>NC_141691.1:960570702-965570702 GCF_964263255.1 Lissotriton vulgaris | reverse complement strand
ATGTTTCTATTGATAGGAGCGCTTCATCGTCATAGTACTTGGAATGTTTTTTTTATTTTTGTGCGAATCCTTGTGTGATTTTTAAAAATGTTTTTTGTACATTTAGGGTCTTATCCAGACCGAATAAAGTTACTTTTGACTTTGACTTCGGCCTTTGCCTCCTCACGATAGGCCCATGTTCATTCATAATGAATATAGGCATATGTAAAATTGTATTGTGCATTTCTGTCTTCACATTTCATCAATCCGTGCACTGATGCCGTCGCCTCACACCTCAGTTTTATGCCATTAATTTTAGTCTATGCTAAGCACCACAAAATGTTCTTGTTCTGATCACCGTTTCCTGCTCATCTTTTACTCGCTCCATAATTCCAAGGACATTTCTTCTGGGACATACATCATCTACTTTTTTTTATTAATCTCCTCATCACAATTACCAATGGCATAGACGGGGTGCACTGGACCCTCTTGCAAGCAAGAATGATGTCTCTCGTACCCATTTCTTGGTAGCAAATGTCAGCTATAATTGGAGTCCAGAGGATCCTCTCAGTCCTGGTCCCCAGTATCTTAACGTGGTTTAACAACACCTTTTGAGTAAGGCACCCTTTCACACTATACTTAGCGTGAAAGGGGCAGGCAATGGGTGTTGTTTGGGTGTTACACCGCAACACCAATTGATTTTGACACTGACCCATATTTCCAAGGTTGGCGTAAATATGGAGCAGGGCCAAAATTAAGACCAGGGAAAACCCGGTCTTACCCTGTGGTAACTAGGATAAATGCTTATTTTTTCTTGTTTTTGCTGTTTCCATGTGTGCTGCATTGTGCAGCACACATAAAAACATCAAAACGCCATTGATTGTTAGGTGCAGGAAGGTGTCCCTTCCTGCACATCAACAATCATGAAAAAAATGATGTTTTCGAACTTCTATGTGTGCTGCCTTAAGCAGCACCATAGAAGTTTCAAAACACCATTTCAGATTGTTTGTGTGTAGGAAGGGACACCTTCCTACACATAAACAATCATTCCCCTCAATGCAGGCACCATTGCACTATGGTGCAAGGGGGCCTACGTTGGCGCTAGGCAGCTAAATTAGCACCAGTGCAGGGCAAAACACAAAGCTGCACCTTATTCTTGTAAATACGGAGCAGTCCTGCATTTCAGAGATAGAGGAGCACAGCGTTAAGCCAAGGAGGCTAATGCTCCGCTTCGCCACTTCCATTGTAAATATCCGCCTTTGTTTACTTTCTTCTTTTCTAATATTGTGTGAAATAATTCCTACAGCAAATGAAGAATACTAATAATCTTAACTCATCATTCCCATGTGGGCAGTAAATGTGAGTGTTCTTGCACATTCTGATGTAATCTATTGAAGAAAACTGATGCTTACAGATTCATAATGTCTGAAAATGGCTGTTCTATCACTTGAAATAATGCTCATGTTAAAAGAAAAACAAAACAAAAAAATTAATAACATTGACTTCTGTGTCAGGTACATGAAGACCTTGCTTGCTATTTCACTTGATTGGCCCTTCCATCTCAATGTTCTTTCAAAAAGTCCACCCCACATTAACATGAACAATTGCATTTGTGTGTATTGAGTACTAAGGGCTAGATGTAGGTAAATTGAATTTACCGACTCTAAAATACCGAATTTAATGATTCAGTATTTTAGAATCGGTAAATGCAATGTAGATAAAAATTCGGTATTTTTTACCGATTCGGGAAAAAATTTCGGAATCTGCCATTCGGTATTTACTGAATCTCTATTTACTGAATCGGTATTTCCCATTCATTCCTATGGGTCTTTTGGCCCATAGGAATGAATGGGAAATACCGATTCGGTAAATACCGAATCGTAAACCAAATATGAGTGAAACTAGGTGCGCCAAAGGTAAGCCCGTCTACGCCCGTCCGCGCCTGGACCGCGCCCAGCGCCAGACCCCCTGCCCCTCGCGCTGCCCAGCCCCCCCGCATTACCTACGATGCCGCCACCCTCCTAGCCCTTAACCCCGGCCGCGCCCCCAACTGCGTCCAAGCCGCTCCTGGACACACCCATGGATCTTTCTCCTGCTACTCCTGCAAATTCAGCGGCACCGACAACATCTCTGCTACGACCACACCACAGATTCCCGACCCCAACCACCTACAATGCATCCTTCTCAACACCAGATCGATCCACAGGCATGCCATTGACCTATGGAATCTACTAGACACCATTTCTCCGGACATCGCCTTCCTTACGGAAACATGGATGAATGCTTCCTCCGCACCAGACATCACAATTGCCATTCCTGAAGACTATAAGATCACCCACAAAGACCGTACCAGCCACACAGGAGGAGGAATAGCTATCGTCCATAAGAAATCTATCCGCATCTCAACCAGCTCCGACGTCAATCTCGCAAACTCCGAACACCTTCACTTCCAGATCCACATCGATCCCAAAACAACACTCAGAGGCACTCTCCTCTACAGACCACCAGGACCCCGCGCAACATTCAGTGAAGACATCACGGACTTCATCACCCCACACGCACTCCCCTCCAAAGATTACATCCTTCTGGGAGACCTCAACTTTCACCTTGAAAAGACCAACGACCGCAACACCACCACCCTCTTGGACAACCTCGCCAACCTCGGACTTAAACAACTAGTCACTTCCCCCACCCACATCGCAGGTCACACACTCGACCCCATCTTCACATCCAGCAACCATGTCTCCTTCAGCCACACTACGGATCTCCTCTGGACCGACCACAGCTGCGTCCACTTCATCTACAACAAGCCGAAACCCATCAACCACTCCCAACCTACCCTGCAAAGAAACTGGAACAAAATCACCACAGACCAAATCTCCGCATCGCTCCTTCGAAACTCCCCAGCCTTCTCTTCCAACGCCAACGATGCCGCCTCCAACCTCACGCTATGGTTATCCAACACCGCCGACACCTTAGCTCCACTGAAAAAACGTCAAAGCAAACCTGGCAGCAAGAAAGCCTCATGGTTCAACGATGATCTCAAGAAGTCCAAGAAACTCTGCCGCTCCCTTGAAAAGGCCTGGAAAAAAGACCCAGCCACCAGCACCAAGGACGCCTTCAAAAGCGCCACCCGCTCTCACCACCAACTGATCCGAAAAGCCAAGAAAACAGCATTCAAGGATCGACTTGACAACAACGCCCACAACAGCAAGGAACTTTTCAACATCGTCAAGGAATTTTCCAATCCCTCGGCCAACTCCAACGACATCACACCCTCTCAAACCCTCTGCGACTCCCTAGCCTCTTTTTTCCACAACAAGATTGCAGACATCCACAACAGCTTTGACAACCAACCCGGAAACCAACCCACCCTACCATCTGCTGACCATCTTCCCCCCGTGAACACCCTTAACGCTTGGAACCCAATCTCCACCGAGGACACCATCCGCCTGATGAATTCCATCCACTCAGGATCCCGCACAGACCCATGCCCTCACCACATCTTCAACAAAGCAGACTCCGTCATCGCACCACACCTCCGAGACGTCATCAACTGCTCCTTCATCTCCGCCACCTTCCCAGAAGACTGGAAACACGCTGAACTCACCGCCCTTCTGAAAAAACCAACAGCGGACCCCACCGAACTCAAAAATTACCGCCCCATCTCGCTTCTTCCATTCCCGGCCAAAGTCATCGAGAAAGCCGTCAACAACCAACTCGCCGCTTTCCTCGAAGCCAACAAATCCCTCGACCCCTCACAATCTGGCTTCCGAGCAAAACATAGCACTGAGACCGCCCTCATCGCAGCAACAGACGACATTCGAACTCTACTGGACAATGGAGACACAGTCGCCCTCATCCTCCTCGACCTCTCTGCAGCATTCGATACAGTCTGCCACAGCACCCTCCTACAACGCCTCAATAACATCGGAATCCAAGGAAAAGCACTTGAATGGATCACCTCGTTCCTCACCGGAAGAACCCAGAGAGTCCGCCTTCCTCCATTCAAGTCCGAGGCCTCTGAAGTCATCTGCGGCGTACCTCAAGGATCCTCACTCAGTCCCACCCTCTTCAACGTATACATGAGCCCCCTCGCGGCCATCGCACGACAACACAACCTCAACATCATCTCCTACGCGGACGACACTCAACTAATCCTCTCTCTCACCAATGACCCCAGCACCGCCAAAACTAACCTACACGAAGGAATGAAAGAAGTTGCCGAATGGATGAAACAAAGCCGTCTGAAACTGAACTCAGACAAAACAGAAGTCCTCATCTTAGGTACTTCCCCCTCTTCATGGGACGACTCCTGGTGGCCGGAAGCCCTCGGAAAAGCACCCATCCCGACAGACCACGCACGGAACCTAGGCGTTATCCTGGATTCCTCACTTTCGATGAACAGACAAGTCAGCGCCGTATCCTCTTCATGCTTCAACATTCTTCGCATTCTCAGAAAAACATTTCGCTGGATCCCCTCCGAAACAAGGAAAACAGTCACCCACGCTCTGGTCACGAGCCGACTGGACTACGGAAACACCCTCTACGCGGGTACTACCGCAAAACTCCAGAAAAAACTCCAACGAATCCAAAACGCATCAGCCAGGCTCATATTAGACATCCCACGCAACGAACACATCTCTGGTCACCTTAAAGACCTCCACTGGCTACCCGTCAATAAGAGGATCACTTTCCGACTGCTTACCCACGCACACAAATCACTCTACGACATCGGACCAGATTGCCTCAACTCTCGACTGTCCTTCTACACCCCCCCCGCCAACTACGGTCTTCCAGCCAAGCCCTCGCCACTGTACCTCGCATCAACAAGACCACCATGGGAGGCAGATCCTTTTCATACCTGGCTGCTAAAACATGGAACTCACTCCCCGCTTACCTGCGCCTCACCCAGAACCACCTAGCGTTCAGAAAGCAGCTTAAAACGTGGATATTTGACAAATAATCCTCCTCCCCTTCCTAAGCGCCTTGAAACCCTCTGGGTATGTAGTGCGCTATACAAATTTTATGACTTTTTTTTATGACTAGGCAGCCAATCAGGTGCTACCACCCTCCCCCTCCCTACCAGGAAGTGGCTACACAGGCAGCTGCAAGTAATTAGAAGCTTCTGGAGAGGCAGTTGGAGCTGAGCTGAGTCCCTGAGCCACAGAAAAAGTTTTGCACTTTAAACTGTGAAAATTGCAAGCAGCACTGAAAAGGAACAGCCAGAGAGGAAGAGGAAAATAAAATTTAGGAACATGGAGCTGCAGGTCCTTGTGGAGGAGGTGGTGAAGGAACACCAGAAATTGTTTGGCAAGCTGTCCCTGACTGTGGCTGAATCAGCCAAAAGGAAGATTTGGCTGGACATTAAAACAAAGGTGAATGATGTAGGAGTGACTCCAAGGGACGTAGACAACCTGAAAAGAGGTGGTATGACCTCAGGAGCCTGACAAAGAAAAAAATTGCTGAGCTCCACAAACAGGCAAACAAAACTGGAGGAGGGAAGAACCGTGCACCCCGCCTGACTGACCTGGAGGAGCTGGTGGGGTCCACCATTGAACCAGAGAGCATCTGTGGACTGGGAGATGCAGACAGCTCAGCCAGAGCTGCCACCAGAAAAGGTAAGACGCATGCACAGCAATAACCCCCACCCCATCAGCCTTCCCTTTACCCTATGTGGCAAAGTCAACCACTGTCCAGTAGAGGTAGCACTATACAGGATCAATGCGTTATGGACATGTAGTCAGTAAATGAAGGACCATGTCATACAGCACAGCAAGCAACAAGTTAGTCTAATCATTTCAGACATAGTGAAGCGCAGGCAACATGTACATTGTACAAGTGAAAATTATTTAATTGTAGTGGCTGTGAGGCAGTTGCACCAAGCTAATGTACGCTTATATGTCCAAAGGTGAGACATCACGCAGGCGTATCAGAGAGACAGAAGGCACGGCACCAGAGAGGGATGACAGCCAGGAGCCAGGGCCAAGTGCAGAGAATGTCACAGAGGACACAGGTGCAACAACTACACTGCCACCATCCCAAGACCCAGCAATGTCACCACATCTGCAGGCGTCCCCAGAACGTTCAGGTTCTCCTCTGCTACTGTCCTCACCTGAACTGCCTACATCACAGCCTTTGACAACTCCTGCATCACAAAAGAGCAGGAGGCATGTAGTTGCCCCACTTGTCCAAATGGAGTCACCAGCGGGTGACATGGAGGGGGATACTGCACCAACCTTGCCTGGGGAAGGTAGCCCTGCCACACAGCAGTCCAGTGCAGAGGTTGTACGTACAGGTAGAAGACGCCGCAGGCACAGAGAAAGCATTGTGGCAGCTCATGTGGAGGCTCCCAGTGTCTTCCGTGGCCTTGAGGGTAGCATGGTGAAAATCCAAAGGATGCAGGGGAAGGCCATCCTGTCTGTGCAACGCCAGATGAGGAACCTGAACACAAATGTGGAAGATATAGGGAAGGGCATTAGAGAACTGGTCGATGTGAACAAGGAGATGGCTGCAGGGATGCGGGACATGACACAATCAGTGCAGCTCCTGTGCAGCAATCTGGACCAGGACATGTTAGCAAGGCGCAAGGAGAGGCAGCGTGCGCAGCAGCAAAGTAAAGCAATAAACAGCCTGGCAACAGCCACTTCCCTGCTATGTAGATGTTGCATTAACATGCAAGAGGGACTCACACACAACAGCAATGAGGTGTCTAGGGGCATTGCTAGTCTGACTGGTGCTGTACAGCTGATGATGAATGCACAGACAGCACAATCTGCTGCCCTGGACGTCCCAGAAAGTGAGGACAGCACCAGTAGGAGCAGCATGCCAAGCCCCCTTGTTGTGGAGACACAGAGGAGCAGCAGGCGCCATGGTGAGCCAACAGCCCAAACGCACAGTGAAGAAAGGCAGCCACTTACATCTGGCACTGGTAGGCGCGGGCTGAAATGACTTTTACAGTTAACGGGGAATTGACCCAGGACTACCATTATTACATGGATTACATTTGTGTTTCACATTTGTGCTTTTGAATACCTGCGTAGTGCCAAATATTAAACTACTTTGGGTGCATACTCCACCTGTCTGGGTCTCTTTGCTTACTTAAAAGTAGTTGTGTGTGATCTCTGCCCGTCTGTGTCTGCCATCTGTTGGTGTAGCAACTCCTGCTGTGTTGGTTAAGGCAGATCATGTTCATCAATATGGTCCTCATAGTTGCTCAATTCCACCTCTGTGCCCTTCTTAGTCGCAAGGTTGTGCAACATTGCACAAGTGGCAATCATCTTACAGCAGGTGATAGGTGTATACTGGCGTGCCCCTCCACTTTTGTGGAGGCAGCGGAACCTGCTTTTCAAGAGGCCAAAGGTGCGTTCCACAATGTTCCTGGTTGATTTGTGTGCCCTGTTGTATCGCCTCTGGCTGGGGGTTAAAGGGTTGAGGTAGGGTGTCAGGATGAACGAGCAGACGGCATATGCACTATCCCCTATTTGAAAATTGAAAATACATTACTCACATGCACACATACACATATATCTGCAATATCTATCAGGGTGTGTCAGTGTTTTACCTAGCAGGTATCCTTCGCCAAATTCCCCCGCTGTCAGGCGTGTGTTCTGAAAGATGTAGGAGTCGTGGGTACTTCCTGGAAACTTGGCCAGTATGTCCGAGATAATGTACTTTACATCACAGATTACCTGTACATTTATTGTGTGGGTTGACTTCCTGTTTCTGTAAATGTACTCTGTGGCAGCAGGTGGGCAAATTGGGATGTGGGTGCCATCAATACAGCCGATGATGTTGGGGAAATGTGCTATTTAATAGAAGTCTGTCTTGGTCCTGAGTAGTTCTGCGTGTGTTTCAGGGAAGCTGATGTAATGATGCATTCTCTGAATCATGGCCTCTAGGGACTTCCTAAAGAAATGGGACAGGCAGCTCTGGGGCACCCCATCCACTGCAGCAATCACACTCTGGTAACTCCCAGAGGCAAGCAGGTGTATGCTACACAGCACCTGCACATGGGGTGGGATGGCGTGCGCCCTTGGGGTTGGGTGCTCCAAAAGTGGGTGCAGGTCCCTGATCAAGTCCAGGATGGTTTGGGGGTGTAGCCTGTACCTTTGTGGGATCTCTGCCTCAGTTAGTTGGAATAGGGTGATCCTCTGCCTGTAGACCTGCTCCTCCCTTCTCCAGACCCTCTCTCCTGCTGCCTGTAGCCGTAGCCGCCTCGCTATGACGTAGAATGCCGCCATTCTGGTCAAAGTGTTGGATTTTGGGGCCTTTTTTATAGCTTGTATCTGGTTACCACCTGCTTTCAATGCATGGTAAATACAGACTCTTAAATACCGAGTTTCATGGAAATTCGGTATTTTAGAGGTTACCTACATCTCAAAAGTCATTTTTCCATTTCTTATGTACCGAATCAGTAAATTTACTGATTTGGTAACTTTACCGATTCGGAAAATGTACCGATTCGGTAAATTTACCGATTCGGAAAATTTACCCTTTCGGTAAAGTTACCGAATCGGTAAATTTACTGATTCAGAATTTTTTTTGACCCCTACATCTCAATACCCAAATACCGGTCGGTAAAGGCCGAAATTCGGTATTTTCGGCCATTACCGGCCGGTATTTGGTTACCTACACCTGGCCCTAGATGCCGGAAGGTACAGTCGGTAACATTTATTAAGCCAAAGTTAACAGGTAGATACAGGTGCACATGTAAAGCAATCCGGTTATGCACCAGATGATGTCAAATTTCCGGAAAGTGTGACTCCAGCACCTGTCACGCAGTGAATGTAGTCAAAGAACAGAAAATCACTGGAAAAAACATGCACATACTGACATCTCATGGCGTAACACTTTTCACACTCAGGGACTTATTCACAAGCCCCTTGCGTGGCCGGTGCGTCAAGTTTAACATGGGATTAAGTCACGTACAGTGTAAGGGACTTGTAAATAGGCCCCTCGGTTTGTGAACTTATCTATAGTAACAAAATGGTGGGGTAGATGTATATGTTGTAGTTGACAAATTTCCTAAAACTTACATAATTTCTGGGAGTGGAGGAGTATATAGTTGTCCACATATAAAACATGCATGTTTAAACCTAATTATGAAACTGAAGAGTTTTCACCAGCACAAAATGTAGGCCCAGAATAACTATGGTTTTGCATCGGGGTGCATCTATTTTGCAGCACAGCCCAGGTGCAAAGTTATTTTGGGAGTTTACAAATCTACGCAAAGCTACTTTGATTGGCTTTGTGTGGTTTAGTAAATTCAAAGTACCACAAGGCAGCGGATCCACCCATGGATTTTGATGCAAACCCAGATTTACAAAGACTTGTAAACCTGAGTTTGCCCCAAAATAGTGTGTCTACCTGATCGAGGCGTACCAAGGAAAAATATCTTTATTTCTCTGTGTTATGTCCTATTTCCATTTGTGCTGTATTCTGCATCGTGCATAGAAAGGGGAATATGCTTCTAAGGATTGTGTTTCTGCAGGAAGCTGTTTCTTCCTGCACAAAACCAATCCTGCCTTTAACGCAAGCACCATTGCGCTATGGTGCAAGGGTGCCTACATTGGTGCTAGGCAGCACACAATGTGCAAGCATGAGGCGAGAGCCTATATGCTCAATTTCTTTGTAAATACGGAGCATTTTTGCTCTTTCCCTTTCATGCAATGCAGTGCAACAAGTTCCCTTACTGCTCTACATTGCGTGAGAAAATAGGAAATGTGACCCTGCATATTTTATGACTAGGAAACAGCACTGAAATATGCAATTTTTAAGGTAGTTTGTGAAAACCAAAAAAGTATAGTCGTGAGACCTCAACTATCCCTTAGCCCACCACACACATACTGCACTGGTTGGAATGCGCAAACCCATAGAGTGAGGACCATAATATTAAAAGAAAAAGCCAAACCAGTTGATGCTTGAGAGAACTTTGCTGCAGGTTTATTATTTCATAGGTAGGTAAGGCAAGAAATGGGTTAACTTATGGGCGATCCAAGGCCGGCCAATAAAGATGCAGCCTATGGTTACTACCCACCTGATTAGCCAACGTGCGCCTGGAGACCACATTATCAGACAGTATACCTTTTGGGGTTTCCCCAAACTCTGGACCCCAAGGTCCAGGAATCAGAACTCGTGAGCAAAGGTGGAGCATTACACCCAAGCTCAATTGCTGAGGTAACATCTGCCAGTGGAACTAACAGGTTGCCATCGCTTTCCTTACGGGGTCCTGCCATAAAGATTCCTGAGGATTTGGAATGGAGCAGCTCCTTTGTGCTCCCTCCTTGGTTGCTTTCTGCAACAAATTACTTTAGATCACTCCTAACTTCACCAAGCCACAGAAGCAGCCACCGTCAGCTCTGCCCCCCCCCCCCCGATTTGTCTCACCCATTTGTTCTACCCTCCTTTACTTGAAATGCCAGAAACCGGTCCCCGGAACCTTGTTTCCTTCCCAGTATAAGAATTGGCTTGGTAGTTTGGTCTGCCCTGTTCCCATGATGCACTGGGCCAGGGTCAGACTAATTTGCATGTAGCCAGGTTCTGTGCTGGGATGGTGCAGTGAGCTAAAAAACGGTGATGGATCAAGCCCTGATCTTTGGACTGGGTAAGAGTGGTCTGCTTAATTCAGACACTCTGTTCATCACCACCCCATTTTCTGAATCTGTTTTTGTCCACCATAAGCGTGGAAAGGTATACTCAGATGTGAGTCCCTTGCTCATTGCACCATCAGGATTCAAGCAAGCCGGGCCGAAGACGGCTGAAATGCCAGAAACCGGTCCCCGGAAGCTTGTTTCCTTCCCAGTATAAGAATTGGCTTGGTAGTTTGGTCTGCCCTGTTCCCATGATGCACTGGGCCAGGGTCAGACTAATTTGCATGTAGCCAGGTTCTGAGCTGGGATGGTGCAGTAATCTAAAAAACGGTGATGGATCAAGCCCTGATCTTTGGACTGGGTAAGAGTGGTCTGCTTAATTCAGACACTCTGTTCATCACCACCCCCTTTTCTGAATCGTTTTTGTCCACCTTAAGCGTGGAAGGGTATACTCAGATGTGAGTCCCTTCCTCATTGCACCATCAGGATTCAAGCAAGCCCGGCCGAAGAAGGCTGAAATGCCAGAAACCGGTCCCCGGAAGCTTGTTTCCTTCCCAGTATAAGAATTTGCTTGGTAGTTTGGTCTGCCCTGTTCCCATGATACATTGGGCCAGGGTCAGACTAATTTGCATGTAGCCAGGTTCTGAGCTGGGATGGTGCAGTAATCTAAAAAACGGTGATGGATCAAGCCCTGATCTTTGGACTGGGTAAGAGTGGTCTGCTTAATTCAGACACTCTGTTCATCACCACCCCCTTTTCTGAATCGTTTTTGTCCACCATAAGCGTGGAAGGGTATACTCAGATGTGAGTCCCTTGCTCATTGCACCATCAGGATTCAAGCAAGCCGGGCCGAAGACGGCTGAAATGCCAGAAACCAGTCCCCGGAAGCTTGTTTCCTTCCCAGTATAAGAATTGGCTTGGTAGTTTGGTCTGCCCTGTTCCCATGATGCACTGGGCCAGGGTCAGACTAATTTGCATGTAGCCAGGTTCTGAGCTGGGATGGTGCAGTGAGCTAAAAAAACGGTGATGAATCAAGCCCTGATCTTTGGACTGGGTAAGAGTGGTCTGCTTAATTCAGACACTCTGTTCATCACCACCCCCTTTTCTGAATCGTTTTTGTCCACCTTAAGCGTGGAAGGGTATACTCAGATGTGAGTCCCTTGCTCATTGCACCATCAGGATTAAAGCAAGCCCGGCCGAAGAAGGCTGAAATGCCAGAAACCGGTCCCCGGAAGCTTGTTTCCTTCCCAGTATAAGAATTGGCTTGGTAGTTTGGTCTGCCCTGTTCCCATGATGCACTGGGCTAGGGTCAGACTAATTTGCATGTAGCCAGGTTCTGAGCTGGGATGGTGCAGCGAGCTAAAAAACGGTGATGGATCAAGCCCTGATCTTTGGACTGGGTAAGAGTGGTCTGCTTAATTCAGACACTCTGTTCATCACCACCCCCTTTTCTGAATCGTTTTTGTCCACCATAAGCGTGGAAAGGTATACTCAGATGTGAGTCCCTTGCTCATTGCACCATCAGGATTCAAGCAAGCCGGGCCGAACACGGCTGAAATGCCAGAAACCGGTCCCCGGAAGCTTGTTTCCTTCCCAGTATAAGAATTTGCTTGGTAGTTTGGTCTGCCCTGTTCCCATGATACATTGGGCCAGGGTCAGACTAATTTGCATGTAGCCAGGTTCTGAGCTGGGATGGTGCAGCGAGATAAAAAACGGTGATGGATCAAGCCCTGATCTTTGGACTGGGTAAGAGTGGTCTGCTTAATTCAGACACTCTGTTCATCACCACCCCCTTTTCTGAATCGTTTTTGTCCACCATAAGCGTGGAAGGGTATACTCAGATGTGAGTCCCTTGCTCATTGCACCATCAGGATTCAAGCAAGCCGCGCCGAAGACGGCTGATATGCTAGAAACTGGTCCCCGGAAGCTTGCTTCCTTCCTAGTATAAGAATTGGCTTGGTAGTTTGGTCTGCCCTGTTCCCATGATGCACTGGGCCAGGGTCAGACTAATTTGCATGTAGCCAGGTTCTGAGCTGGGATGGTGCAGTGAGCTAAAAAACGGTGATGGATCAAGCCCTGATCTTTGGACTGGGTAAGAGTGGTCTGCTTAATTCAGACACTCTGTTCATCACCACCCCTTTTTCTGAATCGTTTTTGTCCACCATAAGCGTGGAAGGGTATACTCAGATGTGAGTCCCTTGCTCATTGCACCATCAGGACTCAAGCAAGCCGGGCCGAAGACGGCTGAAATGCCAGAAACCGGTCCCCGGAAGCTTGTTTCCTTCCCAGTATAAGAATTGGCTGGGTAGTTTGGTCTGCCCTGTTCCCATGATGCACTGGGCCAGGGTCAGACTAATTTGCATGTAGCCAGGTTCTGAGCTGGGATGTTGCAGTGAGCTAAAAAACGGTGATGGATCAAGCCTGATCTTTGGACTGGGTAAGAGTGGTCTGCTTAATTCAGACACTCTGTTCATCACCACCCCCTTTTCTGAATCGTTTTTGTCCACCATAAGCGTGGAAGGGTATACTCAGATGTGAGCCCCTTGCTCATTGCACCATCAGGATTCAAGCAAGCCGGGCCGAAGACGGCTGAAATGCCAGAAACCGGTCCCCGGAAGCTTGTTTCCTTCCCAGTATAAGAATTGGCTTGGTAGTTTGGTCTGCCCTGTTCCCATGATGCACTGGGCCAGGGTCAGACTAATTTGCATGTAGCCAGGTTCTGAGCTGGGATGGTGCAGTGAGCTAAAAAACGGTGATGGATCAAGCCCTGATCTTTGGACTGGGTAAGAGTGGTCTGCTTAATTCAGACACTCTGTTCATCACCACCCCCTTTTCTGAATCGTTTTTGTCCACCATAAGCGTGGAAGGGTATACTCAGATGTGAGTCCCTTGCTCATTGCACCATCAGGATTCAAGCAAGCCGGGTCAAAGACGGCTGAAATGCCAGAAACCGGTCCCCGGAAGCTTGTTTCCTTCCCAGTATAAGAATTGGCTTGGTAGTTTGGTCTGCCCTGTTCCCATGATGCACTGGGCCAGGGTCAGACTAATTTGCATGTAGCCAGGTTCTGAGCTGGGATGGTGCAGTGAGCTAAAAAACGGTGATGGATCAAGCCCTGATCTTTGGACTGGGTAAGAGTGGTCTGCTTAATTCAGACACTCTGTTCATCACCACCCCCTTTTCTGAATCTCCTTTACTTACAACCTGCTGTTTCTAGTGCCTCCTTCAAGTACAGAAAGAATATATCCATGCCCACATCGGATAAGTGGACTCCATCATCTGAAAAATAGCCCTTAGTATGGACATTGATCAGTCTTTGCCTCATAAAACACCAACCTCTTTGCTCTGCAAACCTCTGCATTGCACTGTTAACTCTTCTGTGGAACAGCTCAAGTACTGCTTCTGACATGGCCCCCTGCCATAAATGGTGAGGAATTATCTCAGACTACATTATCACACAAGACCCCATTGATCTACTGATGTAGACTATTGTCTATTTCATGGCCTAAACCAAGGGATGCTGTTCTATGGTAGTCAAGTAATTTCTCCCCAGGTGGATCACTGAAATATAGGGTTTCCTGGGGTAACTTTACCGCCTCTGGCACAGCTTGTTCAAGAGGTTTGCCCGTCACATTTCAGGGAAACTCATTCATGTTATTAAGGTGTTAGAGATGCCGTGGTTCAGTTCCTTACGACAAAGGAGTAGCAGATGACCCAAACTCAGACCCACTAGCAAGAAATAAAGCAGAATGCAACTGTATCATAACTTTTAATAAAGCAAGGTCATTTTCACTTCCTGCCTAAAACTCATACTAAATCTTCTACAAAACCTTTTATAGTCATGAAAGAAAAACACAAGATTATCATACAAAACTGTACATTGTTGATTATAAATACACAATACCCAAAACATATTTACAAAGTACACAATTGCAAAATAGCCGTCTGAAACTAACAACACTGAATGCATCAATATACAGCTTGTAGTCCACTGGCCCAGTTTTTTAATCCTTTCAGAGGTAAGGCGTGCCTTAAATGCTGAAGCTGCTGCTCCACTTCTAAAAGAATGTGTGGAATAATGTTTTTCTGTGTGTCCATCTAGTTTCAGACAGGACCTCATTATCTGATTAAACAGATTCCAAGTAAGTGGAGTGCCATCCGCATGGCGCAGCAAGTAGCTCCTTCTAGGTGGTTGTTTTTCCAAATATGCCCTCGCCAATGCCACTGGGCAATAAGCGGGGGTCCCCAAGGGCACCCAAAGAATGATCCTACAGTGCCCCCCTTGGATCAGTTGTGGATCTGCGGACACTTCACTTAAGGGCACCATCCAACACAACAAGGTCTTCAATACACAGGGTTGCATGCTGGTGTCCCTTTTAGACTTGGCAACTACTTCTTCACACCGGACCACCCTAGTACAAAGGCTACAAAAAATAGGCTGTTTCATAGATGGAGGAAGTGGCTCTTTGTACCAAGTTTAGTACATTCCCCAAAATGTGGAACTCCAGGGGGGGATCTTCTGTCAGCCTCTCTGTGCTCTTATCTTGACCAGCTCCATAAAGCTGCTCTGAGGGGCAAGGACGTGGTGGGGTCCAGATGACATTTCAGCTTTGTATGATGGGCCACTGCAGCAACGTGCCTTGTCACCCAAGCATGGCTCTTTCTTTCGTCCCTGGCCACAGTACAAAGTCCTGCACCTTGCTTACCAATGATGCATTGCTGGTCCTGGTAGCAGACACCCATACATGTGCTGACACAGCTCTTGTACCTAACCCGTGTCCTGAGTAAAGCAATAGCTCACCTGAGCTTGCGCCACCGGTCCACTGGAGGTGATGCCATAGCTGGGGTGGAAAAGGCATCATCGAGAGTTTCACTTGTGGCCCGGCAGCCCGGAAATGGAGCCACATGAGAAAGAGCCTTAGAAGCATTGTTCCTGGCCCTTTTTAGGATCCTGATTTACAAAGGTAAACGTACACATCTGTGTAAGTTTATGCATTTTCAGTATTAAAAAAATATACATTTCAATAGAAAGTTATGGTTGTGGAGACTCTACAATCAGGGCAGAGAACTTGGCACATAAAGAAAATAGCCCTGTCCTGTCTTATAAGTTATTGGCTCGGTTGTGTGAGCTTCTCTGTGCTCCCTTGAATGTTGAGGGTGGGAGGGGGGACCGCACTTTGAACACTCATTGGCAAACTTGCACAGTTTTCCCCATGAGTAGGAATCTACATTGAAGAGCTTGCACGTGCCAGTTGCTGACCTTCTGAAGGCTTCTTTGTACCGCCTCCCACTTTGACCCCCGAAACGGCTACTTGAAGGTTTGCTTTATTGACCGAGTACAGGATGTGAGAGGAATAAAGACTCCTTGATTCCTTGCATCAAATCACCTCCAAAGGAGGATGGAGCTAGTTGGAACCAGATATTGTAAGCTCCTTCCATCAAAGGCCGCCTGCACCTCAAAATTGACTTCCCCTAACCAGAGGGTTGGGGGTGGTAGAGATAGGCCCCCTTCCCCTGCTGTACTCCCCACCAACGCTGAACGTCACAGTGGGGTGTGTGTGCAGTATGACAGCTGAATGCAGCGCTAAGCCCCTACCTGCCAAAATGCCCCACTGCACACAGCACGTGCAGCTCCAATTCTTTAAAATAAACAGAGTGGGCTTAGGTTCTGCCCAGATGAGCAGACCTTTCACACTTCATGCTTTTGGCCATTTAGTTATCATTCATGCCTATGGAGTGGGCACAATGCATGATGGATCTCAAAAGTGCACTATTTCACCCCACAGTGTGCTATTTATTTAAAAGTTGCTTTGTACACAGAAAGTAATATATTTTTTCACTGCAGCAGGACTATTGGAGACATTTTAAAGAGGAATGCTGTGTTTAGGTTTCAAGCAACATTCATAAAAAAGTTTCTTTTAGATCAAAACAGGACTTGATATATGAGAAGTGGGAGGATGATTCTGAGATTATTTGTAGTAATATTAGTGAGCTACTGCTGTATTAGGACATTGAAATCACAGCTCTCCATCCCGACTATTAGATGTGAAAACATTTTTATGTTTTAGCCAGGACTTAAAATGCAGCTAATGAGACACAGAAATGCTCGTGGTCATTAAAATCCAGTACTTGGCGACATTTCTTAGCAGTTTTAAGTTTCTGAAATAAGATTTAAGTACAATACAGAAATGGAGGGAATCCGGGAGCTGAGAGAGACATCCAGACACAATTAACTTCAATTCAAAGTGCTGTCGATCTCACAGTGATAATTATTATATTGCTGCAGAGAAACAAACCCAGCCACTGGAACGAAGAGGGATGAATATTGAAATTATTCGTAATTGTTAGATAGCTCGGTTCTCTGATTTAGTCAACATTGCTGTCAAGTTGTTTATGCCAGTGAGCAGCTGTCAAAACCATGCCTTGCTAAAGACCACTTAGCTCACATAATTAGGGAATAATAGGACTCCCAGCGAGATCCGTCTGAGGAAACTTCAGATTTATTGAAAATCAATAATAACAATAATTTGAAGCTTTCCGCATGGAGACAGAATAATGTAGACAGCTGTAATAAGTCACATACCCGAAAATCAGTTCAAACGTCAGCCTCTTTGGTGATCTCTGATAACAGGGACCCCATCACTAGTGGGGTGAAGGGGCATCATGAATTCACTGGGCCTGGTAAATACCCACCCCGAGGGCAAATGTATATACCAGGCCCAGTAAATGCCTTCTATTTTGATTCCAGACTTGTGCCTACCACACCGAGGGGCATATTTACAAGAACCTATTGCCACAGGAAGGTCACTTTTAATGACGTTCCTGTGGCGAGAGGGGCTTCGCCTTCTTTATATGCCTTGTAAATAAGGCATCCTTTCACGATGGGGTGGGTACTGGGTGTTGCGGTGCCCACTTTTTACAAGAGTGGCATAACAACGAGGCAGCACCAAAAATAAGACCAGGGAAAACCTGGTCTTAACATAGAAAAACAAGGAGAAATGCTTTATTTTTCCATGTTTTTGCTGTTTCTATATGTAATGCATTGTGCAGCACACCTAGAAAGAGCAAAACGCCATGAATGATTGTTTATGTGCAGGAAGGGACACCTTGTTTACACATTGTTTATGTGCAGGAAGGTGTCCCTTCCTGCACATAAACAATCATTAAAAAAATTACGTTTTGCAACTTCTAGTGTGCTTCACAATGCAGCACACATAGAAGTTTCAAATCGGCATTTGTGATTGTTTAGCAGCAGGAAGGGACACCTTCCTACAAATAAGCAATCATTCCCTCAAAGCAGCACCCTCGCACCATGGTGCAAGCGTGCCTTTGTTGGCGCTAGGCAGCTTAAATTAGCCCCAGCGCTAGGGAAAACGCAGGGAGGAGTCGTATCTTTGTAAATACGGCTCATCCCTTCTTTTTCGGAATGGCAGGGCGTGGTGTTAGCAAGCTCCACCATTCCATTGTAAATAAGCCCACAAATACCTTATGACTACAGTCTTTGTCACTGGAGGTTTGGCCTGTTAACATTTGCCTGGGGTAAATTTAAGGAACTCTGAGTTTATTGCTCCCTTATTGCACCTGTTAATTAGAGGGTACCCTAAACCCTCCAATATTTAGAATTCCGATCCCTGCACAAAATGTGGATTTCCAAGGGACTGGTATTTTACGGACCACCTGTGGCCAGGGCCCATTTTTGTTAAACAGTAAAACTGTCTTTGGCACATTCTTAATCTGGGCGTTTTGTAAGCATGTGCCCACAGACCACTCAGTTGGAGTCAAAGATGTAAACCACAGTCACGTGGTGCCTCAAAATAAATTTTTAAAAAGCTGTTCAACTAGGTTTTCACCTAAGACTGAGAGTAGATTTTCAAATTTCTGTTTCTATCAAATGTTTTCAAGATTATTCTTGATGTACACCAGGAAAACGGTTCCTGCGTTTATGTTTGTGGTCATGCATCGCCATTCTACTTGTGTTAACCCCTTCCCTGCTGGCCCGATTCCGCCCCCGTGCGGTAAACAAACGAACAGGGGCGGGTCATGACGAACCCCAGCCGTCATCAGCACACGAGCACCGTAGTGCATGACGGCTGGGGTTCGTCACCAGCATGGAAGGGGTTAAATGAGAATAGTGTAAATTGGGCTTGCCAAAATGGCTTCTAATTAGTGTGATTGCTCTTTTTTTCAATTGGTAAAATATTTTTATATGGAGAAGCTCCTTGCTCCATCTCCCACACCAATTTGGGATGTGTTCTCTGCCTAGTCTCACTATGGACATAGATGTACTACTCCCTTTGACAGGAGTACGTCGCTGACAGTTTTTAAGGTGGGAGCTGATTCTGGAAAAGTTTGTGAATACATTAGTTTCATGGGGTGCACATACTTTCCAGGGACCTCTGCCCTGGAAGGCCCACTCACTTCCATTTAGAGCAGATATATTCTAACGCAATTTTACACCAGCACCATGCAGGGGTAATATTACATATGAGTAAATAGAAAGGTGAGCACAAATTCACCTTTTGCGAATCGCAAAGTATATTTGGACTCAAAGCAATCCATTTGAATGTGCAAGTATGTTTGAACATGTACACATGACAGATGGAAATGGCTTCATAAAATGGGCCAATGGGATGTAGTACACAGGGCATCCATCATTGACAAAATTAACAATTGGTCCACAATAGACCCAAGTTTCCTTGCCCAGACTGAGAACCATCCCTAAGCCTTTTGGTACCTGAATTGATGGCATCTGACAGAATGCTTACTCATTATTGCTGTTCGTGATGGTGAGAAGAAAGGGGGCGGCTGAGAGTTGCCCCTTGCTCCTTAGCTTCCTTCTTCCTCGGTTGACCCTCATGGAACACTTCTTTTCTTTAACGGAATTTTTTTATAGCACAAACTTGATCGGAAGGTATCGGATATCAGAGCGTTTTACATAGCACCATTTACATTACATGAAGACACATTCATTTTTGTTAGGCACGGGGAGATTAAGTGATTTGCCCAGGATCACAGGATGTTCAGCATCAATGCGGAGACTCGAACCCATTTCCCCAGATTTGAAGTCACAGGGAGATTAAGTGATTTGCCCAGAATTACAGGATGATCAGCTTCAATGCTGGGACTCGAACCTAGTTCCCCAGATTCGAAGTTGACCGTACTAGCCATTTGGCCAACTCCTCTCCCCAATTCTCTCTGTGCAGCAACCAGAGCCAATCTAGATCTTCCATTTTAAGCACTCAATGGCTACATGCTCAGTGGTGTCATATCTGGGAAGAGTCAACGGTTTGTTTGCAGGAATTGAAGCTATGCTGTCTCTCACACACGTGGTTTGTTTGCAGGGATTGAAGCTATGCTGTCTCTCGCACACGTGCAATTGTGTGAATACAAAGCACATCCCAGGCAAATCGCTATAAACCCAGAACCCCTGCCCTGCTCCTTGTCCCATGAAATCGCAGACCTTGATACTCCTACCAAATAATACACAAAGAACCCTGCAGGAGAGCAGACGGTGGTATCAACTATTGACTCTTCACCATGTGCCTATCATCGTGTTGTGGCCAGTACAGGAGGAAGAAAAGTGTCTGTGCAAGGCCTTCTGGCTACCAAGTTTGACACCGGTTCTATGTTCAAGGGCCCCTACGAGAGCCCAGATGCAGAGTCGTTTTAAGGCATGGGCAAAGGAGGCTCTGGGCCAGGGCCCCAGGCTTACAGGTGGCCCACTGCCAGCTCTGTCTGCAGAAAGTCATGCCCTGATGACCTTGAATTATTCTTAATTGTTTTAAATGCCATTTTACTTAAATGTATTCTCAATGTGGGAGACTATTGGAGACATTTTAAAGAGGAATGCTGTGTTCAGGTTTCAAGCAACATCCATAAAAAAAGTTTCTTTTAGATCAAAACAGGACTTGACATATATGCCTCTGAGATTATTTGCAGTAATATTAGTGAGCTGCTGCTGTGTAACAACATTGAAATCACAACACTCCACCTCGACTATTAGATGTGAAAAAATTTAGAATATGGATGAATGTTCCTGTTCACTGTCAGTGAGCTGGCCAAAGACAGCAAGAAAGAGGTGAAATCGGATCATAAATTCAAAGTTGTTCTGAACATGGACCCCCAAAATAGATTTGGCCCGGGCCCCCCAAATCCAAGATGTCCCTGCCTGCACAGATGGCTCGAATGCACTGGGGTGTTGAATGAATATCATAACACAAACCTGAGGTTTTGGAAGAAAAACGAATTTGCAACTTGTATGAAGCAATATTAAATTTGAGCATCGCAAGGACTGAAATTGAATTTATGGAATAACAAAATAAATATTTTTAAAATTGCATTATCAAACGTGAAATTAAGTTATTAGGGTACTGAACACGTTTATTAAAAACAAGACTCAGTGGTCTGAGAAACACAGAATCAGATGACACCCAGTGAGCATAAATGTTACCGCTCACTGCGGCTCACAAGTACTTCGAACAAAGGTTTAGGTTTTCACATACATAAGCGTCAATGGAAATCGCGTGGCTGAAACCGAAACCTTGTTGGTGCAGACAGCACTCGTGGGAACACGAGTGTTCGACCTAGAAGAAGATTTAAAAATGTAAACTTTCTAGTTGCGCAAACTACTTCAAAATTATCACTCATTATTGTCGAGTATGAAAGTGAGCCTTTGTACATTAGAAGCATCACTGCTTGGTACTAGGGTTAATACAGACAAATAATATGTGTCATGATCACAGTAGTGCTAAAGCAAGTTGGAAAAAACTTCACAACACTTGTGCGTTGTACAATGTCTTACTAGAATCAAACCACATGTTTTCCACTCATTGGGTGGGTACTTATGTCAGGAAGTAGCAGTCAGGAGGCACGCAAAACATCAATATATAATTATTGAAATATGACACAATCACAAGAATGGTGTGCAGTATAAGACACCACTTTGGTAATTACTGCTGCTACAAGAGGATGTCACACCTACTCACAGCAAAATCATTGTGGATGGTACCCAAAGTCAAGGTCAGACTGGAACAAAAAATTGGACTGGGCACTAAAATAAAAGTGGCCTTCATTAATGAATTATGTAGCTAAAAAAATGTGCCCATGTTTGAAACATTACGGTAGATTTCAACTTGTAAGACACTCTGTTAGGGTTTTTAAAGGTGTGGGGAATTACATGGATTTAAAGCTTGCTACGCGCAATATTTGTTTTAAAATCAGGGAAATCAACAATAAAAACTGACCCAGGAGACCATAAAACAGGCCCCAAAACAGCTGAAACACTGACCTGTGAGACATATAGTCCAGTCGGACCCTACCCAAAGTCTTTCTCCTTCAAATGTTTTCTATCTAAGGCTATTCATTTCCCACTTTGTATACATCATTTAATACATTACCTTTATCACTGGCTCTGAGGGGGCTTCTGAAATGTTCTAAAGTTGACTTTATTGACCTTCACTCAGATAAGGAGGCTTTTGTGGATTTCGGTTACTGTCGCTTTGCTGAGGATCTTTGCATTTAGTTCTAGGTACTTTGCCTGGTACTTTGTATCATGTGTTGGGCACATTACTGATTTTGATGGGATAGGTGCTGGGCACTTTGTCTGATATTGTGGAGTAGATGTTGGACATTTTTCCTGATATTCTGAGGCACATGCTGGGCACTTGGGGGCAGATTTACAAGGACTGGCGCATCCCTGCATATTAGCAGGGATGCGCAAGTACCGATGCGACACCCAATTCTACACTTGCGCCACCCCGGATGCTTCGCATTTACAATGCGGTGCACTGTGGTGCAGGGATAGACAGATGCGTGTCCCATCTGATGGCGTAAGGGCGGTGCATTGCTGGAGTCGTGTCGTAAGCGCGACGCAACTCCAGCAATGTTTCGGGACCTCCCATACCTAACGCGATGTGCCAAGCCGGCGTAAGGTTTCATCACAGCGGCCCTGAGAAGTGACTCAGTGAAGTCTTGTAGATTTCACTGCATCACTTTTACGAGGCTTTTTCCGACAGAACGCCCACCCTGCATACATTAAACTGGACGCATGTTTAATGTGGCTCAGGGCTTTACAACATGACGCATCTCCCTAGATGTGTCACGTTGTAAATAAGTCGTAAAAATGGCACATGGTTTAGGCTGCTGCTGTGTCACAGAAGTGACGTAACGGCGGCGTAAATGTGTTGCAGGGGGCTGGTAAATCTCCCCCTTGGTGGGTATGATGTTATAAGGGCTGGACTTTTCTCTGACATTTTGAAGAATGTGCACTTTTCTGGTTAGTTTGATGATAACAGTTGATGGATATTCCAGGGGAGATTCTCAGCCTTTTTGCTAGGTACTTTGCAAATACTGCTCCCTTTAATCAGCACTTGGCGCAATGTCATTTGGTTGTGTATTTTAAGGTAATCTCTTCAAAATGTGGGGCATTCCACCCGAAATTGCGAGGAGCATGCTACTCCTGCACCATCGAATATAAATAGGGTCTCATGATCAAGTTAAGCAACTGAACAGAAAAACCCAATACAGCTGCTTCACTTCACGTCAGTGTGCAGCATGAACAACATCGGCAGTGGGCAGTTATGCTGCCTGGCTCTGCACCAGGGAACCTTTGGCTGATGTTGGAATGGGGCCAGGCCCCAGCCCCAAGTGCCCGTGGGACCATTCCCTCTCTCACTGATAGAACGATTCTTTAGGGGGCCCCCCTGCAAGGTACTTGGAGGCCCCCCTCCATATTCATTAAGGAACTTTCCGGGCAGAATAGTGTGCTGAGGGGGCTCCCTGGAACTTGGCCCCTGCACCTGTCTGTGGGGGCTTGTGTTACGCCACTGCCCTCCATAGATGCACCTATGCAGAGATGACCACATTAGAGACCCGCATTCAGTGTTTCCCTCTAGTGGTGGCTTGGTCCGGATGTATGACGTTACAACGCATGCTTTTACCACGCATGCCTTTACAATGCGGTTTTTACATCGCAAACGTTTACAACGCATAGCGCTTTGGGGTGCTGGATAGTGAATAGTTTAATTTACTATTCCAACTCCAGTCCCCGTCGACACTAGGGAAGGTGTTGGATAGTAAATTAAACTTATTCCCTATCCTAGAGCGCCCCCCAGCGCAATGCGTTGTAATGGTTTGCGTTGTAAAAGTTACGTCGTAAAGGAACTGCATTGTAAAAGTTGCGTTGTAAAGGATGTTTCCCCTTGGTCCAGTTCCTTTTCATTTAAGCAGTGCTAGATTGGACTTTTATCTCATCACGAATTTCCACGGGGGCGGTTCTGGAACCACTGGGGGTCGGGCTTGAAAGCCTTGTGCTGCTGCTGGTGCCTTTGTCACTTTCCACAGCTCTCAGAGGTTAATTGCAAAGGGTACAGAAGAACATTGTGTGGGGGGATGGAAAGAGGCAGAGCAAGATCAGAGAGTGAGAGAAGAAGAGAGAGAGGACAGATGGATAGACTGAAAGAGCTATAGTGAGGAGAGGAAAGGATTGGGGCTGGTTTGAGAATTGTTGCCAGTGCTGCTTTAGTTTCCCGGTCCAGCCCAAATGGGAGGTCAGCAGGAGATTCTCTGACTCGGTATTTGAGAGTAGGTAAATAGGAAGGGGGCAGATGTAGGTAATTCTTATTTTAGAATTACCGAATCTTTAAGATTCGGTATTTACCGATTCGGTAAATACCGAATCGGTATTTCCTATTGATTCCTATGGGCCTTGAAGCCCATTGGAATCAATGGGAAATACCGATTCAGTATTTACCGAATCGGTAAATACCGAATCCTGCAAGGGTGAACAGGGTGTCACTTTGACACCCTGTAGCACCCCAATTCCAGGCTTGTGTGCTATGTGGCACACATACATGCCCTAAGGGCATGTCTGTGTGTCACATGGCACAGGTGTACATGCACAGATGTGCATGTACACCTGAATTCGGTATTTTACCACCCAATTGTATTGGGTGATAAAATACCGAATTCTGAAGGCCTGTAGCACTGTCAACAGTGCTACCTACATCTGGGATTTACCGAATCGGTAAAATTACCGATTCGGTATTTTACAGAATCAGTAAATTTACCGATTCGGTAAATTTACCGATTCTGTAAAATAATGGCCCCTACATCTCAATCACCAAATACTGGTAGGTAACGGCCGAATTCGGCTGTTACCGATCGGTATTTGGTGACCTACATCGGGCCCATAGTCTCCTGCAACAATTTTTGAAGCAGAGGCCTTGCCTGACTGTCCATGCTGTAGGCTGTGATATTCGGAGCTCCTGAGTCCTGACCCAGTGGAGGTCCTGGTGCCAAATATCCTGATGACAGATGCTCTGGGCCTTGCCAAATGGGGGAGGGGGGCATGGCACTAGTGCATCAGAGGGGTAGAGTTTTGTGACTCGGCTCTGTGGATTCATGGCATCCAACGGGGAAAATGAAGTTGTGCTCTCACCGCATCCTGGAGGCAAAATGGATCCCATCAATGAGCCGCATAAGTAGGGTGGAGGACAGCAGTCTGCTGAGATCTTATTGCGAGAAGCGGTCGAGTTTGGACTGAAGCAGCTGAGCGGCAACTTATGTGAGGCACCCTATGACGACTTCCCACCCAGTCTGAAGAAGGGGACTGCTGTGTGGGGATATATGCACTCCTGCTGCTACAGAGCTCCTTTTACCCAGGACAGTTGCACAGGTGAGACGGGTTGGAGGCCAGAGCCTGACTGTATTTGGGCTGAGATACCCCAGACTGGATTGGGTGAACGGAGTGACTGCTGGAGACCCTGGGTGGAGATCGGGGCATGCACGCTGCCCATGGGAGCCGGGCGAAGTCAGAGGGAGACCTGGGATATGGTACCCACCCAGGGGGGGCGTTGCAGCCAGTGAGGGCTGCAGCGGCTTTGCCTGGACTTTCTTCCCCCTCACCTCTCTGCCCCTTGTTTGACATCACACGCCCATGGAGCCCAAGTGGTGAAGAGGATACTGGCAACAGGAGGCTGGACCTGTACTACACTGCGGAGCCAGCAGTGCATAAGGGGGAAGCAAGCACCTCTGGGCTGTGATTCTGGTCTATAGCTTACTATGTCCTTTTCCAGCTGGGCTAGGCCCAGGAGGCTAGGCTGGTGACACAGAATCCCAACTGTGGGCCCAGACAGGAAGGGCTATACAACCTCTGCTCTCCCCCAGTCTGAGGAAAAGGGTCTCTGGGACTGCATGAGAGGTGTGCCAACACTGTGTCCTTGTCTGAACCTTGTGGGTCAGTGTATGTGCAGAGCCAGATCCTGGTGGGGAAGAAGAGACTTTGGAGACACGTTGTTTTCTCACAAGGAAGTGTGGTTTGGGCATGTGCACTACTGGGGAGGTGCTGGTGTGCCACAAGGCCAGAATTGGAGAGACCACGAAGTGGCACAGATGCACCTGGGGTGGGTGAGGTCTGGGGACATTGCACGTCCAACACTCAGGTGGCGTAGGGAACACAGATGCTGGGGTCGAGTCCTTGTCTGGACCATGGTATGCCAGAGCAATTTTAAAGGGACCCCTCGAGACAGAGGTGCCAGTGACTCAGGCGCGGAGGACCCGAGATGAGCAGCAACAGTGAATCCCTGGCCTAGCATATGGCAACAATACTACAAGCCATGAAAGATACCGAAACATCGCTGGAGACCCAAATAATAGCAGACGTGAGTGAGGTGGGCCTGCTGAGGGATCGCCACTGGAAACTAATGGACAGGGTGAAAGAGTTGGGAAACCAACTGTTATTTTACCGAGTTAGGGCCATGTAGCGTAGCAACTTATTTCTTACATTGTCGTCACACATAACATTTCCAGCTGTGACCTTTTGTACACATTTGCACGAAAGACAATGTTGGATTCGTTTCTCTAAAACAAAACTTGTCTTTACATCTAGCTTTGCATGACTTAATCACAACGTCCTAAACATCATGTACAAGGTCTTGTTTCAAACTGGACATAATTGTCATCACTATCTTCATCCATGGGGTGACAGGGCTATTTATAGATCCACAACATCACTAATCTATGCGCACATCCAAAGGCTGCTTTCTATTATAAAAGATAAGCATCCCAATAGATTAGTAGAGGAGGTACTTTCGCTGACACCGAGGGTCCTTGCATGCTGAGAAATCACCACGCAGCAGTCTGACATCTCATGATTGGTGTCCAATTCATGACCATAATGGGGCCCTTCACTTTATCCCATCAGGTAATGGGGTTGGATCATCCCTTAGGGGGATTCTTGGCTCTACAGCTACACACACTCCGGGTACACTTAGAGTAGGGTTTGCATAGTGTGAGTATGCTAGATTACTGCCTTGTCTATATGCCTGCATATGGACATTGTTTATCACCATGGTAGAGCTATATCTACTATTTACGCTTTTGGTGCTTGGATTATGTTTATCTGCTTCTGTCTACTGATCAATGCAGCACACGTGTTTTATGCGAAAATAATGTTGGTTCAATAAATATTATTGAAAAGATCCCACTGTGTATTCTCTGTATATTTCTCTGAGACTAAGTAAGCATGAGTGACAGAGTGAAAGGTTTTGTTGTCTTTCCACAATCCCTGAGGGATCAGGGTTCTCATGTTCAGTGTTTGCCAGAAACTATTCGCTTCCTGGTAGGTTACAGTTGTGCTTTCTGGTAGAACCCAACTCACGTTTTAACCAGAGAAGTCCATAGTGGAAAGGGAAAACAATCTGCTTCAGTTGAGTAGGCATACCCTAAGTATTGGCTGGAGGTCAATCAAGCTTGAAAGATTGAATGCTCCCACACTGTGCAACCCATATCTTTATTGTTGTGTAGTTCCTATAAATCTATATAGGATCTGCGTGTTTAGACAACATAAACTGTGGGATTGGTGTCCAGACTGGTACCAGACTCCCTCAACGGGAATGTTCACCTGTACACCAGCTAGCTTACAGTGTCACTGTAAACTATTCTTACCAAGGAGAGAATAGTTCCTACCAACCATCAAACATGACAACCCAGTCCCATCAAAGATCGTGAAAAGAGTACAGTACTTTTCACTCAGTCAATCGTGCTCACTTTGTCTCAGAGAGATCCACAGAATAAACTGTGGGGACATTTTCAATAAGTATTTATTGAATCAGCGTCATTCTAGTGCAAAATAGGTGTGCTGAAACAACTATAAGACAGAAACAGATCATAAGCACCAACAGAGTAAATGCTTGGTAGATTTCTACCATAGTAGTAAAACAATGAATATATAAAGGCATATAAATACATGAGAGGAATAATGCGTACTCCTATGAGGCAACCCTAACTAGATGTACCTAGCATGTATGTAGGTGTAGAGCCAAGAATCCCCCTAGGATGAAGCGAACCCGATTGAGAATGAACTACCCTGTCTTGGTCTTGAGATGGACACCCTGCGAAGGATGTCAGACCACTGCGTGCTGGAGTGTCTACGTGCAGGTACCTCAGTGTCTCACACCAGTGGGTCAGCATGGAAGTATTTCTCATATGTCTGTCCCAGAAAAGATATAGTGTATATACCCAAAAGGTACCTTCGGGGGTTCTACCTTGCTGTGCCATGTCGGCAGAGGATGACAAAAGGGATGACCCTTAACCATAGTTATTATACAGATGATGGTAATCCTGCTGTGATTCTGAGAATCCTCATGCATAATTAATGAGGCTAGTTTTCTGGGAAAGCCACACAATATTTTATGAAGTTCCTAACTAGGTAAAAGTTCAACACCAAAAACCGTTATGTAGTACAATGGCAGTGAAAATGTAGGTGAAAGGTTAGGTCACTACCCAGGCCTATATTGGGGTACATTACAAAACACAACACTATAACAGTTTGGCTTAATACTACTGTTTTAACAATTACTGAACAACTAGGTGATAACATTGAAGAACAGATACTTGGAGTAAATATTTCAGAAAATTGCAGATAGACAGTACCACGAAATTGATACAACACGGCCTCCCGGCAACGGGTGGAGGTGTTACCTTTGTTTTTGAGGCACATGAAGCATTCATGACAGAGGTATTCTAATTGTGTGTTAAATTCCCGCCTGCAGATGCAGACAAGGTATTTCATGAATATATTGGAGATGAAGCACCCCATACGTGGACTTAGAAGTCCCGTTAACTTACCAAGAGCACATTAATTTGTTTAAAGGTGCCCTACCTCATACCACAGAACATGTGAGACTCGCTCCGCTCAGCAGAGAAGAAGCGACTTGGCTGATCCTAGCATCATACACGCCGCATTCAGACGTTCCTGACTTAACACCAGCAGGAATGTACACATTTTACAGGGGCTTCGTGAAAATGTACAGAAATGTAATACAATGAGTAATGAGAACATTGAGAGACCAACGTGCAGAGGTTGCTCAGGCTCCACAGCCACACATGACTACTACAGGTATAAACCCACAAACACTGAATGGCATTATAGGAAAGGTTCCCACCAGCCAGGAGAAAATCCAGTTCTGGATAGCACAAAAACAGCACAACTTGGAGCAGTTTTTCCCCATACATGCCTGCAGGAAAAACACAGAATACTGACAATTTCCTTGCCGTTGGGGATGGTTCCCCAGTCAATAGATTGTGCCACTTGGGATATAATCTTCGATGCCGTATACACCAGAACACATAGTACCCCTTCAATAGCAGTCACACTAGACCTGAAACAGATGCAGAATGAGTACAGAGCAGAGCTTGCCTTAGATCTGGGATGAAACTGATAGGCAATTTTGCCAGGTATCAACTAGTATGTTGAGTAACTTGAAAGGGGAGGCAGCAGCGGTAGCTATCTGCCAACGCCTGAGGGAATTTACTCCTGCACAGAAGGAGCACAAATTGCCTAAAATGATCAGAGATACATATGCCTCTTTAGGCAAAGATGACCTGGACGCCAAACCTCAGAAACAAATAGTTAAGAGTAGTTCTGATAACAATAGCTCTAAGCAAGCACCCGATTCTTCAAAGAAGAAATGGAATAATAAAAAAACAAATAAAACAAAACACAGTCACAGGGTGGGTCTCCTAAACAGGAACACACCAAATGAAAATATAATCTGAGAATCTGTGACAATATTAGAAAACCTGACAGGTATCAGGATAATGACACACGATCCTCTTGTTCCTTTCAGGAGACATCAGAAAAGAGTCCAGAGAGAGGCGGATGTCAGAATACAGATCTAAAGAGTGAGTCAAGCCGAAAAGGGAGGCACATCGCACTTCAGACTACATCATTAAACAGGAAGACAAATAAAAGATGTCAAAACCTCTATTTAAAAAGAAGAAGGTAGCCGGGATTAAAATGAGAAATGCCCAGGCTATTGAGGACTCTACTTCTGAACAGGTAATGGGCAGTGACGATGTTGGACAGTGTGGCCGAAGTCTCAATTGCTTGCCAGAATCTGATGGATTATCTGGGGGTAGTAGTGCTGAGTGAACACATCACAGTGGAAACACCTGATGCAAGGGTAAGTGTCCCACTTCATTTATACAAAATAACGCTCCAAATGGAGGGTGACATACTCAGGAAAGTAAAGGGTCTCTTTTGGGAGAACCTGACTTTTGGGTATGATATTCCCTTGGCCGAAAATGATTGCCCACCTGAGTTTGTGATGGAATTCCCAATGGGAGAGAAAGCTATTTTACCTGCTTTCCCTGGCCTCGTACCAGAATCAGTTAGGAATTCATACGCGCAGGAGCTCCTGCACTTTACCGCAATCATGTTGGGTGGGATGATGAGTCACCTAATGATAAAATCACATTGAAATCAATTCCTCAACATCAGAGACAATACCTTATTGAAAATGAAGCAAAGAAACAAGTCAGGGAGATCCTTGATCAACTTGAAACAAGGGTATAATAGAAAATTGCACCTCACCTATGAATAATCTATTGTTTTGTGTAATAAAACCTGATAATTCACATCGTCTAGTCTTAGATTATCGACATTTAATCACATCCACAAGCACATTTGCTATACAGAATGCACACAGTGCCGTAATAATGAATAACATTGTACGAAAATAATACAAAACAACACTAGACATCTCATATGGATTTTTCTGCCAAAATGTAGTGCCTGGGAGCAGAAATCTGAAAGCATTCTTGGTGCTAGGCTCTCAACCCCAATTTTGTCGATTACCACAGGTGTATAAGAACAGCCCCAGGTTGCCTTCATCCAGGATAACAGTGTTACTTCAAAATTTTGATGAGGAGGCATTGTCCTATGTAGATTTTTTTAATAAAAAAAAAAAAATTATTGAGAGTTTTATTTTCCATGGTACCGCATTATGCATTGGCAAGTTAGACGTTACGTCAGGTGCCCACAGGCAGTCAGGTGATATTAACACATTATATAACATCCATCCCATCATACATCACACATGACAAGCAAGAAACATCACATTGTACCTAGGTATTACTCTTCTAGTAATCTAGTGCGGGCTGTTGTGGACTGGCTAACGCTGGGTGCCTGCATGAGGGGGTTTCCGTAATATTGATGTGTAGACCCCCACTCCATTCTGGTGTTCCTCATTGCGTAATGCCCATGTGTGTGCTCCCAATGTGTTAGCATCTACTCTCCGGTGCCAAAGGGTGAACATGAAACTGTGAACTGTGGGTGGGGGTGGGAGGGGGTTAGGAGGAATCCGGGGAGTTTACAGAAAAAGGTTTAGTGTGATAGTTATTTGTTATGTGGTAGGTACCAGTACGTCTGTGAGGTGCCTACGGCATCAGAGTCGGGAGGAGAGGGAGATCTACAGGGGGGCTGTATTTCCCAGCAGTAGTCAGGGTGCTAGTCTAGTGGGTTCCCAATGTGTGATCCGTCTCTCATTTGGTGCAGCTATTGTGCCGTGTTATGTGCTGACGCTATCGGGGACAGGGGTGGAGTTTGGGACTGGGCTGGTGTGTCCCTGGGTGAATCGCCTTGTGTTGTCTCTTGCGTGAACTGAATCAGTAGTTGTGCCCATTCCATGGAGATGGATGGGATGTTTTCGAATCCCCTTGACCTCCTTGTCTCTCAATATGGCTTCTTCCGCTGCCCGCTTGCCCTTTACGCACTGTTGCGATTGCAACCTAACTCGGTTGGATTGTTTCAACACATTTGTTTACTCATAAAAAATTCATAAATCATTTTATTTGCGGGTATTAAATTTTACTGGCATTTCAAATTCAAGAAACATGAGATTCACTTGAATATCAGTGAATATCGCAATTCATGAGTTTCTGAAGACATATATACACAAATCGATTTTCTTTGTACATCATGAACAATCAAAAATTTCTTGCCCAAACATATAGCCCTGCCCAATGCATTTCGGGCCTGTTAGGCCCTTCCTCAGGGGCGATACCTGAAATCAAAAGAATACAAAAACTGGGTCACATAAATGACATCTGGGTCTCCAGATACAAAGTACTTAGAATGTCACTGTTTTAGTAATAATACATACGTTTGTCCAATATCACTTTGTCCTGAACGATTATGATATAATCACAAAAGTAAACACATCAACTTATGATTGCGCACTCACTTGTGTTCATGAAAGGCGTGTGTAAGAATGATGTGATTTCGTAAAACGCTGAAAAGTGGAGATTGTAATCCGTTGTACCTAAAAAAACAAGCGCTCTCATTAGAGAGTTGTGGAAACCAAAAATGGAAATAACAAACAGGCCCGAAATGCATTGGGCAGGGCTATATGTTTGGGCAAGACATTTTTGATAGTTCATGATGTACAAAGAAAATCGATTTGTGTATATATGTCTTCAGAAACTCATGAATTGCGATATTCACTGATATTCAAGTGAATCTCATGTTTCTTGAATTTGAAATGCCAGTAAAATTTAATACCCGCAAATAAAATGATTTATGAATTTTTTATGAGTAAACAAATGTGTTGAAACAATCCAACCGAGTTAGGTTGCAATCGCAACAGTGCGTAAAGGGCAAGCGGTTTCCGCTTGGTCATTCTTTGCATGTTAATATACCGACACACATTGGACAGTGTGTCTCCCTTCTCAGCACGCGTAATCCACTGATGTCTATCATTTACAAAAAAGGTGTCTATTGTTTATATTGTTAGGAGTGCCTCTCCCATTACTAATTATTGTTCTTCCGCTGCCCCCCATTTTTTCATCCCTCCGATCCTGGCTGCCTCTGGGGGTCCTGCCGGTGCCCTCCAGTACATGGCTGACCCCCGTTTTGCCAGAAGTAGGGCACCTTTTCTGTCTTCCGCCTGCGGAAGACCCTAGGGCACATGCCTCCCATGAGGTAATGTGCAAGAGGTGGACCGTCGCCTCTAGAACCCTATGTATTCTGCCTCAATATGGCTGAAGCACGGGACAGTCCCAAAACATGTGTTTGAAGTTTGCTTCAGGTGTTTGGCATCTGGGGCATGCAAACTGCGTGTCCGGGTAAAATTGCTGGAGTTTATGCAGTGTTATGTATGCGCAGTGTAGAATATTGAATTGTATGTTTTTGAATCGTGCCTTCCGTGAAATTTTCTCTGGGTACTCTAAGGCTTTTTCCCATTCTTGGTCATTGAGCACTCACCCTTTCACTTCTTTCCATTTCTGGCGCAAGACCTGTAGAGGGACCGTGATCAGTTCTCTTATTGCTTTATAGTGCCAGGTAACTAAGTGTCTGCCTCTGCCCATACGGAGGATTGTATGTAGCACTGGGTGTGTCAGTGGTTCCCCCTCAGTAAGATCCCAATATTGCTGTGCGCTGTCTACTAGCCATCTGTGCACCAGGAATTGCCCCGGGGGAAGATCAAAGCTATCCCTCATTTGGGCAAAACTTTTCAGTTTCCTGTCCTCAAACAGAGCCTCTATCTCTGTGACCTCCTGCTCCGTCCATATCCGGAGGGCTCCCTCTGTGGGAATCCCATTAATGGGAGCAATGGGGAGTATAGGGGTATACCTGTTGACATTCTGCGTATGCACTTTATGCATTTGCGGGCAATCGCCACTTGTAAGGGATGTGTACTCGTTGGCTTGGTTCCCGGCATCAGCAGTGTCCGGATGGCTGGGACCGATATCGGACCATCGTTAGTAAATGTATCCTCCATGTGGGGCTCTGCTGTCCAATGGAACAGCCACTGAGTATGAGCCACCAGAAAATAGGCCTCAAAGGAGAGGACCCCCAGACCTCCCTGCGTTATAGTCAAGTAGAGGGTTTGTAAGGCTACTCTATGTCTACTGTCTCCCCCTTTTCAACATCGTAAGTAATGTATCTAGTTCTTGAAAAAAGGAGCGAGGAGTTATCACCGGGAGATCAGTAAAGGTGTAGAACAGCCTGGGCACCATTATCATCTTTGCTAAGGCTACACGCCCTATGGGAGCCAAGGGAAGTGTCTTCCAGAAGGCTACTGCCGCTCGAAATCCTGCTAATGATTTGCGGTGGTTTTCCTTGTAGAGGTCTTCAGGCGAGTGATGTAGTCTCACTCCTAGGTATCGGGGTACCGTAGCACTCCAACCGAGTGTCTGGGGACCTATTGTAATCTCCGAGGGAACAAGGTGAGGGCTGAGAGGAAAGAACGTCGATTTTCCCCAATTGACTTTAAGTCCGGAGACCTCTGCGAAGGTGTGTAGTATTGTCCATATTGGCTTTAGATCACTTGTGACATCTTGAACATAGATTAAAAGGTCATCGGCGTATAACGATACACAGTGAACCGTGCCCGCAATTGGGATACCCCAGGCGTCAACCCCTCATGTCGGAGGCGAATGGCCAAAGGCTCCACTGCCAAGGCAAAATGTAGGGGGGACAAGGGGCACCCCTGTCTCATTCTCCGCTCCACCGCAAGTGGGGCCCAAATGTACTTTCCTATCTTCACCCTACTGGTAAGGTCCTTATAGAGAAGTTGCGGGTATGCCATTAGAGTCGGGCCAACACCTATTTTTCGGAGGGTTGTGAATAAATAGGGCCACATGAGTGTATCGAAGGCCTTTTCAAGGTCTAAAATGAGGCATGTGGCTTGTGGGAAGTGATCCCATACTCCATCCTGTATGTGGAAGAGTCTACGTATGTTTTGTGATACGTTGTGCCTGGGAAGAAAGCCATTTTGGTTTGGGTGGATCAATTGTGGGAGGACCTGGATGTAGCGGTCTGCTAATATTTTCCCTAGAATTTTACAATCCGCATTCAGTAAAGTTATGGGCCTGAATGAGGAAGGGGGTGTGGGATCTCTCTTCGGTTTGAGGAATGTTACCAGGGTAGATTCCCTGAGCGAGCTGGGAAGTTCACCTCTCTTGAATGCATTGTCGTACATGGTCACGAGGTGTGGCGACAACTGCCCCAAAAAAGCGGTGTAGTACTCAAGGGGAAAGCCATCCTTTCCTGGTGCTTTATGGCGTGCCAACGCCCTGATCGCATGAGTGACGTCCGGGGAGGTTATCTTTGTGTCTAATGCCTCGCCGTCCGTTTGTGGAATGCTGGGTAAGGGAGTGGATTGGAGGAATTGGATTAATGTCAGGTGTGATAACAGTGACGGGGGGCAATAGATGCCTGTGTAATAGTCATGAAAGATGCGTAGTATATCTACTTGTGATTGTTTAATGGTACCAGACTCGTCCCGTAATGCTTTGATGGATGGCATGTCCGTGTCTTATTTCGCGAGCCAGGCGAGAAGTGTACCTGCCCTATTTCCCTCTCTATGTACCCGGGCAGCATACGCTCTAAAATTTTATTTGCGAAGGTCATCCATGGTTTCCGCATATGTTGTTTTTGCAGTCGCCACCTGTGCAGGGGCAGTCTTCCTCGTATCTAGTTTTTTCGTACGTTCCGCTAGTTGCAGTTCCGTGGTTCGTAGTGACTGTTCTAGCACCTGCTGAATCCCTACTACGTGCTGAATACAGTGTCCCCTTGCCTCGACTTTGAATGCATCCCATTCTACTGATCTGGATGAGGCTGTGTTCGCGTTTAGTAAAAATATTCCTGGATGTGTTCGCTGTGTGTATGACAGAACGCCTGGTCTGTGAGGCATTCTGTGAGGCATTCCCGGGGCAATTTCCACATGGGCACCCGGGGATGCGGTGGCCTCCATCTAAGGATCACGATGTGTGCATCACGGTCAGACAAAACTCTGCCTAGGTAGTCAGTGTGTTGTATTTGAGGGAGTAGTGCCGCTGAACAGAGGAATCTATCGAAACACACCCTAAGGTTGTGTGGGACGGAGTAGAATGAGTATATCTTAGTGTTTGGATTCTTTTCTCGCCATGCATCTACCAGTGACCACTGGGTAACCCATTTTTTAAAAAGCTCTGTCTGTTTCAGTGAGGGTGAATGCACCGGCGGGGGATGAGATCTCTCTAACCCAGTGTCTAGGGTGCAATTATAGTCCCCTCCCATTAATCACGGTATTGCAGTGTAGTGTGCTAATACCCCAGTGAGGCGGGTCCAGTACTGCTCTTGTTCCACATTGGGAGCATAAATGCTTCATATCAGTATCTCTTTGGATCACTGAAATATTATCGACGGGCACATTATCGACTTACCAAAATATCGTTGAAAAATTATCGACGACAAAAATATCGACTTTCTATACTTATTACACAAACTACAAAAATATCGAGTAAAAAATATCGAGTACTAACTATATCGAATACATAAATATCGCTTAAATAAATATCGACTACAAATATATCGTTGGACATGAAATTAGCCCTAACACTACAAAAATATCGACTACAAAAATATAGACTACCAAAATATCGTTAAAAAAAAAATATCGAGTTCATGTTTGTACACTTTTATTTCTAAAATACCATCTTTATCATCAATAAAAGTCATTTCTCTATAAAAAATACATTTCACATATAATACCTGTTACTTACATAAAATTACTATTAATCCACATTTGCTATACATTCTATTACATGCATTTTATCATTTTCTACATATTCTTTGCATTTAACTAACATTTCCATTACTTATTTTCACATATAAATATATTTCATTTAAACACGAACCTGCTTTAATGCGGGAATCACCACATACCACCATTCTCACATCAACAAACACTCCAATTAACTAAAAAAAATTCAAACTAGCCTATACAATGCTTCCTTACATCCTACAACCAATCAAATCAAAGCACACATAACACATATACTATAAAAGGGATACATGCATTCTACCATTTGTTGCTGCTACCTCTCTGGAAAGTAGATGCCAACACTCTGAAGATTTTGTTGCAGAATAAACATCTTTAAAGATCCAGCTCACTAGCTAATTAATCAAGTAAGTAACACAGCATTTTTGTAGAAAACTAAATTAGAAGTGCACTATTTTCCTTACATCTCCTAAGTCTTACACTTATTTTATTTTCATCTCTTCCTACTTTTCTGATAGAAACTACTCCAACATGCTTGCACCAAGGTAAGTCCCCTTCTAGTAAAATCTACAAAATGTTTCTTCTAAACTGCCGGTCACTGACTAAACATGCCACTCAAATGTCTCTCCTGCTGGAGGAAAATGAACCAGATGCAATATTTCTGACGGAGACCTGGTTAAGAGACGCCTCTGACATGGATATCACCTCTATTCTGCAAATGGGATATACCTTGCAGAGATTGGACAGATCAGAAGGTAGAGGAGGAGGCCTAGGCATCCTTCATAAAAATCAGTACCTCTGTAGAACCTCATCGGCCTATATTTCTAACTGCGAGAGCATGCTATTCACCCTTGAACTTTCACCCACAGATTCATTCTCTGGTGTACTTATCTATCGCCCCCCCAATCAAATAGGGGATTTCATTGAATCACTCCAGTCAAAAATAGATAACTCTGTGGTTAGTAGATCCAATTTCTCTGTACTAGGAGATATAAATATTCACTTAGATGATCCTAGCAACTCCATGCCCAAAGCATTTTTGGACAGTATGGCAGCCCTCCAGATTACACAGAAAGGCTTTGTGCCCACGCATGAAAAGGGCCACCTTCTTGACGGTGTTTTTAGCAATGATAACAGACTAGAAGTAGGGACCCCACTACCTCTTACCTGGACAGACCACTGTCTAATACCTATTCAGTGGACTCTAGCCACGCTAATTCAGTCCTCTCCTCGTACAACCCTTCTTGGAAGAGACTGGTCCAAAGTCTCCCCAGTCCAATGGGCCAATTTACTCTCGGCCGCTCCCCCCCAAAAGGCAACAGACCCTGCAGTACAATATGAGAACTACATCAAATGGCTGTGTACAGCTTTGGACTCTATCGCACCTATCAAAGTTCTTAAAGAAAAAACTAAGTCCAAGGAATCTCCTTGGTACACTCTTGAACTTAAAGAACTAAAAAGGGCATGCAGAAGATCTGAAAGAAACTGGAGGATTTCCCGTAGTAAGGAAGACAAAACCACACACCTCGAAGCCATTAAAACATATAAATTAGAAATCAGACGAACCAAAACCTTATACTTCGAGGAAAAAATTCTAACTGCCTCCAACTCTTCTAGAGAAATCTTCCAGATAGCAAAATTCCTGGTTGATATCCCCTTGGTTCTTGCTGATCCGAGTACAGCTCAGGCTCGCTGTGAAAGTCAAGCTGAATACTTCCACAGCAAAATACAAAAAATTGCCTCTGCCTTTAGCTCACCTAACCCATCCCAAGATACTGGAACCAGCTTACCTAACATCACGACTCCAAAACTAGATGAGTTTCCACTGCTGGATGAGAACTCACTTGCAACCATTATGATGAAAATAAAATCCGGATCTCCTACAGACCCTGCCCCTCCCTATCAGTTAGTAAAAATTGAGAACATCATCAAACCTGTCATTCTCAATATACTAAATTCATCTATTTCCACAGGTTCAGTACCTACTGCATGGAAATGTGCACAGGTTAGGGCTTTGCTGAAGAAACCCACTTTGGATTCAGGGAATATGGCCAACTATCGGCCTATTTCCCTCCTTCCATGGATCAGCAAACTCCTAGAAAAACATGTCAATTCATCCATTACTCAATTTTTAGAGAACCATCATCTCCTCCACGACTCCCAAGCGGGCTTTCGCCCAAAATTGGGAACTGAGGCGGCCCTCCTGGCGGTAACTGAGCTGGCCAGGAAGCAAATGGATCAAGGCGGCACTGCAGCAATTATGTTGCTTGACCTCAGTGCCGCCTTCGATACCGTTAACACCAATATTCTTCTTCACCGCCTCAATCAGATCGGAATTTCTGGGAAGGCCATGCAGTGGCTCCAGTCATTCCTGGAGAATCGATCTTTCAGGGTAGTTGAGGGTACTACTCACTCAAAAGTCTGGCCCCTGGATCAAGGTGTACCTCAGGGCTCTTCATTGAGCCCTACTCTTTTTAATATTTACATGCAGCCGTTAGCCGACATAGTGCACTCCTTCGGCATTGATATAATATCCTACGCCGATGATACACAATTAGTTGTATCCATGAATCAAGCAGACTCTTCCCCGTCTAACTTAAGTAACTGTCTGGTAGCGGTAGCTCAATGGATGGCCACCTCGCATTTGAAATTAAATGGCGAGAAAACTGAGCTCATGGTGCTGGGCAACCCAACCATTCCCAGCCCTCTGTCAGATTGGCCACCTTGCATGGGGCCCACACCCCAACCAAAATGCCACATAAAGAGCTTAGGCATTTGTCTGGACTCCAACCTCAGCTTTATGCAGCAGGCTACCACTCTTTCTGCCACATGCTTTGGGCTAATGCGCATGCTGAGAAAAGTGCTGCCTCTTCTTCCTTTTGAAGCCCGCAGAATAATGGTCCAAGCCATTATCCTGTCCCGTCTGGATTACGGGAACTCGCTATATCTAGGTGCCCCCGCATTCACAATCAAAAAGCTACAGGTGATCCAGAATGCTGCAGCTCGCCTCCTGCTGAGCCTCAACAAACGAGAGTCAGCCACCACTGCCCTGAGGAAACTGCACTGGCTCCCTTTTAAGGCTAGAGTGCTATTTAAATCTCTTTGCTTTATGCACAAAGCTATGTGGAAGAATGCCCCTACTATGATCTGTTCCTTGGCAAAACCCTATCTTCCTCACAGATCCCTAAGATCCAGCACTGCCTTTCTGGCTACTGTCAGTAAAGTCAGACGGACAAGATGGGGCGGACGCTCCTTCTCCTGGAATGCCGCGAAGGAATGGAACTCCCTGCCCACCTCCCTTCGCAGTGAACCTAGCCTTCTAAAATTTCGGAAGGCTTTGAAAACGCATCTGTTTATTTAATCTCTTTCCTTTTAGTATGACGGTACTTAGCGCTACGAGGCCTCCGGGTTGTTTGCGCTCTACAAAACCCGATTAATAATAATAATAATAATAATAACACAATTCCTATTACATGGTCATATTTCTTCACGTGCAAAATCAGATAGTAAGTATATAATAATTCTCTGTTATACACCAACTGCTGTTTTTAAACACTAATTTACAAGAGTATTTAATTTTTTACAACATTATCTTTACAGATATACTGAAATTGTCCTATTTCTACAGCAAAAACGATAAAACTACACTAATTACACATGTAAGTATAGATGTGTTTGTTATAAAACTGCCAATTTCATTAATGCACATTTCGAAACAACATATCTTGCTTTTTACATCTTCCCTATAGATCATTTGAAAGATCCAACATCAACTATACCAAAACACAAGAGTACCCTTCTGAAAAATGTAAGTATAATTGTAATTTGGCTAAAAGTGGGCACAAAAAACGCTAACTATATTCTTAACACCATGTTATATATTTTGAATTGCCTCTACAGATATTCTGAAAACATCATACATCTATTCTACATATCATATGAAAACATCCAACACAAAATATACCAATATACAAGAATACCCTTGTAAAAAATGTAAGTATACTTGTCATTTCTCAAAAACTGCCGAAAATAACACAGACTATGTTCTTAACAACATGTTATCTATTTTATATTTCCTCTACAGATATTCTGAATACATCATACAGCTATTCTACCTACAACAAAGAAAACAACATATTTAGAAGTTAGTATACGTTTAAATCTGTTACATTTCCAAACGGTTCAATATAAAAATTATAATATTTTGCTTTTATTTCTTCTATCTACTCTACAGATCAGACCTGTACTAACTTGATGTACTCCAGCAATTACTACTATTCTACTATTTAAACAAGTAAGTATATGTAATGTTTACATCAAATGCACTAGTAAGCAAAAATGACAACTGCTTTTGAGTAGGAAATACGTTTGTTATGTGTAAACATTAACGTTGCTTTTCTATATTTTCATACCAACAGCAAATAAAGACATACATACAAGAACATCATTTAAAAGACATATCTGCTTCTGTGACTACTACTTTGATTAACTGTAAGTATAAATGCATCAATAATGATGTTAGCACCACAAAAGTAAAAAAAGTGTTCTGATTTTGTTTCTTTCTACTCTTTCCTAGAACAAGTAAATCAAAATGACTGAAGGTGCAGAATTTGTCATGTCTCAGAAAAATAAATTACTATTATGCTACATGGGTTATGTGTATAATCAGGAGAGACAAAGTGGTAGAAAGGTTTTTTGGAAGTGTACCAAATATTACTCCAACAAATGTTATGGGAGGGCCACTACTGAGGAAACTAATGTGCTATTTACTAGGGAACACAATCATCCCCCAAATGTCACAGAAATTGAAATTAGAGATGCTTTAGAAAGTATTAAAAGTGCTAGCACACAAAGTGACAAACCAACCACACAAATCCTTAAAGAAGAACTGGTAAAAATCCCAGCCCATGCTTCAGGTCAACTACCCTCTATTGACTCCCTGAAACGCACAATTGCACGCACTAAACGACTCACTAGCACAACCCAACCCAACCCAACAAGTTTTGAGGAAATTATTATTTCACCAGAAATGGCCATCACACACAATAAAGATAAATTTATTCTTTTTGATAATGAAAGCAGTACAAACAGAATAATTATGTTTGCAACTGCAAGTAATTTACGAAAAATCCAACAGTGTCCCCAATGGATGATGGATGGAACATTTAAACCCTGCCCAAAACCTTTTTATCAACTGTATTCCATCCACGGTTTATACCATCATTCTAACATACCTTTCATTTACTGTTTGCTACCCAACAAACAGCAAACAACTTACACCAAAATTGTAAATGTTCTCAAAACAGAAATTAATAATTATTTTCCCGAAAAAATAATTATTGATTTCGAATTAGCTATGATTAATAGCATTTTGAGAACATTTCCCCACACAGCAATCCAGGGTTGCTATTATCATTTTAATCAGAGTATATGGAGGCATCTCCAAAAATCTACTTTAAGTATACTATACTCTACAGATAGCACCTTTGCCTATCAAGTTAAAAAGTTAATAGCCCTGGCCTACGTCCCTGTTACAGATGTTGCTGAACATTACAATTTATTAATTGACAGCGCATATTACAAGAGGAATGAGGATAAACTAACCCCATTGCTAGACTATTTTGAAGACACTTGGGTGGGAAGGTTGCACAGATCTGGACATCGACGCCAGCCCAAATTCCAAATCCCTCTGTGGAATGTCTATCTTAGTACTTTGAACCAAGAGGCTAAAACCAACAACAGTGTAGAAGGGTGGCATAATGCTTTCCAAGCAACTACAAACAGAGGCAAACCCACATTCCATAACCTTCTAGAAGCTTTGAAAAAAGAACAAAGCTATCAGGAACTAAGAATGGAACAATCAGTGTCACAAATAGGTCCAAAACTCACTAAACAAACAAAACAAATGTTCCGACTACTTCAAAGTCAAGTCACACTATACCCTACAACTAGAGGATTAGAATACCTGGCAATAATAGCAAAAAGTCTACTATAAAAATTTAAACTAAATATACAAATGTCTTCTTACAATAATAGTAAAATTTACATGTCATAAACATATATAATGAATTATAAATAAAACATATTTGTTTGACAAACTTATGAAATTTATGTAAAAAAATTCGTAACAAATATGCAATGTTTATAATTTATTCACACATACACATAACATTAAAAATCGACATTTCCCACCCAATCAAAATTGTAAAATAAATACTTACAATTTTTGGAGATGAGAGACGCAATCAAGGAAAAAGCAATCCATACAATCCAATCCAATATCTTACTATTCCAATATGGGAAACCCTCAAAAACCCGAAAATAAAATGTAAAACGTAAAAAAACGCTCCAGGAAATCCCGAAAACAGTAGTGTGGACACTTTAGTATTTAAAGTTATATACACACAATTTTAAAAAAACGGTCACGCATATCAATGTATCAATCCGAATCGAAACCCTCAAAAAACCCCGAAAAAGGTTTAAAAAGTGTTAAAACCGCTCCTGGCAAACACGAAAAATAGGAGATAAATGTCAAAATATAAGCATAATAACTTAAACATTTGTTTCTCCGTTAAAAAACACGCTTCCTACCATGTAGTTTTCATGCGAGGAACCGAAACCTGTAAAAGAACATACATAACGAAACCCACCCACAAATACCCCCTTCACATTTGTAAATATACTAACAATTAACATTAACCATGTAAGAAGACATTTCCGAACACTTAAAATTAGACTTGAAGGAAAAAAAGCACGACACATCTTAACGGAGACTTTTCACCCAAACGCTACTTAAACTATTAATACATACACCAAAAAACACTACAAAGTTCGATTATACCCTCAAACATGACCACTTACTTATAATTTGTAGTTAAAAATAACCTTACCTCTCTCCACGCGAAGCAACTCCCAACCGCGAGCTTCTCCAGTCCAGAATGGAGCGCAATAACCTTACGCGGTAAAAAAGTAGTCCCCTTAACCCATTTGTGTAAAAGGATAATAGAAAAAACAATGTAATATGTAAAAAATATAATACATACACATGTATAATGTAACAAATTAATACACTATACTCATGACAATTTTCCTTTATTAAGAAAAATAAATATATTTAATATAAATTAATATATAATAATTATTATATATTAATAATATTAAAAAATTATGTAAGACTTTGAATAAAAGATGTAAATATTTTGTTATTGTGTATATTTATATGAATAATTTTGTGTTTAATTTTAATTAAACATTATAAATGTTAATGGTAATAATTAATAATGATAAATAATATAACTTATTTATTGTTATTAATATAACAATTAGAACCATTTACTATATAAAGAATGGCCTGAAAAAAGTATCTATTTTATCTGTGAATGTATATAATTTTGAAAATAATAACTGAATGTTTATGTTTATTAATTAATAATAATAATAAATAAAATAATTATTATTTTTATTAATTATTACAAAAAGTTTTATAATAATTTCTAACTATAACAAAAGTATATCATTGCTTAACTAATATTTTGTCAATACCAGATATTATAATTAAACATATTGTTTCCCTATACAATTATAAACTTTACAACCAAATCGATTTATATGTTTAATGTAAAAACAACATTTTCTGAAATATACACCAAGAATTTTTTTTTTTTGTATTTCAATTTATCCTAACAAATGTAATAATAGTCATGTTACTTGTTAAAATTAAAAAAGTATTATATATATTTTATTATATTAATATTTAATATTAACATTATTAAATATTAATGTAAAAAATGTATAACAAATCATTGTTTTATGTATTTCTATATAAATACTTGAAACTGTAAGTGACTGATGGGAATATGTAAAATTTACTGAAAGAATGTTGTAAACAAATGTTTTTTTATATTGACAACATGTATATAAATGTAAAGATGTTATTCTGTGAATACTAAAAGTCAAAAAAATGTGATGTTATATTTGTTTGTGATTGTATTGTAGTACACAATAAAAAATTAAAAAATTGTTTAATAAAGTTATTTGAAAACATCCATGTTACATTAATTTTTAATATTAAAAGACAGTAATGGACAAATGTATACTAATGTGCTGCACACTGACCAATTTTATATGTCCTATTACTACTCCAGTCAAGCTAATATCATAGAAGCTGCAGGACACTAGCAAAAAATTATGTACTATTCCTATAACACTCAAGATAATATCATAAAATGTGGTGGAGACTGACTAATGTTTATTTATTAATCCAACTCCAGTGTAGGTAATATCAGTGATGGTGCTGGACACCAACCAATTAATAATTAGAATTCCAACTCCACTCTAGCTACTGTCTGGAAACATGCTAATACATATATTTTTTTGATCAAAATAAAACTTAATAATGTAAAGTTATAATATTTTGTATTTTCGTGTAATAGATTTAATGTATAAGTGTTTTATGTTACACTATACATCAGCACTCTAAAATACCCAAAACTGTCCCAAAACACTAAAAATACCCCTTCACCCCAAAGGCCAAAACTGACCCAGAACCCTACAAATACCCCTTTATCCACAAACTTAAAACTGACCCAGAACCCTACAAATACCCCTTTACTCAGAAACTGAAAACTGACCCTCAACCCAAAAAATACCCCTTTACCCAAGAACTGAAAACTAACCCAGAAGGCCAAAAATATCCCTTTACCCACAAACTGAAAACTGACCCTGATCCCAAAAAATACACCTTTACCCAAAAACAGAAAACTGACCCTGAACCTCAAAAAAACTCCTTTACCCACAAACTGAAAACTGACCCTGAACCCTACAAATACCCCTTTACCCACAAACTGAAAACTGACCCTGAACCCTACAAATACCCCTTTACCCACAAACTGAAAACTGACCCTCAACCCTAAAAATACCCCTTTACCCAATAACTGAAAACTGACCCAGACCCTTTAAAAAACTCCTTTACCCACAAACTGAAAACTGACCCTGAACCCTACAAATACCCCTTTACCCACAAACTGAAAACTGACCCTCAACCCAAAAAATACCCCTTTACCCAAGAACTGAAAACTGACCCAGAAGGCCAAAAATATCCCTTTACCCACAAACTGAAAACTGACCCTGATCCCAAAAAATACACCTTTACCCAAGAACAGAAAACTGACCCTGAACCTTAAAAAAACTCCTTTACCCACAAACTGAAAACTGACCCTGAACCCTACAAATACACCTTTACCCACAAACTGAAAACTGACCCTGAACCCTACAAATACCCCTTTACCCACAAACTGAAAACTGACCCTCAACCCAAAAAATACCCCTTTACCCAAGAACTGAAAACTGACCCAGAAGGCCAAAAATATCCCTTTACCCACAAACTGAAAACTGACCCTGATCCCAAAAAATACACCTTTACCCAAGAACAGAAAACTGACCCTGAACCTTAAAAAAACTCCTTTACCCACAAACTGAAAACTGACCCTGAACCCTACAAATACCCCTTTACCCACAAACTGAAAACTGACCCTGAACCCTACAAATACACCTTTACCCACAAACTGAAAACTGACCCTCAACCCTAAAAATACCCCTTTACCCAACAACTGAAAACTGACCCAGAAGGCCAAAAATATCCATTTACCCACAAACTGAAAACTGACCCAGATCCAAAAAAATACACCTTTACCCAAGAACTGAAAACTGACCCTGAACCTTAAAAAAACTCCTTTACCCACAAACTGAAAACTGACTCTGAACCCTACAAATACCCCTTTACCCACAAACTGAAAACTGACCCTCAACCAAAAAAACCCTTTACCCAACACCTGAAAACTGACCTTAAACACTATAAATACCCCTTTACCCACAAACTAAAAACTGACCAAGACCCCAAAAAATACACCTTTACCCCTGAACTTAAAACTGACACTGATTATTAAAAAACACCCCTTAATGCACAAACTGAAAACTGACCCTTAACGCTTTCAAAACCCCTTTACCCACAAACTTAAAAATGTCCCAAATCCCACTAAATACACCTTTACTCACGAACAGAAAAATGACCCTGAACCCTAAAAAATTAACCTATACCAAAAACTATTAAACTGAGCCTGAACACTGTAAATAATAATGAACACAACATTAAACATTAATATATAATTAACAAAAAAATAATATTTTACAAAAACAAAAAGAAAATATATTATCACATTAGCTATAATAATAACTTTGATTAATTAATATTGTTTAATTCCAATTAATTAATTAACATCAACATAAATTTAAACATTACATTTCAATGTATCCAATTAATGTAATTAAGTCATTATTATAAATTAATTACCAATTAATTATTTTAAATAATATGCAATATATTAATTAGATCATTAACTAATTATAATTAATTTGTTAGCAATTTATAAATTTAAATAATATGCTAATTCTTAATAAAATAAATCACTAATTATTAATAATTAATAACCAATGTATCTATTAAAATAATATACAAATCAATTTACAAAAACAATAATTAATAATTATTAATTAATCAATTAATCAATTAAATTATATGCTAAATACTTAATAAAACAATTAACTAATTAATATTAATTAATTACCAATTAAAATCTAATTAAAACAATTACCAAACATATATTGATTAATTAATTATTATTAAATTACTTCCCACCCTATTCCCCTATAAACCCACAACCCGCTCCTAAACATTAAGTACTATTTATTTATATATTATATACATATTTTTTTTTTTTATTCATTTTTTTCCAACATATTCTCGATATTTTTTACTTTCACTATATGTCGATATTTTGTCTGGTCGATATTTTTGAGTCGATATTTTTGTATTCGATATTTTTGGGTCATTTTTACAGTCGATATTTTGTCCAACGATATTCCTATAGTCGATATTTAGTTAATGTCGATATTTATCCGTCGATATTTTGTCCATTCGATAATTTGTAGTCAATATTATGTCCAGTTACCATCTCTTTACCCTCGAGATAATCTGCTAACAGAGAGTATCGGCCCTCCTCATCAACTACCCTGGACTGTTCTTTGAAGGGGATCCCAGGCCTAATCCAAATTAGGGTTCCCCTGGCAAATGCTGAGTATGTTGTGGCGCATATAATACCTCGCCATTTTTTGCATAGGCGATCCAACTCTGTCCCTGTAAGGTGTGTCTCCTGGAGGAGTACTATCTGTGCCTCCTGTCTTTTCATATAGGCATAAATTGCATATCGTTTGTTGGCCGTGTGCATACCCCTGATATTCAATGGTATGACTTCAGGTCTGTGTTAGGGATCCTAGCTGTCATAGTGACTGATGTCTGGGTGTTGTTTTACAAAGTGAAGTGTTCTCTTCTTCTCTCGTGTCCCCCCCACCCAAGAGACTACCTCTGGCAACCCTATCAGCATTCTACATATCGTGTATTCGGTTCCCCGGGAATGTGTGTGGGAAATGTAACAGGGGGGAAGTAAAGTGGATAAACGGGAAACTATCCCAACTAAAAGGACCTATCGCTTGGGGCAGTACGTCCAAACTGCACAACATGTGCTAACTTTAGTTCATTTTGTGGGGTATGTGGTCCTCAGCCTCCACCAGTCGCTGTTGCTACAGCAGCCCAATCATTGTCTATGTTATCTTGGTGCCCAACTATATCTACAACAATCATTGCCGTGCGGTGTAGTCTGATGTGGCAGTGGGCCGTCTGGCTCCCCAGACGCGGGATTGACCGCCTTAGTCATGATGTGTCAACTCGACAAGAGTAGGAAGTTCGTGGATCTTGAACGGCTCCCTCCATTTTCTTCAGGGTATGGCATAATGGCCCGGGAAGTTCAAATCAAAGCGTCTGCCGTTTGGGGGGTCACTATTGGCAGGGTCATGGAGCCATCCCCCGGTGTGTTTCCATTGCTGCCCTCCTCTTCTGATGTGAATATGTGCGGCCGCTTCTCCCCATCCAAGCTGTCCCCTGGGAGCCCCACCTCTGCGGCCGCTTGAAATGCTTTAAGGCGTTCTGCGATAATTTGGGTAAGATCCGGAGAGTTCTTACTGGAGGAATCTGAGCGTGAGTTGAGTTGGGTGAGTGTGACTTTTTTCTGCTGACGCCATTGGCGGCCCTGTGGTCGATTGCTCTGTGACTTTCTGGGATTGATCATGTTCATCAGGTGTTGTTCAACCCAGTCGCTGGCCACCACGGGATCTGAGAAAAAATACGTGGTTCCATCGTGAATGATCCTAAGTCTAGCCGGAAACAGGAGTGCATATTGGGCATTCTTCTAACGCAGGATGCGCTTGACCACCAGAAAGGTGGACCTTTGTTGTTGTACTGCTCTTAAGTAGTCCAGGAACAACATGACCTGCTTGTCCTCCACTCTGATCACGCCTCATCTCCTAGCGGCCCGAAGGATAGTGTCTCTGTCCTGGTAATGGAGCAATTTCAGAAGCAACAGTCTCAGGCGACCTCAGCAGTACTGTCGGGGCCAGTACTCTGTGCGCTCGTTCAATGGAGAAGAAAGGGGTCAGTTCTCCCGGCATTGTACTATGAAGATGACATCTATCTGACGGATGATAAATGAATGGAACATTTGTCTAGAGTGAACCACATCATTCTTGGTTTCGCCCACTTGGGTTACAAATTCAATAAAAAAAAATGTAATTGCCCTCCTTAGTGTCCTATTTTTAGGATATAAATTGTGAAGTTAAGGCAAAAGCCTGGTGGCACAATATTTTTGAAAATTGTACACTGCTCCAACCTCAAAGGATTCTGAAAAGACTACAATCCATTTTAGGATTCTTGAATTTTGGCAGGACATACATATTGGATTACGCTCAAAGGGTGAAACCTTTCTACAGCTTAATGAGACTGATTTTTCAGTGCCCCATTGGTCACAAGAACATACTGATATCCTATGTTCTGTACCAGCTGACATGATCGCTTCTAAACATTTACACATGCATGCCAACACAACTAACTTGCTTATTCGTGTTATCGATGGACCAACCGTGTATACCCACATCACTTTCAATGAAGGCGATACAGCACTTATTGCATACAAATCATTTTTGTACACCAACACTGAAATTCGTTTTGCACCAACTGAAAAAAACTCACAGCAGTACAGACTGCTGTAGTGAGAGAGTGAAAACACTGGTGCAGGGGAAACCTATAATTGTCGTGACTCCGGTACTAATCCTAGAGGTAGTTGCAAAGGCAAGCATCCCGAATGCTAAAGCATGACATCTACAATGGATCCAATGGTCTAACTCTCTTACTGCAACAGACGTAGATTATAGATTTGATTCTAAATTACAAACTCAAGCATTCCTGCAACATGAAGAAGAATATCCACTACCAAATGAAATAATGCCTATAGATCAATATGAATGTATCATTTATATCATTGGATCTGACCACCCTGCCGTAGGTATGAAACAACAATATTCTGCAGTATGCCCAATTGCTAAAGGGCATATGCAGGACGGAAAGTTTCTTCCTGTGAAAACACACACTCAATCTCTAGGAGTCTGTACAGCGAAGCTGGCAGAAGTAAAAGCCCTGAAACTGGCACTACAAAAATGGATAATGAATTCCCCACTCTCATAGTGTGATTCATTTTACTGTGTCCAGTCCTATAGCAAATATTTACATTATTGGGGCCAGAATGGATTTAGGGATTCCAAAGGCTGAACAATAAAGCACAAGATGTTCTTGGAACAAGTGGTGAAGCTGAAAGAAGGCCTGCCACGGGCTAATGTTATTCATACATTAACTGATCAATGTGCTAGTGTTCACGTTGAAGGGAATTCAATGGCGGATGAAGCGCCGAGGCATCAGATCGAACTGCTGCCGCTGCTGCAATAACTCGCTCTAGAACAGGGATAGACAGAGGAACCATGAGAGCTGTCAATGCCCTGCCAAAATGCTTTCCAATCAAGTACTCCCACAAATCAGATGCGCAAAACATACCATATGCTCAAATTCCTGGAGTGGGGGATTGAGTAATAACAAACACTGATCGCAGATTGGGAGTGATACTAGGTACACACAAGGGTCAAGGATCTCTGCCATAGTTTCACTACTAAAGCATTGCTCTTGTTGGCTAGGTCTAACTAAATAGACCAAGGACTTTGTCCTCAAATTTGACATCTGCCGACAGATGAAGCGCTTCACCATAGCACGTCCACCACAAACACCTTTATTGATCTCAGACAAACCTCTGGTGTGTGTGTATTTGGATCACTGTGGCCCTTTACACTCAGATGTGGCTTACAAAAACATCTTGGAGGCAATAGATTTATGCTCTAAATTCCTGTGGGTTTGGCCCCAGCATTCGGCTAATGCTCGAACTCTAATAAAGAATTTGCAAGTCTTCTTCTGCATATACGCAATTGCCACACCACATTCCGACCAGGGCCCGGCGTTTAGCTCTCAGGCTTTCAAAGAAGCCATGGGAAGTGTGACCTTGTGGTACTCCTCACCCTATCATCCTGGGGGAAATTTGGTAGTCAAGAGGAAAAAACTGTGACTTAAAGCAATTCTTAACAACAAGGCTATTAGGCTTGGATGGCAGTTGGGTCATTCACCTATATGGGGTCCAGAGGGCACTTAACAACATGCCAAGAAAATACCCAGGGGGGGGTCATACAACTTATGAGCTCCAGTTTGGGCTAAGGATGTGTGTAACAGACCTCCATAGTGTCCGTACAGTGGTGGCTGAAACCCCATTTTACCTCAATGATCGTTTAGATGTTTTACAGGCCCTTAAAGAATACAGATCTTTACAAAATAACATCCAAGTAAAACGCACCACCACTGGGGAACTGAAAACGTGACAGCAAACCTGCCTGGGACCCAGAGATTGGGGACCTGGTCAGAGAGAAAATTGTGTGCAAAAAAGAATTTGGGCCATCTTACAGAGCTTTCATTATTCACAAAATGCATTTAGGAGTAGCAAAGTTAGGAATCCTAACTTTACTACTACTAAATGCCTTTTATGAATACCGAAAGTTGTAAAGTTAGAACTTTGTCTCAGTTTAGTAGTAGTACAGTTAGGAATCCCAACTTTACTACTACTAAATGCCTTTTGTGAATACCGAAAGTCGTAAAGTTAGGATTTTGTCTCAGATTACTTTTGTGAATCGGGCCCAGAGAGAACACTCAGGCTGGTCACATCCTAGTGTTGGGAAATTATGCCTAGAATGGCTACAAACCTCTACACTCTCCCAGTTGAAGCAAAACTTGTCCCTTCTTTCTAATGACATGGATCTCATGGATCTTTTACTAGGTCCCCGGAACCCGCATCAAAAGGGCTTTTGTAAGGAATATACAACAAGCTGTGGAAAATGTGTCAACAGAAAGCTGCTGAGAGATTGCACGAGATTAATAGGGTTAATCTAGACAAGGCTTTGGCTGTGGTTGACAAAGGTATGACCACATTTTCATCCAGAATTTATTTACTATGCAAAATAGGGTCTTCCGCAATTGACATAATACAGCAAGACATGCCTTTATTACAACATGAACAGTCACAATTAAGGTAAATAGTGATACTGAGCTGGATTTTACTGACATTATGTTCTGCCATGTGCCTTGGTGTTACATCAACAGTACAAATCTGTTTCCAGCATACGATCGAACAGAAAAAAACAGATAAGAATGAAGATTGTGATCTGTATACGGGGTATACAATGGTGAACTTGTCTTGTTATCTGAAGGGTTCCCCAGCTGCAGTGATTCATTCTGTAGTCAGGCTGCTGTCAAATGGGAGCAATTTGATGCTGAATAATCAAGGTTGCTGCGGAAAGGACCCAGGTGTCGCATATCTGGTGACAGTTAATTCCATAGTCACTTGTTGTACACAAATACTGTTTTCACCAACCCCCACAGTTAGGGAGGCAGCGCTATTGCCTTCAATGAATGTTTCTAATTTAACAGTTTGATTCCCAAAGTAAACTGAAAGCCATGCTTTTGCAAAAAGATGTGGCATTAATTTCAGCCAAAGAGACGTTTGATCTCCAGGTCGCAAGGTCCTTGTCTGAGATAGACACTACTCCATACTAACGTTCAGCTGCATTTTTGGGAGTTGGTCCATTGTATCTTTAGTTTGTCTGATACGAAAGGAATAGTGCACCTTTCAGGCGATATTCAGAGCTACCAGACATTGAAGTGCTGATGGACCCCTTAAAGGCCCATGCATATTGCTGTCCCCAGTGCATTCTATTGATGATGAACGCATTTGTAGAGCCACTCTGAGATGTTTCAACTCCTAGTGATATGAACAACAGCTCTGAAGACAACTTGTGGGATAGACGCCTCTCTCAGTGACTGCTGTGGAAACTTGATGGAATCACCATTGCTCCATAAACATGCCATGAGGTGTGCCTCTGGTAATGTCTGAGGAAGTGGGCAACAGCAATGTAATGTCTACCACTCGGAACACATAAACAATTGGCCTTCTCCTTGTGGAAACAATTTCGTCTCTTTTTATACAAAATATACCAAAATAGCTTTTGAGTGCTTTCTGAGTGCTTGGGATCTCAAATACTATAATGACTTTTAATGCATATTTTATTCGGAACCCGCTTTGAGTTACTTTTAAGAGCAGTTTTTAAAAATGTTTTTTAATTATCTGCTGGAGGTTTTAGATAGCTTTTCAGATATTGACCCTTAGTATGAGGAGTAGGTGTTATATTCCTGAGTTAGGCCCATGTAGCAAAGCAACTTATTTCTTACATTGTCCTCACAATAACATTTCCAGCTGTGACCTTTTGCACACATTTGTACGCACAACAACGTTGGATTAGTTTCTCTAAAATGTAACTTTTTGTTATATCTAGCTTCGCCCAACAGTATCACACGCCTTGAACATCATGTACAAGGTCTTGTTTTGCACTATGCACAAATGTCATCACTATCTTCATCCATGGGGCGACAGGGCTATTTATATATCTATAACATCACTACTCCATGAGCACATTGCCAGGCTGCTTTCTATTATAAAAGACAAGCATCCCAATAGAATAGTAGAGTAGGTACTTAAGCTGACACTGAGGGTCCTTGCATGCTGAGAAATCCCCACACAGCAGTCTGATATCGCGTGATTGGTGTCCTGTTGATGTCCAAGATGGGGGTCCTTCACTCTGTCCCATCAGGTAAGGGGGTTGGATCATCCCTTATGGGGATTCTTTGCTCTAAGCTACACACACTCCAGGTAAACTTAGAGTAGAGTTCATATAGTAGGAATACGCTAGATTACTGCCTTGTCTATATGCCTGCATATAGCCATTGTTTAGCACCATGGAAGAACTATATCTGCTATTTACGCTTATGGTGTTTGTGATCACGTTTATCTATTTTTGTCTACTCATCATTGCAGCACACATATTTTATGCAAGAATAATGTTGGTTGAATTAATAATATTGAAAACATCCCGCTGTGTATTCTCTGTATATTTCTCTGAGAATAAGTAAGCATGAGTGCTTGAGCGAAAGGTTCTGTACTGTTTCTAAGATCCCTGAGGGGTAATGGTTGTCATGTCCAATGGTTCCAGAAACTATTCGCTCCTTGGTAGGTTAAGGGGCTTATAGTGGCACAGTGAGCTAACTGAGTTGTAGGCCAACGTATCCTGCGAGGGTGTCCGGAATCAGTCTCGACGCCAAGTGTTAGATTAGGCTTTTTCAGCGAGTTTATCCCCAGACATTTAGCTTTTTGGCCTCCTGGTTTTGACCCTGGTTTTGTTAGTTTTAGGACTCTGGACACTTTGCCACTGCTGTTCAGTGCTAAAGGGCAGATGCTCTCTGTTTACTTTGTGGATATGGATTGGTGTTTCCATGATTGGCCAGTATGACTTACTACTAAGTCCCTAGTACAGTGCACTGTGTGTCCCCATGACCTGTAAGTCAAATGCTGCTGGTGGGCCTGCAGCACTGACTGTGCCACCCACACAAGCAGCCTTTCAAAGGGGGCTAAGACCTGCCACTGCAGTATCTGCTCACAGTCTCTACTGCCATGTCGACCTGGCAAGTGCATCCATTTTCCAGCCCCTAACCTTACCTTTTATTACATGTGAGTACCCCCCCAAGGTGGGCCCTAGGTACCCCTGTGAGCAGGGTGCAGTTAATGTGAAAGGCAGGACATATACTGATGTGTGTGGCATGTCCTGATAGTGAAATACAGTGTATTTCGTTTTTCACTACTGAAAGGCCATCTGTGCTATAGGATAGAATGGGAGTTTATTTATACCATCTTATAAGTATACCTTTTCATTGGGACAAGGTAGAAAGATGGAGTTTAGTATGCCAGAACACAGAATATAAAAATGCATCTTTTAGTAAAGATGATTTTTGTATTATGTGTTTGAAAATACTACTTTTAGAAAGTGGCTATTTTCTTGTTTAGCCATCCTGTGTGCCTCTGGAGGGTTGTGGATTGACCGTCTGGCTTGGGAGTGACAGGGGCAGGGGATGTGTATTCACTGTAGTCAGCCAAAAGGGAGTGGTGAGGTGTGTCCTTCTTTCCTTGATGAGTCAGGGCTGGGTTGAATAGACCTGGGTTGCATTTAGAGTAGTGGGAGGAGATTTTCTTGCACCCGAATGGGCATGGTCTGCCTTACACAAAGCTGTCTCCACCTCCTGCCAGGAAGCTGGACAAGAGAGGACAGAACTGGTTTTGATTGAGCTCAGAGCCTCGCTGCCACAAGAGAACAAAGAGAAATTGAGTATCAACATTGAGGCCCAGTCCCCAAAACTTTAGAATACTTTTGGACTCAAGAGGTACTTCTGATAATGAGAAGAGCTGGGAAAGCTGAAGGAGAAGTATTCACCTTTGCTGTGTGCTGTCTAGGGTTGGCCTGCAGTTGCTATTTCTGCCAAGGAGAGGACAAAGACTTTGCTGTGTGCTGTGTATCCTGTTTGAAAAATAAGTAGGGCTTGCCTCCTGTTCTGAAGTCTCAGGGGCATAAATACTTCACCACCAGTTCCCCTGAACTTCCTTGCTGTGAATTCTGACCTGCCAAGAGGTGCCTGTTATAGTGTTGGTCCTCTGGAGGTGGTTCTTCTGGCTGGGAGCTGAAAAAAGAGAGCAACTAAAGAAGCGTGACGGATCTGCATCCGTTTCCAACACAATACTACTGTGCCACTTAAGAAACCAATGCAGCGCCTGTCTGCAGCTGGAGAAATAACTGCACGCCGAATCACGTGCACTGATCCCCGAAGTCCGAGATCACAGCACTGATTCCATTGTCTCTCTCTCCTTCCTCGTCCATGGAAACCCCCACGTTGTACATCTTGTGCGTGTGCATGCGCACTTGCAAGACATACAACGTAGGGGTTTCAGTGCAAGAGGACGGCGAGGAAGGAGAGAGAGACCATGGCGAGGAGGAGGCAGCCACAGCAGGTAAGTGGCTTTTTAAAATTATAATTATATTAGGGAGGGTGGAGGGGAATTGAGCGGAATGGAGTTCCACTGAGTTTCGTTCCAACTCCGTGTAACTCAGCGTAGTGGCACTACGCCAGCTCCTCCCGGGGTTAGTTCTGAAGTTCTCAGCAACAACAGGTGGACACCCCTTTCTTTATGTTGGGAGGGCAGTGGAATGGAATGTACCAAAACAGAATGCGAAACAGAAGATGACCAGATGCCTCAGGTGACACCCATGATGTCAGACCATTTGGGGTATCGGGGGTCCAGGTATATGGCCGAGTCTCATAAAATTGGGTCTGGTTTCAGGGCACAGGGGTTCTAGGGGATGCCAGACTTCTTCTCACTTCCATAGAGACGACCTGTGGATAGACATTGACACATGGACTGCCTCGCAAGAGAGGCTTGTGCTGCGCCCCAGCGATAACTGCGTATGTTTGTGTGGTGTTGTTTTGGTTTTGGAATTACACCTAAGGTGGTAAGAGGAGGTGTTTGGTTTAACAATCACAGCATGGTATGGTAAGATTAAGAGATTAGGGGATTAGGGGATTTTCACAGCACCATAGCACACCTAAGACAGAAAAGTGCATTAGCCATGTTGCACATGGGGAATCTGACCCAATTAGGAGCGAACTGCTGGTACCGGCCATGACATAAACCAACTCACTAACACTTTTAACATAGAATGTCAACGGCCTGGGCAATAAATTGAAGAGGAGTTTGATTCTAGGAGCCCTTAAAAGTAAGCATGGGCGAATTTTGCGAATTTGCGATTCGCAAATTTGCATATTTGCGAATCCGCGATCCGCAAAATTCGCGAATTTGTGCGAATTTGCGGATTTTTTATTTTGGGGGGTTTTTTGGGCGAGAACGTGATGTGCCCTCTGGTTTATCACTGCCACCCTCTCGCTTTTTATGCCCTTCTGCCCTCTGTACCACTCGTTTTTGTGCCTTTCTGCCCTCTGCCCCACTCGTGTTTGTACCCTTTTGCCCTCTGCCCCACTCGTTTTTGTGCTCTTCTGCCCTCTGCCCAACTCGTTTTTGTGGTCTTCTGCCCTCTGCCCGACTCGTTTCTGCCCTCTGTCCCACTCGTTTTTGTGCTCTTCTGCCCTCTGCCCCACTCTTTTTTGTCCCCTTCTGCCCTCTGCCCCACTTGTTTCTGTGCCCTTCTGCCCTCTGCCCCACTCGTTTTTTTGTCCCCTTCTGCCCTCTGTCCCACTTTGTGCCCTTCTGCCCTCAGCCCCACTTAGAATGGCGTCGGCAAGCTGCCAGCGCCATTCTAAAATAGCTACAAAGTCAGCTTCAACAGGAAGCACTAACAGATAAAGTAAAGCAGGTGCTCGAGTTGAAGGTCAAATTAAGTTACACAATCATTAATCACCCCAAGTTTGGGGTGATTAATGATTGTGTAACTGAATTTGAGCTTCAACTCGAGCACCTGCTTTACTTTATCTATTAGTGCTTCCTGTTGAAGCTGACTTTTGTAACTATTTTAGAATGGCTCTGGCAGCTTGCTGGCAGCTTGCCGGCGCCATTCTAAAATAGTTACAAAAGTCAGCTTCAACTTTTGACCCAATCCTTTCCGCTCGTGGATTTTGCGTGAAATTCGCGAATCTCGCGGAATGCGAATTTGCCGAAAATCCGCAAAATCCATGAGCGGAACGGATTTTCCGCCCATGCTTACTTAAAAGAGCAAAATCTTATGTCATATACTTTCAAGAGTCACATATAATTGAGGCACAACTCTATAGCATAGGAAGGACAATCTATTAATTTGCAGGATATGCACAGTACATCTCTGGCTCACAGGGTGATGATTTTGGTTAAGAAAACTCCCATTTCACGTAAAGCGGTCATGGACCATCACACACGGGTGCTACACTGCAGTCTTGGGAGACCATGAGTGTGAGGTGCTATTGATGATCAACGTTCCCACGAGACTTCAGGCTGATGGCCAGAAGAAGGTGGGTGACATTCTATTGGAAGCCCCGTCAGCATTGGTGTTGCTTGTTGGATATTTTAATCTGGTGTTCGATATGACCAAGGATAGGATGAACCCCAGGGCGGAGAGGGAGGTCACAAGAGGGAAGTTGGAGGGCTTCACATAGGCACTGAGACTGTGTGAAATGTGGCGGACTCTCAACACTGAGGAGAGAGGGTACTAGCTTTTACTCTGGGCATATAACATGTACTGACATCTAGACTATCTCTTCACCACATCGGATTCACTTCCTAGGTTTAGCGATGTTAGGTACATGGCTAGAGGCCTCAGTGGCCACTTCCCTTAAAGTTGATACTTACCATTAATGCATCGAAAACGAAAGGGTTGTGGAGAATGGAAGCATGGTGCCTCGCCATTAAGCAGGAACTTTAACGCCTGGATAAAGCCTCCAAACATTGTTACATTGTAGGTGGCATATAACGCCACCATTAGGGGTGTTATTATCACTGCAGAGATAGGGGACAGATGGGACAGATGCGCTAAAATGATTTCAATGGAGGGAGAACTGACTCAGCTAGAGAGGGAGTATTATTATTATTATTACATTTCTTATATAGCGCCAGAATCGACCCCCGAAGGGGTATCTCCGCGCTTGCCTTGTGAACCCGTCCTGGTTTTTCCCTGTGAGATAGCCCCTACAGGGCATCACCAAGGTGAAAGCCAGGCATCCCGCCGCAGGGGGGCCGTTGTGGAGATTAAGCAAGCTTAATGCCCAGAGTTGCAGAGTGTGAACCCATGATTAGGTCAGGCACCGAAGCGAGAATTATCAAGTCGGTGGACATTTGAGCTCAACACCCTGCCGCGTCGGGAATTGAACCCTGGTCCTGGGTCTGACCTCTGCTTCAGGGTCTGCCTGCTCTAACCAGTGAGCCTCACTTCTCCATATGCTGAGACCCCCAAACCCCCAGTGAAACAGCTATTTACTTAAAGAGGGCAAAGTAAAAGATAGAAGCTAACCTTGAGGCCAGAACGGCCTATCTGGTACAGCAGGATTTACTTTATAATGACAGGAACAAAACAGGAAAGCTGCTGGCATTGCTTGGTAGCAAAGTAAGCGAGAGCATGGCTGTTAGAAAATTAAAGGAAAACTCCTGCGACACGGTGAGAGGGAGTAGTGAGATAGCAGAGGAATTTGCCAAACATTTGGAACATTTCTGTGACTCTAACTCATGTGCCCCTGAATGGGAAGTTTTAGCATTTATAAATTATTGCCCTGTGAGAAGGCTGGGGGGAGCCCACACAAGAGACCTGGATGTTGATATCACAGTAAAGGAAGTATCCTCCACCATGGGTCACATGCAACCAGAGAAAGCCCTGCTCAAAACACATTCCTGATTGAAATGTTCAGGAAGCTGCTGAAGTGGCCATGGCTTCTCTACATGCGGCATATGTAAATGTGTCTCAGGAGGGAGAGCTATCAGATGGCATGTGCTCTCCAACAATAGCTCTGATCCTGAAAGCAGGCAAACCCCTAGGCAGATGCGACTCGTATTAACCCATCTCACTACTAAATGCAGATGTTAAGATCCTAGCCAAACTGCTGGCTGCCAGGCTGAGGGTGGTTGTGTCAGAATTAATACATCCGAACCAAAACAGATTTATGCTGGGTCGCTCGACCAAGCTGAATCTCAAGCGACTGCATAAAGATTTTGCACCAGGCTGGGCTCGCCGTTCGTAAGGATGATTACGTCCCTGGATGCAAACAGCTTTTGATTCAATGGAGTGGACCTGTGATTTCGAGGTGATGGCTAACATAGGGTTTGGTCCTTATTATATCCGGTCGGTCTGATTTTTTGTATGACCGACCTGCAGCCAGAGTGCCGGTTAATGGTCACACATCACCAGAAATTTGCGTATGATGGGGCATTCGTGAAGGATGTCCACTCTCACTGAGGTTATTTGCCCTGGCTAGAACAATACTGCTGGCAGGGATGCGGATGGAGGCACAGGTGTGGGGTTGGCCTGGAAGATGGGGTGTGAATGAATGCATTTAATTGTATGCTGATGACATCCTGCTTTATCTGACCAATGTGGCCCAAATCATTGAAAAGGATAGGAGATATCTTCTGCTTATTTGCGAATCACTTCGATTTCACTTAAACTGGGAGAAATTGATACCTTTCCAGATGGAGGGATGCAGTAGGGAAAAGATACTCCCCCTGCCCCTGCAGATAGAAAGGTCACAGTTTAAGTAACTGGGAATTTGGAAAGCTAGATGCCCGAACTCGCTCTACAGGGACACTTGGAACCCTTGCTTGAACATCTGGAGCAAGATCTGAGACCCTGGCAACCACTGTGGCTTTCCCAATTGGGAAGGCAGCAATGTTCAAAATGGTGGCACTCCGAAGGTTCCTATACAAACTCCAGAATTGCCCTCATAAAGGTAGGCGCATTGGTCAGTACACTACTTAAGGCAGGGGAACAACCCATAATAGCCGTGGGACTCCTGTATAGGTCAAAATATGAAGAGGGTATAGCCTTATTGAATGTATGGAAATATTACGAGGCTGCACAAGTGAGCGGGGTGAACAAATGGGGGTACGCTGACTTCGATTATCGGGCATTTAGATGAGAAAGATCAGGAAGGGGTGAAAGAGTTACCTGTTACCTACATGCACTATATGGGGGCAAACTGACACCTGAAGCATGCTCGGTGACAGAAACTGTGGTGAAGACTTGGAATAAACTAACCAGGGAAACGGGATGAAGTCGTAGGTTGACTGCTAAAACGTAATTATGGAAAGGCTTCAGGGTGCGGCCAGTGGCGGCCTTGCAGAGATTTAAAGGTTGGGATAGAATCAGCATTTTCACACTGGCAGATGTGTGGGATTAGAATAAGGTGATCACCTTCTTCTATGTCGGACAAGAATATCAGATGTCAGAAACCCAGTGGTCACAATATGGCAGATTGTGGCATGCCCTCAGGGAATTTGTATCCCTGGAGGAAGAAACACAGGAAGATTACCCACTAGAAAACAGACTTTTTGATGAGAGGGTAGAAGAGAAACTGATCTCAATGACATATGGCACAGCAATGATAAATACACAGGCCCCCCTGCTGAGGCTACATGGAAAGTGAGAGTAGGACATGGGGAGATGGATGAGAATGACTGGCGGGAAGCATTAGAGCTCCCTGCGATGCTGGCAATAAAAGTTTTTCATTGATCCAACTCAAGGTCCTGAACAGGTCATACTACACGTGTACGCTGCTCAACAAGATCGGGAGTACTGGGGATGCGTCCTGCCTGCCTGAGAGGATGTGCCTAGAAGGTACTTTCCTACACACACTATGGAGCTGCCCCTGTATTTAAACCTTCTGGGACAGAGTTGGGAAATCGCTGGATGAAGTGACTGGGTTACCCCTGGAGCTACACTCCAGGCTTGCATTACTGGGATTATGAGGCCAGAGAGTATTCCTGATACCAGAAACTGTTAGCAAACTTGGGTTGCATGGTGGCTAAACAGGACATTGCACATAGGTGGGGTTCCAGAATCCTCCCTACACATCCAAACTGGGAACTAGGAATGGAATTCTGCAGCATAATGACAAGGGAAGTTTACAAAGGGAGACGGTGCATCTGAGAAAATAAGAAAAGATATGGAGAATGGGACAAGTGATTGGGTTAGAGGAGAGGGGCATGGTGAACACCCCTTTTACAAGGACTTGGTGGGGGGGGGGGAGTATATCCATCACGGACCGGTAATACAGGCTCAAGCCTATGGATGGACTTGAGAGGAGTGTACTTCAGTCACAAATATTGATCCTGCTGGTGGCAGGTACATTGGATTTTGCCACAGGAAGAACTAATGGTGGGAGGGTGCCGTGAATGTTACATTTTTCATATTTGTTGTATTGAAAAGAATAATAAAAAAAGTGTTTTTGAAACTGAATTGAAGATAAATGTGATTTGTTTTTCTTGTTAAAATAAATACAGTCAACATAACCTGCAATCTATCTTTGTCACCATAGCTGAATGAAAAGTTGTGAGAAACATTAGTGAGGAGTAGCTCGAAATGCTGATTGATTAAACACATGTCAATGTCATTTCACAGACAAGTAGGCAGCTCAACTGCCTGGGAGAAGCCAGCAGCCTTTCGCTAATGGTAGTGGGGGCACCCACCCACACCTTTTGGCAGACATAAAGAATGTGAGCAAAGTCCAGCCTGACAAGCACTCTTTATGTTCAGGTCAGGCAGCTAGGCACTATACATGCACAAAATGCCCAGGCACCTAGCTGCCCGAGCTGAACTTTGCCCGGCTGAACACGACACAGCCCTGTGGGCGTGACCTTCTGAGCCCAGCAAAGCACGGCAAGCTTCACTGATAGACTCAGGCCTGGACGCTTCAGTTTTAAACCCTGAAGTGCCCAGGGCTGAACGTCTAACATGACGCTTGGCTCAGAATGGGGTGGGGTCAGTAACTCTCACTGCTTCCATTGGACTCTGTGATGAGGGAGTGACTGCTGCCGCCTCTCATTTGGTGATGAAGTTCAACCAATGAGAGGAGGCAGCAGCTTCAACCCTTCTAGAACCATGGAGGGTTTCCTGCCGCTACTGAAATCACTGCTGCAGCGGGTACGTTTTTTATGTGTGATGTGTACATGCCTTTGTGTATGTATGTGCATTTGTGCGTGTATGCTGGGAATGGGTGTGTGTATGCTTGCAAATGGTGGGTTTATGTGTGCACACTTGTGAATGCATGGGGGTATGAGTGTGAATGTATATGTCTGAGTGTGCGTGCGTGCATGTGTTGCTCGTCCACCCCTCCCTCCTGCTCATATTACCACCTGCTACTGAAAGACAGATCTATAGGTGCAGGTTATCGCAAAGTCTAATGCAACGGCTTTCACATAGAGCATGGAGGGATACTATGGATGAACTTTTGCATAGTATAAAAACATCAATTCTGCGAGCATGACTAACCACATCTCCTTCAGAAAAGAACTTAAAACATGGCTATCCGATAAATAATGAACCCCCTCCCCAAGCGCCTTGAGACCCTCTGGGTGAGTAGAGCGCTATATAAATTCCTGAACTTGAACTTGAACTTAAAGACATCTCTCCTCTACACTGGGGTCTGTGTGTCCTTGATTCTAGTTTGTATATTGTGTTACAAGTAACAAAGGGCCTGAATTAGAGTTTGGCTTATGAGATACGCCATTACAATTGTAACAGATATCCCGTCCGCACATTACAAGTGCATTATATCCTAAGGCACTTGTATTACTGCAGGCAGACTATCAATCACTTTGTCACAGGTATGCCACCTGCCAAACTCTAAACCAGCCCCAAAGTAATTATAGGGCTCTGTACTGGGCAGAGGGCAGCAAGTGCCTGTTCCCTGACATGATTGGAACCTGCAAAAAAAAATAAACATTGACAAAGTGAACAGGTCTAGTTTTGACAGTGTATTTAGCTTGTTTCCTTAATGTCTGGTAAATGCAGTGAAATAAGGAGGGTCTTGCTTGTCATAAGAACTTTTTATAATATAGCCTATTAGTTGAAATGGCAAAGAAGGAAATATCTATGTATAATCAAATTTTTTTAATTGCTTTTGTATTGATTAGAAGTGCAGAAATGGATGCTTGTCCTTTAAATGTGTTTCCAATTACTAGTAAAATATAGAATGTCTAAATAAAAAGTAGATTTTGAAAATGTAAAATGTGCAAAAAGCAAAATGTGTTAGCTACTCTATTTTTGTAAGCATGGAATAGCATTCTTAGTAAATGAAAGAATTCCTAGATGAGGTAGATAATTCAGAAAAATTCTGGAACGACTGCTTACAATGTTCTTAGATTTCAAACCACTCCCAGAGCAGGGATGCCTTCCGATGAGCTCGGCAGCCCAATACCTCAATAACTGAAGAAGGACAACTATCCTGAAACTGGTATCCAGAGATACACAGCACTGACTTTGCGTGCAACACTGCAAAGACTTTCAACTCTAGGGAGGGCCATAATGCACTACATTCACCACAATGCGTCCAGGAGAGTTGTTGGTTGGTATGCCAGGCAGTGTGCTCCCCCTCCCCCTTTTCTTTTGATGAGTGGCTCCATGTGAGTTATTGAGCCAACGGGCTCGCTCATTTGGATGCACCCGCTCTATGGGAGTGGTACAAAACTGAGAAGACTGTGAGCAGCATTTTCAGCACCCCCAAATGTAGGTGTTCTTCTCTACTGAAGAAGCACAAATATCTTGGAACACTTATCTAGAGATACACAGCACTGAATTTGCATGCAACACTGCAAAGACTTTCAACTCAAGTGAGTGTTATGCATTACATTTACCACAATGCATCTGAGTGAACTTTGTGCTGGTACGAGAGGCAGTGTGCTCCACCTCCTAGTTTGATTTGCTCACTGAGAGATAGGGACAGGAGGAGATAGGTACAGATGAATAGTAACTGATTGAGATAGAGACAGAGATGGAGACAGAGACAGATAGACAGCAATAGATATACTGAGAGGTAATACAGAGAGGGATACAAACCTACAGAGATAAATAGCCACAGATAGACAGTGGCAGGCAGAGACAGATCTTGATGGATAGAGAGTGACTGATAGAGACACCCCACACTAATATCATAAAGAACATACTCCTAGAAATATATCACTCATACATCTATCTCAAACAAATACATAGCAGAATGATTGGTGCAAATCCCAGAGACTGTCCTCTTCTTCAAATCTCACCAGACAAACCTGAAGGACCCGCTATCCGAGCAAACCACATAACTCAATACTTCATATTAGAAAAGAAATACAAAGTCAAACAATCTTAATAATGCTCAATAACGATGTAAAAACAGACTATATCAACACTATCAACAGCCAAATGGAACAACCAAAAATGAAACAAAATATGTTCTGAGCCCTTACTTGGCCAACCCTACAAGTGATGTCCAGAGAGTAGCTAACACGTTTGTCCCTGCGTTATTGTACGCAGACCACCCTGTCCTTATGGCACAGACACTGAGAGCCTTCATATGCTGGTAGAATCATTCATGACTTTTATGAACAATTTAGATTTGATTACCAATGTTGGGAAATTCAATATTATGGCGTGTGATCCTGGAAGAAAAAAGGTTTCAAAACTGTTGATCGGTGTGGTCTCTGATTCCGCAGACTCCTCTCAGTCGCAGGTTAACAACTCATGTTTAAAACTAAGTTGATCAGTAGGTGCAATATTTAAGCCTGCAGGCAGGGGTACTATTTCCACCTTCCTGGAAATATATAACTCTCAATGTGTCCCTACAGCTCTTCACAATGCAGAGTCTGGGGTTATCACTACACTTCTTCTTTACAGATAGAGGAAAAACGCAAATGTAGGTGACTTCTTTATCTTTCCCCAGCAAGCTGTTATTTGATCAATAACTCAGAGTTAAACTTGCCATATATTTCTGATAAAACAAGGTTGGCCCTATTTTGCTTTGGGTTAGTGTCTGGGCCAAGGCAGAGGCTAGTTTAACTAGGAACATTATTCGAGACTGTCTTAAATTAGACAGGGGTCTATCTATACCTTGGTTGGAGTACATTTCGAAGTGTTTGAATAAATTCAGTCCGAGATGCTCTATGCATGGTCACCCTACTTAAGACCGGCAATTTGGTGGTCAAGTTTCGTTTCCAAGAATACTGTTATTCTCAAACTTTCTGTTCTGAATCTATGAAAAGCTCTGTTAGCGATTGCATCAATTTCATTAAATCTGTAGAAATCTGTAGACCCCAAGAATTATTTATCTTTAGAGGTTTCTGCTGGGAGAGATCACTTCTTTAGGGCAAGTATGGTGTGGTTACTTGTATATTTCTCTGAGTCTTACAGTTATTTGGGTGTTTCTGCATCAGCCTGTCCTTGTGATGGGCTGTCCGATCAAACTTTGCGGCACTTAATGTTTTTCTGTATATGTTATAGGTAATTTTTCTTATTTTATCTTAAGCCAATTTAAGCCAGTGAGAGCTTTGTAAGTGCAGCTCTTAGGCGGCGCTGATGTCTGTTTTAGAGTTTTTTTTTTCCTAAAGCTTCAGTAAGATGCAGGAAATTGATGGAGGGTTGAGTTATTGATCCAACTGTCATTCTTTTTTATGTGTTAAGTGTTGTTTTTACCTTACATGTTTTGATTGCTCTTATCGTTGTATTTTTACTTTATTGAAGGCTCAATCAGCCTATTTATATTTATTTTCATATGTGTTTTGTGGATTTAGGATTCTGTTCTATTATTTCATTGCATTTCTGTCTGCCAGACTGGGAGGAAGAGCCTACTGTTGAGTATTTGGTTGGTGTAGCATGCACTTTTTACATTTTTAAGGAACTTTGGATATTGTTTTTTATGTTGTTGCTCAAACTGTATTGTATATCTTTTATGTTTTTTCTTAAAACTGAATAACGAATACATTTATTGAGTTGAAGTTTGAAACAATGTATATACCAATCCAAAGGTAATCAATGTTTTACCTTTCTTTCTACTCTTTCTACGTCCACTAGTTCCCTAATAACTCAATATTCTACTGTCCCGTATATATACCTAAAAAAAAAAACCTGCATGAAAATTGCCTATGATATATTGTTAGGAACTATTCTCTCTCTTGCGTATCTATATAAGGATTATTTCCTTACTTTGCATGCTCCTGCTGCCTTAGTGCCTCTGAACCCTACCATGTTTCTTTATTTTTATGTATTTATTTATTTATTGCGATTTTATATAGCGCGAACATTACCCGAAGGTGTCAGAGCGCTTTACATAAGAACCAGTTGCGAAACATAAGGACTTAGGTTTACATGCGTTACATAAAAGATACAAACAGAAAGAAAATTGCAAATGTACAAGTTAAAAAGTCACACAAGGAGGAGATATAAACAGAAAAAATTGCAAATGTACAAGTAGTAAAGTACCTCAAGGAAGGGATACGAATGTATATACTCTAAGAGTCACATAGAAATGGTAGAGAGTACAAAGGTCTACTGCATATACTATTGACTAGAGTTATCTCTATATACATTTATATATACAAATAGTAGATTTTCTCAGGTCAAGACCCAAAAAACCAGGAGAGCAGAGTTCCATAAAGTGTGGTCGGAGAGGGGACGTAGTCACAGCACCAAGGGAGGGTGGGGGGGATACAAGGGTATGGAGAAAAGGCAAATCAGAGGATCATCAAGGTGAAAACGAGAGAAAAGGGTAAAGGACAAGGGAATGGACAAGATGTCTGGCCAGGGTCCAGAGAAAAGCGTCCGAGAACAGCAGCAAAATGGGGGGCAGGACAAAATTAAAGAAGTCCATGAGAGTGATACAGTGAGTATGAATTAGAGTGCCAAAAGAAGTCAGGGGGGTACATAATTCAAAAATCAGAGTCAGGAGAGGAGAGGAGGTGTGTAGGCTCGGGTCCACTTGAGTAACGTCGACGACAATCAGAATCAGCCTATTGTGGCTCCCGCGCCCCCATACCTGGGAAAAGTTCACTGGTTCCTCGCTCTTGCCCGGCTGCAGCAGCACTTTGTTTGACTGCAACAGAAGTTGTTGGAGAGGGGGACACAGGGGTAGAAGGGCTGAAAGAAGGCCGGGCTCAGCTGTCCTCGCGCCACCAGTCCTGGATGCGGGGGCTGTGTGCTTAGACTCCTGGGTGGGGGCAACTCCGCGGGAACGTCTGCGCCTCCGATCCATGGCGGGACAGGCCGCTCCGATGAGTAGTGATCTCTAGGGGCCTGGAGTGGGTGTGGGCCTCCATCCGCTGCCCAGTGCACCCCCATTATGCCAATGACAGGAGTCCCCCGGTGGTGCTCGGGCCCGCCTCGCCTTCCCGCTCCGGCCTGCCTCCCCCTTTGTTCGGGCCTGTTCTGCGGGGTTTCCACGGAGCTGAAGCTCCGGGCAGCCATGTCGACTGGAGCATAAGACAAACCAAACAAAAAAAAAATGATACTACAATAACTAATACTTTTGGGCATACCACTTACTTTGGGTTATGGAGCAGCATTCACCCGACCATAAAGGGCTTCAACACCTCACCATAGGCAGTAAGGGCTATATAAATGCAATTATGGCACAATACCATATAACATATTCTACAGGTATTTCTGTGTACTTTCATTTAGATCCTCTTCCTTAGCTCTGTTAGCACATGCGTCAGTTGATCAGGATGGTAAATCGAGAGGAATTAAGATCATTCCACACACCTTCCCTTTCGATCCATCTATCTTTCTCATGCCCGCTCTTCAGCAAGTAACTGAATGGACAGGTCTTATTTCTTGGTGGCGTAGCATGCATAGGAGAATAATATTGCTTACTGGAATGGGGTGGGGGTTATTATCTTCCTTTACCCTTAAGGGAGGGATGACATGCTTTATGAGGTGTAATACAAAGACCGGGGGCCCAGGAAACACGTGTATGGTTGTTTTGAACTCTCTAGTGGTCTCGCATGTTACATTAGATCTAACAACATTCTACCAACATCGAACAGGTTTGATATTTATTTAAGTTTGGATTTAAATTATTTATTATTAGAAGCAAAGCACTTGATTAGAGCTAATCAGACATCTTTCCATCTGACCAGCTGAGGAAGAGACGGTTGGTGAATGAAGTGCTACATGTTCAGGGTAGTGCAACCAATTCCTTGCTTATGTCTTTTTGGAACACCACTGGTTTGAGCACTAATATATGCAATTTAGAAAGGTTATGTCTTAGTAGGGCCTTCTCGGTGATTTCAAGAAAACATGGCTAATTGAACCATTCCAGTCAGGTCCTCCTTACTAGTGGCCAATACATTCCAATGGCCCGGTAAAAGAGTGATTAACACATGTTATTCCCCAAATCATTTTATTGCGCATTTGCGCATTATTCCCCCCCACCCACCCACCCCCCCGCCCCCTCCGAAATTACTGGAACCCCAGCAATGATTAATCTGGGGAGGGGAGATAATGGACCACTCATAATGAGGGTTTAATTTGATTGTCAAATGTTTAATATACAAGTGTTGCATGCCATGAGGATCCACAAAACGCATGGCCTCCTTATGTAGGTGGTACTCAATCTGGCCACACAATCATTTCTCACACAAGGAAGTCGAAAGATATTCTTGCCTCCGAGCTCAGATTTGAACGAAATGAGTTTACTCACAGTTAATTATTGTAGCAACGACCTTGGTATACGTATTTCCCTTCACTTGATGAGCTATCTGATTTTCCTGACCACGTGAATGGCAGTCGTTTTGCTGAGAGATGTAGCCTGTTTGCCACCAAGGTCATGGATGATTTGCAACATGCTGTTAGGTGTGGGAAATAGTTTCCCCCTACCACTAAGGGGCCATAAGACTGGCTTTTATTTAAACTTTGCAAGCTTTGCCTTCCAAATCTTGCATTGTTGAAAAAATATTTACTCATAGTTGTCAGTCAACCAACTGTTCGCACTTCTAGTGTCAGTTTAGGCTCTTTGGTTGATTATTGCAATATAGTATATATTTGAGCGACCACCACAATGATGTTATGCCTGCAAAGAATCCAGTACTTTGCAGCTAAGATAGTCAAACAACCAGCTAGGAAAATGACTATATTTTCTATACTACACAACCTCCAATGGGGTTTACATTAAAAAAGAGTAATTCTCAAAACATCAACTCCCTTCTTTACATAATATTTTGGCAAGCCCATATACTGTGTCCTACCCAGGTATCACAGACCGTGTGTATATTCCTTGTCAAACACTGAATAGACTGTATATAATTTGCATTCCTAAGTCTCAGCATCTAGCACACCAATGTCTTTATCGAATTAAATGTGTGAATACGTTGGTTTTTTTTGTTCAATAAGTTTATTAAATTTTAAGAAGAATAATAAATAATTAAATGCAATATACAGTGATACAATCAATAAAAAGATCCATAGGTACAGTATTATGTGTGATCCAATGACAAATAAATCCCGTAAAGAATACATAAGTGAAATATAAGAAACCCATAAGGGATATGTCAATGAACCAAAATGTTCGTGAATAGTATCACTTTTTATGAATGGAAGAAATAAAAAGAGAGAAGAAAGGAAAGTAAAAAGAAGAAAAAGAAAAAGAGAAGAAAGGAAAACAGGAAGAAACGGGAAAGGAAAGACAAGAAGGGAAAGAAAAGAGGATCCACTCCAGTACTACAAAAACACACCACACAAATAAGAAACAGCAATCAAGTAGATGACACAAAAGGATACTGGTCAACCAAACCTTTTGAGGCCAAGTCCATATATGCATCCAGAGCTTTCCAAACATTACTAGAAATAGTAGGGGTAAGATGAGCCACATTAACTGAAATGAGTGCACTTCGTAGAAAAGAAACCCATGCCCACCATGTATGATATGATACGGAAGAAAAAGACTTCCACTCCATAAGAATTACCTTAACAGCAACTGTCAATAAAAGATCCAACAATTGCAAATCTAAGGTATCTAATGGTAAAGGCACCCGGGAAGCCAATGGGCCCAACAAAACCATGGGAAAGAAAAGTTGGAACTCAGTATTAAAAATTAATTTCAAATGTTTATTTATGAGATCCCAGAAGGGTTGTAAGAAAGAACAGGTAAAAAACGTATGTGGATAATCACCAGCAGCCAGACCACAGCTCCAACAGAGATCATCATCCTTTAAATGTAGCGAATGTAAACGCACAGGAGTCCAATGGAGAAGGTTGATAGAGAAGAATTTGGATTGGATTAAGAAGGGGCAATTTTATCGCAGAGAGAAAGCTTCCCAATCAACTGCCAAGTTTCCGGAGAGGTATGTTCAATAAGATCCTTATCAAAATGATGTAACCATTTTTGTTGGGTAACAGTATGTAAAACCGAGGAAGTGGAAGACAAAAATGTATACATTTTTGAAGTCACATGACCAGATCTGAGCCACAAGGAAAATAACATAATAGTGGGAGAATTGGACTCCAGGCGTAATTTAGCAAGAAAATGTGTGAATAAGTTTAATCGGTTATTGCCCAAGTATAACAATTCCTACAAGTCTCTCTTCCCTCCTGTCAGCCCATTAAGGGACAACCACAGAGGGACAGATTACACAGGCACTACAATTCATTCCCTGGGCGTGAGCTGGCCAGATGACTCAACTACCCAATGACACCAAGTGAACAGCTGATCCCCCATAAATAGTGGTGATTTGCATTAGTGTCATACTATTTACACTTAATCTCAGTTACACTTCGTACACAACCCTGCATCTCTTCCTAATGAATTAATAGATTTCATTTACTACCTCCAGTTCAGCGTGAACCACCTGTGTTTGTCCATGCCTCAGGCACAGAAGGTTGTTCCACATGTGTTTAACAGACAATATTTTGAGATAGAACTCGAAATATATTGGATGGTTGGTCTTGTAAGCCTCCCATAGTTAGGAGCAGTCTCAAAATAAGCAAAAGAAAAAATTGATGGACGGAATGCTGGACAATGCAAGCATTCACCCCCAGTCACGAGGATCTGGGTTTAATCCATCATTCTTTTGCTCACCACACCACCCAATTTGGTCATTTAGTCAATTGTTGTTTTTGCATTTGTTATCCCGAGAGGAACGGGTATGCCCAGACATGGGTCCCGTGCTCTCCATGCCACTGGAGTCAAGTTATCTGATTCCTGGCTGATGAGGGTTGAAACCCCGAAACCAGTCCTAGGATGCTTGTTTCCAGTCCAGGGAGGACCTGGCCTGGCACTTCGGACTGTTCCGATTGGGCACAGGGTCAAGAGTGATTTGCATATGGCTAGGTTCAAACTGGAAAGGTATGATGGATTTAGGCCCAGATCTCTGTACTGGGGTGAATGTTCTGCATTCTGTTCATCAATTGTTGTTTTTGCAGTCTCAAAGTAAGGCAGGGAAAACATGATATTCTAATTTCTTTGAGATATTTCAAGTCTTTAGTCTTAAAATCCGGTTAGCCAAAGGAGTGTCAGGAAAACATTATTGCTCCAGTTTTGAAGATGGATCATCACAGCAATAAAAACAACTTGAAAAGCAGCACTGGAATGACAAGTCCAGCTTCATTCAGTTTCATTAGACACTTGATTTATTTTTGTGTGTCCCTTTAAATCAAAGCAGCCATAAGCAGAGTCATGAGTATAAAGTCCTAAAGGTTGGCAGTGGTGAGTGAACCATTTTGCCAGGCTTTGATGAAGCAAATGACCCAAAATGTCTGGCTCATACTTCCCTGCACCAATAGTAAATTTGACAATTGGAAGGGTATTAAGGCTACCTTGATATTTAAAGATTGTGATATTGTACACTGAGCTATTTTATTGGACCCTGGTGCTAATACACGTTTTTCAAACTGAAATTAACCACACTGTTGTAGGGTCTATCTATAGTTCTCATGGTTTAGAATTTATGTTTCAAGCATAAAAAAAGGATTAGAAAAAAAGATCCAGCACAACTATCAGATGAAAGCAAAGGAATCAGTAGAAAAAAAGTGGAAACAGGCTCAAAATAAAGAATGGAATGTAGAACAGAATATAAATTAGCTACAAAATAGAGTGGAATGACTTTCATAAATCATGTCATTTAACTCATGAGTGTATGTATTACTTTGCAGAGAAATGCACATCCCAAACAGATTTGCTTCACTGGAGTCCCAGTTATGGATACAGAACACATTAAACAGTTTGAGCGGTTAAAAAATAAAACTTCTGGAGTTGTGTGGGGCTAACTGGCATTTGAACACAAGGGCTGTTTTACAGTGCAAGCAAAACAACATAAATACTTTAAAAGCATAGCATGAATTTTGTGCAGTCTGTTTTTTCAGAGATTGTATTATTGTGAGTAATGTTTTATGAGGTGATATGTGAGAGCAATTTAGAAAAGTAGATGATACATGATAGAAAGGGGGATGTCCTCAACCCACTATCAAGTCTGGTGGGTTAGAAAGTTCAGAATCTGAGACCCTGTGTCAAACTAGTTATTCGGGTATTCTTTTGTCACCATGTTGACTGTGCGGCCTATCAGTGTCCTATCCTTGAGCTGACTTGAGAATACCTGAATGGCCTGTAAAACTGCCAACCAATCCCTCCCTCCAATTATAGGGTAGATCCCAGAGTCCCTTTTGAGCTGTCTGAACTACTAGGAGTGCTGGGCAACCCAGACTAGTACTCTGCAACCCAGACTACTGTTACCTACTGTCAGGATTTCTAAATCTGAAAAGGGGAGCAAAATCCACTTGTTCCAAAACTGAGGGAATCAACCACCATGCTAAATAATCCCAGAACGAGAGCTTCATAATCGTCCTGGATGGGAACCCTAAACTGGATGATATGCAGAGCCAAATGTTCCAGGTGCAGACAAGCCCACGGGATGAGGAATAACATTGCTCCCTGTTAAAAGAGACAATAAGAACATTCTGAAGACCTAGTTTCTGTCTCCAGAAATAGAGGAGTATAGATTTGCAAATAAAGAAAAAAGCTCGCATTTGTTACCATATTTCCTTGTAATTAAAGCCAATCTGATGCTGGGGCATCTTCTCTTGACAGTCACCCCCCATCCCAAATGATTCTTCAGCTTCAATCTCTGAGACACTGAAACAAACTCCTTTGCTAGATCTGTCTAGAACCATGCCCCTAAATAGCCCATGCCCTAGGACAGGATGAGCTGAGAATGCTGTTCACTTGATTAGATATCCGATTCTCTGTAGGGTTTGAATTACTACTTCAGTGACTTTCGGAGTTTGTTCATAGGATGGAGAATGCACCAATAGATTGTCTATATAAGGATGAATTTGCATCTCCTGAAGGAAGAGTAGAGTGATCATCAGGGCAAAGCCTTTTGTAAATCCTCTTGTAGCCGTCTTTACCCAAGAGGTAAGTACCTGAAACTACAAGTGCTGATAGCCCAGAGCAGACCTCCAGTGTGAGGAAGCATTTGGAATATACTGGTATGTACAATGCAGCTCAATTTTGCTCAACAAATCTCCCTCTGAAATTATGGGTATCACCTGCTGTAGAGAGATCACACAGATCATTTTGAACTGTACTTGCTGAGGTATATTAGATCTAGGATCATCCTGATAAAACCATGACACCTTCTAGACAAAACCTATTAAAGTATCAAAAGTAAAGGGAAATGATAAACAACCCATTGATCAGGAGTTAACCACAGCAAAGAAATTAAGAAAAAAAAGAGGGAATGAAAGAGAGCGTGGGAGAGAGGTTTAGAAGGAAGAGCAAAAGGAAGGACATACAAAAATAAGGAAGGAACTTTAGAAGAAAGGATGAATGCAAGGAGAAAAGGACTGATGGATGGAAGGGGAAAACAAGATTTACCTGGGTGGGTGAAAGAAAGTGTCTGTAATGATGAAAGGCTGGATGAATGGATGGATGAATAGACAGCTGTATGGAAGGGTGAAAGGATGAATTTGTGGATTCGTAAAAGGAGGGTGAATTGGTGGATGGATGAAAATGAATGAATGGATGACTGTCTGTATGGCGGAATGAATGAAAGTGTGAGTAGAAGGATGGATGCAAGACTGGAATGATGAGAGGGTAGATGGATAAAATGGTGAAAGGATTGATGTATGGGTGTAAACATGAAAAGATGGATAGATTCATGGCAGGCTTAAAGGATGTATAAATAGATGAACAGAAGGTTGGATTAAGGGACCTTATCTAGAGTGGGTAGAGTTTACTCACTTTGCCTACTTAACAGCATTCGAGGGATGGATCAAAGCGGAGGGTATTTTGGCTACTTCCTTGCCCAAAACTAATGGGAACCAATGATCTCTGGGAGAGTAAATAGTAAAGAAAACATCTCATGTTAGTATTGAAGTGGACGAGAAAGGAGATGAGGAGATAATTAATGTTATACTTACCTTTTCGGTGTTGTTGCAGACTCCTGCAAAGTGACCCATCATGTAATGGGTGCAGATAGAGTGACTTACAAACATTTGTCCACCTAGAGGGAGGGAGGGTAGCTGGTTGGGGCCGGACAGCCATTAGCATAGGCCAGCTGCCTTGACATATCTATACTATCTTTGGGTATCACTATTTGTAGTTTCAAAAGATTTTATTAGAAGAAGTATGGTATATACAGATAGGTAGTCGAGTTTCAGTGTGTGTGACGTGTTTTACGTAACATGCACAGGAGGAGGTTCAGAGTCTTCATTTTTTCTTCCACTCCTTGTCTAGACACAATTATTGTCTTGCTTTAGATTTTTCATAACATGCTGCGAAAAGAGGCTAACATTTATGTAGCCGGCCTTTCAGAGAGCTGTGGAGTCGACGGGGAGTGACTTACAGCCACAGAAAGAGATCAAGTCCACGGTGACCTTTCCCTCCTTTTTATTTTTTATCTTAAAAGACAGCTTCGCACAATTTCAGAGAAAGCTGAGCGTTTAGAAGCCACAAATCAAAGAAATGTTCCTCCATCAAGCTGGGCAGTACACAGTATTAAATATGAATGTGACTTTCGAATGGACTGATTTTTTAAGAGCAATTTTTCAATTTAACCTTTTGGAAGTGAGGGCGAGGCCGTGTAATGTACGGCTGACCTACCTTGTTAAGCCAGAGAATAGGCCTATTATGACAGGCAGGCCTTACAAAAGGTAGTCTTTTGTTCCTCCCAATCTCTCCTGCTCCATTTTCCATTGTCTCAAAGCTCTGCTCGCAGCTTGCACCGACCTGAAATATGTCCTTCCTGGAAGATTAGCACAAAGCATAAAATAATGCCTGTCACATTTACTGCCTGTATCAGATCTGTTCTGGGCATTGATTATAGAGTTTCTGAAGTCGTTCTTGGAAATTATTGCTGGCAATAACTTGAAATAGCGGAAGCTATGAAAAAAATGACACTTGAATGTTGGAAGTTTTGAAAGCGCCAAACGTGACGCTATAATGCAATGTGAAACTGTTCATAAGGTGCTTTGAAATACTGATTAAATGTTAGGCACTGCTTAAATCACACATTAGCACTCTAATAAATGGCTGTAATGAACTGATGGATGGAACTCTGTGGTTGCATAAATGCAGTAGGTTGATATTTCAGAAATGTGATAGCATTCTCAGTTAATTCCAGGCCCGGAGCTGAAAGAGATCGTAATGCAATAGTACAGACAAGGTGCCCCACTCCAGCCTATAATAGGAATGCGATATGTTTTGAGAGACAGCGGTAGAGTACGGGTTAGGTTAGTGAGATGAAAAACACAGACAGTCAGACAGACAGACAGACAGACAGACAGACAGGCAGGCAGGCAGGCAGGCAGGCAGACAGACAGACAGACAGACAGATAGACAGACAGACAGACAGACAGACAGACAGACAGACAGATAGATAGATAGATAGATAGATAGATAGATAGATAGATAGATAGATAGATAGATAGATAGATAGATAGATAGATAGATAGATAGATAGATAGATAGATAGATAGATAGATAGATAGATGATGTATTATCATTAATTCAAAATGCATGGGAGAGAAACAACTTGCATTGCTGGAAAGCAAACAATTGTAGAAGTATTGATGGGGGAACGTTAGAAGGCATTTCATCACGACCACATCAAAGGGTGGAGCAGCTAGTTTTGGCTCCACCTCTATATGTTTGGCTAGGCACATATAATACATATATATTATTCCTGTAACCATGATGCATGCACATAAGGTATATTTGCATTGTCATATTAATATTGTGACCACATGTGCCCCTACATTCAAGTGACGGGTGTGTTTTGCTTATTTTATTATTACTCTTTATTTATTGCTGCTTTAATACTGCTTGCATGTTTTCTTTCTTTCCTCTGCAGGTGCAAGTTAGACTTGGTTAGCTAGTGAAAAGGCTATTGTCCAATGTAGTGATAACAAGGTACGGGATGGCTTCTTTGGCAAGAGAGAAAATGTTAACAAGGAAGGAGACGGGCTTCATGGCGGAAAGGAGGTGTGCAAAGTCAATTGGTGTTCCGAGGGTGCTGGGGGAGAGAAGAAGAAGAGTTGCCAATTGTTATTGTGGAGAGTAAAAATGTACTGGAGGCAAGGATATGGAGTTTCTTAGAGCAATTTGCATTAATTGATATTGTTTGCTAATTAGAGTTCAGATGCCTTTAGACCATGGGTACTCACAAACTTTCTCTCGAAGGCCAAAATTACGGTGTGGTTTGTGGCCGAGGGACGCACCAGTGGGGGAGGGGTTAGTTGAGGGTGGGGTCAGTGTGGGCGGGGCTAGAGGAAAAAATCAAAATCTTTTCAAAACAATCAAAGAGGTACTGTAACTTTGTAATGACTATGAGTGACACTTTCTCGCAAGCAAAATGAAACCTATAAATATCAGATGAATGCAATTTCGTTTACAGTCCTGTTTAGCATCACAAACGGGCCTTTGCAGACTATTAAAACAGCAACAAATAGCCTTTTTCTTTTGAAAAGGTGGCAGCCCTATTGGCAGACGTGCGTAGTCCTGCACTTGTAAGTGTGAACCCACGCGAGCCCCGACCCACTGTACATTGTGTGAGGTGAGGGCAGGCTTACTCGCAAGTTGTTGACACATTCCAGCATCAACTTTCTAATTAATAAATCACCATCCGGCTCACAAATGTGAAATGTCTGGTGTGAGGAGGTTCTGGGGGCCAGGAACAAGGGCAGAGCCCAGCATAATGCTTTCTTTGCAACGCCAGCAGTGCCGCGCCCCTTCACAAGCATCACCTTTAAACGACCACTGACAGCAGAGTTCTTTTTGACAAGCAGTGGCGAGTTGGGCTGTAGCTGAGCTCAGCTGCTAAAATTATTAACTTTAAAACGCAGATTTGCACATGTACGCACAATAACACACAGAGCTGAGCAGAGCACAGCACAAGACCAGCAGTAACACTGACTGCGTGAGTACTGTACACAGTCAGTGACAGGGTGTGGCTGTACTGTATTCAGTGCGGCTGGGGGTGGGTAGAGTTGGCAGCTCCTGAAGAATTTAAACGTATTTAAGGCTAGAAGCACCCGCCGCAAGACCGTCACTGGGAGCAGTGTAAAGGCTGCGGCCGACCTCCCTGGCCAAAGGCTCTGTTCACTGCACAGCGCATATCCCGCTCAGTCCAGTCCCAGTCTTAGCCGCCCTGCCACTCTGCAATGCAGGACTCGGAGCCCGGCCCCATAGGGCAGACTCTTGGAGTCTGAACTGCTGACACTCTTTTAAAAAAACAGAAAACCCCCGGTGCAATGCCTGCAAGGTCTCCGGGCTGCCAAGGAAGGCTTGCCAGCCCGCTGGCGGCCCACGGGCTCACTATGAGTACCTTGGCATTAGACTATTTAGAGCAGGGGTCTCCAAACCGGTCCTGGAGGGCCGGATCCATGCCAGATTTTTAAAATTACTACATGTATCTCAATGGGGACATCCAAAAATTCTGTCATGGATCCGGCCCTCCAGGACCGGTTTGGAGACCCCTGATTTAGAGGTACAGACCTCACTGCTATACCTCTGAGTGTGACTTTATGCAAAACACTCTTCTTGACTGGAGTACTTCTACTGACATTTCCAGTATGCTGACTCCTTTCTTTGATTATTGGATTAACTTGGGTTTCCCTTTATTATAGGGTAGTGTAGAGTATTTAGATCTTCTTGAATTTACTCATGACTAGGCGGAAAGATCAAAATCTTCAATTCAATTTGCAAAAATTGTTTCTTTTATTCTGTATCAGTGCTACTGAAGTTTTGGTATGCTTCATGTTGTTTAGACTGAATTTCTTTAGGAGATTCAAACTTATTTTGGTGATTGTATATTTCTATATTATGCTTTTGAGGCTCATTTATATCAGTTTGTTTTTGAATCTGTAATAAATCAACGTAACCTTCGTTAATAGCCCTGGATTTATTGTCTGCCCAACGTGTTACACTGTTAATGTTAATGACATTTTAGATTGATGTTTAACTCCCTCTTACCTCCCAAGCTACTAAAAGATTTTTCGACTAAAGAAGCTGATTTGTTTGAAGGGCCCAGGGTTTCATCTAGGGCCTACATTAAAACACATCTGCTATCTTAGGGACATGCTCAAGTTTTCTCCTTTGAGTAGCTGTGACTTGTTCTTGCAAATTATGGGTAAGTCAGGGGTTAGTAAAAAGCAGGGGCACAGCTTTAGAGGGAGTGTTTGTTGTGTGACACTCCACAAATAAATGCATTATTTGCTTGGTAGTTGGGTCCCGGGGCCTTGATTCAAATCTGGTATCTCAGTGTAGGTTTTTATTGTGTGAGCCAAGAATGAAAAACAAAACAGTGACTTTTGATGTAAACACGAGAGAGTGAGAGACAAAGATACACATGTGGCAGCAGATTACCTGAAATAAATACCAGCTTCCCTGCTTGTCTAAATTGTGTGATCTCAGACAAATATTTTATTTTACAGAGCTTCCTTTATCTTTATTATCACATAGGAGCGGACTTTTAAATACTTGAGTTCAGCAAGTGCGCTTTTCATTCACCCCTTATATTTGATTTATTGGACTGTAGTTTGCTCCATCAAGTGCTTACTTTGAGCCTGTGGTTGCTGATGTGGGCCACCGGCACTCATTTTTGAGGACTAGCAACTATTTGTCTACATCAAAAATTTGTAGAGAGCAATAGAGAAAAAACACATACAGCAGAAAAACGAAAAAAAAGAAAGACGGAAAACAAAATGGTACGAAGGGAGAAAGCAGGAATGTGCAAAAGTGAGATAAAGGGGGAGAGAGTGCATGATAGTGAATAAAACAGGCATGAGGAGGATTCCAGAGCTGCAGCCTTAGTTTTCAGCACGCCAACGTTTAATTACACAGGCCTTCTGGGCAGAGTGTTGGGCACCAGTACTTTTTATTTTCCAAACCAAGCAATGGCTCCTTCTATATATAATAAGAATCTACGCCACATTCAGGGTTTACATGACTACTAATTTGCCTGCTAGCTCACCAATGGCTTTGTCATTGGGGGGGAGCAGTTAATGTTTCTAAAAACGATCACTATTAATAAAATCTATCTATGCAGTAATATAATCTGCACTGGTGGCTACCATGTACGGATGGTGGTGGTGGTGGTGGGGGGGGGGGCAGGTGACCCAAATAAATAAATCAATAAAGCAGACTTACCTTCCTACACAACGCAACGTTCTCCTTCAGTCGTCTGGCAGCCTTGAATGCAGGACCCAGCAGCAAACTCCCCTAACCAATCCTGTGCTGCTCTCACCAGCATGAGAGCAGCCCCAGAGTTGGAGGGAGCAGTCTCACTCAGTGCTCCTAAGAGCACTGGAGGCCTGAGCTTTCTCTAACCCAGCTGTCTTGGACAGCTGGGTTAGAGAAGTTTAAAATGCGCATGTCTGGCTGGCCGTCGCAAGATGCCCAGCCAAACAGACATGTGCATTTTAAAGCACACAGCTCCCTGCTGCTGCTACTCAGCATGGCAGCACTGCCTCGCCCCGTCCTGTCACTCAGTTCAGGATGGGATGGTTGCCGAAAAATAAAACGGTAATAAATAAACTTTATTACATTGTTTTTCAGCTTTGACCTGGGGCTTTTCTTATTGGGGCACTGATCCCCTGCTCAAACGGAGGAGCCGCCGTATATAATCTGATGTACGAAGGTGAAACTCTTCTGCTTGTTAAATACACTTTTTTGAATTTTGAAGAGATTGTATCATATGTTTACATTATGTTTGTTGCATGATAGGCATGCCAAAGGTATTCATGGCTCTGCTCGTACACGGACACTTAAAGGCCTGCTTGGCTTAACGTTGCGCTCCGCCACTGCTAAAATGAACGGCTGCCCCTTCTTTATAAGAATATAGTGGAGCCTAGCATTTCCCCTTGCGCTAGTGCTAATTTAGCCACCTAGCACCAATGCAGACACACTTGCACCGTAGTGCAAGGGTGCCTGTGTTACAGGGGAAGATTGTTCATGTGCAGGGAGGTGTCCCTTCCTGCACATAAACAATCTGAAATGGTGGTTTGTAACTTCTATGTGCGCTGATTAATGCAGCACACATAGAAGTTGCAAAATGTATTTTTTTTTTAATTATTGTTTATATGCAGGAAGGGACACCTTCCTGCACATTAACAATTAATGGCCTTTTGCTGTTTCTATGTGATTTGCACAAAAGCAGCACACATGGCAACAGCAAAAATTAGGCGAAATTAAACATTTATCCTCGTTGCGCCTGGGTAAGATGAGGTTTTCCCTGGTCTTAATTTTGGCACTGCCCTATATTTATTCCACCCATGTAAATATGTCAAAATCAATGGGTGTTGCGGTGGAACGCCCACACAAACACTCATTTCCCGCCCCTTTCACACTAAGTATAATGTGAAAGGGTGCCTTATTTACAAGGCAGCATTAAGCCACGTTAAGTGGTTTAACACACCTTGTAAATAATGTAAAGCCACTATTACCACCACAACATCAGGAAAAAGTGAAATTGTGGTGGCGATAGGGGCTTGTAAATATGCCCCCTAGTGCCAAGCTAGACCCATGGCTTGACTGTAGTTTGGCCCAATCTAATAATTTGCCTTCATGCCAAACTTTTTTTGTGCTCACCCTTTGTAGATGGGGCCGTCAATCACTTGATAAGATGATATGCAAAAGTCAAGGACTAGAAACATGGAGCCCTAAACATATGCACCAAATTGACAGGTCTACCATGAAGGCTTCTGGTAGCAGAGATGAAAAACAGTGTGTGCAGTGAAAATACATTTAAAAGAAGTGATCTCATGGCAGGGACCTCAGGCCACTTTGTTATACATGACCGTAGTCATGAGTTCCCAGTGAGAACTACAAGGCTCAGGAGGGGCAGGCAGGGGCATGCTTCAGTGGGGGTGTTTGGGGTGTGACACCCACCTAATGCATTCTTGGTTTTCTAGTTGGGTCTGGGGTCATCGAGTTGTAGCTGCTATGTCTGTGTTGGTTAATCTCATTGTTCTCATTTCACTAAGAGATTTGAACTTTTTCCATTTTTTGGATTGGACCCTAAATATATATATAGGGGCCCGTTCTACCAGAAAAGTAGTAAATCTGTACCCATAGAAATACTCTTTGAATGTATGGAAATGTACTACTTCTGGAATTTGCAAACATTTGCAGTAACAGGTTTGGAAAGCTGCACCAGTCTCAAATTTCCAGGCCTAATACTGGCAATCACACACCCAAGAAATGATGGGATAAATGCTTTAAATTGTCTAGGCACTGTGTCAAAGCTCAGGGTAGCATTTCAGCGCATCATTGTACACCCTTTGTGACACTCCAGACAGAGGCTCACCTAATGCTGACCCTTTTCTTTATTAAAACAGTCCATCCCAAACCTTGGTCATCTCACTCTCCAACCTGCATCCCACCACTTTTTTAGTTGGGAAATTTGAGATTTTCACCTGCCAAATCTCACTGACTAAGCTATTGCTCTGGTAAAAAAGTACATCTGACGTATTCAAATAAGGCCCTAAACCTTGCAATAATTTAAAGAGGGACTCCAGAGAGTTAAGTAGATTAATTTTTGTTTCACAATTCACAAACTCCTCCTTTGTATGCTTGTAAATCTATGCTGATGATCCATTCCCATGAGTAGGCTGTTAAAATGATACAGTCTCTCCAGGTAGTGGTAACGTTGTTTAATCCAGGAGCAGAGTACAACACCAACTGTACAGCAAGAAGATCTGGTCAGAATGCCTCAAGCACCCTGGCATGCATCACAGCATTCTGTGACATGGTAACATTCTAGGCATGACTTAGTAGCTTGGTAACTTACAAGATCACAACACATCCACCTTCGAATAGAGAGAACAAAAACATTTGTAGATGAAAAGAAAAATTATGTAAAGACTAAACAATATAATAATAAGAAATATTGCAGAACAATAGAACATTAAAAATCTTGCAAGAAAACATAATGTTAAATATATTAAAATCTTATCGTCAATATAGAACATAATCCTTAAACTTGACAGTTAGGTTTTTACGTCTTCCAGAGGTAAAATCATCTTTGCAGCTGACATTCATATCTGAGGAGACATGATCATCAGAAGAATGATCTATAGGAGGCACACATAAACTTGGAGATGAATCTGAAAATGTTCCAGTATACCTCACAAGTCTAGACATGCTCCATATATACCCTGTGTCAACCTTCACCACATTTTTCCTAATGGCAACTATGGTAAAGGGACCAATGAAACCAGACTTCCCTTTTAAGGTGTGTCTGGGATTTTTCACCATGAATTTGTCACCAAAATTCCATTTCTTCCACTTCACACACTTTTTAGAGTCATAACTGGATTTCTATCTTTCCTGATATTCAGAAATTCCGGCACATCTTGTCTCAACAGAAATGCCTCCCTCAACACAAACTGGTAGCCAAACAGGATTTAACTCTGAAACAGCTTTCCTCCCTCTCAAAGCTTTGAGAGGTGATGTTTGCGTGACTACATTGGGAGTGGTGCGGTGTGCCCACCTTGTATCCCTCAAAACACTATTAAAAGGCAACTTAGATTCTAGAGTACGCTGGGCACAACTTGTGACAACACGGTTCATCCCATCAGTCAACCCATTCGTCTGAGGTGTATATAAAGCTGTTTTCTGATGAATGATATTATGATCTTTAACAAACTGCACCCCATTGTCTGTAACTAAGAATTTGGGCACATCTTCTGTGACAAAGATATCTCTAAGAAAATCAATCACATTCTTGGTGCTCACAGTGTACGCACATTTGGTAGTTACCTATTTTGAAGTGTAGTCCACTAACAAAATAACAAAACGTGCATGAGGAGGTAAGAGCTGAAACTGGCCAGCAATATCCAACCCCAGTTTTGTCCACTCTACATCAGGAACCTCCACAGGGGACAATGGCGCCAGACTGGGAATGCGAGACTTATCACTGGAAGCACATAACACACAGCCCTTGACCACCTCTTCTGTCATGTGATCCATCCCGGGCCACCAGTATCTTTCTATCACTCAAGCCTTGGTGAGACTCCTATCCAAGTATCCCTCATGTGTTATATTAATTATTCAGTTCCTGAATTCCACAGGAGGAATTACTCTATCTCCTCTCATAAGATTTCCTCCATAAAATGACAACTCATTTCTACCAGACCAATACGACTTCATTTCCTGGTCCAAAGTCTTATAGTCAGGCCAGCCTTGACTCGTCCATAACCTGAGGGAAGAAAGAATACTATCTTTCTTTATGCCATCCAGCCACTCTTCACCAGACAAAGTTTACTCAGTCACCCAACAAACATTCTCAATGTCGGATTCACTCTGCTCATAATCGATAGGTAGATGTGAAAGGCAGTCAGCAGATTTATTACTCTCTACAGGTATATGCTGCACACAGAAGTTAAATTCCTGTAGACCCTCATTCCAACGTTTGAGTCTGGGCGTGATATGCTCACTCTGGCGGCATGAAACATTTTTAATCAAAGGACGATGGTTTGTTCTAACCAAGAATGGAATGCCCCAAAGATAGAACTTAAAATGCTGAATAGCCCAAAATACACTCAGAGCTTCCCTCTCAATACACAAATAGTTGGCTTCTGCATCCCTAAGAGCCCTAGAGGCGAAAGCAACAGTTTTCTCCTCTCCATCCACAATTTGGGAGAGTACCACCCCAACCCCTTGAGGCTGGCATCAGTGGTTAGTATAGTCTTACGCTTGACATCAAGTGCCCTAAAGTCGGTAACTTTCTAATCTCGGTCTTAATGTCAACAAAAGCTTTTTGACAATCATCTGTCCACACGGAATGTGTACCTTTCTTAATCAAAGCTCTGAAGAGTTCAGCAACACTGGCAAAACCCTTTACAAACTTAAAATAAAATTCAGCCAGTCCCAAAAATGACCTGACTTGATCTTTATCTTTGGGTGCAGGAGCCTTTGCAATACTTTCCGCCAGTTCTAATTTAGGTTGGACCCCAACACCTTAGATTACATGTCTCAAATAAGTAACCGACTTCAATCCCAAACAACATTTCTGTTTCTTCACAGTAAGTCCCTTCTCTCTCAATCTCTCCAAAACAGATGTGAGAGTCACTTTGTGTTTAACCTCGTTCTTCCCATAGACTAAAATGTCATCCTGAAAGAACATGATGTTAGGTATTCCCTTCAGGACCATCTTCATGACTCTCTGGAAGCATGCCACTGCTGATGCTAGCCCGAGAGGCATTCTCAGGAAGCGGTAAGCTCCCAGAGGCGTCACAAAGGATGTAAGGTGCCTAGAGTCCTTGCAAAGGAGCACCTGGTGGTAGACAGACGACAAGTCCAACACACTAAAGACCTGGGCCTCCTTAGGCATGCTGAGTGATTCAGAACTGTTAGGCAGGGATTGGTGATCCACCCATATCCATTTGTTTAGGCCCCTACGGTCCACGCACATCCTCACACTGGTACCACCATCCTTGGGGGCCAAAACAATGGGGGCCAACCACTCTGAGCCTTCAATTTCTTCAATAATCCCCAAATATAAGAGTCTTTTGAGTTCAGACTCTAATGATGCCATCATCATATTGGGCACCCTTCTGACCTCGTGGACGCAAGGCACAGCTCTTTCATTGAGGACAATCTTATGCTCAAACCCCTTAAGGCATCCCAAGGTGTCTGTAAAAACTTCTGGGAACTTCTTGAAATAACCTAAAACCTGATCCACATTTTCGCAGTCTACTAACATAGCTTGGTCTTTGGAATCTTGCGCACTGGGATTAAGTATGATGCCCAAGTCACGTTGGTGTCTCCATCCCAAAAGATTATCCCCTCTCACAGCCACATAAACTTTACCAACTGTACATCTCCCTTTAAAACAAATGTTGGCTTCAACATATCCTAAAACATCAATATGTGCGTCACCATAACTGACTGGGTTTAGTTCAGGCGGCATTAACATCACATTATCCAACCCCACAATCTCATCCCATTGTTTATTTCCAATCATGGTAAATGGTGAGCCTGAATCTGCAAGGACGACAAAATCATAACCATCCAAATGTCACATTCTGGCATTACTATCTTTCCAGCATCAACTTCTTCGTTGTTTTGTTCAACCTTCATCACCATCTCATCACCATCAACTTCATCATTGCCATGATTGATGTTCATTATCACAGTACGAACAGTGTCAGTACCTTTCTCAAGGTTGTGAGTTTTGAAAGATGAAGAAGATGACGATTTACAAACTCTGGCATAATGCCCCTTAACACCACATTTGTTGCAGATTGACTTCCTGACAAAGCAGTGAGGATAATTTGAGAAGTGCGAAAAACTGCCACAACTAAAACATTTGGGTTTAGGAAATTCACCAGAAGCTTTATCATTAGCATTACTACTACTGGCATTAGGAGAACGATTCTCACACTCTGATTCAGTTGGTAACCCTCTAGTAAAACCACGTGGCCGTGCATCTTTATCTGAGATCTTATGTTTTTCATTAGTCGAGACCTTGGCGATACTGTCACAACACTCCAAGGTTTCTCTGTCAGTTAATGCATGGATTTCACTTTGTAACTCTTTTTTCTCCTCTTGGTTCTTCCTCATCTCCTTTACCCAAGTAGAAATGTTCTCCATACCTTCTACAATGGCAACAGCCTCAATTAATGACAGTTTTTTTGACAATAATCTTCTTGAACTCAAATGCTATTAGTGCATCTCACAATCTGATCTCTGATAAGTGAGTCCGAGAGTTCACCAAATTCGCAAGTTCTAGCTAGAGTCTTAAGAGATGCAATGTAGCTCCCAACCCGTTCAACAGAGCCTTGGACTCTAGTAAAAAACGTGTCTTTCTAAGACCACATTGATGCGTGACCAAAATATTTCTCTAACATAGTCATGGACATATCATAAACGTCAGAAGGCTCTCCATCCTCACTTCATATAAAGTAAAGGAGGCCCCCTTGTCTAGTAGGTCTGGGACAGGGGTATAATATTAAGGAAGAAAAGAGAGTCCCCTTAGCTAACCATAAAGATGGCAACTGTTAATCTGGTGGTGCCCCCAACCTGTTTTTGAGAATACCAATCTCACAATGAATCAAAACCTCACGGCTCAATATATGGCCACACAGTAAAGCAATTAATACATATCACATAGAATTACTCATTATTACTAAAATTTAAGACACGACAGGCAGAAGTGTTATCAAAAAATACATATATCTGTTTATTCAAAAAGAGGAATATTCTCACAATAATTTTGAAAGCATTTTCAATGAATTAAAACCATATATGACGTTTATGATATGTCCATGACTATGTTAGAGAAATCTTTATGGTTAGCTAAGGGGACTCTCTTTTCTTCCTCTCCATCCTCACTACCAGTAGGAATAAGATCCATGCTATCGTATATGTTTCTTCCCTCCACTTCTAAATTATGAAGAAGAATGGCTTATTCTCTGAACGCTGAGAATTTCTCCCCTCCTCTTGCTAAAATATAGGAGTCAAATACATTTCTCCATCTTTTCCAAGGGAGAATTGGCTCACCTTCTTCAGACAAAAATGAATGGTGGTGGTTGGGATATACTGGTGGAGGTAGCCATGACCAGTGATATAAAATGGTATAGAAAGATAAAAGCCAAACAATTCTCACAGCAAAATGAACATATAAAAATAAGTCCTCCTTCAATGTAAATGTCACAGCAAAATGAAGATATAAATTAAGTTTTTCTTCAATGGAAATATGTCTGTGTGATATTGCTGCTGCACTAAACCAACAATATCAAGAAGATTGCCTTGTCTCACCATGCATGTCCTTGCGTGGGATCGATAAAGTTTGATGACAGGTAGAATTCTTCAGAGTGTGTCAGTAAATAATGTGCAGTCATCCGAGTGAATAATGAAATTTCAAAATGGCTGCTTACATAGGAACTAAACGTAATGATGATCGCGTCTGAAATGCTGCGTACGTTCCACTTATGCGTTTCACTGACAGGCACGCCGCGTAGTCACAGCATTGATATGCTGGAGTGCAGCGTGTGTTCCAGCAACAACAATGAAGACATCGCCGACCAATTCAGCGAAGACATCGCCGACTTCATCAGTCCGCACGCCCTCCCCTCCGCTGACTACATCCTCCTCGGGGACCTCAACTTCCACCTGGAGAACAACAACGACCGCCACACCACCACCCTGCTGGACAACCTCAACAACCTCGGTCTCAAGCAGCTGGTGACCACCCCCACCCACTACGCCGGTCACACACTCGACCCCGTCTTCTCATCCAGCAAGGACATCGTCTTCAGCCATGCCACTGGACTCCACTGGACGGACCACAGCTGCATCCACTTCAGCTTCAGAAGAACAACGGTCCACCACGTTATTCAACGTCTACATGGCCCCCCTGGAGAGCGTGGTACTGCCACTGGGTATCAAAATCATCAGTTATGCTGATGATACTCAGTTGGTGGTAGGCCTTTCCCAGTCGGCTCACCATCCTGACCGGCTGCATTCGTGTCTGGAGAAGATCTACACATGGATGTGCAGCTCAGCTTTAAAGCTCAACGGCTCCAAGACGGAGCTGATGCTGCTGGGAAACTCCTCTCCATCTCTGTCTCCCAGCAGCTGGCCCGACTGCCTTGGACCTGTACCCACCCCCAAGCAGGAGATTAAGAGCCTCGGGGTCTGGCTTGAGCAGGACCTGTCGTTTAAAACCCATGCCAAAAAGACTGCTGGCGTGTGCTTTGGCCTGCTCCGCTCGGCTCGGAAGATTCTACCGCTGCTCCCAGCGGCCACTAGGAGACTTCTCATCCAGGGGCTTATCATCTCGCGGCTGGATTTCAGCAACGCGTTGTTCCTGGGTGCTCCAGAATCTACCATGAACAAACTGCAGCAAGTGCAGAATGCGTCCGCCAGGCTTCTGACGGGTATCCCCAGACATCAATCTGCTCGCCCTGCGCTCAAGGCACTGCATTGGCTCCCTGTGAGGGACAGGGTGAAGTTCAAGTCACTCTGTATCGCTCATAAAGTCCTGCAGGGGGCAGGTCCACCTATTCTGGGGAAGATGGTTCAGCCCTACAAAGCCCTCCGCTCTCTCCGGTCTGACCACCAACATCTTTTGCAGGTTGGGAGGGTGAAGAAAGTAAGAACTGGTGGCAGAAGGTTCTCTATAAACGTAGCCACTCTGTGGAATTCTCTTCCCCTACAACTTCGCTCGGAAGCCAGTCTGCTTCGGTTCCACAAGCTTTTAAAAACTTTTCTGTTTTCTGCTTAAACCCCCGCATTACTCTGTAGTTTCATTCCCTGGTGAGCGCTGGGATGCCTTTTTGGTAACCAGGCGCTATATAAAACTCAGAATAATAATAATAATAATAATAATCAGCAACAAGTTGCACGCAGAAGCTGGAACAAGATCACAGCCGACCAGCTCGCTGCATCCCTGAGCCAGCACCCCCCCCACCAGCTCAGCGAACCCCAGCCAGGCCGCCGACAACCTCACGAAGTGGATCAGCAACTGCGCAGACGACCTCGCCCCACTGAGGACCCCCCCTAGCAGACCCGGCAGTAAGAAAGCACCTTGGTTCACCGACGAACTCAAGAGCTCCAAGAAGAACTGCCGAACCCTCGAGAGAGCCTGGCGCAGAGACCCAACACCAGACAACATGACCACCCTCAAGCTCGCCACCCGAAAACACCATCAACTGATCCACGCCACCAAGAAAACTGCATTCAAGGAACGACTGGACAACAACGCACACAACAGCAAGGAACTCTTCAACATCGTTAAAGAGCTCTCCAACCCCAACGCAGGAAACAACAACATCACCCCATCTCAAGACCTCTGCAACTCCCTCGCCTCCTACTTCCACAACAAGATCGCTGACATTCATTACAGCTTCAGCACACAACCAACGGTCCCCACGACCGCACCTACGCCCCCCACCACCACCCTCCGAGCCTTGACCACGATCAGCACCGAAGACACCATCCGCACGACGAACACCATCCACTCCGGATCTCCAACCGACCCCTGCCCTCACCACGTCTTCAATAAGGCCGACGCTGTCATCGCACCCCATCTGCAGGACATCATCAACACCTCCTTCGACACCGCTACCTTCCCGGAGAGCTGGAAGCACGCCAAACTCAGCGCTCTACTGAAGAAACCATCAGCGGACCCCACCGAACTAAAAAACTACCGCCCCATCTCGCTTCCCCCGTTTCCGGCCAAAGTCATCGAGAAGACCGTCAACAATCAGCTGGCCGCCTTCCTCGAGACGAATGGATCCCTCGACCTCTCGCAGTCTGGCTTCCGGGCCAATCACAGTACCGAGACCGCCCTCATCGCAGCCACCGATGACATCCGAGCCCTGCTCGACAACGGAGAAACAGCGGCCCTCATCCTCCTGGACCTCTCCGCGGCATTCGGCACAGTCTGCCACCGCACCCTAGTGCAGCGCCTCAGCAACGTCGGAATCCAGGATAAGGCACTGGAGTGGATCATCTCCTTCCTCGCCGGAAGGACACAGAGAGTCCGCCTTCCCCCGTTCAGATCAGAAGCCACCAAAGTCATCTGCGACGTCCCTCTGGGCTTCTCGCTCAGCCCCACCCTCTTCAATGTCTATATGAGTCCCCTTGCGGCCATCGCACGCCAACACAACCTCAACATCATCTCCTACGCCGAAGACACTCAGCTGATCCTCTCCCTCACCAACGACCCGCCACCGCCAGAGCCAACCTACATGAAGGGATGACAGACGTAGCCGAGTGGATGATGACCAGCCGCCTGAAACTGAACTCAGACAAGACGGAAGTTCTCATCCTGGGCTCCTCGCCCTCCGCCTGGGACGACTCCTGGTGGCCCCCCGCCCTGGGCAGCGCACCCAAACCGACAGACCGCGCACGCAACCTGGGCTTCATCCTGGAATCCTCCCTCTCCATGACCAGACAAGTCAACGCCGTCTCCTCGTCTTGCTTCAATATCCTGCGCATGCTATGTAAGATCTTCCAGTGGATCCCCACCGAGACCAGGAAGACGGTCACCCAGGCCCTCGTCACCAGCCGACTGTACTATGGCAACGCCCTCTACGCCGGAACCACCGCCAAGCTCCAGAAGAGACTCCAGCGGATCCAGAATGCCTCAGCAAGACTCATCCTCGACATCCCCCGACACAGCCACATCTCCGGACACCTGAGAGACCTGCACTGGCTCCCGGTCAACAAGAGAATCACCTTCTGGCTCCTCACCCACGCTCACAAAGCCCTACACAACCAAGGCCCAAGATACCTCAACAGCCGCCTCAACTTCTACACTCCCACCCGCCAGCTTCGATCAACCAGCCACGCCCTCGCCGCCGTCCCCCACACCCGAAGAGCGACAACAGGAGGAAGGCCCTTCTCCTACCTGGCCGCCAAGACTTGGAACTCCCTCCCGACCCACCTCCGCCTGACTTAAGACCACCTCGCCTTCAGGAAGCAGCTCAAGACCTGGCTGTTTGAGCAGTAGCGGACCCCCCCTCCCCAGCGCCTTGAGACCCTCCGGGTGAGTAGTGCGCTATAGAAATGCTATTGATTGATTGATTGATGGAGGAGTGTGTGCGAGAAGGCTGGAAGGTAGCTCGCGTCGCTGCAGTTAACAGTAAGCCAAAATCAAACCTCACATCTCATTACTCTCCTCCATACGTGGTGATAAATTTCCAAAAGATTGTACTTACAGTACACAAATAGATCAGGAATGACATCTAGTGGTTGATGAGGCAATGGTCGAAAGATTCCAAAAACAAGAAGTCGAGATGAACAAGATGAACAGGGTAGCTGGTGTTGAAGGTTGCCTGTCGCCAATCAGGCTAAAATACCTTGTCGCCAGTGTTAAAATTATACAGTCTCTCCAAGTAGTGGTAAAGTTGTTTAATCCAGGCGAAGAGTACAACACCAACTGTACGGCAAGAAGATCTGGTCAGAATTCCTCGACCACCCTGGCATACATCACAGCATTCTGTGACATGGTAACATTCCAGGCATGACGTAGCTTGGTAACTTACAAGATCACAACATAGGCATGTCCCTCAGATTGTCCAAAGATTGACAATTTAGGATTATGGAAAATATGTAATTACACAGTGTTTCCAATTTTGCAAGGGGTATAGGGTTGTCATTAATGTCCCGCCCCCCCAGATTGTGCGTCTGCACCTGTATTTTCATCAGCGCCTTTTTGAAGCACCAAAAAGACTTCACCAGGTGCTCATTTAAAATGATTAGCAGAGCGAATTCCTTTCTCTTTGTGGGCGGTAGCACTGATGGCTAGCTCTAGGGGTAATCTCGGCGAAAGGGTGGGGGGACGCTGAGGCATTTTTTAAGCAGAAGGCTGTCTGCTGCCCAACATTTGTCTAGGGCACTCAATGGCTTTTCTTGGTAGGAGGCTTTTGTTAACACTTACTGCTCCATAATTTTCCTCTGCATGGCGGAGAGCTGGCTGGCTGGGGTGTTTAGAGAATAATTAAGTTCACACAGAACTGCCCTGTACAGAATCTGTTCTGCTGTAAACAAGAGCAGCAAAACATCCTTCCACCTATACAGGCCAACAGAACTGAAACTGCTACTGTGATCGTATCATACTTCTGTTTGGCATGTAAGGTCTAGGCATAAAAGATCTCTAAGTCTTGAACTGTAGGTGCATAATTATAAAGAATATAAGCTAGACGTCCAGGAAGGAATCATTAACAGTATACTTTTACAATTATCTGTGTCACATCCGTGAACACTTTATTAGTTATATCGACCAAAGGGCTTCAGAAGCCAACACTCGAAGTTGTATCAAAAATAGATTATTTTTTATTTCTCAGTGCATAAATAGCTTATTTTTTACAATAAAGGTCTGGCAACAGAAATACTACCAAAGCAAATGTTGCAAATAATATGGTAGTACACGAACACCTTCAGCAAATAATGTGGATACATTCAAAGGACCACATATAAGTAAATTATACACAGTAAAATTCACAAATTATATGTTAAGTGAATTATACAGTATGTTGCATAAAAGGCGTTAAGCGTCGACGTTTCGGTCCTCGTTATTCATAACGATCCGTAGGACCATCTTCAGGACAGAAGAGTTGCACAGAAAGATCTAACATAAACATAATAACATAGATATACATAAAACCCTAGGGTACAAGGAGATCAATACTCAGCTCATAAAGACAATAAAGTGACAAAAATGTAGTCATGGAAGCAAACAACTACATGCAAAACACCAGCTGAATCTACACACCAAGTGAGACTATGAGTGCAATATCGAGCTAATTACCAAGGCCACGTGACAGTTTCATATACAGTGCATACCAAGCCAATATATGCTAGACTCCCTAGTCGAACTCAATGGGACAGGCGATTAGTCTAATAGAGAGCAAAGCAGTGACTACAAAAACAATCAATCGTGAGGAGCGTTGAATATATACTGCTTATTTAGGAAGTTACTCACGAAAATGACACGCCAGACAGGTCGTTCTACGAAATAACAAAGGATCGAGTCAGCTCGACAGCACATTACATTAAAAACATACCAATTACCAATACACCCAAACGTGAGCGGTAGCAAACTTACAGATCAGAAGGCCACCATATGCCCTGTAAACAATAGATACAAGTCGCTATTAGAGGTTAAATCCTGAACCGAACTACCGATTCTTTAGTTAGGGAGGCATTTACTACTGGTAGGCACTTACTCAGGCAATAACAGATCACCTCCTCAACGAAGTCCGTGTTCCCCGTGAAAAATCGTGGCAACAACCTCATCCCGTACACTGCGTGAATTAAAACGCCGTGTGGTGATTACGTCACACAGATGGAAAGCGTGGCGGCCATCTTACAGTGGTCAAAAAAGCCTATCTATAATGCACCAACAAACGTACCTTTATGATTAAAACTGCAGCTTAATCGGGAACAAAGAAAATGAGAAACTAAAAACGAAATACTAAAAACTACATCAGGAGTCAATAATAGAACGTACTGTTAGAAACACAGCTTGGTTCTCAAACATTGCTCGGTTCTGAAAAATTGCCCAGGTCTGAAAAAATTAGAAGCGGCACACAGACGTGTGCAGGACACAGAGTTGTTAACCAGAAAGTACAAAATACCGCAAAACAGGTGTCACATGCAGTGAAGGATCAACCAAGAGTGGCCAGTGTGTGCCATTCAATAAAGGCATTAAGCCCGTTGTCAACAGTATTGCAAAGCCAAATCAGTTTATTCTCTCTTTGGGCTAGTAACTTTTCCACATTGGGTCTTCTCCTTGTACCCTCTACAACCTCAATCACAAACCATTTCATGTCACAAGGTGTGTGTGACATACTGTTATAATGCTACACAAGCGAAGCAGTGCTAACATTGCACCTGATGCGGGACTGGTGTTGTGAGATACGTTTCCTTATTTCTTGTGTGGTCTTACCAATATAGTTAAGGGCGCAAGGGCATTGGATACAGTAGACCACGTTTTTGGTCAGACAATTAGAATAATGTTTTAACGTTATTTGTCTCCCATTGATACAACAGGTTTTTGTAGCCTGAGTGGTTGCACAAGCCGTACATCCACCACAAGGAAAATGTCCAACAATAGGTGCTAGGCCCCACCGACTTGTTAAAGTATTTATCTTGGGTTCAACATAGGCTTTAACAAGATGATCACGAAGATTTTTACCTCTCTTAAATGCAAATCTTGGAATGGATAATTGTGGTTCTACCTTTTTGATCAGATGCCAATTGCGTCTGATGATTTTAGTAATTTGCGTGGATTCTGTACCAAACGTCAAAACACATGTGATGGGTTGTGTATTATTGATGTTATCATTGGTAGACCGATTTTTTTGCAATAGGGCCTGTCGGTCGTAGAACCAAGCATGCTTCATGGCATGTTTTACCAGCCGGTAAGGGTATGAACGCATCACAAGTTTCTCTTGTAATATTTTTGCTTCTCTGAAATAGTCCTCCCTTCTGGTACAGTTCCTCCGAATACGGAGAAACTGACCAAAAGGGAGATTATCCCGTAAATTACGGGGGTGATGGTTACTGTACTCTAATAGGGTATTTCTGGCAGTGGGCTTCGTATACAGACTCACGGCAAGTACCCCTTCAACATGGATGATCTTCAAATCCAGGAAATTGATCACATCAGGGTTGCTTTCCAAGGTGAACTGCAAATTCGTATCTCTTTGATTAAGCCATTAATGGAATTCTTCCAATTTCTCTTGTGTACCCTCCCATACTATGCATACATCATCGATGTATCTCAGATATTTAAAAAGATTGGACAGGAAGGGATTATTGTTGTAAATTACTTTTTCCTCAAACTGTGCCACAAACAAATTCGCTACAGTGGGAGCAAAAACTGCCCCCATTGCCACGCCTTTGAGTTGTGCAAAAAAGTCATTATTAAAGAGAAAATAGTTCTCTTCTAAAGCAATTTTTGCGCATTCAGTAATAAACCATGTGGAGACTTGATGAGGCCGTATACGGGTCTCTAGTGTATTAAAAATAATTTGTAAAGCTTCAGCCTGATGTATATTGGTGTAGAGACTTTCGATGGGCAAGATGTTATATATTGGGCTAAAATGGACACCTTCAAGTTTGAGAAATACGTCTCTACTGTCTTGGGTAAATGACTTAGTTTCAGATACAAAAGGGTTTAAGAAATAATCAACATATTCTGCCAGTGGTTGAAGGACCGACTGGCAGCCAGCCACAATAGGTCTTCCTGGTGGTTGTTGGCTATTCTTATGTATCTTTGGTAGCGTATAAAACGCTGGGATACTAAAGTCATCTTTGTTCAAGTATTCGAATTCTTTTTTGCTGAGCCATTGTCCCTCATAGCCTGTAGTGGTCAGTGTCAGAATAAGTTTGAGGATACTAGGAGTTGGATCACAGAGAAGCCTTTTGTAATGTGCAGGGTTACCGAGTTGTCTAAGTTGTCTAGGATTTAACCTCTAACCGCGACTTGTATCTATTGTTTACAGGGCATATGGTGACCTTCTGATCTGTAAGTTTGCTACCGCTATAAGCAGAATATATTTAACGCTCCTCACGATTGATTGTTTTTGTAGTCCCTGCTTTGCTCTCTATTAGACTAATCGCCTGTCCCATTGAGTTGGACTAGGGAGTCTAGCATATATTGGCTTGGTATGCACTGCATATGAAACTGTCACGTGGCCTTGGTAATTAGCTCGATATTGCACTTATAGTCTCACTTGGTGTCTAGATTCAGCTGGTGTTTTGCATGTAGTTGTTTGCTCTCACTACTGCATTTTTGTCACTTTATTGTCTTTCTGAGCTGAGTATTGATCTCCTTGTACCCTAGGGTTTTATGTATATCTATGTTATTATGTTTATGTTAGATCCTTCTGTGCAACTCTTCTGTCCTGAAGATGGTCCTATGGATCGTTATGACCAACGAGGACCGAAACGTCGACGCTTAACGCCTTTTATGCAACATACTGTATAATTCACTTAACATATAATTTGTGAATTTTACTGTGTATAATTTACTTATATGTGGACCTTTGAATATATCCACATTATTTGCTGAAGGTGTTCGTGTACTACCATATTATTTGCTACATTTGCTTTGGTAGTATTTCTGTTGCCAGACCTTCATTGTCAAAAATAAGCTATTTATGCACTGAAAAATAAAAAATAATCTATTTTTGATACAACTTCGAGTGTTGCTTCTGAAGCCCTATAACTAATTAAGTGTTCACGGATGTGACACAGATAATTGTAAAAGTATACTGTTAATGATTCCTTCCTGGACATCTAGCTTATATTGTTAATACAACCCAGTCCTTGGGGGATTATTGGGTGGCTCTGTTCTAATACTAATTATAAAGAAGTGACGGAGCGTGGTGTAAGTCTCCTTGGCTTAATGGCATGCTCCGCCACTTCTGAAACACAGGGCTGCACCATATTTACAAGAATACAGTGCCGCCTTACGTTTTCCCCTTCGCTGTCGCTAAGTTAGCAGCCTACCGCCAATGCAGGCATCTTTGCACCATAGTACAAGAGTGCCTGCCTTGAGGGGAATGATTGTTCATGTACAGGTGTCCCTTCCTGCACATAAACAATCTGAAATGGGGTTTTAAAACTTCTATCTGCTTCTTAATGCGGCACACATATATTTTAATGACTCTTTATGTGCAGGAAGGGACACCTCCTTGCACATAAACAATCAATGGCGTTTTGCCATTTCTATGAATGCCATACAACGCTGCACACATGAAAAGAAGGAAAAACGAGGAGAAATTAAACATTTCTCATTGCGCCACCCTTGTAAATATGGGGCAGCATCAAAATCAATGAATGAACGATCCGCTGCCCCCCACTCAGTTACAACCCGGTGTAGGTCTTAACGCTTTCTCCCTCGCTACGGAAGAAACCCTTCTCCCTATTTTCTCATCCATCAAAAGTGGTTCTCCCTGCGACCCAGCCCCCCCCCCCATATTCTCAAATCAGTCATACCAACTATCCTGCCACCTTTGGTCCATCTTATAAACACGTCCCTCATCCAATGCACAGTACCATCAGGTTGGAAAAAGTCCATTGTGAAGCCCCTCCTGAAAAAGCCACATCTCGATCCAACAGATCTGGGCAATTACCGTCCCAACAGCTGAAAAATGTGTTAACAATGAGCTCTCAACCTACCTGGAACATAATAACCTCCTTCACCCCTCACAAACTGGCTTCCGTCAAGGTCAGGGGACGGAGACCGCCATAATGGCGGTCATGGAAGAAGCGGGCAAAATCTTAGACTCAGGAGGATTAGTGGCAGTGATACTCCTGGATCTAAGTGCGGTGTTCGATACCGTCAACCACCACATTTTGACCCATAGGCCTAGTGCACTCGGCATCTCAGGGTCTGCCTTAGCATTGTTGAAATCCTTCCTTTACAACCGATCCTTCCAAATTTGGGAAGGATCCTCTCAATCACACTCCACTCCTTTACTCTGTGGCGTCCCCCAGGGCTCCTCCCTGAGCCCTACCCTTTTTAATGCCTATATGTCACCTCTCCAGGACATAGTATCCCCCTATGGACTCAAACTAGTGACGTACGCCGACGACACGCAGCCTGTAGTATCTCTCAACCACCCGGACCGCTCCCCTGACAACCTCCATTCCAGCCTTTCCGACATCTCACGCTGGATGAACCGATCCCATATTAGGCTGAATGCAGAGAAAACGGAGATCATGCTACTAGGTAACCCAGCCCACTTTAAGTCAAACTCGCTGTGGCCCCCCTGCATGGGTGAAGCCCCAACCCCGAAACCCTCCATTAAGAGTTTGGGCATATGGCTGGACCAGGATCTGTCGTTCGTAACCCAGGCTAGGAAATCAGCAGGCGTATGCTATGGTATTCTTAGGACTACTCGATAAATCCTGCCTCTGCTACCCCAAGACACCAGGAAGCTCATCATCCAGAGCCTTTTAATCTCTAGACTCGACTATGGTAATGCCTTGTATCTTGACGCCCCTAAAAAAGTATTTGCCAAACTTCAGGGCGTACAAAATGCGGCAGCTAGGCTTTTAACAGGCACTACACCTAGGAGCTCCGCAAAACCAGCCCTTAAGCTACTTCACTGGCTCCCAGTGCAAGAACGGGTTAATTTTAAGACACTCTGTCTGACCCATAAAATCCTCCACAACAACTGCCCTTCTATCCTTAAACACTGGATCAGACCCTATGAAACCAACAGAAATCTGCGCTCTGCTCACCTTCACCTGGCATTTGTACCCAGGATCAAAAAATCCCGCTCAGGAGGTCGCCTTTTCTCCCTCCTCGCTCCCAAACTGTGGAACTCTCTTCCCCTCACTCTGCGAGCGGAACCAAGCCATCTCACGTTCCGCAAGAGTTTGAAAACCTGGCTCTTCCCTTGATCCCTTTTGCCTTCGCACTCTCCCTCTACTACCTATCTCCAGCGCTGGGACACTCAAGGGCAGCCATGCGCTTTATAAATCCTTATTTCATTTCATTATTTCATGTTGTGGTGGAACGCCCACCACAACACCCATTGAATGCTCCTTTCACGCTAAGTATAGCGTAAAAGGGTGACTTATTCACAAGGCGGCGTTAAGCCACTTAACATGGCTTAAGGCCGCCTTGTGAATAAGGTGAGGCCCCTATCGCCACCACAACATCAAGAAAAGTGATGTTGTGGTAGCGATAGGCGCTTCACAGGGTCTGTAATAATGTATTTGACTCTACAGGAAACAGCAGTAATTGAATTATCTATAATGAGTGTAAAAACAGTTTTTTATTTTATGTTTATTAACGCTGAAGGTAATAAATGAAGTGAACTGAGTAGCATCTAGGTGTCACAGCTGTTGAAATATGGACACCGCCAAAGGAAAAGAAAATGCAATGCTTACAGGCAAAGGGGAAGGTTGTGCATATGGAAGATGTTGCAGTGGAGGAAATGTAAAGAAATGCAGGCAGAAAGAGAAAGTGAAAAGAGGGTGCTGAGGAGGACAGAGATATTGAGAGAGGTATTCAGATTCAGGAGTTCAGAAAGATGTCAGGCAAAAAGGGACATAAGTCCACATCAGATTTCGAGACTGCAGAGGAAAATGGTGTGAAGGAGAGAACAGGAATACACTTCAAAGACCACTACCCTTTCCACAAACCTTGTAATGCTTAATTTAAAGTCCTATATTTTTAGAATTGAAACATTTTCAATTCTAATAATCCACAACAAATGAATTTCTGTTACTCATTTATTTGATACTGCTAACAAGAATTGGCAAGGCCTATAGGTAAGGCTTGTGTTAAGTGTTGACCAGTTGTTGTATGTGTCTAGAGGCAAAAAAGATAACCCAGTGGTGGAGCGAAATGCAAGCTGTGTGAAGAACAGGATTTTGGTTTCCATATTTCCCACTTTACCTTTTGCATTCATTATCAAGCAGTCTCTGTAACAAAAAAACGGATATGCAGCTTGAAATCGGCTAAAGTGGGAAGTGGCATACAATAACAAAATGTCATTATTAACAGCAAAGGCTTCTGCTCAGTTTTCCCTACCCTCAGAAAACAAGCATTGGCAAACCCAATAGGTCTTGCCAGCAAGATGTATTTCCTAAGCCAATAGCTTGGATGTGCTTAGAAATACAGGATTAGGTTGTGGGCGATAGAAGGAGCAATGGAAAGTGAGGGTGAGTGGGGAAAAACAAAAGAAGTAGAGGGTGGGTTGGGGAAAAGCATTTGGGCAGGTGGAGGAGCAAAAGGTAATGTGGGTAGCAGTAAAAATCATTGGGACCAGAGGGTGGGTGGGATAAAAACAATAGGAACAGAGGGTGTGCATGAAAAAGCAATGGGAATAGAGGGTGAACTGAGAAAAGCAAAAGAACAGAGGGTGAGTGGGGAAAAGCAACAGGAACAGAGTGTGGGAGACGAAATCAACAGTAACCAAGGAAGGGTATGGAAAAACACAGGAATTGAGGATGGGCGGGAAAAGCAATGGGAAAGAAGGTTGGGGGGAGACAAGCTTATAGAGGACAGTACTCTACGGCCAGAGATAGGTGGAGATAAAAGTGCACCATGGGAATGAAGCAATATGGAGGAGGAAGTATGAGGGGAGAAGGATGGAGCGAGAGAGTGTGATGCATGTGTTGGGAGAGAAGAACACGGAAGAGAACCCCGTGAGGAGCACTGGGGGTAGGCAGTGAAGTAGATGAGGTGACAGCTGAAAAACACATGCACTCTCATGGAGTGTTTCACAAAATAGAAATCAATAGTTCCCGAAAAGTAGACACAAGTGGAAGCATAGATAGAGCCAATGAAAGAGCAGAGAGGTGGAAAACAAGTCAGGTTGCACAGAAGGGACAAATACGAGCAAGCTGGATGGACTAAAGCAATCCGGGGGCAGAGTCAGCACCAGTTAGGATACTCTCCACACGCAGCTCTGGGCTTATTAAGCGAACTCCCCCGATGTCGTAAGACGCTTGACTAATACAGAAATTGGACAAACTGTCTAGACCTTGAAAATACAAAACCAATACTGCACAAATAGTGTGAGTATACTTTCTATGTTTTCTGTAAGTCCTGACGAAAGCTCCACAGACCCCTAGGGCCCAAGGAGCTGAAACATGTCGACGAATTTTCAACAACCTTAATACTTATAGACCTAGTAACTCGGTCTACATTAAGTACCACACCTTCTTTAAAACTAAGTGGAAACACACCCCTCAATAAATCCTTGGGGTTACTTTCCCTTTTTTAAATCAATTTATGCACATCACTTTTCCTTTTTCTTTTTCTTCCTTTTTTGCACTGTGTAAGTGGGGAAACCCTCATATCTCTGGACACTGCACCAAATAACCCAGAGGTGCCTCTGGTCGAGGCTGGCAGTTCACGCACAAAAGAAATCCCTATGATAACTGCCATAACTACATTGCGGGGCGGATGAAACATATATACAGCACTCCAAATTGCATTGAGTTTTTTGAGGGTACTCTTCTTCCTTAAACCTAAGGTTGCAAGGTGTAACAAGTGTCCTTTTTCATTTTTGATAAACTTCGATAATTACTTAGGGGAAAGAAAAGGACACAATATTTCCTCATCCCTCCATTTGATTAACCTCTAAAGCAAATAAAGCCAACAAATTGAAAGTAAGGAAATTAGAGTGGTAAAATAGAAAGCCAATGGTAAGCAATGGGCTGAGTTAAGTTTCAGGTCAGCCCATGCATGTCCCCAAGAGGTGTTTGCGACGAGACAGCTATGCTGTGTGTTAAAATTTGACTTAAACAACTCGACATGACATTAGATATTATTGTAAAGTAAAGCAGTTACTGGAAGATGCAGCTGGTTTTCATTATAGGTGTGGAGTGTTCATTTCAGACTTAGGAAAGAATTACAGACATGAAGAGCCACCTTTGAGAAGATGGGAATGTTCTGCAGTGGGCATATTGTTTCAAAACTACTGGCATAGAGTGGAACTGTGTTAAAATGTGCCACTGTTTAAGTAGCCAGTATAAAATATTGACTGTTAACTAATGGTAAATGGTCACATATGACCACACAGGCAAAATACATTAAAAAAACACATATAAGTGGCATTTCTTGATAGGTAATTTATAAAAGTCTCTCATTTGTCTATAAAAACTTGATTGAGTCTTGTATAACTGTTGACCTCAAAGTGCTAGGAGCCTCTTTGCATTGTAAGTACATGCCACGCTCTGTGTTGATGTAGGTGATGAGAAGATGCTGTGCAGTGTGCGCTAAAGGGGGGAAGAAAAAGGAATAGAAAGACAGAAAAGCTAGGTTGAGTACGATAACATCACATAGCTTACTCATCCAATTCTGTATTTTGCTTAGCACTTGCAGTATTAGTTTTATAATGTGGTGGAAAGTCTCAATGGTGTGAAGTAGCAAGAAACAAACATGGGTGGAGTAGCTACTCAGACCTGATGTGGGAGAATCGGGGGCTCTGCTGAATGCTCTGCCACACTATTCAATCAAATTAACATTACAGTATAGATGTGAGTTGTGTAATTTCTGCACTTCTCGGTTGCACATACAACTGGAATACATTCTTTCAGGTTGCTGTTCTAACTATTTTAATGTATGATACAGATATATTAGAAGATCTACCTTAAATGTGAGTTTTAAATGAAGATACTGCCACAACCCAAACATACATTCATGCTCTTCCATTGGGTTATTTCTACAAATCCCATCACATTAAAACAGTTGCTTTTTAAAAGCATACAAGTTCCATTGCTATGGTCAATAGATTTCAAGAGTTATCCCAGCTGGAAGCAGTGGATTGACTGCATCCATTACACACTCAGGGAAATCAGACAAGGGTGGAATTAAAAACAGATGTAGGGTATAAATTTACTACATGTGTAACTAGCGGAAGAAGTGAATGGGATAACAATTTTGGTGTAGAGGCAGCAATCCTAACTGAAACGGGCCCATGTATTAGTGTTAACCCTGGAGTATGTACCGATCCAAATGACACCCAACTAAACATTATTTCATGGAATATAGCAGGCCTGAAGAAGAATACAATAGACCCGGGGTGGAACAAATACATAGAGAAATTTGATGTATGTTTACTGCAGGAGACCTGGACAACCAAGAACGTACATCGTGTAAGCTACAAAAGTTTTTTTATTGCAGCCACTCCTTCACCTAGAGGCAGGCCATCTGGAGGTTTAGTTATCTAGACGAAAATTACCATCAATGGAACAGTGCAACAGCTAGAGACTCACTCTCCCAACATTCTTGGCATTAAAATAGTGACTAACGATAGCAGGGCCCTGCATGTATATAATGTCTATAGCCGACCATGCCCGGCATCAAAAGAATCGCAAGTATTTGCCCAATTGGAACAGGTTATCAATAGAAACAGTATAGGTACAGGCGTAATATTAGGAGGTGATTTAAATTGTGAATATGAGCCAATAAAGGGACTGGAACATATTTATGAGGAGGAAGACTTGATAAACGAGATACCCGAAATATCCAGTTTAAAATCGGTCTCATGTACATCTCTTGCACTCCAAATAGCAAGCCTAATGATGACCAATGGGTTAAGATCATGTAGTGGCCGTCTCCCTTCTGATAAAATGATGGCTCCTACTTTTTCCAGGAACACCTCCCATAGTAAGTTGGATTATATAGCATTGTCTCTTGACCTATGGAAATATGCAATTGACTGTAAGGTAGAGCCAAGACTAGAAAATGATCACCGGCCGCTTGAACTATCACTAAAAGGCACGATAATACTCAGCATTGCAGACAATAATAGCTCTTCCCCAGCAAGTATTGACAATGTAATTATTTCTAATAATCGGCGTGCAGTTAAATGGGCACAGACATTGGATAATGGTACTAATTTATCAAATATTTATAATCTATTTGCTTCTACTTTTTCTGCCTATACACATAATGAAGCTGCAATAGATGGGGGTTTCTTCATGGAATCACATAAGGGATTCTTTAGTGCGATAGTTCCCTTGCTAACAAAGACAGTTAAAACAGATTTAGCAAGAGGTACCCGGAGGCCAATGGGGAAACCATGATTGACGGAGGGCTAAATCTGAACTAATAAATTCATTTAAAACTAAGAACAATAGTCTAAAGGTTAGGGAAGCTCGACAAATATATAAGAAAGCCCTCGAGAACGCTAAACTGGTCTGGGATGACACCATTTGGTAAGATATGTTATTTGCAGCAAGGAATAATGACTCTTTTTTATTTTGGAAATTAGTGGCTAATAAAAACCATAAAGAAAAGGGCACCGGAGAAGTATTTCTGGACGAAAAGACATGGATAGACCACTTTACTTCCTTATATACAGCCCCGGAATCCGAGGTTGAGTGGGACTGCCCCCCAGTGTCCAACCAGAAAGAGAGTATCCTGGAATTTAACTTAGAGGAAACAATTTCAGCAATAAATATGGTGAAAAAAGGTAAAGCCCCTGGTCTAGACTCCATCCCAGGAGACCTGTACAAACACGACCTGAGTATCTGGGGGCCGTACCTTAATTATTTGTTTAATTTTATAGCTGCGGGAGCTGATATACCTGTTTCATGGGGGGGGAGCAGAAATTATTTGTATCTATAAAAAGGGGGACAGGAGCGATCCCGCTAACTATCGTCCTATTAGCTTAATAGACATACTGCAAAAAATGTATGTCTGGCACCTTCTAAATAGAATTAACTTATAGATTGAAGATGGGAATGTACTTTCTAAATTCCAAGCGGGATTCAAAACCAAAATTAGCACAATAGATCAACACAAAGATTCATCAAAGTGCCATTCTGCGATTTTCTAATTGCGAGAATTAGCGAATCGCAATTTGAAAATCGCAGAATGGCATTCATGAAGAAATGCGATTGAATAATGCGAATCACAATCGGCCACAATTTCCGATTGCGATTTTGCCACAATCGCTTAAATTTCGCAGAATCGCCCGTTTTACATGTTGAAATTGCGATCTCGCAATTTGTGATCTCGCTAACTGCGAGATCGCAAAAACAGGAAGTCGCATTTCGAGTCCATTGATGACATCACAACCAGGAAGTAGGCTTTTCCCTCCCACAAACAGATCACTGAGCCAGACAGTGGAAGCAGCATTTTGAAGAGCTCCACAACAGTGATTTTGCAGCACCCCAGCAGGAAAACATACCACCAACATGTCCCAGGAAGCAGCAGGGAGCAGTGGCCAAGGAAGGGAGAGAAAAATAAAGTTCTCTGAACAAGAACTTGAGTACCTCATAGAGGGGGTCTGTAAGGATAATTGGACGCCTCTTCGGCAAGGACTCCCGGAGGGTGCCAGAGGCAGACAAGCGCCGGATCTGGCTGCGCATCCGCGCAAAAGTAAATTCTGTCGGGGTGAGCCAGCGGTCAATCGATGACTTGAAGAAGCGTTGGTACGACCTGAGAGGTCGTGCAAAGGAGCGCATTGCGGAGAGGCATGGGGAGCGACTTGCCACCGGTGGAGGGGATCCAATTGCCACACCCAACACTCCATTGGAGGACCTTGTCGAGGACACCCTCACACCAGAAGCCTGCATGGGTGTTATTCAGCTGGACTCGTCCCGACCCAGCCAACAATCACAAGGTAAGTGCCATGCGACTGTGACCCCGTCCCCTAACAATGCCCATGACTCCTGAGCTAGCAATATGACCTCCCCAGTAATGCAGGCCATGAACACCTGAAATGCCCCAATGCATTGTGGTAGTTGTAGTATAATCATATTTCCCCAGATAGCCCAACACAGCCAGACCTGTCAAACCATAGTAATTTCAAAAGCCAGTCAGGGAAAGCAAGCCTGCATGCATGTAGCAACATCTCATGTGCAAGATACACATCATTAATCATGCACCCTTGTACATCACAGGTGCTGCGACCAACCCAGCACTGACAGCGAGGCCCTACATATCGAGGAGGGACCGGAGGACATTGAGGGAGGGGGCCAATCTGACCAACAACCAGGTCCATCCCAGCCACCTGCAGTGATTCCACCACCACCCCGTGTGGACAGGGCCACCCCTGCTGCCACAGGTGTCCAGCCACCACCCCAACAGACACCCACGGCAGTTGTACAGGCAACACCACCAGCTGCTAGGAGGCAGACGAGGCGCACAGCCGGAGCAAGATCCCAGTCCAGCGGACTGAGGTGCCAGCAGCGATAAGCCTCAACAGGCACGGGCAGAGCACTCCATCTACCTGATCCTGGCCTGGCCATTGAACGCCGCATGCTGGCGGTACACCAAAGACAGGCGCGTCACCTGGCAGCGATACATCTTGAGCTGCAGAAGACTGGCCAAAATGTCGGACAGATGACCGCAGCTGTCCGTGAAAATAGCCAGCTGCTGGTAGCCCAGCAGGACATGACCCACCGCCGCCACCGCCAACTACTGGCCCACCTGTCAGCCTACACCAGGTCCAACCGTATAGTAGGCAATGCTACATCGCAACTGTCACGCAGATCATTTGCCATGCAGGGTCAAATGGCCAGGTCACTCAAACTGCTGACAGCAGCAGTGCTCAGCATGTGGCCCACTGCCCATGGTGAACCAGGGGGGGGGGGGACGATGGCAGCGAGGTTGCGTCGACCAACAGCAGCATGTCCTTGCCGCCGGTGCCTGAACGCCGCCGCAGCAGCAGGCCCACAGCAGGATCACGGGCCAACACCGTCCCTCAGGACCCTGAGAAAGGACTCGGTGCGTCTAGACGTAGGTGCCAGTGACACCTTTGACACTGTCTGTAGGGCCATGCTGGACACCTAAGCAAGCCCTCTACCCCTGCATAGGGAGGTATGAAGCAATACTGTCCTCATGTGACACAAAGGAAATCAAAGGCCACAATATTGTGAATTAACAATAAAATGTTATGGTCTCACTTAACTCCAACTCATGTCATTATTACATTTGTCATGCATGAGTGCAGTATTGTGTGAGGGGAATGGGTGCACTAGAAACAGTTAATAGTGATGTGGTTGCGGCGCCTGTGTCCTTCTGCAGGATTTTCCCCGCTTGCATGACGCACATGTTGAGGTGGGCGGTTGTCCCCTTCCGACTCACTGCCAGATATCTCCACTGGTATCCTGCTCTTGGTAGCAATGTTGTGGAGTATTGCACACACGGCCACGATGCGGCAGCAGACCTCAGGTGTGTATTTAATGGCCCCACCAGTCTTGTGAAGTATGCGGAAACGGCTCTTCAAACGCCCAAATGTCCTCTCAATGCAATTTCTTGTGCGTATGTGTGCAGCATTTTAACGCCGTTGCTGTGGTGTGGCAGGGTTGAAGTATGGGGTGAGGAGGTACTCACGGAGACCATAGACGCTGTCACCTGAAGGGAAGAAGCACAGGGGGAGTGCCTGTTCTGCGCAGATACATGATCACAGTGTACTATTTGGGGGCATGTGTACTTACCTAGTAGGTGTCCTTCGCCAAAGTCTCCCCTGGCCAGTCGTGTGTGCATGCTGCTGTGCCGGAATATGAAGGAGTCCTGTGTGCTCCCCGGATATTGTGCCACTATGTCTGTGATTATAGTCTTGGCGTTGCACACCATCTGGATATTGAGGGAGTGATAGGACTTGCGGTTGCGGTACATGTATTCCATTTGTGCTGGTGGGCAGATGTGGATGTGGGTACAGTCAATGCATCCTATTACATGTGGGAATTGCGCAATGTTGTAGAAAAGCAGCTTGGTGTCATTCAAGTCCTCTTGGGTGGTCGGGAATGAGATGTAGTGGTGTAGCCGGGTCAGTATTGCCTCCAGGAAACTCCTTAAGCAGAGGGACATGGTGGGCTGGGATATCCCCCCTGCATCAGCGACTATCCCCTGGAAGCTTCCGGAGGCCAGTAGGTGCAGGCTGCACAAGACCTGGACATGTGTGGGCACGGCATTGGTCCTCCTTGTTGGGTGCTGCATCAGGGGGTCTAGGTCCCGTTTTAGCTTGATGATCATTGCCCCATTCAGGCGGTACTTAGAGTAAATTTGCTCATCAGTTTGGCCCAGAAGGGTGATCCGCTGGCGGAATATTCGCTCCTGGATCCTGCGTCTGTTCCGTGCTGCTCGCTGTAGCCTTCGCCGCCTGACCACCATGTAGAGTCCTGGCATTGTGAGAGTCCTCATGCTCCAGCTGCATGTCCTCAAGTGTGTTTGGTCAGGCATGCACCTGTTGGTACTTTGTTAAAGTTTTTTTTTTCCTTACTAGTTACCACCTGGTTTGGGTTCTCCTTAAATTGCGCGTCGCAAATAGCGATTTTCGGGCTTTTTGCATTTTGCGATTTTACTTGAATAGCGATTGCGATTATTTTGTGATTTCGCAAATTAATTCGCAGAATCCATGGTTTCTCGTAATTTCCGATTCGCTAATGGGCTTCTTCCTGGATTCTGCTAATTACTTTGCGAACTCGCAATTTTTGCGAACTCGCAATTTTTCTTTAGCGATTTTGCAATTTTAGAGTTTTCACTTTCATGTATTCCTTTTCTTCAAATTGCGATTGCAATTGCTAATTCGCAGCTATTGCGATCGCAATTTGGCGTCATGAATCTATCTGCAAGTGTTTACGTTTTGCTGTTTGAGCTGGAAATATGCCAGCTTAAGGAAGGGCCATTTGTACGTGGCATTTATTGACCTAAGAGCTGCTTTCGACCTCATCTCCAGGCATCTGCTGTGGAAACCACTTGACAAACAGGGATTACCCGCCAATATCTTAGAGCAGTTAATAAGATTACATCATGACAACTTTGCTAAGGCAAGGTGGAGCCCAGGAGGCGAATTAACAAGCTCTATCCCTTAAAAAAGAGGAGTGCGCCAAGGCTGCGTCCTGGCACCTACCCTCTTTTCTTTGTTTGTTAATGATGTTCCCATTTATTTAAGTAAATGCAGAAACGATTCCCCTAAATTGGGGGGTGAGGTGGTGTTGGCCCTATTGTTTGCGGATGACACCATTTTAATATCTCAAACTGCAAATGGTTTACAATGTCTCCTCAACTCCTTCACCTCTTACTGTAGGGATAAAGGATTAGAAATAAATGCCAGTAATACCAAATATATGGCTATAAATCCCCACAGTTCTTTTAGGGGAAATCTGGTCCTAGGCAACCAAAAATTGGAACATGTACAACATTTTAATTACCTGGGTGTCTCACTCGATTCCAAAATGCAGAGTAAAACTCAAATTGAAAAAAGTAAGCTGCTCCTAATACAGAATAGTCGCCCAATACTAAAAAGTCATGGGGACAGCCAGAATAAAGCAGTGCTACCTGCACTCGAGGTGTACCGAGCCAAAGCACAAGCGGCGGCCTTATATGGGGCAGAATTGTGGGGCCCTACATGCAAAAAATCTTTTGAGGTGAAAGAAAACATATTCTATAGATCTCTCCTAAAACTACCTGCGCGCACCCCTATAATCCCGATGATGACTGACCTTGATATGAGGCGCACTGACCATTACGCAATACTCAGACCACTAATGTTCTGGGTACGGGTATGGACCACACCTGCACTCCTTCACTATAGAGCAGCTCTAGAGGAGTTAAAAGACCTGGATATCTCCAACTGCATCACATGGTTTACACACATAAGAATATGGTTTGAGAGGGTCGGACTGCTGCATTTATGGAAAAGTCCTACTGTACTAACCCCTAATTCGAGAAGGACATTAAAAGTTATTTTTTGGGTCTATATTAATGAACATAGAACCAATGATATATCAAATGGCTCCCTAACTAGAGAATTTCTTCTGTTCAAAGTAGACCCTCAATATGAATCCTTCCTGAATGAAGTGAATCCACCGTTAGCCAAAACCCTATACCTTAAATTTAGGTATAGAATACTCTTGTTAAAAGGTTTTGTTGCAAGGTGAAGCAAAAATAGTGACGATAAATGCACCATGTGTAGTGGAGGTGGGAGGGAGGACCTTACGCACGTTCTGTTCTTCTGTCCTGCCTATAAGGCCCAAAGGAAAAAGTGGATTAAACCTCTTTGTATAAATCTAGGAGTGCGGAGGTTCAGAGAAGCAGAAAGAATCCTACTAACAGACACGCGCCAGGTTTTAGTTTTTGGCATTAGCAGGTATCTGCTTACAGTGTCTTTCTTTTTCTACCCCTGCTGCCTGATTCGAAGCCTCACCTCTCAGCACAGCGGCCGGGCTTGGCTCCGCCATATTCCAGCAGAAACCGACCGGCCGGGCTTGGCTCCGCCGGCCGGACTACATCCCCCAGCATCCCTAGGGGGGGAGCGACGACGCCAGTAAGCAGCGCGCCAGGAGGCGCATAAAGCACCGGCAGGGGCCGAGTTCCCCGTCTTTCTTTTTCTACCCCTGCAGCCTGATTCGAAGCCTCACCTCTCAGCACAGCGGTCGGGCTTGGCTCCGCCATATTCCAGCAGAAACCGACTGGCCGGGCTTGGCTCCGCCGGCCGGACTACATCCCCCAGCATCCCTAGGGGGGTAGCAACGATGCCAGTAAGCAGCGCGCCAGGAGGCGCATAAAGCACCGGCAGGTCCTTCGTCCCGCGAGGACGCGCGCGGGACGCGCCAGACAAAGTCAGGACTAAGGGCGGACAGTCTAAGACAGTCCGAGACAGGCAGAGACTGGACTGGGCCAGTTACTCTGCCCGTAACTTTAAGGTGAGACTTTCCCATTGCTCGAGGCCGAACCAGGACACTATTTGCCATAGACTTTGTATGAATTGCGGCTAAGTTGCCTTGAGGGTTTGTGGTACACGTTGTCATCGCATCTACACAGTGTTCTTGGGAGGGTACTGCATATTGGTGTGCTATGTCTAGTAAAAAGCTATCCCCGGCAAAAAATACCATGGACAACTACCTAGTACAGGTAGTTGCTAAAATCAATAGTGAGAGGAGATCCTCACTTGGGTTGGGTGTATCTCCTAAATCACCTACATCCATTCTGCCGGCACCTGGCCCGGCCTAATTCCCTGACTCAGTTAATAGTAACTGTCCTGCTGTAATACCTGATCTTGATGACAATGCTATTTCGGTCCAGACTAACTGTGTACTGGAAGTTAGTGATAGTGAAGATGAGGTTGAACCACATCCATCTGAGGAAAAAGCCCCTACCCCAGTGCCTGCGCCGCGCACTACTAGAGGAGTTAGAAAGGGTCAGCCAAAGCGCGGAGGGCTTCGTTCAAGCCGGAAAAAGCCTGCCTCTCCACCTAGGAACATTGTGGTGGAGGAAGAAGGGTCAATTGACGAAGTCTGCATGTCTTTAACTAATGAGCAATTTAAGAAGTTGTTGGGCATGATAGATACTAAGATTAAGGGAATTGTAAAGCCGTTGGTAGGCAGGATAGAAAAGCTCACTATCGAGGTTAACCGATTAGGGGACCTTTTGAATAAAACTTTAGATGAGGTAGAACAATTGCCTGTTGAAGTCGCTAACAGGGTTGAGCTAAAGAAGGGAACCTCTAGATCTGAGGGTGGCGGAGGAGTATTTCCCTTGTCTAATAATCCTGTGGCTCCTCAGACAGTCGTAGTGGATGGTGAGCAAGGGGTAGTTGTTCCTCCATTTGTACCCACAGCTCCGGAACCAGTGAAAGGCTTGGTTGAGCTTATAGTTGAGGCTTCCCCTCTAGTCCTTGTTTTAGCTAATGTCCCCACACTGGCTCCAGGGCAGGATGAAACTACCTCATCACTGCTGTCCAAGGCCTTACACTGGCTGACTAATAATATGGTGATAACTCCCTGGGGTAAGCAACAGCTGGCAGAGGAACTAGTTATGGCCAGGAGGGTGGAGTGGATTGGAAGCAGTCCAAAAAGATTTAGGGGTGATTGTGTTGTCTTGAATTTTTCAGACCCTGCGGTATTAACCAACGTACTGCCCAACCTTCTACCGCCACAGCGAAGATCCACCGACATCATCCCACTTACCTTAGACTTTTTTTATTATCGGAGTGGGAGGGGTCCTAATCGGTGTACATTAAGGACAAAATGGAATGTGGTTTCAGCCAAGGGGAGGAGTGTTGTTAAACCCACTGAGTGGGGACTAAATCTTGAGAATAGGTTCTCAGCCCTCTCCAATCTGAACGACTGTGATTGACTCCCTGGGGGTAAAAGCTTATTACCATCAGCTACAAACGACCAGAGTCTATGCACCTTGCCTGCCCATAATAGCAATTGCTACAGAAATAGGACGGCTACTAGGCCTGGGGCCGTGTTTGGAAATGAGGTTGCCCAACCGGATGCTTCAAGCAATGTAGCCCAGACAAGTTCAGCAGTATCAGTAGCAGGAGAGCCGTGTTCTTTGAATTTAACTCCTGAAGTGCAAGTGGTTGTTTGACTGGGGTGGGGAACCTAATTTCTTGGAATTTGGCTGGGTTGTGTTTTAAATTAGATTGTGGGGACTGGCTCGGCTTTGTTGGTTTATATGATGTATGCATATTCCAAGAGACCTGGGCATGTGAACCTGTTTTTGTGCTAGGTTACTTAAATTTTTCTGTGCCAGCAATAAAGGGTCCAAAAGGGAGACCAATGGGGGGGTCTTACAATTTGGGTTCGACAGACCCTTAAACTTACCATCAAAAATATAGAGACTAGCCACAATGACATCCAGTTGATCAGGGTAACTAATGATGTATCAGGGTCACTTGATATATTCAATATATATGCTAGAAGTGTAAAGGGTGGTCGATCTGATGTTTTAATTGCCTTGTATCCATATCCAGACCGAAGAAAATAGGTTCTGTCGGAAGGTGCTGGGTGGGGTTATTTGTTCCCCACACTATATATGCCATAGTGAATTAAACATCTCATATATAGAAGATTTTGTAAGATCCAGACCAGCACTCTTCTGGCTAAAGATATGGATTAACCCGGCTGCCACTTTGACCCGTGATATAATCTTGGACTGTTTAAAATGTGATAGGGCACACTGTATACCGTGGTTAAAAGCTGTAAAAGAATGCCTTGATAGCGTAGGACATGGTTATTTGTTTACTTCACCCAGTTTAATAAACCGCTCACATAAGACTATTATCCATAGGGCATTATACCACCTGTATAGAGAGGAGCGGGAAAGGAAGAACCTGTCAAAGTGTAACGTTACAAAATACATGGGCTATTATGAACCCCAAATTAACCACCCAGGCCCTCCACACAGGTACTTATGTTTACACCTTGGCAGATGGAACAGGAGCCTACTGTTTCGCTTTCGAGATGGGAGTATAGTACATCTACTAAACTTCCCCCTGGGTTACAACAAACAGCTGGAAACTTTGTATTGTCCTTGTAATCCAAATATGAAACAGAGTCTTATGCACTTTTTGTTTTTCTGCAATTTCTATAAATTGTTTTCCGCTCACTATTTAATGCCCTATTGCAGAAAATGTAAGTTGACTAATTTTAGGATAGCACTGAGGACCTTTTTACTACTGGGCTCAGATGAAGTAATATTCAGAGTGAGCTGTTTTATTAAAGCTGCTGTTCGATCACGAGCACTTTACATATTGATGTATAACATTCGCACATTGCACTTTTTTATGCACTTTATAACTCTTTTTGCACATTCTGCATTTTTTTGCACATTATTGAAGTGGACCTATTAACGTTGCTGCTATTTTTCATCCATTTTTTATTTTTATTTTGTTTTGTTTTTAAAAAATACTTTTAATTGTATATAATGTTGTTTTTAGCAAGGTGGGACATTCTGTGTGTTACTGTGAAATTGATTGATTGGTTTATGTTTTATGCCAGCTGCCACATTATTGTACTGTACTGTTTTGAAACTGCAATTGCATGTACTTTTATGGATGTTTTTATTCCGAATAAAGATCTTTTGACTTGACTTTGAATTGCCTTGGGTAATTTTTTTGACACATTTTCCCACAACAATGTTGTAATAGCAGGTGATCTTAATCGGACTTTTGAGCCTCTGGTCACGTGTGAGGCCTTCCTTGGAGCAGAAGAGGACTCCCATTGGGGTATCCCTGCGTTAGATCTGAAGCCAGTCACACGTTGGACCGAGGACATAATAGATCTGAATGCTATGTGCCTCGAAAAAGGTCTGAGAGCTTTGAACGGACAAACAGCATTGGACAAAAACGGCTCTATGACCTTCGACAATGAAAGACACAAAAGCAGGATAGACTATGTTATTTGCAGCATAATGCTGTGGCCATCTGTCTGTGACATGGAGGTTGTCGTGAGACCCGAGAGCGACCACAACCCCCTATATGTGGAGCACAAATGGTGGTCCGCCGGGACAAATTTAACCTGCCCGAATGCTCTTGTTCCACCTTTGATCATCCCAGAAAATAACATGCGTAGGCTTAAATGGGCTAGCGTAGTGACCAATCAACAGGCTATTGATAATATCAATTATGAAACTGACAAAGCTATAGTAGCTTTGGAAACAATTAGCGTTTCTCCCTCTGGCCTGGGGGATGTGGTAATATCCATGATACCCTTTTTGTTAAGATCAAAAAGCACTTCCTGAAACCTGCTAGGCGCAATGGGGCAAGAGTTAGTAAAGATGCAAAATGGTATAATGCCGAATGTAGGGCCGCACGACTTGCTCTGGGCCAGGCCATCAAAAAGAGAGTGACCGAAAATATCCGCCTAGCCAGAAAGGGTTACAAAGCCTGCATGGCGAAAGCCAAAAGAGCCTGGGATGAGCAACATTGGTGTAAACTGAAAAAAGCTAGCGACAGAAAGGATTCCAGAGTGTTCTGGAATATTGTCAAATGGGGCAGTGAGAGAGTAGAGGAACCCCCTAACAACAACGTACCTCAAGAGGCCTGGGTAGAATTTTTTAGCTCACAGTATGCTCTTAACACTCAGATTACAGGTGAAGACAGTATTATTATGCCCTTTTCTCAAGGTAATCTTTTTACTTATAAAGAGATTATGATTGCTATAAATGCTGTAAATAGAGGACGTGCACCTGTTTCAGATGGAGTCCCTGCAGATATTTTTCTAAATGACAAAGAGCGGTGGTGTAAATATATCCATTTACTTATCAATTTCATCGCTAAGGGTGCTGAGGTCCCGGCTTCTTGGAGAGGAGCAGTGATCATCCCAGTGTTTAAAAAGGGAGACCGTGCACAGCCGGGTAATTATAGGCCAATAAGCCTTATCGACACCGTACAAAAAATAGTTGGCCGTGTGGTTGTAAACAGGCTCCTTGACTGGGCAGAGGACAATAACATCTTATCACCCTATCAAGCGGAATTTCGAAGGGCAACAAGTACGGTGGACCAAGTATTCCGCTTCCAATTGCTTCACTGGAAGACTGTGGTGCTGGGAGGAGGCAGCCTATATGCGGCCTTTGTCGATTTGAGGGCTGCCTTCGACCTGGTGCCACGGGCCAAATTGTGGCAAGTCTTACAGAGTCTGGGGGTCCCTGGGGAACTATTGACCTTGGTAATGTGACTGCACGAGCTTACTTTTATTAAAATTCAGTGGGGAGGTCATTGTATGGTCACAGATGACTTTCCCGTAGAAATAGGGGTTCGACAAGGGTGTTCAATGGCTCCAACCTTGTTCACTTTGTACATAAATGGTCTTCAGTAGATGCCCCCTCTCTTTCAGGGTTAAAAATCCCTATATTAATGTTTGCGGACGATACGCTTATTCTGTCTAAAACTCCTAGAGGCTTGCAGCTTGCTCTGTCCATTTTTGAGAATTTCTGTGGGGAACATGGATTGGAGGTGAACGCCACTAAAACTAAACTCATGACCTTTAAGCCACACCGCAGCTTTAAGTCTAAAATTGTCATGAGTGGGCGGCCTCTTGAGGTGGTAAACTCATTTACATATCTGGGAATCCTTATTGCAGATAACAACAGGTGGAGTCAGCACATAAACATTGCTACCCTGCGACATAAGCAATTATCGGGTGCCATTAATTCGGAACATAGGAAGTCTTTGACCAAACCCGTCAAGCCAGCTTTGCTGGTTTACGAAGCAAAGGCAATTGGGTCTGCACTTTATGGCGCGGAGATGTGGGGCTTTGAAAATTTGAACTCTTTACAAGGTTCAGAGAACAAATTTTTAAGGCTACTCACTGGCACCCCGAAAAGTACTCCACTGCTGCCTGTAAGATATGAGCTTGGTAGGAAACAAATCAAGGACCTAGCCAGACTACGACCAATCTTGTATTGGCGAAGTCTCTGGACTACTCCCGAGCTTGCGCATTATGCTGAAGGTTTTATTGATGTCATAAAGGCGGACTGCTTTCATAAAATTAGTTGGCTCAATTCACTGAAAGCAATATTGTTTGAGCTTGGGTTAAGTTCTATATGGCTTGATCCAGCTGGTACATTATTTCTCACCAAGTCTGTTCTAAAAAATATATTCTGGGAAAATGTTGCTAGCAGGAGTCTGAGTAATTCCAGTAATGGGTCCATGTCTGCGGGTTTCCCTGGGGATCAAACTGTATCCAGCTTTGGAGTCGTACTGGGATATTATCTCAAAGCCGGGTGACACGAAGCTCCTATTTGAATTGAGAGCTGGAGCCCTCCCCATAAGATCACTGACAGCCAAATGGGGCTCAGGGGGGTGTGACACTTGTCCAGCCTGTGGAATGGGGAAGGAAACTCTTGGTCATTTTCAGTTTTCCTGGAAAGCTTACTGTGCTCCAAGGCGCGCCTGGCTAGCACCTATGTGTAGGAACCTTGGGACCACCTGTAGTTCTGTTGCCCTGCGTATTATATGTTCAAGCCCACTTACATGGATATTAATAGCCACAGCAAAATATATTGGTTGGGCATGGGCGATCAGACAGAGACTGCTAGTTAATTAACTATTCCCTGTCTGTAAAATCTGACTCTAGGAATTTGTTGCTATTGCTTTTTAGACTATTAATGATTTTGTAACCAGACAGAGACTGCTAGTTAATTGACTATTCTCTGTTTGTAATACCTGTTCCCATGAAATTGACACTATTGCTTTTTAAACTATAAATGTTTTTATAATCTTGCTATTTTTTTAATAATGTATTAATCTAATCTCTTTTTCATCATTTAACAAATACTGTGAGAATCTTTTTTAATTGAATGTATTTTATGGATTCAATAGTGCCTTGCCAATGTGTTTGACTGTAAATTTAATTCCTTTTTAATATTCTTAATATTTTGTGTATGTTTTGCTTTTATGAGTAATTACTCGAATAAAGCACTATTTGAATTTGAATTTGAATTTGCATTTCATAAGGAAAAAAGCGGGAGAAAAACTATGAATTTTTATAACTCTACTGAATATAGCTGGAATTGATTATGTCACTAGGAAATGTTTACATAGAGCTTTTATAATTTAAAAAAAATCATTCTTAAACTATGCTTTTATACCACGATTATTCTGACTATTCAGGTCATAATGTAACACCCGTATTAAGACTAGCACTGATGTATACAATGGTTTTATAATACTTTTTTAATTGTACTTTACTGTATTGCCTATGCACTTTTATGATACTTTGCATCGAAATAAAGTTAATTGAATTGAATTGAAATTAAACTAAGAGTGACTCGAAATGCACCTTTACATTTAGTCTGAAACATATTTGAAGTTGCAAGCTTTACTGACTACAGTAGCTCACACACTGCAATTACTTGTATAGGGAGTTGTTGTGTGACTTCACTGCCCGCAGCTTTGGCTTTAGTGCACAGGGGCTCTTTACTGCTGCATGCAAAGGATACAAATTAGAGGGGACATTGGTTGTCGCCATATATAATATGAGCCTCATTTACCGGTAGGCAGGCAGCCAGCCCTGGCCTGCAAGTTCAGTGGGAGGTCTGGTCTCCGCTCTCCTGACAGAGGACCATTGGCAATAGAGTTTCACTCCTACTGTGCAGGGATCTCGAAGGTCTTCTTTGCAACTCCCATGCAATGAAGTCAGTGAACTTTGCAGACAAGTCATCAGTTTTTTTGCACCTCCTTGGAAAAGTATTTTGTTTTTCGTTAAGAACCCTGCAATTCATGAATTTGTTGCTTTGAAACAAAAAACGAATAGACCTGACAGACATGGAGTTTTCTCCCTGTGTGTAAGACCATTAATTAATTTTCCTTTCTTACATGGTACTCCCAGGCAGCCAGAAGCCCTGAGGCAGACGTTTGAGTGCTTCCTGCCGATGGGGCAAGTTTTATGAGAATGAATATTTGGCGGCCGCCCTGCTGCCGGGAGTGCATCACCCTAAGACCTTTGGGACCATGAGCTGTAGTATTCACCAAGCTCGTTATGGAATGCTGTATTGGATTTAGAACGTAACCCACATGTGGTGGCTCATTTGGGGTCTTGTAAGGTTTCAGCAGTTTCCAACAGTGCAATCATCTATAAAAGAACCACTCTGAACTATCATGCCCAAAATGCTTTGCACAGACTCATCTGAGCAGCCCATCCAGGGCAGGATAATGAAGCTTTAATGGGCGGACCTGATCAGAGCGAGCACATTTCATTTCGTCTAAGCTTCTGAAGAAGAAGTTTCTGCACTTCAAAACGCGTAAGGCATAGCAGACGAGTGAGCTGCTTTAAAGGATTTACATGTGGCAGTTCCGTTCATACCACATAAAGGCTTGATGTCGGAATCTGGCGTTTAAGTGCGTCATGCTGATAGGGCAAGTTTTGTGAGCATGAATATATATATATATATATATACATACATATATATAGACGTTCCTCATCCTCCGAGAAAGCCGGAACACTTCACGCCACCGTGCACCTCCGGGTCAGAGGCAGCCCGGTTTGCTATGCCACTCACTGTACGAGAATGCACGTGTGCACTCCTCTGTTAAAATAACACCGGAATCCAAAGAAGTTTATTTCAATGCATCGAGCCAAACAAAGAGCACCCAACGCGTTTCGGCAAAGCCGCCTTGCTCACGGGTAAGAGCAAGGCTGCTTCGCCGAAATGCAACAAAACAAAACGAAATTTAGCTTTTGCTCCTGAAAGCATGCTTTTTGTTCTTTGGTGTAAATTTGTTCAGTAGTGTTGGAGATTTTAAAGTATTTTTTATTTTATTTGTATCTCTAGGGATGCAGACCCTCCGCGGATCCACCAGTCCCCATGCTACATATCTGATTGGCTGCCTACACTTCAACCAGGAAGTCTTGGCAGCCTTCTTGGGACCAAACAAACATTTAAAAAAGAGAAGGGGGCAGAGTAGGAATACACAGACCACCTAAGCTTAGTGCCAGGGCCCCCCAGGGACACCGCTAGGTCCTTTTTTTTTATTTCAACACAAAAATTGTGATTTATTAGCCAATGCACAGCAAAGATAAAAAATTAAAACTAGCACAGTCTCCTGCGCTTGTTTAAACATCGGCCACGGGTGGGTCAGGAAATGCGTACTCAGAAGCTGCTTACTGGTGGGGATGTTACCTTCATGGTAGAGGCTCCCGAAGCACATAGGACAAAGTTATTGCATTCATGGGTTACATCCCCAGCAGCAGACAACACAACTAGGCTTTTTCACAAATACACTGCAGCTTAATTTCCAAATAACTACAAACCATATTTAGAAATAGAAATACCTTTAGCAACCAAGGACATAGAAATTGATTTGAAGCCTCCCTACAACACACAACAGAGAATGTTAGACTAGTTCCCCTTAGCAATGAGGGAGCAACATGGCCAGGCTTAGCCAGATACACACCACAACTTGATGCTGAATATTTGCCAATAGTAGAGGTGATTAGGTGTATAAAATATGTGTGACAATATATAGATGTCTGACAGTTTGTTATGTGAACATTGACATTAAGTCCTATGAGGAGGGCTCAAGCTGCACAACTACAATTGGCTACACCAGGCATCAGCCAACAAACATTACATTAATTCATGGGTAAGTTTCCCACCAGATGGGTTGAGATTCTATTCTGGATCACACAAAAAACAAGTCAGCTTGAAAAGTGTTTACCAAGGCAGGATCCCAATAAAAAACACAGGATTTTAACTATATGCTTGGCAATGGGGGTGATCACCCCTGTGAAAGACTGCGCCACTTAGGTTACAGTTTTTGCTGCAGTATATACCAGAGCACATGGTACCCCTTCATTAGCTGTTTTGCCAGAGGTGCTCAAACAGATTCAGAATGAGTACATAGTAGTACCTGCCCTGAATTTGGGGATGAAACTGAAAGGCTATTTAACTACAGTATTCACTATTATATTAAGTAACATTGAAGGGGAAGCAGCAGCGTTGGCTGTGTGGTAGCGTTTAAGGGTTTTGACTCTGGGGCAACAGGAACATAATTTACCTGAAATTATCGAAGAGACCTATGCAACACTAGGTAGAGATAATTTGGGAGCCGTACCTGGTAAACCACAACTGAAGAGTACTTATGAAAAGGACAACTTGAAGCATTACCCAAGTCTTCCACGAAAAAGAAGTGGGACAATAAGAAAAGTAAAGATAAAATTAAATTATGGGATGGGTCTACTCAACAGGATGCCACAGAGAAGCAATATAACCTGCATAACCGTGATAATATTAGACCGCCTGACTGGGGAAACAGCCATTACAACACGGGCTTTACACCGCGCTACCATTACGACGCAGCAATCACAACGCAAGTCATTACAACGACTTGCGCTGGATGGCGCTATATACTAAGGAATAGCATGATTTACTATTCCAACACCTTCCCTACTGTTCTGTGGGCTGGAGTTGGAATAGTAAATCATACTATTCCTAAATCCAGTGCCTCCAGCGCAAGTCGTTGAAACGACTTGCATTGAGATTGCTGCGTCGTAATGGTAGCGCGGTGTAAAGCCTGTGTTGTAATGACATACATCCCCTGACTGGTATCAGGACACTTACAAACGTTCATCTCGTTCCTTTGAGGAGTCATCTGAAAAACATTCAGAGAAAGGTGGACAGTCAAAGCAAAAATTGGATGAGTATGTGAAACACAAGAAGGACTCACAGCACTCATCTGATTACATACTTACACAGGAAGACAAACTTAAAGCATCCAAATCTCAATTAAAAAAGGTATTTGAATTTACGGTCAAGCATGCCACGGATAATAAGGATTCTGGTTCAGAATTGGGTGTGGGCTCTGTCCATGCTGGACAGCACAGCAGAGGTCACAATAGTTTACCAGAACCTGATAGATTGTCTGGCGGCAGTAGCGCTGAGTGACTATATCCAGATGGAAACATCACATACAAGAGTAACTGATCCCTATTGGTTATACAAGATGCAACTCCAGATAGAGGGGGACATACAGAGATCATTTTAAGAACTTGTCATTTGGCTATGACATTCTTTTGTCCAAAAAGGATTGGCCCCCATAATTTGCCATGGACTGCCCAAATGTGGAAACTGTAATTTACCCTGCCTTCTCCAACCATGTTCCAGAACATGTAAAACACTCATATGCCCAGGAGTGGGCATTAGCGCAAGCTCTGGCATTGTACCACAACCATGTGGGATGACGGTACTTCTTATCATAAAATACCAATTAGGTTGACCCCATAATGTCAAAGACAATATTCCCATTTAAAATGATGCTACAAAACAAGTTAGGGAAATTCTTCAATAACTTTTATACCAGGGTGTAATAGAAAGTGACACCTTATCAATAAATAATAATTTGATTCCCTGATGAAACCCAATCATTCATATCATCTAGTATTGGATTACAGACACTTAAACACAGCTACTCGCATTTTTCAGTACAAAACATGCATAGCGCAGTACTAATGAACAACATAGTGCGCGTTTCTATCTTTGGTTAAAAAATGCATACTTTGGAGCATATTTACAAGCCCCTATTGCCACAGGACTATCTCTCAATCCACATTGCTTACAGATTCCTCTTCGTAAGCACACTATCACAGCACCTTGAACATTTAGTGCAAGGCCTGAACAAACATTGTGTGACTGTTGTTGTTTGCTATTCATCCATGAGGCAACACAGCTATCACAGTAGATTAAACAATGGCAGCCAGGTTGAAGCCTCAACATATAAGTATGGATACTGTTATTGTATATGCACATGCATTTCCAAGTTCAAATCAGAAGAGCACTCTGCTGTCATTGCGAGGCCATTTTTGGAGTCTCAGCCCAGCTGATTCCAGTGGCATGGAGAGCACAGGAAGGGTATGACCAGACATGGGTCCCGTTCTCACTGCGCCACTGGATTCAAGCTAGCCTGGCTGATGAGTGGTGAAGCCCCGATACCGTTCCCAGTATGCTTGTTTCCGGTCCACGGAGGACCTGGTTTGGCAGTTCAGGCTGGACTGTTCCCATGAGGGACAGGGTCAAGACTGATTTGCATATGGCTGGGTCCAAACTGTGGTGGCTTGATGAGCAAAGGAACAATGGATTAAACCCAGATCTTTGTGATTGGGGGTGAATGTTTGCATTGTTCAGCATTCTGTCCATCGTGTGATCCTTTTGCATTTGTTTCCCTAAGTGGAAAGGATATGCCCAGACATGGGTCCCGTGCTCACTGCACCACTGGATTCAAGCTAGCCTGGATGAAGAGGGGTGATGCCCCAAAACCGGATCTATGAAGTTACTACGGGTTATTTTACAACGCAGACCGCTACAACGCAATTTTTACAGCGCAGGTACCATTACAATGCATGCCATTACAACGCATGGCATTACATAGCAGATACTATTACAACGCATGCCATTACATCGTAAGTATAGGTAAGTATATCTTTTTTTTTTAAATGTAATACATTTAATTTAATTAATTTGAATTAATAAATATAATTTAAAAATTTTAAAAACAGTAATTTCTTTTACTTAATTTAATTATAGTAATTTAATTAATCTTAAAATTGTAATTAATTTAGTATATTTAATATAATATAATACATGAAATATAATAAATTTATAAATAGTAAATAAAATAATGTAATTTAATACAATAAATATAATTTAATTAAATTTAAAATAATACTTGATACAATTTAATTTAATATAATTAAAGAAATTTAATTAATTTAAAAATTCTAAATAATAATATTTAATTATATTAAATTAAATAAATAAAAAAGTAATTAATTTAATTTAATTTAAGTAATGTAATACAATTAATTTTATAATTGTAAATATTGTGATTAATTTAATTAAATGTAATTAAATTAATTTAATTAATTTAATTTATTTAAAGTCGTAATACCCCTGTACCCCAAAAAGCAAACCTAGCCCTAAAACCTAAAAATACCCCTGTATCCCAAAAACCAAACCCAGCCCTAAAACCTAAAAATACCCCTGTACCCCAAAAACCAAACCCAGCCCTAAAACCTAAAAATACCCCTTTACCCCAAAAACCAAACCCAGCCCTAAAACCTAAACATACCCCTATACCCCAAAAACCAAACCTAGCCCTAAAACCTAAAAATACCCCTGTACCCCAAAAACCAATCCCAGCCCTAAAACCTAAAAATACCCCTGTACCCCAAAAACCAAACCCAGCCCTAAAACCTAAAAATACCCCTGTACCCCAAAAACCAAACCCAGCCCTAAAACCTAAAAATACCCCTGTACCCCAAAAACCAATCCCAGCCCTAAAACCTAAAAATACCCCTGTACCCCAAAAACCAAACCCAGCCCTAAAACCTAAAAATACCCCTGTACCCCAAAAACCAACCTGAGCCCTAAAACCTAAAATACCCCTGTACCCCAAAGACCAACCCCAGCCCTAAAACCTAAAAATACCCCAAAATTACTTAAATTAATATATTAATATTTAATTTTAATTTTAATATTAATTAAATTAATAAAATAGTGTAAAATAAAATTAAATAAAAATGATATACTTACCTATACTTACGATGTAATGGCATGCGTTGCAATAGTATCTGCTATGTAATGACATGCGTTGTAATGGCATGCATTGTAATGGTATTTGCGTTGTAAAAGTTGCGATGTAATGGTAGTGCGTTGTAAAAGTTGCGTTGTAACGGTGCAATACCCCCAAAACCAGTCCCAGGATGCTTGTTTCTAGTCCAGGGAGGACCTGGCTTGGCAGTTTGGGTTGGATTGTTCCCATGAGGGACAGGGTCAAGACTGATTTGCATATGGCTAGGTCAAAACTGGGGTGGCCTGTTGAGTAAAAGAACAATGGATTAAATTCTCTTGTGACTGGGGGTGAATGTTTGCATTGTTCAGCATTCTATCCATCATTTGTTTCTTTTGCATTTGTCTATTAAGAGCATATATTCTTTACAAGAATCACAATCATTCAATAAATATTGAAGCATCCTTTTCTCTATTTCTTGTGTATCTTCCTGAGTATGAACATGTGACTGACTGAAAAGGTTCTAGATCTGTTACGAAGATTCCTTTGGGAGTCAGGGTTGTCTTGGTCTGAGTTTCCCAAACTATTGGTTACCTAACTAGGTTTAGGGGTACTCATAGGGGCACTGTGAGCTAGCAGGACTATCGGCCAACATATCCTGAGGGGATGTAAATAATCAGTCTAGAATCATCTCAACTGTATGTTATCCAAACAAAAATACAGTTCCTACTGAGAAAGTAGAAACTGTAAGACACCTTTTCTCATGTTGATGGGCAGCTTAACAAAAGGCCTCCGTGTGCGTTTCTCCCTGACTTTGGTGACACTTTCTTGATGCAGAGGAATTTTGAGAACATATCCAGCAAACAAAGAAGCACTTAGATCATATAGTTAGTAGGAAGTACCCTTATTAGGTGGAGATTCCCAACTTTGTAGTCTCGTCCTGCTCTGTAGATGAGGATTCATGGTATCACAGATTTGTGGATCAAGAGGCTTGAGGGACGATCACATTGCCAAATTTACATGCACACAAGGTCACTGGAGACATTTTCTCATGGTCCATCACGCATTTGCAGTGTAGGATATGCACTAGTTATTACCCAACAAGGTATCACTTACTAATTAAGCAGCACAGTACTCCAGTTGGGAAGACATTTTGGGCAAAACTGTGGACTCTTGTTGGATAAAGGAGCAGGTGAGGTTCCATTCTAGCCAAGTCACACATACAGCTACTGACACACCCATACAAACACTCACACACCCACTCACACACATTTATTCAGCCACTCTCACATACACTCACAGATCTACGCAGCCACTCACACATATACACACAAACCCATGCAGCCACTCACACAACCCCTCAAATACCCACAAAACCACTTTCACACCCACTTACAGACCCATGCAGTTGCTCACACACCCACTCACTGACCTATATAGCCAGTCACACACCCATTCACCGACCAATACAGCCACTCACACATCTATTCAAACTTCTACAAAACCTCTCACACACCCACTCACTGACCTATACAGCCACTCACGCACTCACTCTTAAAGGTTACGGGCAAAAGTTAGGAAAAATGGTACAAATTCACTGAAAAAACTAAAGGTCCCTTGGATGTTATAATTAGGAAATATCATTATGAAACTATAGAAATTCACACAAAAAAAATTACAGGGACGTTATGGTTAGGAAATAACATTAAAGAATGTAGAGATTCACTCAAAAAACTAAAGGTTGCAGAGACATTATAGTTAGGAAATAGATTAGATTTTTTTAAACTTAGAAATTCACTAAAAAAACAACAAGATTACACTATAGTTAGGGTCAGATTTCACCCGTACTAAGTCTGTGAAATTCAGCAGTTTTAGTTGTCTGACCTAACTATAGCTTACCCCCGCAATGCACTGCTTATGACCTCCCATACTATATCACTCATGACATGCTCAGTGACATCACTGATGACATCACTGATGGCATTTAAAATTACATCACTGATGACATCATCATCATTCACACAACTCCTCACACACCTACACAACTACTCACACACCCATACACCCACTGGGAATTCCTTAGATTTTTTCTTGGTGATAATTTTACCACCTTTTGACGAATCTCCACAAAACTTTGCAGACCTCTTTTTTTCTACATTGGCTGATGATACAAAGATTCATGGTGATTAGTTTAGAGGGTGAAAAGAAAAAATGAGGGTCCTAAAACACGTTTTTCCCAAAATGGCTGAATGCATTTGGAGAAAATTTTACAGGAATATAGATTAAGGTGTGGAAAGGGTCCACTTTTGTGTTTAATTAATATTGGTTCAGTACTTTTTTATTAGGAAGGGCCGGTACTTATGAGAAAAGTCCTGTGGTACCTATGAAGATCGAAATAAATATTTATATGACAAAAGACACTCTACAACATGAAACTCCACAATTACGTGGGGCCAGATTCACAGAACTATCTTAAGACAAAATCCTAAACTTAGTACCATTTTGGTATTCACAGAAGGCACTTTCTTATTTTAGTATTCACAGAAGGCACTTACTCATTTCGGTATTCACAGCAGTTAGGGACTCCTAAATGCCTTCTGTGAATAGCGAAAGTCTTAAAGTTAGGATTTTTCTCAGTTTAGGAGTCCTAAAGTTACCCGTCCTAACTTTACTACTCCTAACATATATCGACAACAGGAATATCTAGGTACACAAATATTGTGTACAGAATATCGATGTCAAGAATATCGACATCCTATCTACAAAGGTAGGTACAAAAATATCAAAACCAAAATATTGTTGTTTCAAATATCGTTGTTCAAAATATCATTTTTTTAAAAAATGTCTTAAAAATAATATAAAATAAATTAAATAATGAATATAAAATAATTAAAACACAGGGCCTGATTCACAGAACTAACTTAAGACAAAATCCTAAACTTAGAACCATTTTGATATTCACAGTTAGTTCTGTGAATCGGGCCCTGTGTTAGAATTATTATTATTTTTTTAATTATAAATAATAAATGTAATATAAAAACAATATATATATATATAAACATTGTTATGAATATTTACTTAATAGTAATTATCATCATTTTATTAATTTATGAAATGTTAGAAACATAATAAAAATGATAAATACATATATATATATATATATATATACCTGTAACATAAAAATAAAATATTATATATATATATATTAAATTAAAAGATTAAAAAAATATTTCATTTTAAAACAACATTTTACACTACATTAACTAAAAGAGTAGGGAAAATGTTGGATAGCGTAGAGGATAAAATTACTATTCCCACTCAAGGGAATGAAAAAGTAGGGAAAGTGTTGGATAGCATAGGGGATATAAAATAACTATTCACACTGCAGCGAGTGCAACAGTAGGGAAAGTGTTGGATAGCGGCGGGATAAAGTTACTATTCCAACTCCAGCAAGTGCAACAGTAGGAAAGTGTTGGATAGCGGAGGGGAATCATTTACTATTCCCACTCCAGCAAATGCAACAGTAGGGAAAGTGTTGGATAGCGGAGGGGATAAAATTATTATTCCCACTCAAATGAGTGCAAGAGTAGGGAAAATGTTGGATAGCGGAGGGGAATAATTTATTATTCCCACTCCAGCAAGTTCAACAGTATGGAAATTGTTGGATAGCGGAGGGGAATAATTTATTATTCCAACTCCAGCAAGTGCAACCCTAGGGATAGTGTTAGATAGCAGAGGGAAATAATTTACTATTCCCACTCCACTGAGTGCAACAGTAGGGAAATTGTTGGATGGCTTCGGGGATAAAATTACTATTCCCACTCCAACAAGTGCAACAGTAGAGAAAGTGTTGGATAGCGGAGGGGATAAAATTACTATTCCCACTCCAGGGAGTGCAAGAGTAGGGAAAGTGTTGGATAGCGTAGGGGATAAAATTACTATTTCCACTCCATCAAGTGCAACAGTAGGGAAAGTGTTGAATAGCAGACAGGGACAAAATTACTATTCCTACTCCAACAATTGTAACAGTAGGGAAAGTGTTGGATAGCAGAGTGGAATAATAGACTATTCCCACTTCAGCAAAATAATAAACATTAATTAAAAAATACTTAAATAATAAAAAAATATTTACCTCCCACCAAATCCTCCTATAAATCACACCAACAATATTATTAAACATGACACAGTTAACATAATTGCTTAACAATTAATTAATTAATTATTTAACTAATACCAATGAACAATCAAAATAAAAACAATCAATAATAAATTAATTCACACTAATAAGACTATAAAATAGCAATACCTAAATATTATATAAAAATATTTAAACACATATTACATTTTAATTACTTCCCACACAATTTACAAATTTACCAATTAATTATTAATAATTATTAACCAATTCATAATTAATTAATAATTTATTTTAACACAATTAACTATATAAAATATTAAATACACAAATATTCAAAACTTCAAAACTTTTCTTTTTAACTAATTTTTCATGACTTTCTGCGTTCTGTGATGTTGTGTTTATCTCTCCTGGCGCCAGGACGCCCCTTTGCTGGGGCAGCTGTGCGCGTTACAAGAACCAATAACATAACATAACATAACATAACATTAATTATTAATTCATTATATATAATTAAATTACTTCCCACCCTACTCCCTAATAAACTTACAACCCACTTCTAAAAAAATGAGATGATTAACATATTTACCAATTATTAATTAATATGCAAGGATAACTAATTAATAACAAAGGGCCTGATTCACAGAACTAACTTAGAACAAAATCCTAAACGTACTACCATTTTGGTATTCACAGAAGACACTTACTCATTTTGGTATTCACAGAAGTTAGGAGTCCTAACTTTGGGACTCCTAAATGCCCTCCGTGAATACCAAAAGTCTTAAAGTTAGGATTTTTCTCAGTTTAAGAATCCTAAAGTTAAGCGTCCTAACTTTACTACTCCTAACATGAGAAAAATCCTAACTTTAAGACTTTCGGTATTCACAGAAGGCATTTGGGAGTCCAAAAGTTAGGAGTCCTAACTTTACTACTCCTAAACTGAGAAAAATCCTAACTTTAAGACTTTTGGTATTCACAGAAGGCATTTAGGAGTCCTAAAGTTAGGAGTCCTAACTTTACTAATACTAAACTGAGAAAAATCCTAACTTTAAGACTTTCGGTATTCACAGAAGGCATTTAGGAGTCCTAAAGTTAGGACGCCTAACTTCTGTGAATACGGAAATGAGTAAGTGCCTTCTGTGATTACCAAAATGAGTAAGTGCCTTCGGTGAATACCAAAATGGTAGTAAGTTTAGGATTTTGTCTTAAGTTAGTTCTGTGAATCGGGCCCAAATTATTAACCACAATTAATAAACTAAAATAGTAAAAATATAACAATTAATTAATACAATTATTAATTAATCAATTATAATTAAATTACATCCTACCCTACTCCCCTACAAAACCCACAATCCACTCCTAAGAAATGACACAATTAACATATTTACCAATTAATCATTAATAACCAATGAATAACTAATGAATGCCAAATGAATAACTAATTAACACAAAAAACAACATAAATGATTAAATACAAAAATATTAATTAATTAAAATTATTAATTCATTCATTGTAATTACATTACTTCCCACCCTATTCCCCTATAAATCCACAACCCGCTATGGAACTATAACGCAATATTTAATTTTTATACAATTATTAACATCTACACATTATTAATAAATATATTCAAATTAAATTGCTTCCCACCCTATTTCCCTATAAACCCACAACCAACTACGGAACTAAAATACGCAAAAATTAACTATCATGAAATAATTATTTCTAAAAATGTCTAACATACAATACAAAAATAAGCTAAATATACAAAATATTTAAATCACATACTTTTAACAGATATACTAAAATACAGCACACTAAAATAAATTTTGATAATGTTAACAATGAAATTTTTTTAACGATATTACTAACTTCGATATTAAGTAAAACAATATTTCTGACCTGCATGTCTATATTCTTGCAGGTCGATATTGTGCTACATCGATATTTAAACATCGATATTCTGGTATATCGACATTTAAACATTGATATTATGTCTGCATATTCTACTCTACGCCACTCTTTACCCCATTTCACTCTACCCCACTTCACTCTACAGCACTGTACTCCCATAGACCCTTCCCTGATCAAAGAAGAATTGAAGGGGCCATTCTATTGTCATGCTGAAATGGCCCTTGAGAAGAATGTAGAACTTTGGAACTCATGAATAATAAGCACCTATCGAGGGACCTAAGAATCACAAGAGTGACAATGCTTGCTTTGACACTATTCGAGTAATTAATTCCAACAGAAAAAACTATTGAATATATAGTGTCTGATTTAGAGTTTGGCTGACAAGTACTCCATCCCAAACGTGACAGATATTCCGCCTGGCTTTTCTCAAGTGCTGTAGGATACAAGGAACTTGTAATAAAGCAGAGGGGTTATCCATCATTTGAGACAAAGTAACCTGTTTGTCAAAATCTAAATAAGGTTAATTCCCATATATCCCTTATAGAAGACACTTACCAAGAAAGAATTCTCAATAAATCTATAAAAATGTTTGTTGATTATTCCTACTCAAGGAGCTGGAGTGTCAAACTGGCTAATTATCTCCAGGGACATTCATGCTTTCAAGGGTAGGAAGACTTGTTTAACTTTGATTTAATTTTGGATACAGGCCCAATAATTTGTATCCAGGAGACTTCTTCTGATCCCCGTTTCATAGACTGATTCAGGTGGTGCAAATCATGCCAATAATTTTGTCAAATTAGTTTTAATTGATGACTCTATACAACCCTCCTTGAGCAGCAAATATGTGCAAGTGGTTTACATCAAAACCAGAAGCAAAAAACATTCAAAACTAATTTTACCTAATATCTGTTTTACCATTCATTACTTCTGATCTTGCACTATTCTCTAAATGTATTATCTTAGAGATTCTCTCATGGAAAGGTAGCAACATGGTTTCTGTCGCTTTGTGGTACTGAATAAACTGACTGCTGAGGTGTAATGAATTCACTAATAATGGAAGACACCAAATGATGAGCAAGTGGAGGATTAATTATGAGTGAGGTGTAATTAAAAACATACCTGAATACGAGCACTGTATGGGTAGATTTGCCGGAACTCAATGCAATAACTATTGATCCTAATTTTGGTTGCCACAAACTTTGAAAATACCAGCTAATTGATGGTTCCACAAAGGCTGTCTAGAGGCTATGGCAAAATTTGATTTCAAAGGATTTTATTTGTACTATATAAATATAAGGTACAACATAGGTTCAAACACAACTCATATAAATCAGAAACAGAAAAAACATAATATCGCACAATAAGAACAATCCACACCAATATAACTTGCAGCATAAAAGGTCACTTTTATTTAGGACAATCAAAAACAGATATCCAAACTTTGTCATTGTTATGCATGAGAAAACAGAATAATTTTTTTTCCCAAACATTTCCATAAAATACTGTCACTTCAAAACATTTCCAAACCATTTTCCCATCTTTGCCCCAAATACTGCAACAAACCCCCATCATTGTTTTTCCCCTTGTTCTCTTTCCTCACCATTTTTCTCCACCCTCCCCCCACCCCCAGAGGGAAAGGCTAAGCCCGCTCTAGACTATCCCGACCTCCCCCAAAGAGCGCCTAATACTAAAGCACTAATAAAGGATAACTGTAACAACTGTCCTAACGTGAATTTTTTTTATTTTTATATATGTATATCTATATATAAAACAAATAAAGAAAAAGAACAATAAGAAAATTAGGGAGGGTGGGTGGGCCAATAAACTGCACCACAACAACCTCCTGCCTCCTCACAATGACGCCTAATGCCCCCCGCCTCCCGGACGTTCCTTCTAAATCCCGCCCCCCAACCTGCTCCGCCAATCACGCTGTGGTGGATTGTTCCACCGCGCGAAACATCCCAGGGGGACACCGGCTCACGCCACGGTCTCACTGGGTTCTTATAGTAACAATATGATGAAAATGCTTCAAAAACTCAAATCCTGACAGTAAACTGTACAAATATAATATGGCATTTATGGCATTATATATATATATATATATATATATATATATATATATATATATATATATATATATATATATATATATATATATATATATATATATATATTGCTTCAGTTTTTGACTACACCGAAGTTGTGGCAGTCCTATTGGGCTGCAATTGCCGATCCACGGCTAGATCTTGTCCGACTTGACCACATTAAAGTTTTGTGTTTTTGTCGGCAGTTGAGTATTTCTCAACAATGCATTGCTGTCTTAGCCATAAAACGTATTAAGATTATGTATAATACATGGTTGTGTTTATAAGATATCAATTTTGCCGATACACGGCAATATTTAGGTGTTGCAAACTTGCTAGCAATTCAATGTGAATCGTGTTGAAAGTATACACTCTAAGATGGCTGCGTGCAAGAATTAGTCCTTTGTTTGTTTTCATCCACTTCGCAAACATTGATAATGGCGCTGCGCACTGTGTTTCAGATGTAAGCATTGAGAAAGGGTGGGCTCTCCCGAAACGCGTCTGTTTTTCAAATAAACCGCCCTGCTAAAGAACACTGCCGTGCTCGAGAGTGCTTATTATTCCTGTGACCCGGCTGGGTATTATCAGGACTTTGGAGCCGTGATATATATATATATATATATATATATATATATATATATATATATATATATATATATATATATATATATATATATATATATATATATATATATATATATATTCACTGAAAAAACCATAGGTTATAGACCATATATAGTTAGGAATTAGCATTTACAAAACCTTGAAAAATTCACTGAAAAAACCATAGGTTATAGACCATATATAGTTAGGGATTAGCATTTACAAAACCTTATTTTACTCGCACAAAACCATTGAAATTCCATATATAGTTAGTTGCACTAACTATATATCGCGCACCCGCAATCCACTGCTGATGATGTCATATATTACATCATTCATGACATGGTCAGTGACATCACTGATGACATCACTGATGACATCTCAAATGACATCACTGATGACAACATCCAGTGACTGTATGTTTCTGTAAAGTTAAAATATGTCTTACATATTGAAGAATGAGTGGATGTATAAGTGTCTGGATGAAGGATTTAGTAGGTGCATGACTGACTGTATGAGTGAGTGATTAAATGTGTCTCACTGAGTGCATGGGTTAGTGACTAAACTGTCTTAATTTGTGCATCATTATGTCTGTTGTTCTGTAAACTGTTGCATGTGTTGATAAGTAGCTATATGAGTAACTATATGGGTTATTGATTGGTTGCCCAAGTATTTGTATGGGAGACTGAGTGTGTGTGTGGGTGGCTGGGAGGTGTATGACTCTGTGCATAGATGAGTGAGCAGTTGATTCACTAGATGTATGGGTTCAAAAGTGCATGTGGAAACAGCTGTATGGGCGGTTGACTGTGTGCATGAGTGTATTAGTGAGTGAATGGATATCTCAGTGCTACATGTCAAAGTAAGTACATATGTAAAACACAGTACATGTGAGAGTTGACATATATAAATAACTGTGCATAAGAGCCAGTGAATGTGTCAGTGGCTGTATGGATCATTGTGAACTTGTATCAGGGATTGTATAAGAGAGTAAATATGTGTTAGTATATGTTTGAATAAGTAAGGTGTGTATAACTGTATAGTTGAGGAAATGGAGGTGTGATTGATTCTTTGCATGATTGACTAGGTGTGTGAGTAACTCCATGGTTGAGTGACAGTCTGTGAGTGTCTGTTTACACTGAGTGTATCTAAGGTTATATTAGAGTCTGGAGAGGTTCATCGTATTATCACATGAATGATGTCATCAGTGATGTGATCAGTAATGTCAAATGAGATGTAATCAGTGATGTCATCGGTGATGTCATTTGAGATGTCTTCAGTGATGTCATCAGTAATGTCAAATGAGATGTCATCAGTGATGTCATCAGTGATGTCATTTGAGATGTCATCAGTGTAGGAGAGTAGGGTCTGCAATCCTATGATCACCCAGATTTTTTGCTTTTGTTTCACTGGTTTACGACTTTCTCTGGCTGTGGGCCTGCCAATCAGACCCACAGCCTGGCTGTTCTCTTTCTAAATTACGAGATGTACCCTAGGTGCATTTACCAATTGGTACTGGGCCACCTTATCAGACCCCGTAATGCAGGGCATAGGTGTACCCAGGGCCGCCAGGGGCTGCAGCATGTATTATGCCACCCCTGGCTGGCCTCCTAAATTTGACACAACTGGCTGCATGACAGCTGGGGCGAAGTCGTGTAATCACCCTTTGCTTTAGGTATAGTAGCTCTATATCTAACCATACAATGGACACCCGAGTTCCTATCAGTCACTCCTATGGCAGGCCTTGACAATCCTGAAGGCAGAGTGCATGGGCTCGCGTGAACTAGGTTCTGGCCCGAGCCGAGCCCGGTTGCAGCTTGCGGAGAAAAAGACCCAATGGCTGTTCCATGATAACGCGTACCACATCGGTAACTTCGGTGTCGCGTTATCAAGACATGTCGAGTAAGGTGTCATACGAATCGGGGTGCTGCCCTCTCACCAATTCTGGCGATGAAGTTAGCATTCCACCCTTCTAGAGGGACGACATGTACGTAACTGTGAACCCCGGTTAAAGTTAACGAAAGCCTCAGCTCCACAAAATGGATGCTGCCACCACAGACACAAGTCTGACCTCCTGCTGCTGGGAGTCCTTCCAGCGAGGAGCACTTGGACAAAGGGTTTCCTGTCGAGGGCGGTGTTCGCACCGTCCCAGACAGGGTTTGTGTATTCTGGGTAGGTAGGGCTTTTGCGAGAAGGTGACTGCGGAGTGGCACCCCGGTGCTCACTACGCATCTGCCGGTTAGAACCAGTTCCAGGGGCGACAGCCCTGGCCTGGGGAAAGTCCGGCAGGGGAGAGGGGCGTAACTACCCCCCTTCCTGGTCCCACCCTTAGGGCAGGACCTAGTCATGTACCCACCCCTTTCTTTAGGATAAAGGCCGGAGCGGGGACCCTTCCAAATTAGATCATCTTTGAATCAAGAATACTTTCTACGAAAGGACTTCAAGACTCTTCTCAAGATTTCTCCCTTGTGGCTAAGGAGTAGTCACCCTGCATCAGCGGGCACCATCTAAGAACTCTGCGGTTTGCTGTAAGTCCTTCCTCAAGGAATCCGACGGCCCAGCTCGACGAGAACCGGCTTCCCTGGCACCTCTGACCTCTACCCACGTCATCAGCTCAGCTGTGATCTGTGGGTGCGACGAGACCTCGAGGGACCGGCCATCATCAGAACCTGCACGCTCTTAAAAACCAGCACGACCATCGAGGTAACTCTCTGGTGAGTGCTCTGGGGTCCGAGAAGCCCCGACCCTGAGCCGCTCCAGCACCGAAGTGCAGTCTCCCAGCATCTCCATGATCTGCGTGGGGCCCTTCTGCTCGCTGCTCAGCACGTTGTCTGGTCACTAGCCGCTGGCTCGTGTCCTTCTGTGACGACATCCGAAAATCAACACTGCCGGTCTGGTTGCTCCAGACTGGCCCTTGCTTCCATCTTTTCGAGAAGCACCCCGGGCCCTCCTGGTCCACTCAAGACGCCGACAGCGACATCCGTCGTGGGACAGCTCGCACCTCCACCGTGGTCGCCGACAACGCCTCCTGGTCCGTGAGACTGCAGAGCCTAGCGTCGCCCACTCACCTGGTCGAGGTGACGGCCAACCGGTGCCTTCCTGGTACCCTCTGACTACTGGCTAGTAGTACGAACTTGGTCCCCTCTGCTTTCAGGTTTCATCAATCTCCGATCCAGGCTTGGATCTCTACGAACTATTCATCACTGGTCGCCGGCCAGCAACTCCTTTTCTTCCGGCTCCTGGCTCGTCAGCGAAGACCCCGACGCCTGTAAGACTTGCAGCCGCAGCCCTCGTGGCTAGGTAACTCGGCATTTCAGTGCCTGCATAGCCTCCTTACTCTAGGGTCCCGAGTCCCTCGCTTCCGACTTGCCTTAACTTTCCGTGTCCCCGGACACTTGTTTTAAACTGTGCACTTGAAGTATTTACTGAAGAGATTTGGTTTGTGCTTAGTACCCTGTCCTCATAAAGAGTACAGGGCTGTTGTGATTCTTAATAAATATACTGTTTATTTTCATAACACTTGTGTGGTGTCCTTTCACTGGGTGTTCAAGGGGTACATGTGTGGTAAACAGCTGGCTTAACGCGCCCTCTCGAGTCTTTAGCCTTAGACTGCTCGTATCCACGCTACTAGGATAGCTGGTCTATAGGTTGACTTACAACCAAACACCATAAGGGTCGTTGGAACGATACATAGCGGTCGCTAGAATAGCGAACGTTGCATATCGGGCCAACTTCTCACATTGGTGGGCAGCGGTTGGGATTTGAGCTTGCTGTTGTTTTACCACACGTATCCTAAGAATATCTTGTTGAAAGATCACACAAGTACTATTAGTACATATAACTAAAGCTTAGAATACTCTGAGTTCTACTGAACCAGCTGTTGTAGCTCCTCAAGGCTTAGCACACCTTGGCTACAACTCTTAGCAAGGGAAAAGTAGGTAAACACATAGTGTAGGTAGGTGCATCACTTACACCACACTAGAAGCAGTATGTCGGTCACAGGAGGAAACACTGAGTCTCCCCTGGTGTCAGTTGACCCTCCACAGGTCATCCCGTCAAGATATACTGCGCTTAACTTCCATGAGTTACGACAAGTATGTACCTCTAGGAAAATTAAGCAAGGGGCTAACCCCACCACCTCCTTTCTGATTGGTCTCCTGGAGACTTATGATGCCAGAAAGGCTGAGAAGCTTCTTAGCCCTTCTAATCCAGAAGGAGGCATGCCTCCCCTCGAGGGAACCCGGGACGATCCTGACCTCATTCACCTCGCAACCGAGAACGAGGATGTGGAGGAGGATGAGGATGAGGATCTCTCTGGGGACGAGGCAGATAAGGGACAGGTAGAAGTCGTCAGACTAACACGGTCCAACTTGAGCAGACACGATAGTGGTACTGGGGGAACCCCGGCGCTACTGTCGGTTCCGCTTAACATGGGGAATGGACGAGCCAGATCTCTGTCAAGAGGCTCTGGCAGATCCCTTCATACCAACGGCTCTCACAACTCTTCTCAAAGAGGGATGACGTCCCCTCAGAGGAGAGTGTACGAAGCGAAGGAAAGGGCAGCTAATCTGCGGATCGAAAGGGAAGAACTTGCCCTGGCCAAGGAAAAGCTTGCTTTTGCTAGAGAGCAACAGTTAAGTGGGGCAGTCCCCACTGGTGGCAGCAATGTACCTAGTAATAGGGAAAAGAGTTTCGATACGAAACACCTTGGGAAGATAGTGCCCCCCTTTAAACAAGGGGACGACATCCACAAATGGATTACTGCTTTGGAGAGGGCCTGCACTGTGCAAGGTGTTCCCCAGAGTCAGTGGGCAGCTATCTTGTGGCTCTCCTTTGAAGGCAAAGGAAGAGACAAGCTTCTCACCACAAGGGTAGAGGACGCTAACAATTACCAAGTCTTGAAGAATACACTCGTTGAAGGGTTCGGCCTAACCACTGAGCAGTACAGGGTGCTGTTCAGGGATACCCAGAAAACGCAGTCTCAAGATTGGTCTGATTTTGTCGATTGTGCCACTAAGGCTTTTGAGGGCTGGTTGCTGGGCAGTAAGGTTACTGATTACAAAGGATTGTATAATTTGATGATGAGAGAACAAATTTTAAACAATTGTCAGAACCAGTTGTTGCATCAGCATCTTGTCGACTCGGATCTGACCTCTCCTCAAGAATTGGGGCAGAAGGCAGACAAATGGGTTCGTACGAGAGTTAAACAGAACCAGGGCCAGAATCAAGGTGGTCAGAAGAAAGCAGACCAGAAGGGTAAAGATTCTAAGGGGGAACAAAATGACCAGAAGTCTTCGACAGGTCCCCAACAACCCAAAGAGGGTGGGGGTCAGGCTCCCCAAAAGAAGAAAGAAGGCCAATCCAAACGATGGTGCCAGTACTGTAAAAGTAAATCTCACTGGTTTAGTGAGTGCACCAAGAAAGGAGGAGGGCAGACTCCTGCCACTGCAGCCCCTAAGGCACCTGTGCCCCCTAGTACAGTCAGCAGTGGTAGTGCGCCTCCCAAGGGTTTAGTAGGGTTAACCCTGGGTTCTGAGGGGCGTGACAACTTAGTTGGCACACTCACTCAGGCTGTCCTTGTCAGTACAGGGGACGTGGACGTGTCCCCTGACGTAAGCCCCAATACGTTGGGCAAATACAGACAGACGCCTTTTATAAACGGAAAGATGGCTCAGGCCTATAGGGACACTTGTGCCAGCGTCACCATGGTGACGCCTAACTTTGTGGACCCTGGACAGATCATGCCAGGTACAGAATTCCTGGTGACCAATGCAAGCAATGTCACTACCAATCACAGTATGGCAATTGTAGCTTTCTCCTGGGGAGGGGTAACTGGCCAAAAGAAGGTTGTAGTTAGTCCAGACCTCCCAGTGGATTGTTTGTTGGGCAATGATTTGGAGTCGTCACAATGGTCAGAAGTGGAGCACCGGACTCACATGGAAATGTTAGGTTTGCCAGCACATGTGTTCGCTGTGACTAGGTCACAGGTCAGGAGATGCCCCACTGAACAGGTGCTGGATCCTGGAACAAAGGACCAGACACCTCCCAAGAAAAAGAGCAGTAGGGTTAAGGCTGCGCCTTCCCCCTTGCCCCAGGTCGAGGATCAAGTCTCAGAGGAGGCTGACCTACAGGAATTGAGGGAAACTGAGCCGAGGGAGTTCGAACTTGATCAAGTTGAATTCTTGGGCTCAGGGGGACCCTCAAGGGAAGACCTGGGGAAGGACCAGTTAGACTGCCCTTCTCTTGAACCCCTCAGACAGCAGGCTGCTGCTGAGGCTGCTGGGAACGCCACAGGTACCCACAAGGTATACTGGGAAGATGGACTCCTGTACACTGAGTCAAGAGACCCCAAGCCTGGCATGACCAGGAGGCTGGTCGTCCCCTTGTCTCAGCGTGGTTTCCTACTTACCTTGGCCCACGAGATTCCCTTAGCAGGTCACTTAGGCCAGACGAAAACGTGGGACAGGCTTGTCTCGCACTTTCACTGGCCTCATATGAACGAGGATACCAAGGAGTTTTGCCGCTCCTGTGTCACTTGCCAAGCCAGTGGTAAGTCAGGTGGCACGACAAAGGCCCCCCTTATACCAATGCCTGTGGTGGGGGTGCCCTTTGAACGGGTGGGGATCGACATCGTCGGTCCCATGGAACCACCGACAGCATCAGGGCACAAGTTTATACTGGTGGTAGTGGATCATGCCACCAGGTATCCTGCAGCTATTCCCCTTAGGACCACTACAGCACCTGTTGTGGCAAGAGCCCTAGTTGGAGTATTCTCCAGAGTGGGCTTCCCTAAGGAGGTCGTCTCCGACAGAGGTGCAAACTTTATGTCGAGCTACTTAACTGCTATGTGGAAGGAATGTGGTGTCAACTACAAGTTCACTACACCCTATCATCCACAATGCAATGGGCTTGTTGAGAGATTCAACAGGACCCTAAAAGGGATGATTCATGGACTACCGGAAAAGCTTCGGCGTAGATGGGACGTCCTGATCCCCTGCCTCTTGTTCGCCTACAGAGAAGTCCCACAGAAGGGGGTTGGCTACAGCCCTTTTGAACTTTTGTACGGGCATCCTGTCAGAGGACCCCTGTGTTTGGTGAAGGAAGGATGGGAGAGACCTCTCAAAAAGCCTGCAGCCAACATAGTGGACTATGTGCTCGGCCTCCGCTCGCGGATGGCTGAATACATGGAGAAGGCATCCGAAAACCTTAAGGCCAGCCAAGAACTCCAAAAAGCTTGGCATGACCAAAAGGCTGTCTTGACTGTTTACCAGCCCGGACAGAAGGTGTGGGTGTTGGAGCCAGTGGCCCCAGCAGCACTCAAGGACAAATGGTCCGGGCCCCACACCATCCTGGAGAAAAAGGGAGAGGTCACCTACCTGGTCGACCTAGGAACTCCCCGGAGCCCCCACAGGGTGCTTCATGTCAACAGGCTAAAAGCATATGTCGACAGGAAGGACATGAGTTTGCTCATGGCCCTAGATGAAGGACAGGAAGAGGAGAGTGACCCTCTCCCCGACCTGCTCTCTCAGAATCCTGACGATGGCTCGGTAGATGGTGTTGTCTTTTGTGGCAGCCTCTCCGAACATCAACAGAGCGACTGTAAACAGGTTCTTCAGTCGTTCCGACATCTGTTTTCTCTGACACCCAGTCAGACCGATTGGTGCACCCATGAGGTCGACACTGGTGACAGCTTGCCCGTAAAGAGTAAAATCTACAGGCAGCCTGATCACGTTAGAGACTGCATCAAAAGTGAAGTGCAGAAAATGTGGGAGCTGGGAGTCATTGAACCCTCGGATAGCCCTTGGGCTAGTCCCGTAGTTCTAGTGCCGAAACCTCACACCCAGGGTGGTAAGAGAGAGATGAGGTTCTGCGTAGACTACAGGGGTCTCAATGCAGTCACTAAGACTGACGCCCACCCAATACCAAGGGCAGACGAGCTTATTGATAGGCTGGCTTCGGCCAACTACTTAAGTACGTTTGACCTGACAGCTGGGTATTGGCAAATCAGGTTAGCTGAGGACGCCAAGCCTAAAACCGCATTTTCAACCCCTGGTGGGCATTATCAGTTCGTGGTGATGCCCTTTGGTCTGAAAAATGCACCTGCCACCTTCCAACGGTTGGTGAATCACGTCCTTACTGGGCTGGATGACTTCTGTGCGGCGTATCTTGACGATATTGCTGTCTTTAGCTCCACCTGGGAGGATCACCTGGTCCACCTGCGGAAGACATTGGAGGCGCTGCAAGCCGCAGGCCTCACTATCAAGGCCACCAAGTGCCAGATAGGGCAGACACAGGTTGTATACCTGGGCCACCTTGTAGGTGGAGGTCAGGTTCAGCCGCTGGAGAGCAAGATACAGTCAATCAGGGACTGGGCTCCTCCAACCACCCAGACTCAGGTTCGAGCTTTCTTGGGCCTGACTGGTTACTACCGGAAGTTTGTCAGGAACTATGGTTCCATTGTGACACCATTAAATGAACTGACAAGTAAGAAAATGCCAAAAAAGGTTCAGTGGACAGCGAGCTGTCAAAAAGCATTCGATGACCTAAAGCAGGCCATGTGCACGGCGCCTATCCTCAAGAGTCCGGACTACTCCAAACCATTCATTGTCCAAACAGATGCTTCTGAGTTGGGTGTGGGAGCTGTTCTTTCTCAACTGAATTTTGATGGTCAAGACCAGCCCATTGCTTTTATAAGCAGACGGCTGACCCCTAGAGAGAAGAATTGGTCAGCTATTGAGAGGGAGGCCTTTGCTGTGGTTTGGGCCCTGAAGAAGCTGAGGCCATACTTGTTTGGCACTCACTTCAAGATTCAGACCGACCATAAGCCCCTCTTGTGGCTAAATCAGATGAAGGGTGAAAACCCCAAACTGCTTAGGTGGTCCATTTCCCTACAGGGGATGGACTTCACAGTGGAACATAGACCTGGTACTGATCATGGCAATGCCGATGGGCTCTCCAGATATTTCCACTTAGAACAAGAAGACTCACCTGGTCAAGGTTAGCTAGTTGTTCCGACGTTTGGGGGGGGGTCATGTAGGAGAGTAGGGTCTGCAATCCTATGATCACCCAGATTTTTTGCTTTTGTTTCACTGGTTTACGACTTTCTCTGGCTGTGGGCCTGCCAATCAGACCCACAGCCTGGCTGTTCTCTTTCTAAATTACGAGATGTACCCTAGGTGCATTTACCAATTGGTACTGGGCCACCTTATCAGACCCCGTAATGCAGGGCATAGGTGTACCCAGGGCCGCCAGGGGCTGCAGCATGTATTATGCCACCCCTGGCTGGCCTCCTAAATTTGACACAACTGGCTGCATGACAGCTGGGGCGAAGTCGTGTAATCACCCTTTGCTTTAGGTATAGTAGCTCTATATCTAACCATACAATGGACACCCGAGTTCCTATCAGTCACTCCTATGGCAGGCCTTGACAATCCTGAAGGCAGAGTGCATGGGCTCGCGTGAACTAGGTTCTGGCCCGAGCCGAGCCCGGTTGCAGCTTGCGGAGAAAAAGACCCAATGGCTGTTCCATGATAACGCGTACCACATCGGTAACTTCGGTGTCGCGTTATCAAGACATGTCGAGTAAGGTGTCATACGAATCGGGGTGCTGCCCTCTCACCAATTCTGGCGATGAGGTTAGCATTCCACCCTTCTAGAGGGACGACATGTACGTAACTGTGAACCCCGGTTAAAGTTAACGAAAGCCTCAGCTCCACAAAATGGATGCTGCCACCACAGACACAAGTCTGACCTCCTGCTGCTGGGAGTCCTTCCAGCGAGGAGCACTTGGACAAAGGGTTTCCTGTCGAGGGCGGTGTTCGCACCGTCCCAGACAGGGTTTGTGTATTCTGGGTAGGTAGGGCTTTTGCGAGAAGGTGACTGCGGAGTGGCACCCCGGTGCTCACTACGCATCTGCCGGTTAGAACCAGTTCCAGGGGCGACAGCCCTGGCCTGGGGAAAGTCCGGCAGGGGAGAGGGGCGTAACTACCCCCCTTCCTGGTCCCACCCTTAGGGCAGGACCTAGTCATGTACCCACCCCTTTCTTTAGGATAAAGGCCGGAGCGGGGACCCTTCCAAATTAGATCATCTTTGAATCAAGAATACTTTCTACGAAAGGACTTCAAGACTCTTCTCAAGATTTCTCCCTTGTGGCTAAGGAGTAGTCACCCTGCATCAGCGGGCACCATCTAAGAACTCTGCGGTTTGCTGTAAGTCCTTCCTCAAGGAATCCGACGGCCCAGCTCGACGAGAACCGGCTTCCCTGGCACCTCTGACCTCTACCCACGTCATCAGCTCAGCTGTGATCTGTGGGTGCGACGAGACCTCGAGGGACCGGCCATCATCAGAACCTGCACGCTCTTAAAAACCAGCACGACCATCGAGGTAACTCTCTGGTGAGTGCTCTGGGGTCCGAGAAGCCCCGACCCTGAGCCGCTCCAGCACCGAAGTGCAGTCTCCCAGCATCTCCATGATCTGTGTGGGGCCCTTCTGCTCGCTGCTCAGCACGTTGTCTGGTCACTAGCCGCTGGCTCGTGTCCTTCTGTGACGACATCCGAAAATCAACACTGCCGGTCTGGTTGCTCCAGACTGGCCCTTGCTTCCATCTTTTCGAGAAGCACCCCGGGCCCTCCTGGTCCACTCAAGACGCCGACAGCGACATCCGTCGTGGGACAGCTCGCACCTCCACCGTGGTCGCCGACAACGCCTCCTGGTCCGTGAGACTGCAGAGCCTAGCGTCGCCCACTCACCTGGTCGAGGTGACGGCCAACCGGTGCCTTCCTGGTACCCTCTGACTACTGGCTAGTAGTACGAACTTGGTCCCCTCTGCTTTCAGGTTTCATCAATCTCCGATCCAGGCTTGGATCTCTACGAACTATTCATCACTGGTCGCCGGCCAGCAACTCCTTTTCTTCCGGCTCCTGGCTCGTCAGCGAAGACCCCGACGCCTGTAAGACTTGCAGCCGCAGCCCTCGTGGCTAGGTAACTCGGCATTTCAGTGCCTGCATAGCCTCCTTACTCTAGGGTCCCGAGTCCCTCGCTTCCGACTTGCCTTAACTTTCCGTGTCCCCGGACACTTGTTTTAAACTGTGCACTTGAAGTATTTACTGAAGAGATTTGGTTTGTGCTTAGTACCCTGTCCTCATAAAGAGTACAGGGCTGTTGTGATTCTTAATAAATATACTGTTTATTTTCATAACACTTGTGTGGTGTCCTTTCACTGGGTGTTCAAGGGGTACATGTGTGGTAAACAGCTGGCTTAACGCGCCCTCTCGAGTCTTTAGCCTTAGACTGCTCGTATCCACGCTACTAGGATAGCTGGTCTATAGGTTGACTTACAACCAAACACCATAAGGGTCGTTGGAACGATACATAGCGGTCGCTAGAATAGCGAACGTTGCATATCGGGCCAACTTCTCACAATCAGTGATGTCATCAGTGATGTCACTGACCATGTCATGAATGATGTAATATATGACATCATCAGCAGTGGATTGCGGGTGCGCGATATATAGTTAGTGCAACTAACTATATATGGAATTTCAATGGTTTTGTGCGAGTAAAATAAGGTTTTGTAAATGCTAATCCCTAACTATATATGGTCTATAACCTATGGTTTTTTCAGTGAATTTTTCAAGGTTTTGTAAATGCTAATTCCTAACTATATATGGTCTATAACCTATGGTTTTTTCAGTGAATTTCATTGGTTTTTTAAAAGCTAATATCTGTAGCTGTAAAATGTATTCTTCTTTAAATCCAAAAATATATTTTACATGTTTTTTATCCATTTAAAAAAAAAAAATGTATGTTTCGCTCCCAGTCCGCGAACCGGTCAGCTTTCCGTTAGCTCAATTTGATGCCGCGACCCGGTCCGCTAACCGGTAAACGTTCCTTTAGCGCAACTGCCGCGTTAGAAATCAACATCGTGACGCGTCGCGGTAGCGCGACGTATCACGTTGTCGCGTAATGCGTCTTATGACGCGCCGCGTTAGCGCTCCCGGAAGTGCTCCGGGCCGCGAACCGGAACCGATCTGCGGAGCGGCGCGCTCCGCGTAACGTGAGCGGAACAGGTCATGTGACTTGTTTATAAAACTTTTCATTGGTTCATTTCACTTTTGGTTTCCTAATGATGTAAGACTAGGTCATATGACCTATAAATAACACTTTTCATTGGTTTAGAACTATTTCTTTTCCCAAATGATGAAAGCCCCCACCTTTTTTCTCACTCTGACTTTCAACTTTGAGAAAGGAAGACCTGAAAATTTTCTGTGATGGCTTCAATAGTAGCTTCAGCTTCTGCACCCCCACCACCACCACCCCCATCTCCTAATAGGAAGAGAGGACCCCCTCCACAATTTATTGGAAACATAGAAGAGGAAGAGGAAGAAGAAGACGGAGAGGAAGAAGAGGGACCACAATTTGTCCAAGAGTTACCCCGGGTATTTCATCGGAAAGAAAGCTTTATATGGCAATTTTTTAGCATTCCTTCTGGAGAAAAAAAAGTCAATGCACGATATGCTACGTGCCTTATCTGCAAACAAAAATTATCCCGAGGAACAAATAAAAAATACAGCTTTGGAAATCACACAATGCACCGACATATGCAGAGGTGGCATCCAATGAACTACAGTCGTGGAGAGATGCGTGAACTGCAACAAAACCCCCCAACTTCGGTGCCTTCAACATCTTCTGATCTGTCTCTGTCAGTGGCAGAGGCGAACGAAACAGTGCCCAACATACAAAAAAATGTTGTGCATCTGAAGCTGACATGCTTGTATTGTGGAACACTAATTTCATGCGCTAACATGAGTGTGAAATTGATTAATCTGGCTTTCGAGAAACACCAATGTTCCAAACGCAAGAAGTTTAAAATTTTTTTTTTGCTCCTGTTGAGCCATTTTCAATGCCTCTTTCTGTTCTTTCCCTTTAAAAAAACAACAACAAAACAAAAAAGTGTTAAAAAAATACAAAAAATGAAATAATGTTCAAAAAAGTAAAAAAAAAAAAAAGAAAAAAAAAAAAGTTCTTTTCAGAACTACCTCCCCTTTTTACAAAAATTGCTAGAAAGTGTAACACTCTGGCAAGCTGTTTTTTTTTAGTTCGCTTTCCGGTTAGCTCTCCGGTACGCGAACCGGGAGCTAACCTCAAATTAAAAAAAAAAAAAAATAAAGGAGTAATTACAAGAGAAGAAAACAGAGAGTGATGTAAAAAGAAAGACAGCTATAGGGTTTAAACCAGAAATGGTGTTTAATAGATTTATTTACCTAAGAAGAGAAGTAAAAGGATATAATTGTTATGTAGGAAACAGACAGTTATGTTACAAGAAAGACAGCTATAGGAAGTAAACAAAAGATACTGTTACCCGCAATCCACTTCTGATCATGTCACATATTACATCATTCTTGACATGGTCAGTGACATCATCAGCAGTGGATTGCGAGTAACAGTATCTTTTGTTTACTTCCTATAGCTGTCTTTCTTGTAACATAACTGTCTGTTTCCTACCCTTATACTTACTGTTCTTGTTTTAAATTTTTTTTGAGATCATTCAGAAACAGTAACATTAATAGAGACAGAATGAGTGAATAATAATGAAGAAGTATGAAAAGAGAGGGACTGAGAAAAATACTGGAAGGAGTAGAATAATTAAGTAATAGAGAAAGGAATGAGAGAAGTAGCAAACGCAGGAAAGTAAGGATTAAAGAAATGAAGCAGTAGAACTAATAGATGTTAAATGTGATAGATTAAATGATTGATTCAGGATGACGATAAGGTGTGTTCTCTCCAAAAGTTTGTTTAAGGTGAGGCCTACTCAGGGTTGCATATCAAATTTATACTTGTTGAAGAATATAGAGGAGATAATATAAGTGAAGGCCTATCATTGAAGTAAAACATATCCACTTCACTCTTGAACAACGGCCAGACCTCTTCTGTGTCCATAGACAGACCTAAAATTCATCTGCACAATGTCATTCGTAAACTTAGAAAACACAAGTAATGTAATTGAAAAACGTGGAGTTTCTTTTCCTCATTTCACAATCACATCACCTGTGTTGCCTTAGCTTAGGTATCTCATAGTGCAGATGTAGTTCAGCATATGAAACAGTACGCAGAAGTGCAGCAGTGTATGCATTAATACATGTGAAGGCCTACCAATGAAGTAAGTCATGTCCACTTATTACATCATTCATGACATAGTTAGTGACATCATCAGCAGTGGATTGCGGGTTAAAAGAGTAGAAAACATTTACCTTATAATTCTTGTTAACTGTCATACTTTCAATCTGTAAAAGAGAGAAGAAACATTTCAAAAATATTAAAACATGTATTTAAAAATTTGAAAAGACAAGGGAAAAGGTTCAAGTAGAAACAGATATGTCTTTACAAGAGGTTTCTTTAAGGTGAGGTCTATTCAGTTTTCAAAAAAAAAACAGTACCCAGAAATGCAGCACTGTAAGCATTAACTTTGACACTTATAGAAGCCTCAGTTTCTCCATATCTACCTCACATTTCTAAATGTATATCATAAGTACAAAAAGCAGAACATTAATTATACATGTTAAATGGTTTATTTTTGCTGTTCTCAGAATGTATCAAATTTCACTTAAATCAGTGACTTGAAGGTATTTATCATGTAACAGCGGGGAAAAAAAACCACAATCAAAATGGTTGTGTTTAAAAAACCCATACAACCTAAGAAATCTGAATTCAAAACTCCTTAAAATTAACTTACTTTCAATGACGTCGAAGGATCTCCTATGAACAGCGTCCACTCTGTTGTGCTATAAATATTTTCAGCCCGCCACTTTCTGAAAGAAAACCTCCATCGTTTTGAAAAATATGTTACATACAAGAAAAGACTTCTCACATTCTACCACATGTTTCCACTAGGCCAAATCATGTTGCAGCGATTCGCAACTCTTGTAATTCTTCCAATCAAATCCCGTCATTTTCTATTTTCGCAACTTTCAAAAAGAAAACATTTAAGATTATTTTCACAATCCTGGACTACTAATATCTTACCCTTCTTTGTCACTCATGTTCTCCTTTTCCTATGACACTGATACTGCTTACTATGAAGCAGACTTCTTTGCATCAGGTTTATATAGTTGGATTTTTAAATTGACATTATAATTAAAAGTTTTGGACCAATAATCTAGACAGCATTGCAGACTTACATTCCCTCTACTTAATGAACCTTTTGCAATTCCTCACAGGAAATCCCGAGATTCTTTCTTTAAAATTTTGGTTTTAAAAACACCAGGTAAGAATTTTTAAGGTCAAACGGCAATTTGTTTTTTAAAGTTACAACGGAATCATTGCAGAATGACCAGCCGTTTCGAGACTTTAAATAAGCTGTATAATGTCCTGATGTTGTTGAAGGACCATCGTGATAGATAATTGCTACAGTTACAAAAGTCCTTCCTGATATTGACAGCTGAGAAGCCACAAATTTTTTTATTAAAGTTGACAATTTTGATCCATCAGGCCTACATCGTTGGATCATTAAAATGACATACTGGCCATATCTAGGTATAAATAATGTTGACATCATTTCAGATTTACATTGGCTACACTCCATGTTGTGATCCGCTGCATTTACTAGCTTATTAAAGGAGACTGATTTACTGTCTGGCAAAGTTAAATATATAAATCTTTCTGAGTCTACACTAGTAGTACTTGATACCATACAGTTCTCGCAGTCATGCTGCCATTGATAAGAAAGCCCAAACAGGTGATCTACATCTACACCCTCATCTTGCAATACATCAAGCATATACATTAAAAACTCCTGACAATCTTGCTGATTATTTTCAGAGAAGTCTGTTTGACCTGAACATTCATCTAACAGATAACGAACTTCAGACACACTTTCTACTTTTGTTCGATCAGTGCTACATTTCTCAAAAACAGAATTCAACAAACAGCATAAAATTTGTTCTGAATTCAACAGAATCTGTTCTTTTAAACTCTCTAGTGAAAAGAGAACATTAACCACTACATTCGCATAGCAGTTGACACCAGAACTGTTTTCAAATTGAAAACCAACAACATCTTCAACAGAATCCACTTTCTTTCTGCTAACAATTTTCGGTTCATTGACTTTTGGTCTTTTTGCTACAATCTCCCTACTATTACTGATATTTCTACGTTTCCGGCCTACCACACGTTTCTCAAACAAAGGATATTGAGGCAAATGTGGCGCATACTCTCTTCTTAACCTATTGTATTCCTTAACACAATCTAGATCCGCACAAATGTTTGTGACATCACAGTCAATCAAGTACAATCCCGATAAAGTTCTAACTCGTGACAATGCCTCATATGCCATACCCTCCTTGAACACAGAACTGCCAATATTCACCAATGCACTATCTACACTTAAACCTTGCGATTTATGGATTGTCACCGCATATGCCAAGCAAACAGGAAACTGTTTACGGTGAACATATAAGTCTTTAACAAGCAAAAACCTAGCAGAACAACGACCAATTAGCTGTACTTCCTCAATGCCATCAAATTTAATTTTTTTTAAAATTCTATTCCATCTCTATTTCTGTATTTCTCAAAATCAACAACATTACCCATTGATCCATTTACCAGACCTCTTTCAGCATGTAAATTCCTTCTCAAAATAATTCGGCAATTTAAACACACATTCAAAGTCTTTTCAAAACCCGCTGTTTTAGATATAGTCTTCTCTAATGAATCTAATTTTGATTTCAAATTCTCTGACAAAATAATTGTTGATCCCATATGCTCTATTTTGTCAATAGCTTCAAGTTTCACAATCACTTGCTTTTCTAAATTCAACATTTTGTTGTTGAAGATGGCACATTCTGCAAGAGTTGGCATCAAACATATTCCGGATTTCTTCTCAGTAATTTTCTGAAAAATATTCTCAGCCACAATCTCTTGTTCGGGATATAAATTTGAAAGTAATCGTGCATTTAAAGCTTCTTTTCCATGCTCGGTCACTTTTCCAATTCTAATATCTTGTAGAATATTCTTGTAATCTTCATCTTTTGCCTGACGCATATTTTCATGCAGTTCAGCATAATTGAAGTTTAACCATATATTGACGTTGCCAATGCTCCGTAGGCACTTCCTGGTATCTTCATGCTTGAGTATTTTGAACACAGGTTGTCCTTTTACTGGTGTCAGCTGCAGAAGATCTCCGAAAACAATGATGTGTTTGCCACCAAATAACACATCATATTCAGTTTTAAGTACTTCTTGCATTCTCAAATGCACAAAGGCAAGCATGACATTGGAAACCATGCTTACTTCGTCAATGATAAGTAGTTTCATTTTCCTCAAGACTCTTGAAACTTCACAGCAAGCATCCCCAGATAACTTGTGGTATTGTAATTTGTTGTCATGCTCCACCGGCAGCATCAGTAGACGATGCAAAGTAATACCTTTAATGTTATGTGCTGCAAGTCCAGTAGGAGCGGTGACAACACAAGACAGCGATGACTCAGTCCTTTCCTGCAAATAACAAGAAATTGCTTTAATGAGGAAACTTTTTCCAGTTCCCGCTTCTCCACTCACGTATAGTCGGACAGGCTTCAACGATGTACATGAGCACTCTTTCTTCTCATGACTTAATCCATGCTCAATTTGCTTGGTAACTTCATCATATATTTTCCTCTGCTCAACGTTGAGTTGTTTTTCCAAGTCTTCTAAGTTAACTGAATCCTCCTGAGCATGTGCCATGGCTCTTTCCACTTCATTCATAGCAGTGGCAGCTTCATTTTCGATAATAGGTCCTCCAAGTGGATCTTGACTCAATGAAACAGAACTCTGACTGTCCTGAGAACTGTCTCTGGCAATCTCGGCTGCAATCGTTGCTTCCTGCTCAATTTCCAAAGTTAGCATTTCTTGATATTTGGGAAAAGCAGGACATTCTATGGTCTCCTTAGCAGCAGTGAAAGAGTCTTCGTAACAGAGGAAATCTCCAAGCAGTTCCTCTTCTGCACGCCGCGGCTTGAAAAGTTGCAAAAGTGCTAAATAGAAAAACTCCTTTTTTTCTGGAGATTCGCCACTCAATTTTCGATGGTTTACTAATTGGCATTTTCTTTGCTTGACCAGGCATCCCTCACTTCCAATTACAGCATACACTCCTTTCTCAATATCTTCTTTGATGTTCCTCTTGAATATATAATTTTGTAGAACCTCATATAGACAAACATTCTCAAGGTGACTGCTTCGATTTGGATAATATGTATCCAACATGTTGGTCTTCAAAATGTCGGTACTGTTTGGTTCCTTTTCTGCCAAATATTCAATTTCCCGGACAGGTTTTAGAACTCGATTTCGCGTTGCAGCAAGACCAAGACTCGCCCAAACAATACTCCTGGATTTGGCATAGAGACTTGCTGAAGACAATCGATCCGAACATTCGTAAGCTCCGATTTCTCGATGCGACAACATCTTCAGACTGAAACTGTACAACTTCTTGCTGAGGCTCTTTTCATGGGAAATGTCCTCCCACATATCCTTTAGTTCTGTCTTTTCTTTTTTGGTGATGTAAGATGTCACATACCGAGCCACAGCCATACAGTTGTCAGCCACAAACTGTATATCCATGTTAGCATTCCACATGGACAAAATCACTGGGTTGTAGTCGTTGATGTACTTGGACTCTTCGTTCCTTTTCAAATTGTATGTATTTTTGGGTGATTTCCTCGTCACATTATGTCGCAGTGAAGACATCAAACTGTTCACTCTTCCTTTAGAAATCACCGGTCGTGGAAAGTTGAAACGACATTTGGTGTAGAACTTGTCCTTGTTTCTGAATTTACGACGACAGTACTTTCCACAACAATGGCTTTGGAAACGTAGAACTTGTTCTCTTAGGCTTTTCTTCTCCGTTGCGTTTGAAACAGCACACGTAGAATACTGTTCTATGAAATTCATCACTAAGTCATCCGGATCTGTTCCAAATTTAGGTGCATCCTTGATCCACAACAACATATGTATATGAGGAGCACCTCTTGCTTGGTACTCCTTTCTCCAGAAGAAATCCAACACCTCTCCAAGAGGTGGATTCTTCTTTTTTGTGATGAAAGACATCATAGCTTCAAATCTATGATTGAAGTACCTGCATACATTCACTCGATCCAAAGAACACAGTTCTCCAGGTGTCTTGAATTCAATGTTTTCAATATTTCCATTTGCCTCTCGTAGAAATTCAAGTAAGTCTTCCCAGCCATACTCGGCACAGCTCAGAGTGAGGAACCATGTCGGAGTTCCTAAGTTCCTCAGCATACATTTTAAATCACCATGACGACGGTACCAGTACTCATTAGTACCACGCTGACACGCTATGAGATTAATTAAGTGAGAATCCAAAATACTGTCTTGGACATTGACTTTATGCATAAAGTCCCTTGCCGAGATATTTCGCATCTGTATACCACTTTTTAAGATGTGGTTCACTGCATATGACAGTCCAGACAGATCGCTTTCAAACAGGAGATGAAACAAATAGGGAATGCATTGACGAAACCTAGGATCTTCTGCATACAATCGTAAAGTTCGGTATTCAGACGCAGGAATTTGATGAGATCGCTCATCATATCTTCCTCCTCGACCTGTGGGAAATAGCTGTGGGAAACACCGAGCTTCCAAACTTTCCTCCCAAACACTAATGGGACTCCCTTTGGCTTGTTTCATTTGAAACAACTCAATAGCATTCCCCATGACTTCCTTGGAATGCAAAGGATGAACACTATAATGTTCATATATTTCTTCACTTTTAGAGGCCTCTATTTTCTCAATTTGGCCAGCACACAAATCGCTATCCTCTTCATCACTTACTTCCTCTTCTGCAACATATACATTCTTATAGTACTTATTATTTTTCTTCAAATACACTGTTGCCTTTTTGACTTTCCTAACATCCACTAAATCTTGCCATATTTTCTTATTCTTTGTCGGAACCCCATTAACCAAGATAACCAGAGGTTCCTCTTCCACTTTTTCTACTCCAATTGTGTTAATGTTTTTGTTCAAATCTAGAGGCAAATAAACAACTCTTCCCTTTAATCCTCTCTGTAAATCTGCTGGAGGCAACTTCCCTGTCTTTGGCTCCATTCTTACAATAGCCTGAAAGGGATGGATACTTTGAATCAAAATAGATTCATAAGTATTTAAATCCTTCAATTCAGAAGGAATCTCAACCAATTCCAGATTATTATGAACTGCCCTAGCAGGCATCTGGTTTTGGTTTAATTTATTACAACAATAAGTACACACACGTTGATCCGATCCCAAATCAAAATAATTTTCTACCATCAAGTATGTGGCAAAATCCTTCCATTCACTATTATTTTCCCTTTCACTTTTTGCATATAAATCCACTACCTTAGTCTGATTCTTATAATAAGTGCGTCGACAACATACACAAGTGAAATTAGGCCTCTCACTTGATTTCATCTGAAACGTGGCAATTTCCTTCTGAAAATTATCTGTACTGGAAACCTGTACATTATTTTCAACATTACCCTCTACTTCAGGGTCAATTTGAACATTGTCATCTTTACTACCAAAGTAACAAAACTCAATTTCTTCACAAATATTCTTCACATCTATTTCAGAACCATGCAAAAGAGCAGCACATAATTGTTTAAGCATAATTGCTGGACTCTTAGCATAATACAACATTCTCACTAATTTTCTCACTTTATTATGATGCACTGCTAGCATCCTGAAATGATGAAAAACACTCTGGCATACTCTCCTGGAAAGACAAGCCAGTGAATGACCACGCAAACCTGTCATTTGTCTCACTCTGCAAGGATCTAAATCTTGCAACAACTTCATTTTCTGCTTCAAACTTTTCTTATTAAATGTCCGTATAAAATCACAAAGCAAATTGATGGAAACCTGTCGCACACTGCAAATAGAACTACACTTCCAAATGTACACAGGACCCTTAGGACGTCTTCCTAAAACCTCATCACTTAGCGCCTCTTCTGTCTCTGTTGTCACAAGTTTTTCTTTTTCAACTGGACAACCATCCTTCACTTCATAAGCTCGACCACTGGTGTCAACTGCAAACACCAAATCATTATCCTGAAAATAACTCTCCTCATTAAAAAATGCCTCACAACTTGAACTATGCATCCATTCTCCGGAAAAAACTTCACAAAAGTTACTATGATTTACTACTCTCTTCCATCTACTTTTTGTTTTGAAATCAGAAATTACCTTGCTTAGTTTCCTAATTCTATTGATTACCAAAATAAACAACTTTCGCTTAATTTCAAAAGCATGATCAATAATTTTCTCTACATTTTTCTTCTTCTTATAAAATGCCACTTTCTGTTGGCCTTTCTTAATATTTTTTAATAAATTAACTATTATCCTGTTACGGAACATTCGTTTTCGAATGTCCCTAAACTGTTGTTTCCTTCTACTATCATGCACAGAGTTATCTCTTCCTCTACCAGTAACATTTTTGATGGGTCTTTCCTTTCCATTTAAATTGCTTTTCTTTTTCTGAACTGAAACATTTTTGCGATAAATACTTTTTTACTAAAAATATTTCTTAAGAATGATTTTGTGCTCTTACCCGGAGCTTTCTTGGTGTTTTGATAAGTATTTGGGGAAGAGGACTGCTGCAATAAAAGATCATCCTGCTGTCTTTGACGTTTTCTAGCCTTTCTAATTCTATTTTTCGTAGGCATTTTTCAAAATATGAAAAGATCTGCAGTTGAATCTGTGGTAAAATATAATAAAAAATGTTATTAACCACTATTACCAAACAGTAAATGAATAACAGTCATCAAAAACTTAATGCCCTACTTATTATTTAACATAGCAAATCTTTTGCACCAGCACTGCATCACAAAAATGACACACAGTGGTACAAAACAGGCATACAACAATCATAAATCTCTCCCTAATATTTTAAATGATTAATTCAGGATGACGATAAGGTGTGGCCTATCTAAAGGTTTGTTTAGGCCCAGATCTTTGGACTGGGGTGAATGTGTGTCATTGATCCACATTCGGTCCATCGCCTGTTTTGTTTATTTGAGGTGAGGCCAACACATGGTTGCAGATAAGATTTTCACTGAAGAAAACAAAGGAGATAATACATGTGAAGGCCTACCAATGAAGTAAGTCATTATTTGAAATCAATTACATTTCTGGATATGTACTGCTAAAGCTTCATAGGTTGTTTTGGGTCATATTTATAAGGCATATGAGTGTGTATGATGTTATTTTTCCTTTTTAAATGGAAAGCGTTCTTCATGGTGCAAGTTTCTTGTAAATACGCTCCCACTTGCGCTTGGCAAATTTAGATTTTGATTATGGGAGTTACATAGCCATGTTAATAATGTCAAAAAAATGGTGCTAGGGCATTCCAAAAAACGCTTTCATGTGTCTCAAGGACATTTTCAGTCATTTCCTCTTGAATGCAGGTATACAATTGATTTATATGCTGTGTTTAAAAACGATTTTTTGAAATCAATTACATTTCTGGATATGTCCTGCTAGAGCTTCATAGGTTGTTTTGGGTAATATTTATAAGGCATATGAGTGTCTATGATGTTATTTTTCCTTTTTAAATGGAAAGCGTTCTTCATGGTGCAAGTTTCTTGTAAATACGCTCCCACTTGCGTTTGGCAAATTTAGATTTTGATTATGGGAGTTACATAGCCATGTTAATAATGTCAAAAAAATGGTGCTAGGGCATTCCAGAATACGCTTTCATGTGTCTCAAGGACATTTTCAGTCATTTCCTCTTGAAAACAGGTATACAATTGATTTATATGCTGTGTTTAAAAACGATTATTTGAAATCAATTACATTTCTGGATATGTACTGCTAGAGCTTCATAGGTTGTTTTGGGTCATATTTATAAGGCATATGAGTGTCTATGATGTTATTTTTCCTTTTTAAATGGAAAGCGTTCTTCATGGTGCAAGTTTCTTGTAAATACGCTCCCACCTGCAGTTGGCAAATTTTGATTTTAGCTTTTTTTGCCCTGCTGGGACCTTTTACAACCTCCACATAAAACCTAGGGGGTCAGGGAGGATCTACTATGCCCCCTTATGGAAATTTCCCCCTTTGTTTTGGCCTCCTCTTGTCTCTCGATCCTACCGAGAGACAAGATGGCGGCCGCACCGGACTGTTTAGAATGTTGACAGACACCGAAGAGCCAATCAGCTTTCCGTGCGCAAAGTTCCGTTACGCGAAAAGTACGCGAACCGGAACTCTACCCGGAGCGCTGTTACAGATATATATCTTATTTTAAACGTTAATTTCTCAAAATCCACTGGAGCACATATATTGAGACCTAGCAAAGGCACATCGGGCTAACAGTCCCTACAATTTTGCCAAGTTTCGTGCAAATCCATTCAGCCGTTCGGGCTAAAAGTGAGGCCAACCGCCCTATGGAAATTAACATGGGAAAAACGCGTTTTGGGACCCCCCTTTTTTCTCGGCCCCCCCTTGCCGAACACCCCCCAAATTTTCAGGGGCTGCTCAGAAACAAAATTTGCCATTTTCCTGAAAATTTCAGCTGACTCAGTCCACAAACGCCAAAGTTATTAGACATAGAATTTTCAGAAATCCCATAGGGAAAAAATCCTAACTATATATACCTACTGGCGACCGCCAGTAGGTAATATATATATATATTCACTGAAAAAACCAAACGCAACGGAGAAGAAAAGCCTAAGGGAACAAGTTCTACGTTTCCAAAGCCATTGTTGTGGAAAGTACTGTCGTCGTAAATTCAGAAACAAGGACAAGTTCTACACCAAATGTCGTTTCAACTTTCCACGACCGGTGATTTCTAAAGGAAGAGTGAACAGTTTGATGTCTTCACTGCGACATAATGTGACGAGGAAATCACCCAAAAATACATACAATTTGAAAAGGAACGAAGAGTCCAAGTACATCAACGACTACAACCCAGTGATTTTGTCCATGTGGAATGCTAACATGGATATACAGTTTGTGGCTGACAACTCTATGGCTGTGGCTCGGTATGTGACATCTTACATCACCAAAAAAGAAAAGACAGAACTAAAGGATATGTGGGAGGACATTTCCCATGAAAAGAGCCTCAGCAAGAAGCTGTACAGTTTCAGTCTGAAGATGTTGTCGCATCGAGAAATCAGAGCTTACGAATGTTCGGATCGATTGTCTTCAGCAAGTCTCTATGCCAAATCCAGGAGTATTGTTTGGGCGAGTCTTGGTCTTGCTGCAACGCGAAATCGAGTTCTAAAACCTGTCCGGGAAATTGAATATTTGGCAGAAAAGGAACCAAACAGTACCGACATTTTGAAGACCAACATGTTGGATACATATTATCCAAATCGAAGCAGTCACCTTGAGAATGTTTGTCTATATGAGGTTCTACAAAATTATATATTCAAGAGGAACATCAAAGAAGATATTGAGAAAGGAGTGTATGCTGTAATTGGAAGTGAGGGATGCCTGGTCAAGCAAAGAAAATGCCAATTAGTAAACCATCGAAAATTGAGTGGCGAATCTCCAGAAAAAAAGGAGTTTTTCTATTTAGCACTTTTGCAACTTTTCAAGCCGCGGCGTGCAGAAGAGGAACTGCTTGGAGATTTCCTCTGTTACGAAGACTCTTTCACTGCTGCTAAGGAGACCATAGAATGTCCTGCTTTTCCCAAATATCAAGAAATGCTAACTTTGGAAATTGAGCAGGAAGCAACGATTGCAGCCGAGATTGCCAGAGACAGTTCTCAGGACAGTCAGAGTTCTGTTTCATTGAGTCAAGATCCACTTGGAGGACCTATTATCGAAAATGAAGCTGCCACTGCTATGAATGAAGTGGAAAGAGCCATGGCACATGCTCAGGAGGATTCAGTTAACTTAGAAGACTTGGAAAAACAACTCAACGTTGAGCAGAGGAAAATATATGATGAAGTTACCAAGCAAATTGAGCATGGATTAAGTCATGAGAAGAAAGAGTGCTCATGTACATCGTTGAAGCCTGTCCGACTATACGTGAGTGGAGAAGCGGGAACTGGAAAAAGTTTCCTCATTAAAGCAATTTCTTGTTATTTGCAGGAAAGGACTGGGTCATCGCTGTCTTGTGTTGTCACCGCTCCTACTGGACTTGCAGCACATAACATTAAAGGTATTTCTTTGCATCGTCTACTGATGCTGCCGGTGGAGCATGACAACAAATTACAATACCACAAGTTATCTGGGGATGCTTGCTGTGAAGTTTCAAGAGTCTTGAGGAAAATGAAACTACTTATCATTGACGAAGTAAGCATGGTTTCCAATGTCATGCTTGCCTTTGTGCATTTGAGAATGCAAGAAGTACTTAAAACTGAATATGATGTGTTATTTGGTGGCAAACACATCATTGTTTTCGGAGATCTTCTGCAGCTGACACCAGTAAAAGGACAACCTGTGTTCAAAATACTCAAGCATGAAGATACCAGGAAGTGCCTAGGGAGCATTGGCAACGTCAATATATGGTTAAACTTCAATTTTGCTGAACTGCATGAAAATATGCGTCAGGCAAAAGATGAAGATTACAAGAATATTCTACAAGATATTAGAATTGGAAAAGTGACCGAGCATGGAAAAGAAGCTTTAAATGCACGATTACTTTCAAATTTATATCCCGAACAAGAGATTGTGGCTGAGAATATTTTTCAGAAAATTACTGAGAAGAAATCCGGAATATGTTTGATGCCAACTCTTGCAGAATGTGCCATCTTCAACAACAAAATGTTGAATTTAGAAAAGCAAGTGATTGTGAAACTTGAAGCTATTGACAAAATAGAGCATATGGGATCAACAATTATTTTGTCAGAGAATTTGAAATCAAAATTAGATTCATTAGAGAAGACTATATCTAAAACAGCGGGTTTTGAAAAGACTTTGAATGTGTGTTTAAATTGCCGAATTATTTTGAGAAGGAATTTACATGTTGAAAGAGGTCTGGTAAATGGATCAATGGGTAATGTTGTTGATTTTGAGAAATACAGAAATAGAGATGGAATAGAATTTTTAAAAATTAAATTTGATGGCATTGAGGAAGTGCAGCTAATTGGTCGTTGTTCTGCTAGGTTTTTGCTTGTTAAAGACTTATATGTTCACCGTAAACAGTTTCCTGTTTGCTTGGCATATGCGGTGACAATCCATAAATCGCAAGGTTTAAGTGTAGATAGTGCATTGGTGAATATTGGCAGTTCTGTGTTCAAGGAGGGTATGGCATATGAGGCATTGTCACGAGTTAGAACTTTATCGGGATTGTACTTGATTGACTGTGATGTCACAAACATTTGTGCGGATCTAGATTGTGTTAAGGAATACAATAGGTTAAGAAGAGAGTATGCGCCACATTTGCCTCAATATCCTTTGTTTGAGAAACGTGTGGTAGGCCGGAAACGTAGAAATATCAGTAATAGTAGGGAGATTGTAGCAAAAAGACCAAAAGTCAATGAACCGAAAATTGTTAGCAGAAGGAAAGTGGATTCTGTTGAAGATGTTGTTGGTTTTCAATTTGAAAACAGTTCTGGTGTCAACTGCTATGCAAATGTAGTGGTTAATGTTCTCTTTTCACTAGAGAGTTTAAAAGAAAAGATTCTGTTGAATTCAGAACAAATTTTATGCTGTTTGTTGAATTCTGTTTTTGAGAAATGTAGCACTGATCGAACAAAAGTAGAAAGTGTGTCTGAAGTTCGTTATCTGTTAGATGAATGTTCAGGTCAAACAGACTTCTCTGAAAATAATCAGCAAGATTGTCAGGAGTTTTTAATGTATATGCTTGATGTATTGCAAGATGAGGGTGTAGATGTAGATCACCTGTTTGGGCTTTCTTATCAATGGCAGCATGACTGCGAGAACTGTATGGTATCAAGTACTACTAGTGTAGACTCAGAAAGATTTATATATTTAACTTTGCCAGACAGTAAATCAGTCTCCTTTAATAAGCTAGTAAATGCAGCGGATCACAACATGGAGTGTAGCCAATGTAAATCTGAAATGATGTCAACATTATTTATACCTAGATATGGCCAGTATGTCATTTTAATGATCCAACGATGTAGGCCTGATGGATCAAAATTGTCAACTTTAATAAAAAAAATTGTGGCTTCTCAGCTGTCAATATCAGGAAGGACTTTTGTAACTGTAGCAATTATCTATCACGATGGTCCTTCAACAACATCAGGACATTATACAGCTTATTTAAAGTCTCGAAACGGCTGGTCATTCTGCAATGATTCCGTTGTAACTTTCAAAAACAAATTGCCGTTTGACCTTAAAAATTCTTACCTGGTGTTTTTAAAACCAAAATTTTAAAGAAAGAATCTCGGGATTTCCTGTGAGGAATTGCAAAAGGTTCATTAAGTAGAGGGAATGTAAGTCTGCAATGCTGTCTAGATTATTGGTCCAAAACTTTTAATTATAATGTCAATTTAAAAATCCAACTATATAAACCTGATGCAAAGAAGTCTGCTTCATAGTAAGCAGTATCAGTGTCATAGGAAAAGGAGAACATGAGTGACAAAGAAGTGTAAGATATTAGTAGTCCAGGATTGTGAAAATAATCTTAAATGTTTTCTTTTTGAAAGTTGCGAAAATAGAAAATGACGGAATTTGATTGGAAGAATTACAAGAGTTGCGAATCGCTGCAACATGATTTGGCCTAGTGGAAACATGTGGTAGAATGTGAGAAGTCTTTTCTTGTATGTAACATATTTTTCAAAACGATGGAGGTTTTCTTTCAGAAAGTGGCGGGCTGAAAATATTTATAGCACAACAGAGTGGACGCTGTTCATAGGAGATCCTTCGACGTCATTGAAAGTAAGTTAATTTTAAGGAGTTTTGAATTCAGATTTCTTAGGTTGTATGGGTTTTTTAAACACAATCATTTTGATTGTGGTTTTTTTTCCCCGCTGTTACATGATAAATACCTTCAAGTCACTGATTTAAGTGAAATTTGATACATTCTGAGAACAGCAAAAATAAACCATTTAACATGTATAATTAATGTTCTGCTTTTTGTACTTATGATATACATTTAGAAATGTGAGGTAGATATGGAGAAACTGAGGCTTCTATAAGTGTCAAAGTTAATGCTTACAGTGCTGCATTTCTGGGTACTGTTTTTTTTTTAAAAACTGAATAGACCTCACCTTAAAGAAACCTCTTGTAAAGACATATCTGTTTCTACTTGAACCTTTTCCCTTGTCTTTTCAAATTTTTAAATACATGTTTTAATATTTTTGAAATGTTTCTTCTCTCTTTTACAGATTGAAAGTATGACAGTTAACAAGAATTATAAGGTAAATGTTTTCTACTCTTTTAACCCGCAATCCACTGCTGATGATGTCACTAACTATGTCATGAATGATGTAATAAGTGGACATGACTTACTTCATTGGTAGGCCTTCACATGTATTAATGCATACACTGCTGCACTTCTGCGTACTGTTTCATATGCTGAACTACATCTGCACTATGAGATACCTAAGCTAAGGCAACACAGGTGATGTGATTGTGAAATGAGGAAAAGAAACTCCACGTTTTTCAATTACATTACTTGTGTTTTCTAAGTTTACGAATGACATTGTGCAGATGAATTTTAGGTCTGTCTATGGACACAGAAGAGGTCTGGCCGTTGTTCAAGAGTGAAGTGGATATGTTTTACTTCAATGATAGGCCTTCACTTATATTATCTCCTCTATATTCTTCAACAAGTATAAATTTGATATGCAACCCTGAGTAGGCCTCACCTTAAACAAACTTTTGGAGAGAACACACCTTATCGTCATCCTGAATCAATCATTTAATCTATCACATTTAACATCTATTAGTTCTACTGCTTCATTTCTTTAATCCTTACTTTCCTGCGTTTGCTACTTCTCTCATTCCTTTCTCTATTACTTAATTATTCTACTCCTTCCAGTATTTTTCGCAGTCCCTCTCTTTTCATACTTCTTCATTATTATTCACTCATTCTGTCTCTATTAATGTTACTGTTTCTGAATGATCTCAAAAAAAATTTAAAACAAGAACAGTAAGTATAAGGGTAGGAAACAGACAGTTATGTTACAAGAAAGACAGCTATAGGAAGTAAACAAAAGATACTGTTACTCGCAATCCACTGCTGATGATGTCACTGACCATGTCAAGAATGATGTAATATGTGACATGATCAGAAGTGGATTGCGGGTAACAGTATCTTTTGTTTACTTCCGATAGCTGTCTTTCTTGTAACATAACTGTCTGTTTTCTACATAACAATTATATCCTTTTACTTCTCTTCTTAGGTAAATAAATCTATTAAACACCATTTCTGGTTTAAACCCTATAGCTGTCTTTCTTTTTACATCACTCTCTGTTTTCTTCTCTTGTAATTACTCCTTTATTTTTTTTTTTTTTAAATTTGAGGTTAGCTCCCGGTTCGCGTACCGGAGAGCTAACCGGAAAGCGAACTAAAAAAAAACAGCTTGCCAGAGTGTTACACTTTCTAGCAATTTTTGTAAAAAGGGGAGGTAGTTCTGAAAAGAACTTTTTTTTTTTTCTTTTTTTTTTTTTTTTACTTTTTTGAACATTATTTCATTTTTTTGTATTTTTTTAACACTTTTTTGTTTTTTTTGTTGTTTTTTTAAAGGGAAAGAACAGAAAGAGGCATTGAAAATGGCTCAACAGGAGCAAAAAAAAAATTTTAAACTTCTTGCGTTAGGAACATTGGTGTTTCTCGAAAGCCAGATTAATCAATTTCACACTCATGTTAGCGCATGAAATTAGTGTTCCACAATACAAGCATGTCAGCTTCAGATGCACAAATTTTTTTTGTATGTTGGGCACTGTTTCGTTCGCCTCTGCCACTGACAGAGACAGATCAGAAGATGTTGAAGGCACCGAAGTTGGGGGGTTTTGTTGCAGTTCACGCATCTCTCCACGACTGTAGTTCATTGGATGCCACCTCTGCATATGTCGGTGCATTGTGTGATTTCCAAAGCTGTATTTTTTATTTGTTCCTCTGGATAATTTTTGTTTGCAGATAAGGCACGTAGCATATCGTGCATTGACTTTTTTTTCTCCAGAAGGAATGCTAAAAAATTGCCATATAAAGCTTTCTTTCCGATGAAATACCCGGGGTAACTCTTGGACAAATTGTGGTCCCTCTTCTTACTCTCCGTCTTCTTCTTCCTCTTCCTCTTCTATGTTTCCAATAAATTGTGGAGGGGGTCCTCTCTTCCTATTAGGAGATGGGGGTGGTGGTGGTGGGGGTGCAGAAGCTGAAGCTACTATTGAAGCCATCACAGAAAATTTTCAGGTCTTCCTTCCTCAAAGTTGAAAGTCAGAGTGAGAAAAAAGGTGGGGGCTTTCATCATTTGGGAAAAGAAATAGTTCTAAACCAATGAAAAGTGTTATTTATAGGTCATATGACCTAGTCTTACATCATTAGGAAACCAAAAGTGAAATGAACCAATGAAAAGTTTTATAAACAAGTCACATGACCTGTTCCGCTCACGTTACGCGGAGCGCGCCGCGCCGCAGATCGCTTCCGGTTCGCGGCCCGGAGCACTTCCGGGAGCGCTAACGCGGCACGTCATAAGACGCATTACGCGACAACGTGATACGTCGCGCTTCCGCGACGCGTCACGATGTTGATTTCTAACGCGGCAGTTGCGCTAAAGGAACGTTTACCGGTTAGCGGACCGGGTCGCGGCATCAAATTGAGCTAACGGAAAGCTGACCGGTTAGCGGACTGGGAGCGAAACATACATTTTTTTTTTTTTAAATGGATAAAAAACATGTAAAATATATTTTTGGATTTAAAGAAGAATACATTTTACAGCTACAGATATTAGCTTTTAAAAAACCAATGAAATTCACTGAAAAAACCATAGGTTATAGACCATATATAGTTAGGAATTAGCATTTACAAAACCTTGAAAAATTCACTAAAAAAACCATAGGTTATAGACCATATATAGTTAGGGATTAGCATTTACAAAACCTTATTTTACTCGCACAAAACCATTGAAATTCCATATATAGTTAGTTGCACTAACTATATATCGCGCACCCGCAATCCACTGCTGATGATGTCATATATTACATCATTCATGACATGGTCAGTGACATCACTGATGACATCACTGATGACATCTCAAATGACATCACTGATGACATCACTGATGACATCTCATTTGACATTACTGATGACATCACTGAAGACATCTCAAATGACATCACCGATGACATCACTGATTACATCTCATTTGACATTACTGATCACATCACTGATGACATCATTCATGTGATAATACGATGAACCTCTCCAGACTCTAATATAACCTTAGATACACTCAGTGTAAACAGACACTCACAGACTGTCACTCAACCATGGAGTTACTCACACACCTAGTCAATCATGCAAAGAATCAATCACACCTCCATTTCCTCAACTATACAGTTATACACACCTTACTTATTCAAACATATACTAACACATATTTACTCTCTTATACAATCCCTGATACAAGTTCACAATGATCCATACAGCCACTGACACATTCACTGGCTCTTATGCACAGTTATTTATATATGTCAACTCTCACATGTACTATGTTTTACATATGTACTTACTTTGACATGTAGCACTGAGATATCCATTCACTCACTAATACACTCATGCACACAGTCAACCGCCCATACAGCTGTTTCCACATGCACTTTTGAACCCATACATCTAGTGAATCAACTGCTCACTCATCTATGCACAGATACATACACCTCACAGCCACCCACACACACACTCAGTCTCCCATACAAATACTTGGGCAACCAATCAATAACCCATATAGTTACTCATATAGCTACTTATCAACACATGCAACAGTTTACAGAACAGCAGACATAATGATGCACAAATTAAGACAGTTTAGTCACTAACCCATGCACTCAGTGAGACACATTTAATCACTCACTCATACAGTCAGTCATGCACCTACTAAATCCTTCATCCAGACACTTATACATCCACTCATTCTTCAATATGTAAGACATATTTTAACTTTACAGAAACATACAGTCACTGGATGTTGTCATCAGTGATGTCATCAGTGATGTCATTTGAGATGTCATCAGTGATGTCATCAGTGATGTCACTGACCATGTCATGAATGATGTAATATATGACATCATCAGCAGTGGATTGCGGGTGCGCGATATATAGTTAGTGCAACTAACTATATATGGAATTTCAATGGTTTTGTGCGAGTAAAATAAGGTTTTGTAAATGCTAATCCCTAACTATATATGGTCTATAACCTATGGTTTTTTCAGTGAATATATATATATATATATATATATATATATATATATATATATATATATATATATATAAATATATATGTATGTATGTATGTATGTATGTATGTATGTATGTATGTATGTATATATATATATATATATATATATAGATAGATATATATATATTACCTATTGGCGGTCGCCAGTAGGTAGTTATAGTTAGGATTTTTTTCAATGTTAAATCTCAAAATTCTATTTGGAATAACTTTGGCACCGGTTGACGAATCTGCCTGAAAATTTCCTGAAAATGGCCTTGTCGAGCTCCGGTCCTTCCCTGAAAGTTTGGGGGGGATACGTCAAGCGGGGGCCGAGATAAAAGGGGGGTCCCAAAACGCATTTTCCCCATGTTAATTTCCATAGGGCGGTCAATTTCACTTTTAGCCCGAACGGCTGAATGGATTTACACCAAACTTGGCAAAATTGTAGGGACTGGTAGCCCGATGTGCCTTTGCTATGTCTCAAGATATGTGCTCCAGTGGATTTTGAGTAATTTAGGTTCAAAAAAATATATATATCTATAGGCGCTCTCCGGTGCGCGCACTTGAGTGCGCTCCTGGCGCGACACGCGACTTGCGCGCAGAAAGCTGATTGGCTCTTGGGTGTCTGTAAACATTCTAAACAGTCTGGAGCGGCCGCCATCTTGTGTCTCGGTAAAATCGAGACACAAGGGGTTTGAAAAAAAAAGGGGCAAATGACCATAAGGGGGAAGAGTAGACCCCCTCTGACCCCCTAGGTTTGATGTGGGGGCTAAAATAGGGTCCTGCGGGGCATTAATTTTTTTTTTTCGTTTTGCGCGGGGGAAGCGCATGGTACGCGCACCGGCGAAGCACGGGGAAAATCCAGGACCATATTTATGAAGGCATTGCGCTGTTAGTTTTGCGCCTCCTGTGCGTCAATTTTTGTGACGCACCAGCGGTGTAAAAAAATGCGCATTGTTATGCAATATTTAAAAAGTGACGCATCTATCTAGATGCGTCACTTTTTAAATATAGTGCAACGAGGCACATTTTATTACACTGCTGGTGTTATGCGTCACTTTTCTGTGCGCACTCCTTATGACATTCCAGATGTGTCATATTTAATGCATGACGAATCATGTTGCAAGGAGTTACAGATACGTCAGTATTTCTGACATATCTGTAAACATAAAAGTGATGCGAGGCAGGTGCAAGATTTTGACGCAACAGCATCCTAAAAGTGACGCAGAGAAATCTTATAGATTTCAGTACGTCGTTATTACCAAGCTTTTTGCGGGGGAATGCCCCCTTTGCATACATTATACCTGACGCAGATATAATGTGGCGCAGAGTTTTAAAAAGTGACCCATGTACCTAGATGCGTCACTTTTTTAAAATAGCGTCAGGTATAATGCATGCAGAGGGGGTGTTCTCCCGCAAAAAGCTTTGTAATAGCGACGCAGTGAAATCTTTGAGATTTCACTGCGTCAGTTTTAGGATGCTGTTGCGTCAAAATCTTGTGCCTGCTTTACAGCAGGTGTTAGACTGAGGCAAGACCTTTCACATGCTGCTTTCCCCATTTGGAAGGACGCATTACTGGAGTTGCGTCACTTTTGTGACGCACTCCAGCAATGCGTTACTTGGAATGTCATAAGGAGTGCGCACAGAAAAGTGACGCATCGCACCAGTGGTGTAAAAAAATGTGCCTCGTTGCGTTATATTTAAAAAGTGACGTATCTAGGTAGATGGGTCACTTTTTAAAATCAAGCGCCACATTATATCTGCGTGAGGTATAATGCATGCAGAGGGGGTGTTCCCCCACAAAAAGCTTTGTAATAGCGACGCAGTGAAATGTTTGAGATTTCACTGCGTCACTTTTAGGATGCTGTTGCATCCTTTAAATATAGTGCAACGAGGCACATTTTATTACACTGCTGGTGTGATGCGTCACTTTTCTGTCCACAGTCCTTATGACATTCCAGATGTGTCATATTTAATGTATGATGAATCATGTTGCAAGGAGTTACAGATACGTCAGTATTTCTCACATATCTGTAAACATAAAAGTGACGCGAGGCAGGCGCAAGATTTTGACGCAACAGCATCCTAAAAGTGACGCAGAGAAATCTCATAGATTTCAAAACGTCGTTATTACCAAGCTTTTTGCGAGGGATTGCCCCCTCTGCATACATTATACCTGATGCAGATACAATGTGGCGCAGAGTTTTAAAAAGTGACCCATGTACCTAGATGCGTCACTTTTTAAAAAATAGTGTCAGGTATAATGCATGCAGAGGGGGTGTTCCTTGCAAAAAGCTTGGTAATAATGACGCAGTGCGTCACTTTTAGGATGCTGTTGCGCCAAAATCTTGCGCCTGCTTCACAGCAAACCTTTCACATGGTGCTTTTTCCATGTGAAAGGACACATTACTGGAGTTGCGTCACTTTTGTGACGCACTCCTGCAATGCGTTACTTTTGTGTTTACAGATACGTCAGAAATACTGACATATCTGTAACTCCTTGCGAATTGGTTAGTCATATATTAAATATGACATATCTGGAATGTCATAAGGAGTGCGTCCAGAAAAGTGACGCATCGCTGTTTTCACGTAGCGATGCGTCACTTTTCAGAAATGAGGCCTCCAGTTTATTCACTGTGTCATAACTTTCTTTTCTAACACTCACCTTCTTTCATTCCTCCTACTTCACTTCCTTTCACCTCTCATACCTTTCTGTTCTTTCTTACTCATTCTCCTTTCAATTATCAATGCACTATATTTCACTTACTCTTCATTTTTTAAGAATATAGCTCTTTGATGAGAATTGGAGGTAGTTCTGAAAAGAACTTTTGGTTTTCTTCTTTTAACTGAACAGGAACAAAAACAGGGAATGGAAACTGCTCAACAGGAGCAAAAAGAAAAGAAAAAAATTAGGGGTGGGAAGGGCAGCGATGGTTCTCCAATGCTCGAACCATGAGCAGGACACTTTGCTCCCCATAGGTGAGGAGTTGATTGCAGTATCTGCATTTGACGACCCCATGGTTAAATGCAGGTTGTATGTTTGCTCCTGCTCCTGTGATTGTTCTCTCCCAGAAGAAGTTGCTCCTCCTGTTGATGTAGAGGCCCCATCTCTGGGAACCTCTTGTGCCAGAGCCCTGACACTTACCCGGGCAAAATTCTGGGGGTGCCTCCTCTCCACATGGCGAATCATGGTGAAGTTGCCAAAAGAGTATTTTTTTGGGGGGTTACCCCGTGACAGGACCTGTTTGCAGATCCTGCACTCTACTTTTGGTGCATTCACCTTCTTCTGGTCTGCTGGAAACTTAAAAAATTTCCAGATGAAATGTTCTTTGACCTTCGGCTGAGGAGGCTCTTCATCAATGAAATCATTGGAGTCATCTTCACTGCTGGATGGTCTGGCAGCCATGATTAATCAAGGAATATGGAACAGCAAAAAAGGCAGGTCTTTCAGTCACAAAGGTGAAAGAAGAAGTGAAGGAAATGGGTGGGGATTTCATTCATTGTAAAAAAAAACTGTTAGCAACCAATGAAAAGTGTTATTTTAGGGTCACATGACCCGACGCGTTTACGCTGCGCGCTCCGGAGCACTTCCGGTGCGTTTATGCAGCGCAATCGTAGGCGCTTCCGGGGCGCAAACGTGGCGCGATCGTAGGCGCTTTTGCGTGCGTTTATGCGCCGCGAACGTAGGCGCTTCCGAGGGCACTTACGTTGCGCGCCGAAGTGACGTCATCAATCTTTTATAGAAATGCAAAATCATTTTCCTTATTAAAAAAAACTAATTTTATTTGTATGGTACGAAATGTTTTGCATTATTATTAACTTTTCATTCATATTTTTTTTCACGAACGACAGTTGCGCTCTGGGTGCGCTTTCAGATGAGCTCTCGGAAAAGCTTACCGGAGAGCTTAGCTGAAAGCTTCCCGGAGCGCGCACCCAGAGCGCAAAAGAAAAAAATTATATAAAAAAAATGAATACTTAAAAAAAAACAGCAAATTGTAAAAAAAAAAGGTTAGAAACTCGATATACAAAGGAATTAGCATTTAAAAAACCTATGAAATTCACTGAAAAAACCATAGGTTTCACACCAGTTATAGTTAGGAATTAGCATTTAAAAAACCAATTAAATTCACTGAAAAAACCATAGGTTTCACACCAGTTATAGTTAGCTGGAAATTTTACTGATATAAAACCATTGAAATTCCCACGTTATAGTTAGATGGACTCACTATAACTTGCGCGTGCAATGCACTGCTGATGATGTCTTATTAAGCCAGTTAACCAATCAATTTCTAAAAACCATCCATTTCGACACTTATTTAAACATTTATTCTTCCATCAACTTTTACATATACATATATAAAATATATTTATTTTTCAGAAAGACACACATTCACTGGATGGTGTCATCAGTGATGTCATGAGTGATGTCACTGACCATGTCATGAGTGATGTAATATGTGATGTCATCAGCAGTGCATTGCACGCGCAAGTTATAGTGAGTCCATCTAACTATAACGTGGGAATTTCAATGGTTTTATATCAGTAAAATTTCCAGCTAACTATAACTGGTGTGAAACCTATGGTTTTTTCAGTGAATTTAATAGGTTTTTTAAATGCTAATTCCTAACTATAACTGGTGTGAAACCTATGGTTTTTTCAGTGAATATATATATATATATCACAAAAAGTTGCCCTGAAGCATGAGACACCCACTACAGCGTTTTCAGACCTTTTATTCTCCGAGGTAGCAGGAACACCAACAGTTTCTCACAGCAGTATCTCAGTCCCAAACGTGTTTCAAGCTTCACAGCTCTTGTTCACTGGGGTTTCACGGTGGAGAGATTGCTTGGTTTGGCGCCGTATTTGCAGCGCGTAATATATACAATTCGCCATGGTGGGCGTGGCCAAGTTACACTCTGGTCTTTGTAGTTGTTAGTCTATAGTAGTTTGCAACTATACCTCCACTTCAACTTCTTTAATAGATTTGCCGTTCAAAAAACAAGGTTTTCTTGCCAATATTAGCCCAGGAGCACGATCCTCGCTATTTCCCCCTTTTTGACGCCGTTTTTCAACTTCCCACAGCGTCGAGGAGCCGCCTTGCTACGCGGCGGGGTTGTCTCGCGACCCGAGGCCGGCCGCAATTATTTCACATCATCTTTGGGAAAGACATTACATCGCTATAAAGCCACAACAAGAAGAGGAGCATGGCGAAGTACTTACCAGCAGCTCTAACCGGACTCTGAATCCCAGAATGCATCATTGGGAATTTCAGGTGAAGTGTAAGTCCTCTCTCGTTGCCGAACTGCCATGCCCAATGAGAATGAACTTACCTGTTTTTAAACGCTAGCAGGAGAGAATGTGCTATCAATGACGAGCTGAAGAAGGCACCACGCCGAAAACGTTTCTTGTCAAAATAAAGCATTTCCGAAGGGGTCCTGAGTGCAGTGTTTCTTTGTGAGAAACTGGAGCTGACATATGGAGTGCGGTCCACCACCGCACTAACTGCACCCATCAACAAGAGTGCGATGATTGCCCTTGGTGGAGTTTGGAGCGGAATATATATATATACATATATATATATACACAAAAGGAAAAAGTAAAAGTAATTAAAGGGGGGTGAATACACAGCTAAGTTCTGAGAGAGGTTCGGCATAGTGTATGTGGACCTCTTTACCATCCAAGATCATGGAAACAGCTGTGGAACCATGCTGAGCTTTTGATTAAGAATGGAGCTATGGCACTTTAACTGAAAAAAACATTGTCAGTATTGATGATACATGATAACGTATTGGTATATACTGAGCAGAACAAATGCCACAAAAACATATTTGGTTTGAGAGCGTCTTAGAGCAATTGGGGCCTGAAGAGATATGTAAAAGAAATTCGTATATACATTTCTGGCTTTTAGTGGCCAAGAGAACCTCTTGTGTGCAAAACTCACCCAATCTGTTCATTCCAGACATTTTTGATAAACTACTTATCAATTTGTAGAAGAATACAAGCTTATTTTGCCACCCTTGTACCCTGCAGCAAATGAAAACCTGCTACAATACAGAACAGTTAGAGATATTATAACATTTTCAGACACACTGAAAACCAGCATGGCAAAATGGGCTCAGTGGAATCCCTAGTGCAGTCGTTGGTTGGTTGATATGCTTTATTTCGATACATAAAAATATCTTAAAAGCAGTACATACAATAAATATTTTAAAAAAGGCATTCACCAAATGTACATAACAATACATCCAAAGAGATAAAAAAGACGATAAAAACATTGGGATATATACAATTAAAAACAAAATTGATACAGAAAGCCTATTTGAACGAAACAACCAAGACCATTTAAAAAAATTTTGAGATGCCACAAACTACAAGGGCGGAAGTGTCTGTTAATAGAATGCGTAGGGCCAACTGAATATTGGCGGGTGCCAAATGATCTGCACACTGGTTTGAGCCAACGCTTCCTTGGGTTACAATAGTCTGGACATTCAAAAAGGATGTGAGCAACCGTCTCCACCCACGTGGGACATAGGGCACAATAGTGGGAGTGCTGGGAGGTCGATTTCCATCTCGATAGCAAATAGCCTACTGGTAGGGTGCCCACCCTAAACCTAAAGTACAATACCCTATCAAATGCGATGGAAACCAAATCAAGATAGTGTTCGTAGGCCACCACGTCTTTGATTTGTAAGAAAGGAATTGCAGTGTCGTGGGTTGCTTATGAGTTTGAAAGAGACCCAGTCCCAGTACAGTTTCTTCAGGGTGGCTTTGGGTGGGGCAGAGCGAGTAACCCATGCTTCACCCAATCCCAGCTCCCCAAAAAGGCTTTTGACATCCCTCAACCACTTTACCCTGTGCCAACCCCCCATGGCCATCACCTCGGACAGGCCCTCAGCGCGTATGAGGCAAGTTCGGGGACCCTCCACAAACAAGCCCACAGCAACAGGGGCCGTAGTCGTGCCTGATCCATGATCGATCTACATCCCAGGTCCAGTAGTACGGGAACTGTGGGTGTGCTAAAGGGGAGAGCCATTAGGTCTTTCAAAAATTTGCTCTCCACTTTGGCTAATACCTCCAAATTACAAGTGCCCCACAGCTCTGCCCCATATAGTGCAGCGGAGACTCCTCTAGCTTTATAGATATCAATAACAGGGGCCATGCAATGTTTGGGGGAAGAGCAGTGTTCCCTAAGTAACGCACCGCCCACCCTTTTATGGCTGAGAAGCATTTTATTAATATGCGGAGTCCAACTCATGGAGTCACTAAGCCGGATTCCCAGGTAATCGAACTCTGCTACCTTCTCCAGTGGACAGTCATTCAGGACAGGTGGACGCCCTAGTTTCCTGGGGGGATTCATGACCAAATATTTGGTCTTAACAATATTGATCACCAGTCCCCTCAAGGAACAGAGCTCCTGGAAGCGGTCGAGAAGCTTTTGCAGGCCTTGGGGGGGTCTTCGAAATGAGGAGAGTATCATCTGCAAAAAGCAGAGTAGGGATCCGGATGCCCACCAGGGAGGGTGCATCAGCCGGTTCTTTTTGTAAGTACTCCACCACCCCATTCACATACAGAGAGAATAGGGTGGGGGCTAGCACACATCCCTGGCGGACACCCCTGCACACCGGGATCCTGTCGGTCTTTTCCCCCTGTACCCCACCACACCTGCACATAATTCCCTGAGTGTAGTTTAATTAGGAGCAACAAAATATAGGGGGGCAACCCCATGTTCTGCAGCACCCTCCACAATTCCTCCCTAGGTACCAGGTCAAAGGCAGTCTTCAGGTCTATAAAGGCCAAGTAAAGACTGCCCTTGCCCAGCACCACCACCTTCCAGTGCAGGAGCATTAGTCTGAAAGCCTGTTCAATAGTTCCAGTTCCCGACCGGAAGCCCGCCTGGAAGTCTGACAGAATCTTATTGTCATCCACCCATTGGAGAAGCCTCCCCAGGATCGCCTTGCCTGCCACCTTCTGGGAGGAGTCAATAAGGCTTATGGGCCTATAGTTGGCAGGGCTGTCCCGACATCCCTTTTTGAATATCGGGACAACCTCCGCCCCTTTCCAAGAGTCGGGTACAGGACCTCCCCCCAAAATTGCATTCAATAGGGAAGCAACCAACTGGCCCCATTCTTTGGGGTAGGCTCGTAGCAGTTCGCCGGGAATCCCATCTGGTCCTGCAGCTCTTAGTGGGACCAGGGTCTTTATTACGGCTTCAACCTCCCTGGCGGTGAAGGGATCGGGGAGACCAACCATTGCCTTGACCACCGGGGATAAAGAATCGCTGATGACCCCACCAGGCAAGGAATAAAGGGCCTCAAAGTGGTTATACCAACTCTGAGCTGGAATATTACAAGTGACCAACGTGGCAACCGGCCTATCCCTGTTCCTGACCAGGCTCCAGAAACCCCTGGCGTCCCTTCCTATGCTAGCTGCCAAGAGGTCCGCCCAAAACTTCTCCTCCCACTCCTTTTTCACTGCCCTCAAGGTCCGGTAATAATCCTGCCTTGCAAGCCTGGTAGCTACTTGAGATTTAGATTTGACTGCTCCCACCAAGGCTTTTTTCATAGCCCTGCATTTTTTTGTGTACCATCCCTGTTTGGTAGGCGGTCTCTCCCTGATGTTAGCTCCCGAACACCTACCAGGGAGAATAAATAAATTACTTAATTCCCTGGTTAGGTTACAGAAGGTCAACAAAACCTCCTCAAACACTTGGGAAGACATATCTAGTTTATTTGAAGCTGCAAGCAGGAGAGACCCTACGGCTGCCACTTTCTCTGGGGATAAGGTAAATTTTGCCCACTTCAACCGTCGGCCATAGTTAGAAATAGTAAATGCCTGGGGGTTGGGGGCCATATGGGAGAGGGGTTTCTCCCTACCCTTAAGCCACTGGGGAGAGAGGACAAGAGAGAGGAGATTGTGGTCACTCTCAATTGTCGACATGATCTCCATATCCCTTAGAGCACCCCATAAACATACATCGAGAAGAATATAATCTATTCTAGATGTATGATTTGGTCTATTGTAGGTGTGGGCCTCTTTCAGATCTGATTTGGACCTCCCATTGACTGCCCTCAAGTCAAATTCCATATTGAGGGAGTTAATCTGTAGAGCCACTTGAGTCCACCTCTTAATGGGGGGCAAGGCCAGAGCGGGGATCCCCCGCCTTGAGTCCTCCTCATCTGTGCCTAGTACATCGTCCGTATCAAGGGGCTCGAACGTGCAATTGAGGTCACCCGCCACCAAGATGTGGGATTTAAGGGGGCGCTGCCTAAGCAGTCCTTCAAAGAGAGCAATGGTGGCCGATTGTGTGCCACCCTTCGTTCCTCTAGCGTAGATGTTAAAGATGTCCAAAAGCAGGACACCCCGGGAATCCTTTAAGGTGATGTTAAGGAGGTCGGGAGAGTTGGTGGGGTGCTCCTCCACCTTACACTCTAAGGAGATCTCAACCCAGATAAGGAGACCACCCGAAGGGCGTCCCTTCCCTGCCACCGGGGGAACAGCGGGGACAAAGTGGGTTGAATATCCCACCTTGTGACGAGGCTCCCTGCACCAAGTTTCCTGGAAGATACAGATGGAGTAACCCTCCACAAGGGTATTCCAATCCGGCAGGCCCAACTTCCTATCAATACCCGCGACGTTCCAGCTGCAAATCCTAAGGACTGGATCCGCCACAGCTAGCTCGCCGCGGAGTACGGGACCATCTCCGCCCTCCAACTGATCCAGGATTCCTATTCCACTGCCCCTGCTTAATCTCCCATGGGATGCGTTATCGCCCAGTACAATAATAGGGGCCACTGGGCTGGCGATCGGGATGTCGCCGACTACTAATAGCTTAAGGGCTGTGCCAACTACACCCGTACTCTGTGCCCGGGTAGCCTCCCCATGGTGGACATCGGTTCAATATCCTGGAGGGCTCCAGTCAAACCCAGGCCAGGGAGCACATGGGTGAAACTGGGGACCAACAGGATTATCGAGATAAGATGGACGATTGCTCCAACCCCTGCCAGGATATGGGCAAATGGAGATTGCAACAGGCCTTGGGTAGAAGTAGGTCAAATCTACTACACCAATGCTGGGACCCCCATTTATGTCCCTGTGGTTGCAAATAACTTGTGCTACTCTACTGTCTTTGAAATTAACTATCACACAGCCCCCTTCAAATCGCTTGTTGCCGTAACCCACCCACCCTACTCTTCTTACTCCCAAGATCAGCCCGTCAACACCCCTAGGAAGTGGTCTGTTGGTCTTTAACCAATGTAAGGTTTTGTTTTTGAGTGCTTGGTGAGATTTGTATTGTTCATCCTTCAAAATTGGTACATTTGTAAGGATGGCGACATACGGATGGCAATCAGGGGACAGATTAACCGGGGGGCACTTTGGGGCAGTTTTTGGCACAGAAACTTCAGAATGAGTGGCTCTGGATATACTGGTGGAGGTTTAGACTGGATGTGCCCGATCAGGACCCTTGCCCATACCCTTCCCCTTCGATGTGCTCATGATATTGCCAGAGCCCTTCCCTCCCGGCGGCTAGGCCTTACTAGACTTCATCGCCCGGGCTTCAGGGGGTTTGGGGTTACTCATAGGTGCATGGGCAATCAGGGTAGTGCTCACTGGGGTATCCACAACGCATACTGCAGGAGCATTTTCAGACGCCTGCAGAATTACTGTGTTTGCTGTGGATGTTGTTGTGGGAATTGTCTGAGGGGAATCCGGGATCGCCCCATTGCCAACTACCCCTCCCTGTCCATCCTCCCTCATCCTAGAATGTAATTTGATGAGGGGTTTCAATGAAATAAAGTTGTCCAGGGTTGCCTGTTCAAACCTGTCCACCCTTTCCCCTGACCCCTTTATTCTGTCAGCTATCGGGGACAGTAGTGTTTTCATCAAGTTTTCAATTTGTGCTAGTGTTACCGGATCGTGACTTGTAGCCAGTTGGCAATTAGAAGGGGCGACTACACATGCTTCCTTAACTTTAGTACCTGGATGGTGGCCCCTTTTTTCGGTGATGATGTTATCCGTAACTAAACCCTCCCCCATTGTGTTTCCTGTACCCCCACTTCCAAGCTTCTTTGGTCTCTTGTATAATTTGAAGAAGCTACCTTTACGCGGGCTAGCAATCCTTTTCCTTTTGGCAAGAGAGGGGTTCTTGGTTACCAACACCGGTAAGGCCAAAGAGTGTGGAGAACCAGAACCACTTGGAGAGGATACCGGGCATCGTGAAGGGGCTGGGACATCCTAGGAACACATGTCCAGTCCACTACCAACTACTGGAGTGGGAATGGATGGTGCTACCAGGTTCTCCAGCCTGTCGATACTATCCCTCAGAGAAGCAATTCGTAGCTGATCAGGTATAGAGGGGGTGGGGTAGAGGGGAACCGAGCTGCATACTGGTGACTTAACCTGGGCTAGTGAGCCCAGAGAGGAGCGCTTGGGCGGGAACTGTTCTTGTGAAAGGCAGCGCTCTGTCATTACAATCTCTTTCTCAATACCTGCAGCTACTCGTGTGATAATCTGGTCCATAGTTCCTATATAGTTAGTTATAGTTAGTTGGACTCACTATAACTTGCGCGCCTGCAAGTCAAGTCATGTCAGAAAATTTATATAGCGCACTACATACCCAGAGCGTTTCAAGGCGCTTAGGAAGGGGAGGAGGATTACTTGTCGAATATCCACGTTTTAAGTTGCTTTCTGAATGCTAGGTGGTTCTGGGTAAGGCGAAGGTCAGCGGGGAGTGAGTTCCATGTTTTGGCAGCCAGGTATGAGAAGGATCTGCCTCCCATGGTGGTCTTATTGATGCGAGGTACAGTGGCGAGGGCTTGGCTGGAAGAGCGTAGTTGGCGGGGGGGGTGTAGAAGGACAGTCATGAGTTGAGGCATTCTGGTCCGATGTCGTAGAGTGATTTGTGTGCGTAGTCGGAAAGTGATTCTCTTATTGACGGGTAGCCAGTGGAGGTCTTTCAGGTGACCAGAGATATGTTCGTTGCGCGGGATGTCTAATATGATCCTGGCTGAGGCGTTTTGGATTCGTTGGAGTTTTTTCTGGAGTTTAGCGGTAGTACCTGCGTAGAGGGTGTTTCCATAGTCCAGTCGGCTCGTGACCAGAGCGTGGGTGACTGTTTTTCTGGTTTCGGTGGGGATCCAGCGAAATGTTTTTTTGAGCATGCGAAGAACGTTGAAGCAGGATGAGGAGACGGCGTTGACTTGTCTGTTCATTGAGAGTGAAGAGTCCAGGATGACGCCTAGGTTCCGTGCGTGGTCTGTTGGGGTGGGTGCTTTTCCAAGGGCTTCCGGCCACCAAGAGTCGTCCCATGCAGAGGGGGATGTACCTAAGATGAGGACTTCTGTTTTGTCTGAGTTCAGTTTCAGACGGCTTTGTTTCATCCATTCGGCAACTTCTTTCATTCCTTCGTGTAGGTTAGTTTTGGCGGTGCTGGGGTCATTGGTGAGAGAAAGGATTAGTTGAGTGTCATCCGCGTAAGATATGATGTTGAGGTTGTGTTGGCGGGCGATGGCCGCGAGGGGGCTCATGTATACGTTGAAGAGGGTGGGGCTGAGTGAGGATCCTTGTGGTACTCCACAGATGACTTCAGTGGCCTCGGACTTGAATGGTGGAAGGCGGACTCTCTGGGTTCTTCCGGTGAGGAACGAGGTGATCCATTCCAGTGCTTTTCCTTGGATTCCGACGTTTCTGAGGCGTTGTAGAAGGGTGCTATGACAGACCGTGTCGAAGGCTGCGGAGAGGTCGAGGAGGATGAGGGCGACTGTGTCTCCGTTGTCCAGTAGAGTTCGAATGTCGTCTGTTGCTGCGTTGAGGGCGGTCTCAGTGCTGTGTTTTGCTCGGAAGCCAGATTGTGAGGAGTCGAGTGATTTGTTGGCTTCAAGGAAAGCGGCGAGTTGGTTGTTGACAGCTTTCTCGATGACTTTGGCCGGGAATGGAAGGAGTGAAATGGGGCGGTAATTTTTGAGTTCGGTGGGCTCCGCTGTGGGTTTTTTCAGAAGGGCGGTGAGTTCGGCGTGTTTCCCGTCTTCCGGGAAGGTGGCGGAGTTGAAGGAGCAGTTGATGACGTCTCTGAGGTGCGGTGCTATGACGGAGTCTGCTTTGTTGAAGATGTGGTGAGGACATGGGTCTGTGGGGGATCCTGAGTGGATGGAATTCATCAGGCGGATTGTGTCCTCAGTGGAGATTGGGTTCCAGTCGTTGAGGGTGTTCACGGGGGGAGAATGTTCAGCAAATGGTTGGGTGGGTTGGTCTCCGGGTTGGTTGTCGAAGCTGTTGTGGATGTCTGCAATCTTGTTGTGGAAGAATGAGGCTAGGGAGTCGCAGAGGGCTTGAGAGGGGGTGATGTCGTTGGAGTTGGCCGAGGGATTGGAAAATTCCTTGACAATGTTGAAAAGTTCCTTGCTGTTGTGGGCGTTGTTGTCAAGTCGATCCTTGAATGCTGCTTTCTTGGCCTTTCGGATTAGTTGGTGGTGAGTGCGGGAGGCGTTTTTGAAGGCGTCCTTGGTGCTAGTGGTTGGGTCTTTTTTCCAGGCCTTTTCAAGGGAGCGGCAGAGTTTCTTGGACTTCTTAAGATCATCATTGAACCATGAGGCCTTCTTGCTGCCAGGTTTGCTTTGACGTATTTTCAGTGGTGCTAAGGTGTCGGCGGTGTTGGATAACCAACGGGTGAGGTTGGCGGCGGCTTGGTTTGGGTTAGAAGACTGAGCTGGGGTGTTGAGAAGGAGCGATGCGGAGATCTGGTCGGTGGTGAGTTTGTTCCAGTTTCTTTGCAGAGTTGGTTGGAGGTGGTTGGTGGGTTTTGGCTTGTTGTAGGTGAAGTGAACGCAGCTGTGGTCAGTCCAGAGGAGATTCGTAGTGTGGCTGAAGGAGACATGATTGCTGGAGGTGAAGATGGGGTTGAGTGTGTGACCTGCGATGTGGGTGGGGGAGGTGACTAGTTGTTTAAGTCCGAGGTTGGCGAGGTTGTCCAAGAGGGTGGTGGTGTTGCGGTCGTTGTTCTTTTCAAGGTGAAAGTTGAGGTCTCCCAGAAGGATGTAGTCTTTGGAGGGGAGCGCGTGTGGAGTGATGAAGTCCGTGATGTCCTCACTGAATTTTGCGCGGGGACCTGGTGGTCTGTAGAGGAGGGTGCCTCTGAGTGTGGTCTTGGGGTCGATGTGGATTTGGAAGTGGAGGTGTTCGGAGTTGGCGAGGTTGGCGTCAGAGCTGGTTGAGATGCGGATTGATTTCTTATGGACGATGGCGATTCCTCCTCCTGTGTGGCCGGAACGGTCCTTGCGTGTGATCTTATAGTCTTCAGGGATGGCAATGGTGATGTCTGGGGCGGAGGAAGCGTTCATCCATGTTTCTGTTAGGAAGGCGACGTCTGGAGAGATGGTGTCTAGTAGATTTCATAGGCCAATGGCGTGTCTGTGGACCGAGCGGGTGTTGAGAAGAATGCATTGTAGGTGGTTGGGGTCGGGAGTCTGTGGAGTGGTCGTAGCGGAGTAGTTGTCGGTGCCGTTGAATTTGTAGGAGTAGCAGGAGAAAGGTCCATGGGTATGTCCAGGAGCTGCTTGGACGCAGTTTGGGGCGCGACCGGAGTTAAGGGATAGGAGGGTTGCGGCATCGTAGGTAATGCGGGAGGGCTGGGAGGGGCGGGGGCCAGGGGGTCTGGCGCTGGGCGCGGTCCAGGCGCGGACGGGCGTAGACGGGCTTACCTTTGGCGCACCTTCGGCGCGGGTTGGGCGCGGACGCTGCGCGTGGACGCTGCGCGCGGGAGCTACTGTCATATATGGATAGTGGAGGGGGAGGGGCGAGGGCGGCTCAGCTGGGAGGCGGGGCGGGCTAAGTAGGAGGATAACAACAACAAAATGGAGGACGCTTGGGGGGAATACACTTTAAAGATCAGGAAAGTCGCGCTGGCAATCTGAACAATGAAACATGCAAAGCGGTACACAAAGCGCACAGCAGGCTATTCAATTCACACAGTTCTCGGCAAGAAGCGCTATGCAACGATACCGGAGCCAAAGGGAGCGACCACTGAGCTGGGAAGCGTCGAGTGAGTCACAGCGCTTCCAGGTAACGGAGCGCTGAAGTAGTCTGTGGGGGGGCGGCTCAGCTGGGGGGCGGGGCGGGCTAAGTAGGAGGACAACAACAACAAAATGGAGGGCGCTTGGGGGGAATACACTTTAAAGATCAGGAAAGTCGCGCTGGCAATCTGAACAATGAAACATGCAAAGCGGTACACAAAGCGCACAGCAGGCTATTCAATTCACACAGTTCTCAGCAAGAAGCGCTATGCAACGATACCGGAGCCAAAGGGGCCCGCCTCTCCCCCTCCCCTCAAGATTTTCCCCGAGCGTGTGGACATTAATAGTAACTGTGGGGGTATAGCGACACTCTATACCTGATGAAGTCCAACCCTTACAGCCAGGAGTAGCAGATGACAGGGGGGTGTCCCAGCCCAGCCTTGGCCAGCCCCGGACTGCCACAGACTGCCCGCCCTTTGCCCGGGCTTCGCCCGGCGTCCCGCAAGACGTTAGGCAAGCCGATGAAGTAGGGGGCGTTGCAGGCAGGAGGCGTGGCTACCAGGGGGTGCGGCCGCGATGTTCCTGGCTCGGCAGGGACCCTTGGTCAACAGAGTCCCTACCGCGCACCCCCCCTGAGGTTACTGCTGGCGCCCCGGCTCCACAAAGTTCACAGGCACAGGTTTCAGGATCAGCCCTCTGTCCTCAACCACGAAGCGCACCCGTGAAGCGGCACCCGCGAAGCGGCACCCGCGAAGCGGCACCCGCGAAGCGGGTGCGGCGAGATGTGACGGCGATCCACACAGGAAACAGAAGGGTCCAAGGTCAGTGTCCTTATTCCGCTTTACGGCCAGTAATGTGAGCGTCCTGCAAGCTCACAGGGAATGCCGTACTTTATGCACCTGGTCAGGCAGGGGGCGTGGCTACCAGGGGGCGCGGCCACGATGTTCCTTACTGTGCAGGGACTCCTGGTCAACAGAGTCCCTGCTGCGCACCACCCCTGAGGTTACTGCTGGCGCCCCGGCTCCACAAAGTTCACAGGCACAGGTTTCAGGATCAGCCCTCTGTCCTCAACCACGAAGCGGCACCTGCGAAGCGGGTGCGGCGAGATGTGACGGCGATCCACACAGGAAACAGAAGGGTCCAAGGTCAGTGTCCTTATTCCGCTTTACGGCCAGTAATGTGAGTGTCCTAGTGCAGTCATTAAGACATCTTCAAAATGGCAAGCCAAATTGTACCTCCCTTTATTCATCTTAATCAAGAGATCTGGCATTTATCCTGAAACATGGCCTGATTCTATTATTTAACCTACCCTCATATAAGCAATGACAATCTAATAGGTATGCTTTCACCAAAACCCTTTTTTGCTTTGTCAATGCTTGTTTTGTTCTGTCATTGTTTTTGTCAAACCTTTTGATTTGGGGATACTGATAGGCCCTCTTCAATCTAAATAAAATGGCTAAAAAGGAAAAAACACACATTGCCATAATCATTCCCTAAAGAACAACTAAGAGTTGGCTCTAATCAGTATGGCTGAGCCGTAATAGCAAATAACAAACGAAAATTGCCAGTACTGATGTGAATGAGTGAGATACACAAGTTACAACACAGCGCTTGAAACAACATTCAAGACCGGGAACTAGTCAATAGCTTTTATTGTTATTCGTACCTTTTTTCAAGAAAAGACATATTTTATAAAAAACTTCATGCAAAATTACATCTTCAAGACGGACACATAATACATACTAGGCTGGAGCACAAATCAAGAATCATTCATCATATCAGACATATCACAGGCATACAACAACATGCAACCAATCTATGGGGGGGAGGGGCACTATAACTACAAAAATGTGCAATATATTTACAATGCAATGACAAGCACAAGACTAGGGGGAAGTACAAAAGAAAGGAAGCCAAAGTCTGCGAGACAATTTTTGGATGGTATTGCAAAAAAAATTCTAAAATAGGTACATTCCTATATTAAATCTAAATATCCCAAAAACTTTGTTCAATTATTAAATGAAGGTAATGTACATAAATCAGCGATAAGCAAAAGAATCCCTTTAGAGAGCTTATCACTCTTGCAGACAGCAAAATGGCAGGGGCCTATGCGTTTCGAATCCCGCTGAGTTTCTGGGGATTCTCTTCAGGGCCTTGAATGGTATCTAAACACAATACAAAAAGATGGAAACAGAAAAGAAAAAGGAAATTTAAGAATCTAGAAACATTTGAGTTTTTAAACAAAGTCAACGGATCAACATCAGGTTCCTGTCTCAGGTCCCACCCTCTCACCAAAAAGCAGGGATGAGGGGTGGATGGAAGGCCTCAGAGATCTAAGGAGGTAGTCTGTGTCCAAATCTGAAAAATTAATTAATGCATCGATGTTAGATGGAATTGAAGTTTTAGGGAGTGGGAGTTGGCGGGAATGGACGGGAAGCTTAGTTTTACTTACCTTGTGTATCAAAAAGGTTTTCTTAAAAAGCGAGCCGAGGGGGAAGAGTATGGCATGCGTTTACCTGTTAGGTGGAAAAAATGGAAATTTCAGAAGGGGATTCTAATAGTACTGGGAGGTTGACGCTCTAAAGGGTAGTAAGACTCTCACCTGGTTAATGGAGACCAAAGATTTCGGTATACGTAGCCGCGAGGTAGTAGACACTGGCACAAAGGTCTAAAGAAGTGAAAATAAATGGAAGGGAAAATGAATAAACAGAAGCAGCAGGGTGAGTATTAAGCGAAGTAGGACTGACGAATGGAGTCTTACCAGAAAAACGGGGGAGGACGATTTAGGTATTTGATTGGAAGGTTGACGATATATATCAGTGGGTGCCTTGTTAATCTGAAAAAATCCAGCGATAAACAGTGTAAATTGTCGCTAATCTACAGCTTGAAACAAGCTAGGCAATAGCCGTTAAAAAGGCTTACCACAATGGCTGATAGGACGCGTTGGTACCGCCTAAAACGGGTCACATATACAAAGGAATTCAGGAGACCTTGAACGACATTAAAATAAGCGTTTTAGCGGTTGTTATTTTATCGGTTATGGCATAAAGTCTAACCAAGGATTTCAAGGACTTACCGCCATGTATGCAACATACGGCAGAAAACAGTTTATTTGTAAGGAATTAACTGTAAGGAAAAGAAAAATAGGGTCATTAGTCTATCTTTTAAGGACTATGGCTAGCGGTGAAAGAAAGGAAATCTAGATTCCATTACTTACATAGGATTAGTCTGACGAGACCTTAAGCTCGGCGGCATTTCGGTTAGCACTATACCCTGGCTCATGCGCAGAAGCTGGCCGGGGCTGAGCTGATCTGGCTATATAGGCTGACCAGGTGGACAGTCACGCCCTCAATTGGACGAAAAGAGCGACGGAAGACATGGACCGGATTCTAAATTTCATGCATACGATCCATGTAATAAGGGGAATAGATACACAAGTTAGATGGATTTCAAAGGGTCTAGTGTACTCGCAGACGACACAGAATTAAAGTTTAAAGATTTCGCTCAATTCATTGAGCCCGGATACAGCTGTGTCAAATTTGACTATGAGAAATGCTTCTCTTTTTGATAATCCCAAATTCTGATCACCTCCTCGAGGATTTTTTTCTATTCTTGAAATTACTGTCCATTTTAGCTCACTGACTTGATGTTGCATCCGCATCCAATGTTGCACCAAAGGAGCATTTTCAACTTTCCTTTTTAGTCTGGATTTGTGTTGCGAGATACGTTGGCGTACCTCTTGGTTCGTTTTGCCTATGTATAATAGATGACATGGGCATGTAATGCCATATACAACAAACTTACTCTTACAGTTGCTGAATACATCATGCTTCCAGGAGATTCCATTATGTTGGAAGAGAGAACCCTCCAGTGTAGATTCACAGCACAAGCAGGTGCCACATTTGTGATGTCCGAGGATAGGGGGCATCCCCATCATTTGGCGTAACGTTGCAGGTTTGGGGGCTGGCATAGCCGCTCGGACTATATGATTGGCAATGTTGTTTTCTTTTTTGAAGGCAAATAGGGGTACATTTACAAGACTTTCATCTAGATCCTTAACTAGATGCCAATTCTGTTTTATAACCTTTTTCAGTTTGTTGGCATTGGGGCAATAAGTGGTGACACATACTTGTCGTTTCAACTCAGGTTTGTTTTTTCGTTCCAGAAGTGTCTCGCGTGGGGTCCATTGGGCTCTCTTCATACAGATCTTAACAAGTTTTTTAGGGTACCCCCTATCACACAGCTTGGATATTAGATTATCTGAATGGTATTGGAAATCTTCTTTAAATGTGCAGTTTCTGCGAACTCGCAGAAACTGCCCATAAGGGAGGTTTTCTTTAAGATTTCTAGGATGGTTGCTGTTAAACATCAGGGACTTATTTCGGTCGGTGGGTTTGATATATAGTGTGGTTGCTAATTTCCCTTCTGATGGAAAGACCTCCACGTCAAGGAATGCAATCCTGGTTGTCGTCTCAGTCAAGCTGAACTTTATGTCAGCAGTCCTGGCATTTAGCCATTGATGGAATAGAGTAAGGGTGTCACTGTCTCCTGTCCATGTCATAAAAACATCATCAATAAATCGGAGCCAAGCTCCGATGTACTGAACGAATGGATTATTGTTGTAAATGTAGGCGTTCTCATACATTGCCATAAACAGTACTGCCAATTCTGGTGCAAAGGGGCAGCCCATAGCTACCCCTTTGACCTGGTAGTAATACTCACCGTTGAAACAGAAGTAATTCTTCTTTAAGGCAAACGTTGCTAGGTCTACAATGAATTTAGTTGGCACCCGCATAGGTCTAGGTCTGGAATCTAAAAAATGTGTAAGTACTGCTACAGCTTCATCTTGGGGGATCTGTGTGTACAGAGAAGTTACGTCTAAAGTAACTAATCTGTCTCTGTTTTCACAGAAGTCGATGTTCTCCAATTTTTTGATAAAATCTGTAGTGTCCTGTAGATAGGATTTAACCTGCGTCATGAATTCCTTTAGGAAACAATCTACGTATTTCGCTGCCGGCTCTAGCACAGAACCACATTCTGCCACGATGGGTCTGCCAGGCGGATGGTCTGGATCTTTATGAATTTTGGGCAGTACGTAGAACATAGGCACTTTAGGATGTTTAATTTTTAGATATTCAAGTTCCTTGGGACCAACTAAACCCTGATCAAATCCTTCTTGTACAATGGCAAAAAAGTTCGTTTTGAAGGTCTGTAGTAGGATCTTTATTTATCTTACGATAACAGCTAATGTCCTCTAGCTGTTTCAATACCTCTGTGGTGTAATCTTGGCTATCCCACACAACTATAGCACCGCCTTTATCGGCCTGCTTAATTATTACGGCGTTGTCAGTTTTTAAGTTATTTAATGCTGTCATCTGTTTCTTGGTGGTATTAAACTTCACAAATTTTTTCTCTTTTTCCATAGCAGATATCGCAGACAAGACACTTTTCTCAAAGGTCAAAAGGTCTTTGGGAACTTTACTGGCTGGAGGACAAAAGGTGGACTTGTTTTTTAAGCCTGTAACTTCCGGGGACTGTTTGGTGGGATTTTCACTAAAGAACAGGGTTAATCGTAATTTTCTGCAAAATTCGATAAATTCTGATTTCATTTTTACAAAATCAGTTCTTTTTGAAGGAACGAATGACAAGCCTTTTGCCAAGATACTTTCCTCTTCTGATGTCAATACTTTTTTAGATAAATTGAAAATTGGCGACGCGTTCAGTTTTTGTAATGCTGTCGTCGTGTTTTCATTTCCCATGGGATGGTGTATCTCACTCGACCCCTGGGACGTGTTTGGCCTCTCTCTAAAAAATGAGGATTTGACGATTGGTTTTGCTGTTGTTGGTTGACGTTCCAGTTCCGGTTTCTATTCGGACGATTGTAATTACTGGTAGACTCGCTATCAGTCCCTGACGATGATGTGTCAGAGAAGGAAGTAAACTGTTTTCGTGATCTCCCTTGGTTTCCTTGAAGGAAACGTCGGGATTCTGCTTTGGAATAGAAATCAGCCTGTAAGTATGGGTATATATTATCTAGTGAAAAACCTTTCTTGTCTTTTTCAAATTGATTAGACTTTTGAGTTATGGTATAGTCTTTAAACTCCTGTACTTCTTTAGCTACTTTTTCCAGGAGTGCCTTGGCATCTGCTATGGTTGGATTGGTGCTAATTTCGGCTTCTAATTTAGAAATTTCAGCTAGTTCTTCCTTCGATATTCTAACCGCTGTCTCGACTGTTAAGACCATAAGGTCTCTACTACATTTAGTTTCAATTAGGGAGAAACCTTTTTTGAATATCGGATCCTCTGTAAAGATTACAGGTATATTCTTGATTTGTAATCCGGCTGGGATGGTGCCTTCTCGGAGGTGTTGCAACAAGAAATGACCATGAAGGTCTGTCCTGATTTGCTTCTTTTTTAAGCGAATCAATTTGTCAGATTCGTTAGATGTTGTCGCTGTCTCGCTTAAGGTAACTGAAGAGAAGACAGGCGGGTCACTGAGCAGGTTTCTGATGTGATCCTCAGAATAGGCAAAGGTGTCTTTTTCTGCCATTACTATAAAGAAAAAAGATAGAAAGAAACAGAAGGAGTTAAAAAACTTTGGGCTAGCATGTACACAGGTACCAATCACAAAAGAAATGGGGTATAGAAGGTTGCACAAATTCGACATTCACTTCAGAATTAATGAACAACAAAGGGAACCTCGCGGGCCGGCACCCGCTATAATAACCAAAGAACAACTAAGGGTTGGCTCTAATCAGTATGGCTGAGCCGTAATAGCAAATAACAAACGAAAATTGCCAGTACTGATGTGAATGAGTGAGATACACAAGTTACAACACAGCGCTTGAAACAACATTCAAGACCGGGAACTAGTCAATAGCTTTTATTGTTATTCGTACCTTTTTTCAAGAAAAGACATATTTTATAAAAAACTTCATGCAAAATTACATCTTCAAGACGGACACATAATACATACTAGGCTGGAGCACAAATCAAGAATCATGGACGGGAAGCTAAGTTTTACTTACCTTGTGTATCAAGGTTATGGCATAAAGTCTAACCAAGGATTTCAAGGACTTACCGCCATGTATGCAACACACGGCAGAAAACAGTTTATTTGTAAGGAATTAACTGTAAGGAAAAGAAAAATAGGGTCATTAGTCTATCTTTTAAGGACTACGGCTAGCGGTGAAAGAAAGGAAATCTAGATTCCATTACTTACATAGGATTAGTCTGACGAGACCTTAAGCTCGGCGGCGTTTCGGTTAGCACTATACCCTGGCTCATGCGCAGAAGCTGGCCGGGGCTGAGCTGATGCCATAACCGATAAAATAACAACCGCTAAAACGCTTATTTTAATGTCGTTCAAGGTCTCCTGAATTCCTTTGTATATGTGACCCGTTTTAGGCGGTACCAACGCGTCCTATCAGCCATTGTGGTAAGCCTTTTTAACGACTATTGCCTAGCTTGTTTCAAGCTGTAGATTAGCAACAACTTACACTGTTTATCGCTGGCTTTTTTCAGATTAACAAGGCACCCACTGATATATATCGTCAACCTTCCAATCAAATACCTAAATCGTCCTCCCCCGTTTTTCTGGTAAGACTCCATTCGTCAGTCCTACTTGGCTTAATACGCACCCTGCTGCTTCTGTTTATTCATTTTCTCTTCCATTTATTTTCACTTCTTTAGACCTTTGTGCCAGTGTCTACTACCTCGCGGCTACGTATACCGAAATCTTTGGTCTCCATTAACCAGGTGAGAGTCTTACTACCCTTTAGAGCGTCAACCTCCCAGTACTATTAGAATCCCCTTCTGAAATTTCCATTTTTTCCACCTAACAGGTAAACGCACGCCATACTCTTCCCCCTCGTCTCGCTTTTTAAGAAAACCTTTTTGATACACAAGGTAAGTAAAACTAAGCTTCCCGTCCATTCCCGCCACCTCCCACTCCCTAAAACTTCAATTCCATCTAACATCGATGCATTAATTAATTTTTCAGATTTGGACACAGACTACCTCCTTAGATCTCTGGGGCCTTCCATCCACCCCTCATCCCTGCTGTTTGGTGAGAGGGTGGGACCTGAGACAGGAACCTGATGTTGATCCGTTGACTTTGTTTAAAAACTCAAATGTTTCTAGATTCTTAAATTTCCTTTTTCTTTTCTGTTTCCATCTTTTTGTATTGTGTTTAGATACCACTCAAGGCCCTGAAGAGAATCCCCAGAAACTCAGCGGGATTCGAAACGCGTAGGCCCCTGCCATTTTGCTGTCTGCAAGAGTGATAAGCTCTCTAAAATGATTCTTTTGCTTATCGCTGATTTATGTACATTACCTTCATTTAATAATTGAACAAAGTTTTTTGGATATTTAGATTTAATATAGGAATGTACCTATTTTAGAATTTTTTTTGCAATACCATCCAAAAATTGTCTCGCAGACTTTGGCTTCCTTTCTTTTGTACTTCCCCCTTGTCTTGTGCCTGTCATTGCATTGTAAATATATTGCACATTTTTGTAGTTATAGTGCCCCTCCCCCCCATAGATTGGTTGCATGTTGTTGTATGCCTGTGATATGTCTGATATGATGAATGATTCTTGATTTGTGCTCCAGCCTAGTATGTATTATGTGTCCGTCTTGAAGATGTAATTTTGCATGAAGTTTTTTTATAAAATATGTCTTTTCTTGAAAAAAGGTACGAATAACAATAAAAGCTATTGACTAGTTCCCGGTCTTGAATGTTGTTTCAAGCGCTGTGTTGTAACTTGTGTATCTCACTCATTCACATCAGTACTGGCAATTTTCGTTTGTTATTTGATAATCATTCCCTGGCACGCAAGGGAACTGCTTTGCATGTGCTCCTTGTGACAGGGCAGCATGCCTCCACTCACAGTGAAGTTAGCAAATAGATGAAGTAGGCTGACCCATTTCCCCATACTGTTATGCTGCAGTAGATGGAAGAAAATGTGAATGGCACAATAACAGACCAATGAATGAAGGGGGCTGGAAGAAAGCCCCCATTACGAAGTATATTATATGTATAATTTTAGTAAAATCTAAGGATCTTGATTAACACTAGACCTTAAAGGAAAATAATCACAATCCTACCTCATACAGTTTTTTATCACTCCTTTATACTACTGCTAAAATCTTTGCTCGAATTCTGCTTTGCCATCTTGAAATATGGGCAGGGCACAAGATGAAGAGTTAATCAAAAAGAGACTAGCTTAAGTAAAGAGGTTAACAAAATTTAATTTTTAAATTTAAATGACTCAGGTATGTTTCGTCAGGGGGTAGTGGCACCTGGTGAGTGTGCTCATGAAGCCCTCACCCACCAACCTAGTTGGTGGCATGCTTCATCATCGGGCCCACCCAGTGACACCTAGCGTGTCCCGGGTGTGCTTCGACGCCTAATTACAGCGGAGCAGGTATATCGCTGAGTGTGCGGTGAAGAGTGTTATGATGCTCATATCTTGAAAAGAGGGGGGATTTTGACTGGGGCTGTGAGGGCCTTATATCATACGTTTTTTAGGACCACCTAGAGGCTGAGATGGGCTTTTATCTACCTCCTTTTAGACTTCAGTATTGTTAATTCTAATTTCTTTTAGATGAATCAGAGTGGTTGGGACTCTTCTTTTTGATATACAAGATGACAAGGCAGGTAGCCTAGATGCAAATTAAGCTTGGCACTACAAGGCAGCTAAGAGAATCCCAGCTTTTAATAGTTTTAAGCACGGCCACCGTATTTTCCCTTTATCTCGAATCAGTTTAGAGGATTTTCTGCCACATGGAGTTTCCCTGTAAGGTGCAATCGTTCTATATTTAGATTGTTTGTATTTTAAACCTCCAGTACAGTTGAAGTGTGCAGTGGGGGGGGGGGTCTTGTTGTAGGTCTATCTGTTAAAGCCTGTAAGTGTAAAATTACAGCTATTTGACTCTGGCTACCCTGTGACTATGCTGGTCTCGAGTTCTAATCTCTCACTTTTGAAAGACAAGATTTGAATGCTCAGATTTTCTATTTTGTGGGCTCTTCTACAAAGGCGCCATGTTTAAATGGGCTCGCATCTCTGCAAATTCCTGGCAGGTTACTAAATGTAATATTTTTTGGTTCGTCTACTATTTTTTGGGTATTCACAAACGCTCATGGCGGAGATTGTGCACATGAAAAGATAGGACTGTTCTAATTTATTGTTATGCATTTTTTATGCGAATTTCTACAACTCGACTGCAGAGTCTCCACATTTGTAAAATTACTTTTAGTAAAATTAAACTTGTAGTTTGTGAATTAAACCTGTAGTTTGTAAATACCCCCCAAAAAGTAGTAAACTTACACAAAAGTGTAAGTTTATTTTTGTGAAGCAGGCCCTAATTGTAAGAACTTTAGACAGGACAAGTTTGAAAAACAGAGGCAACTCACGGTTTGCGACGTGTTGAATTTAAAAGTTCACACATTAACTCAGAGAAATTCAGTTGTATGTGCCTGATTTTTAGACAACTCCAACGCAAAAAAAGGCACTCCACCATTCATGATATGGTCCCAGTGGCTGTATTGCGATTGCAGACTTCCATGAATTTAGAGGCAAAGCCTTGTGCTGGGTCTCTCCAATTTGTATAAAAATTATTTCAAAATGAACTGCAACATGTTGTGGTCTGCTAGACTGTAATACCAAAAGTTTATTTAACTCACAATTTGTAATTATCAATATGCTGTATGTAGAATAAAAGTTGTCTTTCTGTGCAATCAGTAATCTTTTCGGGAATGATAGTAATGGATTTTTTTTACCTTTGTCCTGGATCCTGAGTTGAGACCAGTGGTGGCTGGTAAAAATGTGCATGAGGGGTATCTTCCTCCAGCCCTGGGGAGATTGAAAAAGATAACAAGCTTTGGCATAGCCAACAGTTCTTACCTTTGGGACTTTATGTGTTTGGCAATGCAGTATATTCGTTTTTTGTTCATTTATATAGGGCGAACAAGACCCAAGATTGTGTCTGGGGGATTTACATGAGACCAGTTACTACTACCTTCAAGCTGAGTTTACACTAAATCAGCTGCTTAAAAACGGGACACCTACCTGGGGTTCTCGTGTTTTGGGTGCAAACCGCCTTTGGCCGTGAGCAGAGTTCACCTTCTCCGTTCATACAATGATGTAAAGGGGTCTGCCATGTTTAAAGCTACAGCGCTGCATGCCGTGAATGCTGCAAAAGTAAATTAATAGAAAAGAAAGGTGGGTGGTTGCCATGTTTAAAGATAACAACACGAAAAATGCCTGTCCCAATATCAATTTCAAAAACAAATTTCTTTATAAAGGCAAACGCAAATTTTTTATTTAACCGTATCTTTTGAATTTTTAGTTTTCACTTTGCAACACATTTATATATGAAAAGGAATTACTGTACAATTTACATACAATATACATTACACATAAATCACAAAACACTATTTACATTTCTAGTAATGCAAATAAAACAAAACATACATCAAAAGTTAAACGACACTTAATTCAAGCCACAACTTATTGTGTATTTCTTGGTGTTACAACTAAATTAATCACCTTCCAACGAAAGGACAAAGTTACATAAGGAGCAAAGCCCACATAGGCTGTTTAAATTCAAATTGAAACAACAGTGAATTTGATTCTTCAATGGCGTTACTAGCTCCTTTGGTTATGTCGACGTGTTTCGACGCTGGGAAACCAGTTCCCAGGGTCTCATCAGGGCCTTGTCACTTTCTTAGGTAGTTTTGGCTACTGGAGCCTCCTTGGTGTTTGTTTGGGCTCACGGTTCTGTGTTCTAATGAATTCGTGAGCACAGGGGCAGATGCAGGATTTCCTACGAATATCCAATCGATACCGACGTATTTCAGTGTCTTTTTTAATCAGTGTGTCTTGGGGCGATCTCAACATTTTAAACCTGTTATTCAGACCCACTACTCTGTTCAAAACTCTCTCCTATGGACAACTGTTATTGCGTTGCTGCAACTTCGTGTGTTGACACTTTCTGGTTCCTGCCGGTGGTAATAAAGATAATCTCTACAGGCGCAATACTTTCGCTTGTCAACTCTGTGCCATAAGACGTGCTTCTCTCGATCCGCCAAACAATGCAGTCGCAGATAAAGCATGTGCCGTGAATGCTCAGAAAGTGAATAAATATTAAAGAAAGGTGGGAAGCCACTATGTTTAAAGCTAAAATGTGGCATGCCGCAAACGCTGCAAAAGTAAACAAGTAGAAAAGAAAGGCGTGAAGACGCAATGTTTAAAGCTAAATTGTGGTGTATTGCGAATACTAAAAAAGTAAATAAATAGAAAAGAAAAGCCTTCTGCTGCTATGTTTAAAGCTAAAGCGCTGCATGCCGCGAATTCTCCAAAAGTAAATACATAGGAAAGAAAGGCGGGCGAACCCATGTTTAAAGCTAAAGCGTGGCGTGCCGCGAATGCACTAAAAGTATATAAATAGAAAACAATAGCTATGAGTGGGCACTGACATGCTTGACTTGCTAACTCTACCGAGAGCATACGGTTTCTCACACTTGTGTTTTCTTTTTTTTCTTTTTATTTTTTAAAAACCTTTATTTAAAAACAATGCACACAGCTATTCAGCCTTACATCCCGGAGGCGAGGCAGCAGAGCGGACCACAGTAAATCAAACTGCAAGAATCAGTACTTCAGTACGAATGAAGGTTAATTTTCAAATTTTATATAATCAACGTAAAAAGAAGAAAAAGGAAAAGAAAGGAGCGCCGGAACTGGCGCAACGAAGAAGGCAATGAATTTAAGGTACAGTGAGGCGTAGTGAGGGGGCCGGACAAGCATAGAGAACACAGTAATAATCAGGATAATAGGGATACTAGGAATGCAGGGGAGGGAAACACAGGATAGCAGAGTATGAAGTCTCCAGTTGGAACAATAGACTATGGGGACAAGTGTTCTTCCTGTGGAGCAGATTTTGGAGGTACGCAAATGTCACCCCTGTATTCGTTCCAAGCCCCCCACATTTTCAGCCACTTTTTAGGCTTACCCCTGGCAACATACACAGTCTTTTCCCGGAACATACACCAATCCATGTTGGCCTTCCACTGCACAACCATTGGAGCCGTCGTGGCTCCCCACCTTTGTGCGATGTCCCGTTTCGCTACCATATTACCCAGGGTCACCCATCGGGTCTGGGCCACGTTGTGGTCTGTCGGGCCTCATATATTCAGGAGGCACCTTCTGGCTTCCGCACACACTTCCATCCCAGTCACCTTGCTCATAATCGAGTGCACGCGTCGCCAATAAGAAGTTATTGCATTACATTCCCATATAATATGCATAAATGTGGCTAGAGCACCACAGCCGCGCCTACAGAGGCCATCAGCGGAGTGTCCCATATGTATTAGTCTGGGGCCAGTGACGTAGACTCTGTGCAAGATTTTCACCTGCACCAATCGAAGACGGGAAGAGATGGCGACCTCCTTAGGGGAAGAAACCGCACTCTGCCAATCCTCGTCATCAATCTCTATCCCGTCACGCACCCACTGATCCCTCACTCCCAGGAGGAGGTCTGTACGAACATTGATAAGCTTCTTATATGTTAATGAAATGGCACTGTCCGGCATATGGCCATCCAGTACCCTGTCCTCTAAGGGAGAACTGTCAGGAATCGCCTCACCCTCCGGCATGACGGACAATAGTGCGTGCCGCAGCTGAGCATAGCGGAAAAATTCCGTTCCACCCAGCTGAAACTCTGCCTGTAACTGGGCGAAAGATTTTATCTCGCCACGCAGCAACATGTCCTCCACCCTAGAGATACCAATCAGGTCCCACTTATCAAAGCCTTTAGTATGCCACAATCTACCCAGTATATCCGAGTCGTAGAGAGGGGTCATCTTCGTTAGCCTACCCTTCCATCCCTGCGCCTTTGTAATAGCCCTCCAAATATGTACGGCGGTGTTCGTTGGACCAGACATCCGTTTGTCAAGAGACCTCGTGTAGAGCGCCCTATGATATTTCCTGCCGCCCAGAAGCCACCGATCCATAGCATACCCCGGATTGTCCACAGGACCGTAGAGGCCATGGTTAATAGCTGCCAACTGGGATGCCCAGTAATACCTCCGCACGTCAGGCAACGCTATCCCCCCATCGTACCACGGTAGCGTAAGCTTCGTGACAGCGATGCGAGGGCGACCATCCCAAAGTAGGGCGCGTTGTAAGCTCTCGATCTCACCGAAGTATCGGGCTGGTACCGGGTCTTGAGTGTTTTGTAGGGCGTACAGGAACCTGGGCAAGGACATCATTTTGAATAACGCCGCGCGCCCAAGCAGAGAGAGCGGGAGTTTACGCCACCCCTCCACATCTCGCCGAAGGCGGAGAAGAGGGGGAAGCAAGTTGCGCTCATAGCGTACTTTGGAGTTAGTGGAGATGTATATACCTAAATATTTGAAGCCTTGGCTCGCCACCTGTATGCCACAACCTCTCGGAAGGCGTGGTGTTCCCCCTTTTAAGACGCACAAATGTGACTTGGACCAGTTAATAACTAGTCCAGAGTACTGACCGAAAAGTCGCAACACGTCGCAGGCCACAATGAGGGACTTGCAGGGGGAAGTGAGGTACAGAAGAATGTCGTCTGCATACAGTGACACTCGGTCCTCAAAGTCAGGGGACCACCGGATACCATGTAGGTCGGGGTGGCTGCGTAACCAGGCCGCCAACGGTTCGAGAGCGAGTGCAAACAGGAGGGGCGACAGGGGGCAGCCCTGCCTGGTGCCCCTCTGAAGAACAAAGGATGCTGAAACTCGACCATTGACCGCTACATTAGCCAGGGGGCCAGCATATAGGAGTTTGACCCACTCCACAAATTCCGGGCCTAAACCGAGCTTCGCCAACACTGCCCACAGGTAACTCCACTCAAGGGAGTCGAAAGCCATCGTGGCGTCCAACGACGCCAGGACAGCCGGCTCCTCAAGTGTATGGGCCCTGGCCAGGACACCGTGAAGTCTACGAAGGTTAAGAGCAGTGTTGCGGTGTGGAATAAAGCCCGACTGGTCCGGGTGCACTAAGTCACCGATGACGCCAATCAGACGATTAGCGAGCATTTTGGCTAGAATCTTAGGCTCCGCGTTTAATAGAGAAATGGGGCGATACGATCGGCACAAATCTCTTGGCTTCCCTTCCTTTGGATAACCACAATGGTGGCCAACCTCTGGTCGTGGGGAAGCATGCCAGCCTCCCGCGCCTCCAAGAACATGTTCAACAGGTGCGGGGAAACCACATCCGGTTTGATTTTATACAGCTCTACCAGAATACCGTTAGGACCAGGCGCCTTGCCAGACCTCAGAGAGCCAATTGCGAGCGCAACCTCGTCCGCAGTGACGTCCCTGTCCAGATCATCTCGATCCGCCTCAGACAGGCACGGGAGATCGATCTCCGACAGGAGAGCACTCGAGTCGGCCTCAGTCCGGTCCGAAACAGAGGAGTAGACACCCTGAAAATATTCTGAGAATGACTCAGCGATTGCGCTCGGGTCGGTAACCAACAACCCGTCGTCTCCCAGTATCTCCGGGACGACTCGGCTGGCCCTCTCTTTCTTATAGAGCCAAGCTAATAGCTTGCCCGCCTTGTCACCAACATCGTAAATCCGACCCTGCTGCTCCCTACCCATAACGAGAGCAGCGTCGGTGGCAAGGTCTCGATACTCCGATTGCTTAAGGGAGAGATTATGTAGCAGCTCGGGCACGGGACTCGCCTCCAGTTGAGAGTCCAATTCCATATTCCCCGCCTCGATGCGCACCATGTCAGCGTCTCTGTCCCTGCGAGCTTCCGCTATGAGGGCAAATGCCTCACCCCGCAAGACCGTTTTAAACGCCTCCCATAAGGTAGCCGCCGATGCAACCGATCCCACGTTCTCGGTAAAATAGAGCTCGATAGCCTTGGCCAAGAGACCACGCGTCTTTGGATTTCGAAAGTAGCACGGATTGGCCACCACCGGTCGTTCCGTAACAACGATGTTAAAATCGAATGAAACCCACAATGGGGAGTGGTCCGAGATGCCCCTCGCCAAGAAGCGGGCCTCAGAGATCGCCGGTGCATGAGCAGCCAAGGCAAGAACATAATCAATCCTCGAGAGGCTACCATGTGTGCCAGAGTGAAAAGAGTATTGGCTTTGGGTGGGGTGTAGGAGTCTCCAGCAGTCGGCCAACCCCATGGTATCGAGGAAGGTGGGAAGCCACAGTTGCGAGCTACGGCGGTCTCTAGGTGGATGTCTGTCCAAGGACCTGGAGCAAACCGAGTTGAAGTCACCCCCTACAATAAGCAACCCAGCTGGCAGATCCAAAATGGCGCTTCCAAGGTCCTGAAAAGTGTTGTTTTGCAGCCCCGGGGGAACATAAACCGAAACCAGAGTCAAGACACGCCCTTCCCACCGCCCTGCGACGGCTGCATACCGCCCCCTCTCATCCACTACAGTGGAGTCAATCTCAAAAGGGAGAGATGTGCGCATCATAACACACGCCCCCCGGGACCCCGAAGAGAACCCCGAATGTGCCACCATCTTGAAACCCTTCCTGTTGAGCGCTCGGCATGTATTCCCCACCAAGTGTGTCTCCTGCAAAAGAATAACATCAGGCATATGTCTTTTGAACAGTTGCAGTACCACCCCTCTCTTAATAGATCACCGAAGCCATTGACATTCCAACAAAGAACTTTCAATTTCCTACCCCCCATCGTCGTATCCCAAACCTTCGCCAGCCCCCAGAGGCCTCACCGATACATGAAACAGAGCAGAGCATACGACCCATTGCCTAAGAGAAAGAAGAAAGAAGCAAGGAAAACACACAGAACCAACCCCCACACCACCCCCCACCCTGCACCCCTGCAGCAGACTAGAAAGCCCCCCCAACCAGCAGTGTGCCTGTCGCCCCATAAACTAAACTACAAAAAGACCCTAGAGGAGTAAGGAACCCTCGCAGTCCCCCCCTGCCACCCTCCATGAGGGAATAGGATATAACCAATAAAGTGCAACAGCTTGGCATTATAGGTCATAGTCAACGGTCACACCAACCGACAAGGGTAGTGCAAGAAGTGCTATTCCTGAGGATCGAAGCCACCAGAGGCACCACCAGAATGTTCATCCTGCTCCTCGCGCCGGTGCGGCAAAGTGTCCAGCCAGTCACTCGCAGACTCAGGCATATCAAAAAACAGGGCACGGCCATCGCGTTCAATGCGCAGTTTAGCGGGGAACAACATAGAGTATTTCAGCCCCAAGTCTCTGAGGCGCCGCTTCACCCCCGCAAAACTTTGGCGCTGTCTCTGGACAGCCCTGGTGAAGTCCGGGTAGAAGTTCACATCTGCATTTTGGAACTTGAGAGGCCCATGTCGCCTCGAAGCCTGAAGGATCGCATCTCGATCTCTGAAGTTGAATAAATGGGCGATGATGGGTCTCGGTGCGACTCCCGTCTTCGGAGGGCCGCCCGGTATTATATGTGCCCGCTCCACCGAGAAGAAATGACTGAGGCCTGTTGGAGCCAGATGAGTCTTGACTAAGTCCTCGACAAAGAGGTCAACGGACGCTTCCTCCGCACCCTCCGGTACCCCAATAATGCGCACATTCTGCCGCCTGGCACGTCCCTCGAAGTCCTCCAGCCGCCTCGAGAACAGATTGTTAACCGACCGTAAGGTACGGACCTCCGCTTGCAGGTCCGATACATCGGTCGTGAGGCTGGAAGTTTTGATATCGAGAGATTTCACTCGATCGTTCGTTTTGCCCAGGTCGGCCCTGATCAAATTGAGATCAATAGCCAGGGTGTCCACCTTATGTGCCAGGACCTCATGTTGTTTGTGCATCTCAGTCCTGATGCCAGCGATAGCCCCCATGATGTCGCGGAGAGTGGGCTCCGACCCTTTGGGCGAGCCCGCCCGTGGGGAGTCCTTAGATTGAGCGACAACAGTGGGCGAGGTCCTTTGCTGGGCGTACCGGTCGATCTTGTTGGTCTGGGGTTGGATCGTCTTCCTGCTGGCCCGGTTCGCCGTCCTGTCGGGATCACCCCTGCCAGCCATGTTGGGTCCGGGCAGAACAAAGGGTAGCAGTCCGATGTCGCGGAGCGGAGCCTCCCCGAATGTCTAGTCAACATCCAGCAACTCCGCGGCTACGTTCACTCCGCCAGCAGGTCTGAAGGCACTCACTCAGCATATCGATCATGCTCTGCGTCGGTTCGACCGTCGGCCATCTACAGGACAATGGTGCAACTCTGGCACAAAGTTCAACACGACGTAACTTCGCCAAGGAATGTCGGATTCGGGAACGGAAAGCGGATCCCGTGTCTACGACCACTCGCCAATTGGAATCCACCAGCGTGGATCAGGATTTCTTCCAGGATAAGTGCGGAGGGTCGGAGGGTCTGCGGAGCTCCGAGCTTACGTGGCCATCTTGCTTGCCCGCGAAGCTCCTCCTTCACACTTGTGTTTTCTAATGTCATACCTCCATTTAGTAGGAGATTGTAGACATCTCAATCAATCAATCAATCAACTTTATTTGGTTGAAGAAGCAACCATTAAAGTAAACAGCCACATAAGAGAATAAAAACTGATCCAACATCCCCAATATCATAAAACAAATATATTGCAAACCTTTACTAACGATAATATTCAGGTTTATTCTAACACTAACACCACAGACCTGAGATTTCTAAAAGCTAAATAGAACAGGTGTTTACTTTCTTTTAGCCAATCACACAATACTTAACTTCTCAGGTGAAATTAAAAGATCAGCTAACCTCCAAGGAATCGGGTCACTGCAGCTCTTAGCAGATGTCAGCAGTGAGCGCTTAACACACTCAGTAATCTTGTCATCCCCATTAGTAGGCGGGCAACTTTTAGTTTGTGGAGACTTTTTTTAGATCGGGGGCTGCAGTACGCCTCCTTTGATGGGAATGATTTCTGAGTGAGTGATGTCCAAAACCAACAGTAAAAAGTTTGCTTTCAGTTTAGTTGAAAAATTAATGCAAATCAGTACTTTAGACAGCTTGCTTGAGTGGTGTTTGAAAAAAATATAGCTGCAAGTCCTTGGGAATGGCCATGTCACACTAGGCCACAACCCACCTGTAGGAAAGCTCCCCTTTTTGCATGGTTACCCTGTAACGTTTGCCAGATACCTGATACTAACTTGACTGAGTGTGTGCTAGCAGCCTGCTAACAAGCCCCCAGCACCTGTGTTCTCTCCCCAAACTGTACCATTGATCCCACAATTGGCAACCCTCTAGGCCACATATAAGTCCCTTGTAAAAGGTGCCAGTGGTACCAAGGGCCTCGTGACCAGAGAAGGTCCCTTAGGGACGCAGCATGTATGGTGCTTACCTAAGTGGCCACCACACCAAACACATACACACATCCATTGCAGGCTCTGTATTGGGGTCTGACTAAGCTAAAAGAGTTTACATGGCACACCCACCTGGGTGCCATGCCTATCCATCACTGCCTGCGGCATAGGTATGTCACCCCCATGGCAGGCCTTCCTGCCCTAAGGCAGGTTGCAGGAGCAGTATGCACCTAGAGTGTCTCAGCCCATTCTTGGACACTGTAAATGCAGTGAAGCCATTTTGAATACATGGGTTGGGAGCTTGTCAACATGAACTCCAAGCTCCATGATGGCTTTACTGAAGACTAAACAGTTCGGTATAAAACCTCGCAGCATAATAAACCCACACTAATGCCAGTGATGGATTTATTATAAAATGCACTCAATGGGTGCTCCCAGCGTCCATAGGCTAACTTTGGGCCCAGTGACCTCTGCACCGGGCTGCCGCAGTGCCACAGATGGTGCAATACCTACATTGGTCTGACCCTTGCCCAGTGTTGGTAAAATCCTCCAAAGACTGAAATAGTAAGTTGTGTGCCTACCTGAAATTCCTTACCTGCCTTGCCTCCCATCGGTTTTCTCTGTATAACACTAAGGGCCAGATGTAGGAGCCCTAATACCGGTCGGTAACGGCTGAATTTGTCCGTTACCAACCGGTATTAGGGTTTCCAGATGTAGGGGGCCTATATTTTACCGATTCTGTAAATTTACAGAATCGGTAAATTTACAGAATCTGTAAAATACCCAATCGGTATATTTACCGATTCGGAAAATCCACATGTAGGTGGCACTCCTAAGAGTGCCACAGGCCCTTAAGAATCGGTATTTTACCACCCAATCCTATTGGGTGGTAAAATACCGAATTCAGGTGTGCATGCACATCTGTGCATGCACACCTGTGCAACGTGTCACACAGACATGCCCTTAGGGCATGTCTGTGTGCCACATGGCACACAAGTCCGGAATTGGGGTGCTAGAGGGTGTCAAAGTGCCACCCCCTGAACCCTTGCAGGATTCGGTATTTACTGAATCGGTAAATACCGAATCTGTATTTCCCATTCATTCCTATGGGCTTCAAGGCCCATAGGAATCAATGGGAAATACAGATTCTGTATTTACCGATTCGGTAAATACCGACTCTTACAGAATCAGAAATTTTTTACCTACATCTGCCTCCTTCCAATTTACCGACTCTTAAATACCGAATCGGTATGAGTCGGTATTTAAGAGTCGGTAAATCAGATTTACCTACATCTGGCCCTGAGTGTTGATTCTGAGAAAAACACAAAGTATCTCTTTGACCTTGAAAAGTATTCCATGCACATCTACTTCGAATGCTTATACCAATTTTTGCCAACTGTAATTGAAAGTTTTGCAGTGTTGAAAGTTTTACTTACCTGTGACTGAGTTCCACTTGGTTCCTAAAATAAAATTAACTAAAGTAATATCTATTTTATGAACATTGGTCTAGAGTTAGTCATTGAGTGTGTGTTCCTGTCTTTTATGAGTATGTACCACAAATGCATTCACACTACCATCTGTTAAGCCTAACAGCTCAGCCCAGCTACCACTAAATTGAGAGTAAGGTATTATTTACTTTATCCTCTGTTATACCTTTGGGGACTCACTGGACTCTGTGCACATGATATCTCTTATTGGTATAATATATACAGAGCTAGCTTCCTATACCACCTGACAACCATTTCGCATAAACACTGGTTTATTTTTTATTAAAGGCAATTAAGTGATTTCTGAGGACAATCTCCTATGTGTTGCGTCTATTGGCTTACCCAAAAAAGTAATCTTAAAAATAACAAAGAATTCCCTGATAGCTCTTCAGTTGGTATCAGGCTCAAAAGGCATGTGATCACACTTCCTACATTGTTGTCATGGGTCAAAGGCTATGTGACATCACTTCCTCAGAGGCCATCGCGATTTAATTTAAGTTATGTTATTTCAGAAACATTTCCTGCCTGGCTAATAAGCTGGACAGTAAAACATGTCTCAGGAAGTGATGGCGCCTATTCTAAGCGAAGCCAGAGGGTCTAGAAGGAAGTATGTACTCGGACTGCACAAAATATTCCATTAAAAAAAAGACAAGCAGGCAAAAACGTATTCTCTTACAAGTTTTCCCTACTTATGAGCAGGTAAACTATCAGTTTTATCACCAATTCTGGGAAGCACAAATGCAGATTTAATTGTGGTAGTTTTGTGAATTCAAAGCCCATCTACACAAATCCACGCCCAGCTATAGTGGGCAATGGCGAAGGTTTGAAAAAGCTGTGCATTTGTGGACCTTTCTACCACTCAGCCTTTCCAGATGCCCATTGAGTGTGGCTGCAAGATGTTTTAATTACACCAGCAAATTTTACAAAAATCCCCTTATTACACATTACAGAAAATTTATGAAATTATTGAAAAAGGAACATTACACGATTTCATAGTTTTTTATTTTTTATTCAAGCACGCATCTTGCTGTGAAAAGTCATGCAACATACCAGTATTCATACAGAAAATATGTTGCTGAGAGACATTTACTACTCAAAACAACCTTTTGTCAGCATCTCACAAGAATTTCAAGTTTCAATATGGGCCTGCACTTATTCTGGGTGCTGCTCCAGAGCAGGCCTCTGGTTTACAGAGCTAGACCCATCCTGCTGCAAAGTCTCCTTGTCCTCTCCACCCCAGGGCCTAAATATAGCGCCTCGCGAAACAAAGGAATTCCAGTATTGAACAGTAAAACCAACTGGATCCCACCCCCTTCAAGCACCCCCGGGTTTGGTTTCAGGCAGCCATCTGGAACATGTGCTCTTACCATCGTTAAAGTGCCCCCCCTCTACTTTTCCACTTTTTGCAGATTAGTTCATGTTGCAGTGTCTGTTTGGAGGATTTCAAGGGGCGGGGAGGAGTCTGAGCATAAAACCAAAATCTTAAGGGAAGATGAACTATGAACCCTTGATGAACCACCCTGGGTGATTAAAATGATCATACAGTGCTTACCAAATCAAGCTTCTAAATACTGTAATTGAAGATTTATTATCTGAGTCAATCACATTTAATTCATGGCCTCAGTCAGATGAGGATCCTTACTGAGCTCTGCAGCATGTGCACATCTTGCTGAGCTACATTTTCAGTCACCCGAAGCGGAAAGCAAGCTAATGAGTGGGCCTGGCATCTATGAATAAAACAAGACCTGGAATACACCAGATAGGCCCACAATGGTGCTGAGTGTGGAAATAAAAATTAAATTAAACAAAGAGCCCAGTAACAGAGCGATTTAAAACATCAGCGCTCTTGTTGTGGCCAAAATCAAATGAAAAAGAAAGGGTTCTGCAAGTATGATAAACGGCCTTAAGCGAAGTAACACATGTGACAGGGCCAGTCGCCATGGGTTTGACACACACACCAACAGGAGGGACAACCTGCACCAATTCACCACACAAAAGAAATACATTTGGAAAAGCGCACGAAGGAACCAATGAAAAGAGATGGGCAAGGCCAAAGCGCCTAGAGTGAATACAACATGTCTCAACGATAGTGCATGCAGGCTGCCTTGGTTCAAAATAAAAAAAAGCTCAAGCAGCTGGAAATAAATTGCAGTTGCTGCTTATATCAAACTGGAGGGAACCTCAGATTTTTTTCTTGGGGTAGGGGTCAGGGGAATGTGTCCTGGGGCCTCCTGCATGCATGTGTTGCCCTGATAATGTCTTCCTCACCCTGGAGGCATAGGATCAGAGTTCAGTATGCACATACCAATGCACATCACATATGCAAATTACATCCACGTTAAAGTACGTTATCAAGATCAAATATACAATGATGGTAAAAATGCAAAATAGATAAAGATCAAGTTTTGCTTGCAATTTTTGAGGTAATTGAATGAAACTGAGTTACTGTATCTGAAGATACTAAATACTTATGGAGAATTGAAAAGTTGCCACGACATCAACGTACATGGAGGTGGTAGTTCTTAAACATAGAATTGTCTGAACATTGACATAATATTTTTGAATAGAGTCCTGGAGTACACGTTCTCTGAACGCTAAGGTCCATGTTCACGCAAAGCTAGCTACTTGATAAGCAACAATACCGACCTTGCGACTCACCACATGGGCATCTGCATGTATCATGTACTCTGAGGGTTTCCAATCACATTAACATTTGTGGCATGTCTATACAAACAGTTCTTGACACTTTCTATGAGGAAAAGGAGAAGTAGAGGGGCTGGTCATAAAAACAAGTATTGCTCAAATGTTGCATGAAATGACGAACAGAAGGCAGAGAGCGAACCTCCTGGCATTCAGGAAAAAAAACTTCAAGATTTGTTGTGCAAAATAAATTTTCTGGTACAGTCCTTCACTGACACTATCAACGTAACTCAAGCCCCTTGTTCTTCCTTCTACACCCTCCTCACTGTTGTTTCCTCTAATTATTTGTTCTCAGATTATTATATGTTAGTTATAACACTAATATGTACTCTGTAAAGTGCTGTTGAATACAGACAATAACAAGAAATCAGACCCACAAAGTAACTGAGTCCTTGAATGTCCATCAGAGAAACCAAGCAAGCAAGGTTCAGGTAAAAATAGGGCAAACAGCCAAAGCATTAGTCACACAGTCAAGCGAAGAGTGCCAAAAGCAAGAGCTCGTGAAAGCATGTCTACCATGCTATATAAAACATCTACACAAGCTTCAAAGCATGTGACACATGAGTAGAGTAGGGAGGATCCGAGGTACAAACAGCAAGAAATGTAATACAAACTACATCATTGGAATATCACAAAATACTCTCAAAAACTAAGAGCAAAAGCTGGATATCCATATATCAGAACAACAGTCAGCAATAAACATATGATAAATCTCATTTGCACGAAAAAGCAGCAGCGGACCTTAAAATGCCGCACCTAAACTCCAGTGCCAATAGGTTTGTGTTCAAGTCAGTTTGATATTGTGCTGCCAACCCCGACACCAGCTGCTGTTTGGCGTCGCTGTGCTCCCCAGATCAGTTAAACAGTTTAGATACTCAAGGGGGCGCACCAAAATGAGAGTCCAAATAGAATAAGTAGAGAAATGTTCTTTATTTATCTTTGTTCGGCAACAAAAGGCATATCAATAAAATAAGTAGTGAGATCAGCCAACGCGTTTCACTCCCTACCAAGGAGTTTCTTCAGGGCGCTGCGAGTATATCAGGCTGGACTTTCCAGCCTGGAACCAGCCATGCCGAGACGCCGAAACTGACAACGGTAACCACAGCACTGTACCCACCTGTAATAAATACAACCAGGGACGGGTAGCTCTTTGAAATATAAGAACGTTTTCGGACAAGACCTACAAAGTCCATGATACAAAGAAAAGATAAGGGAAGAGAGACACTCCAAAGGCTTTTAAAGAAATAAGCTGGAATAAAGAAATGACCAGAAAATTCCCAGTGTGACTACAGAGGGATCTTACAAAAAGACAACTTACCGGATATACTCGCAGCGCCCTGAAGAAACTCCTTGGTAGGGAGTGAAACGCGTTGGCTGATCTCACTACTTATTTTATTGATATGCCTTTTGTTGCCGAACAAAGATAAATAAAGAACATTTCTCTACTTATTCTATTTGGACTCTCATTTTGGTGCGCCCCCTTGAGTATCTAAACCATATGATAAATCTCATTAAACTGATTCATACAGATCTCAGGGACATATTATCAAGGGTATTATCGCCGCTTTAGCAGCACTTTTTGCCGCTAAAGCGGCGATAATTTTAACGCCCTATCAACAAGGCGGCGCTAACATGTATTAGCTCATGTTAGCTGCCGAATTCCCAACGTCTGGCATCTCAGCGATAAACATGGCTAATGAGATGCAAAGTATGCATTGCTGGGAAAACTAAATGGGAAATTATCGCTAAGGGAGCTTTGCCATATCAGCAAGGAGCCTTAGTGATAAAAAGCGTTGAGTTAACTATGCCTTAACGCAGGAATTTAACGTCTGTTAAATTCCTGACTAAGGCATACCTAACATGGGAGGTGGATTATTGTGATACGACAACAGGGTCGTACCACCAAGGCTATCGCCATTTTGAGTGCAACATCGCTGGTTTTCCAGCGATAGTGGCCCATTTCCCTGGACATCGCTGGAATGTTATCGCACTGGAGTAACGCATTGTTGATAACGTGCTAACCGGGTGATAAATTCCAGCGATAGACGGCGATAAATATAAAAGCGCTAAGCTCACTCGCAATATTTATCACCGTCTGTTGTTGATATGCCTTATAGTATTTTGAAAAGCCACTTAAGAAAGAGAAGTCTGATCTCTTTAACAGTGATTAGTTTATTGCTTTATCATTCTTGAGCTTTAAGGGCTGGCACCTGACTTGGGGGCAGTGTTACCATGTCTGAAATTTAACGTGCCATTCCCGGTGTGACCTAAGATAATTATTTAAAACTTCTATGACAAGCTGTGTAATGGCAAAACAGACATATTTTATCCTGCATAAAGTGAAAAATCATCATGTTTAAAAAAGCATCAGCTTGAAAACTAAACTTAAGAGCTAAAATCATCTAGTGGTTCTCATCTTACAAGACCCCTTTGGGGCATTCGACACTGTAGATCATGAAATACATCCGAAATTATGTTTAACATTACCGGAAATGCATGCTGGTGGTTTAACTTTTTACTACAAGAAGGAAAACAGTAAATATAACTCGATCTACATGTCTAAGAGTTAACCACCCTTGTATGTGGTGTCTCTCAAGGATCAGCACTCTGCCCTTCCTTTTCAACCTATATATGTGCCCTCTAGACCTAGACAAACTGTCAATATGAAAGGTCTTAAATGCCAGTGATATGCCAATGAAACACAACTGCTAGTAGCCCTGAGCAACAACTCCAACACTGAAGCACTCGCTCAATGCCTTCTGTCTGTCAAGCACTGAATGAACCTCAATGGCCTTTTCTAAAGAGAGCTAAAACAGAAATCTGTATAATAAATAATAGCAAATCAACTCTTCCAAACTTATTTTGGCCTCCTTTACTTGACCAATAATCCCCCTACAGTAGACGTGATGCAGAGCTTTGGAGCTCTATTTGATGTACAACTATCATAGCTCAAACTTAAAAGACACTCAAATCAATGAACTACCACTTATATGCCATTTCTAAAACCAAGCCTCTCCTGGGGGAGCATCCGATTTTACTTGTGTGCACTGTTCAATCTTAATTGTTCCTTTTTAGTAATAATCAACTGTTTCTCATGCTTGTTTCTAATGACTGAGTGTGTTTTAAGCAATGTTTTTATATTGCTTAAGAGATTTTATTGATTTTATCTGGTTTTCACTGCGATTCGTCTAAATAAAGAGTATTGATGAAGAAACCAAAACTACTGGTCCAATTAGTTGTCCAATCAAGACTACATCATTTCATTGCGAAATACATTATTCTCCCAAACAAAGACATTGTTAAACTTTAACGTGTTCAAGACCTAGCCATAAGGATCCTTTTCAGACTGGAGAAAAATTACCCTGTTTCCTCTTTCGGGCCACACATATCTCAGATAGCCATTAAACACTAATGGCCTCATTTACAAGGAACTTTCCCCACCAATGCGTCAACATATTTGACGCATTGGCGATGCTGGAAGGACTCCATATTTCCAAGGTGAAATATCTTGAAGGATGTGTAATTTTTTGGAGTCCTGCGTCAAAAGGAACTTGCATTCGAACCGCCTGCGTCACCAAAGTTTTAAAATAAGTATGATAGGCGTTTTGTCGTAATTGCCACCGTAAATGCGCTACGAGGCCTGCGGTGCGGGTAGCAGTGCGCTTTACAAGACACACACAATTACACAATTGTCAGCGTACTACCCTACTAGGACTCAGGGAGGATGATGTTCTCGCCTATAACTAACTGAGGAGGAATTACATTGTAGAGTTGCTACACCTGATTGCGCTAAAGCTTCAGACAACAGCTGACAGATCTACCAACATCCCTCCTCTTGCGAAGATTATGGCTGTATCACACATGCTGGAAGTGGGGTTCTTCCAGACAATAGCCACCACGTTGGCCAGAATCTCCCAGCGATCTTTCTCCTCATTCCTTCCCTCTGTCCAGGATGCCATCATCCGTTTAACACCCTGCCACTTCCTCGTATTCAGCCACTCCATAAATGTTCAGGCAATCGAGGACCATTGGGGCCTGTTCACTAATGTGGTGGCCAAATACCCCAGGAGTGTAAACAATGCATACATATTCAGCCACTCCATAAAAAATGACCACTTCCACAATGGACAACCAGGAATAGCCTTCTTGTAGGTAAGCACAGCTTAGATACCTAACACAACCTCTAACAGTTCCCAATGGATAACATGATGCACATTACTGTGTCTATTGACGCAGATGGGGGCCTAATTGTGTGAGGTGTGGCTCATACAAGCACCATGCATCATGGTACATTTGTCATGCAAACCCCCAAGTTACCAAAGTCAAGACATGTAAACCCACTATGGCTGCCGTTTAATGGTGGAAGGGTACAGAGCAATGCATTGCTGGCCCAAATGCTGTGTAGCATCACTGTGTGCAAGAGTGGGGTTCCATGGAGGTTGTGGGGGTGTCCACATGCCACTTCCATGATTCATCAGTCAAGTATCCCACCACCCAGGGGGGCGTGGCTAGCCGAGCAGCGAGATGGCCGCTCTTTGAGTGAGCTCCGCCGGCTACTCTAATTAATCCTCCAGTTATCCTGTTCCTGGTGCCTGCGGACCCCTGTTCTTCCCGGGTTCGCTTTAGCACACCCAGGGGATCCTTCGACCTGAATCTGGGGCGCGGAGGCGGCGCCCCTTCAGAGCGGCGGAGACCGGCACATACACCGACCCGTGCGCCCGCCCGGTCCCTCGCCGGAAGTGCCTCTTCCTGGGCGTCGCGCGGCACTGTGGGCCACGGCTGCGGAGGCCTCCTCTGGTCTGGCGGTCTGTGCGTGGGAACATTGCCTACCGGGGAGCTGCCGCACCAATCGACCCGAGAAGCCGCGAGTGCAGCCGTGGAGGGATTGACCAGGTGAGGGGCTGCGGGGGCCGACGCGGCTTGGCGAGGCGGCCTGAGACGCCACAAGGAGCTCCGCCGTCCATCCTAGGGAGCGCTGAGTTGCGGGAAGCCTGGGGAGCTGCAGTGAGGGACGCGCCGGCACTGCCTACATTGCTGCGGGGACCGGAGGGGTGAGAAGCGCAGCTGCGGCGGGACAGAGGGCTGCTTGGCGTTCCACCCGCTTCGCCACCGCACCGGGACCTGCCCTCTGCCATCCAATTGGAGACTTGGTGTTTCGCCAGCCTCGCCGCCGCGCCTGAGCTTACCGTCCACCACATACCGCGCGGAGCGGACCTCCGCTCATGTAATTGGACGCTTTGCGGCCCCGGTCCCCGCAATCTCAGATGCTGCTGATTTCCTGCCTGCGGCGTGGACTCGCCATTGCGGTACAAGTGCCCGCCACTTTGTGACCCGACGCCGCCCGCATGGTACACTGCGGTTCAGGGGTGCCACTGGGAAACTGCGCCCATCGTGCAAACGGCTGGACTAGGCACTGACATCCCACAGCTACGCCTGGCACACCTGGCGCCACTTGGCCTGCTACACGTGGACTGCGCACTCACTGAACACGACACTGGGTAGGCGCTGCCCCTTTGCGCAACCCGCGAAATTCATCCGTCTGCAGACATGGGGAAAAATGATGCCAAGCAGACTAAGATAAGCTTCGACAACAGGAAACCCCCGAAGAACCCGGCGTCAGAGTCGGACAGTGGCGCATCGCCATCGCAAGGGGCTACCCCGGACATTGACTTTGGGGCCCTCATTATGGAGGTCAGATCCAGCTTAAAGAGCATTGACGCCAAGCTTGATAATATGGCCTCACAACTTGAATCTGTGAACACTAAGGTGGACGCCCACGAGACGAGACTGGATTGCCTTGAAAATAGACAAACTGAATGTTGCGAGTTCCAGCAGCAGGCAAAGCAACATATCACGTCGCTGGAGCGGGAAATCGATAATCTGCATGCCAAGTCGGACGACTTGGAAGCCCGTTCCAGAAGATCCAACATCCGCATTACAGGCATCCCGGAGACGACAAACATAGGAAAGATGGAATCGTTTGTGTCGGACCTCCTGCATGAACTGTTCGACCCGGATCTGTCCCCGGTTTTCACAGTGGAAAGGGCGCACAGATCCCTTGGAAAAAAGCCTCCGCCAGGCGCCCCTCCGCGACCCATCCTGGCTAAATTGCTCAACTACCAGGATAGAGACATCATCCTACATTTGGCGAGAGAGAAGGGTAAGGTCACGCACCAGGGTAACCATATCTCCTTTTACCCGGACTTCACCCCACTTGTGCAGGCTGCCCGCAAGGAATTCCTGCCAGCGAAGAGAATTCTGCTGCAAGCTGGTGTGCCCTATTCTCTCCTTTACCCGGCGAAATTGAAGATTCAACACGAAAACACCTCTCACTTCTTCACGGACGCCAAATCTGCACTCAAGTTTGCTAAACACATCTGTGCTGGGGCCAGAAGGAAATCGCCACGACTTGAGGAAACGTCGGACCACCTCAGTGACAATGACTGAGACACCTACGGCTTCCACCTGGTACAGCTGCAAATTTGTCTTGTTGACTCACGGTGGGAAACCCGAGTCGGCCTTGGACACGGGTATGTTGCTTCCGAACTGACCCATTGCGGGTAAGTCACTGGGACGCTCTTGAGCGCCAACCTGTAGCTGCTGCATCTGTGCTTTATTTGAGAGTTTGATTACTCATTGACTTTGTGAACCTCAGGACGGGGGTACTGCTAGTGCCCAGGAACTTTAAAGTTTGACTGTAGCCACCCCGTACATACGGGGGTGTTTGCTGTGCACGCCACGCCTCATGGGGTGCCTCCCTTTGTTATTGATGTTGGGGTTTTTTCACGCGTTGCGTGCCTGCTTTAGGGGTATGTCACGACCTGATTGGGGGGTTGCTGAGGGAGGGGGGTGGTGGGGGAAGTTTCGCAAGTTGCGAGTTTCAGTTTTGAACTGGTGCACTGTACTGCTATACATGCTTATCTGTTTGCGACCTTTGCTTGTAGCCATGACGCCTCGAAGGCTTTCTAGCTGTTGGGGATGGGGGCGCGGGGGAGGGCTTCGACACTTTCAGACGTTTTAAATGGGGGGTATTAAGCTCTGGACTTGGAATATTAGGGGCCTTGGGGATTTCAAGAAAGCCCGCTTGATGCATGGTATATTATCTAGGCATAATGTAGACATTTGCTTTTTGCAAGAAACACATCTTCATGTTACCCCTTCACCCCGTTTGAAAAATTCCCGATGGGCTCACGTTTACTCTTCTATTTACTCCAACTATGCGAGAGGCGTAGCCATACTCATTCGCAGAGGGTTGGATTGGCGTGAGCACTCTCAAGTGCGTGATGCTGAAGGGAGGTATGTCTTGCTGCATGGCTCTTTGCAGGGGCGACCCGTTGTTCTGGCTGCAGTCTATGGTCCCAATGTAGACGATCCCAACTTTTTCAGGAGTGTTTGGGCGGAGATTGCGTTGTTGGACTGCCAGACGATAGTGATGGGGGGTGATTTCAACACTGTACTGAATGATGACGTGGATCGAAGTGGGGTGAGCAGACCACAGCATGCTAGAGCGCGCCAGGCGATATTGGATGTCATGAGTGAGGGTATGCTATCTGATGTTTGGAGGGCCAGGTATCCAGGGGTCAAAGCGGGGACCTGCTATACTTGTCATAAAGCCGCTTGGTCCAGAGTGGACTTCTGGCTGGTGTCTCCTGAAGTTGCGACATGGGTGACGAATGTTGATATCATGGCTAGATCTCTGTCGGACCATGCTCCGTGCATGTTGGAGCTGCGCCCCCCCCCGACACTGTGAACAGGGCGTTCCAATGGCGCCTCCCACCACACGCGCTCACAGACCCGGTATTTGTAGGGGAGATTAGAGAAGACATTATTAAATACTTCACTGAGAATGTTGGGTCTGTCTCCTCTGAGACCGTTGTATGGGATGCCTTTAAAGCTGTGATCAGAGGCCAATGTATAGCACGGAAAGCAGGGGTCCTACGCACCATCAGAGACACGTTGGCTAAACTAGAGGGGGAACTGAGAGACCTTGATATCGCCTTTAGTTCTGACCCGTCGTTAGAAATTGCTGGTAATCTGAAAACCAAGTTATTAGCCTTCAATGAGGAAGCGGAGCGGGAGGTGCGATTCCTAGGGAAGCAGGCCGAGGCGCGCAGGTACGGAGAGGGAGACAGACCGAGCAGAACCCTTGCCAGACTTATAGCTCCTCGCTCACAATCCAACTATATCCACACCATATATGATAGTTCCGGCACTCTAGTGAGAGGCCAAGAGGCTGTGCTAGGTGCGTTCGCGGATTTTTATGCCACCCTCTACACCTCAAAACAACCCACGACACCCACATCACTGCGGGATTTTCTTGACTCGATTGCCCTCATATGGTTTAACAACAACCACAGACAATACATGGACCTCACTGTCACAGTACAAGATATCGCTCAGGTGATTAAAAGTATGCCGGCCAACAAAGCCCCTGGCCCTGATGGCCTAACTACATCCTTCTATAAAACTTATGTCGATGAACTGGCGCCAAGACTGCACTCAGTTTTTTTTCGAGGCTCTTGAATTAAATTCCCTTCCGAACTCCATTCGTGAAGCCTTAATTATCACGCTACTTAAACCGGACAAGGATGAACAACAACTGGACTCATACAGGCCCCTTTCACTTATAAACGTGGATGCTAAAATCTACGCGAAGGTGATTGCAGATAGATTACAACCAATGCTGCCTATGATTGCGCTCCCTGACCAATCGGGATTCATCCCTGGCGGCGCGACATCACATAATCTCAGAACTATTTTTTCTGTCCTTCACTACTTGCACCCATCAGTACAGGCAGCGGTGGTGTTTCTAGACGCCACCAAAGCCTTCCACTCCTTAGAATGGCCTTACCTTTTTAGTGTTCTAAGGCGGATGGGCTTCAGTCAGAATTTCATTACCCTGATCAGGCTCCTGTATACGGAACCTAAAGCCAGGGTGAGTGTTAACGGGCTCGTTTCCAAGCCATTTACTATCTCAAGGGGTACCAGGCAGGGATGTCCTCTGTCCCCGCTCCTTTTTGCGATCGCGATGGAGCCGCTTGCGGCTCGAATACGGCAACATCATACTGCCAGAGGCATTAGTTTTGGCGCTAGGAGCCTGCTAATTTCGCTATACGCGGATGATGTCACTTTGTACGTCATTAATCCCAAAGACAACATGAGTCCGCTACTCCGAGAATTTGTGAGGTTTGAGGGACTGGCGGGGGTATCCATCAACTGGTCAAAGTCGGTGGCCTTCCCCCTTACGGAGTGCACTGTTCGCCCTGCTCCGGACTACCCCCTCAAGTGGGAGTCGGAAGCGGTCAAATATTTGGGTGTCTGGATCAGCCGGGATGTACGGGAGCTGTGGTCGCTAAATTTCGGGAGAGCGGTGGACTGGCTTGAAGGAAAGATTGAGGTCTGGAAGAAATTACCTCTGTCCCTAGTTGCTAGGATTGCACTGGCGAAAATGGTGGTCCTCCCCAAGTTTTTATATTTGTTCGTAAACATACCACTGCCAATGACAACACACTTCCACGCTCGCATCCGCTCGCTGCTGCTGAAGTTGGTGTGGGCCGGTGGACAGGCCAGAGTCTCCTGGGACCTGCTCACACTTCCGCTCCGACAAGGGGGCCTGGGTGCCCCTGACTTGAAGCTATACTCTCTTTGTGCACAGGCTCAGTTCCTACATTTCTGGGCCTATCCCACTCCCTTCCAGCCGCATGCGGCGGTGGAACTAGCTGTGGTCGCCCCCTTGCCATTACGAGTGGCACTGTACGGGAAAGTTGCTTGCCCGTCGCGGGAGGTGGACACAGTGGAAATGGTCCGCTGGGCCTGGCGCGAGCTTCAGAAACGGGCCGGGCTCTCCTTGCTTTACGCGCCGGCTATCCCCTTGAGGGGTAACCCTATGTTACCTTGTCTGACAGCCAGAGGGGACGTCCTCACGATCCGTGGAAACCGACTTCTCACCTTTGCTGACCTATATCCTGATGGCACTTTCTTTGAGATGGCCGCCAGTGGGGATGACCAGCCCGACTCTTTTGCAGATATGCTCCTGTACCATTCCCTTAGGGAATCATGCAAGAAGCTAGGCCCACGATTCCCGGAGGAACCGTGCACGCTGTCCGCCCTCCAAAACCTGCTTTCGCGACCTTCCCCCAAAAAGCTGGTATCTAGACTGTATAACTGCATACAGGAACAGGCGCCACTGACGGTGGCCACAGCCAGGAATGCTTGGGCTGAGAACCTGGAAGACCAGCTGTCGGACGACACATGGGAGTACTGCTGTAAGCAGCTCACGGCACTTTCTCCGAACTATCGGCTGCGGCTCATCCACTTCAAATTCCTGCACCGATATTATCGGACGCCAACACTTTTACACCGGATGGGCGTCCGTGCGGACACCTCTTGCTGGAAATGTGGAGGGGAGGGTGCTTCCTTTATACATGTGGCTTGGAGTTGCCCCAAACTGGGTGCATACTGGTCGGAGATTTTCACTGCCATCAATCAAATCATACATAGGACCGACGCGCTGACCCCACTACTGGGTCTGCTAGGATACGTTAAGGACACTGAACCCTGCGACAGGAAACTACATGCATTACTTCTTTTGTATGCCAAAAGACAAATCGCATTACACTGGGGCAGGTCGGCTCTCCCCTCTTTCCAGGGCTGGATCAGAGATGTGACATACGGTCATTCACAACTGACGCACTACTGGGAGACTATGCCCACCGCTTCCAGACCTAATGATATATGGGACCCGTTTCTTAAGTGGACTAGGGAACGCGCGAGCTCGGACACCCCGGGTACGTCACCTGCTGCGAGTGTTTCAGATGATATGGGTTAATGTGTACTCTGCGTGGTTGAGAGATTGCCGTCCCATGGACACGCGCTGGCGCGGACCGACCCTGCACTGGCACACACTCTGCGCTTGCGATCCCCTCTGCCCCCGGATATGTCACTGACCCCCCTCTCCCACTGGCCCTCTAGTGACCTCACTTCTGCCCCTCCCACCCCTTCCCCCCCCGCCCCCCTAACCTATATGTGCACAACATGGATATTGCCACATACCCGCCCTAGCTGTGGCTGGCCCTCCTTCGAGGCAATCCAGCGCGGGACCATGAGACCTCATTGATAGCTGAGATGTTGTATGGCTCTATTAACACGTACTTGCACCTTTGACTGTTGTTTTTTGGTCTTTGTTTGTTGGTGGGACATGTTGGGAGAAAAACAGTGCTGTATGACACATCCTTTTCGCATGCCGCTGCAGCTGGTTGTTGACCGCTGCTTGCACGGAGGCGGCTTGATTGTTTCCTGATGCCTTTAAATGTCAAACGCACTGTGAGAAAAGTAAGACCGTTTACTCGCTGAGGTTGCACTACATATGATCAAGATGTTATTGTGTTCAATGTCTGCCTAGGAAGGTTGGATCCGGCCGGATGACGGCCCCTATTCTGTATTCTTGTACCTTGTGCATTCTATATCTGATAGCGGCCTGCCTCCGGGTTGTTGGCGTGACGCAGTGTGAACCTTCTACCTCATTTGTTCACAATAAATGTCTTACACCAAAAAAAAAAAAAAAAAAAAAAAAGTATCCCACCACCCACATCTGTGGTTTACCATGGACATATGCATGTGACAGTGTTAGGCATGTGCTCTACGTCATTACCTACCTAGGGAGAACCAATTATCCACATTTTTGATCCACAATCTGCCACTTCACACATGTAGTGGGAGCACATAACATGGAGTGGTCAGGAGCATCTCCAAATAGACATCACATAAAACTACAGGATGAACACACCAGTCAGAATGTAGAAGTGTACAATGTATCCGCCCATGTTAAGCATTTGCTATAACACAGAGTAATTGAAAAGAAATGTGCCAACCTAAGAACGCATATTGTGAAAACAATGTTAGCAATATGTATGACAATGTAACTACACATAACACAGATGGCCTGGCATGTGTCAGTAACACTTTGCAAAAGTATTGACAGCTGTCCTTTCTTTTCACTTTCAGCTGACAAGGGATATGGGCTACAGCCGTGGGTCATATGCACTCGGAGTCTTCATCTCCAACCATGGATTTTTTAGTACCTCCACAGTATAACATTGTAAGACTAGACAGACTAAAGAAGATAGGAGGAGGCTTAGCCTGCATTCACCAATCAGATATTGAGGTCAACCAAATACAATCCGACCCACTAGAATCATGTGAATACCTAGGTCTTAATATAAGATCTGCAGCCAATCAGAGATGTAACCTGCATGCGCTGTACCACCCACCAGGAGAGAACGCCAAGTTCATCGACCAGTTAATGGAGATCATAACGGCCAACTCTAACACCAACGCCAATAACATTTACCTAGGCGATTTCAACTTACACTGGGACGACTGCAATGACAAATCAATCAACGCGCTCAAAGATTTCCAAACGGAACTAAATCTCACACAAACATGCATGCAACCGACACACTTGAAAGGAGCAACGTTAGACTGGATAATATCAAGAAACGAAGACACATCAATCCTCTCAATAGACCCATGTGACTGGTCAGACCATCATGCAATAACATTTTTGATACCCACGTTGAAAAAGAGCGAGACCTCACAACCCATCAAGATCAAAAAATGGATTAGAGACACAAAAGAGGAGAATATTGAACTACTAGTAGAATGCTGTGAGAGAGACCTAAAGCTTCCCAGCAACCTGCAGAATGTAAACGATCTGACAGATCACTACACAACATCAGTCTCGAAAATCGTCAACAACACCATGCCACTAAAGCTGAAAAGAGTCACTGAGAAGATAAAAAATCCATGGTTTAATGGGTCACTGAACGAAGAAAGGCGTAAACTGAGAATGGCTGAAAGAAAAAGGAGACAACACTCTTCATCCCCCGAGCTGAAATCCCTCAGAAAAATCAGAAACCAATATAACAAAAAGATAATCAACTCTAAAAAGTAATTCATAAGATCAGAACTTGATAAGGCCAAAAACAGACCAAGGAAATTATTCGAAATCTTAAAGGAACAATCAAATAAACTAGCAAAATCTGCCCAAATGAACACGAAAACAACTATAAGCTGTGAAGAATTCGCAACATTTTTCACAGAGAAGGCCAATTCGCTTGAGAAAGAGCTCAAAAGCGCTGCGGATAACCTACCCACCCAACCAGTATCCACGATCGACTCCAGCCTGGAAACAGATTGTAATAAGGCCAAAAACAAAGCACAGTGAAGCACCTTCAAATTATATGACCAGAATACCGTCACCATAACGCTCTCGGATATCAAACCTAACAACCACTATAACGACCCTTTATTCGCGAAATGCCTAAAATAAATCAGCCATATTGTGGTTCCAATCTGGACCAAAATAATAAATGCATCGCTATCTCAAGGGATCCTCCCAGACTGCCTAAAAACAGGACAAGTCGTCCCCATAATCAAAAAACCCACAGCGGATGCTACAGACCCGAATAATTTTCGCCCAGTGACCAACATCCCTTTACTTGCCAAACTAATTGAGAAATGCGTGCAAGGCCAATTGAGTCAACACATCACCAACTTCTCCCTACTAGACGATTACAATCAGGATTCAGAGCAGGACATAGCACGGAAACAGCGATCCTCCATATTGTTGACGACGCACAACAAGCCCTAGATCAAAATTGAGCATGCCTACTGATTCTCCTGGACCTATCTTCTGAGTTTGACACAGTAAACCACGAAGCATTACTGACCAGGCTGCAGGATAGGATGGGTATATCTGGCATTGTGTTAAAATGGTTCGAATCATTCCTGCCAAACAGATCACAGAGATTCCTGGTTAACCAATCACTCTCACCATCATGCCCTAACTCAATTGGAGTCCCTCAAGGATCAACACTATCCCCTGATCTGTTTAACTTGTATGTCGAACCTCTTACAGAAATTCTCCGTAATTCACAGATTTAGTATCACATGTACGCAGACGACACGCAAATATACATAAAGATCGCGTCCCTGGAAGACATCGAACTAATGAATGAGACGTTAAAAATGACACTGCAATGGCTAACAAACAATCATCTGAAGCTAAATGCTCACAAAACTGAGTTCCTATTAATTGCACCACCAAGGAACCAAACGGAAATGAAGGAATGAACCATGCTAGTGACAGTGCTAAATTGCACCCCTACCCTAGTCAACTCAGCGAAATCGCTAGGAATCACATTAGATGAGAACCTCAACATGCAAGCCCACATTAAATCCATGGCTAAAAGTGCCCGTTTCCAATTGAACTATATAAGAAAACTGAAACCATTCATCTCAGAGGCGGATCTGAAATTGGCAATCCAATCCTTAGTTATCTCAAGAATTGAATATGGGTGCACCACCTTAGCCAGCCTACCAAAAACGTCCACAGCACCACTCAAAGCATGCCTTAACGCAGCGGCAAGACTTATCTCTGGATCGAGGAAATTCAACCATATCTCTCCGCACCTGAAAGCATTAAACTGGCTACCATATGAAGCCAGAATTCAACTAAAAATGGCGTGTACCACCCACAAAGTACTCCACTACAACACACCTAGATACCTAGCCAGGAAAATTGAATTATCAGGAGGAAACAGACCAGCCAGGAGTGCCAAGGAACTGCTGTTGCGGCCAGCCATCTTTCGGATGAAAAAGACTTATGACCGAGCATTCTCGGGAGCAGCCCCCAGAATCTGGAATTCACTCCCTCCAAACATTAGAAAGATTCAAAATACAGTATCATTTAAGAGGGAAGTGAAAAGCTTCCTGATGAGTAAATACCTCACATAGTGATGACGGCTGGTCATAGATAGGATCTATTGTTGCCCTAAGACAGACCATCGATGTCGATAGTAAGGAAAGTCGCTAACTTTGAACCAAGATAAACCCTGAACTATGATGCGGTGCAGGAGTCTCTCCTGAGACCTAGTTGTATCCTTACTACTACCTCATGTTTTACTTGATTTATTTCTACGTCCTCACCTCCTGAATGTCTTATATTTATCTACCTCATAATTGTTTGCTGTTTAATCCGTTTTCCAGATATGCTAATCTTTAATCTAACTCATATCGTAAATGCTCATATTATGTAAAGATAGTTATATACTCACCTCCAAAAGCCATATAATTACCTACCTCATATCTGTTGTTTTAAATTGTAATTACTTATGGTAATCTTTAACCGTCCTCTTAATGTCAAGCGATCTGATACCCACGGGTCTTGTCCGCGCTATACAAAACACTGTAATAAATAAATAAATAAATACCCCTGTACTGAGCCGGAGAAGGCCTACAACCAGGCAATCAGCAAGACACTGAATATAGTTGAGAGAACGTTCGGCCTGCTCAAGGGCAGGTTCCACTGCCCAGATATTTCAGGGAAAAGACTGCTCTACTTTCCCCCAATGGTGTGCAAAATCATACTCTGTGTGCCATATTGCACAATATATGTGTGTGAATTAATGTCCCATGGGACGAGGACCTACAATAGCAGGATCTGATAGAGGAGGAGGAGTATGCTGATGGTGAAGACATCAAAAACACTGCTGCTGGCAATTTCAGACACACATATATTGCGCAACATTTCTTTACTTGATCCACTTGTTTGGGAATGGACCATTAACCAATCTGTTATAAAGGTTCAACATGGCCATAAATGTTTGAAACCATTAGTTGTCTTTGCGTTTATGTCACAGTCCCAGGAAATATCAACTTACACACAACTCATCAACTAGAAGTAGCCCTCAAAGTTTACAAACAGATCGGCAGGCAGGGATCAGCGTCAAAGCATAGGAAACAATGCAGTGTGCATTGTGATGCATTGTGTAACTTCCACCTTGCCCATTTCCCTAGTGATATGTCAGTAAGAAACCACCCATTAGTAGGAAATGTGGCACTCTGGTAGGGAGGGTGACACTCTTCTAGGAAAGGTATCATTTCTGTAGGGAACGTGACGCATTGGTAGGAAAAGTGATGCTTTGGCACAAAACATGAAACTTGATTAGGGAAGATGACACTTTTATAGGAAAGGTTACTTTTCAGTAGTAAACGTGATGCATTTGAGGGACAAGTGAGGCTTTACCACAAAGTGTGATGCTTGATTAGGGAAGGTGAAACTTTCATAGGAAAGTTGGCTTTTCAGTAGTAAAAGTGATGCATTGGCGAGAAAAGTGATATTTTAGCACAAAATGTGACGCTTTGGTTAAGGAACGTGCCACTTTTCTGGGAACGGTGACTTTTCAGTAGTAAACGTGATTCAGTGGTAGGAAAAGTGACGATTCAGCACAAAATGTGACTTTTCAGTAGTAAATGCGATGCTTAAGTACAAAGAGAGATGCTTTACCGGGAAACGTGATGCTTCAGGGGAAAGAGGATAAGACGAAAGCCACGCATTGACACAAAAGCATTAAAACACTGCTTTGGGCATTGTCATGTGTGTGACTCATGTCTTGGCTATTTCTTTACTAAAGCATCGGAAACAAATGATGCTTTAGTACGAGGCGTGATGCATTCGTTGGAAACATAAGTTTGAAATGTGACATATCCACACAGGAAATTAAGCAACGGCTCAGCCATGCTGCAAACCAGGAAGTGTGATGTTAGTTTCACTTTCCATCACAGTCTTTTTATCGGTGCTGGCTGGTGGAGGTGTTTGTTGGTTGCTGAAGAGTTTGGTGCTGTTTCTTGGTCTAGTTGGTTTCGGTACCTGTCCCTGTTGTGTGCCAAAACTTTTTTGTCTTGTAAGTGTGTTTTGTGTTGTTTAGTGAAGTGTATTGTGGGGAGTTTGTTTAAATATGGGTTTCTAGTTATTGGGGTAGGGGAAGGGATAGTGTTTATTCTTTTGGGCTTTATGGTAGCTACTAGGAATAGTGAGATGTTGGGCAGGGCCAAGAACCTGACGGAGTAGGAGTTCGGGGCCCTGATGTGGCTCTTAGTAAAGTGACTGCCTAACAGGATTGGAACTTGAGGCAGGGTTACCCAAGGGTACCCAACCTGTGAGCGACAGACCGGGTGGGAGTAGGAGGGGTACCAGATGAGATGAATGTTTGATGTCCAGCAGACCGTCCATCAATTCAAGCACAGGTGGGCAGATGTAGTCAGCCAGGAGCAGGATCTCCGGGACAACCTGGGGATCGAAGTAGGTGGGCCTACCGGTAAGTCCCTATATATCTTGAGGTTGTAGCTGTGTGGCAATCGCACTAATTTTCTTACGGTTTTCATTCAGGAAGGGCCAGTTATGTATAAAGGTTATAATGGTATGATACAGGCCTGTTCAAAGGGGCATTACAATAGCCAAAACATACCATGCAGTGCAGGGGAGGCCCACAGGTGATGTGGGTTCCATCTTGCACTGTGTAGGGAGTATTTTCAGCCGGCCTGATAGATAATTACTGACTCACAATTGTGAGGGCCAGCCGCCATGTAAGTTGCAGGGAATTACACTGGCATGTCATCAGGCAACAGGTTGCACAGGGTGTTTGTTTTTCTCTCCAATGGTTACATATACGTATATGTTACAAATAAATGTAATCATACCTTTACGAGCCTGTATGGGCCTTGATTGGTCATGGTTCATTTGCAGTGCACTGGTCACATGTAACGAGCTTAGTGAAGGGGACAGACAAGCATGGGTACTGTCTGAGGTGTGTAGCATGGTACAGAACACATATTAACGTGATAAGGCCCCAGCATTTTCACTCTATGCAGAGTGTGGACAATCAAATTGGACTGGTCACATAGGCATCAAAACCTGGCACCCTTGCACCATGTTGCAAGTTAGGCTGGTCTTGTACCTTGTCTGCACTATGAGCAACTCATATATGATGTGCCTTCTGTCATCTGCATACACTGCAACATGGCATACGTGTATCCACCGTGAGGCCTTTCCAACTGAGCCTTATGCTACAAGTCCAACGCACAGACAATACCAGACATTTGTGACGTGAATGTGCTATGTTTCATATGTACACAGAAAACATGTTCAGCATTCACAGAACAACATACCATGTTTTTGTCTTGTAGCTGCACCATACCCATACATCATTGGTGAGGTGACAACCTTCAAAGATCCAAATGCTACCAGTGAGTGTCACCTTATTGTTCCTGTGATCTGTAAGGATTGTGTGTGTTCACTGAAATGGATTCCAGTGAGATATGCATGGGGTATCATCACTGCGGAAATAAGCTGCACCTAACATGTCAAAGGACAAAAGAAGTAGGACAAAGCAGCATGTGAAAATACCAGGACCAAATTGCTATGTGGACTCATTTGCTAGTTACTCAGGCCCACATGATGGATGCAACTGAATATTCTGTGCTACTGTTGTGGCAGCTATTATGTGGATACTTATGGCGCATGTAATTTGTTCTAATGTCTCTTACCCATGCTATGGACCGAAAGTGCCAATTTGGCACCCTAAGTATGTGAGACAAATGTTGCATGGGATAGGCTGTGATTTCCCTGACACAGTATGTTTGGCTAAGTCCACATTAGATCAGGACACTGATGTGGATGGAGTGTAACACTTATCCCAGACCATACTTTCAATAGTCAACAGCACATCTAATGTTGACGTGCACAATGGAAATATTACCCAAATGTGTCCACTTCTTGAGTGTTGCATCAACGCTTGCACATGCCTCCAGATCACTATCCCACACACAACCAACATTGATACAGTCTAAATGTTTGAAGGCATGTCAGACATACATGTCCCTTAAGCAACATATTGTTTGGTGTTCCACAAATGTACCTGAAGTACAGCGTCTAGCCAATGTTTGGACTCCAATAGAATTGAGTGACCATGTGAGCCGACTATGGTGCAAGGGTGCCGGCGTTGGTGCTAGGCAGCTTAATTTAGCACCAGCGCTAGAGGAAACACAGGAGTGCCTCTTATATTTGTAAATACGGCGCATCCCTGCGTTTTGAGGATGACATTAGCAAGTTTTGCTTAACACCTTTCTCTGTAATTCTGTTGCAAAAATGCCCCAAAAGAGAATGGGGGATACATGTCATGGAACATGCTGCAGAGAGGAGCAGTCCAGTGAGGAGGAGGATCAAATTGCCATTAGGAAAGAAAGTGCACATTGACAGTCCATACATGGATAAGGAATGTCTGACAAAATATTGAATACAGAAATATCGATATACAAAAATATCGGAACAAAAATATCGAAGTCAAAAATTTTGGAATCCTATCCCTAACAAAGTAAGTACAAATATATCGGAAAAAAAATATAGAATGACAAAAATATCGTTTTTTGTAAAATATCGGTTTTTTTTATAAAATAAAAATCGAATATTAACAAAATAATAATTATAAATGTAATAAACATATTTAAAAATGTACTATAATATTTAAAAATAATACATAATGTAATACAAATTAATATTAATAAATATATAATACATAATATATTTTTCAATATTAATAACTCTAAATTAATTATTTTCATAACTTATAAACAAATACAAATATAAAAATATAATCAATTACTAATACATTTATATACATAAAATAATCACATAAATACCAATTTATAACAACATAAAACTAATAAAAAAGCTAAATACATTTTAGATAGCGTATGAGTAAAAATTACTATTCCCACTCCAGAGAGTGCGACAGTAGGGAAAGTTTTGGATAGCGTAGCGGTAACAATTCCTATTCCCACTCCAGAGAGTGCAACAGTAGGGAAAGTGTTGGATAGCGTAGGGTTAAAAATTACTATTCCAACTCCAGAGAGTGCAACAGTAGGGAAAGTGTTGGATAGCGTAGGGGTAACAATTACTATTCCAACTCCAGAGAGTGCAACAGTAGGGAAAGTGTTGGATAGCGTAGGGGTAACAATTACTATTCCAACTCCAGAGAGTGCAACAGTAGGGAAAGTGTTGGATAGCGTAGGGATAAAAATTACTATTCCCACTCCAGAGAGTGCAACAGTAGGGTAAGTGTTGGATAGCGTAGGGGTAACAATTACTATTCCAACTCCAGAGAGTGCAACAGTAGGGAAAGTGTTGGATAGCGTAGGATTAAAAATTACTATTCCAACTCCAATTCCCCTATAAACCCATAACCCGCTACAGAACATATTTATCAATTAATCAATTAATTAAAAATAATTACCAAAATAATTAAATATAATTACCAATTATTTTAAAAATAATGTTTGATTCCTACTAATTAATAATTATTTAAACATTATTAAATTACTTCCCACCCTATTCCCCTATAAACCCATAACCCGCTACAGAACATATTTATCAATTAATCAATTAATTAAAATTAATTAAAAATAAATCTCAATTAAATAATTAATAATTCCTACTAATTAATAATTAATTTAACATAATTAAATTACTTCCCACCCTATTCCCCTATAAACCCATAACCCGCTACAGAACATATTTATCAATTATTCAAATAATTAAAATTAATTAAAAATGATTCTCAATTAATTAATTATTAATTCCTACTAATTAATAATTCATTTAACATAATTAAATTACTTCCCACCCTATTCCCCTATAAACCCACAACCCGCTACAGTACTAAAAGACAACATTTTAACTAAATTACATTAAACATAAATTATAAAACATAATAAATACAATATAATATACACAACATTTATTTAAAAATCGATATTAGTAACATCGAAATTATTTACTTCGATATTACTGACATCGATATTTAAAACTTCGATATTACTAATATCGATATTAAGAGTGTCGATATTACTTACCTTCTATATTATGTCCCTTCGATATTTAAACTTCGATATAATTGTATATCGAAATTTAAAACACAATATTTTGTCTGTGTACCATGGATAAGATCAACAGGTGGGAAAGTAAATTGAGGACAGTACCTTTTGAGAGGTACACTGGCATGGCCATAAGCACAGGTCATTGGAGAAACTGGCTGTGTGGCACAGAGATATGCTACCAAGCAGATTTTTATTGCGAACAGCTGCAGTCCTCTTATATGTGTGGTGCCTCTGTAAGGGTGGTGTTAAGGGTCCTTGAGTCAACAGTGGCACACATACATCAGGGGGCTGAATATATGGATCGCCTTTTCCCAGCAGCATTTCTTTGCACCAACAAGTAAGGCAACAAAACACTGAGAATGACCTGCTGGTTTTCCAGCACAGTAGCAACATCGCGGGTGTAGGAACCCACTGTTGCTTTGTAGAAGTCCTGCTTCCACTCCATGGAGTCCAGGATGTTGCGTATTTTCCCCAGCTGGTTGGTAACCTTGCTGGTGCTACTTTGGCAGGGCATTTGCTCTTGCCTCTGCCTCATGACACCAGTGATGTCAACCAGGCACTGTACCAAGCCAAAGAGCGGAGGGTAGGTACCTTCTACAGCCTCAAGGTGCCTTCACTGGGACTGGGGCACCTATGGACTACCTCTTACAGTACTCGCCACAGTTTCCATCCCCGCCCACACCTCATCTACCAGCTCCCGCTGAACTCCTACCATATGATGTTGGAAGTCTATTTGAGTGTCCTCGGAGTCCAGGGCTGAGTTTGGGCTGGCAGGTGGTGTTTGTTGGGTGATAGATCGAACCTCTGGAGACCCTGGAATGCTGTTGGTCCTTCCCTCAACCAGAGAAGGTGTTTGAATGGAGTACAGGGTTTGCTGGAGAGTGTCTTGATCAAGGATGGCAGTCTGTCATCCTCAGCAGGTTCTACATCCAGGACATGCAGCTGGTCATGAGTTGGTGTACATCATGTTGAACTGCAATGATTTATCTTGATGGTGATCCATATCTGTTGTTCACATGAGTTAACAGGTTGACATTCAAGGCCTCATTTACATATGTTTGGCATAGGGCAGTGCAGCAAGCCTTCCTGCTGCGCTGCCCCCCATTAAAAGAAAAGGGCATCAATGTGACGTATCTATATGGTGCATTCCTGTCCTCTACCACAGAGCTGGAGCACAGATGTCTGTCATGCACCAATGCAGGCACCCTTACACCATGGTGCAAGGGTGTCTGTGTTGTAGGGATGATTGTTTTTGTGCGGGAAGGTACATGGAGGTGACTTCCTCTTTCTGTGTGTGCTCTGAATGCAACACAGATAGAAATAGGAAAAAACAAGGATAAATAATGTTATTTCTCCTTGTTGCGCCTCCCCTACACCTCCCCTGGGAGGTATCCAGCTTGTTTCAAATCTGGAAAAGTGTCAAATGCAATGGGTGTTACGTGCCTCCACATTGTAGTGTGATGCAACAGAGCGACTTGCACTGCATTACCGCACTCCATATTTACAAGTCCATGAACATTCACACTGGGTGGCTTTATGTGGCCTTGTAAATATGGCTAAGCCCAGTATTAGCCTCAAGGTCATAAAAAGTGAAGTGACGGTGGTGCACTGGGCTTGTAAACATGCCCCCATGTATTTGGACATATTGACACCAGTACTATGCAGATTGCACCTAATTCCCACAGAGCCTGAATTCCCTTTAACCAGTAATCAGCCCTTCGCTCCTGTGAAAGTGATGTGGCTTGGGACATTAATTGGTTATGAACCTGCAGTCTTCCTCTCACACAGTATGTCAGGAACTGACCTTTGGCACCTACTGTTCCGGCAGACTTGCCGGACTACATTTCCCAGAAAGCAGAAGTACTTTAATCATGCAACGCCCCGGACAGCTTCTTATGTGATTCCTCCTCGGAAGTTTGTTCCGATTCTGAAGTACCGAGCCGTCCGCTCAGTTCCCGCGGCTGGCGCTTGTTGGAACCTCGCGCTCTCGGCTGAGAAGCGAAGCTTTCTGTCCTGCTCTTGTGGTGGAGGCAGATTCAGAAGTTGTCTCGCACCAGGCCCCTGATCGGCTGAGCAGAAATTTGCTATTTACCCTTTCCACTTGCGGCTGCGGCGGGGAAGGGGTCTCTGGATCTTTTGAGTCCTATTTGACTCATTCGAAAACTATTGATTGTGTTCCGCTTGGCCGAGCGCGAACACTGGAAACTCCTTGTTTCCGTGGAGTTCTTGGAAGGTTGTTCTTTTCTTTCCTTTCCTGAGCTATTTCTTTCAGGACATTCTGCTCCCTTTTGGACCCGTGGAAGTTCCGGAGTTCCGATAAGCCTTGGACATCCGGGGTGGATACCATGATGTTCAAACTTTGTGTTCTTTCTCTATATGGCTGATTACTTTTTCTCAGATCAGCGTACTGTATTGCTGGACCAGCTGGTTGTACTGTGGAGTCTTTCTTTGTTTCTTCGTGACTTTGATTTGAGCAACAACTTTTCTCTGGGGGAGGATCTTGTTTACCCTCATTCTCCTTTGATTGTATTACCTCAAGTATTCCCGCTGGTACTGGAGTAGGTCTTTCTTGGATTATTGGGGAGTGGGAGATAGGGTACGTATGTGGCAGGTTATGTTTATAATATTAAATAGGATGATAAGATGGTGGTGTTGCTAATATCTGTTTTGGTTTTTAGGGATATTCTGATTTGTATGATAAGAGAAGCATCTTACTACCCAGAGACAGAGAGGAAGGGTCCATCTCCGGAGTTCATCACTCTAGGTGTGTAATATATCAAAGTGAGACCTATTGAGAGTAGCTAATGAATTCTATGTTGTTTAACCCTTCCATCTTCTCATTTCAGATATACCTTCCGTTGCTGCTCCTACCCTTCCCTATCCCTCGCTTGATTACCTCTATGCTCTGTGTATGCACCTTTAGTCAGAGTGTGGGGAAATCAGGAGGTGGACCCCTTTAAGCATCACCCTGATCCTGAGGAGCTCTATATCCGTGACAGAGTACACCACAGCACTCTGCCTTGTTGTGCTGTCTTGCATGCACATTGTGCATTCATGTGGCCAGGGGTTCTGTATTTCATACATATCCTGCACACCTCTAGTCATCTTCATGGCTTGATATACTGCATGTATGTGTGAGTGCATGTTCTTATTATGATTTTCTGAGTGGTTTATACTCATGTCAGTTAATTACACACACAGTTGACTCCATAATAGTGGACAGTGGGCACAGTGTAGCAACCCTGAGGGGATGGGCCCAGTAAAAATATGTGGATTGCTAGCACTGACACTCACTCCATTTCAGCATTGCAAGAGTAGTTTATCTTCAAAGCATCATACATTGTTTTACTCAGGCCCCCTCACTTGTACATGTACATGTCTCCTGTGGCAATTCTTATTACTGACCAGGGACACAACTTACTACCACACACTGATGGAACCCAGATTCTACTTTACTCTCATGTGCCTACAACACCAATAATTTGCGTGGCCATATCCAATAGACCGACATGCCAGCCTGTTTTTGAGGGCTCTGGTTCAATCTAAACCCCACATGGTAGTAGTGCTGGAATTGTTAGCATGTACCTACATAGATTTGCCACACACTCGGGCCTATCCACCTCAGTCTCCTACAATCACTGACTCATGGGCTTTGTCGTGGCAAACTAGTTCTTCTGATTCCTTGACTGATTCTTGTTTCACATCCTCTGACTTTGCCATGTGTTGCATGGTGATACTATTTGCCTCCAGACTGCCACATGCTACATCTTTACCCAGGACCACATCATAGGTAGAGTGTAGTAATCCAATGGGCTCCTCTATGTCATCCCCTCCCAGGTACTACACAAGTGTGACACTGTCAGACACAGCAGTGCATGTGTATTTGCCAGTCTACCTTGCTGTACACATATTCCTTCTCATATCCTTCGTCTGCAATGTATCCCCATCCACACACAGTGGCAGTTGAACGTGCTCAGCCAGCGCCTACAATGCACTGAACTACCAGAGGCCCACGAGTACCACATGCCATCTTTTGTTTTAAAAAAAGGCACAAGTAGACCCAAAACGTCTGAGGGGACCAAGGGTGGACATATGTTAAGAAAAACAATGGTCCCATACACAGTAAATTGGTACAATATCACAATTTTACAATACATCTTTAACTCTATACTGTAATTTGTATCTAATTGTGGAGTATGAGATGTAAATCGGATTGTGACTTTTTGCTTACCTACATTTTCACAAATTGAAAAGTCACTTTTTAAGTCACTTGTCTGCGGTAAAGAAATCGGCTGATTTCCCATTACCCTGTCACGTCCTGCTCACTCACCTTTTCATATAATAATTTGTGCCTTGAATTTAATTGTTAATAAATGTTTCTATTTTTTCATTTGACACAATCGTAATCCCAGTTTTGATTGTAAAATTGTGATATTGTACCAATTTACCTTGTATGTGACCATTGTTTTTCTTAACATCTTTTGTTTCAACACACGTTATGTTATGTTAAAAATTCTTATAAAGCACAAGTACACAGGATTGGTTTCATGGCGCTGCATAGAGAGGAGCCAAGACCCAGGAGATTTAATTGTAGGCTTGTCTGAACAGCCAGGTTTTAAGGAGCTTCCTCAAGCTCAGGAGGTCAGTGCAGGAGCAGATTTCGACAGGGAGAGAATTCCAGTGTCTAGGAGCTAGGAAGGCGAACCTGACACCGCCCAGACGCTTCAGTTTAAAAGAGGGAGTGGACAGAAGGAGTTTGTGAGCCGAGCACAGGTTGCACATGGGTGTGTGCTTTTGAATAAGGCTGTCCATAAATTTGGGGCTCCTTCCGTTGAGGGACTTGGAGATAAGGCAGCATACCTTGAAGGCGCAGCACTGAGAGATAGGGAGCCAGTGCAGTTTCCCCATGAGGGGGGTAGCATGTTGTTGCCTAGGTAGCTGAAAATCAGTCTCGCTGCCTGATTCTGTACAAGTTTCAGTCGTTTGGCTAGGTACAGTGAGATGACAAAGTAGAGGGAATTGGCGTACTCAATGTGGGACATCACCATGACAAGGACCACCTGGATCAGAGCCTCCTGCTTGAGAAATCTTCTGATCTTTCTTATTTTCCTCAGTTGGAAGAAGCAGGTTGATATCACTGACCATATTTGGGACTTTGTGGTGAGAGCACAACTGATTGTTACTCCGAGACTTTTGGCTGAGGGGGAAGGAGAAGTGGTTGGCCCCATTCTATTGGCCAATAGTGGGGGCTCCAAGGGTTCTGAGTGCCACCAGTTAGACTAGCTCAATTTTATCTAGATTAAGTTTTAAGTGATTACTGTTCATCCACTCACTAATGAACAGCATGGTGGTCTGAAAGTTGCAGACCGATTTGAGGGAGTTGCTGATGGGGAAGATTAGTTGGAGGTCATCAGCATAGTTAAAAGTGCAAACTTTCCTTTCTTTCAAGGCTCGGATTAGAGGGAGAAGATAAAGATTGAACAGGAGTGGGGAAAGTTCTCATCTTGGGAGCAGGGAACTGAGCAATACAAACCGACTAAGAGCGTTTTCCAAAAAAGGAGCTGATCCAGCCGAGGGCTGACCCTAGAATCCCTGCATCTCTGACACGGTTAACCAGTATGTCATGGTCGACCGTGTCGAAAGCCACAGAAAGATCAAGCAGCACCAGGGCTTGTGGGCGACCCCTGTCCGTCTCCATTTGGAGAATGTCCAATACCGACAGTATAACGGCCTCAGAGAAGTGTGCTGGGTGAAAGCCTGCTTGATGGGGTCAAAGTACTCAGACTGTTCGAGGAAAACGGACAGGCATCTAGTTGTATAGTCTTCGAAAACTATAGCCAGGTATGGGAGTAAGAATATCGGGCAATAGTTTGTCAGGGTTTGGGGGTCAGCTCCAAATTTCTTCAGAAGTGGGACGACAATTGCCTCCTTCAAGGATGTGGGAACACAGCCCTGGGACAGTGACTCATTCAAAAGAGAGAGAGCTGGTCCGGTAAGGACAGTGAATACTTCTTTCAAGATGCCCGGAAGGCAGCAGTCACTAGGTGAGCCCGATTTTATTTTGGGTAGAAGATCCAAGAATGTCTGGTTGCTTATTATTGGAAATTGATTAAAGATGCAAGGATTTCTGGGCGCAGTGGGGCTGGCCTCGGGGTTGGGACGTTTCGGTATGCTAGCCTTAATTTTTATGATCTTTTCGATAAAGAAAGTGTTCACGAAATTACAGAAGGTTTGGGAGGGGGTTGGTTTGTGATTCTGTCAGAGTTGGACAGCTCATTTACAATGGGGAAAATTTCTGTGGACTTATTGGTGGTGGTTAAGATGTTAGAGGAAAAATAGGCAGCTTTAGTGGCCAAAATACTTTTTTTGTAATTTTTCATTGCCTCTAGGAAGGTCTGTTTAACCTCTGATCGGTAGTTGCGTCTCCACCTCCTTTCAAATTGCCGGAGAGCTAGTTTCTGAGCTTTAAGATTGACAGAGAACCATAGCTGAGCTTCATGACGAAGGGCAATATTTCATTTTCTTAGGGGTGCATGTTTGTTGCTGGCAGCTGATAACCAGGTTATTAGGCTCTCATCACTAAGGTTGATGGAGAGTTGATTGGGTGGGACAGTATTGGCCAAAGTATTAAGGAATATAGTTTGTCGATTTTATTCCAGTTTCTTCCTGTTCCCCCATCAGTAGGAGGGGTTTTTATCAGAGTGATATTATTGATGGTGAATTTAATTAGGTGGTGGTCGGACCATGTGCAGGGTGCAATCGACAGAGTGGATATGTTGAGATTGGCTGTCCAGACTTTGTCGGGTTTGTGCCCTTTGATGTGTGTGGCCGAGGACAATTGCTAAGTGAGGTTGAGCCCCATGAGTAAGTCGGATCATTCAGCAGATTGAGGGTCACCCGCTATGTCATTGGCCCAGTAGTTGAAGTCACCATATCTGGGAGGCCATGCAATGCCACATTGACATAGAAAAAAGCAATGCAGTGCTTTGCACCACTTTGCCTTAATCCATACCTATGAGGCCATTCAAAGCCACACAGGGTGGCTTTGTGTCGCCTAATAGATATGATTGAGAGGCCTGCAATACCGGAGTGTCATTAAAAGTGAGGGTCCAGCAGCACAGGCCTATTGTAACTGTGGCCCCATGTTTTTTGCTTGGTATTGTGGGACGTGTAGTTCTGGTTACTCATATTGTACATTCAACTGCAAGTGCCAGTTTACAGAGGTGATACCTAATTTCACACATGGAAGGGAGAAACATAATGGAGCTAGAGTGAGCTATGCAACATGTAACTGGGCAGTGTGACTTACATTTATGTGATGCTTAATGGTACACAAGCCACATATCTGCCCTTTCCCCTGCACACGGTGCAGTGGAGCTCTGGTACTTAGCTACGTGCACTGCACGGCATGACCTTTTTACCCACATTGGCCCTTGTTGCAGCTTACCCTGTAGGTCTTGTTTTGCCTCGTGTGCTGCTCAGTCTTGTCCCAGAACTCCAGCCATCAACTCCTCTGGGATGACAGCTACCAAAAGCTCCTCCAAGGCATCCAGCTCCTACTGTTGCCCCGGCTTCCTCTTCTGGTCTGCATTGCTGCCTTCAGATTGCTGGACAGTTTCTCCTTCGTCCTGCTCTTTACATCGTGCCAGCAATTTTTCAAGTCCGTGACTGTCCTCTTCGCTTGTCCCACACTGTTGACCATGACAATATGGACTGCCAAATGGCCTCTTTCTATCCTTATGGCAATTTTTAGGTGACAAATAGCTGATGTTGGTTGTCTGTCACCTCAGTGATCAGGATCTCATTCTCCTCCTCAATTAAGTTACACTTCCTTTTCCTCTTTCCCTGGGAGTCTGTCTGGACATCCTGGCTGGTGCTAGGGTTGTAATAGCCATGTTGCTGCCCTCTTCTCCATGCTCCACAACTGCCTTTTGTGAAGTGCGCTGTGTAAAAAAAAATGCATCCATTTTTATACTTTTTTTCATTTTTCCCACCCTAAAAAGTGACGCTTAGGTGGTTGGGTCATGCTATGTGACGCAAATTTGCCTTGTAACACTTTTCCAGCCGATACGTTACCTTTCGCTGTGGCAGAGGAGTTTTTTTTCCACGGATCCTGAAGCGTTCGCCATGGTGTGCCATACCGTAAATATGGCACATCCATGGCATTTTAAATTGACATAGTAATTTCTAACTCATTTTGACACATCGCTGACGTAGCACAGCGACGCGTCACTTTTTGTAAATGAGGCTCTAAGTACAACAAAGGAACATCTGTCTGATGTGGAAAGCCATCAACACAAAAACTCCCAAACACCTATCAGACCTCTTCAAGTTCTACCAAATTCTTTCCCGTGAGTAAACTGATCATCCTAGAATGGAAAACACAAGATTTAAGGCAAAACGCTGAAAGTGGCTAGAGGAAAACTCTGGAACAGCCTTCACATCGCAATCATGTCCTCAAATGACTACACATCCTTCAATCACCCCCTAAAACAAATGCTAATTCCAAGATAATAAATATCCATCAATGCTACTTCAGTACACCAAGTAACTCTAACTAGTCCTCCTCCATTCTTTCACATGCTCTCATGCCGGATGAAATCACTACCGCATGAACCCATGGTCCCTCCAGCTTTCTACAATAAATAATGTCCTTCTAATGATCAATAACACTTCACATTTGATCTTTTCACTATCAATGTGTCTGGCACCCCTGACATTCTCCATCTATGCTCCCAGTTTACCCCATCCCTATCCTCGCACTCCTCTGCTTTAAACAAATGGACACAATTATATTTATAATGTTTCTTATTATTATTGTTTAACTTGATTTTTTACCCCCTCTCTATCCATGCTCTTCCCTCCTTTAACCGCATCGCTGCGGAGGTTATTTTTCCGCTGCGCGGCTTTTTTCTAAAAGCCGCGTTACATGACGAGCTCAGCTCGTCATCCGCACACGACCACCGTGGCTGATGACGAGCTGAGCATCAGCATCGAAGGGGTTAAACAGATTGCTACATGGATGCTTGTATTCTTTACTGTTTTCAATGCATATCTTGCTACCATAAGAAACTCATTTTTTGACAAATATATGTGCTGCACCTAGAAGCAAGACCCCTGGCATTTGCTGCAAATTGAAGATGTAAAAAATAAATAAATGAATTGTACTTGACCTCTGAAAAATAATTTTAAAGTATAAAGTGATTCCTAATACTAGAATACATCAGGGGGAATGTCAGTTGTTTCATCACAGAACTTTACATAGAAGCCATTAAATTGTGGTAAGTGCATACGGAGTACTTTTACATCATGTTTTTTAAAATATAAGAAGTACCTTTACTTCAATTCTTTAAAAGTGAGTTTATATATATGTATAGCTATAGTTTGGACCTACTTACCATTTTTTGTTTTGCTAATAACTTTAGTGCCATTTTAAAAAATTTCACAAAACTTTCCAAAAAAGGTTCCTGTACCTTTGCTTCTTCCTGGCTTGTTTTGGGGTGATACCGAGACGGAGAAAAAGGGGTGGTCCAAAATGTAATTTCTCCATGCAATTTCCATAGGGATTTTTGCACAGTTCTACATCCAAAATGGCTGTACAAAAATTATTCCAGATTTGTCAGAGAGCTACATCTTTACCCGGAATGTGTGCTTTTTGTAATGTGGTGTGAATCTGTTATGTAGTTTTTAAAATTCAAGGTAATAAATGTATACATACCAGGATGATTAGGCATGTGGGAGTCCCACAGCAGTCCCACGGACACACAAATTGAAAAAATAAGGCGTTCTAACTGGCCAAGATTTAACTTTTTTCTCTTTGACCATCTTGCTACTACGGAAGCAAAGACTGTTGATGTTTGGCTGCAACCTGAAGAAAAAAGTTGCAGCCTCCATTACAGGACTTGGGGACTCAGTCCCCATGCCCTGAAAATAAAAATAAAACATACATGGGGAGGGTAAGGGTGTCCTGACCCCGCTGGACCGTGTGTGTGTGTGTGTGTTGGGGTCAAATGTAAAAACAAAGGGGTTTATGCGGTGATGTGGGAGCCAGAACTGGCTCCTAGATTCCTACGGGAGTCCGCCAGTAGGCAGAAATTTAAAAAAGGGGGCTGGGGATGTTGTGTGTTTGGGTTGTGGGTATTTCCAGAAAACATTCATCCAACTGAGCTCCTTCCTGGAAATTTTTGGGTTGATCCGTGAAGCGGGGCCCGAGAAAAAGGGGGGTGAGTATCAAAATACTTTTTCCCATGTAGTTTAACACTGATATTTCAGGAAGCATCTTAGAAAAAACAACTGGACAGATGTACACCAAATTTGGCAGAAAGCTATATCTTTACTCAGAAAATGTGCTTTTGTGATTTGTTGCAAATCAAGTTCAGCAGTTTTTGATCAATTTAGGGGCATATTTACAAGCCCCTTTCTCCACCACAATGTCACTTTTCACGACGTTGTGGTGGCGATAGGGGTTTCCCCTTATTTACAAGGCAGTGTTAAGCCACTTAACGGGGCTTAACGCTGCCTTGTAAATAAGGCACTATTTTACGCTATACCTTAATTTATCAGTTTCATAAAATACAAAACGTACATTTCAAGACACATGTTCGACACCTGCAACTATCAGTGGTCCATCCAGTACATAGTAATCCTGCGTAAAGCAATTTACATGTTCAAGGCTTGGTGACACAGTGACACATTCTTTATTCACCTCTTTTTACACCTCTCCAGGTGGGTAGCTCAATTACTCGAGCCACTCTGCGGGGTGGTTTCCCTTTCCGTTTGAGAACTAGGACCTGTGAGGTTGCCAGATATCTAGACGCCGGGTGTTGTAGTTGCACGTAGAGCTCACTGGTAGCATTAAAGTCTGACATGCTAAACATCCAGCCCTTCAGTGTTGGCGGGTATTTAATTCCCCAGTGGATTGCCGCCTCTCTTCTGGACAATAATAATAATGCAATTGCACTAAAACGCATATATGGCTTAGCAATCTCTTGCACATACCCTAGCAGTGCCTGCATAGGTGATGGGGAAAGGCTCAAGCCAGTCATTTTCGACAGGTCACTAAATACTTGGGACCAAATCGCGCCACTTTAACACAAGTCCAAGCCATATGCACAAAATCAGCCATTTGGGGCACTACATCTGAGGCAGGTGTGTGGGCGCGATGAATCCATACGGTGAATCCTGGCATGGGAAATGTAAGATCACCATAGAAATTTAAAATGTAGTATCTTATGTTTATGATTAAATTAAACTTCACGTGTTTGCTCGCAACATGCCTGCCACTGTGCATCTCTAAGAGGGGCACCAGGTCCCATTCCCAGGCTGCACCTACCCACTCATCCCTAACTGGAAGCATGGCCACCGAAGCCGTATACATCCTAGCCATGAGGTGCTTACCGGTTATATCCTTGATAAGCAATGTCAGTGGAGGAAACTCCTGTGGTTCTAAGGGGTAGCTCTGAACCAAGGATCTAAACTCTCTTTGCAATCTACACAAATTGAACTGGTCAAGAAACGTAGCCTCCTGGAACCTTGCATCCTCTTCCCTAGAGAACATGTGTTAAGGTTTGTTGCAGCGTGACCTCCTTGGTGATGGGTACCCAAATGTTCCCGGCAATAGGGAGTGCCGGGGAGTACAGCAACTGTATTGCCGTGGCTCTGGCTAATTGCATCCAGGCCCAGCTGGTCGTTGGCAGAGTCTGTATGTCTAACGGGTCCTGTTTTAAACCGGTCGGGAGCAATGCATACAAAGGGGTATTTCACGCTATACATAGCATGAAAGTGGAGGGCAGTAGGTGTTACGGTGGACGTTCAACTGCAACACCCATTGATTTTGATGCTGCCCCATATTTATAAGGTTGGCGTAAATATGGGGCAGCGCCAAAATTTCGACCAATGAAAACCTGGTCTTACCCTAGTGCAATGAAGAGAAATGTTTAATTTCACATCGTTTTTACAGTTTCCATGTGTGCTGCATTGTGCAACACTCATGGATACTGCAAAAAGCCATTGCTTGTTTATGTGCAGGAAAGTGTCCCTTCCTGCACATAAACAATCATTAAAAAATGTGTTTTGCAACTTCTAGGTGTGCTGCATTAAGCAGCACACATAGAAGTTACAAAACACCATTTAAAGAGTGTTTATGTGCAGGAAGGGACACCTTTCTGCACATAGAAAATCTTCCCCTGCAACGAAGAAACCCTTGCATCTTAGGGCAACTTAGCTTCCTAGCGTTGGGGTTCGGCAGCTACATTTAGTGACAGCACAGGGGGAAATGCAGGGCTGCATCATATTGTTGTAAATTTGGTGCAGCCCTGGGTTTCAGAAGTAGCGGAGGGCGGCATTAAGCCAAGGAGGCTAACGCCTCGCTCCACCACTTCTATTGTAAATATGCCCCTTAGTTTCAATAGTTAAATCCATCTGGATGGCAGGTCTGGGGTTCTACTGGGCTACTGTAAATACAAACAATACAGCATTCTGATTCGCTAAGAGTACTTTTATCAATGTCGGCTGCTTCAGTCCCCCAGGACCAGTATGGTCTTGTAGGATCAAGCAATCTGATTGGCTGGCTGCAACATCAACAGAAATGTTGCGGCTGCCATTTTAAGGACTGGTAATCGATCCTCGTGTCCTGAGTTTAAAAAAAGTACAAGGGGGCAGGGTAAGCCCCCCTTTGGGTCAAACCCAATTTTTAGTTCATGCTTTTCTACTATGAGTCTCACAGTACTCTCTATCAGACACTGTATCAGTTTCAATCAAATTGAAACATTTAACTCATCTACTTAACATGCAAATTAGCTTGTGATAGGAAGTGATCAGCCAGATTTTTATACATATAAACCATTTAGTATTACGTAGAAAGAAAAGAAAAGAAAACACCCTTGTGAATAAAGTCTCCTAGAGACCGTCTAATTGCGCTGGTGGAACTTGTGGAAATTAAACAGACCGCAAGACAGAAAAAAGGCTGTTATGGTGTTTCTTGTGAATTGTGGAAACTAAATTCATACAATAATGTCCCATTCTGAGTCAAAGGCTAATCTAGCATAGGCTCTTATATAATTTAGGTACACCTTGTAGTGTGTGGATATATACCCCAATTATGTCCACTCATAATTTCTCATCCTCCGCAACATATAAGAGCATGTCAAAGTCAGTTAGGTACATGTTAGGTATTCACAGTCAATAATGAGGTAAGCAACTTAACGATGCAGCTGCGCAACAACTCTGTCCCCAGTACCGCCATGAACATGGAACTGCCACATTTGTGGTGAGGAAAAAGTTGCAGCACATTTTGATTGCAACGTACCAAGGGGCAGATTTATTAACATTTTGCACCAAGTTTGCATCACAAAAGTGACTCAAACCAGCACAAAGTGTTAACCAAAACTGTTTACCCTGAAGGTTGCGTGAAAGCAATGCAAAGCAGCACTTTCCTTTTACTTTGGTATTTTTTATGCAAGTGGGGAGTTATATGGGTGGTACATAGTGCGTTCCCATGAGAACACCAATTGGTTTTTATGCATAGCCCTATCTACCAACAATAGTAGACAGGGGTTTGCAGCAAAAGTTAACTTCCATTTTAAAATAGCGTTAACTTGGAGAAATGCTTTTATTTCCCCAAACTTTTCCACCTTGCATGTGTGCTGCACTGTACAACACACATCCAAAGTGGTAAAAGCATTAAAGTTTGTCTAGCTACAGTATTTTATACTGGAAGGGCACCCTTCCACTACAAACCTTATGCTAGACATAATGCACAGGTCCTTGCACTATTGTGAAAAAGTTTGTGTGTGGTGCTAGGTGGCCTGATTGTGTGTTGACATTAGGTAGAGACCACCATGACAGTGCCATACCTTAGTAGGTATAGCACTTTCCTGATCCCTTACTCTGATGCAATGCAGCACAACTTTGGTTGCTGTGCTGTGTTGTTTGATATCTGTATAAATCTGCCCCTGCATGTAGAAGTGCAGCATCACCACTGTTATACCTATATGGTGCAGGCAAACCTGTGTAGCTGTGGTGCATGTGGCTTTGTCTAGGGATGTACAGTCCTGTTACCATGAGGTATATTCCCACAGTGTTAAAGGCAATGTCATTGTGGCAGCTGGCATGCTGTTCTCATTCCATCTTCATGATGTGATTAGGCCTTCCTCCTGCAAGAGCTAGATTGACAGTGTGTGAAATAGTGCCATGTGCTGTCTTGCTAAGGTGAGTCCCTCTATCACAATGAGATCTGAAACTCACTCAACGGTTGCATGTTAGCCACGCATATCCTGTATGTCACTGTTGCAAGGCCATGTGTACAAATAATGACTGGCAGAGCAACTAATGCAATGCTAAAAAGCAAGCTTTGTTTGCAGGAAAAAAGCAGAAAGAGTCATACTTCATCATTGCACATGACATATTCGGGATGAATCCAACAGGGCCCGGTTATTCCCACTGCCAGATGTAAGCCTGAGCAACTGGAGCTTGCCCGGCAATGCTCTGCATCTGCATATGAGCTATTCTCCTAGTTTATGGGAGCCAGATGTGGGGTGAAGCCCCAATGGTTCAGCATCAGATGTTGCTGATATTCCTCATCGGCTCATCAGGTCGACAGACAGCTTAGGTGACATGGCAACTGCCTGCCCGTGGATCAGCTGTAGGTTAACCTATTACCATACCAAATACCCTGCTGCATATCTTTCTCCCAATAGCTACGGAAAAGGTTTCAAGATTTGATTAAGCATAGTATTTTGTACTGAAAGGATATACTTCTAGGGCTCGATCTTAAAGGTAAAGTGAGACAAAATTCTAACTTTACGACCTTTGGTATTCACAAAGGGCATTTACTACTCGTAAATGCCTTTTGTGAATACCAAAATTTGAACTTTATAACCTTCAGTATTCACAAAGAGCATTTAAAAGTAGTAAATGCTCTTCGTGAATACCGAAAGTCGTAAGGTTAGACTTTCGTCTCACTTTACCTTTGTGAATCGGGCCCCCAGTATTTAAACTATGCTAGCCATAATACACCCTGTTATGTTCAATGGTGCAAAGGTGTGTGTCTAGCATTAGGTAGCCAGAATTTGCACCAGTCCCTGCAAAGAGAGCAGAAGCATACTGCGAGGTAATGAGGGGCAGACAGGAGTGGCATCTCAACCTAGACGATTGTGTGATTCTAGGGAGACGCTCCAGCTCGCACACAAATTTCAGAGGAACATTTGGTGAAACTCTGTACTACTGCAATGTGATTTAATGGTAAAAGACCAGATTCGGTCAGACCTCTGTCTACTGACAAAACAGGTAGGAAAATATGGGGCCTTATGGGATCTGTAGTCCTGATGAAGGTCGAGTAACCCTTATGGGTAACAGATAGCAGCTGAAACATGTAGAAAATGTTGCAGATAGGAGAGATGCAGGGATAATAACCTTCCCTATTATCACTGTCCTCCTATAGAGAATTTTTAATCCTGGCAAGGAAATCCAAGAATAAAGGGTTTCGGAGATATTCCAGTGCCACTTTTAATCGCAGTTACACGGAGTCTCTGCACGTTAAGGGGCATGATTACCAAGGGCCATTATCGCCGCATTAGCGGGACTTTTTACCGCTAATACGGCGATAATTTCATCGCCCTATTACCAAGCTGTCGCTAACACCAGTTAGTGACAACTTGTAGGTGATAGCTGGCATTTAGGGGCCACTTTGCATGTCCGCGATAATTATCGCTAATGACATGCAGTCAGTCAGTCAAAATACACTTTATTCGATTTGATTAAAATCACAAAAGCAATAAAAATATTAAAAAGACATTTTAAGATTACTGTGCAAATAAAACAGGACAGAATTCATACAGGATACAGTGGTACAGTTAAAATGCATAGTACAGGTAATGTGCCAATCTGATTTAAAAAAGAAGAAGAAAAAGGTTACATAAATGCAGCGTTATAAATACGAGCTTAAAAACAGGGTTCTATGGTCAAGCTTTTTGATCTAATCCTGTGGGACGCCGCTAAAAAACTGGCTACACAGAAGATGACGCGAACACTACTTAAAGACTGTAGGTAAACAAAGGCAGGCCTGACCTGTATAAAACCCGCCTCTTTCAGTAAAGGCACCAAATATTTATTCCTGGGAATCGTGTACATACTGCAAAACATGATAAAATGCATGGAGTCCTGTATGGAGAATGCGTCGCAGACACAGGGGGGGGGGCACTCTCCGGTGTGCACCATGTATGATATGTACCTAAGGCGTAATGTATCAGATTAAATCTGAATTTGGTTAACAGCAGCCTGTGGAACGGCTTAGTAACAATTTTTAAATAAGGTTCCAGGGAGGGTGAGCTTAACAACAAATAGTGTTGTCTGACTGTAGGTTTCGTTAGTTCCGCTTCTTCCCGGGTAACTCTTGCCAGGTCCATAAAATTTCTTTTGGTCCATATCACATCCTCCCGCCTAATACTGGATGGAGTTATAAATAGGTCAGGGCGGCCTAGCAGTGCAAAGGTCTGTTTTATGTATTCTAGCCAGGAAAGTCTCTGCACATTAAGGGGCATATTACCAAGGGCCATTATCGCCGCATTAGCTGGACTTTTTACCGCTAATGCAGCGATAATTTCATCGCCCTATTACCAAGCTGTCGCTAACACCAGTTAGCGACAGCTTGTAGGTGATAGCGGGCATTTAGGGGCCACTTTGCTTGTCAGCGATAATTATCGCTAATGACATGCAAAGTGGGCGTGCCATGATGTTAGCGACTGAAAACAAGCGCGAATATCTCCAAAAGCTAACGCCTGCCCTGAGCAGTTCTTAGCCATGTTATCCAATGGTAGGTGGATAACATGGCTAAGAGCATTAGCTCGGTAATGCATGAATATCGCTGACTTTTTAGCGATATTCATGCATTTCGGCCGATTTTTATCGCTTAGGAGATAAACCTTGATAATAGCAAGGCTCCTAAGCGATAAAAATCGGCGAAGCACGGCGATAAAATTATTGCCGGTAACCAAGCATAGCGATAATTATCGCTTATGCTTGGTAATATGCCCCTAAGATCCCTTAGACTTTTATGTTAGTATTTTCTTCCCCTCCCTACAGGCGTTGATCTGCGCGGGGATGTTGTTAGCAAGCCCAATGATGAAGCATGCCACTATTAGTGACTAAGGGCTTTTTTAACAAATGTTGCAGTTTTGTTCGCACATGCTCATTTGTATGTGTTTTTCTTTCCCTCTATTCCTTTTTGTGTCTGTTAAGAGAGCAGTAGCAACATATCTTTGCAGATAAAGCACTCTCCAGCGCTCTCCCTTTCATGTAAGGCAGCACAGCAACTTTCGTAAAATAGGAAACTAGCCCCCAAGACTCCATTGTGCATTACACCATTGTACTTTACAGCAAGCAAGTTAGGACTGTGCTGGTGCACGAAAAAGTATGACATTGTCTAACCTGCCTGCAATTGAGAAATATCCCAAACACAGGGATTCTACGCCCAGAGACCTGGTTTGACCTCAAATGCCCGGTGATTGATGACACCTCGTGGTAGTGCTGCCGGCAACTGGAATTCTACCAGCAGCAGTCTAAGAAAACGCAAGCTTGGAGTGCTGTGACTGCGGTTAAATGCACAGCCTCTGTTGGCTCGGCGCCCAAGGGGAAGTTCTTGTACCAGCTGCGCAGAACTCGGCTCTTGAAATGTGAGCACCGGAAACAGCTTCCCCTCCATTACTGAGTTCAAACTGCACCAAACGTATTTGGAATTTAAGTCCGGTGCTTTTTTATTTTAGTTTTGAGTGGAAAAGCTGTTGTTTACAGTTCCACATCAGTTCAACCAGTTGTGGGCGTTTCTTTTACAAATCACTGCTACTGTTTGGGGTAGTTCCCTTGGTTATTGTTTTTTTAAACGAAGGCCACGAGTCACAGATCACACCCGTTTGTAAAAAAGAAATTGACGATGTCCTGAAACGGGAAGCCAAAGAATTGTAACAAGGGATTTGGATATTGTGGAACGCTATATATTCTGCGCTTTCAATAAGTGTTGTGAAGGGTTTTCTTTATTGCAGTGTGCAACAGTGTGCATATTATGAATATTCAGGGGTATGGCGCCACCTGGTGGACAATTTCGAACACAGCAGTCGGCTTCTTAGTAAACCAACAGCCAAGCCGCGATTGAAGAAGTATTTTTAACCACTTTACGTCTTTTCAATTCAACCCAAATATTTGATTCGTGTTATTACGGTCGCAACCACAGTTAATATAATGTTATTTTAATTTCATGGTAATATTCACATTACAAATAGTATTTTGTAAAAGCAGTCACAGTTAAAAAAAATCAATCTTAAAATGGATTGCCATGTTGACATGAGACTTGCATGATCAGTGCACACAGGGCCGGCTTTAGTACTGGTGGCGCCCTGTGCGACAATGTTTGTTGATGCCCCTTACCCTCAATGACCACCTCGCCACGGGTTACCCCACTACCACCATTTGACAATGCCCTCCAAGTCTCCATAACCACTGTCTCTTAGGTAGCGCTTTAAGTGGGATGAAAACACTGGGGGGGTGGGTCTCTCAAAGGGGCGTGGTCAATGTAATTAGGGGCGTGGCTTAACACATAAGCTAAAAAATCTGCGCTTAGCATAGTGTGCCGCCAGACTTTTCTTTTGCTGTTTCTATCATTGCATCCAGATATATAAGACAAGTAACATCATACCTACAAGTCAGGACTATCGGCTTTGTCAATGGTTGTTAGTTGCATGAGACAAATAAGCAACAACTCTGTCTTGTATAGAATATTGAAAAAGCTTCCACTTAAAGCCCTGGTGACACCACAAAAATGTTGCTGCTCCTGAGCTTCAAAAAGAGAAGTGGCAATTTGCAGTGTACGCTATTCAATAGGGCCCCCTCACTCGCAACAGCGCTCAGAATCTTGTTTTTAAAAAAGCAGACACATGAGAGATGTAAAAAGCAAGAATTTACCTTCCCTACAACGCTCACTTGGCATAATGACAGGGCTTTAAGTGGGCCGGGTCTCAAGAGGTCTGAGCACCGACAGTTTTTTTAAGGTGGCCTCGAAACGGGTCTTCATCGGGCTCTGTTTTGTGCCCTTGCACCAGCGGTCCGTTTTTTTTCTTCCAGACTGCAGTGACAGCAGCCACCTCGATGTGCGTGTGGTTAGCGTTGTAGGGGGAAAGGAAATCCTTTAGAGAGTCATTTTCTCTCTTGATTTCCCTTCTCTTTTTTAAACTCAGGAGCAGCAACAACATCGTGGTGTCACCAGGGCTTTATGGGGAATTTCAATAGTATAAACGTGCCATAGTTGCTGTCTATTTATCTTATGCAACTAGTAGTGACTTGTAGGTAGGATGTGACTTGTATCATATATCTGGACGCAATGACAGGAACAGCAAAATACAAGTCGGGCAGCACACTTAGCTTACGTGTTTTTAAGCCATGCCCTTAATTACATTGGCCACGCCCATTCGAGAGCCCCCCAGTTTTTTCATCCCACTTAAAGCCCTGCATAACGGCATGCCGTAACTTCTCCGCTAGTGAGAAGTGAGCAGTGTGAGCAGCGCACATCAATGTGCCTGCTGTCACTGCAGTCTGGAAAACAACGGACTGATTGTGCTAGGGCACAAAACAGAGCCCAATGGAGATCCGTTTCGAGGCCCCTTTTAAAAACTGCCAGTGCTCAGACTGGGTGAGACCTGGCCCACTTAAAGCCCTGCTCTTAGGTTCATTTAGTTTTATAGCACCATTCACAGCAGTTTAAGGTGTCAGAACACTTTACATCACACATATGTTGCACAGAGACACTCATGCGTGTGTAAATCAGTGAATAGAAAATGTTACATAACACAGAGGCCTACAAGGTGTAGGAGTCACATGTCATCCATACTGGTAGGCAATATAGTTTAAAAGTCCTTGGTCTGGAATAGCACAAATTCAGAATTTAAAATGTAACACCACTGTTAGGGGTTTTTGTTGTATTCTGAATTAGTTTATGCTGTTCTTTCCCTTTAAGGGTGGTGTTCTTTATAGATCTTTCGTTGTGACATTATAGCTTCTAATACAACAACTGGCGACGATCGGCTAGCAGGAGGTGAAAAAAGAAGCAGAGAGAGTGGAGCAACTCAGTTGGTGTAGAGAACCCGCGTGAAAAGAAGAAGGAGTGGTGAAATCAATTCAAGCAAAAAAAAAGAAAATAAGTTATTCTCGCAAATTAAGTGAGATTCGGAAAGAAGAAGAGTAACTTTGAAGGAAGAAGGGAATGTGCTTGAAGTTGGAAGTATCATCCCTTACAATATTGGATTAAAAGAGGTGAAATGGAGAACGGATGAAAGAAGAACAACGTACGATTTCGACCAAGTGAGTAAAAGGAAAAACTGGGAAGGAAGAAATATTGACGAAAATGCACTGTTTGGTTGGAAACTGATGTGCGACTTTTGAAAGTTGTAAAATGCTTACCGCGAGCCTGATGGGAGACGTTGCAGCTCGCGTGTGAGGAGTAGGAACGTGACTGCTGAATAATAAGTGGTGACGTGGTAACCGAGGACAACGCCGGAAGGCAGCAGAAGGTCGTGGTACACTGCGTATGGAACGTGGGCAACGTAACAGTACGTAGCGGCCATTTTAAGTGCAGAGAGTGTGTTGCTTAGCAACAGGAAAAGTCACGCAAGCGAGGTACGAAGAGATCAAAAAGAAAGGAACTAACAGGTGTTGGTTCTAGGCGTAGAAGGGATAACTTGAGTTAAATAAATGGATAAGCAGCGGAATAAGTAGCTGACTAACAAAAAGCGGAGCCTGTGAGCAAAGGTAAAGAACTTTAAGGAAAATTAAAAATATATATTTATAAGGAGGAAAATATAATCGAGTTAAACGGACGTATGGAGTGTTGTCATTGGAATTAAGAGCACTGTTGGAAAATGGTACCGCTTTGCAAGAGACTGAAGAGTGGAGTAGATTTGGAGTTAAGAAGGGAAACCTCAGTCACTGCATAAGGCCTGTTTACATTTCTGAGGTGTGACATTGTGTTGGCATTATGGAGAACCACAATGTGATGATGCCACCACTATTTTTACAGCAGAGTGGTGATCCGCCCATTGAATGGGAAGAATGTATCGAGATCTTCGAAAATTATATTGAGGCCCTGGATGGAAAGGACTTCAGTGCAACAAGGAAGAGGGTTCTATTATTGAGTACTTTAGGAAAGGAAGGACAGCACGCGTTCAAGTTTTTTTTCAAGTTTTTACCTCATGGCACAAATGCTGAGGGTAGAGTCATAACGAATGTTTATTTGGAGGCTAAAGCACGTCTTAAGAAACAATATTCAAAGGAAGTTAACATCGTAATGGCAAGACATAAGTTCTACACCCAACCACAGCGGCAAGATGAGACAGTTGATCAGTTTGTCACTCGTTTGTGGGAATTGTCTATTAAATGCAATTTTGGGAACATCAGGGATGAGATGACAAGATATCAGCTCATTGTACAGTGCAGAAATAAGAAGATGCAGGAGAAACTATGGGCTGCAAAGAACCCATCTCTTCAAAATGCGATAGATATCGCGAAGGTGGTTGAGGAGTCGAGTGTGTGTATGAAGGAAATGGAACGCAAGGTTGAAGGAGAATGTGTCGTGTGTGGAACAGGTTGAGCGGGTTGCGGCTGTAGGTAGTAAAAAAGTGTATGAGAGAAGTGAGAAGAGTGTGGGGAGAACGTTTGGAAGTCTTTCGAATAGCGTTGATCAGTATAAGAGTAGAGACAAAATGTGTTCAAGGTGCGGCAGTACTTACCACACTGCGGAGTACAAGAAGTGCTTTGCATTGGATAAAGATTGTAAAAAATGTGACAAGAGGGGCCATTTCTACAAAATGTGCAGGAATGTGAGTAAAGGTAAAGCCGCCGTCATTCAAGACGAGGGTGCGTGTGTCAGTTTGAAAGCCGGTGTAGAGGGGGCAAAGAACATTTTGTGTGTGAGCGATGATGAATCTGACGGGAAACATCCTTTACAATGCAACTTTTACCACGCAGTGCTTTTACATCGGAACCTTTACAACGCAAACCATTACAATGCAGTGCGGGGGGGGCGCTCTAGGATAGGGAATAGATTTAATTTACTATCCAACACCTTCCCTACTATCCACGGGGACTGGAGATGGAATAGTAAATTAAACTATTCACTATCCAGCTCCCCTCAACACTATGCATTGTAAAGGCATGCGTTGTAAAAGTTGTGATGTAAAAGCATGCGATGTAAAAGCATGCGTTGTGATGTCATACATCCGAATCTGACATGGAACCTGGGAGAAGAGTGAGGCCTAAAGCTTTGTTTGTGATCCAAGGGAAAGAGACAGAGTTGATGGTGGACTCTGGTTCCTTCTGGACTATTATACCAGAGCGTTTGTTTAAGGAGAAGAGGCCGGAAGTTTTTTTTAGAACCTAAGGACATTAATCGAAGTGGGTACCAAGGGGAGAGGATCGGCATTATATTTTACATGCTTTCCAACATTATATTTAAGAGCAGATCAGTTAAAGGAAAGGTTTATGTAGTGCAATCTGGTCCACCAATCCTAGGGGGGGACATCAGTATGACTTACACATCATCATTAACCCGAGGGCTAAGGATCAGGTGATGGTGGTGGAAGAGAATTCGATGGAGCCGATTGTTGATGGGATGCCTGAACTGTTTAAGGAAAAGATTGGAGAACTAAAGGGATACCTGCACAAGATCATGCTCAAGCCTGATGCAGTCCCCTTGCAACATAAGGTTAGGAAGGTGCCCAAAATAGCTAGAGATGAAGTAAGAAAGATGTTGTGTGAAATGTTAGAAATCAAGATGCAAATCAAGATGCAAAACAAATAGGCACCAAGACGCAACCAGCAGACCCAACGGCCTATGCATTTCGAATCCCTATCGCATTCGGTATTCTCTTCAGGGCCAGTCAGCTCAATCTATCTTTAGCCAATAGATAGTGTTCACAGGTGAAGACTCCTCGAAAGGAGTGCACTGTGTCCTCAGCTCGCTGGTATTGTGTCCTCCGCTCGCTGGTTTAAGGGAAGAATGGGGGACCGTCAAGGTCCCAGCACAGCGACGCGGGGTAAAGCAATTTTGAATTGATTTGTTGAGCGTTGTTGGATTAATCAGTACCGGGGCACCACACGATGGAAGCACCACCGGAGAAGCAGCCGCGTCCTCGAGTCAATCGGCACCGGGAGCACTGCACACACTGCACATCTTGATTTGCGTGTATACACTTGAATTTGGATGATTATGCCCTAAATCTTATGATTCAACTGAACTGTATATAGTGTATTTCTTAGAACATTAGGTACTGCTCTTTATTTTGTAGCAGACCTAGTACTTCACCAATCGGTGTATTGACCCTCCAGATTGTGTGGGGTACCTAGTGTGAATGTTTGAATGTAAGCTGTTTGATTGTGATATGTCTGAAGAGTAATGAGTGATGGTATGTATGAGGTTTTATTCCACTTTTCTGTCCTGAGTTTCATTGTTGTCATACAATATTGTTTGAATTGCAGTATTAATTTAAAAATTGTGTACAAGTGAAATATTTTTGAATAAACAGCTATTTAATAGCACATACAAGTATTGAACTGTGGTCTGTACTTTGGTTATCAACTTTTCTTTTAAATTGAGTATCAGTATTGGCATTCCTCTTCTGTTGTTTAACTTTTCAGTAAGGCTGTTATTTTATCCTACGCTGATAATATCGGCTGATTTTATCATGACTTAACATTATACTTGTTTTATCCACTGTGCACTTCACTTTTATTAAACAAAAGCATTCAGGGGCAGTAGAATTGGGATTTATTTGTGGCATCTTACCGGCTGCTCTTTGCACAGCTTTTTCTTTACCGCCTGCAGCGTAATCACTGCACCTCAACCCGGTCCACCATAGGGGTTCCCGCTTGTGTGGAGGTAGTTAGGGGCAACATCTTTGTTTCACTACCGGGCAGGGGTGGAGCCACAGAGTCAGGACTCTAGCTGCTACCCGTGTCTATTTAAACCCATGCCTCCCTGACGCGCAGAGGGCACACTGCCAGTGCTCCAAAGGCATGACCGTCTGCGCCTGTCCACGCCCGTCTGCGCCCATCTGCGTCCAGCCTTTGCCAGGAGCCAGGACTCCTGCTACTTTCAAATCCAGGGTTATCCACTAACATAAATACTCCTATAGGAGCATGGAGCTTTTCGCATTAAGATGGATATGCTCTTCCAAATGTACTTCCAAGGCCCTCCAGAGAATTAGGGACCTTTTGCATGTAGGAACTGCCAGTTCCACAGCTTGGAATAGAGACAGGAACACTTAGGTACTCTGATTCCCTCTCTCAGAAAGAGACACCCACATTTGGACTCAAATAATCTACCTCTCCCCCCAAACCCCTCTATCAGTAATTCTAGCCTGGTCTGGAATTGCTTCCTGGCTAATGTCAGATAATTGCCCAAGCATGCCATTGAAATCTGGGATTTGCTTACTTCAGGTCACACCGATATTGGTTTTCTGACGGAAACTTGGCTCAAACCCAGCTCCATCCCTGCTATCACAGTGTCAATCACAGATGGCTACCATATCCAAAGGCTTGATAGGCAGTCTAAGGTCGGTGGACATATAGCCATTGTTCATAAAGACACTATTAATGTATTTATACTTTAACAATGTAGTGGCAATAAAATAGAAATCATTGGTTTCAGAATTTACTTCCAATACCATTATTGTTGGAAAGACACACACAGATACCAGCCTCCAGGTCCCCTCCAGGATTTATCGCTGCAACTCATGGAACTAATTGCCCCCCATATTATCTCCACGAAACACTTTTTACTATTAGGGGACTTTAACGCACATAGCAAGATGATCTGTAATGTGGATATCTCAATGCTTTTGGCGGACCTAGCTGCCTTGGGACTAGAACGATCAATGTAGGTCCCACACATCTTGCGGGGCACACTTTATATCTTATCTTGACCAACTCTTCTAACATCTGCTATGAGGCTCCTTTCCCACTCACATGGTCTGACCACTCTCTACTTGGCAAATAAAAGCCCCTAGGGCCCTACTTCTGCTGCCAAAGCTTCCTGTAGTCTTCAAAGACAATGGTATAAAACAACGCCTGATAGCATCGCAGATACATTTCTGGCCAATATCAATCTGCCATTAGGAAACATGGAGTATTGTTTGGCCAGCTATAACACCATAGTAGAAACAACTTTAGATCAGTTGGCCCCATTAAAATTATACCCCAATTTGACCAGACGCACACATGCAGCATTGTTCTCGCTAGATCTACGGAAGGAAAAAAACTTTGCAAAAAGCTGGAAAGACTCTGGTGTCTCTCTCATGATTCAAACGTTAAAGAAAGGTACAAGATCTCTCTAGCTCATTATCATAAGAACTTAAAGAATGCACGTAGTGCCCATATTGAGTCACAACATAACCAGGCAGGGAAATCCTTTAAAGAACTACATCACATCCTCAACTCCTTTATGAATCCCAAGGCCTCTCACATGAAGTGACTCCATCACAAAAACTCTGTGATAAGATTGCCAATCACATCGTACAGAACATTGAGATTATCTACGATAAAATCACTAAAGATAGGAACCCTTTGAATGACACTTCAAACCTCTGTCCCTTATTCTTACCCAATGTACATTCACTGGAAAGCTTCCCCCCTCTCACAACAGATACTGTAGAGACTCTGCTGAAAACTGTCAAATCAGGCTCTCCTCAGGATATTCTACCTGTTAAAGTATCTTCATTACATCATAAACAGTTGTCACCTGCTATCTGCTCAATTCCCAATCTTTCCATGAGCAAGGGCCATTTACCACCCGAATGGAACGCCGCCCAAATACTTCCCCTCCGGAAGAAGCCTAATGCTCCGAGAGAAGATCTGTCCAACTACCGACCAATTTCTCTGTTACTTCTTCTGTGTATACTCTTGGAAAACACATCAATAAACATCTTTAAGAGAACATTGAAGCAACGGGATGCCTTGACTCCTTTGAGTCTGGGCTTCAACCTAAGTTTAGCATTGATTGCCATTACTGACAACTTAAGACACTCCCTGGAAAACGGACAAGCAGCACTATTAGTGCTGCTGGATTTGTCAGCGGCGTTTGATATGATATCCCATTCCATCTTACTTAACAGACTTAGAGATATTGGAATCCATGGATTAGCCTTTCAGTAGTTATCATGTTTTCCAACTCACCGTACCCAAGCTATCAGCCTCTGCACCTTCTGATCTCAAACTTCGGAGTTGACCAAAGGAGTACCACAGGGATCTTGTCTCAGTCCCAGACTGCTTAATATTTATCTGGCTCCTTTAGCGGACTTACTCAGAGAACTGGACTTCACAACAATCTCATACGGTGACGACGCCTAGCTTTTAATGTCTTTTGATTAAAACTCTCCCAATACCCAGTCTACCTTCTCAGAAGGCATGACAGCCATTGCTGCTTGGAGGAGGAACAACTTCCTGCAGTTAAATTCAGGGAAAACGGAGATCATGCTATTCGGAAAAGCTCCTCTGCTCTGTTCACCACAATGGTGGCCCACCAAACTGGGTGTCGCCCCCAGCCCCTGAAGCTGTGGTAAAAAACTTAGGTGTACATCTGGAACAAAAACATACGATGAAGGAGCAAGTCACTACCACCGTAGGCTCATGCTTTCATACACTAAGCCTTTTACAGAGGGTTTTTCTTTTTCTCTCTCTGACAATACGTAAATCATCCTCCATGCATTAGCAATAAGCCGCCTGGGCTACTTAATACCCTCCTGATTTCAGCTAACCGTCAATAGACTTCAGGTGGTTCAAAACACTGCGGCCCGCCTTGTCTCCAACTCTCCTGCCAGGCCCGCCTCTCTTCCGCTACTACAAGGTCTACACTGGCTACCAATCTGCAAGGGGATCACATAGGTGGGAAAGCATTCTATTACCTAGCCCCCTCCTTTTGGAAACAAACTCCCCAGCCACCTCCGGAAATGCCTAGACTATTTACTATTCCGAAAGCTCCTTAAAACTGAGCTATTTTGAAAACTTCTCCTCACCCTAACTGCAGCACTTCCGTAGAGCGGGGATACTCCTTTTGGGGGTGGTTCGGGTGCTTTACAAGTTAACTGAATTAAAATGAATAAATAAGAGGTCCTGGCCTATGAGGCGGGATCAATATGGCGTCTACGGAGCCAGAAGACACACAGTCCTTGCCCTGTTTGAGGCAACCCCGGCTTGGCAACGTTTTTGATTTGTCTCTGCAGAACAAAATAACAATGGCCACTGTAGTGTCCTGTTGGACACCTACTAGTGTTTGCTACGCATGGATTTTAGTGCATTACCAGATTTACTAACACAAGTAAACCTGGGAATGCGTCAAAATGCTACACTCTCCCAGGTGAGGTGTAACACGGAGAAATACGTTTTTTTTTTCTTCCTTTTTCCTCTTTTTATATGTGCTGCATTCTGCCGCAATGTAGAAAGAGGAAAGCAAAAACAATTCTGGCAGTAACACAGGCAACCTTCCACCATGGTGCAAGGGTGCTGCGTTGGCACCTGGCTGCACTCAGTGCACAAGCTCAAGGAGAGAGCAGATAGGGTCCATTCCTGCTTTCTCACTGCCTTGCAATACAGCGCAGCAAGTTGTCTTACTGAGTTGGGAGACTTGATTGTGATACTGGCTCCTTAATACAGAAAACACAGTGGGCTTCAAGAGAGAGAGAAAGAGCATGCAAGATGGTGAAAGGAGCACAGAGCACAGGGAAGGTTCCTAAGCAATGGCAGAGGTGTGTCCCCCCACTCGTCAGAGTCAGTCACAGAAAAATAAATGATAAACTTTTTTTATTTTTCTGTGACTGGCTCTGACATGCATGTTGGGTGGGGCCAGGCCTTGACAGGAAGGAGTGGTGGGCCCTTAGAAGTGCACATGTCAGTTTGGTCAGCTGTCTTAGGCTGGCCAAACAGACATGCACATTTATTTTTCTCGATGGAGAAAAGGTGCAGCATGGGGAGGTGAATTAGTGAAAGCAAAACCAGTTGTACAGCCTTCACTTTGTAAGGGGCTCGCAACCTGCTTTTAAAAGAGGGACCGAGATCCCCCTGCAGGTCGGTGCTGTTGTCATAGGGATTCTGCTCAGACACAAACACAGAACTGTGCATAGAGACTTAAGACCTCAGTGAATTAGGGTGTGCCCAAACTCACCTTAGTACCCACAATCCCCTACCAGACTAGCAATCGGTGTCACATTAGCTCTTCATCCTATAGCAAAGAAACCAATGATTAGACAACCTAGAACATGCGACTTAGGACCATCTCAGGAATGGTGGGAAGTGAGAAAACTCTTTTGTTATACGTTCGTACCAGTCCACAACAGGAGTAAAATAGAGACACAATAAGGTTAAAATGTTTATTTTAACGACGTGATCTCAAGCGCAGTGTTTTAATCAACATAAGCACACATGTGATTAAGAATAATATGGTCAGCATGGTTACAATTCCATAAAATACAAAAGCAGGAATCATATTACAATGATAGTGCAAACAGTTGATGAAAGCGCCTATTTGAAGCACCCTCCCTATCAAGGAACTATGTATTATAAAACTATAGAAGGTCTCCTGAGCTTTCTTAGGCGGACCCCATTTACCTGTCCGCTCAGTAAGTGTAAATTACATCAGGATTGGTTAGTCTATCTGCATGCCTGAAATCTTCCAAGTGTGTTCAATTCTGGCAAGTGTGCTATGATAAAGGCACCAGAATCCTACTCGGCTTGCAGCTGCCAAATTGTTGTGTCTAGAATGTGTTACATGGACACGCCGATAAACAGGCTTGCACGTTTTGATAACCTTGGCGGCTCAGCACTCACTGTACAGACTGGGGGCATGATGTACGTCTAGAGATGTCGAAAAACAAACCTTTTCTCATGTATAGACCTTCGTGAAAACTAACTCTGTAAACACAGCTCAGCAGTGTTGTGAGCAAAAAAGCAGCAAAAGGGAAAATGGCGTTTAAACTCCTAATAAGCCATGCTAACTTAGCATGCATGCAAAAAAAGGCCCATAACCACATTACACCCCCCCCTCATGTTTGGGGAACACACAGCACTCATGGCAAACATCATAGAACGCAGAGTTCAAGTTTGAAAAAAACAGAACTAAGTTCAGAAATGTTGCCAAACTTGAAATTTAGGAATGGAAATTCAAAAAGCCAAATCAGTGAATACAAACACACGTGGCCATGGTGTGTGAAAAGACCTCAAATATGTAAGAAAAAATCAAGACAAAAATTAAAAATATTCATGAGTTCAGCACGTGTCTATGAATCAAAAAAAATCCATACTTCAGTCCAACAACGTGTAAGCACCAAATGTTGCAACTGCTTCAAACAAGAGGTCGTTGTTTTTATCCATGACCATTTCAGCCATCCAATTAAGCAAAGGGAAAGAACATGCATGTTCCTCGATTGCTGAAGCCTCTAGCATCATCAGAGGACAACTCTGGCTTATTTCAAGATAATGCCATCCAGAAAGTCATTGGTCACAGTTCAAATGTTCCAATTGCCTAGAACCCCATGTGCCACTGCGCAGGCCATAATCGCTGGTATTAGAACAGTCTACTTCATGAGAAACTCAGGGACTCATTAGTAGATTAAAATCCAATTCAGGAGACACAGTGTTGCAGATACACAAATCCAGGGCCCATTCAAAATCGCAATCCAGGCAATGGAAAACAGGCTACACGAAAGTGAAGAAAGAGAACTGGAAGGATAAACCATACACCACACTTAGAGGTCGCCAAAGGCAGCGCTCCATAGTATTCTAGCATTGTGTTACGCAGTTGGAGCAGCCGGGACTCTACGTCGTGGGGCACAAACTGTGCATCCATTTTGTAATAAACAAAATAAAAGCAGAATGTTGGCGCCCAAAGCCAGGAGCAAGGGGAAACCACCAAAGACACTCGAAAAAATCAAATGAAAAAATGCAGGGATCACACCGAATACAGTCTGAAATGAGGTTACAAGGCCAGAGCATACTACTTTTAAAAAAATGTGCCAGGCCAGTAGTCGACAAGGCATTTAAGAGTGTGTGGATCAAAGCACCGAAGTGCAATGGCAAGTTCGTGTTTAATAAGGCATAAACCTCAGTACGAGTATTTGCAACGTGAAGGGCGAATGTCTCACGCACAGATGTAAGGGGAACTTCCTTCTGGGACAAAAGAGCGCTTATTCTGCTCATATTGTTGAACTCTGCTTTCAAGGTCAGAATCAAGGGCCAGATGGAAACATCAAACTTGCCATGCGGAGGAGGGAACAACACATTCTTGCAGCACGTTACACGCTGGTAAACGGTAACAATATAAGCAATACCTGCGTGCATCCCACAACACTCTTCATTATTTAATGATAAATAACTACCATTAGCAAGCAATGTAAACGTTGGTGTAATGGCTGGAACTGGAGTGCCCTTTAAAACACACGCTAAATTTAGTGCAAGTACATTACATGAGCCATGCAATTCAAGATTTCTGCATGTTAATGAATGATCTGGTGTAGTGATGCAATATTTGCCATTCAAAAAGACTTCTTTACCATCACTCAAACATCTGTATGTGAATGGGAGATTCCAAACTTCATGAAGATATGCTCCTCCCAGGGGCTCAAATCTGCCTATAGCATAGTGTTTCATGCAAGCCTCAAATTTGGAAAGAGAGATGGGTAAGGTTATTAACCCGTGTATAAGCCAAACTGCCAAATTGGCTTCTGCTACAGAAAAAGGCAACGGTTCTAACTTTTCAATATGCAACAGGGAAAACGTGGCATCCTTCCTTGACGTAAATTGCAGTTTCATAGTCAAATTAAAAGGCAGAAATAACAAGCTTGTGTTCTTGTAATCCCATGGAACGCGACCACTCTTTAACGTTTGCAAAGTCCAGGCAAACTGCATAACAAAACGCAATTGATTTTGCCCATGAAACAAAACTGCAACATCTTCTTGCACAATATCAACCACAGATGACACAATATTGTCTAGAGTGTAAATTTGGGAAGAAAGGGTGTTAATGCTATTATCTACAACAGCAAGCACTTTTTCTAAATTGTCCTGATCAATAGCTCTAATCCTAGAAGCAGCTTCAATTTGAGACAGTTTCCAAACCTCATTGTAAGCAGCATATATCCATCTTTTTGATCTGCCACCTGCAGGACCTTTCACAAATTCATTTAAATCGACAGTGTCAGTGAGTTTGGACAAATGTGACTTAACAGACTCTAAGGATGAATGTCTGAGCCAACTCTGGCACAATTTGCCTACAAAATAGGTGGTGACTGAGTGGTGAGTTTGAAAACGGGGATCAACTCTAACCTCTGTATAGCTAGGGGCCAGACCCAGAAACTTTGCTGGCAGGAATCTGCACTTTTTTGCCATAGCAACCAACCTTCTGGATTAATGCTGGAAACATTAAACGAGGAATTGCTAAACAGTGCCTGTATTTCACTCTGGGAAGTACTGGTATAATTATTCCAATGGGGAAATTCACCTAAATCAGGAAATGAAGGAGCATTTAATTTTTTAGTAGTAGCCAATCCAAAGCATGTGGTTTGTGAAATAGTGTTATTCAGAAACAACATATGGTTTGAGAGGAGACATGCACGAGGCAAAGTCTCAGTGCCTTGCACTTGCCAACTTTTAGAACCCCAAACAGATTTAAGATCAATAGTATCTCTCCACAGTTCATAGCCCCCAACAGCCAACTGGTCACTAAAGGACTTTCGAATAAAGTAATTTGGTGTGAGTAAGTCTAACCTTGGAAACTGACTTTCCAGCCAATTTAAAATAAAATGTATTAGGGTTGGATTGATCAAAATCAGTAAAATAGGAAAACTTTTTCAAAAACTTTTTTCAGCTGCCCTCCACTGGCACGGGACAATGTTCCCACTGTGTGAAATTAACCATATTTCTAAAGGAGCTAGTTTTATGCAGAAAGTGATTGCCAAAATGTTGGTACAAATCACCATACTTCGCAGACTCCAAATATACATCTTCAGCATCGAAGGCGGCATAGTATTTCAAATCAGTAAATAAAGCTTCCACAGCTTTAACATCCCAATCATCAGAGCGAATATTTTGTTTAACTACATCCCCCATAGAAACACGGAGTACATTGGGAACATTAATAACCTCTGTGGAACCATGAATCTGGAACTTTACAGCATCCCATACAATCCCATCTAAAACGGGCCAAGCAGTTATATTCACGAATGTCTGGTCCCTCTTCATGATGTGCGAAGAGGAATGAGGAGCCAAAATTCCATCAATCACCCGTATTGACGATCTTTTTCAACATAGTGTCCATTGATAAAACGAAAAAAATATACCACAAACCCTATGGACATGAAGAAAAAAATTGCAATCAGCACCAGCCAAATGTAAATCCAAGGTGGGATCAAAACATTTTTTTTAAACCAGGCAGCAAAAATCGAAAACTTTGAAGGGGTCTTTGATGCGGATGAGCCAGTGTCAAATGAAAAACAGGATTGATTAGCTACACGGGTTTCCAAATCAGGCATAGGCAACTCAGCTGGGTAAATATATTCAGTGTCATTAAGAGGATCACCGGCAGGTAGATTCATCATAGGATTCGTAAGTGGACTCACTTCAATGGCAAAATCCGGGGCCAATGCAAATAGAAAGGACGAAAACCCTGCCTTGGGATATAAAGGCCCTAACAAAGGGGTCCAACAAATGTAGGTAGAGGGGTGATTAGCCTAGGGGTTGACATAACACATAGCAATCACATGGTCAAAATCAAGGATAAACAAAACAATTCATATTTGAGGATATATATCTTTTTTTATTATTTTTTTAAGAATAGCAATGATATAAATATAAAGTTTTTTTTAAAGTCTCACATGTACAAATAGATCATCAATAAAATAGACATGGATAAGCAAGCAAAATAATAAGGAAAATTCTATCCTGCCCAGTAACGGCCACACTACACACACTCTAACTCACTCACTTCAATCACCAACCAATCTATCCTATTTGATCTCATTCACCATTCAAGCTACATCCATTCATCTAATCCTGGCGAATACAACACAAAGATGGTTAAGGGCTTATGTCCCCAGGAAAATGACTATTGTCCCTTTTACATCAGGACCTGTAGTCAAAACCACCTCCCTGGACTAAAACATCCCGATCTATACAACACGTGAAACCATCTTTGTGTTGTATTCGCCAGGATTAGATGAATGGATGTAGCTTGAATGGTGAATGAGATCAAATAGGATAGATTGGTTGGTGATTGAAGTGAGTGAGTTAGAGTGTGTGTAGTGTGGCCGTTACTGGGCAGGATAGAATTTTCCTTATTATTTTGCTTGCTTATCCATGTCTATTTTATTGATGATCTATTTGTACATGTGAGACTTTAAAAAAACTTTATATTTATATCATTGCTATTCTTAAAAAAATAATAAAAAAAGATATATATCCTCAAATATGAATTGTTTTGTTTATCCTTGATTTTGACCATGTGATTGCTATGTGTTATGTCAACCCCTAGGCTAATCACCCCTCTACCTACATTTGTTGGACCCCTTTGTTAGGGCCTTTATATCCCAAGGCAGGGTTTTCGTCCTTTCTATTTGCACTGGTTTTTCCCCCCATTACCTGCCTATATCCTAAAGATACCCTTGGGGAACCCCCTTCTGTGTCTGTTTAAAATCCGGGGCCAAAACAGAGTGTTGCATCATTGCTGGACACGAAACTGCAGGCGTCATACTATAGAGTATCGGCCACCCTGTGTGGTTTGACATGGTCAATTGAAATGTACCTGTTCCCCTTTCGCACAGGAAGAAGAGGTAAAATGACTGTTCTTGCACCCTGCACACCAAGCACAGCAACTGGAGCTCGATAGGAAGGACCAAATTATTTCTTGTTGTTGATCTTCCCTCGGACCAGTTCTCCAACCTGGGGTAGCCAGCCGACTACCGGAATCTGCAACGCAGCTTCAGACTTGGAGGGCAAGTGCTCCTTTGCAAGACTATCTCTGGTCTTTTGTAGGTTCTGTAAAACATTAGAATGTTCATCTACGTCAAAGGATGCGGCTCCCGCCGCCATGTCTAGACCATCAAGGTCTGGCACAAACATCTTGATGCCAAAGAGCATTTTGTATGGGGTCCGCACACCCAGAGACCTTCTAGGGAGATTATTAAGTGCACGTTGTACGGTATTCAGGTGGGTAAGCCATTCTCTGCCAGCACCTGAAACCTTCGCTGTCAAGGATTGCTTTAAATCTCGGTTCATCCGCCCCACAACACTATTGCCCTCAGTCCTGTATGGGGACAAAAAATTGACTTGGACCCCCAATGAAGCCATGGCATCCTTCTACACCTTAGAGGCGAACACTAGACCCTGGTCCGAATAAAAGGTGCCACATGCAAAAATTCCCACAAAGACACGCAAATCCCTTACAACAGTTCTAGCATCAGAGCTCCTTTGAGGCCACACCCAGACAAAGCACGTGCAAGAGTCAACTGCAGCTAAGATGTACTTATATGCAGTATCAGAGGAGAAAGGACTGCAGTTATCCAAATAAACACACGCAAGTGGCTTATTAGATATGTACAACTGAGTTTGGGGCGGGCATGCAGCAGAAAAAGGTTTAATTTGCTGACAAATGCCACAGTGAAGGACAAAATCACATGCCTGTTTGAACAAACCCCGCCACCAATACCGTTGCTGAAGGAGAGATACAGTAGCTGACACGCCGGCATGCGCCGAAGCCATCCCTGCGTGGGCTGCTGTAATCAAAACCTGTCTGCTGTCCTCGTTTGGAATCAGTCTGTCACCAACGTCATTAATTCTCACATAAGGAACTTTATTGGGACTTAAGTGATAAGAGTACTTTGAAGGGAAACCCTTAGGATAATTACCTCCCTTCTCAGTTGCGGCAATAGCTGCCAAGATGTCATCATCAATCTTACTTTTGGAACGTGTAACCGCTGCCACTGCAAATGTTGCTACTGCTGTCTTTGCAGCTTCGTCCGCGAGACAGTTGCCAACAGTGTGAACTCCAACACGTTGATGACCCAGAGTATGAATTACAAAAACAAGCGGGAGATGTTCTTTTAGCTCCGCCACTCGAACCCAGATCATTTTATGTTTTATTGTGCGACCTTTGGAGTCATGATAATGATTTTGAGTCCAAAAGGGTAGATTGTCATTGAAAGACTGTACACAGTAGTAAGAATCACTCACAATAAGAGTAGTCACACTGGGGTCCGCGTACTCCAACGCAAGCATCAGAGCACGTAGTTCTGCCAACTGGGCGGTACAGTCCCCTAATGTCTGTGTATGCACAACATCAGACTTGAATTCACCATCCACCATAGCACCAACCACAATTGCGCAGGCCGCGGAATACGCTTGTCTAGAACCCGTAGCCTCTTGGGCACTTCCATCAGTGTAAATGATACAACGAAAATCCTCAAGTGGGCGCATAGTCAGAGGAGCAGGATGAACAAACTCATACTGCAAAAACTCTTGAGTCTGCAATGAGGAATCAAAAATGAACTTTACATCCGGGAATGTCAAGGATGTAGCCCATTGTATCCACCGAGGGTGCAAATCCTTGGAATTTGGTACACTTGCCTTCGTCACAGCCTCCAAGGCAGGATACAGAGTAACCACCACAATGCGCTTTCCCTGCGACAGTGCATGTTCCTTAAGAATCGCCATTTGCACTGCTGTCAAAAAAAATTCCACAGTGGAAAACCGCAACTCGGCCAAAGTGTACAGTTGTGACTTGTAAGCAATAGGAACTGTGTTGCCCTCATTAAAAGTGAGGTACGTGAAACCCACCGCCCCTGGTACGATTCTTATTACCAGGTTGGTGTGGTTCTCACGAGTCAACAAGAACATAGATTCAAGTAGGTCATGCTGCAAAGATTGCAAGATGGCTGAATGTTCTGGCAGCCAGCACAAATTGAAAAAAGTAGGTTGTATCAATGCATAGAGCAACTTGATACCCTGGGCATATTCCGGAATGTATGTACATCCGAAATTCAAAAAGCCCAGTAAGGATTGTAGCTTTTTCAGCGTTGTGGGAGCGCGCAAAAGTGAGCATTTCTCCAAGAAGTGAGGAGCCAAGCCTCTACCTTCATTGTTGAGCTCGTAGCCCAGGCACAACACTGTGTACTCTGCAATATGTGATTTCTCAAAGTTTAATTTATAGCCAAAGCCTGCAAAATGGCAAATGATGCAGTCAACACGGCACAGATGCTGCCATAATTCGTCGTCTGTGAGATAAATGTCATCCACATACGTACATGCACCTGCGTCGAGCCTCTCAAGCAGAGAGACTATTCAGACAGCAAAAAAGCCTGGACTGTTCTTGTAGCCCATGGCCAAACGAAGAAATTGGCTTTGTTTGCCGCCACATGTAAAACTCGTACACTGACTACTAAGGGGGGGCACTTTATGGGCAAAGAAGCCATTGAAAATGTCAAGTGTGGTTTTGAACCTTTTACGCACAAGACCATCCACAAGAGCAGAGCTGTGAGTATTCTGCACCGCACACGTACAACAATGTGAGTTTAAGTGGCGGTAATCCAATACCAAACGGTACGAGCCATCTGGCTTGGTCACAGTAAAAAGTGGGTTATTCATCGGAGACACAGACGTTTCAATTACACCTTGATATTCCAATTGTTCAAGGATTTCGGGCACAGAGGCTTTCACCTCACGCCGAATGGGTTATTGGGGTTGTGGCTGTGGCATGGACCGCAAATGGATCTCATGTCGAGGGGAAAATTTGTCCCATCCACAGTGAGTACGGTACAACGCCGGCGCAAGCGCCTTAGCCCAATCTTCTGCAAATTGCAGTGCCTGCTCGTTCGGCACAGTGTGCGCAAAAGCGGGAAGGATCATCTCCTCTCCTTTTTGAGTGGCCAAGACAAAAGGTGGGGGCCAGTCGACCTCCGCCAACAAAATATCATAAGTAGTCGTTAGATTTTCCCCCAAAAAACTTTTTGGGTACGTTCTAGGTCACCTTCAATTAGAAGGACAATTTCATAAAGTCTTTCAGGGGGAGCCACTCTAGTGTCAGCTATTTCCACTACAACGAAGCTGTCAGTCGCTGTCACCTTCAGTAGTGGACGCAGGGCCTCTCAAACAATGGTAATCTCCGCCACGCTGTCCAGCAGGGTCAGAGCCCATGTCAGATTCCAAAGCTGCACTCTCACTATCTGTGGCATATCTCGCTGTTACAGCAGCAACTTTCTACTTCTGAAACTGGGGTCTTTGAAGAGGTGACTCGTCCTGCTTGCCTTTTCCGTCAGCCTTACCAGGCTGCTCACGGCTCTGTTGGGCACCTTGACCTCTGCTGCCGCCTCTTCCACCGGTGGCTGTTACCGATGTTTCCTGCAAAGAGCAAGGAGAATGTTGTTCACGAACCTGAAACCTATCAGGCGACTTAATAGTACTGTGGTCGCGCAAATCATATTTACGCTCAACAGGGGCAGGTGTAGGTGAAGCGGGATGGGAACCCTGTTTCTGCTGCTGCTGCGTTCCCTGTTTTTTGTTCTTACTCCAATTTTGTTTCTGATCCTTTGGACGGTCATCCTTATCCGACGACCCTTGCTGAGTTTGCTGTTGTTTTTCTGTTTTCGCGAAAGGCTTAACACCTAAACTATTACGGCCCACGGTCTTATAAGCCTCTGTAATAATTTTCGGCAACTGATGGGGTTTGTCGGCATCGGGGACCTCGCCCAGAGCATTAGAGACTTGGAAACTTACCACATCCCCCTTGACATTTGCAAGGACGAGATTGCGTACCATATCTAACACTCCCACGATTCGCATTCCCAACTCCACTGCCGCCTCTGGTCCGTGCTCATCCTGAACACACTTGATCACAGTGGGCAAAACAGTAATTGATGGGGTACCAAAGCACCTAGTATAGACTGCCGCAAAAATCCCCCACCCAAGTTGTACACTCAGTTACGTCAGGCACTAAGTCTTTCTGCAAACTCACGGTGAGAATCCTGTGTTACTCAACAGGACTAGTATTTGGGGACACTGCTTCCAGTTGGTCGAATTTTTCGGCAAGCCAAAAAGGCATTTATTCCTTATCCTGGGGACGCTTGCCCATGACCGCGTTAACCATGACAAGACTATGTTCAAGTCCGCCACCGCCAACTGGATGCGCCGCACCACCCGGTGCCCCACCCGGGAGGTTGCGAGAAATGTAGTGAACCAGACCCCTAATAACTGCTACCGAAGAGGCATAAAGGGGTCGTAGTTGTTGGGCTGTCATAGCACCCGCCTGAGGATGCGGAGTGTAAGCAGCCTACACAGGCCAAGTAGCGCCTGGAATGGACAATGGTCCTTATCTGACAACTGTAAAAATGTGTAGGAGGATGCCATTAAACCAAACATCATGCTGCCAAACAGAAATCGGAATTTCTACCATCCGATATGGAGCGTACACTGAAGGAGCATCAGCGGGGGTGTAAGTGTGAAAAACACCAGAATTAGCACCCACCACGGAAAATGTGACCCATGAGTAATACAACTCAAACGTGTACGCCACGTCAGCAGAGACCACAAAAACCACCACCTGTCCCTCCAGAGAAACGAGGTATTCCTGCAAATGAATACGCACACCTACACAACTGTGTGCCGGGATATCAACCGCAGCCATATCGAAACAGTAATAGAGAAGTACAATACAATACTATAACGCACAACTGGGTAGTAATTCAAATAGGAAACCGTTGAGAAGTATCAAGCTTGAAACAACCTAAATAAATATAGGTAGGTTTTTTATCCGTCACCACGGTCAACGGGAAACGATAGTGAGGGGGTTGTAGACTGATATAAGCACTACTCAAGTGTCTCACAATAAGACCACACTTGTTGGCGGCGCCATGTTACAGGGATTCTGCTCAGGCACAGAACTGTGCATAGAGACTTAGGACCTCAGTGAATTAGGGTGTGCCAAAACTACCCTTGCTACCGGACTAGCAATGAGTGTCACATTAGCTCTTCGTCCTATAGCAAAGAAACCAATGATTAGACAACCTAGAACATGCTAAAATAGAGACACAGTAAGGTTAAAATGTTTATTTTAACAACGTGATCTCAAGCGCAGTATTTTAATCAACATAAGCATACATATGATTAAGAATAATACGGTCGGCATGGTTACAATTCCATAAAATACAAAAGGAGGAATCATATTACAATGATAGTGCAAACAGGTGATAAAAGCGCCTATTTGAAGCAACCTCCCTATCTAGGAACTATGTATTATAAAACTATAGAAAGTCTCTTGAGCTTTCTTAGGGGGACCCCATTTACCTGTCCACTCAGTAAGTGTAAATTAAATCAGGATCTGTTAGTCTCTCTGCATGCCTGGAATCTTCCAAGGGTGTTCAATTCTGGCAAGTGTGCTATGATAAAGGCGACAGAATCCTACTCGGCTTGCAGCTGCCAAATTGTTGTGTCTAGAATGTGTTACACAGACACGCCGATAAACAGGCTCGCACGTTATGATAACCTTGGCGGCTCAGCACTCACTGTACAGACTAGGGGCACGATGTATGTCTAGAGATGTCGAAAAACAAACCTTTTCTCATGAATAGACCTTCGTGAACGCTAACTCTGTAAAAACAGCTCAGAGTGTTGCGTGCAAAAAAGCAGCAAAAGGGAAAATGGCGTTTAAACTCCTTATAAGCTATGCTAACTTAACATGCACGCAGAAAGAAGCCCATAAACCACACTACACTGTGAGTTCTTATGATCATGTATTTGCTTCTGCATCTGCATCCATTATACAGAGAAAGCATAGAGGTAAAATGTTCCCGCATTAGCATTGGACCACACCACCATGCTAATAAGGGAGCGCCCATGAGAATGGTGAAACTGCTATATTGAGGCTGGTGCACTTTTTATTACAGAATGGGTTGCACAAGCACCTGCGTCCCCTTCTGTAATACCAAAGTCCCCCATGACACAGAAAGCAGGCGCAAACACACCCATTGTACCTCTGGAGCACTTTTCTAATCCGGGCCAAGAATGCAACATCTCCCTCTTTTCAGAAAAATTAACACATTACACTATCTTCGAATCACACAGGAAATCTAGCATTAAGTTGATTGCATCCACCCAGCCCACCTGTACGGCTTTCTTCTTTAGCACCACCCACCAAAGCTTTGGTTGTCCTCGTGCATGCATTGACTACAGTTTCTTCAACACCAGTGCCATTCTGCAAACCACACTCAACTCTAGGTACACCATCTATAATGTTCATTCTATGTGAAGCAGCTGCTGACTCTTTGGTAACCTTAACTGGCTGGATAACTTTGATCACACTCAACCTGTTGCACCAATGCCTGTTCCCTAAACAAAGTTCTGTACTCTTGACTTTATCAATGCAAAGTGGAGAAGTGTACCTTTCCCCACCAGCTTTAGAGTCAGGATGCTTGACCTTCACAAAGTCACCACACATCTTTCTTTACGGTGAGTCAATGTTGTTTGATTTTGCACACAACCTGGTGCAACACTTCAAAGTGCTCTGCAATAGTTGAACTGTAGATCAGTACATCATCCTGGAAAGCACAGGCTCCTTTCATAACCTTAAACATTCTGTTCATAATATGTTGGAACATTGCTGATGCTGATCATAGCTGTGAGCAAGTAGATTTTTAGCCCCCACCCCCCTTTAGCTTTTTTGATTTTAGACCTCTGGTTTTTGGACTTGTGCTGTGAGTTATTGTATTTGCAATTGAGTATCACACACTGTATGCTTCCTATAAAAATTGAATCGAGTCCTACTCAGTCTGGTGTGTACTCGCAGGTATCCTGCGAGTAGACATTTTAATTTAATTGGGCATCCAAAAAGAAACATTCCCAGTTCTTTTTAACAGGAATCTAAGTATACAATGCTTCATTGTTTTCACATTTCAGGTGAAAAATCAATAAATATTTATTTTGGATTAGCTCAACAAAGAGGAAATATTACCATGAGGATTTCTAGGTTTCAAAAATGCCCCAGGCCCCATATAATGTCCCCTCTTTGGGCCATCCCATTGATATGCAGCCAGACTCATCATCAGCCTTCCAGACGAACCCACACCACACCACCAGTCAGGGAACTCCACAGGCCCCCCATACAGACAAGATACCAATTCAAGCTGCTGACCCACGCACCCAAGGCTCTACACAACCAAGGACCCACCTACATTAATCACCACCTGAACTTCCATCAATGTACAGTCCGCCTCCCTCTTAAGTGCCCATACTCCCTGCAGCTACAGAAGCAGTAGTGCAGAACACTCCTCCTCCCACATCGCATCAAAGACCTGGAACAGCCTCCCCCTGCAGCTATGGACCATCATCTCACTTCTAGATTCCGAATGGCCTCAAGACTTGGCTGTTTGAATAAACCTCTGGGATGTGCAAGTACCTGGATACCCTATCAGGTGATTAGTTGCACTTCATTAATCTTGTTTTATTGATTGACACTATACAAGGATCTCACTAATTTCCTCTTTAACCTGGGATATTACTGTAAGGTTTTAGTGGACAAGATGATCACAGCTCTGTGTCTGAACATGACCCTGCTTGCCTCCTCCCTGTTAGCCTCTTGGCTCACCTTAACAGATCTATGTATGGAAACAGAGGTCGAAGTAGGCAGGATCTATGGGCACCAACATGCTAATGCTTTTATCTAATTTTACAAAAAAGCAGTTTCCATACCTTTTGTTAAACAATGACCAACCCTGAACAGTTAATGTGGTACTTGAGGTGCTGCTGCCTGCGTGAAAGTAAAGGGAGGACAGAGTTGGGGAGGGGACTGCTGTGCTGTGAAGCCCAGGGAGGGACAGAGAGCTCAAGTAGAAACAGGACCTCTTACCTGAAATAACCGAAAATGTGTGCAATTGATTAATCACCTAATGTAAAAGCTGCTTGCCAGCCAGTATAGACTTTAATTGACGAAGTTTCTTAAAGCTTCATAGTGACAAGGAGGTATTTCTTTTGGTTGGTAATATCAGGTTGTCATAAGCTGAGCTCTGGAAAGTGGACTTTTAATAGACACTGATAAAAATGGTTGCACTATGTACAGTTGACCTATTACTAACATGTATACTTTGTAAGAACTTCTGTTTGTCCCAAAAAACAAATTCATTGCACAGCAGCCTACATTTTACTGTGTATAAAACAATTTCCCCCACATCTTTAGTAATCCCATTAACCAATGTAAATTCCATGACATTAAAGAGTATATTTCCAACACATGGGCTTAACTTGCATTTATTTTTCAATTAACGTTCCTACAATATTTTATATGCAGTGACTGGAAGTGAAAGAAAACAAGACCTTACAACATATTTTGTTCATTTTAGCCACTTTTTTTACCCTGCCGCCATCGTTCTCGGTATCATAGTTCCTATCGTTTTATTTAAGCACTTCAAGAGCTGAATGTATATGAAATCAACCTTGACATGCGTTAAATAAACAAAGTTGTGCTTCCAGGCCATCTTCATTTACAACTGCTTGTTGAGGCATTTGTGTACCCCACTGGGAATGAAGCCATGGACCATCCATGGAGGCGTGCCCCACAGTTTTAAGACCTCTGTGATATAGAAAGCAGTTAGGGGAGATATACATGCAGGGTGATTAGATGTCAGTGCCTTGACAAGCGTGGGCATATCCTTCTCACAGTGACAAGGGGTACAGCCAGACCTTTGCCATCATTCACACTAGATGTTCCCTTTGAAGTCTTGGGGGAAAGAACCAGTTTTGCTTTGCCAGTTAGGGGAGGAGCTATGGCCTCGGGAGAGCTCTGGCAGACTAAGACTTGATTCTGCCATATCATAAACACCTAGGATGCAGTGCAGAGGGTTGGGCCAGCTTATACGCTGTTCGTTAGAAAGTTCTAACGGGAATGGAAGGCTAGTGTGGTATCTGTGCACACCCACTTTCTAGAACTGTCCACCCCCACTTTTAAGCACTTCCACAAGGCCAGATATTTGTAGAGAAGAGGGAACTACAAAAGAGAAAGGAAGGACCCGCCATACGAGACAGACAATCTGAGGCGTAAATAGGTTTTTTACCCTGGCTTTGCACTAGTTTGCCGAAGTGCTCTTGACTTATTGCAGGCAGAAGAATAACCCTACTTGTTCACTGGCACAATATTATTTGTTAATGTTATATGATGCAAGAATCCATTCAGAAACCCCATTTAATCTCCTAACACATTCTAGTAGTCCCAAAGAATAGCCTCAAAAACAGTCTACTTCATTGTTAAACATATATGGCTATCTACAGGGGGCTATTTTATGTGAAATTTCTCTGCACCGTCTGAAGATGATCACTCCTTTGTCAAGTGTTGACCACCAGTCTAATTCTAAATCAGACCTTAAGAGTACTTGACATGCCATGGTTTAGTGAACCACACAGTCATATTTGCCAAAGAGGCAGGTGACCGTGGTGCACATGGGTTTACATGTACACGTTCAACGCCACTGAGTGGGAGCTACACCCACCAGTCTGTGAGAGTATTCTTGTGGCCTCTTCAGTCCTAGAGGTAAGTCCTGATCGGCCTTGCAAGATGGTTAGAGCTGCTGCAGAGCCAGTCGTATACTTGACGTAATTTATTGACTTCAGGACGAGGAAAGGCTGAATCATACGTGCCACTTTGTGACTGACTCTGCCTCAACCCTACCTCCCTTTCAAAACCACTGACCTACAATGGAATCAAAGGAACACTAGTCTATATGAATTCAGGAGGTTGGCACTAAGGTCAGTGTTTCAAGAAGTCCAGGAGTCCAGCAGCAGAGTCAAGTGCAGGTCAAGCAGATGTGGAGCCCTGTGAAGAAATACTACAGTTACCCTATATGCTAGTATGACTGTAGATCAAATTTCTAACTTTGAATTCTTAATGACCCTCTGTGCACTTTTGAAGGATGAAATACCAAGACACCCCTGCCTGGATTCAATCTCTTGACCTGTAGGTTACCTACCCACATCTACAGAATGAGCTCTTCCCTTTTAACACTTTTGTCACATATGAAGGTCTAAATCCAACATGGTTATGGTGAAGATTGAAGTATGCCTGACTTATATTCATTTTATGAATGAGGCTAGGATCCGACTCTCACGTCATCAGAGCTTACTTTCTGTTCAAGCACTCTGAAGTCATCTAGGGCACAAATTACAGGTTAAGGGGTATATTCAGAACCGTGGGCAAACCTGTATTTACACAGGGTTCTGAATTGCCAGATGTGTGATAATTATCAAACTCTTGCAGTTTTGCCCTGTTAAATTCTGACAAGTCATCATCTTCATAAAATCTTCATTCCATTGCAAATACAATCATAAAAGAACATAAAACCATAAATACAGTCATATGTCAGTATAAAAAATAATATAAAATGTAAATACATTAATATACAGATGGAAAATGCAGTTTTAATACCCTAACCCTATGAATCAGGCCTGGAACACCTAGATATTACAAGACGCCCACAAAAAACTAAAACTGCGGCAAGAACATATACATTAGGAAGTAGTTGTAAATACATGAGCGCCGGGTGGGCTTGGGCAAAATCCATACATTTCAGAATTGGGATTGGTATATTTATATATCATTACAAAATGAAGGATATCCTGTGGAGACACATTGTCACAGTCAAACAAGTCAAATCTGCTGCCACTTATCAGAGAAACAGGTCAGAAAAAGGCCGGACATGCAGAATATGTGTATTAAAACCTGATTCTGCATGTTATTTCTTATGTTTCTCTTGTAAACCTGGAATAGGCGGTCTTAACCACAAGCGGGAAATACCCCAGGCTGAGGCAATAGTATTTACCACATGTGGTAATTACCCCACCCTATTACAAAAAACTTGTAATGAGGGTTGCAGAATTTAGAATGTTAAAAACCAAGGCACAGAGTTATCAAGGTTTAGCATCACCCTTGCGCCACGCAAGGACGACACAAAACCTCAGTGGTACTTAGCAAGTGTAAAGCAAAACCTATGTGAGATTCATCAAGGCCACCTCGCATGACCCTGCACGGCTTTATAAATCTGGAGTAACACAAAGCAGCGCCAATCGCTGCCTTACATTACTGTGCCTCATGGAGGAGTTCTATGGATGTACGTTGTTACAACGCATGCTTTTACCGCGCATGCTGTAACAACGCAAGTTTTAAAACGAATTCCATTACAACGCATTACACTGGGGAGTGCTGGATAGTGAATAGTTTAATTTTCTATTCCAACACCAGTCCCTGTGGACACTAGGGAAGGTGTTGGATAGTAAATTAAAACTATTCCCTATCCTAAAGCGCCCCCCAGTGTTATGCGTTGTAATGGTTTTAGTTTTAAAGTCTGCGTTGTAATAGCACTGCGTGCTAAAAGTTGCGTTATAAAGGTTGTTCCCCGGTTCTATTGGTGGAGTGTGGGCGTTCCCACGCATGCACCCATGGATTTTGGCACATTCTCAGATTTACCATTAGTGGTAGACCTGGGACTGCACCAAAATGCTAAACCTCCCTAGGTGAGACATAACGAGGAGAAAAATCTTTATTTCGCCTAATTTTTTCCTCTTTCTATGTTTGCTGCTGTTTGCAGCACACATAGAAAGAGAAAAATGCCTTTACGGGTTGTTTTTCTGCAGGAAGGTGCCCCATCCTGAACAAAAAGGATCCTGCCTACAATGCAGGCACCCTTGAACATGACAATAGGGTGCCTGCGTTGACGCTAGGTAGTCAAAAGTGTGCCAGCACTAGAAAAGGACAGGGATGTGCCGTATAATGCTTCTTCCCTTCGATGCACCGCAATACAGTGGTTTGCTGAGTTGTGCTGTGTGAAAGATTGATAAATATGCCCCTTCTTCCGTATGTTATTCAGGTCAGGTCAGAACAGCTTTATTCTGTGTAAATTATACAACCATGAAAGCATACTCCTAAAAACAGAAAAAAGGAAGATCAAGGGTACAATATAGAAATTAAAAATTACTCAAAGCATGTTTAAGCGTCCGGGGAGGACTAGTAGCATACAATACATTTATAGCAATATACATACTTCACAAGACATTCCATAAACATTATTAAATGCAGCCATATATATATATCATATTCTAAGAACAAATCAGTGCACAATGTATTAAAAGAAAGGAAAATGCAAAAAAATATATATTCTACAAATTCATTAAAATAAAAAGTTATTCCTTATTTTCCCGTCGAAAACTCGGTTTAGGAAGTAATTACCACATGTGGTAAACACCACTCCCTGAGGCAACAATATTTACTTCATGGGTTAAAAACCCGTCCGTATTTCGACAAACTTGTAAGGACAGCCTAGGTGTGATGGTAGCACTTTGTAAGCCTCCTCCATAATAAAATAGTTCCGGTTGCACTTCTGCTTGAAAAGCTCCCATCTGCTTAACATACAAGGGTTTGTTCTGGTGGAAACGAAAAGGCAAGGGTCAGTGCAGAGGAATTCAGGGCGGCCTCAACATTTGCATTTTATGGCTGTTGAATGCTGCACCAGTTGCTAGTACTTGGCAAAGTAACGAGCCTGTGCCCGAGGTGTCTCTATGAAAAACCATATTGCAAATAATACAATTTTCTGATTTTTCATCAGGCAAAGTAGCAATATTTGGAATCAGAACAAGTGAATTGGAAATGCAAGTCGGTTCAGCGTCGGAGGTTGACAGAGGTCTGTGCGCATCCCTGCTCAATGAATGTTGAAATTCGCCGACAATAATGGAGTCGGCCTTTTTATCTGCATGCCCAGGGCAGGTTAATGCAACACAGGATGCTAGATCCGCTTTCCCGTAACAGTAAAATTACAAAACAAACATACAGCCCTGGAGGGAGCACTTTGCGCGTGGGAGGGGGCGAGGGGGAGCAGCTGCGCGGTACAAGGGTTTGTTAAGGTAAATAACATCTACTGGAAAAGATGTATCTAAGAAAAGTGGAACCCCCATTGTTTACCGAGATGTATGAAAAGAAATAGGCCTTTGACTTTGTTGCTATGGTAACTCCTATTGAAATAAGACAAACTGACACCAGCACTGATTTCTATTTCTGTTCACCGTACTCTCTTAAAATCAGTTTAATTCGAGGCTGGTACTCGCCATGAACCCAGCGTTACAAGACGCTCTCATCACTTTGAACGTCGCCTTTTTTTACAAAACACACGGTATGATCTAGACAATATAAAGCTATAGTCTTCCCAATACGAGCGCGCAGGTGCGTATAACAGTGCAACAAAACATACCTTTGTCTTCTTGTGTTTGGCATAACGCACGCTTGATCATCTGACGTGCGTCTGTGGAAATGTTTACCTGCAGTGATTAATCAAAAACAGCACATTTAAGCCGATTCAAACGAAACACGTGTCTTAATTTCAAATCCCTCGCCTTATGTGAGCGAGGAAGTGAGCTGACAGGAAGGAGTTAGCAAGATGTTTTGGGTGTATTCCTCTTGAGGTTTTTTTTGACGAAGCAATTGACATTCAGATTGAATTAGAGCGAGTAGTTTGTCATGCAAGAGAGAAAACCGGTTTGCTTTCTTCTCGTTTTGACAGCACACGTTGATGTTTTTACGTACCATGGCAACGACGTATAATGGGGTAGTGGTACAAATTCCTGTTGACCTGATACACTGCAAACTGTCTGAAAAATCTAGTCAGATTTGGCTGGCTAAAAATATTGCCTGAATAAATGAATGAATGAAAATGTTTCTATAGAGCGCACAGCTACACAAAATAAACTGACGTTTCTTGATGGCACGAAGTAGGCCAAAAAAATGTGCCAACCACTTCCAAGACTTGTGGCTAAAAAGAGAGTTGGTTATTGTTAGAAATGGGGATTTCTGGTTGGCTAAGGCTTGCGCCAAAGCCAGGCAGAGACCACCACTCTAGTCAGGGCAAGGGAGTTACATGCCAAAGATAACCCCTGCTCACCCCTCTGGTAGCTTGGCACGAGCAGCTAGGCTTATCCCGGAGGCGATGAGTAAAGTATTTGCACAACTCACACAGTAACAACATACTAGGCACACCACAAAAGAAACTCTACACAAGGTTATATATAAAAATAGCCTTTATCCATACTAATATTATAAAGAGAGACTCCAAACATTTGAGGCGGGTAAGCTCAGGAACTACAGCGCCAATCCGGACACCCAATACAGCATTGCAAAACACAGTATCAGCAGATGGACATAGGCTATACAGCAGCCCAACATATACATTAGTATGGGGAAAAGAACGTTTTGTGCAAAGTAGTCCGTTGTGGGCGTGTGCGTTGTGCTGTAAAGCGTTGGGCGCGGCATTCGGAAAAAGCATGCAGAATTATACTGCTTGCGAGAAGCGTTCTGTGTGGAACTAGCGTTCCAATACGGGTGGGCGTGTCCTTTAGCATTGTTGTGAGCGTTGGATGTTGACGCGATGTTGTGCGTCTAAGTGGCGTAGGCTGGAGCGGACAAACACGCTCGCGGTTGGAGCGTGTTAAGGTACATATTGCAGTGGAGTCGGCTACAGCGGACAAACACATAAATTATTATTACCTACTCAAACCATTAAAGACATTCTGTTTTTATGCCCGGACAACGTCGGGACGGGCTGCTGGTATTATAATAAAACACATTAGATGGTAATCACACAATATACACTGTGCCAACTGGCACAGGCAATATTTACAGGGGATTATTTACCCATGCCAGGGCCACGTGGGCCAATGTCAGAATCATCACTTGGTAAAGAATAGTTAAAGTAAGAATATATCATGAACTTAAAACACAGCCAGTAATCACTGGCAGACACTATACTCAGCGTCAACCTGTAACATAAATCATAACAGGCGCAGTATCACATAAGGCGAGAACTCTATTCTGCGACAACCTCATAAGCCTAAATATTGTAGACCATAACCTCCGAAACATAACTTGCATTAGGAAACAAACTTAATACCATACCCTGCAGTGGGGAATAAATCAAACCTAGACCACAGTAGAGAATCAAATCATACATAAGACAGTAGGTAAAACCTAATAAGCATAAAAGCACATCTATAAGCATAAATCAAGGTGCATTAAACATACTATAAACATTACATTTCAAAGCACCTATAAAAATCATACTAGGGCCTCGCACCCTATAAATCTAATAGTCCCCTTGGCCAACTGGCCATCCCTAAAGGGCTCAAATGCCCTAGGTCCAAAGTCAGGACATGCTGCCAATGCAGCGACAGTCAAGGATGCGCACTTGGCGCAAACCTTAACGTTGCCGCTTCCCACTACTTGCTGGGCAGCTGTCATTCTCAAATGCAGGGCCTAAACGTAGCAGCTGGCACTAAGTGCTGCACAGCTGTGCAGGTCAAGATGGGGGCAAAGGAGTGTGCCTCACTCCTGAGTCCAAGGACTAAAATATAAAAATAAGGGTAAAGTCGTGGGGTGGGCACCCTCGCACTAACTAAATAACCAAAATAAGCGGCAATCAGGCGAGGTGAGCACCCACTCCTTTAAAAGATAAATAAGCAGGGGGCACCCACACGGCCGCCATCACGGAGGAGTCCCTACATTGGGGATTCCCCCTCCAGCAGCGCCGTGCAGCCCCGGGGCAGCGAAGCTCCAGTGCCCCATGGGAATGCAGGCAGCATGCTCCTCTTATTCAAAAAGAGCCAGGTGCTCTTAAAGCAAAGTAAGCCCTCCCAGGGCTAAAAGAAATTAAAGTCCAAGTTTCCAGGGCAAGGAAATGGAGCAGACAGCTCCCTGCAAAGGAAAGTCCTCCAGGCATCCATGGCCAAGGCTGAAGGGTCCCATAAAAAAGTCTTTCAGGCATCCAGGGGCAGGGCAGAACCCAGGGAGGCAAGCCTTCCCCTCAGCAGCACGCCCCTGGTAGTTTCAAGTCAAGAACAAGAACATTTTCATGGGGTCACAGCCTCTCCTTTTAAACTCCTAAATCCTTTGTCTCAAAGGTGCAGGCAACTGGAGAACCAGATACAACTGGTTCAGGAGCACTTTGTTTTGCCCAGCTCCTCTCTCCCTTTCACAAGACAGGCCAGGGACATCAGACGCACCACAGGAGATGGAGCCAGCATTGTGGATGGAAGGCACAGCCCTATTCAGGTCCGAGGTGCAACTCCTCCCTCCCGTCTACATGCAGATGTCCCTATTCACCACCAGGCAGATTCATCCTGGCTCCTGGAACCAACCACACCAGCCAGCCCCTGTCACTCACAAGTCAGACAGGCAATTCACATCTCACAGAACACAGAAATGCCAACTTCTAAAAGTGGCACTTCTCCACTAGTCACAATAAATCTGCGCACACCATTGCGCAGCATTTATTCTCATTAAGGGTGGGCGTAAAATCCGTTTCGCGGGCGAATTTGCGGATTTTCTGCGATTTCGCGATCCGCTGTAAAATCCGTGAATCAGCGGGGACGAATTTTCAGCCAAGCAAGGGTTACAGCAGCAGGTGCAAAAGTTGAACCTAATTTCTTTGTAACCTTTTACAAAAGGGTTACAAACAAATTAACTTCAACTTGGACACCTGCTGCTAATTGCTTCCTGGCGCCTCGTTGCCTACTTGCAACTATTCTCTGCCCTTGCTCTGACCCTTGAAGCAGGGTCAGAGAATAGTTACAAGTAGGCAACGAGGCACCTGTCCGAGGAATTAAACCTCATCAGGAAGCACTTACAGATATAAACAAGCATTTACAATGCAACGGTTTCGCCTTTGCAAAAGTTTGAGCTATTGGCATTGTAAATGACAAACTTTATTTATGTGTTGGTTTTGAAAACAGATAAATAAATGGCAGTGTCATTTACAATGGCAATAGCTTAATCTCTCGCAAATGCGAGACCTATTGCATTTTCAATGCAATAGGTCACGTATTTACGCAAGTTTGTGCTATTGACATTGCAAATATTTCCCATTGCGCAGCACGCATACCCGGTCTGTACCAAGGGTTTTATTTATATAGCGGATGGAAACAGTTGGGGGGGGGGGCACGCCAACTATTTTACCCCCTCACACACATTACCAGTAACGACACTATGAATAGTTCTAGTTTAGTAAAAATGTGGCTGGCCAGAAGTATCTGGCAGTCCCTGCTTTCCGAGTGCAGTATTTCCTTTTAAAAATAAATGCAATGTTCACAGTTCCAGTTTAATATAGTGTCAGACTTCGGATAAAATAGAAAGATGCAGGTTAACACTATGTCAAACCGTCAGAGCTGTGCGAGGTAACAGTCGCACGGTACAAGATGGGACCTCTAAGGTGAGACACTGTAATGAATACAATGGTCATTACAAATAAAGTATTTTGAGGTTTATTCCCAACAGGTATTCACCCACAGTCAGGAGCGTCCTATCAGCCCGGAGTCGGTTCAGTAACTACAGTCCCTGAACGAACCTCGAGCGCAGAACACTCTAATCAATTCAAAGGAATACATAAAGGAAAACACAACATAACAAATACAATCTGCTGGGTTAACATTCTATACATAAGCATTACCTCATTACTACATCACCTCCCCCCTTATCAACAAAAACAAACAAAATAAAAATTAAAACGTAATATCTAACAAATTCATTGAACGTTGTAGGAACTCTTCTCAGTCTTCCATTACGACTAAAAGAAGTGGAAGGGTACAGACACCTACCAGAGTTGCATTCCCAGATGTGAGCCCCTCGGCGGTTCAGGTCCGCAGGCTCCAGATAGCGCAACACCTCCCGCGCCAACTCGGGGTCTGCGATGAAGCGGCGGAAGCCTTTACTAGCCTGGGCCCGCTCCTGCAGGTACTCCAGGTCAGGGACTTCTCGTTTCCACAGCGCCCCAGCCGCTGCCGCAGCGGAGACCCCGCGAAGGGGTAGGGTCGATACCCGAGGAAGGTGACGCGAGAGCAGCGGAGGCAAGAGCAGTCACCCGCTCTGGAGCGTGCACATGACGGCGGAGGCGGCCCTCGCGCACAGCCCTGCAGGGTGTATGTTTCCACCCGTGCCGACAAAGGTTAACACCCCACAAAACACCCGGGTGCCATTGCACGTGTGTGACCTTCTACATGGTGCAGGAACGCTGGAGGTGGCACAGGCCGTCAAACCAAAGCACACACGGGCTTTTACTTCCGCTTCCGGAGCACACGGAATGTAAACAGGACGCTCTAACAAAGCACTAGAGCGCTAACTCACAATTTACGTTGTGCTAGCATCAAGCGAAAGGTGCTGGATAAACCGCATTCACAATATCTTCCCTTCTCTATGAGACTGCCTGAATTTGTAAATGGCTTGGGTTTTACATGTCCTAGCGATCTGCTGCAGCAATGGAGGCCGTAGACACAGAGTACATTCCATAAAACGCCACTATCTTTTGGACTGTAAACGCGCTTGAACCGTTTGGTGTTTTCACTGTACTTTAAACCGCAGGTGCTCTTAGTGTAAAGAACCCAAAGCAAATACATATTGATTTTTCCACTGACAGTCTGTTCGGACTTTCCCCGCAAATACATAAATTACGGCAAATCGGACTAGACCCTGTTATGGAGGTGTTCGCAGCCAATCAAGTCAGTGTAAGCATGTTTTATGTAGCAGTCCAATATTGATTCCAGCAATCCTAACTGTACCATTGGCTAGGAGCCCTTTGGTCAATTGTTAATTGGCTGCATTGCCGCAGAGAGTGCAATCAGCTGAAACAAAGATCAAGTGCTCTTTGGATGTTGATTGCTGAAGCCTGAGCATGCCCTCTGTTCACAGTATGTACCTGTGCACTTGTATGTCTTCCTACAGTTGACAGGTTTAGATGTCAATGCAAAACAAGGAGAGTCGGTACTGACTAGACCAACTGTCCTTGCTAGTAAACTCAACAATCCCCACAATTTCCCATCGATAAAATAAAAGCATTTTATCCATGCCTAGAAGCCGAGCTCCATATTTTACATGAACAATGGGTACAGGTTACTAACTCCGACCCTTCACACAAAAGCTATGCACAGGAGTTGTTTAGCGAGACTATAAAGCAAAACGATTAACACCGTACAGACATTTTTAACGGAGGCGATGCACTTCACTGACGTTTAATAGTTGCACGCCATTCAACACATCAGGTCAGTCACTGACGAATGCTGAATTAGGGAACTTTATTTTGCGAAAAAGAATTCTGATCTAACCTAAAGTTAACATGCAGCGTTCTGAAAACAGAAACAAAATGAAAGTAAGGTCTATCATATATCAAATATTCGTTTCGAAATTAACAAACCAAAAATAATGTAAACCCACTGGTTTTTATGTCAAACAACTCGACCTTTGTAAGCTGGCATTCCTATTGGTTAAGATTTTAAATTAGTGGGACACATTAATTTATCAAACACTGAATAAGGTTCTTCCTCTTAAGATAAACCTATACACTGTAGACAGGGATTGTATAGAAAGCAAGTTTTGTTATTAAAGGTATGTTCTGTAATGGAATGTCGCTTCACAGCCACCTTTAAACATTTTACTGGAAAGAAATATATGCTTACTGGTGTATCTACCCCTCATGACCATACATGGTGTCAAGGGGAGGATCAGTATGCGTACGATACGAGCTTCTGTATACTAAATTCAGCTTCCATCTTGGTTGAGGATTGCATCGCGTTGATGTGGACAGGAGTTAGCCTGTAGTGGTAGGGATACATTGAGCTGGGTAAATGAGGGTGGGCAACTCAACCCCAGCAGTGTGGTGCTAAAAATCTCTGCGTCTCACGGATGAACAAAATGCGATATTTGATAAAACTTTTAAAAAGTCAACAGCTGACGTGCCTGAATGACATCTTAAGAACTTTTGGGATTCATTAAGTGATCAGAACAAGTCTATGCTTCATAATACAAGTTTATCAAAAAAAATGCATCACATCAAATTCCTACACCGCGCACATAATTACAAAGCACACATAAGCAGTAATTGGAGCCGATCACACAACAGTTTATGGTGTAAACACGCTCGACTTTTCTGCAAGTTATCTTTGAAGTGTACCTAGGTACTTAAAACAATGTTGCACTTTATGCCCTGTTTAAATGTCTAACGCGCGGAACCTGAGCTCAGTGAAATAGATTGTTGGGAAAGGAGCAGAAATAAACTTGAATGAAGAAATTCCCGTTAGCCTGGCGCTGACAGAGGCTGGGTGGGTGAACTGGGCATCAAAGGGCGCAGTGCTTTCAACCGTCTTGGGCAGACACCCGCTGTGTTAGTTTTGTAGTCCGCCCCCGCTGGCTGTAGAGGAAGTGGCAGCACGCTCTAGTGTCTAAGGAGCCTTGTTGTTCACTCATTCATACAGTGGGGAAGGGTGAATACAAAATGAAACAAGCGCCCTCCCTTTCATGCTGCCCGGGAACTACCTACCCACGGTCCCCGCTTTCTCTATCCTTAAGTGAAAGCACTTGGTCCCTGCGCTAATAAGTAACTGAACGTTCAGGGAGGGGTGCAAAGTAGTACCACTGTCCGGGAACAGAAGTACGGATCCGCATGAGGTCTCAGGCAGAAGAGGGTGTGTGGCAGAAACGCCACCATGGGGCAAAGGTCCGCTGTCAGGGGAGGAGGGCTCTAGAAGCGAACCTATCTCTGAGCGGGGGCGTTGCGGTTAATTTGGGAAGGTGGGGTGAGGGGAGTAGAAGGCAACCCCCCTTCCCCTCCCTCGCTATGTACTTGTTTAAGAACGGAACCCACGTTATCGCCTTCACCCACCCACTGCGTCAATACTACGGCCTGCAAGCCCTACTTCCCTCCCAATGTTCTAGCATAGCCCCGAGACCAGCCAGCGAGGCTCCCTGGTCACGGCAGCGGGCTACGTGCACACCCACCGGCACCCAGCCACGACCCCTGTTCACCTGACTTATGCCCCCAACATCCCATGCTCCGAGGCCCCCTGCGGCACTCACCTGACAGCATGTCGATGGCCTTCATCGCTCAGGTCTCGTCGGGGCAGTCCACGAAGGCGTAGCCCGACTTCAGCAGAAACTGCCCGGTGAACGGGATTATGGACTCCTTGAAGAGGCTCCGCCTCGCTCAGGTTCCAGACGTACAGGTTGTTCATCTTTTTCTGTGTGCAAACGGCCGCCGAACGCGTTACACAGCCAACTGGGTTTTACTCGAGAAGCAAAAAAACACAAAACCTAATAACGCAGTTGCGCATATACAGGATTTGAAAAAAAGAGCAGGTTGACAGTCAAGTGGGATTGAAAACGTTTGTGAAATAAAAAATAAAATGCCTTAATTTCATTCCAGGATGTGTAAATAAAAAAAACAAGTCAGGTCCCGGGCTGGCCAGCCAATCACAGCGCGGCCCGGGGAATGACGTCACGGGGGTGTCCCGGGCCGGCAGCCAATCACAGCGCGGCCCGGGACAAAGGGGCGGGACTTAAAAAAAGCCCGAGAAACGCCCCCGAATCGCGTTTTCCCGAGAAAGCGTGATTGACAGCCTCTGTCTCCCAATGGCTAGCCTCCATTTATGGGAAATAGAGGCGGTCCGAACATCCCTACAGTAGACGAAAGTTTTCGATCTGGGAGGGGCATGCCCCTCGCCAGGTCGAAACCTAAAAACAGGAAGAAGGGAGAGGATGGCAAATACACCCATTTTGAGTTGTCAGGAGGGGTTAAACTAAAAGAGACCTTTACAGCACAATTTTCATATGCATTTTGCTAAAAATAAAAAGCTGTATGCTCTGTAGGGGCAACTCAGGAATCTGGCCCTTCAGAGATCCGGCCTCTCTTTCTTTCTCTAGTTCTCTCTCTCCCTCTCTCTTTCCCTCTCTTTCTCTCTCTTTCTATCTATCTATCTATCTATCTATCTATCTATCTATCTATCTATCTATCTATCTATCTATCTCTCTCCCTCTCCCATAAACGACTGCATGGGTAACTTCGCTATGCAAGCGGCTCGCGAAGACGCACAAAGCCCCGCGAACACGCAAAAAACCCCGCGAACAGGCAAAAAACCCCACGAACACGCAAAAAAACAAAAATCCGCAAATTCGAACAAATTCGCGAATTTTGCGGATCGCGAATTTGCGTGTTGGAACTGGCCCTTCTTGCAGGGTCATCCCCAAACTTTTTGCTTCTTCCCCCCTTTTTTTTTCCTGACCCGTGGCTGTTGGCAACAGGACTCTGAGCACTTTACCACTGCTGATCAGTGCTAAAGTGCATATGCTCTCTGTGTGAATTGTTATTGTGATTGGATATACATGATTGGCATATTTGTATCACCACAAAGTCCCTAGTAAAGTGCACTGGGTGTGCCAGGGTTGGTGATGACAAATGCTACTAGTGGGCCTGCAGCACTGATTGTGCCACCCACATGTGTAGCCCTAAAATGGTGTCTCAGGCCTGCCACTGCAGTGCCTGTGTGCAGTCTCTGAACTGCCATGTCCTCCTGGTCAGGGTCCCCACTGACCAGGCCTAACCCTTCCCTTTTTGTGCACATTGGTCACCCCTATGGAAGGCCCAAGGTGGCCCTTGGGCAGAGTGCAGTGTATGTGAAAGGTAGAGCATGTACTGGTGCAGGTGACATGCTCTGGCAGTGAATTACAGCCATTTCGCTTTTCACTATTGTAAGGCTATCTTGCTCCATAGGTTAACATGGGGGATGCTGGCTACAGTGGCTACAAGCATTTCTTCCCATAGGAACAAGATAGGACATAAGAGTCCAGTATCCCTGAACTCAGAATTTAATAACACATCTTTTAGGAAAGGTTGTTTTTAAATCCTGTGTTTGAGAACAGCACTTTTAGAAAGTTGCTGTTCTCTTGTCTGACCCTTCTATGTGCCTTGGCCTGTTTGTGTATTGACTGTCTGGTTTGAGAGTGACAGGGGCTGGGGATTCCCCAGGAGGCTGACTGAGTCAGCCTTAGGCTGAATGACTGCATTTGCAACTTGAGTGGTGGGAGGAGATAGCACCTGGGCCTGAATAGGGCTGTGCCTGCCTTCCACAATGCTGGCTCCACATCCTGCTGTGCGACTGACGACCCTGCCCCTCACTCTGAAAGGAAAGGAGAAGCCAGGAAAACAAAGTGCTCAAGAAACACCCAGAACTGGTTCAGACCGGGCTCAGGGCCCACTTGCACAAAGAGAACAAAGACTTTTAGGGGTATAAGTACAGGACCCCTGACAACAGAAAATTAGATCATCCTGGAATCAAGAAGGAACCTCTGCCAAGGAAAAAGCTGAAACTGAAGAAGGAAGATTGTCCAGCTGTTGCTCTGCTGGATTGCCCTGCTGCTGCTTTGCTGCCAAGGAGAGGGGAAGGACTTTGCTGTGTTGTGTCCCCTTGCTTGAAGGAATCTCCAAGGGCCCGAGAAGAGCTGGCTCCCTGTTCTGAAGTCCCAGGAACAAAAGGACTTCACCCCCAGCTTCCCCTGTGCTCTACTGAGAGAGTTCTGTCCTTCCTGGAGTGCTTGGCCCATGTGTGGTGCCTCTGGAAGTTGTACCTGTGTTGGGAAGCTGGAAACTAAGCCTGAGAGACTTTGCTAAAGAAAAGTTATCGCATCGCTCGCTGCGGAGTGCATCCCCGACAGTGCGAGGAAATTCCCGCCTCTACAAAGGTCGAGATCGTAGCAGCACCTGTTGCCGCTGTCAGAGCCGTCGCATCCTTCATTTGCGGGACGCACCTGATCGGTGCGGGAAGCCTAACATTGCTGCGAGTGTCGTCGCAGAGCCTGTAGTCGCTGGGTGAGATCGCCGCACCGCCTGCTTGCGGACCGCATCACGTCGCTGCGAGAGTCATCGCCGAAGCCATCGCATCGAGGAGCTGCGAGAGAGAGAGATCGCCGCTGGGCCGCGCATCTTCGCCCAGGAGATCGTCGCAGCCCCTACGAGATCGACACATCGAGCCTTTGCGAGAACAAACTTCCTACGGAACCTACGCACCGGAATCCATACAAGTGGCCTTCCTCCCCATACAGGCCGGATTCGTCGCAACACGCCCGCTGCTGCAGCGGGGCTGTCACAAACGCCTCCTCAGGGTCTCAGGAGCAACGCATCGCTTGTTTTCCACCGCACCAGCTTCTGCTTTTGGAACTTTGTCGCGACAAAAGCTACTGTGTCTGAAACGTTACGCAACTGTGAACTTTTAATGCAACTTTGGATTATTTTACGGCAACCTAAATAACTTTTATTGCAACCTTAAGAACTCTTTTGAAACCATATTCCTGAACTGTGTATGTTGGATTTTTGTCGTTTTGGTCTTGTGTAGTTTAGATTAAATACCTTTATTTTTCTAAACTGTTGTGGAGTCAGTTTGTGGTGTTTTCACTGTGTTACTGTGAGTGTTGGTACAAGTACTTTACACCTTGCCTTCTGATTAGCCTTGTCTGCTCGTGCCAAGCTACCTAGAGGGTGAGCAGGGGTTATCCCAGAGGGCTTCCTCCTTACCCTGAATAGAATCAAGGGTCCCTATTTGGACAGTGGTACCTACCTCTGCCAACTAGAGACACCCAGTTCTAACATCGCACATACTAAACTTGACCCTGCACTCCCCTCATATCATGAACTACCATGGACACACATATCCCCCATGCATTCCTATGGGAGGGCAGGCCACTCTCACCACACGCACTCAGAGTGCGCATGCACTTTACACTGAGCCACAGTGCTAAAGTACGCAAAGGCCTAAAATGACTACCACCATGCCAGAGGCTAAAGGCAAAACGTTTAGGGGTGAACCTGCAAAAAAGGCCCAAGTCCAACACAACCCCTTCCAGCCAAAACGCAGGGTAGACCAAGCATTCCCTTGATGGGCTTCCCTGCTTCGGGCGAGAAAACACGGATAAAGGCCCTCAACAGCAGGGACACCCTCCGGTTTCACGCCACTCTGAACCAAAGTGATTTCCTCTGAAAAATAAAACTCAGGCCCAAAAAGGCTACTCACTGGTACTCTCTAGTTGTCCATGGCCAGGACCAGGCTATAAACCATCCAGAAACCACTGGTCCTTGCCAATCCACAGAGTGGGGGGAAGTAACCTCTGGCACACAATAGCCAATCTCCACTTTCAGTGTAGTTCCAACCTACCGCCTGAGGTCTAAAATCACCAGCGGCACCGGGCTCAGAAGTGAGGACTCCTTCCCTCTGCACCCCTTTTCAAACCACTATACCCTCCCCAACTGGAGTGGTACCCCTAGAAGGCAAGACTGGCCAAGACACTGATCACAGTTGCCCTTTGTTTAGACAAATGCCCGGCAAACCAGGACTTCACGAGGGTGACACCTAACTAATGTATCGTGTGACAGTCTGCCTGGCGCAGAGCTCACTACCTCCTGTCCATCTGACAGTGCGTAAAGATGCTCCAGGACAGAAGTGGCATCACCACGACAAATCATTGGCGATGCAGCCCTTCTGGCTGGCCCCTGACCCACTGAATCCTCCACCGTGGACTCTTTCCCCCTCTTAAGCCTCAATCTGGATTTCTGTACCCTCCACTTAGGAGCGGCACAGCCAGACACCAGAAATGACGGAGGCCTGATTACAGGCTCTCCCAGCTCACCTAACAAGGGAGATCCTCCTCAAAGAACAGTCCAACAAGACAGGCTAGACTCCCTAGAATTAAAGAACTTACACATTTCAACAGGGGTTGGCACAACTCCGGAAAACAATTACGGGACAGGATCTTGCTGCGCAAACAGATTGAAGCGCCCATTAACACCATTTACCGGCTAACCAATCACCCACATGTCCAGTGCACCACAACATTCATCCACACTCCCCCCACAAGACTGGTGAGACAGCAACTTTACTGCCCCTGACACACGACCTGTATCCCTCTTGCTGAGCACCAGGTACCATACTCTGGGAACCAGGGGCGTAACAAAGGCCCCTGCAGCCCCTGCGGTGTGGGGGGCCCCGACCTCCAGGGGCCCCCTAAGCACACTCTATACTTACACTCAAAGGCAGGGTACATCTGAACTCTGGGACCTCGGGTTAAAGTTAACTCATTACTCAATGCGCTAAAAGCACGGTTTTTAGAGAGCAACAAAAACAACATCCAAGCCCCCTTCTCTCCATTTACCAACGAGAGCAAAATAATATTTTTGAAGGGAGTGGATAGACTGACAGCAAAGCTCACGATGCACCGGCGCAAGTGTGGGGACTTCTGCAACTGTAATCTAAAGTATGTTTTGGTGTATGTCTGCTGCTGTATTGACAAACAGAAGATATTCTAATTCTATCACTTCACCTACTGACATGGAAATACTGTGTATAATTGGACTCTCTGGCAAACTGCACGTCCAGGAGGCGGGTTGACCTTAATGTTTGAAATATAGTGGTGCCTTATTGAATTTCATTATATTTTAACGTGATGATGCAAAGCATCAACGCCTAAAACCCAAACACACAGTAAATGCCTGTCAACACCTCCCTGATTTTTACTACCGGCGCCCTACGCCCAATACCAACAGATATTTTGGAGAATGTGTGACTCACACCAGCGTGTGTGAAATGATGACAACCACCCTTCCACCACTGCCACCAAGAAATTAAGAGGCCTATTTAGAAAGCCCCTTGCGCCGCTTTTGCATAATTTTTAACATGGGAAAAGTGACGCAAAGGTGGCGCAAGGGGCTTGTAGATCTGCCCCTAAGTGTACTTTAAGTGGGTGGGACAGCGTTACAGCAGAAAAAGGTGTGCAGCAAACATGAATAGTCAACTCTTAGTAACAAGTACACAATTATTTTACGTGTCTTATTGCTGGCAAAATTATGTGTAAGGGATGTATGTGGGTTTCTGCCCAGATGTGATTTAAAGTATGTTTGGACTTATTTGTGGCCGTGAATAACCCCCACTGGCAAAAAAATAAAATAATAATAATTAAGTGAGAGAGCAGTCTCACAAAAGAATGTGGACATTTCAGGAATTTCAACAATCGATTTGAAATTATCTCTGCTTTCACCCAACACTCCCCATACGCAGGGCCCCACCAAAATGATGTTTTGTAATCTGAGTAGTGGTATTTGCAGGTAATTGATGGACACGTTGCATATCCTTGCATTGCCTCGGAGTGCCCCACGTTGCTCATTGCCATCAGCAAGGCAGACCATATATTTCGAGGAGCATGCACCATCAGAGGGCGCAGACGTCTGAGGGGCCCACTGACCAGATTCTTGCTGTGTTTTTCATTTATAAGAGAGAAAAAAAGTTTTAAAAAGTTTTTTAGCGCCACATCACAAAGTTTTCCAGTGAAGCACTACTTTTGTTTTCTCGTCTTTCTTTAAACAGCATTGTTTTCCTTAGTTGGGGAAGCGTAGCATTCCTGAAGGGACTGCAATACCTAATTAATGTGTAGAGTGGAAAAAGTTTAATGTGTTCATTATAAGCTGTATTCCTTATTTTAGCTTATCTGCGTCCAGGGATGTGGTCTTTATAAACTATACTGCATATTATGTTTTAGGGATATAAGCAATGGACATTGAAAATGTTCACTTCTAGGCCCTAAAGTCATTTCCTTAACTTTTCAAGCAAAAACACTCATTGATTTCTGAATGAGTGTAAAAGCATTAAGGTACCCACGTTGTTCCGCCTTACATTTCACATGCTTTACTTAATCTTGCATTTCCTATAAGTGTTTGCTTTTTCCAGGATGTTGTTACTTTTTTTTCAGGCAGCATATTATTCTTGTCTAGTGCATTATTTGAATTGAGTCGCATCCAGGTGTTTATAGCATGGCACGATTTGGTTGCAGCTGAAGGTAGTGCGATTTTCTCTCAGTGGAGTAGTCTGGTGTTCAGTGGGGGAGAGATTGTGGCACTATGGCCACAGCTTTTGATTTTGGCACTGGGGAACCAGGTTCAGCCTTCATGACCAGTCCACCAGATCACTCTCCTGAAGGAGCACATTCCCATGCTAGACCTAAGAAGGCACCGCAAGACCTTAGAAGTCCTGGTGTCATAGCACGAGCAGGTTGACCCTAGTGCTGGCAAGTGTGCGTTAACTTTGAAGGCCTGTCCACCACAAACCATACTGAAGTTCACATCCCATCTTGAGGGCAGGACTACGAATCAGCACACCCTAGAGTATCAGTGACTGTCACTGAGATCACAGGACCCTTGAAACCACTCCGCCTTACCCATTGGTACCTCCATTGGCCTTGTTACAGCAGTAGTAGTGCTACTCACCAGGGATCGGCAATGCAGGATTTGCACACACACCAAACTATGTTTTCAAACTTCACCGTCTCTCTACTTCATGCACAACCACTTTTAACATGTGCTGACTGCTTTGGGGCCACTAAAATTATACAGCTATGGGGACAAAATTATGCCGCAGTGTTGACTAAATTATGCAGCAAACAAATAGCTGCAGCGTAATGATGGATATTTTCTGAAACCTTTTTTTTTTACTTTTTACACATACTGTCTGCGCAAAGATTTTACCTCATTAGTACCAGTGTAACATACAAATGAAGCAGTGAGAAATGTGACCAGTCAAGCTTTGCAAAGGGCCCAGCACTTCGCAGCAACACAAGTCACATTTTTTAGTAACCTTTGATCCGTTTGAGCTACAAACAATTTATTAGTCATAATCATCAAATTATGCAGCAGATGATGTATTATGCGACAAATATGGCAGAGCCCTAATTATGTAGAATACATTTGAAAACTAGGATATTTCGTCATTCATGTTTGAACTGCTCTTGAGGAAAAGGGCAAGAGAAGTTCTGATGACAGAAACTCGATGGCTCGGAGACAGATAGTTTGTGATTCCACTTTTGAGCATATGTGGGAAATTTTGTGATTGGAAATGTATCCCCCTTTGAGAAAGTATTTTAATGTCAATAACTCATATTAAACCTTTAATAAACGTGTGCATCCATTGGTTGAATTAAATAATGTGATAAGCTGTAACTGGTCATTGAAATGCTAAACAAATACTAGATATAGGGATGTCCTTCTCTTTCTGGCCACATCTCTGACTCCGTCCACTGATCCAATCCTCGGGTTATCCCCGCCCTCTATTTCTCCAACCACAGTTCTCCTACTTCCCCCCCCACTTCGACTACTGGTTGAGTTCAGTTATGTTCTCTATTCAATTCTCTGCAGTGGGGGATGCTTTTATTCAGGGACCTGGGCCCCGGATTTGCTTGCATGCCATTTATGAGACTCTAGCCACCACGAACCATACACCCATTATAAAATAATAAGCCTTACTTTTTCAAAATTTTGCATATGTCAGCCTACGGCCCTGCAAGGGTATTTGATTTATTGATGCTTCTTTATTGGAGGGTCCAGTGTCTCTGGATTGGGTGCGGCACATGAAAAATTTGACAAATGGCTTTTTCAACAAGCCATTCTCCATTACAGTCTGCTGTGAACCATGAAAGTGGACAAACAGCAAGACCCAAATGTCTTTAATCCCATGCTTCCTCTGGAGGAGCAGTGTTCTGTTAATATGGTAATGTTAATTTTTCATTGTGTTGAAAATACCCAATTGTGTTTCGCATCCACACATTCCGAGTAAATCGTGCATGCCCCTAATTCTTTTTCTGCAACATTTGTGTGTATATTAGGCAATATTTCATTGATTATTTTTCTTCAGCAGTGATGTACCATAAGTTCCCGCAGTGCGGGTGTGCAGAGGGGGGGCCCCCTCAGCAAAAGTGGTTGGTCTTGGGGAGGGGGCCCCATCAATGTACTTTGCAGGGGGGCCCCCCTCAAGTTTCGTTACGCCACTGCTGGGAGCTGGGAATGGGACTAACTGCACTGGAGAATATATTGCTGCCACCACTGGATCCCAACCTACTGGGGAATTCAGAAAACAAACAATGCACTTAGGGGATAATCTACCCGCCCAAGCTAGTTACTCCATGTCAATTAAGTTACTCCTGTAGGACAACCCAAGAAATAGCATACAGTACAGGGGCAGACCCTCCTTCAGCATCAGGCCAACCCAAGAACAGACAGTACAGGGGCAATCACTCCTATAGCTTGCGCTGCAGGCCAACCCCATAAATGATAGTCTACACAAGGACAGTCACTCCTTCCGCATCAGGCCAACCCAATAACAGTCTACACAAGGGCAGTCACTCCTTCAGATTCTCTGGCTTCTGTCCTTGGCAGGACACCCAACTCACAGTGCAAAATAAAACATATTTCAACAAAAATGATATTTTAAACAAACTCAAAGACAATAATCCCCAAACATGTGATTATCTAAAATGCAGAGTCTGTAGTGTGGGTGGTTGTCACTGCGGTATTGAGCAAACGCAAGTCCTATCCTTGCCGCTGACAACCAATGTTAGAAATGGGATCTCTGGGTGGCTAAGGCTTGCGCCAAAGCCAGGCAGAGACCACCACTCTAGTCAGGGAAAGGGAGTTACACGCCAAAGATAACCCCTGCTCACCCCCTTGGTAGCTTGGCATGAGCAGTTAGGCTTATCCCGGAGCCGATGTGTAAAGCCCATCTCAGGCTCCAGGCTGCCGTCTCCTCTTCCAGGCCGGGTGCAGACCCGCCCCCAACCAGGCAGACAGCTTCTGGGTCACAATAGGCAGCGGCCCGGCAGCAACTCTCTTTGCTCGGGCTGCGGCGGTGAGACGCGGGGTGGGCACCCGCTGTGTTTTAAAAAACAAAATATAGGCAAAGTCGTGGGGTGGGCACCCACGAACTAAAATATAAAAATAAGGGTAAAGTCGCAGGGTGGGCAGCCGCGCACTAACTAAATAACCAAAATAAGCGGCAATCAGGCGGGGTGGACACCCGCTCCATCAAAAGTTAAATAAGCAGGGTGGCACCCACAAGGCTGCCATAACGGGGGAGTCCCTACGCTGGGGATTCCCCCTCCAGCAGCACCGTGCAGCCCGGGGCAGCGAACATTCCAGTGCCCCAGGGGAATGCAGGCAGCTCGCTCTTTGTGTTCAAAAAGAGCCAGGTGCTCTTAAAGCAAAGCAAGCCCTCCCAGGGCTAAAATAAATTAAGTCCAAGGTTCTAGGGCAAGGAAATGGAGCAGACATCTCCCTGCAAAGAAAAGTCCTCCAGGCATCCAGGGCAGAAGGGTCCCAGAAAGAAGTCTTTCAGGCATCCAGGGGCAGGCCAGAGCCCAGGGAGGCAAGCCTTCCCTTGAGCGCCAGTAGCAGCACGCCCCTGGTAGTTTCAAGTCCAAGAACAAGAACATTTTCATGGGGTCACTACTAAATCCTTTGTCTCAAAGGTGCAGGCAAGGGGAGAACCAGATACAACTGGCTCAGGAGCACTTTGTTTTGCCCAGCTCCTCTCTCCCTTTCACAGGACAGGCCAGGGACATCAGACGCACCACAGGAGGTGGAGCCAGCATTGTGGAGGGCAGGCACAGCCCTATTCAGTTCCCAGGTGCAACTTTTCCCTCCCAGCTACATGCAGATCTCCCTCTTCACCATCGGGCAGACTCATCCTGGCTCCTTGAGCCAACCACACCCGCCAGCCCCTGTCACTCACAAGCCGGACAAACAATTCACATCTCACAGAACACAGCAATGCCAACTTCTAAAAGTGGCACTTCTCCACTAGTCACAATAAATCTGTGCACACTATTGCGCAGCATTTTTTCTCACAAGTTTGCACATACTAAACTTGACCCTGCACTCCCCTCATATCAGGAACTTCCATGGACACATAGATTCCCCATGCATTCCTACGGGAGGGCAGGCCACTCTCACCACACACACTCAGAGTGTGCATGCACTTTACACTGGGCCAAAGTGCTAAAGTGTGCTGAGGCCTAAAATCACTACCACTATACCAGAGGCTAAAAGCAAAAAGTTTAGGGGTGAACCTGCCAAAAAGGTACAAGTCCAACAATTATCAAAATTGACTCCCAAGTGTTTTGCCACGGAAGATGGGGGAAGGTCAGCTCACCTCACGCCTGTAGCTTCCCCCCCAGCCTGGGAACATGTAACTGGCCACTCCACACATGGAGCTCTGATTTGCACGTCTTTTATTCTTCAGCAAGCAACCATTAACTGAACGTACTGCATCAAAGAATTTATTGACCCCACCCAGTCACACCCACCAGATTACATAATACTTGTAAGGTGTCTGCCAAGAGCCAATAGAGGCCTCTTACACATAAACAGAGGACACAACATCCCCCCTTTTGGTAAATAAAAGTAGGAATAAAAATGTATATATATATCTTTTACAGATTTTTCTTGAAAGACAAGCCAGAGAATGTCCATGCAACTTAGTATATTCTGTTACTTTACATAGATCTAGTCCTTGTAATAATCTAATCTTTTGTTTAAGATTTTTTTCCCATAGTCTCGTAAAAAAAATCGCAATATAGCAATAGATTCCACTTGAATACTGCAAATACTGCTGCAATTCCACTTAAACACAGGACCTTGTGTACTACGCTTCCCTTGAACTTCTTCAGCTATTACTTCTCCAACATCCCTAACAACCATTTGTTCTTTTGGAATTGGACAACCATTTTTAATTTTGTAACATCTACCACCGGTATCAACTGAAAGCAGTAATGTGTTCAATTGAAAGTAGCATTCTTCATTAATGAAAGGCTCTGTATTAGAAGTGAGCTTCCATTCACCAGTGAATGTTTTAAAAAAGTTACTTCTAATAACCAGTCTTTTGCCCTCCATAAATGTAATTATTTTATCCAATGTTTTCATTCTCTTCAATATTATGCAATACAGGATTGTGGTAGTAGTGTTCCTCCAAATGAGAAAACGTCAGAACATATGAACAATACAATTCTCTAGGCAAGTATACGTGTAATGTAAATTATATACAGTTCTTTGTGTGAGGTGCTTTGTTATCCTGTCAAACACCCAACACCAGGAGTGTTGATTTAGCTGAAAAACAATTTTCAGCTAAATGTTAAGTACCACGGAAAAAACAGGTATTATCAGGCACTCTCATAAGGTATGTAATGATCCAAGTAGTTCTTGTCATTGATCACAAGTTTCAAGATTACAATTCACTGATAAAGAATGGACTTCCAAAATACGAATCCAGACAGAACGTTAGACTTCAAATCTTTATTTAATAAACATTAAAAATATTTCCAGCTTGTCCTGCCGACACGTGTTTCGTCTCATGGAGACTTTTTCAAGGCTGGAAGTATAAGAAAGCTAAAATCAATATTTACACAGTGTGTACTATATATATACAACATCAAAGAAGAAGATATATAAAGAAATCTAACAGATACATATAATGTCAGAAGGTGTATCACACCTTATAGAGAAACCACACGAACAAAGACAAAATAAGCATGTAACTATCAAAACATAAAACATAAGATTCTCCTTATTGTAAAGCCATAGCAGAACTAAATGATGTTACTAACTGTTTTCCTATGTCCTCTAGTTACACTTATAACATTAGGCCAGTGAACAACACATACATACTGTTGAAATGACATCCATCAATGAACTAACACGTTTGTGAACTAGATGACATGATCATGTTATAAAGGGTCCTTCAAGGTACTCGGTTAGCTCAGCACATGGATTTAGGACACCCTGTCTCTATAGTGTCTGATTATACCTCACAACTAATTAAATAAAATAAAATGAAAAGTATAAATACACATACCCAAGAAGACAAGAATAGTGCACCGATATTGGACACCACGAATCTTGTTATTTAATGCAGATGAACCAGCGATTTAGGGTCACACCAGTAAATATGAGTCCTACGGGATCAAGAACACCAATTTTGAAATAGAGCGAAAAATGAAGCCTCTATTCTAGGATAACATAATAATACTTCGAGACATACCGAAAAAGATCTTTCCGGAGGACACAATCCTTATAGCCTGGTTCACATAGATGAATTTGTAGGGAACAAGAAGCGAAATCCAAAGTAATTGTTCAAAGTTAAAGAGGATAGACCTAAAAGTAAGTGTAAGAGATTATAAGCTGCCATACTAAGGAAAAGTCTATAAGCATATTGAATACTCCACATGCTGTGCAAATTTAAAATTAGAACATAATTATTTACAAACAAAGTATTAAAGTCAGGGTGTCTTAATTGGGAACCATAGCCCTACATTTATTACTTCAGGAATGGTTTGAGGTCAAGAATATAAACCACATATCCATAATCAGAATAATATAATCAGTAGATATACGAGATCATATATTTCTCCAACGAAAGGTAGCATCCAATTAGTAACACTCAGCAAGATAACAAGACACAAAAATCAAAATAACGTTCAAAAGGTCCCTATGTATGTCTACTCACTTAATAACTTCACAAATCTTGCTTCGTGGAAGTGGAGTCGTCTTTTCTTAAGTTTAAATGCTGACCATGATAAGTCACTAGATAGTGAGAAAAAGACAAACTCACGTGAGGTTTGTTCTCAATGTAAATAGTGTTAAAAAACTGTGCATAATCGGGAGCAAATAGTGATTGTAAATACATAAATATCAGAATGTCTTCAGTTGTAAATAGGGCCATCTACCCACCCAGCCAACCGGGAGAAGAACGGCTCAAATACATGGGGATTGCCAAACTCACCACAGTAAATTAACCCAAGGGGCAAAAGCAAAATAACCCTCGTGGTTCAAATGATGATTAAAGCGGGTTATTGCAAAAAGGCAAGTTATCATTATGAATGAAACTTGCAAAATGACCACGTGGGAACGCTAGAGAGTTACGACCAATAAGCACTATATTACCACAAGTGCACGAACAAGTTGACCCTCCTATATCAAGTTAAGACCAAAACGAACTAGTAAAAGGGGCACGTTTCCATTTTAAGGAAAACATCGCAATGTACACGTATGGATGCTGGAAACTTTAAGATAACGCAAAGACGCAATTTTGTCAAATGGCAAGCCGCTTCACAGTGCCAGAGGATTCATCAGGGAATCTTAAATAACCATTAAATTACCATCGAAATATCCGAAAATCCATCCGTTAATCCTGGTTCTTACCCAATTGTGCGCAGCGTCACCCTAGCACCTCCACTGCTGTCAGCTACCAGTGAAATTGACTCGCGCCTGATTTTAAACGAAAGGCGGGGGGCGTGGCTTGTACAAGGAAATCCCGTGTACGTCATACAATAGAACGAGTTCCTACTGCAAACCCTTATGGTGGCCATCTTATAAGGGTTAGTCTTTTCATAATACGAACCTCCACAACCCTATTCTTGTCGACAAAAGATAATGGTCTCCCGCGAACAAAAGGGTAAAGATTATAAAAGCTATCGCAGTCAATTATCAGGGTCAATATGTATTCTGGAGGTGTGCACAAAAACGGAACACTTCACCCCCTTCGATATTCGCGAGGCAAACCGACGGTTGTATCAGAAGTATTCTAAACAATTTGTCGTTTCCATATTACCAAATGACGTCCGTTTATTATGAGTATGCCCAACATTTATAGACCAGTAATAACGTAACTAATAGTATAAATAAGGCGTTCACCCGTGGCAGACATCTTGTAATGGGTGTCTGGGGCACGGGCACAATTCGAGACTACACTGCCCAGATTGTATTACTTAGAGTAGCAGAAACCATCAGTCTGTGCAGGTCCTCCATCAATATATACAAATATGCGATGGTTGACATAATTCCCAATGGTGCAGTATAACATTATTCATAAGCAAAGAAGAAGAAGAATTTCTTTGTTATATCCTTAGCAGTTTTACAAAACATATTCCTTTAAGAATTTACATCAATAAATCATAACAACTCAAGAAAATTACAAACAGTGAATTGCATGAGCACAATGTTAAGTCAATAACATAATAATTCAAGATGAATAGATTATATCTGATCACAAAAACATTATGCCTTGAGTTGATACAAATGGATGAGTACGTCTCAAGTGGCACACATAATGCCCTTATTCTTTGAGAAATACATGTAGCTCTCTATCAGTATTAAGTCCCTGATCTACTGCACAGAGCTTAATCAGCCATTTGGATTCAAGTTTACGAAGAGCCAATGTATTATCTCCCCCTCTTGGATCAGGTCTGATCATATCTATTCCATGAAAATGTATACCAAGTACTTCCAGACCTGAATGTTCTTTATTGTAGTGCGCTTCTAGGGGATATTTCGCATTATTATTACGAATGGCTCTAACATGTTCCTGTAGTCGTTCTTTTAGTGAGCGAATCGTGCTTCCCACGTAAATCAATCCACAATGACAAAAGATACAGTATACCACCAGCTTGGAATTACAGTTAATAAAATGTTTTATGTGGTGTACTTGTTTGGTATTGTAGGAAAAGGTCTTTTTCTTATCCAATGCAAACTAGCACATGTTACATAGGGTACATCTATACGAGCCACATGGTTTGATAGGCATCCATTCTTTAATACCATCAATCACAGCATTACTGCGACCCGGGTTCCTTATGATGGAAGGACTAAGAAGACTCTTCAGAGTTCTACCTTTCCTGTATATAACTCGAGGTTTTTTGCCAACATAAGATTCCAGATCTTTATCTAGTTGAAGTAGATGCCAATGTTTTCTAATGGCATTATAGATCTGTGTGCTGTTAGCACTGTATTGAGTTGTAAGGGCCAGCTTATTATTGGCTACTGTGTTAAGATCTTTCTGTTTCCTTCTGAGCGTGGTTTTTCTAGAAACTTTCTGAATTTTATTATGTGCTGTTTCTAGCATTTTGCTATCATAGCCTCTCATCAGGAACCTGCTTTTTAAGATATCTATCTCTCTTACAAAATCACTCTCAGTACTACAGTTGCGACGCAATCTAGTCATTTCTCCATACGGAATAGCTCCAATTTGTGAAGCCGGATGTGCGCTACTCGCATGGAGAACTGAGTTGCACGAAGTACTCTTTCTATATAGTTTAGATTCAATTCTGTTGTCAGATATAAATAGCGTGACATCCAAAAAGGAAATCCTCCTAGTACTGGATTCAAAGGTGAAGGTAAGATTATATTCATTTTGGTTTAAATAGTTCATGAAGTCATTGAGTAAATCGCCTCCTCCCGCCCAAATCATAACAACATCATCGATAAATCGACCCCAGTAAACAATGTGCTCTGTTAAAGTAGGGGGACCTTTCTTCCAGATGTGGTGTTCTTCAAAGAACCCCATATAGAGGTTCGCAAACGAGGGGGAAAATTTCGCCCCCATGGCTACTCCCGAATGTTGCTGGTACCAATCTTCCATGTGTTTGAAAAAATTGTTGTTAAGGGCAAATCTAGTTAAGTCAATGATCATAGTTGTGTGATCATACAATGTGGCATCCCTCTTAGATAGAAAATAAGTGAGGGCATCCATTCCTTTTTCCAAGGGTATGCTTGTATACAGGGCGCATACATCTAATGTCACTAGTTTGAAAGTAGGCACCCAATCAAGATCTTCTAATTTACAAAGAAGATCTTTGGTATCTTCCAGAAATGAGGGAATATTACGTACGATTGGTTGTAAGGTGATGTCAATAAATTCAGAGATTTTCTCTATTGGCCCTCCAATCCCCGAAATAATGGGTCTGCCTGGTGGAGATGTGATACACTTATGTATTTTAGGTAATACATAGATATATGCAGCTTTAGGATTGGGAACATTAAGGTATCTAAGTTCAAGATCAGAAAGTAAGCCTTCGCTATGCCAATATTTAAGTTTTTCGCCAAGATTGGTTATCGTGGAGTTCATAGGATTTGACCCAAGTTTAATGTATGAATTAGTGTCACAAAGCTGGCGATTAATCTCTCCAATATAGTCATCTATATCAAGCATAACTATATTCCCTCCCTTGTCCGCCTCCTATATTATCACATTATTTCTAGCTTTGAGGTCTTTTAAAGCATTCCTTTCACTCATGTTAAGATTATCTTTCAATCCTAAAGGTCGACCAAGGGTCTTATCTTCAAGTTTGTATAGTTCCTCCGTGACGGTTTTATAAAAACAGTCAATGAGGGTATCAGATGGAGTTATAGGAGAAAAAGTGGATTTATTTCTAAGACCACTATCTGTGTAAATATTACTTTCTATTCCCAAGTCTGACATGACACTACTCACAGTAGGAGTTTCCTCCAATTCATCATCCATCTCAAGGAGCATCTGTACTTCCATGATATCCTGAATACTTCTCCCACTTTCACATACATTATAGAGAGGAATCTCTTTTGGTCTTTTATTCAGGTAAAAAAACTTTTTTAGTTTAAGTTTCCTTACAAATTTGTAAAGATCAATGTGTACAAGGGTAAAGTCAGCTTTATGCATGGGACAAAAACTTAATCCTTTCTTAAGTAAACTAACTTCACTTGCTTCCAATTCGATTTTAGACAGATTAATCACAGAAACGTCATTGTTTACACTTTGCAAGTCAATTCCAATATCACAATTGATGGTATTGGTACAAGTAGTCAGGACATTATTACATGAAGTCAAAACATTGATGTTATTGTCCTGTACATTTACTTTCTCTGTTGACGTGAGACTGACCTGGTTACTCTTTGGGTTGGGTCCCCTTCTGTGTTTCCGGCCCCCCCTCCTTGTTCTCTTTCTGGCTGGGTTTTTCGATTGAAGCCCGCCTAAATTCCCTTCCAGTATCGTTCTAGTTCTGTTAAAAAAGATGAACCTGGGATAGGGCTTTTTAAAGGACCTGCTACTGAAGAGGATTCACTCCTCCTGTCACTGATTTCAGTGACGTCACTGTTAATGCTTGACATTTCTGATCCACTAACCGAGACTGTCTTGTCTGTTCTTGGTTCATTAAGTGTAGATGTCCCTGATCTGGGTTTCGTTTCGTCAAATCTTTTGGCGAAAGTAAAAACTCTTCCATTTTTATAATCAAGTTCGTCACGTTTCAGCTTTCTGATTTTTTTGTCTCTTATATAGTTCTGGTGAGAGCTGAGCACATCTTTAAGTATCTTATAGTTTTTTTCAGCAACATCACCCAAATTGAGGGAACTTATTTCACCTTCTATTTTTTCTATTTCCTTCAAAAGTTTCTCCCTTTTCCTTTCCGCATGACGGATTAAAATATCCATCATGCCGAATGATGAGCCAGCAATTAGATTTTCCCATTCTCCAAGGAGATCAGGATCCAAGTCCTCGAAGGTGGGGAAAATGATAACCCTTAACCCTCTAGGGACCTGTTTGATCTCGATGTATTTTTTGAGAGTGGTTAAGTCCCACCAACGGGAGAGTTCTGACTTGCGTAAACGTTCCAACTTGAGGAATAGTTGTTTTATATTTTGTGGTTTCTCTTCTACTGTCACCTTAGGTTTATTCTGGATCTCTTGATTTTGGAATATCTCATTAAACATTTTATGCCTATCATCCTCAAACATAGCCATGTTTGATGTAACGGATGATGGTAAGTATTGGTACAAGAGAATATTAGGCCAGCTACACGTCAAGAGAGAAAGTATCACAATAGTGCAAGGACTCACTTAACAAAATGCAATACAGGAATGTGGTAGTAGTGTTCCTCCAAATGAGAAAACGTCAGCACATATGAACAATACAATTCTCTAGGCAAGTATACGTGTAATGTAAATTATATACAGTTCTTTGTGTGAGGTGCTCTGTTATCCTGTCAAACACCCACCACCAGGAGTGTTGATTTAGCTGAAAAACAATTTTCAGCTAAATGTTAAGTACCACGGAAAAAACAGGTATTATCAGGCACTCTCATAAGGTATTTTTTTTTTTTTTTTTTTTTTTTCAAGTCAAACAAGCTTTATTCGACGATTGTCATAAAAGCAACGTACAAATAAATATAAACATATATCAGAATAAAAGATTTTTTAGATACAAAATTTCCAGGTACATTACATTTAAAAATATATATCCATTTCATCATTGTACATTGATTTAAAATTTAAATTTAACACCTTGGGTACAAATTAATCACTTAACAATCTGTTTCTAATGGTCCAGGCCCAGCCTAAGAATTTTGCCACAGGTATGTAAACTGGCATATCAGTGCAGGAGCGGATAATTCTAATTGCCACCGAACCTCTAGCGGTGCCCATCAACCTGCACATTGGGCGGAGCCATATTCTCCGGGGAACTGCGTACATTGGGCATTCAAAGAGCAGATGGCCTATAGTTTCCATAGGTGCTGAGCACGACGGACATGCCGTCTTGGCTGACTTAGACCAGCTGCTGGTAAATGCCCCAACCGGTAGGCTCCCAATTCTCAGTTGAAAATACAATTTACGATCCAGGGGTTTTAGGATCACATCCCAAAAGGCTTCCAAATTGGGTACGTTTTTAACATCCATAAACAGACCTGTCAAAGACCCTTGATCGATAGACCTGAAAGACCTGGAAGCCACAAACTGCCAGTATAATTTCTTAAGTGCCTTTTTGGGAGGAAACCTACTGTTAGTGGGGTCATCCCACAAATCCCGCAAACCCAAATCAAACAGTAGGCACCTAATGTGTCTTAACCACTTTATTTTGTGATAGGTATCACTACTGATTATATCGAGTAAACCCCTTGAGTAGGTTTCCAGTTCCGGGGTGGTCCAAATCCTCCTCCAATACAAAATAGGGCGTAGAGAAGCTATAAGTGCTATTGGGAACATGCCTAAATCATAAAAAAGAGGGATCAAGGGGGTACTCTTAGGCAATTTTATTAGATTCCTTAAAAAGGCATTCTCTGAGATTGGCATCCCCTTGAGATTTTCAGTTCCCCACATTTCAACCCCGTACAGAGTGGAACTAACCACTTTGCCATTATAAACTTGCAATACTGGGGATATAGGTTTAGTAAGGGATTTGGCATGTTCTACAGTCAGAGCACCCGCTAGCTGTCTATGCTTGAGGGTAGCCAGCTCAATTTGTTGGTTCCAGCACAAATTATGCTGGATACAAACTCCCAAATAGGTGAAGGTATGTAATGATCCAAGTAGTTCTTGTCATTGATCACAAGTTTCAAGATTACAATTCATTGATAAAGAATGGACTTCCAAAATACGAATCCAGACAGAACGTTAGACTTCAAATCTTTATTTAATAAACATTAAAAATATTTCCAGCTTGTCCTGCCGACACGTGTTTCGTCTCATGGAGACTTTTTCAAGGCTGGAAGTATAAGAAAGCTAAAATCAATATTTACACAGTATGTACAACATCAAAGAAGAAGATATATAAAGAAATCTAACAGATACATATAATGTCAGAAGGTGTATCACACCTTATAGAGAAACCACACGAACAAAGACAAAATAAGCATGTAACTATCAAAACATAAAACATAAGATTCTCCTTATTGTAAAGCCATAGCAGAACTAAATGATGTTACTAACTGTTTTCCTATGTCCTCTAGTTACACTTATAACATTAGGCCAGTGAACAACACATACATACTGTTGAAATGACATCCATCAATGAACTAACACGTTTGTGAACTAGATGACATGATCATGTTATAAAGGGTCCTTCAAGGTACTCGGTTAGCTCAGCACATGGATTTAGGACACCCTGTCTCTATAGTGTCTGATTATACCTCACAACTAATAAAATAAAATAAAATGAAAAGTATAAATACACATACCCAAGAAGACAAGAATAGAGCACCGATATTGGATACCACGAATCTTGTTATTTAATGCAGATGAACCAGCCATTTAGGGTCACACCAGTAAATATGAGTCCTACGGGATCAAGAACACCAATTTTGAAATAGAGCGAAAAATGAAGCCTCTATTCTAGGATAACATAATAATACTTCGAGACATACCGAAAAAGATCTTTCCGGAGGACACAATCCTTATAGCCTGGTTCACATAGATGAATTTGTAGGGAACAAGAAGCGAAATCCAAAGTAATTGTTCAAAGTTAAAGAGGATAGACCTAAATGTAAGTGTAAGAGATTATAAGCTGCCATACTAAGGAAAAGTCTATAAGCATATTGAATACTCCACATGCTTTTCAAATTTAAAATTAGAACATAATTATTTACAAACAAAGTATTAAAGTCAGGGTGTCTTAATTGGGAACCATAGCCCTACATTTATTACTTCAGGAATGGTTTGAGGTCAAGAATAAAAAACACATATCCATAATCAGAATAATATAATCAGTAGATATACGAGATCATATATTTCTCCAACGAAAGGTAGCATCCAATTAGTAACACTCAGCAAGATAACAAGACACAAAAATCAAAATAACGTTCAAAAGGTCCCTATATATGTCTACTCACTTAATAACTTCACAAATCTTGCTTCGTGGAGGTGGAGTCGTCTTTTCTTAAGTTTAAATGCTGACCATGATAAGTCACTAGATAGTCACTAGATAGTGAGAAAAAGACAAACTCACGTGAGGTTTGTTCTCAATGTAAATAGTGTTAAAAAACTGTGCATAATCAGGGGCAAATAGTGATTGTAAATACATAAATATCAGAATGTCTTCAGTTGTAAATAGGGCCATCTACCCACCCAGCCAACCGGGAGAAGAACGGCTCTAATACATGGGGATTGCCAACCTCACCACAGTAAATTAACCCAAGGGGCAAAAGCAGAATAACCTTTGTGGTTCAAATGATGATTAAAGCGGGTTATTGCAAAAAGGCAAGTTATCATTATGAATGAAACTTGCAAAATGACCACGTGGGAACGCTAGAGAGTTACGACCAATAAGCACTATATTACCCCAAGTGCACGAACAAGTAGACCCTCCTATATCAAGTTGAGACCAAAACGAACTAGTAAAAGGGGCACGTTTCCATTTTAAGGAAAACATCGCAATGTACACGTATGGATGCTGGAAACTTTAAGATAACGCAAACACGCAAGTTTGTCAAATGGCAAGCCGCTTCACAGTGCCAGAGGATTCATCAGGGAATCTTAAATCACCATTAAATTACCATCGAAATATCCGAAAATCGATCCGTTAATCCTGGTTCTTATCCAATTGTGCGCAGCGTCACCCTAGCACCTCCAGTACTGTCAGCTACCAGTGAAATTGACTCGCGCCGGATTTTAAACGAAAGGCGGGGGGCGTGGCTTGTACAAGGAAATCCCGTGTACGTCATACAATAGAACGAGTTCCTACTGCAAACCCTTATGGCGGCCATCTTATAAGGGTTAGTCTTTTCATAATACGAACCTCCACAACCCTATTCTTGTCGACAAAAGATAATGGTCTCCCGCGAACAAAAGGGTAAAGATTATAAAAGCTATCGCAGTCAATTATCAGGGTCAATATGTATTCTGGAGGTGTGCACAAAAACGGAACACTTCACCCCCTTCGATATTCGCGAGGCAAACCGACGGTTGTATCAGAAGTATTCTAAACAATTTGTTGTTTCCATATTACCAAATGACGTCCGTTTACTATGAGTATGCCCAACATTTATAGACCAGTAATAACGTAACTAATAGTATAAATAAAGCGTTCACTCGTGGCAGACATCTTGTAATGGGTGTCTGGGGCACGGGCAAAATTCGAGACTACACTGCCCAGATTGTATTACTTAGAGTAGCAGAAACCATCAGTCCGTGCAGGTCCTCCATCAATGTATACAAATATGCGATGGTTGACATAATTCCCAATGGTGCAGTATAACATTATTCATAAGCAAAGAAGAAGAAGAATTTCTTTGTTATATCCTTAGCAGTTTTGCAAAACATATTCCTTTAAGAATTTACATCAATAAATCATAACAACTCAAGAAAATTACAAACAGTGAATTGCATGAGCACAATGTTAAGTCAATAACATAATAATTCAAGATGCATAGATTATATCTGATCACAAAAACATTATGCCTTGAGTTGATACAAATGGATGAGTACGTCTCAAGTGGCACACATAATGCCCTTATTCTTTGAGAAATACATGTAGCTCTCTATCAGTATTAAGTCCCTGATCTACCGCACGGAGCTTAATCAGCCATTTGGATTCAAGTTTACGAAGAGCCAATGTATTATCTCCCCCTCTTGGATCAGGTCTGATCATATCTACTCCATGAAAATGTATACCAAGTACTTCCAGACCTGAATGTTCTTTATTGTAGTGCGCTGCTAGGGGATATTTCGCATTATTATTACGAATGGCTCTAACATGTTCCTGTAGTCGTTCTTGTAGTGGGCAAATCGTGCTTCCCACGTAAATCAATCCACAATGACAAATGGTACAGTATACCACCAGCTTGGAATTACAGTTAATAAAATGTTTTATGTGGTGTACTTGTTTGGTATTGTAGGAAAAGGTATTTTTCTTATCCAATGCAAACTGGCACATGTTACATAGGGTACATCTATACGAGCCACATGGTTTGATAGGCATCCATTCTTTAATACCATCAATCACAGCATTACTGCGACCCGGGTTCCTCATGATGGAAGGACTAAGAAGACTCTTCAGAGTTCTACCTTTCCTGTATATAACTCGAGGTTTTTTGCCAACATAAGATTCCAGATCTTTATCTAGTTGAAGTAGATGCCAATGTTTTCTAATGGCATTATAGATCTGTGTGCTGTTAGCACTGTATTGAGTTGTTAGGGCCAGCTTATTATTGGCTACTGTGTTAAGATCTTTCTGTTTCCTTCTGAGCGTGGTTTTTCTAGAAACTTTCTGAATTTTATTATGTGCTGTTTCTAGCATTTTGCTATCATAGCCTCTCATCAGGAACCTGCTTTTTAAGATATCTATCTCTCTTACAAAATCACTCTCAGTACTACAGTTGCGTCGCAATCTAGTCATTTCTCCATACGGAATAGCTCCAATTTGTGAAGCCGGATGTGCGCTACTCGCATGGAGAACTGAGTTGCACGAAGTACTCTTTCTATATAGTTTAGATTCAATTCTGTTCTCAGATATAAATAGCGTGACATCCAAAAAAGAAATACTCCTAGTACTGGATTCAAAGGTGAAGGTAAGATTATATTCATTTTGGTTTAAATAGTTCATGAAGTCATTGAGTAAATCGTCTCCTCCCGCCCAAATCATAAAAACATCATCGATAAATCGACCCCAGTAAACAATGTGCTCTGTTAAAGTAGGGGGACCTTTCTTCCAGATGTGGTGTTCTTTAAAGAAGCCCATATAGAGGTTCGCAAACGAGGGGGAAAATTTCGCCCCCATGGCTACTCCCGAATGTTGCTGGTACCAATCTTCCATGTGTTTGAAAAAATTGTTGTTAAGGGCAAATCTAGTTAAGTCAATGATCACAGTTGTGTGATCATACAATGTGGCATCCCTCTTAGATAGAAAATAAGTGAGGGCATCCATTCCTTTTCCCAAGGGTATGCTTGTATACAGGGCGCATACATCTAATGTCACTAGTTTGAAAGTCGGCACCCAATCAAGATCTTCTAATTTACAAAGAAGATCTTTGGTATCTTCCAGAAATGAGGGAATATTACGTACAATTGGTTGTAAGGTGATGTCAATAAATTCAGAGATTTTCTCTATTGGCCCTCCAATCCCCGAAATAATGGGTCTGCCTGGTGGAGATGTGATACACTTATGTATTTTAGGTAATACATAGATATATGCAGCTTTAGGATTGGGAACATTAAGGTATCTAAGTTCAAGATCAGAAAGTAAGCCTTCGCTATGCCAATATTTAAGTTTTTCGCCAAGATTGGTTATCGTGGAGTTCATAGGATTTGACCCAAGTTTAATGTATGAATTAGTGTCACAAAGCTGGCGATTAATCTCTCCAATATAGTCATCTATATCAAGCATAACTATATTCCCTCCCTTGTCCGCCTCCTTTATTATCACATTATTTCTAGCTTTGAGGTCTTTTAAAGCATTCCTTTCACTCATGTTAAGATTATCTTTCAATCCTAAAGGTCTACCAAGGGTCTTATCTTCGAGTTTGTATAGTTCCTCCGTGACGGTTTTATAAAAACAGTCAATGAGGGTATCAGATGGAGTTATAGGAGAAAAAGTGGATTTATTTCTAAGACCACTATCTGTGTAAATATTACTGTCTATTCCCAAGTCTGACATGACACTACTCACAGTAGGAGTTTCCTCCAATTCATCATCCATCTCAAGGAGCATCTGTACTTCCATGATATCCTGAATACTTCTCCCACTTTCACATACATTATAGACAGGAATCTCTTTTGGTCTTTTATTCAGGTCAAAAAACTTTTTTAGTTTAAGTTTCCTTACAAATTTGTAAAGATCAATGTGTACAAGGGTAAAGTCAGCTTTATGCATGGGACAAAAACTTAATCCTTTCTTAAGTAAACTAACTTCACTTGCTTCCAATTCGATTTTAGACAGATTAATCACAGAAACGTCATTGTTTACACTTTGCAAGTCAATTCCAATATCACAATTGATGGTATTGGTACAAGTAGTCAGGACATTATTACATGAAGTCAAAACATTGATGTTATTGTCCTGTACATTTACTTTCTCTGTTGTCGTGAGACTGACCTGGTTACTCTTTGGGTTGGGTCCCCTTCTGTGTTTCCGCCCCCCCCTCCTTGTTCTCTTTCTGGCTGGGTTTTTCGATTGAAGCCCGCCTGAATTCCCTTCCGGTATCGTTCTAGTTCTGTTAAAAAAGATGAACCTGGGATAGGGCTTTTTGAAGGACCTGCTACTGAAGAGGATTCACTCCTCCTGTCACTGATTTCTGTGAAGTCACTGTTAATGCGTGACATTTCTGATCCACTAACCGAGACTGTCTTGTCTGTTCTTGGTTCATTAAGTGTAGATGTCCCTGATCTGGGTTTCGTTTCGTCAAATCTTTTGGCGAAAGTAAAAACTCTTCCATTTTTATAATCAAGTTCGTCACGTTTCAGCTTTCTGATTTTTTTGTCTCTTATATAGTTCTGGTGAGAGCTGAGCACATCTTTAAGTATCTTATAGTTTTTTTCAGCAACATCACCCAAATTGAGGGAACTTATTTCACCTTCTATTTTTTCTATTTCCTTCAAAAGTTTCTCCCTTTTACTTTCCGCATGAGGGATTAAAATATCCATCATGCCGAATGATGAGCCAGCAATTAGATTTTCCTATTCTCCGAGGAGATCAGGATCCAAGTCCTCGAAGGTGGGGAAATTGATAACCCTTAACCCTCTAGGGACCTGTTTGATCTCGATGTATTTTTTGAGAGTGGTTAAGTCCCACCAACCGGAGAGTTCTGACTTGCGTAAACGTTCCAACTTGAGGAATAGTTGTTTTATATTTTGTGGTTTCTCTTCTACTGTCACCTTAGGTTTATTCTGGATCTCTTGATTTTGGAATATCTCATTAAACGTTTTATCCCTATCATCCTCAAACATAGCCATGTTTGATGTAACGGATGATGGTAAGTATTGGTACAAGAGAATATTAGGCCAGCTACACGTCAAGAGAGAATGTATCACAATAGTGCAAGGACTCACTTAACAAAATGCAATACAGGATTGTGATAGTAGTGTTCCTCCAAATGAGAAAACGTCAGCACATATGAACAATACAATTCTCTAGGCAAGTATACGTGTAATGTAAATTATATACAGTTCTTTGTGTGAGGTGCTCTATTATCCTGTCAAACACCCACCACCAGGAGTGTTGATTTAGCTGAAAAACAATTTTCAGCTAAATGTTAAGTACCACGGAAAAAACAGGTATTATCAGGCACTCTCATAAGGTATGTAATGATCCAAGTAGTTCTTGTCATTGATCACAAGTTTCAAGATTACAATTCATTGATAAAGAATGGACTTCCAAAATACGAATCCAGACAAAACGTCAGACTTCAAATCTTTATTTAATAAACATTAAAAATATTTCCAGCTTGTCCTGCCGACACGTGTTTCGTCTCATGGAGACTTTTTCAAGGCTGGAAGTATAAGAAAGCTAAAATCAATATTTACACAGTATTTACTATATATATACAACATCAAAGAAGAAGATATATAAAGAAATCTAACAGATACATATAATGTCAGAAGGTGTATCACATCTTATAGAGAAACCACACGAACAAAGACAAAATAAGCATGTAACTATCAAAACATAAAACATAAAACATAATAAGCTATGGTTCCCAATTAAGACACCCTGACTTTAATACTTTGTTTGTAAATAATTATGTTCTAATTTTAAATTTGCACAGCATGTGGAGTATTCAATATGCTTATAGACTTTTCCTTAGTATGGCAGCTTATAATCTCTTACACTTACTTTTAGGTCTATCCTCTTTAACTTTGAACAATTACTTTGGATTTCGCTTCTTGTTCCCTACAAATTCATCTATGTGAACCAGGCTATAAGGATTGTGTCCTCCGGAAAGATCTTTTTCGGTATGTCTCGAAGTATTATTATGTTATCCTAGAATAGAGGCTTCATTTTTCGCTCCATTTCAAAATTGGTGTTCTTGATCCCGTAGGACTCATATTTACTGGTGTGACCCTAAATCGCTGGTTCATCTGCATTAAATAACAAGATTCGTGGTGTCCAATATCGGTGCACTATTCTTGTCTTCTTGGGTATGTGTATTTATACTTCTCATTTTATTTTATTTTATTAGTTGTGAGGTATAATCAGACACTATAGAGACAGGGTGTCCTAAATCCATGTGCTGAGCTAACCGAGTACCTTGAAGGACCCTTTATAACATGATCATGTCATCTAGTTCAAAAACGTGTTAGTTCATTGATGGATGTCATTTCAACAGTATGTATGTGTTGTTCACTGGCCTAATGTTATAAGTGTAACTAGAGGACATAGGAAAACAGTTAGTAGCATCATTTAGTTCTGCTATGGCTTTACAATAAGGAGAATCTTATGTTTTATGTTTTGATAGTTACATGCTTATTTTGTCTTTGTTCGTGTGGTTTCTCTATAAGGTGTGATACACCTTCTGACATTATATGTATCTGTTAGATTTCTTTATATATCTTCTTCTTTGATGTTGTATATATATAGTAAATACTGTGTAAATATTGATTTTAGCTTTCTTATACTTCCAGCCTTGAAAAAGTCTCCATGAGACGAAACACGTGTCGGCAGGACAAGCTGGAAATATTTTTAATGTTTATTAAATAAAGATTTGAAGTCTAACGTTTTGTCTGGATTCGTATTTTGGAAGTCCATTCTTTATCAATGAATTGTAATCTTGAAACTTGTGATCAATGACAAGAACTACTTGGATCATTACATACCTTATGAGAGTGCCTGATAATACCTGTTTTTTCCGTGGTACTCTTCAATATTATGATGAATAACTTTTGTTTCAAATCTAAAGCAGTATCTACTACACTTTCAATATGCTGCTGCTTCTTCAACATTGCTGATCTTCTTTTATTGTTTTTACCATGTTTTAATAAATTGTAAACTACTCTAGTTCGAAACATTCAAACACGTATTTCCTTAAATTGTTTTTCTCTCCTATTCCAACATGTGTTGTTTTTCCACAAACTATTCTTGGGCGGGAGCAGCATCCCTGGAGCGGTGGAGACTGAAGGAGCGGACTGACTCCCCCCCGCAGTGTGTGGAGGTATCGAGGCAGCATCTGCGGCAACGGAGGAGTAGAGCAGCGCTCGCAGACGCGCATCACGGAGGGGGTCCTGGTGCCTATGGTAGGAACATCGACTTCATGGAATTAAGGATTGAGGGGACGGCAAGTTGATCGTCAGGAAGATCAAGCCGCCATTTTGTGAGATGCACGGTGCGGTCATGGACGGTGCGGTTCTGGTTACCCCTGCTAGCTAGAGACTAAGGTGAAGACGGTGGTTAAGAGCTCTGGTGTGTGGGAATTGCGGAGGACTGACCCCGATATGGGTGGACTTGTAGGAGGCCCCTGGGACACTGATACAGAAGGCAGTGAGCAGGGACCTGCCTGACTTCAAAATGGCGGCCGTTTGAGACAACCACAGGCTTCAATAACTCCGCGAGTGCCCGAGATGGCATGCAAGGTTGATAATAATGAGGAACGGAGCAACTACAAAACTAGGCCCCAAAAGGAAAAACTAGGACAGTTCAATCCTCTCCCTAAGGGTGAAATAACAAAAGCAACACACCAATGAGGGGAACAGAAGGACAGACCTCACAACACATGCATTAAAGCGCCACTGGTGACAGCACATGTTGAGGTCATACCTTATCTGACTTGGTCTCTCTAGCAGCATTTGCTGCAATGTGTCAGCAGGATCCCATACAGCTTGCACAGAGTCCCATCTGCCTCCTGCGTGCCTGGTGCCATGTGGTTGCACTTACCCCCCCTGAGCAAGACGATTCTACATCACCCTCCTCCAGGTAGCAATTTCCTTTTTCTCCTCCTTCCATCTCTCCTTGCGTCATCTAATGAGTCTGATCTTGGACGATGCCCCATGGGAAGAAAGGGATATTTTTTTGTACTTACCTGCGGAATTAACGGATGTGGATACCTACTGCGGATGCCCGATGGAGCTGTCCTATGCAGCTATAGAGGAGTATGGCCCCTCGGCGTCACCTACCCAGTCGGACATTTGACATTGTTTTCAGCGTCTCCCCATTTGGTCTCCTTCCCTCCCCCTCCTCTCTGATTCTCTTGATGCTAACTGCTGTAACTATGTATCCTGTAACATCCTGTTTCAACTGAAGTAGATACCCACCGCGGAGCCTGAACAACCTTGGCCGATGCCCGGTGGAGCTGTCCTTTGCAGCTATAGAGGAGTCTGGCCCCTTGGCCGTCACCTACTCAGCCTGACATCTGATTTTGTTTTACTCGTCTCCCCGTCGGTCCCCTTCCCTCCCCCTCCTCCCTCCTCTGCGATTGTTTGGATTCTAACTGATGTATCTATGCATCCTGTAACTCACTGATTCAACTGATGTAGATATCTACTGCGGAGCCTGAGCAACCTTGGCCGATGCCCGGTGGAGCTGTCCTATGCAGCTATAGAGGAGTGTGGCCCCTTGGCCGCCACCTACCCAGCCGGTCATCTGGCATTGACTTCCTCATCTCCCCGTTTGCGTCTCCTTCCCTCCCCCTCCTCCTCCCTCTGTTTCTTTGATTCAAACTGTTGTAACTTTGTAACCGGTAACTCGCTGATCCAACTGATACAACTATGTAACCTGTAACTTGCTGATCTTCATGTAAAGCGCTCTGATACCTCCGGGTCTAGCCAGCGCTATATAAAACTTTGCAAATAAAATAAAAATAAACAAAAACATATATGCTTCTCCTTCTGCTTTCTTATAAAACTCTTCTTTTTCCTTTCATTACTAGTCTCTTCCTTTAATTTCTCTCCAACTGTTTAAAGAAAATTTTTAGTGCTCTTACCCAAATAAACTTTATCCTTACTATTATTTTCATCTTTTTCTAATGCAGTATTTTTCTTTTTCTGTAAGTAGATCTGATTTTTTTGTTGTCTTCTCTTTTCTTCTTTTCTCCCCATCTTAAATTTGTAATCCAAACAAAGTAAATATCTAAAAAAAGAATAATTCCAACAGTTTTTTACACTATTTAACTATCTAAAAAAATAACATATGAATATCAATATTAACTAGTTAAAAATTAATTACATTTATGTTGCTATTCTCTTTATTAGCATATAACAATGAAAGAGTGACTAAAGAGGCAACATAGGAAACGTTTGCTTTAAACAACAAAAGAAAATAAACATAACCAGTGTTTGTAAAAGGAACCCTCACTCACCGACCTGGTCGGTGACATGCTTCATCATAGGGTTCCACAAGAGTAGCAGAATGCTTCCCTGGTGTGCTTCTACGCCTGGTTACAGCGGAGCAGGATGTTCAGAAGGCGTGTGTGCACAGGTGATGAAAGCGAAAAGGTGAGATTAAAAGGTATTTGGTACTAGTCTATCAACAAATTTAATAAAGGCTGACCAAATGCCATTAAAATGAGTGAGACGGATGTGGACCAGTTCTCTAAAGTAGCTGGCAGCATCCGATTTAGGCTGTATATTAAAAATTGGTCAACATGTTTCTGCTTTAAAGTGCCAATCGCAAAGCATTCGCCAGGACCTATACAAGGTTCCACGGCGGTATGCGCTCGCTAAGGTGCACCCTAACCTGTGGAACAAAACGATATGGTACAACTCACGGTTATACCAAGAAAGTTTTGCCGAGATTCGTAGACCTTTAGGAACCTGCAAAAAACAAAACGAGTAGAAAGGCATGTATGCAGTTTGGCCTAAAACATTGTAAATACTCAGACCGCAGGTTATTTGACAAACAACTGGGAATAGTTTATACCTTCACATAAAAGACATATCTACTTGACTGTCTTAGAGAAGTGTCAAACAATTAATATTAGAGTATATCTATTTGTATGAAAGGTTCGGTCGGGGCAAGTTTTCCTGAGCCTATACCGTAAAAGAACACAGCGTAGCTACAGCGTGTCATACGATAGGACATATTATCCCAGTCAAAACATGGGAAACGTTTCTTTCTTTCAAAAGGAAGCTCAACAGGGTTATTATATATAAGAATATGAAGAGACACTGTGACTAGTCACTTAATACTGAAGCTACGACAAAACAAATCCAGTCTTAAACATTCTCTCGAAGGTATTATTCATTACAGTACTTAATACAAGTTTTTGGAAATGTACAGTTCAACTACAACATATACATTTTGGTGAATTTTTCAAATGTAAACTGCATCTCTGTAGTTCACAAGAGTCCATATTCTTCTGACTCAGTTGTATTTCTACTTGTACATCTACTTTTACATGTGTTATGCATGTAAACACAGCACACCTTTAAACACAGCTACACCTGTACTTGTATTGTTTACTTTATGTAGGATGGCACTAACAATTCAACACAGTAGCCTAATCACTAACCCTATGCCAGAATGTGTTAAACCTCAGTTTTGTGAGCAGCTTCTGTATTCTGCAACTACTAACAGTATTCAGCCTAGTCAAATATAAAGGAGGAAACCATCACATGTTACAGTTGTAACTCTCATTGTATCTCTGAAAGTATGCATGCATATGACTGTGGTTTTTGCTATTGTCTTCATTCATGAAATAAACATACAAATAGATATATCACTGTGTTTCATAGGTGTGGCATGTTCCGATCAATAACACATGTGAAAATACATGTAGAAGTATAGACATATCTTATCAAGATCACATTCCTAACACGAACACTCAGGCAATATACAACGCACCAGTATGTATTTTATAATTGTGTGTTGTTTTCTTCTGTTGCATAAAAGCTGCTTCAGATTTTGTCTTTGCTGTTCAGATGCCTTAAATACCCACTGAGTGCCTGAGTGATATTTGTCTACACAGATGGGCCTCTGTTACCTTCCTTTTACAAAGTGGTATTGTAGAAAGTGTTGTGGATGAAACCCAGGAATGGGGGGAAGTCTACGGAGGTGTCAATTCCACTCTCTCGATGTGGCAGCCCTGTAATGCTTGCATATTCAGTATGGACACAAACCCTGACAATGATCTTTACTTATATTCCGCTGGGGTTCTCTGGTGTGAAAAAATAGCTCAGCAGGGTCCCATTGGTAACACAGACACACGGACAATGTGCAATGCGCCAGTATGTCAGTTGCAAGTGTGTGTCACTTTTTTGTGATTGGACGAAAGCTGATTCAGATTTTATGTCTCTGTTTCAGATCCTTTAACCACCCACTAAGGGCTTAAGTGATATTTTTCCATAAAAATAGGCCTCTGTGAACTTCCTTTTACAAATGGGGATCGGAGGAAGTGTTGACAGAGGGAGTCTGGAAGGGGTGAAGGGGAGTCGAGGAAAGTGTCAATCCCAGACTCTGGATATGGCGGTTCTGTAATGTATACACATTTAATATTGGCAGGAAGCCCGAGAATTGCCTTCAGTAATATTTCACAGTGGTTCTCCAATGTGAAAAAATAACTTAGTAAGGTCACCTAGATCACACGTGTACTCTGGCAATGTACAATGCGCTGGTAGGTTACTTTCAACTGTGTGCGACTTTTATTTCATACAATGGAAGCCGTTTGAGAATATATCTCTGCTCGTCAGATAGCGCAACCAGCCAATAAGGTCCTAAGTGTTATTTTCCATGCACATCGGCCTCTGATACCTTCCATTTACAAATGGGGATGGCAGAAAGAATTACAAAAGGGAACCAGGAGGCGAGGGGGGTCAAGGGAGGTGTCAATCCCAAAATCTCAAATGGCAGCCCTGTAATCTACACAGATTCACCATGGGCAGGCAGCCTGAGAATTAGCTTCACTAATATTCTGGTGTGGATGTGCAGTGTGAAAAAGTAGCCCACCAAGGTCACATTAGTAAGACGGACACTTTGGCAATGTACAATGCGCCGCTATGTAACTTGCAACTGTGTGCAGCTATTTTACATAGCAATGAAGCTGTTTGAGATTTTATCTCTGCTGGTCAGATGCCGCACCAGCCCACTGAGGGGCAAAGTGGATTTTTCCGTAGACATCGGCCTGTGTTACCTTCCTTTTACAAACGAGGATGGCAGGAAACATTAGGGGCGGGAGGGAGGGAGGGCCGGGGGGGTGTTGAGGGAGGTTCATTCCCAGACTTTCAATATGGCGACCATGTAATGTACACAGATTCAGCATGGGCAAACAACCTCAGCATTGGCATCACTTGTATTCCGATGCTGTTCTGTAGTGTGTAAAAATGCATGCTGAAACTGTGGAGGCAACATTTGCTTTCTTTTTAATCTCAAAAAAGTTATTAAAATATAGGTATTTAACCCCCCCCCCCCAGTATTTAGCGGCAAGGCGCAATCTCAAATGTGGGCCATTTGATTAATGTTGCTCGGGCCCATTGTAGCAGGGTTTCCGTTCTCCCACAGAACTGTGCATAGAGATCTAGAACCTTAGTGAATTAGGATGACCCAAAACTCACCTTAGTATCAGAAATCCCCTTACCGAGCTTGCTACAGTGTCTCATTGGTTATATCAAACTCCCAATGACTTAGACAAACCAGAACATGAACTTAGGTTACCTCAGGTATCGTGGAACACATGCACATTCTTTCGCTCTATAATCATTTCAAACCAGAACGGGGAGTAAAAGAAGACACGTGCAAGTTTGAAATATTTATTTTTCAATGCAAGGTTCTTAAACGCAGTGTCTTATATAATACCAGAATACATATTATAAAAATCAGAGTTATCAGCATAGTCACTAATCCATAGTAAGCGAACGGTGATAGCATATTATAATGCAAAAATCAATAGAAATCTGTATCACCTATATTTCGCGCACCCTATTTAGCATACTATATTATATCTAAGAAGGTCTCATTTGGGTTTCAGCAGGGTGGGCCCATACCTCTAAATGTCAGTAGGAGAAGATCACATCATCAGCTACCAGCTCTCTGCATGCGAAGCACCATCAAGTGTGTTATTGCATTCTCAGTAACTCTATCTTAAACCCGCGTAGAGCCGAATGTTGGCAGCAACTGTATTTGTGTTATGTCTAGTGGTACGAGGATCAGAGCTCCCAGCAACCTTGTGTTAGGTTATTCTTAGAGCGTTCGGCACCCACTGTTCAAACAGTGTACCAAGCACGACAGATATCAGAGCAATAACATATTATTCTCAAATAAATCACATCTTTCGTTTAGGTTGAAAGCTACAATAACAATTATGTGTCGTGTGCAAACTGAAGCCAAAGGAAAATATGTCGTTTAAACATTTAATAAACTCATGCTAACTTAACACAATATATAGAAAAGCAGCATCTATATGACACCCCCCCAATGATCCGAGGACGGCCAAAAAAAAAACAAGCCAATAATATAATAAAGGCATAACATGAAAGCAGAGTTCAACAATATTGAGCCAAGCTAAATGTATGTAGATGTATATAAAAATAACAATACAAAAATATGTATGAATGCCTATAGTGGCCAAACAAAAAGTAATAAAAGTCTTGAACTTGAGGCCAAATATAAAATCATAGGCCTAGAACATATGAAGGCACCATTCAGAATTACTAAAAAGTCACGTGCCATTATAAAGAAAGTCTCCAAAGTACTTCATGGGTGGATAGAATATGCAAAATAGGTAGCAACAGCTTCAAACATGAAATCACTGTCATCATCCGAAAACAGTTCAGCCACCCAATTAAGTAATGGGAAAGAACATAAGTGCTCCTCCAGCACCGGACCCTCTAGCAACATCAGAGGACAACTTGGTGGGTTCTCAAGAACGCTATGTGCCAGAAACTCATGCGCCACTGCGGGTATGTCCCACTGACCCATTAGTCCATGCATCGCTGCCAAGGCCATAATCCTTTCGCCAGAACAAACCAACTCGTGAGCAACTACGGGGCCCATCAGGTGATTAAAATCGACTTCAGGAGATAACGGCAAGCAGAGACACAAATCAATGGCCCAGTCAAAATCCATGCTCAGGCAATGAAATACAGGCTGGACACATGTGAAATAGGAAAATCGAAACGATAATCCAAATGCCGTGCTTAAGGTCGCAAGCGGCAGGGTGCCATAGTAATCAAGCATTCGGTTGCGAAACAGTGTCAGAAGGGGCTGAGCGGCTTCTTGCGCAGGATGGGCATCCATGTTTCAGGAAGCAGAATAATATCAAACGCCTGCAGCTAAAGCCAGCAAAACAGGGAATCCTCCAAACAAACTCGAAAATATTGAATGGAAGAAAGCGGGGATGACACCAAAAATCTTTTCAAATGTAGTCACGAGACCACTGCTAACCAATTTAAAAAAATGAGCTAAGCCAGACGTGGAGGAGGCATTAAAGATTTGATGAACTAATTTGCAGAAATGAAACGGCAAGTCAGTATTTAAAAGTGCCTGCACCTCTGTGCGTGTGTTAGCTATGTGAAGGACATAAGTTTCACGGGCCGAGCTCAGGGCCACTTCCTTTTGAGACAAAAGAGCCCTTATTCTGCTCATACCATTGAACTCCGCTTTCAAGGTTGGGATGCGCGGCCAGATGGAAACATCTGAATTCCCATGCGTGGGTGGATATAACACGTTCTTGCAACACACCACACGTTCCGATACAGTAACCACATAGGCGATACTGACCATTAACCCACAACACTCCTCGTTATTCAAAAGTAAATAACTACTGTTTGTCAATAAAGTGAATGTGGGAACTATTGCAGGAACTGGTGTGCCTTTTAAAACACAGGCTAAATTAGGCCGGTCCTGATTACAAGAACCATGCAACTGGATGTGTCTGCATATCAGTGAACGGTCAGGCGACTGTGTGCATTTTTCACCATTCAGATTCACTTCCTTTCCATCCTTCAGGCATCTGTACGTGTATGGTAAAGACCATGCCTCATGGAGGAAAGCACTGCCTAGTGGTTCATATCGCCCTATTGAAATATACCGCATACAATTAGTAAATTTGTACAAAGCAAATGGTAACGTAATAACTCCATGGATAAGCCATGTAGCAGCAGCTGCCTCAGCTACAGAAAAGGGCAAAGATTCTAACTTTTCAATGTGTAACATAGAAAATGATGCATCTCGCATGGAAAGCATGCGCTGCTTGTCAGTCAAATTAAATAGGGCAAATAGGGATGACACGTTCATGTAACTCCAGGGCACGCGACCCGCCTTAAGAGTCTGTAGTGCCCATGCAACCTGCATTACAGAACGCAATTGATTTTGACCATGGTACAATACAGACACCTCATCATTCACAATGTCAACTACAGAAGAGACAATATTGTTCAACGTGTACATTCGGAAAGAAAGCATGTTAATACTGTTATCGACAACTGCAAGCACTTTTTCCAAATTTGCCTGGTCAATCGCCGTTAGGCGCTTAGCAGCCTCAATTTGCGAAAATTTCCAAATTTCATTGTAAACCACATAAATCCACCGTTTAGACCTACCCTTAGCCGGGCCTTTTAAAAAATCATTTAAGTCCACATTATCATTTAACTGAGACAGATGTAGTTTAACTGCAGCTAACGTGGAATGTTGTAACCAATTCTGACACAGTTTCCCCACAGAGTAAGTAGTGACAGTATAATCAGTTTCAAAACGGGGATCAGGTCTGACTTGTGTGAACCCTTCAGCCAAACCCAGAAAACGACGTTGGCAAGAATCAGCACTTCTATGCCACATCAGCCAACCCTTCGGATCCAAACTGGATACATTAAAAGATGAATTGTGCAATAGCGTTTGTAACTCACGAATTGACAAATCAGTGTAATTACCCCAACCTGAATATTCTTCCAATTCGGGGATAATTGGCGTATTTAATTTTTTTGAAGTCGCCAATCCAAAGCATGTTGTTTGGGAAATAGTAGAATTTAGAAACAACATGTGATTCGGGATGAGACATGCACGGTGCAAAGCCTCAGTGCCTTGTACCTGCCAATCTTTGGTACCACAAACTGATTTAAGGTCAATTGTTCCTTTCCATAACTCGTAGCCATCTACAGCCGACTTGTCTAGAAAGGACTTCGAATACAGCATTTTGTATCGGTAAGTCTAACTTTGGACATGGACTTTTGTGTCATTTTGAAATAAAATGACTCAGGATTTGATTGATTAAAGTCTGTAAAATAAGTGTATTTTTTCAGAAATGTATTTGAGCTGCCTCCCAATGGAGCTGGGCAATGTTCCCACTATGTGTAATTTACAGCAACCCTCCTGGAATTTGTCTTATGCAGAAAATGATTACCATAATGTTGGAAGCAAAACAAATCACCATAATTAACAGAATCTAAGTATAAATCCTCAGCATCAAAGGCAGCATAGTATTTCAAATCAGAGAATAATGCTTCTACGGCCTGAATATCCCAATCATCAGAACGTATATTTTGTTTAATCACATCCCCCATGTTTAATCTAAGCACATTTGGAACATTAATCACTTCAGTGGGGCCATGTATTTGAAATCTAACCGCATCCCACACAATCCCATCAAGGACAGGCCAAGCAGTAATGTTGACTGTATTCAAGTCTTGTTTCAGTCTGTGTGCTGAATGTGAGGAGGAAAGAGGGGCCAATGTTCCATTAAGGTACCGAATTCCTGTTCTTTCTTTGACATAGTGGCCATCGATCAGGCGGAAAAAATAAAACACAAAACCAATTGACATAAAAAGATAAAATGAAAATAGAATCAACCAAATGTATGTCCAAGGGGGAATTAAAAAATGTTTTTTAAATAAAGTGGCATATTTTGCAATAGTTGAGGGTTTCTTTGAATGTTCCGAAACAGAGTCAAAAGAGAATCTGGACTGGTCGGCCAAACGAGTCTGCAAATCTGGCATTGATAAATCAGCAGGATAGGTGTAGTTTAGCTCATCAATGTTAGTAACAGGAATAGTATTTAATAAAGGACTGGATATAGCAGGCATCTCGAGGGACACCTCCGGTTCTGCACCAGAAGTAATAACCAGCACAGAATGCCTCACCATGGAAGGACAGGATACAGCTGGTGTCATGCTATGAAGAATCGGCCACCCTGTGTTTCTTGACATTGTCAATTGAGATAAATCTGTTTTCCTTATGACCTGGAAGTGGTGGTAAAATGACTGTTCGCGTGCCCTTCACTCCAAGAACTCGAACCGGTGCACGATATGAGGGACCAAACTCTTTCTTGTTATCGATCTTCTATCGAACCAGTTCTCCAACTTGTGGTAGCCAGCCAACTACCGGGATCTGCAACGCATCATCCGATGTGGAGGGCAAATGTTCCTTTGCTAGACTGTCTCTTGTCTTTTGTAGATCCTGTAAAACATTGCAATGTTCATCTACGTCAAAGGCCGCGGCCTGGGCCTTGCAGTTTAGACCGTCGAGGTCAGGGACGTACATCTTGATGCCAAAGAGAATTTTGTATGGGGTCCGCCCACCCAGAGACCTTCTAGGGAGGTTATTAAGCGCACGCTGCACGCCATTGAGGTGGGCTAACCAGTTTCTGCCAGCGCCTATAACTCGAGCTGTCAAAGATTGCTTTAAGTCATGGTTCATTCGTTCCACTACACTGTTTCCCTCGGGTCTGTACGGAGACGAAAACTTGATTTGGACCCCCAACGAAATCATAGCATCCTTAAACGCCTTAGAGGCGAAAGCCGGACCCTGATCCGAATGGATGGTACCACAGGCAAAAATTCCTACAAAGACTCGCAAATCCTTAATGACAGTCCGTGAATCAGCGCTCCGATGAGGCCATACCCACACAAAGCGTGTGCATGAATCAACTGCTACTAAGATGTACTTATACGCAGTATCAGAAGAAAAAGGACCGCAGTGATCTAAATAAACGCATCCCAGTGGTTTATTAGAAATGTACAACTGTGTCTGAGGCGGACGCGCAGCAGTTGAAGGCTTAATCTGCTGGCAAATGTCACATTGAAGGACATAATCGCGCGTCTGTTTGTACAGTCCCCGCTACCAGAACCTCTGTTGTAGCTGAGTTACAGTGGCCGAGACGCCCGCATGCGCAGACGCCACACCTTCATGAGCCGCTGTAATCAAAGTAGCTCTGCGATCCGAGTTGGGAATTAAACGTTCACCAACATCAGGAATTTTCACATAAGGAACCTTATCGGGACTTAAGTGGTTTGTGTACTTCGAAGGGAACCCAGAAGGATATTTACCTCCCTTCTCAGTGGCAGCAACAGCCGCCAAGATGTCATCATCTATCTTACTTTTGGACCTCGTGACTGCTGCAACTAAATATTTAGATACTGCTGACTTTGCTGCTTCATCAGCAAGCGAATTACCGACAGCGTGGACTCCCACGCGCTGATGGCCAAGAGTATGAATCACAAACACGAGTGGCAACTTTTCTTTGAGTTCCGCCACTCGGACCCAGATCATTTTATGTTTTATAGTGCTACCCTTGGAATCACAAAATTCATTCTGAATCCAAAAGAACAAGTTTTCATTGTAAGACTGGACACAGTAGTAAGAGTCACTTACGATCAAAGTCGTCACACTAGGATCCGCGTACTCCAATGCAAGCATCAGAGCACGAAGCTCTGCCAATTGTGCGGTGCAGTCCCCAAGCGTCTGCGTGTGCACGACACTGGACTTGAACTCATCGTTCACCATGGCACCGACCACAATGGTGCAAGCGGAAACGTAGGCATATTTAGAGCCATGCGCAACCTGCGCCGAACCATCAGTGTAAATGATGCAATGGAAATCCTCCAACGGCTGCCTTGCTAAAGGAGCAGGATGAACAAACTCATACTGTAAGTACTCCTGCGACCATAAAGTGGCGTCAAAAATAAACGTGACATCCTGGGATGACAAGAATGCAGCCCATTGAATCCACTGAGGGTGCAATGCTTTGAAATTTGGTACACTGGCTTTCGTAACTGCCTCCAAGGCAGGACACGGGGTAACAACCAACATGCGTTTTTCCTGTGACAGGGCACGTTCCTTGAGAATTGCCATCTGCACAGCCGTTAGAACTTTCTCCACAGTAGAAAAGCGCATTTCAGCCAAAGTGTACAAGTGTGACTTGTAAGCCATAGGTACTGTATCTCCTTCATTAAAAGTTAGGTACGTGAAACCTACCGGCCCAGGGACAATTCTTATCACCAGGTTGGTCCGGTTATCACGAGTCTGTAAGTATTCAGAAGCGAGCAAATCAGCTTGCAAAGACTACAGAATAGCTGAATGCTCAGGCAGCCAGCATGATTTGGAAAAAGATGGTTGTATCAAAGCATACAAAGGCTTGATACGCTGGGCATATTCCGGAATGTATGTTCTTCCGAAATTCAAAAACACCAGTAAAGATTGTCATTTTTTCAGTGTTGTCAGAGACCGCAACTGTGCGCATTTCTCCAGGAAGTGAGGAGCCAAGCCTTTTCCCTCATTGGTTAGTTCATAGCCTAGAAACAACACTGTGTACTCTGCAATGTGCGATTTTGCAAAATTAAACTTGTAACCCATGTCTGCAAAGTTACAAATAATACTGTTCACTCGACACAGATGCTCCCAAAGTTCGTCGTTTGTGAGATAGATATCATCCACATAGGAACAAGCATCTGGGTCGACCCTCTCCAACAGAGAGACAATGCGGGCGGAAAATACTCCAGGACTATTCTTATAGCCCATCGGGAGACGCCGAAACATTTTTTGGACACCGCCGCATGTGAAAGAAGTCCATTGGGAACTTAGACCGTCCAATGAATGGGCATAAAAACCATTGGAAATGTCAAGCGTGGTTTTGAACCGCTTACGCACAAGACTATTTACAAGGGCAGAGCCGTGAGTATTCTGTACTGCACAGTTACGGCAATGCGAGTTTAAATGCCGGTAATCCAAAACCAAACGGTAAGAGCCGTCCGGCTTGTTTACAGTAAAAAGGGGGTTATTCATCGGTGACACACATGTTTCAATTACACCTTGATATTCCAATTGTTCAAGGATCGCTGCGACCGAAGCTTTAGCTTCACGTCGTATGGGATATTGAGGTTGAGGCTGCGGCTGAGACCGTAAAGGAATTTCGTGGCTCGGGGACAATTTATCCCGGCCACGCTGATTGCGGTACACAGCCGGTGCCAGCGCCAGAGCCCACTCTTCTATAAAGTGCAGCGCTTCCACTCTCGAAACAGTGTTCGCGAAACTGGGGAGGATTACCTCCTCCCCACGTGGAGCTGCGAGCACAAAAGGTGGGGGCCAGTCAGCCTCCGAAAGCAAAATGTCATACGTAGACGAAAGATTTTCCCAAAATACCCCTTTTATGGTACGCTGTATGTCACCTTCAATTAACAGGACAATTTCAAAAAGTCTATCAGGGGGAGCAACTCTTGTATCAGCTGTTTCAATCACAACATAAGTGTCAGGCGCTGTCACCTTCAGTAGTGGACGGAGGGCCTCTCTCACTATGGTAATCTCCGCTGCGCTGTCCAGCAAGGTCAGAGCCCAAGTCAGATTCCGAAGCCGCGTTCTCACAATCTGGGGCATATCGATGCGCCGTTAAGGCTGCGACTTTCTTCTTGGCAAACTGCGGTCTCTGAGGCGTAGAGCCCTCCTGCTTGTCTGCACCGTTGCGCGGGCGGGGCTGACCACGTCCTTGCTGGCCACCCCGGCCCCTGCCGCCCCCTCCACCACCGGTTGACGGAGCCGATGAGTCCTGAAAGGAACGAGGAGAGCGTTGGTCAGAAGCCTGAAAACGTTCAGGTGATTTAATCATCGCGCTGTTGCGCAAATCATAAACTCGTTCCGACTGCGCAGGCAACGGAGACGCAGGGCGCGAAACCTGAGATTGTTGTTGTTGCTGTTGCTTACCCTGATTCTGTTTTTTAGGCCAATTTTGTTTTTTGGACTTGGGTTGAACGTCAGTTTCCGAAGCCTGTCCCTGGGGCTGCTTCTTCTCCTTAGTAGAAAAAGGCTTATTACCCTTACTATTGCGACCCACGGTTTTATAAGCCGCCACAATTATCCTTGCTAACTGTCGGGGTTTCTCGGCATTGGGAACCAGCGCCAAAGCGTTAGCCACCTGAAAGTTCACTGCATCCCCCTTGACATTCGCAAGGATCAGATCGCAAACCACATCAAAGGAGCTACATAGGCTCATACCCAACTCAACAGCCGATTCCGGCCCGTGATCATCTTGAACACGTTTAAGGACCGTAGACAGATTGGACATAGACGGGGAGCCAAAGCACCTTGAATAGACCGCCGCAAAAGTCTTACCCCAGGTCTCACAGTCAACAAGCTCAGGGGCAAAATCTTTCGGCAAACTAAGCGTAAGAATCCGGTGTTTTTCACCAGGAGTCATATTAGGAAACACCGCCTCCAGCTGGTCAAATTTCCCGGCAAGCCAGAAAGGAAAATCATCGTCATCCTGGGGCTTCTTGCCCATAACGGAATTCACCATGACAGGACTGATTTTTAAACCAGCCTGCCCTGCCGGAAGGGCTACACCTCTAGGGGCTGCACCTTGAACATTACGACTCGTGTAATGTACAAGGGCTCTAATCACGGCAATAGCGACTACATGAAGTCGCCTAAGGTCACCTGTGTTACAAGTGCCGTGATTAGGGTGAGGAGTAAATCCAGCCAAAGTGGGCCAATTCGTGCCCGGAATGGACAAAGGACCTAATCTCGGAGCGGTTAAAGAGTGGGGTAGGGCGCCACCAAACCAAACTCCATGCTGCCAAACATCAATAGGTACTTCCTGTGCTCTGTACAGAGCATATTCAGCAGGTACAGGTGACGCAGTGTACGAGTGGAACACACCAGAATTTGCGTCCACCGCCGGAAATGTCACCCACGAATAAAACAGTTCGTATGGGTAAGCATGTTTTGCACTCACCACCAGAACCACAGCCAAGCCTTCAGCAGGTACATCATAAGTCCGCAAATGATCACGCACCGCAATGCGACTATGCAGCGGGATGTCCACGGCTTGTGCCATGTCTGCACAGGAATATGAAAAAACAAAGATAACTTTGTAGCCCAACTGGGTAGTAATTCAAGGAAACCGTTTCAGATAAATTCAAGCTTGAAAAGACCTATTTCAAAAATAAGTTTTCCGGAAACAGGAATGCAGGGGTTAAGGTATGAATGATATACTACTCGAGTGTCATGATATAAGGCCAACAACGTATGGGCGCAATGTAGCAGGGTTTCCGTTCTCCCACAGAACTGTGCATAGAGATCTAGAACCTTAGTGAATTAGGATGACCCAAAACTCACCTTAGTATCAGAAATCCCCTTACCGAGCCAGCTACAGTGTCTCATTGGTTATATCAAACTCCCAATGACTTAGACAAACCAGAACATGAACTTAGGTTACCTCAGGTATCGTGGAACACATGAACACTCTTTCGCTCTATAATCATTTCTAACCAGAACGGGGAGTAAAAGAAGACACATGCAAGTTTGAAATATTTATTTTTCAATGCAAGGTTCTTAAACGCAGTATCTTATATAATACCAGAATACATATTATAAAAATCAGAGTTATCAGCATAGTCACTAATCCATAGTAAGCGAACGGTGATAGCATATTATAATGCAAAAATCAATAGAAATCTGTATCACCTATATTTCGAGCACCCTATTTAGCATACTATATTATATCTAAGAAGGTCTCATTTGGGTTTTAGCAGGGCGGGCCCATACCTCTAAATGTCAGTAGGAGAAGATCACATCATCAGCTACCAGCTCTCTGCATGCGAAGCACCATCAAGTGTGTTATTGCATTCTCAGTAACTCTATCTTAAACCCGCGTAGAGCCCAATGTTGGCAGCAACCGTATTTGTGTTATGTCTAGTGGTACGAGGATCAGAGCTACCAGCAACCTTGTGTTAGGTTATTCTTAGAGCGTTCAGCACCCACTGTTCAGACAGTGTACCAAGCACGACAGATATCAGAGCAATAACATATTATTCTCAAATAAATCACATCTTTCGTCTAGGTTGAAAGCTACAATAACAATTATGTGTCGTGTGCAAACTGAAGCCAAAGGAAAATATGTTGTTTAAACATTTAATAAACTCATGCTAACTTAACACAATATATAGAAAAGCAGCATCTATATGACACCATTTTGCATACCTATTTAACCCTTTACCTCAGTCACAGACCATACATTCTTACCAACATCACACTGTACTTCTTATTTCAGAACGACACCTAAAACTATAAGCCGTACTTTAACTATACCTTTTTTTTAAACTCGTACCAAGTACCACAATCACTAATCCCTCTGCCAGCATGTCTCTAACCTCACTTTTACCTTACAACTTCACCACTCACCAACTACTGACACCCTTTCTCCATTCCATAACATATTTCAAACAGCACACCTTTCTAAGAACTTGTAAAATGTTATAATAAAATTCTGACTAAACTTAAAAATATGACTCTATTAACTGAACAACTACTACACAATACATAACACTCATTACAAATCTTTAACTCACCTCAGTAATACTATTGCTGAATATCAAATATGTCAAACGCATGAACATTTTTCTTTCTCACACAATAAATGTAATGCAACAGTCTCAACAAGGTAAAACCATTAATGGCAAACTTTCCCTCTGTTTCTCACCAGAAATATATGTAAGCAACAAATATAATTTGTTCCTTCATTATTTTGATTGTAAAACACATTTCTATTGGTTAGTATTATTAACCCTTTCTAACTGCGTTCTAAAAGCTCCCAAAGTAGTTCTATAATGTGCTGGCAGCCCCCACTCCACCACGATGCTGCATCGCCCTGGATTCCCAAACCCTTACAGCCGTTTAAAATCCTATTTCCAATAATACTACTGTTCTTTTTGAACAACACACTTCTTGCAAACATACCACTGATTTAGAAAAACTAACTTTAATTGCTTATTACTTGTATTTAAATTGGATTACATATGTCACTTCCACAGTTGTTTCAACCCTTCCCCCACTCTCCTTAATGACAGTTTCCATAGTAAAAGTTTCTGAAACATTCAACTGCAGTCAGAGGTCAGAAGTTCACCATATTTTTAACTTCACAACACAAAGTTACAAATGCAAATAGAAGGTGTGGTTGACTCCTGCAACCTTTTATTTTATCCTATCGTCTGTACCTTTGAAACACTTTTTTATTAACCAATCACAACCCTCATTTTTCACAAAAGTAACATGCATCCTATTTTTCAGTGCACAATCTTGATCATCAGCCAATCAGGCATCGGTTTTGTGAAAAAAAGCTTGCTCTCCACTTTTTAACATATTTCCCAATTCTACCAACGGACTACATCAGCTGCAGACATCTTTTTTTTTCCATGCACACAACCTTTCAAAATGCTTACAGTATGGATCGTAGGGCACAGCTATGTTTTCTAGTGCAAAAAGTATGCTGAACACAGAGGGATTGACAAAGACTTAGGTTTGCACAATGTGGATATTAAATGGGTTGCACAGATTAAAGTGGCACCAATTGATGCCCTTGGTTGAAAACGTTTTGCATCTCCAACCCCCCGAACTCATGGTTGTGCACTGTGATGGCAATGACCTTGGCACACTGACCAGGGTTGGCCTGGAAATGCTAATGAAGGATACCTTTGCACAGTTGATGTTACTTTAGCCTCAAACTGTCTTTGTATACTGTAATATATGCCAAAGACAGAAATGGAAGTGGTTAAATCAATTCTGTCCAAGGATTGAGAAATCTAGAAAGAGTGTCAATAAAGCTGTTTCTGCTTACCTCAGAGATCATAGAATTGGCTCCATCTATAACAATAATGTACAGAAGTGATGGAGTTCACTTCACAGATCAAGGAAAGAGAGTATTTCTCAGCAACCTTAAGCTCTGCATCCGCACTTACATGTAGCGCCAACAAAGTCATCATGAAAACAAGGGCTCTTTTTAGAGCCAGCCTATAACCCAGAACTCAATCGCATTTATTTCTATACATACTATTTTAAAATTTTGTTTGGATTTGAGAACCAGTTGCAATGGTGTATGGGAGCCCAGGCTGCGAGCCGGTTACAAACCCTGAACCAAAATGAAAAAATACATTACTTAATAACCCCCAGTTACATTGGTCTATTTGGGACCAGGGACCCCATTCCCTCCCATTTGTAATGGCTATTTATAATTTAAAACAAACAACTGAGGCCCTCTGGCCCCTTCCCGTGCCATATTAGGTTCTGGGGACCCCATTTCCCGGGGCCCTCACATAAGGTCATATAGGGACTGCTCCTATACTGCTGCGGTCTCTGCAACCTCCCCATCTCCTGTGGGAGCCGGCATTGTTTTAAAAAAAGGTACCTACTGACATGCACTTCCCTTTGCCCAATAGCAAGTCCGCTTCCCTCCATAAATCCAAATGCAAATTTCCTGCTCCCACTTCCATAAAGCAAAGCAAAAGTTTGCTATGGCATTGCAGGAGCACCGCTCCCGCCATGCCATACCAAACTCCATATAGACACCACAAAAACATTTTTGGGACCAGCCCTCACGGATTCTGCTCCCCAGAGCCATGTAAGCTCTTCAAGTGACACAGCGTGATCCTGCTCCACCAAATTTAAAGCCCCCACAAGATCATACTCATTGGGACCGGCATTCCACAATGCCCCTCACATTTTAATTAACAAATGCCCATGAGAGATACTGGTTCCCGGAGCAGTGTCAGGAGGGCTTCAGGCCCTGCACATTAAAATTTCACATATAGCCCCGGGTACATGGTGCTCTCCGAGCCAGAGGAAGGGCCACTTACCCCCGTACATCATCATATATGTGCCAGGAAGGAGCCGGTCCCCGGTACAGAAGTAGCCACCCACATCATAAGTAGCCATTGCTCTCGCAACCTGGCCCACCTTGGGGCTTAATTAAACAAACGCATGACACTGCAGTTTTCCCCCTTTTTTTGGCATCATTCTCCGACCCTACGCGACTCCAGCTGAAAATATATATTTTTCAATTTTTTTTTTCCGGAGTCCCTTTGGCACCTCAGGCCTGATTCACAGAACTAACTTTAGACAAAATCCTAAATTTACTACCATTTTGGTATTCACAGAAGGTACTTACTCATTCTGGTATTCACAGAAGGCACTTACTCATTTTGGTATTCACAGAAGTGAGGAATCCTCATTTTAGGACTCCTAAATGCCTTCTGTGAATACCGAAAGTCTTAAAGTTAGGATTTTTCTCAGTTTAGGAGTCCTAAATTTAGGGGTCCTAACTTTACTACTCCTAAACTGACAAAAATCCTAACTTTAAGACTTTCGGTATTCACAGAAGGCATTTAGAAGTCCTAAAGTTAGGACTCCTAACTTCTGTGGATACCGAAATGAGTAAGTGCCTTCTGTGAATACCAAAATGAGTAAGTGCCTTCTGTGAATACCAAAATGGTAGTAAGTTTAGGATTTTGTCTTAAGTTAGTTCTGGGAATCTGGCCCTTCCTGAGCAGCCCTGGAGGGTCAAACTGTACCTTCCATGCCCTTTTTCAATGTTTTCCCTTTTGTTCTTGTGACTCGGTTCTACTGAGTGACAAAATGGCTGACAGCACTTCCTGGTTTGAAGTGTTGGCAGCCAATCAAAGTGAACCTCGTCATCGGGAGAATCCGCAGGCACCAGATATCGATATTTCTTTAAATATCAATATCTCACGAACTACTGAACGGATTTATAGCATTTAACAAAAAGCGTGCCTTCTGGACCAAAAGCTACCTTTTTGCCAAATTTGGTGTAATTCCGTTCAGCAGTTAGGGCTGTAGCCGTGTCTAAAGTTTCCTATGGAACTTTGCATGGAGAAAATGCTTTTCGGCCCATGTTTCACGAATCACCCAGAAACTTTCAATACAGGACCTGATTGGAGTGAGTCATTAGTTTTGAAAGTTTCACGGACATTCGCCAAATGGTGCAAAACATATTGGCAAAAGAAAAAACTCTTTTTGAATAGAAGTGAGGACCTAACTATAACTACCTACTGGGGTCTGCCAGTATGTTATATGTTATATGTGTGTATATATATATATATATATATATATATATATATTCACTGAAAAAAACATAGGTTATAGACCATATATAGTTAGGAATTAGCATTTACAAAACCTTAATTTACTCGCACAAAACCATAGAAATTTGCATATATAGTTAGTTGCAGTAACTATATATCGCGCACCCGCAATCCACTGCTGATGATGTCACATATTACATCATTCATGACATGGTCAGTGACATCACTGATGACATCACTGATGACATCATCCAGTGTTTGTATGTTTCTGTAAAGTTAAAATATGTCTTACATATTGAAGAATGAGTGGATGTATAAGTGTCTGGATGAAGGATTTAGTAGGTGCATGACTGACTGTATGAGAGAGTGATTAAATGTGTCTCACTGAGTGCATGGGTTAGTGACTAAACTGTCTTAATTTGTGCATCATTATGTCTGTTGTTCTGTAAACTGCTGCATGTGTTAATCAGTAGCTATATGAGTAACTATATGGGTTATTGATTGGTTGCCCAAGTATTTGTATGGGAGACTGAGTATGTGTGTTGGTGGCTAGGAGGTGTATGACTCTGTGCATAGATGTGTGAGCAGTTGATTCACTAGATGTATGGGTTCAAACGTGCATGTGGAAACAGCTGTATGGGCAGTTGACTGTGTGCATGAGTGTATTGGTGAGTGAATGGATATCTCAGTGCTACATGTCAAAGTAAGTACATATGTAAAACACAGTACATGTGAGAGTTGACATATATAAATAACTGAGCATAAGAGCCAGTGAATGTGAGAGTGGCTGTATGAATCATTGTGAACTTGTATCAGGGATTGTATAAGAGAGTAAATATGTGTTAGAATATGTTTGAATTAGTAAGGTGTGTATAACTGTATAGTTGAGGAAATGGAGGAGTGATTGATTCTTTTCATGACTGACTAGATGTGTGAGTAACTCCATGGATGAGTGACAATCTGTGAGTGTCTGTTTACACTGATTGTATCTAAGGTTATATTAGAGTCTGAAGAGGTTCATCGTATTATCACATGAATGATATTATCAGTGATGTGATCAGTAATGTCAAATGAGATGTCATCAGTGATGTCATCAGTGATGTCATCAGTGATGTCATCAGTGATGTCACTGACCATGTCATGAATGATGTAATATGTGACATCATCAGCAGTGGATTGCGGGTGCGCGATATATAGTTATTGCAACTAACTATATATGCGAATTTCTATGGTTTTGTGCGAGTAAATTAAGGTTTTGTAAATGCTAATTCCTAACTATATATGGTCTATAACCTATGGTTTTTTTAGTGAATTTCACGTGGTAGGTAAAAACATTTTCGTATTTATGCACGCTGATGTGCTTTGAACGCTGCCCCCCCCCTCCTCTTTTCTTTTAGGAGTATTCTCTCTTTGCAGATAGTGAAGGGTAGGCAACGTAAGCCTTTGCCCCCATTGTAACCCGTCGTGCCTGCTTCCCTCTACATTTGATTGATTGTTATCCAAGCATTTACTGTTTTAGAATTGGGTGCTCTCATGCTGACACCAGCTTCAATCTGAAACATCCAGAAACACTGTAGACTACCAATTCAATCAGTTCCGGTGGACCCCCAACGTGACCCGGTACAGAAGAACTTGCCCTCCCCTCTTTGACTGATTGTTGTTGTTGCCTGTTCCTTCTCTTGTCATTTAACAGAACTTTTTGGACTGCTGAAAGGGGTTGTATTCCGACCGCTGGTTGGTGGAGACATTTTGACTATATTCTGGACCTGCGTTGTCGCGTAATGCGTCATATGACGCGCCGCGTTAGCGCACCCGGAAGTGCTCCGGTGCGCAAGGCGCAGCTTCCCGGAAACGATCCAGAGCACGGCGCGCAGCGCGTAACGTAAGCATAACAGGTCATGTGACTTGTTAATAAAACTTTTCATTGGTTCATTTTACTTTTGTTATTCTAATGATGAAAGGCTTGGTTATATGACCTAAAAATAACGCTTTTCATTGCTTTTGAACATTTTTTTTTCTCGAATGATGAAAGCCCCACCTTTTTTTTCTCACTCTGACTTGTAAAGCAAAGGACCCTGATGCATTTACAGTTTGTCACTAACAATGTTCCAGGCTAATGTATTTTCCCGGGAAATTTACAACTGTCCTGCAAGTAAAATATTCCTTTTTCGAAAAAAAGGGCGTTTCTTTGTCCCATGAGGGAGCCGTTGAGCAAAAGAGGCTCGGCCTGCTGTCTTAATCGCTGATAGGCATGAATATCAGATTCTTATCGATCACTTTATGTTGCAGGAGTAGAAAACACAACAGCCCTTGACCATTTTTCTTTACTGCGTTCCTGCGTATTATACTTTTTAACAGTCATGTAATTGGACTGCTTTATTTCACTTGCCTTTTACTGATTCGAAAACAGTGGCTATTATTCAAAACTTTACCAATGTAGGTACTACTACCATGTTTTAAAAAAAAACCTTTATTGTGAAAATGTCAGTATACAAATACGGGCCTATAACCACGTGGGCCGGCCACGGAGCAAACTGGAATCGTATATGATGAGGGCACATTTACACTGTAGAAGAACGTAACGGGCGACCCATTAGATTGCAAGAACTAAGGTGTCTACCATTTACGGAATCGGTGGACGTACATTTTATAATTAAAGTACGACAGGGCCAGTTACAATAAAATTATCTAGATATACATTTGGGGGCAAGTACCATGGGTGACGTTAATTCGAACTTTCAATAGTACAGTAATCAATAACACATCAGAACTTAATATCAATAGGGATGTCAAAATGTTCAATCAATTCTCGTCCCTGCTCGCCATGTGCTTCAAAACTGCATACGTATCTCGTGATATCAAGGTTGGGCAACCTGTACACAACAAGGAGTTACGAGTCCCATTTATACCGGCGCCATTTTGGGCGCGGCCGGGCAGGTCCAGGATATAGTCAAACATAACAAATGAGGCTGACGTCTCTGAAGCAGTTGACGCACAGCAGGACATAGCAAATAAACATGAAGTCTCTGAAGCTGTTAATTCACTGCAGGACAAAACAAGTGAACCTGAAACCTCTGGAATAATTGTCGCTCAGAAGAACAACACACAAAACTCTGTAGTGTCTGAGGAAAGTAAAACAGAGAAGGGCACTGTAGTTTCAGACACACTTAACACTAATGACTTAACAAAGATATCGTCTGTCTATGAAGCAGCTGTCATGTTCACAGAATTGACAAAGAAGTGTGCAGACACCAATGCTATTAAGAAACACAAGGAAATCCCTAACGCATCTGCATTCTCGGAAGAGGTTGACACAGATGACATCTTAAGGAACAAAGAAAGACAAATTAAGGATGAGGAAGTTGTCACTTTAGGTTTTTTCATCAGCTAGCGACAGCAACAAACACATTGTAATGGAGATTAGAGAGGCTACAGATGGGTGAATAAATTATCAAAAGAAATGGCGACTCCCCCCTTTAGCAGATTAGCTAAATCTTTGCGTAATTTGGGCATAAAAGTTATATTATTGGAAGTAGATGGTTATAGTTCTGGTTAATTTCCATTCAGAGTGTCCTACACAGCACCACTCTAGGTAAACACTACTTTATGTAAAACCTGGGACATAGCACTCATTGGAATGTTTGTGAGCTTTCCTGTTAAGTTGCATCATAAGTTATTTTAACCATTCCATATAAAGTCATGCATATAAATGAATACACAGACACAAATAACATGTGTATCCAAAAACAAAATACAGATTTCGGCCTTATTTATTGCCTCTAGTTTTCAAAGGCAAACTTCTGTGGAAAACATGCACATTAAGGGTTGCCTTTCCTTAAACCTTTGTTTTTTTTTTAAAAATTGAAAGAAACAAAAAGTCTTCCCTTCCATAAATAACCCAAGACTTTTATTTTGTTATGGCAAGGGAACGAAATAGAGAATAAACTATAGTTGGTCACCATGGGGTTAAAGAAGGGAGGGGGCAAGATGGCGGCTGCTTAGTTGCAGCCGAAAGCAGCAGAGCAGTGAAGCTCGGACGAACTCCCTCACCGAGATCAATGGCAATGGCTATCTATAGCTTTCATAAGCTATGAGCCGATGGATTTTCAGATGTGGCACCTAAAGGAAGTGTAATAATTCCGGCGGAACCTTTAGGAAAGACTTTTGGATGCTTTTACTGCTTACCTGTCGTGGCTCGGCGGTACGGCTGCTCCAGGTGCTGACGCGGGCGGCTCTCTCACTGTGCTCCAGTCGGAGAGCAAGAGGGCGGGGCTCGGGTGAAGCTTCACGGACGCCGCGGAGCAGAACAGCGTACGAGGCCAGATCACTGAGGATTGCAGGACGGGATGAGCAGCTTGCATTAAGGAGATTCCGGGCAGGAAAGAGGCGATCCGCTATGGCTCCTAAGGTCAACACAGGAGGGAAGTCGGTCACTGAAAGAAAGAAAAAGGCTGGAATGGAAACGGTGCCGAGTGACACAGATGGCAATTTGCAGACCCCTCCGGTAAGAAAACAGGTGGTGGGCAGAACAAGACAAGCAACAGCCACAGCTATGGCCCCAATAGCCGACATATTTGCAAGGGTTGGCAGAGAGAAGGGGGCAAAAAATCTAATACCACCACAGGAGGGGGGAGAGCCTGAAACAGGGATTGCTGTCACTGGCATCATGATTGACTCAGAAGTAACTGTTTTAATTGATCCTCTCCCCCCCCCTGAATACTAGAGGACTATGCTTAATGGAAGGGGATGATTTGAGGGAACCCGAGCATGAACTTAAGCCTGAACTCGACCTGGAGCCTAAGTATGAGCCTGATATTTCAGGCAAATGTGATAGCGAGACCATGGGGAATTTGAAAGAGACTGACAGCAACATCATATCGTGTGAACCAGGGGTCTCTGACACCGGTAACATCCAGAGGAGTCCAGAGGACTTGGTTGATGTCGTGAATATGGCAAAGGATCAAGAGGGACCGAGTGATGGCTTACCTATTAAGGAGAATCTTGTCACCAGCGGGGAATCTAGAAGGGGAAAGAAAATGAAAAGGTCCCGAGTGAGTGCTTCTTCTCAGTGTCTGAGGGGGGGGAGTGGTCAGAGGATGACGAAGATGAGGATCTTGGCTCCAATGCCGTCTCAGATCCAGATATAGAAAGTGATCCTGAGTCTGGCTTCCCCGCAACACCAGTTAAACCACCAAAGAAGCGTGAGCTCCCTCAAGGCGAGCTTAGTTGGGACCATTCCTCAGCACTGCCCCTGCAGGGGAGCCCGGGAGGAGGTGCCGCACAGATGTCGTTATTAGAGACTATCCATAGCGAGATTCTGGCCCACAGAGAGGAAGCTCGGCAGGACAGTCGAAAATCTCAAGCAGCCGTGAAGAAAATCCAGGGAGCTGTTAGGAAGTTGTCTAAGGCCTGTATCAATCTGGGAGACCGGGTAACTAATCTGGAGGATAGAGTTGTCTCCACGGAGGCGGAGGCAGCAGCCGCAGTCAATAAGGTTGAAGCCCAAAATGCACACATCACAGATATTCAGTGGAAACTGGAAGACATTGAAAATAGGATGAGACGGAATAACCTTCGGGTTCTTGGGGTCCCCGAAGGGGTGGAAGGGTCCGATGTCAGAGCTTACATCATTAAATTATTCGAACAAGCATTTCCAGAGTTGTCCAACTGGATTTGGTCAGCAGAGATACAGAGAGCTCATCGTACTCCATTTAAGATCAAAAAAGGCACTAAAGAAGGAGATAAACCTAGAGCTATCCTAATCTTTTTGGGTAATTTCGTGCTGAGGCAGGCAATTGCGGAGAAGGCAAGACCGGATGCTAAGAGGAATGCGGATGGGATTTCGTTCTTTGTTCGCCCAGATTTTTGTCATAGTACAGTGGAAAGGCGTTGGAGACTCAGGCAGCTGATCAATCCGTTTCAGCAGAAGAAAATGCAGGCCTATCTAATTAATCCAGCCCAATTGAAAGTTATAAGCGAGGGGAGAACTATGTACTTTACCTCTGAGATTAAAGCTAGAGAATATCTGGATTCTCATGGGAAATAGAACAGTCTTGGATGTATGAAGCATGTGTCTTTGTTTCTAGTTGTATAGAAACTATGGGTGAAGGTTCAGGTGAATTTGTAGTTTGGGTGTCCACTTTATTTAAAAAAAAAAAAAAAAAATGTCTCAAGGGGGGGTCAGAATGAAGAGTTAAAGTATGATAATATTAAGAGCTTCACTGCTCTCACTGCGACCATCACACGCACAGGCCAGGTCTGAGCGCCTCACTAGCTAGGGAGCAGGGGTGGAGGGAGAGGGCGGGGAGGGGGGAATGGGGGGAAAGGAGGGTCAGGAGGGTGAGGAGGGTGGTGGGGGGAAAATTGAAAAAAAAGAAAATAAGGTGTATTAAGGTAAAAGTTGTTAACATTAAAATTCAGCAGGAAAGCTTAATACAAAATTATGTCATGCATTAAAATTTGTACAGTTAATGTAGGTGGCTTGAATGACGCAAGAAAACGCCAAAGGGTGGAGCATTTTGCTAAGTTTAACAATGTCGATATTTTTTGCATACAGGAGACCCACCTTCCTTGGGCAAAGAGAAATCTGATGAAATTTAGGGGGCTTGAAATTTTAGCTTGTTCATCTCAAACGTCAACTATTAGAGGAGTGGCCATTTTAGCTAAACCTATGGTTGGAGGAGCAAAGCGGTATAAGGCTGACAGTGCAGGGAGATGGGTGATAGTTGAACTTAATTTAGGCTGTACAATATGTGTGATATATGGCTCAAATCAGGATGATCCTGAAATCTTTGATTGTTTGGAGGGGGAGTTAGCTAATTGGCCAACACCCATAATGGTCTGTGGAGATTTAAATATTTCAGTAGACTGGAGCAAAGCAGATGATTACTCTGGGCGGAAACCCAAAGTGTTCCGAGCTCTCGACTCCCTTATGAAGTCACATGGTCTTAAAGATGTGTGGGCGGTCAGGGAACCCTCGGATCCTTGCTTCACTTATTTCTCCTCTCCTAATCTGAAATATACTAAATTAGATTACTTTTTGATTTCCTCCACGGAGCTGAATAAGGTGCGAATTAAGAAACTCCCAAAATCAATATCAGATCACAATCCTCTAGTGCTGTACTATGATATGCCTAAAATAGAAAGAAAACGAACCAGTTGGTCTTTCGAGAGAAAATTATTATTAGACACCAGATTTGTTCCACATCTTAAAAAATGGGCCGTGGAGTTTTATGATACCAATAGGTATAGTGCGTCTCGTAATAGTGTTTGGGATGCCTTTAAGGCTGCTCTTCGAGGAGAGAAGATAAGCTGTTCCGCCAGGATTAGGAAAGGTGACAAAAGGGAGATCGAGAAGCTGTTAGATATGCTAGTGGTAGTGGAAGAACAGCATATCAAGGATTTAGGTCAGGGACGGGAGGGACGGGAGAGTCTAAAAAGGATAACAGTTATCAAAGCGGACCTGCAGAAAACAGTCACTCAGAAAGAAACTAGTGAGTATCAGGTTTCCAAGGCAAGTCGCTATGAAACAGGAGAACAGGCGGATAAGGCACTTGCTTTGCAGATAAGGCAAAAGAGGACTAAGAATGTAATCTCCCGTATACAGGACGAAGATAAGGAATATACAGAGCCCAAAGACATTTTAGGAGTCTTTCAGAATTTTTATCAGAACCTTTATAATAAAGAGGGCGTTTTGGGTGAACACGGATCAGATTCAGGCTATGTGGATGATGGGCCTTGTCTAGACAGTCAAACTAGAGAAGATCTTGATAGAGATCTAGATATGTTAGAATTAACTAAAGCCTTACAGGAACTAGCCTCAGGTAAAGCAGCAGGACCTGATGGAATCCCTCTAGAGGTGTATAAATGTTTAGAAAAGGAGATCGCCCCAATTTTACTAGATTTATTCAATGGTATCTTGTGGTCAGGTTTAATTCCCGAGTCCTGGAAGGAAACTAACATCGTTATCTTCCACAAGAAGGGGAAACCTAAAGAACTGCCGGGGTCCTACCGACCAATATCATTGATTAATGCTGATACCAAGCTATATTCTAAGATCTGGGCTGGCAGGTTGGGGGGGATCATCGGGCGTCTTGTTTCCCCGTGGCAGCATGGGTTTATACCTGGGAGAGGTACTACAGAACACACTAGAAGAGCAATTGCGCTATTTGATGCCCATGATGCTACGGGGGGGAGATGGCCATGATCCTCCTCGACGCTGAGAAAGCCTTCGACCGAGTGGCTTGGGACTTTCTCTGGGGGATCTTGGTCGGTAGAGGCTTTGGTAATAATTTTCTGAGGGCAATTAAGGCTATGTATCTTGATCCCGTGGCTCGGATTATGGTCATGGGGGAAAGGTCTGATAAAATAGTGATAAAGAGGGGGACACGTCAGGGGTGTCCTTGCTCCCCGATCCTATTCTCCCTATATATAGATCCTTTCATTCAAAAAATTTTAGGCTCTCGACAAATCAGCCCTGTAGTGTTTAATGGCTTCACTACAAAATTGCTCGCATACGCTGACGACTTGGCGATAACTACATCTGACCCTCATCAAGCAATGCCAGCGTTGGTTCAACTGGCCAACGAATTTGGGTTTCATTCAGGCTATCGGCTAAATGAGGGGAAAACGCAGATAATTTGTACTAAAAATATAGTGAAGACCGATTATAGATTTGTAAATTCAGCCACATACCTTGGAGTTAGAATTAATTCAGCAGTCAAGAAGATGGTTGGAGAGAATTATATCCCCCTTATTAATGAAATCGAAAAGGATTTGAAAAGAATTGACGTCTTACACCTATCTTTAATTGGTAGGGTAAATGTCTTAAAAATGACGATGTTCCCTAAAATGTTATACTTGTTTAGGGCTATCCCACTGTTGTTAGAGGAAAGTGTGTTGAGGAAAATCGAATCCACATTTGTTAAGTTTGTCTGGCAGTACGGCAAAGTTAGACGTTCAATTAATTATATGTCACTACCATGGGACAGGGGAGGTCTGGCTATGCCGAACCTCAGACTATATCATTTGGTTTGCCTCCTTACACAGATGAACATACTAATTCAACCGGACCATCTAACATCTGAAGATCAAACTGAGAGTCTGGTCCCTCCCTCTATTTTCGAGCTGTTATTGGAAAGGAAGGCTTATGGATTATTGCACTGCGAGTTAGATCGAAGATACTATAGGAAGACTAGGTATAAGATCATTGAAGGGGTCCGGGGAACTTGGAAAGCTATCAGTAAAATCATGAAGATTCCCAAAATAAATACCAATGTAAATCTTTGGAAATCAAATCTATTTCCATATCTGGGCCAAAGTGTGTACTGTACTGTATGGAGAGAGCATGGGATAAGATCTCTGGGTGACATCATGAAAGGTGGTGCTCTCTATAGCTTTGACGACCTACAGAAGATGTATGGGATCCCCGGTACCCACTGGATTTTATATGAACAAATTTCTCAAACACTATTAGCACAAAGACCAAAGATTTTGATACCCCCAGATAGTCAACTGGTTGAGTACCTAAAAAAAGGGGGAAAGAAGATAGGTACTGCCTACAACTTTGCGTTGCTCGCCCTCACAGATGATCTGGAGAAAACTGAGGCCACATGGGCACAAAAATTGGGGGATCCGGATGTCGATATAGACCTAGCCCTGATATTAAGTAAGAAAGTTTTTCGTGCAGTAAACTTTAGGTCTCAACATTATAAGACGTTATTTAACCTATATTATACCCCTGCGAAATTGTATGGGTGGGGAATTAGAGAAAATGATAAATGCCCCAAATGCAATTCAGGCCCGGCAGACCTATTGCATATGTTTTATGACTGTCCTAGTTTGGTCTTAATACGCAGTGAAATAACTTTATTTTTGGAGGGGCTGCTAGGTATTAATATCAACCTATCCCCTACCCTGGTTATTACAGGGATAGACAATAAACATCATGTTGAGAGAGATACCCAAGCGTTATTGTTCATTGCAGTAGCGGTATTACGAATTCTTATCTCGGCTGGGTGGAAGGATACTGTTGCTCCTACATTTCAAATGTGGTTATCCAGATTGTTAGGTATGCATAACTTAGAAGCATGTTTATATGAATTTAAGGGGAAGACAGCTCGAGAATTTGGTAGAAATATTTGGGAGCCCTTGAAGAAATGGAGGAACTAACAAAAAGATAAATTACATTACTTATGAGTGTTTTAAATTGATCAATGTATTTATAATAGGAATATGAACTCCCCAGGAACTATGAATTAGGAATGTACATTTTGATACTATTTTTTGTACTGTGCTGACTAACTTTTTTTTTTTTGTTACATTCTGCATTTTATACATGTATAATTTTTCAATTGAATATGTATTGGATTTTAATGGAATTACACCTTATTTTTCAATAAAAAAAAAGAAAAGAAAAAAAAAAAAAAAGGGGTTAAAGAAGGGATGGTTCTTCACCAGATTAGATATTTACCCAGGCCCTCATTCTCCAATGTGATGAACTAGGTTAAATTCTTCTGGTGCCTGCACCCTGTCACAGAATATCACCCCAAAACATGGAAGCGCCCAAACACCAGATTGAGTTGAACCCCACAGTAAGCCTTATGTCTTCAGGGCCTCAGAATTTCTTTTGCTTTGCTCATGGAAATTGGGGGATATAGGAGAGATAAGGTGTCACCATTAAGAAAGGGTAGTATTTAAATTTGCATATCAATTATGTTTAACCTTTTAGACACATGATATGCTAGCTTGAATTTATGCTTTACATTTGAAGCCGAATTCAACAGCTTAAGTAAGTAGGTTTTCGTAGTTGTAACTTTAAAGGGTGATCTAGCAAGCTGTAAAGATTTTCTAAAACAGTGGAGCGTATTTAGTTTTTTAATGTACATGTTTATGAAACGATTACACAAATGAAACATTTGTGAGTTTTAAATTTCCGGAGAAGTAGAATTCACCAATAGTTTTCTCTGTAGATGTTTTTCCATTAACAATCCCAGTTCCATCACCCGCCCAGGATATCACTACTGTTCCCCATGCCATAAAACCTTAGGATGTTCAATAACTGAAACAGCTAATATGGGTTTACTTACAGGGGACATCTTTTGTTCTGTTTTGTAAAGTAAAACTATTGTGAACGCAAGTATTATACACAGTAAGTGTTTAATATAGCATTTGTCAGTCATTGGTTAAGCACCTAGGATCTGTTCACTCTTGACACCCCAGGTGCTGTGTATGTTGCACTATAGTGCTGCATCGGGTACATTGTCTATTTTTTTCTACAGCACCCTCAGTGCATGAACAACTATAGCAAGAGTAGAAAATATGATCATTGCCTTTTAGTCTAGACTTCATTTTATGTGTTTTGATTGCAAATTGGAGACAGTTTGGATTGATATGCTTTGGCACCAATGTTCTACTTTTTTATTAAAGTTTTTTTGCTGAGAAAAAAAAAAAAAAATGTCTCCACCAACCAGCGATCGGACCAGAACCATTTTCGGCAGTCCAAAAATGTTCCGTTAAATGACAACAGAAGAAATAGGCAACAAGAACAATCAGTCAAAAGAGGGGACGCTTTCGTGAATGGGGCCCATGCCCTAGCAGGCAAGTGTTCGAGTTCCAAGGTGTCCCAGGGCCATTTTAGTGAACCAGGCCCAAATCCAAAGAGCTGGCCACCATTTTGAGAGTCCTGTTGCAGCCGGCTATCGCTGCACCACAAGAGTAACCGCAATTCAGCTAGATGGCGGGTGAGTCACTGTACCGCAAGAGCGGGCGGAACTCAGCTGGAAGGCGAGTCAAACGCTAAGAGGCACCCCACTGCAGATGAGGTGCCTCCACCTGGGGAAGAGGGAGAGGCCCGTTTGCGCTGCCTCCCCCCCCCCCCCCGGGCACCCCACGCAGTCTTTCGGGGCAGCATTGTAGGATGGCCACACCAGTGAAACTTGCTGGACACCACCTCGGTGCCATCCGGATCTCAGCGCGTTCGAGTCACTGTACCACAAGAGTGGGAGAAACTCAGCTGAACACGCCATCTTTCGGCGCAGCATTGTAGGATGGCCACACTAGTGCGGCAACTTGCTGGACACCACCTCGGTGCCATCCGGATCTCGGCGCGTTGTGCTGCCTTCGGCCTACTGTAGCAGCAAGTGCGGGCGCAACTCGGCTGGATGGCGAATGAAACGCTAAGGGGCGCCGCACTGCACACGAGGTGCCTCCACCTGGGGAGGCGGAAGAAGGCCGTTCGCGCCGCCTCCCCCCGGGCACCCCACGCCGTCTTTCCGCGCAGCATTGTAGGATGGCCACACCAGTGCAACTTGCTGGACATCACCTCAGTGCCATCCGGATCTCGGCGCGTTGTGCTGCCTTCGGCCTATTCGCACATCGGTCCGCTACTGACGCCGCCTCATGGGCCAACGGGTTTTGTATGCTTTTTATAACCCAAAGCCGCATAACAGGTCATGTGACTTGTTTATAAAACTTTTCATTGGTTCACTTTACTTTTGGTTTCCTAATGATGGAAGGCTTGATCATATGACCTAAAAATAACACTTTTCATTGGATTAAAGCATTTTTTTTTCCCAAACGATGAAAGACCCACCTTTTTTTTTCTCACTCGGCAATCAAAAAAGGTTCCGTTAGATGACAACAGAGGGGACAGGCAACAAGAACCATCACTCAAAAAAGGGGAGGGCAAGTTCTTCCCTACCGGGTCACGTTGGGGCTCCACCGGAACTCATCAAATTGATAGTCTACAGTGTTTCTGGATGTTTCAGACTGAAGCTGGCGTCAGCATGAGAGCACCACCATCTCGTAGCTCCGTCGTGGCCATTCCGCAAGCAATCATGGCAGCCGCTCCCCACCGGAAGCCTGCGGGAGTCGGGGGCCCCCAAGACTTTTGTAGAATCTTCAAGGCTGAGGGGACGCTTTCGAGAATGGAGCCCAAGCCCTAGCAGACAAGCGTCCGAGTTCCAAGGTGTCCCAGGGCCATTTTAGTGGACCAGGCCCAAATCCGAAGAGCCGGCCGCCATTTTAAGAGTCCTGTGGCAGCCGCCTATCACTGCACCGCAAGAGTGGGAGCAACTCAACTACATGATGAGCGAGACGCTGTAGCCGCAAGAGCGGGCGGTAAACAGCTGAATGGCGGAAGAGGCACAGTGTAGCAAAAGTGGGCGGAATGGCAACTGAAACGGTAAAGGGGCGCCCCACTACAGCAGACGAGCCTCCACCTGGGGAGGCCCATTCACGCCGCCTCCCCCCCCCCCCGGGGCACCCCACGCCATTTTTCGGAGCAGCATTGTAGGATACCAAAACCAGTGCGGCAACTTACTGGACATCACCTGGGTGCCGTCCAGACCTCAGCGCGTTCTGCTGCCTTGGGACTATTCGCATAACAGACCGCTACTGACGAGGCACAGTGCAGCAAAAGCGGGCGGGAAACCGCTGAATGGCAAGTGAAACGCTAAAGGGGCGCCCCACTACAACAGACGAGCCTCCACCTGGGGAGGCCCGTTCACGCCGCCTCCCCCCCACCCCCCCGGGGCGCCCCACGCCGTTTTTCGGAGCAACATTGTAGGATACCAAAACCAGTGCGGCACCCAGGTGACATCACCTGGGTGCCGTCCAGAACTCAGCACGTTGTTCTGCCTTGGGACTATTCGCACAACAGACCGCTACTGACCATTGTTGCTTCTGTTTTAATTAAAAAAAATTAATGTGTTTACTGTTTTTGTTGCAATGTATATATTTATAAGTTATTAAAGTGTTATAATCCTACTACTTTGTTGGAGTGCTATATATTTTTAATGTGACACATAATTGTGAAGACTTTGATGTACAAAAAGGCATCCCTGGAACCTTCCGCTTCAGGCTCGGTCCCACACACCCTCACAGTGAGAATCCCCTCCCCAATCACAATACAGGATGGTTATCAGATAGTAGGAACGCGTGTGGTGTGACGGATCTCATCGGGTGGGGGCCTTGATCTACTGTAACTCCTTTGAAGAGGGGTGATTCTTTACAGTTGAGGCCATAAACTACATCCGCAGGGCTGCGTGATAGCCTGGGACCAGCCTGGACAATCAGACACAAAGGAAGAGGAATGTCAGAGGGTGCGGTAGTGAATAGGGTGAGAGGGTGGTGTCGGGCGGGCACAGGGTGTGATTCTCAGGGAAGAGCAGCGCAGATGGGGGGAGGTTTATGGCCCATGCATAAGACAGAGAGCAGGGGTGACCAGTGCGTGGGGGAGATGCTTGCGAGGGTGGGGACCCATGCTGAGGATCGGCGGCGTGCAGAGAGTGGGTCTGGTCAAGGCATCTAAAATGGCTGCCGTGCACGACAAAAGTGTGACATTGGAAAAAAAGCAAGATGGCGCAGACAATGTTTATCAAAACGAATTAATTTATAACAATTATTTTTAACAATATATTTACTCGCAGTGACAAAATGGCGGTCAACACTTCCTGATTTCCTTCTAATCGAACGTTAACAGACGTCACGATCGGCGGCGTGCAGAGAGTGGGTCTGGTCAAGGCATCTAAAATGGCTGCCGTGCACGACAAAAGTGTGGCATTGGAAAAAAAGCAAGATGGCGCAGACAGTGTTTATCAATACGGATTAATTTATAACTATTATTTTTAACAATATATTTACTCGCAGTGTCAAAATGGCGGTCAACACTTCCTGATTTCCTTCGAATCGAACGTTAACAGACGTCACACAGCAAAAAAAAAAAAAAACGCTCACGCGCAGCCGCTGGAAGACAAGTATCAACATATATGAGCCTCCTCAGCCACCCTCAGAAAACATAGGGGGTCAGGATACATCTCCCGTACCCCCTTATACCCATTTCTCACATTGTTTTTCCTCCATCTTGTAATTTAATTAAATCGAAACACAAAATGGCGAATTCCCGTTTCGCGTCCCGGTTCACTACCCGGCTCGCGAACCGGAAAGCGCTTCTACCGCAAAAAAATCAATATTTTTTTATTTGCCCCACGGGACCCTTTAATAACCCCAACATCATTCCTAGGGGGTCAAGAAGGGTCTACCTTGCCCCCTTTTGTTAAATTCCACCTTCGTTTTTCTCCCCCTCTTGTCTCTCGATCCTACCGAGAGACAAGATGGCGGCCGCTCCGGACTGTTTAGAATGTTGACAGACACCGGAGAGCCAATCAGCTTCGCTTCGCAAAGCTCCGTTACGCGAAAAGTATGCAAACTGGAGCGCTATCCGGGACGCTGTCACAGATATATCTGTTTTTTTAAACGTTAATTTCTCAAAATCCACTGGAGCACATATATTGAGACCCAGCAAAGGCACATCGGGCTAACAGTCCCTACAATTTTGCAAAGTTTCGTGTAAATCCATTCAGCCGTTTGAGCTAAAAGTGAGGCCAAACGCCCTATGGAAAAATGAATGGGAAAAACACGTTTTGGGACCCCCCTTTTTTATCTGCCCCCCCTTGACGAACCCCCCCCCAAATTTTCAGCGGCTGATTGGAAACTAAATGTGCCATTTTCCTGAAAATTTCAGCCGATTCCGTCCACAAACGCTAAAGTTATTAGACATAGAATTTTCAAAAGTTCCATAGAGAAAAAATCTTAACTATATATACCTACTGGCGACCGCCAGTAGGTAATATATATATATATATATATATATATATATATATATATATATATATATATATATATATATATATATATCCACCGATTCGGCTCTCAAATGCAGACCCCTGGCGCTCCCATCTCCGGTGCCGTACTCCTCAGCAGAGCCATGCCTTAATTTATTTCACACACCTCCTCGATAGAAGAAATGAGTACGCACTCACAAAGTTCTTTCTTTTCCCAAAGTTTAATTCGCAGTTGTTTCCAGCATATCAGCAAGTAATTCCGACGCGTTTCGCTACAAACGTTTAGCTTGCTCACGGTTAATGCTATGATACTTCTGAGTCCCTCCTATTTCTATGGAGGCCCTGCCAAACATTCTATTCTCAATGCATCACTTCATGTTTCACAATACCGGAAGTTACTTTGGAAATATAGTTTTTACGCATCATTTGACTAACAAATTCTATTAACAAGTCTGGCATCATTTAGTCACAAATTAATCTTTATTTAAAAAAAAAAAAAATTCATTTGTAGTATTTTATATTCACTCTGTGATCTCCATTTAAATATACGTAAGGGACATCCATAGTTCTTTAAATCGCCCATTAACGGCCAACTTCCGATATTTTATAAAATTCGATAGATCTATCCGTGTTGTATTTTTTACAAATTTCTTTCTTTCGAATAAGACATTTTGGCCCTCCAGTGGGCATTAGTGTTTGTTTAATTTTTAACTGAGATCCTCGCTCTTTATGGGAATTTCATTGCATATTATTTGACAAAGAAGGTATTATACCTAATTTATTTTGAATTATTTTCACCATTTCATGCCCTCTAGTGGGCTAATTATAGTGAGGATTAATCACAGTTCTTACGGATTCTATCATAAATTATAGTAATCATCATCCATTATATATATTTGTTTATGGATGTCCATTTGATTTCTACACCAAAAGAGAAACTTTATTTCATGCCAGTTATTTCCTCTGTTTTTTATCATAAAGTTTATGTATATGTATTAAACACATTTCCAAACTTTTTTGTATATTGCACATGTTTTCATATTCTTGCTATCCCTCTATCCTTTATCGATTTACTCAAACAGCCAGACACCCTTAATCCACATCATATTTATAAATGTACATACAGTTCCTCTCTTTGGTTCAGACCCATCAGGGTCATTGTCCTGAAATTGAGTATTTGACGTGATTCTCTGCATCTCAAAGTTCTTTCTCTATCTCCACCCCTTTCATGTGGGATAATTGTTTCTAGGGCATAAAATTTCAACAATGTCCAATCCCCGTTGTGAGTGGTCTCCATGTGTTTCGCGACAGCATTACTTCTGTCCTTTTTTACTGTCACTCTTACATGCTCTAGAATTCTCTTTTTTAATTCATTCTTGGTACTTCCGATGTATTTGAGAAGACATGGACATTCTATCACATATACCACGTGAGTACATAAACATGTAATCAGTTCCTTGATTTTCCATTTTTTGTTGTTTGGCATCAGTACTTCCTTTTTGTTTACTGCTATCTGGCACACCTTACAGTGTTGGCATTTGATAAAACCTTTTTTTTTCATCCATTGTATTCCTTTCTTTTTCTTGGTATGATCCTGATGATGACTATGTACTAGTCTATCTTTAAGGTTTTTAGCCCGTCTGAAGGTTACTTGTGGGGTGTTTGCCCATTATTCTGCTTGTTGTTGGATCCAATTGAAGCAGTTTCCAATTTTTTCTTATAATACCCACGATATGCTTGGATTCCCTCGTATAATCCAGAATCAGTCTAACTTTTCTTTCTTCTGATGTGTTCTTATCTATGGTTTTTGTGGCTTCACGTTTAGTTGTTAGGGCAACCTTTCTTTCTTTATCATTTGCCCTCTTCCAACCTTTTTCAATGATTTTCTTGTTATAGCCCCGGTTTTTGAATCTCAATGCCATTGCATGGCTAGTCTTTTTCCATTCGCTTTCCTCTAAACATATCCGTCTTAGTCTTAGAAATTCACCATAAGGAATATTTTCTTTTACAGAAGGTTTATGAAAACTGCTAGCGTGTAGCGTTGAATTTGTCGCGGTTTCCTTTCTGTGTAGTGTGGTTTCAACTTTGTCATTTCGAATATATATTTCTGTATCGAGAAAAATTGCTTTGTTTTTGCTGATGTTGTAGGTGAATCTTATGTTGGTACTTGATGAATTTAGGATTTGAAAATAGGCCTCGAATTCTTGACTAGTTCCTTCCCATACTATTAGTAGGTCGTCGATATATCTGACCCATTTTGCTATTTTGTTTACATAGATATCATTGTCCAGGTGCCATGCGATTTGTTGTTCCCACCACCCCATGGTAAGGCATGCATATGCCGGGCTGAATGAGAAACCCATCGCACATCCCTTGGTTTGTTGAGAGATTTCTTCCCCAAACAGAAAGGTATTCTGGGTTAAACACATTTCCACCATGTCAATTACCATTTGATTATGTCTGTTAAATTGAATGTCTCTTTCCTTTAAAAAGTAAGCACAAGCATTTAATCCAATGTTGTTATCAATATTGGTATACAATGATACCACGTCCATGGTGATGAGCATGTAATTAGACTGCCATGGCAGTTCCTCTAGATCTTTCAAGAGATCAGTTGTGTCCCATAAGTAGGAGCTCAAATTCATCACAAATGGCATTAGAAAAAAATCAATATAGTTGGCTACTGGTTCCATAAGTGACCCCTTGGAAGATACGATAGGCCTCCCTGGTGGTTTTAGGGGATTCTTATGCACTTTAGGCAAAAAATATATAGTAGCCATCACTGGGTGATCCGTTGTCAAATATTTACTTTCATCTGGGTCTATCAGATTTTGGTCAGTCCACATCTTGAGTTTTTTTTATCCAGCTTTTCTTTGAAAAGCTCTGTTGGATTTTTCTCCAATTTTCTGTAATAATTTTTATCACCAAGTTGTGAATAAGCTTCCGCCACATAATCTTTTGTATTTAAAATAACAATGTTTCCGCCTTTGTCGGCCATTTTTATTGTTATTGTCTTGTCCTCTGTTAAATCTATTAGTGCTGTTCTTTCTTCTATTTTTAAATTGTCGTGATATTTCATCCCTTTAAATTTGTAGATGTCTCGCGAATGATTGCTTCCTGAAAAATATCGATTTTATTGCCTTGTGGCAATTGTGGATAAAATCTTGACGCTGTTTTCATACCACTTAAGCCAGCTTCTTTTTGTGGACACCCCCCGATTCTGAGATGATTTCATCGTCATTTATTACATCCAAATTGGTTAGTGACTAATGCTGGTAAATCCAAAGTTGTTAGGCCTCGCTCTTCCTCTGACCCTTCCAGTCTTTTTTTCTTTTTTTAATTTTGTGAAATTCGCCATTTATTTGTTTTCCTCAAAGATTTTGGCTAATTTGATCTTTCTTATATATTTATATAGATTGATCCGGGTTTGAGCCGTATTCATAGATTCCAATGGACAGAAGTTGATACCCTTTTTCAAAAGGGGCGCTTCATTTTCATTTATGAATCTTGCTGGCAAGTTTATAACTCGCAGTTCTTCTTCATTGGGGTTTATATCGGACCACTAGTTGTGGCTAGACAAGCTGGCCTCCTCGTTCGAATGCTATGTGCATTAACCTCACATATCTTCCAGACATAAGGACACACAGCCGATGTTTGTGTACCACAGCATGATATGATGGGTTCTCTCAACACTTACCTGCACATAAACCATTCATGGTATAGTTCTATAAGGCCAATGTGAGCAACAGCATGCAGGACACATGGAAACAGATAAACGAATATCATATCATTTGATACATCCTTGTTCTGGCTCTACTGGGGATTTCTGTCAAGTTTTGGACTGTACCGCCAGGTCCATGTGACTCTCATCACCTCCCTCAGTGTCAAACGACATGAGTGTTGCATGTGAACACCCACTGCAATGCACAAACAGCACAGCCTTGATGCAGAATGTAGCTATGGTGTGATGTACGCATCCTTACTGTCAGCAATATGTAGGTGGTCATGCCAAGGCATGTATGTTGAACTAGCATAAAACCATCATCATACGTGGGAAACATACTGTTACTTTTCTGTAGAGTATGCCTCTTGAATATGAATAGCCTCAACTCAAACAATCATCTGGTGGCATCCATACCTCCATTCCAGGTGTTTGCAGCCAATCACAGAACTCACCTGCCAGAAAAAATATAAACCTCCCAAGTATCCCCACAGCCTACTGCCTGCTCTGTGGCATCTGGTTTGTGACATCCCTGAGGGAAAGTAAAGCAATGTCATTGGGTGCTAATACTCAATTAGCACACGGGCACCTCTTGTAAGGTGTGCCCTTGCGTTACCTAAGGGAAGGGGCCCTATGCATAGTATTATACCCATAAGCATTAACTCACACATGTGTACACTGTCAACACACAAATGAATCACATGCAATGACAGTAAGCAGGACAATTCCCCTATTTACACCCAACACAGCAATCCTGTAAATGATTACCTGCATTGCACATCCTAATACAACAAAAAACACACATTTGCCCTATTGTGTATAAAGTAATAGACATATGAGACTAAAGCGTGATTTCTGCAGCCAGCAGGTCAGCCAAAAATGCTGGGTGGGACTCTGGGTGGGGTGGCAAGTGGTGCCTGTAGGTTGGTAGGCAGGGTTTTGGAGAACCCACAATGCTGTTGACCGTCCCTGTGCCTAAAGATGGTATCCTGATGGAGTCAAGGAGTTGTTGGAGGGTGTCTTGGTCAATGGTTTGTGGGTTGTCATCACCATCATCGCTTAAAGTCTGGGGCAGCATGCTGGCCAGGAATTGAGGGTTCATCCTCTGCAATGAGATGGAGAATTGCTATTGCTGATGTCTCTTAGACATTGATATGAGTAACCCAGTTGACAATGAAGGGGCAATACATTTCACTTTCAGTTCCTCATTGATGCGTAGGACACCTGTTACAAGGGTGTGGATTGCAAATAGCACTGCATTTCCCTTTCAGATTACTGATATCAGCATTGTTATCACCACCACTGTGTGCCTAATCTGAGTGGATGGGCCTTGTCATACTAGTCAGATTACAATCACTGAAGTTCAACCCATTTCATCAGGACCGAAATTGGTTATCTGCAAGGTGTCATACATCATTTTGATCAGACACTTGCACATATATGTTTACATGCCTCCTCTGACTCTTCCCATTTTGGTCATGGCAACCGACTTACTACACCGGGCATGTTCTCTTATGTTTTTTATGTTTAGACTCTCTCTTTTTTTTTTATTGAAGTTTTTGTTGCAAATTTAAACAGATTATGACATATCCTTCAAATATACAAAGTATACATATGCAATTTTGCAAAACACATTAAAAAAACAAAATAAAATACGATGAAAATGGAAACATAAAGAAAAAAAGATCTTATTGAGTCATTACCCCATCAACCCATTTTTTAATTGGAGTCCAGATTTTTATGCCTAGTTGCTTCCTTTTCCTTCCCTTAGTTGCATATAATGCCAGTTCGAGTTTGTATCTGGCTAATAATCGGCCCCTCCATGTAGAAAACGATGGTGGTTCCGGGCTGATCCAGTCCTGTGTGATGCATGCGCGCAATTCAGACATCATAATAAATAATAGGTTGAATTGTTCTAAGTCAATTGAGTCTTTAGAAACACCAAATAATATTAGTTCAGGTGATATAATCATAGTTTTACATATAATAATTCCAATGAATTTTTGAATATCAGAAAATAAACTTGCAAGCTTTACACAGGAGTAAAACATATGTATTGTGTCAGCTCCTCTCATATTACACGATTACAATTTATTCCAACAGTAGACCCCCATTTCAAGACTTTGGCTGGTGTATAATAAAGATCACACAAAATCATATAGTGTTGAGTTTTAGTTCGCCCTGAAAATAAGATAGAAGTAGCCATTTTAATTGATTCTTTTAAGAATAAATCCTTTATTCCTAATTTCTCTTCCCATTTATCGCGCAAATTATTAAAGTCGTCAGGAAGGTAGGTCATTAACACATTATAGTAATAACCTATTTTCCTTTTACTAGTTAAACTGTCTATAAGCAAAATTGGCGTTAAATCTTGTCTCTCTACATTAGAAAATGAATGTAGGAAGCTATGGATCTGTAAATATTTAAAATAATCATGAGAAGGGATTTTAAAGTTATTTTGAAGGGCGCCAAAAGAAAGTAATGAATCGAAGTTGGTTGTGTATAAATCAGAGAGATAGCAGATCCCTTTACTATTCCATTTTTTCATCACCTGATCTCTAAACATAGGAGGAAAACAATGAATTGAATTTAATGGGGTGTATCTTGTAACTTTTCTGATACCAACCAATTTTTTTATAATTCGCCATACTTTATATGCTGCTGCGATAATCTTAAATTTTGTTTTTTTTATAGTAGCTTGGTTCCATTATTTTTAACAGATGATGATTGGCTTCAGAGCATAATACAAGTTCATATATATTTGGGTATTGTGCCAAAGAAGTAGGGATTTTATTACCGACAATCAACGGAGAAATGTATTGAAGTACAGCTGCTAGATAGTAAAATAAAAAGTGTGGTACAGCCCAGCCCCCTCTATCTGAAACCCGAGGTGATGATACAGAGTCCTTAGATTCAGCTGGCAATTTTTACTCCATGACTGACCTTTCACAAGCGTTAGACTCTGACAGTACAGATGATTTGGTGCGGGACACAGGCTTATTGCGGGAGCATGAAAAATCTTACTCTGATCTAGGACAAGAAGAGCTCAGCAATCCTGAAGATTCAGATCCAGAGGAGTCCCCTAATAGACCTGAATGGGGGGAGGAAGAAGAGGAGGAGAACTCCAACTCTACTTTGCGGGGGGCCATAAGGTCTATTTCACTTCCAACATCCACTACCCCAGAATCTAACAACCCACCTAATGACCTACCCGAAATAACATTGGAAGTTTTATATCGTGTAATGCTACATCATAGAGAAGAAACTAAAACTGAAAATCTCCGAACCCAGGGAGCTGTAAAAAAATTACAAAACAACTTGAGAAAAGTAATGAAAATTTCTAATGATACAATCGTCAGAGTCACTGAGACAGAAAATAGAATCTCACAAATAGAAGATTCTATGGTACAGCAGAGCTCACAATTAAAATCAATGGAGGGTCTGAAAGAGGAGATTATTTGGAAACTCGTGGATTTAGAAAATAGATCACGCCGCAACAATCTCAGAGTCTTAGGTGTGCCAGAAGGGAAGGAAGATTCAAACCCACGTCGGTTTATGATAGAGCTTTTTTCAGCTCCCTTCCCAGAGTTAACTCAATGGAAATGGGAGTCTGAGATTCAAAGGGCACACAGATTTCCATTTCAGGCACGACAAGACTCGGCCTCTAAACCACGAGCTATTTTTCATTGAACAACTTCTTAGCTAGATAAGCGCTCTACGATCTGGCAAGACCTAATAAAAAGCGTAAGGCTAAAGATGTGGAATTCTTCGTGCGTCCGGATTACTGTCACGCTACCGTTCAATTAAGGTGGCAGTTCAGACAGCTCATCGCCTTATTCCAGGCAAAAAGAGCGCAGGCATTTCTTTTAAATCCTGCCAAACCTAAAGTAATACATAAAGAACGCTCTGTTTTCTTCACCTCTGAGGTAGCAACCAAAGAATTTCTGACGTCTATATGAGGGAGAAAGGAGAATGGGGGGGGGGGGAAGAAAGGAAAAATCTTTCTACTCTCAGATATTTTTTTCTTCTCTCTCTTTCTATCATAACTATGAACTATAGCGGCTCTTAGTTTAAACCTGTTTTTTTTGTTTTAAGAGTGTAATAAGAAAGCAATGCAGTGCATGCTAATTTCATTTTTCACCCCCTTTCTGTGTCTCTACAGGCTGTTAGAGATGAGGAGGAGGAGGGGGAAGGAGGCTCAGTAAAGGGCTTAGCAATGAATGATAAAATCTGCTTAGATATTCTTAGATATGCTTAGATATGCTTACATATTTTCTCCTTATCTTTCTCTCTCTGGCTTTGTTATTCTCTTTTCTTTTCTCACGTTCTTCCATTTAATATATATTGAATAATAATTTGTGACTTGCTGGATCTAAAATGATTATGGAAAGGGTACAATAATCATGAAAAAGAGCCACACGATGAGAACCACTTAGCGCTCATCACATCATCAATACGAGGGACTATTAAGTCCCTCTGCCCTGATAGCTCTGGGGGGTGGGGGGGAGGGGTGGGCTCAGGGGGAGTCCGGGGTGGGTTGTGGGGAGGATTGGGGGGAAAACGCAGTTGCAAGTAAAAACAGAAAGTCTATTATTTTGCTATGTGTGACTATTTTGTTACTTTTTGTTAAGTTTTCTGGCAGGGTGAAATATTGGAGGTCTCATCTGATTGTACATACTTATTTGCTGCATTGTCTGGTACTTCAGTTGCGAAGTAAGGGTGGAATTTTTTTTTATATATAAATGGGAAAATTACGTATCTGTTCATGGAATATATGTGGTCTGAATAATAAAAAGAAGAGGGGGATTGCGGCACAAATCTTACAGTCTATGAAACCTGACATATTGTGTATTCAGGAATCACATATAATGTGGAAGGACAGACATCTATATAAAGATCTAGGTATGCAGTTAGCTGTATGTACATCTCAAGGTTCAACAACAAAAGGGGTTGCAATTTTATTCAGGAATGGCCTGGGTACTCTGATTCGGCATAAAGCAGATAAATATGGTAGATGGGCAATATCAGAGTTTAAAATTAATAACACAGTATGGACTGTCTGTGCTGTTTATGCCCCAAATGTAGATGACCCAGCTATCCTGGACCTTCTAAATTTGGAATTAGCTAACTGGTCTTCATTATTAATACTTTGTGGCGATTTTAATATCCATCTAGATTCTAATAGGGATATTTGTGACATATCTTGTTATCAGGGGGTTAAAAAAAAGTCATTCATGGCCTTACGTTCATTGGTCTTGGATCATGGTTTAGCTGATTTAGTCTACGAAAAAAAACTACCATTTCCCGGGTTTACATTCTTTTCCCATCCACATAAAAAGTTTGTACGTTTGGACTATTTCTTTATTAAAAAATCATTTATTTATGACACAAAATTTGAGTTATTTCCACGCATAATTTCTGATCATAACCCAATACTGATTGAAATTAAAACTGATACATTAATTTTTCAACCGAAGCCCTGGACTTTTGATAGTAAATTATTGTTTGATTCAGATTACTTAGATATGATGGCCATATGGATAAAATAATTTTTCGATATTAACAGAGGAAATGCCTCAGTTCAAATTGTCTGGGATACGTTTAAATCAGGGATAAGGGGTGAATCGCTCTCTTATGCTATAAAAAAACAGAAAATTATGCGTGAAAAGAACGAAAAAGCATTTGAGAAAGTATTATTTTGGGAAAAGGAATTAATAACAGCAATTGCACAAAAACAACCACTATCCGATATAGAATAGAGTCTAGCGATCAATAAAGCTATTTGTTATGAATCCTTTGCAGACAAGTCAGCACAACAGATGGCAAGCTATAAATCTCAGATATATGAGATAGGTGAAAATACGGGGAAAATATTGGCAAAAAGAATTAGACAAAAAGAAGCGTATAACACCATTAATATAATTCAAGACAAGATAGGTCAATTACATAATAAACCAGAAGCAATTCTGGATGTTTTTGCAAATTTTATCTTAAACTTTATACACAAGAGAATGACCACTATTCGTCAGAAGCATGTATGAACTTTGCCATGGAAAATGTCTTGCCATCTCTTTCCCATGATCAAATGGTTGCTCTAGATTCTGCAATTACATGGGAAGAAATTGAAAATGCATTGAATTCATTAGCAACAGGCAAAGCAACTGGACCGGACCTTATTCCATTAGAATTTTATAAGACTTTCAGAAATTATATAAAACATGATATGCTTACTACTTTTTTGGAGGCTCAGAAAGGCATACCACCAGAATCTTGGGCTCTTTCAGTAATCATGACGTTCTTAAAAAAAGATAAAGATCCAATTAATCCAGCTTCCTATAGGCCAATATCCCTAATTAATGCCGACAGTAAAATATATTCGAAAATACTTGCCACACGACTGTCAAAAATAATATTGTTAATTGTTTCTCGATGGCAACATGGATTTATTCCTAACAGAGATACGGCAGATCATGTACGAAGAATCATAGCCATGGTGGATTGGGCAGAAGCCTCTAATACACCGATAGGGATTACCCTGCTAGATGCTGAAAAAGCATTTGATAGAGTGGCATGGCCCTATCTCTGGGATTTGTTATCTATGAAAGGTTTTGGTCCAGGAATATTAAACGCACTCAAGGCACTATATAAAAACCCGGTTTCAGCAATAAAAATAGGTTCAACTAAGTCTGCATTATTTCCTATTCAGCGAGGAACACGTCAGGGATGTCCATCTTCCCCTCTTCTTTTTGCCATATACATAGATATTTTTCTTAATCAATTAAATCGGGATGAGAATATATTACCGGTACAGCTAGGAGGTATTGCATACAGAGCCCTTGCCTATGCAGATGATTTGGTAGTGGTTACCAAAGATATTGAAAGAGCTTTTTTGAGGATCGAAGAACTTGCTGCTGTATTTGGATCTTTTTCAGGATATAAATTAAATCTGTCCAAAACACAAATTCTTTTTATAGGTCCTAATCCACCGCCTATTAGAAATGTAGTCTCTGAGGCAGTTTATTTAGGAATTAGACTAACCACACCCATTTCGAAAATACCTAGCTTAAACTATACCCCGATTCTCAAGAAAGTTAACTCAACTTTGGAAAGAATAAATCATCTACATCTATCTCTCCATGGCAGAAATAATGTATTAAAGATGCTAATACTTCCGAAATGTATTTACTTATTCAGAACAATTCCTCTGGAATTTCCGTTAGTTTTTTTTTCAAGAACTTGAAAAAAGTTCAGTAAGATTTTTGTGGGGTTATAGAGGCATTGGGAGAGCATATAAGAAGATGATTATGTTTAGACTCTCTCAACGTTGGATGAAACGTGAGTGTTTAAGACTCACACCACTAACCTCTGTCCGTGATAGGCACCTAAAATACCTGCTCACGATGTGAACCCGCACTGAGATCACTTCACCTCTAGTTCATGTATGTTTTTATTTCTAGACGTCGGCCACCCGTGAGCACCCCCCACAGTTACCCACCTGCTTGCTATGCATTGCGTGATACCCAGGCTGTTCTATTTTGTTATTATACACCTTTGGAGTTTTGTTGTCATTTTAGACACTTAGGGCCAGATGTATCAAAGGGTTTTACCCATTCTGTGTCTATGGGAAAAAGTGTTCATACATATGGCCCTTAGTGCTATGTCTTTATATTTACATTGTAGAACTCCCAGACGAAGGGCACATGGCCCGAAATGCATTGGAGCAGTTTGCATTTTTGGAACTCGATGGAGTTGTGAACGTTTGATATAATCATTGAAAACCACATTGAATAGAATGTTATCATGAAGACTAATGATGATATAAGAATAAATTGCTAACGTCATCTTTTGTGGAATCTTGCTTGACGAGAACCCAAGGTGTGCCCACATTACAGGGATGCTACCATAGTCTTATGGTGGCACATGAACAGAATTCATTCTACAGACATGTTTGGACGGGCACACCACCTTGTTGGAGCACCCCACTTCTACTATACATTTTTACCAAAAACAAAAAGACTCTAAAAATTAAGCTGTGCGTCCCCCACTTTTCTACTTTGATTTTTTAACCGACTTACTACCACACAGTGATGGCACCCTGATCATACATTGACCCTCATGTGCCTACGACACCTACATTATGCATGACCATATCCAAAGGACTGACATGGCAGGCTGTTCTAGAGTGATTTGTCAGGCAGCACCACTTATGGTAGTAATGCTGGGAATGGTGACATGTACCTACTGAGGGGCATATTAACAAGAAATGGTGCGGCACTGCAAGCAATTTAGCAGCAACGCGCTGCGTCATTTCAAAAACGCTGGGATGCACCGTATTTACAAGAATATGGCACAACCTTGTGTTACCCCTTGTAATGCCACTAAAAAAAGCTGCAGAGCACCAACACAGGGACAATTCCCTGCAACTCAGGCACCCTTGCACCACCATGGTGCAAGGGTGCCTGTGTTGCAGGGATGATTGTTTATGTGCAGGAAGGGGCACCTTAATGCATGCAAACAATCACTAAAAGTGATTTTCTCGTTCTATGTGTGCTGCAGAAAGAGCAAGAGCAAGGAGAAATAAAAGCATTTCTCCTCATTGTGCCATTAAAATACCTGCTTTTTAATAGTGCTTCCTCAGATTTACAGATACTTGTTAATCTGGGGCAGCATTCAAAAGCAATGGGTGTTGCAGTGGAATACCCACAGCAACACCCACTACACGCTCCTTTCATGCAGATACCTGCGTAAAAGGGTGCAATATTTACAAAGCTGCATTATCGCCACCTGGTAAATATGGAGCAGGGCATTGCGCCACTTGAGCGCCCTAAAAAGTGATGCTCCAGTGGTGCAATACCTTTGCAAATATGCCCCCCCCCCAGTTTTCTAAGACAACTGGGCCCATCCACCTCAGCCTCTGACCTTCCCAAACTTGTGTCCCTTGTGGTGACTAAGTAGTTCTCCCTATCCCTTGACAGTTCCCTGTATGACATCCTCTGACTTGTATATGTGGCACAGTGAGACTTTTTTGAGCCATATTCCCTCCTGGCACATGCCATATCTTCACTCAGGTCCACATGCACGTAGAATGTAGTATCACAATGGGCTGCTGTCTGTTATCACTAACCAGCTGCTGCACAAGTGCAGAACACATGTCCCCTCACTTCCTTGCAAAGCAAAGTCTCCCCAGTCAGACAGAGTGGTGGTTGGATGTGCACAACAAGCACCTACTATGCACTGCACTAGCATTGGGCCCACCAGGGCCATACACCATCATTCATTTTGACACACATTGTGGCATATTTACAAGGACATTGCCCCACCAGAGCGTCACTTCTTGCGACGCTCCGTTCGCACAATGACCTGCTCAGCGCTAAGCCACTTTGTATGTCTGAATGCCGCCTTGTAAATATCGTCCCGTTTGACACAGATTTCTGCATCAAAGGGGCATGGAACATGATGTTTGGCACTGTCCCAGATTTACATGCAAACATATATCTGATGCAGCATCAAACACTAACGCCTTTCAAAATTAGGCTTTAGAGTGGTCCAATGAAGATAAATACTTTTTGTTCTGCTCATATTTTGCATTCTGCAACACACATAAAAGTAGCAAAAAACCATTATTGATTTTTTATGTGCAGGAAGGGATGAGCAGTATTTACAGGAATACATGCCACTCCTGGGATTAAAAAGAACAGCCCAGTGCCACTTTAGGTTACCTGCATTGGCACATTTCTGTTCTTTTTGCATCAGTGCAGGGGTGAGCACAGGGGTGGCATGTATGAAATACAGCCCATCCCTGCATTTTTTTTAAATGACACAGCTCGGCGCAGCAGATTTGTTTGCAACAATGTGCTGTGCCTTTTCATTGTAAATATCTTCCATGGTCTTTTGGTGTACATCACTTGCATTCACGCCCACACCCAGTCATATTTAGTAGATGAGAGGAGTTCAGGTGGTCCCTACCATGACAGCTGAAACCTGCGTGCTCTCACACTGTGTGCCAGGACAACTGTGTACAATGTAGTTTAATCTAGGCTACTATGGGAGTGGTTCTTGAAATGTCCCTATGTGTAGGTAGGTCCCATGGCCCACACATTCCCACCCTTCAGGTGTATTGTTTCTACTCTGAGAAACATATTCCATGCTATGGATTTGCATGCCAGGTTAATGTGCATGGCCCCATGTGAGACAGTGGGGCATATTTGATAGACATGTGGTGCAGTGCAGCCCCACAAACCATGTTGTTGTGCCAAGCTGTGTCATTAGGAAAGTTTGGCGATGTGCTGTAGTTACGACAATACAACGCATTCCTGTGCTTTCCTCTATGCTGGTGCACATTCGGCTGGCTAGCATGAACACAGGTACCCTAGCTCCATGGTGCAAGGGTGCCTGCTTTGGTGGACGTCTGCTGTTTGTGCACTGGTGCTGGCAGAAAAGATAGGACTGCACTGTATCTTGTAGATATGGTGCATTCCTGCCCTTTTCTATTGATGTAGGATAGCACAATTAGAAGTTTTTCAGTGCTGCCCTATGCTAAAATATTGCCAAAATGCCCATGAGCCTGCCATTGATGTCATCTTTAACCATAGATGAGAAGGCATCCTACCCTTTGGCCTGCAGACAGTGCCGCAGAACTCTGGGGCATAGGTACCTTCACTGCACGACATGACCTAGTTACACACATTGCCCCTTGTTGCAACATACCCTGTTGCAGCAAGGGGCACAGTCCTGTCACACGACTCCACCCACCGACACCTCGGAGATGACAGTGGACACCTGCTCCTCCAAGGGATCCAGCTCATCCTGGGATGCTGGACTACCACTGCAATGCTGCCTTGAGATTGGTTGGCAGTTTCTCCTTTGGCTTGCGCTTGTGATCATGCCAGCACTTTTTTACAGCCACTTACTGTCCTCTTGACTTCAACAACGCTGTTCACCCTGTCCAATATGGTCTGCCATATGGCCTTTTTCCTCCCCAGTGACATTTTGGAGTTGACGAAGAGCTGGTGCTGGTGCTCCGTCACCTCTGTGATCAAGATCTATTTTTCCTTCTGACAGAACGTGCTCTTCCTCTTCCCTTGCGACTCTGGCTAGTCAGCCTGGCTGGTACTCGGGTTGTTGGGCTGGGCTGTGCTCACTCCTGGCTGCTCCATAGCTGCTTTCAGGTAAGTGGAACTTTTTTTTCATATAGTGACGTTTTTTAATTTTTGTTTGTTCAGCTAAGCGCATAAAAGTGACTCTAGGATGGCTAGTAGCCAAATGTCACTTTGCAGCATTAGCGTTAAATTTCTTAATGACACAGCACACACAACAGCATTAGGTTTTATTGCGCCGGACTTATCCTAACTCCATGGAGCGCTGTATTGAAAATACAATGCTAACATGGCTTAGGCACCTATCGTATCACAGCTGTAATTTTTTGAGCGCACCACTGCCGCTGCCACAAAACAGAGCGGTACAAAAGGGGTGGTGATGGACGGAGCATCTGAACCAATCAAACACTCCCACCCAGTCAACGGTTCTGGGTTTAAACCATCACCGTTCTTTAGCCCACTCTGCCACCCCAGTTCAGACATGGCCATATGCAAATCAGTCTGACCCTGTGCCTCATGGGAACAGTCCAGCCCGAACTGCCAAGCCATGTCTTCCCTGGACCGGATTCAAGCTTCCTAGGACTGGTTTCTGGCATTCCAGCCGTCTTTAGCCAGGCTTGCTTGAATCCAGTGCCAGTTCCGGTAAATATACCTCCAGGAACGACCCTTGTATTGTAAACAGGCCTCCAAGCACTCCATCCCACCAGGGAAATGTCTGGTGGATAAAAGGCCTGTCATGGCCTGCATTGCATCGCCTCATAATAAATGTAATCGCAGTGCTTCAGTGACCAGTATATAGCACTTATTTGCAGTTACATCTGTGTTTATATCAAGCAAATATGTTGCAATAACGTTTCTATCGTCACAGTCAATAAGATTTCTGATTTACTAGTGAAGGGTGCTTCATTACAGATATCCCTATTTTGATAATCCGTTTTACCTCATACCAGTGATAGTGATATTCACGTACTGTTCATAATATACCACGAGATGGCGCTCTCTTCACAACATTTACTCCATAAACTTCTATAATGCTACATGCCATATTAGGCAGGGCCTCACTGTTCACTTATTTGTTCTTGCTGTTTGTGAACCTATCTTCTGGTGTGGTGGGCCTGTTTTTCCTGTAAATTGCCCTTACCACAAACATTGCCCGCGTAAACTGCGTGTCTTTACAAGTTCAAAAACTGCCACGACCAACAAATGGAGGCCACGTTTTTTAGCTGTCTGATTTGCTAATAGTGGCCTCTTTTATTTTGGTGCCGGGCAAATTTCTGCCCCAGTCCGACCCTGATGGTGATCCTTTGATTTGTAGCCTTAGTGGCTATGGTAGCTACATTATTTTCATTACTCTTCTATTGTTGTTGGAAGAACTCTCACTTTGTTTTGGAGTATTAGATTTTAATTTGCCGCATGTTTTTCCACTTGTCACTGCCCAATTCCAGGATTGCCAGAAGCTGAGGCTGCCTTGTCTTTGTTCAACCGATGCCTCTTTCGTCCACCCCCTGTCTCTTTATCTCAAACCTGAAGGTTGTTTTTCATTTTTTCATCCCCGCTTTCTCTCTTTGCCATTGTGCTCCATTCTTTCTCTTATCCGTTCTAATTCCTTGTTATTTCTTCCTTTCGCTCTTGCTCTTAGTTAAAGTCTAATGATAAAAAAGAAATCCCAGGCAGTCCTAAAAGATGAGTGCCGGTGCCCACCACCTGCAACCACTAACACAAATTAGGTACTGAGGGCCTCATTTCTGAAAAGTGATGCATCACTGTTCGAAAATTGCAATGCCTCACTTTTCATTGCGCCCTACTTGCTACACTAATGATGCGTCATATTTACAGTATGACGCATCATGTTGCAAAGAGTTACAGATACGCCAGTATTTCTGACATATCTATAGGCGCAAAAATGACGGATTGCTGGAATATCTCACAAAAGTGATGAAACTCCAGCAATGGGCTATTACTTATGGGCAAGTCCCATCTTAAATGTGTTTGCATCAGTCTTGGGCCTTCCAAGAAGTACACGTTAGATATTGACGCATTTGCATCCTAGAAGTGGCCCAGTGAAATCTTGTAGATTTCACTGCGTCACTTCTACGACCCTTTCTTGCGTTGGAACGCCCCTCCTGCATACATTATACCTGGCGCAGGAATAATGTGTACCTAGATGCGTCACTTTGTAAATATAGCACACCATGGCGCACTTTTTACGCAGCTGGAGCGTCACAAAAAGAGGCGCACCGGCGGCACAAAAGTGACGCAAGGGCCCCTAAATAAGCTCCTGAAAGCTTACACAGTTTTAGCAGGACTTACATCACAAGGCAATCGAGTACTAAGGGAAACGCAATCATTGACATGATGCTCATGTGCTTTATTTTGAATGACTACTAAATGCAACAAAAGGTAGTTCTGTTACTTTTACGGTATATGCTATTCACATTATGAGTTGGGCATAGATGACTATAATGCATGTAATATGTTCCAGTGCATGCCTTACAATGACTTGTATATATAGGAAATGTTAGCGATTTTAACAAATAAATGTTATAATACTCCGTTTTAAAAGGAACAAGAGAAGTTAATTTTTAAGTATCTTGAGGTGTAATTGTGGTTTTAATATTATCTTGTTATGCTGCTGCTCTTTTTCCTGTTGAATATTACCATGTTTTGCTGTTGTCCTTTCTCTTATCACGGAATGTGGAATGTACTTTTAAGGTTTTAACAAATCAAATAAAGTTTTGTTTGACTGACTGACTGACTTGCTCCCACGTGTCAGCCAGCTAACTGTAGACCTTACTTGAAATATGTCCATGCATCAGTGTGGCACATTTTGGTCTCACCTGAGAACTTTAGATGATTAAGTAAGTCTAAAAAAATGAATTAAAAAAAGCTTTAAAAAGGGGGCTTTTGACCCACTCATTACTTATTATTGGTTGGCCTCATTGTCTATCTAATTTTCTTCCTTTTCATTGGTGTGATGAGTCTGCGACTGTCTACGCCTGTCTGCTTCACTTGGGCTTCACTTCATCTCCGTGTGTTATCTTTCATTCTCTGGAGCATGGACCAAGTACTGATTGCTTTACTGATTAGTTTTCATACCTGCTGCGTGCCCTCAAATTAGGGTACGTTTTCTTTTTGTTTTGCTTATACTTGCAAGACAACTTGAAACCATCAGAGTAGAAACTCGTGCTTTGGGCATATGACCCATTTCTGACACATAAATGTTAACCACCTGTTGCTTCACCTCTGCCCACCCCTGAATCCTCAAGTGACGCTCACCAGTCACCCTCCCCACCCATTACCTCTGCCAATCCTAGATGCCTCGAATCACCCACTCCATCCTTTACCTCTACCAACCCCTGATCCTTAAAGTCACCCCACTTCCCTTTACCCCTGTTCACCCCTGAACTCTCAAATCACCCTCACCTCCCTTTACCTCTGCATACCCCTGAATCTTCACGTCACCCTCAGCTACTTTCCCCTTTACCAACCCCAAACCCTCAGGTCACTCTCAAGATAGTCCACGCTACAAATACACACCGTTCCCACCTATCAGGACTAGAGAACCCGTGTTGGGTGTAGGGAACAATGTATAAATAGTAATAGAGTACAGTACATTACATTACGATAGACAAGCCTAACCCTATGATGGGGTGTTTGGGTAGTTCTCTCACTAGGAGCGGTTTTTAAGATTGCCAAATTGTGGATTTTAATGTGCTATATTGGGGACTAAAAAGATCGTTTTAGAAAGTAACAAAGGAGACATCAAGACGATCTTCAAATATTTCTCGCAACATCTCACAATTATTATTCGAAAATTCACCGACAAAGGCAGTGAATAAAAGAGACACCCCTCCATTGGCTTATTGTAAATAACATAATATCACAATAGCTAACACAAAAGGATGCACAAGAAGATATCTGTCTACAGAATTCTGTTCAATATTGGGTACTATGGCTGGGATTTTTTAACAGGTGTTGACCACTAACAGCTTCTCAGTCCACCCAGCCCCTGCTGTACCTCTCCTCAGAAATGCAACCCTTACCTCATGGCTTCGCCCAGGACAGGTCTGGTCCATGCGCAGTGACCTGTTTGAGTCGAGAGTGGATGCTGTGCTTGTACCTAGCAAATCTTTCAGTGGCTTGCACTAACATGGATGTTCGAGAAGGGCCCATGACATGCAGCGGATAGCTATGGTTTTGAGAAATGCAAGAAGATTGGGGAAAGCAGGATACAGATATAGGGGCATATTACCAACAACTAGCGATAATTATCCTATGTTGGTTTAGCGGCGATATTTTTATCGCCGAGCTGCGGCGATTTTTATCGCTTAGGAACCTTTCTATTACAAAGGTTTATCTCCTAAGCGATAAAAATCGGCCGAAATGCATGAATATCGCTGAAAAGTCTGCGATATTCATGCATTACCGAGCTAATGCTCTTAGCCATGTTATCCACCCACCATTGGATAACATGGCTAAGAACTGCTAAGGGGCAGGTGTTAGCTTTTGGAGATATTCGCGCTTAGCGCGAATGTCTCCAAAAGTTGGTAAAAGGATATAGCGATGTTAGCGACTGTTTCCAGTCGCTAACATCTTGGCAAGCCCACTTTGCATGTCATTAGTGATAAATATCACTGACATGCAAAGCGGGGCCCAAGATGGTCGCTATCTCCTACTAGCTGTCGCTAACTGGTGTTAGCGACAGCTAGGTAATAGGGAGATAATTTTATCTCCGCTTTCTTTGCTTTTAAAGCCAAAAAAGCGGAGATAAACCCCCTTGATAATATGCCCCATAGTGCTCAAACACCAAAAACACAACAGAAACTTCTCTTCAAAGATGTTCAGGACTATGTGTAGCTGTTCCATATTCATAAGGGAAGGACACAATATTTTAATGAGAATCAACTTGTCACTTCAACAAAAAATACAAGGCTTGGAATGTAGAAGGAAAATATGCATTGTTGTGTTAAGAAGCCAAGAAAACAGCTTTTTGTTTGTTTTATTTTTTAAGGGTAAACAGGGTAGATCAAAGCTGGCAGGAGCCAAGATGGCTACTTTTCCTTGGTACTTAAGCTGGAGCTCTGTTTTTCCACCTGCTTCCTCTAACCCAGAATAATGTATCAGATCCTGCCAGGTACTACATCAGAGCCGGTTTCCCTCTTAGAATGGGCCAATGGAGACATGTAAGTAGGGATTTCTGCTCTCCTCCCGTTCCTTGACATTAAGGGCTTAAATACGAGTCTGACTTTCTGAGGACCGCCGTACTCCTGGTGGCGCGGCGGTGGCGGTCCAGCCACCACGGCACCGGCAGTCTGACTGCCCCATCACGACTTGGGCAGTCGGACCGCCCTGGGACCACCACCGCCGCCTGGGAACCGATGTTCCCTGGCTGTGGCGCGGCAGTCAGAGGCAGCAATATGCTTGGCGGGACTGCCGTGGTCCCGCCAAGCATACTACAAGTTCCCTCCCTGCCAGGGTTTTCATGACTGTTCCACCGCCATGAAAACTCTGACAGAGAGGAAACAAAGGAGACCCTACATGGTCCCCTTGTGCCTCTGTGCCCTGTGTATGCACACAAGGGGGGCACAACATTTGCCCCTGCGTGCATTCACAACAGTTCCTGCACGGCAAGGACATTACTGTTGATGCCATGCAGGAACCTTGTGAGGCGTTCCCATTGGTGCGCTTTTTTTAAAGGCAACGCCCCCTTGGATGAGGTACCACAGAGGGAACCGCCACACTGCCCTCCAGGCTATAAAAAACTTGTAATCTGATGGGCAGCGGCTCTAGGCGGTGCGTGGAAGTGGTGGTGGCAGGCCGCCCGCTCCCGCACCGCCAAAAGTCCTAATTGTGCCCTAAGTGTGCTGCTGGGAGCGGGGAATGGATGGCATCATCAGCACTGGCTAGCCTACCTTCGCTCAACTAAGCCAACATGCGTAGAGGGTTTGACAGCTCCAGAGGTCTGACCCTAAAGATGTATTGGTGGAACAAAGAAACTGGCAGGTCTGCAGCTAAATCAGGTCTCCAACAAACATGAATTCCAGGGGTGTGGGGGGTGAAGCAGGTCGGTGGAAGGATTTGCAGGGAAGGTGGTGCTGAAGATTGTAAGTAGGCTCCTGCTGCAGCAGTGAACTAACTCCTGCCTCAATGGATCTAGAACATCTAACTCGACAGAGTCAGAGAGGGGCGGGTGTGTTTCCTGGATGTCACACATCTCTCCATCAAATTGTTCCTTTGTCGTGTGTGGCTCCCTATATCTCTAGCTAGTATTATTTTGGGACTTTCCTTTGAAAATGGCAGACAAAATCTAGAAAGGGAATGGCTTATTCATTCCTAACTCAGAGAATAAGGGGCATAAGAATGGTGATGAGGTAGCCTTTGATCATGCAGACCTGATGAGGGGGAGAGACAATAATCCTCAGGCCACCTATGAATGCTGCAAGCTCCCCTGGAGCAAAATACCACCAGGGTTGAAACAGTGGTGACAGCTGTTGAAGAGAATGGCTGGACTTGCACATTGTGGTTCTCAAACAGAAGAGGTGGTGGTGATGTCATCAGGTAGAATACATGGGCTGGAAGTGCAGGGGCAAACAAATGCACTGACAGATCCGTAAGACTTTAAAGCAGGCTTCTCCAATGAGCATCTCATGAACTAACTGTAGCTCTCCAGCAACCTGTAAACAGCTCTCTTGTGTGCAGCCAACTCTACTATATTAGAAACTTTTGCTTGGATGAATTAATATACGTATGCCAAAATTGATAGTGTGTATTAAAGATGAAAATTAGTTTATTTTCAGAACTCATGAACTGAAATTTGAAGGAAAATGGCTGAATTTCGAAATATATATTTAAAGCTGATATTTGAGTGATAAATCATATGGTACTAAGGTGACTTTTTATAAGTGCTATTACCTTGGTACCAGAGGCAACGCTGCTATGGCTGTTATGTATTACCCATGTAGAAGCATTACATGAATGCTGGCAACCTGGCCTGATGCACTGAGGTGATCGATAGTAACCTTGCAAATGGCGTCCACTTTGTAACATTGTCTAATGTGGACGCTGTTACCATACTATCTCCTGATGAGTTCATTGAACACAAGTAGCTCGCATTATAGAAAAGGTTGAAGACCCCTGCTTTAAAGACTCTGCAGTTGGGCATGCTGTGCTGTTAAAACAGCACTGTCAGGTGTCAGCTAAGACAAGTCGGGTTCCAAAATCAGGGCCCTGGGAAAGCCTACATATACTGCAGTGCCTCTGAATTAGTAATGGAAAATATATTGGGTGCCCTGATAAGAGGTTCTGGATATGACATGTGGAATAGTGCACAAGGCTTCTAGACGTCCTACAAGGTCGAGGAGTAGTGATATTAATGCCAGTGGCGCCGTAATGACGTGCTTATCTTGGCCAAAAGAAAGGCTATGCTAATGAGAGTTGTACTGAACGCAAAGTGCATTGTACATGTCAATCAGAGCCACATTCATTTTGCTGATGGGTGTCCTGAAACTCTGTGAAGAGGACAAATGAGCAGTCGGATGGAATTGCTTGACAGAGAAGGTATTAGCATCAGTAGGGGTTCCAGTCCAATGCCAAGAGGTATGCCCATTGTGAGAAGTTGGCCTGATAAATGATGCTCACTAGTTCTAGTGATCACCTTGTATCAGTCCAAACAACCCTTATGGTGATTGGTTGTAAGTCAACCTCATAGACCAGCTATCCTAATGGTAGCATGGACAAAGCAGTCTTAGGCTAAACTCTTTTGGCATGTGAAGCCAGCTGTTTTAAAACATATAACCCCTTGAATACCAGATGAAAGGACACCACACAGGTTGTTATGAAAATAAACAATATATTTATTACTAACAAACACCTCTGAACTCTTTATGAGATCAGAGGGCTAAGCACATAACAATACTCTTCAGAAAAATACAATAAGTCGCACAAATTACAATGGTGCCCTAGGGGCACGGCAAACCATATACTAAGTAAATGGTATAAGTAGAACAATAGGAGAAATGAGGATGCCCAGAGGCTGTAGAATCGCTGGGGCTACAGTACCCTAACCTTAGGTAAGGATCAGGAGGCCCACGGGACGCGTGCGCAGTGTTAGAACACACACGCAGGTTTCAATGCAAAGTCAACGGGCATTAACAATTTACAAAATAGGTGAGTAAGGACAGTTCCGACTGGTTGAGACTGAAACTACAGGATACCTGGACACTCGGAGAGGCAATCTTCCTATGAGCACCGAAATGCTCTCTTTAGCTCACCCACGGGCTGCGGTTTGCATAGGTGTGAAAGTGTGTCGGGTTTCAGCGTTGAAGTCAATGGAGCCTTGGAGAAGGATGCTGCAGGCACCCAGGAGGAAGATGTCCTGAGTGATCCAAGGGCGGATCGAAGAAGATGGAGACCTGAAAGCAGAGGGGGCAATGTTCAAAGTCACTAGCCAGTGACCAGAGTGGAACAAGGAAGGAACCAGATGATGTTGTCGCGATCAGGTGAAGAGGTGACGCTTGACTCTGCAGCCATGTGAACCAGGAGGTGTCTTCGGTGACCAGGATGGAGGCACCAGCTGTCACACGCAGGTTCTCGCTGTCGGCGGTGTCTGTTCCAGGATCTGATTTAACAGGCCTTGGCAAATGCAGCCCACGCGGCAAGAGAAGATGGCGTCTGGAGCGGACCAGGAGGCTCCGGGGTGCTTCTCTTTTGGAAGGAAGCAAGGGCCAGTCTGAAGCAACCAGACCAGCAGTGTAGATTTCAAGGTTCGTCATCTAGGAGGCCACTAGCCAGCCGGCAAGTGACCAGACAATGCGTCGAGTAGCAATCAAGCAGAAGGGCCCCACACAGATCTCGTGGATGCTGGAGGGCTGGTCTTCGGTGCAGGAGCTGCTCGGGGCAGGGGCTTCTCAATCCCCAAAGCACTTTCTCAAGGGTGCCTCAGAGGTTGTGCTGGAAGCGAAGTACAGTTCTTCAAAGATGGCTGGTCCCACGTGTCTCGTCGCACCCACGGGTCTCAGCTGTGCTGCAGATGTGGGTAGAGGTCGGAGAGGTCTGGGAGTCCGGGTCTCATTGAGCTCTGAGGTCTGGTTCCAGCAGGAAGGACGACAAAGTTAACTGCTAGGACGCTTGATGGTGCCTGCTTGTGCAGGGTGGTCACTCCTTGGCCACAAGGGAGATTTCTTCAGTCTTCTGTGGAGCAGAACGCGTCCAGAGTGTCTTCTTGTAAAGTTGTTCGGGATAATCTAATTTGGAATGGGACCAGCTCCCACCTTTATTCTGCTTAAGGGGGCTGTACTAGTGACTAGGTCCCTCCCATGGGTGGGACCAGGAAGGGGGGTGGTTACACCCCCCTATCCTTTGTCCGGTTTCGCGCCAGAGCTGGGGCTGGAGTGCTCCAGCAACTGGTTTGAACCGGGGTATGCACAGGGACACCTTGTGCGCCCCAGGTATGTCTCATTCCTTTCAGCCCTGCCTATCTGGATACACAAAGTCCTGTCTGGGGTGGTGCTGGCACCTCTCCAGCCAGGAAACTCTTTGTCCAGGCCTCCCTCGCTGGAAGGACTCCCAGCAGCAGGAGGTCAGACTTGTCTCTGTGGCAGCAGCATCCATTTTGTGATGCTGAGGCTCGGGTTAACTTTAACCGGGGTTACAGTTACATACATGTCTTATCCCTCTAGAAGGGTGGAATGCTACCCCTGTCACCAGAACTGGCGAAGGGGTAATATTCCAAAGCGTATGACACCTTGCACGACATGTTTCGATAATGCTATGCCAAATTTAGCAATAACCGCAAGGATTATAATGCACTTAAGAGTAAATGGTATAGCGTTATCATGGAACAGCTATAAGGACATGGTTCCGAAAGCTGCAGACAGGCTCAGCTCATGCTAAAGCACCATCTCACATAATTCCAAGCACTCTGCCTTCAGGATTGATAAGGACTGCCATAGGAGTGACTTATAGGAATCTATGTGTCCATTTTGGGTTAGATATAGGTATACTATATCTACAGCAAAGGGTGATTACACAACCTTGCCCCAGCTGTGTTACCAGCCAGTTTTGTCTGTTTAGATGGCCAGCAAGGGGGGGCATAATACATGCTGCAGCCCCTGGTAGGCCTTGGGTGCACTTATGCCCTGGGTACCTATGGTACACTGTACAAGGACTTACAAGAGTGACCCATTACCAATTGGTAAATGCACCTAAAGTACATGTGTGTCAATTTAGAGAGAGAACAGCTATGCTGTGGGTCTTATTAGCAGGCCCACAGCCAGGGAAAGTCATAAACCAGTGAAGCAAAAAGCAAAAATCTGGGGTGACTATAGGATTGCAGACCCTACTCTCCTACACCCATTCTCATAGTGACCCTGCCAGGGCTTTCCTACTGAGCCTGGATTGGTAAAATGGATGATTGTCTTTGAACTAAAGGTGTTCTAATGTCTTCCCAAGAGTATGGAGAAGTAAATCTGTTCTGTGATTTTTGGGATGGTGTCATCCCAGGAGAGAAATGCAGAGCCACTACGGTATGAACATGAGGAGGAAATTTTATTTTCACATTATTAATCTCTTATCCTCTTCCTCCTATTGGTGGTTTTGTTGGAACCGTTCTATTATGTACACAGACTTACATTTTGGAATGTGTTCTATTCTAAAAGTTTTGCAATCATGTTGGAGTTCAGGAGAGAGTTTAATTGTTGAACAGTGTTTTTAAATGTTTTATTTAGTTTTATTCAGACAAATGTATACCAAAACAGATACATACACACACAATGCACAATGAATTGCAAAGTGGACACCTTACATGGAAAAAATAGCAGCAGTATGCTGTACAGCACATTGACGTTACACAGATATATGTTTCAGGGATAAAATGCAACTCCATATACATTAGTACAATCAACAAAATAATGGTTATTGAGGCTTGATGATAATATATATGTGAGCAGACCGGGTCAGGGGGTACTAGGACGACTGAGTCAAGGAGAGAGGGATACCCTGCCCACCAACACAATGGGCCATAGAGGAAATGTTGTTATCCTAACTGGAAGCGTAGCATACGCAAGGTATTAGTTGTTTAAGGCAACCATTGGGGTGCTCTCGGCAGAGCTTCAGCTGTTAATGGCCTAGTGTCATCAGGGAGGCCCACATCGCTTTCCCTGAGCCAAGACATGAAGGGTTCCCAAATATCTTTCGGGCGAGATGCTGTTGGCATGAGACTCCAAAATGCTGCCAGCTGCTCTTGGCAACAAACTATGTCTCAGATCCACTCAGGAATTCAGGGGTACCTGGTGGCTCCCCAATGTATAGCTAGTCTACGCTTTGTGAGCAGCAGCAACATAGTTGTGAGGTGGCGGGATCCAGGTGGAATCTCCTCCACGTAGCCCAGCAATGCAACTAATGGGGAACATACCAGCGTCAGTCCAGTGATGGCCTGTATTGGGTCATATACCTCCCCCCAGAATCTAGATATAACTGGGCAATTCCATGCGATGTGTAAAAAGGTAGTGGCTTCACGTTTGCACTTCCAACAATGCGAGTCCCTTAGGAGCTTCAGGGGGTTCGATAGTATTGGTGTAGAAATTTAAAATGTATAAGTCTCAGCTTGTAGTTAGTGGATAAATATCTTAGTTGTGAGCAACAAAACTCCCATTGTGCATCTGTGGGCAGATCTACCAAGTCGTTCCCCCACTGCTCCAGAGCCCTTGGGGCAACCCATAGGGTATTTATTTGCATGAAAGTATAGAGCCTGGTTATCAATTTACGAGAGGACAGTGTGATTAATAGGTGTACTAATGGTTTCATGATAGCTGAAGAAGTTGGAAAAGTATGATGCATTGTTTTGCAGGTGGCTCAGAATTGATAATATAGGAGTAATTCCAGGATTGGTGGTTGTGCGTCATCCTGACATGTTGGCGGTTCCAAAAATGTGCCTTGTGGATAGAGGCCGCCTAACGTAGAGATGCCCATTTTACAAGAATGTGCGATAGCGCCCTTGTCATGCAGGAAGTGGAGGTGTGGGTGAATCGCAAGTGATGTGGAGGGCGCATACAGCATTGGAGTACCTGTCTGCTTCCTCAGTCCATCTCAAGCCCAACGTAGGGTTTCGACTGTGTTTATTTCATTAGCATTTCTATGATAGAGTTTATAGACAGTTGCGTGCAGAGGGGTTGGGTTGGCTACGTCCCTCTCTGTGGCCACATGTGGCTGAAACGGGATGGGATGTACCCATAATTGAAGAAATTGTACTTGTGCACATAACGCATAGAGTTTGAAATCAGGAGCTCCCAGTCCTTCCTTCGATAGAGGGCGTGTCAACAGTTCCCAGCTCACCAGGGGTTGGCCGCAAGCCCAGACCAGGGCAATCATTTTATTTTTTTATTTTTTTTCCTATTTAAGAAGTTTTATATAGCGCTGGCCTGACCCGAGGGCATTGGAGCGCTTTACATCAGATACAATGCAGATAATCACATAAAACAATAATAGGGAAGGTTGGCGATGGAGAGTTCTGCTTCGAGGTCTTGCTGACATAGAGCCTGTTTCCGGGATCCGACTGCTCCTATCGGTTCCCTAGGGAGCAGTCGAGGAACAAGGTACTGAGTTAACTCTTGAATTTTACAAAGGTGGGGATAGTTCTGATGTGAGGGGGAATGGAGTTCCAGTTTTTGGGCGCACTCCCGGCGAAGGATCGAGCCGCAGTTTTTTGTTTTCGAGTTTTCAGCAGGATGAGTAGAAGAGAGTTCGAGCTTTTGAGGTTCCTGGCCTGACCGGCTTTTTTGAGTTTGGCCGCCAAATATTTGGGTTTGCCTGTGTGCAAGGCTTTATGAGTGAGGCAGGCTGTTCTGAAACTAGCCCTCATTTCCATTGGGAGCCACTTGAGTTCTCTGAGTGCAGGAGAAATGTAGTTGAATTTCTTGATTCCGGTGACCATTCTGGCTGCCGCGCTGAGCGTTGTTTTGAGGGGAGCAAGATGTGATTTTGCTATCCCTGAGAGGACTGCATTCCCAGAGTCCAGTCTTGACAATACTGATGTTTGGGTGGCCTGTTTGAGATTATTGGGCGGGATGAAAGGTTTTATTTTGTTCAGTAGCTATAAGTTAAGTAAGGCTCTCTTCGCTGAGTTCTTGATGTGTATGGACATGCCACAGGGATTTAAAAGTGGCCTGAGTTAAGGGTATTGGTATAATAACAAAAAGGTATAATAATTTAGGGAGAACTATCATTTTAACTATGACACTTCTACCCAAAAGTGTCAGAGGCAAAGTGGCGCAGAATTTCGACTTGCCCTCCAGCCAGTCTAGTTTTTTTGCCAAAATTCAAGCGCCAGATGTCCTGTAGGTCTTTGCTTAGCCACACTACAAGGTATTTAATTACATTATCCCCCAAGTAAGCGGAAATTCCGGTGTGCTGTCTAGTGGAGCATTTGTGAGAGGCAGAACATAGGATTTTGGCCAATTGATTTTTATGCCTGACATGCCCCCTTAGCAAAGGATGTCCCTTAATACTGGGTTCAAATTATCATCTGATTTCTGAATGTATAGTGTAATGTTGTCAGCGTACATGGAGATGATGAGGTTTCTATCTGTGAAAAGTAGACCTTGGGCGGATTGATGCTGGTGGATTCTAGCTGTTAATGGCTCCATTGCTACCACAAAAAGCAGCGATGATAGAGGGCAGCTCTGCCTGGTGCTGCAGGTAGTGGGAAAGGGTTCCGAAATTAAATCATTTGCTTTGAGCCGGGCTGTAGGTTTGGTGTATAGCAAGCTAATTAAATTGATGAAATTAGGACTGACGCCCAGCCTAGGCAGGATGGTAAACTAGAAGTGCCACTCAAGAAAATCAAACACTTTAATTGAGTCCAGAAAATCTGCAACGACTGGAATTTGAGTGTCAATTTGGTGGATTGTGGAGAAGACTGTACGCAGGTTATGGGCTGTTGACCTGCTGGAATAAACCCAGATTGGGCGCGCCTTGCGATAAGTGCCAAAAGTGGCTGTAGTCTGTTGGCGATCAGTTGGCCAGGATCTTTGCATTACCATTACTTAGCGAGAGGCATCTATAGGAATCACATAGATTTGATGCTATATCTGGTTTTAATAGGGAAATGAAAACTGCCTCCCGCATGGTCGGCAGTAGTATACAAATTTCCAGTGATTCTTGATATATATCAAGAAGTTGGGAGCAAGATCTTCCTTATACGTCTTATAAAATAAGGTGGTCAGCCTTTCCACTTCGTAAGCTTCTAATAACATGTGTGATATCTTCAACTGTGAAAGGTTTGTCTAAATATTCTCTGTGGTTTGCACTAAGCCAGAACAGCTCAATTGAGTCTAGATATTCGCCTAGGTCAGGGTTAGGTACATTTTGCATGGCAGTGTATAATGAAAAATAACATTTTGTCAGATATTCATGAGTGGCCATTTGTCCCCTAATGGGGGAGGAGTTCTCCTCCATCAACTTGGCTACAAAAATAAAGGGATGTGTGTTGCTTGAGTGCATTAGCCAGGGTCTTGCCTGGCCTGTCGCCCTCCCCATAACCACGTGCTCTTGCTTTTTTCCCAGGAACCTGGTCTCCCCTGCCACCTCTGTTTCGAATTACGATATTTAGCTTCTTATAGAAGCCAATTGCTTGGGGTCTCTAGAGTTGAAGAACTGCAGCTCAAGAGACTTTCTGTCCTGCTCCAATTTTGTGAGAGTAGAGCGAATGGACCGAAGTACCCCTGATTGCTTATAGATAAAGGCCCCTCTTATTACCGCCTTGAAGGCCTCCCATAGTATAGAGGGAGAGTCCACCGATCCCTCATTAGTAGAAAAATATTGGGTAATGCCCGTTTGGATTTCCTCTTTGAATGCTGCATCCAAAAGGGCGTGTGGGGGAAGTGGCCAGCTGAACGCGCGTGGGGATGTATATTGAATTCTCCACTTCAGCATAACCAGGGCATGGTCAGAGAGTGTGCGCGGTAGATGTAGTACATCTACTGTCCAAGCCGCGACATCACACGTTACAAGCCAATAGTCTAGTCTGGACCAGGCGCTGTGATAGGAAGTGATGCAGGTGCCACCCTGGCGCTTGGATGTCTAGTACGTCAGATATCAGTGAGCCTGTGTTCAAGGATGATGTTGGTTAGCTGTAATGCTGCCGTGTGAAGGGGATTGCCAGGGGTCCCTACCCTGTCCCAGTTATTGTTCAGAATAGCATTAAAGTCCCCGCCCCAGATAACGTGTCTCCACCTGCAGCCATTATCTTGGCCCATACAGTAAGGAAATATTGTGGTCTTCAACATTTGGACTGTAGATGGCTACCAGGGTGACCAGTGTCGTCAGGAGGGAGCCCCTTAGAATGACATAGCGCCCATCCGGGTCTATTTGTGCATGTGTAGTCGACCAGCTAAGCCCTCGCCTGATCAGTATCGAGACCCCCCCTGGCGTAGTTGGAGTATGAAGCCGAGTACATCTCACCCCAATATCTATGTTTCAGTTTGGGGTCAATGGTGTGCTTCAAGTGGGTCTCTTGGAGGAAACATAAGTCTATATGGTGCCTGCGTAAATATGTATGTACCATCCTTTCCTTTCTGACATCATTAGGCCCTCTCACATTCCATGTGAGGGATTTGGTCTCAATCATGGTTTAGCAGGGAAAATTGAGTAGCGGGCTTCATGCTAGAGGAGGATGTACTGTGAAGCGTCAATAATGGAGTAATGAGATGTCTTTTTTGCTGCCAGTTTCTTGCATATGGGTGAAGTGTCCTGTCTATATGAAAACCTATGGTACAATTGAACCTGTGCAAGTGCAGTGCGGTTAATGATCATGTGTCTGTAAATGCTTTAAACTCACTGTCCCACCCCCTCCCACAACGACCCCCCAATTAGGTTGTGACTGATAACCACCCACCCCCCTTGAAATTACCCTATAACAAAATAAGAACATAGATACATGGGAGATCTCCCTGTGGGGGCCTGGGACGCCTGCTTTAACCTGCCATAGGACAGGGTGGCCAGGCTTTGGCATGTAAAACTGAATCTGCCAAATATTAGGCTAGGGATCAAATTGACAGGTTCATCATGTTTGATTTTTAGCTTGGTCGGATACAACATGGCATACGGAATGGAGGCGTTCTGTAGAATGTGTTTCGCTGGTGTAAATTCTCTGCGCGTGGCCTGAACAGCAGGAGTGTAGTCATGAAAATGGATAGTTGGTTTCCCTGATGGGTTAAGGGGCTTTTGGCTCTGGCTTCTCTAAGAACTGCGTCTCTGTCCCCATAGTTCAAGAGGCGCGTGATGTTTGGACTTGGTGGAGCTCCCGGCAGCTGCCGGGGGCTCAGAGAACAGTGAGCATGCTCCACAATCATTACCTGTGAAAGCACCGGGCCAAACAGTTCCTGCAGCAGAATCTCAATGAATGGTTCCATTTTCGGGATTGCTGTAGATTCAGGGAGGACAATAATCTTAGGTTGCTGTATCTAGAACACGCTTCTAAATCTTCCTTCTTAGCCTTAATCATAGCAAGCACTTCCTCCATGTTCAATATTTGCGTTCTATATTCCGCCTGAGAGTCTTGAGTGTCCGACCGTCTATTCTCCAGGACGTCCAAACGAGTTTCATGAGCGTCAACCCGTTTCTTAACAGTGTCCAGGCTTGAGGTCAGTGCATCTATTTTGTTTTCTATTGTTTTAAGGCTGGAATGCACATCGAGCAGGATGGATCGCATGTCCTCCTCCTGTTTCGTCATTTCTTTAGGTCCCTGGGCAGTATCCAGCTCAGAACTCGCCTCTGTTGTACGTGTTTGGCGTTTGCGCTCAAAAGGAATCTTTGGCCGCTTAGGGTCTGCCTTACCCATGGTTGCAGGCCATGTAGCGTTACTGTGAGTCGATCTAGCAGAGCCCTCAAATTCTGCAGGTTTTAGGAGGCAGAACGGTCCGCAGTCGTCCCCAGCGCAAGTGATGTTGTGATTCACTGAGCCCAGTGGCCAGGTTATATGAGGTGATACAGTAGTGCACCACTCCTTGTGCTCTTAAGGATGAGAGGTACTTTGCAAATTGGAGGGGGGCAGAAGGAAAGACATCCACATCAATAGAGAAGGAAGAGGGGCCTCTCGCTCGCCTCTAGACTGGAGGGAGAGACCTAATGGGCCTCAGCGCAGCCGGGACCACCTCTCTGCAGTGCAGCACAGAATAAGCAGACAAGATGGCAAAGGCTTCCTAGGGTCTGCCATGCCAATGGCAGCAGGTTTTGAAGCACAACCGTTAGTCGATCGAGCAGAGCCCTCAGACCTCATCAGCATATTCGGAGTGGGAGCAGTCCGCAGGTGCCTGCAATTTAGTTGATGCCGTGATCCAACTGCACCCAGCAATTAGAATATTTGGGGCGATGCGGTAGAGCACCACGCTTCGTGATTTAAGGTAGGGAAGGCACTTCGCAATTCAGAGGGGCGGAGTAGGAGGCAGGGCCCTAATACCATTAGGGCAGGAAAGAGGGTCTTGCGCAAGCTGCTGGATGGGTGGGAGAGATCCGACGGGCCCCCAGCGCAGGCGGAGCAGCAGCTCAGCAAAATGCAGGAGGAGCAGACAAGATGGCAGAGGCCCGCCTCGGCTCCCCACGGTCCAGCACAGCCGCCGCAACAGGTATTTCCCCAATGCAAGAGCACGCCCGACCGCGCCCCCGCCCAACACTAGCAGGCGCGAAACGCCAAGAGGGCCCAGGCACACACGGCGTGGGTTCCCCCAGTGCTGCTCCAAACCTAACCCCGGCTCTCACTCACTGCATTGCCACAGAACTCCATCCCGCTCGTGACTCCTCATCTGACTGATCCAATCTTCTCCACAGCACCGGATCTGTATGGCATCTTTCAGCAGGGAGACCAGCCGGACCGACCCTGTCCGCTCCCGTAGTTGCTCCGGGTGCCGCAAGTGCGCATGCTCACACAGCCCGGCCGGGCTCACACCGGAAATTGCAAGCCGCTGTTGGTCAGGGCACAGAACTCAACCCCAGATAGTCGATGGCTGCCGCAAGTGTACCGAAATCAGGGGGCAGGTTTTGTGGCATCTCTAGGAGCTCCCAATTTTTTTTTTTTATTAATTTATTTTATTGGCATTTCAAAAAAGAAAAAAAAAAACAAGGCAAGAGCATCATAAGCATTGACAATATTCACTGGCAGCAGGATATACAAAAGAAAAACACAGCTACATTGGCAGGGACACAGCATACATGAATCAAATCAACACAGTGGTATGGAATAGGACATAGTATCTGGAAATACCCAGGGCCCAACCTCCCAGGCAGTTGCAGTAGGGAATAGGCCATCCCGAGAACAGGAGGGCACCGTTCCATCCAAAGCCTAGTGTCAGCATCATCACCCACCCCAGGACCTCACTCAGGGTGCTGCCCAGTCACCGTGTCTGGCAACACACTTGGCAACTCCACACTACTATCCATGTCGGCCTCCACAGTCTCACCACCCCCAGCCGTCTCCTCCCGGTTCATTGCACCGTCCAGTACCAAGGACCAGAAATTCTTGGGCCTGTTGCGTGGGAGCATCAAGACGCTGTAAAGCTCGGATTGCGTGCAGCAGTATGTCAGCTCCCTCGTCCAGGACTTAAGAGAGGGCCTCTCATCCAAGCGCGCGCAATGCACCATTTAGCTATAAGGAAAGCCATGTCAGTTAGTTGCCTATGTGCTGGGCGCAGGGGTTTCGAATAACCCAGTATGGCTAGTAGCGGATCCGGGACCAAAGCCAAATGCATCACTCTGTTAATCTCCACGTATACCGCAGGCCAGAAGGATAAAATCTGCAGGGCAGGCCCAGGCGACACACTAAAAGTCAGCAATTTGCGCATTGCACCGCTCACACGTCGGGGAGTCTCGCAGCTTCTACCTGTATAGTCTCTCTGGGGTATAATAGGATCTGTTCAAAAACTTAAAGTGTAGGAGTCTGTGACATCCATTCAATGATATCTTTCTAGTGCTGGTGCAGCAATATTGCCACATCTCCTCTCAAAGCTCAATTTGCAAGTCAAATTGCCATGCCAATCTCAGCTTCGCATACTTCGTCATTCTCTCAGAAAGGGCGATGCAGTATAAATTGGTTATTAATTTAACTGGGGACTTTGCGTTGACCACATAGTCATATGCCATGACCGTCCGAGGCTCCTCCATATCATCCCCCAGAAGATCCCTCAGTACATGTCTTACCCTATAGAACTGGAAACGTGCCAGCACGGGAAAGGTGCGTCACCAGAGACAAGTCCCTCCCATGCACGCGCTGTTCCTCCTACAAATAGATCCCCCATTGTGTGGACATTCAACAGATGCACCGCCGATAGCACTCCCTTCTCTTTCCACGGGGCCAGCCAGGAGAACCACTCTATCGCCGCCTTTGGAGCATACAACTTGGAGCACGCCTGGGTATCGATCATGTCATGCCAAGCATGCGTGACCGAATTCAAGGAATCCAGAATCCCCGTACGGCGATGTCGAGGTCTCGCCAAGAGTGCGGGCAGCGGGGTCGGGTCTGCAACTATCGTTTCAATGTGCACATGGGGGGCATTCAGAGGGCCATGCATCCAATAATGGGCATGTGCACTTTGTGCGGCGCGGTAGTAGAGTTCCAGATCCGGGGAATTGAGTCCACCAGCCACATATGGGCGAATTAAAATATTCCATGCAACCCTGGGTTGCTTTCCCACCCATGCAAGATGTACCATTAGCGCTTGTAGCCGTCGGAAAAAGTGAGATGATAAAACCATAGGCACATTACTAAACAAGAATAGGAATCGTGGGAGAACTATCATTTTCATGAGCGATATGCGTCCCAAGAGTGATAACGGAAGAGTGATCCATTTCTCGACATCGTCCTCCAATTTAGATATAGCACTGCCATAATTCTCCCTGAGAACAAACTCCGAGTCCGTATAGAGACGGATCCCAAGATAACGCAAAGCGTTCGTAGTCCACTGTAGTGGATACTCTGGCTCAAATTTCTCTGTGGCAGGCGTCAGAGGAAACATAACAGATTTGTTCCAATTAACATGGATGCCCGAAAGGTAGCTAAACAGGACCACTTCACGAAGAACCGGAGAGAGATGTGTCACCGGGTCACGGACATATAGAAGAGTGTCATCCTCATAGGTGGATACAATCAAATTATATGTAGGGAAACGGATGCCCCTGTGACTGTGGTACTCCCGTAAGGCGCAGGCAAGGGGCTCGGCCGCTAGTGCATAAAGGATCGGGGAAAGGGGACATCCTTGTCTTGTCCCTCTACCAATCTTAATGGGATCAGTAATGAGCGAACCAATACGTATGCGAGACGTGGGGGATGTATATTACACCGCCAAAAGCTGCAGAAACAACTGCCCCACTCCCAGCCGACACAGGACTTAACGAAGGAAAGGCCACTCCACAGAGTCGAAGGCCTTATCCATGTCTAAGAAAACGGCCACTGCCGACACCTCCGGACGAGTGTGCTGAAAAGCCGCAAAGACCGTTCTAATGTTATACGTGAAGTTACGAGTGGGAACAAATCCTGACTGTTCCGGAGCCACCAGAGTGGTGACCAAAGGTTGGAGGCCGTTGGAAAGGAGTTTGGCAAGTATTTTCGCGTCCACGTTCATAAGAGACCGGGATACTTGTCCTATCCCTTCTACATTTAGCAAGTCAATTTCAATTTCAATTTTTCAATTTCAATTTATGTTTATTTGTTTGATTAATTAAAATCTTACAAAACAGATATATATTTAAAATATCTTTAAGTAATCAGATATTTAAAAACGTCATGCATTTCATGAAAAAACGAAATCTAATAAAAATTTTCCTTAAGATTTTTCACGATCACCGATAAAAATTTTACAAAAGCAGAGTTCATTGGTAGATCTTTCGGGTTTAGACAAGCCATTACTGCTTGTCTACAAATCCTTATACCTCGGGCATTAAATAACCTCCTGAGGATTGCTTTCCTTTCTGTATCCATTGCAGAACAAACCAAGTGCAGAATATCTTCTTGTCCCAGTTTACATAGCCTACATGTCATATTGCCCTCAATGGCCTTCCATGGTGGAAGATGGCACAAGCCTGGCCAGAGTCCAAAGCGTACTCTTATAAATAATCGCTTACTTTGGTGGGACCATGGAGTTTCAAGGTATTTTTGGACTTGCTTTTTTTTATATTCGTTTATAATTGGCCATGCATGCTTCCTTTTTACCAATAATTCTTTGTCTTTTAGCAGCGATAGGTGAGTAACCAATTTATTAATTGTTTTTTTAAAGCTTTCCTGGGTGATTGTATTTTCCCAAATTGCTGTTATTCCAAATTCTTCTTTTACTTTATTTAGATAAGCCCAGGCTTGAAGTTTACGATTGTCTCTTACTTCTTGCCATAAGGCTCGGGACAATTGATTACCCTGGTCCTTTTTTACACGGTTCCAGACTTTCAAAATTTGGCCTTGACGGGCGTATTGTTGATTGTTATATTACACCGCCAAAAGCTGCAGAAACAACTGCCCCACTCCCAGCCGACACAGGACTTAACGAAGGAAAGGCCACTCCACAGAGTCGAAGGCCTTTTCCATGTCCAAGAAAACGGCCACTGCCGACACCTCCGGACGCGTGTGCTGAAAAGCCGCAAAGACCGTTCTAATGTTATACGTGAGGTTACGAGTGGGAACAAATCCTGACTGTTCCGGAGCCACCAGAGTGGTGACCAAAGGTTGGAGGCCGTTGGAAAGCAGTTTGGCAAGTATTTTCGCGTCCACGTTCATAAGAGACAGTAGGTGATACGACGCGCACTCTCCGGGGTCTTTCCCAGGTTTAAGTATCGCAACGATAATTGCCTCTCTCATAGAGGGTGGCATTGTTCCCGAGTTAGCCATGTCATCAAACAGAGTGAGCAAATGAGGTATCAAGAGGTCAGAAAATGCCTTATAAAAGGCCACTGTGAGGCCATCACTGCCAGGCGCGCTCCCCCCTTCATCGCAGAGAGCGCCAGAACAACTTCATCCCGATAGAATGGACGAGCCAGGAATTCGCGGTGTAGGTTAGAGAGCCACGGAAGCTCAATATGGGAAAGGTAATCGGTATTGCTTTCCTCCGGCGCAGGACCATGCGATCACAGCTGTGAATAATATTCCCGGAAGCGCTTCGCGACTTGAGCGTTAGGGAGAGGTTCGTCCGTCGTCTCAGACCTCAACACCGGGATACTTGTCCTATCCCTTCTACATTTAGCAAGTCGCGCTAGAACCGAGCCCGGACGTTCTCTTTCACAATATGGCGAGCAGTGGCATATTTGACCTCAGCGTCCGCTTCCTCATTATACTCCTGTCGAACTCCAACTATTGTCTGTGTCAGGGTCTCATCATTTGTCTGTAGCCGCTGAAGCTCCAAATCCCTGAGCTTGGATTCTAAGGTTTGGAGTCTGCCCCTAATCTATTTCAGCACCCCCGCATGCTTAGAGATAGTGACCCCCCTGACAAAGAGCTTAAACGCCTCCCAGACAGATTGAAAAGAGTCAACCGAGCCCACATTCGTCTCGAAAAAAGTTACTATAGCCGTCGTCAGCTCCTCCTTAAAGAGGGCATCCAACAAGGAGAATGGGGAAGCACCAAGCGAAGGGTGGAATCCGACGTGCGGGAGTGGTGAAAGCCATCAAAATAGGAGAGTGGTCCGAATAAGTGCGCGGCAGGACAGCGCATGACTGGATATTAGAAAGGCAATGGGATGAAACAAACCCATAGTCTATTCTCGTATGAATATTATGGGGGGCTGTATAGTGTGTAAACCCTCCCAGCGTTGGGTGCCTATGTCTCCAGACACCAGTTAAGTCCAAATTGGTGAGCTGCACAGTCAGTGTTCGAGCAGAGGCCGAGGGCAACCGGGTCGGGCCAACCGACCTGTCTAGTCCCGGGTGTCGCGTCAAGTTGAAGTCCCCTCCCCAACAAACCAACTTCTCTGAGTGCGGCGTGATTTTCGCAGCTAAATCAGTGTAAAAGTCTGGGTGATCGTAGTTGGGACCATAAGTATTTACTACGCACATGTCAAAGCCCCTGCCGAAGCAGCCAGTGATTATGTACCTCCCATCGCTATCCGTTACCAGAGAGGACCACTTCAACGAGGACCTTGGGCTGAATCACGTGAGAACACCCCTAGTGTGTGTTGTGAACCCTGCAGCATGGACATTGCCCCCAAGTCCCCGGTATCTGAGAATCGGACTGTCCACAGGCAGGTGAGTTTCTTGCAATATCGCTATGTCAAACCTATGCCTAGCAAAGTACTGTAGAATTTTTCGCACCTTGCGGTGGTCGTTTAGTCCCCGGACATTCCAGGTCAGGAACCGTAAAGTGTCAGGAGATTCGTCCTCCACTGTCATCGCGTTTTCCAAAGTGTGTGTGTGTAACCTACCATAAGCATGCGGAACCTATGCATAATAATAAAATCTGCCATAATCATGTGCATATACTTAAAAGACATTTCTAAAGAACATAATACAACCTGCCTCAAATTCTTAAAGACGCCATTCCCTCTGAACACCCCTCCCTGAGCACCCACCCACGCCTGCCCTACCCCAACTAGGCCACGTACATCCCACCACACCCCAAGTCCCACCCCTACCTCCCGTCCTGGCCGCAGCGCAAAAAAAACACACAGAGTCAGAACAACCAAGTCAAACAACCTGTCCCCCCTTCTCCCCTTCACGCACATGCGAACTAAGTGAGTATCACACGAGGGCAGAGGTAGCCCGCAATTACAATCTACAATCAACAAGAGGGAATAAATAGCATTGCCCCCCGTCGCCCCCCGCCGTCTCAAGAAAAAACAGATTAGGAGTTGAAAAAACTTTTCAATCAGAACTAGTTGCCCCCCATTGCAAAAATAATAGGTCAATGAGCCCCCCCAAACAGCAGATGAGCACACCCCCTCAAAGAGAGTCATTACCCATTCCAGCGTCCAAATAACAGTCATTCCCCGATGGGCGGGAAAACAGGGCATCGTATCACATAACAACATGGTAAGTATCCGGGCATCTGCAGCCGCCTTGCTGTACATAGAGTGTCCACTTGCGTTATGGGCAGCTGCTGCCAACCAAAATTGGGATCCCCCCAATATATAGTCTCATAAAGCAACATTCCCCACTCCCCCTCACACATCTAAGCAACATGCAGCACGAGTTGCGCATCTTATCTGAACCAGGACTACTCAGTCTTGTTCCTCCAGGGAGCCGTCCGCAGCATCCGCCTCATCGTTTCTGGATGGTCGTTTCTCTCTCTGCCAGTCCCTGAGGGCTTTCTGTAACACCTTGGGGTCTGTGAATATCATAGACTTCCCCTGCCTGTTAATTTGCAGGTTCGCTGGGTACAGCATTGCGTAGTCTGCGCCCAATTCCCGTAGCGGACGCTTCATTGGTGCAAACTGCTTTCTGGCCTCCTGCACCCTAGCGCTGAAATCCGGGTACAAGGTCAGCACCGAGGCCTCATACTGCAATGATTGCTTGTCTCTGGCCAGTCTCAGAGCGACGTCGCGATCTCGATAACTAAGCAGTTTAGCGATTATGGGGCGGGGGGCCCCGGCTTAGGTCGAGGTCCCAGCGATCGGTGGCTCTCTCATCCACAAACATGGCAGAAAAAGCTGTGTCCCCAAGGAGTTTCTTTAACAGGCATTCGACAAAAAGCTCCATGTTCCTAGTCTGAGTGGTCTCTGGTAGGCCCGTGATGCGGAGATTGCATCGCCGAGAGCGAGCTTCCAAGTCCTCGGATTTATCAAGTAGGGACTGCATAGCTCTGCTGATCTGCTTGTTCTCCGAGTCCAGAGTGGACTGAGCCTTCTCAACCTCAGTGAGTCGGCGTTCCGACGAATCAATCCGCTCCGCATGTTTGTCCAACCGTTCAGCCCTACAGTCCATGCGATACGTGAGAGCATCAAGTTTAGTTCCCAGAGTGGTCATTCCCCCCTGGAGGTTTTTTTCCATGGCAATGAGCAGTCCATGCAAGTCTTGCTGCTGCGCCTTCTCCGTTGTGTCGCGGTCCGCGTTACCGCCGCCCCCGCGTCGTCCGACGACCTGGGTCCTCTGGGGCCAAAAGAGAGCTTAGGCTGTGTTCTGTCCGAGCGACCCATGCTTGCAATAAATGCCCACTCTCAATGCAGGAGAAAGACCAGGGGCCACCAGCTACTGTAGAGCAGGCCACCACACCGGCGTTCCCACTGCTAAAACGCAAGTGCAGGTGCCTTCTAATGAGTAATGAAAAGGCGTCGCATCCCCCAAAATCGCGCTGGATTCTTATGGGTCCAGGCCCCGGAGGGCGGCCAGAAGGAGCAGGTCCCCCTCCAGGGGTCGTAGCTGAGGGGCTGAGGTTGGGCGCGGTATGAAGGGCCCAGCACCACCAACACAACCCCGCAGGGTCTGACCACCCATCAGTACAGGTGGACAGGGGCACTGCAATCCAAGGGGACCAATATAGAGGCACGCAGGTTAGTAGCGCCCACTGAGACTATCCCGATGCACCTGCACAAATCACTGGCTCCGACCACCACTGCAGGGACGTCAGGGATCTCCAAGGCCTACTTTAAATATTGCTCCAGGCCAGTAAAACCAGGGGGGTCCGGTCACAGGATGCGTATGGTGGCACCCGCAGACACACGCGGCCGAGAGCGCCCACTGGTCAGTCCGCCAGCAGGGCCGGAAATTCACTCAGACCACCCTGCGTGTGCAGGGGAAAGCAAGATGGCGGCCGCAGCACTTCAGGACCTCCAGCGTCCCAGTCCCGGCGTAACAGGCAGGCAGGGAGGGAGCAGCAGCAGTCCAGGCGTTCTCGCCCCCTCCCGCAGTCCACCGCAAAGATCAGCACCGCAGATCACTCCGGGGCGCAGGAGGGGATCGCCACAGGTCAGGCAGCAGAGCCGTCGCATCGGCCCCTCACACGGCGCTCCCAGGGCAGGCCGGGGAAGAGGGCACACAGGCTGACACTCCACCCGGGCAGCAACGAGCACCAGCCGCCTCAGCAATGGACAGCAGCAGCTTCCTCGCTCTGCTCCTCGCTCGTGGATCCGGCGCGCTGCCGAGGTGAGCTCCACGGGAGGGGGAAGACCCAATAGTCAGAGCCCCCACCTCCACAATCCAGCGCCCCCGAGTATTCGCCATCGCTCAGCTCCGCAAGTCACACTCCAGCGCCAGTGGCGCCTCCGGGGGCAGTAGCAGCGGGTGTCCCGTCACTAGCTGCGGCGCTACATGTAATCCAGGCCACGGGTCCGCTAGCCCTCAGCTCACTCCAGGCCTCAACTAGCCACTCACCGCCCACCAGGGCAGGAGACAAAAGATCGTGCCCCCAGGTGTATCATTCCTTCAAGCGCCGCAGGGCATCGAAAGTAGGGCACAACTCACTAGGATAAGTGCAGGATAGATATTAGAGATGGAGCAGCCCTGGACTCAGGCGGCCATCTCGGTTGCCGGCTAGCTCCGCCCCCCAAGGAGCTCCCAATTATGTTGATGTCTCTATGGGGCTTCTGGATGACCAGTGACCATTTCCAGCCACTGGGCCAGTCGTGGCGTCCTCTGGTAAGGTTTGGGAATTCTATCTTAAATGTATACATTCAGCCTAGTCGATGTCTTCCAGTGGTGGCTTGGTTTACACTGGCAGATTCCGTGCCTGAAAAGTGATTTTAGAGGATATTAAAGTCTGGCCTGCAGAGCCCCTTTAGAAGGCGGCTATTCTGCAGTGCATCGTAGCCAAGGCCCACACAGTGTACTATTGTTAAATAATTGTAGACAGAAGACTTCGGGGCATATAATCAAGGGGGTTTATCTCCGCTTTTTTGGCTTTAAAAGCCAAGAAAGCGGAGATAAAATTATCTCCCTATTACTAAGCTGTCGCTAACACCAGTTAGTGACAGCTAATAGGAGATAGCGACCATCTTGGGCCCCGCTTTGCATGTCAGTGATATTTGTCACTAATGACATGCAAAGTGGGCGTGCCAAGATGTTAGCGACTGGAAGCAGTCCCTAACATCGCTATCTCCTATTACCAACTTTTGGAGATATTCGCGCTAAGCGTGAATATCTCCAAAAGCTAACACCTGCCCTGAGCAGTTCTTAGCCATGTTATCCAATGGGAGGTGGATAACATGGCTAAGAGCATTTGCTCGATAATGCATGAATATCGCTGACTTTTCAGCGATATTCATGCATTGCGGCCGTTTTTTATCGCATTTGCGATAAACCTTGCTAATAGCAAGGTTTATCTGCGATAAAACTCGCCGATGTGCAGCGATACTTTTTGTCTCTAAACAAGTTAGAGACAAAAATTATCGCTAGTTGTTGGTAATATGCCCCTTTGTTCCACAATAAAATTAGTCTGCTTAAAATTAGGGTAATTACACAAAAGTCTTGAAAAATTGAATGAGAAATTACATCATTGCCAATCCAGCATTTTCCACAATCCTTTGGTGCAAAATGCGTCCTTACGTTTATTTTTTGATGTGTTGATGCATTTTGCCGTAACAAAATCTGTGCAAAATGGGCAAATGAAGGAATTAACAGCAGCCAGTGGTGGTCGGTACGGCTCGTGGGGAGCGAGGGTCGCAACTTAGAAAAACAAAAAACACCTACCTTCTTGTCGGGTCCCATGTCTCTGCTCTGACTCTGGTCTTCCAGGAACAGGAAGCACCTTGCACACAGGCTCCCCTGACCAATCACAACACTGCAATGCAGCGTTGTGATTGGTCTGAACGCTTTGACACAGTCCTCATCCAGGGGCTGGAGAGGTGGGCATGCACGGGGAACACGCGCATGACTAGTTTGCGCGGCCTAAGAGCATCGACCATTCATTGCGCACTTAGGAGGGTTGTACCCTCCTCCCCTGCTCCTCAGCCACACACCAAACCCTCACGTAAGCTGCCACAGCAGGAGGAAAAAATAAAATGATAATAACATTACATTATTATCTTTTTATTTTTTCCTTTCTTTTCCTGCTTGAGGGCAGTGGGGCAATGCTCCTCCGCCTTAGCAGAGGAGCCGCCACAGCGGCCACTCTTATTTTGTTAGTTGACGTTCTTAATATGCTCCTTACAGACAAGAGGCTCAATACTTATTGTGGCATAACAACGAAATTTCTAGCATTTTGCCTATAAAGTGCAATGTGAAACACCAGCAATTGATGATCGCGAGATCCCAGCTGTGTAAACAAGATTCCGCATTTGCAAATGAAATTTCGCCAGGGCCTAGATGAGATGTGATGACATCTACCGACAGCATTAAAATAGGTGAATTGTCAGTCGCCTGGAGCCTGTTCATTTCCAGTCTGGTTTATACCAGTGCTATCATAAAAAGAATATCTGCTCTGGGGATAACTGCTGAACACCTTGATGATAGCAGAACTATTGAACATAGGTTGGTAAAGTGAATTGGCGGCCAAGCCTGACATCAGTGGTGGACGACTGCTGCTAGAGGTCGTTCTCAGATAGAGAAACAGCACTTGCAGCCATCAAGTGCCCCAGCTATTAAACTGGACCTAGGCCTCTTTCAAACAAGGACAGATTTGAAATGCTCAGGGCTTTAAGTGGGTCAGGTCCTGTTGGTGCTCAGCACCGGCAGTTCTAAAAGTACAGTGCTAAGACAGGTCCCTATCGGGCTTCCCAATTTTTTCCTTAATTCCAAGAATGAAAAAAATGTAGGCATGTGCAGTGAACTTCACTTCGTTTGCGGAGTTTTCTACACTCCGTGGAGCATGCAGAGTTCTGACCCAGAGCGGAGTTGTTTCCATGATCGCGCTCAAGCGAGGAAAATCCAATGGTAGACCACCTCCCAGTGTGATTCCTCAACAAGAGTTGTTGCAGATGGTCACGACCGCTCACATTGAGAAACCTTCAGTTCACGTTGAAAAATCTATGACTTGAGTAGAACATCTACTCGAGTGGCCAAAAGAAGCAGTGCCCTCTTGCGTTTTGCATGGTGCCATTCATGCTCATTTTCCAGTGCGGGACAACCACCCCAGCACTACAAATCAGCATAAACGGCACAATCTAACCCACTCTGCCACTTGTGGAACTCCGCGTGGCGTCACCGAGTTTTTTCATGGAGTTCTGCATAAGGAAACTCCGCAAACTTCGCCCAGGCCTAAAAAAATATTAACTTTGCAGCAGTACCACACATCACAGGCCGTTGATGAAACCTCAAAGAGGCTCCTGGAAGCCAACACTGTGGAATCCTCTGAGGGGCAGGAGGGGTGAAGGGCAGAGTCAGGCACTAAATGTGACTTGTCTAAAGCTTATACATGGGCATCTGCTGCTGCCAAGTAACTTCAAATGCAAAAACCACAGTTGATGGACAGAATGCAGAACAATGTCATACATTCACCCCAGTACAGAGATCTGGGCCTAAATCCATCGTTTTTTTGCACTCCACACCACCCCAGTTCAGACATGGCCATATGCAAATCAGCCTTGACCCTGTGCCTCATGGGAACAGTCCAGCCCGAAATGCCAAGCCATGCCTTCCCTGGACCAGAAACAAGCTTCTGAGGACCGGTTACTGGCATTCCAGCCGTCTTCAGCCCGGCTTGCTTGAATCCAATGGTGTGGAGTGCATGGGACTCACGTCTGAGCATACCCATCCCACTCGGGTGACAAATGCAAAAACCACAGTTGATGGACAGAATGCAGAACAATGTCATACATTCACCCCAATAGAGAGATCTGGGCCTAAATCCATAATGCCAAGTAACTTCAAGACATTCTAAGCCAGCAAGAAATTCAATTAAATATTGTTCAAAGAGTTTGATTAAACGTTCCCAATCAAGCGTTGTCCCCTGGTTCCAAGCCTGCATTCCCCAAGAGTCACCTACACTGAGCCTTTGGCCCCTCACAGCTGGCATTAGGTGCAGGGCGGGCCATTGCTATTGAAGAAGTGGCCTGCAACCAGTGATGGCATTGTATCCAAATGTGCATGACATGATTTGTTTTCTTGTTTTCACTGTATGTTAAGCCCACAACTTCCATTGTTTTCTCTGTTGAGAACTGCTCAATTTTACCTGGTTAAAATCACACCTCTTGTTGCATGCTGTGGACTTCCGCTTAAGAAGGAATTACATGTGTGTCAATCCAAAATATATTTACTTACCGATGTTATTAGGGAGAGATTGCACCTTATATGCAGGGCCGCTGGAATGACGTGATTTTACAGTTGCAACATCTTCCACATAATTGTAGATTTGCCTCAATTGCCACACAATCCATCATCTGTGGCCTAATTTGCAGAGTTTAATTAACCAAGTGCTGTTTCCAGCTCAAACGGGTCAACAGTTACTAAATAAACAGCGCAATGTGTTGCTGCACAGTGGAAGGCCCTTTACTAAGCTTGATTGGTCACCTTTCTGTTGCTTTTTGCTGTATTTATGTGTAAAACCGGTACTAACGAAGAGAAACATTTGCCAAGATAGTGTTTCTATTTTTTATTGAAAACCCGCAAATGTAAAAAAAAAAAACAACAGCAATCCACATCTCAAAATGTAATTTGTCACACAGTGCTAATAAACGGAGATGTACTAAATTAGAACGAAAATTGAGACAAAAGTATGAAATTCAGAAAATATTGTGTAAGTAGCCAGGCCTGTAAGAAACAAGTCTTTCCTTAATTGGTTGCCATAGCTCATGGAATTTGAGTCTATTTGGTGTTTCTGGATGATAGTGAACTCGAGCCACAGGCAACGATAAATTCCTGGCAGTAAGCTTTTGATCTAGTGGTTCTCTTGAAAGCTAAGTCCTGGCAACGCCCAGACTTCTAACCATGATGCCAAAGAAATAAATTGCCAGCAAGATTGAAATGGATACTTTGTGAGTGTCCCAAAATAATCTTCTTCGAATCCCATCTAACAACCTGCAGCAAGTTAATCAATTTGTTAAAAAAATTGTTGCCCAAACTAATGAAAAGACTGGTCAAGTGGCGAAGACATGGGTAATGCCGGCGTTAAAAAACCTTGCAACAAAAGCAAGTGGAAGTGTCCTCGCAGCCTTTTTTAAACAGTCGGTAAGGTGTATAATTAACCGTTCTTAATTTGAGCCGGTGGTTTCTGGTGCTCGGCACCAGCACTTAATTGTCAACACTAAGCTTGTGACAGTCTGCCACATCACCATTGCCATCCCTGAAGACTATAGGATCACTTGCAAAGACCGTACCAACCACACAGGAGGAGGAATCGCCATCGCCCATAAGAAATCAATCCGCATCTCAACCAGCTCTGACGCCAACCTCGCCTACTCCGAACACCTTCACTTCCAGATCCACATCGACCCAAAGACCACACTCAGAGGCACCCTCCTCTACAGACCACCTGGACCCCGCGCAAAATTCAGTGAAGACATCACGGACTTCATCACTCCACACGCGCTCCCCTCCAAAGAATACATCCTTCTGGGAGACCTCAACTTTCACCTTGAAAAGATCAACGACCGCAACACCACCACCCTCCTGGACTTAAACAACTGGTCACTTCCCCCACCTACATCGCAGGTCACACACTCGACCCCATCTTCACCTCCAGCAATCATGTCTCCTTCAGCCACACTACGGATCTGCTCTGGACTGACCACAGCTGCGTTCACTTCACCTACAACAAGCCCAAACCCACCAACCACCTCCAACCAACTCTGCAAAGAAACTGGAACAAAATGACCACCGACCAGATCTCCTCATCGCTCCTTCTAAACACCCCAGCCCACTCCTCGGACCCAAACCTAGCCGCCGCCAACTTCACCCTATGGTTATCCAACACCGCCGACACCTTAGCACCACTGAAAAAACGTCAAAGCAAACCTGGCAACAAGAAGGCCTCGTGGTTCAACGATGATCTTAAGAAGTCCAAGAAACTCTGCCGCACCCTTGAAAAAGCGTGGAAAAAAGACCCAACCACCAGCACCAAGGACGCCTTCAAAACCGCCACCCGCACTCACCACCAACTAATCCGAAAGGCCAAGAAAACAGCATTCAAGGATCGACTTGACAACAACGCCCACAACAGCAAGGAACTTTTCAACATCGTCAAGGAGTTTTCCAATCCCTCGGCCAACTCCAACGACATCACCCCCTCTCAAACCCTCTGCGACTCCCTAGCCTCATTCTTCCACAACAAGATTGCAGACATCCACAACAGCTTCGACAACCAACCTGGAGCCCAACCCACCCAACCACATGCTGAACACTCTCCCCCCGCGAACACCCTTAACGACTGGAACCCAATCTCCACTGAGGACACCATCCGCCTGATGAACTCCATCCACTCAGGATCCCCCACAGACCCATGCCCTCACCACATCTTCAACAAAGCAGACTCCGTCATAGCACCGCACCTCCGAGACGTCATCAACTGCTCCTTCAACTCCGCCACCTTTCCGGAAAACTGGAAACATGCTGAACTCACCGCCCTTCTGAAAAAACCCACAGCGGACCCCACCGAACTCAAAAATTACCGCCCCATCTCGCTCCTTCCATTCCCGGCCAAAGTAATCGAGAAAGCGGTCAACAACCAGCTCGCCGCTTTTCTCGAAGCCAACAAATCCCTCGACTCCTCACAATCTGGCTTCCGAGCAAAACACAGCACTGAAACCGCCCTCATCGCATCAACAGACGACATTCGAACTCTACTGGACAATGGAGACACAGTCGCCCTCATCCTCCTCGACCTCTCTGCAGCATTCGACACAGTCTGCCACAGCACCCTTTTACAACGCCTCAGCAACATCGGAATACATGGAAAAGCACTTGAATGGATCACCTCGTTCCTCACCGGAAGAACCCAGAGAGTCCGCCTTCCACCATTCAAGTCCGAGGCCACCGAAGTCATCTGTGGCGTACCACAAGGATCCTCTCTCAGCCCCACCCTCTTCAACATATACATGAGCCCCCTCGCGACCATCGCCCGCCAACACAACCTCAACATCATCTCTTACGCGGATGACACTCAACTGATCCTTTCTCTCACCAAGGACCCCAACACCGCCAAAACTAACCTACACGAAGGAATGAAAGAAGTTGCTGAATGGATGAAACACAGCCGTCTGAAACTGAACTCAGATAAAACAGAAGTCCTCATCCTAGGTACATCCCCCTCTGCATGGGACGACTCTTGGTGGCCGGAAGCCCTTGGAAAAGCACCCATCCCGACAGACCACGCACGGAACCTAGGCGTTATCCTGGATTCTTCACTTTCAATGAACAGACAAGTCAGCGCCGTATCCTCATCCTGCTTCAACATTCTTCGCATGCTCAAAAAAACATTTCGCTGGATCCCCACCGAAACCAGGAAAACAGTCACCCATGCTCTGGTCACGATCCGACTGGACTACGGAAACACCCTCTACGCAGGCACTACTGCTAAACTTCAAAAGAAACTCCAACGAATCCAAAACGCCTCAGCCAGAATCATATTAGACATCCCACGCAACGAACACATCTCTGGTCACCTGAAAGACCTCCACTGGCTACCCGTCAATAAGAGAATCACTTTCCGACTGCTAACCCACGCACACAAATCACTCTACGACATCGGACCAGAATGCCTCAATTCAAGACTGTCCTTCTACACCCCCTCCCGCCAACTACGCTCCTCCAGCCAAGCCCTCGCCACTATACCTCGCATCAACAAGACCACCATGGGAGGCAGATCCTTCTCCTACCTGGCTGCTAAAACATGGAACTCACTCCCCACTCACCTTCCCCTTACCCAGAACCACCTAGCTTTCAGAAAGCAACTTAAAACGTGGATATTTGACAAGTAATCCTCCCCCCCCTCCTTAGCGCCTTGAGACCCTCTGGGTATGTAGTGCGCTATATAAATTCTCTGACTTGACTTGACTTGGTGCTGTCTAGCTAATTTAGAGATGACCACAACAACAGTTGATTATTAATTCAATATACATTAAAAATGACTATAACCCGCCATCCAAGCTATTCTTATAGCTTTAAGGGTCTGAAATAATCCAAATGTTCACACTTGTAGGAATGTGATGGTTAGTAGTTGTTTTGTTACTATCATTGGCAGCATGTCCGGGGCAATCTGTGGTGTAAGCTGCAGTGGCCTCCTGACGAGGGCCCTTCACATATTTATTTTTACAAATTAAGCACTGATAATACATGTCATTAAGAACCTTAAATGAATGAATTTTCAAATGGGATATATTAAGGGTCTTCTCAGCCAACCGAATACGGAGCCTGATGTCTTCAAGAGAAACAGGAAGATCCAGTTTTATAGACCACGTGATCACCAATTAGTCAAAATAATGCTCATGTAGCCTACTACTCATAAGAATCTGGTAAAAAAAACAAAAAAAAACTGCTACCACGGTTCGCCGAATACCGAATCAGCTGAAAATATTATTCTGCTCCACTGAAATGTCATTAGCTGACAGGTGAGCAAGGTGGTCTCTGAGCTGCAGATATTGGATGAGAGTCAGCCTATGGGCACCAAGAGAGCTCTCCAATTCCTTGCGTGAGAGAAGAATTCCATTGCGAAACAGCTGGCCAAGCCTTTCAATGCCTATGGACCACCAGAGCAGGATATAAACAGTGGGAAATTAGGGTTGTTCCCTAATGACGTATATACATTAAACCTAAAGATTTTATACCAGGTTCTAATATGGAACCAGGCTGTGTCAAAAACTGCCAGAGTTTTAAATCTAGTGCATTTGAAATAGATTGTATCAGTCATCAGTTGCGAGGGCGGATGTACACAGTGAGAGACGAAATAATCTGTGTAGACTCGACAGCTCGACATGAATATGTAAACCCGTCTCGGCTAAAAGTCTGAAAACCTAAGAAGAAATTAAATAAAGCTGTAAAGATGGAGGCACCATACCATCCATATCACGGGAGCTGCAAATAGCGAACGGCATATCAAGGTTTTTTTGTAGAACCATTTACATTTCTGCCAACTAACTTTAATAATTTTAGGTCGAGCCTGGGCAGCGCATGCGCTGCTCTGCGAGGCAAGCTGTATTCGGTATATGGGCTATTATGGACTTTGAACACACCCACTGCTTTGGGTTGGTTAGTTGGGCTGCTTTTGAAAATTCCTTTTCTCTGGTTGGTTAATATTGAGCATCTGTCCTGCCTTTCAGTGCTTGGTTCCCTCCCAGCGGAAATCACCAATTGATTCTTTTGATTGGCCAGCTATCAACATCTCTTGACTCCTCTCTTGCACACCCTCCCCCCCTCCCGTCACCCACAAATGCAGCGTCCATCCATTTGTTATCTGACGGGGGAACATTTAGACCCTTTTCTATAGGTCAATAGAATAGTTTTCGGAGCATGCATGCAAATATAAATGTCTTAGTTTCAGATATAGTATAAAGGGGATTGGAGTGTGAGGAAAATAAAGAAAAGAACTGCAAGAGCCCCATTGACAATCTGTGCTGATACTTTATACTATATCTGAAACTAGGACATGTATATTTTCATGCGTGCTCCAAAAACTATTGTATTGAGTTTTAAATCTGTGACTGAGTTTAGGGAGGTAAGGGTGTTCTCTTCCCAAAATGTTGGATGCACCAGACTAATCTGCCTTGTAAATGGAGATAACAAGTTAATTTTACCATATGAGCGCCCATATGTCCCATACACCCAAGAGATCTATACGCCTTTTCTATAGGTCACGGGCCTGCTGAAGAACGTTATGTGATCCTGGAGGTAAGATCAAGATTAAACAAGCATTTGCAACACAATAGGTTTTGCATTGCTCAAAGTTTGACCTATTGGTGTTGCAAATAATAATGCAAAGGCAATAGCTCAAACTTTCAGTAATGCAAGACGTATTGCATTGCAGATGCTTGTTGAAAGTGCATTTAGGGGGTAGAGTGATTTGCTCTAAAAAAAAATAATTAACAAAACATGGCAAAATAACCATTTTGATTATATTGCATCTGTCAATAAGCCCTAGATTAAGTCGGTCTCACTTACTAAAAACTACCAAGGACTGTTGATACAATGTCTACTAATTAATATTCACCATTTACCGAGTAGTAGGAGTGATCCGGACACTTAAGTATGTAGCTGCTTTAACATATCAAGAGTCTGGGGCCCATGGCAAACTTGCAGTAATCTGAGTTTTTTCAATATTTAGTTTATAGCCAGAGGCCTTGCCAAATTGGCTAGCAATACCACGAATGGTAGGAAGGGCATTAGATGGAGATGAAGTTGGGATGGGAATATCATGAGCATATGCAAGAACTTTAGCATTAAGCATATTGAGCATCAGTAGCCGTAAGCATCACTAGAGGTAAGCATCAATAGAGGTAAGCATCACTAGAGGTATGCAGTCTACAGATTTTAGGCTTTGAATGCATGGTTCTAGGTACAAACAGAAAAGCTAGTGAGACAGTGGACAACCCTATTTGGACCCTATTGATTTCAATCTTATCAGACATACCACCCATACAAACAATAAGATATGGCATTGAATTATAGAGATTTGACAGCCCTTTCAAACGTTTTTGCCCAGCACATCTGTGTCATGACTTACACAAGAAGCCCCAGGAGACCCTGTTGAATGTTTTTTCTACGTCCAACAGGAACGTCCGAGCAGGCCTACACGGTGTTTCGGCTACATCCAAGGCTGAAATGGATATATTAATATGGGCGATAGTGGCACATGAAGGGATGAAACCTAGCTATATAGGATTCTCCAAGGACAAAACTGACAATACTGATTAGCTAGAAGCCGAGTGTAAATCTTAGCGTCCAAATTAATTCATTAAATGGGCCAATATGAGCAATAAGGGTTACTTTCTTTTCCTTTTTATTAAAACACCACAATACGTGCTTCCCCCATGATGCAGGTACAGTAGATAGAAATTAAGAGGAGTTCAACGTCACAGAGCTAGGGATGACATTTCCCAAGAAGGATTAGTAAAACTTAGTCTGGAATAGAATCTGGGCCAGGTGCTCTGCCAGATGCCAAATGAAATATATCTTCCCTCAAGGGCGTAGCTCCGGGGTGGTAGGGGTGGGGGGGGGGTTGGGGTATTACACCCCCCCCCCCTCGACTGTCTGAAGGTTCAGTCACTTTTGGGTAACCTGAAATCAGGCTCACCGACTGATGCAGCACCTCCAACTGTCCTTAATTTGGTTTCAGACATGGTGGCCCCGGTGATTCAGGAGGTGATCAATTCCTCCCTGGCAGCTGGGCTAGTCCCTCCCTCTTGGAAACAGGCAAGAGTAAAGGCGTTATTGAAAAAACCCAGTCTTAACCCTGATGACTGGGCCAACTCCCGCCCTATCTCCTTGCTGCCCACTATCAGTAAGCTCGCTGAAAAATACGTTAACTACTTGCTATCCACTTTTATTGAAAATAATAACTTACTACATCCAACCCAGACTGGTTTTAGGTGCAAACAGGGCACGGAAACTGCCCTTATTGCAGTAGTAGAGGAAACAAGGAAGATTGTTGATGGAGGCAGCTGTGCGGCCATACTGTTATTAGACCTCAGTGCGGCCTTTGATACTGTCAATCATTCTATTCTGACTCAAAGAATGAGTAATATAGGTATCACTGGGACCGCACTGAGGTGGCTACAGTCCTTCCTCTCCGATCGAACCTTTTCGGTGTTTGAGGATGACATCTCTTCCCCCCCTATGCATCTACACTGTGGCGTCCCCCAGGGCTCATCCCTCAGCCCAACTTTATTTAATATATATATATGAGACCATTGGCTGAGGTGGTGTTACCCTGGGGGATGCAACTGGTTACCTATGCTGATGATACTCAGCTCATCATCACTCTTTCTGGGCAGGACTCGACTTATGACAAGCTTTCTTCCTGCCTCAGCAGAGTCCGCGAGTGGATGGATGATTCCTTCCTGAAACTCAACGGAGCAAAAACGGATGTCATGATGCTAGGACATAATGCACCCTCCTCGGTGGAGGGATGGTGGCCGAATACTCTGGGCCAGCCCCCTCCCCCAAAAGAGCGAATTAAGAGTCTGGGAGTATGGCTGGACCCAGCGCTTAATTTTCTGGTGCAAGCTCGGAAGGTAGCAGCTACTTGCTATGCACTAATTAGATCACTTAGGAAAAACATTGGGCTACTTCCGTTTGAAGCGAGGCGAATACTAGTACAGGCTCTGATTTTAACTCGCCTTGACTACTCCAACGCAGTCTACCTAGGGGCCCCACAGGGACACTTAGGGTCCTACAGACTGTCCAGAACTGTGCAGCCCAGATGCTATTAGACATTCCACTAAGAACCTCAGCCAAACCAGCGCTCCGGCAACTACACCGGCTGCCAGTACAACAAAGTATTGAATTTAAGGCTATGACCATTGTTCATAAAGCCCAGACCAAGACAGGACCCGTTCTTATTCAACCTTTGTTTCGCCCCTATCAAACCAACAGGACCCTTAGATCCAGTAATAAGAACTTACTGGCAGTCCCAAGGATAAGGAGAAGCCGTATGGGCGGCAGACGTTTTGCTGTACAGTCGGCAAAACTCTGGAACAACCTGCCCGATGCTATCCGTCTGGAGGAGAACCATCTCAGGTTTAGGAATATGCTGAAAACATTTTTGTTCCCCTAAATCATCGGGGATGAATGGACCACTGAAGCGCTGGGATGCCTCTGGGTAACCATGCGCTATACAAATGTGTAGTCATTCATTCATTTATTTATTAAAAAATGGTGTTCATTAGTAAATAGTTGGGTACAAGCGCTTTCAGTCTGGTAATGTGAAGTGTCTGTCAGATTTAATCTGGAATTTTTACATGCCCACACTGACAAAAGCACACATCCTCTCCCTATGTTTCGAAAGCCTTAAAACATTTTCATTTGTTTGAAAAATGTAGCATTTTAAGTACCCACAAACAATCGCCTTCTCTCTTTCCAATGCCCCTCCTGCCCACCTCATGTCCTGCTTCTCATATAATGTGCTTTAGCAAGGTGTCCTAGCGTGATTGTTGGGAAAATTGAAGCTCCCCCTAGTCATACGGACCAAGCTACGCGCCCCTGGCTTTACGAATTCTAGTTGGGGAGACTGGTGCACCCAATACCTCTCGCTGAGCGTTTGTCAGCTGTAGCAGACTCGCTGTCCATAAACACTGGGTCATCCCTTCTTGTGAGGGCAGGACAACCTCAGACTATAGATCTGCATGAAAATAAGCTAGGATCTCCCTAGTGCCAGACACTATCTAACCTCATGAATTCATAATACTAAATATTCTTGGAGTCAGATATCTAAGCTGCTAGGACAATAAATGGCCCCTTTCTTTGCTGTTCTCGAAACAAGATGCCTGCTGAGACCACCACTATGGCTGTTATTTCACTAATGTGTACAGCAATTTTCAGATTGATAAAGCTTTTAAAAACATCTTTGCTTATAACCCTTTCCTATTGCCCAGTATTATGACCTTTTGTAATACTGCAGTGGATGACTACTATTGTAATTTATATTGCGTAGTCACTTTTGTACAGAAATAACATTTGTTACAATAGGTTTTTATGGCTCAGTAGTAGCTCCGGTTATATAAAGGTTTAAAACCTATGCACTACAGAGACCCTCCTCCTTTGTACTTTTTGCAAAGTGTCATGTTGATTGTTTTCACAGCTCTCCTGAAGCCCAAAAGCTCATTTTTTAAAACAAATTTCAGATTTATATAGCGTGAACTCGACCAGAAGGTATTGGAGCGCGTGAACTCGACCAGAAAGTATTGGAGCGCTTTACATGAGCACCAGTTACTTTACACAAGGCACAAGGACACATTCATTTTTTGGTAGGCACAGGGAGATAAATCGATTTGCCCAGAATCACAGGACATTGAGCCCACGCTGAAGCTTGAACCTGCTTCCCCAGCTCCAAAGTCGGCAGCTCTAGGTGTAAGGCTTCATCCTCTCATTTCAAGTGATAAACATTGAAGAAAATACCCTAAGGGAGAGAGTGGAGGTGAGATCTAGGGTAGTCAAAAGCAGGCTAAAATAACAAAAGTTCTACTTTTTTAGTTGTTCGAAGAGAGTGATTCCTTTAAAGAAAGAAAGATGTCAGCCATAATCAGTGAAAGGCCCATTTGCCCTCTATTTCCTGGGTAAAGGCATGGGCCATCGTCAGTGGTGTAATGGAGGACCCTGCAATGTGTGTGCTGGGGTGGGGGGGGGGGGCAGGGTTTCTTGCTTTTGAAGGGACCCCTCCATTCCCAAAGCCTTGCCAAGTATATTGCATTTTTGGCCCAAGATTTAATTATCTTGTGTAACTCTCCAGTCAATTAATGTGTATGCCATAACTTTTATACGTTTTTAAAAAGCTTTCTGAAGCAGTTTTAAAGTTAAAAGGCACAATCAGAAGATTTTATCTTATTTTATTGAATGTTGTATGGGTAGACGATAGAACATTGTTACTTCTCCATTTTATAGTGTGTTTTAAAAAGTAAAAGTTTTACCATCTTAATCATTATAAATTCAATAATATTGATTTTATATCTGTATTTGTAGATCTGAGTTGAGGTCTGAATCAAATAAAAATTTACTGAATTCAAAGCCTTGCCACTCTATGCCCTGCAGAATGCATGCAATGCATGCAATTGCATGGACTTAGAAATAGGTAAAGGATAAGGAAAGTCGCCCTGCTTTCCTGATCAGGCCCCTGCAGCGTAAGAGGGGCCCAACAAGTCATTGGGCCATATTAGCAAAGACTTGCGATAATCATCGCAAAGAGCGCTTAGCGCTGTATTTTTTATCGCCGGCTATGGCTGGTTTAGATCGCGGAGATAGCGCGTTATTATCAAAGCTGGTTTATTATCAAAGGTGATAATAAACCAGCGATAGCGGCCATTCTCCATCAATAACACAGGAATTCCAGCAATGAATTCCCATCGCTAAGGAAAAGGTCGTTAATAGGCAGGTGAGGATTCAGCCATAGAATCCACCTCCCTTAGAAAACAATGGCTAAGGAAGGATTTTAGCAGGTGTTAAAGTCCAGCGATAATCGCAAGTTTTTTTATCGCTTCACCTGCTTTGCTAATAGGGGAAGTTGTGTCAGCGACTGTTTTCAGTTGCTTTTAGTTGGGAACGTTTACCTTGCATGTCATTAGCGATAATTATTGCTGGCATGCAAAGTGATAGGAAAACCGTCCGCTATCGCCAAAAAGCTGTTGCTAACGCCTGTTAGCGACATCTTGCAGATAGGGCGATAAAAAAATCGCTGCTTTAGCGCAAAAAACTGCCGCTAAAGCAGCGGGATAAAGGCTTGCTAATATGCCCATAGAGCCCCCATTGAGCCTAAGACAAACTGATATCTGTGCAAGCTGGGAGATGTCAAGCCCCTCATCACATTCTGCAGGGAAGCCCAATCATTTTGTGCTATGCCACTGGCCCGCGCATCAACCCTCTACCAGGTAGGCCTAGGAACACAGGTACATCTTGTCGCTGGGTGTATTTTTGTTCAGGGGTGGTTAAGCTGATTGCATAATAATAGCTTGAACTAGTGTCTCATGGTAATCTCAACATGATCTACAGATCTCTCTCAGATTACACAAACACACAAGAAGAAGCTAGCAAAATTGTAAAAATGTTTTTACTTGATATACACATAATTTTTGTGAAAATGACACGTATTAAGTAAAAGTAGACTTAGCCAGTCGTTTGTGTGAAAATTGTGTGTAAGGTAAACCTTTGTGTACAAAATGCAAGCAATATACCACCGCAACGAATTTTCCATACAGTTTCGAGCCACACGGTGAACACAGTTAACAGAACAAACGCCAGAGTCATTCTTCTGTAGGCTCCCGCGTCACATACCATATTCCTCCATCATCACTGGTAACGGTCCACCCCACCCTCACGAATAAGTGTGAGCCCTTCCCACTGGCCCTCAAACAAAATAAAAGGGTTTTAGCAGGTCCGCCACATTTTTCTCTGCTTATTTCCCATAGTGGACATTATATACGGCAAAAAGACGAGGGACACGCAAGAGAATAGATGAAGCAAATCAAAGTATATTTATTTCAGTAAGTGAAAGCCATAATATATGCAAATAAAAATCCACTGGATGCGGCTAAGAACTTCTTCCTGGCATTAAAAGGTATAATTGTAAACACATTTCTATTTAACATACAGAAGTAAAAAATTATATAGAAATGCAGATACCAGCGTGTTGATTAAAATCAGCTCCGGTAAGAGGCATCGTCGATTTGTGGTTTCCCGTATTGCGCCAGGGTCGAAACGTCGACGATCCCCCATTTTTTAATTTCTTAAAGCCTACACCAGTCCCTCCCTGTCCCCCTGTATAATAGTGTATATATATTGTGTATGGGTAGGCTTTATATGTGCAATGTAAAAATATTTTCTTTGTTGCACTGAACCATCCTAAATCTTTGCTTACAGCTTTTTCTTCTCGTCACCTGAGCACCAACTTTCCTCTTTTCCTCTCATTCAAATTTTATGAATATGTAAATAAACTGCAGTATAACTTGTCTTGATACTGTTGTGTTGGGTTCATTGCATTTATAGCTGAATTAGCTAATTATACATCTCCATGTGTTTGTTTGTTCAGATTAAGTCTGACTTTTTGTGGATTGTGAATAATTAATACTCATATCATTTGCATTGTTTAAAAAATTGTGTCTAGGACCACTTTTTCAATATATATATACAATTAGCCAGGTCCTATTGATTTATTGGGTTTACCCCATTGTTTTCAATGATGCTACCCGTTGTAAGCAATATTGTTAAAAATAGCATTGTACCATTCAGTTACAAAGATACTTCTAAAGATGCAGACATCAAGTTAAATGGTTGACAAACTACATGGTGATCATCAGACCCTTTGCTGACAATAACTGAGCCACTTTGAGCAAGAATTCTATAAACGTTGCTATTATTTGAGGGAGTTGTTCCCCTTTCATACAAAATAGTAAGGCATGCCAACATTTTCTACTGTCATACAGATTAAGCATTCTTTTCAGTAGTATCTTGCATTCAGTTAGCAGAATGGGACAGATAGATAAAATGTATGTCAGGCTTTCTTCATGAAAATGGCGTGGTCTGCACTTAGTATTCTGTGGTTTCGGTTGCCATTCAGAATTGTATTCCAATTTTTGACATAAGCCAAATCGCAGGTGAAGTCACTTGTTTTTATAAAAAAAATCTAAGTAATGTTGTGAAATATGTCTGTGGACGAAGTTGCTTGTAAGAGTCAATAATTATCCAAGCGTGACTTCTTTTAATGAACTCTTCTTTGTCTTTATGCCATGACAACCTTCTTATTTGCTTATTTATTATGTTTTCAAAGGAGTTGTGAGGTAGTGCCAGATCCCATAACTCTTTTGCTTTTTGGTCTTTTAATGCTGCGTTGAAGGCCCGGGCCCAATTATTAAAATTTGATTGTGCACCAATTTGGATTTCTTTCCACAACATGCTGCGCAATGTGGCTTCACCAGAGGATCTTAGTAATGAGAGAGCCTTTTTGCATTGGTTTTGGTTATTCAAACCAAATTCAACTCGAATCTGAGATGGTGACGCATTCTGGGGAAGAAGAAACAGAAGCCGGATAACCTTATTTTGTGCACATTTGAGAAAAACCCCAACCCCTCCTGGGAAGGCTACTGTACCACAGCAAAGCATGGGAATAAATATGCCTTTTATTGCTGTAAGTAATGGCAGAAAGGTCGGGCTTTGTAATTTTCGAAGTATTAGTTGAAAGGCTGAGATTAGGGAAGTGATTCTAGGTTCAATGAATTCTGATGGAGTTGATGCGTTAGCAGATCTTGTAGCCAAACGTCAAGATATTTATATGACGAACCTTGAAGAATTGACTTACCACCCAACGACTAACTCCCCTTCTTATACATTTTTTAATAAAGTATTACTCTAGGGTCTGAAACACAGTGACACCATAGGACGGTTGGTGTCTGGGTTTGTCGCGCGGGACTGTCACATGCAATGAAACTGGTATAGAGGTGCAGGAGAAGTAGTCCACCGTCCTTTGTTTTTGCTAACATGATCAAAACCTTTGGAGAAATCCACAAAGCAAGTATATAAGTGTTGTTTTTTGACACACATTTGTCCAAGATCATAGTGAGCGCTACCAGATTATCTATAGTGCTAGATTTTGGTTTAAAACCTGTCTGGTAGAATGGGATTCGTTTTTTTTCTTTCAGACCATTCCTCCAGGTCAGCCAGTATGAGGCCTGCTAATATTTTAGAGCCTGAGTCCTTAAGAGCAATCATGGAATAGATTTCTGGAGAAGAAGAGAAGCCTTTCTTGTATATTGGCTGGAAGATGAAGCCATGCATTGAATCAGGGATTGCTTCTGTAGCTAGACAAAAATTAAACCAGGTATGGAAAGGACTACTCCAGAACACCGATCTTCTTTGTATATGGCTTCAGGAAGGCCATTTGGGCCAGGCACACCATTGCCTCTGCTTTTCACAAACCTTTTTATAATTTTACTTTGTGTAAAAGTTACAGGTATTTTACATCGAATATTAGTAATATTTGGTGCATGCATGCGTATCTTGTGTGTCATATATATATATATTCACAGAAAAAACCATAGGTTTCACACCAGTTATAGTTAGGAATTAGCATTTAAAAAACCTATTAAATTCACTGAAAAAACCATAGGTTTGACACCAGTTATAGTTTGCTGGAAATTTTACTGACATAAAACCATTGAAATTCCCACGTTATAGTTAGTTGGACTCACTATAACTTGCGCGCCTGCAATGCACTGCTGATGACGTCACATATTACATCACTCATGACATGGTCAGTGACATCACTCATGACATCACTGATGACACCATCCAGTGAATGTATGTCTTTCTGAAAAATGAATATGTTTTATATATGTATATGTAAAGGTCGATGGAAGAATAAATGTTTAAATAAGTGTCTTAATGGATGTTTTAAAAAAAAAATTGATTGGTTAACTGGCTTATTAAGTGTATCTTAGTGAATTCATATATTAGCGAGTATTGTTTAAATATTTAAATGTTTGTATCAGTGTTTCACTTTGTATATAAGTGGCTGCATGGGTTGTGAGTAGCTACATGTGTGTGTATGTGGGTTATTAGAAGTTTTTTTTAGTATCAGTATGAGTGTCTGTATGGTTTGGTGGGGGTGTTACTTAACACATAGATGTGTGACTCACTGTTTGTATGTGTTTTGAAGACAGCATATGTGCAGGACTGTATGGGTGGATGAGTGTGTATATGTGTGTGTTACTGAGTGAATGACTGTCTCACTAGTGTTTTTATCAGTAACTACATATGTTTTAATCTAGTATATGTGAGTATTGATGTATATAAGTGAGTATTTGTGAGAGTGAGAGATTGAAAGAGTTCTTATTTAAATAAGTATGTGTTTCTATAAGTGATTGTTTAAGAGAGTAAGTATGTGTACGTTTCCTTAGAAGTAAGGTGGTAGTGTGTATAGCTGTATATGCAAATAAATGGATGTTCAATAGTTTATTTGCATGTGTGATTATGTGTGTGAGTAACCTTTGGATGACTGTCGGTGTGTAACAGGATGTATAGGTGTTTCACTACATATGATGAGTGAATATATGTATGAGTGACTATATAGAACTGTTGGTGAATGACGGATGTGTATATAGATGGTGATATTACTGAATTGGTTGTTGTAACTGGTATGGGTATCTCTTTTTTTGTGAAAATTTTAGTTTCTATTTTTGAATATGTGTTTCAAGGGTTACATTACACTGAAAGGAGGTCTGTCACAAGGATGGTGTCATCAGTGATGTCATGAGTGATGTCACTGACCATGTCATGAGTGATGTAATATGTGACGTCATCAGCAGTGCATTGCAGGCGCGCAAGTTATAGTGAGTCCAACTAACTATAACTTGGGAATTTCAATGGTTTTATGTCAGTAAAATTTCCAGCAAACTATAACTGGTGTCAAACCTATGGTTTTTTCAGTAAATTTAATAGGTTTTTAAAATGCTAATTCCTAACTAAAACTGGTGTGAAACCTATGTTTTTTTCTGTGAATTTCATAGGTTTTGTAAATGCTAATTCCTAACTATATATAGTGCCTCAAACGTATGTTTTTTTCAGTGAATTTCAAAGGTTTTTTAATAGCAAATTTCTATTGCTATCAAATATAATATTTTTTATAATGAATCCTATATTGTATATGTATGTAATACTATTTTTGTATGCATAATCTTCATTTTATTTATTTATTTTTTGTTTTTTTTGCCCTGGAGCACTCCCAGTGCGCGTACTGGTGTGCGCACCGGAAAGCGCAGTCTTGCGGCTCGCCCCGGTGCGCGTACAGGTGAGCGTCCCGTTTGGGCTATTGCCGTGAACGAAAACATCATTGTGACATATCGCGTAGCCACGTCCACGTGATACGCACGGCGTAAGCGCACCCGGAAGCACCCGAGTGCATACGATCGTGCTACATAAGCGCCCCGGTGCGCACCCCGGGGAGTGTAGCGTAAGCGCGTCGGGTCATGTGACCTGGAAATAACAATTTTCATTGGTTCAGAACAGGTTTTTTTTTCCAAATGATGAAGCCCCCACCTTTTTTCCTCATTCTCACTTTGTACTTTGACTGAGGAAGACCTGTTTGCAGACCTATTTGTACTGAGAAATGGCTACAGTAGCAGCAGCAGCAGGAGCATCTCAACCACCACCCCCACAAGGAGGAGGAGGAGGAGAGGCGGTTCCTGCCTGAAGATAATACCCCCCATAAGCCAAAGGAGCACATTGTCTCATTGAAGAATGAGTGGATTTATAAAAATAAATATTTGGAAGGAGGATTTAGTAGCAGTGTAATTGACTGTTTACTAGACCAATTTATAGTGTCTCACTAAATATAGTGGATAGTGACTAAACTGTGTGAATATCTGTATCACTTTGTCAGTTGTTGCGTAAACAGGTTCTCCAGTTGGTTACTAGCTATGTAAAAGTCTACATTAGGTATTGATTAGTTAACTGAGTATTTGTATGGGAGAGTGAATGTGTGTGTGGTTCGGTGGGGGTGTGTGACTGCCCAAAGATGTGTGAATAGTTGATTCAGTAGATAGATGAAGTTAAAACTACATGTTCTATCAGTTGTTTGGGTGAGTGAATATCTCTATGGGTGTGGTGATGAGCAAATACATTTCTCAATGGTACATGTCCAACAAACTAGAAAAATATAAGGCAGTGTATGTGTCAGTTGTTGTAAATAAATAAATATACATAAGACTCAATGATTGTGTGAGTGACTGTATACTTGTAATAATGATTTTATAATTCACTAAGTATGACTTACTATCTAAATGAATAGATGAAGTTGTGTTTGTATAAGTGTGTAGCTAAGTAAATATGTAAGTATGATCCATTGTTTGCATAAGTGAGTAGGATGACTTCATATGTGAATAGGATGTGTGCTGGTGTGTAATGTCGATTTAGGTGTATAAGAATTTTTGATAGTGTTCTATGGTTCATTGACAGCATGTATGAGTGAATCTACAGGTAAGTGATTAGATGTGTGTATACATCTATGAATCACTGAGTGGGTTTTTAGATACTTGTATTGCTGTAACAATGGATTCAAATATCATACTCCTTATTTTTCAAAGAGTGATGAAAGATATTACTAGTGCATGAAAAGGAGTATGTGATTGTCACGTGGATGATGTCATCAGTGATGTCATCAGTGATGTCATTTGAGATGTCATCAGTGATGTCACTGACCTTGTCATGAATGATGTAATATGTGACATCATCAGCAGTGGATTGCGGGTGCGCGAAATATAGTTAGTACAACTAACTATATATGAGTAATTCCAATGGTTTTGTATGAGTGAAATGTCCAGCTAACTATAACACCCCTAAAACGTATAGTTTTTTGAGTGAATTTTAAAGGTTTTTAAAATGCTAATTCCTAACTATATAAGGCCTGAAACCTATGTTTTTTTCAGTGAATTTCAAAGGTTTTTTAAATGCTAATTCCTAACTATATAAGGCCTGAAACCTTTGGTTTTTTCAGTGACTTTGCAAGGTTTTTTAATGCTAATTCCTAACTATATAAGGCCTGAAACCTATGTTTTTTTCAGTGAATTTCAAAGGTTTTTTTAATGCTAATTCCTAACTATATAAGACCTGAAAGCCCACCAGGAATCTCCAGTATGCGCCAGAGGACTGCATTGCAGAGAGGTGTAATGAAGCCACGCCCCTTTGTACACCTCTCTGCAACGCAGCCCCCGTGCATGTTTGACGAGGGGGAACTAATTCCCCTTGCATACTGGGGGCCCCTGGGGGCCAACTAGCCCACCTGGAACCTACAGTATGCGCCAGGGGGCTGCATTGCAGAGGTGTAATGAGGCTATGCCCCTTGTTACACCTCTCTGCAACGCAGCCCCCTGCCGCGTTTGCAGAGGGGGAACTAATTCCCCTAGCATACTGGGGGTCCCTGGGGGCCAACTAGCCCACCAGGAGCCTCCAGTATGCGCCAGGGGGCTGCATTGCAGAGAGGTGTAATGAGGCCACACCCTTTTTTACACCTCTCTGCAGCGCAGCCCCCGTGCATGTTTGAAGAGGGGGAACTAATTCCCCTCGTATACTAGGGGTCCCTGGGGGCCAACTAGCCCACCTGGAACCTCCAGTATGCGCCAGGGGGCTGCATTGCACAGAGGTGTAATGAGGCTATGCCCCTTTTTACACCTCTCTGCAACGCAGGCCACTGGCACGTTTGCAGAGGGGGGACTAATTCCCCTTGCGTACTGAGGGTCCCAGGGCCATATCTGCCCAAACACCGATATTCCAAACGATTGAAAATGACTTTTCTTGAGAAACATTTGGATTTGGATTATCATGTCCTATTCTTTGGAATTTTTGAAAGACTGGCTTTGAGGATGCTATAAATTACTCAAGTCTGCCCGAATTGTGTGGGTAAAATTGATACCTAGGCACTTTGAATAAGAATGTACTTACGTCTCGTCTAACATTTGGAAGAAATATCTAGTTATATGACAACAGGATACCGACATAACTTGAAGGAAATAAGAACGCCCTGAAGAAGTTCTGTTGTACAGAACGAAACATTTCGGCTGGCTGTGGTACATATACTTAAGGAAAATAAAATCATTTGAATATACAACAAGATTCAGCCCTTCAATAAGGACTCTTTTTTTTTTTTTTTATGTCCTCATCTGCCTTCCCCTCTGACGGAAGATACCAACCACCTTGCACGGCCTTACTGGCGTGATATGTGTTAATGGCGGGAGATATGTGTCGAGAAAGAAAAAGCCAGTTAGGGGAGCATTCTTTTGACTCCATCTAGGTATGTTTCAACCTGCCGGACCTTGTTCGAAACTGTCCTAGCCCTTGGTCCAAAAGAGTAAAGATGGCATAATCATCGGACCCGGGCAAAAAAAAATAAAAAAAAAATAAATGAAGAAAAAAAAAAAAAAAAAAAACCCGGATCATCTCCAGTTGGTCAGGAGATCCCAAAATGCTAGCTTTCTCTTATTTACAGATCTCATTAGGTCTCTTTTGGATATCTCATATAATGAAGTAAGCCATGAACAGTGTAGAGGAGGTGTCTTCTCTACCCATTGAATGCAAATCTGTCTTCTCGCCATCAAAATTGCATAGAAGAGAAATGATTTTTCCTTGCCTGTGATATTGTCTTCTGTTCCAAAGATGACAAGTGGGAGAGTTATTGACAAGGAAGTGTTTAGTATGGAATTTAAAGTGTTTTTCACGTCTTCCCAGAATTTTGTTATATTAGGGCATTCTAGGAACATATGTATGTCACATGCGTCTGCTAAGTTGCATTTATTACATTTTTTGTCTGTTTGATATTTAGAGAGTTTCCGCGGTGTTAAATATGCCCTATGTACAGAGAAAATGTGATTTCGTACAAGCCAAGAGGGCTTTACGATGTTGCGTAAAATCTCAAAAGAGTTTATCCACCTCTCCTCGCATGGAATCCCAATTTCTGTCCCCCATAACTCATCCGGGAGTTTAAACTCCCCTTCGCTTTCTTCCAACAGAAGCCAGTACCATCTAGCTACTTCTTTTCCTCCAGTTGGACGTTCTACCAATTGTTGTTCCGTTTCGCTTATTTTTCCAATGTTACTGTCTTTACGGATTTCAGATCTTGCCCAACTATCCATTTGAATATATTTGAATCTGGAAAGCCCTGGGCCAACTTGCTCATATAACTCGTCCCAAGTTATAAGTTTGTTATCTTTAAATAGGTGGCCCCATTTACAGATGCCTGCTTGTTCAATTATATTGGACAAGTTATCTTTCAGGCATAGTGGTAACCCGGGAGAGTCCCAAATTGGTGCATTGTTTGAATAGTAAGATAGTCTCAGTTTTTTCCTGATGTTAAACCAATTTTTGGCCCATGATTGTAGTATTTTCAGTTTTATATTTTTGAAGAATGTTTGACTACCAAATTTAAACATAAAGCCATCTGCTGCAAGATTTGTCTCCTTTAGCATGGCTCCATACATGGATGTACTAGATAGATTAGATGGCATTTTGAGAAGCATTCTAGAGTAGGACATCTGAAAGGCCCATGAATAGAACATTAGGTCCGGTAGTGCAAGGCCCCCTTTTTCTCTTCTTCTTCTGAGCTTCTTCCATGATATTCTTGTAGTCTTGTAATTCCATATAAATGAATTGATTTCTCTTTGACATTTTTCCAACATTTTGGTGTTCATAGTTATTGGGATAGTGTTAAAAATAAAGGTGAATTTTGGGAGAATACACATTTTGACTAAGTTAACCCTTCCTGTTATAGAGAGAGGCAGGTGTGTCCAAGATTTCATAAGTCTTTTGCTTTCACTGTGTATTCTTTCCCAATTAGTTTGTGCAAGTGTGCCGACATCTTGAGTTATTTTGATTCCCAAATACCGCATTGAGGATGAGATATTAATCCCGAGATCTAAATTGGGTAGGTTCCATGCCATGATCTCACTCTTGCTCGAATTTATGTCGTAACCTGAGACATGGCCAAATTCTACAGCACAATGTATAACCACTGGGTATGCCTTGACTGGGTCAGCTGTAAACACTAGTATGTCGTCTGCATATAGTGCTACCCGTCTTTCCCAGTCTCCAAAACAGAAGGGTGAAATGTCCACCTCTTCCCTTAACACCTGGGCAAAAGGCTCGATGTATAAGTCGAATAGGAGAGGGGAAAGCGGGCAGCCCTGCCTTGTACCTCTTGTAATATTAAATGCTTCAGTCAAGGACCCATTAACCAGCAGCCTAGCTGACGGTGAGTTATATAGCTGTTTAATCATTCTGCAGAACACTTCGCCACAGTTAAATTTTTTTAGGACATCATTTAGATAGAGCCAGTTAACTCTGTCAAACGCCTTAGTTGCGTCTAGAGTCAGGGTAGCCAAAGGGAGAGAAAAAGCGGTGGCAATATCTATAGCCCCTATTAGCTCACGGGTTAGCTCAGCTAATTGTCGCCCCTTAATAATCCTTTCTGATCTTGATGGATTACAATACCAATAACGCTAGCCAGTCTTGTGGCGATTATAGTTGTAAAAATTTTGTAGTCGTTGTTAAGTAACGATATTGGTCTGTATGACCCACACTCTAATGGGAATTTCCCTGGTTTGGGAATGAGGACAATTGTGGCCTCGCCCCAAGATTTAGGCATAGGCTGTTCTTCCAATAGAATGCCATTAAAGAGTTCAATTAATATTGGTATAATGGCGTTCTCAAGTGTTTTGTAGATCTCTCCCGGCAACCCATCCGGGCCTGCCGCTTTGCCTTTCTTGATTTGACTGATAGCTTTTTTCACCTCCTCTTGTGTGATGACTGATTCTAATGATTTGCTCTGGGTCGTTGAGAAATTTGGTAATGTAATGGCTTTCAACCAGCTATCTCTTGCGTTTGAATCATTGGGAGATTCTCTTTGTAGATGACCTGAAAAAATTCAAGAAATGCTCTTCCTATCTCAGGACTGGTAGTTCTTGTCTCAGACTCACCTTCTATCTTAATTTCCCTGATGTAGTTTAGGGCTTTATCAGATTTGATTTTCCAAGCCAGAATTTTTCCAGCACTTTCTCCAAACTCAAATTGGGAAGATTTACTCGCTTCCCACCTTCTATTTATTCTCTCCTGCAGTATATGTTCTAACTTTGCTTTCAACTCAGCCATTTGTTCTTGTTCTTCAGCTGTACTTGATGGTGAGGATGTTTTTGACTCTAAGGTTTTCATGCCTTTTTCTATTCTATTTATCTTGTCAAAGTATATCTTTCATCTATAGGAAGCTCTGTTGGTAATTTGTCCTCTTATAAACGCTTTGAATGTCTCCCAGATGATTGTTGGGGTGGCTGAGTTTCTATTTAAATCGAAGAAGGTTATAGACTCCTTAATTAGGAAGTTGATTTCCTCTTCTTCAAGTAGGAGTGTCCTATCAAAGGACCATGAAGGGTGTTTGATAGAGGTTTCAGCCTTAAGAGTAAACTCTAATGCTGAATGATCTGACAGATGAGATGGAAGGTATTCTATTGATTCTAGAGTATCTTTTAGACAATAACTGAAAAAGGCATAGTCTATTCTGGATTTGTGTTTAAACCTGCTGTTCTTATAGGACACCCCAATCTTCTTACCCGCTTTTTCTCTCCAAAGATCAGCCAGACCCATGTGTGCCATAATTGCTTTTAGTGTTTCCCTAGATTTGATCGAGCCAATATTTTTCGATCTTATTGATTTATCTAGTTTGGGATCGAGCACAATATTAAAATCACCCATCCAGATTATTGGGTCTTGCACTTTTAGTAATTGAATCCTTATTGCATCTAGATGTGAAGGGTCGTCCGAGTTTGGACCATAATAACCCACCAAAACTCTAGTATGACCATCAAGCGAAACTCTTATCAGTAGCCATCTCCCTGTTTGATCTTCCCTGCTCTCTAATATTTCTGCCTTTGCAGATTTTTTAAAGATAAACACTACCCCTCTTACGTTGGCGTTATGGTCTGTGGAGCAAAATTTCTCGATCCATCTATGTTTTTTTAATATAATATTTGCTTCTGTTTTGAGAAGGTGTGTTTCCTGCAACACTATGACCTGCGCCGGTGAGTCTCTCAGATATTGTAGTATTCGCTCACATCTACCTCTCACGCGCAGGCCATTTACGTTCCAGGACAAGAATTTAGTGCATGTCATAGTTTGCATCTTCTCCTGACACCCTTCGTTTTTTGTATTTATATGGAATTTCCTTAGACCTAGCATAAAAATAGCCTGTTTTAGTAAAAAGTCGTAATATTGAATATTTAAGCAAACAGTTGAGGAGCACAAATGAGGATTGTTTTTCCCTTCTACCACCCCCCCACCCTCCCCTTGCCCTGGGAAACCCCCCAATACTTACTCTGGCTTGGTCTTTAGCCAGATTAACGCCCGTCTGCAGCCCATCCATGGACTACTACTGCTACCTATTATTACAGGAGTATGTTAGTTTGTGAGCAAGTAGGGATAGAAAAAAAAGAACTTTAAAAAAAAAAAAATCTCTTCTTTTTTTCTTCTCCTCTCTCTCTCTCTCTTCCCTCCCTTTCTTACCTTCCTCTACGTCATTAAAGTAATCGTAAGCGTGAATTAAGTGGGAGTTTCAAGTGCTGTTTGCATATATACATACATATACGTATACACGTGTATACGTGCACACCTATATAAACACACATACACAAATATATCTAATTATTCATTCATTCCTACCTTTCCCTGTACATAGTTTCATACATTTATATATATATACATCTATATATATACATTTATTGTGGGTAATTTATATATATTTTTTTCTTTCTTTTTTTCCCCTTTTTGTTCCCCTTTCCTCACTTTTCCCTTTCCTTCCCCTACTTCCCCCTTCTTCCCATTTTTTTTTCTTTTTTTTTTCTCGTTTTCCCTGCTTTTTTTTTTTTTTTTTTTTCTTCCCCTTTTCCCCCTCTTTTTCCTTCATTTCTTCCCCTTTTTTATTTCCCCCATCCGTTTTTTTTTTACCGTCTCCCTATTTGAAAATTCCTTTTTCTTTTTTCTTTATCTGTATATAAACCGCTTTCTAAGCCTTATGAGAGTGAGTCTGGTCGTGGGCTTGGGCTTGGGCATGATCTCGGATGGATTCTAGCAGCTCATCTGCGTCTTGAGTAGTGCGAACGTTATGCATTTTATTATTATACATGATGCGCAAAAATGCAGGAAATCTCATCTGCACCGTAGCCCCGTAGGATCTCAATTTATCCATGCGCTGCCCCAATTCCCACTGTCTGTCCAGTGTAGTTTTTGAAAGATCAGAGCGAATTTCAAAAGAAAAATCCGGGCCTTTTATTGTACCGGCTTTCAAAGCTAGGTTTAGTATTTTCTCCTTCAGAGGGTACGTCTGGAAATTAATTAAGACTTTCCTAGGTTTGGTCCTTGCCGGATTCAAACGAAAAGGATCTCTATGTTTCCTTTGGATGTCTTTGCCAAGTTCTTCTTACGTTTCCTCCAAGTTGAGTGCCTCTTTTATTAGTTTTATTATGTATCCCTTGAGATCTCCACTTTCCTTCCCTTCCGGGATCTTCAAAAGTCGGATATTGTTGCGTCTAGAAAAGTTTTCCAACACTTCTATTCGCTCTTTCATGCTTTCTCCCTCTTTTTGAAGATTATATATTTTTGACCTGGCACATTCAAGATTGTTTGTTAGTAGACCCACAGAGCTTTCTAGAGTCTCGGTCCTCTCATAAAGGCCTTCAACCTTATGACCTAACTCCTCACAGGTTGCTCTTATTTCATTTTGATTAATCTTGGAGACTACAAATTCCTGTTTAATCTCTTCTCTCATTGTCGCAATGGAGGAGACTATACCCTCTAGCGATTTAGCAAGGTTCAGAGCTATGTTTTGTTCAGCTTCACTACCAACTAATACATCCAGGGACACCCCCTCTTTTGCTATTATGCTATGAGCTTCCTTCTCTGTAGGTAATTTTAGAACCAAAGGTGTGGGTGGAGTAGCCGAAGCTTCGGCCCCTCGCCCCTCATCTTGTTGCGCCACAGTTACACCTTCGGTTGATAGTGAGTCGGGGTCGCTCTGCATTCGCTTGCTGTTTTCTAATGCAGCTGCTGCCATATCTTGGGTGATCTGCAGAACTTGGGATAGGACTCTAAAATATGAGCGCAGTGAAGGTGTAATATCCCCTGGGGCTTTCGAGCTCTTATTCTTGAGTTTATTCTTAATTCTTTGTTGTTTTTTACTGTCTAGGACTGATTCAGATTTTTTTTTAAGTCCTGTGCTTTCTTGTGAACCTCCCCCAAGTGCACTCTGGGCCCTGTAGTTCTTTTTCTGAAGTTTTAGCCTTGCTCCTTGTTACTCTCCCTTGAGATTCCTTAGTCTGATCCTCACTACAGCCTCTTATGCATTCGCTACTTATGGTCCCCCTTACATTAGTTAACCCCACCTTACTTGGGCAAGTGTTGGTTTTAGTTTGATCCTCCAGTTCGGCCGGTTTTCTTTGCACTTCTCCTGTTTTCCCAGCATCTGCTGCAACTACTGCCTTGCGGTGCCTTTCCTTGCTCCCATTATCATTCTCTGCCACTGTGTGGAGTCTCCGTGCAGCAGCCACCCGGCTGCGCCTTATCTCCGCTGCCGCCCGCCACCAACACAGTCGAGGAGCAGAGACCGGCAGAGATAACACTGCCGGTGGGCACATCCACAAATCCACAAATCCAAAGCACACCGGCTGACACTGCAACCGAGAGTCTGCAGTGAAAGTTGCAACCCGGGTTCCACCTCCCTCCTCTCGGCGCTCAGGAACTGCCAAAGAAACACCGGTCCCTATGGCGGGGGAGTCGAATGTCTGGAGACCCGAGGGTACCGCCTTTTCCTCTCCACGCTTCACTCTTGAGCCTGTGCTTGGAAGAGAAAAAACACCGTGGAGCAAAAACAAAATCTCCGGTCAGCGGGTAATTTTTTAAACGGGTCCGATTTTTCCTCCTGCTTTACTGCATCCTGGTGTTAGCGGTATCGCCTTTTCCTCACCACGCTTCACTATTGAGCCTGTGCTTGGAAGAGAGAAAACGCCGTAGAGCAAAAACAAAATCTCTGGTCAGCGTTTAATTTTCAAACGGGTCCAATTTTCCTCCCGCTTTCTCTCATTACTGCATCCTGGTGCTAGCGGTAGCAGTGTAGACTTGGATCAGCTGCTCCCCTGGGCGTGCGTGCCGCTCTAGCCTGCGGCCGCCATGTTTCTGCCTGACCTTCAATAAGGACTCTAAGTGATATGATTTGATTGGACTTATTGTGCAAGTGGTGCTGTGCCAAACTTTGGAATATTCTCTACTACGTACTCTCTCCTACTCCACTACTCTCAAATACTCACTCTCTACTACTCTTTCTCTACTACTCTACTACTCTCTACTACTCTCTCTACTACTCACTCCCTAATACTCACTATCTACTACTCTCTACTACTCACTCTCTACTACTCTCTCTCTACTACTCACTCTTTACTACTCACTCTCTACTACTCACTCTCTACTTCTCACTCTCTACTACTCTACTACTCACTCTCTACTACTCTCTCTACTACTCACTCTCTACTACTCATTCTCTACTACTCTCTCTCTACTAGTCTCTACTACGCACTCTACTACTCACTCTCTACTACTCTCTACTATTCTCTCTCTCTCTGCAACTCACTCTCTACTACTCTCTACTACTCACTCTCTACTACTCACTCTCTACTACTCACTCTTTACTACTCTCTACTACTCACTCTCTACTGCTCTCTTCTACTCACTCTACTTCTTACTCTCTACTACTCTCTACTACTCACTCTCGACTACTCACTCTCTACTACTCTCTACTACTCACTCTACTATTCACTCTACTACTCTCTACTACTCACTCTCTGCTACTCTCTCTACTGCTCTCTACTACTCTCTACTACTCACTCTCTACTCTCTATTACTCACTCTCTACTCTCTACCTCTCTCTACTTCTCTCTCTACTAATCTCTACCTCTCTACCGCTACCTCTCTACCTCTACACCTCTACCTCTCTACCTCTCTACCTCTCTCTGCACGCACACATATACACATATATATGCATATATATGCATATGCATTTATATATATGTATGTGTATATATATATATATATATTCACTGAAAAAAACATAGGTTATAGACCATATATAGTTAGGAATTAGCATTTACAAAACCTTATTTTACTCACACAAAACCATTGAAATTCGCATATATAGTTAGTTGCACTAACTATATATCGCACACCCGCAATCCACTGCTGATCATGTCACATATTACATCATTCATGACATGGTCAGTGACTGATGACATCACTGATGACATCTCAAATGACATCACTGATGACAACATCCAGTGACTGTATGTTTCTGTAAAGTTAAAATATGTCTTACATATTGAAGAATGAGTGGATGTATAAGTGTCTGGATGAAGGATTTAGTAGGTGCATGACTGACTGTATGAGTGAGTGATTAAATGTGTCTCACTGAGTGCATGGGGTAGTGACTAAACTGTCTTAATTTGTGCATCATTATGTCTTTTGTTCAATAAACTGCTGCATGTGTTGATCAGTAGCTATATGAGTAACTATATGGGTTATTGATTGGTTGCCCAAGTATTTGTATGGGAGACTGAGTGTGTGTGTCGGTGGCTGGGAGATGTATGAGTCTGCATAGATGTGTGAGCAGTTGATTCACTAGATGTATGGGTTCAAAAGTGCATGTGGAAACAGCTGTATGGGCGGTTGACTGTGTGCATGAGTGTAAGTGAATGGATATCTCAGTGCTACATGTCAAAGTAAGTACATATGTAAAACACAGTACATGTGAGAGTTGACATATATAAATAACTGTGCATAAGAGCCAGTGAATGTGTGAGTGGCTGTATGGATCATTGTGAACTTGTATCAGGGATTGTATAAGAGATTAAATATGTGTTAGTATATGTTTGAATAAGTAAGGTGTGTATAACTGTATAGTTGAGGAAATGGAGGTGTGATTGATTCTTTGCATGACTGACTAGGTGTGTGAGTAACTCCATGGATGAGTGACAGTCTGTGAGTGTCTGTTTACACTGAGCGTATCTAAGGTTATATTAGAGTCTGAAGAGGTTCATCGTATTATCACATGAATGATGTCATCAGTGATGTGATCAGTAATGTCAAATGAGATGTCATCAGTGATGTCATCAGGGATGTCATTTGAGATGTCATCAGTGATGCCATCAGTGATGTCATCAATGATGTCATTCGAGATGTCATCAGTGATGTCATCAGTGATGTCACTGACCATGTCATGAATGATGTAATATGTGACATGATCAGGAGTGGATTGCGGGTGTGCAATATATAGTTAGTGCAACTAACTATATATGCAAATTTCAATGGTTTTGTGTGAGTAAAATAAGGTTTTGTAAATGCTAATTCCTAATTATATATGGTCTATAACCTATGGTTTTTTCAGTGAATTTTCAAGGTTTTGTAAATGCTAATTCCTAACTATATATGGTCTATAACCTATGGTTTTTTCAGTGAATATATATATATATATATATATATATATATATATATATATATATATATATATATATATATATATTAATACCACACCAAACTTCACCATCCAAGAAGGCGCTGACTCCGTGTATCTTAGTTCAAGGGTATTTATTTCATATCAACTTCTGCTCAGACGCGTTTCGGCGGCAACCTCCGCCTTGCTCACTAACATCTGACTAAACAAAATAACGCTTTTTGTACATGTTCAAACTTTCACATGAGTCATAATGGTCATCCCTGATTGGCATTGATTTGTTACCGTGGTGACTGTAAGTTACACCCAAACAATTACGTGTTTATCCCAGTTTATTCGTTTCTCTGGCATTTTGTAATACATTTCTGTGTTCCCTTGCGTAGCATTTAGTAGGCACACATTTGCAATATACTTAAAATCATAATTAGTACATTTTCTAAATCATGTCATTCGCTCATATAAGTGATTGGTGTATTTTAACATTGGCGGAAGAAACCTCTGTGTTACGTGACACCTTGCATGTCTTCGGCGTCATAGATGATCTGGCGTATCAGAAGGGAGGTGTGTTCCCCTACTGATCGTGATTGGTTGCCTAGACCTCGGTTCTCACAAATGGGCTCTGCTGTATTGGACATCGGTTTGCTAGCCTAGTGGCAGAGGCAGAACAAGTTTACAGTTGTCTAAAGCGCCCTCGTGCAGTCGGTGAGTAACTCTCTGTTTGTTTAGAGCAAGCCTGTTGTTTTTCGAACCGTTGAGGAGAAAAGCCGTTTTGCGCTAGTGCGCGTTACTTCTCCTGCTTACGGATGATGTCTCTTATGTATAGAGACCAAAGCGTGCCATAATCGCCATTAGGGGTGTTTACCATCTGATCAGGGTTCTGTATAATTATGTGACAGGAATAAGTGATTGGTTACAAATTATCGCGTATATTGTTATGCAATGTTATAGGGTACTCGGGAAAGAAAAGTAAGCTGCTCTAGATGTGTACACTTAGGGCTTCATCGGCATTAAGCCCTGTGCGAATTTTGGAATTCAGTAAAATTATGTATCTGGATTCCAGACGACGCAATGCAAGTTTGCGATTGCCTCCCCTAACGTTTTTTGGGACATTGTCTAGTACGCAGTAAGTTAAGCCTTTGGCATCTCCACCATGTACTTCGTGGATGTGTCTCGCTACAGGGTAAGCTGGGTCCTTGTTTGTTATTGCCCTTAGGTGTTGCAACACTCTGACATGCACTGGGTGAATGGTCGACCCTACATATATTTTGCCACATACGCATGTTAACATGTATACAGCATGGTCTGTTTTGCATGTATAGTGATCCCTCAGAGTGTAGGGTTGCTTTCGGAAGGGTACTGTGATACTGGTAGTATTTTTGCCATGGATGCAGGCTTTGCATTTCGTGCATTTTCTAAAGCCTTTTTGGGATTGAAACCAGACTTTTTGTTTAGGTACTTCTGGGGCATTGCAGACTAATTGTTGCCGCATGGATTTTGCTTTCCTGAAGGACACTAGTGGTCTTTCACCCACTACTCTACCTATGGTTGAGTCATTTTTAACCAATGGCCAGTGCCTTCTGAGTATTTTGCGAAGGTTGGCTTGGTGACGATTAAAGCCTGTGATTAACCTGGGTGGTTGTTTATATATATATATATATCATTTCTATGGCAAAATGAAACCCCTCATGTTGTTCCTTTGCAAATTAAATGTTTTAAGTGTTATCACTTTATCCCAATCAAGATGACTTCAGGTGTGCCATACTTTTGTCATAAGTAAGACGGTTAGCGCTCTAGTTGTTCTTTAGAACACTCTGGGACATTCTGTCACTGGGCTATAGTTGGGCTACATCTGGCTGATATTTGGGCTACATTTGTTTTTTTTTTGTCTCTGGTGGCCATCTTTGGGCTACATTGGGCTACATAGGGCTACATTGGGCTACATTCAGGCTCTAACATATATATAGCCCAATATATATTTTTCAAAGTTAATTTTTGTAAAAAGCACTGGAGCATATATCTTGAGACATAGCAAAGGCACATCGGGCTACCAGTCCCTACAATTTTGCCAGGTTTTGTGGAAATCCATTCAGCCGTTCGAGCTAAAAGTGAGTCCAACCGCCCTATGGAAAACTCAATGTTAAAAACACGTTTTGGGACCCCCCTTTTTTCTCGGCCCCTGCTTGACGAAACCCCCCTAGACTTTCAGGGGACGCTCAGAAACAAAATGTGCCATTTTCCTGAAAATTTCAGCCAATTCCGTCCATCAACGCCAAAGTTATTCAACATAGAATTTTCAGAAATCCCTATTCAAAAAAATCCTAACTATATATACCTACTGGCGACCGCCGGTAGGTAATATACATACATATATAAACATATATAATCTGTATATCTATATAAATACAAATATAAAGGCATGCATACATATACATATATGCATACAGATGCATGTTATTTACATGAAAGTTTAAAAAACACTAATAAAAGCAAAGCTAGAAAGCCACCTCATTTCAAACAGAATGGCTTTAACTTAAACAAGGGCGAGATCTATTGCATTTTCGATGCTTGTTTACTTTGGTTCCATCAAGAAGGCATTCAGATGTGTAACACATTTGCCATAAATTCTGAATGTTAGCACTCTAGTTGCTCATTAGATCACTGTAGTAAAGCTACTGCTCACCAGGGAAGTCTGCTGCTGGTATTCAAAGTGCATGTTTCAGTCTGCATGTCAGAATTGTTTTAATGAAATAGAAGAGGATTTGAGAAGTCACTCAAAATGATCCCTAATTTTTCTTTCTGAAGAACTAATCATACTTTCTATGGCAAAATGAACCCCCTCATTTTGTTCCTTTTTAAATTAAATGTTTTCAGACTTACCACTTCATTCCAATCAAGATGGCTTCTGGTGTGCCATACTTTTGTCATAAGTAAGACTGTTAGCGCTCTAGTTGTTCTTTAGAACACTCTGGGACATTCTGTTATTGGGCTATACTTGGGCTACATCTGGGTGATATTTGGGCTACATTTAGGCTCTTTTGTCTCTGGTGGCCTTCTTGGGAGACTGTATGTCAGAATGTTTTAATGAAATTGAACAGGATTTGAGAAGTCACTCAAAATGTGCCCTAATGTTTCTTTCTGCAGCACTAATAATACTTTCTATGGCATAATATACCCCCTCATTTTGTTCCTTTTTAAATTAAATGTTTTAAGAGTTACCACTTTATTCCCATCACGATGCCTTCCGGTGTGCTATACCTTTGTAATAAGTAGGACTGTTAGCGCTCTAGTTGTTGTTTAGAACACTCTGGGACATTCTGTCATTGGGCTATACTTGGGCTACATCTGGGTGATATTTGGGCTACATTTGGGCTCTTTTGTCTCTGGTGGCCATCTTGGGAGACTGCATGTCAGAATTTTTTAATGAAATAGAACAGTATTTGAGAAGTCACTCAAAATGTGCCCTAATGTTTCTTTCTGCAGCACTAATAATACTTTCTATGGCATAATATACCCCCTCATTTTGTTCCTTTTTAAATTAAATGTTTTAAGAGTTACCACTTTATTCCCATCACGATGCCTTCAGGTGTGCTATACCTTTGTAATAAGTAGGACTGTTAGCGCTCTAGTTGTTCTTTAGAACACTCTAGGAGGCTGCAGTAGAACACAAAGGAATCAACTGACAGTCTCTGTCCTTGTTGGATGTACATGTTTTACTGCGAATGTCAGACTTCATTCTCACATGACTGAGAAAGATAATGTGAATTTACAGAAAATATGCTTTCAGTTTAGCTTATAGATCCCCTTCCAAACCGCTGTGGGAAAATCATGAGATATTAGTTTTCTTTCAAACATGATTCATGATATCACAGCAGAAGGCTTTTTCACATGGTAAAATAACCTTAGAACACACCACAATTCCTAAAATGAGTATAGTACCATCAACAAATGATTTATAATGTAACTAAAGTCCTAAAACCCTCTATTAACTACAATGCTTTTTAATGAGGTGCTATCATGTATATTGGTCCCAAGATGGCTGCCAACACTTCTTGGATGAAGTGCTGACAGCCAATCAGATCAGATGTGTGGTTAGGCTCCGCCCAGATATATATATTTTTTTGAACCTAAATTACTCAAAATCCACTGGAGCACATATCATGAGACATAGCAAAGGCACATCGGGCTACAAGTCGCTACAATTTTGCCAAGTTTTGTGAAAATCCATTTAGCCGTTCGGGCTAAAAGTGAGTCCAACCGCCCTATGGAAATTAACATGGGGGAAACATGTTTTGGGACCCCCCTTTTATCTCTGCCCCCGCTTGACGAATCCCCCCCAAACTTTCAGGGAAGGAGCGGAGCGAGGCAAATTTGAGGAAAATTACATGCAGATTCCTCAACCGGCGCCAAAGTTATTCCCAATAGAATGTTGCGGATTTCCTATAGAAAACAATCCCAGGATGTTCAACATCATTGCTGAGACTCAAACCCAGTTCCCCAGATTCGAGGTGGGCCACCCTAGCCGTTAGGCCAACTACTCTCTAGAGAACTTATGTGAGACTTCCATGCTTCTTCTGTTACATTATTTCCTAGTGACCCAGTAGGGTGTTTGTCTAAATGGTTTATTAGTGACCATAAACATTTTGAATTATTTTTGCAGGTTTGCACTATGTCTATCCAATCTTGGTCGGTTTGAGCCCTTTTCGCTTCCCATTATGTTTTTTTATAAGAGTTTCGTAGTTCTCTGAGCTTTATTTGTGCCTGGAGATCAGGTTCTAAATTGATGGATTTCATTTCCTTATCCAGGGCCCTTCATATGTTTAAGGGTATTTGAGTGCCAGATTTGATTCTTTGGTCATAACGGAAATGTAGGTTGACTTTTTGTTGTTGTAAGAGTGGGTTTGAGTTCATCTTGTGTCTTGCTCCAAGCAAAGATTGGTTGTTGAAAATTCCAATTGATTGATAAACCAGACCTTTTCCAGGCCTCATAGCGGGTTGACCAGAGTTTATTCCATCAGATTTTTTTCCAGTTGGTGCCAAGATCTTGCAAACCAATTTATAAACCAGACTGTTTGTGTTGTAATTTGTAATGCTGATGGACTTTGAGGAGTGGTCGTTCTCACACCTTGCAGTTAAATTATAGAACATGATTTTATGGAATAGCTTAAGTGATACAAATGTATAATCTAGGAGAGATTCCATTTTACTAGATTTTCTTGTTGCTGCCATCAGATGTCTACTTGGATGCACCCATTTAGTGGCTGGAGTCCAAGGGCCTCCAGTGTTCGTAGTAGATCATGGTCTGTTTTATTGACTGAACCAAATTCAGAGATTTGGGTTGGGATTCCCCAATGCATGTCTATTCTTTTTAGATTGCCACTTCTTCCCAAATGTTTCTCCAGATTTGAGTTAAAATCGTCGGCGACTATGAGGGATGTCACAATGCAAAATTTCCAGTTCCATAAGAAAATTTTGTATCAATTTTATGTTCCTTCGTTTTTGTGCTGAGCTGGGATGAATGTATATATGTAAAATTATAATTCGGCCTATAGTGCTTTCAAAATTCCAATTGCTTATTATAATGCCTTGTATGAAGGATTCATTAATTGAAAAACAGGTATTAGAGAAGCTTTATTCAAGGGACACATAGATTGCCAGTCCCCCTTTTGGATGCCAATTTTTATTTGCTTTTTTGTGCAGAAGTGAAAAATTCTACATAATCTCCTAATGGCTGTTCCACCTCATTCCACGTCTTTTGCAGACCTATAATGTCAAAACTCCTTAGATATTTTTTGAGTTTGGGATCTAAGAGTAGTTTTTGTGCCAGCAACGCTCGATGAAATTTTGGTCATTGACTTGGGGGTTTTAACAACTTGTTTTTCTTAGAAAACTTTAGTGTAAATTGTTTTTTGTTCATAAAAAAGTTGGTGTATATGAGGCTTTATTTCCCAGTGAGGAGTTAAAGCTCTTTGATTATTTAAGGTATAAGTATTTTGATCATGGCAATCTATTTTATTTTGATTGAGAGTAGGGGCAAGCCAATTCCAGTCTGCGGAGTTGAGGTGTACGGTATTGGAAAGTCGACAAATACGTCTTGTGAATTATTTAGTAATATTGTTACCAAACATTGTCCCTGTGATCTGGTCTGACGATTTTCTCATTAAATTCTCATGGTGCATCATGCATAGTCCATCGCTTGATAACAAGGCCTTTAGCTTGCAGGGTAGAGAGCTCATAATAGGAATAATCCGGGGGAATTTAAAGAGATACTGGCTGGGACTTCCCCTGTGCTCTCGTGTGACATTGAGGAGACACTAGGCCGCTTCCAAAGCTGGCTCAATGATGCAGCAGATCAATTGCCCCCCTTACTGCGTGAAAGGTAGCAGGAAATGTCTCCACCCAAACTCTGGTTCTCCTGCTACCTCAAGCTACTTACACAAAAAAGTAAGCAGCGGGAATGGAAATGGAGACATAAATATAGCCCATCTGACAAAGAGAATCTTCAAAATTCTCAGAAGGTGTACTAAGCGGCCATCTCTAAATAAAAGAGTCGATACTATGAGGAACGTATTGCCCAGTCGGCCAATAAAACGAGAGAAATCTTTCCCAATGTAAGACTTCAACTCCCCAAAGGCCGATAGTCGAGCTATATTAGCTTTGCAAGAATGATGCCAGGTTTTGGATGACCACTTTTTGGGCAAGATTAGGTTTATTCAAGCTAACTTCATTACCTCTGACCTTCAGAAGGCAGCGATTGCCCCCTCTTGCTCTAAGGACTCGATCCTTTATCATAAATTCGAAACCTTTGAGGCTATTTCATTGCAGGATTCTCTACTGACACTTAAGTCTCTTAAATCAGGCTCTCCAAAGGAACCTTGCCCGCCCAAGCTGCTGGCTAATGCAGCGGAGATCGTTAACCCTGCCATTAATACGCTTCTTAATTCGTCCATTTCCTCCGGCAATGTTCCTTTGACCTGGAAGCAGGCTCTGATCATTCCTCTTTGCAGGGAACAGCCTCTGGACCCATCTCTACCCTCCAACTATTGTCCGATTTCGCCTCTTCTGGAAGTGTACAAAATTCTTGAAACACTGGTCAATACACAACTAGCTGGCTTTGTTGAGAGATTTAATCTTCTCCACCCTACTCAATCTGGCTTCCGCGCCCAGCATAGCAGGGAGTCTGCGCTGGTGGAAATAGCAAAAGCCATACGGGAGTCCCTTGACACAGGTGGCTGCCTTGGTGGTGCTGGACCTCTCTGCAGCATTCAATACAGTCCCCCATGCTCTGCTATTGGCCCGTCTGCGGACTCTCGGAGTTGAAGGTCTAACCTGGAGGTGGTTTGAATCATATCTGGCGGATAGATCCCAGCAAGTCTGGATCCCTCCTTTTGCAGCCTCTTCACAATCCTTGAATACGGGGGTTCCTCGGGGGTCCATATTGAGCCCTCTCTTATTTAACATCCATATGTCTCCCCTGATTCAGTTGGCTGGAGATCTTGGGGCAAAAGTGATTTCGTACGCTGACAATACCGAGTTGTTATTCTTTTGGGGCCAGCACAGCTGGACCAACTGCTCTCAGATAATAACCTGCCTCTCTGCTGTGTTCCATTGGTTGGCTGGTGCACAACTGAAATGCAACGCAGACAAAACAGAGATTCTCGTCTTTGGGAACTGCTCCCCGCAGTTCTGGTGCTCCTTCTGGCTAGATGAGTTCCCTCTACCATCACCCCACGACGGTCCAGTAAAAAACCCGGGCATCTGGATTTGAAGTTAAACTCTCACTTGGTACACTGATCAGAAGGTATTGGGCTCTTCTTTCAGTATTCTAATATCTCTCAAAAAGTTATCCAATCTCTGATAATCTCCCGCATAGATTATTCCAACGCTCTCTATGTCGGCCTGCCTGCCCAGATCTCATCTTGATGCTCTACACTGGCTCCCAGTGGGTATGAGGATGAAGTTCAAGGCACTTGTCAAGGTGCACTCAGGACCTTAATTTGTGCCGGAGCTTTCCGGTGCTTTGCACCGGCACATAATTATCCGGGCCAGGGCTACAAGCATCTTGGATCGGCATTCATTGATATATTGGATTTACCTCACTATTGAACTTTTTGCAGAGTGCTGTGTTCTGCTTCTCGTCCCTCTCCAGAGTCAGTCAGTCCCGGACCGATGAAATGTGTTGCAGGCACAGCTGTGAGACTGAGCCTGCCCTGGCTGAACGAAGTGGAGATTCGTATGAATGAATCCCAATCTATGTTCAGTACTAGAATATGTGGATGGCAGCCGCGGCACATCTCAGTTCAGTGTTTTGCCGGCCCAGTAGGCGGGCCGGAATTGGGCGTGATTTTGTTCTGTGGGGGCTGGGGCTGGGGCTGTGAGGCAGCAGGCAGCATGCGCAGACTTTCTCAGATTGCATTGCCACGCCCCAGCAATGCATACCCGCCCGGCCGCACCCCACCACCCGAGTTATCGTCGGTACAACGGCTCAACACTGAACTGAGTGCCAGGCCAGCCCGACCTCAGGAGGACGTTGATGACGGGCAGGCAGCAGCCAGGCAGGCCTAGTAATCAGTTATAACTAAGGCTAAAGGCCTGCAGTGCGTGTCGCGGCTGCTCGGCCCTCCACGAACGGTAAGCAGTTATGTACTAATTAGTCGCACTCGCCATGTCAATAAAATGCTGTGGACCTAGTGGCCCATGCCAAACCAACGCTGCTTTTTCTTTGGAGCGTGGTGGCGTGATGGTCGTCAGCATTATGTAGTATACAGATCCATCAGCGAAAGTGCTAGAAGCCTCGATCCAGAGACGTTTTCTTATGGCTGATGGTGTCTGTAACAAACCGTCTCAGTATCTGGAAACCACAGGCCCGATGCAAGTATCGTTAAACATCTCGTATTAAAGTTTTCTCTCATGGTCAAACTGCCGCATTAGACTAATGAGCAGATCCAATATGTCTAATGTGGGAACGTGAAAAGGTCGCTTTATGCTCTTATGATTGTGTTTTGATACCAGTAGTGCAGTCTTTAGTGTGCGGTGTGGTGCCCTTGAGAGCTGTTGTACAGACTCCTGTGTGGTCTGTGGTGCCCTGGAGAGATGTAGTTGAAATCTCTAGTGTGGGCTGTGTTGCTCTGGAGAGCTGTGGTACATTCCTCAGTGTGGGCTGTGGTGCGCTGGAGAACTGTGGAGCGTCCTTACATGTGATTCCTGGCCGCTGGGCAGGCTTTGTAAACTTGGACAAGTGTCAGTTTTACCCTTTACTGCCAGGGGCACCAGACAGAGGGTACCCGAATGTGCTTTGCACATGATTGTAGCGCCAACCTCAGCAAAATCATTTATTGTTTATAGCGTTCTAATTGCATTGGAGGCTTTTATGTCAAATCTATTTCCGGGTCAGGTATAAAATGATTGTTTGCATTCAAAGGCAGGCACACTCCTGACGCAGACCGGATCTTACTTATGTAGCGAGGCCTACAGTAATATTGACTTTCTAGAGCAGTCGGAGATCAGATGTATTGACCAAACAGTGACGCTGTGAAGAGCTACTAGTTTTCCATAAAATCACATCCGGTTGTTGAAAATGCAGCTCGGCGTGTATAAAGTAGACAAGCCCTAGGTGTCTTGTTTACCAGCACCGCAGACCTTAAAATGCACCTAAACTTCAGCAGGTCACTTCAGTGTGCTACTAGCTCTGGTCCTATGGCTACACAAGATTTGATGATGAATGATGATGCACAGTCTGGCTGGCGGTCGCCCAGTAGTAGCTGCCACCGGCTGTACACTTATATATCAAGATACCAGAACTGCACAATACTGATGAATATGATATGGCGTGGCTGGAGTTAAAATTAAACTGTTCTGCCCTTTCCGCTTTACCGGCCCCTGCCCTTGAAGTATCCTCGATTCCTCCCAATTCTGAATGCAAAATCCGTGCAGGCTGGCAAAAAATGGACCTCTGTGTCTCGCTCTTGCTGCTCTCGCACTCCTGGAATGCCTGTTATAGGGGATAGCGCAGACAGGAAATTCGAACCTCAGCCTAGGCTCTAACTGTGGGTGACTGGTGGCGGCCTAACGTCCCATGGCTCCATTGCCTGCCATTTGAGCAGTGAGCAGTTGCAAGTTTCAGTAATGTAAATCCACTGACCCCATATTTAGGTTTGCATTAAAATATCAGTGTGAGGAATTATCGCCACTCTCTTCCGAACGAGAGCTTAATTACAGACCGTGGAATAAAAAATGGTTTACCTCACTTTACCACAAATGCGTAGCGAAGCTCTAGTTGTTTCAGGTCTTTTTAATCTTCAGAAGATATCAATCATGGCTGTGTTCTTTCTCTTCGCTGTCCTAGAAATCTGCTCTTCTGAACTGCTGATTAGGTATATATGCTTACTGTATCTAATGATAAAATTCCACATTTTTTGTTTTATGGCCGTGTAGGCACACACAGATGCCATCCAAAAACCTGACAGGCCTGTTTTAATTTGCCAAAATAAAGAAACATGTTTTTATAACCAAAACGTGATTCCAAGGAAAAAAACGTACAGCTAAATGTCGACGTGCAGCATGTTTCTGGTAACAGTTTCTCCAAAAGCCCACCTTTCTCTTTGCATAGCTTGTTTGGAGCTCTCTCATCACGCCCCTTGCAAGACTTTAACTACACCCTTCAGGTTGTGCTTGCATCAAAGAATAGTATAATGGCGTCCACCTTTGGGCATTTCTATGACTGTTTTGTTTGTCACTTCTTGTAATACTACTCCTGTCAACAGAAAAGCCAGATCACACAATGCTTGTTAGCATATCACTGATTTATTTATTCTAATTACTATAATTTACAAAGCAGTATATTTTATAGGCTGTGAACACCAACATACAAAAGCTTATTTTTTTAACGAGGTGGACAAAATAGCTGCCTTTAAAAGCATAAGCTTATTCAGTACAGTAAAACAGAAAATGACCATTTGTGATATTTGCCTAGCATTTTATGCATTTGAATAATGTTCCTGCTGTTCCTCTTTGGTTTGATGTACAGCGCTGCGCGGCCCTTGAAATTAAGTTTGTCCTCTAAACTAGAAGAACCATCACAGTGAGTGCACACTTATATAAGCTATGTAAAAGTTGTATCTCTGAACTCAGACTCTGTTAAAAAATGGCACACTCCAGTAGTGTCCTTTCCCCAAATCACCACATAGATCACTGAAATTGTCCATTTTCAATGCATTAGTGATTTTAGCTAATTTATTCCAAAATTGTGCTTTAAATGCACTTTTGATTTAATCTTTTTCAAAATGTTCACAGGGCAGGGGAACCTCCAATCAAAACCTTACTATGAAAATGCTCCCTTGCTGAAATTCAGATCAGGTATTATATCTGACTTTCAGCAGTGCCAGTTGAAGATGTGAGTTTAGCTAATAGAGTAAGTGGGTGGAGCCATTGGACGAAGTGGGTGGGGCTTGAGAAAAGTAGGTGTGGCCTCCGACAAACATTTGAGCACCTGCACTTCATATTTTACAAATTAAGCAATGGGTGCACTGCATTATATGGTCATGGCCCGGCCTTCCTTCAATCCAGATTTGGCTTCTATTCCCATGCCAGGCAGCTTCTCTCTTCTAACACATTTCTGTCGATTGTCCCGAAAGGCCTGTTACAGAAATGTGGTGGCTCCTCTCTTGGCCATCTAGGGGTTAAGGCTTGGAATCCGCTTCCGGTGGAGCTTCGTGCTGTCCCCTCCCCTCCCTGAGTAACTGAAGACATTCCTCTTTAGATAACTCCTAGCAGATGATGTCAGTCTACCTCTTAGGAATGCGTCGGGACACTCCTCAGAGTAGCTGTGCGCTTTATAAATGTCAATAACATAACATAACAATTCTGTTAAAGGGGTATAGCTGGCGCCACCTGCACCTACGGCATTCTTCAGCAGAGAGAAGATCTTTGCCTGACCCACATCAATTTGTTTCTTGCCCTTTGTCGATGAATGAATTTGATCAATAGGTTAATAAAACAGTGTGATATTTCTCCTCTGAAACCGTTATTCCCCAGTGAATATATGAAATAAAATAAGTGTGATCTACCCATGACTAGGCATACACACACTATCACATTTCTCGCAATGCATCAGGAAATTAACTTCATGTTCTCTGGGATTAATTCAACAGGCATAAAAATCCCCTTGCTTTCTTTCTGCCGAGGAAAGTTTATCCTGCATATTTCACGCCAATATCTTGCAACAGGTGTATTAAGAAGATAGATTAGAATTTACAGCCTTTGTGTTTCATGAACACATCTTGTAGCTGATGCATTATCAAACCAAGCGGTTTTACTGGTGTTGGAACCTGAATGCCACATCTATCTGCGGGGCCACTAGAATTATATGGCAGGGAAGAAACAAATTACGCAGCAGGGTTGACTACATTATGCTGCAAGAAAAAAACAAGTTATGAGAAGTGATAAGAATAATTGGTAGTGGTGTTCCCTAAAGGGAGTAACCGCACCTTCACATATGTGGTAGATAGATATTGGTCACCGGACAACAGTAAAACGGAATATGAATAATCCAAACGGAGTGCTACAAGGACCCCTGTCACTCACTCCCCGGGGTGACTAAATGCAAATCCAAAGAGTTTGCAAAAACAAACATACAGCAAAATGGGTCAAGTGTGCACTATCCTATGTCTAGTAACAAAGTTGTGACCTATTAATCACAATATTTTCATATCAAAAGATGGTATTGACATGAAACCTATTTCTCATCCAGTTTTCTTTTGTGAGACAGGAGAATCAAGCCAAAGTTCTTTTTGTATCCATTATTCCATTTATTCAAACAAATCATCAAAGGAAACAGCCGACATGTGTTTCGTCTGTATAAGTCAGTACCACGACTTTTTCAAGGCTGTAAACATAAACATATAATAACATAAATAAATATATGGCAAAAGTCATATATGACATACATTGATGGCAACGCTGTCATCTACATCAAAAAATCCCCAAAACAAGTGAGATTAATCAAGAAGTGGCCAACGACCAAAGATTGAGTCAGGAGTTCCTGATAGGAGAAAGAGAAAAAACAACTTTTGCCATCTTGAGTCAAGCAGATGCCCATTTGCCCTGTTCGACTTGTATCTCTGAAAACTGTTCTCTTTGAAGCTATAACTTCAGCTCCTAGGGTCTGTGAACTTCAAGGCCCTCTCTATGTGTAGTATTTCAGTGTATTCTACTCTGATAAAGGGGTTTTTCAAATATGTCCTTTATTTCTTCAGAGTGTTTTATCGGCCTTTCACATGGACCTACCCATCACTCTTCCATCCTTCTTTTCTCCTCGAACCAAAGAGGAGGAGCGTCTTCATAGGCAGGCCTCTAGGCATGCAGTGTCTTATTGTACTGCCGAAACACAGCAGTACTAAGTATATGATCAACTATTTTGTGCGTCACTGGAGTCAAGCGGGCCAATAACACTCTGGACTCTGCTTTGCATTAGGATTACTATGACTGGCCAAGAAAAATCCACACTTTGTCAGGACAGTGCAGCATGACTTCCTTGATAAATCAGCACTATTCAGTCACAACTCTCAGATGCTATTGCTTTGGGATTCATAAAGGTGAAGAATCTTAAGGAAGAATTATTATTCATTTCTGGTGGATACTATATATTCGCACAGACTCTTCACCTCTGTTAATCCTCCTATGAGTTAATGCAATGTTAATAAGATCTCAAGATATTCAAACATTATTTGCTGATGCTCGTGGATCCCCTCTGTATGCCTCAATGGCAGGTGTGCACCAGAGCACCAGTTGATGCCATATATACTCCAATAATTATCACATCTTGGGAAGGAGGAGTCATACCCGAGGACATACCTGAAGCCACCTGGAAGAGATGTGGCGTAGCGGTAGGGTGACTGACTCCAGAACCTGTGAGCTCGGGGTTTGATCCCCGGTGCCGGCAACAGATCAGTCCAGCACCATGTGACTCTGGGCAATAGCTCGCTAAATCTTCCCGACGGCCCCCAGTGCCTTGACACCTTTGGGTAATTATTCGTGCTTTACAAATACTGGACATTTACCTAATGCTGCTGGACAGCTATTTCGGGGAAATAGGTCTCCAGTGGAAGTCTAGCACTTGGGGATATTCACATGGTGAACAAGGTGCTAGAAGAAAGATTCCTCAGGCTTTGTTGATACGCTGAATATTATTAGCCAGCCATATTTCATAAAGTGGAAGAAGGTTCTGACTGAGCAGGCCTCAAAATCTTCAGACAATGCATTGAAACAAACGAATTATCTATTAACTGTAGAATGTGAAAAACTAAAGAGAGATTGGGTCAGGGAAATCTATGGCAATGGGGCACCAAATTGCCAAGAACACCAAAGAAGTTGGAGTTATGTTCCCAAAAACTATCCATCAACTTGCTCCAGATCCGAGCTGACCCTGTTCAATATAGGTTTTTAAATTCCTCTACCCAAGATTGCACTCAAAAATTTTGGTTAGACCAAACCATTGATCAGTGGTGACTAGTATATGCCTCCTCAACAAATCGTATATAGATAGATACAACAGGACAGGTGTGTCTGATATAAGCTTTATGAAGAGAAAAACCTCCAGGTCAACACCAGCAGAAACTTTGCAGAGCATGAAGGCTCGGCCATCTCCTACCAGATCTTGTCAGCTGTAGGAACTAGAATACAAGATTCCACAAACCGTTAAAAACACAACAGATGCCCAAGTCTGGTTTCAAAGAGATGTTAAGTCTATCTAAGAAAAGACAACTTAACAATCACCCACCAATATGAAAGCCCTGTAAACAAGTAATTTGACAAAAATGTTTTACTTACTACAAATGCTGCATAACCTTTTACATGACGTCCCTACAAACATGGTGAAAAAGCTGAAATATTGGTAGCTTTAACAACAGGTATATATGTCCTTCATAGACATCCGGAAGCCTACTGACAAATCCATTAGTCCTTGCCAAAGAGTCTGTTACCCTCATTAGTCATTTGTACACTTACAAACCTGTAGCCAACTTTGCGACTAATACCAGCTTCTAGGATTATGTAACTCTGAAATGTCTTTCCCAGGAAGAAAGGTATTCTCTTAAAGGCAACATCACTTCTGAGAACATTGTTGTAAATAGCTCTTTTGTGTTTAGTCTGTTTTCACTGTTTCCTATGTTGAGCTTTAGTATGTTCTTATTGTTATGATTACACCCAAGAATTCCAGCTGGGTCAGTTGGTGCCTGGCCAGATGGTGATCTGCTGTATTACTCTGTGCTGCGAATAAACTTGTGTTCAACAAGTCTCTACCTGCTTGGATCTTCATTTATACTTTACTACATTTTGGCGATAAGGACTAGTATCTGGCCAGAAGATCAGCGGCGCAGTGGGACAGAAGTCTACAGAATAAATACGGCTTTCACCGCAAAAGAACTCCGTGTGCATTAAATGAGTCATCTCTATGGTCACTCTTCGAAAATTGGATGTCGTATTAAAATCTTAACAAGGTGAGCGCTTTTCACGATTTTTGGAGGATTTTATCCGGGCTATAAACTTCCTTGGATCAGTTACCTTTGTTGCCTGGTTACTGCTTCTGTGTGCCCCGAGACCTCCATTCTCCTTCGTGACCACAGCAACGCTCCTCGCGCAGGCTGCTTCCAGCGCGATCCTTCCGACACAGACTACGACGAGAATCACGTCATTACGTCATCCCGCAATAGACGCTACTCAAGTCATTTGTCTGTTTCGTTTCGACGCTGCTCGCAATGCGCTGCGATTACCACGGAGGAACAGGTTTCAGTGCGAGCTCATTAACTGATAACTGTGCCATTTAAGCTTGGTCCTGTAAACTTTCATCGCAAGCGTATTAAGTAAGACAAATGCTTTTAAAACTTTAACCTGGTTACTGTGGAGGTTCATTACTCGAAATTTTTAACAACACAGTTAGTCTCTAATAATATTTTATTCATTTCTCCCTGTGTTAATACAATTTATTTAATATTTTTATTCGATTAAAAGTAATTATGTCACAACAAGTTAATGTGGCACTTCCACCCCAATTTCTTAGTGAACCAGGTAATCCTTCTACTTCTTGGGAGGATTGGATTGTTATGTTTTACAATTATATTGAAGCATTGGATGGTGAAAATGTTTCTCCTAAAAGGAAAAAGACACTTTTAATGACAACGTTAGGTAAGGAAGGTCAGCGAGTCTTCAAGTATTTACCCCAAGTTTTGCCTTCTGGATCTCAGTCTCCTCTTGATGAATTTAAAGAAGCTGTCGCTAGACTTGAGACTAGATTTGTTAAAGAGGAGAATCTTGTTATGCAAAGATTTAAATTTTATAAGAACAAACAGTGTGAAGATGAATCCATTGATGACTTTGTTGCAAGTTTGCAAGAACTCTCTGTGAAGTGTAGCTTTGGCCAGATGACAGATGAACTAATTTGCGATCAACTAATTGTTCAATGCAACAATGGGAAAATACAGGAACGCTTATGGGCAGAAAAAACCCAACTTTAAAGGTTGCTATTGAACTTGCAAAAATAGTATAGGAAAGTGAAAAATGTATGAAAGAATTACAAAAGAGTGGTCTTGATCTCAAAGTTGCTAAGAATTCGAACAAATCGATTGTCTCTAGTGATAATAGTGATACTGAAAGCTTTGCTGTTGCTCTTGTTAGAAAAAAAGGATATGCTTTTCAGAAAAAGAGTACCAGTCAGCAGTATTCTAAGTCTCAATTTAAAGTATGTTCTAGATGTGGTAGTAATACACATTCTTCAGATGCGAAATTTTGTTTCGCCAATAATAAGGAGTGTTTAAAATGTGGCAAACAGGGTCACTTTGCTAAAATGTGCAAAAATAGAAACAATGCTAGAGTGACTGTTGTGAATGATTATTGTGAACTGAATCGGGATGTCAACAAATTACGTGTTCTACATGATTCTATATGTTCTTGTCAAGACAGGAGAGAAAGAATTCTCAAGGCTGAATTTATAATTGACAAGAAACCTATCAGCGCTATGGTAGACACTGGTTCTAAATGGACCATCATTCCGATGCCATTGTTAAAACAACTATGGGGTCAGAGAATTTTACTAGATTGTGATATTTTTCCTTCTGGTTATCAGGGAGAAAAAATTGATCTTCTTGGATATTTTGAAACTGAAATTCTTTTCAAGAACAGATCTACACATGGTAACATTTATGTCTCTGTTGATGGACCGGCCATTTTAGGTCGTATTCATCAATATGATCTTCACATAGTTATAGATCCCAGAGCATAGGAGCCCGTGATGGTTGTGAATGATTCTGATGTGGATGATATTCTCTTAAAGTTTCACAACGTCTTTAGAGAACAATTGGGAGAATTACAAGGTTATTCTCATAGAATTTTGTTAAAAGAAGGTAGTATCCCCATTCAGCATAAGGCAAGAAGAGTTCCTTTTGCTGTAAGAAATGAAGTGAAGGCTGTTCTGGAAGAAATGCTGCAAGGGGGGATTATTGAGCCTGTAGAGGCATCTCCGTGGATTTCTCCTATGGTTATTTCCCAGAAACCTGACAACAAAATCAGATTTTGTGTGGACCTTAGGTCACTAAATAAGTGTGTTGTTGCAGATGTTTTTCCACTACCTAACATTGGGGAGCTGGTCTCTACCTTAAAAGGGGCTACAATTTTCAGCAAACTTGACCTCAAACATGCCTATCACCAGATTCGACTTGATGAAGAATCAAAACATCTCACTGCATTTATCACTGGGGAAGGTATCTTTCAGTTTACTAGGTTACCTTTCGGTCTGATTTCAGCTGCGAGTGTTTTTCAGAGAATGGTATCTGAAGTATTTAAAGGGTTGGAGAAGGTCATCTACTTTCAAGATGATATTTTAATCTTTGGGGATTCGATTGAAGAACATAATAGTGTTCTTCAAAGTGTTTTGCATAGAATAGCTGAAGCTGGTCTTACCTTGAGGAAGGAGAAATGTGCATTTTTAATTTCTGAGATTGAGTACTTGGGTTTTTCTCTCTCAGCTGAAGGTGTTAAACCTAAAAGGAATTTGTTAGAAGCAATTGAACTTGCTCCTTCTCCCCTTGACAAAGACCAGTTACGGTCCTTTATGGGCTTAATTGAATTTTATTCTAAATTTGTAAAAGATTTTTCTAGTAAGACTGCCTCGTTGAGGGGTTTACTGAAAAAAGGAGTTAAGTTTTCATGGGCTAATGAACAAGAAGTTTGTTTCAATTCAATTAAAGCCGAACTTTCTTTTGCCAATGTTCTTACTCCCTTTGATATCAAACGCTCGTCAATTTTAATGGTAGACGCTAGTGGAGTTGGTTTGGGTGCTGTGCTTGTTCAACAAGGGGTGGTGATGGACCGAGTTTCTGAATTAAGCAGAATACTCTCACCCAGTCAAGAGATCAGGGCTAGATCCAACACCGTTTTTTAGCTCACTGCACCATCCCAGCTCAGAACCTGGCCTATATGCAAATTAGTCTGTCCTGGACCAGTGCATGATGGGAACAGGGCAAACCAAACTACCAAGCCAATTCTTACACTGGGAAGGAAACAAGCCAGGTTCTGAGCTGGGATGGTGCAGTGAGCTAAATAACTGTGATGGATCAAGCCCTGATCTTTGGACTGGGTAAGAGTGGTCTGCTTAATTCAGACACTCTGTTCATCACCACCCCCTTTTCTGAATCGTGCTTGTTCAACGGCATGGGAACGAAGAAAAGACCATTGCCTTTGCCTCCAGACCTTTAACTGTGTCGGAATGCAATTATTCTGTAATTGAGCGTGAAGCTCTTGCTGCTGTCTGGGGTGTCTATTATTTCAGGACGTACTTATGGGGTACTAGATTTGTGTTGCGTTCTGATCACAAGCCTTTAGTAAATATTTTGGCTCCTGGTGGTACAGGCAAAGGCTCACCCAGACTGGCAAGGTTGGCATCACGATTACACGATTTTCAGTTTGATGTGCAATTTGTGCAAGGGTGGAAAAACATTCAAGCTGACTGTTTATCTCGTTTGCCCATTCAGCCCACAGCTGGTAAGAATCCTTTGGCGGAGGTTCAGGATGAATCTACTGTTGCTTTTACCCAGGATGTTTTGTTTCTTGGTGCGGAGTCATTTTCATTTGATGAATGGTCTAAAGGTATGGAGACTGATGTTGTTTTGAAACAAGTTGTGGATCTTATTGTAAAGGGTCTGGAAGGGAGAGCACTGTTGAGCCCTCTGTTAGGCCCTATATTAGGGTCTTGGATGAGCTGTCTGTTTCTGATAACAATGTGTCAATGCGAGGTTATACTTGATCTAGCCCATGAGGGACATCTAGGCCAGTCTCTCACCCAACGTAGGGTTAAAGAAAATTTCTGGTGGCCTTCCATTGATTATGATGCTGTGGATTGTGTTGTACGTTGTAGTTTTTGTAAGGAGGGCGAAAAACGTTCGAAGGTTGTTGGTTCTCAGAGTGAGTGTAATATTTCTTTTGAGAACTTTCCTGTCTAGATTTTATTGGGCCTATAAATGAGTTGCCTTTCAACCAGCGTTTTGCTATTGTAGTCTTTGATTGTTTTTCGAAGTGGCTCACTGTTCACTTTGTCAAAGATATCACTACGGACTCTACAATCTCCTTTTTAAAAAGTGTCTTTTTGGATGAGGGTTTTCCTTCTGTGTTAATAACTGACAATGGCACACAATTAATTTCTGGAAAAATGGTTTCTTTTCTTAAAGAATGTGGGATTCGTCATCATCGGGCCAGTCTATATAACCCACAAAGTAATGGTATGTGTGAGAGGGTTAACAGGCTAATAAAGGGGATCATACAGAGGTCTGTTGAGTTTGGTTGCTTTTCTAACGATAAGGTTCAAGAACTTGTTTGGGCCTATCGTTCAACTCCCCACAAACATGAGTGCAAATCCCCCTTTGAGTTGATGCGTGGTCGTCCTCCTGTAACTAAATTAACACCTTCTTGGCTAAGGAATCAGGACAATGTTTCTCCTCTGGAGTCTTCTTTGGATGGCTCGTTTTCACCTATTTCTGTGGTGGATTTGGTCAAGGTAAAGCCTGGGAGGTTCTCTAAGGGTCTCTGGAAATTTAGAGGTACTTTTGCTGTAAAGCGTGTCTTTTCTCATTGTGTTCTTCTTGACAATGGGGAATGGTGGAATTTCAGAAGGGTAGCTTTGTATAAGTGACATTCTGATGTGGATGTTAGGACTTCTCTACCTTCTTCTGTTTCCTCCAGTAATGATTACATGTTATCTGCTCAGTGTGACCTCAATTCTTGTTCCCAATCCAGTGCAAGGTGGGTTGTGGTGATACTTCTTCTTCGTCTTCTTCTTTCTTCTCTGGGCGTGATGTTTCTATTCCCACACCTTCTTGTTTTGGTGATGCTGTCTCCTCTTCTACACCTTCATCCTCCTCTATAGCAATCTCTACTAATGGTGGTACTTCCACAAGTGCTCGTTCTCGTTGTCCGCCTGTCTATCTTAGTGATTATGTTCATTAGTTGTTCTTTTACTTTCACTTTGCCTTATGTGTTTAAGGGAGGGAGATATGTTGTAAATAGCTCTTTTGTGTTTAGTCTGTTTTCACTGTTTCCTACGTTGAGCTTTAGTATGTTCTTATTGTTATGATTCCAACTAAGAATTCCAGCTGGGTCAGTTGGTGCCTGGCCAGATGGTGATCTGCTGTATTACTCTGTGCTGCGAATAAACTTGTGTTCAACAAGTCTCTACCGGCTTGGATCTTCATTTATACTTTACTACAAACATCTTGAAGGTTATACATATTAAGCTCACTGAGAAAGACCCCTGGAAGCACAGTTTTCACATGCGCCATAGAAGACTGATAAGACTAGATTGTCCACATTTCTAGGCAGAGTGCACAATGGCCCTTAAACCAGGGGATTGATCCTTCCAGAATTCAACCGTCTCAATCTCCCAAATAGCCAAACTAGGCAAGGATCCATGGTGCTGCTCGTTTTACACACACCCCCCTTTAATTTCCCTGATGAACCTTAGCGCTAAAATCTGACACAGATCTCAACTAATGTGGTAATTGAATAATGAGAAAACTTTGTTCATCTAGAAAGGGAAAACCCCTCAGAATATAGCAACTCTTGACCCAGAATTGATCCCCAAAGTGAAATGGCTCCATTCATCTCCGTCACAGACAAATAGTGGCGGCATACTCCTAAATTCATTCCAGATCAGGTTTATGCCAGCCAGGGATGCCTCTGGTCACCTCCAATTTTCATGCTTACGTACAGGTGAAGGCCTTGGTATTCACCCGCAGTAAAGAATTCAAAGAGGCCAAGCCTGGAACTGTGACCAACAGGACTCTTAAAGCTAGAATGAGTACTTTACATCCTCACTTCCGGGTAAAGGGACAAGTCTTCTGGGGCATAAAGGGGTTCAGCAATTACATAAGAAAGATCTTTATATCAGCAAAATGCCTAGCAACAGCTCCCAATGGTTCCGGCTCTGTTTGCTGTCACTGAAAGTTGTCAATTATTACTACATCTTCACATTTATTTTCTTTCCTCGTGATTTTTTTGCCCATGGTTTACTCTGTGTTCATTTCCCAGCCCGTCATTTTTTTCCTTTCTTAGTTTTATGAATTTACACCCTTACCCAAATCATTTGTGCTTCTCTCCCAACTATGTGCTACAGCAATTCTTTATCCTGCTGTCCATTTTTCACTCTCCCTATTGTATACAGCTCTTCATTATCTTTTAATGCATGGAGTGCCAAAATCCTAACGGTTTGTTAAGATTTTCAAGCACTGAGGAGTCAAATGGCCCCTGAACAGCTTGGAACTGGACTACATTGACAACATTGGGGTGGTCCAAGTACTCTACAGGCTAAATAGATGGCTGGATCTCTCTCCAGCCACTGTAACTACATTACATGTTATCACACTGCCTTGCGATGGATCAGGTGGGATGGTGACTTGAATGCCCAGACTCTATTGTGGCATTGCGCTTCATTCAAACCAATGGTAAAATTGCCAGACTTCCACTCATGGAAGTTAAATGACATATCAAAGTTGGGGCACATTGGGAAAGGCGACCACATTCACTCATTTACACAGCTATCTGAGAAGCACATCATGCAAAATGCACAATTTTAACACCATCTTCAAATACACTACACTGTGGAAGCCCACACCAGCGACCTCCTAGAGCTCCCTGAACATAACCCATTAGAGCCTAGAGTTACAATGGAGTGTGAGGAATATCTCAGAGATAGACCATACATTGGTAAACAAAACCTGAATCCACTTTTACACCTGCAAGAAAGATGATCTCAGGATATGGGAGAGTTGGATGCTATGAACTTTGCACTAGATGTACCCTAGGATCCTTGTGGTGTCCATGCACCAGCGGCACATCCAGCTGAAATATTTCTATACAGTGTACAATAGCCCAACTAGGCTAAGCAGAATTGGATCCGGATGCCAGAGATGATTTTATTGGTGGGGGGTGGGGGGGGGGGGTGATGCTTAGTTCTACCGCTCAATATGGGAATGCCCAGGTATACATCAATACTGGTCTGCAAACACAACATATTGTTCAGCCTGGTGTACAGGAAGATTATTCCGGATTCCGAAAGTGGTCTCCTGGGCACTTATGAACAAATTGAGAGACTGATGTACTCCCAGCGTGTTCATGGCAATGGGTTTATTAGTAATAAAAAGGAACTTTGCCCAACACTGGTTTCTCTTTGCTGAGGAAATGGACTCATGGTATGGGCTACTGTGCCAAAGCAGAAGAATATGTTTCTGTATCAAGGGGGATGTCTGAATAAATACCATAAGGTATGGGATATGTGGTGGAAGAATCAATAATATTTTTGTATACATAGATCTATGCTCTATTAAGATCGCTATGCAGTCATTCCTGAGGATCCTGTTTGGACACTTGATGTGACATCTGCTGTAAGTTACTGTGTTGCTATACTTAATAAATATTAAAGGGTTGAAAAAATAAAAGCAGATTACAGAGCAGGGGTTATAGGACTACCTTAGTTGCTGTTGGCCCCTGTAGGATAGTGGATTAATAGTAGGTAAGGTTATTCACCTCCAGTTCATAATAATACCACAATCACTAAAGGTCCAATCACGTCTCAATAAATTAATACTTGCTCAACTCAGGCTTAACTTAGGAGACAGTACGGTAAACAGTGGGTCGAACACTCTCTCAAGTGTATTGACCCAATTAAAAATGATAAGCAAGCTACTGTTCAAGTTGTTAAGGAGGAAAATAAAACCACCACAAAATCTGAAGGGGTTGGTAAGAAAAAGAATAAAACTGTTTTATTCAAAAGTTACAGGTGTGAAAAAATAGGTCACTTGGCTAATGACAAGAGATGCCCTGCCTTAAATGTTGTATGTTCAAAATGTAAGAAAAAGTGGCATCTTTCAATTCTATGCAAAACAAGTCGGTCTTCCAATGTCAAATGGGTTGAAGCTGAAATTCCAGAGGAAATTTTTTTCTGGGCCAAATAGTTGTCCAAGCTGATTCTAATATACAATGTAAGTCATGTCCTCTTGATGACATTCAAGTAGAAGGTCAATCCACAAAGGTGTTGTTTTACTCTGGTGCCAAGATCACCATAGTTTCAAAATGATTTCATCAAAATAAATTGGCTCATAAGGTCTCACTGTTAAAACCAGATATACGTCCTTTGGCCTATGGTGGTTAACCTATTCCACAACGTGGTTACTTTATTCAAGAGTTTTATATAGCGCTGGCTAGACCCGGAGGTATCAGAGCGCTTTACATGAGGTTCCACAAAAATTACAATTACAAGATTACATCAGTTCCAATTTACATCAGTTGCTAGATAACCAATTGCAAGAGACATAGAAGACGAGATAATTGAAGTGTAGAGGGGAAGGGGGGGAAGGGTAAAGGGATAGGAGGGAGATACGGCAGAGAGACGAAAGGAAAGTCCGTCCAAAGTCCGTCTGGGTAGGTGACGGTTGAGGGGAAGTCCTAAAACCCATCTCCTCTATTGCTACCAGGTAGCTCCACTGGGCATTGGCCAAATAGCTCGGTCTCAATGGGAGAAGCAATTAAAGGAACATGGGGGGCAAAATAAATGGAGCGTAGAGGGGAGGGGGCATGGAAGGAGAGAAAGGGGGGATAGGGGAAGAGACAACAGGGAGAGACGAAATGAGGTCTGTCTAACGGCCGACTGGGTAGGTGACGACCAAGGAGGGATTCCACGGTCCATCTCCCCTATAGCTAAACCAGGTAGCTCCATCGGGCATTCGACAAAATAGTTCAGTCTCAATACATTGGGAGAGGAGAGACGGAGAGACAAAAATAGAGGGAGGATGCGGGAAGAGACTACAGGAGAGACGAAAGGAAGTTTGGCTGAAGACCGACTGAGTAGGTGACGTCCAAGGAGGGAATCCCCGACCTGTCTCCCCTATAGCTAAAACAGGTAGCTCCATCGGACATCAGACAAAGTAGCTAGATCTCAAATGACGAGGGACAAATTCACAGATAGACAGGGTGGGGACTAAGGGCCAGGACAGGTGAAGGCAGAGGTCAGCAACAGGAAAGTGGAGAGGATTAGAGCGAGGCGATAAACAGGGTGGGGACTAGGGCCAGGACAGGTGAAGGCAGAAAGGTAGTTCGGCAGGAAGATCCCATGGCTCTGGTGGGTTAAAGATCGCGGTCCTGGTGTTGCGCAACGAGGTCAAGGACCCTGGTGCCCACCGAATCCACATCTTGCTGCAGGGACGACAACGCTCCGACCAGGCCGAACGTAGATGATCCATTGAGGATTTGATGTCGCAACTGATGTTACTGCGTAGTTCAGCTTTGTAGTCCTTGAGCATGTTTCAGGCGATCCGCTTTTTGAGGGTCCTTGTTTCTGCGCCTGTGTCCCATCGAAGTGTAGATCGTTTTCCAGAATTCGGTAAGAGGTCCGAGACCTTGTTTAAAGACTAGCCCGTCGCCTTCTTAGGCGGCATATGGATCAGCCCCAGGAGCGTTTGGGACTGCGATGGTAGATTAGCTCTAAATTCAAGGCTGCAGACCGTCGCGGCACGTGAATATGGAAGGCCTCGCGTCCGGGATATGTTGGGTCAGATGGCTGGTGCTCGGTAGTGAACATTGTCAACAACTGGACACTGAGTCGTCAGGAGGGAAGCTGTGTACCCGAAGGCAAAGGTACTGTGGTGGTCTCTCCAGAGGGCAGAGGTGGATTATGCTGTGTGTGCAAGGAGAGGACAATATGTGATCCCCAGATGTTGATGCTCCCCGAAGGGCCTTGGGAGTGCAGGATCACATTGTCAGTGAAGCCTGGGAAGTAGGGGAGGTGCGTTATGACTCCAGCACCCCAGTAGTTGAGAACCTGCACCCCAGAGGTTCAGAAGACACCCTCACCAGGGCTATCCTCCGCCAGCAGCCCCAGTCACGGCAATGAAAGAAGTGGACGTGGGTGGCCCCGCAGCTGTAGACGTGAGCGCCAGGTAACACCGCTATTCAAGGCAGTGCGGCCGCCATCTTATGGTCAGGCGGGCGAGGCTAACGAGGCACAGTTCAATATTAAAGCCTCGCAGCAGCCACAATCAGCCCCACGCCGCCGCTCACCTCAATTCCGCCTCTGCTCCGCTCATTCGGGCCCCCGCAGCAAGCCATCCAAGTGGGCGTCTGCAAGAGCTCTCTCCGCATCGGAGCTTACGCTGCCATTTTCGCCTCAACCATGAGCGCACTCCGGGCAAGCGATCGCGGCGGCAAGTTCTCAGGTCTGCCAGCATCTGTGCACGCCAGCATCCATCCAGATATTTCTCCAAGCGTTCCGGTGCCCAAAACCGTTTTTTTTTGCGAGCACGGAGTTGCGGCTCACCGCGGCTTCACGTCTCGGCCCCGGGTTTCAAGTGGAGGTGCTGGCGACCGCCATCTTGTCTCCGCGCCTGGAGTGTCTTCTCGGCTCCGTTACACCCTGGAACCGGCTCCAGCGCTGCATCGGCGTAACACCATAAGATGCCCCTCAGGTTCCGATCGCCAAATGTGGGTTTCGTGGGTGGGATGAACGCTGTAGAACAGCAGGTTCCACCGCCCGCTGAGGAGCCTCAGCACCCCCACGAGATGACGAAAGCTTGAGACTGAAGGGGAAGGCGGGGTGAGGAGCAGAGGTAGCGACCATTGCAGTGAAACAAAACCAACTGAGTGCACCCCAAACCGAAAGTGGGAGATGTTCCTGGCGAGCGTCAGAGAAAGGGCGGTCGAATTAAATGAGGGACAACTTTGCGACTGAGAGCAGTACACTGTATGATGCCTCCGCTGAGCAGTATCCTGGTGTCCCGTGCCAGGGCTTTGTAGGTCTCATTAAATACAAGACCCATTACACTTCTGGCAAGATTTATGTGTCTGAGAAAGGTGATAGCATAATCAGCTGGTTTCACCGGGGGTGGGGGGTGGAGGGGGGGGGGGGGGGGTTTGGGGGTGATGTTTGATCCTGGTAGTGACTGTCCCATATAATTAAAGGATGATGTAAACTTAATCCGTGAGGGTCCCATGGATATTGAAACTAAGGTCAAGCAGTCATTCCCCAATGTTTTTAGGGATGAACTGGGTTGCCTAAAAAGGTTCAAGCTTGATATACATCTATGTACTGACTCACAACTGTTTAGCTATAGAGCAAGAAGTGTTCCCTTGTCTATGAGAGATGAGATAAGAAAAGAGTTGGACAAACGCAAGCAAGTTGGAACTATTGAAGAAGTTGAAGGGACTGAAGCCTGCAAGGGCAATGGTTCCCTTCATCTATGTATAGATTTGAGACAGCTAAATAAAGGTGTGGTAGTAGACCGCTATCCCCTTCCAAACATCTTGGAACTCTTGGTTTTTCTTAGGGTTGCAAAAGTTTTTAGCACGATTGACTTGGCTTCGGCCTACCACCAAATTGAACTTGCAGAGTCTTCAAGGGACTATACAGCCTTCGTCACACCATTTGGAACATTCAGATTGATCAGGATGCCCTTTGGCCTGGTGTCTGCGGCCTCCGTTTTTCAGTGTGCAATGGAAAGACTTCTCAAAGACTGTAAAGGAGTTTGTATGTATCAAGATGATATTCTTGTGTTTGGAAAAGATCATGGTGAGCATGAGAACCACCTTAATTTTGTTTTGTTTTAAGTTGTCTGAGGTCAATCTTACCATCAAAGCTGAAAAATGTTGATTTGGTACCTCTTCCATTCATTATCTTGGGCACACAGTTTCAGGTGAAGGTATTGCTCCTAAAACTAACTTGGTTGACACAATTTCTTGTAAGTCTGCTCCCTCTAGTAGGGAAAAACTTGTGAAGTTTCTTGGGATGATTGAATATTATAACAAGTTCATTGAAAATTTTGCAGAGAACAGTAATTGTATGAGAGCCCTCTTGAGGAAAGGGGCTGAATTCAAGTGGTGCGAGAAGTGTGATCTTGAATTCCTTTCCCTCAAGAAAAAGCTTGGTGATGCCCCTAAGCTTAAAAGTTTTAATCAGTCAAAAACTTCCATAATAAAAACAGATGCCAGTCTCAAAGGTGTGGGTTCTGTTCTGCAACAAAAAGGGGAAGGAGGGATGAAGACTATTATGTTTCTTTCTCATGGTCTCAAAATTGATGATGAGTTTTGCTACTCCGTTATTGAAAGCAAAGCCTTAGCTGTGTTTTGGGCCATAAAAAAAACGTTAAACATTTTTATGGGGAACCAAGTTTTTGGTAAAAACTGATCACAAGCCTCTTTGTGAAACTTTAAAAAAGAAAGGAATTGATCTTGTTTCTAGTAGGATTACAAAGTGGGTCATAGCTCTCCAGGAGTATGATTTTGATATCCGATATATTCCTGGAGTAGAGAATGACATTTCGGATACCTTGTCTAGGCCTGTGGAAAAAGTAGAAAGGGATGGTGTTGATGAAGATTGTGATAATGATATTCATGTGTGTGAAGTTAGTGAAGGGATTGTTGATGAGCATCAGTGGAGACTTGAGCTGTCTTCTGATTCCGTTCATTCAGAAGTATCACAAATTCATAAAGGTTGGAAGTCAAAGAAACAAGCATGTAAAGAGGCTGCCAAATTTTGGGGTCTTAAGGATGAGAGTTCTGCTTGTGATGGTGTGCTACTATGTGGAAAAAGACTTGTTCCAGCAAGCAAACTTAGTCAAACCTTAATTGATTTAGCCCACAGATCACATTCTGGAATGTTAAACACTAAAGAGACTTCGATCTTCTTATTGGTGACCAGGTAAGGATCATCATGTGACGAGAGTTGTGAGAGATTGCATGGTGAGCTCCACAAGTGAGAAGTCTAAAATAACAAGGGTTCAGCCTCTGGTTATCAGCGATTTTCCCAGTGGGCCCAGGAAAGAGGTGGCACGCAACATACTAGGTGCATTACACTCACAAGGTCATCAGGTTTTTATCTTGGTACTAGTAGATCTGTTCTCCAGGTGGCCTGAAGTGCAGTTCACCTCTAACATTGAGACGGTAGGTGTCAACAATTCTAGAATCCCTTATGGCCAAGGAAGGGTATTCTGAAACCATTCTCACAGATAAAGGGGTGCAGTTAGTCTCACGTGAGATGGAGACGTTTCTTAAAGTTCGAGGTATTGGGCACAATAAATGTTATCTTTACCACCCAGAGACAAATAGAGTTGTTGAGAGGTTCAATAGGTTGTTGAAGGAAACTATCTCTTGGGCAAGGCAGCTGGTTTAAATTGGAAAGAGGAAGTTCTTAAAAAAGTGGAATGCTGTAGGATGACTCCACATAGCACGACTGGGTAGTCACCTTTTGATTCTGTGCAGAGGCAGGACTGCTTGTACGTTGGTTGAACCTGCCTGGGTGAGACATTTAGAAGAAACTGTCTCTTCATCTGGTTTGCAGAGAGTTTCTCCTGACTGGCGTAAGAGAGAAGAGGCCAAGTGTCTTTCCAGAAAATTACATTTTGATTCAAGGAAGTCCACAAAAATATACTATGGTCAAGGTTGGGTACTTAGTTATTATCAGACAACCTGAGCCCAAAGTGACGTTCACCAAAACCTATATGTGTCAAAGTTGTTTGAAAATGCTGTTAGAACTCAAGATCATAGAGTATGGAATTAGAATAGGATATCTATGTACAAAGGAGCAGAGTTTTCTGAGCCTTTAGTGTCTAGAAAAATTTCTAGCACTGCCAATTTTGCTTCACCATGTGTGTCCTTTAGGGTTGTTAGGAGGCCAAGCTATTTAAGTGATTTTGTTTCTTAAAACTATGTGTTCATATTATCTTTTTTTCTTTGTTTTTCTCAAGTTTTTGTGTTAACAGGGTAAAGGTGTTTGGCATCTGCACATCCCAATTCCCATCCTGGTTCCGTTTGATGTCATGGTGCTTTGCTCCTAGGGATTCCAGGACATGTCCTGGTCTTCCAGGTGATAGAATTGTAATGGTTCAAAGGACTGGTGGCTGTTAACTGTGATCTGGATGGGTTTCTACTAAGAATAAAACCTGAATTTCTGCACTTCAACCTGCCTCCTGCGTGATCCTTTCAGCTGTTACAGGATCTTACAAGCAGCCAGCTAATCGATCTGGACTGGGACAAAGTGAAAGTTTTAGGCTGACCGCAATGGAGCGCGGGTAAGCTAGGTGGAGTGCTAGGTCCAGGCCAAAAGTTTACCTTTGGACTTAATCTTTTTCTTACAGCTTTTCTCTCGTTGACCTGTACTCTGGCTTCTCGGATGCGAGGTCAGAGATGATGAGGGAGGCCTACTGCAGTGCGATGCCTCAGTGAGTCTCTTGACGTCTTTGTCCTCAACTGCAAGAAGCTCTGGAGATTATATCAGGAAAAACAGGCACGGTCAGGCCAATTTGCGAGACGACAGCTTGACTCTCGACATCGAGCCAGTCTCCTCCTGGAGCTTTTCAGCAAAACTTTGTAGACAGTTTCTAACTATCAGATCGTATTCCATGTTTGTTCATACTAGAAATGGGGGTCTCTAGTTGGCAATGGTTTGCACCTTTGCCCAAATTGGGACCCTTCTTCCTAGTTAGGGTAAAGGGGATGCACTTCTAAAATAACCCCTGCTCACTACCTTGGTAGCTTGGCACAAACAGACAGGCTCATCTCAGAGTCAGTGTGTAAAGCATTTGTGAACACATACAGTAATACAGTGAAAACACTACAAATGGACACCACACCAGTTTAGAAAATAAGTAAATAAGACCAAAACAAAAAAAATCCACAATACAGTAATAAAAATATGATTTTCAAAAGGTAGAAACAGTTCTGACATAGGAAATTGCAGATGCAACACTTTTCACACAAAGCATCTTGGGTGCGTCATGCGCACAAAGAAAAAGGGTCACAGGGAAGGTGATGCGTCAATTCCTTGCTCTGAGGGAGGTGATGGAGTAGTTTCTTTTCTGTAACTCCAGTTCTGTAGTAGGGGATCTCTGTTATGGTCATAATCTAGTGAATAGTCCCGCCCATGTGCGTGGACCCCGGAGCAATCAAAAATAATCTCTTAAGTCGTCAAAAAATGCAGACCTGCAGAGACACTTAAGAGAGAATTTAAAGACAGATAATGCAGCCTATATCCACAGGCTACACTGTCCAGTACTTCAACTAGAAATTCCACCAAAATCCCACAAACAGCACAGCCTGTCTAGTGTTCTCCACAGAGAAAAACCTTCCCCTACCAGCAAAAGCCTCAGGAATGATAGAGAGAAAGGAGTGGACAGACAAGCCCCATAGGCTGCCATTATGTGGCTCAGAACAGGATACTGTGCCTTTAAGAGAACTTTCCAGTACTCTCTCAGTATCCCAGAATGCACAGCAGGTCCCTTTTACTTTCAGTTCTTTTTGAAGGCGTAACACGCCAGACCTGTAGCATTCCTTACATGAATATCTTTCTCCACCGGGGAGGAGGGCGGGCGCTTATGACTATAACAGAGATACCCCTACTACAGAACTGGAGTTACAGAAAAGAAACTACTCCTTCTGTAGTAGGGGATCTCTGTGTATAGTCATAATCTAGTGAATAGAATGGCAAGCCCATCCCCACACCAAAGCGGCGGTGGAGAGAAGAGAAATAACACCACTACTGTGCAAACAGATTTCACAGCGAGCCTGCCCAACCGGAGCGTCTGTCCTGGCATCAGTGTCCAGACAGTAATGCTTACAAAGGTATGGAGCGACTTCCAAGTTGCCGCCTTGCAGATTTCTGCAATTGGAACATTACGCAGCAAAGCAGTCGTGGCAGCTTTGCCTCTGGTGGAATGAGCCTTAGGTTTTCACCCTAAGGTCTTATTAGCCTTCTGGTAACACAATTGTATACAGGACACAATCCACCTCGAGATGGACTGTTTTGAGGTAGCAAGACCGGTCCTGACTGATCCATATTTGATAAACAATTGGTCTGAGTTACGAAAATCTTTGGTTTTATCCAGATAAAATTTCAACACCCTCCTAACATCCAGGGAATGCAGAGACCTTTCTGCTGGAGACGAAGGATTCTGAAAAAACTTAGGTAAAGTTATGGTCTGGTTAACATGGAAATCAGCGATAACCTTTGGAAGAAATTTAGGGCGAGTAGGCATAACAACCTTAGCAGCATGAAATACAGTATAAGGTTCTTGGCAACACAATGCCTGAATTTCACTCAATTTGCGGGCCGATGTGATGGCCACGAGGAACGCCGCCTTCAATGAAAGGTGCTGCAACGAAGCCTTATGAATAGGTTCAAAAGGCTCCTTCATCAATCTGGACAGCACCACATTCAATTCCCATGAAGGCGAAGGAAGCCAGACAGGAGGGAACACTTTCCTCAAGCCTTCCAAAAAGGCCTTGATCACATGAATCTGGAAGAAGGAAGTCTGTGAAGGACATTTCCTGTAGGCAGTCACTGCAGCGAGATGAACCTTAATGGAATGGAAATTAAGGCCAGACTGCGCCAAATGTAGAAGATACGGAAGGATGACATCCTCCTTACATGTCATTGGATCATAGTTCTTGGATTTGCACCATATGCAGAATATCTTCCACTTGTAAGCATAGGAAGTCCTAGTGGAAGGTCACTTAGCCTCCTTCAGTATGTCCATACAATCTTCTGGTAGATTCAAATGGCCATATTGCACTATCTCAGGAGCCATGCCGCCAAACTCAAAGACGAGAGGTTGGGGTGCACCATCTGCCCCCGAACTTCGTGAGAAGGTCCGGCCAGCACGGCAGCCATATGTGAGGAAGGAGAGACCGGTGAAGCAGGTCCGTGAACCACCACTGCCTGGGCCATTCCGGGGCAATCAGGATCATCCGCGCCCAGGACTGGGACAGCTTGATGAGCACCGCCGGAATCAGGGGACTGGGTGGAGAAGCCTGCAGAAAGCTGTTCGACCAGTTGATCCATAGCGCATTCCCCAGCGTCCCCTGCTGGTAGTACCTGGAGGCGAAGTCTCGGCATTTGCTGTTTTTGGCGGTTGCAAACAGATCTACGTCTGGAATCCCCCACCTTGAGAAGACTTCTCCTAGTACTTTGTCGTTTATGACCCATTCATGGTTTTCCCTGAATCAGTCTGCTCAGTGCGTCCGCCTGAACATTCTGCACACCTGGCAGATGGGTAGCCGCTATCGTCAGTCCTCTGGCCAGAAGCCAGCGCCAGATCGCTTGCGCCTCCTGCGACAGAGTACATGATCTCGAGCCCCCCTGCTTGTTGAGGTAATACATTGTGATCGTATTGTCCGTCTGTACAAGCAGAGAGTTGGTCTGGAAGGACGGATGAAAGGCCTTCAGTGCCAAGTGAACAGCTCTGAGTTCCAGGAAATTGATGTGATACGTGGACTCAGTCGGGCCCCGTTCCTTGTATCTGTAAGTCTCCGGAGTGTGCCCCCCAGCCGTGGAGAGACGCATCCGTCATGATAGTCTGTGTGGGAATGTCCTTGTGGAAGGGAACCCCTCTGAGGAGATTCTCTGCTGAACACCAGCACTTCAGAGACTGAAGAGCATGCAGAGACAGTCGTATCTTGTCGTCCCAAGACCCCTTCCTCTGATCCCACTGATCCTCCAAGCACTCCTGCAATGGCCTCATGTGCAGCCGTGCATGTGGCTTGAGGAAGATACAAGAGGCCATAGACCCCCAGTAGAGAAGACACCGTCCTCACTGTTGTAGATGGAGCGGTCATAAGAGCCTGAGCCTCCGAAGGAGACACGCTTATTGATGGAGGCTGCCAAGTACTGTATGCACTGGACCGGAGTCGTCAAAGACTTGGACATGTTGATGTGCAACCCCAGCTTTGTCAAGAGATAGCACGCCTTCTGGAAGTGCGCTTGAGATTCTGAGTAGGAGGAGGCCTTGATCAACCAATCGTCCAGGTACCTGTAGACGAACACCTTGTTCTTACTCAGGTGTGCAGCTACCACTGCCATGCACTTCGAGAATGTTCTGGGCGCAGACTTCAGCCCGAATGGCAGTACTGTGTACTGATAATGATTGGCGCCGACTTGGAATCGCAGGAACTTCCTGCATTTGGCACATGGAAGTACGCATCCTGTAGGTCTATAGCACATAGCCAGTCTCCCTGTTGCAGCTGAGGATAAATCTGATGCACCAACAGCATACGAAATTTCTCTCTGCGAATCCACTTGTTTGCTTGTCGCAAATCCAGAATGGGCCTGAACGCGTTCATGTCCTTCTTGCGAACCAGAAGAACCGCAAGTACAGACTTCTTCCCCTTTGAGACAGAGGTACGTCTTCTATCGCCCTTTTGGGTATCGGCCTGCGCCTGAAGCTCGCGTAGCTGAAACTGCGAGCTGACCGGTGGAATTGCAGGAGGCGGGCTGGAGAACCGAAGACTGTATCCATTGCAAACAATATTCAGCACCCACTTGTCCCGAGTAATTTTTCTCCACTCAGCCAGAAAAAATTGAACGCTTCCCCCCACCGGAGTGGGTAACGGATGCAGGGGAACTAACCGCTCAGGGCCTAGACCCAGCCGGGCCTTTGTTCGCCGCTGCGGACTGCTGGCCGCCTCTGCCCTTCTGGCGCTTCTGGAAGGGAACTGCTGCTGTTGTTTCTGCGGTCCCGAAGCCTGCCCTCGCCCTCTGCCCTGCGCCCCGAACCATCTCTGGAATGGGCGGTAGGTCTTCTTCTCCTTGGGCTTCTCCAACCCGACAGCCGTCAGGGTCTCAGTCTCCGCTTTCAAGCGGGCCATCTCGTCATCCGCATGCTTGCCAAACAGGGTTACCCCCGAGAAAGGCAGGTTGGCCACCCGTTGTTGAGTCTCTGGCTTGGGAGATATAAGTTGAAGCCAAGCGTGGCGCCGTTGGTTGACACCATGGCAGTACCCATGTGCCGCCAGAAGAGACACAGCCGCCGCGCTGATGAGTTGGTTTAACACCTGCATCCCCTCACTCAGAATCTCCAGAAAGTCCTCTTACTTCTCTTGAGGAAGGAGCTCAGCTAATTGCTGGAGGGACTCCCATAGGGGCTCGATCGTATCGCACTAGCAAAGCCGTGGCACTTGCCGCCTTCATTGCAGTCGACGCCGTCCCACAGACCTTCCTGCCTGCTGAGTCTATCCAGCGGCTCTCCTTATCAGGAGGCACTGTAGACGACGGGGTGGTGACATGCTGCTTCCTAGCCGCCATCACTTTGACCGAGTCCGGTGTCGGATCCATTCTAAGAAAAGCCGGGTCAGAATCCGGAGCCCGGTACTTCTTGAGGAGCCTGGAGGGGGCCGCCTTAGTCACCATCGGAGTGAGAAACAACTCCTCGGTGAGCTCCACCAATCCTGGTACTAGAGGCAGCAATGGTCGAGACAGGTGCTTTTTATGTAGCGTCTCGAAAATCACAGACGTGGTGGGCGTAGGCACCGTCACCGTGATGCCTAACACAGCTGCAACCCTCAGCAGTACATCTTGGAATGAGAAGATGTCGTCTACAGGCGACACCCTCGTCCCAGGGGATTCCGACAAAGTCGGCAAATAGTCCCTGACCCCAGAAGAGTCCATGTGGGTCCTTGATCTGCGCCTCCTGTGGAGTCGCCTTGATCTCGTCGACGACCGGTGACGACTCTGCGTTCTCCCCCTCTGGCCAGAGCGAGAGCGCGATCTCCTCGGCTTCGGACGTTCCACAGGCCTCAAAGGAGGAGACTGTGGCCTGACCGGGGACCTCGGCTGAGGAGTCCCCTTAGGCGGCGTCGGGTATCGTGGTAGTGAAGCCGCCCTCGGAGGAACCGCAGGCAGTCCACTAGGCGGAAGCAGAGGATGAGAATGAGGAGGAGGCGGCGGTGGAAGCGGAGGCGGAGTGGGAGTCCGCGTGGGTAAGGGAGGAGGAGGAGGTGACCTCGGCTTAGGAGGTGTATATACCTCAGAGTACACCGAGCCCGGTGACTTTGTCTCTCCATCGCCTCCGCCTAGGAAGAAGATTGAGTCTACTATCAGCGAATGTCGCTGGCACGCCCCAGTGGACCCAGAATGACTTCTGGCGCCAGATCTCATTCTGCGCTTCTTTGGCGTCGAAGAACGTCGCCTCCACAGCGACCGTCGTTCTCTCGACGGCGAACGCCTCCTTCTCGACGGCGAACGCATCCTTCTTGACGGCGAACGCCTCCTTCTCGACGGCGAACGTCTCCTGGACGACGAGCACCTTCTCGACGCCGAACGCCTGCGAGACCTCGACGTCAAGGACCCCCTAGACCCCGACCTCCTTTTCTTCGCCAACGGCGAATGGCAGTGTCGCCTCAACGGCGAGCGCCGACGCCGGACCGCCTCTCGACGTCGATGACTCGCCGCCGCCGATGAGGATACCATCAACGCCGATCTTGACAGCGGCCTAGTCAGTTCCCTCGACGCCGAACGTCGACGCCGCTTCGACCCAGAGCCCTGGAGAGATGGGGAACAGACTGCTGTCATCCCTCTCGACGCCGTCGTCGGTGCTATCGACACCGGCAGAGAACAGGGAAGTTTGCTAGTCTTTCTGCCCCTGGGGAACCCCCCAGAGGCCTCAGCATGGGCAGATGGAGTATGCCCAGACCCACCTTGTGCCTTCAGTCTTCTATCTTCCAGGCCTTGGAGCCTGATCTTCATCCTCTCTCTCAGTGTCCTGCTGGAGAAGGTATGGCAAATGTCACACTCCTCCAGGACATGAGATGAGGGAAGGCAGATGCCACCTCGTGTGGGTCCGAATTGGCCTTCTTCCTCGAGCACTCTGGGCAATTGTCAAACAAAGCAGGCATTGTGACAAATAAAAGAGTGCTGAAATACACACACAAGGAAGACAGCACCAAAGTACTTCAAAGGAAAGCACTCAAACACTTGAAAAGTGAAAAAATCTGCAAAGAAACCCTAGAAAGGGAGAGCTCAATGCTCCAGGGTCCTGTTTGCAGGAGCCGGAAAAAAGAACTGAAAGTAAAAGAGACCTGCTGTGCATTCTGGGATACTGAGAGAGTTCTGGAAAGTTCTCTTAAAGGCACAGTATCCTGTTCTGAGCCACATAATGGCAGCCTATGGGGCTTGTCTGTCCACTCCTTTCTCTCTATAATTCTAGAGGCTTTTGCTGGTATGGGAAGGTTTTTCTCTGTGGAGAACACAGGACAGGATGTGCTGTTTGTGGGTTTTTAGTGGAATTTCTAGTTGAAGTACTGGACAGTGTAGCCTGTGGATATAGGCTGCTTTATCGGTCTTTAAATTCTCTCTTAAGTGTCTGTGCAGGTCTGCATTTGCTCCGGGGTCCACGCACATGGGCGGGACTATTCACTAGATTATGACTATACATAGAGATCCCCTACTACAGAAGCATCATTTTCTTACTGCTGCACAGGAGAGGTGATGCATTGGTTTCTTACTGTTTTGTGGAGGTGATGCATCGGTTTCTTACTACGTCCCCAGCAATTCACCAGACCTGGCACCTCAATGCGATGTGCGACGGTTTCAGGAAGTTGCGATGGTTCATGCAGCCCCGCACCAGGGCCTGCGCCAGAATTGGTGGGGTGATCTCGGCCTTCGTAGAATGGTCCACTCGATGCAGCGTATGGCAATTTCTCAAGCCACGGGCAGGCGCTGCTTCAGTTTCTTCGGCGATGTATCAGAAACAAGTGCAGATGCGTCGAACTTCTCTTAGTTGCGTTACTTTCCCAGCTCCCAACAGCAGGAACAACCTCCAGAGGCCCAGACCAGCAGCAGGCACCACCTGGCAGGTCAGAACTCCCAGCAAGTAAGTTCAGCGGAGCAGGCGGTGAAGTCTTTGTATCAATTAGACTTCAAAACAGGAGGCAAGCTCTACTTCAAACCCTTGGGGATCTTCCTCAAGCAGGGAACACCACAAAGTCCTTGTCCTTTCTTTGGCAGAAACAGCCACTGCAGGCCAAACCCAGTCAGCACACAGCAAAGGGGCAGTACTTTTCCTCAGTTTCTCCAACTCTTCTCCTTAGCAAAGGTTCCTCTTGAATTCAGAAATGATCTAAAGTTCAGGGGTCTGGGCCCCAGTTTTCATAGCACAAAATCCTTTGATCTCTGGTGGCAGAGAAGCTCTTTGCCCAGCCAAAACCAGTTCTGTTCTCTTTGGTGCAGCTTCCTGGCAGGAGGTGGAGATAGCCTTGTTAAAGGCATGACAAGCCCATTCAGTTGTGAAAGAAATCTCCTCCCCCGTCCTCAGAATGCAGCCCAGCACTATTCAGCCCAACCTTGACTCACACTGGAAAGGCAGGACACACCTCAATCCCCTCAAGTGGCAGTCTGAACAGAATGCACACCCCCAGCCCTGTCACTCCAAAGCCAGACAGTCAATCCTCAAATCTAGCAGAGGCACACAGGATGGCTAAGCAAGAAAATACCCATTTTCTATAAGTGGTATTTTCAAACACACAATATAAAAATAATTTTGACTAAAAGATGCATTTTTATATTCCGAGTTCATGCATACTAAACTCCAACTTTCTATTTTGTCCCAATGGAAAGTTATATTTATAAGATGTTATAAATAAACTCCCATTCTATCCTATGGGACAGATATCCTTTCAATCGTGAAAAGCAAAATACATTGTACTTCACTATCAGGACGTGCCGCACACATTAGAGCATGTCCTACATTTCACATACACTGCACCCTACCCATGGGGGCTACCATGGGCCTTCCTTAGGGGCGACGCACATGTAAGAAAAGGATAGGTTGGGGCCTGGCATGGTGGTGCACTTGCCAAGTCAACTCTGCATTGGCAGGTCTGAGTTACCATTTAATGGCTGCTAATATGGGTGGCACAATCTGTGCTGCAAGACCACTAAGAACATTTGATTTACAGGCCCTGGGCACACACTGTGCACTGTACCAGGGACTGACTAGTGAATCAAATATGCCAATCATGGTATCACCGATCCATATCAACAATTCACAGGGAGCACTTGCACTTTGGCACTGAACAGCAGTAGCAAAGTGCCCAAAGCATCTAGACCAGCAAAAACAAAGTCAAACACACAGCAAAATAACAGGAGGATAAGGCAAACATACAGGGGAAACCCACACCAATGATGCCAGGTCTAACACGTGTCCCTTCAAGCTGAAATGTGGGGAGAACTACCCACCCTCTTGGGAGTTCTCTTCACTAAGATGGAAAAATCTGGACAATCACTGAGTGCCACCAGGGGTCAGGGAGAACAGAGTAGCAAACCGCTGCGACAGTCACTCTGCTGTTCAGGAGTCAGGGGAGAGGGTTACACCATCCATTGACCCATCATGCTCCTTAGCAGACAGGAGGTCAGGAAGAGGCTCAGTCTCCTCCTCCACTCCAGCATCTGTTGCTAGGAGCATGCCCACTTCAGACCTCTCCAAGTGGGGCTTAAAATGGTTCACATGCAAGACCTGCAAAGCGTTCCTTGGAGACTGCTAGTTCACCAGTTAAGTGACTTTACTCTTACACGCTACCACCTCAAATGGCAGAGTCCACTTGTCCTGGAGCGCACAAGACTCCATTGGGGCCATGACCCACACTTTCTGGCCAGGCTGAAACTCAATCTGAGTGGCATTCTGATCATACCACTGTCTTATCTCTTCATGGCTGGCTTCCAGATTCACCTGAGCGAGTTGTCTGAAGTACTTAGTCCGATTCCTGAAGGTCAGCATGTAGCTATATACATCCTGGTGAGGTTTACTGGGAGCTTTCTCCCACCCTACGCTGAGCAGACTCGGACATTCTCTTACAGGATGCCCATACAGGAGTACAAATGGACAGAACCCCAAGGACTTCTGCAGTACGTACCTGTAAGCATACAACAGTAATGGTAAGCGGGCATCTCACCTACACCTCATGGGCTCACCAAGACCCATAATCATGTCCTTCATGGTCATGTTGAATCTCACAATCAGCCCATTACCTTGGAGGTGGTAAGTAGTGGTGAATTAATAGGCAACACCGCACTCCCGCCTCAGGGACTTCATATACATTGATATGAAGTCATATCCTGGTCAGACTTCACCTCTCTGGGGAATCTCACACGGGAGAAGATCCCCATCAAAGGCTGACCCACCACAGGGCCATCAAAGTCCAGAGCGGGATGGCCTCGGGGTACCAGGTGGTATGGTTCACCAAGACTAGTATGAACCTGTTGCCCATGGTTGTCTTGGGATCCAGAGGCTCCACAATGTCAATATCCACCCTCTCAAAGGGGGTGCAGACTACAAGGAACTGTTGGAGAGGAGTCTAGCACTTCCTCCCACTCTTATCACTTGCCTGGCAAGCCCTACAATGTGTGTCAAAATTCTTGTGCATTCGGGGCCAGTAAAAGTGTGTGACAAGCCGTTCAAAGTTCCTCTCTTTCCCAAAATGCTTTGCCAAAAGCACATTATGAGCAGACCCAGTAGGAAGGCTCTAAAGCGCTGGGGTACCATCAGCACATGGGCTGATCCAGGCTCAGCAACCTTAGGCTCACTATATAGGAGACCATTCTCCAATAGATCAAATGTGACCAGGAATGATCACCTGCTGCCTGGTTTGAAGCCCGCTGCCGCAAACCAACGAGAAGGTCATTCCTGCTGCTCCTTGCAGAATTCCACCCCGTAGGCGCCCTTTTACTGCTGCCAATGTGTCAGCTCAGGCAGGTCCCTCAGTTCGGCCACTTGCTCCCCTGTAGGCTCCAGGGCATCCACCTCAAGGCTTGCCTCCTCCTTGACCGGGTTAACTTAGAGGGCCGGTTTCCCACACCCCCTGCCTCTTCTTTCTGGCAGGCAACTCTTTCAGGCTCCAAGTCTTCTTGATTGCCCTTACCAGCTGCCATAGGTAGGTTATCGTGGCCATTTAGAACTATACCAATTGCCATATACCTTCAGAGGACAGAGCCTTGGGCCTGGTTGGCAGAGCCCAGGGGCACTTTCAGAGTCAGTAACCACCAGCAACAGTCAGAAAATGGGGGGTGAGAACGTTAGAAAGGATGAGTTTCCTGTTGTCTGATTCCTAACTAATGTCTCTGGTGTCTTTCCCCTTTCAGCCATTTTTCCTCAGGTTCCAAATAGAAGGATGTTTCCATTATACTTGGATCAGGTAGCCATTCTCCATGTTGTCAAACACTACATCATACCCAATCCTGACGCTCAGGATAATTAACTTGATGTTCAGGTCCTTCATGGCTGACATTGATCTTTGGTCTCACTTCAACAGTCTAATCTCAGCTAGATTCCCTTTGCTGGTGATGGAAAACAACCAAGTCAAGTCAAGTCAGAGAATTTATATAGCGCACTACATACCCAGAGGGTCTCAAGGCGCTTAGAAAGGGGTGGGGAATTACTTGTCAAATATCCACGTTTTAAGTTACTTTCTGAATGCTAGGTGGTTCTGGGTAAGGCGAAGGTAAGCAGGGAGTGAGTTCCATGTTTTAGCAGCCAGGTATGAGAAGGATCTGCCTCCCATGGTGGTCTTGTTGATGCGAGGTACAGTGGCGAGGGCTTGGTTGGAAGAACGTAGTTGGCGGGAGGGGGTGTAGAAGGACAGTCGAGAGTTGAGGCATTCTGGTCCGATGTCGTAGAGTGATTTGTGTGCGTGGGTTAGCAGTCGGAAAGTGATCCTCTTCTTGACGGGTAGCCAGTGGAGGTCTTTAAGGTGACCAGAGATGTGTTCGTTGCGTGGAATGTCTAGTATGATCCTGGCTGAGGCATTTTGGATTCGTTGGAGTTTCTTCTGGAGTTTAGCGGTAGTGCCTGCGTAGAGGGTGTTTCCGTAGTCCAGTCGGCTCGTGACCAGAGCATGGGTGACTGTTTTCCTTGTTTCGGTGGGGATCCAGCGAAATGTTTTTCTGAGCATGCGAAGAATGTTGAAGCAAGAAGAGGATACGGCGCTGACTTGTCTGTTCATTGAGAGTGAAGAATCCAGGATGACGCCTAGGTTCCGTGCGTGGTCTGTCGGGATGGGTGCTTTTCCAAGGGCTTCCGGCCACCAGGAGTCGTCCCATGCAGAGGGGGATGTCCCTAAGATGAGGACTTCTGTTTTGTCTGAGTTCAGTTTCAGACGGCTTTGTTTCATCCATTCGGCAACTTCTTTCATTCCTTCGTGTAGGTTAGTTTTGGCGGTGCTGGGGTCATTGGTGAGAGAAAGGATTAGTTGAGTGTCATCCGCGTAAGAGATGATGTTGAGGTTGTGTTGGCGGGCGATGGTCGCGAGGGGGCTCATGTATACGTTGAAGAGGGTGGGGCTGAGTGAGGATCCTTGTGGTACGCCACAGATGACTTCAGTGGCCTCGGACTTGAATGGTGGGAGGCGGACTCTCTGGGTTCTTCCGGTGAGGAACGAGGTGATCCATTCAAGTGCTTTTCCTTGGATTCCGATGTTATTGAGGCGTTGTAGAAGGGTGCTGTGGCAGACTGTGTCGAATGCTGCAGAGAGGTCGAGGAGGATGAGGGCGACTGTTTCTCCATTGTCCAGTAGAGTTCGAATGTCGTCTGTTGCTGCGATGAGGGCGGTCTCAGTGCTGTGTTTTGCTCGGAAGCCAGAATGTGGCATTAAAAAATGACAGCCAAGGGGCACATCAGGTACCAGCTTTAGTTCAATGCAGTGTTCGGGACTGGGCCCTATTCATTTAGTAAACCCTCAGCAGAAGCTGCAATGCTATCTTGACCCAAAGAATATTAATATGGTATTATGATCTCTGAGAAATATCCATCGTGTCCTGAGACTTCCTTGAAGCTAGCAGTTACCACTACTTATCCAGCAAAACAAATGCCCTTTTCCCAGCAACCTGGCCATGGGGTGGGTAGGGGGAGGATAGGTCATCAGACAATGCTTGGGGAAGTTGCAGTGACTGACAACCTTCTCACTCCAAAGGGGCTGCAGTAGTATGATCTCTCAAGGCCAAGTCAGCTAAAACACTCCGTGCCACTACCCTTTCAGAGAATGTCAGCTTAATTGACCAGTGTCTGAGATCAGTGCCAGCCGCTCTGAATTTTTGTGACGGGGAGCAGGGCATCGGTTTTGCCATTACCATCAATCCTGAGGAAAAGCGGTGGAAAGTAGGTCTTCAAAGTCAAAACGGGTACAAAAAGACAATAAAAAGCCAGAGGAGTGTTCCACGTTTTGCTAGAAAGAGGACCGATAATTAGAGGAGAAAGCACCATAAATTGCACTTGCTGCAACCAGGCCTGGTAATGGGGGAAGGGGCAGGAGAAGTGAATTGAATTTGTTTATTGCACAGTTAATAAAAACTCACAATTTTACACAAAGATTAAAATAAATTTAAAAGTCTTTAGACTATGTAAAACTTTTCCTAACGAAACGGATGTTGCACATAAATAAAGTCTCGAAGAGTGTGATCGGTTAAGTAGATCTTCCTGTTGATCGCTGCTATTGTTAGTTGTAGTTCTTGTAGTTATAAGGTAATTGCAGGATCTATGTTCCCCTGATTTAATTAATTTTCGCTCAGCAGTCTTAATAGTTTGATTAAGGGTCGTTTGAGAAGGTTACCTTTGTCCCAGTGCGGTTGGTTTTTCGCGTCCTTGTTCTGTTTCATTTAATTTTTTGGCCACTATTTCGAAATATTTAACTGTTCTACAGTTTAACTGGGTTTCGTTGGGGTCGAAGCAGAGCATTACTGCTTGCCTACATGATCTTACACCCTTCTGGTTCCACAGGGGCCGGAGCATTGACCGCCTTATATCATCAAAAGCTTTACAGATGCATATAATATGTATAAGGTCCTCCGTTGCAGATTGGCAAAGGCGACATGTATCAGACGGATCGGGCCTTTTCCAAGGTTCCAGGTGATGTGCTATGGGTATGTTGCCTAAGCGCATGTTTAAGAGCTTGCTTTTTATTTTTTGTGTAAGGCCCCTTGATAGATATTCTTGTGGCTTGATGGCTCCGTACCCTTAGAGCACTACCCATCCGTGTGCTCTCCTGGTCAGGGTGGCTCTATCCTCGAGTGAGGAGACCAGTTTTGTGACCTTTGTCACCGTTTTCTTAGGCAGGAGAAGTGGGGGCTGGCTCATAACCTTTCTGTTTCACCTCATTATAGTAAAGGCTGCAGGCAAATATGTGCTCCCTTGACATTCACAGTGTCACCAAATCTGGAGAGGATGGTGCAGTGTAACATTACAATTCATGCCCTGCATATCAGTGAATTCAGCCCCAAGTATAATCTTTGTTGAATAGAGCTACAGAACTCTCCACACCGTCCTCAGTGTATGTAATGTGGGAGGTAGAAGACCTGGAAAATTGCTTCAGGTGTCCAATCTTTATTATGACTATTCCAGAAGAGTCAGGATCAGGGTCCTTGGTGAAAGAATGTCTTTAAGCAAATAAAAGAAATACTACTAGTCGCAACAAATTCAGAGAAGGTGGATCCAACTGTTAAAAAATACATAGAACTCTTTTTTAGAGATAGAGGAAAGAAGCTCCTGCTCACACCATTATAGCATATTTTTAAGACTAATAGAAGAACAAATGTTAAAGGACAGAAAAATAAATCAGAGCAAGTGGCTGCAAGATTCATCTAATGGATGGGAAGAGAAATCCCATTACATACTTGTGAGAAGCTGGAGGCTACAGCAATGTAAAATGGAGAATTTATGGAACTAAGATTTCTTGATATTTGAAAAGGTCTACGAGATGCAAGCATTTTTGTAATGTGCAGATTTGGGTTGAACAAGCACCTTTGGAAAGGGCAGAATTGGGTAAGGCTGAAACTGAAACAATTGTGCTATATTACTGAATATTTCATGGTTGTTTGATAGTACATCACAAAATTCTGAATAGTTCTGCAACCATTAATAATTTTTTAGGATTAGTCAGAACATTGAAACTACTGGAGCGACCAAATCATTTGAAGAGAGGAGGTAATCTGCTTGGATATGAATGGTGTATAATCGAATCCCATCCAACTACAACAGTCCCCTATTAAATCACCTAAAACAAGCTCCTTAAACAGGTTGGTTGGGCACTAGCTACTGCTTCCTAGAAAGGGGGGGGGTCTTGTGTATATGGGGAGTGGGGACTGAAGGCAGGAGATTGTGAGGGGGAGGCAGTTGAAACAGAAGGAGATTAGTTACGCCAATCAAAGATAAGTATTCTATAAGATAACAAAACAAAGCAGGTAAAATTAATTCTCCATGAAAATAATCAGTGTGGGAATTAATACAAAATAAAGTGTGTTCATGCTAAATTTGAAACAAACAAAAGAGGAGTCAGTGTTGACACATGGTTACTGGGCATCAGATTATTACTGACAAACATTCATATATAAGAGGTAAGATACTATAGTGCCATCATAGAAGTCAAAGGTAAGACCATTGTCAAGAAAATCCAGAGATGAACTATTAAAAATGAGGGGGCAGAAACATTGGAAAGATGGTTCTTACTTTTGCCGCACCAGGATTAAGACTCTCTCACCATAGATAATTATTATGGTGCAATTATGGAAAATCTAACAGCTGGAGGCGATAATAATAGAGCCAAGTTTATCACCCTCTCAGAATGTAAGGAGGCTTTTATGGGACACTGCAAGAACAGGATAGAAAACCCCTAGGCAAAAACAGTACACTTAGAAGGGGAAACAGAATGAGGGCAACAGCTTCCACGCTACAAGTTATGTTGAAAAAAACACAGTTGATGGACAGAATGTAGAACAATGTCATACATTCACCCCAGTACAAGGATCTGGGCCTAAATCCATCGTTTTTTTGCACTCCACACCACCCTGGGTTAGACACTGGCTATATGCAAATCAGCTCTGACCCTGTGCCTCATGGGAACAGTCCAGTCCGAACTACCAAGCCAGGTCTTTCCCAGACCGGAATCAAGCATCCAAGGACCGGTTTCTGGCTATCAGCCTTCATCAGCCTGGATAGCTTGACTCCAGTGGTGTGGCGAGCCTGGGACTCACGTCTGAGTATACCCAGCACACTCAGGGTAGAAATTGCAAAAAACACAGTTGATGGACAGAATGTAGAACAATGTCATACATTCACCCCAGTACAAGGATCTGGGCCTAAATCCATCGTTTTTTGCACTCCACACCACCCTGAGTTAGACACTGGCTATATGGCTATATCAACTGTGTTTTTTACAAGTTATGTTGAGGCAGTTGCGCCTAGAACAGGATTATACATATTTCAGTGAGAAATATAAAAGTCAAGCACATATAGACTATTTATTATAATTAGCCTCTCCCATTTGTAAACAAACCAGGATTATTTATTTTGCCTGTACTGTAGTCTACACCCTCATATACACTGAATAGATTTTTGAGCAAAGGTATTGTTATATTAGATATCGGTACCCTAATATCGGTCCTACATCAGCTACCGACATTTCATACGAACGGCCATTATAAGAACATAACTTCAAGTAAGGAAAGACTGCCTTGTATGGACATAACGCCTTGTAAGGTCTGCAGCCTTTTATAGACTAAACCTTTCACCTTGTTCATGACGAGGGTGGGTTCTGCAAGATCAATACTGCTAAGACATCATCCTTAGCACATATGAATAATTAATGAATACACTTCTCCAGGTGTAACTCTCCAATCGATGCCCAAGGTTTAATCCCCAAACATCATCCTCATACTGAACAATGGGTAACACACGTACATAGCCTGTATAAATACAGCACCTCTTGCTATCAGTAAGCAGGAGGGAACCAAGACTTTAACGCCGACACACTGACCAGAGACGCTGAGGCTCCCGCATGACATCGCTCCAGCTGACAGTGGTACAACGATCCTTTGCAAGGTGTCCAACTCGAGACCATGACGGAGTCCCATACACTCACTATTCAGGTATGGGGGTTGGACTAAATCCTAGCAGGATTCTTGGCTTTTACATTCTAGGCTATTAGGCTCATTAGCTCTTGCGCACCTTCTCACATGCTAGGTACATCTAGTCAGGCATCTTAGGAGTACGCACTTTATTTTAATAATGCATTCTATATTCATGTATAGGTTCATGATTGTTGCGAAATGGTAGAACAATACTATTCCTTCTTATTCACTGTACTGCGGGCTCTATATCTGTTATTGTGTTACAGTCATAACAGCGCATTTATTCTACATGCGAACTATTGTACAATAAATTCTTATTGTAAACACGTTCAACTGTTTCTTCTTTGTATTTCTCACAGCGCGCACGAGTGACTGGGTGAAAAGTAATATATTGTTTCCACGAGCCTGCGGTTATTGTGTTCTAAAGTTGCACAAACGAATCTCTCTGATAACAGGAGATTCTAGTGGCACTGCGAGCTAGCCAATGCGAACCAATAGGCTGATATATGCGGCGGGGTGTACACAGAGTCAGTCTACCACCAGAGCCACAGTATATGTTATCCGTAATCATCGTAGGTCCTGCATGACAGGGTACTTTTTGGAACTATAGTATCAAAAGACAAGTTATCCAAAACTCTGGACAACAGAGTTATAATAGATAACTGAGAAAGATAGTCAGATGGAGGAGCAACCTTTTTTTTGGGGGAGGGGTTATTTTTTTTAAATAGCATTATGGCTAGAGAGGCAATCCTTAAAACCTTACTTACAAGCCGCAATACATCATAAAAGCAGGTAAAATAAAAGTCAGAAATGTACTTGAAAAGCGCAGGGCTTCACCAGTATGCAGACTGTCGTTGGAAATAAACATCCTGAAGAAAACATTTGTAGATTACCACCAAAAGAAATTAAGAAAATCATAGTTAAGCAAGAACTTTTAAATAGAGGATATTTCGTTGTACATTTGTGGAATAAAATAAAGTGTTCCAGGCCAAAGATATGCCAAACAAGACTACGAACATATTAAATCAGAATAAACAAGTTCAGGGTGCAGAGCCCGGGCAGGTAGAGCAAGAATTGGTAGAGATTGATAATATTTGGTATACGTTTTGTATGCAATTTACACTCTGAAAAAAGTACTCAAGCCTTCAAAATTATTGATAGCTCCAATTGCTGAAGATGACGAGACCAGTGCTATAAACCCCCTGCCACAGAACTCAGACAAGATGGTATCCCTGCAGAAATACTACTTATTGTCATTAGAATAGGAGATACACCTCCATTTAGAGAGGGGAAACTGGCCATATTCGTAAAATTTGGCAGATGTTTCTAGATCAAACCAGTCATCATGCTATTAAACGTTGAATATAAAATATACTTAAGACAGCTGCCAGATATGATCACTGGTTGGTGTATCAAAATCAGACCGGATTCATTCCGGCTAGATTTCAGACCACAAATGTGTATTATCTCTAGGTAGCTGTGGTTATGCACAGATAAAATACTACAATAATCTGGTGGCCAAAAATAGAAAAAAAGAATGGAAAACAACTCGCCATATATCCCACGAACAGTGTATGGTATCCAAAAAAGAGATGTTTTACTCAATAGGTGAGACTACCATCAGAGACTGAGACTATTTACGAAACAGTCAGATTTCCATAAACTGCCATAGATGGCTAGTGTCATCATTTGGACATCCTTCCTTCTTCCCACTCAACCTTTTGCACTCAAAAGGAAATCATGTGGATAGGATTTCGTGTCAGTCACTGCCATCTCCGCAGAACTTGATAAATGAAAACGGATGGCCAACTTGGTCAACTATTTGAATGGTCTAAACAGAGGATATCTGTTGAGTGTAATGATGGAAAAAGTTTAGTTCAGTGCAAGCGAGTGTGGATATAAAAAGGATATGGAAGAGAAAAACTTTATTATAACATCACTTCCAAACCTCATAAAAACAGAAGAAGCGGCATGTACCAAATAAGCCGCTGATCGTAATAAATGGTCAACTAGGTTCAGCCCCATAGGACACTTGCCCAGGCTTTCTTCAGGACCTATGCTTAGAAAAAGCTACTGCATATGTGAAAAATGTTCTTCTGCACTGTTTTTATTAGGTTTTGGAAGTGATATTATAATAAAAAGATTTTCTCTTCCATAAACTAAAAATATCATATACCTATTGTTATGCCCCTGCAACAAAGGATATGTAGGAGAATCTTCCAGATCTATGTATACTAAATTAACTGAACACAAATCGGCCATCAGAACAAGAAAAATACATGCACCAATAGTGGCCCATTGTGTTGAAGCGGACCATAAACCAGAAGATATCCAGTGGATTATTCTGGAAAAAATTGTTCCTAGAGCAGGTCTATGTTCAGATAAGATCCGACGTAAACGAGAAGTCTTTTGGATCTTTTCGTTAGAGACAACAATATCGGGACTCAATTTAGAAATCCTGTGGGAACAAGCCATCATATAGCCCTTGAGACAGTAACTATGGAAGGTTTCTTTCTACAAATTATATATACGGAGTAAAGTTTAGATATCACTGTTATATCATAATGGATAGATCTATAAATATACCTCATTTCAAGGGGTATTTCTACATTATATTTAACAGATTAAGGATCTAAGTAATGTTCTGAATTCCCATTCGAACCAAAAATTGACGCACCATATGTTGCGCCACAATATTTGGGAAATATATACTACTAGTCTTCTTGAATGTGGGTAAAATGTTGAACAACACTTAAGAATTCCAAATGAAATAGAACTTAATATAATTTATTATTATTGTTACCACCAAAGTTCTGGATAAAAATTCTAAATTAATGCGACTATATTTTGTAACTCCCTCTATCTATACAATACATAAATATGTTTAGCGTCCTTATACATATTATCAGTAGAAAACATCTCGATGAACAGACTATGTTCGTTTCTTATGTCTGGATCCATAACAACAATGAAAGAATGACATGTTCGTATCTTCAGTGCCGATTTGAGTCCATTGTTTCTTTTTCATTAAATGGGGAATATAAAGTCGTTTTAACATTACGTATTCGTGATCAACAATAACTATAAAGAACAAACAAGTCCGTTTTCAGTGTCAGATATTTCAAGACAACAACTAAAATGGCTGGTCCGTTTTCAGTGTCAGGTATCCAAATACAACAAGCAGAATGGCTAGTTTCTGCCTCTGGTGTCCGTCCTAGTCCATCTTTTATTTGACCACACAAGTCCCTTTTACATGACGTATATATCCAAGCGCCATGTTTTGTTTGTCCAGCTGAACCCACTTTAGACGTTTCTAGCTAGTTAACACTAGTATATAAAGAATGCATCACGCACCAACGTTCGTCATACCGTCAGAATTGCGCAACCAGCCAGCGAAGAAAACCCCCCCATTGCATCAAGTCTACAGACAATACAGGTACGAGCATAGCGATCGTTATCGCCTCGAGGAGATTGCTTTCCGTCGCACACTAAGCGCTCCTTTATCTTAGTAATTCTTTATGTGTGCTCTTCTCTCTTAGATAGAAAAGCAATCCAGCACTGCACTAATGGATGCAAAAAATAGGATATGAGCTCTTTACAATCCACAGCTGAAAACATCATTTCGAGCCCGTTTGAAACAGAACCCCTAGCCATAGCATTTTCGATCTTAATCAAGGTAACCAGATAATTTGAGTTATACCATTTAACCTGTGTTTCTAATATTTTCCTTGTTATCACAATGGCTAAACTAAGCTTTTGTCTGTGTCCTTACCTTTAAGAAGACATCTCAAAGAAGAAACGCTGAATGCACTATAAGTTCGCTGTAGCTACAGTCGCCCCTAAATAGAACCCCATGCTACCACGGTATTGAATAATACTAAGGTAATTAAACAACTGTAGTTATAACTATGTATTTACCTTTAGTCTCGGCCATACAGCAATATATTGATTTGGACCATTTATTATATCTAGGTTTTATTCTCTGGTAACATCTCAAGAAACTAATATATCAAAATGAGAAGATATTAAAGATGGTCTAAGACACACATAAGGTATTATTCTCTTGCCTTATTTGTTCTACCTCGCTGTGAGAAGGTCCCACTTATTCAACTTTACCCTTGTGTTTATTCACTCATACCAAACCTTACTCCCACTTTATATTGACGATAATATATGCATGTCAATTTATAACTCCTACCCTAATATAGCAATAAGGAGGGCATAACATCAGTCCCATTTGAATATATCTAGGATACAGAGTGAATAACCAACGTTTTGCCCCTTTAATTAAAGGATGTAAACATCTTTATAGATAGGCTTTTTTTAATCTCTGTTTTTGCAGATTATTATCAGAACCTCTAGTTCTTCGTTAAGAATCAACAGAGAAGGCACGCAAAAAGAAATAATAGCTTGCGATTGATTCATCACTTGAGATCTTTTTATAAGTAAGTGATGACTCCCCACAATAATCATCTCCCCTCCCCACTTATCACCGATGTTGACCTTCTTGTAGCCCGTTCTACCTCCCATCAAGTCCCCCTTACTTTTGTTCTTATCTACCGTCCTCCCCAGTCCACTCCTTCATTCCTCCCTGAGATCCAGACCCTTTTGGCCACTTTGGCAGTTAATCATTCTTCTGTACTAGTACTAGGGGACCTTAATTTCTGGCCCAATGACCCGGCTGAAAGCCCCCAATCCAAGGAATTCACCAGCCTCATGAAAAATTTGAATTTTGTACCGCTCATCCACAGTCCAACCCACCTACATGGCCACACGCTGGACCAAATCTGGACACTAAATGTTTCATCCACTCCTCCTATCATTTCCCCCTGCCCAAGGTCAGATCACTCCACCATCACGTTTTCCCTTGCCCTAGCACCCCCGGTCAAACCCCCCCTTCCCAAAAACACCTGGGTTCGGAAATGGTGTAAGGTAAACATGCCCTCCTTCTGTTCGGCCCTGGCCACGACCTGCCCGGACCTTACTGGTCTGACAGCTGCCCCTCAACTGGCCGCAATTAACAACTGGCTCACGAGGGCAGGCGACAAATTCGCCCCCCTCAGGCGCCTCTCAGTAAAACGGGCCCATGCAGCCAACCGTTGGTTTACCTCCGACCTTAAAGAGAAAAAACTCGCTGCAAGAAGGGCTGAAAGAGCTTGGCGAAGAACTTACGACCCTGCCTTAAAAACAACTTACCTGGCCACTCTGCATACCTATAAAAAGAGCATCCTGGAAGCTAAAGCTGAATATTACACCCACAGGATATTGGTTGCGGAGTCACAATCGAAAGAAATCTTCTCCACCGTTCATGAGCTTGCCTCATCCACTAGAGCCACATCAACCATTCCCCCGTCCCAATCCCTCTGTGACTCGCTTAACGAGTTCTTTATAGATAAAGTTGTAAAAATTTAACATAACATCCCCCAACCTTCCCCTACCTTTGTGGACCCCTCCCCCCCCCCCTCCACTGCTAAACTGACCAACTTCCCACTGCTTACCACTGACACCCTTCGCCCTCTGCTTCAACGGGTCAAATCAGGCTCACCCCAGGACTTTGCCCCTGCCAGCATACTCAGGGAAATCTACTTAGCCTGCCCCATCCCCCCTCTGACCCTCCTCAACGATTCACTTATTCATGGTCATGTTCCCACTTCACACAAATCGGCGACTGTCATCCCAATTTTAAAAAAATTGGACGCCGATCCCTCCTCTGCTTCTAATTACCGCCCCATTTCACTCCTTCCCTACCTTGCAAAGGTTCTCGAAACTCACATCACTTCCACGCTGAGCACTCACATCGAGGCAAATCATTGCCTCTCCCCTTGTCAAGCTGGTTTTCGCCCCCTGCATTCTACCAAAAAAGTGGTCATTTCAGTCATGGACAAGCTGCGTGAAGGAATCGACATCAACCTTCCGCAAGCCCTGATTCTCCTTGACTTATCCGCCGCTTTTGACACGGTGGACCATACCATCCTCCTCAGCCGTGTCAAGGCGGCGGGTGTAGAGGGCCTAGCCTTTTGCTGGCTAAAGTCCTTTCTTGCTGGGAGAACACAGGGAGTCCACCTGGCTGGTTTTGCGGCGGCCTCTCGTAAGGTAGAATGCGGGGTCCCCCAGGGTTCATCACTTTCCCCTCTTTTGTTTAACCTTTACATCTTCCCCCTCATTTTTATGTTACAGCAACTGGAGGTCACCCTGTTCAACTACGCGGACGATCTCCAGTTAATCTTCAACCTGTCCCACTCACCTTCATCTGCCCTGAACGTTCAAACCATCATGACCCTCATTCAAGACTGGATGAACTGCAGCCACCTCAAACTCAACCCGGACAAGACAGAAATGGTCCTGACCGGAGGTGGCTGCAGTCCCTGGTCTTCCTCCTTTTGGCCCCCTTCCCTTGGTGCCCCCCCACTCCCGGTTCCCAAAGTGAAAACCCTGGGTATCTTTCTCAATCCCCAGCTTACTGTTCTCCCACAAGTTAATTCTGTGGTCTCTTCATCTTTTTTTTCCCTCAGAGTGATTAGGAAAGTTTCCCGCTTCTTTTCCCCCCCAGCTCTAAAAATCATCATGCTGGCCATGGTACTGTCCCGTATAGACTATGGCAACATAGTCTATAACGGAGCCCCTGCATACATGATTCATCGTTTACAACTGGTGCAGAATCAGGCGGCCCGCCTGATCCATGGCCTTCCCAGATATCATCGGGTCACCCCTTTACTCAAAACTCTGCATTGGCTCCCCATAAGAGAGCGTGCCCTGTTTAAACTCGGCTGTCTTACCTATCAAGCCAGAGCGGGCACTGCTCCCGAGTTCATCTGCTCCCTCATCAAACCATACTGCCCAGGCAGAGAACTCCGCTCGGCCCATTTGGCCCTCCTTACCTTCCCCCGCTTCAAAAAGCAGAGGGCGGGCGGAGCGAGATTCGCTGTCCTGGCTCCAACGTTTTGGAACTCCCTCCCGATTGCTCTGCGCACCTCACCCTCCTACCCCCTGTTCCGGAAAAACCTTAAAACTTTTTTGTTCACCCAAGCCTACCCCTAAATCTCTCCGCTGCTGCAATCCACTGATCACCACTAGCGCCATGAAACCGCTGGGTATGCGAGCGCTGTACAAATGTTTTTAAATTAAAATAAATTCAAATCTACTTATTAATCTGTTATCTTTTCCTTGGTACTAAGATAAGATGAATCACTATATCAACTTCTTTCTTCCTCTTCTTTGTTTTTCCATTGTTTTTCCTTTTTCCTTCCCTGAATTCTCACCATCTATACCCTTTTGTTTTCTGGTCTTGTGAAGGGAATGTTATTTCACACCTTCTCAATCAATTATTGTGCATTGAGCAATAAGTTCAGTAATCGAGTCAGCCTGTTTGCTTTTGTAACAAACCAATAAATATAATGAATTGTAAGAAATATGCATATCAGGCCATGCAATTTAAATTATGTTTTTGAATAAAACTAATAAAAGGAAACCCAAATGAGAGAGGGATATTTTTAATAACCACATATATAAATGTATGTTGTAAACTTAGTAGACATTCTTATCCAATAATGTCCACATGTGAAAGAAAATAGTTCCTGTAATCACCTAAATAAAAGAACAGGGGGCATGGCCAAGATGGCGGAGTAGGTGGACGCGACTTCGGCGACCTCCTCCGACCTGGGCCCTTCGACTGCATTTCCAGCGCCGATCTCCCCCCACCGCTGCTGGTCCTTGGCGGAGGAGGAGGAGGTGGGGTACCTGTAGGCGCCGCTTGGAGGTCTTTTGCAGTGCCGGGGGGCATTTTGGACGATTCCTGGAGGCGACGCCGGGAGTCGAGGACGCAGCGACCCCGGCCGGAAGTGCTATCTGTCCCGCCCTCCTCCGCTACTTCGGCCCGGGGCGTGTGGTGGAGGCCGCGGTCACTACGGTGGAGGAGACGGGGCTGTGATCGGCCCGTTATCACTGTAGCGCAGGTCAGTGGACTACGCCGGGACCTTGGGGCGTGCAGAGCAGTGAGGAAGCTGGGGCACCGCCGCGGAGGAAGGCCGAGCCGCGACCTCAGGTGGGACGGCGGTGGCGCGGTAGAGATTGGGAGCCTGCCTGGCGTGCCGCAAGGAGCGGAAGCCGCCCGGTCCCCTTGGACTACAGCGTTGGTAGCTGGTCCCCAGCGGGGCGATTGAGCCCGGCTTGGCGCTATACAAGGACGCTACTGGTGAGGCTGGCCCTGTTGATCTGCGGGCACCGAGGCTTGGAGCCGGGAGGGGGGAGCCTGGAGCCTGTGTGAATCGGCCTGCTCCTATCCGGAGGTGCCGCCCCGAGGTTGGAATCCTCACATGACCTGGTGTTGCCGGGGGCCGGCAGTTGGGAACCTGAGGGGGTCGAGGGCCGGTGTGCCCCCTGGTGCCCGGTGTGGCAAGGAGCCTATGAACATGATGGCTGGTGGGGTGCCACTACAGTAGAGTTGTACGGTCCGGTCCCCTAGTGGTGCGGGAAGAGGCAGCGTTGACTGCGGGTGCTCTACAGGCCGAGAACTCACGGAGGCACGCTGATTGTAGTTGAGGAGCCCTGAGTGATTGTTGCTTCAGCGGTGCCTGGCGGTGGGGCTGCCTCTCCCTCTCCCCCATTGAAAAGACCTTGGAAAGGGGGGGACAACACGTGGAGCCTCATGACTGGGGTTCCACTCCTTGTCTCTCGGAGCCTACGTAGCGGACGCCGTCTTACCCTGAACCTTGCCTGGTCGTGCCTGGAGGGGTTTGGCACTCGGCCCTGCTGGGGCCTGGAGGAGGCTGGGAGCGGCTGGGAGCTTTGAGTCCGGGGGCTCCATCACGGAAATCTGGTCCTACCTTTATTGTGCGGAAGCTGGGACTGCCACGAGTGACTGGTCCTCTACGTTCGCTTGGATTTGCGAGCCTCGGCTGGCAGCTAACGGAGCGATCACGCAACGGGCCCAGATCACTGGAGCTGGTCGACCACTGGGCAGTTCAGAGATGGAGTATACGCTGCTGGCGCTGGTGGTGGCTGGATCCTTGTCCGCTGCCCGATATGGCTGGCCAGAAAGGAGGCAAGAAGGGGGACCGTACCCTGCCGGAAATGCTGAACAGAGGCGCTGCACGGCAGAACCGCGGTCCAAACTCTCCGGGTCAGTCAAGCAGCTCACAGGAGGCGAGCGGAGGGGAGCCACCGGTCACTAGATCATTCCTAGAGTCGCTTTTCAGCTCCCTGCGAGAGGACTTCCAGACGCTCAAGCAGGAGGTGGCGGGGAAGTAAGAGAGGTTCGGAGAGAGGTTGATGGCCTGGGAGAGAGGGTCTCCTCGGTGGAGGAGGCGGGCCACACCCGCGATGAAGAAATCACGCAGCTCCAGCAAGAAGTGATCAGACTCCGGGACCAGCAGATTGATCTCCAATCCCACGTGGAGGACCTTGAGAACCGTTCCCGGAGGAACAACGTCAGGGTCCGGGGTGTCCCTCTCGGAGAAGAAGGGGAAGACGCAGCGGGTTACTTGCAAGACTTGTTCCGGCATGTCCTGGACGAACCGACCGATTTTCCTCTCAGGGTCGACAGGGCACACAGGGTGGGCCCGCGCCGTAGGGCTCCGGCTCCCCCTCCCGACCTTCTAGCCTATCTGCCAGACTTTCCTCTGAAGGAGAGAATTCTACGAGTGGCCCGCACCAAACCTTCTTTGGAATTCAGAGGTCACAGAGTGGCCCTCTATCAAGATCTTTTAGTGGTCACTCTACAGAAGCGGAAGTCCTTTAAAATAGTGACTGACTTTCTGCGGGAACACGATACTCAATACTCGTGGGGGCACCCGTTTCGTATTATTTTCCGCTGGAATGGTACATTGCACCAGCTGCGTTCCCTCCAGGATACCTGTGTTGTGCTGGGCATTACAGCGACCGACGAGGATGCCCCGACGCCGCGCCGCTGGCAGCTCACCAGGGATGGCTGGCAATCGGTCCCTGGCCGCAGGAGCTCGGCCTCTTCAGTGCGACCTGACTCACCTACTATCCGGGCGGAAATGGACTACGCTGTGAGAGATGTCGCCAGAGAGACGGCGGCTGAAGAGGTCGCTTTGACAGCCTAAATGTTCTCCGGGGGGGGGGGGGGGGGAGATCATCGCTTTCTTCTGAGCTGCAGGTTTGGGGGCCCGGGGGGGTGGGGGGGAGCGGGGGTTGTGTGGTGGCTGGACGTCCACTTTTGAGACTTTCCATGGACTCGCCTGATTGGGCTAGACTTGGACAATGGTTCCTTCAACTCCATTTTCCGGGGGTCAGGGACAGAGTTCTGGGATTGAAGGGGGTTATGTTGGGGTGTTTGGGAACCGGGTGGGGTCGAGGGAGTTGGGAGTGGGAGTAGGGGTTGTCCAGTGCGCTAGGCTACGATTTTTTGCTTTGGTTGTTTTTCTTCGCCTAGTTCTGCCTAGTGGGGGAGGGGAGGCGGGGGTGGCAGGGGAGCTGGGGGATGGTGGGGGTAGAGGGGGGAAGGGGTGGCATCAGAGGCCCGGGCGGCTGCTGGGCTGCACGGCGCAAGGGGGACCGGCTTTGCTTGTGATTTTTTGGCAGGATGTTCTGTTGTTCAGGGTGTGGGGGGTTTGCTCGCCCACTGTGACCGCCATGCAGAACGCTACCGCCTTTATTTACTTTAACCAGTATGCCTCCACGTATATTTAAGGTTGTGACCCTGAATGTCCGGGGTCTGAACAATCCCGTTAAGCGGCGGTCAGTGCTGTCCTTGTTAGAAAACACCCAGGCGGACATATGCCTTCTCCAGGAGACACACTTGTTACCACAAGACACGCATAGGCTGCGCTCCTGTAAATTCCCGATGCAATTCTTTTCCTCTAGTACTACCAAGACGGCAGGGGTGGCGATTCTGGTAGCTCGACAATTTAGAGGAGACCACATTCACAAAATCGCAGAACTGAAGGGGAGATTGTTGGCACACGGGTTTAAGGTAGGGGGCACTACATTCACGATAGGTTCCCTTTATAGCCCGAACGATAAACAGGAGCGGTTCTTGCAGTCCGCGATGGAGGAGATCACTGCCTCGCCGGACAGGCATATTATCCTCGGGGGCGATTTTAATATAGTCTTTGACTCTGCAGTGGATAGATCGGCGCAGCGCTCCCCGCAGGTCGGGGCATTATCTGCGAGTTGTAAAGCTAGGCTGGCGGATGTGGACCTCCTAGACCTTTGGCGCCACATGCATCCAGTAGACAGGGCCTATTCCTACTACTCCCACGCACATAAGACCTACGCGAGGCTTGATCATCTTTTGGTCACCTCTCCGGTGCGGGCTTTGGCGTCAACCGTGGACATGGGGGTGATCTCCTTGTCCGATCACGCTCCAGTTGAGGCTTCTTTCTGCATGCCGCCCACGGCGAGCCCGGCGAGGACCTGGCGCCTCAGGGACACTTTGCTGCATAGGAAAACAGTGACGGACCATATTGAGCTGGTGCTCCGTGACTAATTGGCTCACAATGATAACGCAGATACCACGCGGGCCACGCAGTGGGCGGCTTTAAAGGCGGTCCTCAGGGGAACTTACTGACAGAGTCCGGGAGTTGGAGTTAATCCACCGTAGGACTGGAGCCCCTAGGATCTGGCGACAGCTTAAAGAAGCAAGGAAACTTCTTGCTGCCTTGGATATGGACCGAGCGGAGTATGCAGCCCTCCTCCTGCGCCATGCCTATTATACTGGGGGGGATCGCTGTGGCAAACTTTTGGCCAATAGACTTTGAGCCGCTCGGCAGAGTCAGTTGGTGAAAGAGCTCTCAGACCCTGCGGGCACGGCAGTAACGGACGACGCCTGTATCTCGGCCGTTTTCCGAAGGTTTTATGGCAACCTGTACGCTGGTGACCCGTCGGATGTGTCGGCCATGACCTCCTATTTGGACTCAGTCGATTTGCCCTCTTTGGAGCCTTTGCAGGCGGACCACCTGAACAGGGACATTAGCATAGAGGAGGTGGTGTCGACCATTGCCAGACTCAAGCACGGCAAAGCTCCGGGCCCGGACGGCTACTCTGCCCTCTTTTATAAGACTTTTTGCGAATCGTTGGCCCCGATTATCACCCGCCTTTTCAACTCTTTCGCAGAACCAGGAGCCATCCCGCTGGACCTCCTGAGGGCCTCTATCACAGTCATCCCCAAACCGGGGAAGGATCCTAAACATTGTGGGTCCTATAGACAGATCTCCCTCTTGATTGTCGATTTTAAGCTCTATACCGGGATTTTGGCCGCTCCTCTAGCGCTTTACCTGCCCGCACTTATCGATCCGGATCAGGCAGGGTTTGTTCCGGGTCGGCAGACGGTGGATAACACGAAGCGGGTAGTCCATTTGCTGGAAAAGGCCTCCCAGATCCCAGGTGAAAGGATGTTCCTCGCGGTTGACGCAGAGAAGGCATTTGACCGCGTGCATTGGCCTTTCCTGGAACAGGTGCTAGTGAAAGCGGGTATTGGGGAAAAGTTTCGCACTATGATTCTCAATTGCTATAAAGACCCTTCAGCGGCAGTATGGGTGAACGGCCACACCTCCGCGGCCTTCACCATTGAGAGGGGTACCAGGCAGGGCTGCCCACTCTCGCCCTTGCTCTTCGCGTTATATATGGAACCGTTCGCTCAAAGGGTGCGGGCACGACCGGCGGTGGAGGGGATTAGGATGGGTGGATTTACTCATACAATCGGTCTTTACGCTGATGATGTCATCTTACGTTAACCAAACCCTGGATAGCTCTCCCAGCCTGTATGAAAGAACTGGAATCATTCGGCGCGGTCTCGGGTTTCAAGGTGAATATGGGGAAGTCGGTAGCCTTGGACATCTCCCTGGCACCTGACACCAAAACGTATTTGCAGAATAGATTCCCATTGCTTTTGTCCTCGGAAGCGATACCATATTTGGGGATTCAGATAGCCCCTACGCTGCCTGCTATGGTCACGGCTAACTACCTAGCCTTGGGGGCTAAGATCAAGCACGAACTGGACCGCTGGAGCCGCGGCATTCTCTCCTGGCTGGGTAGGATTGCTGCCGTCAAGATGACTATTTTGCCGCAGGTGCTCTACTTGTTCAGAGCCCTGCCGCTTCAACCACCAAAGGGCTGGATTCAGCAGCTGCAGTCGGATGTGGCCAGCTTTATTTGGCAGGGGAAAAAACCTGGATTACGCAGGTCTCTCTCCCTCTTGTCCCCTGAGGCCGGAGGTCTGGGCATTCCAGACTTCCGTAAATACTTTCAGGCAGCGCAATTGAGGTATTTGGTCGAGTGGTGCAGGTGGGAGTCGGACAAGCACTGGCTATTCCAGGACCAGGCGGTGGCGGGGCAGCCCCTGCAGGAGATACCGTTCTTGCACCGAACCCACCGGCCCAAGAATCTCTACGCCTCCTTTATTATCAGGGTGCCTTTGCGGGTATGGGATGCGACTTGCCTCCGGTATGACCTCACTACTTTCCCTTCGCCACTCTCGCCACTGGTGGATAACCCTGCCTTCACTCCCGGAATGGAGAGGGGAGCCTTCACCCATTGGCGACCTGCGGGATGCAGGGCGTTATGTCACCCGTATGGCCCTGAAGGGGTCTTCCGTTCACACAATTCCGACAGGAATTCTCTTTTCCTGAAACGGAGCGTCATCGCTATATGCAGCCAGGCACTGGGCTCTCCAGCCCCAGGTGAGGGAGGTGGCTTTCGCTGTGTGAGAGATGGCTATTGTCCCGTAAATCTGATTCAAAACTAATCTCAGACTTGTATAAGTTCTTAAAATTCCCCTCGACACACTTTCATAATCCCGGGAGGGCTAGATGGGAATGGGAACTTGGGAGGACATTGAGCCCTAAGGAATGGGACCACATATCGTATAGGGCACGCCACTCTGGATATCACATGGGCCTCACTGATACCTTCACCAAAGTGTCCACCTACTGGTACTATACGCCGGAGCGAATCCACGAGTTTGACCACAGCAAGACTGATACATGCTGGCGAGGGTGTGGACACCGGGGTACACTTACGCACATTCTCTGGGATTGTCCCCTTTTAATTGGTTACTGGAAGGAGGTACTGGATGAAATTGATTCTAATTTTGGCATAGAACTCCCGCGCTTCCCGGCGTACACCCTGCTAGGACTTCCGAATGATCTAATGTATCCCCTCAAATCTAGAAGAGGTAGGCAGATCGCCATCGCCCTTGGCTCTGCCGTACAGAACATCTTGATATTTTGGCGCACTGACACGACACCCACGGTCATGGGCTGGCTCTATAGACTGTGGCACGTGCTGGGTATGGAGAAAATGTCTTTAGTGGCGGCTGGGGATGTAACGCAATTTAATGACCTATGGCAACCATTTCACTCACTGTTGCTTACAGAGTTCAAGGAGCTCACCTGCCCGAGATACCTGCGTCTCCTGCGGCTCACGGGCCCGTTGGCGACGAACCATTGAGTAGGGTGAGGCACTCTTCCCCGATCACCTGGAGCTTCTGGGCATAGGTTATTAGGTTGATGCGCACTGGACAGTGGGTGGGGGCGGAAGTTGGGTGGGGTTTTGGACCGTTGGGGTGGGGGGGAAGGGGCGTTTGCATTAATATGTTGTGTCATGCCGATTCTTGCCTTTTCCATTTGCCGATTCCTTGCTGCTGTATACCGGTTTTGGTGTGTCACTACATGAATAAAATACTTTAAACTTAAATAAAAGAACAGTAAGAAGCTGTTATAAACCAATAATTATGAGTTTGCACTGACCCTACCTATTTACGTTTACATTTATTTGGAAACAGCAATTATTGCTTTAAACTAAGGTGATCAAATGACTGATATATGTTTTTTTGTATTTGTTGTTTTCTTTTCAGATATTTGTGCAATCTTTTGTCCTGTAATTGTTTGTGTCATATATGTAGAACGGGCACCTGATGAAGGCCAAAGGCCGAAACCCGCGTTGTTTGACAACATATTGCCTACATCTTTAAAAACATCGACCTAAACTACGTTATGTATATGTCATTTTATGTATATTTCTTCTGTCTATGTAATATTTATGTATGTTGAAAAAAAAATCTTTTATGAAATAAGAAAAGGAAAAAACTAATGGATAACATAATAAATTTTCTACTCTATAAAAATTAACAAAAATACATTTCATATCAAACTTCCATGTTATTCATTATGTGCTTTATTTGAATGCCATGTGTTTCAAATGTAAACGATATGTTAACCAGATTAGGGCAGTAAATATTCAACTGTTTGCTAATTAAGTTCTTTACATACCTGTTATAAACTTTTTATATACACACACACTCACTTGCACTGCACTAAACTTTTTCCATCATTACACTAAATGGATAACCTCCGTTTAGACCATTCAAATAGGTTACCAAGTTGGCCATCCGTTTTCATTTATCATGCTCTGTGGAGATCGCAGTGAATGATACGAAATCCTATCCACATGATTTCCTTTTGAGTGCAAAAGGTTGAGTGGAAGGAAGGATGTCCAAATGATAACACTGGCCATCTATGACAGTTGATGGAATTAGGACTGTTTAGTAAATATTCTCCGATGGTAGTCTCACCTATTGAGTAAAACATCTCTTTTTTAGATACCATACACTGTTAGTGGGAAATATGGCGAGTTGTTGTGTTTTCCCTTCTTTTTGACCACCAGATTATTGTAGTAGTTGATTTTAGTTGAATTTGGGGATTAAATCAGGTATTTGTCTGTAAACTATCCGTAAGACCCTTGTCCTTTGTGAATGTGTATGTAGGATTGTTATGCACAGATTGACAACATACCCAAAGCTTTATGATTTCTGGATGCGGAGAATGTTTTTGATCCAGTGGACTTTTAATTTTTGAACAAAGTTACGCTTAGAATGAAGTTCCTCACCTAGTTCACCAGATTATGCACCTTACATTGTATGTCAAAAGCAGATTTTAGATTGGGTAGACAGGAAATAGGCAAAATGCAAATAGAGCATGGCACGCCAGGAGTGTCCCTCTCTGCCTTTTGTTTTTATTAAACATTAAAAAAGTGATATGTGGAATGCTTGAAATATGTTGAGCCCCGGGCAATTCCTCAGTAGCATTCCAACCCATCATTCTTTTGCCCAGCATGGCACCTCAGTTTGAACCCAGCTATATGAAAAAAAAACTCAACTCTGCTCCAATGAGAACATTCCAGGCCATACTGCCAGGCCAGGTCCTCCCTTAACCAGAACAGAAACCACCCAAGACCAGCTTTACCCCAGATTGAAGCTGTTGTCATTTGTAGCTTGGTTCACGTGGCACAGTAAGGGTATTCCATCAAATACAAAAAAATCCTGAACAAAAAGTGGCAAGGCTATGCCCAGACGTGCAGCCCACGTGCTACTGGAACCACTCTAAACTCGACTGATGAGCCCCAATCACAGAAAAACCAGTCTTGCATTGGTTGTGTTCCGGTTCAGCGGGGGACCAGTGTGGCAGTTCTGGCTTGACTGCTCCTACTGGAGCAGGAGGAAGACTGATTTTCCTACGGCTGGATCAAAACTGAGGTGTCCTGGTGGGAAAATTAACAATGGGTTTGAATGCTTCTAAGTAATTCTAGTAGTTAAAACTTATTGCAAGCATTCCTCCCATCACGTTTTGTGCATTTTTGTTCTGGTTATTTATAGAGCAAATGTTTAGATATATTAGCACACACAAATGAGTGCATGTCAAACCCAATATTGTAGGGACTATAACGTTGTTGTAATAGCCAGGCGATACATAGTGCATTCTACCTAGCACTGGATTAAGAAAATAGAACTACTGTTTTTGATATAATGGAGCTATAAGAGCAGTACAACATAGGATAGTAAAGCAGCTGCTCCAAAGATCACCCATTTTTTTTTTTTTTTTTAAGGTTACAAAAAACAATTATGGAACCTCTGATGAGGCATTTTAATATATTTCCCAGTAGGGATTCATCACATGGGTGTTTATTAATGGGAACTATCATGCTCAATCACACAAATGGTAAAAAGCTAGGGCAGTAGGAGAGGCATTTCAAGTTGACCGAGCAGGGTTGGGTTAATAGGAATTTGGTACCGCACCATCTTCTAGCAACTCAATTCCTCTTCATATTCAGTACTTTTCAGCGTACAGACTACGTTTCACTCAAGAGACATCATAAAATGCTCATGGACATTACAAATATATTCAATAGATGTTGGGGTACTATTGGCACTAGGTTAAACATCATTTAGAAATGACATAAATAAACAATTCATTGGACTAAGGTATACAGCTATTTGAAACAGGCCTTAGCAACACAACTGGCTTCGGGCCCATGTCTGTCACTGTCGAGGACCAGAGATTTGGATCTAATTGATCATAGGAAGTAACTGATATTTTTTGGTCCCTGGCTGAAAGATGTTTAATAGCTCACGCTGAGCTACGGTATCATTATGTGTGTACAAGATGAGGAGAACCACAATGCCAAAGGAAATATTTTACATACGAGTTGCACATCAATCCAAGTTTTAAAAGACATGGTGTTCATTTCAATACGGACAATGACTTTGTTTTCCACATCTTGCACGCTTGAATGGCATGAAGTGCATTTGATGAAGGATACAATGTAGAAAGGCAAATTGCTTGTAGGATTAATTATGCTCAAGGTACCCATGTAAAGAAAGTACAAATACCCCTTGCTTCTAACAAGTAACATAATAAATAAAAAAAACAGGATGTGATTTTTTGCAAACCATCCAAAAGCTGGATGTTCAGCTCCTACCTGAAGCCAAACCAAGACAAAATATCTCTTTGCTAACAAAAAACAATGTACAAGGCACACCCAGTCAATCATATGATCCTTGACAGTTTCAAACCCCAACTTTCACAAAAACCAAGACACTTGGATTCACCTTGGACACCAACCTTACCCTCAAGGAACAAATTGCCAAAAAAGAAAACAAAGATGGCCTAGTACCATCTCTCTTCTAAAGAAAGTCAAACTGTTTCTCCCTGAAACTTCAAAACTGTACTCTTACATTTGGATAGTGATAATGCCCATCTCCATAGTTGAGACTCCACACTGACAAACCTTATGGGCATACTACAAAGCACATCACATCTAATCCAGGGTACGAGGAAATATGCTCATGTTAGATTTGGGGGTCTCTAGTTGGCAAAGGTAGGTACCTTTGACCAAATAGGGACCCTTGCGTCAAATCAGGGCAAGGGGGGTACACTCCTAAAATAACCCATGCTCACCTCCTTGGTAGCTTGGCAGGAGCAGACAGGCTTTTCTCAGAGGTAGTGTGTAAAGCATTTGTGAACACATACATTAATCCAGTGACAACACTTCAGATGAACACCACACAAGTGGTCTTATGAAAAGTAGTATTTTTATATAGACTTCACACAAGACCACAAACGACAATAATTCACAATACTGTACTTTAAAAATGGTAGAAGTAACTTAGTTCTCTTTAGATGGAAAAGGAGACACTGAGTTCAATGTACTTTTGGATGCGTAATGCTACACAACGAAAGTGTTGCAGGGAAGGTGATACGTCGGTTCCTTACACGCAAGAACGGTGATGCGTCGGATCTCTACTGCTGCGTAGGGGATGCGTTGGTTCTTATCAATGTGGAGAGGGGATGCGTCTTTCTTACTGCGCTTCCATGGCGAGGCGACCAGCAGTGAGGTGATGAGGTGACGCTCTGGTGCAATGAAACAAAATGGCGTCTTCTTGTTGCAACAACGATGTGTGCACACCAGACGGCCGTGCAGAGACTCACCAATTCTTCAGAAACAGGCCCTGCGACACGCTTCTCCGGTGATGCGACGGCGACACTCTTCTCCGGTGATGCGAGGAGCTTCGGGTGATGCTATGGAGAGTACAGCAGAGGCGGCGGCATGCTACTCCGGTGATGCGACAGTCTGCTGCGACGCTCTCCTCCGGCGATGCGACGACAACTGCTGCAGCGCGCTTCTTTGTCTAGAGTTGAGTTACCAGCTCCCAGCAACACGCAGTCTCTCAGAAGGCCCAGCTAAACAGCAAGCACTTTAACTCCCAGCAAGGGAAGGCAGGGTAGCTGGTTGGTGAAGTCTGTTGTCCCTGAGAATTCAGCAGGAGGCAACCTCTCTTTCAAGCCCTTGGCGATCCTTTACAAGTTGATTTGAAAGTAGCACAAAGTCCTTTCTCCTTTCTTTGGCAGTCAGGCAACCACTGGAGGCCAATACCCCAAACAGTACTCCGCTTAGCAATAGGCTCCTCCTCAGTTTCTCTGGTTCCTCTCCTCATTAAAGGTTCTTCTAGTTTCCCCAAAGTGCTCTTAAGTTCTGGGGTCAGGGTCCCCATATTTATACTAGCAAATCCTTTGTCCTCTTAACCTCATGCGCGCTAGCGGAATTTCGCTCCTGCGCTGAGATTTTTTAAAACGCATGTTACGCGACGAGCTGGGCTCGTCATCAGCGTGCGAGGAGGCTACGCCATGACTAGCCCAGCTCGTCATCAGCGTGGAAGGGGTTAAGGCAGAGGGTCCTGTACCCAGTCCAAACCAGTTCTGCGCATTCCCGGAGCACTTTGTTGACAAGACTCCTTTTTTCCTTTGAAAGTGTGTGCTGGGAACATCAGACGCACCACAGGAGGTGGAGCCAGCATTGTGGAAGGCAGGCACAGCCCTATTCAGGTCCCAGGTGGAATCCTCCCGCCCATCTACATGCAGATAGCTCCATTCAGCCCTGTGCTGTCTCACCCCGTCTCCTGGAATCCCGCAGCCCCTGTCACTCTAACTCCAGACAAGGAATTCACAACATAGCAGTTCGGCAAGAAAAAACCTACTTTCTAGAAGTGGTATTTTCAAACACAAAATGTTAAAACCACCTTCACTAAAAGATGTATTTTATTCTTCTGAGTTTAGGCATAATAAACTCGAATTTTTACCTAGTTCCAGAGTCAGTTAGGATTATAAGATGTAATAATCAAATGGGGAACAGTTAGCCTTGCAATAGTGAAAAACAAAATAGCTGTAATTCACTTTTAGGACATGTCACACACTCCAGGGCCTGTCTACCTTTTACCTAAAACGCACCCTGCCCTTGGGCCTACCATAGGGGTGACTAAAATGCAGAAAAGAGATGGTTTAGGGACTGCCAATTGGGTGGTTTACAAGCCCTTGCAACATTCAGTGCACTGTACTAGGGTCTGACAAGTAAACCAAACCAGCCAATCATGGAATCAAGAATCCATACATCAATTTACTACAGGGAGCACTTGCACTGTGGCACTGAATAGCACTGGCACAGTGCCCAAAGCATCTATAACCCGAATAACAAGAGGCAACAGCAAAAGGAAGTGAGACCCACACAAAAAGTGCCAGGTCTAACAGCTCACATTACACACTTACAGATTGAACTCCACTAGCTCACCTTGCTGGCCTACAACAAAAAAGCAGACAGAGATGAAGGCCTTCCTGGGCCTCCATGGCTTCTACAGGAGTTTTGTCAAGGGGTATAGCCCCATTGCCCTCCTGAGCGGACTGCGATGAAGAAGTCAAGGAGTTGACTTGGGCAGAGATCAGATCAGGACAGAAACCTGACAGACTGCGTTGACTCCCTCAAACAGGCCATGTTTACTGCTCCTGTATTAAAGGTCCCTGACTTTCCCAGAAGTTTATTGTGTAAACTGATGACTCAGAGCATGACAAAGGGCAGTATTATCACAGTTGAATGATGAGGGCATAGACAAGCCTATAGCCTTCATCAGTAGGAGACTACTTCGCCGGAAACAGAGGTAGAGTTCTATCAAGAGTGAAGCTTTTGCTGTAGTTGGGGCACTGAAGAGGCACAGATCATAATTGTTTGATATTCACATCCGGGTTCACAGACCACCAGCACCTCTCAGATGGTGGCTGCAGATGAAGAGTGAGAATCCCAAATCGTTGAGGTAGTCAATATCCTTTCAGGGAATAGACTTCGAGGTGGAACACCACTCTGGGTCAGATCATGCCAATGCCGACGGTCTCTTCAGGTTTTTTCCACCTTGGTGATGTAAACAAGCAGTGGCAAAGTCAATAAGTATAGCCTATGCAAAATCGATTGGCTGAATCAATGTTTTTTTTACATGTTGCACAGCAGTTCATCTTCTTTGTAACATGGCTCAAAGAAGGAAGAAGAAAAAAAAAAAAAGCAATAGGAGACAGCCAGAATCTGATAGGAGGCTAGGAAGACACACGTGGGAGCTACCCAATGGTAAGTAATGGGCACGTTCCAAGCAGTTTGAGATTTTTTTTTTTTTTTTTTTTTTAGTAAAGATTTCAAAAGCACAAGCACTGTGCAGGAGAAACCTAAGGACCAGCGGCATCATTTACTAAGCCACCACGATGAGTAGCCCTGCTTATATTGAATACAACCTCATCATCTCTGGTGGCTCTCAGTAAAAAATTAAATTATAGATGGTGTGTTGAAACTTTTCAAACAACTCATCCCAAGTCACATATTTAAGTTTAATCCAATGTTATTTTATTTGCCATGTCACCCCGGCTTGGACCCAGCTGTATGCAAATCAGTCTTAACCCTGCTCCCCATGGGAACAGTCCAGCCACAAACTGCCTCCCTGGACCGGAAAGAAGCATCCTGGGACCAGTTTCCGGGTATCATACCTCATCAGCCAGGCTAGCTTGACTCCAGAGGGGCAACATACCCCCAACACCAGGGCACAATCAGACTGAGAAGAGTAAAAAAGCAAAAGCAAAAAATTATAGACCTCTTCCATCTATGCACCAAGAATCTGGAACAACATACCAAGTATCCATCAATAACGCTTCACCAATTTAGGAAAGAGTTGAAAACTCACCTTAACAGTCCACAACCTAGCATCATCTTCTACTAATCATTGACTTTCTGCTGGTCTTGGACTATGTACAATGCTACACTGCCTTTTGGCTAGGTTTGTGCAAAGCTTATGCCAAGCTAAGGTATGCTGTTTAGTACCTTAATGTCCCAGTCTTTCCTGTATTTTGTTTCCATCTTGATACTGGAAAAAATATTTAACCTTCATGAGGGATTTACCTATACCCACCATTAGAATCAGCAGGTTATCCGCACAAATGACTATTCTCCATTAATCTGTTGGAAAAGTGGTGAATTCCTAGGTCTCCACCACCTTTAATGCAATGAAAAGAGCACCAGATCTATCGTTAGGACAGAGTGTATCTTTTCTTGGCCCCCATTAAATGTTCTCGTTCTAACCCAGTTAGTCACTAAAACAAACTGTAGCTTCTGCATTGTGGTGTAGGAACCTGGGAATTTTGATAAATCCTTCTCCAGTATATTTTTCCTAAATACAGGTCCAAGAGTCGGTTTAAGTGACACAAACAACGCTTTTTTCTGCAACGACTACTGATGCTCCTAGTCTAAATCCACGAGAGGTTACAAAGAGGCTTATTTAGGGTTTAGCAGACCTGAAGCACTCATGCTTCACAAAACCGGCAGTATCCCTATAAAAGGTGGGAGACTGCCAGGTTTTTGGGTGCAGATCCTTTGCTGGCTCCACGGTCACAAAACTATGAACTAGCATCTGGTCGACCAAGGGGCCATAAGGTCACAGTCACCCACCCAATTTGGGATCACTCCAAATCAATCGCAACATTTCCATACACAGAACTGCTATTCATGGTTGTCCCAAGCAGCAGAAATATAAAAACTAGGAAAATCAATTAATTAACCCCCCCTCCAATGTGTAAAGGCTAATGCCATTAGGTTTTTGTTTTCTGCAATAAACACCTGCTTTGGCAGTTGGTGTCTGAAACGCAAGGTCATTTGCTGGGCTGACACCAACAACCATATCTTGTCACCTGCTGGCAGGCAAAGTTCAGCCTTCACTGAAACAGGTGCACCAACAGTTGGGGAAAAAAGGTTATAGAGATTCACTTGCTTGGAAGGTGGGGAGAGAAATCCAACTATGGAGGGAGGGGGGGGGGAGAGGGGTGAACTGACTATGATCAGTAGTCTTCCACCGTAGGAGAAGGGAGCCCAAAGCCTCTGGGGACCGGTCAGGCCACCTGCCAAATGCTAGATCTGACCCTTAAGCTCCAGTGCTTCTGAAGATGGTCTTGATCGGGCACAGGGAGGTTGTACCCAGATAAGGATACATTATGATTAAAAGGAAAATTGGTTCTGTCGGGTAGTGAAACAACTAATTTGTAGATTCTATCTGCATTTGATATTAACACCTCCCTCGGACAGGAATTCACAACAGGTTCTTGCAAGAAAAGAAAAGCTTGACTAACTGCAGCGTTCCCGAGCCGTGAATTGTTTGGATGTTTTCCCTTTCGTTACGGAATTAAGGACCTCAATCCAATCTAGTCCAGGTGACTCAACGGCACCTGAAATCCAGGACTGTCGTGCTCGTTACATCTGTCTTGAGAAAGACCCGCTGCGACCTCATTCATCTTGGCACGCTAAGGGTCGAAACGTCGACATTTTTTCCAATTGGCCCCAATACACCAGAAACCCAATAGAATTAACCAAGCAACAAATGGGATTCTGTAAATTTGGATTAATGGATGGCCTCTTTTGAAAGTTGAACTTGTATATATGTGTATAAACTGTCTATATTGGAAATCATTTCTGTACATATTGTATGTGTCCCATAAGCACTATTCACTATTGTCACATGTTGCACTTTTTTACTATGATATTTACAGTCATTTATGAATTACTTTGAACGCATTTTGAAAAATATAAAGATATAAATAGTTCTATACAGGCTTTTCTTTTCATTTATTGCAAGAACCTGTTGTGAATTCCTGTCAGAGAGAGGTGTTAATATCAAATGAAGATAGAATCTACAAATTAGTTGTTTCACTACCATACAGAATGCAAATGCTACTTACCAGTATGCATCTGTTCTTGGCATGTAGGGCTGCTGACATTCATATCTGTGCATAGATCGCCGCCTAGTGTTGGGTCCGGATGATTGCACATTGTTGTCCTGGAAGAGTCTTCGAAGTATCACGAGATAGGTGGCTCCTCCCCTGGACTACAGTGCGCATGGGCATCGCCTCCATCCCCAGATTGTATTTAGCCATTGGCAGAGATGGAGTGAAGTATGTGAGTGATGACCATGCTATGAGCATATATATATACATATGAATGAATACTGCAGCTGCTACAGGCGCCGGGGAGGAGGGTGGGCGATATGAATGTCAGCAGCCCTACATGCCAAGAACAGATGCATACTGGTAAGTAGCATTTGCAGTTCGAGGCATGTGGGCTGCTGAATTCATATATGTGCATAGAATACATAGCAGTCCCTCCATTAGCGGCGGTTGCCCGTGCCAGCTGCAGCAGTCTGAAAAAGTGTCTTGAGAACAGCCTGACCAACAGCTGCCTGCTGTTTGGAGTGCACGTCTACACAGTAGTGTTTAGTGAAAGTATGTGTGGTAGACCATGTGGCTGCTCTACAGATATCTTCTAAGGGAATGTTACCTAGGAAAGCCATAGAGGCCCCCAACTTCCTGGTGGAGTGGGCCCTCGGTGGGATAGTGCGCTTAGCTTTAGCGTAACAGATTTGAATGCATTTCACGATCCACCTAGCGATCCCAGCTTTGGAGATAGCGTTTCCCTTGTGGTGTGTGGCCAAAGCAACAAAAAGCTGCTTGGTTTTGCGAAAATCTTTTGTCCTGTCTACATAGTACATCAAGGCTCTCTTAACGTCAAGGGTGTGGAGCATCCGCTCCGCCAGCGTCTCTGGGTTTTGGAAAAACACTGGCAACTCAATTGTCTGGTTTATATGGAATTGAGATACAACCTTGGGTAAGAATTTAGGGTTAGTGCGGAGCACAACCCTGTTAGCATGTACCTGGAAGAAAGGTTCTTGAATGGTGAGCGCCTGCAGCTCGCTTACCCTTCGTAGCGATGTAATTGCTACTAAGAACGCAACCTTCCAAGTTAGAAACTGAAGCTCACAAGAGTGCAGTGGCTCGAAGGGAGGACCCATCAGTCTTGTAAGAACCACATTGAGGTTCCATTCTGGAGCTGGTGGTGTCCTTGGTGGGATGACTCTCTTGAGTCCTTCCAAAAAGGCCTTGATAGCAGGGACCTTAAAGAGCGACAGGTGTTGCCTATTCTGGAGGTATGCTGCCATAGCAGACAGGTGAATGCGGATGGAAGAGTACGCTAAATTGCATTGATACAGGTGGAACAGGTAACAAATGATGTTTTGAATGGAAGCATCTAGCGGGTCAATATTGTGGTTAACACAGTAGACGACAAACCTCTTCCATTTAGCTGCATAACAAGCTCTAGTAGTGGGCTTCCTTGCCTCCCGAATGATGTCCATGCAATCGGGAGGAAGATTGAGGTAGCCAAACTCTAGGACTTCAGGAGCCAGATCGCCAGGTTGAGCTGTTGCGGGTCTGGGTGCTGAATGTCGCCATGGCTCTGCGTCAGAAGGCTGGGAGTGAGATGAAGCCTTTGATGCGGTACCACGGAGAGTTCCAGAAACGTGGTGTACCATGGTTGGCGAGCCCACGTTGGAGCAACCAGGATGAGAGTCATCGAGTGCTGCCTGAGCTTGCGCGCCACCAGCGGTATCAGAGGTGCTGGGGGAAAAGCGTACGCAAATCTGCCTGACCAGTTCATCCACATCGCATTGCCCTGTGATTGCGGGTGTGGGACCTGGCGGCGAAGCTTTGGCATTTTGGGTTCTCCTTTGTGGCAAACAGGTCTATCTCTGGATGACCCCACTTTTGGAAGTACGGTTGGAGTACTGATGGATGTATCTCCCACTCGTGCATTTGATGGCTGTGCCTGCTGAGCAGATCCGCCATCTGATTGTCCTTGCCCGGGAGATGCTCTGCCATGAGGAAGATGTTCCTCTGAATGGCCCACTTCCACATGCTCTGAGCCAGATGAGACAGCTGCGGAGAGTGTGTGCCTCCCTGCTTCTGAATGTAGTACATGGCCGTCATGTTGTCCGTCCGGATCAACACGACTTTGTTGCACAGATGTACTTTGAATGCCTTTAAGGCCATGAAGATTGCCATCAGTTCCAACACATTGATGTGCATCTTCCTTTGCTGTAGAGTCCATAGTCCCTGCACTGTGTACTGGAGTACATGCGCTCCCCATCCCTGGAGAGAGGCGTCCGTTGTCAGGATGATCTGTGGCACAGGCTCTTGGAATGGTCGGCCCTTGCAAAGGTTTTGTGGATTCCACCAATGCAGAGAGTTGTATGCCCGACCGCTCACCAACACTAGGTCTGTCAGTTGCCCATGAGCCTGAGTCCACTGACGTGCTAGGCACTCCTGAAGCGGACGCATATGTAGTCTCGCGTGCGGGACAATGGAGATGCAGGAGGCCATCATGCCCATCAACTGCATGAACACCTTCGCTGGAAGCGAGTGCTGAGGTCTGAATCGTTGGATCAGCGTCTGGATACTGGCGATTCTCACTGAATTTGGCTGCGCAGTGGCTGCCAGAGTGTTGATTGTTGCGCCCAGATACTGTCGCACGTGGGCGGGCTGGAGATGGGACTTTGGGTAGTTCAGAGAGAATCCCAGATCATGCAGGAGATGAATGGTGCGTGACACATGGTCGACGCACTGCTTTTCTGTCTTTGCTTGAATGAGCCAGTCGTCCAGGTAGGGGTAGACGTGGACGTTCTGGCGACGGAGATGCGCCGCCACAGTCGCTAGGCACTTTGTAAATACCCTTGGCGCCGTGGTGACCCCGAACGGCAGAACCCTGAACTGGTAATGCTGGTCTTGAATAGTGAATCTGAGATACTTCCTGTGGGAAGGATGCAGGGGGATATGAAAATATGCATCTTTCAGATCCAGCGTAGCCAGGAGGTCCCCCTGCTGAAGTAGAGGGAGTACTTGCTGTAACGTGAGCATATGGAAGTGCTCCGAGAGAATGTACCAGTTGAGGGGCCTGAGGTCCAGGATGGGCCTGAGGGATCCGTCCTTTTTGGGGATGAGAAAATACAGGGAGTAAACCCCTGTTCCCCTTTCTTGCAATGGAACGAGCTCTATTGCCCCTTTTTGCAGCATGACTAGAACTTCCTGCTGCAACAAGGTCAAGTGCTCGCCGGACATAGGACGGCTCCTTGGGGGTATGTTTGGTGGAATGGAAGTAAGTTCCAGACAGTAACCGTACTGGATAAGAGACTTGACCCACCTGTCCGTGGTGATGGATTTCCACGCGGGCAGGAACTGCTGGAGTCTCCCCCCGACCGGTGTTGCATGGTCGGGGGGCAGTGACAAGACGTCACTGCTTGCTGGCGGTGGTGGACCTGGAGCTGTTGTTTCCACGTCCCCTGCCCTTGACGTTATTGCCTCTGTAGCCACCTCTACCCTTGTTGGTGTATGAGGTTTGGTTGTTACTTTTATAATACTGTGTGGACTGCGATGCCTGACCCCTTGAGGTGCCTCTGGAATTGGAGCGGCGAAAGGAACCACTCCGAAACTGCTGAGATTGGAGGGCCCCCATAGACTTGGCAGTGTCTGTATCTTTTTTCATTTTTTCCAGCGTCGCATCCACCTCAGGGCCAAACAGGTGGTCAGGATTAACCGTTTGATTCAGTATTGTTGTTTGAATATCGGGCTTGAACCCTGAAATCCTAAGCCAAGCATGCCGTCTAAGCAACACACTGGTGTTGATTGCCCTGGAGGCTGTATCGGCCACATCCAGCGCACATTTTATGGATGCATTTGTGATGAGCTTTCCTTCCTGAATCAGCATCTCTCCTGCCTCCTTGTACTGGTCAGGCAAGTGTTGCAGTAGGGATTCTAAGGTGTCATAATGAGCCCTATCATAGCGTGCAAGTAGGGCTTGTGTGTTAGAGATTCTCCAAATATTAGCTGCCTGTGCAGCAATTCGTTTCCCTGAGGCCTCGAAGATTTTGGACTCTTTGTCTGGGGGAGGAGCGTCACCAGTGGTCTGCGAGTTCGCCCTCTTCCGAGCGTTGGATATAACCAACGAGTCCAGTGGCAAGTGTCCCTTGATGTATGTTGGATCCGAGGGCGCTGCCTTATATTTTTTGTCAATGCGAGGGTTGATGACACGCGCCCGGGTGGGCTCTTTGAAGACATCCGTTGCGTGTTTCAGCACCCCCTTAAGCATTGGCAGCGTTTTGACTGACTTTTCGGCTACTGAGAAAGTGTCAAATAAAAAGTCCACATCCACAGGGTCTGAGTGCAGCTCGACATCGTGGTTAGCCGCAGCTCTCTCGATTAGAGCGTTGAAGGCCGCCGAGTCCTCCGTCGGTGATGTCTTGGCCGCAAAAAGCTGCGTGTCCTGGCCCGACTGCGGGTCCCCTGGGTCGCCTCCGGCCTACCAAGGTTCATGTTCCTCCTCCGGATCAGAGTACGCTGGATAGTTGTACTAGACGTCCTCATCGTCAGCATCGCCTGCGGTTGAACGCGTTGGCGAGTGTTCTAGGGCTTGTGGAGACATAGTCTATCGGGGCCGAAGTCCCCGCAGAGTCCCTCTTATTTTTGAGCGGGATCCGAAAATGTTCCAACACCGGCTCCGTGGTGATTTTTCTTTTGAGGAGAGACAGTTTACCAGTATTGGCGTCTATGATGACCTCTCGACGCTCCTCTTCATCAAGTGGCTGAAGCTTCGACACAACCAAGGCTGCTTTCGGTGTCAAGACCTCCTTCGAGGTCCCGCCATGCTTCGGCGCGAAAGCCTTCGGCGTCGACTTTGGCGGCAGGGTAAAGCGGATAGGCGTTGGCGCCTTCGGCGTGTGCTTAGGCGCCACAGTGCCCGAATCGGGAACCACATCGTCCTTCCGTATCCGCTGCAGGGATTCCGCTACCTTCTTCGTGAAGGCTGGAGAGGGCTTGATCGGCTCGAGCGATCTCCCCAAGTCGGGAGTCGATTCGATGACAGGCACCTTCTTCGGGGCCGACCCCTCACGCGTCTTGTCCCCAAGGGCCGGCGCCGGCTGAGCCCGGGTCGCGTCTTCGCCCTGACGCTTCTTCGGAGCCGTCGTCGGGTCCTCGACCCCGACCATCTTCGGCACCGACGCAGCCGCGTCGGTCGACTTCGCCGTCGACCCCGAGGGCTTCAGGTCGGCCATTTTGGCATGGCTCTTCAGGTCGGCCATTTTGGCATGGCTCTTCAGGTCGGCCATCTTGGATTTTTTGGAAGTTGACGCCTCCAGAAGTTTCTGCACCAGCGCAACTTTCACTTTCGGTTTCGAAACCGAAAGAGCGTGACCCGATGGCTTCACTTTCGGTTTCTTGGACGGAAGTGTCGCTGTAGAAATGTCCGTGACCGGGCCCGGAGGCGGGGCTGCTGGACTTATAACAAGGTTTTGGGTAAGGCCCGAAGGCGATCCCTCGACCTGGGCCGCATGAAGGGGATTGACCCCTGAGTCTGTTTGGGGATGCTCCTCTTCCGAGCCATCCCCCACGGTGGCAAGAGCCCGATCGTCGTCCCCTACCTCGTCGCCGACTTCGTCAAAGTCCTCCTCACCCGCGTCGTAGGCATCCCCTTCGGATGCGGGACTAGAGTCCGAAACTTGTACGGCGTCGTCTTCTCCAACAGATTCCTCGAATATGTTGTCTGGTGGGGGCGCCGGGGTAGCCGATAACTGGGCCTGGAGTCTAGCGGCCCGACGACTCTTCAGAGTTTTTTTGCACCGGAATTTCGAACACACCATGCAGCTGTCTTCGTCATGGTCCGGTGACAAACATTTGTTGCACACGGGGTGCACGTCGAGGTGTGGATATTTGGAGTTACACACCGGACATTTCTTGAACGGAGTCCGCTCCATAGCAGAAGTGTAGTGTAGGCCCGTCCGCGCCGAGAGCACGCGGAAGGGCAGCAAGAGTTCGGAGCTGAGAGTCAGACAAGAAACCCGAACGAAACTATACCGACGCTCAGCCTAAAGACCTTTTGGTCTCGAGTAGAAAAGTTGAACAACTATCGGTTCCGACAGAGGGAACCGAAACACATCCGAACCCAATGGCGGAAAAAAACAATCTGGGGATGGAGGCGATGCCCATGCGCAATGTAGTCCAGGGGAGGAGCCACCTATCTCGTGATACTTCGAAGACTCTTCCAGGACAACAATGTGCAATCATCCGGACCCAACACTAGGCGGCGATCTATGCACAGATATGAATTCAGCAGCCCACATGCCTCGAACCCAATTTTCCTTTTAATCATAATATACCCAGGTTCTGAGGGACACCGGGTTAACCCCAGTTTTTTCATGAAACATAAAGATACAGGCATCAAATTTGGATTTCACAGATACAGGAGAGGTGGCCTTTTCCAAAGATAGCAACATTGCTGTCATCATGCCAGTAGTCTTAAAAGTTTTTGCCTTCCTTCTTTAAATCCATTTTCAGAGGCACAATAAAATCAGCATCCTTTATGCATAAAGAATTCCCTGCACTCTACTCCTTGTGCAGCCTGGGTATTTATAGAAATGCCAGATTCCACACATCATTTGACTTGGCTCCCAGTAAGAACCCTAGTTAGAGGTTTCTATTCCTCTGCAAAAATGTAACTTACTGCCAGTGTGAGTTGATATAAAAGATTAAGATTTGGGAAATGGCAGTCAACACAGTAGCTCTCTAGTTATCCTGGAATGGATGAGCAAGTCTCAGGGTTGCCACATATTCCTCATCATTCAGTCAACTTGTACATTCACCCCTTGTAGTGTGTTGCTCAATTTCTATATGCAACTGTAACTCAAACAGTGGGACACAAAGACGAGCTGCACAACCAAGTTTTAATTTGTATGAAAGCATTCACTGTACATATAAAATGTTATGAATTGTGTGCTAAAAATGCTCCTTTATTACATTCAATGAATGCGTAAGTTAGAGCAGCTAAAGTGCTGTTGATGACGAAGGGATGACTGAAGCAACATCAATCCGCTAGCTGAGACACTTCATACAGGTACGCTCCCAAAAGTTTTACACCCTGAATGTAGTTGAACCTGCAGAGATAAACATAATACAACAATTTTTAGATTAACTGGTGACTTTATATTACCAACACAGAGTTCAATGTGAGTAAGCCTATGACATCACTACATGAGTAAGTGAAAATAAAGAAAATTCTTATCTCCAAGTCAAGTCTTCCAATGTTCGTGTTTAATAGATTCAAAGGCTTGGAATACTAGATACATTACAGATAGCAGCACTGTTTTAACTCCGACAATGACAAATTATGACACTGGTGGTCACCTTCAGATTCTTTGCAGCACATCATGGGTAAGGGAGTCGGAGTTCTCTAAATCATTTTTTTCCAAGGAACCATGTGAGTTTATATTAAAGGAAAACGTTCACCAGTTTCATCTACGGTTTTAAAAATGACATTTTCTTAGGATTGCTGGGTTGAAGCCCAATACTCTACTAGCCTGGAACAGCGCCACCATACAGGGCTTTATTTATATTGGGGTGCAATAATGTACTCTTCATATTTCCTCTGAATTAACATAAAACCTATGAGTGTGTTCTGTAAGCTGCAAGGCATGTGGGATATAAAAGGCATAGGCTGAGCAGCAATCACCCTCTTGACAATCATGAGCTTTGTCAAGGGTTTAAGCCTTAAGCAAATAAGGTAGCTACCCTTTTTAGGTTTCGCTTGGCGAACAGCTGCGCAGCAGCGTTTCACGCAGGCGAAATCTTTTGTTAGAACAGTATGGCCTTAGTTCCGCCTCTCTTCCATTAGCTAGCTCCATAAATGGAGGCTAGCCATTGGAAGAGAGATCTGTCCGTCGTTCACCGAGGCGATTCGTGGGCGTTCCAGCGATTTTTTTCTCATCCCGCCCATTTTCATGCGGCGGTGGGCAGATATATTTTTTTTTTTACGCCATGTTTTGATCATTTGCCGCCGGAAGATGTCCAGGTGAGTGCTGTTTTATTTTTCTTACCTTCTTGTGCCCGTCCCCGCCCCCCCTTACGCTGTCAGTTTGCCCGTTCTCGCCCCCCCTCTCGCTGTCCGTTTGCCCGTTCCCACCACCCCTCCTGCTGTCCGTGTGCTGCCCACGCTATGCTGCAACCTCCCACGCCACTGCCCCCTGGCCACTGTCCCTGCGAACCACGGAGACATGTTTCAGACGGTATGATTTAAGCTGCCAGAAACACGATCGCAAAGTGTCGGTAGGAGCATAAGTTTCTAAAGAAAACATTACTAAATAGCGTGCTCGCTGCTGCTGCAGGCCATTTAGACGGGCTGGGAGCTCGAGCAGGCTGTGGTCTTCAGAGAGTAAACAAATGGGTGACTGAGAAAAAAAAGAAAGGGTGTTTGTCGGAAGGGGCCATTGAACAGTATGTTAGGAAGGGAGAGAATCGGGAGCTAGAAAAACTCAAGGAAGATTACTTCACATAATTTTTTACACATTATTTTATTTTAATTGTAACGGATCTTTCTGTGAGGTATGTGGGTGCTCCTGTTTTGCAAGGAGTTGGTTGGTGTATACGAAGTCTTGCACTTGCGTCAGTCTAAATATTATTTCCCCGTTGGCGGGAGCCATGGGGCTGCTTTGAATCCCGGGAGCACCTCTGAAGCGGCTCTCACTTTTACCGAGGAGAATTGCAACAGGCACAGGGAGGCTTCAATGGCGAGGGCGGGAGAGTGAAGGTGGAGAGAAAGCGCTCAGAAACGGAGAAGAGAAGAAGAGAGAGAGAGGATGGGTTGTTGGAAAGAGAGATTACGCGAAGAATCTAAGGGAGCGGGGCTGGTTGGACCGGTTCCCATGTCCAGCCCTGATTACACATGCTGCGTATGGTTTAAACAGTGGTGTTGATACAAAATGTACTGGTCTGTTACATTCTTTTCTTTTAAGTCAAGGTGGTGTTGGTTTCGCTGGACAACCACTGCTTTATTTCTAAAACTTTTAAAAATCGGAAATCCAAGCACAAATTATATGCAACGTTGTTGGTTCGAATTGCTGCAAATTAGCTATCAACAAGAATACGAGTTAAAAAGTAACACCGTGAATATATAAGAGCAATCCGTGGCGGATGTCAAAAGACCTGGGCAGTCCAGCGCGACGGGTGCTCCTCTTTGAAGGTGGACAGCCCGGGCCTCAGGATTGGTCAGCAAAACGCGCTTCCGACCCGGAGGTCCCGGACTGGAATATTCGTGCACGAAATTTACAGTCACAAGGTAGGGCTACACTAGCTGTGTATTCACAAGCTATATAGAGTATTATTATTAATAATAGATATCATTCAATCAATATTGTTTATACTGCTGTTGTCAAATTGTTTTCCCGTTGAATTCTACTTTTCCGCCCCCAGTACAGCGTCTTCAGGCTCCACGCTTTGCGAACCAAGAACTTGTAACCCACAATTAAAAAAAAAGCCTAGCGGGTGCAATAGAAACGAGTCTCCCCTCAAAGATATGGAGAAAAAAAACCGAAGCACCTTACAGATCGAGTGAGGCTGTGTTTTGGTGGCAGGCCACAGACCCGTCCGTCAGCAGCCCTGCGCTTAGTTCCCAACGATCAGTCGTGATATAATAGGGTAGAAGCGGGCGGGGGAATCAGGCCCCACCACAAAAACTGCCTTCATCACTTCGTCGGGCGAAATAGGAACGGAGAGATATCCAGCCCGCCCGCTGTCCCTTTCTCTTACTTGGGGCTTTAATTCACTCCCCACTCCTCCACCCAACACCAGAGAGGTGCGTCTGCGGAATCTTCACCCTACTGTTTTTCTGTAGGGTCAGACTACGACAATAAGTTTAAGGTGCAAAATAATAAGCGGAGGGTCGTTAACACCCCTACTCTCCCGTGGTTGGCAGCGGGGAAATGATTCTTTGAGGTGGCAGAGGCGTGAGCAGGGTGTGTGGCGCCCTCTCAACACCCAGTGTCTTCTCTGTTGGGTATTGGGTGTGCCCAAAAGTACCATTCTCAGGGGTGCAGGGTGAGGGGATGTTGGGGGTCACAGATTACCTTGGCCAGGACGGGCCTCGTTTAGTTAATCTTTTCCTCACTACCGCATTCCGCCTCCAAGTACAGCTCACGCTCACAAACAATTCTTTCCTCTGTCATTTCCATGGCCTCTGGGCCGGGGCGCTCACCTAGCCTTTGGTCTGCGGCGCAGCCGCCCGCAGACTCCCAAATCCTTCTCTCAGATGTAATCGGAGCTCATCTCCACAGGGGAGCTTCCCCCCTAGGTAAGTCGGCGCCTCACGGTAACGTATTCTTCCATCATCCATTGCTGGGCTGCTAGGTGAAAGTGGCAAAGACGTCTTTGCAATTGTGCGCCCGCGTGTGGTTGTGCGCCTAAGTTTGGATACGTACATGTGTGCATTTGTGTGTTTGTGTAATCTGTGGGAGTGCCGTTAGGTGTGTTTAGATATGGTCGTGTTTTCGTGCTGTTGACTTTGGTGTAGTTTTGCCCCTACCTGCGGTTGTGCAGGCGTTTCTACTTGCGTGTGCCTTGGTGTGATTGCATGTACGTGTGTCTGACAGCATGTTTGTGTCTCCGCGCTTGCCCTGTGATGTCACTGTTTCTGAACCCTGAATGGGGAGCTCTCAGTCTGCCTGCCGTTGCCTAGAATTTTTTTTGTCAGTGAAATTTGGAGGGGGGGGGGGGGGGGGGGGGGGTCATATTCATTGGAAGACTCGCTCCCCTGTCATTTCCATGGCCTCTGGGCCAGGGCGCTCACCTAGCCTTTGATCTGCTGCGCAGCCACCAGCAGACTCCCAAATCCTTCTCAGATGTAATCGGGGCTGTGTGTGAGAATTTCGAAAATAAAATAGACCTAACAACCTCAGACCCAATAAAATAATGGTGAATCCTAGTCAGCAAAGCAGTTGCTAACAGGCCTCTAATGGTATAATATTTTGACCTCTGAAAGAAAAAAAACGCGTAGAGGACCTCATAATCTTATATTTGAAGCTGTGGACAGTGGCCATGTCGTTTGGGTCCCTGTGGATGATCAATAGGTTTAAACTGCTGTCCTAAAAACATATGGTGATTTTGCCCTCCTCTGGGTTGGTGTAAGGGCATTAGACCATTAGTGTCTTACCCATAAAAACCTATTCCATTCATGAGAAACATTTATGACATTGCCGACAACAACAACAAAAAAACACAATGACAAGGTGACCAACATTACCAAAAAAGAAAATCTCCTCTTGCATAACAAACGAGACTTCAACTACTTAAAACACTGCTGTCAATTGAGGATCTAGACAGGTTGCCAGGTTCTGCCAACAACAAGACATTTATTGGTCCAATTATTATTAAGTAAGTGTGCCTTCCTCCAACGCATCTCCAGGACAAGGAGTGACATTGGCAAAGCAGGATCATAACCAATAGGAGGCATTCTGGAAGATCACACACAAACACCATATGTAGGTTCTCTTTCTCAGACTAGACTACAGCTACGTTTGAGAATATCCTTCAAATGATTGTTGAGGAATTGAATGAATGGTTTCATGCTTCTATAAATTAGTTGCATCCCAATTCCTTAGTGGACCTTCATGAAAATAAAAATCTTGTTGTGGAATATGGGGCGAAGTACTTGTTAGTGGCAAAAGATCCTGGTGCTGACGTTATGTTTATTAGGTGCAGAGAGTGGGTGTTCAGTACCCTACCAGCAAGTTGTATGTGGGGAGTAGATTGGTGGAAGAAGAAAGTACCAGGGAATCAGACTTGATGGAAGACAAGAGTGTACTACCAACCCTTCAGCTTGGCCCAACCTTTCCAGGCCATACCACAAATATCAGGCAGTGTGTTTGGGTCACTCTTAGCCTTTAGAAATTCCTGCAAGCACAAACAGTGCCACTCCACAGATTAAAGTCATGTGAATTAAGAGATCGGCCTTCACGTTGTTTGTCGCTTGAAGGGAGAATTCAGCCATTTGGAATGCTATATAAAACTTGAAGATAAAACAGACGTGCAGTCAAGTCGAGCCTAACAGAGAACTTTGTGAAGTATGCAAAGTCTTGAATCGCAGCATTTCTGTAACTTTTAGGTAATAAAGCACATCTGCTTTGTATCTCAGGCCATATAAGAGACCAGCAGAATGACTACAGCTTATTGAGCTTACACCTTGATCTGCTTGGAATGCCACTATTTATTTCATTAGCGTGATCAATGCTGGATGTTAGTATTGTGTGAATCTATGCATTTTTTGAGGAAGTGCAGAAAGGGATGGGCCCACTCATAGCAAGGGTAGGCATGGTGCCCTGTCTTAGCTATTGCATTTAATCACGACATTAAGGACAGTTTGTTTTTCAACTAAACAACCAGCGTAGGAACCTGCTGTTGTGGTATTGGGGTTATGCCACGCGAGTCAACCTACATGACCCGAGAGAGGATGGACCACTGGCACATGCACACAGGTATCAGTAGTCGGTCTGTTAATGCAGAATCTGTATAGCCGCATCCAAAACTGGACTTGCTCAACTGTGTGTCCCAAAGCTCTCCAGTACTTTGAAATTGCAATCAAAGCTTTAAAATAATTTTCAAACAAAGCTGCCAAATGTTTTCATGTTATGCGCGACATCTTTAGCCACTCAAGCATTTGAAACCAGCAGCACCTTACATGCTGGTATTTATCTTTTGATGCTTACAATGTCAAAAGTGGATTTGCACTTCCTATGACACCCATGCACTGGCTAGAAATTCAGGCTGGATTAAGAGGTTGCACGTGATAAGCAGCTAGTTAGCAGATAGTATTTTAAAAGATACCAACTTAGGTGAAAGTCATTTAATTATTGCAATTGCATCATCCTTACTAAGTGGCACACCATGCTGCTAACAGTGGTGAAAAGGGGCAAAGCTTAGTCAGTAAGATTCATGGGCGTGACTCAAATTTCCCAACTAAAAAAAAGTAATGGGCCGCAGGGTGAATGAGTTAGAGGACAGAGGTTCGGGTTTACTGTTCCCATGAGGAAGACAGTCGGTATCGATTGGCATTAGGTTGGTAACGGGGCTCATTTAGAGTTCAGCAGGCAAGCACTCTATTGCAAGACACCCAGTTTGCCAAACTCAAGGTCCGCTAAGCCAAATATGACAACGTTTTACAATGACCAAGTAAAAAGCACTCTGTCAGTGCATTTCTCCGATGGCCCAGCAGAGTAGGGACCATTGGAGGCAAGTCATTTGACCATCTTCCCTATTTAGAGTGGAAAGTTGAATGGCTTTTTTTTCTTCTTCACTATCCATCACTGCCAGGTATATCCTTTAAGTGAGGAAACAGAAAAAAAAAAAATGACCCTGTACACTTGGTGGGGAGATCATAATTTTTTTTTTCGGAGCAAACCTTCTGCTGTGGAAAAGGAAATATATATTTTTTTTAAAGCACAGATTTGGAAATGTTAGACAGGTGGCCAGCATGTTTGACTAACGTTTCCTACATTGACAGGACCTCCCCCAGGATGATGGTTCCTACCAATGTTTAAGGATGTTTGTGTGTGTGGCGGGGGGGGGGGGGGGGGGGGGGGGGGCTCCCTCTAAATTTGGCAGGCAATTTAAAATGAATGGTGGTAGACAAAGTCTTCTAGTCCGTCTGGCTTTCCTCTTTCTGCCAAACCTTAATTCAGACACTCTGTCCAGTATGGAACAGTGGGCAAAAAAAAAAAATGACAGTCCTGAGCACAACTCTGCGTATAGTCAGACCACCTGGCAGTCACTCAAGCATTTGTTCCATCAACGTTTGAGAGTCTGATTGCCGTAGTATGCCTGGAAACCTAAACTAGCACAGCTTTCCAAGCCTACTACTGACAACATTTGTGATTTCCAAAAGTAGTACATGTGTGTCCATTTGTATGGATGCTACTTTTTAGGCAAACCATTCACTATAGAAGTTCCTTCTTTCTCCAAAACAAATAACCAAGCAAATACCAGGACAACAAGAAAATCCAACACAAACACAGCAGACCCGATTTAAGGGCCCCCAGACCAAATAGCAAAGAGCATTTATTTCTGAAGTGCAATACCTCAAAAAACACCTTGAAGCTACCCCTGTGGAGGTGAACAGGAAACTGTGGTTGGTGTATACTTTCCAGCATCCCAAGTCCATATTTCAAAGTAAAATCATATCATACTGCCTTGAGATGGTTCTCGTCTGAGCTCACTATCATATAAGTAGGATCACAACAGGAAACCTAGTGAACGGTTAAATGTTATTCCCATGGCAGCATTGTGCAGTCAATTCAAAACAAATACAGGACCTTTAGCACATGCAGCTTCTCTATTAATCCCTCCTCCCCCAATAGGTTGCAACTAATCTTTAGTAGTTACATTAACAGCTCACCTATTCAGCTTTTCATTTTGTGAATGAGCACCGTCATCTGACGAACCTACAGGCAGCAGCATGACATTTTTACCCGTTGCCTCCTGGAATGTTAAAGTTACAGGAATGCTTCCACCTTCTCGTGTCAAATCAGGCTCCACGCCAAAAACTGCACAAACAAAATGAAGCACAAAAGTCAGAAAGTGATTTGATTTGTCTCACATTATAGGCAAACAAGGAAGGAATAGATGTTGGATCTGTTGGGAGGATATTAGGGAGTCAGAACAGAAAAATGTTGTTAACAAAAGGATAAAATGAACCAAGTTTATGATCAAATATCAAATTCCCATTGCTAGATGGCAACAATGATATACCCCTCCGAACACTGTTGAAGGGAAGTAAAATGGGGTGGAAGTTATATATAACACAATCAGATGAGAATGGGTGGACTCACTGACATCCTCTGACCAAGCAAAAAGATTAAGCATGGACATGCAACATCTGAAAAAGTGACGCAAAAAGAGAAATAGCTTAACAGCTAACATTAACTGCATTGTTTATACTAGGCATTATAAGTTTTACACTGAAAGTCGAGAGATGTGTGTGCTACAAATATGTTCCAATTATATTTTGTTTTTTTGATTTTATGTATAACTTAGTTTGAGTGGTATTCTTATTTCCTTTTAGAGGATTTCAACAAGAGGATACAAAGGTGGAAAAGAGCATTTTACGAAGAAAACTCCTCAATTCAGAATAAAAGGTTACACTGGAATTAACCAATATGCATATGTTTTCTATACAGCTAACACTCAAATGTGTCTGCAAACACCACTATAATCTCCAGTCTATGCAAATAAGCGGAGAAAGAATCTGGCAGGTCCGGCTGTACAGGTGTATTTAAACAAACACAATGCACTAAAAGGTCTCACTTTGAAACAAGATGACAAAGTAGCAACATCAAGAACCAGAGAAACGTTGCACCGACCCAAATCATGATCGTTCCAGCCTGTTGTAACATTTGTGGAGTTCCTACAATTGCAGAGGATACCTAGCAGAAAAGGGGAACCATCAGCTTGTAGAAGCTCGACTGCTACTAGCATAGGAAACCAAGGGCAATATGTGGGGAGGGAGAACTACAAGAGACTTTAAATGTGCCCAATTTGGACTGCCCAGCAGAAGCAAATATAGTCTGTTAATAGGTCTTTAGATAAATTGAAAGAACATGGAAGAACTTTTGTTATGATAACCAAGATAGTGAAAAATTTAAACCATTTATACTAAGGTTGAGCCCCAACAAGAATCAGGGAAGCTAGATATTAGGTACGTTACCAAAATTAAACAAATATATATTAAGCATATTTTGCAATCCTCATCATAAAACAGGAATTTGTTGTTTTGCCTGGGTGGGAAACAGCAATAGACAGGGCCAGTTTAGAAGCCGAGCACCCAAGAGGGGTTTTGCCTGGTTTTCTAAAGATGTGCACAATCAATTGTGGAAATTCCTAAATGTTTTACTGCTATGATAGGTACCTCTAGTCAGTTCAGTTTATAACTTTATTCGAATGTTTAAAAAACATCATAAAAGTATACAGTTTAAAACATTACATACACATGATACTCAAAATACAGAAACAAAAAATAACATAGTCACATGTTGTGGGAATAGCTACACATAAAATTACGGGAAAACCATGCTAAGTCTAGCTCTAATTGATTTCAGAATAAAAGTAGCAGTATAAAAACAAATATCTGGACTTGAAAGTGAAAAAAGAAGTCTCAGAGCGCTATCGGTGGTGTACATATTATATTTGAGGAACATAGGCTTGAGGTAACAGATACGTAGTGCTTTATACAGAGGACAGAATAATAGAAAGTGCATTGTGCTTTGTTTGGTAGAGTCATCACATGGACATGGGATTACTGGATGTAATTTCATAGTCGGGAAAGCGACCAGGTTATGCACAATACCTAGTCTTAGCCTTGAAAGAACGAACTGATGGGACTGTCTATGGATAACTTTGAGGTACATTGGAATACCCCGGCAATCTTCATTCAAGGACAGGTGGAAAATATGTGTGGAGTATTCCCTAGTGGCATGACTTCGCACATCCGATCTTGCCCTAAGATAAGCATTTTTTACTTCCAGCTTGTCTAAGGTATTCATACTAGTAGGGTCATTTCCTAGGTCCATGTCGAACAGATCTTTAACAATCATAACTACGTATTTTAGCCATGGAATACTTAGAACTTTATCCAAGAGCAAACAGTCATTGATGATATTTCTGGTGAATGCTGTTTCCGGCTTGGAGAAAATGGATTTCCATACCATCAATGGCCTTAACCCTGTAAGGTCGGACAGGTAATCCAGATCCAGTTCCGAATGGGTTAAGACAGTAGATGCCGAGGTGGGGAGACAAAGCAGCCGCTTAATGAATTTGTTTTCTTCATTTTGCAGGGCCTTAGCATTGCAATGTCCCCATACCCCCGAGCCATACAAAGCTATCGAGGTACATCTGTGCTTGTATATAGTCAACATATCAACAATGCGGCGGCTTCCTACTTTGGTAGCAAAGCGGAAGACGCCCGAGGAAGCTTTCCCCATTCTCGCTTTAACGTTTGTTTCCTCAGGGGCCCAAGATCCTCTATCGTTAAATGTGACCCCCAGATAGCAAAAATTTGTGACAATTGCAATATGGTTTTCCTTAAAAGAGAAAGGTTTAAAAAGTTTCGGCTTTTTCCCACACACCATGACGAACGTTTTAGAATTATTAATTTTGAGTTTCCGTTTCAGTATAAAATCATGGAACCCATCCATCAATTTTTGTAAGCCTATAGGAGTCCTAGAAAGAAGAACTGTATCATCGGCATACAATAATACCGGTATAGGGGAACCTCCAACATGGGGGGCATCAGCATGAATTTGTTTTAGTTCTTGTTCAACCGAGTTAATAAAGAGGGAAAAAAGCAACGGGGCTAATACACAGCCCTGTCTAATGCCAGATCTTACTCTGATCTTCCGAGTGCACTCACCCTCCGGGCCATAACGAATTTGGGCGGATAACTTAGAATAAAGTGTGGCCAGGAAATAGATAATATCGGGGGGGGCTCCCATGCCCAGCAGAGTTGTCCATAACAGGGCATGGTCGACCAAATCAAATGCACTTGAAAGATCTGCAAAGCACAGAAATAATGATCCCGGCTTGGCCTTGGTATACTTCCCTATTAAAAGGTTCAAGTTAATACATTGTTCGATCGTACCAAGGCCCTTTCTAAAGCCGTATTGGGATGGGGCAAGAATGTTATTATCTACAGCCCAATCTTCCAAGCGTGCTAACAGGACCCTACTCAGGATTTTAAGCGAGGAATCCAAAAGGGAGATAGGGCGGTAGTTCTTAGCCTCTCCTCTATCCCCCTTTTTATAGATTGGAATGATGATGGATTCGCCCCACGTGGAAGGGGTCCTGTTATCCATAGCAGCATTAAAGGCTATGGTCAATAGTGGGCTCCAGAGTGCCGGATCATATTTGTATAGGTCGATCGGCACCCCGTCTGGGCCGGGGGCTTTTCCCCCTTTGCTATTCCTTAAAGCCAAATCCACCTCATCGGTCGTTATTCTCGGGGAATCAACTCGGGTGGTGCAGATGATGTTATCATTGGACAGGGGCTCTCCAGTTGGATCAAAGATCCCTGAGAAATGGGCCACCCATCCCTCTTCACTAACCTGGGCGGTGAGGACAGGGAATTCCTCTTTTTGCAGGAATGGGCTATTGATTGTGCTCCAGAATAGTTTACTATCCCGGAGTGCTGCGGCTTTACTCAGATCTTCCCAGGCTGTTTCTCTAAGTTCTTGTTTCCTGGTTTTGAGCGCATTTTTATAAATGGCCCTTAGGGATTTAACCGCCTCCCTGTCTCTCGGAATACTGGAAAGGGCGAGTTTGAGGGATTTTAATGCCTTTGTACATGCTTGGTTGAACCAGCCCTGTGTAGCCGGCCCTGATTTAACCTTCTTTGTAGTGAGTGTATTCTTGATTATGACACCCAGATTCTCGAAGTTGTTTATGCATTGTGCGGCGGAGGCTTCCATATCAAGACCACTGAGTATCATATTAAGGCCAGCTTTCACCACCCTCTGATGCAAATTCTCTGCTTTTTCCCCACTCCATTTTATGCGGATCCCATTAGGTCTGCATGGCCTGATGTCATCTACAACCCTACCTGAAAATACATCCCTATGGAGCTCACAATATAAAACCATGGTAAGTGCATTGTGGTCACTCAGGTCGTGATCTATGATCTGGGTAACCGAACAATGGGGAGCTACCCGATTAGAGATGATCAGGAAATCAATAATGGAGGTGGTGTTTCTCCCCGTGAAGGTAGGCGCCAGGTTGCCCTCATTATCTGGTGCATGTTGATGGATTGATATATCAAATTTTAACATCAAATTGTTAAGGGAAGTGCCATATGGAGAGTGTAGAAAATGCAGTAAATTTTCCCCATTTTCCCCATCATAACCACAAGTAGTAGAATATGAGAGGGGGCAGGTTCTAATATTAAAATCTCCTCCCCAAACAATATCGTAAGGTACAGCTGTTTTACAGAGAATAGAATCCAGAGCCGATTCAAGTTCGTCTACTACAGTGGTGCTGGAGGGGTCGAAGGTATTATTGTAGTGGTTAATCAACAATAGATTACGGTCCCTGCCTATCAGAATTTCCAAAATTTGCGAGTGGGACCCCACAGTATGGCTTTTTCTTACTCGTAAAGGTAAATGTACAGAGAGTAAAATCAACAAACCCCCTTTGGCCCTCCCCATTGGAGATTCCACCGCATTACAATTATAGGCAACAAAACCATCATAGGCAATATCTTCCACTGACCACGTTTCCTGCAAACATAGGATATCATAAACCAAGGTAAGCTCCTTCCAGCCCAGTGCTGAAACCTTCTGCCGCCACCCAGCGATGTTCCAGCTCATCAATGAATAACCCTTAACCCTTTGATCCTTGACTGTATTGATGTAAATAGTTGAGACAGGAAGTGTGACGGGGGTCATATCTAACGAAATCAAATCCGGTACAACGATAGTAGCTGGGGCAGGGGTAATGGGGGTGGATTCGGCACATTGAATAGTGGGGGTTTTGACGGGTATAATCAGAGGTGAATTAGTGGGAATAGCTTCATTAGGGGTGGTTAAATAGGCCGTAGGCAAAACATCAGGTGTAACCTGAATGTTAGTCAGCTTCGGAGGGCAAAGGACGGGGTGTAGTCAGTCTATTCCCTCTAAGCCATCTAAGCAGCTATAACGGTTGGGATCCATAAAGGAGTGGAATTGGGGTGCATATTGAGATTGTCTTGGAGGTCTAGGATCATATGCTCTTTGTCTGCCCCTCCGTTCCACAACGGACCAATCCCCTCTTCTTTGTTGGTGACGAAAGTTTATTGGTGGAAAAAAATAGGAAACGGGGAGGGTTTGGATCGTTGAGTCAAAAGACCTGTTAAAGCCTGCACAAATATGGGATACTGTACGAGGGTCTCTAAAACTAACAGTTAGGCAATCCCCAATGATGTTTTTAGGGGTCTTGCCTACCCAAGGGACCCTCCTTACCATGATTATTTCATTGTGCAAGTGGCCCGGGAGTGGTCTATTCCAATTAAGCCATTTTATTACTTTGCTCTTCAGGGAGCTAAAGGTTTCAGATTCCCCTGTTTCCAATGGTGGTACACCGGCCAAGATGACAGTGAACCGGTTAGCCTCCGGTGGCAAATCGGGCCGCCTAACTCTAGGGGTATTAAGTGCCTCACTTGTTACTCCCTGGTTCCCCCCAGCCATATGGTCTGGCGGGTTAGTTTGGCTTAGTAGTTGACTCTCCCCATTATCAGTTATTAAATTATTGGGCTGGGATTGGGGAGGAGGTGGTATACAGATATTTGGTGGGGGGATATTAGGTTGGTTCATGACCGGATTAGGAGGAGCAGGAATAGCAGGGGTTAAGGTAGTGGTTGGAGTGTGTTGCTTCTGGAGGTTACCAAGGGCAGCTAGAATGGAGGCAGATGTTTTCTCTACATTTAAAATTCTGGAGCAAAGCCTGTCCAGTTTAGCCTCTAATGGGGATATCATTGATTTAAGTAGTGCCACGGCCCATTCCATAGATATTTCCCTATTCGGGGATTGGGCCTCACAGGGTGTAAATGTGGTCTGGGGTAGTGGTTCCTCCCGTACTTTAGCTGTTTTTGTAGCCCTTCCCATTTTAACTTCTTTTTTATTGTACACTCTTTTTCGTTTCCTCACGGCACCCTCTTTTTCCCCATAGCTCTTAGACTCAGTAGTACTTACATCAGGATTAGATAAAATGGAAACATTTTCACTTGTAAGTACACGAATAGGGTCCGCCACAATGTCAGTTGATATACCCGCGGGGGCAAGGTGGATAGGGTCTTCTATGGGCAGGCATGTTTTATCCACAATAGGAGACTGATTGCTATCTCTAGTCGGTGTTTTGACATTGGCAAGGGGTCCTATGGATGATCGTTTCAAGGAAATAAGTTCAGTAGATAGACGCTTTTCCAGTATGACGATCTCCTTGTCTATAATGTTATTAGCCCTAATGAGGAATTTCTCCATACCTCCGGCGGTTGACAGGCTACCAGTTAGGGAGGATTTAATCCTATTGTCTCTGCTGGCCATAGTCCTTAAGGATGGGGGCTCTCACAGGTTAGAGGGGTGGCCCGGTCCGGTCTCTCCGGGTCACGAACGGCCACAAACGGCCCCGCCCTTGTCCCGGGCTTCTCCCGGCGCCCTCCCGCGCGCTCCCGCGCAGCGGGGATGATACTCCTCTTTTATGGTTGGTTAATTGGGCTATAGGGGCGGAGCCGGCAGGGAGAGCAGCCCAGATGACCACGGGCGCGCGGGGGCTCCTGGAACTTGGAGTCCCCCGCCTAGGCTCGCAGCCCTGCCGGTCGGTGGTCGAACAATCAGCAAACCCCTAAAGCCTTAGACACGCTCCTGGCCGCGAAGCGGGACCCGCGAAGCGGGTCCGGCAAGGTGCAGCGGCGGGAGCAGGCAACAGGCGACAGGTGAGGCAGGCAGCAACAAGCACCCTCGGCTCCCTCCTTCTGCTGCAAACGACAGGTCCGTTAAAGTCCTCCGGGTTACAGGATCCGCTGAAAGCGTCGAGGGACGCCGCTTTCACTGTCCAGGTGGGGGCGGAGCCGGCAGGGAGAGCAGCCCAGATGACCACGGGCGCGCGGGGGCTCCTGGAACTTGGAGTCCCCCGCCTAGGCTCGCAGCCCTGCCGGTCGGTGGTCGAACAATCAGCAAACCCCTAAAGCCTTAGACACGCTCCTGGCCGCGAAGCGGGACCCGCGAAGCGGGTCCGGCAAGGTGCAGCGGCGGGAGCAGGCAACAGGCGACAGGTGAGGCAGGCAGCAACAAGCACCCTCGGCTCCCTCCTTCTGCTGCAAACGACAGGTCCGTTAAAGTCCTCCGGGTTACAGGATCCGCTGAAAGCGTCGAGGGACGCCGCTTTCACTGTCCAGGTGGGGGCGGAGCCGGCAGGGAGAGCAGCCCAGATGACCACGGGCGCGCGGGGGCTCCTGGAACTTGGAGTCCCCCGCCTAGGCTCGCAGCCCTGCCGGTCGGTGGTCGAACAATCAGCAAACCCCTAAAGCCTTAGACACGCTCCTGGCCGCGAAGCGGGACCCGCGAAGCGGGTCCGGCAAGGTGCAGCGGCGGGAGCAGGCAACAGGCGACAGGTGAGGCAGGCAGCAACAAGCACCCTCGGCTCCCTCCTTCTGCTGCAAACGACAGGTCCGTTAAAGTCCTCCGGGTTACAGGATACCTCTAGTCATTATTGAGGAAGGGCATCCCATGCTTACAAAGAAGAGGAGAGGATGATGCAGCATTACACAGCATAGTGCTTCTTTCAATAATGTTAAAGATAAGTGTTATACTATAGCCTTATAGCCCGCCGTAGCCGGCTATACCGGCTATTAAAGGCCCGAGCCGAAGGCGAGGGACTTTAACCCCTTCCATGCTGGTGACGAACCCCAGCAGTCATGCACTACGGTGCTCGTGTGCTGATGACGGCTGGGGTTCGTCATGGCCCGCCCGTGTTCGGCCGGCGGCCGCACACGGGAAAAATCGCGGCCGCATCGAAGGGGTTAACGTGACAGCTGGACTTTAATAGCCGGTATAGCCCTGCTACGAACGGCTAGAAGGCTATTAGAACATTCTGCCACTAGAGGGCAGAATGTTCTAACAAATTAAACAAAGGGTTCTCGAAGCTCGAGGGGATATAAATTCCCTCGAGCTTCGAGAAGCTTTTGTAGAACATTGGAATGTTGCTCTGCGGGCCTTTACCAGCCCGTAGAAGCAGGGAGCATTGTCTGCAATGGAGCTCCCAACATTCCGATGTTCTAATATTTCATAATACAACACCAGTAGGATTTAAATAATTTGTCTGGCACCAATCTTTTCAAGAAACATACTTATGTGATCCTAGCTAAAGATACAGTTAAGAATGCTGTATAAATTAACAGAAGAGTTTACAAAAACAGGCTGAACTGCACATGATTAATTTATCCAGAGGGGGGAAATTTCAGCACATTCAGGTATACAGTGCTTGTAGGCAGTTTCTAAGGTAGTTTCTCTATTCGTCACGAAAACAAGTGTGTAGGATAGAGTATTTATAGACACGTTCAACATTTTTTGGAGATGTACACACATAACTTGCATACATTTACTCATTTTGAGAGATTTTTAAAATTCCAGGGAATAAGTTTGAAAAATAAACAAAAAAAAGCAAGCATTGCACATTTCAAAGAATACCCATGCTGACTGTTGCTAGGCAGACCATCCACGGATTAGTGGAAATAACACATTCACTGTTTAGATCCTCCACATTCTAAATGTTTAGTCATATTTGGGGGGAAGGGGGGGGGGGGGGTCGGGAGGACAGAAGATGGAGAGAGATCCCTTCTCGTACATGCCATGTGAGACAGTACCTCTTGGCATGGTTAGCCCCAACTTTTTGCGTGGTATTTGATGTGGTTTTGATTGTAGTGCACAGGATCCCTGCCAACCAGGTCCCCTGTGCCAGTGCTTCTTCCCTAAACATTTTCTACAACTGGCCCTTCGGGCCGGGCTCCTGTAAGTTACTCGTAAATGGTACCTAGGGCATTAGGACTGAAAAGGATCAACTAGAAACCCCTCAGCTAGGCCATGCAGAGTGCCACTGCAATATATGGCTTACACGCCGTGTTAGCCCTAAGGCTGCTCGCCCACACCACCACTAATGGAGCACTTGGAGTATACATTTCGCTGTGTACACTTCTGGAGTATCTATGGATTATGTGCACAGTATAACCACCTCATGGCATACCGTACACCGAGCCAGCTTCCTATTTGCCCGAAACACATAGTGGAGCTGTAGCACTTCTCAATCCTCACTGAACACTTACCCCATCCTTTCTTACAACTTAAATTCGGTGTACCTTTAGGGTGGGAGAAGACCATGGAATGTTTTTTATATACTCAGCTTCTGGTGGGGGAATGCCCTTCCTAATACCCATCCTTCTGACCCTACCATGGGACACATTCAGATCGCATGTTGACATTTACGATTGCAGACAATCTGTTCGGCTTTTAGATTTCCATAACGGTCAGTGCCGTCTAGGTCTTTAATACGCAGGAGGTTGATTCTGTGTGTCAGAGTGTGTCACTTTGTGCAAATGACAAGATGCATAACCAAGCTCCACTTAACTGCATTGAAATGTGAGGGAGTCAGGCCATTGGATAATTAACCAACTCTCTAAACACAGATATGGTTCATAACATAGTAGGTAAATGCATTGTGTTAAAGCAAAGGAAAATTAAGACATTGGATAGTGGTGGCAACGTCAAGGCAGGCAGCATTTAGCATCACAGAAAACAGTATTATAGGAGACATTTATGAAGGTTTTACAATTACTACATAAATGATTACTCTACTTCGTTACATTAAATTAGGACACAAACAGCTGAAATTGCCATCTGGGAGGTTGTCTTTCCCTTTAAAATATTACAGTGCTGTTACATTGTTACTTTAGTGGTAAGAGGCTGGTTTGTTTTACTAACTAGGTCAATACGAATTTGATTCTGATGCAATTTAAGCAAATTGGTTAAAAAAAAAATGATTTGGGAGACCGTGACTGAATGAAATGATGGGTGTTCTCTACAATAACCTATGGCAGCCAGACACCAATGCTGTGCGGTTCTCTCAAGTCAAACAAGAATATGGGACAATTACAGATAATGGAATACCCAGAGGGTGGGGGAGAGTACAGTGGTGTGTGTGGCATTAATCTGTTTCCTGCCATAGAAAACAGGTTCCCAAGCCACAGAAGTAAGGCCCTCATTTGTAGGGAACTGAAAATCCTCATTATTCTGTAGGAAACTCTAAATATGGAGTAGACCTCACCGGTGAACTACCTCCATTATAGGGATAACATGGAGGAACTTCTGCTAGTGCTTTCTAGTCAAGATGCAAACTTTCTTAAAGTAAAGTGATTGGTGGATTTTCAGTTCTCGAAATTCTAACTGAAGTCAGTTGCCCACTGTTACCACATCATTTCTGATACAAATTATTATTATTATTATTATTATTATTATGTAGATGTTGATAAGTTCAGTTATTACACCGGCAATTGCAGTATTACATAATACACTAAACAAGCATTGGCATAGCCAATAGGTCTCGCTTTTGGGACCGTGTAAGCAAGTATAATACTTCATGTTTACAATTACTTCGTATTTAGGATGCAGTAAATGTAAACGTAAAGTCTTAAACATACTTTTTTTATTTTTTTACTTGCAAGGTCCCAAAGGCGAAACCTATTGGCTATGCGCTGGCTCAGGCGAGACCTAAAAATGGTATAGGAGTTTACTGAAGATCTAAACGAGAAGAAAAGGACAACTCCCACCAAGATCTGTGATCAGCAGTAACTATTTTCTAGAAGCCCCAAATGTCAGTCTCCACTCAAGGGTCCAACCACCCTTTCTGTTGCTGGTCTCTTCCTCATCAACAGAAGGCAGTTTAACTAGGCCACAAAGCAACTTTACTATTGTCTCACACAATCGAGTAACCCCAGAGGCATTTAATTACCCTCTAAGGTAGTACTTCCTAAACTTTGTAGAACCACAGCCCAAATTTTAGAATGACAAACTTTTGTGACCCATCTAACTTGAACGGACATAAAGTGGGCAATTTTTTAATGTAACTAATGCATCGTGTGCTGAGGCACTCATTTACAGACACCGCATTTTCCACTGAAATGGGCACTACATTTGCAAAATTAATTTTTCTGATAAAATTATATTGCACACAAATGGTGTGAGGAAATCAGGTCCAAGTAAATATTTACCATTTGTCCATCACTCAAAGTGACTTGATTTGTTTTGATCCTATTAAAATCGGTTTCCATTTCAATTCAGAATTGCAAAAAACATGCTCAACGTTTGCTTTTGTAATTGCTGAATGTGCACAGTTAATGTAAAGGTATTTACATTTTGTCGAGTTACAAAAATGGCATCCTACAGCAATTCCTTTCACACTCCCTGTACCCCAACAAAACTGCCTCAAATTGACTTTACTTCTCTAAATGCAAAGTGAGAGGAATAGGTATGGCTGGATCAAAGAGATAGGGAGCGAATTATGTGAAGGGTGAGATGAAACAGTTTAAGTATGAGCGAAATGGGCAGGCGAAAGGGACTAGCAAGAAAGATATGATAAAGAGAAAGCAAGCATGTAGGATCCTCTGCCATAAAGGTCCAAGTGTGACTGGACAGAAAGTCTCACGATTGGCCTGACATTAATGTGGTCCAATGCACGACTTTCACGTGGTGCTACAGTTAGTGCATTGATAGGGAAAGGGGCATAGTCGTTGCTTTGTGACAGGTGGGATCTGCCTTGCGTGTCACTGACTGCAGGTTAGTGAAGTGTTATGTGGCTGCAGAGAACAGGATGCGTGGGAAAGGTTGTTTGAGAACATGTGGTGAGTGGGTGGTGTCTTAGTGTTAGCCTTCAAAAGAGCAGCGCAAGAACTGGGTGACAGAAAGTGGACAGCTTTGCCAGGGAAGTGGGCCATGAGACTTGGCCATATTGGTGCTGGAAAGGATAGCACCAAGCTTGCAATACCCACAAGCAAGCACATTGCTCACTATATCCCTGGCACTGTACCTTCTATAAATTAACACATGGCTGGAGATCGTGACAAGCAGTCTGAACGAGGATTTCCACACTCACTTAAGAAGTCCATCAGCAACATTCAAAGGGATCAAACTACAGGGTCATCCACGCAGAAGGGCGAGGATAGGTTAGATGTGGGTGCCCTTCACTCTTAAAGGGACAAGAGCTGCCTTTGAAGTGGTACTAAAAAAAGGTAGAAATGTGCCACAACTCTTTAACAAGAAAGATAGCATTTACCAAAATACTGGGTACCGGTGATAGTCATAGGACGTTCGCCCATTCTACCAGTATGTCTATTTGCTCACTGCAGAAGGTGAGTGACCGTGCTAAAGCTTGCAGACTGACTGGTGAGCAGGTATCCCAGCACCTGCCACTAGGGCATGAATGACAGTGGCATCGAGTGTTATATTCTTAGAGTTAACCACATAGGTACTCACAGATATTTGCCATGGGGTCACAAAGTACAGTATATGGTGTGACCAAGGGCCGCACTGATGCCAGCAGGGTGGAGGTAGGTGGGCTGGGATTGAGTAATTAAGACAAAATATATATTAAATAAATGGGAAAGCAATTATTTGCAGGTTAATAAAGGTTTGACCTGTTGTGAATATTAGGGCACAGCAACAAAACAGAAGCTTGTGCTGCTATTCACCAGGGGGACCGCATGTAAATGTTGAGGGCCGCAAGCGGCCCGCAGGCGTACTTAATGTGTTCCAGAAACCTAGCTATCTGTATGGTCAATACTTTGGTTTATGTACAGACAGGGCTTTGAGTGGGCTGGGTCCTGCCAGTGCTAAGAAGGGTCCCTATCAGGCTCTCCATTTTTACCCTCAGGGTAAAAAATATAAAAAACCTTAACTCTGCAATAGTAGAACCTGCCACTGTCTTTGATGTAACTTCAAAGACTCGTTTTTCATAGCACAAACTTAGCGCGCTTTTCATGAGCACTGGTTACATTATACAAAGGCATATTCATTTTTTGAATTGTAGGATGTTGATTGAGCCAACATGAGGCTTGAACCTGCTTTCTCAGCTCGCAGGTCAGCTCCTTTAGCCTTACACCACAACCTTGCCCTCAAGTAGCATTTTCAATATTATATTCAACAAAGTGATAGTTGTTGGTGCTGTCAATAGGTAGAGGGCAATAGAGGGAAAACATGGCGGCCGGCTAGGAAGCGGGTCGCGGACGTCTGAGAGTGGTGATGTCGGCCTGCGAGGAGCGGTCAGTTGTTTAGCGGATTTCACATACCTGAAGGAGAGCGGAGACGCTGCGGGCATCACGGCGAGTTACCGGCTAATCTTGGAAGCCGTTTGTCGGCAGGATTCAGGGAACCGACAGCGGATGGCGGAGAGCTCGGCTCTGCAATCCGCCGAGAGTGAGGGGGCGGAGTCACGCCATTTGCCGGCCGGGAGCTGGGGGAGAGCGGCGCTAGGAGTAAGCAGAGGGCGAAGAGTGCTGGCAAAGATTGGAACACCGACTAGTGGCGGCAGGGGTCGAGGAGTGGAGACCCTTACGATCAGCCCCCCGCAGCATTGTAGCAGTGTCCAGACTGGAGGAGCAAATCTCGGCGAGGAGCAAGTAAGCAAGGGGGTGAAAGAGGGCGGAAAAATAACAAGATATCAGCTGAGGAGCAATAGACCAGAGAGACAGGGTCGTTTGTTGGAAGTGAATAATCTTGACAATTTACAAGGGGGTTCATCCTCTCTTTCAGTAGAGTGTAAGAAGGGTGATAAAAATGAGGGGATAAAAGGAGAAACATTTTCTAAACCTACTTTTTCTCCCTCAAAGAAAGAGAAAAAAAGAGACAAAAAAAAGAAAAAGAAAAAGCTGGATTTAAGACTCCAATAACTCCTTCACTCAGTTCATACTTTAAGCCTGTCCCTAAAGTTTTGGTCTTGAAACCTGGTTCCACTTCCCAGCTCCATCTTAGGGCTGAAGAGGTAGTAGAGAAAGCCGAACAGGATTGGTCAACCCTCTTAACCCCTAACAGGTTCTGGACACAGAAATGGAGGTAGAAAATGCTGTTAGCCTTGACGCAGACCTAGCAGAGCCATCTACCAATCAGATACTCCAATCTAACACATCAGATTTATTAGCGGAAAGTTCAACTGTGGTCTCTACTGAATTGGGAGAGAATGCGGGAGAGGATATATTTACAAGGAAAGATGAAACTTCAGTTAAAGGGAAAAAAACTTCCTCAGAAGAAACTAGTCCTACACAGCAAGAGACATGCTTCAGCGGATCTGTCCGTTATGGAACTCTTAAGGAAACTGGAGCAAGATATTCATCTAGGTTTTGAAGCCTCTAAAAAGAATCAAGAGCGTATAAGTGCCACATGCACTTTGTTAGAGGACAAGATCGATAAATTAACTACCGTATACGTGCAGGACAGATGGAATCTGAGATGAAAATGGTGCAGGGAAGATTTTTGGATAACCGCAAAGAGATAGACACATTATATTCTCAGGATAGAGAATTAGATGAAAGGGTAGAAAGATTGGAAAACATGCAAAGGCGCAACAACCTCAAAATTCTTAAACTTCCAGAAGGGAAAGAGGGGACAGATATAAAGACTTTTGTTGTGCAAATGCTAAAAAAAGAGCTATCACTAGATGAAACTGAGGAGATGTTGGCCCGAGACATTCAACGAGTACATCGCGACCCCTTTAGACTGAATTCAGACCGGGTAAAGCCAAGAAAAATTCTGATCAACTCTGCAACATACTCACTGAAGGAGAACATTTTGCAACTTGCTCTAAAGAAAAAGTCTATTTTGATAGATGGGGTATCAGTGGACATTAGGTCGGATCTGTCTCCAGCTACAGCGAATAGGCAATGGGAGATGGGAAAACGATTGACACCCTTAAGGGAGATAGGAGCTACGGCCCAGCTAAAATTTCCCGCCTTCTTAAAGTTATGTGGCATAACAAGATGTATACTTTTCGCACAGTTGATGAAGTAGATGCCTTTTTGGATGTTACTCAAGTAGCATAGAAAGTAGCATAGAAATAGAAAACTGACCAATGTATATGTAAAAAATAAATAAGTGACATCACCACTGAGACGTCCACTGGCCTGGGCCATGGGAGTAATGGTTGGGTTTTCCGGGGAGGGAATTGAGAGCGAGGGAGAGGGTCCAGGGAGAAAAAAAAAATATTCCTCATGAGCTATCTTGCTGTGTTCTAATTAGAAAGGAAATCTGGGCACTATATGATAAGTATGATGAGCAGGGTTAATAAAAAGGAGCTAAGGTTCCTCACTTGGAATGTTAATGGGCTCAGAGTCAAATCAAGAAGATTACTAATTTTGAAATATTTAGAGGACTCGCCAGCACAGGTTATTATCTTGCAAGAAACACACTTAACACAAAAGGAATGTAAGGACATATTCACTACTCAAAAATGGATTGGAAATGCTATTTACACATCCCAAGACTTGGTTACAAAGGGAGTGGCTATTCTGATTAGAAGAGGATCTGATATAGTAGTTGAAAATAGTCTAGTAGACAGTAGAGGGAGATGGGTGATTTGTAAGCTACGATTGCCGGGTGAATCGCTAGTAGTAGTTGGATATTATGGTCCGAATACAGACGATCCTACAATTTTAGAGATAATTGAAGTGGAGCTATTGGAATTCTCCGGTAAAATTGTTATGGCAGGAGATTTCAACACAGTATTAGATGGCAAGCTGGATAGAACTGGTAATCCTAGGGCAATAGTGAATAGTAAAATGACTGCTAAGGTTAAGTCAGTGATGGTTCAGCTAGGGTTGTGTGATATTTGGCGACTTAAAGCAGCACAGCAGCTAGGATATACGTTTGATAATAAAAAATACAAACATAATTCAAGGATAGATTTTTTTCTGATAGACACTAGGTTGAAAGAGCGAGTAATCAATGTAGACCATATAGGGGCACATCTATCAGATCATTCTGCCGTGTGTTTAAACTTAAGTTTGGAACCAGAAGAGACGACCCCGGTTTGGAGATTAGATCGCACAATTTTAGCTGATGCAGAAGTCTTAGAAAGTCTTAAAGAAGAAATACAAATTTTTCTGGAGATAAATCTGGGATCAGCTAGAGAAGACATAGTGTGGGAAACATGCAAAGCATTTATGAGAGGTAGAATGGGAGCTCTAGGAGCAAAAAAACGTAGATTATATTACAGTCAAGTCTCTAATCTAGAAAAAGAGATCCGAGAGTCTGAATTCATTCGAATATCTCAGGGATCTACTATCTCAGATGGCCCATGCGAGAGAAAACTCTTAGATTTAAAGGTTCAACTCACTGCAACACTTACCCAAAGAGTTAAAGAGAGATGGGAAGCGAGTCAGTTGGCACACTTTTCATATGGAGAGGGATGTGGTAAGCTACTAGCGTGGAAAGCCAAGAAAGATGTCACACGGAATCAAATTAAGGAGATTAAGAAACCAGGGACAGATCAAGTTATTACAGAAAATAAACAGATTGTAGAAGCGTTTCAGCAATACTTCGCAGATGTTTATACAGAGGACCTTTGTCCAGATAAGGTTGAGATTGAGTCCTGGTTGCCTCTAATACAACCGCTCGCAGATGAGGATATGTTGGAATTAAATAAGGAAATAACTCAAGAAGAGCTGATGAAAGTTATCAAGGAAGGGAAAAGAGGGAAAGCCCCTGGGCCAGACGGTCTACCTGTAGAAGTATACAAAGCTTTAGGAAATACGGTGGTCCCCACTTTGTGTCATTGGTATAACAAAATTTTTAGAGGGGAAGTGGCAATCCCAAGCTCATGGAATGAAGCAACTATTGTTTTAATACTTAAACCAGGGAAATCTCCAAAAAGTATGGATGCGTACAGGCCGATTTCACTTTTAAATTGTGATTACAAATTCTTTTCCAAAATCCTAGCTGATAGGCTTGGTAAAATCATTCATAAACTGATTCATGAAGATCAAAGAGGTTTTATTAAGAAGAGATACTTAAAAGATCTTACTTTTGCATTGATAGGTATGATAGATTTAGCCTCTAAATATGAATACCCCTTGGCAGTGATTGCGTTAGATGCTGCCAAGGCTTTTGATCGAGTCAATTTTGTATATTTAAAAACTCTTTTGCACCATCTTAATTTAGGAGATAAGTTCACACAATCTATCTTTTCTTTGTACTGTGCACCAACATCAAGAGTACTTGTAAACGGAACCCTTACGCTTCCTATTAGAGTAATGCGGGGCACCCGACAAGGATGCCCCTTATCACCGCTGCTCTTCAATATATATATAGAGCCTCTTGCATGCAAAATTAGAGCTTCAGTAGAGATACCCCCCTTTGTTGTGATGGATTGGTCCAAGAAACTTGGGTTATATGCGGACGATATTATTGTTTATTCTACTAATTTAGTTGGATCTTTGGAAAATTTAGTGAATACGACAAAGGAGTTTGGTAAGATTTCTGGATATCAGTTAAATCAAGATAAAACTGAAATAATGACTTGGAATCTTAACACTGAAGGTGTAAAAATAACAAAAGAAATGAGGTATCTGGGAGTTAGGATTACTCAGAAAATTGAGGATTTGGCAAAAACTAATTTTGATAGGGTGAAGAAAGAGGTTAGTGACACGTTAAAAGGCTGGATGAATCTACCCCTGTCAATATATGGAAGATCCAATCTTGTAAAGATGGTGATTGTACCTAAGATTACTTTTTTGTTTGAGACTATTCCGCTGGGCTTTAAAAAGGAATGGCTGGCGAAGCTACAAAGCATGATAACATCGTTTATCTGGGCGTCAAAGACCTCTCGAATCTCATGGAAGAAAATAAGGAGGAAAGTGGAAAAAGGAGGGTTGGCGGCTTCGGACATACGAATATATGCATGGGCTTTTTGTTTAAAAAACTGCAGGATGTTGTTGGGTACCCCTGCTAGTTCTCAGATCGGAGGACTTTTTGAGATAATGCTGAAGAGATCAGGTCATCATGAGTTTGGTTTTTTGTATAAGTTTGGAGACCCTAAGTTTTTCAAAAAGGTGAAACTCAAGACTTTGAGAGACTTGGCTGAGATATGGTATAAGATCAGGAAATTATCTAAACTTTCGTATTTCAGCTATAGTGCCCCAATATGGGATTCTCCTGGAGCCCCTTCTTGGACAAGAGATGCGCTTGCTTTAAATTTGAAAAAGGAACCTGATTTGCAAAGGTGGAAGGACTTGTTTCCAGACGGCAATTTAATTCCTTGGGGTATTTGCCAGCAAAAGTGGGGCCCAGTTTTTTCAAAATATAAATACTTACAGATTCAAAGCTGGGCAAGCCATTTGGAAGCAGAGATTGGAGTGGAAAATGAGTTTGAGTCAAAGTTGGAGACAGGGGCATTCGAGAAAGAAGTAGCTTTCTGGTATTGGCGAATACTAGATATGGAGGATGGAACATTTGATCTACCAGAGACCCTGTGGAAGGAAAGCTTGCCAAGGATCGAGACAGAAGACCAATGGCAAGTAACTATGTGCATGCTATATAGAATTGTTAAACCGGCAAACCTTAGGCAAAATCTTTTGTTTACTATCCACAGGGCATACTGGTCTCCGTATAGGCTCTCTAAATTTAAAGATGGAGGGATTGTTGGATGTCCAAAATGTAAAGCTCCAAATGTTGATGACCTACACATGTTTGTGTCTTGCCCAATTATCAAGAAATTCTGGTTTGACGTGAGTAATTCTCTCTCCAAATCTTTGAACCAACCCATTGAGGTAAGCCCTGAATTAATTATTACTGGGAGAATTGATTTACAAAATAGATTTTTGAATAATAATGTCAGACTTATTTTTTATGCTATGTTGTTAGCACGTCGAGAGATATGTAAACTTTGGGTCTCACCACTTAGCTAAAACCCAATCTAATAAAGTGGGGCTATGAGGTACATGGCTAAGCTTGATATGTTAGACCGATCTAAAAGAAATAGAGGATTTTGGATACCCTTCCTGCTAAATTTTGGTTAAAGTTAAGTTTATGTTAAAGTCCAATGATTAAGCCCGTGCCTGTCTCGCTGGTATATGAACCATCCCAGGACGATAAAAAGAGTTGGTGGAAGACACACATGTTGGGTCAGGGGGTGAAGAAGGATAGTTTAGAGGAAGGCCAGGCCCAAAAATATGTGTTGTCTACGCCCCATTACTCTAAATCCAGCCTAAGAGATAATAACAGCCCAGTGGTGGATTAGAAAGAAGAATGGGCGGCAAGACGGCAAATGAGGATTTAAAAAAAAACAAAAAAAAAACCACAAAGTGATAGTTGTTGCTTATTTAACTTATGCAACTAACAATTGACAAAGCCAATAGCCCTGGCTTGTTGTAGGTGTAATGATACTTGTTGTGTTATATATCTGGATAAATGGACAGAAACACCAAAATACCAATTGGGCGGCACACTATACTCAGCACAGATCTTTAGCTTTTGTGTTTTAAGCTACGCCCTTCATTTACAGCACCCACACCCTTATCAGAGTCCCCCCCCAGTTTTTAAATCCCAGTTAAAGCCCTGAGCACAGGTATAGATTTATTGGTGCTGCTTTTGACCTGGGGCTTATCTAATCAGTTCACGAGCCGGTCGGGTACACAGCAACCTTTGGGACAGTCAGAGAAGCCAGTGATCCTGGACCATCGTCGCTTCGACCTAGTCTGCCGTTGCAGTACCTGGGCAGAGCTGCACTAGAACACTCTGCGCTTTTAACGCAGATGTACTGAGTATCTGCACTCATTTATTTCCTAACTTAGCGTACCTGCACCACTCCGCAATTGCGCAATACATTTAATAGAATAGCGGCAGGAATTGTAAGTAGCAAACAGGTAACTAGGGTAACTCTAGGTCACTGATCTCACTCCATTGGAAACAGTTATACATTTTGCAGGGCGCTCCGCTATGCCAGAAAAAATATTTACCAGTATATCAAAACAAATGCCAATGCTGAGAAAATAGTTTTTAACTCTACACATTACATGAGTAGCTGTTTGGAATCAAGCGCAAACAACTTGCTTTAAGAAATAGCAACATATACATTTTTATTTTTTATTTTTTGAATTCTTCACTTATAACCATATTTTTTGGTGCATGGAAATACAAACAGTTTTATATATACAATATATACAGTGGTAATAGAAAGATAATGCAAAAAACCATTTACACACTACAAACAATCTTGGCCATTCAGTCATACAACACAATCATACAACATGACTAAACAAAAAATAGGTCTCCGTATCAAATGGACTGTTGTAATAAACTGATGGAAAGAATCCCTTTGCGCTTTAACAATTTTGATGTCTTTAAAGCAGGCTAATCTCAAAGAGTGTCCACATCTCTTTCTAATATTTGAGACACCGTTATGAAATAAATGTAGGCCAGATACAGGACTGAGCTGGTCGACGCGTTTCGAACCCCTATTACTGGCGGGGTTCTCCTCAGGACCAAAATGGGTTCTTAAAAGCTTGGCCAATAGTCCAAACGTAAAGTGATTGGATCCAAGTGCAAGTATTTCCAAAGAGAAGTGCGCGCGGGGGCCGTTAAGACGATGGCGTCTGGATCGCCATGGCTTCCCTGTCTCTGTTTTTCGCTAGGGACGGTTTACCCCGGTGGGGATGCTTCTGCACTTCGGACGAGCGTGCGGGAGAGTTCACCTTCGCTCACTGGAACAACCGCGGCGGTTACTTCCTGTGTAAATGGTTTTTTGCATTATCTTTCTATTACCACTGTATATATTGTATATATAAAACTGTTTGAATTTCCATGCACCAAAAAATATGGTTATAATAAGTGAAGAATTCAAAAAAGAAAAAGAATAAAAATGTATATGTTGCTATTTCTTAAAGCAAGTTGTTTGCGCTTGATTCCAAACAGCTACTCATGTAACGTGTAGAATTAAAAACTATTTTCTCAGCATTGGCATTTGTTTTGATATACTGTTAAGTTTGGCTCAGCCGGGCTGAGTTATGAGTCAAGGCCCTTGTGTGTTTTTAGAAAAACTATTTTAGCACACAGTTTCATCTCCTGTACAGACTGTACTGCAAACACGGCACATTAGCTGTAACAAATTATTCAGAGGGCCTCCGTAATGCGGTTTACTGTGCTCGAAGCAAATGAAAGGATCACAAGGAACAAAACGTAAGCATACACAAAAATAATTAGAATACTGTCCATTTCAAAGAAAGGGAAGGCAGTGACAAAACTAAACTAGTCACCCGTTACTGCATCCACGGTAAGGGTGCAATAAAAATATGCGTCTTCCGTTTTAAGTACAACTCCTGCAATGATGGAGGGAGGGGGGCACAGAAAACAACGGAGTTTAGGGCAGGTGGACTAAGAAAGCTACCATTCCTGCACGTCAACATTTTAATTACTCAAAATAAAAACAAGAGCCTAAGATTCCTGGAAACCACATACATTCTTCCCTGTGCCTTCCTACCTGGCTTAGAGTTAGCAGAGTTGGAGGAGGCCAAGAGCTCGAACACACTGCAATTTTATCCGGTGCTGTGACGTGCGTGATCACGTACACTCAAGAAGCATTCTTGATAAACAGTTAGGATTTTCCCATCCAATCCAAAACTAGAGTACAGTCTCTGAGCCACTCCAACCAATGAATAACGCAACCAAAAACATTTGTCCAATCCGGCTGTTGTAAATGAATCTAGGACCCTAGTGTAATTTTCCCGATTCATGGCCTTATAGGTATAAATTACCCGATCCTTATATAGGCATAGACATCATTACCATATTTAGACTGAGCCTATGCAGCCCAAACACGGCATGGCTACTTCCACTAAGTTCCGAGAATCAACAACGATTTCTTAGAGAATCCCGCCTTCAGCAGCTAGGGACTTCCCCTCGCCTGAATACTAATTTATCTAGGAAATTATGGAGTTTTCAAAGAACTGAGTCTTTGAGTGACGTTATTAAGTCCAATCATACGTCAAACTCGACACCTTCAAAGTATAAAAATGCCTACATTTGCCCAGACAAACACATGGTGGTTTGGAGCAGATCGACTAACTACTTTCCAGACGCCCTGCAGCAGCAAGTGCCCAAGGAAGCCGACCCTCCAGCTGACGCACTGAGAGACGCCGTCTTTTCTCTTGCCGAGAAATCCAGCTCCAGTATTTCCAGGCTACCCTTGCAGGTTGCTGGGAAATAGAGTCCTGAGAGAGAGAGATCAAATACCTCCTTCATTCTAAAACCAAGGTACTCAGAGCTGATTAGACCCTTAGAGAATTCTTGGATAGATCCTTGGCAGAGAAATACTAAACCTAAGCTACTCCTCACTTACTTCTTCCCTGGTACTAGATTTAGGTTAGGTACACTGGGGTAGGCGCATTTTAGTAGCACCAGTTGAGTACTTTTAGTCATTAACTAGAACTAGACTATTGTTTAGTTAATTAAAACCACAACAAATTTCCTTTGCACTTGTGAAACAATGTTTACATTTAAATTAATTTAAACACATATTCAATATTTGCATCTAGGTCAAATTCAAGTACTCGTTTAAAAGGACAATGAAAATAAAGTTTCAGAAAAAACAGTACAGTTTTAGAGGGATTAGTTAATTTTCAAACGTTTTTCAAAAGCAAGCAGAAACTTTACAATCTTACAGTTAATTTGTGAGTCCGTAGAGTCCAAGCAACCTATAATAGCTGACCTGCAGGTACGTAATCCCTTAATAAAATAATTCTTTAAAAGAAGCATTCGCTCCGGTTTCAACTTTGTACAATGGCAAATATGAATGATGTCTCTGATATAATCACAGAGCCGACAGGCAATGGATCCCGGATGTTTTCAGGCTGGTACGTCAGCCAACGTTGGATATTTTCCAAATCTTAAGAGCCATCAACTTTTTTTTGATAGTCATTATTTTATTACTGTATGTATTTTATAAGTTTTAGGCAACTTACGGCTTAGAAACCATATCATGCTTTTACAGTACTACGTTATAATACTTTTCGTATTATATGCCCTGTACTTTATAACCAGTATTACGATTGTAGCAGTACATTACTTATGCTTAAGAAAGAAGACTGTTCAATAAATACCTTTTATTGAATACGCCTGTCTCTATTTTCTCAGCACCTCTGATGAAACGAAGCATGCACGATTGACTGAGTAAAATAGTTATCTATTGTTTCCGCGACTCTAGAGATGGATTTCTTATTCTTGGGTAACAAAGTTGTCATGTTTATGCGGTTGTCAAACTAATCCCTTATTGTTTATTCGATAAAGTTTCTAGTGACCTCTGAGCTAGCTGGCCCTCACAATTAAGTTTAATATGTACGATAGAGACCTAGTCGACCTCAGTCCTACATCTAATCTATAGTATGTTATTCTAATGCGCAGAGCCTATTGGGAATATAGGAACTACACTGCCAGAAGCAATCTCTAACCAATCCATGATTTGTACAGGTTCCAGACACTAACAGAATGTTTACTCGTACAGGATTGGATGTAACCGTGGTGGGTGACACAAGAAGATTTGGGTTAGTCGTATGATTATTGTAAAATCTTTGCCTATATAGAATGTCACTGGCAGTGAAGTACTCCCGACAAACAGCAAATTTCTGCTTTTAGCAGTTTGCTAGGGAACATTCTGCAGAGGTGTTACTGATCTTGTCCTCTGCATAGAATGTTCCTATTGTGAATTTGATGATAAACGACCCTTCCCTTTGGAAGTGGTTCATCTTTGTATGGTATTCTGGAGTCACTAAAGAGAGAGTGACTATGGCCAGTGAGGACATTGGCTTTACTAAATCAGGAGAACAGTAATTGGAATCGTGCGATCTATTCGGCAAATTGGCCTACTTTCCTAGTTGTAGCTTTCAAATGAACAGTAGTGGCGCATTTAATTTTGCCTTCAACATTGTATAGCTTAGTTGGGTATAACACGTACTATGCAAAGTGCTAGGGTGACCGGAGTAAAATAAACAAGCAAAAGCACGCGCGGGGGAGGGGGGGGATGGGGGTGGCGGGACCAGCAGCGATAACTTACCACATGGCATTGCCGCTCGCTCCCGTAAGGCAATCACCACACGTGCACGCGTTGCCATTAAAGGCAATGGAAAGCATGCACGTGTTTGGGAGAAAAGGGACCCAAAGGCTACAGGTCTACTATGCAGTGCATGTGCGCTGCGTAGGCGAGACCTAAACAGGACCGACAAAGCTAATAGGTCTAGCCTCTGCAAGAGCCATTGGCTTTGCCAAAATGTTTTAGCCATGTTGTGTACCAGCGATGCTGCTGATCAGCATGGCTAAACGTGAGTGCAGTAGAGCAGAGGGATGAAGAGTGAAATAAAATGGAGTAGAGGGGTGTAGAGTAGCATAGAATGTTGTGGTGTGACGTAGAGTGTAGTACAAGTCGTGAGTGGCATAAAGTAGCGTTGAGAAGTGCAGTAGGGTGGAGAGGTGTACAGTGAGGGGTGTAGAATGTCTGAGTTGCATAGAGTGCATTGATGTAGAGTGAAATGGCATCGAGTAAACTGGAGTAGAGGGGCATAGAGTGCAGCAGTGTCGTAGAGCAGAGTGTCTGAGTCGAATGGAGTGGCATGATCAGAAATTACCAGAAAACAAATTGGAACGAGGATGATAAGATTCCCTGGTAATTCCTCATTTCTCTGGGAAACTATAGGGTTAAATCTATAAAATATAGTAATTCTGCACTCTCTGTCCAAAGTTATCCCAATAGGCAAGTAGTCAGTGTGAATATCTGGATGACAAATATTAGTTTCTGGGAAATGTTAAGATTGATGATCCTAGTAGAGAAAAAAGACAATTTTCCTTCATTATGTCTCCACAAAACCTTAAAATGGATTCCCAACATCAATTATAATTTAATAAATGTTTGAAAAATCAAAGCTATTGAAATTAATAAAATAATCAAGTAGGTATGAATTAATAATAAACAAAAGGATCACATATAGAGTTGACATTTGTAATGCCACAATGACCAATAATTGAAGTCATACTGGCAACCCAATGCATGGCTATTTTAATTTTTTTGGGTTGGTCAAAAAATATTGTTGGGTGGTAGAGACTCAATCGTCCTTTCTCAATTTACCTGTTTTCATGGCTTTTCTTCCAGCCATGAAGTGAGGATGGTTGAAATCGGCCACCCACGGTCTACCTCCATGACCCAAGTACACATTAAGCTTGTTGGGACTTTCTTGCTGAGCAAATCGTTTTGTCAAGTGATCTTGAACCTAAAAACAATGAAAGTGGATACAGAGTTAGTTTAATAACCAGATTGGCCAGCATTGGAAAAAACTAAGTTCCTAGAGTACAAATATACATTCAAAGGATCACAAAAATCTAAATCTCAAGCACAAAATACATAGTTAAAAACAACCAAACTTATTTCCCAATAGCTGTGCAGTCCAATTTTAGATTCATTATTGTAGGAAAGTTGCCGTTTAGACATTGTCACCCCCACTTTTTTGCGTCTTAGTCGGTGAAATTTTGACAGACCGTGCACTAGGTTCCGACTATCCAGGTCCCCAGTGTCCGATCTCCTCCGGAAAACTGTACAATTATTCCCCCAATTGGTAAGGCCTTTAGCACCAATGTACGTCCCTAGTAAATTGTACCCAAGGTACCTAGAGCAAGGGTACTAAAAAGGATCCCCAAGAGCTGAAGAATGTATTGTGCCACACTAAGGGAACCCTCCCCCCAACTCACACAGACTGCCTTTGCAGGCTGTGCGTCTTGGTGCAGACAAAAGTGAAAATACGACATGGCCCACATTCTGGTGTGCTGTGCCTTCAGACACTGAATGCAGTATAGTTAAGTGACCCCTACAGCAGGCTGTACGCAGGGTGCACTATACTGCATGTGTGGACATATCTGTGTGGGCAAATATGCCCCCTGCTGGCCAGTCCAATCACTGCCAGTGCAAGAGACCAGGGCCACCATTCTAAATACATGCGCTGAACACTGCTGTAAAACAAGTTCCCCAGCTACAGGATTGCTTCACTGAATCCAAAGAGGTTTGGTATCAAGCATCTTGTATTAATAAACCCACACAGAGTCCAGATGGATTTTCAATACATGCACCCAGAGGGCACCTCTTTAGAGGTGCCCCCTGAAAACCTACCAACTACTAGTGTGCTGGATGACCGGTCTGACAGGGTTATGTTCACTTGCCCCAGGAAGTGGTCATATAGGGGTGTAGTGACTCCAGGAACAAGTTGCCAGCAGGCTACTACACTTCCAACACCGTGAAAGCTAGTATTTAGGGGAACCCCAGGCACCAGGAAATCAGATCCTGCCGACATGAAAGAAGAAGACGGATGCTGAAGAGTAGCAAGTAGTAAGAACAGTAGGCCGCAACAGACTTGGCGCCAACCACACCAGCCTGTTTAATGACCTTGACAATTGCACCAGAGAGGACTTGTCCTGCAGCAGGCTGTGCCTCAAAAGCCTGGGAGGACTTCCAGCCTTCACCAAAGATCCAGAACTCCTCTGGAGTAGCGGAGATGCTCCCCTGCAGGTATCTCAGTAGAGCTGCGAGGACTCCAGACCACCAAATACCAGACAATGAAAAGCACCACTGCACCCAGGCCCCCTAGCCACAGTTGAAGTGGGCCAACAGTGCCAGCATGGTCCCCAGACCATTCAGCTCCAAAGCACACCTGGGGTTTACCAACTACGGACTTCCTGACCACACCTGCAGCTCCCTCTACCGCGAGTTTCTCCAGTGACAGAAACCGGATACCTCAGGATACCTCTGCACCCAGTCACCCTGGCCAGAAGAGATGGCCAGAGGAGAAGAGGACTAAAGGTCTCACCACGTCTGCATTGCGGTACGGGAGTTCCCTTGTTGGTTCAGCCAGACACCCCATCCCATTCTGCTGCCTATTATTGACCGGACCGATACCATGGACTTAAACAGGGCACCAACGTTGTATTGCACCTCTGCACCCAGACGCCCCAGTGCTGCCAGAGGGGATCCGTGGGTGCTGCCTAGGACCCTACCCTGGAAAATTGGTCTTGTAAGTCACTGTAGAGTACCTGTATGCAGTATAGGTCTTTCATCCATATGATAACATTACTGCTCCAGAAATTGCACGAAGTGTTGACTTTTAAAAACTGAAACATTTTTTCCGACCGGAAACATACTTACCATGATGAGATTGACTGTGTGAATGCAGCAGATGACACTCCTCTCTGATAAGCCTAAGGCCGGTCGACCACACTGCCCCCTAAGAGAGCACCTTGGAATTGCTGGAGCAAGCCACAGTCCACTTCAAAGGGATACCTGGACTCTGCACAGCGTACCTCTTTTTGGTATACTATATAAAGACCCGTCTTCCTACAACTATGTCAAAGAAGAGAAAGGGGCTGCGATAAGTTAGCCTGGTATAGGATGTCCACTAGTTTTAGTGGGCAACCTGTACCCTTCTAATTGTCCCTTATTGATGGTGGTTGTAAAGTGAACCTTATAGAAAGCTATCCTAGGGGTAGCAGTGATGCGCAGTCTTCAGGCTAAGGCTACAGAGAGCGAATTAAGAGTTGTTTTACCAATTTTAATCCCTTGAGTACCAAATGAAAGCACACCACACAAGGTATATAACAAATATTTATGTATTTATTCTAAAGACAACCCCTCTGCACTCTGTATGAGGTCAGAGGTAAAAGTACAATACAAGTTACTTAATTAGCATACGATCAGTTGCACAGTATACGTTTTGCCCTAGGGGCCTCACAAACCATATACTAAAAGAGTGGTGTAAGAACCACGTGGGAATTAGAAAGCAGGCTTGGGGCTGTAGAATCGCTGGGGTTACTCTACTCTAAACAACCAAAGGTTAGGATGTAGGAGGCCCACGGGAGCCGCGTGCAGTGACTAAACACTGCAGCGGGTTACCATTGACTTTCTATGGGAAACAAACAAGTTACAAATTTACCATTTAAGGACACTTCTAAAACTATGATGGAACCCTGTTGGACTAGACACTAGGAGGTCCAACAACCTCGAGCCTACCAGAGTATTCCTGTAACCTCACCCACGGAAGCAGGGTGCATAGGTCTCTTTTGGTATCTGGTTTTGTCTTAGATTTCAATGGAGATCTGCAAAGAAGTGCTGCAGGCGACCAGAGGAAAAGTGTCAGGTGGATCCAAGGGTGAATCGAAGATCTGTAGAACCTGAAAGCAGAAGGGACAGAGTCCGGGTCACTTGCCAGTGACCAGGGCGGGGCTAGAAGTTGCCACCAGATGTCGGGTGAATTCAGGCGAGAAGGTGAAGCTTTTCTCTTCAGCCACGAGGACCAGGAGGCGTCGACGACCAGGAGCTGGATTCGAGCTGTCCCACGAAGGATCTAGATGACTGCGGCGTCGGTATCCAGATTGGACCAAACAAGCCTTGTCAAACGCAACCCCCGCAGGAAGTAGAGTTAGGCTTCGGTGCAGACCAGCAAGGTCTGAGGAACTTCTCCTTTGCAGGGAAGTTGGAGCAAGCCTGAAGCAACCAGGAAAGCAAGTAAGATTAAAAGAAAAGTCTTCGGGGGGCTCCCTAGCCAAAGGGCAAGGAACCGCGAAGATGCCAACATTATTGATGTCACGATGCTTTATCATTTACATTTTTTTTCTTCTCTTGAGGATGTAAATAGGTTTTAAAAATTTGCTAATTGTGGATGTAACGGTTTGAAATGTTTTATGCTTTTATGAGTTTTTTTTACCTCTAATAAAGCAAATTTGACTGACTGGCAAAAGCGGGGCCCATGGGACACTTGTGGAGTGGGAGCCTCTGAGCTTCGGTGCAAGTGGTGCTCGGGACTGGGGCTTCAAGCACCCCAATGCACAACTTTGAGATACCTCGTGAAGTAGGTGCAGCTTGCAAAATGCATGATGTCCAGGAGTTCCGGTCCCACGTCTCTCGTTTCTGCCACGGGTCTCAGCTTTATTGTGAGCGAAGTTCGGGGTCAGATGTCTGGAAGTCCATGTCCTGTGTCGCAGATTCTTCGGGATATGGCAGGTGCCTCGAAAATGCAGACCGGCAAAGTTGCTGTTGGTGCCGGTTTAAACAGGGTGGTCACTCCTTGACCACAAGGGAGATATCTTCAGTCTTCCAGTTGAAATGGAATGTCGAAGGTCCAGGATATAGGTTTCAGAGTTTCGTCCAGGGTAATCTAAAGTCTTAGGGACTGGGTTCATATACTTATACTAAGTTTAGGGGCTGGACTACCTTTAAGGACCCTTGTATGGGTGGACCTAGGAAGGGGGGTGGTTACACCCCTTTCCCTTTGTCCAGTTTCGCGCCAGAGCTGGGGCAGAGTGCCCCAGCAACCGGTTTGAACTGGGAAATGCATGGAGCACCTTGTGTGCCTCAGGGAGTGTCTGGAAAGCATTCACTGAATGCAGCCCTCCCAGCCCTAATACACTAAAGCCTGTCTGGGGAGGTGCCAGCAACTCCCTGGACAGGAAACCTATTGTCCAGGCCTCCCCTGCCGGAGTTTCGGCCAGCAGCAGGAGGGCAGACTCATGTCTGTGGCAGCAGCACCCATTTTGTGATGCTGAGGCTCTATTTAATTTTAACCAGGTTTACCAGTAACTACACGTCTTCTCCCTATAGAAGGGTGAAATGCTACCCCCCGCCGCCAGAACTGGTGGGGGGGGGGGGGGGTAGTATTTTAAAGTGTTTGACACCTTACACAACATGTTTTGATAAAGCAAAACCAAAGTTAGCATTAACCGTGAGGATTATAAAGCACTTCAGAGTATATGGTATGGCCATATCATAGAACAGCTATAAGGAGATGGTTTCCGAAAGGTGCAGAGGGGCTCAGCTCATGCTAGGGCACCCTCTCACATAAAACCAAGCACTCTGCCTCCAGGATTGTTAAGGCCTGCCATAGGAGTGACTTATAGGTGTATATGTGTCTATATGTATATACAGATATAGGGATACTATATCTAAGTAAGGGGTGATTACACCACCTTACCCAGGCTGTGTGAACAGACCTGTGGTGTCAGTTTGGAAGGCAAACCAGGAGTGGCACAATACATGCTGCGGTCCCTGGTAGGCCTAGGGTGCACCCATGCCCTGGGTACCTATGGTACACTATACAGGGACTCGCAAGGGTGACCCAGTAACCAATCTGGTATGTACCTAAAGTACATGGCATCAATTTAGAGAGAACAGCTGGGCTGTGGGCCTGATAAGCAGGTCCACAGCCACACTAAAGTCGAAAAACCAGAGAATCACATCAAAAAGTTGGGGTAACCATAAGAAGCAGACCATACTCTCCTACAGGGGCCATGCCCCAAACATTAGAGGCTAGTTTAAGATTGGTTTTCCCGACATCTACAAGTAAGTTAAAGAGTGTACAGACAGGACAATATCTTTGTCTGTCATTTTGTTCCACCGAGGTTTGATGGTACAAAACTGTGACCAGTACATAGGATTTCAGTCGCAGCATATGTTCCCTTTAAACTGAGCAGTATTACTGCTACCAGTGCCCAGGTTCCCTATACACGAGGGCTCCTGCTTCCAGGACAAAATCAAATGACATAAGAGATGTTTTGATATCGCCAACCCCTTGTTTTCAAAAGGTACGATGGCAGGTGTGAAAGATCCTCTTTTTCTTTGTGTGTGCTGCAGGAGACTGTTTAGTTCCAACATTTTCAGCAACTCAGCTGTATTGGAAAGGTTCGGGGTGTTTGGGGAAGGGCATCTCCAGTGCTATGAAGCCGGGAAAAGGACAAACAGCTGAAAAAGAAACAAGTTTTATTGCCAGGGAGTGTGCTGCCTGAAAGAAATGTAAATATACGTATTTGTTTAATCTGCAAGTGTAAAGGCGGCTTAGAAACCATTATTGGCTTTACTCGATGAGGACAATTGAAGAATGTTCTCTTGGCGAGGTATTGTAAATTAATCTGATGAGCTGTGGAGTGCATGCTTTTAAGGGACAGGTATAAAGACGTTTGCCTTAGTTTCAGTCTGCATATTAGTCAATCAATCAAAAATACTTTATTTGGTTTTACCAAGAGCAAACAATAAAAGCAACATTACAGTAGTAAAAAGACAAATTTAAAACCAAGGTACATTAATGGTAAACCTGTACTTTAAAAGAATCATAAAAATATTGGCATAAGATTAATAAAAGCCTGGTACCTATACAATTTATGTAAAAACAAAACTGGGATAGAATTTTGCCTATTAAAACAGAGGCCACGGTGTGTAAAACCATTAATTTAAATAGCTCTTCCTCAGTCTCAAAGCCGATTTTAAAAATCCAACCACAAATAAGGTACTTTCTGGTTTTAATATTTGCAAAGAGCAGAGGGCTGGCCGAACCGGAGTAAAATTCATCTTTTTTAAAAGGGGCTTTAAGAAGAATCTCCTGGGGGCATCATAGTAACGGCAAAAAAAACCAAAGTGCGTTATATCCTGTGGAGATGAATCATCGCAGCCACAGGGAGACAGCAACTGGCCCCTATGGCATCCCTTAGGAGCAGCCAATATGAGATGATGATAATCAAGCCTACACCTTGTTAGTAAAAGCCGCTCATGAGAAGAGGGGCCACGTAAGCTATGGTTCCAGCGATGGAACGGTTTTGAGTAAGATGAATTTGCATACGCTGGTTTTTACCATATCTGCCCCATCTCCATTTAAATTTTTCCGTAGGGAAAATGTATTTTTTACGTAATCCACATCCCCAGGGGTAATCTTTTCAGGATTTAAGAAGGTCTGAACTCCCCAAATCATTAAAGCAGGTTTTTAGATATTTTAACCAGGGGATGTTAAGCATTTTGTCCATGAACAAGGCCTCTTTGAGCAGCTGGTGATTAAGCACAAGATCTTCATATAGCCAACACTTAAGCCAAAAGAGCAAAGGGTGCGAGGCTATAGTGTCACCAATGAATGGGAGCCCAGTTTCTTCATGAGTCATTAAGTTAGAAGTTCCAATGGGTACTCCCAGTAGCTGCTTTAAAAAGTTATTCTCCGCCACCTGAATGCCCTTGACCGTTACATAGCCCCATAGCTCACAGCCATAACTGCCAATAGCAACGCTTTTTGCCTGATCTATCTTCAGCATTGCAGCAATCTGGCGCTTGCCCATTTTGTTCGCAAAGCTGAAGATAGCCGCATTCACCCGTAAAATCTATCCTCTTTCTCTCGACTAGGGCTCCCCAGTTTAGGTGGTCATCAAATAGGACACCCAAGTAGGAGAAGGTTGTGGTTATTGGTACTTTTTCGCTGTTTACCATAAAAGGGTAATTACACCTCGGGCGGGTCCCAACCTGTACTATGTAGGATTTAGAATTATTTATACATAAATCACAGTCAGCCATGAAACCATGGAGAGCGGCCAATAAAGACTGCAGGCCTCTTGCCGTTCTAGCCAGGAGGACTGCGTCGTCCGCGTAAAGAAGAACGGGGAGACGCCTACGCCCTACGTATGGAAAATCCACCCCAGTTTTGGTCAAGGTTTTGTCAAGCTCATTAATGTACAGATTGAATAGGGAGGGGGCTAAAATGCACCCTTGTCTTACTCCCCGGTCAACAGTGAAGTCCCTAGATACTCAGAGATCCTGGGAGAATCTAATATTTGCCCTGGTGTCCATAAGCAGATCCCTCAGGAAGTTGACCAAAGGGACGTCCACCCCATGGCACCCATGGACTGCCACAATTTCCCCCCGATTGACACAGTCAAATGCGGAGGAAAGATCCATGAACGCCATGTAGAAGTACACCATTGCCTTACGGGCGATGGTGTACTTCCAGAGGATCATGTATAGGTTGAGGCATTGTGCAAGTGTGGAGTGCACCGGGCGAAAACCATACTGAATGTCAGATAACCCGGTTTTCTTTTGCCCAGGATGATAGTCTATTTAGCACTACTCCACCTACGACCTTGACCACAGAATCAATAAGGGAGATCGGTCTGTAACAACTAGTGCGGTTACGATCTCCCTTCTTGAAAACTGGGACGATCATAGAGGTGCCCCAAGACGCTGGGCACCCTTCCACCACCGCTGCGTTAAGCACAGCCGTAAGAACCGGGGTCCAGAGGGACTGATTTGATTTAAAGAGGTCTGGTGGCATACCATCCGGGCCTGGAGCCTTGTTACTGGTTAGGCCGAAGATACCTTTCTCGACCTCACACAGCGTGAACGGGGACAGGATTTCATCACTACCTCCCACCTGGGGACATAACTCAGGAGAGTTGCTCTTAAAAATGGAGCCAAAATGTTAGATCAGAAAACTTGGAAGTCCCTGTTTATCCCAATAATTGGCAAAGCATTCCTGTGGCTTTCACTATAGAGGAGGTCTGGCTAAGGGAATAGTTTTTCTATATATTCCTAGACATTATACAAATGCGTCGCATAGGTAAAGGGAGATACTAAATTTCAAATCAACAGTTAAATGTGACGGACAAACACTTGTTGTGACGTTAAAAAAAATATAGAATTTATTGCTTTCCTCCCAAATGGGTTACAATCTAAAACAATGTCACAAATTCATTAAAAGACCACAAAACGTGGTGTTCCACATAGTATAATACGCTCAAAACAATGGTTAAAAAGACAGTCAAAACAGTCAAAACAGTCGACACAGCGTTTCGGTGCTTTCTTTCTTTTAACACCTTCTTCAGGACATTAGGACTTTTGACGCCATGTTATTCTAAAAGTAAATAAAAAGTTTTAGTGTTTATCCTTAATTATCTAAGTTCCTCTTGTTCTCCTCATGTTTAATATGCTCCCTGTTATTATATACATTTTCAATCTTGCCAGACCACTCTCTAAAAACAACCAAGATCTTTATCTGTGTTGGTTGCGCCAGGGATCTCATTTGGAGAACACCTGTGAGATTTTTCGTTACCTGTCAATCAATGTACATTGATTGGCTTAATACACCACTTTAAACATTAAACACAATATTTTGTACATATTGTATACAGGTTGTATACCATACCTGTGTCATGAAACAGATGAGTTTCAATGGGTTTTCTCGCGGGTTGCTAGCTGCTCAGGTTATTTAATTTCCTAGAGCTATATTAATTGTAAATAAAAACCCGATTTATTATTTCTTCTACATTTGTTCAGAGTGACATATTCCTACAAGGAAGACAGGTTTACCTTTACAAAGCAACCGTGAGCTTCTATTCACACGGAGGAGCCACCGTCAATGAGTGGGAATTCATGTGGTCTTTGGACCTGCGTGATTGCATAAACAGACGTATGATAACCTTACTCTCCATGATGTATTTTATATAATTGGTTACTTTCAATAAGGCAATATAGCGCTACCGAAATATTATTGGCATTGCATACTGACCTGTGGATATATCTGTGCTTTTCTGAAAATACGTTCCGAACGCTTTAAATTGCTCGGGTTCTTTTGGTTATGTTCTTTGTGCACGAGCCTACAATTTGTGAGATAAAAAGATAGTTTTGCCTAGGGGCCAACAGGTACTCTAGTGCATTTTTGGCTAGTTTTATCTGTTTGGAGCTATTTTAATAAGCTCACAATATCGCTTCTCTACTGGCACTCTCTTTAGGAGAGGTGGTAGAGTGCTTATTAATATTTATATGTTAAAAGACGGATTTTTTACCCCGAGTTATTCTAATTTAACCAAGGTAGATATCCCTCTAGAATTACATAAAAATGCAGTTTTATGGAAAAACGGCTCTGGAGCGGTTTGCATTGCCCAAGATAAATCTCTACTTTCAAGTTAAATGCAACGCAGTATTTATAAGGGGTACTCTTTAACAAAAACTATTCCTGGTCGGGATTTTGCGCCCGCAGTTAAAGTCTAGGTCCTATTTCCGAGTCTCACCTTATAATTGTAGTGTGGCCTCCCTGCTCCTCCGTGTTGTCGTCTTCTGGTTAGTGGAAGAGTGACACGGGTGTACTTGCACCGCAAATTTAAGTACCGGGAACCACAATTAACCCGGAAGTACTGCCGGTCAATTTTTTCGGCTCGTTTGTGTATCTAGCTACTGCCGATGAAATAGAACGCCTAAAGCTGTTCGGATCAGAATGTCTGTAGGTCGGGCAATGGTTTTATTTATATAAAAAAAGAAATATGCCGAAAAGCGGGCATTTCGATTAAACTCCGATTTCTAATGACCCGGAAGTGTTGCTACGGGAACCGAACCAGTTTCATTAAGATTTATTAAACAAATTTATATGCCTGTGGTGACTGTTTTGCATTCGCGCAGACATGAAGCTTGTTAAGTCTGCAAAACAATTTAAAATGTATTTACCAAAAATTATTTTTGGTTAAGGGAATATTTGTGAAAACGGCGGCCATCTTTGGACAGGCAAAATCTAATGGGGTGTTATATAGAATAAGGGTAAAAACGACATTGCTATCTGAGTTTTGATAGTTATTCAATTACAATCTAAACATTATCTTTGTGATACACAGTTAGAGGTGTTGGGGATATTTTCATATTTATATAGCTTACATTTATACATGAAGCAATGTACCAACATTTATCTATATGCTAACAACTTTTACTGTTAACGGGCTCATTGTCTTTTGTCTGTCGCTTTTACAGTAGTGTGAGCTGTATAAATAGTTCACTATTCTGATAGCATATATCTCTAGCTACATAAACAAGAGTACAAGCATATGTTGGCGTAGCATAAATGGAAACAACCTTATATACGTACATGACAAGATTTGGCATTGTCGATACCTATCACAGACAGATGTAATTTAGAATCTATTACATTTGCAGAGGGGTTTGATAACATATATGCAAATCGGCTAATTTACATTTCAACCGGTCATAATAGCAAGAGGACAGTACCATTGTCTGCATTATGCACATGTTAATCTCTGTGAATTAGACACGGCAATTGTTGCCTTAACACAAGATATATACTGACATATGTCTATATTGTTATTATTATGCTCTTACATATTAATGAACAAGATTTTTACAGATTGTTGCAGTTTGTTTCAAAGTTACAGAAAACCGCACCAATCTGTGGTTAAGAATGGGGTCAAAAAACAGGTATATGAAACTAGTTAGATACCACCTATACTAGCTACATATCCCATTGGTTGTGTTGTGTTATAGGATTAATCTCTCCCATTCTTCCCTGTTGTTAAGTCCTGTACGGAAAGTGTTGAAGAGGGACATATAGAATTGCTCTCTTTTCTTTCTTTTGTTGTCTATGTTGCCGCCTCTAATGTTGTGTGAGATAACTTCTATCACGCACCATTTGAGGTCGTCTATCTTATGTTTCTGTGTTATCCAATGGTCCACTAATGGAGCGGATTTCTTTGATGTTCTAATCGCAGATTTGTGTTCTGTAATCCTTGTTTTTATTTCTCTCGCAGTTTCACCGATGTAGGCTTTGTCGCACGGACATTTAATCATATAGATTACGTTTCTGGTTTTACAATTCAAGTAATTTGTGATCTTATGTTCCACTCCATTATATGTCACTGACTTGCCTTTGATTAATGCTGTGCAATTTAAACACATATTGCATGCAAAATTGCCAACTGTGAGAGGTAGATTGTTAATGGTACTTTGATTCGTCCGCGTTTTTTCTTTAAAGGTGTGTACAAGACAGTTCCTGATAGTTCTGTTTCTCCGGAAACTAAACATCGGTTTTGGGATCTTTTCACCGGGTCTGTCGTTCAGTAGTGACCAGTTACGGTTTATAATGTTTTTGATTTTGTTACTGGCTGTGCTAAAATTTGTTACAAAGATTAATCTATCTTTCTTGGTGTCAACTTTCATTTCATCATTATTTTTCTCAAACAGTGCCTCTCTATTATAGTATTTTGCACGTTTATATGCACGTTTGATCAAGTTTTTTGGATAGCCTCTCTGTGTAAGTTTGTCCGATAGTGCAATTTCTTCTAATGCGCAGATATTGTCTGAACGGTATATTGTTCTTCTGACTATTAGGATGGTTACTCTTGTAATGCAACAAAGTGTTGCGATCAGTGGGCTTGGTGTACAGGTCAACACCTAACATACCGTTCTCCACTCTAATTTTGATATCTAGAAATTCTATATTTTCCTTATTAAAATTGCACGTGAATTTTAGATTTTTATCTCCAAGGTTCAACCAAAGAATAAATTTGTTAAGTAAATCAAGGGTACCGGACCAAATAAAGAAAATATCGTCGATGTATCTCGACCAATGTGTGATATTTTCACTGAAGGGAGCCAAGTTGTTGAAGATATGTACTTCTTCAAATGCTGCTACGTACAGACATGCCAGGCTAGGGGCGCAAGTCGCCCCCATACTGGTCCCCTTTGTCTGCTTAAAAAATTGGTTGTTAAACAGAAAAATATTATTTTTTAAAATAATTTCTGCACAGTCTTTGATGAAGGTTGCATGTTGATTTAAATCTTCCGTACCGACTCTTAGGAGGCCCTCTAACATCATGATGGTATCATCCTGCGGGATGTTGGTGTAGAGGGCCTCTATGTCCATTGTGACCAACCATTGTGAAGCAATATCGTATGGAAGGCCTTCCACTTTGTTGATCATACTGGTCGTATCTTTTATATATGCCTTCTGCTTACATACTATCGGTTGGAGGAATTTGTCAATATATTTACTTAGAGGTTCTGTTACAGAATCGATGGATGACACTATAGGCCGCATTGGTGGATCCGTCATGCTTTTGAAGGCCTTCCATACGATATTGCTTCACAATGGTTGGTCACAATGGACATAGAGGCCCTCTACACCAACATCCCGCAGGATGATACCATCATGATGTTAGAGGGCCTCCTAAGAGTAGGTACGGAAGATTTAAATCAACATGCAACCTTCATCAAAGACTGTGCAGAAATTATTTTAAAAAATAATATTTTTCTGTTTAACAACCAATTTTTTAAGCAGACAAAGGGGACCAGTATGGGGGCGACTTGCGCCCCTAGCCTGGCATGTCTGTACGTTGCAGCATTTGAAGAAGTACATATCTTCAACAACTTGGCTCCCTTCAGTGAAAATATCACACATTGGTCGAGATACATCGACGATATTTTCTTTATTTGGTCCGGTACCCTTGATTTACTTAACAAATTTATTCTTTGGTTGAACCTTGGAGATAAAAATCTAAAATTCACGTGTAAATTTAATAAGGAAAATATAGAATTTCTAGATATCAAAATTAGAGTGGAGAACGGTATGTTAGGTGTTGACCTGTACACCAAGCCCACTGATCGCAACACTTTGTTGCATTACAAGAGTAACCATCCTAATAGTCAGAAGAACAATATACCGTTCGGACAATATCTGCGCATTAGAAGAAATTGCACTAACATGCAAGATTTTAACAAACACGCAGATGTGCTATCGGACAAACTTACACAGAGAGGCTATCCAAAAAACTTGATCAAACGTGCATATAAATGTGCAAAATACTATAATAGAGAGGCACTGTTTGAGAAAAATAATGATGAAATGAAAGTTGACACCAAGAAAGATAGATTAATCTTTGTAACAAATTTTAGCACAGCCAGTAACAAAATCAAAAACATTATAAACCGTAACTGGTCACTACTGAACGACAGACCCGGTGAAAAGATCCCAAAACCGATGTTTAGTTTCCGGAGAAACAGAACTATCAGGAACTGTCTTGTACACACCTTTAAAGGAAAAACGCTGACGAATCAAAGTACCATTAACAATCTACCTCTCCCAGTTGGCAATTTTGCATGCAATATGTGTTTAAATTGCACAGCATTAATCAAAGGCAAGTCAGTGACATATAATGGAGTGGAACATAAGATCACAAATTTCGAGAATTGTAAAACCAGAAACGTAATCTATATGATTAAATGTCCGTGCGACAAAGCCTACATCGGTGAAACTGCGAGAGAAATAAAAACAAGGATTACAGAACACAAATCTGCTATTAGAACATCAAAGAAATCCGCTCCATTAGTGGACCATTGGATAACACAGAAACATAAGATAGACGACCTCAAATGGTGCGCGATAGAAGTTCTCACACAACATTAGAGGCGGCAACATAGACCACAAAAGAAAGAAAAGAGAGCAATTCTACATGTCCCTCTTCAACACTTTCCGTACAGGACTTAACAACAAATGGGATATGTAGCTAGTATAGGTGGTATCTAACTAGTTTCATATACCTGTTTTTTGACCCCATTCTTAACCACAGATTGGTGCGGTTTTCTGTAACTTTGAAACAAACTGCAACAATCTGTAAAAATCTTGTTCATTAATATGTAAGAGCATAATAATAACAATATAGACATATGTCAGTATATATCTTGTGTTAAGGCAACAATTGCCGTGTCTAATTCACAGAGATTAACATGTGCATAATGCAGACAATGGTACTGTCCTCTTGCTATTATGACCGGTTGAAATGTAAATTAGCTGATTTGCATATATGTTATCAAACCCCTCTGCAAATGTAATAGATTCTGAATTACATCTGTCTGTGATAGGTATCGACAATGCCAAATCTTGTCATGTACGTATATAAGGTTGTTTCCATTTATGCTACGCCAACATATGCTTGTACTCTTGTTTATGTAGCTAGAGATATATGCTATCAGAATAGTGAACTACTTATACAGCTCACACTACCGTAAAAGCGACAGACAAAAGACAATGAGACCGTTAACAGTAAAAGTTGTTAGCATATAGATAAATGTTGGTACATTGCTTCATGTATAAATGTAAGCTATATAAATATGAAAATATCCCCAACACCTCTAACTGTGTATCACAAAGATAATGTTTAGATTGTAATTGAATAACTATCAAAACTCAGATAGCAATGTCGTTTTTACCCTTATTCTATACAACACCCCATTAGATTTTGCCTGTACAAAGATGGCCGCCGTTTTCACAAATATTCCCTTAACCAAAAATAATTTTTGGTAAATACATTTTAAATTGTTTTGCAGACTTAACAAGCTTCATGTCTGCGCGAATGCAAAACAGTCACCACAGGCATATAAATTTGTTTAATAAATCTTAATGAAACTGGTTCGGTTCCCGTAGGAACACTTCCGGGTCATTAGAAATCGGAGTTTAATCGAAATGCCCGCTTTTCGGCATTTCTTTTTTTATATAAATAAAACCATTGCCCGACCTACAGACATTCTGATCCGAACAGCTTTAGGCGTTCTATTTCATCGGCAGTAGCTAGATACACAAACAAGCCGAAAAAATTGACCGGCAGTACTTCCGGGTTAATTGTGGTTCCCGGAACTTAAATTTGCGGTGCAAGTACACCCGTGTCACTCTTCCACTAACCAGAAGACGACAACACGGAGGAGCAGGGAGGCCGCACTACAATTATAAGGTGAGACTAGGAAATAGGACCTAGACTTTAACTGCGGGCGCAAAATCCCGACCAGGAATAGTTTTTGTTAAAGAGTACCCCTTATAAATACTGCGTTGCATTTAACTTGAAAGTAGAGATTTATCTTGGGCAATGCAAACCGCTCCAGAGCCGTTTTTCCATAAAACTGCATTTTATGTAATTCTAGAGGGATATCTACCTTGGTTAAATTAGAATAACTCGGGGTAAAAAATCCGTCTTTTAACATATAAATATTAATAAGCACTCTACCACCTCTCCTACAGAGAGTGCCAGTAGAGAAGCGATATTGTGAGCTTATTAAAATAGCTCCAAACAGATAAAACTAGCCAAAAATGCACTAGAGTACCTGTTGGCCCCTAGGCAAAACTATCTTTTTATCTCACGAATTGTAGGCTCGTGCACAAAGAACATAACCAAAAGAACCCGAGCAATTTAAAGCGTTCGGAACGTATTTTCAGAAAAGCACAGATATATCCACAGGTCAGTATGCAATGCCAATAATATTTCGGTAGCGCTATATTGCCTTATTGAAAGTAACCAATTATATAAAATACATCATGGAGAGTAAGGTTATCATACGTCTGTTTATGCAATCACGCAGGTCCAAAGACCACATGAATTCCCACTCATTGACGGTGGCTCCTCCGTGTGAATAGAAACTCACGGTTGCTTTGTAAAGGTAAACCTGTCTTCCTTGTAGGAATATGTCACTCTGAACAAATGTAGAAGAAATAATAAATCGGGTTTTTATTTACAATTAATATAGCTCTAGGAAATTGAATAACCTGAGCAGCTAGCAACCCGCGAGAAAACCCATTGAAACTCATCTGTTTCATGACACAGGTATGGTATACAACCTGTATACAATATGTACAAAATATTGTGTTTAATGTTTAAAGTGGTGTATTAAGCCAATCAATGTACATTGATGGACAGGTAACGAAAAATCACAGGTGTTCTCCAAATGAGATCCCTGGCGCAACCAACACAGATAAAGATCTTGGTTGTTTTTAGAGAGTGGTCTGGCACGATTGAAAATGTATATAATAACAGGGAGCATATTAAACATGAGGAGAACAAGAGGAACTTAGATAATTAAGGATTAACACTAAAACTTTTTATTTACTTTTAGAATAACATGGCGTCAAAAGTCCTAATGTCCTGAAGAAGGTGTTAAAAGAAAGAAAGCACCGAAACGCTGCGTCGACTGTTTTGACTGTCTTTTTAACCATTGTTTTGAGCGTATTATACTATGTGGAACACCACGTTTTGTGGTCTTTTAATGAATTTGTGACATTGTTTTAGATTGTAACCCATTTGGGAGGAAAGCAATAAATTCTATATTTTTTTTAACGTCACAACAAGTGTTTGTCCGTCACATTTAACTGTTGATTTGAAATTTAGTATCTATCTTTACCTATGCGACGCATTTGTATAATGTCTAGAAATATATAGAAAAACTATTCCCTTAGCCAGACCTCCTCTATAGTGAAAGCCACAGGAATGCTTTGCCAATTATTGGGATAAACAGGGACTTCCAAGTTTTCTGATATTACTATCCCCCTCCCTGCTATACGTAACAGGGGTACCTCCAATTTGTTTTGAATATGCCAAAATGTTAGATCCAATCATCTTCTAAAATGTTAGTGCCGATAGTATCTGCCCTTTCCCTCTCAAATAAAAGCTTTATTTATTAGACCCCAGAATTTCGAACTATTTCCCAATGTGCTGGGATCTAGGAGATCTTTCCATATGGCGTCCTTTATTTCAGCTTTCCTAGTTGACATGGCCCTTTTGTAATTAAGGCGGAGCAGCCTAATCCATGGTTGGTCTCTGGGGATGGATTTTAGGCCCTCCTTTAGCTCTCTTGCGGCTTTCGAGTATAAAGAGTCAAACCACTTAGGGTCTCTAGCTAATGATTTTTGGGCAGTAGTAGATAACATGGTCCCCACCTTAATGACAATATCCTCAAAGGCCTTAAGTACGTTCCCGGGGGAGGAATCAAGAGACATACATGATGTCAGCTCGACAGTGCAGGATTCCTGAATATTATGATAAACAACCTCGGGGTTCACCTGGGACCACTTAAGTCGACGTCTATCATCCTTAAGTGCCAGCACACCAGAAGCACCTTCTTCCCCTGGGGATTGAAAAGATCTCCACCGGAGCGTAAACATACGGATTGTGGTCACTAAAGATACAGCTTCTGATTTTAAATTCTAGGAGGAGGGAATGTAGACCCCCCCCCCGCCCCGAGATGAGAACGTGATCTGGAAAGGAGCCCCAATTATGGCCTTTGAATGAGGGGACAGGCAGTTTACTGGAATCGGCTACCGTAGACATGGCTGAGATCAAATCTAGTTTGTTAAGTAGATTATTAAGTGCGTTGCCCTGCATATTTGTCAGGCTTACATTTTGGAAGTAATTTATCTTGAACCGAAATCTTAATGTGCACTTGTGGCAGCCTATCTATACTGCAGTAATACACTGGGGTTTAGAAATCAACTGCTTAAAAACATAGTTTATGGTCTTCAATCTATACAAGTCCACTAAAAGGAAATTGAGGCTTGATGCACAATACCTAGATCAGGTTAAGGTTTTGGACAACTTGGGAGTCAGAATTAGTGAGAATTTGGCATGGACTCCCTAAATCCAGAAGAATGTGCTTTCATTGCAGCACGTGGACTATGCTATAGCAAAGAAAGTCAAAAGTTCTCTTTTTCGCCCAATTTCACCAATTTTAGTAATACATCTGGTCAAAGGGTGGGGCGCATCCTTATATGGGGCTGAACTGTGGGGGCTGGAACACCTGAAGCAGCTAGAAGTAGTAGAAAACACATTTTTACGAGCAATGTTATACCTCCCAAGGAACACACCACTAAAACCACTTCGCCTAGACATTGGTCTACGGTCTATTGTACATTTAAGCCGTCTTAAAAGGTGCTTATGATTTGGATTAGACTTTGGACCAATAACACTCCGGTAAAGGAGGCAGTGGAGGAATTATGAACGCTCCGAAGACAAACAGCTTGGTTTGGTTTAAAAAATTACAGCAATGGTTCTACAAATTGAGATTCATGTGAGACGACCTGAAATCCATTACTAAAAGCATGGGTTCCCAGCTAAAAAAAAAAAAAAAAGAGAAGAGGTATTGGGATTTTATGGCTTATTCTTGCACTTAAGTTAGGAAACTTAGTACCTCAAAACACCGTTTTTTTTAATAAAAGATATTAAAAGCTGCTTTAAGTTTGATCCCAATATGGATGATGTTGAACCCCCTCAAGCACATGCACTTTACATTCAGTTTAGAACTGGGGTTCTGCCATGAAATGCAACTGGAGTAATGTGTCTGTAACCTTACTGTGCCCCTTATGTAACGCTAGCCATCAAACACTAGAGCACTTTATATTCTTTTGCCCGTCCAATGCTAATTTGAGGAAAAACAGGATTATTCCGGCCTGTCTGGTGTGGTCTTTATCACAGCACACAGATGCCTTGTGTATTTTTAGATCAGACACAACAAGGTGGCTTGTTTTTACATTATCAAGATACTTGCTTTATGCATGGTGGAAAAGACCTGAAACCGAAATAAGCCCTTGACGTAAGAGTTTGCCTACCACTGGAGAAGCAAGTACGAAGAACTCACTGACGGCCAGTAATGTGAATTGAGGATTTTGATTCAACCCGATAGCTCTGGTCTTTTTTTCCCCTTTTCTTCCTTTTATCCAATTTTAGGGTCACAGAACTTTAAAGAATCGATCAAGTTTTAATTTCATTTTTTGATATTAGAACGCTGTTAAGGAGTATGAAAATGATGACTATTCCTTAAAATGTATGCTCCAAGTTCAAATTGAATTATGCACGTAAAGGAGTATAAAGTGATTTACTTTTGAACCTATTGCTATGTTTTAATATGAAATGTGTATGTTTTGAGATATATTTTGTATGTATATTATGTTATTGATTGAAATAAATGTACTACTTACTACTGCGGTAATGCAAGTTTAAAATAATGATTTACAGAGCTTTCTGTCACATTCTGGGACCTCATCAGGCTAAAAACACAACTCACTATTTCCCACTGCACCAACCAGACTTCAAGTAAGTAGCTCTCTGGTTACACATACACAGATATCTGCAGTGATTACAGTAACCAATAAAAGGTTTCACAATGTAAAATAGTGCAAATCTCAAAAATTTGTTTAACTTGTATTTATATTTTATTTAAGTTGTGTGGCATTCTATATGAAGTTACTGGAGGGTGAAATACCAACAAAATAGTTTTTTTGATCGCACCTTTGATGCCAGTCCCTACGCTCACGGATCCTGCTGTTTGTGGCCAGTTGTTTGGTCTATTGCGCCGTGTTTTTAAAGTTGAGTTTCCCAGATATTAAAACAAATCTTGCCTGCAACAAGCTCAAATCCAGGTAGCCTTCAATACCTTGCAAAAAACTAGAAAGCAGGTCTTTACACACTCAAAAGTGCAACAATCTGTACACACGGGCCACTTTTAGGTTTTACCTACAGCACGTAGGCTTTGCCAACGAAAGGTATGGTAAATAAAAAGAAGCTTCAAAACAGGCTTAGCCCTTTACTCACTAATAGTTACCATTGGCTGGCTTCCCCATCATTCTTGGGTTCTAACTGGCCATGCCACCTGCTTCTTGCCGGCTTTTCATCTCCTCCTGCATTCTTCATGGGATTGCAGTCCAAGCTGTGGAGAATGGACTTAGCACAGCTTCCTGTTTGCAGCCAGTGTCCTTCCACTTGCTGCAAGCTACTCCAGGTACTTTTCTTAAATGTTTGTGATGCACTCCTATTGAGTTCATGGCACTATATGGTCTCCCCACCCTACCCACCTTCAGCTACAGTTGTTGCTTCTCCCTCCCCAACAGCTTGTTATACCTCTCCAGCTGTCCACTCGCTCTTTGTTTGGTTTCCCTCCAACCCCACACTCCTATTGATATTAGTTTCATCCCCATCGATCCTCCCACTGTTAGTTTAATTACCCCGACACCCCACAGCTGTCCGTTTTGACACATTAACAAAGCCAATAGATCTGGCATAGGCAGAACCCAATGGCTGTGCCAAAGCTTGATATCTATCTAATTCATTCATGGGGACACTTATTTGCGTGCCTGTGCGGATTTTCAAGCCAGGAACGACTGTGCACATGCAGTCCGAGTCATAGTTATATTTACTGATGTTCTGACCCTTAAGGGAAATCCCATTTGTAAAACACATTACCCCTACACTGTGGAGGCTAGTTTGTATGGAGTATAAAGGAATTTTAGTAGCAAAACGTAATTGAACTGTAGGAGCTGCTTTCTGCATAGCAGAGCCAACCACACAGTTACTATCTGCTATTTGGATTGAGATACAGTGGCTGATTTATTAAATTGACACCAAGCAGCAGATCAACCAAGTTGCTGTATTATAGGGTGAGAGAAAAACCACACTATATCTTCTAAGATACTGTGCTGTTTTTCTCTTTCCCCAAAGCGGACGTACTTTAGGCTCCGGTTCTGTACTGGAAGGTGGCCCTTCCATTTCAAAATCTATTCACTATTTTTCCCACTTTAGATGTGTACTTTACAGTGCAACACATAGACAACGTTTAAAAAATGAGGAGACTTTAACAAGTTGCTCCACTGTTATGCGTGACTAGAAGAAGTGTAATTTACCTCAATTCCCGGTCTACAGATGCCAGTAGATCAGGAATTTGCTCTAACCCATTGGTGGTTAGACAGCAACGTCAATGTACCACCCATGGTACGTTCCCCATGGAATAAAGTAGGGCATATCTCTAGTGTGCATTAGTTTAGGCAACTTTCCCATCTAAATCCCAATTTGCATTAGAACATCAATTCCACCAGAAAACTTTAAGCAGGGTTTGTGTCCCATTTTTGGGCGCAAACCCATTGCAGCGTTGGTAGATCTGAGACAGAATGTCAATCTTATTAGGTCGATTGGTGTTCTTACTGCGAGTTAATGGAAGGTTACCAAGTGACAAATGCAGAGCAAATGCTGTACTGTGTAAAACAATAATGCGCATATGAAGCCGTATAGAAGGGGCCCCTAAAGCATAAGAGAAACACATTTTTAAAGGTTTTAAAGCCTCACTAGCAGCTTTCATTTATGGTTCTTGTATCATCTTAAAATTATGCAAACACCTAAAATTTCAGAGGTGACTGAAAATACAGCTATTGCTTTTCACCTAATTGCACATTACTGTTGTTATCTAAATGATAAGTCAGTTTTCACATGCGATGCAGCATCTCACCCTATGAGCAGCGATATTCACAGCACCATGTTTGAATAATGTTTTTGAACTTCATGCACTACACCTTCACCTTCAATATCAGACAGTTCAATCGACATCCTATTCAACCACGTAGTCAAAAAGACTGCTCTGACTCACAATGCAAGTCAGAATGCATTACAAGTTTGCCAAGCAAATCGTAAATACAAGAGATACAAACAATCGTATCAGTGTTCCTCTGCTATAGCCATCACAAGTGGGAGGGGTGAATGAGGGCTTTTATTGGCAGAAACGGTGGGGGCATTTGAGGCAAGAGAGAAAAAGGGTCATGTGGGGAGACGATGAGCTATAGAAGTGAGACAGAAAAAGAAAACTGAATAAGCAAGCCATGGGGAAGAAAAAATAAATAAAGTCGGAGTGAAATGTAGCAATGAGGCAAAAGGAGGGAAAGAAGGAAGGCAACGACGATAAACAAAAGGGGGTAGGAAGACAGAGGTGATATACAAGGAGGTGTAGACAAGGACAGGAACAAGACAAGTTAAAGCATAGGCAAGATATAGATGTGATACAGTAAGGGTGGAAAGAAGAGGGAGAGTATAGGGAGGTTGGTGAGAGGGAACGGTAGGGCCATAGCACCCTTGAAAAAACATCAAATCAAGCAAGGTAGCAAAAAAGACCCCTGGTTCAACGATGACCTCAAGAAATCCAAGAAGTTCTGTCGCACCCTCGAGAAAGCCTGGAGAAAAAACCCAACCACTGACAATCTGGCCAACTTCAAGAACGCCACCCGCAAACACCACCAACTGATACGATCCACCAAGAAATCAGCATTCAAGAATCGACTCGACAACGCCCACAACAGCAAGGAACTATTCAACATCGTCAAAGAATTTACCAACCCCACCGCGGACACCAACGACATCACTCCATCCCAAGACCTCTGCGACTCCCTAGCCTCATTCTTCCACAACAAAATCGCTGACATACATAACAGCTTTAAAAACCAGTCCGGAGACCAGTCCACCCCACCCACCTCCAAACTAAAACCCCCCCTCCAGCAACCTTTGCGCCTGGAACAAAATCACCACTGAAGACACCATCCGCCTGTTGAACTCCATCCACTCAGGTTCGCCAACCGACCCATGTCCACATCACATTTTCAACAAAGCAGAGTCCATTATCGCACCCCATCTCCGAGACGTCATCAACTGCTCCCTCAACTCTGCTACCTTCCCAGAAAGCTGGAAACATGCCGAACTCAGCGCCGTTCTGAAGAAACCCACAGCAGACCCCACTGAACTTAAGAACTACTGCCCCATCTCGCTCCTCCCATTCCCTGCCAAATGCATTGAGAAAGCAGTCAACAGTCAGCTCGCCGCCTTCCTCGAATCCAATTCCCTCGACCCTTCACAGTCCGGCTTCAGAGCCAAACACAGCACCAAGACCGCCCTCATCGCAGCAACAGACGACATTCGAACACTACTGAACGGAGAAACAGCTGCTCTCATCCTACTAGACCGCTCCGCAGCCTTCGATACAGTCTGTCACAGCACCCTTATACACCGCCTCAGCAACATCTGAATACAAGGAAAAGCATTGGACTGGATCATCTCGTTCCTCGCCGGAAGAACCCAGAGAGTCTGCCGCCCCCCTTTTAGATCAGAGGCCACCGAAGTCATCTGCGGCGTACCACAAGGATCATCACTCAGTCCCACCATCTTCAACGTATACATGAGTCCCATCGCATGCCAACACAACCTCAACATAATCTCCTACGCAGACGACACCCAGCTGATCCTCTCCCTCACCATAGACCCAAACACCGCCAAAACCAACCTACACGAAGGGATGAAAGAAGTAGCTGAGTGGATGAAGAACAGCCGTCTAAAACTAAACTCAGACAAAACAGAGGTCCTCATCTTAGGATCTTCCCCTCCGCCTGGGACGACTCATGGTGGCCACCGGCCCTCGGAACCACACCCACGCCTACGGACCACGCACGCAACCTGGGCTTCATCCTGGACTCCTCCTTCTCGATGACCAGACAAGTCAACGCCGTCTCATCATCATGCTTCAACATCCTACGTATGTTAAAAAAAAACCTTCCGTTGGATCCCTATCGAAACAAGAAAGACGGTCACTCATGCACTAGTCACAAGCCGACTGTACTATGGAAACACCCTTTACGCCGGAACCACAGCCAAACTACAGAAAAAACTCCAACGCATCCAAAACGCCTCAGCCAGACTCACACTAGACATCCCCCGCCAAGCTCACATTTCCGGTCACCTGAAAGACCTCCACTGGCTACCCGTCAATAAGAGAATAACGTTCCGTCTCCTCACCCACGCACACAAAGCCCTCTACGACTTAGGACCCGAATGCCTCAACACGCGCCTGTCCTTTTACACCCCCACCCGCCAACTACGATCGTCCAGGGGGGGGGGGGGGGGGGGGGAGGGGGGGGGGGGAGGGGAGATCCTTCGCCTACTTAGCGGCCACATCCTGGAATTCTCTCCCCACCCACCTCCGCCTCACACAGAACCACCTCTCCTTCAGAAAACAACTAAAAGCTTGGATCTTCAACAAATAATATACCTCTTTCCCTCAAGTGCCTTGAGACCCTCTGGGTGAGTAGTGCGCTATACAAATTTTAAACTTGAACTTTAAGTGGATAGGGGTGAGAAAAGGTGCAAAGAGGTGAAGAGAGGCAGGAGAGAGCAATGGTAGAGGATTGGTAGAACGATTAAGGCACAAGAAGCAGTAGCATATGTCCCCTGGGGTGAAAGGAGCCCAGTACTTCCTTGTAATAGGTGTCTTAATAACTCAGAGGAGAGTGGGTCAGTTTCTTTTTGTTTGCCCTATGACCCTCCTCACTCCTACCACACCACTGATTTGGATGGTTTTCAGACTGGACATAGTTGTATATTAAAAGTTGTAGCTGTCTTCAGTGCACACTTGACCGCAGGGCACAGAGCTCCTTTATTCTTTATTCTCCGAAGAATAGCTCATTACCTCTCCCCGGAAGCTAGGAAACAGACAGTGGTTGCGTTGGTCGGTTCTAGACTAGACTATTGCAACTCACTGTACGCAGAGGTCAATAAGGGATTGATCCAGCGTCTCAAAATAGTACAAAATGCGGCAGCAAGATTTGTACTAGACATTCCCCGCACTTCCTCTGCAACTCTGGCCAGAAAGAGTCTTCACTGGCTTCCTGTAGAGCATCGTATCTCTTTCAAAGTCATCTGTCTAGCACATAGGGCTTTGAAAGCAGGAATTTCTGATGGGTTGGGATCACTTCTCTCTGGATATGTTCCCAGCAGAAGTTTACGCTCATCACAACAGCATCTCTTGGTAACGCCTCAGACCAAAAAGACCAGATGGGGAGGAAGAGCTTTCTCTTCTGTTGCCCCTCGTCTCTGGAACGCACTTCCCTTGGAGCTTAAATCTTTATCCTCATTGCCCCTCTTTAAAAAGGCCCTTAAAACATGGTACTTCAAGAAAGCCTACCATTAACTAGTTCTCTGGACTTCCAAATATTTTGGTTAGGCGCCTTGATGCCCATTGGGCTGAGTTCTGCGCGTTATAAATTTGTTTTCATTTCATTTCATATTGCCACACAGAGGAAAACATTTACAGGGTAAATTGGTCGCAGCTGGTTTACAAAACAGGATTTCTTCATTTTTGGAGGGGGGTGAGAAGCTGAAGTAGTAACAAACGGGTTTCTAAATGCAGATTGCCTTATTGCAGCTTCTCGTCTGTTTAACTGTGTAAACATTAATGTGTAGTGAATGTTTGTACTGCGAACCACCACTTCTCTTGACATTATCTCTCAGGGATGTTTGCAGTAAAAATGAACGTTGCAGATATTTGTTCTGTAGGATTAGCTCATGGTCTTTCTTCTGGCATGTAACATCTTTGAATACCGTTAACAATACATCTTGAAACTCCGGTGTTTGTGAAGGGAGCTTGTGCCGTGAAGCAAACGTTACAAGCTGCTAGGCAGTCTTTATAAACTCCTTTATCTCATCAATATAGCACATAAAAGCTCTTATATGCATTGAATACATCTTCTGCCGGCAAATGGCTATTAGGACAGAATCTAGGCACATTCATAGCGTGACTGACACAAACCAGACATACCTTGCTGTATACATTTAGGAGGCCAATACTATCCTACCCATATGTATTTGTAAAAGAGTTGCACGTTTCAACCTTTCAAGCCTGCTCACACAACGCAGGGATGAGTGAACCACCAAGAAGAATATTGTAAGTGTTAAATCTTACAGATTCATACATTTGTTAATTAGCCTGGTACAGTATTTCGCTCTTACTGCGTAAGCAGAGGGCCTAGAGGGGAAATGATTCTTCACAAGCCTTCTGAAAACTTGCTGATCACTAGTATTTGAAAATTGAAGAGAGTTTTGCTGAAGCCTAACTTCTGTACAGCGGCAGTTGGGAGTGGCCTATTTGCCTATCGCAAGACGCAAGTAGTTTGTACTTTGGCAAATATTACTTTTGGTATTTCTTCCAGTCTCTCGCAAAATCTGCACATCTATGTTTGAGATATCTAAATTCTAAGACCACAGGAGTCAATCAAACTCATTTAGATCTGGGTGGCTAACTGGGCCTTGGTTTAATGTCTGTATACTGTGGTGTGACATCACCTTTTAATGGGATCTAATAGGAATATTCATTCAGTGAGAACCATGCATGTTTGATCCATGTTGGTGACACACACACCCCCCCCAAAAAAATAATTTGGAGGGTACCAGTATTTACATATATAGGTAGGTATTACTATGGTAACACACAAATCAGATGAAAAACACATACCTTAAATGCTGTCAATTTTATTTTAAAAGTTTATGCAGATATTTCACTGAGAATAAATGACAAAATGTTTTTGCTGCCAGGAACCTAATCCTCATGTCTCCCGTAGAGCCGTGAACACAATCCGATGCGGAGACATTTTCAAGAAACCTTTTTAGTCGAAAAATGCAAAAGCACAACATGTCCTGGTGATGTATTGACCAAAAACATGCAGGCATCAACAGACACTGATCCCTGCATGCATTCCACAAAATACTACAGTAAGGGATAATCTTGGCCCCCAGAGTTACCAAAGCCCACAGTATTGATCACATTTTGGTTCTCACTGTGAACGGGGGGCTACTGTGGTTAGTGTAATTTGTGAGTAATTATTACTAAATCGGTTCAGGAGTGTGCCATAAATCCTGTGGTGCAATAGAAACCTTCCCAATCAAAATAGTTGGGTAGTAGTCACCCTACAGTGATGCACCTACCTGCTTTTCAACTTCTTTTGGATCCATGTCTGGGACCAAACGTATTGAGAACTTCCCAGTGACTTTTTTGGGAATCACAGTTTTGGCTCCTGAAGCAGAGAAGGCTCCCTCAATTCCGTGCAGAGAAAGGGATGGGTATCTCCACCTGTGCATCAGTATATTTTCCTAAAATAAGAATAAGAGGGTGAAAGCATAGATTTATATTGAATACCATGGACAAAAATAGAGCCAATACTAGCTTTACTTTAATACGACAGAAAAAGAACGAAAAGAAAGCCCATGAACACGTGGCTGCAAGTTGTTTTTACGCAAGGCAAAACAGGTCTCCTGAAACGTATATAATATGGAGCTTTTAACATTAACACTGCAGATTACTCCAGGAAAATGCAACTCCAATAGTCATACATTTAGCTTAAAAATGGCAAGCAACAGTTATGCTTAAATATCTTAAGTGTAATAAAGAAATATCAACGGGCTAACACTCAAAAGGAAAAATTGGCCCGCTATGGTTATTTCCACAATCCATAACATCATGCAAATCAGAATTCACACAACAATCCAAATACAAGGCTTCACATCACAATATTTATACCAATAAGTAACACTTATAAGCACAACTGAAAACAAACCATATATTAAAACAAACAAATGAAAAATGTTACCCTGCAACTATTGTTTGTACTATGTAGTGCCGTAGACTCGTATGCTCTGCAAACTTTTGCCTTCTATTTTAGGGCACAGACAATGCAAGTTGTTTTTCTACGAAGCATAAGTTTTACTTTTGAGATACCTCCTGATCCCTCCCCAAACCCACATTACACCAGGAGAAAGACAGCACCTTAAATTTCTCCTCACACAAACATCTGAAGCATGTGCTTGCATTCGGGAAGGGTACATGTACATAGTGCACTGCAAAGTACAAACTAATATATTTTCAATCTGTTACATGTGCTGCTGTAGATCACATGGCCTACCTAGATGATAAAGTAGTAGTACCCAGCCCCCCCCCCCCCCCCCACCCAAGCGGTGGCTAGGGAAAATAAGTGAAGGTTTGAAATATTGTTCCAAGTACAGTAACTGACTCGGGTCTCCTCACAGGCATGAACATACACACAATGGCAAGTGAATGTATCAGGTGTTGACCGAAGAGCGCACTTTCAAATTACTGCCAGTGCTATGCCAAGTAGGAAAGACATTGCAGCACCTACTTTTGTAGTAGAATGCCCTATAGGCAGAGTTCATTTTGCCTTAGCATAAAATACTTTGATGCATTTAACCATTAATCTCACAAGGCCAGATATTGTATAATGGGATTTTCGCAAGTAGTTAATGGAGCATGGATGTTATCTTTCGTCTAGCTCTATGAACTCACCCTGGAAAAACGATTTGTGATTTTTATTAACGAACATGACAAATGTGTGTTAGGTTACCACGTTTATAAAAAACGCACAAATGAAATTGGACTTTGATACTGCATCGTAAAAGCATGCAGAATGTTACATAGGTTTGTGTATTGACATTTAACAACAAATAAGCTAATGTAAACTGTAACAAATATATGGACATGTTTTTCTTTATGCCTAAATGAACGTAATAAACAATAACATAGAAAACTCTATAAAAGATTGCATTTATGTGCTAAGAAAAGTGGTCATTAACATTAGAACGTGTAATATAAGCACTGACAGTAAATAAAAACAGATGCCATAATAATAATAATTTGTGATAGGGAAAAGTTTAATTAAAAATGTTTTTTTCAATCTTGAATGATATATTAACCCATAAAGCGAAAAGCGAATTACAAATTAGTAGGCAAAATTATAATGAAGTGTTACTTATTTTTTGTAGGGTACTTTATACTTACATAGTGTAGATGCAAATCATTTATTTCCCTAATTGAAGAACTAATGCATTGTATTTAATAATGTGAAATTCACATTGTTGCATAAATTCATCATGCACAAGCTGTTTCACGAAGGCCTAAAAAACTTGCTTTTCTTTCCTAGTATAAATTTATGAACCGAATAGCCTGAAGCCTATGGGAACCTTTCGTAAAGGTTCTACCTGTGCTCTAACACTTGATGATTCCTTTCACGTTTGTAGCTCACTCGACTGGACGTGCAACAAAACTTACTTCCTAGAGCACATGCTTGGGAAAGAACTGACAAACGATGAGAACATGAACTTGCTTACTTCCTAAAAATGACCTAACCAATTGTAAGACTAAAGTACAGTGGTCTTAAGGAAAAAGCAAAATAACTGATTACTTCATTCTTCCGGATTTGTATACTTTTTACCTACTAAATCATCTCATCCTACTGAAACTGACCAATGGGACAGAGTGGTCTGACAAATTGCTGATGTCAAGGTGAGTAACCTGGAAGCAATGGAGTATAATTGCCCAAAATACGGACAGAGGCGTTCCTACGTTGTCCACCTTCTCAAACATCTAGCGGTACAGAGACTGACGATTTGCACTTCCAGAAACAAACATGAACTGTGACAAAATACAGCGTTTGCTGCCGGCTAGTATGCTTGCATAGTGAAATCTTTACAGCTGTAAGATTCGACAACAGCTGTCCATTGACACTGCAGTAACAGGGGCAGACAACCCTTGCCAGGAACTGGTCATTTGGGGATTTACTGAACTTTCCTCCATTGGGTTTGTATGAGAGCCAATTGCTTTCTAGACATTTTAGGACTCACTCTCCCTCTGCTGAGGAAGATTACTCCTTCCAGATTGAATTTCTCAGTTGTCAATGCTTAATAAATCCTTTCATTTAATAAATTTGATTGGTGTGCAAATTATTTTGAATTCGATAAAGATCAGGGCTCGACAAATCTAAAAAATCTTACTTGACCTGCAGGTCGAGTGAGTAGACTTTTCTACTCGACCTAACAGCAATGCACTCGACCCACAAATTGATCTCATTATGGACTTTTTTCAAAACATTTGCAGCGCCAACAACCCAATGAAGGTGAGGAAACATACAAATATTCACAAACTACAGCATAGTACATTCACCACACAATGTTCTAATGCAACTTGCATAGCAGTATTATAAACTCTGGGAAGACATTTAATTTCCTTTGTACCTTCAGATAACTGACAGAAGTTAGGACGTTTATAAGTGCAAGTATAGAAACCCTACGGTGCAACACAAACAGCCAAATCAAACTCTCCTCATGCGCTTCATCCGGGAAAAGCAAACCTTTTTTAAACAGTTTATATGGGCACAGCACGGACTGTAAACAAATTGCACATGGTCTGGCTTGACAACGTAGCTGTCACCAGGCAAATGAAGGGAGCATTACTAGAGAGGGGCTTTGGCTCTGCCCACATGTTGGGAGCCATGAGTACATGTTTCCATTAGGTATAACATGTGTGTGCATCCACAAAAAAGTGCTTTTGCTCTACAGAGGTGATCATTTTGTTTTCTTATGCAGCAGCGCAGCCTGAGATTGCATTTTCAAGGGCACAGTTTAGGACTTGCTTCACAGTGCAACTGTCATTTGACCTTACTACACCAATGTCATTCTAATTCTTTGCTTCCACAATAATGCATACAATTCATTCCCATGCTAATTTGCACGCAACGCTTTACATTGTCATACAACATTCAGTTATTCATTTTCAACTGTAACAATGCACAATATCGAATCTTATTAAGACCAAAGGGGATAAAATTCAGTTGCAGCGTACTAAGCTAAGATTACCAAATCAAATGTGGAAGAGGCAATGCCTCGGTTTAAGCATAACCCAAAACCAGAGAGGTTGGTACATCTAATAAAGACAACGAAACGAACCAACTAAACAGAAAAACCGCGCACCGGTCCCCTTTTAAGGCGGCGCCAAGTGCAGCCTCACTTGGTGCTAAATGAATACCCAGAGGAAAACAGCGAACAAAGCATTTTGAAAGGGTTGCACAAACAACATGTCAGCTTTTATTATTTTCTATTCGGTTCTCACTCTCAAGCTAAGGTGTCCACGTCTTCGAAAAGAGAATCTATAAAACCAAATATGTTTGTGTACATTCGTGTATTTATGCCTCTTTTTTGATTCTACGTGTAACCTGATATGGACCAAGGGCGAGGGACACGGGGCGGAAGGGGGAAGGTGGTGGGGGCTGGGGAGCGTGGAGAGGGGGGGGGGGGGTCGCCCTCCTGAATAAGCAGGGGTCCTGTTTGGCGACGGTGGGGATGAAAGAGTAGAGGGAAGGAACGCCCGTAGATGGTGCAATGCAAGTAGATGTAGAAGTGGGTGGGACAGCAAGGATCTATGGCAGAGGAAGGTATAGGAAAGTATTCGTCACCCCCCCCACCCCCCATTTCAGCCGATCATGGCAAGGGGTGTCAGAGGATAGGGGGAGTACCTGGGGTTCTTGGTGCTGGCTTCACTGGCTCGGGACCGTGGGGGTCGGGCCTGGGCTAGTTTGGAGGTTGGTTTCTGGGCGGATTAGGGGCAAGAGGTCTTGTGCCGCACGCAGGAACTGACATCGCGGAGTGGCAAGTAATTGTGAAAGTTATTGTATACAGGGAAGGACGAGGCGGTGTCTTGCGGTAAGTGACGCGCGTCGGAATGGGATTGTTGTCAATTGACCATGGTGTATACCAAAGACTACAAGTCCCAGCATTCTTGGTGTTATTAGTTACCCCTAGAATTACCCCGACACTGCACTCATAGAGCTCCACATTGCAACCCACTATCTCTCTTCAAACACTGCCCCGTCCCTGCTGCCAGTCTCGTCCCTTTCACCTTTCTCATGTTACAGCGCACGGAGAAGACCACACACAGCCCGCAACCTCAGCCCGGGAGGACTTGTGCACAGGGAGGGGTGTCGGGAAGGGTTGGCTGGTTGTTTGGAGATTGATGGGGGCTCAGGGGAAGTTCGCGGATGCTTGGTTGGGGTCGGGAGCGCAAGGGTGGCTCAGCAGGACAATGGGGAGGGGTGTTCGGTGGGGGTGCTGGTGGTGGCCTAAGTGGAACTGCCGACAGTAGGGTGATGGGAGCGGGGGTGCCACGCAGACAGTTGCCCTAAAAAATAAGGGGAAGAAAATGGATAACTGCGCGGAGGGTTTGAGGCAGGGGGTCCAGGAGAAGGGGTGTGCTCTGCACTGGGCTGGCTGGGGTAGAGGCTCATGGACAATAAGGGGGTGGGCGGGGATGCGGGCCAGGTGGTGGAAGTTTGCTGGCCAGTTTGGGGCATGCCGGACACGGAGGGAGTGAGGTCTGTTGGAGAGGTGTTGAGAGGTGCGCATCCGTCGGCGGGGGCGGCTCTCTAATTGGTAGGGGCTCTGTTTGTGGAGGGAAGTCATGGCATTATTAATGGGCAGGATGCCCATACAGCGACCAACCTCAAATTATTCACAGCGTCGAGGAGCAGACCATTCTCGTAGGCCTTGGGGAGTGGTAATTACAGGAGGAAGGGAGCCGGCGCAAGGCCGGGGAAAGGGTGACACATGATTTATTTTATTTTTTTATTGACGGATTACATGACGGATCAGTCAGCTCAGCAGTTGTCGAAACTGACTCACCTCTACAGGCCAAATCGCCCTGCACTCTGTCCCGAGTCCCGACTCCACCGAGGAGAGCGCGTGGTGGCGTGCTACGTCACTGCTGCACTTTAAGCAGCACAGCGTGGGGGCAGGCCAGGGCCGTCATTGGTAGCGCTTTCGCGCGCTACAAGATTGACGGCTCTGGCACCCAAATAGGCAGCGCACCACAACACCACCACCACTAAGTTAGGTGGTGCATGCATGCTGCCCCCTAGAGCCTTTTACCGCGCACCGCACCACCTGCACTCGTATCATGCTGCCCCCTAGAGGCTTCACATGCTACTGCACCACTGCCAGATAGCACTCGCCAGGCCGGTCAAGTAGGCCTTGAAACTGACTCGACCTTCACAAAATTCACTCGCATTTGCGAGCGGGCGAGTACATTTGTCGAGCCCTGAAGATCTATTCTGAGATCAAGTAACCTGTTGATTTTGTTTAATTATCTGTTGTGGCTAATTTACTTATTTCAAATGTTACTGACCTAAAGAATAGAGTTGATCTGAGAAAAGCTATTCAGTAATGAAGGAAAGCTAACAATTATCTTACTCCAGGTCCTCATTTGATAATTGTTCATGACAAGTATTCTGGTCCTTTTCAGTACAGAACAAGAGCCATCGGAGGACCTATTGAGATTAGTGTGGTAGCGGAGGTTATTCTGTGATATAAGTTGAGATCACTTAAATAACTTGAGGTCCAACACGTTTGCGCTATGACACAGTCATCAGCAACAAAGAGTTGCTGTGTCTTGCAAATCTTAGGTTTAGAAACAAAAAAAAAGAAAAAAAAATTGACAACTTAATGGTTTCACTGAAGTGAAAATAAGAAACCACCTTTGGCAGGAAACTGGGCAATTCACCCCTGTGAATCTGGATGAAAGGCACCTCCACTGTTACGTTCTGCAACTCATTAACCCTTCACAAGAAGTGATTCTCAGTAGGAATGCTGCCTTCCAAGAGATATTGCATTTCACATGACTAATTGCTCAGTGTCCAAGGATTCTAGAGAGGACACCACTGAGGTCCTATGTAGGGACTGGCAGTGTCTTTGGCAGAACAGGTCTTTTAAAACAATCCACGAATGCTTTGAAGACTGGATTGTTTTTATAATAAAGATGTAGGCTGTCTGTTGCGCATATAAGGAGATTCTGCAGCGAAAATTAGCCTAATGGATGTAAACGTCAACTTTGCCTTATGAAAGTGATACAAATACATTTCTTGCACCAATACCTAAAAAAAGATGTCTGTTTATGCAATAATGAAAAAAATTGCCACTTTGCCTCATAACAAGCTTGCATGGTAGGTTAGCATGGCTCACGCAGGATTAGCATACTCATCTGAAGTTTGAGGTACCGAAAACCTAGGACTTCAGTAAATACCTTAATTCACTTCCTTGGATGCCTCATTTAACTCCAATGCTGAGTTAGAAGATGTGCTCTGATGGGCAGCTTCTTATTTGTGTGGACAGACACCTCCAGAAGAACGGAGTACCAAGGCTGGCTAGATCACATAGGTGTAATGGAAAGGAGCATCTGGACATCTGCTTGAGCTACCTCACTACAGAACGGGTCAAAGATAGTGGTGCAAAGGCGCAGGAAATTCCCCCTAGCAAGTTCACCCACAGCACAATGCCCACTGCCCATCGACTGGGTTTGTGTACCTGAATGTAAACATTGAGAATTTCATAATATTTTTTGCAGCAGCTAACAGATTGACAATGTGTACTCCATCTGTGAAAGGAATACTTGGAGGAGGGGGGATTAATCTTGCAGTTGTGTACTTTTTGATGCATCCTGCTTAGTAGATCTGCAAAGTCGTTGTCCACCCCCGCAGATGCTCCACTATGTGCTGTAACAGAATGAATAGCCCAGTCCTAAATCGACTGGGCCATAGCAGAGGATTGAGGTCATGTGGTCTGTCCTCACTAAAATGGTTTTCTTTTGGATTAGCGCAAAAAGCTTAGCGCCAAATGAAACATCAGCTCTATGAAGTCAATACACCAATTGATGCTCTTGTATCCAGGTACCGTGAACAGTCCTGTTGTTCAGATGAGCTCCAGGTCCCCCGGATTATGGCATCTGTGGTAATGGTCACCTGTGCCTAAGGGCTCACAAATGGGCTGGTGAACATGTTCTTGTTGTTGGTGTTGGTGTTCCACCATGTGAGACTGTTTAACTCTGGCTCTACCAATAAGATCTTCCCACTGACACATTGCTTGTGACTATTGCATGACAGACACTCCTGCGGTGGACGCATATGAAACAAAGCATTCAGCACTATGGCAATTCAAGAGGCCACGATACCCCAACAGTTTCATGATCATTCACACTGTTCAAGGAGGCAATGTCTGAAAGAGGCAGCAACCATCACCCTCTTGATTGAGACAAGTTTTGTCTGTGATAGTTTAAAACTGCTCCCAAAATGACCTGAATCTATTTAGAGCAGAGAGGAGACATTTTGGTATGGACAAGCATATTCAGGAGAAACACAGCTGCAGGAGTGTGCTCTAGGCATTTCGGACAGCTCTTTAGCAGCCAATAATCCAGATATGGAAAAACATGAATGATGCTGTGGAGCCATTGTATTGTGACTACCGACAGGCACTTGGTTTGTAAAGTCACTTGGGGCTGTTGTGACACCAAACACCAAACACTAGAACTCTGAACTGTAGTATTGTCCACTTACCGCAAACCTGAGCTAGTAATTGTGTGCCAGATGAATGCATCCTAGTCACAAAGGGGACGGGGTCGCCTTCCCATTTGCAACTCCATTACCACCCTCATGAAGAGGGTGGTAAATTGAAAAGTGTTTTGAGACAGCAATTGCGGTTGCAAAACATTCATACATGGCTCGTGAGTCGCTATTAGGAAGGGCGTGCCCCTTCCTAATAGCAAGTTGCAAAACACTATTTTGCTTGTCACAATTTTTTGCGACTCGCAAATAGTGTTAGTACATTGGCAATGTAGGTTTTTGCATGCGCAAACGGGTCACGTAAAAACTGGGCGTACATCTGGCCCCCAGTACTTAATTTGAGGCGATGGACGGGGCCCACAGCCACTCTTTTTTGGGGACTGGAACTTTTCTAATCACCCAGCTTTGATCAAGAACAAGAGAGAAAGGCCTACAAGGAGGGGAAATGGTGGAAGACAAAGATGGGGAAACCAGTGGCAATGGGAGAAGGCATGGACGAAGAACAACCTGCAAGAGTGAGATAACGGTAGAGTGAGTGTACCGTGATGAATGAAGGAGGCATGCAGTGGAATCAAGACTTTAGTGTCTTGGCTTCTGGAAACCATGACATCCTGAAGCGCTGGTGGTGGCTCCACAGGAAAACATTAGGCACAGACATTCTTTTACAAATTAATTAAAACCTTTTTGTCCCGCTGGGTGGGGTAAGGGGGTACCAAATCAATGGCATCTTTGCTGGGAAGTTCTTGTATTTCCTCTTCTAACAGTCAATATTGGATTGATTGTGTGGTGGTGTAGCAGAAAGTTTGGTTAGTGCAGAACTATTGCTCAACAATAGATAAAACACTTGTCTAAGGTTATTTCCTCCTACTGTGGAAGGAATAAACTAATTCACCTCCTGAAATGGCTTATGTGATTGGGGTGAATGCAGGATACGCCACTGCTTGGAGGTTGAGGAGCCCTTTCCAGAACCCTCTGAAAGGTTTATTCTACAGCCCCCTTACACAAATGGCTTCTCTGCTCGTCCTTCCTGAAAGAGCAGATTCTTTTGGAACCCCAAACACTGCTGTATTATTGCAGCTTTCACACTACCTCGTGCCAGTTAGTGTTGAAACTCATTCTTGGCAGGTTGAGTCTAAAGTATGGTTGTGGCAGTACCATACCCTTTTTAATCATTTCCGCCTAAATAACTGGCTATGCCGAACATTCCGTTCTAGAAAACAAGTCATCTGTCAAAGCAGATTGTGGGCCAAATTGTGCTAATTGGTTTGCTAGCCCTGTCACTGGTGATCCATATGCCTCCTTACTGCATAGTGCAAAATCAGCAGCTTCAAGTCTGTACTCCGTATTTGTTAGATTACCCTCTCCATGTAATATTTAGAATAAAAACTATATTACATATCAAACGGTTTTCACAATTTCAAATAATATGTGCAAGTCGGTTTGATAAGAACATGGAAGTTTCAACAGCCCTATGCTTACATGAATTGTGGCCAAACGCAATGGCTTTGGTTTTCCAAAACTTGTTCACAAAGAAAAATCGAATACAACTTCCAGGGGAATTTAATGTATACCATTAGCCTTGTAAATCATTACTCTCAGCACAATAAATCTGAAGCAACACGCTCTACTAAAATCCGGAACACAAGTGGATATGTGTCAAAAAATAAAATAAATAAATAAACATAGCTCTTACGCAAATATTGGCGCTCGTTGGAACATTCAGGTTTTCTAAGTTCAATGACAGTACCTTTGTATTGTGAAGCAGTCGTTTTGTACCAATGTCAGAAGCGTAGTCTTGCAGGTCAAAATCTATTGCCTGATAAATTTTCTCTTCGTCCTTGAGGAGGGGTGCCACAGCCTCATAGATGCCCGGAACCAGGATTTTTCCTTTCCTGTCAACCAGTGAATCTTTAAATACAGACAAAGCACACAAATGGATCATTTTCACTGAAAGTAATTAAGGAGAACAATTTCCACTTCTCGCTGAAAAGCGCAAGAAAGGCATGGATAGAGCTGTAGTAACAGGGATAGGGAACAAGAGAGCTGCACAAACTCTTAGCAATTCCTTCACTTTCAAACAATATAGGAGTCCCTAGTCATGACTGCATGGAGGGTCAGCTCCAAGCAATCTGGCAATGTATTCGACGTTTATCTGATACTTCCAGGACGAGAAAAACCCTAAATAAATAAATGAAATCCAGCAGCTGATATTAGCCTAAAGAATCATGCCCAGATCCAACCATGCTTTATGGGGAACCGTCACCGCAGCCCTAAGGCTTCACTAAGATCATAGATTTACAAGCACACTATAGCTATTGAATAAACCGGTGCTAACCTGCACCAAGACTGTCACGGGGTCAACCCACCCACAGCTACTGAAACTCATCCTTGAAATGTCTTGCTTCCCTCCCAAACTCAAGCCATCACCAACATGGAGTACTTTGAAGTTCCCCACACCTTGCATCTGCCTCAGGGTGGTTGCCTTATTTTGACATGTCGTAAAATCGAATTGGTGTTGGAAACACTGGTCCACACACTATACAACTGATCAGCACTCCCATCCACTCATATTTTTCCCCGTCCCCTGCTCTTTATATACATGTCAAATCTGTAAGACTTCTGCAGCAGTTGCTGTATATTTATTACTAGCCCTAGATTGATCACTTCCCTTCCTCTTTTGTTACCTATGTTCTCTGTAATGTTTGAGTTGCTGGATTTCATTATGCGATACTTGCAAATTGCCCCATCAACCTCTACGAGTAAGAGAAGCACTGCATAAAAAGAATTACTAATACAAGAAATAGCATTCTCACATTACACTGTTACAAGAATTTATAGCTACCATACTCATTTGTGGTTGACACAGGAAATTAACACACATGAAACATGTGGAATTCTAAATGAAATAAGCAAAACTATGGTTATAAAGGAAAAAGGAGAGCATATCACACTTCAGATTCCACTGCAATCTCATGGACCTTCCCAGGTGACTGATGAAACCTTCATCGGTCTTCTCAGTCTCCTCTACTTCCACCACCCCCTTCTTTTAGTTATGGTTTCAAACTATTTTGAATAGGCAATGGGCTGGCAGTGAAGGGTTTAGCATGAATGCAAGATATGGGAGGATGCACCAAAAACAGCAACTACAGTTTTTGTACTTTTGTTTCCCCATTTGAGTTTTAAGTCCTTCATGTCAGCCCTAAAGGATTGCTTCAGCAGATTGATGATTGGGCAAAAGATTTCCCCTTTTTAAGCAAGCACTGGCAAAGGTCTGGCTTCAATGTGCCAGCACATTTAAACACAGGCATGTACACATGTATATTAAAGCCATAATTTGGCTTTGTAAATGTGGAGAAAAACTAAGTGACAAAAAAAGAGCGCTTCAGTACAGAATACATATAGGAATTCAACGTAATGTGATAGAGTGACGATTGAGTATACTTTTCAGATGTTGATCAGTCCAACCGAAACACTTCCTAGAGGGCAGAATGGTAAACCAAAACGGCCTGAAGTGCAGCAAAGACCCCTCAATATACGCTTTAAAAAAATTAGGGACAACAGAGCTGCATGTTCACGAAAGCCCTAAAGCATGTGAACTGTTTTGATTGGGAATGAATGAAAAGAATTAATTAAATGGAATGGAATGAATTAATTGAAAATGAATGAGGGATTTGTAGGGCATGCGGCTACTCCGAAGAATGTCCTGGTCTAGAGAAGGGAACATATGGTACGCACTCAGAAACCAGGAACTTACTGCCCAACAGAGAAAAGAAAAGTCTTTCATTTTCTACGGATGTGGCCCCAAGGTGGAATCAGACGGGATTCATATGTGAGCTCATTCCAGGCTTTGGCGCACGAAAAGAGAAGGCTTTGCCGCCCCTTCAGTCACGCTTAAAGTGAGGAAACGTCAGCAGCGAAGCAGTAGCTGAACGCAGCATTCTGGAGGGGGCTGACGGAAGACAAAGTTCTTCGCCAGATAGCCAGTAAAGAAAAACTTCCTTATGGACCAAGACCAGGGGTTTCAAGAGAATCAGTTTCCTGATGGGTAGCCAATGGAGGTCTTTCAAAATCAGCAAAATGGAGCAACGCCTAGGCACACGCAGAAGAAGTCTAGCTGCAGCATCTTTGACCACCTGCAGGTGGTTCACTAAAGCCTCCGCCAAGCCTAGGTAGAGCGTATTTGCATAATCAAAGTGCAAAGTAATCAGCAAATGGATCACAACTCTCCTAGACTCTAGAGGAAGAAATATCTTTAGTGTGCAGACCATAGCGAAGCTTTGGCCCAACACCAAAGATATCTGTGGCAGCATAGATAGGCCGTGGTCCAGCTTCCCCCTTAAGTTTCTAGCCACCGAAGATAGGGGGTGGTGGTGAGGGGAGGGCGGGTGGCAGCAGCAAAGCAGGGGGCAAAAATCTTCCCCAGTTTTGCACATCTGCTCCAAACGGGATCATTTTCATCTTCTCCACATTACATTTGTTTTGGCTATCCTGCATCCGTTAAAAAATGGCAGCCATGCAATCCGTAAAGGATGCTGCAATTGAGGCATGGGAACCATCCAAGGAAAAAAGCAAATGGGGGTAAGAAATACATTTTACAACCAAAAGTCTCGACTGAAGAGGCCAGAGGGGACAGCAAAACATTAAAAAGGGTAGGCTTTATGAAAAGCCCCGCTGGACCCCTGGCTGACTGCCTTAAACTCAGAAGGGGAAAAAAAAAAAAAGGGGAGCCTGACCTGTTGGCCACTAGACTTCAAAGTACTTACACCAGTCCCACACAATACCCCCCCCCCCCCGCCCCCCACACCGACAGCGGACAGCCGAAGTATGAGGATCAAGTGTGGGACACCCAAACAATACCCCCCCCACACACACAGCCGAAGCATGAGCAGTGTGGGACAGTGTCAAAAGCAGCAGATAGATCATTTTAGTCATGCCTTCGTTTTCATTTATCACAAGGACTCCTTTAACATATACAAGATTGGCATAAGTGCTAAACGATTGTAAACTTAGAAACGTGTTGGATGGTGTATCATTGAAAAGATTACAAAAAACAAGCCACTTCAGTCAAAAAAAATTTTAAGAACAGTTAAATATAGTGTTAATGAAGACGTTGGCTATTATAGTGCTAATTCGCACTGTGCTCCGCCAGGGCCACGATGATGAACATGCTGCAAAGAGAAAGTCTTTAACTTCTGTGTACCAACCAGAAGGTGTGTTGCACCCTGAAGCTATAGGTCTGACTCAACATTTCTCCAACTGCGGTCTATAATTTGGGGTGAGGGTCGGCTGTATCAACGAGTCCCTCATTCAAACACCAAATTCGGCTTTTTGCTTGCCCCGGAAAAAGTTAGTGGAAAACTCCGTGACATAAAATGCTTTGGTAAACACTTGGCCTTTGTGCTAAGGATAGGAAGGAATCTTTTGCAACATTTTTTATTTTTCCACACATCAATGATTAAGCAGAAGACAGATGCTGAAATCCTTCCAGGAAGCTACGCTCTAAATCCTGCCAAAAATTACATAATGCATTAATTAATGAGATGGGGTTGTGACACTGTGCATGTGTATAGAAGGTCACGGCAAATGTATCCGTACATTAATTTGTTACGCTTTTCTCACACAGCCCAGTCAACTGTCCTCAGCAAGCAGATTAGCCATCGATGCCTGGTACCATCGTTCCTTGCAAACAATTGCACAATAAACTCGAAAACCTGGAATATTTTAACAAACAGATACCCTCTATCAATCAATCAGTGACACTTATAAAGCGCGCTACATACCCGTAGGGTCTCAAGGCGCTGAGTGGGGGGGGGGGGGGGGGGTGCCGCTACTGCTCGAACAGCCAGGTCTTCAGCTTCTTCCTGAAGGAGAGGTGGTCTTGGGTCAGGCGCAGGTCGGTCGGGAGGGAGTTCCAGGTCTTGGCGGCCAGGTAGGAGAAGGACCTTCCTCCTGTAGTCGCTCTTCGGATGCGGGGGACGGCGGCGAGGGCGTGGTTGGCTGATCGGAGGTGGCGTTTGGGAGCGTAGAAGTTGATCCGGCTGTTGAGGTAGCTCGGGCCTTGGTCGTGTAGGGCTTTGTGTGCGTGGGTGAGGAGGCGGAAGGTGATTCTTTTGTTGACGGGGAGCCAGTGAAGGTCTCTCAGATGTCCGGTGATGTGGCTGGTTCGTGGGATGTCGAGGATGAGTCTGGCTGAGGCGTTCTGGATCCGTTGGAGTCTCTTCTGGATCTTGGCGGTGGTACCGGCGTAGAGGGCGTTGCCGTAGTCCAGTCGGCTGGTGACGAGGGCCTGGGTGACGGTCTTCCTGGTCTCGGTGGGGATCCACCAGAAGATCTTCCGTAGCATGCGTAGGATGTTGAAGCATGCCGAGGAGACGTTGTTGACTTGCCTGGTCATGGAGAGGGAGGAGTCCAGGATGAAGCCCAGGTTGCGTGCATGGTCTGTCGGTTTGGGTGCGGTGCCCAGGGTGGGAGGCCACCAGGAGTCGTCCCAGGCGGAGGGTGAAGAGCCAAGGATGAGGACCTCAGTCTTGTCAGAGTTCAGTTTCAGGCGGCTGGTCGTCATCCACTCGGCTACCCCTTTCATCCCTTCGTGCAGGTTGGCTCTGGCGGAGGCGGGGTCGTTGGTCAGGGAGAGGATCAGCTGGGTGTCGTCGGCGTAGGAGATTATGCTGAGGTTGTGTTTGCGTACGATGGCCGCGAGGGGGCTCATGTAGACGTTGAAGAGGGTGGGGCTCAGAGATGATCCTTGAAGGACGCCGCAGATGACTTCGGAGGCCTCTGACTTGTACGGTGGTAGGCGGACTCTGTGTTCTTCCGTCGAGGAAGGAGATGATCCATTCCAGCGCCTTGTCCTGGATTCCGATGTTGCTGAGGCACCGTACTAGGGTGCGGTGGCAGACCGCGTCGAATGCCGCGGAGAGGTCTAGGAGGATGAGGGCCGCTGTTTCTCCATTGTCCATCAGGGCTCGGATGTCATCGGTGGCGGCGATGAGGGCGGTCTCGGTGCTGTGATTGGCTCGGGATTGGTTTGGGCATCCAAAGGTGAATTATTTTTGAATTCTGTTCTTGAATTGAGAAAGCTATAAAAGAAAGCAGCACAGAACACATCCAAACACCTGCAACAACAAAAACTTCCCAAAAAGGCACAAAAAGATCCTAAATGACAGAAACAAAGAACTCTCAGGATGGTGCCAAGTCCATGGTTTACTTAGGCGTGTGGGAATGAGTCCACAGAAACACTAATTAAACTGAAGCAATGCACATTTTACATAATCCAGCTTCTGGAAGTGGGACTTTCATACATCTGAAAACAACCTTGCCATTGGGCTCGGTGCTATCATCATTGCTGGAAACATTACTCCATCACTAAACACTCAGTTTGGATGGGAAATGTGAGAGTAAACTTTACGGATCAGACTAAATTAGCACACAATATTTATCCAAGGAGACACAATGGGTTTTGGAGGGTTGCATGTAACCGATTCTTTCCCATCCCGCTCAAGCCTATAGGGGAAAACCTCTAATTTTCCTACGGGCAGATACCAGTGATCATAAGATTGGTTGTTTCATAAAGGACCAGGGAAACCAATGGCTGTGCCAAACTCTTTAAGGTGAAAGGAAAAACAACTGATGGACAGCGCAGATTCACATAACACAAATTAAATGTCCTCTGTAATTTGGCAAAGTTGGTGAAAGCACAATTGGGCCAATCTGTGAAACCCATGAACTTAAAGGTTTCAAATCTAGCTATGTGAAAGAAACCCACTTAAAATGCGGCCAGCAATTTCACATGTATAGTAATGTGTGTGTATATATCATAAATCAAAAGAGTCACTTCACAAGGAAAGAGCCGCTGCAGGTAGGTAATCGTCCATTAATCATTCACGCAGGATGCACGCAAAGTGAAACACAAAGTCTTCATTAATCTCCTTGCAAAACGAGTTTCAAATCCTTTCGATTCTTCTTCAGTGGCAGCAAATTAATCAGAGTTCAAACCGGAAAGTGCAGCTATTTAATGAACAGGACATCCCTTTGCTGGCCGTGGTCTATCTGAAGCATCCTGGTCTTCGTAGTTGCACTTCATAACACTCCAGTGAGCCCGGTCTGAACAGGGTGCTAAATACTTTCTATAACATCCCAAGTGGGTCGAGGCACAGTCCTTGCTTCAACTTGCTGTTAATAACAGTCTGCGTGCCATAGGCTACCTCACCATGCTTGATAACGCTTGGTAGCATATCACGGTGAACGCCATTATCGTGGCGGGGTTCTCTGTGACCGAGGCAGGCCGCGAACATCATAAATCAAGAGAGTCACCTCACAAGGAAAGAGCCGCTGCAGGTAGGTAATCGTCCTTTATTCATGCACGCAGGCTGCACGCAAAGTGAAACACAGAAAGTCTTCATTGGTCTCCTTGCCAAGTTGACATGAGCTTCTTAGAAGTTTAAACAACATTTTTCCTTTCTGCTGCCTTTTGCACACTGCTAAACTCTAAACATTTATTATAGTGTGTGCAGAGTGTTTTGCTTCACAAGAGAATATGTTTTTCTATATTAGCAGCCTTGCTTGGTAAGCTTTGCCTGCACAGTGAATGCAGAGGCCTTCAAGGTGATTTCAATACAGTAGTTGTTCAGACAGATCAGCGTACGTTCTAGACATAACATATATGCAGCTGTGGTCACCTCTGATTTTGGCGCGTTTAATAATGCACTGCGTAGGCATGATCACACACACTTTGAGCACATTCACATGCTGAGAGCTGGTGCAGAATCTGACGTGATCCATTTCTGCTAGTCCTAGAGGTATGGGGCCGCCGTTTTAATCCCAAGAGACCTTCTGTAGATATAAAATAACCTACTAGCAAGGGAGGGTGAAATAAAGGTATATTTTAAACCGGTTTCCATTTAGCATTGTAACATGCTTTCTCCCTTTGTTTTTTATGGAATAGCAACTATGCTCATAATCTTGTTGCTTATAATACGACTGCTTGTATTAGCTAAGATACTGCGCATGAGAACATGGTGTTAGAAATAAATATTTCAAACTTGCACGGGTCCTCTTTTACTCCCTATTTTGGACTTGTATGAGAGTATAATGCGAGTGTTCATGTGTTCCACATTGCCGGAGGTATTCAAAGTTCCATGTTCTGGGTTGTCTAATCATTGGTGTTATGGAAGAGCCAATGAGACACTGATGCTAGTCTGGTAATGGATGCTTGATACTAAGGTGAGTTTTGGCACACCCTAATTCGCTGGGGTCCCACGTCTCTGTGCACAGTTCTGTGTAGGAGCAGAATCCCTGCTCCAGGATCAGATCCTGGACAGCCAGCCTTACTCTCTAGACCGAGTTAATGGAATATTGTATTACGCTAACCACTGGAAAACATGGACCATAATCTGAACAGAAAGGGCATTCAATAGGTGCACAGCAGGGCAGTTGAATAAATATGGCAAAACACCTCAGAAGTACACAAACAGCCCACAAAAGGTAAGTGGCGTTCTAGCTAGATAAGGTGATAAGATCTTAGCTTACAATATATCTATATCCCCAGACAAAGTCCATGCATTTGGATACGCACTCCTCCAGCCGGTGATTTGTCAAAATCCTTTAATTCAAAGGGAATAGGCATTGTAAATCTGTTCATTTCTGTCCTGATGCCAGACACATTTCAGAGCTTTCGAGCGCTTTCCTCAGAGGCAGTTTGATTGCATTAAGTTTCACTCTGCTCACCACAGTTCCCTACATGCTTTAAACATTTAATTAGGCCTCAGGTGTGCCTCTCTAGATAGATCGTATTTCAAATGCACGTCGGAACTTGCAGTTCAATTCAGTTGACTTTTTAGCCTCCAGTGGTTTATGTGTGCATTTCAAACCTTTTTCCAGGACTAATAACTGCCCTCCAGAGGGCTTCAGAGTACACATCCTGTTCCCCACAATTATGAACCAGCTGCACAGTCATGTATTAAAAGACTTTGACAAATCACCGGCTGGAGGGTTGCGTCTCCAAATGCATGGACATTGTCTGGGGATATATATTTTCACAGAAAAAAAAAAATAGGTTTCAGGGGTGTTATAGTTAGCTGGACATTTCACTCGTACAAAACCATAGAAATTCCACCGTTATAGTTAGTTCTGCCAACTATAATTTGCGTGACCGCAATGCACTGCAGATGATGGCACATATTACATCATTAATGACATGGTCAGTGACATCACTGATGACATCTTCCCTGTGACAATCTGATACACCTCCTCATACACTAGTATAACCTTTCATCACTCACTGTAAAATACAGAGTACCATATTTGAAACCACTGACACCAATTCGTTACTACATACCCACTCACTGATGCGGATTTCTAATTAGAACGTCTGAAATTCGCTGAAAAAACCATAGGTGTCAGAGCTTTTTTAAATGCTAATTTTTAATTGCAATAGTTGTACCTATTATTTGTACTGATTTTCCACAGTTTAACTTTATTTTGTATATATTTTATTCATTAAATACAAATTCTGAAAATTGCACAAATAAAAATCAAACTAAAATATTGTTTTATATATATATATATATATATATATATATATATATATATATTCTCCATACAATCCAAAATTAGACGCGCACTCAGAGGTAGAGTGATACAGTGTCGCTTTATTTGCTGTAACGCGTTTCGGAAGCCAAAACTCCCTTGCTCACACAGCAAGTCATTAGCTCTCCACCAGTTACATACACATGGCGAGATAGCCATAGAAACAGGACTGCACACACTTCATTTCATTTTGGCTGACATTTTGGAGTGTACTTTCTGAAACTTCTATTGTGCATAGTGTCTCATGTTTACACAACCACTTGTTTATGAAAGTGATTAAGGACATTAAATCATTACTTCTTTATACACATTTCATTCGCCACAGTGGCTGTTTGTACAGTCATTATATCTAAACCCCTCTTCTTTCGCCTAGTGGCTTAATAAGGGTTCAATGTCTCTGGTTAAAGCTTTATCTTTAAAAACAAAATAAAGTGCAAAAAACGTGAACTATAAGTGAAGAATTTTCTACTTAGTGAAGAAGTCTTCTACTCTATTTTCGTGAATCTTCAGGGTGACAGGCTCAATTCCTCGTGAAGTGCACGTGATCCCTAATATTTCATCTCGATTTCGCCTGTTAGAGTAAAACAAAATTTAAAATTACATTCTTATTCTCATTAAAACATTTTTACCAGCTTAGATGCTTAAACCAACATTCCTACATTGTGACCACCTTTATACTTATACATTTCATTTTTTACAGGATTCTTATTCCACTTTCATGAGTCATATAGATGAACTATCAGTTCCTCATGGTCATTGTGCCCATTCGGCTGTCTTGATTCTAGTTCTAGAATCCATTTGGACTCTTTTTTCCTCAGCTGTATCTCTCTGTTACCCCCTCTTTGGTTGTATCTCACCTGTTCAATAGCAAAGTATGTTAGCAGATTGCAGTTTGATCTGTGATACTGCGCAAAATGTCTTGCGACTGGGTATTGGGGGTCCTGATTGGTGATCGCCCTAAGGTGTTGCATCACCCTATTTTTGGCCATTACTGTTGTGCTGCCCACATATCTTTTTTTGCATGGACATTCAAGCACGTACACCACATGGGTGGTGCTGCATGTCAGGAATTGTGTTATCTTTCTTTTGGTCTTACCCTGGGGGAGTTCAAAGTCTTTTCTCATAGGGCTATGTTTACAGGCCTTACAGTGCCCACACGGAAAGAAACCTACCAGATTATGTTGGTTCCTATCTTTGTAGTTTGTAATGTCTCCCTTCGTAAGTATATCCCTCAAGCTATGACTCTTCCTGTAGGTGATGGCTGGTTTATCACTTAGTTCAGGGCCAATGATAGGGTCGCTTTTAAGGATATTCCAGTTTTTTGTAATTATTTTTCTTACTTTGTGAGACCCCCTATTGAATGTAAGAATTACCCTAGTGGTCTCATTTCCTTGCATTTCCTTCTCTTTAGTTATTAAAGCACTTTAATAACTAAAGAGAAGGAAATGCAAGGAAATGAGACCACTAGGGTAATTCTTACATTCAATAGGGGGTCTCACAAAGTAAGAAAAATAATTACAAAAAACTGGAATATCCTTAAAAGCGACCCTATCATTGGCCCTGAACTAAGTGATAAACCAGCCATCACCTACAGGAAGAGTCATAGCTTGAGGGATATACTTACGAAGGGAGACATTACAAACTACAAAGATAGGAACCAACATAATCTGGTAGGTTTCTTTCCGTGTGGGCACTGTAAGGCCTGTAAACATAGCCCTATGAGAAAAGACTTTGAACTCCCCCAGGGTAAGACCAAAAGAAAGATAACACAATTCCTGACATGCAGCACCACCCATGTGGTGTACGTGCTTGAATGTCCATGCAAAAAAAGATATGTGGGCAGCACAACAGTAATGGCCAAAAATAGGGTGATGCAACACCTTAGGGCGATCACCAATCAGGACCCCCAATACCCAGTCGCAAGACATTTTGCGCAGTATCACAGATCAAACTGCAATCTGCTAACATACTTTGCTATTGAACAGGTGAGATACAACCAAAGAGGGGGTAACAGAGAGATACAGCTGAGGAAAAAAGAGTCCAAATGGATTCTAGAACTAGAATCAAGACAGCCGAATGGGCACAATGACCATGAGGAACTGATAGTTCATCTATATGACTCATGAAAGTGGAATAAGAATCCTGTAAAAAATGAAATGTATAAGTATAAAGGTGGTCACAATGTAGGAATGTTGGTTTAAGCATCTAAGCTGGTAAAAATGTTTTAATGAGAATAAGAATGTAATTTTAAATTTTGTTTTACTCTAACAGGCGAAATCGAGATGAAATATTAGGGATCACGTGCACTTCACGAGGAATTGAGCCTGTCACCCTGAAGATTCACGAAAATAGAGTAGAAGACTTCTTCACTAAGTAGAAAATTCTTCACTTATAGTTCACGTTTTTTGCACTTTATTTTGTTTTTAAAGATAAAGCTTTAACCAGAGACATTGAACCCTTATTAAGCCACTAGGCGAAAGAAGAGGGGTTTAGATATAATGACTGTACAAACAGCCACTGTGGCGAATGAAATGTGTATAAAGAAGTAATGATTTAATGTCCTTAATCACTTTCATAAACAAGTGGTTGTGTAAACATGAGACACTATTCACAATAGAAGTTTCAGAAAGTACACTCCAAAATGTCAGCCAAAATGAAATGAAGTGTGTGCAGTCCTGTTTCTATGGCTATCTCGCCATGTGTATGTAACTGGTGGAGAGCTAATGACTTGCTGTGTGAGCAAGGGAGTTTTGGCTTCCGAAACGCGTTACAGCAAATAAAGCGACACTGTATCACTCTACCTCTGAGTGCGCGTCTAATTTTGGATTGTATGGAAAATAATTGGCTGGCGGGGCTCTGCCAGCCGTGAACGCGCCACCGGACTATGGGAGGTTTCACCGTGGAAGAGCCGTGAGAAGCAAACATACATATATATATATATATATATATATATATATATATATATATATATATATATATATATATATACATACACACACACATATACATACTAGCAGCCCGCCCCAGCGTTGCCTAGGGCAGAAAGGGGCAGTACACCCGCTCCCGCCCCGACCCCCTCCCGCCCGACTCACTCGCCCCCCCCCCTTCCGCCCCGACTCACCCGCGCTCCGACATTTTCCTTTACTGCTGCCTCCTACTTGTCTCCCCCTGCATATCACAGTCTCGCACTGAACTTTCCCTTTCCTTACCTGTGCCGCCGCTCCTCACTGCACAGCCGCTAGTCACTGCACTGCCGCTCCTCCTTAGTCTTCACGCACGTCGCGGCCAGCGCTAGGTCCCGGCCGGCGCTACTTTCAGGGGACTACTTTGTTTGCAAACTTAATTTTTTTAATTTACTTTTTTAAAAATTTATATAGCCTATGTCCATCTACACACCCTGACACAGACAGACGGAGATATATATATATATATCTCCGCTCCAGGTTGTCCACCTTTGAGTAGCACCCGAGCAGCAGCTTGATTTATGTGAAGGTGAGGATGGGGATCCGCTTGTAGATGCCGCTCCGTAATGGATCTGCCAGACGCGTTTCGAAGCTCCATCTGCTTCTCTTCAGGGGCTTTAACGGCAGCGGTATGCGCAACCGCTAGCCCACTTCTCCATTTTCCATAGGACACACTCACCGATGGGAGGCTCAAATGATACTGTATTATGGGAAGTGTGGTGCGGAAAGCACAAATCAAGTCCTGTATGGACCCCGTAAGTGGGCCCGTCCTCAATCCCATGTACGGCTGCTGTTTAACTTCCGTGACCCCCAAGGGTAACGGGGCGGTGCATACTCCACGGCTGGACTGCCACGTGTAAATTGTCGCTCCAGGTTGTCCACCTTTGAGTAGCACACAAGCAGCAGTTTGATTTATGTGTAGGTGAAGACAGGGATCCGCTTGTAGATGCCACTACGTAACAGATCTGCCCGACGCGTTTCGAAGCTCCATCTACTTCTCCTCAGGGGCTTTAACGGAAGTGGTGTGCGCAACCGCTAACTCACTTCTCCATTTTCCAAAGGTGGACAACCTTGGAGCGAATATATATATGTATATATATATATATATATATATATATATATATATATATATATATATATATTTGTTTTTTCCTTTAACATCAAAAACTACTGAACAGATTTACACCATTTAACAAAAAGGCGCGAGTCTGAACCAAGGACTACCTCTTTGCCAAATCTGGTGTCATTCCGTTCAGCAGTTCCGGCTGTAGCTGCGACTAAAGGTTCCGATGTGAAATTGCATGGGAAAACACATTTTGGGACCTCCCATTTTTCTCAGCCCCTGCTTGACAAATCATCCCCAAACTTTCAGGATAGGAGCGGACCGGAGCACCCCACAAGTTTTGAAAATTTCGCGAAGATTATACAACCGGCGCCAAAGTTATTGCACACAGAATGTTGCGCATTTCCTATGGAAAACAGGTCCCAACTATAACTACCTACTGGCGATGGAGAGATATATATATATATATATATATATATATATATCTCTCCAACGTAAGAGTCATCCCCTTTTGAAAGAGCCAGCATTCAGGTAGGTAAAAGCATTTTAGTTTTAATTTGCAAGTTAGCAGCGTGATAAGGTAAGAGCAAAGTCCTATGCAGATTAATAGCCTGACGCGTTTCATGCTCACCCGAGCATTTTCTCAGAGGCTTCTTGAACTCTGTGAGGAGCACTGGAATTTTCAAACATTAACACCTGCTCCAGTGGGCGTTGGCGCCCCCGGGGCCTGATGGTGTTTGTAGTTCATTTTGATAATGCTGCAGTGAGCTGCTCCAGAATGTAATTTCTCAACACAAAATAAAACCCCAGTGGGTCCGGACATTGTTCCACTCTTGTCTGCGCTGTGAGTAAAAACCTGCATAACGACCTTCCTGCAAATTCGTGCTGTTAGCCAGGTGACTGCAGCTTAGACCACTTTCGTATATATATATATATATATATATATATATATATATATATATATATATATATATATATATATATATATATATATATATACACACACACACACACACACACACACACACACATACACACATATATATTTCCTACTGGCGATAACCAGTAGGTATATATAGTTAGGACCTAGCTACCATAGGAAATCTAACATTCTATTGGGAATAACTGAGGAATTTGCGTGTAATTATCCAAAATTTAGGCCAGCTCCGCTCCGCTTCTTCCCTGGAAGTTTCGGGGGGCTTCGTCATGCAGGGGGCAAGAAAAAAAGGGGGTCCCAAAACGTGTTTTCCCCATGTTAATTTCCATTGGACGAATAGACAAGGCTACAGCCGAACTGCTGAATGGAATTACACCAAACTTTGCAAAATTGCAGGAACTGGTACGCAGAAGTGCCTTTTCTATATTTGGTGAAAATAAATTGCTCGTGGTTTTTATGAAAAATAACTTCAAAAGCACATATATCTGGGCGGAGCCTAACCACACATCTAGGTAGAGACAAGTAGAGAGTGAGTAATAGAGAGTAGCAGAGAGAGAGTAGCAGAGAGAGAGTAGCAGAGAGAGAGTAGCAGAGAGAGAGTAGCAGAGAGAGAGTAGCAGAGAGAGAGTAGCAGAGAGAGAGTAGCAGAGAGAGAGTAGCAGAGAGAGAGTAGCAGAGAGAGAGTAGCAGAGAGTGAGTAGCAGAGAGTGAGTAGCAGAGAGTGAGTAGCAGAGAGTGAGTAGCAGATAGCGAGTAGAAGGGAGTGAGTAGTAGAGTAGTAGAGAATGAGTAGTAGAGAAGTAGAGAAGTAGAGAGTAAGTAGTAGAGAGTAGTGGAGACTATTCCAAAGTTTGGCACAGCACCACTTGCACAATAAGTCCAATCAAATCATATCACTTAGAGTCCTTATTGAAGCTCTGAATCTTGGTGTATATTCAAATGCTTTTATTTTCCTTAAGTTTATGTACAACAGCCAGCCGACAAGTTTCGTTCTGTACAACAGAACTTCTTCAGTGCGTTCTTATTTCCATCAAGTTATGTCGGTATCCTGTTGTCATATAACTAGATATTTCTTCCAAATGTTAGACAAGACGCAAGTACATTCTTATTCAAAGTGACTAGGTATCAATTTTACCCACACAATTCGGGCAGACTGGAGTAATTTATAGCATCCTCAAAGTCAATCTTTCAAAAATTCCAAAGTATAGGACATGATAATCCAAATGTTTCTCAAGAAAAGTCATTTTCAATCGTTCGGCATTTCGGTGTTTGGGCAGATATGACCCAGGGACCCCCAATATGCAAGGGGAATTAGTCCCCCCTCTGCAAACGCGCCAGTGGCCTGCGTTGCAGAGAGGTGTAAAAAGGGGCATAGCCTCATTACACCTCTGTGCAATGCAGCCCCCTGGCGCATACTGGAGGTTACAGGTGGGCTAGTTGGCCCCCAGGGACCCCCAGTATGCAAGGGGAATTAGTTCCCCCTCTTCAAACATGCACGGGGGCAGCGTTGCAGAGAGGTGTAACAAGGGGCCTAGCCTCATTACACCTCTGCAATGCAGCACCCTGGCGCATACTGGAGATTCCTGGTGGGCTTTCAGGTCTTATATAGTTAGGAATTAGCATTTAAAAACCGTGCAAATTCACTGAAAAAACTATAAGTTTTAGGGGTGTTCTAGTTAGCTGGACATTTCACTCATACAAAACCATTGAAATTGCTCCTCAATAGTTAGTTGTACTAACTATATTTCGCGCACCCGCAATCCACTGCTGATGATGTCACATATTACATCATTCATGATAGCAGAAAAATTGTTGGCTTTGCTCCAACCCAATAATGTCCATTGACTTATTATAATTATTATGTTTCAGTCCGACACCCAGAAAAGATCTTTTTACATTCTCTCTTTTTCTTTCAACTGTTTAAAGCAGGGATGGATAATGGATCCCACTGTGGAAATCCAGTCACATTATCAAATATTATTTTAATGTAGGTCACGATGATCACCATAACAGGGGTTGCCATCTATCCAAGATGTCCCCAATTGTTCGGGTAGTTGGTTCAATATAGACAAAGGATCCGATATGGCACTTTAATACTCTGCGTTATATTGCACATTAGAGTGTCAAGTTTACAACATCACTATTGCACTTTAAAATGAAAAAATATATCAAAATGATAAAATTGTATAATACATGTATATCCAACAGAAAAGGGTTTTTAAGTGTGTACAGTTTTACTTTTAAACCATGAATTAGTATGTATAGATATTTGTATAAGCATACTTTATTGAAATTTGTTTTATATCTATTTATATTGTGAATAGGATATAATTTTGATATTGCAATATATTTATTGGCACTCTTTGCACATGCGTAACAGCGCAAGCACAACACACTTTATTGTTGTTTTCGTGGATCAATATATATAAACAAAGCATTTATGCAGACATCAAATGAATGGGTGACACCAATAAAAGATATATATATATATATATATATATATATATATATATATATATATATTTTATACCAACTTCAAACACAATATGCCACTCCAAATTCATGTTAAACATATTGTGAATTACATGGTGACATAGACCTACTAGTATTTTCTTTATGTTTATTGTTTGTGTCACATGGTGTATACAAATGTGGTTAAAAAGAGGGCATGATGGGAAATATTTTTGATGTGATCAAGGGCAATCGCCCGAAACGCTTCATCTGCTAACGATGCTGTAACCTTCATGAAATAAAGTACCTTTTGCCAGCATTCTTGGGATTCGTTGGTCTTTTCCTCGTGAGATTGCCGAGACATTGGTGATTCAGGAGTGACCTGTGCTGTATATATATATATATATATATATATATTCACTGAAAAAAACATAGGTTTCACACCAGTTATAGTTAGGAATTAGCATTTAAAAAACCTATTAAATTAACTGACAAAACCATAGGTTTCACACCAGTTATAGTTAGCTGGAAATTTTACTGACATAAAACCATTGAAATTCCCACGTTATAGTTAGTTGGACTCACTATAACTTGCGCGCCTGCAATGCACTGCTGATGACGTCACATATTACATCACTCATGACATGGTCAGTGACATCACTCATGACATCACTGATGACACCATCCAGTGAATGTGTGTCTTTCTGAAAAATAAATTTGTTTTGTATATGTATTTGTAAAGGTCGATGGAAGAATAAATGTTTAAATAAGTGTGTAAATGGATGTTTTTTAAAAAAAAAATTGGTTGGTTAACTGGCTTATTAAGTGTATCTTAGTGAATACATATATTAGCGAGTATTGTTTAAATATTTAAATGTTTGTATCAGTGTTTCTCTTTGTGTATAAGTGGCTGCAGGGGTTGGTGACTGACTCACTGTTTGTATGTGTTTTGAAGACAGCATATGTGCAGGACTGTATGGGTGGATGAGTGTGTATATGTGTGTGTTAGTGAGTGAATGACTGTCTCACTAGTGTCTTCATTAGTAACGACATGTGTTTTAATCTAGTATATGTGAGTATTGATGTATATAAGTGAGTATAGTATATATAGTGAGGGATTGTAGGAGTTCCTGTTTAAATAAGTATGTGTTTCTATAAGTGATTGTTTTAGAGAGTAAGTATGTGTAAGTTTCCTTAGAAGTAAGGTGGTAGTGTGTGTATAAATGTATATGCAAATAAATGGATGTTCAATAGTTTATTTGCATGTGTGAGTATGTGTGTGAGTAACTTTTGGATGACTGCTGATGTGTAACAGGATGTATAGGTGTATCACTACATATGATGAGTGAGTATATATATGAGTGACTATATAGAACTGTTGGTGAATGAGTGGATGTGTATATAGATGGTGGAATTACTGAATTGGTTGTTGTTACTGGTTTGGGTATCTCCATTTTTTTGAAAATGTTTGTTTCTATTTTTGAATATGTGTTTCAAGCGTTACATTACACTGAAATTAGGTCTGTCACTCTGTCACAAGGATGGTGTCATCAGTGATGTCATGAGTGATGTCACGGACCATGTCATAAGTGATGTAATATGTGACGTCATCAGCAGTGCATTGCAGGCGCGCAAGTTATAGTGAGTCCAACTAACTATAACGTGGGAATTTCAATGGTTTTATGTCAGTAAAATTTCCAGCTAACTATAACTGGTGTGAAACCTATGGTTTTTTCAGTGAATTTAATAGGTTTTTTAAATGCTAATTCCTAACTATAACTGGTGTGAAACCTATGGTTTTTTCAGTGAATTTCAAAGGTTTTTTAAATGCTAATTCCTAACTATAACTGGTGTGAAACCTATGGTTTTTTCAGTGAATTTCAAAGGTTTTTTTAATGCTAATTCCTAACTATATAAGACCTGAAAGCCCACCAGGAATCTCCAGTATGCGCCAGGGGACTGCATTGCAGAGAGGTGTAATGAAGCCACAACCCTTTTTACACCTCTCTGCAACGCAGCCCCGTGCATGTTTGAAGAGGGGGAACTAATTCCCCTTTCATACTGGGGGCCCATGAGGGCCAATTAGCCCACCTGCAACCTCCAGTATGCGCCAGGGGCTGCATTGCAGAGGTGTAATGAGACTATGCCACTTGTTACACCTCTCTGCAACGCAGCCCACTGCCGCGTTTGCAGAGGGGGAACTAATTCCCCTTGCATACTGGGGGTCCCTGGGGTCAACTAGTCCACCAGGAGCCTCCAGTATGCGCGAGGGAGCTGCATTGCAGAGAAGTGTAATGAGGCCACACCCTTGTTACACCTCTCTGCAATGCAGGCCACTGGCGCGTTTGCAGAGGGGGGACTAATTCCCCTTGCATACTGGGGGTCCCTGGATCATATCTGCCCAAACACCGATATTCCGAACGATTGTAAATGACTTTTCTTGAGAAACATTTGGATTTGGATTATCATGCCCTATACTTTTGAATTTTTGAAAGACAGACTTTGAGGATGCTATAAATTACTCGTCTGCCCGAATTGTGTGGGTAAAATTGATACCTAGTCACTTTGAATAAGAATATACTTATGTCTCGTCTAACATTTGGAAGAAATATCTAGTTATATGACAACTGGATACCGACATAACTTGAAAGAAATAAGAACGCCCTGAAGAAGTTCTGTTGTACAGAACGAAACGTTTCGGCTGGCTGTGGTCCATAAACGTAAGGAAAATAAAAGCATTTTAATATACCCCAAGATTCAGCGCTTCAATAAGGACTCTAAGTGATATGATTTGATTGGACTCATTGTGAAAGTGGTGCTGTGCCAAACTTTGGAATATTCTCCACTACTCTCTACTACTTACTCTCTCCTACTCCACTACTCTCAAATACTCACTGTCTACTACTCATTCTCTACTACTCTACTACTCTCTACTACTCACTCCCTACTACTCGCTACTCACTACTCCCTACTACTCACTATCTACTACTCTCTACTACTCACTCTCTACTACTCTCTCTCTACTACTCTCTCTCTACTACTCTCTCTCTCTACTACTCTCTCTCTACTACTCTCTCTCTACTACTCTCTCTCTACTACTCTCTCTCTACTACTCTCTCTCTACTACTCTCTCTCTACTACTCTCTCTCTACTACTCTCTCTCTACTACTCTCTCTCTACTACTCTCTCTCTACTACTCAACCTCTACTACTCACTCTACTACTCAACCTCTACTACTCACTCTACTACTCTCTCTACTACTCTCTCTCTACTACTCACTCTACTACTCACTACTATTCTCTCTGCTACTCATTCTCTACTACTCACTCTCTACTACTCACTCTTTACTACTCACTCTTTACTACTCACTCTTTACTACTCACTCTTTACTCACTCTTTACTACTCACTCTTTACTACTCTCTACTACTCACTTTCTACTGCTCTCTACTACTCACTCTACTACTTACTCTCTGCTACTCATTCTCTACTACTCACTCTCTACTACTCACTCTTTACTACTCACTCTTTACTACTCACTCTCTACTACTCACTCTCTACTACTCACTCTTTACTACTCACTCTTTACTACTCACTCTTTACTACTCACTCTTTACTACTCTCTACTACTCACTTTCTACTGCTCTCTACTACTCACTCTACTACTTACTCTCTGCTACTCATTCTCTACTACTCACTCTCTACTACTCACTCTTTACTACTCACTCTTTACTACTCACTCTTTACTACTCACTCTTTACTACTCTCTACTACTCACTTTCTACTGCTCTCTACTACTCACTCTACTACTTACTCTCTACTACTCACTCTCTACTACTCACTCTCTACTACTCACTCTCTACTACTCACTCTCTACTACTCACTCTCTACTACTCACTCTCTACTACTCACTCTCTACTACTCACTCTCTACTACTCACTCTCTACTACTCACTCTCTACTACTCTCTCTCTACTACTCAACCTCTACTACTCAACCTCTACTACTCAACCTCTACTACTCACTCTACTACTCTCTCTACTACTCTCTACTACTCTCTACTACTCTCTACTACTCTCTACTACTCTCTACTACTCACTCTCTACTACTCACTCTCTACTACTCACTCTCTACTACTCACTCTCTACTACTCACTCTCTACTACTCTCTCTCTCTACTACTCTCTCTCTACTACTCTCTCTCTACTACTCTCTCTCTACTACTCTCTCTCTACTACTCTCTCTCTACTACTCTCTCTCTACTACTCTCTCTCTACTACTCTCTCTCTACTACTCAACCTCTACTACTCACTCTACTACTCAACCTCTACTACTCACTCTACTACTCTCTCTACTACTCTCTCTCTACTACTCACTCTACTACTCACTACTATTCTCTCTGCTACTCATTCTCTACTACTCACTCTCTACTACTCACTCTTTACTACTCACTCTTTACTACTCACTCTTTACTACTCACTCTTTACTACTCACTCTTTACTACTCTCTACTACTCACTTTCTACTGCTCTCTACTACTCACTCTACTACTTACTCTCTGCTACTCATTCTCTACTACTCACTCTCTACTACTCACTCTTTACTACTCACTCTTTACTACTCACTCTCTACTACTCACTCTCTACTACTCACTCTTTACTACTCACTCTTTACTACTCACTCTTTACTACTCACTCTTTACTACTCTCTACTACTCACTTTCTACTGCTCTCTACTACTCACTCTACTACTTACTCTCTGCTACTCATTCTCTACTACTCACTCTCTACTACTCACTCTTTACTACTCACTCTTTACTACTCACTCTTTACTACTCACTCTTTACTACTCTCTACTACTCACTTTCTACTGCTCTCTACTACTCACTCTACTACTCACTCTCTACTACTCACTCTCTACTACTCACTCTCTACTACTCACTCTCTACTACTCAACCTCTACTACTCACTCTACTACTCAACCTCTACTACTCACTCTACTACTCAACCTCTACTACTCAACCTCTACTACTCACTCTACTACTCTCTCTACTACTCTCTACTACTCTCTACTACTCTCTACTACTCTCTACTACTCTCTACTACTCTCTACTACTCTCTACTACACTCTACTACTCACTCTACTACTCACTCTACTACTCACTCTACTACTCACTCTACTACTCACTCTACTACTCACTCTACTACTCACTCTACTACTCTCTACTACTCACTCTACTACTCACTCTACTACTCACTACTATTCTCTCTGCTACTCATTCTCTACTACTCACTCTCTACTACTCACTCTTTACTACTCACTCTTTACTACTCACTCTTTACTACTCACTCTTTACTACTCACTCTTTACTACTCTCTACTACTCACTTTCTACTGCTCTCTACTACTCAACCTCTACTACTCACTCTACTACTCAACCTCTACTACTCACTCTACTACTCAACCTCTACTACTCACTCTACTACTCACTCTACTACTCTCTCTACTACTCTCTACTACTCTCTACTACTCTCTACTACTCTCTACTACTCTCTACTACTCTCTACTACTCTCTACTACTCTCTACTACTCTCTACTACTCTACTACACTCTACTACTCACTCTACTACTCACTCTACTACTCACTCTACTACTCACTCTACTACTCTCTACTACTCACTCTACTACTCTCTACTACTCACTCTACTACTCACTCTACTACTCTCTCTACTACTCTCTCTACTACTCTCTCTCTACTAGTCTCTACTACTCTCTCTCTACTACTCTCTCTCTACTACTCACTCTACTACTCACTACTATTCTCTCTGCTACTCATTCTCTACTACTCACTCTCTACTACTCACTCTTTACTACTCACTCTTTACTACTCACTCTTTACTACTCACTCTTTACTACTCTCTACTACTCACTTTCTACTGCTCTCTACTACTCACTCTACTACTTACTCTCTACTACTCACTCTCTACTACTCACTCTCTACTACTCACTCTCTACTACTCACTCTCTACTACTCACTCTCTACTACTCACTCTCTACTACTCACTCTCTACTACTCACTCTCTACTACTCACTCTCTACTACTCACTCTCTACTACTCACCCTCTACTACTCACTCTCTACTACTCTCTGTACTACTCTCTGTACTACTCTCTGTACTACTCTCTGTACTACTCTCTGTACTACTCTCTGTACTACTCTCTGTACTACTCTCTACTACTCACTCTCTGCTACTCTCTCTACTGCTCTCTACTACTCTCTACTACTCACTCTCTACTACTCACTCTCTACTACTCACTACTATTCTCTCTGCTACTCATTCTCTACTACTCTCTACTACTCACTCTCTACTACTCACTCTCTACTACTCACTCTCTACTACTCACTCTACTACTCACTTTCTACTGCTCTCTACTACTCACTCTACTACTCACTCTACTACTACTCTCTACTTCTCACTCTCTACTACTCACTCTCTACTACTCTCTAGTACTCACTCTACTATTCACTGTACTAATCTCTACTACTCACTCTCTGCTACTCTCTCTACTGCTCTGTACTTCTCTCTACCTCTCTCTTCTTCTCTCTCTACTAATCTCTACCTCTCTACCGCTACCTCTCTACCTCTACACCTCTACCTCTCTACCTCTCTCTACACGCACACATATACGCATATATATATGCATATGCATTTATATATATGTATGTGTATGTATAAAAAAACAACAAAACATTTTTTTTTAAACAGCTTCTTTTAAAACTGTCATTCTTTTTCCCCATGGTAAGCTCCCCGGTACGCGCACCGGTGCGCGTACCGGGCGCTCACCCCGCGAAAATAAAAAATAAAAATATTTTTTTTTGCCCCGCGGGGCCCTTTTATGGCCCCCACATCAAACCTAGGGGGTCAAGGGGGGTCTACTCTGCCCCCTTATGGTCATTTCCCTCTTTGTTTTGGCCACCTCTCGTGTCTCGATCCTACCGAGACACAAGATGGCGGCCGCTCCGGACTGTTTAGAATGTTTACAGACACCCAAGAACCAATCAGCTTTCTGCGTGCAAGTCGCGGTAAGCGCCCGGTGGGCGTACCGGAGCGCGGCTATAGATATATATATTTTTTTGAACCTTAATTACTCAAAATCCACTGGAGGACATATCTTGAGACATAGCAAAGGCACATCGGGCTACCAGTCCCTACAATTTTGCCAAGTTTGGTGGAAATCCATTCAGCCGTTCGGGCTAAAAGTGAAATCGACCGCCCTATGGAAATTAACATGGGGAAAACGAGTTTTGGGACCCCCCTTTTATCTCAGCCCCCGCTTGACGAATCCCCCCCCCAAACTTTCAGGGAAGGACCGGAACGACGCGAGGCCATTTTCAGGAAATTTTGAGGCAGATTCGTCAACCGGCGCCAAAGTTATTCCAAATAGAATTTTGAGATTTAACATTGAAAAAAATCCTAACTATAACTACCTACTGGCGACCGCCAGTAGGAGATATAGATATATAGATATATATATATATATATATATATATATATATATATATATATATATATATATATATATATATATATATATATATATATATATATATATATATATATATATATATATATATATATATTACCTACTGGCTATCGCCAGTAGGTATATATAGTTAGGATTAATTCCCTATGGGATTTCTGAAAATTCTATGTCTAATAACTTTGGCGTTTGTAGACGGAATCGGCTGAAATTTTCAGGAAAATGGCACATTTTGTTTCTGAGCAGCCCCTGAAAATTTGGTGGGGTTTCGTCAAGGGGGGGGGGCTGAGAAAAAAGGGGGGTCCCAAAACGCGTTTTTTGCATTGAGTTTTCCATAGGGCGGTTGGACTTACTTTTAGCTCGAACGGCTGAATGGATTTGCACGAAACTTGGCAAAATTGTAGGGACTGTTAGCCCGATGTGCCTTTGCTAGGTCTCAATATATGTGCTTCAGTGGATTTTGAGAAATTAACGTTTAAATCAAGATATATATCTGTAACAGCGCTCCGGGCAGCGATCCGGTCCGCTTACTTTTCGCGTTTCGGAACTTTGCGTGCAGAAAGCTGATTGGCTCTCCGGTGTCTGTCAACATTCTAAACAGTCCGGAGCGGCCGCCATCTTGTCTCTCGGTAGGATCGAGAGAGAAGAAGAGGTGAAAAACGAAAGGGGAATTTAATGAAAGGGGGCAAGGTATCCCCCTCTTGACCCCCTAGGAATGTTGTTGTGGTTATTAAAGGGTCCCGTGGGGAAATGAAAAAAAAAATGATTTTTCACGGTAGAAGCGCTTCACGGGCCGCGAACTGGGCCGCAAACTGGTAGCGAAACGGGAATTCGCCATTTTGTGCTTCGTTAATTAAATTACTAGGTATAAGGGGGTGCGGGAGATGTATCCTAATCCCCTATGTTTCCTGAGGGTCGCTGAGGAGGCTGATATATGTTGATACATCTCTTCCAGCGGCTGTGCGTGAGCTTTTTTTTTTTTTGGCTGCGTGACAGTCCGGAGCGGCCGCCATCTTGTCTCTCGGTAGGATCGAGAGAGAAGAAGAGGTGAAAAACTAAGGGGGAATTTAATGAAAGGGGGCAAGGTATCCCCCTCTTGACCCCCTAGGAATGTTGTTGGGGTTATTAAAGGGTCCCGTGGGGAAAAGAAAAAAAAATGATTTTTCACGGTAGAAGCGCTTCACGGGCCGCGAACTGGGCCGCAAACTGGTAGCGAAACGGGAATTCGCCATTTTGTGCTTCGTTAATTAAAGTACTAGGTATAAGGGGGTGCGGGAGACGTATCCTAATCCCCTATGTTTCCTGAGGGTGGCTGAGGAGGCTGATATATGTTGATACATCTCTTCCAGCGGCTGCGCCATCTTGCCTTTTTTCCAATGCCACAATTTTGTCGTGCACGGCAGCCATTTTAGATGCCAGGCTGGTCCCAGGCTATCACCTACCCCTGCGGATGTAGTTTATGGCCCCAGCTGTAGAGAATTCAGACATGCCAACCCTCCCGATTCAGGCGTGTGACTACTGATTTCAGTGCTAGTCTCCCGCCTCCCGATTTCTGCAAGCAAAAACCCGGGGGCATATTACGAACAACTAGCGATAATTTTTGTCTCTAACTTGTTTAGAGACAAAAATTATCGCCGCACATCGGCGATTTTTATTGCAGATAAACCTTGCTATTATCGCAGAAAAGTCCGCGATATTCATGTATTATCGAGCAAATGCTCTTAGCCATGTTATCCACCTCCCATTGGATAACATGGCTAAGAACTGCTCAGGGCAGGTGTTAGATTTTGGAGATATTCGCGCTTAGCGCGAATATGTCCAAAAGTTGGTAATAGAAGATAGCGATGTTAGGGACTGTTTCCAGTCGCTAACATCTTGGCACGGCACTTTGCATGTCATTAGTGATAAGTATCACTGACATGCAAAGCGGGGCCCAAGATGGTCGCTATCTCCTTTTAGCTGTCACTAACTGGTGTTAGCGACAGCTTGGTAATAGGGAGATAATTTTATCTCCGCTTTCATGGCTTTTAAAGCCAAAAAAGCGGAGATAAACCCCCTTGATAATATGCCCCACGATTCCTTGGGGGTTTCAGCTGACAGGGCTTGGTATTGTGTTACATGGTAATTTTTCCAGGAAACGTCAGAGGGTCGATGCAGGGGTTCTAGAAGAGGTGATAAACCATTTAAGCCTCATGAACAAGCACATGGTCTTTTAAAGATTTGTGAAGTACTCGGAGCGGCGGTGTGTGTGTGCCCTCTTTCAGGAGCGGGCGGGGGGGGCACTGCCAGCAACTTGCCAGGTCAGGTAGTGTTCAACACGTGCATCACCCTTTCTCTGCCTGCTATTGCGCTCCATGCTTCGGAAAGGTAAGAAAAAGAACGTGCATTTGAGTTTGAAATGTCCGATCCTGCAGCAGCACACTTCCAAAGCCCACACATGACAATAACCCGATTCAAGGCCCCATTCACCCGTTTTAAAAAAAATAGATAACACTCCAACAAAGTAAGATTATAAAACTTTATTAACTATTAACTTTAACGAACGGAACAAAAACTAAAAACAATTTAAACATTTTTCAACACAAAAAGCAACAATGGTTAGAAGCTGTCTTTTGTGCGAATAGTCCCAAGGCAGCACAACGTGCAGAGTTCTGGACGGCACCCAGGTGATGTCGCCTGGGTGCCGCACTGGTTTAGGGATCCTACAATGCAGCACAGAAAAACAGCGTGGGGCGTCCCGGGTGGTGCGGGGGGAGGCCTCGTCAGTAGCGGTCTGTGTCCAGTGTCACATGGCTGACACAACATGTACGACAGGCACCCAGGTGATGTCCAGTAAACTGCCGCACTGGTTTTGGTATCCTACAATGCTGCTCCGAAAATTGGCGTGCGGCGGCCCGGGGGTGGGGGAGGCGGCGTGAACGGGCCTCCCCAGGTGGCGGCCATCTAGCTGAGTTGCGCCCGCTCTTGCGGCTACAGCGTCTCGCTCACCATGTTGTTGAGTTGCTCCCACTCTTGCAGTGCAGCGATAGGCGGCTGCCACATGGCTCTTAAAATGGCGGACGGCTCCTCGGTTTTGGGCCTGGTCCACTGAAATGGCCCTGGGACACTTTGGAACTCGGACGCTTGCCTGCTAGGGCTTGGGCTCCATTCTCGAAAAGCGTCCCCTCAGCCGTGAAGATTGTACAAAAGTCTTGGGGGCCCCCGACTCCCGCAGGCTTCCGGTGGGGAGCGGCTGCCATGATTGCTCGCGGAATGACCACGACGGAGCCACGAGATGGTGGTGCTCTCATGCTGACGCCAGCTTCAGTCTGAATGATCCAGAAACAAGGTGGGGCTTTCATCGTTTGGGAAAAAAAAATGTTCTAAACCAATGAAAAGTGTTATTTTTAGGTCATATGACCAAGCCTTCCATCTTTAGGAAACCAAAAGTAAAATGAACCAATGAAAAGTTTTATAAACAAGTCACATGACCTGTTATGCGGCATAGGGCTACAAAAAGCGTAGAAAATCCGTTGGCACGTGAGGCGGCGTCAGTAGCGGACCGATGTACGAATAGGCCGAAGGCAGCACAACGGGCCGAGATCCGGATGGTACCGAGGTGGTGTCCAGCAAATTGCCGCACTGGTGTGGCCATCCTACAATGCTGCGCCGAAAGACGGCGTGTCCAGCTGAGTTGCGGTCACTGTTGCGGTACAGTGACTCGAACGCGCCGAGATCCGGATGGCACCGAGGTGGTGTCCAGCAAATTGCCGCACTGGTGTGGCCATCCTACAATGCTGCGCCGAAAGACGGCGTGTCCCGCTGAGTTGCGGTCACTGTTGCGGTACAGTGACTCGAACGCGCCGAGATCCGGATGGCACCGAGGTGGTGTCCAGCAAATTGCCGCACTGGTGTGGCCATCCTACAATGCTGCGCCGAAAGACGGCGTGTCCAGCTGAATTGCGGTCACTGTTGCGGTACAGTGACTCGAACGCGCCGAGATCCGGATGGCACCGAGGTGGTGTCCAGCAAATTGCCGCACTGGTGTGGCCATCCTACAATGCTGCGCCGAAAGACGGCGTGTCCAGCTGAGTTGCGGTCACTGTTGCGGTACAGTGAGTCGAACGCGCCGAGATCTGGATGGCCCCGATGTTGTGTCCAGCAAGTTGCCGCACTGGTGTGGCCATCCTACAATGCTGCGCCGAAAGTCGGCGTGGGGTGCCCCGTTGGCTTATGAGGTGATGTCAGTAGTGGACCGATGTGTGAATAGGTCGGAACCAGCACAAGGCGCCAAGATCCGAATGGCAAGTCCTGGAAGTTGAGTGCCTCAGTTGAGAGTTCTGAGCAGTGCTTGTAAGACTGTCTGAAGCTTATTTGCACCTGCTGCAGCTTCACTAGGTCCGGCGGAACTTTTTGCCTTTTCCTTTCTGCTTCTTTTCCTACAATGCGTTTCATCTGAAGACACGACCAGGTCCCTGAATGTGTGCAGGGGGACGCTATTGATCGAATGAAAATGGCGGCTTGACACAAAGCTGACTCAAGCGTTACTGTTGATGCTATACAGACAAAAATTGGTTTTCAGTTTGTACATTCTTCAGGTTTTTTTTTTCCATCCAAGTCTGATTGAGAGTTTGTAGAAAAATGGCTTCAGATTTTGCACATACTACTCTTCAACATTCTTCCTAAATGTAACAATGTGAAACTCACTAGGAGAACGGCTGTTTCTGTTTCCTTTCAAAATGCTGCCAACAATATTTTCTGAATGGAAGACACCATCTTGTAGCATAAAGGGCCGAAAGGGGTTCTGGTCTGGCCGATGGTTGGTGGAGACATTTTGACTATATCTTGGACCTGCCCGGCCTCGCCCAAAATGGCGCCGGTATAAATGGGACTCGTAACTCCTTGCCCGCAAATGTATATCTAGAAAATGTTATTGTAAGTGGCCCTGCTCTATTTTAATTACAAAATGTATGTCCACCGATTCCGCAACTGTTAGACACCTTAGTTCTTGCAACCTAATGGCCCGCTCGTTACGTTCCTCTACAGTGTAAATGTCTCCTCATCATATACGATTTCAGTTTGCTCCGTGGCCGGCCCACGTGGTTATAGGCCCGTATTTGTATACTGACATTTTCACAATAAAGGTTTTTAAAACAAAACACGGTAGTAGTATTTACATTGGTAAAGTTTTTACTTTTAGTCACTGTTTTCGAATCAGTAAAAGGCAAGTGAAATAAAGCAGTCCAATTACATGACGGATAAAAGGTATAATATGTAGGAACGCAGTAAAGATAAATGGTCAAGGGCAGTTGTGTTTTTCATGTCTGCAACATAAAGTGATCGATAAGAATCTGATAATCAGGCGTATCGGCGACTAAGACAGCAGGCCGAATCTCTTTTACTCAACGGCTCCGTCATGGAAGGAAGAAACGCCCTTTTTCTCGAAAAAGGAATATATTTTACTTGCAAGACAGTTGTAAATTTTCCGGGAAAGTACATTAGCCTGGAATATTATAACATATGTTTGAAAAAAAAATATTGTTCGAAAATAATAAAAAGCGTAATTTTTAGGTCATATGACCAAGCTTTTCATCATTAAATTAACAAAAGTAAAATGAACCAATGAAAAGTTTTATTAACAAGTCACATGACCTGTTATGCTTACGTTACGCGCTGCGCGCCGCGCCTCGGATCACTTCCGGGTGCGCTAACGCGGCGTGTCATACAACGCATTACGCGACAACGTAGGTCAAGAATATAGTCTAAATGTCTCCACCAACCAGCGTTCAGAACACAACCCCTTTCAGCAGTCCAAAAAGTTCTGTTAAATGACAACAGAGGGGACAGGCAACAAGAACCATCAGTCAAAGAGGGGAGGGCAAGTTCTTCTCTTCCGGGTCACGTTGGGGCGCTACCGGAACTGATCGAATTGGTAGTCTATAGTGTTTCTGGATGTTTCAGACTAAAGCTGGCGTCAGCATGAGACCACCACCATCTCGTAGCTCCGTCGTGGCCATTCCACGAGCAATCATGGCAGCCGCTCCCCACCAGAAGCCTGCGGGAGTCGGAGGCCCCCAAGACTTTTGTAGAATCTTCACGGCTGAGGGGACGCTTTTCGAGAATGGGACCCAAGCCCTATCAGGGAAGCGTCCGAGTTCCAAGGTGTCCCAGGGCCATTTTAGTGGACCAGGCCCAAAACCGAAGAGCCGGCCGCCATTTTGAGAGTCCTGTGGCAGCCGCCTATCGCTGCACCGCAAGAGCGGGAGCAACTCAACTAGATGGTGAGCGAGACGCTGTAGTCGCAAGAGCGGGCGGTAAACAGCTGAATGGCGGAAGAGGCACAGTGTAGCAAAAGCGGGCGGAATGGCAACTAAAACGGTAAAGGGGCGCCCCACTACAGCTTGTCTTCAGGTCAAACGGATTGTGGGACAAGGTCCAGAATTGAAGAGTCATCAAAAGGCAAAAAGTTCCGCCGGACCCCGGGAGCCGGCCGCCTATGTCGGGGGCGATCTCAGGCTACACCAGTGCTATAAGACTTGGGGAGGGTGTCGGAGCCAAGCGTCTTCTCCGAGTCCATGGCCATCACACCGCCCCTCAGGGGCCTCCGTCAAGCTGTTTAGGAAGCTAACATATCACATTGTTTTCTAATGCAGTCAGGTCCACAAACGACACTCACTTACTTTGAGATAGTGAAGCTGCAGTAGGTGGAAATAAGCTTCAGACAGTGTTACAAGCACTGCTCAGAACTCTTAACTATGGCACCCAACATCCAGAACGTATGCTATTTGAGAATGGCAGTGACATCGAAGCATCTCAGGGACCAAAACCATTAACGTACTTTCACGTATGAAAATCTTACTTGGGGAGGGGGCAGGAGCGAAGCGCCCCCTCCCAGTCAGCGCCACCACACCGTATGTTGAAAATCTGAAGCCATCGTTCTACAAAGTCAACCAAACTTGGATTGAAAAATCTAGAAAAATGTACAAACTGAAAACCAGTTTTGGTCTGCATAGCATCAGTAGCAACGCTTGAGTCAGCTTTGTGTCAAGCCGCCATTTTGATTCAACAAAGCACAGGCATTGAAAAAGGCTCAAATTCAGAACTCTAAACTATGGCACCCAACATCCAGGAGCTTGCCATCCGGATCTTGGAGCCTTGTGCTGCTTTCGATCTATTCACACATCGGTCCACTACTGACATCATCTTATAAACCAACGTTATGTAAATAGTTTTTTAATAAAATGTTTTACCCTGTTTCTTTGCTGGTGTGTTGTCTATATTTTTAATATTTGCATAGGGTTTGTCGTTATTTTGTGCGGGATGGGTGATGGAGCCGAGCTGTCTTGCAGCCCTCATGGTGTGGAGCTCAGTTCATCTCACTATTTTCGTATTTCTCATGAAGGGTTGTTCCTAATATTTCTATTTTAGCGAGGTCAAAAAGAGATCCAATTAGTGGCCTACTGATTTTGCTAGATTACTTTTATTTTTTTACACGATTTTTCACTATCTGCAAAGACTAAACAGAGTATTGCGACTTTGTGCTTGTTTGTAAATAGAGAATGATCCAAAGAGAACCAATTCTAAAACAGTAAATGCTTGGACAACAATCAATCAAATGGAGAGACAAGTAGGCACGACGGATTACAACGGGGGTAAAGGCCTGCGTTAACTACCCTTCAGTATCTGCAAAGAGAGAGTACTACTAAGACAAAAGAGGGGAGGGGGGGCGGTGCAGCGTTCAAAGCACATCAGCGTGCATAAATACGAAAATGTTTTTATCTATCACGTACTTGACATTTTAAAGCTTTTCATATTTGCTATTAAAAAACCAATGAAATTCACAGAAAAAAACCATAGGTTATAGTGGATATATAGTTAGGAATTTGCATTTACAAAACCTTGAAAATTCAATGAAAAAACCATTGGTTTTAGGCCATATATAGTTAGGAATTAGCATTTACAAAACCTTATTTTACTCGCATAAAACCATCGAAATTCCATATATAGTTAGAAGCGCTAACTATATATCGCGCACCCGCAATCCACTGCTGATGATGTCACATATTACATCATTCATGACATGGTCAGTGACATCACTGATGACATCACTGATGACAACTCAAATGACATCACTGATGACATCTCAAATGACATCATTGATGACATCACTGATGACAACTCAAATGACATCACTGATGACATCTCATTTGTCATCACTGATCACATCACTCATGTGATAATACAATGAACCTCTTCAGACTCTAATATAACCTTACATACACTCAGTATAAACAGACACTCACAGACTGTCACTCATCCATGGAGTTACTCACACACCTAGTCAGTCATGCAAAGAATCAATCACACCTCCATTTCCTCAACTATACAGTTATACACATCTTACTTATTCAAACATATAATAACACATATTTACTCTCTTATATAATCCCTGATACAAGCTCACAGTGATCGATACAGCCACTCACACATTCACTGGCTCTTCTGTTCAGTTATTTATATATTTCAACTCTCACATGTATTGTGTTTTACATACGTACTTACTTGCACATGTAGCACTGAGAAATCCATTCACTCACCAACACACCCATGCACAGTCAACCGCCCATATAGCGGTTTCCACATGCACTCTTGAACTCATACTCCTAGTGAATCAACTGCTTACACATCTATGCACAGAGTCACGCACCTCCCAGCCACCCACACACACACTCAGCCTCCCATTCAAATACTTGGGCAACCAATCAATAACCCATATGGCCACTCTCATAGCTACTGATCAACACATGCAGCAGCTTACACAACAACAAACATACTGATGCACAAATTAAGACAGTTTAGTCACTAACCCATGCACTCAGTGAGACACATTTAATCACTCTTTCATACAGTCAGTCATGCACCTACTAAATTCTTCATCCAGACACTTATACATCCACTCATTCTTCAATATGTAAAACATATTTAAACTTTACAGACACATACAATCACTGGATGTTGTGATCAGTGATGTCATCAGTGATGTCATTTGAGATGTCATCAGTGATGTCATCAGTGATGTCACTGACCATGTCATGAATGATGTAATATGTGACATCATCAGCAGTGGATTGCGGGTGCGCGATATATAGTTAGCGCTTCTAACTATATATGGAATTTCAATGGTTTTATGCGAGTAAAATAAGGTTTTGTAAATGCTAATTCCTAACTATATATGGCCTAAAACCAATGGTTTTTTCATTGAATTTAAGGTTTTGTAAATGCAAATTCCTAACTATATATCCACTATAACCTATGGTTTTTTCTGTGAATATATATATATATATATATATATATATATATATATACACACACACTACTGGCGGTCGCCAGTAGGCAGTTATAGTTAGGATTATTTAATATAGGGAAACCGCAACATTCTATTGGGAATAACTTTGGCGCCGGATGAGGAATCTGCCTGAAAATTCTGACATTTGCCTCGCTGCGCTCCTTCCCTGAAAGTTGGGGGGATTCGTCAAGCTGGGCCAAGATAAAAGGGGGGTCCCAAAACGTGTTTTCCCCATGTTAATTTCCATAGGGTGGTTGGACTCCCTTTTAGCCCGAACGGCTGAATGGATTTCCTCCAAACTTGGCAAAATTGTAGGGACTGCCTTTGCTATGTCTCAAGATATGTGCTCCAGTGGATTTTGAGTGATTTAGGTTCAAAGGTATATCTAAGCGCGCACCGGGACGCGCTCTAGCGCGCTACGAGAGTTCGCGCGCGGAAAGCGGATTGGCTCTCGGGTGTCTGTCTACATTCCAAACAGTCCGGAGCGGCCGCCATCTTGTGTCTCTGTAGGATCAAGACACAAGAGGTGGCAAAAACAAAGGGGGAAATGATCAAAAGGGGGCAGGGTAGATTCCCCCCCCCACCCCCTAGGTTTGATGGGCAAAATAAAAACTTTTTTTTTTTCGATTTGCGCAGTGGGAGCGCCTGGTACGCGCACCGGGGAGCCTACCATGGGGAAAAAAGGACAGATTTTTAAAACATGTAGCATTTTTTTTATAAATTGGAGGTAGTTCTAAAAAGAACTGTTTTTTTATTCTTTTTGTTTTATTTTTTAGGAACATTTTATGAACAATTTTATAATTTTTGGGGAGTTTTTATGGGGACAAACAAAAAACAGGAAATTGTAAACGGCTCAACGAGCAAAAAAAAAAAAAAAAAAAAAAAAAAATCAGGAAAAAAACTACGGTTTCTTTGGGCACTTGTGGTGGTCACCAGCACGGGTGATGAGTTTAACACTTTGCTCACCATAGCAAATTGTACGCCCACAAAATATGCACACTATTTTGAAATTTCCAAACTGGGTTTGGATGTTTGGGACCATCTCCCTTGCCTCTGGTCCCGATTGAGTGGGTTGGGTACTTTGGGAGGTGCTGGGAGAAGATTGGTGAGGGTTTCTGGTCATGTCTCTGACCTCTGCCGCAGCATAGTTGTTAGGGTGCCGGCGTTGCATGCGGCGAATCATGGTGTTGCCAAAAGAATATTTTTTTTGGCAGGGTTCCCACTGGAAAGTACAGTGCCACAGATCAGACAAGTAACCAATGGCGCATTCACTTTCTTGAGGCCCTTTGGGATTTTAAAAAACTCCCAGACAATGTGCTCCTTTGGCTTGTAGGGGGAATTTCAATGGTTTTATGTCAGTAAAGTTTCCATCTAACTATAACTGGTGTCAAACCTATGGTTTTTTCAGTGAATTTAATAGGTTTTTTAAATGCAAATTCCTAACTATAACTGGTGTGAAACCTATGGTTATTTCAGTGAATATATATATATTATATATGCATATATACACATACACACACACAAATGATAAACCAATGGCTACAGTCAGGTGCTTAAGTAAGACCATAAAAATAAAACAATTAAAAAAATAATAATCTATACAAATGTACCAGTTATGGTTTACTGAGCTAACTATAACCTGCACCAGTCAACCTCTTGACTTTAAAACTGTGGGTCATTTGAAGTCTTTGAGAGGGTCACCTATTAAGGTGAATAGAAAATTGGACACAAGTGTAGCATGTTGAAAGACTTCAAATCCACAAGACCCAAGACCTACAGGGCACGGTCACTATGAATGGATATCTTCAGCGATGTCATCAGTGTGATTATTGATGTAATATGTGAGGTCATAAGCAGTGCATGGCAGGGGCATATGGTAGAGTTAGCTCACTAAACTACAGCCAATTTCAATTATTTTAGTGTTTTTCTAAATGCTAGTTTTTTCCTTATTTCTCAGCGAATTGCTTGTAGTGTTTTTACTGCAAGCTAAGATCTTATTACATTCCCAAACCATAGTGTCACTTTAACCTTTGTGTTTTTTTCCCCTTCAGTTAGTAGACACATGGAGTTTATCGTAAAGCTATAAATTCCAGCATCCATTTACCTTCACAATATTTTGGTACTCATTATTTTGGCCATAGTGTTTTTATAGGGAGAGACTTCATCCACCATATTCCGGCAGTATTCCTGCCGGAGGCCTGTACACCGAGCAGTAATTTGCTGGTACTTTCAGTGAATATTGTTGAAAAGGAATATAGGTCCACTTTTAAAAGGGGGTTGTAGAGATTTGCATGGGAAGGATGGTTTGCAGGGTGACTGTCTGAAAATAAAGAGCTGGAATGAAAAAAATGAACTGGAAGGAAAAGGATTTAAATAAACTTGTTTAGGGTCGGTTTTGCTGAGCCATCAAATCGTACAATTGCATTTTCAAGATCTCCACAAACAATATGTAGATAGTCAATTTACATGCAATGGAGTCAGTGGAAAGTTTGCAAATGTGTTGACATCATGTAAACTACACAGGGCTTTACTATATGGCCGCATAATCAGTCATTTATTTTCTAGATGTTAGTTACTGACATATCAATCAGCTTATTTGGTAACATATTTCAAAAACAGAACATAAAAACATATATAAAGTAAAGAAAATGGTGTCTCTTACCCATTAAAGCAATGAGATCTGTCATTGCCTCGTGTACAGAACCCCCATAAACGCCCGAATGAAGGTCTTTGGCACAGCACTCAACCTAATTTTAAAGAAATATAAACTATTTACCGTTTATTAATGATTTATTTAAAACTATGATTTTAGAGACTATCTACTGGAAATGCAAATGTTGAATACCACATAGTAGGGAATGGCGCACAGTAAGCCTACATTGATACTGAGTGTAAGCACAGCAATGAGAGAAGGTGTGAAAAGACCACACTAAACAGTAACGTCTCAGTGCTTACAAGTAAACATTCAAATTTAGTACAAACCCCCAATGGCAAGAATAACCGAGTGATTGAGGAGCACTGGAAAGATGAACATGGACCATAGGTTATTTGATTTAGAAAAGGGCACAAAGCATAATTTAAAGCGGTATTAGGCAACTAGGCCTCCAATAATGTATGCCATCCAAGACTACACTCACATACTTAACATACATTGGTTATACAAGATGATACATCTTAAGACAAGGTTATTGGGATTCTAAATCCCAAAAGGTTAGAAGGGCCCATCATTTATAGACCAGAAAGCCATTCAGTGAATCTCAAAGGGTGGCCAGCTTAAGACTACTGATACTTGCCACTGCAAGACTTTTTAATTCAATATTATGTGATGGGATTGTCCCCGCACATGGTAAATGGGTGCCTACCCCTGCCCAGAGTCCCAGGCTGCATGCAAGGCTGGTATCCGTACTTTAGCTTGCGCCCCCCAGTGTCACACTACCCCAGCATGTGCACAAAGGTGTAGGCATGACTGGGGTCAATGCAAATTATTTTGCATGCTCCTAGCTTAGCAGGACACAAGGTACACAATAAGGATAGCTTCCCCAGACAGCAGCAGAGTATTGCCTGCATTCCCTTGGTGTTGGGGTGGAGATTCAGACACTGAAATGAAGAGGATGGTGACAGGGTTCCCTTTAACAATTTCACGAAGACCTTGTTAGTACATGATTGCCAATTTGTTATTACTGTACACTGCAATTTGGTAGTGTATAGGGGTGAAAGGTGCAACCGCAGTTTTTTGTTCAAGGTGAGTATGTTTTTGTATTTTTGCCAGTCTGATTACTTTTTCAGAAAAGGTAATGGCAGCCCAGGTGAAAAGACTTCACACTTCACTGTGCCCAGGTTTTTATTATTCCTGCTTGAAGATGGTCCCATCATTTAATGTAATGAGAATCAAGACTTTGCACAAAGGAGGGGTCTTAATAGCCACCCAGAAATGACATTTAAAAAAGAACTAACTCAACCATTTTCTGAAACATGTGATCCACATCTTCTGTATGCAAAAAGTACATAAAGGAGGGGCCCACTTGGTTCCAGTTCCAAATGCTTAATGACTAAAGATAGAAATGCTATCTTCAGCACATGGACAAGTGTTGCATGGCCATCCCATATTCTCCACCTTTTCTCTATCACCATTAAATGCATGAATATACTTCACCAGGAAATGACAAGGTTCAGATCAAGTGAAGGAAAGAGGTCTGAATGATTAAGAATACGAAAGTGAGAACGGTCTGAAACTATCTTAATCTCATGTTGCCCAAAGCTTTTTCCGTCATACGCCTAGGAGGAATCCTCCTACACAAATTCTTTGTGCAGGGTCACGGAAAAGATATTTTGAAGAAACAACCTTCACCACTTAAGTATCTATTGACGTTTACATACAATGGTTCATTCATTCCTATGTGGTTGGCTCTCTCCTGACTAGAAGTTACTTCTTGCTTATAGTTCCAAATACCATGCTTACTGGAAAAATAAATGATCCTCCTCTTACACTCCTTCAGTATGCCAGGTAAAGGGAGGGTTATAAAGAATATGGTCTTAGCTTTGCATGCCTTAGCCAAGACCTTTTGATTTTACTAAAAGTATGTGTAATATACTTGCTTATTAGGGATTTCAGTGAGCCCTCTTCATTTTTTGGGAAAGAATGTTGGAGGATCTGTGCTACTAAAGTGTTTGAGGGTGTGTTTTCTAGTAGCCGATCAATGCCAATGCATTCACACCACAGACAGTCCTTCTAAAATGTTTAAATATTTGGCATAAAGTGTTGTCATTCACTCGCAAATCTACATGTTGGTGGGAATAGCAAGACAATCACATTGCTGAAATGTGTGTAACAATATTTGTGCACATTTGTTGATGTTGAGGGAGGAAATGTATTTAATCAGGTTTCTCAAATACTGACTTGCATGTGGAATTCAGCTTTTAAGCTTGGGTGATGTATTTAAAAATTTTACTGAAATCCTCACATACAAGCCAGCTACAAACTGTAGAATAGAATTATATTTTTAGTACATGAAATTGGTTTTACTATGAAGTTATACGATGTAAGCACTGAGACATAGGAAAGTGTATCATTAAGGGGATTGATCATACATTTAGTAGGTGTCCACTTATATATTGGTCATTTGGCAATTACCTAATGACCCTGGAATAATTACATAATGACCCTGGAATAATAGGAACGAATACTATCCATTTACAACACTTTCATGTATATTTAGAGTGGGAGCGCAGTAAATGCAACTTTTAGCCACATCACAAAAATTTTGCTTATGGGAAGAGATAGAATGGCTGACAGAGGTTTGAGGAGTTAAAAGGTCGATTTCCAAACTCCTACTATAGTACGTACAGCACTCCACTGCTTTGTAGGTATATTGCACTATATCAAATCACATACGTATGCAGTGTACAAAATATTGAAAGGCAGATCACTACCTTGTTTATCCTCTATGCCTTGCTCTGAAATATAAATACTATGGAAGTAATTTGCAAGGTGAAAGGCAATTTATACAGATAGCCAAGTGATAAATGGTAGATTCCAAGTACTAAATTATGAGATTTATGAAAAATCATTTAAATATTTTGGGGCACAGTCTTGTCGAGACCCAACATGCAGCTTCTTACGCTGTGGGGATTACTCTTATGGCCTTAACCTTCTCAATGATATCCCAACATGAGAAAAAATTAATCTGGTCTTTTTGTAGAGGAAGTGATTCTGGACCTGGTGACCTGCTCAGATGAGACTAGATCCAGTTGGAGCGGAGTTTCAATGAAGAGAGCCGAACACCACTCCTTCCACCCCCGCCTCTACCCACAAGCATTCCTCGCAGGGGAAGGACACCTATTCTAGGAAGTTGACTCTGTATATACTATACCAAAATGAAGTATAGTGTGCACAGAGTCCAGTGGAGCCCCAAAGGTAGGCAAAGATAATAGTTGATAGCACCTTACTCTCTCTGTTCGTGGTAAGCCTGGGCGGAGCAGTACTACGCTGAGGTCCACAGAGTGGGGGACAAACTCCGTGGAAACTCCGCTCTGCCTCAACCCCCTTAGGAAGAATTACAGTAAATATATTTTAAAGGTTAAAAAAAAACGACACTTACCTGAACTGCGGCGTCCCTGGGCTGCCGCACTCTTCTTCCTCGGTTGGACGATGATCTGCGCATGCGCATTTCTTGCAAGGAATGTGCGAGTGCATGTGCAGAGAGTGAAACCAAGGAAAGGAGGACAGCAGCCCGGGGACTCCGCAGTGAAGGTAAGTGCTGATTTTTTTTAACCTTAAGAGTATATTTAAAGTAATTCTTCCTAGGGGGGTGGGGAGTGTGGAGGAGGGCCTGAGCAACTGAGCTCCGGAGTGTGGAGAGTTGTGCCTACTTCAAGGAACGCAGAGTATGCACAACTCCGTGGGTGGAGCGGAGCTCTCCACCCACAGTTAATTTGTGGCCGCGTGGGCGAGCAGTAAGGCTTTATCAGAGGGTATGCTAAGCATTTTGTTGTACACACTCGGGTAAGAAACGATGTCACACAGTAAAAGACTGAACTCATACAAATTTGTTTTATCAAAAATGTTAGTTATTTCATTTCTAGAACTAAGCCAAGCCTGTTGCAGGTAAGTGAAATCATACTTAGAACATCTAATGCAGTGATTTACAGTGGATTGCAGGTTCAAATGCAGTTGGTTGAATTACGGGTAAGTCAACAGTTCGAAATTACTTTAGTTACTTTGTAGATTACTGTGCACATTAATTTTTAGAGCACTTAAATTACTTTTTGTAATCAGTGTAATATGCCTAGATATCACACTGAGACATTTCTTAGACAAAAAGGTAAGCAATTCAATTTTTGTACATTTGCAGTTTTTAAATGGTTTATACAAACCAACTCCACACTTCGAATAATTTTTAAGGGAAAAAAACACACAAACAGTCAGTGCAATCCAATGGAAGGAAATTAAATTAACAGTTTGCAGGTAAGCACTTTATATGTGGAAGTTGGTATTCTGAGGTTAGAACCAGGGTTCCTCCAGGGTCAAAGGTGCACTTTCAGAACATCCTCAGCAGCACTAGGGCAGACGGGTGCAAAGTGCTGAGGCCCAATGTTATCCCATGGATCACCTGGACCTCATCCAGCACGGTCGCTCCCCCCATGCTCCCTGATCCCAGCTCCTGTTGACGATCTGGCCGGCTGGTGGTACCGCTTCGAGACTACAGAGCTGTAACTGTTTGTTTATTTAATTCGGCCTCGCGCTGCATTTATTTAATTAATTCTGCCTCGCGCTGCATTTATTTAATTAATTCTGCCTCGCGCTGTGTTTATTTATTTAATTCTGCCTCGCGCTGCGTTTATTTATTTAATTCTGCCTTTAGCCCCCGGTGCACTTTGACCCTCCATCTTGTTGTGTGTTCCCTGGCCCGCCCCTCCTCCCTGCTACCGCCTCCCAGCTGCTGCCCCTCCCACGCTCCGCCCCATCCCCTCTCCATTTATGGCCAATGCCTCCACGCGCAGCGTCCACGCGCTTCGGACACGCCGAAGGTGCGCCAAAGGTAAGCCCGTCTACGCCCGTCCGCGCCTGGACCGCGCCCAGCACCAGACCCCCTGCCCCTCACGGCACCCAGCCTTCCCGCATTACCTACAATGCCGCCACCCTCCTAGCCCTTAACACCGGTCGCGCCCCCAACTGCGTCCAAGCCGCTCCTGGACGCACCCATGGACCTTTCTCCTGCTTCTCCTGCAAATTCAGCGGCACCGACAACATCTCCGCTACGACCACACCACAGATTCCCGACCCCAACCACCTACAATGCATCCTTCTCAACACCCGCTCGGTCCACAGACACGCCATTGACCTATGGAATCTACTAGACACCATTTCTCCGGACATCGCCTTCCTTACGGAAACATGGATGAACGCTTCCTCCGCACCAGACATCACCATTGCCATCCCTGAAGACTATAAGATTACTCGCAAAGACCGTACCAGCCACACAGGAGGAGGACTCGCTATCGTCCATAAGAAATCAATCCGCATCTCAACCAGCTCTGACGCCAACCTCGTCAACTCCGAACACCTTCACTTCCAGATCCACATCGACCCCAAGACCACACTCAGAGGCACTCTCCTCTACAGACCACCAGGACCCCGCACAAAATTCAGTGAAGACATCACGAACTTCATCACTCCTCACGCGCGCCCCTCCAAAGAATACGTCCTTCTGGGAGACCTCAACTTTCACCTTGAAAGGATCAACGACCGCAACACCGCCACCCTCGTGGACAACCTCGGCAACCTCGGACTTAAACAACTAGTCACTTCCCCCACCCACATCGCAGTTCACACACTCGACCCCATTTTCACATCCAGCAATCATGTCTCCTTCACCCACACCACGGACCTCCTCTGGACTGACCACAGCTGCGTTCACTTCACCTACAACAAACCAAAACCCAACATCCACCTCCAACCTACCCTGCAAAGAAACTGGAACAAAATCACCACGGACCAAATCTCCGCATCGCTCCTTCGAAACTCCCCAGCCCTCTCTTCTAACGCCAACGAAGCCGCCGCCAACCTCACCCTATGGTTATCCAACACCGCCGACACCTAAGCACCACTGAAAAAACGTCAAAGCAAACCTGGCAGCAAGAAGACCTCATGGTTCAACGATGATCTTAGGAAATCCAAGAAACTCTGCCGCTCCCTTGAAAAGGCCTGGAAAAAAGACCCATCCACCAGCACCAAGGACGCCTTCAAAAGCGCCACCCGCACTCACCACCAACTGATCCGAAAAGCCAAGAAAATAGCATTCAAGGATCGACTTGACAACAACGCCCACAACAGCAAGGAACTTTTCAACATCGTCAAGGAATTTTCCAATCCCTCGGCCAACTCCAACGACATCACCCCCTCTCAAACCCTCTGCGACTCCCTAGCCTCTTTTTTCCACAACAAGATTGCAGACATCCACAACAGCTTTGACAACCAACCCGGAAACCAACCCACCCTACCATCTGCTGACCATCTTCCCCCCGTAAACTCCCTTAACGCCTGGAACCCAATCTCCACTGAGGAAACCATCCGCCTGATGAATTCCATCCATTCTGGATCCCCCACAGACCCATGCCCTCACCACATCTTTAACAAAGCAGACTCCGCCATAGCACCGCACCTCCGAGACGTCATCAACCGCTCCTTCAACTCCGCTACCTTCCCAGAAGACTGGAAACACGCTGAACTCACCGCCCTTCTGAAAAAACCAACAGCGGACCCCCACCGAACTCAAAAACTACCGCCCCATCTCGCTTCTTCCTTTCCCGGCCAAAGTCATCGAGAAAGCCGTCAACAACCAGCTCGCCGCCTTCCTCGAAGCCAACAAATCCCTCGACCCCTCACAATCTGGCTTCCGAGCAAAACACAGCACTGAGACCGCCCTCATCGCAGCAACAGACGACATTCGAACTCTACTGGACAATGGAGACACAGTCGCCCTCATCCTCCTCGACCTCTCTGCAGCATTCGACACAGTCTGCCACAGCACCCTTCTACAACGCCTCAATAACATCGGAATCCAAGGAAAAGCACTTGAATGGATCACCTCGTTCCTCACCGGAAGAACCCAGAGAGTCCGCCTTCCTCCATTCAAGTCCGAGGCCTCTGAAGTCATCTGCGGCGTACCTCAAGGATCCTCACTCAGTCCCACCCTCTTCAACGTATACATGAGCCCCCTCGCGGCCATCGCCCGCCAACACAACCTCAACATCATCTCTTACGCGGATGACACTAAACTGATCCTTTCCCTCACCAAGGACCCCAGCTCCGCCAAAACTAACCTACACGAAGGAATGAAAGAAGTCGCCGAATGGATGAAACAAAGCCGTCTGAAACTGAACTCAGACAAAACAGAAGTCCTCATCTTAGGTACATCCCCCTCTGCCTGGGACGACTCCTGGTGGCCGGAAGCCCTCGGAAAAGCACCCATCCCGACAGACCACGCACGGAACCTTGGCGTCATCCTGGATTCTTCACTCTCAATGAACAGACAAGTCAGCGCCGTATCCTCTTCCTGCTTCAACATTCTTCGCATGCTCAGAAAAACATTTCGCTGGATCCCCTCCGAAACAAGGAAAACAGTCACCCACGCTCTGGTCACGAGCCGTCTGGACTACGGAAACACCCTCTACGCAGGTACCGCCGCTAAACTCCAGAAGAAACTCCAACGAATCCAAAACGCCTCAGCCAGGCTCATATTAGACATCCCACGCAACGAACACATCTCTGGTCACCTTAAAGACCTCCACTGGCTACCCGTCAATAAGAGGATCACTTTCCGACTGCTTACCCACGCACACAAATCACTCTACGACATCGGACCAGATTGCCTCAACTCTCGACTGTCCTTCTACACCCCCTCCCGCCAACTACGTTCTTCCAGTCAAGCCTTCGCCACTGTACCTCGCATCAACAAGACCACCATGGGAGGCAGATCCTTTTCATACCTGGCTGCTAAAACATGGAACTCACTCCCCGCTTACCTTCGCCTCACCCAGAACCACCTAGCGTTCAGAAAGCAGCTTAAAACGTGGATATTTGACAAATAATCCTCCCCCCCCCTCCTAAGCGCCTTGAAACCCTCTGGGTATGTAGTGCGCTATACAAATTTTATGACTTGACTTGACATAGGGGGCCTGTGGTTGGTGGCTGCTCGCGAGCAGGCAATAGGGTTGTGGGAGCAAGCAAAGCTCCTGGTGTTAGGCTCAGGGCAAAGGAGGGGATCAGACTTCGCACCCAAAGTACAATCACAGCGGGGCACGGGTGGCTGGGTGCTGTGTTGGCGTTGGGTGACCAGTTTTCAATGGGAATTCTCTAGTTACAACAAAGACTGCAGGCTTGGGGACGAAATCTTCTGGAGGTGACCACCGTTTGCAGAGGTAAGTTGGGATGCCGGGACACGTTGGCTGGGCCACCCAAGACCAAGGGACGTCGGGTGCAGGGATGACTTTAGGCTTCAGGTTTTCTTACCAGCTCCTTTCGGAGGATCCTCCTGAAAGGGGCTGAAGGCGTCGATTGGAGATTAGAGGCAGGTCAAATCACCAGATCTCAGGTGAGGACCGCCGGGAAGACCTTGTAGTGTTGGGCCACTCAAACTCAGGCAGTGGGCATCAGGTGCAGACTCGCAGATTTGGCCGCAGCCAGAGTCTGTGGGTGAGCAAATCCGGTGATCACGGGAGACAAGTCTTGGTTACGGAAGGCAGGGCAGGTCCTTTGGGTTCTTGAGGGCTGATGGCTGGAGGACACACCTGGATTTCGCTGGAGCAGGTTCATGGTGCGGACAGGCGGGTAGGGATGGAGCCAAGTCTGTGGGCGTCCTCCTCTTTGTTCAGCACTGCTTCTTCGGTCCTTCTTCTGGTCGGTTCTGGTCTGAGGAGGTAAGGTTCAGGGTTGCCCCTAAATACTACATTTATGGGCGTTACAGGTAAGTAAAGGTTGGGACTAATGGGTCCCTTCCTTGGGGTGGGTACAAACCCTATTATGCCATTCACCAGTGGGAGGGAGGCATGTGCCTCTGTGGCCGTCAGTCCCCCCCCCCCCCCCTCCCCTTCCCCCATCTGCAAGATGGTGGGGACTGAGTTGTGCATCAGCTCGCCTCCCCCACCTGAGGGGTGGGGTTGGTAAAGGTGGGCATACCTCCCTTCCTCACTTGGTTTTCCCGCTAATTCTCCCACCCAAAGTGGGGGTCAGAACCTGTGGGGACCAGTTGCTAGAAGCAGCAAAGGCCTGGGGTAGCTCACAAAGGTCTTTAAAGCTTCCCCTTCATGGACCCTGCCCATCCTGGGGGAGGGGGCTTGGTACCCCGTCCCAGGATATGCATAGTTTCAGACCTCCTTCTCATCCTCCCCCCCCTTCCGGAGAGAAGCAGCCTCGCGACACAGAGATCCATGTCTGATGGTGGCAGCTGGCGAGCAGCCACTTAGCCATGACACTAGGATTAGGTCGTTTATCAGATGGCATCTCCAAGATGCCCTAGGAGTGCATTTTTCATTAAATCCCACACTGGGATTAGTGTGGGTTTAATGTGCATAGACATTTGATACCAAACGTCCTAGTTTTCCGTTAGGCAGTTATGGAGCTGTGGAGTTCGTAATGGCAAACTCCCAGCACCAGATACTCTTAATGGCATTACTGTACTTACAATGTCTAAAAATTGGCTTAGACACTGTAGGGCAGAGGTCTTCAAACTTTTTTAGGTTGAGCCCCCCCAGCTCAATCTTTTTAGATGTCGGGCCCCCCTACCACAGACATAAATTACTGGAATCTGGTACACTACATAAATGACCGCCATCCGCAGATCCCAGACCATATCTGGGAATTTCTGTCACCCTGCCTGCTACAGCACAAGCACTGTCCTGAGCCGTAATGCTGCCAATGCCTCTGAGATGTGAGTATGGCTGTTGCGACTACTGAGCTCATGCACACAGAAATTAGCATGCTGGGAGGCAGTGCACCGATACGGAGGTGGCTCCGTAGCGCACAAAAAATTGCGGTGGCTCCAGCTGCAACGAGCACATTGAGGATAGTGGCATTGCATGGCTGCAGGCAATACTACTCTGGCTATGCAGCACGTGGAAAGTTTACATTTATTTTTGTTACTTTTGTTTCTTCTTCCTCACAAGCCCGCACTCCCAAGTTCGAAATGCACTCTTTCAGCTTCCTTGCCTTAACTCGGTCATAAGCCAGCCCCCAGCTACAATTATCCAATGGGAGGCTTAGGCTCAGGCTCAGGCAGAGGCAGGGTGCATCAGACACGAATAATAGAATGAAAGCCATTCATTGATGATGACTTCTTGGATTCATGACAGGCGTGATGACATCGTCACTAACATGGTGATACACAATCATGCCTGCCTGGACAGACCTACGCCTGCGTATGAAATCCACCAGCCAGTCACCATGCAAGGTATGTTGTTCTATTTATTTTGAAGTTGTGCAATTAATATTGAGACCACCACCTGCAGAGTCAGAAACCATAGCCACAGCCCTGTTAAATAAGTGCCGGTGCTGAGTACCGGAAACCACTGGCACTGCTTGAACCGTATCCGCGCCCCATCTTGCCAAACACAGAACTTCTAATGTACTATTAAACGACCGTGAGTGTCCCCAGAGTATTTAAATCATCCTACGTGACAGGAAACTAAACAAAAAACGATACTGCATTACATGCCCTTTCTCAAACCCATAAAAAATTTAAACATGCAAACATTTCTCCTCACCAAATGTTTTGTTTCAAAAACATGGACACAAACAAAATTGCTTTAAAACTCAAACTAATAATAAATTTGTCAGTGTACAATGTGTCTAAATGTTGCCAACTCAGTAAATGTCCACACTATCTTAATGAAATCGTTGCATAATTGAAACTGCAGGGAAAGCCAGCTGAAACTTTTTAACAGTCAATTAGGTGCGCCTTCTACAATTTATGAAGAATTGACAAGCCCATACTAATGTAATTTAAAGAGAAATTTATTTGCCTCCTACTTGTGAAGAACTAACCTACCCGGGACGATTCATTCAGAGAGCTGAAAAGCTTCATCTGTGGTGGGAGGAGGGAGTCTCCTGTGCTGTGAAACCGAAAGCGACTGCTTTCACGGTTAGCTTTCAAAATGACAAAATTATGGGCAGGTTGTGCCCCATTGATAAGGAAATTGGGGAACAATGAGATGCTAGGGCGGAGTGCGCGCCCTCCCTGAGATGGTGTCAGCCCCCCCGGGCTGCGCGCCCCACAGTTTGAAGAACTGTGCTGTAGGGGACCTGGACTGATACACCTGTACCCTCGCCACTGGTGTAGTGCACCCTGCTAGAGTGGTGGCTTACCTATGCCAGGGCAGTGATTTGTCGGCATGGCACACAGTGTGCCATATCGACTGTTCACTTTGTTCTGCACTACAACACACAGTCTGCAATGGCAGTTTGTGCATACGCGTAAAGGTACAGGGCCTCCAAGGGTGGCACAATAAGTGCTGCAGCCCTTAGAGGCCTTACCTGGCCACAGTGCCCTTTGTGCCTAGGATACCATTTACAAGCGAATGACAAGCGGCCAAAGTGTCAATTGGGTTTTGTCATAATGCAGTTTTAGGGAAAGAATAAAGCCCCTGGGTATCTGGTTGGCAGGAAACCAATGCACACTCAGTCAAAGTACATGAACAGTTGGACAAAAAGTGGGGGCAACCATGCAAAAAGAGGGCACTTTCTTACACCTTAGCAGTGCACAGGCAGGTGTCAGAGGTGGAGGAAGGAGTCATGTGCTAGCCCACGTTTCATCAGCTGCTCAGTGCTTCCAGCGATTGAGAAATCATCTTGGATAGGACCCATAGAGTTGCACATCCAGAAACATCGTACCCCTTATGCGATTACAGGAGTTTATTACTTTCAAATCAAAAAAACATCTTGGAGGCAGCTCACGAGTCCAGTGTAGATTCAGTTTTAAGACGGGCACACCTGCTATTTTCCAAGATGCGTCAGAAACTGTTCTAGCTAAACAAAGATATAAAAGAAGGTACCACCTACCTAGAATCAGAAAATATTCCCCATAGGGAAGCTTCCCTTTCATATTGCTTTCCTTTTCAGGATTATTACAACACACCGTGAAATCCAGGACTGAAGATTCAAAGAACACAGGGCCGAAACTTCCAGAGATGGATGCAGAACCTACAGACTTGTCGACTGCCAAACAAAACAAGAGGCAGAAAATAGATATTCTAGGAATCACTGTATAACCCGTTGAGCAAGAATGCGGCTGTTTCACGTGTTAAAGAGGGATGGTAATCAACTGATTCAGATTGGGTTGGCCTAGAATAGGACTGTACAATGCTGTTTCCGACCTTATCCAAAGGGTTGAAATTGGATGAAATAATTTTCAGAGATACTGTAGGAGCGAGCCATTTACAGGCGCTATTCAACATGGTCTTAATGAACACAGATAGTCAGAGGTGGTGTGAGATATGATATGGGACACTGCAAAGACAGTACTACTATGCAAACTCATAACTCATTTCCCTCACGGTATCAGGATAATACAAAGAAAAAAAACAGACAGGTGCTACAGTTAATGATGAAGCACAAAAATGACTGTTCACACAAAACATTTAGTGAGGTCAGAAAGGCTAGAGGCAATATGGAGCATTTGAGGAAAGGGAAACGGACATAAACTGCTCTATACATAATATTAAGAGGAGAGTAAGCAGATTGCATACAAAATATGTAGGGCTGGACTACATATATCACATACAACAAATCAAACATGCAAGTGATACATCACACTGTGATGAGAATATAGCCAATTGGTTTACACATACATTCCTGTGAACTGTAAAGGAGGGAGTAGTTGTCTTCAAAAACAGGATGCTTCCATCTTTAGTTTGACTCCTTAATTTGAACCAGTTAGCGGAGGCATTAGAGCAACTAAGTTACTTGCGCGGAGCTCAAAAAGGCAACTGGAACATTACAGAGGGGAAAGATTCCTGGTGTGGGTGGCTTTTCTGCCTCCTTCATCAAGGCCTAATCTAAAACGTCCAAGCTGAGCTACTTCCAAACGTTTCCTATTGTTTCTTAATTGTTACTCCGTTATTACCTCCATGACACTGCTCCTCACAGTAAAACCAGATAAGAATCCTCGAGAGTTGGTTAAACTTTTCACTAAGATTTTAGTGCCATACTGGATGCAGTTTGGCCGCACTTAGTCTCTCTAAGTCATACATTTCAAAACATTACTCCAAAATAAAGTGTTTTACGCATCGAAAAAAGATTCAGACATCACAAGGTAGTCCTGTTAAAGATATTCATGGTTTAACTAATTCTATGACCCCTCAGTAGTAGAAGATATTTCCAGCATAGGAGGATTTAAATATACATTACACAAAATGTACTTGGATAAGCCTTTCACTTGGTGCCATTTATTACAGTGCCAAGGCTTGGAATCCAGATCCAATTAAATATTTAGGTAGTAATATACTCAGAAGAACCAATAATATATACAAATCTAATAGGCCAATTAAATATGCTTCAAGGGAGGGGTTGAACAGACCAGAGGTATCCAACCCTTTCTTCAATGAGAGCTACTTTCCATCAATCAAAATCATCCCACACTACTAACCACATAACTAGCAGTAAACACCGAATTATACGTGGTCATCAGATTTTTTTTTAAATGTTTAAGTTTGCACACTTTGACTCCCAACTCATTCAGCCTCACTTTAGCTACTCAACTCTTTCCTCTCTGCCCAGAGCCTACACAATCACAGTGTGGATGGCAATGCCAGAGCCAGCCCACTGCAGTAGGTGGCACTGGTGCATGGCTATTTTGAAGGTTCATGCAGTCAGGTCGATTGGTGGGTGTGTGGGAGCAGGCAACTTTGCTGTTGGTTAGGCTGGCTTCTACTTCATGGGTCTGAAACGCATTATTCCTCCGTCCTGTGATATGCATAAAGGTAAGTTCCACATCCTTTGAATCACGCATTCGGTATGGCTCTGTATCGTAAAAGTAACAGTCTAGTACCTGGAGAGCTACTTGTAACTAACAATCTACCCTTTGTAGACCCCAGAATCACAGATTGCTAGGTATTGAAGGCCAGCTTGCTTAACCAGCACTGGTTAAGCTAATAGGTATCCCTATAGGCGAGCTATTGGCTTTAGTACCGTCTTTCAGCAATGTTGCAGAGTAGCATGGCTGCTGTGTAGCATGACTAAAAGTTAGAAAAAAGCGATATGAAGCGGCCAATGCTGGGGAATGGGAAACAAAGTATCAACAAAAAGAGAGAAAGGGTTGAAGGGCACTCTTGGTCCCCAGTTAATATCACAATTAATCAAAGAAAGAGTGTCCGTACAGGAGGGGATACAAAGTGGTTGTCGCACGTGAAGTCTGAGGCCAGTTGTAAGTGGTCAGATAGTAGGACCAATTTCATGGAAAAATGCAATGCTTTTTCAGGAAACCCTCACTCACCCTAGTGGTGACATGCTTCATCATCGGGTCCACCGGGAGAGATCGAGTACCTCCCCGGTGTGCTGCGACGCCAGGAGACTGCGGAGCAGGTTTCTTGTGAGGATGAAGAGTGAAAAATTATAGTAGGGTTAAAAATGTCAAAGGTTGTACCAAAAAAACTTTTATTGGTTGGTCAACCTGACATGTTAAAAACTTATTATGTGTAGGGAAACTAGCCAAATACAATATACTGGTGTTACCCTAAGAAGAAGGTCAACATGTTTCTGCCCGTGATGTGTTACTTTACAGGGCTTTCATCAGGACCATTTAGCGAGTGTCCCAATGACAGGAGGGGCGCGCTAAGGCCCGCCCTGCCACTGGTCCTGAAAGTTAAAAATAGCACTATGTGTAAAATGGTGCAAAAAAGGAAGAAAAAACAAACTTCTAAGTTTGGGGTTTTACCTCTATTGCGAGGAACCTAGAAGTCTGTGAGAGAAAAGTGACAGACAGACAAACAAATACATAGACACAAAAACATAAAATCAATGGTTTGTAATCATATGCAGTGGCCATAAAGAGTGACTTTGTGGCGTGACACGTGCTTGCATACCTATCAAAGGCCGTGGCCGGTATGCATGAGATGCGTAGTTGAGGTAGTGCCATAATTCGGGGTGGAAGGGCCTCAACTAGCACTGAAAGATTTAATTCAGCGCGGTCTGTTGTGTGTGAAAGGTACAACAACAGCAGGGTAAATGGAGACTTTATAGTGTTTAAGTCTATACGTGCGGTAGGCCAGGTATGGTTACCCGTATATACAAAGCTACCTGCAGTGGGGTGGCGGGGAATCTTCCCCGAGGTGAAAAAACGTTAAAGCAGGGTTCCGGTACAAATCGCCGTAACACTGCTGGTCGTGGCATGTAAATTGATCAGGCACACAACACTACAATCGTGATATAGGAAATTATCCTCACTTGTAAAAAGAATGAGCCGCGCCCCATAGAACTCAGGAGGGGGGTGGGAGCGACAATGGCACACCCTATTCGGGAAAGGGAAAAACAAACACAAACAGAGGAGGTTTAAGGAACCAGCATGAACCCATTCACACGACTTGCGCTTCAAGCCTCGGCTTCATCCCGAGATACAATCTCGTTTTTCCCACCTCTCGCGGGATCACGCGACTTGTATTCCAAGCCTCGCTTTAATCCCCGGTCCCTGATTGGCCCACGCTCAGCGACCGCTCTCATAACGCCGGGCTTGCCCTTCGTTCAGGATCCACGAGATCCAGCGAGGGAGCAGCTAGGTGCCGAGCGGGTGCTGAGCGTTGCAGGCGTAAGAAACTTACTATGGGACATCTTGACATCAGATAAGTCGTGTGAATGGGTTCATGCTGGTTCCTTAAACCTCCTCTGTTTGTGTTTGTTTCTCCCTTTCCCGAATAGGGTGTGCCATTGTCGCTCCCACCCCCCTCCTGAGTTCTATGGGGCGTGGCTCATTCTTTTTACAAGTGAGGATAATTTCCTATATCACGATTGTAGTGTTGTGTGCCTGATCAATTTACATGCCACGGCCAGCAGTGTTACGGCGATTTGTACCGGAACCCTGCTTTAACGTTTTTTCACCTCGGGGAAGATTCCCCGCCACCCCACTGCAGGTAGCTTTGTATATACGGGTAACCATACCTGGCCTACCGCACGTATAGACTTAAACACTATAAAGTCTCCATTTACCCTGCTGTTGTTGTACCTTTCACACACAACAGACCACGCTGAATTAAATCTTTCAGTGCTAGTTGAGGCCCTTCCACCCTGGATTATGGCACTACCTCAACTACGCATCTCATGCATACCGGCCACGGCCTTTGATAGGTATGCAAGCACGTGTCACGCCACAAAGCCACTCTTTATGGCCACTGCATATGATTACAAACCATTGATTTTATGTTTTTGTGTCTATGTATTTGTTTGTCTGTCTGTCACTTTTCTCTCACAGACTTCTAGGTTCCTCGCAATAGAGGTAAAACCCCAAACTTACAAGTTTGTTTTTTCTTCCTTTTTTGCACCATTTTACACATAGTGCTATTTTTAACTTTCACGACCAGTGGCAGGGCGGGCCTTAGCGCGCCCCTCCTGTCATTGGGACACTCGCTAACTGGTCCTGATGAAAGCCCTGTAAAGTAACACATATCACGGGCAGAAACATGTTGACCTTCTTCTTAGGGTAACACCAGTATATTGTATTTGGCTAGTTTCCCTACACATAATAAGTTTTTAACATGTCAGGTTGACCAACCAATAAAAGTTTTTTTGGTACAACCTTTGACATTTTTAACCCTACTATAATTTTTCACTCTTCATCCTCACAAGAAACCTGCTCCGCAGTCTCCTGGCGTCGCAGCACACCGGGGAGGTACTCTATCTCTCCCGGTGGACCCGATGATGAAGCATGTCACCACTAGGGTGAGTGAGGGTTTCCTGAAAAAGCATTGCATTTTTCCATGAAATTGGTCCTACTATCTGACCACTTACAACTGGCCTCAGACTTCACGTGCAACAACCACTTTGTATCCCCTCCTCTACGGACACTCTTTCTTTGATTACTTGTGAATGGGAAACAAAGACAACGGGAGGGCACAAGCAACACAGACAATGGGAAGGCACACAGTTCGCAATGAGGCGGCCAGCGGTTATGGCATTGGGTGGTGTAACAGACAACTGGGGGAGGCAAGGGGGGTTGGAAGGTAAGCAGCAACACAGACATGGGAGGTTGGGAAATTTAGGAGGAAACACACAAAAAGAAATACGTACGAGGAGGAAGGCAAAATAGTTCCTGAACCACATGACCAGCATTGGAAGGGCACTAATCAAAATGAAGCAATCGGTATTTGGTCAATGCTCCACCAGGAAGAAGAGGAAGTGAAAGTGGCATGCGCTGGTCAATTCGGAAAAAGCAAATAAGGGGCTCCAAAGCCCATGTAGTAAACAATCTCTTACAAGAGACAGCACTTGCATGCGGTTTTAGGTGAGGCCTAAAGATTAACATGCTCTACCTTTTGGTCGGTTACACAAACAACTCAGCCCCCCGTCCTTACCCTCCCAACACATGCATCCTGAATTGCATTTTTAAAATTGTAAAACAGAAGTTTGAATCAATCCTGTGGAATGGTAATAGGCTGAAGATTAACAGACTAATTATATCAGATGACTTTCCTCACAGCGTACATTACATGGGAAGCAGAGATTAGCTCTGCTTTGGTGTGGTCTCTATAAAACAAAGGGGTAACCACTTGTGAACCACAAAGACCCTACTAGACTAGTCACATTTGACGTCCTACAGCTAGAATTAAGATTTTCATTCAGATGTGCTGACCAATAGTTTTAATATGTTGAGATGAAACTGAGTCTAGTTGACAGATATGTAGGATAGAGGCAAGATAAGAGTATACATTTGTATCTGTTCCTTTCATTTAACAGAGAGGATATCCACCTATTCATGCATACATATTGGACAAAGATGTGCATTATCAAAGAGGGATGTAGAAAAGACGTGACATTTCTACAGGAGCTATTTGAAGGCCATCAAGCAGGGGTGTTTCCTTATAGTATGGGAATGATTTGGGTTAGTTCAACAGATTCCTCCTGATCTCATGACTATAGATAGGTGGAAGGAGAAATAAGGCTTCTCCATACCAAGGACACCTGGTCCACCGTATGGATGAGAGCTACAGAAGCATCTATAAGCATGAGATTTAAAGAAAATTATTACAGTATATAAATGTGACAGTATGACCGTCGATTCTCTGAACGCTCCGCAGGGCAGTTCAGATCGATGAACTGAATAGGTCAGTTTAGAAGGGCACCCTTGAAGACAGATAGTAACCTTGTCCTAACATTAGTGCCCTTTTAACAAGGGGACGATGAATTACAATATGTGCGATACCGCACATATTAGAATTCGGAGTTTTACTGCATTCCCTGGATAAAATATATGCAGGTAACACCAGTGGATACTTATCAGGAGAAAATGGCAAGTAAATACCGGCACATGCAGATTTTGGTGCGTTGAGGACCAACAGCCACATGTTATTCCACATTATGGAGGAAAACTCGTAATGGGAATTAATTATCACTTTTCAAACAAATGAGTACATTTTTTTTTTTCGGGGGCAAGAATTATCATAACGCACACTGGCCCACTCATAACAAGGGACTAAGACTTTTAGGCAAAATAAGCTTATTCAAGATTACCAGTATAAAAATTGCACTGGACACCCTTATGTTATTATTCAACTATAATGAAGACAATGGGGAATATCTTCTGATGTAATAACAGTCACCAAGTAAACATGTATGCTGCTTGTAGTCCAGCCTATTACAGCTTAGGCATGCAAATCTCTACAACCTACTCAACTATAACCGTGGTAAATGAAGATGTGGTGTGTGAATCCAATGGAGACACTTAGCTGTGAATGAGGACCGTCTACCCAAGTATGAGCAGTTTTGTACCCTTTTTTCAAACTTTTATATACTGTGAACTCACTTCGTAGAGACCAGAGCAATGATCAATTGGAGATGGTAAGGATAGTGGCATTATTCAACCAGGACCACTAAAAATTATTTAGAGAAAATTGCAAAATAAAATTGTTAAAATAAACATTATGATTTTAAATACTTCAATATTTTCTGAATATTTTGTCCCTGCAAATGTTTTGCAAAAGAAGGATAGCAGTTTGTGGTTGAGGACTCTTACAAACTAATTCACCTTTCAATGCTCAAACTGGGAAAAAAATAAATAAATAAATAAATCTAAAAATTACCTCAATGAAGAAGTAGCAGATACCACGGAGACCATATGTAATGCAGGGTTTGTTTTTTCCCAACCAGTAATTATCAGAAATGCAAACATAGTCAACATCCTTGAAAAAAGTATCCTTCCGAGCAAAGATTAGGTCATCCAAGCCTTCTGAGCCAGATTCTTCCATGCCTTCAAAGCAGAATTTAAGGTTGACTGGAACTTCCTGAAAAAAAAGAGCAAAACGATTATACAGTTTATATAATTATTCCTAGATAAAAGTGTACACACAAATACATATAAATCAAGAAATAATATTTTTTGGCCCTAAGGGCTTATGAGTATTTTGTAATTTTACTCCATCAATACTTTATATCACACCTCCAGGTTTCTTATTTTACATTTACAGCAAATGTAGAAAGTATCAGGATTTTCACAATAATGTGACTTGACCATTATTAGCCAAAGGGATGAGTATTCTAAGAAGCAGCCATCTACCCTGCGCATACCATACCAGAGGTGTGGAATTTCTATAGTTGTGCAAAGGACATATTGTTTGGGGTGGGGGGTCAAGGACAATAAGTTTGTTTATTTTGTCCATGGAACAAGTAAGCCCAAATCCCCTGCAGCACAAACCAGTTGGCTGGCAGTTTACAGTACAACATTATGGAGCAGGGAAGAGAATGGTCTGCAGTGGAGGTAATAATTGTGTCCATACATTAATACGGTCTGAACTTGTATTTATGGTTCATTAATGGAAAGCCTTTATTAGGATGAACGCTCTAAATAAAGGTTGTAGGTGCAGACTGCACTACTGACAGTGGTTCCAGGAAAAAAAAAAAAAAAAAAGTGGGCACACGTTTGCAAAGTTTAATAGGAGGCTGCGTATAATGTTCCCAGAACGCGCTCTGATGAAATACAAATATTTGCATAAGCTCGAAAACAAGATTGGAAATTCTTTGCTTTCAAAATAAAATTAATAAGAAAAACGCAACTTGGAAAAATGTTTTGCTAAATGACTGAAATTTTAGGTACCATTTCTTTAAAGCATCATTTAGTCTAATGTGTTGTGCATGCTAGTAGTTCCCAAAATTATTTATAAAGGTGGAAAAAAAAAGAAAAAAAAAGTGTAACGAGTTTCAACAGGATTATGGGAAACATGAATACACAAGCATTGGCAAAGCCAATAGTTCTGACATTGGTGGGCAGTGTTATCAATGCTTGTACTGTTGGGAGACAGCTTTTGTAAAACTTTATTGTGGGAGCTTCAGGCCCTCCCCACTGTAACAAACTGACAAAAAGCTAAAATAGTTTTAAGTCTCAAAAAGCACACATTGCCACAGTAGTTCCTGGCACTAAACAAAACAACTTTGTGTGCCGACATACTCCTTGTGAAAGAGCAGATTGCTAATCACTCGCAGTGAAGCCAGCCGACAGATGCCTAGAAAGATAGAATTTGAATAAAATCAAAAGGACCTAAATAGGGGCCCAATTCTTAAAGAAAGTCGACAAAAGTGCAACCCTCGTATGTCTTTGCATTAGTGCAGGTTTACATATTTCATGAATTCACAAAAGTAGACCAGGAAATTGTACTTCTAGAAAAATGTGAACTGCAATTCAGCACGAGAAAATATGCGTGTGTAGATTTGCTCCTGCGAGAAGCTGTTGAGTGTTTACATGTTCACTTTCCCTCTAACCACTTTTTAACAACCCTGGAAGAATTTTTAGTTTTTTACTTTTCCAACCTTTCTCAGTATGGGAAGAAGATTAAAGAGCAGGTGAAACCCCTTAAAACATTCAAGATGATAGGTTTGCACAGACTCAAAATGGCATTTTAACCCTGGATCTATTGCTTACCGCTACCTCGCCCCAGTATGTAGATCTGCGGAAAGGTGGTGAAATAAGGGAATTGCTATTATTCAAGCCCTACTATAGTATTAGCCCTGGTGTAATCAGAGAGGCTATTACCAGAACTCTTACATAATGAGAGTGCTGCCATATTTTGTCACTGCGCTACATGGCACCAGAGGGAGAAGGAGAAGGTTTTACAGGACAAGTAGATTTATAAAAAACCTGACACACGGACAAGGAGGGACCACCGGAGAGATTACTCTAAACTATCAAATTAATTATTACCTTGCGCCCGACTCATTGCTGGATTTGGATTGAAGGTCATTTTTCAATGAAAAGTGACTATATAGAAAATCACAACTTGTTGCATAAACCTCCAGTAGCCTTTCCCGACTGTCTGTAGAAGTTGCCACCCGAGATAACAGGCTGCCTCCCTCGCTAGGAAGTGATAAGTGTTCCCAGGCACAGGGAGCAACGAGAAATGCTGAGGAGGAAGAAATGCGACCTTCTCCAGCAGGATGACACCATGGGGTAGCCATTAGTGAAGCAAATGACAATAACACCTTAGCATGCCTGCTCTTTTGTGTAGATGGACTGGCTTGCATCTCCTCCAGGGGAGTATGAAGGGGTGGGTGCAGAACCAGTTTTCCAAGAAGAGTGGCTCATTATGCTGGGCACACCCCAGAGGTGTGCCCAGGGTTCCTCACAGGGGAACAAGGCTTACATTATCTTAATTGGGGTAGGGGGGAGGGGGGAGAGAGAGAGAAGAGTCAGGGCTACCAATAGCTTAAGGAACCGACACCTGTCAAAAGCCCAGCTGCCCAGGAATCCGGTGTACAACAGTACGACAGAGCCTACTCTGCAACTGAGTCATGACCTCCCTGGGGTGTCCCAAACTCTGTGGGACCCATAGCTTTGTTAGCAACAGCTGAACCTGCTGTAACTTGGAGACCAGCGGCAACTGGACCTGCAGCTGACTGTCCTGCTGCAATAGGACAGAGTCTTTTGGCAGGAGACGATCCCTCAAGTCATGGACCCCAGGAAATGTTATTGCATCTCTTCAGCATCCTTCATTCCCAGCATCAGTACCACTTCTTGGCTGGAAGCTTTAAGAAGAGTAACTTCATGACCCCAAGACTGCTGACTGACAGGTAACCTATCCCCGTTGACCCTAGTGGTCCCTGTGACTGACCCCCATCTGTTGTGGCTAAATCAAGAGGATTCTAACAGGAGTTTTAGCCTGTTGGCTACTAACTGCTTGCAATGATTTATAGCATATGACAGTTTAAAGTTAAAGTACTTTATTTACATTTGAAAAATCCGAATCGCTAACTTCCCCCTTGATAGATTAACCACATCGCTGCGGCGGCTATTCCGCCGCAGCGCTAAGTGGGCGAGCGGCTATTCCGCCGCAGCGCTAAGTGGGCGGGGCGGCCGCATGCTGGTGACAGAACCACTCCGTCACCAGCCGCGGTTGGGCTGTGCTGGTGACAGAGCGGTTCCGTCATGGCCCCGCCCGCTCAATGGAACGCGCCACGCAGGCGCGAAATCAGCGGCGCGCAGGCACGGCGGCAGGGCCATGACGGAACCGCTCGTCATAAGCACAGCCCAACCGCAGCTGATGACGGAGCGGTTCCGTCATCAGCATCAAACTGGTTATTCTTGCTTTAGAGTCTATTTAAGGCTAAAAATACACCATTTGTGTAAGTAGTGTTAGTTTTTTATTGTGTAGTGTCTTACGTGTGGTTTTGGTACCCCTAAATGCTTTTACATTCATTTCTTTGATTAGGCACAACTGCCCTGTGCAACAGCTTCCCAGGTTTGAGCGAAGGGTTTTAGACCGGATAAAGAGGGTGATATTTACATGGAGAGCGTTCACAACCACACCAACTAAAAATCCACTTTCGTACAAAAGGGAACACAGGGGTTAGCAGAACACGAGAAACCACAGTCTCCCATTACTCTTTGATCTGCAGAGACAAGAGGCAAGACAAGGCATATGAAACGACACTAATTTGCTATTCAATGCAATATTCAATGGCTTCACTTGGCACTGTGGTGACTCAAGCAACCACAATAACTAAACAGCTTTTGTTTTTCACTGCAGATTCAGAATAGCGGTTAATAACGATCCTTCAGTCCCCCATATTGACACAATTTGCTTCCTACGGACAGCAAAGATCAATTCAAAAGTCTAGCAGATGGTAAAAAGAACCATTCTTAAATTATGGACATTCAATTCAGCTCATAAAGTCTATCAATTTGGCAACACATCCAGATTTACTAAGATATGTGGAATTTATCTTGCCCATCAAGCATTTCCGTGAATTCTTACATGTTTGTTAGAGGTAAACAAATCAACATCAAATATTGAACTCAAACTTCCATCGCTATCCAATTATACGGGAAATATATACTAGTAATATTACATCATCCCAAAGCTCTACATTTACTTTGGTCAAATTTGTAAGACCCCATTTTCTTCATTCTTTTTGCCACTAGTCAAAACACATGGCAACCCTTTTCATACTGGTTTTCAATTACACATCAAAGTTCCTTCAAGCATTTACTGGTCCACACAACAAGTGGTTTCTACTGAAAACTTCAAGTTTTTTTTTTTTTTTTTTATAAGAGGCTCACTGGGCTCGGGATCCCCAGATTTAAGGCATTTACTGTTTAGTAACCCTGGGCGGACAACTACGCTGCGCTCACGTAGTTTGCGCTACTTCGCAAATTGCACGTAGCACAGTGCGAACACGCAAAGCGGTCATTTTTTGCTTGCTCGCAGTCCTCAACCTGGCAACCGAGCAAAATGACACCCCAGCGAGACTCTCATTCGCGATCAACATCATCAAGTTGGCGATCGAGAGCGTGGAAAATAAACCTCCCAGCGAGATTCAACGCTGGGAGGTCAGGTTTCTCATTGTGAGTGGTCGCGTACGCTCGCGCCGAGAAACTACCAGTCCCCGTTGAGAAAGCTGCCGCTTGAGTAAAAATCTACTCAAGCGGCAGAAAACGACAGCTCGCACTGTGCAAGACGCCGTTTTCAGTGATTGCACAGTGCGGACAGGCATCTGGCATTGTGCAATCGTGAACAGGTGAAGTACTGTGGCTCACTGGTTAGAGGCGGCAGACCCGAGAGCAGAGGGCGGCCCGGGACCAGGGTTCGATTCCCGGCACGGCAGGTTTCTGAACCAGGGTCAGCGGACTCTATAATTCTCTCGCCTCGGTGCCCACTCTGATCAGCGTTCACACTCGGCAACTCTGGGCATTAGCTTGCCTCTTCTTCACTAACGGCCCCACCAGACCACCGGGGATGCCTGGTCTCACCCTGGAGATACCCATTAAGGGACCATCTCTCAGGGAAGCCAGGAAGGGTTTCGCAGCGGTCGAAGCGCCTCCGGGTAAGTAGTGCGCTATAAAAATGCCTATACATTTACAACTATTTTAAGGGGGGGGGGGGTTCTACCCAAGAAATCCACATGGGACCTGGGTGCAAATTGGTATAGAAAAGAAGGGTCCCAGTAGAAATTGATACATTTGCTTAAATTTATTGTAGAAAAATCAAATATCATAACAAGCAATGTCAGTCAATCACAATGCATGAACTATGTTATTTAGTAAATAAATAAAAAGTGCCCCGAAGAGGGAGGGAAAGTGGGATAGCGTGATGCTGCGAGGGAAAGGACAGTGAAGGAATAGAGTTGGTGACAAATCATCTATTGCAAATTTATTTCTAAATGCAAAATGGTTTTGTGGCTTCAGATCTCGGAGCCAAAAAATCTAAAGGGATTATAACATATCCCAAAGAAATTAAACTGTTTCTGTTGACGCTGAGATATTCAGACTCATGGGGGAGTGCCAACAGAACAAAATTTGAAAGTAGCCGTCGACGTTTCGACCCCACGCTAAACTTGTAGGCGTAATTATAGCCTTACATCTGGGTCTTCATCAGGACAGGGTAGTCAATAAAGGGACACTACAATCTCTGCTCATGTAGAGCAAATTTCATGGTCTTGGCCAAAATATTCATACTGGACGATCCGGCTGCATCTATCAAAAAACCACTTGGTTGCGAATATCCTGCTCTTTGATATCGCTACACGGCGTAGGGATTACCAGTCCTCTCAAAAGTGCTGCATCTGAGTTATGGAGTTACAAATAGAAGCCTCACTGCAGAGGAAGCTCGTCGCTCATTAACGAAGTTGATCACGTTGCTTTTACACCCCGGACCTATATAGCCCGAGAGGGTTAGATGTATGTGGCTTCACAAAAATATCCTTGCCTCGGCGGAGCGTCCATTAAGATCGCCTCGCGTTTACCGCATCTTGTGTAAGCGAGCACGGAGTCCAAAACTTCCGTCTTTCCGCGCTTTCAGCTATCAAACGCGGAAAGACGGAAGTTTTGGACTCCGTGCTCGCTTACACAAGATGCGGTAAACGCGAGGCGATCTTAATGGACGCTCCGCCGAGGCAAGGATATTTTTGTGAAGCCACATACATCTAACCCTCTCGGGCTATATAGGTCCGGGGTGTAAAAGCAACGTGATCAACTTCGTTAATGAGCGACGAGCTTCCTCTGCAGTGAGGCTTCTATTTGTAACTCCATAACTCAGATGCGGCACTTTTGAGAGGACTGGTAATCCCTACGCCGTGTAGCGATATCAAAGAGCAGGATATTCGCAACCAAGTGGTTTTTTGATAGATGCAGCCGGATCGTCCAGTATGAATATTTTGGCCAAGACCATGAAATTTGCTCTACATGAGCAGAGATTGTAGTGTCCCTTTATTGACTACCCTGTCCTGATGAAGACCCAGATGTAAGGCTATAATTACGCCTACAAGTTTAGCGTGGGGTCGAAACGTCGACGGCTACTTTCAAATTTTGTTCTGTTGGCACTCCCCCATGAGTCTGAATATCTCAGCGTCAACAGAAACAGTTTAATTTCTTTGGGATATGTTATAATCCCTTTAGATTTTTTGGCTCAGAGATCTGAAGCCACAAAACCATTTTGCATTTAGAAATAAATTTGCAATAGATGATTTGTCACCAACTCTATTCCTTCACTGTCCTTTCCCTCACAGCATCACGCTATCCCACTTTCCCTCCCTCTTCGGGGCACTTTTTATTTATTTACTAAATAACATAGTTCATGCATTGTGATTGACTGACATTGCTTGTTATGATATTTGATTTTTCTACAATAAATTTATACATTTACAACAGCACACTACGCAGTTCGCGTAGCACTACACCAAGCTCGTGAAGTGCACTTCGCGTAGCACTACTTCGTGAACTACGCCCAGTGTTCGTTTTTAGGCAAGAGAAATGAATGTCCCATTCCTCCAAACCTTTAATGTTTTTTCATGTTGTGCCAGTGTACATTATCCTTTAAAATGTGTTCAATTTCAATTACAGAAAACTAATTACTATGTTGTTGCTCAAAAGGGCCACTATTCCTGCTATGCACAACAGTTGAGGCTTGTCTGATAATCAGGGCATGGTCAAATGACACACAATGCTTAGACATTCTTACGGAATACTGTTAATGTTTCGGCTTTTCACATTCAAGCATACATACAATAAAACACCTTAATCCCAGAAGTTTAAAAACTCGGACTCCGGGATATATGTTGGGCCCTCCCCAACTATAAAATGAATGATTAAGTAGTGTGTGTGCAAGGACACAGCCAAAGACCCACTAAAACAGAAGTCTGCAACCCTTTCTATAGTGAGATCTACTTTAGATCCTGGATACTTTTCCTGAGCCACCGAACATGAGGATTCCGAAAGTCTACACATCTTAAACACTGTGGCTCGAGTAACCCCAGTAGTGCTTCAGTGAGCATTACAGAATTGATGCAGTAGCTATAACATAAAAAGGAGAGACGAGAGCAAAAAACTTAAGAAGAAAAGGAAAGGGGCAGATAAAAGAAAAAGGAAAGTAATAGAAAGCAGTGAAGATAGAAAAATTAAGCAAGCAGCGGAGAAATTAAGGGAAGCAGAAAAAGAAACAACCCAAAAGAAAGCAGCAGAAAAAGAAAGAAAAGAAGTGAAAACAAAAAGAAATAAATAACTTTGAGTGAATGACAGATGAAGAATAAAATAAACAAAAAAATTGAAGAAAAAGGAAGCAGAAAAACTGAAATGAGAAATAAAGCAAACTGAGAAATTTACAGGAAATGAGAAGAGAGAAACAGCTACAAAGACAGGAAAGAAAAAGAAAGGCAAAGGCAGAAGAAAGTAGTAAGGAACAAAAGAGAAAAAAGAAAGAGGGTAAAAAACAAACATGGGGGGTGGGGAGGGAAACTTAGAGAAAGAAAATGACCCAAGGAAGGAGAGTTGAGAAAGAGTGCATAATGAGAAAGAAGTAGAACAAGCATTGGCATAGCCAATAGGTCTCGCTTTTGGGACTTTATAAGTATTTAGTTATGCTGCACAATATCCTTGGTGCAACAACATCAACTGTCACATGGCTACAACACTTATAAAAAGTTCCAATGTCGAGACCTATTGGCTATGCCAATGCTTGAACGCAAAGAAGCCGGGCATGGCTCTTTGGTCTGTAACCTTTTGTGGGATCGCACCAGTGTTTACGAAAGGTGAGCGGTAGCTCTGCTGTCAGAAACAGGCGGAGGTAGTTTTGCTATCTGTGATGTGTGATATCAGCCAGCAGAGCAAGACATCGGCCGGCCAATAGGGAAGTGTTTTGAGCAAGTGAGGGGTAGCCCTGCAGAGTGCTGCAAGTGATGAGTAACTCTGTTTCTCACAACACGTAAGAGAAAGTTGTGCGGTCTGAACTGAAGAATAAGTCAGGTGAGCAAGAGACAGCGTGGCTCTTGGTGGCAGGTAAAAATGTGGGCTACTGCCCCCGACAAGTGCCAGTCTGTTCCTAAACCAGTGCTTGTCTGAACTAAAATCTGTGCCAGTCTGTTCTTAAACCGGTGCTTGTCTGAACTAAAATCTGTGCTCCGAAGGACTGCAGGAACAGGCTGCCTGCCACAGCGACTCCCTTTCACTAATCAAGACATTTAGCTGCAGGTGAAGGCATGCCTCCTCGCCCTCTTGCTGCTGAATACATTTTTGTGTAGAAGAAATGGAAGGCTGGAGATTGTGGCGTAGGGGCTTGAACAGTTGTACTTGAAGCTGGAAAACTGGGAGGCTCAACATCCTGGGATTCTAGGCAAATCACTAATCTCTCGTGTCCGCACCCTCCCAACAAAAAAAACAAAAAAACACAGAATAAGTCTGTCCGTAATACAACTGGTGCTCATGTACTGGGCCCAGATACATTTGAGTTCACGCTATATATAACATTTTTAAAAAGACATGAGCAAGGAGGTAGAATGTATTTATTTCACTTGAGTTTAGACCAGTGGTAGAAGTGGGCCGGAACGGAAGGTAATGCCGTTTCCCTACTTCAGTCCGTTTCCCTACTTCAGTCCGTTTCCCTACTTCTTACTTTTGAAAAAGAATCCCGGGACGGCAAGAATAGTCAGACTTAAAACGACAAATTTTTTCATTAGATTCCAAGGGCTGCTCGCACTTCTCTGTGAACTCCAGAGGCTGCAGCAGCCTCAGCCCCCCCTGAGCTCGCACATACCGAGGGCAGGCCCATTGTCATTTCGATTGAGGCGGATTGCCCACTTTGGAATGACAATGCGCCCGCCCTCTGCCTTTAGCATACCAAGTGCCAGTGAGATTGGAGTTGGGGATTACAGAGGAGCTTTCCCCAGACAGAGAACCTGGGGAACTTGACACCATGGGAAATTTGTTAATGTTGTACACAGAGTGAATTGGGCAGGAGCAGTGACCGGACAGGCAGGAGCAGTGACCGGACAGAAGAGGCGGCAGGAGAGAAAAGTTACTAGGGCAGGAGAAGTGACCGGGCAGAGGAAGTAACAGATAGGAGAGGTGACCGGGCAGGGGAAGTAACGGATAGGAGAGGTGACAGGGGCGGTGATTAGGCATAGGCAGGAGCGGTAACCGGCAGGGGCAGTTAAAGGGCAGGAGCGGCGAAGGGGTAGGAAAAGCGAGGTGACGGGGCAGGAGAAGCATAGGTGACGGGACAGGAGAAGCATAGGTGACGGGACAGGAGAAGCATAGGTGACGGGACAGGAGAAGCGATCCAGCAGGAGTACTGACTGAGCAGGAGTACTGACTGGGCAGTAGCAGTGACTGGGCAGTAGCAGTGACTGGGCAGGTGCAGTGAAAGGGCAGGAGCCGGCGTTTTCCAGGTCGACTTGAAGGGTAGGGGGCCAGTTTAGTTTGGGGGGGGGGGGGGGGACCGGTTTTATACAAGTGCAGGAGTTTTAAAAACACTGCAAAGTTCTTTGTATATTCAGCAGGTTTCTGTCAACAATACAAGTGCCAAGATAACTTTGGTGATCAATGTACCTGCTGGAGAGAGAGGGGAGCATGTTTTGTCTAGTGGCTGTTTTACTCATCTACGGTAGTGCAAAGGTGCAATATGCCTGCTGCAAAGAACATGTACCACGCATATCAAAAAGGAATATGTTATGTGCATAGTGTAGTGGGTACTGCTTTGTGTTCACTTCCCGAATTAAAGGACACTTGAATACATATGGCCTGGCAGTTCGGGCTGGACTGATCCCATTAGGGGTGCAGAATCTAGACTGATTTGCATATGGCTGGGTCCAAACTGGAATGGCGAGCAAAAAATGATGATTTAAGCCCGGATCTCTGAGCTGGGGTGAATGGATGACATTGTTCTGCATTCTGTCCATCAATTGTTCTTCTTGCATTGGTCGCCCGTGTGGGACAGGTATGCTCAGACATGAGTCCAGTGCTCTCACTGCCACTTGAATCAAGCTATCCTGGCTGATGAGGGCTGAAAGCCCGAAACCGATCGTAGGATGCTTGTTTCCAGTCCAGGGAGGACCTGGCCTGGCAGTTCTGGCTGGACTGTTCCCATTGGGTACAGGATCAAGATTGATTTGCATATGGCTGGGTCCAAACTGGAATGACATGGTGAGCAAAGAAACAATGGATTTAGGCCCAGATCTCTGTACTGGGGTGAATGTATGATATTGTTCTGCATTCAGTCCACCAGGTTTTTTTTGCTATATTATGATTGAGCAGCTAGCTGGCTGACATGAATATGAAGGAGCCTTTGTGGGTTTCCGTGAGTCTAGATTCACCTGAAGAGTCCCTTCCTCTTCTAAACCCTGCTTAACACATGTGTACAGGAGGAGCCCTGTATTGATGACCTCAATGTTTGAGACAAAAAATAATCATGGATTTCTGAACAATGAGAGTAAAAGCATTAAGGTAACATGTTGCTCCGGTTTATATTTCACACGCTTTACATAATCCTGTATTTCCTATGAGTGTTTGCTATTTCCTGAATTAAAACTCAAATAAAACATGTTTATCCATTGTTTTAATTAAATAATGTTATAAGCTGTAACTGGTCAGTGGAATGCTAAACATACTAAAAATTGGCATGTTTTGCTATTTCTAGCCACACCCCTGACTCCGCCCACTGATTCAATCTTCGGTTATTTCCGCACCCTGATTCTCCACCCACAGTTCCCCTACTTTTTTCCCCCACTTTGACCACTGGTTTAGACTCGTGAAAGGAGATCGAAATACATGAGAACAGCATTGTTAATCCCCATTTCCGGGTAGAAGGTCCAAGGCTGCCACTGCTCCAACCTAAAAGAGGATGCCTGTGTGACTGATCAGACAATCAGCAGCAGTGTAGTTCCAAGGAGGGCTGTGGATGCGCTAGAGAACTTTACGGAGAAACGTTCGCCCATTTCCACCGGTACAAAACATATATTCGTGTCCTTAACTTAAGGCAACAAGACCGGATCTTCGAAGCAGCGTTCTATTAGTTGCTATGAAGCTAGGTGCAGGACAAAGTGTAGGAACAAGAGAAAGCAAACCTGGTTCTTAGAACCTTTCTGATTTTCCAGTCCTGGTTCTTTCTTAAGGACAAGACATTAGGAGTATCTAGGGCAGTGGCTGAGGTACAGTAGTACAAGCCGCTCCTGCTACCCTTTGATGTATATCTTCTCTAACCTGAGGGATAGCGGTGCTGTGCCATGGTAAATCCTGTGTAACCTGAGGCGGGTCAGCTGTTGGTGGCATGCCACTGTACCTATAATGTTGCTCTGCTCTGCATGTACCTCAATTGTACTACTGAAGTAACAGAGGGATATTTCGCAACACTAAACACCTCTCCGCCCTACGTCTCCCACACGGACAAGATACCGCTAAGGATAAAAACTGAACTGGACAAACTCTAAAGACAATTTCTTGCATCGTCATTATCTATGTACTACCAGTTGAATATTGGTCTTGGGTGGAGCAGTAAAAGCAGTAACATCCCTACCCGCAGCCACGCGCTGCCCGCGTCTCATGCAGCTTGAGGGGGTGGCAGCAGCAGGGCTGGCTTCGGCCGGGGGCTCAGGATCAACATGCCTCTCCACCAAAGCGCCCTGGCTGCTGTGGGCAGGTTTCTCTTCAAGCTAGTGCCATCTGATTGTGAAACCGAAACTGCATCAGGCAGGCAGGACCGCAATCTTTCTCCGAAAAAAAATATCGGAAAAGTGTTTCATGCTTTGAGTTGGGAACAGAAGAGCACAGCTAGCTTTCAGCAGATCACGATCCATGAAACAACTTAGCGGCCTGAAGATGAGCACGAGGTCACATTGCAGCACTTTACAAAACACCAAAAAATAAATAAGTAAACACACCCTTCCTTTCTCTTCCCCTCTACCGTTTTGTATAGTTACCTCATGTTTGTTGCTCTCTATTCACACCCTCTGTAATAATGTTTACAATTCATCGCTGTCGAAACAGGTAGGGGTAAGTGTGCATATCTTGACAAATGAGAAGGCCCTCTGGGAGTGAGCTGCCACAACCAACGTGGAGAGCTAAATCTAGCCTGTGGTCCTCTCTCGCCGAGGCTTCGATGAGTATCAACATATGATAACACTCCTAAGCTTAACAGGCGACTTCGATGGACAGGCACTCAATTCCATTGTTAACAAATACTACTACTGTAGCGCGTAGTGAGGCACGCTTTAAGCCATGAGGCGCTGCATATAACGGGAGATTTCCTTCCACTCTGCTGCAGGGCTGTCGAGAGAGGGACCGAGAGAGACATAAAAACGCAAACCAGGTGGACCATGGGGAGGTTACTGTACTGTACCGGATCAATTGTTTGAGGTTTCATGTGCGTGGTGACAGAATAACAAAGAGACAGCTTTAGGGAGACGAAGAAAGACCGCTTTAGAGGGATAGAGGAACAACACAGACAACTGGCGAGAGAGGAATGCAGGGTAGAGAAGAACAGAGTCCGAGGAAACAAGCCCGGGAGTGGCGCGTGTGCGCTAAAAGGAATTCAACAAGCAATGACTAGAAAGGGGAGAAGTGGTGGACACGGGGACGAAACGAGATGCAGGAGCTGCTGGTGTGCGTGCGCCCGGCGCCACACAGAGACATGTGTTCTAAATTATCGAGCATGCAACAGTGCGCGATAATTCAAAACACATGGCGCCCGCGCGGGTAATCGCAACCAATAGGCCAGGGGCAGAGCAATGCGCCTGCCTTTGCCCAATTGCGTGCTGTCTTTGTTAAAAGGTGCAAGCAAAGGCCAATAGTCTGGGACAAAACAAAAAGCACACGCACAAGAGTGTGCGCGCGTGAGGTGAGATTTCAAAAGCCCTTACTCGACATAAAAAGGAATAAAAGAAAATTTTCAGAAGTGCTCACTCTGCACTGAGAGTTTCCCAGGCCTCACAGTAGGAGGTGCAAATTGCAAAAAGGACAGCTTAACATTTTCAAACCATCTAACAGGCAATGAAGTGTGAGCTACTCAGAGCGAGGCATAGAGCTACTGCTAGCTCATAAAAACGGCCTATTGGAGACCCCTGCACTAAAATGTGTCCTGAATAGAACATCTTTTACATTCTAGAAAGTATAAGTAATGGGGCTGCTAGATCGAAGACTTTTAGTGGCTGTATAGTTACAGGACAGTATGTAGTAAGTATAAACTTCTTAAATGTATGTGCAAAATCGCAGATGTGACAATCCAACTGTGCCAAACAGAAGGGGGGGGGGGGGGGGCGATCTGGGCAGTACTGATTGTTGCTTCCATGCAGCGTAAATGTAGGATTACTGGCTTACAAATCAACTCAACAGTCGAGTCGAAGGCAAAAGGACAGAGCTCCACTGCAGTACCTTATATTGTGGCTGATAAATAAAGGTTTTAATAACTTTTTCCTGACTGACATCAAACATTGTATTGGATGTAATCACCAGGAACAGGGTCATCAATGGGTCTCCCTCTTCAACTCTCACGAAGACCCAGAACCTGCCCGTTAGAAGTAGCAGAGGTGGGGAGGTCACCAATTTGGATTTGTTCCAAAAGACCGCATAGCCTAGTGCCAAGAGGGTGTTCAAATGAGGTTCTCAATCAGCACCTTGGCCGGAATTCGCACACAACTTTTAAATAGATGGCCAGATCATGGTTGTCCATATACGCACCCAGTATAACACCGGATTGAGGACTAGGAGCAATATAAACGGCATCATACCCAGGTCCATCCTTAGCGCAGCCATTAGGGTCCATGAAAAAAAAAAGCTGCGCAACAAAGAAACACCCAAAATAATCTGTTTTACCTGGCCACAGCCCATCAAGTTTTTGAAGACCCATAGTTGAGCACCATGGGAGCTTGCTGCCAAACCTTTAATTTGGTAGGCACAAAGCATTGGCGAGGCAAGCCTACAGCCAATCTTGAGAGAATCTGAGAGCAGCATTGCTAGATTGGGAAAGAGTTGCTTTGCTTTTGGATAGTTGTACGGCCCAAGAGAGCTTCTCATCACATCCGACCCCCAAATAATCATAATATTGAATTCTGCTGAGGGGCTGGCCATAAAATTGTGAAAGTAGACTTCAAGAATTTCTGAAGATTTACAAAAAAAAAACACAAAAAAAAAACCATTGTGCTTTTTGCCATATTTAGCTGAAGGTTCCAGTCGGTGCAGTAGTTCTCTTATCCACTGTGCAGTTTATGCATCAATAACTCTGTGCCTCACAGGAGAACTGCATACCCTGTGAAAAACAGTATTGGAATGTCTCCTACAAAGTGTGGGATGTCCAAATTAAACTTCAGTAAATCGGTCTTCAACATCGCTAATAAAAAGGTAGAATAAGAGGTGAGAGTACGCAGCTCTGTCTTACTCCCTCTTTAGATCGAAGCTGGCCCTCAGTTCTCTTCTTGGACCATAAGCAGCTGTATTAGGTTGTTGCACGGCAGGGTCTGCTAAAGGATAGATATGACTGAATCAAAGGCAGTTTTAAAGGTCGATAAAAGGTAATCTTCTTTACATGAGAGTATTTGAGGCATACATTATACACCCTCTACGCTTGGTTGACCGTGCTGTGAATTTTTCTAAAGCCTGCCTGAAACAGAAAGAATATCCTTTTCTCCTCAACCCACGTTTCCATTTGGGTAACTAATACTTTTTAGAAGATTTCGAAAGTACCATCTATGAGCGCAATCTGGCAATAATTTGCTAGGTTGTTTTGTGAACCCTTATTGTGGCAAGGGACTATAGCTGCAAATTTCTATGAAGTCAGCACTACTTCGGCTTCCCAGGCCAAGTTGGAAACTGTTAGGGTGGGTGCCCATGTGGGCCGATCATTACACTAAACATTGCTGGGCACTTTGTCTGGCCCAGGGTACTCGTTTAATTGTTGGCTAAAAATTGCAGCAGAGGTTTCATCTATAATACGCTCATGGACAAATCTCCTGAGGGCTTATTCATTTGACCGCATGTCTGCAGAGCTTTCTGAATGACATTCTCTCTTGCTAGAAGAGGAAGGGATTTCGCTGTTATAGGCTGTGGTTTTGCACAGGTCTGTAAAGCGTTTGGCCCATGCATCATATGTAATTACTGTATCTCGGTTTCTGGCAGTGCCTTCACGTACCCAGTTAATCATGTTGCAGAAACAGTCTTAATGCCTTTGAGAATAGCTCTAGCTGTAAGATTTACATGGCTTTTTAAAAATTTATTAAGGAGTCTGTATTCCTATCTCAATAACTTAAGGCGTATTCCTGTCTCAGTAACTTCAGGCGGGATTCGGCAAAGTCTGCGGTGTCTGGTTCTTAACGCAGTTGTTGGTGCCAGTTTCAGCTTTTTGTATTCAAATTCAAAGCTTCCTATTTCGAAACTCGTGGGCAAAAGCCAGGAGTTGGAGTTAGCCTTGGCTAGGCCGCTACCATGAAGTAGTGCCGATCTCATTAGTATATGAGATTGCTGCAAATAACCAATCTGGATTGTTCTTTGCCTTTTGTACTTCAGGCCAATAATTACAGACTGCCGGGCTTTGTGGATTATTATGGCAGTTCGGTTGCAAAGGGATATTTTTCCAGCTGGATTTTACTAGCAGGTTTCATTGAGCAGTTGTACATGAAAATCTTGCATTGATCATGGCGATGGGGAAAGTGTCTCGAGTGTAGGAATCAGTGGGTAAGGGGTAAGCACTACGACTCGGCGTTGATAAGTATGTAATCTATTAAACTCGCCAGGGTCCTGGATCAAATGTCAATGGACTGTGCAGGATGATCCAGGGTGGGTGCAACCATTCAGATCATTTAGCAAACTGAAAGCTTTTACCTCCAGCCCTCGCCGGGTAGATCCTAGAGTCAGGAACCAGGGTTTGGGGGAGGCCTTTCCTGGATTCTATCTTTAATTGGTCTACCATAGATTTTTCTGGCTTGGGGTTAAAATCCCCGCATCATAACATTATGCGAGGACTGGTCTGTATCCTTAAAGTAGAGGTCTGTGACCAAATCCCTCTTTGTGCGTTTTTCAATGTGGAAGCTAAACAGATTTAGTATTGTTGTGTGATCTCTTGGGCTTCCTGGTGGTATATAAACATTGAATAGAGATTCATGACACCTGAATCATGGCCGAGTTTCATATGTTGAATATGGTTTCAGTTTTCCAGTTTTCTTTTCGGCCTGCACTAAACCTAGAGCGACTTTTGGCCTGGCCCCTTCAAGTTCTACGTCATTGAGCACCTACTAGCACTACCTTGCAACTAACTGAGCCCCCCCAGCTGAATTCTAAACTGTCAATGGCTGCCATCAGTCTTGCAGGGAGCCCCAGAGTCTATTCCAAAATCTTCCACATAGGACAAACGCTCTGCTCAATGAAAGGGAGCAGGGCAGATTAGTCAAATAGAATATCACCGGCCTGCCATCAAAATTGGAAGACAAAGACTTGATTTCCTCCATTAAATCATATTCAGTCTATTGCTTCCATGGGTCTTTAATTGCTCTAGCACTACGTTAGTGCTACCTACACCCAGATTGTGGTTCATAATTATGCCACGCCCTCTAGCAAGCACTTATCCTGGTCCTGAAGATGGCCTGAAATTATAAAACAGGTCGAAACGCCGTCAACATTGCGGCGCAACGTAGGGTGAAATCCTCATGGTTACCACAAACTAATTGTACTCATTAATGTATCAATCTACGGTAACCAATAAAAGTTCATGGTATATATTACAGCTCTTTTATCGCTATATATAAATATCTAGAAAAATCAAATATGGCAGAAAGAATCTTACAAAAGAACAATTTGAAGCTATTGATAGGCTGAGTAAAGACAAGATCAAGAAATCCGATAAGGGTGGGAATATAGTGATCATGCCACTTCAAATGTATATTGATGAAGGTCTCTCCCAACTTAGTGATAGACAGAAGTATGAAAAGAGCAATAGTGTCCTACAAAGGGAGCTGTAGCAAATATCAGGATCAATTATGTATATGAAAAGACAGGGGTTTGATTGAAAAAGATGAATTCAACTTTCACCAATGCAAGAATCCAAAATTGCCTGCCCTTTACCTTTTACCCAAGGTGCACAAGTGTCTTACTAAACCCCCAGGCAGACCGATTGTGTCTTCCAGGGGGAGTTGCTGGGAGAACACTTCACGGTATGTCGATTTCTTCCTGCAACCACTTGTGCAAAATCTCCCTTCGTACTTAAAAGACTCGGGAGATTTCCTGAGAAGGATTGAGGACATAGAATGGACGCCAGGGTGGCAACTTGTAACCCTTGACGTTAACAGCCTATACACCTGTATCCCACACCACCTGGGGATATAGGCGTGCAGACACTTCTTAGAAGCCAGATCAATTATTATTATTATTACTACATTTATTGAGCGCACAGCTACCCGGAGGTTTCCCGGCGCTTGCCTTGGGAACCCGTCCTGACTTTTCCCTGTGAGATAGCCCCTACAGGGCATCCCCAAGGTGAAAGCCAGGCATCCCCCCGCAGGGGGGCCGTTGTGGAAATTAAGCAAGCTTAATGCCCAGAGTTGAAGAGTGGGAACCCATGATTAGAGCAGGCACTGAAGTGAGAATTAGAGTCCGTGGACATTTGAGCTCAAGACCCTGCCGCGTCGGGAATTGAACCCTGGTCCCGGGTCGGACCTCAGCTTCCGGGTCTGCCTGCTCTACACCGTGAGCCACACTTCTCCATCAATATCATACCTGATGCATACGGAAATGATTTTGGACATGGCCCTATCGTGCCTTACCCAAAAAAAAGTCAGCTTTAATGGGGAGATCTTCCATCAACTCCTCGGGACTGCAATAGGATCTTGCTTCGCTCCCAGCTTTGCTGGATTGTATTTAGGCTGGTGGGAGGAGCAGGTAGTCCGACAGTCCCAGGAGTTCAAATCTAAAGTCATTACATGGCTTAGATATATTGACAACATTTTCGTCATCTGGAATGGCACCAGTGATGAAGCCATGGATTTCGTTGAAACCCTCAACAATGAACTCAACCTTTCCTTTACCTGCCATTGTGACAGTCAAGAGGTTGACTTTCTTGACCTGAAGGTGAAGGTGGTCAACAATGCTCTCACCACAGTTCTTTTTTAAGGAAGGAGACTGCAGGCAACAGTCTCCTCCATGCCCGCAGCTGCCATCCCATGAACCTTGTCAATTCAATACCGGTGGGTGAATTCCTTCGAGCAAAACGTAATTGCTCTAATGAAGGAGATTACACCAAAGAGGTCAAGGTCATGACTGAAAGGTTCAAACTCAGGGGATACAGCAACAAATGCATAAGTACTGCTATTGCTAAAGTTAACACACTAGACAGGGGAAACCTCCTCAAAGAAAAGAACAAAGACACAGGTGATTCAGTTACCACCACAACCAGATTCATCACCGACTACCATGGTCAAGCTAGAGAGGTTAGGAAAGCCTTTGACAAATACTGGAATGTCCTTAAATTGGACAAAGACCTTGCTGCAGGAATCAGTTCCTATCCCCAGATCACCTTTAGAAGAGCCAAATCTCTGAAAGCTATTGTTTGTACCACACTTATTCCAAAGAAAACTAAAACTAATCCAGTGATGGGATTTTTTGTATGTGGGAAATGTAAGGCCTGCAAACACAGTGGGAGCACTAAGATGATCAAACTGTCAAAAGATCTAGACGCCTTTAAAATTCGGATGCACACATCATGGCACACGGATCATGCTGTCTACACCCTCACTTGCCCATGTAAATTGAACTACATCGGCAGCACCAAACTTCAAGCCAAAGACAGAGTATTGCAGCACATGAGGGCATCACGAAAAGAGATCGGAGTTATCCTATAGCTAGACATTTTGAGTCCCATCACAAGAGCAATGCTAACCTTCTGTCTTTCTGTGTCCTGGTGTCGGTCCCCCTCAGAGAAAGAGGTGGTGACAGACTTCAGGAATTACACAGGCTCGAATCAAAACTCATCATCAAGTACCACACGATGCAACCAGAAGGACACAATTATGATGAGGAACTAGAAGTACATCTAGGGTAGCTGTCCCCACGTTTCATAATTTTATTGTGATGTTATGTTGTGCCAGTTCAGCTCGCCACAATTTTTATGGTCTGTGAGATGTTCGTGTTTTTATTGTGTATATTCACTTATTTCACTTCCGCACACTAAGTCACCATGTTCTGATTTTTTTACTTTAATAGATCTCCGATAGGATGAACAAGAGATTTCACTGCACGGTCATCTGACTTCACTTCACGTATGGCAGTTGAGCACGAATGAATTGGAGAACTGGCGTTTTTCCTCCACTGTTTCATGATGCCTGAGTTAGCACGCTGCTGTTTGCCCACTGGGGCAACACTATGATCTTTTATGAACTTGGTATTTTTTGCCCACTTGGGCTTCATTGTGGCAGCATGCCTTTCATTTTCAACCCAGTGTTGACCTACACTGACCTCGCATGAAGTGTGTTCAGTAACTCGATCGAGTATCTGTTTTGCGGCTGTGATCATTTATTTTCAGGCATATGGTGAAAGACAATGCCCACTCGGGCAAGAGATACTTTGTGGTTCAAACACTGTTCATTAAGTATTCCATTCGTAGACAATGTTTGTTTATTTGGTTGCGCGAGATGCGCTTCATCTTTAAACTTTTTTCTGCCAGGTCATTTCCAAGAGTGCACCACAGTTGCTTGTCAAGGTGTTCATTATTTCTTTAAATGTTTATTTGACATACTTTTTAATTTATGAAGTGAATCGTGCAATGTAGCTCGATATGTTTGAAACCTGTGAGTCTGTTTACCATTTACATCCGTCATGTGACTGTATTTAACTCACCTGTTCACTTACACTCACGCTCGTGAACAAGAGGAAACCTCCTCGAAACGCGTCGAGTGGAGCTATAATTAAAGCTCGTTAATCTGCAGAAGCTGGCCCGGACATTCCTTTGTTTGTTACTTAAATCATTTCTTGGAAAAGCTTTTGATATATATATATATAGATATATACATACATATACATACCTTGTCACTTGCGCACTTCACCTTTTTCACGAACACTTGTGCACAGTTTTGTACAGGTTACAAAACATTCAATGTAACCGAGTGCGGTTGATTTGACTTTCCTCCCAAACATACAAAAAGGAATTTTGCATTTATTTTTCTTTGGTATCTGGTCTCCCTCCCCTTTTTCTTTCCCCTCCCTTGCAACAGGGTATATGCATGATTCTTTGTAACTGGCAACTAAATACTACCTTTTGAGACATTGTTGTATGTTACATATTATTCACCGAGGTCTCAACTGGGTTGATGGGTATCCTCCTGTGGTTTGGTACCGAATAGACCAGATTCAGCCGGGAGACTCGATTTTGTAAGCAAAGAAATTGCTTTATTTTGTCTATCGCCTGAAATTGCCTCTGCTTGAATAAAAGTCAATGGGAGGAATACATTCTCATGATTACTTATGTATATTTATTTTAATGTCTCACTCTCCCCTTTGTAATGGGGTCAGCAGCAGTCTAGTCGTTAAAGGGTGGAGACGTGGGAGGGACAAGAAAAGGAAGAGCAGGGAAACAGGATAAGGGGTAAGATTAGAGTAGGGACTGATAGGGAAGGGTCAAGGTAATAAAGGCTGTGTAACCAAGTCATTGAGCTCTGTGTCCTTATTGCAGGGAAGACACGACACCCTTCTAAAATGTTGGCATGTATAGGTCCTTACTTCACTTCCTGCTTCGCTCTGTGCCGGCCATTTCTTCGTCTCACAAGAACCGGCACCACCACGGCTCTGGCATTTTTCACCTACAGTGGTGTTTTTGGGGACAACTGACAACAGGGAGGTCTGCAACCTCCCCCCCCTAGGGTTTGAGGAATGGAGAAGTCTGCAGAGTGCTAGTGGCTAGCTAAAGGTATATATAAGGGACATTTTAAGTTTACAGCCAAAATTTTGTCTTGGTGACACAGTAGCTGGATCCAGGTATTTAGTGTCTTTTTGGTAGCAGTTTGGTATATTAGTGGTAGTGCTAGTAGTTGTGTTTTCACTTCTGCATTATGTCGGCTGACGATAAAGTTGCTGAGGCCATGAGGCTGCTTAAAGAGGTGGGGCGCCTCGACCTCCTGGCGACAGGCATTGGGATGCCAGAAGGCTACCTGGCAGAGAGGGCGTCTAAGGTGGTCATGGCTGCTGTGTTTGCCTGCTCACCGCTGCACCAGACCCCCAGTAGGGCATTAAAAAAGGTGAGCGCAAGGGGCCACTCCAGCGTGAGTAGAGCAGCCCAGAGGGTAGGCACTGTGCGAGCCAGAGTAGCCCGCTGGGGACACAATCACCGCTGGGGACACGATCACGCCAAACATGTGCTGTATAAAGACCCTGAGGGAAGCAGCTGCTATTTGGTAGAGCAGACCCTCTCAAATAGACAGAGGCCTTGCGCATGTGCGTGGTGCCACCAGCAATGCTTGCATGAGAGCAGGAAACTAAATTGGTCAATGGACGGGGTGCCCAAGGGTCCTTGGGGGAAAAAAAAATACACCGAGGTTTGTTGATTGAACCTAGGCCTCCCAATGACTAGTACCTAACAATTTCAGTGAGACTTCTCAAGAATCATAAGTTTTGGAAAGATTGTTCAAAGTTCCAGAATTAAGAGACAGGCCACACATAGAAAGGTTGATGGGTAATAGTGAATAACATTTTTTTCACAACAGGATTCACACAAACATCAAATAGAAAACTAAAGCTTGCTCTACTTGTATATTACGTCACTCATAACCCCACGTGACAAAAGTGTCTGTTATTCCTCATTACCCACCTGAAATTATCTGCCCTAGCTCTCAAATGCCAAACCGGAGGAGTAATCTGCGAGCCATTGATAAGATGTTCTCTCCTTAATGACCCAAATGTTGGGAAGGGGGGGGCTTATATTCTGCCACCCACCATGCTTGCTTTCCACTTATAATGAACTGCATTTTTAGTCTTCACCCTCTTTTCCGGGTAAGCTAGAAGTCATGCTGTATTGGTTGATCAAGGCTGTTTTGCAGACTCAAATCAAATACTTGTACCACAGGTTCCATATGCACTTGGGACAGCCAATGCAACACACTCAAACGCCTGTTAAAATGTTCAGCAAACACAGTGGACATGTAAATTGTCAAGTCCACAGAAGGAAAGAAATTCAGGAGCCAGAAATCAACAGGACAAGGCATTACACCTTTCCCATGCTAACACTATAGTACCTACATATCCCAAAAAAAAAAATGGTATACTCAGCGCCACATGATAATTAAACTCAGCATTTGTATGCATATTCGACCTAATCGGAGTGCCTTGGGATATTGAAGCGTTCCTTTGTGTATTTGGTTTCAAATCAAAGTGTCTTTTAAGTACAGAATAGCTTGACAAATGTGGCACAAGTCATGCTATAGAAACAAAAACTATGGATTCATGGGGTACTGGCTGACAGATCACGATTTACAGCAAGGTACTTTCAACAGGTTGGGCAAATGCAACATCAAACATGTATTTATGTTGCTAAAGGAAAGTACATTTTGTGTGAGTGGGCAAAAACAGGTTTCCACAACTGTTCTTTTTAGGTGGCTGTACTAAGTGGTAGAACATAAGAAGGGTGTGAAGTACAACGTTTTATCTCAGCATCAGCACTCTCTCCACCGTAGGCATTCAGCCTTGAACAACATTCCAAGGAGCAGCACACTTGGAAAATTATACTTGGATAAGAGTAAAATGCTTACTTTGTCCCATCATGGCTGATACTGCAGGATATGAGACGGACATTAATGATCCTTTAACAATCTACATAGTTTATTTTAAACCTTTGAACATTATTAATACTGACCAAGCAGAATACACCATATCTAGTTGATTACGACGCACCTGTTTGAGTTGTTGATAAGCCTCTATACAGTTCAGCCATGCAAGTACTGGACCTTTGTCATCTGTGGAACCACGCCCATAGAGCTTGCCTGCAAGAGTAAGATTCCTTTGCATGAGAATGTAGCCAACTTTGCAGAGCATTTAGTGCTGAAGTATGGACAGATTTTCAAACAAGTACATTTACAGATCATAGGCTCAATGCTAAGATTTTCACTTACATCATTCACTAAAATTAACAAAAGTACGCTTGGAAATCTATGTAGAGTAGGCTTGCCAGCATAGGCCAATTTCACCTCGCTACTGCAAAATCCTGTACCAACTCACCAGCTGTTTTAGGGTAAAGGGAAATGTGCAAGTGCAACTTTTTCTATGTTTACACATGTGCCGCGACACCCACTGCAAATAGGAGTGAGTCTGGGATACATCGTAATAGAAAGACATTTAAAATTAATTTGTTGAAACTATATGTACCTGTGCACTGATAAGAGTTTGTTAAAAATCAAAGGTTTATTTTGTGAGTTGTCATGGAGTATCAAAAGTCAATCCAATACTTGGATGTTTCGAGGAACACCCATATGCCTATTAATTTCCTATAAAGCATAGAGTGGAGAACCTACCCACCAGGCATGTTTTCCACTGTCAAAATGGCTATTTATAGTTGGCAAAATCTGCAAGTCCCAATTCTTATTATCGGGATTTGGAAGTTCAAACCATAACCCCCATTTTTCCAACAGAAAGTTACACCAAAGATTGCAAAACTTGTTATGAATACAGCATTGAGACCAGGCATGTTTTCCACTGTCAAAATGGCTATTTATAGTTGGTAAAATCTGCAAGTCCCAATTCTTATTATCAGGATTTGGAAGTTCAAACCATAACCCCCATTTTTCCAACAGAAAGTTACACCAAAGATTGCAAAACTGGTTATGAATACAGCATTGAGACAATATTCTGAGCGCAATTAACAATATTATTTTGGTCTTTCCTATAGTTAAGCACAATATACAGCCACATTAATGAAACTGACTGAAGATTCCGCCCTCAAATATACACTGCACAAAAAAAACGCAGTGGCTTAGTAAGGATGTCTTGTGCACCAATGCTAGCAAGGAGAACGCCCCCACCACAACAGTTGCAAAAAACAACCAGAACGTGGGTGCAGTTTACCTCTCATACTTTGGCCCCAGGCGACTCCACCTCTTGCACGAATGGTTTACTACGCCCTCACCAAAGTACAATACTAGCTCGAGAAGTATTTCCAAGGCATTCAATTACATTTAAACAGTTGCCAAATTAAGTGATGCAACATTAAAAATATTCATTCAACTACAGAAATGTTTGTATTTAGCAAAAGTACAATGGAGAATACACAAATCATGCAATGATTTCCTCATTACACACGGTCATCAATGTATGAAATAATTTGAAAAACTTAAAAATCAAACTTCAAATGGGGCACCGACTGGCTCCAATACTCACTGACTAAACAATGTCCTCATTCACCCATTGTTTGGAGCGTAGCCATATGGAGAGCAAGGCTTGATAGGAGAAGCAAATCATGTTGACACAGTCACGCACCAGTTTCTGTAAAGGGTAGTCAATGCTCCAGAGTTCAGGGTAATGGATTCCAAAAACCATTCAAAAGAACTCGCCTACTGTTAAGAAGCTTACAATGGAGTTCAAGGAACTCGTTGGTTTATACATTAACAGCGGATGTTGAAATCTGGCTCAACGGTCTAATTTTCTATCTACTTTAAGCTATGCAAGTCTCTCATACCACAAACTTCTACCTAGAACTTAAGAGTCTATCAAAGGTCAAGTGGCAGAACAACAATCCTTCAACACACCTACTAAGAGATCAAGAAACGATGGGCACTAAAACGTAAGCCTCGGCTTTTCATTACAGAAACACATTCAACCAAGATTTACATTTTAGAACAGAGCTGATTGGTACCTATTTAAGTTTAGTAATGAACAACTGTCCATAATTAATTATCTGCTTTCACTGTAAATCCAAATCCTAGATTATAAAGTGACAGACTGTGGGAAAGCATGCCTAAATTGGCTAATGCTCGAAGAACATTTGCATGAAATCAAAGGATCCCATCGTAAGCTTCTGCGAGACCTCCTAAGAAAAGAGAATAAAATTCCACTGAACTCCTGGCCACCATGCTCTCGGCAGTCACAGCACAAAAGATTACTGCCCAAAAAAAATTGATTAAAAGGAGGCGCTACAAGTTCAAAAGTTTTTACTTGCAACTTCAACAAACTATTGCAAGTATCATTCCGATGTCCAATATTTAGTTTAAGACAGCACATCAAAGCCACAATGAAACAAACTTTAGCATATAACTTTCAGTTATGAATGTACATAAGTGGTAGATCGGAATTGAAAATCCCGGACTAGGCACCTTACAGTCGGAAAAGTCAGCAGCAGAATTAAACGATGGAGCCAGGAAAACACTGGCAGTCATTCAATTTTCTTGCAGGTTACCAGCAAACAAACGAGCATCTGCACAGCTAATATGTCTGGTCTTGGCAAGTAGGTGCAATGGCTGCTTTTTCTAACTGCAATTATATACCACAAATACATGCAGATTAACAGGGTAATATGCTTGCACTACAATTTTATATTAAAAAATGTAACCAGACATAATTTTAAATAGCACAGCACAGGGCATTCATAAAACGCAAGCGTACAAACCAGTTTTCATTTTAAACACACAAAAAAGGAAAAAAATCTTAGTGGTGCAAAGAAAAAGATACTGTTGACTTTCATTTACCTTACCTTGGAGATACAGTTTCAACATTAGGGAAAACTAAGACACAAATAGAAAGGCTGAAGAATAGAAAGAAAAACACATTGGCTTAGTAAAGTATTTCCCGAGAAGCACTGGCACTGAATGAAGTGCACTTCTTTTTAAGTGGACATGCACAGGTGATCAGGCAAAACGCCATCAGTCACAGTACAAGACAGTCAGTGGCCGAAGTAGGAGAATGCAATGCTGCAGGTTGTAGTCAGTGGAAGCAAATCGTGTAGAACACTTGAACAGACCAGTGGTGACGAGGGGAGCCCCAACTTTGGATATGCAATGTCAAACGGTACAATTCTCATGGAAAGAGATGCACAATATACATTTGTCACAATGTGCGGAAATGTGATATCCTTGAAAACTATCCGTTGTAGCACTGCATCTTAGGGCCCATATGAACACTTTAGCAGTTATCACCTCGACCTCTTTTACTCTGATAAACAAGAAGTGCTTTATCTACGTAACTGTGCCAAGAATCGGCTGAGCAACTGGATGCTAATGTTTGCTTTCCACTCAGTTTGTCCAATGTATTTAATTAAAACTGAACAGGTTGGCACCACTAATGCAAGTACTAGCCAGCTTTTTGGGAACCAGCAATGAGAAAATGGCTATCGACAGTCTGTCAGATGGAATATATTTAGTTCTAGTGACAAACTAGAGTGCTGCTTTTAAAGCTACTGCAGCGGTCATAAATGTCAACTGTTTAGGCTCCATTCCCAAAGTTCTACAAAGGAGTCAGCCATGGATCACTGCCCCAATTCTATGAACAAGGTAAACAGAACACAAGGCCAAGCGCTAGTCAACGGGCAAGGGAACCCTAGCGGAGATGACCAAATATGCCTGGAAAATAAATAAAGAGTACTTCAAACATTTCATGAAGAGCACTTACAAATCTTGCCCCAGTGTTCAAGAAACCAAAGAAAGACCTGTGAATGCTCCTCGATTTCATCAATAGCCTCCCTCCAGGGTATTACCCAACTTGATTTTGTACAAAATGGCAGAATAAATTAAAAATAAATAACGTATGGTCTTCTGTCTCAGAGGTCAAGTAATAGCTAAGTACACGAACAAACCATCAAATACGGCATTGAACAGACATGGTGCAAACAGTCTACATGCTTTAGGGTTATACACTGAAACTGCAATCCAAAGAACATGCAAATGTACTTCAAAGTTCCAGCCTTCCGCTAGTGCACTCTAACCTCAATACTGCAATCATTCATGGGCACAAATTGCGTACACAACTAGTTATCACAACTTTGATAAGATTGCTTTCAAATCAATCGGTTAAAAACCTCTCTTAATCTATTCAAAAGACTCAGCAGAAAAACTGGATTACAGGTGTCATAGCTTCAGAGCAGGATCAAATGAACTTTGCGCTTGTTAAATGTTATCAGAAAGCTGGGTTCTGTTGCTCGGGATCTAGAGGACAAGGCAGCTTCTTGTTGATAGGGCAGACAGAACTGAATTATCCTTTTTTTAAAACAGTGAGGACGACTCACCGACAGCCCCGATTGGCAAAACCCCCTGTATAGTTAGAAGGAAGGACAAAGCTCACAAATTGGATCTACTGACAACTGGCAAATGTGCATATTTCAAGAATGGAGTTAACAGGTATACTTTTTTACAAAAAACAAGAACCAGAACACTAAACAAACCTACGGGCTACAACGGAAGTAGTGAAATGGGACAGTTATAATCCCCCAAGCTATACAGTTAGATGCAGGTAATATATCCCATATCAGATTGTCAACAGGAATAGACACTAGTGGTAGCTGCTACTTTCAGTTCTTTTTTTTCCAAAGATCTGATGCAATTTTTTTGAAGAAAGTCACAAGACCGTGAGCAATTGTCTGAGTCAGCTTTTCGTTATTGGCAGTGGGTTAATCAAAGGAGAGAGATAAGCGAGAACCCCTATATAGGTCTACTACACCCAGTCACAAGACAAGCTCGGGTCTCACCCACAGAAAGTGAAGTACATTTTCCATTCTTGAAAGCTTAAGCAAATAAGAGGTCATTAGGCCAATGGATGTCTGCATGGTGGGGGAGGAATGAGAGAATGACTGGCGGCTGAAGAAACAAACATTCAGGCAGAGGATACTTTCAGAGCTACATGACTGAGTACTCCTTCACAGCACTGTACCAATGTTTCTGAATTCATGTAAAAAAAAAAAAAAAAAAAAAAAAAAAAAAACCACCCACGCAGCAACATCTTAGCGTGTTCAAATCCAGATAGACCGAAGAGGCCTGCCTTTTAACTAGGACCCCCTGTAAGTCAGGGGCTTTCTGGTGAAGTTTGCCAAAACAATGGCAGTGTGCCATCGAGGGCAACAAAAATGAATAAAGGAACTCTATACTGGGAGGTCCTACATTTAGCAGAGAGTATATATTCAAGCACCACCAATTTTGCCAGTTAAAGTGGAAGTATTTTGAGAAAGTCTTTAAGCACTGGTTCAACAAAATATCATCCAGGTCAGAAATGGACTCCAAGTAGGGTATAAAACCTCCGGTTTAGTATACACAACACACAGTACCTATTCTATCAAAGTACAATAGGTTTGTTTTGTGCTCAGATACTCTTATTGTCCTAAGCCACACTGGTATTTCCTGTTCAAGATTCCCAACTCAGAAATTAATGTATAATGGTTTGAAAGACAGTATCTATCCTTTATTCTTCCACTCCTTAAGAGTAACAGCGGTCTACTAAAATATTACTCTGTAAATGTATGACAGATCCCAGAAAATAATTTTGTAAGATCTTTACCAACACTCCGATAGAGCACCAAGCAAGGCCTAATGAAAGGAATATTTGCAATTACATACACTTTGGGATGCAATTCCCCTCAAGCAGAACCTTTTCTGGTGAGTGCTTCCTAACCTGGAGGATGTGTATTAGAAGGTTCTTACGGATGTGATGGTTTTAAGGAAGAATGAAAGCTAGACAGGTCTCTAATGTTTTCTAGCAGGTCACACTCTTTCAGATCCAGAAAGATTAATAAGTTTGAGGATATTAAAATCCAAATTAAGTCAATGTTCCCAGAGGAATCTTCAGGTAAATGGAGGTTTCTACATTCAGACACAAAGTACAGTGGATGCTTTGGAAATTAGAAATAATCTACCTGTGTTAGATCACAAGGAAGCTCGTGTCCAATAAGGATTGCTCTTGCAATGTTGTATAAATGTAAACATTAATTTCAGATATTGCTTTTGCAAACTTTGATTACATCTGAACAAAGTGGGTAATCTCTTCCTGTAAGATGTTTACAGTGTAATTATGCAAGCAAGTCATCAGGTCTTGTCCTTACAATACTCAATGCATTTTGCAAACCAAGGCATCTCATACTATTTGGTGGTTTAGTAATCGAGAAGGCGCAACAGCCTGATGTGCTTTTATTCACACAGATGTGCTTTTATATTTCTATGGTTTCAGCTGCAGAAATAAAACAAGCCAAAATTGAATAAATAAAAGCAACCCCAGACTAACATTTCATTCTCTTTAGAGCTTAGATTAGCAGAGATTACTCTAGCCTTAACCAAGTCTGCACACTACGTTAACAAAGTACGGAAAAGAAGAAGATACGCTCAGTGGAGCAAAACCCCATCACAGTGTTCCACTTAAACAGATGCAGAGCAGGAAGCTCTGATAACAGCGTTGAAGGCATCTTACAACACTGCATCTAGTCCTCCAGGGTGGCAAGACTGGTTTTAGTTTTGTACAAAGACATTTTTATTTAAGTAGTTTTATATAGCGCTGGACGGACCCGGGGGCATCGGAGAGCTTTACAGCAGTTTTTCGTAAGAGTCATAAGATAGAGCCTGTTATCTTGTTATACATATTGGTTCGGAAGTCCAAGTGTGCTGTGCAGTATTGAGGTAGTAGGCGAGTACTGAGATTAGTCTACGTTGTCTTGGGTTAGTAGAAATATTGTGCATGCTTTGAAAACTGGGCTAGACAAACCACAAAACAAGAATGCAGACAAACAATGTAAGTCTAAAAGCTTCTAGGTGATCTAGAAAGGAATAAAAAATTAAGCTGCAAATACTTTCGCATCTTTCGTAGTGGACAAACTGGAAAAATTACTCTACGAAAATGAAACCGTTGAAAAGAGGCACAGTACTGGCACACTAGTGTCTTCCTGTTGAATTTGTCCAAGTCCTGCCTGAACCAATAAACACTTGAATAGCAAATAAGCTTCACAAGTAGCAAAATGGGGAAACCTCCATTCTAAACAGCATATGCTACAACTTCTAAAAGCATACAAAGGAAGGGAACTAAATGAAAAGTGCACGGGACTGAATTCGGCCCACCGTTGCTGGAAATATCATCTGAAACAAAACACATGTCAGAAAACAAGTAAGACTCATTCCATTCAAACAAATATGAACATGTTCATCGCAGGTTTTAATAAACATCTCAGCCCCCTCCACCTCCTTTTTTTCTGCCCTTCACTGCTCAGCATTTGGTGCTTTTAAAATCCTCTAGCTATCAACTGTCTTCAGTAGTTTCGAAAATGTGCAAATATACATGTGCCTGCACTGAAGCTCAGCTGCCACCTCTGCAGGACAACTGTAATAATTTTATTTTTCAATTTTGTATACCGGAGTGTAAAAAAATTGCACTCATTATTGCATTTAAGATCGCCGATCAAGAACCAAGCATGGCAGCATCTCACTTTCCTCAGAAAAAAAATCAATTTACGAGAGTTGTCCATCACCTATGCCTGTCAATTCCTTACCCAACTGATCACAGTATGCGGATTGCAAAGTAGGCTTGCAAGTCTTGTGTAGACATATATATTTGAAAAATCGCCACACTTACAGCTGCCGCTGCCGATAATTAAAAAAGGACGAAAAGTAGACCCGTAAGTTGCTGGTGCAAAAGTGCTTTTTTATTTAATTTTGTGCCAGCGCGTCCGCCATGACGCGTTTCGCCTCAGGAAGAGGCTTGATCACATGAGATATATATATATATTTATTTTTTTTAACGGAAGGCTACTGGGTCATTAGTATTGTTCCGAATTCATCTTGAAACATGCGAAGAATTTGATCTGATCGCAACTGGCAATTTTACAAAATGTAGTCACAAGACAAGGAGAGGCATGGCACCAATTTTCACAAATGATAAGACATAGGAATGGGCAACCTCTGTGTTGTATCACCTTTATGCAGCAGAGCTTGTATACATAACAGAAACAGAAAAGAGGATAGGATACCGTAGGCAGAAAAGTGAAAAGGTAGTGCCCAAAAAGAAAATAGGTTTTCATATAGGTCAAAATAAGAGAATGATGGGGGTAATAGGTCTGCTACTTAAGTTCCTAACTGGGATGGACTGTTCTCCTAAATACATATATTTCAGCACTCCTGTCAGGAGCTAGGAAAGCAAATATTACACTACCAATTAGATCATACAAAAAAATGCAATAAATGTTACCTAGTCAATTGAACCAAGCAGGTCATAGATTATTAGTGAAATTAGCAGTTGGCTTTGGGTTCAGTCTGGGTAAGCATGTGAATCAAGATAGCACCTAACAGCTCACACAATCTGTTGAAGAAAATTCCCTCCTGCATCAAGTTGCACCATATCGGAGCCAATGGGCGAGAACCTTGTCCTCACAAAAACGTTATTTCCCCAAGCCCTTATTTGGCCTCGTATTAGGTTTAGCAGACAGAGTGAAGGAGAGGAACAAAATCAGCTAGGAGTCAGTCAAGTAAGAAAGACTGCATCTACGACCACAGGACATATATTATCTGAGGATTTCTGCATTGACAAATACAAAAACCAAGATCTAATAAACAATTTCGACACAAGGCACTTACCATCTCTTTCCTCTAGGACAAAAGGCTCGCTGTCCCAACCATCATCCAAGGCTGCAGGCTGGACATCCAGATGTCCGTAAACACAGACTGTTTTCTTGCCGGGGTCTGAGCCCAGTCTGCCCAGAATAACTGGTGGAAGTGGGATTTCAGTGCCATCAGGGAGCTTAAAGTCAAAACAATCAACATGTCAATTTCTTTTTTTCATTGTTTACCAACTTTTAGAACTCCAGAAAAAAAATCGTATAGCCAGTGCTGAGCTGCACTTTAAAGTTAGCATCTCGATTATTGGACTAAAACCAAAAATGTATTTTTATACAAATCAATAATGCTTTTGAGGGGCCTCAATTAGTAGTGGAGAAGGCAGCACTGAATTTGTGTTTCCCAAAGTGTGACTGGGGAAGATATTCAAATAAACTGCTGCTGGACAAGGTGCCTAGTTGTGCATTTTACCCAGTATGGTTCTGGTTACTCAGGTTGGACAATTAAGTAATCACTGCTGCTATCCGCAGCCTGATCCAAAGAGTACTAGCAGTCTAATGTTTCAAGTTTGAAATTCTAAATGATGAAAAGATGAAGCTCCTTTAGAATAATTTAAGAAAGGCCTGGTCCACCAGGAAGACTGCCTTATTACGAGAGCATGTGGAAGCCAGACTCAAAACATGTTGTACAAGTATAAATGCAACAGTAGGCGACTAAAAACAAAACAGATTTTTTTGCAGAAAAACTTGCGTGACATAGGGCATAAGCCTTGTATCCAGTCAAATCACATGCATCAAGGCAGCTTGCCAAACCATAAATAGACACACAGGTGTTAGGTCAATGGATCATATTTAAAAGAAAATGCATATTTTTGTCTGTTTCCGGCTATGCCACGCATTTTACTCTTCTCTCTGCATAAGGCTCATGACGGGTAATGGCTAGGGATGATCGGAATTTACCTAGTCGAGCTACGCAAAGCTCTGCGAAACGGTAAAAATCTACGGGGCACGCGCAGAGTTCTGATAACACGCGGAATTGTTTGTTCCACCCGCGATACTTTTTTCCTGTTCGCAAACGCCGTTTGCGTGATTGGAGAGAAATATCTTGCAAACATATTTTGAAAGTGTGAACAAGCAAAAATTTACGCGAAGCTGTGGATCGCAGAATTTTTGGCAATTAAGCGTTCTCCATGGAACGCGAAATTACCCAAATTCCACGAGTGGAACGGAATTTACCGACCAGGCCTAATAATGGCTCCACAAGGTTTCAGACACCCTTTGAAATTTTAAAGCTAAGTAACAAAACAGAAGATTCACCATACTTCCTGAACCACTGGAGTCTCTTCTCACCTTCTGTTTACCGACGTCTACCAATTCACAGGTGCCACCCAGGCGCTCAATCTCCTTGGCAGCGACTTCCATCATCCGCTTGGTTTCGTTTCTTTTTTCCGGCCACGCAGACACGCTCTGAATTGCCACCCATTCTGCCAAACGCTGGGGTAAACAAAAAACAAATTCACAACAGTACTGACAAAAATTATATTTTGAACACAAGCGCACTGCTTGCGGCTGGAAACATCTGCAGAGCAAAGCTGAACCCTTGTTGTTGGTCTTTAAAAATCTATTAATGTAATTGGTAACTATACAGGCATGCAAAACTCTCCACAGAACCTCCAAATATTAGAACACATTTATAGGCTTTAAACATTGCTATCCTTCCTTTTAAACTACTTATGCACCTTCAATTTGTAGAGTACTGCTCACTGCTGCTCACTATTACAGACCTGCATCCATCTGATCCACAAAGATAGGCACTTTGTGATGTGAAAATACAAGAAAAGAAATAGAAACGTTTCAGACCTTAAGGCCTCTTCCTTAAAATAAAAGACCAGGGTGCTCTAACATATAGCTCTTTGAGGCTTTAGCAGAAAGAAGCTGTGTTTTAAGGCATCCAGGCACCATACTACCCGACAGGGAACAGGCCGGATTTGTAAAGTAATATTTACAACACTAGGGGAAACAAACACTGCATGCACATAAACTAGGGTGTGGGAGGATGAACTTGAGGGGGTTCTGTTTGATCAAGTACCAGAAGAAAGCTTAGAGTTCTTTATGTCAGCAACAAAGATGACCGAATGAGGAAGTTAAATGTTTAATTTAGTCTTGGCGATTAGGCAACACTGCAAGCTAATCTATAGCTTTTTCAAGCTGAGCATGCGGTTTTAGGATTGCGACAACGCTGGCCTGCTGACGGGAAGAGGTGGAAAAACACAGTGTGTCGGGATTATAGCTCATCATTAGGAGTGACCTTTGAAGCCTAAGGCAAGCTGAACACTTCAGAACAACAACATCCTAACCCAGCCTGTTATGTATAAGGTGTGATGGCCCTGACTAAAAGCACTTAATATGCCTAGAGAGTCAGTCACCTCGCAATGTACTGCAGCATTTTTTAACAGTTACCCCCTCAGTAAGGTGCTGAAGCCCTTGCCAACACGAGTAGCATGCAGCACTGTGGAGGGTGTGTGGTTGAAAGAATGCTGTCTAAGTGCTGACCCTATGTGGGAATTTTACCACCAAGGAGCAGTTGTTGTGTTATGGAAGACAGCGCTTAGCAGTGAGGTGAATGAAAGGAGCGCGAGGGCTAAATGTGGGACGTGCATTTTGAGATATGCTGGCACCATTAGTTAGGTCTGCAGGTCAGTTGGTGTATATGTAGTTATAGGGCATTCCAGCACCGGTTCAGCATGGGTTGCTGCATTATGGTGGGCCATGCTACAGTGCCATTAGGCTGGACAGATATTACAGAGGGAAGAGTGTGTTCGAGATGTGTCCAGATGGACAGAGATACTCATAGTGCAGAAATAAACGAAGACCAGAGTATACAGCTTGTGGGACAAGTGTCAGACCAAGTTAGAGCCTTCTGTTGACCAGCAATGTTTGACAGATCTTTCTATTGGACGCCTACCTTTTGTATGTCTGTCCAGTTGCTATAATGTGGTTATTTGTATTGTACTTTAGTAATTGTATAGCATTTATCCACACTGATAGCATGCTACAGTGTGTTTACGTGGTGGGAAGTATAGTGCCTTTGTTTTGAGCCTATGTGGGAAGCGTTTCCATGTTGTAAGTGATGACTACTTAACAGTCTTGGATTCATCGATTGGCGATGTGATTAATAAGGGGGGGGGGGGAACGGGCGAGATGTAGACATGCACTTTTTGTAGTTTGCTAGAACTGGTTAACTCTGCATGTCCCTTTATAGTGTTGGTAAGTTTTATTTAATGTTCCCAATCCCATTTCTGAAGAGGGCTGTGAAAGGCCTGGAGAATTGGAAATCAGATGGGTCCTCAAAGACTGCATCTCGAACATGATTTATACGATTGTCAATTAGGGAGATTTGATATGATCCACTGTATTATAAACATCATTTGGCATAATAGGATGTTGGTGCTCGGGGTATGTAATTATTTGAGACCTGCAGGGTGGAATAAGGCATGGCATAACCAAACAGCTTAGAGACCAGTTGAAGTTGCCCAAGAAAGGGAAGTGCGGAACATGAATTGGTGGGAGTTTATAAATGGTTACATAAGGGGACAAGGAACATAAATTCAGCTGCAATGAAGAGAACACAGGTGAATTTCCTACAAACTGGCTTGCCGCTGGTAAAATAAGGAACCGGAAGCTGGGATGGAAGACAAGTTTGAGGTAAGGAATCAGGATTTGAGCCAGTAAGGTATGTCAAAGATGACTAAAATGGTATTGGCGATGCACATGGAAAGTGTACATACGTAATGCCCACTTTTGCCATGCAACAAGGTGAGGGATGAAATGCTTAAATTAATCTTAGCCACTGGCAATTGCTCAGGCTGCATCCAAGCCATTGCTTTCCACCCACCATGCCAATCTAAACAAAGAACCACCTTATATAATTCAATACCAATCCTGCTCCCCTTGGGAACAGTCCATCCCGAACTGCCATGCGAGGCCCCATCAAGAAGGGACCACAAGCAACCCCAGACCGGTTTTGTCCCACTTAGGACTCGTCAGCAGGGTGTAGCCTGAATCCTTTGGCAAAGCGAGCATGGGACCCATGTCTGGGCATACCCATCACACTTAGAACGCAAATCTGCAAACAGATGAGGGATGGAATGCTTGAACTAATCTTACCTTTTGTGTATTTGATTCACCATTCGAAGTGGCTAGGGTATGCCCAGATGTGGGTACCGTGCTCACTATGCCACTTGAACCAAGCTACACCTAACTTACTAACCCCAGACAGGGCAAAACTGGTATCGGTATGCTTGTGTTCAAGTTCATGGTGAGCCAGACCTGGCATTTCAAAATGAACTGCTCCAACTGGAGCAGGGCCAAGACGGAGTTGTATACGACTGGGTCAATCTCAAGTGGCATGGTAACCAAAAAACAAGAGGGATTTGAATGTTATTCCGAAAGATCACCACTGGTTAGACTTATTGAAAGCATTCCTTTTGTGTGTTTGATCACTTTTTATTCATGGCAAACCAGTTAACAGAAAAGTGGGGGCATTGATAAGAATAGGACTACAGCAGGCAACATGACTTTGCTAAAAGTATTTTTGTAAAAGGTAGGTTTTTAGAGTTAATTCTTTCAATCCTGCTGAGATTTTGAGACTGGCAAAGGTATAGCCAGAGTCTAGAGGAGGAACCTGTAACTGAGGCGCTGATGGACACCCAAGTCTTAATATGGCCCATTAATAACTTGCGTGTGTCAACAGTGAGCGTGGAGCCAAAGGATTTAGTAATGCATTATGTAGGCGCAGAAAAGTTGCAATGCTAAGTAAATGAGCAATTTTTTTTTAAATATCTTTATTTCGGTAAGATTTTACCATAAAAGACGTTTAAAACATACATTTTAAAACTGATATTTGATAAAGAGTTCTACAATGAAATATAAAATTTATAAAATCAAGCTTTTACACGATCCCATGTTGCACAGGGATGACCTGTGTACAGAAAGGTCAGTTACCAGCCCTAAGGCATTTCCTTCTGATGGGCCAGAGAGCGCCCAGGTACTTAGCCACCGCAAACACAATGTAATCGGTCAAATCAGTTTTCAGGACTCTAAAAGCGGCCATGCACTTCACAAAGCCCAGATTCCTGCATAGAGGAACGATCCAGTACTTGCGGATCTCTCGGTAGGCGGGACAAAGAAAGAGAATGTGAAGTTCAGTTTCATCCGAGGTTCTACATGCTGGGCAGGTACTGTTTGCGTCATCACTCCATTTAGTTGTGAATGATCTGATAGGGAGGGAGCCATGTCTCCACTGTAGGTATAATTTCCTAAGTAGAGGAGGGTAAACTTTATCCAGAATCGGTTCAAAGTTGTAAATGGCCTTAAAGGACATGAAAGAGTCTGTCAGAGTCCCAGGTTTAGATTGATTGAAGAGCAGGGATAATTTACTGTCACGGTATGTCTTGGCCAGCTCTTTTTTGGAAATGAGTTGGCAAGTAGACAAGGGATCGGACCACATTTTAGAAAGTCCCAAACCCTCCAGTTCCAATTTAATGAAATTGAGCCATTTGATTTTTCCAGCACCCGGCATAGCAAGGACCTCCTGGAGTCCCTGTCTGTAACTGGCCAATTCTGGGGTTGTCCATAGTCTGCGCCAGAAGGCCAGCGGGCGGAAAGCCAAGTCATCATCTAGCGGGCATAAACCTAGATCCATCCTGAGGGAGACAAGGGGAGTGCTAGGTGGTAATCCACAAGATTTCGGATGAATTTATTTTCCACTTTCAAGAGGTCTGATGTTCTAACGTGGCCCCAAAGTTCAGACCCGTAGATGGCAGCCCCCTTGGCCTGTGATTTGTAGATCTGCATCGGAGGACCAATGGGCCAGATTGTGGATTTATTGTTCGCCAAAAGCTTCATGATGCCCCCCGAATGTTGGGTCAGTTTAAGTAGGACCTTCTCCAGGTGCGTGTTCCAGGTTAGTTTATCATTTAACATAATGCCCAGATATTCGAAGGTTTTCACTCTCTCAAGCCTGTTGTGTGCAATGCTGGGGCTAAAATGGAATTTCTGTGGGGGATTGAGGACCATGAATTTAGTTTTGATGGAGTTAATTTCCAATCCATGGGCCTCACAGAAATCTGCGAAGCCTTCAAGGATGCGCTGGATACCCGTTGCCGACTTTGATAGCAACAGAGTATCGTCAGCAAACATGATGGCCGGCACCCTTTCGGCGGCCAGTTTTGGGGCATCAGAGTTGGGTACCCCCTCTAAGTGAGAGATAACCCCTCTAAGTGAGAGATAACCCCGTTGACATAGAGGCAAAACAGGGTCGGTGCAAGCACACAACCCTGTCTTACCCCCCTGCCAACGGGGAACCTCTCGGACAGTGCACCCATCCTGCCACATCTCACCTGCGCGAAATTGGCGCTGTGAAGGCGAACTAGCATTTTCAACAAGCCTTCAGGAACCCCCAGTTTGGCCAGGACCTCCCATAGCTTGGTCCGGGGGACCAGGTCGAACGCCACCCTCAGGTCCACGAATACAGTATAGAGGCTGCCACCCTCCAAATGCACAGTTTTCCAATAGAGGAGGACAAGCCGAAAGACCTGGTCAATGGTAGAGACCTTCTCCCTGAAACCTGCCTGGAAAGGGCTCAGGATATTAAAATCCCTGATCCACTCGTGTAGGTGATTTAACAATAGCTTTGCAAAGAGTTTTTGGGACACGTCAATCAAGCTTATTGGCCTGTAGTTGGCCGGGAGCAGAGGAGATCCCTTCTTAAAAATTGGGACTATCTCTGCCCCCGGCCAGGTCGGGGGGATTGGCATGCCTTTCAGGATCGAGTTGAATAGCACCCTAAGATAAGGAGCCCATATCTTTGGTTCGTGTTTATAAAGGTCGCCTGGGAGCCTGTCCAGGCCCGGCGCCTTTCCAGCAGCCAGGGACGTAATTGCCATGGTGATCTCCTCCACGCTAAATCCATCCATGTCGGTTACACTATCATTGGAGGAGTACGACACTTCTACGGGTAGGGTCATCGCCTGATCGCTACTATGTGATTTATATAGATTTTTAAAATGTTCCTCCCATACAGAGGGTGCTATATTGGCCTCCACTGCTGCAAGTGGTTCAGCTGAGCCGTGCTTGACGATCTGCCAGAAAGTCCGTGCGTCTCGACATGCAAGAGCAGCTGTCATTTTAGTCCAATACCCCTCATCCCAATCTACTTTGGCAGCACGGAGGGCAAATTTATAGGCTAATCGTTTCTCCCTGATTACACTTGTAGTGTCTCGCGCTTTAAGTGATTTCAGTAGTGCAGCTTTTGCTGGCCCGCAGGAAGCGTTGAACCAGGTGGCTCTTTTCTGCTTGGACTTATTTGACCTGGCCACTGGGTTCAGCACCTCTGCAAGGTTAGTGCATAACTCGGAGTGAATGGTACCAAGTTCGATCATTTGTGCCGGCTTATATAAGGGGGGATTGGATACCCCAGGATTACCTGTGGGATCGAATTCTGATTCACTGACTGGGTGGTGCATACAGCGCTCAACTTTTTCCAAGGCGGGGACGACTAGTGCATAAAGTCTCCCGATGTTACTTTGGTTTTCCAGCAGTTTAGCCCATTTAATTCTGCGCCTCTTGCTAGATAGTGCAAGGTCCACCTGTAGTGCGGAATTGTCGTCAACCTTGACTATTTGTGGCCCCTGTAGCTCAAATTTTAGTGAAAGCAAATTGTGGTCACTATCGAGTCTGGGAATTACACCAAAATCTTTCACTTTCCCCCAGTCCCTGGTTGAGACCATTATGTAGTCAATTCGTGACTCATAGCCCAATCTATTAAAAGTATGTTTAGGCGGGATGTCACCTTTAATCCGGCCGTTGCAAGCCCTCAGCGAGTGACTAAGCGTGAGGGACATTATTTGGGTGGCAAGTGGAGTCCAAGCCCTGACCAATGGGTCTGTCAGGGTGGGGATGTTCCACAATTCGTCCTCTTCACTATATATACCCACCAGGTGCTCGGGAAGCGGTTCATACTGATGATTAAAGTCTCCACCTACAATTAGTGGGGAGCAGAGATTAAGTGAGTCGAGAAACTGCGCTAGGTCCTCGACTGGTCCCGAGGTGGCTGCAACCCCCAGTGGTCTTGAGTATATATTGATCAGTGTTACTTTTCCTCTGCCTGGCCATTCAAGAGAAACACACTGGAAGTCCAAAGAGTTGGTTTCCAGGTGTGTGGCCCTGCAACCCAAGTGGGACCCAACCCAGGTCGAAAGTCCTCCTGATGGGCGGCCCTTTCCTCCCCATTTTGCTTGGATGTCAAAGGTAGCAAAACCCGTCCGAGAATATTTTTCTCTTGCCCATGTCTCTTGAAAAAGGCATATATCGTACCCTTCAATGAGTTCCCCCCAATCAGGCATGTCTACTTTGTTGGCTGACCCTGCGACATTCCAGGAGAGAATGGAAATTACTCCCGGAGCCTCTGGTGTGTTATTGGTAGCTGGTGTCTGAGAACATTCATGTAGGGAGAGTATGCCTTGTTGTTTAGGTGGAGGAGTGTCCGATAGGACGCTATTCAGTTTTGGGCTATACAATATAGGAGGGCTATCTTTGTCAATCGTATGGGATTCAGTTTTTGCTAACTTTGGTGGCGTGGTGTCACGCCTACCTGGCCCTACTGTAAGTTTGTGAGCCTCCGACTGGTTTGGTGGTGGAGGAGGAGTTAAACAACCCATGTGTACATTTAGTGTAGTGAGAGTTAATGATTGACCCGTTGAATGGAACTGGCAGCTTGTTGGGACGGGTGTTGAGGGTGCGATGATTGGCAGATGTGGACGTCAATCCACTTCCTCAAGACACCCGTATCTATTGGAAATCGGTACCCCATTCCAGCCGCCAAGTGCGTCCGCCCAGTGGTGACTTTGCCCACCCCATGTGCCGTTCCTCTCCGGAATCCTTCTCCAGTTCCCCCCCTGGTTTGAATGGGGACGGGGTGAGAAAAAATAGGTGAGGGGTCTGGCTGCTATTGTTGAATTTGTGCTATAGTTATTCCAGGAGTAGATGGCATGCGCAGTATTTGGATCCTCAAAGGAGACAATCACGCAATCGCCACTGCTGGACTTTTGCGTGGTGCCTACCCATGGTACCCTACGCACCATGAGGATTTTACTCCTTAGGTGGTTGGGTATTGACTTATTGACGTTGAACCAGTGGATCACCTTGTTCTTTAAGGAAGCAAAGTTTTCCTGCTGGTTATACGTCAATTCTGTAACCCCTGTCAGCACTACAACATAGGAACTAACCTCTGGGGGAAGATCTACATAGCCCCTGGAGCGTATGTAGTTAGTACTGGCTCTCTGAGATGAGAGATGGTTAGAATTATGGCCATTTTGCCTCGAATTTAGCTGACCTATCGAGGATGATACCATTTGACCTGGCGTGGCTGATGGGGATGGCGGTGGATTTTCAGCCGCCGGTTGATTGGTGGTCATCGTTACCCTAATAGTTGGAACATTAGTATTTGCCTTGCGCCGAGGTTTTGGAATTGGTTTGGCCTTTAAAATAGCAGTAGAGGTGGCAGATGAAGGTACAGTAGGGGAGGGAAGTGGGATAGCATTGGTAGATCCCAGAGACTTAGCCTTCGCGGGGGCCAGCGCGTTAACAGCTGGGATTGCAGGAATGGGTGGTGCTGTGAGGGGCGAAGTTCCGTGCGGGCAAGTGGATTTATTGTTCTGCATGGTAATAGATGCCAAATTTAAAATGCTTTTTTCGATTTCCAGGAGCAGTGTTTCTATATGTGTGAATCTCACTTCAAGGGGGGAGAGAAGTTTTTTAAGTGTTTCCCAGACAATTGTTAGGAACTCAACGTCCTTCCCTCTGATGGTACAGAGCGGAGCTCCGGTGGTGTCACTTTCTATTGTGAGATCATTATTTTCTTGGATGACTACCGAGTATGGGGGAATATTTTCTGGGCTCGTTTCAGAGGAGTGAGTAGTGGACACTGGGGAGGGAACTGAGGGAGCCTGAGGTGGTGCCTTAGTTAGAAGCTGGGCCTTTGCTATTTTGGCCTTTTTCCTTGAATATGCCGAGGTGTTTTTGCGCTTCCTTTTGTTATATAGTCCATTTTGTGGCGTGGGGGAATTACCTCCTTTTGGTGGCATTGCGTTGTTGATTATCGCTGTAGAGGATAGGCCTACCTCGGCTTCCTTCTTTTGCTCAGCAGTTTCACCCAGATGAAGTTGTGGGGAGTGGGTGGATTTTGGTGTGGATCCCCCCTGCAATGAAGGTATACTAGCCGTTTGTGGCTGATGGATGTCAACGTGTGTGACAATCAGGGTGGGAGCAGTGCCATGTGGGCGCTCAGGTGTTTTAGCCCACGCAATGGGCCCTAAGGAGGATTTTTTGGCAGCAGTTAGCTCTTCAGACAGTCTTCTGGTGGCTTCTAGTTCGATAGAGACCCTATGCTGCATTTTAGTTATTTCATAGTCAATTGCAGTGTGGGTCCTAGTGATAAAATCGTCTAAGGTGCCATTTTTCAATTTGGATTTGGCCGCTCTGTCTCTAAACTCGCGGGTTGCCATGATGGGTATGCAAGGCAATCAACGAGATGTTGGCTGTGGGGGAGAGCGGTAGGATCAAATGGTCCGGCCCAGTCCAGTCTCTACCTGCCTCTAACGGCCTCAAACGGCCCGCTCTTTGCCCGGTCTTCGCCCCGAGCTGCGTCCCGCGCTGCGGGAGTCTGAGGATGTAATATAGAGGGGCGTGTTTGGCGGGGGGCGGGCCAGCAGGGAGAGCGGACCGGATGGTGGTTCCCGGTCTAGCAGGGGCTCCTGGTAGTTGGAGTCCCCTGCACACTCGCAGCCCCGCCGAGCCTCACGCCCAGACCGCCTTGCTGCCTGAAGGTCCAAGCCCCACGCACTCCTGTGCGCTGCGGCACCCGCGGAGCGGGTGCGGCGAGGTGTGGGCGAATTCACAAGGGAAAGTGCCGCCTGGAAAGGTATGCCTCCGTGAATGCTGTGGAAACAGGAATCCCTGAGCAATTAGCATGTCGAAGCAGGCAGCAGACTGGTATGAAGACCGAGTTGGCTGAGAGTAGAAATATGGGGAGATCAATAGAACTGCGATTATGACAGAAAGCAGGAGGGCTCTAAGCTTCAATAGAATAAGCATTTGTAGGAAAATCAGTGTTGGATTTTTTTTTTTTTTTTTAGTTTACTTGGGGTTTTTGTATAGCACCCTAACAGCCCAGCATTAGTTTCATAGCACGTTGGGGTATGGGAACATGCGACAGGGAAATGGTGGATTGTATTCCAGTGCATTTACCAAAACCGGAGGTGGGAAACTAGTTGATCAGCAGTGTGGGACAATAGCTGGAGAGGATTCACCACCTTATGTGTTGTAAAAGATGACAAAGCCTTGGAAGACCAAAAGTCCCAAGAGTCTTAATGAGAAACCAGGTGTTGTATTCGTTTTGGTTTTAATGAAAGGTACCTGACCAGGTACGACTTATGATCCACCTGGAGAGGCCCAACATGGATACAATATGATTATCCAGATGACAGGGTAAATAGGTGAGTCTTCTGAATGGGAGATGTAGTCACTGTCCAGTCTCACGTAAAGGTGGTAGGGCTTCCAGTGGGATAAGCACTGAAGGGTTTGGCTGCCGTATCTACTATCAGCCCAGACGAGTCAACAACAGACGCTGACTGGAAAACCAGAGGCTTCTGATTGGTTGCTACAGGGCACACAGTTTTACTTTCTCTATACTTTAGCAATCAGATGTAAATGATTTTAGTAAGAGGGCTTGACTAACCTTTTAGTTCCTATTGTAAAGGCAAGCACAGCACAACAGGACAGAAAGCCACAGAGGTTTTGGGCGAATGTTATTCTCTTGGATATGTATACGTGATTTTGTAATATTGTAACAATCTTCATTTATCTATAATATATGTTATTATTCCAGATCACTCAGAGGGCATCCTTGAAAACTCCTGTACACAAAGAAAATTGTTTTTAATAGCAGAAGGGTGTTTTGCAAGTACACTGCTTTGTTACCGTCCAATACATCAAAATCGCACCTGAGTGTCTACTCGTTGGTTGGGGTGCAGGTGCAACAGGGCTGGCAAACTTGGCACATTATGACTCATTTAGATGTTCTTTAGAGGGGTAGGGCTGGGTTGGGGTACCCCACTGGAAAGTAAAATAAATGGATAGCAAAGGGCTGTTTAACTTATTGGAGGAAGACAAGACAGATCAATCTGAAGCAATGGTCAGTAAGTTGTTGAGATTAAGGGGGTGGTGGGAGTTGTATCTGAGAAAAAATGCAAAGAGTACATATTAATAAGACGGCCAATGGCTAAGAAGCTATTTAGGCACCCTCGAGGGAAGATAATGAGTTAACAGGTTCATGCAGCTTTAAAGAAATGTGTCAGGAAGATGGATCTGGAGTTTGGGGTGAAATGGTTTAGGTTGGGGGACGAATGGAAAACATGAGTAGTTGAAGGGTTTAGGGAGTGGACGATAGGTAAGGTATACAAGGTGACAAGTGCCTACTGAAGATAAGTCGGTTGTCTTATTACAGACAGCTTTCACTTACCCCACCCTGCCTCAAGAAACATACAATGGTCTGGGTATCAAAAATGCAAACAAAAAAACACATAAAACAGGCCTGCAATTGTTGTCGACTTAAATTTAGAATGGCAGAAGCATCTCAGGCTTGCCTAATATTGATGAATGAGACGATGCGTTACGAAACTTAGATGTGTCCCTGCTGCGAGGAATTTATTTTAAGTAAAGAAAGACAAGGAGTCGTGGCCGGGAGGCTGAAATAATGTGAACTGTACTAATTCATAGGTGGGCAAGAAGCCTGGGAGCAACAGACAAGGGGTGACCGGAAGAAGAAACGGTTAATGTATTTCTGACTATTGGGATCCAGTCCCCGGTGATGGCGTTGCTCGGGGTGGGTTGAGTAGATTGTTCATTTAAAGCAAACAAGTTCCCCTACAGAGTTGTGTGAGTGTTTTAACACACTATTGTAAAATTAAAATGTGAGGGGCGGGGGCCATGGAAGCTTTCACTACGATGCAGGAATGTCGTTGACAGGGTTGTTTATTGCTGGCTAGGCTAGTTTCTGAAAAGGATTGGCAAGTTGGGTATTTTTTCAGGATAAAAAGGCTGTACAGTTGGTAGACTCAATTCACGGTACACTCCTAGGCTAGCTATGTGAGACAAGTTTGGGCACGCTATGTTTTTGTAACATCTGGCCGGTCATATACAACAGCCCTTCTCTACACTAGAAAAGTGCTAGATTACTCTAACTTGTCCAGGGCGGCCCGTCACCTTTCCACAAAGGTGCACCATAAAAAATGTCCTCTGTCGACAGGTAGTAGTTAAGCATCACCACCTTGAACCTGGCTTACCTAGTTACAAGTTTTACAAGACAATCGCACTCGTTTGAAGAATGTAACATCAGTCCACTGCATTTCGAAAGATGAAAGCATGAACTCATAGATAGCTAGCTTAGTACAAAGCTACAAACATCCGTGGGAGGACTAAAGGGCCTACAAATGTTTACTTCGTTTCAAAGCCGACTCAGCCTTTCATTCTTCAACAGGTCGATAACATCGGTAGGGGTTCTTGGGTGAACTAAACAGTTAAAACAGGATGGTGCATAACCAACTCACGCCGTATAAGGTACTACAACGTGCGATCTGATCTACTGATTATCTGTAATTAACATTTTTATCCTTCAACTCCGAAAGAAAATATTGTGCTTATAAATGATCATCGTGCATATACCTAAAACTATAGAAGGTGTAATAAGGCTTTTGCAGCGTGGAAAACAGACATATGGCAATTTCGGTTGCTACCAGTATCCGAATTTATAGCCCAGTGCATTGCTTTACTAAGATGCAGGAGAGCGTGCCCACTGCAAAGACTACACTTTTACACACCCACATTGATCGGGGGGTGTTATGACTTTATTAAATTGCAAACAAACAGAGATACGTTCATTTGTCATAGCCGAGAACAAGTGGGCTCGCGGAGGGCGGCTGGGAATCCCGTCCAACCAGAAGAGAACGGAAGCAGCGCGCGGCGTCCACGCTGCCACTCACCTTAACATACAGGTCCTGGTGCTCGTCCACGTACTTGAAGAGCTCGGGGAGTGCACAGGAAGCCATTTCTCAAGCGCAGCCGGCAGTCTGGGTCCCGTGAATCAAACAAGTGCCGGTGAGGACCGTCCTCCGAGCTTTAAAGGCGCTGCTGCTGAGCTCGCATGTTTAGGCTCAGACTGCTTCCTCCTTCGGCTCCGCCCAGTCACGCAAGCTGACCCCGCACGTTGACATCACCAATGAAGCTCTTCTTTACCGAAGGGTTCTTGAGAGGTCACCTGATGGCTAGTCACGTGACAGCAGCCAGTGACTGAAACTGGATGACCCTGATTGAGGAGGCTGCCTCAGTCGAGTCCCATCCTGCTGAGCTCAAAGCTGTGTTTCATGCACGCCCAAGTTTTTTAATTTTTTAATTTTTTATTTAATGCGATTTTCTATAGCTCGTCACGTGCACCAATGGGTTTCTAGCCCGTCAGGCGCATTTGCGTCTCTCTCTCTACATTGCCAGACGAGTCGTGATAAAAACAGACAGCTGACCAGCTGTCTGCACAACACGTGAGAGTAGCTTACCTGCCAAAATTTGAAAAACAAGCATGTCATAGCCAATAGGTCTCGCCTTTGAGTTCTTATCAGTGTGTAGTCAGAGCTATTGGCTTTGCCACTGTATTTAAGTTATTTTGTAGAGTAGTGTGGCTGTTGTGCAGCATATTGTAAAGTTATAATATATAAACCTGCCATGGTTATGTTTTCCTTCAGCAAACCCCGATATAAAACACCAAACGTGTCTGAAGCACGCAGCAATGTTGTGCAGACAGTATATGACGTCATATGTGCTAAAAAAGTTATCAAATGTATTCACAAAACATAAAAATGTACGAAAACCCACAGAAATGTAGGTACAAATCCCATATATGAAAAAACAGTCAAATGTGCTGCACAGAAGGAGGCATGGGAAGGGGGCGGTAGAAAGATAAGGACAGAGGAGCGAGCATGGGAGGACAGTGGAGGGGGACTGGCAAAGGGGAGCACTAAGTTGAGGTGAAGTGTGGGGAGCTGTGAAGGAAGAGCAGAGGCCCGAGGATAAGATGCAAACGGGCAGGAAGAGAATGGGACTGAGAGAAAGGAGCAGAGAGAAGACCATAGGAAGAATATTTGCAGGTCCCCTAGTGCTGTCTGCACAGTCGTTCTTCTCTAAGCGCTCCATACTTGCCGGGCAGTGCACTCACTTTACCAGAGCCGCAGTCCCCGGCAGCACTGCACATGTGTGGCCCTGCTGCAGGTGAGAAGTTTCTGGTGAGGTAAAATGAGAATTCACCTGGGGAGATCATCAAGGTGCGACGGATCCCAGCCCAGTGCGCGCGTGTGTCCATCCAGGAGAAAATGGGAGACTGGCAGTACACATTCACTCTTAAGTGCTAATTATGTCTCGAACTTCCTGCAGAGGCGGAAAATCACTCCCTGCCTCGGGTATCAGGACTGGGGCTCCGAGAGGCACTTATCTTGACAAAGGAGATTGCTGGCAGTGTAGCTGGGGCAGTCAGCCCCATGCCCTGGTCACCCAGGCGGACCAGCCGGGCCCACTGCCTCGGACAGCAGAAATATGCCCCTGAGGGCAACTGTGGGTAACGCTAACACCTGCTCTGGGTAGTGCCTATTTTATTGTTATCATTTCTAATATTATATTTATTGTTTTTGTTTCCTAATAACGTATTTAGAGTTCAAAGTTTATTTCCCAGCTATGGATGCTAGTGAATACTTGTGTTGCACAAGCGAACTCGTGCAAGTGCATCACACGTGGAAATAAGTGCAAACCGCAGTCCTGTGGTGACTCACATTTTAGCATAGGACAGTGGGACTTCCAGTGTAAACATTGCAGGGTGCCCTTTGCCAAGCGATCACTTCTGCTCTGTCTATTTTTTTTGTTTTGTACAACCCGCTACCTGTGGGGTGGGATCGTGACTGCTGGGCAGAATTTTTCAAGGGGGAGTGGTCATTGGCGTGGGGGTGCCACTGTCTCTGTAAACACACCACCTCTAGGAACACCCAGAGAGGTAGGCATTTAAGGCAAAGAGAGTTGTGGCTACCTGCACTTTGATATGCTTTTCGCGCTAGTTAGAATTCAGGGGAGGCAGACCAACATGAAAAGCTTTAGTGACCCAACATGTTCACCTAAAAAAAGTGTGAGCTGCCGCCTGTGTTACCAGAGCACACATACATTGTTATTGTACATCCAAGACCACGTGGCTGTTAATTGCATTCGCTTTCATGTGCAGATATTATATATAAAAATAAAATCACATACGCTACCTAAATTCTGTGACCCAGGTTTTTTGTAATCCACTAGGACCCCCAGTTACCTACTAATCCCAAAATATTGAATTCCCCTCTCCGGCTTCAGAGCCTCTGCAGTCCATACCTCTCTTTAGCTTTGCTGAACTTGTTTTGGACCAACCCTTGCCAAAGCGCATTCAAGCCTGAGAGGAAGTGACTGGATAGAGGGCAGATATAAGCACTGTAGCGTGAGCTTTACACACAGGGCACTGACAAACTCATACTAACCCCTGTAACACCCTACACATATAAGGTCCTGACGAAAGCCAGTAGAAGAAGAGGCCTGGCTGAAACTAGTTGACCGCACAGGACGTCGGAGGCCATAAGCCTACCGTGCACGTCCGAAAGCTTTTGTTTTTATTGACTGCCTGGTGCCCACCATTAAAACAGTCTTTGGGACACCCAGGACAGTATTTTAAACCTCACTCAGAGCACATTCACAGCACCCTCACGAACCAAAAAACCCGCTCTGCAGTAATCTGGCGTCAAAGCACACCTGAGGTACACTCGGTACCTCGGGTGGGGCCCGATGATGAAGCATGCCACCAACTAGGTTGGTGGGTGAGAGCCTTCATAAAACCTAATGGTTATCCTCCACCCGCAGACATACAAACAATTTAAACCAGAGCTAGTTCTCATTGATTACTAACAATGCTTTTTATTTATCTATTTTTATCATTAACGCATAAATAAAAGGCATCGTCATGTACAATGCCAATAGCTCAAAGTCACGTAAATATGAGATCTATTTAATTTCAAAGAAGTAGCTTCCATTGTCCCGGTGTTGTAATGACAATTTGTTCTTGTCTCTTTAAGAACAACTTGTCATCCCCGTGCGCCTCTCCTTGGGTGCTTTTTCCATTCAATGTCCACTCCGCATTCTGGCGTTCTCGTCTGCCCTGCTCAAACTGTTTACTTTGGCAGTTACGACCAGAGCACCAGAATGAGTGGTTGTGGGTTGTTTCTTCTCCCACGCTCATTACATAAATAAACACTTTAAAAAGTGGAATTCTTCCTGGATTTCTTCACTTCAACATTTGGGGACGATCTCCAAACAACCCACCGACCGTCTCAGATGATTTGAAGACGTTTTTCTGAATTGACACGGCTGTCTTCATTATTCCTGCTCCTCTTCGGACCTCCCGCTGAAAGCTGCACCTCAGTCGATGTCCAACGGACCTCCTGCTGTAGGCTGTGCCTCCGTTGATGTGATGACGCATCGGGAATGCTCAGGAGGGCCTTTAGGAAGATTCAGGGCGATTTGAATACCTCACTCTCCTACGTTTGCCGGGGAATTTGGTTGCCTAGCAACCTGAGTTTACCTTGCCGTTTCTTCAATCAAAAGCACTGTTTCTTCTGCTTTCTTCTACGCTGAGTTTCATTTACAGGCTGGTAAGCATTGCCTGCGTTTCAGTGACAGGCACACCTTTTATTACACTTCTTTTCTACAATTTCCTGCCTACTCAGTGACAGGCTCACTATTCTGCATTTAATACTGTTTCCTCAGTACTTTCAAACTTGCCTGCACATTCAGTGACAGGCACACTACCAATTTGACTTTATTTTAATTATTCTATTTGGCTCACTTTTTACTTGGCATCTTTTACACTTGTTGCTTTCCATCCTCATGGCTTCTAACAATCACTTACTCACTATACCTAATTTCCTTGCTGCTCCAGGGAAACCAGTCATACCATGGAAACATTGGCTCAAGATGTTCCAGAAATATCTTGTTGCCAATGATGCTATTGAATATGATGCCAAAAGAAAGTTTGCATTACAATATGGCCATTTAGGGTTTGAAGGACAGCAAGTCTTTGATAATTTACCGCAGATTCAAACTCCACCAGGTGCATAGGAAGGATGGAACGTTTATTCAGAAGGATTAGCTAAACTTACTAGAAAATTTGCAGAGGAACCTAGTGTTCTTTTAGAACGTTTTAACTTTGTGAAAAGAAAGCAAAATGTGGATGAGTCTGTGGAGGATTACATTTCTGCTTTAAGACATTTAGTCCCAACTTACAATGTTGGTGCTGTTTTAGATACATGTTTAAGAGATCAGTTTGTTTACAGTTGTTCATCAAAAAAATACAGGAAATATTATTGGGATGTAAGGATCCCACATTAAGTGAAACAATAGAAATGGCTAAAAGCATAGAGAGATCTATGATTTCATTTGAAGCAATGTCTAATGATTCTTCTTTTAGCAATACTTTGGTATTGTCATCTCAGATGAAGGCAATCATATATCCACAATTGATGCGAGGAATAAACAAAGTAGAGTGCCATTTAAAAAACCAAACACATTTTGTTACAGGTGTGTTTCTCGCAACCATTTGGGCAATAGTCCTAATTGTCCTGCTTCTTTCAAGCGATGCACCAAAGGTGGTAAGATGGGGCATTTCATGTCAGTTTGTAAAAGCTCAAGAAACACTTTCAGAATTAGCTCAGTAGAGGCCACTCCTGATAAGTGTGCACGTGATTAAGCTAAAGTAGTACTTACAATTTCTGATGATAATCCTGATCAGATTAGTATCAAAGCCCGTTCTATCAAGCTATGGTGGCTCATGTCCCCATAGAAATGATGGCGGACTCAGGTGCACCAATTACTAATATCGCTGATTGGCTATTTGCAGACAAGTGGAAAGAGAGACAATTGTCTGAAACAGATATTTACCCGAAAGCTTTTGGTGATCAGGATATTATTATGTTAGGGTATTTCATTGATGTTCTGTCCTGTTTGGGTAGACAAATTACAACCAAGATCCATGTGGCCATTAAGGGAAAAAATATCATAGGCTGGAAAGATTTAGCAAGGTTGGGCATCATTCTAGTTCTGGTGCAGAGAATCCCATTGTTCTGGCTGAACATTCAATTAACTTTATTGAAAGTGATGTGGAAATGAATTTACTTAATGTTGTTAACAAATTCCAAAATATTTTTTCAGAAAACATTGGTAACATTTGTCAATTTGAACATTTGATCAAGCTTAAAGAAAATGCCTCTCCAGTTGTCCATAAAGTGAGGTCGGTTCCGCTTAGTGTCAGACATGATCTCAAACTTTTCCTGGACAAACTTTGCAAAGAAGGCGTCATTAAAGCGGCAGACTCCCCAGAATGGGTCAGTCCGGTTGTCATAGTTAAAAAAAAGACAGGCGAGATCTGCATCTGTGTGGACTTACGCACCCTTAATAAAAATATAATTATCGACTGTCACCCTTTACCTAATGTACAGGACCTTTTAGCCAATTTGGGGAAAGCAAAACTTTTTTCTTTGCTGGATCTTAGATCCGCTTACCATCAGATACCACTTGCTGCAGAGAGTCAAGACCTCACCACCTTCATAACACCTTTTGGTGCGTTCAAGTTCTTGCGTATGCCTTTTGGTCTTGCCTCTGCAGCAAGTGTGTTCCAAAAATGTATGTACACCATTCTTGAAGACATATCGGGTGTGCAAGCTCTCCAAGATGATGTTCTTATATTTGAGGAGTGTGCATGATAACACAATCTTAATCTGGAAAGAGTGTTATCTGTCTGTGAGAAGGTGGGCATTACACGCTGAAAGGAGAAATGTAAGTTTATGGTGGATCAATTAGATTATCTTGGTCATTGCATTTCCAAGCAAGGTATTAGTCCCAAGATGTCCCTCATCTCTGCCATTAAAGACACCACACCGTCCACAAACCAAGACACTCTTCATTCATTTCCTGGATTGTGAGAGTACTACTCTCGTTTCAGTCATGGGTATGCTTTAATTGTTCAGCCTTTAAGGGACCTATTACGTAAGGGCAAAAAATTTGTTTGGTCTGATGAAGTGCAGAAATCTTTTTCTGAGATCAAAACTTTAATCTTTTCTGCACCCATTTTGTCACCCTTTACTGCTGGTCAATTGTGTTGCTTAACCGTTGATGCTGGTCAATTGGGCTTAGGTGCTGTTCTGTCGCAATATGTTGGTAGTTATGAACATCCATTGCTTATGCCTCACGTTCCCTATCGTCCTCAAAAGTAAATTACAGTACCATTGAAAAAGAGGCACTTGCCTGTGCCTGGGCAGTTGAAAAATTCAAAACCTATCTATGGGGTACCCAGTTCAAAGTTTTTACTGATCATAAGCCTCTTATTTACATGCTTAGTGGAAATGGCACTGGTAAAGCCTCGGCCAGACTAGTGCGCATTCTTTCTAGACGGCAGGAGTACAATTTTTTATTCAATATTCACCTGGTGGAAAAAATGGACGTGCTGATTGCCTTTCCAGAATGCCCATCAAAGATTCTTCTCTGCCTGAAGCAGATGAATTAGAGTGTGTTGTGGCACTCATTGAGGATACTGTTGATAAGAACTCTTCCTTTTCCAGAGAGTCATGGTTATCCGCACTTGGTAAGGATGTCCTCCTCCTGCAAGTTATTACTCACATCAAGCAAAGTTGCCCTCATGAGAGAAATCTTTCTCTTGATGTTAAACCTTTTGCACAAGTTTCAGTTGATTTATCAGCTGTGAATGGGTTTTTGCTTCATCATAACTCATTAATTCCTCCCACTAATCTTAGGGAATTGTTAATCAAGAAGAATCATGAAGGTCACATGGGTGTTTCTGCTACCATTCGCAATTTAAAACAGTTCTACTGGTGGTCTGGTCTTGATTCCCAAGTAAAAAAAAAAAATTCTGATTGCAGCTTATGTTTAATTTCCGATAAGCTTTGGAAATTATCTGAACCCGATCTACACATGGTTCCCATACCTGATTCTCAGTGGGACAAAGTTGCTCTTGACTTTGCGGGGCCTTTCGAACTCCTTCCCAGTAACAAAAGACACCTTTTAGTTTTGATTGATTACATGTCTAAGTGGGTGTACTTTGATTTTGTTTCGTCACCTGATACTAATGCTGTAATTACATTTTTGAAAGGTATTTTTGAAATTTAAGGTTCACCCAGAAAACTGGTGACTGACAATGGCACACAATTTAAATCTCACCAGATGTTGACATTTGTTCAAGATTTTGGAATTAAACGCCTTACTGTTGTGTAATATTCCCCTTCTTCCAATGGCCTGGTAGAACGAATCAACACATTTTTAAAGGAGGGGGTTCAAACTGCTCTGTCTGGTGGTTTTCATGTGGAGGAATTTTCAAAACACAAGTTGTGAGCTTACCATACAACTCCTCACAGCACCACTGGTGTTTCTCCTTTTAGATTGCCAGTACTTTCACTGGAAAACAGACCTCTGGCACGCCCATTTCGGCGTGTCATAGCGTGTGGCCGCCCACATTAGGAATGTACCTGATGCGACGTAATAGAATCATGGGTAATGTAGTCCTGTGTGTCTTGGTAGAAGTAATATCGAAACCAATGTTTTAAAGGTGTTTTTTCGTGGGGAAGAATTATTAATTAGGAACCCCAACAGGTATAAAGTATCCTTATTTATGAGTATTCTCATATACTTGTGACGATCGATCAGCGAGGTTGTTCTATATTACAACATTTTTTGCATTTAAACACCTTAAACACCTAGTTTTGTTCAGCGCCAGGAACTACTGTGGCAATATATGCTTTTTGAGACCAAAAACATGTTTTTCTTTTGCCAATGTTCATTATAAAAGTGAGCTCCCACACCAGTAAGGTTTTACAAAAACCATGCCAAAAAAAGTCACGCAGTGACTAAACCAAAAAACTGACTACCATTTTTAGACCTATTGGCTTTGCCAATGCTTGTTTATTTTTATTTCCATAACCTTATTGAAACTCGTTACACTGATTTTCCATTATGAATGTTTTTGGGAAATATTAGCATTCAGCTACACATTTTACTAAATGATGCTGCAAAGAAATGGTACCTAAAATTTACAGTACTTTTGCTAAATGTTTTTTTTCCTACTTGCATTTTTTGGTGAACATTTAATTTTGAAAGCAAAGAATCATCAATCTTCAGTGCCTTCAGACACTCACGAGTGTAATGCAATCATCATCAGCTACAATAACTCTGTTCTAGACAACCAGAGGGTGTATTTATTGTATTAACCAAAAAAGAAAATTCCTTTCTGTGTGTTTCAAGTTTGAGTAAACAATGACATTTGCTTTAGTCAATTATATCCACAGCCCACCATACATTGCATTTGAGTCAAAACATAACATTTGGTGTATCTAAATGTTTTTTTATTTTTTCTTAAAAAAGGTTTTTCATCATACTCAGTATAACAATTTATTAAAAACAAAATCATATAGATTTTTTCAAAACGGCATTATTACATATATCCACTCAATTTATCATAATTCAATACAGTACATAATAAAAAGCAATCAAATGATACAATTAAAAAAAAGTACAATTAAAAAAGTTTGCTAAATGCTTTTTTTTCCTACTTGCATTTTTTGGTGAACATTTAATTTTGAAAGCAAAGAATCATCAATCTTCAGTGCCTTCAGACACTCACGGAGTGTAATGCAATCATCATCAGCTACAATAACTCTGTTCTAGACAACCAGAGGGTGTATTTATTGTATTGCCTATTTGTTTTTGGTTTGTTCGCTGACCATTCTTGCTGTGAGGGTAGCTTGCTGCGATCATGGAGCCAGCATAGGACCATGGAGTCTACCCCTGTGTACTGTTAGTGATCATGTTCCCTCTACCGGAAGTACTATATCTCCATTCCTGTAGCACTTTTTACTAAATCTAAAAGCCCGAGCAGTCCAATCGGCTCCTCTTTGTGGAGGCAACTGTAGGGAAATCGAACACGGTTGCTCTGACAGAGTGCTAGAGGTCACCCTATAGAACCTGTAAAAAGAGTTCTCATTAATAAAGACTATACAGTCAGTTCCAAAGGATACTGCAAAGATGGCAGCCAAGGTGAAATCGCCACTGACAGACTTGGCAATCTTTAAAGCCCGACTACAACCAACAAACTGGAGAATAGCAGTATATAAGGACTATATTGACCAGATGACATAGGACCCCATCCTGGGACAGGAACTTTGGAATCTATGAAGAAAGACAATTGACCTTGAGAACAGGAACAGTCAGATTGATGTGTGGTTTTCACTTGTGCCGGAAGGTCCTTAGGCAGAAGATGTGCACTTTCCAGATGATGTTTCAACTGGAAGTCACAAAGCACGCTTTCAAACCTCCCTTCTCACAAACTAGACACAAGGAAAACCGCCTGGGTCTGGAGTTTCTGGATATGAAGCATGGACGATCATCTCCGGAAGCCACCTTGCCAGCTAGTGGTAGGAAGATGAAGCTTGACTGTGCCCTCTGAGGAAACCGCAAAAGGAAAAACCATGAAGCACAAAAAAACGACCTGAAATAAACACTACAATAACAGCATACAGATCACGGAGGAATGGCCAACCAAGAAACTGGAACAGGAACATCCGGGAGCACTGCAAGGCACCACATGACAACTTCAGAGAGTGAATATATGGGGGAAAAATGATCTAGAAGGAATCAAAAGTCAAGGAAGTTATTCCCAGCATCTTAGTCACTTTCTGACTAATGTGCCCTCTTGTGGAAGGCATGGAGTTCCTAGGAACCCAATTCACACGCCAAATGGTCACTGAAGAGGAGTACCCTGCACTAGGACCAGCAGCTGCTGGTGAGTGGAAGTTCAGGCACGTCCAATAGACATGCCCAATCCTGCCAATGGAACGCGCTCAGCACGGGTATCCGAGTCCCTGATGAGGGCACGTCCCACAAGTGCGGCCAACAGTATACCCCCCTTCCGAAGCTTTAGGTTTATCCAGATGCAAGCTGTTAGATATAGGGGTCTTTAGTTGGCAGAGGTAGGTATCTTTGACCAAATAGGGACCCTTGCATCTAGTCAGGGTAAGGGGGTACACTACTAAAATAACCCCTGATCACCCCTGTGGTAGCTTGGTACGAGCAGACAGGCTTATCGCAGAGGCAGTGTGTTAAGCCTTTTTGACCACATACAGTAACCCAGTGACAACACTACAGATGGACACCACTAAAGTTGTAGTATAAAAAAAAGTATTTTTATATAGACTTAACACAAGACCACAAACAACAAAAATCCACAATACTGTACTTCAAAAATGGTAGAAATAGCTTAGTTCTCTTTAGATGTAAAATGTGACACTTTAAGTTCAATGTACCTTTGGATACGTAACGCTATACAATGAAAGTGTTGCAGGAAAGGTGATGCGTCGGTTCCTTACACCCAAGAACAGTGATGCGTCAGGTCCCTACTGCTGCATAGGGGATGCGTCGGTTCTTCTCCGCATGGGGAGGGGATGCGTCCGTTTCTTACTCTGTGTCCATGGCGATGCAACCCGCAGCGCCGTGATGAGATGAATATCCGGTGCAATGAAACAAAATGGCGTCTTCTTCTTGGTGCAACAACGATGTGTGGACGCCCAACGGCCGTGTGGCGGCTCAACGATTCTTCTGAGCCGCAACAGGCCCTACGACACGCTTCTCCAGTGATGCGACGACATCTGCTGCGACGGCGACACTCTTCTCCGATGATGTGAGGCGCTTCGGGTGATGCGACCGCGGCAGTAGCGGAACGCTTCTCCAGTTATGCGATGGCGTCTGCTGCGATGGCGACACTCTTCTCCGGTGATGCGATGACAACGGCTGCGGCAGCGACACGTTTCTTCGGCTTGAGTCGCGCTTCCAGCTCCCAGCGACACACAGTCTCAGAAAGCCCAGCTCAACAGTAGGCACTTTAATTCCCAGCAAGGGAAGGCAGGAGAGCTGGTTGGTGAAGTCTGTTGTCCCTGAGACTTCAGCAGGAGTCAAGCTCTATCTCAAGCCCTTGGAGATCCTTTACAAGTTGATTTGAAAGTAGCACAAAGTCCTTTCTCCTTTCTATGGCAGCCAGGCAACCACTGCAGGTCAATCCCCCAAACAGCACTCAGCTTAGGGATAGTCTCCTCCTCAGTTTCGCTGGTTCCTCTTCTCAGCAAAGGTTCTTCTTGTTTTCCAATAGTGATCTAAAGTTCTGGGGTCTGGGTCCCATATTTATACTAGCAAAACTTTTGTACTCTGAATGCAGAGGGTTCTGTACTCAGTCCAAACCAGTTCAGTGGAGTCCTGGAGCGCTTTGTTGACAAGACTCCTTCTTTCCTTTGACAGTGTGGGCCAGGGACAACAGAAGCATCACAGGAGGTGGAGCCAGAATTGTGGAGGGAAGGCACAGCCCTATTCAGGTCCCAGGTGCAACTCCTCCCAATCATCTACATGCAGATAGCTCTATTCAGCCCTGTGCTGACTCACCCTGTCTCCTGGAATCCCCCAGCCCCTGTCACTCAAACTCCAGACAAGGAATACACAACCTAGCAGAGGCAGGCTTGGATAGTTAGGCAATAAAATACCTACTTTCTAAAAGTGGTATTTTCAAACACAGAATAATAAAATCACCGACACTAAAAGATGTATTTTATCATTCTGGGTTCAGACATACTAAACTCAAATTTCTACCTGGTTCCCTGAGTCAGTTAAGATTATAAGATGATATAATCAAACTGCTCATTCTGGCATAAGGGGAACGGGCAGCCTTGCAATAGTGAAAAACGAAAATGGCTGTAATTCACTATTAAGACATGCCACACACACCAGGGCATGTCCTACCGTTTACCTACAATGCACCCTGCCCTTGGGCCTACCATAGGGGTGACTAATATGCAGAAAAGGGATGGTGTAGGAACTGGCAAGTGGGTGCACTTGCCCAGTCAACATTGCAGTACCAGACTGCACCCAGGCTCTGCAATGGCAGACCTGAGACACATTTTACAGGCTGCTTCTGTGGGTGGCACAACCTGTGCTGCCAGCCCACCAGCAGCATTTGATTTACAAGCCCTGGGCACATGCAGTGCACTGTACTAGGGTCTGATAAGTAAACCAAACCAGCCAATCATGGAGTCACTAATCCATACATCAATTTACAATAGGGAGAGCATATGCACTTTAGTACTGATCAGCAGTGGTAAAATGCCCAGAGTCATAAAACCAGCAAAAACAGGTCAGACAAAATACAGGAGGAAGGCAAAAAGTTTCAGGAATAACCCTGCAAAAAGGGCCAAGTCCAACACAACCCCCTTTCAGCCAAAACGCAAGGTAGACCAATCACTTCCTTGATTGGATTCCCTGCTTTGGGTGATAGAACATGGACCCTGGCCCGCAACAGCAGGGGCATACTCCAGCTTTACGCCAATCTGAACCTTTTTTGATCCCTCTCCATACTCTCAGGGCCCACCATGCTAACCCATGGGGAACCCTTCTCCCCACCCGTGGACACCATCTGTGCAGCACCTAACTTTAGCATGCGCACAGGTGTGTCCCAACAGACAGACAGCAAGCCACAGTGGCCACTGACAGTAGTCAGTGATGAGACCCAGGCCTTATGCCACTCAGGGCTCTCAAACCTCTGTGGCGTCATAGAGTGGGGGGCAGTAGCCCCAGGTGCTCGGCACCACCGGCGTAGCTAGGGGGGTGCGGTGGGGGCGGTCCGCCCCAGGCGGCACTATTGTGAGGGCGGCGGCGGCGCTGCACTGTCCTGTTGCAGCGGCCTCCATAATTTATTTGAGGACACTGACTGACACTACTGTCTGTCAGTGTACCCAAATAAATTATAAAGGCCGCCGCAGCAGGCCACTGCATCGCGGCCGCCGTTTTAGGTACAAGAGCTGCGCAGCAGCAACGCACGTCACGTGGATGCGCATGCCTACCTTCTGTCTGAATCATTGCCCTGAGGGGGTGGGATCACTGCAGGAAGCAGAAACCGCGAGGTCAAAGCTGGGGACCATTTAGGGTGTGTGTGAAAGGAGCGCGAGGGCAGGGGCAAGCTGGAATGTTCGATAAGGCTACAAAAAGGGAGCAATGATGAAGCGGAAGACCATGGAGGTAAATTGATGTTATAAGATTATCTCCTACAAAACTATTTTTGTGCTGCGATATTTAAAACACTGGTACAATACAACTGACAGCCGGCATGGAATTAGTAGGCCTTACAGGACAAAAGTCATCACCTATCTTTCTTGCTTTCCTTCCCTTTCTGTTTATCCATACTTCTCTGTGTGCCAGCCCACCTCTATGCTTTCACAATATTGGGAGTCATACACATAGGAAGCTGCACTAGTCACATATTTTCAGGCTTACTACTGTTGCGGTTTCGTCAGTACAGAATTGCACGGCAGGGAGATTCTGCATAATTGTGCAACTGCACGATTCTTTCTTCCTTGTTTTCTCTTAGGGGAAATCTTTTTTTTCCAAGGCAGAACCTGTTTTCATTACACCATCACGAAGTGTGAGTGCGTTATATTCCCTGCCCCATCCTGGGAGAAGATGTTGCCCAGCCCTTTCTTTGAGCATATGCCCAAAAATGTGCAGGGTGGTAAACGGTCAGAGAGGGGTTTTGTAATTGTCTACAAACGTGCAAGATCGCGGTGGTTCACAAACTCACAATACACACTCAACAAGAGAATCACTCCTTCATCTGTCCACTCTCCATCCCTTGCAAGGAGTTTACAACTGAGGCATTATATGGAGTTGTGATGCACAATTAATGTGACCCTGCAGTTGTAGGCAGTGAGCAGCAAGGGTGCCATGGGCCTGAGGGCAAGCAAAGAAAATGGGCTTCCTGACTGGTGTTTGGGAACTAAAATACAGCAATAATCAGGGTTCAGTGGGACCCTCATATATCTGGGCCCCGGTGCAAATGCATCAGCTGCACCATTGATAGCTGCGCCCCTGCTTGAAGCTGGGAGCACACTCGGACTGTGGATTGGATTCTGCTTGCATAAGGCGAGGCGAGGCTGCATCCTTAGGGACCATCAATTATTCCAAATGGCCTGAAAGTGTACCCTTTTTCAGGAGCATGTGAAAGGAGCACAAGGGCAGTAGGCAAGCTGGATTGGTCGATAAGGCTAGCAACAAGGGAGCAAAGATGAAGCCGAAGACCATGGAGGTAATTGATGGATGTTTATAAGATTATCTCCTACAAACATATTTTTGTGCTTCTTTTGTCTTTCTATCTGCCTTTTTTTTCTATCTCCCTACTTGAACATAAACCTGACTTTGTAATCTCTATCTGCCAGTACCCTCTGTGAGAATTAAGTTGGGGAGGCTCCAGGGGCAATGAGTGCGCCTCACACCACAGGAATTATTTAAAAAAATGAAATCTTGGCATGCAGCACCTGATCAATTCGGGACTCACTGCCCGGGCCTGAAGCAACACAGCAGCCACTTCAGGTCACTGCGCCTTGATCCCGGACACCACATTGTATTCTCTAATGCTTGCTAGCCAGGTAAAGGCCAAAAGCCATTTCCTTTTCTTCTCCTAAAGCCATGGAACTCACTGTAGACTCTTGGCTCCAACGCACTCTGTTGGAGGTCGTTTGTAATTAATTTACGGCTCACGCGGATAAAACTCATGCACTGGTGCTTCTCCATTGCTGAGGTCATGGACGGGGCAGATGGGGGACAGGGGACTAGGGTCCTGCACAAACTGTGATGTTATGAGTGAGATGTCACAAACAGGGTAGGCTTGTGCACGGGGTCTGTCTAGCCCTGGACCGAGTCATGTATGTGCATGTAACTTGCATGATCCAGATAACTATTAGCGGTGATACTACGTGTCTCTCGGACCTCTTTCAGGTGCTTGCTGACTTTTTCCCCAGCACCCCCCCCAGGGGGCGTCAATCTGAAGGATAGCCCCGTGCGCCACAAGCTCTAGCTATGCCTCTGCTCGGCACCCTTTGTCCCCTCTCCCTCCTGTCAGGTCAGGTATGATATCCTGACACTGATTCACCAGCCTGTACCTGGCGGCTGGGCTAGAGACTGGGGTGGGCTCTCCCACACCCGGTCCTCCTCCTTGGGGCTCTGCACCCTCCCACTTGGAGTGGCACCCTGTGACAAAGTGGCTCTATATATACTGGACCAGAATAAGGTTCAGTGTGTATAGAATCCACAAACCCCAGAGGTATAACAGAGGTTAAAGCCAGGTGTGACCTTACTCTCTAAAATGGTAGCTTGGTCTAGCAGTACGGCAGTACCAGAGGACAGTGTAAAGCATTTGTTGTACACACTCGGTCAGCACAGGGTTTCACACACTCAAAGACTGAACTCCAGCCCAATTGTTTTTATATCAAAGATACAGTTGTTTTATTTTTAGAACCAACAGGTATCAAACTATACTGTTCTCAATATGAGAGGTCTCAGATTAGTACTTTGCAGAAAGGCAATAAACTTTGTAAACACAATAGGTACAGGTGTTGCGGTAGGTAACACAATTCTACACACAATTTAGCATTGAGCTCAAAGGGGCTTCCTATATAAACACAGTTGATTACTTTGTAGATTACTTTGGCAGTTCCAGGACTGGATCCTAGATTCAGTCTTGAGGTCTAAGCTGAAAACAATTTAGTAAAAACGTTTTACTTATTGCAGTGATTTTTCAGGAATGTAAAGCTATTTTAAAAGTTCACACTTAGAAACCTTTCAACAGAAATCTGGCAAAGTTATCCAATGGGGGAAAATACAGGTTGCAGGTAAAGTACGATCTTGTTACTCTTGTAATCCAGTACTGGGCTCCTAGGTCCAGCGCTGGGGTTTCAACTTAAAACAGGTAAGTCATTACGTTTCAGTATTTCATATGATTTTTGAAGAATATTTCAAGTTTTCAAAAGTAGACACACAAGAAATTTCATAGAAAAGCAGACAATGGATTCCTATGGAGAAAATACAGGTTACTAGTAAACCCGGTGAGGATTACTTTTGCGGTTCAGTACTGGGCCACAAGGTACAGTACTGGCTTCTCTCCTGATCACAGGTGAGTACTTCGGAATTCGGTTGATTTAATACATTTCTAAAACTTCACACTTAGAAGACTTTTTGAGTCAAACCAGACAATGTTATCCAATGGCAGATAAGTGAGATACCGGTTTCCAGGTGAGTTCTCGGCTGGTGAAGTTAAGGTTCTGGGCATAGACTCAGGGGTCTCCCAGGGTCAGGTAGGTACAGTTGGTTCACCCTCAGCGGCACAGGGGCGGCCGGGTGCAGATGTAGTTAGGCTCAATGTTATCCAATGAGGGGAAGGAGGCCTCCGGTTGGTGGCTGCTGGCTAGCAGGCCACACAGCTGTGGGAGCTGGGCTCCTGGTCACTTGCTCAGGGCAAATGGGGAAGTAGGATAGGGCAATATTGGCACGGCCAGCGGAACTCGGGCGGCTGGGTGCAGGGTGCTTTTGAGCCGTCGGGCGCTCAATATTATTCAATGGGAAAGGTCAAAAATGAACGAAGGCTGCAGGCTCGGGAACAGAGACTCTTCAGGGGTGGCCACCACTTCGAGAGGTAAGTTGGGATCTTGGAGCACAGGTAGGTACCCCAAAGGAAGGCACAGGGGGCTGTAGGGCGCCGGGTGCAGGGCTGTCTTTGGGTGTCTGGAAAGCTTACTCTCTGCTGGTTGCGGTTGTAGGGGCCCCTGGTTCTGAGTCTGCAGGCGTCGTCTGGTTCATCGAGGAGGGGTGGTCTTTGGGCACTGGACTTCGGGTCCCAGTCGCCGGGGGGACGTCCTCGTGGTCTTGGATCACTCAAGCACGGGCCGGGCTCGGCGGGTGCAGAGTTGGCTGGTCCGGAGCTTCCTGGCTGGCACCAGCGGTGTTGTTGCAGCAGAGCCTCTGCTGATTGGAGTCCCAGTCTTTAAGAGGGTCAAGGCAGACAGGTCCTCTGGGTGTCCCATGTGGCTGTCCCCAGGAGCCGCCGGGATTAGGCAGGAGCAGGTTCCAGGATCGACAGGCCAGTAGGGCTGGGGCCAAGTCAGTTGTTGTTGTCCTGTTGTTAGCAGCTGCACGGCGGGTCTTCTTCTTATTGATCTTCTTCTTCTTGTTTTCGTATCGGAATCTGAGGAAGGAAGGATCAGGGTGCCCCTAAATACTAAATTTAGGGGCGTTACAGGTAGGGCAAGGGCAGGGATCAATAGGTCCCTGTCCTGGGGTGGGTACACCCCCTAGCCAGCTCCTCTCCTGTGGGAGGGGGGTAGGAGCCTAGCTGTGATTGGGCAGGGCTCCCCATCTTGTAGATGGCCGGAGCCCGGGTCGTGCTTTACCTCGCCTCTCCCACCTGAGGGGTGGGGTTGGCACAGGCTGGCACACCCCCCTTTCTGACGTAGGGTTTCCCACCAGTCTACCCGCCAGAGTGGGCGTTAGAACCGGTGGGAGCCAGTTGCTGAGAACAGCAAATGGTCTGGAGAAGCTCACAGAGGTGGCATGCCTTTGAAGCTTCCCCCTGGCCATCCTGGGGGAGGAGACCTAGCACCTCGCCCAGGATGTGCATTGTTGCTGGCCCAGGAGAGCGGGGGCTCTCCACCCAGGGGTCCAGCAACGTGTCTGCTGTGTGGCAGCCTCTGCAGCCACTCAGCCCAGACGTGGATTGTAGGTTAGGTTTTCAGGGGCATCTCTAAGATGCCCTCTGGTGCATTTTACATTAAAACCCCACACTGGCATCAGGGCGGGTTTAATGTGCTGAGGAGTTTGGTACCAAACTTGTCAGTCTTCAGTGTAGCCATTATAGTGCTGTGGAGTTCGTAATCACAACCTCCCAGCACCATATACTCTTAATGGCATCACTGCACTTACAGTGCCCAGGAATGGCCCTGGGTACTGTAGGGGCACAGGGCCATGCACCTGTGCCCACACCTCTGGCATAGGACACCCAACTAGAGGGGTGACTGAAGTATGCCAGGGCAGTGGGTTCTGTGGGCATGGCACACAGGGATGTGTGCCATGTCGACTCTTTGTTTAGTTCTGTACTTAGACACTCAGCCTGCAAAGGCAGTGTGTGGGTGTCAGGGTACAGGGCCCCTGAGGGTGGCACAATAAGTGCTGCCGCCCTCAGGGGTCTTCTCTGGTCACCATGCCCTGGGTACCTAGGGTACCATTTACTAGGGGCTGACAGGTGGCCAGAGATGCCAATTGGGTTTTAGTTTCAACACCGTTTTAGGGAAGGAACACAGGCCCTGGGTACCTGGTTGGCCAGAGCCCAGGGCACACTCAGTCAAAGCACATCAGCAGTTCAGAAAACAGTTGGGGCATACCAATGCAAGAAAGATGGCACTTTCTCACACACCCCCTTCCAGAATTATCACGGGGCCTGTAGCAGGTGTCCTGCACAATTTGCCCCCAGTTCAGGGGTTCTATCCTGCAACTGGGCTTTCAGGTCAGAGGGGACACCCTGAACTTGGCCCCCCAACCTAGGGTCTAAACCCTCCAGTTGAACCAGGGTCAGAGGCGAGGACTCCCTCCCTCTGCAGCCCCTTCCAGAGTACTGCACCCTCTCATCAGGGGTTGTACCCCTACAAGACCAACCAGTCAGGACACTGTTTACAGTTGTCCCACCCTCCAGGGACAAACCCCTGCAGATGAATACTTGCCTGGCACAGCAGAACTTCATTGGGAGCACATATGCCCTCCCCAGGGGTGAAACATAACTCATGTGTTGTGTGACAGTCTGCTTGGTGCAGATCTCCTGACGCCTGTCCATCTGACAGTGCGTAAAGATCCCCCAGGACAGAAGTGGTGTAACCATGGTCACTCCTTGGTGAATCAGCCGTTCTGGCTGGCCCCTGACCCACTGGTTCTTCCACTGGGAACTCTTCCCCCCCTCACCCCCCACTCTGGACTTCTGCACCTGCCACTTAGGAGTGGTACCCCCTTCCAGAATCGTCAGGGGGCCTTTAGCAGGTGCCCTGCACAATTCTCCCACCAGTTCAGGGGTTCTATCCTGCAACTGGGCTTCTGGGTCAGGGGGGACACCCTGAACCTGGCCCTCCAACCTAAAGTCTAAACCCTTTGGTTGAACCGGGGTCAGAGGCAATGACTCACTCCCTCTGCACCCCCTTTCAGAGTACTGCACCCTCCCATCAGGAGTGGTACCCCTAAAAGTCCAACCGGTCAGGACACTGTTTACAGTGGTCCAACCCTCTAGTTCAGACAGCACCTGAACCTGGCTTCCTAACGCAGGGACCAACCCCTGCCGTTGAACACTTGCCTAGCGCACCAGGACTTCCTTGGTAGCACATATGCCCCACCCCCTCTGAGGGTGACACATAACTCATGTGTCGTGTGACAGTCTGCCTGGCGCAGATCTCCCGACCCCTGTCCATCTCACAGCGGGTGGAGATCCCCTAGGACAGAAGTGGGGTCACCATGGTCATTCACCTTTGACACAGCCATCTGGCTGGCCCCTGATCCACTGGTTCTTCCACTGGGCACTCCTTCCCCCTCTCACCCCTCAATCTGGACATCTGCACCTTCCACTTAGGAGTGGCACTGCCAGACACCAGAACTGATGGAGGTCTGCTTACAGCCACTCCCAGTTCACCAGACTCTAGGGGATCCCCCTCAACGGGTGGCCCATCAGGACAGACTAGACTCCCTACCTGGTGTTTCCTTAAAGAACCATCCAGGCCCTGAGATTGGGTTTCGGGCACCTTGGGACACGCAGCCCCACTCTCACTCTGTCTTCACTGAGACAGGATATGAGCCCCTACACCCCTCCCACTACTCCGGGACCTTGCTGGGATACTCTGAACCTCTTCCACCACCCAGGTCTGGAAGATACCTGAGCCACTCCTTTTAGGATCCCTCCCTAATGCCTCTCCAGACCCTCTGGAATCCACCAAAGGGTCTACCTTCAATGTGAGTTCCCTGTGGTCAGAGAACTCACTCTCCAACAGGTGTTGGCATAGCTCTGGAAAACAGGGACTTACAATATGCTCTCCCACCATTGGATTACACAGCCCCCTCCAAGGGTTAACCAAATTATCCTTCACCTCTCCATCCAGTGCCTCGGACATGTACTCCACACCACTCTCTTGAGATTGTCAAGACAGTATCTGACTGTCTCTGTCACTCAACCCACACTCTTCTGGGCGGTCTCCACCCTCACACACCAGGACTTCAACCTTGGGGGGTACCCCTCTCCCTGCACCTCTAATCTAGAGTCAGTAGAGTGCCCCTCCCACCACTAGGACCATGTACCCCTGGGTCAGTTTTCCCATTTTCCTCAAGGACACTGCTCACTACTGGAGCTACTCATTTCCTTGAACCTCCTGGTGTATGTTAACCCCCTCCTTCAAGTCAGGCGCCACATCTCTGGGTGTATGTACTGCTCCCTCAGCACTAGATAACCCAATTTTACTGCCACCATCTGAGCGGGATTTATTTTTTTTTTTATTTTTTTTTTTTTAGAGTTCTCTATAGCGCGAACTTGAACCGATTAGGTTATCAGAGCGCTTTACATAGCACCAGTTCCGTTACAAGTTATCACAGCAGTTTCCAAAGAATCAGTTACGTTACACATTTCAGGAACTTGAACCGATTAGGTTATCAAAGCGCTTTACATAGCACCAGTTCCGTTACATGTTATCCAAGCACTTTACATAGAATCAGTTACGTTACACATTTCAGGAGCACATTTCTTTTGTTCTAGTGAATAGGGTTATCTCTTCACACGGGGGAAGGGATACACCTGGCTATATTCCAACAGTCACACAGGCGACTAGTCGTTACAGCTATAACTCTAAACACAGGGAGGGGATACACATGGATACAATCTAAGAATACAGAGGATACTAGTCGTTAGAGTTATCTTCTATCTACACGGGAGGGATATGACTGGAAACACTCTAAGGGTCACATAGGGGTGGTAGAGAGTACAAAGGTCCACTGCAAACACTAGTGATAAGAGTCAACTACATACACATAGGAAGGGATATGACTGGTTAAGCTCTAGGAGACGCATAGGGGTGGTATATGGTGTAAGGACTTCAGCGAGTACCAAAGCTTAGCATTATTGCAATCGGTCAAAGATGCAGTCACAGCATAGAGGAAGGGTGTGTGGGATGTAAGGTATGGAGGGAAGGGCTAGAGTCCAACGAAAACTGTCCGAAAACCGCAGCATTCACAGTATAGAGGAAGGGTGGGTGGGATACAAGGTATGGAGGGAAGGGCTAGTCCAACGAAAAACGGTCCGAAAAACAGCAGCAAAGTGTCATTCAGGATAGTAAGCAAGTCGAGATGTCCAGGAGAGAAGTCCAGGAGAGAAGGTGGGAGCCCGGGATTGAGATGGAGGCCAGCTGCAGGCGCATCGCCATCTTGGAGAGCTTGCGACCATCAGAGTTCACCAGAGGCACTATCCTCACAGCGTACCGGACACAGCCACAGGTAGCAGAAGGTGGAGGATTGGTTCGGGAGACCTGTGCCCAACAGAAGTAGTCGATGGCGCTGCGGGGTGCGAGGGCCAGGGTCCCCTCGAGCAAGGCCCCCCCCCCCTCGGAGGTTGCTTTGCCGAACGCTGTTCGGGGCTGGAGGCAGGTATTGCTGGGCCCAGTCGGCAAAGTTGATGGAGCAAGGACCCCACCCTGGGGGACAGCCTGGAATCAGATCGGGGCTAGACCAGAGGCAGGGGCGAGCCAGAGGACGCAGTGAGCCAGAGGAAGCGGCGATCGGCATTCTAAAGTCGCCGCCGGCCGCCATCTTGAAGTCAGGCAGGCGCTGGGATGATTCCCCGGTGAGTGTCGCCGTCCCGGCAGGGCTAGATGGCGCCAACTCCCATCAGCAGCCGCCGCTATAGTCAGCGAGAGTCTGGCCAGGCCGGGGGAGCTCAGGTCTCAATCCTACCTCCCAGCGGCGGCCGGATTCGAAGGCGAGGTGCCGCCCGCCATCTTGAGCGCCACCGTCCTCTCCTCACCCTCATCCGGACAACGGACCTGTCCGCCTATCTCGGGGCAATCTCCGATGCTCCACAGAAGCCCCACTCGCTCCGCTTCACGTGGGGAAAAGGTGAGCACCAACGAAGGGCCGTAGCAGCCCAGAGCCGGGATTGAGCAGCTCGTGACCCGGGAGCCGAGACGATCCACGTCCGCTCGGCTCCCGGCTCCTCCCATTTTCCATGCGCAATGAATTTCCACCTCCAACTCAGCAAAGCTCACTTCCTGATCTACACACATTTCTTTTTTCTGGGCTGAGACACTCATGGCCTCAAACCTCTCGATCTCCAAATCAAGCACCCTCATTCTCAACTTGTGCTCAAACTGCATCCTCTTTTCCTCTAGGGCCAATTTCCTAGTTTGCAAATTCAATTCTAACTGCCCACTCAACTTGAGCTTGGTCAGCTTTATCTCATGCATCCTACTCTTCTCCTTGTCCTCTTCTGGGGACAGGCCCTTGGCAGAAACACTGCTACCTGCTGGGGAATGTGCTCTCCTCCCCCCTGGACCCAATGGCCCTTCCAGCTGCTCCTTTTCATTTTCATCCCCCTCCTCACTCTCAGGGCTATTCCTTGCTTCAACCCAGGTCCTCAGTGCCTTTTGGAACTCCTCCTTCTTGGAGAGACCAGTCATAGCAACTTTAAATCTCCCACAGAAGTGCTTCAGCTGTTTCACATTGTAGCATTCTAGTTTCTCCTCTTCTCAATCAAAATCAACAGATGCTATGGATGCTGCTTTATCCATGGTGGTTAAACTTGGCAGTTCTTGGCAAAAATAGAAAATCCCAAGAAAAACAATCTACCAAAATGTATGTGGTCGCGTTTGGTCTGCACTCACTAGTAGTGTTCACCAATCACTGTATATGAGTCACAAATGCAAGTCCAGAATCCTCACCGCTGACCACCAATGTTAGATTTGGGGGTCTCTAGATGGCAGAGGTAGGTAGCTTTGACAAAATAGGGACCCTTGCATCTAGTCAGGGTAAGGGGGTACACTCCTAAAATAACCCCTGCTCACCCCCTTGATAGCTTGGCACGATCAGACAGGCTTATCTCAGCTGTAGTGTGTAAAGACATACAGTAACCGAGTGACAACACTACAGATGGACACCACACAAGTTGTAGTATAAAAATAAGTATTTTTGTATAGACTTAACACTAGACCACAAACAACAAAAATCCACAATACTGTATTTCAAAAATGGTAGAAATAGCGTGGTTCTCTTTAGATGTGAAATGAGACACTTTAAGCTCAATGTACCTTTGGATGCGCAACGCTTTACAACAAAAGTGTTGCAGGGAAGGTTCCTTACTTGCAAGAACGGTGATGCGTCGTGTCCCTACTGCAGGATAAGGGATGCGTTTGTTCTTCTCCGTGTGAGGAGTCGATGCGTCAGTTTCTTACTGCGTTTCCGTGGCGATGCGAACAGCAGCGCCGTGATTCGATGAAGATCCGGTGCAATGAAACAAAATGGCACCTTCTTCTTGATGCGACAACGATGCATGATTGCCGGACGGCCTGCGGCGACTCAACGATTCTTCTGAGCCACGACACGCTTCCCCGGTGACTAACCCCACACGGCCGCATGATTTAATTCCCAGCAGAGCTACGATTCATTCAGGATCTGTTACCCCCGCCCCCGGACGCCTCAAACGCTGATGCAGGAAACGTCCCTTGACGGTGCTCGATTCACCGACCACGTGTTTACTCCATAAACCAAATTGACTGGAAGACGCCCTCATCCTCCACCCCGTGTGGCTGCACAAATTATTTTCTGCATACCTTCCATCTCTTCAGCACCATCCAAAACCATACAACCCCGTCCTGAAGATGATCCCAATTGGTGAGGATCGAAACGTCGTCGACAACACAGCGCAAAACATGGTGCATACTCTACAATGGCTCATTATGAATTGTTAATTACCCAAATCAGTCACTTATATAATTGAAACTAGCCTTGAGCCACATTATCCCACTCACTGTATATAATTTACACAATTGTTCACACTGCGCTGTTCACGCTGTCCACGCTGTCCACTTTTGTCACTTGCGTCGCCACTTATGCCACTTGCACATACTTAAGCACCAAGTGCAATTGGGTTGTTATTGATTACTCTCGTACAGTGCTGCTTTAACTGTATATTTTGCCTCCACGTGTCTCTTGTAAAAAGTATATGATGAATTACAACTAAAACTGAGTTTGATTCAAGTCTCCTTATTTCTGTACCTTTCAGCATAAATGTTTAATCGTCTCCAAAATAATACCTGTTGGGATACTGTTTGTTTGTTCTATCTTTCTACCCCGATCCCGACATGGTTTACGGGTCACACTCCTGTAATATTTTACTACTTCCCCGGTGATGTGACGCCATCTGCTGCGACGCTACACTCTTCTCCGGTAATGCGAGGCGCTTCGGGTGATGAGATGGCCACGGCAGCAGTGGCAGCGCGCTTCTCTGGTGATGCGACAGTGTCAGCTGCGACAGCGACACTCTTCTCCAGTGATGCAAGGCGCTTCGGGTGATGCGATGGCGACAGCGGCAGCCACGGCACGCTTCTCCGGTGATGTGATGGCGTCTGCTGCGACGGCAACACTCTTCTCCGGTGACGCAACGACAATGGCTGCAACACGTTTCTTCGTCTTGAGTCGCGCTTCCAGCTCCCAGCAACACGCACTCTCTCAGAAGGCCCAGCTCAACAGCAGGCACTTCAATTCCCACCAAGGGAAGGCAGGGGTGCTGGTTGGTGAAGTCTGTTGTCCCTGAGACTTCAGCAGGAGTCAAGCTCTATCTCGAGCTCATAGAGATCCTTTACAAGTTGATTTGAAAGTAGCACAAAGTCCTTTCTCCTTTATTTGGCAGTCAGGCAACCACTGCAGGCCAACCCCCCAACCAGCACTCAGCTTAGGGATAGTCTCCTCCTCAGTTTCTCTGGTTCCTCTCCTCAGCAAAAGTTCTTCTTGTTTCCCAAAAGTGATCTAAAGTTCTGGGGTCTGGGTCCCCATATTTATACTAGCAAATTCTTTGTCCTCTGAAGGCAGAGGGTCCTGTACCCAGTGCAAACCAGTTCTGTGCAGTCCTGGAGAACTTTGTTGACAAGACTCCTTCTTTGAATTTTAATTTGAATTTAACATTATTTATATAGCGCACGTTCACCAGCGGTTTCATGGCGCTAACAACTGACAGATATCAGGACGGGAGTGGCAGAAACTAAGTTAAAAGGAATCAAGACTGCAGGTAAACTAAGTAAAAAATTTAGTAAACAAATGAGCCTTGAGCTGTTTTCGGAATTGCGGATAGAGAGTTAAGGCTCTAAGCTCTGGAGGCAGGGAATTCCAAAAGAGTGGAGCAAGGGTCGCAAACTTCGAACCTCGCCATGTCTTCCTCCGGAACCGCGGGACTGTGAGAAGGGATTGAGTGGATGACCTTTGACAGTGTAGGCCAGGGACATCAGACGCACCACAGGAGGTGAAGCCAGCATTGTGGAGGGAAGGCACAGCCCTATTCAGGTCCCAGGTGCAACTCCTCCCACCCATCTACATGCAGATAGCTCTATTCAGCCCTGTGCTGACTCAACCTGTTTCCTGGAATCCCCCAGCCCCTGTCACTCAAACTCCAGACAAGGAATACACAACCTAGCAGAGGCAGGTTTGGATAGTTAGGCAATAAAATACCTACTTTCTAAAAGTGGTATTTAAAAACACAGAATGTTAAAACCACCTTCACTAAAAGATGTATTTTATCATTCAGGCATATTAAACTTGAATATCTAGCTGGTTCCCTCAGTTCGTTAGGATTATAAAATGTTATATTCAAACTGCCCATTCTGGCCTATGGGGAACGGGTAGCCGTGCAACAGTGAAAAACGAAAATGGCAGTAATTCACTTTTAGGACATGCCACAGACCCCAGGGCATGTCCTACCTGTTACCTACAATGCACCCTGCCCTAGGGCCTACCACAGGGGTGACTAATATGCAGAAAAGGGATGGTGTAGGGACTGTCAAGTGGGTGCACTTGCCCAGTCAACAAGGCAGTACCAGACTGCACCCAGGCTCTGCAATTGCAGACTTGATACACATTTGACAGGATTCTCTTGTGGGTGGCACAACTGGTGCTGCAAGCCCACCAGCAGCATATGATTTACAAGCCCTGGGCACATGCAGTGCACTGTGCTAGGGTCTGATAAGTAAACCAAACTAGCCAATCATGGAGTCACAAATCCATACATCAATTTAGGGAGAGCATATGCACTTCAGCACTGATCAGCAGTGGTAAAGTGCCCAGAGGCATAAAACCAACAAAAACAGATCAGACAAAATACAGGAGGAAGGTAAAAAATTTCAGTAATGACCCTGCAAAAAGGGTCAAGTCCAACACAAGTGAAAAAATTGTTGGCGGTGTGGACAGCTGTAGCTGGTTTCCAAGATTTATCACTGGTTGGATAGCCCTTCCAATGCACCAAAATCTGCAATTTCCCACAATAAATGTGAGAATTGCAAATGTCTGCTGAGACCTCAAACTTGGGGACCCCTTGAACTAACACTGGAGGAGGAGGCAACCTAATATGAGAAAAGCGATCAGGGATATAAGATTTTTACTGTGAGACATGGAACACAGGATTAACTCTCCAGGAATGTGGAAGTTAGATAAGAACATCAACATCATTATTGAGCTTGACAATAGAAAAGGGACCAGGGAAACATGGACCAAGTTTAGGGTGTCTTCAATGAAGTGGCAAAAACGGCAGGATAACAAGACTTTATTTCCTACTGAGTAATTTGGGGTAGGACTATTGGTCTCATCACCTTGAATCTTTAACCTGTCCTTGGCTATAGACAGCCTTCTCCTAACAGTATCTCTGAAACTAGAGGTTCAAACATTCTGAGGCTCCTGGTACCAGTAGGGACCACTTCAGGGCTCATTCTAGGATGAAGACCTTAAAAACAAAAAAAAGAGTACTCCAGTTGCACTATGTGTGCTGTTGCATAGAGCAATGAAGAAGACCAGTTATCATATACAGCATTACAGAGACATCACAGAAATTGTTCCAAAGTTTGCTTAGTACGTTCTGTTGATAAAGCTAAATTTTTGTAATTGTAATAAACACAGAATCAGGGTACAGTCATGGAGAGAATTTATTAATGCTTGGGCTAAGAGACATTGAATGGGCAGTTCCCAAATGTACTCTAGCTGCTCATCTTTCACGCAGGCTTATATAAAAAAAAGTCTTGCCATTACAATACATCGGAGGATACCAGTCATTTCGAAACCAGACATAGCCATGTTAGCAGGAATCAACGATGGGAGCACACTGCTAGCCTCTCTTGTGGTGAAACACTTTTGAACTTTGGACTCGTTTTTTGAAACACTTGCACTGCATTGACCATAATGCAGAGGGGCGATAGGGCGGAGAGGCTAGCAGTGTGCTCCCGTCTTCTATTTCTACTACAGTGGCTCCCGTGAGCCATCCAAGCTGACAAGCTTTTGGAGATGCACCTGCGCGCCGGAGGGGCAACGAGGCCTTTGATGGATGTTTTGTGGCCTGCTCTGCTACCCCAGAACTGTGTCTACTGATGAGGGAAACAATCCCGAAACATGAGCCATATCTCGTGTCTAGAGATAACTACACTTCAAGTACTTACTTGCACCGATTGTGGTGAAACACTTTTGAACTTTGGACTCATTTTTTGAAACACTTGCACTGCATTGACCATAATGCAGAGGGGCGATACGGCGGGGAGGCTAGCAGTGTGCTCCCATCTTCTCTTTCTACTACAGTGGCTCCCGTGAGCCATCCAAGCTGACAAGCTTTTGGAGACGCACCTGGCGCCGGAGGGGCAACGAGGCCTTTGACGGATGTTAGGCGGCCTGCTCTGCTACCCCAGAACTGTCTCTTCTGATGAGGGAAACAATCCCGAAACACGAGCCATGTCTCGTGTCTAGAGATAACTACACTTCAAGCACTTACTTGCACCGATTGTGGTGAAACACTTTTGAACTTTGGACTCGTTTTTTGAAACACTTCCACTGCATTGCCCATAATGCAGAGGGGCGATACGGCGGAGAGGCTAGCAGTGTGCTCCCATCTTCTATTTATAGCTATGTTAGCAGTTCAATAAAGGAAATCGTGGCAAGTTGCAACCACCATTCCGTTATTCTGAGAATGGAGCATTTCACATAATTTCTGAGACTCGTCTGTGCCTATACAAAAATCCATCAGAACATACAATTTCAAAAGAAATAGCTTGGCGCACTCATTTCTGTTCCATATGAGCAGTTTCTGAAGAACTTAGCAGAACACAAAAACTTCTTGAAAATCCATACCTTTCCCATTTAGTTATATTGTGCACGTTCCAGCATATTAAATCATTTAAACCAATGTTGTCAGAATATTCTGGTATGTTCAAAAATGGACAATCTTGGAAAATAGGTCAACAGTTAACATGCTTACTGTAAAACTCTCAGATTTGGGCAAGTCCTCACAAACATTTATTGTTATGGTATTCCAAGGTCTGGGAGCTACTGGCAATGGGCGTAGAAGACCATACGTCTTAGTAAGAGGATACATATTTTTTCAATATCCACCAAAAACTTCACAGGATAAAATCCAGGGAATTTTTCTTGTTGCGATAATCTGCACTCAAGATGTCATGACATAAATTCATATAGATCTTTGTAAGTCTGAAACTATAAAAACAGAGCTTTCTTGAAGAAATATAGGTCACCTTGCTTCTTGAGTTTGAAATGCTCAGAAAACCTCCTTCAGTTCTTCTATCCCCTGTGAAAGATACACTTGTTTGAGTTCCTCTAAAAGGGAGACTTCTAAAGATATTATTTGTTTAGGAGCCAAAAGGGTTTGAGGTTGTGTTTCCTTAAGAGAGGAAACTTGACAGGATAGGGAATCAACAGGAACATTACTGCATCAAGGACTATAGGTACCCACAAAATCAAACTGGGAGACAAAATATGCCCAACAAGCTTGTCAACTGTTCTGACACTTAAATGCTTATGATAACTGGAGGTTACAATGATCTATCTAGCTCTCAAAAGGATGATAGCTAAATTGAAGAAAGTGTCTCCATCCCCTGCAGTCCTCTATCATAGCTAACAGTTCTTTTTCTATCACAGAATAGCTCTATCCTGAAGGTGACAAAGATCTCAAATGGTAAAAGATTGGATATTCTAATCCATCATCTTCCTGAGGTGTCAATAAAACAGCCCCAAGCTCTTTCAGGCACATCAGTTTCTACTATGAATGTCTTCATAGGCTCTGTTGGTCTAAGGTCAATCGCCAATGTAAAAACTTTTTTCAAAGCCTGAAAGCCATTTCAGTTTGATGATCCCAATGAAAGCCTGTATTTAGGCTTTCCTTCTTTAGTAATCAAGAGATCTTGCAAGAATAATCTCAAAAGTTGAATTAAATGCCTATAAACATTGTCTATTCCAAGGAAACTTTGGTTTTCCTTCACAGATGAAGGAGAAAGCAAGTGTAATAGTGCTTGATTCTTTTTAAGACCCATAGAAAGCCCACTGGGAGAACAAGTTAATTTCAGGTACCCCTCTTCTGTTTGTTCAAGCAAGCATTTCTCCAGTTTGCATGTTAAAGAATGGCCTCTTAATCATTGCTGAACATTTCGGACATAAAGTCGATGTTTTTCCAAGGACCTGTAAACTATCAAGATATGATGTAGATAGAGCACACTTTTAGATTCAACAGGCCTGAAAAAATATTATCCATGAAAGATTGAAAAAATGGATGTGGCATTGCACATGCCGAAGGGCATCAACTGATATTAAAAATGTCCATACGGTGTCTAGTATGCCATTTCCCATTCATTTCCAAGCTTTGTCCTTAGTAAATGATATGTCCCTCTGAGATCCAACTTTGAGTACACTTGAGCTTCTCTTACTGACTCCAAGATATCCATAATAAATTGAAGAGGCTACAGCACTTTAGTAGTGACCTCTTTCAGCTCTCTGTTGTCTATATAGGGTCTCAATTCCATAGATTTTTTTGGCACATAGAAAAGAGGCGCCCAACAGGAGACTTGAACTATCTGGCCATTCTCTAGATTATTATCCAAACCATAGCATAATATTGTCTTCTCGAATTCGGAGAGCAGGTACATCCTACCATGAGGTATTTCAGATCCTGGTACAAAATGTATAGTGCAGTCGCAATTGCTTTGCAGAGGTAAGGACTTAGTCTTTGCTTTCTCAAATACATCACCAAATAAACAATAATGTTCAATAAATGAAGACAAATTAGCCACCATTGTTTCATAGGCTGTTAGCATTCTACTATCTTCGCTTTTTCTAAAATGTAGGCAATTCTGGGTACAAAATTCAGAACTGAAGGATAAAACCCAGGTTACAAAACTCAAAAATGGATTGTGACGAACCAACCATGGTACACCAAATATCACCAAATGTTTTGGTGATGGAATTAAATCAAATTCCAGAAGTTCCAGAGAATTAAACAACTCTACATGAAGTGGCTCGGTGCACTGGGTTTCTGGACCGAAAACTATTAAAGCACCATCTACGTTTTGACAATATTTGTTTTTGCTTTGGCTGGAATTGGGAAATGATTCTTGAAAGCCCAATCCTTATCCATAAATGTGACAGTATACCCTAAATCCAGTAAAGTCAAGGTAGAGATTAAGCAAGACATGTTTACTATGGAAATTAGAGGCAGAAACAAATTAATATGTTCAGTATTTCCTGAGAGATCAGAAGACATTACCTGAGGAAGTGACTCGTTACCCAAACCTACCTAACTCCCACAAATGAGCTCACTTGTTTCCCGAAGTCTTTACAGGCCTCAATGGACATTGACGTAGAAGATGTGCACACTCACTACATTAAATGCAGCACCCCATTGCTCAATGTCTGTGTCTCACTACTTCAGATATAGGACGTCTGGTGATCCCTATTCGCAGTGGTTCTTCAGAAGCTGACATTGGAGTTGGGCTTTTTTGGAGTGGAGAAATTCTTGGGGTAGAGAAAGAGGAATGATTTGCAAACTCCTTTTCCATTCTTCCTTCATTCAGTCAGTGTTTGATATATATAGCTGACTAACTCTCTTCATTTAGAGAATTTGGATGAGGAGTGTAAATAGGTTAGTCCATGATTCTTTCCCTCAATCCTCTTCAAAACAAGATTAACAACGTTTGCTCCACCATGATGTTTCTGCAGCCAAACGCTTAAGATGTGTCACTTAGGACAACACATCCAGAGAACCTTGTTGAATTTCCAAAAGCCTCCTATGTGAAACTCCCTTAGTCAGGTCTTTTGAACATTTGGCAGAAAGCTAACACGAAGTAAGAACTATCATAACAAGCATTTGCAATGCAATAGGTCTCGCATTAGGAAAGTTTGAGCTTTTGGTATTGCAAATGACAAATTTTGTATTTATGTTTTTGTTTTGAAAATAGCGAAATTAATAGCTTTTTCATTTACAATGTCAATAGTTATAAGTTTCGCAAATGTGACACCTATTGCATTTGTAATGCAATATGTGTTGTATTTATGTGACTTACATGTATTGATAATACAAATAACAATGGCTTCTAATTTTTTTAATCATTAATACTTAAAGAAATGTTATTGTAATTCATAATGGAAATAGCTTAAAGTTTTGTAAATAACTTTTGTGAAGATTATGTTCAGTGTATTTTATTGTGACGAAAATCCAAGAACAGAAGTGAAATATTAACATCTTTTTTGTTACATTTGTAATAAAGCTTGAAACATTGAGAAGACATATTTGAACTAGTTGTTGTTGAATGGTTGCACAGATTGATGCTGTGGTGGCGCTGAATGATGTGATGGCGAACGAGTGATGCTGTGGCGTTCAGTGATGCCGTGGTAGAGCATAGTGATATTGTGGTGCCCCTGAGTGATGCTGTGGTGCTGCTGATTGATGCTGTATTCTATGCTATGTTTTTTTTGCTATCCTATGTTTGGTTTTGTTATGCTATGCTATTTTTTGATATCCTATGTTTAGATTTGTTATGCTATGCTTTGCTGTGTTTTGTTATGCTATGTTTTGTTATGCTATGCTATGTTTTGCTATGCTATGTTTTGTTATGCTATGCTATGTTTTGTTATGGTATGCTATGTTTTGTGTTTTATTATGCTATGCTTTGTTTTGCTATGCTAAGTTTTGTTATGCTATGCTATGTTATGTTTTGTTGTGTTTGGTATGCTATGCTATGTTCTGCTATGCTATTATGTGTTTTTTTTTGGTATGCTATTTTTTGTTGTGCTTTGTTAAGCTATGCTATGTTTTTTTGTGTTTTGCTATGTTTTGTTATGCTATGTGTTGTTGTGTTTTATATGCTATGTTTTGTTATGTTATGCTATGTTTTGTTATGCTATGCTATGTTTTGTTTTGCTATCCTATTCTTTTTTTGTTATGCTATGCTACGTTTACTGTTGCTATCCTATGCGTTGTTTTGTTATATTATGCTATGTTTTCTTGTGTTTTGCTATGCTATGCTTTGTTATCCTTTGTTATGTTTTGTTATGCTATGCTATGCTTTGTTGTGTTTTATTATGCTATGCTATGTTTTTGTGTGTGTTTTATTATGCTATGCTATGCTATGTTTTGCTATGCTATGTTTTGTTATGCTATGCTATGCCTTGTTATGCTATGTTTTGTTATGCTATGCTATGCTAAGCTTTCTTTTGTTATGCTATGCTATTTTTGTTATGCTATGCTATGTTTTGTTGTGTTTTGTTATTCTGTGTTATGTCTTACTATGCTTTGCTATGTTTTGTTATGTATGTTATGTTTTGTTGTGTTCTGTTATGCTATGCTATGTTTTGTTGTGTTTTGCTGTTTTGTTATGCTGCTTTATTATGCTATTTTTTGTTATGTTATGCTATGTTTTGTTCTGCTATGTTTTGTTGTGCTTTGTTATGCTATGCTATGTTTTGTTATACTATGCTATGTTTTGTTATACTATGCTATGTTTTATTTTGCTATGCTTTGTTATGTTATGAGATGCTTTGTTTTCTTATGCTATGTTTTGTCATGCTATACTATGTTTTGTTGTCTTTTGTTATGCTATGCTATGCTTTGTTGTGTTTTGCTATGTTTTGTTCTGTTGTGCTATGTTTTGTTTTGCTATCCTATGCTTTGTTTTGTTATGCTATGCTATTTTTTTCTATTTTATGCTGGTGAGGGTGTGTGAGAGTGTGGGAGGGTGAGTGAGGGTGTGTGAGGGTGTGCGAGGGTGGTGTGAGGTGGTGTGAGGGTGTTTGAGGGTGAGGGTGTGTGAGGGTGAGGGTGTGTGAGGGTGAGAGGGTTGTGAGGGTGAGGGTGTGTGAGGGTGAGAGTTTTGTGAGGGTGAGTGAGGGTGAGGGTGTGAGGGTCAGTGAGGGTGTGTGAGGGTGAGGGGTGTGAGGGTGAGGGTGTGAGGGTGAAGGGGTGTGAGAGTGAGGGTGTGAGGGTGAGTGAGGGTGGGGGTGAGTGTGTGTGAGTGTGAGGGTGTGTGAGAGTGAGGGGGGAGGGTGTGTGAGGGTGAGGGGAGGAGGGTCAGGGGGTGTGAGGGTGTGTGAGGCTGTGTGAGGCTGTGTGAGGGTGAGGGGGTGAGGATGAGGGGGGTGAGGGTGTGAGGTTGAGGGGGTGTGAGGGTGAGTGAGGGTGAGGGGGTGTGAGGGTGAGTGAGGGTGTGTGAGGGTGAGAGGGTTGTGTGGGTGAGGGGTCTGAGGGTGAGTGAGGGTGTGTGAGGGTGAGGGGGGTGAGGGTGTGAGGGTGTGAGGCTGAGGGCATGAGGGTGAGTGAGGGTGTGTGAGGGTGGGTGAGGGTGTGAGGGTGAGTGAGGGTGAGGCTGTGAAGGTGTGTGAGGGAGTGTGGGGGTGGTTGAGGGTGTGTGAGTGTGAGGGTGTGTGAGGGTGTGAGGGTGAGGGTGCGAGAGTTGTAAGGGTAGGGGGTGAGGGTGGGGGTGTGTGAGGGTGTGTGAGGGTGAGGGTGTGTGAGGGTGGGGGTGTGTGAGGGTGTGTGAGGGTGAGGGTGTGAGGGTTGTGAGGGTGAGGGGTGAGGGTAAGTGATGGGGTGAGGGTGTGTGAGGGTGAGGGGGTGAGGGTGTGTGAGGGTGAGGGTGAGGGTGTGAGGGTGAGTGAGGGTGGGTGAGGGTGGGTGAGCGTGAGGGTGTGAGGGTTAGTGAGGAGGTGTGAGGGTGTGTGAGGCTGGGTGAGGGTGTGAGGGTGAGTGAGGGTGTGTGAGGGTGAGGGTGTGAAGGTGTGTGAGGAAGGTTGGGGGTGGGTGAGGCTGTGTGAGTGTGAGGGTGTGTGAGGGTGTGTGTGTGAGGGTGAGAGGGTTGTAAGGGTGGGGGGTGAGGGTGGGTGTGAGTGAGGGTCTGTGAGGGTGAGGGTGTGTGAGGGTGGGGTTGTGTGAGGGTGAGTGAGGGCGAGGGTGTAAGCATTAGTGAGGGTGTGTGAGGGTGTGTGAGGGTGAGGGTATGTGAGGGTGAGTGTGTGTGAGGGTGAGGGTGTGAGGGTAGTGAGGGTGAGGGGTGATGGTAAGTGAGGGTGTGTGGGGGTGAGGGTGTGTAAGGTTGAGGGTGTGAGGTTGAGGACATGAGGGTGAGTGAGGGTGTGTGAGTGTGTGTGAGTGTGGGTGAGGGTGTGAGGGTGAGTGAGGATGTGTGAGGGTGAGGGTGTGAAGGTGTGTGAGGGAGGGTGGGGGTGGGGGTGGGTGTGTGAGTGTCTTTGTGTGTTGTGTAGTTGTGTTTGTGGTGTGTGTGCCTGTGTGTGTGTGTGTGTGTGTGTATGTGTTGTTTTTATTGTGTGTGTAGTTGTTTGTGTATTTATGTTGTTGTATTGTTTTATAATTTTGGGAAATGTTAAATAGCAGATGTGTGACTGTCCCATAACTATATTTACTTATTTAAGTGTTGCGTTCTAGTTTTTTTTTTTGAATCGCGTACTATTTTGATTGACGTCCCTGTCAGCCAATGATATTTCAAAATCCTCTCACGTTGCGTAACAATTTACTTGCGTTTAATTGGAAATCCCGATATTGGTGAAAGCACGTCCCGTGTAAGGAGTGTCGGCTCCGTTGTCCGTTCCGTGCATCGTTCGACAGGGAAGTGCACTGAGTGAGGGCTGTGTGCACCGAGTGAGGGCTGTGTGCACTGAGTGAGGGCTGTGTGGACTGAGTGAGGGCTGTGTGGACTGAGTGAGGGCTGTGTGCACTGAGTGAGGGCTATGTGCACTGAGTGAGGGCTGTGTGCACTGAGTGAGGGCTGTGTGCACTGAGTGAGGGCTGTGTGCATTAAGTGTTGGCTTTATGCACTGAGTGAGGCATGTTTGTAGTGTTATTGAGGGCTGTGTTCACTGTGAGTTAGGTCTGTGTGCACTTAGTGTGGTTTTTGTGCTCTGAGTGTGGGCTGTATGCACTGAGTGAGGCCTGTGTGTAGTGTGAGTGATGGCTATGTGCCCTGCGAGTGAGGCTTGTGTGCAGTGTGATTGAGGGCTGTGTGCACTGATTGCGGGCCGTGTGCACTTTGAGTGATGGTTGTGTGCACTGAGTGATGGCTGTGTGCACTGAGTGATGGCTGTGTGCACTGAGTGAGGGCTGTGAATTTTAGTGCTCTTGTGATTACCTACCTGTTTAGACTTTATTTATTTTGTCTGGAGGGAAGGTGTTCTGTGAGGTGTGTCGAAGTGGTGTGACTTGTGGGTGCGTTAGCGTGTAGTAGCGGAGGAGGGATGAGTTTTTTTTGTGCATGGGCAGATTGTGTGTTGAGCTGGATGGTAGTGTGTTTGTGATGTGTTGCGAAGTATTAAGAGCTGTGTGTGCATTATTGGGTTGGTTGTGTACTGGAGTTTTTTTGTTTTGATGGTGTGCCTCAGTGAGTGATGTGGTGTCCCTGAGTGATGTGCTTGTGCCCTTGATTGCTTTGTTGACTGCTAGTATGTATTAAAGAGTAAATAGCCTTTCCTAAAAGTACGTAGAAAGTAAAGCAGGGTCAGATTGTGTGTTGAGCTGCAGGGAAGGTGTTCTGTGAGGTGTGGTGAAGTGGTGTCAATCAATCAATCAAAGACATTTACAGAGCGCACTACTTACCCGTAGGGTCTCAAGGCGCTTGGGGGGGGGGGGGGGGGGGGTGCCGTTACTGCTCGAATAGCCAGGTCTTCAGCTTCTTCCTGAAGGAGAGGTGGTCTTGGGTCAGGCGCAGGTCGGTCGGGAGGGAGTTCCAGGTCTTGGCGGCCAGGTAGGAGAAGGGCCTTCCTCCTGTTGTCGCTCTTCGGATGCGGGGGACGGCGGCGAGGGCGTGGCTGGCTGATCGGAGGTGGCGTTTCGGAGCGTAGAAGTTGATTCGGTTGTTGAGGTAGCTCGGGCCTTGATCGTGTAAGGCTTTGTGTGCGTGGGTGAGGAGACGGAAGGTGATTCTCTTGTTGACGGGGAGCCAGTGCAGGTCTCTCAGATGTCCGGAGATGTGGCTGTTGCGTGGGATGTCGAGGATGAGTCTGGCTGAGGCGTTCTGGATCCGCTGGAGTCTCTTCTGGAGCTTGGCGGTGGTTCCGGCGTAGAGGGAGTTGCCGTAGTCTAGTCGGCTGGTGACGAGGGCCTGGGTGACGGTCTTCCTGGTCTCGGTGGGGATCCACCAGAAGATCTTCCGTAGCATGCGCAGGATGTTGAAGCACGACGAGGAGACGGCGTTGACTTGTCTGGTCATGGAGAGCGAGGAGTCCAGGATGAAGCCCAGGTTGCGTGCGTGGTCTGTCGGTTTGGGTGCGGTGCCCAGGGCGGGGGGCCACCAGGAGTCGTCCCAGGCGGAGGGCGAGGAGCCCAGGATGAGGACCTTCGTCTTGTCTGAGTTCAGTTTCAGGCGGCTGGTCGTCATCCACTCGGCTACCTCTTTCATCCCTTCGTGCAGGTTGGCTCTGGCGGCGGCGGGGTCGTTGGTCAGGGACAGGATCAGCTGGGTGTCGTCGGCGTAGGAGATTATGTTGAGGTTGTGTTGGCGTGCGATGGCCGCGAGGGGGCTCATGTAGACGTTGAAGAGGGTGGGGCTCAGAGAGGATCCTTGGGGGACGCCGCAGATGACTTCGGTGGCCTCTCACTTGTACGGTGGTAGGCGGACTCTCTGCGTTCTTCCGTTGAGGAAGGAGATGATCCAATCCAGTGCCTTCTCCTGGATTCCGACGTTGCTGAGGCGATGCACTAGGGTGCGGTGGAAGACCGTGTCGAATGCCGCGGAGAGGTCTAGGAGGATGAGGGCCGCTGTGTCTCCATTGTCCATCAGGGCTCGGATGTCGTCGGTGGCGGCGATGAGGGCGGTCTCGGTGCTGTGGTTGGCTCGGAAGCCAGACTGTGAGGGGTCGAGGGATCCATTCGTCTCGAGGAAGGCGGCCAGCTGTTTGTTGACGGTCTTCTCGATGACTTTTGCAGGAAACGGGAGGAGCGAGATGGGGCGGTAGTTTTTGAGTTCGGTGGGGTCCGCTGTGGGTTTCTTGAGTAGCGCGCTGAGTTCGGCGTTCTTCCAGCTCTCAGGGAAGGTGGCGGAGTCGAAGGAGGTGTTGATGATGTCCCGTAGGTGGGGTGCGATGATAGCGTCGGCTTTGTTGAAGACGTGGTGAGGGCAGGGGTCGGTCGGAGATCCGGAGTGGACGGAGTTCATCATGCGGACCGTGTCTTCGGTGCTGACCGGGGTCCAGGCGCGGAGGGTGGTGGTGGGTGGCGTTGCTGCGGTCGTGGCGTGCGTCGGTTGGCTGCTGAAGCTGTGTGTGTGAGCTGTGCAAGTGTTGCGAAGTGGTGTGCGCTGTGTGTGCGTTACGGGGGAGCATAGGAGGATGGACGATAGACTGTGGAGCAGGGGTAGATTGTGTATTGAGCTACATTGAAACAATGGCTTTTCCCCGCTATGTTGTACATGTGCGCTGTAATCCGATCACTTGTCCCCAGTTTGACCTTTTTTTTGCCAGACACCAATCTGCATTAAACTTCTTCTGATGTCTTGGGTGGAGAGCAGACCTCAATAGAGCAGCTAGACACAATCTCCAAGCAATCTTTTAGTAAATTACAAACACAGGCAGCTAACAACGTCAATAGTTGTGACTTGTTCTTATGATGTACTTGTTGTATCATATATCTGGATGCAATGCCAGAAACAGCCAAGTACAAGTCATGCGGCACACTATGCTGAGGACATATTGTAGATCGTGCATTTTTTATCCACATCCCTATTTACATTGTCCATGTCCTTTGAGAGATTCCACTTCTTTTTATCCCACTTAAAGCCCTTGCCACACGACTAGTAATTGAGTCTTGTTAAAGAATTCAGCCACTGTGCTACTTTGACAGAGAGAAGGATACTAGAATGACCAGTGTGCTTTAGATGTACTGTAAGTTATTCCACGCTAGTCTGGTGCATTATAATGGGACAAAAGTCCTCTTTGACTCTGGGGACGTTTGACATCCGAACGAACGAAGAGATGTCTGAAGCATTTTATGAGTGATGTGGAGCTTGTTTAAAGAACACTTAAGTAGATCGCCTGTATGCTGAAGTCACTTGAGCATGCGCAGACTGCTGTAGGCATTTCCAGGGTGCATTAGCGAAAGTTTTTCTTTTTTTGTTGCTAAAGCACTCTGAAAAGCTGTTCTTTACTGTGAATATTCGGGAAGATGGGCCAAATTTTGAGTAAGTAAAAACACGTGATTGGTTTTAAATGTGACCTATCACTGTTGGACATTGTGATACATGATTTAGTGTTTTAAGCCACAACAGAAACTCCAAAACCTGACTATATACCAATGATTTAAAAACAAAAAAACTACGAGTGTTGCGTGTAGTGATGCAAGTGTGGTGTTTTTTTTTGCTGCGTTGCGTTGAGTGTTGTATGTGTTGTGATGAGTGTTGCAGGTGTTGGGATGAATGCTGCTGTATTTACGCTTAGTGATGCATGTGTTGTCTTTTTGGATGCTGTGGTGTTGTACAGTTGTGTTGTGGCGGAGGCTCCCTGATGTGTAGTGTTTCAGTAGTGGTGTTGAGTGTTCTTGTGGTGTTTGTTAATGATGCTTTTCTGCTGGCCTAAGGAGCGGGTGAGTTAGGGAGCGTGTGAGGGAGGAGGCAGAGTATGTGTGAGGGAGGGAACATGTGAGGGAGGGAGCATGTGCGTGTGAGTGAGGCAGCGTGTGAGGGAGGGAGCGTGTGAGGGAGGAGGCAGAGTATGTGTGAGGGAGAGAGCGTGTCAGGGTGTGAGTGTTGTATTAAATGTCGAATTGTATCACCGAAAAGAATTGCACGGAAATATTGAAGTCTGTAGCCTGAGTCTTGTGGTTGGTGAACAAAGACCGTGCCTGAGAGGGAGGGGGTGAGGTGGACTGGACGAACGTGCAGCTGAGTGATCGGTAGGCTGTGGTGTGCGTGTTAGCATGTTTCTCCCTAAAATTTATTTAGGAATCTGTGGCCAAATGAATATTTTTAGTGTTAAATAAGAAAATAAAATGAGACCTTGGAGTATGTGGCCTGCGTATTGTGTTTGGAGACCGAAGACCGTGCATGAGAGGGAGGGGGGGTGTTGGAATGGACGAATAAGTGAGATAGGTTGTCGTCTGCGTGTTAGCTTTTAGTAAAATAAAACTCCCAAAAGCATGTAACTTGTATCATATATCGAGATGCAATACCGAAAAGAGCAAAGTACCAGCCGGGCGCCACACTTGCTACTTATGATGTGACTGTGGATGGGCCGTTGTTTTCGTTTCCTTCAGCTCCGATTTGCATTTCACAGGGGATGTCCGCCAACAGATAAGAATCTTTATGGCTGTGCTTAAAGCACTCCAGTATCCTGGTGTGGTATCCTCACCAGACGGCGCCCCCATTCCGTCTTAAAAAAAAAAAGCTGGTCCACAGAATAGTGTGAAGAACGTGCATGAGAGTGAGGTGGGGGGTGGAATAAAGAACGCGCAGCAGAGTGACAGAGAGGCTGTATCCGGCGTGTTTGCGCGCAGTAAAGATAAAGTATGTAAATTAACAAAAGCATCAAACTTGTCTCATCTTTACATGTAATAACGTATACAGCAAAATCCTAGCCATGCGAAACACTTTGTACTTATGATCTGAAAAGTATAAGGAAGAACTTTTGTGGCCTTTCTCTGAGGCTCTTGCACACATGAGCCACGGAAACAAAGTGAAAGATACCCTGGGTTTGGCTTCAAGGTTTTTTTCCGGTGAAGCAAGGCGAATAGAAGAGGGCATCTGAAAATGGAGTAACCTGGGAGGTAGGGGGTATGTAGAGGAATGTCTAAGGTAGTAGACAAACAAAGTGAGGGAGAGACAGTGCAGTGTGCACCCAAGTCCGGTGATGTGTATGTCCGTTGAATGCATGCACAGATCACTGATGGTGTCTGTGTCTGCCGAAAGCATGCAATGACGTCCGGTGGTGTCTATGCCTGGTGAATGGGTGCACTGATGTCTGTTGGTGTGTGTGTGTGTGCACTGACTGGCGGTGGTGTGTATGCCTGTTCAAATCGTGCAGTGATGGATGGTGGTGTATCAGTGTGTGTCGGGTGAAATTCTGCACTGATGGCTGGTTATGTGTGTGTCTGTGTGCCTGTTGCATGGGTGCACGTGTGTGTGCGTGCGCATGATGAAAGCGTGCCTTGACGGCCGGTGTTGTGTATGCCTGGTGAAAGCGTGCACTGATGTCTGATGTTGTGTGTGTGTTCATGGTGAAACTGTGGACTGACGGCGGTGGTGTGTATGCCTGTTTAAATCTTGCCGTGATGCCTGGTGGTGTTTTCTGTGTGTGCCGGGTGAAATAGTGCACTGATGGCTGGTGATGGTTCTGTGTCTGTGGCTGTTGCAAGTGTGCATGTGTGTGTGTGTGTGTGTGTGCGCCTGATAAAAGCGTGCATTGACGGCCGGTGTTGTGTATGCCTGGTGAAAGCGTGCACTGATGTCTGTTGGTGTGTGTGTGTGCATGGTGTGAATGTGCAGTGACTGGTGGTGGTGTGTATGGCTGTTTAAATAGTGCAATGATGGCTGGTGGTGTATCTGTGTGTGTCGGGTGGAATTGTGCACTGATGGCTGGTGATGTGTATGTGTGTGCCTGTTGCAAGCGTGCACTGATGGCTGGTGGTGTCTGAGGGAGAGTGCATGTGTGAGGGAGAGTGCATGTGTGAGACAGGGAGCATGTGTGAGGGAGGGAGCATGTGTGAGGGAGGGAGCATGTGTGAGGGAGGGAGCATGTGTGAGGGAGGGAGCATGTGTGAGGGAGGGAGCGTGTGAGGGAGGGAGCATGCGAGGGAGGGAGCGTGCGAGGGAGGGAGCGTGTGAGGGAGGGAGCGTGTGAGGGAGGAGGCAGAGTATGTGTGAGGGAGGGAGCGTGTGAGTGATAAAGCGTGTAAGTGAAGGGAGCGTGTGAGGGAGGGAGCGTGTGAGTGAGGGACCGTGTGAGTGAGGGTGCAGAGTATGTGTGAGGGAGGGTGCAGAGTATGTGTGAGGGAGGGAGCGTGTGAGGGAGCATGTGAGGGAGGGAGCATGTCAGGGAGGGAGCGTGTGAGAGAGGAGGCAGAGTATCTGTGAGTGAGGTAGCGTGTGAGGGAGGAGGCAGAGTATGTGTGAGGGAGGGAGCATGTGAGGGAGGGAGCATGTGAGGGAGTAGGCAGAGTATTTGTGAGGGAGGGAGCATGTGAGGGAGTGAGCATGTGAGGGAGTAGGCGGAGTATGTGTGAGGAAGGGAGCATGTGAGGGAGGGAGCGTGTGAGGGAGGAGGCAGAGAATGTGTGAGGGAGGGAGGGAGCGTGTGAGGGAGGGAGCATGTGATGGAGGGAGCATGTGTGAGGGAGGGAGCATGTCAGGGAGGGAGCGTGTGAGGGAGGAGGCAGAGTATGTGTGAGTGAGGTAGCGTGTGAGGGAGGTAGCATGTGAGGGAGGTAGCGTGTGAGGGAGGGAGCGTGTGAGGGAGGGAGTGTGTGAAGGAGGAGGCAGAGTATGTGTGAGGGAGGGAGCATGTGAGGGAGGGAGCGTGTGAGGGAGGAGGCAGAGTATGTGAGAGGGAGGGAGCATGTGTGAGGGAGGAAGCATGTGTGAGGGAGTAAGAATGTGTGAGTGAGGGAGCGTGTGAGGGAGAAGGCAGAGTATGTGTGAGGGAGGGATCGTGTGAGGGAGGGAGCGTGTGAGTGAGGGTGCAGAGTATGTGTGAGGGAGGGTGCAGAGTATGTGTGAGGGAGGTAGCATGTGAGGGAGCGTGTGAGGTAGGGAGCATGTAAGGGAGGGAGCGTGTGAGGAAGGAGGCAGAGTATGTGTGAGGGAGGGAGCATGTGAGGGAGGAGGCAGAGTATGTGTGAGGGAGGGAGCGTGTAAGGGAGGGAGCATGTGAGGGAGGAGGCAGAGTATGTGTGAGGGAGGGAGCGTGCAAGGGAGGGAGCATGTGAGGGAGGAGGCAGAGTATGTGTGAGGGAGGGAGCCTGTGAGGGAGGGAGCGTGTGAGTGAGGGAGCGTGTGAGGGAGGGAGCGTGTGAGGGAGGAGGCAGAGTATGTGTGAGGGAGGGAACATGTGAGGGAGGGAGCATGTGCATGTGAGTGAGGCAGCGTGTGAGGGAGGGAGCGTGTGAGTGAAGGGAGCGTGTGAGGGAAGGAGCGTGTGAGTGAGGGAGCGTGTGAGTGAGGGTGCAGAGTATGTGTGAGGGACGGTGCAGAGTATGTGTGAGGGAGGGAGCGTGTGAGGGAGCGTGTGAGGAAGGGAGCATGTCAGGGAGGGAGCGTTTGAGGGAGGAGGCAGAGTATGTGTGAGGGAGGGAGCGTGTAAGGGAGGGAGCATGTGAGGGAGGAGGCAGAGTATGTGTGAAGGAGGGAGCCTGTGAGTGAGGGAGCGTGTGAGGGAGGGAGCGTGTGAGGGAGGAGGCAGAGTATGTGTGAGGGAGGGAACATGTGAGGGAGGGAGCATATGCGTGTGAATGAGGCAGCGTGTGAGGGAGGGAGCGTGTGAGGGAGGAGGCAGAGTATGTGTGAGGGAGGGAGCGTGTGAGGGATGGAGCGTGTGAGTGAAGGGAGCATGTGAGGGAAGGAGCGTGTGAGTGAGGGAGCGGATGAATGAGGATGCAGAGTATGTGTGAGGGAGGGTGCAGAGTATGTGTGAGGGAGGGAGTGTCTGAGGGAGCGTGTGAGGGAGGGAGTATGTCAGGGAGGGAGCGTTTGAGGGAGGAGGCAGAGTATGTGTGAGGGAGGGAGCGTGTAAGGGAGGGAGCATGTGAGGGAGGAGGCAGAGTATGTGTGAGGGAGGGAGCGTGTAAGGGAGGGAGCATGTGAGGTCGGAGGCAGAGTATGTGTGAGGGAGGGAGCCTGTGAGTGAGGGAGTGTGTGAGGGAGGGAGCGTGTGAGGGAGGAGGCAGAGTATGTGTGAGGGAGAGAACATGTGAGGGTGGGAGCATGTGCGTGTGAGTGAGGCAGCGTGTGAGGGAGGAGGCAGAGTATGTGTGAGGGAGGGAGCGTGTCAGGGTGTGAGTGTTGTATTAAATGTCGACTTGTATCACCGAAAAGAATTGCACGCAAGTAATGAAGTCTGTGGCCTGAGTCTTGTGGTTGGCGAACAAAGACCGTGCCTGAGTATGAGGGGGTGAGGTGGACTGGACGAACTTGCAGCTGAGTGATCGGTAGGCTGTGGTGTGCATGTTAGCATGTTTCTCCCTAAAATTTATTGAGGAATCTGTGGCCAAATTAATATTTTTAGTGTTAAATAAGAAAAAAAAAAGACCAAGTAGTATGTGGCCTGCGTATTGTGTTTTGAGAGCGGAGACCGTGCATGAGAGGGAGGAGGGGGTGTTGGAATGAACGAAGAAGTGAGATAGGTTGTCGTCTGCGTGTTAGCTTTTAGTAAAATAAAAATCTCAAAAGCATGTAGCTTGTATCATATATCGAGATGCAATACCGAAAAGAGCAAACTACCAGCCGTGCGCCACACTTGCTACTTATGATGTGACTGTGGATGGGCCGTTGTTTTCGTTTCCTTTAGCTCCGATTTGCATTTCACAGGGGATGTCCACCAACAGATAAGAATCTTTATGGCTGTGCTTGAAGCACTCCAGTATCCTGGTGTGGTATCCTCACCAGACGGCGCCCCCATTCCGTCTGAAAAAAAAAGCTGGTCCACAGAATAGTATGAAGAACGTGCATGAGAGTGAGGTGGGGTGTGGAATAAAGAACGCGCAGCAGAGTGACAGAGAGGCTGTAGCCGGCGTGTTTGCGCGCAGTAAAGATAAAGTATGTAAATTAACAAAAGCATCAAACTTGTCTCATCTTTACATGTAATAACGTATACAGCAAAATCCAAGTCATGCGACACACTTTGTACTTATGATCTGAAAAGTATAAGGAAGAACTTTTGTGGCCTTTCTCTGAGGCTCTCGCACACATGAGCCACGCAAACAAAGTGAAAGATACCCTGGGTTTGGCTACAAAGTTTTTTTTCCGGTGAAGCAAGGCGAGTAGAAGAGGGCATCTGAAAATGGAGTAACCTGGGAGGTAGGGGGCATGTAGAAGAATGTCTAAGGTAGTAGACAAACAAACTAAGGGAGAGACAGTGAAGTGTGCACCCAAGTCCGGTGATGTGTATGTCCGTTGAATGCATGCACAGATCACTGATGGTGTCTGTGTCTGCCGAAAGTATGCAATGACGTCCGGTGGTGTCTATGCCTGGTGAATGGGTGCACTGATGTCTGTTGGTGTGTGTGTGTGCATGGTGTGAATGTGCACTGACTGGCGGTGGTGTGTATGCCTGTTCAAATTGTGCCACACTTTTACTGATGTTGTGACTTGTGATGCAATGACGGATACAGCCAAATCCAATTCGTGCGCCATACTTTGTACTTATGTTGTAACTTGTATGACATGAAAAGTTTGTTCGCCGTTCTTAATTACTACAGCTAAATGTTGTCGTGCTAGAGAAGGGGGGGGGGTCAAATGAATGTGAGATAAGTGCGTGTGCGTGTTGCCGCGAGTTGAAAGGCAGGAAGTCGTATGCTTGGAAAGAGTGTACGTCTGAATGTTGTCGTGCTACAGAGGAAGGGGTGGGTTCAGCAAAAGGCGAGCGCTGGACCTTAGAGAGGCTAGAAGGAAGAAGCAGATGGTGTGCGTGAATGTAAAAGAGTCTGGGGGCTGTTGGTAGTGTAGTAAAATGTTTAATTACTACAGCTAAATGTTGTCGTGCTAGAGAAGGGGCGGGGGGACGGGCAAATGAATATGAGATAAGTGCGTGTGCGTGTTGCCGCAAGTTGAAAGGCAGGAAGTCGTATGCTTGGAAAGAGTGCACGTCTGAATGTTGTCGTGCTACAGAGGAAGGGGTGGGCTCAGCAAAAGGCACGCGCGGAACCTTAGAGAGGCTAGAAGGAAGAAGCAGATGGTGTGCATGAATGTAAAAGAATCTGGGGGCTGTTGGTTGTGTAGTAAAATGTTTAATTACTACAGCTAAATGTTGTCGTGCTAGAGAAGGGGGGGACGGGCAGATGAATGTGAGAGAAGTGCGTGTGCGTGTTGCCGCAAGTTGAAAGGCAGGAAGTCGTATGCTTGGAAAGAGTGCACGTCTGAATGTTTTTGTGCTACAGAGGAAGGGGTGGGTTCAGCAAAAGGCGTGCGCTGGACCTTCGAGAGGGTAGAAGGAAGAAGCAGATGGTGTGCGTGAATGGAGAGAGTCTGGGAGGGGGGGTGAGAACGTGCAGATAAATGAGAGAGAAGCTATGGTGTGCGTGTTGACGTGCGTGAATGGAGAGAGACTGGGAGTGTGGTGGGGTGGGAGAGAGAGTCTGTGGGCTGTTTGAATTTGGTGTGCGTGTTTCTGCGAGTGATAGGCAGGAATAGCTCGACCCGAATATATCAGAGCACTTTTCATAAGCACCAGGCAGTTGGTGAGTGTCCCTGCCGAGACGTGTTTGCGTGTTTGACAGAGGAGGAAAGGTGGGAGGGAACACGGCCTGGGGGAAGCTGGCTGGGGAGGGGGAGGGCTGTGAGTCATGGCAATCAAGCAAGCAGGCAGTTGGTGAGTGTCCCTGCTGAGATGTGTTTGCGTGTTTGACAGAGGAGGAAAGGTGGGAGGGAACACTGCCTGGGGGAAGCTGGCTGGGGAGGGGGAGGGCTGTGAGTCATGGCAATGTTATGTTATGTTATATTATAACAATTTATTATGCGCACAGCGACTCCAGCGAAGGAGCATCCCGGCGCAGAGACACGGAGCAGTCATAACACAACATGGAGATAATGCCACAGAAAAGTCATAAAATAGGGAAAGCTAAAATAGGAAGGTTTTTATGGCTCTACGAAAAGACAGCAAGTCCTCTATCAGCCGAATTTCAACTGGGAGGGTGTTCCAGATTGACGCGGCTCTCACCCTGAAGGAACGGCCCCCCATCCTGCTGAGCCTGAATCTGGGGACAACAGCAAGGGCCTGACCTTGAGATCGAAGATTGCGGGTAGGGACATAGAAGGAAATGGAGTTGGCCAAGATCTCAGGGCCTATGCCTCTTAGGATTTTGAAGGTCAGACACAAGACCTTGAAGAGAATACGCTTCCTAACCGGGAGCCAGTGCAGGGAGCGGATGACATGAGACACCGGCCAGAACTTAGGAAGTCCAACAATGGCTCTCGCCGCGGCGTTCTGCACCCGCTGCAGACGGGTTAGCTCAGCCTGGTTAGCCCCCGCCAGCAAAGAGCTGGCGTAGTCCAGACGAGAGATGATGGTTGCCTGGACCACAAGCTGTCTGGTAGGGCAATCGAAGAACTTAAGCACCGGCCTTAACCCTCTTAGGAGACCGAAGCAACAGGCTGCGATTTTTTTGGTGTGCCCTATAAATGTAAGACCAGCGTCTAACCAGACCCCAAGGTTCTTCACCTCCGACACTGGGGTCGGAGTGGGGCCCAACTCCGAAGGCCACCACTGATCGCCCCAGAGCTCCACTCCCTTCCCGACAACCATAACCTCTGTTTTTGTGGCATTAAGCTGGAGACAGTTACCTGTAAACCAGCTGGCCACCGCCTTCAGTCCAGACTGAAACCTGGGGGCATCCTGTTCCGCATCCCCGCTGAGAGTAACCGCCAGCTGTGTGTCGTCGGCGTATGAGACCATGGTTAGGCCCCACTGCCTTGCGACATCAGCCAGCGGTCTCACGTAGAGATTGAACAGCGTGGGACTCAGCGAGGATCCCTGCGGAACCCCCATGGCCAGAGGCTGGAACCTGGACTTGAAGGGAGGGACGGCAACACAGAAGGAGCGGTTGTCTAGGAAGGAGCGGAACCATTGCAGCGCCTGGCCGCCGATACCAATCAAGCAAGCCTTTGAAGAGCAAGGCAGGGGGATAGAAGCGCGGTCACGAGCACGTGCACTTCTACAAATCCGGATCATAAAAGTCAGCTTTGTGGATCGGCGGCAATAAGTCTCTCTGCGAGACCTAAAAACTGGGGTTAGCAAAAGGTATATAGCCCAGGCCAAAACTGCTCCTGTTTAACATCTAATTAAATAATCCAACTTAATCCTATCTTTAGGAGAGTCGGGTAGGTTGAAAACCAAAGTGGACAGTTAAACAGTCCAGGAACTCTTTTGACTAATTAGTATCTTATCCTTAAAAATGCTGGGCCCCTGCAGGGACTGGAAGGTAACTTGGAGGGGCACCCTGGCTGACAAGGCTTGGCGGAATATTGCATTTGTGTTGCACTAAGATGGCAGTTCTATAGTCTGTTGTTGTATGGTATTCTGTAAAGCTTGTGCAGATCCATCTTTAACAGTCTTTAACATTGGAATTGCAGTCTCTCAAGAGCTAGATGTAAGAAAATCTGCCCGAGTCTGGAGGTTCTGGATATGGGGCTTGGACGATTGTCTCTGGAGACCACCTTGCCAGCCAGTGGTGGGAACACAAAGATGGAATGTGCCCTTTAAGGAAACTGACAAAAGAAAAAAACATAATGCACAAAATAATTCCTGAATTCACAACAGCAGCACACAGAACATGGAGTAATGGGCAACCAAGAAAGCAAAACAGTAACATCCAGGAGAGTTGCCATGCACCAGATGCCAACTTCGGAGAGTTTGTATAGGAAAAATTGACCGGTAAGGAGTCAAAAGTTAAGAAAGTAATTCCCCATATCTTGGGTTTGGTACACCCCATAGTAATCAGTGGGATGGCAGCCATGGTGGAATTGGCTGAAGAAATGGAAGTCCTACCCCATCATAGCACCATCTCTTCCTGCCTAATGTGTCCTCTTGTGGTAGGCATGGTGAACCAGCAACTGCAGGTAAGTGGAAGTACAGGTGTGTCCAATGGACGTGCCTGATCCTGCCAATGGGACAAGCTCAGCGGGCGTATCTGGGTCTCTGACAAGAGCGTACCTCCAGTGCACACCTGACATACCCTGGAATTCCAAAGGGCACACATGGGATCCACTCCAGAAATACTATGAAGTCAGATGGCATGTTACCCATAAAAGCATGTTTTTTAATCACCATCATTCATTTGAACAGGATATGAAATCACTGTTTTCCCATCAAATCATCTTTAAAAGAAGAAGGCAGGCAAGAGGACTTGTCCCTCCATCATCCATCTCCACAGGAAGTGACTTCACTGCATTTCCTAGCATCCATCTGTACGGTTGTATGATGTTACAACGAATTCCGTTGCAACGCATGCCTTTACCAGGCATGCGTTACAACGAAATTCCTTTCCCACGCATCTCCTTTACCTCGAAAATGCCTTTCACACGCACATTTGTACAACGTTTTTCGTTGTGAAACTATGCATGTTATTGGCATTTTTATGTTAAAGGATATCTCCTATCACTGTAAATTAACCCTTATATTTTTCCCCGGTGAAACCACCCCCTCATTCCTCCTTACCTCTCCACGTCCTCTTCTTTCCAATCCCTTCCGATGTGACGTTTTACGTCGTTTATAGGAAAGTTTCCTCTAACGACGCCAATTGCCTCCACATTTCTTCATCTTTCTAAATCAGGTGAGTTTCTTTTGTGGGGGAGAACCCCCCAACCCCCCTTTATTTAACCCACGTTTTTTATTTGGTGGTGGGGGGAGACCCCCCAAGCCCCCACCCCTTTTTTTTTGTTTCCTTTTGCACACAAGCCTTTACTACGTATCTCGAGGTAAAGGTATGCATGGTAAAGGCTTTTTGTGTAACCACGCATGCGTTGTAAAGCATGCGTGGTTATGGTTACTCGTGGAAACGGCCGCGTTTTAGTGGCCGTTTCCCATCTGTACACCACTGGTTCCTTGCCAAAAGCCATCTTTGAAAGAAGGAGCCAAGTAAAATAACTTCACATCCCATCATCCATCTCCACAGGCAGTGACATCACTGGTTTCCTGCCAAAGCCCTACAGACCTCCTGGGCAGAACAAGGACTATGGGGAATTTGTGGATCTTCTCACCACCTCATCCATCCAACACGCTCATATCACCCGCCTAGGTGTCTTCAAACTTCCAGACAACACAACATTACGAAGAATAGGAGAAACCCTCCTCAACCTTATCAATACATTGAGGTACAGCATCTCACCCACTCAGCACACTCTAAGGTCCACATGCTCGACTTCTTCTTTTCAACATCACTAACTACCCAATGCAAACCACCCATAAACTGTACTGGACCAATCACCGCACCATCCCTGCTCACAGATCTACCAGCAGATCAAGGTCAACACAAAAAAAGAAGACCAAACATGAGCTTCTTCAAGACCTCTTCTTCAACAGCGTATTGCTTGAACTCATCTCTCGATCTGCCAACTATATGTATGACAGCCACACCCTTCTAAATGACTTCAACATATTTTTGGGAACCTATGTGGCTATCCATCGTCCAACTAAAACACACAAGTACAAACCAAAACTTTCAGATCCCTGGTATTTTAAAGACTTCTCTGACAATAAACGCCCCATCCAAAGACAGAAAAGAAAATGGCAGAAAAACATAACTCCTAATGACTTCAAGACAACAAAGTCACTCCAAATAACATAGGCAGCTCGGCACACCAGCTATAGCCAAGTACTATACCAACACCATTAATAAAGCCACCAACAGTAGCAGAATGCTCTGCAAGACAATTTAGCAGGGCTTCAATCCCCTGCTTGACCCACTTTTTCCGCAATCTACACACAGGTGCAATACCTTCAGATTTTCTTCGGTGAAAAAATACAGAAGATCCAACAGCACATCAACACCACTTAAGGGCTCGATTTGGATGTTGGGCAGAGAGCCTCTAATCAGCAGTTTGAGGATCTCTAGCCGACAACCTTTGTTTTTCCTCCGACTGTCTTATTTTGATTACGGTGGTGGAAAACCACAAGGAGATTCCGCTCCTCTTCTGATGTCGACCTCTGACCCTGCTCACAGGCAGGTCGCTCCCCACGCCACCACACGGCCGCCAGCTGCCTCGTACCTGCTCCCTGCTGCCCGCCTGTTTTCCCGCCGTTTCCCGCTCCTTCCCGCCGCTGTGTCCCTGCAGCCCCGCCCCCCTGCTTCCCATTGGCCACCCCGCTCCCGCCTCCGTGCTGCTCCTTCCTCCATATCCTCCTCTTAAGGAGGCCGTGCAGTGGCGTAGGAGCGACCTCTGACCCTGCTCGCAGGCAGGTCGCTCCCCATGCCACCACACGGCCGCCAGCTGCCTCGTACCTGCTCCCTGCCGCCTGCCTGTTTTCCCGCTGTTTCCTGCTCCTTCCCGCCGCTGCATCCCTGCGGCCCCGCCCCTCTGCTCCCCATTGGCCACCTCGCTCCCGCCTCCCAGCTACTCCTACCTCTATATCCCCCTCTTATGGAGGCCACGCAGTGGCCGCACGCAGCGGGCGCGCCGCTGGCGAGATGAAGGTGCACCAAAGGTAAGCCTGTCTGCGCCCGTCCACCCCTGGACTGCGCCCAGCGCCAGAACCCCTGGACCCCTCGAACGCCACAACACCAGACTCCACTACGATGCCAGCACCCTCTACGCACGAAACGCCGGCCGAAACCACACCTGCTTCCAAGCCGCCCTGAAACGGACTCACGGACCTTTCTCCTGCCACACCTGCAACTTCACCTGCGACAGAGCCACCAAACCTCCAAGGACTGGACCCAACCACCTCCGCTGCATACTCCTCAACACCCGCTCCGCAGGCAAACATGCTGTCGAGCTCTGGGATCTGCTCGACACCTCCGCCCCAGATGTGGCCTTCCTGACCGAGACCTGGTGGAATGACTCCTCGGCGCCCGACATTGCCATAGCCATCCCGGACGGCTACAAGATCACCCGCAGGGATCGCGCCAATGGAATCGGAGGAGGAATAGCCTTCGTCCACAAGTCCACCCTCAAGGTCGCCACCCAAGCAGACGACACCCTCAACACCGCCGAACACCTGTACTTACGGATCCACACCGACCCAAACACCACCCTTAGAGGAACACTCATCTACAGACCCCCCCGGACCCCAAGCTCAATTCAGCGACTCCATTGCCGACCTCGCCAGCACCCACGCATTCGCCTCCACGAACTGCATCCTCCTCGGGGACCTGAATTTCCACCTCGAGAACAACAACAACACCAACTCCGCCACCCTGATCGACAACCTCACCAACCTAGGCCTCAGACAACTCGTCACCGCACCCACCCACGCCGCTGGCCACACGCTGGACCCTGTCTTCTCCACAGGCACCCACGTCACCTTCCACCACACCACTGAACTCCACTGGACCGACCACCGCTGCACCCATTTCACCTTCAATAAACCAACCACGCACCACCGCACCCAACAGCTACCTCACCGCTGCTGGAGCAAAGTCACCGAAGACTAGCTGATCACCACCTCACCCAAAACCCACCCACCGACCCCACCAGCCCAGACACCGCAGCCCGCAACCTCAGACAGTGGATCGACGACTGCCCCAACACCCTCGCCCCACTCAAGAAACCCTCCAACAACCACGCCAGCAAGAGAGCCACCTGGTTCACCGACGAGCTGCAGATCTCCAAACGCGCATGCCGGAAACTGGAGAAGATATGGCTCCACGAACGCACTCCGGACAACCACGCAGCCCACAAGGACGCCACCCGCAGACATCACCAACTCATCAGATTAGCCAAGAGATCCTCCTTCAAAGACTGCCTGGATAACAACGCACACAACAGCAAAGAGCTTTTCAGCATCGTAAAGGAACTCACCAACCCCAGCGCCAACGCCAACGACATACCGCCCTCACAAGAACTGTGCAACTCACTGGCCATCTTCTTCCACCGCAAGATCGCTGACATCCATGACAGCTTCAACACCATGACCGCCGCAACTACATCAGACCCCACCTCCCCTGTGAACAGCACCAACCGCCTGACCTCCTGGTCCAACGTCCACAACGACGAGACACGCAAGGTCATGAACTCCATCCACTCAGGATCTCCATCAGACCCATGCCCACACCACGTATTCAACAAAGCAGACGCTGCCATCCCACCCCAACTACGGAAGGTCATCAACATCTCCTTCGAAACAGCGACATTCCCGGAAAGCTGGAAACAAGCCGAAATCAATGCCCTCCTCAAGAAGCCCAAGGCGGACCCCAAGGACCTCGAGAACATCCGGCCCATCTCCCTGCTCCCGTTCCCGGTGAAGGTCATCGAGAAAATCGTCAACATGCAACTGGCCCACCACCTTGAAGACAACAACATCTTGGACCCTTCCCAGTCCGAGTTCAGACGAAACCACAGCACCGAGACAGCCCTCATCGCTGCCACAGATGACATCAGGCGCTAACTAGACAACGGTGAAACATCAGCCCTCATCCTCCTGGACCTGTCAGCTGCCTTCAACACGCTCTGCCATCGCACTCTAAAGGCACGCATTCTAGAAGCCGGAATCTAAGAGAAGGCCCTTGATTGGACCACGTCCATCCTCTCCAGCAGAACCCAGAGCGTCCGCCTCCCGCCCTACCGATCCGAGGCCACCAACATCATCTGCGGCATCCCCCAGAGCTCATCCCTCAGCCCGATGCTGTTCAACGTCTACACGGCCCCCCTCGCACAAGTGGCCTGCCAACACGACCTCAATATCATCTCCTATGGTGACGACATCCAGCTCATCCTCTCCCTCACCAAGGACCCGCACACCGCCAAAACCAACCTCCACGAGTAAATGAAGGCCGTCGCCGACTGGATGAGGAACAGCCGTCTGAAGCTGAACTCGGACAAGATGGAGGAACTCATCCTCTTACCCACCCCCTCAGCCTGGGACGACTCCTGGTGGCTGACCACACTGGGAACAGCACCGAAACCCACTGACCATGCACGCAACCTAGGATTAATCCTCGACTCCTCCCTCTCCATGTCTAAACAGGTCATCCCCGTCTCCTCCTCCTGCTACAAACACCCTCCGCATGCTCCGCAGGATCTACAAGTGGATCCCGACTGAAACAAGAAGAACGGTGACACAGGCCCTCGTCAGCAGCAGACTGGATTATGGCAACGCACTCTAAGCAGGAATCCCAGCCAAACACCTATGACGACTACAACGCATCCAAAACACCTTCGCCCGACTGATCGTCAACGTCCACCACCGCAGCCACATCACCCCCACCTGAGAGACCTACACTGGCTCCCCGTCGACAAGAGGATCACCTTCAAGCTCCTCACCCACGCACACAAAGCACTCCACAACGCCGGACAAGCCTGAACAGCAGACTCAGCTTCTACACCCCCACCCGCCAGCTCCGCTCCGCCAGCCTCGCCCTCGCCGCTGTTCCCCGCATCCAACAAACAACCTCCGGCGGCAGATCCTTCTCCTACCTCGCCGCCAAGACCTGGAACACCCTCCCTACCCACCTACGGCAGACCCAACACCTACTCGCCTTCAGAAGACTCCTCAAGACATGGCTCTTCGAGCAGCAGCGGCACGCCCTCCCCTCAGCGCCTTGAGACCCTCACGGGTAAGTAGTGCACTTTACAAGTACTCTGATTGATTGATTGATTGATTGATTGATGGGCTCTATGAGCCCATCAGAACAGGAGCAGAATAATAATCCCTTCAATGATGGCAGAGCCAAGCTCCGCTCCACTGCTCCACTGTCGAGAGTACAATGTTGGCCTTTACCACATAGAAAGGCTTTCGGAAAAAGCGACATTGGGGCACCGTAGTTCTTATGGACAAATTGATCATGCTACACAATATGACAGACATAATCTCTTTGACTTCTTATACTCTTGTTGGTTGTCATCAGAATTGTCTACTGCCAAAATGTGTGTTCTGAGGCATTAGCGAACACCCCAATTTCTGATTTCGGATGAATAGTTAACCAACTGCTGAAGGTGGGCTTGTATGAAGGATCACATATAAATTACAGGATTAGGAAGAGAAGCCTTGTGGCAACAGGTTCAGAAATAATAGGCTCTCTTGATCCTTCCTTTAGCATCTTTAACTTAGATTGTGTCATTTCGATTCTCACATAAGTAGCCTAATTGTAATATGCCGTCTAACCAATCTATATTCTGAGGGATCAAACATGTATGCAAACCTTCTTCATTACTCATAAATACATTTGTTTACCTGGTATGCCCCAAAACAAGGTCTAAAGTAACTGGATAGTGCTAATAACATGATTTGTACCCTCTCAAAGAATATCCTATGGAGCAATACATTATCTAAATGACCTCACAGTATAATTCTCTGCTGGTACACAAGTGATCGGAGCTGGTCCTCTGCTTCTGAAGTGCTGTCATGCAACGTTCATGGTCAAAAGGTCGACATAGCTTTATTTGCTGTAAGTCCTACTTCCTGCTTTATCATATCTGCATGTTTTCCTTTAGCAGTGTCATTATTTCTACGTAGTCCTGAGGCACATATCTTTGTGGACCAGAGCTGTAAAACGAGGCGAAAAGGAACAATAAAAATAGAAGTTTATGCAATGCATACCTTTTCTTCTCTCTCAGTTTCCATGTCTGAATATCTTGAAAAAAAGATGTGTATCTGTACTGCTAATACTGCCGACTGAGTTTTGTTTCAATTTCATATCTAGTAACAGATCTCACTGACATATTCAACTCCTTCAAAGTCACTCCCTATGAAGATGATTTCTTACCCTTGCCCTTCATCAAAGCTGTTTCCTGAGAGGGTCTCTCACCCCTACTCACTTTGTCAAGGCCTTTCTCACTCAAAGTATCTTTCCAGAAGCTTTCAAGACAGGCCAGAACCTCTCACTCCTAAAGAAACTTACACTAGACCCCTATGCCCTCACTAATTACTGGTCCATCACTCACATACCCTTAATTGCAACATCATCAAAAAAGCAATCTAAGCTCAATTCTAAGATCACATGAATGCTTGCCACCTAGTGTGCGGCTACCAATCCGGCTTAATATCATGCTGCAGCCCAGAGACCTTTACCTTATGCATAATAGACGACGCCCTTCTGCCCATACATGAATATGCCCCTTGCCTTCTAATATCACTTGATTTTTCACCTGACTTCAAAACCGTTGATCATCTTAACCTCCAGTGGCGGTTTCTCCCCGAGGGCATTGGGGCTCCGCCCTCGCTCACTTCTCACCATATTTCATTTTTTAAGAAAAGAAAATTGTCTTTTTTTAAAAACGTTCTATGTGTTCTTCAATGTTCCAGTACTATGATGTTAACCTACATATTATTGCCGCCGACGCCGTGACAGTGACTGTTCCTCGCTGGAGGCATGTCACTTGACTCTTTCTTGTATGCTCCCCCTTGCGAGCCCAAAGAAGCCTAAGTGTTTGCCGGTGTACCATCATTTTGATCTCCCCATCGGAATGATCTCCCCTCCGCATCTGCGCATGCATACTTCAACCTCTTGCCCACTTACAACCATTTAACTTTCGCCTGTCTTTCTGAGCTCCCCCTAAATCTTCAAATCAATTTCATTTTTCCTCTGCGCCCCTAAGTCTTCAAATCAATTTCATTTTTCTTCCGTGCTACCCTCCCACCCCTCTCAAAACTTTCCCAAGCTGCAGTCACACCCATGCTCACTCATGTCTGCAAAACGATCAGTAATGAATATTAGTTTCTTATTTTGCTTTAGTTGCCAGGGGAGTTTTTATTCTTTTATCTGTTTTAATGTTCAAAATGTTAGCCTTTCTGTTGCTTGAAATCACGTCTGCAAAATGATCTGTGAAAATAATATTACTTTCTTATTTTGCTTTAGTTGCAAGGGGAGTTTTTATTCTGTTATTTGTTTTAATGCTCAAAATGTTAGTTTTTCTGTCGCTTGAATTTCTAGATTATACCTTTCACCGTTAGCTCTTTTTGTCTAATGTTGCCAGACATGTGAGCTTATTTATACTTTTTAGTCATGTCGCATTTTAGACAGGTGACTAAGGGGGGGGTCCCTCTAATTGGACTTTGGCAGCACCATTGACCTTGGGCCGTTGGCGGTTAAGCAGAGCTCAAGTGGAGGGGTGGGCATTGTGCTGACTACCCTGGTGTGCTGGTTGGCAGCCCAGGTCAACGTTCATGCACTCTAATTCGAGTGGCACTGTTTGCTCTGGAGTAACAGAGGTCTACAGAGCCTGTGACTGCTACTACGAGGCTTGCCCACACCTTACTGGACTGATCCCTCTGCTGGGTGGACTCTGATTGGGATAGTGTGTGAGTACTGTGTGTGACACCCCTGATGGGTTTTGTGAGGACTGCGCTGCAACAGTGAGGCCTGGGCATTCTTCCTTGTTTGGCCTCTTTGCTGCCCTATAGTGCTTCACATGTTGGCTCCTACCTTCTACACCACGGTCAAATATCGCTGGTGTAAATGGGCCCAGAGAGTGTGGGCAGAGGGATGACCCCCTCCCCCACTACCAGTGGGGCCACGCTGCCTGGTGGACACCCAGGCTGGCTGGTGGGCTCTCCCCTGTGAACAGGTTTGAGGAGCTGCTTGGAGCCATTAAGGACTTTAAGGCTACCCTGGTCCCGAAACTGGGTGACCCAACACTCAAAATGTGTTTTCTTAGGACTGACTAAGCAAAGTTGAGAGATGGCATTGAATTTAATGAATCTACGTTGGCTGGTCTGCGTCTTTCAATCATGGACATGCAATTTCAGTTGAAGGCACTCCAGGCGGAGTGGCTGTTTGCAGCCGGGCGAATGATGTCAAGGGTCGCTGGAGGTGCAATAATATCTGCATAATTGGGCAGGGGCCCCAACTTGGATCTTTTTCTTCACTTCTCTGCATAGCCCAGGGAGTCTCTTAACCTCTCCTAAGCTCCTCTACACAGTCCTCTATTTATCCCTGCTGCCAATACAGCCCACCCAGACAGTTGTTACCTACCTGACGACCCAGTGTCTCAAACAGCACCCAACACCAGCCTGCTTCTGTTGCTGCCCAGAGCCCTTCTACCTGAATCTACAGGCCATGAGCACGGGTCCCTTAGTGAGCCCCATCGCACAGGTTTTGTGGAGCAATCTCGTCTCTCGCTCCAACTCTGAACCCAGTTTGTCTTCCAAGTTAACTCAAGATGTGTCTAAGCTTCCCATTATGGGGTGGTACTGGGCCCAGACTGTAACAGCTTTCTTATGGGTTGCAGCTGTTATATTGGTGGTTATGATATGCCCCTCTGTATGATTTTTTATTGTACAAAGAATACACTCTCCTGCCCGTAGAAAACGTCTCTGCATCCTGGTGCTCGGGCCCTCTGCTTCTGTTGGTTACATAAATAGTCTGCCTGACTTAAGCTTGTGAAGCTTCCCTGGTATGTCACAGCTAAGGAGCTTTTGCCATTGGTTGAAAATTGCCAACATCTGTAAGCTTCATATTTCGTTTCCAGCTGCCATTTGGAGGTTTCTTCAAGGTGACGATGTAGACTAAACCAAACCTGCCACAGTTTCTGCACAGTAAGTTAGTGTTGCCCTTTTAACACTTTTTCGGAAGCTTCCTTCAGAGCCAAAGTGGACAAAATACACTTCAAGTTCAGAGCAGTGAATTCTGTACAAGAAGAGAATAGGGCTTAGTAGCCAAAGCTGCTCACTTTGTTGATGGGGAACCAGGTTTGAGTCTCAGCGTTGGCTCAACATACTGTGATTCTGCTCAAATAAGTAATCTCCTAACAATACAAAAAAAATGACTCTGGGCCTGCAGTAGGGTTTGAATTTGATCGCTAGATTTTGGTCTGTTGTACCTGGTGTGTAGAGCAATGATATGTCACACAGTCTTTTTTTTATCAAAATATTTTTATTACGTTTTTTAGCTCACATAGCACAACACAAAAGCACCACAAAACAGAATAAAGAAAACGGAACAAAGAACAATAATCACAATACTTTACAAGATACTTTACAAACCAAAGAAATGTCTGTCCTGGTTTAGGCAGGGAATACTGTTGTATTTTATCTAGGACCCCGATCAATATTGTGACCTCATGCCCCTATACGGCTATAATCAATTGATATCCCTATAATGGCATAAACGATCAGAGCCATATTTCAGTAACTCATCTCTGCAGCTCATTACAGTACATGACACAGCAGAAGCCACTTCCTTAGATTCCTAGATAACACACCGAGTTCTTTCAACAGATAAAACCCCCAGCAACTTGGGAAAGCCCCGCTTGCTATGTTTTGATTAGTAATAGAACTCTAATGAGCACTGTAAGAATGACCAGTTCTTAGTGACATCTTTTATTGACGTCTTATGTCCAAAAACGTACGTCAAACTCTGCACCTTTCAGGTATAAATAATACCAACGTTGCCTTAGGCAAACACAGTGATGGTGGTGGTGAATACAGGAGCAGAACAGCTGTCCCTTGCAGAGCCCAGCAGATGCGAGAAGCCCATGGACGCTGCCCCTCCTCCTCCTTGACGCGCTGAGAAAGACGCTGTCTTTTCTCCTGCCGAGAAAATCCAGCTCAGGCATTTCCAGCCTACCCTTGCGGGTAACTGGAATATCGTGTCCTGAGAGGAGATATCAGACCTCCAACATTCTATTCCAGAGGTATGGTGCTGACTAAACCCTTAGAGAGAATTCTTGAAGCAAACCCTTGGCAAAACCAACTTAACTTAAACTGCTTCTTACTTACTCCCTCCCAAGTATTAGGCTTAGGTCAGGTACATTGGGGTAGGCGTAGTTAGAAGCACCAGTTGAGGACGTTAGCCAAAGTATATATGAATGTATATATTTTATTCATTTTAACTATCTATGGCTAAGAAACCATATCAATGCTTTTACAGTATTGTTTTGCAATATTCCTTTTACTGTACGCACTTTTATAATAACAAGTCTTGCAATTGTGGCAAGACTGTTCAATAAATAATACCTTTTATTGAAAACGCCCGTCTCTCTATTCTCTGCGTCCAGGTGAAAAGTAATTCTTGCACAACTGACTGAGTGAAATAGCTGTCTATTGTTTCACACGACTCTAGAGATTGACTCTTATTCTGAGGAGCAAAGTTGTCATGTTAATGCGGTTGTTGGAAAACTGAATCCCTTCTTGTCTGAGCCAGGGAAGCTGATCACTTCCTATTCAGTCAAGAAAGTTTCCAGTGACCTCTGAGCTAGCTGGTACAAACCCAATTAAGTCTAACATAGTCAGTAGAGACCTGGAAGACCGCACTTCTACGTCTACACTGCTGTTTATGTTATTCCAATGCGCAGGGCCTATAGGTAAAATAGGAACTACACTACATGGCGCCCAACGTTTGTTAAGGCGATAAGACTAACGCAAGACGTTAGAGTAACTCAGTCGTGCATTTTTTTCACACAGACCCTTTCTCCCGTAAATACTCCAATAGACGTCTGGAGTGGGTGAAAGGTTAAAATCCGCCCGAAATTAGTAGGAAGAGATTCCTGGTTTATTCAACGTTGAAGGATACAGTGTTCCAAAATATTCCACCTAATCTTTGTCTCCTTGGAGACCTGCTCTGCAAAACTTTCATTTATACAATGTCAGTAGAAAATAACGGGTCCGCTGATACCGCAGTAAATGCGACTCAGCGTGAATCCGATGAAACAGGGATTTATCCACCGGATGCAATAATCATCCCGGTCAACATAAGAAAAACTATAACGTTAAAACTTATAGAAAACGGACTGCCCACACAAGGTGGCACACAAGGTGGCACAGTCGTCTTCGTGATAGAGGCACATGAATATCGGCAGACAGAGGCATTCTATTCTTAGATAAAATTTCCAGCGGCAAACGATACAACACACGAGTTCCACTATTACAAAATAGAGGATCCACCGGATGAGTACGCTCCTTTCGAGGAGTTTGAAATCCCATTAAAATCCTAAGAGCATCTGCTCTGGTTTAAAGGCGCCCTAAAACACAATGATCATATTACCAGGCTCGGTCCACTAGGTAGACCAGGAGCAACGTGGCCTGTTCTAGCCAGCTACACACCACATCCGGACATTGCAAAAATGTCAAAAGAAGAACTTTTAGCACAGCTAAAAACATTAATCAAAATACATAGACAATTAGTCCAATATGTAATGCGGACTGCAACAGTCAAAACAGCTGTTAATGTTCCACAGCTGACCCCTCATCAGGGGAACACAAATAAAATTACACCACAGAACATACAATCATGTCTTGGTAAAACACCCATAAAACGGGAACAAATTCCTTTCTGGTTAGCGCAGAAAATTACTCAAATAGAGGCAGTATTTCTGAATACTACCCCTATTGAGAAACACAGAATTCTGACCATCTGCCTTCCAATGGGGGTGGCACCACATGTGGAGGACTGTGACACTTGGGGTACAGTCTTTGCTTCCATTTACACAAAAACACATGGTGTTCCGTCAATGGCGGTAATACCAGATGCCCTAAAACAGATTCAGAATGGATACGGTCCAGAACCCGCTTTAACTCTTGGTATGAAATTACTGAAAGACTTCAAGCAGGTCTCGGCTATATTACTAGCCAACATAAAAGGAGAAGCAACATCTGTGGCGATCCGCCAGAAATTGAAGGAAACAGATATAACACATCAACCAATTGAGCTTGCCAGAATTATAGAAAAATGTTATGAAGAATTAAGTAGAGACAGCTTGGGTGGGAAACCTGTGAAACCCCAACTACTCGAAAATCCTGAAAAATTGTTTATTAAAAATAATTTGAACACTCCTAAAAAGAGCTGGGATGGAAATAAACAATCCACTCCCAAGGGAAAAGTTTTCCAGTCCAGAGGAAGGTCTCCTTGGGGGAGGGAAAGAACTCCGACTCGAGACCACCAGTCTCCCCAGAGGGAGCACTCTGAGAAAAGATATAACCTTAGAAATAGGGATAACTTGAAAAAGCCTGATTGATATCAAAGTATTGATACACGTCCCTCTCGATCTTTTTCGCAGAAATCGGAAAGAAGAGGACGGTCAGACCCTGGAGAGCACACCAAGTCCAAAGACAAGGAACCTGCTCAAAGTAAAAAATCACAATTTCTAAAGAAGAAGATAGCCAGTATTAGAGTAATCGAACATGCCGAGAATACTGAGGACACAGCTGAAAAACGGGGAGTGGGCACAGACAATGCTAGACAGTGCAGCAGAAATCACCATAGCTCGCAAGATCCTGATGAGTCATCTGGAGACAGTGGACATGAATGAATACATTCAAGTAGAAACTGCGGACACCAGAGTTAGCGAACCTCATAAGATATACGAAATAACACTGCGTATAGAGGGAGATAAGACTAGAAAAATAAGGGCTCTATTTTGGGATAACCTCTCAAAAGGCTATGACATCCTGTTAGCTGAGAAAGATTGGCCCCCAGAGTTTGTCAGGGAGTGCCCTTGTGGCGAAGAAATGATTATGCCTGCCTCCTCGAATCACATTCCGATTCACACTAAATATATATATGCAAGGAAATGGGCAGTAGCCCAGGCACCAGCATTATATAAAAATCATGTAGGATGGGATGAGGACTCTCCTCCTCACAAAATCCAGTTAAAATGTCAACCTACTGCACAAAGGCAGTACCCAGTCAAGCAAGAAGCTAAAAAACAGGTCAGGGAGATTTTAGATCAACTTGAATACCAGGGGGTGATTGAAACATGCACCTCTCAAATGAACAATCCTTTGTTTCCTGTCTCCAAACCAGACCATTCATATCATCTAGTCTTGGACTACAGACACCTAAACCCATGTTGCAAAACATTTGCAGTACAAAATTCGCATAGTGCTGCACTAATGAATAACATAGTTCAAAAAATATAAAACGACATTAGACATATCTAATGGTTTCTTTTGTCAAAATATTGCACCAGAAAGCAGGTATTTGCACGCTTTCTCAATAATGGGGTCACAGAAAAATTTCTGTAGGTTCCCAGAGGGGTTCAAGAATAGCCCGGGATTATTTTAATCCAGAGTAACAGAGTTACTACAAATGTATGATGATGAGGCAGTATCTTATGTCGATGACATCTATTTCACAGACGACGACTTGGAGACTCACTTGAAAAGGGTGAACACCATAATACCTCGGTTCGCAGCAGAGGGTTACAAATTCAACTTTAAAAAGTCTCGAATTGCCCATCTGACAGTATAATTTTTAGGATACGAATTATCAAGTGAAGGAAAAAGCCTAGCGGACAACTTCTTAGAGAAGTGCTCTGTACTCCAAGCACCAAAAACGCTGAAGAACTTACAATCGATTCTAGGCTTCCTGAATTTCGGAAGAACTTACATTCTAAATTATGCGGAGAGAGTTAAACCTCTCTACGAATTAATTAAACCTGATTTTAAACTAATCAACTGGACTCAAAAACACACAGAAATTTTGAGATCATTGCAAACAGACATGTTAGCAAAAACAAAATTAGATACACGTGATATTATACGCAACCTTGTAATCCGAGTCATCCCAGGAAGATGCGGATTCACGTACCTGACCTCTAATGAGGGAGAAACGGTACCAATAGCTTACAAATCTCATTTGTATACACAAGCAGAAAAAACATTCAGTCTCACAGAAAATACTGTAAAAGCAGTGCAAACTGCTATAGCAAAAGAATGAGAACTAGCACATGGCAAAAGGATCATTGTTCTCACGGCGGAATCCGCCTTCGAGGCACTATTCAGCCCTGTAAACCTGCCTACAGTGTCACTGGATCCGAAATGGATACAGTGGGAAAATTCCCTTGCGGTAGAAGACGTGAAATACTATTTCGCCCCGCGCATGAAAAAACGGAATGATTTAACTTATGAAAAAGAATATCCTCTGGCAATCGAAATTCTCCCTCTAGAACAGTACTCCTGTATAATCTATACAGACAAATTTGTACAGCATTACAACGTAGAAAATAAATCCTACGATGTAGCATGTGCGATTGTTAAAGGTCACTGGCTCTACGGTAAATTCAGACAGAAAATACCAAAAACTTAATCACTGAGAAAATGTATGGCTCAGCAAGCTGAAATCAGATCTTTAAAGATGGGGCTTGAAAATGCGGAACATGAATTCCCGACACTAATCGTGTGCGATTCGCATTTTTGCGTCAACTCCTACAATAATGATTTGCAGAGCTGGATTCAAAATGATTACAAAGATGACGCAGGTGCCACAATCAAGCATAAAATGCTTTGGAAGCAAGTAGTTCTTTTACCGAAAGAACTACAAAAGACTCACGTGATACACACTCTGAGTCATCAACGTGATGGCGTTCACGTTGCAGGGAATTCATTGGCTAATACAGCCATAGCGGAAGCAACTAAACCGGCTTCCGTAGCCACAAAAAAGCGTTCAGAAAAATACAAAGACGGGGAAACCATGCTTGCAGTAAAAACGTCCTTAAAAGGCGACTGTGCAGCACTACCCGTTAACTATCCCCTCAATTATGCATACGTAATTGATGCAAACTCCGTTCCTTTTGCTCGAATCCCTGGAGTGGGGGATAGGGTAATTCCAAACATGAACCGGAGAAAGTTACTAATAGCAGACGCACACATGGGTGAAGGTCCAAGGCACAAACAGATGAAGGAATCTCTGACCGAATTACAATCAGTATACTGGTGGCCGGAGATGAGCCTGTACCACTATAAATATGTAAAGAACTGTCCCGACTGCGACAGAGATCGCAGCAGCGAGTCAAGCGGAGTAATGCCATGGCCTGGTATGTAGGTAGCGTAATGCCGTCTATATGCAATCCAGCGTCCTATTAAATATTTAAGACTACATTCACTTTAAAAATGTGGCCCCAGCGCTCGGCTGACGCCAAAACTGTTATAAAAGATCTGCGAGTCTTTATCGGCACATACGCAATTTCCATGTTCCATTCTGACCAGGGTCCTGCTTTCAGCTCTCGAGCTTATAAGGAGGCCATGGCCAGTAGGGGAATTGGGTTGCGATTCTCTTGTCCATTTCACCCTGAGGGGAACAGTGTAGTGGAAAGAAAAAAACAAGATATAAAGCAATCTATAACAGCGAGGGTATTAGGTTCGGGTGATGGGTGGGTAAAACATTTAATAAGTGTCCAACGTAGTCTTAACAACCTGCCAAGAAATTCTCTAAAAGGTTTCAGCCCGTACGAACTATTGTTCGGAACTAGAATGCATATTCAGGATCTTGATAGTCAGGCTTCAGTGGTAAAAGATAAAAATAAAGACTTTGACATCAAAGATCGTTTGGCTGTTTTACAGGACTTGACTGAAACAAGAAAATCCTTAAGCAACATAAAATTAAAGCAACAGCCAACTACCACTGAAGACACACCACCTGTCCCAGCAAGACCTGTCTGGATTCCAAAGATTGGGGATCTGGTCAGAGAAAAAATAGCGGTGATGAAGGAATTTGGGCCTTCTTACAGAAAAGCAGTACCTGTCTTAGCAATCAACGGAACAAGATCAGTAGTACTACCGCCCCTTGCTGGTAAAAAGGAGAACAGAGTTGTATCAATTGACCTGGTAAAACCACAAGCATGTGGCCTATAATCAACAGTAGGCCAAGTGGACTCCCAAGAAATAAAAGAATACCCACATTTGCAACAATCCAAGAGGTTCAAACTGAAAGACTTATCACATTTGATAAACCTGCAGTGCACAGAGAAGGACTTTGCAATTATGCCATGGAACTCGTGCCTCTTGAAACACAGATTGAAACAGTTCGACATGAAACACCAGTCTACAATGATGTGGCATCAGAATGTGCTAATGAAAGACAAATGGAGAAAACAATTCCAACAATTGACAGAACTGCCTCTGGCTACTTCATCAACTTCAATAACTTTTCTGAAGATCAAAGCGACCCTGAAGTGACGCCAGAAACAAAGACTTTTAAAGAAAAAGCAACAGAAATATTTCATCAACTCAAGGAAACTTATCTTATTTCTCCATGGTTAGAGTTTTGGTTTGGGCTAGGTGTATTTTTCCTCCTGCTTTGGCTCATCATGGTTCTTTGTTTGGGAAAATTCATTGAGGTAAAATACAGTTCAATGGACACAGCAAGTCAGAACATCAACTTAGTTCTAAAACCTCACAAATCATCTCACGTGAAGAAAAGAGGACTATCATCAGTAAATGTCACAGCCATTCCAATACCTGGCGGGGTAGTGTGGGACAAGACTGACTATGAAATATATGGCCCGGTGGAAAACTTGAAATATCCTCACCACTTCAAGGTTTCTTTAAGTGACTTTGTAAAACCAAGTACATTCGCTGATGATTGGGATTTTGAAAGTATAAACAATATGATGTCAGATTTAGTGCTGTCAGAAAAATTTACAGAACATGATTATTTACAAGGTTCATCTAGTTATGAACAAATGTACTGTTTCTCACATTGCGGAGACCATTCCTTACATAAATCTGCTCAACCTAGAAATATTTTTAAATATAACCAATGGGATCATTGTGCTACACCACCTAAAAGCAGTTCAAAAACGTTTTATGAGAATTTCCAATACTTCTCAGGGTTTAACACAAGTAATGCTGAAACATTTTATTATAGACTGTTGGATAAAACAGGGAAGAAAACAATGCTGACAAATACTAAATTGATATATTCAGAAGAATTTTATGAAAAAATTATGAAATTTGGTTTTGATTTCTGGAAAAAGAACATTGAAACAAAAACCATCTGGGGTACAAAAGATTGGCAGGTACGAGGCCTAGAAGGATTATTTCGAGCCTGCATGATCCCAGAACAAATAATGTTCTTAAATGACACAGTTCACCAAAAAACCTGTCTTGGCCTAGCTAAGATAAAAGACCTTAACAAACTGTCTATTCCAAAGCCAATACCTGATAATGCAACCACAGATATTGAAATAGACGTATCTAAAATTTTACATCTAAACAGAAAACATCCTGATTGGAAAAAATGGTTAATCTGACCTACTGACACAAATAACTGTCAAGATAGATTCCTGAACAAAACACAGGGGTTAACAATGACCAGACCAGACCCTAGATACTCCCAGAGACAACATCCAGGGATAGTAACGACATACCGTGTAGGGAAACTCTGCCTCGAATGGCTAGAAACATCCACACTGGCAGAAATTAAGCAACACTTAACTTTACTTAAAGATGGTGCTGACTTGCGTGATTTCATTATGGGACCACGCAAACAGCATCAAAAACGTTTCATAGTGGCCAGCATATATGCGGCATACAACGAGGCTTGGAAAGAAACTCAAATTGAAACAGCCGAAAAAATACGAGAAATTGATTGTATTCATTTGGAAAAAGCACTTTCTGTTGTTGACAATGGGTTAATGACTCTGTCCTCCAGAATATATTCACTGGACAGTATTGTATCATCTGCCATCGATATAATAGATAAAGACTTGCTAATGTTACAACATGGCCAGTCCCAATTACGTTCTATTGCAGAGCTAGGCTGGACGCTGCAAAATCTTCGTTCAGGCTATGTGCCATGGCGTTTAGTCAACACAACGTCATTGTTTTCCATCTTTAACCTTACTGATAAACAAATCAGCTTGGCACAGAAAGGAGCAGACTATACAATCCTGAGCATCGAAAAACTTGAGAGATTACCATTGACAATGTCAGAAAGACCTGTCATTGAATTGATAATACACGGGATTATCACAATTCCAATAACAACGTTCCGATTTAAAAATTGCCTTGAGTATATACCGACTGGCCAGTATGAACGATTGGGTAAAGGGTACATTAAGTCATCATGGAAATTACCATATACACACACATGCTACAGTGACTACAACAAAAATGTATTTCTTAGTGGTGAAAACTGCAAACATTCACTAAGCGGTATACTTTTGTGCCAGGTTATTAATTTACATGGCCCTGTGAAGGGACTTCAAACAACCTTTCATGCCACCAGCAGTCACACCTGCAACGCAGATAGAGCCTTTCTTTAAGCAACTTTCTAACGGGAGTTACATTCTAATAACGGATCACAGCTGTTGTGGTTTGATGCCAGGGAAAGCATATATCGTAAGCGTAACTTCCATGGTCACTTGCTGTATGCAAGCATTGTTTCCAAACGGCCCTGAAGATTCCGAGACGCCGATTTGGCCTCCTTTGAATGTCTCTTCTATACGAATTGATACTTTAAGCAGAATGAAGTCTGTGCTTTTACAGACAACAGTGCCCATCACGTCATCAAAAGAGACGTATGATCTCCAAGTTGCAAGGACAATATCGGAGATACATGACCTTTTATCAACAAATTGCCCCGTGCATTTCACAGAAATGCTTAACCAAATTCTAAATATGTCAGATGTCGTAGGTATCTCAAACATATTTAAGATGATTTTTTCTGACTGTTAACACCATTCAAAGCTATTTTGGGCATTATTCCCAATTTGTCCATTCAGTCTTTGGCGGCATACCCCTAACTTTGGGACTTGTAGCAGGCATTTTATTTTTGACCCTCCTGCTCCGATATGGCAAGCCAAAACACAGACATGACTCCGGCAAGGATTGAAGAAACGATCCTAGCAGTACGGTACCGGGACCGCATAACTAGCCCGACTGAGAGATCTGAACATGACCTGGTTTCTTTCATTCAGACCTATATGGCAGACCTGCATCTTACCTGTGCTTCGATGTATGCTATGCGGAGAAGAATGCATGTTAGACACCTGTCTTGCACTACCATCAGCAGTACCAATGGATATCGATACTTTGCTAAGTCCTGTAACGGCTCACGCATCGTGTTGTCCCCAGCGGCTACCAATCCTGATGACGGCATTTGTTGAGACTCCTGCGCTACGAGTAGGTGGCGGCAGTGAAGCGGTAAATTAAAGCAACATCACCCAGGTATGGCCTTCTGTGAGCATTGCTGATCCAAACATCGATGATAGCAATCATTCTCATAACTGCCGGGTTACTGCACTATCGAACCTGGTCGAACTGTCACCTGAATATGTAGACATATTCTTTAAGAGCTTGTCTGATATGATGTTCTCCCCTGAACAGCAACAATGATTTTTGGAAAAGAAACATTCCAGCGCACAGCGTTCCCATGAACTCTGAATTTGGCCTTCAGTTTTGGTCAACAAAAACTGCTGAAAAGCATTTGGAACTCTATTCCCCCGTTCACCATGAAATTTTTTTTTTCCAGACATTTTTTCAAAATATTTACCTTTTTCTGGCACAAATACTTTTGCTTAAAGTAGAACTATTCATAAAGAACAGAACTTCTATTTTTAGTTAATCTAGAGACAATATATTACCATGGCCTCTAGCACATTTTACAACAATTGTATTTATATGTGGAGAAGTGTGGCTCACTGGTTAGAGCAGGCAGACCCTGAAGCAGAGGTCAGACCTGGGACCAGGGTTCAATTCCCAACGCGGCAGGGTCTTGAGCTCAAATGTCCACGGACTCCATAATTCTCGCTTCGGTGCCTGACCTAATCATGGGTTCACACTCTGCAACTCTGGGCATTAAGCTTGCTTAATCTCCACACTGGCCCCCCGCGGCGGGATGCCTGGCTTTCACCTTGGGGATGCCCTGTAGGTGCTATCTCACAGGGAAAAGCCAGGACGGGTTCCCAAGGCAAGCGCTTAGAGACCCCTGGGTGATAAGCGCTATAGAAAATCCAATATACAATACAATACAATACAATGTGATGAAATAGTCTCACCCTTCTTTTCTGTACTTAGAGACTTTTCATGTGTAATTTTCCGCAAGATCGTTCAAACTGATTACATATGCAATAATTAATTGAATGATTACTATGCTTAAAAACGTACAGTACCTACATTTTCATGTATTTCAAATACACCATTTCAAATGCAATATGTATTTTGGGGTGGGTAGGAGCTCACGCGCATCCTGTTGCTTTAGTTTTTAGTAATTTGATGGACATAAATTTGTGGAGTGGGTGTTGTGTTTTATCTAGGACCCCGATCAATATTGTGACCTCATGCCCCTATACGGCTATAATCAATTGATATCCCTATAATGGCATAAACGATCAGAGCCATATTTCAGTAGCTCGTCTCTGCAGCTCATTACAGTACATGACACAGCAGAAGCCACTTCCTTAGATTCCTAGATAACACACCAAGTTCTTTCAACAGATAAAACCCTCAGCAACCTGGGAAAGCCCAGCTTGCTATGTTTTGATTAGTAATAGAACTCTAATGAGCACTGTAAGAACGACCAGTTCTTAGTGACATCTTTTATTGACGTCTTATGTCCAAAAACTTACGTCAAACTCGGCACCTTTCAGGTATAAATAATACCAACGTTGCCTTAAGCAAACCCAGTGATGGTGGTGGTGAATACAGGAGCAGAACAGCTGTCCCTTGCAGAGCCCAGCAGATGCGAGAAGCCCACGGACGCTGCCCCTCCTCCTCCTTGACGCGCTGAGAAAGACGCTCCGGCGTTTCCAGCCTACCCTTGCGGGTAACTGGAATATCGAGTCCTGAGAGGAGATATCAGACCTCCAACATTCTATTCCAGATATAAGGTGCTGACTAAACCCTTAGAGAGAATTCTTGAAGCAAACCCTTGGCAAAACCAACTTAACTTAAACTGCTACTTACTTACTCCCTCCCAAGTATTAGGCTTAGGTCAAATACATTGGGGTAGGCGTAGTTAGAAGCACCAGTTGAGGACGTTAGCCAAATGTATATATGAATGTATATATTTTATTCATTTTAACTATCATATGGCTAAGAAACCATATCAATGCTTTTACAGTATTATTTCGCAATACTCCTTTTACTGTACGCACTTTTTATAATAACAAGTCTTGCAATTGTGGCACTTCATTTCTCTTGCATGAGAAGAAAGACTGTTCAATAAATAATACCTTTTATTGAAAACGCCCGTCTCTCTATTCTCTGCATCCAGGTGAAAAGTAATTCTTGCACAACTGACTGAGTGAAATAGCTGTCTATTGTTTCACACGACTCTAGAGATTGACTCTTATTCCGAGGAGCAAAGTTGTCAGGTTAATGCGGTTGTTGGAAAACTGAATCCTTTCTTGTCTGAGCCAGGGAAGCTGATCACTTCCTATTCAGTCAAGAAAGTTTCCAGTGACCTCTGAGCTAGCTGGTACAAACCCAATTAAGTCTAACATAGTCAGTAGAGACCTGGAAGACCGCACTTCTACGTCTACACTGCTGTTTATGTTATTCCAATGCGCAGGGCCTATAGGGAAAATAGGAACTACACTACAATACATATACCCGACCTACTCCCTGCGAAAAGGAAATACAGTATTATCTTTCCCTCATCCTCTCCTTCCACCCATGAATTGGCTCCCACATTTTTCTCCCTAGCCCCCTTGCTCTTCTGCCCTTCCTGGCATATATGCCTTTTTCTAAATTGAAGACCCCCATAAGCGTAGCCAACCACTGCTGCAACACCGGGGATGATTTGTCCAGCCAAGCCCTAGCGATCACCAATCTGTAAGCCGCCATTGCCACAAACAAAAATTCTCCATGCTCACTGAACCCTTCCCCCCCAACCCCCAATAAAATCAAGGGGGCGTTGGAGTAACATTCAAACCGAGTGATCAAACCAAGAAATCCCCCATGCTTTTAAGAAGAGTGTGGAGTTGAGGGCAGGTAGCGAAGATATGTATTCTGTCTGCCTTCAACCCACTGCAGCGTGGACAAGTAATCCCCACGGTCCCCCGCCACTGCGCAATTCGTGCCGGGGTATAATAAAGTGAGTAGAGTGTCTTGTAATGCTGTGATTGTAGTGAGGCAGAGCAAAGAACTGAACACCCTAGCTCTAAAGACTCGAGGAAATAGCTTGCATCAATTTCTAACTTTGTAGCCCACTTACTTGCGTGCTTTTCCATGTCATCCAGCTTAAACCCTGCCAGGGCAGCATAAAAAACTGTGGATAGAACACTCCCCACCCCCTTCTATAGCTTCCAAGATGTTATTTTTGGCAAATCCTGCAACTCCGCCTTTCTTATTGCCTAGGAAGCTCCTAACCTGCAAATATTTGAAGAAACTCCGTCTGCAAATATGAAATCTTGTCTCCAGGGTGGAGAATTGCGCTATTCCCCCATCCGGGCCCAATAAATCCCCTATCCTGACAATCCCCTTTCTTGCCCAATCAGCCATAGTTGCATCAGCAAAAATTGAAGGGGGTAGAGACCTATTTTTGTACAACCTGGTATACCTGTTGAACCTCCCCAAGCCACATTTCTTTAAAAAAGCACACCAGATGGTATGGGCTGCCATGACCTTCTTAAACCTTGTCCGTTTCAAATAGGAGGAGTCAGTGCAACTAAGAAATGCATTCTCAGTTCCAGAGCCCAAAATAGTTGTATACACCCTAGTCGAGGATGCAGTAATTTTCGGATTTACCCCACCACCGCCAATCAATCCCTGCATATACTGGAGAGCAGAAGCCCAGTAATAGAATCTAAAATCAGGAACCCCCACCCTCCCCTTGCCCTAGGTAATGTCATAAACTTATAAGCCCTCCTGGTCTTCCTGTGTGCCCAAATGAATTTATTCAAGATTGCCTCTATCTTATAAAACCAGGAAGCCTCAAATAACAAGGGAATTGTCCTGAAAAAATAGAGAAACTTAGGGAGTATTAACATCTTAATAACATTGGTGCGTCCTACCAGTGAAAGCCGCAGGTTGTTCATCCTAACCAGGTCCAGGCTCATATTTTGCTCTACAACCATCCCTAATTCAGCCGCAATCTCTACCGATAGACTGCTGCGGGGACCATCGTAAATCGTTACAAATGACATGGGAATTCTTAACTATTTGCGTTTTGTTGCTGTTAATCCTATATCCTGAAATCCTGCCGAAGCTGAGGGCCTCCCGCTCTACTTCACCTATTGCAATGGACGGGTTAGGAGTGATTATAGCGATGTCGTCCGCATAGGCCAAAACTTTAATCTGCAACCCATTTATGCTAAGGGCGGGAATTCTAGGGTTATTAATCAGACTGCGCAAGAAAGGGTCCATATACAACGCAAACAGAAGGGGAGATGATGGGCAGCCCTGTCTCGTTCCCCTTTTTATCTGCACCATTGAGGTGAGCCCCCTATTAATCCTAATCCTAGCGGATGGAGCATTATACAATGCCTGAACCGCTCTGATATAGCCCTCTCCGATACCAAGCCGCCTCATCACTTTCCAAAGATACTCCGAGGCGACCCTATCAAACGCCTTCTCAGCATCGAGAAAAAGGGCTGCTATAGGGTCGCCTGGGATCTCCATGGCATCAAACGAGGTGATAACCTGCCTAACAAGCTCTGTGGTACCCTTCCCCGGAATTAATCCGTGCAGCACCGAAGAAACCATATTCTCAATAATCTTGGGTAATCTCCTTGCTAAAATCTTAGAATATAATTTGGCATCTGAGTTCATTAACGTGATAGGCCTATAGGACCCGGTGACTGTAGGGGGTTTACCTTTGTTCAGAATCACTATCACTTCCGCCCCTCCCCAAGAGTCTGGAATTGAGATCCCCCGCTGTGCTTGGATAACTGTGTCTAGCAGTTCTACCCTGAGGGCTTCCTGGAATGTCTTATAAAATTCAACCGGAAACTGATCTGGTCCTGCGGCTTTTGCTGATGGGAGATCCGCGAGAGCTATGGCCAATTCTTCAAGGGTACTTGTGGATTCTAGTCTTTCTTTCTCCTCCACAGGTAGATCTACAGGATAAAAAAGATCTAGATACTCCCTAATGTCATTGCTCTCCCCTTCCCCCTCTGTATAATACAGTTCCGAGTAAAACTTCCTAAAGACCTCCCTAACTCCATCAGGATCTGAAATCATGCCGCCTTGCCAATCTAAAATACTCTTAATATCACCAGCGGCTGCCTTCTGTCTTGTCCTAACTGCTAAAATATGCCCAACCCTCTCGCTCAGCTCAAACACCTGCTCCTTCTTAGCCAAGTAATTGTCCGCCGTCTTACTGGCTATATTTTCTATGACTTCAGCCTTTAATGCCACAATTTCCAGCAACTGCTGTTCCAACGGCCTACAGAGTTGGATTGACCGGCCCTATTCCTCCTCTGCCTCCAATAGGGTGCTAACTAAATCCTCCACTCTTTCCCTCTCTGCTTTCTGCCTATGTACTGAATAGCTAAGTGTCTCCCCGTGGATTCCTGCTTTGAATGCATCCCAGGCATTGCCTGAGGCCATGCTCCCCCTGTTAATATTCCAAATACCTCTAATCCAGTTGCCATATACCTACAATATCAAATATCTTTAAGGAGGGCCCTCTCAAACGTCCAACAGTATGGTTTAACGGTTGTCCCTACTAAATTAATTGACAAAATTAATGGGTTATGGTCCGAAATTATACGGGGTAGTTTCCTAATTTGTGATCTTGAGAGTAGAGAATTAGATAACAAGAAATAATCCAATCTTACCGTGACTCTATGCGGAGCTCAGAAAAAGGTAGTGCCATCCAACTACTGATAGAGATTGGCCCAAAGGTCTATTAGTGCATTATGCAGAGCCATGTCAGACACTGCTCTGTTCGTTGTCTTTTTCCTCCCAGAGTACCCATGTCTAATCTGTATCTCCACCCCAGAAAGACTGTTGATGTTCAAATCCCCACAGCATATTAACGGCTCGGGCCACCTTGCTAATTCTAAGTCCAGAAACTCGAATATATCCGGGTCATCCCCTGTAGAGCCATACACAGAAACCAATGTACATTTTTCTCCCTTGAATCCTACTTCAATTATAAACCACCTCCCCCATTGATCCTCTGCCTTCCTATGCACTATACACTCCCTTCCTCTGCCCAGTACTGCTACTCCTCGAGTCTTTGACCCTTGTTTTGTATAGGCTAAAACTGAGAATCCTAGCTGCTCCAACAAATACCCCTTCCCTCCCTCAAAATGTGTTTCCTGTAGGCAAACCAGATCAGGATTAATCGTTTTCAACAGTGCCGACACCCGCAGCCTTTTCTGAATATCCTTTAGCCCACAAACATTAACTGACATAATTCGGCAAGCCATTAGAATACATCGAAAGGTTGCACCAGTTCTCTAGCCAACTTTACAAAGTACCAGATGCTTTGTCGCTGATTCTTCCGAGTGTGCTTGTGCGTGTGCTGTGAGTGCCCCGTTACTCCCCCCTCCCCCAACCCCCCTACCCTGAACTCTCCCTCTCTAACCCTCCCCCTTCCCCCCCTACAGGCAAATAGGTCACGCATGACCTATGTGTGGACGCTTGGAATGCAGTTGCCGCCTCCCCCTCCCTCCCCTCCATACTAGCCCCCCACCGAAGAATTAAAGAAAGTGAACCTCCCTACAAATTCAAAACCCTGTCATGGTTTAGCAGACCTTATGCCCTGCTGCATAAGCCCACTGTGCTTCACTTTTCACTGTGCCCCAACACCTCCACCATGTACTCCTTAGCCTTAATCCCTGAGTAGAACATTTTAAACTGACCCTTAGTGATAACTTTCAGCTTGGAAGGATACAAAAGGTAGGCCTCTGAACCCAGAGCCTGAATGGGGGCGATGAGTTGCCTAAGTCTCCACCTGCGCTCAACTGTGACATGGCAGAAATCAGGCCTGGCAAAAAACATAACGTTATTGAATGCTCGCTTAGCCTCTGGCTTTGCTTTTTCCAGAATAAGCTGTCTAAGCAAAAAATTGCCCACAAAAAATCAGAATCGCTCTGGGCCTACCCTCTTGGACTCCTGCCTGTCCTCTCCTAACTGTAAAAGGGAATCGATGCGCCCGCTGGAACTCTGTCTCCCACTGCCAAGATGACAATCCCGGGAAAGGTCCTCTTTAGAAGATTTACAACAAAGAGTCTGGGATCCTCTCCTTCCAGCCCCTTTGCCACCCCCAGTAGTCTAATGTTATTACGACGCTGCCGGTTTTCGTAATCCTCCATCTTCCAATTTACATCCTCCGCCACTTTCTGGTGCTCTTGCTTATAGGTCTTAAGGCTGTTGAGGTTATCCTCCAATTTCCCAGTTCTTTCCTCCACATGGGCGACCCTCTCTGCCACCTCATCATACAGTTTATTCATTTTTCTTAATGTATTCTGAAATTCCTTGATTCTTGCCGCGCCCTGCGACTTTCCACCCTAGCCTCGTTTTGCATTGACTTTAATGTGCTAAATATTAAGTCCTTTGAAACCGGCTAAGAGGATACCTGGGAGAGACCTGATCGCCGGAAAGACAAGTAGCACCTTCTTGCTCCGCATAGGTTAGTGAAGTGGCCGAGTGATCCCAAGCTAATTTGTTTGTGGGATCCGTGGTGCTGCCTGTTGTGGAGGGCTTCCTTCTTGACAGGCGTTTTTTTGCGTGCATTTTTGGGCCGGGGAACTACTCCCTGTGTCCATGTACTCATCTGAGCTTCCCTCCTCAGAATCCAAAGACTGGGACTGAGAGTCCTCAGTAACTGAAAAGAATCTGTCGGGTGAGATAGCACCACTGCCAACACCAACTTCACTTAGCGTACCATGACCCAGCCTAGCCAATCTATTTGCTAAGTCTGTTATCTCTGACCACTCTGCCGTGCTCGGGCCGTTCCCCCATCCGGCGGATGCCTCAGTTCTCAACTGTTCTTCCACGGGCCACTCAAGCACTATCTTGCCTTCACCCATGTCCCCGTCTGCACTTTCACCGACCTCCTCCCCAGCGCTTGGATCCTGATTGCCCCTGCCGCTTCTACCACTTGCCTTTCTGTTCGCATTATCCTTGGCGCCCGAGTGTGCAGGGATTACCTCCTCACTACTCCCCTGGGCTCGCCTCGGCTTCTGCTCCGGTTCTGGCTCCAGCTCTGACAGCGCTGCTTTCGCCTGCGCTGGTTGCGTAGCAACCGAAACCCCGGCATCCACGAGGACGTTCAGGCTACCGGAGCCTCCATTCCTTGGTTTACCGGCAACGGCATCTCCGCTCCCCGCAGGTACGCTTGCAAAACTTTCCGCCACAGAAGGCTGCCGCAGATTGTTCTCTTTGATTTTAGCTTTTGCCGATATTCCATGACCGGGGATGTTATCCCTTGACCCCCCTGGGGTAGGAGTAGCATCGGGTTCGAATTTCTTGCCGGCAGGTTTTTTTGCCCATACTGCGCCCTTCTGTGTACCTGCTCCTGCCGATATCTTAAATTCAGCCTTGCTTTTCTCCTTACTTGAGGGCTCTTTCTGAGCTTCAGCTTCCTTAGCTGACCCTTTACCGTCCTTTGCCTCGTTACCTTTGACCCCTCGAGGAGGCATCTTGAACAAGCTCTTAAGGACCAATGCGAAAATGTCAGTGAATTTCCCCTGAACACGAAGAAGCGCCTTTCCGATAATTCCCCTGGGGTGCTCTCTCCAAAATCTGCCAGTCTGCTCGCGGACCTTGAGAATCTCCACTGCTGGGCCCCAGGAGCCCGTTTTCATTGCCGTGCGGAGGTCACACTCAAACCATCTAACAACTGTGGTCGGGAGGAGGAGTGAGATGCGACTTCTCATGCACACCACTAGCAGCCATCTTGCCTCCCTCTGATTTATTCCTCCCTCTGATTTATGATATGTCACGCAGTCTTAATGACACGCTACAAAAGAACGCACGGTGGAAGGTATTAAAAAGGAGCCTTTGATATGTTCCTGGTCCACGTGGAGTCACAAGGAAGGTCTAGTGAAAGGGCATTATTAAAACTATTTTGTGTTGGTTACAGATACGTTTTGCCAAGTGTCTAATTCACAGAGAACATGTAGAGCATCGGCTACATTGAAACATTTTTGGGAAATCCTTGGTTAACTTCTTTAGAAAACTCTTCCAAGCCTCAAAGGTTTACATTTTCTTCACATATTCATATAAAATTGAGACTTTTGTCACATGTGGTGTAACAAAAATAAATTTGTAGAAAAAAGTTCTCTATACATTTATCATAATGCATAGAAAAACAGTGAAAGATTAGCAAAAACAAAGTCTGCATACATTTTCCAGCGTTGATGGCCTTGATTAGAGTTAAAATAATCTTCCCAGTACAGCGTGGGAGATTTTGGATCAGTCTCTTCTCTGCTCACAGTTGGAGGTTATCCATGTTTTCCCTGGGCACTTGATCATATTTTATTCAGGAACCTTGCATTCTTTCTCTGCAGGTCTGGGTTGCCTTTGATCTCTCTTCTGGCTTTTTTCTCCTCTGGAAAAGATTGGACCCCATGGCAGCCATAAAAGACCGCATTAGTCCATAGCATTGGGAGGAACTCTGCCCCACTCCTTTGTGGCTGTGCCATTATAACTGACTACCATGGCAAGCAAGTTGTTAAGCTTAAGGGTCTGATGCCTTTGGGAACTTGTGGGAGTCCATGAATGTGTGGAAATCTTTTAAATGAATGATCATATCTGTTTTGGGGTCCATGATTTTGGGAAATCTGGGCCTGGGACTGTCTGGATTTGTGGTAAGTTTTACTGTGAATTTCTGGGTGTACATGAGTTTTAAGGGTATATGGGTCTGATGCAGAGTCAAAGTTTAGTCAAATCAAATGTAAGTTTTTGTACAGCAAATATGCTGAACTTACATATTTGAAGGTGCTCTAATATGTGATAATGAAGAATCTCTGATCTAGCATATTAAGGCTACCTAGGCACTTTCTGGGAAATATTGTTTTCTTCTTGTTCTTACTGTTTAACCCAAAATTAAATTATGGGTAATTCCCTTGCCCACAGCTCACACTCTGCAGTAATATTGCTGCAGTAACCCAGCTGGGGAGAGGGGGGAGGAGTTAGACTAATGGTTAGGGCGGTCGACCTCGAATCTGGGGAACTGGGTTCCAGTCTGGGCAATCACGCTGAACATCATGTGGTTCTGGGCAAATCACTTAATCTCCCTGTGCCTAACCACAACAAAAATTTGTCCGAATGTAACGCAACTGAAAAAGAACATGGTTCCCTGGACTAATTCAGCTTTTGCAGAGTGTTGTCGGTGGTCACATATTAGAGTAAATAATCAGAGGTGCAATGTCTGTTCAGGATATAATGCTTATCGTTATTATACTTGCTGCAGGCAATCTATTACAAACACATTCTACCTAATTTCGAATTTATGTTATTTGGTACAGTACCTGCTTAGTAATACGTAAAGGGGTCTGTCATGCTGTGCCAGGCTAAGTGTCTTCATGTTTACAGCACACTACCAATTGTCTTGGACTAATAAATCTATGCTGTTTACCTTTTTTGAGGCTACAATTACCCCCACAATACTTTGTGTTCACTAAATATACCAAAGGCACAAAACATGTTGTGTGCCTAAGATCACACTGTCTGCTTTTGGGCTGAAGGTGTTTTATGGTGGGAGGGGGGTGTCTAGCTGTGAGCAGCTCCTTTGCGATTATTTGAAGTGCAAGGTCTTGAGGTCCTTTTTGAACTGATGTAGTATTTTGCTTTGGTGGAGTTGGAGTTTATTTCAATTCTTGTCTGCGAGGTAGGAGAAGGATCTTCCCTTTGCTCTTGTCCTGTTGAAACGAGGGACGGTGGCTACTTCGAGGTCAGTTGAGCGTATGTTTTTTGGGAGGGTTTGATGGAGGTTCGGTCATTCAGCTATTGTGGTCCGTTGGTACCGAGGGCTTTGTGTGAGCATGTGTGAGCACCTTGAAGGTTATTCTTCTGTCTATGGGGAGCCAGAGGATGTTGTTGAGGTGTTGGGTAATGTGGTTGGGTCGTGAAATGTCGATGATGAGTCTAGCTGTGGCGTTTTAGACAGTTTGGAGTTTGCAGAGGAATGTTCACTTTATTACTGGCTTAGACAATGTTGCTGTAGTCCATTCTGCTTGTGATGAGTGCATGGGTGATGTTTTTTCAGGAGTCAGTGGTATCCACTTGAATGTTTTGCAAATTATGCCAAGGTGTTTGAAGCATGCTGAGGAGTCTATTTATTGTTCAAGTATGATGCCGAAGTTGTATGTGTGGTCTGTTGGGGTGGGTGGTTTTCTAAAGGTGGATGGCCACCAGGTTTTGTCCCATGCATAGGAGGTGCAGCAGAGTATGATGTCTTCTGTTTTCTCCTTGTTGGCCTTCAGCCAGCTGTTGCTCATCCAGGTTGCAATAGTTTTCATCCCTTCTTGGAAATTGCCCCTGGTTATGTTGTCTTCCTTGGTGAGTGCGAGGATGAGCTTGGTGTCATTTTTGTACGAAACAATATTTATTTTTTATTGTTTTCCGACGATGGTCGTGATGTTGGCTATGTAGACGTTGAAGAGCTGATATGAAGGGCAGCAGACGGATTCTCTGTGTTCTGCATGAGAGGAAAGATCTTATCCAGTCTGATGCTATTTCTGATGCTATTTCTCAGATAATGGCGTCATAGAGCCTGTTGACTAGTGTGTGGTCCGAGATGGTGTTGAAGCCTGCTGATAGCTCCAGATTGATAATGGCTGCCCTGTGGCTTTGGCCGAGGAGGCTGCGTATGTCGTTAGTGTCAGTGATGAGGCTGTTCTCGGTGCTGTGGTTGTTGCTTAATCTGGATTGAGAGGTGTCTCTGATGGTGTTTTTTCTGTATAATGTGCTAGCTGGGTGTTGATGTCATTTTTGATTAATTTTGCGGTGAAAGAGAGCATAAACATGGGCCTCATTATTTTTGTGATTCATTGGTTCTGCGGCGGGCTTCTTTTAGTACGGTGTTGACTTTGGTGTTCTTCCTGGTGTCAGGGATTGTGGAGGTCTTCAGGGAGCAGTTCATATTTCTGCAAAATTCTGGTTCGGAGGCAGTGTCGGCGCTGTGTAAAATATGTGTCTAGCAGGGGTCAGTAGTGGCTCTGGAGTGAATGCTCTTTTTTGTCTTTAATGTGTTTTCTGTGGTGAGAACTCTTCAGGTGAGAAGGGTCTAATGGATGGTGTCGTTGGTAGTGTTGGTTGAGGCAGTGTTGTCGTCTTAGTTCTCGAGGTTGGCTTACAGCATTTTGATCTTCTGGTGATAGAATGACTTTACTTTGTTGCAGCGGTCTTGGTATGGAGGTACGTCGGATCTTTTCCTATTTTTTTTATTCCTGTATGATGGCGAAGATTTCCTTGGAGTTGTGGGCGTTGGAGAGGATTTTGTCTTGGATGAAGTTTTTCTTTGTCTATTTCATGAGTGATGACTTGGTGGTGTGCTGTGATAGCTGCTTTGTAGGTGGAGTGTCATTCTGGTGTTTTTCTGTTTCTTCTCTTCTTCCCCAGTCTTTGGCATGAGTGATTGGATTCCCCTAGATCCATTGTGAACCATTATGCCTTCATGTTGTGTCATCTCTTGGTTTCCAGATGGTGGGCGAGGGTGTTGCCACATTTGGCGATCAATTGGTAGAGTTTGCTTGCCGCTGTGGTATTTGGTAAAGGAGTCCAGAGTTTGTTACTGATTCTGCATGGGGTGGAGTGTGCGGTTTGACATCGAATGGATATGTGCTTGACTGTCCATTTGTGTTGTAAGTTAGAAAGTTTTTTACGCCTAATTACATTTTGACAACTCTATAATGTTTGTCACGTTATTTCAATAATGATTCAAAGAGCTACATAGGTTACCATGTTTTGCATGGACAAATGCTATTGTGTAGACCATTTTGTTCCCCAATTTTTTTGTTCCATAAACTGTTGTAATACATTTTTTTGTAGTGAGCTTTTGTTCATATTTTTTAAATACAACAAGATTGGGACTTTACTGGCCTGTATCCTTTATGGTGGTTTGCTGGATACTTATTAAGTTAAGATCCCCTGTTCACTTTATTGCCTTGCTAGCTTTTTTTATTATTGAAATACTTTATTAGTCAATTTATACCACACATTTAGCAAAGGACATACGTAACCGAACAAATAAATTAAAAAGAAATTCTAAAAATTCTTAGCCATCATGCTCAAACCATATAATTTTTTTTCTAGTAAACAAATATAAAATGTTAATACCCCTCCTTTACGTTTTTTTCTAAAAAAAGTGCCATTATGTAATGTTTTGTTAATACTCCAAAAATTCTTAAAAATTACATTATAACCATAAACCTTGCAATATACATACATAATACGTCATGTACCTACAAATTGTACCTACACATTTAAAAATAAGTGTTGATCCTAAACAGACAATTTTATTTCTTTTTTAGGAAGCACATAAAAATGTACTATATAGTTAATTCAATTTTTTAAAAATAAAATGCCAGTATGCAAGGTTAGGGTGACAGGCCTCGAAAATCTATACCATGTGCAAATAATACATCAAGAAAAGCCTATTATGCCAAATCATGCCGAGAAGTGAGTTGTGGGCAGGGTGTTAGGAGATACTGCTATAGGTTTATAATGTGATTTTGTCAATGCATTTATGCTGATTGCACTAAAAGTGCCAACCCTCCGCGATCAGTCCTAAATGAGTTTTTATTGATAGATAGCTTAATGTAATAGGGGGCAGGATAATTTGATTGTACAAGAAAGGCTACACAATCAGTATATGTTAAATTGTCTAAAGCCTATCGTGGATATTCATGTTTATGAAAAAAGGCGTTGGGGGCTATGGTAACACTGGTATTACCAACTGACTTGATTGTCTTTATGCATTTTTCAAGATTGCACTTAAAGGGTTAAACCTATACAAACACAATTAATTGACTTTTTATTGGTACATGTTTTAAAGGGATAGGCATCAACTTACGTTTGTTTACCTAGCAGCTGTCAATGTATAGTCAAGCACCCCATAAGTTCCTGTCAATAAAACCTTTTTATTCCTTTATTGGGTACCATCTATAAAATTTACTAATTGAACCATTGAAAATATTGGATACATTGCCAATGTGCGTGGTTAGGTTAACAGGCCCTAGACTATGCAATGCTTACATTTGACATAGAACATATCCCATAGTGCAAATGCATGCCCTGAAAATGGTGTATGGTGATATTGGTACAGGTTTATAGAGCTGACTTAATCGTTTTAATGCTTTTTCGCAAATTGCATTTATAGTGCTAAACCCCTTTAAGCAGACATAAACGATGTTTTAATGATATTTGGCTTGACAGGTTAATGGAGCAGCTTTTGCCCACTTTTACAGCAGCCTGTCCATGCATGACGAATCACACCACGGATTCCTTTCGGGGCCTCTTTATATCAGCCCACTCCAACACCATTAATGTCAGATCCTTTACCCTAACTATGGTTTAAAAAAAGGCCAGGAACTGTTATTGCGTTCAATGATTCCATCAGAATGTATCTACAGCTCCTTACTCCTTGCTTGTTAAACTTGTTTCTTAACAAACTTCTTCTCTGTGTTGCCATAGCAGGTAGTAGTAAAGTAGTATAGTATAGTACTCTTATATAGCGCGACTGCCACCCTACGGGTATCCTGGAGCTTTCGGTCAGATACATTTGACATGTGGTGAAGCCTCATCACTTGGTGATATAGGCGAAAACTGTTGATTTTTCTTGGCCGCTTTAACTCCATTTTGGTAGTAAATCTACTTTGTGTCTCTCACTGAGTCCAGTGGAGTGTATACCCATTTCATTTTCAAATGGTATGTTGTTCCCAGAACTGGCAATTCTGTTTGGGTGGTGTATCATTTGAAGATCAGCCACCCATGTAATCTCTTCTGAAGCTTGCCTTTATCTGTTACCCAATTAGCAGTTTTATCAATTGGTTTACCACTCTTTTGATAGTTTGTCCATATATATTGCCATTCGACAAAGTGGCTAATTCAAGCCTCCCAATGCTGCTTTCAAGATTTTTCTTATAGCCTCCTTTCCTCCTTTTAACTTTGTTTTCAGTCTAAAATCCTTGTGCCACAATATATAATCTGCAGTTGAGCGCAATTCATTGTACAACATCATAAATGCGGTAAATAAAGGGAGTGGATATTTTGTTACTGAGACTTTCAAACATACTTTGTCGGGCGATATTGATCTTGGTTAATTTTGAAAGTTGTTTATACAATCTTATCACCAGTCATTCAAGTATACCGATCTCTGCATCTTACATTATTTCTTAACCTTATGCACTTGTTGGTAACAATTTGGCCTTAATTTCCGCTATGAATACTTTAAATTCGCTATTTTCATTGGCCTAATAACTTTCTCCTTTGCTATCTTGAAGCATTGTTATATTTTACAGCCATGTGAGATGGCAGTTTGTTCCTTTTAATGTGGCTCGTTCCATATTTTCAGGTTATCGCAGTTATTATTTTCTTTCAGCAAGGTGTCACTAGGCACTGCGGTTTTCCATGTGTTTTCATTTCTGTTACTCCACTACAACATAACAAAAGTTGCATGGGCAGATATACGTTTCCATGCCCTCCAAACTCAACAATGTACATATTGCTCATTGATCAATGTAATCAAAGTAGCATATTCCTTTCACCTTTGTACTAGTGAATACAGTCAAGGCAATAGGACCCCAGCAAGTGAAGGTTGGATTGGGCAAATTTGATCAGGAAGTGTAGAGAGACTTTGCATTAGTTTTGGCAAATAATTGTTTATACAATTTAGCTTGGAAGATCTTTGAAGTTCTTGAAACCAGGATCTTTTTCAAGCTGTGAAGTAAGGATTGTTCACTGCTTTTCTTGCTTAAAGTCATGCAACTTACCCACTTTATTCCTAGCTTTGTTGCTTTCATGTGTATCACCAAGGTTTTATACCTTACTTGTCCTCCTATGTGGACCTTGTGGATCACTGAAGACCATCCAGGTTGCAAGCCTTAGTTGAACTTGTGGTTCCTGATGAAAGTCATCCAGCAGCCTCATCCGTGTTTTCTACAGATTGAGTAAGTATTCCACTTTACCACACTTTATACTTTAACTGTTAACACATTCATTTATATTTTAAGTGGTTTGCCCACCTAATCACTAATTTCAACTTTTGTCTATTTGTTATATTATAGGTGGTTTAAATACTAAGTGGGTCATTAGGATAGCGGGCGGAAAATCACCCCGCCCGCCATGGAGGCGGGAAACAACCGCCCGCCAGGACCGCGGATAAACCGGCCGCCAAATTAGGATCAACCGCCACAAAAGACCTTCCGTGGCGGTAGGGGGCCGACCAAAACCACCCGACGCAGGCAGTGACAGCAAAAACCGACCGCGGCGGTCGGAAAAGCAGCGGAAAAGCAACAACCAACCGCAAGGAAAGCGGAGACACCGCACAGGAAATTAGGATATCCCCAAGGGTCTGTTTCCGACAGCCGCAGTCGCACACAGGAGTGAATGGGAGAGCTAGCGGAAGAGCAGCAGCATAGCCACCGCAGCGGACTGAACATGAAAAACATGGCAGACGATTCCAAAACACAGCAGTGATGCCAAACATTGCACAAATCAAAGTAGCCATGCCCCCCAAATACATAAAAAACATACAAATTAAATAAATAAATACAAAACCAAAAATAAAAGCACAGGACAACTCCCACAACACACCTGACAGCCATATTCCACTTGGACACACCCACATAGCTGAGTACAAAACTAGCCCCTTCACTGACGACAATTCTTTGCAACACTCCAGAAGAGAAGGCCGTACACCACATCACTACCACATCACACCAGCACCAACAATCCCCCAGCACACAACACACCTCACACACCAACACCACACCCGCCACCCACACACCTGCACCCACAAACACTTCAACCACCACACACCATGACCTCACAGAAGATGCCCAAATTCACAGAGGGTGAGTTGACAGTCATGGTCAATGAGATTGTCAGAGTAGAGCCACAACTGTTTGGTAGCCTGGTCCAACAGACACCATTAGCCACAAGGACACAAATGTGGGAAAAGATAGTACAAAGGGTCAATGCAGTAGGGACCACCCCAAGATCCAAGAAGGAGATCATGAAGCGGTGGCATGATCTCAAGAGGGTTGTCAAGGAGAAGAGGAGCAAGAACTGGGAGCTGGCGAACGTGACTGGCAGTGGCCCTCCCATCCCACCGAAAACATTCACACCATGGGAGGAGAAGGTGCTTGCCATACTGCATCCTGAGAGTCTCAGAGGAGTACCCGTGGGAACGGAGGCTGGTAAGTACAAACAAATGCCAAACCTCACACTGATAAGTACTTCCTCTCACAACCCGAACACCCTCACCTAACAGGTAGGCAGCCATCTTCACTGTGAGGTCTGTTTGGGGGAGGAGGCCTGCACTACCACTCCCAGCATGCCCCTAATTCACACTCCAGTAGCATGGAGGCCTCACCCACCCTGGAGCATGTGTCAGCCATTGCACTGTTCTCCCTCACCTAACAGGTAGGTAGCCATCTTGCTTGTTATGTTTGTCCAACTTGCTTGGGAGGACTGTTTGGGGGTGGGAGGCCTGTATCACTACTCTCAGCATGCCCCCTGTCCCACACTCCAGCAGCATGGAGCACTCCCTCCCACCCAGGAGCATGTGTCAGCCATTGCACTGTCCACCCTCACCTAACAGGTAGGTAGCCATCTTGTATTGGAGGACTGTTTGGGGGTGGGAGGCCTGTATCACTACTCCCAGCATGCCCCCTGTCCCACACTCCAGCAGAATAAAGGCCTCACTCACCCAGGAGCATCATGTGTAAGCCATTGCACTGTCCACTCTCATCTAACAGGTAGGTAGCCATCTTGTATAGCAGGACTGTTTGGGGGTGGGAGGCCTGTATCACTACTCCCAGCATGCCCCCTGTCCCACACCCAAGCTAGCATGGAGCACTCCCTTCCACCCAGGAGCATGTGTCAGCCATTGCACTGTCTACCCTCACCTAACAGGTAGGTAGCCATCTTGTATTGGAGGACTGTTTGGGGTTGGGAGGCCTGTATCACTACTCCCAGCTTGCCCCCTGTCCCACACTCAAGCAGCATGGAGTACTCCCTCCCACCCAGGAGCATGTGTCAGCCATTGCACTGTCCACCCTCACCTAACAGGTAGGTAGCCATCTTGTATAGGAGGACTGTTTGGGGGTAGGAGGCCTGTATCACTAATCCCAGCATGCTCCCTGTCCCACACTCCAGCAGCATGGAGGCCTCACCCACCCAGGAGCATGTGTCAGCCATTGCACTGTCCACCCTCACCTAACAGGTAGGTAGCCATCTTGTTTTGGAGGACTGCTTGAGGGTGGGTGGGAGGCCTGTATCACTACTCCCAGCTTGCCCCCTGTCCTACACTCCAGCAGCATGGAGGCCTCACCCACCCAGGAGCATGTGTCCGCCATTGCACTGTCCACCCTCACCTAACAGGTAGGTATCCATCTTGTATAGGAGGACTGTTTGGGGTGGGAGGCCTGTATCACTACTCCTAGCTTGCCCCCTGTCCCACACTCCAGCAGCATGGAGGCCTCACCCACCCAGAAGCATGTGTCAGCCTTGCACTGTCCAACCTCACCTAACAGGTAGGTAGCCATCTTGTACAGGAGGACTGTTTGGGGGTAGGAGGCCTATATCACTACTCCCAGCATGCCCCCTGGCCCACACTCAAGCAGCATGGAACACTCCCTCCCACCCAGGAGCATGTGTCAGCCATTGCACTGTTCTCCCTCACCTAACAGGTAGGTAGCCATCTTGTATTGGAGGACTGTTTGGGGGTGGAAGGCCTCTATCACTACTCCCAGCATACCCCCTGGCCCACACTCAAGCAGCATGGAGCACATTCTCTCCCACCCAGGAACATGTGTCAGCCATTGCACTGTCCACCCTCACCTAACAGGTAGGTAGCCATCTTGTATAGGAGGACTGTTTGGGGGTGGGAGGCCTGTATCACTACTCCCAGCATGCCCCCTGTCCCACACTCCAGCAGCATGGAGGCCTCACCCGCCCAGGAGAATGTGTCAGCCATTGCACTGTCCACCCTCACCTAACAGGTAGGTAGCCATCTTGTATAGGAGGACTTTATGGGGGTGGGAGGCCTGTATCACTACTCCCAGCATGCCCCCTGGCCCACACTCAAGCAGCATGGAGCACTCCCTCCCACCCAGGAGCATGTGTCAGCCATTGCACTGTTCTCCCTCACCTAACAGGTAGGTAGCCATCTTGTATTGGAGGAATGTTTGGGGGTGGGAGGCCTGTATCACTACTCCCAGCATGCCCCCTGGCCCACACTCAAGCAGCATGGAGTACTCTCTCCCACCCAGGAGCATGTGTCAGCCATTGCACTGTCCACCCTCATCTAACAGGTAGATAGCCATCTTCACTCTTCTTGATGTGTGCGTGTGAGACCTGCATCCCTACACACAGCAACCATTGCATGCAATGCATTGACATCTGACATGTATGAGTAAATGATGTTCCTCTGCACCATGAAATTACACAGTGTTGCAATGAATAATACTAGTTGTGACTACACAATTGTGTAGTGTACAGGCAGTTGATGACACACAGATGACACAATACTTGCACAGTGCCCAACACTGACCATAAACCTTCGAATCCAAAGGTGATGAAGAACTCCCTGCTGAGGAACACAACAAGGAACAGCAGAGCCAGTGTCCACCCCCGGTACATGGACTCTCGGATGTTGACTCCTAGGACAGTATGGACAATGAGCTGCAGACCGGCCCATCTGGTGGGCCACAGACCCAGAGGTCCCAAGACCCCATTCTCCCCACCACCACGTCTGCTGCAACAACACAGCACAGCAGACCCCTGCAGTCACAGCCTCTGCCTCCACTGCTGCCACTACCGCCACCACCACCACCACCACCAGTACCACCTGCAGCACCCTCCCTGTCCCAGGGGATGACCAGGACACATCAACAACTTTGGAGGGCAGGGAGAGTGTGCGTGGACCCAGAGTGGCGAGGCAACAGGTCTGTGGCAGAAGGGCAGGTGGGAGGGGCATGGTCGCCACCAGACCTCAGGAGGAGTAGACACCATCCCTGGATCACTTCACCAGAATCATACCAACAGGTCCAGGGACAAAGTGGCCGGTCTGATGAACTATTACGGGAGCTCATCCTTCTTATGAGGTCCATCGACAACCGCCTTGGACAGATGGTGGACCTCATGGGCCAGCAAGTGGCATTACTGAGGGACAGGCCAGCGTCCCAAACAACACCTCCGCCCCCCTCTGCTGTGCCACAGGATGACAGTGCACCATCCTCCCCTGCGGCCACAGAGACGGGTGAGTCCTCAAACGCCGCTGGCCAAGCAGCAGTCCCCCCCCAAGAGATCAAGGGGGCGTCCAAAGAAAAGCCTGGGAGTCTCTGGAGGCAAAGCACCTGCCACACACCTGTCACTGAGCCAGCCCTGATTGCAACCCTCTTTACCCACTGCATTGCCTCTTTGAACTGTCCTTCCCGCCTTGTGAATGGCACATGTCTGTTGGACTGGGTCACCACATCCATTTGGTCTCTACATCTCATCTACTATGACTGTCAACTCATTGCTCCATCACCACCTACATGTGAAAATGCACGCACCCCTCACATGTCAACTTTGTAAATAAAACACCTTACACACTGCAATTTGTGCAGTCTTGTCTTTAGTGCTATTTTGACTGTGTCCAAAATGTCCATGATGAATACAAAAGATGTACATTATGTAGGCCAGGATGACTCCGTAGCACCTAGGGAGACACAACAGAACAACAGTCACTGGCGTCAGTGTGCTATCACAGACATAACACAACACCAAACGTCACCCGGGGTCCTGGGATTCCTTAGCGGGCTCAACAGCCATGGCCGACTGGGATGTGCAGAGTCACCTGTGAATGATAAAGACCCATTGCAATGTCGCACAGCCAGAGTGCAGCAGGTAACACACAGCACGCCATATCATTAGGCATACTCACCCACAATTCAAGCACGCTCTGGATGCAGATTTTCCATCATCCGTGGCACCATGCTGTTCCTCATGATGTACAAATCATATGCAGAGCCAGGAAATCTTGCACACACATGGGAAATGGTCATGTCCGCAAGGCACACCACCTGCACGTTGATAGAATGATAATGTTTACGATTTCTAAAAATGTGCTCAGTTGCCTTTGGTGGCACCAGACCTACATGGGTGCAATCGATGGCATCAACAACATGGGGGATGCGCCCAAGGGAATAGAAGTCACCCTTCACACCGGCCAATTCTGCTCCCCTAGGGAAATGAATGTAGCGATTCTTATATTGCATCATGGCTGCAAGAACATCCCTCAGCACATGGCTGAACATGGGCTGCGACATCCCTCCAGCGCTGGCCACGGTCTCCTGGAAGGAACAAGTTGCAAAAAGGTTGAGGGATGCATCACCTTGTATGTGGGTGGGAATGCTGTTGGATAGTGGCGGCAAGGCTGCAGGTGGGGCTCCAACAGATCACACAGGGTCTTCAGTGTTGGTCTGTCGAGGCGGAATTTCCGAATGATTGCAACATTCTCCATGTCCTCCATCACTGTCAGGTGACGTAGGAGATTTGGCCTCCTCCTAGTTGAGATGTAAATGTGAAAATGTCAGTGGCAACCATCATGAGATGGCCACAGTACTCACCATCAACGATGGCATGGCAAAACAAACACTGCCCTGAGAGATGCATGGCACACCAGGTACATGGGTGGCCAGTTGAGACACACAGAGGGCACACCTCTCTACTTATAATACACAAGTGCCACAAACAACACATAGGTCAATGTGAATGCACACATAATGAACCACACATGTCACCGGTGCACACCTGGTGCTGTACCACCCGCCAATTTGTCTTAAATGACCATTACTGTATCATACCCATCGGCTGTACATGTCACACCTCAATGCATCATGTTAACTCTGCACACATCCACAACACAATGATCACAGAAGACGGAAAAATGTATGTTGTGTGCATGAGCTGATGTGAAAGCACCAGTCTGGTACAATACCATACAGTGAGACAAGCCTTAACAAGCTCAGCACTGAACCACAACACAATGCTTTCTTCAACATCATTGACACCAGCTTAAGAGTGTCAAGCATCATCAACCATCAAATGCATAGGTGACATGGCAGTGATCACAGACCAAAGTGCGTCTCACAGAACGTGCGTCCACCTGTGGATGATATGGAAGAATGGCATTGTGTGTACAATGATGTACCCTCAATGATGTACCCTTCACCATTTTGCAGCTGTGTACTGATGCAGTGTTCACGATGGACATAGACAGTAAATGTTACTAATATGGCGGTAACTACAGCCTGGCCCCGGCAGTGTGACACCAGCACCACCCCCATCACAAGTGCGGTAGCCATTGGCATGGAGACATGTGTAGATGGCTGTGGGCATGATTCGCCACCCAAATGGCCGTAGCTACCGCCTGGCCCCGCTGTGTGACACCAGCACCACCCCCATCACAAGTGTGGTAGCCATTGGCATGGAGACATGTGTAGATGGCTGTGGGCATGATCCGCCACCCAAATGGCGGTAGCTACCGCCTGGCCCTGGCGGTGTGACACCAGCACCACCCCCATCACAACTGCGGTAGCCATTGGCATGGAGACATGCGTAGATGGCTGTGGGCATGATTCGCCACCCAAATGGCCGTAGCTACCGCCTGGCCCCGCGGTGTGACACCAGCACCACCCCCATCACAAGTGCGGTAGCCATTGGCATGGAGACATGTGTCGATGGCTGTGGGCATGATCTGCCACCCAAATGGTGGTAGGTACCGCCTGGCCCCCGCGGTGCATCACCGCCATGGAGCATTGCCGACAGCCAATGGCAGCGATGATCGCGGTGGCATGATGCAGATTTGAAAATCGCGGAAGGTATGCACCGTCAATGCGGAGGCAGTCATTGGATGCTTTAGAAAGATGCACCATCGCAGTAGCGCACCCCGGGCACCCGCGGTGCATCACCACCATGGAGCATTGCCTACAGCCAATGGCAGCGATGATCGCAGTGGCATGATGCAGATTTGAAAATCGCGGAAGGTGTGCACCGCCACCGCGGAGGCGGTCATTGGATGCTTTTGAAAGAGGCAGACCCGGACAACCAATTGTGGCAGCTTTTCAGCTTACAGCCGAGCCCAGGGGGCTATAAATCTGTGGGAGTGAGCCTCACATTTCCACTGCTCACAGAACCTGCTGCCTGGGACCCTCTCCTGCTGCTGCCTCAAGAGCCTGCTGCCTGGGACCCTCTCCTGCTGCTGCCTCAAGAGCCTGCTTCCTGGGACCCTCTCCTGCTACTGCCTCAAGAGCCTGCTGCCTGGGACCCTCTCCTGCTGCAGCCTCAAGAGCCTGCTGCCTGGAACCAACCATCACTCACTTCCACCACAGGTGTTCCATGTCCACAGGGATGGCAAGGACAGAGAAGATCTGTGCCAGCCCATTCACAAGTAAGGAGCTGGAGGTCCTTGTGGACGGGGTGCTGGCACAGTACACAAGGCTGTTTGGTGGTCCCAATGTAGTTGTAAGGCACCACAAAGGTAGCTGTAGGGCAGGGGGGTATCAACCGTGTAGTTGTGCTGCTGCAGTATATTCCTGGGGGTGTGGGGTTGTGTCAGACACTGACAGACAAGCTGTCTCCAGGGCGACGGAGTGTGTGTGCCCCAAATTCACTCTTTTCCATGCCTGTACTTGTATGTGTGAGTGGGGTGTGTTACATTGTCAGCCATACAGAGCCACCGGATGTTAGCCATGTAGGTGCCAGGACAGTAATTGATTGTGTGAATATTTCAGTGTGCCCCTGTTGTCCGACTCAGTGTGACCCAGAGTGTAGGTTCAGTGCCTGCCCACCCAAACGAGAAAACCTCACCAGCCTTACATGCTCCTTGCTACAGTTCCTTCACAGTGAATAGTAGACATTTGTGTCCTGTATAATTACACACTTACACACTTCTGTTGATGCATATTTTGTTGATGCATCCTGTATTTGTAAGATTGTCATGGACCCTCAACGCCCCAATGTGTGCATGCAATCACATCTGTTTGTGCCACATGTGTTTGTGAGGGGTGTCCTATTTTTGAAGGGAGGGAGGTTACAATTGGTACTGAGCCTGTGTCTTGCTACTGTACTGATAAATGTTGGTACCTGACACTGTGTAACTGGTCATTTACCCTTCTTTTCTCTCATACATGCAGCTCAACGTACACCAGCGTAAGGCCTTGTGGAGGGCCATTGCAGCAAAGGTGCGAGCCCTGGGGGTATCGAACATATGACGTACCCACTTTAACAAGAGGTGGGACAACATCAGCCGGCTGGCAAAGCAAATGGCAGAGATGACCTTCGGGATGGTACCACGCACAGGGCGTTTGGCACGGTGCAGCATGACTCCACTGATGAGCCGCATGCTGGCAGTGACTCATCCAGACCTGGATGCACATCTGAAGGAGCTCTGCCAGCAAGGCAGGGGTGGTGAGTATCTGGGGAGGGTGCCTTTTGCTGGGAGTGGATGCATGTGTACAGGGCCTGTGGCAGCAGTGATCCATGTGATGTGTGTGTGTTGCTGTGCTGTGCTGTGTAATGTGAGTGGCTGCTGTGATGTATGCTTGTATGAGGCATTGGGCCACCCTGGATTTAATAAGCTGATCCTCCCTGCTGTACTTTCATATTGCCAGATGTGTTAGGATCCACATGGTCATTCATCATTGTGATAGTGTGGGGTATCTATTATGGGGTGAACAGCAGTGTCCACTTTCTGAGAGTGACTTCATTAGTGCCTACTTTGCATACACCATCATCGTTGAGGCCCACACATCTGAAAATAATGTGCCCCGGATTACCACATGGTGCCTGCTATGGCCTACTTGGCATTGTGGACTGTGATGTCATAATAGGTGTGTGTGTTGTCCCCTCCTGTTCCCTGAAGGTCTGTCAGTGGTAATAAGTGTTGTACCCACATCAAGTCCCTAGGTGAGGGCAGGGCAAGTTGTGTGTGTGGTGCACTCCATCTACGGGCATGGTATAGTGCAGTCTGGCATCAACATGGCTCGCTCATGGCAGATATTCAGCATTACAGGCACTGTTGTGGTATATGTTGTGTGTTGCTGCACAGTGATTGCAGGGTGTGGTGGTTACCATGTAGATTTGGTCCTCTCCTGTACTGCATTGATTTGAATTTGTGTGACCAGATGATGGCACTTACACAACCCTGTCTCTAACTCTCATGCAGATTCGCAAGAGACCACGGAGGAACATAAGCCAGACACCAGTGGTGGCGAGAATAGCACAACAGCTGCAGCGGAGGCCAGTGACACAGAGCCCACCAGCGCATCTGAGGGGGACCAAAGTATGCAGGAGGAATCTGTGCCTGAGACACAGAGTACCACATCATCTAATGCCAGCGGGGATGCATCCATGTTGGCAGGCACAGGGGATGGGGTGTCTGCGTCCTCATCTACCACCCAGCGGCCAATGCCCAGCCTCCCATCCACTTCCTCTGGTGCAAACCTCTCCCACCGACACTGTGTCAGAGGTCTGCATAACTCCACCTTCACGTGCCACTATGCCACCTGGTCCACTAACCAAAACTGGGTCTGGGCTCATGGGCAATAAGGCCAAGCCTCACTACTAATCACAAAAAACAAAACGAGCACCACTATTGCCAATTATTCATTAAAAGGGTTTAGGAAGACCTACTGAACTAAACAGTATCTCTCAGGACACTTTTTGTCCAGAATCAATCAAATGACTTTAATCAGATTATTTTTTATACACATTTTTTTGAAAAAATTCACATTAAATAGAACAACATATTCACTCCACATTAGACTTATAATAACAGTTCTCGCATTCTCAATCTCTCATTCACACATTCATCCAAACTATACTACACAACAGAAAAAAGACTTTACATCAGTTAGTACAAGGTCATTATTTACATCAGTTAACACAACAAACCAGCATCGGAAATTATTTTTTCAAGAAGCCTTCTGAGGAAAGACACGGAGGCTGTCTGGCGTGTTGAACGTTTTTGCCACATTGATTGAGCCTAAGGCGGAAAAACGTTACCGCCCTCCACTATCCAAACGCTGGATCGTGCACACGCCACAATACAAAGTTTCACTCCCTATGAACTATAGACTACCATTGAGAGCGAAGCCTTTCCCAGTCAAGAAAAACCGGCACCTTTGAGCTACGTGGTCCTGATGAGATTTCCCCCAAATTAGGGGTTATCGAAACACGTAGACCTTCCTCCTCATACAGCATTAGGATTGTGTTGCAAAAATGTTAATTCTTGCTTTACATTGAAAAAATAATTTCTGATGCTGGTTTGTTGTGTTAACTGATGTAAATAATGACCTTGTACTAACTGATGTAAAGTCTTTTTTCTGTTGTGTAGTATAGTTTGGATGAATGTGTGAATGAGAGATTGAGAATGCGAGAACTGTTATTATAAGTCTAATGTGGAGTGAATATGTTGTTCTATTTAATGTGAATTTTTTCAAAAAAATGTGTATAAAAAATAATCTGATTAAAGTCATTTGATTGATTCTGGACAAAAAGTGTCCTGAGAGTTACTGTTTAGTTCAGTAGGTCTTCCTAAACCCTTTTATGAATAATTGGCAATAGTGGTGCTCGTTTTGGTTTTTGTGACCTGGTCCACACAGCCATCCAGCTTGCCAAGCCACTGTTAGCCCCACATCACCTGGGGCTCTGTCACCCCAGTCAAGTGGGCCTGCTGTCCCCGACACACAGCCAGATCCAAGTCCGCATGACAGCCAGGAGTGAGTTGACATCCCCCTCATATGCCTGTGCCTCATACAGGTGTGCTAGTCCTGACCATTGTTTACAATCTGGGTGTGTTGCTGGCCCTGTTGCTCTGCTGTGCTGTACTCTCCCCTGTGCAGCCTCTCATGTACTTGCTGTCTCCCTTGTGCTAAGGACACTGGCCCTGTTGCTCGCTGTGTTGGGCTCTCACCTGTGCCATGGACACTAGCCCTGTTGCTCTGCTGTGTTGGGCTCTCCCCTGTGCTATGGACACAGGCCCTGTTGCTCTGCTGTGCTGTACTCTCCCCTGTGTAGCCTCTCATGTACTTGCTGTCTCCCCTGTGCTATGGACACTGGCCCTGTTGCTCTGCTGTGTTGTACTCTCCCCTGTGCAGCCTCTCATGTACTTGCTGTCTCCCCTGTGCTATGGACACTGGCCCTGTTGCTCTGCTGTGTTGGGCTCTCACCTGTGCCATGGACACTGGCCCTGTTGCTCTGTTATGCTGTACTCTCCCCTGTGCAGCCTCTCATGTACTTGCTGTCTCCCCTGTGCAATGGACACTGGCCCTGTTGCTCTGCTGTGCTGTACTCTCCCCTGTGCAGCCTCGCATGTACTTGCTGTCTCCCCTGTGCTATGGACACTGGCCCTGTTGCTCTGCTGTGTTGGGCTCTCACCTGTGCCATGGACACTGGCCCTGTTGCTCTGCTGTGCTGTACTCTTCCCTGTGCAGCCTCTCATGTACTTGTTGTCTCCCCTGTACTATGGACACTGGCCCTGTTGCACTGCTGTGTTGGGATCTCACCTGTGCCATGAACACTGGCCCTGTTGCTCTGCTGTGTTGGGTTCTCACCTGTGCCATGGACACTGGCCCTGTTGCTCTGCTGTGTTGGGCTCTCACCTGTGCCATGGGCACTGGCCCCGTTGCTCTGCTATGTTGGGCTCTCACCTGTGCCATGGACACTGGCCCTGTTGCTCTGTTGTGTTGGGCTCTCACCTGTGCCATGGACACTGGCCCTGTTGCTCCGCTGTGTTGGGCTCTCACCTGTGCCATGGACACTGGCCCTGTTGCTCTGCTGTGATGTACTCTCCCCTGTGCAGCCTCTCATATACTTACTGTCTCCCCTGTGCTATGGACACTGGCTGCTGTGCTGTATTATCGTGCAGTCTCTCATGTACTTGCTGTCTCCCCTGTCCTATGGACACTGGCTTTCCTGTTTGTATTTGACCCGTGCATACTATCTTGCATATGATCATCATTTTGTGCCTTGTTGTTGTCTCCAATTGTTCTACTGCTACATCTGTGCAATATGTGATTAAACACAGTTACTCCTGTTGTGTGTTTTGTATGTGTCCTTGTGGATTAAAGTTCTTTTAGTGTTTGCATTTGATTGTCTGCGCCCTATGCTCTATGTATCACTTCAACATTGCAAAGCTCTTTGCATGCATCAGATTTTTAGACAGGGGTGACAGGGTCTTCTGTCCATTCTGAACCCGATAATAGTGTAATCTGTGATGGCTATTTTACCTGCCATGCAGTTTGCTTCTTATTGGTTTGCTATTGTTGGCTACACTGTTCACATGGAAGGTTGGGGGACACTGCTGTTTGTTGTGCACTGTGCTGTGTGTTGGTGTCTCCATGCTGTTGTGTGTGACTCCTCCTTGTTTTGTTGGTAAGTTAGTAGTATGCAAAGTGTGTGAGTTGCATATCAGTGTTGTGTTTGTTTGATCCTCAATGTGTCTTGGGTGTGTGTTTGTGTAGATTGTGTGGCCCTGCTGCTCCACACTGGCATTGTGTTTGTCATGCATTGCAGGCACATGGAGGCTTTTCTCCACCTGTATGGCATGGTATGTGTGGTGTAAAGCCATCCCCTATGTGTGCCACTTGTGTCTGGCCACTGTGGGTCTTCCCTCCCTCTATTTGTGTGTGGTACACCCCTTACATGTCTGCTACTGACATGCAGGGAATTTCACTATGATGTAATAACACAGAAGGAGTGCCCCCTGAAGGAGAGAGATAGGTAGCGATTAGCTCTTTCCTATTGGTTATGTCTAGGTAAGCGCAAAGTGCCCCAACACCATTAACTGGACAGTAGTAGTCCTTTAAGAAGACCCCTCACTCACCAACCTGGTTGGTGACATGCTTCATCATTGGGGTCCCACCCCATAGGCCGAGTGCCTATAGGGTGTGCTACGACACCTGACTACAGTGGAGCTGGATATTGTTTCTTCTTTTATATGTGCTAATAATTAATGTGTGAGGGTGTATTAAAAAGGCCAGTACTACTCCGTTCAAGATTTTATTCTGGAGCGTCTGAACCCTAATAAAACCAATGTGGCACCTTTGCCTAATTAGGAAGGCTTTGGTGTCTCGAGAAGTGTGATATATTTAAAAAGGTAAAAATAGCCAAGTGTGCTAAGTGAAAGAAATTATAAAGTAAACTAGGTCTACATGTTTCAACCAATACAAAAATTCTCTGGTTTTCGTCAGGACCGTGTGATTTACAAGGGGTGGTACGCACACGCTAAGGTGCGCCCTGCCCACATGTAATTTACAGACCACAAATAAGGGTCCGGATGTAAAAGGTGTGTTCAATCCTGGATTCAGAAAAAAACCTGTGGAAAGGAGAAGAAAAGGGAAAACGGGGTTGGGAATATGTACTTGGGGAGACTTAACAAGGGTACACAAAACATTTAAAGTGCTTGATGTGGTCACCCCATCGGGTAGTTACCTATATTGATTATCATATAGGTAGTAGTTGTTCAAGGTGAACTTTAATTTTTAATTTAAAAATGCGCTTAAGTGGGTACCTTACACGAGAGACAATGTCTGTGAGGTACTCAACCTAATTGAAGTTGGTAGGAACTGGGAGTGATCGAAAGTAGTAAAAGACATGGTGGGCTGCTAGTGAGTTAGGCAGGTATGCATCATATCAGTACAAGGAACGCGATCGTCCGGTTTTAAATGACTGGCAGGCTGGTCATTTGTTTGTTAGTTATCTAAGTAAGTGGCGTGAGAAAAAGCATAATGGCCATTAAAGCGATGCTTACACTCAAAGCGGTTTCTGTTGCTTCATGGGCTTCGGATGAACCAAGACGGCGATTCTCCGTCACCTATATCATTTAAAAATAAGTGTAAGTACAGGGGGATCCAACAGCGTGTAGGCGTGCTCATCCAAGTTGTGAAATTCGGAAGCGGTGTATTCGCACTGCGCTGTGCCCATAGACTACGGATCTGTACTTACTTTTTTGAAGCGGTCATCTGGAGGTAAAACCTACTCGGTTCCCGCGCGCGAAGCCCCGATGAATGATCGGTGCCTCGATGATGCCGGTAAAGTAAGCTGCTCGGCACTTCCTGGTCAGGGCGGGGCCACATGTGTCACCGCTTCCTGGGCCAGTCAGAGCGCTTGAAGAGGGCGTGTCTGTTTTTGTTCCAATCGGAAGTTCACATCAGTGTGACTCATGTTAGGATGGTTCCCATGGTAACCTTGCTTGCGTTTTACCCGCTCCGGTGGACGTAACGTGTCAGAAATGAAATGCAGCCCTATTAGTGTGTTTACTTGATCACGTGTTTCTGGATCGCAGTGATCTACCCGGTATTTACCTGGCTGTCAGAGGCAGAGCCAGGACTGATCTTGTGCATTTATAATGTTACGTGTGTTCATGCCAGTTATCCTATGTGAACGTTCAGACCGCATGGTTGAACAGTCACAGGAAAACGATAGGATGCATTCAGAACAGGACGGAGATCCACGCATCCATTCAGTAGAATGGTGCCGTGTGACTGCCAAGTCACATTGTAGGAATTAGCAGATCTCTCTGTTTAGGGACTACAAATTTGCTAGGATCGTTGGGATGCTAATATGCAATAGGGTTACCCACACAATCCATTTGTGGAGTATTCAGCTTCATGGATAAGTGTCGGAAAACAAGGGTTGCTGTTACATTACAGTGTGCCACGGGATGTTATCATTCAAACCAGTTTTGTGTGTTGAGAGCCTGTACACCCATCGCTGCTACTTTTCGAATAGGCGTTGGTTCAAATTGGTGCCTGGGTTGATTTGGTCGATGACAGTCCATTGTATGTCATCCGCCGTGTGCCCTCTTGATAAAAAATGTTCAGTAAGTTTAGTGTTAGATTTATTGCAACGGATGTTTCTCCTATGTTCTCCGAAGCGTATCTTTACTTTCCTGCTCGTCATACCTACGTAGTGTAGGTTACAAGGACAGGTCACTCTGTACACTACGTTTTCACTGTTGCAGTTGGTTAGCCCTCTGATAGTCCAGATTTTGTTGGATTCCAGTTGTAAAGTTTTGGTGTTGTTTGTAAAGGGGCATACGCTGCAACTCCCACATTTGTAGTGGCCTGTGACTTTGGGCAGGCCCCACGTGTTAAGAACTGTTTCCTGCTCCTTCATTTCCCTTCTGGGCCTGGTATTGACTACTGCATCCTTGATCCTGCGTGCTCTCTTATATGAGAATAAAGGTTTTTCCCATCTTAGTTTTCCTGTGTTCAGTATGCCCCAATGTTTGCTTATTATTTTGCTGACATTGTTGGAGATGGTGTTGTATTTTGTAACACATGTCAGAGGGGCCTCTTCCGTTTCTCTGTTTTGAATCTCCTGGAGGGCTGATCTTGGCTGGTTTTGGGCATGTTTTTGGCTTTTATTCAGTATATTATCAGGGTAACCACGTTCCCGTAGTTTGGTGGTTAGGTCTTGGGCTTGTCTTTTGTAGTCGACCAGTTCACTGCAATTCCTGCGAATTTGTAGGTATTGCCCATAGGGCAGATTTTCCCGTAGAGGTCTAGGGTGAAAGCTTTCAAACCGTAACAAATTGTTTTTAGCAGTGGGCTTATGGTGAGTAACGGTTGTTAGTTTCCCATTTTCTTTAGTGATTGTTAGGTCTAAATAGACCAGGGTTTTGGGGTCTTTCACACATGTAAACTTTAGATGATCGTCACATGTGTTGATCCAGTTGAAAAAAGACATCAGTGTTTCCTCGGTGCCTTTCCAGATTGTCAGCACATCATCAATGTACCGTCTCCATAGCAAGATGTTGGAACTGTATGGATTGGTGTCACTGAGGATGTATTTTTCTTCAAAATCGTGGACATAGAGACCCGCCACACTTGGCGCAAAAGGACTGCCCATCAATGTGCCCCCAATTTGTAGGTATATCTAGTTCTCGTATTCAAAATAAATTCTTTTGAGTGCCAATCTGGCACATTCCAAAATAAATTCTTTGGGTGTTTTTGAAGACCAGACCTCTTTTTCCAAGGCTTGTTTCAGGACTTCAAGTGTAGCATCCTGAGGGATGCTTGTATATAAGCTTTCAATGTCGAAACTGACTAGAATTGTGTCTTCATCTATAGTCAGTGTATCCAGCAGTTGTAACACACTTTTGGTGTCTTGTAGGTCTGTTCTTGTTTTTTGCACTAGGGCCTTAAAAAATATGTCACAGAATCTTGACAGCGGTTCCAAAAGGGAGCAAAGACCAGAAACAATAGGTCTGCCTGGAGGGGGTATTTTATTTTTGTGCATTTTTTGGAATAGTATAAAAATAGGGTACCATCCCTTCACATTTACATAAAAAGTCCGCCTCTTGTTTGGAGAGATAACCGTTAGCTTCTCCATGTTCCATGAGGGATATTATCTCTCTTCTCAGGTCCTCTGTAGGGTCAACTGGTAGTTTTCGGTAATTATTGTGATCCGCCAGCAGTCTCAGACACTCCGTCTGGTATGCTGATTTGTCTAGCACTACTATCCCTCCGCCTTTGTCCGCGGGCTTTATGACAATTGAATCATCATTTTGTAATTCATTGAGGGCAGTTCTTTCTTGGTGTGTAAGATTCATAAACGGTTTCTTTGGGGTGGCAATTTCCACATCGTTGAAGACCGCTTGTTCGAACGTCGAGATCTCTACTGGGATCATATGTGGTGGGGGCATGAAATTAGACTTATTTCGTAGACCCGTCTCATTTGTCTCTTGATTATCTTCAGTGTTAGCTTGTTTCTCGAAGAATGCTTTCAGTCTTAATTTCCTGAAGAAAGAGGCTAGTTCACATTGCAGTTTGAATTTGTCGAGGTTTGCCGTTGGTACAAACCCTATGCCTTTGTCAATACCGACATCTCATGAGTGCTGAGGGGTCTGGCTGATAAGTTAGTGACTAAGTTTTCCGATTGCTCGGTCCCGGTTGTTGGGGTTTGTTCCGGGTTTGGTTCATGCTCTGGTCTTCTTGCGCCCAGTGGACTTGGTTGCCTTGGTTGGTATTTTTTCTTTTTCCCCGTCCTCTCCCGCCCCGGTTTAAAAAAGGCGGTTGGTAGGGGTTTGGGGGAAAAAACGGTTGCTGGAAAGGCGGTTGCCATCCATACATTGGAAAATTTTGTGGATGGTTATATGGGTCTGGGAAAGACTGCATGGGCATATGGTTGAAGGTAGGCCAATTTCCTCTCCCTCTGCCTCGTCCCCTGCCTCTCTGTTTATTGTTTCCACCACTTGAGTTTCCGCTTGAGTTGGAGGTACTGCTTGACGCGTTGCTAGATGCATCGGAATTGTCATCATTTTTAGATGGTGGTGTGAAATCAGGATCTGAGTAGGGATACGCTTTTACCATTGAGAATATTTTCAAATCCTTTTGAAATTTTGACACTTTTTGTTGTGTCAGGTTGTCTTTATAGTCCGTCATCTCTTTATTAAGCTCATCAAGTTTCTTTTTAAACCCGGTGATGGTCGTTTTCATCTGGCCTTCTGCCATTTGTATATCCACCTGGATTTTTTCAGAAAGTCTAAGGGCAGTTTTTAATATTAGGACTATCCAGTCGTGGGTACAGTGCCACGCTATTGCAGCCCAATCCTTTCTGAATATTTCATCTTCCAGGAAGATTCGAGGGGCGTTGGTGACAAGTAGCCCCTTTGGAGCCATATTGTTGCTCAAATATTGTTTCAAAATTGCCCCATGTAGAATCGTCCTGATTCTGTTTCTTTTAAGTTCTGTTAGATTCTCCCAGTCTTTTGTTGCAGAGATGCTTTGAGCGATGTTTGCATCCGCAAATATAGAAAGATCACTCATGACATCCTCAACTTCTTGCTCAGTATATGAAAGGCCCTGATTTTCGGCCATGGTTGTTGATGGTAGAGTACTCGTGTACCTGGTGTATGTAACTCTCGCAGCTGCAAGCTGCCTAATATGTATATAACAGGAGGGAGAGTAAGGAAATTTACATACAAAATGTGTGGTGGGAACTCCTGATCCCTGGAACTAATAGTAATAACACAGAAGGAGTGCCCCCTGAAGGAGAGGAAGGTAGCGATTAGCTCTTTCCTATTGGGTATGTCTAGGTAAGCACAAAGTGCCCCAACACCATTAACTGGACAGTAGTAGTCCTTTAAGAAGACCCCTCACTCACCAACCTGGTTGGTGACATGCTTCATCATTGGGGTCCCACACCATAGACCGAGTGCCTATAGGGTGTGCTACGACACCTGACTACAGTGGAGCGGGATATTGTTTCTTCTTTTATATGTGCTAATAATTAATGTGTGAGGGTGTATTAAAAAGGGCCAGTACTACTCCGTTCAAGATTTTATTCTTGAGCGTCTGAACCCTAATAAAACCAATGTGGCACCTTTGCCTAATTAGGAAGGCTTTGGTGTCTCGAGAAATGTGATATATTTAAAAAGGTAAAAATAGCCAAGTGTGCTATGTGAAAGAAATTATAAAGTAAACTAGGTCTACATGTTTCAACCAATACAAAAATTCTCTGGTTTTCGTCAAGACCGTGTGATTTACAAGGGGTGTTACGCACACGCTAAGGTGCGCCCTGCCCACATGTAATTTACAGACCACAAATAAGGGTCCGGATGTAAAAGGTGTGTTCAATCCTGGATTCAGGAAAACACCTGTGGAAAGGGGAAGAAATGGGAAAACGGGGTTGGGAATACGTACTTGGGGAGTCTTAACAAGGGTACACAAAACATTTAAAGTGCTTGATGAGGTCACCCCATCGGGTAGTTACCTATATTGATTATCATATAGGTAGTAGTTGTTCATGGTGAACTTTAATTTTTAATTTAAAAATGCGCTTAAGTGGGTACCTTACACGAGAGACCCTTGTTAAGTCTCCCCAAGTACGTATTCCCAACCCCGTTTTCACTTTTCTTCCCCTTTCCACAGGTGTTTTCCTGAATCCAGGATTGAACACACCTTTTACATCCGGACCCTTATTTGTGGTCTGTAAATTACATGTGGGCAGGGCGCACCTTAGCGTGTGCGTACCACCCCTTGTAAATCACACGGTCCTGACGAAAACCAGAGAATTTTTGTATTGGTTGAAACATGTAGACCTAGTTTACTTCATAATTTCTTTCACATAGCACACTTGGCTATTTTTAACTTTTTAAATATATCACACTTCTCGAGACACCAAAGCCTTCCTAATTAGGCAAAGGTGCCACATTGGTTTTATTAGGATTCAGACGCTCAAGAATAAAATCTTGAACGTAGTAGTACTGGCCCTTTTTAATACACCCTCACACATTAATTATTAGCACATATAAAAGAAGAAACAATATCCCGCTCCACTGTAGTCAGGTGTCGTACCACACCCTATAGGCACTCGGCCTATGGGGTGGGACCCCAATGATGAAGCATGTCACCAACCAGGTTGGTGAGTGAGGGGTCTTCTTAAAGGACTACTACTGTCCAGTTAATGGTGTTGGGGCACTTTGTGCTTACCTAGACATACCCAATAGGAAAGAGCTAATCGCTACCTTCCTCTCCTTCAGGGGGCACTCCTTCTGTGTTATTACTATTAGTTCCGGGGATCAGGAGTTCCCACCACACATTTTGTATGTAAATTCCCTTACTCTCCCTCCTGTTATATACATATTAGGCAGCGTGCAGCTGTGAGAGTTACATACACCAGGTACTTGAGTACTCTACCATCAACAACCATGACCGAAAATCAGGGCCTTTCATATACTGCGCAAGAAGTTGAGGATGTCATGAGTGATCTTTCTATATTTGCGGATGCAAACATTGCTCAAAGCATCTCTGCAACAAAAGACTGGGAGAATCTAACAGAACTTAAAAGAAACAGAATCAGGACGATTCTACACGGGACAATTTTGAAACAATATTTGAGCAACAATATGGCTCCAAAGGGGCTACTTGTCACCAACGCCCCTCGAATCTTCCTGGAAGATGAAATATTCAGAAAGGATTGGGCTGCAATAGCGTGGCACTGTACCCACGACTGGATAGTCCTAATTTTAAAAACTGCCCTTAGACTTTCTGAAAAAATCCAGGTGGATATACAAATGGCAGAAGGCCAGATGAAAACGACCATCACCGGGTTTAAAAAGAAACTTGATGAGCTTAATAAAGAGATGACGGACTATAAAGACAACCTGACACAACAAAAAGTGTCAAAATTTCAAAAGGATTTGAAAAGATTCTCAATGGTGAAAGCGTATCCCTACTCAGATCCTGATTTCACACCACCATCTAAAAATGATGACAATTCCGATGCATCTAGCAACGCGTCAAGCAGTACCTCCAACTCAAGCGGAAACTCAAGTGGTGGAAATAATAAACAGAGAGGCAGGGGACGAGGCAGAGGGAGAGGAAATTGGCCTACCTTCAACCATATGCCCATGCAGTCTTTCCAAGACCCATATAACCATCCACAAAATTTTCCAATGTATGGATGGCAACCGCCTTTCCAGCAACCGTTTTTTACCCCAAACCCCTACCAACCGCCTTTTTTAAACCGGAGCGGGAGAGGACGGGGAAAAAGAAAAAATACCAACCAAGGCAACCAAGTCCACTGGGCGCAAGAAGACCAGAGCATGAACCAAACCCGGAACAAACCCCAACAACCGGGACCGAGCAATCGGAAAACTTAGTCACTAACTTATCAGCCAGACCCCTCAGCACTCATGAGATGTCGGTATTGAACAAAGGCCTAGGGTTTGTACCAACGGCAAACCTAGACAAATTCAAACTGCAATGTGAACTAGCCTCTTTCTTCAGGAAATTAAGACTGAAAGCATTCTTCGAGAAACAAGCTAACACTGAAGATAATCGGGAGACAAATGAGACGGGTCTACGAAATAAGTCTAATTTCATGCCCCCACCACATATGATCCCAGTAGAGATCTCGACGTTCGAACAAGCGGTCTTCAACGACGTGGAAATTGCCACCCCAAAGAAACCGTTTATGAATCTTACACACCAAGAAAGAACTGCCCTCAATGAATTACAAAATGATGATTCAATTGTCATAAAGCCCGCGGACAAAGGCGGAGGGATAGTAGTGCTAGACAAATCAGCATACCAGACGGAGTGTCTGAGACTGCTGGCGGATCACAATAATTACCGAAAACTACTAGTTGACCCTACAGAGGACCTGAGAAGAGAGATAATATCCCTCATGGAACATGGAGAAGCTACTGGTTATCTCTCCAAACACGAGGCAGACTTTTTATGTAAAAGTGAAGGGAGGGTACCCTATTTTGATACTATTCCAAAAATGCACAAAAATAAAATACCCCCTCCAGGCAGACCTATTGTTTCTGGTCTTTGCTCCCTTTTGGAACATCTGTCAAGATTCTGTGACGTATTTTTTAAGGCCCTAGAGCAAAAAACAAGAACCTACCTACAAGACACCAAAAGTGTGTTACAACTGCTGGATACACTGACCATAGAGGAAGACGCAATTCTAGTCAGTTTCGACATTGAAAGCTTATATACAAGCATCCCTCAGGATGCTATATTTGAAGTCCTGAAACAAGCCTTGGAAAAAAGAGGTCTGGTCTTCAAAAACACCCAAAGAATTTATTTTGGAATGTGCCAGATTGGCACTCAAAAGAAATTATTTTGAATACGAGAACCAGATATACCTACAAATTGGAGGCACATCGATGGGCAGTACTTTTGTGCCAAGTGTGGCGGGTCTCTATGTCCACGATTTTGAAGAAAAGTACATCCTCAGTGACACCGACCCATACAGTTCCAACATCTTGCTATGGAGACGGTACATTGATGATGTGCTGACAATCTGGAAAGGCACTGAGGAAACACTGATGTCTTTTTTCAACTGGATCAACACATGTGACGATCATCTAAAGTTTACATGTGTGAAAGACCGCAAAACCCTGGTCTTTTTAGACCTAACAATCACTAAAGAAAATGGGAAACTAACAACCGTTACTCACCATAAGCCCACTGCTAAAAACAATTTGTTACGGTTTGAAAGCTTTCACCCTAGACCTCTACGGGAAAATCTGCCCTATGGGCAATACCTACGCATTCGCAGGAATTGCAGTGAACTGGTCGACTACAAAAGACAAGCCCAAGACCTAACCACCAAACTACGGGAACGTGGTTACCCTGATAAGATACTGAATAAAAGCCAAAAACATGCCCGAAACCAGCCAAGATCAGCCCTCCTGGAGATTCAAAACAGAGAAACGGAAGAGGCCCCTCTGACATGTGTTACAACATACAACACCATCTCCAACAATGTCAGCAAAATAATAAGCAAACATTGGGGCATACTGAACACAGGAAACCTAAGATGGGAAAAACCTTTATTCTCATATAAGAGAGCACACAGTATCAAGGATGCAGTAGTCAATACCAGGCCCAGAAGGGAAATGAAGGAGCAGGAAACAGTTCTCAACACGTGGGGCCAGCCCAAAGTCACAGGCCACTACAAATGTGGGAGTTGCAGCGTATGCCCCTTGTTAGACTTGGCATCATTGGCTTGAGTCTCTACTCCATTTTTTCTGTTTGCCTCCACTGTTTTACGATGTTTTTGCTGGTATAATGCTTTGGGCACTGTGCCACTGCTGATCAGTGCCACAGTGCAAGTGCTCCCTATGTAAAATCGATGTATTGATTGAATTCCATGTTTGGCTTATTTGGTTTACTATCAGTCCCTAGTCTAGTGCACCAGGAGTGCCAGGGCTTGTAAATACACATGCTGCTCGTGGGCTTGCAGCATCTGTTGTGCCACCCACAAGAGCGGCCTAGTAAAAGTATGTCTGAAGGTCTGACATTGCTAGACCTACGTGCAGTCTGGTACTGTCAAGCTGACTGCGCGAGTACACCTACTTGCCAGTCCCTAAACCTTCCCTTAACTTTATGTTAGTCACCCCTATGGTAGGCCCACGGGCAGGGTGCATTGTAAGTATAAGGTAGGACAAGCCTGACCAAGTTGGCATGTCCTAATAGTGAATGACAGCCATATTCGTTTTTCGCTATTGCGAGGTAACTTGCCCTCCATTAGTTAGAATGGGCCGCCAGGATTATTAATGCTATGATCCTAGCTGGCTCGGGGAGCATGGTGCAATGTTGAGTTTGGTATCCCTGAACTCGGGGTTTAATAACGCATCCGTTGGTGTGGATGGTTTTTGGACTCTGGGTTTGAAAATAGCACTTTTAGAAAGTGGCTATTTTCTTGTCTAACTATTTCTGGTTTCTGCTGGTTTGGTGTGTGTGTGACAGGAGCTGGGTGGCTCCAGAGTTCTGCTGAGTCAGTGTGGGATGAGTGGGACATTTGCATTGAGAGTAGGGGAAGAGTAGCTCCTGATAGCCTGCCCTGCCTAATACAATGCTGGCTCCACCTCCTGCCAGGCGACTGATGGCTCTGTGCCTGCCATGGACAATCCTGGCCCCACCTCCTACCAGGAGGCCGATAGCTCTGCTCCTGCCAGTGACAATGCTGGCTCCACCTCCTGCTGGGCGTCTGAGGACCCAGCCCTGCTCAGTGAATAGGCCAGGTGCCTCTGCCTGGCTACACCCACAACAGACCCAGGATGTTGGGAAATTCCCCTGCATGGACAAAAGGATCAAAGCCAAAAAGGGGTATTAGAGAAGGACCCCTGAACCAAGACTTTAGATCACTTCTGACAAGGAATCCTGAACTAAGGACAAGAAGCCTGCTGATCCAAGGACTTCCCTACCCCTTCTGCCAGTGTGCTGTTTGCTGGGGGAATCCTGCAGTTGCTTCTTTATTTTTGCCAAGGAACCAGGAGAGAGGAACTGAGTGTGTACTCTCAAGCTTTGCTAAGAAAATCTCCAAGGGTTGGAAGAGTGCCAGCCTCCTGTTGAAGTCACAGGGCTAAAGGACTTCATCTGCTAAAAGTGCTTGTTGCTGGAACCTGAGAATCCAGCACCTCTGAAAGAAACCAGCAATCTCGACGCCGACGGATGTCGCCAAATCCAGCTCGACATCGTGGGTAACGGCTCCAGTGTCCTGCTTCCTCGACGCCGGCCGCCGGGCCCGACCGACGCCAGCAGCAACGCCAGTGAGTAGTGAGTTCGGCTCCAGCTCCAAGTGACCTTGTGTCTGCACCGCTGCTGACCGCATCGACTTCGTGCCCTCTCGACGCCGTGAGCGCTGCTCACTCTTGTAACTTCATCATCGACATCGGCGACGACGCCGTATCCTGCTTCACCTCGTGAGCGCTGCTCCTGCCTGACATCTGTCGACGCCGCTGCAGGTCGCCCAGACTCCGAGGCCGGATCGACGCCGGAGACGCGACGCCGGACATCTCGACGCCGCTGATCATCGTGTGCTTCGCTTTTCCAAGGTACTGTGTTGTGGGGGTCTGTGCGACTCCGGGCTCAACGTAGCGCTCCTCGCGGTCGACGCCGAACCCTTTGGATTACCTTTGCCTCAACGTCGTGTGACTCCCGTGTGGGTTACATTGTTGCCAAGAACTGTGTTTTAAAGAAGAAGAGTTGCTTTTGATACTAAAGACTTTGTGCTAAGAAGAAACTACACTTGAACTATTATTTTTCCTTCCAAGAGTATTTATTGAGATTGTGGTATATTTTTGTCGTTATTTGGTCTTGTGCTAAGCCTTATATAAAAATCCTTATTTTTATAATACTACTGTGTCGTGTCCATTTGTAGTGTATTCACTTTATTACTGTATGTGTTAATAAATGCTTAACACACAGCCTCTGAGATAAGCCTGTCTGCTCTGCCAAGCTACCAAGGGGGTGAGCAGGGGTTATCAAAGGGTGTGATCCCCTTGCCCTGACTAGAAAAGGTGTGTCCCTATTTGTCAGAAGTGCATACCTCTGCCAACTAGAGACAGCCGGTTCTAACACCCCTTTACATACAACACCAAAACTTTACAACTGGAATCCAACAAAATCTGGACTATCAGAGGGCTAACCAACTGCAACAGTGAAAACGTAGTGGACAGAGTGACCTGTCCTTGTAACCTACACTACGTAGGTATGACGAGCAGGAAAGTAAGGATACGCATCGGAGAACATAGGAGCAACATCCGTTGCAAAAAATCTAACACTAAACTTACTGAACATTTTTTATCAAGAGGGCACACGGCGGATGACATACAATGGACTGTCATCGAACAAATCAAACCAGGCACCAATTTGAACCAACTCCTATTCGAAAAGGAGCAGCGATGGGTGTATAGGCTCTCAACACACAAAACTGGTTTGAATGATAACATCCCGTGGCACACTGTAATGTAACAGCAACCCTTGTTTTCCAACACTTATCCATGAAGCTGAATACTCCACAAATGGATTGTGTGGGTAACCCTATTGCATATTAGCATCCCAACGATCCGAGCAAATTTGTAGTCCCTAAACAGAGAGATCTACTAATTCCTACGATGTGACTTGGCAGTCACACGGCACCATTCTACTGAATGGATGCGTGGATCGCCGTCCCGTTCTGAATGCATCCTATCGTTTTCCTGTGACTGTTCAACCATGCGGTCTGAACGTTCACATAGGATAACTGGCATGAAAACACGTAACATTATAAACGCACAAGATCAGTCCTGGCTCCGCCTCTGACAGCCAGGTAAATACTGGGTAGATCACTGCGATCAAGAAACACGTGATCAAGTAAACACACTAATAGGGCGGCATTTCATTTCTGACACGTTACGTCCACCGGAGCGGGTAAAACGCAAGCAAGGTTACCATGGGAACCATCCTAACATGAGTCACACTGATGTGAACTTCCGATTGGAACAAAAACAGACACGCCCTCTTCAAGCGCTCTGACTGGCCCAGGAAGCGGTGACACACGTGGCCCCGCCCTGACCAGAAAGTGCCGAGCAGCTTACTTTACCGGCATCATCGAGGCACCGATCATTCATCGGGGCTTCGCGCGCGGGAACCGAGTAGGTTTTACCGCCAGATGACCGCTTCAAAAAAGTAAGTGAAATGAAATGAAATTTGATTTATAGAGCGCATGGCTGCCCGAAAGCGTCCCAGCGCTTGCATAGGGAACCCGTCCTGGTATTCCCCTGCGAAATAACCCATTACTGGGCATCCCCAAGGTGAAAGCCAGGCATCCCGTTGCGAGGGGCTGTTGTGGAGATTAAGCAAGCTATTGCCCAGAGTTGCAGAGTGGGACTCCATGATTGGAATAGGCACCAAGGCGAGAATTGTTAGGTCCGGGGAAATTTTGAGCCCAAGACCCGCCGAGGCGGGGATTTGAACCCTGGTCCGGGCCAGACCTCTGCATCAGGGTCTGCCGCTCCAACCACTTGAGCCACACTTGAGCCACACTTCTCCAAGTACAGATCCGTAGTCTATGGGCACAGCGCGGTGCGAATACACCGCATCCGAGTTTCACAACTTGGATGAGCACGCCTACAAGCTGTTGGATCCCCCTGTACTTACACTTATTTTTAAACGATATAGGTGACAGAGAATCGCCGTCTTGGTTCATCCGAAGCCCATGAAGCGACAGAAACCGCTTTGAGTGTAAGCATCGCTTTAATGGCCATTATGCGTTTTTCTCACGCCACTTACTTAGATAACTAACAAACAAATGACCAGCCTGCCAGTCATTTAAAACCGGACGATCACGTTCCTTGTACTGATATGATGCATACCTGCCTAACTCACTAGCAGCCCACCATGTCTTTTACTACTTTCGATCACTCCCAGTTCCTACCAACTTCAATTAGGGTGAGTACCTCACAGACATTGTCTCTCGTGTAAGGTACCCACTTAAGCGCATTTTTAAATTAAAAATTAAAGTTCACCTTGAACAACTACTACCCATATGATAATCAATATAGGTAACTACCCGATGGGGTGACCACATCAAGCACTTTAAAAGTTTTGTGTACCCATGTTAAGTCTCCCCAAGTACGTATTCCCAACCCCGTTTTCCCTTTCCTTCCCCTTTCCACAGGTTTTTTCCTGAATCCAGGATTGAACACACCTTTTACATCCGGACCCTTATTTGTGGTCTGTAAATTACATGTGGGCAGGGCGCACCTTAGCGTGTGCGTACCACCCCTTGTAAATCACACGGTCCTGACGAAAACCAGAGAATTTTTGTATTGGTTGAAACATGTAGATCTAGTTTACTTTATAATTTCTTTCACATAGCACACTTGGCTATTTTTAACTTTTTAAATATATCACACTTCTCGAGACACCAAAGCTTTCCTAATTAGGCAAAGGTGCCACATTGGTTTTATTAGGGTTCAGACGCTCAAGAATAAAATCTTGACCGGAGTAGTACTGTCCCTTTTTAATACACCCTCACACATTAATTATTACCACATATAAAAGAAGAAACAATATCCCGCTCCACTGTAGTCAGGTGTCGTAGCACACCCTATAGGCACTCGGCCTATGGGGTGGGACCCCAATGATGAAGCATGTCACCAACCAGGTTGGTGAGTGAGGGGTCTTCTTAAAGGACTACTACTGTCTAGTTAATGGTGTTGGGGCACTTTGTGCTTACCTAGACATACCCAATAGGAAAGAGCTAATCGCTACCTTCCTCTCCTTCAGGGGGCACTCCTTCTGTGTTATTACTATTAGTTCCAGGGATCAGGAGTTCCCACCACACATTTTGTATGTAAATTCCCTTACTCTCCCTCCTGTTATATACAATTTCACTTTGATGTCAGCTGTCCCCTTGATTTCCATGTGTGTGTGCCTCCCCATCACTTCATTTGTGAGCTTGTGCTTTGTGGTGCAGTTCTTGGGCCATGAGTGTTGTTCCACTCTGGACATTGCCCCAATGGTGTATGTGTGCTGTCCTTGTGGTATTAGTCATTCTGTAGTGGTCATGTGCACTTCAGCTCTGTGTGCTGCCCAGTGCTCTGGTGGAGATGGCTTGGCTCTTGTATCCCAGAGTGGTGCATGTGTAGTTGTTGTGTTGGATGTGTGTGTGTTGGCTGTGGTATTGCTTCACTTCCTGGGTGTGCTGTTGTATTTGTGCTGTGCTGGTTTGTGGTGTGTGTGATGAGGTTGTGTCAATCATGTCTGTGTGTAACTGTTGTGCTTGTTATGCACACACTGCTTGTTGTGCATGCAGTGCTGTGTGTATGTGTCCTTGGTATTGCCTGATGTGCATACCCTGATGTCCGGTGGTGTTTGTTGATTGGTGTTTCATGTGCATCTGTGGTTAGTTTGATGTGGTAGTGTGGGTTTGTCCTTATGCACTTCTTGTGTGATATGTGTCATGGTGTGTGTGTTTTGTTCCTGAGTGATAATGTTGTGAACTCCTGTTGTGTCTGTGCTCCCATTGCGTTTCACCAATTTGGCTGACAGGGTATGTCTGTTTCTGTTGGGGATCAATATGTGTTCCTGTAGTGTTTGTGTGTTGTTCTTGTGCAGGCATCTGTTGAGGCATCACAGTGTTTGTGTTGTGTATGTGGTTACACCCAGGGTGTGTGTTTGTTTGTGTGTGTATGTGCTGGCAAGGATTGTGAGCCTTCAGTGTGTGTGGCACTGGTGTTGTATGTTCCTTGTCAGCCACTCCTGCAGTGGCTGTCTCCCTGGTTGTGTGTTTCTGTGGTGCAGGGTGTGTATTGTGCTTGCTTGCTGCAGTGCTTGCTGCTTGTTGGTATAATTTGTGTAGCGGGCGGACGTCTTTCAGCACGGCGGAGGGTCTCGATTGGCTCACACTGCCGCGGTTGTGGGCGCACTTTGATGGCGGTGCGCGGCGCTCCGCGGCGGACGGGAAATTACCTATGTTTTGCTATCCTAATGTGGCGGACATGAGTTCCGCTGCTCGTGGGCGGAAAAAGCTGTTTTTCTCCCCGCCACCACCGCGGTGGTGCCACCGCCCGCTATCCTAATGGGCCCCCTTATTACCATGTTGAAGTGTTTCATTCCAATGCACCAATATTTGTTTTCATCCCACAGCCTGACCTTTACTTTCTCAACTTGCTCTTTATTACTTTAACTTTGAAAAATCATGCTATCGAAATAACGAATGTTCTCATTATTAGTTCAGTTGTTTGAGCAGGCTATTCAGGAATATTCCATGTTTAATATTGGGTTACATACATAAATTACCCATTACAAGTCTCTCTCTTTCTTCTTCCATTTATCACTAGGGTTTTATATTTTTTATATCCTTTACATTTTTGGCACATTATTGTATAGTGTGGATGGCACACAGGGGCGGCTGGTGACATTTCAAATTGGTGAGGCGTAAAAAGTTGAGGATAAGTGTTATGTCGATAGTGAGCAAGCCGACTATCATAGGAGGGACTTGAGGGGAGAGGGACTTGCAAAGTGTGTGAAAATGGAGCATTTTACAGCAAATTTGTGAGGGCAAGAATGTTTATAAAGCAATTCTGAAGGTGTAGACTTGAAATATGTAAATACATTACAAAATGCCCCATATCTTACAGCATTAAACAAGCCTCCTCTGCTCGAAGTGCCTCTTCTACTCTCCGTGCCTCTTCTACCCTCCATGCTTCCTCTGCCTTACATACCTCCTCAGTATTAAGTACCTCCTCAGCCTTCTGATCCTCTCTTGCCTTATGCTCCTCTTCTACACTCTGATGCACCCCATCTATGCTCTGCCCCCTTCTGCCCTGTGATCTTCTTCTGCCCTCTTCACCTCTTCTACCCCTATCCCATCCTCCTCTCCCTTCGCCTCTCCCGTGGCTACTTCGTCTGTCTTCTTCTCCTCCTCTTAAATCCCTCACACTGACATGTGAAGCCCAGATGGATATCAGTTAGTGCCCAACCGCAGGCCAGGAGCTTGCTGAGCTAACCACCAGCACCTGGAAACTATTAACATTCAGCAAGATGTGGATCTTGCTGCTGGTGGAAAGTTTTTCAGCATTCACCTGTCAATCATCATTTGTTTAGCATGTGATTTCAGAGTCCCTAAACTGAGCAATTAATATGTGAATGAGAGGCCCGGGTGCAGCTTCATAACAAGTGAACACATTCATTGAGAACTTTACAGCTGGGATTGGGAAGAAAGAAGCAGAATTTAACACTCCAGATTATTTGACCCGGAAGCGCAGTAAATTCTGCTGTTTTCTTTTAGCAACATAAATTTAGTTCCTGGTGAGAGAAGTCATGTTACTTTCCGGAATTGCACATGGCGTAGAATAGAAAGCACAAGATGCTTACCGCCTACTATCTGTTGGTTTCATAAAATGGCATAAGATCCAGCATCACAGAGTGGACAATGACTGCAGCCGAGCCTCGCCCCCTCCACTTCTATTACCTGGGCCCTGGCTGGTATCTAAGTATGCCAGCTGCCCCCAGTGGGCACACCCACACTCAGGCACACAGTCACCCCGGCCTGTGGACGACTCCCAGGGCTCGAGCCGGGATCAGCGCCCGGTCTCGGGGTGTCTGGGCCCCACTCCAAAAATACAAGCGTGCGTGGACTCTGTTCACCATCTCAGCCTTTTAACTTCTCTCACGGCCATATGATGGACTAATTCGTGAGCACGTCATACACTGTAATTAGCTGTACTTGTGAGCTGATTACACACAAGGGTCAGTGTGTAACAAACGTAAAAAATACTCGATCATTGAGGTGAATTAGATTGTGTACAGGGTCTACCCAAATACCAACTGCCAAAAAATCATGGCTCACATGCATCGCAATACTGGGGGTGGGGGGCCTGGGAAATTCAGAATGAAATATAAAACTAAAACTTACCTCACACACAGCCGGTCCGTGCCACCTCTGCTCCTCTTGCCGCCTTCATGAACGGGGTTGGAGTGGACTGGCAGCCCCTCTCAGCCAATCCTGGCACTGCCAGCAGAGCCAGGATTAGCTTAGGGCATGACTACTACTCGCCCACAGCACGCCCATTAGGAGACCGAGGGGCTCCTAATGGGCATGCGCAAACCAGTTCAAACACAAGTGCGCATGAGTGGGCACGGTGCGAAAATTCCCCACTCACGCGCACTTGTGTTGTGCTGCTGCCTGTTGCCCCCACTGGTCTGACAATCATGTCAGTCAACATGACGCCAGACCGCCCACCCCCTGAAGGGGTGGGCGATCCGACGTCATGCTAACTGACAAGATTGTCAGTTCTCCCTCGGGCCTCGGTGTCTGTGAAACGCCGAGGGAGCTGCAGGCGGCTGCGGGCGGGGGGGGCTACGCCCCCACGCCTCAATGGACCCACCGCGCCTGATGGCACATGGAAGCTACATTTATGATTAGTATGTTTGGTACTTGAATTTTCAAAGGTGCCACAATGCTGTGTCGGAGTCTGGCTTCTGGTTCGAGATGTAAGTGGCTCGTTCATTTTTGTCACATTCATTTTTGATGACTTTTTTTCCACCTAACATTTCTTTGCCAGTTACATTTGCATTTTTCAACTACTAGTTCATATAAATCATATCTGTTTGATGGTCTTCTTCTCCTTGCCACTAACCCCCTTAACTTTTCAACTTGGCACTTTTAAACCGTGATATCCTTACAGAAATACCAACTGTGAGTGTAAATTAGCCATCTTTCATAATGTATTGTAAGTCTCTCTATAACGCTTTGTTCCATATAAATATTTTTTTATCAATGTTTAAGAAAAAAGTATAAGTAATCCATCTTTCCATCAAGTCATGCTTTTTCCAGTAGTAACAATCTTTCAAATTTTTGTTAAAACTATTTTCAATTAGCTTAATTAGTATGACAATCATTTGTTACAGTGTGATTTTTAAACATTTAAAATGTCTCTGAATTTCATGGAAAAATAAACCTATTAAAAAGAATATTTAGATAAGTTTATGGTACATTTACCATTTTATCGGATATTGAAGCTACATCAGTAGCTCAAGTTTAGATTGTGTCTAACAATATTTGTTATTCACTATGCTATGAGCAAACATCTAGAAACATTCTAAACCAAAATTATGCATTAATTTGTACACTGACCAACACTTTACATGTAATCAACCAATATATAAATTGAAAATAAACCCCCGCAACCATAAAGGAGTACATTTCACTTACATATATTTTATATACTGCTAGTTAATAGGCTACGGGCTCTGTACATTCGAACAATTCCTTTTGACTTTGGTTTGGCATAAATTGGACTGAAAAACTGAACAGTTTAATCACTTTATCATGCATTTTTGTTATAAAATGTGATTTTAATTTACTGTTTCAGCTTCCTATTTGCTAAATTTTGCAACTGAGAGAGAGCCACACATAGGGGGCGATTACGATTCAGGAAAATGCCCTCCGAATAGCCGTACGTAGCTTTTTTCCCGTACGATTCGTATGGAGAACCGTACCCGTACCTACGACCTAGTACGATGTATACCCAAAGCAGTTCTCCGTACGAATCGTACCAAAGACCGTACAACTCACTGATCCGTACGAATTGCATTCGCAACACGCAGGTCGCGACGTCCGTATGAATCGAAGCTGTATTTTCCGGCCCATCAAGTATGATTCGTATCATCAACACTCCGTAGAACTCTTTTTCGACGGGAGCTTAAAACATCTGTAAAAGCATATTTTGCCTCAAAATGCGTACGAAACAGACCCCCGGGTACGGTGCGTACACCCCATGATAGCAGGAGTGCGGTGCGTCGGGCTACGGTGCGTACACCCCTGTATTTCAGGGGTACGGTGCATATGTCCTCGTGCGTACACCCCATGAATGTTGGCTTACGGCGCGTATGGTTACGGTTCGTACCCCCAAGGCCGTAGGTGTATGGTGCGTACACCCCGTGCGTACACTCCTTGTGTTTAGGGGTACGGTGCATATGTGAATGTGTGGCTCTCCGTACGAAGTGCCTATACGCGACGTGTTCCGTACGAATCGCATACTCATTCCCCAGTCTGGATCGTACTTGGTGGGTCATACGGCATGTTTACGATTCGTACGGTTCACTGTGAGAGTTTAATTTGTACGGATTTAGCCTTGTATTTTGTATGGTTTGCACGGATTCTGATTTACTTCTTTTCTACGGATCGTACTATGCGATTCGGACGCATTTGTACGAATCGTACGGAAACATCTTTGAATACGAATCGTCGTACGGATTCGTTTCCTGAATCGGAATCAACCCCATAATCTTCAGGTACAGGGAACGAGCATGTTTCTAATTGATAAAAGCAATTAATTTCATGGCTTTGCACACAGATTTTTTGACAAGTTAGTTGTTTGTTAAACTCTCTACCAAGGAAGTTTAGTTTCATTACATTTTTTTTTTATTACAGTGGTATCCACTTTCCTGATCTACTGTGCCTGAGTCAAGAATTTCTATAGGCACAGATCATTAAATGTCGTTTTTAACACCCATATAGATTTTTATCCTCCCAGCATTTGCCGAAATAACATTTTGCATGCCCTCCTTGACATGACAAAATGTGTTTCTGCTCCCTTTTTAATTAAATAGATTTGTGTGGTTTAACAACTTTATTGACAATATCTCTCACATTCCTGATGCAAGTGGAAAATAATTAGTTCATTGCTCTTTCGTAGACCCACCAGGCTTCTAAGTCATATTTTATCATTTCTGCTTAGTGCAGTACTGTTTTGATGGCCCCATAGTTCTTTGATTTCCACTGCTTGCCTTGCAGTATTCCATCTTTTTTTTAAAATAGATTTTGTATTGCGACAGCCAGCTGTTTTATAATTAGTGTTTTTTTAAATATCTGTCAGTCCCTGTAGCCCAACTTGTTTAATATTAGTCGCAATTATTCAACCTCCAGTATTATTTAAGATCTTTAGCTCTTACCCTCACAAACTTGCTCACCCTTTCCATTTTGGTGTAGTCATCTATTTGGTCTTGAATATGTACATTTAAAGACACTAGTCACGCTAAAATTCATTACAACTATCTATCACTTTTTCCAGTCCCCCTCTGGTTTTGGACAATCACAACATGCCATCATGAGAGAAAATGTATTGTTCTTTTCACTGCCGCCAACTGGGAGCTAATCAGTGACACAATTTGATAATAAAGCAATACAGTTGTTATTGAATGTGAGGAATACGTTTCTGCCATGGAGGCATACCTTGCGTTGTTTCCTTTACTTTATAACTTATAAAGCGGCCAAATCCCCACTGTGTATCTCCGCTCTACGGAAGTGCAACTGTTACCAAGGAGATGAGATTTCAGAAGAGCTCAATTTTTAGGTCTCTTCAGAATACTAAATAGTCTGGGCATTTCAGAATGTGACTGGGAAGTGTATTCCACTAGGAATTGGGCTACGTAATAAAAGGCTTTCCCATCTGTGCGGAATTTTTCAACACGAGGTTCCCGAAGTTTTGACATAGAGCCGATCTCGAGTGTTCAGGATTGCTGGTAATGGGTAAGCCTATCTGCCAAAGACCTAGGGCCAAGCCATTGAGTTCTTTGTGAACTTGTTCTTTTATACGGGTGCGTCTTTTTCTTTCTTTTAAAATATTGAATTAATTATTTCTGCTGACAATGTTTAAATATTTATGTACATTGTGTATACAGGGATATCTTTTGGTTTCACAATCATGTACTTACCTTGTTCATTTTTGTGTATATATTAAATTTATGTTTTTTTAAAGAAAAGTCTGCCCCGGTTACCCAATTCATATCTTTGAGACTTATGTCTGCCTAAAAAAATTACTTCTCTTCCCTCTTAATGTTTGATTAATCATTAGTTCACCACCAATCAGGGTGGAACAGTAAACAATCTTTCCAGATATAACCATTGAACTACGTTTTCAAACAAAATCCCCTGCAGCCACTTTTCAACTTATTTCTTGTAAACGATGCAGCTGATTTTAAGTTTGATCTGCTCGTTTGTTGTAAACCAGTTTAATCCTTGAAGAAGGGGCAAAGATGCGGTCCTAGCGGGAGAGTTGGAGACAAAGCATGCCACTGTGTTTTGAACCACCTTTACTCTATCTTGGGAGGACTCGTTAGCTGAAATCAGAAGACAATTGCAATAGTCTAGGTGGCGAATTAATAATGTTTTGAGGAGTGTTTTACGCATATTCAGAGTTAGAAGAGGGAAAACCCTCAGTAAAAGTCTTAGCGTATGCAAGCATGCAACTGCGGTGGTACTGTCGTACTCCTTCATATTATTTTATTTTGTCCACTATTACGCCTATTTTTTTACCATAGTTTTATGAGCCTTTGCAGCACATATTTCAGTTGTCCACCATGCTCGGAAGCACAGCAGAGGGGCATCTCCGAATAACATAATCTCACTTTTCTCTACATTTAACTGCAGGAATTTGTTCATCATCCACGCATCAAAGGCTGTCATGCCTTATGAAAATGTCACCTGGATGTTGGGAGAGTTTTTGTCAAAACCCATTAAAAGCTGTGTGGCATCATAGTATGAGATTGGAATCAAACCTTTTTCCCTCACTTTACCTGCCAGAGTAGGTACGTAAAAGTTAAACAATGTTGGACTAATACAAGATCCCTGTGGTCCTCCTTTGGTCAACACTGAGGTTCGAGCTCTATAGGCGCCTACCTTGATGGTTTGGGTGCTGTGATTCAGAAAACATGATAACCACTTAAAGGCTAGACCGTCGATTCTGATCTCCCTCAGTCTTTTGAGCTGAATGGAATGGAATATTGTGTCAAAGTCCGCTGAGAATTTCAGCAGCACCAGTAGTGCTGTTTGTTTCTTGTCCTGCTTGTTCGTTGTCTTAAGTTGTCAATAACGGCAATCAGTGCTGTCTCTGTACTAAACCTAGGCTGAAGCCCATACTGAGAAGGGTTGAGGCTACCCGTTACTTCAATGTACTCGCTGAGGTGTTTATTAATGTGTTTGTTCATGATTTTACACAACTGCGGTAACAAAGACATGGTGCGTTAATAAGATAGATCATCCTGCGAGGCATTGGGTTTCTTTGATATAGGGATTATTTGTGCGGCTATCCATTTGGATGGTAAATGGCCCTTACTCAATTTGAGGATTGAGTAGACTACGGGGGACAACTGTTTATTCAGTCATGAATATAGTTTAGCCCGAAGAACGTCCTGATGGTAACTTGACTTTATCTTTTCCTTTAAAGTTTCCACAGTATCAGATGTAAGAGGGGGTGAAGCGTTCCAGAGAATTCACATTCTTTGAAAGTGAGAGTCTGTGGATAGAAATATCAATCAACAGTTCCCTCACTTTAATGAATTTGTCATAAGTAATCACAATTTTCTGAAAAAAGTGATTGCCTATCTTATCACTGAGTTCTTGTGATGGGGTAAATTCATTGTGACATGCATTAGGATTTGTGATGGAGTAGCGATGCAAGTTAGTTCTTTAGAGGAATTCCCCCCCTGACTAAGTTGCGACTCAATGTGTGCTCTATGTTCATTTATTAATTCCTTATGATATTGTCCGAGACCTGTCTTGTACCTATTTTTGAAATTTGTGTCATGGTAGAGACCCCAGCGTTTTTCCATCTTCTTCCAAAGGCTTTTTTCCTTCCTTTCATTTCGTGACAACCATACTGCATGCATGTTTCTGGTCAAATTGGAGTATGTTTTTAAAGGGGCCAATCAATCTAAATTTGCTTATACTATGGCCTAGTAATTACCCAAACATTCGTCAAACTTTTCTAATGTTACTTTGACATTAGCCGTTAATGCGTCTGCAAAGCGATCTTGCATGATTTTATGCCATTGTCTTCGGAAGCTGCATGTGGGTTTGGTGGAAAATATCGATTTTAACATAATAGAATATTGATGTAATAAATATTGCTTTTTTATATTTAAAATACCGAAGTATAAAATATCGATTCAGTAATATCGTTTGTAGATAATATTGATTTATTAGTGTTGTTAAAAATATCGAAAAATAATATATAAATAATATATAGACTGTGTAAAATATCAATTTTGTAAATATCGAGTTCGTTATTTTTGAAAAATGTATTACTACTTTAATTGCATTAATTTAAAAAAAAAATTATTGTAAGATATGTTTTAGGAGCTGTATGTTGGGTAATTAGGGGATAAGGGTTGGGAGTCTTTTAAACATATTATTATAAAATCACACATTAAATTAAAATGTTATAGTTTCAAATTCTTTAAAATTTTGGAAATGTTATTGTAATTTTGAAATTATATAATTACACATTTTATGTTAATTTCAAAATGTTATGTTTGTTTTAGGAGCAGGATGTTGGATTATTAGGGGATATTGGTGAGGAGTGTTTTAAAATTATTAATATTTAATCACACATTAAATTAAAATGTTATATGTTTAAATTATTTAAAATTTAGACATTTCATTGTCATTTCGAAATTATATAATTACACATTTTATTTTAATTTCACATTTATATTTTTGTTTTCGGAGTGGGATGTTGGGTTATTATGGATAAGGGTGGGTAGTGTTTAAGAAATATTAGTATTTAATCACACATCAAATTAAGATTTTAAAATTTCATATTATTAAAAAATTGTTTAAAAAAATTAAATTACAAAACATATATGCTTTGGCTTCAAATAGGCTAAACGTTTGCCATCGATTAAGTCTTGATGGATTATATGAAATTTGTTTTACAGGATACTTGATAGGAAGTTAAAACTAAGGACCTCTTCTCCGCTGTCTTCTATTGAAGGGTAAGCATAGACGCTGCCCAGTCATGGGCTATCTTGAATTAAATAATTTGACCACCACGTTCAAATTCTTCCTCGCTCTCCATAGGGCTATCGCTATCCCTTGGTTGCCCCCCTATACCCTGTCCTGGTGAAGACTTGCACGCCCCAGGTTCAAATCACCGTTTGGGCTTAAGACGAATCGAAACGTCGACGCTATCTTCCCTTACCTTGGACCTTTTATCCTTGATTTCATAAAGTGCAAAAAGTTTGGGCATAAATGTCCGGATGTAACAATCTTGTGATTGCAATGGTTTAAAAAGAATTTTATGTTTGGCAGGTATTCAATACGGAGAAAATTACATGCCCGGTATTGTTTCAAAAATAATGTGAATCTGTTCTGATTACTATTGTGAATTTCCTTTCCCTTCACTTATTTCACACCTTAATCACTCCTTTCCTTGCACGCTCGTTCTGGGCAACCACCTGTTTTTACTTATCTGAAGCATTACATTGTGTATATAAAAAATGAACTTAATAAGATGAAACAATGAATTAAATACATTGTATCTTTTGCCTTTGATCGTGGTGGCCATTTATCATTCTGTACTAAGATCATTGAATATATTGGAGTAGACTTGACGTTGGTGCTCTATACTGTTTAAAAATTCCAGAAACGATAATTGATTGAGTCAATTCTTATAATCAATAGGATTAGAACCATTGTTTTTTCATATCATTACAAGCCACAGGAGTCTCAGGGGCAGGCGCATCATCCTCACGGGCCAGGAGGCGCATATAGACACGCCTGGTGCAGAGTCCCCGGTGCCAGTTGGATGCTGTTAGCTCACCAGGGGTCGGCTGCTTGACTCTTCGCTCCCGCTGTTCTTCTCCACGCGGCCGGGCTTTGCTCCGCCCCCTCTCTCCCACTGACCGGCTGGGATTGGCTCCGCTGGTCGGACAACTACCGCAGTTGCTGCCTACAGGCCCTAGGAACCTCAGGGGCAGACGCATCATCCTCACGCGCCAGGAGGCACATATAGACACGCCTGGTGCAGAGTCCCCGGTGCCGGTTGGATGCTGTTAACTCACCAGGGGTCGGCTGCTTGACTCTTCGCTCCCGCTGTTCTTCTCCACGTGGCCGGGCTTTGCCCCGCCCCCTCTCTCCCACCGACCGTCCAGCCTTGGCTCCGCCGGACGGACAGCTGCCGCAGTTGCTGCCTGCAAGCCCCAGGAGCCTCAGGGGCAGACGCATCATCCTCACGCACCAGGAGGCGCATATAGACATGCCTGGTCCTTCTTCCTGCAAGGACGTGCCAGTAGATGCCCGGGACATGGGCGGGACGGTTTGTGGCCGTCAGAGGCCAGAGGAGGCTGGGCCAGGCCACCCCCTAAGGTCTCGAACATTGGTGTGACCGTTAACGTAGGTAAGTAAGACTATTGTGATTAGTAAAGGACTGAGGCAATACCTGTTTAGACTATTCGCTAATTGTCTAAAGCATAATCACATGCTATATTATTAATCATGTCGTCGCGATCAGATAAAGGGGGAAAGCTGCCACCTAAATCCACAGGCCTTATCGGAACTTTAGATAACTATATCACCCGGTCAGCAGCCGCCCTTGACCAGGAGATAGCAGACACTGAAAAACGTCTCTCACTAGAAATATTTTCCAAACGATCCTCTCTGGGTTCTATCAGGAGCTGTACAACTCCTGAAAACCGATTAAGTCAACGCCTTGTTGATCTAGGATTGCCAGAGATTAGTATAGGGTCGGATACACAAAGTATCATCTCCCTGGGGAACAGTACACAGAATAGTAACACAACTCACGAGGAAAGTCAGCCTTGCAAGACACCCCCCACGAAGATACATGCATGCCCCACTGTTGAAACGATAACTACAAGTATCAAACCAATCGGAAAAAGAAAGCGGGGTGGGGGCGGGCTGAAAGGCAAACGGGCAAAGATCCCCAAACTTGCGAACAAAACGGCTAATCCATTGGGCACACATAACCATACACAGGCCGTCGCTTCTGCCCAGAATAAGAGCATCCCCCTTCCATCCATGAAAGCCCAACATCAGTCGCTGAAAAGATTGCCTATGATCGCACAGGAAGATGGTGGGCTGATAGGGCAGGTGGAACAGATTGTAAAGTCCTTAATGCTCCCCCTCATCGAGAGACTGGGAATAATTAACGAAAATCTAGGCAAGTTACAACAGGCCACATTAGATAACACCCAACTGCTACACTCCATAGTAGACAACAAGATGTTGGGGGGATAAGCTACACAAGTAAGCAAACGGATTGATACTAACCAACCCCCCGCACCCACTCCCAGTCAACCTGTAAAGTCAATAGAGAGAGGGACTTTGATTAACGGAGATACTAGATCAGAGGACATATAGGACAGACCTCAGGGCATGGAGGGAAGTCGCAATTTTGTGGGTGCCCCCCAGACACATCAGGTTGAGGGCACACAACCAGCCTTACTGATTAACGAATCCATACAGACTAATAGGTTGGCCCAGGGTGTGGGTAATCGAACTATCCTAGACCTGCCCTCACAAAGTACCCCTTTAGTGATAGTTCTGGGAAATGTTCCCCCCCTTCCTCCAAGGAGAGAGAGAGGACTTTTCCCAGAATAAAAATAAGGTTACACACTGGCTATCCCGAAACACAGTAGGAGGCCATATGGTAGGGCACAACATAATTATGGCCCGACGAGTAGCATGGCTGGGATATTCTAGGAAAACCAGAGATGGAGACTGTATAGTGATAAACTTTAACAGTCCGGTACCAGTGGAAAGGATACTTAGGGAAGCAGAGGGAGGAACACCGCCGGGGGGACAGGGTATAGAAATATTGCCCCTTAGGTTTTTTTATAGACCAGGGCAGCAGGGCGCTTTTAACAACAGGAACAGGATGTTCGCTATCAAACTACCTTACCCTAGAGGACCAGATGGGTGGGACACAATACCTCTAAGGTCCAATGGAGTTCAGATGAGGGGTGGACCAGGATATCTCTCACATATAGAGGTCACAAACAGATTTGATGCTCTCTCGGGCCTCAATGATTGCGACTGACTGTGTGGTAATCTAACTAGCTACCCCCCTCTTAACGGTCCTAGCACTTTGCCTGTATATTCCTTACCCCTGGATAGTTCGGTGAGAAACTTTAATAATCCAGCAGTTGTTAGCCCTAATAAAATGGTACCATTAGTAGAAGAAGGCTCCTGCGAGGTTAACCACCCTGGAATAACTCAATTTGATTTACCTAGAAAGCCTGTTCCTATGAACATAGATGTTAACTCAGAATTTAACGTTCTCTCATGGAATGTAGCTGGGCTGTCAGGAAAGGTTTTAGACCCCTTATGGGTGCAGTTTGTAAGCCAACACTTTACCAACTGCAATACTCCACTGGAGGGTTATAAATCATTTAGTGTTCCAGCAATAAATTCAAACAGTGGTCGTCCATCGGGAGGATTGGTCATCTTTACCTCCCTGGCATTAAGATGCAGCATAAGGGTCTTTTCCTCAGGTAATAGAAACATCCAGGCCATCATCTTGGGGACAGAAGACAACAGACTGCGTGTGATAAACTTTTACAACGCAAGTAACCAGGGCGAGGGATGAAGGATTACCGAACTGCATAACTTTATAAATCAGTGTCGTGGACCAACAAGAAGTAATCTACTACTTGCAGGCGATTTCAATGTACACCCTTGCGGCAACCCTATGTTAAATATTTTAGCGACCATGGGTTGCCACATGATAACGGGGTTACACTTTGAACACACAAAACAAGGAAATGCACTGAACCTCATGCTAGACGAGCACGCCCTTTGGTTTACCATGAGCATTGCACCACCATTATCTACTTTTAACGGTAGAAGCCTAGGGACCTTTATAGATTTTATCCTAGTTTCTAGAACTATTATGAGCCTCATCTTGGCCTTCTGTATAATACCGAGCGCACACAGCGACAAATTCCAGTCTGTGTGTTGCTAGGAGGGAACCTTCTGAAAAAAAAGGATAAAGCCATAGGAGGAAATATGCTGCAACCTATAAATGGAGGGTGACGCATTAAATGGAACCAGATCATACCTCCTGTCTTCCTTGATAGACTTAAAAAGGACTGTGCTGCAGAATTTTCAACCTGCCTTAGCACCGATCCCTTGGGCGAAGGAGTCCTTAAAGCCTTCAACAGTATTGCTCTTCATGTAGGAAAGATGTTACATGCCCCGGGGGTAAAACCCTTTCCGGAGATCCTAAATGGTTCTGCCACAACTGCTCCAAAGCAGCCAGAGCCTTGAAGAAGGCCCTAAAAAAAAAAACAGGGATAGATCGATGATCTTTACACTTCGATAAACTTATAAAAGTGTGCTGGCTAATAGGAAAAAGGAGTTGAAAATTGCGCTATGGCAGGAGCTTTTAGACCCATTGACCCTAGCAAGCAGCTCAAGATTCTGGTCCACAATTAACCGCTCACCTTTATTAATGTCAGGGGTAAAAGAAGTGGGGTCAAACATTACGGAGGATGATTGGGTGTCCCACTTTACCACAGTCTTTAAGGATACCGCTATATGTCCAGCCCAATCCAAAAGAGGGCCGGGGTTGGCCTCTGTGGTGTTCTCAGTTGTGGAAATGACGGAGGGAATCAATAACCTCTCTTATAAGAAGGCCCCAGGTCCAGACGGCATCCCCCTGACTTATTTAAATCTAGCCCTCTATTTTGGGCCCCACTTTTGACAGCAGTGGGAAATGCCGCAGCGGAAAAGGGCTGTCCAACCTCCTGGGGATTATCAACAATTGTACCGGTATTGAAGAAGGGAGATCAAAATAGTACCGTAAATTATAGGCCTATCTCCCTAATTGACTCTATTGTAAAAGTTCTAGGGGTTGTTATATTAAAAAGGCTGACTACCTGGGCGGAGGAGAAAGAGATAATTTCTGACATCCAGTACGGGTTCCGCACAGGGCACTCAACCTTGGCCCAATGCCTAAACCTCTATCTGATTTTGGGTAAGTACACCTTGTCACGTCCTGGGACTATCTACATGGCCTTCATGGACCTTTCCTCTGCCTTTGACTGTGTCAACTGGGGAAAGTTGTGGCAGTCCATGGAGGCCATGGGGGTAGAGCAACATCTGGTGAACTTCCTAAAAGATCTACATAGAGACACAAAGGCAAACGCTAGATACACCATGGACCTCAAGGTAACAAGAAATTTTAGTACTAGTCGGGGAGTCAGGCAAGGGTGCATCCTGGCCCCCTTTCTTTTTAATCTTTATAGAAACGACCTTGAGGAAACATTGGTTGACACAGGGGCGGATTATCCATACGTGGGTTGCCGGGGACTGCCCGTCTTGCTGTATGCGGACGATGCTGTCCTTTTAGCCCGCACCCCGAAAGGGTTACAAACAATACTCAACGCCTTTCACGGATTTATGGCTAGTCCTGACCTATCCATAAATAACACAAAATCGTACGTGATGCAGGTGGGGAAAGGAGCAAAAAAACAGTACCCCTTTAGGGTAAATGGCACTAGGGTGCCTACATGTACCTCTTTCTCCTGCCTGGGTGTCTTCTTAGATCATCAGTTGAACTGGGCTTCAGTCCTGAATAAGAAAAGGGGAAAAGTTATTAGGGCTAATGCAGCACTTTTTGATTTTGCTGCGAGAATGGGCAATAGACCAGTGGCGGCCAGTTGAAGGTTTATCGTGCAAAGAGCATCTCGATAGCTAGTTATGGAAGCGAACTATGGAGATAGTGCAATCTAGAGGGTCTCCAGGTGGTTGAAAACAAATTCCTAAAACAGCTTCTGTGTGTCCTACATATGTCTGTGCATGAAGAGACCGGCATGCCTTTTATTAGTGACTCCCTGTCCTTCCGACCCCTTACCTTTTGGCTACAATGCTGGCTCAATAAACAGCTTGGTCTAACTCATAGTCTCCTAAAAGAGATATTGAGCCTAGATTGTATGACCAAAATTCTCTGGATGAAATATCTTAAAACTAGTTTTGGGAAGGAGGGACGCTTTGATCTGTTTTTAAAACCGGAAGGAATCACTAGAAAAGACGTAGCATATATCAAACAGTCCTTCACCCCACGAAAAATAATGGAAAGGCAGGAAAAGGATCTGTTGAAGCCCAATGTGCTTCATCATTTGATGCTCAAAACCTCACCAGGTGAGGAACCATATCTACTTTGGCCACTACCAGCCTATGAGCATTTTTTATTAACAATGTTTAGGTTTAATTTGTTTCACTTTTTATTAGCAGTCCCAAGGGGGTGTCATAGAGGAACAGTGCTAGCACCCTGTGGGTGCGACAACCTGTCTCCACAGGACTTGCTGCACTTTATGTTCTTTTGTAAATATTATGAATTCCCCAGGGCTTTTTATCTTAAACCTATTTTAAAAAGATTGCAATTTGTACAAGCTCGCCCTGCCCTACTGTATTTACAATTGTTAAAACCTGATTGTATACCCCATGTGATCGGCTTTTTAAAAAGCTCAATGAAGTATAGAAAATGTCTGGATACCTAGAACTGTATAAGTAATCCCCTAATGATGTTCGCCCTAATGTGCAATAGCTGGATCCTAAAGTTATGGAAAACCTGTTTTAAATGGTGTATATTGTAACATGTGTTTTAACTGAATATTTGAAATATATTTTGTTTTATGAACTTTTATGGTTTTGTCCAAAACAAAAACGAATAAAGTACTTTTGAACATTTAGTGAGATGTTGGGTTTTTAGGGGATAAGGGTGGGTAATGTTTTAAAACTAATAGTATAAAATCACACATTATTTTTAAATATTAGTACATTTAAATAATTAAAAATTTATATTTTTTAATTTAATTTTAAATATATATATGTCGGTTAATGTCCAGCACCTTCCCTGACTTTAACCTAACTGGAGTGGGAATAGTAAATTATATATAGTTACTATCCAGCACCTCCCCGACTTTAACCTAAGTGGAGCGGGAATAGTAAATTATATATGGTTACTATCCAGCACCTCCCTGACTTTAACCTAAGTGGAGTGAGAATAGTAAATTATATATGGTTACTGTCCAGCACCTTTCCTTACTTCAACCTAACTGGAGTAGAAATAGTAAATTATATATGGTTAGTGTCCAGCACCTTCCCTGACTTTAACCTAACTGGAGTGGGAATAGTAAATTACATATGGGTAGTGTCCAGCACCTTCCCTGACTTTAACACAACTGGAGTAGGAATAGTAAATTATATATGGTTACTGTCCAGCACCTTCCCTGACTTTAACCCAAGTGGAGTGGATATAGTAAATTATATATGGTTTCTGTCCAGCACCTTCACTGATTTTATTCAAATTAGAGTGGGAATAGTAAACTATATATGGTTAGTGTCCAGCACCTTCCCTGACTTTAACCTCACTGGAGTGGGAATAGTAAATTATACATGGTTACTGTCCAGCACCTTCCCTGACTTTATTTAAATTGTAGTGGGAATAGTACATTATGTATGGGTAGTGTCCAGCACCTTCCATGACTTTAATCTTAATGGAGTGGGAATAGTAAATTATATATGGTTACTGTCCAGCACCTTCCCTGACTTTATTTAAATTGGAGTGGGAATAGTAAATTATATATGGTTAGTGTCCAGCACTTTCCCTGACTTTAACCTCACTAGAGTCGAAATAGTAAATTATATATGGTTACTGTCCAGCACCTTCCCTGACTTTATTTAAATTTGTGGGAATAGTAAATTATATATGGTTAGTGTCTAGCACCTTCCTCGACTTTAACCTCACTGGAGTGGGAATAGTAAATTATATATGGTTACTGTCCAGCTCCTTCCCTGACTCTATTTAAATTGGAGTGGGAATAGTAAATTATATATGTTTATTTAACATATTTAAAAAAAATACAATTATAAGAACAATTCATGTAAGTGAAATATTATATACTAATAATTATAGATAAAAATAATTAGAATTTTGTTATTTTTAAACAAGCTTTATTTTTGTAGAAGTAGAAAGAAAGATCTTTTAATTTATTTATTTCCAGCATGAAGCATGGTCTTATCGTCTGCCGTGGTCCCCCGACATAGTAATATGGTGGGGGGGAATGGGTGGCAGGCGGGGGCTGATGTCGGGTGGATCTCCACCGCCATGCGGGCGGTAGCGATCCGCCCAACATCCTAATGGGTCCCTTAATACTTATGTTTAAGTGTAGTTAGTATGTCTGTAGTGTATTTCTTGTTAGGTTGTCATGTTTTTGGTGTGTTGTAGGTGTTAGCAATGTTTTACTGAGGTGTCGTGAGTTAGTGTTTGAGGCCTAGTGTACATAGCTGATTATATGAGTAAATATTATTGTTTTGTTGTTTTAAATTGATGCTATTGTATTTTATTCATGTATTTGGGTGTATTTGTGTGGATGGGTATTTTTTCAACATTTTTTGCAGGTTACTGTTAATCGTTGTTACGTTGGAGAGAAATACAGTTTTTTTAAATAAAGTGTGTAATAGTTGTTTTAAATTGATGTTATTGTATTTTATTCATGTATTTGGGTGTATTTGAGTGGATGGGTATTTTTTCAACATTTTTTGCAGGTTACAGTTAAACGCTGTTACGTTGGAGAGAAAGAAAGGTTTTTTTTAAAATAAAGTGTGTAATAGTTGATTTAACTAATATTGTTTCACACTTTCCTTCTTTTTTGGGGGGGATTTCCTGGAGGGTTTTTTTAAAAAAAAATTTAAATATTTTTTGGGTTTTTGAGGGTTTTGATGTTACCTTGGAGAGGAAGACGTGTTTAAAAAAAAAAAGTGTGTATTAGTTGATTCAATTAATAAAGTTATCACACTTTCTTTCTTTTTATGGGATTTCCTGGAGCGGGTTTTTACATTTTTACATCTTTTTTGGGTTTCGAGTTCTTGAATTTATTGAGGATGGATTTATATTGGACCTGTTGAATTTTTGCATTTTCTTTTTTGGCATTTTTTATAATTACTATGAATACGAGACATATGTAATAATTATTACTTGTTGGACTTCATCTTCTACTGCTACATAAATCATAAGTTTCTTTCTTTCTAATTATTTGGGTGGGAAATATTATTATAATTAATTGTAATATATATTATATTTTGATATTTATTTAGTATGTTAAAAATATGTATATGACAATTACAGATTATTTGTGAAAATATAATATTAATATATGTGTGTTAAATGTTTGTTTTGTAAACAAATGTATTTTATTAGCTGTGGATAGGTATTTTATAAGATGGTTTTGGCTATTAGGGAGAGGTAGTCTAGGCCTCTTGTTGATGGGTATAGGATAACCTAACTTTGTAGTACCTCAAACATTTGTTTAGTTTGCTTAGTTAATTTAGGACCGATTTGAGTTACAGATTGTTCCATCTGTAATTCTGGATAGCTTTGTTCTAATTGTATAGATTACAGTCGTTTTTGTAGGGTAGGTTTCCCTCTGCTTGTAGTTGCTAGGAAGGTATTATGCCATTCTTCAATGTTAATATTTGTTTTGGCTTCTTTGTTTAAGGTACTTAGGTACACATTCCACCAAGGAATGTGGAACTTTGGTTGCCTTCTATGTCCTGATCGGTGTAGTCTTCCCACCCAGGTGTCCTCAAAGTAGTCTAGGAGTGGGGTTAATTTCTCTTCGTTCCTTTTGTAATAGGGGCTCTCTATTTGAAAATTATAGTGCTCTGCTACATCGGTCACAGGTACATATACTAGTGCTATTGCTTTTTTTACCTGGTAGGCACAAGTACTATCTGTAGCATATTGCACACTTAGGGGCCTTTTCCGATGTCGGACGGACCTAAGTCTGTCCGACATCGGGCAGGAGCTGTAACCAACCGACCTGCTGTCGTCGGTCATAGCCCTGCTAGTACGATGCAACCGAACAGGGTTCGGTCGCATTCGTATACCTTACAATGCAAGCATGCTTTCCTATCGTAAAGCACGCTTGTAATGTAGAAAGCAGGGGTGCAGTTCATCCCTGCACCCTGTGGCCGGCACTCCAAGGTACCTGCCACAGGGTGCAGGGATCAACGGAGGGGCACCTTAGGTGCCCCCAGGCCGTCATCCAGCGGCCTCACACCCATGGGGACCCTGCTGGGGGCCCCCAGAGACAGCTTCCCACTGACTTTTCATGCCCAACAGACCGGCATGAAAAGGCAGTGAAAAGCTGCCATCGTACTTCCTTGGTCGCACAGAGGCGACCCGGGTAGTACTGGAGGATTTCCGGACTGCGGACAGGCTCTCCAAGCCTGTCGTCCGGAATCTGGAAATCCGAGTCGGATTCCTTCCCGACCGAGCCCATCGGAATTGCTCGGTCGGCACTGTCCGATTCGGTCGGAAGGGCTCCGAACATGGTCCGGAGCTCTTCCGGATGAAATCGGATTCCGCCTCTTAGGGTTGATTTTTGCAGATGGCTCCACAGACTCCGGTTAAAATGATAATAGCAACCCTGGATTGCTGTGTGTGGATAATTTTTTTAGTATAGTATATATCATGGGTAATTCAAAATCAATAATTATTTATTGTGGAAAATAATTATTGGTTTCTTGTTTTATTTTAGTTAGTATATCTATGGAGGTAGTTTGCTGTTTATTTGGTTATAGAGAATAAATGAATGGTATGTTAGAATGTTGGTACAAACCATCTACTGTGTACAGCTGGTACAATGGTTTTTGGACATATTTTGAAAGTCCCTTCCATCATCCAGGTGTGACATTGCTGTAATTGCACTAAATTGTTTGCAATAGCAAACATAATTATTCTTTTATCAGGACATTTGTTACGAAATAATTAGTTCTTTAGAGTTAGTCATGCTTAATTCTGGGTGAATAACTACTTCTTCTAAGGTTTTAGGGGTAGGTATAATAGTTGTAGTTGCTTTTTTTGTCAGGCAATAGTTCTATTTAAATTATCTATTGAGTGTATTTGTCCTGATGCATGTTGATGTACCTTTAATAATTGCTCTTTCAGTATGTCAGTGTTGGGTTTATTAGTATTAGTTCTTGCTTCTTTATTACTTTCTAGAGCATCTCTAACCTCAATCTCTGTGATCATGTAGTTTCTTCAGTAATAGCTCTACCATAGCATTTGTTTGAGTAGTATTTGCTACACTTCCAAAAAACTTAGAGACCACTTTGCTTCTTCTCCTGTGTTTACACATATCCCATATCACATAATAACATTTCTTTTAGACATTACAAATTCTGCACCTTCAGTTATGTTGTTCTGTGTTATGCTAGGAGAGATTAAAAAACATGTTTTTATATACAAAAAATGATACATATATTTTAATTACATTTACTACATTTACATTTTAGTGAATATACTTAGAATGTTTATTTTGATGTTAACAAAAATGTTCAGGAGATGATTTCAAGCTTTCTCTTCGATTTTGAGGATGTCATTTCTGTTGGTAAGAGAGAGAAAAAAGGTAGGATTACTTTGTTTATATCTGATAGGGATTTTAGAGGAAAAGGGATTTTTGGGTGGGCATTTCAGGGTGTTTATTGATTGTAAATTATATACTTACTTTTTTATTTTGTAAAGTTGTTGAGTTTCAAGAAAGTAATTTTGGATGGTTTTGCAGTTTTCTGTAGAGGAGATAAAAAGAAATAAAATATAAATTAGAGATTTTTGTTTAAAAAATAGTTGTAGGTGGGTATGAAAAAATTTAAATATACTTACATTGATTAATATTTGACTTGTGAGGATGTAGGAAATATTTTGCTGTCTTTACAAGATGTCTGTAGAGGAGATATGAATGTAATAAAATAAAGATTAGTAAATTGTGTCTCACAAATAATTTTAGTTGTAGCCTAGTAGTATTGTTATATTTTAAATAGAATTTAACTTGCTTTGTGTAGTTGTGAAAAATTATTTTATAGTAGAAATATTCTCGCAGGAAACAATTGGGCAGCGTTTCACCTTCTTCTTTATTTTAAGTTAGAAGTGTAAAAGAGATGCAAACATTTTGTGCTTTTATAGTGCTTATTTAATTAGTTCCTTTATGTTATTGGTTTAGTTTAAAATGTGAGCATTTCATTGATCCCATTAATTGTTTTTATTGTTTTGGCTATTTGTTTCCGTATAAGCAAAACGTAATTACTAACTTATTAGTAGAAAGTGATGTTATTTTCGTTTTTCTGTTTAAAATGTATTAAACATTGTTTTGAGTGTGATATAATGCAAGAGTGATATTTTGCAAAGCTTTTATGTTACTAATATAAATTTTTGTACATGACAGTTTAATTTTTATATGTACATGTATTAGTAAATCATAAGTTTATGTTATTTAAGTGTTTTCTCATGTATTATAATGCAAACGTATATTTTGTGCTAAAGATATATTTTATTTACCTGTTTTTAGATATTCGATATGGTAAAAATGTCAATATTTTTGTTGTCAATATTTTTTGGTTTAGATATTTTTGTTAATTTATAATTTTTTTAGGTTTAACAATATTTTTGTTAACAATATTTATTAATTCGATATTGTGGGATATGATATGTTTTAGCGACGATATTGTGTACTCGATATTTTTGCATTTATTTAAATAAGTATTGCGTGTCGATATTTTGACGACAATATTTTTTCTATTCTATATTTTGGTTGTCGATATTATGTCTAAGCATGGGCGAATTTTGCGAATCTGGCGTTCACGAATTTGCGTATTTGCAAACTCGCAATCCGCAAAATCCGCAAATTCGCGAGAATTCGCGGATTTTTTTTTGTGTGTTCGCAAGGGTTTCTGCCAGTTTGTGAGGGTTTGGTACCAGTTCGCAATTGCGAACTTACTTGTCGGCTCACAACGGTCGCGACTATGTTGTTTCTACGTCTGGTTTATTATCACTGGTTCCCAGCACCCTCTGTTTCACCACTGCCACCCTCTGTTTCACCCATGCCACCCTCTGGTACATCAATGCCACCCTCTGGTTCATCATCACTGTAGATTATGGGGGGGAAAAGCAAGCACACCTGCCCTGCTTCAACTGACATGAATTAATTTGGGGTTGGTTTATTAATGTGTCACTGTTTTAAAATTCCAGTCTGGCACCTGCTTCCTTATCAGTAATTTGCTTTCTGTTGCAGTGCATTTTTTTTCCCAGGACCTTTGTGGCCTACTTGTAGCTATTCTATGAGCCTGCTGTGAGGGTCAGTGCAGGGTCATACAATTGTTGCAACTAGCAACTGAACTCTGGAGGGGCCCCAGTCAGGAAGCACTACAGGGAATGGTTACTAATGATGAGTTTGCAAAACTCGTTTTTCTGCAATTTCGCGGGATTCGCGGGGCGCGAACTTGCGCGAGATTGAATTCGGAAGACGCGAATTCGTACGAATATGCGATTTGTTTTTTTGCGGCGTGTTAGTTCGCATGGTTTTGTGCGTTTTAGCGAGCCGCTTGTAGCGCAACGGCGCGAAGTTACCCTCGCGGTCGTTCACGGGGGCGGCCATCTTGTTTGCATGACGTATTTCCGTTTCCAGGCGCGATGTGTAATCTCGCAAAGTGTGAGGCTCGCTAGTACAATTTTGCGTCTGTTCGCGAGCAAAATCTCGCGCGAACTTACCCACGCGGTCGTGAACGGGCGCAGCCATCTTGTTTCTCATTCATTGCTATGGTTCTGGGCATGCTTCTTCTATCCTCTCTGAATTTCTGACATCCTTTGCTTGCTTGAAGTTTTTTTTAATCTATTTTACTTATTATCTATCCCTCTATTTTTCTAGCTCTATATTTTTGTGTTTTCTGCTCATTTTGGTTAATTTTAAACTACTTTTTTAAACTCTTTTCTTTTCTTCTCTTCCCTATATTATTTTCTTTATTATTTAGCTTCCTTTCTGCCCAGACCATGGTAAAGGGAGCCGGGAAGCAGCCCGAGAAGGGGAAGGGCCCGGCACCCCGTGCCCGGCTCCCGTGCGGGCGTTTGAGGGGGGAGACAGTCGCACCCCGGGATATCTTCAGCCCGGAGGAGGTGGCCGCACTAATTTTTTATGTTCAGCGCCGACTCCCCAGGACCATCATGGCAGGCGGCAAGATCGGTAGCAGGTACGGGATCCGGGAGCGCCGGAAGCGGTGGGAGAAGGTGTGCCGGGCCATGTACCACCACTCTCGGGTCCGGCGCACCTACAACCAGGCCACCCACCGCTGGACGGATGTCCTGGACCGGGAACGCGATCTGCTCGACCTGATCGGCCTTGAGATCCCCGGGCTTGGTGAGTAGTAGTAGCTATTTCTTTACTATGTTTTCTCCTGCTCTGTGTGTTATTATCTTGCAAATTTTTGCCAAGAGAAATAATGCTGCTGATTACATTGTAGGTAAATTATATTTCAAAATCTTATGTGCATTTCAGGTGCACTGCTCTCCTTCTCAGTAGCGCTGCTACTATGCTTATTTGTTTTTGATTTTGTGCTCATTTCATTGGCCTGTGAAATTATGCATGAGTGTAGTTTAAAGAACTGCCTAATGCTAGACACTAAGGGTCAGATTTTGAATTACCGGCGCATCCCTGCAAAGTAGCAGGGATGCGCCAGTAATTGTGCGCCACGCCACCACCACCCATGGTGCGCCGTATTTACAATGCGGCCCATCATGGGCCCAAAACGTCACCAAAGCGTTACGCATCTGTGCCGTAAAGGCGGCGCATTGCTGGAGTTGCGTTGCAACGATGGCACAGCTCCAGCAATGCTCTGGGGTGCCCTATCTCCCCAATGCTGCGTCAAGCCGTACGTCTGCTTAAAGCAGGCGCAGGGTTTAAGTCACGCATCATTGTCCTCAAAGTGACTGATAGAAATCTTGTAGATTTCCCTCAGCCACTTTTTACAATGCGTTCCTGCGCAGGAACGCCCTCCCTTGCGCCAGAACGCCCCCTGATGGCGCAGGGCTTTACAACGTGATGCATCTCCCATATGCGTCACATTGTTAATATACGCCGCACCATGGCGCCTCTTTTGTTCTGCCGCTGCATCACAAAAGTCACGCAACAATGGAGCAAAAGAGCCGCAAGGGGCTTCTAAATCAGCCCCTACAGACTCAAGTCCAGTCCTTCCTTTGTACACATGGCGATAGGAAGAAATAGTGGTGGTGGATTGATAGTTTGAGTATTTTAATGACTGGTTAATGTAGTAGGAAACTTTAGTGTTGTCGCTGATCTGCAATCACGATGGACTTTGTCTGTCACTTCGCGTGCTGCGGACTGCTGCCTTCCAGTCCTAGGCAAACCTTTATAGTACTTTGTTTAGTGAGTTACATAAGAACTTTCCAAGTCGACGGTCCGCAAATCAAGCAATACTAATAACGTAGTAGACCACATGAGATCGGTCAATATATCCCGTGGAATAGTTGTCTATTTGCTATTTCGCCAAAATATTTTGCTATTGTTCTTTTGAAATGTTCGATTTGGTTGACAAATCTCATCCATGTTTTCTGGTCTTTCTTTCTTTCATGTTGTACATCAGCTCCCCCCAGGGGAAGAGGGCATTGGAGGAGGCTGCTGCTGAACAGGATCGGTCAGGCGAGGGCTCCTTTGCTGGCCCCGGTAAGTTTTAATTTTAATATAGAGTATCTATTTTTTCCTAGCGTTCCTCATTCAATTTTTTCTAAATCGTGTTTGATCTTCTTGTAGACTGTATCTAAATTCTTATCCTGCCTCGACTATGACTCCCTGTGGTATTAGTAGATTATTATTAGTCTGTCTGTGTAGCTAAGTAAGATTGCACATTTGGCAATTCCATTGGACTCCCATTCTAGTCAGCAATAGCTCTATGCAATGACTGCAGTCCTCTGGGATTGTCCATAATGTCTTTTCAAGTCTTCTAAATGTTTATGCTTTTACAATTGCCAACAATAAAAAGGTGAATGACCACCAAGAATGCATAAGATACTACTTTACTTTTGGTTTGGATAGGAGGACAATCCATTCTCCTACTGTTGCAGGGACAAATCTGCGCAAACAGAACTATGGACACTAAATAGTGCATTGTTTATCAATTATAATAGGCGCAGGTAGACTTTCGACATACCTCAGTGATATCAGACTTTGAAGAACCCCCAATCTCCTTACTGACTAGATAGTGTGGCAGAGTCATTTAGCTCCCGAATTCATCGATGATTAATCCCCAATGATGAATGAATATCCAACGCAGGACGGAGTCAGAGTCCAGAAGTGTCAGAGGCACGGGCTCATGCTTGCAAATTGCAAAACCTTTTGCTCATTCACTCATGACCAAAAACCACAGAGTCTATTTAAGTTTTAAAGCTTTATTAAAGGTAAAAAATATTATTAAAATCAAGCTTGTCATAAAACAGAAACGGTTGATTAAAAATGGAAAAGTGCTAATAGTGATTTATATCACACATTTATTGTGGGCGAGCCGAGCCCTCACCTGGTTTGAACTTTAATTTTTCTTTTTGGTGATGAATCGTTGGTCCCTCTGTCCTAGTGGTGATGATGATGATTTTTTCTTAGAAGTGAAGCTTCTGTCTGTTATTAGAAAAATGGTGCGTGTTAAAAAGCAAGCATTCATCAGTTGTGCCAAAAAGTGCAGCAAGACAAGACCCTTCACTGGGAAATTTTACTTTAGAGTAGACAGTCACAAATTATTAGATTGGTTTCTGTATTCACATTTCTTCATTCCTAGACAAAATGCTAGTGAGTGGTGTATGTCTATGACATCTAACATTCTTAAATGTACTTTGTAGGTGGAACATCTGGTGCTGGGCCCAGCGCGGAGGTGGAGGAGGAAAGCTCTGGGGAGGAGGCGGTGCAAGTGCCAGACCAAACTGATGTGCAGGTTGCCACGGTAGTGGCGGGCAATGGTAAGCTCTTATATTCCTTACTTATTGAGATTGCAGACTGTATAGTGTGCTGCTCCCCGTGAGAAAACGTAAGGTTTGTACAGATGAGAGACATGAAGAAGAATGATTGACATTTAGGGGCCTATTATGATGGCGGACGGACCTGAGTCCGTTCTCCACCATAGAGTAGGAGGGACCGTCGGCAGGGGCAGCGGCGGTCCCTCCGTGGTAATTAGGATGTGACCGCCACCCTGGCGGTCACATCCTGTATTTTTATCATTGCGGCGGGTCCTGCTTGAAGCAGCACCCGCCGCAATGATAACAATTTAAGTTGTGCATTTACATGCACAAAGCGGCAGGCACCGCGTGGTGCCTGCCGCTTTGTGCAGGCAAATGCAGGGGGGTACCATAGGTACCCCCCATGTGCACCCCCACCCCCTCCTTCACCTCTGGGGGCCTGCAGCGGGCCCCCAAACAAAAATCCGTATGCCTTTGCACGTCGGAAATGCCGCCGTGTAAAGGCATGTGTTCCTCCAGACATCCTAATATGGCTGGCGGTGTCTGATAGCCAGCCATGTTATTGCTTTTCCGCCGCGGACGGGAGGCGACCGCGGCGGAAAAGCTGCGGACTGAAAAATGATCCCCCAGCCATCCTAATCTGGCGGGGGGTCTTTTTCAGTCCGCTGCGGATTTCCCGCATCCTCCAGGCCGGTGGTGGATTCCGCCGGCCCGGAGGATGCGGGAAATCCGCAATCCTAATCTGCCCCATAGTTTGAATGGATGGATGCCTGGATCATGGTACTATCTGAGTCTTAGATAGTTTATGTGTATCTAGAGAGAGTAGACGGTCACTGGATGAACTAAGTGTTACTTTGAAGAGCATGTAACACCGCACCCGTACGTCCGTCCCAGTGTAGGAAAGGCAAGGAAAAGAAGTTGTAATTTTGTCTGAATACTACCATGCATAGTAGCAGTAGTTTGTATTGCAAGCACAGCATATATCCGGCTATTACGATGGCCACTCACTACCTCTGTTAATAAGTTTAGTAGAACTCGGTCATTCATGTGTGGATGTATCACTGTTCACTCAATAAAAAGCAAAGCACCTAAAGTCATCCCATATGTAAGTAAATATATACCATGTGCAGTGATAGATAATCAGATTGTTTATCTTCTTCATTTTCCTTTTCTAGTATTCATTGGCACTGTAGGGTGAAACTAAAATTAATTAAGCAGTAGCCCTTGTAACAGTGTATTCTCAGTGCCACCCGTAATAGAAAAGTAACAGCATCACCACCTGGATGTACTGGACTGGTACAGTAACGCAATTCTGTCTCACTCATCATGGCGGGCGTCTGTTTTACTCGGGTGCAAGTTGACTGCGCTGGCATGATGCCGGCTTGCAGAAGTTAACGTACCAATTTTGCTAAACAAGAGAGAAGAAGAAGAATAAGACTGGTGTACTGTCATAGTCGACTCTAATGGAGTGAGTCCATAGTGCTCGTAGAATTGATTCCTTAAACTCCCACTAATGTTAGAGCAAGGGTGAAGAAGTGGGAGGTTAGATAGATACTGGCCTCAATAGTTATGTACTGCACTTGCAAGTTGCTAGTTCTACTGTGACACAACTTTCTGCTGAATCAATTTTTGTTAATCTTAAAGAGCATTGGTTACAGACTATGTCTTTCTTTCTTCATATAGATGCTCCTTTCAAACCAAGCCAGAAGGAGCTGGCTACACTGGCCCAGCAACGGAGGCTGGAGGCCACTGTCGCTGAATATGGGCGGCTGGTGGCCCAGGAGGAGGGGGACATGCAGTCTACCACAACATCTACAGGGACTGCTGCATCCTCCTCCGTGTTCCCTGGGCCACCCAGACGGCGCAGGTCTCCAGCGGTACTGAGCCGGGGTACCGCAGCCACCCACCACCGCCGAGCAAAGAAATCAGCTGCCCCCCACAGCAGTTGGAAGAAACTTATGCACCGCCTTTCCCTGAGGGTTTCCTACCTCGAGCAGGAGCTGCCCAACACCAAAACCCTGCTCGAGACCCTCCACAAGGAGCATTCCGACCTGGCCTGGAAATTCAACAGCAGCAGCCAGCAGTAGGAGGAGACTGTCCCTTGCCCCTTTTTTAAAGACTTCTGGGGGGTGGGAATTGGGAGTTGGGTTTTTTCACTTTTTTGGACTTTTCACTGACATTTGTTGGGGCTAGGGAGTGGGGGTGGGTTGGGTCTTGTGGGAGATTATTTTTGTCAGGGATATAAATATACTTTAAACTCTATCTTAGCATACGTGTTTTTTTTACTGCTTTTGAGGCTGGTGGGTGGGGGTTTAACAGTAACTTTGTTTTGGTGACACTTAAGTTTTCAATACTAAGTGCCTCTCACAGAGTAAGTGAATTCAAGAGTGCTAGGACTTTAGTATTACTACTGTCAATCTCTCGTCTCTCCTAATACTCCATTATACTACCTCCCACCAAACGCTTATCTTACCTGTAATTTGTGTTTGAAAGTAGGGCTAGGGCCAGGGCTGGCTCCACGGGAAATGGCAATTAAGGTTGGCAAACCTGGGCGGATGAGATGTCCTCATTGCGGTGGTACTAGTGGTGTGACACAGTGGCAGTTGCATGCCTATGGAAAAAAGAAAATTAAACCTGGTTTGTCCTTACTGTAGCATTACAACGGTACGATAGAGAATATAGCAGGTGACAGTACACTACAACAGTGCCACAATGTAGCCTAACAAATGGTAAAGTATTGAAAGTATAACTAGTACTTGCGTTGAATATCTTTGACATTGGCTACTACTACAAGAAATAGTACTGAAGCTGAGTAAGTCTAGAATATATCCTCAGATTCCTTCACCAGCCTGTTGCTATGACCTTATCCTCCCCAGCAAGTGTGTGGAATTATTGATGTCATTTAGTCACACATCAATCAAAACCACACAGCCCGGGGGAAGAGGGTTAGGGTTTGGAAAATGGATGGGAATGGGGGTTTCTTTTTGGGTAGGTTTTGTTGAGAGAAAAAAAAGCACAGCATGGACAAACAATAATTGAGCATAAAGAAATCTTTGGGTACAAAGCTAACCATAAATCTTTTACGTGACATAAAAGAAGTGCATGCACTACTGAATGCATTGTTACTGAAAAGTAAGTAGTACTTTCGACAACCGTGAATGACAGAATGTGACAGTACAGGGCTACATTAAATTAGGTTTAAAAAATAGCCGAAGTAAAACCTATAGAATGGCTGTAGGGATCAATTTAGAAGCAGAGAGCGATCCAAGAAATGCTGTCACACTCATAGAAGAAAACAATGGATACTGTATCTGTATGTTGTTGTAGTTGTCCTGTTGAATTTGGTAAGTAAGTTGCATGCAGCAAACAATTCCTCTTATTAGCGGCACTCCTCCATTCCAGCGGACGCTTCGTCCATCAATGTTGGTGACCAGAAGACACCCTGTCCACTGCCTGCCTGGCGGCTGCTGAATTGCGGCTCGCTAATGTGAAGCCTGACTCCATCCTTTTTTCCCCATTGCACAGACTGAAACCCGGCCTGTAATTATTGAACGAAAAACAGGAAGTGATAATACAACACCACTGATAAATAAATATAAGGTATGTACACTGTGTAGTGCAAAAACTCACACTTTGAGTTTCCTAATAGACAGTACAATATTTTTGAAAGTGCGTACTCTGTCCGAGTCTCCTTTTGAAGGATAAATAAGTATGGGCAAAATAATATAGCGGATCTTTCCCCTCAAGCTAGGTGTACTGTAAACTGTGTTTTAGAACAAAATTAGACCTTCCCAGCAGTGCTCCCACCCAGACCCTTACTAAAGCCAGTCGCAAAAATGTAGAAGACCCCAATCAGATCTCAAAAAACGAGGCCTAGCAGAAAACTGGTGACAAAACGTACTTTGAAAGTAAAAGTAGGCCCAAATACCCCCTTACCCACCGTGGATTGTATTCAAACCACTTGCAAGCAAGCAAAAGTATCCATAGCCAGCATCGCTCCAAGACTCGAAACACCCCCCACCCAAACACATGCAATAGAAATACTGCTAACCCTAACGAGCCCTAAGTTAAGAATAGTGTCAAAGGCTTTCTTTAACTATGCCAAATCCCCCCTTTCCCACCATGGATTTTCTTCAAATGACTTGCAACCAAAATTACACATTCCCGCGAGTGCTCTAAGACCCCAGAACTCAGTTGCAAAAATGTAGAACACCCCGAAACACATGCAATCCTGCTGCTAGGGCTAACCCTAATGAACCCTAAGTTACAAAAAGTGCCAAAAGGTTTTTCCTTATGGATTTTGTCCAAACAACTTCTATCCGGTATTAGACCTTCCCAGCAATGCCCCAAGACCCGCCAACCCACCCGCAAAAAAGCACAACACCCCCAAACAGCCAAAAAGGAAAATCTCATACTTACAATATTTCTCGGCCTTCGGTCCAAACGCGCTGTGCAGCTAGGTCATAACTCCTGTTTTCCACCACAGGTTTCATAAAAAGCAAATGCAATCAAGATTAGACTGTCCCAGCAGTGCTCCCAGACCCCAAAACTCACCCACAAACACCCGGAACCCCCCCAAACTGCACCTGAAAGGCAAGCAAGTCAGCAAAAATGCAAAATAAAATTTGCCTCCGATTTGGTCCAAACTACTTTTATCCGGTATTGGAGCTTCCCAGCAATGTCCCCAGAGCCGTCAACCCAGGCGAAAACTAGTAGAAGACCCCCAAACAGCCAAAAAGCAAAAGTACAAAAATGGGGACTTAGTCATTTTTTTGGCAATTTCCAAAATCACTCCGCGCGTGCTCTGCAGCTAGGCCCTAACTCCCCTCTGCCACCATGGATTTGCTTCAAACCTCTTGCAATCTAAAGTATCCATAGCCAGCAGTGTTCCCAGACCTTGAAAACCACCCACAAACACCAGGAAGCCCCCCAAACAGGTCCCCAAAAACGCTACATTGAGCAAAATGTCAGAAATAGCAAAAATAATTCTGCATGGATTTTGTACGAACCATTTCTATCCGGTATTAGACCTTCCCAGCAATGCCCCAAGACCCGCCAACCCACCCGCAAAAAAGCACAACACCCCCAAACAGCCAAAAAGGAAAATCTCATACTTACAATATTTCTCGGCCTTCGGTCCAAACGCGCTGTGCAGCTAGGTCATAACTCCTGTTTTCCACCACGGATTTCCTGAAAAGCAAATGCAATCAAAATTAGACTGTCCTGTCCCAGCAGTGCTCCCAGACCCCAAAACTCACCCACAAACACCTGGAACCCCCCCAAACAGCACCTGAAAGGCAAGCAAGTCAGCAAAAACGCAAAAAAAAATTCGCCTCCGATTTGGTCCAAACCACTTTTATCCGGTATTAGAGCTTCCCAGCAATGGCCCCAGAGCCGTCAACTCACCCGCAAAGAAGTAGAACACCCCCACAAGTGCAGAGTCTTTCTTCATTGGGCGTAATCCAGCCCTCAGCTTTGAGGGAAATAGGAGTCTGGAGGAGGAGGAGGATAGAGGAGCATGTTCTTGTGAACTTTTGAACCTGAGGAAGACAGACTGCGGCACCTTCAAATCAATAAGCAAACAAGTGAAGACAGTTCTGATGATGGGCTTGTTTTTGTGATTAGGTGATTAAAGTTTGAATTATATTAACTGTGCACAACAAAGAAAGACAGACACACAGGAATAAAAGTGAATAAGGACGAAAAAGACAGTTATTGATTCATTGTCTCATTTTCAGGGCTCGGTGTCAGTGAATAAGAATAAGGCTTCGTTATCATACTCTGCGAATTCAGGCAGGGTGAGGTCAGTGTCACCTAACAGAGAAGAAACTCCCTCATCTACGTTGCTGTCCACCTTGTCTTCATCCGGCGTGCTTTCTCGTACTTTGTAATCTGTTGGTATGAGGTGCTGGTTCATCTTGATCATTGTTAACCTCTCCACATTTTTGGGCGAGAGGCGACTCCGTTTGGAAGTTACAATGCCACCAGCAGCACTGAAAACACGTTCAGAAGACACACTTGCGAGTGGGCAAGACAAGTAGTTTATAGCCAGGTTTGAGAGCTGTGCCCACAATTCTTTTTTCCAATGCCAATACGCCAATGGGTCAGCATTAACATAGACCTCTGTTGAGTCATTCAGATAGTCCTGCACCATCGACTCAAGGTCCTCCAAGGTTTCTCCACTAGGCTTACTTTTTGCTGTGACCTTTTGAGAACCAAACCCAAGCCGAGTTAGCCAATCCTCTTCTGCATCCAATGTTACTGTTGTGTCTGGTGCAGATGATCCGGTTGCCGGTGTCTTTAACGGCTGAGAGGTCACTTGTGCCCCAGCCACAGGTGCAGAAGTGGATTCTTTTGACTTGGGATGGCCTGCTGATGCTGATGTACTGCCTTTTCCTTCAATTTTCTGCCGTTCTCTTTCAAACCTCTTGGCTGACAAGGCTAGCCAACGTTTGTACTTCGTAACATCTTGATCACCAAAAGGAAAGAATGCTTGACCTGCCAGCACCTTTTTGTAGCGTGGATCCAGAATAGTAGCACAAATGTAATGCTGTTCTGAGTGGATAATTTTGAGACGTTCATCACCAAGTAGACGCTCTAATAATTTCTCCGCCAAAAGAAAAGCGTCTTTCATTTCTTCATCTTTTTCAAACATAGAAGACACCGCCTTCAGTTGGTGCTCCAGCATGCGCAACAATGGGATAGCTTTTCCCAAATTACAGTCCTCCTTGCTGACTGCATGCGTGAAGACCTCAAAAGGACGAAGCATGTCTGTCAGGCTTTTAACTAGGTCCCATTGCGCCACATCTAGCCTCAGGTCCTTCTGAGCTGTACCCACTGTTAAGAAATAGTGATCGAGTACCGTATACTGCTCATACAGACGCTCAAGCATGTAGAAGGTTGAGTTCCAATGTGTTGCCACCTCCTGGATGGGTCCTTTCACTGGCATTCAACGCTCATGTAGCAGGGTCCTCAGATGCTTTCGGGCCTTAAAAGAATGGCTGAAATGGTTGCACATTCTTTGGCAGATGGCCACTATCTCGCACGCTGGACTGTCTTCATCACTCAAGAATTTTTTAACAACCAGGTTTATACAGTGCGCCAAACACGGCACTCTGAAATAGTCACCCAGCTCCATGGCCTTAACTATATTGGCGCCATTATCCGTGGAAACATAACCAATCTGGCATTTTTTTGGGGACAGCCAGTGAAAGACCTTTGTGTTAAACTCATTCAAAATGTTTTCTGCTGTGTGACGTTTCTCCAAGCCAAACATGGCTAGTGTTGCATGTTTCCGAGCAGCTTTAAAAACTTGGTCTGGGTCAACACCTGCGTTTAGCTTTGCTTTAACCCCTGAAAAAGAGACCCAGTGTGCAGTGATGCACATGTAATCAGCGCCTGCGCCACTGGTCCACATGTCTGTTGTCAGATGTATAGTGTGAACAGCACTCTTCTGCAAAGCTGCCCCAATCACCTCCAGCACATCTTCATGTAGTGCTGGAACCGCAACTCTGGCAAAATAGAACCGGCTAGGAACCTTCCATTTAGGGCAGAGCGCTGCCACTAATTCTAGAAAACCAACCCTTTCTACAAAAGAAAAAGGGAGAAGGTCCAGAGCTAGCATTTTAGCCAGCTTAGTGTTATACAGACGCGTCAGTGGGTGGTTGCGTTCATCTGGCGCTTCTGCAAACAACATGGTTCTAATGTTACCCTGGACCAAGCATTTACGGGATGATGATGATGACTTCTTCGACCCAATTACGCTCGCTGATGAACTTTTTCACATTGGTGTCACACTCTCTCTCACACTCTTAGTGTGGCTCACATGGGGTTTGCTGCTGACAGGGGTACTGGGTGTAAGTGAAGTGTTTGACACGTCTTCTTCCTCCTCGTCATCATCAGATGAAACATCAACGTTTTCTTGACGTGCAATTCGGGCTTCCTTGATCGCCTTTAGGTGCGCAAACCATTGGACAGCGTGCTGTCTCTTAAGATGACCTCTCTGGCCTCCGGTACCATAGTTGGTACCAAACGTACCACTACTAACTGCAAGCTTACAAATGCTACAAATGGCAAAGTTTTCCCTTTTTGGGCAAACACTAAAGAAGTCCCAAGCTGGGGACTTGAATTGTCTGTGGGGGCCGAAGGAGGCGGCGATACTGGTGGTGGTGGTCATGCTGCTAATGCCAGATGAAATGGAGGATGTGGATTTCAGAATTTTAGTACGTTGTGCACTTTCACCACCACTAATTGAGGTCGAGGTGGATGGAGGTCCCTTCTGGTGAGGAAGAAATATGGAAGCGGTACGTGTTGGTGTACTAGTTAACTCCAATGGTTGTTGTGTTTCCATTGCCTCCTCGTCAACATCATCATCACGATCAGCAGCTTCTCGAGCTAGGGTCAAAATGTCTGTTTGTTGCATGCCCGCTGGGGCTGAAGTGACCTTTATGATGACTGGGTCGTCGTCGTGAGAGCCTTCATCAGCAGCAGTATCCGCCACTTCTTGTTGAGCCTCATCACACTCCATAACTATGAGACTTTGGACGAGCTTCCTTTTACGCTTAAGTACCTTTGTCAGATCATGGTGTGCCTCACTCTCAGACGGCAGTGGTGCTGGTTCCCAATTGTGATCCGTATAATCAGAAGGAGGGGTGTTTGAAGAAGATGTAGACACCACCCTTGATCTCTTCCTTGCTAGGGTTATGGAAGACAATGAATGATCATCAGGAGGAGTGGCTTCCTCAAATGATACCTCGCCTTGATTGTCGATTTCCTGATGTGCCCCTACTTCGGGAGGAACAACTATTGTGGGCACTTGTGACCCTCCATGCACCTCTGCTTGCGCATCTCCTTGCGCTGCCTCTCCTTCCACTTGTACTTGGGCTTGTACTTCCACATGTGCTTGTTGTTGCGGCTGTGGTTGTTCAACACTCGTCATATGAGTTACAACAACCTGTGTTGATTGAGAGACATTGCTGCTACTTTCTTGCGATGATCCAACATCACTGGTCGATGGTGATTGAACAAGTACACTGGCTGCCTCTGAAGCACTCAAGGGCTTGGACTTAAGTTGGCGTGGTGGTGGTGGTGGCACTGAGCCCAATGGAGCAGGGGTGCTGCTCCCAGCTTGATCCCCAGCAGATCCCGCTGCTGCTGCAGGCGTACTTTTTTTTTTACTCTCAAAAAATGTGGCGGGCGGCACACCAGTCTCCTAGGTAACTTGCTTCTTCTGCTCCTTATTGGCAACTTTCTTCCTAGAGGAGCTACGGGGAACTTTTTTGGGGGCCATCTTCTTCAGAGCAGGTCAGAACAGCAGGCCGCAGTAGCACGAGTTGCAGAGTTGTCTGTGGCCAGACGTGACATCGCGTGACGTTATGCTGCACACACACACCGCTGCAGGACTTCTTCCTGGCACTGGTGGTTCTCTTGAGTCTTGTGCACCTAAAAGCAATGGAAGACAGAGGAACATCAGTTCAGTTATACACCCCAAAAAAATGAAAATCACAGAAAAATCAGCACAATCCCAAGCCATCCAGGCCCTCCATGATGTTTAAATTCAAGACACCCCACAGAAAGACTAGGCCCATGCATCACTCACTACCCCTGGGCATGAAGGTTGAAAGCTAGGCAAAATGGTTGCAGACCTAAGTACACTGCCTTCATTCAAAATGGCCCCCTGCCTCCCAGCACATGGCCAGGGCCTGCCTGTAGCAGCACTCAAAATGGCCCCCACCCACATGGCCTGTCCCCATGAACACCGCAAAATATCGAAAAACACAGAAAAATCAGCACAATCCCATGCCATCCATGCCCTCCATGATGTTTAAATTCAAGACACCCCGCAGAAAGACTAGGCTCATGCACCACTCACTACCCCTGGTGAAAAGGCCACAACAGCCCAAAAAAACGAAAATCACAGAAAAATCAGCACAATCCCAAGCCATCCAGGCCCTCCATGATGTTTAAATTCAAGACACCCCACAGAAAGACTAGGCCCATGCATCACTCACTACCCCTGGGCATAAAGGTTGAAAGCTAGGCAAAATGGTTGCAGACCTAAGAACACTGCCTGCATTCAAAATGGCCCCCCTGCCTCCCAGCACATGGCAAGGGCCTGCCTGTAGCAGCACTCAAAATGCCCCCCACCCACATGGCCTGTCCCCATGAACACCCCAAAAAATCGAAAAACACAGAAACATCAGCACAATCCCATGCCATCCATGCCCTCCATGATGTTTAAATTCAAGACACCCCACAGAAAGACTAAGCTCATGCACCACTCACTACCCCTGGTGAAAAGGCCACAACAACAGCCCAAAAAAACGAAAATCACAGAAAAATCAGCACAATCCCAAGCCATCCAGGCCCTCCATGATGTTTAAATTCAAAACACCCCACAGAAAGACTCAGTCCACCCTCCACTGAGTACCCCTGGGCAAAAGGCCCCAAAGCAGCCCAAAAAGCGAAAATTCCTAAATTGTAGTTGCAGCAACTGTAATGCCCCAAACAAACTTACTTGTGAAATTTCTAATCCAATAGTGATCCAAAGAAAGTCAAAAAGGCCTCAAATCCAAATATCCAGCAGCATCCACAAAAAGTAATCCTTCCAGGTGAAGATTCCGAATGAAAGTGACCAGCACATGAAGAAAGCGCTGGGAGGAGCCTGCTGGACAGGAACAGAAGGTTGGAGACTGTGGGGCACTCCCCCCCCCCCCAAATGGACTCCTTGCAAAAAAAAGTGCAGGCAAATGTCAACCTGAGAATTTATTCTGATAAAAATCATCATTTCCCGAAGGTTTATGCTGCTTGCTGGTGGATTTCTTGTGCAGAATTCCAAATTTTGTATTTTTGCGAGTGCGAGATTGTTGCTGCCCGCCGCATCTACGTGTTCGCAATTGCGAACCCCCGCGATACGTGATCACGGCGTACTCGCGTTGACAAACTCTCGCTGTGCAAGGTAGCAAGCTGCGATGACGTAATCGCGCTCGCCAAACTCCCGCGGGATCCCGCAGCAAGATCCAAAATGGCACAGCACTCGCAAAATATCGAGAAAAACAACTCGGCAAACGCTGAATGACGGTAAGTGAACGCCGCGCGCCGCAAAATTGTATCACCAAGAAATAAAATCCGCTGCGTGCAAATTTGCGGATTTTCGATAAATTCACGAGCTTTCGCGGATTGCGAATTTACCGAAAATCCGCAAAATCCGCAGGCAGAACGGATTTTCCGCCCATGCTTAATTATTTCAGTGATCTGGATTAAAGGTAGGACTTGCAAGATGTGTGGGCCGTACATTGATCATATCTAGTCTTAAGGCAGTTAAGTCCGATAAAACCATTGCGGTATCTGCATAGGTGTTAATCTCGCTATGTATATTGAAGTCTCCTAGAAGTAAGAAGTGTGTATTAGAAATAATGTGAGGGGCAATTAGTTCCATAAGTGTTGGCGAGAAATTCTTTAGGGATCCTGGGGGCCATTATATATGTTCCCCTTTCCAACAGCAGTGTGATTGAAAATCGATTTTTAAAATGAGGATTTATATTTTATTGGCAATACACTGTTAAGTATGGGGTCTTTAAGAGCAATGGCTATATCTACGCCCATCTTGTACTGCATCTCAAGTCATTGGATACAGTAGCCATCAGATTTTGCCACCATAATCATTGGGATGGAGCTCGGTTTCACACTACTAATAGAGTGTTTTTGGGGGAGGGAAGTTGTTTATGTTGCGTTTGATTGTCTTTTACCATGGGCTGGTAGCAGAGTCCCCATTGTTCATGACTCAATTCAAGACTATGTAATTGGCAGTTCCTAAATGCAAATGGTCCCTCCCTGTCTGTGAGGGTCTTAGAGGAACATTTCCAAGGGCTTGTCAATCTTTGTACAATAAGCTTTACGCTTGTGTAAGAAAATTACTGGTGCCGGCTAACCCCTGGTTTGGAAGTAGCAGATTTAATTTATCCTGGAAACCGATGTGCATCAACAGACGTGACCAGCTTCCCTTTGGCATGCTGGCATCACACCCGCTGTGCGTCGGCTATGGCTTTGGTTTAATTAGAAATGGGTAGCAGCTAGACTGCTGACCGTTGAATATACGTACATCATGGTTTACAATAAAGCCTTGGTTACTTTCTTCATTCTACACCATAATTAGTGAACATTCCCCTCAATGATTACCCCAATCAAGTGCAGTCCCAATGAGCAACTCCTATAACTTCCCTTGGTGGACCATATTTAATATGGCACCCAGTTAAACAAACGCCACGTAACCATCTCACTTTGTCACTCCCACCTTCCTATGTTTATTCTGAAAGAACTTGAATACATCATTATTGGTATTAAACTTGTCCATATGTTTTTTCCTGCAGATTTTCAAATGTTAGGTGGTCCTTACACCTGTTCAACAACTTGTGAAGTCGACCCGCCATCCTAATCCTAATGATGCCCTTAGACTTCTGTTTCTTCACCAAATCTTTTTGGTGGTCTGCAAGTACAATTCCATGTATATGATAAATGTTAAAAGTTCTCTTTCAAATTACCAAAAAGCTTCTTTATTGTGAAACTCTGCAACTTCTTTCAAGACTTGGGGGCCGATCGCCACCGCCCACATGGCAGTGGAGATCCGCCCGACATATTCCCCCGCCCACATGTAAATTTCCCCGGCCACATTACCATGGCGGGGGTTCTCCTGTGAACGGAAAGACCGTCCACCGCAATGGTAGAAATGCGGGATGTGCACGCCAGTGTGGCGGGCGCATCCTAATGGGATGTGCAGGACCGCCGCAGGTATTTTGGACGGTCTCATTTCAGAGGGGTATGTGCTACTGACCCCCTTGGTATTATTATCTTGAAAAATGATAAAGGGTGAGTATAAATTCCTTATTCATTAAAATGCATTGTACGTATATGTACAATCCTCTAGAGTATATGAACTCTTGTGTACTGATGGTGACAAATATTACAATAAAAAAAATAAGAAATTGTCAGACTTAAATATTGACTTCCAAAAATGTTCCTCCATTGAAAATATTGTGTGTCAAAATTATATGTGGGCCCTAATTACATCTATCTAAAGAAATTCTATTATTTATTTATTTTTAACGAATTTTTCAATTTAATAACGCATGATAAAAAAATCCTAAATACTAATATACTTCAGAACAATCTTTTTTTAAATGTTCTTTTTTATTACAATGATTTAAAACTATCGGCCCCATTAGGATGGCGGAGCAATCTGCCCGCCATATTATAATTAGGGCTCCCGGTTTTCCGTTTTTACGGATTTCTACATATAAATACAGACGGGAATCTATATTTCCTTTGTCTGTATTTATATTTAGAAACTGCAAAATACTAGAAAACGTTGCTGCACTCGAATCCCGAGTTCTCTCCAGGCCCCTTTCCTACTGCTGGAAATTCCTTCCCGGGCACACACACACACAGCCAGCCGCACCACAGTACATCACAGGTCTTTTGAAAGACCATTTATTTGTTAATGAGTCTTTATTCTTTCACCCCATGCCATAGCCTCCCCCAACGCCCCGACTCCTCCTGTCCCAGGCCACATACAGTGCACGTTTTAAGCACTTAAATTCACAGTGCTGCAGCAGGGCATCCTGTCACTCGGCTTTTTTAAACCTAAAAGAAGATGATTATTCCTTGTATAAGGAGGTATTGCAGTTGTGTTAAAACTGTGCCATAGCTTTGAAATGTAAATGTGTTTATGTTGTGGGTTTTCGCGCTCAGTATGCTCAGGTCCACAAACAACCACAGCCATTAATGCAGTACAGCTACAAGGATAATAGAGGCCTTTGGGCGTTAACGCTGTCAATAATTCCTCTCACTGCTCACGATCTTTTGGAAAAGGTGCAATATTACCATTGGCACCATCTGTGAAATAATTAATACTTTTTTGCTTATTCAAGCTTGTTTCTTGTGTTTCCTCAAAAGAAAAATATTGTTTTGTTTCATGTTATATAACTTGAACCATGTAAAATGTACAATAACTTGGTGAGAAAAGCATCTAATTGAGAATGATTAATTTGAGATCATTACAAATGTAGAAAACATTTGACAAGGTTTTTCAACCTTTGATTGTATTTTATACATTAAAATAATGATGTACCGCAACATGATGTTGAATCCATGTATTTAATTAGTCCCTTATTTTCGAGCGCATAATGAATGATCAGGTCTCCTCGTAATGAAATACGAGACATTCAAACAAGCACAACTACTGAAAAATAGTTTCTTGGTACCTTGTGACTCATGGGTGGGTGGGGGGGGTCTGGAGGATATTCTTTCCTGTTTCCTCGCGACTCGCTGCATTAGGTGAAGGTCAGTATATGAGAACGTATCTTGCCCATCAGAAAGTTATATTTCTTGTGAGTTCGGGGGATGCGCCTCTGCATCTCTGTTCATTTGCCTGTTCGTTAGCTCCCAGCTCCCAGGTATTTTTGTATTTCTTAAAGTGCGTCTCTCCGTTTCACTCCGGAGTTATGTAATGTTGCATAGGCTGGGAGGCGAGCTCTTCCAAGCCGCGTTGAGCGGACACATTTCAGTACAATGAGGTATCGCCTAAAGAGATGTCAATGACACACCCAGCAATTGAAATCCTGGGCGGGGAGGGGTTTGCTGAGAGAAACAATACTGTGACAGATCTATCCTATATAGCCTGCTCCGGTTCCTGAGAGGAAAGGAGAGTCTCTTCCCTTGCTGAGCTTTTCACCACCACCGCACATTTCCTACACAGCTCTCTCAGGGATCAGGTCAACAAACCTACCCCACATCTCCCCTCACTACAATGTCTGCATATGGAGCCCACACAGGAATATGCAGTGAGTGGCGTAGAAAATTTGCCATAAGCAAGTAGGAAATTGGAACCGTTTTGGTCCACAGTTTGGGCGGTGAAGTGCAGCTATAGTGGGGCCCTCAGGCTCCGGTGCCACTGCACTTGCTGCACCACCAATAGCTGTTCCTGTTAATATTTTGTACCAACCCATCATTTTCTTAACTTTGTTTGCAGTACATATATAAATATTAACTTTACATTTCTATGGCATGAAAGTCTCATAGCACCCTTTGCAATGTAAATAGTCTAGCCCCTTAACATTCCCTCAGTGATTTAATTCATAGTTAATGATGGAACACATAATAACTAGTCTGTGGTACGCGGACGTGCCTGTGAGGGAAAAGAAGGAGAATGAGGGGCAGATTGCTGGTCGCAAGGAGGGAAACGAGGGGAGGTGGAAGGATTGTCAGACTGCCCAAGACAGAGGTAATGAGGGAAAGGTAAAATGTGAAGTGCATGGAATAATAGAGAAATATAGCATTTATGTAAGGACAGCATCTGTTCTGTTAACCAGCATCAGTTAATTTTTCACCCGAGGAGTTCTGTCTATATTTTAAATTTGAAAGTGCATGTACTCTATCCTAAAATGTTTTTATAGCAGAACTGAGAAGCACAGGTACTCTCCTTTTCAAATTATTAATTACCGGACCATTTAAAGCACTGCTAAAGCCACAACAAACCGCCAGTTCAAGTAAGCACATGTGTGCATTGTCAATTTAAATAAACGTGGAAAAAACTAGCTGTTGCATCGTCTTTTACTTGTGACAAAAATAAATGTGGATAAATACAGAAAAAAAGCCCAAAAAATAAATATGGATAAATACAGACTGAAATGGCAAAAAAATAAATAGCATAAAACCGGGAACCCTATTTATAATGGCTGGGGGTCAGCGGCGGACAGAAAGACCGTCTGCCGCTTTTCTGCCTGGTCGACATGACGACTGGGCAGAAAAGCGTTCAATATGGTGGCGGTGTCTTTCAGGTACTGCCAGCCATATTAGAATGTGCATTTGTGAATGCTTTTCTGTGGCGGCAAGGCATGCAGAGTCTGCTTAGGGGGACCGTTGCGGGCCCACATGGACTCTGGGGGGTGGGGGGTGCACATGGGGGGTACCTATGGTACCCCCCTGCCATTCAAAAAACAACATGGAAGGCACCGTTCGGTGCCTGTCACGTTGTGCTTTGAAAAGCACAACATGTGTTTTTAGCATTGTGGCGGGCAGTGCTGAAAGCAATGTTAAAAATACGGGATGCACCCGCCACTTTGGTGGGCGCATCCTAATTGCCCCGACGGGACCCCTGCCCTTATGGCGGGCAGTCCCTTTTACCGTGAGGATGGCGCCCGCCATCCTAATGAGGCCCTATGTTTGTAATTTTATTAAAAGTATTATTAAAAATCTAGGTATAACTTTTAATAGCAAATCTTTATGGATGTTTTATCATCGTTGGGCATTTTCGTGTTTATAAATTTGAAATTCTGGTGCATTTTCAATTACTAATTCAATATTTATTCATGTTTAACTTGAAATCTAAAAGCACACTTGATAATAATCATGTTTATTGTATCATTTCTTTATTTATATTTTTCTTTTTATGAGCATGTTGGTTGAAATGTGATGAGTACTTTGAATACAATCACATGCTATTCATACTGGTAAATTATATTATGGGTATTATTACAATGTCAGACGTTAAGCCTCTGAATTCTAGTAGGAGTCTTGCAGACCGACATGGCAGCTCTACAGTGTGACTTTGGGATTATGATGTTGACTCTTTCAGTGTAAAACACCTGATCGGCAGTGTTTTCAATATCAGGATTACAATGTTTTACATCTTTTCCATTCAGGCTTTTCTGACATTGAAGGGCTGTCAGAAAGTTGCTTTTGTGGCCTGTAGCAGGGCTCCCTTTATTATTATTATTATTATGTTTCTTATATAGCGCCTGAATCGACCCCCGAAGGGGTATCTCCGCGCTTGCCTTGGGAACCCGTCCTGGCTTTTCCCTGTGAGATAGCCCCTACAGGGCATCCCCAAGGTGAAAGCCAGGCATCCCGCGGCGGGGGGGCCATTGTGGAGATTAAGCAAGCTTAATGCCCAGAGTTGCAGAGTGTGAACCCATGATTAGGTCAGGCACCGAAGCGAGAATTATCGAGTCCATGGACATTTGAGCTCAAGACCCTGCCGCGTCGGGAATTGAACCCTGGTCCAAGGTCTGACCTCTGCTTCAGGGTCTGCCTGCTCTAACCAGTGAGCCACACTTCTCCACCTTTTTTACCATCTTTACCTGGAGGCATACGGTTTTTGGTCATGTGCCCCCCATTGAAATCCCAGCACTGTCTGGCTGGCACCCGATGGTCCGTTGCAGATATTCCCACAAATTCCTATTTCTCTACGAGATATTTTGGTACACCCTGTTTTTGAACACAGTGCAATCTTCTCTAGGGATATATGTTTTTACATCCTCACTAGGGGCCCCATTATGATTTCTGGCGGATCACCACCGCCCATATGGCAGTGGCGATCCGCCCGCAGAAAACCTCCGCCCATACTGTAATCTCCCCCGCCACATTACCTAGGCGGGGGGGGAGCCCGGCAGACGGAAAGACCGTCCGTCGTTTTTCCGCCTGGTCAGAGAGTCGACCCGGCGGAAAAGCTGCTAACATGGCGGCGGTGTCTCCCAGACACCACCATCCATATTAGCATAAATGCGGGGACATGCCTCGTTGCCACCACTGAAGGCAGGGGAAATCACTTGCGGGACCCCTAGCGGGCCCCCAGGGATTCTGTGGGCTGGGGGGTGCACAAGGAGGGATACCTATGGTAACCCCTGCATTTCAAAATACAATGTGGCAGGCACCGCTCAGTGCGTGTCACATTGTGCATTAAAATGCATGATGTGCATTTTTAGCATTGTGGCGGGCGGTGCTTTCAGTACCGCCTGCTGCAATGCTAAAAATGTGGGATGCGCCCACCAGTGTGGCGGGAGCATCCTAATGGCCCCACGGGACCCCCTTGAGAGGCACTAAGGCCTAATTTTTATGAACAAAATTCTTGTTGCCACAGTTGTTCAGCAAATTTATTAAATCAAATGTTCCTCCAATGAGACAAACATAAACAATGTTATACACAGTTCAAGAGAACTCAAAAAATTAGTACTTATCAATAAACTGATCAATATCTCTGTTTTGAGAAGTACATATCACTTTATAGTATTGTTAAATATTCATCCACAACCCAATGCATTTCGGGTTCATTCAGAACCCTTCATCAGGGGAAATCAAGTTTACATATTTACAAATGGTTTGAACTCCTCGGAGCCAGTCAGATTGCGAATCTACAACAAGAAGAGTTTAAAAATGTCAGTTTCAAAATAAAGGAAATGAGTACAGCAGTATTCATTTGTGATCCATGTCCCTGTGGGTTTTTCATACCGCAAAACGACAATAGTGTCTAAAAAAGTTGCCTCCACCATGTGAGTTAAAAACAATGTGAATCAAAAAACATAATAAAGCCAAAGTCTATATGCCTGTGTGAGCAGTGAAGTAAAAGAATCACCACATATGTCTAACCGTGCTCAATGCCACTTAGATATGATTAGGAATAATCTATGGTGAGATGTTCAAAGTACCTCAAAAGGCCAAAGAGGTCTATCGCAAACAAGTTTGATGCACAGCACTTTTTCTTGAAAAAATTAATAAAGTACTGTTGTTTAACCATCCTGGTGCTAATCATCACCGTTAAACTGTTAGTATCAACAAGCTTAGTACTCACAACAAGTTCAGGAAGATAACCAGAAACTCGGATACTCCCCCTCCGTTTTTCTTAACTCTACCTCATGGGAAAATCTGTAACCAATGTTGATTTCTATGTAAGTCTATTTTATAGAAAGAATGGTAAAACGTTTATGAGAACGGACTATTTACTCACAATAATAATCTCTCAGTTTTTGATGCAAAATGCTGGGTCTCGTGTTATCACCCTTCTGAGGAAGTATCTGAAACCAATACCATACTAGTAGGTAAAACGTATCTGGAATCGAAGAAACAATTAGAAAGCAGTTATGAAAGGGAGGTTATTGTGACCGACCCCCTACCTTCGAATCTTCAAATATGCTGCGCAAATAAGTCTCACTGCTCCTCGTGTGTGTTCACAAATGGTAGCCGGATTCGACTCATGTTATTAGTCAGAGAGACGGCGCACCGCCCTTCATTAATCAGCAACATCAACAAAGGACTCCTAAGTTGTCCTTATCCAAAATGGCGCTTCCCTCTAGTCTAAAGCTACATAAACCTCATCAAGTGTAGATGGCTAATAAAAATAGATTAAGATGAAAGTAAAAATGAAAATGAAAATAAATATAAATGAAAATAAAAATAAAAAGTGCAAAATGAAATTTAAACGTGCAAATTAAATACTCTGTCGTCTGAAGTATGTAAAATGCCCCTCACATTCTGAACTCAAATGGTAATACACTTATAAAAAACACAGAAGTTCGTAGTGGTCATTAAGACCCCTGGGATTACGCTCCCTAATTTGAGGATCCACTGTGTCTCTTTCTGTGAAAGTGTGGTGTTGATGTCAGTACCTGTGTGTGGTGTAATGCGTTCAAGGATGGTGTATCTCAATTGCGGAATTGTGTGTCCTGTGTTAACCCAGTGTGCTCCTAGTACAGAGTTCATGTTTTTATTGCGTATGCCGCTCTTATGCTCGACTATCCGTGTTTTGATTTTTCTACTTGTTCTGCCCACATATGTTAATCCACATGGACACTTGATTGCATATATTACATTCTCAGTCGTACAATCAGAAGTGTGCCTTAAGGGAATGATTTTGCCAGTATGGGGATGTCGATATTCTTTCCCGATAATTACGTTCCCACATTGACCACAATTGTGGCACTTTCTCATCCCCTTAAATTCACTCAATGTATTTTTCTTTGGAGATTTCAACAGTTCTCGAAGATTTTGGGCCCGGGTATGGGCAAATAGGGGTTTTCCTGTAATGATACCATGAAAATCAGGTTCATTTTCAATCAGTTCCCATCTCTTGCAGATGATTGCTTTAATTTTTGGAGCTTGGGTGGAATATTTTAAGACAAACACTTCCTTTTTAGCGCTGGGTTTATCCTGTTTCCGTAGAAGATCTTCTCTTTTTTTGTTGGACACTGTTCTTCTCGCTTCAATCAAAGTGGAATCTGGATAACCCCTAGATTTATATCTCTTCACCTGATCATCCATCAGTTGTTCACAATCTTCTTTCTGTGATGTTATCCTTTTGATTCTCATCAGCTGTGAAACAGGTAAATGTTTCCTCAGAGACAATGGATGTGCGCTAGAGAATAAAGTGCACTGTTTACATCAGTTGGTTTTTTGTAAACTCTGGTCACCAGTCCTCTTTCTGTTTTCAAAATTTCAATGTCCAGAAAATGTATCTTCTTCTCATTGATATCATGTGTGAACTGTATCCGACTATTGAATAAATTCAGTTCATCAAGGCATTTTTCCAGTGTTGAACGTGGGCCTTTCCAAATAACTAAGATGTCATCGATGTAACGGATGAACATCATGGCATTTAGTTTCCAGTCAGGATGATGGAGTATGTATTTCTCTTCAAAGTGTGCCATAAATGTATTTGCATACGCGGGCGCCCCTGGAAATCCCATGGAGGTCCCTGTCCTTTGTGCATAAAATCGATCTTGCCAGCAAAAATAACTATGAAACAGAGCAAAGTGTAATAGTTCCAATAAAAATACACTTTTTTCATGTGGTAAATGTGAATTGAGGAGTCTCCATTCTGTGGCTTTAAGTCCTTCTTCATGGGCTATAGATGTATAAAGCGCCACCACATCGATGGTACAAAGCAGTATGTTTTGATGAAAATGTCTTTTATGGAATCAAGTTTTCTTAGACAATCTGTTGTGTCTTTCACATAGGTCGTCCAGCTCTGGACAAGTGGTTGTAAATAGAAATCCAAAAAGAAACCCAATGCTTCATGTATTGACCCACACCCCTCCACAATGGGGCGGAATGGGGGGTTGTTTCCTTCTTTATGTACCTTAGGTAACATGTACATTGAAGGAGTTTTAGGGTGTTGGTTGTACAAAAACTGTTTTTCTTTTTCCGTGATCACTCCCGTCTCCACTGCTTTTGTCAAAATGGTATTCAAAACTTGTTGTAGCTCTTTAATGGGGTCTACTTCTAGTTGGAAATAAATGTCTTCATCCGAAACATGCGTGTTTACATTACTTTGGTAGAATTCAGTGTCAAGAATCACCAATGCACCTCCCTTATTTGCTGGTAAAAAGGTTATTGTATAATCTTGTCGCATGTTGTTTAGAATCCTCCGGTCTTCAGAGGTTAGATTAGGATAGGCAGATGTTGTATATTTGACTTGTTCTAAGTCTTTTTTCACCAAGACTTCAAAGTTATCCAAGGTTTTGTGGGATATAGGTGAGACAAATTTACTTTTGGGTTTAAACTGAGTTTCAGTTATTTGTGTAACCGTAGTCATCCCACTTGAGATGAACCACATTAGTCTCAATTTTCTCATAAATTTGAATAGGGAAACCTCGGTCTCCAGTACATTCGAGGTGTATGATGGCACAAATGATAATCCCTTGTTTAATATTTTCAATTCCTTTTGGTTGATTTTTTTCCGTGAGATGTTGATTACTAAGGACTCTTCAGTTGTTATTTCTTTGGTTCTCGTCTTGGTCTGCCCGTTTCCACTTGTGTTGTTTTTTTTGTTTTTTCCCCTACGTGTCCTCCGTCTCCAGAGGTTGCTTTGTCCGGAGGTATTTTTTCCACTTGGCCTTCCTCTAAAAAAGGCTGCCCAATTGTCGAGGTAGATGGTGTATCGTCTCTGGTTTTTCTTAGGGTTTGCGACACTGATGCCGCACTTGGTCTTTGCATTGTTAGGTCTTGGTCTGTAGCGACACTCTCTTCTGATGAAGTTGTTCAAGGTTTTTTAAAGACTCTTTTCTGGGCATAGTTGTCAGCCCACGTATAAACTTCATCAAGTTTATAGTCAATAGTATCCCGTCTAAATTTTCGGGTCTTGCATTCATGTACCTCACGGGCATGGATATCTAAATTCCTGTTGATGTCTTCCAAAGTTTTGGTCCAGTCTTCCCCTTCCATCTTGCTTGAAAGATCATCCTCAAGTTTGTTGATGTCCTGTGTCAATTCCTTTAAAGCATTGGAAATCTCTTCCACCAGTAGTAAAATTAAATCCAGAGAACACTTGTTTAAAATTGCGTACCATCGTGACATGAAGGCCCTGTCGAATTTAAATAACATAGGCCGTGGGGCAATCCGCAATCCTCAGGGTATCCTCCTGACCTTGTGATACTCCATAAGTGTAGTAGTGTGTAACCGCTGGTTGATTTCCTTTTCCATGAGATATTCTAACCGTCTCAGTTGATTTGTAGTAGATCCGGTAGCTGAACTGAACTCGCGAATTTCTTTAACCAAAGCATATATAGTGTCTGCTTCTTCACTTGAATAAGCTTTTGTTTCAGCCTGATTAGTTGTTAGATTCGATATGTCTTGCCACATCTTTTTGGGTGCTAGAGCCACAATGTGGTACCTAATGGTTAAGAATGTGTAAATGTGGGTGGGTCTGCACACCTTTTTATCAAACTTATAAATTAAGATTATTACAATGTTATCTTATGTCTGCGTGCAGTGCTTGTGAGGGAAGGCACCTTTCCCCCGGGAAAAATGCTTATGTGTAAGTCTAGAGAAAACCCAAGACTAAAGCAATGCACAGCTTGAGAGGCACTAAGGCCTAATTTTTATGAACAAAATTCTTGTTGCCACAGTTGTTCAGCAAATTTATTAAATCAAATGTTCCTCCAATGAGACAAACATAAACAATGTTATACACAGTTCAAGAGAACTCCAAAAATTAGTACATATCAATAAACTGATCAATATCTCTGTTTTGAGAAGTACATATCACTTTATAGTATTGTTAAATATTCATCCACAACCCAATGCATTTCGGGTTCATTCAGAACCCTTCATCAGGGGAAATCAAGTTTACATATTTACAAATGGTTTGAACTCCTCGGAGCCAGTCAGATTGCGAATCTACAACAAGAAGAGTATAAAAATTTCAGTTTCAAAATAAAGGAAATATAAACATAGAGTACAGCAGTATTCATTTGTGATCCATGTCCCTGTGGGTTTTTCATACCGCAAAACTACTATAGTGTCTAAAAAAGTTGCCTCAACCATGTGAGTTAAAAACAATGTGAATCAAAAGACATAATAAAGCCAAAGTCTATATGCCTGTGTGAGCAGTGAAGTAAAAGAATCACCACATATGTCTAACCGTGCTCAATGCCACTTAGATATGATTAGGAATAATCTATGGTGAGATGTTCAAAGTACCTCAAAAGGCCAAAGAAGTCTATCGCAAACAAGTTTGATGCACAGCACTTTTTCTTGAAAAAATTAATAAAGTACTGTTGTTTAACCATCCTGGTGCTAATCATCACTGTTAAACTGTTAGTATCAACAAGCTTAGTACTCACAACAAGTTCAGGAAGATAACCAGAAACTCGGATACTCCCCCTCCGTTTTTCTTAACTCTACCTCATGGGAAAATCTGTAACCAATGTTGATTTCTATGTAAGTCTATTCGATAGAAAGAATGGTAAAACGTTTATGAGAACGGACTTTTTACTCACAATAATAATCTCTCCGTTTTCGATGCAAAATGCTGGGTCTCGTGTTATCACCCTTCCGAGGAAGTATCTGAAACCAATACCATACTAGTAGGTAAAATGTATCGGGAATCGAAGAAACAATTAGAAAGCAGTTATGAAAGGGAGGTTATTGTGACCGACCCCCTACCTTCGAATCTTCAAATATGCTGCGCAAATAAGTCTCACTGCTCCTCGTGTGTGTTCCCAAACGGTAGCCGGATTCGACTCATGTTATTAGTCAGAGAGACGGCGCACCGCCCTCCATTAATCAGCAACATCAACAAAGGACTCCTAAGTTGTCCTTATCCAAAATGGCGCTTCCCTCTAGTCTAAAGCTACATATAAACCTCATCGAGTGTAGATGGCTAATAAAAATAGATTAAGATGAAAGTAAAAATGAAAATGAAAATAAATATAAATGAAAATAAAAATAAAAAGTGCAAAATGAAATTTAAACGTGCAAATTAAATACTCTGTCGTCTGAAGTATATAAAATGCCCCTCACATTCTGAACTCAAATGGTAATACACTTATAAAAAACACAGAAGTTCGTAGTGGTCATTAAGACCCCCTGGGATTACGCTCCCTAATTTGAGGATCCACTGTGTCTCTTTCTGTGAAAGTGTGGTGTTGATGTCAGTACCTGTGTGTGGTGTAATGCGTTCAAGGATGGTGTATCTCAATTGCGGAATTGTGTGTCCTGTGTTAACCCAGTGTGCTGCTAGTGCAGAGTTCATGTTTTTATTGCGTATGCGGCTCTTATGCTCGACTATCCGTGTTTTGATTTTTCTACTTGTTCTGCCCACATATGTCAATCCACATGGACACTTGATTGCATATATTACATTCTCAGTCGTACAATCAGAAGTGTGCCTTAAGGGAATGATTTTGCCAGTATGGGGATGTTGATATTCTTTCCCAATAATTACGTTCCCACATTGACCACAATTGTGGCACTTTCTCATCCCCTTAAATTCACTCAATGTGTTTTTCTTTGGAGATTTCAACAGTTCTCGAAGATTTTGGGCCCGGGTATGGGCAAATAGTGGTGTTCCTGTAATGATACCATGAAAATCAGGTTCATTTTCAATCAGTTCCCATCTCTTGCAGATGATAGCTTTAATTTTTGGAGCTTGGGTGGAATATTTTAAGACAAACACTTCCTTTTTAGAGCTGGGTTTATCCTGTTTCTGTAGAAGATCTTCTCTTTTTTTGTTGGACACTGTCCTTCTCGCTTCAATCAAAGTGGAATCTGGATAACCCCTAGATTTATATCTCTTCACCTGATCATCCATCAGTTATTCACAATCTTCTTTCTGTGATGTTATCCTTTTGATTCTCATCAGCTGTGAAACAGGTAAATGTTTTCTCAGAGACAATGGATGTGCGCTAGAGAAATGAAGTGCACTGTTTACATCAGTTGGTTTTTTGTAAACTCTGGTCACCAGTCCTGTTTCTGTTTTCAAAATTTCAATGTCCAGAAAATGTATCTTCTTCTCATTGATATCATGTGTGAACTGTATCCGACTATTGAATACATTCAGTTCATCAAGGCATTTTTCCAGTGTTGAGCGTGGGCCTTTCCAAATAACTAAGATGTCATCGATGTAACGGATGAACATCATGGCATTTAGTTTCCAGTCAGGATGATGGAGTATGTATTTCTCTTCAAAGTGTGCCATAAATGTATTTGCATACGCGGGCGCCCCCGGAAATCCCATGGAGGTCCCTGTCCTTTGTGCATAAAATCGATCTTGCCAGCAAAAATAACTATGAAACAGAGCAAAGTGTAATAGTTCCAATAAAAATACACTTTTTTCATGTGGTAAATCTGAATTGAGGAGTCTCCATTCTGTGGCTTCAAGTCCTTCTTCATGGGCTATAGATGTATAAAGCGCCACCACATCGATGGTACAAAGCAGTATGTTTTGAGTGAAAATGTCTTTTATGGAATCAAGTTTTCTTGGACAATCTGTTGTGTCTTTCACATAGGTTGTCCAGCTCTGGACAAGTGGTTGTAAATAGAAATCCAAAAAGAAACCCAATGCTTTATGTATTGACCCACACCCCGGCACAATGGGGCGGAATGGCGGGTTGTTTCTGTCTTTATGTACCTTAGGTAAAATGTACATTGAAGGAGTTTTAGGGTGTTGGTTGTACAAAAACTGTTTTTCTTTTTCCGTGATCACTCCCGTCTCCACTGCTTTTGTCAAAATGGTACTCAAAACTGGTTGTAGCTCCTTAATGGGGTCTACTTCTAGTTGGAAATAAATGTCTTCATCCAAAACATGCGTGTTTACATTACTTTGGTAGAATTCAGTGTCAAGAACCACCAAGGCACCTCCCTTATCTGCTGGTAAAAAGGTTATTGTATGATCTTGTCGCATGTTGTTTAGAATCCTCCGGTCTTCAGAGGTTAGATTAGGATAGGCAGATGTTGTAGATTTGACTTGTTCTAAGTATTTTTTCACCAAGACTTCAAAGTTATCCAAGGTTTTGTGGGATATAGGTGAGACAAATTTACTTTTGGGTTTAAACTGAGTTTCAGTTATTTGTGTATCCGTAGTCATCCCACTTGAGAAGAACCACCTTAGTCTCAATTTTCTCATAAATTTGAATAGGGAAACCTCGGTCTCCAATACATTCGAGGTGTATGATGGCACACATGATAATCCCTTGTTTAATATTTTCAATTCCTTTTGGTTGAATTTTTTCTGTGAGATGTTGATTACTAAGGACTCTTCAGTTGTTATTTCTTTGTTTCTCGTCTTGGTCTGCCCGTTTCCACTGGTGTTGTTTTTTTTGTTTTTTTCCCTACGTGTCCTCCGTCTCCAGAGGTTGCTTTGTCCGGAGGTATTTTTTCCACTTGGCCTTCCTCTAAAAAAGGCTGCCCAATTGTCGAGGTAGATGGTGTATCGTCTCTGGTTTTTCTTAGGGTTTGCCCGCGTATGCAAATACATTTATGGCACACTTTGAAGAGAAATACATACTCCATCATCCTGACTGGAAACTAAATGCCATGATGTTCATCCGTTACATCGATGACATCTTAGTTATTTGGAAAGGCCCACGTTCAACACTGGAAAAATGCCTTGATGAACTGAATTTATTCAATAGTCGGATACAGTTCACACATGATATCAATGAGAAGAAGATACATTTTCTGGACATTGAAATTTTTAAAACAGAAACAGGACTGGTGACCAGAGTTTACAAAAAACCAACTGATGTAAACAGTGCACTTCATTTCTCTAGCGCACATCCATTGTCTCTGAGTAAACATTTACCTGTTTCACAGCTGATGAGAATCAAAAGGATAACATCACAGAAAGAAGATTGTGAACAACTGATGGATGATCAGGTGAAGAGATATAAATCTAGGGGTTATCCAGATTCCACTTTGATTCAAGCGCGAAGGACAGTGTCCAACAAAAAAAGAGAAGATCTTCTACAGAAACAGGATAAACCCAGCGCTAAAAAGGAAGTGTTTGTCTTAAAATATTCCACCAAAGCTCCAAAAATTAAAGCTATCATCTGCAAGAGACGGGAACTGATTGAAAATGAACCTGATTTTCATGGTATCATTACAGAAACACCCCTATTTGCCCATACCCGGGCCCAAAATCTTCGAGAACTGTTGAAATCTCCAAAGAAAAACACATTGAGTGAATTTAAGGGGATGAGAAAGTGCCACAATTGTGGTCAATGTGGGAACGTAATTATCGGGAAAGAATATCGACATCCCCATACTGGCAAAATCATTCCCTTAAGGCACACTTCTGATTGTACGACTGAGAATGTAATATATGCAATCAAGTGTCCATGTGGATTGACATATGTGGGCAGAACAAGTAGAAAAATCAAAACACGGATAGTCGAGCATAAGAGCCGCATACGCAATAAAAACATGAAGTCTGCACTAGCAGCACACTGGGTTAACACAGGACACACAATTCCGCAATTGAGATACACCATCCTTGAACGCATTACACCACACACAGGTACTGACATCAACACCACACTTTCACAGAAAGAGACACAGTGGATTCTCAAATTAGGGACCGTAATCCCAGGGGGTCTTAATGACCACTACGAACTTCTGTGTTTTTTATAAGTGTATTACCATTTGAGTTCAGAATGTGAAGGGCATTTTATATACTTCAGACGACAGAGTGTTTCATTTGCACGTTTAAATTTCATTTTGCACTTTTTATTTTTATTTTCATTTATATTTATTTTCATTTTCATTTTTACTTTCATCTTAATCTATTTTTATTAGGCATCTACACTCGATGAGGTTTATGTAGCTTTAGACTAGAGGGAAGCGCCATTTTGTATAAGGACAACTTAGGAGTCCTTTGTTGATGTTGCTGATTAATGAAGGGCGGTGCGCCGTCTCTCTGACTAATAACATGAGTCGAATCCGGCTACCGTTTGTGAACACACACGAGGAGCAGTGAGACTTATTTGCGCAGCATATTTGAAGATTCGAAGGTAGGGGGTCGGTCACAATAACCTCCCTTTCATAACTGCTTTCTAATTGTTTCTTTGATTCCCGATACGTTTTACCTACTAGTATGGTATTGGTTTCAGATACTTCCTCGGAAGGGTGATAACACGAGACCCAGCACTTTGCATCGAAAACGGAGAGATTATTATTGTGAGTAAATAGTCCGTTCTCATAAACGTTTTACCATTCTTTCTATCGAATAGACTTACATAGAAATCAACATTGGTTACAGATTTTCCCATGAGGTAGAGTTAAGAAAAACGGAGGGGGAGTACCCAAGTTTCTGGTTATCTTCCTGAACTTGTTGTGAGTACTAAGCTTGTTGATACTAACAGTTTAACGGTGATGATTAGCACCAGGATGGTTAAACAACAGTACTTTATTAATTTTTTCAAGAAAAAGTGCTGTGCATCAAACGTGTTTGCGATAGACCTCTTTGGCCTTTTGAGGTACTTTGAACATATCACCATAGATTATTCCTAATCATATCTAAGTGGCATTGAGCACGGTTAGACATATGTGGTGATTCTTTTACTTCACTGCTCACACAGGCATATAGACTTTGGCTTTATTATGTCTTTTGATTCACATTGTTTTTAACTCACATGGTGGAGGCAACTTTTTTAGACACTATTGTCGTTTTGCGGTGTGAAAAACCCACAGGGACATGGATCACAAAGGAATACTGCTGTACTCTATGTTTATATTTCCTTTATTTTGAAACTGAAATTTTTATACTCTTCTTGTTGTAGATTCGCAATCTGACTGGCTCCGAGGAGTTCAAACCATTTGTAAATATGTAAACTTGATTCCCCCTGATGAAGGGTTCTGAATGAACCCGAAATGCATTGGGTTGTGGATGAATATTTAACAATACTATAAAGTGATATGTACTTCTCAAAACAGAGATATTGATCAGTTTATTGATAAGTACTAATTTTTTGAGTTCTCTTGAACTGTGTATAACATTGTTTATGTTTGTCTCATTGGAGGAACATTTGATTAAATTAATTTGCTGAACAACTGTGGCAACAAGAATTTTGTTCAAAAAATTAGGCCTTAGTGCCTCTCAAGCTGTGCATTGCTTTAGTCTTGGGTTTTCTCTAGACTCACACATAAGCATTTTTCCGGGGGGAAAGGTGCCTTCCCTCACAAGCACTGCACGCAGACATAAGATAACATTGTGATAATCTTAATTTATAAGTTTGATAAAAAGGTGTGCAGACCCACCCACATTTACACATTCTTAACCATTAGGTACCACATTGTGGCTCTAGCACCCAAAAAGATGTGGCAAGACATATCGAATCTAACAACTAATCAGGCTGAAACAAAAGCTTATTCAAGTGAAGAAGCAGACACTATATATGCTTTGGTTAAAGAAGTTCGCGAGTTCAGTTCAGCTACTGGATCTACTACAAATCAACTGAGACAGTTAGAATATCTCATGAAAAAGGAAATCAACCAGCGGTTACACGCTACTACACTTATAGAGTATCACAAGGTCAGGAGGATACCCCGAGGATTGCGGATTGCCCCACGGCCTATGTTATTTAAATTCGACAAGGCCTTCATGTCACGATGGTACGCAATTTTAAACAAGTGTTCTCTGGATTTAATTTTACTACTGGTGGAAGAGATTTCCAATGCTTTAAAGGAATTGACACAGGACATCAACAAACTTAAGGATGATCTTTCAAGCAAAATGGAAGGGGAAGACTGGACCAAAACTTTGGAAGACATCAACAGGAATTTAGACATCCATGCCCGTGAGGTACATGAACGCAAGACCCAAAAATTTAGACGGGATACTATTGACTATAAACTTGATGAAGTTTATACGTGGGCTGACAACTATGCCCAGAAAAGAGTCTTTAAAAAACTTGGAACAACTTCATCGGAAGAGAGTGTCGCTACAGACCGAGACCTAACGATGCAAAGACCAAGTGCGGCATCAGTGTCGCAAACCCTAAGAAAAACATGAGACGATACACCATCTACCTCGACAATTGGGCAGCCTTTTTTAGAGGAAGGCCAAGTGGAAAAAATACCTCCGGACAAAGCAACCTCTGGAGACGGAGGACACGTAGGGGAAAAAACAAAAAAAACAACACCAGTGGAAACGGGCAGACCAAGACGAGAACCAAAGAAATAACAACTGAAGAGTCCTTAGTAATCAATATCTCACGGAAAAAATTCAACCAAAAGGAATTGAAAATATTAAGCAAGGGATTATCATTTGTGCCATCATACACCTCGAATGTACTGGAGACCGAGGTTTCCCTATTCAAATTTATGAGAAAATTGAGACTAAGGTGGTTCTTCTCAAGTGGGATGACTACGGATACACAAATAACTGAAACTCAGTTTAAACCCAAAAGTAAATTTGTCTCACCTATATCCCACAAAACCTTGGATAACTTTGAAGTCTTGGTGAAAAAAGACTTAGAACAAGTCAAATATACAACATCTGCCTATCCTAATCTAACCTCTGAAGACCGGAGGATTCTAAACAACATGCGACAAGATCATACAATAACCTTTTTACCAGCAGATGAGGGAGGTGCCTTGGTGGTTCTTGACACTGAATTCTACCACAGTAATGTAAACACGCATGTTTCGGATGAAGACATTTATTTCCAACTAGAAGTAGACCCCATTAAGGAGCTACAACAAGTTTTGAGTACCATTTTGACAAAAGCAGTGGAGACGGGAGTGATCACGGAAAAAGAAAAACAGTTTTTGTACAACCAACACCCTAAAACTCCTTCAATGTACATGTTACCTAAGGTACAATAAAGACAGAAACAACCCCCCATTCCGCCCCATCGTGGCGGGGTGTGGGTCAATACATGAAGCATTGGGTTTCTTTTTGGATTTCTATTTACAACCACTTGTCTAGAGCTGGAAAATCTATGTGAAAGACACAACAGATTGTCTAAGAAAACTTGATTCCATAAAAGACATTTTCACTCAAAACATACTGCTTTGTACCATCGATGTGGTGGCGCTTTATACATCTATAGCCCATGAAGAAGGACTTGAAGCCACAGAATGGAGACTCCTCAATTCAGATTTACCACATGAAAAAAGTGTATTTTTATTGGAACTATTACACTTTGCTCTGTTTCATAGTTATTTTTGCTGGCAAGATCGATTTTATGCACAAAGGACAGGGACCTCCATGGGATTTCCGGGGGCGCCCGCGTATGCAAATACATTTATGGCACACTTTGAAGAGAAATACATGTTCCATCATCCTGACTGGAAACTAAATGCCATGATGTTCATCCGTTACATCGATGACATCTTAGTTATTTGGAAAGGCCCACGTTCAACACTGGAAAAATGCCTTGATGAACTGAATTTATTCAATAGTCGGATACAGTTCACACATGATATCAATGAGAAGAAGATACTTTTTCTGGACATTGAAATTTTGAAAACAGAAACAGGACTGGTGACCAGAGTTTACAAAAAACCAACTGATGTAAACAGTGCACTTCATTTCTCTAGCGCACATCCATTGTCTCTGAGAAAACATTTACCTGTTTCACAGCTGATGAGAATCAAAAGGATAACATCACAGAAAGAAGATTGTGAACAACTGATGGATGATCAGGTGAAGAGATATAAATCTAGGGGTTATCCAGATTCCACTTTGATTCAAGCGCGAAGGACAGTGTCCAACAAAAAAAGAGAAGATCTTCTACAGAAACAGGATAAACCCAGCGCTAAAAAGGAAGTGTTTGTCTTAAAATATTCCACCCAAGCTCCAAAAATTAAAGCTATCATCTGCAAGAGATGGGAACTGATTGAAAATGAACCTGATTTTCATGGTATCATTACAGGAACACCCCTATTTGCCCATACCCGGGCCCAAAATCTTCGAGAACTGTTGAAATCTCCAAAGAAAAACACATTGAGTGAATTTAAGGGGATGAGAAAGTGCCACAATTGTGGTCAATGTGGGAACGTAATTATCAGGAAGAATATCGATATCACCATACTGGCAAAATCATTCCCTTAAGGCACACTTCTGATTGTACGACTGAGAATGTAATATATGCAATCAAGTGTCCATGTGGATTGACATATGTGGGAAGAACAAGTAGAAAAATCAAAACACGGATAGTCGAGCATAAGAGCCGCATACGCAATAAAAACATGAACTCTGCACTAGCAGCACACTGGGTTAACACAGGACACACAATTCCGCAATTATGATACACCATCCTTGAACGCATTACACCACACACAGGTACTGACATCAACACCACACTTTCACAGAAAGAGACACAGTGGATCCTCAAATTAGGGACCGTAATCCCAGGGGGTCTTAATGACCACTACGAACTTCTGTGTTTTTTTATAAGTGTATTACCATTTGAGTTCAGAATGTGAGGGGCATTTTACATACTTCAGACGACAGAGTATTTAATTTGCACGTTTAAATTTCATTTCGCACTTTTTATTTTTATTTTCATTGATATTTATTTTCATTTTCATTTTTACTTTCATCTTAATCTATTTTTATTAGCCATCTACACTCGATGAGGTTTATGTAGCTTTAGACTAGAGGGAAGCGCCATTTTGGATAAGGACAACTTAGGAGTCCTTTGTTGATGTTGCTGATTAATGAAGGGCGGTGCGCCGTCTCTCTGACTAATAACATGAGTCGAATCCGGCTACCGTTTGTGAACACACACGAGGAGCAGTGAGACTTATTTGCGCAGCATATTTGAAGATTCGAAGGTAGGGGGTCGGTCACAATAACCTCCCTTTCATAACTGCTTTCTAATTGTTTCTTCGATTCCCGATACGTTTTACCTACTAGTATGGTATTGGTTTCAGATACTTCCTCGGAAGGGTGATAACACGAGACCCAGCATTTTGCATCGAAAACGGAGAGATTATTATTGTGAGTAAATAGTCCGTTCTCATAAACGTTTTACCATTCTTTCTATTGAATAGACTTACATAGAAATCCACATTGGTTACAGATTTTCCCATGAGGTAGAGTTAAGAAAAACGGAGGGGGAGTATCCGAGTTTCTGGTTATCTTCCTGAACTTGTTGTGAGTACTAAGCTTGTTGATACTAACAGTTTAACGGTGATGATTAGCACCAGGATGGTTAAACAACAGTACTTTATTAATTTTTTCAAGAAAAAGTGCTGTGCATCAAACTTGTTTGCGATAGACCTCTTTGGCCTTTTGAGGTACTTTGAACATCTCACCATAGATTATTCCTAATCATATCTAAGTGGCATTGAGCACGGTTAGACATATGTGGTGATTCTTTTACTTCACTGCTCACACAGGCATATAGACTTTGGCTTTATTATGTCTTTTGATTCACATTGTTTTTAACTCACATGGTGGAGGCAACTTTTTTAGACACTATTGTCGTTTTGCGGTATGAAAAACCCACAGGGACATGGATCACAAATGAATACTGCTGTACTCTATGTTTATATTTCCTTTATTTTGAAACTGAAATTTTTATACTCTTCTTGTTGTAGATTCGCAATCTGACTGGCTCCGAGGAGTTCAAACCATTTGTAAATATGTAAACTTGATTTCCCCTGATGAAGGGTTCTGAATGAACCCGAAATGCATTGCATTGTGGATGAATATTTAACAATACTATAAAGTGATATGTACTTCTCAAAACAGAGATATTGATCAGTTTATATATAAGTACTAATTTTTTGAGTTCTCTTGAACTGTGTATAACATTGTTTATGTTTGTCTCATTGGAGGAACATTTGATTTAATAAATTTGCTGATCAACTGTGGCAACAAGACTTTTGTTCATAAAAACTAGGCCTTAGTGCCTCTCAAGCTGTGCATTGCTTTAGTCTTGGGTTTTCTCTAGACTCACACATAAGCATTTTTCCCGGGGGAAAGGTGCCTTCCCTCACAAGCACTGCACGCAGACATAAGATAACATTGTGATAATCTTAATTTATAACTTTGATAAAAAGTTGTGCAGACCCACCCACATTTACCCACGGGACCCCCGCCATTATGGCGGGCGGTCCCATTTTGCATTGGGATGGCGGGCGGACTAAGTCCGCCCGCCATCCTAATGTGCCCCTATGTGTGCTCGCTATATTCTCAGGCAATCCAAACTGCCAATCTATTGTTGGCCGGTTCACACACTATACCGGTGTCAGTCAAAGGCAACTCTAACCCACACCAGAATAGTGCCATATATATTTTACGTATACTTATTTATTTTATTGTTAAAACTAAGTATTTGTGTTTAATTTTTTAGGTGCAGGTTGTGTCTATTGTAGGTGTATGGGGTGGAATCTACATAAGATATTAATTTATTTTTATTTTTTTAAATATTTTTAAACATTTTTAAAATTAAAATCTAGATCTTGTTTGGTACTATTTTATGACTGGTAAAGACTTTAAAAATGCACTGATATTACTTAAATTAAGATTGAGATAAAAAAATCTTGTTACTATGTCATTATTATATTTTGTTAGTTAGTAAGTGTGAGTTGTACCATTTGTTATAGGAAAGTGTGGAAATTTTATGAAGTACACTAGATTTATCGTTGTAATTTAAAAACATTTTTTTAATATTTTATACAAATCATGGTGATCTGGTTTGTTTTAATGTACATTTTTGGTGTGTTTGTTTTGTTTTATCAAACGTTCTTTTTGTACATTGCATTTATTTATTATAGTAAAAATCCAAATTTGTTACTACTATTATTAATATTCCATTCAGTTACATGTACATACGATTATTTTTTTGTGGAGGGAAATGTGTTGTAATTTTTAGAAATGTAGGGTATAACGTTATTTAGGTAGTAACAATTTTACAAATGCTTATTTTATTGTAATTAAGTTAAGTTTAAAATAAATTTTTATTTTTTATTTTCATAAATGTTAAAAATGCAGTACTTTTTCAGAATTCGGATTTATATATTTTTTAAAATATCGTTTTGAATACATGTTTATGTTTTTTGAGACTTGTTATTGGTGTCAGACATTCTATAGAGTACGAAATGTCTAACAACATAAATATTGAGTGCTAAGGGTACCATTACGATGGTGGGTGGACTAAGTCTGCCCGCCACCATAACAGTAAGCGGGACCGCCCGCCAGGGGTGCGGCATTCCTGCACCTGCGATTTGGATGGCACTGCCACAGTCGCGGTGCCATCACCATTTCCAGCATTGTAGTGGGCGGTTCTCACAGCGCCATCCGCCACAATGCTGGGAATGCACGTTGTGCATTGACATGCACAAGGTGATAGGCACCGCTCGGTGCCTGTCACCTTGTCCATGCCAATGTAGGGGTGTACCACTGGTACACTCCAAGTGCATCCCCCAACCCCCAACACTCAGTGGGCCTTCTATGGGCCCCCAATATTGAAGACCACATGGCTATCCAGTCCGACGTGGATGCCCCAAACATCCTAAAATGGCAGGGGTGAAACATTGCAGGATGACGTTTGGATCTCCCTGCTTGGCCGGTGGTGGCTACCGCAGGACCGGTGGCGGCGAGTAGCCCAGCATACTAATGGTCCCCTAAATGTTGGTTTTAATTATATAAATATAGGGCCCCATTAGTATGGCGGGCGGCCTTTTTCCGCCCACCATACCCCCCGGGAAACGGGACCGCCCGCTGAGGGTGCGACTGCCCTACACTCCCAATTAGGATGCGCCCACCATAATGGCGAGCGCATGGCGCCTTCGCAACATTGCGGTGGGCGGTGCTGAAAGCACAGCCCACCACAATGCCATAAAGGCTGGTTGTGCCTTTCAATGCACAACATGACTGGCACCGCCCGGTGCCTGCCACGTTGTTCATTGAAATGCAGTGGGGTACTATAGGCACCCCCCATGTGCATCCCTACCCCCCAGAGTCCCTGGGGGCCAGCAACAGGCCCCCGTAAGCACACTCTGCATGACTTTCCCACCCACATGCCGCCCACATTGTAATATGGCTGGGGATTTCCAACAGACACCACCACCACATTGAACCTTTTTGAGCCCCCGGTTGACTTGTCGACCGGGCAGACCCCCAGCCATTGTAATGTGGCAGGGGTTTTTGCTGCATGGATTAAGGGCGGATCGCCCCCGCCGGGCCGGCGGTGACTACCACTGGCCTGGCGGGGCGATCCCCCAGCCATCCTAATGGGACCCGCAGCAAGATCCAAAATGGCGCAGCACTCGCAAAATATCGAGAAAAACAACTCGGCAAACGCTGAATGACGTTAAGTGAACGCCGCGTGCCGCAAAATTGTATCACCAAGAAAAAAAAATCAGCAGCGTGCAAATTTGCGGATTTTTGATAAATTCACGAGCTTTCGCGAATTGCGAATTTACCGAAAATCCGCAAAATCCGTGAGCGGAACGGATTTTCCGCCCATGCTTAAGTATTTCAGTGATCCGGATTAAAGATAGGACTTGCAAGATGTGTGGGCTGTACATTGATCATATCTAGTCTTAAGGCAGTTAAGTCCGATAAAACCATTGCGGTATCTGCATAGGTGTTAATCTCGCTATGTATATTGAAGTCTCCTAGAAGTTAGAAGTGTGTATTAGAAATAATGTGAGGGGCAATTAGTTCCATAAGTGTTGGCGAGAAATTCTTTAGGGATCCTGGGGGCCATTATATATGTTCCCCTTTCCAACAGCAGTGTGATTGAAAATCGATTTTTAAAATGAGGATTTATATTTTATTGGCAATACACTGTTAAGTATGGGGTCTTTAAGAGCAATGGCTATATCTACGCCCATCTTGTACTGCATCTCAAGTCATTGGATACAGTAGCCATCAGATTTTGCCACCATAATCATTGGGATGGAGCTCGGTTTCACACTACTAATAGAGTTTTTTTGGGGGAGGGAAGTTGTTTATGTCGCGTTTGATTGTCTCTTACCATGGGCTGGTAGCAGAGTCCCCATTGTTCATGACTCAATTCAAGACTATGTAATTGGCAGTTACTAAATGCAAATGGTCCCTCCCTGTCTGTGAGGGTCTTAGAGGAACATTTCCAAGGGCTTGTCAATCTTTGTACAATAAGCTTTACGCTCGTGTAAGAAAATTACTGGTGCCGGCTAACCCCTGGTTTGGAAGTAGCAGATTTAATTTATCCTGGAAACCGATGTGCATCAACAGACTTGACGAGCTTCCCTTTGGCATGCGGGCATCACACCCGCTGTGCGTCGGCTATGGCTTTGGTTTAATTAGAAATGAGTAGCAGCTAGACTGCTGACCGTTGAATATACGTACATCATGGTTTACAATAAAGCCTTGGTTACTTTCTTCATTCTACACCATAATTAGTGAACATTCCCCTCAAAGATTACCCCAATCAAGTGCAGTCCCAATGAGCAACTCCTATAACTTCCCTTGGTGGACCATATTTAATATGGCACCCAGTTAAACAAACGCCACGTAACCATCTCACTTTGTCACTCCCACCTTCCTATGTTTATTCTGAAAGAACTTGAATACATCATTATTGGTTTTAAACTTGTCCATATGTTTTTTCCTGCAGATTTTCAAATGTTAGGTGGTCCTTACACCTGTTCAACAACTTGTGAAGTCGACCCGCCATCCTAATCCTAATGATGCCCTTAGACTTCAGTTTCTTCACCAAATCTTTTTGGCGGTCTGCAAGTACAATTCCATGTATATGATAAATGTTAAAAGTTCTCTTTCAAATTGCCACAAAGCTTCTTATTTGTGAAACTGTGCAACTTCTTTCAAGACTTGGGGGCCGATCGCCACCGCCCACATGGCAGTGGAGATCCGCCCGACATATTCCCCCGCCCACATGTAAATTTCCCCGGCCACATTACCATGGTGGGGGTTCCCCTGTGAACGGAAAGACCGTCCACCGCAATGTTAGAAATGCGGGATGTGCACGCCAGTGTGGCGGGCGCATCCTAATGGGATGTGCAGGACCGCCACAGGTATTTTGGACGGTCTCATTTCAGAGGGGTATGTGCTACTGACCCCCTTGGTATTATTATCTTGAAAAATGATAAAGGGTGAGTATAAATTCCTTATTCATTAAAATGCATTGTACGTATATGTACAATCCTCTAGTGTATATGAACTCTTGTGTACTGATGGTGACAAATATTACAATAAAAAAAATAAGAAATTGTCAGACTTAAATATTGACTTCCAAAAATGTTCCTCCATTGAAAATATTGTGTGTCGAAATTATATGTGGGCCCTAAATAACATCTATCTAAAGAAATTCTATTATTTATTTATTTTTAACGAATTTTTCAATTTAATAATGCATGATAAAAAAATCCTAAATACTAATATACTTCAGAAAAATCTTTTTTTAAATGTTCTTTTTTATTACACTGATTTAAAACTATCGGCCCCATTAGGATGGCGGAGCAATCTGCCCGCCATATTATAATTAGGGCTCCCGGTTTTCCGTTTTTACGGATTTCTACATATAAATACAGACGGAAATCTATATTTCCTTTGTCTGTATTTATATTTAGAAACTGCAAAATACTAGAAAACGTTGCTGCACTCGAATCCCGAGTTCTCTCCAGGCCCCTTTCCTACTGCTGGAAATTCCTTTCCGGGGACACACACACACACAGCCAGCCGCACCACAGTACTTCACAGGTCTTTTGAAACACCATTTATTTGTTAATGAGTCTTTATTCTTTCACCCCATGCCATAGCCTCCCCCAACGCCCCGACTCCTCCTGTCCCAGGCCCCATACAGTGCACGTTTTAAGCACTTAAATTCACAGTCTGCAGCAGGGCATCCTGTCACTCGGCTTTTTTAAACCTAAAAGAAGATGATTATTCCTCGTATAAGGAGGTATTGCAGTTGTGTTAAAACTGTGCCATAGCTTTGAAATGTAAATGTGTTTATGTTGTGTGTTTTCGCGCTCAGTATGCTCAGGTCCACAAACAACCACAGCCATTAATGCAGTACAGCTACAAGGATAATAGAGGCCTTTGGGCGTTAACGCTGTCAATAATTCCTCTCACTGCTCACGATCTTTTGGAAAAGGTGCAATATTACCATTGGCACCATCTGTGAAATAATTAATACTTTTTTGCTTATTCAAGCTTGTTTCTTGTGTTTCCTCAAAAGAAAAATATTGTTTTGTTTCATGTTATAGAACTTGAACCATGTAAAATGTACAATAACTTGGCGAGAAAAGCATCTAATTGAGAATGATTAATGTGAGATCATTACAAATGTAGAAAACATTTGACAAGGTTTTTCAACCTTTTATTGTATTTTATACATTAAAATAATGATGTACCGCAACATGATGTTGAATCCATGTATTTAATTAGTCCCTTATTTTCGAGCACATAATGAATGATCAGGTCTCCTCGTAATGAAATACGAGACATTCAAACAAGCACAACTTCTGAAAAATAGTTTCTTGGTATCTTGTGACTCATGGGTGGGTGGGAGGGGTCTGGAGGATATCCTTTCCTGTTTCCTTGCGACTCGCTGCATTAGGTGAAGGTCAGTATATGAGAACGTATCTTGCCCATCAGAAAGTTATATTTCTTGTGAGTTCAGGGGATGCGCCTCTGCATCTCTGTTCATTTGCCTGTTCGTTAGCTCCCAGATATTTTTGTATTTCTTAAAGTGCATCTCTCCGTTTCACTCCACAGTTATGCAATGTTGCATAGGCGGGGAGGCGAGCTCTTCCAAGCCGCGTTGAGCGGACACATTTCAGTACAATGAGGTATCGCCTAAAGAGATGTCAATGACACACCCAGCAATTGAAATCCTGGGCGGGGAGGGGTTTGCTGAGAGAAACAATACTGTGACAGATCTATCCTATGTAGCCTGCTCTGGTTCCTGAGAGGAAAGGAGAGTCTCTTCCCTTGCTGAGCTTTCCACCACCGCACATTTCCTACACAGCTCTGTCAGGGATCAGGTCAACAAACCTACCCAACATCTCCCCCCACTACAATGTCTGCATATGGAGCCCACACAGGAATATGCAGTGAGTGGCGTAGCAAATTTGCCATAAGCAAGTAAGAAATTGGAACCGTTTTGGTCCACAGTTTGGGCGGTGAAGTGCAGCTATAGTGGGGCCCTAAGGCTCCGGTGCCACTGCACTTGCTGCACCACCGATAGCTGTTCCTGGTAATATTTTGTACCACCCCATGATTTTCTTAACTTTGTTTGCAGTACATATATAAATATTAACTTTACATTTCTATGGCATGAAAGCCTCATAGCACCCTTTGCAATGTAAATGGTCTAGCCCCTTACCAATCCCTCAGTGATTTAATTCATAGTTAATGATGGAACACATAATAACTAGTCTGTGGTACGCGGATGTGCCTGTGAGGGAAAAAAAGGAGAATGAGGGGCAGATTGCTGGTCGCAAGGAGGGAAACGAGGGGAGGTGGAAGGATTGTCAGACTGCCCAAGACAGAGGTAATGAGGGAAAGGTAAAATGTGAAGTGCATGGAATAATAGAGAAATATAGCATTTATGTAAGGACAGCATCTGTTCTGTTAACCAGCATCAGTTAATTTTTCACCTGAGGAGTTCTGTCTATATTTTAAATTTGAAAGTGCATGTACTCTATCCTAAATTGTTTTTATAGCAGAACTGAGAAGCACAGGTACTCTCCTTTTCAAATTATTCATTACCGGACCATTTAAAGCACTGCTAAAGCCACAACAAACCGCTAGTTCAAGTAAGCACATGTGTGCATTGTCAATTTAAATAAACGTGGAAAAAACTAGCTGTTGCATCGTCTTTTACTTGTGACAATAATAAATGTGGATAAATACAGAAAAAAAGCCCAAAAAATAAATATGGATAAATACAGACTGAAATGGCAAAAAAATAAATACCATAAAACCGGGAACCCTAATTATAATGGCTGGGGGTCCGCGGCGGATGGAAAGACCGTCTGCCGCTTTTCTGCCCGGTCGACATGCCGACTGGGCAGAAAAGGGTTCAATATGGTGGCGGTGTCTTTCAGGTACTGCCAGCCATATTAGAATGTGCATTTGTGAATGCTTTTCTGTGGTGGCAAGGCATGCAGAGTCTGCTTAGGGGGACCGTTGCGGGCCCACATGGACTCCGGGGGGTGGGGGTGCACATGGGGGGTACCTATGGTACCCCCCTGCCTTTCAAATAACAACATGGAAGGCACCGTTCGGTGCCTGTCACGTTGTGCTTTAAAAAGCACAACATGTGTTTTTAGCATTGTGGCGGGTGGTGATGAAAGCAATGTTAAAAATACGGGATGCGCCCGCCACTTTGGTGGGCGCATCCTAATTGCCCCGACGGGACCCCTGCCCTTATGGCGGGCAGTCCCTTTTACCGTGAGGATGGCGCCCGCCATCCTAATGAGGCCCTATGTTTGTAATTTTATTAAAAGTATTATTAAAAATCAAGGTATAACTTTTAATAGCAAATCTTTATGGATGTTTTATCATCGTTGGGCATTTTCGTGTTTATAAATTTGAAATTCTGGTGCATTTTCAATTACTAATTCAATATTTATTCATGTTTATCTTGAAATCTAAAAGCACACTTGATAATAATTATGTTTATTGTATCATTTCTTTATTTATATTTTTCTTTTTATGAGCACGTTGGTTGAAATGTGATGAGTACTTTGAATACAATCACATGCTATTCATACTAGTAAATTATATTATGGGTATTATTACAATGTCAGACGTTAAGCCTCTGAATTCTAGTAGGAGTCTTGCAGACCGACATGGCAGCTCTACAGTGTGACTTTGGGATTATGTTGTTGACTCTTTCAGTGTAAAACACCTGATCGGCAGTGTTTTCAATATCAGGATTACAATGTTTTACATCTTTTCCATTCAGGCTTTTCTGACATTGAAGGGCTGTCAGAAAGTTGCTTTTGTGGCCTGTAGCAGGGCTCCCTTTATTATTATTATTATTATGTTTCTTATATAGCGCCTGAATCGACCCCCGAAGGGGTATCTCCGCGCTTGCCTTGGGAACCCGTCCTGGCTTTTCCCTGTGAGATAGCCCCTACAGGGCATCCCCAAGGGGAAAGCCAGGCATCCCGCCGCGGGGGGGCCGTTGTGGAGATTAAGCATGCTTAATGCCCAGAGTTGCAGAGTGTGAACCCATGATTAGGTCAGGCACCGAAGCGAGAATTATCGAGTCCATGGACATTTGAGCTCAAGACCCTGTCGCGTCGGGAATTGAACCCTGGTCCCGGGTCTGACCTCTGCTTCAGGGTCTGCCTGCTCTAACCAGTGAGCCACACTTCTCCACTTTTTTTACCATCTTTACCTGGAGGCATACGGTTTTTGGTCATGTGCTCCCCCTTGAAATCCCAGCACTGTCTGGCTGGCACCCGATGGTCCGTTGCAGATATTCCCACAAATTTCTATTTCTCTACGAGATATTTTGGTACACCCTGTTTTTGAACACAGTGCAATCTACTCTAGGGATATATGTTTTTACATCCTCACTAGGGGCCCCATTATGATTTCTGGCGGATCACCACCGGCTATATGGCAGTGGCGATCCGCCCGCAGAAAACCTCCGCCCACACTGTAATCTCCCCCGCCACATTACCAAGGCGGGGGGGGAGCCCGGCAGACGGAAAGACCGTCCGTCGGTGTTCCGCCTGGTCGGAGAGTCGACCCGGCGGAAAAGCTGCTAACATGGCGGCGGTGTCTCCCAGACACCACCATCCATATTAGCATAAATGCGGGGACATGCCTAATTGCCACCACTGAAGGCAGGGGAAATCACTTGCGGGACCAGTAGCGGGCCCCCAGGGATTCTGTGGGGTGGGAGGTGCACAAGGTGGGATACCTATGGTAACCCCTGCATTTCAAAATACAATGTGGCAGCCACCGCTCAGTGCGTGTCACATTGTTCATTGAAATGCATGATGTGCATTTTTAGTATTGTGGCGGGCGGTGCTTTCAGTACCGCCTGCTGCAATGCTAAAAATGTGGGATGCGCCCACCAGTGTGGCGGGAGCATCCTAATGGCGGGCGGTCCCATTTTGCATTGGGATGGCGGGCGGACTAAGTTCGCCCGCCATCCTAATGTGCCCCTATGTGTGCTCGCTATGTTCTCAGGCAATCCGAACTGCCGATCTATTGTTGGCCGGTTCACACACTATACCGGTGTCAGTCAAAGGCAACTCTGACCCACACCAGAATAGTGCCATATATATTTTACGTATACTTATTTATTTTATTGTTAAAACTAAGTATTTGTGTTTAATTTTTTAGGTGCAGGTTGTGTCTATTGTAGGTGTATGGGGTGGAATCTACATAAGATATTAATTTAATTTTTATTTTTTAAATATTTTTTAACATTTTTAAAATTAAAATCTAGATCTTGTTCGGTACTATTTTATGACTGGTAAAGACTGTTTAAAATTGCACTGATATTACTTAAATTAAGATTGAGATAAAAAAATCTTGTTACAATGTCATTATTATATTTTGTTAGTTAGTAAGTGTGAGTTGTACCATTTGTTATAGGAAAGTGTGGAAATTTAATGAAGTACACTAGATTTATCATTGTAATTTTAAAACATTTTTAAAAAAATATTTTATACAAATCATGGTGATCAGGTTTGTTTTAATGTATATTTTTGGTGTGTTTGTTTTGTTTTATCAAACGTTCTTTTTGTACACTGCATTTATTTATTATAGTAAAATCCAAATGTGTTACTACTATTATTAATATTCCATTCAGTTACATGTACATACAATTATTTTTTTGTGGAGGGAAATGTGTTGTAATTTTTAGAAATGTAGGGTATAACGTTATTTAGGTAGTAACAATTTTACAAATGCTTATTTTATTGTAAGTAAGTTAAGTTTAAAATAACACTTTTTTTCTTTTCATAAATGTTAAAAATGCAGTACTTTTTCAGAATTCGGATTTATATATTTTTTAAAATATCGATTTGAATACATGTTTATGTTTTTTGAGACTTGTTATTGGTGTCAGACATTCTATAGAGTACGAAATGTCTAACAACATAAATATTGAGTGCTAAGGGTACCATTACGATGGAGGTTGGACTAAGTCTGCCCGCCACCATAACAGTAAGCGGGACCGCCCGCCAGGGGTGCGGCAGTCCTGCACCTGCGATTAGGATGGCACTGCCACAGTGGCGGTGCCATCACCTTTCCAGCATTGTAGTGGGCGGTTCTCACAGCGCCATCCGCCACAATGCTGGGAATGCACGTTGTGCATTGACATGCACAAGGTGATAGGCACCGCTCGGTGCCTGCCACCTTGTCCATGCCAATGTAGGGGTGTACCACTGGTACACCCCAAGTGCATCCCCCAACCCCCAACACTCAGTGGGCCTTCTATGGGCCCCCAATATTGAAGACCACATGGCTATCCAGTCCGACGTGGACGCCCCAAACATCCTAAAATGGTAGGGGTGAAACATTGCAGGATGACGTTTGGATCGCCCTGCTTGGCCAGTGGTGGCTACCGCAGGACAGGTGGCGGCGAGTCGCCCAGCATACTAATGGTCCCCTAAATGTTGGTTTTAATTACATAAATATAGGGCCCCATTAGTATGGCGGGCGGCCTTTTTCCGCCCACCATACCCCCGGGAAACAGGACCGCCCGCTGAGGGTGCGGCTGTCCTGCACTCCCAATTAGTATGCGCCCACCACAATGGCATAAAGGCTGGTTGTGCCTTTCAATGCATAACATGCACAACATGACTGGCACCGCCCGGTGCCTGCCACGTTGTTCATTGAAATGCAGTGGGGTACTATAGGCACCCCCCATGTGCATCCCTACCCCCCAGAGTCCCTGGCGGCCAGCAACAGGCCCCCGTAAGCACACTCTGCATGACTTTCCCACCCACATGCCCCCCACATTGTAATATGGCTGGAGATATCCAACAGACACCACCACCACATTGAACCTTTTTGCGCCCCCGGTTGACTTGTCGACCGGGCAGACCCCCAGCCATTGTAATGTGGCAGGGGTGTTTGCTGCATGGATTAAGGGCAGATCGCCCCCGCCGGGCCAGCGGTGACTACCACTGGCCCGGCGGGGCGATCCCCCAGCCATCCTAATGGGACCCATAGTTTTTAAAAATGTAGAAATCTTCAATAATATGTTTTAAAATATGCTCTTTAAACTTCTAATTAGTATTATGTATTTTAGTATATATTTTAAATGTAAGTCACTTTTTTGTATAATAATTGTTTTTTTGGTAGATGTGTTATAATTTTATTAATGTATTTAAAAAACAAAACAATTTGCATTCTTGATTTAATGGTCGAATAAGGTGTGAAGTAATTTAATTATAATAATTTATGAATTCTATTTTGGCTTTTAATACTTTTTGAATTAAGATATCATATTGTGAACATTTTTATTTTTTTATTAATTACTTAATAATTAATCAACAACTTGCTAATTAATAACGGTCATTGTTTAATATTTTTTTAGATGCGCCTTGAGTGGTTTATAGGGAGTGAAGTGTGGGAAGTAAGGGGGTGACTATGATGGCGGGCGGAGGAAGTCCGCCCGCCATCGCAGCTGCAATAGGGACCGCCCGCCATGGGTGCGGCGGTCCAGCCAAATGAATTTGGATGTGCCCGCCACACTAGCGAGCACATCCTGTATTTTAACATTGCCGCGGGTGGCAGCACCCGCCACAATGTTAAAAACATGTTTTATATATGCATGTACAATGTAACGGGCATTGCGCGGTGCCTGCCACCTTGTACATGCATATGTCCACGTGCAGCACCCCACCCCCCGGGGGTCCGCAATGGGTCCCCAAAGGCATTCACCGCCTGTCTTTTTGTGGCGGAAACACCGCTGCAAAAGACAGGCATCTTAATACCCACAGCGGTGCCTGCACGGCACCGCCTCCATTACCCCATGGTACCTGGTCATGAAAGTCAGGCAGAAAAGGCCTGCCTTGCGGGACCACGGCGGACGGTCTTTCCGTCCCCCGAAGTACCATTCCTATTCCCACCGCCATCCTAATTTGGCGGTGGGAATATTCAGGGAGATGGCGGGAAGTCCGCCACCGCTGGGCCGGCGTTCCTCACCGCCAGACCGGCGGTGGCAGACTTCCCACCATCGTAATCGGCCCCTCAAATTTTTAGGATTAATTACCAATTTGTCGTTCATTGCTACTAATTAATTAATTATTTGAAAATGTACCACGGAAATTGTGTAATTAATTTTAGTCGCAGCTTAAGGGTTTTATAGGTGTAAATGGTGGTAAGTAATTATTTTTCATCAATTAACATTTATTTCTGAATTAATAATAATTATTTCAACATTTTGGGCATCATTTAGATTGCGGACAGACTTTGTCCGCCAGCCATCCTCACGGTAAGAGGGATCGCCCACCATAAGGACAGGGGCCCCGTGGGGGCAATTAGGATGCGCCCGCCACAGTGGCGGGCACATCCTGCATTCCTGGCATTGTGGCTAGCGGTGCACTCAGCACCGCCCGCCACAATGCCAGGAAGGCATGTTGCGCACTTCCATGCACAACATGGCAGGCACTGAGCGGTGCCTGCCATGTTGTGCATGGAACTTCTGGGGGTATCTTTGGTACCCCCCCCCAATGTACACCCCCCACACCCCAGAGTTCCTGGGGCCCGCAACGGGCCCCCGCAGGCAATTTCTGCATGCCTTTCTGTGGCCGAAATGACGCCACGGAAAGGCATCTTTCCACACCCATGTTAATATGGCTGGCAGTGTCTAACAGACACAATCACCATATTAAACCCTTTTCTGCCCGGTCAACTTGTTGGTGGTAAAGCGGCCGGATGATCTTTCTGTCCGCCGCGGTCCTCCGCCATAGTAATATGGCGGGGCAAATGGGTGGCGGCCAGGGTCAGATCACGGACCGATCGCCACCGCCATGCGGGCAGTGGCGATCTGCCCATGAACCTAATGGGCCCCTAAATACAGAAATTATGACATTTATTTTTTTGTGTGGGTTGTGGTGTTTATATGTCTTAAGGTTGGAAAGTGAATCATGTTTAATTTTATAATGATTTTTGGATTGTTGATATTAAATGTTTATGGTAATTTAATTAGTGTAATTCTTTAAAATGTTTGGGGTGTGTGTTGCATTTTTATCAGTTAAAGGGTGGGTAGTACATTAATTTTACCTCCTTTTAATTCGTTTTTTAATACTGTTTTTCTTAAATGAAAAACAATTTACATTGTATTTGTTTTTATTTCAAAAGTTTAAATTTAAATGTGGTTTGTGGTTTCAATAGTCTTAAAGTTGGTTAATATTTATGATTTTTAAGTATTTTAATTATTACTATTTTTGTAAATAATAATGATATATCCTAAAAAAGTATTTTTGTATTTTTGATTTTGTGTGGTGTTATACTTTAGGATATATAAAAAGTAAATTTATGTAATAAATAAGCTTTTATTTGTAAATAATTTCAAAGTAAATATATGTACTTTTAAATTTTATTTTATTTAATATATTATCGCATGGTTTGTGTCATATGTTTTGCACATTATAATATTTTGTATTTTCATTTCAAAGATTAAATATATTTATATTTTAATTTTTATCAGTTTTATAATGTTCTATCTTTTTTGTTATAAGAATATTTTGGATGTTAATACTTTGTTTATATTTATTTTAGAACTCACTGTATTGAGAATTTTAATTGCTACCCCTAAGCAACACAACACTTGTACTACTGTTGCACTGTTTGGAGTATGAATACTAACTTTTACACCTCACCTATCCATAACGTTCACTAATGTTGCACTCACCCAAGTGGGAATATTAATTTTGAGTCCTCTGTATTAAACACTTTCACTATTGTGGACAAGCTGGAGTGTTAATAGTTAGTTGTATTCCTCCGGTAACCAACACTTTCAATACTGTAACACTTATTGGAGTGTCAATATTACATTTTAACCCTATGATATTAAACACGTTCACAATTGTTGCACTGAAGAGTTGAATTTACCCCTCTGTTATCTAACAATATCCATATTGTTGCACTGACTGGAGTTGTTATAGTAAATGTTATCCCTCCACTATCCAACTGTTTCCTGACTGTTGCACTCCCTGGATTGGGAATAATAATTTTTACCTGTCCGCTATCCAACACTTTCCCTACTGTTGCACTCACTTTAGTGGGAACAGTAAGCTTTACCCCTCTGCTATCCAACACTTTCCTACAGTTACACACACTGGAGTGATAATAGTACATTTTGCGACCGCCAGTAGGTAATATATATATATATATATATATATATATATTACAACTATGCTGCTACAGTCATATGTTTACTTATTATGCTGTTTTGCACTTTGATAGATACAGATGTAACATTAGATTGTTTACACTTAAGCATATTTTGCACATAACCAATAGTATTATTGCTGGTTTTTTATTGCATCTGTTATAACAACAATCATTAATTCTAATAATGCACCTGGCACTTTAATATGCTATTTTGCACTATCAATATCAACTATAGGCGAGGGCTACTTATATGTATATATAATTGTTATATACAATTCTTTGGTATTTGCATTTTATGCTTTTTATAAAAAAAGTTTTATAAATTTTTTTTAACTTTTATATCATGGGTTTTTATCTTTGTCTATTTAACATATGGATTCAAACCTGTTAATGAATTTTTCGAACTGTTGCCACTTTAAAACTGTTTGGAAAACAGACTAGGCTATCTTTTACTAGTAGTTTGTCCTCGCTGTCTATTATCACGAGGTGTATGTTGAAAGAAAAAAAGAAAAAAATGCACTTTTTTCACTGCTCAGTGGTTACTATTTAAAACGCATGCATTTCCAACTCTGACTGTCTGTGAGCAAGGGCGGATGCCCGAAACGCATCAGATTGCTTGGTTCAGCTTTTGAATAAAACCTGTGTTTTACAATTACTGGATCCGCGTGATTTCCTGGGTCGCTGTGGTCGGAGCTCGGGAGATTGCATTTGTTCGATATATATATATATATATATATATATATATATATATATATATATATATATATATGAAAGGAAAACTCGCCAAATAATCCCCAGCACTGCCACGTTCTTTCAGGCTGGAAAAGACGAAGAGAGGAACCCGTAGTTGGTGCCAAACAAAGTGCGTTTATTTTAGCTCAGTTTCGCTCAGCATGCCCGCCATAAACTTAAGGATTTTTTTTTTTTTTAAGGTTTTGTTAAAATTGCTTTTATGTTACTGGAGTATACATATATATATATATATATATATATATATATATATATATATATATATTATATAGTTAGGAATAAGCATTTAACCCCTTCCCTGCTCTTGACGAGCTCAGCTCGTCATGCAGTACACTGGTTGTGTGCTCACGACGAGCTGAGCTCGTCATGATCCATGGAATATAGGAACTTCCAGCACAGGAGGGGAATTGCTGTAGCAGTCAAGGTGTTAAAAAACCATTGAAATTGCTCCTATATAGTTAGTTGTACTAACTATATTTCACGCACCCGCAATCCACTACTGCTGATTTCACATATTACATCATTCATGACATGGTCAGTGACATCACTGATGACATCACTGATGACATCTCAAATGACATCACTGATGACATCTCATTTGACATCACTGATGACATTACTGATGATATCATCCAGTGACTGTGTGTTTCTGTAAAGTTTAAATATGTTTTACATGTTGAAGAATGAGTGGATGTATAAGTGTCTGGATGAAGGATTTAGTAGGAGCGTGACTGTGGGGTCTCTTTAATGTAAACGTCATGGAGGGCATGGATGGCATTGGATTGTGCTGATTTTTGTGTGTTTTTTGATTTTTTGGGGTGCTGATGGGGACTGGCCATGTGGGTCGGGGCTATTTTGAGTGCTGGTACAGGCAGGCCCTGGTCATGTGCTGGGGTGCAAGGGGCCATTTTGAAGGCAGGCAGTGTTCTCAGGCCTGCACGCATTTTGCCTAGCTTTCATCCTTTATGCCCAGGGGTAGTGAGTGGTGCATGGGCCTAGTCTTTCTGTGGGGTGTTTTGAATTTAAACATCATGGAGGGCATGGATGGCATGGGATTGTGCTGATTTTTGTGTGTTTTTCGATTTTTTGGCTGCTGTTGGGGCCTTTTGCCCAGGGGTAGTGAGTGGTGCATGGACTGAGTCTTTCTGTGGGGGTCTCTGTCTTTAATGTAAACATCATGGAGGGCATGGATGGCATGGGATTGTGCTGATTTTTGTGTGTTTTTCGATTTTTTGGGGTGTGTAACTGATGTTCCTCAGTCTTCCAATGCTTTTAGGTGCACAAGAGAACCACCAGTGCCAGGAAGAAGTCCTGCAGCGGTGTGTGCAGCATAACGTCACGCGACGTCACGTGTGGCCACAGACAAGAGAAGTCTGCAACTCGTGCAACTGCGGCCTGCTGTTCTGACATCTGAAGAAGATGGCCCCAAAAAAAGTTCCCCGTAGCTCCTCTAGCAAGAAAGTTGCCAGTAAGGAGCAAAAGAACCAAGTGGCGTCACTTACCCAGGAGACTGGTGTACCGACTGCCGCATTTTTTGGGAAAAAAGGTACGCCTGCAGCAGCAGCGGGGTCTGCTGGGGACCAAGCTGGTAGCAGCACCCCGCTCCATTGGGCTCAGTGCCACCACCACCACGCCAACTTGTCCAAGCCCTTGAGTGCTTTAGAGGCAGCCAGGCTAGTTGTTCAATCACCATCGACCAGTGATGTTGGCTCATCGCAAGAAAGTAGCAGCAATGTGCCTCAATCAACACAGGTTGTTGTAACTCATCTGACGAGTGTTCAACAACCACAGCCGCAACAACAACCACATGTGCAAGTAGAAGCCCAAGTACACGTGGAAGGAGAGGCAGCGCAAGGAGATGCGCAAGCAGAGGTGCATGGAGCGGCACAAGTGCCCACAGTAGTTGTTCCTCCCGAAGTAGGGGCACATCAGGAAATCGACATTCAAGCCAAGGTATCATTTGAGGAAGCCACTCCTCCTGATCATTCATTGTCTTCCACATCCCTAGCAAGGAAAAGATCAAGGATGGTGTCTACATCTTCTTCAAGCCCCCTTCCTTCTGATGATATGGATCTAAATTGGGAACCACCACAGCCGTCTGAGAGTGAGGCACACCATGATCTGACAAAGGTAGCTAAGCGTAAAAGGAAGGTCCCCGAAACTCTCGAACTTATGGAGTGTGATGATGACGCTGAAGAAGAAGTGGCGTATACTACTCCTGCTGATGAATACTCTCACGACGAGGACGCAGTCATCATAAAGGTCACTCCAGGCTCAGCGGGCATGCAGCAAACAGACATTTTTACCCTATCCCGAAAAGCTACTGGGTGTGATGTTGTCGACGAGGCAATGGGACCACCACCATTGCAGTTAACTAGTACACCACCACCTACCGCTTCCATATTTTCTCGCCAGAAGGGACCTCCATCCACCTCGACCTCCATTTCCTCAAATAGTGGTGCTGCAAGTGCACAACGTAGTAAAGTTCGGCAACACACATCCTCCACTTCATCTGGCATTAGCATGACCAGTATCGCCTCCGCCGCCCCCCACAGACATTTGAAGTCCGCAGTTTGGGACTTCTTTAGTGTTAGCACAACAAGGGAAAACATAGACATTTTTACCATTTGTAAGCTTACAGGTAGTCGTGGTAAGCTTGGTACCAACTATGGTACCGGAGGCCAGAGAGGTCATCTTGAGAGACAGCACACTGTCCAATGGCATGCGCACCTAAAGGAGATCAAGGAAGCCCGAATTGCAAGTGAAGAAACTGTATCCTTAGATGTTTCATCTGATGATGACGAGGAGGAAGAAGCGTCAAACACTTCCCTTACACCCAGTACCCCTGTCAGCAGCACACCCCCTGTGAGCCACACTAGGAGTGTGGGAGAGAGTGAGACACCAATGCAAAAAAGTTCATCATCACTGAGCGTAACTGGGTCGAAGAAGTCATCATCATCATCATCCCGTAAAATCATGGTCCAGCCCACCATTAGAAGCATGTTGTTTTCAGATGTGCCATTTGAACGCAACCACCCAATGACGTGTCTGTATAACACTAAGCTGGCTAAAATGCTAGCTCTGGACCTTCTCCCTTTTTCTTTTGTGGAAGGGGTTGGTTTTCTTGAATTAGTGGCAACGCTCTGCCCTACATGGAAGGTTCTTAGGCGGTTCTATTTTGCCAGAGTTGCGGTTCCAGCACTACATGAAGATGTGCTGGAGGTGGTTGGGGCAGCTTTGCAGAAGAGTGCTGTTCACACTATACATCTGACAACAGACATGTGGACCAGTTGTGCAGCAACTGATTACATGTGCATCACTGCACACTGGGTCTCTTTTTCAGGAGTTGCAGCAAAGCTAAGGGCAGGTGTTGACCCGGACAACGTTTTTAAAGCTGCTCGGAAACATGCAACACTAGCCATGTTTGGCATGGAGAAAAGTCATACAGTAGAAAACATTTTGCAGGAGTTTAACACAAAGGTCTTTCAATGGCTGTCCCCAAGAAAACGCAAGATTGGTTTCCACGGATAATGGCGCCAATGTAGTTAAGGTCATGGATATGGGTAACTATTTCAGAGTGCCGTGTTTGGCGCACTGTATAAACCTGGTTGTTAAAAAATTCTTGAGTGAAGAAAGTCCAGTGTGCGAGTTAGTGACCACCTGACGAAGAATGTGCACACATTTCAGCCATTCTTTTAAGGCCCCGAAGAATCTGAGGGGCCTGCTACATCAACGTAAACTGCAAGTGAAAGCACTCATCCAGGAGGTGGCAACACGTTGGAACTCAACCTTCTACATGCTTGAGCGTCTGTATGAGCAGTGTGCGGTAGTCGATCAGTATTTCTTTACACACGGTACAGCTACGAGGGACCGGAGGATACATGCGGAGCAATGGAAGCTAGTTCAAAGCCTGACAGACATGCTTCGTTCTTTTGAGGTCTTCACACATGCAGTCAGCAGGGAGGACTGTAATTTGGGAAAAGCTATCTCATTGTTGCGCATGCTAGAGCACCAACTGAAGGCGGTGTCTTCTATGTTTCAAAAAGATGAAGAAAAGCAAGAAGCTTTTGATTTGGCGGAGAAATTATTAGAGCGCCTACTTTGTGATGAACGTCTTCAAAAGATCCACACAGAACAGCATTACATTTGTGCTACTATTCTGGATCCACGCTACAAAAAGGCACTGGCAGGCAGAGTATTCTTTCCTTTTGGTGATGCAGAAGTTTCAAAGTATAAACGTTGGCTAGCTGTGTCTAGCTGTGTCAGCAATGAGGTTTGAAAGAGAACGGCAGGAAATTGAAGGCAAAGGCAGTACATCAGCATCAGCAGGCCATCCGGAGTCAAAAGAATCCACTTCTGCACCTGTGGCTGTGGCAGAAGTGAGTGATTTTCCCTCTCAGCCGTTAAAGACACCAGCAACCGGATCATCTGCACCAGACACAACAGTAACATTGTGTGAAGAAGAGGATTGGCTAACTCAGCTTGGGGTTGCTTCTCAAAAGGTCCCAGCAAAAGGTAAGCAAAGTGGAGGAACCGTGGGTAACCTTGAGTCGATGGTGCAGGACTATCTGAATGACTCAACAGAGGTCTATGTTCATGATGACCCATTGGCGTATTGGCATGTGAAAAAAGAATTGTGGCCAGAGATCTCCAACCTGGCTATAAATTACTTGTCTTGCCCACTCGCAGGCGTGTCTTCTGAACATATTTTCAGTGCTGCTGGTGGCATTGTAACTTGCAAAAGGACCCGCCTCTCGCCCAAAAATGTGGAGAGGTTAACAATGATCAAGATGAATCAGCACCTCATACCACCAGATTACAAAATACGAGAATACACGCAGGAAGAAGACGAGGAGGACACCAACTTAGATAAGGGAAGTTCTTCTCTGTTAGGTGACCTACTCCCGCCTGAATTCGCAGAGTATGAGGACGAACTCTTCTTCCCTGACACCGAGCCCTGAAAATGAGCCAATAAATCAATAACTTTCTTTTTCGTCCTTATTCACTTTTATTCCTGTGTGTCTGTCTTTCTTTGTTTTGCAAAGTGTATACAAAAAAAACTTTAATCACCTAATCACAAAAACAAGCCCATCAGCAGAACTGTCTTCACTTTTTTGCTTATTGATTTGAAGGTGCCGCAGTCTGCATTCCTCAGGTTCACAAGTTCACAAGAACATGCTCCTCTATCCTCCTCCTCCAGACTCTTATTTCCCTCAAAGCAGATGGCTTCATTACGCCCAATGAAGAAAGACTCTGCACTTGTGGGGGTGTTCTACTTCTTTGCGGGTGAGTTGACGGCTCTGGGGCCATTGCTGGGAAGGTCTAATACAGGATAAATTGTTTTGGAGAAAATCAGAGTTGAAAAGGTTTTTGCCTGTTTGCTCACTATCGTGTTTTCGGGGGCCTGTTTGGGTGGGTTCCTGGTGTTTGGGGTGGGTTTTGAGGTCTGGGAGCACTACTGGCACAGTCTAATGTTGATTGCATTTGTTTTCCAGGACATCCATGATGGAAAAGTGGAGTTATGACCTAGCTGCACAGTGCGTTTGGACAGAAGGCCAAAAAATATTGTAAGTATGAGATTTTCCATTTTTGCTTTTTGCCTGTTTGGGGGTGTTGTGCTTTTTTGCGGGTGGGTTGGCGGGTCTTGGGGCATTGCTGGGAAGGTCTAATACCGGATAAAAGTGGTTTGGAGAAAATCGGAGCAGAAAAAGATTTTGCGCTTTTGATCACTTGCCTGTCTTTGGGGTGCTGTTTGGCGGGCTTTTAGGTTGTTATGGGTGGGTTTTGGGGTGTGGGAGCACTGCTGGCACAGTCTAATGTGGATTGCATTTGTTTTCCAGGACATCCATGGTGGAAAAGTGGAGTTATGACCTAGATGCACAGCGCGTTTGGACAGAAGGCCGAAAAATATTGTAAGTATGAGATTTTCCATTTTTGCTTTTTGCCTGTTTGGGGGTGTTGTGCTTTTTTGCGGGTGGGTTGGCGGGTCTTGGGGCATTGCTGGGAAGGTCTAATACCGGATAAAAGTGGTTTGGCGAAAATCAGAGTTGAAAAAGTCTCGCCTTTTTGCTCACTATCATGTTTTCGGGGGCCTGTTTGGGGGGCTTCCTGGTGTTTGTGGGTGGGTTTCGGGGTCCTGGAGCAACGCTGGGTATGGATACTTTTGATTGCAAGTGGTTTGAAGAAAATCCATGGTCGCAAAGGGGAGTTAGGGCCTAGCTGCTCGTGGAATGATTTTGGAAATTTGCCTGAAAATTACTGTCCCCATTTTTGTAGTTTTGCTTTTTGTCTGTTTGGGGGTTTTCTACTAGTTTTCGTCTGGGTTGACGGCTCTGGGGCCATTGCTGGGAAGGTCTAATACCAGATAAAAGTGGTTTGGAGAAAATCGGAGCAGAAAAAGATTTTGTGCTTTTGATCACTTGCCTGTCTTTGGGGTGCTGTTTGGCGGGCTTTTAGGTTGTTGTGGGTTGGTTTTGGGGTCTGGGAGCACTGCTGGCACAGTCTAATGTGAATTGCATTTGTTTTCCAGGACATCCATGGTGGAAAGGTAGAGTTATGAACTAGCTGCACAGCGCGTTTGGACAGAAGGCCGAAAAATATTGTAAGTATGAGATTTTCCATTTTTGCTTTTTGCCTGTTTGGGGTTGTTGCGATTTTTTGCGGGTGGGTTGGCGGGTCTTGGGGCATTGCTGGGAAGGTCTAATACCGGATAAAAGTGGTTTGGCGAAAATCAGAGTTGAAAAAGTTTTTGCCTTTTTGCTCACTATCATGTTTTCGGGGGCCTGTTTGGGGGGCTTCCTGGTGTTTGTGGGTGGGTTTCGGGGTCCTGGAGCAACGCTGGGAATGGATACTTTTGATTGCAAGTGGTTTGAAGCAAATCCATGGTGGCAAAGAGGAGTTAGGGCCTAGCTGCGCGTGGAGTGATTTTGGAAATTTGCCTGAAAATTACTGTCCCCATTTTTGTAGTTTTGCTTTTTGTCTGTTTGGGGGTCTTCTACTAGTTTTTGCCTGGGTTGACGGCTCTGGGGCCATTGCAGGGAAGGTCTAATACCAGATAAAAGAGGTTTGGAGAAAATCGGAGCAGAAAAAGATTTTGCGCTTTTGATCACTTGCCTGTCTTTGTGGTGCTGTTTGGCGGGCTTTTAGGTTGTTGTGGGTGGGTTTTGGGGTCTGGGAGCACTGCTGGCACAGTCTAATGTGAATTGCATTTGTTTTCCAGGACATCCATGGTGGAAAAGTCGAGGTATGAACTAGCTGCACAGCGCGTTTGGACAGAAGGCCGAAAAATATTGTAAGTATGAGATTTTCCATTTTTGCTTTTTGCCTGTTTGGGAGTGTTGTGATTTTTTGCGGGTGGGTTGGCGGGTCTTGGGGCATTGCTGGGAAGGTCTAATACCGTATAAAAGTGGTTTGGCGAAAATCAGAGTTGAAAAAGGTTTTGCCTTTTTGCTCACTATCATGTTTTCGGGGGCCTGTTTGGGGGGCTTCCTGGTGTTTGTGGGTGGGTTTCGGGGTCCTGGAGCAACGCTAGGAATGGATACTTTTGATTGCAAGTGGTTTGAAGCAAATCCATGGTGGTAAAGGGGAGTTAGGGCCTAGCTGCGCGTGGAGTGATTTTGGAAATTTGCCTGAAAATTACTGTCCCCATTTTTGTAGTTTTGCTTTTTGTCTTTTTGGGGGTCTTCTACTAGTTTTTGCCTGGGTTGACGGCTCTGGGGCCATTGCAGGGAAGGTCTAATACCAGATAAAAGTGGTTTGGAGAAAATCGGAGCAGAAAAAGATTTTGCGCTTTTGATCACTTGCCTGTCTTTGGGGTGCTGTTTGGCGGGCTTTTAGGTTGTTGTGGGTGGGTTTTGGGGTCTGGGAGCACTGTTGGCACAGTCTAATGTGGATTGCATTTGTTTTTCAGGAAATCCATAGTGGAAAAGGGGAGTTAGGGCCTAGCTGCACAGCGCGTTTGGACAGAATTGAAAGAAGGCCGAAAATATTATGAGATTTTACATTTTATTCTTTTTGCCTGTATGGGGGTGTTCTGCTTTTTTGTGGGTGGGTTGGCAGGTCTTGGGGCATTGCTGGGAAGGTATAATACCGGATAAAAGTGGTTTGGAGAAAATCTAAGCTGAAAAGCGTTTTGGCACATTAACTTAGGGCTTGTTAGGATTAGCACTAGCAGCAGGATTGCATGTGTTTCGGGGCGTTCTAGATTTTTGCAACTGAGTTCTGGGGTCTTAGAGCACTCGTGGGAATGTGTAATTTTAGTTGCAAGTAGTTTGAAGAAAATCCATGGTGGGAAAGGGGGTATTCGGCCTAGTTAAAGAAAGCGTTTGTGTAAAGATGAGTCCAAAGCAGTTTGTAGGATGAAATAAGCTTTACTCAGAAAGACATACATATGAAGACCTCCAGCTCCTTCACCAACCTCTTCTTACTGAGCTGCACTTACAACACAACATTCTGAGCACCTAGCAACTCGCTCAGTGTTCTATTAAGCATAGATCCTAACACATCTCCCCCATTACAAATGGAAACAAAATACAAGGCAACCTATACAAAATGATATAACATGTTCAATAAAGATTACATTTCGTAAAATAATAAACATTAGGGAGTAGTACATTTAGCAACATTACCACTACTCCAAGCAGAACCATTGCTCAAGATAAGAATGTTTCTTTTGACACACTTCACTTGTTTGGGTTGCGAAAACTTACTCTCCCCTTTAATCACTATACCACCCTTCCTAGTCACAACCCAATCACCTACTTTGATGTCATTCTCACGTACCCTCATTCTCAAATTATATGATTGAGCAGAATCACTTTGCCGTTTATCAACACTACATTTCACATCCTTACGGTCAACCTAAACACACTCTTTGTTCCTCAACCAACCCGGAACCTCCTTTGTACCAGGTTCCCGCCCTTTAAGGGAACAAAAGGCGAGACACCAGTAACTGAATGTGGCGTGACTCTGTAAGACCACACTATTTTCTTGAGTTCATCTGACCATACTAGACCGTTAGCAAGAGATAGTTGAATGTTTTCCATCAACAGTCTGTTAATCCTTTCTACAAGGCCATTAGCTTGTGGCCTGAATAACGCAACTCTCTCATGACAGATTCCCATACCATCCAAAAATATTTCATTTCTCTAGAAACCAACTGCACCCCGTTGTCTGATACTAGAGTTTTTGGAATTCCTTCATTCAGAAACACTCTTTCCATAAAACCAATCACTCTTCTGGTATCAATACTCTCAGTAGACTCCACCACAAACCACTTCGAGTGGTAATCCACCAGAACCATCAAAAACTTATTACAGACACCCAATTTGGAAATTGGACCAAGAAAATCAATAGCCAATTTTTCCCAGGGACGTACCGGAAAATCAACACACGAAAGGGGAGGCTGCCTAACGATTTTAGTTTATCACTACCAGCACAGGCATAGCAATTTTTAACCAAATCATCTATTTCTCCATCCATGCCTGGCCACCAGTACGACTCACAAATACTCCTCTTTGTCATGTTTCTTCCTAAATGACCTTCGTGCGCCAAAGTCATTATCTTAGACCTAAGATTGCATGGTGGCACCAACCTGTTTCTTTTCCACAACTTACCTTCTGAAACACTTAATTCACCCTCAACATGATAAAAACCCTTTAAATGAATGTCAGCACTAGACTCCCTAGACCATCCTTCAGAAACATTTCTTATGACAATTGACAACACCTGATCCTCAGACATGGCAGATTCCCAATCTGCTTTATCAAAAGTCAAACTTTCATTACAACTAGCTACAAAGTCATCATTTTCTAAATCTTCGCCTACTGACTCAACGGGCATTCTTGACAAATAGTCCGCAACTACATTCTTCTCACCTCTGACATATTCCATCTCAAAGTTGTACTCAAGCACAGACAGAATCCACTTAGATATCCTGGGAGTTACATTTCCTTCCAAACCTCTTCCTCCCTTAAACAAATGGACAAGGGGTTTATGATCCGTTCTTACCCTGAAAGGCAAACCCCAAAGGAAATATCTGAAATGCTTAATTCCCCAAGTGCAAGCGAGGGTTCCCTCTCAATAACGGAATAAGAAGCTTCAGCACCCTGAAGTCTCCTTGATGCAAATCCTATGACCTTCTCCACACCATTACAAATCTGGGACAATACTGCACCAATCACTACAGCACTAGCATCTGTGGTAACTAAAGTCCTAGCTTTCACATCAAAGTGACCGAGAGTCGGTGCATGCACAATTCCTTTTTTAACACATTTGAATGCTTCATCACAAACCTCACACCATTTAAATGCAACTCCATTCTTCATCAACACCCTCAATGGTTCTACAACATTGGAAAATCCCTTTATAAACTTTGAACAATATTCAGCAAGACCCAAAAAAGACCTAAGCTGATCTTTGTTGGACGGTATAGGAGCATTGACAATTGCAGCAATTATACTCTTCTTGGGCTTAATGCCAAGACCAGATATCTCATGGCCCAGATAAGTCACACTGTCTCATTTTAATTGACACTTTTCTTTTTTTATGGTCAAGCCATTACTTTCCATTTGTTCCCATTTAGACCTTATCATGATGTTCACAACTTTTCCCAACAATCAACACGTCATCTTGAAAGCATAAAACATTCTGTATCCCAACCAAAACCTGTTGCATCACTCTCCGAAACACCGCTGAGGCGGACGCCAACCCAAAGGGCATCCTACAATATCTAAATGCACCCAGCGGAGTCAAAAAAGAAGTGAGATGTCGAGATTGTTCATGTAAATCTATCTGGCGATAAGCTGCAGACATGTCAATCACACTAAAAATCACACCACCACCCATAGCACTTAACATTTCAGAAATATTTGGTAGCGGTTGTCTATCTATCCAAATATTTTTATTCAAGTCTTGAAGGTCCACACAGAGCCGAATCTTAGCCCCACCATCCTTAGGTGTGACAACAATGGGGGCGAGCCATTCAGAGGCTTCAATGGGCTCAATAATTCTCAAATCTAACAGTTTATCCAACTCATCTTTAAGAGGGGCTCTCATTAAATATGGAACATTTCTAACTCTATGAACCACTGGGACTGCATTCTTCTTGAGAATAATTTTGTGCGAAAACCCCTTTAATTTCCCCAAATTGTCAGAAAAGACATTGGGAAATCTTCTCATGATGTCAATTTCAAAACTGTCAATGCTAAGGACAGAAAGTGAAGCAACTGGGACAGGAGCATTAGGATTTAACAAAATACCTAAATCCTTCTGATGGCGCCAACCAAGTAAATTGGATCCTTGTTTTGTAAGGTAAACTCGTCCAAATACTTTCCTATTTGAAAAACTTATTATCATCCATTTAAGTCCAAGGATATCTATGGTCTTCCCATTATAACCTACTGCTTTAATATCTGGCGCCCCCCAAGAAGCAACATCACCATCATTTCCCCAAACTTCAATGTACATATCTTTAGATAACAATGTATAAAGGCTTCCTGAATCAACTAGCATTTTAACATCTCTGGTCTTAGGATACTTCTGATCTCTGCTATCAAAATGAATTAAACAATGTGGCTTTTCTAATTTATCTGTATTCTCGGAAGGTATATCTACAAGAGATACTTGATCTTGGATACTTTCATTACTAGGCATAGGCATTCCTTCAACACATAACATCAATTCTTGAACATTCTCACAACAATCATCAACTTCATTGACATTTTGTGTTTTAGCATTACAAACTTTTGCTAAATGCCCCCTTCGGCCACACGTTCTACAAATAGCATTTCTGGCCATACATCGTGTACTTGAAGCAATATGCCCAGGAGCTCCACACCTGTAACTTTAAATTTGACGAAAGTTTCCTTGTTGTCCAACACTACTTGGACGATAAGTCGGAAATCTACTAGTAGCGTTAGAATCAAATTTTGCAGCAGGATTAACAATTTTAGTTTCCTCAATATTAGCTGAAACTTGAAAAGTTTTTTCACGATGCTCAGACACCTTTGCAGCATCTTTAGGCGCTATCAAATTGGTACACTTATCCATTTCCTTAATCCGTAAGTCGGTATTTTCAAGCCCTTTAGCAATTTGTATTGCTTCCTCCAAAGTACAGTCTTTTATGAGTAATTTTTCTCTCACTTTCTTGTTATTAGTGCACCTAACAATTTGGTCTCTAATTAGAGAATCACCCAAATCTTTAAACCTACAATTCAAAGATAGTCCCCTCAAAGCTGCAACATAACTAGAAATGTCTTCATCGCTTCTTTGCACACGACAAAAGAATTTGTGTCTTTCAAAAACAGTATTAATTTTAGCCACAAATCTTTTCTCTAACATCTGCATGCTCATTTCGTAGACATTAATGGGTTGACCATTACCAATACCCAAGGATATTTCTGGTAAGTCTTCGTAAAGTCTCCTACCTTCTACACCTAAATTATGGAGTAATATTGCTTGTCTGCGAATCGGTCCAAACTTGTCTGCACCAGTGGCAAGAATGTAAGTTAAAAACAGCTTTTTCCATTCTTTCCATGGGACAGAAGGCTCACCAGGGGTGGGAAGAAAGGAAGGAGGAGCAGCAATGATTGATCAGCCATAACTGTAGTGTATATCGTAAACGCCACACAATATTCACTAAACTAATTAAACATAAAACATCAAAAACAATGTCCCCAAAGAACAATGTAGAAAAGAGCCTCCACTCTTATACTATTAATTGGACTAAATACTCTTGGTTCTTGTCTTGTCTTGGTGATTATTTCATGACATCACAATATTGCCCATCGTTTTGTGCCTTTCCGATGCTGCCGAACGATTCCTGAGAGAAAAACAGTATGTATACCAATTTAAAATGGCCGCCGCGTTTCCTTGACGTTGCGTGACACTAAGACCAATCTAAAATAGCCGCCACACTCTCTTGACGCTGCGTGACACTGAGACCAACTTAAGATGGCCGCAGCATTTTCTTGACGCATCCTCGTCACCAGTGTAAAGATGAGTCCAAAGCAGTTTGTAGGATGAAATAAGCTTTACTCAGAAAGACATACATATGAGGACCTCCAGCTCCTTCACCAACCTCTTCTTACTGAGCTGCACTTAGAACACAACATTCTGAGCACCTAGCAACTCGCTCAGTGTTCTATTAAGCATAGATCCTAACAGTTTGCCACTATTCATAACTTAGGGCTCGTTAGGGTTAGCAGTATTGTATTGCATGTGTTTGGGCGGGGGGCTGTTTGTGGGGGGGTTTGCGAGTCTTGGAGCGATGCTGGGTATGGATACTTTTGCTTGCTTGCAAGTGGTTTGAATACAATCCACAGTGGGTAAGGGGGATTTGGGCCTACTTTACTTTCAAAGTACGTTTTGTCACCATTTTTCTACTAGGCCTCGTTTTTTGAGATCTGATTGGGGGTCTTTTACATTTTTGCGACTGGGTTTAGTAAGGGTCGGGGAGCACTGCTGGGAAGGTCTAATTTTGTTCTAAAACACAGTTTACAGTACACCTAGCTTGAGGGGAAAGATCCGCTAAATTAATTCGCCCATACTTATTTATCCTTCAAAAGGAGACTCAGACAGAGTAGGTACTTTCAAAAATATTGTACTGTCTATTAGGAAACTCAAAGTGTGACTTTTTTTGCACAATACAGCGTACATACCTTATATTTATTTGTAAGTGGTGTTCTAATATCACTTCCTGTTTTTCCATCAATAATTACAGGCCGGGTTTCAGTCTGTGCAATGGGAAAAAAAGGATGAAGTCAGGCTTCACATTAGCGAGCCGCAATTCAGCATCCGCCAGGCAGGCAGTGGACAGGGTGTCTTCTGGTCACCAACATTGCTGGACGGAGCGTCAGCTGGAATGGAGGAGTCCCGCTAATAAGAGGAATGGTTTGATGCATGCAACTTACCCAATTCAACAGGACAACTACAACAACATACAGATAGAGTATCCGTTCTTTTCTAATTATCTTTTAAGTAATGTTATTGCTGTGAACTTCTATGAGTGTGACTCTGCATTTCTTTGATCTCTGCTTCTAAATTCATCCCTACATCCATTCTATAGGTTTTACTTCTGCTATTTTTTAAACCTAATTTAATGTAAGAAGTGTTTCTCTGAGTGCAGAGATAGGCAAGTGAAAACGCATAATTATTACTGCAGCCCTGTACTGTCGCATTCTTTCATTCACGTTTGTCGAAAGCACTACTTACTTTTCAGTAACCATGCATGCAGTAGTGCATGCACTTCCCTTATGTCACTTAAAAGATTTATGGTTAGCTTTGTACCCAAAGATTTCTTTATCTTCAATTATTGTTTGTCCATGCTGTGCTTTTTTTTCTTCTCAACAAAACTTTCGAAACCCTAACCCTCTTCCCCCGGGCTGTGTGGGTTTGATTGATGTGTGACTAAATGACAGCAATAATTCCACACACTTGCTGGGGAGGATAAGGTCATAGCAAAAGGCTGGTGAAGGAATCCGAGGATATATTCTTACTCAGCTTGACACTGAGTCACTATTGGCAAATGAAAGCAGATTTTCATGTGCGCCATCAACTTGATTGGTGATCAAGAACATCCTCCTCCTAGACTTGGCAAATTATGACGCTAATGTGTCCTTCACCTTCAGTACTATTTCTTGTAGTCCCAATTCCCACCCCCCAGAAGTCTTTAAAAAAGGGGCAAGGGACAGTCTCCTCCTTCTGCTGGCTGCTGTTGACTTTTCGGGCCAGGTCGGCATGCTCCTTGCGGAGGGTCTCGAGCAGGGATTTGTTGTTAAGGAGCTCCTGCTCGAGGTAGGAAACCCTCAGGGAAAGGCGGTGCATCCTTTTTTTGCAACTGCTGTGGGGGGCAGCTGAATTCTTTGCTGCTCGGCGGTGGCGGGTGGCTGCAGTACCCCGGCTCCGTACCGCTGGAGACCTGCTGCGCTGACTGGCTGACCCAGGGAGCGCGGAGGAGGATGCAGGTGTCGTGGATGTTGTTGACGTACTCTGTGTGTCCTCCTCCTCCTGGGCCACCAGCCGCCGATATTCGGCGACAGTGGCCTCCAGCCTCCACTGCCGGGCCCTTTTAGCCAGCTCCTTCCGTGTTGGTTTGGAAGGAGCATCTATATGAAGAAAGAAGGACATAGTCTGTAACCAATGCTCTTTAAGATTAACACAAAATGATTCAGCAGAAAGTTGTGTCAAAGTAGAACTAGCAACTTGCAAGTGCAGTACATAACTATTGTGGCCAGTATCTATCTAACCTCCCACTTCTTCATCCTTGCTCTAACATTAGTGGGAGTTTAAGGAATTAATTCTACGAGCACTATGGATTCACTCCATTAGAGTCGACTATGACAGTACACCAGTCTTATTCTTCTTCTTCTCTCTTGTTTAGCAAAATTGGTACATTAACTTCTGCAAGCCGGCATAATGCCAGCGCAGTCAACTCGCACCCGAGAAAAACAGGCGCCTACCATGATGAGTGAGACAGACTTGCGTTACTGTACCAGTCCAGTACATACAGGTGGTGATGCTCTTACTTTTCGATTATGGATGGCACTGAGAATACTCTGTTACAAGGGCTTAATTAATTTAACTTTCACCCTACAGTGCCAATGAATACTAGAAAAGGAAAATGAGGAAGATAAATAATCTGATTATCTATCACTGCACATGGTATGTATTTGCTTACATATGGGATGACTTTAGGTGCTTTGCTTTTTATTGAATGAACAGTGATACATCCACACATGAATGACTGAGTTCTACTAAACTTATTAACAGAGGTAGTGAGTGTCCATCGTAATAGCCGGATATATGCTGTGCTTGGAATACAAACTACTGCTACTATTCATGGTAGTATTCGGACAAAATTACAACTTTTCCTTGCCTTTCCTACACTGGGACGGACGTGCCGGTGCAGTGTTACATGCTCTTCAAAGTAACACTTAGTTCATCCAGTGACCGTCTACTCTCTCTAAATACACATATGCTATCTAAGAGTCAGATAGTACCATGATCCAGGCATCCATCCATTCAAACTATATGTCAATCATTCTTCTTCATGTCTCTCATCTGGACAAACCTTACGTTTTCTCACGGGAAACACACTATGCAGTCTGCAATCTCAATAAGTAAGGAATATAAGAGCTTACCACTGCCCGCCACTACCGTGGCAACCCGCACAGCAGTTTGGTCCGGCACTTGCACCGCCTCCTCCCCAGAGCTTTACTCCTCCACCTCCGCGCTGGGCCCAGCACCAGATGTTCCAACTACAAAGTACATTTAAGAATGTTAGATGTCATTGACATACACCACTCACTAGTATTTTGTCTAGGAATGAAGAAATGTGAATACAGAAACCAATCTAATATTTTGTGACTGTCTACTCTAAAGTAAAAATGTCCCTTTTTCCCCGGGAAGGGTGTTGTCTTGCTGCACTTTTTGGCACAACTGATGAATGCTTGCTTTTTATCACGCACCATTTTTCTCATAACAGACAGAAGCTTCACTTCTAAGAACAAATCATCATCACTAGGACAGAGGGACCAACGATTCAGCACCACAAAGAAAAATTAAAGTTCCAACCAGGTGAGGGCTCGGCTCGCCCACAATAAATGTGTGAAATAAATCACTATAAGCACTTTTCCATTTTTAATCAACCGTTTATGTTTTATGACAAGCTTGATTTTAATAAATATTTTTACTTTTAATAAAGCTTTAAAACCTAAATAGACTCTGTGGTTTTTGGTCAAGAGTGACTGAGCAAAAGGTTTTGCAATTTGCAAGCATGAGTCCGTGCCTCTGACACTTCTGGACTCTGACTCCGTACTCTTGTCCTGCGTTGGATAATAATCATCATTGGGGATCAATCATCGATGAATTTGGGAGCTAAATGACTCTGCCACACTATCTAGTCAGTAAGGAGATTGGGGGTTCTTCAAAGACTGATATCACAGAGGTATGTGGAAAGGCTACCTGCGCCTATTATAATTGATAAATAATGCACTATTTAGTGTCCATAGTTCTGTTTGTGCAGATTTGTCCCTGCAACAGTAGTAGTACGGATTGTCCTCCTATCCAAACCAAAAGTAAAGTAGTATATTATTCTTTCTTGGTGGTCATTCACCTTTTTATTGTTGGTAATTGTCAAAGCATAAATATTTAGAAGACTTGAAAAGACATTATGGACAATCCCAGAGGACTGCACTCAGTGCATAAAGCTATTGCTGCCTAGAATGGGAGTCCAATGGAATTGCCAAATGTGCAATCTTAGTTAGCTACACAGACAGACTAATAAGAATAAACTAGTAATACCACAGGGAGTCATAGTCGAGGCAGGATAAGAATTTAGATACAGTTTACAAGAAGATCAAAGACGATTTAGAAAAAATCGAATGAGGAACTCTAGGAAAAAATAGGTACTCTATATTAAAATTAAAACTTACCGGGGCCAGCAATGGAGCCCTCGCCTGACCGATCCTGGCCTTGTTCAGCAGCAGCAGCAGCCTTTTCCAATGTCCTCTTGCCCCTGGGGGGAGCTGATGTACAACATGAAAGAAAGAAAGACCTGAAAACATGGATGATTGTTGTCAACCAAATCAAACATTACAAAAGAACAATAACAAAATATTTTGGCGAAATAGCAAATAGACAACTATTCCACGGGATATATTTACCTATCTCATGTGGTGTACTACGATATTAGTATTGCTTAATTTGCGGACCCTCGACTTGAAAAGTTATGTAACTCACTAAACTAACTACTAAAAAGGTTCGCCTAGGACTGGCAGGCAGCAGTCCGCAGCACGCGAAGTGACAGACAAACTCCATCGTTATTGCAGATCAGCGACAACACTAAAAAGTTTCCTACTACATTAGCCAGTCATTAAAATACTCAAACTATCAATCCACCACCACTGTTTCTTCTTATTGCCAGGTGTACAAAGGAACTACTGGACTTGAGTCTGTAGGGGCAGATTTACAAGCCCCTTGCGGCTCTTTTGCTCCGTTGTTGCATGACTTTTGTGACGCAGCGGCAGAACAAAAGAGGCGCCATGGTGCGGCGTATATTAACAATGTGATGCATATGGGAGATGCATCACGTTGTAAAGCCCTGCGCCATCAGGGGGCGTTCTGGCGCAAGGGAGGGCGTTCCTGCGCAGGAACGCATCCTAAAAGTGACTGAGGGAAATCTACAAGATTTCAATCAGTCACTTTTAGGACTATGATGCGTGACTCAAACCCTGCGCCTACTTGAAGCAGACGTACGGCTTGACGCAGCATTGGGGAGATAGGGCACCCCAGAGCATTGCTGGAGCTGCGCCATCGTTGCGACGCAACTCCAGCAATGCGCCGCCTTTACAGCACAGATGGGTAACGCTTCGGTGACGTTTTGGGCCCATGGTGCGCCGCATTGTAAATACGGTGCACCATGGGTGGTGGTGGCGTGGCGCACAATTACTGGCGCATCCCTGCTACTTTGCAGGGATGCGCCGGTAATTAAAAATCTGACCCTTAGTGTCTAGCATTACGCAGTTCTTTAAACTATACTCATACATAATTCCTCAGCCACTAAAATGAACACAAAATTGAAAACAAATAAGCATAGTAGCAACGCTACAGAGAAGGAGAGCAGTGCACCTGAAATGCACAGGAGATTTTGAAATATAATTTACCTACAATGTAATCAGCAGCATTATTGAAGGAGAAAACAGAGTAGTGAAGAAATAGCTACTACTACTCACCAAGCCCGGGGATCTTGAGGCCGAGCAGGTCGATCAAGTCGCGTTCCCGGTCCAGGAGATCCGTCCAATGGTGGGTGGCCTGGTTGTAGGTGCGCCGGACCCGAGAGTGTTGGTACATGGCCCGGCACACCTTTTCCCACTGCTTCCGGCGCTCCCGGATCCCGTAGCCGCTAGCGATCTTGCCGCCTGCCATGATGGTCCTGGCAAGCCAGCGCTGGACATAAAAGACTAGTGCGGCCACCTCCTCCGCGCTAAAGATCTCCTGTGCTGTGACTGTCTCCCCCCTCAAACGCCCGCACCGGAGCCAGGCACGGGGTGCGGGACCCTTCCCCTTCTCAGGCTGCTTCCCGGCTCCCTTTACCATGGTCTGGGCAGAAAGGACGGTAAATAATAAAGAAGAAATAGAACAGGGAAGAAGAAAAGAAAAGAGTTTTAAAAAGTAGTTTAAAATTAACCAAAAAACACAAAAATATAGAGCTAGAAAAATAGAGGGATAGATAATAAGTAAAATAAATAAATAAAAAATTCAAACAAGCAAAGGATGGCAGAGATTGACAGAGGATACAGAAAGCATGCCCAGAACCAAAGCAATGAATGAAAAACAAGATGGCCGCGCCCGTTCATGACCGCGTGGGTACGTTTGCGCGAGATTTTCCTCGAACTTGTACTTGCGAGCCACACTTTGCGAGATTACACATAGCGCCCGGAAACGAAAATACATCAAGCAAACAAAATGGCCGCGCCCATGAATGACCGTGAGGGTAACTTCGCGCCGTTGCGCTACAAGCGGCTTGCTAAAACGCACAAAACCTTGTAATGTAATGTAATGTAATGTAAAAAGGATTTATAGAGCGCAACATACACCGGACGGTTTCTTGGCGCTGTTCACTAAATCAAGAGGAGACAGAGGAGGGAGGGGGAGGTAGCTTATGTGTAAGCACAGCGGAAGAGGTGAGTTTTTAAGAGAGACCTAAAGTGAAGGTAGGAGGAGGAGAGTCTGAGTTCCAGTGGGAGAGAGTTCCAGAATGAGGGGGCCAAAAAAGAGAATCTGAGGCCACCGTGCTTTTTGCGCCTAAACCTGGGCGTCTGAAGGAGAGCATGGTGGGAAGATCGGAGGGGTCTAGAAGGGGCGTAGGGGAGCAGGAGCGACGAGATGAAGAAGGGGCCGATGCCGGCCAGGGATTTGTGGGTCAAACAGCCTAGTTTGAATTTACAACGCTCTGATACAGGAAGCCAATGAAGGGCTTTAAGTAGAGGACGAACGTGATGATGTTTTGGTTGGTGGTAAATCAGGCGGGCTGCCTGATTCTGTATCAGCTGTAATCTTTTGATTTGGTATTGTGGGATACCTGCGTACAAGGCGTTGGCATAGTCAACCCGAGAGATGACTAATGCCAGCAACGTCAGGGTGAGAGCTTCAGTGGTCAGAAAATGGGCTATTTTACGAATTTTTCTGAGCTGGTGGAAGCAGGAAGACACTGTAGCACTGACCTGAGGTTGCATGGAAAGATCTTGAGAGATATAGACCCCCAAGCTTTTTACCTTGTCAGCAGGGCAAGGGGAGGGACCAAGGGCAGGGGGCCAGAAGGTGGAGTTCCAGGGGTTGGATGGGCCTCCGACGAGAACAAGCTCCGTCTTGCGAGCTAACACGCCACAAAAAACAAAATGCATATTTGCACAAATTCGCAGCACCCGAATTCGATCTCGTGCAAATTCGTGCCCCGCGAATCCAGCGAAATTGCAGAAAAACGATTTTTGCAAAACTGAAAGCACTCAGCAGGTGCAAAAGTTCAACCTCATCATTAGTAACCATTCCCTGTAGTGCTTCCTGAGGGCCCCCTCAAGAGTTCAGTTGCCTACTTGCAACTATTCTATGACCCTGCTCTGACCCTCACAGCAGGCTCAGAGAATAGCTACAAGTAGACAACAAAGTTCCTGTGAAAAAAATTGCACTGCAACAGAAAGCAATTACAGATAAGGAAGCAGGTGCCAGACGTAGGTTTTACAGCTCACGAGCTGTGACTCAATGGTTCAGTTTCTTGTCCTTTCAAGTATTAACAGTGCATTTGATTTTAATGAAATCTCTTGGTAATAAAATTGTATATACTGAACTACCACTCACCCTCCTGCCAAATCAAACCAGTGTGTTTGTGTGTTTGAGGAATAGATGGTTGTGCTGTAATATTGTTCTTTTCTGTCTTTCTCAAGAAGGGTGTACCTTGTCCCTTTTTGTGAAAGTTGTAATGTGTTTGTTCTGTGCCTGGTGGTGTGAATGCTCTTGTGTGTATCACGTATGAAAGGTTTGTGAAAGACCTGTAAAGTGGTAGAGGCCTTGATGCGGCTTTACAGCCGACGAGCTGTGAGTCACTGGTTCAGTGTCCTTTCAATTATTGACAGTGCATTTCATTTTTGTGAAATCTCCTGTGAATACATTTTTATATACTGAACAATCACTCACCCTTGTGCCAAATCCAACCAGTATGTCTGTGTGCTTGGGGAATAGATGGGGTTATACAGTTATATTTGTCTTTTCTGTCATTCTCTGCCAAGGTGTACATCCCATCTAAGAATAACCTACCAACTGTAGATATTCTCGTAAACTATAAACCCACAGAAGTACATGTCACATTTTTCTTGCATTACTGTGGTATAATTTTCACAAAATTCCTACCAACCAGCATTTCTCCATGTCTCCTGATAAAAATGGCACCTTGCTTGTGTGGGTGTGCCAAGTACCTGCAGCAGGGAAGGGCCCAAAACGTATTGTGGAGACATCAAAATGTCCTATTTTGAAATGACCTGGTTTTGCAAGGGGGGTCACCTGAGTTTTTGGCCTCAGACTAAGAATCCATCTTGGGAAACCTACCAAACCCACACATTTTCTGAAACTCAACATCTCGGGTAGTTCGGGAAGGTATGGCTTGTGTGGATCCCACAAAGGTTTCCTACCCAGAATGCCCTGCAAACCTCAAATTTAGCTGAAAACAATCACTTTTTCCATTTTTTTCGGGTGGGATCACCGTGCCGGCACAAATGTCTAACCACCTAGCATTCCCCTTGGTCTCCCGAGTACTAGACCTACCCACACAAGTGAGGTACCATTTTTATCGAGAGACTTAGGGGAACACAAAAGAGTAGAGCAACTGTTATTACCTATCGACTTTCGATGAATTTCTGCCTTCCAAATGTAAGACAATGTGTAAAAAATAAGTGACTTTGAAAAATGTCCTATAATTCACATGCTAGTATGAGTACCCACAATTTCTGAGAAGTGCAAATAGCAACTGTTTCTAAACTCTATATTTTGTTCCAATTTTGAAAATACATAGGTGTCTTTCATACATATTTTTCACTCTTCATATTTTGCCAAATGAATTGCTATATACCCGGTACAGTATGAAAAACCATTGCAAGACGCTGCTCAGTTATTGGCTCTGGGTTCCTCAGGTTCTAGTTAAACCTACAAGTCCTATGTATCCCCACAATCAGAAGGGTCCAGCGGATGAACGGTATATTGCTTTAAAGAATCTGTCTTACTTAAAAGATGTTACAGGTGAAAAGGTTAGCACAAAGATCGTTTTTTTCAACTCATTTTCAATTTTTTTTATTTTGAACTTGAAGGAGCTACACAAATGACCCCTTTCTGAATTTAGAATTTTGTCTACTTTTCCGAAATGTATAGTTTTCCAGGATCCATTATTGCTTTCATACCCATTTCTACCATTAACTGAAAGGAGGGTGAAAGCACAAAAAATAGCAAAAATAGACTATGTCCCAGTAAAATGCCCAAACTGTGCAAAATGTTTTGATTTTTTGATAAAAGTCTGTCAGTCCCTGAAAGCTGGGAAGAAGGTGATTTAAGCACTACAAAAACTTTGTTGATACGATATGCAGGAAAAAAAACAGATACTTTCTTCTGCAGCTTTGTTTCCCATTTTTTCAAAAAACCCAAAATGGGTCCCCTCCAGGGTAATAAACAAACCATGGCACCTTTGAAATCCCCATGATGTTGTAAGAAAAGGACGCAAATTCGGCATGGATACCTTTTGTGGTCAGAAAGTTTACTCTGAAGCTAGGATTTTATTAGAGAAATCTGTCATGGGAAAACAGTGGGATGTAAAATATAGCTGAGAAAAACCAAAAAATGATGGGCGAAATTCTTGAATTAATCTCAGTCACTCATTATTACTCAAGGTTGCATTCCAGTCCGTTATTTTTTGTTTCCCACCATGCCACCTCAGACAGGAACAGCCATATGCAAATCAGGTACCAATAACAACACTGAAAAATGAATTGGTCTGAAACACCGGGTAACTTGCTTAGGAATTTTATGGATACCATCTTGTCTCAGGAAGTAACCATACATCACTGGAAAGGCAGGATGTGGGGATTATATATTGTGTGATGATTGGATTACGGAGAATATTTCTGGATCATTTGTTATTGCTTGAAATTTATGTTTCTAAATTGCAGATATTGCAGCTTAATCAGCTGCAGAAATGCTTTAAGGAGGGATTCCCTCACTCAGGTGTACCAACCTGTCGGACATCCACAAATTGAATTTGCAGTTTAAATGTAAATAATTTTAATATATTTTTTTCATAACAATATAACCGTTAGATGAGCAGTTGGTTATACCCTCTGGAAGAGATTCTATCTTCCCAAAATTGGAATTGAAACCCCCTTCTCCACATGGTCAAAAGATCCTAATTCCTTCCATTCTCAGCAACTCACTGGGCTCCAGAATCGTAGTTTCCTACTCTTATCTCTCCAAAAGCAATAGTTCTTGGCAGCTGTCCTGCCTTTCACATGCATATGTTCAAGAGACCTAATACTCCCCCATGTAAAAGTCCTATCTGTCCAAAAGTGGGGTTACTAAAGGGGAGTGGTAGGCCAGCCCCATCATGGGCTTCAGTTTGTCCCACACTTCCAGAGTTGATCAAGCTATTGAAGACCAGTTCATGTTTTCTACCAGTCGATGCTTGGGAACCCAGGGAATCTCACCCAGTGGTGGAATGGCTAGATTCTGGTCAATGGTCCAAGAGTTTGTCTATCTCTCCCTTTTGTGATTCAGCCATATACCTGAGCAGAGAGACCTGGTAGAGTCCTGGTAGAGAAGATGTGGCAATATATTGCTACCATTCTATTCTTTGTTTCTTACTGGTCAGTATGGATATGTGCCAAGCTCATGAGAGCACTGGACTACTATATACGGTGTAATGGTTCAATATCTGAGCATCCTTGCTGGAAAGTACTAAGTCTATATTGTAGTACTTAGAGAGCTGATTGAAAATGTTGCTATAAATAAGGATGTAAACCCTCACCCACTAATTGTGGCATGCTCCTTCACGAGCACCAAACATGGTGCCCAGCAAGCTCACTAAGAGCTCTCATATTTTTTCAGGGTTGCTTTTTTGCTTTGGGATAAATACGGTTCAGAAAATGGATGAATTTATTAACTGTATTACTAACACCCTACCTTGCACAAAGTTCAAAACAATCAGAAGAATGGTAAAATTTATGTTGACTTGGATGCCTCCCTCTTACTACTATAAGGGCAACATGTTTTGACCCCTAATGGTGAAACAGCTCATCTATGGGCATTCATCAGGACCTGTATAACGGCTGTTCAATATTATGTCATCATTGATACTTTACTGTCTTCAAGTAATTGTTAGGAAGGACAACACATTTTTTCCTGTTTGTACGCCTGCTATTCTGAAATGTATTACACATGGAGTCGGGGTGGGTTACTTGGCCTCACAAAATATTTCTTTCATTCTCCCAGTTTTTTGTATATGAACCAGTTGAAAATCTACCCAAGATGTTGGATGTCCCTCTACTTACGAGACAATCTGTTTCACCCAGGAGACCGTGTAGTTATGCCATGACCAAATATCCACACTAAACTCTCATAATAGGGCCATAAAGTTCACATGGCACATATCTGCAGACTTGGAGTCACTCTTAGACTCAGATAATGGATGCCCTCCATCCCTATGGGAAGGCATTTTGGGCTTGGAATGATTTCAAAAGTTCTAGAATCCTTCAGCTTTATGGAGGTTGATTTGGAAACCCACCACTCTAGAAATTCTCCCATTCAGGTAGGAGCTCTTTTAGAGATTGACAGGGGCCCTCCAGTGTTACCAAGAGGTCCTCGATAAAAGCAGTTAGCCTAAAGGTATTCTGCTGAAACTTGATAACTTTGATGAAATGGTTGTCATTATTTTTTTGCAGGAAGCGTTCAATCGTGAGCCTGAATAGAAGGGAAACAAAAGGCACATCCTTGGCAAGTCCATTGTGAATAATGATGCCATCTGACCACACTCTTTATGCTGACCATTACCTAGTACTGACCCTAATCCAAAACCGCAGCCAAACTCAAGCGACTGCAGGGTGTCCGCCATCATACCCCAGTTCACCTGATCAAATGCCTTTTCAGCAGCAGCAGGGAGAGATAAGCTGCATCCCTGCCTCCTATTCTAACTATATTGATAAGGGGAGGGGCCTTCTTGGTGTTATCACTAGTATTGCGACCTCAAATGAAACCTGCCTGATCTGCTTGGGTAACGGAAGACAGTATATTCTTTAACCTCTTCACTTGGACTTTGATGAAGTCTTTCGTGTCAATATTAAGTACCAGGATTGGGCGGTAAGAGCGACAAATAGGGGTCCTTGTCTGGCTAAATGATTAACGAGATTGTTGCTTCTGACATGGATTTCTTCACTCCACATGCAACGCCAAAACTACTGAAGACATCCATTAAAAGGCGGCCAGTAGGGTGACAAATGCATCATTAAAGGTTGCTGAGAAGCTACTGAGTCCCAATTGCCCTCACAAATTCCACCAAGAAAGAGCAGTTGATTCCAAATATAAACCCTGTAGAGATGATATGAGTGTTCAACAATATACAATGTTGGACAGAAAGCCCACAAGGCTAGTACCGTTCCATTCTCCATTTCCTGAACCACTGTGTCCTGGGTGTAAAGCTGTGCATCTAGTACACTTGTGACTTGCTAGCCTGGAGCTTGATTGGTTCATTACCTCCTAATTTTGCCAGAATGTGCTTGGGTTTATTGAAGTCAGTGGTGCAGATCTGTCCCCTTAGCTTTTTGATATTTTGTAATGCTTTCCTGAATCAGGTGTTCTTATGCTTCTCCATTGGAATTCATAGGTCACTGTTTAAATTGTCTAGGTAAGAGCCTTTCACTGCCTTCAGCCTGGCATCTTCCTAAATTATTGTTCCACAGATCACCGACCTCAAGGCATCACATACCACATCCTTGTCTACCTCTCCTGTGTCACTTGTGATATATTCCACCATTTGCTTCTTGACTGTATCTATTACAGTTGGATCCTGGAGAAGAAAACAGTTTAATCTCCACAACCCTCTGTGTCCCTGCATATCTCTGGAAGGCCAGGATATAGTTCCTATTCCAGGGCCATGATCTGATAAAGTCCGTGGGAACTAGGTCTACTGTATGTAAGCCATCTAGCAATGATCTGTCAACAAGTAGGCAATCTATTCCAACGTAAGTAATAGGGACTGAACAATAAATCCTAATTGGTTGACATTGTGGTGATGAGTCAACCAGGCCCAGAACTTCTAATTCTTGTTTCCACAGTCAATATTTCAGGCTGCCCTCCCTATCTCTGGTGTGAGTGGTCTTGTTGTGCTTGCATTACTAGGTTAAAGTGTCCACAACTGACCAGGGGGTCTGTGCCGAAGTATTTATTCTCCTTGACAGCTCACCTAAAAAAGTCATTGTGTTCCTGATTGAGGCAACATCTTGAAGCAAATGAGCATGGGTGGGCATTCCACATCCAATTCACCATTATCCTCGACCCTCCTTAAAAGTTTTGATCGATTTCTCTACAAAAGCATGTAGAGCTTTCACCAATATTCACACCATGGCAGATTTCTTCAGTGCAAATAATAAAATGGTACTGGTCAGTAACGTGACCGCATTCTACCTTGATCTTCTTTGAGAAGGTGCATCTCCTCAAAAAAGAAAATATGGATTCCATGGTCTGAGACCTCCTGGATGAAACTCAACAGCTTGACCAGGTTATTGAGGTCTTGGACAATGTGTAAGGCAAACTTTAATGATGTCCTGTCACGAGTTTAGCCCGATATTATAGTCCCCTGAGTTGCTGGCATTAATCCCAGCCTCTTGGGCCCCACAAGTCATGCAACATATTAATCTTTTAGGTTATGTGACTTAAAAAAATTGTAGAACCCTTTTAATTCACTTACCAACTTAAATATAAGAACGCACTTTTCCATGTTTGGCTTCTTTTTGCAAAGTGGAAGGTCTTGTAGGTTAGTCCTCGCCTGCACATGAACGGCTTTCAATCTTGAAGTCTTCTGGATTCACCCGAAATCAGAGCCTAAATAGTAAAGAGACCTTATTAGTCTCTATTGACACCACACTCTGTCTAGGCCCCTCCCCACTGTCCCAAATCAGCAGTGTTCATTTACCAAGAAGCCCCTAATTTATTTCTCAATTTCAACCTTACAGCTGATACTACCCTCCCCTGCTATTCATCTCATGAGTGTGTGTTTGTCACTGTCAGTGTATTCTCTGACATTACGTAGGAGCTGAAGTACTTGTTCTCTGCTCATGTTGCTGTCAACTAGGTCAGGGTAATTTCTGCCACATAGCCAGGGCACCCTTTGACATTTCTCTCCGGGGGAGGGTGCTAATCACCCCAAAAAGTTGGGTTACATTGATGTTTTCTCCAAATTCTAAATTCCAAAGTTTATGGGCTTCTCATCAGGAAGACAGTGTGTGTTCCTGATTTTTCTAACAAAAGAGCAAGCTGTAGGGATTCCCCTATCTGTATCTGATATCTCTGGAGTTCAGGAACTCTAGGACGGATTTGACTGCCTTTCATTGGATCACAGACACCCAGGAGATGTCCTGTAAATGTTGTAGGTGTGTTCAATTGAACAATATTCAATATTCTCCTGATATATCTAGCTGAGCATATGGGGGCTAAGATAATTGCCTACGCCGACGATACCCAACTCCTGTTTACCTGGCCACGTCACAATTTGGATACATTGGCTGTCCAGCTTTGTCTTTCCTCTGTCTTTCGCTGGTTGGCGTTGGTTCAGCTCAAGTGTAATGAGGATAAGTCCGAAGTTCTTTTCTACGGTGCGTTTCCTAGCACCTTTAGAGACCTGTTATGGCCACCAGATGGTAACTAGTCAAAATATCGAGTTTTTAATTTCGACTAGACATAATATCGAGTCAAAAATATAGAATAGACATAATATCGACTAGACATAATATAGACTACAAAAATATTGACTAGAAAATTTAATATCGACTAGAATAGCAATAATATCGAATCAAAAATATAGAATGGACATAATATCGACTAGACAGAATTTAGACAACAAAAATATCAAATTTAAGGTAAGTTAATATTAATGTTTAATTTTTGTGTAATATAATTCTGTAGCGGGTTGTGGGTTTATAGGGGAATAGGGTGGGAAGTAATTTAATTATAATTAATTAAGTATCTTATTTTATGTATTGGTATTTAGTTAGAATTAATTGTTAAATTATTATTAATTGGTATTAATTAAAATATAATTGCTAATTCATTTTAATTGATTAATTGATGAATATTTTATTTTTGGTAATTTATTTTCTGTAGCGGGTTGTGGGTTTATAGGGGAATAGGGTGGGAAGTAATTTAATTATAATAAATTAAATATGTTATTTTAGTTATTGGTATTTATTTAGAATTATTTGTTAATTAATTGAAAATAGGCAATTAATTAAAATATGATTGGTAATTAATTTTAATTGATTAATTGATAAATAAGTTAATGTTATTTTTTTATTTTTATGTAGCGGGTTGTGGGTTTATAGAGGAATAGGGTGGGAAGTAATTTTATTATAATTAATTAAATATGTAATTTAATTTCTGGGTATTTAATTAGAATTAATTGCTGGTTAATTATTAATTGGCAATAAATTAAAATATAATTGGTAATTAATTTTAATTGATAAATATGTTAATGTTAATATGTTTTATGTAGTGGGTTGTGGGTTTATATGGGAATAGGGTGGGAATTTATTTTTTTATAATTAATTAAATATGTAATTTAATTTTTGGGTATTTATTTAGAATTAATTGTTAATTAATTATTAATTGTCAATTAATTAAAATATAATTGGTAATTAAATTTATTTGATTAATTGATAAATATGTTAATTTTAGTAATTTATTTTCTGTAGCAGGTTGTGGGTTTATAGGGGAATAGGGTGGGAAGTAATTTAATTATAATTATTTAAATATGTTATTTTAATTATTGGTATTTATTTAGAATTAATCGCTTTCCCTAATGTTGCACTCTCTGGAGTGGGAATAGTAATTTTTACCTCTACGCTATCCAATGCTTTCCCTACTGTTGCACTCTCTGGAGTGAGAATAGTAATTTTTACCCCTACGCTATCCAACGCTTTCCCTACTGTTGCACTCTCTGGAGTTGAAATAGTAATTTTTACTCCTACGCTATCCAACGCTTTCCCTACTGTTGCACTCACTGGAGTTGGAATAGTAATTTTAACCCCTACGCTATCCAACGCTTTCCCTACTGTTGCACTCTCTGGAGTGGGAATAGTAATTTTTACACCTACGCTATCCAACACTTTACCTACTGTTGCACTCTCTGGAGTGGGAATAGTAATTTTTACCCCTACGCTATCCAACACTCGATATTTTAGAGTCAATATTTTTGTACTTACCTGTTTGAAGATAGGAAGTCGATATTTTTGCAGTCGATATTTTGACCTTGATATTTTGTCCACTCGATATTTTGTCTGTCAATGTTCTGTCAGTGATCCCCACCAGACACTGTATGCCCCAAATCAATGGGCGGTCTGGCTAAGAACCTGGGGTCAGGTTTGGAGAAAATCTGAAATTTGAAGATCACATCAAAAAACTTACAGGGGTCTGTTTTGGCACCTTGAAAGCTTCACGCAGATTTTTTCCTCCACTCCCCAGGGAAGCCAAGGAGGCGGTCTCCAGTGCTCTTATCCTATCGAGGCTTGATTATGCCAATGCTTTGTTCAGCGACATTCCATCTTATCTTATCAAACAACTTCAGGTCGTTCAGAATGCGGTTGCCAGACTTCATTTTAATATTCCTAGAAGAGTTAGCGTTCGCCCCCACCTTCGCAGCCTCCACTGGCTCCCGGTGGCACAGCGGATCTTGTTTAAATCTCTGGTTCTTTCCTTCAGGACTACGCATGAGCAAGGGCCTCTGTACTTTGATGTACCTTCTTTCAAAAGAAGGAGCTGTTGCTGCTGTCAATGCAATGAAAGAGCAGTTCTTAACCTGGGGTCCATGGAACCCTAAGATGCGCAACAGCCAACCAAGAGGCTCCATGACTGTTTATAATACTAATAATTAACAGATTAATACAGTATACATACATAAAGAGGCCAAATACAAAATATTTACAATTCTGTAAATTGGAAGGAATGTGAAATTAAAAGCTAAAAATTGCATTGGTATCCTTGTCTTGATTCATAGGAGCAGTGTAAGTACAGCAAATGGAATCTAGTATAGACGATCAGTATCCTTGATTAAAGCACTGGCATAAGCAGACAAAAAGTGAGCATGCAATAAAAGCAAAAAAGGCAAAGTGATATGCCAGAGTCTAGCATATCGCTTCATCTTTTAGAAATAAAACTCAATTTCGAAAACTTCAAACTCTCTAATCAAAATGAATTTTTTGCATAATTTTTGTCTGTGAATTAAATAAAATAGTTCATAATTTGTGTGTTTATTCCATTTGTTCTTGTTCTAATATTTCTGTGTATTTGTTATGAGGTTCAAATCATAAAAAATGCTTAGGTTAGTGTCCCCTCTTCCTCTTGGGATTCAGCATGGGCAAGTCAAAAGGTTAAGAACCACTGACATAAAATAATTCTCAAATGGACAGTATACAAAAGCAGGAGCTTCAAACCCAAGGCTCCTTCTTGCTATTGTGGCTAGCACCATTATAAAGTGCACCATGGACACATTTTGGCCGAAGCCACATTGCGCACTCAGCAAATCTCTACTTTAGGACAGCCAACAGCTGAGTCGATCTGAAATCACTTTGATATCATAATGGCCCCCAATATTATATTGTTTGTGTTTGTAATTTGTGGAGATGATGTTGTGCTCTTTCTTTTTACTTTTTCCTCTCACGTATGCACAAGCACTTTTTTCCAAGCACTTGTATTTCACACAATGGAGCAACTCTGAATTGTAAATAATGTAAATGTATATATATATGTATATATTACCTACTGGCGATAGCCAGTAGGTATATATAGTTAGGATTATTTCTCTATGGAACTTTTGAAAATTCTATGTCTAATAACTTTGGCGTTTGTGGACGGAATCGGCAGAAATTTTCAGGAAAATGGCACATTTTGTTTCTGAGCAGCACCTGAAAATTGGGGGGGGGTTCGTCAAGGGGGGGCCGAGAAAAAAGGGGTGTCCCAAAACGCGTTTTTCCCATGTTAATTTCCATAGGGCGTTTGGCCTCACTTTTAGCTCGAACGGCTGAATGGATTTGCACGAAACTTATCAAAATTGTAGGGACTGTTAGCCCGATGTGCCTTTGCTGGGTCTCAATATATGTGCTCCAGTGGATTTTGAAAATTTATATATCTGTGACAGCGTCCCAGATAGCGCTCCAGATCGCGTACTTTTCGCGTCACGGAGCCTTGCGAAGCGATGCTGATTGGCTCTCCGGTGTCTGTCAACATTCTAAACAGTCCGGTGCGGCCGTCATCTTGTCTCTCGGTAGGATCGAGAGACAAGAAGAGGTGAAAAACGAAGGGGGAATTTAATGAAAGGGGGCAAGGTAGACCCCTCTTGACCCCCTAGGAATGATGTTGGGGTTATTAAAGGGTCCCGTGGGGAAAATAAAAAAAATTTGATTTTTCACGGTAGAAGCGCTTCTCGGTTCGCGAACCGGGTCACAAACTAACGGCTGAATGGATTTGCACGAAACTTGGCAAAATTATAGGGACTGTTAGCCCGATGTGCCTTTGCTGGGTCTCAATATATGTGCTCCCGTGGATTTTGAGAAATTAACGTTTAAAAAACAGATATATCTGTGACAGCGTCCCAGATAGTGCTCCAGATCGCGTACTTTTGGCGTAACGGAGCTTTGCGTAGAGAAGCTGATTGGCTCTCCGGTGTCTGTCAACATCCTAAACAGTCCGGTGCGGCCGCCATCTTGTCTGTCGGTAGGATCGAGAGACAAGAGGAGGAAAAAAACGAAGGGGGAATTTAATGAAAGGGGGCTAGGTAGACCCCTCTTGACCCCCTAGGGCAAATAATAAAAATTTGATTTTTCGCGGTAGAAGCGCTTCTCGGTTCGCGAACCGGGTCGCAAACTGGTAGCGAAACATGAATTCGCCATTTTGTGTTTCGATTTCATTAAATTACTAGGTATAAGGGGGTACGGGAGACATATCCTGACCCCTTTTGTTTTCTGAGGGTGGCTGAGGAGGCTCATATATGTTGATACATGTCTTCCAGCGGCTGTGCGTGAGCGTTTTTTTTTTTTGCTGCGTGACGTCTGTTAACGTTCGATTCGATGGAAATCAGGAACTGTTGACCGCCATTTTATCACTGCGAGTAAATATTTTGTTAAAAATAATTGTTATAAATTAATCCTTATTGATAAACATTGTCTGCGCCATCTTGCCTTTTTTGCAATGCCACACTTTTGTTGAGCACGGCAGCCATTTTAGATGCCTTGACCAGACCCACTCTCTGCATGCCGCCGATCCTCAGCATGGCTCCCCACCCTCGCAAGCATCTCCCCCACGCACTGGTCACCCCTGCTCTCTCCCTCATGCATGGGCCCTAAACCTCCCCCCATCTTCCCTGAGTATCACACCCTGTGCCCGCCCGACACCTCCCTTTCACCCTATTCACTACCGCACCTTCTGACACTCCTCTTCCTCTGTGTCCGATTGTCCAGGCCGGTCCCAGGCTATCACCTAGCCCTGCAGATGTAGTTTATGGCCCCAGCTGTAGAGAATCACCCCTCTTCAAAGGAGTTACAGTAGATCAAGGCCCCCACCCCATGAGATCCGTCACACCACACGCGTTCCTGCAATCTGATAACCATCCTGTATTGTGATTGGAGAGGGGATTCTCCCTGTGAGGGTGTGTGGGACCGAGCCTGAAGCGGAAGATTCCAGGGATGCCTTTTTGTACATCAAAGTCTTCACAATTATGTGTCACATTAAAAATATATAGCACTCCAACAAAGTAGAAGGAAAATAACACTTTAATAACTTATAAATATATACATCGCAACAAAAACAGTAAACACCTTAAAACATTTTTTATTAAAACAGAAGCAACAATGGTCAGTAGCGGTCTGTTGTGCGAATAGTCCCAAGGCAGCATATTTACCTAGAGTGGTGCTGTGTAGGACATTCTGAATGGAAATTAACCAGAACTATAACCATCTACTTCCAATAATATAACTTTTATGCCCAAATTACGCAAAGATGTAGCTAATCTGCTAAAGGGGGGAGTCGCCATTTCTTTACAATAATCAATAATGAAAAATCAACATCAATAGGGTTGTCCGTATTCCCGATGCAGCACTATAGTGCAACATACACAGCACCTGGGGTGTCAAGAGTGAACAGGTCCTAGCTGCTTAACCAATGACTGACAAATGCTATATTAAACACTTACTATGTATAATACTTGCGTTCACAATAGTTTTACTTTACAAAACAGAACAAAAGATGTCCCCTGTAAGTAAACCCATATTAGCTGTTTCAGTTATTGAACATCTTAAGGTTTTATGACATGGGGAACAGTAGTGATATCCTGGGCGGGTGATGGAACTGGGTTTGTTAATGGAAAAACATCTACAGAGAAAACTATTGGTAAATTACACTTCTCTGGAAATTTAAAACTCACAAATGTTTCATTTGTGTAATCGTTTTATGAACATGTACATTAAAAAACTAAAAGAAATGCCAAGAACGTCCCATGTGAAAGTGAATTTTATCTGGCAATTTTTTTCTTTTCCTTCACATGAAAAGAAAGTTAAAGCCAGGTTCGTTACCTGCCTCATCTGCAAAAAAAAAACTCTCGAGAGGGACCGAAAAAAAATATAGCTATGGTAATCATACCATGCATCGGCACATGGAGAGGTGGCACCCTCTTAATTATTCTAAAGCACAACTTCGAGATTTGGGGGATAACCCCCGACCGGCAAAAACATCCACCAATGACTTAGCAATAAGTGAGTCAGAGGCAAGGGAAACAGTCCCAAATCTGCAAAAGAACTTTGGGCAGATGAGATTGACTTGTGTAGCATGTGGAAAATTAATTTCATGTGGAGAGATCAGTATTACTTTAATCAATGATGCATTAGAACTTAATATCAATTCATTTTCCGAACGTGTAATCAGTACCTGTCCCATGTCAATTCATTGTTCGAACGTATAATCAATACCCATCCCGGATCAATTCATTGTCCGAACATATAATCAGTAAAAAGTGCGACAAGTGCAACAAAATCATATTGATAATTCATTGTGAGCAAGTACCAAAAGTGTCGACAATTCTAACCTTCAATAAATACAGTAATCAATGATGCATTAGAACTTAATATCAATTCATTGTCCGAATGTGTAATCAGTACAAGTCCCATGTCAATTTATTGTTCGAACGTATAATCAATACCCATCCCGGATCAATTCATTGTCCGAACATATAATCAGTCTTATCCCATATCAATTCATGGGCTAAAAACTGCATACATATCTCATGATATCAAGGCTGAGCAATCGGGGCACAATAGTTTCATTTGTACCGGCGCCATTTTGGGTGAGGTCAGGAAGGTCCAAGTATAGTCAAAATGTCTCCACCAACTCGTGGTTAGACCGGGACCTCTTTCGGTAGTCCAAAAGTTTTCGTTGAAGGGTAGTAGAGGGGACTGGCGACATGAACCATCAGTCAAAGAGGGGTGGGAGTCAAAAATCTCTCCTACCGGGTCATACTGGTGTCCCACCGGAACTGATCAAGTTGGTAGTCTTGCAGGATTTTGGTGATTTCAAGACTGAGGCCGGCGCCGGCATGAGCGCGCCGATGTCCCGCGGCTACGTCGTGGTCGTTCCGTGGGTGATCATGGCAGTCATTCCCCATCGGGGGTCGGGGGCCCCCGTGGCTCTTATAGAATCTTCAAAGTTGAGGAGAACGTTTCTGGATACGGGACTCATTTTCTAGTTGAACTCAGAAGCGCCGTTGCACCGCAACAGTGGACGAGACCCCCGCTGGGTGAGCGGAGCATCATTGCCTCGCAATAGTGGACGAGACCTTTTGTCGGGTGAGTGCAGCGTCGCTGCATCGCAAGAGTGGAGGAACCCTTTTGTTGGGTGAGTGGAGCGTCGCTGCATTGCAAGAGTGGAGGAACCCTTTTGTTGGGCGAGTGGAGCATTGCTGTATCGCAAGAATGGAGGAACCCTTTTGTTGGGTGAGTGGAGCGTTGGCGGTGCAGCTGCCTCTCCCTCCCAGCGCACCCCACGCCAACACCTGGCGTTGATATCCGTGATGTCCGGACCAGGCGATAAGAGGGGGGGGGGGTCGGAGGCAGAGGCAAGACATCCCCCCCCTCCCGTGGCCTGCAGGGCGCCGCTTCAGGCCCGAACGGGGAGCTCATATCAAGCCGGGGCCAGACCAGGAGATACGAGGGGGGGGGGTCAGTGGCATGTGCAAGACATCCCCCCCGTTGTCGCAGCCATTATCTAAGAAAGAAGAAGAATCCCTCGGCCTCTGCTTCTTTCTTGGCCCAGAGATACGAGGGGAGGGGGGGGTCGGTGGCATGTGCAGGACGCCCCCCCCCGCATGTTGTCGCAGCCATTATTAAAGAAAGAAGAAGAATCCCGTCAGCCTCGGCTCCTCTCCTGGCCCACCTTACGGGATGACCTCCCCGGCCGACGGCTGCCAGCAGGACTCGCCCTACACATGCCGAAGGCCTCGTCTTCCGGATGGGCGTAGCCGCAAACCTGTTGCACTTCGGGAGTTTCCGGAATGGGGGTAGGTATCTGCTGATTTGTATTTATTTCATGTTACCGTTATTGGGCGTGGCGGGCGGTGGGACAGACATGCTTGGAGCAGTGGGGGGGGGTGGCGGAGCCTAGCTACCTTGTGGCTGCCGTAACGTCAAGCTTGGCTTCTTTCACCACTTTCATGTTTCTTATTTCTAGCGAAGTCAAAAACTCATCAGAGGCCTACTGATTTTGTTCGATTTCTTTCCCTTCCTTTTCAAGTGTGTTTCATGCTAAAGTTTCTGTTTAACAGGATACAGGGATTACTTCGTATTTTACATATGTCTTCTTTATTAGGGGTTAACTCCGGTTGAGTCAGATGATATACCTCTAATAAATGGTCCGGGTGGAGCTAGTTTCTCAATCAGTGGGGAGTAGATGGGCATGACAGATTACAACGGGGGACAAAGGTCCACATTACCCACCCTTCACTACTTGCAAAGACTAGACAGAATATTTCTATTCCACGTTATTTGCAAACAGAGAGTACCTCGAAAGAACTATTCCTTGAACAATAAATGTCCAGCCAATCAATCAATCAGGCATGACGGATTACAACGGGGGACAAAAGTCTGCATTACCTATCCTTCACTATCTGCAAAGGGAGACAGAATATTTCTATTCTTCTCTTTTTGTAGACAGGGAATATCTCAAACAGCAATAATCGATAAAAAAATTTGTAGGATTATAACACTTTAATAACTTATAAATATATACATCGCAACAAAAACAGTAAACACCTTAAAACATTTTTTATTAAAACAGAAGCAACAATGACAACTAACAGTAGTGATATCCTGGGCGGGTGATGGGACTGGGATTGTTAATGGAAAAAGATCTACAGAGAAAACTATTGGTGAATTATACTTCTCCGGAAATTTAAAACTCACAAATGTTTTATTTGTGTAATCATTTCAGGTCAAACGGATTGTGGGACAATGTTCACAATGGAAGAGTCACCAAAAGGCATTTGGATCGATGTTGCAGCAGGCTGCCATGTATATAGTTATTTAATAAAACGTTTTACCCTGTTACTTTGCTGGTGTGTTGTATATATTTATAATATTTGCATAGGGTTTGTCGTTATTTTGGGTGGGGTGGGGTGGGCGGCGGAGTCGAGCTGTCTTGCAGCCATCATGGTGTGGAGCTAAGTTCATCTTACTAGTTTCGTATTTCTCATGAGGGGTTGTTCTTAATGTTTCTATTTTAGCGAGGTCAAAAACAGATCCCATTAGTGGCCTACTGATTTTGCTCGATTTCTTTTGTTTTTTTAAACGATTTTTCACTATCTGCAAAGACTAAACAGAGCACCCTCTGACACTCCTCTTCCTCTGTGTCCAATTGTCCAGGTCGGTCCCAGGCTATCACCTAGCCCTGCAGATGTAGTTTATGGCCCCAGCTGTAGAGAATCACCCCTCTTCAAAGGAGTTACAGTAGATCAAGGCCCCCACCCCATGAGATCCGTCACACCACACGCGTTCCTGCAATCTGATAACCATCCTGTATTGTGATTGGCGAGGGGATTCTCACTGTGAGGGTGTGTGGGACCGAGCCTGAAGCGGAAGATTCCAGGGTTGCCTTTTTATACATCAAAGTCTTCACAATTATGTGTCACATTAAAAATATATAGCACTCCAACAAAGTAGAAGGAAAATAACACTTTAATAACTTATAAATATATACATCGCAACAAAAACAGTAAACACCTTAAAACATTTTTTATTAAAACAGAAGCAACAATGGTCAGTAGCGGTCTGTTGTGCGAATAGTCCCAAGGCAGCATATTTACCTAGAGTGGTGCTGTGTAGGACATTCTGAATCGAAATTAACCAGAACTATAACCATCTACTTCCAATAATATAACTTTTATGCCCAAATTACGCAAATTTTTAGCTAATCTGCTAAAGGGGGCAGTCGCCATTTCTTTACAATAATCAATAATGAAAAATCAACATCAATAGGGTTGTCCGTATTCCCGATGCAGCACTATAGTGCAACATACACAGCACCTGGGGTGTCAAGAGTGAACAGGTCCTAGCTGCTTAACCAATGACTGACAAATGCTATATTAAACACTTACTATGTATAATACTTGCGTTCACAATAGTTTTACTTTACAAAACAGAACAAAAGATGTCCCCTGTAAGTAAACCCATATTAGCTGTTTCGTTTATTGAACATCCTAAGGTTTTATGACATGGGGAACAGTAGTGATATCCTGGGCGGGTGATGGAACTGGGTTTGTTTATTGAAAAACATCTACAGAGAAAACTATTGGTAAATTATACTTCTCCGGAAATTTAAAACTCACAAATGTTTCATTTGTGTAATCGTTTTATGAACATGTGCATTAAAAAACTAAAAGAAATGCCAAGAACGTCCCATGTGAAAGTGAATTTTATCTGGCAATTTTTTTCTTTTCCTTCTCATGAAAAGAAAGTTAAAGCCAGGTTCGTTACCTGCCTCATCTGCAAAAAAAAAAACTCTCGAGAGGGACCGAAAAAAATATAGCTATGGTAATCATACCATGCATCGGCACATGGAGAGGTGGCACCCTCTTAATTATTCTAAAGCACAACTTCGAGATTTGAGGGATAACCCCCGACCGACAAAAACATCCACCAATGACTTAGCAATAAGTGAGTCAGAGGCAAGGGAAACGGTCCCAAATCTGCAAAAGAACTTTGGGCAGATGAGATTGACTTGTGTAGCATGTGGAAAATTAATTTCATGCGGAGAGATCAGTATTACTTTAATAAATACAGTAATCAATGATGCATTAGAACTTAATATCAATTCATTTTCCGAACGTGTAATCAGTACCTGTCCCATGTCAATTCATTGTTCGAACGTATAATCAATACCCATCCCGGATCAATTCATTGTCCGAACATATAATCAGTAAAAAGTGCGACAAGTGCAACAAAATCATATCGATAATTCATTGTGAGCAAGTACCAAAAGTGTCGACAATTCTAACCTTCAATAAATACAGTAATCAATGATGCATTAGAACTTAATATCAATTCATTGTCCGAATGTGTAATAGTACAAGTCCCATGTCAATTTATTGTTCGAACGTATAATCAATACCTATCCCGGATCAATTCATTGTCCGAACATATAATCAGTCTTATCCCATATCAATTCATGTGCTAAAAACTGCATACATATCTCATGATATCAAGGCTGAGCAATCGGGGCACAATAGTTTCATTTGTACCGGCGCCATTTTGGGTGAGGTCAGGAAGGTCCAAGTATAGTCAAAATGTCTCCACCAACTCGTGGTTGGACCGGGACCTCTTTCGGCAGTCCAAATGTTTTCGTTGAAGGGTAGTAGAGGGGACTGGCGACATGAACCATCAGTCAAAGAGGGGTGGGAGGCAAAAATCTCTCCTACCGGGTCATACTGGTGTCCCACCGGAACTGATCAAGTTGGTAGTCTTGCAGGATTTTGGTCATTTCAAGACTGAGGCCGGTGCCGGCATGAGTGCGCCGACGTCCCGTGGCTACGTCGTGGTCGTTCCGTGGGTGATCATGGCAGTCATTCCCCATCGGGGGTCGGGGGCCCCCGTGGCTCTTATAGAATCTTCAAAGTTGAGGAGAACGTTTCTGGATGCAGGACTCATTTTCTAGTTGAACTCAGAAGCGCCGTTGCACCGCAACAGTGGACGAGACCCCCGCTGGGTGAGCGGAGCATCATTGCCTCGCAATAGTGGACGAGACCTTTTGTCGGGTGAGTGCAGCGTCGCTGCATCGCAAGAGTGGAGGAACCCTTTTGTTGGGTGAGTGGAGCGTCGCTGCATCGCAAGAGTGGAGGAACCCTTTTGTTGGGCGAGTGGAACGTCGCTGTATCGCAAGAGTGGAGGAACCCTTTTGGTGGGTGAATGGAGCATTGGGGGTGCAGCTGCCTCTCCCTCCCAGCGCACCCCACGCCGACACCTGGCGTTGATATCCATAATGTCCGGACCAGGCGATAAGAGGGGGGGGGTCGGAGGCAGAGGCAAGACATCCCCCCGTGGCATGCAGGGCGCCGCTCAGGCCCGAACGGGGAGCTCATATCAAGCCGGGGCCAGACCAGGAGATACGAGGGGGGGGGGGGCGGTGGCATGTGCAAGACATCCCCCCCCCGTTGTCGCAGCCATTATCTAAGAAAGAAGAAGAATCCCTTGGCCTCGGCTTCTTTCTTGGCCCGGAGATACGAGGGTGGGGGGGGGGTCGGTGGCATGTGCAAGACATCCCCCCCGCGTGTTGTCGCAGCCATTATTGAAGAAAGAAGAAGAATCCCGTCGGCCTCGGCTCCTCTCCTGGCCCACCTTACGGGATGACCTCCCCGGCCGATGGCTGCCAGCAGGACTCGCCCTACACGTGCCGAAGGCCTCGTCTTCCGGATGGGTGTAGCCGCGAACCTGTTGCACTTCGGGAGTTTCCGGAATGGGGGTAGGTATCTGCTGATTTGTATTTATTTCATGTTACCGTTATTGGGCGTGGCGGGCGGTGGGACAGACATGCTTGGAGCAGTGGGGGGGTGGCGGAGCCTAGCTACCTTGTGGCTGCCGTAACGTCAAGCTTGGCTTCTTTCACCACTTTCATGTTTCTTATTTCTAGCGAAGTCAAAAACTCATCAGAGGCCTACTGATTTTGTTCGATTTCTTTCCCTTCCTTTTCAAGTGTGTTTCATGCTAAAGTTTCTGTTTAACAGGATACAGGGATTACTTCGTATTTTACATATGTCTTCTTTATTAGGGGTTCTCTCCGGTTGAGTCAGATGATGTACCTCTAATAAATGGTCCGGGTGGAACTAGTTTCTCAATCAGTGGGGAGTAGATGGGCATGACAGATTACAACGGGGGACAAAGGTCCGCATTACCCACCCTTCACTACTTGCAAAGACTAGACAGAATATTTCTATTCTACGTTATTTGCAAACAGAGAGTACCTCGAAAGAACTATTCCTTGAACAATAAATGTCCAGCCAATCAATCAATCAGGCATGACGGATTACAACGGGGGACAAAAGTCTGCATTACCTATCCTTCACTATCTGCAAAGGGAGACAGAATATTTCTATTCTTCTCTGTTTGTAGACAGGGAATATCTCAAACAGCAATAATCGATAAAAAAATTAGTAGGATTATAACACTTTAATAACTTATAAATATATACATCGCAACAAAAACAGTAAACACCTTAAAACACTTTTTATTAAAACAGAAGCAACAATGACAACTAACAGTAGTGATATCCTGGGCGGGTGATGGAACTGGGATTGTTAATGGAAAAAGATCTACAGAGAAAACTATTGGTGAATTATACTTCTCCGGAAATTTAAAACTCACAAATGTTTTATTTGTGTAATCGTTTCAGGTCAAACGGATTGTGGGACAATGTTCACAATGGAAGAGTCACCAAAAGGCATTTGGATCGATGTTGCAGCAGGCTGCCATGTATATAGTTATTTAATAAAACGTTTTACCCTGTTACTTTGCTGGTGTGTTGTATATATTTATAATATTTGCATAGGGTTTGTCGTTATTTTGGGTGGGGTGGGGTGGGCGGCGGAGTCGAGCTGTCTTGCAGCCATCATGGTGTGGAGCTAAGTTCATCTTACTAGTTTTGTATTTCTCATGAGGGGTTGTTCTTAATGTTTCTATTTTAGTGAGGTCAAAAACAGATCCCATTAGTGGCCTACTGATTTAGCTCGATTTCTTTAGTTTTTTTAAACGATTTTTCACTATCTGCAAAGACTAAACAGAGTATTGCGACTCTGTGCTTGTTTGTAAATACAGAATGAACCAAAGAGAACCAATTCTAAAACAGTAAATGCTTGGATATCAATCAATCAAATAGAGAGAGAAGCAGGCACGACGGATTACAACGGGGGCAAAGGCCTGCGTTAACTACCCTTCACTATCTGCAAAGAGAGAGTACTGCTAATAGAAAAGAGGGGGGGAGGGGGGGCAGCGTTCAAAGCACATCAGCGTGCATAAACATGAAAATGTTTTTACCTATCATGTACTTGACATTTGACAGCATTTGATATTGGTATTAAAAAACCATTGAAATTCACTGAAAAAACCATAGGTTATAGACCATATATAGGGGGTCATTAGGATCGCGGACGGACTAGCGCCCGTCCGCGACCCCAGAGCAGGAGGGAACCTCCGCATGGCATGCGGAGTTCCCTCCTGTGCAATTAGGATGTGACCGCAAGGGTTGCGGTCACATCCTCTATTTTTAACATTGCGGCGGGTGGAGCTTCAAGCTGCACCCGCCGCAATGTTAAAAATGCACGCATTGCATTTGCATGCAGTAAGAGGCAGGCACCGCGCGGTGCCTGCCGCTTTCTGCATGCAAATGCAGGTGGGTACCATAGGTACCCCCCATGTGCACCCCCCACCCCCCCTTCACCTAGGGGGCCCGCAACGGGCCCCCGCAGTGAAGTTCCGTATGCTTTTCCACGGCGGAAAACCCGCCGCCGAAAAGCATAATTTACAGGCCATCCTAATATGGTGGACGGTGTCTGGAAGACACCGTCACCATATTAGAGCTTTGCCACCGCGGTTGTAAGCCGACGCAGCGGAAAAGCTGCGGACGGAAACCAGGACCCACCAGCCATCCTAATGTGGCGGTGGGTCTTTGGTCAGTCCGCTGCTGTTTTTCCGCATCCTCTGGGCCGGCGGTGCCTTCCGCTGGCCCCGAGGATGCGGAAAAACCGCAATCATAATGATCCCCATAGTTAGGGATTAGCATTTACAAAACCTTATTTTACTCGCATAAAACCATTGAAATTCGCATATATAGTTAGTTGCGCTAACTATATATCGCGCACCCGCAATCCACTGCTGATGATGTCACATATTACATCATTCATGACATGGTGACTGTGAACAAGGGCAACCGCCCGAAACGCATCAGTCTCGTATGCTGCCTTTGCCTTAAGAAATTAAAGAACTTGCCTTGATTCTGGGACTCGTGTCGTTTTCTGGGTCTGGGGCTCCAGATTTCAGTCTTCGTGCTTTGCCTGTATATATATATATATATATATATATATATATATATATATATATATATATATATATATATATATATATATATATATATATATATATATATATATGCTGTAGCAAATAATTCTTCACTAAAGAAGACGCCGCACACCACTTTGAATTACGCTGGTATGTTTATTCTCCTGTAGGTTTACCCCTAAACCTACAGGAGAATAAACAAATTAGCGTAATTCAAAGTGGTGTGCGGCGTCTTCTTTAGTGAAGAATTATTTGCTCCAGCAATTAACAGCTAGGCTGTCCCAGTAGGTAGTTATAGTTAGGATTATTTTGTATAGGGAATTCGCAACATTCTATTGGGAATAACTTTGGCGCCGGTTGAGGAATCTGCCTGAAATTGTCCTCAAATTTGCCTTGCGGCGCTCCGCTCCTTCCCTGAAAGTTTGGGGGGGATTCGTCAAGCGGGGGCCGAGATAAAAGGGGGATCCCAAAACGTGTTTTCCCTATGTTAATTTCCATAGGGCGGTTGGACTCACTTTTAGCCCGAACGGCTGAATGGATTTCCACCAAACTTGGCAAAATTGTAGGGACTAGTAGCCCGATGCACCTTTGCTATGTCTCCAGATATGTCCTCCAGTGGATTTTGAGTAATTTAGGTTCAAAATATATATATATCTATAAGCGCGCCCCGGTACGCGCACCGGAGCGCGTACCAGCACGCTACGCGAGTTCGCACGCGGAAAGCTGATTGGCTCTCGGTTGTGTCTGTCAACATTCCAAACAGTCCAGAGCGGCCGCCATCTTGTGTCTTGGTAGGATCGAGACACAAGAGGTGGCAAAAACAAAGGGGGAAATGGCCAAAAGGGGGCAGAGTTGACCCCCCTGACCCCCTAGGTTTGATGTGGGGGCCATAAAAGGGCCCCGCGGGGCAAAAAAAAAAATCCGATTTACGCGGGGGGAGTGCCCGGTACGCGCACCGGGAAACGTACCATGGGGAAAAAAGAATGACAGAGTTTTTAAAAAATGTAGCCTTTTTTTTATAAATTGGAGGTAGTTCTAAAAAGAACTGTTTTTTTTCTTCTTTTTGTTGATTTATATTTTTTATTGTTTTTTTGAACATTTTGTACTTTTTTTTACTTTTATGAACAATTGTATATTTTTTTTGTTATTTTTGTGGGGAGAAACAAAAAACAGGCAATTGTAAACGGCTCAACTGGAGCAAAAAAAAAATCTGGAAAAAATTAAGGTTTTTTGGGGCAATTGTGGTTGTCACCAGCACGGTTGATGAGTTTTATGCTTTGCTCACCATAGGTAATTGTTTTACCACTAAATATATAACTGATTTTGTATTGTCCAAACTGGGGTTGTATGTTTGGGACCATCTCCCTTGTCTCTGGACCCGATAGAGTGGGTTGCTTACTTTTGGAGGTGCTGGGTGAAGATTGGGGAGGGTTTCTGGCCAGTTCTCTGACGTCTGCCGCAGCATAGTTGTTAGGGTGCTGGCGTTGCATGTGGCGAATCATGGTGTTATTGCCAAAAGAGTACTTTTTGTTAGGGTTCCCCCTTGAAAGTTCAGTGCCACAGATTAGGCAAGTAACCCTTGGCACATTTACTTTTTTGAGGTCCTTTGGGATTTAACAAAACTCCCAGATAATGTGCTGCTTTGGCCTATATGGGGTATTATCTTCTTGCAGGAACCTCCTCCTCTCCTCCTCCTCCTCCTCCTCCTCCTCCTCTTCTTCATCTCCACCACTGTGGTGTTGTGGTGGTCCTCTTGGTGGTGGTGGTGGTGGTGGCTGAGATGCTCCTGCTGCTGCTGCTACTGAAGCCATTTCTGAGTACAAATTAGTAATAGCTCTGGAAACAGGTCTTCCTCACTCAAAGTACAAAGTGCTTTCATCATTAGGAAAAAAAACTGGCCTGAACCAATGAAAAGTGTTATTTTCAGGTCACATGACCAGGGCTTTCATCATTTGGAAACCAAAACTGTCCTGAACCAATAAAAAGTGTTATTTTTAGGTCACATGACCCGACCCGTTTACGCTACGCGCCCCGGGGCGCGTCGCGTATGCGTGTCGGATGGTTACGTAGCGCGATCGTAAGCGCTCGAGTGCTTCCGGGTGCGCTTACGCCGTGCGTATCACGCGGACGCGGCTACGCGATACGTCACGATGATGTTTTCATTCGCGGCATTAGCACTAACGGGACGCTCACTGGTACGAGCACCGGGGCGCGCCGCAAGACTGCGCTTACCGGTGCGCTCACCGGTACGCACACTGGGAGCGCTCCAGGGCAAAAAAAAAAAAACATGAGCAATATACATGAAAAAATAGTATTACATAAATATACAATATAGGATTCAATATAAAAAATATTTCATTTCATAGCTATCGAAATTTGCTATTAAAAAACCTTTGAAATTCACTGAAAAAAACATAGGTTTGAGGCCCTATATATAGTTAGGAATTAGCATTTAAAAAAACCTATGAAATTCACTGAAAAAACCATAGGTTTCACACCACTTATTGTTAGGAATTAGCATTCAAAACTCGGTTTCGTGTTGCAGCAAGACCTAGACTCACCCAAATGATTGTTCTTGATTTGGCATAGAGACTTGCTGATGGTAAGCGATCAGAACATTCATATGCTCCAATTTCTCGATGCAACAACATCTTCAGACTGAAACTGTATAATTTCTTGCTTAGACTCTTCTCATGTGAAATGTCCTCCCACATTTCCTTCAGTTCTGTCTTTTCTTTTTTTGTGATGTAAGATGTCACATATCGAGCCACAGCAATAGAGTTGTCAGCAACGAACTGAATATCCATGTTAGCATTCCACATGGACAAAATCACTGGGTTGTAGTCGTTGATGTACTTGGACTCTTCGTTTCTTTTTAAATTATATGTATTTTTGGGAGATTTCCTCGTCACAGTATGTCGTAGAGATGACATCAAATTATTTACTCTTCCCTTAGAAATCACTGGTCGTGGAAACGCAAAACGACATTTCGTGAAGTACTTTTCCTTTTTTTAAAATTTTCGACGACAGTACTTTCGACAACGATGAGATTGAATCCTAAAACTTGTTGACTTAAACTGTTTTCTTCAGTAGTTTTTGGAACAGCACATGTTGAATACTGTTCAATGAAACTCATCACTGTTTCATCCGAATCTAATCCAAATGTGGGTGCATCTTTAATCCATAACAGCATATGTATATGAGGAGCACCTCTCGCTTGATATTCCTTCCTCCAAAAGAAATCCAAAATCTCTCCAAGGGGAGGAATTTTTTTGTTGGTAATAAAAGACATCATAGCTTCAAATCTTTGATTAAAATATCTGCAAACATTCACTGGATCCAAAGAACACAGTTCTCCAGGTGTTTTCAATTCTATATTTTGTATGTTTCCATTTGCCTCTCGTAGAAATTGAAGTAAGACGTCCCATGCATACTCAGCACAGCTAAGAGTAAGGAACCATGTAGGAGTTCCTAAGTTTCAATTTCCCATGACGACGGAACCAATACTCATTTGTTCCACGCTGACATGCCATGAGATTGATTAGCTGAGATTTCAAAATACTGTCTTGCAGATTGACTTTCTCAATAAAGTCCCTTGCTGAAACATTTTGCAGATGAGCTCCACTTTTCAATATATGATTAACTGCATAAGAAAGCCCAGACAAATCACTTTCATACAGTAGATGAAACAAATACGGAATGCATTGCCGAAACCTTGGATCTTCAGCATATAATCTTAAAGTCCGGTATTCAGCTGCAGGAATTTGAACTGGTTGATCGTCATATCGTCCACCACGACCTGTCGGAAATAACTGTGGAAAACAACGAGCTTCCAAACTTTCTTCCCATACACTAATGGGACTTCCTTTTGCTGCTTTCATTTGAAACAAGTCAATTGCATTCCCCATTACTTCTTTGGAATGCAAAGGATGAACAGTATAATGTTCATATATTTCTTCACTTCTAGACACATCAACTTTTTCAATTTGGCCAACTGAACAATCACTGTCTTCTTCTGTAGCTGTTTCCTCTGCTCCAACACTTACATATTTATAGTACTCATTGTTTTTGACCAAATACAACGTTGCCTTTTTGACTTTCCTAACATCCACTAAATCTTGACAGATTTTCTTACTCTTTGTCGGAACCCCATTAACTAGAATAACCATACTCTTTCTACACTAATTGTATCAATATTTTTCTTGATATCTAGAGGCAAATAAACAACTCTTCCCTTTAATCCTCTTTGTAAATCTGTAGGAGGTAATTTCCATATCTTAGGCTCCATGCGGACAATAGCTTGAAAAGGATGGATACATTGAATCAAAATTGATTCATAAGTATTTCAATCCATCAATTCAGAAGGAATATCTATCAACTGAAGATTATTATGAGTAGCTCTAGCAGGCATTCTATTTTCATTTAATTTTTTCAAACAATAATTACAAATACACTGATCAAAACTCAAATCAAAAGAATTCTCCACCAACAAATAACTTACAAAATCCTGCCATTCACTATTATTTTCCAATTCACATTTTGCATATAAATCAACTAACCTAGTCTGAATCTTATATTGTGTCCGTCGACAACACATACAAGTTAAATTAGGCCTTTCACTTGATTTCACCTTAAACTTGGTAATTTCCTCGTCAAACTTTTCTGTACTTGAAATCTGTACATTGTCTTCCTAATTACCATCCATTACTATATCCATTTCTACACTGTCCTCTTTGTTCCCAAAATAACAAAACTCAATTTCTTCACAAATAGTCTTCACATACACTTCAGATCCATGCAAAAGAGCACTGTTTAACTGTTTAAGCTTAAGTGCTGGACTTTTTGCATAATACAACCTTCTCACTAATTTCCTCACCTTATTATGATGCACTGCTAACATCCTAAAATGATGAAAAACAGTCTGACATATTTTTCTAGAAAGACAAGCCAGTGAATGCCCATGCAAACCTGAGCTTTCTAACTCTTGCAAGATCTTCATTTTTTGTTTTAGACTTTTCTTACTATATGTACGTAAGAAATCTCGAAGCAAATCGATTGAATCCTGTCGCACACTACAAATACTACTGCACTTCCATGTGTACACTGGACCCTGAGTACATCTCCCTAAAACTTCATCACTTAACACCTCTTCTGCAACTCTAGACACAGGTTTCTCTTTTTCCATCACACAACCATCTTTCACCTCATATGCTCGACCACTGGTGTCAACTGCATGCACCAAATCATTTTCCTGAAAGTAACTCTCCTCATTAAAAAATGGCTCAGAGCTTGAACTATGCATCCATTCTCCAGAAAATACTTTACAAAAATTAGTCCGATTAATAATTCTTTTCCATCTACTGTTCGATTTGAAAACATCAATTGCCTTATTAATTATTTTAATTCTATTGATTACTAAAATAAATAATTTTTTCTTAACTTCAAAAGCCTGATCAACAATCTTCTCTACACTTTTCTTTTTCTTGTAAAAAGCAGCTCTCTGTTTACCTTTCTTTTCATTTTTTAGCAAATTTAAAACTACCCTATTGCGAAACATTCGTCTACGAATGTCCCTAAATTGATTTAACCTTCTATTGCTATCCATAGTCTTATCTCCTGCTCCAATAGAGACATTTTTTGAGGGCCTCTCCTTCCTTTTTAAATTTGTTCTCTGCTTCTGGATCGTCTTATGACCATTAACATTACTTTTTGATCTACATAAATTGTGAAGAAAAGACTTAATTGTCTTACCAGGAGCTTTTCTGGTGTTTTTTGAAGTACTTGTTGTAGAAGATTCTTGTATTTCCTTTGATGATTTTGATTTTTTACGTATGGTATTTTTTCTATTCCTTTGCCTTGATGGCATTTTTGCTTGCTTTTAAAATGTTGATTTCAATCTGTGGTTCTGAAATAATAACACATTAAAGACCACTATTAGCAAACAACAAAGTAATGACAAAAAGAAAACAATATAAACACTAATTTGCAACATATTAAAGTTTATACCACAGCAACTCAGGGCCTTATTTATGAAGGCCTTGCGCCACCAGTACATCCCATGTTAAAAGAGACGCACCGGTGCCACAAGGCAGTCATAAATAAGGACCAAATGTAAATACCATTGATTTTCCCCAAAAATCGTTTTTTGAATAACATTTAAGAAACACTGCGCAGAACCTATGTACAACCACTCAATATCACTTTGGGAACCTCACTGTTTCCCAAAATACAAATCCTTTATCTTGCAAATGTTGATAGCAAGTATTATCAAAAAGCAAAAAACAAACCAACAGCAAACAAACTCAGGGCCTTATTTATGAAGGCCTTGCGCCACAAGAGCGTCACTTATTTCCCATGTTTACAGTGATGCACCGGCTGCACAAGGCAATCATAAATAAAGGTCAAATGAAAATACCATTGATTTGCACCCAAAATCGTTTTTTGAATACCATTTTAGAAACACAGCAAAGATCCTATGTACAAGCACTCAATTTCACTACTGAACCCTCACTATTTCACAAAATAGAAATCCTCTATCTTGCAAATGTTCATAATAAGTATTATCAAAAAGCAAAAAACAAATCAACAGCTAACAAACTCAGGGCCTTATTTATGAAGGCCTTGCGCCACAAGAGCGTCACTTATTTCCCATGTTTAAAGTGATGCACCGCCTGCACAAGGCAATCATAAATAAAGGCCAAATGAAAATACCATTGATTTGCACCCAAAATCGTTTTTGGAATAACATCTTAGAAACACAGCAAAGATCCTATGTACAAGCACTCATTTTCACTAATGAACCCTCACTATTTCACAAAATACAAATCCTCTATCTTGCAAATGTTGATATCAAGCATTATCAAAAAGCAAGACACAAACCAACAACAAAAAAACTCAGGACCTTATTTATGAAGGCCTTGCGCCAAGAGTGCGTCAAATGTTAAAAGAGATGCACTGGTGCCACAAGGCAATCATAAATATGGGCTAAATATAAATACCATTGTTTTTCCCCCAAAATCGTTTTTTGAATAACATTAAAGAAACACTGCGCAGAACCTATGTACAACCACTGATTATCACTTTTGAAACCTCACTGTTTCCCAAAATACCAATCCTCTATTTTGCAAATGTTCATAGCAAGTATTATCAAAAAGCAAGACACAAACCAACAACAAAAAAAATAAGGGCCTTATTTATGAAGGCCTTGCGCCACAAGAGCGTCACTTATTTCCCATGTTTAAAGTATTGCACCGGCTGCACAAGGCAATCATAAATAAGGGCCAAATGAAAATACCATTGATTGGCACCCATAATCGTTTTTTGATTAATATTTTAGAAACACTGCGCAGAACCTATGTACAACCACTCAATATCACTTTTGAAACGTCACTGTTTCCCAAAATACAAATCCTCTATCTTGCAAATGTTGATATCAAGCATTATCAAAAAGCAAAAAATAAACCAACAGCAAATAAACTCAGGGCCTTATTTATGAAGGCCTTGCGCCACAAGAGCGTCACTTATTTCCCATGTTTAAAGTGATGCACCGGCTGCACAAGGCAATCATAAATAAGGGCCAAATGAAAATACCATTGAATTGCACCCAAAATCGTTTTTGGAATAACATTTAAGAAACACTGCGCAGAACCTATGTACAACCACTCAATATCACTTTTGAAACCTCACTGTTTCCAAAAATACAAATCCACTATCTTGCAAATGTTCATAATAAGTATTAGCAAAAAGCAAAAAACAAATCAACAGCCAACAAACTCAGGGCCTTATTTATGAAGGCCTTGCGCCACAAGAGCGTCACTTATTTCCCATGTTTAAAGTGACGCACCGGCTGCACAAGGCAATCATAAATAAGGGCCAAATGAAAATACCATTCATTTGTACCCAAAATCGTTTTTTGAATAACATTTCAGAAACACTGCGCAGAACCAATGTGCAACCACTGATTATCACTTTTGAAACCTCACTGTTTCCCAAAATACAAATCCTCTATTTTGCAAATGTTCATAGCAAGTATTATCAAAAAGCAAGACACAAACCAACAACAACAAAAATGAGGGCCTTATTTATGAAGGCCTTGCGCCACAAGAGCGTCACTTATTTTCCATGTTTAAAGTGATGCACCGGCTGCACAAGGCAATCATAAATAAGAGCCAAATGAAAATACCATTGATTTGCACCCAACATCGTTTTTTGAATAACATTTTAAAAACACTGCACAGAACCTATATACAACCACTCAATATCACTTTTTAAACCTCACTGTTTCCCAAAATACAAATCCACTATCTTGCAAATGTTCATAATAAGTATTATCAAAAAGCAAAAAAGAAATCAACAGCCAATAAACTTAGGGCCTTATTTATGAAGGCCTTGCGCCACAAGGGCGTCACTTATTTCCCATGTTTAAAGTGATGCACCGGCTGCACAAGGCAATCATAAATAAGGGCCAAATGAAAATACCATTGATTTGCACCCAAAATCGTTTTTTGAATAACATTTTAGAAACACTGCGCAGAACCTATGTACAACCACTCAATATCTCTTTTGAAACCTCACTGTTTCACAAAATACAAATCCTCTATTTTGCAAATGTTCATAGCAAGTATTATCAAAAAGCAAGACAAAAACCAACAGCAAACAAACTCAGGGCCTTATTTATGAAGGCCTTGCGCCACGAGTGCGTCACTTATTTCTCATGTTTAAAGTGATGCACCGGCTGCACAAGGCAATCATAAATAAGGGCCAAATGAAAATACCATTCATTTGCACCCAAAATCGTTTTTTGAATAACATTTTAGAAACACAACACAATACCTATGTACCAGCATACAATTTCACTACTGAAACTTAACTATCTGCTCCCAAATATTCTCCATAGAGAAAACAAGTCTCTATCTAAATTAAATAAATCATTACTTACATTTACAAATGCTTTGGGAGATTGAAAACAGTGTAAGACATGCACACCAATTTTTCTTTAGCAGAGCAAAAGGTGTGCACTCAATACACTGAAACCAAGACTGGCATAGAAAATCTCTAACTTTACACACATATGCCTTATTTCAACCAATCAAATCAACACCCTTCCCCCTCTCAGACCTTTCTATCTGTTACCATAGAACTTCCTCCTAACTGAACTCTCAGGTTCAAAAGTTTATTCTACAATGTTGCAAATTAAGTCAGCAAGGATGTTTGACCTCTCAATATACCAGCTTTTAGTGACTTTTTCTTAACCATTCAAATTGCTTCTTACACACAACACAACCATGCACCCTAACTTTCTGTTTTCAACTAACTGAATCCATCAATCATTGCTTGTGATTCAACAACAGGGAAACACCACAATTATTGTTTTGTAAACTCCTACTGTTCCAACTGCCATTTCATTCCCACACTTCATCTGACTGCACCAGAACCTTCTCACATCATGTATTCTGTATGGATGATTGGACATAGCTACATCCACTGGGCTCAAAGGTATGCAGCAAGCAGAAATTATCACAACCTTGATTTATCAAATGTTGAAATTAAGTGGATTGGCCAGAGAGGATTGAGGATGTCATCAATTGATAGAATTGGTGAAAACCTTTTTGCATCTGCCAAACCCTGACCTCTTAATAGTGCACTGTGGTGGAAATGATTTGGGCACTATGACTGGGGTTGGTCTGGAAATGCTTTTAAAGGACACCTTTGATCAATTGATGACACTTTTTCCACAAACTGCCTTGGTATATTCCAATATATGCCAAAGACAGAAATGGGACTGGTCCAACCAATTTTGTCCACAATTTGAGAAAGCACGGAAACATGTGAATAAATCTGTTTCTGCTTACATGAGAGACTGTGGAATGGGTTCAATATACAATAATAACTTGCGTTACAACATGCAAGACATCTACAGAGGAGATGGTGTGCACTTCTCAGATGAGGGGAACAGAATATTCCTCCTGAATTTAAGACTGTGCATTGGAACCTACTTGTAGGTACCTAAATCAGCCACAGAACCCAAAAGCTCTTTTCAGAGCTACTCTACCTCTGATCATTCAAAACGTTTATCTTTTTCTAACTTTTTTCACTATTTTTCACCAAAGTACGATCCCCGGTACGCTTACCGGTGCGTGTACCGAGCGCTCCCCCGCGAAATGTTTTATTTTTTTTAATTTTTTGCCTATATGAGCGTCCTAAGCCCCCCTCAGAAAACCTAGAGGGTCAGGAAGTGACTACAGTGCCCCCTTCTACCCATTCCCAACGTTGTTTGTCCTCCATCTTGTGTCTTGATTGTACCGAAACACAAAATGGAGGACTCCCGTAACGCTGCCGGTGCGCGTACCGGGGTGCGCACCGGTAAGCGCTCCATAAAAAATGGTGGGAAAGTAATTTACAGAAAAACAACTGGAGACACTTTCATCAAATATAGAATAGGCCCTCCTACATAGCAGTCCCTACCATTTACCCAAATTTGGTGGAATTCCATTGAGACATTTAGGCTGTAGGCCTGTCTAAATATCCTGAGGTAAATTACATGACCAAAACACATATGAAGTGTTAGAATTTACAACCAATTAAAAAGTTTCTTACATTTTCTACGATTATTTCCTGACATTTGGTTATGTACATGAATATATATAAAAAAAGAGAAGGAAACACAGCCATTTTGACTACTACTTCCTGAAGTACATTTGAAAAGAAATCACACTGACAACTTCAACTGCTTTCTTAAAGGTAAGTTGTTATTTGGAAAAGTGAAGTATGTTGTGCACTTTAAGTTAATTTGAGAAAAAATATTCTGTTAGTTATATACTATCCCACTGTAATAGAAATAGATTGAGATAGGCTTCTCTGTTATAGTTATATATTGAGTTAGGCTTCCCTTGTATTATTATAAATGTACTTGGCTTTATCACATACACTTTTATATATTTCAAATTCCAGCCTAATACCATACACTACCCAAAGATAGCTTCACTATTAAAAAATCCAAACTGCTTGTCAGAAATTAAACACAACAGTGCCCTAACTCTACTGATATATATTTTTTTAATGCAATTTACAGCCACAAAATGGAAGGAGAACAGGATATTTCTTTTGAAATTGTTTTGGACAACAACACAGAAGAAAGAATTGCTGAAAATGATTACTTTGATTTTATGGATGAGTCTCTGGACCATGAATTAGTTCAGTGTGTGGAATCAATGGAATCACAGAATAAAAATGAGGACATTCCAGACAATATATTTTTAGAAGTTTTATTAAATTATGAAAAAGAATCAGAAGAATAAATTTATATTTAATAATCAAAAATTGTTCGAGCCTTTATTCATTTTTATATGTAATTCATCAAGTAGATCAAAAATGTTTAAAATATAAAGTGAGACTTATAGTATACTGTGCAACTTTTTTGTGTTACATAGTAAGTTTGCTCATAGTTACTTCCTTTCTCCCACTATATTATCTCCAATGTGTATTTAACATCTCTTTATCATCTCCTGCCTCCATGTTGTTTCTGCTTTCCTGACAGTCTACGCTATGAATTCCATATACCACAATAACTTCTGTAACAACATGCAAGATATATACAAAGGAGACGGTGTATATTAAATTATAGACTCTGCATTGGTACCAACATGTTGGTACTTAAATAAAAAAAATAAAAACAACAAAAAGAACAAATAATAAACATACAATTTCTAAAAGTCTGTCATACTTTTTTCCCCATAGTACGCTCCCTGGTGCGCTCCCCGGTCCGCTTCCCGGTGCGCGTACCGGGCGCTCCCCCCGCAAAAAATCGATTTTTTTTTTACTTTTTTTTGGGCCCCGCGGGGCCCTTTTAAAACCCCCACATCAAACCTAGGGGGTCAGGGAGGGTCTACTCTGACCCCTTATGGTCATTTCCCCCTTTGTTTTGGCCACCTCTCATGTCTCGATCCTACCGAGACACAAGATGGCGGCCGCTCCGGACTGTTTGGAATGTTTACTGACACCCGAGAGCCAATGAGCTTTCCGCGCGGAAGCCGCGTAGCGCGGCCGGTGCGCTCCCCGGTGCGCGTACCGGGGCGCGCTTACAGATATATATATATTTTTTTAACCTAAATTACTCAAAATCCACTGTAGCACATATCTTGAGACATAGCAAAGGCACATCGGGCTACCAGTCCCTACAATTTTGCCAAGTTTGGTGTAAATCCATTCAGCCGTTCAGGCTAAAAGTGAGGTCGACCTACTTATGGAAATTAACATGGGGAAAACACGTTTTGGGACCCCCCTTTTATCTCGGCCCCCACTTGATGCATCCCCCCCAAACTTTCAGGGAAGGACCGAAGCTCGACGAGAGCATTTTGAGGACATGTTCAGGCAGATTTGTCAACCGGCGCCAAAGTTCTTCCAAATAGAATTTTGAGATTTAACATTGAAAAAAATCCTAACTATAACTACCTACTGGCGACTGCCAGTAGGTAATATATATATATATATATGTATATATATATATATATTTATATATATATATATATATATACATATATATATATATATATGTACAGATAGTTCTGTCCTTTCCCATAGGCAACACAGAAACAACGGACCACCAGGCAGTGTGGAATTCAGCAGGTAGATTTATTATCCCTTTTTTGAATCAGCATGACGTGTTTCGGGAAGCAAGTACCCTTGATCACATCTATATATTATATATATATTCACTGAAAAAACCATTGGTTATAGACCATATATAGTTAGGGTTTAGCATTTACAAAACCTTAATTTACTCGCACAAAACCATAGTAATTCGCATATATAGTTAGTTGCAATAACTATATATCGCGCACCCGCAATCCACTGCTGAGGATGTCACATAATACATCATTCATGACATGGTCAGTGACATCACTGATGACATCACTGATGACATCTCAAATGACATCACTGATGACATCACTGATGACAACATCCAGTGACTGTATGTTTCTATAAAGTTAAAATATGTCTTACATATTAAAGAATGAGTGGATGTATAAGTGTCTGGATGAAGGATTTAGTAGGTGCATGACTGACTGTATGAGAGAATGATTAAATGTGTCTCACTGAGTGCATGGGTTAGTGACTAAACTGTCTTAATTTGTGCATCATTATATCTGTTGTTCTGTAAACTGCTGCATGTGTTGATCAGTAGCTATATGAGTAACTATATGGGTTATTGATTGGTTGCCCAAGTATTTGTATGGGAGACTGAGTGTGTGTGTGGGTGGCTGGGAGGTGTATGACTCTGTGCATAGATGTGTGAGCAGTTGATTCACTAGATGTATGGGTTCAAAAGTGCATGTGGAAACAGCTGTATGGGCGGTTGACTGTCTGCATGAGTGTATTGGTGAGTGATTGGATTTCTCAGTGCTACATGTCAAAGTAAGTACATATGTAAAACACAGTACATGTAAGAGTTGACATATATAAATAACTGTGCATAAGAGCCAGTGAATATGTGAGTGGCTGTATGGATCATTGTGAACTTGTATCAGTGATTGTATAAGAGAGTAAATATGTGTTAGTATATTTTTGATTAAGTAAGGTGTGTCTAACTGTATAGTTGAGTAAATGGAGGTGTGATTGATTCTTTGCATGACTGACTAGGTGTGTGAGTAATTTCATGGATGAGTGACAGTCTGTGAGTGTCTGTTTACACTGATTGTATCTAAGGTTATATTAGAGTCTGAAGAGGGTCATCGTATTATCACATGAATGATATCATCAGTGATGTGATCAGTAATGTCAAATGAGATGTTATTGTTGCGTGTTTATCTAGGTTCCTGATCGATACTGCGACCTTATGCCCCTATTCGGCTATAAATCCATTTATTCCCTATATTGGCATAAAGGTTCAAGTGCGATATTCAGAAAGTCATCTCTGGCCTCACACGAACAGAGCCACATTCCAGAATAGTTCTCTGCCACTTCCTTTGCAACCAATTAGTGCAATGACAGAGCAGAAGTCACTATCTGATATTCCTAGATTAACACTCCGAGTTCTTCAACAAGATAAAAACTCTGCAAACCTGGAAATCCCCGCTTGCTGTGTTTTGATTAGTAATGGAACTCTAATGAGCAACTGATAGCTATCACTTCCTAGTGACATCTTTAATTGACGTCTTATGTCCAGCAAACTTGCGTCAAACATGGCACCTTTCAGGTATAAATATTACCAACGTTGCCTTAAGCAATTGCCTGTTGCTGCAGCTGGTGTCCCATTGCTGTTGTATGCTGTATGCAGTACGCTGATGCTGCTGCTGTCCCTTTGGTGGTGAAGCTACTGATACCATTATCGCTGCTAAAGCGTGAACGATGGTGTGGTGAGCTTAGGAGCTGAACAGCCATCCCTCTGCGAAGAGCCCAGCAGATGCCAAGCTGCCCGCGGACGCTGTCCCCCCTCCTCCTCCTCGACGCGCTGAACAGAGAAATCCAGCTCCAGCGTTTCTAGTCTGCCCTCGCGGGTGACTGGGATACCGAGTTCCTCCTGAAGGAGATACCAGACCTCCATCATTCTATTCAGAGGTATGGTGTTGACTAAACCCTTAGATGAGAATTCTTGAAGCAAACCTTGGCAAAACCAACTTAACATAAAGCTACTTACTTACTCCCCTTCCACGTGTTAGGCTTAGGTCAGGCACACCGGGGTAAGCGTAGTTAGAAGCACCAGTTGAGTATTTTAGCCTAATGTATATATGACTGTATATATGTTTTATTACTTTTAAACCATTGTATGGCTAAGAAACCATATCAATGCTTTTACAGTATTATTTCGCAATACTTATCTTACTGTACGTACTTTTTATCATAACAAGTCTTGCAATTGTGGCAATACATTTCTCTTGTACGAGAAGAAAGACTGTTCAATAAATGTTAACCTTTTATTGACAAACGCCCGTCTCTCTATTCTCTACATATCGTGAAAGTAAACTGCACTAATCTGACTGAGTGAAATACATGTCTATTGTTTCACACGACCCTAGAGATTGACTCTTGATCTGAGGAGCAAAGTTGTCATGTGGCACGGTTGTTGGAAAGCTGAATCCCTTCTTGTCTGTGCCAGGGAAGCTGATCACTTCCTATGCAGAGAAGAAAGTTTCCAGTGACCTCTGAGCTAGTTGGTAACAAACCCAATTAAGTTTAGCATAGTCAGTGGAGGCCTGGAAGATCCGCACTTCTACGTCGATACTACTGTTTATGTTATTCCAATGCGCAGGGCCTAGTGGGAAACTAGGAACTACACTACATGGCGCCCAAACGTTTGGTAAGGCGATAAACTAACGCAAGCTGTTAGAGAACTCAGTCATGCATATTTCACACAGACTCCTTTCTCCCGTAAATACTCCAATAGACGTCTGGAGTGGGTGAAAGGTTAAAATCCGCCCGACCTTAGTAGGAAGAGATTCCTATGTAAAACTCTGGTTTATTCAACGTTGAAGGATACAGTGTTCCAAAATATTGTGCACCTCATCTTTGTCTCCTTGGAGACCAACTCTGCAAACCTTGCATTTTAACAATGCCAGGAGAAAACGGAACCACTGGGGCCGCAGCAGATGCGACTCAGCAGGGTCCCGAACACACTGACCCGGATGCAATTATCATCCCGGTCCACTTAAGAAAATCTATAACTTTAAAACTTATAGAAAACGGACTGACACCTCAAGGTGGTACAGTAATTTTTGTGATAGAGGCTCACGAGTATCGGCAGACAGAGGTATTCTATTCATGGATAAACTTTCCAGCGGCAAACGCTACAACAAAAGAGTTTCACTATTACAGAGTAGAGGAACCTCCGGAAGAGTACACTCCTTTCGAGGAGATTGAAATTCCACTTAAATTCCAAGAGCACCTGCTCTGGTTTAATGGCGCCCTAAAACATAATGATCACATAACCAGGCTCGGTGCACTAGGTAGACCAGGAGCAACGTGGCCGGTTCTAGCCAGCTACACACCTCATCCTGACATTGTAAAAATGTCTAAAGAAGAGCTGTTAGTACAGCTAAAAACATTAATTACAATACATAGGCAATTAGTCCAATATGTAATGCGGACTGCAACAGTCCAGCCAGCTGTTAATGTACCACAGCTGACCCCTCATCAGGGGAACACTAATAAAATTACACCACAGAGCATACAGTCATGTCTTGGTAAAACACCCGTAAAACGGGAACAAATTCCTTTCTGGTTAGCACAGAAAATCACTCAAATAGAGGCAGTATTTCCTGATACTACCCCTATAGAGAAACACAGAATCTTGACAATCTGCCTTCCTATGGGAATCGCACCACACGTGGAGGACTGCGACACTTGGGGTACAGTCTTTGCTTCCATTTACACAAAAACACACGGTGTTCCGTCTATGGCGGTAATACCAGAAGTGCTAAAACAGATTCAAAATGAATACGGTCCAGAGCCCGCTTTAAATCTTGGTATGAAATTACTGAAAGACTTCAAGCAGGCCTCGGCTATATTATTAGCCAATATAAAAGGAGAAGCAGCATCTGTGGCTATCCGCCAGAAGTTGAAGGAAACATTATAGAAGATCCTGTTGAGCTTGCCAAAATCATAGAGAAATGCTATGAAGAATTGGGTAGAGACAGCTTGGGTGGGAAACCGGTAAAGCCCCAACTGCTCGAAAATCCTGAAAAATTATTTATTAAAAATAATCTAAACATTCCTAAAAAGAGCTGGGATGGAAATAAACAATCCACTCCCAAGGAAAAAGTTTTTCAGTCCAGAGGAAGGTCTCCTTGACGGAGGTAAAGAACTCCGACTCGAGAACGCCAGTCTCCCCAGAGGGAGCCCTCTGGGAAAAGATATAACCTTAGAAATAGGGATAATCTGAAAAAACCTGATAGATATCAAAGTATTGATACACGTCCCTCTCGATCTTTTCCACAGAATTCGGAAAGAAGAGGACGGTCAGACCCAGGAGAGCACACCAAGTCCAAAGACAAGGAACCTGCTCAGAGTAAAAAATCTCAATTTCAGAAAAAGAAGGTAGCCAGTATTAGAGTAATCAACCATGCCAAGAATACTGAGGACACAAATGAAAAACGGGGAGTGGGCATTGACAATGTTGGACAGTGCAGCAGAAATCAGTATAGCGCGCAAGATCTTGATGAGTCATCTGGAGACAGTGGACACGAATGAATACATTCAGGTTGAAACTGCCGACACCAGACTTAGCGAGCCCCATAAAATATACAAAATAACATTGCGTATAGAGGGTGATAAGACTAGGAAAATATGAGGTCTATTTTGGGATAAGCTCTCAAAAGGCTATGATATTCTGTTAGCTGAAAAAGATTGGCCCCCGGAGTTTGTCAGGGAGTGCCCTCGTGGCGAAGAAGTGATTATGCCTGCCTTCTCGAATCACATTCCGATTCACAAAAAAATATACATATGCAAGGAAATGGGCAGTGGCCCAGGCACCTGCATTATATAAAAATCATGTAGGATGGGATGAGGACTCAACTCCTCACAAAATCCAATTAAAAAGTGAACCAACTGCCCAACGGCAGTATCCCATTAAGCAAGAAGCTAAAAAACAAGTCAGGGAGATCTTAGATCAACTTGAGTACCAGGGGGTGATTGAAACATGCACCTCTCAAATGAACAATCCTTTGTTTCCTGTCTCCAAGCCAGACAATTCATATCGTCTAGTTTTGGACTACAGACACCTTAATACATGTTGCAAAACTTTTGCAGTACAAAACTCGCATAGTGCAGCCCTAATGAAAAACATAGTTAGGAAAAAATATAAAACGACATTAGACATATCTAATGGTTTCTTTTGTCAAAACATTGCACCAGAAAGCAGATATTTGACCGCTTTCTCTGCATTTGGGTCGCAGAAAAAATTCTGTCGACTCCCACAGGGGTTCAAGAACAGCCCAGGACTATTCTCAGCTAGAGTAACAGAGTTACTACAAATATATGATGATGAGGCATTATCTTACGTAGATGACATCTATCTCACAGACGACAACTTGGATACTCACTTGAAAAGAGTGAACACCATTATACTTGGGTTCGCAGCAGAGGGTTACAAATTCAACTTTAAAAAGTCCCGAATTGCCCATCTGACAGTACTATTTTTAGGGTACGAATTATCAAGTGAAGGGAAAAGCCTAGTGGACAACTTCTTAGAGAAGTGCGCTGTACTCCAAGCTCCAAAAACGCTGAAGAATTTACAATCCATACTAGGTTTTCTGAATTTCGGAAGAACATACATTCTAAATTACGCAGAGAGGGTTGAACCTCTCTACGAACTAATTAAACCTGATTTTAAACAAATCAATTGGACTCAAAAACACACAGAAATTTTGAGATCACTGCAAACAGACATGTTAGCAAAAACAAAATTAGATACACGTGACAACACACGTGATCTTGTAATCCGAGTCATCCCAGGAAGATGCAGATTCACGTACCTGACCTCTAATGAGGGAGAAAAGGTACCAATTTCAATTAAATCTCACTTGTACACACAAGTAGAAGAAACATTCAGTCACACAGAAAGAACTGTGAAAGCAGTGCAAATTGCATTAGCAAATGAACGAGAACTAGCACACGGCAAAAGGATTAACATCTGCACAGCGGAATCCGCCTTCGAAGCGCTATTCAGCCCAGTAAACCTGCCTACAGTGTCACTGGATCCGAAATGGATACAGTGTGTAGATTCTCTAGGAGCGGAAGAGGTGAAATACTATTTCGCCCCACAATTCAAAGAACTGAATGATTTAGAATATGAAGAAGAATATCCTCTGCCAATCGAACTTCTGCCTCTCCCACAATACGCCTGTATAATCTATACAGATAGATTTGTACAGCATTTCAACGTAGAGAGCAAATCCTACAATGCAGCATGTGCGATTATTAAAGGTCGTTGGCTGTGCGGTAAATTCAGACCGAAAGTAACAAAAACTGAATCTGTAAGAAACTGTTCGGTTCAGAGAACTGAAATCAGATCTTTAAAGATGGCGCTCGAAAATGCAGAACGTGAATTCCCGACACTTATCGTGTGCGATTCTCATTTTTGCGTCAACTCTTACAACAATAAACTGCAAAGTTGGATTGAAAACAATTACAAAGATGACACAGGTGCCACAATAAAGCATAAATTGCTCTGGAAACAGGTAGCTCTTTTACACAAAGAACTACAAAGACTCACGTGGCACAAGCACAGAGTCTTCAACGTGATGGCGTTCACGTTGCAGGGAATTCATTGGCTAATACAGCCATAGCGGAAGCAACTAAACCGGCTTCCGTAGCCACAAAAAAGCGTACAGATAAATACATAGACGGGGAAACCATGCTGGCAGTAAAAACAACCGTAAAAGGTGACTGTGCAGCACTACCCGTAAACTATCCACTCAATTATGCATACGTAATAGATGCAAACTCCGTTCCTTTTGCTCGAATCCCTGGAGTGGGGGACAGAGTAATTCCAAACAGGAGCAGGAGGGGCTTCCTCCTACTGGAAGCACACATGGGGTTGGGTCTGAGACACCAAACAATCAAGGTTTCTCTGAATGAATTACAATCAGAGTACTGGTGGCCAGGAATGAGCATAGATATTCAATGTTTTGCTCAAAATTGTGAAGACTGCAACAGAGATCGCAGTAATGAACAGGCCAATGTAGTTTCAGGATCCCTGCTAGACAGCATAAGGCGGTCTATCTGCGCAATCAAGGAAGAGAAGCGCGTCCCATTGTACACAGTTATGGCTAAACACACTTAAAAATGTGGCCTCCAGCACTCGGCTGACGCCTAGAACTGTTATAAGAGAGATCTGCGAGTCTATATCGGCACATACGCAATTACCACGTTCCATTCTGACCAGGGTCCTGCTTTCAGCTCTCGAGCTTTTAAGAAGGCCATGGCCAGCATGGGAATTGGGTTGCGGTATTCTTGTCCGTCGCACCCCGAAGGGAATAGTGTGGTTGAAAGAAAAAACCGGGACATAAAGCGATCTATAACAGCGAAGGTATTAGGTTCAGGCGCTGGGTGGGTCAAACATTTAATAAGTGTCCAGACTAGTCTTAATAACTTGCCAAGAAATTCTCTAAAAGGTTTCACCCCATACGAACTATTGTTCGAAATTAGAATGAACATTCAGGACCTCGATAGTCAGATGTCAGTGGTACAAGAAAAAACAACAGACTTTGACATCAAAGATCGTTTGGCTGTTTTACAGGAACTGAATGAAACAAGAAAATCCTTAAGCAACATAAAGTTAAAGCAACAGCCATCTACCACTGACGAGGCACCACAAGCAACAGCCCCAGCAAGGCCTGTCTGGATTCCAAAGATTGGGGATCTAGTCAGAGAAAAGATCGCAGTGAAGAAGGAATTTGGGCCTTCTTACAGAAAAGCAGTACCTGTCTTGGCAGTCACCGGAACAAGATCAGTTGTACTACCGCCCCTTGCTGGTAAAAAGGAGAACAGAGTCGTGTCCATCGACCTGGTAAAACCACAAGCATGTGGCCTATAATCAACAGTAGGCCCAGTGGACTCCCAAGAAACAACAGAATACCCAAACTTGCAACAATCCAAGAGGTTCAAACTGAAAGACTAATCACATTCGATCAGCCTGCAGTGCACGGTGAAGGACTATGCAATAATGCCATGGAACTCGTGCCTCTTGAAACACAGATTGAAACAGTTCATCAAGAAACACCAGTCTACACTAATGTGGCATCAGAAAGTGCTACCGAGAGACAGATTGAAAGATCAATCCCATCAATTGACAGAACTGCCTCTGGTTATTTCATCGACTTCGACAACTTCTCTGAAGATCAAAACGACCCCGAAGTGATGCCAGAAACAAAAAAGACTTTTAAAGAAAAAGCAACTGAACTCTTTCATCAACTGAAGGAAATCTACCTTGTTTCCCCTTGGTTAGAGTTCTGGTTCGGTCTAGGTGTGTTTTTCCTCCTGCTTTGGCTCATCATGGTACTTTGTTTGGGAAAATTCATTGAGGGAAAATATATTACAATGGACACAGCAAGTCAGAACATCAACCTAGTCCTCAAACCACACAGATCATCCCATGTGAAGAAAAGAGAACTGTCAACAGTAAATGTCACAGCAATTCCAATACCTGGTGGGGTAGTATGGGAGAAAACAGACTATGAAATATATGGTCCGGTCGAAATCCTGAAGTATCCTCATCAACTGAAGGTTTCCTTAAGTGACTTTGTAACACCTAGTACATTCTCTGATGATTGGGACTTTAACAGTATTAATGACATGATGTCTGATTTAGTAATGTCAGCTAGATTCACAGATCATGATTATTTACAAGGTTCATCTAGTTATGAGCAGTTATTCTGTTACACACACTATGGTGATCATTACTTGCATAAATCTGCACAGGCTAGAAATGTTTTTATGTATAATCAATGGGAACATTGTGCTACACCACCTAAAAGCAGTTCTAAAGCATTTTTTGAGAAATTCAAATACTTCTCAGGGTTTAACACCAGTAATGCAGAAACGTTTTATTACAAACTGTTAGATAAAACAGGAATGAAAACAATGCTGACAAATTCTAAATTGATATATTCAGAAGCATTTTATGACAAAATGATGACATTTGGTTTTGATTATTGGAAAAATAACATTGAAACGAAAACCATTTGGGGTACAAAAGATTGGCAGGTACAGGGCCTTGAAGAACTATTCAGAACCTGCATGATACCAGAACAAATGTTGTTTTTAAATGACACAATACACCAAACATCCTGTCTTGGCCTAGCTAAGATCAAAGACCTTAAAACACCGTCTATACCAAAGCCAATACCTGAAAATACAACTGCATATATTGAGTTAGACGTGTCACAAATTTTACATTTTAACAGAACACATCCTGATTGGAAAAAGTGGTTAATCTGGCCTACTGACACAAACAGCTGTCAAGATAGATTCCTGAATAAAACACAGGGGTTAAAAATGACCAGACTAAACCCGAGATACTCCCAGAGACAACATCCAGGGATAATAACAACATACAGTGTAGGGAAACTCTGCCTTGAATGGCTAACATCATCCACACTGGCTGAAATTAAGCAACACTTGTCTTTACTAAAAGATGGTGCTGATTTGCGCGATTTCATTCTTGGACCGCGCAAACAGCGTCAAAAGCGTTTCATAGCGACCAGTATCTATGCTGCGTACAACGAGGCTTGGAAAGTCAAACAAATTGAAACAGCTGAAAAAATACGAGAAATTGATCGTATTAATTTGGAAAAATCACTTTCTGTAGTAGACAATGGGTTAATGACTCTGTCTTCCAGAATATATTTGTTGGACAATATTGTATCCTCTGCCTTTGATGTGATAGATAGAGACTTGCTAATGTTACAACATGGCCAATCTCAATTACGTTCTATTATACAATTAGGCTGGACGCTGCAAAATCTTCGTTCAGGCTATGTGCCTTGGTGTTTAATCAACACAACGTCATTATTTTCCATTTTTAACCTTACTGATAAACAGATCAGTTTGGCACAGAAAGGAGCAGACTATACCATCCTGAGCATCGAAAAACTTGAGAGATTATCATTGACAATGTCAGAGAGTCCTGTCATTGAATGGATAATACACGGAATTATCACAATTCCGATAACAACTTTCCGATTTAAAAAGTGCCTTGAATACATACCTACTGACCAGTATGAACAATTGGGTAAAGGATATGTAAAATCTGAATGGAAATTACCATACACTCATTCTTGCTATAGTGACAGCGACAAAAATGTATTTCTTAGTGGTGATAACTGTAAACATTCACTGAAGCGGTATACTTTTGTGTCAGGGTATTAATTTACACGGAGCATGTGATGGACATTCTAACAACCTTTCATGCCACCAGCTAGTCACACCTGCAACTCAGATAGAGCCCTTCTTTATGCAACTTGCGAACGGGAGTTACATTCTTAGAACGGATCACAGATGTTGTGGCCTTGTGCCAGGGAAAAGTTATCTAGTAAGCGTAACATCCATGGTCAAATGCTGTATGCAAGCACTGTTCCCGAGTGGGTCTGCAGACACAGTGACTCCCATCTGGCCTCGTCTGAATCTCTATTCTATACGAATTGATACTTTAAGCAAAATGAAGTCTGTGCTTTTACAGACAACAGTGCCTATAACGTCATCAAAAGAGACGTATGATCTTCTAGTTGCAAGGACAGCTACTGAAGTTCATGAACTTTTATCAACAAATTGCCCCGTGCATTTCGTAGGAATGCTTAGCCAACTCCTTAACATGGCTAGTGCCACAAGCATCCCAGGCATATTTAAGACGATTTTTACAGGACTGCTAACACCTTTTCAAGCAATTTTGGGAATCGTTCCTAATTTTGTACACTGGCGGCATACCATTATTTTTGGGACTTGTAGCAGGGATTTTATTTTTGACTGTCCTGCTTCGTTATGGCAAGCCAAAGCTCAGACATAGCTCCCATGGGAATGGAAGAGACAATCCTAGCAATGCGCTACCGGGACAGGATAACTAACGTCCTTGGATTGGCCAGGCTGAGAGATCTAAACATGACCTGGTTCCTTTCATTCAGACCTATATGGCAGAACTGTATCTTACCGGTACTTCGATGTATGCTATGCGGAGATGAGTGCGTGTTGGACATCTGTCTTTCACTTCCATCAGCAGTACCAATGGACGTCGATACTTTGCTCAGTCAAATAACGGCTCACGTATTGTGTTGTCCCCAGCGGCTACCAATCCTGATGACGGCATTCGTTGAGACTCCTGTACTACGACTAGGTGGTAACAGTGGAGCAAGTGACAAAAGCAACATCACCCAGGTACGACCTTCTGTGAGCATTGCTGCTCCCGACTATGATGACAGCAATCATTCTCACACCTGCCAAGTTACAGCACTATCGAATTTGGTTGAACTGTCACCTGATTTTGTAGACCAATTCTTTGAGAGCCTGTCTCACCCGAACAGAAACAATAACTTAGAGAAGCTTTCCGACACACAGCGTTCCCATGAACTCTGAATTCGGCCTTCAGTTTTGATCAACAAAAACTGCCAAAAGCGTTGGAACTCTATTTCCCCGTTCAAGCATTAATTCTTTTGAATTGGACATTTTTTAATATTGACCTTTTTTGGCACGAACAATTCTTTGCTTAAGGTAAAAACTATTCTTAGAGAACAGAAGCTTCACACTTCTATTTCTAAACACATCTAGAGACATAACAAACTTACATCAGCCTCTAGCACATTTATTGCAATGCATTTATATGTGATGATTTATCTCGCCCTTCTTCTGTTTCAGAGATACTTCATGTGTAATTCTTTATGCATAATCGTTCATTGATTTCATATGCAATAATTTTTGGATGATTTCTATGCTTCAAAAACGTACAGTACCTAAATTTCACGTATTACAATATACGCCTATTTCGAATGCATTTATGTATTTTGGGGTGGGCAATGTTACACATGCATCTAATTGCTCTAGTTTTAGTAATTTGATGGACATGAAAACGTGGAGTGGGTGTTGCGTGTTAATCTAGGTTCCTGATCGATACTGCGACCTTATGCCCCTATTCGGCTATAAATCCATTTATTCCCTATATTGGCATAACCGTTCAAGTGCGATATTCAGAAAGTCATCTCTGGCCTCACACGAACAGAGCCACATTCCAGAATAGTTCTCTGCCACTTCCTTTGCAACCAATTAGTGCAATGACAGAGCAGAAGTCACTATCTGATATTCCTAGATTAATACTCCGAGTTCTTCAATAAGATAAAAACTCAGCAAACCTGGAAATTCTCCGCTTGTTGTGTTTTGATTAGTAATGGAACTCTAATGAGCAACTGATAGCTATCACTTCCTAGTGACATCTTTAATTGACGTCTTATGTCCAGCAAACTTGCGTCAAACATGGCACCTTTCAGGTATAAATATTACCAACGTTGCCTTAAGCAATTGCCTGTTGCTGCAGCTGGTGTCCCATTGCTGTTGTATGCTGTATGCAGTACGCTGATGCTGCTGCTGTCCCTTTGGTGGTGAAGCTACTGATACCATTATCGCTGCTAAAGCGCGAACGATGGTGTGGTGAGCTTAGGAGCTGAACAGCCGTCCCTCTGCGAAGAGCCCAGCAGATGCCAAGCTGCCCGCAGACGCTGCCCCCCCTCCTCCTCCTCGACGCGCTGAACAGAGAAATCCAGTTCCAGCGTTTCTAGTCTGCCCTCGCGGGAGACTGGGATACCGAGTTCCTCCTGAAGGAGATACCAGACCTCCATCATTCTATTCAGAGGTATGGTGTTGACTAAACCCTTAGATGAGAATTCTTGAAGCAAACCTTGGCAAAACCAACTTAACATAAAGCTACTTACTTACTCCCCTTCCACGTGTTAGGCTTAGGTCAGGCACACCGGGGTAGGCGTAGTTAGAAGCACCAGTTGAGTATTTTAGCCTAATGTATATATGACTGTATATATGTTTTATTACTTTTAAACCATTGTATGGCTAAGAAACCATATCAATGCTTTTACAGTATTATTTCGCAATACTTATCTTACTGTACGTACTTTTTATAATAACAAGTCTTGCAATTGTGGCAATACATTTCTCTTGTACGAGAAGAAAGACTGTTCAATATATGTTAACCTTTTATTGACAAACGCCCGTCTCTCTATTCTCTACATATCGTGAAAGTAAACTGCGCTAATCTGACTGAGTGAAATACATGTCTATTGTTTCACACGACCCTAGAGATTGACTCTTGATCTGAGGAGCAAAGTTGTCATGTTGCACGGTTGTTGGAAAGCTGAATCCCTTCTTGTCTGTGCCAGGGAAGCTGATCACTTCCTATGCAGAGAAGAAAGTTTCCAGTGACCTCTGAGCTAGTTGGTAACAAACCCAATTAAGTTTAGCATAGTCAGTGGAGGCCTGGAAGATCCGCACTTCTACGTCGATACTACTGTTTATGTTATTCCAATGCGCAGGGCCTAGTGGGAAACTAGGAACTACACTACATTATCAGTGATTTCATCAGTGATGTAATTTGAGTTGTCATCAGTGATGTCATCAATGATGTCATTTGAGATGTCATCAGTGATGTCATTTGAGATGTCATCAGTGATGTCATCAGTGATGTCACTGACCATTTCATGAATGATGTAATATGTGACATCATCAGCAGTGGATTGCGGGTGCGCGATATATAGTTATTGCAACTAACTATATAAGCGAATTTCTATGGTTTTGTGCGAGTAAATTAAGGTTTTGTAAATGCTAATCCCTAACAATATATGGTCTATAACCAATGTTTTTTTCAGTGAATTTTCAAGGTTTTGTAAATGTAAATTCCTAACTATATATGGTCTATAACCTATGTTTTTTTCAGTGAATTTCATTGGTTTTTTAAAAGCTAATATCTATAGCTGTAAAATATATTCTTTATTACGTGACGTATCACGTAGCCATGTGAGATGCCTCATGACTGTCGCATAAACGTGACGTATCGTCTCTGCAGCGCAAAGAAAACCCGTAACGTAAGCGCGCCGGAGCACGCTTACAGATATATATATATTTTTTTAACCTTAATTAGACAAAATCCACACGTGCACATATCTTGAGGCCTTGCAAAGGTACATCAAACAAACAGTCCCTACAATTTTGCCAAGTTTGGTGGAAATCTATTCCTTTAAATGTTATTTTACTGTTTCTCTTGGTTTTCCCCTTGTTACGCTTACCGGAACGCTACCCGGTACGCAAACCGGACTCTCCAAAAACACAAGATGTCGGACTCCCGTCACGCTGCCGGTTAGCTGCCCGGTTGGCGTACCGGGAAGCGCCTCTACCGCGAAAAATCACAATTTTTTTTTTCTTTTGCCCCGCGGGGCACTTTAATATCCCCCTCATCAATCCTAGGGGGTCTGGAGGGGTCAGGAGGGGTCTACCTTGCCCCCTTTCCTTCATTTCCCCCTTCGTTTTTCACCACCTCTTGTCTCTCGATCCTACCGAGAGACAAGATGGCGGCAGCTCCGGACTGTTTACAATGTTGACAGCCAATCAGCTTCTCCTCAGACTCCTGTTACACTGCCGGTTAGCTGCCCAGTTAGCTGCCCGGTTCGCGTACCGGGACGCGCCTCTACGGCGAAAAATCGCAATTTTTTTTTTTTGCCCCGCGGGGCACTTTAATATCCCCCTCATCTATCCTAGGGGCTCAGGAGGGGTCTACCTTGCCCCCTTTCCTTCATTTCCCCCTTCGTTTTTCACCACCTCTTGTCTCTCGATCCTACCGAGAGACAAGATGGCGGCCGCTCCGGACTGTTTACAATGTTGACAGCCAATCAGCTTCTCCTCAGACTCCTGTTACGCTGCCGGTTAGCTACCCGGTTAGCTGCCCGGTTCACGTACCGATTTGCGCCTCTACAACAGAAAATGGCAATTTTTTATTTTTTTGGGGCCCCGCGGGGCACTTTAATATCCCCCTCATCAATCCTAGGGGGTCAGAAGGGGTCTACCTTGCCCCCTTTCCATCATTTCCCCCTTCGTTTTGGCCTCCTCTTGTCTCTCGATCCTACCGAGAGACAAGATGGCGGCCGCTACGGACTGTTTAGAATGTTGACAGACACCGGAGAGCCAATCAGCTTCGCTTCGCAAAGCTCCGTTACGCGAAAAGTACGCGAACTGGTGCGCTATCCGGGACGCTGTCACAGATATATCTGTTTTTTTAAACGTTAATTTCTCAAAATCCACTGGAGCACATATATTGAGACCCAGCAAAGGCACATCGGGCTAACAGTCCCTACAATTTTGCCAAGTTTCGTGTAAATCCATTCAGCCGTTCGAGCTAAAAGTGAGGCCAAACGCCCTATGGAAAAATGAATGGGAAAAACACGTTTTGGGACCCCCCTTTTTTCTCGGCCCCCCCTTGACAAAACCCCCCCAAATTTTCAGGGGCTGCTCAGAAACAAAATGTGCCATTTTCCTGAAAATTTCAGCCGATTCCGTCCACAAACGTCAACGTTATTAGACATAGAATTTTAAAAAGTTCCATAGAGAAAAAATCCTAACTATATATACCTACTGGCGACCACCAGTAGGTAATATATATATATATATATATATATATTGAGCTCCAAACTTGCTCCAAGGTGAGGATGCACTCAGGTGGCAGCTTTTCACCAATAGACCAATATTCACATTTCAGATGCACGCACTACACATCCCACAATACCATCGGGAGCTGCTCTTTGGAGTAGCCTATTGGAAGGTATCTGATTAAATAAAGGTGTGGCAAGAAATGCTGCAAAGTTTGTGAAACCAAGCCTATGAATAAGGAATCTATTTCCAAAATGCGTCAGGCTGAATCCTGAAATGTGAATGTTGGTCTATTGGTGAATAGCTGCCGCCTGAGTGCATCCTTGCCTTGGGGCAAGTTTGAAGCTTAATATATACATTTACATATATTCTAATTTCAATATAATTTTGAATTCAGTTCAATTGATCCTTTTGTGTGCTGTATTGTCATTGGACTGTTCTCTTTATTTAAGGATTGACACGCTACCCTTTCTTGGGGTTGAGGGCATGTGACTACGGTTATGGAGTCAGGATTGATCAATTTATTTGGCATATCTTTAAATATCCACTAAGACTAATTATTTTATATTATTTAATACCTAGGTCCTACGGCCTATGGAGTTACTCTATTGTTATGTAATAGCTATGTTCATAGACAAAGCTAATTCTAGGGGGAAATAGTTGTAATGGATTTACAGTTTATGTGTTCTATAAATATGTATTATTCATTGCATTTGCATTAAGTAATGGAATGATTTCAACCAATTTAATTTGAGTAGGGTACTGTTTATTTATTTATTATATTTATTTATTTTTTGCACTTATAATGCGCGCAGATACCCACAAAGGGTTTCCCGGCGCAAAAGATATGAGAGCTGAGAACACTGAAAGCGCAGAAGAACAACCTATTAGAAGCCTGCAATTATTTATCAAAGAGCCAGGTTTTTACACCTTTCTTAAAACTGGCGAGATTTACCTCCTTACGCAGGGCTAAAGGCAAAGAGTTCCAAAGAACTGGTCCCAGATGGGAGAAAGACTTTCCCCCCATACGGGCCAGTTTAAATCTAGGAACCACAAAGTTGGCTCCATTTGAAGAGCGGAGGTTTCGTTCAGGAACGTAGGGCCTAACCAGATTCTGCAGGTACTTTGGTGCGGTCCCTGCCTTGATCCTAAACATGTAGGTCAATGCTTTGAACCGGACCCGGTTCTCAACTCTAAGCCAGTGCAGGTCCTTTAGGTGCTTTGAGATCCTAGCTGTCCTAGGGATCTTACATAGCAGCCTGGCGGCGGAGTTTTGGACCAGTTGGAGCCGCCTAATCACAGCTAAATTGGAGCCCAGATATAAGATGTTACCGTAGTCAAGCCTAGATGTAATCAGTGCATTGACTACGGTCTTCTGGGTATCCATAGGCAGCATCCAGATGATCTTCCGTAACCATTTCAGGATGGTGAAGCACGTACCAGCTACTTTGTTTACCTGCTGTTTCATTGATAAAGAGTCATCAATGCATACCCCTAAGTTTCTGACTTGAGTGGCCGGGCAGGGGAAAGCACCCAGGGAAGGCGGCCAATGGGTATCCTGCCATAGATCTCTCTTTTTCCCTAGGAGAAGAATCTCCGTCTTCTCCCCGTTAAGCTTCAGCTGATTAGTTGACATCCAGCTGAAGACTTCCTGAAGGCCTGTTTTCAACGCAGAGGGGGATGAAGGCTTTGAGTTGGTGAGAGAAAAAATAATCTGCGAATCATCCGCATAAGTCATAAGTTCTAGGCCAACTCGCTCAGCTAGATCGGCGAGTGGGCGGAGATACAGATTAAAAAACAACGGGCTCAAGATTGAGCCCTGAGGCACGCCATGTGGAGACAGAAAGGTGTCTGACTGAGCTTGCGAGGACGAGATCTGAAACGTCCGGTTGCTCAAGTAGGACGCGATCCAGTCAAGCGCTTTCCCTCCGACACCATCATCACTCAGCCTAGCAAGTAGTCTGTTGTGTGAGATGGTGTCGAAGGCCGCACTTAGATCAAGTAAGACAAGAGCAACCGTTTGCCCCTCATCCAAAAGTCCCCTGATCTTCTCGGTGACTCCCAAGAGGGCGGACTCGGTGGAATGGCCTGCCCTAAAACCTGACTGAGTAAAATGGAGTAGATTATTGTTCTCCGTGTATATTGAGAGTACACCGTGAATGTGCTTCTCTAAGATCTTAGAGAACGCAGGTAACAGGGAAATTGGGCGGTAATTGGCCAGCACCTCAGGATCAGCCACCGGCTTTTTCAATAGAGGGCTGACCATGGCATGCTTCCAAGCCGCTGGGACAGTTGCCAGATGAATGGAGGCATTTAATGTCTCAGCAATAGTCCCCAGGGCTGAGTCGTCCAGCTGCCTCAGGATGTTAATGGGGAGAGGATCACAGGGAGAGCCTGATTTAATGGACGCAGCTAAGGATTTCAGAATGTCCAAGGAGATAGGTGGCCAAGAGTCAAGCCGTGGTCCTATTTGATTTACCAAAGGTGGGGACGGAAATTCCCCGTCATCCCTCACCAGAGGATTAATATTGGCAATAATATTCTCTATCTTTTCCACAAAATACGTGGCAAGATTTTGACATTTTTGAGGGGTCAGGGGAGGTGCGGCCGCCATAGAATTTGCTCCGGCCAGTTCCTTAACAGTGTTAAAAAGAGTCCGTGCTTTGTTTGCGGCTGTGTTGATAGTCTCAGTTATGTAGCATGCCTTGGCTCTAGTGCAGGCTCTGTGGTAGAGGTTTCTGGCACTACGATAAATTTCCTTTTTTAAAGGATCGTAATGTTTGCGCCACTTCCGCTCTAATGCCTTACACTTGGTTTTTTCTAGCTTTAATTCATCGTTGTACCAAGGGGCTGGAGGGCGATGAACATTACCTCTGCACTTAGTAACGGGCAAACAGATATCGACTGCTCTCTCCAGCCAGGTATGGGCTTCACGCGCAATCGTTTCCATATCGGTGCCCAAGATGGGGGGGTGAATTTTTAGTGCATTCTGCAACTCGGACAGGTCTAACTGTTAGTCGATGTATCAATAGACTGAATTAATGGGAAACTTTCCCTCAGTATAAAATATGTTAAAATGTGAAGTGGAGGCCCAATGAGAAATACATTAACCACACAATTTATTTTACATATTCAACATTGACTTTGTTACTTACTCAGGCCACGGATCCTCATCAAGTCCTCAGAGAGTCAGGCACCCTCTTTCACCATCATATACGTGTGATAGAAGACAGGGTAAAAATGCTACCACTAATATTACCACTGGAATATCGGATGATGATCAAAGAACTACAGTTCTGCAAAGCAATTAAAGCAGGACTAATCAAGCAATACCTTTAAGGTCTGTCCGATTCCTACCAGCTAAGTGTCTCTTAGCGCTGGGGAGCCTTAGGGTAGCCATGGAGTCTATAAATCCCATATAATAATAATAATAATAATAATAAAATAACAATAATAACAATATTAACTTGATAACATTTGAAAAACGGGGTTAGTTACAAATGTGAAGTGTTCCTTGTACTAAGCCAAGAAGGTGAGGTTGTATATTTTAGATTGGTGTGAATTTTAATTGGAGAAGATTAGGGTGGATTTGAGTGGATTGCAGTGGGGTGGGGTGGATTGGAGTGGTGTGGATTGTAGTGGATGGATTGTAGTGGGGTGGACTGGATTAGAGTGGGGTGCAGTGGATAAGAGTGACGTGGTATCCCCCTCAACATGGAATTTATGCCCCATGATGTTCCATGTAATCTTGGTGTACCTTGCGATCTTAGGTGGCATTGGAATGTGTGGTGGTTGGGATTTGAAAGTGAGAGGAGTGAAGCAGGAGCATTGTGGCGTGGTGGCTGAGGTGTACCACTGAATTTGTGATAAAGACTCTTCCTCTACAACATGTGAATGGTTTTCAACCTGATTTCCAGTTGGGCCGATTGGAGTGGAGTGGATTGAGTTGGAGTGGGGTGGATTAGATTGGATTGAGTGGATTGGATTAGAGTGTGTTGGAGTGTATTGAGGTAGATTCGATCAGAGTGGGATTGATTGGACGTCACTGGAGTGAGTTGGATTGGATTGGTGTGGGGTAGAATGGATTGGGGTGGGTGGATTGGAGTGGGATGGATTAGATTGGGGTGGATTGGATTCGATTGGGTTGGATTGGGTGGGGTGGATTGGAGTTCATTGGAGTGGGTGAAATGGAATGGGTTGGGGTAGATTGTATTGGGGTACATTCGATGAGATTGGATTGGTGGGGGTGGCATAGATTGGAGTAGGATGCAGTGAATTGGAGGGAGGTTGAGTGGAGTGGATTCAACTGGACTGTGGTGGATTGGAATAGGGCAGAATGCTTAGATTGGAGTGGGATGGAATGGATTGGAGTGAATTAGATTGAATGGGATAGATTGGATTGGAGTGAGGTGAATTGAACTGAATTGGATGGAATTGAGGTGGGGTGGGTGGATTCGAATGGGGTGGGGTAGATTGGAGTGGGGTGGGTGGATTGGATTTCTATGTGGTGGACTGGATTGGTGTAGGATGGATTGGAGTGGGGTGGATGGACTCAAGTGGGAGGATTGGATTGGAGTGAGGTGGATTGGATTAGGGCTGGTGGACTGGATTGGAATGGGGTGGGTGGATTTGTGTGGGTTGGGTGAGGTGAAATGGATTAGGGTGAATTGGATTGGAATGGGGTGGGTTGGAGTGGGGTAGATTGGATTGGGGTGGATCAGAGTGGGGTGGATTGGAGTATACGTCAGGCATCAACAGGGTTAGGGCATAATTTTTAAATAACACATAAGAAAGTAGCAGTGTTACTTTGCAACAATTACAACAAGATCATCATTGTCATTTTTAGAGACCAGTGCCAACGAGCAAAAACAAAACAAAACCTGAGTCTGCAAAGCGAGATAAGAAGACTTAGCAAAATGAAAGAAAGATAACTATAGAAAATACAACTTTGCAATTTCGTGTGTCCTGCTGGGCACGTTTTTGCCAGTCACACTGTGTTTCAAAAATTATTTCTGGGCAACCTTAAAAATGCTGAATCAGCTCCAGTAATGCTGGTATTCAGCTAAAAGCATGTTCACTTTTCCTGAACTCTGTGTTAAGTACAGTTCTGTTCCCATTATCTGCATTATATGTGGGTTCACACTCTTGAGTCTGCTGCTTTCTGTTTGCAGGGCACTAGAAGTTAAAAAGTACCAAACAGTATCTCAATCACGTCAGGAGCAGCGGACTAGCACTGATTAAGTTGAAACAATTGGTGCTTTGTCCCTGTTCCACAGAAAGGAATGGACATGATGCTTGGCCTGCAGTAACCAATTGTGAGGGTGAAAAGAAGAGTGCCATGCGAGTCCAAAAATAGCAACAGGTGAGCTCTAAGCCCTTTTTATAAACAATAGTGTCTCACAAGCTAGAGACCATCTGCTAGCGCATGGTTCATGCAGGCTCGACCTCAACAACTGTGTAAATGAATAACATATTTCAATATGGTTTTTAGAATACCAATAAAGTTGAACATTAACCACATAAATGCTCTGCACTCCCTCCCCAGAAAGTCCACTAGACTCCAGGGATTTTTTTTAATGAATATATATGGGGACTGCCCAACATGCACCACCCCAAAAGCGGCTAAACAGTCTTTCTGCCTCCCTCAGGGTGGTTGGGGTGATTATCACCAATCCACCCCCATGGGGGCAGAGAGCCCAGTAGACACCAGGTCATATTATAAAAATAAACAAAGGGGTGGTGGCTGCCCACAATGAGCACTAGGCATACCAACACACGTGAGGTATCATTTTTATCAGGAGAGTTGGAGAAATGATGATTGGAAGGAAGTTTGCATCTCCCTGCAGATTCTAGAACTTTCATTCGCAGATATGTGAGGAAAATGTGTTTTGTGGTCAAAGTGTGAGATTGGCAAGGGATTATGGGTATAGAAAAACCTAGTGAGAGCCATGGAAGTCACCCCACCCTGGATTGCCCCGGGTGTCTAGCTTTCAAAAATGTGCAGGTTTCCTAGATTTTACTAGGTGCCGGCTGAGCTAGGTCCCAAAATCCAGAGCTTCCCACTTTGCAAAAAAAGAGTCCATTTCGAGAGGAAAAATGTGATGTATCCATGTTGCATTTTGTACTGTTCGCTGTCCTGGGAACAAGGCCTAACCACACAAGTGAGATACCACTTTTATTAGGAGACTTGGGGGAATGCTGGGTGGAAGGAAGTTTGTGTCTCCCTGTGAATTCCAGATCTTTTCATCAAAGAAATATGCGAAAAATGTGTTTTTTAAGTCAATGTTTGAGGTTTGCTAGGGATTCTACGTATGAAAACCAGGTGAGAGTCATGCAAGTCACCCCACCCTCGATTCCTCCAGGCTCTTAGTTATAAACATTGGGCACCTTTGCTAGGTTTCCCGCCTGTTCTAGGGTCCAAAATCCACAGCTACCCACTTTGCAAAACATGGATCAGTTTTGAGTGGAAAAATGTGATGTATCCATGTTGTGTTTTGGGTCATTTCCTGTCACAGGCGCTAGGCCTACCCACACAAGTGAAGTGCCATTTTTATTAGAAGACATGTGGGAGCATAGATTATTAGAACATTTATTATTACTAATTGAACTTGCCTGCATTTGCGCCTTCCAAATGTAAGCCACTGTGAAGGAAAAAAACATTTTGAAAAATAACCTTTAAATCATATGCTAGTACAGGTACCCACAAATTTAGAGATGTACAAATAACCACTGCCTCTAAACTCCATATCTTGTGCCCATTCCAGAAATATATAAGTTTCCTTCATACCCATTTTTCCCTCTACATATTTCACCATTTGAATTGGTCTATACGGGATACACAATTTAAAACCATTGTACTATGAAACTAATTTGTTAGCTCTGGGTACCTTGAGTTCTTTGAGAACCTATAAACCCTATATATATATATCCACGCAACCAAAAAGGTCTTGTGTATGCAATGGTGTATTGCTTTTGTAAATCAGCCATTGTGACAAAAAATTATAGATGAAGACGGTGTCACAAATAGCCTTTTTTTCTTACTAATTTTTAATATTTCTTTATTTCAAGTTAGGTTTTTGGGGAAAATCTTGAGGCATCTCCACATATGACCATTTGCTGAATTTGGAATTTTCTCTACGCTTTAGACATCTATAGCTATAGGTTTCACACTGGGTTTTACCATAAACTTGAAGCAGGTTGAGAGCACAACAAATTGGAACAAACATTGGTAAATGCATTAGGTTTCGCCTATGAGAATAATAATAAGCTCTTTGTTGTAAGCTGTAGCTTGCTGAGTAGTTGTATAATATAAGTTACAGAAAGTCTGTTAAAGTGTGATGACTTGTTTATGTACACAAAAGCAATATATTGTGTTGTTCAAAGTGGAATAGTGCTGGTAAGTAATAGCAAAATTTTGAAAATTAAAACAGAGAAGTATTAGAATTAATTGTTGTAATAGCAATATTACGTGTTTATAGAAGTTCTGAGAATTTTTGGGCTCGGTGACACTGCACCTACTGCACCATTCAAATTCTACCCTTGGTGCCTGCAAGATAATTGTATTTGTGACTGCCTGTTTAGTCGTAACATAAAGCAATAGTTGGTTTTTAGAGAGGTTCCTAGAGCTTTTGGCCCAGTGTCACTTCACCTGCTGCACCATTAAAACCATGACCCTACTGCTGGCAAGGTAACTACACATGTGAATGCTTATTTAGTAGTCAAATATAGCAATATTTTATGTTTAGAGGAGTGCAGACAACTTTTGGCCCAGGTGCCAGTGCACCTGTAGCACTACTGAAATCATGGCTCTAATGCCTGCTAGATAACTGCACATGTGACTTCCTGTTTAGAAGTAATTTTCAGCAGTATTCTTCATTTAGTGGAGTTCCTAGATCTTTTGACCGTGGTGCCACTGCACCGGCTTTACTATTCAAATCAAGGTCCTTTTACCTACAATATAATTGCAATTGTGTCTGCCTAAAATATAGCAATATTCAGTGTTTCGAGGTGTTCATGAAAAATTTTGGCCCAGTGTCCCTGCCCCTGCTGCACCCTTTAAATCATGACCCTGTTGTCTGCAAGGTAACTGCACTTGTGACTGCCTGTTTAGTAGTAACATATATCAATATTAGGTGTTTAGTGGGGTGCTTAGAGCTTTTGGTCCTGGTGCTACTTCAGCTGCTACACTGTTCAAATAATTACCCTAAGTCTGCTAGATAAATGCACTCATGACTGTCTTGTTTAGTTATAAAATTGATCTCTTGTGTACATAACAAATCATAACGTTGAGTCCGGAGCATTTGAGACAACACCCCTCTTTTTCTTTTATCGTTTAACCCACAAATGTTCCAAGAACTGAAGGAGAATTGTCCCATCTTGATTCATTTAAGAAAGTTTAGCTATTTTTCCCAACTAGGCAGATTTAAACCAAAGCATTTCCTCTTCCAAACAAAGTAACATCATAATCATTCTATACAGCCTCCCCCAACACCCATCCGCTGGCCCACCTCACCACCCTCACCACCCAACTTCCCTTCCCCTCATAAACACCCACGCCCCTGCCCCCACCCCAATTGAGGCATAAGGACCATGTCCTCAATGATGGGAAGTAAATTGTGAAATGCACACCCCGCAACCCCCCGTGACCCTTCACACCCCCTAAACAGACTTTTCTCACATTAAACCATTGCTAAAAGTAGTAAGGAGCCCACCATGACTGATTTAAATGCATGTTAACTTCACATTGCCTGCAAAAATTCCCCTGCCAATATTTCTGATACAAAATACTGAGTCTTCTCTTTAAAAATCACTTTTAACTTTGCAGGGTTCAAAAGGAATGCCTGCCCCCCTTTAGAATGAAAAGCTGAAATCAATTGGCATAACCTCCATCTCTGTTGGACTGTAGCCCGACAAAAGTCTGGACGTACAAAAAAGTCACACCCCTTACCAGTCCTCCTCCTGTCTGGCTTAGCCAGATCGTACAAGGCTTCACGTAGCAGATAATTATTCAGGCAGATCAAGATTGCCCTAGGTTTTTCCTTAGACCTTCCTGCTTTCCCTCTCTGAACAAAAGGAAATCTGTGTGCTCTAATGATCTCAGTCTCCCAATTCCATTGCTTTAAATTAGGGAAGGCCTCAGAAAACAGCTCAATGACATATTGTCTCACATCCTTCCCCTCCCTGCCCTCAGGGACCCCCAACACACGGAGATTATTCCATCTGGATCGATTTTCAAGATCAGTTAACTTCCAATTGGTGTCTTCCTTAATTTTTTGTAGTGCTGTGATCGCCGCCTTCTGTTGAACAAGCTGAGCTTACATTACAGATATCCTCTCCTCTGCCTCGACAATCCTCGTTGATATTTCCGTGCATGACTTGGCAATTCAACGCAAAGTATTCTGCTGCTTGCGAACCGCACCCTGGGTCCCCAAGCCTTCAGCCTTAGTTTCTTCCCTGTGTGCCATTATCACACTATATATTGTATTAAGCGTGATTTCACTGTTACCATCAAACTTCAAGCCAGAACTAGCACTAGCGTCTTCGCCATCAAACTGAGATAAAGGTGAGCGGTCCCATATAAGCTGGCCAGCAGGGGTCAGAATCTCTTTTATGAGAAGAATACCAGATATTGTGTCTTTCGAACTGTTTCTTGATTCATGGAGAGCTCAGAACTTGGATCATCATCATCTCGCTGAGAATCATTTTCGTCTGCCCAATTGCCTACCGCACTCTCATTCTAATTTTCTGAAAAGTTAGACACATCAGACATGGAATAAAACTTCCCGCCAGAGCTGGCAGATTCCAAATCATTCAATCTATCCTTTACTGGTTTCTCGGGGTTCTGTAGGTTCTGTAAGTTCTGTGGGTCCGCCACCGTCTTTAACAGTTTAGCCCCGGAATTTGAATTTGAGCTCCCATGCATACCAGAGTCAGCTACCGCCACCCTCTCGTGGCTACTCACAGAACTGTTGATTGATACAGTAGCACTGCTCAGAACATTGTTAAAAACTGTTGTTCTATCCACCACACTCTCTTCTCCAACAGCTACTGCTGAAACATTGTTGCAACCAGGCTCCCCCAACACCTGACCTGTAGGCTGATTACCCAATGACTCCTCAGATTTCCCTCTCAATGCAGGTTTCTTTTTAAAGAAGGCAGGAACAATTTGTTCTTTCTGGGGGATACCATGCTGCAGTCTTCCAATGCTCTGTAACTGCAATTGTGTCTGCCTGTATAGTAGTAAAATATTGCAATATTCAGTGTTTCGAGGTGTTCATGACAAATTTTGGCCCGGTGTCACTGCCCCTGCTGCACCCTTCAAATAATTACCCTATGTCTGCTAGATAAATGCACTCATGACTGTCTAGTTTAGTAGTAAAATTGATCAATAATTTGGGTTTAGAGGGGTCCCCAGAGCTTTTGGCCCCAGTGGCACTGCAGCTGCTCCACCATTCAAATCAAGAGCCTTTTAACTGCAAGGTAAAGGCAATTGTAATTGCCTGTTTAGTAGTTAAATATAGCAATATTATATGTGTAGAGATGTTCTGACACCTTTTGGGCCCAGTGCTACTGCACCTACTGCACCATTCAAATCAGGAACCTGTTGTCTGCAAGGTAACTGCACTTGTGGTTGTCTGTTTAGGAATAAAAAAATAGCAATATTAGGTGTTCAGAGGAGTTCTGACAACATTTGCTTCGGTACCACTCCACCTGCTGCACCATTTAAATAAGCCCTTTTCAACTGCAAGGTAACTGCAAATGTAGTCTGTTGAGTAGTAAAATATGATACCATGGGCATGATGGATAGAGTGCTTGAGCAAATCAAACACTCACCCCCAGTCAACTGATCTGGGTTTAATCCATCATCATTCTTTAGCTCACTCCACCACCCCAGTTCAGACATGGGCGTATGCAAATCAGTCTGACCCTGTGCCTCATGGGAACAGTCCAGCCCAAACTCCCAAAACATGTCTTCCCTGGACCGGAAAGAAGCATCCTGGGACCCGTTTCGGGTTCAAAACCCTCATCAGCCATGCTATCTTGAATCCAGTGGCAAAGTGAGCAAGGGACCCACGTCTGGACATATCCTGCCAACTTAGGGCGAACAAAGCAATACCAAAGGGGATGATGGACAGAACGCTTGAGCAAATCAAACACTCACCCCCAGTCAACTGATCTGGGTTTAATCCATCATCATTCTTTAGCTCACTCCATTACCCCTGTTCAGACATGGCCATATGCAAATCAGTCTGACCCTGTGCCTCATGGGAACAGACCAGCCGGAACTGTCAACCCATGTCTTCCCTGGACCAGAAACAAGTATCCTGGGACCGGTTTCGGGTTCATAACCCTCATCAGCCAGGCTATCTTGAATCCAGTGGCAAAGTGAGCAAGGGACCCACGTCTGGGCATACCCTGCCAACTTAGGGCGAATAAAGCAATATCAAAGGGGATGATGGACGGAGCGCTTGAGCAAATCAAACACTCACCCGCAGTCAACTGATCTGGGTTTAATCCATCATCATTATTTAGCTCACTTCACCACCCCATTTCAGACATGTCCAAATGCAAATCAGTCTGACCCTGTGCCTCATAGGAACAGTCCAGCCCAGTCCTGGGATGCTTGTTTCCGGTCCAGGGAGGACATTGCTTGGCAGTTCGGGCTGGACTGTTCCCATGAGGCACAGGGTCAGGACTGATTTGCATATGGTCAGGTCTAAACTGGAGTGGCATGCTGAGCAAAGGAATGGTGGATTTAACCCAGATCTCTTGACTGGGTTGTGAATGTTTTGATTTGTTCTTCGTTCCCTCCATCAATTGTGTGTCTTTTGCTTTCTAGCCCTAAGTGCGCCAGGTATCCCCAGACGGGGGTCCTGGGCTCACTGTGCCGCTGGAGTCAAGCTATCCTGGCTCAGAAGGGTTGAAACCCCGAAACCAGTCCTAGGATGCTTGTTTCCGGTCCAGGGAGGACCTGGCTTGGCAGTTCAGGCTGGACTGTTCCCATGAGGCACAGGGTGGGGACTGATTTGCATATGGCCAGGTCTAAACTGGGGTAGCATGGTGAGTAAAGGAATGATGCATTTAACCAAGATCTCTTGACTGGGGGTGAAAGTTTTGATTTGTTCTGCATTCCGTCCATCAATTGTGTGTTTTTTGCTTTCTAGCGCCAAGTGCGCCAGGTATGCCCAGACATGGGTCCTGGGCTCACTGTGCCGCTGGAGTCAAGCTATCCTGGCTGAGGAGGGGTGAAACCCCGAAACCGCTCCTAGGATGCTTGTTTCCGGTCCAGGGAGGACATGGCTTGGCAGTTCGGGCTGGACTGTTCCCATGAGACACAGGTCTGGACTGATTTGCATATGGCCAGGTCTAAACTGGGGTGGCATAGTGAGCAAATGAATAATGGATTTAACCCAGATCTCTTGACTGGGGTTGAATGATTTTATTTGATCTGCATTCCGTCCACCAATTGTGTGTCTTTTGCTTTCTTGCCCTGAGTGCGCCAGGTATGCCCAGACGTGGGTCCTTGGCTCACTGTGCTGATGGAGTCTAGCTATCCTGGCTGAGGAGGGGTGAAACCTGAAACCGGTCCTAGGATGCTTTCCAGTCCAGGGAGGACCTGGCTTGGCAGTTCGGGCTTTACTGTTCCCATGAGGTACAGGGTCGGAACTGATTTGCATATGGCCAGGTCTAAACTGGGGTGCCATGATGAGCAAAGGAATGTTTGATATAACCCAGATCTCTTGACTGGGGGTGAACGTTTTGATTTGTTCTGCATTCCGTCCATCAATTGTGTGTCTTTTGAGTAGTAAAATATAGCAATATTTGGAGTTTATAGGAGTTATGACAATGTTTTGTCCTGGTGCCTCTGTACCTGCTGCACCATTCAAATCATGATCCTAGTGCCTGAAAGATAGCTGCACTTGTGACTGCCTGTTTAGTTATAAATATATCAATAATTAGTGTTTAGTGGGGTGCCTTCAGCTCTTGGTGCCAGTGCCACTGCACCTGCTGCACTATTAAAATCATGACCTTAGCGCTTGCAAGATAACTGCACTTGCGACTGACGGCTTAGTTGTAAACTATAGCAATATTAGGTGTTTAGAGGAGGTCATGACAAATTTTGGCTGGGTGCCACTGCACCTACTTAACCATTCAAATATTGACCCTGTTGCTTGCAAGATAACTGCACATGTGCATGCCTGTTTAGTAGTAAAATATAGCAATATTTGGAGGCAGATTACAAGCCCCTTGCATGACTTTTGCGTCACTTTTCCTATGTTAAAAATGGCGCAAAAGTGGTGCAAGGGGCTTGTAAATCTGCCCCTTGGTGTTTAGTGTGGTTATGACAACCTTTTGCCCTGGTGCCACTGCACCTGCTGCACCATTTAAATCAAGCTCCTTTCAACTGCAAGGTAACTGCATTTGTGACTGCCTGTATTGTAGTAAAATATAGCAATTTTAGGTGTTCAGAGGAGTTCTGACAACTTTTTGACCCGGTGCCACTGCACCTGCTGACCATTCAAATCATGTCTCTTTTGTCTGCCAAGGTAACTGCACTTGTGAGTGCCTATTTAGTAGTAAAATATAGTAATTTTAGGTGTTTAGTGGGGTGCCTAGAGTTTTGGCCCTGATTTCGCGCCACCTGTTGCACCATTGAAATCATGACCCTGTTGTCTGCAAGGTAACTGCAAGTGTGACTGCCTGTTTAGTTTTAAATTTGAGCAATAATCTGGGTTTAGTGGGGTCCCTAGAGCTTTTGGACCCGGTGCCACTGTACCTGCTGCACCCACCATTCAAATCAAGTCCCTTTTAAGTGCAAGGTAGCTGCAATTGTGACTGCATGTTTAGTAGTCAAATACAGCAATATTATGTGTTTAGAGGAGTTTTAACAATTTTTGGGCCCGGTGCGCCTGCATCTGCTGCACCATTCAAATCATGACCCTGTTGTCTGCAAGGAAACTGCAATTATGACTGCCTGTTTAGTAGTCAAATAGAGCGCAGCTCTTGTATATTAACTTTTTTTTAACATGCACTATATAATACAACGTTTAAAATTTGATCATAATGACCAAATAGATTAAGTTGAAAAAATCAATCCGATAATGCCTACAAGGTGCAAAGTAAGGTACTGTGGCATGAATAGGAATTGCCACAAACCTTCTAAGGCTAAAGCATCTGCTTTACCAACTAAGAAATAAAAAACAAGCATTCTAGCATACTGTTAGAAGCTCTCTGCCTTTTCAGTGGGAAGAGATCTTATCTTGACAGTGAATGGAGCCTAAACAGTGGGAACAGCTTTAGTAGAAGTATCATAAATGCTTGCAGCCAGGAGAAGTTAACAAAAAAATTTCACACAAAAAGCGAATTAACAGTAATTCTACATTGTGTACTGATAATACCCCCTTTTAAGATATATTAAATACAAGAGATTTCACAAGCACAGAACAAGTGATGTGCAGGTGAAACCTAAAATTGTGATAAAAAAATCGATTTTTTAACTAATCGCTGTATGTTCCTGAAAGTTGGGAAGATGGTGACTTTAGCACAGAAAATCGTTTGTTGGTGCCATTTTTAGATAAAAAAAGTACACTTTTATCAGTAGCAGTTTGTTCCTATTTATCCCATAAACCTCAAAAGGTAGCTGTATTTTGCTTATTTTCTTGCTTCCCTCCAGGAGCATCAACAAACCCAGGGTACCTTTAGAAATGAAACAATATCAACAAGTGAGAAAGGGCGCGAGTAAACACTCCTGTACCCCAACAAGTATATCTTCAAACAACTAAGGAGAGACTCAGTGAAAAGTAAAAAACGTGTAACAAAATATAAATGTGTTAGACTTAACAGAAGCCCCTGCCCGGTTAAGGTAACTGCAAGATTGGAAAATTCCAATAATAACAACCAGGAGGTAGCAACCTAGTGTACTGTTGTGTTAGCTCACAACTGCAAGGGCAAGTCTACCTCTTTGTTAAAAGGACCCTCACTCACCACTAGTTGTGACATGCTTCATCATTGGGTCCCCACTGGGGTGGCCGAATGCCCCCCCAGCGTGCTACTACGCCTGATTTGCAGCGGAGCGGGTTGGTGATGAGTGTAACAGTGATTTAACTCAAAATGTGCTAAACAAATGTGAGTGCAGAATAAAAAAATACAGGGTTGAAACCCGAACAAAATGTTTAATGTGGGCCAACCTGTATTGAGGTTAAAAACGTGTATGAGCGGACAAAACTAGGTTCTGTATTAGGAGACTGTGTCCTTGGATAAGATAGAAGGTCAACATGTTTCTGCTGTCAAAAAATGCAGGATCGCACAGCATTCGTTAGGACCATAGACAAATTGCACTCCGGTGGTATGTACGCACTAAGGTACACCCTACTGTGAGGCACTTAATGTGAAAAAGAAAAAGTCATAGTGATATTACTCACGGATATTGCCCGTGCCGGCACACTGTGGATCACAGCAGCCAAAGTTACAGATAGAAGGAGAGAGATCCTCTTCCTGGGTTAAGACGGCGCAGGTAATTTTCACGCTGTGTAAAATTATTCCACTCGTGACTCCCCGCGTATGACCTATAATTCAGGACTGCCGTCTTAACCCAGGAAGAGGATCTCTCTCCTTCTATCTGTAACTTTGGCTGCTGTGATCCACAGTGTGCCGGCACGGGCAATATCCGTGAGTAATATCACTATGACTTTTTCTTTTTCACATTAAGTGCCTCACGGTAGGGTGTACCTTAGTGCGTACATACCACCGGAGTGCAATTTGTCTATGGTCCTGATGAATGCTGTGCGATCCTGCATTTTTTGACAGCAGAAACATCTTGACCTTCTATCTTATCTAAGGACACAGGTCTCCTAATCCAGAACCTAGTTTTGTCCGCTCATACACGTTTTTAACCTCAATACAGGTTGGCCCACATTAAATATTTTGTTCGGGTTTCAACCCTGTATTTTTTAAGTCTGCACTCACATTTGTTTAGCACATTTTGAGTTAAATCACTGTTACACTCACCACCAACCCGCTCCGCTGTAAATCAGGCGTAGTAGCATGCTGGGGGGGCATTCGGCCACCCCAGCGGGGACCCAATGATGAAGCATGTCACCAACTAGTGGTGAGTATGGGTCCTTTTAACAAAGAGGTAGACTTGCCCTTGCAGTTGTGAGCTAACACAACAGTACACTAGGTTGCTATCTCCTGGTTGTTATTATTGGAATTTTCCAATCTTGCAGTTACCTTAAGCAGGCAGGGGCTTCTGTTAAGTCTAACACATTTATATTTTGTTACACGTTTTTTACCTTTAGAAATGCCCAGGATGTTGGGAAAAAAGGACGCAAATTTAGTGGAGATACTTTAGGTGGAAAAAAGGTATGTGCAACCTACCCCAAATAGCCAAAAAAGGGCACAGCAGTAGTGAGCAAAAGCCCCAGAAGTAAGGGGTTCTCACGACTAAACATTCACAGGCCATGATCTCACAATGAATCTTGTGGTGACATCAGCAGACTATAATTACTGCAGACTGAGTCAGCATTTCCCCTTTTTGATGCTCTAGCAGGAGATAAGTGCTTCTTTTTTAGGTCGAGCCGAAGGCAGCGCATGCGCTGTAGAAAAACACACAAGAGAGCAGACAAGGTCCAGAAACGGTGTGTAGCTGCAATGGCGGCCGTGAGGCACTAGTGGTGAGTGCATGAGACGAGGGGTTGTAAAAATTGAGACTAATTGTCACAAAAAGGCTAAAGTGATTCTCATCAGACCACCCATGTGGTGGAATTTACGTCATCTGAGAATTACTGATCTTCCCATCCCAGGTACGACCATATAGTGTCGATATTAAAAACACGCCGAGTTTTTAATCCTTGACACTTGGACTTCTATTAGAACATTCCCAGAATCCTGGTAGTCAATTTTACTTTATATATTTTTTGAGCACTGCACTTTTTCAATTCACATCACTTCAGGATGTCACAAGCAAGACTATGTCCTTGTCAACTCTTCCCATATCGACACTATATGGTCGTACCTGGGATGGGAAGATCAGTAATTCTCAGATGACGTAAATTCCACCACATGGGTGGTCTGATGAGAATCACTTTAGCCTTTTTGTGACAATTAGTCTCAATTTTTACAACCCCTCGTCTCATGCACTCACCACTAGTGCCTCACGGCCGCCATTGCAGCTACACACCGTTTCTGGACCTTGTCTGCTCTCTTGTGTGTTTTTCTACATTGGTACAGGGGAGTGAGCAGAAAGGTCATTAAATATTTCCCCTTGACCCTCCACACACCTGTTTTGTTTTCTCAGTATTAAGTGCAACTTTCCAGTTGCGGGTCATTTAAATAAGGGTGTAAACGTTATTTACACCCTATAGCTCACCCAACTTATGTGTGTGTGTTGCCTCTTTGTCCACCCTAACTGACACTCAAGGATTATAACATCCTCCTCTATAACTGTGAAGTAATTATCAGCCCCTATGGGGTCTTGCTATTCCGTAACTATATATTGACCAATGATGGCATGTACAAATAAATGCTGCCTATGTTGCCCCAGACACTGTCCTTTTGTCCCCTATAGAACCAGTAAGCCTGAGGATCACCTTGTAAGTTTGTCCCATCGTACATCCTACACCTCAAGTCCCTTGCTGACAGGAATTCCATACCTGGGATTGCTGTTTCCTTAATTATGAATCAAAATTACACCCTCTGGTAACAATGGAGGTACACTTTCTACTTCACCAGCTATTATCAATCCACATTACGGGAGCCCGGCTGCATGACCCCTGACGGTCTGGTGTTCTGAAAAAGTTTGTCTCACGCTTTGTTAAATAATTGAGATTCTCTGCTCCCAATATAACTACCGCTACACATACCTTGGCTCAGCCCCCACGGGAGCGCTAACTCTCCATCACGGGACCCGACTGTATGATACTTGCCGGTCTGATGTTTTATAAAAAGTGTGTCTCACGCGTTTTTAAAGAAACGGGATCCTTTGCTCCCAATATAACTTGCTCCCAATATAACTGCTCCCAATATAACTATCGCCGCACAGACCTCTGTCTCGGCCACTTCAGGAGCTTTAACTGTCCAATGCGTTGGAACCGGAGATAGTCATTTCTGGTGTTTGACGAGGGTTTAGCGCATGCGTTGGAGAGCAGTGGTTCACAGCCTCCACGCATGCGCGAACAGTAGCGGCTCCCTTGATGCGAGTCGCTGCGATCATGCTTAATCTAGACTCCAGATGGGATTAATTACCAAATCAATGGTAGGTTTTTAAGGAGGAAGGGCGTTACCCGTTTCACCTCCACTTCCGCTCGTTTTTTGCAGCGTAGGCACCGACGGATAGGTGAGTTATGGACTGTTCGCTCTTGAGCTTAGCATAGTCTTCTTTGAGACATTAGAATACTTATTCTCTGTTATTGGAGCCAGTTGAGTAGTACTCGATATGGCCTCTGATTTAGGGTTAAGGTATCCTACCCTCACTTGATACAACTTTAAGAGGTTAGCAGCCCATGGACCTAGGTGGCCTGGATAGCCATTCAGGGGCTTCTTTTGGAGAAAAAAAAACCCACTCATGTTTAACTGGCTGGAGTCCCCAATAGGTCTCCAGCCCCCTGCCCCCCCCCAACCCCCCCCCCTTTCCCTATACATTTTTGAAAATTCAGATATGTTTTTCTAATACTTTAGTATTGGGTTACGGTATACAGTATTTTTTCTAAGGAGTTACATAGAGATACACTCTTACATCAGTGAACTGGGTGATGTGTAGTATCGTAGTATACACATTTTCTATTTACCCCGAAGAAATCTTTGTGGTGGTCAGTGATGGGTGTGACGTTTTGGTTTACTATCACACGTTTGTTGGGTTATTGTGTAGAACCATTGGGTTAGACACTGTAAAGCTGTGTGCTTATTGTGTCTTTTATTCCTACACTATAGAGCGGGGCCTCATACTCCCGAGCGGTTGCCGGGTGAGGTGAGGCTATCACCCACACAAAGCTGGGTGAGTATCACCGAGAGGAAATGCCTCTAAGTGATCAAACTAATATGTTGTTTTGAAATGCAGAATGTAAACTATTGCTGCAGGTGTGTCTGCATGGTCTATGTGTGTGTACGGTGAGTGTGTGTATGAAACTTCGTGTTGTCTGACATACTGTTTTTATGTTCTCTTTCTTTCCTTAGGAAGAAGATACTCTTCTTTTCCTCCAGTGGACATTTAAGTATACATGTTCCTGGTACTCATGTAACTTTGTATTAGTACATTTGGATTATCCATTACTCACAACACATCACATATAGTTGCAGTAGCTGTTTTTCGGTTAAAGGTCCTGAAGAAAGCTGGGCTAATTGCTCTTAAAGCTGAAACATGTCGACCGTACTGCATTGCGCCTTTGAGTAGTCTTACTACTTGGCGTGTTTTTAATCCTTGACACTTGGACTTCTATTAGAACATTCCCAGAATCCTGGTAGTCAATTTTACTTTATATATTTTTTGAGCACTGCACTTTTTCAATTCACATCACTTCAGGATGTCACAACCAAGACTATGTCCTTGTCAACTCTTCCCATATCGACACTATATGGTCGTACCTGGGATGGGAAGATCAGTAATTCTCAGATGACGTAAATTCCACCACATGGGTGGTCTGATGAGAATCACTTTAGCCTTTTTGTGACAATTAGTCTCAATTTTTACAACCCCTCGTCTCATGCACTCACCACTAGTGCCTCACGGCCGCCATTGCAGCTACACACCGTTTCTGGACCTTGTCTGCTCTCTTGTGTGTTTTTCTACATTGGTACAGGGGAGTGAGCAGAAAGGTCATAAAATATTTCCCCTTGACCCTCCACACACCTGTTTTGTTTTCTCAGCGCATGCGCTGTCTCTTGACATGCTGTGATCTAGTGTAGGACATCCACCACGCCCATCGCTTTTCATTGGTTCCTCAATTGCCTTTCCAGTATCCTTTGGTTTGTTTGGTAAAGGGCTTGCATTTGTCCTGCCATTAGCCTGTTTTGTTCTTCCCTGGGGACTGACCCTGCTACATGGATCAGTTCCCTTCTGGCTATTTAGGTTGGTTTTGCACTACCTTTTCTTTCGCTTAGGGTTGCAGTGCTGCCCCCCTACTACCTCTGTCCTTCACTGCGTTTCACCTAATCTGCCCATGCGGTGCCCCCCACGACCTTGCTGGGTTTCCTACTCTGTTGCTCGCATCGCTATTCTACAGTGGTTGTCTTGTTCTTTAAAAGGAAAAAAAAAAACATCTACCGAGGCAGTCAACTTCATTGCCCCAGTTGGTAGAAGAAGACAGGCATTGGCCAGGCTGAGCCCCTGCGCTAAACGTTAGTAAATAATTTCCTTTCACTGATATTTTTACATGATTAGCAGTTTGTTCCCCAATCTAGAGCACACACATGTCCTTCAAAAGTCAGGTCTTGACTGTTTACATATCGTCCCACTGTATATAAACTCGATTTGAAGCGAGAGGCGGGACTATGCACATTTGGCTGGAGCTCTCTGAAGGAAGTGAGTGAAAAAATGGGCTTGTACTATTTGGCAGATCAGGTCCCCTGACCAGGCCACTGATTTCATTGGTAGGCATTGTAATGCTTTTCTATATATCTGCTTTGTGCACTTGTCCAGCAGTCCTGTTTATACGTTCCGAAGCGTGAGTGGCACAGGGTGTGTGTGCTACATTGGAATTTGTAGAGCGTGCGGTGCATGTGCAGCACTATATGCATTTATACCCTGCTAGAATATGTGCCCAGCACTTTACCTAGCAGTTGTGCATGTGAACTGGCTGGTGATTGTGAACTACTTCCTATGTACCAATGCGCAATTTCAGGAGCATTATTTGAATAGCCTCAAGTACATGAGCTGGACTGGATGTGTGAGTCCTGCGGGTGTATAGGAGGAGCTTGTACAGCGCCCAGTGCTTAGTAGAACTTATTTAGTATCTGGTGTCTGAGTGGAGCCTGTGCCTCCTTAGAGCATTATGGTGCTGTTGCAGCTGCAGGGGAATGGGTTGTGTGTGCAGTGCCTTGTGTGTGTACAGCAAAGGAAGGTGAAGTGGTCCATGTTCAGCGCTTGGTGCAGTTTTCGGATATGTAAACTAAACAGTGTGTGAGTAATGTCATACAGCACTGCTATACTGCTGCAGACTTTTGCAATGGCAAGTGCATGATTATTGTCAATGAGGTGCTTTATCACAAGTGGTCTATATCTGGCTGTGCCTATGAGTGGTGTTTTAGCTGCATACGTTGTATAAGTTGCACATTTGTAGCACTGGTTACACTAGTGGTGTATTTGCTGCACACGGGACATTTCCAGGAAGATCCAACTTCTGCTCATGCAGTTTAAGGTGTTTTCCTGCTGCAGTACTAGTTCATTCTGATGCTTGATCAGTCCCATGTGCTTTTATTTTGCTTCTGCACCTCTGGGTGTGCATAATACAGGTGATGTCCCATGTGCATCTCTGGTAATTGTACAAGGCTAGGTTTGTTTGTAATGCTCTGCAATGTCTGGCATGTTTATAGTGCAGATGTAGAACCAAAGCAAGTCAAGCCATGTGTCCTGTGTGAACTTCTGTGGTGGGAGAGCAGGCTGAGGGTTCCTTTCACTGTCTCTGAATACCCGAGGGCTCTTTGTTGCCTTTAAATGCTCCAGGACCTGATACCTTGTCATGTCGCAACTCACCCCCACTTCCGCTTTACAAATCCCAAACCTACTCCTGCTGCTATGAGCTCCCAAAATTTTTTTTTCCCAGGCCCTTACCTCTTCTATCCCTCAAGTATCCTTTTCAATCCACCTAATAGATTAACATGTCCACAGCTCAAATTATTTTCATATTTCCCTATACTAAATCCCCACTAATCATGTTTGGGTTCTGGAGTAGGGTGCCATCCACCGAAAAGTACTTCCACACCTCACCAAGGGTAGCAAGCGCTATATAAATGGAAACCCTTCCCTCTTCTATCCCTCCACGATCCTTTTTCAATTCAAATAACAAACTCACATGCCCACCACTCAAATTAATGTAATACCTCCCTATACTACTTCACCACTAAACCTTTTTGAGTTCCGGAGTAGCATGCTACTCGCCAAAAAAGTGCTTTGACACTTTGTCAGAGGTAGTAAGCGCTAAATAAATACAACTACAATATGTACTTACTGAGAAAGTATATGGCATTGAGGTCATGACCACATGCCTGCATGAAGACAAGAAGATGACACTGAAGCAGACAGGCTTTATAGGGAAGAGTAGGTGAGCTCTGTTCTCCCAGTTAGGCCAGCTGCTGAGCTCTTTTTAATGCTCGAAGCATCCAGAGAATCTATTTTTGCATGCAGCTCTGAAATATTCTGCCCACCCCTCAAGTATATTAAAAACTTGAAGTAGGAGTTTTGCCTGCTAGAATAACACATATTTGCAGTGCAATAGGTCTCGCATTACTGCAAATTTGAGCTATTGGCATTTTAAATAATAATGCAACGCCAATAGCTCAAACTTTCAGTAATGCGAGACATATTGCATTGCACATGTTTATCTTTTAATTTCAACGTCTACATAATAATGTGTTATAGGTATACTTGATTTTTTAAAATAATTATCATCACTGTTTCTATATTTAACTGACTTGCTCAAAGGTTTCCTTCGTAAACAGAAAGGTCGCGCTTCAGGCGACAGCTTGTTTAAATAATTCCAGTTCTCATTCTTCTCCCTAAGGGGATATTTATTTATAGGTGCCCGTGAACTTGAATAATGTTTTCTTCTTGAAACGCTTTGGCGTTTTACAAGCACGTTTTATTTACTTTATGGAAACTCTTCAGAGGCAGCGGCACGCGTTCCCGGGTCAGTGGGGCTTGCGGTTTGACCTTTACAGGCCACCGTAGCACCGCACTCTTATTGAGCTGTGCAACATTATTTCTTTCCTTTCACTGAGGGCTTTCTTTCACTGTATTGTGTGTGGCAGAACAGATTTCCATTAGGCAATTCAAGATCTGTTCTTTTTTAGGGTCTTCCGCTCTGGTGGTTAGTTTAGTAATGTGTTCAGTTTAGGTAACAAAAATAAAAAAGTAAGATTTTTTTTATTTGTTTGGCACTGTTTTCTTTTCTGGGTTACGTTCAGTCCTCAAATGCTGATAGAGCGTAAAAATCGTTCTTTATTTGAATGCGTGCGTTATAATCATGGTTAGTCCGCATCCACATGTATCCGATGTGTCAATGTAAATTGTAATAACGTGAAAGTGAAATGTTAGAGTTTTATTCGTGTAGTCAAAGAATTAACGTTGTAAATGTATGAATTTAGTTAAACTTCATATGTGTGAAGTATATTCAGGACTCAAGCAATCCATCAATCAATCAGGGAATTGTATGTGCGTACTCACCCGTGAGGGTCTCAAGGCGCTAAGGAGGGGATGGGGGGGTGGTTCGGCAGGACTGTTTAGCCGAAGAGCCAGGTCTTGAGAGTTTTCCTGAAGGTGTTCAGGGAGGGAGCGCGTCTGATGTCTGCCGGTAGCTCGTTCCAGTTCTTGGCTGCAATGTGACTGATGAATATATCTTTTATAATGGCTTTTATAATGTGTGTATATTAAGAGTTTATATATGCATGTATTTTAAATGTGTGCAACGTTCTTATTTTAGCCGAAGACTTGGTAGGCCTAACTTTCGTTTCTCCCTGTTCACTCGCGGGTCGCAGATTGTTAATTAGAATTTATGTGTTTGTGGAATTCTTTCTTTTCTTGTCTCCAGAGCAGGTGCAGGAATTTGTCCTGTTAGTATGAATAATGTCTTTCTTTTAGGAGTTGGACAGGTTTAAAGAGGAGAGGATGCCTTTGAACCAGAGGCACCAATAAAATAGGAGGATATAATTCATGTCTGGAAAGGCCTGGGAACCAAGGTCATCGCACAAGAGACTGGATGTCCATTACTTCATAGACGATTACCTAACAAGAATTGTTTAATTGGATGAAGTGGTCTTGTGATGTATTTTGGGGGTGTGGTAATCAACTTTTGTATTGGGGATAGGGACAGAGTCTGAACTTACTTCTGCTTTACCTTAAGAGAGGAGAGCATCTTAGAACGAGCTCTGTAGCTTTGCACTACTTGACCCAATTGACATGTGTGCACTTCTTATGAAGTTTTCACATGCTGCCACCTTTCAGGGAGCTTGCCTTGGAAAGCTAAGTAGGGATACCATGTTAGAATAGTGTAGGGAAAGACCAAAGCTTTTTACTTATGAACCGCCAATGAAGACTTCTTGATGTAGTTTAAATAATCATTTGTGTCTTGATTCTTGAATTGGTGACTATGTGCCTGCTGCACCGCCTAAATTCAATTTGTAGATTTGGTTTTGTATTAGTGCCCATTTACCTTTACACTCTCGTTGTCAGGTACTGTCCGGGACTATGTGGGAACACAGTCAGGGACTTGGGCAGGGACTGGTGATGGGTTAGAAAACGTACACAGATAGAGGGGTACAGCACTGCCCAGGATCATACAGGGAGTCAGAGGAGAAAAGGGATACAAAGGGGAAGCCTGTAAAAGTGAACAAGATGGGTAAGACTCAGAAAGGAATGGCACTCACGAGGCAATTTAGCATTCAGAATAACTACACCCAGGACGAATGAGTCAGACATATATAAGAAACAACGTTAACAATAAAGGGGAGTGTGGGGTAAAGCACTCAGGATCTCCACACGGTAAGACTGAAGCTCAGTATGTTTTTCACCCACAATTGTTGTTACAGATACTGACTGCAAATACCCACATATAGGATATGCATTGAAAGGCAGGGTCTGTGGAGCTTATACCTATGGTGATATTCTAAATGCAACTCAAAGACAATACTCACAGTGAACCAGAAACACCACCTAGGTAGTCAACTGTGCCCACGAATCCTGGCGATCCAACAGGAACACGCAAGGCAGTAAAAGCAAGAGGGTAGAACTAAACACAAGCACAATAGACAGGGAGCTAGCAAGGAGGAGTGCTTAACGGGAAAGGAAGGAAATCACAGGGCACACTTGGCAGAAAGCAGGTAACAAACATACAAGCTAACAAAAGCAAGATAGCAGAAAAGAAAGACAGCAAACTAGAACAGGAACCAAGGAAATGGGAAGAAAGGCAGGGACTGGAAAAGGATATATTATTTATTTTATTTATTTATTTTTTCATTTTAAAAATGTATAAAGCGCAGCATATACCCGTGGGTGTCTTGGCGCTGTGACTCAGCTAAAGATCTCTGAATGAGCATATGTCTACCTTAGGAAGTGTTACACTGAACAATTATTGATCAAACAACCAAGTTTTCAGCAGTTTCCTAAATTGAAGTAGCGAGGGTGCAGATTTGATTTCCTTTGGGAGAGTATTCCAAAGTCTGGCTGCGGAGTTAGTGAAGCATCTATCACCCCATGTGACCGTCCTGGTACGCGGCACTGCCAGTAGATGCCTCTGTTCAGATCTTAAAGATCTTTTAGGTAGATAGTGGAAATGTTTCTGTTTGAGAAACGCCGGGCCATGACCATTAAGAGCTTTAAAGGTGAGGCACAAGGTCTTGAATCTGATGCGATTTCTCACCGTTAGCCAGTGGTAGTTCCTGATTACTTGCTTGGTGGACTGAAATTTGGGAGTGCCGGATAGTAGCCTTGCCGCAGCATTTTGAATGAGCTGCAGTTTGGCCACCACCCGTGCCTGTGCATTTGCAAATAATCCGTTGCAATAATCCAGAGATGAGAGTACCAAGGAGCTCACCACTGTTTTCCTTGTGTTCTCAGGAAGATAGGGCAGGATTTTTTTGATGATCTTAAGCTTGTAAAAGGCAGATGAAGCTACCTGAATAGCATGGCTGGAAAAGTTGAGTTTGTCATCGAAATTAATTCCTAGATTCCTAACCTTCTGCACAGGTTCTGGGGGGGCTCCAAGTGGAGTCGGCCACCAAGTGGTGGACCACTGTGGAGATAATTTTCCAAAAATCATTACCTCAGTTTTATCTGAGTTGAGTCGTAGACAGTTCTCGGCCATCCATTCCTTGATTGCCAACATGCCTTCCTGAAACCGGGCGGATACTTCCTCGCCATCGTTCTTAATTGCAATCACCAACTGGGTGTCATCGGCGTATGAGGTCAGGCTCATCCGGTAGTTCTTAATCACCCTAGCTAAGTCCGACACATAGATGTTAAAAAGTGTCGGACTTAGGGATGAGCCTTGCGGAACGCCACATGGGAGGGCGAGCTCAGTAGATTGAAATGAGCCAAAGGTCACTGCTTGTGTTCTGTTGGACAGAAACGAAGACAGAAGATCCTTGGCCCTTGAGTGTATGCCCATTTCTTCGACACGGTCAATCAGGATGGAATGATTGACCGTGTCGAAGGCCGCAGAGAGATCCAGCAGGACCAATATCGCTGTTCCTCCTTGGTCCCTGATGGTCCTGATGTCATCAGCAGCCTTTATGAGAGCAGTCTCTGTTCCATGTAGTTTCCGGAACCCAAACTGAGAATCGTCCAGGAGGTTGTTTTGTTCGATGTATTCAGCTAGTTGTCTATTCATAGCTTTCTCCACTACTTTGGCTAGGAAAGGCAAGCTTGCGATAGGTCTGTAATTTTTGAGGATTGTTTTGTCTAGACCGATCTTTTTCAGGAGGGGTTTTAATAGTGTGTTTTTTAATTTGTCTGGGAAGATCCCAGATTGGAACATGGCATTGCAAATTTGGGTGATAACTTCGCTAACCAAGTCAGTTACTAGAGTGAAAATTTTGGGGGGGCAAGGATCTAAGGATGAGCCTGTTTTTACCTGCCTCATGAGATCTATTATCTCCTCATTCGTTACTTCCCTGAATGTGGAAAATGAGCAGTTCGGGGTTTTTCTTAGTTGTTTAGGTTGCGTGTTTGTGTTAGTTTTGGTTACTGAAAATTCAGAGTATATGTCATTTACTTTTGAGAAGAAGAAACCTGCTAAATTATTGCAGAATTCCTGTGATTGGGGAGGACTCAAGTCTACCGATTTCCCTGCCAGTGTCTTAACTACCTCAAACAATTGTCGACTGGAGTTTTTTGACTTTTCAATTTGCTGCTCAAAATAATTCTTTTTTTCCTCCTGAATCATTTTTTTGTAAATGGTTAATGTGTCTTTATACTTGGCCTTGCTTATGTTATCGTAAGTCTTGCACCAGATTCTTTCCTGGTTCCGGCAAATCTGTTTTTGCTTTCTAAGAGTCTCTGAGTACCAAGGTGCTGAAGGCACTTTCCTATTTTTTTAGATGGATTTTAGTGGAGCATGCGTTTCCACCGCTTTGCCTACCCAATCGAGAAACTGACCTACTGCTTCGTTAGGGTCTGACTGAATATCAGGACGGGTATTAGACAGGGACATTCTGAAGGTTTCGTAATCGATGTCCTTCCATACTCTAAGTTTTTCCTGAGAAGGGGTCTGTTTAGAGGGGTTGATCCGATTAATCGGAATATGAGACAGAATGGCATGGTGATCTGTCCATGTAAGCGGCAGTATGTTAGTTACCTCTAGCTCGTTGATGTTGGAAAAGATGCCATCTAAAATATGTCCAGCATCATGAGTTGGTGCCTTTATGTGCTGGTTTAAACCCAACGTGTGACATTCTGCTATTAAAGATTGAGTTTCCGACTCCTCCGTCTTGTCTAAATGGAAATTTAAGTCTCCCAATGCCATAAAGGAGTCCTCAATGGCTAGAGGTTCCATCCAGGAGGTAAAGGAGGAAAGAAACTCCGAGCGAGGACCTGGTGGTCTATAGATGAGCACTCCTTTGAGGTTATGTGAAGGGTTCAGGTTGATGGCGAAGTGTAACGCCTCACATGCTGGCGATGGTATGGGAGAGATTCTGACCGGGAAGATATCCCGGGCAATGATTGCCAGGCCCCCTCCTCTTTTTCCTCCCTGTCTGTCCAACCTGTACACCTCGAAGCCGTGTGGTACTGCTACCTGTAAATCGGGCTCGGATGTTTCATCCATCCATGTTTCAGTTACAAAAAGGACATCTATTTTGTAGTCCACAATTAGATCGGCAATCTCCTGCCTATGCCGAGCCAAGGAGCGAGCATTAATGAGGGAGATAGTTGTAATTTTTTGTTTGGCGGTACCATCAACCGAGTGGTTGACCTTATTATTGATAAGAGGAACGGGAGACTTGCAGTCCCCACAACCGATTTCAATTTGATCAATAAGATCTTCTGGGTTGTGCTGAGTGCAGGTCATCAAGTGTCCTGGATTCCACTTCCGTATTTCGTCTGGGGTGTATGTGATCCTTTCGGTATTAAATGGCACAGGGGGTATGGCGCTAGGCGCGGGTCTGGCACGGACGGGCGCAGACGGGCTTGCCTCTGGCGCAACTCCGGCGCGCCGCCGGCGCGCCCGCTGCGCCCGCCCGCTGCGCGGACGAGGAGGACGTCCATTTTTATCCAGTTCTGAGGAGGGTGGGAGGCGTCTAGCTACTGGACCGCCACCCTTCCTACCTCCAATATGGCGCCTGCTCAGCCTGTTCTCCCCACGTCAGCACGTATTCTGCTGCGCGGAGTACAGCGTGTTGAAGCTGCAATTCTAAGCAATGGGGTCTGCTTAATTAAAGGTTCAGGTTGATGGCGAAGTGTAACGCCTCACATGCTGGCGATGGTATGGGAGAGATTCTGACCGGGAAGATATCCCGGGCAATGAATGCCAGGCCCCCTCCTCTTTTTCCTCCCTGTCTGTCCAACCTGTACACCTCGAAGCCGTGTGGTACTGCTACCTGTAAATCGGGCTCGGATGTTTCATCCATCCATGTTTCAGTTACAAAAAGGACATCTATTTTGTAGTCCACAATTAGATCGGCAATCTCCTGCCTATGCCGAGCCAAGGAGCGAGCATTAATGAGGGAGATAGTTGTAATTTTTTGTTTGGCGGTACCATCAACCGAGTGGTTGACCTTATTATTGATAAGAGGAACGGGAGACTTGCTGTCCCCACAACCGATTTCAATTTGATCAATAAGATCTTCTGGGTTGTGCTGAGTGCAGGTCATCAAGTGTCCTGGATTCCACTTCCGTATTTCGTCTGGGGTGTATGTGATCCTTTCGGTATTAAATGGCACAGGGGGTATGGCGCTAGGCGCGGGTCTGGCACGGACGGGCGCAGACGGGCTTGCCTCTGACGCACCTCCGGCGCGCCGCCGGCGCGCCCGCCCGCTGCGCGGACGAGGAGGACGTCCATTTTTATCCAGTTCTGAGGAGGGTGGGAGGCGTCTAGCTACTGGACCGCCACCCTTCCTACCTCCAATATGGCGCCTGCTCAGCCTGTTCTCCCCACGTCAGCACGTATTCTGCTGCGCGGAGTACAGCGTGTTGAAGCGGCAATTCTAAGCAATGGGGTCTGCTTAATTAAAATCAATTGAAGTTGCAAATAATGTGAACAAAAAGTAAGGCACACGTTTAAAATGCTACAATACAGAGCCCCCGGCTTCCGCCTCAGGGGTGATGAGACTAGCGATTAAGAAGGGAGGCTACAAGGGTATACTAAAATAGTGCAGGTTCAGGAATCAAGAAAACAAAGTAGCACAGAAGGCAGTGCTGGGCCAGGAACAAGAATTAGGCAAGGCTCAGGAGTCAAGGTAGCACTGCAAGCAGTGCTGGTTCAGGAACAGGGAAATAACTAAAGCTTCAGGAGTCAAGGTAGCACTACAGGCAGTGCTAGTTCAGGAGACAGGGAAATTACTATAGCTCAGGAGTCAAGGTAGCACTGCAGGCAGTACTGGTTCAAGGAAACAGGACATAGCTACAGCTCAGAAAACAAGGAGTCAAGAGAGCACTGCAAGAAGTGCAAATGGGGAACAAGAAAATAGCTGAAGCCCATGAACAGGAACAAATAATAACTATAGCTCTGGAACTCAGGAAACAAGGTAGCACTGCAGGCAGCTCTAAATTCAGGCACAAGGAATAGATATAGCTCAGGAACTAAGGAAATAAGGTAGCACTGGAGGCTGGAGGCAGTGCTAATTCATGCACAAGGAATAGCTATAGCTCAGGAACTCAGGGAACAAGGTAGCACTGAAGGCAGTGTGAATTCAGGAACAAGGAATAGCTATAGCTCAGGAACTCAGGAAACAAGGTAGAACTGCAGGCAGGGCTAATTCAGGCACAAGGAATAGCTATAGGTCAGGAACAAGGATTAACTATCGCTCAGGAATCAAGGAATATCAAACAACTCAATAAACATGGATCGGTCTCACCGGAATACAGCTACAATGACAAACCCTGGCCCGAAGGGAGCTGGCGCTTAAAAGAGCTCACAGCAATCACATGCAGCAGGCTAGCAGCAGCCAGCCACAGGTTTAGCTGAATTCCTCCAGCCATCCTTGACCTGCAGGGGTGGAGACGAAGCAGTGAGCAGGGAACTCTAGGTAGTGAAGTTCCAAACATGAGCAGGATGGCTTCAAGTATAAGCAGGCTGGCTTTTACAAAACCTGGCATGGATTGGAAATGGATGTCAATTCTCAATAAGTGTCCAAATGGCTTGAAGTCAGGATATGCTTGCAGGGGAGGGTCTGGAAGCTTATTAGAAGACTGGAAAGTCCCAGTATGCGGCCCCCTGGTGGTGGGTAGAAGAGAACAGGGAGCGAATCATGACACTTGTAATGAGGTGCTTGTATGTTCAACATTTCTTGGCATTCCAATAAATATTCTAAACTTAGATAAAGAGTTTGTATTCCTTGGGAGTCGTGGCCATTGGTAATGTATAATTGGTAGATGCATTTTCTCTCCTCCCCATTTACCTGCAGGAAAAAAGCGCCCCAGGCCAGGGGTTCCAGAGTAAGCCTAGAACCCTGAACCTGGCTTCTTCAGTTGGTAGCAGAAATGGATGGTTTCCTCTTGAAGGGAGGAGAGAAGCCAGAAAATCTAGAATAAACCCAAACCCATAGAGCCCAATGATTGAGAGCAGAGAGCGATGGGCTTTGGCAGAGGCCGGTGGAGACTGACGGTGCGGCAAAGACAGCGGTGAGTGGTGGTATGAGTATAAACAGGGATGTGTGTGTTAGATTGCAGTGATTATTTGATTGTGTGCTGTCTTGCGGAGTTGGGAGGAGAGTCGAGTAAATGTGGTTTTGGGCCTAATGCGCATGTTCCATGAGTTTTGTTTTTGTTTTGTTTAACAGGCTCAAGAGTAACATAGAATCCCAGGATAGGTTTGTGGTGTAGAAACACTTCATTATCTTAATTGTCTGACCATTGGTTGTTGGGAAGTTGTGAAGCGCTATTGACGACCCGCCTGGGAAAGGGATCTTTGTGTGAGTAAATTTGTTAGATTCGGGGGATGAGCCTCGTGCATGGAGGTGAACTATAGCGTTTCGAGTGGCCAGCGCAGGCAGTGGGTAATGGTTTATGAATGTTCTTGAGTGATTGAATTCTATTGATCCCTTAGAAAGGCAGACAATTACTTGTGTATGTGGTTGTCATGTCATTTGGTCAGACAGCTACTCGTTATTTGACTAGCCGGTCGTCAGGACAGGTATTTACTTGTTTTTCTGATTGCAAGTGTGAATGTGTACGGAGTGATTGTGAAGGAGGGTAAACCACTGTGAGGAGGAAAAGGTGACATCAGAGAGTGCCGCACTGCGATAGGTCGGTTGGTGTAACTCCACGCTGCGATTGGTGGGTTGTAATTAGGAAGCAAAAACAAGGAATCTGTTAGCGAAAATAAATTTGGCCTAATCATGCAATGCTTCAAGGTGTTATGAGATCCGTGTAGAGGAGACAGAGGTGTGGTAACCATAGGATACTCGGGCACAATACATGGCAACAAATGTGGGTCTCCATACCATAGTTTGGATTAAAAATTGGCATAAGATTACTGAGAAGGAGGGAGAATTGTCTTTTCCACAGTATGGGTCATTTATATTTGATATATTACAACAATTGGGGGGAGTGATGTCTTCATTACGACTCCCACCCAGACCGACACAGTTGGAGGTATTAGACGCTTGGATGCAAGCAGCACATATGAAAAACAGGAACAAATGTCAGGGAAGAGTGAGAAAAGCAATGAAAGCATACCAGGATGCCCGACGGGATGCACAATTGAAGAGGTGAAGGGTAGATACCATTGAGGGAGAAAGGCTGTACTCATTGTTAGTAGGACGAGAAAAAGGTAACCAGAATGGGATGATGGAAGTGATTCAGATAACAGCCTGATAGACAAACTTTTAGCAGAGCGCCCTCCACCATATAATCCCTTTTCAGAAGAGGAAGAAGGTTACTAGCAGATGCGGGAACATGGAAAGAACGGAAGTGGCACAGCCAGCCCCTGGTTCGAGAGCAGTGGGGAGGATTTCAATGGGGGCAGAAGGAACAGAAAGGCCAGTAGTCGGAGTGGCTGGGACGAGCAGAGAGAGTACTGCCATATGGCTACCGGAAGCCTTTACAGTACCGGTCACCAGTGAATCAGTAGTTTCAGTATATGACCAGAGCCTAGGGGAAAGCAGCAGTAAGCAACAATCAGGACCAGGAGAATGAATCAATTTGGGGTAAATGCAGCCTTCGAAGGGAGGGGTAAATTGTTAATGTCCGTGGGCCTGTGGAAACAAGTACACCATTGCCAGCAACCACAGACCCTTCGAGTCTGTGCATAGGGTCAAGATCAGTGTGGACAGGTTCATTGGCGATTTCCCAGTCAGACTTGAGAATGTGGGAACTTCCAGTGAGAGGACCCATGGGGAGAACACCAGAGGTAGAAATAAATCAAGGAGCTTCTGGAGGTCAGGATGTCTCACCAAACAGAGTATGTGAAGACCGACAGAGAGAACAGAGTTGTGAAAGGGAAGGACAGATGAGAGTGCCAAGTCAGGGAACCATCAAGGCTGTAATAAGAGCAAGATTGTTAGATGTGGTGAAGGTGAAAGCAGAATTGAAAGAAATAATTGAAGGAATACTGCCTTTGGACATGATAGAACTGTATGAACAGGATGAGTTGTTGTTCTTGGTGAAGAACATTACTGGTAGAGCAAGGTGAGTACATAAGAAATTGACCGAATTGGCCCAAAAGTATAATGGGGAACTTTACAAAACTAAAATGTTATAGAGTAATCATAGACTGAATTACAGAAATCAGGAATTAGAATAGAAAATGATGATGGGTCGGAAGATGCAAATTCTTGAATTGGTTATAGGAATGTGTGCATGAAGCAGGCTTGACAAGTGGGAAGGAAGGTGATCTAAGAAAAAGAATGTCAAAAAGGGGATAGGAGATGTGCCGCCATCCTGAGGGGGGCCTGCGGGAGTAGAGGCTAACAAATTGCGGGAGGTAATGAGTGGAGGATATGTGCATGTGCCTTGGAGCATGGGTGATTTAGCATCATTTACAAAAAAAATTCCTCGGCTGAGGGAGAAACTTGAAAGATATGGGACAGTTTGCCCCACTTTTTGCTGGTGTTTCACTGTTTTTCGACTTTAGTCTGGCTGGGGCCCTGCTAACCTGGACCCCAGCCTAGCTGCTTCCTCTCTAAATTGATTGCATTACCCTTGTGAGTCCCTAGTATATAATACCTTAGGTACTAAGGGCATAGGTACCACAGAGGCCTACCAGGGGCTGAAGCATGTATTATGCCACCCCTGGAAAACCTTCTGAAATGGCACCACAGGTCTGCTATCGCAGCCTGGGTAAGGTGGTGCATGTACCCCTTACTAAGATACAGACTACCTATATCTACCTTTAATCACTGACATATATAAACCTATAAGTCACTCCTACGGCAGGCCTTATCAATCCATAAGGCAGAGGGCTTGGTTTTGTGTGAGAGGGTGCCCATGCATGAGCAGGACCCCTCTGCAGCTTACAGAATCTATTCTCTGTAGCTGTTCTGTGATGCAGCCAGACCACATACTCTTAAGTGCTGTATAACCTCGCTGTAAATGATAACTTTGGAATGGCTGCATGGAAACATGTCGTGTTTGGTGTCAAACACTTTGAAATCCAACCCCCCACCAGACCTGGCGGCAGGGGTAAAATTCCACCCTTCTAGAGGGAGAGACATGTACACACTGACCTAACCGGTAATAGTTTAAAAGAGCCCCAGCATCACAAAATGGATGCTGCAGCCACAGACATGAGTCTGGCCTCCTGCTGCTGGACAAAACTCTGGCAGGGGAGCTCTGAACAATAGGTTTCCTGTCACAGGGAGGTGTAACCACCTCCCAGACAGGCTTTAGTGTATTGGGGCTGGGTGGGTGCATTCATAGAATGTTTTTCAGACAGGGCTGGGGGCACACTTGGTGTCCCTGTGCATATTCCAGTTCAAACCGGGTTCAGGGGCACTCAGCCTCTGCTCTGGTGCAAATCTGGAAAAAGGGAAAGGGGTGTAGCCACCCCACTCCATGGATCCTCCCATAGGTGGGTCCCCAGAGTATGTCCAACCCCCTAACTTAGTATAAGTATGGGACCCCAGTCCTTAGGACTTCAGATTACACCTTGACGAAACTCTGCAACATATATCCTGGAACTTCGACATTCTACATTGAATAGAAGACAGAAGAATCTCAGTTGGGGTCAAGGAGTGACTTCCCTTGTCAATCAGGCACCAAAGAAGCATCTTGCCGGTCTACATTTCCAAGGCTCCCGCCGGATCCCGGTGGATCTGTGACTCAGGACATAGACTTTCAGACTTCTCATAGGCCGACACAAGATCCCAGCAAAGCTGAGACCCGCTGCCCTCACGAGTGATGTGGGACCGGAACTCCTGGACACTGTGCACATTTGCAAGTGCATCAACTTCCTGAGTGTTCCTGAAGTTGTGCATTGGGCTACTTGTAGTTCAAGCCTCGAGCACCATCTGCACTGAAGATTGTGGGCCTACACTCCACAAGTGTTCCGTGAGCCTGGTTCTAGCATTTCTTCTCAAGGCCCCTTTGCGATCCCTGGTCCATTGACTGGTGGGTCCCCACGAAGGTAACCCTTCTGTTTCTTGGGCTTTCCTGGTTGCTCCAGGCATGGCCTGACTCAAAGGGTGAGTCCATCAAATCTTGCTGGTCAGAACCAAAGCCAATCGTGGCTTCCTGTGTGGGTTGCCGTTGCCAAGGTTTGTTGGGTTCAATCCGGAAACCTACACCACAGCACTCAACATCCTTTATGGGACAGCTTGAATCCAGCTCCTGGTTGTCCTCAACGCCTCCTGGTCCTTGTGGCTGAAGAATCAAGCTTCACCTTCTTCACCTGAAATCACCCGAAATCGGTTGGCATCTTCACATCACCTTCTTGGTCACTGGCAAGTGACCCAGACTCTGTCCCCTCTGCTTTCAGGTTATTCAGATCTCTGATCCACCCTTGGATCCACCCGGACACTTTCCACTTGGTCGCCTGCAGCATTTTTCAGCAGCTCGCCATTGAAATCGACAACGATACCCGACATGAAAAGCCATAAATGCACCTGGCTTCCCTGGGTGAGGGAACTCGAGTACTCCAGTGCTCCTGTGGGTGTTGACTCTAGAACCTCCTAGTTCTAAAGGGGTTTGCTCCAAGTCCTCTTCTAAGTGTCCTTAATCTGTAATTTTCCAACCGCAACTTTCCCCATAGAAGTTAATTGTGGTTCGCAGCTGTGTTTAGACACTGGGCGTGTCCCTCGTGTGTCCCCTGTATCACTACCTTGGGTGGTTCCTGGTGGCCCCAGCGGTTCTAAAGGCTCTAGGCCGTGTATCTATGTCAGTTGTGGTTCTTATATCACTTTCTTAGTATATGGTTTGGTACGTCTCTAGGGTTCCACATATATTGTGCTAATTTATTGTGTGCTAAATAGGCTTACTGAATGTACTTTTGCCTCTAGTCTCATGAAGAGACTAGAGGGATGTGTTTAGAATAAATACATACATTTTACATTTATACCTGGTGTGGTTCTCCTTTCATTTGGTCCTTCATGAGATTATAGACTGGTAAAACAAGCTGCTTTACATTCCTTCAAGACTTAACCTGAACGCTGCTCCCCACAGCTACCACTAGGATAGCTTCCTATATAGGTTATCTTTAAACCTACCATCAATAAGGGTCGTTTGGACTAGTGCAAGGTGCCCATTAGAATAGCGGACAGTATATGTCAGGCCAACTTCTCACAGAATAAATACCAGGACAGGAGTAGACATAGGCACTATGAAGAGGACCACTGCCTTTCTTTATTGTCACAAAATCAGGTATTGGAAGCACACATTTAAGGTAAATCCAGCAAATCAGATACAAGATGAAGAGATAATACAAGTGCGTGATGGTATGAATATGGTAGTAAGACCGAGGTCCATGAAAGGGGGAGGTATGAGTCAGCAGATACAGTTATCCCAACCTCTGAGAATCTCACAGAATAACTGAGTGTACCAACAGATGCCTCTCATGGAGGCTTCAGATTACTTTAATCTGGGCTCATCATTATGACGGTGCCCAAGGGAGGGGGGAGACGACGCACTTGGCACAGTCTTGTAGGTATACCAGAGAGGACCGTATGTGGAAGCAGATGTTGACGGTCATCCCATTAAATTCTTGATTGATGCTGGTGCTACCCGTTTTACTGTAAGTTCTACAGTTGTCCTAGACCTACCCCTCTCGGGGCAATCGATCCAGGTTGTAGGAGTTGCCAACAAGAGGATAACAAATACCTTGACAGATGAGTTACTTGTAAGGATAGGAACATTCCAGGATCAACACCAGTTTTTAGTGTGCAAATCGAGTCCAGTCGGTCTGCTTGGGCGTGATCTTTTGTGTAAGCTAAATTGTACCATTTATGGCACACCCAATAGAATAGAACTTCAGACTAGTGATACAGATAGCGTATTTAAATTGGTGAATCAAAATCTATGTGCAAAAATGTTTCCTGCACTAACGGTGTAGGAATTGCATGGTGACTTTAGAGGCGTTGTTTCTCCAGTAGTGTGGGACTTTACAGGTGAGGAGTTCAGATTGATTCGAGGGGTTGAGCCAGTTCAGATACAGGTCAAACCCAATACTGAATTCCAGAGAACATGACAATACACCTGACTCCTGAAACAGTGGCAGGAATAAAACCTGTAATTGAATCCATGATTGCACAAGGCATTTTAAAGGAAATTAGAGGATGTTCATGCAATTGGTACCATCATGGTATTGCAGATCCCAAGTGGCAAGTACAGTATTGTCCAGGACCTGCGAAGGGTCAATGATATTGTGATTCCATGTTGTCCTGTGGTACCGAATCCAGCTGTGATCCTTTCCCAAATTCCTCATGAGGCAGAGTGGTTTACTGTCATTGACTTGTGTCAAGCATTGTTTTCGATACCCTTACACGAGAAAAGACAATTTTTATTTGCTTTCCGGTTGGAAAACCGCATATTGATGTGGTGTCATATCCTACAAGGGTATACTGAAAGTCCATCTATTTTTAACCAGATCTTGAAAAAGAATCTTGAGAGTCTGTTGTTGCCGCAGAACTCAGTACTTGTGTAGTACATAGACGATCTCTTGATCGCTTTTGAAACTGAAGATGCTTGTTGGATTGATACTGTCGCTCTCTTAAATCATCCGACAGAGAATAGACACAAGGTGTCACAGAGCAAACTTTAGTACTGTTTGCCAGAAGTCCAGTATTTGGGTCATTGCATTACAAAAGGCAAGAGAAAGGTGTCACAAGACCTTATTGAGGTGATCATGCAAATGAATCTGCCTAAGACTCAGGGAGATCGAATATACTTGGGAATGGTTTGTTATTGTTGACAGTGAATTCCCAATTTCTCACTGAAGGTGAAGCCTCTGCTGAGATTGACACGCAAAGATGTGAGCGATCCTGTACCATGGGGTAACTAGCAACTGATTGGTTGCCTTCCTAGAGCTGTGAGAAAGCTTGTGTCGCGCTCCGGCCTTAGGAATGCCCAATTAAAACAAAGCGTTTTCGCTCTTCTGTGGGGAACAGGAGGGTTGAGCACTAGCGCTGTACTCACCCAGACACATGGGAGTGTCCGTGGACCAGTGGCCTTTTTTTCAGCTACACTAGACCGCATAGCTTCAGCTTTGCCCGGATGTCTCAGATCCGTTGCTTCAACAGGTGTCAGCATTGAAACATGTGAAAGTATTGTAATGGGTCATCCACCTACCATTTATGTTCCACACTAAGTTGAGGTCCTGATGACAAGAGCCAAGACACAGCATTTGACAAATGACAGGCTAACACACTATGAGAAAGTCATTCTTGCATCAGATAATGTGACTCTGAAAAGATGTTCTGTATTGAATCCTGCTACTTTGATGCCTATTCCAAACATAGAAGGGGAGGATTGTGAAAACCGTGACTGTCTTGATGTGACTGAACTTTGCACCAAACCGAGAACCAACATTGTTGATGAACCTCCTCCTGAGTTAGATCAAAATATTTTTGTTGATGTTCATGTCTAAGGGACAATGCAGGTTACCTGAGAGCAGCGTTTGCTGATTGTACCATTTTTGGAGTTGTGGATTCTGCTTGTCTGCAAGGAGTACACTCTCACAAGTCGCTGAAATAATTGCTTTGAAACATGCATGCCTTGTTTCGGATCAAATCTGAGTCACCATCTACACCGATTGCCAGTATGGGTTTGGTATGGTTCATGATTTTGGACAACTTTGGTCACAGAGGGGTTTCTTAATGTCATCAGGATATCCTATTAGGAATGGGGAGTATGTGAGACAACTGTTGGAAGCTTTACAGAAGCCAAAGGAAGTGGCAGTAGTGAAGTGCACTGCTCATGGAAAGGGAGAAGACTTTGTCACGAAGGAAAACCACTATGCGGATGCAGTTTTGAGGTTTTGTGCTGTACATGCTTACATTTTTTATGGAGATTACATAGGAGAGAGCACAGACAAGACGAAGCGCAACTTCATGTTGGCCATAGCAGACACTTGGGATGAGGTCAAGTGTCTGCAGGGAGAAGTCTCAGAACAGGAAGAAGCTGGTTCGATTAAGGCAGGGTGTGAAAGACAAGATGGTGGCATTTGGGTATCAACTGATGGTAGAGCAGATTTACCAGACTGTTTGTTGAGTCCTATGGCAAGACAGATACATGAAGCAGTGCACCCTGGGGAGATTCTATGGTGCGAGTGTTTTGACAAATGTAGTTTACCACTAAGTTTTGTGTGCAAGCTGAAGCGGTGTGCAACAGATGTGTTACATGTCAACGGATGAACGCAGGTAAGAAAACTGTGGTTGCGTTGAGTCACATTGGAACGTTGGCAGGTCCTTTCAACAGGATCCAACTAGATTTCATTGAGATGCCTAGGTACAATAGACTGATGTATATCTTAGTAGTGGTGTGTTTCCTTTCACGATGGGTGGAGGCATATCCAACTAGGAGTTGTGAAAGTCTCACAGAGGCAAAGAAACTGCTTAGAAAGCTGATCCCACGCTTGAGCTTTCCAACCACATTGGAATTAGATAGAGGAGTTCTCTTCCATAGTGAGATCATGAAGCTGTTGCGTACTGCCTTACAGGTTGATCAGAGACTGCACTGTAGTTATAGACCAGAGGCATCCAGACTACTTGAGCAAGTTAATGGAACTCTCAAGATGAGCATGGCGAAGTATGCTCCTCAAGATCATTAAATTGGTCTAATGCGCTGCCCTTAGTGCTGATGAGCTTGCGTAGCTCTCCAGATAGGAGAATAGGACTTTCTCCCCGGGAGATTCTAATGGGGAGGGCAATGCATTTCGTCTGCAGTGCCAGCCACAGCCTTGATAAACATCACAGATGATGTGGTCCTTGATTATTGTAAATGATTGGCTGATGTGGTTCGTACCGGTGTCTCATCAGGTTAAAGGTACGACTGCACAGACTTTGAGGGACCTCTTGCATGCCCGGAGCCCAGGGGACTGGGTGTTGGTCTGCAAACACGTAAGGAAGAACTACCTTGATGCAAGGTGGCGAGGTCCGTGCCAGGTGATCTTGGTGAAAAATAATGCTGTGAAGTGCGGGGGCTTGCCAAAGTGAATTCACGCCTCCCACACGAGCAGAGCTCCAGAACCCTCAGAAGAAACAGCTCCTCTCCCTGAAGAAAGTCCAGCGGTGGTCGCAAGGCCGGGGGAGAGGCCAAGTTGAGCTGTGGGGGTTCTCAATGAAGTTGGTTACTCACCAGGTCGAGAGGTGGGGGGTCACTCTACACAAGGCCCAGGTATAGACTCTGAGGGAGACTGTAAAAGTTGCGAACGGTACAGAGTCAGAATTAGCTGAAGAGACTGGTATGAGAAGTGGTTGAGTGCTGCAGAGAAGAACTGGAACATGGAGAGAATGGTGGCCGGTGCGACAAGAAAGACTGAACTTGAGCCTTGAGATGGACAGAGATCTTGCTCCCTTGTTGGTAACATCAGAACAGAGTGACACTGAGAAAAAACACAGAAAATTAAGAAGATCAAGGAGAACAAGAGTACTGAGTCAGAGGTAGGTTGCCCCTGAGTGGACATACCGAATCTCAGATGCAGGGAACACCGAGGACCGGGAGAATGAGATCTGGATGAGTGAGGAAAGGTATCTCAGTGCTGGATATTGAAATTGAACCATTGGTCCCTGGAGTGGAAGCCTACCGACTTCTGATACTAACTGTACCAGACCCTCCGAGACTGAGTGGCCTGCGACATCTGATTCTAAGCAAAGTCTTGTTTCCACATTTTGTGTGCCTGCCTCCAGCTCAGAAGTTGAAAGCTTTAAAGATGGAGATCTTGCAACGTGTTATCGCAAGACTTGGCTCTGATCTGATTGATGATGAAAACTGAACTGTGAATAAAACTGAGATTTTAAGAAGATAACTAGAGCTAGGGAAGTCTTTGACTGTATCATAAACTAAGCAAGAATGAATTCAAGGACTTCAACCATTGTATGGACTTTGTGCACAACAAGTGAGAGGCAGAAAAGGACTTTCTTTGAACCTCTGGAAATGGAGTCTGCAAATTCGAACCCAAGACAGAAATAGATAATAATAACACTTATAGTAGGCGTAGTCATAGTTATAGCAATAGTTATTACTATATCCATGGTTGAGTCACAAGAAGCGAAGACTGAGGGGTGGGAGTACAAGGGACATCTACACCCTCTACCTCAAGTGTTAGGTAAGGTACCACAAAATCTGATAAAGCTATGATAGTAGAAACCAGTCGCTTATTACACGTAGATTTATCTAGAGGTTATCACACATTGAATGCATATGTGAAGTTGTTGCATGACTATGTGAGTACGATGGATGTGAGCGATTGTTATGTGTGTATGCAACTGCCTGTGTCAGTAGAGGGAGGAATTAGATATCAATACCTTCCCCTGACATATGGTATCACTTGTAGTATATTGCTTAATATGTTTTATGGCAAGGCACATTTTGAGTACTATTTCTCCAATTACGATGTAGTTCTTTCAGAGTTGCCAGCCTACAAACAGCTGAACAAGTATGATTACTATAAACAAGAAGAGAGAATGGCCAAGTACTTTGTTCCTATTGTTACAATAGATACAGCTTACACACACAGACACAATTTGACCTACCTACTGACTGACATAGAAAATGCGTTTTTGTAGATTAGATAGAGGATAGACATAGACAATCTTTATTTAGGCCAGACATTAGAGACAAAAAGATTAAGTGGACTAAAGAGGAGATAACACATAAAGCAAAGGGAAGTTATCGTGTGATAGCCCTGGATTTACAGCAACAAGGGAACCTTTGTATTAGACAGCCACAGACATATTATAATAAGGTCTTTGTGGGTAAAAGTGTGTGTTATCATATATTATTGATTGAAGATTCTGTGAAGAAGTCCTTGCAGGAGACGATGAAGGTGGTGCAGAATGTGTATTATGTGTGTGGAAGGAATGCGCACATTCAACTGTCTCTGAATTGATATGACACATGTTATAGGGTTGCCGTATTTTCCAAGATTTACCATGGAGAGGATTTGTGGCCATTGGAAGGGAAGCGGTTTCCCAGAGAGAAACAAGACACAAGTGCAGGTGAAATTGTGGGAGATATTTTCGGAGCAATGATACAGAGTCTAGAAGTGGTTTAAAATTATATGAAGATCAGAAAGTTATCAACTCTTTTCGATAAGTTGTCAGTTGGCACAGCTCAGTTTTTGTTGCTCATAGATAGAGAGATGGTCTCGATAAGGTTGATGGCAATGCAGAATTTTGAGGGTTCAACAGTGCTGCACTTATATCCCAGATCATAGTAAGGATCTGAGGAAATACTTAAGTAACATCACTGAGATACAGCATGAGATACATGGTCTGGCAACAGGGGGATTCTGGGATAAATTTGGCCAAGGATTTGGGAAGGTCGGAAGTTGTTTTGCCAATTTTTGGAAGGGACTTCGTGGCTACATTTTGAAACCAATCATAATAATTGTGATCTGTGTTATCATATTATTGGGTGTTGTAAGAGCCTATAAGTGGCATACAACAAGGTATATTGAGAATTCTCTTAGATTGGAGCAAAGGAGAATGGAGAGACTGCAGGACAGCCCCTATAATAATCTCAAGAATATGGAAAATATTAGCCAGGGAAAGATGGCTACCACCTCTGTTTAGGTAGTTTTTTTCTGCAGGGAAATTATTTTAATGAAGTGAACTAATTGTGATGACACTTGTCATCAGATGGGGTTTGAAAGAGGGTAAATTTTTTCTGTAGTAGGGGTGCGTTATAATCATGGTTAGTCGCGTCCACATGTAATCCAATGTGTTAGCGTAAGTTGTAAAAATGTGCAAGTGAAATGTTAGGGTTTTATTTGTGTAGTCAAAGAATTAATGTCGTAACTGTACTAATTTAGTAAGTGGCGTAGCTAGACCCTTTGCTGCCCATGGTGGTCCCTGCCGTTGCTGCACCTCTGCCCCACTGACAAGCGGGAGGGGGTTGCTGGCAAGATTTTTTGTGTTTGCTGCCCCTGCTGCAATCTCATGTCAGAGCGGGGGAGCCACCGCCCCCAAAACTCATGCTGCCCAGGGCAGACCACCCTCCCACTTCCTCCTTGCTACGCCACTGAATTTAGTTAAACTACACATGTGTGAGGTATATTCAAGACTGATGAACATATCTGTTATAATTGCTTTTATAACGTGTGTAAGAGTTCATATAAGCATGTATTTTAATTGTGTGCAATGTTCGTATTTTAGCAGAAGACTTGGTAGGCCTATCTTTCGTTTCTTACTATTTGCTCGTGGGTCGAAGGTTGTTAATTAGAATTTATGTGTTTGTGCAATTCTTTCTTTTCTTGTCTCCAATCCAGGTGCATGAATTTGTCCTTGTTAGTATGAATAACTTATTTCTTTTAGGAGTTGGATAGGTTTAGGGAGGATAGGATGCCTTTGACCCAGAGGTGCCTATAAAGTAGGAGGATGTAATTTGTGTCTGGAACGGCATGGGAACCAAGGTATCAAACAAGAGACTGGATGTTCATTACCTCATGAAAGATTACCTATCAAGAAGTGTTCGAATTGGATGAAGTGGTCTTGTAATGAATTTTGGGTGTGTGGTAATCAACTTTTGTATTGGTAATAGGGACAGAGCCCGAACTCACTTCTGCTTTATCTGAAGAGAGGAGAGCATGTTAGAATGAGCTCTGTAGCTTTACGATACTCAGCCCAATTGATGTGAGTGCACTTCTTACGAAGTGTTCACATGCCAACACCTTTCAGGGAGCTTGCCTGGGAAATGCTAATTAGGAATGCCATGTTAGAATATTGTAGTGAGAGAGCAATGCTTTTTACTTATGAACGATTAATAAACACTACACTTGGTATAGTTCTGATAACCATTTGTATCTTGATTCTTGAATTGGTGACTATGTGCATGCTGCCCCGCCTAAATTTAATTCATAGATTTGGTTTTGTATAAGTGCCCATGCACCTTTACACTCTTGCAAAGAGGTGTTTGTATGTTCAACTTTTTTTGGCATTGTAATAAATATTTTAAAATTATATAAAGAGTCTTTATTCCTTCGGAGTCATGGCCATTGGTAATGTATAATTGGTAGATGAATTTTCTCTCCTCCACATTTACCAGCAGGGAAAAAAAGCCCTCGGCCAGGGGTTCCAGAGTAAGTCTAGAACATGGAACCCGGCGTATTGATTATCTTTCATAGGGAAGGTGATTTACTGTCCCCTGTATTTTGGTTGGGTGGGTACTTTCAGAATGGAAGGAATAGATAAAAGTGGGTTATGTGAGCTAATGTCGCCTAAGTCTTCAGTTCCTCAGCTAATTGAGTCAGATTCATCCATGGATGAACTTGACTTTTCAACTATGTGAGCAGCAGCTTGATTCAGAGAAACCTTAACCTAAGGTTCATGAGGTCGTCCAATTGTGGATGAGAGCAGTCATGAAAGCTGTGAATGAAGTGGTGTTGATGCAGCTTCCTTCGACAGGCTTATAGCCCATCTCCCACCTTGCCCTACTGACGGAACTCATTTATCATCAGGTCATCTTTCGCCTGCTCGACGTTTGGAGGAACTGAGAAAGTTCTCCAAAAAGAGAATCCCTACATCTGAGGCATCTCAGGTTTATGAAGGGTAGGTATGGAATGGATATTCCCCAGTGGAATGCGAGAATGATGGAGGTCATAAAGAGATCCCCTGTCGTTAGCATCCAGGATTCAGACTGCTTTACCAACTAGCTTAGATTTGAATCATGGTGGCATTCAGGGGGTGTGATATTCAGGTCCAGGGTACATCTGCAAAAGCTCTAATAGCATTATTCTTCTTGTTCTAAAGCAACCTTTCTTTGATCCAGGTTCTAGAATTCAAAATAGAGCAGGAAAATCGACCACTTTCCTCTCAATTTCAGATGTTGTTAGTCATGGGATTAGAGCCCCTATTGCAGGTGTCTCCAACCAGTCGTTTGCAAGATGCCACTAGCTCCCATACACCTTCAGAGTAGCTCACAGTCTCAAGTTCATTTTTAAATAAGCACAGGTTTACATTCCCAGTTAAGGGAAGACTGGTATATTTTACATTATTATCACCAGGCTGCAGATAGCAGGGCCTGATAATGAGTAGTGCTCAGTCAGATTTATGACCCAGGCTGGGGCACAGAGGTGAAGAACTGAAGCACTGAGCTATTAAACTCTTGAATAAAAGTCCTTATCAACCCCATATTGGAGCATGAGAACAAAATAATGTTTTTGAATGGTTTTAAATGGGAGAACATTAAAATTAAATGTTATCTTAATGATTAAAGGCCTTTTTATGACTTTGGCAGTGAGGGAGGGCGCCGCCACTCTGCTGTTCCGCTCCAACACTGCCAAAGCCAGAACAGACCAACTTTTTAAGTCACTGGCGCGCAGTTCTTTGGTGTTTCAATGGCAGTGTCTTTGAAATTGGCACCGCACTGGAAATGTCAAAGCATTTTCCTGCACCGACCAAAAGGCTCAATGTTGTGAATTTCATTCTGTGCAGGAACATGGGGATGCATGCAGATAGGGGAGCACTCCATGTGCCCCCCTGCATGCAGCCCTTGGTGCAGAGGCACAAGGGGGCACCCTAGGGCCCCCTTTGTTTCCTCACTGTCACCATTTTCATGGCAGTCCCACAGCCATGAAAAGTGCAGCACTAAGGAAACTCCTAATATGCATATTAGGGGCCTCAGACCGCTGCACCACCATCAGGAATCCTCACAGTAGTGGTCCTGTTGTGGTCCAACCGCCACAGTCCTAATGCAGCAGGTGGACCACCAGTGTGGCAGTCCGTGGACCACCACCACTGGTTCGGCGATCCATTGGACTACCAAATTCCAATAACGGCTTCACCCCTATGGCGAATGAGTGTTGCCCCACTGCTTTTAAGCAGTGCAGAGTACAGCACATAAAATGATAATAGCTTTGTGTTATTATCATTTTATCCTTTGTGCTGCTTTGCAGGTGGGCGGAGCTGCTCTGCTCTCAGAGCAGGGCATGGCAGGGGAGGAGTGGTTTGCCCACTCCTAAGTGCACAATGACTGTTTGGTCGGCCCTCTCGGGCTGCCCAAACCAGTCATGCACACTTTCCCTGTTCTCCATCAATTACAGCATGCATGGAGAACATGCCCACCCCTCCTGCCCCCTCAGACCAATCACAACGCTGTATTGCAATTGGTCAGTGAGTCCTAGCTGTGCTTCCTGTTCCAAGATGAGGAGAGCAGGAGCAGAGACGCGGCACCCGACAGCAAGGTATGTTTAGTTTTTTCATTGCGCACCCAAACCCCACTGTGCGACTCCCCTGTGACTTTTCCCCCGCAACTTTCCCCTCGTGACTTTCCCCGTGTGACTTCCCCCCTTCGCGACTTCCCCCGCGGCATTACCCACCGCGATACCCCCCGCCCTGCCACCCACAAGCCTTGCCGGCCACCATTCACGAACTTGTAATAAAGCCCCATGTTAGCTCTCCATTTAAATGTTCTCCATTTCAAGTGTCACATTTACAAACAGCAGGCCTCTGGCTTCTAATGACCAGTAGACATTGTGCCATATGTAGAACTGAAAAAGACTATAATTTTTTGAAATGGGAGAAATTTAAAGTGTAGAAAAATGTTTCATATTTTGAAAATGTTAGCAGAAGATGTTTCTGCACTTTAAATTTCTCCCATTATAAACAAGTATTTCTGTGTTTGTGTTATAATAAAATTGTGCCACATATTGCAAAAGGTATGTTCTGTGCCACAATACGGCTCTCAGTCACATATATCACATTAATACGCACACATATTCATACATTCACAAAGACCTCTATCTCAAACTCACTGGCAGCCCTGCCCTAGTGGCTCTAGTCATAATATTGTTTCAAACATAATATCTGGCTCTATGGACATCAACCTTGAAGTCATTAAAGATGGATGAGCGGGTGTCTGATAAGAATGTACGAGTTGCTTAGCCTTCAGTAGCTCACTATTATTTTCACTGATCAGAAGTCGCTCTCATTACAAGAAAGGTTTGAGAGCCTTCCCTATAAAGAAACCAAACAGGGATTAAGTATTATTGGAGTGCGCCAGTCCTGTTTTACCACATAAATTAGCTGTAACACCTGACATTGAGCCTGCAATGGTGGCTGCCTTGTCAAAGAAAGATAACGATCTGAAAAAAGGTATAGATAAGGTTTTAAAATCTTGTCAAGATGAGTAACTGAATATATTGGGTCCTATCAATCAGATTATGTAGCTGAGGATTTGCAACAGCCTCTTCGGACCTTATAGATCTCCAGTTGATAAGGGATTTGATTGATAGGGCTCATTGTTTATTGGGCAATGCTAATGTTTAATTATCAGTGGAGCAAAGGAAGACTCTGCTCATGTGAATTGGCCAAAACGTTTCAGAAATGTCAGCTAAATTGGGAGCAGATGCCTAGGGTTGCCTGTTTGGTGACAAATTTGTTAAGAAAATTGTTGCTTATGTACAATCTTTCCCATCCTTGGATTAGGTACAATAAAAGTTTAGAAATGTCTTCAACCCTCGTGTTTTTGTCAAAGCCAGGAGAGGCAGAGTTTGCTCATCCACCTCTTAAATGGAGAGCTCTTATAGACCCACTTTCTATGTCCAGTGGATGATATTAATTTTCTTTCCCAAACTGCAGAGGCTTCACACCTTTGTTTCCCCAGAGAGGAGCCACCAGTAGCGAGGAAGCGGCCAAAGAGATAGAAGATGCTCTCAATCTCATAACCATAGGTCAAGTTTGAATACATCTTTTTTCCTTGAGAAAAGTGGATGGCAGACTCAAGCAATTTCTCAAGAAATGGATGGACAAAACATTAGACACTTGGGCATTCAGCTGAGTTTAAGATTGTAAAATGAAATTTGTTCCCAACATTTCAGATTGTTATTCCTCAGCCAATGCTTTTCTCTCAGATAGTGAGGTGTGTGCTGATAGAGGGAATTCACAACTTATAGAAAGAAGCATTAGAACAGGTGCCATGAGATTTTCAGGGGCTCCTTAGCAATTTGCTTGTAGTCAAAAAAGGGAGAGTTTTTGTTCAGTGAGAAATATAAAATTATTGAATGAGTTTGTATTGGACAGACATTTCAGAGTTGAAAGAGTACATTGCTTGAGAGAGTCTCTTCTTGAAAGAGACTGGATCGTAAAGCTGGATTTTAAGGATGGTTATCTTTTTTTTTAAAGTTTGAGTTTATTAAGAAACAAAAGAGACAAAACAGATAAAATAGTAAGGCATTAGGTTATACAATAATAAAATGCAATAGAATATTACAAAGTATATAAGAAAATAAAAGAACGCAATCAAAATTATATGCAGACAAAAAGCAACGTATGCATATCAATATTGAAAGAATTGTAAAAAATACATAATATGATCAAAACAATAAATAAGTAACATCCAATAAGTAACAGTGAGAAAAAGGCAACATGAAAATCATGGTGGTTTTGGTACTTCAACAACTCTAGCATTGGAGGAAGGGACTGAAGGGTTAGAAGAGGATAAATAGTGTACTAAGGGAAGCCAAAGGAGATCTTGTTTAATTGCCAAAGAAATGGGGGAAACATAGTTAGTATCAAGTCGGTGGTGAAAACAAACTGCGTTCCACCAAGCGCGAAAGGTAACATTAGTCGCTTGTTTCCAGTTAGAGGTAATAAGGTGAAAAGCAATAGCTATCAACAAATCAAGGAGTAAATAACGTTGTCGAGAATGGGAAAAAATAGGGGAAAGGGAACCTAGAAAAATATGAGAAAGGGAGAAGGGGTCTTGAAAGTGAAAAAGCTTTTGAAGTTGAAACCAAAACCAGTTTCCAAAATTGGAGACTGGGAGGACAATCAAATAACATGTGTTTCAGATCTGCGGAGGGACAGGGACATGACCAACAAGTAGAGGGAGTGTCAGGGGAAAAAGTTGACAACGTTAAAGGCGTAAATAAAATGTGATTATAAATAAAATAAAGAGTCTGGGTGGTGTTAGCAGCTCTAGAGTTTTTATGTATTTTAGACCAAATCATTTCCCAAAAAGGGACCAACCAATCCTGCCTCATGTCACGTTCCCAAGCGAGTTCAATCTTAGTCTTGGACCTATCCAAGGAGGAATGGAAAGACTTATACAGAAACGTTGCGGGGGGAGTCTAATCCAGTGCAGAGGAAGTCGATTGATGGATGGTAGGGATGTCTTTAGAAATCGGTAAGGTCTGGAGGTATTGAGTAAGACTAGGCAATAGTAAATTGTATTGTGAACGAGCACTGGGAGGGAGAGAGAAATGGGATTGTAGATCCAAAAAAGAGAGAGGATGGTTGTTGGAAATTAGTTGAGAAATCCAATGTTGGCCTTTGGAGTGCCAAGTATTCCAGAAAACTGAAGGATTACGGAGCATGAGCTGTTTGTCATACCAAATAGGTTGAGCATGGATAGAAGAGAGAGAGGGGTAAGAAGAGGTTAAGAAAGGAAGAAGAAGCTTACGAGAAGGAGAAATCATAGGATTACGGGTACAGGATGAAAGAGATGTAAAAGATAGAATTTCGCGGAAATCAATGGGGGAAATAAAAAAGGACTACATTTTCAGCCAAAGAGGAGGGTAAAAGGGGAGATTTGTTGAGAGCCATCGAGCTGCTTGTTTCAAGGAAAAAGCACGATGATAAGCCATAAAATCAGGGAAACGAACTCCAGCATAAACTTTGTCTTTCTTTAAGGAAGCAAGAGCAATACGGGAACGTTTACCGTTCCATAGGAATTTTAATAAAGTGGAATCCATTTTTTAAAATAATAGTCAGGAATAAGAATAGGAATCATAGAAATGGTATATAATATAAGGGGTGCTAACATCATTTTTATAGAGGTCAGGCGCCCCCACCAGAGTATATTTCTTATGTGGATTCCTTGTTGCCTCGCAGGTCGACAGCAAGACATCTACAGCGTCTGTATCCGGCCCTCCTCCTTAGGTCTCTAACAGTAAACTTGTAGTAAATACAAAATTCACAAGTCCTTGTTAGTGATTTGGGGAAGTTAGTCCCTGGCGTCTCTGTGAAACTCATCTGCGCCTACACTAAGAAGACAAGGTAAGAGTTGGCACAGAGTCTGACAGGTGGTCGCTTCCATATGCTCCTCTACGGACATGTCCTTTAGGAGATGCCAAAATTTGAGATTAACAAACAGATAGTCTATTCTGCTACTAAATCTGCCTTTATTTGAAGGTATTGGCTCCATAAAGGTCCTAGGGTGTACGCCCATTTGCTGCCCTTAACCCTTTCTCTAAGCAGAACCCCTTTAACTGTATGGCTGCATCAGTCCATAAGTTCACCGGTGGTAAGTTCAGCCTAGGGATACCCCACCTTTCATCCTCATCGCCTGCAAGATCGATTTCACGGGGCCCAGTGGTTTGAAGGTTATATTAAAATCTCCGGCAATCACAACCATTGGGTCCTGGGAATGTCCATCGAGCAATTCCGCCAAGGTAGTTAAAACATTTGAGCTTTTGCCCCCAACCATCCTCCTAGCATAAACATTATAAATATCTAATTAATTGTAGGGCTCACAATAAGGCGTACCGCAAGAATATCATTACTTTGGGTAACTAGAGGGTGGATTTATAAAGCCAAGATCCTGGCGTCCTACTGCCTGTGCGACCCTTGCTTCCCTTTATAGCCACTATATGAAAGTTTAAATAGCCTGGATGGTACATTGGAGTAAGTGTCCATGTCTCCTGAAAGAGACATATATCAAATGTTTCTACAAATTGTTGCCAAACAGGGGAGTTCACCCTGACGCTCAGACCCGCAATGTTCCATGATAATAAGGAGAGTTTTCTAGGGTTATGTGTATTATTGTCACTCCCATGTGCATCAATCACCAAAGGGGATTCGGGTATGGAAAAAATGACAGGGGTGCCTTGTTCAGTGGATAATTTGACCTGTGTAGAAGTTCTATTGGGAGAACTCAGCGGACAGTTTAGTTGCAAATTAGGCACCTTCTCATAGACCGGCAGTGCAGATGTTAGATCTGTGTTTAGCACAAGTGGAATGCCGGACTTGGTCATACTTGGGCATGGTGATCTAGGAATGCTACCCGCTAATGGTCAATCACATTCCTCAAGAGATGATAGAGGCTGAAATCTATTACCCAGGGGAGTACCCCCGGTTGTTACAGGAGTTGCACCCCCCTCCATGCCGAGGCTGTAGGTTAATGACCCTATTCAGTCTAGGCCTTTGGTACATGGGATTAACAAAAAAGAACTCCAGTGTTAGGGGGATTATCCGGGAGTTCCTATGTTGGGGGATAAAGATTGGGCAACAAATTAGGCAGTACATCAGGATGGGCAACATTTATAATAATACAATCCCCATCAAACTGTTTTTTCTTTGTTCCAACCCAGTGTACTCTCCTTGCCATAATTATTTCGCTGGCCATCATGCACATCCCCTTATCAGTTATATTCATATTGTTCGCACCCCAGTGGAGACATTTATTCATCAGATTTGTAGTAGTCACAGTCTGCTCTCTTCTGAGGGGAAGTACGTTTGCCAGAACCAGGACCAGTGGGGCAGCAGCTGGTGGAGGATAGAGAGTCACTAGGGATAGTTGCTCTGAGTGATCGTGCGAAGCTTTCGATTTTGGTGGACTGGACCCTTTGCAGCTGAGTTTATCAGCAACTGTAGGTAAGTAAGTATTGGGATCAACAGTAGATGCGTTAGTACTTAATACCATATGTATATATGGTTGATCCTGTCCCAGCTGGGTGACTATGGGCAGGGAGCTGGTAGAATCTGCCCGAGCTACTGCTGGCGCATCTGCACATGGGAAACGTGGTTGGAGGTCATAGACCAGAGGCCTAGAAAGATCAGACAAAGTTGGAGTAAGCACAGGTTTGCGATGATTTGCCTCCAGGATTGATATCCACTTCTCAATGAGGGGAAGTCTTTCCAGCAAAGGTGCCATAACAGAGTGGAAGCAATCTTGCAGATAAGTCCGCCTCGAACTCAGAAAGAAATCAGAATGTTTTTGGAAGAGGTTAGCTACTGTAAACAGTGGAACCAAAGTGGTCCTTGGTGGCCAAGTCTGTAATGAGGCTGACACACAGAGATGTGTCTCATTTCATGGGAAGATTAATGTACAAGAGTATTCCTACAGTTAAAAAATAATTTGTGCCATGCCCCAGCACCTGGAATGCCATATTATACAAAATAATTCACTCTATTTTGCAGCAAGAGAGATGGGGTTTCTCCGTTTTGGACGAACGGATGGAGGATCTCACAAGTCTATTGCCTATTTGTTTTACCACACTTGACCCTGTAATGGCAGGACTTCCCGGTTTCCATAAAACGATGGCCATGGTAATCACTAGTCTGGAAAAAAGTGAGAACATAGTGATAGGATACCCATTACCTGTCATGGTCCTACACTCTGTGGAGCTATTGTTAGCAAGAACAAAGACACAGTGTATGACCCATAATAGGCTTACAAAATATGAGCAAAATATACTCTCTTCTGACAATATTGTTTTAAAACGATGTACAGTGCTGAACCCTTCAACGTTGTTACCTGTAAATAATGATGATAATTGTGATGAAGTGAACATGATGGTCTAGATGTCACATAATTATGCACCAAACCCCGTCCTGACATAAAGGACGAACCCCTGATTGAGCCTGATCATGTGTTATTCGTAGATGGCTCATGCTGGAGAGGAGATGATGGCACACTCAGAGGAACATATGCAAAGAGCACCGTAAATGATGTAGTTGAATCAGGCTTCAAAATGTTTTGTCTGCCTAAGTTGCTGAACTAACTGTGTTTACTAGAGCCTGCAGTTTAACTACCCCAATGAAAGTCACTATATTAATTGACAGCCAGGATGGGTTTGGTGTCGCCTACAATTTTGAACAGTTCTGGTCACAGAGGGTTTTTCGTACCTCTTCAGGTACTCCAATTAAAAATGGAATCTATGTCATGGACTTGTTGGATGCTCTGCAATTCTCAGAAGAAATTGCTTTGGTGAAGTGTTTAGCTCAACAGTGGCAGTGTTCTAGTCCGCTGGCGGGGCTGATTGCAAAATTAGTAATACCAGCTTCCACTTTTAAAATATTTTAGCTTGATTTACTGTTTTATATTTACTTGTGTGTGAAGTTGGAGGGGCTCTGCTTACCCGTGCTCAATTACCGGGTCTCCCTGCCTTGGTCCGACGCGGTGTTTACTGTTGCACGGAGGGCGGCGGAGACAGAGACAGGCACTTCCGGTTGGGGAGGGCAGCGGTCTAGTTGCCGGGAAGGCTCCTTCTTATATTCAACAAGCCTCAAAGGCCGCGCAGCAGACGTGCGTAGCGGGCTCGCCAAAGGCAAGCCCGTCTGCGTCCGCCGCGCCCGTCCGCGCCCGTCCGCGCCCGCCACGCCTGTCCGCGCCCGTCCGCGCCCGTCCGCGCCCGTCCGGGGCTAGGGGCCAGAACCCCTGCGGGTTCAAAATCAAGGCACCACTATAGTACCCGGAGGCTTCAGGCCCTCTGCCCCAGCCTGATGGGTGAGTGTAAACATAGTATTAGGCTGGATGGTGGGAGTTGGCAATGTAGCCACTGTTCGTTCTGGGTGGCCGCACGAACAGGAAAGGAGGAGGGAGGTCTCTTACTTAGGCTATCCCTAATTAATTGTAGATCCCTGAGGAAGCACAGACTGCAGCTATACGATCTTCTATCGGAAAGTAAAATCGACGCCCTATTCCTTACGATGACATGGCTGGATGCTGAGTCTGCGCCTAAAATTTTGGAGGCCCTCCCAAACGGTTATGGGATCATAAGAATCGATAGACAGTTGGGGTGGGGAGGAGGAATCGCAATTATTTACAAGCACGAAATTCGATGCTCTCTCACCCCTGCTGACATAGTCGATAGCGAGGCAGTTTTTGTTTACTATCTGCACCGCCACTAACCATGTTGTGAAGGGGCTTTTGTGTACAGACCCCCGGACCTCACTCGAGGTTTATACCTAGCCTCACTGACTATCTTGGCCAGCCTGCCCTGCAGTAGGAAAAATTACTGCTGGTAGGCGATTTAAATTTGCACTTAGACAATGCTACTAGTTCAGGGGCACAAGAGTTGTGCCAGGAATTAGAAGTTTTGCAACTCTTTCTAAAATCTGTACTCCCTACCCATAAGTTGGGTCATTTACTTGACCCTATCTTTGCTAACTGGGATGCGCTGGAATTAGAGCCTCCGCTCCCGGTGTTGTGGTCAGACCATTTTTTGATTACATTTAGAGTAAAATTGCCCCGTTCCAAACTACAGGAGAAAGCCAAGCCCGGTCTGAAAAGAAGAAGGTGGGCGGGCTTCTCACAAGGAGCTTTTGACCTGGCCTTTCAAAAAAGGACCCCTCTGGCCACGATGCAAACGAAGTGTGTAAAGATCTTGAAAGCTGAATAATTGAGGCTCTGGACTGTACCACACCTTGGTCTATTAAAACTTCTATGATTAGAGTGAAAACCGCACCCTGGTTTAGTGAGGAATTACGGACCGCTAAATCGTCCTGCAAACATCTAGAGAGGCGCTGGAGGAAAAAATTTTCAGCCAACCTGGAAGCAGAATATAAAATCTGCCTAAAGAGCTACCATCGGCTCATTAGGAAGGCAAAGTCTGCTTACTTTAACGGTAGGATTCAAACAGCGGAAAATTCTACTAAAGAGCTGTTTAAGATCTTTAAGGAAATCTCCTTGGCATCCATCGCAGAGCCTATTATTAGCTCTGTTGAGACATGCAATCGAGTGGCTAAATATTTTGCTGAGAAGGTCGAGAAGATCTCCTCCTCTTTCCCTGCCTCTGCTTGTGTTGGAATAAGTGGGGGAAAGGAATTCATGGGTGCTCCTGAAGCACAGGGCCTGTTTGAACTAACTGTGCCTCCACAGGATACTCTTAAAAATATTGCCATTAGCATTAGATCAGGCTCCCCCAGGGACCCAGCCACCCCTAGGCTGCTTAGAAGTAGTATTGACGTAATGGAGCCTCACATCAGACATCTGGTGGAGTTGCCATTTATCTCAGGAATGGTCCCGGAAAGCTGGAAGGAGGCTGTGGTTCTTCCTTTACAGAAGAAGCCGAACATTACCATCGACCAGCTGGATAACGTGCGCCCCATTTCTCTACTTTTGTATTTTGGCAAGATAGCAGGAAAGATTGTGAACTCCCAATTGACCGCTCATATTGCGAATAACAACCTTCTCCATCCCTCGCAATCCGGCTTCCGAGCTCTCCATTCTACTGAATCGGCTCTACTCTACTCCACTGAGATTATCCGGAAGCTGGTGGACGAGGGGCAAACAGCGGCCTTAATTCTTTTAGATTTAAGTGCCGCTTTTGACACTGTCGCCAATCATACCTTACTGCACGATCTAGAGAGCGGAGGTGTAGGTGGCAGGGCATTAAAGTGGCTGGAATCCGGGCGCAGCTTTCAAGTCATGCAAGGCAGCCATTCCTCTAAGAGTATTAAGTTGGCCCAGGGGGTGCATTAGGGCTCCATTTTGAGCCCTACTTTGTTTAACCTTTACGTTGCCCCTCTGGCTAAGATCGCTGACACTTTTGGGAATAATGCCTTGTCCTATGCCGACGATACCCAGCTGGTGGTCTCTCTGACCCAAGCACGGTCGGACGCTGCATCCAATTTTGTATATTGCCTTCAAGAACTGGCTGGTTGGATGGCAAATAATTACCTAAAATTGAACTGCAGCAAGACCAAGGTATTGGTAATAGGGAAGGCTCCATCAGTATAGTCCTCGGCATGGTGGCCACAGTCATTGGGCCCCACTCCGACCCTGTGCGTGCAAGCTAAGAATTTCGGGATTTGGGGGGACAATAATTTGTCCTTCGACTGCCACACCAGGCGGGTGGCAGGCGCCTGTTTTGGTATCTAGAGGGGACTACGGAAAACCTTGGACACCCTACCTACGTCATTTAGGAAAATCCTCGTGCATGCTCTGGTAACCTCACGACTTGATTACGGTAATCTGCTGTATCTGGGCGCTAATGTTAAATGTTTGCAACGTTTGCAGTCTATTAAAAATGCAGCATCAAGGCTAGTTCTTATGCTCTCGAAAAGGGCCTCTGCCTCCCCTGCGTTGGCATCTTTACATTGGCTCACTATTAGGGAAAGAGTAAAGTTCAAGGCCTTGTGCGTGAGCCGACGGATTCTACAGAGAAAGGGGCCAAGGTACCTGCATGACTTCCTAATCCCCTATCTTCCGTCTAGACTCTTAAGGTCTAGTGGGAAAGGAAAGGTTCCTAAAATTCGAAGAGCTAGAATGGGTGGGCGCTCGTTCTGCTATCTGGCAGCTCAACTATGGAACTCGCTTCCTCAGACACTCCGGCTGCAGTGTTCGGAATCCACATTTCGGAAGGGTCTTAAAACGCACTTGTTCCCTGCCCTCTAATCTGTTCTGCTGAGCTGTCTGTTGATTGTTGTTGTCTTTGCTCCGCAGCGCGAGAACACACTGGCCTCAGTGTAACCAGGCGCTTTATAAATGTAATTATTACTATTATTATCAAGCAGGAAGTGGTCACGTAGCTATGTGCAACCGATACACTGACTCGGTAGGCATGTATTGTGCATTGTTGTCAAGAATACTGTGGAAACTATGCACAATGCGGAAAAAGCTGTGAAAATAAACAAGCATTTGCAGAACCGGATTAAACATTCACGTCAATTCAAAAGAATTCCTGTAACAAGACTCTTTTTGAACCGTTGTTTGAAATACATACAAAACTCTTGTGAAGAAAATGGCGGCTCAAGTGGAAACTGTTAAAAACACAGGTTCGCTGTCTAGTGTTTCAGATCTCGCGAACGGCACCAAGTACGATGTGCGCGTTCCAAGAAACAGAAAACTATCAAAATTAACTCCGAATTCGAAGAAAGCCTACAAACCCTTTCAATGGTCTGAAGCGAGAGTCGAGAGAGTATTCTCAATTTAGCGGTAACCTTTAAATATTTTGTTTTAGAGGAGACAAGTTATGATAATTCATCAAAAACGTATTACTAATGCCTCAGTTACAGATAGAAATGACAAAGGTGAAAGTCATTAGTCAGCCTTAAAAAGGAATAACTGCTAACTCAGGAATTATTATAGAGACTCTAAAAACCATTAACCAGCAACGTATTCAAAGATTCAAAATGACGGCTTAAGGTAAATTTAATCAAATAGCAAGTACATTTGAATGGTTAGATAGAGACAAGGACTGGTACTAATTTAAGTGTGTTTATTCCCTATACAGTGGCTGTATAAATAAAAACAGATATCATACAAGAGACAAGCAACAGCCTAGGGTCAATTGGGTAAGATTAATGATAGTTCTTGATGTAACTGTAAATTGTTGATTTAAAAAGAAACAGTCAAGTTGCATGCCTGTCTATCATATATCCTATGCAGGTCAAAATCAAGAGACAACACTACATTTACAAAGTGAAGAAAAATACCACACAATCAGCAGAAGGCTGTCTCTCTTTTCTTTTCTTTTCCACTTCCCCTTTCCCCTCTGCTTGAGGTGCAACCCTTAATAGAGAAAGTTTTGGGCGGCGTCTGAGGTGGAGTGGTGTTGGGACCATCATCGACTTCTGTGGACATTGGGTAGATTGACAATTCTTAGCCTGTTCCTTTAATGCAAATTTCACATATGACTCCAAAGAGGAGAGTTTTTTTGAAAACTTGATGAAAGTTACTGACACATGGGATGAATTGATATGGATGGAGGGAAATGTGTGAGAAGCAGAACTGAATGGTTGGGTAAAGGCAGGATGCGAGAAAAATGCAAACGACATGTAGATGTCAACAGATAGGAGAACTGTATTACTATAAAGCTTGTTGTTTCCAATGACGCAATACTCCAGTGGATACACACATTTAGGGAGAGGCATAATGGTGAGACTTTTCAGGCAGAGTTGGTCCAACCCCAGAATCAGAATGTTGGCGGAACAGATTCGCCTTTGGTGTGTAACTTCTCAACAGTTAAACGTAGAGAAACAAAAACATGTCACTCTAACCCACTAGGCAGATCAGGTGAACCATTCAACAGGATGCAAATGGATTTTATCGAGATGCCTATGCATAAAGGCTGAGACATTTCCTAGTGATTGTGTACATCCTCTCAAGATGGTTGAGAGCCTACCCAACTAAAATAAGCAACAGTCTTACTGTAGCTAAACTGGTATTACATGAATTAATACCCAGGTTCAGCATGCCGATTTCTCTTGAGTCAGATAGAGGAACTCTCTTCAACAATGAAGTAATGAAGATGTTCCTCACAGCCTTACAGATTGAACAGTTGTTACATTGCAGTTCCAGACCAGAAGCTTCTGGTATTGTTGAGAAAATAAATGGTACCATTAAGTCTAGATTGGCCAAGGTCTATACACCTACCTCTCTGAAACGACCAGATGCTTTACCTTTGGTGTCGATGAGCATCTAGAGTTCCCCTGATAGGAAGATGAGGTTATCCCCCATGAAATACTGATGAGCAGAGCAATGCGGTTACCTGCCATTTCTGCCAATGCTCTCTTGAATATCAATGTAAATGTACAGGAATTTATATAGCGCAAATCACCAAGCAGTTTCTAAGCGCTTGCTTAGGGAACCCATCCTCGTAGTCCCCTGTGAGATAACCCCGGCAGGGTATCCGCAAGGTGAAAGCCAGGCATCCCGCCGCGAGGGGCTGTTGTGGAGATTAAGCAAGCTATTGCCCAGAGTCGCAGAGTGTGAACCCGTGAATCGGGTAGGCTCCGGAGCGAGAATTGTCGAGTCCATGGACATTTTAGGACTCAAGACCGAGCCGGGAATTGAACCCTGGTCCCGGATGGACCTCTGCTTCCAGGTCTGCCTCCTCTAACCAGTGAGCCACACTTCTCCATGATAATATTACATTAGAATATTGCAAAGGCTGATGTGGATTGTTCAGTGTCTCATCAGGTTTCAGCTGCCACACAAGATCCCCATCAAGAATAGTGCCACAACCTCATTCCTGGTGATTGTGTTGTGATCAAGAAGCACATTCAGAAGACTTGCCTTGAATCCAGATAGAAAGGCCCCTTTCAGGTGATACTCATTACACATGCTGCTGTTAAGTGTGCTGGAGTCCCAAGCCAGATACAGGCCTCAGACGCCAAAAGAGTGAGCATTCCAGGAGAAGTGCCATTGATCTATGATCCTAGATAAAGAGCTTCAATGGTTGCGCCACCAATCTAGAGACCGCCCAGGCCAACAGCACCAGTGCCAGCCCAGCCACTGGAAGAAGGAAGGGGTGAAGATCAGTTGACGGAATGTAAAGTGCAAATACCTGAAATAACACAGAGTGACATTGAGTTCTCTAAAAATGGAGAAGTAGAGATGGAGTCACAGAGAGAAAGTGCCAATGAAGTGGTACTCAGACATGACGATCTAGGCCAGGGAAACAGCACTGGAATGAGGAGTATAAATCAGCAAGCAGAATGGCCACAAAGTTATGAAAGCAAAAATCAGAGAAGTAATTCTGTAGCTCAAATTCCAGAAATAATTCCCAAAGAAACTGAGGGGCATATTATTAAGCAGGGCGTTTAAATTATTGCCGTGTTGGCGGCAGAAAACTACTGCTAAAGCGGCGATAATGGGTTTGATAATATACCCTGGAGAATTCCAATAGAAGCCATGTTCACACCACAACATTGGTTTCTATTGGAATTCACAAGGCCATATTATCAAGCCCATTATGCCGCTTTAGCAGCAGTTTTCTGCAGCTAAAACGGAGATAATTTTTAACGCCCTGCTTGATAATATGCCCTTGAGTTTAGATCCAAATCAGCAAAACCAAAAGAAGATCCAAAAGAGCACAAGTGACCTGCTGCTGGTATTCAGGACTTGGCTGGTCCTACTTCGTAAACACCTCTTTGAATTTTACATTAAAAGATTTTAGCAAGGTGAATCCTGAACTATTTGAAACTTCCTGAAAAATAGAAAATGAAACGGATGGAAATAATCTGAAGACATTTTGAGAGTGAACGTCACTAAAGAAAGAATCTTGAACTGTGCCTATTAGATGTTTGTTGTTTTAGCTGGTTGTTTAACAGAGGATCAACCTCGGCCTGGGCTGAAAGTTACAGAATAATAAGGAAACATTTTTAGAAGAACACAGAGTAGGGTGAAGTATTGTCTGGTTAGAAGCTTGACTGTTGAGAAAAAGAAAAGAAGATTAACCACACTAAAGAAGCAGCATACTAAAACTTGCTATAAGCTATTGAGTAGAGGGGCATATGTACAAGGATTTAATAACCGCCATTGCGTCATTTCTTTGATGCTATGGCAGCTTTTTTTTCTCACCATATTTGCAAAGTGTTGCAAAGCTCCTTTAGCGACATTTTCACACAGTTAATGCCAGTTCGTCTAGCATGACTTACTGAAACTGAAATGCATTGTAGGAGTTCCCACAGTAAAACACCCACAAAACACACTACGCCATATGTACAAAGATGTCCATGGACGTCGCTCAAAATAAAAAACTGCTGCTAAGTCTCATTAGTGGCTGTTTTTTATCAGTAGGAATTACCTGGTCTTAAAAATGACGCTAACACACTTATATAAAATTAGAACAGACCAAATCCTCCTTTGGAAGCTCAACTACGCCATGGATCTACTGCTGTTGCAGCTAGGAGCACCAAGGAGACCATCCCCAACACCACCAACACCACCACAGAGGCAACACCGGAAAATCAATCAATCAATAAGGGAATTTTAGAGTGGGCTACTCACCCGTGAGGGTCTCAAGGTGCTGAGGGGGGGTTTGTGCAGTTCTAAGGTCCTCCGAAGAGCCAGGTCTTGAGATCCTTTCTGACAGGTGCAGTGTCGTGCTTCATCTGATGCGGAAGGGCCTTTGTTCCAGGTCTTGGCCACGATTTAGGAGAAGGATCTGCCACCCGCTTTTGCCCTATGCATGCGAAGACCATGGAAGGGATAGGTCAGCAGAGCTGAGGTTTCTCTTGGGGGCAGGAGATTCATTCGTTGAGGTATTGGGGTCCGGTGTTATGGAGGGCTTTGTAGGCGTGTGTGAGCAGTTTGATTGTTCTTTTTCCGACGAGAAGCCAGTGGGGGTCACAGAGGTTGTGGGTGATGTGGTCATCACATGGGATGTCGAGGACGAGTCTGGCTGCGGCCTTCTGGGTAGTCAGGAATTTGCAGAGCAGTGTTTTGTTGATTCCGGCATAGAGCTCGCTTTCTTAGTTCAGTCTACTGGTAATGAGTGCAAGGGTGAGGGTCTTCCCCGAGATGAGGGGGATCCATTTGAAGGTCTTGTGGAGGATGTAAAGGGTGTTGAAGCATGTGGAGGACACTGCATTGATCTGGCGATTCATGGTGAATGAAGATTTGAGTATGATGCTGAGGTTGCGAGCGTGGTCCGTAGGGGTGGGTGATTTTCCAAGGCTGGGGCCACCGGGTGTTGTCTCTTCCAGGATGCGATGTCCTTCATCTCTTCTTGGAAACTGTTCCTGATGATGTTGGGTACCTTGGTGAGGGAGAGGATGAGCTGTGTGTTGTCGGCATAAGAGACTATGTTGCGTCCGTGTTTTCTGGTGATGGTTGCAAAGGGGGCCATGTAGACGTTGAAGAGCGTGGGGCTGAGGAAGGATCCTTGGAGAAGGGAGCAGATATACAATCAAAGGATGTATATAGCCAGTGGAAAAAGAACAGATGATGGAGGGTTTGTTGAATTAATCAAACACTCACTCCTAGTCACAGATTTAGGTTAAATCCATTGGGCCCGATTCACAGAACTAACTTAAGACAAAATCCTAAACTTACTACTTTTGGTATTCACAGAAGTTAGGATTTTGTCTTAAGATTGTCTTAAGACAGACTTAAGGCAGACTTAAGACAAAATCCTAACTTAAGTCTGTCTTAAGTCTGTCTTAAGACAAACTTAAGACAAAATCCTAACTTCTGGGAATACCAAAAGTAGTAAGTTTAGGATTTTGTCTTAAGTTAGTTCTGTGAATTGGGCCCATTGTTTTTGCATGCCACGCCATTCCAGTTTAGACACAGCCATTTGCAAATCAGTCTTGACCCTGCTCCCACAGGGAACATTCCAGCCTGTACTACCAGGTCAGGTTCTCCATGGACCAGAAACAAGCATCCTGGGACCCAGTGGATGTCCAAACAGAGTCCTTGTGGGGAACATGTCCGGAGACTTGTAGAGGAATTGGAAAATATCAGTCAGGAAGATGACCGCAGTGTCATTGGGGAGGAGTGGCCACTTTGGCAGTCCACAAATGTCCAAGGTGAACATGGCAAAGTCAACATGAGGACAGTGATAGATGATTTTTCCAGCCAGGTTGGTTGGAACACGGCTAAGCAGAAACTGGACATTCGACATAGATGAATGCTACCACAGACTTTTCCTTTGGAAAGATGTACTGCCCACATCTTCCTCCTCTGAGTGAGTGGTGTCTTCCATGAGGGTGGTGTTGCCATGCAGCAGGAGAGGGAGAACCAGACACATCAGGGGCAGAAGATGTGGATGCCGTGCGGCAGCAGCATTCATCTGTGCCAACACATGAGGCATCACTGCAGCGAGGAGGATCTGCTGTTTTTGCAACACAGCTGCAATGTCGCAGTGGTGGGCAGCCATGTGGGAGTCTTGCTTCCGCTCCATGGTCTCCAAGATATTTTTGATCGCCACCAGCTCTTTGGCCACATTGCTGGTGCCACTTTGGCAGTGCACTTGTTGATGCCTCTGCCTTATGACACCAGCAACGGTGTCAGCAGAGATTGCTGGAGTCCACGGAGTGGAGACTAGGTGCCTCCGATTGCTACTGAGTTGTCCCTACTGGGACTGACGCACCCATGGACCCCCTCTACTGTGGCTGACAGGGTATTAGACTCTACCTGCATCTGATTTGTCAACTCCCATTGGGCTCCTACTGCAGTCCATTGGATCCTTAGACTCCAGGGTTGAGGCTGTGGTTGTGGGGGATGACTGTTGGTTGTTTGGCGTGCTTTGTGCAGATGCCACAACACTTCTGACCAACCCTGGGTCTGGAGATGGTGTTCCAATGAAGAAGCTCCTGCAGGTTGTAGTAGTCGATGCTTGGTAGGTTTTCATCATCATCACCATCATAGGTGATGTTTGGGACAGGGTGCTGACCAGGAGGTAAGGTTTCATCCTGTGCAATGGAAATATCAAATACTATTGTTGCTGTCTGTACATATTAACATGTTGTTAAGCATTTGACATTTAAAGTGCATGGCAATTTGTATTCTCCTTTGATACATGGTAAACCTTTACACTAAGCTGTGGATGGCAGTTTACACTGTCGATAAATGTTACATGTCAGGAGTTCAGGATTATGACATTAGCTCTGTGTGCCAACACTGTGTGGCTAGGGCCTATCCTAGTCCTCATATATGAATTACTGACATTGATTCTATTTCATCAAGTGCAGAGTTGGTCGTCTGCAGGGTGAGAAAACAGCTTATGTATTTCTTCCCTACACTTGTATGTGTGAATTGATCCCTCTGTTTGTTCAAGACAAAGATCCAGACAACCAACTTAGTGCCACACATTGATGTGACCATGATCACGAGTGGCTTATCCTGTACCTACCACACTTGCATCATGTGTGGCTATCTCTAACAGACTGATATTGCAAGCTGTTACGATGTGTCATGTAGCACCCCAGATTATGTTTTTTTTGGGATGGTGACATGGACCTACGGAGGGTCCTTTTGACAAGAATTTGACTAGACATGGCGCTGCAGGCACTTGTTCTATGCAACTGAGCATATTTCCACATACACAGGACAGCCCCATACTCAGAATGAGTGTGCCCACCCCTTGTGTTTTCTCCTCCAATGGCAATGATGACAACAGGCAAGTAGCAACACAAAGAACTGTGAGGCAGGGTTCAAGGATGGCTGCATTGCTGCTCAGCTGGCATTTTTACAGCAGCACAAGGGAGTGCACAGGGATGAGACATACACCTGTGTATATGGCCCATCCATGCATTTGTGAAAGGATGCATGTTGACACAAACCAATCTGTATGCATTTGCTTCCTGACAATTTTGACTTTACCTACGATCCTTGTTCCAAACATTACACAGGTAGCATTCATCCCCAAACCCTGGGTAATGATTACTAGGTGATGTTGCCACCATAAAATCACTTTTATCAGCGTTCTGGTGGCTAAATTCCCTTCTCCTTATTTGCATTGCAACATGAAGCCACTTAACGTTGGTTAATGCCACCTTGTAAACGAGTTCCCTTTCCACACCTCACTTATCATGAAAGGGTCGATCAATGGGTGTATCAGTGAGTGTTCCAACACAACAGCGATTGATTTTTTTAACTGTCCCATATCTACAAGGCTGGGGCAGCAACAATAACTAAGGACAGGAAAACACTAGGGCCTTATTTACAAGCCCCTTGTGCCATCAGTATGTCACTTTTTACCATATTAAAAATGATGCACCAGCAGTGAAAGCAGCTTGTGAATTAGGACCCTGTTCTTAGGGTAGTTACATTTTACATTTCTCCTAATAGTTTTCTCTTTCTATTTGTGCTGCATTCTACTGCATACATAGAAACAGCAAATCACCTGTAAGGATTGTTTATGTGCAGGAAGGGGTCCCTTCCTGCACATCAACATTTGCCACTGCAGCACAGACACCCTTGCAACATGGCACATGGGTGACTGCGCTGTCACAAGGAATCTTTTTAAGCAACAGCACTAGGGAACATGCAGGGTTGCGTCGTATGTTTGCGCATACAGCACTTCCATGCATTTCTATACTGTCGGAGCATTGTGTTGCCAATTTGGGTGTAACACCCGCCCTGCTAGATTATGGTATATATGCCCCTTAGTTAGTACAGGAAAGTGCTGTATCTTGACAAGAAGGTACATGGCTTCTTTTACAATGTGTGTTTGTTATGTTCCATATAGGTACCCTAATGTAGGCTCACCTAACCTTTCGCCTATATTGACAGCAGGCCTACCATCTCCTGCATAATAACTATGAATGCAGGTCATTCCTTCCATCATCCAAGTCCGACATAACACAGCAAAGTATATACCCAGGGGGTACAATTTTGGGTATATATACACCATATCTTGCTGAGAAAGGCAGAGGGGTAAAGGACTTTCATGCTGAAACACTGACGTGAGACGCTGAGGCTCCTGCACGCAGACACTCCAGCTTGCAGTGGTCCGACATCCCCTGCGAGGTGTCCATCTCGAGACCAAGATGGCATCCCATAGTCTCTTACTTCAGGTAATGGGGTTGACTTTATCCTAGAGGTATTCTTGGATTTTCCACCTACATACATGCTAGGCACACTTAGGTACATCTACTTAGGGTTGCATCGTAGGAATATGCATTTACGGTCATGTATTTTATTTACTTTCATGTTTTCATTGCTTTAGCACAATGGCAGTATTCTACCATCCTTTTACTCTGTTAGTGCTCATAATTATTTATATCTGTTACTGTCTAGTGGTTGTTTCAGCTCACCTATATGCTTATTGAAAAACGTCCCCCACCGTTTATTCTGTGTATCTCTCTGAGACGAAGTGAGAACGGGTGACTGATCGAAAAGTATTGCACTGTTTCCAAAGTTCTGAGGGATCAGGGGTGTCATGTTCGATAGTTGCCAAGAACTATTCTCTCCTTTGTAATAGGGGTTTCTAGTAGCACTGTGAGTTAGCTGGTATACAGGCTAACATACCCGGTAGGGGTGTCCAGAATCAGTCTGACACCAATCCTACAGTGTATGTTGTCTAAATGCGCAGATCCTATATAGGTTTATAGGAACTACACAACATGTTAATAGAGGCTGACTATGAGACTTGCAACGTTGCCTAATGGAATCATTTATGCTAAAGACACTTATTATTGTTTCTACGCATGATGGGCTTATTTACATTCCCCTTGCACCGGTGGTATGTCACTTTTAATACGGGAAAAGGAAACGTACAGGCAGTGAAAAGGGCTTGTAAATGATCCCCAGAGTACCTAGGTGGTTAACATTTCACCTTCACACAGCGTGGGAAAAATGTAAATGTAAAATGTAAATTGATACTTGTATAGCGCACTACTCACCCGCAAGGGTCTCAAGGCGCTTGTACGAATACCGCTGTGGAACCCATCCTGGCTTTCCCTGTGAGGCGTCCACTCCTGGGCTCCCCCAAGGTGGAGGCCAGGCATCCTTAGCGTTGTGGGGGCCGTTGTAGAGATTAAGCAAGCTATTGCCCAGAGTTGCAGAGTGGGACTCCATGATTGGAATAGGCACCGAGGCAAGAATTATCAGGTCTGTGGAATTTTTTAGCCCAAGACCCGCCGAGGCGGGGAATTGAACCCTGGTCCCAGGCTAGACCTCTGCATCAGGGTCTGCCGCGTTAACCATTGAGCCACACTTCTCCACTGAAAGAGCTGAGGGCATAGGTGCCTGTAATGTATGACATGATATATTTCCCCCCTTGCCTCTTATTGTTACTTACCCTGTTGTTGATGTAGTTGGTCATGGTTAGCACTGTCCTGTCCCTCTACTCCAACCACCGACTCCCCAGAAATGACTGCAGACCCCAGCTCCTCCAAGGGATCGTTCTCCTCCAGGGGCGCGGGACTCCCACCTCCGGTCTGCAATGCTAGTTTTGTGCTTGACATCATGTCAAAGCTTCTTGCAGTTCGTCACTGTCCTCTTGACTTCTGGGATGGAGTTCACCTTGTTCGCTATCGACAGCCATATAGTGTTTTTGGTCCCTAATAACTCTATGGAGCTGCTCAAGAGCTGGTATTGATGCTCCGTTGCCTACGCAATCAGGATCTCATTCTCCTACTGACTGAATTTGCATTTCCTCTTACTCTTCCCCTTGGACTCTGGCTGGCCATCCGTGCTATTGGTGGGGTTGGGGGGGTTGTTGTCGTCCTGTGCTGAGCTTGGTCCTGGCTGCTCAAATTGGCATTCAGATTTATTTTGGGGGGTTTCCTTAGCAGCATATTTGTATGTTTTTTCCTCTAAATGCTGAAATGTGACGTTACACCAGCTCTCGCGAACTTTGTTCCTGATACACTTTTTTCACACAATTGTGTAGCCTTGATGATAGTGCTAGTGTCATTTTCTCCGAATGCTATGTGTTCCTAAAGCCACGGACGGTGCTAGTATGGCATTAGGAATTAGTGAACGGCAGTGGTAAAACCTATTATGCTAAGCAGTGTGAAAACAGCATAGCAACAATCCTTGTAAATATGCCTCCAAGTGCTCTGAACTGACTCAGGGAACGAGTTGCTTTAGAAATAAGTGGGTTCATGGGTTAAATTTTCATGATAACAATAAATGGACTTTACATAGCACCTGAGCCTAAAGCAAAGAATGTTACTAATTCACCTATTTAAAATACTAAGGAAGACCTCTTCAGCTACTTTGTAAGCTATACTAAAAATGATTATTCAACTAATGTTTATTCTAAGTTAGTACAAAAATACACCAACGCCATAAGTGCAAAGGATTGTTATGTATGCGCACACTTACCTACATCAGTTTTAGAAGTTACCTATTACCACATGCCTTTATCATATATAATTTCTTGCAGCATCTTACTGACAATAGTTTATAGGTGAAAATTTTTTGAGAATTTTTATTTTAGTCATGACCTAATACTTTCCAGTGTACCACTAACAGAGAACATGAATTTACACTCACAATCAAAAGAAATGGACACAGCCTAGTTCTATTTCTTTCCTCATTGACCCATAGACAGTGTGAAGGCTTACAAAAACAATTTAATCTTCTTAATGCAACCAGTAGTGAAGGTTTATATCATGGCTTTAGAAAGGAGATACACTAACATGACACGAAATACTGACAAAAAGAATGATGTTTTAGAGAATGCTTGGAAGAAGAAAGAAAACAATTTCACAAAGAAGATGGTTTACAAAGAACTGGACATGTAGGGATTAGAAGTTTTGAACACACATCCGAATTAACAGTGGGATCTTGGCAAATTTTATAGGGAGACATAAATGCTGTTCCGGGGGTTTATTATATTTGTGGACAGAATGTTTACTTCTTATTGCCAGATAACTGGAAGAGAATATGCTATTTAGGCATACTAATTCAAAAGATGTACCATGTGAATAATTTCAAAGATGTACCATGTGCAAAGTTTAGCTGCATTAACACTGATACCCACACTCAGACAGAAATGCAGTACAAACACAGGAACTGGACTAGTAAGAGACATATTTGGAGCTGTCATTCCACCTGTAGACATCATTTTAAATGTTGAAAATATTAGAAAGTTGTTAGTAGTTGTAGGCAAACTGGCAACTAGCACATCTAAAGTTGTGCTTGTAACTAATACAGAACTGATACCTATATGATCAATGGTTTTAAAGGATCAGCATGCCTTCGATTTATTCTCGCAGAAAAGGGTGGAGTCTGCAAAATGCTTAAATGAACTCATTGCTGTACATACATACCTGACAAGAGTAGAGAAATAGAAGACTTCACAAAGAATATATCAGGTTTAGAACCTGAATTGCATTAGTTGGAAACACCAAGCTTGTTTGAAAATTTTGGAAAGGGAGTTGCCACAATTGGAAATTGGGCCCTCATTACGAGGGCTGTTGGCCGAGCATTCGACCACCATGTCCCGGGCAAGTGTCCGACAATGAGTCAGTGGTCCTACCTACCCGATTAAGATAGGACCACCAGCACTGCAGTTGGAATGTCCCTTTTAGTACCGGGGTTTCTGCTGCGGCCCAGGAAAAGGGCTGCAGCACAAGCTGCAATACAAACAGGCACTTTTTCCACATCCAAGCACTGTGTGCCAGGCACCATTTGGTGACTTTCACGTGGTGCATGAATGGGGTGGGCACTACATGTGCCCTCCAGGCCATATAGCAGTGGCCCACAAGGGACCAAAGTCCTGCTTTGGCCCCAAAGTCCATTTTTTGCTACCTTCCCATGGTAGGCAGAAAGGGACATTGTAATCCCTAATTGGCAGGCACTGCCCTCAGGGTAGGAATAGGAGTCCGGACACTGCCCCGACAGGATCCTAGACCCTGTTGGAGGTATCAGTTTGTCCCCCAGACCGCTACTGACTGACCGTCCACATCGTTATGCGGCTGTTAGACCGTTGGTCTGGATGTCAGTGGGAGCCCAAGCTATCAAGGGCCTGTTGGTGGTGGTCCCACGAACATTGTAATGAGAGCTTTGGTTTTCAACAGCAGAAAAGGGTATACTGAAGGCTATTCTAATGCCTATATTAATAGTGGGACTTTGCTAATATTTCTTTACAGACTGTTCTTGAACTGTCAAACCATATTTCACAAGAAGAAGGAAAGGTTGGACAAATGGTATGGGAAGGATTTAGATTTGAGGGGTATTATGAATGATGATTACAATGACTTTTTAAAATGTAGGAGTTTGAAAAGAAAAAGACGAGACTCAATTGACGATGAAAGTGACTCTGAAACAGACTCACATGAGAAACATAGATATGTGATGATTATTAAAATCATCAGGTGGGGATTGAGGTAGTCAAAGCTTTTTACATAAATGTAACCTCATAATACATGCCTTAATGTTAACAAAGAAAATGTGTGTCAATACAGTGTTTAGGAAAATGTGGTTTTAGTAAATTTGCAAAAAGTGAATATGCTGTTTACTTCTATAGAAAGCTCCCATTTCTATCATTCTTTCACAGGCTAGGACTCAATATTTTCTTGATTCTTTCCTATTCCTTCATGAAAATAAATGCCATTTTATAAATGCTGGTTTAACGTTGTAATTAAACTGCAGAACTTGACATCTTCGTGAAATGTGCTGTTGGCTGCAAAATGTATTTCCTTCCTCACGCCTTATGACGGCATCATGTTTTAGATAATTTCCTCTGCGGCATGCTTATAATGCACAATAATATTATTGAAAGAAAATGCTTGCTGAGGTTAACATTTCATGATCTAACCAGGAGATGCTAGAGATTAATGTTTCATTTCACAGAGCAGTCCATTGTTACACAATGGGACACCAAACAGTTAACATAGTAAGCTTCCAGAGGTTCTAATGAGAACCTTTCTAGATGTATCTTTTTGTAATATGCTGTTGCCACATTCAAATCACTACATATTGACATGGGTGTTTACTGTGGGAATTGAGACAGAAGACGATGGACCATCGGAAGATCCTCTCCTATTGGTTAGAAATTATTCAATATTCAAAGTTTGCAACATGTTTTGTACTTTCTATATAGTATGTGTTCCTAACTAGAGAGTTAAGGCATTCTTTGCACCTCTACCCTGCTGTGCCCCATAAGACTTTGTTGTGCTAGCCCAAATTGCCATAAGCTACTCTTAACAATAATTTCTTTGTTTGACTTCTGTTTTGTGAGGAGACATCCTATCATTACGTGGATCATAGCTACTGCTGTGATTAATTCCTTTTACCTGTTTTAACTAATGCTACTGCACCTGTTAGGGAACTTGACTGGGTTTTCAGAACTAACCTTTATGGGGAGTTCGACCATTTCATAGTTATTAGTCTCCTGCTCTAAATTTTGCTTGCTTTTTTCCAAAAAGAACTGTTTATGGGTTCTCGTTAGGATAGGTTAGATCCTGTTGATTAAGCTAGGGACTAATTTCTCTATGGAGTATACTATTATTTTGTATGCTTGTTCTAACTAAATTTTCTACATATTTCTGTAGATGGATTTATTTTACTAATCGGAATAAAAAGACCAAAAATACAGATTAGTCTCTGAAAGAGAAAACATACTTTTAAAACTCCTCATCATTGACTGATCATTAAATGCTGAAATACGATGATTATTTTAGAGATGTGTTTGGGTTGTGCTCCATTATAATACAGTGGCAAAGATTCATAGACCTGAAGAGGTGTGGAAATTGGAGGTTTGCTTAGTAAGTTTAAAGCGGAACTACTTATAATACTTGTATGAGATTTAAGCACTCACAAATCTTTTAACACACCTTCTAGGGTGCAGTACTAAAAGAAATAAAGTTTCCCATGCATTCAAGAATATTTTTCAACAATCACAAGTGAAATCTCGACCAGCGGGAAATCATCCAAATCAATTCAGTTTTCCCTGTTTGCTCAATAGGTTCAACTAACACCGATTACAGTTAATCAGTCCTAACAGTGTAATAACCCTATGTCACTGGTGTAGGTGAAGGTACCTCACACACCACACCTTTAAATCTCTGCAAACAAGTTTTAAATTTTTATGTTATCCCATAATCTTTCAACTACGATGAGTCTGAAATCTTTGAGCACCTTTTCAACCACTTATCAACTATTATCTTCTTACCCACTCATCCTAAACAAACATTCAAACCAGAAGACAGGCACAATCACTACCACAACCCATTTGCTCTCACACCTTCAAAACCGCAACCTCCTTCGAATTCAGCTTTGCTGGAACTTCAAGTTCTGTACCTTGGATTTAGGAATCAGGAATTTCTAAATATTTTTGTGTAGTATTTTATAGTTCCATTCAGGGTGTTAAACCTATCCTCTGCTATACATTACTAGCAGTGATTTGTATAGGTTGACCCCTTCAGCGATCATATGCCCTTCGCCTGTATTAAGAAGTAGTTGTCTTGATTGAGCGTAGTGGCAGATGGATTTCAGATGTGCAAGTTATCACCTTTGGTTATTGTTGCACTTTAAAGGGTCAGATGTATCAAAGGGTTTTGCCCTTTCTGTGTATATAGGGAAATGTGTTGATATATATGGTCCTTTTTTTCTCTCCTTATCAGAGTGCTGCGGTTGTGACTGCTGCATCTCAGCAGTCTTGGCACCTGAGACCCATGGCCTCTAGCCCTCGGAAAATGCATCAGATCAGGAAGGACCTAAGGAGAAAATAGATATGATGAGAAAGGGAAATAAAAGAGAACAAAAACCTGAACTGGACTAGCTCCAGTTGCATTCGCTCATGCAGGTGATTGCAATGTTTGCCCTTACTTCATGCATCAGAATACTTGAACCTGGATTTCTGGTAAGCATCCTGCAAGAACAGGTTGTGACGCCAAAAGTATCCGTTTGTTTCAAAATGGATCCTGGTGGTTACATGGCAAATATACTCTTCAGCAACAAACTCTGGAGCAGATACAGTTAAGGATAGAAAATGTTATCCTTCATCATGCAATCCACTGTAGGTCTATTGACCTTCCTGTTGTTAGATCCTCTACTCCTAAGTGTCCTAGAAAATCCTTCGGGTCAAAGCAGTTTTGGGACGGCATAATGGTTTATTTTTCCTTTTGAACTGGTCAGATCCAAGGTGGGGTATCATATTGTTTTCCTGACCGGTGTAGCTCTAGCCGGGGCAACTCCTCTGGTTGTCGCTGAAGACCCTTGCCTTAACAGTTTTGCCAATTTTTTTTACAAGCATCAAGAAGATTTTTGAGAGATCTGAACATGAAACTTCCCCTGCGGACGCCTTGTGTGAAATATCTCAGGAAAATTCTGATGTACGATCCTATTGTATTCAGTTTTATGAATTTGCTGCTGAAACCTGTGGAGTGGAACACATGCAGATGATCTTATTACAAAGAAGTTTGAAGGAGGAATTAAAAGATGAGTTGGCACAAGTTCCCTAAGCTGCTTCATTCATGGAACTAGTACAAGTTCTTCTATTAGAACATAGACTTAAGGAGAAGGGAAAAGCTGAAAGATCAGATGTTCTCCTCTTCTCCTTCTACCCAAGCTTAGTAACCTGAAGAACAAATGTGGTCAGATCTGCTAGAGGCACATTGTCTGGAGTGGATGGCAGCCTTTCAAATACCTTTTGGGTGTTATGAGTATTGTCATTGTAAGGGTTCAACTATTTTGCCACTAGATATCTCTTATGGGGCCCCTTTGGGAACTTGCCTTTACGTCAGTATATGGAAAAATAAGCATCACCAATTAGCATACTTAGGGCCAGATGTAGGAAGCGTAAGTCCAGTCGGTAACGGTCGAAATTACCGAATTTCGGGAGTTACCGACCGGAATTAGGCTACTGAGATGTAGGTGCCCAAATTGCTAATTCGGTAATTTACCGATTCGGTATTTTAAGGAATCGGTAAATTACTGATTCCTTAAAATACCGAATCGGTAAATTACCAATTTAGCAATGTAGGGAGCACTCAAATGAGTGCTTCCCCCTTTTTGGGATTCGTTATTTACCACCAACTACAAGTTGGTGGTAAATAAAGAAAAAAAAACAAAAAGCAATTTAGTGTAAATTGCTTCAGTGCCATGTTGCAGACATACATGCCCTTAGGGCATGTATGTCTGCAACATGTGCACCCATACACAATTGAGGGGTGCAACAGGGTGTCAAAGTGACACCCTGACACCCTTTAAAGTTTCCCCCAACTACCGAATCGGTGTTTACCGATTCGGTAATTGACATTCATTCCTATGGGACTCCAGGCCCATAGGAATGACTGGCAATTACCGAATCTGTAAATACCGATTCGGTAATTATCGAAACTTACCGATTCGGTAATTTTTTCGGTAAAATTACCTACATCTCATTTACCTATTCTTAAATACCCAATCGGTATGATTCGGTATTTAAGAATCGGTAATCTGGGATTAACTACATCTGGCCCTTAGGGCCTTAATTATGAGAAGTGTGGAATTGCTGCGACAAAGCAGAGATGCTACACTTCTCAGTGCACCCTCCTAGCGACACCATGGATGCACGTATTTACAGTACGGCGCATCATGTTGCAAGGAGTCACAGATATGTCAGTATTACTGACGTATCTGTAGGCGTAAAGTTTATGCATTGCTGGGTTGTGTCTGAAAACAGACGAAACTCCAGAAATTTGTCTTTTCACATGGGGCAAGCCCCATGTGAAAGGGCCTGCGTCTTCCTTACGGCTGCCTTGAGGAAGTCATAAGGTTTTGACACAATGGTGTCCTAGAAGTGGTCCATTGAAATCTTACAGATTTCAATGGACCAATTTCACAAGGCCTTGATTTGTGGGTATGCCCACCCTGCATACATTATACCTGACGCAGGTATAATATAGCACAGGGGTTTATGAAGTGACGCATCTGCCTAGATACGTCACTTTGTAAATATGGCTCCGCAGGGCGCATTATTTGTGCTGCTGCAACATCACAAAAAGTGACGTAACAGTGGGGCAAATGTGTCACAAGGCCTCATAAATAAGGCCCTTAGTTTATCTTTGCCTTCCAGTTCAGGTTTTTGTCCTACTCCCTTGATGCCTTACTATCGTTGTACTTCCCTCTGTCATCAGACCCTTCCTAGATCATGTCCTGGTGGTGGTTCTCTGTTGACAAGCTTGCTTCCTGGGTCCTACAGTTATTCTGATTCTTACATATCTGCACTTGGAACCTTTCATCTGGCTTGGCTCCATCTGTACTCCAGTCCTGGCCTTCTAATTTCCTGTGTTATGCCTCTTGGTTTTGCTGGTCTTCCCCGTTTAATACCATAGTACACCCTTTCCTTCATTGGTGGTGTCCCGTTTCCTTGCAGCTGGTTAATGCCTTCCAGCTGGCTCTCTCCTTGCCCATGTGCTCTTCACCCGAACCTCCAGATATTTCAGCCCTGTGAGCCAAGAGTGCAGCTACTCACAACTCTCTTCTGCTGAGTCTCCTTATGTTTTGTCGTGTTCCTGCAGCTGTTCTTCTGGGCTTATTTTTGACTCTGTTTCCCTTATTTCGTGAAACCTGTTTTCCTGTTTTGGGCTATTCTGTAGCATCTGTTTCTGTCTCTTATTTACAGTATCTCTGTTCCTGTGTTAGTCACTGTTCCTAGTCTCATGTCTGCACTCCTATTGATCTGCCTTGTTATATGCAGACTCCTTGCCTTGTATTCTGTGTTCCTGTTTGTCTGAATATTTCGCATCTTGCCTTGTTAGAGTGTTAACGTTTTCTAATCTTGTTTTCAGTATTCATAGTTCTGTGTATTCCAGTTCTAATGCTGACCCTGATTCCAGTCCTGCTTTTCTCTGAGCCCAGTTTCTGTTTTGGCGTTCCTTGTTCTGTTCCCTCTCATCTTTTTGTCGTAATGAAGAGAGGACACAACGTACAGAAGGTCAGTTTGTAGATTCATTTTCATTTAGCTGGACCATCAGAGCAGAGCGGTTAAAGCCTCTGTGTAGGACTGTCAACTGCCTTCTATATACCACTTAGTACAGAGCATTGGAATCATAGTGTTTTCACATATTAACATTCTGAAACAAGCCCAAGACACTACATGGGTCTTCCATTAATATAAACATTGAAAAGGGAGAAGACTAAACAATACCAAAAAGATAAACAGAAGAAATAGGGAAAAAAGAAGAAAAGGAGAGAAAGAGACAATAAAGAACAGAACAAGTAAGAGTAATAAACATTACTTCCTATATCTAAAAGGAATTTTGCTTAACTCGTACACTGCGCCTCAAGGTAGTCTCCCATGTACAATTTGAATTGAAAGTATTATGTACACAGGACTTAGAGGTAGACTTATCCACACAATCTATCTTCACATTAGTGGTGTTATCATTTGTCAGAGAAGAATGAACAATTCTCTTTATTAAAAGATATTTATTCCACCTCTGCCCATTGCTGAGTTTGACTGAACCACCTCTCACATCTAATACGTTAATTGGTGAACTAACTTTAGATGAACCTTTCTGTACATGGACAGGTTTTTTAATACAAACAAAATCCCCTGATTTTAAATCAACATCTTTAACACTCATTTTTCCATCGAAATAGGATTTTTGTGTGATCTGGACTGATTTAACTTGTTTCCTAACACGTTCATCAGACCATTGTGTACCTTTAACCCATTTGCTCATCCTCGCAGGACAAGAGATAGTGGCAGCTCTACGTCCAGGTAACAATTCAAAAGGTGAAACACCCGTAGTTGAGTGAGGTGTAGTGCGGTAAAACCATAAGATACTCCTCACGGAATTGGCAACAAGACACTTGTTGGAAAGAGCCCATTGGATACATTCACCTAACACCCTATTCATGCGTTCAACCAAACTGTTAGTTTGAGGGCAGTAAAGCGAACTTTTAAGATGTTTGATACAACAATTTTGAAGAAAATTCTCAAATTCTGAACTGACAAATTGTGTGCTATTGTTATTAAAAACTCTGGATATCCTTTCTTCAAGAAAACATCATTCAGAAACTCTATTACTGTCTTTATAGTTACCTCTTTCACAAACTTGATCTCAGGGCACTTAGAATAATAGTCCATAAGAACCAACCTAAATCTTGAAGATGAATCTAGAGCATGAAAGGGACCTACAACATCTAACCCCAATTTTACCCTCGGTGTGGAAGGCATCTCTATGGGCGTAAGTGGAGGAGTACGCAATTTAACAGCTTTGTCACACCTTGAGCAAATTACACAGGATTTAACATACTCATCTATGAGGTTATCCATAGAAGGCCACCAAAATGACAATCGTACCCTTTTTTTCGTCAAAGTTGCACCAAGACGATCTTCATGTGCATTCTTAACTAAACCTGTTCTTAAAATAAGAGGGGGGTACATGTTTATCTCCTCTAAGCAAAAGACCATCTTCAATTGTCAATTCATCTGCAACTTCTAGGAAGGTTTTGAAGTCAAACAACAGATTTCTCTCTTTAGGCCAACCTTTCTCAACAAAATTCATTACTTGAACTAATGAAACATGATCTTTAAGAGCTCTACGCCATTTCTCCTCTGACACTGCACATAAATGAGGAACATCAACAGCCCCTACAATAAAATCTTCTTTGTCCTCTTGTTTGATATGTGGCTCAACTTCCACAGTATCAGAAGAACGAGATAAGAAATCTGCACACCCATTTTTTGAACCAGGAAAAATCAAACTGAAGAAGTTTAGATGATAATCGTGAAATTCTGGGAGTGGAAGACCTGACATGCTTACCACTGAGAATAAAGGTTTGTGGTCTGTTTGGAGACAGAATTTTCTCCCCCAGATGAAATTTCTAAATTTCATAACGGCCCACCAACATGCCAACATTTCCTTTTCGATAACAGAGTACCTAATCTCTGCAGCAGATAACACTCTAGATGCATAACATATGGTCCTAACTTCTCTTCCTTTTTTTGAGAAAGTACTGTTCCTAACCCCAAAATGCGTGCAACTCTGTCCGTTGCTGGAACGCAGTTCGTACCTTTGCGTTTCAAGGCACAGACAACGATTCCTTTTCTTTCCGCCCTGCTCCCACACCGCCAAACAAATCACGCATGCATCGGACAGTCTCTCCATACTTGTATTGTTGAGGAGAGAGTTTGTAAATGCGGAACAGGCTTCTTCAAGCTCTTCTGTTGCCCAATCTGCTTTTTCAGACTCTGTGGGTTCTTGATGATGGCCCAGCCCTCTTCGCCATCACAGTGTGTCGTAATGAAGAGAGGGCACAACGTGTAGAAGGTCAGTTTGTAGATTTATTTTCATTTAGCTGGACCATCAGAGCAGAGCGGTTACAGCCTCTGTGTAAGACTGTCAACTGCCGTCTATATAATAATTAGTACAGAGCATTGGAATCATAGTGTTTTCACATGATGACATTCTGAAACAAGCCTAAGACACTACACTTTTCTTGTGTGTTATATTACAAACTTGATTATCATTGTTATCAAGTGTGCCAGTGTGTTTCTGAGGTCGTGTGGTGCTGACACATTCACCAGGTGCTCTTTTTCCTTGAAGAGGTGTTGGCTGTCTCCCTGAACTCTATGAGAATAATCTGCTCCTTGCATTTTTAAGATCTTTTTCACCTCACAGAGAGATCACTTTAGAGGAGCAGACACACTATCATGTTTGATTGTTTGTCTATTGTTTCCCTACCTTTACCTTCCTGTTGTTTATACTTGTGTTATTCTCTTGTTTATATTTTACCCCTTCTTTGGGAATGCTTAGTCTTTGCAGGGTAGCCCCTGTTACCATGCCCCTTACAAACTTTTCTAGATTCCGCACTGTGATTCCAGCCCTAATCAATGCTCCAGCCATGTTTCAAAGGTTTATTAACAGTATTTTGTCTGATGTCCTGAACCACGTTCTTTTCGTGTACCTTGATGGCATTCTAATCTTTTCTACTCATCTTCCTGAATATCATAATCATGTTCATTATGTTCTTCAACATCTAAGGGAAAACTAATTTGTCCAGTAAAATAGATCAGTGTGAGTTTCACAGAGCAGAGGTATTTGGGGTATCGCCTTTGAAAGTGGATTGGCAATGGACCCACATAAGTTCAAGTCAAAATACTTAATTCGGCTAATAAAGGACATTAAAACAGACAGTTAAAAAAATTTTTTCCCACTTAAGTTATTTGTCATCCTGGACTAGCCTGCTTCTATGTCCATCAAGGGGACACAGAGTTTCCTGGTGCTGGCTAACCTTTGTAGACAGTTTATTAACAACGTTGCCAATATGAGTAGCCATATATTTATGACTTTAAAGTTGAACAATCTGACTAAGCGTTTAATTTGGACTCTTAAAGTCCAGGAGGCTTTTGTCAATAACAAGAAGGATCCTAGTCCAAGCCACCCATATCAGTCCAGAATTTTAATTGCTGGTACTGATGCATTGGAATTTGCTGTAGGAGCATTTCTGTGTAGCTCCAGGAGGAGGACAATAATTCACTTCTTGATTAAAAAACTTGCTGGCCCAACTATGATTTTTATATCACTCATATCCCTTGCACACAGAATGCTCTTGCCGATGGCTTATATTGAGACGTGTTTGAGGATTCCAAGACCCCTACCTTTTTGCTTTCTCCTAAGGTTGTTTGTCTGACAAGATCTTTTTTAAACATATCAGAGGCACTCACACTGAAATCTCCCCTGAAGACCTTGATGTGCGATAGAGCCAAGTATCATATGCCTACTGGCAGAATCAACATTATTTTCAACATCCCCTGTTGATGTCTGCCAAGAACTTACAAGCTGAGGTTCTTGGAATGTGTCATTCTACTGCAGTGATCAGTCATTGTGGGATGAAATCAACTTTAAAGTTAGGCTTATGTTCCTGTTAGTGGCCTGTGGTTTGTGAGGATGTAGAGTTATATGTAAAGTCCTGTCCTGTATGGCACAATTCAAGGCATTCCATGATAAGCCTTTTGGGCTTTGCCAGACTTAGCCTGTTCCACTACATCCATGGCACATTATTCTACTTACTTTATTGTAGACTTGCCTTCTTTTGGAGGAAGTCATGTGATCATGGTTAGAGAAGACCTCTTTTCCAAGATGGCTCATTCTTCTCTTTTCTGTAAACGTCCATCTTCCAGCATAATGGCAAGAAGATTTCTGACTGACCTATTCCACCTTCATGGAATCCCTCAAACCAATTTCTGACAGGGGCTCTCAATGCACTTCAAGATTCTGGTGCTTAATTTGCACTGCCTTGGGAATCCATCACGCACTGTCCTCAGGTCATCATCCACAATCCAATGGACCCTCTGAGTCTTGAATAGTATCTGATGTGTTTCTGTTAAGCAAATCAAAACAACTGAGGAGAATACTTACCTTTGTTCTTTTGCAACAACTCTGTTTACTGTGCTACCAAAATGTCTCCATTTTACTGTTCCCATTCTTATTCCTTTCCTTCTTCTCTTCTGTCGGCTAACTTTCTAAAAAGGCTTGCTTCTGAAAAACATGTGATTGGCCGGAATTTACAAGAGGCTGCAACTGCTATGAAGCCTAGAAATTATTAATTAAAAAGATCAATCTGAAACCTTAAGTTGGAAGATAAAGTTTGGATGTCTTCCCGGTTCTTACCCACTTGAAATTTACAAGTCCAGTTTTGTCTGCGATACTTTTTTCCCTCCCTTTGTGATAACCAAACAGAACAATCTTTTTGCCTTTAGACTCCGTTGTCCTGATTGTTGGAAGATTCACCCCACTTTTCATTTCTTCCAGCTGAAGTCTTTTGTGCCTAACCATTTTCATTGTAGTTCTGCTTCTCCTCTTATGGTGGATGTTGAACCAGAATACGAGGTTAGTGAAATCTGTGATTCCCAAATTTTCAGAGGTTGGTTACAGTTCCTAGTAAAAACTATCTTGTTAGTAACATTTCTTGGGTTTCTGCTTCTTCAGGCTATGCCCCTAGATTGGTTGATCAATTTATTTTAGCCTTTCCTGACAAGCTTGGAGCTTAAAATGTGGGTGGGGGGGATACACTGTTGCGATTGCAGTGTTTCTTCCATCTGGGCCTTAGATCCACAGTACCCTGCATAGTCCTGCGATGCCTGAGCCTCAGAAAACACAAGAAACCCACTGCTGTCTGCTGTCACTCTCACACACCTGGGGCTTCCTTTCCTCCTGCTTGTGGTCAAGACTGCTGCTCCTTACACCTCCAGTTCAGAAATGGCAATCACCTGCCTTTTAAAGCTACCCAGAACTAGCTTAGGTTTTTGTTCTCTTTTATTTTCCATCATGGCAGTTTCTTCTTTGGTTCCTTCCTGATTCTCTCAATCATGTTTTCTGTCATGTGATGTTTGAGTAATTTCCTGTTCCTGATCCTGTTATTTTGCTATATAAGGACTTCAGTCTGGTTTAGAGGAGCGCTCTTCTAAAAAGTTGTACTCCTTTGCTTGTTTTCTCGCCCCCTCATTTGCTCATCCTGACTCTTTACTCCAGAACTCCAGGCGATACCCCCTGTTGGATTCCTTATTTCTTCAATCGTTTGAAGTATTCATCAAGCAAGGAGGTTTTTTTTATACCTTTGTCTTTTTTCCCCTGAGAAGGTGGCAGCTTCTCAAGGGCACTTGTCTACCAGGTATTCCTTTGTGGGATTACATCATGGCTGAAGGAAATAGTCCGCCTTACATCGGACAGCAGAAGACCGGGACAGCTGCTTGTTCTGGCTGTTACACCAATGCCTACAGTTTGGAGGAAGAACCAGAGTATACCTTGGAAAAAGTTGAGGCAGCTCACAAAGCTGAAAAGGCTAATGATTCCATTTCCACAAACACCAATTCAAGTTGCTCGGTCGTGCAAAACTGTCTGGTTGCAAAAGAGATATTGTGGGCGTTCCAAGAATATAGAGGGACTTACAGCCTGCCCATTGATTATCATTGATCAGCCTTACTGTCACTCTCATTTCCTCCTTCTTTTTTTTTTCCTCACTATAAAATTGTGAGTACTCTTCGTGAGTTTGGCAGATACAATTTAGAGAGACTTTAGTAAGGTCCTATTATGATTTATTTTTCTGTATTTCAGAGTCTTCATCACTAAAACTTGCATTTCTCTGAAGGGATTTATTAACAGTTCAGCATTAAACCTTTAAAACTTAATTTTTATCTTGAACTCAGTTCTTGAGTGGTCCCAGTTTCTGAAATGTTTCACTCTGCTAAATTTGTCTCATTAAAGGAGAGGGTGGTATTTTGACGCTAGATCAATGAGAAGGGTTTTGGAACTGAACCAAGGTAAATTTTAGGGTTTTGCAATATTAGGGTTCAAGAAATTATTGGGGTCTGGCTCCCACAAAGTGTTGATAGCAGAGGATGGTTAGCGTAAAAACATCTTATCTTTATGGTGATTTCTTGTAGCTTTTGAGCCATTTATGCTCAATACGAAGAATAAAATACTTTTGGGAAATTTGAGTAATTTCTGGTGTCGGATGCTCCTGGGAAGGGACTGACCGTATTGACTGTGTGTTCCTGAAAAAAGATGGAGTTTTAAGTATGAATAAGGAGAAATTGAGTTTGTGAATTTATTTCATGGTATGAGTCATGATGTCATGATGATGGATTTCTGTTTCTGTGTTCAATAGTTTGGATATGTGATAATGGTTGTGGGTTCAACTGGTGGATTGATTACTGTTGTAATGATGTATTATTAATATATGTAATTACATTTGAAGATTGGTGTGTAATTAGAAGGAATATAATTGGTTTTCGTATTGGCAATAAATCCTATATCTTGAAATATTGATTATTTTATATTTGTCTGGACTGTGGTGTGCAGAGCAAAGCTCTGCTTACACATCGGCAGGGATACTGAATTCACACATTTTCTTTTCAGGTTTAAAAGTTAACAAGTTATTTTGCTTACCTTAAGTTCACAGGGTGGAGTACATTGACAAGAAGGTGGATTTCTGCTGCTTAGGATTTGCCTACAGAGAACATTGCAGAATTATTGTGACCTTTATCTCTATTTGTTTCCATTTTCAGACTTTATGGTTGGCAATTGAGTAATTTTACTCAACCCCTTTTGCTGCTAGGCCTTTACCCTACCTGTGTTGAGCTTTTTTTTTGCTAATTGATGTAGTTCGCACGGCTGGAGCTACACCAAATCCCCCATCCCCCCAGCGCCTTGAGACCCTCACGGATGAGCAGTGCTCTCTACAAATCTCTGACTGATTGATTGAAAGCCCAGTTCTTGTCACACCCATTTATGCTACTTAGGCATGTGCTAGGCATGACTTCAGTTCAGTTCGAGGGAACAGTATTTCTCAAACGATCGGGACAGTTAGAAACAGAGCCAGAATACTTGTTTTGTACTCCAGCAACTTGATTGAAGTCTCCTCACTTGTATACTTAGTCACTCATGACCCATTGGCTGTCAAATGCCAATGGCTGTTGCCAAAAGGTACTGACTGGGAGAATAGAAAGAGAGCAGAAAATAGATATCGCATATGCAATTCTTGAGATTTGTGACTAAGGCAAAGAAATAGAAGATTCGAAATTCAAGATATATAGGGCTTGATGTATGTTCAGGCAGGTTGTAAATAACAAGTGCAAATTGAGCACTGACGTTTTACAACTTGCCTGTAATTTTGTGCTACGACCCTTGTACTAATATTTCACTTTGCAAATTTGCTATTTTAAGGGGGTCGTAGAATAACCTGCTAAGTGACTATTAATTAGACAGGTCATAATTTGCGACCACCGGTGACAGCAAACTTCATCCCTGCATTTACATTGCCAAATGAGGAGCATATTCTTAAAGTACTCCATGTCCATTTAAGTGACAGGAGTAGCTTTATGAAAAATGCTTTCCATTTGGGAACACATCGGGAACCATAAAGTGGGGCTCCTGAACACTGCCTGGTCCCCCAGTGGCCAGGGTCCAGAGATGAAGCCTTTGTAGCCCAGTTACCACCCCAGTCAGTTAAAGGTAACTGACCACATTGTGGTTGCAAAACTTTGATACATACTCCTCTGACTCATAAACAGAAGCAGGATGCTCTTTCATTTCCCCTTTCTATTTGCGATTAGGAAATGGTTGCAAAAACATTTTTCACAAGGCGAAGGACTTTCCTGACTCGTGACATAACTTTCACACTTTGTAAAATGTACTTTTGCATGGCAAGCTCTGTGATTCATACAGCTTTGCATCGCAAAAGGGATTTGTACGTCAAGCCATACACTCATACACAAAGACATATTTACCAGCCCCTAGCACCACCAGAGCATCACTTTTTTGACGCTATGGTGGCGCTGTGTTCTGGCCCATATTTACAAGGTCAGTCAAAGTCACTATGCCTTTCTTTACACAGCCTTGTAAATATAACCCTCTTTCACACAGTACTCTGCATTAAACAGCATGCCATGAGTTTTGCTGTGGCTGTTCCCACTTAACACCCATGGCTTGTTGCCACTGCCCCAGATTTTTCAAGGATTGGTAAATCTGAGGCAGCGCCAAAAACGCCTTTCAAGGGGAAGCGTTAAAGTGGCACAACGAGGAGAAATACTTTTATTTCCCCTTGGTTTTTGCTCTTCCTATGTGTTACTTCCTGCACAAACACAAATATCCCTACTATGCTGGTACCCTTTTACCATGTTTCCATGGTGGAAGGGGGCATGTGTTGGCACACGGCTGCTGTTTTTGCACGGGCGCAGGGGAGAGGTGTGCACCCTTTTCCTGTAAAAATTGCACATTTCTGTGTTTTGAAATGACACAGCTCGTCGCAGCAAAATTGCTTGTGGCGCAATGCTGAGCCATTTCATTGTAAATATCCCCCAAAATGTCCTCTTTGCCCCCTCCCCAACTGCTTGCCTCTGTAGGGTCGCAGCTATCACCCCTGCTCTCTTGTTTCATAGTTCCAATGTACTAGCATGACAGCATCTCTACTGTGGCGCAGGGGACCCCTACCCTCCAGGCTCTCAGGCAGGCCCCCTATTCAGCCAATGTCCAATGAATATTTTTCTGATACAGGAGACTTGAAAATTTCCAGCATATGCAACAAGTATTTTAGATTCTAGTAAGGCCACAGAGGCGAAGATCATGCTTCTCAATCCTTATTGCGCATAAAACTGCAGTCAATGAAAATACAGTAAAAACACATAAACACTACAAATCCCATGAGGCTTTGAACGACACCTCCTTAACACTACCAATCAGAGTAGTTCAATGACTATTAAATAGCGGTGCACGATCTTACTGCCTCTTTCTATGCAATAAGCGGGTTTTATTTAGTGCAAGTCAAACAGGATACAGTTCCAGCTTTCAATGGAGAGCAATCTTCCAATAACAGGTCCCAGAAGAGACAACTTATCCATAACAGCATAGAACTCGCCAGCGAGCCATGAGACTCCAAATTCAGCTCTGTTTGGAATCTGTTTCTGCAATCAAAAAGAAGTTTGATTACTAAGGTACCCATTCACCTTATAACAAGGAAGGGAAAATCAACATGTCAGGTTATATCCTAAGACATCATGGCAGTTAAGAATCACTCTTACCTGTCCCACTGGTGGGATAATCCTCGCCTCCATGTCCTTAATAGAATCTAAATTTCTTGTTGCATATGCTGGAAAATGTTCTATTCAAGCGAAGGACCAGAGGGTCAGATTATGGTGGTTCAAAGCTGACCAACCACAACAGAAGAAACATGAACAATTGATTTGTAATAAAAATATTTTGAACATTAAATCAGATGACCAATCTGCTGTCCTAAGAACATCCTCTAGCCTGGATCCCAAAGCAAAGGATTCGGATGCCATCATGCCTCTAGCAGAATGAGCCCCATACACATATACATCTATACTGGCTTTAGCCATAATCCATTGAATACATCGAGCTAATGTCACACAGAAACCGGGTGGAAACGTTTCTGTATTGACAAAAGAAGAGTTCCTAAGGGTTCGGATCTGTGAGGCAAAGTACACTTCTCGTGACTTTTTAAACATTTAACCACACATAGTTTATCATTGTGGAAAAAGGCAGAGTAATCAATTGAGCGTGATATAGTTTTAGTTCTTCTAGAAATAATAAATGATACACCATGTGGAGAAAATAACCTACCTGCTAGATCAGGTGCATGTTCGTCTGACACTCTCCAACAAGAAATGAGACACAAAACAATGGTAGGTTTTGCTGAAAGCTGTTTTAATGAAAACTCTCTGTTCTCTGGCCAAAATGCAACTAATGCTAACACATTCAAAACATCCCATAGAGTCCTATACCTGGGCTTTTGAGGCTGAGCAACTCTTATTCCTTTCATTAGTTTGCAAAAAAACGGGTGAACACCTACAGGTTTCCCATCAATATGGTTATGTCTGGCTGACAAGGCAGATCTAAAATTGCTGATCAATCTGTAACATAATCTGGACTCTGCGCACTCCGAGAGGCAGTTCAATATATCTTACAGATCAGATCCCATGGGATCCACCTCCCGTTGAAGGCACCCACTCACCCAATGTTTCCATGCAGTAGAATATCATTTACGGGTGGAAGGAGCCCAAGCCTACTGTATAAATTTGGAAGCCGCCGATGAAAGGCCTTCAATTTGTTCGTGTCGCCTGATACTTTCCATATCATGAGCGTCAGTTGATCCTGCAGGACCAGTGGATGGGGAGACCTGACTGGGTCCAGGAGCAACTGTGGAAAAACAGGAAGTCGAAAGGGTAGATCTACTGACAACTCCATGAGAGTATGAAACTAGGATTGAGTCTTCCATAGCGGTGTGACTAAATACAACAATGCTGACTGTCGACGGACTTGGGCTGCCACTCACGGGATCATCGCAAAGGGTAGATAGGTGTAAGCTGTCTGAGATACCCAATGATGGAGAAAAGAATCTGTTCCCATCGCCATCAGATCTGGTCTCCAGCGGAAGAGCCTGGTAAGTTGAGCATTCAGACGAGAGGCAAACAGATCAATGATGCATGGGTCTCGAGCAATCATGATCTCTTGAACTAGCTAAGGATGGAGTTTCCAATCGCTGAAGTCTCTCAGGAATCTGGAATACCAGTCCGCCACTAAGTTGTCTTTGCCAGTAATGTATTCTGCTAAAACCGTGATCTTCTGCGATAAGCAAAAATGCCAGAATTCTTGGGCTATGTTAGATAACAGACTTGATCTCGTACCTCGCAGGTAATTTATGTATCGTACCGCTGACCCATTGTCGATTTGAAGAAAAATGCAACAATTATTCAGACGAGAGGCAAACAGATCAATGATGCATGGGTCTCGAGAAATCATGATCTCCTGAACTAGCTAAGGATGGAGTTTCCAATCGCTGAAGTCTCCCAGGAATCTGGAATACCAGTCCACCACTAAGTTCTCTTTGCTAGTAATGTATTCTGCTAAAATTGTGATCTTCTGCGATAAGCAAAAGTGCCAGAATTCTTGGGCTATGTTAGATAACAGACTGGATCTCGTACCTCGCAGGCAATTTATGTATCGTACCGCTGACCCATTGTCGATTCGAAGAAAGATGCAACAATTGCTCTTCACAGGAGAGATGGACTTGATGGCAAAGGAACCCACCAGCAGTTCCAGACAGTTAATGTGAAGTTTCAATTCTTCTTCTGACCAACATCTGCCAGTAACAAACTCTCCACATCTTGCGTCTCAGCTCCAACGACTGGTGTTCAACTTGATAACTACATCCGGAGAGACTCTGAAATGGCCTTGCTATTCCAAGCTTCCATGTGGTTCAACCATCATTGGAGTTCTTCCTGTGCCTCAAGAGTCTGGGCAATAGAATGATCGTATCTGACCAGGAAAAATCGCTTAAATAGAGGATGCCATAAGACCAACAATCCTCACCAGGGACCTCAAAGAAACCGTTTCAACAATGTTGGTTGCATTCCCCCTGGATAGATTTTATTTTGGCTGGAGAGAGGAGTAATTGGGCCACATAGAGTCGATCTGGAATCCTAGAAAGTCCATCTGTTGAGATGGAGTCATCATGGACTTCTTGAGGTTTATTACAAAGCTGATGTTCTGAGGTAGAGATATTGTCCATTGCAGATGGGTTAGTAACAGAGAACGATCCTGTGCTAACAGTAGCATGTCGTCCAGCTATATGATCATGCTAACTCCCATTTCTCATAACCAAGTCACCACGGGTTTCATGAGTTTGGTGAATACCCAAGGGGCAAAAGAGAGGCCTAATGGTAGGGAATGATACTGGAACCATTGGTCCTTCCATTGAAACTGGAGGTAACGTTGGTGAGAGGAATAAATTGGGACTGTCAGATAGATTTATTTTAGATCTAACCGGACAATCCAGTCCTTTTCTAGCAACAGATCTCTTAGAAGGTAGATCCCTTCTATTTTGAAGTGACAGTAAGTGCAAAGGGGTGAACGCTCTGAGATTTAGAGCCAACATCTGACCACCTCCTTTCTTTTGGACCAAGAAGGAGTTGCTGCACAAAACCTTCTTGTTGAAGCGTCCCCGCAGCAATGGATTTTTTGCCAAAAGATCTAACAGCTTGGATTCTATAAAAGACTCTTCTTGTTGGGAAAAATGGAGAGGTGAGGGGGGGGTCTGTTGAATCGGGACATGTGTCATTTCTATCTGATACCCTTGAACAGTGTTCAAGACCCATGTATCTGAGGTAATCTTTGTCCCTTTGTGAATGAATACATGGACAGGTAAGAGTGATTCTTAACTGCCATGATGTCTTATGATATAACCTGACATGTTTATTTTCCCTCCCTTGTTATGATAAGGTTATTGGGTACCTTGGTATTCAAATTTCTTTTTGATTGCAAGAACGGATTCCAAACAGAGCTGAATCTGGAGTCTCACAGCTCGCTGGCGAGTTCTATGCGTTATAAAAAATTACCTGGGCGGGGTGGCATACATGACGCCGACTGACGCACTATCCCAGCCAGGATCGGAAATTGAGTGCAAGAGGGCCGTGCACGGCCCCTGATGTGGGGAGGTGCTCTATGTCTATGTGGGACCTATGCTAGACCTTCTTTCGGTCGGTCCGGGACTCAGGGCTCGGGATTGCGGGGAAAGGCAGATTAGAATAGAAGACCTGGGATCAGAGATCGAGGGAAAGCCAGAAACTCCACCAGAGTGAAGGCCTGGCGATCCCGGGCTAGAGCAGGACACAGTGACGCCAAACAAGGTGAGCCGGTTGGCTCTTTCCCCACATCCTTGGACCCAGTTAATGCTACCTTGGGTGGAGGGACGCGGATCAACTACACCACGAGGAATTGCTGGAGCTGCAGGGGCCTCCGAGGCGCTTTAATCCGGGGCTAGGTGAGTAACCATCTCTGCGGACTGGCCACCAGCAGTTACCACGGTGGGCCCTGAGAATAATGTCTGGATGTTACAGTGGACGTCGGAGGCACTAAGGTGGCTGTATAAGCACAGGTGCGAAACGCCACCTCCATAATTAAAATGAAATCTCTCACCTGCCTGAAAGCGGAGGTGAGCCCCAGTAAATAGTTGCTCAAGAGGGTGGTATACCAGTCCCCAATACGAGATAACAGGTGGAGAGATACTTACATGAACTGTGACCGCTGACAGGAGAGTGGGTGACTTAGGTGCCCAGTACCCAGAAGCCCAATAGCAGGAGCAAGATTTTGGAATGCATCCTCAATGAGGAGTTACGATAGCAGTGGAAGGACGGATCTGAACCCCTCGGGGTGATTAGTTCACCACAAGACTCCAGATGTAGCCTATCCCACTGTAGGAGCCAGAATCCTTTTGAAATATTGATCCCTGACATCCCCGTGGGGAGTGGATAGACTGGGAAGGTGGTGTGAGTCACCTAGAGTGCCCCAAACCAAGAGGTTCACCAACAAAGGAGTTAACGGCAACACTGGCCCCCAGATGAAGCCGTAGGGGAAACCTGGGGCACAGTCAAATAAAATGCACAAATATGCTTTCCCAAAATCAACGGCTCCCACCCCAGAACAGCGACCGGAGGATGCAGTGGAACGCTCCCTGAGCGCAATAATGGCGGCAATTGCGGAACTCAAAGGCATATTAGAACCTAAATCGGACGCACCAACAGTAGACGTGAATTTTCTGAGGGCCGATTTTCACAAAATGGCTGACAAAGTGGCTGCCGCAGAAGGAGGTTAGGCACAGGGTCAAGACTGATTTGCATATGGTTGGGTCCAAACTGGGGAGGCGTAGTGGGCAAAAGAACAATGGATTTAACCCAGATCTTTTGACTGGGAAGAATGTTGCATGATCAGCATTCCGTCCATCATTTGTTTGCTATAACACTTTTCGCCCTAAGTGGGATGGGTATACCCAGAAGTGGGTCCCTTGCTCACTGTGCCACTGGATTTAAGCTGGCCTGGCTGAAGAAGGGTGACATACCTTGAAACTGGTCCCAGGATGCTTGTTTCCAGTCCAGGGAGGACCTGGCCTGGCAGTTTGGTCTGGACTGTTCCCATGGGGCACAGGGTCAAGACTGATTTACATATGGCTGGGTCCAAACTGTTGTGGCTTTGTGGGCAAAATAACAATGGATTTAACCCAGATCTTTTAACTGGGGTAGAATGTTAGCATTATCAGCATTCCGTCCATCATTTGTTTGCTGTAACGCAGAAACGGAGGTGGCGCATCTGCAGACCAGTACGAAAAACTTGAGGAGCAAGTTTATTCACTTTCTAAACAACAAGAGGTGATGGTGGCTACACTGGAAGACCAGGAAGGGCTGGCACAAAGAAATAATATCAGGTTGTTGGAAGTCCTTGAAGGGATGGAGGGACTGATTTTGGATCTGTTCCTGGAAGACTTAATCCTCAACCACCAGCGAGCTCATGGAAATCTACACTATGAAAATGCAGTGATACGCTTCTTCCCAGATTTCACACTCCACGTCCAGGGGCAGCAAAGGACGTTCGAAGGAGTCAAAAGAGATCTACATTGCAAGGACATTAAATACTCTATGCTATTCCCAGCGAAGTTGAGGGTGGTCGCGGAAGGGAAAATGTGGTACTTCAGCACCACAGAGGAAACTTGGGAGTGGCTGGAAGGTTGGCGCACTGTGGGCCGTAACTCACAGAGTGGAGATGACAGGGACCAGCGACACACAAGCATGGGGGACCGGCTGAGAACGGGTCACATATTTCGGACTAAGGTATATCTAGAATGGGGAAATGGCTCCAGCAGGGATGGTGATGATGTAACATTGGTGCCTGGAGATATGTTGGGGGCTCTCTACGCTAGGTGGAAGGTGAGATTGTGTATACAGGACTGTACCCACTGGGACATGCATTTGGCTGATGGCCAGTTGGAAATGCTTGGCAGGACTGGCATAGAACTGGGGGAAATTTGGCATGTGCGGGATGTTGGGGAAAGTGTTCTACCTGATTAGCAGTTATTCAGATATGGGTGACAGGCACTCTGTGAGTTGGGGATGTGGGTGTTTGTTTCACCTGCCAGCAGGGACGGGGAAAGGGGGTTTCAGGGTTTGAGGGGTTGTTTTAGTTTTCTTGGAAATACATATTTTTTGTTAGTGAAAAGCTGGTATGCATGATTTGTGAAGTACTTAGCAATTGAGAAGAAGTGGGTGATATCTAAATGTATAGCGATGGTGATACGAAATTCTAAATGGAAGATCTAAGTATGAAGGAGTCATGCCAGGGGAACATAAAAAGGTCAACAATCTCAGAACTTTGTCTTGGAATGTCAACGGTTTGGTCAATCGTATTAAGCACACTATCATATTGCAATATCTCCAAAGACATGCCCCATATCTGGCACTGATCCAAGAAACGCACCTTAAAGGCAATAGGTTCAAAGCACTAGATAGATACGGCTATAAGCTTGCTGCACACTCAGGTTATACAACAGGCTTGAGAGGGGTGGGGATAATGGTCAAGACCAGCCTCCAATTGGTTGTGAGGAAGATTTGGCATGACCCCTTAGGAAAGTATGTGGCACTTACTGGAACATGGGAGGGGCAGATGCTGAATATAGTTTCAGGATACATACCACCAGCCTTACATGCGGAGGCACAGGAGGTATCCTAATATTAGCGGGGGGACATGAACTCCACTATGGATCCGGAGAAGGATAGGGTAAACAAGGCTGCAAGAGGGAGGGGGTGGAGCCGCTTCGCACCTTTGTAGAGGCTATGGGCCTAGTGGATGGTTGGCGCCTTCATAACCCCAGAAAGCGACAATATACCTTCTATTCAGCTTTGCATGGCAGTTACTCGTGCCTGGATCATATTCTAACCCTTCAGGGTTGCGATTGGTGGTTCCGGAATGCCCACACCACGTCATGAGGAATCTCATACCATTCTCCAGTGGAGTTGACCCTCCAGGGCCCGACGAGATTGAATGTCTTGCCACCCAGAAAAAACACCTTGGTTTTTATGAAAAAGGATCTGGCTGACCAAACTAGAGAGAGGACGAAATTGTATTTCTAGGAAAATGAGGGGTCAGTCGACTCGGCATGCACCCGATGGGAGGCTTTCAAGCCGGTACTACGTGGGCATATTCAAGCCCACGTGGGGGCCTGCAAACAGGAAAAATAGATCCACTTGGATACGTTGGAGTCGGATGTCGCTGCTATAGAGGCTAGGATTCTGGCTGCCGAGGAGGTGGACCCACCTCTTACGCACCAACTTGAACTTAAAAAACATGAGATAAGGCCAACAAAATGATTGCCTGTTTGGAAAAAAGGGACAGAGAATGTAATTGGGTGGCTGAAATATGTGATCCACAGGGGGCGAAGAACATTACTGAAGTGGGGATAGTTGAGACATTTGCGAAATACTAGGAAGGGGTGGACGCCTCCAACCCTGTCAGAAGGAAAACAGAATGTTGGGAACTGCTGATTGACGTCCGGCTACCCACGGTGACCGATGAGGATAGTGAGAACATGGCAAAAGATATAAAGGTTGAGGAGATTGAAGGGGCAATCCAAAATTTGCAGACAGGGAAGGCCCCTGGACCAAATGACCTACAGCGGAGCTCTTCAGGACCATGACAAGCGCTTTGGTGCCGCACTTCTTGACTATGTTTGAGGAGGCTATAGAAAGAGGTCTTCTACAAATCAAAAGGTAGGGAGGAGGAATATGTGTCTAGTCTGTTCCCCAAAGTAATCTTATTTATCATAAGTGGACATAGACACTTGTAACTGCGTTACGCACAGTAGTGTAGATAACCCTCATAAACGTTATGTATTAAGGTAATGCGGTTTATGTTGATTCTCCGCCCCACATAAACGTTATGGCATTTATCATCGGGTCATCGTTTGTGCTGTTTGCCTACCTCAAGCCTGAGGTCAACTCTGGAGTAACGCAGCAGTGTCCAGAGAAGGGTGAAGCCACAATGGAGGGTTTTTATGTTAAAAAACACACCTACGTCGAAAAAGTCAATTTATTATAAAGCTGACGTGGTGTGGTATTAAAATTCAGATGGGTATACTCTTGGACCTAGTTACTGGGTCCTAGTATATCACTTCAAAAAATAAAAATAAACTGCCAACATGTTTCTGCTCCTTTTGGCCCAGCCGGGTCTATGGAGCATTCGTCAGAACAAACATAAAAGTTAAAATAGTACTCACACCCTTTTTGTGTGGTATTTAAGTGGATCAATTATTCTCACTGTGGTCTAGAAGGTTCAATTAAACCTAGAAAGAAAACACAAATAATTCTATTTGTATAATTCTGTGGCTCCTATTTGTGTCAATTAATCACACTATATGTAAAACAAACATTTGGATGCACTGTTGCTTACATATATAATTCACTGAAATTTGGCAACAAAAATGGGGAGACTGGTTGGCGAATTACTATGGAGAAATCCATGTGAAACAATTACTGTTATGCATGTAGACTTGTGCATATTTACAAAAATTAGCGTATTGTTAGTCAGATCTCAGATTCTAATAGACCCCCGCACTTGAGACACATTGAAGTTCTATTGGTTCATATGTGGTTGTTAACGCTAGGATGGAAGTTCGTTGTGCATACAAAGTAAATACAAAGCATACTCTGTGGTATTTAGTTGGCGCTTGCACTTTACCTTATTGAATGCCAAGTCGCGCTTCCTCGGGGAAAAGGACATCTTTGTCCCAGGCTGTACAAAAAAAGGAAAGAGGCGGAAAAGGAGTTTGACCGTTTTGGTACATTACCCTCCGCGTGCTCTGACCGTCTCTGTTAGTAAACCGGAGAGTTTCAATCGTACCGGGCATTCTCTCCGTCTTACCCGCTTGTAATGGCGAATTCCGCATCTGGTGCTGGCGCTGCCCCCGGATGCGGAAACTCGTCAGAATCGGGTTTTTGTGCTTTGCCGATTATAGAGATAGTTAACAGACACAGTAATGGGTCCGTTACTGCTGGGAACATAGAGAAGGGGACTTTAATGGCATTCCTCTTCGTATTATTTATCTGAGATCTAAAATACGTAATTATACATTTCAAGGTAACACGAGCGTGATAATTACAGCTAGTGTTTAAACTGGTAAATTATAGATTTTTTCGTTATTTAGTCGGTTTTAGATGATAAAACCGATGACTGTACAGATGTTAGAATTGTGTGGCAATATTTAATATGTTGGTACTGATGACATTGGGCAATCGAGGAAGGACTTCACACATAATTAATTGTTGTTTATAATAATATGGTTCTGTGTTGGAACCATTTTTTCTGTGATGTCATACTGTAGAGCCCAACATTCTTAGTTAACATTGCAGGAAGAGGGTGATGCTATGAGTGATTGGCAGAACAATTAAGCAAAATGATGCCACTGTACATTGTCATTCAGCCCATGTTGATGGGTTTTGAGTCTGTTCACCCAAAGTGCAGGAAGAGAGCAAATAACCAGCCAAGATCTGCCCTACTTGAAACCATCTCAAAAGAATCTACTAAGGATCTTGTCACGTGTGTCACAACATACTGTCCGGCCACATACAAAGTTCAGAAACTGATCAATAAAAATTGGCGTATCTTGACTTCAGGCAATCTAGAATGGCCTAAGCCAAGATTCGCAAACCGGAGAACACGCAACCTAAGAGACATGCTTGTGCATACACGTCCAAGACAACAACCAATAGTAGACATTGTCAGAAATCCATCAATGAGTAAAATCACAGGCCATTACCCATGTGGATCGTGCCAAGTTTGCAATTCAACAATGACTAGCAAAACATTACAACTTTCAGAAACGCTACTCTGGACTCAGAGACAACATACCACCTGCAATTCGACACATGTGATCTACATGATCACATGCCCATGTGGTAAACAATATATTGGAATGACCTGCAGGAAAGTCAAGCTAAGAGTTGGGGAGCATAAGAGCAATATAAGAACAAAAAAGAACAATACCAAACTCTGTACCCACTTCGTAGAAACTGGCCACAAAGTTGAAGATCTAAAATGGACAGTAATCGAGATGCTAACATACAGAGCAGGAAATTCAGAAAAAACCCTTTATGAAAAAGAACAAAGATGGGTGAACAGACTCAAAACCCATCAACATGGGCTGAATGACAATGTACAGTGGCATCATTTTGCTTAATTCAATCACTCATAGCATCACCCTCTTCCTGCAATGTTAACTAAGAATGTTGGGCTGTACAGTATGACATCACAGAAAAAATGGTTCCAACACAGAACCATATTATTATAAACAACAATTAATTATGTGTGAAGTCCTTCCTCGATTGCCCAATGTCATCAGTACCAGCATATTAAATATTGCCACGCAATTCTAACATCTGTACAGTCATCGGTTTTATCATCTAAAACCGACTAAATAACGAAAAAATCTATAATTTACCAGTTTAAACACTAGCTGTAATTATCACGCTCGTGTTACCTTGAAATGTATAATTACGTATTTTAGATCGTAGATAAATAATACGAAGAAGAATGCCATTAAAGTCCCCTTTTCTATGTTCCCAGCAGTAACGGACCCATTACTGTGTCTTTTAACTATCTCTATGATCGGCAAAGCACAAAAACCCGATTCTGACGAGTTTCCGCATCCGGGGGCAGCGCCAGCACCAGATGCGGAATTCGCCATTACAAGCGGGTAAGACGGAGAGAATGCCCGGTACGATTGACACTCTCCGGTTTACTAACAGAGACGGTCAGAGCACGCGGAGGGTAATGTACCAAAACGGTCAAACTCCTTTTCCTCCTTTTTCCTTTTTTTGTACAGACTGGGACAAAGATGTCCTTTTCCCCGAGGAAGCGCGGCTTGTCATTCAATAAGGTAAAGTGCAAGCGCCAACTAAATACCACAGAGTATGCTTTGTATTTACTTTGTATGCACAACGAACTTCCATCCTAGCGTTAACAACCACATATGAACCAATAGAACTTCAATGTGTCTTAAGTGCGGGGGTCTATTAGAATCTGAGATCTGACTAACAATACGCTAATTTTTGTAAATATGCACAAGTCTACATGCATAACAGTAATTGTTTCACATGGATTTCTCCATAGTAATTCGCCAACCAGTCTCCCCATTTTTGTTGCCAAATTTCAGTGAATTATATATGTAAGCAACAGTGCATCCAAATGTTTGTTTTACATATAGTGTGATTAATTGACACAAATAGGAGCCACAGAATTAGACAAATAGAATTATTTGTGTTTTCTTTCTAGGTTTAATTGAACCTTCTAGACCACAGTGAGAATAATTGATCCACTTAAATACCACACAAAAAGGGTGTGAGTACTATTTTAACTTTTATGTTTGTCCTGATGAATGCTCCATAGACCCGACTGGGCCAAAAGGAGCAGAAACATGTTGGCAGTTTATTTTTGTTTTTTGAAGTGATATACTAGGACCCAGTAACTAGGTCCAAGAGTATACCCATCTGAATTTTAATACCACACCACGTCAGCTTTATAATAAATTGACTTTTTCGACATAGGTGTGTTTTTTAACATAAAAACCCTCCATTGTGGCTTCACCCTTCTCTGGACACTGCTGCGTTACTCCAGAGTTGACCTCAGGCTTGAGGTAGGCATACAGCACAAACGATGACCCAATGATAAATGCCATAATGTTTATGTGGGGCGGAGAATCAACATAAACCGCATTACCTTAATACATAATGTTTATGAGGGTTATCTACACTACTGTGCGTAACACAGTTACAAGTGTCTATGTCCACTTATGATAAATATAGAAAGAGGCCACCTGCCATTGGATCAGCGGACAGCCACCATTGTTGTGATACCCAAGGCGGGCAAACTGCCGGACTGCTGCAGTTCATACTGACCCATATCCTTATTGAATATGGAAGTTAAGATTCTCGCTAAAATCTTGGTGAACCACCTCTCGGGGGTGATCACGTTGTTTATACATCCCGACCAGACCGGATTTATTCCACACAGGAGCACCAGACTAAGAACCTAAACCGCTTATATGGTGGGATGCATCTGACCAATTCCTGATCGAAGGTGGAAGCGGCACTACTGTCATTGGACGCAAGTATGGCGTTTGACAGTATCGAATGGCATTACTTATTCGCTGTCTAGGACTGATTTGGGTTTGGCCCGCGGTTTCAATCCTGGATTAGACTCCTCTATACACATCCATTGGCTTGGGTGCTGGTAAATGGTTCAGTTTCTCGCTTGTACACCCTGCACAGGGGAACGAGACAGGGGCGTCCACTATCCCCAATGTTGTTTGCATTGGCTCTGGAGCCACTAGCGGCATAGGTGCGAGGAGACCAAGTGGCCCCCGGAATCATTGGTGGTGGGAAATGGAAGGAGAACATTTCTTTGTACGCCGATGATGTTCTGCTATACATGACTAGGCCTTGTTATACAATTAGCAGGCTCCTTCAAATCTTTCAATTATTTGGGGGGTATTCCGGTTACCAAATTAACTGGGATAAGTCCCTCATATGTATGCTCTCGGATGGCCCACCCCCCCATTCTTCCCAAGGGGATACAACTTCAAGAGATTGTTTCAAATACTTGGGCATTACCGTCGCCAACACAGTAACAGAATTCAAAGCGAGTAACCTGCTGCCCCAACTGGAACATCTGAAAAGAGACGTGGCACAATGGAGGACACTACCGCTCTCTCTGATGGGGAGAGCAGTACTGTTTAAAATGATGTCACTGCTGCGAATGATATATGTCCTCCAGAACACAATAAACAAGATACCGGACTGGTGCTTACGAGAGATAGACAGGGAGTTGCGGAAACTATTGTGGGATAGAGGTGGTGCCAGAATAGCATTAGGCAAACTCCAACGAGGAGTATAGGAGGGTGGCCTGGCTGTGCCAGACCGTAGAAAGTATTATTGGGCATCACAGCTGATGATCATTTATGACTGGATCTTTGGAAACAGGAATGACCCGGCATACCAAGTCGACCACCTCGTGAAGGGCACTATAGGTTATCCAGCTGCACTGTATCGCAAACAGGCAAGGAAGTTTATGCACCCACATATGCAAATGTTGTTAGAGGCATGAAATGGGGCTAATAAATTCCTTGAGTGGGACAGTAAATTGACAGAGTGCACCTCACTATGAGATAGTGATATGTTAATGGACGTCGGCAAACTACAGAGCTTCAGTAAATGGAGGCTGCTGGATATTGCTCACCTTGGAGATGTATGGAGGGGGCAGGTAATCATCTTGTTCGAAGACTTGCAGCGAGGATTCCAACTACCAGAAGCGGAAAGGTATATATATATGCAGCTGGGGCACGCACTACGTCAGCATATCAGGGAGGGGGATTGCATCCCGGAATATAGTCCATTGGAAGACCGGCTCCTTCCCACCTAACTCCTTAAGGGCATTACGGGAGGCCTGGGAAACTGACATTGGGCTACTAGAGGACGATGATTGGGTAGAGGTCATAAAAAGTCCAAGAGAAGTGGAGGTTAGAGTGAGATTCAGGCTAATACAACTAAGAATCCTCCACAGATCTTATTCCACAAGCACACTCATACATAAACTTGGATACACACATACAGATAATTGCATAGGGGGTTGTGATGACCAAAAAGGTACCTTTTTCCACATTCTTTGGGAATGCCCAGTAATATATCACTACTGGGGTAAGGTAATACGAGTGATGTCAGACGTCTTAGGACAAGAATTCGCTATCAATGCCAGGTGGCAAATACTATGTTTAACGGGAGAACAGACATGGCCGAAATACCAGAAACTCTGGCTCATGGTGGCAGCAATGGGGGCCAAAAGGAATATTGCCAGGGCTGCTCTACCACCGAAGGTGGATCAATGGAAGGTCGACCTAGATTGGTGCTGTGCTGCAGAAGAAGTGGTGTTTGAGGGCAGGGGATGTCCCAAGAAACAAGAGAAAGTGGGCACCACTGGGAGGCTTAAAGGGGCCTGTAAGTTGAAGGGGGAAGGAGGGAGGGTGGCGGGCCTGACATCAGATGGGGTAAGTGCTGTCGCATGAGAGAGGTTAGTGGTACACGAGCCGGAATGCCTAATGTACCAAGGGGTTTGAGGAATTTAAAATGTATGCTTTGTTGTCTTTACCATTTATTCTCTGTGGGTATGGTACTGTATACTGCATAATATACATATACAAATAAAAACATTTGACAAATTTTGCAACGTCCTTGACAAAACAGTCTCCGAAGGGTTGACATTCTGCTAAGGGACCGGGTTCGGCAGAGGCCAGTTCTGCTAGTTGTGGATTGATTCGTAACAGCACAGATTTGCGCCTCTCTTAAGAAAGCTTGCAATTGCCGTTGCCTATGAGGCAAATTGCTTGTTGAGTCCAACAAGCAAGGACCTTGGGGTGAATTGCAGCATCCATTTCTTGGGCCTGAAGTACCAGCTCCAACATTTTTGCCAGAGTCCAAGAGTTTGTTTTGACACACTCTCAAAGCTCTGTCAATTCCCTTCTTAGGGTCTTTGTGGAATTTTTAAAGGAAACTCTGCATTGAGGAGTCTATGTCTGGAGTAAGAGCTGTCTTGTTTGTGAGATCTAGACAGGGGCATTCTGACCTATGGTAGGATCTGACCTCCTTATCAAATCTTTTTCGCAGATTATTCTGCATATATTCTGCCACTGCCAGGGCCGAGGACCAGTCAGAGGATCTAGGGTGGACAATACCAGAAGGGTCAAAAGTGAAAGGGGTCGGGTTGTAGGAGAAGAGATACGCTTGTGCTTTTTTTTTAGTGCTTAAGGGGACGTGACGTCTGGGAGGACGATTAATCTGTGTCTGCATCCGAGGTGGGGGAAGGCAGAGGAAGGGACAGTAGCAGAACGAACACAGGACAAGTACTATACTCATGATCCTTTGCTTTCTTTGTAACCTTAGTGTAAATTTTAACATGCGGCCAAGAGTGGCCAGGAGGTTCAGTGGGAGGAAAGGGATTAGAAGGGGTGGTGAATGGAGAGAGAGGGGCCGCTACCTACCAGTCGGTCAAGTCGTTGTGAGATAGATAAGGAGGAAGACGATAAGGCCTTATCCATTTTTTTCTCTAGGGTTTTAACAATTAAAGTTTCTACATTCTCTTCATAATAGAAAGTCTTCATCATCTTGTGGACCATAGACAGCTAGGTCCTGTTCATACACCTCATAGTCAGACATGGTGTGAGGAGGAGGAAACTTCCTGTCTAAGATCCCCATGAGGGAAGCCAATTACTTTCAGCCCTGTACAGCTTTAGATATAGGGCGTAGGGTAGGAACAAAAGAGAGCTGCAGCAGAAGACCCAGGTACCCTAAACTGCTTCAACAGGACTGAAGATGGTGTGGCCCTAACAGCCTGAGAAGCAGTTAGAGTTTCCAAAAATTATTATTATTAAGCCAATTGTATTGCCAAATAAGTAAAAGGCTGAGAAAAAATGTCCGATTTGTTTTAATATGCCAATTAGCCGTTAGTACCAGCCCTGCGATCTGCTGGAGAAGGCCTGTTCTTCGATCCCGGGTCAGGCATCACCAGCTCAGCCATGGGAGGCTGCTGCGTGCAATAGCGTGTGCAGGCTCCCGAGATAGCGTATGCAGCCCAATTGGGCTGCCTATGCATCCTGCCCCTCGGAAGGGCCACTCCCTGGTCGAAGCACGCAGAGTGCGCTCATCGCAGCCGGTCCGCACGGACAACGGCAGGCAAAACAAAGGAACTCATTTGGGGAAAAAGACTAAAGGAAGGCGCGAAACGTGCACAAACTAAGAGGGGAAGGTACCACGGGATGGGGGGCATAGGCCTTTGTGCCTGCAGAGAATCAAAGGTCGGAAAACAACGGCACTACACCGCAATGGGTCACATGAGACCATACAATACAAGTAGGCACAATCACTTATACAGTCAATCAAATGAGCATGAAACATTAATAAGCATTGCATGTATAACCAATGAAATAACAAGGCACTTATCTTGACTGCGAAGCATAAAATGAAAAGGCAGCAAGATGGTGGCTCACTATTTTATAGACACTGGACTACTCTGATTGGTTATGTTAAGGAGGCGTGGTTCAAAGCCTCATAGTGTTAATACTTTTTTTAGGTCGAGGACCAAAAGGCTGCGTTTGCGCAGTCTCCGGTCGGAGATCTTATGTTTTTTAGATGAAGCTTGAACCCGCCTCTCTCCTCCATCTCTCCTCCATTGGCTGGCTTCCTAAACAGAGGACAGCCATTGGAGGAGAGAGGTGTCACTCCAAACAAGCCCCGTCTCTTTCGGATTCGGGGGCGTGTTTTTGGCATTCTTTCCACCTGTGACGTCATCCGTCACTCAGAACACCAATAGACGCCCCGAATCCGAAAATGCTCGGAGCTTTGCGGCCGCCATATTCCTGCTCCTTAAGATGAGGTAGGCCGCTGCTGTCCTCGTTCCCCGCCGTGTCTTTTTCCCACCCCCCTCCCGCTGTCCGTGCTGTCCGTGTTCCCGCCCCCTCCCGCTGTTCGCTGTTCGTGGCTCCCGCTGTCCTCGTTCCCGCCCCCTCCCGCTGTTCGTGGCTCCCGCTGTCCTCGTTCCCGCCCCCTCCCGCTGTTCGCTGTTCGTGGCTCCCGCTGTCCTCATTCCTGCCCCCTCCCGCTGTTCGTGGCTCCCGCTGTCCTCGTTCCCGCCCCCTCCCGCTTTTCGCAATTCGTGGCTCCCGCTGTCCTCAATCCCGCCCCCTCCCGCTGGTCGTGGCTCCCGCTGTCCTCGTTCCCGCCCCCTCCCACTGTTCATGTCTGTCTGTGTCCTCTGTAGCTCTGGCTGCCTCATGAGTTGCACTGTGGGGGCGGCGGCAGCAGCTGAAGTGGGAGGCTGCGACCCCCACGAAGCACTTCAGGCAGGGGCTCAGGGACGGAAGCAAGCATGGACCACTATGACACCCAGACCAACGACTACATGCACCCGTAGGACGACTGGGACCGGGACCTCCTGCTGGACCCCGCCTGGGAGAAGCAGCAGCGGAAGGTGAGCTCAGGTGTGGGCTGCGGTGTGTGGGGCCGGGGAGTGCACTCACAGCTGACCTCGCAGACCTCAGCCTTTCTTCATTGCGCCTCTCGGGTAGGAGTGGGTCTATTTTCCACTCTGGCTGCGAGGACGGGGGAGAGCGCTGCTAATGCAGAGAAGGTATTTCCTTTTCTGCCCCTTCCTTGTCCCCTTGCAGGCCGGTGTGGCAAGAGCAGCAGTGAGTGAGTCAATCGACGCTTCGTTTTCGCTGGTTGTGCGCTCTGGACAGCGTGTGGATTTCAACATATAAGATGAGAACGTGACTTAGATGTGACAGGCTTGGTGCTGCGGGCACCGAGGCAGCTGCCCAGCGCCTCGAGGTCTGCCAAACCAGAGTGGCGCTGAGTCAGCCATGAGAGCAGTTTGTAAGCAAGTGAGGTGTGGAGGAGACGTGCTTCAGAAGCTAGATTGTGACCTTGCATCTCAGCTAATCCTGGCGTCTCCGCTGAACAATAACGTGTGACCCTGGGTAAATAACTTCATCTCCCTATACCCCAGTCCCCCTTGATGCCCAGGCTCAGAGACAGGTTTCCCTGCTTTAATCATTGTGAAAAAAACACATAGTGGTACAGGTATCGTCTGTAACTTATTTATTTTAAAGGCATGTTGATTTAATTGATCATTAGAGGAACGCATTTGCAGGGGCGTTGCGAGCTTGTAGCTTCACACCTGCACTCACTTTAACGGCAGGTTGCACGGACGGACACACCACTATAAAAATGCATCAGTTTCCATGTGTGGGCAATCAGTGTGATCGGCCGTTTCATGTACACAGTGTGTATAAACAGCAACTGCATGTGCGTGCGAGTGCGCTCAGAGCTTCTAGGAGCTACAGCATGCTGAGCAGAGTGCAGATTCAAACAATGTGACCCTGGGCAAATAACTTCATCTCCCTATACCCCAGTCCCCCTTGATGCCCAGGCTCAGAGACAGGTTTCCCAGCTTTAATCATTGTGAAAAAAACACATAGCGGTACAGGTATCATCTATAACTTATTTATTTTAAAGGCATGTTGATTTAATTGATGATCAGAGGAACGCATTTGCACGGGCGTTACGAGCTTGTAGCTTCACACCTGCACTCACTTTAACGGCAGGTTGCACGGACGGACTCACCACTATAAAAATGCATCAGTTTCCATGTGTGGGCAATCAGTGTGATCGGCTGTTTCCTGTACACAGTGTGTATAAACAGCAACTGCACGTGCGTGCGAGTGCTCTCAGATCTTCTAGGAGCTACAGCATGCCGAGCAGAGTGCAGATTCAGAGTGCAGATTCAAAGTGCAGATTAGGAGTGCTTGCTTCCCTGCCCCCTGGCTGTGCTTGCTCCCCTGGCTGTGCTTGCTCCCCTGCCCCCTGGCTGTGCTTGCTCCCCTGCCCACTGGCTGTGCTTGCTCCCCTGCCCCCTGGCTGTGCTTGCTCCCCTGCCCCCTGGCTGTGCTTGCTTCTCTGCCCCCTGGCTGTGCTTGCTCCCCTGCCCCCTGGCTGTGCTTGCTCTCTTATGTGTGTGTGGGGCTCTGTGTGTGTGTGTGGGGCTCTGTGTGTGTGGGAGGGGCTCTGTGTGTAAGTGTGTGTGTGGGGCTCTGTGTGTGGGGGGGGCTCTGTGTGTGTGGGGCTCTGTGTGTGTGTGTGAGGTTCTGTGTGTGTGTGGGGCTCTGTGTGTGTGGGGGGGCTATGTGTGTGTGTGTGGGGCTGTGCGTGTGTGTGTGGGGGGCTCTGTGTGTGTGTGGCTCTGTGTGGGTGGCTCTGTATGTGTGTGTGGGTGGCTTTGTGTGGGTGGCTCTGTGTGGGTGTAAATGCAATAGGTCATGCATTTGCGAGCGATTATGCTATTGGCATTGTAAATGACAATGCAATTTATTTAACAATTAAGCTATTGGCAATGTAAATGACAATGCCATTTATTTAACGATTAAGCTATTGGCAATGTAAATGACAATGCCATTTATTTATGATTTAAAAAAAAAATCATGAGCAATGCCAATAGCTCTACCTTTAATAATGCCGAGACCATTGCATTGTAAATGCTTGTTATCATTGGCTGCTGTTTTTATGTGCAGTAAAAATTGAGAAGTATAAACTGAGCCTCTGTTACTGCCATAGAATCAGGGGCCCCTCATATCCTGCAGGGCGGCCTTGTCCGTTTTATGTTGCTATGTAGAAGGCCTTCTTTTCTCGTGGAATTAGATGAGCTGCTACGTGGAAAACTCGACTCCTAGTTAAATGAAAGTAACGATCCAATTAGATTCTTGAGACGTTGCAAAAGGTCCTTGGTTGTTATTTGAGAAAGGTTTGCACCACTTCCGTAGCTCTTTGGTGCAGAAAAACAATCAGCCCAAAGCGCCACACAGACTTTGATGATGGGAATGAAGTAAAAGTTTAAAAAAAAATCTTTAACCTTTCCTATCATCGCATCTTGTCAGGTATGACATAACACAAATGGCCACAAGGTGGACTATTGTACCGGTCTTTGTTCGAGAATTCCAGATGTTAGACTTCTTCCTGTATCTTTTCTGAATACACCAACAAGAACGATATTTCTTCACAATATGCCTTACTCTTTTCAAATATGCCACGAAATTGGACATGATAATACCGTACACTGTATTACAACTGAAAGAGCTGACGTGCTACAGACACTTGACCCAGCAACACGCGAGAAACGAGAAACATATCAAAGGGGACAGGCTGTGTCTGTATTCATTTAGGCATTTTAAGTTCCGTGTGTCGCTATTCTCTTATGACAAATCTTCCACCAACCCCCACAGGACATGCAGCACTGAGGGCTCTCTGCATTAATGCAGGTGCAAGCTAAAGCTGATGTGTCTTTTTCCTGTGAGATTTCATGACATTGCTATCCTTATCACTCTTGAAGCTATAGCATTAACAGGGGTGCAGGTTCAGAGCAGAGCGTCTGTTTGTATGCGTTTGCACTGTCTCAATTGCATAGATGTATCTCAAAATTTCTCCACTATGGTGCACGAGCTACAGAGAGCACCGCTCGGACACTTAAAGGGGCAATCACTCCTCACTGTTTCCAAGCATTGCTGTCTGCATTCCATGCACGGACACAGAGAAAATCCACGTTAAATGGGTGCACTTCTGCCTTGTGCCAGCGCTCTTATTCTGAGAAACAGCCATTACCACAGAGACTTTACCACGCAGTCTTTACCACGGAGGTAAGTACCATGCAAGTAAATATTTGTACTTTTACCACTCAGTACTTTACCACACAGGTAACTGTTTTGTGTGTGTGTCTGTGCACACATACACAGACTGTGTAGTTATAGTAAGGATTATCGGCCAGATCGCTATTAAAGAATTCACACATTTGCGAGGAATTGCATTTAAGGAATCTCTATTTGAGATTCCTTAAATGCAATTCATGAACCATTTTAAAATTGCGATATCGCAATTTTGGGCTGCTATTTACCGCGAGGTCAAACCGCGTGGTAAATAGCGAAAACTTAGAAAAATGCATTTAAATGCATTTTTCTAAGTTGCATGTCACACACACACATGTCCTTTGGACATGTGTGTGCGCAACACCAATGTAGATTACATTTCAGGGGTGCTACAGGGTGTCCTTCGGACACCCCTGGCACCCTTGAAATCGCATCCTTATTTGCGATTAGCAATTTGGTATTCGCAAACAAGGAGACTGTAGGAATCGCAATTTATTTAGCGATTTCTACATGAATCCCGATTTGCAAGTCCTTAATAGCGATTCCTTAATAATCACTATTAAGGACTCGCAAATCGGGACATTGATGAATCTACCTGAAAGTTTCCATAGGAAATGCATTTTTTGGTTTGAAAATAACTTTGGTGCGTATTTGCATGAATCTTCACAAAAACGTCAAAAATAAAGGTTCTTCGGCTCAGCTTCTTCCTGAAAAGGGTTCAGAGTGATCTGTCAAGTGGGGTCGGAGAACAAGGGAGAGGTCACAAAATGCATTTTCCCATGCAAGTTCCCATTGAAATTTCAAATAATACTACAGCCAAAACAGTTGAATGGAATTACACCAAATTTGACAGAGAGTTTAAAAAGTTTAAAAAATAATAATTTATTGTATATGTGCTCAGTAGTTTTTGAGAAATTATAGTTCAAATGTATAGATATATTTGCTGCCTCACATCAACAAAGATGTCTGGCAACCATTTTAGGACTTGGGGAGAGAAATACTGAGTCCTGAAAAAAATGAATAAAAATAAGTGGCAGAGTTGGAACAGCCTGACCACCTAGGTGCATTGGTAAAGGCCCAGGGGGACACCTCCCCACACTCACCCAGGGCCAAATCAAAAACACTGTTGCAGTACCACAGAACTGCTGCTGTAGTATGGGGAGAGTTTATTTTAGAGCCGGATCACCCTTTCACATTATAACGCCCCTGGGGTGGGATTAGGGCCAAGTGGTCAGTGCAGTTTCTTTTTAAAAATATGTATATATGGGTAGGGAAGGCATATGCAACCCAGTCCTCGAGCCACGTGTTGGCCCCGGGGACCCCATACCCATGGCCTGAATTTATTTTAAATTAAATACATCAGGCAGTAGGCCTGTGTGTGGCTCCTCTACCAGTGCCACATATTGACCCAAGCGTACCCAACCCCAGGGGCGTCAACCAATATTGCTCTGGCTTCTGGTGGGAGAAGAAAATAACCTTCCTGACTGCGCTGTTGTTGGCAGGGAACTCTACTTTGAACACCAGGAGCACAAAAGCTGCCACTGGGTGGGAGCAGAAACAATCTCTCTGTATTTGAGCGCGTGGGCAAGGAACAATGAATATGCAATAGCAGGAGCAGATATCAATCTCTCACTGAATGGGAGCCCATTCATTGTTACTGGCTCTCACCAGCACCCAGGATGGGTGTTGACTGGGGAGCCAGCAGGGCCTGGGGGCCTTGGGCCTCTGCCAGTGGCCCCTAATGGGATGTAAAGTTGTAGGTGCCCCATGTGAGACTGAGGCACCCACTAAAAAAAACAATGGCACAGCAGCTCAGTCATGTAAAAAATATAGGCTCTGGGTGCTCCTCGTGTGACTGGGGCACCCAAAAAAAAGGGGAAAAAGGTGCAGCCTTGCCACTTCTGTATTGTAGCAGGGAGGCTGCTCGATACCTGTGCACTGCTTCCCCTCGAAGCACCCCATAGCGCTCTGTGTGGTCTTTGTTTTTAAATATTATCATTGTTGTGGTGCCGCAAAAAGGGGCAAGGTCACCACCAACGATGCATAAGTGTTGTGGTAGGCAGCAAGGAGCTCAGCAGTCCCCTGAAAAGTATTGAAAACATGCACTGTAATTCTCCTTGGTCATTGAATGCATGACCCCCCAGAAGAGCTTACCATCATCTTTAAACCATTCTGAGCAGTATGCACTTCAGCTGGAGTGTGGTTAGTTTATGTCTGCATTTTGTGGCCTGAAAAGTGTTTAAAAAATACTCAAAAACATGTTTTGAGTTGCTTGGAATAAAAATGCCTCAATACATTTTTTTGGGACAATTATCAATTTGTATTGCCAAGTGTGTATTTATAAGCAATACATTAGTAGATGGTGATTGATAAATTATTGTGCCAAATTTTCGACATAGCAAATAAATCTGCTTGACATAGCTTAATGTGCGGACCCCCTACTAAAGCCAGTAGGCCAGCCTTTCATATGTTTGTGTTTTGACCCTTTTGCAAAATCAGTAGTTCCGCCTTACTTAAATGACACCTCTCTAAATTGTTTCTTTACCTTAAAAACCTCTTAAAGTGATGCTATACTTTGGTATGGTAATAATATCTTACTTTACATTTAAAAGAACCGTGTAAATTGACTGAAAAGGTTAAAGCGATGTTATATATAGGGGAAAATGTCAGTTAAGACGTAACCTTTTAAACTCTAAAAATCCCTGAAAATCACCAGTTATATTTCATTGAAATATCTATTACTCACAATCTTGTCATGCAGTACTTATGATCTCACATATTACATCGCTGATGACATAATCTATAACATCACTGATAACATCACTGATGACACCTGAAATGACATCATTGATGACAACACTGTTAGTTGTTTAGTTTGCAGAGTGGCGCAACACAAGACATTTATTGGTTCATTTATTGTTTGAACTACTTCATTGTTAGCAAAGGTTGAAGACTGTTATTTTTTAATACAGTTCCTTTACTGACACAAATTTGTGGATTGTTTTTATAAAGGGGGGGTTGAAAAACTCATGTAGCCAGGTGTATTGATTAGGCATGTTGTTAAACCACTAAAGGGGAGGGTGACTGGTGTTTCCGTCTCGCAGTGATCTGCTCATTTCATTCTTGGGGCCATGTTTACGAGTTTAGTGGTGCAGGGCAGCACAGCAAGGGTGCTGCCCTGCACCACAAAGAAAGAGCAGGAATATTTTATGTAAATATTTGAGCTTATATAGCGCACAGCTACCCGCAGTGGGTGTCCCGGCGCTTGCTTAGGGAACCCGTCCTGGTATTCCCCTGTGAGATAGCCCCGGCAGGGTATCCACAAGGTGAAAGCCAGGCATCCCGCCGCGAGGGGCCGTTGTGGAGATTAAGCAAGCTATTGCCCAGAGTCGCAGAGTGTGAACCCGTGAGTCGAGAAGGCACCGGAGCGAGAATTATCGAGTCCGTGGAATTTTTAGCCCAAGACCCGCCGAGGCGGGGAATTGAACCCTGGTCCAGGGCCGATCTCAGCTTCCGGGTCTGCCGCCTCTAACCCCTGAGTCACACTTCTCCCTATGCAATACATCACATTACTGTCCTTTCTCCTAGCGCAGGCACTGTATTAGTAGCCTAGCACCAATGCAGGCAATGCAGGCACCATTGCAACATGGTGCAAGGGTGCCTGTGTTGTGGGCAGAATTGTTTTTGTACAGGAAGGGGCACCTTCCTGCACAAAAACAATCCTGTAAGGCTTTTCCCCATTCTGTGTGTGCTGCGGACATCGAAAGAGGTAAAAACGAGGACAAATAAATATATTTCTCCTCATTATGCCTCTCGGGGCATATCTTTTTTGTGCATTCCCAGTTTACCAAGTTTGGTAAATCTGGAAATGCACCAAAGCCATGGGAGTTGCTTGGGAACACCTACGGAATACCACCTTTGAGCAGAGTAATGCAATGTAGCGATTTGCTCTGTGTTGTATTACTCCAGAATTTTTAAGCCATTCAAAGCCACTCAAAGTTGCTTTGCGGGCTTCTTAAATATGACATAAGGTTTACGACACTCCTGCATCATGTGGTGCTAGAGCAATGCAAACCGGGTCATAAATATGGCCTATTGTGTGTGTTTCTCTGTCCTCTCTTACCTAATCTAACAAGACTACTGCATGTCCTTAAGTAAACCTTGTTTGGCCTAAGTTTTACCACTACAATGTTATCAATCATTTTAATCTTCTTAGTTCAGTTAATCCCAAGAATAGAAAACGGTGCCCATAATGACATTGAGCAGACTGATTACAGTTTTCCGAAAGGCCTGAATGAAGACTACCAACTATCAGCAGCAATGTGGGTGATGCTAGAGAGCAGCAATGCCCATAGTGTGCAGCAGCATACTACAAAGCTCCGTCTGCCGAGGCCAATGTAGGTCTATCTGCCACCTATCGATTTTTAGGGCACAGCGAGACAATGTACATAAACAGTGATGCAAAACTAATTTCCTGTCAATGATTATGCATAATTAAGGTACTGAGTACTACTTGAGTCACATTTGATCTGTCTGCAGTCAGTATGCCTTTTAAATAAGGTGCATTAAACATTGTGAGCCATTACACAGACCATATTCATTTGTAATACACCATGCAAATCCCCCAAAGTTTATGGTTCATACAAGTCATACTCTGAACAAAGGGAGTAGCTACAAAGTTAAAATACCCCCACTTTGAACCAAAGCTTTTTTGGCACCAAGCAAGCAAATCAAGTCATCACAGCCCTAACCAGAAGAGCTTGAACACAAGGCAATATATAAATCCAACGATGTTTAAGGACATTTAATATCAAAAGAAAAATTAACGAATATCATGACATAAACACTCCCCACCGTGTCTGCATCCATGGCCTAGGGACTAAGAAAGTTGGCACCAGTATATGTGACATCACTAAAACACTAAACTCGACATGTCCACCGAAGCTGGTGGCATCTCCCAACACCTATTTTATCTGTGGAACTGCCACCTACACCTGGCTCCCCCGTAACTGGTCTGGTACCTGCAATCTGGCCTTCCTCCTCCCACTCACGTAGGGGCATCATATCAGCCGAAGATACAGCGGGCCAGGAAGCTGGGGTCTTCTTTAAAGGTATGCTTCAATTCTGGGGCCCCATGGCAAAAAGTCGAGCTATATTAGGACTGACCAGGGTCCTTGAGGCCACCATCACAGTAACAGCTGGTGCCCTCTCCAACATTACTGCAGAGCTGCAGGCGGACCACCTCATAACACTCCAGAACAGAATGGTCCTAGACGTCATCCTCGCTGATCGTGGTGGTGTATGTAAATTGATCAGCTCCAGCTGCTGCGTGTATATCCCAGACAACGCACCTACAGTATACGATGCCATCCAACATCTGCATCGTCTCTCTTCTGAAGTACATCTGGATTAAGGCAATTGGCCTCTTCACCGGCTGGATCTGTGGCCTTCTTTCCCAGTGGGGTTGGAGGGTCCTCATCTTCCTTGCATTAGGAGTAGCTGTCCTGGTCTCCTGCTGTTTGTGTTTTCAGTGCCTGCCAGTGCTCTGTACAATGTGTGAGCAGACCATCAAGCCTCCGCCATCAAACATTCACAACACCAATATGATGGTGATGATCCAGCAAGAAACAGATGGCCTTATGAACATTGACATTTCCTAAAGTATTTGCCACTCTATGGCAAAAGGAGGGTCTGAGGGAAAGTATTTTTCGATCGACAATCATTTTTAACAGGACTCCATTGGTTTTTGCATTGCCATCTCGTGGCAAACACTTTCACAGGACCCACCTGGTCGTTTTTCCTGACGTACAAGGAAAATTCTATCAGCACGACAAAAAACAATTTTTGCAGGCCTGCATTTCTGCCCAGAAACTGTCACCCGCCCAAACCCCTGTTCTCTGCAGTTCAACAGAAAGTTACATGGCCCTCAACCTGAGTGAATGATTCATTTTTCCCCTCCTGCTCCCAGCCTGATAAAACATCCTTGACACCATGATCAGGTTATCTGGACAATGGTCTGACTGCTGAACTTTCATCCAGACAATCGGAGAATGGCTCGTAAAGCCGGGGATTTTGATCAAGGCAACTGGGCAAAGAAACCTGAGGAAACCAAGCCCCGATCAAAGCAGAACTAACATTTGACTGTGTACCTTGCCTTGACCAGGTTACTAACTGCAAACACCACCTGGATCCGGCTAATCAACAACAAACACTGCCCTGATTGAACAATGGTCTGGCAGCCAGAAGGCTGGAATAAGAAATGTATAAAAGGCTTGTTAGCTACAGATTTAAGTAGCAACCTCCTCTGTCTTGTCTTTGACTAGCTTGGGATTCTGTTCCATAGCCCGGGCTATTGAAATAAATCTGGGTTCCTCCTGCAGACGAAGGCTCCTGTGTCTCCTTTTACTACGTATGAAGGGTATGGAAGATTTGGGCGGTTCCCCTGCCGCCGAGACCCTGTAAGTGGCTTTTTCAGGTTCTTCACAGGCATCTACCCAGTCATCCTTTTATCCTTCCATCCTCCCGCTGATATCCAGCATGTCATCTTTACATTCTGTCCTCTGCTCAATTTTTCACCCACTATTTCATTTGTTACCATTCTGTCTGTCCATCCATCTGTCTGCCTATCTATATCCAAACCTATCCTTTAAACGTCAAACCTATCCATCGACCCATACACCCTCTCACTTTGTCATCCATATTTTCACTTATCCATCCCCTTTTATCCATCCATTCTTCCAATCAGCCATCCATCCATCATCCATCCATCTTCTCTTTCACTCAACCATTCATCCTTTCACTCAACCATCCACCCTTTGGCCCATCCATGCAATCATCCATCAATCCATTTACCCTTTCATTAACTCATCCATTCTTTCACATATCCATCCATTGTTTCATTCATCCATTCTCACATCCAGCCATCATTTTGCTTATCCACTGATCCACCCTTTCACTTTGTCTCTCCAGTCACCCATTCCATCCACCCATCCAACCATCCATCCATCCACTCATCATCCATACTTTCACTCACTCATCCATCCATCCTTTCGCTCATCATCCATTTGCCCTCACTCATCCACCCCTTCACCCTTTCACTCATCCATCCATCTACCCTTTCATCCAGCTATCCACCTACCCTCTCCTTCACTCATCCATTCATTCTTTCACTCATCTATCATTACATTCATCCATCCTTTTGCTCATCCGTTCCTTCACCCTTTCAGTCTGTCCATCAATCTACCCTTTCATACATCCATCCACACGTACACTCACTCAACCATCCATCCTTTCTCGCATCATTCATCCACCCACCCTTTCACACATTCATCCATCCTTTCACTTAATCATCTATTCATCTATCCATCCGCCCTTTTTTCTCACCCTCCCACATTTTTGTTAATTATGAGCCTATCTGCTGATCTGTATACAAAAGAGGTCCATCAATAACCCCACCCCCCAGTAGCTGCAAAAGCGGGGTGAGGGTGGAGGGGTGGTAACGGCCCTCGTCTGAGCCAGTCTCAAATCACAACACTTCTTTGTGTCAAGAAGGCCTAAAAGATACACTTTTCAACTAACCATTTTATTCATAGTCGTCTATGTACCCATTCGAGGGTGGCCAGACCCCTTCACCTAAAAGACATGACAACCACACCTCTGGAACTTGAAGGTGTGTGATTACAATCGAAAAGGTGGAAATCCAAGCCTCAGATCTAAAGTGCTTTTCTTTAATTCATAACTTTCAGAAGATGCACCGATTGGGTAGGGTTGATCATTTTAAAACATTTGTTTTGCTTGAAAAGGGATTAGGCCTGGGTGAAATGTAAGTTATACTGGCTTAATTTGCAAAACTTTAGGAATTTTGCCTTACGCTTGTAATGTCTGTGGGTGTTCCCATGTATCCAGCCATACATTCTGACACATTTCCAGATTTACCAACACTGGTAGAACTGGGACTGCATCAGAATTGTACTCCTCCCCACCAGAGGTGCAATGAGGAGAAATATCTTTATTTCTCCCCATGTTTCCTCTTTATAAGTGTGCTGCATGCTGCAGCACACTAGAAAGCACACTTAGAAAAGGAAAATGCTTCCGATGATTGTTTTTGTCGAGGAAAGTTATGTTATGTTATGTTATGTTAGCTTTTGGTAGAGCGCGACAGCTGCCCCAGCAAAGAGGCGTCCCGGCGCTAAGAGACCCAAGTCAGCACCTGAGGGAGAAGAAAAGGAAGGAGCTAGGGGGTTTAAGGATAGGGGAACAGATGTGTTTTGATGGCTTTGCGAAAGGCAGTCAAGTTATCCAGAGAGCGGATGTGCAGCGGGAGGGTGTTCCAGAGCTTGGCTCCCAGCACCTTAAAGGAGCGTCCACCAGTACGGGCAAGTCTCGTCCGAGGGACAGTCAGAAGATGTTGCCCTAAAGAGCGAAGGTTGCGTTGTGGCACATAAGGTGTTGAAAGTGGGCGAAGTAATTCTTGGCGACCAGTTTTAAGTATCTTGAAAATCATAATGAGTGTTTTAAACTGGATACGGGATTCAATGGGTAGCCAATGCAGTTTCCGAATAGTGGCTCTGGCTGAGCATCTGCGGGGGAGACCCACTAAGGCTCTAGCCGCAGTGTTCTGCACGCGTTGCAGTCGTGCAGTTTCCGCTTTGTTTGCGCCCAGTAGCAGTACGTTAGCGTAGTCCAAGCGGGAAAAGATTGTAGCTTCGATAATCAACTGGCGAGTTTTGGGATTGAAGAATCCAAGTATAGGATGGAGATTCCTTAACAGGCCCACACATGTAGCTGCCACTTTTTTTGTGCGGGTCTGGAAGCTGAGTGCGGAGTCCATCCACACACCAAGGTTTTTAACCAGGGATTTAGGAGGTGGGATAGTGCCAAGTGACGAAGGCCACCAGTGCTCGTTCCAGTAATTGGTGTTTTTACCGAAGAGCAGCACCTCCGTCTTTCCTGCGTTGAGCTGCAGCCAGTTGTCCGTCATCCACAGGGCTACGGCAGCTAGACCATCTCTAAATCTTGAGGCCGTGGTGGAAGGGCCTTCAGTAAGAGTGATGGCTAGCTGCGTGTCATCTGCGTAAGACACTAAGGAGAGGTCCCATGCTTTAGCTACTGCAGCGAGTGGTTGTACATATAGGTTAAAAAGAGATGGGCTAAGAGCAGCGCCCTGAGGGACACCCTGTCCAATGGGGTGTGGCTGGGAGAGAAAAGGAGGGGCAAAAACCTTGAATGATCTGTCTTTCAAGAAGGATCGAAACCACTCCAGGGCAAGACCTGAAATTCCTACATTGGCCAGATGATCTAGAAGGATGTTATGAGAGACCGTGTCAAAGGCTGCGCTGAGGTCTAACAGAATCAGCGTAGCACTTTGACCGGTGTCCAGTATCGTTCGTAGATGTTCCGACGTGGCCAAGAGGGCGGATTCGGTGCTGTGTCCCGGCCGGAAACCATTTTGGGATGGGTCTAGGATGTTATTATGATCCATATGCTGGGATAGGATGATGTTAGCGTGGGCCTCTGCAAGTTTAGATGTCCATGGGAGCAATGAAATTGGTCTAAAATTCTCTAACTTGGAGGGGTCAAGAGTCGGCTTTTTGATAATAGGGGAAACCCAAGCCTGCTTCCACGCGGTCGGGACAGTGGCCGAGGAGAAGGAGAGATTTAGTATGGAGGCCAAGGAAGGCAGGAAGAAATCAAGTGATTCGACGAATTGCGCTGGTCTCATCGGGTCTGCAGGGGAACCAGATTTGATTTTTATACAAATTTTCGCAAGATCCTCCTGTGAGATTGCGGGTATGGACATCAACATGGTGCCGCTGCTGATGGAGTTAAGGGGGTTGAGTGGAGCAGAGGCGGTCTTTGGAAATGATTTGTAGATTTTTTGCACCTTCTCAATAAAAAACGTAGCAAGATCTTCGCAATGTTGAGCAGAGGTGATGCTGGAGGAGGGAGATCTACTGCTCTGTAATTCTTCCAATAGTTTAAAAACGACTTTAGCAGGATTAGCGCTGGAGTTAATTTCGTCCGCGTAGAAGGTGGCACGTGCGGATTGGATAGCTTTGTGGTAGTTTTTTTGTTTAGACAGGTAGACAATTTTATCCTTTTTATTGTATTCTTTTCTCCAGACTCTTTCAGCTTTCTTGCATTCCTTTCGCATGGATTTTAAGGAGTCGTTATACCATGGGTTGGAAGGGGAACAGCGTCCCTTGGACCATTTGAGAGGGATAAGGGCATCTAGTCCTTTCGTGATCCAATCCAAATCCCTCTTTTCACAAAATCAAACCTGCCTGTAATGCTGGTGCAAGGGCACCTGCATTGGCGCTAGGTAGCAGTTTGTGCGCCAAAGCAGGCAGGGAGCAAGAAGGTGCTGTATAATGTTAAATATGGAACATTCCTACCCTCACCCTTTCATGCAGCACTGCAAGGTGGCCTTGGTGCGTTGCATTGCTTTGCGTGAAATAATGGTGAATATGGGCACCTGTTCATTAAAGAAGGTGTGTCATAAAGAAGTATCTGAAGACTGTAAACGCTCCGCTGGCTGGGTTTGGAGAGGCCAGTGGTTTACAATAGTCATGCTCTTCATTTCGAGTTTGTAATGGAAAGTTCTATTTTTCAATAAAAGGCGCTGAACCTGCAGGAAAATCCTCTCGTGACATTCCTCCACTACAGGTTTACTATGGTAAAGGAAACTTCAGCCATTGATTCTCTAGCAGATTTCGTTCTCCCTGCAGAAATTAAAAGAATTTCAATTAGAAGCCATTGGTAAATCAAGCCTTTGGTTAATAAGATGTGGAATTACAGGAGGAGGAGGAGGAAGTTTTAAAATCCAAAGTAGAAAATTCTCCTCCTCCATAGAAATAGTATGATGGAGGGCATTCCACTGGGACATTCCCTTTAGGATAAGTCAAGCTCTGCCATAATTAGAGTATTTTCTATGACCACCCAACTCCAAATCAAGTCTTTGGTCTATAAAGTGTGTAACCTTGGCATCTCCTTCAAACTACATTGACTCCATGTCTTACAGAAGGAGGAAGTGCTAAATCTGGAGTAGAATCTTTTGGTTGAATGTCCTGCACCAAATATATAGTATCATGGAGAACATTTCAAAGGGGATTTCTTTAGATTTAGCACTCCCTCCAGAAACCAGGGGATGTCTTGTTGCCACCCAACTCTGAATAAGGCATTATTGGCCATATGTATCATAGTTCCGTTTTGCGATTCCTAAATAGCGATTTTTAAGGAATCGCTATTTAGGAATCGCAAAATGGTATGTATAAAGAAAATCGTTTTTTTAGCGATTCTTTAATCTTCCTTATTTGCAAATTCGCATTTTGCGAATTCGCAATTAAGGAATAATTAACAATGCATTCCTATGGGCCAGGAGGCCCATAGGAATGATTGCAAAATAATTCTCAAATTGAGAATTCGCAATTTGCTAATCGCAATTTGAGAATTATTGCAAGGGTGCAGGGGTGTCTCAAGGACACCCTGCTGCACCCCTGTAAATTACATGTGTGTGCATACGGCGCACATACATGCCCAATGGGCATGTATGTGCGTCATATGCCACCCTCACAAATGCACAATTGTGCATATTTACAAGAAATCGCAAATTACCACCAACTACAAGTTGGTGGTAATTTGCGATTTCTAAACCTGAAATCGCAAGTCTAAAAAGCTTCATACATAGCATTTAAGGAATCGCAAAATTGTGATTCCTTAAATGCTTCAGCAAAATAAGGAATCGCAATTGTTTGCGATTCCTTATTTTGCTAATGTTTCTTACATTTCAAAACCGGTAAAAAGGCCGTTTGCGATTCGCTAAGGCCGAAATTCTGCGAATTTCGGCCTTAATGAATCGCAAAAGGCTTGATACATATAGCCCAATGTCTCTTTGAACTGGCAACATATGGTAGTGCTTTACTTTTCTTTAGGATGATCTTCTACTTGTCAAATATTTTCATGTCCCTGTCAACGATATTTCCATCCACACAAGAGGCAAACCACCAGTGGCAGTTGCAGAAGCTCCTTTTTCCAGGAAGAAGGGCACAGCTTGTAGCAGATGAAGTTCTATCCTGGGGAGGTCCAAAAAGCTAGACTCATGGTCACATGCTGTTCTTCCCATGAAGAAAAAGGATGAAATATGATGGCCTGTTTTAAACAATTAATCCAGATCCATGAGTACTAAAGACTGTCGCAGGCTACACATTGCAATTTTCCATGGAATTGACTAAGGGATCCTGCCCCATAAAATTATGTGGCTTTTTCCAGCTCAGGAAGTAAGTTTGAAGATCAGAATCTCACAAAGCTCCTCAGAAATGGAGGGATCCCTCAGTAACCTTGAGCAAAAAGGGGCATGTAAACATTAACTCTTCTCCCTGCCCCCCCGATTCTCCATGACAATGACTGATGAGTTAACACAATGTATAGTTGATTGCATTTTACTCCTTGGTATTTAGAAGTGGACCGATGACATGCCTGCTTAAATGTATTTCTAGTACAGAAGCCTTCCTATGAGGATCTGCTAATCAGGTATTACTTACGGGTCATCTGTATTGCCTTGAGATTCGCTCCACCTTGCTAGGTTCTTGCTGTCATGAGGAGGAACCATGAGCTACAGACAGAAAACATTGAAATGCTGACTTCTTCTTCTACAACTCGTATAAATCTCACCTCCACTCCTATTCCAATTGTGTGGGTTTAATCAAGTAAACTAGGAAGCTACACAGTCCTTGGAGGAGAAATGGAAGGACAGTCATGAAATAGACCTGGGTGTATGTGGCAGGGTTGTAGAAAGGGCCCGGAGACTGGGTCTCGGTATGTAAGGTTTTATTTTGATAAAGGTTTTCTTTTTACGCAAAGAGAGTCTTTCCGGAGAAAGTGTGGCTGGAACTGTTGTTGCTGATGCTCTCTGGGGATGTCTCGGGGTTCTTGCTCCTCTTGCTTGGCTCAATGGACTCTGCTCCTCCCTGGTTGCTCCACCGCAGGACATGCAGAAAAAGAGATATATATTGGCCGTCAGGTTTCAGTTCGATTAAAATAGTGACCAGGGGGAACCAGGGAGTGATGGGAGCACCGCTGAGAAGGTGTATATACACTTTATACTATATACACGTGGCCGGTGAGTGAGTTGTGAGGAAAGTGTGACAGGGGTACGAGGGAAGAGGGGTAGGACGAAGTATATACAAGAACGACCTACAGGTAGTAGTAGGTCGGACAAGCTACTGCAGAGACGAGTCTCTCCGCCTCCCGACCCAGCCGACACCCGCTGCCGTACCTGCTTAAGTCACACTCCTCCGAGAGTGTGGCTGGGCGACTCGTGGGAACGGTGGCCTCCTGGCTCTGCAACTCCCTCCAGTCGTTCTTCTCCCATCTTCCTGTTCAGACAATCTTTTCCTCCGCACTCCACTCGATCTCCGCAACAGACAGCAAAGTCCTCCGGGGTGACGTCACACGCCATTTTCCGGGCTTCCTCCCTTTTGTCAAATCTGATTGCACCTGTGTCATCTGGGGCGGGGTCTCTTCCTCTAGATACGCCCAATTAAAGGAGTCTTTTGTTAATTAGTCAGCTTGTGTGGTAAACAGTAGCCTTGACTCAGCATTCCTCTCTTGCTGGTTTGGGCAAAGAGAGGGGGGGTAGTAGAATCAGCAGCCCACCATTCTGCACAAGGGGGATCTCTTTCTATCTGTCTAGTCTCCCCGCTACAGTGTAGTTTAGTGCATCTTCCCACTCTATGACTCCTTAATATTGCCTTGTTTCTCGTCACAGTTTCTACTATCCTGAGAATTTTCTACATTCAACAGTTAACATCAGCGTAGATTTTCAAACATCGACTCAAAGCAAAATATCAGCAATTGCACCATGTAGATGACGCACATGTGCCAGAAATATTGAAAGCAATGTATCAAGCATGTAACCAACCAAGCACTAATACTCCAAACTCATGAGCACAGTGGTCTCCTGTCAGGCTTGTTAGTCTAAAGTTAGTCTTCCCCAAAATATTTTGCCTTCGTGCCTCCTATTTTGCTGAATTCATTTTGTTGACCATAGGACTATGCACACTTTACCTCTGCTAACCAGTTCGAAGGTGATTGTCCTCTCTAAACATGGTGAAATTGGCTTACACCCAATTATCATATTTAATGTACTTGTAATACCTTAGTAAAGTAGTGCTACAGTTACCCAGGGCTGGTACATTAAATGCTGCTAGTGGGCCTGCAGCACTGATTGTGCCACCCACTCAATTAGCCTTTTAAAACATGTGCCAGGCTAACGATTGCAGCCCGTGTGTGCAGGATTACACTGCTGTTTTGATCTGGCGAAATAAACCTTTGCCAGGCCTAAACCTTCCTATTTAATGTACGTAGGTTGCCTCTAGAGTAGTTGTTAAACAGTCCTTAGGGCAAGGTGTATGATATTTAAAAAGTTAGACATGTCTTTTTAATGTTACATGTCCTAGTTACATGTTTAATGTTACATGTCCTAGTAGTGAAAACCTCCTAAATGCGTTTTTCACTACTGCAAGGTCTACCTCTCCCTTAGGATAACATTGGATTACCCTATTACATTAAAATTAGTAGCAGTCACTGGTATTGTTAAGTGGTAGGATGTGCAGAGGGGGAAGAAAAATAATGAAATAAAAGAGAATTATATATATTAAAATTACACTTACCTAGTCCAATGGCCGCCTTGCTCCTGATCCTCACATCCTTGTCAGGAGCCTGCTGCACATTGCGCAGGCTCCCAGCTCCAAATCCAAGCGCTGGCATTGGTCTGAGCACCTCGGTTCGGCACTCTAACATTTACTTGGAGCCTGTGTTAGTTTCTCCACCCAGCTGTACAACACAGGTAGGTTGAGAAAGGATAAGTGCACATGATGGTTTAAACCATCATGCGCACTTGCAGTGCCCATCACTCCATCCCCTTCGCTGGCACTGCAGCTGCAGCATCAGGCCCTTCCCCTCCATTGGAAATAAAATGATAATAAAAATGTTTTATTATAATTTTTTTGTTGGTTGCCTCTGCTGGCTTTCAGCAGGGAGGAGATGCTCCTCCGCCATAACGGATTAGCCGCCCCTGGAAGAAGTAGCTTTTGACGACGCAATCAGAGAGAAAAGTTCTGCATTGATCCAGTCAGAGGGCAGGCAGCTCACATACACTTAGGTCTCACATGGTATACACAATGCTCAGATCAGTAGAAAATATTTCACAAAACTAGGAGGTAGATTGGTGTCTGTGTGTGTGTGTGTGTGTTGAATGGGTCTCCTGGCCATGTTTCACCTGCAGCACTGTGAAAGTTTCAGCTATGTTAATATGTGCTCAACCTAGGACTCCCCACGGAGCAGAAGAGCCAAATGGGAAGGTACATTACAAGAAAAATGTTTTCTGCTGCAAATATTAGAAACTGTCTCTCCTTGGTGTTTGTTATATTTACTTGATTCCCTGTGCAGCCATCCAGTGTTTCCTGAAACAAGGAAGCAGGTAAAACAAGCATTTGAAATGCAATAGGTCTCGCTTTTTCAAACGTTTAAGCTATTGACATTGTAATGGGAGCTTTTACAAACAAAAAGCATATGTTTGTAAAAAGAAATCTTTTTTTTGTAAAAGCCCTGGTTTCACTTTAGTAGCGGCTGTGCACCTTTCCTTAGACACTGCTCTTCTAAAGAAAGGGGTACGGCCTTCATGCAGGTGAAAGTGCGGCATGGGGGCTTTGACAAAAAAAAAAATTCACAACGCAATAGGTCTCGCATTTGTGAGAGTTTAAGCTATTGCCATTTACATTTTCAATACCAATTGCTCAAACTCTCCTAAATGCACGACTTGTGGCATTGCAAAGGAGTGGCCGCCGTTGTACCGGCTGCGTGGAAAGTGAAAGTGCACATGGCGCGAAGAAAGTAAGGAAAGCACGTTGTGCCTGCAGTAGGGCAAAACCCGTTGAAGAAAATAGTGCTAACAGACGAAATAAACATACTGTGCATCAACAGAAGTAAAAGGGACAGTTCTCATGCGAGGTTTCAAACAGGCGGTAGTAAGGAGGGACTAACAAGGTGATTAAGGAATCAGAAGCCAGCATTTACAAAGGTCAATGACACAAGCCAATAAAAAAATATGGGCAGTGTGGGGGGGGACCTTCAAATCCCTAACTCAATACACATGCCTCACAGAGCTGCGCATGCACTGCCCAGGCTTGACCTAAAAAAACTGCCACTGTGGTGATTGAGTAGACAGTATATTTTTATTGTGCTGCTATTTTTTACCTCCTAATGTCTGAAGCTTAAATTACTTGGCTTTCACTTATCGCATTTTGGGTTATTTTTAACCCTGGGCGTAGTGGGCGTAGTGGGGCTACGCAAAGCTTCGTGAAGTGGGCATGAATCTACGCCCACCCACGCGCTTCGCGTAGCCCCACTACGTGCCGCCCGCCTCCCTCCCGCCCTCTTTCACACCCCTAATTTGGATTTTTAATAGGTTAAAAAGTAAAGAAAAACACCTACCTTTTATGCGGCGTCCCGGGGCTCCATCTTCTTCTTTGCACCGACTTCTTCCAAACCAAATGCGCATGCGCGGGCGCACGCGCATGCGCATTTGGTTGGATGAAGTCGGCGCAAAGAAAAAGATGACGCCCCGGGACGCTGCATAAAAGGTAAGTGCTTTTCTTTACCTTTTAACCTATTAAAAATCCAAATTAGGGGTGTAGAAGAGGGAGGCGGGCGACGGGCAACTTCGCTCCGTCCACGGGTGTGCGTAGTGTTGACTACTACGCCTACTTTGCGAATCGCGTAGTAGGCAACACTACGTGTACTCTGTGGGCGGAGCGAAGTGCTCTGCCCAGGGTTAGTTATTTTCCTAGTCATTCAGAACCATTATCACAGAATCTTATGTGCTTACCTCTGGGTGCTGTCAGCAGTGACCCAAGTCTACTGTAAGTGTACACGAAAACCTCGTGGGCTGAGATCAAACACCTATCAATAGGAAGATGGGAGAGGAAACTGATGATTTGGGATTGAATTGTATAATCGCTATATCCTGTTTACAGTAATCCATTATAGTGGCAGTTTTGTTGTACATTGCTTGAATGAAACAAGCCTTGGACTACAGGGGGTATATTTCAGAACCAAACATCTCTGCTACAAAAACATAAATCGGTTCTAAAAAAAAACATGGCATTAAGAGAAACATTTAGATCCAGGTTATTGATACGGTTGAAACATTTTCTCAGATCATCAGCGCTGATGCTAAAGATGCCAGAATGATTGGTGACAGTCCAAGTAAATTATTTCCTGGATGGAAAATACAAACTCGACAGCATCTGTTACACACTGTCTGTTTCTACATCCGAGTGAGATGAAAACATATATTTTGGAGAATATCATTATATTACTTTCCACCTTTTAGGGGGCAATTGGCCGTTCCAAAACAGCGTTGCCACGTGGCTAGCAATGTTTCTGGCAGACACTGACTATCTACAGTTCAGCTCCATTACTAAAAGCGGAACATGCTGTAACTCTTTTTAAATTGATTTCTCAACAAGGTTTCCGCTGATGTCATTTCGTAGTTTGTTTCCAATTCCAGTTATATAACTTAAGTTCAGAAGTGCGGGTGGATATGACATGGGATCTTTGGACACAAAAGGCCAAGCTATAAATTATTTTACAAGTTAATCCAAAACATCTAGAATTATAAAATAATATATATCAGATTGAATAATGAGAAGTGGGGTTAACCGATAAGGTGTACCTGATCGTAATAATGTAGACTGTGCTGGAGCTTGGGCCCACTTAAACACGTATCTCCAGACCAGTGGTGGCTGGCACAGGTAAAAACAGTAGGGCAGAGGCAGGACGGTATGCCAGAGTGGGCGAAGTCGACAGATGACGGAATAGGTATAATTAAATAAATAAATAAAACCTATTCCGTCGTCTGTGGACTTCCCCCCCCACTGCTCCCAGCCCCGCCTCATCGCGCTTACCTGTGCCGGCCACTGCTACTCCGGACTGATGGTCTTGATGGCAGCATGAGAGGTAAAGGGAGAAAGCAATCACTTATGAAAATATCAGTACAATGTAACCAATGTAGTCACACATTGATCCACACAACAACTTAATCTGAGTTTAGAAGGGTTTCATTATAAATTTAAAAACAAATCCATCTCAACAATATGGTATATAAATACAGAGCAAACAAAATTAATTCAAATCTCCTAAAGAGATTCATCCTATATAATACAAAGCAGACAACTAACTCCATGATGGCGATGCAAATAATCAGGAAAAATAATTGAGTATTAAACTGCATCAAATGGTTATTACAATTAAGCATGAACAAGCTATTTCTCTGTACACTACCTTGAAAGGGGTAATCCTAAACTAAGAAGCATCTAGCAAAGGTAAAATTAGAAAGATGTCAGCTATCTGAGTCTTCTGTAGAAGGCACTTCATCCATGGATCAAGTAGTCTCTCTTGACCCTCACTTCGTTTCAGCATAAAATATCAATTGCATTCAGGGTAAAAAGTGCCACGTGACTCTTGCTAGTAATTTTCCAGAACTGCGGCACAACTGGATACTTCCATCATCTTTCTCACATCGATAAGTTGCAATTTATTTTGTCATCTGTCATTCTTCTCCTTCTCCATGAGAACTCTCCTCCTTGCTTGTTACCAGGCTTCTCCTTGCCAACTTTGTCTTTTCCTACCTTGCTATCTAATGAAAGCAACCCTCTTTTAAGCTACTAATGAGGCTTTGTCCATACCTGCAGTATAAACAAAAAATACAAGTAAATGCATTCTATGTTGAAGGTTAAATGCAAATTACATGTTAGACTTTAAATGTGAGCTTGAACTCAACTGGTATCTTGTGGCCCACTCTAGTCAACCTTACCAGTGCACAGGTTTACAGAATATGTGCACATTTCTATAGACATAATATATGCAGCTTCTTAATACATGGATACATTGTCGAGAATTACAAAGATGTCATTCTAAATTCATCCTGCAAAGAAATAATTATTGTTACACGTAAAAATGTTTAAACAGGAGTTTACACATACACATTCTATTATATCAACCTTACAATAGGACACATTTTATGTTAACTTCTCCTGTCATAATAATATATAAATATTACCTTGACCTTTATTAGTCATGTTCTAGACATAAATTCTTCATGTGGAGTACTTTGAATATGCAATACTCCATTCTCCTTGGTAATATTAACCACACAGGATGAATAAAATTCTCTACATGATAGATCTTAGGAAACACTACTCCTACATAACATGTGCCATATCATTTGTTGGGCAACTTAAAATAAGTTTTCTTGCCAAAAATAAAATAGACTTCAGGAATCACAGGGTTTGTTTCATTCAAAAATAACTTCCAAGATCCTCAAACCTCAAAGGCATGATCACACTCACTTTTCTCTACAGGAATAGTATTGTATTATTTTTGTATCATTACGTATGTACAATTTGCCTTGATGTTGCCAGTCTAATGTCAATGCTCCAGTGTTCCCTACAGCTTGATGATACCTCTTCCTGTGACCAACTTGTAACACAAACTCCTTAGCTGCATTAGTCTTTACTGCTCTATATCTATTGTCTAGGAATATCTTTTCAGTGTCAGTAAGGACACAAGTCGAATTGTACCCATGTGCATAAGTAGTATCTAACATTTTAATCAGGGCTAAATATCCACTAACAGTTTCTGCAACCTGAGCGTTGGAATGTCGGTTCAAAGGTTTGAACAGCAGGACTTTTGAAGAGACCAAATCATAATTAGAATTGTAATACTGAAAATGACCCTGAACATAGAAAATACTCAAAGATAAGCTACATGAAAGGCCATAAGTCAATGGTATGTGATGCTATGTAATACCCTCAGCCACTTAAGAAGTTAACCGCATGCAAACATAACAGTCCCTTGCTTCCATTGTTTTAACGTGCTCATAAAGCAAATTGGAGTAAGCATTTAATGTGTAATCTCCTCTAGATAAATCAGTATGTAGATTCTGCCCTTCTAATGAATACAACCCTCCACCTACTTTGTGTGATGGTTTTTGTGCAGATGTGTGTTTTTCTTCTTTGACCTTTGTCGAACTCAAACTTAATCCTACAATTAGCACTATCAAGCCTTACACTAAAATTATTCATATTGTGCCTATTATGTACCTACGTCTGCAACTAGTATTATTTGCTTCCATACTATTTACATTCTGACTAAGTGGGTAAAGAAATAGCAGCAACAGAATTTTCTTTGTCAGTCTCCACTAGTGCAAATAACTCTTTATATTTGCTCATCTTTATTTACAAAAAATATACAAATTTTGTGAGGCTTCCCTAGCTCTACTCCGTGTTCTTCTCAATGTGAACCCTAAATGCATTCTTCTTCTACGCCAACCTATGTATTTTCTTGTAGGCAACTCAGCAAAGTTAATGCATCCTCTCTAATAATGTGAGGACCAAGTTCCTTAATAAGTATCTCCAAGATCATTAAACAGAAGAGACTCTTCTGGATTCAGGTAGGGAAATGCAGTCTCATACAGCACTAAGTTCCTCAAAGCACTCAGTCTTGTCGGCTAAGGAAGTGCAAATGTAAAGTGATAGTTCAAATCAAGTTCCAAAAGTTTCAGTTGAATTTCACTATTATTCCAAAATGTCCAGAAGTCGATCTTGTTGTCATCAGCAGCAATATAAGTCCATTCAGGAGTAGAGTACCTCCAACAAGGCACTCTCGATCTTTTAGATCTTCTGAGATTCGATCCTTCATTTTGATTCCGACGCAGCTCTGATTTACCAGACGCCTTGGTTATGGGTGCAAGAGTTCTCTCAAAGGATAACTTTTACCTTCACCTCTCTTTACTCTTTGGCCAGCTTTCTTTCACCACTACCCGTGATCCCACAGCACTAGTTCCCTCTTTGGGGTCAGAAACTGATTCATTCACCAGTATAGCATCAGCCTAATCAAATTCAGATTCGGCTTCTGATTGATCAGATCCCCTCAAATTGTCCAAGTGATGCCTCAGGCTCTGTCTGGTCCCAAACAGATTAGCTGACCTCTGCCCCTGGCCTTTCGGCCACTGATGGCGTCTCTTCTGGCAGAGGTACTGTTACTCGTTCAAGGGAACATGGGGATCTATGAGTGTGGGACACATGCACCCAGTTAGGAAGACCACCACACTTCACAACAGCCGTAGTGACCAAGACCACCTGATATGGACCACGCCAATGAGGCCAAGACATTTCTTTCTCACATGATTCTTTACCACGACCCAGTCACCAGAAAAAGGTTGTGGCACTGCTTCAAATGTGGTGATGCTGTTGTCACTTCAACCTAGTGTGACACAGAACGAACCACGTCAGCCAATCCTTGGTAGTAACCGAGCACCAAATCGTTTGTGATGTGTACAAGCACATTTGTGGGCACAGCAGGCAATCGGATAGCCCTCCAATTAATATCTCTTTGGACGACAGCCCTATTCTTTGATCTGGGCCACTGCAAAGACTCAACAGACCAGGAGGTAAAACATCAGGCCATTTTAGAGATGCTGAATCATACACTTTAGCCAACCTGGTTTTCAGAGTGCTGTTGACTTGTTCCACGATACCTGAAACTTCTGACCGATAACTGCAATGTAATCTCTGCTCCATTTGTAGAGCTACACATAGCATTCTCAGAACCTCATTATTAAAATGAGTTTCTATGCTTACTCTAAAGAGGTTGGAAATCCTAATCTCAGAATGAGTTCACTAATAACATCTTAGCTACAATGAGGCTATCACATCTCATAGTCGGGTAGGCTTTCACCCAACGTGAAAAAATACACACCACTACTAGAATACACTTCAGTCCATTGCATACTGGAATCTCAATGAAATCTAGCTGCATTCTGTTGAAAGGACCTCCAGATATTCCTATGTGACTCAGTGTAACAGCAGTCTGTTTTCCCACATTCATTTGCTGGCAAATCACACATCACACAATAACACAATGCTACAGCCACCGCTCAAAACTTCAGGTTAAACTAACTCTGCCTAAACATCCTCAACATGGCATCCCTACCTACATGCACCAAAATCTCCAGCACAAATTAAGCTTTGCCTAAGGGACCACAAACTGCAGATCAGGTGCTCTTTGGTGGCACCCTAATTAAAACGAATGTTATGAAAACCCTCAATTGGTCTACGCGCTCTGCCATCTATCTTCTCTCAGGTCGTGGCAAGAGGCAGGATTTATTAATTTTGGAGTGCAGCAGTCAGTACTTATCCCTTCATGGTGACAAATGAACCCCCAATGTAAATTAAGTCCAGTGACTTGTGGCAAAATGGTCCCCTCCATGATTCTTCTTCTTCTTACTATTTCATTACAAAAAGCATACCGTAAACATCTCTTTGGTTAAAACAGTGAGTACAAGATGGAAGATGTTTGCTGCCCAGAGAGAAACATGGTCATTGGCATCGTCCACCTCTATTTCATCTCTGCCTCCTTTGCCTCTAAGTCATATCTGTGGGTAATACACAGTGTCCCACCCAGAGCCGGCCATTGGAGATTGCAACTGCACCCACAGTGCATTCTGCAAGTAGGGCATGGCCTACCCTTTCCAGAAATCCCCGTGAAGTGGAATACTCTGACTGAAGAGATCCTACCTGAAGGAAAACAATATTTATACTGCCCCTCTAAATCCAGAAGAGTGGCACAGGCCTTCTCAGTGCTCTAAAGAAACATGACTACAGGGATTTACCAGTAAATGAAGGCCTTGTGAGGTTCCGTGACGATTTGAACCCGTGTTTTCAAGTTTGTCGGAAATACATAATATTGGTATCAGCGAACCGCAAATGATCCATTTAGTATATCCTGGTGTTTTCGCTACGCTACGAGCAAGAGCACTCCTTTTATAAACACATTTCTGATCTACCCACGGCATCCATCTTAGATCATGGCCGCCATTTTGTGTTTCTTGCCCTCACATACGCAATAACCTTTGATCACTTCATTTCGATTAAGGACACGTAGCCTTAGCCGGAGATTCACCTCTTTCATGACACGTGCACCTTAAACCAGATCACGCTGTAGCTGCATGACTCGACAAAGGCTGCCTCCTCTGCCCGAGGCCAGTCCTGCCAAACTGGTCTTCGTGTCCATTGTCCTGATCATGATTAGGCGGCCGAAGCCGGTAGCCTTGCCCATTTACAACCCACAAACATCCCTTATCCCACTTTTCTATCTTCCACACCTGGCTCTGTTTCTTTCTTTCTGAATCTTTATTAGGGGGAGGTAACGAACTTTACGATGAGGCGGTCCGGGTCCTGAATGCAATATTGACAGAGAATTGTGACAAACTAGTGGGAACCCCTCTCTTCGCAATGTTTGGCCTCAGATATTATCGACGGTTCCTGTGTAACGCCAAATATTTATTGTTTTAGACACAAAGGTTTTGGGAATGTATTACATGTAAAGAATTTGCCCCTAGCTTAAAATTCAGAATATAAGGAGCAACCCTCTTTGTACAAATCGAACAGGCTCCTAGTTACTGCCCGTGTGTAGTATCTGTGACTTCTGTGTCCCTGCAGTAATAAACCTTTGGTCTTTGACGCCACCATCGAGAAGCCCGTGTTTCTGTTCATTTGTGCACCAAGGCAGGTGGAACTCCGGGGTCTTTGGGTGTTGTTCCCTGACACCTCTGGACGGAACCAAAAAAGTCCAGAACTCCAATTGGCGCCCAACGTGGGGCGACGTCATTCGGTACCGGTCCAAAAGCCTGAAGAGTTCGAGAAGCTTCGTGTGAAGATTCCTGAGGGAGGCGCCCCACTTCATCGATCCCGGCATATCGCAAAAGTGGCCCGAAGTTCTCTTCCACGAGGGTTTCCCGTTCAGGACGGCTGCAGTGGGCCGTTGCCTTGACCGTCGCCCTGTCTTGGACCCGAGGTGCAGTCCTTAGTACGGCGAAACGTGACGGGTTTCTCCTTGGTGACGTCTTCAGTGACTCAGTTAAGTATTTAGTGATAGCTAGCTGGTTACTTTGTGAGGATTGTTAAAATCCTTGATCGGTTCTTGGTTTGGTTTGGTTTTGTAAGATTATCACTGGTTGTTCTAGTTACGATAATCTATTTGGTTTAGTTTGGGTATCGATACATCAGTTCGTTTTGGTAGGCCTAAGTTCTTGGTTCGAGTGCACATATTTGTTCCGTGTTTTGTTTGTTTTGTGTTCCGGACTGAAAATGGTAAGTCGGAAAAACTGTATGTTGTCTTGTTTTGGTTGCAACAGTGATTCACGATTGGAGGACTCATGTCTGGTTCCTCCGATTGGGACTCCCCTATATGATTTATATTGTAAATTTGGTGTGGGTCCTATATCTTATAATGAGGTATGGGTCCGTTACTGTAAGAAGGATGGTGTCCTTAGTTGGCCACTGCATGGTAGTTTTGAACCCGAGATTCTCGACAACTTAGAAGCGAAATTGTTTAGGAAGAAAGCCCGGCCGGCAATGTTTGATTCTTTCCGTTATTGGCGAAAGGAATCCAAACAGAGAGAAATGAAAAGGTTGAAGAAAGAACAGAAAGAACAAGAAGAGTTGACTCTAGAGCAAGCGGCTAAACAGTTGCAGGCTAACGAGTGTGAGAAGGCCATAGATGTAGCCATTAGAGAGCATAACTTAGCGATTGACAAGTGCTATCCTGCCTTGCCATCGAAAATGGCTAAGATACTGGAGGATTCCGAAAACGATCCTCTGTTATCTTATCTGTTACGGTCACCTCCACCGTACGCACAAGGTGCTGCGGCTCCACTTGTCCCGAATGTTCAATTGCCGGTTGCTGGACAACCTGGTGTTCCTGCTCCTGTCCCCCAGAATCAAGTTCCCGTACCTCCTGTGATGAATGTGAATGTTCCTACAGCTCCTCCTCTTCCTGCACTGCCAGCCTCTATACCTACCTCTGTACCTAGTGTTCCACAAACTATTTTTCTCGATACTCCTACTGTTCCGTTATCTATTCCTACCTCTACTGCGTTCTCTACGTCTGCGAGTGTGCTAACTCCACTTTCTGTTCGTCGAAGAATCACTGATTCTGTTACTAATATACTGTCTCTTTTATATAAAACTTTAATTAAGACTCCTACTCCTGATTCAGTTCAGAGACGTAGTCAGCTTCCAAGTACTGAGGAACGGGGAATTTTAGATTCCACGGCTCTCAGATGGATTTCGAAGAGTAGAAGATATAGTACGAGAGATGTGCTAGACACATTTATGCAGTGGGGGGAACCAACGCAACGGTATGTCTTTGATGAGATGTGCTCGTTGTTACGTGAAGAAATAGAAGAAGATGATGTTGAATCAGATTTGGAAGATTTAATTAAAGTTCAAAAAGAGTTCGCTGCTGGAATGATAGTGGGTGATAATATAAAAGAAGCGATGGAACTTATTTTAAGTTTTAGGAATGATCCATCTCTTCGTTCGCCGAGAGATTTAGAAAAAGGTAAAATGAAGCTAAGTCGCCAATATCCTATGAGGGAAGTTCCTCCAATCTGGCGCGAAGCAATAGCACGTGATGATAATGCTGGTATTGCAGCTGCTCCAGCACAGTTCCAAAGAGTGTGGATACACATTCCATGGAAGCGAGCTGAAGTGCTAGCGGTGAAACAGGCCTTGCCAGATCCACGCAAGAATCCTGCTGGATATTACAAGGAATTAACACAGACAGTCGAGGCTTGTATAATGAACTTAGCCGACATCGATATGTTATTTGGCAATGTAGTTCCGCAACCAGTGTGGGCTAAAATTCGTAGAGAGGATCATCAAGCTGCCTTAGGTGGTGATTGGGCAGCTATCACTGCAGCAGATGGTCAGCAAATAGGTGGCGCGAAACCCGAACCTCTAATTGCTAATCTACCAGGTAGAATAATTGATCTAATGAAGACCTTGATGCCAGCATTGCGTGTTAATTGGGACAAGTTGTCAGCATGCAGGCAGAAGAAAGACGAAAGTGTCTCCGACTTCTTCACGAGGTTTGAAGAAACTTTTGTAGATCATAGTGGTCAGGACATGAGTACAGAAGGAGGACAAAGACTGTTTGTCGATAAATTTGTGCACAATTTGTTACCTGAATTATGCAATAAATTAAAAGATTCAGAAAGTGCGTGGGCTGTATCTACAACAGCGCAAATACTTGCGACTGCACAGTACTACGAAAATAGGGATAAAGAGGAAAAGGAAAAATCAGAGAAGAAAACGAAAGATTTAAAAACTAAAGTTCTTTTGCAGCAGGCGTATCCGCCTCGCACGAATCAATCTAATACGCAACAAGGTTCGTACCAAAGGACAGATTATAGCTCATCAAGACCTCAATACCAGTGGAACCAGTGTGCGTACTGTAAGAAAGAGGGTCACTATAAAAATGAATGTCCGATCTTAGCGCAAAATAATGCAGCAGCAGCTCAGAGAGGTCGTGGTGGTTTTGTGCAGAATTCTATAGGTCGAGGACGAGGTGCTATGCCTCCACAAACGAATGATCGTCCCTCCAATCACTTTGATCAACGAAATGGACAATCTACTCAGCAGAATAGATCTCAACAATATCTTGTTGAGGACTATAATGAAATAGATGAGGGTTTTCAGCAAAATGGGTACTAGGACAGCCATGGACAGAGAGAGGGAGTAGTATCAGTTCCAGTGGATCAGAGTGGGCCTTATGTCGCAGTAGCAACATCAGGTGTAGTCGAACCGTTTCTGTTGGATACTGGTGCCGCAAAAAGTTCTATCATTCATGCGAAACTCCCTGGCGCACCTTTGTCCGGCTCAACAAATGTTTCCGTAGGTTTTTCAGGCGCCCCTGTTTACAACCCGATATCTGGTCCTTTGTCTATTTCTGTTGGACCGTGCCAATTGAAAGCACCCCTGATTTTGACGACAGGTTGTAATGAAAATCTGCTTGGTTTAGATTTGTTAAAACGACTATATGCGACATTGTACTGTTCTCCGGAAGGAGTACAGCTTACATTGGGTAAAAATATCACTTCTCCGATGTACTTGTCAATGGACGCACTCCCGCCAGAGCTACGCTCACTCCCTGATTCTCTTTGGGCGACTGGTCCTAATGATGTAGGTCTCTTAGAAATTCCACCGTATGTGGTAACTTTGAAAACAAATGTAAAATTTCCAAGAATTCCCCAATATAAAATATCTAGTGAAGGTGAGCGTGCACTTCTATTGATTGTGCAAGATTTGATTAAGAAAGGTGTGGTTGAAGAAACTAGAGGAAATGTCTGTAACAGTCCTGTATTGCCGATTCTGAAACGAACTGATCCTACAAAACCTCCAGTTTATAGGTTTGTCATAGACCTTAGAGAAGTTAATAAGATTGTAGTTCCGCAGTTTCCTGTAGTTCCGGATATTACTGCCTTGTTAACATTGATTCCTGCTACAGCCACATGGTTCTCAGTTATTGACTTAAAGAATGCCTTTTTCAGCATTCCGATAGCCGAAGAAAGCAGGGATATTTTCGGCTTCTGTCTAGGAGGTCGCAGTTTCAGATTTAAACGCGCTCCACAAGGCTATTGTGAGAGCCCATCCATTTATAGTCAAGCATTAAAAAGCCAGTTAGATTCCTTTGTCCTTCCTCCAGGTTCTGCCCTAGTACAGTATGTAGACGATCTTCTAGTGGCTGCCGATGACAAGGAAACTTGCAAAGCAGCTACAATTTCCCTATTGCATCATTTGTCTAATTTGAATCACAAGGTGTCTCCTTCCAAAATGCAATATTGCTGCCAAGAAGTGACCTACCTAGGTCATCTCTTGTCAAAGGAGGGAAGGAAGTTGACCCCAGAAAGAATAAAAGCAATTACACAGATGAGTGTTCCACGCACACAGAGAGAAGTACGTGCCTTTCTAGGTATTACCTCTTACTGTAGGCAGTGGATCCCAAATTTTTCTCTTTTAGCAAAACCGTTGGTAGCTTTGACTGGGAAAAATGTTCCGAGTCCAGTGCCATGGTCTGATGAATGTCAAGAGAGTTTTACTGAATTACGAAAAGCCTTGTGTTCAGCTCCTGTATTGGGTACACCTGATTACAGCAAACCATTCACGCTCTACGTTCACGAGAGAGAAGGTTGCGCGTTGAGTGTTTTGACACAGAAATTTGGTGATAAACAACGCCCTTGTGCGTATTTCTCATCAACATTAGATCCGGTAGCCAGAGCGTTGCCTAGTTGTTTGAGAGCTACAGCGGCAGCTGCGGCTTCCATTCGACAATCTGCTGGTTTGGTGATGAACAACATGCTAGTGGTTATGGTTCCTCATGCAGTGGATACACTCATGAACCGAACAAAGACTCAACACCTTACTAGTGCGAGATTATCTGGTTACGAGCTGACATTACTAGCGAGTCATATTCAGATCAAAAGATGTAATGTATTGAATCCAGCAACACTGTTGCCGACTGATCAAGAGTCGAGTGATTCCGAGCCACATGATTGCTGTTTTAAAACGGAGGAAGAGACAAAAGGACGCATTGACTTGAAAGATACTCCGTTATCCGATCCGGATGATACGCTGTATGTGGACGGGTCATGTTTTAAATTGGAGAATGGTGATGTGACTGCTGCTTACGCAGTAACGACTTTGAAGACGATTGTGGAGACTGCAAGAGTGAGTCAGAATTCTGCCCAAGCTGCAGAATTAATAGCTCTAACGAGAGCGTGTGCTTTAGCTGAGGGAAAGAGAGTGAATGTGTTTACAGATAGTCAGTACGCATTTGGCGTGGCCCATAGTTTTGGCCGGTTGTGGAGATAGAGGTTTCATTACGTCCCATGGGACTAAGATCCAACATGGTCAGCTAGTTAATGACTTGTTGGAATCTCTAACCTTGCCGACTGAAGTTGCGATTGTGAAGTGCAGTGCTCATAAAGCAATCACGGATGATGTTGGTCGTGGGAATGCTTTTGCTGATGAAATTGCTAAACAGACAGCTAGAGACACGATGAGCAGAATGTATGTTGCTACGTCTGCAAGATGGATTGCTGAGTCTGGAATGTGTGAGGATACTATGGAAAGTGTGAAAGAGATTCAGAAGGAAGCAACTGAGGAAGAGAAACGTGTATGGAGAGAAAGTACGGGCAAGTTGGACTCGAATGGATGTTGGATTGATTTGACAGAACAGCAGCGTTGGATGTTGCCCGATGCGTATGTGCTTGCAGTAGTGACGATGGCACATGGAGTAGCGCATATAAGTTCTAAAGGGATATGTAAGATGTTAGCTCCGGTCTGGAAGAATGAGGGAATCAGTAAGTGTGCAGAGAGAGTGGTGAAAAATTGTATGGTGTGCTTGATGCATAATCCTGGCAAGGGAACTCCAACTCCAGCTGGTCATTTCGCTCCTCCTTCCTGCCCCTTTGAAGTGATTCAGTTAGACTTCATTCACATGGAGCGCTGCAATAATTTGAAGTATGTCCTGGTGGTAGTTTGTGCTTTTTCCAGGTGGATCGAAGCATATCCACTAAAGGACAACACTGCCCTATCGACTGCCAAAATTCTTCTCAAAGAATTTTTCCCTAGATTTGGAATGCCACGGATTGTATGGTCAGATAACGGAAGTGAGTTTATAGGGAAAGTTATGCAGAGTGTGTGTGCCGGCCTAGGACTGAAACAAAAATTTCACAGTGCAAACCATCCCCAGTCTGCTGGTTTAGTGGAGGGTTACAATGGCACCCTCAAGCTGAAAATAGCTAAAATACAAGCATCCACAGGTTTAGCCTGGCCAGACGCACTTCCTTTGGCCTTGTTATCAACGAGAGCAACGGTACATTCTAGAATAGGGCTTAGTCCGTATGAAATAGTCTTTGGTCGCCCGGCAAATATCTGGGGTGTGCCAAGGCCTAAAGAATTTTGCTCCATAGAATACCCTATGTTGATAGACTACCTTTACGACTTGACTGCTAAATTGAGTCTTATTCATCAACAGGTTTTCGATGCTTTGCCAAAACCTCCGGAGAGTCCAGGGCATCAGCTGAAACCGGGAGACTTCGTTGTCATCAAGAACTTCGCGAGGACGAAGAACCTTCAGCCGAGATTTGTGGAGCCCTACCAAATCCTACTGGCAACGAGGACAGCAGTTCGTGTAGCTGGCCGCAAGCACTGGGTACACGCGTCACATGTTAAGCGTGTCCCTTTGCCGCTCCCTTACGACGACTGGGTAAAGAAGGGAATTGGTGCCTCCGAATCTGAAAGCACACCGAAGTTCATCTCTTTCAGCGATGCCGAATTGATTACTGACACGTCAAAACCTGACTCTCCTCCTGAAAAGACTCCTTTGAACACTGAACATTTGTCTCCAGCATCAGAAGAAACTTTGCTATCTGCGAACTTAAACACTGCAACAGCTGCTAGTGATACACTATTTTCCGATCAGACAGTACCAGCGAAACAGAGATATAACTTAAGAAGCCGTAAAATGGACAAATAAAGCAGGCAACTGCATATTGTGATTTTGATATATTGAACTTTTGCCTTCAGCCAGGAAGTTTGCTATTGTTTATTGTTTTTAAAATTGCCTTGCCGTCTGGGTAGCCGTAGGGTCGTGGCTGTGTGCCTAGTTTGAATCTGCAGGGGTCTGACACAAGGTCGATCTTTCTGTTGGTTCTGGGAACTCCCAGGGCTGATAGAGGCATTTTCATCTACGTACACATCATCAGTGGTCGCGAGCGGATTGTAGAAGATGGAGCTTCCTGCGCTGCAACGAGAAAATGTGATTTATGTTCGCAGAAACAGACTTAATAGAATTCTTCATAGCAAATGCTTTTTGATGCAATGTGCCATTACATTCTTGATTATTTTAGCAACATTGGTGGGTGGAATCGTCTTTAGTATAAATTTGATTTTTGTGCCAGTTACTACAGTACCTCCCCTTGATCCTGCCATTTCTACTGTTTCTTCTATACACTCTTTTCACTCGTTTCCTGAACATGAGCAAGCCCGATGCTCAGAATTCACCAACAACACTTTTGTACAGCTCTTGCACCAACACCAACTGGTAGTTAACACTACAAACTGCTGGGTGTGTGGCTTGATACCCCACACTATGGATAAAGGTATTCCCTATCTGGTTTTGCCTTACAGCTACAATGGATCATTTCAGGCCCTCCAAACCATCTTTGCTTATGCCCTTGAAACCTATCCTCCACGCCCACCGCGTTCCACTAAATATAACTCTGCCAACAAAGCCTTAGTCCAGGGAATTATTGACATGGTCAAGGACGTCAATAATACTCCATCTTACCCTAGAGACGAATTGCGAGTATATTTAAGTTGGAATACTTCAGAGTATCGCCTTAGTTTAGGAGAAAGCAAGCGTAAAAGCTCAACTCCAATCTGGGTCGTACCTCACCGAGGTCAGGTCTGTTTGCAAGGTAATGGGAGAAATCCGAGAGCTCAGCTAGGGAGGAGTGAGTGCGTAGAGACTTATGTGTTTCCGGCTAACTCTTCCCCTGCCTTTCTCACTGCTAGGGGTACCTACTTCATTTGTCGAGACAGAGCTTATACATGATTGCCTGCCGACTTTTCAGGATCATGTTATATTGCTCGATTGTTGCCTCCGACATACACTGCTTCCTCTGATTACCACAGAACAAGAATAGCGAGAGGTGTCTTCAGCAAGGAAGATACCGCTGGTCAGGAAGCTGGAGACTTCTTCAAAGGCTTCCTTCCGTTCTGGGGGCCTATTGCCAATAGTAGAAACATACGTCAGCTAACACGGGTAGTTGAATCTACTATTACCGAAACTGCTGGTGCCCTTAGCAACTTGACAGCTGAGCTTCAGGCGGATAGACTCATGACGTTGCAGAACCGTATGGTTCTAGACGTTATACTTGCAGATCGAGGTGGGGTATGCAGAATGATCCAATCAAGCTGCTGTGTCTTTATTCCTAATAATGCTCCAACAGTCTATGAGGCGATCTCTAAGCTACACAAGATTTCCGACTCCATACATGTAGACAAGGGAAACTGGTCCCTCATGGAGTGGGATTGGACTCTGATATCAGCGTGGGGATGGAAGGTTCTGATGGTCATTGGTGTCATCTTAGTATTCCTATTCTCATGTTGTCTGATTATCCAGTGTGGTCCTGCTCTGTGTAGTCTTTGTGCTGCAACTTGTCTCAGAAAACCACCTGCGTTTGGAGAAAAGACACGAGAAAGGATGATGATACAACAGCATGTCACTGACCTGATGAGCATAGAATTAGATTCTGACATAGACTAAGTAATTGCCTATGTAAGGGCAAAAGGAGGGTCTGAGGTTCCGTGACGATTTGAACCCGTGTTTTCAAGTTTGTCGGAAATACATAATATTGGTATCAGCGAACCGCAAATGATCCATTTAGTATATCCTGGTGTTTTCGCTACGCTACGAGCAAGAGCACTCCTTTTATAAACACATTTCTGATCTACCCACGGCATCCATCTTAGATCATGGCCGCCATTTTGTGTTTCTTGCCCTCACATACGCAATAACCTTTGATCACTTCATTTCGATTAAGGACACGTAGCCTTAGCCGGAGATTCACCTCTTTCATGACACGTGCACCTTAAACCAGATCACGCTGTAGCTGCATGACTCGACAAAGGCTGCCTCCTCTGCCCGAGGCCAGTCCTGCCAAACTGGTCTTCGTGTCCATTGTCCTGATCATGATTAGGCGGCCGAAGCCGGTAGCCTTGCCCATTTACAACCCACAAACATCCCTTATCCCACTTTTCTATCTTCCACACCTGGCTCTGTTTCTTTCTTTCTGAATCTTTATTAGGGGGAGGTAACGAACTTTACGATGAGGCGGTCCGGGTCCTGAATGCAATATTGACAGAGAATTGTGACAAACTAGTGGGAACCCCTCTCTTCGCAATGTTTGGCCTCAGATATTATCGACGGTTCCTGTGTAACGCCAAATATTTATTGTTTTAGACACAAAGGTTTTGGGAATGTATTACATGTAAAGAATTTGCCCCTAGCTTAAAATTCAGTATATAAGGAGCAACCCTCTTTGTACAAATCGAACAGGCTCCTAGTTACTGCCCGTGTGTAGTATCTGTGACTTCTGTGTCCCTGCAGTAATAAACCTTTGGTCTTTGACGCCACCATCGAGAAGCCCGTGTTTCTGTTCATTTGTGCACCAAGGCAGGTGGAACTCCGGGGTCTTTGGGTGTTGTTCCCTGACACCTCTGGACGGAACCAAAAAAGTCCAGAACTCCACTTGCCGGGACCAAATAGGTACCCCACATGTTTTAAAGGCCACAGTAGAATAGTGGCAAATATTAGTGGCGGCCTCGTATACTACATGTGCTGATACTGATTGAGTTCTCCATCAACCACCCTGGAGCTTCAACCCTGCTACAAAAAATAGCACACAAAACAAGCCTCAGTGCGCAGTAAAGTGCGCGTCCCTGTGACGTCATGCACCAACCTCCCCGCCCATTCATTTGACATCTTAATACTTTCTGAGCATTGCCGCAGCCTTGCCTTGCATCAGTGATTTGTAGCAGATTTGTTTCAGACTGAAAATATGCGGGCCTGAAAATTATGAAGCGAGGTGGAACCTAGCATTGGAAGCAAACCAGAATAGTAGTATTCATGAAAACATGACCAAGAAGGAGAAATCACTAAAGGGAATCCCATCACACACATCATGGGCAATAAGGAAAGACACAGCAAAATGCTTATTCCAAGTAATGAGTAGCAAAATGAGAGGTGAAGAAAGAGCAGATAAGAAAAGGAGAGGCTGTGAAAACTCGGCTGAGAAGTGAGATGTAAAAATGGACAAGAGGAAAATTAGAGTGTGATTTGGACCTCAAAGGAAAATGAGAAGGAAATGAACAGGTCAGCATCAAACAAGGAACATGCAACATGCCTATGAACAAAAAGGATGAGGCAGCCAATGACAAGAAAATGTATAAGCTTATGAGGTGAAAGGATTCAATACTAAAGTAGGGGAGTGAACGGATTGTAAATAGCCCTCTTTACATCCGACCAAACAGGAAGTTATAATCAGGGCCACTGGAATTATGAAGGCGGGGAGGGCCAAATTAAACGCCAGGATAGACCAAATTATGTGGCATAATGCAACTCATTTTGTAAGAGTATTACTTCAGTATGTTGACATTTTGCTCATGGTAACACTGTCTGGGAAAATATTTCACCCCATTAATATTGGGCCTTCAACTGTGCGGAACTCGTCATCATGTTTATGGTAAATTTTGATCCGTTTAGGCCAGAAACAATTTTTGCGGGTAAAATCTGCAGATTATGCAGCAGATGATGGATTGTGTGTAATTCTAGTAGCCCTTGCCATAATAACAAAAGGTAGGACAAACCTAACCAGAAAGTTACTCATGGAAGTCTCCTCTGACAAAGAAGCGTCCCCTTTTAGGACTTGTGACCCTAACCCACCAATGATGGCATGCTTCATCAGAGTGCCAAAACCCTATAATGAAGCATGCATCCCCTTTGGGCGAGGTTCCCGCATCCTGAAAAGGGACCCATCTTGCACGAACGAGGTTTCCATGATGCACTTTCTGTTGGGTTTGCCATGCCTTTTGAGGTATAACTTGAGACATCAAGGGAACCATACTTCAGAGGGCATTGTAATGAGAGAGGGAGTGTAAAGGCTGAATAGATAGTGGATTCAGACAATAGGCACCCTCCTAGGTGACCAATAAAATACATAAAAGGGATAAATGAGGGAGAGAAGGAAGAAAAGGTTGAGTTGGGAAAGAGTGATTTGACAACCATTGGGGATGAGAATAACCAACAGAAAAGACAAATGAAGCATAGAGGAAAATGGAAGGTGGTCTGAGAAAGATGAAAACACAGGGCACATAAGATGAGATCTAGGTGCGGCATCCCTGCAGTGCAGTTATATAAGAAGTTTCAAAACCAAGCTCTCAGATATGATCTTTTTCAAAATTAGCATCATAATTGAAAAGTGACACTGCAAAACAACTCACACAAATCTGCCTTTTGTTTGGCACAACAGATGTGACATCACAAGGACAAACTTCACAAACTCGCCTTGCAGTTACCAGCAAAACAGATACAAGAAGAGCCCACATTTAATTCAACTCTGAATACTCCCCCCGCAAAAGAAATGGCCTGTTGTACTAAGTGAATGTGTTACTGCAAAGCCTATAAGTTGTAAAGTCACAGGCTTTGAGACTGCAAAAGCATAAGTTGCAATGTGCTAAAGGTACTGCGGAAGTCAGAAAAGGTTGTACAGATAGAAAAATGCCTTGTGTGACTTAAAATTGCAGAGAGTGGGTTTGTAGGGGCATTTTCCTCTTCATTTCGAGTTTTAATTATATGCATCAATGATTTGCAATTGCAGTTGCAAATAAATGACAGGTTACAGAAATCCATAACTGTTTGGTACCCAATTCACAAAATTGAAGCTGCCCCCTAGGGATAGTCTCACACATTTTAGTGATGGCTGGATGCCTCATGGGGAGCAAACGGTGGTGCAGGGGACCTCTGCAGGCTCCCCCTTTAAGAAGTGTATTAAAGAAAATGTCGATATGCAGGGAATTCAAATGCGGGAAAAGAGACATACTGTCCTCTGTGAGCCTCCGTCCCAGCATTTGCAGACATTTACAGAGGGTAACAAATGGCACATGCGTCATACATATTAATGAAGCAAGATATTTGGAAATATGGATTTTGCAATAGGACGGAAACAGTGTAATAAAAAGACCCGCTCCATTACTAACCATTTGTTAATCAATAATCTAGGTATGTTAATCTACGTGCTAACATGTGTCAGTATAATGGTATAATCAGGCCGCACTCATGTAATTGAAAGTATAATCAATGCATTTCTCATGTCATAGATGAAATCATATTTGAGCTTTCTAACCACCGGCTTGACTGCGGGTAGGCTTTAGCTTAATCAAACCCTTTAAAAGTCTTTCTCGTATTTTGAATGCAATGTTCTTCTCAAACTGTTATGTTTTCTTTCAATTTCAGGCGTCTTATCTATTATATTAGAGTAGCCTTTTGTTTACGCTGAGAAACTGTTAGATTAGGAAGCACTAATTGAAAGTTAGCAGACTGGACCATCAATGCTTTCCGAGGTTAAGTAGTTGTGGGCTTCTGTGTTTGGTGATGGGAATGTGGAAAGTTTACCTGCTCCCAAAAGACGCTGTTTCCTGATTGGCCCATAGAGAAGGACGACATTTCCAGAACTTTCCATTTCATATTAGTTGTCTGTTTTTTTTAGATAGTTGAGCAGATCCTGACCTGATTTTCCTGAGGGAAGACCTTTCCTGAACTTGTTTGGTTCCCCTTACCCATAGTGTTGAACTTCATGCTTTAACATCTTTTCCTATTTCCCTTGTACCTTAACTTGGTTCGACAGATGCTGACTCCTTCCTCTTGGAATTTGTCCTTGCCACTCTTGATGCCTTATTTAGCTTAGGGAAATTCCTTTATAGACCTATTTTCTGTTTTGTACTCTGGACATCATTATGGGCCAGATGTATGAATATAGCATTTTGTGATTCCCTAATTGCGAATCACAAGGATTTGCAATTAGGGAATCGCAAAATGCAATGTATGAAGGTGTAATGTGCACCTTTTTCGATTCCTAGGGGGTCGCCAATGACCTACCTCATGAATATTAATGAGGTAGGTCGCAATTTGCAACCCCCTACAAATTGCAAAAATCACGGGAATGGTGGCCTGCTGAGATCAGCAGACCACCATTTCCACAATTGCTTGTCAATAAAGCAATCTTTTTTTTTGTAAAGCAGCCAGTTTTCCTTAAAGGAAAAATGAAAAGTTTTCTTTTCATGTTTTAAGAGCAGGAAGTGGTCCGTGGGCCGACTGCCTGCTCTCAAAAATGTTTTTTCAAACATTCACAAAGGGGAACGGGTACCTTGAGGACCCTTCCCATTTGCGAATTAGTTTCCACCTACTTGAAATAGGTGATAAATTGTGAATGTTTTGCAACCGCAATTGCGGTCTCAAAATATTCACACAGACCGATGCGATTCGGTACTAGGAAGGGACGCCCTAAACACGCCCCTTCCTAATACCGAATCACAAACCCATTTTACGATTCGGTGACAGGTTACCGAATAGCAGAATTTGGTTTTCTGCATCAGAAAAGCACTTTTTTTGTTCGCATACGGGCATATTCTGCAAATCTGCCCATTAGCAAATGCAAAAATGCTTGATACATCTGGACCTATATTTTGCATTTTCTTCTTTATAACACATACTTTTACATTGCATGATCAAATAGATATATATGCTTATTTAATAGATTGATTCATTCATTAATTAAATTAGTTTAAAAAAAACATTCATGGTTTGAACACCTTCCTTTCGGTCAAAGCCAAATTGGTTTCACTGTAATTGAAACTTTGTGTTGATGCCAGCTCCAACCATACACTACCTGGAGATAATCAAAGGTCTGTACGACCAGTGGCTCAACTCGATAGATGACTATGATGGAGCGAGGAGGAAAAACACAATTTTGTGTACCCCTCTTGAAGTAATTTCCTCATAATAGTAACCTTTATTAATTTTGTGGTGTGAAAATATTAATCAACATAGTATAGAATGCGCACACATATACACGTGGGAATACTAATCAGCTTGCATGGAAAGCTATAACTGACTAATTTAGTAATGTTGTTATGTTGTTTATTAAAGCAAAGCTTAATTTAATCAAAAGCGGCATAAAAGTGCTTTCTGTGCATGTATTTATGGCAGAACCCGAAGGATAAGTGAGTATAAATTGCATTTTTGTGGCTTTTTTGCTAGGTAATAACTAACAGGGAAACCTTAGTATGGGGGAGGTAAACAGAAGGGCTATAGTTCCATATTTAACATTATTTTGTGTTTGTTTCTATGATAGTTCCCATTCTGGCCCGTGAGGCCTACCTAGAAAATGGAGGCTTTTGACTACTGCGACCGTGTGAGGAGACAGCGCACGTGCAGCGTAGGCTGAGAAAGAATGTGAGCCGCCTGTGCAGAAATGAAAAAGGTTCAAGGACGATGTGCCCTGGAAGTCCTGAAGACTTCCAAAAGAATGAACGTTTGAGTTACAGAACGTGAGAAAATTGTATGGAGTTTCCAGTTGAGGATGTGCCTAGGCCAAAGACTTTCTTAAACAAAGAACTCTTTAAAATTCCGCTGACATGTCGGAAACTGGATGCAAAAGTGATGAGATGATGCTCATCCACCCCAAATTTTTCCAATCAGAATCTGAGTTCATATTGACAGTTCCTTTTTAGATAGATAAAGTTAGTGAAAAGCTGTATAAAACCCCTGTTAGACCTGGCACCTTGGCGTGAGTTTCCCTTCCACTTTTTGCTGATGTTCCTCAGATGTTTTTGCTGGTGTCCGCTGCTCAGGGCACTGCGCCACGGCCAATCCGGGCCGCAGTGCAAGTGCTCCCAATGTAAAGTGTATATGTGATTGATTTCCATGATTGGCTCATTGGATTTACTGCCAGTCCCCAGTAAAGTGCACCAGGAGTGCCAGGGCTTGTAAATGCCAATACTGCTAGTGGGCCTGCAGCGTTGGTTGCGCCACCCACAGAAGCAGCCTTTTAAAATGAAATGTGTCTAGGGTCTGCCATTGCAGAACCTGCTTGCATTCTGGTACTGTCATGCTGGCTGGGAAAGTGCACACACTTGCCAGCCTCAAAACCTTACCTTTGCTTCATGTTAGTCACCCCTATGGTAGGCCCTAGTGCAGGGTGCATTGTAAGTGTAAGGTAGGACAAGCCCTGATGTGTGTGGCAAGTCCTAATAGTGAATTACAGCCAATTTCGTTTTTCACTATTGTAAGGCTACCTGTTCTCTTAGAACAAGAGGGGCTGCTGGAATTATTACACCCTATAATCCCAGCAGGCTCAGGGAACATGGTAGAAAGTCAAGTTTAGTATGCCTGAACTCAGAATATTAAAATACTTCTTTTAGTAAAGTTTATTTTAATATCCTGTGTTTGCAAATGCTACTTTTAGAAAGTTAGCATTTGCTTGCCTAACCATTTCAGCCCGCCTCTGCTAGGATGTGTATCTGCTGTCTGGGTTGTGTGAGTGACAGGGCTGGGGGATGACAGGTGGTGAATACAAGGATTACACCTTAGTGGGAGGTGGGAGTGCCCCTGGACTCTGAATAGGGCTGTGCTCTGCCACCACAATGCTGGCTCCACCTCCTGGGGAGCGACTGATGACTCTGCCCGACACCTGGCCCAGAAAGAGGGAAGACTGTCAACAAGGTACTCCTGGCTGTACTTGTCATCTGAATGCTGGCTCCACCTCCTGCGGAGCGTCTGATGTGCCTGCCCCTCACACTGAAAGGAAAAGCCAGGAACAGCACATCAGAGTGCTTCAAAACTGAATTAGGCTATGCAAAGGCCCCATTGGCCTGAAAGAACAAAGGAATTACTGTATAAAAGAAGGAGCCCTACTCCCAAGAAACTAGATCCTGTTTCCCACAACGAACCTCTGCCCTACTAGAAGGAGAAGAAGAAGTTGGAAGGACTGGCCTGCTGTCTGCCTTGCTGAGGAAGGAGAGGAGAAGACTTTCTGAAAAGACTTTGCTGACTTGTGCTTGAAACTTTCTCCAAGGGCTTGATTGAGCTTGCCCCTGAACGGAACCCCAGGACCAGTGGGTTCCTTGTGTCTTCACTCGTCTGGAATTTCGAGCCGTGTGTGCCTCCCACCAGAGCTGAGTCTGCGCCCCCATCGCCCATTCCTAGGGCTGTGGCACTCGGGAGCTCGCCTGTCCTTCACCCGTGAGAGCCCCGCTCTATTTAGAGTCGCTCTCTGCCCCCGGGTCAGGCTGCCTGCTCCTCTGCCCCTGCCTGCCATCAGGAGCGCGCTGAAGCGCTCACTCGCCCCTCCTGCTGGAATTCCTCTGCGGCCGGTGATCGATGCCGAGACAGCCGCCCCTACGATAGAGCGTACCCTGCTGTCCTGCCACACTCCCTGAGAGATTTCACAGGCCGTGTCGCCCCCTTTGGAAGACCCCAGTACAGTCCGTACTGAGGTCGTGGGCCGCGCCTACCTGTGTGCACACACCCGCTGTAAGGAGAGATCCGAAGTCACAGCCAAGAAACGAGTCGCACTCCCCGTGTAAGACTCGTCCCAGAAAGAGAACTGCGGTCTTAAGGTACAGCGCAGGCACAACGGGCTCGGGGCCCGCAACGCTTTATTTGCCCGTAATCTAGCTGTGCGCGTCGGATTGCCTGAGAAGAGATCCTACGTTACAACGCTGTGCCCCACAGAACCGAACAGTGCGCTTGTTGTTACGAGGAGTCAAGCGCTTTGCCTGCGGAATCCAACCTGCGCCCCTAGCACTCTGAAAAGTGCCCAGTACGTTAACCCCCCCTCCCCGCAGTACGAGCCGCACAAGCTGGGTACGGCTCGTACAAGGGTTTTGCCTCGCTAGGTCTGTTTCGCCTATGTTGCTTTGTGTTTATGGGTCATATGCACTGTTTTTAAGTTTGACTTAATGGCTAATGCTCCTTTCATGAAAAAGGATTGTTCTCTGCTCCGCAAGAGAGGCACAATGTGGCTGTGCTAGACACATTTTGGTTAGCCAGGATTCATCTGCCTTTGGTCGATTGCACCTGTCAGCAATACCTCATGGAGTTTTCCTTTTTACCAGCATTTTATTGAAAGAGTATGCGCAGGGGTCTGCACAGCGAGGTGCACTCTATTTTCATTTCATCATTGCATCTATTGTTGATGGAAGTCTGCAGAATGCACACTGCCTGAGAGTACCACCACCACCCCCCTCCCCCCCCCCCGAGATAAGACTAGTTCGCACACTGAGTAAAATGGTGGCCAAAAGTCATGGACACTAGGCATTCTCTCTGCATGACACCTTACCCATGACACATGTGTGCCAGCACCGAAGCAGAGTTCCATCGTTGCAGACAGTCTTAGAACTGTGGTGCCATTCTCAATGGATGAACGTAGAGTATAGCCACCTACTGCTGCGCATATAAGAGCTGTCCTGTGTGGCATGTACTGACGCTTAGAATGGAACTAAGTGTAAAGGAATTGCATGTGATGAACACTCCGGGTTATAATGTGTTGGTTCAAAGAGACAGCAGTTGAGCTGGGAGCTGGAGTGGTCAGACCTCTGATGGATGGGGTCTCTGGAGTGTAACCGACAATAAAGGATTCATCATCAACTGCAAATAGTGTGACCTATAACTTCACATTGGCAACAAGGATGCCCAGTTTATGCCTGCCCTGCTTCCTACTGCATCCTGTTCGCTATGTCTTGATCATGGACAGGTGATATTATCACCTTGTTACGTTTACGCCGGCAGACATTTTGGAAGTATTTTGTCTATAATCAATGTGTTTGACTATTCTTCCTTGCATTCTGTGTGAGACGCACATTTGATATAATTCATCTGTGTTGTGTTCTTTTAAACAAAGGTTCTCTGCTTAGTGTATTGTCTTTTTGCAGCCAAACTGGTCTTTTCTGTTTTCCATTTCATGTACGTTAATTGCAATTTGTTTATTTACTGTGGTACTGGGTAGTTATCATGCAGAATATTATGACCCCTCCATTTTTCCTTTCATCTCCTTGTGAACCTGTAATATCCAGGTGAAGGTGAAAGAAGGTCTTCAAATATTACGCTAGAGTTTGTGGTACCTCCCTTAGTGCAGAAATGAAGATGTCTTTATTGATGCTCTATTTCGGGACAGAGGGGTAAAAGGTGTTCAAACACCTGCTTGACTTATCTGTGGAAGATGTAAATGGGCTTAATGAGCACATAATGTTGTGGAGAGTCCGTGTAAGCATATATTTCTGCTCTTAGAAAATCGGCTTCCACTTGTAGATTTGGTGCTACAATGGATGAGAGGTTGTGGGGTTAGTTCATGTTAGGATGTGCTTTGGATAAAGCAAGGGAGGCTTTGTGGTTAAATGATAATCCCACACACAATGAAGCTTTCACCACATCGATGTCTTGTGAACATTCGCAATCATGTGTGAAGGTTATCCAGAACCAATTTAATTTAATTTAATTACAGATTTGTACCGCGCTGGGAATCGACTCCTGAAGGAGTATCTCCGCGCCTCTGGCGTCATCTTTGAACAGAGCAGGTCCTGCAAAGTATGGATATTACAATATTACAATGAGGTATAAAACTAATATTGGAAGAAAAAAGTTTTTAGTTTCTTCCTAAAAGGAAGATGATCCCTACATTGTCTGATCTCTCTGGGGAGAATGTTCCACAGCCTCGGGCCAGCCACTGACAAGGCCCTACCCTCTTGCCTTGCCTTCTTAATCCTAGGAACACATAGGAGTTCTTGATCTCCTGATCTAAGAGATCGGGAGGGAACGTAGGCATTAAATATTTTTGTCAGGTATTCAGGGCCTTTCCCTGTAAGGCACTTATGGATGACACAACATGTCTTAAACAGTACTCTCTGTTTCACTGAGAGCCAGTGAAGCTTAGTTAACAGAGGTTTAGATGGAGTACGTGCAGGGACATTAAGGACAAGGCGTGCAGCAGTGTTTTGTACAACCTGCAATCTGGAGATGACCCCCTCGTTGGCAGCTAACAGCAATCCATTGCAGTAATCAAGCCTGCTCAGCACAAGCGCCTGTACCAAGGTTTTTCTAGTGGTGTCAGGGAGCAGGGGGAACACTCTACGGAGAAGCCCAATGACATGGAAACAGGAGCCAACCACTTGGTTTCCATGTTGTTTCAATGAAAGCTCCTGATCCAGTTTTACTCCAAGATTTTTCACACATTGTTTGGGTTCAGGGACTGGGCCTAGATCTTGCGGCCACCAGTCAGGAGTCCACAGGCATTTGGCTTCCCCAAAGAGCATCACCTCCGTTTTGGAAACGTTGCATTGTAAATAGTTTGAGGCCATCCAATGGGCCACTTCTTTCATACCCCGGGCAAAGGAGTTTTGCACTTCAGATGTCAGAGTTTTAAACGGAAAGAGGAGTTGAGTATCGTCGGCATACGATACTGGGATAAAGCCGTGAGATCTCATGATGTTCGCCAGGGGGGCCACATAGATATTAAATAAAGTGGGGCTCAAACATGAGCCCTGTGGCACCCCCTTGGAGATCTCCAGCTCCTCTACCAGCTCCGCTTCATCACTACCAAGGGGGTAGTGATGAAAAGAAGGATACTGTAGACATTGTGAAATTTATAGGAACTCAGGGTGCTATTGGCAAACAGGTTGTGGGAAAGCAAGATGTAAAGACAACCAAGAAACCTCGGATTAAATGCTTCAGGTGTGATAATGTGGGTGAAGTTGCGAATTTCAAGGAATGCCCTGGATGGAAAGCCTCCTGCAAAATATGTGGACGGCAGAGACATTTTACATCTTGCTGCAGATCTGCTAAAAACAGGAAGAATGTGAGTGAAGTACTTTACGATTCTGGTGGCGAGTCTGCAAAGTTTGTTTTACAAACAGAGGGTAAAAAAGGAGATGGGCTGCTTGAAGTGGTGAAAATTAATTGCTTTTCTGTGGAAATGCTATTTGATTCAGGTGCTAAAATAACACTGATTCCTAGAACGTTCTTTGAAGAAAATTTAAAGAGTGTGGTTAAATAAAAAAGACTGGCTATCAAACCTAAAGGGTATGGTGGGCAACCCATCAAGCTGTTTTGCGATTTTTGAGGCACTGATGAATTGCATGATAGAATTATTTCAGCGAAAATGTATGTATTTGTGATGGGTGATTCCTTAATCAACTGGTTTTATCAAAAGGAATTGTCAGTGTTTCTAGATCTGAATGAAATTCCTTATTCTGGCATAAATCTGTCCCGGGAACACACACACCCATGTACTGTCTCCCAGAGAGAGTCGCGAGTCCACAACTGCTGGTCCGATCCGCGAGCATTGGGGACCAACAGAATCAGCCAGAGGTGAGAGGACTTATTCAGGTGAGGGGCTGGCACTGAATGCGGAGTGCGGAGACCCCCCCTGCAATGAAAGACGACCTTGAACGGTGAACTCAACACTGTTGGTGCGGTCCGCGAGCATTGCGGAACAAAAGAAATGGTATAACTGTAGCCCTGAAGCCCGAGAAAACCGTGGGCTGGTGTGGTTGGCAAACCGGAGGTGAGAGGGTGCACTCGGGTGCGGGCCAGCACTGAATGCGGAGTGCCTGACCCCCCCCCCCGCAACGAAAGACGACCTTGAGCCGTGGGCTCAAAGCTGCTGGTCCGGTCCGCAAGCTTTGCGAAGCAAGTGAAACGACATCGCTGGGGCCCTGAAGCCTGAGAAGACCATGGGCTGGCATGGTTGGCCGGCCGGAGGTGAGAGGGCGAATTCAGGTGAGGGGCCTGCGCTGAATGCAGAGTGCGCGACCCCCGCAATGAAAGACGATCTTGCAGCCGGAGTGGTGGTGCTGGGCAGTGGACCCCTCAAGAGCTTCCCCTGGTGCCAGGGCCAGCTATTAAATGAGTTCCCCTCCCCGCGTGACAGGAGCAGCGGGGGGTATTGTAGAGCACTGGCCCGGCACCCATTCAAGCCATAGAAGCCACTGCCCCAACACACCGAGGGGGGCCACCATGACCAGGGCAACCAGGACCAACAGGCGGTAAAGAGAAGGTCCTCACAATACTGGCACACGACACTGTACCTGGACTGTCAACAACTCGGGCTGGGGGCCCATGCTGTGGGTTGCCTCCATAATGGATAGCTTGTGGCATAGGGTGGAAAGTGAAATCCATCGGATCCAGAGCACGCATTGGCCCACTCCCCTGGTCGGCCTGTGCTAGAATGGTCAGCGCACTGACCTGCCTGGAGACTGTGACCTCCAGGATTTCCCCAGTTGGGCGGCAGACCCACAGCAGAGAGGGAAACTCCAACAGGCCAGGCAATGTATGCTGCGGTAGGCAGAGGCGAGTACCATCAAGCTGTGGCCCAGCGATCTAAGACCAAAATGGCATCATCTAAGGGCAATAGATTGATGCACCAACAAAAAATTGACAAATTTGCCTCTCTTAAGGCATCAGAAGGGGGACAACTAACGTCAGAACCGGTTCATCACACACAATCACATGGAAACGAATAGATTTCACCCACGCTCCAGTATGTTTTAGCCGCCATTAATGGAGTCCGCACTTCGCTCGAGGGCCGCATTGATTCCATGGCCACTGATATCTCTCTCCTCAGAGCTGATCTCTTAAAAATGGACACTCGGGGGAAGGAAATTAAGAGCACCACCCAGCAATCGGTTGCAGATGGATCTGGTATGGGCAAGCAAATTCTGGAATCGCAACAAAAGACTGAACACCTGGTGTCCCAACTAAATTATTATATGGGGAGGTCAAGGAGGAATAACATTCGCATCCTGGGGGTTCCCGAATGGGCAGAGGGGCCGGCCACAGACCCCTTTGTCAAAGAGCTGGTGACCAAACATCTACAGGCCCAAAACCTATCCAACTATTTTTCAATTGTGAGAGCTCACCGGGTTCCCAGGGGAAGACTCTGGCCTGGGGCACCCCCGTGACCTATCCTTTTGAGAGTGTTCAATTTCCGGGACAGGGACCACAGCCTCCAAATTGCCCGTTGTGCACCCCCTCTTAGGTTTGAGAACAGCACAATACCTTTCTTTTCTGACTTCACCACCAACGCCCAAAAACAGAGATGCTATTTCTTGGAGGCAAAAAAGGCCCTCAGAGAACGCAAATTAAAATATGCTATGTTGTTTCCCGCAAAATATCATGTTGAGGCAGATGGCAAGAACTGGTTCTTCCAATATCCCACCGAGGTGATGGAATGGCTTAATGAATGACGGAAAAATGGGGTAAGGTGGACGCTCAGAGCGAAAACAGCATTAAAAGCCCCTGTCAACAGTATCTGCAGCGACCCCTCAAGCACTGGAAAGAGGAATAACTTTGGAGAATATACGCAACAGACTGGGTAACCTAGCTTCAAAGCTGCTGTAGGACTAATCGTCTAGCTGGTGTCCGACCAACACAGACTAAGTAGAGCGAGAGGTGGACTTGATATCAACAATGTAATATGCTGTTCAACCATGGGCCCTCGCCCCTGAATGACTTTGACTATTCTCATTTTGTGGGCCGCAAGAAGTACACTCGGGGAATGTGATGAGTATACTTTATGTTATATAACAGTTCCTGGGGCTCAAATGGAATGTTTTTTACTAGGGATGCCCGAAAAATGGGATTGCAAGTGGGGTAGGTGCAAAAAATACAGAGGGGACATATGTCTGTCTCCAGCAATTGAATCACGGCATGAACGATTGAAACTTGTTGACGTGCCCGATACCAAAAGTATATCTTAAAATTGGGATATGTGATGTTATAGATTGAATGCTGACTAGTTCACAACGTCTATATTCATATCATGACCTTGATGCACTGCTGTACAGATGAGATCAAGATTTTTCCCGTCTGACGTTGCTCGGTGGTGAGGAGCAAGGATCCGCTTGGTGGCAGCAGAGAGCAGTAAACGAGGGAGATCGAGACTCTGAGTTTCGGGAGCCGCGAACCGTGAGCAGGAGAGAGGAGTCGGCGGCTCCGACAGTGCCTGTTAGTCTCACGGTTCTGTGGGGCCAGCGGGGGCCAGCGGGGGCCTGCGGGGGCTCGGCGCAAGCTGTGTGAGCTGAGCTGTGTTGTGCTGTGCGCTCAAGTGGCAGTATATAGAAGCTACAGCAGTACCGGAGTGGAGCGGAGCGGCGGACCGAGGCAGCAGATCTTGACGGTGAGCCTTGTGAGCTGTGAGCCTCACCCCCCTCCCCCCATGTAAAACCCAGCATTGTGTAACCAGCGGGACCACACAGCGGGAACACACAGCGAGGGAGCTGATTACGAGCGAACAGAAGGAAGGAAGCGGTGGTTCTGGCTTTTGGACTGCGCCGGTGAGCAGGTGTGATTGCGGGGTGGGAGAGCTGACGTAGTGTTAGAGCTGTACTGAGCTGGGATAATAATCCAACACGGTTCCCACGCTGTCGCAGACACACCACCGCGGCGTGTTAGCGCCGTTCTGTGCTAGGATAATAATCCAACACGGTCCAACACGGTCCCCACGCAGCCGCTGACTCACCACTGCGGCGTGCCCATCAGAGGTACCCAGACGGCGAGTTCCTGTAGTCCACCCACGCAGGAAGAGGGCGATTAAGGGAAAATTTGAGCCGAATAGAGAAGCAGACAAAGACCTCCAACCAGGGCATAATGAGGTCGGGGAGAATGCGGCACCCGGTGGAAAATAAGAAGACCACGAAAAAATTAAAGAAGTTAAACGTAGAGGATATGCCTTCGGGGGCACAAGCTAACCAAAGGGAGAGGTTGGTCTCAGCACCCACCCCGGAAACAACGCCAAAATTCTCAAATAAGTCAGTTCTCTTAAAATTCTTCTACTTAAAGGATCCAATTGCAGCGATCTACACGTCATCAGTCGAAGCAAGCAATTTACCAAAGCCAATTTCGCCAATTAGTGCTCTACCCTCCCGAGACAACAACAAGTCAAGTATGAGCGACCCCTGTACACTATCCAAGGGTTTCTCTCCTAAGGGAAGCAAATTGACAATTGCTGCACAAGTACACCTTTCAAATGCCCACGCAGGGGAGAGCGATCCCTTAGAAACACATAAGCACACTATGGTGGTAGACTCCACAAAGGTCCAAAGTAGGACATCAACTGACATTACAATACCAAATGAGGTGGTGGAAGCAAAAAATCCTAAAGGTCCAATAAGACCTCAGGACAGGCCAACATCATCCGACGTGGTGGAAGTAAAAGATCCTAACAGTTCGAAAAGTCTTAAGGAGGGCTCAAAAGACCAGGCTAATCTACACGCAGAATCCATGTTTGATACTGATCCATGGCAAAAACCATTGTTTTTATCTAATGACACAGAACTGGAAGAATTAACGGAAAGGATCTCAATGTACCTAGAAACCCAAGGTAGAGCATTGCAATCTGAGCCAAGTCCGAAAAATTTACACCCGAGTCTAGGTCCGGCGATGTCTACCCCTCGAGGGCCAGTAGAAAAAAGAAACCTCCAAGACTGCACCATAAACAACAGTATCAACAAGTCAATAAACGATCCTTACATAAATAACTCTGTACCAATCACCATCTCGTCAGGAAGTCTGATGGACACTAATTCAAAAGTCGCAATTGAGTCTCAAGAAGATCAATCGCCCATTTGGACTAAGTCCTTATTAAACTCTCTAGACCAAGCTATTAAAGCTCTGAATTTTCAATGAAATAAAATGGAGGTGCAGCTAGACCTAATCACTTTGGTGGCAGGCCACATTGCGGGCTTAAACTCAAAAATGGATGCACTTACCTCCCTATTAAGAAACCAAGGGAAACTAGTAGCCCAACCAGAGTTTAATAAAAAACAGCCATGCTGCGGTTGTGGTTCAATAATTGAAAAACTAGCAAGTTTGCCAGCAATCCTGACGGATATTCTGCGGGAAGTAAGACAACATCACAACTCAGCTGAAAAGATCACAAAACTCTCCCCAGAGAAATTACATTTCCGCAGTAGGTCAATTTCAAAGGAGCATTCAACCAGTAATTACCTGAAGGTCTCAGACCACATCTCAGGGGAAGTGGGGCTAGAAAAATCAGCACAAGTACAGGAACTAGTATTGTCTTCCCAAATCATAAGTGAAGAGGAAAAAATTGCCGTCAAAGAGGACAAAACAGTAACAAAGAGACAAAAGAAAAAGGCCAGGAAATCTAGGCTAAAGTACAAACAGCAACAATCCTTAGATCCAGGGAAGCTGTTTTCAATTTTCAACGTAAACTCTGCCCAGGTCTTAAATTCTGATTGTTCCGCCACGCCTCAAGACAGCAAGATAGGCTCAACTCAGACGCCAGTGAATCAAGAGTCCCAACTCCCACGAGGGTGGACAACTCCAGGCAGAATTCACCCACAACATCCGTTAACCATCAGAGCAAAACAAATTTGGTTTTATTTGAAGCTCCCAGTGGCCCAACGGAAAATCCGTCAGTACGGAAAAACATCTGGATTCATACGGAAGGAACCACCGAAAATGGAACACCTGAGCAAACAAGGCCCAGAAAAAACATGGGCGACCACAGCGGGGTACAAGGTCAGTCTAACCCGGCCATCAATAAGAGTCCGCAGCCCACCGGAAAACAGCCTGGTTGTCAGAAATCTGTACCCTTTCTAAAAAATAACCGAGGAGAATTTAATGGACCACAGCTAAAAACCACACCAACCCGCATGTGTGTTACCATTACGGAAAAACACCGCACTTGTGCCCTAACTCAAACTCGGCATAATACTCCTTCAAAGGGTTATCACAACCCAGGTACAAATCAAAGCACAACCAATCCGACGTCGTTAGCAATTACGGACCATGGGCAAGAGTCCTCCGCATTATCTCCGAAATCCAAAGGATTTATAAAGCCTCAACAGTCTAAAGTTGATAAAAAAATCGTTTCTCATTCTGAAATAACACCCCACAAACTAACATTCATTCCGGAATATTCATCAAAGGGGCTTCAGGACTTCCTAAACCGGGGCAATCTGCTAGGATTATTCCAGTAAATAGAGGAGTTAAAAGAGATAACTTCTCAGGACCTCCTGTCCGTTGAATTCAAAAGAATCCCCCAGCACATAGAATCTGAAGTCACCGTCACAACGTGGGCGTCAAAAGCAATTGCTGACAAAATATTCTCCACAAGAGATCACTTTGAATCATGGGGAATTTCGCTTTTAAGAATTATAAACCCAAAATATCCATTTCCGTTACAAAAAATCACCTATAAAGAAACAAAGGATAAAGGGGATAAACGCCCTCCGTTTTCTTGCCTACTAGGAGCCCGCGCCACCTCTCCAGCCGAAGCAAGTGTAGCTGAAGTGGTAAATCTGACAGACCACAATCACCCAAATAGGCAGCCCGGTCGGGACACAACAGATTGGTCCTGGGTCCCAATGTTCCTGTGTAAAAAGAGACCCTAACACGGAGAAAAATTCTTCCCGGTCTCCATGTAGGAGGGAGGAAGTGCAGAGTGCTAAAACTACTTCAACAAAAGTCTCGGTATGCACATGGAACGTACATGGTTTCCACGAAATGGAGCTGGACCATGATACCCAAATCTTTTTTTCCAACCAAGACATAATCCTGATTCAGGAGACATGGAAACTAGCACCAAGTGTAATACCAGGTTTCAAGACCCACTACATACCTGCAGAAAGACACTCAAAGTTTGGACACCCTCGGGGTGGTTTATCAACTTACATCACTCAAAAATTTGACTGGTCTTCAGAAGCACTGGATGTAGGACTAAACTGGGTGCAAGTGATCAGAATCACGGAATCTACGTCAGCCGGGCACAAAAAATGGCAAATTATAATCCTTAAAGTTTATATCCATCCTGACCGTAAGCTACAACAAGGAAAACAAACGTGCCTGACGTCGCTGATTAAAACGATGAAAAAAACTTACAAAGGATGTCCTCTATTAATCTCAGGGGACTTTAACTGTGATCTCAATGGAAAATTGAGGGCAAAAGAAGTCAAGCGACTGCCCAAAGGAGGCCTTATGTTAGCCTTTGACCCAAAAGCTCTGGGTCTGACAGTTCTAAACGGCAACACGACGGGGGACAGGCCGGCGTTGCGTTCCTGAGTGGTAGGGTCCACTCAACAATAGACTATACAATAGTAAGCGACGAATTAATCCCAGCCATTGAGACCTTCAAAATTGTCCAACGATCAGAAAGCGACCATTTCCCCCAAATAACCTCCCTAAACATTGCGCTAAACTTGGCACCGAAATTAGTAAGTCTGCTTCACCAAGCCACTAAATTCAACTTAAAGAAACTAAAATGGAGAGGACAAATGTTGGAACGAATTCTTCATGCCGCAATGGCTAGAAAATCCGAGTTAGGGATGCAAAAAAAGGAGGACCTTGTAAAAAATTGGGAGCTACTGGTCCTGGACCTTCTTCACAAATTTTCTGTAACCTCAGGTGTACGGAGTAAGTCCACCGCTAAAAAGGAGCCCTGGTTTTTCAACGAACTGAGAACTAAGAAAAGGAGGGTAGCAAATGTTGTCCGTCACCTTGCGTGGAATAAAAAGCTGGGGTTACCAACAAACAAAGGGGTTCTGACAGAAGCCAGAGGTACCTACAGGAAGGCTTTATACATTGCAAAATCAGCCTACAAGGAGAAGTTATGGAATAGATTGTTAAGTGCCGGAAAACAACCCAATAGTCGTGAATTTTGGGGCATCATCAACGACCTAAATAAAGGACAAAAACTCTTTCAGGAAGCGGGAGTAGGAGCTGACGCTTGGTCTCAACATGTGCAATCCCTTTACTGCACAAGAACAGTAGGTCTTCCAAATAATGCGCAGGTAACAAATACAGCAGAGAATGGCCAGTTGGAAATCTACAACACAGGCTCAGAAGGACCGGGGATAAAGGACTGCGCAGAAGAGGAAATAATAGTCCCAGAATTGACAACTAGAGTGGAACTGTGTAAAATCATTATTAGGCTAAAGGCTGAAGGAGCACCAGGTCCGAATGGTCTTCCCAATGCCATTTTTAAACATGACCCGGCATTTTGGGCAGAAATCCTGACACCATTGTTTAACCAAATCTATTGTATTTATATTTATATTTATATTTAATTGCTTGTATCGCGCAGGAATCGACCAGAAGGTATCTCCGCGCTTTGCTCGCAAAAGTTCTGAAGTATGTCGTTTCTGTGGAAGCCATATGAAGAATTATGCCATCTGAAACAGGAGAGTTTTTAGGGTCTTCCTAAAACACAGGTGGTTGTCATTGTGTCTTAGGTCAGAAGGAAGTTTATTCCACATGGTAGGGCCAATAAATGATAGGGCACGTCCACCTTGTCTGACTTTTTTTACATTGGGGGTTTCCAGTAGGCATTGATTGCTCGAACGTAATAAACGTTCAGGTTTATATATCTGAAATTTTTGTGCCAGATATTTGGGGCCTTGCCCATAGAGACATTTGTGCACTAAGCAACAGATTTTAAATGTGACACGTTGTCGTATGGGCAACCAATGAAGATGACTTAACAGAGGTTTGGACGGGGTCCTTGCGGGAGCATTCAGAATTAATCTGGCTGCCGTATTTTGGACCACCTGCAAACGATTTAACGCCTCCTCGTTTGCTGATATGAGGAGGCCGTTGCAGTAGTCTAGGCGACTTATCACCAGTGCCTGTACAAGGGTCTTCTTGTGATTGTCAGGCAGCATGGGGAAGATTCGCCTTAACTGGCCAATTGTTCTAAAACAAGCTCCTGTAACAAAGTTAGCATGTTCCTTTAAACTCAAAGTCTGATCTAGTTTTACCCCCAAGTTCTTAACAATTGGCTTTGGGCATGGGACGGGGCCAAGATCTAAAGGCCACCAGTCGGGAGACCAGAGCATGCTAGCTTTCCCAAATAGCATTACCTCCGTCTTCCCGACATTACACTGGAGGCAGTTGGTAGCCATCCAGTGGGACACCGCTCTCATGCCCTCGGCAAATTTGTTCTTCACATCGGGTGTCAGAGAGTTAAAAGGAAAAAGCAGCTGTGTGTCATCAGCATATGACACTGGTGTGAACCCAAACCTTCTCACAATCGCTGCAAGGGGGGCCACATACATATTAAATAATGTGGGGCTTAGACATGAGCCCTGTGGCACCCCCTTAGAGAGTACCCTCGAGGTGGAACGATAGGGTCCCATGCTAACAGATTGTGAGCGGCCGGAGAGAAAGCTCTCCAACCAGGACAGTGCCAATCCTCCAATACCCACTCTCTGCAATCGGCCGAGAAGAATCTCATGAGACACAGTATCAAAAGCCGCCGACAGGTCTAGCAGCACCAGAATCATTGATCCTCCTCTATCCTGTGACATCTTGATGTTATCAGTCACAGAGAGGAGCGCTGACTCTGTGCTGTAGTTGGGCCTGAACCCAGATTGTGATGGGTCCAGGCCCCCTGTCGCCTCTATGAACCTGGAAACATGGATGTTTACGTGCTTCTCGGCTAATTTACCTAAAAAAGGCAAGAGAGAGATTGTGACATACAGGTTCCTGCATCATGGAAGGGGAACGTGATTCACCCAATATTTAAACAAGGTGACCATGGCAGCCCAACAAATTACCGACTTATATCATTGATAGTTGTGGAAGCCAAGCTCTATGCCTCTTGTATCCTCCTTAAGCTGCAAGATTGGATAGAAGAATCTCAGAGAATCCCCTGGTTCCAGACGGGATTTAGGAGGGACATGGGGACAATCACCAACTTAACTTGCCTGTCAGTATTAATGGACAGAATAGCAGAAAAGGGCGCACGATTATACGCCTGTTTTGTTGACATCAAATCTGCATTTGACAGAGTAAATCGAGAGCGCCTATGAGAAAAATTGCAGCTTTGGGGGACGCCTTTAAAATTAATACAGGCAATAAAAGCTTTGCACGAAGATACATGGGCAAAGGTTAAATTGGGAGATGGAGCTTATACAACGAGGAACATACCAACATTCCAGGGCCTAAAACAAGGCTGTGTTCTAGCGCCTACCCTTTTTAATCTATTCCTTTCTGATCTCGCAACAGTGTTGGACACAGATGAGGTGCATCCACCTTCATTGGCAAACCGGCGAATTCCCTGTCTACAATATGCAGATGACATTGTCCTGTTGAGTAAAACCCCAGTGGGTTTACAAAGAGCTTTAAACATCTTAGCAGAGTACCTAAGACAAGAAGGATTGGACTTAAACAAAGAAAAAACAAAAGTAGTACGTTTAGTGGACCCAAAAAAACTAAGTTACACATGGTCATTTAACGGGACAAAGGTGAACGAACAAGGCTCGTATAAATATCTCGGAGTAACAATATCCCAGGGAGCAAAACTAACGGAGCACAAAACTGCAATTCGAGCAAAAGCACAAAAACTAATCTTTGCGTACCGATTGCTAAAAGCAAAAATGAATTGCCCAAATTACAGTCACCTCCTGAAGGTCATGTCAGCACAAATATTACCATCATTATCTTACGGTCTTGTCACCTGGTGTGGCAAGGAAGTAGACCTGCTCAACGAGCTCCAAACAAAAATTTATAAAGCAGTTTTTAACCTCCCTAAGAGTGCTTCAGCTCCGCAAGTAAGGCTGGAATTCGGTCTGCAAAACCAGAAATATAGGAGCATGAGCGGCTTCATAAAACTGTGTCACAAATTAAGATCTGCAGATTCGGATTCGATGGATTGGTTAAACTGGGAAGCCATAAAAAATCAAGGAGCAACTGGAACCCCTTGTCCTTGGGGAAAATACCTGAAAACCTGCATGAAAGAGCTGGGGCTGGAAGGAATTTGGGAATCTGTGACGGACAAAGCAACAATAAGTAGACTAGCCAATAAGGCAGCAAGGTCGAAATCTTTTCAAGAGGACAAAGCGTTACTGCTCAAGCGGCGACATGGTTGGACCATAATCAACTCCTTCACAGCTGGTCGACCACACGCATATTTAACCTCGCATTTTAATGTGCACATAAAAAGAGCCTTTACAGCCTACAGGATGGGTATGCACAGTTCGAAAGACTTAGCACCTTCTTGGAAAGAGAAACACCAGACCGAGAGCTGTAGACTTTGTGGCTACAAAACGGAATCATTAGCCCATTTTTTGTGCGTTTGTCCGGCTCTCCTGGTGCAACGTCGAAGATTATTGAAACAGATCTGTAACGAGTTAAAAATCCGCACCTGTAGGCAAGCGGTAACTTGCTGGCTAGGAGGGAGTTCAATCATTTTAGCATGCCGGGGAACAAAATTCCTGGCAGAAGTGAATAAATGCCTGAGTCTTGTGGAACAAGGACATGATGAAATAAGCGGTGTAATAACTCTGCCCTGATCCCTAAGACCGGTAAACCCTGCATTAATATGTACCAAACATTCTGACCTCTTAATGCCGGTGGGAGCTTACCTGAGGAACTTTGTTTTAAAATTGTGTAATCATTTTAACAATGGAAGAGTTCAATCTTCTTTTTAGTAGCATTTATTTTTCGTATCACAATATTGACATGTGGAAATTGTAATTAATTATGCAATAAACCTCTTTGACTTTGACACTGCTGTACTGCTGTTTCCTGTTTTCTTTTTGATTAATAAAAAGCTTTAAAAGTATTTTTTTTCTAAAGTGTGTAGCATAGTGGAGAAGAACAATTATGAGGAGCAGTTCCTGGAGTCTTTAGGAAAGAGCTTGGACATGTGAATAATGTGCATTGCATAAAACATAGGTCTGGCATGAGTCCCAGGGTTGGCAAAGTGAAGAAATGTGCCTTTTATTATCAAAGAGGAAATGAAAATGTAGAATGGGGAGGTTTGACTTTGTGTGGACTTGTGAGAATTGATCACTTTCCGTTACTGAGTATTACTGAAATGCTGTGTTTTTTGGAGGGGTCAAAATTGTTCACCTCAGTGGAGAAGTGGCGCTCAATGGTTAGAGCGGCAGACCCTGATGCAGAGTTCTGGTCCGGGACCAGGGTTCAATTCCCGCCTCGGCGGGTCTTGGGCTCATAATTCCTCGGACCTGATTTCTCGCCTTGGTGCCTATTCTAATCATGGGTCCCACGCTGTAACTCTGGGCAATAGCTTGCTTAACCTCCACACCGGCCCCAACAGCGCTGTGGATGCCTGGCTTCACCCTGGGGGTGCCCAGGAGTGGACACTTCACAGGGAAAGCCAGGAGGGGTTCCACAGCGGTATGAGTAATAGCGCCAGGAAACCGCTTGGTGACAGTGTGCTCTACAAATACCTTGACATTTACATTTACATTTACCTAACCTCAGCATGTCATCAGATATCATTGCATTCTCAGTCGCAAGAGTTAAAGTCCTTTATTACGCTTTTTGGTACATACATATTTGTACGTACAGATAACGTTTTGATTAATTTCTGCTTCTGCTGTTTTCCAGAGGGCAATGAAACATGTATTGGAAGGTGTTGATGGAGTGAAAATGTAGCAGTATAATGTGTTGGTGTATGGGAAAATTCTTGAGTGGCGGAAGTGTTAAGGAGACTGAGTGATAGTGGACTTACCCTTAAGTATGAGAAATGTAGGTTTGGGGTATCGGAAATTGGATGTTTAAGACATTTGATTTCTGTGGATGGAAGACGTCCTAAAAGGAATTTGGTCAATACCATAAAAGATATGTCAAGTCCCAGTTCCAAAGATGAATTGGTAAAATTCTTAGGGACACAGAATTTTACTGCAAGTTTATTCCAAATTTTGCTGAAGGTTGCTAAAGAAAGGAATAGAATTTGAGTGGTCAGAGAAGTGTGAGAAAGAATTTGTGCAAGTAAAAACAAAATCGGTCTGAGACAGTAAACCTAGGTAGCATCTAACAAGGAGCAAAGACTATCTGAGGATTGATGTTAATGCAAAAGGTATAGGTATGGTGCTTCAACAGGTTATTGAAGGGAAGGTGAGCACTATTTTGTTTTTATCCAGATCATTACGTCAAGCTGAACCCAATTGTTCAGTCATTGAAAAGCTTTGACAGTTTATTGGGTGACAAAAAGACTTAAAAGGTTTTTTATGGGGTACTTCTTTTGAGATCAAAACAAATCATAAGCCTCTGGTTGAAGTATTTTGTAAAAAGGGAATTGATTCTGTATCCGCAAGAATAAGAAGATGGATTGTTGCTTTGCGGGAATTTAACTTTGTTGTTTCATATGGGCCGGGTACGATGAACATGATTGCTGATTGTTGTTCAAGATTATGTGTAGTTGAGGAAGTCAAGAAGGATTGTTATGAAATGGAAGATGAGTTTGGTGATGAAACAGTCAAAGTTTATATAGTTTCATATGGCATTGTCAAGAAGAGGAATGGGAGGATGCACTGGAAGGGGACTTATAGTTCAAAAATATAACATGTAGGGTAAATGATGGTAAGTCTGGAAAGGATAAGATTTACGATGAAGGAAAGGGTTTTTGGCAGGTAAAGGATATACTTTCCTTGGAAGATGGTTTGTGCACTTCAGGGCACTTTTGTATTACAAAAGGGGCCACTGACACTTGTGTGGCCCCCTCTGTGACGCCATTATCATATAAGCGGTCAACTGAACCTCCCGTACAAATGCGTACAGTAGGTTTGGCTGACCGCTTATCATGGTGGATTATATGTTATCTTATGTTATGGCATGTTAAGCTGTTTTGTAACGCACTCAATTACTGCCGGAGTACCCTGCCACTGTTAATAAAGAGTAAGGATTGAGAGTATCTTCCCTACTGTTTACATACCTTGTTTTTGGCGTGCTGAGTAGACTCGATGCAGAATCGGAGGTATATTTTTGCCTCAAGGTTACTTAATCTTTCAAATTTGTGAACTGACTAGGGATAATGATCACTAAGTCCTTGTAATTGGAATAAAGAGCCCTAAAGAAGTTCTCATGGCTTGTTGCCGAATAGAATGAAACGCATTGGCTGCTTTTTAGTGAAATTTTATTTGGATTTGATAATAAAGGAAATACAAAGAGACTTAAATGTTTTTCATTCAAGTGCACTGCTCTTTATGGACTATAGGTTATACTAACATTAGTTTGATAATGTTCCTGTATCTGCACACTTAATAAGATTTTCACAGTAAGGAAAGATCTCATTCCGAGGTCTGGATGATCATTCGAGATAGAGCCACATTCTGAAGTTCCTTCATGAGCTAAATTTGTTATGTGTTGACTCTTTGCTAGCATTTAGCTGCTGGATGGGGGTTGAACAGAAGTAGTTATAGTTACAATTGGGGGATGTAATTGGCACATGCAGAGAGGAGGAACAGGGGCTTTCAAAAGTGAAAGGGCTTGATAGTGATTTCCCATGTAGAAGATGTGAGAAAGTGCTCTCTTTCTGCATGGTTCCCCCACTTTTTGCGGATATGCTGATGTACTTTGACTGAGTGTGCCCTGGGCTCCCACCAATCAGGTACCTGTGGCCTATGTTCTTTCCTTGAAACTGCATTAAAGACCAAACCCGTTTGCCACTCTATGGCCACAGGTCAACAACTGGTAAATGGTACCACAGGTACCCAGGGCACTGTGTACAGGGAAGGCCACTAACGGCTGCAGCACTCATTGTACCACCCTTAGAGGCCCTGTACCTTTACACTCACACATTGCCTTTGCAGGCTGCCTGTGTTAGTGCAGAACAAAGTGAAGATTCGACATGGCACACATCCCTGTGTGCCATGCCTACAAACCATTGCCCTGGCATAGATCAGCCGCCCCTATAGCTGGGTGCACTGTACCGGTGGTGTGGTACAGATGCATGATCCCTGTACCCCTACAGTCTCTAAGCCAATTCTTAGACATTGTAAGTGCAGTAATGCCAATAAGAGCATATGGTGCTGGGGGTTTGTCATTACGAACTCCACAGTACCATAATGGCTTTACTGAAAACCAAGAAGTTTGGTATCAAACTTCTCAGCACATTAAACCCACACTGATGCAAGAGATGCCCCATGAAAAACGACCTACCACTAGTGTCCATGCTGAGTGGCTGCTCGCCAGCTGCCAGCACCAGACATGTTTCTGGGCCCCTGGGTCAATAGCCTGCTGCTCTTGGGGGTCTGAAAGAATGTACATCCTGGGACGAGGTGCCAAGCCTCCTCCCCCAGGATGGGCAGGGTCCACAAAGGAGAAGCTTCAAAGGTTTGCTGCCTTGACCTGACCTGACCTCGTCAGAGCTGGTCGCTCCACCCGCCGCCGCGTGGCTCCTCCAGAGTGCGCCGGTGTCCCCGCTGCTTTCTCCTGTCCGCCGCTGCCCCCTGGGCTCAGGTGTCCCTTGCTGTGCTTTTTGTGATCTTCCCGTTTTTTGTGCCTCGCTGCTGACTGTTGTGCTGTGTTTTCTCTCACTGCCGTGTTTTTATTTTTAATACTATTGTGCCCACTATTGTGCTCACTGTGTGATCGTCGTGCTCTGTATTTCCCAGTCTTGTGCCTCCCTGCCGCCTGTTTTCCCGCTGTTATCCCCGCTCCCCGCTGCTGCTCCCCGCGGCCCCGCCCCATCTCCATTTTGTATCACCGCCCCCTCCTTGCCGCCACCCAGCTCCCGCCTCTCAGCTGCTCCTCCCTCCCACTTGCTACTTAGGCGGTGACACACGCGACGGGGAGCTGTGACCTGACCTGACCTCGTCAGAGCCGGTCGCTCCACCCGCCGCCGCATGGCTCCTCCAGAGTGCGCCGGTGTCCCCTCTGCTGTCTCCTGTCCGCCGCTGCCCCCTGGGCTCAGGTGTCCCAGGCTGTGCTTTTTGTGATCTTCCCGTTTTTTGTGCCTCGCTGCTGACTGTTGTGCTGTGTTTTCTCTCACTGCCGTGTTTTTATTTTTAATACTATTGTGCCCACTATTGTGCTCACTGTGTGATCGTCGTGCCCTGTATTTCCCAGTCTTGTGCCTCCCTGCCGCCTGTTTTCCCGCTGTTATCCCCGCTCCCTGCTGCTGCTCCCTGCGGCCACGCCCCCTTCTTCGTTCTGTATCACCGCCCCCTCCTTGCCGCCACCCCGCTCCCGCCTCTCAGCTGCTCCTCCCTCCCACTTGCTACTTAGGCGGTGACACACGCGACGGGGAGCTGTGACCTGACCTGACCTCGTCAAAGCCGGTCGCTCCACCCGCCGCCGCATGGCTCCTCCAGAGTGCGCCGGTGTCCCCTCTGCTGTCTCCTGTCCGCCGCTGCCCCCTGAGCTCAGATGTCCCTGGATGTGCTTTTTGTGATCTTCCCGTTTTTTGTGCCTCGCTGCTGACTGTTGTGCTGTGTTTTCTCTCACTGCCGTGTTTTTATTTTTAATACTATTGTGCCCACTATTGTGCTCACTGTGTGATCGTCGTGCCCTGTATTTCCCAGTCTTGTGCCTCTCTGCCGTCTGTTTTCCCGCTGTTATCCCCGCTCCCCGCTCCCTGCTGCTGCTCCCCCGCGGCCCGCCCCCTTCTTCGTTCTGTATCACCGCCCCTCCTTGCCGCCACCCTGCTCCCGCCTCCCAGCTGCTCCTCCCTCCCTCCCACTTCGCCATAAATGGCGACCGCGCGTACGCGCAGCGGTCACGCGCAGCGGGCCGGCCGATTGTGCGGTGAAGGCACGCCAAAGCCAAGCCCGTCTGCGCCTGTCTGCGCCTGGACCGCCCCCAGCACCTGGACCCCTGGCCCCCACGACGCAAGACGACCCGACAGACCTACGACGCCGCCGCCCTCAACGCACTCAATGCCGGCCGGAACCCCGCCTGCTGCCGCGCCGCCCCGAAACGCTTCCACGGACCCTTTACCTGCACAACCTGCAAGTTCACCTGCCTCCGAACATGCACCGCGCCCGCCAAGCCAAATCCCAGCAGCGACCTCAAGTGCATCCTGCTCAACACCCGCTCCGTCCACAGACACGCCGTCGAACTCTGGAACCTGCTCGACACAACATCTCCAGACGTCGCCTTCCTCTCTGAAACATGGATGAACGCCTCCTCAGCCCCCGACATCGCCATCGCCATCCCGGATGGATACAAGATCATTAGGAGGGACCGCGTCAACCAGACCGGAGGAGGCATCGCCATCCTCCACAAAAACACCATCCGCATCACGACCGACGCCGACGACACCTACACCGCCGCCGAACACCTCCACTTCCAGATTCACACCGACCCAAAGATGACCCTCAGAGGCACCCTCATCTACAGACCCCCGAGACCACGCACACAATTCAGCGAAGACATCACGGACTTCATAAGCCCACACGCCCTCCCCTCCGCCAATTACATCCTCCTAGGGGACCTCAACTTCCACCTGGAGAACAACAAGGACCGCAACACCGTCACCCTGCTGGACAACCGCGCCAACCTCGGACTCAAGCAACTGGTCAACACCCCCACCCACTACGCCGGCCACACTCTTGACCCCGTCTTCTCATCCAGCAAGCACATCGCCTTCAGCCACTCCACCGGACTTCACTGGACCGACCACAGCTGCGTCCACTTCAGCTTCGGAAAAACCACCACCCACCACCACCCGCAACAGGTTCCCCACAGAAGCTGCAGCAAGATCACCGCCGACCAGCTCACTGCCTCCCTCAGCCAGAACCCACCTGCCAGCACACCGGACCCCAACAAAGCAGCCCGCAACTTCACGCAGTGGCTGACCGCCTGCGCCGATGACCTCGCACCACTGAAGAACCCTCCCAGCAAATCCAGAAGCAAGAAGGCCCCCTGGTTCACCGACGAACTCAAGGACTCCAAGAAGACCTGCCGCACCCTCGAGAAAGCCTGGCTCCTCGACCGGACCACTGACAACATGACCGCCCTCAAACACGCGACCCGCAAGCACCACCAGCTCCTCCGCACCACCAAGAAGAAATCACTGAAGGATCGACTGGACAACAACGCCCACGACAGCAAGGAACTCTTCAGCATCATCAAGGAGTTCTCCAACCCCAGCACCGGCAACAACGACATCACCCCCTCACAAGATCTCTGCGACTCCCTCGCCTTGTTCTTCCACCGCAAGATTGCCGACATCCACAACAGCTTCAGCACACCATCCTCGCACCCAACCGTCGAACCAACGCACCCCACTGCCACCCTCCGCACCTGGACCGCAGTGACCACCGAAGACACAGCCCGCATGATAAACACCATCCACTCCGGATCTCCGACTGACCCCTGCCCGCACCACGTCTTCAACAAGGCCGACTACACCATCGCACCCCAACTCCGAGACGTCATCAACACCTCCTTCGACACAGCCACCTTCCCGGAGAGCTGGAAGCATGCCGAGCTCAGCGCCCTACTGAAGAAACCAACAGCGGACCCCACCGACCTCAAGAACTTCCGCCCCATCTCGCTCCTCCCTTTTCCTGCCAAAGTCATCGAGAAGATCGCCAACAGACAGCTTGCCACCTTCCTCGAGACGAATGGATCCCTCGACCCCTCGCAGTCCGGTTTCAGAGCCAACCACAGCACTGAGACCGCCCTCTTCGCAGCCACCGACGACATCCGAGCCCTTCTCGACAACAGGGAAACAGCGGCACTCATCCTCCTGGACCTCTTCGCCGCGTTCGACACTGTCTGCCACCGCACCCTAGTCCAACGCCTCAGCAACACCGGCATCCAAGAGAAGGCATTGAAGTGGATCATCTCGTTCCTCGCTGGAAGAACACAGAGAGTCCGCCTCCCCCCGTTTCGTTCCGCGGCCACCAAAGTCATCTGCGGCGTCCCGCAAGGATCATCACTCAGCGCCACCCTCTTCAACGTCTACATGAGACCTCTCGCAGCCATCGCACGCCAACACAACCTCAACATCATCTCCTACGCCGACGACACCCAGCTGATCCTCTCCCTCACCATAGACCCCGACACCGCCAGAACCAGCCTCCACGAAGGGATGAAAGACGTCACAGAGTGGATGAAGAACAGCCGCTTGAAATTGAACTCAGACAAGACGGAAGTCTTCATCCTTGGGCCATCACCCACCACCTGGGACGACTCCTGGTGGCCCCCAGCCCTGGGCATTGCCCCCAAGCCGACAGACCACGCACGCAACCTGGGCTTCATCCTGGACTCCTCCCTCTCGATGACCAGACAAGTCAACGTCGTCTCCTCTTCATGCTTTCACATCCTCCACATGCTCCGCAAGATCTTCCGATGGATCCCGATCGAAACCAGGAAGACGGTCACCCAGGCCCTCGTCACCAGCCGGCTGGACTACGGAAACACCCTCTACGCCAGAACCATAGCCAAGCTACAGAAAAGACTACAACGCATCCAGAACGCCTCCGCCTGACTCATCCTAGACATCCCTCGAAGCAGCCACATCTCCGGCCACCTGAGGAACCTGCACTGGCTCCCCGTCAACAAGAGGATCATGTTCAGGCTCCTCACCTACGCACACAAGTCTCTCCACAACCTGGGCCCCAAGTACCTCAACGACCGCCTGACCTTCCACACGCCCACCCGCCAGCTACGATCCGCTAGCCTCGCCCTCGCCGCCATACCACGCATCCGAAGAGCCACCGCCGGAGGCAGATCCTTCTCCTACCTGGCGGCCAAGACATGGAACTCCTTCCCCATCCACCTTCGGCTGACCCAGGACAACCTCGCCTTCAGGAGACAACTCAAGACCTGGCTGTTCGAGCAGTAGCGGCCCCCCTCCCCCAAGCGCCTTGAGACCCTTCTGGGTGAGTAGCACGCTATACAAGTGTTATGATTGATTGATTGATTTGTGAGCTTCCCCAGGCCTGTTGGTGCTTTCAGGAACTGTCCCCCCACCAGTTCTGACCCCCACTTTGTGCGGGAGAATCAGCAGGAAAAATAACCGAGGAAGAGAAGTGTGCCCACCTTTGCCAACCCCACCCCTCAGGTGAGGGTGGTGAAGTGAAGCAGAACTCTCAGTTCCCGCCATCTTGCAGATGGGGGGACCCAGCCATCAACAGTGAGGCATATGCCCCCCTTCCACTGGAGGGTAGCATAATAGGGGGCGTACCTACCTCAAGGAAGGGACCCATTGGGATCAACCTTTTACTTACCTGTAATGCCCCTAAATCTACTATTTATAGGCATTCCTGAACCTTGCCTCCTCAGACAAGAAACCACAAGAAGAAAAGAAGAAGAAGGACCAAACAGCTGTGCCAAAGCTAAGAAGAGGAGGACGCCCACCGACTTGGCCCCAGCCCTATCAGCCTGTCCCCTCATCACACCTGCAGAAGCAAAACTCTGTTGTGTCCTGCAGCCAGCCACCTCAAGAACCCCAAGGACCTACCCTGCCTTTCAAAGAAAAGACTCCATCTCCCATGAACATCGGATTTGTTCACCCAGAGACTCCAGCTCAGGCGAAATCTTTTAGTCTGCACCACTGTGCACCCGACGCCCACGGCCTGAGTTCGAGTAGCCCAAAACCACGAGAAGGTCTCCCCAGCGATCATGATCCCAGGCCTGTTGCTGCTTTCAGGAACTGTCCCCCACCGTTTCTGACCCCTACTTTGTGCGGGAGAATTGGCAGGAAAAACAACTGAGGAAGAGAGGTGTGCCCACCTTTGCCAACCCCACCCCTCAGGTGAGGGTGGTGAAGTGAAGCAGAACTCTCAGTTCCCGCCATCTTGCAGATGAGGGGACCCAGCCAACAACAGTGAGGCATACGCCCCCCTACCACTGGAGGGTAGCATAATAGGGGGTGTACCCACCCCAAGGAAGGGACCCATTGATCTCAACCTTTTACTTACCTGTAAGTCCTCTACATCTACTATTTATAGGCACTCCTGAACCTTGCCTCCTCAGACAAGAAACCACAAGAAGAAAAGAAGAAGGATCAAACAGCTGTGCCGAAGCTAAGAAGAGGAGGACGCCCACCGACTTGACCCCAGCACTACCGGCCTGTCCCCTCCTCAAACCTGCAGAAGCAAAACTCTGGTGTGTCCTGCAGCCAGCCACCTCAAGAATCCCAAGGACCTACCCTGCCTTCCAAAGAAAAGACTCTATCTCCTGTGAACACCAGATTTTTTCACCCAGAGACTACAGCTCAGGTGAAATATTTGAGTTTGCACCACTCTGCACCCGACACCCACGACCTGAGTTCGAGTGGCCCAAAACCATGAGAAGGTCTCCCCAGCAATCATGATCCGAGATACGGTGATCCTTTACCTGCCTCAAGCCTCCAGCCGACGCCTGCAGCCTCAAACCAGAAGGTCCCCCCCAACTGTGGCCAGGAGATAGTAAGAAGATCCAACTCTAAAAGACACCCCTGCACCCAACACCCTATTGCCTTGGGTGGCCTAACCGACTGAGTCTAACCAACCCCCAGCATCCCAACTTACCTCTCAAAGTGGTGGTCACACCCAGAAGACCTTTGTCCCGAGCCTGCAGTGTGTTTGCAAACCGGAAACTCCCCATTGAAAGTAACAGGGCACCTGTCGACAAACCAGCACCCTTCACCCTTCCACCTAGCGCCGCTGAGGGTTCCCCTTTGCTGCTATCTTGAACCCCAATTTGCCCAGAGCTTAAGTCCAGGAGCTTTGCTCCCACAACCTTGTGGCCTGCTTGTGAGCAGCCCCCAACCGGAGGCGCACTATTCCTAATTGGATAACATTGGGCCTCAGAACTCTGCACCCGGTCGCCCTAGTGCCGCTGACGGTGTAACAGGAGTGCATCCTTGACCCTGGGGGTCCCCTGAGTCTAACCCCTGAAAACCAACTCCCACAATAGAGTACTTACCTCTGAAGCAATAACACTTTTTTCTCCTGTAGGTTAACATTGACTGTTTTTGTATGAAAAGTTTCTACGTGTGGAGAACCGGCCTTATGGGCCGGGCGGCGCAGGGCACGCATTAATCCCCGAGTTCACCTGCCTTGTAAAAAACAGAGACACAAGACACTCCGTTGAGAGTGGAAGCCAGGTTTATTAGCTGCAGCTAAGCACAGTTGTCCCAGAAGTTACACTCAAGGTGGATTCTAAGGAGACTGCCACTTCAATCCGTGGCGCACAGTCTTTTATAGGAAACATATTTATAGTATCTCACTCTTTACACATACAAAACGAACCAATGAGAAAAGTTGGAAAACAAGCTATCACGTGTCTCAAATACGCCCCTCTCTCCGACCCCGTGTGCTACCCCTCCCAACAAATAAATCAGTGATGGCGTCGACAATCCCCTCTTGCAGGTGGCAGGATGTATTTGTGTGCCTCAAAGGATGGTTGTGTAATAGGAGCATACAAGGAGAGAATAGCGAAGGCCAGTCGGATAAGATAGTATAAGGAAAGAATAGGGGAGGGCATATAGTCGGCCGAGACAGGGATCAATCGAGCCAGACATGGATTAACGAACTCAGCCAGACCCTGACATCGGGTTTCGTGAACAAGGGCAATGGAGTTATTTTTTAACTGAAAGGACACGTAGCAGCTGGAAAAGCAAAAACATATCATTCGCCGTGCTGCCTGAGTGAGGGCAACACAAAATGGAGACAGGACACAAAATGGCGGCTAAATACGGGACGAAATCCAAAATTGTAGAACCTCAGACCCTCCTTTTGCCATTACTCAGGCAATACACCAGGGACTCAAGTCAATCTGAGTCGATGTCAATGGCCATGAGGTCATCGAGCTGTTGCTGTAGCATCATTCTAATATTCTCTGTCTTCTGTGAAACAGGCTTCGGGACACTCATAGTGGTACAAAGACCACATATTGCAGGTCAACACTGCACAAAAAGACAACAAGAGAAGATGATAGCCGAGATCATTCCAAGGAAAGTTAGTATCTTCCATCCCCATGTGGACAGTAGTCCCCAAAACCACCCCATCACAGACCAATCTCCTGTGTCCTGATGTATAGACTCAGAGATGATATGTAACTTGGAGATAGCTTGGTATACTGTAGGGGCATTATCAGGAATGTAAACACAGCAACTAGACCCGATCAATTTACAGACTCCACCACAATCTGCAAGGATAATATCTAAAACTATCTGATTTTCTAACGTCCTAAGACGATCCGCCTGAAGTTCGGCTGTCACATTAATCATGGCTCCAGAAGTTTGATTTATGGTAGCCTCAACAACACGAGCTAAGTGTCTGATGTCTCTGCTATTGGCCATTGGGCCCCAGAAAGGAAGCAACCCTTTAATAAAGTCAACTGCCTCCTGTCCTGCTGTGTCTTTCTGATCAATAACTCCCCTGCCATGCCTTCTCTTGAAATGACCTGAAGTAGCAGTATACGTTGGGGGAAGAAGAAAAGCCACATAACAGGTTCCTGAGAAATAAGTAGGAAGCCATGTATAGGCTCTATTGTGACAGATAAAATATGTGCCTTGTGATGGCACTAGCCGTGAGGGAATCTGAGGTGTATAGACATAAGTATGAGAACAGATACTCTTCTCCTGCTGATTTTTAACATTCTGGTCATTAATTTGTAAACAGAAATTACCTCGATGAGGTACAGTCCAAATTGGCGGAGAGCCCCTTCGTTTAGCCTTTTCTGTGAGGCTAGTAACATATCGTGTTATATTCCATCCATCATATGCTCTTTTCTCATCTATGGGAATCTTACTAATCTGAGCAATCTTATCCATAGTCACTATTCCCTTAATCAAGGAACTGTGACTAAAGTCTGCTCCACCACCATATGGGCTACCAGGAGCATACCGTAGCTGGTTCTGATAAATGTTAGAGAACATAGCCAAATAAGCCCACGGCAGAACCTTCGTAGGAGAGTGGAAAAACTAAATACGGCATACCTCTCTCTGTATTATGAGGCATGAGCCCACAATCCCCACAATCAGTAGTATTCATCACTAGTTGATGTTGATGCAAAACTAAATAAACAAATTATTGAAATATTCGGTTCTCCTAATCTGCTCGTATTCTGAAAGTGTATAAAACCGATATGGGGAGCCAGTAGTAGGAGAAGATAAAGAGACAGATGTAGGGACAGGTGATGGCTGTATAACAAACGACCCAACTTCCACACGCTAATAAAGTACTTTAACATATCAGAATACATAAGGTTATTCCACATGGACTAACCATTAGTTTCTTAAATCTAGATTTCATATTTACAGTCTGATCATTAATTTCCACTTTAATATCCATTACTCTAAAGCGTTGCTCACGGGCAATCTTCCTAGATCACTTAGCTGTGGTTGTTAGCCGTCCTATGACACTGCAAGTCCTGTAGACCAATGTCACTATTCAGGTCACAGGTTAAGACTCCTACCGTGACCCTGCAACTTGATGGATAGTGGAACAAAACACATTAATGTCTTTAAAAAAAAAGTATAATCAGAAAAATCGTAAAAAAGAAAAGTTCAATTGTCTTTGATCATTCTTGGTCGTTAATTATATTGAGTCTTATTAGGGATCGTCTGGTCCTTAAACAAGGCTTCTGGATCCACTGTGTTCAAACGCAGATGTGTTGGAACGGCCTCCTGTAACACGTCGTCGTCTTCTTTCTCATAGTTCATTTGTTCCAGGCGTGCACTACTAAACGGTCCAAATCTAGGTACTTTTTCACTTTCGTTATCACCTATGCCCTCACAAATCCATTGGTCAAAAGGCAAAGGTACCTTCTTACAGTGCACGTCATGGATCCAGTTCTTTTTTCCAACGACCTTCACTGCCGTACATGTCGTCAACAGCACTTGTCGCGGTGGGCCCCAACGAGGTTCCAAATTCTTTTTCCGCTGAAAGTTTTTCACGCAGACCCAGTCGCCAGGTTCGATGGAATGACCTGGGTCTGCGGAGACCTCTGGCAAAGCGTTTTGAACCTGTTGATGAAGAACACGTAATTAAGTGGTGAGGTCATGCAAATAGTCAATCAGCATTGGCTATGGAATATCAGAATACTTTTTAGGTCGAGGGACTCCCCAGACATTTGCTGGGCGCCCAAAAACAACCTCATACGGACTCAAACCTAAACGAGAATGCACAGTAGGTCTCGTAAACAGAAGTGCTAATGGTAGGGCATCAGGCCAAGCGAGACCTGTGTTTGCCTGAATCTTTGCCAATTTGAGCTTGAGAGTACCATTATAGCACTCTACCAATCCTGCTGACTGAGGGTGGTTTGCCGCATGGAATTTCTGTTTAATACCAAGACCTGCACACACTTTCTGCATAATTTGGCCTACGGATTCACTCCCATTGTCAAACCAGACAATGCGCGGCAAACCAAACCTCGGGAAAAACTCCTTCAAAGGGACTTTGGCAGTAGACAAAGCAGTATTGTCATTTAGAGGGTAGGCCTCTATCCATCTGGAAAAGGCACAAACCACCACTAGAACATATTTGAGGTTATTACAATGATCCATATGATATAATCGATTTGCAATACCTCGAAAGGATACGTAGGGGGAGCAAAATGACCTGCTGAAATTGGGGTTCCCTTTCCTGGATTATGCATTAAACAAACAATGCAATGCTTCACCATGTTTTCTGCACATTTAGGAATTCCTTCATTCTGCCATACTGGAGCCAAGATCCTGCATATGCCCTTTGCACTAATATGGGCTGAACCATGCGCCATAGTAACTACTGGTAGTATATAGGCGTCTGGTAACAGCCATCGTTGATGTTCTGACAATTCCGTCCAACACCCAGTCGTGTCCAACATTCCCGTACTCTCTCTCCACTTACTCAGTTCTTTCTCAGTAGCCTCTTCTTGAATCATTCTCACACTTTCTATTGTGTCCTTACATATTCCTCCTTCTCTGACCCATCTTGCAGGTCCCGCAACATACATACGACTTGTAACATCTCTCGCTGTCTCCTTTGCTACTTCATCCGCAAACGCATTCCCACGACCCACATCATCAATAATCTTTTTATGAGCGCTATACTTGATTATTGCTATTTGTGTAGGCAAGGCAAGTGAGTCGAGAAGATCAATCACCAACTGGCCATGCTGTATTTTAGTCCCATGGGAAGTAAAGAATCCTCCTTCCTTCCACAAGCGACCGAAACTATGAGCCACACCGAAAGCATATTGGCTATCAGTGTAGACGTTCACTCTCTTTCCTTTTGCCAAGACACATGCTCTTGTCAAAGCAATTAATTCAGCTGCTTGGGCTGAATTCTGTGCAATACACGCTGTATCTACTACCGTATGCAAAGTAGTAACAGCATAAGCTGCAGTTGTCTCGCCATTTGGAAGCTTGAAGCAAGATCCATCTACCCATAGGATCCCATCCGGATCCACAAGTGGTGCATCTTTTAGATCTATTCTGCCTTTCGTTTCCTCCTCTGTTCGGAGAAAACAATCATGCTGTTCTTGAATGCCTTTCTCATCCGGTATGGGCAACAATGTTGCTGGGTTCAAAGTATTACACCGCTTGATATGTATATGGCTAGCCAAAAGTGTCAACTCATAACCAGACAAGCGAGCACTCGTGAGGTGTTGTGTTTTTGTCCTATTGAAAAGAGTATCTACTGTATGTGGTACCATAACAACAAGAGTGTTGTCCAATACCAATCCAGCAGATTGTCGAATAGAAATTGCTGCCGCTGCTGTAGCTCTGAGACAACTAGGCAATGCCTTGGCTACTGGATCCAACGTAGCCGAAAAATAGGCACATGGCCGTTGTTTGTCTCCAAATTGTTGCGTTAAAACTGACAACTCGCAACCTTCTCTTTCATGCACGTAGAGTGTAAAAGGCTTACTGTCATCCGGAGTACCTAACACAGATGCAGAACACAAAGCAGTACGTAAATCAGAAAAACTCTTTTTGCATTCGTTAGTCCAAGGGAGAGGTTGTGGCGTATCTTTCAACGTAAGCGCCAGCAAAGGTTTAGCTAACAAAGATAAATTCGGAATCCATTGTCTACAATATGAGGTAATGCCCAGAAAGGCACGTACCTCTCTTTGCGTGGTTGGCTCAGACATTTGTGCAATCGCTTGAATTAATTCTGGGGTCAATCGTCTTCCCGAGTCAAAGGGAAATCCCTGGACTATATACGTTTTTCTCCACAAACAATATCTCATACACATCGATCATTCAAATGACACCGTTGTTATTGTATGTCAGGCCAACACAAAAATTTGACGTTTACAGTCTTTGTATTTTATGAAAATCTTCTTTCTTGGGTTAAAATTCAGATCACTGTCAGCAATGCATCAATAAAAAATTATACAATTTTATCAAATTTCAACAAATCAAATACAATAATACATACGAATATACAGTAGTGCATCTATACTACTATTATAAAGAGAGAACTTGCACCTTTAGGCAAGGTAAACTCAGGAACCACAGCGCCAATCTACACACCTGATACACCGTTGAAATCGGCAGGGTGTGTAGATGGTCATAGGCTTTGAAAAATTTAAAAATAAACATTATATAAAAAGTTACATTTTTACAAAAAGTAGTTCCCCCAAAGTAGCGCCGGCCGCGACTGTGCGTCGTCACGTCAGGAGCAGGGGAGGAGCAGCGTCCCAGGAGCGGCGGACATGGCGCGCAGGGGAGGAGCGGTGAAGTGAGGCCAGCGCGGAGCGGAGAGGCGGATATGGCGGCGGACAGGTGGTGAGTGGCAGAGCGGCAGAGCGGAGAAATATGGACCGGCGGTGTGAGCAGCAGAGTCAAGGTAAGAATCCGGGGCAGCCAGGGTCGGGGCGGGCGGGGCACGGGCTGCTGGGGAATGTCAGGGCAGGCGGGGGTAGGGGATGCCAGCATTTCAGGTTTGCGTGCTCTCCCGCCCTGGCCCCCGCCCGCCACAACATTGTCTGGGACACAGACAATGTCGTGGCGGGCGGGGGCCTGGGCGGGAGAGCACGCAAACCTGAAATGCAGCCCCCAGCCCCCTTCTACCCCAGGCAACGCTGGGGCGGGCTGCTAGTATAAATATACAATAATAAAAAGAAGACCACACAAATTGTACAAAGTCAATCGTCTTCCCTCCTTCGACAAGAGATGACCTAAGTAGGTAACCTCTTGGCGGCAATATTGCAACTTAGAAGGGGACACTCTATGATGCAGATCAGACAAATGACGCAACAAAGAAACCGTGACATCTTTACAAATATCCTCTGAATCAGCAGCAATCAGCAAATCGTCAACGTATTGAATCAAAGTAGCACCTGGAGGCAAAATGAACGCATCAACCTGAGATTTCAAAGCCTGACTGTAAACGGAGGGACTCTCACAATAACCTTGAGGAGCACGCTTGAACCGGAAACTTCGGCCTCCGAGAGAGAAGCCAAAAATATCTCTACTTTCCTCAGCAATAGGAATGCTAAAGAAAGCATTCTTCAGATCGATAACAGAAAACTATACCGCTGAGGCGGGTATCATAGTAAGCAAAGCAGTGATATCTTGGACAACAGGAAACTGGGGGACAACAATCTTGTTGACCTCCCGAAGATCAATCACAAAGCGATACACAGGTGGTTGAGAAGGATTGCTACGTTTAAGAATGGGGAGAACAGGACTGTTGCACACCCTTCTGGACCAGATCATAGATAATAGCCATCAAAGCTCGTTCACCATCATTAGAAATCTTGTACTGTGGAATACGTGGTAGCTTAACATCAGGCTTAATAGTAACCACATAAGGAAAAATCTGCAACAAACCAACATCATTCGGACCTGTAGCCCAAAGTGTATCAGGAAGAGATTGCAACTCAGGCGGGAAACTATCCTTCAATAGATATATAGGTGAAACCAATTTCTCACCCAAAGTAAGACGCACACCAGAGGGGGAACAATACAACGTTGCATGAAGATGTTTCAACAGATCCAAACTCAACAAATTCTCTCTGCAACCAGTTGCTAAAATAAGTGGAGCTTCCAGATCGTAAGGACCAATCGAAAGAGGCAAAGGACAAGAAACTGGGTTAGCAACTGGGGCGCCAGAAAATCCTACAGAAACGTTTGTTAAGCCAGACAAAGGTGCCCCAGGGAGTTTTGAATGGATCATAGAACTTCTCATTGCACCAGTATCCAAAAGAAATGGCTCTGCAACACCCAAAGCAACTACCTCAACATAAGGCCCATTCTGATCCACTGGAACTGATACGACTCCCTTACTTTGTCCATGGCTGTCCTAACTAGAATGAAAATCCTGAACCTCACCTTCAACACAATAATCATCATTGTAATATTGCGCAGACTGAGTATTCTGCTGATCAAACAAATTCAAAGAATTCTGAGGGGGAAAGGAACGCTGCCCTTGAGGCAATGCACCTCGCCCTCTACCCCTAGGTGCTGATTGAAAACCACCACGGCCTCGCGGCCCTTGAAAGCCACCATTAAGCTGCAATAAAACCGGACAGCTATTCTTAAAATGGCCTTCCTCTTTACAATAGGCACATTGATTAGGACCAAACAAAGGTCGCAGAACAAAAGGCTCAGGTTTCTGTAGCAACCTCTGAGGCTGAATAGGTTGCTGGAACTGATGCTGGACAGAACGAGGGGGATAAGCCTGCTAAAGAAGAACCTTCATCTTTAAATCCTTAGTCTTCTTCTCAACCTTATCTTTTTCTTCTTTGTCCCTATTCTCATAATACTGAGCAGTGGCTAATATTTGGGCAGACGAAGAAACAGCCCAAGAGCTTTCCGAATCTTTCAACTTATGGGACAATTCAGGACGCAGATTAAAGACAAATGTATCCACAAATAATCGCTGTCCACCTTCAGTACTTAAATCCTGACCACTATGATCAATAAATGTCTCCTCAAACCGAGTAAAGAAATCAGAGACACTCTCATCTTTCTTCTGTTTACACGCAGCTAACTTATCCCAGTTAACGCGTAAGGCAGGCATCATCGTCTTCATTAAGGTGATTATTCTACCAGGCAACTGTGTAATCAAATCATCTGGCTTAGCACCACCCACTTGTGCTGCATCCGGAGCAGCTATAGCGGCCCAATTAGCACCTAACGCTTGGTCGTGGTCTTCTCTGCGAATCCTAGCCCACAATGCTTTGGAACTACATTCCCCATCAGCATATCAATATCAGCCAAATTCATAATACATCCATCAACAGTCTGGGACAACTCTTTATAACAACCAGCAGGATTTTTACGAGGGTCTGGCAAAGACTGCTTAAGTGCTAAAACTTCAGCTCGTTTCCAAGGGACATGCACCCATATACGCTGAAAATGAGCAGGGACACCTGGAACATTACCCGCTTGCGGAACTGCTTCTCTCCAGACTGGAGGAACTTCTCTCATAGGATAATTCTTCGTCCTCTGTCTAACTGCAGGATCAGGTTCGGGAATAGTCCGGGAAGATTATAAGGACCTAAAAGTAACAAGTGTCTTTATAGCACCCTCAACGTCAGGACCCACAATAAGTCCTGTATCAAACCTGTCCTGTATATCCAATAGACCCTGAGGAGTTAAATCCAACTCCATATCCTCCCTTCCTTTAATAAGTGCGTCACACATGACATTAAAAACGTATCTCTGCGTAGGCGCATTCCACTGGAGAAAGGTACTTAATATATCGGGTACACTATACAGTGGGCCATTCATCATCCATTTATGAGCGAGGGAGTCAAATACAACTCATTCCTCAGAATCTGGAAGTTGGCTATGGGATTGCCTTCGGGAGAAAGCAGGAGTCCTATTAAACGGCCCAAAGAGGGGGGAGAAAAGACCAGAAACAGTATCAACTAACCGATTACGAATCAGAGAAGAAGTAGGGAGTAAAACTGGAGACGCAGTATTAAGCAAAGGAAGAGAAGGACTACCCGTTATAAGAGAAACAGAAGGCAAAGGAAACTGAGGTACAGAAGTTGGTGGCAAGGGAGGTGCAGGTGGTAACACGGGAAGAGGCAATTGTGTAGGAGCCAGTGCTCCTGGCTGAACAACAGGTTGCTGCACAGGTGGCAATAATACAGGTGCATTAGCACCTGGCGCATAAGGCGGAGGTAATTTCAACAAATGGGACATTAAGGGATCTTCATCAAGATCTTTGCGCTGTGGAGGTAACACAGGATAGCACCTATCAATTGCCATCCGATGCTGTCTATCGGAGACCTCAATCGCACGATCAGTCTCATCGTCTTTAAATTGCTAGGCAGCCTGTATAACCATCATCTTTCATTTTCCTATCTCTTTTTGCTTGTTTAATGTCTCTCTGTTTGGCTTCCTTACGCCAAAGGCGGAAAGAGTCATACATTGCCGGCCGGGCTTTTCTTTTGAACAGAATTGCTTTCAAATTATCTAATATGTCAGGCTCAAAGCTACCATTTTGTGGCCACCGTAAAACACCATCTTTCTTCATGTATCGGATCCATGCCTCATTAAAGGCAATGGGAACAACACCATGCTTGGAATAGAGCTCATAAGTGGGAGTTCCAACCGGAGGAATCGGACATGAATCCTCAAGCCGGGAATCCCTAGTACAGCAAAAACAACAACATTTCCTATATCCGCTCAGACCAGGCATCTTAAGCACACTGATCCGTTTACTAACTTCAAAGAGTGAAAGCAAAGAACACAGTACAAAAGTACTCACCCCTCGGCTTCGACTATTGCAACAGACGAATAACAAAAATCAAAAACAAATACTTAACTAAATGGTCTTCTCACGCAACAGAGGTCCGTCTAACGTCTCCCGATATCAATCATCACCAGAGGGTCCAAGGCAGGTCAGTAGTCAGGGCAGCAGTCATCAGCAGCTGTCAGAAAGGAGTAGCCGCGCTGTAAAAGACCTTCGGTCCACTTCGACATACAGGGGTCGCTTGACGTGGCTCGCGAATCCTCTGGAATTTTCTTGCGGGGCTTCTCACGACCCTCGGGCTGAATCGCTACCACTGAAACCGCCCCACGTTGGGCGCCAGTTGGAGAACCGGGCCTTATGGGCCGGGTGGCACAGGGCACGCCTTAATCCCTGAGTTCACCTGCCTTGTAAAAAAAAGAGACACGAGAAACTCCGTTGAGCGTGGAAGCCAGGTTTATTAGCTGCAGCTAAGCACAGTTGTCCCAGAAGCTACACTCAAGGTGGATTCTAAGGAGACTGCCACTTCAATTTGTGGCGCACAGTCTTTTATAGGAAATATATTTACAGTATCTCACTCTTTAAACATACCAAACGAACCAATGAGAAAAGTTGGAAAACAAGTGATCAGGTGTCTCAAATACGCCCCTCTCTCAGACCCTGTGTGCTACCCCTCCCAACAAATTAATCAGTGATGGCGTCGACAATCCCCTCTTGCAGGTGGCACGATGTATTTGTGTGCCTCATAGGATGGTTGTGTAATAGGAGCATACAAGGAGAGAATAGCGAAGGCCAGTTGGATAAGATAGTATAAGGAAAGAATAGGGGAGGGCAAATAGTCGGCCGAGAGAGGGATCAATCGAGCCAGACATGGATTAACGAACTCAGCCAGACCCTGACATCGGGTTTCGTGAACAAGGGCAATGGAGTTATTTTTTAACTGAAAGGACACGTAGCAGCTGGAAAAGCAAAAACACATCGTTCGCTGTGCTGCCTGAGTGAGGGCAACACATAATGGCGACAGGACACAAAATGGCGGCTAGATACTGGACGAAATCCGAAATCGTAGAACCTCACGTGTGGAGTTTGAAAATCTATGAAAGCCTTTAAAACTGTAACCAAATAACAAAAACGCTTTTACTTACCTGTATACAGGAAATGTCCCAGTGCACTATCCAGGTATACTGCACTGTGTATGAAAAGCAATCTGTAAAGTAATCTACTTGACATTCTATTGAAAAGCCAATACAATGTATGTGTACAATATTTCAAAGAATTGCATTACTAGTAGTTCTACTGTAATCAAACTAAAGTATATATACAACTGCAATTGAAACTGTATATCACTACAATTCAAACTGTATATTACTACAATTCAAACTGTATTATTACTGCAAAGAATAAATAACTTACCTCTGCCAGGCTTGCTTGGTTCTAGGAAATAAAATAACTAAAAGAATATTTTCATTCAAAACCAATTGGTCTGAGTTCAGTCTTTGAGTATGTGATAATCATTTACTGATTGAGTGTGTACAGCAAATGCTGACACTACCCTCTGATAAAGCCACACTGCTCGCCCACACTACCTCAAATAGAGAGTAAGGTGCTATCTACTTTTACCACTGTCTACCTATGGGGTTCCATTGGATTCTGTGCACACTATACCTCACTTTGGTATAGTGTATACAGAGCCAGCTTCATACAGGAGCAGAACTGTTTGTGTTTGGGTGCTTTGCTGCCAATGTGAGACAGTATCAAGCCGTCCCGACCAGCAATGCTTGTGTCACTGCAGACTTCTGACTCACCTCGAACCCCAGCATGCAGCAAGGTGGTAAGCATCAGTAAAGACTACCTGGTGCAGGATACGGGAAGCTGAATATCTCGGAAATCTCTTAAAGGTCTGGCTTTTGAGTCAACAGTGCATAAAAATTACAAGTTCTAGGATGCAATATAATTTTGGCTAAGAAAATTAATGACCATCTGAACATAGGTACTTAGTATTTAAAATAACAAGTGCCAAGGCCCTCATCAGGAGACCCATGCAGCTTGCACCACCCATAGCTCCTGCCAGCGCTGCCACTGACATTACCAACACAAATACTAACCATCACTCTCCTACAGGCGTGACAGTTCAGACTATTCCATGCCCCCAAAGCTATAAGAATGGCTTGGGCTACAGGTATTAGTTATTGTTAAAGTACGTTGAATTAAGAAACTACTGTTGTGTTAATTTCTAAATTAGACAAACAGTGCCACCATGTGGCACACTGCCATAAGTGCTGGTGTTGACAATTAAGTGCCAGTGCCAAGCACCAGAAGCGACCGACTCAAGGTAAGCACCGCAGAAGATGTCACAGATGATAGGGATTCTTTTAGCAGCTGTAGAGAACAGCAGATCGGCTACCACGTCATGACTTAATGCTGCAGCAAAGCTACCAGGCAGAATTCAGCTCCTCACAATGAAAGTGAATTGCACAAGTCACTAAGGACTATACTAAGAATAGAAATCTAATTAGACAAGAGGAGTGTAATATATGTTGTTCAAATGACCAATCGTTTCTTTAAAAGTTTAAGGAAATAGAAAAAAACTTTCTGAATATTTGAAACTGTATTCAAAGGGAATCTTTGTTTATGGCTCACTGTGCATGATGATGTGGTGTAGTAGGCCCATAAAATGAATGCCAAGTAGAGGTATCCTATGTGGCTGACTGCACTGGCTCATGAGATGTATAATTACATTTGTCTAAAGAATGTACTGGCCCTTAAACTTAAGCTGGCTGCATTAAACGCATCACTAAACGTAAACATCTTTTCTGAAGTTACAATTTGCATTGAGGCGTATAACGAGCAGCCTTTCTTTCCAGTGCCCTATGTAAACAATTGAGCATGTCCACTCACACGCACTTGTACACTTGGATTAACCTAGTGCAAGAGGGTTGATCATGTTAGAATACTGATCTATGTGAGTGAGCTTCTTTAAGTACTTCAGGCATGTTTACGTTCTATTAATGCCATTTCTAGACCATGATTTTGCACTAGATACAGTAATAGATGAAATGTACTTAACTTCATAGATATGAGGACTCCGCAACTGAAGTCACTCAAAGTGTCAGACATAAGGCACTGAAATGTCAAGCATAGGCCCTGAAAGCACGAGCATTTTAACTTGACAGCACCGCTGGGGTGAAAGATGAACTACCCCATCTCTGTACCCCATAATCCACAGATGTTCACTAGGGGCAGCCCCAGTGCTTGGGGGCAGATTTACAATAACTGGCGCATCCCCAGGGATGGGGCAAAAACGGCACAGTTGTGTGACGCATCTGTGCCGTAAAGGCGGCGCATTGCTGGAGTTGCATCGCAAGCGAGACGCAGCTCCAGTAATGCTCTGGGGGGCCCTATCTGTCCAATGCTGCGTCAAGCCTTACGCCTGGTTCAAGCAGGCGCAGGGTTTTAACGCAGCATTGGCCTAAAAGTGCCTGCGTGAAATCTTGAAGATTTCACGCAGGCAGTTTTGCCAGGCGCACCTGCCCCGGAACGCCCACCCTGCGCCGGAATGCCCACATGTGGCGCAGGGCTTTACAACCTGACGCATCTGCCTAGATGCGTCACGTTGTAAATGGGTCGCAGGGATGTGCCACGTTTACGCCGCCGTTGCGTGACGCAACAGCAGCTTAAACGTGGCGCAAGTCCGGCATAAATCTGCCCCTTGGTTTGTAAATAAATAAGTGCCAGGGCACACATCAGGAGTCCACTACAGCGTGGCCGACCCATTTCCCCTACCAACGCTGCCAAGGACAATACCTACCATCACACTCCTACGTGAAATGTTATACTTTTCCTGGCCCCCAACGCTATAAGAACGGGTTAGGCAACAGGATTAGTCATTTTAAAGTATACTGAATTAATAAACAGCTGCTGTTGTGCAGATCTCTGAATTAGACAAAAGGCGCTACCATGTGACAGACTGTCATAAGTGCCCGTGCTGGCAATTAAGTACCAGTGCAGAGCACCGAAAACCACCGCCTCAAATTAAGCACTGGCAGCCCTCGCTTAGATGAAACAGGACGCTCTGTCACAATGCGAATGCAGTGTAGAATGAACTGGAAATGACAGGATCTCGCAGCCCTTAAAACAGAGCAGGTGGCGCATCATGAAAAAATAATGCTTAACCAATATCACAGTTGAGTGCGACTGTATCTTCATTTCCCTCCTGAAATACATTAAAAGCAATGTCAGCATTTCCTGTGTGGTCCGAACAATTTCTAACTGCACTGCGGCACGACATTAAAAAAAACGCAGGTTACTGATCATTACTTCAGGGCTTGTGTGCTGGCTGTGAACGCCATACATTTACATCTCCCACAAACGGCTGTTAAACTCCTAACCTCAAAGTAAAAAGCAACTGCCCGACGCGGATTAATGTGAGCCAGCGAGTGCGCCATAATGGATTAGAAGAAAAACGACATTTCCTTAACAATTTCGCTAATTGTAGCAGAGCCGCTGGCACATAATCCATGTTCATAGTAGCAATCGATCGGTTTGGATTTTGCCAAGTTTCGAATGCAAGAAGTAGACTAAGAAGGCAAAGTAACGTTACAAGACTGGAGTAAAATGGCGTCTGGTAAACTCTGCATGCTTCTCTCATGCAAGATGGGCAGCGCGTGCACAGCTTTTCTCCCCGTCACTTCCCAGAGACTGCAGCTGTGCTCCCTTCTTTGCCAACGGTGCCTGCGGCTGTAGGGCTGAAAGAGAGAGGAGGCCAAGAATATTGCTGTGAACCTGTAAGGGCTGCAAACATAGAAATCTAAGTCCACTCCTAGCCCGCGGCAGTCATAAACAAGCAGGATGTGCTGACTCTGGATACCAGGATGCAGGGCACAGCACTTCGCGCAAGAAATCATTGTCCACCTCTTTCTTTTAGGAGCAAAAAAGGCCACTTTATTTTAGGACAGGTGCATCATCATTTCACGAAACACATTTCATTATTTATTTATTTACAAATTCCAACTGTACAATGATCTTGCGAAACTGAATCCCAAAACCCAGAACGAAAACTCCTACCTACTACCCCTAACCTACCCACGCTACCCTTCAGGATGGCCAACCCGCTCCAGGCTGCCCACCCCCCTACAAAAACCCCGCCTCTAGTTAGCACACCTGCACCCATCCTAACTGTGGCAAGCTAAGGAAAGGAGCAGCACCTAAAGTACCGCAAAAGAAGAAAAAAGGACCCCCACCCAAATGTAAAAGAAAAAGAGGGAGGGTGGGTGGGGCAAAACAAACCTCCCTGATAGCCACCCGCTACGCAGTTCCCAACCGTCAGCCTGACCCCTTTATATCTGTTCCCTAATCAGTCCCACCTGATTTCCTGATTCTCGCGCGAACCTACCCAGGAAGAGACCGGCTCGTGCCTGGCTCTCCCTGGGTCCCCCCTCGCGCAAGAAATCATTGTCCACCTCTTTCTTTTAGGAGCAAAAAAGGCCACTTTATTTTAGGACAGGTGCATCATCATTTCACGAAACACATTTCATTATTTATTTATTTACAAATTCCAACTGTACAATGATCTTGCGAAACTGAATCCCAAAACCCAGAACGAAAACTCCTACCTACTACCCCTAACCTACCCACGCTACCCTTCAGGATGGCCAACCCGCTCCAGGCTGCCCACCCCCCTACAAAAACCCCGCCACCCAGGAAAACCTTTAGTGTTTTCCTGCCCCACCAAAAGAACAGGAAGGGGCACACCATAACTGAACTTGAAGAACTTTACTAATCAAATCCCTGAGCTCCAACAGGTAAAAAGAAAGACCCAAAGCTGAAAGATGCACTCCGTCCTCACAAAATAAATGATGTTCCGAGACCTGTAAATGATAATGATTCAAACAATATATACCCAAATTATGACAAAAAGGTCGCATCGTCCTGTTCACTTTTCTCCGGGCCTTTTCGAGAGCAGAATGGTTCCTGGCTCCACGCCATTGTAGACGAGGTACAAATTCAGTCCATATCAACACGGTGTTCACCCATGTGGTTCTTATAATTTCCAGGTCTTGCTTCATGAGTTTCAACAAAGTCAACCCCGATAAAGTAACCAGGTCATTCTCTCCCAGATGTAACACCAGGAGATCCGGAGGGCCCCCCAAACACTGGGAAACCAAAGCTGCCAAGGCGGGAAAAAGCCCGCCCCAGCGCATGCCCCCAGTTCCATACCAGGAGACCTCGTGTGACGTGCTGTTGAGACCCAACGATCTCCCACAGAGCTGATTGGCAGCGGCTAAAGCTGCACGTTTAATAAAAGAGTGCCCCAGTATCCACACCCGCCGTTTGCCTCTGGCGACCGACGGCCAAGGACCTAGGAGAAAAAGAAATGTTAGACAAGCCAAAAATGCACTACTTTCGTACATATTTCTCACAGCATTTGGAACGCCAGCGCCCAATGCGCCGGATCTGGGACCAGTCCCACCCCAAACGAGCGGCCTCCGTTGCCGCACCAATTCTAAAGGAATGTGTACCAAACAGAACCGGGTCCTTCCCCAGGCGCAACAACACCTTGCGCAAGACAGCCAACAATTGGGATGCCACAATGGGACTCCCATCCACGTGACAAAATATAGACCCTTGTACAAAATGCGGAGAGGAGACAAACCCTTCCCATTCCCCAACCGGGCAACATGCAGAAACTCCACTCCTGCCAAGGAACACCCACTTACCCCGGCCCAACTGATCAGTTTTGGAGGCCCGCAGCCACAGCCGCAACCTCTCACTTTCCAACACCACCTCACTACTAGTCATGCCTACCCTACCCCGTAACCCCAACAATTCAGATGCCCGGAATGCCCCAAAGAACAACCAAATGAAACACAAACGGAATTTGGCACACTCAAAGGCATCATGACAACACGCCTCCAACCCTGGTAACAACAACTGAAGCAACTCAAAAGTAACAGGCTGCCGGAGCTGGGGACCACCAGCCCGAAGCCTGGCCAAACCTTTCAACATTTTACGAACCAACACCCCCCCAACCGGATCCCTTCCCCACCAAAGCTGCCCATAAAAAGAAATCCCAGCCAATTTGCCCGAAATGGTAGTGGGCGATAAACCTTTGTCAGCCAAATGCAACACAAACTGCAAGATGCCCTGTTCGTCAGACCAAACAGCCCCAGGCGATCCCACCCAATCCTTACCGAACTGCAGAAATTCACTCCAAGCCTTCACATACCCCCGCCTCGTGGAGGCAGCCACCGACTGTTCGACCAGTTGGTGAACCCTCAATCCCCCAGGTCCCATACGTACTGTGGGATCGCTGTCGGTTCCAGGTCCGCCCCAGGAGCTAACTTGCGGAACTCTGCCCACTGAAATCGAGACAAAGAGTCAGCGATACAGTTAGAGGTACCGGGAACATGCCGTGCTTTAAACACAATATTCAATTGCAGACACCGTAGCATGAATGCGCGCAGTAAGCGCAACACCCTTAAATCACGAGCCTTCTGGTGATTGACAAGATGTACAACTGCCAAGTTGTCCACATGAAACAGAACTGATCTATTCCGGAACTCATCCCCCCACAGATACAATGCAACCAGTAGTGGGAAGAGCTCCAGAAAGGCGATGCTACGGCCTTGTTCCTGCCAGTGTGCCGGCCATCCGGCCGCACACCACCGACCGTCCCAAAAGATCCCGAAGCCGTGAGCCCCAGAAGCATCAGTGAACAACTGTACTTGCCACACCATGTCCTCATCCGCAAAAAACAAGGACACGCCATTGAAATCCTGCAGAAACTGAAGCCAAACTGTCAGATCGGAACGGACAGCGGCGGTAATGCGAACCCGATGATGGGGAAGGGTCGCACCGGACATGGACAACCCCAGACGCCTGCAGAAAGTCCTACCCGCCCGCACAACCCGACAAGCAAAATTGAGGTAACCCAACAGCTTTTGTACCATTTTCAAAGCAACTTTCCGTTCCCCCAAGACCAGTTGTATGAAATCTGACATTTCTTGCACTTTAGGGGCAGGCAATCTCGCCATCATAGATAGCGTGTCAATTTCAATCCCCAAGAAAACCAGGGACGTACAGGGGCCTTCAGTCTTGTCAGGCGCCAAAGGAACGCCCAATTCCTCCGCCAGTGCCTGAAAGCTGTTCAACGCCGACTGACACTGCCCGGAGCGACCTTCCCCAATGAAAAGAAAATCATCCAAGTAATGACAGACCAGGGAGTGGCCAGTGACAAAAGTGAATCTCCACTGCAAGAAAGTACTGAAAGCTTCAAAAAGGGAGCAGGACACGGAACAGCCCATTGGTAATACTCGATCCACGTAGAAACAACCCTCAAACTGCATTCCCAAAAGACTGAAATCCCAAGGATGGATGGGCAGTAGCCGAAAAGCCGACTGAATGTCGCTCTTGGCCAGCAACGCCCCAACACCTGCCAGGCGCACGAGCCGTAAGGCATCGTCCACTGAGGCATAAGTAACGGTTGAGTCAGCTGGATCGATGAAGTCATTAATGGAGGTACCCTCTGGCCAGGATAGATGATGGATAAGACGAAACTCCCCTGCCGCCTTTTTGGGCACCACGCCTAGGGGCGAAACAATCAAATCAGGCAGAGGACACGACACAAAAGGACCAGCAATTCGACCAGCCGCAAGTTCGGCGTCCAGCTTTTTTCTCACCACCTGTGGACTCTCCTTCACAGACTTCAAATTGTCCGACCACCTACCCACCCTGGGCCCCTGGTATCCGATCCGAAAACCCAGTTTGAAACCCCAAGACAAAATCTTAGCGGCTTCAAAATCCGGATAATCCACTAGCCAGAGATCGAGAACCGTCTGTCTAATAGGAGTAGGAGCCCTTGTGAAAAGACTGCTGCGGCTGGCCCCTACCCCCTGAACCTCGTCCCTGGTCGCCCACTCTTTGTCCAGGAAAACAGTGGGTGAGGGGGTGCTGCCCTCCACACTGAGAACACTCATGCTTGTACCGACAAGCTGGCCTGTTGCAGGAACCCCGGTTAAAGTGCCAGCAAGTGCCAGTGGCGGCTGATTGACCTCTACCCCAAACCCCCGCCCCAGACTGAGCGGGGCGAGCTGGAAAGGGCCGATAATACACTGGCTGTCCGCTAGCCGTGTGGGTCGTAGCAGACGGATTAGCCGATGCCATCCACTGTAACCATAGTTCAGAATCAACCTCACCCCATGAACGCTCGGGAAAGGCGCTCATGCGGGCCCTGAATTCATCATCATAAGACAACCAGGCAAAACCACCAAAATAACTGTGGGCCTTGCGGACAATATCAGCATATTTAAACATATCAATAGCTTTGTCAGGATGACGTTGACAATAAACACTGGCATAAATCAAAAAGGCTGAAGTCCAGTTCTCTATAGATTTCGGAACCCGAGGCCTCCGAGCCAGTTCCAACTCTTCCTCCTTCGACCCCTCTTTTGCCTGAACATCTCTATGGAGGAGACGAAAAACATCCACAAAAGCCCCAGACCAAATCAGATTCTTCGTTTTTTCGGACAAATGAGATCCCAAAGGCATCCCCACCCCAGAATAAGGTAACTTTTTCGGTAGGATACTATCCTCCGCAACCTGTGTGGCAACCTTTCCCCCAGTCCCCCCAGTAGAAACTTCATTGGCAACTTGCCCCACAGGAAAATTTGAAATTACCGGCCGCTCAAGCCTTGGTGCCAGAGCGACTCGCTCAACCACAACCCCATCCCCAGTAGAAACATTCGAAAATACCGGCCGCTCAAGCCTTGGTGCCAGAGCGACTCGCTCAACCACAACCCCATCAGCAGCATTCGAAAATACCGGCCGCTCAAGCCTCTGTGCCAGAGCGACTCGCTCAGCCGTAGCCCCAACCCCAGTAGAAACATTCGAAAATACCGGCCTCTCAGGCCTTGATTCCAGAGCGACTCGCTCAACAACCCCAACTTCCGTACCAACAGACCTTGTACTTTTCACAGGGAGACTCTCCCTAGGTTGCCACACAGACCACCACCCATCCTTACCTTTGGGCAACTGCTCGGACGGCAGCGTGACAGCCCCACGATCTTTCTGCGAAGGTCCAGACCTCACTGCCCCTCGTACACCTGCATGGTCCGCTCGAGACACCTGCAAAACACGAGAAACAGTGGGTTGCCCCATCCCACCCCCTTGGGCCCGTGCTGCCAAAAGCCCACAAGTTGAGTCTCTCAATTCCCCCTCCTCCAAATCCTCAGCATGAAAATTCCCGCAGAAAGCTTGATCAGAAAAGAAAACTTGGTCACTGCCACTGGGCATAGCCCCATCACCAATACCCCCGTCATAACTCTGCCAATCAATAGGCTGAAAGCTGTTTACATTGAAAGCTGTAGAAGAGCTATCCGCTCCAGACAGCCCCCCGTGAAGCCCACCACTGGAAACAGCCGTGTGGACAGTTCCCGGGCCCGCAGATACAGCCGACAGCCGCCCAGCCGACGGCGCAGCATGAAAACCGCGGCCGCTCAAGCCAGACAAAGAAGAAGATCCCGTAACCTGGTCCCCGAAAACGAAGACGCCATCCTCCCCCGAGGAACGAACCCCCGACGCCAAACCATGCTGACCCATCGACCCATACGCAAGGCCACCCGCACTGGCACCCGGCCGACCCCTGGGGACCGGGAACAGGGAGGGACCCGCGCCTGTGTGCGCCCCCCGGGGCAACGGACCCCCCCCACGCGGAGCCGAGGGGGTGGAAACGGCGGGTCCCAGGTCAGACACCCCGGAGTCCAAGGACTGGGCCGCCGGGGGTGGCAGCCCAAAAACTGCAGCACCCGCAGCATGAACAACTTTAGCAGGGGGCGGGTCGTCATTTAGGGAGCAAGCCGGCAACTCGCCCGACAGGAACCGGGCATCAGCCCCACCCCGGGGAGTGGGGACAAAAGAGGGGTGGGGGGCAGTACCGGGCCCTGGGACAGCGGGAGAGAGCAGGAAACATTGACCGTTCAGCCACAGGTAAGGCGAGGCCCCGGCCGACAATTGGGGAACCTCAGAGGCGGGGGCGGGGGGTACCCCCAAAGGGGGGGGAAAAGGCACACGCCCAGGCACATCCAAGCTCCGCCCACGCTTGGGCTTGGGGCCCGCCTGAGGCTTCCCCGACTTCCCTCGTACCAGCCCGCTGGGGCTCGGAGCCTGCCGGCCCGCCGAGCGACCCCTCCTCCCCCCGGGCGCCCCACGTGTGCCAGCACTAAAATATGGTAACGCACATACCTGCTGGGAGGCGCCCGGGGCATCCGGCGGGGGTTCCACATCAACGGCGGGCAATACTAGCCCAGGCCCGTCAGCCGGCATAGCCGCATCTCCGTCGTCCTCCTCCTCACCCAGGTCCTGCGATAAACAAGCCTGCACCGCCCGGGATACACCCTCAGAAGCCTTGCGAGGTGGGCGAGCCATGCCGACCCACGCCTCCGCCGGGACACCCGGCCGCAGCAAGTCTTCACGCCCTGCCTCACAAAGGATTTGCACCGCCCTCCGGACCTCAGCCGCTGCCTCCATGACCCAGGATACAAGGGAAACCACGAGCGTCGCAAAACAAACCTCCCTGATAGCCACCCGCTACGCAGTTCCCAACCGTCAGCCTGACCCCTTTATATCTGTTCCCTAATCAGTCCCACCTGATTTCCTGATTCTCGCGCGAACCTACCCAGGAAGAGACCGGCTCGTGCCTGGCTCTCCCTGGGTCCCCCCTATGCAAAGTCAGAAACCTCAGATTGTGTAACTGCTGATCAGGCGATGTGCCCCACGCGAGACAATAAATGTTTATATATTTTTATTTATAGTTCTTGTTGCCTGTAGAAGGAAAATTCTTCTTCCATTGATTGTCAGCAGCACATTTTTCACAATGCAAATTTGTCTTGTGTGACAACCTTTCCCTAGCAGGAGGAATACCCTGTAGAGTTTAAAAAATAAAATAATTTTACATAGTATAGATAGTGGGGGTGTAGGAGCTAGATGCTTGAAGAGGTGGTAGCATTCTATTAACAAGCACTGGCAAAGCCATTATAGTGTTCATACAACGTGTAAATCGCCCCCATCGAAACAACATCCTTACCCTCCCCACCCCTTGAGCATCTTAGAATGACTAAAAGCAGATAGTTGGTCATCACTGCGTAGTCCTTTATTATACCTTGAAGCAGAATAATCTTTTATTGTTTGTTGACTGACACACTTGACCATTTATTCAGGCATAGGTAAACCAAACAACACACATGGTAGCCAAAACAGGTAGGTTATTTCCAATGAATACATTTTGCAAAAGATTTATTTACATTCCAGACATGGCCTTAGCCATCAGGATATCAAGACGCACTTCGGCAATGAATCCCCCTGTGCTTGCTGTGCCAGCAGGCCCCAACTTGCACTGTTGTTATCAGTAGTAACTTTCAGTCCTCCATCCCAGAGTGAGGCACTACCACCAGGGCACTGCTTACGCCTTTGCTCCACTGGGGTTCCTGAACACTGGATACCCCCTCCAAAGTTTCTTAACACACACGCTTGCATCTTGGGTAGGGCAGGAGAGTCCAGGACCACCAGCAGGTCAGTCCCCCCTCCCGCCAGCCCAGAACACCCCCTATAGCTTGATCGCCTGACCCCAATTCCATGGCTTCTAGAACAGTCTGGATGAACAGTTCGAGCCCTTTGTTAGACAAATGCACTCCATCTGGTAAATATACCTCTGTATTGGATGCCTACATCAGACTGTGCCTGATCGCCCGCAGGTGTGAGCCAGTCAATAACTTAGCGACTGCCTGATTAAATTTCTTCACTGACTTGTTCACCGCTTGTGTAGGTGGGCCCTTGGCCCAAACCCGATGTGGAATTACCTCGGACCAAAATATAATCGTGCCCGGCAGGAGGTTCTTTACCCCCAAAAGCATAGAAAATTGTGCTTCCTTAACCCCCTTCCAGCCAGCGGGAATCATATCATTACCTCCTAAATTCATAACAAGTATGTCTGGGGTACGCATGGCGTCTATTTCCAAGGCCCTTCTCAGTGGTTGAACAATTCGTTTAACCGTTGCCCTCCATCCCTATCCAGTGGTGTTCGACTCCCATTGACATCTGTGACCTCTCAAAAACTGTACCGGGAAAAAACTGTTCTGATCTGTGCACAAAAGAATGGCCACACCAGCATACCTGTGTCCGTGGCCGCATAACAACTGTATGTAAATTAAAACAGAAAAAGAAACCAAATAAGGAGGGGGGAATTCATAACGCTGTTGCCCAATAGGGGTAGTGCTCAGCTCCCGGTCACCCCTTCTATGCACTTGCCAAACCAGCTGGCACCATCCCCACGCTTACGGCAGCCCTTGACTCTGTTCTGTTCTGAAGAGGCCCTCGCCACCCTTGAGTTGATCCTGCTCGGAAATTAAGCACAGTCATTATTGGCTGCTGCAGGGGTGGAGTGACTGGACGCCTGCTGTGATCTCAACTCCTGCAGTCCTGCCGGCGCCTGTGCGCCCCTGCCATGGACAGACAGGGCCCTGCTGGGACTGTTCCGCATTTTCTGGGGGTTGGGGACCGGGACTCCACTTCATGAGAATCCTGGCCGGCCTGCTGAATGTATAAGGACCAACAGTCTGTGTCCAGCAGGACAACCTTGGGTGCTCGTGTGGCTCTGGGGAAAAGAACTGGTGCAACTTCCCAGGCTGGACGCAACTCGGAGGTGGTTCCACCCCGAGGGAGTGCCAGGTGACCTTTCTGGCCTTGCTCCATCGTTACAACGCCATGGACCTCTGCTGTGTGCTACTCCTGCTGGGTGCTAAGCCTCATACCTTTTTTGCACTTTAGCCTGACCCTGGACTACTGCTCTACTCTCTGCTGTGTCATTCCCAGGGCTTGTTCCTCCTGCACCTGGGGGTGCCCCTCTGCTGAGCCTGTCTCCTGAGCCTTGGTACCAGCCCTGAACCATTGGCTCCCAGACTGCATTGTCCTTAGCTCTTGCATTCATCTGCAGGCCACTGCAGAGTCGACAAGCCTGACATACCCAAAGGTAGGGCTGCCAAGGATAGCTCAGTGGTTTCCCCCTGGGCCAAATCGCTACATCAGACATGGGCACAAAGATCAAGTTGACATCTCAGCCCCCTGCAGCATCCCCATAATGCAGGACTACATTGAGAAGTTCCTATCTGACATATGCCAGGAGATAGGCTCTCTGAAGATGGATTTCAAAAGCTGTCTCAATGAATTATGCAAAATTGTTGCTGCGGTGGGAGACAGGGACGCTTATCTGGAATGCAATCTTGACTCTCGTGCTGAAGACCGGGAGGCCCTTTGGAGAAGAGTTAGTGCACTGGTGGAGCAACATACTGAGATCCAAGCCAAGCAAGAGGACCTGAAAAATTGAGGGTGACGAAACAACCTACGCATCAGGGGCGTCCCCTGCAGGGCAGAGGGGGAAGACATCATGTCCTTTACTAGATAACTCTTGACGGCCACTTAAGGAGAGTCAGAGAGTGCCACCACACATGACCTGAAGTTGCTCTTCCTTAACATATGTGGGCTTAATTCCTCAATCAATCAGCAACAGGTGTGGCACTATCTCCTGCAACACTGCCTTGACATTATTTTCCTGCAGGAGACCCACCTCCTTCATGCAGCTTGTCATCGCATGACCCACCCCAAAAATCCGCACCATCACTGGGTGTACACAGCCACTAAGACTCTTGGAGTCGCCATACTCAGCATAAGGGGAGTTTACACAAAAGCTCTTGACTAACTAGGGATCCAGATGAGAGGTTTCTCACTTTAATGGTAGTGAGGGGGAGGGACACCCTGACACTTCTCAATCTCTATGCGCCTAATCAAGCACAAGACACATTTATACGCCGTACCATGTCGGACCAACTAAGTTCAATGAGAGGAGTCATTGTTGTCGGGAGGATACTTCAATTTGGTTTGGGAACCCATGTTCACATGAAACACGCCTCATATACAGGACAAGGGGCTATGTCTGGGACACGCAAGAAAGAATTACAAGACACAGGCATAGTTTATGTCTAGTGACACCTCCACCTAGACACAAAAGACTTCTCCTTCTGCTCATGCTCACATCTGCACCTGTCCTACTTCTGCAATATTTAACTGTTTGTCTCTTTTTCCCTACTTAACGTCCTTGCTAACCCTGGGCGAAGCACTACGCTACGCTCACGGAGTTTGCGAAGTTTGCGCAACTTCGCACTACGCGAGCTGCACGTAGCACAGTGCGAACACGTGTAGTGCAGCGTAGCGTAGTGCAGCGCTCATTTTTTGCCTGTTCGCGGTCCTGAACGTCATGTTCGCGACCGCGAGCAAGCAAAATGACATCCCGGGTAGATTCTCAACGCGGGGAGGTAAGGTTTCTCATTGTGAGTGGTTGCGCATGCTCGCGACCGCTCTCAATGAGAAACTACCAGTTCGCGTTGAGAAAGCTGCAGCTCGAGTAATAATCTACTTGAGCAGCAGAAAACTACAGCTCGCACTGTGCAAGATGCCGTTTTCAATGATTGCACAGTGCCGGATGCTTGTCCGCACTGTGCAATCATTGAAAACACATCTTGCACAGTGCGAACATGCTACTACGCAGCTCGCGTAGTGCTACGTGAAGTTCGCGTAGTGCGAAGTGCACTTCGCGTAGCTTCGCGTAGCGCTATTTCGTGAACTACGCCCACCCCTAGTCCTTGCCTCAGCACAGATATCCAACATCTCCATCTCGGCTCACACTCACAGTAAGCTCACATGGAGACCTCATGTTGCCCAGCCCCACGTGCCTCTGCAATAGCCCCTCTCACCCCAGCTCCTCAGAGGCTCAGTTGAAAGGGCGGCGGTGCAGGACACCATCATAGAATACTCCACAATTAGCTCATTGTCTGACACTTCTCCTCACGTCATATGGGATGGCTTTAAGGCCACCATACACGAAGTGCTGACCTATATCTCCATAGGCAAGGCTCAAGAGGTGCGTCTGCTTGAAGCCAAACCCACTGAATATATAACGTGCTGGAACGTACTGATAAACAGAACCCCACTCTACAAGCCAAGCGTCTACCGGCCATCTTGTGGGGAAAACTCAGGGATCATCAGGTCAGTAAAGCTGAGTGCTCTCTACTCGCTCTCAAACAAAAATACTATGAGGGTGGAGACAAAGTCAGCCACCTCCTGGTGCGCAGGCTGCCCCACCAACACGTGAGATCTCACACTGGATGCTCACTCCTTGGATGCTGAAAAGGCCTTCGATTGGGTGATCTGGGCATTCCTGAAGGCAGTCCTGTAGAAAATAGGGTTAGGTCCTGTCATAATCAGTAAAATCATGGTCTCTTATTTGGCGCCTACTTTCTCTATTCGTATCAGAGGCCGACCACTAAATCCTTCCCGCTGCTCAGGGGCACCTGGCTGGACTGTCCGCTGTCCTCCCTACTTTTTTGTCATGGAGGTGGAGCCCCTTGCTATTTATCTGCGGCGTTCAATGGATGTCAGGGGAATCCCCTTCGCTGGCCAGGAACATATTGTCTTACTGTAGGCCAATGACCTCCTCCTAGCATTAACAGAGGCAGACAACACCTTCCCAGTGGTTGTCCATCTCCTGAAAGCCTACAAGCATATCTCCGGCTACAAGATCAATCTAGCGAAGTCATAGGCACTGAACCTCACCCTCCCATCACAGCGCCTTCTTCATCTTCAGGCACTCTCCCGCTTTCAGGGGTTTCACACTCCATAAAATATCTAGGCCTTACAATCACAAACACTCTATCAACCTGGGCAAAGGCAAATTGGTTGCGCCTTCATTGGGAGATCTTGGAGGATCTCTGCTGGTGGAAACCGATTCACATCCCCTGGTTGGGTCAAATAAATGTAGTAAAGATGAATATTCTTTCCCGTCTTCACTATTTAGTTCAGTTGCTGCGAATGCCCATCTCGCCGAACACATTACCATGCAACCTCACCTCCTTTATCCAGAATAGAAAACACCCTGCATATCTGCTGTGCTCCTAATGCTCCCTGTAGTCAAGGTGGCCTGGCGTGCTCCAACCTCCAGGACTATTACTGGGCGGCACATCTTTGCTACATCTCTGAGTGTGTGGTGCAGGATAGTGAAAAACATTGGGTTTCCACGGATAGAGCAGTAGCCTGCAGGCCACTTTGCGATCTTGCATGGCTGCCCATACACTCCTGTCCATACATCGCTACTCCCGTCCATGCATCATCTGTGCCGCAACACCGACACACACAGTGCTGGAGATGTGGGACAGACTAGCTATTCGATGAGGACTGACCGCATTCCCATTGCCAAACACCCCAGTGGCACGTAACCCCGACTTTTACCCTGCGAGTCCTTCTTGAAATGGGTGGCAGGCAAATGCAGGCTCCTGCAAGATCTTTTCCAGGGCCCGACACTTAAGTCCTTTGATCAACGTTAAAAAAATTTCCAACTGTCTTAATTTGCCATCACCAAAATTTCCAACTCAGACACTGAGACCCCCATGCAGATGCTGTTACAGCCCCCTCACTCTCTTTGAGCGACATGTTCGCAGATTTACGGGCTCCTGGGCATTGGTATGCAGGACATATGCAGTTCTACAGCAATCACGCCTTCTCCCATGCCATCCATATCAATGGGAGTGGTCCCCTCATACTGCATCCACTATCAACCAGAAACAGTGGAAGCAGCTTTGGCAAGAAATACCACATATACAAAGAAGCATTGCACAGCAAGAAGCAACCTCCAAGGTCATGCTTCATGGGCATTACGCCCCATCCCGTCTCCACACCATGCTCCCTGCGATCCCTGCCTCTTGCTCCTTTGTAGGTGACTTCTGTCACATATGGTGGGAATGGCCCTCCCTGAAAACCTTCTGGAAGGCGATCTTGAGCCACATCAGGGGCCCTCTGGGATACCCACTTCCAGACGATTATCACACAGTCATGTTAGGCAATCGCCCCTCATCCCTGAACCCAATGACCCACGCGGACTGGTACCTAGCATGCTACATGACGAGTGCAGCGAAGCAGCTTTTGGCTAGTTCCTGGTGCTCCCCGTCGGCCCTCTCTGCAGCATCCCGGTTTACACAACTCTGGCACACTATTGCAATGAAGCAGATGACACACAAGCTAACCTACACAAAACAAGAAATTCATAGGCCTCTGGTCATCCCTTGCTCAATACATTTCTAGCCTGGAATACTTGTGCATCTAACCTCCAAGACTACGAGCGCTTCAACTCTTTGACGATTCAGTGTAGAGCGCTCCCTCCCCACTCTGCACACCTGATTGATCACGCTCAACATATAGACGCTCTACAAGAAATGCTCCCCCTCCACTATGTCACACAACTACAGGCCTTGAGGCACCTACTGGGGCCCCTAGATCCCCTTCTACTCCCACTAACCCCCCTCTCTCTTTTACTCACCCCTAGTTTATCCCACTCACCTTCGAGGTGACCAACACCTCAAAACCTTCACAAACACAAGAAACTGAAATCTTGCCACATACAATACATAAGAACAATTAGAAAATAACGAAACCAACAACATATACTCTTAAAAGATTAAAATCTGTTCAGGCCATAAAGTTCTAACAGGCCTAATTGACAATAAAAAGGATCCATTGGCTGGAATGTAATTACAATATGGTTCATTAAAGTTGTTAGATTGCAAAAATAGCCACTTATTCAATATTTGATTTAGCATAAATCATTTTCATATGACCAGTTTGGACAGTATATGTTGTTGGTTTAGTTATTTTCTAATTGTTCTTATGTATGGTATGTGGCAAGATTTCAGTTTCTTGTGTTTGTGAAGTTTTGAGGTGTTGGTCACAATTTGTATTTTGTATGTTATATCTTAGTGGCATCTTGTTCTTTACTTTGTGTACATATGTCCATATGTGGTTTTTTGATTGTTCCATATATATGTTTTAATATATTTTTCTTTTGATGTTTTCAGCCCTGAAGAAGCTCTCCGCAAGGGAGCGAAACGCGTTGGCTGATTAATGGATTGGGAATGTTCTTAAAATTTATAAAAATAAAGAAGTTACTTTTTTCCATTTACTCAGTCGTACTGGACTATTTTGAGCTGCGCACCCCCATTTTGACCTAGGGTTTTCGTGATCTGGAGCACAGATACGCCCTTCAGCGGTTTCCGTAGGGGTTGGTTGCACAGCGATCCTACTTTTGGAAACTGGTGTGAGGTGAGGCACTGAGTGCCCGCCGCTGCTGTCTTGGAACTATGAATGCAAAGTTCCAGTGTAAGGATAAGGAGGTACCTTGTGTTTAGCCATGACAGTATGGTCGCTGGCTTAGTTATTTCAAGTGGCCTCCATATAGGTTTTCAGGGAGGCCTATGTTATACGAGTAATGCTATCCATCCCATCTTGAGGCACCCTGCTGACCAAATCCACTAGACTGAGCTCTCCAAAAAAAGTGGGTACACTAGCTATTGTTTTCATCGAGATGGAGAGGGTTGGAGCCACGGCTCAACTGGGAGCCTAAAACAACCACTCAGTTAACGTTAATTCCAGCCCCAAATTGCAATATGCCTGCCAGCATGATGAGTCAGGTGGGTCCTCTTGAGAGGGACTTAAAGTGGGTTCTCCCCCCAGGAATGTTTGCCAAATTAAGAGCAGCAGGAAGTGGAGTAGGTTGGCTTAGAGGGGCGTAGATTTGCATACAGTAAATTTGCATAGAGTGGAGGGGAGTGGTGTAGAGTGTCATAAAGTGTACTGGCATAGAGTGAAGTGGAATAAAGTGGAGTGGTGTAGAATTGAGTGGAGTGACATAAACTGGAGTGGAGTGGTGTAGAGTAGCATAGAGTGTGGTAGAGTGGAGTGGAGAGGTGTGTAATGGCGTAGAGTATAGTGGTGTAGAATGGAGTGGTATGGAGTGGAGTGGCATGGAGTTTGTAGAGTGGAGTGGTGTAGAGTAGAGTGGCGTAAAGCAAAGTGGCATAAAGAGGAGTTGCACGCACAGAGTGGAGTGGTATAGATTGGAGTGGCATGGAGTGGAGTGGCGTAGAGAAGAGTGGCGTAGAATGGTGTGGGGTGAGAGGCTAGGCGTATAGTGGAATCACACAGAGTGGAGTGGTATAGAGTGAGGTGGAGTGGTAAAAAGTGGAGTGGCATAGAGTGGAGTGGTATAGAATGGAGTGATGTACAGTGCAGTGAAATAGAATGGTGTAAAGTGACATAGATAGCAGTTGAGTGGCATAGAATACAGTGAAGTGGCATGGAGTGTAGTGGCATAGAGTTGAGTGACGTAGAGTGCAGTGGCATAGAGTGACATGGAGTGAAGTGGCATAAAGTAGAGTTGTATAGAGTAGATTGGTGTAGAGCGAAGTGACATAGATTGTAATGGCATACCTTGAAGTTGACTGGTGTACAGTTGTGTAGATTGGTGTGGAGTGGTGTAGAGTGGCATAGAATGGCGTAGAATGGTGTAGAGTGGTGTGCAATGGCATAGAGTGGGATGGTGTGGCATAGAGTGGAGTTGTATAGATTAGAGCAGTGTGGCGTAGAGTGGAGTGGCATAGAGTAGAGTGGACTGGCATAGAATAAAGTGGCATAGAGTGGAGTGGAATAGAGCAATGTAGAGTGGTGTATAGTAGAGTGGTATAAAGTGGCATGGAGTAGAGTGGCATAGAGTAGAATGGAGTGGCATAGAGTAGAGTGGCATAGAGCGGAGTAGAGTAGAGTGGCAAAAAGTGGTGTGCAATGACATTGAGTGGGAAGGAGTGGCATAGAGTGGAGTTGCATAGATGACAGCATTGGGAACATGTTGACGCTAAGAGGAAAAGGGGTAACTAGAGTAACAAGACTTTATTTCTGTTTTTATCATACAGGCTGATGCCCAGATTAAATTGTTAGGGCTTTCTGGTAGATATTTCTAAAGACTAAGCCTTCCTCCACTCACTACCTTATTCCTTTCCCATCAAAGTGCTCATAGGTTCTAGCATGCCTAGCAATGGAACAGGAAGGAACTCTATAATAAAGCATGCCACCAAAGGGTACCCTTGGTGGGTGAGAGTTCTTTAAAGCAAAATGATTCTTTTCTAATTAGGTTGACAGAAGGGTTCTCAGATTGATCCAATCAAGTTGGGCTCTATAGTTTGTTTAAAGTTCTGTGTTAGAGGGATAGTCCATTCTCTATAGCACCTATTCACTCCCCTTAATTTTTTATTAATAAAAGTGATTGTCATAAAAAATAAATTGTTTTCTTTTAATAAAAGTTTCTTTTAAAAAATCAACATGTCTTTGAGTCTTTGAGAAAAAAATTAACGAGGAAATGTAGTCATAAAAACACCCATTAAAGGTCTTGGCACATCAGCCTACAAGCAAAGAGCTCCAGCTAGGAATGATTTTTTAAAATGTAGTAAGCTTTTCTCGGGTCATAGATTAAATTGCACAGGAGGCTTACATTTTTATTGTTGCTGTGGGGCTGCTGAACTTCCTGTGGCTCCCAACAACCTTTTAAAAAAGATTGGTGGTGTTTCTGCCCATTCTAGTGCTTTTTTGCATAGATCTGAAGTGGATGTGAAGACTATTTGTGAAGAAATTGAGTTTTGTTGTTTTGGGAACAAAGAGGACAGTGTAGAAATGGATATAGTAATAGATGGTAATGTGGAAGACAATGTACAGATTTCAAGTACAGAAAAGTTTGACGAGGAAATTACCAAGTTTAAGGTGAAATCAAGTGAAAGGCCTAATTTAACTTGTGTGTGTTGTCGACGGACTCATTATAAGATTCAGACTAGGTTAGTTGATTTATATGCAAAATGTGAATTGGAAAATAATAGTGAATGGCAGGATTTTGTAAGTTATTTGTTGGTGGAGAATTCTTTTGATTTGAGTTTTGATCAGTGTATTTGTAATTATTGTTTGAAAAAATTAAATGAAAATAGAATGCCTGCTAGAGCTGCTCATAATAATCTTCAGTTGATAGATTTTCCTTCTGAATTGATGGATTTAAATACTTATGAATCAATTTTGATTCAATGTGTCCATCCTTTGCAAGCTTTTGTTCGCATGGAGCCTAAGATAGGGAAATTACCTCCGACAGATTTACAAAGATGATTAAAGGGAAGAGTTGTTTATTTGCCTCTAGATATCAAGAAAAATATTGATACAATTGGTATAGAAAGAGTAGAAGAGGATCCTCTGGTTATTCTAGTTAATGGGGTTCCGACAAAGAGTAAGAAAATATGGCAAGATTTAGTGGATGTTAGGAAAGTCAAAAAGGCAACGTTGTATTTGGTCAAAAACAAAGAGTACTATAAAGATGTAAGTGTTGGAGCAGAGGAAACAGCTTAAGCGTAAACTACATAGACCACAATTCAGGGAGTCAACACAAGATTAGATTCTCACACCCGATTTGGGTGATAAAGAAAGCCCTCACACACTGACCTAGTCAGTGTCATGCTTCATCATCGGGCCCCACCGACAGAGGCCGAATGCCTCTGTGGTGTGCTTCGACGCCAGAAAGACTGCGGAGCAGGTTTTTTGTGTGTGGAGGGCGTGCTCTTGTTTACAGTGAAATATTAAAAGTGCCTAAAGCAAGGGTATCGGAAAAATATATTTAATAAATGATCCCTGAGGCACAAAAATAAGGAGTATTACGTGTCTGTATTTATATGCCAAGGTTCAAGGTTGGTGAAATACAGAATATACTCAGTTCATTCCAGTCAACATGTTTCAGCCATAAGGGTGGTATATTACCGTGGCATTCATCAGGACTATACCCCGGCGGTATGGGCTCTCTAATCACCCACCCTAACCTGGGGACGTGAAAGTGAAAAGTAAAAAGTGAAAAAAGTGCATAAAAGTTGTGGAAGAGTAAAAATACTCAATTCCAAAAATACTCCGTAATTTTGGAGTGTAACTGCACCTGTAAAATAAGAAAAACACATAGACAGACAGAAGACAAACATAAGCGATGTTAATATGAGCCTTCCTGGCTAGTCACAGTGCTCCATGAAGTGTGACTCAAGTGGTAAATCCCAAGGTAAACATAGATTTTATGCACCATCCAGATAGCCCCTAAGGATATTAGCAGATATCTCTGGGAAGTGATGTGCTAGAAAAGTGCTATTTACAAGAAAAACGATTAAAATGGGGGATTTTAAAAAACGCGATTGCGTGTACTCCTTATGAAGGGATCAATGGACCTAAGAGGTCTGTGCCCCTTCAAGTAGGTATTAAATGGTTAGTGTCTCACTTTCAAAAGGGGCGCTACTCGCACCATGGGTCTCGGGAGGGGGTCGGAGCGACCTGGCACATCCTAAGGACAGACAAAAAATATATATACATATGGTACAATGGCGTCGCCCAAACAAGTACTTAGCTCTGGTCACAGAAGGCGTAGCAGTATGTGTGTCATCGTAACTCACGGCCTCAGCGCTTCCGACCCGCTGATCAACCTAGTAGTGACCTCCAAACCGGACCCCGAAGATAGACAACCGGGGCCGGTAGAATTGTTTTTAAGCACAGCGGTCGCGTGTGCGCCCTATTTCCGGGAGGGCGTGTCAGGCCGAAAGAGAGGCTAGAAACGCACACGCCCACCTACGTCTCGCTCAACGCGAGGCTTGGGATTCGGATGACAGTTCGAGGCTTGGTAGTCGGCTAGGTCCTGAAGGACCGGTCGCGTGTAGCGCTAATGTTAATTATAATGCCTAACAGCACGTAGTGCATTATATGCGGACCTTTACTACAATGTACATAACTGTCAAAAAAGTATTTAAATTACCTGAGAAGGCAGTGAAAATTAAGCAATTGACTGTGCACCAGAGCCTTAGTGTATGAAAAACCATTTTCACCCGTAATGCATACACTGCCTAACAATGAATACATCTATGTTGGAGGCAATGCATTGTATATAGAGAAAATCCTATAGGTAGGGACTAATCTGTGTGTGCACAGATAGTCCATAGAATGAATCATCATGGCTTATTACAAATATGCAAATAAAAACCGCTTGGTTTAGGTAGATGTGTAGGGAATATTCTTATCAAGACAGTACTGAGCTCCACGGAATGTCATCGTTGAGCCCATTGACATGGGTGCCCAGACGGTACACCCAACGTTGCTCCTTTTCAAAAAGTCTACTAGTGATGTTCGTTGAGCCCTTCACTTCCTCGATTACCGTCCACCTCATGTCATTGGTAGTGTGGTTGCTGTCCAAAAAATGGCGGCTCAGCTTGGTAGTTAGTTTTTTACATCGGACGTTGCTCCGATGTTCGCAGATGCGTTGTCTTATTCTGCGCGTTGTCATGCCAACATACCGTAGCTGGCACGGGCACGTGATCAGGTATACCACATTCGTGGTGTTGCAATTAGTATGTTCCCTTTGGGTCCATACCTTGCCCGCTTCCAATGAAAGGGTTTTGGTTGCCTCTGTCAGATGACAGACACTACAATTAGAGCACGGGAAATGCCCTACAACTTTGGGCATCCCCCATGAGCTGGTGACTGTAGGTGTAGGTTCTGAGACTTTTTCTTTGGGACGGGTGTGCACAAGAGAGTCCTTGAGGCTACGGCCCCTTTTGAAAGAAAATAGCGGTTTCTCCCAATTCTCTCTAAAAGAGGTCAGAATACTCCAATGTTTGTTGATGGTTTTCTTCATCAGGTTAGACAAACTGTTATATGTTGTGACACACGTGAGGGGTACTGTATTCTGGTTGATGACTTTCTCCTCTAAGAGTGCCTCCCTTGGTTGGTTCCTCGCTCTCTTGAAACCTTTGTTCAGGATTTGTGTTGGATACCCTCGGTCTTTTAATTTCTCAGTGAGGCTCAAGGACTGTTCTTTGAAGTCCGAGATGGAGGTGCAGTTACGCCTCAATCTAAGAAATTGCCCATAGGGGAGGTTTTCCTTCAGGGGGCGTGGGTGGAAGCTATTGAACTCGAGGAGGTTGTTTTTTGCGGTAGGCTTGTGATGTGTCTTGGTCACAAGGCCTGTTCCTTGCACAGAAATCTCAACATCCAGGAAGACAATCTCCGACCTACTCTTGGTGTTTGTGAACCGTAGATTCCGGTCTAGAGTGTTGATCCAGTTGAGAAATAGATCGAGATCAGTATCATTACCAGTCCATAGTAACAGAATGTCATCTATGTAGCGCTTCCACAGAAGCATTGAAGATGAGAAGGGTTGGGAGGTGGGTAGGATGTGTCTAGCTTCAAAATCAGCTACATACAAACCCGCCACACTTGGAGCAAAAATGCTGCCCATGCTGGTACCCGAGCATTGAAGGTAAAGTTTGTCTTTAAAAGAGAAATAATTTTCTTTCAGGGCAATAGTTGCACATTCAATGATGAAGGTTTTTGGAGTTTGGAAATCCCATTCTGTGGAGTCAAGTGATTCACCCAGGACTCTGATCGTATCGTCCTGGGGGATACTAGTATACAGGCTTTCGACGTCCAGTGTCACGAGAGTGACTGAGTTTTCAGGGAAAGTGACATCAGATAGTAGACGTAGGAGACTCTTTGTATCCTTCAGATAAGTTGGGGTCGACTGCACTAAGGGTTTTAGGAAGTGATCACAGAATCCGGATAAGGGTTCGAGGAGGGAACCGATACCAGAGACAATGGGGCACCCAGGTGGTGGGAGCCTGTTTTTGTGCATTTTTGGAAGCGTGTAAAAATAAGGAATTACATGTTTAGAATTCGTCAAAAAAGCCGCCTCGTTTTTTGACACATGACCCTGCTCCTCTGCATGTTGGACAAGATTTTTGATCTTGCTTGCAAGGGGTGCGGTGGGGTCTGTTGTTAGTGGAGTGTAGTTCCGGATGTCCCCCAGCAGTTCGTAACATGTTTTCTCGTAGTCAGCTGTGTTTTGGAGGGAAGCGGAGAGGCAACAGCCGAGTAACCTGGGAGGAAGAGGACCCGGTAGCGAGTCACACCCGCAGCAACCAACAACCAGGAACAAGCGGGATGTAAGCTTAGTGACCAACCTCTCCACCAGAGTATTGACATCCACTGAAGTGCAGGTGCTTGAGAGAGGCCTGGGTTTTGTCCCGAAAGCCAGACCTGATAAATTTAAGCTTCACTGCGAACTCGCTAGTTTCTTCAGAAAACTGAAACTCAAAGCTTTTTTCGAAGGAAAGGATGACCCGAACGAAGCAATGAGAAAAGGGGATACAGGTTTGAGACCAAGTTCAACCTTCACCCCTCCTCCTCATACTACACCCGCAGCAATCACCACTTTTGAACAGGCTGTGTTTAAAGACCTAGAGGCCTGTGAAAATCCCGTGATTTTTGGGAACTTCAGCACTGCTGAATACCAAGCGTTACAACAACTGCAGAATGACAGTACGATCACCATCAAGCCGGCTGACAAAGGTGGGGGTATAGTGATCCAAAACACAGCTTACTACGAGAAAACATGTTACGAACTGCTGGGGGACATCCGGAACTACACTCCACTAACAACAGACCCCACCGCACCCCTTGCAAGCAAGATCAAAAATCTTGTCCAACATGCAGAGGAGCAGGGTCATGTGTCAAAAAACGAGGCGGCTTTTTTGACGAATTCTAAACATGTAATTCCTTATTTTTACACGCTTCCAAAAATGCACAAAAACAGGCTCCCACCACCTGGGCGCCCCATTGTCTCTGGTATCGGTTCCCTCCTCGAACCCTTATCCGGATTCTGTGATCACTTCCTAAAACCCTTAGTGCAGTCGACCCCAACTTATCTGAAGGATACAAAGAGTCTCCTACGTCTACTATCTGATGTCACTTTCCCTGAAAACTCAGTCACTCTCGTGACACTGGACGTCGAAAGCCTGTATACTAGTATCCCCCAGGACGATACGATCAGAGTCCTGGGTGAATCACTTGACTCCACAGAATGGGATTTCCAAACTCCAAAAACCTTCATCATTGAATGTGCAACTATTGCCCTGAAAGAAAATTATTTCTCTTTTAAAGACAAACTTTACCTTCAATGCTCGGGTACCAGCATGGGCAGCATTTTTGCTCCAAGTGTGGCGGGTTTGTATGTAGCTGATTTTGAAGCTAGACACATCCTACCCACCTCCCAACCCTTCTCATCTTCAATGCTTCTGTGGAAGCGCTACATAGATGACATTCTGTTACTATGGACTGGTAATGATACTGATCTCGATCTATTTCTCAACTGGATCAACACTCTAGACCGGAATCTACGGTTCACAAACACCAAGAGTAGGTCGGAGATTGTCTTCCTGGATGTTGAGATTTCTGTGCAAGGAACAGGCCTTGTGACCAAGACACATCACAAGCCTACCGCAAAAAACAACCTCCTCGAGTTCAATAGCTTCCACCCACGCCCCCTGAAGGAAAACCTCCCCTATGGGCAATTTCTTAGATTGAGGCGTAACTGCACCTCCATCTCGGACTTCAAAGAACAGTCCTTGAGCCTCACTGAGAAATTAAAAGACCGAGGGTATCCAACACAAATCCTGAACAAAGGTTTCAAGAGAGCGAGGAACCAACCAAGGGAGGCACTCTTAGAGGAGAAAGTCATCAACCAGAATACAGTACCCCTCACGTGTGTCACAACATATAACAGTTTGTCTAACCTGATGAAGAAAACCATCAACAAACATTGGAGTATTCTGACCTCTTTTAGAGAGAATTGGGAGAAACCGCTATTTTCTTTCAAAAGGGGCCGTAGCCTCAAGGACTCTCTTGTGCACACCCGTCCCAAAGAAAAAGTCTCAGAACCTACACCTACAGTCACCAGCTCATGGGGGATGCCCAAAGTTGTAGGGCATTTCCCGTGCTCTAATTGTAGTGTCTGTCATCTGACAGAGGCAACCAAAACCCTTTCATTGGAAGCGGGCAAGGTATGGACCCAAAGGGAACATACTAATTGCAACACCACGAATGTGGTATACCTGATCACGTGCCCGTGCCAGCTACGGTATGTTGGCATGACAACGCGCAGAATAAGACAACGCATCTGCGAACATCGGAGCAACGTCCGATGTAAAAAACTAACTACCAAGCTGAGCCGCCATTTTTTGGACAGCAACCACACTACCAATGACATGAGGTGGACGGTAATCGAGGAAGTGAAGGGCTCAACGAACATCACCAGTAGACTTTTTGAAAAGGAGCAACGTTGGGTGTACCGTCTGGGCACCCATGTCAATGGGCTCAACGATGACATTCCGTGGAGCTCAGTACTGTCTTGATAAGAATATTCCCTACACATCTACCTAAACCAAGCGGTTTTTATTTGCATATTTGTAATAAGCCATGATGATTCATTCTATGGACTATCTGTGCACACACAGATTAGTCCCTACCTATAGGATTTTCTCTATATACAATGCATTGCCTCCAACATAGATGTATTCATTGTTAGGCAGTGTATGCATTACGGGTGAAAATGGTTTTTCATACACTAAGGCTCTGGTGCACAGTCAATTGCTTAATTTTCACTGCCTTCTCAGGTAATTTAAATACTTTTTTGACAGTTATGTACATTGTAGTAAAGGTCCGCATATAATGCACTACGTGCTGTTAGGCATTATAATTAACATTAGCGCTACTACGCGACCGGTCCTTCAGGACCTAGCCGACTACCAAGCCTCGAACTGTCATCCGAATCCCAAGCCTCGCGTTGAGCGAGACGTAGGTGGGCGTGTGCGTTTCTAGCCTCTCTTTCGGCCTGACACGCCCTCCCGGAAATAGGGCGCACACGCGACCGCTGTGCTTAAAAACAATTCTACCGGCCCCGGTTGTCTATCTTCGGGGTCCGGTTTGGAGGTCACTACTAGGTTGATCAGCGGGTCGGAAGCGCTGAGGCCGTGAGTTACGATGACACACATACTGCTACGCCTTCTGTGACCAGAGCTAAGTACTTGTTTGGGCGACGCCATTGTACCATATGTATATATATTTTTTGTCTGTCCTTAGGATGTGCCAGGTCGCTCCGACCCCCTCCCGAGACCCATGGTGCGAGTAGCGCCCCTTTTGAAAGTGAGACACTAACCATTTAATACCTACTTGAAGGGGCACAGACCTCTTAGGTCCATTGATCCCTTCATAAGGAGTACACGCAATCGCGTTTTTTAAAATCCCCCATTTTAATCGTTTTTCTTGTAAATAGCACTTTTCTAGCACATCACTTCCCAGAGATATCTGCTAATATCCTTAGGGGCTATCTGGATGGTGCATAAAATCTATGTTTACCTTGGGATTTACCACTTGAGTCACACTTCATGGAGCACTGTGACTAGCCAGGAAGGCTCATATTAACATCGCTTATGTTTGTCTTCTGTCTGTCTATGTGTTTTTCTTATTTTACAGGTGCAGTTACACTCCAAAATTACGGAGTATTTTTGGAATTGAGTATTTTTACTCTTCCACAACTTTTATGCACTTTTTTCACTTTTTACTTTTCACTTTCACGTCCCCAGGTTAGGGTGGGTGATTAGAGAGCCCATACCGCCGGGGTATAGTCCTGATGAATGCCACGGTAATATACCACCCTTATGGCTGAAACATGTTGACTGGAATGAACTGAGTATATTCTGTATTTCACCAACCTTGAACCTTGGCATATAAATACAGACACGTAATACTCCTTATTTTTGTGCCTCAGGGATCATTTATTAAATATATTTTTCCGATACCCTTGCTTTAGGCACTTTTAATATTTCACTGTAAACAAGAGCACGCCCTCCACACACAAAAAACCTGCTCCGCAGTCTTTCTGGCGTCGAAGCACACCACAGAGGCATTCGGCCTCTGTCGGTGGGGCCCGATGATGAAGCATGACACTGACTAGGTCAGTGTGTGAGGGCTTTCTTTATCACCCAAATCGGGTGTGAGAATCTAATCTTGTGTTGACTCCCTGAATTGTGGTCTATGTAGTTTACGCTTAAACTGATCAAGTGTTTGATCTGACCTCTCTTTTCTTGTTTTTGTATGACTAACCAGGGACTAAGAGAGTGCCTCATTCTCCCTACCTCTCCTATTGTTATTGAATACTACAGCAGCGCACAGCTGTGAGAGCTTCTTTTACTACCGGCAGGACATCCCCTTCCGTTGCTGGTTTTTAAAGACTTACTCCTTTGCCTCACTTTCATCACTCCCACCATGGCAAACATGGGCCTGACATATTCCGAATCCGAGATAGAGGAACTGATGTCAGACACATCGATATTTGCGGATCCCCAAATATCACAGGCAATAGCTAGCACCACTGAATGGGAAAATCTCACGGAGAAAAAGAGAGAACATATCCGCACTATTCTCCATGGGACCATTCTGAAACGATATCTAATGTCAAACTCTGCACCCAAAGGGTTGCTAGTGACGAATGCCCCTCGTATCTTCCTTAATGATGCCACCTTCCGCAAAGACTGGGCCATGATCGCTTGGCACTGCACTCGCGACTGGCTAGTCTTAATCATAAAGACAGCGCTGAGACTTTCTGAAGCACTGATGGTGGAAATTACAGAAACTGAAAGAAATTTTAAAACTACAATCACGGGTTTTAAAAAACGGCTGGATGAACTTAATAAGGAAATGAACGAGTACAAAGATAATTTGATGCAGTCGAAAGCAACCAAATTACAGAAAGACCAAAAGAAATTTGATTTTGAAAAGGTGTATCCTTATTCAGCCCCAACTTTCACTCCTCCTACTCGTAACAGTAACAAAACTGACCAATCGGACGATGAATCCTCTAACAGCAGTGGATCTAGTAATAGCTCCTTCAAGCAAACGAGAGGGAAAGGGAATCGTGGGAACAGAAATGCAAGGGGTAGACAAGGATACCAGGGCCAACATCATCAATGGCAACCACCCCAAATGATGATGGGCCATAACCCTTTTGCTTTCCCCCAACCACAGTTCCCTTTCATGGGCTGGAATCCAGGTTTTATGCCCCCACCTAACTTCCAGAACCAACAGAGGCAGCCTTTTTTAGAGAGCGGCCGGAGAGGGAGAGGGAAGCGGAGAGGCAACAGCCGAGTAACCTGGGAGGAAGAGGACCCGGTAGCGAGTCACACCCGCAGCAACCAACAACCAGGAACAAGCGGGATGTAAGCTTAGTGACCAACCTCTCCACCAGAGTATTGACATCCACTGAAGTGCAGGTGCTTGAGAGAGGCCTGGGTTTTGTCCCGAAAGCCAGACCTGATAAATTTAAGCTTCACTGCGAACTCGCTAGTTTCTTCAGAAAACTGAAACTCAAAGCTTTTTTCGAAGGAAAGGATGACCCGAACGAAGCAATGAGAAAAGGGGATACAGGTTTGAGACCAAGTTCAACCTTCACCCCTCCTCCTCATACTACACCCGCAGCAATCACCACTTTTGAACAGGCTGTGTTTAAAGACCTAGAGGCCTGTGAAAATCCCGTGATTTTTGGGAACTTCAGCACTGCTGAATACCAAGCGTTACAACAACTGCAGAATGACAGTACGATCACCATCAAGCCGGCTGACAAAGGTGGGGGTATAGTGATCCAAAACACAGCTGACTACGAGAAAACATGTTACGAACTGCTGGGGGACATCCAGAACTACACTCCACTAACAACAGACCCCACCGCACCCCTTGCAAGCAAGATCAAAAATCTTGTCCAACATGCAGAGGAGCAGGGTCATGTGTCAAAAAACGAGGCGGCTTTTTTGACGAATTCTAAACATGTAATTCCTTATTTTTACACGCTTCCAAAAATGCACAAAAACAGGCTCCCACCACCTGGGCGCCCCATTGTCTCTGGTATCGGTTCCCTCCTCGAACCCTTATCCGGATTCTGTGATCACTTCCTAAAACCCTTAGTGCAGTCGACCCCAACTTATCTGAAGGATACAAAGAGTCTCCTACGTCTACTATCTGATGTCACTTTCCCTGAAAACTCAGTCACTCTCGTGACACTGGACGTCGAAAGCCTGTATACTAGTATCCCCCAGGACGATACGATCAGAGTCCTGGGTGAATCACTTGACTCCACAGAATGGGATTTCCAAACTCCAAAAACCTTCATCATTGAATGTGCAACTATTGCCCTGAAAGAAAATTATTTCTCTTTTAAAGACAAACTTTACCTTCAATGCTCGGGTACCAGCATGGGCAGCATTTTTGCTCCAAGTGTGGCGGGTTTGTATGTAGCTGATTTTGAAGCTAGACACATCCTACCCACCTCCCAACCCTTCTCATCTTCAATGCTTCTGTGGAAGCGCTACATAGATGACATTCTGTTACTATGGACTGGTAATGATACTGATCTCGATCTATTTCTCAACTGGATCAACACTCTAGACCGGAATCTACGGTTCACAAACACCAAGAGTAGGTCGGAGATTGTCTTCCTGGATGTTGAGATTTCTGTGCAAGGAACAGGCCTTGTGACCAAGACACATCACAAGCCTACCGCAAAAAACAACCTCCTCGAGTTCAATAGCTTCCACCCACGCCCCCTGAAGGAAAACCTCCCCTATGGGCAATTTCTTAGATTGAGGCGTAACTGCACCTCCATCTCGGACTTCAAAGAACAGTCCTTGAGCCTCACTGAGAAATTAAAAGACCGAGGGTATCCAACACAAATCCTGAACAAAGGTTTCAAGAGAGCGAGGAACCAACCAAGGGAGGCACTCTTAGAGGAGAAAGTCATCAACCAGAATACAGTACCCCTCACGTGTGTCACAACATATAACAGTTTGTCTAACCTGATGAAGAAAACCATCAACAAACATTGGAGTATTCTGACCTCTTTTAGAGAGAATTGGGAGAAACCGCTATTTTCTTTCAAAAGGGGCCGTAGCCTCAAGGACTCTCTTGTGCACACCCGTCCCAAAGAAAAAGTCTCAGAACCTACACCTACAGTCACCAGCTCATGGGGGATGCCCAAAGTTGTAGGGCATTTCCCGTGCTCTAATTGTAGTGTCTGTCATCTGACAGAGGCAACCAAAACCCTTTCATTGGAAGCGGGCAAGGTATGGACCCAAAGGGAACATACTAATTGCAACACCACGAATGTGGTATACCTGATCACGTGCCCGTGCCAGCTACGGTATGTTGGCATGACAACGCGCAGAATAAGACAACGCATCTGCGAACATCGGAGCAACGTCCGATGTAAAAAACTAACTACCAAGCTGAGCCGCCATTTTTTGGACAGCAACCACACTACCAATGACATGAGGTGGACGGTAATCGAGGAAGTGAAGGGCTCAACGAACATCACTAGTAGACTTTTTGAAAAGGAGCAACGTTGGGTGTACCGTCTGGGCACCCATGTCAATGGGCTCAACGATGACATTCCGTGGAGCTCAGTACTGTCTTGATAAGAATATTCCCTACACATCTACCTAAACCAAGCGGTTTTTATTTGCATATTTGTAATAAGCCATGATGATTCATTCTATGGACTATCTGTGCACACACAGATTAGTCCCTACCTATAGGATTTTCTCTATATACAATGCATTGCCTCCAACATAGATGTATTCATTGTTAGGCAGTGTATGCATTACGGGTGAAAATGGTTTTTCATACACTAAGGCTCTGGTGCACAGTCAATTGCTTAATTTTCACTGCCTTCTCAGGTAATTTAAATACTTTTTTGACAGTTATGTACATTGTAGTAAAGGTCCGCATATAATGCACTACGTGCTGTTAGGCATTATAATTAACATTAGCGCTACTACGCGACCGGTCCTTCAGGACCTAGCCGACTACCAAGCCTTGAACTGTCATCCGAATCCCAAGCCTCGCGTTGAGCGAGACGTAGGTGGGCGTGTGCGTTTCTAGCCTCTCTTTCGGCCTGACACGCCCTCCCGGAAATAGGGCGCACACGCGACCGCTGTGCTTAAAAACAATTCTACCGGCCCCGGTTGTCTATCTTCGGGGTCCGGTTTGGAGGTCACTACTAGGTTGATCAGCGGGTCGGAAGCGCTGAGGCCGTGAGTTACGATGACACACATACTGCTACGCCTTCTGTGACCAGAGCTAAGTACTTGTTTGGGCGACGCCATTGTACCATATGTATATATATTTTTTGTCTGTCCTTAGGATGTGCCAGGTCGCTCCGACCCCCTCCCGAGACCCATGGTGCGAGTAGCGCCCCTTTTGAAAGTGAGACACTAACCATTTAATACCTACTTGAAGGGGCACAGACCTCTTAGGTCCATTGATCCCTTCATAAGGAGTACACGCAATCGCGTTTTTTAAAATCCCCCATTTTAATCGTTTTTCTTGTAAATAGCACTTTTCTAGCACATCACTTCCCAGAGATATCTGCTAATATCCTTAGGGGCTATCTGGATGGTGCATAAAATCTATGTTTACCTTGGGATTTACCACTTGAGTCACACTTCATGGAGCACTGTGACTAGCCAGGAAGGCTCATATTAACATCGCTTATGTTTGTCTTCTGTCTGTCTATGTGTTTTTCTTATTTTACAGGTGCAGTTACACTCCAAAATTACGGAGTATTTTTGGAATTGAGTATTTTTACTCTTCCACAACTTTTATGCACTTTTTTCACTTTTTACTTTTCACTTTCACGTCCCCAGGTTAGGGTGGGTGATTAGAGAGCCCATACCGCCGGGGTATAGTCCTGATGAATGCCACGGTAATATACCACCCTTATGGCTGAAACATGTTGACTGGAATGAACTGAGTATATTCTGTATTTCACCAACCTTGAACCTTGGCATATAAATACAGACACGTAATACTCCTTATTTTTGTGCCTCAGGGATCATTTATTAAATATATTTTTCCGATACCCTTGCTTTAGGCACTTTTAATATTTCACTGTAAACAAGAGCACGCCCTCCACACACAAAAAACCTGCTCCGCAGTCTTTCTGGCGTCGAAGCACACCACAGAGGCATTCGGCCTCTGTCGGTGGGGCCCGATGATGAAGCATGACACTGACTAGGTCAGTGTGTGAGGGCTTTCTTTATCACCCAAATCGGGTGTGAGAATCTAATCTTGTGTTGACTCCCTGAATTGTGGTCTATGTAGTTTACGCTTAAACTGATCAAGTGTTTGATCTGACCTCTCTTTTCTTGTTTTTGTATGACTAACCGGGGACTAAGAGAGTGCCTCATTCTCCCTACCTCTCCTATTGTTATTGAATACTACAGCAGCGCACAGCTGTGAGAGCTTCTTTTACTACCGGCAGGACATCCCCTTCCGTTGCTGGTTTTTAAAGACTTACTCCTTTGCCTCACTTTCATCACTCCCACCATGGCAAACATGGGCCTGACATATTCCGAATCCGAGATAGAGGAACTGATGTCAGACACATCGATATTTGCGGATCCCCAAATATCACAGGCAATAGCTAGCACCACTGAATGGGAAAATCTCACGGAGAAAAAGAGAGAACATATCCGCACTATTCTCCATGGGACCATTCTGAAACGATATCTAATGTCAAACTCTGCACCCAAAGGGTTGCTAGTGACGAATGCCCCTCGTATCTTCCTTAATGATGCCACCTTCCGCAAAGACTGGGCCATGATCGCTTGGCACTGCACTCGCGACTGGCTAGTCTTAATCATAAAGACAGCGCTGAGACTTTCTGAAGCACTGATGGTGGAAATTACAGAAACTGAAAGAAATTTTAAAACTACAATCACGGGTTTTAAAAAACGGCTGGATGAACTTAATAAGGAAATGAACGAGTACAAAGATAATTTGATGCAGTCGAAAGCAACCAAATTACAGAAAGACCAAAAGAAATTTGATTTTGAAAAGGTGTATCCTTATTCAGCCCCAACTTTCACTCCTCCTACTCGTAACAGTAACAAAACTGACCAATCGGACGATGAATCCTCTAACAGCAGTGGATCTAGTAATAGCTCCTTCAAGCAAACGAGAGGGAAAGGGAATCGTGGGAACAGAAATGCAAGGGGTAGACAAGGATACCAGGGCCAACATCATCAATGGCAACCACCCCAAATGATGATGGGCCATAACCCTTTTGCTTTCCCCCAACCACAGTTCCCTTTCATGGGCTGGAATCCAGGTTTTATGCCCCCACCTAACTTCCAGAACCAACAGAGGCAGCCTTTTTTAGAGAGCGGCCGGAGAGGGAGAGGGAAGCGGAGAGGCAACAGCCGAGTAACCTGGGAGGAAGAGGACCCGGTAGCGAGTCACACCCGCAGCAACCAACAACCAGGAACAAGCGGGATGTAAGCTTAGTGACCAACCTCTCCACCAGAGTATTGACATCCACTGAAGTGCAGGTGCTTGAGAGAGGCCTGGGTTTTGTCCCGAAAGCCAGACCTGATAAATTTAAGCTTCACTGCGAACTCGCTAGTTTCTTCAGAAAACTGAAACTCAAAGCTTTTTTCGAAGGAAAGGATGACCCGAACGAAGCAATGAGAAAAGGGGATACAGGTTTGAGACCAAGTTCAACCTTCACCCCTCCTCCTCATACTACACCCGCAGCAATCACCACTTTTGAACAGGCTGTGTTTAAAGACCTAGAGGCCTGTGAAAATCCCGTGATTTTTGGGAACTTCAGCACTGCTGAATACCAAGCGTTACAACAACTGCAGAATGACAGTACGATCACCATCAAGCCGGCTGACAAAGGTGGGGGTATAGTGATCCAAAACACAGCTGACTACGAGAAAACATGTTACGAACTGCTGGGGGACATCCGGAACTACACTCCACTAACAACAGACCCCACCGCACCCCTTGCAAGCAAGATCAAAAATCTTGTCCAACATGCAGAGGAGCAGGGTCATGTGTCAAAAAACGAGGCGGCTTTTTTGACGAATTCTAAACATGTAATTCCTTATTTTTACACGCTTCCAAAAATGCACAAAAACAGGCTCCCACCACCTGGGCGCCCCATTGTCTCTGGTATCGGTTCCCTCCTCGAACCCTTATCCGGATTCTGTGATCACTTCCTAAAACCCTTAGTGCAGTCGACCCCAACTTATCTGAAGGATACAAAGAGTCTCCTACGTCTACTATCTGATGTCACTTTCCCTGAAAACTCAGTCACTCTCGTGACACTGGACGTCGAAAGCCTGTATACTAGTATCCCCCAGGACGATACGATCAGAGTCCTGGGTGAATCACTTGACTCCACAGAATGGGATTTCCAAACTCCAAAAACCTTCATCATTGAATGTGCAACTATTGCCCTGAAAGAAAATTATTTCACTTTTAAAGACAAACTTTACCTTCAATGCTCGGGTACCAGCATGGGCAGCATTTTTGCTCCAAGTGTGGCGGGTTTGTATGTAGCTGATTTTGAAGCTAGACACATCCTACCCACCTCCCAACCCTTCTCATCTTCAATGCTTCTGTGGAAGCGCTACATAGATGACATTCTGTTACTATGGACTGGTAATGATACTGATCTCGATCTATTTCTCAACTGGATCAACACTCTAGACCGGAATCTACGGTTCACAAACACCAAGAGTAGGTCGGAGATTGTCTTCCTGGATGTTGAGATTTCTGTGCAAGGAACAGGCCTTGTGACCAAGACACATCACAAGCCTACCGCAAAAAACAACCTCCTCGAGTTCAATAGCTTCCACCCACGCCCCCTGAAGGAAAACCTCCCCTATGGGCAATTTCTTAGATTGAGGCGTAACTGCACCTCCATCTCGGACTTCAAAGAACAGTCCTTGAGCCTCACTGAGAAATTAAAAGACCGAGGGTATCCAACACAAATCCTGAACAAAGGTTTCAAGAGAGCGAGGAACCAACCAAGGGAGGCACTCTTAGAGGAGAAAGTCATCAACCAGAATACAGTACCCCTCACGTGTGTCACAACATATAACAGTTTGTCTAACCTGATGAAGAAAACCATCAACAAACATTGGAGTATTCTGACCTCTTTTAGAGAGAATTGGGAGAAACCGCTATTTTCTTTCAAAAGGGGCCGTAGCCTCAAGGACTCTCTTGTGCACACCCGTCCCAAAGAAAAAGTCTCAGAACCTACACCTACAGTCACCAGCTCATGGGGGATGCCCAAAGTTGTAGGGCATTTCCCGTGCTCTAATTGTAGTGTCTGTCATCTGACAGAGGCAACCAAAACCCTTTCATTGGAAGCGGGCAAGGTATGGACCCAAAGGGAACATACTAATTGCAACACCACGAATGTGGTATACCTGATCACGTGCCCGTGCCAGCTACGGTATGTTGGCATGACAACGCGCAGAATAAGACAACGCATCTGCGAACATCGGAGCAACGTCCGATGTAAAAAACTAACTACCAAGCTGAGCCGCCATTTTTTGGACAGCAACCACACTACCAATGACATGAGGTGGACGGTAATCGAGGAAGTGAAGGGCTCAACGAACATCACTAGTAGACTTTTTGAAAAGGAGCAACGTTGGGTGTACCGTCTGGGCACCCATGTCAATGGGCTCAACGATGACATTCCGTGGAGCTCAGTACTGTCTTGATAAGAATATTCCCTACACATCTACCTAAACCAAGCGGTTTTTATTTGCATATTTGTAATAAGCCATGATGATTCATTCTATGGACTATCTGTGCACACACAGATTAGTCCCTACCTATAGGATTTTCTCTATATACAATGCATTGCCTCCAACATAGATGTATTCATTGTTAGGCAGTGTATGCATTACGGGTGAAAATGGTTTTTCATACACTAAGGCTCTGGTGCACAGTCAATTGCTTAATTTTCACTGCCTTCTCAGGTAATTTAAATACTTTTTTGACAGTTATGTACATTGTAGTAAAGGTCCGCATATAATGCACTACGTGCTGTTAGGCATTATAATTAACATTAGCGCTACTACGCGACCGGTCCTTCAGGACCTAGCCGACTACCAAGCCTCGAACTGTCATCCGAATCCCAAGCCTCGCGTTGAGCGAGACGTAGGTGGGCGTGTGCGTTTCTAGCCTCTCTTTCGGCCTGACACGCCCTCCCGGAAATAGGGCGCACACGCGACCGCTGTGCTTAAAAACAATTCTACCGGCCCCGGTTGTCTATCTTCGGGGTCCGGTTTGGAGGTCACTACTAGGTTGATCAGCGGGTCGGAAGCGCTGAGGCCGTGAGTTACGATGACACACATACTGCTACGCCTTCTGTGACCAGAGCTAAGTACTTGTTTGGGCGACGCCATTGTACCATATGTATATATATTTTTTGTCTGTCCTTAGGATGTGCCAGGTCGCTCCGACCCCCTCCCGAGACCCATGGTGCGAGTAGCGCCCCTTTTGAAAGTGAGACACTAACCATTTAATACCTACTTGAAGGGGCACAGACCTCTTAGGTCCATTGATCCCTTCATAAGGAGTACACGCAATCGCGTTTTTTAAAATCCCCCATTTTAATCGTTTTTCTTGTAAATAGCACTTTTCTAGCACATCACTTCCCAGAGATATCTGCTAATATCCTTAGGGGCTATCTGGATGGTGCATAAAATCTATGTTTACCTTGGGATTTACCACTTGAGTCACACTTCATGGAGCACTGTGACTAGCCAGGAAGGCTCATATTAACATCGCTTATGTTTGTCTTCTGTCTGTCTATGTGTTTTTCTTATTTTACAGGTGCAGTTACACTCCAAAATTACGGAGTATTTTTGGAATTGAGTATTTTTACTCTTCCACAACTTTTATGCACTTTTTTCACTTTTTACTTTTCACTTTCACGTCCCCAGGTTAGGGTGGGTGATTAGAGAGCCCATACCGCCGGGGTATAGTCCTGATGAATGCCACGGTAATATACCACCCTTATGGCTGAAACATGTTGACTGGAATGAACTGAGTATATTCTGTATTTCACCAACCTTGAACCTTGGCATATAAATACAGACACGTAATACTCCTTATTTTTGTGCCTCAGGGATCATTTATTAAATATATTTTTCCGATACCCTTGCTTTAGGCACTTTTAATATTTCACTGTAAACAAGAGCACGCCCTCCACACACAAAAAACCTGCTCCGCAGTCTTTCTGGCGTCGAAGCACACCACAGAGGCATTCGGCCTCTGTCGGTGGGGCCCGATGATGAAGCATGACACTGACTAGGTCAGTGTGTGAGGGCTTTCTTTATCACCCAAATCGGGTGTGAGAATCTAATCTTGTGTTGACTCCCTGAATTGTGGTCTATGTAGTTTACGCTTAAACTGATCAAGTGTTTGATCTGACCTCTCTTTTCTTGTTTTTGTATGACTAACCGGGGACTAAGAGAGTGCCTCATTCTCCCTACCTCTCCTATTGTTATTGAATACTGCAGAGGAAACAGCTACAGAAGAAGACGGTGATTGTTCAGTTGGCCAAATTGAAAAAGTTGATGTGTCTAGAAGTGAAGAAATATATGAACATTATACTGTTCATCCTTTGCATTCCAAAGAAGTAATGGGGAATGCAATTGACTTGTTTCAAATGAAAGCAGCAAAAGGAAGTCCAATTAGTGTATGGGAAGAAAGTTTGGAAGCTCGTTGTTTTCCACAGTTATTTCCAACAGGTCGTGGTGGACGATATGACGATCGACCAGTTCAAATTCCTGCAGCTGAATACCGGACTTTAAGATTATATGCTGAAGATCCAAGGTTTCGGCAATGCATTCCGTATTTATTTCATCTACTGTATGAAAGTGATTTGTCTGGGCTTTCTTATGCAGTTAATCATATTTGAAAAGTGGAGCTCATCTGCAAAATGTTTCAGCAAGGGACTTTATGGAGAAAGTCAATCTGCAAGACAGTATTTTGGAATCTCAGCTAATCAATCTCATGGCATGTCAGCGTGGAACAAATGAGTATTGATTTAGGAACTCCTACATGGTTTCTTACTCTTAGCTGTGCTGAGTATGCATGGGACGACTTACTTCAATTTCTACGAGAGGCAAATGGAAACATACAAAATATAGAATTGAAAACACCTGGAGAACTGTGTTCTTTGGATCACAGTGAATGTTTGCAGATATTTTAATCATAGATTTGAAGCAATGATGTCTTTTATTACCAACAAAAAAAATCCTCCCCTTGGAGAGGTTTTGGATTTCTTTTGGAGGAAGAAATATCAAGCGAGAGGTGCTCCTCATATACATATGCTGTTATGGATTAAAGATGCACCCAAATTTGGATTAGATTCAGATGAAACAGTGATGAGTTTTATTGAACAGTATTCAACATGTGCTGTTCCAAAAACTACTGAAGAAAACAGTTTAAGGCAACAAGTTTTACATTTTCAATCTCATCGTTGTGGAAAGTACTGTCGTCGAAAATTTAAAAACAAGGAAAAGTACTACACGAAATGTCGTTTTGCATTTCCACGACCAGTGATTTCTAAGGGAAGAGTAAATAATTTGATGTCATCTCTACGACATACTGTGACGAGGAAATCTCCCAAAATACATATAATTTAAAAAGAAACGAAGAGTCCAAGTACATCAACGACTACAACCCAGTGATTTTGTCCATGTGGAATGCTAACATGGATATTCAGTTCATTGCCGACAACTCTATTGCTGTGGCTCGATATGTAACATCTTACATCACAAAAAAAGAAAAGACAGAACTGAAGGAAATGTGGGAGGACATTTCACATGAAAAGAGTCTAAGCAAGAAATTATACAGTTTCAGTCTGAAGATGTTGTCGCATCGAGAAATTGGAGCATATGAGTGTTCTGATCGGTTATCATCAGCAAGTCTCTATGCCAAATCAAGAACAATCATTTGGGTGAGTCTAGGTCTTGCTGCAACACGAAACCGAGTTTTGAAATCTGTACAAGAAATTGAATATTTGGCGGAGAAAGAACCAAACAGTACAGCTATTTTGAAGACAAATATGTTGGATACATACTATCCAAATAGAAGTACTCACCTTGAGAACACTTGTTTGTATGAAGTTCTGCAAAACTACAGTTATAAGAGGAACATCACAGAAGATATCAATTATGGAAAATATGCTGTCATTGGGTATGAAGGATGTCTAGTGAAGCAGAGAAAAGGCCATTTGATTAATCATTGAAAATTGAGTTGCAAAGCTCCAGACAAAAGAGAATTTTACTATTTAGCTCTTTTGCAACTCTTTAAGCCATGGCGTACAGAAGAGGAACTACTTGGAGATTTTTTGTGTTATGAAGACGCTTTTAATGCAACTAAGGATACCATAGAATGTCCTGTATTTCCAAATTATCTGCAAATGTTGAACGAAGAAATAGAGCAAGAAACCACAATTGCTGAAGAGATTGCTAGAGACAGTTCTCAAGACAGTCAGAGTTCTACTTCATTGAGCCAGGATCCACTAGGAGGACCAATTATCCAAAATGAAGCTGCAACTGCCATGGATGAGGTGGAAAGAGCTATGGAACAAGCTCAAGAGGATGGAGTTAACTTAGAAGATTTGATAAAGCAACTAAACGTTGAGCAGAAAAAGATATATGACGAAGTGACAGAACAGATTGAACATGGATTCAGACATGAGAAAAAAGAGTGCTCATGTACATCATTTGAGCCTGTCCGACTGTACGTAAGTGGAGAAGCGGGAACAGGAAAAAGTTTTCTGATTAAAGCCATTTCAACTCATCTGCAGAAAAGGACTGATTCACCGCTGTCTTGTGTTGTAACTGCTCCAACTGGTATGGCAGCACATAACATTAAAGGGATTACTCTACATCGTTTACTGATGCTGCCAGTTGAGCATGATAATAAATTGCATTACAACAAGTTATCTGGAGATGCGTGTTCTGAAGTTTCAAGAGTCTTGAAGAAAATGAAACTTCTTATCATTGATGAAGTAAGCATGGTCTAAAATCTAATGCTTGCTTTTGTGCATTTGAGAATGCAAGAAATTATTAGAACAGAGTATGATGTGTTATTTGGAGGAAAACACATTATTGTTTTTGGAGATCTAATGCAGTTGACTCCAGTAAAAGGACAACCAGTGTTTAAAATGCTCACGCATGAAGATACCAGAAAGTCCCTTGGAAGCATTGGAAACGTTAATATATGGTTAAATTTTAAATATGCTGAACTGCTTCAAAATATGCGACAGGCAAAGGATGAAGATTATAAAAATATTCTACCAGATGTAAGAATTGGAAAAGTAAGTGAGCTTGGGAAAAAAGCTTTACATGCTCGATTAATTTCAAATTTGTATCCAAATGAAAACATTCTGCCAGAGAATATTTTTAAAAAAATAACTGAGAAGAAATCTGGGATATGTTTGATGCCAACTCTGCAAGAATGTTCCATCTTCAACAACAAAATGTTAAAGTTAGAAAATGAAGAGATTGTGAAACTGGAAACAATAGATAAAATAGAGCATATGGGTGCAACAATTGTTTTGTCAGAAAATTTGAAAACAAAATTGGATTCATTAGAGAAAAGTATTTCTAAAACAGCTGGTTTTGAAAAGACTCTGCATGTGTGTTTAAATTGTCGTATCATTTTGAGAAGGAATTTAAATGTTGAAAGAGGTCTGGTAAATGGAGCAATGGGTTATGTTGTTGATTTTGTGAATTATAGAAATAGAGATGGAATTGAATTTTTAAAAATAAAATTTGATGGCATTGAGCAAGTACAACAAATCAGTCGTTGTTCTGATAGATTTTTACTTGTAAAAGACTTATATGTTCGCCGAAAACAGTTTCCTGTTTGTTTGGCATATGCAGTAACAATTCATAAATCTCAAGGTTTAAGTGTAGATAGTGCTTTGGTGAACATTGGAAGATCTGTGTTTAAAGAGGGTATGGCATATGTGGCATTATCCCGAGTCAGAACTTTATCAGGATTGTACTTGATTGAGTGTGATGAGACAAAGATTTGTGCAGATCTAGATTGTGTTAAAGAATACAATAGGTTAAGAAGAGAGTATGCTCCACATTTGCCACAATATGAAATGAGGATAATTGCAGTGAGGTAGTAGCAAAAAGACAAAAAGTAGATGAAACTGTAATTCAAAACAGAAAGAAAAAGGATTGTGATGAAAATATTGTTGGATTTCAGTTTGAAAATAGTTCTGGTGTCAACTGCTATGCTAATGTAGTGGTTAATGTTGTTTTATTTCTTCAAACTTTACAAGAAATGATTGTTGAAAATCGGGATCAAAGATTGTGTGGTTTATTGAATTCTGTGTTTGAGATATGTAGCAGTGATAGAGCAAAAATAGAAAGTGTAACAGAAACTCGAAATATTTTAGATATGTGTTCTGGTCAAGATACATTTTCACAGAACATTCAGCAGGATTGTCAGGAATTTTTAATGTATATGTTTGGTGTTTTGGAAGAGGAAGGTGTAGATGTAGATAATCTTTTCAGCCTTTCTTATCAATGGCAGCTGACTGCCACAATTGTAGTTCATCAAGTAATACTAGAATAGACACTGAAAGATTTATATATTTGACTTTACCAGACTGTAAATCAGTGTCATTTAAAAATCTAGTTAAAGCAGCAGATCATAATATGGTGTGTACCCAATGTAAATGTCCAATGCTATCCACATTATTTATACAAAGTGATGGTCAGTATATCATTTTAGTTTTCCAACGATGTAGACCTGATGGAACTAAATTGACAACTTGTATAAAAATTTTTGTGGCTTCTCAGTTATCAATTTCAGGAAGAACCTTTACAACTGAAGCTATTATTTATCATGACAGTCCTTCGACAACATTAGGACATTATACATGCTACTTAAAATGTAAAAAAGGTTGGACTTACTGCAATGATTCTCATTTGACTTACAAACAACGTTTGCCTTATGACTTTAAAAATTCTTACTTAGTGTTTTTAAAACCAAAGTTTTAGTAAAGGGAATTGGCCTTTGAAGATGGGAATAGTTAATAAAAGTTAGTTAGTTAGTTAATCTAATGTTTAAAATCATTTATCTCATATAGGTACTGTAAGTGGATCTCATAGTAAAAAATACTCATATATCTGACACAATTTGGTCGTAAGGAAAGTGTAAGGTATGATGTTCTTAGATCTTTTTTCATAGGAAGTCGATGAAATGGAAGTTGTAGAGCACAGCAGACTTTTTTTCCACCAAAAGGACTTTCACTATCTTCTATTTGGCCTCACGGAAAAGTAAGTGAATCAAAGATTAGTGTACATATATGAGTTGTAAGTTTGTATGTTTTTTTTTAAACACAATCTTTTAGATTGTGTTTTTTTTTCCCGCTGTTATATGATGAAGAGTTTGAACTCACTAATTTAAGTGAAATTCAATATATTCTGAGAACAGCAAAAATAAACAATGTAACATATTGTAGAAGTTATTCTATAGTTTGCATTGTGTAATTTATAGTGTATTCACATTGTCTCACACTCATTTTCCTTTTTCACCCTTATTTAGCTCTCTTTACTCATTTACACTGCCTTTTTTAACTTTGTTTCATCGCTGTTCCTTTACTCCACTTCATTCACAACTCCTCAATCCAATTTGAACTGTCTGCAATTCCTCTCTCCCTTCCACCACTTTTTATCTTTCTCACATTCTCTCAGTACCACTGCTTTAGTTTTCTTCCCCTCTCTTTCTTTCTTTTTCTCATTTTTTTTTCTTACGCACTCATTGTACTGCAGTTCACTCAGTCCTTCCCTTTGTTTTTCTGTGTACTTACTCTCTCACTCCTTTTTCATCCATCGTTCTATATTAACCTCATTCCCTTCATCCCTTCACTCTGTGACTCCCCTTCACTCACTCTCAGTCATCTTCTATTCCTCTTTCTTATTAATAGTTCCTCATTTAGACTCCTCTCCTTTTCACTCATTTTCCTTTTACTTTCTTATCTTTCCTGATTTCGTTTTGGTATCTCACATTCTTTTAGTATCTTACTTACCTTCAGTAATTTGTTTTCTTTCTATTTCTTTTTCCCTCTTTTTTCTCTTTCTACATTACTTTATTTCTGTTTTTGTATCCTTCACTATTGCTTTATTTCTTAGTAAACTTTTTTAGCTTTTTTACCTCTTGAACTGTTTCTTCTATTTTAAAATATATATTTTACTAATTATAACTTGTTTTTTCTTTTGTCTTTCACAGATACAAGTAAGTTTTCATTAATTATATGGTAAGTGTGTCTACAAAATGTAGTTTGTCATCACCCTTTGCTTTAACCTCACTACTTTTCTCTCACCCTACCTCAACCCTATTTCCTTACTCTGCTTCCCTCACTTATTCTTATCCTCCATGTTTACTTCTCTTTTCCTTACTTTCCTACCACATTCAACTTCTTTCAGTGCCCCTGCTCATCCACACTCCTTCACTTACCTTTTTTACTGGTTCACTTAGTCCCTTTCTGACACTCCTTCCTTTACTCTCTCTGTCCTTTTTTTTTACTACCTGTCATTCCCCATACTTAACTCTCCTTCCTTTTACTTTCATCACCCATTCACATTCTCCCAGAACCTCTGCTTTAGTTTTTTTCCTCTTTCTTCTCTTCTTTTGCTCCCTTATTCATTTTCCTTTTCTCAGTTACTTCCTCTTACACCTTTTCTCTGTTTTACTATCTCTTACACCGTCCCTCTGTGTTTCTCCCTCTAGCTCTCTTTCTCTTTACACCACTCTCTTTGTCCCCATTCCTCATGCTCACTCCTTCATTATTTATTTTTTATTATTTTTTTGTTGGTGCGCTGACGGGACGCGCCCCGGTACGCGCACCGGGGCGCTCATCGGTACGCGCACCGGGAGCGTTGCAGAGTGAAACATTAAAAAAAAGACCTTACAAATTCACTAAAAAACACATAGGTATGAGGCCCTATAAAAAGTTAGGAATTAGCAGTTAAAAAACCTATGAAATTCAGAGAAAAAACCATAGGTTTCACACCAGTTATAGTTAGGAATTAGCATTTAAAAAACCAATGAAATTCACTGAAAAAACCATAGGTTTCACACCAGTTATAGTTAGGAATTAGCATTTAAAAAACCTATTAAATTCACTGAAAAAACCATGGGTTTCACACCAGTTAGGGTTAGGAATTAGCATTTAAAAAACCTATTAAATTCACTGAAAAAACCATAGGTTTGACACCAGTTATAGTTAGCTGGAAATTTTACTGACATAAAACCATTGAAATTCCCACGTTATAGTTTGTTGGACTCACTATAACTTGCGCGCCTGCAATGCACTGCTGATGACGTCACAGATTACATCACTCATGACATGGTCAGTGACATCCCTCATGCCATCACTGATGACACCATCCTTGTGACAGAGTGACAGACCTCCTTTCAGTGTAATGTAACCCTTGAAACACATTTTCAAAAATAGAAACTAATATTTTCAAAAAAATTGAGATACCCATACCAGTTACAACAACCAATTCAGTAATTCCACCATCTATATACACATCCACTCATTCACCAACAGTTCTATATAGTCACTCATACATATACTTACTCATCATATGTAGTGATACACATATACATCCTGTTACACACTGACAGTCATCCAAAAGTTACTCACACACATACTCACACATGCAAATAAACTATTGAACATCCATTTATTTGCATATACAGCTATACACACACTATCACCTTACTTCTAAGGAAACTTACACATACTTACTCTATTAAACAATCACTAATAGAAACACCTACTTATTTAAACAGGAACTCTTACAATCTCTCACTCTCACATATACTCACTTATACACATCAATACTCACATATACTAGATTAAAACCTATGTAGTTACTGATAAAGACACTAGTGAGACAGTCATTCACTCACTAACACACACATATGCACACTCATCCACCCATACAGTCCTGCACATATGCTGTCTTCAAAACACATACAAAAAGTGATTCAGTCATTGATGCATCTATGTGCTAAGTAATACCCACACCAAACCATACAGAAACTCATACTGATTTTTTTTTTTAAGACCAACGGTCCCAAACTTTATTTAGTTTCACAGATGAGTTAATCAGTAGTCACACAATGTCATAACAATGAATCATTACTACAAACGGTACTCGGCTAGCAGCACATACTGACATGTCAATTATATATGAGTGAAAATAAACAGTAGCCAGTGGAGATGCATTAGTTCACAAGTGGCAGTGCTAGGAAATGTCTCGTGTTGCAGTGCTCGCGGCTCGTAGCACTGCGTAAGGACCAGAGTGGTCATGAAAATCCAACAGTCATTGTTTTAAGTTGTGTTCCCTGATTAGCACAGTAGTGAGCAAGGGCAGGATCATATCCCCCGTTGTCATACGGGTCGCTGGGTTTCCGCCTCCTGTACGTGGAAGCATCCAGCTGGCATTGTGCGATACGGAAATGGGGAGGGGGGATCGAGCATTAGCGTGAGCACAGCATTAACAATCTCTACGTCAACCAAAAGACATAACTGGGAAGTAAAAGAAGAGGGGGAGGGAGAAACATTTCAACAACTGTTGGACTAGCATTTGTGTGTGTGGTAGTGTATCTAGAACCCTGGCTGTGTGTGGTGCACCCTATTTGGGCTACGCAGGGGCGGGGGTAATTGAGGATGTGGTGTCGCTGCGGCTGCAGGGCGGAGGGGGGGCGGGGGGGAGGGAAGGGCAGTGGCGGGGAGCGGCAGGGGACATCTCTCGTTGTGGAAGGACTCAGCGGTCGGGGCAGGTGGTGGGGAGGGAAGGGGGGGAGGGGGGGTGGCGGCGGGGGGGGGGGGAATTCCGCGCCCAACAAGGAAAGCAATTAACTGGGCCCCCTCTATTCCGCGTCGGGATGGCATTCTATACCGGCCTGGGCGCACGCCCGATGGTACGCGATCAGGGTAGCGTCCCAGTCTTGGGCGATCGCATATTTCCGTAGGCCAGCGGTCTCCTCTCTGTGTAGAGACACACTTTCCGCACAGGCCCAGTTGCCAAGAGAGCGACGCCAGTCCGCAGGGCGCGGTGGAGTGGCACTTTTCCACCGTTTCGTGATGAGGCGCTTAGCCGTAATGAGGCCTAAGTCCCAAAAGCGCGCCCGCAGCTTGGTCTGCTTGGTTCTCCTGTAGAGTCCCAGTAGGCACACTTCCCACGTCTTGGGGAGAGTTTCGCCTGTGGCTGCCGTCAACGTGTCAGTGACCGCTGACCAGTACGAGGCGAGGTGGGCGCAACTCCAGAGTGCGTGCAGGAAGTCTGAGTCTAGAAGGCCGCATCTGGGACACGCCGACGAAGTGAGTCCGAAATAGCGATTCAGTTTGTCAGGAGACAAATACGCGCGGTGAATGATATAATATTGGATGGTTTTAAATCGCGCGTTGCGGGGAATATTTCTAGTGCCCGCTAATATCGCGGCCCACTGTTTGTCCGTCCAGTCGGTGCCCCGGTCAGTCGCCCACTTCTCCCTCAGTCTTAGGGAGGAGAATTGGGTATGGCTGTGTAGTGCCTGTGCCAGCCAGTGCACTATATGGGACCCATCGCCCATCATGTGCAGGTACTGGATGAGTAGATGAGTGGACGGTTCTTGGCTCATGTCACCCCATGCCTTCGTCAGCTCATGGAGGAGTCTGGCGTGTGCCAGGAATTGACCCACTGGCAGTTCGGAATCTGTGGCCAGGGTCTCGAAGGGCAACAGCTCTCCGTCGCTATATAGGCCGTTCAGGTCGTCTAAGTCTGCCGCAGTCCAGCTGCGTAGCTCAGTCGAGGACAGTATGCCAGTGCCTAAGGGAGTCCCTAGTAGAGGTAGGTTCGGAGCATAGGGCACTGTACCTTTGGTGAGTCTGAGGGCCCGCGCAAAGCACCGCTTCGCGAGCGCCACGTGGACTTGTGTGGGGGGTCGCCCCTGCGTTAGGGGGTGGAAGAGTGTTAGCACCTGTACGGGGGACAGGGTGGTGTCGGCCGTGGCCGTGTCTATCAGGTTTTTGCCGCTCAGCCAGTAAGCGACCCATTGTAGCTGGGCTGCTAAGTAATATAGCTCCTGATTGGGAACAGCTAAGCCTCCAGCGTCCGTGGCCGCATATAGGGTCTTTAATGCTACCCGGGGTCTCCCTTTGTTCCAAATAAGGCGCCTGGTGAGAGTTTCCAGCCCTCTGAATAGGTGCGCTGGCACATACACTGTCAGGTTAGCATAATAATAGAGGAGCCGGGGGAGCATTATCATTTTGGTTAGCGCCACTCTGGCCGGCACATTCAGTGGGAGGGAGTTCCAGAACGTGACCTGGGCTGAGAGCGAGGATATAGCTCTCACCAGGTTGCCCTCCAGGAGATCCACGGGGTCTCGGTATATTAAGATCCCTAGGTACCTGAATACCGTCGGGTGCCACCGGAGCGTCTCCCCCATCATGCGCACCTCACATTGCGGCATCTCGCTACTGAATGCATAGGTTCCTGATTTGGCCCAGTTAACGTGGAGCCCCGACATTTCTCCGAATGTTCGGAGGATGTCTGTGATTGCCTCGGGTATACGCGTGAGGTCTCTGATATACAGTAATAAATTGCCGGCATACAGAGACACCGAGTGTGTGCCGTCTGCTAGTGGGATGCCCCATGTGGCGCCGGAGGTGCGGAGCAGTTCCGCCAACGGCTCCATCGCCAAGGCAAATATCATAGGGGAGAGGGGGCAGCCCTGCCTGGTACCCCGCCCAATGCGGATCCTGTCAGAGAACAACCGTCCGGTCCGGACGCGCACCTCGGGCGCTTGATAGAGGAGCCCCACCATCTGGATATAGGCATCGCCTAGTTCGTATTTCTCGAGGACTCGGAGGAGATACGGCCATTCCACCGAGTCAAACGCTTTTTCCAGATCGAGCACGATGCACCCTGAGCGTGGCCAGGTGGGGGTCGCATACCGTTGGATCTTAAAAAAATGGCGTAGATTGTAGGACGTGCTCCCGGTGGGCACAAAGCCATTTTGATCAGTGTGTACCAGTGTGGGGACCAGCGGTGCAAGCCTCCGAGCCAGCGTCGCTGCCAATATTTTGTAATCGGTGTTGAGGAGCGCCAACGGTCTGTATGAGCCGAGTTCGTTCGCTTCTCTACCCGGTTTCAGCAGAGAGACCACGTTAGCTTCGTTTAGGGACGCCGGGAGTTCAGCATCTTCCAATGCCGCCTTATACATTCTCAGCAGCTCCGGTATTCACACCAGTGAGTAGGCTTTATAGAACTCTGCCGGGAGTCCGTCAGGGCCCGGTGCTTTGCTATTGGAGAGGGAGAAAATCACTTCCCGTAATTCCTCACCGGTGAGCGCAGCGCCCAGCTCTGTCTGGTGGGCAGCAGTAGCTGTCGGGAGCTGCAGAGTCGTTAGATAGTCCGTGATCTCCACCACAGTGGCCAGCAGCCGTGAGCTATACAGGGACCTATAATGTGACGTGAACGCCTCATGGATCTGAGTCTGGGTGTAGACCTCGACGCCCTGGGCCGTGCGGATCGACAGGACCGACGCGGATTGCGTGTCTTGCCGTATCAGCCACGACAGCAGCCTGCCAGGTTTATCCCCCGCGTTGTGTGTGCGCGCGGAGTGCGCTGCAAAATTAATGTTCTTTAGGCGCTCCATCAATACAGCGTGATCCGCCCTGGCCGAAATCAGTTGGGAATCATCGCCCCCCGTCGCCTCCCGCTCTTTATCTAGTAGTGCCTCCTCCGCCCTTATCAGATCCCTCTTCACCTGTCCTCGTAGGCCCGCCTGCACACCGAGGCAGCCTCCCCGGGTAACCGCCTTGAAGGCGTCCCACTCGACTCTCGGGGAGGAGGTCGAGTCGTTGTTGTCTTCGAAATATTGTATGATTCTCCTGGACATCTTCTCCCGGAATGGTGTGTCGAGTAGGAGATCTGGTTGCAAGCGCCATATTGGTATGGGCGGGCGTGGGCGCCTCCATCCATATACCAGTGTGTGCGGGTTATGGTCTGAGTGCGTCCGTCCCAGGTAGTCTGCTTCTGTCACGGAGGGAATCAGGTCGCGGGACAGCATGTATCTATCTAACCTGACATGCAGTGAATGGGCTCCCGAGTAATAGGAATACACCCGGGGGGTGGGATTTCTGACTCGCCAGGCATCCTGTAAGTTCCATTGTGTTGCCCAATCAAGTAGGGCTCTGGAAGTTGCCTGCGCTGGGGCGATTGCAGCTGGGGGGGACGAGCGGTCAAGGGAGACATCTAGTACGCAGTTGTAATCCCCACCCATCATCAGGGGTACGTCTGGCCAGGGCGCAATTACTGCCGATAAGCGCGTGAAGAATTTCCCCTGCTCTACATTAGGTGCGTAGATGGAGGCTATGACAATCTGCTGCCCGTCTAGTCTGCCCTGTACGAAGACGTATCGCCCCTCGGTGTCGATATTGCTGTGTGTTAGTGCGAATGGAACCCCGGGCCTAACCCAGATCAGGGTCCCCCGTGCAAACGCTGAAAAGGTTGTGGCGAATATCTGCCCCCTCCACCTACGGCGAAGTGCGGCTACCTCAGTGGCGACCAGGTGTGTCTCCTGTAGTAGTGCAATCTGGACCTGATGTCTCCTAAGGTATGAGTACACCTGGTATCTACGTGAGGGTGTGTGCATGCCCCTGACATTCCAGGTACAAAATTTAACCTTAGCCATCACAGTGTTCATTGCGCTCAAGCACCCGTCCCCCCCCGACCCCCAGCCCGCCCCACCCACACACGCACAGCAGTTGCAAACAGTGACCATTTTTTCCCCTCGCCCTCTCCCACAGACCCAGGGATGCACGCTGTAACACTTCAGTGTCCACGCTAGTCTCAAAAGGAAGAACTTTAACAAAAACATAATACCAAAAGGGCAACAACAGAACAAGTCGCCGCCCAAATGCTCTATCGAGCTCAATCAATCCGTGAGTTCAATGGGGGGATGACGAAGTTCAGCACTTGGGTAAAACAAGTTAGTTCAAGTCGCCAAGAGAGCCGTGGCGGCTCCCCACCACGGGCAGTGGGTCAAGGGGCACCAAAAGTCAGTGGCAGTGTCCGCAGACAGGTCAGAGTTCCCAATGTCACTGGTCTCGGATAGTCCACCCTAGGGGGGGGATCCCATCTGTTATTCCCTGGGGGGGGCACTCACCTCTAGGGGTCCGTCCACCCCTCCAAATTTATGTTCCCGGTGGTGTGCCAGTGGAACCGCTCCGGCTCTTCTCCCGGTGTCACGGCGGTTCCGTGACGGGTCGGCAGGTGGGGGGTTCGGGAGTGGAGCTCAGATCCCGGAGATGGGGCTGGACGTAGCTGCCGGGGTCCCCAGAAGTGCCGATGTGGATCTCCGATCGGGTCAGCCTTGGAAGTGATCAAACTGTTCCAAGATGCCAGTTGCAGTGGCCTAGCCAGGGCTAGGCTGAGGAGGGTTGCTTATACTATCTGATCCGATGTTTGGGGTGTGACATCCGGTAGGCCCTCTGTGTTCGAGTCATCTGGCAGTCCGTACATGAAGTCGTCGTCTTCGCTCCCGCGTGATCTTAGGCTTGCGTTGTAGATCAGGATGGGTGATTGTGACCCGCTGATCTCAGCTGCTATTCGGATGGCCTCTTGTTGTTCAGTCTGTATTTGCTCTGGAGTGGGGCCGATTTCTGCGTCCGTGGTCGGTGACCCAGCCCTCGAGGCGTGTCGTTGTCTCCGTCTGCGGGTACCTCAGTTTCGGCGTTGCTCCTTCGGCGCGGGTTCGTGGTTCGCATCCACTCCCGAATCCAGCCAGGCCGCCGCCGCCTCTGGAGTATCGAAGAAGTGGGTTTTGTCCTGTGCCACCACTCTGAGGCGTGCCGGGAACAGCAAGGAGTACTTGAGAGCCAGGCGTCTGAGCCGTTGTTTCATCTCGAGGAACGATTGACGCCGACGTTGGACTTGTATGGTGTAATCAGGGAAGAACATCACCTTGGCGTTGTCTACCTGTATGTCCGATAGTTTCCGCGTTTCGCGGAGAATGGCGTCCCGGTCACGGTAGTTCAACACCCGCATGAGCATTGGCCTCGGGTTGGAGCCCTCCGGGGGTGGACGGGATGGTACCCTGTGCGCTCTTTCCACCACAAAGTGTGGTGACAGTGTGCCTTCCGGCAGCAGCTCTCTGAGCCAGGCCTCCATATGTTCCGCCGTCTCCCTCCGTTCCCATCGTTCCGGCAGGCCTACTATGCGTACATTGTTTATTCTGGCCCGTCCTTCTGCATCCTCCGCTCTATCCTCGAAGAACTCCACCCGGTTGAGCAGGTCACGGACGTGCTTATTTGTCTGCGCCAGCTTGGGTGTGGTCTCCGCCATCGCTCGTTCCAAGGTTGTGGTGCGGTCGGACAGTTTCTTGTGGTCCGCTCGGAGGAGCGTCAGGTCTACAGCCACCTTATCAATCCTGTTCTCTAGTGATGTACGGGTTAGCTGCATAGATTCCTCTAGGCGTTCCATGGCCGCCAGCATAGTGTCCAGTTTGGAGGCGGTTTGGTCAGTCTCCGTGTTCTTCACCATCTTTCCTTTGCTCAGTGTCCCACCGGTGCCGGTCTTTGCTCTGGTCCCCCCTGACATGTGGGTGGTCGTCACAGGTAGGCAGCCGATTGGGCAGGCTCTCGCGATGAACACTGTTGGGGCCTGTGCGCACTGGCCTCTTCTGGTCAGGCAGTCTGCTCCGCCCGTGCCGGGCGGTGTGTGGTCCGCGAGGTATGAGGGGGGGACCACTGTACCGTAGGACTTCAGGATCGGGTGCTATGACACCGTCTGGGGAGGACGAGATAGTTGTTCTTTGTCTGGTACGAGAATCCCCAAGTGTATTGGTCGTCACTGTGAATGTCTCTAATGCAAAGTACCTCTCGGCAGTGCCATGTGGTGGTCCTCCAGGTCGTGCCGTTTGGTCCCCCCGGTTGCGTCTGTCCTGCGGGCCTGGGAAGGCACGCTCTGTCGGGTGATTCTAGACGCCACCAAGCGTCGTGTGGGGCACCATGTAGTTCAGTACCGGGTTGGCTGAAGTGGAGAATGCGGGGCTGCTCTGGGTTCTCAGCCGCGTGGGCCTGGGTGATCCCCCTAGTGTAGGGCCGATTGTCAGATGGGCCGCCCCAACGTGGCCGCAGTTTGCGTGTCGTGTGGGCCGGGCTCCTCGGTGTTAGACGGGCCCGGCGTTGACCAGTATCTATTTCTGGGCAGTGGGCGGGTACAGGTGTCCAGGAGATAGGGCCACACAGCCTCCGTTGCTGGTCGTTCAGGCCCAGGGGCGATGCCGTCAGTGTGGGTCTCCAAACAGTGGAGCACGATCGTCCTCCGGTGTCCGCCAAGTTTGGCGGGAAGTCCCCAGCGCCGGCGGGTAAGGCGGGTCAGTGGCACAGTGCGCTGCGGGCCAGTGTGGCGTGCCTGCTTGCAACCTCTGGGATCCCTGAGCAGTGGGTTCGCCGGGGGTATCGGACGGCGTGATGTGGTCTCCTCCCCCTTGCTGGGTCTGTTGCAGGGCGGTGGGTGAGTGTGGGGGCCCAGGGGGGCAGAGCGGGCCAGCCCTCGCCGTAGCCTGCCGGGAACCAGGGGTAACGCTGTCCGAGTGGGCCCCCAAATAGTCGAGTGCGATCCCTCTCCGGTGCTCACAGGGCCTGGAAGAATGTCCCCAGTGGCGGTTGGCAGGGTGGGCCGATTTCACAGCCTGTTTCGAGCCAGGGTGTTATGTCCTATATTCGTGTCTGGGGCCCCTGCGCAGTTGGAGCGCTGGGGGGCAGCCGGTGTCGCGGCGCGGTCTCCTTCGCCCACTTGATTGCTCCGGGGAGTGTACACGCGCTGCGGCCTACCTCGCTGGGCCGGATCCCCGGTCTCAGGTGGACGGGGCCGCCGACCGGAAGTGAGCCCTGGGCGGGCAGTTGCCGCGGCAGTCGACGGTCGGAGGGTCAGGTACTCCGATCCGTCTGAAAATTTCGTTGATGGCGGAGCAGGTTCCCGGGTGCACTCGGTTCGAGTTTGGGCCCGGTGTCGCTTGAAATGGAGGAGAAATAGCCCTTGTAAGGGGAGCTTCGCTCGGAGCTCAGCCCGGGCACGTCTTCTTACATCGCGTACTTGGCCACGCCCCCCACAGAAACTCATACTGATACTAAAAAAAAAAAAATCCAATAACCCATACACACACACATGTAGCTACTCACCAACCCATGCAGCCACTTCTACACAAAGTGAAACACTGATACATATATTTAAATATTTAAACATTACTCGATAATATATGTATTCACTAAGATAGACTTAATAAGCCTGTTAACCAATCATTTTTTTTTAAAAACATCCATTTAGACACTTATTTAAAAATGTATTCTTCCATCGACCTTTACAAATACATATATAAAACATATTTATTTTACAGAAAGACACACATTCACTGGATGGTGTCATCAGTGATGTCATGAGTGATGTCACTGACCAAGTCATGAGTGATGTAATCTATGACGTCATCAGCAGTGCATTGCAGGCGCGCAAGTTATAGTGAGTCCAACTAACTATAACGTGGGAATTTTAATGGTTTTATGTCAGTAAAATTTCCAGCTAACTATAACTGGTGTCAAACCTATGGTTTTTTCAGTGAATTTAATAGGTTTTTTAAATGTTAATTCCTAACTATAACTGGTGTGAAACCTATGGTTTTTTCAGTGAATATATATATATATTTTTGTTTTTCACTGAAAAAACCATAGGTTTCACACCAGTTATAGTAAGGAATTAGCATTTAAAAAACCTATTAAATTCACTGAAAAAACCATAGGTTTCACACCAGTTATAGTTAGCTGGAAATTTTATTGACATAAAACCATTGAAATTCCCACGTTATAGTTAGTTGGACTCACTATAACTTGCGCGCCTGCAATGCACTGCTGATGACGTCACATATTACATCACTCATGACATGGTCAGTGACATCACTCATGACATCACTGATGACACCATCCAGTGAATGTGTGTCTTTCTGAAAAATAAATTTGTTTTGTATATGTATTTGTAAAGTACGATGGAAGAATAAATGGTTAAATAAGTGTGTAAATGGATGTTTGTTTTTAAAAGAATTGATTGGTTAACTGCCTTATTAAGTGTATCTTAGTGAATACATATATTAGCAAGTAACTTTTAAATATTGAAATGTATGTATCAGTGTTTCACTTTGTGTATAAGTGGCTGTATGGGTTGGTGACTGACTCACTGTTTGTATGTGTTTTGAAGACAGCATATGTACAGGACTGTATGGATGGATGAGTGTGTATATGTGTATGTTAGTGAGTAAACGACTGTCTCACTATTGTCTTTTTCAGTAACGGCATATGTTTTAATCTAGTATATGTGAGTATTGATTTATAAAAGTGAGTATATGTGAGAGTGAGAGATTATAAGAGTTCCTGTTTAAATAAGTATGTGTTTATATAAGTGATTATTTAAGAGAGTAAGTATGTGTAAGTATTCTTAGAAGTAAAGTGGTAGTGTGTGTATTGCTGTATATGCAAATAAATGGATGTTCAATAGTTTTTTTGCATGTGCGAATATGTGTGTGAGTAACTTTTGGATGACTGTCGAAGTGTAACAGGATGTATAGGTGTATCACTACATATAATGAGTGAGTATATGTATGAGTGACTATATAGAACTGTTGGTGAATGAGTGGATGTGTATATAGATGGTGGAATTACTGAATTGTTTGTTGTAACTGGTATGGGTATCTCCATTTTTTGAATATGTGTTTCAAGGCTTACATTACACTGAAAGGAGGTCTCTCACTCTGTCACAAGGATGGTGTCATCAGTGATGTCATGAGTGATGTCACTGACCATGTCATGAGTGATGTAATATGTGACGTCATCAGCAGTGCATTGCAGGCGCGCAAGTTATAGTGAGTCCAACTAATTATAACGTGGGAATTTCAATGGTTTTATGTCAATAAAATTTCCAGCTAACTATAACTGGTGTGAAACCTATGGTTTTTTCAGTGAATTTAATAGGTTTTTTAAATGCTAATTCCTAACTATAACTGGTGTGAAACCTATGGTTTTTTCAGTGAATTTCATAGGTTTTTTAAATGCTAATTCCTTTCTATATCGATTTTCTAACCTATGTTTTTGTTTTACAATTTGCTGTTTTGTGTAAGTATTAATTTGTAAGTTTTTTTTAAATCATTTTTTCCTGGGGCGCTCTGGGTGCGCGTTCCGGTAAGCTCTCCGGTTGGCACTCCGGTAAGCTCTCCGGTAAGCTCACTGGTAAGCGCACCGGTAAGCTCTCCGGAAAGCGCACCCAGAGGGCTACTTTCGTTCGTGAAAAAAATATGAATGAAAAGTTAATAATAACGCAAAACATTTCGTACCATACAAATAAAAGCAGTTTTTTTTGTGAGGAAATGAAAATGATTATGCATTTCCGTAAAACTATGATGACGTCACTTCGGCACGCAACGTAAACGCCCCCGGAAGCGCCTACGTTCGCGCCGCGTGTGCACCCCCGGAAGCGCCTACGTTCGCGCCGCGTATGCGCCCCAGAAGCACCTACGTTCGCGCCGCGTGTGCGCACCCGGAAGCGCTCCGGTGCGCGCAGCGTCAGCGCGTCAAGTCATGTGACCTTAAAGTAACACTTTTCATTGGTTGCTAACAGTTTTTTTTACAAAGAATGAAATCCCCACCCATTTCCTTCACTTCTTCTTTCACTTTTGTGACTGCAAGACCTGCCTTTTTGCTCCTGGATCTTTCTTGGTTTTACCATGGCTGCCAGAGAATCCAGCAGTGATGAAGAACCTGAATTCATCAATGAAGTGCCTCCTCAACGAAAGGTGAAGGAACATTTTATTTGGACATTTTTTAAAATACCACCTAACCAAAAAAAGGTGAATGCTCCAAAAGTGGAGTGCAGGATCTGCAAAGAAGTCCTGTCACGGGGTAACCCCTTAAAAAAATACTCATTTGGAAACTTCACGATGATCCGGCATGTGGAGAAGAAGCACCCCCAGAATTTTGCCCGGGAAAGTGTCAGGGCTCTGGCACAAGAGGTTCCCAGTGATGGGGCCTCTACATCCACCAGAGGAGCAACTTCTTCTGGGAGGGGGCAATCGCAGGAGCTGGTGCCAAACATTCAACCTGCTTTTAACCATGGTGTCCTGAGATGCAGATACTGCAATCAACTCCTCACCTATGGGGAGCAAAGTGTCCAGCTCATGGTTCGAGCATTGGAGAACCATCACTGCCCTTCCCACCCCTATTTTTTTTTGTTTTTTTTGCTCCTGTTGAGCAGTTTCCATTCCCTGTTTTTGTTCCTGTTTAGAAAAAAGAAGAAAACAAAAAGTTATTTTCAGAACTACCTCCAATTCTCATCAAAGAGCTATATTCTTAAAAAAATGAAAAAGAGTAAGTGAAATAGAGTGCATTGATAATGGAAAGGAAAATGAGTAAGAAAGAACAGAAAGGAATGAGAGGAGGAGAAAGGAAGTGAAGTAGGAGGACTGAAAGAAGGTGAGTGTTAGGAAAGAAATAAGGAGAAGAAGAGTGAATATGGGGAATGTTGATATTCAAAGAAAATGTATGCAAAAGGGACGTATTGGCGCAAGAAAGGGTCGTAAAGGTGACACAGTGAATAAACTGGAGGCCTCATTTCTGAAAAGTGACGCATCGCTGCGTGAAAACAGCGATGCATCACTTTTCTGTGCGCACTCCTTACGACATTCTAGATGTGTCATATTTAATGTATGACGAATCATGTCGCAAGGAGTTACAGATACGTCAGTATTTCTGACGTATCTGTAAATACAAAAGTGACAAATTGCTGGAGTGCGTCACAAAAGTGACGCAACTCCAGTAATGCGTCCTTTCACATGGGCAAAGCACCATGTGAAAGGTCTTGCGTCAGTCTTACCCCTGCTGTGAGGCAGGCGCAAGATTTTGACGCAACAGCATCCTAAAAGTGACGCAGTGAAATCTCATAGATTTCACTGCGTCGCTATTACGAAGCTTTTTGCGGGGTAACGCCTCCTCTGCATACATTATACCTGACGCAGGTATAATGTGGCGCAGGGTTTTAAAAAGCGACCCATCTACCTAGATGCGTCACTTTTTAAATATAGCGCAACGAGGTGCATTTTTTTACACCGCTGGTGCGATGCGTCACTTTTCTGTGCACACTCCTTACGACATTCCAGATGTGTCATATTTAATGTATGACGAATCATGTCGCAAGGAGTTACAGATATGTCAGTATTTCTGACGTATCTGTAAACACAAAAGTGACGCATTGCTGGAGTGCATCACAAAAGTGAGACAACTCCAGTAATGCGTCCTTTCACATGGGGAAAGCACCATGTGAAAGGTCTTGCGTCAGTCTTACACCTGCTGTGAGGCAGGCGCAAGATTTTGACGCAACAGCATCCTAAAAGTGACGCAGTGAAATCTCATAGATTTCACTGCGTCGCTATTATGAAGCTTTTTGCGGGGGAACGCCCCCTCTGCATACATTATACCTGACGCAGGTATAATGTGGCGCAGGGTTTTAAAAAGTGACCCATCTACCTAGATGCGTCACTTTTTAAATATAGCGCAACGAGGCGCATTTTTTTACACCGCTGGTGCGTCACAAAAAGTGACGCACAGGCGGCGCAAAACTGTCGCAAGGCCTTCATAAATAAGGCCCTGGATTTTCCCCATGCTTCGCTCCCCGGTGCGCTCCCCGGTGCGCGTACCGGGCGCTACCCCCCGCGCAAATCGAATTTTTTTTTTAAATGCCCCGCGGGACCCTATTTTAGCCCCCACTTCAAACCTAGGGGGTCAGGAGGGGGTCTACCCTGCCCCCTTATAGTAATTTCTCCCTTTTTTTATGTCACCTCTTGTGTCTCGATCCTACCGAGACACAAGATGGCGGCCGCTCCGGACTGTTTCGAATGTTTACAGACACCCGTGAGCCAATCAGCTTTCCGCGCGCAAGTCGCGTGTCGCGCCTGGTGCGCTCCCCGGTGCGAGCACCGGAGCGCGCCTATAGATATATATATTTTTTTGAACCTAAATTACTCAAAATCCACTGGAGCACATATCTTCAGACATAGCAAAGGCACATCGGGCTACCAGTCCATACAATTTTGCCAAGTTTGGTGGAAATCCATTCAGCCGTTCGGCTAAAAGTGAAATTGACCGCCCGATGGAAATTAACATGGGGAAAACGCGTTTTGGGACCCCCCTTTTATCTCGGCTCCCGCTTGACGAATGCCCCCCAAACTTTCAGGGAAGGACCGGAACGCCGCGAGGCCATTTTGAGGAAATTTTCAGTCAGATTCGTCAACTGGTGCCAAAGTTATTCCAAATAGAATTTTGAGATTTAACATTGAAAAAAATCCTAACTATAACTACCTACTGGCAGTCGCCAGTAGGTAGTTATAGTTAGGATTATTTTCTATAGGGAATCCGCAACATTGTATTGGGAATAACTTTGGCGTCAATTGAGGGATCTGCCTGAAAATTTCCTGAAATTTGCCTCGCTGCGCTCTGCTCCTTCCCTGAAAGTTTGGGGGGATTCGTCAAGCGGGGGCCGAGATAAAAGGGGGGTCCCAAAGCGTGTTTTCCCCATGTTAATTTCCATAGGGCGGTTGGACTCACTTTTAGCCCGAACGGCTGAATGGAGTTCCACCAAACTTGGCAAAATTGTAGGGACTGGTAGCCCGATGTGCCTTTGCTATGTCTCAAGGTATGTGCTCCAGTGGATTTTGAGTAATTTAGGTTAAAAAAATATATATATCTATAAGCGCGCCCCGGTACGCGCACGGGGCGCGTACCAGCGCGCTACGCGAGTTCGCGCGCGGAAAGCTGATTGGCTCTCGGGTAACTGTCAACATTCCAAACAGTCCGGAGCAGCCGTCATCTTGTGTCTCGGTAGGATCGAGACACAAGAGGTGGCAAAAACAAAGGGGGAAATGACCAAAAGGGGGCAGGGTAGACCTCCCCTGACCCCCTAGGTTTGATGTGGGGGCCATAAAAGGCGAGTGAGTAACTTTTGGATGACTGTCGGTGTGTAACAGGATGTATAGGTGTATCACTACATATGATGAGTGAGTATATGCATGAGTGACTATATAGAACTTTTGGTGAATGAGTGGATGTGTATATAGATGGTGGAATTACTGAATTGGTTGTTGTAACTGGTATTGGTAAAAAAACTGAAAGTATTTCCTACTGAGGAGACTGTAGTAATTGAGGAAATTAGGAAACTTCATAATAAATAAGTCTCCCATGATGGCCACCAGAGGCAAAAGAGCCCAAATGTAGCACAAATATTACCCAGATGTAGCCCAAGTATAGCCCAATGACAGAATGTCCCAGAGTGTTCTATAGAACAACTAGAGCGCTAACAGTCTTACTTATGACAAAAGTATGACACACCTGAAGCCATCCTGATTGGAAGTGGTAACACTTAAAACATTTAATTTACAAAGGAACAAAATGAGGGGGTTAATTTTGCCATAGTAATTATGATTAGTGCTGCAGAAAGAAAAATTAGGGAACAGTTTGACTTCTCAAATCCTCTTCTATTTCATTAAAAAATTCTAACATGCAGACTGAAACATGCACTTTGAATGCCAGCAGCAGACTTCCCTGATGAGCAGTAGCTTTACCACAGTGATCTAATGAGCAACTAGAGTGCTAACATTCAGAATTTATGGCAAATGTGTTACACATCTGAATGCCTTCTTGATGGAACCAAAGTAAAAAACTTAAAGTATTTCCTACTGAGGAAACTGCAGTAAATGAGGAAATTAGGAAACTTCATAACAAATAAGTCTCTCAAGTTGGCCACCAGAGACAAAATCAATCAATCAATCAATCAGAGTACTTGTAAAGCGCGCTTCTTACCCGTGAGGGTATCAAGGCGCTGAGGGAAAGGGGTGCCGCTACTGCTCAAAGAGGCAGGTCTTGAGGAGTCTTCTGAAGGCGAATAGGTCTTGGGTCTGTCGTAGGTGGGTTGGGAGGGTGTTCCAGGTCTTGGTGGTGAGGTAGGAGAAGGATCTGCCGCCGGAAGTTGTTCGTTGGATGCAGGGGCTGGCGGAGCGGAGCTGGCGGGTGGGGGTGTAAAAGCTGAGTCTGCAGTTCAGGTAGGCTGGTCTGACCTTGTGGAGTGCTTTGTGTGCGTGGGTGAGGATCTTGAAGGGGATCCTCTTATCGACAGGGAGCCAGTGTACGTCTCTCAGGTGGGGGGTGATGTGGCTGCGGCGGGGGACGTTGACGATCAGACGGGCGGAGGCGTTTTGGATGCGTTGTAGTTGTCGTAGGTGTTTGGTGGGGATTCCTGCATAGAGTGAACTGCCGTAGTCCAGTCTGCTGCTGACGACGAGGGCCTGTGTCACCGTTCTTCTTTTTTCGGTCGGGATCCACTTGTAGATCCTGCGGAGCATGCGGAGGGTGTTGTAGCAGGAGGAGGAGGCGGCGTTGACCTGTTTAGACATGGAGAGGGAGGAGTCGAGGATGAATCTTAGGTTGCGTGCATGGTCGGTGGGTGTCGGTGCTGTTCCCAGTGTGGTCGGCCACCAGGAGTCATCCCAGGCTGAGGGGGTGGGTCCGAGGATGAGTACCTCCGTCTTGTCCGAGTTCAGCTTCATACGGCTGTTCCTCATCCAGTCGGGTACGGCCTTCATTCCCTTGTGGAGGTTGGTTTTGGCGGTGTGCAGGTTCTTGGTGAGGGGGAGGATGAACTGGGTGTTATCGGCTTAGGAGATGATATTGAGGGCGTGTTGGCAGGCCACTTGTGCGAGGGGGGCCATGTAGACATTGAATAGCGTCGGGCTGAGGGATGAGCCTCGGGGGACGCTGCAGATGATGTCGGTGGCCTCGGATCGGAAGGGGGGGAGGCGGACGCTCTGGGTTCTGCCGGAGAGGAAGGGCGTGGTCCAGTCAAGGGCCTTCTCTTGGATTCCGGCTTCTAGGAGGCATGTCTTTAGAGTGCGATGGCAGACCATGTCGAAGGCGGCTGACAGGTCCAGGAGGAAGAGGGCTGATGTTTTGCCATTGTCTAGTTGGCGCCTGATGTCGTCTGTGGCGGAGGTGAGGGCTGTCTCGGTGCTGTGGTTTCATCTGAACCCGGACTCGAACGGGTCAAAGATGTTGTGTCATCCAGGTGGCAGGCCAGTTGCATGTTGATGACGGCCCAAATGTAGCAAAAATATCCCAAAAGAGCCCAAATGTTGCACAAATATCATCCAGATGTAGCCCACGTATAGCTCAATGACAGAATGACCCAAAGTGTTCTTAAGAACAACTAGAGCGCTTTCTGTGTTACTTATGACAAAAGTATGGCACACCTGAAGCCATCTTGATTGAAATAAACTGGTAAAACTTAAAACATTTAATTTAAAAAGGAATACAATGAGGGGGTTCATTTTGCCATAGAAATTATAATTAGTTCTGAAGAAAGAAAAATGAGGGCACAATTTGTGTGACTTCTCATATCCTCTTCTATTTCATAAAAAAAATCTAACATGCAGGCTGAAACATGCACTTTTAATACCAGCAGCAGACATCCGTGGTGAGCAGTAGCTTGACTACAGTGATCTAATGAGCCACTAGAGTGCTAACTTTCAGAATTTATGGCAAATGTGTAACATATCTGAATAGCTTCCTGATGGAATCAAAGTAAAAATCTGAAATCATTTCCTACTGAGGAGACTGCAGTAAATGAGGAAATTAGGGAACTTCATAACAAATAAATCTCCCAAGATGGCCACCAGAGACAAAAGAGCCCAAATGTAGCACAAATATCACCCAGATGTAGCCCACATGTAGCTCAATGATAGAAGTGCGCAAAATACTTTTTATTTTTTTGTATTTTTGCAGTTTTATATAGTGCCGACCTGTCAGGTATTGGAGTGCTTTACGTGAGCATTGGTTACATCACACAAGAACAAATTCATTTTGGTTGTATACATGGGGAGATTAAGTGATTTGACCAAATTCACAGAATGTCGAGCTGAAGCAGAAACTCCAACCTGGTTCCCCAGTTGCAAAGTTTGCAACTCTGGAAGTAACACCACATACTCTTCCCTAAGTGCAACATTTAATCAAGTGGTCAACTGGATAAAAAAACATACAGATAACAAATAATTTAATAGTGCTTTGTCGCTATTCGAAAACTCAGAAAATATGTCCTCATTTTAGTTTTTTAGAGCACTAACCATAATTCTGATGCAAATAAGATCCTCTCATATATGTAATTTCTAAATGAAATGCTGTAGGTATTACAGTTTTGATTACATCAAGATGACATCAGGTGTTCCACCCTTTGTAATAAATATAGAATGTTAGCAATCTAGTTGTTCATTAGGATACTGTTGAGAGGCAGAGGCCAGGGGCACAGACTCTGAAAATTGAAGGCAGGTAGGAATGTGCAGAGGCAACAATTTGACCACACTGGGCAGGCAGGAAGGGCAGTGGCAGCACAACAGACTATGGAGGGCAGTGGAAAGGAGGGCAAGGGAAACAAACCAACAATACAGAACTGACAAGAGAGGCTGTGACAATATAATAGACCATTGTGGGCAGAAGGAAGATGCAGTGGTAGTACAACCATACATGCCAACAGACCCGATTCAGCCAGGAAACATCCAATGTTTTTAAGCCCAAATGGGCTTTATTTGATCTGTCTCCTGTCTACAATCTCCTCTTTTTCAATGTAAGTCAAAGGGGAAAATCAATACCCCAGTTTTTTTCAAAATCTCCCTCTTACAAAGTTCAAAATGTTTGCAAGTATTGTACATTGGATCATGGAAGGCAGGAGGAATTGGGGTAGGGACATGGACTTGGTTAACAGAGGACAGGAGGGACATGGAGAGGTGCACCAAACTGACCCTACAGGGCAGGCATCAGGGTTTGCAGCAGCAAAATACACCACACAGGGCATGCGGGATGGGAGTGCAGCACAACAAGCCATAGAACGCAATAATGAGGGGACAGGACCATGCACATGGACAACAGAGAACAGAGGGGAAAGAGGCAGTGGTGGCTAGCTGACCATGATGGACATACAGGAGAGAATGCTGCAGCGTAACGGACTATAAAGGGCAGGAGGGACGGATCAGGGGCACTACAATGAAACAGTCAAGCCAGGAGGGAATAGGGGTCTGCACATCGAAAGAGAGGGCTGGGGGAAAGGGGGCAGGGCAGGAGCAGCAAGATGACCATGGAGGTCAGGCAGGATGGGCACTAGAAGCAAGACACACCATGGAGAGCAACAGTGAGACTATAATGGCATACACACAGACCATGGAGGGAAGGTGGGAGGGGTCAGGGGCAGCTAGTTGACCACACAGGGAAGGTGGGAGGGGCTGTGGCAGCACAGAAGACCATGAATGGAAAGCGGGAGGGTTAGTGACAGCACAATGGCTATGATGGGCAAGAAGAAGGGTGCAGGGGCATGCAATAAGGACCATGGAGGATAGTAGGGAGGGTCAGTACATGGGCACAGACAAGAGAGTTCAGCGGAAGGGGCCTCACAACAGACCACGCGGGGCAGGCAGAAGGAGCAGTTGCAGCACAACAGACCAGGGAGGGAAGAAGGATGTGGCAGTAAAATGGACCATGGAGGACAGGAGGACGGGGATATGGGCATGGAATGTGGACAGGCAGGGTGGAGGTGGCAGGTACAGCTTACAGACATCTGACAATGCTAGGCAGGTGGGAGGGGAGTGGCAGCTCAACAGAACACTCAGAGTAGATAGGAGTGGCAGGTCCATGGAACATGATGGGCAAAAAGGATGGAGCAGGGGAATGCACACAGATATCGGAGGGCAGGGGGAAGGAGAATAGGGGCAGCAAGCGATGCACAGAGGCTGAGCAGGAGGTCAATGATGGGACATAGAAGTGGGCAATGAAGGGCTTGAGGAGTGGACTGGTACATTATGTTAAATGGAGGGCAGTGGCAGCACATCTGACCATGCATGGCAGGAGAGAAGAGGCTAGTCCATGGATTCAGACAACAGAGGATAGGGAGGAGGTGGGTGGGGCAGCAAGCTAACTGTTCAGAGAAGGTGGGAAGGCCAGTGGCAGAACAATGGCCACACAGGGCTGTAATAAGGGAGCAGGGACATGGACTTGGACAATGGATTGCTAGAAGGAGGGAAGGTAGGAGCAGCAAGCTTGGGTGGGGGCAGCACAATGCCAGGCCCTGTTTCCAACCCCCCACCATCCATTGTGATATGCATCTTACTTAACATTAAAAAAACCAAGAGATTTACTGAAAAAAAACAAAGATTACAGGGATGGTATAGTTAGACTCAGATTTCACTCATACACAACCAGTGAAATTCAACAGTTATAGTTACCTGAGCTAACTATAACTTACGGCCTGCAATGTACTGCTAATGACCTCAGACATTACATCATTCATGACATGGTCAGTTGCATCACTAATGATATCACTCATGAAATCTCAAATGAGCTGTGAATGGAATGGAACTATAATCGCTAGAACTCTTATTAAGGGATAGTGTGTGTATATTAACACCACTCTTTTTTCTTTTCTTTCGTGTAAGAACCATTATAATACGCAACGTGCCCAGATTAATATGGCCGATAGCCTTTTACTTTAAAGTAATGTGCAGCCCATTGTTCATGTTGAGGTTTGCAATCCTAAGTATGTTTATTATGAATAAGTCAAATTGACGAACATACAGGTATGGCGGTCACGGGGCAAGATATGCTGAAATGACATTGTGTGCATATGAACACTTGGTTTATTTTCTTTATTGTATCAATTCCTGAGTTTTCACATCGTGACCAGGCCAATATGGCCGCCAGCTTTTTGGATTAAAGTAATATGTAGTCCTTTGTTAATGTTGGCAACTGGAGGCATTTGTACGTTTAAATAAGGATGCTACAATAACGTTTTGTATTGTTATCAAAGTTCGGACGAGCTGAAACGCATGGATCACGTCCTTTGCAGATTAAATACTTCCAAACTACAACCTGAGTGCTGATTCCTTCCTTGTAAGAGTGAGAGGAGATTAAATATATATATATATATATATATATATATATATATATATATATATATATATATATATATATATATATATATTATATATATATATATATATATATATATATATATATATATATATATATATATATATATATATAAAATTCACTGAAAAGACCCACAAGTTTCAGGGACATTATAGTTAGAAATTAGCATTTAAAAAACCTCAGAAATTCACTGAAAAAACCACAGGTTTCATGGACGTCATAGTTAGTTGGACATTTTACTCGTACAAAACAAGAGAAATTTGGCCGTTGTAGTTAGTTGTGCTAACTATAACTCGCGCCCCCGCAATGCACTGCTGATGACGTAACATATTACATCACTCATGACATGGTTAGTGACATCACTGATGACATCTCAAATAACATCACTGATGACATCATCCACGTGATGATCTGATGCACCTCCTCACACCCCAAAATATAGACTACCATTCTCGAAACCATTGACACACCAATACTAGTACAGTTACAATATTCTGTGCACTATGCATGAAGACCTCTAATCAGCATTGATACAGTCTTTTAAATAGTCAGTTAGTACCTATGCAGACTAGGAATCCTTCTGTCTGTCCCATGCACTTGTCCATTCACCCATCCAGCACTATGTACGTATCCTACAATTCGTCCAATACCTAAGCACCTATACATTTAGTATGCACTCTCTTTGCAGCACTGACATTACTCCAGTTATTAGCCATATACTTAAGGAATGGCCTAGCCACTAACCCAAGTACAGGTACAATGTTTTGTACACTATGCATGCAGATCTCTAACAAGCTACATACTATTAATACGCTCTTCTAAATACCCAGTTAATACCTATGTCGTGTTGGAATCCTTCTGTCTTGCCATGTGTTTCTCTAATCACCCATCCAGCACTATCCACGTATCCTATCACTCCGCCAATACCTAAGCACTTAAAAATTCAACATGTACTCTCTTTGCAGAACTGAAATTATTCTAGTTACTAGTCATGTACCTAAGGAATGGCCTAGCCAGAACAACTAGTACAGCTGCAATATTCTGTGCACTATGCATGCAAACCTCCAATCAGCTACATAGCATTGATACAGTCTTTTAAATACTCAGTTAATACCTATACGGTCTAGGAATCCTTCTGTTTGTCCCATGCAGTTCTCCATTCATCTATCCAGCACTATCTACATATCCTATCACTTCACCAATACCTAAGCACTTATAAATTGAGCATGCACTCGCTTTGCAGCACTGAAATTACTCCAGTTGTTAGTCATATACTTAAAGAATGGACTAGCCACTAATACAAGTGCAGGTACAATATTTTGTATACTATGCATGCAGACCTTTAACCAGCTACATACTATTGATACGCTCTTCTAAATATTCAGTTAGTACCTATGCAGTGTAGGAATCCTCCTGTCTGTCCATTGCATTTCTCCAATCACCCACCCAGCACTAGCTACTTATCCTATTACTCCACAAATACCTAAGCACTTATAATAACTGAAAAAAATGCTAGCATTTTTTGATTTGTACTACTGTCAACATAAGATTAAGTAATCCAAACACTATCAATGCACAACTACATTCAGCTGTGCACTATATATATAAACCTCTAACCAGCTACTTAATAAAGTACTACCCATGTAACCTAGGAATCCTCCAGTCTGTCCCATGCAGTTCTCCAATCACCCATCCAGCACTATCTACGTATCCTATCGCTCCTCAAAACCTAAGCACTTATAAATTCAACATGTACTCTCTTTACAGCACTGAAAATGTTCTAATTACTAGTAATGTACCCAAGGAATGGCCTAGCCAGTAAAACGAGTACAGCTACAATATTCTGTGCACTATGCATGCAGAACTCTAATCAGCTACATAGCATTGATACAGTCTTTTAAATACTCAGTTAGTACCTATGCAGTCTAGGAACCCTTCGGCCTGTCCCATGCACCTCACCATTCAACCATACAGCACTATCTACTTATCCTATCACTCTGCCAATACCTAAGCACTAATACATTTAGCATGCACTCTCTTTGTAGCACTGAAATCACTCCAGTTATTAGTCATATACTTAAGGAATGGCCAATCCACTAACACAAGTGCAGGTACAATATTTTGTACACTGCGCATGCACACCTCTAACCAGCTACAAACTATTGATACGCTCTTCTAAATACCCAGTTAGTACCTATGCAGTGCAGGAATCCTCCCGTCTGCCCCATGCATTTCTCCAATCACCCATCCAGCAGTATCTACTTATCCTATTACTCCACCAATACCTAAGCACATATAAATTCACTATACACTCTGTTTGTAATACTGTAATTATTCTACTTACTGAACTTATGGAATGGTCTAGCTACCAACACAAGTACAGCTATAATATGTTGTGCACTATCGAAGCAGACCTCTAACTAGCTACATACTATTGATACACTCTTCAAAATACCCAGTTAGTACTCATGCAGTGTAGGAATCGTCCAGTCTGTCCCATGTACTTCTTTAATCACTTATCTACCACTATATACTTATCCTATCACTCCACCAATACGTAAGCACTTAGAAATTAAGGGCCAGATGTAGGCCGCCCAATACCGGTTGGTAATGGCCGAATTTACCAAATTTCGACCGTTACCGACCGGTATTGTTTTCTTTTAGATGTAGGTGGCATTTGTTTAGGATTCGGTATTTTACCGTATCAGTAATTTAAGGGTTCGGTAAAACACCGAATTCTTAACATACTGATTCAGTAAGTTAAGGAATCCAGGATGTAGGGAGCACTCAAGTTGGTGCATTCCTCAGTTAAGGATTTGATTTACCACCAACTACAAGTTGGTGGTAAATAACGAAAACCTTTGAAAAAGCATTTTTTTTGCTTTTCCAACAGTGCGATGTGGCAGACATACTTGCCCTTAGGGCATGTATGTGTGCCACATGTGCACCTATACACAATTGAGGGGTGCAACAGGGTGTCAAAGTGACACCCTGCCACCCTTCAATGTTTTCTCCCTTTTACCAAATCGGTATTTACCGATTCAGTAATTGCCATTCATTTCTATGGGCCTCCAGGCCCATAGGAATGAATGGCAATTACCGAATCGGTAAATACCGATTCGGTAATTACCGAAACTTACCGATTCTGTAATTTTTAATGAAAAATTACCTACATTCCATTTACTTATTCTTAATACCGAATCGGTATGATTCGGTATTTAAGAATAGGTAAATTGAGATTACCTACATCTGGCCCTAAGTGTTCACTCTGCAGCACTGTCATCATTCCAGTTACTAGTGGTATTCTTATAAAATGACCTAGGCACCAACACAAGTACACATAAAATATTCTGTGCATAATCCCCACAAAACTCTAAGCAGATACATACAATTGGTCCACTCCATTAAATACTGAAGTAGTACCCATGCAGCGTAGGATACCTCCTGTCAGTCTCATGCAATTGTTCAATCATCGATCCAGCACTATGTTCTTATTGTATCAGTCTGCCAATACCTAAGCACTTATGTGGCAGATGTACAAGCAGCCTGCACCACCAGTATGTCACTTTTTGTAACGTAGTGATGGCTCCAGGCACTCCTTCATATTTACAAGGAGAGGAAAAGCCACCCTGCATGTTTTTTCCTCTCCTTGTAAATACGACCTCTTCATACTCAGAACTTTGGGTTGAAGGGGCATTCCGTAGGTGTTGCTGTTGGTGTTCCCACGCAACACCCATAGAACAAGACACCTCTCCAGATTTATGAGAAATCGTAAATCTGGAGATGTGTGTGAATGCTGCGCCATCCTAGAGTTGGTGTAGCAAGGTGCAACGAGAACATTTTTTTCATTTCTCCTAATTTGTTCCTCTTTCAATGCATGCATACATTGCAGCATACATTGAAAGAGGAAAATGCCTATACTGATTGTTTTTGTGCAGGGAGGTGTCCCTTCCAGCACAAAAACAATCTCCGCACGACACAGACATCCTTGCACCATGGGGCAAGGGTGCCTGTGTCACCGCATGGCAGCAGTTTGTGCAGCAGTGCAGAGGGAAGCACAGTTTCCCACTCATATAGTTACTTTCACAATCACTGACTCTTACATATACTTTTTTATATACACCAACTCTCACATACAATGCCTTTTATTTTTCTACTTTGTTGAAGATGTACAACAAAAAAATATATTCGCTCACCAACACCCAAATAAATACACTCAGTCACCCAAACAACTGTTTCCACATGCACTCTTAAACCTATACACCTAGTCAATCAACCATTCACACATCTATGCATAGAGTTACACACAACCCATCCAACCACACACAAACTCAGTGTCCCATAAAAATACTCACCCAACTAATCAATAACTAATATACACACTCATGTAGTTAGTGACCAACTGATGCAGCATGTTATACAATAACAGAGACAGTGATGCACACATTCACATAGTTTAGTTACTAATCCATGATTTAGGTGAGACACTTTTAATTACTCACTTAAACAGACAGTCAGACAGCTACTAAATCCTCCATCCAGACAGTTATATATCCACTCAATCTTCAATACAGATTAGTATATATATATATATATATATATATATATATATATATATATATATATATATATATATATATATATATATATATATATATATATATATATATATATATATATATATATATATATATATATTACATATTTAAATTTCAAACTTAACCACAGTCACTGGATGATGTCATCAGTGATGTCATTTGAGATGTCAAACAAAAGCATTTATTGAAAGGAGGGTCCAAGGGAATATGTATAGACCCCACAACAGTTACACCCCTAAACAGAACATATAAATACAAAAGAGTAACTGTGGGTCTTAGGCAAAAAGGCCCTATAGTATGTCTCATGTGTTATGACTTATTACCTAAATGTATCCAATGTGTCAGTATGGTATGTAACAGGATACTTGCACAACGTGTCAGGTTACCATCAGTTAACCACCCTATACCGGCCTTTCCATCATATGGGCCACTACACAGAGTGGAGAATCCTCGTTGCAACCACTTCACTAGAATCTAGCTGTGAAGTGTGTGGTACTCACTAAGTTGTTAAGTAGGCAAGGATTGGTTACTAGAAACAGTGCATAAAGAAAGATGAGTGAAAAAAAGTGCTCAATTAAAATTGGAGAGTGGACGCAAAATTGACTTTATTCTATGGCCGTACACTTCCAAAGGATAAAAACATAATTAGTGCAAAGAGTCAGTGGGTTCAACAAATAACTACTGACTAGATGGTTAGGTCAACATGTTTCTGCAGTTTTATGATCCTCAAAAGGTATCTACTGCTTCATCAGGACCAATTAGAACTCTGCTACTGTTTCAAAAATATGTGTAAGTGAAAGAACAAAGTGTGAGAAGGATATCACCTGATTCGTCCTCTCAGTCCTCCTGTATAAAAGGAAAGTGTCCAGGCACAGGAGACATCAGGTCAAAGACACAACACAGACATACAAGGTTAGAGATAACAGCAAACACATTAGTACCATGATCTCACATAAAGCTGTTCACATGTAATAGCTCATGTATTAGTCATTTCAACATTGCCCAACTTCAGCTTGTGGATAATCCTCCCGCTCACATTGAATGCGAGAGGAACGTGCTTCTCCTCACCTGGCTACAGCTCAGGTTCTAGGGGCACCGCTCTGTTAATAGAGAGATAAATGTAACATGAGAGAAGTGCTCCGCGACAGCTAAAAAATACATTGGCTTGACTCTGTTGTGTATCATCTATGTTACTGCCCGCTATTGATAACAGGATTGCAGCAAGCAAAGTGACCAAGCATTAATCGTAGTATGTTTTGGTCAACTATCGATCATGGTATGCATACTGCTGGTGTATGACCGCCATATTAGTGTCGAAGAGGTCGTTAACAGGGAGTGTCAGATAACCATGGTTTTGTAAAGAAAGTATCGGGCGGATCACTGTTAGAAATGTGGTCCACCCATTCAAAGTGGAGGTAAAGTCTCCACAATTGCATATAAGCAGATCCAGGTCTGCTTTATCTAGTTAAGTTTCATAAAGAAGTTTTGCAAGTTAATATAAGCCCCTTTGCGCTTTAGATAGAATGAAATATTAACTTCCGGTTTGTTCTCCTGGACGGTTAACGCAATATGCGTGCAGCGAATCGCCCGAAATTTAATAAGACCGGGAGAGCCAAACACACTCGGCAATTCAAAGCCAGTAGTTATGCAAAAGTAGAGATCAGAAGCTGCAACCCGGAAAGCCTCACCTCTCCGTCGGTACTCCACGCTGCCATCTGGGCTGTTTGGGGAGGTACAAGGATGTTTCTGGCGGCCATATTTGTTAATCGATGCTGCGGTCTGATTGGTCGAAACAGGTGGCGTAAGTAGTCATGGGAAATGTAGTCCCTGTCCCTCAAGTCTAACAGTATGTATACAGGGATCGCGTAAAATAAAGACTACGACCCCCATCAGGTTACTAGGGCATATAATCGCGGTCCTACAGAATCGCGTAAAACAAAGACTACGACCCCCATCAGGTTAATGGGGCATACAATCGTGGTCCTACAGATATCGTATTTAGTATTTAGTATTAAAAGTGAAGTTGGTGCTTTGTTACAGGTACAGACATTTACGGAATAAGTCTCAGTTTCCTGGACATGAACAATGCCTCAGAACCTCTCGCTAGTATGACGATTAGTCCTGGGCCATACAAGATGCTCAGTTCTCACATGCTAACAATGTTGTGCCGAGTGCGGTCATGGGAGTTATAGTCCTATCCTGTCAGGGATATCCCTGTAACCATAGAATGTACGTAAAACACAGGCTATAGCTACCATGAATGTGCTGGAGCGTGTAATCACGTCTATGTGTTTCATATATTTAATTTTAGTGCAGCACATATAGAGCCTGCTCGTTTAAATAAATACACAAGTATCAAAAAAAGTCATGGTTTTATGAGTATGGAGTATCCTACAGCTCTTATTCCTGGCATGACAATTAAACCTGGGCTATTTATCATAATGCTTTCCTTGGGGTTGGAGCATAATAAGAAAGCACATTTGTGTGAGACTCCCAATAGCATGGTTAATGGGTAGTGATTTGTTATAGGAAGTATGAACCCCTTCGGATTACATATGCTCTTTAATTCTTCTCACAAAAAATGGACAAAAGGTTATTGCCTATGGTATTTTAAAAAATGTGCCAGGTTGAGTAGCAAGGGTAGCTGTAAAGGCAGAGTTACAATGACATCCAAGGTATGTCTTCATTGAGCCCCTGTTTATCAGAGTTTAGTTTGTACACCCATTTCTGTTCCAGCCTAAATAGATGTTTGGAAATGTCTGTGACATGGGGTGGAATATGGGTTGCTCTAGCACAGTCCAGGTGAAGTTGGTTGGTTTATGCCCAACTTCTAAAAAGTGATTTGTGAGGCGGGTTGCCTGCTTCTTACACCTGATAGTGCTTTTATGCTCCGAGATTCTGACCTTGATCTTCCTTGTGGTCATCCCAACGTATCTAAGTTGGCAGGGACACGTAATCATGTAAATTAAGTTGTTGCTGTTGCAGTTGGGGAAACGCCTTTGTTCCCACCGCCGGCTGCTTCAAATGTCGATGCTTGTAGAGCGTGTTGTTTGTGGACACGCCGCACAATTCCCGCAGGGGTGGTGTCCTTGGACTGGTGGCATGTCCCATAGTGTTCCTACTTGATGGGTCATTTCTGTCGGAGGTCTGGTGTGCACCAGTCGATCTTTGATACTGGTTCCTCATTTAAAAGCAAAGAGAGGCTGTTCCAGAGTATTCGTACAGGTGTTGAGAATGCTCCATTGTTTTTTTATAATCCGTTGGATGGCATTGGACTTGGTGCTGAATGTATTAACGCAAGTGATGCTCTGATTCTGTAGTTTTGGAGGGGCAGGTTCGAGTAATTACTCACGGTTATTATTTGCCGTTCTTTTCTTTGCCTGGCGTATCAGTTTTGTCGGGTATTTCCTTTGGCTCAGTTGTTTCTCTAAAATCTTCGCATGAGTAGAGAAGGTCTCTTTGGTTGAACAGTTACGCTGAATGCGTAAAAATTATCCGAATGGCAAATTGTCACGCAATGCTTTGGGGTGACAACTATCGTACTGCAATAGAGAGTTGCATGACATGGGCTTCCTGTAGAGCTCAGACTTCAGGCCATCCAGGGAACCTATGATCAAAAGATCAAGGAAGGCTATAGAGTGTGCATCAAATTCCACAGTAAAGCAAAGGAAGGTGTTTTGTTCATTCAGCCATTTGTGGAAAGCCATTAGTTCCACAGTTGTACCACGCCATACCACAAGAATGTCGTCGATATAGCGCTTCCAAATGCGTACAGATGCATGGAAGGGATTCGTTGATTGTAGCACACAATCCTGCTCAAATTTGTGTATGTACAGGTTCGCCAAGCTGGGGGCAAAATCGCAACCCATGCTGGTCCCTGATACCTGTAAGAAAACAGTTTCTTCAAATTGGAAAACATTCTCTTTCATGGCTAAAGTAGCCAGATTCATAATCAAGGAGACTGGTGTGATGGAATCCAGGTCTTTCTCCCGAAGTAGTCCTTCTACTACCTCCAAGGTCTCATTTTGGGGTATTGAAGTGTAAAGTGACTCAACGTCAAATGATACCAACAAGTCAGTAGAGGCATTAAACTCAATCTCTGGAAGAATCCTCAATAAATCCTTGGTATCTTGAAAATATGTGGGCATGAGCTTGACCATAGGTCTGAGAAAGATGTCGACGAAAGTAGAAAGTGGTTCAAACAGCGAGCCTATGCCCGATATTATAGGGTGCCCAGGTGGAGGTCGTTGTATTTTGTGGATCTTTGGGAGCACATAAAAATATGGCATCACCGGGTGAGGGGTACGCAAAAAGGCTGCTTCATTCGAAGTGATCCATCCCTCCGCTAGGGCTTCTTCTACAAGATGTCCAATAGTGATGGACAATCTCTCGGTAGGGTCATCTGTCAGTTGGCAGTTTGACCGAGAGACCCCAAGTTGTCGTAGGCACTCTTCTCTGTAGGTAGTAGTATCCATCAAAGCCGTAGCCCCACCTTTGTCTGCGAGTTTGATTGTCAATGAAGAGTCCTTTTTCAGATTTTCCAATATTTCTTGTTCAGCTTTGGGGATATTGACGAATGGTTTTTGTCCTTGTTGGAACAGCGTTTGAACATCATGTTGCACTGCTTCCTCAAATGTGGTCACTTTAGCAGGTATTGTGATAGCTAGTGGAGTGAAAGTCGACAGTCTTTTCAAGCCTGTGTTTTGTTACATCTTTTCTCCCTCGTTGTTTTTAGAGAAGAAAAAGTGGAGCCGTATTTTCCTGAAGAACTTGGACAGTTCTATCTGTGTCTGAAAAGGATCTCCAATAGTCGTTGCAACAAAGCCTAACCCCCGATTTAGTACTTTCTCTTCATTCGAGGTTAGGCACCGGGAGCTCAGATTAACTATGAGGCTGTCCCCGTGCTCGGCCCTGGCTGGTCCTGCGGTATCTTCTTCCCGCTCCGTAGGTCCATCGACTGTAGGGGGAGATTCCACTGTACCTGTTCGAGCGGGCCCCCCGTCTCCTGCCCCGGGATCTCCCTCGGCCAAAGCCTAAAAAAGGCGGCAAATGTTGACCCTGTTGAAAAGGCATAGGGCCATACGGGCCCATATGTTGTGGAAACGGTGGTACTCCTTGTCCCCATGGGTTCGGTACCCACCATGGATTATATTGGTTTGGAGTTTGATTGAAGCCTCTCCAGTTCCTCCGGTTACTCCTCCCTCGGTTGTAGTTGGTTGAATTGCCTTGATTCGATGAATCTGAATCACTCGAGAGATCCTCTGATGTGGAGGTGCCATATGTAGAGCCCCCTCTACGCCCATTCCTATTAAAAGGGATAGGAACATATGTTGGACTCGTGTAGGGATAGATTTTTTCAAGGGCAAACTTTGCCAGGTCCAAACTTAGTGAGTTCCACACACTTCATAGCTAGATTCTAGTGAAGTGGTTGCAACGAGGATTCTCTGTGTAGTGGCCTAAATGATGGAAAGGGCGGTATAGGATGGTTAACTGATGGTAACCTGACACGTTGTGCGAGTTTCCTGTTACATACCATACTGACACATTGGATACATTTAGGTAATAAGTCATAACACATGAGACATACTATAGGGACTTTTTGCCTAAGACCCATAGTTACTCTTTTGTATTTATATGTCATCAGTGATGTCATCAGTGATGTCACTGACCATGTCATGAATGATGTAATATGTGAGATCATCAGCAGTGCATTGCGGGCGCGCAAGTTATAGAGAGCAGAACTAACTGTAACGGAGGAATCGCTATGGTTTTGTACGGGTGAAATGTCCAGCTAGCTATAACCTCCCTGAAACCTATGTTTTTTTCTGTGAATATATATATATATATATATATAATATATGAAACCAGAATCCCAGTGAACGACCGCAGTGGGCCAAACAAGGGCACAGACTCCAGTTGAAGATGCAATGATTCAGTTCATTGCTTTAGCATGTCAGGATGACACGTTTCGACCACAAGCCTGTGGTCTTGATCACATAGCGGGCGTGCTTTGAAAATGGTCATTGTTTTTTATAGCATCAATTAGTGACTTTTCTATGTTTATTGTGATATGGCAAAAACGTGGCAATTTTGCAGCATGCAGTAGAAACATCATGTCATCCGCCGATGACTAGGTGCAAAAATGACAAGCAAGCTTCAGTGTCATGGCAAAAACGTGGCAATGTTGCAGCATGCAGTAAAAACATCTTGTCATCAGCCAATGACTAGGTGCAAAAATAACAAGCAAACTTCAGTGACAGACCTAGACAAAAGACTAGTGCTCTATATAACAGTGCAGATGGCCCAGTATTTTGTAACTCCAGTGATGCGCAGTGTGTTAAGAGGTAAGCAAGTGTGGGCAAAGATAGAGGCATTGCCAATGTGTGAAAACTGCATTTTGATAGTCTCCCAAGACTTGTCAGTGATAGAAACTAGTTCTATAATTAGATGAGATATCACAAATATATGTTCCTGAAAACCACTGTGGATGCCAAGTGGCACGGGTAAAATGCAAGGAATCAGGTATGCCATCATCACTGCCTGGGGAACATTCGATGAAGTGCATCTATTGTAGCTTTTACGTGTTAGTGACCATGTGGCAAACTATTTTACGCGAATGCATTTGAAGAAATGTTGCTATGTATGCTAAGTGCGAGTACTTGAGTGGGCCTAAGTGTTATAAGAGTCATATGTAGTCGAAATCTGCGTGTGATGTGTGTTGTTTACTAAATGTCCATAAAATGTGAGTACGTTAATCTACTAAACAAAGGCGTCACTAATGAATAATATTGGAAGTAAGTGAAGTAGGACGAGGGAAAGTGTTGAGGTGCCATGACGTTCGAGTACTAAACCCTAAAGTTGCTCCCAGAACTGATGAGCCTGGTGCAGTGTGTTAAAACAATGTTCCTAATCGTGAGAACAAGAAATGCAGTGGGTTAAAAACTGGACGACCAACTAAAAGTCAGCTGACTTTAAGAAGTCAAATGGGCGAAAGTGTGTAAACACAACTGTGGTAACTTCCTTTTACAGGAAGTTGTAAAGGTCTTCAATGAGGTTCAGTCCTGTCGGTGCCTTGGTGTTGAGTTCAATTATATATTTGGACTCCAGTTGTCCTAACAATTTCTCTCTATTTCCCCCACGTCTGAGTGGTGGGATGGTGGCATGTAGGGTGGAGTTCCCTGCAGTGGTTTTTCTATGGAGGGTGGACTGTAGTGTGTTATCAAAGACATATACTTTCACATCCAGAAATTCCACTGATTCTGTGCTTATGGTGACATTGAACTCCAAATTATAGTCATTACACTTGATCTCATTGATGAATGTCTTTGCACTGTCAATAAAACCGTTCCAGGCTGCGAATATATCGTCTATATAGCATAGCCAAAAGAGGATGTTATTGGACCAAGCTTCTGACTGTGTGGCCCGAGGGCCCACTCCTCCCACCAGCCCACATGAAGACATACGTAGCTGGGGGAGAAGCAAGCCCCCATGGCCACACCCCTGAGTTGTTGATATCTCTTATTGTTGAACATAAAAAAGTTATGTTGCAGGCACCACTCAATGAGAAACATGCTGGGTTCATTGTGTTTGTAACAATGGATAGGTCTCTTAGCCAAGAATTCATGGCATGCATTTAGTCCATCTGGATGACATATGCTGGTGTAGAGTGAAGTGATGTCAAGAGACATCACGACACAGTTTGGTGACCACTAGATGTTTTTGATTTTCAGAAGGAAGTTGCTAGTGTCTCTCAAAGGTAGGTAAGTTGATGACGTGCTCTTGCAGAAAGTAGTTGACATATTTAGATATGTTTTCACAGATGCTTTTGCATGCCGATCTGCTGAGTTTCCTAGGCACCGGTGATGTCCCTTTGTGCACCTTTGGGAGAAAGTACAGGGTCGGTAGTGCAGGAAATTCGTTGTTCAAGCAATTGAACTCTTCTTTACTGATAATGCCTAGCGTTCTGTAGTTATTGAGGCTCTTTTTTAGTTCTTTGCCACTAGCAACTACTTCCTTCATGGTGATAGGTCTATAGAAAGTTGCATTGTGCAGATGTCTGTAAGCCTTCTCCGTGTATGGGTTCCTTTGCCATAGGACGATGTTGCTGCCTTTGTCTGATTTGTTGACAATATTGCCCGTTCTGTCTTTTAGTTTTTTCATAAGGTCCATGTATTGTTTGTGTTTGAATGTCTTCTTGTGTTTTGCACGGGATTTATTTTTGTGCCAATGTTTTACGTCTTCCACAATCACATCGTTGTAGATTTCTATGGCATCTCTGGGCATAGTCGGCATGAAAGTGGAGGGTGGCTGAAATGGACTTGTGATTTTGGTTGATGTGTCTATACCAGCGTTGTGTAAAAGTAATTGTGTTGGAGCGTTATCAGTAGGAGATTCTAGTTCTGTCATGGTTCTGATTGAGCAATGTCCGAGACTGCAAGAGTGCCTTGAGTGTGGACCAATTCTTTGTTATCAGTAGTTGGTGGTTTGTTGCCATGTTTCTGTTTGAAAAATTTGATGGGTTTGAGTTTTCGGATGAAGTGAAAATGTCAATGCGGGTGGTTGTGTAATCAAAACTACTTTCTGGGCAGTAGGTCAAACCTAAGGGGAGAAGTTGTGTTTCTGCCTCGATTAGTTGTAGGTCCAAGAGATTTATGACTGTTTTGGGGTTACCCTTTATTTTTGTCCCCATTTGCCTCTTTTTTTGTTGTTGTTTCCTATTTGATTTCCTCCGCTTTCTGCGCTCACGTTTTCTGCAGTTGCGCCTGCATTTATTTTCCTCGGTGCTCTTGGGTGCAATGTTTGATGCCTGTCCTCGACTAAAAAACCCAGCTCCTCTGTTAGACTGAAGTTGTTTCTTAGTCTAGGGTCCCTGTTATTCATGCTGCTGCCATATTCTGAGTCTGTGTCGGTTGCCCCGGTCAGGTCCGATGATGATGCAGAGTCTATTTTCTCATGGGACAAGGCAGTTGACGTTGCAAGTGCAGGGAGTTTTGTAGATTTGTTGAGTTTCTGTCTTTTTGAAGAGTTGAATTTCCTAGCAAAGGTGAACATTTGTCCACACTCATAGTCGGCCTTATCTCGAGCAAATTTGAATGCCTTACGTGTTTTTATAGTTTCTTCATGTTTTTTCAATTTTGTCATTATTTCTTCACAGATTACTTCCTACTTCTTTTTGGTCTGAGCTGACTATTTCCTCGTTTATTTTACCAATTTTATTTTGTAGTTCACTCCGATTAATGTTCGCATACTTGAGGAGGATGACTACAAGATGCATTGAGGCCTCTAGGTTGCTCTCCACCCACTCCTTGAGCATGAGTGGGTTAGGGTTGTTGAAACTTGGTGCCACCATGATTCTTATGCCTTGTGGAATACCGCCCACATCGCTGTACTTTTGCAGAGACTTACACTCCCACCACTTGGTTTGTTTGTTGTGCATCAAATTTTCAAGGTTTTTGAGTTTGGTTTTGATGTCACCGCTTGGAGCCCCTACAGCCTACAGCCCTGCGGGCTTGTTGTTGGTTTTCCAGTGTCTGCAAGTTGTCAAACAATGCATCAGCAGCAGTTTCCTTTTCCCACATATATATTTTTTTTTCACTGAAAAAAACAAATGTTAGAGGGACTGCATAGCTAGGCTCAGATTTCACGTGTAAAAAACAATTGAAATTCAGATGTTATAGTTAATGAGCTAACTATGACTCGCACCCCTGCAATGCACTGCTAATAATCTCACATATTACTTCACTCATGACATGGTCAGAGGCATCACTGATGACATCTCAAATGACATCACTGATTAAAGTATCCAGTGACTGTGAGTGGTTTTAAAATGTGTATGAGTGCTAAATATATTTACCAAGGTGTATTGGTGAATCAGTGGGTGTATGAGTGTCTGTATGATTAATTCAGTGTGTGTGTGTAACTGGCTGTATAAGTGTGTGATTACATTTCTCAGTGAATGTACGGGTGAGTAACTGGCTGTGTGAATGTCTGTATCAGTTGGTGTTTAAGTGGCTGTATGGGAGTGTGAGTGGGTACCTGAGTGGTTCTACAGGTGAGTGATTGGTTGTCTGAGTACCTGTAAGGGTGCTTCAGTGTCTGTGTGAGTGAGGGGGTATGTGCCTGCCAGTATGGATAAGTATGGGGTGAGTCAGCAGCATTATAGGTTAGTGAGTGCATGTGTGAGGGGCTGTGTGGGTGACTGAGTCTGTGTATGGCTGTGTCGCTAAGTGAGTGACTATGTCAGTGGTATATACAACAGTAACTGTATATGTGAAAGGCTGTATGGGTGAGTGTTGGAGTATATAAGTGACTGTATGGGTGAGTGAGTGATTGTCAGAGTGACTGTATAGGGGAGTGAGAACATGTTAGTATCTGTATGAGTACCTGAGTGGCTGTGTGTGCAACTGTATGGATGAGTAAGTAGTTGTGTGATTGACTCTATGAGAGAGTGAGTAGCTCTATGGGCGACTGACAGTGTATGAGTGGTTGTATTGGTGTATGAGTGGATATATCAGTGGCTGAATTAGTGAGTGAGTTGATGTATGAATGGCTGTATGGGTGAGTGAGTAGATGTGTGTGTAGACCTATGAATCAGTGAGTGGGCATGTAAGTACTGGTATCTGTGTGTGAATAGGTTTGAGAATGGTTGTGTGAAAGTTGGGGTGGGTGTATGAAAGGTTCTATGGGGTGGGAGTGGGTATGTCAGTGATTCTGTGGATGATGTCATCAGTGATATCATAAGTGATGCCATTTGATTGAGATGCCATGAGTGATATCATCAGTGATGTCACTGACCATGTCATGAGTGATGCAATATTTAAGGTCATAAGCAGTGCATTGAGTGGGCGAGAGTTATAGTTAGCTCAATAACTATAACGGCTGAATTTGACTGGTTTTGTATGAGTAAAATCTAAGCCTAACTATAACGTCCCTGTGACCTTTAGTTTGTTCAGTGAATTTCAAAGGTTTAATAAAGGCTAATTCCTGACGTCCTTCTTACCTTTGTTTTTTCCAGTGAAATTTCTATAGTTTTTTAAGTAGTATCGCATTTGCAGAGTGGTGGAGAAAGAGGGCTGGACCTCTGACCAGCTCTCAGTAATCCCACTGTGTAGGACTTACAGGAGGTACCAGGAGGGCTTTTGGCCCCCAAGGTCCTTCAATAGTAAAGTGGACTTAATCCCACAATCAGAAGTGAGCCAGTAGGCACATTTGCAGAGGGGAGGAGAGAGGGGGCGTGGCTTCTGAAGACCTCTTAGCAAACCCGCTATGTGGAACTTACTAGAGGTGACAGGAGGAGCTGATTTCGGCCCCTGGGACCCATCTCCTGGGGCCCAGCCTTTTACAGATGAAGAGGTGGACTGGGTGGCCCCCTCCCTGGGAGAATTGGGCCCTGGGGCCTGCCTATGTAAAGTGGGTACCTCAAGGGTACCCACTCACCAATGGGACTGCGGGGGGAGCCTAAAGGCCCCCATGGTCCCTTGCAGATCTCCGCCTTCTGCACGAGCCGGCATTCCTCTTGGACAGAGGGTGCTGCTGAACATGCAGCTACCTCTGTCCAAAAGCAATTCTGCTCTCCTTCAAGTAAGCGAGTGCATTTTACAAGCATGGCCTCCCTCCCTGGGCCGACTTTGTCCCCAAGGACCTCATCCCCCGGGCCTGGTGTTTTGCAGATGGGGAAGGGGGCTACATGGCCCCCCTCCCCGGACTGAATTTGGCTCCAGGGACCCCATTCCGGGGCTTGCCCAATTCAAGTGGGTGCCTCCAGGGGACCCTCTCACCAATGGGACCGTGGGGGAGCCTAAAGGTCCCCGGGGTCCGTGATGGTTTCCTTTGCTGCGGGCCGGCACTGTTGACATGCAGCTCCCTGGGTCCCAAAGCAATGTCTGTTCACCTGCTCGCTTCACAGGGAAACAGACACTTGCTCTGCTTTCAACAAGCGAGAGCATTTTCTTCTCTTGCTTGTTGAAGTCAGAGCAGTTGTTTGCTATTGCTTGGCTGGAGCACCGCTCTCACCAAGCCATAGCAAACTGCAATATCCTGGGGTGGGCACCCTGGGACAATGCTGGAGCCAGCCATGGGGGGTGGCGGTCCCCAGGGCCATCTAGGGCCCCCCTCCTTTGTTTCAATTTGCCCAGAGGTGGTTGTCCCTGAGGCTGCATGGGGGACACAGAACGAACCACATCAACCAATCCTTTACAGTAGTCGAGGAAGAAATCCTCTATGATATTTATCAATGCCGTAGCAGGTAGAGCAGGCAAATGCATTGCTCTTCCCATAAGTATCTCATTGGGCGATAACCCAGTTCTCCTGTCAGTAATGCTGCCCAAACTCATAAGCACCAGAGGCAATGCATCAGGCCATTTCAACAATGTCGAAGCGCAAACTTTGGCCAGCCTTGCTTTCAAAGTCTCATTGACTTGCTTTACCATGCCAGATGTTTCCGACCTGTAACTACAATGCAGTCTTTGATCCACATGCAAGGTGGTGCACAACAGCTTCATGACCTCGTTATGAAAGTGCCTTTCTCTATCCAATTCTAATGTAGGTGGAAATCCAAATCTAGGAATGAGTTACTTCAATAACAGCTTTGCTACTGTGAGACTATCACACCTTCTGGTCAGGTTGGCTTCAACCCATCGACAACAACCAAGATGAATCTCAACTCATTACACACAGGCATCTCAACAAAGTCCATTTGGATCCTATTGAGGGACCCCTTGTGGAGTTTGAGTTTGAGTTTAAAACATTTGTAGAGCGCACGTACACCTGGCGGTTTCATGGCGCTGTGAAGTACTGAACCCACAAGGGCAGCGGGAGTGGGGAGGAGGGAGAAAAAAAAGGACAATTATGATAAGAAGGCTTGTGAGAAAAGGAAGGTTTTGAGCGCCTTACGGCAGTGCGAATATTGAGTGGAAGATCTAAGGTGGGCGGGGAGAGAGTTCCAGAAAGCAGGGGCAAGTGTGGAAAATTTCGTGCCCCCCCATTTTTTACGCCTAAAGCGGGTAACTGTCAACAATTGTTGGGAGGATGAACGTAGTTCCCTGATGGGGGCGTAGGCTTTAATTTCCGAAGAGATGAAGGCAGGGGCTAGGCCAACCCGGGCCTGGAAGGTGATACATCCCATCTTGAACTGAGCTTGTTCTGGCATAGGGAGCCAGTGCAAGGACTTGAGGAGCGGAGTGACATGGTGGAATTTGGCCAGGTTGTAGACCAGGCGAGCGGCCTGGTTTTGAACAAGCTGTAATCGCCGCATACTGTAAGCGGGCATGCCGCAGTATAGAGCATTGCCATAGTCTAGGCGGGAGATTACCATCGCCAGGACAATGAGTTTTAGGGCGGAAAAAGAAAAGAATCGGGAGACTTTACGGATGGTGCAGAGTGAAAGAAAGGAAGAGGACACCACAAAACTGACCTGGGAGTGCAGAGTGAGTTGGTCATTCAGTTTAATCCCTACAGTTTTTACAGAGGAAGAAGGAGAAGGAGGGGGACCTAGGGAGGGGGGCCAGATGAGAGGGGTCCAGGGACTGGAGCAACCACCTGTCAGAACTAGCTCGGTTTTGTCTGGATTTAACTTCAGGTGGTTGTAATTCATCCAGTCCCGGATAAAGATCATAATAGACTGGAACTTCACCATGGACTCAGGGGATGGTGACAAAGTAAAAATAAGCTGGAGGTCGTCCGCATAGTTGTAGACGGAGACCTCCATTTGCTGGAGAGCAAAAATAACAGGGGCAATGTACAGATTAAATAAAAGAGGGGAAAGGGAGGAACCCTGGGGGACCCCGCATTGTACTTTCCGGAAGTCCGCAGAGAAGTCGCCCAGGCGTACTGCCTGGGTGCGATCCCTTAGGAAGGAGGACAGCCAGACCAAGGCTGAGCCTCCGACCCCCGCCGCTCCGACACGAGAGAGTAAGATGGAATGATCAACCGTGTCAAAAGCGGCAGAGAGGTCGGGGAGGAACAGGGCCTGGGGGTGGTTAGTGTCCATGCCCTCTCTGAGGTTGTCGAGGACCAATAGCACCACGGACTCCATGGAGTGTACGGGCGGAACCCAGCCTGACGGGGGGCTAACACCCCGTTTTCCTCCACAAAGGTGCTGAGTGTTCTGGTGACATGGCGCTCAAGTACCTTCCCCAGAAAGGGCAATAGTGAGATTGTCCAGTCAGCCAACCAAGTGCCTTAAGAATTATTTTAACCACAGGGAGGTGGCGGTCCCCGGGGCTGATCCCACATATTGTTTTTTATTTTGAATTATTTAATTTGTGCCCCGGGAAGCCGCAAGGCTGCCACGCATATTTTCACTGCACCGGGGAGATGGCAGTCCACTGGGCTGAGGGGGAAGGTTGTAGCCTCCCTCACATTGTATTTTCAAATTAATTAACCTGCAATCCCCAGGGCAACAGGGGGCTGAGAGCCCCCCACATTTATAGTTTTCAGTGCCCTGGGAGGTGGTAGTCGCCGGGGCTTAGTAAAAGCCTTGAAGGGGGCCCCATGAGCCCCCCTCTTTCATTAACATTATGCCCCCAGGACCTGGCACGACCGGGGGTTATTACGGGGGTTATTACAAAGCAAGCATGGGTGACCGCACCTGTATTGTTTTTGTTTTTTTCCCTCAGATTTGCGGATCCACCAACGAGTCCACAGCAGAACTAAAAAAGAAAAAATGCTTTTTCTCCCCGGCAGGGTACCTCAGGGACCCACCGACCATATCTGAGGGGTCAGGGTATTCCTACCCTGCCCCTTTTTCTTTTTTTCAAACTTTATTTCTGGGACTCAGCTTCAAGCTGAGTCCCAAGATGGCTGCCAACACTTCATGGTTGAAGTGTTGATAGCCAATCAAATTTAAGTAGATTTTGCGAGTCCACTGCAAGGACCTGTGTTACCAGATATCTATATTTTTTAAAGATAGATGTCTCAAAAAACTACTAAATGGATTTACACCAAATCACAAATAGCACGCTTTCTGGACCAACATCTAGCTTTCTGTCAAATGTGGTGTAATTGCATTCAGCCTTTTGGGCTGTAGCTGCTTTAAAAAATTGAAAAGGCCCCATTGACATCACGTGGGGAAAATGCGTTTTGGGATCCTCCTTTTTTCTCGACTTCGCTTGGCAGACCCCCTGAATCTTTCAACACAGCAACTGAAACAACAAGCATTGGCATAGCCAATAGGTCTCGCTTTTGTTATGTTATGTTATGCTATTAGGATTTATATAGCGCACAGCTGCCCTAGCAAAGGGGCGTCCCGGCGCTGCCAGCATCAGAAAACGGACCTAGACACCAGGACAGTAGAGCACCGAAGAATAGAAAAAGCGGCCAAGGAGACTAAATTGAAGGAAAAAGGAAAGTTTTAATAGCTTTCCTAAAGTTCAACAGACATTCCATTTTACGGTTTTGGACAGGCAGAGAGTTCCATAACTTGGCTGCCAGGCAGTGAAAGGACCATCCCCCTGTGCGAAGACGTTACACACAGGGAACAGTGACCAGATGCTGCTCCAAAAAGCACAACTGGCATGAGGGGACATACAGGGTAAGCAAATTACCTAGCAGGCTAGGCGTAGCAAGCTTCAGAATCTTAAAAGGGAGACACAATGTCACTCTTAAATTGAATACCCCCCACCATGGGAAGCTAATGAAGTATCCAAATGGCGCCAGCAGAGGGGCAAGACTGCGGGAGCCCCAACAAGGCTCTGGCTGCGGCATTTTAAACACGCTGCATCCGTGTTATTTTAGCCTGATTGGCCCCTAGTAGCAGAGAACTGGCATAGCCCAATCGGGAAAAAATAGCTGACTGGACAATCAGCTGGCACGTTGGTGGATCAAAAAACTTCAGAAGGGGCTTAAGACCCTGCAGGAGACCAAAGCAGGTGCCGGCCACTCTTTTAGTATGATTTTGAAAACTGAGGGAGTAATCCATCCATACCCCGAGGTTCTTAACCACCGCCTTGAGATTAGGAGTACAACCCAGGATACTCAGCCACCATTGCTTACTCCACAAGCTCGAGTTCTTCCCTACAAACAAAACCTCAGTTTTGTTTGCGTTCAGCTGTAAGCAATTAGTAGTCATCCATTCTGCGACGGCAGCCAGGCCGCCTCTAAACCTAGAGACATTCAATGTTGAACTTTCAGCCAGGGCTACCGCTAGCTGTGTATCATCCGCTTAAGAGACCATGATGAGGTCCCATTGCCTGGCGACCGCTGCAAGAGGCTGAACATACAGATTAAACAGTGAGGGACTTAGCGCCGAGCCCTGGGGTATCCCCTGATCGATGGAATGAGCCTGAGAAAGAAAAGGGTGGGCTGGCACTCGGAAAGATCTTTTGGTCAAAAATGATCTGAACCATTCCAGAGCCAGGCCAGCCACACCCGCCTCTTCCTGCCGCTGTAGCAGAATGCCATGCGAGACCGTATGAAAGGCGGCACGAAGATCAAGCAAGATCAGTGCCGCAGTCTGACCAGAATCGAGAATGGTCCGCAGGTGTTCAGTCATGGCCAGGAGAGCAGTCTCCGTGCTGTGGCCCGGGTGGAAACCATTTTGAGATGAATCCAAGATGCTGCTGGTACTCAAGACATTTGTTAGTGTCTTATTGACATGCGCCTCTACTATCTTAGCCACCCACGGGAGGAGAGATATAGGCTGGAAATTTTCGAGTTTAGCCAAGTCAAGCGATGTTTTTTTGAGAATGGGGGATACCCATGCCTGTTTCCACGGCATCGGAACAGTTGCTGTGGAAAAGGAGGAGTTCACTATCTGGCATAGTGGGCAAGAAAAGGAGAGATTGACTCCATGAACTGAAACGGCTTTAAAGGGTCGGCGGGAGAGCCAGATTTAACTTTCCTGCTCAGCCGAATGAACTCATCCTGTCAAATACTGAAATGAAACGAATGAAATGAAATGAAATTTGATTTGTAGAGCGCATGGCTGCCTGAACCCGTCCTGGTATTCCCCTGCAAGATAACCCATTACTGGGCATCCCCAAGGTGAAAGCCAGGCATCCCGCTGCGAGGGGCTGTTGTGGAGATTAAGCAAGCTATTGCCCAGAGTTACAGAGTGGGACTCCATGATTGGAATAGGCACCGAGGCGAGAATTGTCAGGTCTGGGGAAATTTGAGCCCAAGACCCGCCGAGGCGGGGAATTGAACCCTGGTCCGGGCCAGACCTCTGCATCAGGGTCTGCCACTCCAACCACTTGAGCCACACTTCTCACACTTCTCAACTACTACTGGGGATAGCTATTAGAGAAGGCAGTGGCAGCAATCTAGGAAGAGCAGTAGGAAGAGAAGAGGACACTTGTGGGAAGGACCGATAGATGGTACGAACGTTCTCAACAAAGAAAGTGGCCAGATCCTCACACTGCTGTTCAGAGGAAATAGGGGATGCCCTAGCCCTGAGGTCTTTAAGGATCTTGAAAATACATTTGGCCGGGTTAGGGCTAAGCTTAATTTCATTGGCATAGTATGCTGCTCGAACATTGCAGATGGTTCTGTGAGAGTGTTTGATCTCGGCCAAATAGCATACTTTTTTCCTAGGGTCGTAGTCCTTTCTCCACTCGCACTCTGATCTCTTACAGGCCTTTTAAGGAAGGTCAATGAGTCATTATACCAAGGGCTGGCGTCAGAGTTATGGCCCTTAGACCACTTAGCCAGAATAAGAGAGCCTAACCCTTGGGTGATCCAATCACAAAATGAACTATAACCTGTCTCACCGTTATTAAGAGGTCCCAGAGGGTTCGTGCCGAGAAGCATGTGAAAGTCCTCCAACCTCAGTTTATGCCAAGGGCGTTTGAAGACAGACAGTTTGGGTAACTTTGTTGAGGGGCTCTGTGGCCGGAACGGACATTACTACCAACAAATGGTAAGTCCAACTCATGGGTTTAGGAGTCTCCAGAGTTGCAGACAGAATATTCGAGAAAATAGGGTCCAACAAATGGCCAGCTAAGTGGGTTGGGCCGGGGACCAGTTAATTAGTTTGTATGCAGCCAGGTCTGCAAGCAAGCTACAGATCTTATTGTCTTGCGTTAAATCAAAGTGAAGATTAAAATCTAGAATACTGAAATTGGCAGTGCCCATAGGGAGCGTGCAAACAGCCTCCAGAAGGGTGACTTTAAAATTAGAGGCAGACCCTGGTGGGCGATAAACTAGCAGCCCAGATAGGGTCAGATGGCTACTAACAGTGATACTAAAACGAGCACACTCACAGCCCTTAATTACTTTTTAATGAAAAGACATGAGTAACATGATTTAAAAATCACCGCAATACCACCCCCCTGGACTCTCTGTTAACCATGCAAATGGAGTACCCGGAAGGCAATGCTAGATTCGGTTCAGCCACCATATCCTCATATCCTCATTGAGCCAGGTCTCAGTCAAGAAGAATACATCCGGGAATTCCTCTATGACTAAGTCATGGATTTCGAGGTAGTGCTTAGCCAGCGACCTCACATTTAGCTGGAGAATTTTCAGCAGACTCTGGGGCTGAGTGATGGAAGGGGATAAAAGGGGTAGTAGCGTAGGGGAGACATATCTACAGCATAAACAACCAAATGGTCCTTCCAGAGAGTTAAATGGCGGTGCACTACATACCTTAACTGTGGGGTTAACAGCTAATAGGTCTTCTCTGGAATAGGTACGCAATCCAGGCGAGCCCCGACCGGTGTCCCTGGTGAGAGGTGACGTACTGGCACGCATGGGCGCAGACGGGCTTGCTCCCATGCCATATCCTGTTTAAATACCGGTAGCGTCTAGAAGCGCAAAACAGCTAGACCACCAGCCAAGATGGCATCTAGAAGTGGCCAACCGGAAGTGAGGATTTCCGGCGGTCGGGTTCAACTCGCCCTCCACATCAATCAACCAAGGAAGGCTGTAGTGGACCGGGGCGATTTGAAGCTCACGCTGTCAAGAAAGTAAGCAGGATCCTATTGAGAGCACACTAAACAGTATAATGCAGCTAAAATCAGCAAAGGCACCACAAAAGAAAGAAAGGGTTCAAATTAGCAGCGCTACCAGCGTAGTGCAGAACTGCACATCAGCTGGTCAATCAATTGAGCTAATGCGCCCAAACCCTGGTTAAATACCGGTAGTGTCAGGAGCCCAAAACAACTAGACCGCCAGCCAAGATGGCGTCTAGAAGTGGCCGATTGGAAGTGAGGATTTCCAGCGGTCGGGTTCAACTCACCCTCCACATCAATCAACCAAGGAAGGCTGCGGTGGACCGGGCGATCTGAAGCTCACGTTGTCAAGTAAGCAAGCAGGATCCTATTGAGAGCACACTAAATAATAAAATCAATCGATTTATCAAGACATCGAGATTTTCTAATAATTCCTATCATTTTTCAGACTATCACCTCATAGCAATTACTTGCCTTCCACGAGTGAAGATCAGACACGACTTCACGTCTACGCTTGATTTAATTTTGAGCCCAGATTTCAAACAACTAACAGGTATGTTCTCTAACGGCTAAATAGGTGTTTCTATTTTCACCTTTCAATATGCAGACTCAACATGCTTGATTCCTTATGTTGTAGTTAATTCTTAAAGACACCTCGATCTTCAACAAATCCTTTATATGACGAAGTGGCAGTATTACTGTAAACAGGTATTTAATTTTCTTGGCCATCCAGAATTAAATCATTAATATAGCCTCTTTATCTGTAAGCACTTGGCTTAACATGGCTTCATATAACATCCGCTGGGCAACACTATCAATTAAAAATTGTCATCATCATGTTTTTAACCAGTTATGAGCAACTATGGAGTTATTATTAGAAAACCCCGCATCTTTGATTTGCGTTTTGCACCAAAAGACTGATACCTTGATTTAGATGTAAATGATCGCATCTGATTCACTTGACTTACTTGAATTGTAGTGATGGACCTCAATGGAATGGAGGCTCTCGTTTTCTCTCTCAACGGTTAAATATATTAAGTTGTTTTTGTTGAACTAAAAGAATATGGGTTTGACTCCGCATGGATAAATTGGATATATATGATCATACATGAAAATATCTTTTTGATTTATACAAGGCTTTGTAAAATATTGAAATGCTTCTTGTGCTTATGGAAATGAACTTTATGTTCACATTGTTATTATGTTGTACATATCACGGTATTGTCTCTGTCATCATTGTGAAGTTCTATTGTTTTGTCACCAGGGTGTAACGAATACAGTTAGTGTAGATTTGTAACTGTAAATATTTTTTAATTTTCAGATTACAATACCTCTATACAGATCACAATTGATAACAGTCCTGAGGATGGTTTCTGCAATTGATTCCTAAGAAACCGAAACGTCAACAGCACATCTTAACCCTATTCTTGTTTTATTCAATGTATTTTGGGATAGGTGTTTTTTAGGTTCTGTTGAGTCACTTAGTAATTTACTTATGTGTGTACCCACAGTCCTAAATCTTATTTGTTTATTTATCTGTATATGAAGTCACTTATCTTAATGAACTATTGGATAAAACTATTTTTTCGTATACACCTTGTGTCTTTGTTTATATGTTGTGTGTTGACAATACGAAGTATTCATATTCTGTATTGAGACAATTGATATTGGATTAGTTCATTCCAAGGATTATTGATTGATCCTTCCTCAAATAATTTGAATTATCGAATACAGACAAAACAAAGTCCCTTGAAGGCACTCTTACCCTTTCACTTAAACAAGAGATAGCACTTTGCTCTTGCTTGTTCAAAGCCAGTTCACTTTGCTTTTTACCCACAGGGAGCTGCATGTTAGCAGCTCCCTGGGGGTAAAAAGCAATGCCCGCCTCCGCAAGTGACTGGAGCTGCCAGGGACGTGGGAGCATTGGTGCTTCCCGCGGTCCCTTTAAAGATAGCCATGCCCCCGGGGATGGGGTCCCCGAGGCAACAATAGACCAGGGGAAGGGGCCACGCAGTCCACCTCACTGAAACTGCTTTTTTTTTTAAATGGTCAAGCCCCGGGGATGGGGTCCCCATAGGCCTCAATCGGTCAGGGAAGGGCGCCACGCAGTCCCACCCACTGAAAATGACATGTAAAGTTATTTTTTTAATGGTGAAGCCCAGTGGCCTGGGGTCCCCGTGGCCAAAAATGGCCTCGAAGGGGCACTTGGCACCCCTGACTTATACTATTTTTTTTTTAATAGTCCAGGCCCCGGGGGATGAGGACCACAGGGCTGAAATCGGCCTGTGGAGGGGGCCCCTTCCCTTTAATAAAATTATATAAGCAAAGGCCTAGCCCCAGGAGATGGGTCCCGGGGCCAGAAGCGCAGGCTGAAATTGGCCTGGGGAGGGGAGCCACACAGCCCCCTTCACTTTAAAAAAATTATGTAAGCAGAGGCCTAGCCCCAGGAGATAGGGTCGCCGGGACCAGAAGTGGCCTTGGTAGGGAGTCGGCATCCCCTCTCTTTGTAATTTTCTTTAATGAAAAGTGAGGTCCCCTTGCATCTTGAGGGCTTCCGGACTAAAGTGGATTTCATCGCCCAAGCAGAAGTGTGCCAGGAGGTGCAATTGCAGAGCGGTGTAAAATGGGGGTATGGTCTCTTACTATCTCTCAGCAATCCAGCTGTGTGGAGCCTACTGGAGGTAACAGGAGGGCTAGTTGGCCCACAGGGACCCTCAAGAGGCAAGGGGACTTCATCCCCCAACCCAGAGCACACCAGGAGGTGCGTTTGCATAGCGGTGGAGAAAGGGGGCACAGCCTGCGACCACCTCTCAGCAATTCCACTGTGTGGGGCTTACTGGAGGTAACAGGAGGGCTAGTTGGCCCCCCCAGTGACCCTCTAGAGACAAGGGGACTTCAGCCCCAACCCAGACCACTACAGGAAGCACATTTGCAGAGTGGTGGGAAAAGAGAGTGTGGTCTGCTATCAGAACTTAGCAATCCTGCTGTGTGAGACTTAGTGGAGGTAATGGGAAGGGCAGTTGGCCCCCAAGGATTTCCTTGGGAGCCAAATACCCCATCTTTTATCTCCAGTAAGTCACACACAGCGGCATTGTCCGAAGTACGTATCGCCTATTTATATGCACTTTAGCGCCACAAAAGTGGCAATAGATTTATCGCCCTATACCCAAGCTGGTGCAAACTGCCGACATCACCAGTTTTCCAGAGATAGCTGCCGCAAAAAAACATTACCACAAATGAGAGTGACAACTAATGCTAATGAGATGCAGAGTAGGCATTCCCGTGCAAAAACACACAAAAACACAACTTTTCGACTATCTCAACGACCGGCCAGATCTGCGATGCGATCCAAAAACAGGCGATAAGGCGCATTAGCAGCAGGGATTTAACACCTGCCTTTTACTGGTGTTAAGCAGGATGACAACCTGCGGTATGAAAGGGAGCCCAGCCCAGAGCCACATCTGAAGACCAACACATGTGATGGAGCTACTGATCAGGCAGCTCGGAGGCCCAAGAGAGCCACAACACCCACCGCCACCACCCCCAAGACCATCCCCTCGGACCTCCCCGGACTACCACAGAGGCAGCGCAGAACAAAACAGCTGACCTTCCAAAAACGGTATGGCCCCAGTCACACATTTGCAGAATGTGAGGAGAAGTGGGAACCAAGTATGTGTGAAGGAGGAAAGTAACCCATGAATAAGAATGTACACAATGCCAAGTGTGGCGGTAATGGGCTGGACAGACTTCAGTATGCAGAGTACAGACATGTCCATGTGCACATATACTGCTGGTGTTTGTAGTGTTGAGGACAGTGCACGCAACCATGTTACCTCAGGCAGTGGGGAAGACCTCAGTCATGTAGCTTTGTCATCCCGACCTGTAAGAGTAAGCGGAGTGGGCTGGTCCAGCGTACGCCAGTCCAGCGTAGGAGTGTAAATAAATAGCTCTAGGCGTGGTTCACTTCTGGGATGGCCAACACGTCTGCCAAGGTGTCGCCCCTCACCCTGCCATGAGTCTGCCACCATGACTGCCAACCTCCTCAGCCGATCGCTTGCTTCCGTAACACAGGCCCCCATCGCACCCAGCGACACAGCACCGCGGAGTCATTTGTGTGCTGACTACTGCCTTCAGCCTACACTGCGGTCAGCAGGTCCCCCAATTCAAATCAAGTCTTGATTTATTTATGGCACAGTCCAGTAGGCAACAGACATTGCATCCAGTGCGGCCTGTCTGGACGGTGCATCATCGCTGGTTGCGCACCCGCTGCGCGCTTCAGGTGCCACTAACTCTGTGCAGCTCAAGGCAACGCCACGTGGCTGTGGGCTCTTGCTGATCGCTGTCCCCAGCCTACACTACGGTCAGCAGGGCTCACACATATCAAATCCAATCCTGACATGCAAGGACACGCCATCATCGCTGGCTGCATACCTGTAATAAATGGATCCAAGTAGAATATTTTATAAAATATAAGATTTTTTCCAAGTCAGCACTATACGTCCAACTGCTCAGGTAGAGATCTTCTTAACTTCTGCTACCTGGAACATCGAACGCCATATGTACCATGGTAACAGATTACAAAGGGTATTTCAAATGTAAATGGCTTTAAAGGAAAAGCATTTAAAGAGAAAAAACAATATAAAGAAAATAGAACACATCTAATCCCTAGAAAAGAAACAAAATAACAAATGAAAACAGAGAATAGAGATCAAACGTAATTTCTGAATTTAACTAGAGGACTAGCAATCCTTCCACTCACTTTAACTCTGGAAGCCACAGTACCACTATAAAGAGAATTATCCATAGAATTAATAATACGAATTCCAGCATCTCCATCCATACAAAGGTTATTAGTACAATTCGGAAAATTGGTTCTAACAGAGTAGGTTTCATCTTCACTGTTCCGGAAATTAGCATCAGTTCCAGCACGACACTTGACAACATGTCTCACATTCCACACTTTACCATTGTGGGTCACAATACTGTTGAGATTGACCTTAACAACTTTACGCGCAGGACCATACTTAGAAAAATCTTTGGCAATGAACCAAGGCTTAAGTATCCTGACCCCTTCACCCACAACAAAAGTGGGATATTCTTTCATTTTATTTTGGTGTTGTTTAACTCTTAGAGAGGTACTACGCAATCATTAGACTCAACACTTTACATTTTCTTCTTTATTCCCCACGGACATAACTTTGACAAAAGGTTCTCTTCCTCTAAAAACCCAGAAGGGACTAACTCAGTAACAGAATGGAGATTAATCCGATACATCCACATTCTCTCTCTTAATGCAGTCTTCCACTCCCTCCAGGATTTTCTGGCCCACTCCACACATTCCTTACGAACTCTATTAAATCTTTCTACCTGACCATTTCCCTGCGGTTCATAAATAGGAGTTGTAATATGTTTAATGCCACACAACTTAGGGAAATCTCCCATTTCATGAGACTTTAACTGCACACTATTGTCTGTGATTAGAACTTCAGGACTGTGTGCAAAGACTTCCCTAAAAAATTCAATGATGACTTGAGTGGTGGCGTGAGAAACATATCTGACTTCTGGCCATTTTGAGTGATAATCAATTAACAACAGAGCAAAGCAAGCATCTTGCGGTAAACAGTAAAATGGACCAGAAATGTCAAATGCCACTTTTTGCCAAGGATTTTTTGGCCAAGGAACTGGTATCAAGGGTACAGGATAAGGTTTCTTGTCACTACTGATGCACTTTGACTACTCTCTCACAACTCTTTGAACCATGTTGTTCATGCTAGGCCCCCAGAAACTTGACCTCACTAGTCCCTTCTTTGAAGACATTCCAGGATGACCTTCATGGGCAAGCTTAAGAATTTCATCTTGCATAAGTTCTGGAGGCACACACTTACCACCTTTAAAAATAAACTCACTCTCAACTTCTAACTCATTTGACACTTGGTGGAAAGACTTTAACTCTGCAGGCATTTCGTTGACTTTGGGCCAACCCATCAAAATGAAATGTTTCAAGAGATTCTGTCTATCATCTCCTGCTACACTGCTTTTCCATGAATCTTCTGTAATGGCAGAAATTCCTTGGCAACATAATCAGTCACAGAAGCAATTCAATATCATCATTCATTACAGACTTTTCTTCATCAGAGCATGGTAAGCGGGAAAGGCAGTCAGCAGTCACATTGTTTTTACCAGGAACATATTCGACAGCAAAATTATACTTTTGTAACCTTGACATGAGTCTGCTTATGCGTGCAGTGGCATTACGACCGCCACCTGGTGATAAAATGGAAACCAAGGGTTTATGATCTCTTCTGAGTAGAAATCTGTTCCCCCATAAAAAAAATACAAAAAATGTTCTATTCCCCACACACACCCCAGCAGTTCTTTTTCAATATCAAAGTACTTTCTTTCTGAATCACTGAGGGTGCGGGAACCAAAAGCAACACACCACTCATCCTTTCCATACTTCTGGGATAGGACGCCACAAACACCATTCAAACTGGCATCAACAGTACCAATGCATAACTTGTTCACACAAAAAAAGTTTTAAGGTAGGTGCCTGCACAATCCCATCTTTAATTAGCTGAAAAGCATCTTGTTTCTTCCCCAAAGAAACTTTGCTTTTTGTCCGGTAAGCTTCCTAAGAGGTTCCATCTTAGTTGCAAATCTCTTTATAAATTTGCTATAATACTCACATAAACCAGCAAAGGACAGAAGTTTCTCTTTGTTATCAGTAGGCGGGGCTTTAACTATGGCATCAACAATAGATTTTTTTGGAACCACACCATCTCCAGAGAGAGTATGTCCCAAATATTCAACAGAATCACTGGAACATTTTACATTTGTTATCCTTGAGAGTTAAACCATGTGACTCCAAACATCTGCAAACTTCCATAACATGTTCTTTATGAGACTCACAATTGGGAGAAAACACACGAATGTCATCTTGAAAACATTTCATGAATGTATCTAAATCTTTGAAAATATGATGCATAGCTCTCTGAAAAACTGATGCCGCAGAGACTAAACCAAAAGGCATCCTTTTATATTGAAATAGCCCCTGCGTTGTAAGAAATGCAGTAAGTTCCGTGGAATCATCAGTCAATGCGATCTGACGATATGCTGAACGCAAATCAAAAGTGGAAAACACTTTAGCTCCCTCCAACATGCACACAACTTCATTTATCTTCGGTAGGTGATGACAATCTACAACTTAATTGACATTTAATGCTCTCAAGTCTACACAGAGCCTCAAACATTTATCGGCTTTCCTCTCTAAAACGATGGGAGAAACCCACTCAGATGATTCTACTTCTTCAATGTTATCATCATCAATAAGATTTTGTAATAAAAGTTTGAGATCTTCTCTCACATTGACTGGGACATTCCTAAGTTTTTGTTTGACTGGTATTGCTCCATTCTTTAAACTGATTTTATGACTGAAATAATTGAGCTTTCCCAGACTTTGGGAAAAGATTCAATAATCTCACTATTGGTCTCATCCCCTTTAAGTCCTTCCGGTATGACCATTGCTGGATCACAACTCCTAGGGTTGACAATTATTCCCAAACTCCACTGATCTTTCAAAGCCAAAACATTCACTCCTTTTACTGCAGCATACAATTTTACAGGTGCAACTCGACCCTTGACTTCAGAAAAATCTTCCATGTCGATAATGGTTCCATCAAAAGCCTTAGCAATGATATTGGATTTCTTTAAGTCCTGTAGACTCATAACTCCTTTGAATAAATCAATGAAATATGTATTATTAGTCCAAGGTGATGAGGAGTCAGCCATGAGCTCTAATGTCAAACCAGAACATGTATAGAACATTTAGGAGGTCTCAAACTAAACCCAGTGTTCTCTGGGATTCCATCCTCCGTAAGAGAGACTACAATACCTCTGTTATTTTCACTAACACTGTCATCGCACTCTTCCTCAGTCAAAAAGGAAACTTTCCCTCTATTGCCGTTTCCCCCATAGTTATTCTCGCAAACACTGGAAAAATGGCCACGACGTCCACACTTCTTGCATTATTTACCCAAAGCAGGACATCTAGGGAATGATGTCCCATGGTTTACACTTTCGCACCTAAAACAGGGAAAATCTTTGTCAATTTTTTTTAAATTACATTGACTACTTGTCGTACTACGAGGTGATTCAGATTTAACAGCACGTACATCTTCAATATCTTCCTTTCCTTCCTTATCCAAGGACTTCTTCCACTTCTCTGATTGTTCCATAGCTTTGGCAGTTGTAATAACAACTCTCAAATTTGGGTCACCCATAATCCACAACTGTTCCTGGATTTTTTTGCTCTTGACATGAACGATGATCTGGTCTCTAATCATTTCATCAGTGATGGGGACAAAAAATACAGTTTACAGAAAGAGCATGCAAAGCAGTAAGAAAGTCATCAAATGATTCAGAATTCTCTTGTGCCCTGGTATAAAACTTAAACCTATTCAAAGCAACACTGGAAGCAGGTTTAAATCTAGTCTCAATGCGGGCCATAGCATCTTCAAAAACATTTCTATCACCACTGCCATCCATTTGAGGAAGTGTTCTGGAAAAAACTTGGCCTTCTGACCCTAACGAATTTAGAAGAATATTTGTATTTCTTTCATGAGATAGTCTTTCCCCATCAATAGCTTTAAGATAAGTAAAAAAATCTTCTTTCCACCTTGTCAATGGAATGAGTGGTTCTCCTTTACTTTGAAGGAACTTGTAAGGAGGTTCAAATTGCATCATCTCAAAACAATGTATATGTAAAGGAGAGCATGAGAGAAAAAAAATAAATTTCCAAGGTATTTGAGAAGTATACAGGCTAAAGGCAAAACTCAGATGAGTTTGAAGAATATGTAACAAGTAAAAAAATCATTTTCACAGTGAAACTATCTGGCACATGCATCAACCAAAATTGCCCTCTGTAAAATAGTCGATCAGTAAAACAGGCCGTTACTGAACTCAAAACCTGATTTCCCAATGCATCAACCCCAATCCCAAGAAAATAAAGAATCGCAAATATACCCCGTGCTAAATTACCGAATTGCAAAATAGCGATTTGTTAATACCGAGAAATGCATTTACTCCCGGAAATACCGAAACACAATTAAATAATCGCAACAGAATGCATCAAAATGCGCCAATACTGAAAATCCCCAAATTTGCTATTTAGCATGAGCAGAATAAGGGGAATCTCAACCAGGAGGTACAGTTGGTGGAAGGAAAAAAACACACACAAAAAACAGGTGGATACAATCAGCAACCCTTCAAAGATGCCACTGGAGACCCCGTATGTTATCCAAAATGGCTTCCCTCTACGTGCTTGCTAGTAATGAGAATCAATGCAGCAGCACAGCGCAGGAGGAGGATACAGGAGAGGGTATTCAGGGTGCAGATCACATTGCTGGGCCAGAATGAGGACGAAATCGATGACAAGTACAGAATGAATCGTGCTATGATCATGAGCCTAATTGCTGACCTGGAACCACTACTGCAGCACCAGACCCGTAGCACCAATGCCATCCCAGCGCATGTCCAGGTCCTATGCAGCCTGCACCTGATGGTGTCTGGAAGTTTCCAGGGGGTCGTGGTGGTTGCAGGAGTCGTATCGCAAAGCGCACTTTCACCCTTCTTCAGCAAATTCCTTGATGCCATGGTGACAATAAAACATACCCACATCACTCTCGGGTCGCCGTTGATAGACACCTACTTTCCGCATCTGACGAAAGAGGGACGATAGAGTTATCCGCTCTTGTTTTCTTCTAACTCCGCCACTCCTGGGCCTACTGTCTTTCTGACTTCATTCTGGGGAAGGAGGTAGTGACATACATGCCATCCTTCCAATATTCTGATGTAGATTCTTTTATCAACACTTTGATCTCCGACGTCTCATTTGAGGGTGCCGACTCTACGTCTTTTGACAACTACTGAACAGGTTTCGGGCCGTGCCGGGTCGGAATTATCAACGGCGGAGCGACCTCAATTCCAGACACAGCCTTTTCAGAGCCCTGAAGATTCGCGGAAGCGATGAAACACGTGTCGGCTGGCTGTTTATTAAAGAAAATTAAAGAACTCCATCGGAATAATACTGTGCAGGAGATCCCTGATTATTCTGTTGCTTTGTTGCTTTCTTGTTTGTATATTTACTCATATACGACAAAATTGATTCTCACGTGTGTGCATAGGGTACTTTACTTGTCTAGGTACATACATATACCTAATTTTTTACCCCATCATCACATATGTAATTGTATTTATGCCCCTTACCCTTTGCTTCCCACCCTGCAGGTGACAGCGCATACACCTTGCGTGAATATCTCCTCACTCCCTACCTCAACCAAGCAACACCTCAGGAGCAACGCTACAACGCAGCACATATCAGTACCAGGAATGTTGTAGAGTGAACCTTTGGTATCCTTAAAAGACACTTCAGGATCCTACACAAGACAGGAGGTGCATTGCAGTATAACCCTGTAACCTGCTGCAGGATAATAGAAGTGCGTGCCATGCTGCACAACATTGCTATAAGAAGGGGGATACCAATAGAGGTGAACGCAGATGACAACTTTCGTGATGACCAACGCCACGCACAACACCGACAGGCACACGTGCCAAACACAGCTGAAGGTCAAAGGAGGTGGACATACATCATACAACATCACTTCAGAGGCAAGTAAGAATGAGCCATCACTACATTTTCTGGTGTGCAAATGTTTAATACACATATTCACTTGTTAAGTGAATATGATTAATACGTCAACATGACGCTGACTCAACACATTGTGAGAGATACATATCCGTTGGCATCACAGGAGTATGATCACGATATGTAGATGGCCCATGGTTACATCACCATGGCCAAATAGCCGGTAGTACATGTCTATTTGGGCAATACACGTACCCCCAGCCTCCTGTCGCGTGACTCCTTTACATGTAGAGCTGCACGAACATCGCCTCCTATCATTGGTCTCCGACACAGAGACGCTGCTGACGCTCTATGCCACCCCACTCCCCTCCTCCACTCCCAAGTTGCTGGCACTAAATGTGCCAGACTGCAGATGTTCTACTGCAGTGGTCACCTGGCCTAAGCCCTTGGCCACATCACCGTAGAAATGACCCAGGTCTATCTGCAGTGACACTGATCTGTGTGACAATACAGCTGTGCTGTTGCAGAGCTTGGTGATGGCCCGAGTCAATGAATTTGAACGGAGCAAGTTCTGACGATGGCTCCTGCGCGCGCTGTGTTGCCCTGCTAGGACCACACGGGTTTGCTGCGGTAGGCACTACTTGATGTCTTGATTCCAATCTGCTACAACTGTGGTCAGTTGACGCACAGCGTCTGTCATTGTGCACATGTTGCTTGCCAATTTGAAGATGTTCATGTTTATTGTTCCCACGTGTCTCCCCTGCAGGCACTGAACATGCAGCATCTAGGACTCTACCCCACCGTAGCCGTGTGTAGGCTGTTCGGATCCCTCAGCAAGTCTTCCCAGGGGCCTACGCCGCTGTCTGACTCAGACACGTGCTTGTGTTGGAGCTGGGAGAGTGACATGTGACATGCGGGGGAACACTTGTGGGTGCTGGCCTCTGCTTCGTCTCCATCACCTGCAGGGAGGGGACATGTGCCCTGCGTCTTGGTGGTGTTGTCAGTGGTGGTGGTGATGGTGTTGATGTCAGTGGTGGTGGTGGTGGTGTGGATTGACATCCCTGCGGAGTCTCTCCATCGGTCCCTGCCGGTGTTTCGGATATGATGAGGCGTTCGCTGTCATCAGAGTCCACGGGAGATGCATCTGTGTGTGAAACAGTGCATTGTTGATTTTTATTTCTAACTGTATCTGTTATTCATTTTGAATACTTTGTACTTAATAAATGACATATTTAGACAGACTGTTAGACCTGTGCTGCTGGTCTCATTTCTTGCACATTGGGGACCATACATGCACACTTGGATGACATGACTACAACGCCCATGATGCAACACTTCTGTGAGGGTATATGTGTTAGTCACTTCTTCCTGGACACTGTGATTAGCCTGTGGAATAGACATGGGTACACAGCACACAGTGTATCAGCACAGGCATGCATCTTACCTTGTTCTATGATCGCTGCGCCGGAAGTGTCCATGTGGGTGACTCCCATGACTGCCTCAGGCACAATGGTCCCCTCGACGAGGTCCTCCAGGGCTGTGTTGGGAGTTACCCTGGATGTCCCCCCTCCTGTGGCAGCTGCATCCATCATCCTTTCAGCGATTCGCTCCTTCGCCCCTTTTTCTGAGATCATACCACCTCTTCTTAAGATCGTCTATGCTGCGGTGCGGGACTCCTACCGCATTTACCCTCTCCTTGATGCACAGCCAGATCTTGCGCTTCTCTGCTTCAGGTACCTTGAGTGACAGCTTTCCAAATGACTTGTCATGCTTGCTACTCACCCCCTCTATCAGAAGTCCTAGTTCCTTGTTAGAGAACTTTCTCTTCCTCTTTCTGGGCGTGTCTGAGGTTTGGGATGCATCCTTGTCCATCCTGGATTGCTGTTGTGTGGCTGGTTTGTGAGAGTTGAGTATCTCAGCTTAGCTTCTGTGCTCTGCCTCCTCCTCTGAGCTCCTCAGGGCACTGAATGAAGCATGGGCTGGATGACTTCCTGGTTGTGATGTCATCAGCCTGCTTCCAAAGCAACCCGGTTTTAGCGAAATCAGTAATACCGAATTCGGTAATACTGAATTCGGCAATTGCTAATCTTTATATTGAGCACTCGCTATCGTGCTTTCAGTGTTTCTTTGCGATTTTTACTAATTTGGTAAAAAATACCGAATCTGTTGATGCGTCGCGAAAAAAGAATCCTTATTTGCGATTCCTTATTTATCGCTAATAAGGACTCATTTTACCGAATTTTGATGCATGGGCCCCACTATCTTTTAGTAGAACACAAAAATACGAGATCAAATATTAAGTCTCTCTGTGCAATAAAGAATAAAGATATGCTTGCTTGGCAGAAACTGGTTTAATTTATAAACTATTAGGTCTCTTTGTGCAATAAGGAAATGTTTGCTAGGCAGAAACTGGTTCAATGTTAAAAAAAATAACTAAACAACTTACATGGCAGTCACAATAGAAGAATAAATGCTCTGTAATGCTGAATCCTTAATCGCACATAAAGTAGACAAACTGGTGTGAGCAATCTGTGTTCCAGTTGCTATAGAAACAAATACACAGAAGAAACAAAGATGGCGGCTCACGCATGCATAAATACATCACACGCAGCGTGCCACCGACGAGTTATATCCACTCCTCGAAGGTTCCAAAGAGAGCAGGCTCGAGAACTCCCAAGCTGAGTGGCAACAATTCAAATGGACACAGCACGAGAACAGTTGCGAGGCACAACAGAACAACAGTGAATGCTATTTAAAGTTGAGGTGAAATACATAAAAGTATTACAATTATGAATTACCTTTTCAGTAAAGAGATCACTGTGTCTTGGAATGTGCTTCGGGGGTGTGATTCCCAGCTTTACTCAAAAAGGTCCCAGATGAATGTTGTTGAAGAGAAACGATGGTATGAAACAAAATTAAAGCAGACCGTAGAAATAGAGCACTGTATGAAAAAGTAAAATATTGATGAATCCAAAGGTAATAAATTAAAGTCCTGGGGTGCAAATGAACGTGAATCCAAAGGAGATATATTAAGGTCCATAAACGAGAAAAATTATTTTTAAAACATTTTCATGCAGGTTCTTGAAAACAAGTCACTTGTGTGCTGAGAATAGTAGCAGGTATGCACAAAACAGTATCCCAAGGGGTATAATTGAACAATTATACATTATTTTGTTCATGGTAGTGCTGGAAAGCATCATTTCCAGCACTACCATGAACAAAATAATGACTCCTTGATCCTTTTTAGGATAATACTGTATAGGTATCCTGACTAGATATTGTTTAATAATTTGTTCAATTATACCCATTGGGATACTGTTTTGTGCATACCTTCTTATACCCCAATCCCAATAGGTTGATGGGTCCATACTCCTGTTTTTCTATATAGAGAATAGTAGCAGACACGTTTCCAGTTGTTGCCAAATTTGTAATAAATGGATCCAAGTAGAATATTGTATAAAATATAAGATTTATTCCAAATTAGCGCAGTACATCCAACTGCTCAGGTAGAGATCTTCTCAGCTTCTGCTCCCTGGAACATGGAATGCCATGTACCATGGTAACAGATTACAAAAGGTATTTCAAATGTAAATGGCTTTAAAGGAAAAGCATTTAAAGAGACAAAACAATATAAAGAAAATAATCAGCACCCATTCAGCTCTTCAGGTGCCACTAAATCTGTGCAGCTCAGGTCAACGCCACGTGAGTGTGGGCCCTTGCTGACCGCTGCCTCCGACCTACACTGCGGTCAGCAGGGCTCACAAATGTCAAATCCAATACTGACTTGCAAGGACACGCAATCATCGCTGGCTGCACACCTGCTCAGCTCTTCAGGTGCCACTAACTCTGTGCACCACAACTCATGGACCCTTTATGATTGAGTTTGATGCTGTGGACAGCGGACGCAACAATGTCACCTCAGGCAGTGGAGAAGACCTGGTACAATGACGATGGTGATGAGGCAGGTGTACCACACCCCACTGCAGCTGCAGCAGGAATATTCCAAAAGGAGACAATGATTAACAATTTCTTCACATGAGCACGCTCAGCTCTGGTGCCCCTACCTCAGTGCAGCTCAAGTCATGGACTCTTTATGTTAGAATCCTTAGTGTGTGATTCCAGGTCTGGCGCCCCTACCTCAGTGCAACTCAAGTCATGGACCATTTATGTTAGAATCTTTTGTGTGTGATTTCAGATCTGGTGCCCCTACCTCAGTGCACCACAAGTCATGGACCCTTTATGATTGAATCTGTGTGTGTTATCCGATGATCACTGTTCGCGTTGTTGCCAGCACCAACCACTCCCTGAGGGCTGGCTTACACTCACCCCACACCCATCCAGCACAGGCGTAACTGGACATGTGACCCTGGTAATAAAAAGGACCAGGCACACGTGCCCGTAGCCAGTTTCACAATCTATCTAAGTTTGTCCATGTGGTCATTATGTATGCATGATGGCCCCGGGCCCTACCACATTACATTGTACTGTGGACAGTGGACACAACCATGTCACCTCAGGCAGTGGCTAAGACCTTGGACATGTAGCTTTGTCCCCCCCATAAGCGTAAGTGGGGTGGGCTGGGCTGGTGTACGTCAGTCCAGCTTAGGAGTGTGAAGAATTTGCCCGGGGCTTTGGGCGTGGTACAGTTCTGACCTGGACAAGGAAGTAACTAATGTGTGTGTTTCTGTTGTAGTGTCTGCACCACCCGGCCCACAATCGACAATGTTGCAATTTAGCATGCATCCGGAGGGCGGGCTCACACGAACGAAGAAATGAAGGAGCGCAAGACCGCTTGGGGTCTTGGCTCATACATGCCAAGTGCTGTGTGTATCTGTATTGCCGCAGCATGAGCCAAATGCCTAGCCCTACTTGCAGTGCAAGTTCAGCCAGGCCTGAACTCTACATCTGTGTCCGCCCTATCCGTACCAAAGGCCTACACTCATGTGGCCGCCCATCGACAACTGCCAACATCACTGTGTCATTGTCAGGCTGGTGGACATGCACAGACAGGCATGACAATGGTGTGCCGTAGGAGTGCAAGTGATGCAACCGTGCAGAGCACACAAGTAAATAAGCTCGGGGGACGGAGTAGCAGCTGTGAGGCAAGGTAACACACAGTGATGCTGCACATTTGCCACATGCAAGACATGTCCAACATGAATCTCAAAGTCGCACACATCCCACCCTACCCCCAACAAGCCACTTCACATTTCCTGAATGCAAGCAGATGACAAAATAAAATTAGGGATGAAAGCTCTTTTGTCTGAACTATCAGGCAGGAGCACATCTGCACCTCCGACCTTGGAATTGCATGTGCCTGGCACCCCTGACAGATACTATAGCAGCTGATGATGACTTCCACACTTTGCACAGCCCGACGAAACACCAACGTATACACACCCCACAGACAGAAGTCCTTGCTTATACATTTTTTGCATTTGCCACATAATCCATCATTTGCTGCATATTCTGCAGATTAGAACAACAAAAACATTGTTTCTAATTCAAACAGCTCAAACGTTATCAAAAATGCAGTGACAAGTGTTACAGCGTGTTCGAAGGCTCTTAGCTAGCTGGAATGGACACCTGTTACTTATTGCTAAATGTGAGTGTTAAATTGGTACTATTGGTGCGCAAACCAGTCTGGCTTCTTACTGCTCCTCTCGTGTCTCTTTTTGCATTTCTCTTGCTTCTTTCTTCATCTTTCTTCCTCTTTCTGCACTTCTTTTGCCTCTTTCTGCACATCTCTTCTGCTTTCTGCACCTCCCTTCTTTCTGCACCTATCTTGTTTCTTTCTGCACCTCTCTTGCTTCTATCTTCTGCACCTCTCTTGCATCTTTCTACACCTCTGTGGATTCTTTCTGCACCCCTCTTTCCTCTTTTTATACCTCTCTTGCCTCTTTCTGCACCTCTCTTGCCTCTTTCTGCACTTCTCTTGCCTATTTCAGCATCTCGCTTGCTTCTTGCTGTACCACTTTTGACACTTTCTGTACCTATGTTGATTCTTTCTGTACTTCTCTTGCTTCTTTCTGTACCTCTCTTGCTTCTTTCTGTACCCCACTTCTCTCTTTTTGCACTCCTCTTTCTGCACCCCTCTTGCCTCTTTCTGCACCTCTGTTGCTTCTTTCTGCACTTCTCTTGCTTCTTTCTGCACATATATTGATTCCTTCTGCACGCCTCTTGCCTCCTTCTGCACCCCTCTTCCCTTTTTCTTCACCTCTCTTGCCTCTTTCTGCACTACTCTTACCTCTTTCTATAGTTCACTTGCCTCTTTCTGTACCTCTGTTGATTCCTTATGCACTTCTCTTGCCTCTTTCTGCACCACTGTTGGTGCTTTCTGCCCCTCTCTTGCTTTCTCTACCCCACTTGCTTCTTTCTGCACCCTTCTCACAACTTCCTGCACCCTCTACCCTCCTTCTGCACCTCGTTTGCCACTTTCTGCAACTCTCTTTCCTCTTTTTGCACTTCTCTTGCCTCTTTCTGCATACCTTTTGCTTCTTTCTGCACCTCTCATATCTTTCTGTGCCTCATTTGCTTCTTTCTGGACCCCTCTTGCCTCTTTCTGCACCCCTCTTCCTTCTTTATGTATCTCTCTTGCATCTTTCTGCAACCCTGTTCAATCTTTCTGTACTTCTCTTGCCTCCATCTGCACCTCTGTTGCTTCCTTCTGCCTGTCTTTTGCTTCTTTCTGCACCCCTCTTACGTCTTTCTGTACCTCACATCCCTCTAACGTCTTTCTGTACCTCACCTGCCTCTTTCTGTATTTATTTTGCTTCTTTCTACACCGCTGTTGCTTTTTTAAGCAATTATCTGGCCTCTTTATGCACCTCTCTTGCCTCTTTCTGTACCTCTCTTGACTGTTTCAGCAGTGCTCTCGCCTCTTTCTGCACCTCTTTTGATTCTTTCTGCACTTCTCTTGGCTCTTTCAGCACCTTTCTTGCCTCTTTATTCCTTTCTTTACCTCTCTTACCTCTTTTTGCACTTCTCTTGCCTCTTTCTGCACCTCACTTGCTTCTTTCTGCACTTCCCTTTCTTCTTTTTGCACCCCTCTTGCTTCTTTCTGTACCCCTTTCGCCTCTTTCTGTACCTCTGTCACTTATTTCTGCACTTCTCTTACTTCTTTATGCCCCTTTCTTGCTTCTTTCTGCACCTCTCTTCCCTCTTTCTGTACCCCTCTTCCCTCTTTCTGCACTTCTTGTACCTCTTTCTGTACCTGTGTTGGTTCTTTCTGCACTTCTCTTGTCTCTTCCTGCACCCTCTTCCCTCTTTTTGCACCTCTCTTGCCTCTTTCTTCACCTCTCTTGCTTCTTTCTGCTCCTCTTTTGCATTTTTCTGCACCTCCATTGGTTGTTTCTGCACTTCTCTTGCTTTTTTACGCACATCTCTTGCTTCTTTCTATACCCCTCTTGCCTCTTTCTGCACCCCTCTTTCCTTTTTCTGCACCTCCCTTGCCTCTTTCTGCGGTTCTCTTGCCTCCTTCTGCGCCTCTGTTGCTTCATTCTGCACTTCTCTTGCCTCTTTCTGCACCCTACTTGTCTGTGTCTGCACCTTACTTACCTCTTTCTGCATATCTATTGCTTCTTTATGCTGTTCTCTTGCCTCTTTCTAGACCTCTCTTGCCTCTTTCTGTACCTCACTTACCTGTTTCTGCACATCTTCTGCTCCTTTCTATAGCCCTGTTGCTTCTTTCAGCCATTCTCTTGCCTCTTTCTGTGCTTCTCTTACCTGATTCTCCACCTCTCTTGCCTCTTTCTGGACCCCTTCTGCCTGTGTCTGCACCTCTCTTGCTTCTTTCTGCAGCCCTCTTGCCTCCTTCTGCACTTCTCTTACATCTTTCTGTACCTCACTTGCCTCTTTCTGTACCTATTTTGCTTCTTTCTACACCTCTTTTGCTTCTTTCAGCAATTCTCTGGACTCTTTATGTGCTTCTCTTTTCTGTTTCTGCACCCCTCTTGCCTCTTTCATCAGCTCTCTTGCTTCTTCTGCAACTCATGTGCTTCTTTCTGCATCCCTCTTGCCTCTTTCTGCACCCCTCTTCCCTCTTTCTGTACTTCTCTTGCCTTTTTCTGCACCCCTGTTCCCTTTTACTTCACCTCTCCTGCCTGTTTCTGTACCTCTCTTGCTTCTTTCTGCTTTTCTTTTGCCTCTTTCTACACCTCTGTTGCTTCTTTTGGTACTTCGTTTGCTTCTTTCTGTACCTCTCCTACGTCTTTCTGTATCTATTTTCCTTCTTTCTGCACCTCTGTTGCTTTTTTCAGCAATTCTCTTGCCTCTTTGTGCACCTCTGTTGCCTCTTTATGCACCTCTCTTGCCTGTTTCTACAGTTATTGTGCCTCTTTCTGTATCTCTTTTGCTTCTTTCTATACTTCTATTGCATCTTTCTGTACTCCTCTTGCCTCTTTCTGCACCTATGTTGGTTCTTTCTGTACCTCTCTTGCATATGTCTGCCCAGTTCCCTCTTTCTGCATCTCTTTTGCATGTTTCAGCAACTCTCTTACCTCTTTCAGCAATAATTTTCCTCTTTCTGCACCTCTGTTGTTTCTTTCTGCACTTCTCTTGCCTCTTTCTTTATCCCTGTTGCTTATTTCTGCACTTCTCTTGCTTCTTTCTGTATCTCTCTTACTTCTTTCTACACCCCTTGTACTTCTTTCTGCACCCCTCTTCCCTCTTTCTGCGTCTTTCGTGACTATTTCTGCACCTCTGTTGCTTCTTTCTGCACTTCTCTTGCCTCTCCTTGCACCCTCTTCCCTCTTTTTACACCTCTCTTGCCTCTTTCTTCACTTCTCTTGCCTCTTTTTGTACTATTGTTGCCTCTTTCTGTACCTCACTTGCTCTTTTCTATACTTCCCTTGCTTCTTTCTGCACCCCTCTTGCTTTTTTCTGCACCCCTTTTGCCACTTTCTGCACCTCTGTTGCTTCTTTCTGCACTTCTCTTACTTCTTTATGCCCCTCTCTTGCTTCTTTCGTACCTCTCTTCCCTCTTTTTGCACCCTTCACTCTTTTTGCACTTCTTGTGCCGCTTTCTGCACCCCTCTTGCCTCTTTCTGTACTCTGTTGATTCTTTCTGCACTGCCCTTGCTTATTTCTTTCTGTACCTTACCTGCCTCGTTCTGTACCTATTTTGCTTCTTTCTACACCTCTGTTGCTGTTTTAAGCAATTCTCTTGCCTCTTTGTGCACCTCTCATGCCTTTTTCTGTACCTCTCTTGCCTGTTTCAGCAGTGCTCTTGTCTCTTTCTGCACTTCTCTTGCCTCTTTCTGCACCTCTCTTGCCTCTTTCTGCACCTCTCTTGCCTCTTTCTTCCTTTCTTCACCTCTCTAGCTTCTTTTTACACTTCTCTTGCCTCTTTCTGCACCTCACTAGCTTCTTTCTGCTTTTCCCTTGCTTCTTTCTACACCCTTACTTGCTTCTTTCGGCATCACTTTTGCCTCTTTCTGCACCCCTCTTTCCTCTTTCGGTACCTCTCTTGCTTCTTTCTGCACTTCTCTTACTATGCCCCTCTCTTGCTTCTTTCGTTATCCCGCTTCCCTCTTTCTGCATCTTTCTTGCCTCTTTCTGCACCTCTGTTGCTTCTTTCTGTCTTTATCTTCCTGTACCCTCTTCACTCTTTCTGCACCTCTGTTGTTTCTTTTTGCACTTCCCTCGCCTTTTTCTTTATCCCTGTTGCTTATTTCTGCACTTCTCTTGCTTCTTTCCGTACCTCTCTTACTTCTTTCTACACCCTTTGTGCTTCTTTCTGCGCCCCTCTTCCCTCTTTCTGCATCTTTCGTGCCTCTTTATGTACCTCTGCTGCTTCTTTCTTCACTTCTCTTGCCTCTTTTTGCACACCTGTTACCTTTTTCTGTACCTCACTTGCTCTTTTCTATACTTCCCTTGCTTCTTTCTGCACCCCTCTTGCTTTTTTCTGTACCCCTTTTGCCACTTTCTGCACCTCTGTTGCTTCTTTCTGCACTTCCTTCTTTATGCCCCTCTTTCTTCTTTCGTTACCTCGCTTCCCGCACCCCTCTTCACTCTTTTTGCACTTCTTGTGCCACTTTCTGCACCCCTCTTGCCTCTTTCTGTACTCTGTTGATTCTTTCTGCACTGCCCTTGCTTATTTCTTTTTGTACCTCACCTGCCTCTTTCTGTACCTATTTTGCTTCTTTCTACACCTCTATTGCTGTTTTAAGCAATTCTCTTGCCTCTTTCTGTACCTCTCTTGCCTCATTCTGCACCTCTCTTGCATGTTTCAGCAGTGCTCTTGCCTCTTTCTGCATCTCTTTTGTTTCTTTCTGTACTTCTCTTGCCTCTTTCTGCACCTCTCTTGCCTCTTTCTTCCTTTCTTTACCTCTCTTGCCTCTTTTTGCACTTCTCTTGCCTCTTTCTGCACCTCACTTGCTTCTTTCTGCTTTTCCCTTGCTTCTTTCTGTACCCCCTTTGCCTCTTTCTGCACCCCCTTTGCCTCTTTCTGCACCCCTCTTTCCTCTTTCTGGACCTCGCTTGCCTTTTTCTGCAGTTCTCTTGCCTCCTTCTGCACCTCTGTTGCTTCTTTCTGCACTTCTCTTTCCTCTTTCCGCACCCTTCTTGTCTATTTCTGCATGTCACTTACCTTTTACTGCACATCTCTTGCCTCTTTCTGCAGTTTGCTTGCCTCTTTCTAGACCTCTCTTGCCTCTTTCGGCACCTCACTTGCCTGTTTCTGCACATCTTCGGCTCCTTTCTATACCTCTGTTGCTTCTTTCAGCAATTCTCTTGCCTCTTTCTGCATTTTTCTTGCCTGTTTCTCCACCACTCTTGCCTCTTTCTGGACCTCTCCTGCCTGTGTCCTCACCTCTCTTGCTTCTTTCTGCAGCCCTCTTGCCTCTTTATGCACCACTCTTACATATTTATGTACCTCACTTGCCTCTTTCTGTACCTATGTTGTGTCTTCCTACACCTCTGTTGCTTTTTTCAGCAATTGTTTTTAGACTCTTTCTGCAGCTCTCTTGCTTCTTTCGCGACTCACTTGCTTCTTTCTGCATCCCTCTTGCCTATTTCTTCACCCCTCTTCCCTCTTTCTGTACCACTCTTGCCTTTTTCTACACCCCTGTTCCATTTTTCTTCACCTCTCCTGCCTGTTTCTGTACATCTCTTGCTTTTTTCTGCACTTCTTTTGCCTCTTTCTGCACCTCTGTTGCTTCTTTCTGTACTTCTTTTGCTTCTTTCTGTACCTCTCGTACATCTTTCTGTACCTGTTTTGCTTCTTTCTACACCTCTGTTGCTTTTTTTCAGAAATTCTCTTGCCTCTTTGTGCACCTCTCTTGCCTCTTTATGCACCTCTCTAGCCTGTTTCTACAGTTCTCTTGCCTCTTTCTGTACCTCTTTTGCTTCTTTCTGCACTTCAATTGCCTCTTTATGCACTCCTCTTGCCTCTTTCTGCACCTCTGTTGTTTCTTTCTGTACCTCTCTTGTATATGTCTGCCTGTTCCCTCTTTCTGCATCTCTTTTGCCTGTTTTAGCAACTCTCTTACCTCTTCTGCAGTACTTTTTCTCTTTCTGAACCTCTGTTGTTTCTTTCTGCACTTCTCTTGCCTCTTTCTTTATCCTTGTTGCCTATTTCTGCCCTTCTGTTGCTTCTTTCTGTACCTTTCTTACCTTTCTTACTTCTTTCTACACCCCTTGTGCTTCTTTCTGCACCCCGCTTCCCTCTTTCTGCATCTTTCTTGCCTTTTCTGAACCTCTCTTGCTTCTTTCTGCACCCCTCTTGCCTCTTTCTTCACCCCTCTTTTCTCTTTCTGCACCTCTCTTGCCTCTTTCTGCAATTCTCTTGCTTCTTTCTAAAACTATATTGCTTCTTTCACCAATTCTCTTGCCTATTTCTACACTTCTCTCACTTCTTTCTGCGCCTCTCTTGCCTCTTTATGCACCCTTCTTCCCTCTTTGTGTACCTTTCGGCACTCCTGTTGCCTCTTTCTGCACTTCTCCTGCCTGTTTTTCACATCTCTTGTCTCTTCCTGTACTTCTTTTCCCTCTTTCTACACCTCTGTTGCTTCTTTCTGTACTTCTTTTGTGCCTTTCTGTAACTCTCCTACTTCTTTCTGCACCCCTCTTTCCTCTTTCTGCACCCTTCCTCCTTCTTTGTGCACCTCTCTTGCCTCTTTCTGTACCTCTCTTGTCTCTTTCTGCAGTTCTCTTGCCTCTTTTTGCACCTATTTTGTGTCTTTCTCCACCGTTCTTCCTCTTTGTGGACTTCTGTTGCCTCTTTCTGCATTTTCTTGCTTCTTTCTGCACCTTTCTTCTGCTTTCTGCACCTCTCTTCCCTCTTTCTGCACTTCTCTTTCTCCTTTCTGCGCCTTTCTTTCTCTTTATGTACATGTTTTACCTATGTAGGCATTGTTCAAAATTAGCATTTAAAAAACCTAGAAATTCACTGAAAATAAAACAGATTTCAGTGATGTTATATTTAGGAATTAGCATTTAAAAAACCTTAGAAATTCACTGAAAAAACAAAGGTTTCAGGGACGTTATAATTAGTGATTAGAAGTTAGAAAATGTTAGAAATTAATTGAACAAACAACAGGTTTCAGGGACATTATAGTTAGGCTGACATTTCACTCATACAAAAACTGAGAAATTCTGCTGTGATAGTTAGCTGAGCTAACTATAACTCGCTCCCCCACAATGCATTGCTAATGATGTCACATATTACATCACTCATGAGATGGTCAGTGACATCTCTTATGACATCACTGATGACATCTCAAATGACATCACTAATCACATCATCCACTCAATATCTGATGCACCTCCTCACACCCTAATAGAACCTTTGATATACCCACTCTAACATATAGACTACCATTCTCGAAACCATAAACACACCAATACCAGTTAGTACATACCTGCTCACTGATGTATAAGTCTACACACACATCCACTCACTAACCCACACAGTCACTCATACATGCAGTCACTCATCAATACAGCCACTGATATATGCACTCATATACCCATACAGACAGTCACACACCGCTGCTCACCCATAGAGTTACTCAAACACCTACTCAGTCACCCAAAGAATCAATTACACTGCCATTTACTTACCTATACAGTTATACACGCACACCACCTCACTTATTCATACAGATAGTAACACATACTTACTCTCTTCTACAATCACTGACACAAGCACACACTCATCCACACAGCCACCCCCACAATCACTCACTCTCACATATAGTCACTTATGTTCTCCAACAATCACATATACTGCCTTTCACATATGTAGTTACTTACACACATACCACTGAGACATCCATTCACTCGCCAACACAGCCATACGCACACTCACTCACACATACAGCCCCTTGCAGATGCACTCATGAACCCATACACCCAGTGAATCACCCACTTACACATCCATGCAGGGAGTCACACACACCCCTACCCACCCCCAAAGACAATCAGGCAGCCATACAGGTACTCAGACAACCAATCATTAACCCATATCAACACTCATGAAGCTACTCACCAACTCATACAGACACTTACACACCAACTGACAGACTGACAGACTGATACAGACATCCACACAGTTTAGTCATTTACCCATGCATTCACTAAGACATGTTTAATCACTCACTTATACAGGCAGTCATGCTCCCACTAAATCATCCAATTTGGACACTCATACACCCACTCATTCTTCAAAACATCTTGGTGTGTATATATATGCAATCCTGACCTTCTTCTTTTAGGGGCATTGTATGCAATTTTTCACAATAGCTAATGATTATGAGGAGTTATGTGTCTCTAGGTTTCAGACCATGGTGCTAAATGAGTGACTCACCTCATTCTATGATCCTGTTTGGGTAGCAAAGGCCTGTGAGGAGTATCACTTTGGGCAAACATTTATCACCCCATTACATGATAAGGTACCATTTATTTGGATTTCAAACGTATAGTCAAATATGAACTTAACCACTACGTTCTCCCCTGATTTTTTCATAATTTTTTTACATTTATTGTTTACCATTGGCCAAACTATAGATCTGAATAGTGGCCATGTAAATGGAGAGCTCACCTCTTTTTAAAATTATTTTATTTAAGTTGTTAACATTTGGCACTTGCACTATTTTTAACTATAATTATTTATTATTTTCACTAGCCTCTCTTTTTGATCAGCTTATTTAGCATATGATGTCTGTAGGATCAGGAAAATGCATTGTTAAGTAATTGATGACTATGGTGTTATTCATTAATAATGTGTATAAATTTAATGAGCAGGAGAAGGCTTTCTCTATGACTTAAAATAGGTATTTTTTACATGTTTTTCCTTTGTTCCTAGTAGTATGTTGTTTAGTTTCATTGTATGCTGCTATTGACTGAGCAGGGAGGAGGGTACTTTGTGTTGCTATATCAACTAAAAATGGGACATAGCATGTCATGTGATCAAGGTTGTGGCAACACAGCCGAAACGCATCATGCCGATCTGCACGAAATAAATTGCACTAATTGAACCTACAGCACGTTGTGGTCTGTACCTGTGTTTCCGAAGACTTGGAGTTGTGGGATTGGGATTTTTCATATATATATATATATATATATATATATATATATATATATATATATATATATTACCTACTGGCATCGCCAGTAGGTATATATAGTTAGGATTTTTTCCCTATGGGATTTCTGAAAATTCTATGTCTAATAACTTTGGCGTTTGTGGACGGAATTGGCTGAAATGTTCTGGAAAATGGCACATTTTATTTCTGAGCAGCTCCTGGAAATTTGGGGGGTGTTCGGCAAGGGGGGGCTGAGATAAAAGGGGGGTCCCAAAACGCGTTTTTCCCATGTTAATTTCCATAGGGCGGTTGGCCTCACTTTTAGCCCGAACGGCTGAATGGATTTCCACCAAACTTGGCAAAATTGTAGGGACTGTTAGCCTGATGTGCCTTTGCTAGGTCTCAATATATGTGCTTCAGTGGATTTTGAGAAATTAACGTTTAAAACAAGATATATTGTAGTGTAGTTCCTAGTTTCCCACTAGGCCCTGCGCATTGGAATAACATAAACAGTAGTATCGACGTGGAACTGCTTATATTCCAGGCCTCCACTGACTATGCTAAACTTAATTGGGTTGTGTTACCAACTAGCTCAGAGGTCACTGGAAACTTTCTTCTCTGCATAGGAAGTGATCAGCTTCCTTGGCACAGACAAGAAGGGATTCAGCTTTCCAACAACCGTGCAACATGACAACTTTGCTCCTCAGATCAAGAGTCGATCTCTAGGGTCGTGTGAAACAATAGACATAGATTTCACTCAGTCAGTCTAGTGCAGTTTACTTTCACGGTATGTAGAGAATAGAGAGACGGGCGTGTATCAATAAAGGTTAACATTTATTGAACAGTCTTTCTTCTCGTACAAGAGAAATGTATTGCCACAATTGCAATAACTGTTATTATAAAAAGTACGTACAGTAAGATAAGAATAGCAAAATAGAACTGTAAAAGCATTGATATGGTTTCTTAGCCATACAATGGTTTAAAAGTAATAAAACATTTATACAGTCATATATACATTAGGCTAACATACTCAACTGGTGCTTCTAACTAAGCCTACCCCAGTGTGCCTGACCTAGGCCTAACACGTGAGAAGGGGAGTAAGTAAGTAGCTTAAGTTAAGTTGGTTTTACCAAGGTTTGTTTCAAGAATTCTCTTCTAAGGGTTTAGTCAACACCATACCTCTGAATAGAATGATGGAGGATTGGTATCTCCTTCAGGGGTCTCTCTCGATATCCCAGTCACCTGCGAGGGTAAACTGGAAGCGCCGGGACTGGATTTCTCTGCACGAGAAAGGCAGCGGCTTCCCTCAGCGCGTCTGGAGGAAGGAGGGGTGACAGCGTCCGCGGGCAGCTGGGCTGGATGTCTTCGCAGAGGACGGCTGCACGGCTCCTCAAGCGTACTGCACCATAGGTCGCGCTGTAGCGGCGATAATGGTAATCAGTAGCTTCACCACCACAGGATAGCAGGCTGCAGCGACAGAGTGCTAGTTTTTACCAACACGGGGTCATGCAGGCAGCTGGCATCAGCAACATGTTCGCTCATTGCTTAAGGCAACGTTGGTAATATTTATACCTGACAGGTGCCGGGTTTGACGCAAGTTTGCTGGACATAAGACGTCAATTAAAGATGTCACTAGGAAGTGATAGTTATCAGTTGCTCATTAGAGTTCCATTACTAATCAAAACATAGCAAGCGGGGATTTCCAGGTTTGCTAAGTTTTTATCTTGTTGAAGAACTCGGAGTGTTATCTAGGAATATCAGATAGTGACTGCTGCTCTGTCATTGCACTAATTGGTCGCAAAGGAAGTAGCAGAGAGTCATGCTGGAATGTGGCTCTGTGGCTCTGCTCGTGTGAGGCCAGAGATGACTTTTCAGAAAATCGTACTTGAACGGTTATGCCAATATAGGGAAAAAGGGCTTTATAGCCGAATAGGGGCATAAGGTCACAGTATCGATCAGGAACCTAGATAAGCACATGACACCCACTCCACGAATTCATGTCCATCAAAATTACTAAAACTAAGCAATTGGATGTATGTGTAACATTGTGTAACATAGCCCACCCCAAAATACATAAATGCATTTGAAAATAGGCGTACTTGTAATACATGGAATTTAGGTACTGTACGTAGTGTTAAAGCATAGTAATCATTCAAAAAATTATTGCATATGAAATCAATGAACGATTATGCATAAAGAATTACACATGAAGTATCTCTGACAGAAGAAATGCGAGATAAATCATCACATAAAAATGCATTGTAATAATATGTGTGCTAGAGGCTGGTGTTATGTTGTTATGTCTCTAGATGTGTTTTTAGAAATAGAAGTGTGAAGCTTCTGTTCTCTAAGAATAGTTTTTACGTTAAGCAAAGAATTGTTCGTGCCAAAAGGAGAGGGTCAATATTAAAAAATTGTCCAATTCAAAGAAAAATCAGTTTACCAAAGCTCCTGGCAGTTTTTTTGTTGATCAAAACTGAAGGCCGAATTCAGAGTTCATGGGAACGCTGTGTGTCGGAAAGCTTCTCAAAAGTTATTGTTTCTCTGTGGGTGAGAACATCGTATCAGACAGGCTCGCAAAGAATTGGTCTACAAAATCAGGTGATAGTTCAACCAAATTAGATAGCGCTGTAACTTGGCAGGTGTGAGAATGATCACAGAACGTTGTACCTGGATGATGTTGCTTTTGTCACTCGCTCCACTGTTACCACTTGGCTGTAGTACAGGAGTCTCCACGAATGCCGTCATCAGGATTGGTAGCCGCTGGGGACAACACAATGCGTGAGCCGTTATTGGACTTAGCAAAGTATCGACGTCCATTGGTACTGCTGATGGAAGTGAAAGACAGATGTCCAACACGCATTCCTCGCCGCAAAGCATACACCGTAGCACAGGTAAAATGCAATTTTGCCATATCGGTCTGAATGAAAGGAACCAGGTCATGTTTAGATCTCTCAGCCTGGCCAATCCGAGGACGTTAGTTATCCTGTCCCTGTAGCGCATTGCTAGGATTGTCTCTTCCATTCCCATGGGAGCTATGTCTGAGCCGAGGCTTGCCATAACGTAGCAGGAGGGTCAAAAATAGAATCCCTGCGATGAGTCCAAAAAATAGTGGAATACCACCAAAGATGGAGTGCACAAAATTAGGAAAGATTCCCAAAATTGCCTGGAAGGGTGTTAGCAGTCCCGTAAAGACTGTCTTAAATATGCCTGGGATGCTTGTAGCACTAGACATGTTAAGGAGTTGGTCGAGCATTTGTACGAAATGCACGGGGCAATTTGTTGATAAAAGGTCATGAACCTCAGTAGCCGTCCTTGCGACTAGAAGATCATACGTCTCTTTAGATGACGTTATAGGCACTGTTGTCTGTAAAAGCACAGATTTCATTTTGCTTAATGTATCAATTCGTATAGAATAGAGATTCAGACGAGGCCAGAGGGGAGTCACTATGTCTGGAGGCCCGCTCGGGAACAATGCTTGCATGCAACATTTGACCATGGACGTTACTTGTACTAGATAACTTTTTCCGGGCGCGAGGCCACAGCACCTGTGATCCGTTCTTAGAATGTAACTCCCATTTGCGAGTTGCATAAAGAAGGGCTCTATCTGAGTTGCAGGTGTGACTAGCTGGTGGCATGAAAGGTTGTTTGAATTGCCATCACATGCTCCGTGTAAATTAATACCCTGACACAAAAGTATACCGCTTAGTGAGTGTTTACAGTTGTCACCACTAAGAAATACATTTTTGTCGCTGTCACTATAGCAAGAATGAGTGTATGGTAATTTCCATTCGGATTTAACATATCCCTTACCCAATTGTTCATATTGGCCAGCAGGTATGTATTCAAGGCACTTTTTAAAGCGGAAAGTTGTTATCGGAATAGTGATAACCCCGTGTATTATCCATTCAATGACAGGGCTCCCTGACATTGTCAATGGTAATCTCTCGAGTTTCTCGATGCTCAAAATTGTATAGTCTGCTCCTTTCTGTGCCAAACTGATCTGTTTATCAGTAAGGTTAAAAATGGAAAATAATGACGTTGTGTTTATCAAACGCCAAGGCACATAGCCTGAACGAAGATTTTGCAGCGTCCAGCCTAATTCTATAATAGAGCGTAATTGAGATTGGCCATGTTGTAACATTAGCAAATCTCTGTCTATCACATCAAAGGCAGATGATACAATATTGTCCAAAGAATATATTCTGGAAGACAGAGTCATTAACCCATTGTCTACTACAGAAAGTTATTTTTCCAAATTAATACGATCAATTTCTCGTATCTTTTCAGCAGTTTCAATTTGCTTTACTTTCCAAGCCTCGTTGTAAGCAGCATAGATGCTGGTCGCTATGAAACGCTTTTGACGCTGTTTGCGTGGTCCAAGAATGAAATCGCGCAAATCAGCACCATCTTTTAATAAAGACAAGTGTTGCTTAATTTCAGCCAGTGTGGATGTAGTTAGCCATTCTAGGCAGAGTTTGCCTACACTGTATGTGGTTATAATTCCTGGATGTTGTCTCTGGGAATATCTAGGGTCTAATCTGGTCATTTTTAAACCCTGTGTTTTGTTCAGGAATCTATCTTGACAGCTATTTGTGTCTGTAGGCCAGATTAACCACTTTTTCCAATCAGGATGTGTTCTGTTGAAATGTAAAATGTGTGACACGTCTAACTCATTATCTGCAGTTGTATTCTCAGCTATTGGCTTTGGTATAGACGGTGTTTTCATTTCTTTGTTCTTGGCTAGGCCAAGACAAGATGTTTGGTGTACAGTGTCATTTAAAAATAACATTTGTTCCGGTATCATGCAGGTTCTAAAAAGTGCTTCTATGCCTTGCACCTGCCAATCTTTTGTACCCCAAATTGATTTCGTTTCAATATTAGTTTTCCAATAATCAAAACCAAATGTCATCATTTTGTCATAAAATGCTTCTGAATATATCAATTTTGAATTTGTCAGCATTGTTTTCATTCCTGTTTTATCTAACAGTTTATAATAAAACGTTTCTGCATCACTGGTGTTAAACCCTGAAAAATATTTGAATTTCTCAAAAAATGCTTTAGAACTGCTTTTAGGTGGTGTAGAACAATGTTCCCATTGGTTATACATAAAAACATTTCTAGGCTGTGCAGATTTATGCAAGTAATGATCCCCATAGTGGGTATAACAGAATAACTGCTCATAACTAGATGAACCTTGTAAATAATCATGATCTGTGAATCTAGCTGACATTACTAAATCAGACATCATGTCATTAATACTGTTAAAGTCCCAATTATCAGAGAATGTACTTGGTGTAACAAAGTCACTTAAGGAAACCTTTAGTTGATGAGGATACTTCAGGATTTCGACCGGACCATAGATCTCATAGTCTGTTTTCTCCCATACTACCCCACCAGGTATTGGAATTGCTGTGACATTTACTGTTGACAGTTCTCTTTTCTTCACGTGGGATGATCTGTGAGGTTTCAGGACTAGGTTGATGTTCTGACTTGCTGTGTCCATTCAATTGTAATGAACTTCCCTAAAATTAAAACTAAAATTAGGCAGAGTAGGAGTATGAATACCCCTGTAATAATCCAATGCTCAATCAACGGCGAATCCAGATAAAGTTCTTTGATTTGTTGAAGGAGTCCTGTTGTATTTTCTTTAGAATACTTTTTTGTTTCTGGCATCACTTCGGGGTCATTTAAATCTTCAGAGAAGTTGTCGAAGTTGATGAAATAACCAGAGGCAGTTCTGTCAATTGATGGGATTGTTCTTTCAATCTGTCTCTCGGTAGCACTTTCTGATGCCACATCATTGTAGACTGGTGTTGTTTCTTGACGAACTGTTTCAATCTGTGTTTCAAGAGGCACGAGTTCCATGGCATTATTGCATAGTCCTTCATTGTGCACTGCAGGCTGATCGAATGTGATTAGTCTTTCAGTTTGAACCTCTTGGATTGTTGCAAGTTTGGGTATTCTGTTGTTTCTTGGGAGTCCACTGGGCCTACTGTTGATTATAGGCCACATGCTTGTGGTTTTACCAGATCGATGGACACGACTCTGTTCTCCTTTTTACCAGCAAGGGGCGGTAGCACAACTGATCTTGTTCCGGTAACTGCTAAGACAGGTACTGCTTTTCTGTAAGAAGGCCCAAATTCCTTCTTAACCGTGATCTTTTCTCTGACTAGATCCCCAATCTTTGGAATCCAGACAGGCCTTGCTGGGGCTGTTGCGGGTGGTGCCTCGTCAGTGGTACTTGGCTGTTGCTTTAACTTTATGTTGCTTAATGATTTTCTTGTTTCATTCAGTTCCTGTAAAACAGCCAAACGGTCTTTTACTTCAAACTGCTTTGTTTCTTTTTGTACCACTGACATCTGACTATCGAGGTCCTGAACGCGCATTCTTATTCCGAACAATAGTTCGTATGGGCTGAAACCTTTTAGAGAATTTCTTGGCATGTTGTTAAGACTAGTCTGGACACTTATTAAATGTTTGACCCACCCAGCGCCTGAACCTAATACCTTCGCTGTTATAGATTGCTTTATGTCCCGGTTTTTTCTTTCTACCACACTATTCCCTTCGGGATGCGACGGACAAGAATACCGCAACCCAATTCCCATGCTGGCCATGGCCTCCCTATAAGCTCGAGAGCTGAAAGCAGGACCCTGGTCAGAATGGAACGTGGTAATTGCGTATGTGCCGATATGGACTCGCTAATCTTTTATAACCGTTCTAGCGTCAGCCGAGCGCTGGTGGCCTCATTATTTTAAGTGCATTTCGTCTTAACTATTAATAGGACGCAGGACGGGGTGTAGGCAGCGTTACGCTCTTTCTGATTGGTAGCCGGTAGCAAGGTTCGCTACTGCGATCCCTATTGCAGTTTTCACAGTTGTTTGCATATATTTGGTGTTCTACACTCATTCCCGGCCACCAGAATACTGATTGTAATTCAGTCAGTGATTCCTTGATCTTTCTGTGCCTAAGACCCAAACCCATGTGTGCGTCTGCTATTAAAAATATTCTCCTGTTCATGTTTGGAATTACTCTATCCCCCACTCCAGGGATTCGAGCAAAAGGAACGGAGTTTGCATCGATTATGTATGCATAATTGAGTGGATAGTTTACGGGTAGTGCTGCACAGTCGCCTTTTACGGTCGTTTTTACTGCTAGCATAGTTTCCCCGTCTATATACTTATCTGTACGCTTTTTTGTGGCTACGGAAGCCGGGTTAGTTGCTTCCGCGGTGGCTGTATTAGCCAATGAATTCCCTGCAACGTGAACGCCATCACGTTGAAGACTCTGTGCGTGAATCACGTGAGTCTTTTGTAGTTCTTTGTGTAAAAGAGCTACTTGTTCCCAAAGCAATTTATGCTTTATTGTGGCACCTGTGTCATCTTTGTAGTCGTTTTCGATCCAACTCTGCAGTTTGTTATTGTAAGAGTTGACGCAAAAATGAGAATCGCACACGATAAGTGTGGGGAATTCGCGTTCTGCATTTTCGAGCGCCATCTTTAAAGATCTGATTTCAGTTCTCTGAACCGAACAGTTTCTTACAGATTCAGTTTTTGTTACTTTCGGTCTGAATTTACCGCACAGCCAACGACCTTTAATAATCGCACATGCTGCATCGTAGGATTTTCTCTCTACGTTGAAATGCTGTACAAAGCTATCTGTATAGATTATACATGCGTATTGTGGGAGAGGCAGGATTTCGATTGGCAGAGGATATTCTTCTTCATATTCTAAATCATTCAGTTCTTCGTATTGCGGGGCGAAATAGTATTTCACGTCTTCCGCTCCTAGAGAATCTATGCACTGTATCCATTTTGGATCCAGTGACACTGTAGGCAGGTTTACTGGGCTGAATAGCGCCTCGAAGGCGGATTCCGCTGTAAGGATATTAATCCGTTTGCCGTGTGCTAGTTCTCGTTCATTTGCTAATGCGATTTGTACTGCGTTCACAGTTCTTTCTGTGCGACTGAATGTTTTTTCTGCTTGTGTGTACAAGTGAGACTTAATTGAAATTGGTACCTTTTCTCCCTCATTAGAGGTTAGGTATGTGAATCCGCATCTTCCTGGGATGACTCGGATTACAAGATCACGTGTGTTGTCACGTGTATCTAATTTTGTTTTTGCTAACATGTCTGTTTGCAGTGATCTCAAAATTTCTGTGTGTTTTTGAGTCCAATTGATTTGTTTTAAATCAGGTTTTATTAGTTCGTAGAGAGGTTTAACCCTCTCTGCGTAATTTAGGATGTAAGTTCTTCCGAAATTCAGAAAACCTAGTATGGATTGTAAATTCTTCAGCGTTTTTGGAGCTTGGAGTACAGCGCACTTCTCTAAGAAGTTGTGCGCTAGGCTTTTCCCTTCACTTGATAATTCGTACCCTAAGAATAGTACTGTTAGATGGGCAATTCGGGACTTTTTAAAGTTGAATTTGTAACCCTCTGCTGCGAACCCAAGTATAATGGTGTTCACCCTTTTCAAGTGAGTATCCAAGTCGTCGTCTGTGAGATAAATATCATCTACGTAAGATAATGCTTCATCATCATAGATTTGTAGTAACTCTGTTACCCTAGCTGAGAATAGTCCTGGGCTGTTCTTGAACCCCTGTGGGAGTCGACAGAATTTTTTCTGTGACCCAAATGCGGAGAAAGCGGTCAAGTATCTGCTTTCTGGTGCAATGTTTTGACAAAAGAAACCATTAGAAATGTCTAATGTCGTTTTATATTTTTTCCTAACTATGTTATTCATTAGGGCTGCACTATGCGAGTTTTGTACTGCAAAAGTTTTGCAACATGTATTAAGGTGTCTGTAGTCCAAAACTAGACGATATGAATTGTCTGGCTTGGAGACAGGAAACAAAGGATTGTTCATTTGAGAGGTGCATGTTTCAATCACCCCCTGGTACTCAAGTTGATCTAAGATCTCCCTGACCTGTTTTTTAGCTTCTTGCTTTATGGGATACTGCCGTTGGGCAGTTGGTTCACTTTTTAGTTGGATTTTGTGAGGCGTTGAATCCTCATCCCATCCTACATGATTTTTATACAATGCAGGTGCCTGGGCTACTGCCCATTTCCTTGCATATGTGTATTTTTTGTGAATCGGTATGTGATTCGAGAAGGCAGGCATAATTACCTCTTCGCCACGAGGGCACTCCCTGACAAACTCCGGGGGCCAATCTTTTTCAGCTAACAGAATATCATAGCCTTTCGAGAGCTTATCCCAAAACAGACCCTTAATTTTCCTAGTCTTATCACCCTCTATACGCAATGTTATTTCGTATATTTTATGGGGCTCGCTAAGCCTGGCGTCGGCAGTTTCAACCTGAATGTATTCATTCGTGTCCACTGTCTCCAGATGACTCATCAAGATCTTGCGCGCTATACTGATTTCTGCTGCACTGTCCAACATTGTCAATGCCCACTCCCCGTTTTTCAACTGTGTCCTCAGTATTCTCGGCATGGTTGATTACTCTAATACTGGCTACCTTCTTTTTCTGAAATTGAGATTTCTTATTTTGAGCAGGTTCCTTGTCTTTGGACTTGGTGTGCTCTCCTGGGTCTGACCGTCCTCTTCTTTCCGAATTCTGTGGAAAAGATCGAGAGGGACGTGTATCAATACTTTGATATCTATCAGGTTTTTTTATATTATCCCTATTTCTAAGGTTATATCTTTTCTCAGAGGGCTCCCGTTGGGGAGACTGGCGTTCTCGAGTCGGAGTTCTTTCCCTCCGTCGAGGAGACCTTCCTCTGGACTGGAAAACTTTTTCCTTGGGAGTGGATTGTTTATTTCCATCCCAGCTCTTTTTAGGAGTGTTTGAATTATTTTTAATAAATAATTTTTCTGGATTTTCGAGCAGTTGGGGCTTAACTGGTTTCCCACCCAAGCTGTCTCTACCTAATTCTTCATAGCATTTTTCTATGATTTTTGCAAGCTCAACAGGATCTTTTATATCTGTTTCCCTCAACTTCTGGCGAATCGCCACAGATGCTGCTTCTCCCTTTACATTGGCTAATAATATAGCCGTGACCTGCTTGAAGTCTTTCAGTAATTTCATACCTAGATTTAAAGCTGGTTCTGGACCGAATTCATTTTGAATCTGTTTTAGCACGTCTGGTATTACCGCCATAGACGGAACACCGTGTGTTTTTGTGTAGATGGAAGCAAAGACTGTACCCCAAGTGTCGCAGTCCTCCACGTGTGGTGCGATTCCCATAGGAAGGCAGATGGTCAAGATTCTGTGTTTCTCAATAGGGGTAGTATCAGGAAATACTGCCTCTATTTGAGTGATTTTCTGGGCTAACCAGAAAGGAATTTGTTCCCGTTTTACGGGTGTTTTACCAAGACATGACTGTATGTTCTGTGGTGTAATTTTATTTGTGTTCCCCTGATGAGGGGTCAGCTGGTGTGAATTAACAGCTGGCTGGACTGTTGCAGTCCGTATTACATATTGGACTAATTGCCTATGTATTTTTATTAATGTGTTTAGCTGTACTAACAGCTCTTCTCTAGACATTTTTATAATGTCAGGATGTGGTGTGTAGCTGGCTAGAACCGGCCACATGGCTCCTGGTCTACCTAGTGGACCGAGCCTGGTTATGTGATCATTGTGTTTTAGGGCGCCATTAAACCAGAGCAGGTGCTCTTGAAATTTAAGTGGAATTTCAACCTCCTCGAAAGGGGCGTACTCATCCGGAGGTTCCTCTATTTTGTAATAGTGAAACTCTTGTGTTATAGCGTTTACCGCTGGAAAGTTTATCCATGAATAGAATACCTCTGTCTGCCGATACTCGTGAGCCTCTATCACGAAAATTACTGTACCACCCTGAGGTGTCAGTCCATGTTCTATAAGTTTTAAAGTTATAGATCTTCTTAACTGGACCGGGATGATAATAGCATCCGGGTCTGTGTATTCGGGACCTTGCTGAGTCGCATCTACTGCGGCCCCAGTGGTGCCGTTTTCTGGCATTGTAAAAATGCGAGGTTTGCAGAGTAGGTCTCCAAGGAGACAAAGATTAGATGCACAATATTTTGGAACACTGTATCCTTCAACGTTGAATAAACCAGAGCTTTACATAGGAATCTCTTCCTACTAAGGTCGGGCGGATTTTAACCTTTCACCCACTCCAGACGTCTATTGGAGTATTTACGGGAGAAAGGGGTGTGAAATATGCACGACTGAGTTACTCTACAAGTCTTGCGTTAGTTTATCGCCTTACCAAACGTTGGGCGCCATGTAGTGTAGTTCCTAGTTTCCCACTAGGCCCTGCGCATTGGAATAACATAAACAGTAGTATCGACGTGGAACTGCTTATATTCCAGGCCTCCACTGACTATGCTAAACTTAATTGGGTTGTGTTACCAACTAGCTCAGAGGTCACTGGAAACTTTCTTCTCTGCATAGGAAGTGATCAGCTTCCTTGGCACAGACAAGAAGGGATTCAGCTTTCCAACAACCGTGCAACATGACAACTTTGCTCCTCAGATCAAGAGTCGATCTCTAGGGTCGTGTGAAACAATAGACATAGATTTCACTCAGTCAGTCTAGTGCAGTTTACTTTCACGGTATGTAGAGAATAGAGAGACGGGCGTGTATCAATAAAGGTTAACATTTATTGAACAGTCTTTCTTCTCGTACAAGAGAAATGTATTGCCACAATTGCAATAACTGTTATTATAAAAAGTACGTACAGTAAGATAAGAATAGCAAAATAGAACTGTAAAAGCATTGATATGGTTTCTTAGCCATACAATGGTTTAAAAGTAATAAAACATTTATACAGTCATATATACATTAGGCTAACATACTCAACTGGTGCTTCTAACTAAGCCTACCCCAGTGTGCCTGACCTAGGCCTAACACGTGAGAAGGGGAGTAAGTAAGTAGCTTAAGTTAAGTTGGTTTTGCCAAGGTTTGTTTCAAGAATTCTCTTCTAAGGGTTTAGTCAACACCATACCTCTGAATAGAATGATGGAGGATTGGTATCTCCTTCAGGGGTCTCTCTCGATATCCCAGTCACCTGCGAGGGTAAACTGGAAGCGCCGGGACTGGATTTCTCTGCACGAGAAAGGCAGCGGCTTCTCTCAGCGCGTCTGGAGGAAGGAGGGGTGACAGCGTCCGCGGGCAGCTGGGCTGGATGTCTTCGCAGAGGACGGCTGCACGGCTCCTCAAGCGTACTGCACCATAGGTCGCGCTGTAGCGGCGATAATGGTAATCAGTAGCTTCACCACCACAGGATAGCAGGCTGCAGCGACAGAGTGCTAGTTTTTACCAACACGGGGTCATGCAGGCAGCTGGCATCAGCAACATGTTCGCTCATTGCTTAAGGCAACGTTGGTAATATTTATACCTGACAGGTGCCGGGTTTGACGCAAGTTTGCTGGACATAAGACGTCAATTAAAGATGTCACTAGGAAGTGATAGTTATCAGTTGCTCATTAGAGTTCCATTACTAATCAAAACATAGCAAGCGGGGATTTCCAGGTTTGCTAAGTTTTTATCTTGTTGAAGAACTCGGAGTGTTATCTAGGAATATCAGATAGTGACTGCTGCTCTGTCATTGCACTAATTGGTCGCAAAGGAAGTAGCAGAGAGTCATGCTGGAATGTGGCTCTGTGGCTCTGCTCGTGTGAGGCCAGAGATGACTTTTCAGAAAATCGTACTTGAACGGTTATGCCAATATAGGGAAAAAGGGCTTTATAGCCGAATAGGGGCATAAGGTCACAGTATCGATCAGGAACCTAGATAAGCACATGACAATATATCTGTAACAGCGCTCCGGGCTGCGCTCCGGTTCGCGAACTTTTCGTGTATCGGAACTTTGCGAAGCGAAGCTGATTGGCTCTCCGGTGTCTGTCAACATTCTAAACAGTCCGGAGCGGCCGCCATCTTATCTCTCGGTAGGATCGAGAGACAAGAGGAGGCCAAAACAAATGGGGAAATTACCATAAGGGGGCATAGTAGATCCTCGTTGACCTCCTAGGTTTTATGTGGAGGTTTTAAAAGGGCACAGGAGGTAAGCGCCAAGTTCGCGAACCGGAAAGCGTTCTGGGCAGCGTACTATAAGGATAAAAGAATGATAGACTTTTCTAATACTGTATGTTAATTATTTGTTGTTTTTGTTGGTTTTTTTTTGTTTTCTTTATTTAAAATTTTTATTTTTTATTTTGATTGTGTGTCATAATTCATTAAACTTTTAACATTCAATAAACATATAAAAATAAATAATGTGTCAAACAATTTTTGAATTAAGAAATTAAAATTTTTTTTTCATTTTGTTTTTCAAAATTTAAAAGAAAATCTAAAAAATCGTGATCATTTTTTTCTTCATTTTTTAGTAGAAAATCTACTGCATCTACGCATTGCAGAAGTTCATTATTTATTGTGTCGTCGTAGAAATCCATGTCATCTTGTGTCTCAATTTTGTCTTCTGTTTCAGTTTTCATGTTGTTTTGTTGTTCTTCCATTTTCAATTCTGAAAAATGAATTTTTAAAAAATATATCAGTACAGAAAGGGCATTGTTGGGTTTCAGTACAGATTGGCAGTTTGGTTATTTATATAGTGTTTTTTTCACAAAGAAAGGTGTCGCCTGCAATTAAGGTCTATTGCAGGGGGCCCCCTCCTTGGGCCTCCCATGGATGGTGTCAGGAGGTATAGGGGAGGGAGAAGGAGACGCTCCCTCAATTGCAAGGAGACCATTCACAGGCACTGAGGGGGCCCATTGTCCAGCATTTTTGCGCCCCCACAGTTTTAACTTTTAGACCACAATCAATTCTCACACCTATGAAGGTGTGAGATATGCGTGTGGATTTAAAGTTAAAACTGTGGGGGCGTCAAAATGCTGGACAATGGGGCCCCCTCAGTGCCTGTGAATGGTCTCCTTGCAAGGGGACACTTATGTAAATTGGAGGGGGCTTCGCACACGTTCCTTTTTAGCCTATGGTCTTGCAAATTCTTGGAATGGCTCTGCCATAACTAAAACAGAGTAGTCTATTTTTTTCTATAAGTATTACAGAGTGATAGAATATAATTCTCAGAAAATGTTTTTCTAATTAGGTTTCAGTACAGAACATACTTAAGTTTTATAAATAATATCTTACCTTTTAAATATAAGTTGAAGTTATCAGTTGATTTTTTGTTGTGCACTTCACGAAGTAGCAGTCAAAATGGCTGTGTTTCCTTCTCTTCCTTTATATATATTCAGGTATATAACCAATCAAATGTCAGGTAATAAAAGTAGAAAATGAAAGTAACATTTTCATTGGTTGTCAATTCCAACACTTCAGATGTGTTTTGTGAAGTAATTTACCTCACGGTACTTAGAGAGGTCTACAGGCTAAATGGCTAAATGAAATTTCAATCAAATTTGTGAAAATGAAAGGGATTGTTATGTAGTATGAGCTAATCTATATTTGGTGAGAGTGTCTCTAGTCGTTTTTCTGTAAATTACTTTCCCACCTTTTTTTAGGACCGCTTCCCGGAAAGCGGCTCGGTTAGCGAACCTTAAGCGTCACGGGAGTCCACCATTTTGTGTTTCGGTCGCATTAAGATACAAGATGGAGGGCAAATAATGTTTAGAATGGGTAGAAGGGGTCATGGTAGACTTATCTTGACCCCCTAGGTTTTCTGAGGGTGGCTGAGGAGGCTTATATGTGCGGAAAAAAAACATTTTTAAAAAAAATTCCGCGAGGTTAGCTTTCGGTTAGCGAACCGGGTAGCGCCCCGGGGAGCGTATTTTGTGGAAAATTAGTGAAAAAAGTTAGAAAAAAATAATAATTGTGAGTGATCAGATGAAGGGTAGCTCTGAGAAGAGCTTTTGGGTTTATGGTACATTTAGGTACTTATAAGTAGGTACCAATGCACAGTCTTAAATTCAGAATGAAAATTCTGTTGCCCTCATCTGAGAAGTGAACTCCATCTCCTCTGTAGATATCTTGCATGTAGTAACGCAAGTTATTGTTGTACAAGGAGCCCATTCCATGGTCTCTCATGAAAGCTGAAACAGATTTGTTTACATGCTTCCTCGTTTTCTCAATTTGTGGACAAAATTGGTTGGACCACCTCCATTTCTGTCTTTGGCATATATTGGAATATACCAAGGCAGTTTGAGGAAAAAGTGCCATTAATTGCTCAAAGGTGTCCTTTAAAAGCATTTCCAGACCTACCCCAGTCAAAGTGCCCAAATCATTACCTCCACAGTGCACAATTAACAGGTCAGGTTTTGGCAAATGCATAAAGGTTTTCACCAATGGTATCAATTGGTGACATTTTAATCCTCTTTGGCCCAACCACTTAATTTCCACATCTTGTAAATTGAGGTTAGGTAAATTTCTGTTCTCAGCATACCTTTGAGCCCAGTGGATGTAACTATGTCCAAAAATCCAGACATTAAACATGGTGGGAGAAGGTCGTGCTGCAGTCAGAAGAAGTGTGGTAATGAAAGGGCAGTTGAAACAGTAGGAGTTTGTAAAGAAAAAAAACTGTGGATTTCCAATGCTAATGATTCATTAGCAGTGATTGGTGCATTTCCATTTCTGAAAACAGAAAGTTAGGGTGCATGGATGTGTTCTTTGAAAGATGTAATTTGAATGGTCAAGGAAGAAACATTTAATGAAAGATTGCACTGGATACGCAGGTGCACTGAGAGTTCAGAGTTCAATTGAAACATTGTTGTGTGAATTTGCAAACATGAGAGGTCTTCCAGGAGGTGGTTGCTATGGAAAAAAGGCAGAGAGGGCAGAGGGGGGAAGGGTTTTGATTTGAAAAAAGTGAGGGAAGAGTTATGATTGGCTAATATGAGAGATCTGTGAAATGAATATCTGTATTTCTGTGCTTTCAATAGCTGCAGCCTCTGGAGTGCATCCTTTTTCTTCTGCTGAAGACAATTTGGTGTGTTTCTGAGACTGTTTTCAAAACTCAAAAAGTATTTGCTAAGGTGAGAAAAGATTTATTTAATTTAGATAGAGAATAGTATGATTTAAGGAGAAAATGATGAAGAAAGCTGTGTTTTTAAAATGTGGCTTTGTCTCTAGTGATATACAAATAGATTTTGTTTCTTTGAGAAATTGTAATTTCATATTCGGTGTAGCATTCTGGCATGCAGTAACACAAGTTATTGTTGTACATGGAGCCCATTCCATGGTCTCTTATGTAAGCTGAAACAGATATGTTGTTTTTAAAAACGATTTTTGAAATCAATTACATTTCTGGATATGTACTGCTAGAGCTTCATAGGTTGTTTTGGGTCATATTTATAAGGCATTTGAGTGTCTTTGATGTTATTTTTTCCTTTTTAAATGGAAAGCATTCCTCATGGGGCAAGTGTCTTGTAAATACGCTCCCACCTGTGCTTGGCAAATTTAGATTTTGATTATGGGAGTTACATAGCCATGTTAATAATGTCCAAAAAATGGTGCTAGGGCATTCCAGAAAACGCTTTCATGTGTCTCAAGGACATTTTCAGTCATTTCCTCTTGAATGCAGGTATACAATTGATTTATATGCTGTGTTTAAAAACGATTTTTTGAAATCAATTACATTTCTGGATATGTACTGCTAGAGCTTCATAGGTTGTTTTGGGTCATATTTATAAGACATATGAGTGTCTATGATGTTATTTTTCCTTTTTAAATGGAAAGCGTTCTTCATGGTGCAAGTTTCTTGTAAATACGCTCCCACCTGTGCTTGGCAAATTTAGATTTTGATTATGGGAGTTACATAGCCATGTTAATAATGTCCAAAAAATGGTGCTAGGGCATTCCAGAAAACGCTTTCATGTGTCTCAAGGACATTTTCAGTCATTTCCTCTTGAATGCAGGTATACAATTGATTTATATGCTGTGTTTAAAAACGATTTTTTGAAATCAATTACATTTCTGGATATGTACTGCTAGAGCTTCATAGGTTGTTTTGGGTCATATTTATAAGGCATATGAGTGTCTATGATGTTATTTTTCCTTTTTAAATGGAAAGCGTTCTTCATGGTGCAAGTTTCTTGTAAATACGCTCCCACTTGCGGTTGGCAAATTTAGATTTTGATTATGCCCTTACACCATTTTTGGGACATTATTAACATGCCTATGTAACTCCCATAATCAAAATCTAAATTTGCCAACCGCAAGTGGGAGCGTATTTACAAGAAACTTGCCCCATGAGGTACGCTTTCCATTTAAAAAGGAAAAATAACATCATAGACACTCATATGCCCTATAAATATGACCCAAAACAACCTATGAAGCTCTAGCAGTACATATCCAGAAATGTAATTGATTTCAAAAAATCGTTTTTAAACATAGCATATAAATCAATTGTATACCTGCATTCAAGAGGAAATGACTGAAAATGTCCTTGAGACACATGAAAGCGTTTTCTGGAATGCCCTAGCACCATTGTTTGGACATTATTAACATGGCTATGTAACTCCCATAATCAAAATCTAAATTTGCCAAGCGCAAGTGGGAGCGTATTTACAAGAAACTTGCACCATGAAGAACGCTTTCCATTTAAAAAGGAAAAATAACATCATAGACACTCATATGCCTTATAAATATGACCCAAAACAACCTATGAAGCTCTAGCAGTACATATCCAGAAATGTAATTTATTTCAAATAATGACTTACTTCATTGGTAGGCCTTCACATGTATTATCTCCTTTGTTTTCTTCAGTGAAAATCTTATCTGCAACCATGTGTTGGCCTCACCTCAAACAAACAAAACAGGTGATGGACCGAATGTGGATCAATGACACACATTCACCCCAGTCCAAAGATCTGGGCCTAAACAAACCTTTAGATAGGCCACACCTTATCGTCATCCTGAATTAATCATTTAAAATTTTAGGGAGAGATTTATGATTGTTGTATGCCTGTTTTGTACCACTGTGTGTCATTTTTGTGATGCAGTGCTGGTGCAAAAGATTTGCTATGTTAAATAATAAGTAGGGCATTAAGTTTTTGATGACTGTTATTCATTTACTGTTTGGTAATAGTGGTTAATAACATTTTTTATTATATTTTTCCACAGATTCAACTGCAGATCTTTTCTTAATTTGAAAAATGCCAACGAAAAATCGAATTAGAAAGGCTAGAAAACGTCAAAGACAGCAGGATGATCTTTTATTGCAGCAGTCCTCTTCCCCAAATACTTTTCAAAACACCAAGAAAGCTCCGGGTAAGAGCACAAAATCATTCTTAAGAAATATTTTTAGTAAAAAAAGTATTTATCCAAAAAATGTTTCAGTTCAGAAAAAGAAAAGCAATTTAAATGGAAAGGAAAGACCCATCAAAAATGTTACTGGTAGAGGAAGAGATAACTCTGTGCATGATAGTAGAAGGAAACAACAGTTTAGGGACATTCGAAAACGAATGTTCCGTAACAGGATAATAGTTAATTTATTAAAAAATATTAAGAAAGGCCAACAGAAAGTGGCATTTTATAAGAAGAAGAAAAATGTAGAGAAAATTATTGATCATGCTTTTGAAATTAAGCGAAAGTTGTTTATTTTGGTAATCAATAGAATTAGGAAACTAAGCAAGGTAATTTCTGATTTCAAAACAAAAAGTAGATGGAAGAGAGTAGTAAATCGTAGTAACTTTTGTGAAGTTTTTTCCGGAGAATGGATGCATAGTTCAAGTTGTGAGGCATTTTTTAATGAGGAGAGGTATTTTCAGGATAATGACTTGGTGTTTGCAGTTGACACCAGTGGTCGAGCTTATGAAGTGAAGGATGGTTGTCCAGTTGAAAAAGAAAAACTTGTGACAACAGAGACAGAAGAGGCGCTAAGTGATGAGGTTTTAGGAAGACGTCCTAAGGGTCCTGTGTACATTTGGAAGTGTAGTTCTATTTGCAGTGTGCGACAGGTTCCCATCAATTTGCTTTGTGATTTTATACGGACATTTAATAAGAAAAGTTTGAAGCAGAAAATGAAGTTGCTGCAAGATTTAGATCCTTGCAGAGTGAGACAAATGACAGGTTTACGTGGTCATTCACTGGCTTGTCTTTCCAGGAGAGTATGCCAGAGTGTTTTTCATCATTTCAGGATGCTAGCAGTGCATCATAATAAAGTGAGAAAATTAGTGAGAATGTTGTATTATGCTAAGAGTCCAGCAATTATGCTTAAACAATTATGTGCTGCTTTTTTGCATGGTTCTGAAATAGATGTGAAGAATATTTGTGAAGAAATTGAGTTTTGTTACTTTGGTAGTAAAGATGAGAATGTTCAAATTGACCCAGAAGTAGAGGGTAATGTTGAAGATAATGTACAGGTTTCCACTACAGATAATTTTCAGAAGGAAATTGCCACGTTTCAGATGAAATCAAGTGAGAGGCCTAATTTCACTTGTGTATGTTGTCGACGCACTTATTATAAGAATCAGACTAAGTTAGTGGATTTATATGCAAAAAGTGAAGGGGAAAATAATAGTGAATGGAAGGATTTTGCCACATACTTGATGGTAGAAAATTATTTTGATTTGGGATCGGATCAACGTGTGTGTACTTATTGTTGTAATAAATTAAACCAAAACCAGATGCCTGCTAGGGCAGTTCATAATAATCTGGAATTGGTTGAGATTCCTTCTGAATTGAAGGATTTAAATACTTATGAATCTATTTTGATTCAAAGTATCCATCCCTTTCAGGCTATTGTAAGAATGGAGCCAAAGACAGGGAAGTTGCCTCCAGCAGATTTACAGAGAGGATTAAAGGGAAGAGTTGTTTATTTGCCTCTAGATTTGAACAAAAACATTAACACAATTGGAGTAGAAAAAGTGGAAGAGGAACCTCTGGTTATCTTGGTTAATGGGGTTCCGACAAAGAATAAGAAAATATGGCAAGATTTAGTGGATGTTAGGAAAGTCAAAAAGGCAACATTGTATTTGAAGAAAAATAATAAGTACTATAAGAATGTATATGTTGCAGAAGAGGAAGTAAGTGATGAAGAGGATAGCGATTTGTGTGCTGGCCAAATTGAGAAAGTAGAGGCCTCTAAAAGTGAAGAAATATATGAACATTATAGTGTTCATCCTTTGCATTCCAAGGAAGTCATGGGGAATGCTATTGAGTTGTTTCAAATGAAACAAGCCAAAGGGAGTCCCATTAGTGTTTGGGAGGAAAGTTTGGAAGCTCGGTGTTTCCCACAGCTATTTCCCACAGGTCGAGGAGGAAGATATGATGAGCGACCTCATCAAATTCCTGCATCTGAATACCGGACTTTACGATTGTATGCAGAAGATCCTAGGTTTCGTCAATGCATTCCCTATTTGTTTCATCTCCTGTTTGAAAGCGATCTGTCTGGACTTTCATATGCAGTGAACCACATCTTAAAAAGTGGTATACAGATGCGAAACATCTCGGCAAGTGATTTTATGCATAAAGTCAATGTCCAAGACAGTATTTTGGATTCTCACTTAATTAATCTCATGGCGTGTCAGCGTGGTACTAATGAGTACTGGTACCGTCGTCATGGTGATTTAAAATGTATGCTGAGGAACTTAGGAACTCCGACATGGTTCCTCACTCTGAGCTGTGCCGAGTATGGCTGGGAAGACTTACTTGAATTTCTACGAGAGGCAAATGGAAATATTGAAAACATTGAATTCAAGACACCTGGAGAACTGTGTTCTTTGGATCCAGTGAATGTATGCAGGTACTTCAATCATAGATTTGAAGCTATGATGTCTTTCATCACAAATAAGAAGAATCCACCTCTTGGAGAGGTGTTGGATTTCTTCTGGAGAAAGGAGTACCAAGCAAGAGGTGCTCCTCATATACATATGTTGTTGTGGATCAAGGATGCACCTAAATTTGGAACAGATCCGGATGACTTAGTGATGAATTTCATAGAACAGTATTCTACGTGTGCTGTTCCAAACGCAACGGAGAAGAAAAGCCTAAGAGAACAAGTTCTACGTTTCCAAAGCCATCGTTGTGGAAAGTACTGTCGTCGTAAATTCAGAAACAAGGACAAGTTCTACACCAAATGTCGTTTCAACTTTCCATGACCGGTGATTTCTAAAGGAAGAGTGAACAGTTTGATGTCTTCACTGCGACATAATGTGACGAGGAAATCACCCAAAAATACATACAATTTGAAAAGGAACGAAGAGTCCAAGTACATCAACGACTACAACCCAGTGATTTTGTCCATGTGGAATGCTAACATGGATATACAGTTTGTGGCTGACAACTGTATGGCTGTGGCTCGGTATGTGACATCTTACATCACCAAAAAAGAAAAGACAGAACTGAAGGATATGTGGGAGGACATTTCCCATGAAAAGAGCCTCAGCAAGAAGTTGTACAGTTTCAGTCTGAAGATGTTGTTGCATCGAGAAATCGGAGCTTACGAATGTTCTGATCGATTGTCTTCAGCAAGTCTCTATGCCAAATCCAGGAGTATCATTTGGGCGAGTCTTGGTCTTGCTGCAACGCGAAATCGAGTTCTAAAACCTGTCCGGGAAATTGAGTATTTGGCAGAAAAGGAACCAAACAGTACCGACATTTTGAAGACCAACATGTTGGATACATATTATCCAAATCGAAGCAGTCACCTTGAGAATGTTTGTCTATATGAGGTTCTACAAAATTATATATTCAAGAGGAACATCAAAGAAGATATTGAGAAAGGAGTGTATGCTGTAATTGGAAGTGAGGGATGCCTGGTCAAGCAAAGAAAATGCCAATTAGTAAACCATCGAAAATTGAGTGGCGAATCTCCAGAAAAAAAGGAGTTTTTCTATTTAGCACTTTTGCAACTTTTCAAGCCTTGGCGTGCAGAAGAGGAACTGCTTGGAGATTTCCTCTGTTACGAAGACTCTTTCACTGCTGCTAAGGAGACCATAGAATGTCCTGCTTTTCCCAAATATCAAGAAATGCTAACTTTGGAAATTGAGCAGGAAGTAACGATTGCAGCCGAGATTGCCAGAGACAGTTCTCAGGACAGTCAGAGTTCTGTTTCATTGAGTCAAGATCCACTTGGAGGACCTATTATCGAAAATGAAGCTGCCACTGCTATGAATGAAGTGGAAAGAGCCATGGCACATGCTCAGGAGGATTCAGTTAACTTAGAAGACTTGGAAAAACAACTCAACGTTGAGCAGAGGAAAATATATGATGAAGTTACCAAGCAAATTGAGCACGGATTAAGTCATGAGAAGAAAGAGTGCTCATGTACATCGTTGAAGCCTGTCCGACTGTACGTGAGTGGAGAAGCGGGAACTGGAAAAAGTTTCCTCATTAAAGCAATTTCTTGTTATTTGCAGGAAAGGACTGAGTCATCGCTGTCTTGTGTTGTCACCGCTCCTACTGGACTGGCAGCACATAACATTAAAGGTATTACTTTGCATCGTCTACTGATGCTGCCAGTGGAGCATGACAACAAATTACAATACCACAAGTTATCTGGGGATGCTTGCTGTGAAGTTTCAAGAGTCTTGAGGAAAATGAATCTACTTATCATTGACGAAGTAAGCATGGTTTCCAATGTCATGCTTGCCTTTGTGCATTTGAGAATGCAAGAAGTACTTAAAACTGAATATGATGTGTTATTTGGTGGCAAACACATCATTGTTTTCGGAGATCTTCTGCAGCTGACACCAGTAAAAGGTCAACCTGTGTTCAAAATACTCACGCATGAAGATACCAGGAAGTGCCTAGGGAGCATTGGCAACGTCAATATATGGTTAAACTTCAATTATGCTGAACTGCATGAAAATATGCGTCAGGCGAAGGATGAAGATTACAAGAATATTCTACAAGATATTAGAATTGGAAAAGTGACCGAGCATGGAAAAGAAGCTTTAAATGCACGATTACTTTCAAATTTATATCCCGAACAAGAGATTGTGCCTGAGAATATTTTTCAGAAAATTACTGAGAAGAAATCCGGAATATGTTTGATGCCAACTCTTGCAGAATGTGCCATCTTCAACAACAAAATGTTGAATTTAGAAAAGCAAGAGATTGTGAAACTTGAAGCTATTGACAAAATAGAGCATATGGGATCAACAATTATTTTGTCAGAGAATTTGAAATCAAAATTGGATTCATTAGAGAAGACTATATCTAAAACAGCGGGTTTTGAAAAGACTTTGAATGTGTGTTTAAATTGCCGAATCATTTTGAGAAGGAATTTACATGTTGAAAGAGGTCTGGTAAATGGATCAATGGGTAATGTTGTTGATTTTGAGAAATACAGAAATAGAGATGGAATAGAATTTTTAAAAATTAAATTTGATGGCATTGAGGAAGTACAGCTAATTGGTCGTTGTTCTGCTAGGTTTTTGCTTGTTAAAGACTTATATGTTCGCCGTAAACAGTTTCCTGTTTGCTTGGCATATGCGGTGACAATCCATAAATCGCAAGGTTTAAGTGTAGACAGTGCATTGGTGAATATTGGCAGTTCTGTGTTCAAGGAGGGTATGGCATATGTGGCATTGTCACGAGTTAGAACTTTATCGGGATTGTACTTGATTGACTGTGATGTCACAAACATTTGTGCGGATCTAGATTGTGTTAAGGAATACAATAGGTTAAGAAGAGAGTATGCGCCACATTTGCCTCAATATCCTTTGTTTGAGAAACGTGTGGTAGGCCGGAAATGTAGAAATATCAGTAATAGTAGGGAGGTTGTAGCAAAAAGACCAAAAGTCAATGAACCGAAAATTGTTAGCAGAAAGAAAGTGGATTCTGTTGAAGATGTTGTCGGTTTTCAATTTGAAAACAGTTCTGGTGTCAACTGCTATGCAAATGTAGTGGTTAATGTTCTCTTTTCACTAGAGAGTTTAAAAGAACAGATTCTGTTGAATTCAGAACAAATTTTATGCTGGTTGTTGAATTCTGTTTTCGAGAAATGTAGCACTGATCGAACAAAAGTAGAAAGTGTGTCTGAAGTTCGTTATCTGTTAGATGAATGTTCAGGTCAAACAGACTTCTCTGAAAATAATCAGCAAGATTGTCAAGAGTTTTTAATGTATATGCTTGATGTATTGCAAGATGAGGGTGTAGATGTAGATCACCTGTTTGGGCTTTCTTATCAATGGCAGCATGACTGCGAGAACTGTATGGTATCAAGTACTACTAGTGTAGACTCAGAAAGATTTATATATTTAACTTTGCCAGACAGTAACTCAGTCTCCTTTAATAAGCTAGTAAATGCAGCGGATCACAACATGGAGTGTAGCCAATGTAAATCTGAAATGATGTCAACATTATTTATACGTAGATATGGCCAGTATGTCATTTTAATGATCCAACGATGTAGGCCTGATGGATCAAAATTGTCAACTTTAATAAAAAAATTTGTGGCTTCTCAGCTGTCAATATCAGAAAGGACTTTTGTAACTGTAGCAATTATCTATCACGATGGTCCTTCAACAACATCAGGACATTATACAGCTTATTTAAAGTCTCGAAACGGCTGGTCATTCTGCAATGATTCCGTTGTAACTTTCAAAAAAAAATTGCAGTTTGACCTTAAAAATTCTTATCTGGTGTTTTTAAAACCAAAATTTTAAAGAAAGAATCTCTGGATTTCCTGTGAGGAATTGCAAAAGGTTCATCAAGTAGAGGGAATGTAAGTCTGCAATGCTGTCTAGATTATTGGTCCAAAACTTTTAATTATAATGTCAATTTAAAAATCCAACTATATAAACCTGATGCAAGTAAGTCTGCTTCATAGTAAGCAGTTTCAGTGTCATAGGAAAAGGAGAACATGAGTGACAAAGAAGGGTAAGATATTAGTAGTCCAGGATTGTGAAAATAATCTTAAATGATTTATTTTTGAAAGTTGCGAAAATAGAAAATGACGGGATTTGATTGGAAGAATTACAAGAGTTGTGAATCGCTGCAACATGATTTGGCCTAGTGGAAACATGTGGTAGAATGTGAGAAGTCTTTTCTTGTATGTAACATATTTTTCAAAACGATGGAGGTTTTCTTTCAGAAAGTGGCGGGCTGAAAATATTTATAGCACAACAGAGTGGACGCTGTTCATAGGACATCCTTCGACGTCATTGAAAGTAAGTTAATTTTAAGGAGTTTTGAATTCAGATTTCTTAGGTTGTATGGGTTTTTTAAACACAATCATTTTGATTGTGTTTTTTTTCCCCCGCTGTTACATGATGAATACCTTCAAGTCACTGATTTAAGTGAAATTTGATACATTCTGAGAACAGCAAAAATAAACCATTTAACATGTATAATTAATGTTCTGCTTTTTGTACTTATGATATACATTTAGAAATGTGAGGTAGATATGGAGAAACTGAGTCTTCTGTAAGTGTCAATTTTAATGCTTACAGTGCTGTACTTCTGGGTGCTGTTTTTTTTTTAAAAAAGGAATAGGCCTCACCTCAAAGAAAGCTCTTGAAAGCACACATCTTATTTGCATCCTGAAACAATCATTTAAAATGTTAGACACAATTTTATGATGGCTTTACATCTTTTTTGCGCTGCTATTGCATCACTATTGTGAGACATCAGCAGTGCAAAAGAAGCACCATGTTCCAAAATAGGCCTCAGTCCATCAGCATGAATATACTGTTTGTTTAAAATATATATCTTTAGGATTGTGTAGGGGACGTAGAGAAGCAGAGGCTTCTGTAAATGTCAAAGTTGTTGAAAAACTGTTTCTTCTTGAACCTTTTCCCTTTTCTTTTCTAATTTTTAAATACATGTTTTAATATTTTTGGAAATGTTTGTTCTCTCTTTTACAGATTGAAAGTATGAAAAAATATTTTAAAAAGTTAACAAGAATTATAAGGTAAATGTTTTCTTCTCTTTTTACCCGCAATGCACTGCTGATGATGTCACTGACCATGTCATGAATGATGTAATAAGAGGACATGACTTACTTCATTGGTAGGCCTTCACATGCATTATCTGCTCTGTATTCTTCAACAAGTGTAAAATTGATCTGTAACCCTGAGTAAGTCTCACCTTAAACAAACCTCAGGAGAGATCACACCTTATCGTCATCCTGAATTCATAAATAGATCTATTAAACAGTATCTCTGGTTTACTCCCTATAGCTGTCTTTCTTTTAACATTACTCTCTGTTTACTTCCCTTATACTAACTCTTCTTTTTTAAAAAAAAATATTTCTTTGGTTCGCTTCAAGTTCGCGAACCGGGCAGCGAACCGGAAAGCGAACCAAAAGAAATAGAGCTTGCCAGAGTGCTAAACATTCTAGCAATTTTATTTGAAAGGGGAGGTAGTTCTGAAAAGAACTTTTTTTTAATGTTTTTGTTGTTTTATTATTATTATTTTTTTTCTGAACATTTTTTGTTTTTTTTGTATTTTTAGAACAGTTTTATGTTTTTTTGTGTTTTTCATGGAGGGGAAACAACAAAAAACAGGCATTGAAAAGGGCTCAACAGGAGCAAAAAAAAATTTACTGTTTGGGTGGGTTAGGGCAATTGTGGTTTTCGTACACAATGTTGATTAATTTCACGCTCATGTTCCCACATGAGAGCAGAGCACCACAATATATGCAGGTAAACTTCATGTGTTTGAAGTTTTGCTGTATGTTTGGCACAGTTTCCTGTGCCTCTCCTCCTGTCAAAGAGATAGTTGACGTTGACCTGGCCACAGGAGTTGTCGGGGGATTATCTTGCAGTTCCCTTAATTCTGCCCGGCTGTAGTTTAATGGATGCCACCTGGCCATATGGCGATGCATAGTATAGTTGCCCATACTATATTTTTTATCAGTGCCTCTAGATAATCTGTATTTGCAAATGAGGCAGGTGGCATACTTCGCATTGACCTTCTTCTCCCCTCGAGGGATTGAAAAAAACTGCCATATGAAACTTGTTTTCCTTCGGGAAACACGGGGCAACTCCTGTATAAACTGTGGTTCATCTGTGTCCTCTTCTTCTAGGTCCTCCTCTTCCTCCTCTCTGTTGGAGATGAATTGAGATGGTGGTCCTCTCTTCTCATGAGGAGGTTGAGGTGGTGGTGGGGGTCCACCAGCTGAAGCAAGGATAGAAGCCATTGCTGAACTACTGGAAAATGGTCTTTCTCTCACCAAGATGAAGGTCAGAGTGAGGAAAGAAGGAGGGGTTTTCATGATTTGGGAAAAGCAAAAGTTCTGAACCAATGAAAAGTGTTATTTTTAGGTCACATGACCTAGTCATACATCATTTGGAAACCAAAAGTGAAATGAACCAATGAAAAGTTTGATAAACAAGTCACATGACCTGTTCCGCTTACGTTACGCGGTGCGCGCCGCGTCCCGGATCGTTTCCGGTTCGCGGTCCGGAGCACTTCCGGGAGCGCTAACGCGGCGCATCATAAGACACATTACGCGACAATGATACGTCGCGCTTCCGCGACGCGTCACAGTTCCGCTAACGAAACGTTTACCGGTTCGCGGACTAGGTCGCGGCATCAAGATGAGCTAACGGAAAGCTTCCCGGTTCGCTTACCGGAAGCGAAGAAAAAAAATATTTAAAAAAAAATTATCAATAAACATCTAAAATATATTTTGGGATTTAAAGAAGAATACATTTTACAGCTACAGATGTTAGCTTTTAAAAAACCAATGAAATTCACAGAAAAAACCATAGGTTATAGACCATATATAGTTAGGAATTTGCATTTACAAAACCTTGAAAATTCACTGAAAAAACCATAGGTTATAGACCATATATAGTTAGGGATTAGCATTTACAAAACCTTATTTTACTCGCATAAAACCATTGAAATTTCATATATAGTTAGTTGCGCTAACTATATATCGCGCACCCGCAATCCACTGCTGATGATGTCACATATTACATCATTCATGACATGGTCAGTGACATCACTGATGACATCACTGATGACATCTCAAATGACATCACTGATGACATCACTGATGACATCACTGATGACATCACTGATGACATCTCAAATGACATCACTGATGACATCTCATTTGATATAACTGATCACATCACTGATGATATCATTCATGTGATAATACGATGCACCTGTTCAGACTCTAATATAACCTTAGATACAATCAGTTTAAACAGACACTCACAGACTGTCACTCATCCATGGAGTTACTCACACACCTAGTCAGTCATGCAAAGAATCAATCACACCTCCATTTCCTCAACTATACAGTTATACACACCTTACTTATTCGAACATATACTAACACACATTTACTCTCTTATACAATCCCTGATACAAGTTCACAATGATCCATACAGCCACTCACAAATTCACTGGCTCTAATGCACAGTTATTTATATATGTCAACTCTCACATGTAAAGTGTTTTACATATGTACTTACTTTGCACTGAGATATCCATTCACTCACCAATACACTCATCCACACAGTCAACCGCCCATACAGCTGTTTCCACATGCACTTTTGAACCTATACATCTAGTGAATCAACTGCTCACACATCTATGCACAGAGTCATACACCTCCCAGCCACACACACACACTCAGTCTCCCATACAAATACTTGGGCAACCAATCAATAACCCATATAGTTACTCATATAGCTACTGATCAACACATGCAGCAGTTTACAGAACAACAGATATAATGATGCAGAAATTAAGACAGTTTACTCACTAACCCATCCACTCAGTGAGACACATTTAATCACTTTCTCATACAGTCAGTCATGCACCTACTAAATCCTTCATCCAGACACTTATACATCCACTCATTCTTCAATATGTAAGACATATTTTAACTTTACAGAAACATACAGTCACTGGATGATGTCAGCAGTGATGTCATCAGTGATGTCACTGACCATGTCATGAATGATGTAATATGTGACATCATCAGCAGTGGATTGCGGGTGCGCGATATATAGTTAGCGCAACTAACTATATATGAAATTTCAATGGTTTTATGCGAGTAAAATAAGGTTTTGTAAATGCTAATCCCTAACTATATATGATCTATAACCTATGGTTTTTTTCAGTGAATATATATATATATATATATATATATATATATATATATATATATATATATATATATATATATATATGAAACTAAAGCTCCTCCTCAGCACGTTCTGCGCTCGCAGACACCGCTTCCATGCCAGCAGAAATGAGGAACGGACCAACGAAGTCAGCAAAAGATGTTTTATTGTTCCAACAGAACCAGCGACGGGTTTCGAGCTAAAGAGCCCTTGTTCACGCTGCAACATGTTAAGAATAATAGTGCTTTTTTATACTTTTAGTGATGACAACACCACCTCCTAGTGGTGATCACAAAAGTCACGTGTGTGACAAATAGTGAAGAAATACTTCCGCTGGTAATTTTTTCTTTTGCTTATGATACATAGAGAAAATACAATTACTGGTTAAATCCAAGTAATAACCAAACTACAAAATTGAGCTGGTTGTAAAAGTCCAAAATGTCACACAATGTAAACAATCAAAATACCATCAAAATAGGCTCGATGGGCCATGTCAAATCATGTATGTTACATATGCAAATCTATATATTATAGCAGCGAAAGTTAAAGTGCAAAAAGTGTGTAAAAAAGTGCATAAGTGAAAGAGTTTCAAAAAGTGCAAAGTGAGAGGACAAGCCGCATTACCATCAGAACAGAGATACCCAATACTTCATGTTAATCTACACTCATAATATACTGAGTTCATAATAGACTGTCTTATTAAATAGAAGGTTCTCTAAAAATTACAAATGGTAAGACTCTATATCAAAAAAGTTAAAAATGGGAATATGTAAAAATAATACCATATCTCATATATATATACACTCACATATCAAGAACAACTGTACAATACAAAACCTATATAACAAGTAGAAAATATTTCATCTGGTTTCAAAATAATACAGTTCAAATGTATAACTTGATAGGAAGTAAGTATAGGAGACTTAAGTGTCAGAATAAATACAGAACTGCAAAATACCAATGAAACAGATGGAGGTGTGCATTAGGAAAAATGCATGTAAATTATGAAATATCAGATACAAAAACACTCAGAAACCACTGATCTACAAATCGGTACAATGTGAAATATATGTTATCAGCTATGTAGGTACTGGGATACAGTGTAACTCCTAATAGGGAACCTAACTAGGAGAACAAGGACCACATGTATGAGAACACTGGATAAAGACAGATAGCTCAGATAAGCTGCAACCAAATGCGTATTTACAGATAATGGCGCATTTCTTCGATATTGTTGAGCCCATTGGGCCAACGGCAATCGAGCTCGAGAATAAATCTGGACTCCAGTTTTCTAAGCTGTAGTTCTCGATCACCCCCTCTTTTCAAGCATGGTAATGCTCCAATAACAAAGTAACTAAGGCAGTTCAGATCATTCTTGTGTACCCGTTTAAAATGCCGGGCGACCGGGTAAGTCGGGTCACTATGTAGTATAGCCTGCAAATGCTGTAGTATCCGGACATGCACCTGGAGCTTAGTGCTGCCAACATATCTAAGCCCACAGGTGCACGTCAGGACATAAATAGCATGATCTGTCTTACAAGTATAGTTACCAGTGATCGGTTTGGCAACTGTACTAAAAGGGGTGGAATAGTGTGTAGTAGTAGTACCGAATATGCATGCTCGGCAACTAGAGCATCAATAGAATCCTCTGGTAGGACGTAACCAAGGTTTTTTTCATTTTAAGTTCAGGGGCTACCTTATCCAAAGAATTACCCATAGTTTTAGCACGTCTAAAAGTCACAGTAGGGGAAGCAGGCAATCTGGTGTTGAGTATATGATCACTCAGTGCGATAGGCCAGTTTTTATTCATGATGGACCTAATTTTTCTGTCCTCTCTACTATAGGTAGTAATTAGACGCGGGCAATCCAACTGGGGTTCAATGCTATTAGGGGATTCAGTCTCAGAAGTGGGTGTAAGAAAGAGACTCTCCCTAGATCTGGATAGGGATTTATTCATGGCTGCATTTAAAATGGTGTCAGAATAGCCCCTCGCTTTTAATCTTGTCATGAGTTCTCCTAGACAAATATTATAGTCTGAAGGGGAGCTACAGATCCTTTTTAACCTTAAAATTTCACCATACGGGATTCCTGAAATGGTATGTTTCGGATGCATACTAGTTGCGTGCAATGTAGCATTGCCCGCTGTGGGTTTTCTGTGTAATGTGGTGTTAAGTGTACAGTTGGTAACATACACCTCAACATCAAGAAATTGAATTCTATTTTTATCAATATGCGCTGTAAAGTTGAGATTGAGTGAATTGCTATTAATATCTTGGATGAATAAAAGGGCTTCCTCTTTACTGCCTCTCCAAGCAATAAAAATGTCGTCAATGTACCTCAGAAAGCAACTTACATGGCCCTCCATCCAAGCCTTGTGGCGCACATTGAGGACCTGCTCCTCCCACCAGCCAACGTGGAATCACGCATAGCTGGGAGAGAAGCAGGCCCCCATCGCCACTCCTCTAAGCTGTCTGTAGATCTCTTTACCAAAAGAGAAAAAATTATTGTGGAGACACCATTCCATGAGGCACAAGATGACCTTATTATGTTCATAGTACATTATTGGTCTGCTGGAGAGGTAATGTTGTACTGCGGAAAGCCCTTGTTCGTGATCTATGCTGGTATACAGCGACTCAACATCTAATGAGATGAGCCACATATCACTCTCCCACTTGATAATAGAAATTTTCGTTATAAAGTCTCTAATATCCCGAGTAAAGCTGGGGAGTTGTTTTACAAAATCCTGGAGGAAAAAGTCAATGTATTACCCCACTTTCTCGCCCACACTACCTATGGCCGATACAATTGGCCTGCCGGGTGTAGGTTGCGTAGCTTTGTGTACCTTTGGGATAAGGTAAAGAGAAGGCAAGATAGGAAAATTGATATACATAAATTTGTGTTCTTCAGATGAAATTAGACCCTCTCTTTTCCATTGGCTTAACGACTTGTGGAGTTTAGATGTAGCTTTCTCATACTCTTTTTGTGAGGCTTTAACATAGCATGAAGGGTCTTCAAGTTGGCGTTTGGCCTCATTGATGTAGTCCTGTTTGGGCCGAATCACCAATTTGCCCCCCTTATCTGATTTTTTGATCACGATATCCGGATTATCACCCAATTTCCTCATCAACTTATCATAAGCGTATTTCATATGTATCTCTTTTTTCCGATGTTTGTTGTTTACTTTAGTATAAAGTCTTTTGATATCATTAGTGACGCAGTCGTGAAAGATGTCGATCGCATCTTTAGGCATTAAAGGGATGAACTTCGATTTGCTGCAAAAAGGACTCAAACCAGCACCTTTTTGAGAGATGGATATTTGCCTTAAACGACTCCGTGTTGCCTCTTCGGGGTTTATTTCCGAAATATCAGGTGAGTTGAGTAAGTCATTGGCGTCCAGAAAGGTATGAGTATCTGACGCACATAATGCATGTATCTCGTTGGACTCTGTCTCCTCATTCAGATTATTTGGTTTGTTGAGGTCTTTAGCAGATTGTAAGGCAAAATGTTTTTTTAGTTTTAGTTTTCTAATAAAGCAAAAGAGATCCACTCTGGTCATGGCATAATTAAAACTCTGTATAGGAGAATAATTCAAACCTAACAAAAGTAGTTGTTCCTCAGCTTTGTTCAGGGTGACGTTAGAGAGATTGATGATGGTATTATCCACTAACGACGTTTCCCCCATGCTTTTTTCTTTTTCTTTTGTTGTTGCTGAGCACCGGCGCTGTTTCCATCTACGCCGTCGTGCTTTCCGGCGTTGGTTCCTCCTTTGCCTGCTTGCGAGTTGGGTTGCCAAGACCTCAGAGTTAGGAGCCTCTCTTCTACCACAAAATCCATTTCTTGCTGGAGATTGAGTGTTTATATATATATATATATATACATATATATACATTGCTGCTCAGGCTCTACCTCCAGTGAAGCACTCTCGGGCGGGTGCAGTGTGTGGTTGTGTACACCGCAAATTATTGTCGCTCCAGTTCCTCTGATTTGAAACTCGCGGGGACGTTTGAATACAGTTTTTTTTCAATCGACCAGCAATAGCAACGAACCCGTTTTGGCGATATGCCTTCTTCTGTGTTAGTGAACACATCGGAAGAGGCCATTTTTAAAGAGGCTTCATTAGCCGTGCTTGCAAAACAAAAGTGTATTGTGAAGAAAAGTCGATTGATGGCAAACTAATATGTGTCTGTCAACTATATGTACATTTGTAAATGTAATGATCAGTCCGCTGCTGGTGTTTTAAAGAAAACAAATTGATTGATTGTATTACGATATTTAATTGTGGAAAGATATATCATTTCATAATCAACTTGTGAACTACTAAGATGGCACATATTTTAAGGATATGACTGTTGTCCCTCTTTTGTATTGCAAGCACCGCTAATGAAGCCTCTTTAAAAATGGCCTCTTCCGATGTGTTCATTAACATGGAAGAAGGCATATTGCCGAAACACGTTTGTTGCTATTGCTGGTCGATTGAAATAAAACTGTATTCAAACGCCCCCGCGAGTGCTGAGTTTCTTTTCAAATTCGGAGGAACTGGAGCCACTATATATAGATAGGAAGGAGAGCACTTGCTCTGTCAATGCTGCACAATAAAATCTTCACTGCAACACGACTAACGGTGTGATGGCGGCTCTTTAAATCTTCTTTTGGAGTAACTTTATGGGAGAGGTGGTCTGCGCCTGCTGTGTCCGCGTTGATAGCGGTCAGGACTGCTCATATATATACATATATATATATATATATATATATATATATATATATATATATATATAATATATATATATATATATATATATATATATATATATATATATATATATATATATATATTACCTACTGGCGATAGCCAGTAGGTATATATAGTTAGGATTTTTTCTCTATGGAACTTTTGAAAATTCTATGCCTAATAACTTTGGCGTTTGTGGACGGAATTGGCTGAAATTTTCAGGAAAATGGCACATTTTGTTTCTGAGCAGCTCCTGTAAATTTGGGGGGGGGTTCGTCAAGGGGGGCCGAGAAAAAAGGGGGGTCCCAAAACGCGTTTTTCCCATGTTAATTTCCATAGGGCGGTTGGCCTCACTTTTAGCCCGAACGGCTGAATGGATTTCCACGAAACTTGGCAAAATTGTAGGGACTGTTAGCCCGATGTGCCTTTGCTAGGTCTCAATATATGTGCTTCAGTGAATTTTGAGAAATGAACGTTTAAAACAAGATATATATCTGTAACAGCGCTCCGGGCTGCGCTCCGGTTCGCGAACTTTTCGCGTATCGGAACTTTGCGAAGCGAAGCTGATTGGCTCTCCGGTGTCTGTCAACATTCTAAACAGTCCGGAGCGGCCGCCATCTTGTCTCTCGGTAGGATCGAGAGACAAGAGGAGGCCAAAACAAAGTGGGAAATGAAGGAAAGGGGGCAAGGTAGACCCCTTCTGACCCCCTAGGATTGATGAGGGGGATATTATAGAGCCACGCCGGGCCCAAAAAAAAAAAAAAAATTCCGATTTTTTCGCCGTAGAGACGCGTCTTGGTACGCGAACCGGGCAGCTAACCGGGCAGCTAACCGGGAAGCTAACCGGCAGTGTAACGGGAGTCTGAGGAGTAGCTGATTGGCTGTCAACATTGTAAACAGTCCGGAGCGTCCGCCATCTTGTCTCTCGGTAGGATCGAGAGACAAGAGGAGGCCAAAACAAAGGGGGAAATGAAGGAAAGAGGGCAAGGTACACCCCTTCTGACCACCTAGGATTGATGAGGGGGATATTATAAAGCCACGCGGGGCCAAAAAAAAAAAAATATCCGATTTTTTCGCCATAGAGACGCGTCTTGGTACGCGAACCGGGCAGCTAACCGGGCAGCTAACCGGGAAGCTAACCGGCAGTGTAACGGGAGTCTGAGGAGAAGCTGATTGGCTGTTATCATTGTAAACAGTCTGGAGCGGCCGCCATCTTGTCTCTCTGTGGGATCGAGAGACAAGAGGTGGAAAAAAAAAAGGTGTAAATGAATGAAAGGGGTAAGGCAGACCCCTCCTGAACCCCTAGGATTGATGAGGGGGCTATTAAAGTTCCCTGGGGGGTGAAAAAAAAAATTGCGATTTTTCGCGGTAAAGGTGCTTCCTGGTACGTTAACCGGGCAGCTAACCGCCAGCGTAACGGGAGTCTGACATATTGTGTTTTTTGAACGTTTGTGATATGTGCACGTGTGGATTTTGTCTAATTAAGGTTAAAAAAATATATATATATCTTTAAGCGTGTTCTGGCGCGCTTACGTTTTGGGTTTGGTTTGCGCTGCAGAGACGATACGTCACGGTTATGCGATGCATCATGAGGCGTCTCACGGGCTACGTGATACGTCACTTAATAAAGAATATATTTTACAGCTATAGATATTAGCTTTTAAAAAACCAATGAAATTCACAGAAAAAAACATAGGTTATAGACCATATATAGTTAGGAATTTGCATTTACAAAACCTTGAAAATTCACTGAAAAAACCATAGGTTATAGACCATATATAGTTAGGGATTAGCATTTAAAAAACCTTATTTTATTTGCACAAAACCATTGAAATTCCATATATAGTTAGTTGCACTAACTGTATATATCGCGGACCCGCAATCCACTGCTAATGATGTCACATATTACATCATTAATGACATGGTCAGTGACATCACTGATGACATCACTGATGACATCTCAAATGACATCACTGATGACATCACTGATGACATCTCAAATGACATCACTGATGACATCTCAAATGACATCACTGATGACATCACTGACATCTCATTTGACATTACTGATTACATCACTGATGATATCATTTATGTGATAATACATCTTCAGACTCTAATATAACCTTAGATACACTCAGTGTAAACAGGCACTCACAGACTGTCACACATCCATGGAGTTACTCACACACCTAGTCAGTCATGCAAAGAATCAATCACACCTCCATTTCCTCAACTATACAGTTATACACACCTTACTTATTCAAACATATACTAACACATATTTACTCTCTTATACAATCCTTGATACAAGTTCACAATGATTCATACAGCCACTCTCACATTCACTGGCTCTTATGTTCAGTTATTTATATATGTCAACTCTCACATGGAGTGTGTTTTACATATGTACTTACTTTGACATGTAGAACTGAGATATCCATTCACTCACCAATATACTCATGCACACAGTCAACTGTCCATACAGCTGTTTCTACATGCACTTTTGAACCCATACACCTAGGGAATCAACTGCTCACACATCTATGCACAGAGTTATACACCTCCCAGCCACCCACACACATACTCAGTCTCCCATACAAATACTTGGGCAACCATTCAATAACCCATATAGTTACTGATATAGCTACTGATTTAAACATGCAGCAGTTTACAGAAGAACATAAATAATGATTGCCAAATTAAGACACTTTAATCACTAACCCATGCACTCAGTGAGACACATTTAATCATTCTCTCATACAGTCAGTCATGCACCTACTAAATCCTTCATCCAGACACTTATACATCCACTCATTCTTCAATATGTAAGACATATTTTAACTTTACAGAAACATACAGTCACTGGGTGTTGTCATCAGTGATGTCATCAGTGATGTCATTTGAGATGTCATCAGTGATGTCATCAGTGATGTCACTGACCATGTCATTAATGATGTAATATGTGACATCATTAGCAGTGGATTGCGGGTCCGCGATATATAGTTAGTGCAACTAACTATATATGGAATTTCAATGGTTTTGTGCAAATAAAATAAGGTTTTTTAAATGCTAATCCCTAACTATATATGGTCAATAACCTATGGTTTTTTCAGTGAATTTTCAAGGTTTTGTAAATGCAAATTCCTAACTATATATGGTCTATAACCTATGGTTTTTTCTGTGAATATATATATATATATATATATATATATATATATATATATATATATTATATATATATATCACAGCTCCAAAACACCAGCCTGCCGCAACTTCGAGCGGGTGCCTGCTTAGCGGGGGTGTACCCGTTATTCATATAAAGCTCCAAGACATCCTACAGGAATAGCCTGTAATAGACAGCAGCACTCGTAGGGGAGGTTTCACAAAAGTTGTTTAATCGGAAACCTTCAGCACATCAACAAGACGCGTTTCGGCGTATAGCCTTTGTCAATTGTTTAACAGTTCCAATTGACGAAGGCTATACGCCGAAACGCGTCTGTTGGTGCTTTCTGCCCCTCTCTTGCTTTCCCCACCTCACTTGCTTCTTTCTGCCCCCTTTTCACAACTTCCTGCACCCTCTACCCTCCTTCTGCACCTCTTTTGCCACTTTCTGCAACTCTCTTTCCTCTTTTTGCACTTCTCTTGTCTCTTTCTGCATACCTTTTGCTTCTTTCTGCACCTCTCATATCTTTCTGTGCCTCATTAGCTTCTTTCTGCACCCCTCTTGCCTCTTTCTGCACCCCTCTTCCTTCTTTATGTATCTCTCTTGCATCTTTCTGCAACCCTGTTCAATCTTTCTGTACTTCTCTTGCCTCCATCTGCACCTCTGTTGCTTCCTTCTGTCTGTCTTTTGCTTCTTTCTGCACTCCTCTTACATCTTTCTGTACCTCACATCCCTCTTACGTCTTTATGTACCTCACCTGCCTCTTTCTGTATTTATTTTGCTTCTTTCTACACCTCTGTTGCTTTTTTAAGCAATTTTCTGGCCTCTTTATGCACCTCTCTTGCCTCTTTCTGTACCTCTCTTGACTGTTTCAGCAGTGCTCTCGCCTCTTTCTGCACCTCTTTTGCTTCTTTCTGCACTTCTCTTGGCTCTTTCAGCACCTTTCTTGCCTCTTTATTCCTTTCTTCACCTCTTTTACCTCTTTTTGCACTTCTCTTGCCTCTTTCTGCACCTCACTTGCTTCTTTCTGCACTTCCCTTTCTTCTTTCTGCACCCCTCTTGCTTCTTTCTGTACCCTTTTTGCCTCTTTCTGCACCTCTGTCACTTCTTTCTGCACTTCTCTTACTTCTTTATGCCCCTTTCTTGCTTCTTTCTGCACCTCTCTTCCCTCTTTCTGTACCCCTCTTCCCTCTTTCTGCACTTCTTGTACCTCTTTCTGTACCTGTGTTGGTTCTTTCTGCACTTATCTTGTCTCTTCCTGCACCCTCTTCCCTCTTTTTGCACCTCTCTTGCCTCTTTCTTCACCTCTCTTGCTTCTTTCTGCTCCTCTTTTGCATTTTTCTGCACCTCCATTGGTTGTTTCTGCACTTCTCTTGCTTTTTTACGCACATCTCTTGCTTCTTTCTATACCCCTCTTGCCTCTTTCTGCACCCCTCTTTCCTTTTTCTGCACCTCTCTTGCCTCTTTCTGCGGTTCTCTTGCCTCCTTCTGCGCCTCTGTTGCTTCTTTCTGCACTTCTCTTGCCTCTTTCTGCACCCTACTTGTCTGTGTCTGCACCTTACTTACCTCTTTCTGCATATCTATTGCTTCTTTATGCAGTTCTCTTGCCTCTTTCTAGACCTCTCTTGCCTCTTTCTGTACCTCACTTACCTTTTTCTGCACATCTTCTGCTCCTTTCTATAGCTCTGTTGCTTCTTTCAGCCATTCTCTTGCCTCTTTCTGTGCTTCTCTTACCTGATTCTCCACCTCTCTTGCCTCTTTCTGGACCCCTTCTGCCTGTGTCTGCACCTCTCTTGCTTCTTTCTGCAGCCCTCTTGCCTCCTTCTGCACTTCTCTTACATCTTTCTGTACCTCACTTGCCTCTTTCTGTACCTATTTTGCTTCCTTCTACACCTCTTTTGCTTCTTTCAGCAATTCTCTGGACTCTTTATGTGCTTCTCTTTTCTGTTTCTGCACCCCTCTTGCCTCTTTCTGCAGCTCTCTTGCTTCTTTCTCCAACTCATGTGCTTCTTTCTGCATCCCTCTTGCCTCTTTCTGCACCCCTCTTCCCTCTTTCTGTACTTCTCTTGCCTTTTTCTGCACCCCTGTTCCCTTTTACTTCACCTCTCTTGCCTGTTTCTGTACCTCTCTTGCTTCTTTCTGCTTTTCTTTTGCCTCTTTCTACACCTCTGTTGCTTCTTTTGGTACTTCTTTTGCTTCTTTCTGTACCTCTTTTGCTTCTTTCTATACTTCTATTGCATCTTTCTGTACTCCTCTTGCCTCTTTCTGCACCTCTGTTGGTTGTTTCTGTACCTCTCTTGCATATGTCTGCCCAGTTCCCTCTTTCTGCATCTCTTTTGCATGTTTCAGCAACTCTCTTACCTCTTTCTGCAATAATTTTCTTCTTTCTGCACCTCTGTTGTTTCTTTCTGCACTTCTCTTGCCTCTTTCTTTATCCCTGTTGCTTATTTCTGCACTTCTCTTGCTTCTTGCTGTATCTCTCTTACTTCTTTCTACACCCCTTGTACTTCTTTCTGCACCCCTCTTCCCTCTTTCTGCGTCTTTCGTGACTATTTCTGCACCTCTGTTGCTTCTTTCTGCACTTCTCTTGCCTCTTCCTGCACCCTCTTCCCTCTTTTTACACCTCTCTTGCCTCTTTCTTCACTTCTCTTGCCTCTTTTTGTACTTCTGTTGCCTCTTTCTGTACCTCAGTTGCTCTTTTCTATACTTCCCTTGCATCTTTCTGCACCCCTCTTGCTTTTTTCTGCACCCCTTTTGACACTTTCTGCACCTCTGTTGCTTCTTTCTGCACTTCTCTTACTTCTTTATGCCCCTCTCTTGCTTCTTTCGTACCTCTCTTCCCTCTTTTTGCACCCTTCACTCTTTTTGCACTTCTTGTGCCGCTTTCTGCACCCCTCTTGCCTCTTTCTGTACTCTGTTGATTCTTTCTGCACTGTCCTTGCTTATTTCTTTCTGTACCTTACTTGCCTCATTCTGTACCTGTTTTGCTTCTTTCTACACCTCTGTGGCTGTTTTAAGCAATTCTCTTGCCTCTTTGTGCACCTCTCATGCCTTTTTCTGTACCTCTCTTGCCTGTTTCAGCAGTGCTCTTGTCTCTTTCTGCACTTCTCTTGCCTCTTTATGCACCTCTCTTGCCTCTTTCTTCCTTTCTTCACTCTCTTGCTTCTTTTTACACTTCTCTTGCCTCTTTCTGCACCTCACTAGCTTCTTTCTGCTTTTCCCTTGCTTCTTTCTACACCCTTACCTGCTTCTTTCTGCATCACTTTTGCCTCTTTCTGCACCCCTCTTTCCTCTTTCTGTACCTCTCTTGCTTCTTTCTGCACTTCTCTTACTATGCCCCTCTCTTGCTTCTTTCGTTATCCCGCTTCCCTCTTTCTGCATCTTACTTGCCTCTTTCTGCACCTCTGTTGCTTCTTTCTTTCTTTATCTTCCTGCACCCTCTTCACTCTTTCTGCACATCCGTTGTTTCTTTTTGCACTTCTCTCGCCTTTTTCTTTATCCCTGTTGCTTATTTCTGCACTTCTCTTACTTCTTTCTGTACCTCTCTTACTTCTTTCTACACCCTTTATGCTTCTTTCTGCGCCCCTCTTCCCTCTTTCTGCATCTTTCGTGCCTCTTTCTGTACCTCTGTTGCTTCTTTCTTCACTTCTCTTGCCTCTTTTTGCACTTCTGTTACCTTTTTCTGTACCTCACTTGCTCTTTTCTATACTTCTCTTGCTTCTTTCTGCACCCCTCTTGCTTTTTTATGCACCCCTTTTGCCACTTTCTGCAACTCTGTTGCTTTTTTCTGCACTTCCTTCTTTATGCCCCTCTCTTTCTTCTTTCGTTACTTCGCTTCCCGCACCCCTCTTCACTCTTTTTGCACTTCTTGTGCCACTTTCTGCACCCCTCTTGCCTCTTTCTGCACCTCCGTTGGTTCTTTCTGTACTTCTCTTGCTTTTTTCTGAACCTCTCTTGCTTCTTTCTGCACCCTCTTGCCTCTTTCTTCACCCCTCTTTTCTCTTTCTGCACCTCTCTTGCCTCTTTCTGAAATTCTCTTGCTTCTTTCTAAAACTATATTGCTTCTTTCAGCAATTCTCTTGCCTATTTCTACACTTCTCTCACTTCTTTCTGCGCCTCTCTTGCCTCTTTATGCACCCTTCTTCCTTCTTTGTGTACCTCTCGTGCCTCTTTCGGCACTCCTGTTCCCTCTTTCTGCACTTCTCCTGCCTGTTTTTCACATCTCTTGTCTCTTTCTGTACTTCTTTTCCCTCTTTCTACACCTCTGTTGCTTGTTTCTGTACTTCTTCTGTGTCTTTCTGTAACTCTCCTACTTCTTTCTGCACCCCTCTTTCCTCTTTCTGCACCCTTCCTCCCTCTTTGTGCACCTCTCTTGCCTCTTTCTGTACCTCTCTTGTCTCTTTCTGCAGTTCTCTTGCCTCTTTTTGCACCTATTTTGTGTCTTTCTCTACCTTTCTTCCTCTTTGTGGACTTCTGTTGCCTCTTTCTGCATTTTCTTGCTTCTTTCTGTACCTTTTTTCTGCTTTCTGCACCTCTCTTCCCTCTTTCTGTACTTCTCTTGCTTCTTTCTGCGCCTTTCTTCCTCTTTATGTACGTTTTACCTATGTAGGTATTGTTCAAAATTAGCATTTAAAAAACCTAGAAATTCACTGAAAATAAAACAGATTTCAGTGATGTTATATTTAGCTATTAGCATTAAAAAAAACCTTACAAATTCACTGAAAAAACAAAGGTTTCAGAGACGTTGTAATTAGTGATTAGAAGTTAGAAAATTTTAGAAATTAATTGAACAAACCACAGGTTTCAGGGACATTATAGTTAGGCTGACATTTCACTCATACAAAAACTGAGAAATTCTGCTGTGATAGTTAGCTGAGCTAACTATAACTCGCTCCCCCACAATCCATTGCTGATGATGTCACATATTACATCACTCATGAGATGGTCAGTGACATCTCTTATGACATCACTAATGACATCTCAAATTACATCACTAATCACATCATCCACTCAATATCTGATGCACCTCCTCACACCCTAATAGAACCTTTGATATACCCACTCTAACATATAGACTACCATTCTCGAAACCATAAACACACCAATACCAGTTAGTACATACCTGCTCACTGATGTATAAGTCTACACACACATCCACTCACTAACCCACACAGTCACTCATACATGCAGTCACTCATCAATACAGCCACTGATATGTGCACTCATATACCCATACAGACAGTCACACGCCGCTGCTCATCCATAGAGTTACTCAAACACCTACTCAGTCACCCAAAGAATCAATTACACTGCCATTTACTTACCTATACAGTTATACACACACACCACCTCACTTATTCATACAGATAGTAACACATACTTACTCTCTTCTACAATCACTGACACAAGCACACACTCATCCACACAGCCACCCCCACAATCACTCACTCTCACATATAGTCACTTATGTTCTCCAACAATCACATATACTGCCTTTCACATATGTAGTTACTTACACACATACCACTGAGACATCCATTCACTCGCCAACACAGCCATACGCACACTCACTCACACATACAGCCCCTTGCAGATGCACTCATGAACCCATACACCCAGTGAATCACCCACTTACACATCCATGCAGGGAGTCACACACACCCCCACCCACCCCCAAAGACAATCAGGCACCCATACAGGTACTCGGACAACCAATCATTAACCTATATCAACACTCATGAAGCTACTCACCAACTCATGCAGACACTTACACACCAACTGACAGACTGACAGACTGATACAGACATCCACACAGTTTAGTCATTTACCCATGCATTCACTAAGACATGTTTAATCACTCACTTATACAGGCGGTCATGTTCCCACTAAATCATCCAATTTGGACACTCATACACCCACTCATTCTTCAAAACATCTTGGTGTGTATATATATGCAATCCTGACCTTCTTCTTTTAGGGGCATTGTATGCAATTTTTCACAATAGCTAATGATTAGGAGGAGTTATGTGTCTCTAGGTTTCAGACAATGGTGCTAAATGAGTGACTCACCTCATTCTATGATCCTGTTTGGGTAGCAAAGGCCTGTGAGGAGTATCACTTTGGGCAAACATTTATCACCCCATTACATGATAAGGTACCATTTATTTGGATTTCAAACGTATAGTCAAATATGAACTTAACCACTACGGTCTCCCCAGATTTTTTCATAATTTTTTTACATTTATTGTTTACCATTGGCCAAACTATAGATCTGAATAGTGGCCGTGTAAATGGAGAGCTCAACTCTTTTTTAAATTATTTTATTTAAGTTGTTAACATTTGGCACTTGCACTATTTTTAACTATAATTATTTATTATTTTCACTAGCCTCTCTTTTTGATCAGCTTATTTAGCATATGATGTCTGTAGGATCAGGAAAATGCATTGTTAAGTAATTGATCACTATGGTGTTATTCATTAATAATGTGTATAAATTTAATGAGCAGGAGAAGGCTTTCTCTGTGACTTAAAATAAGTATTTTTTTACATGCTTTTCCTTTGTTCCTAGTGGTATGTTGTTTAGTTTCATTGTATGCTGCTATTGACTGAGCAGGGAGGAGGGTACTTTGTGTTGCTATATCAACGAAAAATGGGACATAGCATGTCATGTGATCAAGGTTGTGGCAACACAGCCGAAACGCATCATGCCGATCTGCACGAAATAAATTGCACTAATTGAACCTACAGCACGTTGTGGTCTGTACCTGTGTTTCCGAAGACTTGGAGTTGTGGGATTGTGATTTTTCATATATATATATATATATATATATATATATATATATATATATATATATATATATATATATAATTATATATATATATATATGAAACTAAAGCTCCTCCTCAGCACGTTCTGCGCTCGCAGACACCGCTTCCATGCCAGCAGAAATGAGGAACGGACCAACGAAGTCAGCAAAAGATGTTTTATTGTTCCAACAGAACCAGCAACGGGTTTCGAGCTAAAGAGCCCTTGTTCACGCTGCAACATGTTAAGAATAATAGTGCTTTTTTATACTTTTAGTGATGACAACACCACCTCCTAGTGGTGATCACCAAAGTCACGATCAATTAGCGCGCACGCCAGAATCGCGCTTTAGGAGGCCCCTGCACTGAAAAGAGGTTCCTGGCTGCTGGTGTCTGCCTCGGTGAAAATTTGTTGTGCCCGAGTTATCGGGATTCCAGGAGCCCACCACTAGGAAGCGGCATGAAAGCACGGCAGTGCTGGAGTACTTACTTCACACTGGGCACCGGATCATTGATCCCGCCCCTGCCGCATGGGACTGCCGTTTTTGATGTGGTTGGTGCAGTTTTGGGGAGCAGAGGTGGTTCCTGCAAAGACATTTCAGAGGTGGATATTATTCCGTGAACATTTTAACATCGTTGATGCGGTGCCGGACCAGCGCACTGCATTCTGGAGTCGGTAGTCCTGACGCACTGGGCGTCCTACCACGTGTGTCCTGCAGCCAATGACACTGTGAGCTGTGGGGGGCGGAGTACTTATCCACCTGGCAGGCTGGGACCAGGTACACTCACCGTTAATTTGCCCAGACTCTGCCTGAACCACGACGCGCTGAAGAAGGCTCAAACGGAGCCGAAATGCATTCGCATGGACTTGGTTCTTTTGTGAAATAAAAGGAAACCCCCATTTTGACTCCCCTGTGTGGCCTCACCTTCTTGCTGCCTGCAGAGGTAATCCGCTCATCAATTAGCGTGCACGCCAGAATCGCGCTGTAGGAGGCCCCTGCTCTGAAAAGAGGTTCCTGGCTGCTGGTGTCTGCCTCAGTGGAAATTTTGTTGTGCCCGAGTTATCGGGATTCCAGGAGCCCACCACTAGGAAGCGGCATGAAAGCACGGCAGTGCTGGAGTACTTACTTCACACTGGGCACCGGATCATTGATCCCGCCCCTGCCGCATGGGACTGCCGTTTTTGATGTGGTTGGTGCAGTTTTAGGGAGCAGAGGTGGTTCCTGCAAAGACATTTCAGAGGTGGATATTATTCCGTGAACATTTTAACATCGTTGATGCGGTGCCGGACCAGCGCACTGCATTCTGGAGTCGGTAGTCCTGACGCACTGGGCGTCCTACCACGTGTGTCCTGCAGCCAATGACACTGTGAGCTGTGGGGGGCGGAGTACTTATCCACCTGGCAGGCTGGGACCAGGTACACTCACCGTTAATTTGCCCAGACTCTGCCTGAACCACGACGCGCTGAAGAAGGCTCAAACGGAGCCGAAATGCATTCGCATGGACCTGGTTCTTTTGTGAAATAAAAGGAAACCCCCATTTTGACTCCCCTGTGTCGCCTCACCTTCTTGCTGCCTGCAGAGGTAATCCGCTCATATATATATATATATATATATATATATATATATATATATATATATATATATATGTATTCACTGAAAAAACCATAGGTTTCACACCAGTTATAGTTAGCTGGAAATTTTACTGACATAAAACCAATGAAATTCCCACGTTATAGTTAGTTGGACTCACTATAACTTGCGCGTGCAATGCACTGCTGATGACGTCACATATTACATCACTATAACCCAAACCACACATTATTTGGAAGTTTTTTTCGGTTCCACAGGGGAAGTAAAAGGTAAATGCAGCCAAGGTGACTTGCCTGATCTGTGACATGGAACTTTCTAGGGGGAACCCTAATAAAAATAAAAAATATTCCTTTGGAAATCACACGATGATCCGCCACATGCAGCGCAAGCATCCTATAAACTATTCTGCTGCAGAGATGAGGGAACTGGCCAGTAACCCTCCCCAATCAACAAGAACCAGCTCAAAAAGGAAGCAACCCACTGCGTCTGCACCCGAGGAAAGTGAGACGATGCCGTGCATTCAGCCCCGATTTGCAGATTTCAGAATCACATGTAAATATTGTGGTAAGACCATCTCCTACGGAGAACAGAGCGTAAAGCTCATCGTCCTTGCTGGGGACAACCACAAATGCCCCCATCAACCCTAATTATTTATTTTCTTTTTTTTTCGCTCCAGTTGAGCCATTTTCAATTCCCTGTTTTTTCGTTTCTCCCCTCGAAAAATACAAAAACAATATAAAAGTGTTCTGAAAACCCAAAAAAAGTACAAAATGGTTCAAAAAACATTAAAAAAAATATAAAACAACAAAAAGAAGAAAAAAAACAGTTCTTTTTAGAACTACCTCCAATTTAAAAAAAGGCTACATTTTTTAAAAACTATATTATTCATTTTTCCACACGGTACGCTCTCTGGTCCGCTTCCCGGTGCACGTACCGGGCGCTCCCCCCGCGCAAATCAAAAAATTAAATTTGGGGGGGCCCCGCTGGGCCCTTTTAGGGTCCCCACATCAAACCTAGGGGGTCAGGGGGGTCTATCCCTGCCCCCTTATGGTCATTTCCCCCTTTTTTTTCCCACCTCTTGTGTCTCTAGCCTACCGAGACACAAGATGGTGGCCGCTCCGCACTGTTTCGAATGTTTACGGACACCCGAGAGCCAATCAGCTTTCTGTGCGCAAGTCGCGTGGCGCGCCCGGAGCGCTACCCGGAGCGCGTACCGGGGCGCTGCCATAGATACATATATTTTTTTGAACCTAAATTACTCAAAATCCACTGGAACACATATCTTGAGACATAGCAAAGGCACATCGGGCTACCAGTCTCTACAATTTTGCCAAGTTTGGTGGAAATCCATTCAGCCGTTCGGGCTAAAAGTGAGGTCGACCGCCCTATGAAAATTAACATGGGGAAAACGCGTTTTGGGACCCCCCTTTTATCTTGGCCCCCGCTTGACGCATCCCCCCCAAACTTTCAGGGAAGGACCGGAGCTTGACGAGGCCATTTTGAGGAAATGTTCAGGCAGATTCGTCAACCGGCGCCAAAGTTATTCCAAATAGAATTTATATATATATATGTGTATATATATATTACCTACTGGCGGTAGCCAGTAGGTATATATAGTTAGGATCTGTTTCCATAGGAAATCCCCAACATTCTATTGGGAATAACTTTGGCGCTGGTTGATGAATCTTCGCAAATTTCTCAAAGAAGATGGCTCGCTCCACTCCGCTCCTTCCCTGAAAGTTTGGGGGGGATTCGCCAAGTGGGGGCTGAGAAAAAAGGGGGGTCCCAAAACGTGTTTTCCCCATGTTAATTTCCATAGGACCTTTAGACTCAGCTACAGCTTGAACCGCTGAAGGGAATTACACCAAACTTGTCAAAATGGTAGTGTCTGGTATGCAGATCACGCTTTTGGTAAAATAGTGTAAATCCCTCCAGTGGTTCCTGAGAAAATTAGAAGAGAAATCAATTATATATCTATAAGCGCGCACAGGTGCGCGCACCCCGCGATTTTTCGCGATTTTTTTTTTTGGGGGGGGGGGGTGCTTGGAGGGGGGCTTGGGGGGCTTCTCTCTTTTATTTTAATGTATTTCATTTAATTTCGAGGGTGCCCACCCCTCGTTTTACCCCCGAGATCACCGCCGCGGCCCGAGCCGCCTCAAGATGGCCGCCGCCTGGTTGTGGGCGGGGCCCGGGAGGCTCGCCGTGATTGGCTGCCCAAAGCAGGAAGTGTGTGTGCGCCACAGAGCCACGGAGGTGATCTGTGAGCGAGGAGCCGGGCTGGCTCGTATGCACCGAGGGCCGGCTCGGAGGGGAGGGGTCTGTGAGAGACAGCCGGGCTGGATTTTACAGAGTGGGGTGCTCCACAGCGTGGGGTGCTCCTGTGCGCCACAGACCGGGCTCGGCCGCACACACAGGAGGTGGGGGGCAGCAGGCTGGATTACACACAGGAAGGAAGGGACTGCTGCTGCCCGCCGGTGGGGAGAGAGAGCCCGCCTGCCTCCCGGCCGGCAGAGGAGGAAGCGAGGCAGCCTGGGAGCGCCAGTCCGGAGCAGGCAGCGGCGGCATGGGGGCGCAGTGAACCGCGCACAGCTGGATGTACACTGGATTACACGGGCTTCACCACTGCTCAGGAAAGACGGACGCATCCTGGTGAGTGCTAGCCTCTGCTACTCTGCTCCTTCGAGGCGCACTCAGCCGCGTACCTAGGGGAGGGTGAGGGGGGCGGTCCGCCCAGGCGGCAATATTTTGAGGGTGGCAATGGCTCTTTGCGGCGGCCTTTATAAATTAGTCAGTTAGTCAGTGTACCCAAATTATAAAGGCCGCCGCAAGGGCCCAGTGCCGCGCGGCCGTCGTTTCGAGTGCGAGCGATGCCTGTGCAGTGCGTACCTGCTTGGCAAAACTTTAAAAGCAAAACCATTTTGCCTGCAACGCACTGCGCATGCACCATGGTGCGCGACGTACCCCGGCGTTTGTGGTGCGTTTGCGATTCTTTCAGAACCACGGGACAATCATGAAACAGGCCAGGCTCTTTACTTAGCTAAACTTCTCAAGGGGCTGTGCCGTGCTGTCTGTCATGTGTCAGACGCCAAATAATCCCTACCGAAATGACGTGGGGGGGTATTTAAACTCAAAGGGGCTGCTGGGCGCAAGGTTTGTTTTTACTCGTTACACTTGCAGGCAGAATGTCTTGCAGGCAGAAAGTCTTGTCTTTGTCACAAAAATCATAAAAATTCAGGACTCCTTTCCCCCCGTGGATCTTTCCCTGGATGCCGCTGCCTCTGGCTCCAACTGGAGGTCGGCACCTGCCTCAGAGGTAGAGCCCGGGCCCACACTATCTGCTTTTCCCCAGTTGTCCTGTGAAACATCGCTTGAGCTACTATCCCGGCTTCAATCCGGCTCCCCTCTGGATGCTTGTCCAGCTAAGTGTCTGGCCAAGGTGGCTTCGGCAGTAAACAGCTTGCTGAATCCCTTGCTCAATTTGTCACTGAGCTCCGGGGTGGTACCTCGAGAATGGAAACATGCACTCATTTTGCCGCTGATCAAAAAACCTCTGTTAGATCCCTTGCAGCTGACTAACTACAGACCGATCTCCCTCCTCCCTGCTCTGGCGAAGGTGGTTGAGAAACATGTTCAACACACTCTTACCACCTTCATCGAGAATAACAACCTTCTCCATGATTCTCAATCTGGCTTCCGTGCTAATTATAGCACGGAGACAGCCCTCGTGGAGGTGACTGACGCCATCAGGGAGACCCTCGATCGGGGGGGAAAGGCTATGTTAGTCATGCTAGACCTGTCGGCGGCTTTCGACACCGTCCCCCAAGCAGGCCTCCTTTTAAGACTCAGGGAGATAGGTCTGAGGGGGACGGTGTTGGACTGGTTTCAATCCTTCCTAGCCGACCGTCGGCAGGTGATCTGGGCTCCACCGTTCTCCGCGGAAATGCCATCGCTAGAGGTGGGGGTGCCTCAAGGGTCCATTCTGAGCCCCACCATCTTTAACATCTATATGGCCCCTCTGGCGAGGGTAGCGGAGGCTCATGGGGCCGAGTCATCTCATATGCTGATGATACTCAGCTCCTGTTTACATGCAGGAAGGGTGAGGTGTTTGACGGCGACAGAATTAAAGACTGTCTGAGTGCAGTTTTCACGTGGTTTCAGCGGCACAGCCTGAAATGCAACTCGGATAAGTCTGAGCTGCTTTTTTTTGGCTGTGCCCCTGATCTTGGTTGGAAGTCGTGGTGGCCCCAGGACATGTTCCCTCCTGAGAAGTCATCTTCCCAAGTGAAAAATCTTGGAGTTGTATTTGATGACGATCTCTCTTTTCGACCCCACATTTTGGGGCTATCAGGGAAATGCTTTGGCATCCTCAAGATGCTCAGGAAATTCCTTTCATTGCTCTCCCTGCAATACCGTAAGACCGTAGTCCAGGCGCTTGTGGGGTCTAGGTTAGACTACGCAAATGCGCTTTTTGCAGGTCTGCCAAAGTACCTCTTGTCCAGACTGCAAATTGTCCAAAATTCGGCGGCAAGAGCCATATTCGGCCTGCCAAGGAGAGCCAGTGCCTCAGTGCTGCTTAATAGGCTGCACTGGCTACCTATCTCTAGCAGAATTAGGTTCAAAATCCTCACGCTGGCATTTAAAGCCCTTTATTCTATCGGCCCCAGCTACATCAGGAAGCGCATCGCTCCCTATGTTCCGCGGAGGATGCTGCGGTCTGCCGATCTGGCAAAAATGGTGGTACCTGCTGTGAAACGAGTCCGGATGGGTGGGCGGTCCTTCCAATATGTGGCGGCTCGTTTTTGGAATGAGCTCCCTCTCTCCCTCCGCAAAGCTAATAATCTCCTGGCTTTTAGGAAGGAGCTGAAGACCGTGCTTTTCTCCATGTGATCTCTGTGACTGCTGCGTCTCTGCCTTTGTGTTTCTGGGTTTCTCAGGCCTCTTTGCTAAAGTGCCGGGACACCCCTCGGGGTAGCCGTGCGCTCTAAAAGTACGGCTATAACATAACATAACAAAGACCATGACACACGTTTTTTACTCGTTCCCGCCAGTCATCCGCCGTGTGTTCTAAAGGTAGCCTTTGAAAACTATAAAGGGCGCTGTTAGGTGTGCTAACACTGTAATTTGGCCTACATCTAATAATGGCGCAGCATTGCTTCAGAACGGTGCCAGCGCTCTGGGGTCTCTGTTCTGGCTGTCACCCTTCGGGCTTGTGCACGCCCAGTTCCTCGGAGCATGCATGATGGTGGAATCACTGGTGTTGAAGCAGTGCTGCCCGCCGCTGGGGCCGGAGCCTTACATTGTGTGCAGTTCTCTGCACAGCCAGTGCAGATGCGTGCCAGTATGCGTGGACGAGTGTCTGTGGAGTGGCCCCTACAACATGCGGAACGTGGACTACCGGGAGAGGTGGCCTGTCAAGTTCTGCAACCAGACCTTCCAGAGTACAGGTAAGAGGCGCGCAAATTGCAGCGATCTGATGACTTTGAGCCCGAGGTACGGCATGTGTTACTTAATTCTGTATTTGTACACACTCTCAAGCTTCCCAGGTCCACGAGAGGAGCTTAGAGTCCTTGCTGTCTAGGTCTAATTGCGCCCTTATAAATCAGGACTACAAGTCCCAGAATGCCGTTATTTGGATTTGGTAGGCAGTTATTACTGGGTGGTTATGGCTTTAACTTGAGTAATTGTGACCAAGTCTCGTTTCTCTTAGCTACCAAAAGCGGAATCCCTTTTACAGCAGTGGTGGCCAGCTATTCAGCACAAAAGGATTGAGATCTCAGACATAATGCAAATCACCGTGACATGGAAACGCACAACCTTCTTCATGTTGAATCCCCAGGAAGCTCGTTCGTGAATGTTTTTGACCAAGTTTATTTTCTCTATGGGCACATGTCTTTCCCCTGTGCCCTAGCTGTGCTGCTGGGATGACTACATTACGCGGCTAGAAAGTCAAATTATGCAGCATACTATTGCCATTTTTTAAATAATATTACTTCATTGTTTTGTCACTTGTAGACATTACCACTGTGTGAACAAAGGTTTGAACTTGTTAGCGCTGGCATCCACCCTGCATCCAACCATCATGCATCCACCCAGCATTCATTCCTCCACCCACCCATCATGCATTCACCCATCATGCATCCACCCAACAATCATTCATCCATCATGCATCCACCAGCCATCCATCCATGTTCCAGCCAACAATCATGCATCCATCCAACACCCAGCCACCCTCCCACCCACCATTCATGCACCCCATCCATCCACCCACCCATCCATCCATCCTGCATCCATCCATCATTCATGCATCCATTCACCCATCTATCATGCATGCATCCATCCATGCATCCACCCAACAATCATTCATCCATCATGCATCCAACCATCGTTCATGCATCAAAAATCGGATCCCTATGGCTGCTCAGGTGGTCCCACAAGGATATTAACATATTTAAACGTTATCCGCTAATAGAATTAGCATTTTCAAAACCTTGCAAATTCACTGAAAAAACCATAGGTTTCTGGCCTTATATATATATATATATATTAGCTTTTAAAAAACCAATGAAATTCACTGAAAAAACCATAGGTTATACACTATATATAGTTAGGAATTAGCCTTTAAAAAACCAATGAAATTCACTAAAAAAAACATAGGTTTTAGGCCTTATATAGTTAGGAATTAACATATAAAAAAACCATTGAAATTCCTCCTATATAGTTAGCTGGACATTTTATTGATATAAAACCAATGAAATTCGACATATAGTTAGGTGCACTAACTATATATTTCGCGCATCCGCAATCCAATGCTGATGATGTCACATATTACATCATTCATGACATGGTCAGTGACATCACTGATGACATCACTGATGACATCATCCAGTGTCTGTGTGTTTTTGTAAAGTTTAAATATGTTTTACATATTGAAGAATGAGAGGATGTATAAGAGTATGGATGAAGGATTTGATTGTATAAGTGAGTAAGTATGTGTTTGTATATCTGTGAAAATGTAAGCTGTTCTGTGTTTAACTGTATAGATGAAGAAATCAAAGTGTGATTGATTCTTTACAGGACTGAGTAGGTGTGTGAGTAACTCCATGGATGAGTGGCAGTGTGTGAGTTTCTGCATAGGTGTATGAGTGCATATGATAGTGTTGCAATGATGAGTGACAGTATGTACGAATGACCTTATGGGTGAATGAATGAATGTGCATGTAGATGTAGGAATCAGTTAGTGGGTATGTAGTAAATGATATTGGTGTGTCAATAGTTTCAAAAATGATACTCTGTATTTTACACTAGGTGTATTAGAGTGTAAGGAGGTGCATTGTATTATCACATGAAGTATATTATCAGTGGTGTAATTATTGATGTTAAATGAGCTGTCATCAGTGATGTCATCAGTGATGTCACTGACCATGTCATGAATGATGTAATATGTGACATCATCAGCATTGGATTGCGGATGCACGAAATATATAGTTAGTGCACCTAACTATATGTCGAATTTCATTGGTTTTATATCAATAAAATGTCCAGCTAACTATATAGGAGGAATTTCAATGGTTTTTTATATGTTAATTCCTAACTATATAAGGCCTAAAACCTATGTTTTTTTTAGTGAATTTCATTGGTTTTTTAAAGGCTAATTCCTAACTATATATAGTGTATAACCTATGGTTTTTTCAGTGAATATATATATATATTCACTTAAAAAACCATAAGGTTATAGACCATATATAGTTAGGAATTAGCATTTACAAAACCTTAATTTACTCGCACAAAACCATAGAAATTCGCATATATAGTTAGTTTCAATAACTATATATCGCGCACCCGCAATCCACTGCTGATGATGTCACATATTACATCATTCATGACATGGTCAGTGACATCACTGATGACATCACTGATGACATCACTGATGACATCTCATTTGACATTACTGACCACATCACTGATAATATCATTCATGTGATAATACGATGAACCTCTTCAGACTCTAATATAACCTTAGATACAATCAGTGTAAACAGACACTCACAGATTGTCACTCATCCATGGAGTTACTCACACATCTAGTCAGTCATGAAAAGAATCAATCACTCCTCCATTTCCTCAACTATACAGTTATACACACCTTACTAATTCAAACATATTCTAACACATGTTTACTCTCTTATACAATCTCTGATACAAGTTCACAATGATTCATAAAGCCACTCTCACATTCACTGGCTCTTATGCTCAGTTATTTATATATGTCAACTCTCACATGTACTGTGTTTTACATATATACTTACTTTGACATGTAGCACTGAGATATCCATTCACTCACCAATACACTCATGCACACAGTCAACTGCCCATACCGCTGTTTCCACATGCACGTTTGAACCCATACATCTAGTGAATCAACTACTCACACATCTATGCACAGAGTCATACACCTCCCAGCCACCCACACACATACTCAGTCTCCCATACAAATACTTGGGCAACCAATCAATAACCCATATAGTTACTCATATAGCTACTGATTAACACATGCAGCAGTTTACAGAACAACAGACATAATGATGCACAAATTAAGACAGTTTAGTCACTTACCCATGCACTCAGTGAAACACATTTAATCACTCTCACGTACAGTCAGTCATGCACCTACTAAATCCTTCATCCAGACACTTATACATCCACTCATTCTTCAATATGTAAGACATATTTTAACTTTACAGAAACATACAAACACTGGATGATGTCATCAGTGATGTCATCAGTGATGTCACTGACCATGTCATGAATGATGTAATATGTGACATCATCAGCAGTGGATTGCGGGTGCGCGATATATAGTTATTGCAACTAACTATATATGCGAATTTCTATGGTTTTGTGCGAGTAAATTAAGGTTTTGTAAATGCTAATTTCTAACTATATATGGTCTATAACCTATGGTTTTTTCAGTGAATTTCAATGGTTTTTTAATAGCAAATATCAAAAGCTGTAAAATGTCAAGTACGTGGTAGGTAAAAACATTTTCGTATTTATGCACGCTGATGTGCTTTGAACGCTGCCCCCCCCCTCCTCCTTTCTTTTAGGAGTATTCTCTCTTTGCAGATAGTGAAGGGTAGGTAACGTAAGCCTTTGCCCCCATTGTAATCCGTCGTGCCTGCTTCCCTCTACATTTGATTGATTGTTATCCAAGCATTTACTGTTTTAGAATTGGGTGCTCTCATGCTGACGCCAGCTTCAATCTGAAACATCCAGAAACACTGTAGACTACCAATTCAATCAGTTCCGGCGGAGCCCCAACGTGACCCGGTAGAGAAGAACTTGCCCTTCCCTCTTTGACTGATTGTTCTTGTTGCCTGTCCCTTCTCTTGTCATTTAACAGAACTTTTTGGACTGCTGAAAGGGGTTGTATTCCGACCGCTGGTTGTTGGGGACATTTTGACTATATTCTGGACCTGCGTTGTCGCGTAACGCGTCATATGACGCGCCGCATTAGCGCACCCGGAAGTGCTCCGGTGCGCAAGGCGCAGCTTCCCCGAAACGATCCAGAGCGCGGCGCGCAGCGCGTAACGTAAGCATAACAGGTCATGTGACTTGTTAATAAAACTTTTCATTGGTTCATTTTACTTTTGTTATTCTAATGATGAAAGGCTTGGTTATATGACCTAAAAATAACCCTTTTCATTGCTTTCGAACATTTTTTTTCCCAAATGATGAAAGCCCCACCTTTTTTTTCTCACTCTGACTTGTAAAGCAAAGGACCCAGATGCATTTACATTTTATCACTTACAATGTTCCAGGCTAATGTATTTTCCCGGGAAATTTACAACTGTCCTGCGAGTAAAATATTCCTTTTTCGAGAAAAAGGGCGTTTCTTCGACCCATGAGGGAGCCGTTGAGCAAAAGAGGCTCGGCCTGCTGTCTTAGTCGCTGATAGGCATGAATATCAGATTCTTATCGATCACGTTATGTTGCAGGTGTAGAAAACACAACAGCCCTTGACCATTTTTCTTTACTGCGTTCCTGCGTATTATACCTTTTAACAGTCATGTAATTGGACTGCTTTATTTCACTTGCCTTTTACTGATTCGAAAACAGTGGCTATTTTTCAAAACTTTACCAATGTAGGTACTACTACTACTATGTTTTTTTTAAAAAACCTTTATTGTGAAAATGTCAGTATACAAATACGGGCCTATAACCACGTGGGCCGGCCACGGAGCAAACTAGAATCGTAGATGATGAGGGCACATTTACACTGTAGAAGAACGTAACGGGCGACCCATTAGATTGCAAGAACTAAGGTGTCTACCATTTACGGAATCGGTGGACGTACATTTTATAATTAAAGTACGACAGGGCCAGTTACAATAAAATTATCTAGATATACATTTGCGGGCAAGTACCATGGGTGACGTTAATTCAAACTTTCAATAGTACAGTAATCAATAACACATCAGAACTTAATATCAATAGGGATGTCAAAATGTTCAATCAATTCTCGTCCCTGCTCGCCATGTGCTTCAAAACTGCATACGTATCTCGTGATATCAAGGTTGGGCAACCAGTACACAACAAGGAGTTACGAGTCCCATTTATACCGGCGCCATTTTGGGCGCGGCCGGGCAGGTCCAGGATATAGTCAAACATAACAAATGAGGCTGACGTCTCTAAAGCAGTTGACGCACAGCAGGACATAGCAAATAAACATGAAGTCTCTGAAGCTGTTAACTCACTGCAGGACAAAACAAGTGAACCTGAAACCTCCGGAATAATTGTCGCTCAGAAGAACAACACACAAAACTCTGTAGTGTCTGAGGAAAGTAAATCAGAGAAGGGCACTGTAGTTTCAGACACACTTAACACTAATGACTTAACAAAGATATCGTCTGTCTATGAAGCAGTTGTCATGTTCACAGAATTGACAAAGAAGTGTGCAGACACCAATTAAGAAACACAAGGAAATCCCTAACGCATCAGCATTCTCGGAAGAGGTTGACACAGATGACATCTTAAGGAACAAAGAAAGACAAATTAAGGATGAGGAAGTTGTCACTTTAGTTTTTTCAACAGCTAGCGACAGCAACAAACACATTGTAATGGAGATTAGAGAGGCTACGGATGGGTGAATAAATTATCAAAAGAAATGGCGACTCCCCCCTTTAGCAGATTAGCTAAATCTTTGCGTAATTTGGGCATAAAAGTTATATTATTGGAAGTAGATGGTTATAGTCCTGGTTAATTTCCATTCAGAGTGTCCTACACAGCACCACTCTAGGTAAACACTACTTTATGTAAAACCTGAGACATAGCACTCATTGGAATGTTTGTGATCTTTCCTGTTAAGTTGCATCATAAGTTATTTTAACCATTCCATATAAAGTCATGCATAAAAATGAATACACAGACACAAATAACATGTGTATCCAAAAACAAAATACAGATTTCGGCCTTATTTATTGCCTCTAGTTTTCAAAGGCAAATTTCTGTGGAAAACATGCACATTAAGGGTTGCCTTTCCTTAAACCTTTGTTTTAAAAAAAAATTGGAAGAAACAAAAAGTCTTCCCTTCCATAAATAACCCAAGACTTTTATTTTGTTATGGCAAGGGAACGAAATAGAGAATAAACTATAGTTGGTCACCATGGGGTTTAAAGAAGGGATGGTCTTCACCTGGGTGCCGACCAGAACTCAGCACGTTGTGCTGCCTTGGAACTATTCGCACAACAGACCGCTACTGACCATTGTTGCTTCTGTTTTAATAAAAAAAATTTAAGGTGTTTACTGTTTTTGTTGCGATGTATATATTTATAAGTTATTAAAGTGTTATAATTCTACTACTTTGTTGGAGTGCTATATATTTTTAATGTGACACATAATTGTGAAGACTTTGATGTACAAAATGGCATCCCTGGAATCTTCCGCTTCAGGCTCGGTCCCACACACCCTTACAGTGAGAATCTCCTCCCCAATCACAACACAGGATCGTTATCAGATAGTAGGAACGCGTGTGGTGTGACGGATCTCATGGGGTGGGGGCCTTGATCTACTGTAACTCCTTTGAAGAGGGGTGATTCTTTACAGTTGGGGCCATAAACTACATCCGCAGGGCTAGGTGATAGCCTGGGACCGACCTGGACAATCGGACACAGAGGAAGAGGAGTGTCAGAGGGTGCGGTAGTGAATAGGGTGAAAGGGTGGTGTCGGGCGGGCACAGGGTGTGATTCTCAGGGAAGAGCAGCGCAGATGGGGGGAGGTTTATGGCCCATGCATAAGACAGAGAGCGGGGGGGACCAGTGCGTGGGGGAGATGCTTGCGAGGGTGGGGAGCCATGCTGAGGATCGGCGGCGTTCAGAGAGTGGGTCTGGTCAAGGCATCTAAAATGGCTGCCATGCATGACAAAAGTGTGGCATTGGAAAAAAAGCAAGATGGCGCAGACAATGTTTATCAATACGAATTAATTTATAACAATTATTTTTAACAATATATTTACTCGCAGTGTCAAAATGGCGGTCAACACTTCCTGATTTCCTTCAAATCGAACGTTAACAGACGTCACGATCGGCATCGTGCAGAGAGTGGGTCTGGTCAAGGCATCTAAAATGGCTGCCGTGCACGACAAAAGTGTGGCATTGGAAAAAAGCAAGATGGCGCAGACAATGTTTATCAATACGGATTAATTTATAACAATTATTTTTAACAATATATTTACTCGCAGTGTCAAAATGGCGGTCAACACTTCCTGATTTCCTTCGAATCGAACATTAACAGACGTCACGCAGCAAAAAAAAAAAAAAACGCTCACGCGCAGCCGCTGGAAGACAAGTATTAACATATATGAGCATCCTCAGCCACCCTCAGAAAACATAGGGGGTCAGGATACGTCTCCCGTACCTCCTTATACCCATTTCTCACATTGTTTTTCCTCCATCTTGTAATTTAATTAAAACAAAACACAAAATGGCGAATTCCCGTTTCGCGTCCAGATTCGCGAACCAGAAAGCGCTTCATCCGGAAAAAATCAAATTTTTTTTATTTACCCCACGGGACCCTTTAATAACCCAACATCATTCCTAGGGGGTCAAGAAGGGTCTACCTTGCCCCCTTTCATTAAATTCGCCCATCGTTTTTCTCCTGTTCTTGTCTCTCGATCCTACCGAGAGACAAGATGGCGGCCGCACCGGACTCTTTAGAATGTTGACAGACACCGGAGAGCCAATCAGCTTCGCTTCGCAAAGCTCCGTTACGCGAAAAGTACGCGAACTGGAGCGCTATCCGGGACGCTGTCACAGATATATCTGTTTTTTAAACGTTAATTTCTCAAAATCCACTGGAGCACATATATTGAGACCCAGCAAAGGCACATCGGGCTAACAGTCCCTACAATTTTGTCAAGTTTCGTGTAAATCCATTCAGCCGTTCGAGCTAAAAGTGAGGCCAAACGCCCTATGGAAAAATGAATGGGAAAAACGCGTTTTGGGACCCCCCTTTTTTCCCAGCCCCCCCTTGACGAAAACCCCCCAAATTTTCAGGAGCTGATCGGAAACACAATGTGCCATTTTCCTGAAAATTTCAGCCGATTCCGTCCACAAACGCCAAAGTTATTAGACATAGAATTTTCAAAAGTTCCATAGAGAAAAAATCCTAACTATATATACCTACTGGCGACCGCCAGTAGGTAATATATATATATATATATATATATATATATATATATATATATATATATATATATATATATATATATATATATATATATATATATATATATATATCCAACTCATCAGGAAGCACAATAAGGAGGGCCCAAGGAAGCTTTTTTAAAGTTCTTTAATGGACTCGAAAACTTGCCAACAGCCACTGCTTCAAACCACAGGCTTCTCAGTAAATACCTTGCCAGACGCGTTTCAGGAATAAAGTCCTTTCTTCAGTGGCAGTATGTTAGGAGTGAAGTCATCGCGCTGTTCAGTTCTGATTGAAAACACCTGCCCATGTGGGCGTGTCACTCTCGGTGCATCCTGGTGTTTGTAGTTCGTGACCCCCAAGTGGGTGCGATGTTCGCTCCTTAATTAAAAAAATAAACTCCATGTGGATTGAAGTACTGGGCTTGAAGTTTGTGACTGTCCTGCTTTGCAGCTTTCGTGTTTCAAACTGTGTGCAAGCTGCAGCCCTGAAATGCAGACTGCACTGCTTCCTCCTGTTGATTCCAGGCTCGAAGTACAAGCCCAGACAGACCCGCAGAGCACGGTGAGCCTCCCCTTGTCAGGCGTGCAAAGCCCCATACATCCAACTCATCAGGAAGCACAATAAGGAGGGCCCCAGGAAGCTTTTTTAAAGTTCTTTAATGGACTCGAAAACTTGCCAACAGCCACTGCTTCAAACCACAGGCTTCTCAGTAAATACCTTGCCAGACGCGTTTCAGGAATAAAGTCCTTTTTTCAGTGGCAGTATGTTAGGAGTGAAGTCATCGCGCTGTTCAGTTCTGATTGAAAACACCTGCCCATGTGGGCGTGTCACTCTCGGTGCATCCTGGTGTTTGTAGTTCGTGACCCCCAAGTGGGTGCGATGTTCGCTCCTTAATTAAAAAAATTAACTCCATGTGGATTGAAGTACTGGGCTTGAAGTTTGTGACTGTCCTGCTTTGCAGCTTTCGTGTTTCAAACTGTGTGCAAGCTGCAGCCCTGAAATGCAGCCTGCACTGCTTCCTCCTGTTGAATCCAGGCTCGAAGTACAAGCCCAGACAGACCCGCAGAGCACGGTGAGCCTCCCCTTGTCAGGCGTGCAAAGCCCCATACATCCAACTCATCAGGAAGCACAATAAGGAGAGCCCCAGGAAGCTTTTTTAAAGTTCTTTAATGGACTCGAAAACTTGCCAACAGCCACTGCTTCAAACCACAGGCTTCTCAGTAAATACCTTGCCAGACGCGTTTCAGGAATAAAGTCCTTTCTTCAGTGGCAGTATGTTAGGAGTGAAGTCATCGCGCTGTTCAGTTCTGATTGAAAACACCTGCCCATGTGGGCGTGTCACTCTCGGTGCATCCTGGTGTTTGTAGTTCGTGACCCCCAAGTGGGTGCGATGTTCGCTCCTTAATTAAAAAAATAAACTCCATGTGGATTGAAGTACTGGGCTTGAAGTTTGTGACTGTCCTGCTTTGCAGCTTTCGTGTTTCAAACTGTGTGCAAGCTGCAGCCCTGAAATGCAGCCTGCACTGCTTCCTCCTGTTGATTCCAGGCTCGAAGTACAAGCCCAGACAGACCCGCAGAGCACGGTGAGCCTCCCCTTGTCAGGCGTGCAAAGCCCCATACATCCAACTCATCAGGAAGCACAATAAGGAGGGCCCCAGGAAGCTTTTTTAAAGTTCTTTAATGGACTCGAAAACTTGCCAGAGGGAGCAGCGCATGTGGCATTTCAGGGATGCTGCTTGCGCAGAGTCTCATTTCTCGTCCACCAAAAAGCAGGACAGTGACTTACTCCAGGCACAGTGCATCCACCCACTGGGGTAAAATATTATTTGCTGAATTTGAGGAAATGAGCATTACACCCACTCGGGGTTTATGGACTACAAGCACCATGAGGCACAGGGAGTGCCACGCCTACACAGGCAGGTGCTTTTTATTAGCAGATCGCAATGCGATGTTTTCATTTCCTGCTTCTTGCCACTGAGAAAAGGTGTTTGTAACCTGAAACGCGTCTGGCATAAAGAAACTAAGAGAAGCTGGAGTTTGGAGTTGTATTGTCAGCAGGTGCTCGAGAAAAATAAAAAGAATTATTGCAAGCTTCCTACGGTCTTCCCCTTTGGTGCTTCCTGATTACGTTGGATGTTTGGGGCTTTGCACGCCTTACAGGGAAAGACCTACCGCGACTGGGCGGGTCTGTCCGAGCTTTGAATCAAGCAAAGAAAATACAGAGGGAGCAGCGCATGTGGCATTTCAGGGATGCTGCTTGCGCAGAGTTCATTTCTCGTCCACCAAAAAGCAGGACAGTGACTTACTCCAGGCACAGTGCATCAACCCACTGGGGTAAAATATTATTTGCTGAATTTGAGGAAATGAGCATGGCACCCACTCGGGGTTTATGGACTACAAGCACCATGAGGCACAGGGAGTGCCACGCCTACACAGGCAGGTGCTTTTTATTAGCAGATCGCAATGCGATGTTTTCATTTCCTGCTTCTTGCCACTGAAGAAAGGTGTTTGTAACCTGAAACGCGTCTGGCATAAAGAAACTAAGAGAAGCTGGAGTTTGGAGTTGTATTGTCAGCAGGTGCTCGAGAAAAATAAAAAGAATTATTGCAAGCTTCCTACGGTCTTCCCCTTTGGTGCTTCCTGATTACGTTGGATGTTTGGGGCTTTGCACGCCTTACAGGGAAAGACCTACCGTGACTGGGCGGGTCTGTCCGAGCTTCGAATCAAGCAAAGAAAATACGGAGGGAGCAGCGCATGTGGCATTTCAGGGATGCTGTTTGCGCAGAGTTCATTTCTCGTCCACTAAAAAGCAGGACAGTGACTTACTCCAGACACAGTGCATCAACCCACTGGGGTAAAATATTATTTGCTGAATTTGAGGAAATGAGCATGGCACCCACTCTGGGTTTATGGACTACAAGCACCATGAGGCACAGGGAGTGCCACGCCTACACAGGCAGGTGCTTTTTATTAGCAGATCGCAATGCAATGTTTTCATTTCCTGCTTCTTGCCACTGAGGAAAGGTGTTTGTAACCTAAAACGCGTCTGGCATAAAGAAACTAAGAGAAGCTGGAGTTTGGAGTCGTATTGTCAGCAGGTGCTCGAGAAAAATAAAAAGAATTATTGCAAGCTTCCTACGGTCTTCCCCTTTGGTGCTTCCTGATTACGTTGGATGTTTGGGGCTTTGCACGCCTTACAGGGAAAGACCTACCGCGACTGGGCGGGTCTGTCCGAGCATTGAATCAAGCAAAGAAAATACAGAGGGAGCAGCGCATGTGGCATTTCAGGGATGCTGCTTGCGCAGAGTTCATTTCTCGTCCACCAAAAAGCAGGACAGTGACTTACTCCAGGCACAGTGCATCAACCCACTGGGGTAAAATATTATTTGCTGAATTTGAGGAAATGAGCATGGCACCCACTCGGGGTTTATGGACTACAAGCACCATGAGGCACAGGGAGTGCCACGCCTACACAGGCAGGTGCTTTTTATTAGCAGATCGCAATGCGATGTTTTCATTTCCTGCTTCTTGCCACTGAGGAAAGGTGTTTGTAACCTGAAACGCGTCTGGCATAAAGAAACTAAGAGAAGCTGGAGTTTGGAGTTGTATTGTCAGCAGGTGCTCGAGAAAAATAAAACGAATTATTGCAAGCTTCCTACGGTCTTCCCCTTTGGTGCTTTCTGATTACGTTGGATGTTTGGGGCTTTGCACGCCTTACAGGGAAAGACCTACCGCGACTGGGCGGGTCTGTCCGAGCTTCGAATCAAGCAAAGAAAATACAGAGGGAGCAGCGCATGTGGCATTTCAGGGATGCTGCTTGCGCAGAGTTCATTTCTCGTCCACCAAAAAGCAGGACAGTGACTTACTCCAGGCACAGTGCATCAACCCACTGGGGTAAAATATTTTTTGCTGAATTTGAGGAAATGAGCATGGCACCCACTCGGGGTTTATGGACTACAAGCACCATGAGGCACAGGGAGTGCCACGCCTACACAGGCAGGTGCTTTTTATTAGCAGATCGCAATGCGATGTTTTCATTTCCTGCTTCTTGCCACTGAGGAAAGGTGTTTGTAACCTGAAACGCGTCTGGCATAAAGAAACTAAGAGAAGCTGGAGTTTGGAGTTGTATTGTAAGCAGGTGCTCGAGAAAAATAAAAAGAATTATTGCAAGCTTCCTACGGTCTTCCCCTTTGGTGCTTCCTGATTACGTTGGATGTTTGGGGCTTTGCACGCCTTACAGGGAAGGACCTACCGCAACTGGGCGGGTCTGTCCGAGCTTCGAATCAAGAAAAGAAAATACAGAGGGAGCAGTGCATGTGGCATTTCAGGGATGCTGCTTGCGCAGAGTTCATTTCTCGTCCACCAAAAAGCAGGACAGTGACTTACTCCAGGCACAGTGCATCAACCCACTGGGGTAAAATATTATTTGCTGAATTTGAGGAAATGAGCATGGCACCCACTCGGGGTTTATGGACTACAAGCACCATGAGGCACAGGGAGTGCCACGCCTACACAGGCACGTGCTTTTTATTAGCAGATCGCAATGCGATGTTTTCATTTCCTGCTTCTTGCCACTGAGGAAAGGTGTTTGTAACCTGAAACGCGTCTGGCATAAAGAAACTAAGAGAAGCTGGAGTTTGGAGTTGTATTGTCAGCAGGTGCTCGAGAAAAATAAAAAGAATTATTGCAAGCTTCCTACGGTCTTCCCCTTTGGTGCTTCCTGATTACGTTGGATGTTTGGGGCTTTGCACGCCTTACAGGGAAAGACCTACCGCGACTGGGCGGGTCTGTCCGAGCTTCGAATCAAGCAAAGAAAATACAGAGGGAGCAGCGGATGTGGCATTTCAGGGATGCTGCTTGCGCAGAGTTCATTTCTCGTCCACCAAAAAGCAGGACAGTGACTTACTCCAGGCACAGTGCATCAACCCACCGGGGTAAAATATTATTTGCTGAATTTGAGGAAATGAGCATGGCACCCACTCGGGGTTTATGGACTACAAGCACCATGAGGCACAGGGAGTGCCACGCCTACACAGGCAGGTACTTTTTATTAGCAGATCGCAATGCGATGTTTTCATTTCCTGCTTCTTGCCACTGAGGAAAGGTGTTTGTAACCTGAAACGCGTCTGGCATAAAGAAACTAAGAGAAGCTGGAGTTTCGAGTTGTATTGTAAGCAGGTGCTCGAGAAAAATAAAAAGAATTATTGCAAGCTTCCTAGGGTCTTCCCCTTTGGTGCTTCCTGATTACGTTGGATGTTTGGGGCTTTGCAAGCCTTACAGGGAAAGACCTACCGTGACTGGGCGGGTCTGTCCGAGCTTCGAATCAAGCAAAGAAAATACAGAGGGAGCAGCGCATGTGGCATTTCAGGGATGCTGCTTGCGCAGAGTTCATTTCTCGTCCACCAAAAAGCAGGACAGTGACTTACTCCAGGCACAGTGCATCAACCCACTGGGGTAACATATTATTTGCTAAATTTGAGGAAATGAGCATGGCACCCACTCGGGGTTTATGGACTACAAGCACCATGAGGCACAGGGAGTGCCACGCCTACACAGGCAGGTGCTTTTTATTAGCAGATCGCAATGCGATGTTTTCATTTCCTGCTTCTTGCCACTGAGGAAAGGTGTTTGTAACCTGAAATGCGTCTGGCATAAAGAAACTAAGAGAAGCTGGAGTTTGGAGTTGTATTGTCAGCAGGTGCTCGAGAAAAATAAAAAGAATTATTGCAAGCTTCCTACGGTCTTCCCCTTTGGTGCTTCCTGATTACGTTGGATGTTTGGGGCTTTGCACGCCTTTCAGGGAAAGACCTACCGCGACTGGGCGGGTCTGTCCGAGCTTCGAATCAAGCAAAGAAAATACAGAGGGAGCAGCGCATGTGGCATTTCAGGGATGCTGCTTGCGCAGAGTTCATTTCTCGTCCACCAAAAAGCAGGACAGTGACTTACTCCAGGCACAGTGCATCAACCCACTGGGGTAAAATATTATTTGCTGAATTTGAGGAAATGAGCATGGCACCCACTCGGGGTTTATGGACTACAAGCACCATGAGGCACAGGGAGTGCCACGCCTACACAGGCAGGTGCTTTTTATTAGCAGATCGCAATGCGATGTTTTCATTTCCTGCTTCTTGCCACTGAGGAAAGGTGTTTGTAACCTGAAACGCGTCTGGCATAAAGAAACTAGGAGAAGCTGGAGTTTGGAGTTGTATTGTCAGCAGGTGCTCGAGAAAAATAAAAAGAATTATTGCAAGCTTCCTACGGTCTTCCCCTTTGGTGCTTCCTGATTACGTTGGATATATATATATATATATATATATATATATATATATATATATATATATATATATATATATATATATATATATATATACAAGAAAGTTTGTCCCAAAGGATCGAGGCCGCACACAATCAGGGGCTATTTGTTTGCTTTATTCACACGTAGAGGCGGCAGTTGTATTCGGCAATTTACGTCTGCCTGACGCGTTTCGGGCTAGCATAGCCCTTGATCACAGGCTGGAAAATGAAAACTGCACAGCTCCCGCAGTATCCCACAGCTCCACATGTCTAATTAATTTATCTCCGCAGTCGGACCTCCCTGGTGAGGTCGGTTGCGTGTAGGCATGCTGGGACTGGTAGTCCTACGTGTAGTCTTGACGGAAAAACATTCAGTTTGCACCCTCCAGTGGGTGTGCAGAGTTACAACCTCTGTCAACTATGGACTGTAACTCTGCACACCCACTGAAGGGTGCAAACGGAACGTTTTTCCGTCAAGCTGTGCAGTTTTCATTTTCCAGCCTGTGATCAAGGGCTATGCTAGCCCGAAACGCGTCAGGCAGACGTGAATTGCCAAATACAACTGCCGCCTCTACGTGTGAATAAAGCAAACAAATAGCCCCTGATTGTGTGCGGCCTCGATCCTTTGGGACAAACTTTCTTGTATATATATATATATATATATATATATATATATATTGCTGCTCAGGCTCTACCTCCAGTGAAGCACTCTCGGGCGGGTGCAGTGTGTGGTTGTGTACACCGCAAATTATTGTCGCTCCAGTTCCTCTGATTTGAAACTCGCGGGGACGTTTGAATACAGTTTTATTTCAATCGACCAGCAATAGCAACGAACCCGTTTCGGCGATATGCCTTCTTCTGTGTTAGTGAACACATCGGAAGAGGCCATTTTTAAAGAGGCTTCATTAGCCGTGCTTGCAAAACAAAAGTGTATTGTGAAGAAAAGTCGATTGATGGCAAACTAATATGTGTCTGTCAACTATATGTACATTTGTAAATGTAATGATCAGTCCGCAGCTGGTGTTTTAAAGAAAACAAATTGATTGATTGTATTACGATATTTAATTGTGGAAAGATATATCATTTCATAATCAACTTGTGAACTACTAAGATGGCGCATATTTTAAGGATATGACTGTTGTCCCTCTTTTGCATTGCAAGCACCGCTAATGAAGCCTCTTTAAAAATGGCCTCTTCCGATGTGTTCATTAACATGGAAGAAGGCATATTGCCGAAACACGTTTGTTGCTATTGCTGGTCGATTGAAATAAAACTGTATTCAAACGCCCCCGCGAGTGCTGAGTTTCTTTTTAAATTCGGAGGAACTGAAGCCACTATATATATATATAGGAAGGAGAGCGCTTGCCCTGTCAATGCTGCACAATAAAATCTTCACTGCAACTCGACTAACGGTGCGATGGCGGCTCTTTAAATCTTCTTTTGGAGTAACTTTATGGGAGAGGTGGTCTGCGCCTGCTGTGTCCGCGTTGATAGCGGTCAGGACTGCTTATATATATATATATATATATATATATATATAACAGCTCCAAAACACCAGCCTGCCACAACTTCGAGCGGGTGCCTGCTTACCGGGGGTGCACCCGTTATTCATATAAAGCTCCAAGACATCCTACAGGAATAGCCTGTAATAGACAGCAGCACTCGTAGGGGAGGTTTCACAAAAGTTGTTTAATCGGAAACCTTCAGCACATCAACAAGACGCGTTTCGGCGTATAGCCTTCGTCAATTGTTTAACAGTTCCGATGTGCGAATAGGCCGAAGGCAGCACAACACGCCGAGATCCGGATGGCACCGAGGTGGTGTCCAGCAAGTTGCACTGGTGTGGCCATCAAAGACGGCGTGGGGTGCCCGGGGGGAGGCGGCGCGAACGGCCCTTTTCCGCCTCCCCAGGTGGAGGCACCTCATCTGCAGTGCGGCACCCCTTACCGTTTCACTCGCCGTCCAGTTGAGTTGCGCCCGCACTTGCTGCTACAGTAGGCCGAAGGCAGCACAACGCGCGGAGATCCGGATGGCACCGAGGTGGTGTCCAGCAAGTTGTTGTTCTGGTGTGGCCATCCTACAATGCTGCGTTGAAAGTCGGCGTGGGGTGCCCGGGGGGGGGGGGGGAGGCCGCGCAAACGGGCCTCTCCCACCTCCCCAGGTGAAGGCACCTCATCTGCAGTGGGGCGCCCCTTAGCGTTTTCCTCGCCGTCCAGCTGAGTTTCGCCCGCTCTTGCGGCTACAGTAGGCCGAAGGCAGCACAACGCGCCGAGATCCGGATGGCACCGAGGTGGTGTCCAGCAAGTTGTTGTACTGGTGTGGCCATCCTACAATGCTGCGCCGAAAGTCGGCGTGGGGTGCCCGAAGGGGGGGGGAGGCGGCACAAACGAGCCTCTCCCGCCTCCCCAGGTGGAGGCACCTCATCTGCAGTGGGGCGCCTCTTAGCGTTTCACTCGCCGTCCAGCTGAGTTTCGCCCGCTCTTGCGGCTACAGCGATAGGCGGCTGCAACAGGACTCTCAAAATGGCGGCCGGTTCTTTGGATTTGGGCCTGGTCCACTAAAATGGCCCTGGGACACCTTGGAACTCGGACGCTTGCCTGCTAGGGCATGGGCCCCATTCCCGAAAGCGTCCCCTCTTTTGACTGATTGTTCTTGTTGCCTATCTCTTCTGTTGTCATTTACCGGAACCTTTTTGGACTGCCGAAAGGGGTTCTGGTTCGACCACTGGTTGGTGGAGACACTTTGATTATATCCTGGACCTGCCGGGCCTCGCCCAAAATGACGCCGGTATAAATGGGACTCGTAACTCCTTGTTGTGTACTGGTTGCCCAACCTTGATATCACGAGATACGTATGCAGTTTTGAAGCACATGGCGGGCGGGGACGAGTACTGATTGAACATTTGGACATCCCTATTGATATTAAGTTCTGATGTGTTATTGATTACTGTACTATTGAAAGTTCGAATTAACGTCACCCATGGTACTTGACGGCAAATGTATATCTAGATAATTTTATTGTAACTGGCCCTGTCGTACTTTAATTTTAAAATGTACGTCCACCGATTCCACAACTGTTAGACACCTTAGTTCTTGCAACCTAATGGCCCGCCCATTACGTTCTTTTACAGTGTAAATGTCCCCTCATCATATACGATTCCAGTTTGCTCCGTGGCCGGCCCACGTGGTTATAGGCCCGTATTTGTATACTGACATTTTCACAATAAAGGTTTTTAAAACAAAACATGGTAGTAGTACCTAGATTGGTAAAGTTTTGAATAATAGCCACTGTTTTCGAATCTGTAAAAGGCAAGTGAAATAAAGCAGCCCGATTACATGACGGTTAAAAGGTATAATACGCAGGAACGCAGTAAAGATAAATGGTCAAGGGCTGTTGTGTTTTCCACTCCTGCAACATAAAAAGTGATCGATAAGAATCCGATATTTATGCCTATCAGCGACTAAGACAGCAGGCCGAGCCTCTTTTCTTCAACGGCTCCCTCATGGGACGAAGAAACGCCCTTTTTCTCGAAATAGGAATATTTTACTTGCAGGACAGTTGTAAATTTCCCGGGAAAATACATTAGCCTGGAACATTGTTAGTGGTAAACTGTAAATGCATCTGGGTCCTTTGCTTTACAAGTCAGAGTGAGAAAAAAAAAGGTGGGGCTTTCATCATTTGGGAAAAAAAAATGTTCGAAAGCAATGAAAAGTGTTATTTTTAGGTCATATGACCAAGCCTTCCATCATTAGAATAACAAAAGTAAAATGAACCAATGAAAAGTTTTATTAACAAGTCACATGACCTGTTATGCTTACGTTACGCGCTGCGCGCCGCGCTCTGGATCGCTTCCGGGAAGCTGCGCCTCGCGCACCGGAGCACTTCCGGGTGCGCTAACGCGGCGCGTCATATGACGCATTACGCGACAACGCAGGTCCAGATTATAGTCAAAATATCTCCACCAACCAGCGGTCGAAACACAACCCCTTTCAGTAGTCCAAAAAGTTCTGTTAAATGACAACAGAAGGGACAGGCAACAAGAATCATCAGTCAAAGAGGGGAGGGCAAGTTCTTCTCTTCCGGGTCACGTTGGGGCTCTACCGGAAGTGATCGAATTGGTAGTCTACAGTGTTTCTGGATGTGTCAGACTGACGCTGGCGTCAGCATGAGAACACCACCATCTCGTGGCTCCGTCGTGGCCATTCCGCAATCAATCATGGCAGCCCCTTTGTTGATTTTGAGCCCCAAATACAAAGGCTTGTTTGGATCGATGTTGCAGCAGGCTGCCATGTAAATAGTTATTTAATAAAACGTTTTACCCTGTTACTTTGCTGGTGTGTTGTATATATTTATAATATTTGCATAGGGTTTGTCGTTATTTTGGGTGGGGTGGGCGGTGGATCCGAGCTGTCTTGCAGCCATCATGGTGTCGAGCTCAGTTCCTCTCACTAGTTTCGTATTTCTCAAAAGGGGTTGTTCATAATGTTTCTATTTTAGCGAGGTCAAAAAGAGATCCCATTAGTGGCCTACTGATTTTGCTTGATTCCTTTTGTTTTAACGATTTTTCACTATCTGCAAAGACTAAACAGAGTATTACGACTCTGTGCTTGTTTGTAAATAGAGAATGAACAAAAGAGAACCAATTCCAAAACAATAAATGCTAGGATAACAATCAATCAAATGGAGAGGGAAGCAGGCACGACGGGTCACAACGGGGGCAAAGGCCTGTGTTACCTACCCTTCACTATCTGCAAAGAGAGAATACTCCTAAAAGAAAAGAGGAGGGGGGGGGGGGCAGCGTTCAAAGCACATCAGCGTGCATAAACACGAAAATGTTTTTCCCTACCACGTACTTGACATTTTAAAGCTTTTGATATTTGCTATTAAAAAAACATTGAAATTCACTGAAAAAACCATAGGTTATAGACCATATATAGTTAGGAATTAGCATTTACAAAACCTTGAAAATTCACTGAAAAAACCATAGGTTATAGACCATATATAGTTAGGAATTAGCATTTACAAAACCTTATTTTACTCACACAAAACCATTGAAATTTCATATATAGTTAGTTGCACTAACTATATATCGCGCACCCGCAATCCACTGCTGATCATGTCACATATTACATCATTCATGACATGATCAGTGACATCACTGATGGCATCACTGATGACATCACTGATGACATCTCAAATGACATTCTATTGGGAATAACTTTGGCGCTGGTTGATGAATCTTCGCAAATGATACACTTAATAAGCCAGTTAACCAATCATTTTTTTTTAAAAACATCCATTAAGGCAATAATTTAAACATTTATTCTTCCATTGACCTTTACATATACATATATAAAACATGTTTATTTTTCAGAAAGGCACACATTCACTGGATGGTGTCATCAGTGATGTCATGAGTGATGTCACTGACCATGTCATGAGTGATGTAATATGTGATGTCTTCAGCAGTGCATTACACGCGCAAGTTATAGTGAGTCCAACTAACTATAACGTGGGAATTTCAATGGTTTTATGCCAGTAAAATTTCCAGGTAACTATAACTGGTGTGAAACCTATGGTTTTTTCAGTGAATTTAATAGGTTTTTTAAATGCTAATTCCTAACTATAACTGGTGTGAAACCTATGGTTTTTTCAGTGAATTTCAAAGGTTTTTTTAATGCTAATTCCTAACTAAAAGTCTCACTTTATAAGTAAGACTGTTACCGCTCTAGTTGTTCTTTAGAACACTCTGGTACATACTATCATTGGGCTATAGTTGCGCTACATCTGGCTGATATTTGGGCTACATTTGTATTTTTTTGTCTCTGGTGGCCATCTTTGGGCTACATTGGGCTGCATTGGGCTACATTTGGGCTCTAACATATATAAAGCTCAAATATAGGCCAATATATATTTTTTAAAAGTTAATTTTCTTAAAAACAACTGGGCATATATCTTTAGACATAGCTATCAGTCCTTACAATTTTTCATTTAAAAAAAAAATATATATATATATATATTTTTTTTTTTTGTCTTGGAGCGCTTCCGGTGCGCCCCCCGGTGAGCGCCCCGGAAAGCGTACTATTTTGAAGCGCCCCGGTGTGAGAACTGGGAAGCGTCCCATTAGCGCCAATGTTGTGATCGAAAACAACATCGTGATGCGTCGCGTAAGCGTGACGTATCGCGTAGCCGCGTGATGCGTCTTATGACGCGCTGCGTAAATGCACCCAGAAGCGCTCCGCGGCATGGCCCGGAGCACGTAACGTAAGCGCGCCGGAGCGCGTAACGTAAGCGCATCGGGTCATGTGACTTGAAAATAACACTTTTCATTGGTTCTCTTCATTTTTTTTCTCCAAATAATGAAAGCCCCCTCCTTTTTTCCTCATTCTTACTTTCTTCATTGAGAGAGCAAGAGCTATTTTGGAGGAAAGAATGGCATCACTTGTTGCTGCAGCTGGTGCACCCCCACCACCCAGAAAAGAAGGTCCACCACCACAGTTTCTTGGAGGACAAGAAGAAGAGGAGGAAGAAGAGGAGGAGGATCAGCATCAAAGGGTCTACCTCCCAGAAGAACCAAGACAAAGGCACGTCAAAGTGCACTTCATTTGGCAATTTTTTTCTTTTCCAGATGACCAAAAAAAGGTGAACGCCCCCAAAGTTACCTGTCTCATCTGTGACAAAGTTCTCTCCAGGGGCAATCCCTCCAAGAAATATTCTTTTGGTAACTATACCATGATCCGCCACATGGAGAGGTGGCATCCCAATAATTTGGCCCAGGCTGAAGTCCGGGAACTTCGGCACAACCCACCCCCTGTGGCCAGCACTTCCTCTTCAGTACCCTCACTTTCTGGACCAGAAGAACGGCAAATGGTGCCAAATATTCAACCAAAATTTAGCAAGGTCAAATTTCTTTGCATTTTGTGTGGCAAAACTTTATGCTATGGTGAACTTAGCGTCACCTTAATAAATACTGCTATAGACAACCACAAATGCAGCAAGGAAAGAAAACAGTAATTCTTTTCTTTTTTTTTGCTCCTGTTGAGCCATTTCTAATTCCCTGTTTTTTGTTTGTTCCCTCAAAAAAAAAAATATATATATAATTGTTTAAAAACACAAAAAAATTTACAAAATGTTCAGAAAAATAATAAAAAAATATAAAACAACAAAAAGAATTTAAAAAAAGTTATTTTCAGAACTACCTCCCATTTATAAAATATTGCCAAAAAATTTTAAACTCTGGCATTCTTTTCTCTCTGTTGTACGCTTCCCGGTGCGCTCCCCGGTGCGCGTACCGGGCGCTCCCCACGCAAAAATCGAGAGGGTCTACTCTGCCGCCTTATGGTCAATTCCCTCTTTGTTTTGGCCACCTCTTGTGTCTCCATCCTACCGAGACACAAGATGGCGGCCGCTCCGGACTGTTTTGAATGTTTACAGACAACAAAGAACCAATCAGCTTTCTGCGCGCAAGTCGCGTGGCGCGCCTGGTACGCTCCCCGGTGCGCGTACCAGGGCGCTGTCATAGATATATATATTTTTTTAACCTAAATTACTCAAAATCCACTGGAGCACATATCTTGAGACATAGCAAAGGCACATCGGGCTACCAGTCCCTACAATTTTGCCAAATTTGGTGTAAATCCATTCAGCCGTTCGGGCTAAAAGTGAGGTTGACCGCTCTATGGAAATTAACATGGGGAAAACGCGTTTTGGGACCCCCCTTTTATCTCGGCCCCCGCTTAACGCATCCCCCCCAAACTTTTAGGGAAGGACCGGAGCTTGACGAGGCCATTTTGAGGAAATTTTCAGGCAAATTTGTCAACTGGCGCCAAAGTTATTCCAAATAGAATTTTGAGATTTAACATTGAAAAAAATCCTAACTATAACTACCTACTGGCGACCGCCAGTAGGTAATATATATAAAAATATATATATATATGCACTGCTGGGTGTTTGAATTACATATGGTAATTAAATATCACTTTATGTAAAAAAAAAACTAGAAATTCACAGAAAAAAAACATAATATAAAGTAACATTAAAGTTAGGTGTGATAAAAAGATCTCTGGTTCCCATTGCTGGTTTTATGACATTTAGGTGTAATTTTTTTTTTTTAACAGATTTTATTTGTCGGAATAGAACATACGATGCAGATCTCTGAGTCTCAGAGACAACTGCTGCTTATAGGATACAAAATTTTACTTTGACGATTTTACACATTTATGAACAAGAGAATATGAAAAGCAATACAAATAAAATCAATCCCTGCAAAACAACCAACATCCCCCCTCCCTCCCCACCCCCCCAGCGCACTGTCTCCTTATTTAGAACAATATATCACTGACCTAAACTGCCATTGATCTACACAAGAGCTCAACATCCACAATACCATTTCCTGCTGAGGACCAGCGAGCAACACATGGAAAAGTGTAAGGTACAGAAGAGGCCAACAGGTTACTCTGGGTCTCGGCCTAGGCCGCCTTGCGGCAGAAGTTCAGCCCTATTTTCCAAATCGAAACTGAAGTGGCAACCACCGCCTTCCAGGCTCTAGCTATATCCCTCTATACTAAAGTAAAACCTAGGAGCATGAGATGTCGCTAATAGATATTGCCCCTGATCCCTTTCATCACATGAAGGAGGACAAGTTTTGGGGAACTGGGGAGCTCCCACCCCAGTACTTCAGAGAGACAAGCCAGAACCCCCCTCCAGACTCGTGCTAGCTCTGTGCAGTGCCATACGGTGTGCAACAGAGTCCCCTCCTCGTGCCCACGACTGAGGCACACCGGGTAAGCAAACTAAAGCTAAACTAAATACTTAATTCAAAGCTAAAATACTAATAGCGTTGTGCTGCGGAGTTTTAACGAACTACAACTCCCAGCAGCAAATGGACACGTTTATTGTGCGTGCAATCCCATGCACGCCGCACATTGAGGAAACGTGTCGGCAGTTCACCGAGCAAGTTGGAAAGGGGGCCACGAAAACGCTTAGAGGTAAGCATCTAGCGTTTCTCATCAGATAGCACTGAAGTTAATAAGGTGGCACGGTTTGTGTTACCTTCACAGGAATTATTTACAGTACTTGAGATCAGGCATTGCATGAAAGTAGGCGGAGAATAAACAAAACGCCGAAAGGTATGTGTACGACATGATTATTCCTTTGAATACAACGGCACAGATTACAAAAGCTGTACTGATTAGGCGTGTGCCCTCATTTTTGTCTTATAAACAGAATGCCCCGATAACTGAAATTAGAACTTAAAACTCTATTCAACAAACAGAAGTGCAGGTATGTTAAACTAACATTGCGATTAAATAGCCTTAAGCAACAGTATGGTGTATGGGTGGCTCGTAAAAAACAAAATTCTGTCAATTACAGGTCCGCCACCAAATAATTTAAGATAGCTGTCCAGGAGTGCCGAGACGGAAAAAAAGAGCTTTACCATATTGGCAGGTAGGTGTTCAACTGGCCAAAGGTAAAAGCAAGGATTAAAAAGAATGGTGCAAATCAGTGATAGGTGTTTCAATTTTTGTGTCCATAGATGAGTCCAATGTGGGAAACTAAGATGCCCTGATGAGAGCCCACAAAGGCGACAGTGGGGCTTGAAACGCGTCGGTACAGTGATATGATCGCTGGGTCAAACTAAAGGATCCATACAAATAAATATGAATGATACTTTAGAAAGACACAATATCATTGAAATTTAAAAAAGAACTTTTTTTGCTCAATTGGGTTGAATTACAAAGAGTTTTATCTTTGTTCCACATTGGTTTTTGTTCCTTTATGTGGTCGTATTGTGAAAAGTACTGTAAAAGTCTTATCTATTGATGTTAATTTAGTTGTTCGTTTATATAAATGTGAATTGTATATTAATGTATGTGATATATGTTTGTAAATTGTATGTATAGCTCTGTGGAGGTCAGATTCCTTCCGTCCAAAAAAAAATGAATTTTTTGAAAAAACTGGGTGATTAAATAACCCAATCACGAAAAGAATATAGTGTGGTTTTTTCTAAGTGATTTAAATATAAGTGACAAGGATACCAGGTAAATTATTGTTGATACTAAAGTAAAACCTAGGAGCATGAGATGTCGCTTATAGATATTGCCCCCGATCCCTTTCATCACATGAAGGAGGACAAGTTTTGGGGAACTGGGGAGCTCCCACCCCAGTACTTCAGAGAGACAAGCCAGAACCCCCCTCCAGAATCGTGCCAAGGCTTCTGTCCAGTCCTCTTCCTCCATCTGACCTACATCTCCCTCCCACGCCTCCTTCAAACGCTGCAAGGAGGGGAAACAGTGTGTGGCCTGGGACTGATTGATTTTAGAGATCTTATGGTCTAGGAGGTCCCCCATAAATACCTTTGCCTCTACTGGGCTGAACTCCGGCAAGTCCAGGCCCTCCAAGCTGGGGGAGATAGCATGCCTAAATTGCAAATATTTAAAGAATTGCGTCTTTGACATCTGTTAATCCTTCTGGATGTCGTGAAAGGATTTTAAAATTGTGCCCGCATAACGTCCTCCAGATATCCCAATGCTGTCCCAATCGCGAAACCTGGAAAGGCTCTATAATTGCGGAAAACGACCATTGTGCCATAATGTGGTCTCCCGAGTCAATCTGTTCCACCAGTCCATCCTCCGCAATGCCTGCCTACAAACCTAAAAAACATTCCGTGTAGCAGACGGAAGGAGATGCCTCAACGGACCAGAATAAAGAAGCGTATGTAGGTACTGGTCACACATGGAGCGCCGCTCCACGGAATATGCCGGGTCCGCTCTGTCTCCATACCACCATTCGTTTAAGACAAGTAGATGTGATGCTACATAATAAGACCAAATATCGGAGGTCGCCAGCCCCCCGCAATATGTGGATAGGAAGCACCTCCGAATTGCCACCCTCACTGTGCCCCCATTCCAAAGAAACTGCCCCAGGACAGAATTCTCCTGCCGGAACCACCGTGGCGGGATCAGGTAGGGATGATTCTGTAATTTATACAAAAGTCTCGGGAGCGCTACCATCTTAAAAATGGTTGACCGGCCGTAGATCGAGAGGGGCATGTGGGACCAGGTCTTAATATCCTCATGCACACGCCCCCATACAGGTGCAAGGTTCCGCTCTCAAGCCGTGGTGGGGGAATTGGACAAATACAACCCCAAATATTTCATGACCCCATGTACCACCTGTACCGATGATGCCCAAGATCCGAGCTCGCCCTGACCTCCCAATACCCACAGGATGGATTTCCGCGAGTTCATATAAAGACCTGATGTTTAACCAAAGATCTGCATGATACGCAACAACCGGGGGCCCCTTCATTCTAGGTTGGTAGGAAAAAACAAAATATCATCTGCATACAGAGCGATGCAATCAGAGATCCATGCGCCCATTCAAAACCGGACACCTGAGCGTCCATCTGCACCCAAGCAGCCAAGGATTCCATTGCTAGAGCGAAAAGATATGGGGACAGGGGACACCCCTGATTGGTGCCCCGTCTAATAGAGAATGCAAAAGATACGAAGCCCTCGACTCACACTGATGCCTTCAAGTCAGTGTATAACAGGGTTCTGGAAGGACTAGAAACGCATTCCGAGGTTCAGACACCACAGGAGCGTGACTAGATAGAACCAACTCAAAGAATCGAACGCCCTATCCATATCCGCCAGCAAGAGCGCTGCCCGTTCCCCCAATCCCTGTACCGTCGCGACAGCCACATGTGCCCGCCTAATATTATGAGGGGTTGCATGCTGGGGCATGAACCCAGCCTGGTCTGGATGTAAAAGTAGGGCTATATGGGGGTGGAGGCGGTTCGCCAATGCCTTAGCTAATATCTTGACCTCCACGTTCACGGGGGAGAAAGGGCGATACGATGCGTGGTGTTCCGGCGGTCTACCGGGCTTATGAAAAAACACTATTTCTGCATGTTTCCAATCACTGGGCAGAGACCACCAGTTCCTGGCCTCCTCCACCACTTATGGTAGTGGGGCCCCAGCTGCAAAAAATATATATTTTTTTTTAACTTGCACTGGAGGCTCTTAGGGCCTGGTGCCCTGCCCACGTTCAGATCTCCCAAGGCCACCCCCAATTCCTCTTCAGTGAGTGGGCCTTCCAGTTCTTCCTTAACTTAACTGCATCTGGCATTGCCTTCGGTGGGAGATCGGCCAAGAAACGATCAATGACTTCCAATGAGAAGCATTCCATGGGGGCATATAATTGAGTGTAATACTCTGCAAAACTATGTGCGGTAGCCGATGCGCCAGGCAAAGGGAGCCCATCTAACCCCACAACGCCCGGGAGGGCCTGGGAGCAAAGCGAACCCTCACACAATTGATGTAACTTTTTACCAGGAGTTGCCAGCCAAGCCTGGTGAGCCTCATTTAAGAGGATATGTGAGTATTCCTGTTGTGCTAACAATAACAGGTGCCGAGCCAGCTGCCCCCCCTCTTCCCCGCCATGCATCTCCAACTTGAGAATAGTAGCTTCTGCACGGACCAGGGCCTCTCTACTGAGTCTTTGGGCAGGAGCGCAAAATGAAATATCCACCCCCGAATGGTGGGCTTCAAAGCCTCCCAAAGAGTCCCCGCCCCTGAGTCCGAACCCAAAATAATAGCCAGATATTGATCAATGGCATCCTCCATTCGTCGACTATAATCCTCCTTCTCGAGGTTCCAGACGGATAGACGCCATCGGAATGGCCCACAGGCCCCCCCAGCTCGAATAGTAAGGGCCACCGGCGAGTGGTCCGAAAGTCCACGCAGGAGAATATCCACCGCCACCAAATATGCTGTCAAAGACCAGTGGAATAAACAGATAATCCGTCTGTCCCTGGACACATCCATCACATCATTCCAGTCCGGCCCAACAAATGCCAGGCCCTCAGGTATATCCGCCCACAAGGTCATAATCTTTATTGACAGCCCCCAGGAAAGAGCGGGGACATAGATACTCCCCAGTATTTAACAACAAGGGGTGGTGATGGACAGAGTTTCTGAATTAAGCAGACTACTCTCACCCAGTCAAGAGATCAGGGCTAGATCCAACACCGTTTTTTAGCTCACTGCACCATCCCAGTTCAGAACCTGGCTATATGCAAATTAGTCTGTTCCTGTCCCAGTGCATGATTGGAACAGGGCAAACCAAACTACCAAGCCAATTCTTACACTGGGAAGGAAACAAGCTTCCGGGGACCGGTTTCTGGCATTTCAGCCGTCGCCGGCCCGGCTTGCTTGTATCCTGATGGTGCAATGAGCAAGGGACTCACATCTGAGTATACCCTTCCACGCTTAGGGTGGACAAAATATTTAACAACAAGGGGTGGTGATGGACAGAGTTTCTGAATTAAGCAGACTACTCTCACCCAGTCAAGAGATCAGGGCTAGATCCAATACCGTTTTTTAGCTCACTGCACCATCCCAGTTCCACGCAGGAGAATATCCACCGCCACCAAATCTGCTGTCAAAGACCAGTGGAATAAACAGATAATCCGTCTGTCCCTGGACACATCCATCACATCATTCCAGTCCCCCCCAACAAATGCCAGGCCCTCAGGTATATCCGCCCACAAGGTCATAATCTTTATTGACAGCCCCCAGGAAAGAGCGGAGACATAGATACTCCCCAGAACCAAAATCTCACCACCCACAGTGGGGAAACATCACTTACAACGCAACTTTTACAACGACATACCATTACAACGGAACTTTTACAACGCAAAAACTTTTACAACGCATGTATTTACAACGCAGTTTTTTACAACGCAGGTACCTTTACAACGCATACCATTACAACTTAAGTATTGGTAAGTATATAATTATATTTTACATGTTATATGTTTGGGGTAAAGGGGTATTTTTAGGGTTCAGGGTCAGTTATTAGTTTTTGGGTAAAGGGGTATTTTTGGGGTTCAGGGTCAGTTTTTAGTTTTTGGGTAAAGGGGTATTTTTAGGGTTCAGGGTCAGTTTTTAGTTTTTGGGTGAAGGGGTATTCTTAGGGTTCAGGGTCAGTTTTTAGTTTTTGGGTAAAGGGGTATTTTTGGGGTTCAGGGTCAGTTTTTAGTTTTTGGGTAAAGGGGTATTTTTGGGGTTCAGGGTCAGTTTTTAGTTTTTGGGTAAAGGGGTATTTTTGGGGTTCAGGGTCAGTTTTTAGTTTTTGGGTAAAGGGGTATTTTTGGGGTTCAGGGTTAGTTTTTAGTTTTTGGGTAAAGGGGTATTTTTAGGGTTCAGGGTCAGTTTTTAGTTTTTGGGTAAAGGGGTATTTTTGGGGTTCAGGGTCAGTTTTTAGTTTTTGGGTAAAGGGGTATTTTTGGGGTTCAGGGTCAGTTTTTGGTTTTTGGGTAAAGGGGTATTTTTGGGGTTCAGGGTCAGTTTTTAGTTTTTGGGTAAAGGGGTATTTTTGGGGTTCAGGGTCAGTTTTTAGTTTTTGGGTAAAGGGGTATTTTTGGGGTTGAGGGTCAGTTTTGGGATTTTGGGTATAGGGGTATTTTTGGGGTTGAGGGTCAGTTTTGGGTTTTTGGGGTACAGGGGTACAGGGAAAAAAAATTAAAATTAATTTTAAATTAAATTAATTAAATGAAATTAAATGAAATTAAATTATATTTTTTTCAATTAATTTACGATTATAAAATTAATATATATTTACCAATACTTACGTTGTAATGGTATGCGTTGTAAAGGTACCTGCGTTGTAAAAAAATGCGTTGTAAATACATGCGTTGTAAAAGTTTTTGCGTTGTAAAAGTTCCGTTGTAATGGTATGTCGTTGTAAATGTATGCGTTGTAACGACACCAATCCCCCACAGTGCCCTGCACAAACATATACCTGCCCTGAATATCCCCCCAGGTCTTGACATGTGTGTATGCAACTCTACGGTGTATTAAAATAGCAACCCCTCTGAAACCCCTCACGAATTCGGAATGAAAGACCTGTGTAAATCCAAAGTGCTGGAAACATAATGCCTTAGTCCCCATGAGATGGGTCTCCTGCTACAACAACTCATCTACGCGGGCGCGCTTGGCCGACTTCAGTATAGCCCCCTGTTTGTTCTTGTTGAGTGCCCCTCTAACATTCCAGCTAAGGACTCTAATAAGACCAGAGGCCTCCGGTGTGCTAACTGACATTCCTACGCCCTGCAGGTCCTATACAGTACAATGGCAGCATAGATAATCTTGCACATAAGACAACAGAGTCCATAACACCGGTAGACAGCGCAGCAACCCCACAACCCCTGACCCCCAAAATCACAACCCAACAACACCCCCCACCCTGTACCTCCAAATCAGTGAAGTACCTTTTGCGGCAGGCAGAGCAGGCTGATCCCAACAGGAGGTCCCACCCCTCACCTGCCAATGGATCCCCAATACACAGCCCATTGTCTACTGGCCTCCTCTCCTTCTGTGGAGCCCCTCGGAGACACCTGCCATTACTCACTTGCCTCCGGTCTGTAAGGAACATTCAGGTTTGGAAAAGTGCATGGTCATCCTGGGTTCAGTCTGCTGAAACACATGGCACAGAAATGGACCCCTCCTGAGCCACTGCACCTTCAGACTGTGAGCGCCTTCCCCCTCTCCCCCTTAGCCTGTGCTGATTCCGGGTAGGCCCACCCAGAGAGGAGTAGGATTCCCTTCCTGGGGGGAGTGAGGACATAGCTGCATAGTTTCATCTGTCCAGTTGAACACCGCCTCTGGTGTATCAAAGAAGTGGGTGCGGGACCGATACACCACACAGAGCCTGGCTGGATAAAGCAAGGCGTAGGGGAGCTTGAGTTCATGGAGGCGGGCCTTAGCGGCTAGGAACGACTGCCAACACTGCTGTACTAGCTTAGTGTAGTCCGGAAAGATTAAGATGCATGAGTTGTCGAACAGCAGCGGTTCCCTAGCCCGGGCCTGTTTCAGGATCGTGTCCCTGTCGTGATAATTGAGGAGCTTGGTGATGACAGGCCTTGGACGGGCACCTTGGGGGGCTTCTGCATCAAGGCCCTATGTGCACGCTCCACCACGAACCAACCTGAAAATTCCCCAGGGGGGAGCCAGCGCCCAAGCCACGATTGGACAGTATATGCAAAGTAAGCTGCAACAGCCTCCAGTATGAAATCACTGCCATCATCCGAAAATAGTTCAGCAATCCAATTCAGCAATGGGAAAGAACATACGTGTTCCTCCAGCATCGGATCCTCCTGTAACGTCAGAGGACAACTCGGTGGGTTCACCAGAACGCTGTGTGTCAGAAAGGCATGCGCCGCTGCAGAGATCTCCCATTGACCCAGTACTCCATTTATCGCTGCCAAGGCCATAACTCTTTCGCCAGAACAAATCAGCTCGTGAGCCACTACGGGACGCATTAGCTGATCAAAATCGACGTCAGGAGCAGTCTTCAAGCATAAACACAAATCAATGGCCCAATCGAACTCGCAGCTCAGGCAGTGAAACACAGGTTGGACACACGTGAAGTCAGTGAACCGAAATGACAATCTATAAGCCGTGCTTAATGCTGCAAGCGGCAATGTTCCATAGTAATTGAGCATCCGATTACGGCACAGTGTCAGGAGGCGTTGAACGGCTTCTTGCGCAGGATGGGCATCCATGTTTTATAAAGAAAAACAATACCAAAATGCCCGCAGCCACAGCCAGTAAAACAGGTAGTCCACCAAACAAACTTGAAAAAATAGAATGGAAAAACGTGGGAATGATACCAAAAAATTTTCTCAAATGTAGTCACGAGGCCACTGCTAACCAATTTAAAAAAATGTGGGAGCCCAGTCGTGGAAGATGCATTAAAGATCTGGTGCACCAGCTCACAGAAATGAAACGGCAAGTCAGTATTTAAAAGTGCCTGCACCTCTGTGCGTGTGTTAGCTATGTGAAGGACATAATTTTCCCGGGCTGAACTCAGGGTCACTTGTTTTTGAGACAAAAGGGCCCTTATTCTGCTTAAACCATTGAACTTCGCTTTCAAGGTTGGTATTAGTGGCCAGATGGAGACATCTGAAGACCCATGCGTGGGTGGGTATAAAACGTTTTTGCAACACACCACACGCTCTGATACAGTTACCACATAAGCCACACCAATTAATAACCCACAACATACCTCGTTGTTTAAAAGCAAATAACTACCATTAGTCAATAATGTAAATGTGGGAACTACTGCTGGAACTGGCGTGCCTTTTAAAACACATGCTAAATTTGGCCGGTCCTGATTACAAGAACCGTGTAACTGAATGTGTCTGCATATTAATGAATGGTCAGGTGACTGTGTGCAGTCCTCACCATTAAGATTTACTTCTTTTCCATCCTTCAGACATCTGTATGTGTATGGTAACGACCATGCCTCATGGAGGAATGCATTGCCTAGTGGTTCATATCGTCCTATAGCAATATACCGCATACAATTAGTAAATTTGTATAAGGGAAATGGTAATGTAATTAATCCATGAATAAGCCATGTAGCAGTAGTGGTTTCAGCAACAGAGAAAGGTAAGGATTCTAGCCTTTCAATATGTAACATAGAGAATGATGCATCACGCATTGAAAGCATGCATTGCTTTTCAGTCAGATTAAAAGGGGCGAAAAGGGACGAAATGTTCAATGAGTTCCAGGGAACTCGACCAGACTTAAGTGTCTGTAGGGTCCATGCAAACTGCATTACAGAGCGTAATTGATTCTGACCATGGTATAACGTGGACACTTCATCATGCACAATATCAACAACAGAAGAAACAATATTATCCAACGTGTAAATTCTGGAAGAAAGCATGTTAATACTGTTATCGACCACCGCAAGCACTTTTTCCAAATTTGCTTGATCAATAGCTCTTAGGCGTTTAGCTGCCTCAATCTGTGAAAATTTCCAAATTTCATTGTACACAGCATAAAGCCAGCGCTTAGAACTACCCTTAGCTGGGCCTTTTATAAAATCACTCAGCTCTATATTCTCATTCAACTGGGACAGATGCAGTTTAACTGCAGCCAAAGTGGAATGTTGTAACCAGTTCTGACACAATTTGCCCACTGAATAAGTAGTAACAGTGTGATCTGTTTCAAAACGGGGATCTGGCCTGATGTGTGTAAAACCTTCAGACAAACCCAAAAAACGACGTTGGCAAGAATCAGAGCTTCTTTGCCACAAAAGCCACCCTTCCGGATCAAAACTGGTAATATTAAAGGAGGAATTGTCTAAGAGGGCCTGTATCTCACTGATGGACAATGTAGTGAAATTATTCCAACCTGAATATTCTTCCAAATCAGGGATAGTTGGTGCATTCAATTTTTTAGATGTAGCCAATCCAAAGCATGTTGTTTGGGAAATGGTAGAATTTAAAAACAACATGTGATTCGGGATGAGACATGCACGATGCAAAGCCTCAGTGCCTTGTACCTGCCAATCTTTGGTACCCCAAACCGATTTAAGGTCAATAACCTCCTTCCATAACTCATAGCCATCTATAGCTAACCTGTCTAGAAAGGACTTCGAATACAATAATTTTGTATCGGTAAGTCTAACTTTGGACATGAATTTCTGTGTCACTTTAAAATAAAATGACTCAGGATGTGATTGATTAAAGTCTGTAAAATAAGAGTATTTACCCAGAAATGTACTAGAGCTCCCTTGTAAAGGAGCAGGGCAATGTTCCCACTGTGTGTAATTCACAGGAACCCTCCTGGAACTTGTTTTATGTAAGAAATGATTTCCATAATGTTGAAAGCAAAACAAATCACCATAATTGACAGAATCCAAGTACAAATCGTCAGCATCAAAGGCCGCATAATATTTTAAATCAGAGAACAATGCTTCTACGGCCTGAAGATCCCAATCATCAGAACGAATATTTTGTTTAATCACATCCCCCATGTTTACTCTAAGCACATTAGGAACATTAATAACTTCTGTGGGGCCATGAATCTGAAACCTAACCGCATCCCACACAATTCCATCAAGGACAGGCCAAGCAGTAATTTCTACTGTATTTAAGTCTCGTTTTAGCCTGTGTGCTGAATGTGAGGAGGAAAGAGGGGCCAATGTTCCATTAAGGTACCGAATTCCTGTTCTTTCTTTTACATAATGGCCATCGATCAGGCGGAAAAAATAAAACACAAAACCAATTGACATAAAAAGTTAAAATGAAAATAGTATCAGCCAAATATATGTCCAAGGTGGAATTAAAAAATGTTTTTTAAATAACGTGGTATATTTTGCAATAGTCGATGGTTTCTTTGAAAGTTCCGAATCAGAGTCAAAAGAGAATCTGGACTGGTTAGCCAAACGAGCTTGTAAATCAGGCATTGATAAATCAGCAGGATATGCATAGGTCAGCTCATCAATGTTAGTAACAGGAATAGTATTTAATAAAGGACTGGATATAGCAGGCATCTCGAGGGACACCTCCTGTTCTGCACCAGATGTAATAGCCAGCACAGAGTGCCTCACCATGGAAGGACAGGATACAGCCGGTGTCATGCTATGAAGAATCGGCCACCCTGTGTGCCTTGACATTGTCAATAGAAATAAATCTGTTTTCTTTACGACCTGGAAGTGGTGGTAATATGACTGTTCTTGTGCCCTTCACACCAAGAACTCGAACCGGTGCTCGATATGAGGGACCAAACTCTTTCTTGTTATCGATCTTCTCACGAACCAGTTCTCCAACTTGGGGTAGCCAGCCAACTACCGGGATCTGCAACGCATCATCCGACGTGGAGGGCAAGTGTTCCTTAGCAAGACTGTCTCTGGTCTTTTGTAGATCCTGTAAAACATTGCAATGTTCATCTACGTCAAAGGCCGCGGCCTGGGCCTGGCAGTCTAAACCATCGAGGTCAGGGACGTACATCTTGATACCAAAGAGCATTTCATATGGGGTCCGCCCACCCAGAGACCTTCTAGGGAGATTATTAAGCGCACGCTGCACGCCATTGAGGTGGGCCAGCCAGTTTCTACCAGTGCCTATAACTCGGGCTGTCAAAGATTGCTTTAAGTCGCGGTTCATTCGTTCTACTACACTATTGCCCTCGGGCCTGTAGGGACTTGAAAACTTGACTTGGACTCCCAACGAAACCATAGCATCCTTGTACGCCTTAGAGGCGAAAGCCGGACCCTGGTCCGAATGGAAAGTACCACAGGCAAAAATTCCCACAAAGACACGCAAATCCTTAATGACAGTCCGCGAATCAGCGCTTCGATGTGGCCATACCCACACAAAGCGTGTGCATGAGTCAACTGCTACTAAGATGTATTTATACGCAGTATCAGAAGAAAAAGGACCGCAGTGATCCAAATAAACGCAACCAAGCGGTTTATTAGAGATGTACAACTGTGTCTGAGGCGGACGCGCAGCAGTAGAAGGCTTAATCTGCTGGCAAATGTCACACATAAGGACATAATCGCGCGTCTGTTTGTACAGTCCCCGCCACCAGAACCTTTGTTGTAGTTGAGTTACAGTGGCTGAGACGCCCGCATGCGCAGACGCCACACCTTCATGAGCCGCTGTAATCAGAGAAGCCCTGCGATCCGAGTTGGGAACTAGTCGTTCGCCAACACCAGGAATTTTCACATAAGGAACCTTATCGGGACTTAAGTGGTATGTGTACTTCGAAGGGAACCCCGCAGGATATTTACCTCCCTTCTCCGCGGCAGCCACAGCCGCCAAGATGTCATCATCTATTTTGCTTTTAGACCTTGTGACTGCTGCAACTAAATATTTTGATACCGCAGACTTCGCTGCCTCATCAGCAAGCGAATTTCCAACAGCGTGGACCCCCACGCGCTGATGGCCGAGAGTATGAATCACAAACACGAGCGGCAGTTTCTCTTTAAGTTCCGCCACTCGGACCCAGATCATTTTATGTTTTATTGTGCTACCCTTGGAATCACGAAAATCATTCTGAATCCAAAAGAAGAAGTTCTCATTGTAAGACTGGACACAGTAGTAAGAATCATTTACGATTAAAGTCGTCACACTAGGATCAGCGTACTCCAATGCGAGCATTAGAGCACGAAGCTCTGCTAATTGTGCGGTGCAGTCCCCTAGTGTTTGCGTGTGCACGACACTGGACTTGAACTCATCGTTTACCATGGCACCGACCACAATGGCGCATGCGGAAACGTAGGCATGTTTAGAGCCATGCGCAACCTGCGCCGAACCATCAGTGTAAATGATACAATGGAAATCCTCCAACGGCCGCATCGCTAAAGGAGCCGGATGAACAAATTCATACTGTAAATACTCCTGCGACCGTAAAGCGGCGTCAAAAATAAACGTGACATCCTGGGATGTCAAGGATGTAGCCCACTGAATCCACCGAGGGTGTAAAGCTTTAGAATTTGGTACACTGGCTTTCGTGACTGCCTCCAAGGCAGGACACGGGGTAACAACCAACATGCGCTTTCCCTGCGACAGGGCACGTTCCTTAAGAATTGCCATCTGCACAGCCGTTAAAACTTTCTCCACAGTGGAAAAACGCAGTTTAGCCGAAGTGTACAAGGGTGACTTGTAAGCAATAGGTACTGTATCTCCTTCATTAAAAGTCAGGTACGTGAAACCCACCGCCCCAGGGATAATTCTTATCACCAGGTTGGTCTGGTTATCACGAGTCTGTAAGTAGTCAGAAGCGAGCAAATCAGCCTGCAAAGACTGCAGAATGTGTGAATGCTCAGGCAGCCAGCATGATTTGGAAAAAGATGGTTGTATCAAGGCATACAAAGGCTTGATACGCTGGGCATATTCCGGAATGTATGTCCTCCCGAAATTTAAAAAACCCAGTAAAGACTGTAATTTTTTCAGCGTTGTCGGAGAGCGCAACTGCGCGCACTTCTCCAGGAAGTGAGGAGCCAACCCCTTTCCTTCGTGGTTAAGTTCATAACCCAGAAACAACACTGTGTACTCCGCAATGTGTGATTTCGCAAAGTTAAACTTGTAACCCATGTCTGCAAAGTTACAAATTATGCTGTTTACTCGACACAGATGCTCCCAAAGTTGGTCGTCTGTGAGATAAATGTCATCCACATAAGAACAAGCAACTGGATCGAAGCTCTCCAAAAGAGAGACAATGCGGGCGGAAAACACTCCAGGACTATTCTTATAGCCCATTGGGAGTCGTTTAAACATTTTTTGTACACCGCCGCACGTAAAACTGGTCCATTGGGAACTTAGACCATCTAATCTGTGTGCATAAAAACCATTGGAAATGTCAAGCGTGGTTTTGAACCGTTTACGCTCAAGACTTTTCACTAGGGCAGAGCCGTGAGTATTCTGTACTGCACAGTTACGGCAATGCGAGTTCAAATGCCGGTAATCCAAAACCAGACGACATGAGCCGTCCGGCTTGTTCACAGTAAAAAGGGGATTATTCATTGGTGACACACACATTTCAATTACACCTTGATATTCCAATTGTTCAAGGATAGCCGCGACAGAAGCTTTAGCTTCACGCCGTATGGGATACTGAGGTTGTGGCTGCGGCTGTGACCGTAAAGGAATCTCATGGCTAGGAGACAATTTATCCCAGCCACACTGATTTCGGTACACAGCCGGCGCAAGCGCCAGAGCCCACTCTTCTGCAAAATGCAGCGCTTCCACTCTCGATACAGTGTGCGCGAAACTGGGGAGGATCACCTCCTCCCCTCGCGGAGCTGCGAGAACAAAAGGTGGGGGCCAGTCAGCCTCCGAAAGTAAAATGTCATACGTAGACGAAAGATTTTCCCAAAATACCCCTTTTACAGTTCGCTGTATGTCACCTTCTATTAACAGGACAATTTCAAAAAGTCGTTCAGGGGGAGCAACATGTGTATCAGCCGTTTCAATCACAACATAAGTGTCAGTCGCTGTCACCTTCAACAGTGGACGGAGGGCCTCTCTCACTATGGTAATCTCCGCCGCGCTGTCCAGCAAGGTCAGAGCCCACGTCAGATTCCGAAGCCGCGTTCTCACTATCTGGGGCATATCGATGCGCCGTTAAGGCTCCGACCTTCTTCTTGGCAAACTGCGGTCTCTTGGGCGTAGAGTCGTCCCGCTGATCCCCTTCACTTCGCGGGCGGGGCAGACCACGTCCTTGCTGGCCACCCCTGCCCCTGCCGCCCCTTCCACCACCGGTTGACGGAGCCGATGAGTCCTGAAAGGAACGAGGAGAGCGTTGGTCAGAAGCCTGAAATCTTTCAGGCGATTTAATCGTCGCGCGATCGCGCAAATCATAAACTCTATCCGACTGCGCAGGCAGCGAAGGCGCAGGACTAGAAACCTGTGTCTGCTGTTGTTGTTATTGCTTACCCTGATTCTGCTTTTTCGGCCAATTTTGTTTTTTGGACTTGGGTTGTCCACCCGTTTCCGAAGACTGTCCCTGGGGCTGTTTCTTCTCCTTTTCAGAAAAAGCCTTTACACCCTTAGAAGTGCGGCCGACCATTTTATAAGCCGCCACAATAATCCTTGCTAACTGACGGGGTTTATCGGCATCGGGAACTAACGCCAGAGCATTGGCCACCTGAAAGTTCACTGCATCCCCCTTGACATTCGCAAGGATGAGTTTGCAAACCACATCAAAGGAGCCACTCAGACGCATACCCAATTCAACCGCCGACTCCGGTCCGTGATCATCTTGAACACGTTTAAGGACCGCAGACAGGTTGGACACAGTCGGGGTGCCATAGCACCTCGAATAAACCGCTGCAAAAGTCTTACCCCATGTCTCACAGTCAACAAGTTCAGGGGCTAAATCTTTCGGTAAACTGAGCGTAAGAATCCGGTGTTTCTCACCAGGAGTCGTATTAGGAAACACAGCCTCCAGCTGGTCGAATTTCTCGGCAAGCCAGAAAGGAAAATCATCCTTATCCTGGGGCTTCTTGCCCATAACGGAATTCACCATGACAGGACTGATTTTCAAACCAGCCTGTTCTGCTCGAAGCTGCGCACCTGCGGGGGCTGCGCCATGAACATTACGACCAATGTAATGAACAAGCGCCCGAATCACTCCAACCGCGACTTCATGAAGACGCCGCAGGTCAGCCACATTACAAGTGGCGCGATTAGGGTGAGGAGTAAATCCACCCAAAGCGGGCCAATTTGTGCCCGGAATGGACAAAGGACCTAACCTCGGATTGGTTAAAGAATGGGGTAGGGTGCCACCAAACCAAACTCCGTGCTGCCAAACATCTATAGGTACTTCCAGTGCCCTGTACGGAGCATAAGCCACCGGTACAGCCGAGGCAGTGTATGAATGGAACACACCAGAATTAGCGTCCACTGCCGGAAATGTCACCCATGAATAAAACAATTCGTACGGGTACGCATGTTCCGCACTCACCACTAGAACCACAGCTAAGCCATCCACAGGGACATTATATGCCCGCAAGTGGTCACGAACCGCAATGCGGCTATGCTGTGGGATGTCCACGGCCATGTTAGCACAGGAAGAGAAAAAAGACAAAGAACACTTTGTAGCACAACTGGGTAGCAAGTCAAAGAAACCGTTTTAGAAGAATTCAAGCTTGAAAAGACCTATTTTAAAAATAGGTAGGTTTTTCCGACACCACCATTTACCGGAAACGGGAATGAAGGTGTTAAGGTTTGAATGATATACTACTCGAGTGTCATGATATAAGGCCAACAACGTACGGGCGCCATGTAGCAGGGTTTCCGTTCTCCCACAGAACTGTGCATAGAGATCTAGAACCTCAGTGAGTTAGGATTATCCAAAACTCATCTCAGTATCAGAAATCCCCTTACCTAGCTAGCTACAGTGTCTCATGGAGCATTATGAAATGATCCATGTCTTAGACAAACCAGAACATGATCTTTAGAATACCTCAGGAATCGTGGAACACATGAACACTCTTTCGTTATATAATCATTTCAAACCAAAACTGAGGGTCAAAGAACACACGTGCAAGTTTGAAATATTTATTATTCAATGCAAGGTTCTCAAACGCAGTATCTTGTATAATACCAAAATGCATATTATAAAAATCAGAGTTAGCAGCATAGTCACTAATCCATAGTAAGCAAAAGGTGATAGCATGTTACAATGCAAAATCTATAGAAATCTATATCACCTATATTTTGCCCACCCTATTTAGCATATTATATTATATCTAAGAAGGTCTCATTCGGGTTTTAGCAGGGCGGACCCATACCTCTAAATGTCAGTAGGAGTAGATCACATCAACAGCTACCAGCTCTCTTCATGCGCAGCACCAAGTGTGTTGATTCATTCCCTGTAACTCTATCTTAAACCCGCGTAGAGCCCAAATGTTGGCATCAACATTATTTGTGCTATGTTTAATGTGGTGCGAGGATCAGGCCTCCCAGCAACCTTGTGTTAGGTTATTCTTAGAGTGTGCAGCTCTCAGTGTGCAGACAGTTGTACCAAGTGTACCAAGCAATACTGATAGCATAGTAATAACATATTATTCTCAAATAAATCACATCACCGCTTCTAGGGTGAAAGCGACAACAACAAGTAGGTGTCGTGTGCAAAACTGAAGCCGAAGGAAAAATGGCTGTTAGGCATGTAATACACTCATGCTAACTTAACGCAATATATGTAACGAAGTATCCATATGACAGCTCCTTATTCCCCTTTTCGCAGTCTTCCGGGAAACCAACAAAACGCAAGTTATTGCGTTGCGCCCTTCCCTTCGCGTCCTCCACTCTCGATGTCAGGCCCCGTTTTGTAGTTTCAAGGGACAATACTTTCTGTTGCAGAGTAGCGACCAGATCCACAATGCCAGAGATCCTCGTCTCCATCTCTGTGAAGCGGGCAACCGCATTCCTTAGGTCCTGGCATAGGAGCCCTCTGGCCAGTGAACTTGTCCATAGTGCTCTGTTTAGTCGAGCCACCGCCTGGCTTGTCTCTGGTCATAGTGGCCCAGGTGCTGTCCCCAAGCCCTGCTGTGAGTCCCCCATGGGGGCAGACATGCAGTCGCTCAAACGGAGGGCGGGGTCCCACTCCTGATGGCGTCTAGATGAAGGCAGGCCGCCCCACAAGCTTCCCCTCGTCTGGCCGGCCCAGTGGAGCCCCCCGGAGCCACCCCCGGTATGTGGCCCATGCCCAGCGGCCTAGCACGACTGCCAAACCCCTGCTGCCACCACCCCTGAAGAGATCGAGAAGGGCGGGGGCAAGGTGGGAAAGAAAAGGAATGTCCGGGCCTCAACAATGAACTCAGGGGTGCTCCCCACCACCGCCCGACTCGGCCGCCGAAGTCCCAGATAGTCCCCACCTGCTGTGCTGAACAATTGCCCCCAATTAGAGCCCAGCGGATCACTCCAACCTTGTAAACCGCCCGTCGGCTACAGCTCAGGGTCTTCCTTCCATTAATGCCACTCATGTCAGATCACCATACGGCTGCAGGCACCCCTCCCCCTGTGTGGCCCGACAATACCACTGGACCCCCATAGAGCACTAACACTCTGAGGAGGGGGAGAGATGATGAGGCAAGAGGCACAGGCCACCACAGGCCACCACCCCAGGCAGCGCAGCTGTGCTCACGCACTGGGCACCCAAGCTGAAGAAACTCCAGCAGTCCCGGGGTCCCCCTGTCTGCAAGAAGCCCCAGGGGCCGCCACTGGGATGGATTTGCGGCACCAAGATGGCGACCAGCCGGCTGAGCATTCCCGACTCCTCCGCTACACCGCACCCCGGCCCGATCAGGCCGCTGGGATGTATGACGTTACAACGCATACTTTTACCACGCATACCTTTACAACGCGGTTTTTACAACGCATACCATTACAACGCATAGCGCTTTGGGGTGCTGGATAGTGAATAGTTTAATTTACTATTCCAACTCCAGTCCCCGTGGACACTAGGGAAGGTGTTGGATAGTAAATTAAAGTTATTCCCTATCCTAGAGCGCCCCCCAGCGCAATGCGTTGTAATGGTTTGCGTTGTAATGACTGTGTTGTAATGGTAGTGCGTGGTAAAAGATTTGTTGTAAAGGTTGTATACCCTCCGCCGAGGCCCAGATCGCCGTCCCCACGAGGCACACCACCTCTGTCCCCACGGCGGTGGCCAGGCAATGCGGCAGGAAACTACGCGACACCGCAGCTCAGGATGGGGCCGCGTCACAAGCGGGCAGCAGATACCTTTGAACGCCACACCTCCACATGTGAACCAGCTGCGGCTCCCAAATCCGGCTCTGGGGGCAGCCCTCAGCAGTCAACGGTGGCGAGACAGACCAGGGACCGCATCTAACATGGGAGAGGCAGGATAAATTAAGGAGTATGGTGTGGTTGGACTGAGCGCACACACCTCACGTTCACCATGGTGCCCACAAAGCCACTCCCCCCATTTTTGTGTCACTTTGATCATTAAATTATTCTGTTTTTATAAAGTGGAGTGGGATTTTAAATGTCTTTTGTTTTGACTTTTTACTTGTTTTGGAACTTCTAAATGCTTTGACCATCTTCTTAAGTTCAGCCTGTCTGATCTGTGCCGTAGCTCCAGGGGTTGAGCTCAGGTTTAATTTACTGAAACCTTTACTGGACCTAACAAGAATAGTGGCATTATTACATATAGTGGACTACAATCCAACCCAACTAATCCTCTTTCTCACATTATAATAGTCCTTGGTTTTGAAGGGAACTACTTTGTGCATTTATACGCTCCTTGTAAAAGGGAAAAAAATGTCCTTAGTCCCAGTGAAGTTAGTCAGTGGAGGAAGTGAGTTGGCCCATTGCCTCAAGAAGTATGCTGAAGTGGGCAGAAGCAAAATATGAATGCTGCAGTAACATGCCAGTGGATAAAGGGGTCGCTGGCAGATTCCATAAGTATATTATGCATATAAGTTTAGTAAAATCTAAAGCTCTGGGCTAATGCCAAGCTAAGCACAGCAACTTTATCCCACATGACAGCAATAAAATGATGCACAATGAATGTAATCAGACATGGCCATGCACAAACACGTATGTCTGACTGTTGTCGGAAGTCCTCACTCATGGTACCCCCTTCACCTACACAGGGGCGACTGAAAGTCTCTGTCAAGTACGGGTGGACAAGCCTCCGTATTCGACGAAATCCCAAACGAAGATGCAGAAAAAGCAAAAACGTTCAGAATTGTACTGCAAGACATTGGATTTCCAAGCTTCGAAACATCCTGATATATAATATCAACGCATAACTCCTTTCAGTGCCTTAGAAGTTTTAGAATTCTAACCGGTTTCAAGCTTGAACAATTTTCATATAATATTTAATAAAATGAAAATAGTTTCCAAGCTCGTGCAGAGTCCGTGCTATACGGCCCACCACTGGCACGCTTTCCAAACGCTCATGCCCGCTTGGCACAGGCGATTGTTTTGTACTTTACTGAGACGTGACCAGACTGCAGATCCCACGATGATTGTTCAAAATGTTTGCCTCATCACATGTCGAATTTAATGGGCTGGAAGTGGCCTCAGAGATGTGTGGGGCCGGGAGCTACCGAGCCTTGGCCACGGACACTTCCCCGGACCCTGCCCCCCACAGCTCGGCCCTACGGCAGCCACCTACACTGGGAGAACTCAGGGGGCGGCTCAAGTCGCGGACTGAAAATCCCTTTATTCTTGCGCGTAAACCCACAGAAGGGGCTGGTGGACTGGGAGAGGAATGCGGGCTGCTTGGTGACCGGGAGGCTGGGCTGACAGCGCACAAAACGGAGGCGGAACTGCGCGGTTTAAACCTAAAAAGTAGTATTCACTTCGGTGCAGGACCACACTGCGCTTTCCGGGGACGAGTTGGCAGGAACACAGAACCGCCGTCCGGCGAAGCAGCAGGCGGGCGGCAGCAGAGCTGTGTGCAGGAGCTGTCCAGAGGTGACGGGTGCAGCTCAAGTCCACCATGCATCACTGACGCTTCTGTGCTCTTCCACAGTCCCCCTTCACCATCCCAACGGGTCCAGGCCCCAGAAAGGACAGCTGATGGGCCCCATGCCCGGGACAGTCGCCCCCTAGAGCTGGATGGGTCCCCTGCGCCTCCCCCTCAGGTGTCACCATGAGACCCCCGGCGCTGCTGAGGAGGCTGCAGCTGCGGGGGTGCCGGCGCGGCGCGCTCCTCTTCCTGCTCTGCTGGGCGGCCGCCTGGGTGCTGGTGAACACCTTCCTCCTGGTGCACAGGAGCGTCTTCTCCGAGCGCTGCACCGACGCCGAGAGCCGGAGGATCCTGGGCCGGTTGGTAAGGCGCGCGTAAAACAAAACAGAACATCCAAGCACTTCTTTCAAGGAGAGCTTACCGTATGTATAGCCCAGGATAGACACATCTCCCCGTTAGTGCTGCACTATTACGCAGAAAACCACATATGCCAATTTTCTGCAAACGGGAATTAATGGGAAGGGGAGTGGGAGGGACGGGGATTCCTGCCAAGTTATTGAAGTGCCACTGTTGACAGGCGGATTTGGGTCATTAGTTACCTGAGAAGCACTTTCTGGCGACGGTTTTCAGAGGGCGGGAGGGGTTGCAGTGTGGGCGGGCGTGAATAGTTGCTGTTTTGGGTGCGATATCCATACTTTGCTGCAAAGCGCCTTGACGCTGACAGCGCTACAGAAAACTTAATACGTTAAAAAAACACACACATTAGGACTCAGTGAGCGTTATATAAAATTATTAACCTGGTGGGTGGGATGGTGGTTAACTGAAAATCCAAACATGCTTCAGGCTGCGATCTTCAACATTACCAGCATGTTCCTAGAGTATATAGAGATTTAATGGAAACGCGTGGGACACAGGCATGTGATGTAAATTTAGCAACCTGGTGTCCTAATCTCGTGTTAATTTCAGTATTTCTGTTTCTGAGGTATCGCTCCTAGTAAAAGTGGCATCAGCATGAGGGTGCTATTTGGTAGTAACTTTGTAAACGTTGTAAAAGCACGTCTCAGTACAATTAGTTGATTTCATGGCGCTTTTCGCATGGCTACCGTGCACTAACATTTACTGTTACTTTAAGTTTACCCGTGTGTGCGAGTAACTGTACATGCATCCGTCCAAAGTCCATCTAATGACTATTTCTTGCCCATACTGGTGGTCACCCGCCGCTTCGGCGCCTTCCTTGATCTCTGTCGAGGATCAAACGCCTTGAGGCTGCTCAGTAAGTGCCGCAAGGAATGCGCGCATTCACGCAGGTGTGGATACGTCTGTCAGCCACCCCCTTCTCTGCCCTCAGCTGACCTCCTGGTCTCCCCTGGCCGTCAGAACACCTGGCAGCAGCGGAATCTGCCCTCGAGAGCACCCTGCGCGTGGGCGGGTCAGATGAGGTGTCCACTGCCCAAGAGACGGCAGGCTGGGCATCACAACCACAGGGCACTCGCATTACGCACTCTCCCACAGCAGCCAGCCGCTCACTCCCTGCCAGCTTCCTCAGGCGAAACAGAACTAATGACTCAGCACCGCAGACGAGCTATACACAAAATTGAAAACAAATGTTCTAAAACCACATTTGGGTCAGTTGCGCACTAAAATGTGAATCACCTTCTGTTCTCTCTCTGAAAACACACAAACACGACCCCCATGCGGCTGTATGTAGAAAAACATGGATTTTCGCAGCTTCTATACAAGTTGCATTGATACCTGTCTCTTGAAACTGCATTCAGGGGTTAGCTACACCACCCAGCAATTCAATAGATACAGACATACGAAATGGTAAAATATTTTAAATCCAGAGCAGTAAAGAATTGTGAAAATGTAACAAGTTTTTTAGATGAAATTCTCTTTTTAATGTATTTATTATGAATTGTGTTTTAATTTGTAAATGTGCTTTTATGATATCAAATATCGAAATAAAGCTTTGTTGATTGATAAAAAAAAGAAAGAAAATGTAACAAAAAAAAAAGCTGAGGCATCCAGCCAGAGGGCACCACTAGAAATCGTTATAGGTTTTACAAACAGTCATACATGTCATTCATTACTGGTAGGTAATCCAAAGATAACATACATGCACACAATTGCAAGAAACCCACCAAGCAATACTGATGAGCCAAGAACGCATTTTGGATGACTGACAACCACAGTGAGGGGCGGGCTCACTTGTGGCGCTGCCCAGACTGAATGGGCAAGTAGTTTTGCCCAGGATTGAATTTGATTTGAAATAGGGAATTCCTCCAAGTCTGAGAAGACTCAGCTGATATCGATAGTGAAAATTCACAGTGAGATATTGGTTTATAATCAATGATGTGAAATTGAGTGGAAGTTTGCTATATTTTAAACTGTGGTATGCGGTGAGCAATCTTGTACAGACACTGCAGTATTAGCTTTGTAGGAGATACCCCAGTGTTTAGGGCCCTTAGTAAACAGTGCTACAAAGCTGAATGACAGCAAATGCTGTGCAATAGTCAGGGCCACAGGAATTTTGCGTCAGAGGAGGCCCAAAGTATGCAACAAGGTTGACTAAATTATGCAGCAAGGAAAGCAAATTATGTGGCATAATGCGGCACATTTTGCGATAAAAGTACACCATTATTTTGTAATTTTTACACATGGTAACAGTGTCTGAGAAAAGAGTTCACCTTAATTAGAACCAATTGAGCACCAAAATACAACAATTAATTACTAAAAGACGAGAAGTAAACTTTTGCAAAAACCCTTTCAGTGCACAGGAACCAGTCACAATATTGTTTGTAAATTTTAACCCGTTTGAGCTAGAAACAATTTTTTTGTTAAATTCTGCAGGATATGCAGCAGATGATTGATTATGTGGCAAATCCATAATTATGTGATAATTCCAGTGGCCCTGACAATAATGTATTATTCCTGCTTTCATTATTATTTCACCATTGTTACAGTTGTATGCCATTGTACTTTCCTTTCTTTGGGGTAAGACTGTTAAATCAATGCCTCCGTAATCTGGATGTAGTGTCCAGCGGAGTGCATTGAAAAGTGATTGGACGAACAATGTGCAAGTTTTGGTTTTGTAGTCTCGAAACATACAGCTGTCTGTCAGGAACCAGCATTGTATACCTTACTCTACAAAGCTAATTCTCGCGCCGGATTGCAGGGTCTTCATGTCAAAACCTTTCCAAAGAGTACTGTTCAACTAAGATAGTGAAGAGGGTGTGTCTTTGAACATTCATAGGAAACATATGAGCTCCTCGTGAAAGGGGCACTGCCAGAGCCGGACTGGCAGTAGCGGGCACCGGGTGTTTCCCCAGAATGTATGACGTTACAACGCGGTCTTTACACCAACTTGCACTAGAGGCGCTGGACTTAGTATGATTTACTATTCCAACTCCAGCCTACCTAACAGTAGGGAAGGTGTTGGAATAGGAAACCATACTATTCCTTAGTATTTAGTGCCATCCAGCGCAAGTCGTTGTAACAACTTGCGTTGTAATGGCCACATTGTAAATGTATTGCAGTGTAAAGACCGCGTTGTAATGGATGTCTCCCATTTCCCAGTGGGCCGCCAGGGTGGGGGCTGGGTTTAGACCCCCGGGGGGACTGTTTTTGTTACCAGGGCCGATTTTGCAGAATATCCTCAATATCGTCCCCCTGCAACAAAAGCGGCACAAAGCTTTCCACTACTCCCCCCCCCCCTCAAACCACCGACTCCCCGGGGCTGATCAAGTTCTTTGCCAGGGCCATTTTCTGTTCCCAGTCCAACCCTGGGCACTGCTTCACCCATGCAATATGCAAAACTTGTTTAGAGTTTTGATAGACCTCTCTGATGTGATCTGGCTCTCCGACTGTTAATGTTGAACTGTTTAGTGGTGGATGAAGCTGAGCTGGTGGGCAAAGGTTGACAATGGTTATTTTGTAGTAGGGCCCATTGTCAGAACTGGGACCTACCAGGGTTCCGTACATCACTACTAGCATGGTTAAGATCATTATGAGAGTTTCTGCATTGATAGGTTCAACAGCAATGGATAATGGGAAGTAGAAGAATGGTCAGCAACAAAAAAGAGATGGTAATCTTCCAGAATGTAAATGAAGTCCTCAAGAGGCTGCCTCATGCCAACTCTGAGGACAGAGGTTTATCTGCAATAGCTAGAAGTGTTGGACCTGAAGAAGGAGTTCAAGAGGGATTGCCCTTGGTTGTGAGCGATGCATAATGAAAATTACATATTGTTAATTCACAAACAATTTAGTTTTTCTGCTTCAGCTGCTCACTCTAGTCCTTGTTAGGCACGTCAAGTCATTTCTACTGCAATGTAGGTTAGTAATCAAAGTTGATGCATTGTGCTAGTTTGAGAGATCAGTGGAGCACATTATCTACTAAGACATGAACTTGCTGCTCTCTGTCCCAGAGCGGACGCACATTTTGACTACCTAGCCTTCACAAAAGCACCTTCGCACCATAGCACAAAGGCGTGTGTGTGATGTTTAGCATAGGTTTTGTACTGGAAGTGAAGTAATCAGGGTTCCCAAGGCCTACATGCTCCGAAGATAACCCACTTACACTCAAGAACTGTTGGCACGGAAACTGTAAAAGTCAAAGAACAAGTTTATTAAGACCCCATGGGGTGGTGGTACACTCAAACAGCACCCTTCGGCAATGCAAGAGGTATCACACCGAACACCGGTGTGACCCCGATTTATATACAGTTTTGGGGCAATAAAAGATAGGCGGCACAAGTTAGGACACATTTATGTACATATATGGTCATGTTTTGGAACACTGCCAGCTCATTGGAGGGGGCACAACTCCGCTGGTCAGTTTGGCGCACATTCCTCAAGGCTTACTGGTCAGTTGGGACTGCGCATGTGCAAGCTTGACCAGTACTAAAAATAGCCTGTTGCTGGGCAGACTGAAGTGGTCAGTGGAACGGACAACGGACTAAAGGGCACGCCGGCCACGAGGCCGCTTATGGTCTAAGATGGCCGCCGTAACATTCAAAATGGCGTTTTCATACATAGCCAAGTTAAGGAGGACAACGTGTAGTTTCAGCTAATCGCTAACGCGGCCATGCCAATTACGACAGACGACCCTTTTAGCGTTTAGCTGAATCTACCTCATAGTGAACATAATCAGGATGTTCGTCCTCGATGTCTATTAACATTATTTGAGTTACTTCTTTATGAAGCATCATTTTGTCATGAGCAAGAGCTCGTCTTGATGGTATGCAAGCTGATAGACACATAGAACATAAGGCTGGGCCACATTGAATACATAGGCATATAAAAAACATTGCTCCCACAATTGCACATAGAACCGTCAACAGTTTCCAGCCCCAGGCAGCAAGCATGGACCAGAACCATCCTGAAAGTGTCCAAGTTCCATTGTCCGGATGTATTTCAGCTGCGATTTTGTGGAGCTTGGATATGGCATCATAAACAGATGGAGAATTTTCAGGTATGTATACACAGCAACTACTTCCGATAATTCTGCATGCCCCCCCACGATCAGCTAAAACTACGTCTAACACCATCCTATTTTGAAGCGTAACAATTCTGGAAATCTGTAGTTCCTCAGTGATGTTTCCCAGGGCAATGGCAGTATCATTCGCTACAGCCTCAACAACACGTGTCAATCGTCTTATTTTCCGGCTGTTCAATGCAGCCCCCACGACGGAGAATAGTCCCAAATTGAAGTCCACATACTGTTGCAAAGCAGTATCCGTTTGGTCTATGTCATCAAAAACAACAGTCCGCTTAACCCTATTCAGGACGAAATCATGATACAAAGTATAATCATTGTGATACATTGGTGGGGCAATGAATACAGGAGGTAGCACAAACGATACATAGCAAGTGCCCAACCATCCCAATGGAAGCTGATGGTAACCCTTCGTTCCACAAATGAAGTACGTGTTTCGTGATGCTACAAATGAGATGCCATTCGGGCTATCAAAAGTAAGAGTAGTGTTACATTCGCTTTTCCCCACTGCAATCGAACCCTTATTCCTAATACACAAATCGGCTTTAGTAGCAATGACATTAATGACATGTGCACTGGATACATTAACATTTCTTTGATTGCTGTATACACGTGGGGCAGACACGTTGTCGGGCCTGTACTCCTCCCATTCAAATCGAGTACCCTCAGCCCGTGGAAACCCATCCTTATCATGTATCATCATACTTTATTTAAACAGAAAAGCACCCCCCCTTTTGTTGGCCATCTCAAAGTAAAGAGGAGGGTGTACCAGGCGTTACATGATCCATTGTGCGAAAACGGGAGTGGAATGAGTGGGGTGCCCCCTCGCTTCTGGTGGCCTGGCAACATCCCACAAACCCAGCAATTCGAGGTATTGGTCATGTTGTGTGTGTGATGAAGAATCTGAATAAAACTGTTATTCAGATAGGTTTGCCGATGTCGTTCTTCGTGATAGGGTAATGTAAAGTGAAAATGTTCAGATGGAGCCGGGGTAGTCGGCAGCAAATGTTCACGTACAGGCACCACAAGTTCAACTACCCAGGCTATTACAGCTATCACCACAATAGTCAGACCAAAGAGAAAGGCACCCAATATTCGTTTATCTCGTGATGCCGTTGATGCCATAGTTCAGGAATATTCGTGCAAAGTCTCAAATAGTACAAATTGTTCACAGAGTCTCAGATACACGTATGTGTATACCTAAAAAAAAGAAAAATGCGGTGCTGAACTCCGAGGTAGCCGTTGTTTTCTTCTCCGGGCCAAGACGGGTGTCGCTACACTGGAAGAACTGATCCCCCCCCCTTGGAATTCCCGGTTTCCGTTTCACAAACCTGGAGCGGTAACCAACCAGTCATAAAAAGGAACCAAAAAATCTTCTTATCGAGGACGCAGGTTGTAGCGCTCTCGTCCGGCAACAGCGTGGTCCGGGAAGGCTCCCTCAACTTCGGCCGACGTCACAGCTGGGCTCTTTTCTTTCTCCAAGATCTCTTTGTAGTCGGTCAGCACAGCAGGAGTCACCAGATCCGGAGAGACACGGCGGCAGGGTGTTGAGTGCACCCACCGCTTCCTGTTGGTCACTCGTACAGCGGTTCGGGTTGCAAGGAGGACCTGTTCGGGGCCCTTCCACCTGGGCTCCAGACTGCTCGCTCTCTCAAACGATCGGATCATTACGTGGTCCCCAGGACGGAGATCATGGCCCTCTCCAGTAGAGTTGTCAGGGAGCGCTTCTCGAACCTGTTGATGAATAGAAAGCAAATCATTTGTTAATCGTGCCAAATAATCGTTCATCATAACACAAGGCACATCATGTATTAATCGCGGCTTAGGCACCCCCCAGATATTCATGGGGCGCCCAAACACCACCTCGTAGGGTGTAAGGCCAGTTCGGGAATGGGGTACTGATCTAAGAGAGAGCAGTGCTAGCGGCAAAGCGTCCGGCCACTTCAATGACGTGGACGCCACAATTCTGGCCAGCTTAAGTTTCAACGTAGCATTGTACCGCTCAACTAGACCTGCCGACTGCGGGTGGAATACAGCGTGGAACTTCTGCTGAATCCCTAACCCCTTCAGTACATACTCCACAATCTTTCCAACAAAATGAGGCCCATTGTCGCTCCACAGAAATTTGCAAACTCCAAAGAGAGGAAAGAATTCCTTAAGCAACACCTTGGCTGTTGTCAAAGCCGTATTGTCTTTCGTGGGGAAGGCCTCAACCCATTTGCTAAAGGCACATACCACCACTAGGACATACTTCAGGTTGTTGCAGCGCTCGAGTTGGATGTAATCCATTTGGAGTATCTCAAATGGTGCAGAAGGTGGAACGAACCCTCCTTTCGGAGTATGGGTCCCCTTTCCAGGATTGTGTTGTAAACAAACCAGGCAGGTCTGCACTACTCTCTTCGCAGTATTGGCAATCTCAGAATGTTCCAAAACTCGTGTCAACAACCGAGTAATTGCAAGAGCTCCGACATGCGCCAGTCCATGTGTCATCTGGACCATCGCCTGCAAGTAAGCCGCAGGCAATTTCCATTTCTCCATGTCTTTGCTTCTCCAACAACCCTCGTCATCTAGTACCCCATCTGCTGCCCATGCCGCAAGTTCAGATTCAGTAGATGATTTTTGAATGTCCAATATTTCTGCTCTAGCATCACTCCATCGCTCAGCCTGCGATTGTATCACATACATGGGGGAGCTAGTTCGGGACATAGCCGTTTGTCTCGCTATGCTGTCTGCAAAGGCATTTCCTTGGCCCACTTTATCCGTGATCTTTTTATGAGCACTGCATTTTACTATCGCTACTTTCTTTGGGCCAAGCAACGCATTTAGGAGATCACGCACCAGCTCTCCGTGCATAATGTGTTCTCCGTGAGATGTCAGAAACCCACTCTCTCTCCAGAGTAGGCCGAAGTCATGTGCTACCCCGAAGGCGTACCGGCTGTCTGTGTATATGTTCACACATAGGCCAGTACTCAATTCGCAGGCTCTTGTTAAGGCTATCAGCTCTGCTGCCTGAGCCGATTTCTGTGGTATCCTAGCTGTTTCTACCACTGTCTTAAGTGTCGTGATCGCATAAGCTGCGGAAGTCGTACCATCTGGCAGCCTTAAACACGATCCATCAACCCATAGTTCCCCGTCCACATCTGGAAGTGGCACATCCTGTAAGTCGACACGACCCTTTGTCTGTTCCTCGGTCAGGAAAACACAGTCATGATGTTTTTCTTCCTGACCTTCTTCGGCCGGATAGGGCAATAAAGTGGCAGGGTTCAGAGTAGCACATCTTTTTAGTGTAATATGTGGCGCCAAGAGTGTCAGCTCGTATCCCGTTAGCCGTGCACTCGTGAGGTATTGGGTCTTTGTTTGGTTTAGCAGAGCATCTACTGCGTGGGGAACTAACACCAGCAGTTTGTGTGATAACACTATTCCCTCACTCTGTCGTATGGCCACTGCCGTTGCTGCTACCGCTCGAAAACACCCAGGCAACCCTCGTGCTACCGGATCCAAAATGGCAGAGAAATATGCACATGGTCTCTGCTTATCCCCGTGTAGTTGCACTAACACTGACAATGCGCACCCATCATTCTCGTGCACGTACAATGTGAAAAGTTTTGTGTAGTCTGGTGTGCCTAACACGGGTGCAGAACAAAGGGCCTGTCTCAACTGTTCAAAAGCCTTCTGACAATCATCTGTCCATTCTAGGGGCATTGGTGTAGCTTTGGACAATAACGCTAGCAAGGGTTTTATGATGTGCGAAAAACCCATAATCCACTGTCTACAAAAAGACGTCAATCCTATGAAGGCACGTACATCTCTCTGCGTGCGGGGGACTGGTGTGTCTAAAATTGCTTGAATTCGATCAGATGTTAATGCACGCCCCTCCTTAGACAACAGATGACCGAGGTAGGTCACCTGGGGTCTACAGTATTGGAGCTTCTTTTTCGAAACCTTATGATTGTTCTGTGCCAAAAAGGAAAGCAACGCAATTGTTCTTTCTTCACATTGTGCATAAGTGTCAGCAGCAAGCAGAAGGTCATCCACGTACTGGATGAGAGCAACGCCAGACTGCAATTTAAACAAATCTAGCTGCCTTTTCAAAGCCTGGCTGTAGATGCTAGGGCTTTCAGTATAACCTTGGGGAACACGACAAAATCTATACGATTTATTATTTAACGTGAAGCCAAACAAGTATCTGCTATCAGAATGAACAGGGATGGAAAAGAACGCATTCTTTAAATCAATTACACTAAACGTGGTGGCCGTGGGTGGGACCAGCGTAAGCAAGGTCGTAATATCGGACACCACCGGGTATTGGGGAATGACAATTTTGTTGATCTCTCGCAAGTCAATAATAAAGCGATAGACTTTGTCGTCAGTATCTCGTTTAAGGATCGGAAGAATAGGGCTGTTGCAAACAAAATAAGGGACCTCCTCCACTACCCCTTCAGAAATCAGATCCTGAACAATATGTGTCAATGCAATTTCACCTTCTCTCGAGATCTTATATTGTGGTACTCGTGGTAGAGGGGCCCCCTCCTTAACAGTAATGTGTATTGGTGGAATACGCATCTCCCCCACATCCGTATCTGAGGTCGCCCATAACGTATGCGGCAGAGAGGCCAAAGCTGAAATATCTGAGATGGCATAAAACCTGTCGGGGTCAGGATAATTGTCATTCAGGATAACCCTCACTCCCTCAGGAGCGCAACGTATCGTTGCTCGAAAATATTTAAGCAAATCAATACCCAGGATATTATCTGGTGTATGGGGTGATAACAAAAACTGACCAAAACTAAAATATTTGTCAAGACATAGCGCAAGGGGCTTAGACAGTGGGCTAGGGGAGGGTGTGCCATCGAACCCTACACATGTAATCATTTCGCCAGACAGGGGAGCCCTCGGAACCAAGTTTTTCGACAAAGCGCTACGTGTAGCTCCTGTGTCGACTAGAAATTGATCAGTAGAACCTAGAATACCCGCTGTTACATATGGACCCTGCTGATCTACCGGCACTTCAACTGATTCCTTACCCCATCCTACGCAGTCCTATGCATGCACATAATCCTGATGCTCCACATTCTCACCCTCCGAAATCTGATATTGATTACGTCTATCAAACGTGTTTTGTTCATCCTGGCCACGGCCCCTGTCCTCAACCCTTCCACGATCACTTCCGCCACCTCTCGCTCCCGTATAACCTCCTCTCAACCTACCACCTCCTCGACCACGCTGACTACGCTGCTCACGAAGTACCGGACAATCTTCAGCCCAATGCCCAAACTCCTTACAATAAGCACACTGATCCTCCGCTATATCCGTACGACCATACGACGTATTCCCTCCACCTCGTCTACCTCTATCATTCCCTCTACCCTGTGTTCCCCGAACCTGCGCCAACATCACCTTCGTTTTCAATTCTTTCGCCTTCTTATCAACACTTTCTTTAGCCTCCAACTCCTGCCACTCATAATACTGAGCCATAGTTAACAAGGACGCAGGGGTCGCCGTGGCCCAGGAACTTTCACTCGACTTCAATCGCTTTGCAATCTCCGGTAGGAGATTAGCCACATACTTATCTACAAACAAATGCCGACCCGTATCGTCCGTTAAAGATTGACCACTGTAATCATGAAATGCCTCCTCGAAGCGTGTAAAGAAATCTGAAACCGTTTCATCAGGCTTTTGTTTGCACGACGTTAGCATAGTCCAATCGATCTTTTTAGAAGGAACAAGTGTTTTTAATTTAATCAAAATAGCTGCCGGAAGATCTAGAATCAACTGACAGGGCTTACATGCCGGTTCCCTATCTAAATCGGCAGTAGTTATTTCTTTCCATGTCCCCCCAAGCAATGTTTCATCATTATTTTTACGAATTTGCCTCCACATATCAGGTGGTAGAATTAGCCCAAAGAACAAATCTATATCCACAAGAGTCATCACACAAGACGAAATAGCCCCTTCCACCCCTTCATAAAATGCCGCCGGATTTTTTCGAAGATCAGGTAGAGAATTTTTCAATGCCATAACGTCTGCTCTATTCCAAGGCGTGTATACCCAGTTATATACAAAATACCCTTTCGCATCCTTTGACGATTTATCGTCATCTGTACCTTCCCCTTTAGGTGGAACATACAAGGGCGCGGCTTCACGCATAGGCATAACATGCAACGCAGAACTCTTATCTGAACCACGGAGGGAACACTGCTTAATCCGCTCGTCAGGCTCCGACTCAGCCTCCTTTTGCCTCCGTTTTCGCTCCTCCCGCAATCTGGTCGTTTCATCCCGCAGCTTGATCAGTTGCTGGAAAAGGTCATCAACATCTGAAAGATCAAATTCACCTTTAACCAAATTCTCACGAGGCACTGACACAGATTTAGGTTCTAGCGTGTCTGAAAGTTCTCGATACGCGACAACGACTTCATCCGCTAAATTAGACAAGAAATACATTAATTCAAGATCCGACCACGTGCCCTTCTCTGCAATCAACTCAGTCTGAGAAACACATTTCTTATTTACTTTACGAGCCCAACTACGTAAATGTGCAGACCTCGCCGCAGTAAACCTGAGAGCAGATACACCCTTCTGGTCCGACTTATCCTGCCCATCATCTCTCGGATCTTCAGCTGGAGCCGTTGGCGAAACGTACGGAGGCGGTGACCGATCTAGCAATGAAAAATCATCAATTTCATTATTAAGGACAGGATAAAGCGGTCGGCGGATAGGAAATTGACCAGTCGTTTGCAATTTACGTTCTCGTTCCTCCCTCTCTTTCTTCTCCTGAGCCTCCTTTTCCTCAAGCTGTAAAGCCTTATCCCGAGCAGCCTTGCGCTGCTCTTTGTCCGCCAAGGCAACTTCACGCTTCATTCGCTCACGCACTGCTTTCTCCCACATTCGCACACAATCAAACATATTTTGTCTAGACCTGCGTTGAAACAAACATTGCTCTACAAACTGTACTTTTCGTAAATCGAACGACCCATGTAGAGGCCATTGCAATTCAGGATCAGACTTTGTATACTTATGCCATAATTTGCTGTACATTATAGGGGGAAGGCCAAATTTTATATACATCTCACGATTTGGTGTTCCTTCTGGAGGAGCCGGCTGTGCTTCTGCTAACCTAATTGTGGCACCATTTCCAAAACAGCACATTCCTCGGAGTGTGCTGAAAACAGGCATGTTCAAAAAGTATCACGAAAGCGTGACACCGTATAAAATGGCACTTACAGTACTTCACACAGATGTGCCGCTCAGAGGAAAAAACAAAGTTAGAGAAACATCTCTACATGCCTGCCTATGTGAAGTGCACTACACATATAAGTTCAAAATCACAAATTCACAAACGTTAGCTAACTCAAGTCAAATCACAGATCGTAGGACTTCGGCAAGCGTCCGAAGACTACCTTACCGAACACAAATCATAGAACTTCAGTAAGCGTCCGAAGACTACCTTACCGAACACAACTCTTACCCAAATTCTCAAATGTCCAGATTCCAACTGCCAAGGTCTTGTGATCAAATCAGCCAAACGGCACTTTCCCGGCAACACAGGCGATCGAAAACTCAGTCGGGGACCGGCGCCACCTGGAAGGTCAGATCGGAAGGAAAGGAAGAAACACCGTGGGAGCCAAGACTCGGGTCACTCGTGGCAGCGCGCGTCCATGGCGAGTTTCCAAGCCTTCGTCACGACCTCTCCTTCGGGCATCCGAGTCGCCGATGAGTCCCTTCGTGGTCGCCAATTTGAAGTAATCAGGGTTCCCAAGGCCTACATGCTCCGAAGATAACCCACTTACACTCAAGAACTGTTGGCACGGAAACTGTAAAAGTCAAAGAACAAGTTTATTAAGACCCCATGGGGTGGTGGTACACTCAAACAGCACCCTTCGGCAATGCAAGAGGTATCACACCGAACACCGGTGTGACCCCGATTTATATACAGTTTTGGGGCAATAAAAGATAGGCGGCACAAGTTAGGACACATTTATGTACATATATGGTCATGTTTTGGAACACTGCCAGCTCATTGGAGGGGGCACAACTCCGCTGGTCAGTTTGGCGCACATTCCTAAAGGCTTACTGGTCAGTTGGGACTGCGCATGTGCAAGCTTGACCAGTACTAAAAATAGCCTGTTGCTGGGCAGACTGAAGTGGTCAGTGGAACGGACAACGGACTAAAGGGCACGCCGGCCACGAGGCCGCTTATGGTCTAAGATGGCCGCCGTAACATTCAAAATGGCGTTTTCATACATAGCCAAGTTAAGGAGGACAACGTGTAGTTTCAGCTAATCGCTAACGCGGCCATGCCAATTACGACAGAAGGGCAACTTGCAGTGCATAATAATGCCCCTAGACAAGGTTTAACATTTCTGCACCTCGGGGTCCAGATTCAAAAAGATTTGGCATTGGGGGTTGCATTATTTTATTTTGCGGTGCAGCCCAGACGCAAAATCTATTTTGGAATTTATAAAACCAAGCAAAGCCCAATCTGTGTGGCTTTGCATGGCTGCCTTTTGTTACATTGCGTCAGGTGGGTGTTACAAGGGCGTTCCTGTGCATCCACCCATATATTTTGATGCAACCCCATATTCACATAGACTTGTAAACATCGGTTTGCGCCAACATGGTGTTCCTACCCAAGGCTGGTGTAAGAAGGAGAAATATCTTTATTTCTACTTGTTACTTCCAGTTTGCCTATATGCTGCATTCTGCAGCACACATAGAAAGAGGAATATGCCTCAACGGGAAGTTTTTGTGTAGGAAGGAATATCTTCCTGCACAAAAACGATTCTGACGATAACACAGGCACCACTGCAACAAGATACAATGGTTCTTGTTTTGGGACTAGGAAGCCAAAAGTGTGCCCGCACTAGGAGAGAGCGGAACTGCACCATGTCTTTAACTGCTTCCATGCTCATGACGGAGCCGCTCCGTCATGAGCCTCGGTTGAGCTGTGCTCATGACGGAGCGGTTCCGTCATGGCCCGCTCGCGAGCCTGCGCGGCGCGAATTTCGCGCCTGCGCTGGACGTTCCATTGAGCGGGCGGGGCCATGACGGAACCGCTCCGTCATGAGCACAGCGTAACCGCGGCTCGTGACGGAGCGGCTCCATCATGAGCATGCGAGCGCCGCTCACCCCCCCCCGCCCCTAGCGCTGCGGCGGAATTGCCGCCGCAGCGAAGGGGTTAAAAATATGGCGCAGTTCTGCTCTTTTCCTCTCATTCAGTGCAGTGCAGCATCCTTACTTGCTGTGCTGCATTGCGAGAAATGTTAGTAAATATGTCACTGATGTGTGCTGTACAGTGCAGCACACTTCGAATGTTTGAAAAGTTAGGAGAAATTAAATGATTTCTCTAACTTAAAGCCTGCCTTGAGGTGTTATGTTGTTTAGCACAAAGCCATGCCTACATTTCTTACCCTTCCAGTACAACTATCTTTAGACATCATTAAAAACTTTTCTGACTTTTCATGCGTGTTGTACAGTACAGTACAACTGCCGTGCTTAAAATGTTTGGGGAAAAAATACTTTCCCCCAACTTTACACCTGCCTCGAGGCGGAGAAATTTCATTGATTATTCTACCTGGATATAGCGTGCTTGTGGAAGTGCTAGTGAGGTAAAATCCCTGTAGGCTGGTCGGGGGCACCATCTGCTTTGGATGAAGGGGAAGGGACACAACATCAGGGTCGGGTACACAAACACACTCACGCTCTCTCTCTCTCTTTCACACACAAGCAGATGCAGAAACACACATGCACACAGACATGGGCACACACACTCCTAAACAAACACACACACACATTAACTACCTTCCTTACACTCACCAGCAGAGGCACATACCGGGTCTCTCCTCTTGACCCCATCATCTCCTGTCCCTTCCTCTAACTCCCAGGATGCACACGCAGTATTGGTCTGCTGTCAAAGAAGGCAATGGCCTGCAACCACTGAGGACCAAAGAGCACAGCATCCACACTTCCTCCACAGAAGCACTCGTCATTGAAGAGTTTGGGGCATATCGTCCATCATTGTGTCACCAGACTCATGCCTGGCTGTCACTATGCCTATGGAGGAGGAATGGAGTATAACGAGGGTGTGACTTAACGGCTAGGGAGGCCGATTTTGGAGCTGGGGAACCAGTTTCAAGTCTAGCGGGAACTTCAAACATTCTGGGATTCTGGGGAAATCATTTAATCCCCCTGTGCCCAACAATGAATGTGTCATCTGTAATGCAACTGGTGCTCTTGTAAAGCACTCTGATACATTTGGGCCAAGTTTGTGCTATATAAACATGACCCCCCCCCCCAAAAAAACAGCACTATAGTACATACGAGGAACCAGAGATTTATTTATTTGATTTTTTTTTATATAGCGCGGACAGGACACCTGCAGGCATCAGAGAGCTTTACAAACCTACAGGGAGCAGAGCAATAACAACAATTAAAACATATTCGAGAAGAGATACAAGAGAAGGTAGTGCCATGTAAAGGGAGGGTCAGCTAACAATGTGCAGAGAGCAGCAGAGATAAACCAAGAAAAAACAAAAAGATCACACTGATTAATAAAGAGAAGCACAGGCTTTATTAAATGTCAACAAATTGGAGGAGAGCGACTAGAACATATCCTATCCTATTTGTAGGGAAATGCCCATCCTTGAATTGAGGTACTCTCCAGGGTTTACTCAACTAAAATGTTCAATCTATATTGCGACTCTCAATATTGAAGTAATGTATTGTATTACAGAAAAAAAGTGTGTATATTGAATAAAGACTAGCAGTAACATTGCTAAATGTGGAAGGGAGTGTTTCATTGGATAGGGTTTGGGGAAGCATTCGTACTCCTTCAGTATTGATCTTACTTTGCTTCCGATCAGAAACTGCAGACAAGACAGAACAATTAATTGTCCGGGGATTATTTGACATAGGGTAAGAGTTCTGCAGAATATGCACAATATCATGCTGAGTCCAATTTCAGCAAGTGCTGCAGTCATAAATACACTGTATTTGCTGACATTGTCTCCGAAGCTCCATGTGATGGCACTTCTGCAAATCCCGATTTCTGCAGTCGTATGGAATTGAAAACAGAGGCAAAAATGTGAGTAGAGGTTGATGAAATGTGCTGTAACGATTTCCATCAGGCTTCATTTATATTTTTTTATTATATTAATTTCATTTAATACTAACTCATACCATTACCATTGTATGAACCCATGGAAATCATGTATAAGGCAATGAAAACAAGTGTTACTTTATTACTAGCCGTAATCTATATAAATCTATATATCAGAGTCAGTGGTCTGGTTTGTCATGAATGTGAGCAATGTTTGCAGCACAGTGATGGCTAACTGTGGCAAATCGTAGCAATCCCTTGGCCGGATTGGAAATCAGGAGCCAAAGAGAGTAAAGGGCTGGCTGCAGGGTAGGGAGCGACTCCTCTTCTCTCTGGGTAGATTAAGGGGATGCTAAATGACTACAGTTCTGAGATACAGACATGATGGACCAATGCGATAGGTGTAAATGCTACAAACTGGTCCCTGAACACCAACAAGGCTCCCAGGTAACAATACATCCGTAATTCCTATTAATATCCCTAATTCCTATTAATATCCCTAATAATGTATGACCAATTTATCACTTAATTACATAGGGCCATATGTATCATCATCCAGTTTTGCGATTCTCAAATAGCGATTTTTAAGAAATCGCTGTTTGAGAATCGTAAATAGGTATGTATGTACAAAATCACATTTTTTTAGCGATTTCTTAAAATTCCTTAATTGCGATTCGCAAATTGCGAATCGCAATTAAGGAATACTTTCCTATTCATTTCTATGGGCCAGGAGGCCCATAGGAATGAATGGGAAGTTATTCTCAATTTTGCGATTCGCAATTTGCTAATCGCAAGTTGAGAACAATTTCAAGGGTGCAGGGGTGTCCAAAGGACACCCTGTTTCACCCCTGAAATATGCATGGGTGCACATGTGGCGCACATACATGCCCTATGGGCCCTATGGGCATGTATGTGCGTCACATTGTGGAATTTTAGTTTACGATCTGAACATCATCTGCGCCAGCTTGTCACCTATGCGCTACGTGCATGGCAGCCATTTTAGATATCATGGTCTCCCTGCCCACGATCGATCGCCAGCGCGCCCCTGTGACCCAGCAAGCATCCTCCGCGCACCCTGGCTCCCCCTCCCTCCTCTTTATGAGCATGACCCTTCTGCATGACCCTGTCCTTGGGAGTCACGCCAGCGCCTGACCAACACCTCCTCTCCTCCCATGAATGCCCCTCTGTTGATAAACCTCCCCTCTGCGCTGGATTGTTCATGCTAGTATTAGAACAGAGCCACCCAATAATCCCACCGGGACTGGGTAAAGTAAATCGTATAAGCTAAGTGTAAATGTAGAGGGGGCACTTGCCGTGAGTCTATATACCAAACCCACGGCACGTAATACCCTTCTGAGGTATAATAGTCACCACCCCCGTAACCTACGGGATAATCTCCCTTTTGGTCAGTTCCTCCGCATTCGGAGGAATTGTACCAAAAGGGAAGATTATTTTAGGGAAGCAAAAGTACTACAAGAAAAACTGGTGACCCGGTCATACCCATATCGGCTGGTAAAACATGCTATGAAGCGTGCGTGGTTCTATGACCGTCAAGCCCTCCTACAAACCAAACAACTCACAAACCCCAATACCACACCAGACTCTGTACCCCCAACGTGTGTCTTGACCTTTGGCACTGAATCTACAGAAATAAAGAAGATCATTAAACGCAATTGGCATTTGATTCAAAAAGTCGAACCCCAATTAGCTATTCCTAGATTTGCCTTCAAAAGAGGTAAAAATCTACGAGACCATTTGGTCAAAGCCTACAGGGAACCCAAGATCAATACCCTAAGTAGTATGTGGGGCATGGCACCCGTTGTCGGACACTATCCATGCGGTGGATGCACAGCTTGTGCGACCACACAGATAACCAAAACTTGATGCATAAATGGGAGACAGTTGACGCTTAAACAATTCTCAAATTGCTTGACTAAAAATGTAATTTATTGTATCCAGTGCCCATGTGGACTCAACTACCTAGGAAAAACAACACAGGAAGTAAGGAAACGAATAACACAACATCAATCACGCATTAGATGCAAAATTCAAACAGCACCGTTAGTAGAACATTTCATCAATTTGTCACATGCTCCCACCGATATGAAATGGTTTGTCATTGAGTGTGTAAAGGGTACAAGAAGACGTCCCAATGTGGATAAACTTCTCGCTCAAAGGGAGAACAAACTGATTTGGCTTTGTGACACAGTAGAGAATGGGCTTAACATTCTTATAGAATGGCATTCATTGGCCACTCTCTAGTAAAGGTCTTTGATTCTGTATTGCCACATACGGCTGTATGTGAGACAGATACCCTGTATGTTTGTCTCTGTAATTTAAGGACATTTGGACATATCTGTTAATATTTGTTGGTTTTCATTGTGTTATTATATAAGTGTTGTTGTGACGCGTTAACTATTGCTCTCTTGTCACGTCATTGTGCGCACTATGTTTTTTTTAAATGTGATGCGTCTTTTCTACGCACTCATTTCTCATACTTACAATATTTTCCCAGTACCTATTGTCCAATGTAATCACTGTTTCTAGCCCCATCGAGTACATTTTAAGGTTAGCACGATGTTAACTTAGTGAACTGATGTCCAATTAAATATTGTTCGTGTACATATGTTTTTGAGTTATTATTTTTTCCCCTGTTACGACATTGTGCGCTTTATCCCTTTAAAATAGAGTGCCGGGTCCGTCGATTCGCATTTACTATAATGCCTTTGTATTCTTTGCACATTAAACACTGTTCCTAGCCCCTTCGAGTACACTTACAAGATGGCCGCCATGGTAACCCAGTGAACTGACGCCTGACGTTATATACGTCAGACGCGGCACCACAACACTTCCGCGTTCACTCACGGAGAAGACACTCGGACTCTTCAGAGCCGGCGTCTTTCGGTAAGCTGACAGTTGGTTAACGATACTATGTTACTAAGCTTGGCATAGACTTACTGTTTGACATATTTTATGACGCTCGCCTGTTTTTGCAGAGCTTGTGGCGGCTGCCTGACGTAAGTTACTTTTGATGCATGCTACGTTTCCCAAATCCAGGCTTAACATTAAAAGGACGTTTTGATTACACGCAGTGTAACTAATTATACATTTGGGTTTACAGAACGACCTGTGAGGCGTTTTCGTTGGCTTATTGAACATGATTGAATATACAGGTACATTTTGTACTACTGGATTGTCGCTTTGTATTTTCCTGGCATGATACCACTAAGGTCCTACAGGCACTTGGTCGCTTTTGGCACAATTATATCGGTTTGAAGTACACTTGGTGGTTTTGTGTTCTTGGCACATTTGTGTTGGTCTTGTATATATTAGGAGGTTACAGGTGCATGGTACATCACTTTCATGTCTTTAGTTAAGTGTTTGTGTCACTAGTGCTTTGTTCTTTTTTTGAGCTGAAAATATTTTCTTGTACCCTAGGGTTTCATTGATTGTCTTATATTGTTATGTTTATATTAGATACCCTTGTGCAACTTCTGTTGTCCTGAAGATGGTCCTCAGGATCTTTATGGCCTACTTGGACCGAAACGTCGACGCCTAACACCTTATACAACCATACTGTATAATTCACTTAAAACTATACTTTGTGAATTAGGCTGCATATGTAATAACGTGCATGTGGTCCTTTATTGTGCCCACATTATGTGTTAAAGGTGTTTATGTGCCACCATATGATTTATGAGATATGGTTTTGGTGGTCCTGTGTTGCCGGACTTTCTGATTTGTGAAAAACTGTGAAAATAAAATAAGTTTATAATTGAAAAGCAAAAAAATAAAAATATATTTTTGATACTACTTGCTGTTGTTGAAACGGACCTGTTTGGACATACCTGGGACCAACTCGGTAAACTAGATAGACAGCGAGAGCCCGGAAGGAAACCAGTGAAGGACATACTGGAACTCCCAGACAAACTAGTTCAGAAGTTAAAAACACTGGTCCCGGAAAGAAAGGTAGACTGGTCGATAGTCACGGCCTGTCGACAGAAACCCCAGGAAGATGTGTCAGAATACTTCTCCCGATTCGAGACAGTGTTCTCCGACTACAGTGGCCAAGACATGACCACCGCAACCGGACAGCACCTGTTTGTACAAAATTACGTAAAGGGCCTAACACAAGAAGTCTCTCAAAAGCTACAGACGAGCGAGAGTAGTTGGGGGGCCTCCAAACCCGCAGCTAACCTGCAGAAATCGAAGACAATTGCACTCTTCATTGTCTTCCTCTTCTGCCTCCTTCTCATGACCTCCTTCTGGATTCTGGAAGAGAGCACACCGGCTCATGAGACATTGCTACCTACTGCACAGCCAACACCCCTGAAAGAGCATCACCTAATCTCTCTGTCGCCTCAGCTCCGAGAAAGGCGCAGGGAATTCTGGAACAATTCCTTCGTGCAACTGTTGCACCAACATAACCTTGCTGCAAATGCTACGAACTGTTGGATCTGTGGGTTGCTCCCGCATGCCACTGGACACTCCATCCCCTTCATCCCTTCACCCTTCTCAGTTCACGGCTCTTGCCTCGCCTGGTTGATCCTCATGCAAGAGAGCCACAGGGACAACGCCACCTCCAGCCGGACAGTGTCACACTTCTACTCTGGGTTCTGGCTGAACAAAACAGGAAAGACTTCAACTGCCCTGTGTCCTGCGCTCGCGGGCGCCTCCTTCATCAAAGACATTCCAGCCAAAGAACGAGTCGAAGTACAGGTGCTCCACAATCCAGCCAGAACCACCTTCACTCATCTGCAAAAACAAACTACTGCCACTCTAACTGTGGCCCTGTCCGTTATCAATGTCACAGGTCTCGTGTGTCTCGAAGGCCATGGAACGCAGCTGGTGGGTCACAGCGCCTGCCGAATCACCAGAACATTGGACTCAGCTGACCCCCCTTCCTTTGTTGCTTCTCCGAACATGTACTTTGTGTGTGGCACCAAGGCTTACACCTGGCTCCCGAAAGGCTGGAAGGGCACCTGTTATATTGCCTTCGTTCTTCCACCCACATATGTAGCCCCTGCCAACCACCACCGGCAGAGGCGTGCAGACGACCTTGGGCAAGCCGACTCCACTGGAGCACAGTTCCTGGATGCAGCAAAGGGACTTGTTCCTCTGTGGGGCCCAATGGCAAACAGCCGTGCTATCCGACACCTGACCCAGGCAGTAGAAACAACGATCAACATCACGGCTGGCATCCTCGCCAACAACACTGCGGAGCTTCAGGCGGTCCGCCTCGTGACCCTCCAAAATCGTCTTGTCTTAGACGTGGTCCTGGCCGACCGAGGAGGAGCATGCCGCATCATCGGATCCAGCTGCTGCACCTACGTGCCTGACAACTCGCCTTCAGTCTACAAAGCCATTGAACACCTCCACAGACTGTCCTCAGAGGTTCACCAAGAACAGGAAGGATGGTCGCTTGGGAGCTGGTTTTGGGACACTTTGAAACAGTGGGGTTGGAAGCTGTTTTCCTTCGTGCTGGTACCTGTTGTGATATTATGTGGGTGTTGCCTAGGTATCCAATGTCTGCCACCCTTGTTCGGCCTTGTTTCTCACTGTATGTGCCCAAAGACTTTGGACTTCCGAAATGAGCACATGAGCCCCCTCTATGAAGTAGAGATACGTGGTCTTATGGGGATAAATCCGAACTGACAAGTTGGCGAGATATGTTAAAAGGGAGGACTGTGGAATTTTAGTTTACGATCTGAACATCATCTGCGCCAGCTTGTCACCTATGCGCTACGTGCATGGCAGCCATTTTAGATATCATGGTCTCCCTGCCCACGATCGATCGCCAGCGCGCCCCTGTGACCCAGCAAGCATCCTCCGCGCACCCTGGCTCCCCCTTCCTCCTCTTTATGAGCATGACCCTGTCCTTGGGAGTCACGCCAGCGCCTGACCAACACCTCCTCTCCTCCCATGAATGCCCCTCTGTTGATAAACCTCCCCTCTGCGCTGGATTGTTCATGCGGCATGAATACCACTCCATTGATGACCCCTCACCCCGTGTCCGACTGTCCACACAGGTCCGAGGCCACTGCCTAAGCCGGGAGATATCATTTACTGCCCCTTATTGCACGAGGTCGCTCTCCTTCAAAGGACCCTCTATTGATCCAGGGCTCCCCACCCCCCTGTGACATAATCAGGCGCACACATCCTAAGACTCGACGAAACACTCAGCTGCGTGATGACTCTCTCTCTCTTATCAGCAGGTTGAGGACCTCCATTGTGAATGAATATGGGGGTGGGATTAACACGAGGATTACGGGGATGTCTTTTCCTATGCCTTACAAAGTTGTGATTGTATTAAAGGAAGGTCACATGCCATAAACCAGTGTATAAGAGGCCAGGCCTCTGAGTGGCTGTTAGAGCACCTCGAGACGATACCTTGTTGTCTGATCTGATGTGTTCTGCTCCGTCGGAATAAACTTCTGTTTCCTGCCTTCTGGTCTCCGGCGCCTGCCTCATTGCTTGGTAAACTTGAATGGTACAAGGGCGGTTAGCGCCGGGCAAATCTTGAGAAAGGTCCTAGCCCTACCTTTTTCTACAAATTGGCGTCCCAAAGCGTGGGGCCCATCAGCGACACGTGGATCCAGTGGGAGAGGTCCCGATGACAGAGTGAACGACTGCAACGATCGGGAAGAGCTCATGTCCGATAGACCCTCGTCTGACAGCCGATCATCCGACCTTCACTAGTTCTGAACAGACCTCTCTCGAGTGATCTACGGTCCTGACTGGGAACCATCAGGAGTGCCGCGAACATCACGAAGGAGAGAGGACGATCGGGCGCTGGATCCAGAGGACAGGAAACCATCCATGCGGTCCGGGTAAGGTCGTGTAAACACGACGAATTGAGGAAAATTGTTTTTGTTTGGATAATACTAGTATTACGCTTTGTTGAAACCTCTGGAGATTCGCTGTCTGCAAACGGGGAAAAACAAACAGGCTCTCTCTTTGCAAACAGTGAAGGATAGGTAACGCAGACTTTTGTCCCCATTGTAATCCGTCGTGCCTATCTTCCTCCCCCACTGTTTCCCGAACTGTCGTTCGTGGATTATTGTCTGGAGATTCTTTGTCTGCAAACAGGGAAGAACAAGGTCTCTCTTTGCAGGTAGAGAAAGAGTGGGTAGCGATAACTTTTCGTGCCCACTTATTCTCCCCACTGAATTGTTTTGATTGGCCGATTGTTCGGTATTGGTTCGTTTGAGGTATTCACCGCCGCCAAACAACGGAGAATAGAAATATTCTGCCTAGTCTTTGCCCGCTGTGATAAGATAGGTAGTGCAGATTTTTGTCCCCGGTGTAAACCGTCATGCCTATCTTCTCCCCACTGGTTGGTAGCCTGTTTAGCCCGGACCGCTTATTAGAGATGAACCATCCAGCTCCACTGGAGGGCACCCCTAATAAGGACATGTTCACTAAGTATGGACTAGTCGCTATAGCTTACACTAGACTATGGCATAAATACACGAAAAAGGACCCTGAAAGTCAGTGGCCACTGATAGGTTCCTTTAGTGAAAATAAAATAAAAACATTAGAAATAGCGCTCCAGAAAAATAAGACCACGCCCACCATGCTCGACAGTATCGGCATGTGGCGCAAAGAAACGGAACAACGAAAGAAAAGAGAAGAAGCAAAAGTAGGGAAAGAATTACGAAAGGCAGCCCACCTAGCCGCAAAGCAACTAGAAGAGGAAATAAAAGAAAGAAACGAAGCTACACAAAACCAAGAATCGGGGTCAACAGGCCAATGTCCTGTTAGGACCCCCTCTGCGCTCTACCCTGAACTACCCTCCAAACAACGGGCAAACGATGAGTTATTGCTAGGTCCTCCAATCATCTACATGCCCCCTCCATATGCTCCCAGCCAACAAAACCTGCAAGCCCCGAGTGTGAGTGAAAGTGACCCTAATGCTAGTGCACCGGCCCTCACGGCCTCCGCACCAGCCGCATTAGCAACTTCGTTAGGCGACCCCGAGGCTAGCAAACAATCATCAGCCAGGTTAAATAGGTTAAGCAAAGATGAGCGGGATGGGATCGACAAAATAGCAAAGACATTGGTAGAACGAAGGGAGAGCGAAGAATACACAATGAGCGTGTATAATTCACATGCCGACAGCCACAGACGGCATTTCATTTTGCGATTCCGCTTCCACACCCTGAACGCGTATGAAGATAGGTATCAGAGTAAGGGTCCCGCTAGACTAACAACACTGTATAGGAAGATTGATGTCGGAGATGGGACTGAACGTGAGGCGACGGAGCTCTTCATGCAAATGCTTGAGGTCTTCCGCCACCTCGCAGAACAGAAACCAGAAACCAAGGTTACGGCCCCTGAAACAACCTCGGCAGAGGTAGCCAATACTATGATGCCTATCAGAGAAGCGGCTCCTTACTGGATCCCGCCACGGGGCCAGGGAACGAGCGATGATATTAATAATGAACATGCAAAGGGAAGGGTTGTGTACAATTGGGTTTACCAACCATGGGACCGACAAGACATCCTAACCTTCAAGCAAACCTTGCCCGACTTAAGAAAGAACCCGACGGCATTTTATACTGAATTAGGCACAGCCTTGGGTTCGACAATAATGACTTTAGCAGATATTGACTTGTTCTTTGGGTTATGCCTGCCAGCTGATGTGTGGAAGCAAATCCGGAAAGTCGACCACACGGATCTGTTTGGACATACCTGGGACCAACTCGGTAAGCTCGATAGACAGCGAGAGCCGGGGAGTAAACCAGTGAAGGACATACTGGAACTCCCAGACAAACTGGTCCAGAAGTTAAAAACCCTGGTCCCGGAAAGAAAAGTAGACTGGTCGATAGTCACGGCCTGTCGACAGAAACCCCAGGAGGATGTGTCAGAATACTTCTCCCGATTCGAGACAGTGTTCTCCGACTACAGTGGCCAAGACATGACCACCGCAACCGGACAACACCTGTTTGTGCAAAATTATGTAAAGGGACTAACGCAAGAAGTCTCCCAAAAACTGCAGACGAGTGAGAGTAGTTGGGGAGCCTCCAAACCCGCAGCCATCCTTCAGATGGCTCAGTATTACGAGCACCAAAAGAATGAGAATGATAGGGCGTCCGAGAAAAAGAAGAAAGATTTGAAGGAAAGGGTAATGATAGCCCAGATACAGGGTATAGCGCTAGGACGGGAACACCAAAGGGGGAACTACCAATCAACCACCCCCAGAGATCTACCTCCTAAAGATCACACCCCAGCACCCCACACTGGACGTAGAGACGTTAGCAATGACCAATGCGCCTTCTGCAAAGGGCTCGGTCATTGGAAATTTCAGTGTCCAGTTCTGATAGAAATGAACAGAAATAGGGAGTCCAGGGATGTGGCGGGTGGACCGAGGAATAGAATACAGGGACGAGGGAGCCCCAACGACACCAATAATGACAGATCAGGAAGACTGAACACATTTGACCGTCCCCGACAGAACCAATATCAGCTATCCGAAGGTGAACATGCCCCCGACTTTGCATAGGACTGCCAGGGGCAAGGGAGGGATCCAGTCGAGCTCTGTGTTGACCAGCAAGGTCCTTATGTCACCGCTAAGGTCTTGGGTACAGAGTCTCCATTCTTGGTAGACACTGGGGCGACACGTAGTGTGTTATCAAAACGACTGATTCCAAGGGCACCCTTGTCTGGCTCACACATAACGTCGATAGGTTTTGATGGGACGCCCTCCACTAACCCCCTGTCCGTACCTATTACCTTTGACCTAGAAAACAACACTACTGACGCGACATTTCTCCTCTCCTCCAACTCCCCTGACGCCATTATGGGCTTTGACTTACTGAAGCATTTTCGAGCTACTATTAGGTGTTCCCCAGATGGAATACGAGTCATCCTGTACGACAACCCAGACATGCCCAGATCCCGTCCCCCACGACACATGTGCTCTATAACTGACACTGACCTATCCCTGCTTGACACCCTACCTTCGTACCTGTGGGCCAAAAATGACTCTGATGTGGGGCGAATGATGATTGACCCTATTCACATAACTGTACGACAGGACGCTATGCTCCCGAAACTCCCGCAGTATCGGATATCGCCAGAGGGTGAGAAGGCACTGGTAGCGATCATTCAGTCTCTGGTAGACGCAGGAGTGGTTGAAGAAGTGGTTAGCAACGTCTGCAACAGCCCAATCCTCTAACTCAATCAATTGGTCCTAAGCAGCGCCCTTGTGCCTACTTCTCCGCCACTCTTGATCCTGTAGCCAGAGCTTTGCCTGCCTGCCTTCGAGCAGTAGCCGCCGCTGCTGTCTCTATCCGTCAGAGCGAGGGAATTGTACTTTCCAACTCCCTCACAGTGCTAGTACCCCATGCAGTCGACACCCTCTTGAATCAGACAAAGACCCAGCAACTGACTAGCGCACGACTGACAGGGTATGAACTGACGCTACTTGCACCCCACATCACCCTAAAAAGATGCACGACTTTGAATCCTGCCACATTGTTACCCCTGCCTGAAAATGACCCTGACGTTCCTCCCATCCACGACTGTGTGACCCTCACGGACGAACAAACTAGGAGTAGGATTGACCTCCGAGACACTGCTTTCCCTGACCCCGATGGAGAGCTATGGGTAGACGGCTCTTGCATCAAACTCCCAGATGGCACCACTTCAGCTGCCTATGCAGTAACGACAGCCCGAACAGTAGTTGAGACAGCCTGCATCACACAACGATCTGCCCAAGCAGCAGAGCTGATAGCCCTCACTCGAGCATGCATCATAGCCGCAGGGACCACCACGAATGTATATACGGACAGCCAGTATGCCTTCGGAGTGGTCCACCATTTTGGGCTCCTGTGGAGGGAGAGGGGATTCCTGACGTCCCACGGCACCCCGATCCTCCACGGAGATTTAGTCTCCGCCCTGATTGAAGCAGTTCTCCTCCCCAAACGATTAGCGGTGATAAAATGTCAGGCACACAAAAGGGTGACAGACTTAGTTGGACAAGGGAATGCATTGGCCGACATTACTGCACGAACCACAGCCGAGAATAGGACGGTGACACGCATGTACATGACCAGGTCACAAGCAGAAACATGGAGTGACACAAGGACAATGATCAGAGACATACAATCGGCCAGCACCCCTCACGAGCTGACTAAATGGGCAGGGGTGGGTTTGAAGGATGAGGAAGGCTGTTGGCGAACGAAGGATGCAAGCAAATGGATGCTGCCCGACTCATATCTGATTCCCATACTGACCATGGCCCACTCCCCCGCACACATAGGATCTGCACCCATGATCGAACTCATTTCCAAAGTCTGGCATAACGACAAAATCCCTGACTCAGCCAGACGCCTAGTTCAGCAGTGCCTTATCTGTCTGCAACACAACCCCGGGAAAGGGACTGTAGTGCCCCGGGGAGGGTTTGGGACCCCCAATCACCCCTTTGAGGTCCTTCAGATGGATTATATCCAACTAGAGAGATGCCAAAACCTGAAGTATGTACTAGTCATCGTATGTGCCTTCAGCAAATGGGTAGAAGCCTATCCAACCCGTGACAACACTGCCATGACTACTGCCAAAGTACTACTGAAGGAATTCTTCCCTCGCTATGGCCTTTGCCGAATTTTATGGAGCGACAATGGCCCCCACTTCATAGCTGAGGTTATCCAACTAATCCTGAAGGGATTGGGGGTGAAGCAACGATTCCATGCGGTCTTCCACCCCCAATCCGCCGGTCTAGTGGAACGCCATAATGCCACACTGAAGCTGAAATTGTCAAAAATCGTGGCCACCACTGGACTTAACTGGCCGGATGCCCTCCCACTGGCTTTGTTATCAATGCGCTCCACTCCCACCAAGCACCATTTGACCCCCTACGAGGTCGTGTTCGGGCGGCCAATGAACCTCTGGACTGCTCCCAAACCGACCTCCATTCATGACGTCCCAGACGTCCTACTATCTGATTATTTGTGCAAGTTGACTAAAACGTTGTCTGTCATTCATCAACAGGTGCAGCAGGCCATCCCCGATGCTTCCAGGGGCCCCGGTCACGACATCCAACCGGGAAATTTCGTATTGATACGAAATTTCCAGCGAACCAAGAGTCTGGAACCTCGGTGGACGGGCCCCTGGCAAGTGCTGATCACCACCCGAACGGCACTCCGAGTGGAGGGGAAGAAGCACTGGCTGCACGCGCATCATTGTCGGAAGGTCCCTGCAAACCTGGCCACGACAGAAAACGTCAGCACCCAAGAAGAGCTCCTGAACAAAGACCGACCGACATTGGACTGTTATCCAGATACTGGGGCACTCGAACTTGCAAAATTCTCTGATCCTACTGTGCCATCCAGAGAAGGGTATTTCCTGCGTCGAAAGGAGAAAGTCTCGGCTAAGTAGGCCACGGACTAAGTTAAAATCTCAGAACGGTGACCTACACACAATCAAGGGTTGCCGGGAGAGAGGCTAAACAAGGTCTGTGGTTCTGCCCACTACCGAGCCCCTTGAAGGTGATGGAAGCGCCAAATAAGAAGATGATGGAAGCGCCAGATAAGAAGATGATGGAAGCAACGGGAAATACCCAGTATAGAAATCCAAAGACTGACAACCTGCACAAATCGAAGACAATTGCACTCTTCATTGTCTTCCTCTTCTGCCTCCTTCTCATGACCTCCTTCTGGATTCTGGAAGAGAGCACACCGGCTCATGAGACATTGCTACCTACTGCACAGCCAACACCCCTGAAAGAGCATCACCTAATCTCTCTGTCGCCTCAGCTCCGAGAAAGGCGCAGGGAATTCTGGAACAATTCCTTCGTGCAACTGTTGCACCAACATAACCTTGCTGCAAATGCTACGAACTGTTGGATCTGTGGGTTGCTCCCGCATGCCACTGGACACTCCATCCCCTTCATCCCTTCACCCTTCTCAGTTCACGGCTCTTGCCTCGCCTGGTTGATCCTCATGCAAGAGAGCCACAGGGACAACGCCACCTCCAGCCGGACAGTGTCACACTTCTACTCTGGGTTCTGGCTGAACAAAACAGGAAAGACTTCAACTGCCCTGTGTCCTGCGCTCGCGGGCGCCTCCTTCATCAAAGACATTCCAGCCAAAGAACGAGTCGAAGTACAGGTGCTCCACAATCCAGCCAGAACCACCTTCACTCATCTGCAAAAACAAACTACTGCCACTCTAACTGTGGCCCTGTCCGTTATCAATGTCACAGGTCTCGTGTGTCTCGAAGGCCATGGAACGCAGCTGGTGGGTCACAGCGCCTGCCGAATCACCAGAACATTGGACTCAGCTGACCCCCCTTCCTTTGTTGCTTCTCCGAACATGTACTTTGTGTGTGGCACCAAGGCTTACACCTGGCTCCCGAAAGGCTGGAAGGGCACCTGTTATATTGCCTTCGTTCTTCCACCCACATATGTAGCCCCTGCCAACCACCACCGGCAGAGGCGTGCAGACGACCTTGGGCAAGCCGACTCCACTGGAGCACAGTTCCTGGATGCAGCAAAGGGACTTGTTCCTCTGTGGGGCCCAATGGCAAACAGCCGTGCTATCCGACACCTGACCCAGGCAGTAGAAACAACGATCAACATCACGGCTGGCATCCTCGCCAACAACACTGCGGAGCTTCAGGCGGTCCGCCTCGTGACCCTCCAAAATCGTCTTGTCTTAGACGTGGTCCTGGCCGACCGAGGAGGAGCATGCCGCATCATCGGATCCAGCTGCTGCACCTACGTGCCTGACAACTCGCCTTCAGTCTACAAAGCCATTGAACACCTCCACAGACTGTCCTCAGAGGTTCACCAAGAACAGGAAGGATGGTCGCTTGGGAGCTGGTTTTGGGACACTTTGAAACAGTGGGGTTGGAAGCTGTTTTCCTTCGTGCTGGTACCTGTTGTGATATTATGTGGGTGTTGCCTAGGTATCCAATGTCTGCCACCCTTGTTCGGCCTTGTTTCTCACTGTATGTGCCCAAAGACTTTGGACTTCCGAAATGAGCACATGAGCCCCCTCTATGAAGTAGAGATACGTGGTCTTATGGGGATAAATCCGAACTGACAAGTTGGCGAGATATGTTAAAAGGGAGGACTGTGGAATTTTAGTTTACGATCTGAACATCATCTGCGCCAGCTTGTCACCTATGCGCTACGTGCATGGCAGCCATTTTAGATATCATGGTCTCCCTGCCCACGATCGATCGCCAGCGCGCCCCTGTGACCCAGCAAGCATCCTCCGCGCACCCTGGCTCCCCCTCCCTCCTCTTTATGAGCATGACCCTTCTGCATGACCCTGTCCTTGGGAGTCACGCCAGCGCCTGACCAACACCTCCTCTCCTCCCATGAATGCCCCTCTGTTGATAAACCTCCCCTCTGCGCTGGATTGTTCATGCGGCATGAATACCACTCCATTGATGACCCCTCACCCCGTGTCCGACTGTCCACACAGGTCCGAGGCCACTGCCTAAGCCGGGAGATATCATTTACTGCCCCTTATTGCACGAGGTCGCTCTCCTTCAAAGGACCCTCTATTGATCCAGGGCTCCCCACCCCCCTGTGACATAATCAGGCGCACACATCCTAAGACTCGACGAAACACTCAGCTGCGTGATGACTCTCTCTCTCTTATCAGCAGGTTGAGGACCTCCATTGTGAATGAATATGGGGGTGGGATTAACACGAGGATTACGGGGATGTCTTTTCCTATGCCTTACAAAGTTGTGATTGTATTAAAGGAAGGTCACATGCCATAAACCAGTGTATAAGAGGCCAGGCCTCTGAGTGGCTGTTAGAGCACCTCGAGACGATACCTTGTTGTCTGATCTGATGTGTTCTGCTCCGTCGGAATAAACTTCTGTTTCCTGCCTTCTGGTCTCCGGCGCCTGCCTCATTGCTTGGTAAACTTGAATGGTACAAGGGCGGTTAGCGCCGGGCAAATCTTGAGAAAGGTCCTAGCCCTACCTTTTTCTACAACATGGCACTTTGAAAAATGCAAAAATTTGCATTTTTTTAAGGAATTCGCAACTTACCACCAACTAGAAGTTGGTGGTAATTTGCGATTCCTTAAGGACATTTTGCAATTTTGTTTGGCTTCTTACATTGCATTTAAGGAATAGCAAAATTTGTGATTCCTTAAATGCAATCGCAAAATAAGGAATCGCAAATTTTGCGATTACTTATTTTGCATGCAGATTTGTGTGATACATACCATTTTGCAAAAATGCGTTCGCAAACGCCGAAATTCTGTGAATTTCGGAATTTGTAACCTCAGTTGGGCATGATACATATGGCCCCAAGTTAAGCAATTTGAATAATCTTATTGAGATCCAGCTCGATTCTTTTCCTATGAGCTCACCTCTCCCTACCCCTATGATATTTACCCTATAACCATTTTTCAGCCATCAAACACCGCATTGTGATAGCGGACACTATATGTAACATGAAACTGGATCTTACCTGGCTAGCTGAAACCTGGTTTAATCAAGCTGATCAAATAATTATGGGCCTACTCCCACCTGCTGATTACTCCATTTAACATCTTGACAGGGAAGCCAAGATTAGGATCCAGTGGCCCTAACCTCCTGCAAATACCCACCATGCCATCCCGTGACCTAAAGATCTCACTTTTCAATGCCTTGCAGTTGAACTTAAGTTGATTGGTCGTACCATTATCAGGATGCTTTCCTCACATATTTTCGAAAACGGTAAATGTGGGGCAACCAAAGTTCAGAACTTTTTGATTTGAGATGTACTGGACACCGACACTGGCCAACTTGCCTGAACATTTGGCATGTATCTCCATAGGTAGCCAGAAGATTGTGATGTGAACAAAGCCAGTAAAAGCATCATTTATATTCATTCTAAAATTGTTATTGGCACCGCTCTACTGGCAAAAAAAATCAAAAGCAAGAGTTCTGCGTCCCAGGACACGAATGACTGCAAAAAAAGATTCAGAGGTATTGAAGATTCCTTCTCCCTCTTCTGTAAGTCCCTTGTGCATGTCACTTGCATAAAAACAGTTGGTCTTTTATGATGTAGTCTCTCAGCCCGCATGCTTATGCTGTATTGCGAATTTCAGCATCATGAATAATGTCTTACCTTTCCAAATGCATGCTGGGTGAACTTGATCAATGTATAGCTTTCCAAAGTAATGTTTCCTAGCTGTTCTGTTTAAATGTGAATCAGGTCTCTCCCTTTTTAAAGAAAACCTTCTTCAGACTTACAAAACGTTCACCCTGGCTCCGGCCTACACGTTTTGCCAAAGTTCTTGAATTTTACTTGAATAATCAATCAAATCAATCTGTCAAGAAGAACATTCTTCTTGATATATTTCAATCTGGTTTCAGGGCTGAGTCTAGCACCAAAGATGCCATCTTACAAATTATTGACAAAGCTTATTCCTGTCTTTTGGTTTTACTGGATCCCTCTGCAGCCTTTGACGCCGATTCCCACATTAAATGGACATATGGGTTTCAAAGGCAAGGCTCTTGATTGGTCTAAATAATAATTAACACATTCTTCCAAGTGATCAAAACTGACAATTTCTTTTCCAGCCCTATATGCTGGCTCTCTTCAGTCTCTATCTTTAATCCGTTTTGGAACTCATCTCCTAATATGTAATCACATGTCATCTGTGTTAGAAATGGGGGTCTCTAGTTGGCAATGGTTTGCATTTTTGTCCAAGTACGGACCCTTGCTTCTAGTCAGGGTAAGTATTTTACAAACTTAGACAAGCCCTGCTCACCGCCTTGGTAGCTTGGCACGAGCAGACACTCCTATCTCAGAGGCAGTGTGTAAATAATTTGTGGACACATACACTTTACAGTCAAAACACTGCAAATGGACACCAAACCAATTTAGAAAAATAAGTAATCTTTATCTAAACCAAACAAGACCAAAATGACAAAAAACAATAATACATATACCACAATATCCTCAAAAATAGGTTATTCACAAAAATAAAGTGCGTAGCAACAAATAACTCCACCCGGAGCTATTACGACATTGTGACAGGTGAAAATCCTAAGTACGGCGTGACCGCGAGATACATGGCTTCAGGCGCTGAGTCACACAGACCCCCTAAAGAACAGTACCTTGGAAAACGAAAGTAAAGATGATGCACAGTGTCGGGGAGTTGTTGCTTTGTTGGTGCCAGGCAGCGTCGGTTACTTACAAGCACATGGGAGGTGATGAGTTTGTTCCTTTTGACCCCATGGAAGGTGAGGCCTCGGTTTCTTACTGCCATGCAGGGGAGTTGAGGCTTTTGTTTCTTACTGTTGTTGGGTAGGTGGTGCATCGGTTCCTTACGGTTGCGGGAGGTGATGTTGCAGTGGCAGCGAGGCATGGTTCCATACGACAGTGCGATGTTGATGGATTCTGGGAGTCCCTCATGTCCTTTATTGGCTCCGCAACAACAAAGCACCGGCGTCAATGAGGTTAGGGCTGCGGTGCGAGTCGGGCCAGTGCACTGTGAGCATCACGAGCGGTGCCCTTGGCTCCGGTGCAGGCAGCAGCCTCGGTGACGGTATCTGAGTCGGTATGGTGGGACGGTGGCGGCAGGCGGTGAAGCTGCGGTGAAAATCGGGGCGGTGTGACATACTCTTCATGAGTGGTGCCCTTGGCTTCTATGCAGATCGCGGCTTTGGTGTTGCATTTTCCCTCTAAGGCAACTGAAAGAGCAGATCAAGATGCAGGAGGACAGGGTAAATGAAGTCTTTGTATCCCTGAGACTTCAGAACAGGAGGCAAGCACTACATCAAGCCCATAGAGATATTCTTGAAGCAGGATACACAGCACACAGCAAAGTATTGGTCCTTTCCTTGGCAGAAACAGCCACTTCAGGCCAACCCCAGGCAACACACAGCAAAGGGGAAGTACTTCTCCTTCAATTTTCCCAGCTCGTCTCCTTGGCAGAGGTTCCTCTTGAGTCCAGAAGTATTCTGAAGTTCTGGGGTCTGGGCCCCACTATTTATGTTCAATTCTCTTTGTTCCTTGTTGCAGAAAGGCTCTCTGCTCAATCAAAACCAGTTTTCTCCTCTCTGGTCCAGCTTACTTGCAGGAGGTGGAGACAACATTGTATAGGTGGACCAGGCCCATTCAGGTGCAAGGAAATCTCCTCCCCCTAGCCTCGTCTAAATGCAGCCCAGGTCTATTCAGCCCAGCCCTGACTCATCCAGGAAAGGCAGGACACAGCTCAACCCCTCCAGTGGCTGTCTATAGTGAATGCACAACCCCAGCCCCTGTCACTCCAAAGCCAGAGAGTCAATCCACAAACCAGCAGAGGCACAAAGGATGCTAAGCAAGAAAAAAATATCCACTTCCTAAAAGTGGTATTTTCAAACACACAATATAAAAATCATCTTTACTAAGAGATGCATTTTTATATTCTGAGTTCAGGCACACTAAACTCTATCTTTAAATCTTGTCCCAATGGGAAATTATACTTATAAGATGTTATGAATAAACTCCCATTCTATCCTATTGGACGATAGCCTTTCAATAGTGAAAAACTAAATACACTGTATTTTAGTGTCAGGACATGTCACACACATCAGTACATGTCCTACCTTTCACATACACTGCACCCTGCCCACAGGAGTACATTGGGCCTACCTTAGAGGAGACTGATATGTAAGAAAAAAGAAGGTTAAGGCCTGGCAAGTGGGTGCATTTGCCAGCTCGACATGGCAGTAGAGACTCTGAGTAGAAACTGCCTTGGAAGGTCTGAGACCCCTTTGAAAATATGCTTGTGTGGATGGCTCAATCAGCGCTGCAGGGCCACCTGCAGCATTTGATTTACAGGCCCTGCGCACAGACAGTGCACTGTACTAGGGATTTAGTAGTAAGTTAAACAAGTCAATCATGGAAACACCAATCCATATTCACAATTTACAGAGGGAGCCCGTGCACGTTGTCACTGATCAACAGCAGCAACTTGCCCAAAGCAACTCAAACAGCAAAAACTAACTTCAGCACTCAGCACAAATACAGAAGGCAGAGGCAAAAAAACAGGGGAAACCCATGAAATGGATACCAGGTCTAACAATCTGTGTCTGGATGACGCTCAGCACTACTTGAAGGAAAACCCTCTGAATGATGTTACCTTGGCTGCCATTGCTCTAGATAATAATTAAAGTTGGATGGCTGCACACCATCTTAAAAATCAATGCAGATAAAAAACTCCTCTTCATTTCTTCTTTACCCAGTCACACTATAGTTCAAGATTGGGTTGACTCTACCAACTTCCTAAGCTACACTTTATCCATCGACAGTGTGAAAAATCTGGGGTTCGTTTTAGGGTCTCAGCACAGTCTCAAGAAGTATATCAATGCCAGGCCAGTAGGACATTTCACCAGCTTTGAATGAATTTGTGGAATTAAACCTTTCCCAGCAGAGCAGGCTTTCAGAGATGTGACACAAGCAGAATTGTTTACAGTAGCACCATTTTCAAGGACATTTCTAAAATCCATCAAGCGTCCTTGAAACCCTCACTGCATTCCACACCTCATCTGATCTCTGGGATTGACCGTTCTGCTCACATTACGCCTATAGTGTCTTGCTGATTTTTTACTCCCTCTTGATGTAAGGACAGTATACAAACGTTCATGTTCAATGCACAAACTCCTACATTCTAACAATTCTTACTAGTCTTAAAAGCTGAAATTCTTTAGGGCGTGCCACCTTCTGTAGCAGTGGGTCAATGTATATGGCGAATAAGAGTGGTGAACAGGGACAACCCTGACGTGTACCACGACTAATATTTACATACCCTGAAAGCTGCCCTGAAATAGAGATCTGCGCCCTTGGATGCCTATACATAACCTGAATGGCCTGCAAATATCGAGGTCCAAACCCCACTTTAGTCATGACAGCCCATAAATACGGCCATGAGACGCGGTCAAACGCCTTTTCTGCATCTAAAAATACTAAACCTATATTGTTATGTGTCGTCTCGGCGTAGTCAAGGGCTGTAATGACTCGATGAATGTGATTAGTTGTATCCCGCCCAGGTAGGAATCCGTGCTGTTGATTAGAAACCACTCTAGGAGCCACACAGATCAGCCGGTTCGCAAGAATTTTAGAATAGACTTTATTAACATATCCAACACTACGGGTGCGTGGTCAGATGTGATACGTGGCATTAAGGACATCCGGGCACCTACTGTCAAGTTTCGTATTGAAAAAATATAATCAAGCCGGACAAATTTTTTATGTGGGGAAGAAAATAAGGTATAACCAGGATCTAGTGGATTTGAAAGTGGCCAACAGTCTAGCAAACCATGTTGCAGCAATAGTTTTTTTAACCCCCTAAATACCTTCGGTTTTCGACCCCTGTAATCTTTAAAGGTTGGATCCCAAGTATTTATATCCCCATGAATGTTGAAATCTCCCATTACCAACACGGGGGTGCGCCAAAGTGCTAGTTCAACATTCAAAAATTCAAGTATAGCGGAGTCGTCAATATTTGAGCCGTATACAGTACATATTGTCACAGGAATATTCCCTATCACACATTCACAGATTGCCCAGCGACCCATATTATCAGCTTTGACTCTTGTAGTTGCAATAATTGATTGGCGCCCCAAAATAGCAACACCCCGATTCATGGTAGACTGTTGTGATACAACTAAAACAGTATACCCAAATTCGTTCAGCACTTTACGATTCCCCCATGATATGTGTGTCTCCTGGAGACAAATAATATCTGGTTGTATCAAACGTATTTCGTGCATCACTTTCCTACGTTTAACAACATTATTCAACCCACAAGGGCGTGCCACCTTCTAAGCAACTAAGATTCTCTTTTACTGGAAATCCTTGTCTGCAATAAGCAGCAGCACCTGAATCAGTCGTTCTCTGGATGTGCACCTAGAGTGTGGAATACTATTCTGTCTCCCATGTACTCATCAAATCCTTTCTCATTTTGGAATGTGTTCTGAAATATTTTGTCCTTGATGAATACTTCCCCTGCTCCTTGATATACCTAACTTAGATAGATTCTTTCCTGCTTTTCCAAACCTAAGCAGGTGTGGAAGTTTGGTTACCTGTCTGTTTTTGACCTCATATCCTCACTTTTTTGGTCATTTTTTATTTTAAGACTTGTTTGTAATTTTCTTTGTTAGCGTTTATGTTTATAATTTGCTCTTCAAGATCTTACTGAAGTTATTCTTTAGGGTACCGTTGTTTTGGATTATTGTATTTGCTTTCTTTTTATGTTACTGTTTCGCTTCTTCTCTTCCTGTTTGGTGTTGGAAGCTTGGCCGGCATGGATTAAAAATTAAAGAGAGCTAGACAGATGCTAGGCCAAAGAAGACCCAGTAAAGTGAAAGGGTGCCACCTCCTTCTCATCTGGTTGTGCCTGTATTCAAACCAGAACCAGCTTCAAGTCCTTAATTGATATGTTACCCCATGGGTCTGCAATCCAAAGAGCGAGATGGCATTATTTATATCTCTCTTCATCTCATCAAATGGAGCTAACAAGAGACTTGATACTGGCATAGCTGGGTTACTGTAATATTTTAATTAAATACTGTTTATTGAAAGAATGAACACAACAGGTAAAACATTACATAACCAGGATGACAAATCGAAACAGGAATCGGCACATAATGGTTAAGTCCATTTAGAATGAATAGAACTGCACAGTCACATTTACAACTATTATAAGAGAATATTATAATTATATAAAATGAAGTACAAGAGCAGTATACTAATTATAATATCTTACTCAAATGTGTGTTCCAGAAAATGAAAAAAGTTATAAAGTCAGTGTATTTTTGTGATATAGAGGGAGAAAGGAAAGAAATGAAAAAGAAGAGGAAAGAAGAAGAAAGGAGTGGAGAAGAGAGAATTAAATAGGGGTAAAACCGAAAAAGGAAGAAAAGTGAACATTATAAGAAAGAAGAGTGTGAGGACAGGAATGTTGAAAAGGGTAACCATAGTAAATCTAGCTTAATCTTCTGGTGAATAGAACAATGGGAGACTGATGCAATTCTATGTTCATCACATATTAGATTCCACCAAAGCATTTGTGTGATATTTTGGAGTTGTCTTTCCAATTTGTTTATATAACTTTAAAAGCAACTGCAACAAAGAGGTCAAATAACATAGTTTTAGATGAACATTGGTCAAAATCAAAAGACGTACCCAAACATACATTATGAATAGCAAAAGGAACATTACATGAAAAAATCAAACAACATTTTGACCAGATAATTTTCCAAAAGTTAAAAACCTTAGGACAATAATAAAGTAAATGTATCAGTGAACCTTCAGAGGAAAGACATGACCAACATAACTGTCAAATAGAATGGTCAATTTTATGGAGAAAAAGAGGAGTAATTAAGACTGTATTAAAAATAAAATATAATGATTGTGTAATGTTGGAAGCTTTCGAAGTCTTGAAAATCTTTTACCAAAAACGATCCCATTGAGGGTAGAGAATTGTTGAGATAGGTCGAGTTCCCAAGATAATTCATTTTGGGATTTACTGCGAGTATTGGTGTGTGAGGATAGGGTTTTATGTATAAAGGAAGCACTGGGAATTGGATCATAAGGAACATTAAACAATGGTGTATTGGGAGTAAACGAAATAGGGGGAAGGGTGGAGGTGAATCCTTATTAACAAGATTGAATAATAGGTGATAATGTATTGTATTGTTGAATACAAGAGTCAGGAAGACTACATTTCTCTTGGAGATGGATAAAAGGCATTATCGAATTATTATTTAGCAATTGGTGCACGTAAAAAATTGCCTTTTCTTTCCAATGTTTGTAGTAAAAAGATTTGTGGCGAAATTTAATGTGCTTAGTAAACAATATGGCTGATAAAAGAAAAGAGAGATAAGGGTCGAAAATTTTGAAAACATAATGTATGTATTAGGTGGTGAGAGTATTTTAAAATAGGATATTTGAAAATGAAAGTACAATTTGACATAAACATAATATCTTGAAAGGAAACGTCTTGTAACAGGGAGCGTTCAACAGTAACCCAAGTTGGAATCGGTAATTCTAGATAATCTTTGGACATAGCATAAAATTGGCAAATTAAAAAAGCATTGTGATATAATTTAAAATCAGGAAAATGAATACCACCCTCTGTTTTAGGGCGAATTAATCGAGACAGAGCAATACGGGCATGTTTATTATTCCATAGGAATTTGTCGCAAATAGAATTGATTTGAGGAAAATAATATTTAGGAATTTTAAAAGGTATCATTGAGAGTAGAAAAAGTATTTGGAGAACAATCATCATTTTAATCATATCCAGATGACCCCACCAGGATAAAAATAATGGGGATCAGGAAAAAAGCAAATTAGTAATCTTGAGTTTTAATGCAGAAAAATTATGGGATAGAGTATCCGAAATATTTGAGGAAAACCATGTTCCTAAAAATTTTATCTTTTGAGGACACCAAGTAAAATTGGTAGTATCAAACATATATTAATAAAATGTTTAATTTAAAGGTAAAATCTCAGTTTTGGAAAAATTCAGTTTGTATCCAGAAACCTTAAAAAATAAAGTAATCTCTTGTAAAAACGGTGGAATGGATACGGATGGGTTAGACATATAAATAAGAATATCATCAGTGTAAGCAGATAATTTAATTTGATGTTATTTAGGATTGAAACCAGTAATATTAGGAATATTTCTAATACGTTCAAGAAAGGGTTCCAAACAGAGGAGAGACAGCAATGTCTAAACATACCGGTCACACTAACATATACTTAATTTTAGACCTAGCCCAGAACCTGACCTTAATTGTAAACCTACACCAACCTCTGACCCTGGTCCCAAATCTATTATAGCTTGTCACATCCTTTAACCTTAATACACCTAATCTTAAACCTTAATGTAATGCTGAACCAAAACCTTGTTCATCCTCGATTCCTAACAGGAAACCTTTCCCTCTCAATACCCTTTACCTACTACTAAGCCACATCCTAAATCTAGCACTCTGGCCACTTCTAAATATAACAACCAAACACTACCACTAAACGTAACCCTTAGATTTAACAGTATTTTTGCTAAAATTTGTATCCAATGTTTTTGAGGCCATAATGTTTATTTTTGTACCAAGCATTTCGTCTGCAGGAGCTTTTATCCAGAGTAAATAATATGTTTTGAAATGATTGGTCGAATGTAGGGTCTCATTAAAAGAAGACAAGGTCTTTTACTGTTCAGCTCACGTTGATTATTGAACATCCAGGTGCCATCAGCTGGTAGGCACAACTGAAAGTATCAAGTATGCTCCAGGAAGTAGGGTTGGCAGCTTTCACTCAACTGCCACTTAAGAGGATACTTTGCATGCTAGGAGACATTTCACACATGTGGAAACACTTTGTGTGCATAGACATGTCAGAAAATATTTGCCGGGGTGAAGCGAGATTATGATTTGTGGGTTGCATGTTGTGAGTGTAATACCATATCCTCTTCTTATTTAGATTTTTTTAAAGCTATAAGTTGACCATGTGTTGAACTTTTTGAGTCTGATTACTGTGAGATACTGCATTTGAGTTCTAACCATTTTACCACCTGCTTCAGTAAGCGTTGACTGATCGCTATTGGCACTTTCTGGATAGAAAATGGATAGCACAATTGCCCAAATGGATTAAAATTGTCTTAAGACCTGAAACACCAATGGAAAACAACAGGATGATGCCTAGTACCTCCCCAGGACCTACTGAAAAAGGCTCACTACCTACTTTTGCTATTTTCCCATTCTAAGAAAATATTTCCGGTGGTCCTAAATAGGATTGAAACAGGTAGCATGTGCTCTCAAAACTAATTTACAAGACCCCCAACAAGGTAGGCAATTCACAGGGTTTGAAGAGCCACCCTTAGATTTAACTTCTAATCCTGGCTTTACCACTTTAACAAAATATGCTTTAAATGAACACCACATTATGAATCTGAGCATGAATCGCAATACAGTGACATTTGCTTGGGAAGGCAGTCTTTTGGCCTTTCTAGCAGGATCACTACCGCTCTAGTTGTGGTCCGATGAGCTAGCTGGAACCTGAGGAGTATTGAGACATGACTTGCATTCCTAGCCTCCCCATAAGGTTAAATTCTGTGATCCAAGGCAGTCACCTTTTGAAATCTGTCCTAATTTTTTTGTCAAAGATTGAATGGATTTTGAATCAATCTAAAAGCTATGAGCAGGATGAGGTAAGACAAAACCTGGACTGAATGCGAACTCGAATGAGTGTGAGTACACAGTGTCTGCTCTCATTATCTATTTACCAAAAGGAAATATGTTGACAAAGTAATAACATTTGAAAATGGCAGCGCTGCTTTGACAATTTTGGGTCAACAACTTTACCGAATTGTTTGATATTAGGCAAATCATAGTCTTCCCATGCCTCCCTTCCCTTATCTCTCCCCATATCTGGTAATGCGTGTTCACTTTGAAAGAGGATTGATGGACGAAATAAACTCCAAAAAGCATACTCCCAGGACAATTCCCCAGAATTGTGTCATTCATACATACAATGGAGTTTAAATGCAGAGACACTGCCATATGGCTCGAAGTGTCCTGTTAGGCTGCAAAGCTGTGAGCACCAACAAGCGGCATATTTGGTGTCCCACCCCAGCTGTGCAGGCAACGGGACGCTCTATCCATTTGGTACCAAAAATGGAATCTCCGATGTCTTATTGACCCTATCACCACTGGTTACCCTTATGCTCCAGGCCTCCCTTCACCAAGCACAGCCCTGCAAGGTGCAGCCACTAGGCTACTTCAAATGTATGAATAATGGTAAAATCACCTCTATGGGCATGCGTAGGGGACCAGAAGCACTGCTGGTCAGCATAAGGGTAGGCCTCCACACTGTCTTTAATATAGACACCTATTCACCACTGATACTACCATGGCACTCAGCTGCATGCACTACAGGTGCCGAGAAATTTGGAGTCAAAAACATATAGAATGGATCAAAGTAGCCAGTGGATCCTTTGAGTGTATCCAACTGCCCCAGCTTGATCACAGGCAGCTCATCAAGAATGAAGCTGCACAATTTACCCAGCATATTCCAGTGTAGCTTACCACAGGGGCCGCTCACTCACTTCTTTTTTGTTCAATGCTTACCTCTGCCCACTGGTGTAGAAAATAAACACTTATAGCGTTGAGGTGCAAGTGTAACCAATGACAATCAGATCTACATTCACTTGTAGAATAAATCCAGGATCAAGAATTTCACCTCTCAATGTCTTGATTGCATGCACTTCTAGATAATGGAATTGTAGCTCTCTAAACAAGCATTGGTAAATGTGTTAGGTTTTGCCTTTGTGATTACTAATAAGCTGTTTTTAGTGTAGGTTGTAGCTTGCCCAGTAGTTGTACAATAGAAGTTACATATAGTCCGTTAAAGTGTTATGACTTGTTTGTGTTAAAAAAATCAATATATTGTGCTGTTACTAGCGGAATAGTGTGGGTAAGCAAGCAACATTTTGAAAAATGGAATGAAAAAGGTCATATAATTCATTGATGTAATGGCAATATTATATGTTTAGAGGAGTTCTGATAACTTTTGGGCCCAGTGCCACTGCAACTGCTGCACCAGTCACACCGTGCCCCTAGTGCCTGCAAGTTAACTGCATGTGACTGCCTGTTTGGTAGTAAAATGTAGCAATATTTGGTGTTTAGAAGAGTTGGGAAAAGTTTTGGCCCTGATGCCACTTCACCTGCTGCACTATTCAAATCATGACTGTAAGGTAACTGCACTTGTGAATGCCTGCTTAGTAGTAAAATATTGCAATATTTGGAGTTTAGAGGCGTTCCTACAGCTTTGGGCACCCGGTATCACTGCACCTGCTGCACCATTGCAATCCTGACCCCAGAGCCTGCAAGGTAACTATAATTGCTACTACTTATTTAGCAGTTACATGTAACAATATTTGGTGTTTAGAGGAGTTCTGACAACTTTTGACACTGGTGTCACTGCACCTGCAGGACATAGTGCCTGCTAGATAACTGCACTTGTGACTGCCTATTTAGTAGTAAAGTTTAGCAATATACTGCGTTTTGTGGCCTCACTTGAGCTTTTTGCCCTGGTGCCACTGCACCTGCTGCACCATTTAATCAAGCCCCTTTTAACTGAAAGATAACAGCAATTGTGTCTGCCTGTATAGTAGTAAAATATACCAATATCATGTATTTCGAGGAGGTCATGTCAAATGCGGGGCCCGGTGCCACTGCACCTGCTGCACCATTCAAATCATGACCCTGTTGTCTGCAAGGTAACTGCACTTGTGACTGCCAGTTTGGCCATAAAAACCTAGTAATAATCTGGGTTAATTGAGGTCCCTAGAGCTTTTGGACCCCGTGTCACTGCACCTGCTGCACCATTTAAATCATGTCCTTTTTAGCGGCAAGGTGACTGCCTCTTTACTATATAGAAATATTAGGTCAGTGCTTTCCAAACTTTTCACGTTGGTGACACAGTTTTTAGACATGGATCCTTTCGCGACGCAGTAATTCAGTTTTACTAGCAAACCGGAGGATTAATTAGCTGCATTTTTAGACATGCATCTTTTTGCGACACTGTAATTCAGTTTTACTAGCAAACTGGAAGTTAAATTAACTGCATATAAGTGATAAGGAGAAATACATATGTGCCATAGAAATTGTAGATACAAAATTTATGGGGACACAACATATCTCACGAAAACCTTTCATTCATATTTTTTTAAATAGGCTGACTGACATGAGGGGGTCAGGAATATTACTGACAGGAGGAGGCTGACTGAGAGAGGCAGTGACAGGAGGGAGGTCTGGGACTTTGAAGACAGGACGGACTGACAGGGGCAGTGACAGGGGGGCAGAGATCCAGGTCTCATTATAAACAGGGGTGGGCCAGAGTGATTGGCAGGAGAGGTAGATTCTGACAGGAGAGGTATCCCTGCTAGGAGTTGACGAGGGGTAGGCTTGCAGGAGTAATGACAGGCACGCAGTGGCAGACAGGCAAATCAACAATTGCACATAACCGATACTAGTATTATGTGCAAATACATTAAGCTTTTATCAAAAAGGGGAGGGAGGACAATTGATCACTTGATCAACGGACACTGATTACCACTCAGGATGGTGAAAGGTCCAGTAACAGCTTGTGTCCGTATCTAGTACAGAGGATGCAATAGAAAGGTTGCTGAACTGTTCCTGTGGAGAGATAGGGGAGGTTTAGCTGGCGTGACCAAAGGTGTTTGAATGACACCCTAGGGCATCCATTTTGTTGGGTGTAGTTGCCTCACACACCCAGAAGGGTGTCATGCTTCATCATAGGCGTTTGCTCCTCGTCGGGGAGGCGGTGCAACCCCCGACGGGCTCACCTCAAAGAGGGGCTCTTTGGCGGAGATCTTTTTATCCAACAGCCTTATGGTGAAGTGGGGGTGTGTGGGCAGGATGGTGTGTTGCTATGGTGAGGTTAATAAAATGTAGCAAGGGGTACCGGAATTCACTTTATTCTGGGGGTCCCCTGGCTGCAATTAAAACGTGGGACTAGCTCGCTAGGTATCAACAGGTTAGGTCGAGTGACCCTAGAGAAGGCATAAAACACACAACTTTGGCTCTGTTAGTACGATGATCTGCACCCCACCTAGGGGCCGTGTGTCAGCAACAGGCTGGAAAGTTAAACCACAAAACTTAATTTTGAACAAAATTAACTTTACACCTATGCCTTTTTGATCGTTAACCTCATTTTATTCCTAGACCGTGTACACATACATTTCAAATATTTTTCAGTGGATAAAACTACTGAAATAAGTTACACTTGGATCTGTGATTTTTAGTGTTTCTCGCTGCATTGATAATCTGAGGTGATACTCCCTTCTTACTGCTAGCCTTCCGTTCATCACCATTCTTCCTAAACGTGGAGCCTTTTTCCAACCTGATGCGATCAGAGAACGGCAGTCTTAGATCGCTGTTAGGCTGCCATCTAGTGGTGGGTGCTTATTCCACTGTCTAGCTGTAAAGAGGCGTGTGTTGACGTGATAGCGTGGCTGTGTGTGTGCAATTCGCTCAGCAAAAGAACAGTCATTTGGGTGAAGTTACCCCTTATGCCTGGAATAACCCGGTGCCAACTTTACTGTGCGGATCGGCTGCACATGCGCCGCGTGCGGAAAAGAGAAACGAGACCGCGCTCACATGCTCGCCTGTCTCCATCTCCTTTCTCTGCGTACTGCGTCATTAACGATGAATAGACTACGACACACCCACACATGGCAGGCGACACAGTACTGTGTCGCGACACAGAGGTTGAAAAGCTCTATATTAGGTCTTTAGAGAAGTTCTGATAACGTTTGGGTCCGATGTCACTGCCCCTGATGTAAAATTCAAATAATGACCCTGTTGCCTGCAAGATAACTGCACTGTTGACTGCCTGTTTAGTTGTAAAATATAGCAATAATAAGTGTTTAGTGGGGTGCCTGGGGCTTTTGGTCCCGGTGCCACTGCACATGCTGCACCATTAAAATCATGACCCTGTTGTCTGCAAGAGAACTGCACTTGTGACTGCCTGTTTAGTTTTAAATCTGAGCAATAATCTAGGTTTAGCGGGGTCCCTAGAGCTTTTAGCCACGGTGCCACAGCATCTACTGTACCAGCAAATCAAGCTCCTTTTAACTGAAAGGTAACTGCAATTGTGACTGCCTGTTTAGTAGTCACATATAGCAATATTATTTGTATTACAACATCTAGAATTTGATCAAAATGACAAATAGATTAAGTTGAACAATTAAATCCTAATATGCTGACAGAGTGCAAAGAAAAGTACTCAGGCATGAATAGGAAAGGCCACAAACCTTCTAAGGCTAAAGCATCTGTTCTACAGAACTAAGTAATAAAAAGTAAGCATACTGTTAGAAGCTGTCCGCTGTTTCAGTGGGAGGAGATCTTATCTTGACAGTGAATGGGGCTTAAACAGTGTTAACAGCTTTAGTAGAAGTATCGTAAATGTGTGCAGCCTGGGGAAGGTAACAAAAAAAAGTTCCACACAACAGGTGAATGAACACAGTAATTAGGACATTTGGAATTCCAAGGAGCGCTCTTTAAAATATATTAGATACAAGAAAATTCACAAGCACAGTGCAAGCACTGTGCAGGTGAAACCGAAAAAGGTGAAATTAAAGGTTACAAGGACCAGATCATTTCTATTTGAATGGCCCTCTGGACTTGCTGTCACCGTCACCGATTCAAAAAGTCAAGCCTTAGGCATCCTTTAGGGCAGTGCGACCCGTGCAATCTCACCTGGCATCAAGGTCAAGGGGGGCACCTTTACAAGCTAAACAAGATAACAGCAGCCATGAGAGATATTGGTGTGTACAGCATTTCTTCAGGGTAAAATTACAACGGTATTGCAACTCTGGTGGCTAATGCACTTGAAGGAGAGATCTGCAAATGTTCCAGTCAGTTTTTTTGAGTTCATTGACTCACTGTAGTAGCATAGAGGGGTAATGTTCCAACCGCAAAGCACTAAGTGTGACATGCTGATCATAAATTAATAATTTCATGTAGATATCTCAGTGGCTTGTTTACTGTAGCTTATATGTAACAAACCTTTTTATCCTTCTATAGTAATAGCCCATTGAGCAATGAACTGACATCAAGGCCCTGCATGCGAATTGAAAGACGTAGTTTTGGGACCTTATTGTTTTACCCTCTATCTTTTATTATTCTAAGCTTGCTAAAAAAAAGAGTTCCTTTGGGTAGCAGAACAATTTTATTAGTATGGCATTACAAACATTGTGTTAGTGGAGCAGATTTACAAACCCTTTGGGCCTGGTTTACATCACAAAAGTGATGAAAATCTGATGTAAGGTGTTGTTATGGGGCTTACTTACCGGCTCAAATCCTGAACTGTGTTGGACAGTAGCCCTAAAAACACAGAAACTAGCACTGTGCACTACTTTACATGAAGGAGGCATACCAAGGGCGGTACATGGATTCCCATATTCTGACTCAAGGATTTTGATGCTAATCCCTACCTATTAACTTTGATAGCAAGGGACTAATATAAAAAGATTTTGCCGCCTTGATGACGGCGTCAATTTAGAGAAAAGATTTATTTTCTCCAAACAATTAGAACTTTGCACATGTGCTGCACCCTACAGCACAGACACAAATTGGTAAAATGTTAAACAATGTGAATTTATAGATTTTTATGCTGGAAGGATATCCCTCTGCATTAAACCAAGCTTGACATCACACAAACACCCTTGAACTATAGAACATGGGTCTTTGCCATGGCCCAAGGCAGCCTATGGTAGACCTGCACCAGAGCAACATCACAATATCTTAGTAGCTATGGAGCTGTTGTGCTCTCTCCTTTTCACACAACACAGGCAGCAACATTGGTTACTGCACATCTTACAAATTTAGTTCATCTGCCCCCAGATTTCCTCAGACCCTGCACTCATAATATATAATGCCTACCAATATGGTTGACATATGACTTCTAATTGGGGACACTTAACCTATACTGCAGCAAAGCGAACGGAGGAACAGAGCACTATCAAGCGGCTTACCCGTCTTCCATCCAGGCACATCGTCACCTCTCGGCGCACCCGCTCCGCGGGTGCCCCATCGCCTGCATCGAGGAGGGAATCACACCTGCTGTTGGGAGGAGCACTGAAGCGGTAAGGAGAAAGCGGAACCGGGCGTGTGGCTGCAGCGGGGCTGCGAGCGTGCGGGGACTTCAATTCCCAGAAGTCCCTGCTAGACCGACGGAGAGCTTCCGGTCCGCTCTCCCTGCTGGCCCGCCCCCCGCCCTCCTGAGGCTTCAAAACAACATCTCACTCCCGCAGCGCGGGACGCAGCCCGGGCTAAGACTGGGCAAAGACAGGGCCGTTTTAGGCCGTTAGAGACCGTTTTAAGACCGGACCGGGCCATTTCTCTTGGTCTTATTGTTCGAGTCTTTGCAGCTAGCATACTTGCATTTTTATATATTTATTGTAATATCCTTTCCCCACAATGTCCTCACGCGAAACCCGGAGCAAGGCAACCAAGACTTCCAAAAAAGCAACAGGCACCTTAGACGACTTTATTACCAGGACCAGCCTCTCTATTGATAATGAAATAACTAAACTCCAGCACAAAGTATCAATTGAACTCGAATGTGCTAGGAGGCTTTCAACTGAACTTGCGCTTAGGAAAAAATCCTCCCTAGGCAGCATTGCTACCTCCAAAACTCCTGAACGCATTTCTGGCCCAAAACCAATTATAGCCCTAGCCGAGGTGCACTCGATAGTAGAGGAACCAATTCCTCCTATCAATCACGAACCCCATGGGCCTTCGGCTAGGGCCGAGCCAGGAAGCCCACTACAGTTGACTCTCTCAAAGGAGAGTGTTGAGGTCCTTCCAGATGGGGCGCCCTGTAAGTCACCAGTAGAGATGATACCTAACATAAGCCCATCACCTACCTGTCGGCTGCCAGTTGAGACAGAGTCTATCAAAAATAAATCACCCGCCAAGATACCATCCAAGCACAAAAGAAAGCGCAAACATCTAACCGCTTTCGCAAGGAAAAAAGCAAAAGTAGCACTTAGCCATAACATTAAGGGGGGAACACCAAACATGCCTACTGCAACATCTGAGATCTCTGTACACGATGTAGCGCTAGTAACTGCAGAAAATACTAACAACAGCATAGATGAGCAAATCTCCATTGCTATGTCTGATCATCTAGTTAGTGAGGGGCAAAGAGTCTCCTGTGATATGGCAGATCAAGATGGTGGAAGGGAAGAATTTTTAAAATTAGTGTGGGAGACGCTTAAGAGACTACTCAAACCACTAGAAGTTAGGTTAACTGGTATTGAGAACCAGCTTCTTGAAGTTGAGAAAAGTGTTATCACTCTTTCAAGCATAAGCCTCAACTATACTGAAGCGCCTAGAGTCACCCAGCAAGCTCCAGTCCCCGTTCCGGGTACATCAACAAATTCACATACTAGTCTATTGGATGTGCAGCAAAAAAAGGTGGGGATAGCAAGTAGTACAAATGCTAACCAATCAACTAGCACTAAAACCCAATCGAATCCAACCCCCTCAACTTCCTCAGCTGTAAATACTACTAGCAAATTCATGCAGAAAAATCAGGTTCACACTAACACTTCCCAACCGCCAATTCCTTCTTCTTCCCACTCTTCCAATCAGAGTGCATTAGCCTCAAACAAACCTCAATCCAATCCCCCTGATTACCCCTACATTACTTCCGCAGGCATCCAATCTTTGCCTGACAAATCCTTTTCAAATATCACCCATAAGCCAAACCACCAGATTAGCCACACTCACAATAATTTTAGAGGAGGGTACATAGATCTGCCACCAGACGCTAGTCCATTTGTAGCTGTTCTCACAGGGGTGCCAGAATTGGATAGTCAATATGAAGAAAACTTTCAATCGCTAAAAAATAAAGTGATTTTTTGGCTAAATAAATATAAACCCATTCCTAACCAGACGAAAAGCAAGATCCTTATGGTTAGGAGGGTACCATGGGTAGGGCCAACGGCCAAAACAATCACGGGTGACTGTATTGTCATATCCTTTGAAGAACCCCAGAGTGCTGAACAAATCTGCAATTGGAAATCGTACGGTGTGAATCCCCCTATTGAAGCCAGACCCCTATCATTCTTCTATCCTCCACCCAGACCTATTCATCACGGCCCCAAGTGGAACCCTGTCAACCAGTACTATGGCAGTGCTCCAAACTTGGCTAGACATGGTGATTACAATATGTGGTCTGGTGCTCCAAACTTGGCTAGACATGGTGATTATAATATGTGGTCTGGCATTCCCACCTTCAATAGATTTAGTTGTCTAGATGCTGTGGATTGACTTGCCACTATGCCTGACTGTATCTATGAATTATATGACACCTTCTGTAGATTGGGCAAAGGCAATTCCAAACCTAAAGATGTCCTACAATTGCACGATGATGACCAGACTAATAGGAATATGTTGCACAGGACTATCCCAGATCCCCAGAAAATGGAATTATCTTACAAAGCTGGAAATGTATGCTACTGCACAGCTGAGGGTGGTCGTGCTGGGAGATTAATTACTGCAGTTAGAGAAAAAGCAAAGGCTGCAGAGAAAAATATAACAAATGTGCAGGTAGGCAGCCTACCTAATCAGTGTGTAGCCAATTCTCCCCCTGACAATCAGAGCACTGCTCCTTGTTTACTTATTCTATCATGGAACATCGCAGGTGTCTGTAAGAACTTAAAAGACCCTGAGTGGGCAAACTATATTGACACCTGTGATATTTGTCTACTACAAGAAACTTGGGCTTTAGAAGTTCCTCACCGGGTAGGATATAAAACTTATGGTATCAAGGCAGTTCAGTCTGATAGAGGAAGACCATCAGGGGGCCTATTAATTTGGCTAAAAATCACCCTGGTCATGCAGGTTGATGTTGTTGATACAGGCTCTCCGGATATTTTAGTCCTAAGGGTCACTCCACCATGTGGAAAGGAATGTTACATCATCAATGTTTATAACAGACCCACCAGTCACTCCAAGGTGTCAACAACACTTGAAGCCCTGGATCTCCTATTGAAAAATGTAATTGGAGATACCCTGGTCATCTTGGGAGGAGACTTAAATTGTAACTTTGAACCTGTCTTGGGAATCTCTGATGTGTTTGAAGAAGAGGACATAGCGTACAACATCCCCCAGCTTGAAACCACCAAACCTGTTAAATATTCAACATTGGCCAGCCAACTATTAAGACTTACCGCAGACCACGGCCTTAGAGCAGGCAATGGCCGACTCCCATCGGACCTGCAAAAACAACCAACCTTCTCTAAAGCTAAAAGCAATTTAGACTTTATACTTGTTTCTCTTAGCATCTGGCACTTTTTGATTGATTTGAAAGTAGTAAGCAGGGGGGAAAGTGATCACTACCCTGTGGAACTTTACATCAACATGAACATGGTTAGTGACACCACTTTAACTACAACTGAATCCACCCATGTCAGCATATGTGAGGACGTCCACATAAACAACAACAGACGCGCAGTAAGATGGCCACGTGTTTTGGCGGATGGTAATGCCTTAGCGCTGGTGTATTCTCTTTTCGACCAAACATTTGCACATATAGCTGACTACACCTTCCTACCTGAACACTTTGAACATTTTGTCGATCTACACAAAGTCTTCTTTTCCGAACTAAAAACGCATCTATCCAAAATGCCGAGAAAGAAGCAGCAAAACTCAAGAGTGGCCAACCACGGAAAGTTATGGTACGACCACTCGTGTAGAACTGCAAAATCAAACTTATTGTTTGCCATTAAAAACAAGTCAAAAGAAGAAGTAAAATTTGCAAGGGTGGAATACAAACGCACATTAGAAATGTCCAAAAAACTTTGGGAGGAATCAATCTGGGCCGAAATGCTAACCGCTGCAAAAATCAATGACAATGTTGGCTTCTGGAGGCTAGTGGCTAATGGGGGACATGCTGGGAGAGCTGTGAAAGATGTATTCCTGGACGAGATGACCTGGGTAACTCACTTTTCAAACCTGTACAAACAATACGATAGTGACAGCCAATGGAGCTTAAGGTCCCCCCCTCCTATTGAACCCCTCAACTTCACATTGGAAGAGACAGTAAGGGCGATCAACGAACTTAAAAACTCTAAAGCCCCTGGCCCGGATAAAATACCGGGGGATCTTTACAAACACGAAGTTGACGTCTGGGCCCCCTATGTGAACCGTCTGTTCAACGTCTTATCCTCAAATTGCAACTTTCCAGACAGTTGGCGGGCAGCGGAGGTTGTGCTAATTTTTAAAAAGGGGGATAGACTGATACCCTCCAACTACAGACCAATCAGTCTGATGGACACGCTCCAAAAATTATACGCCAAACACCTGCTATTCAGGATCAACGACTGGCTTGAAGTCTCGAATATAATTTCCAAATTCCAAGCTGGTTTCAGGAGTAAGACCAGCACAACAGACCAAATTTTTCGATTTTGCTGTTTGATTTGGAAATATGTGCAGCTGAAAAAAGGTCACCTGTATGTAGCCTTCGTTGACCTGAGGGCTGCATTCGATCTAGTCCCACGCAGTCTACTTTGGAAAACCTTACAAGAAATAGGTTTACCAGGATGCCTCTTAGCCCAAATAGTTGAGCTGCATGCTGATAATTTCGCAAACATCAGGTGGGGCCCAAATGGCGAGTTGACTCGTAACATTCCCATTGAACGTGGGGTTCGCCAGGGATGTGTCCTGGCCCCTACCCTGTTCTCTCTGTTCATTAATGATGTCCCAGATTATTTAAATGCTTGTGTTAATGATTCGCCGCAGCTCAATGGAGTAAGGGTGCCTGCGCTGCTCTTTGCAGATGATACTATCCTCATATCTCAAACAAAAAAGGGCCTCCAGGCACTCCTTAACTCCTTCAGCTGCTATTGCCAGACAAATGGCTTGGAAATTAATGCAAACAAAACAAAATGCATGTCATTAAATCCCAGTATACCAGATAGAGGGTTTTTGACCCTGAACAGCCAAAAACTAGATACTGTGGATAACTTTTCCTATTTGGGTGTTGTACTCGATTCCAAGCAAAGCTGGAAACCCCAAATCGAGAAAAGTAAGATAACATATGCCCAAAATGTCAAACCAATTTTATGTAAAATGAATTCTAGTACAAGCAAAAGTGTAACCCCGGTTTTAGAACTTTTTAAATACAAAATACAATCTGCTGTGCTATATGGAGCAGAGATATGGGGCCCATGGGCAAAGAATAGCTTTCAAATCTTGGACAATAAATTCATGCGGGCTTCTGTAAGGGTTCCTAATAGTACACCCCTTTTACCCCTCCAACTTGACCTAAACTTTAGGAGAACAGACCATCTAGTTATCTTAAGGCCATTATTATTTTGGGTTAGGCTTTGGACTACCCCTGAGTTGATAGATTATAGAAATGGTCTGCAAGAATTGATGACTCTTGATTCTTTTAACTCCATCCATTGGCTAGTGCATATTAAAAAATGGCTTACACTCTTGGGCCTATATTCAATGTGGGAGACTCCAGACAAAATGCCTACCTTTTCCAAACTAGTAGTTAAGCGAGCTTTCTGGACCCACATGAGTAGAGAACTAGTAGATGGAAGTAGTGTTGGTTCCGCAGTCCAGGCTTTCTTATCATTTAAGGATGAGTTCTATTTTGAATCATTCCTGGACGAGATAGAGCCACCCATTGCAAAAACCCTTTACCTAAAGTTCAGATATGGGATACTTATGCTGAATTACAATATCGAAAGATGGGCACAAAAAAGACTGGGAGCTTCAACTGTTAAAACCGAGTGTTGCCCTATGTGCTCCAATGACTGTTCTGAGAATGAGGTTCACATGTTTTTTGTTTGTAGCTCATATATGAAACCTAGAAAGAAATGGCTGAAACCAATGTGTAACCTTTTGGGAACTAGGTCCTGTTCAATAGCCTTTAGGATCATGAAAAGTAACTCAACCCAGTTCATTGTATTTAGTATAAGTAAATTTCTATATTCTGCTTACATAATCCGTAAAAAACAAGGACACTGTCTCTGAGTTGGAAAAGTGTATATGTTTACATAACCCTTACATTTGTAATATTTTTTAACATAACTTTTAAAAATTTCTTTGAAATGAAATATACTGCGTGATTGTTCCTAAAAAATGAATTGTAAAAGCTATTCCCTCCCCGTACAACACTTTCTTAAATATTGTTATATTAATGTTTGATTTTTATGTATGTATGTGACTTTTATGGCCAAATTGGCCGAAATAAAGTAATAAAATAAAAATTGTATTCCCACACCTATAGTGCTCATTGTCTTAAGTTACATTTCCTACACATGGATGTATACACTTGTATGACTCATTGTCTCTGTATAATAGGTTTGTGATGTGAAGTGCTCCGAGTCTAAATTGGAATGATTAGCACAATTGAATAAATAAATAAATGTGAGAGAGTGGATAAGAAGAAATAAAGGGCAGCATTGGGGAATGGGAGTTAGGGAATCCGAGAAGAAGGAGGTAATGGGGCGCCAACAAAGAATGTCACACCAGGCACCACCAACGCTGTCGACCTGCGAAGTTTAAATGAAAATTCTTGCTATAGGTTTCCACATTTCATTTGGTGAAGCTGACAAGAGCCTTAATGCTGGCACGGCAGGATTACTGCCGGAGCAGCTCAGAACCAGCAGGTGAAAAAGAAAATGATATTCTATCATCATTTTATTTTTCACCTGCTGGCTGAGCCAGTGTGCGTAGGGAGAGGCAGCCCGGGGCATGAGAGGGAGAAGGAGGAGTGGAGTGCACTTCTAAGTGCACATGTCTATTTGGTCAGCTGTCTTAAGCTGGCCAAACAGACATGCCCAGTTAGGTTTCTCCAACCGGGCTGTATTGCACAGCTGGATTGGAGAAACAGCACACACTCCCTGTCCAGGGGCAGCTCCTCCACTAGGTCCGAGGAGCGCCGCCCCACTGCTTTCTCGCAGTGCGAAAAATCTAAAACATAAAATGGTAATAACTAAAAATTATTATCATTATATTTTTCCTTTGTGCAGTGTGGGTGGATGGATGGGGCTGCCCTGCTCTTTGAGCAGGGCAGAGGAAGAGTGGTTTGCACACTCCTGAAGGCGCAAAGACTGTTTGGTCGGCCCTTTCAGGCTGCCCAACCCAGTCATGCGCACTCTGCCCTTTCTCCAGGCAGGCTGCATAGCAGACTACATGGAGAACATGGCCACCCTGTTAGCCCCTGGCTAGGTGGCGTCCCGACCAATCACAACACTGCTTGAAGGATTGTGATTAGCTTAGGGTAGGGTCCGGAGGGAGCCTTGCTTCCTGCTTCCTATTCCTGTTGGAGGCAGGAGAGCAGGAGCCGAGAAGATGCGGGACCCTGTGGAAAGGAAAGTAAGTTTAATTTAATATTTTTTGAATTTACCAGCGATCCTCCCACAACAACCCCCCGTGAATTACCTCCAAGCAGGGGCAATGCCGGCACGACTTTCCCTGTCCTGAGCAGAGCGTGAAGCCAGACCGCTTATGCCAATCCCTGCGCTGCTTTCATAGCATGAGAGCAGCACTGGGATGGCACAGGGCGTCTCTGCTGCTGTCCCAATCATATGCTAGGACCAGGAAGCATCAGAACACGGAGGAACAATGCTGGAGGCGGCCTCCAGCTTCAGGTAAGTGCCTTTAAAAAATATATTTAACAACCCTGCGCTCCCCCACACTCCCTCCACCCGACTCACCACCTCCTCATTGTATATGCCACAACTGGAATACTGTAAAATTTTTACACCAAACCAGGCATCCACACTGAACCTCAGTCTAAAAAAAAAGGTGGGGGCACATTAAACACCCCCAATTTTCCTCACTGGTTTCCAGTGGAGGCTAGGATTAAAGTTTTAGGGGCTGATTTAGAGTTTGGTGTGCAGGTTACTCTCTCGCAAACATGATGGCTGTACTGCCCCCCTTATTACAATTGCCATAGCATATAATGCTCTAGTAATAAAGTTGAGAGGACATCTGCCGCGTTTGTAGTAGACAAAAATCGCCAAACTCTAAATTGAGCACTAAATCCTTTTCAAATTGACCAAAGTTGAGGACTCGACTCCCTCCAGATATAGTCACAACACTACACATCATGAGCGGCTTCAGACGACCATGTTTCAACTCAATCCATCAGTCAACATCCGAATAACAGAAAGTAAGCGGCAGATTCCAATGAGTACAAGGCCCAGAATCATGGGAACATTTGAGTGCCTCAACCGAGAGGAGAGACAAACCAGCTTTGTTTCAAGGTCCTCTAATTCCTAGAGAGGAAAGCCCACGCTATAGCGCCAACCATGAAACTTTTCACAAATGAGCAGCGACAACTCACGCACCCACCTTAACTGAGTGGCATCCAATGGAAGCCAAGAATCTCGTGAAATAAAGGCGCACCATGTCATGAACCTCCAGCCTTCACCACAGAACATTCAGGGTGGCCTATCACCATGGTAGACCTAAAGGCGAATTCGGCAGCCATTGATAAAGAACATTTTTTGAACGCAACGGCTGAGTGGCCCTCTCGTTTAATTCCCTCTTCTAATCGCTCACTCTTGCGCTCCCCTGTGACCCCTCTAGCCTCAGGAGGCTGAGAGCCTAGCCCTCCCTGTGATCTTAAGTCCACAAAAAAAACACTTGCTTTGTTAGTGGAGAAAATATCATCTCCTTAGTACCCACAGCAGACTGGTTCGAGCTAATGTTGAACAAAATAGCATAATTAATAAATACAGTCTTTAAAGTGATTTCCATTCCTTTATTTTGCCTGTGAAAATAGTTCTGAGGTGCACCCTTGGCACGTGCCGTCACGCCATAATCAGCCTAGGGCTCTTGCCTTGCACAATGCTCTTGGCAGGAATAGTAGCGTGGAAGGGCAAGAGTGTGTCTCGTTCACCTGCAGAACGTGTTTTTCAGTCAGTTTAGGACTCCTTAGACATTTTGCTGTCTCTGAATAAGCTTTCACCTGTCACCACTTCTCTCGGATACCTAAATGCGCCTCACCAAAACGACGCACATTCGTGTTATGCCTTCCAGACATTAAAATGGGCTTGGCGCCAAAGATTCATCGTGTACTGAAACGTGATATGTCTCCAAGTACCTCGTCCATAATTCCGTGTGTTGTCAAATTGAGAGCCCCACTGCGTATCCCCACAGAGTAGCCAGGGCACCATAGTAGGCTCTGGTGCAAATCAGGAACACGAGCCCGCAGCCTATTAGTTTGTATTAATAGTACTAATAAACAGCCATGGCCATGGTGCAGAGAACCCCTCACAACCGTGGGACCCGGTGCCACTGCCCCCTGTGTACCATTGACAGCAATGTCCCCAAAACTACAGCAGGGCAGTCAACTCCAAGACAAAAGGTCGAATCTGGGACTCAAACCCCTCTTGCCGGTGCGTAGATTTACAAAAGGGGGTGGCGGGGAGAGGTGGAATGCGGGCTGCCTGGCGACGGGAAGGCTGAGTTCAGAGCGCACCGAAGAGGGCGGAACTACGAGGCTTAACTCTCAATGCCTCTTCAGTTCAGTGCAAAAGAGCTGGGCGCTGCACGAGGGCGGGATAGCGGGTCCACGGCTTCTCGGAAGAGTGGAGAGGCAGCAGCCGCGCGGGCGGTGGGGCGGGGCGGCAGCACCACCAGCCATGCCCTGACAGCATCAGTGAGGGCCCGGGGGGATTCGGTAGCAGCAGGCGAGTCTTGTACGGCGGCAGAGGACACCAGTCCCACCGCAGCTGCAGCAACAGTCCACGTGCGGGCGGAGGCATGCTGCGCGAGCACCTGCAACCGGCATCACTGCCACCTCTGTGACCCCTCGCGCCCTGGCTCTGCTTCCACAGGTGCTTCGTCCCTGCCGGATGCCCGCTCCCTTCCCCGGGACAGTCGCCCCCTAGAGCTGGATGGGTCCCCTGCGCCTCCCCCTCAGGTGTCACCATGAGACCCCCGGCGCTGCTGAGGAGGCTGCAGCTGCGGGGGTGCCGGCGCGGCGCGCTCCTCTTCCTGCTCTGCTGGGCGGCCGCCTGGGTGCTGGTGAACACCTTCCTCCTGGTGCACAGGAGCGTCTTCTCCGAGCGCTGCACAGACGCCGAGAGCCGGAGGATCCTGGGCCGGCTGGTAAGGCGCGCGCAAATACATACAACACTCAGAGACGCATGAAGTAGGGGTGGGCGTTGGTGGGCTGCAGCTTCCCAAAAATTACCACGCTAGACTTCCGAAGGTGAATGAGCAATACAGATACCTTTACATTTTTATATTATCACATTTGCTGTGGGTTCCACACAGAGGTCCTATGGCAGGTTATGTCTTCTGACAAATTGCTGTGCAAGTTTTTTAAAATTATTTTTTGATATGGAGATTGGTGTTTACTTTTCTTTCTCTAACTTTAAAGTTAGATTTTTTTATAGCACCCACCAGACTTAAATATCTATAAATGAACTGTACTAATACGTAAAAATATATCAGCTGGTAGGAAAGCACAAAGGAAGCATATTTTTTGTGTGAAGGAAGCAAAGATTTTGATAGGATCACAACTAATCAAGGCACTTTACTTGGTGGTGTGCAAATGACAACTATTCATCGAAACCCAAATTCCACACGTTATTGTTTGTCCTCTATATAGTTGTATCAGTAAAACTGTATACCAGTACGACATTTTCTGACCATTTCAATGAAAAACGTGTTGTCTGTAAATAACAGTGTGATTCCACACCATCATTTAGTAATATATTTGCACAGTATGTTCCAAAATGCCTTACCCGATACGTACCATCTCCTTACCACTCTCCTTCAAAATGGGTGTGGATCATTTGCTACCCTTGTTCTTTGTGTGACGCTTGGATTTTTCACAATCCCAATGACTTCAGTGATGTCAGATTGTTGGCAGCACCCCACAATCTGAAAATAGTTCCAGCACCACTGCACAAACTCACCAATATTTGCCGCTGCAGCAAGGAAGAGGGTGGAGTGAATAAGTCATGGTGACAAGCTAATAGGCTGCCAGGGAAAAATGTATTCCAACGACTCAACATGTTGCTAACACACTAATACTTCAATTGGAGCTAAGTTCACAAGGTTATTGTTGGAGCCAGCGTCATTGAGAGATGATGGGTGTACCCGGCAGGATGCAGGATTACTCAGATACATGATGGTCCATGGAGAAAACCTTAAAATGGAACAATATTTATGCAGTATTTGTTCATTTTGTGTAGCACCAACCACAATATGCAGTCCATGTTTTCATTTATAGACCAAATGCTGAAATTTAAGAGGTTTATGATCAAATTTTATTTTTATTGGTGCCACAAATAGGCTTCCCGACTGTTTGTACACTATGAGTGGAAATGTGAGAAGAACATTTATTTTACATACATAAATCACATACATATTTTCCACATTTTGGAGAGACGACCTTATAAGTGGGTCAAAATGACATTTTTACACAGGGGCTACACTTGCTTGGTGTATTTATAAAGGGCAGTTTCGTCAACACGTAAAGGAAATGTTATGTTCCGAATGTTATAATGCTTAGGTGCTAAGGTATAAGAGATTGAAAGATGGCTTTGAATTGCAGCCTTATATGTCTCTGACAACCCACCTAAGTCCCTTTAAAAATGCTGATCCCTTGTGACTTGTCTTTATCAAGTGGGTGCCTGGCAATACACAAGCCTCGCATATATTTAGCCTGTAAGAAATGTGGAAAGTCCTGACCCAGGTCTTATCATAAATGATAGGCTGGAGCCAAGCCCCGCACACCCATATAACCAGGCGCCTATGACAGTGGACTACTGCTGCCTCACTTCAATGCTATAGAATCATAAAATCTCTACGGAGCGTCAATATTCTTTTTAGAAAGGGTAAGCTCTTCTTATCGGAGCTGTTTGAATTTTTTGGGAGCGGTAGCAATATTCAAAGCAGGGTAGTTATGCATTAATGGGACAGTACTGGCACTTCTTGGAGGGATGCTGGTCATTCCAGCATCAGGCAGTAGCAGTAGTTATCACTGGGGCTGCTTTGCCCTACGTGGGACAGTTTGAGCGCTCGTAGGAGGTCTGCTGCACTTGTATTTGGGCAGTATCCATCCTTAAGCGACCTTCGTGTTCGATTCCTTTCTCTCCTCGCTATCTTTTGCGCTCCTCTAAAACCCCTGTGTCCTCGAGAGGCTGAGAGACTGATCATCTGCGCTTGCTTTGTTAGTGAGGAAAATACCTTTGCCCCAGTTCTCGGTAAAGGCTGGAAGAAGACAAGAGAGGGTCTACTGTACTTGCAATGGGCAGTATCAGTACATTTTATGATGTCTGCTCTGCCTGAAATGGGTAGTACCAGTGTCTCATAGCCGGTCTTCTTTAGTTGCAGGGGACAGTATCAGCTAAATGTAGGAGATCTGCTATAACTGCAATGGGCAGTACAAGCAGTTCGTTGTCAGGCTACTTTAACTGCAATAGGCATCACCGGTGCATTGTAGGAGGTCTGCTACACTGCCAGTGGCCAGTATAGCACTTCATAGCAGGTCTGCTATCCTAGCAATGGGCCATGCCAGCGCTTCTTAGGTTGTCTGGTGTCCCTGCAATGGTCCATACCAGGGCTTCTTAGGAGGTCTTCTCTACTTGCAATGGGCCATACCAAGGCTTCGTAGGAGGTCTGCTATACTTGCAATGGTCCATACCAGGGCTTCTTTGGTGGTCTAGTGTCCCTGCAATGGTCCATACCAGGGCTTCTTAGGAGGTCTGCTCTACTTGCAATGGGCCATACCAAGGCTTCGTAGGAGGTCTGCTATACTTGCAATGGTCCATACCAGGGCTTCTTTGGTGGTCTGGTGTCCCTGCAATGGTCCATACCAGGGCTTCTTAGGAGGTCTGCTCTACTTGCAATGGCCATACCAAAGCTTCGTAGGAGGTCTGCTCTACTTGCAATGGCCATACCAAGGCTTCGTAGGAGGTCTGCTATACTTGCAATGGTCCATGCCAGCGCTTCTTAGGTGGTCTGATGTCCCTGAATGGTCCTTACCAGGGCTTCTTAGGAGGTCTGCTCTACTTGAAATAGTCCACACCACAGCTTCCTAGGAGGTCTGCTCTTCTTGAATGGGCCATACCAGGGCTTCTTAGGAGGTCTGGTGTACCTGCAATGGTCCACACCACAGCTTCCTAGGAGGTCTGCTCTTCTTGAATGGGCCATACCAGGGCTTCTTAGGAGGTCTGGTGTACCTGCAATGGTCCATACCACAGCTTCCTAGGAGGTCTGCTCTACTTGCAATGGGCCATACTAGCCCCTTAGGTGCTGCGCACGTTCACCGGCCGACGGCACCACTACCTCCGTAGTGCTGCCATCGGCCGTTTAATGTTCGAACTGCACCTGCGCAATGGAACGTCCAGCAGTGGAGCTGGACGTTCCATAGCAGCTATGAGGCTAGAGCTTCTTAGGTGGTCTGGTGTCCTTGAATAAATAATCCATACCAGCGCTTCTTAGCAGGTCTGCTATACTTGAAGTGGTCCATACCAAGGCTTCCTAGGAGGTCTGCTATACTTGCAATGGGCCATACCAGCGCTTCTTAGGTGGTCTGGTGCCCCTGCAATGGTTCATACCGGGGCTTCTTATGAGGTCTGATATGCTTGAAATGGGCAGTATGAGAGTTTCTTAGGAGGTCTGCTATGCTTGTAATGGGCTGTACCTGTGCTTCAGAGCAGGTCTGCAATGCTCGCAATGTACAGTGCCAGTACCTCTTAGGAGGTTTACTAACTTCTAAAAGCAGTAAACAGCAAATCTTAGGGGGGCTGCCATACCTTCAAGGGCAGTACCGGTGCTTCATAGGAGTTCTGCTATAATTGCAATGATGAGTACAAGCATTTAGCATTTGCGCTCTAGTTGTAACAGGCTGCTACACTTGCAGTGGGCATACAAGCGCTTCTGAGCAGATCTGCCATACTTGCAAAGAGCCGTACTAGTCCTTCTTAGGTCTGCTTTGCTTTACTTGCAGTGGGTGGGACTAGCCTTTCGTTGGAGGTTTGCTCTCTTTTAAATGGGCAGTAGCAGCTCTTCATAGAAGGTTTGCCATTCTGGCAATGGGCTTTACCAGAGCTTGTTAGAGAGTCTGCTTTACTTTTATTGGGCAACATTAGCACATTTTGGGAGGTCTGCTATCCCTGCAATGGGCAGTGCCAGCGCTTCATTGCAGTTCTGCTATAATTGCAATGGGCAGTACCAGCACATCCTTTGATATCTTCTACACCTGCATTGTGTGGTACAAGCACTTCTTTTCACGGCTGCCATACTTTTAATGGGACAGCTATGGCATTGCCCTAGAAGCCTAGAATGTTTTAAATGGCACAGTACAGATACTCTTCGGTAGGATGTAAGTATTTAGGGGCCAATCAAAAGAGGACTTATATTTTAGCACTAGAAAAGTACAAGCACACAAAACTATTACACATCTTTTAAAAACGAATTCCACGATTTAAAGTTAAAGTACGGAAACTGGGAGCCTGACCTCAAAATATTTTAGTTGCGGCTGACACGGCGCTCAGCCAGGCACTGGAGGAATAGGCATGTTCTCCATGCAGGCTGTAATGCAGTCTGCCTGGAGTAGAAAGTGCGCATTACTGGTTTGGATTGCCCGAGAGGGCTGATCAAACAGTAATTGTGCACTTTGGAGTGGGCAAACCACTCCTCCCCTGCCCAGTTAGCAGAGCTGCCGTGCCCACAAGCCCGCCCGCAAAGGAAACATAAAATGCTAATAACTGAAAGTTATTGCCATTTTATGTACTTGCTTCTCGCACTGCAAGAAAGCAGTGGGGCGACGCTCTACCGCCATAGCGGAGGAGCCGCCACTGAAATATTTGAATGTAATCAACCTGAAAAAGTCTCTTAGAACATTCTGATATCCGTCATTAAGGGCTCCCGATCAGCTTTACTGGGCCCCTTGCATGATGACAAGGAGACAACCGACCTCATATTGTAATGTGCCTGTAAAGAACAGCCGTGAATTTTAGTCAATTGTAGTTCTTCATGATAAAGGTTCTGGGTGCATCACTTGACCTCAGAATGACGTTGCCCAATGCACTGAAGTTGAGAAGGGACTACTCCTGCTCATTCCTCTACAGACAGATCTGTCTGATCACATTCTCTCCATTTCCTGGTGCTGCGTGGCTCTAAAAGATCATCACTGGTTGGACTGAATCCTGGCCTTGAAAACTATTCAGAGCAGGAAAATTACTGTTGGACCTGAATTTAGGAGCACCACTTACAATGTTATGTCTATTTAGTAACATTTCAGGATAAGTAAAGGATGTAAGTAATTGCACAGTGACTACCACATCTGAGCCTCTATGTCCTGAAATGTGCCCGCCAATGTTTTATTTATTTATCAATTCAAGCAGTTTTATATAACATGAGCATAGCCTGGAGGCATTAGAGTGCTTCACAAAACAAGAGATATTAACAAATACATTAGTACAGGCAGAATAAAGAGACACTGTACACGCAAGTCAAGAATAACATAACAAAAGAAGCAAGAAGGGATTTAATCATGTGGCGAAAAGCTGATTACAGAACATCACATTAGGTAGCAAGAGAATCAGGATAAGCCTATTGGTTAGACCAGCGGAGTGGCCATGTGTGATGCAAACCTAAGGAGAAGAACTCGATCGGAAGGAAAGGTGCAGGCTGTGCAAAACAGGGACAAGATAAATAGATGAGTTAGAGAAAAGAAGGGGGGAGAAGGAAGCCGGCATGAGAAGATTCGCTAAAATATAGAGGGAGAGAGGAAAGAAAGGATGTAACAAAGGTGGATGGTTATATCAGATAGCAGAAATTATCTAGGAGCTCTAGTAATAGGTCTGACATTGAAGAAGTTTCTGTTCGTACTTGAAGACGGCTAGAGAGGTAGTGGTTAATAGACCTGGGGATGTAAAAAAAAATGTCAATTGATACTTGTATAGCGCACTACTCACCCGCAAGGGTCTCAAGGGGCTTGTACGAATACCGCTGTGGAACCCATCCTGGCTTTCCCTGTGAGGGGTCCACTCCTGGGCACCCCCAAGGTGGAGGCCAGGCATCCTTAGCGTTGTGGGGGCTGTGGGCCGTTGTGGAGTTTAAGCAAGCTATTGCCCAGAGTTGCAGAGTGGGACTCCATGATTGGAATAGGCACTGAGTCGAGAATTATCAGGTCCGTGGAATTTTTGAGCCCAAGACCCTCTGAGGCGGGGAATTGTACCCTGGTCCCGGGCTAGACCTCAGCATCAGGGTCCACCGCTCTAACCATTGAGCCACACGTCTGTGAGAGTTCCCAATCTCTGGTCGTGCCTCCAGGAGGGGTCGCGCCACTGTATATTGAATTTTGAACGTTGTAAGGTCTAACAGCACTGTTTCGGTGCCTAGACCCAGCAGGCCCTTGCAGATTCTCTGCAATGAAACGGGCTGTGGGTGATGCACACCGTCCTGTGGGGATCCCCGGCTTCTATGGATTTCCACTGAATAGTTCGTAGAGCTGGTGAGATATATATCTTAATTCCAGAGACAAAACATGCTGCAGCAAGAACCACAGCCCTGGAGGGGGGGGGGGGGGAGGCATATTTTAGAAAGTCCAGTCAAGACAGAGTGGCCATAATCGATCATTGACAACACCAAAGATTGGACCAAAGTCTTGAGCTGAGGGCAATTGCGTAGCTAGACATATGCCCGTCCGTGGCGGCCCCTGCATTTGCCCCCCTGCGGTTGTGTGTAGGGGGGGGGGGGGGGGAGGGGGGGGGGTGGTATTTCGTCAGCGGTCGCAGGTAAAGGGGGGTGCGAAAGGGTTTGGGAGGCTGCGGCTGCCCACAAAACTCGCCACCTCCATGCTACGCCACTGGCGCAGAGAGGAACTAGTCAACTCCCCACAGAAGACGCAGTTGGAAGCGCGAGGTCTGCTCCATAGCATTCTCTACGTATGTGAGTATATTATGAAGAAAGACCTCTAGTAGGTATATGGCATTGTCAGTGATGACAGCCTCCTTTCATGTGCGTAGACGGAGGCATTCGTGCCACACTACACCGACAAGCATAGCTGACATGTCTGCATGTGCACAATGGGGCAGTCAGAAAGCACTTTACAAACAAACCCACCAGAGACGCTGGTTTGTAAAAACAAGATTTGCATAAAGTGTGTTTTGGGACGGACCGCGAAAGCTCCTGTCTCGCAATGTAATTAGCGGATGCTTAGTGTGATCTAAGGCATTTGACAGTGCTCACAACGCGCCTAAGATTGTTGTAATAGGTGCTGTGTAACAAAATGCTACAGTGATTAAGCTATTTATAAAGTGGGCACCATAATTGTATTTAGAGGAAAATAGATATTTAAAGAATAAATATGCTAACTATATGGAACACTTAACTGATGTACTATGATACCTCACTTCCATTTGCTCACAATTTGCGTCCACTACAAGTGCAATAACTAATAGGAGAGAAGAGACTATATGAAAAGTTAAATACTTCCAGCACATTGGCTCAACGCGCTTATTGACTTTTACTAGGTTTTATGTAAAATTGTGAAATCTAAGCTTTTTCTATCAAAATAGTACATTACAGTTTAACATTTTAGTATGGCAGTCTTTGAAGATGGGGAGACAAGAAGGCTTCTTTGCTGCCAGAAGGCCAACATGCCCATACACAGCACGAGAATAATGTTTTCATCTTTTCTATGTTTGAATGATTTATGTTGCACCTTGCTATTCTTTTTTGGCACGCCATCGCAGCGGCTTTGCTGCCCCTGCATTGAACTGAGTCCGTGGGGCCATTACAGTTTCTCCGTTGTGACAGTCAGTTTTTTGTGTGTGATAAGTGTGCTTTGAGGTTTTTTTTAATATAGCAAGGGAAGAATACACGATTTGCCCAGAATCACAGGATGTTGAGCGCCGAGACTTGAACCTGGTTCCCCAGTTTGGAGGTCGAGCACTGTAGCCGTTAGGACACATCCTTGCCTCCCCTGTCCCTGCTCAGGGGGTCTCACTCCTCGCTTCTCCAATCTCCCTCCGAGATCACCTGGCAGCAGCTGGGACAGCCCCTGTCACTACCGTGCCATGGGCGGGGCCAGGAGACCGTCGCTGAAACACAGGGCAGCGGATGGACCTCCTCCGCGCTCACTGCGAGGCAAGAGACAGCTACAAATTCACCAGGACAGTAGACATGCATTTTTACTGCTTCCACAATAAACATGTGAAGCTCGGGCTGAGCCGGGCAGAACGATCGATCCAGTTAAACAGCTCTAAGAGACTGCTTCTAATCATCAAATATTCAGCACACATGACAGAAAGTCCTCTAGAAACGTGGACAGTTCTACCCCACTTCTGCGCAAACGGACCTGGCACCGTAGCCAGTGGTATGACGAATGAACCGACTGAGATGTGTCAGCCACAGCCCTTGTGTGTCTAGTCCACCAGGGGGCAGTCTTGCAATGAATGGGACAAGTCGCTCTTCAGGACCTGACACCCAGGCTCACTGCCCCACAGAACAATGCAGGTGCAGCACAAACACAAGCAGCGTTTGAAACGCTACGAATCAGCACGACAGGAAGAGCAAGATGAAAACATTATTTTTAATAATATTGTTCTTATTCTCATTATAATACATGGGAGCCTGAATCTCTGTATAAAAGCATGTCTCTAATTTCCTTATTGCATGCAATGTGTGACTTCTCTAGTCCCTGTGATAAAGAAAGGACTAGCTGCTCAACTGTGATAACTAATTACAGTTGAGTTCTGACATCAAAACGTCTTCTACCAGAGCCAGCAGGCAAGAGGAAAGTCTGAACATGGAACATAATTAAAGCTTCAGTTTACATAAAGAAAATAAGATCTTGAATTTCCCTTTTCTGCTCTACTTTTCTAGTTGAGCGGTGACAAGCAGAAAGGAGTTATATATTGCAATGTTAATTTTTTGCACTTTAGGTAATTATAGAAAGATGGAATCTCTGTATATTTCTATATGTTCTGATCTGCAGCGGTTTTGGGAAAAAATCTGACTTGTATCAAACTTATTCTAAAATATTTCTCATCAAATATCTAACTGCTTTTTGGCATGTTTATTTTGCACTAGCAAGTATACTTTTAATATTCATGTTTGAAAACAGTCTTTCTATTTTAAATGAAAAAGCAACCTCACAAAGAATTTAAGCGGTTTGAGGAAAAGGTGATGTGTGACCATGTATTATAATGAAAAAAGAACCCCGTGCCATATGCTCAGATGATACTGCAAGTTACCTCTGAGCACCATGACCATATCAAGGATCTTAGCCATCAGCCTCGATTCTCTATATGGCCACAGAACTCCACAGTGGTTTGAAATATCCTTAGAATGTGTGGCAGGGGGTTCATGGATCTCATACACTCAAGCTTTTTTTTTGCCTCAACATTCTTCAAGCTTTATACTGCGGACAGCTTTGAATTCAGTCTTGATTTATAAATCTGCACTGCGGACAGCAGGGTTCAAAACTTGAAAAGAGAAAGAGAAACAGTGTGAGAGGGAGGAAGAGAGAGAGAGAAAGAGTGAGAGAGAGGAAGAGAGAGAAAGAAAGAATGAGACAGAGAGATGAAGAGAACAAGAAAAAGAGAAAGTGTGAGAGAGAGAAAGGAAGAGATAGAGCAGGAGAGGGAGTGTTCACGCTGGAGAAAATCTTCACAGCTCACCTTTCTGCCACCAGTGTGTGTCCAACCACGTGCCGGGTCATAGTGCACCCTTGAGTTTAGTGATCTGAAAGATAGTATAGAATTAGTAATTGCAGAGTACATACAACTGCACACGCATATTCTGTGTTACGCCTCTGCGCACCCAGGCTGCTGTATTCCATCAACTCCCACTGCAAGGAGGTGTCCGTGCGCTCTTTTCCTCCCAGGGTGCTGTACCTCATCTACTCCCACTGAACAGCGGTGACTTCCCATTACTGCGCTCCCAGACTGCTGCACCCTATCCACTCCCAGTGCCCGGGGGTGAGTGCCCGTTCCTGCGCACACAGACTGCTGCACCCCATCCAATCCCACTGCCCGGAGGTGATTGTCCATTCCTACACACTCAGGTTGCTGCACACTATCCACTCTCACTGCCCAGAGGTGACATCTCGCTGCTGCGGAAGGAAGCTTCTCTACTCACCTTCTGTCACCAGCGTGTTTTAGAAGAGGGTCCACCATGTGCCGAAGCAACCTACTCAGGCATAGTTAGGATGGCCACACATCTTCGCAGATTCCACATACGTTGAGCTCTGGTGGTGTTGGGGGAGGGGGGACAGACAGCAATTCGTGAAACACAACTTGTTAGTTAAAAAGAAAGATAAGATTGTGCGTCATTCGTTCATCAAAGGAGAGTGGAAGAGAGAGAGAGTGATACTGAAGAGAATATTCGCAGCTCACCTTCTGTCACCGGTGTGTCTCTCACCACGTGCCGGGGCATAGTGCACCCTGAAGCTCCACATTTAAAAGATAGTAGAGAATTAGTAATTGTAGAAAGTCCAGTATGCAGGAATAAAAAGACAAAGACAGTAATTCTGTTGATGTGAATTGATCCTCAGAATATGTCTTGTATGCAACAAATTTAAAGCAAGAATGACTGAACAGCCATTAATTTCTACTTCTCAACTTTCTCATATGTAAAACATAACATTCCGAAAGCGACGCGAAGCAGCCACGAGCTGTGACACGAATGTCACACTCGTGTCTACATACTTTGATGCTTGCAACACACCATACCTACTTGAAAACAAGCATATGCAATACAATAGGTCTGGCATTAATAAAGTTTGAGCTATTGGCATTGCTAAATAATGCAACACCAATAGCTCAAACTTTAATAATGCGAGACCTATTGCATTGCAAATGCTTGTTCTATGATAGCGTTGAACTTAAAGTGATATTGCACAAACCATTATGTATGACACAAATTCTTTAACAGGAATAAAACAAAGGAAGATGTTATGAATGGTAATTGGCACTATCTTAATGTAGAGTATAATAACAATGCCCTCTCACACCCCTCCCTCCCCTATTAAAAACACAAACATCTGCATGGTCAAAACTATTTTAATGGGCTTCGTTTTATCAACAATTACTAGAAGTAGTAATGTTTTCAATTCGGCTATAGAAAACAAGTGGTGCACAGCCACGCACGTGGTTTCAATTATCACGCCTGTGTCTGGGCACGATAACTGAAACCCCATGTCCTATTGGTGTCTATTATGCACAGCAAGCGTGTAATAGACACCAATAGGCCATGGGCGGAGCAATGCGCCCACCTTTAGCCAATTGCGTGCAGCCTTTTAGAATAAGTCGCACGCAAAGGGCAATGGGGAAGCACGGAAGGAAACACACACGCACAACCGTGTGCGATTCCTAGGTTAGGTTCATATCTCAGTTTTTTTCACTTACAAAAAGTGTCGCGCTACGCACTGCAATGAAGGCAGGAGCTGTACTGCGCACAGCAACACAGGCACGAGTCCTAAAACAACTGAGAATGGAAAGGTTGTCAAAATAAGACAGTAAATTTAAGGGTACATATTTGTTGGACTTGGCCCTTCTGGCAGGTTCACCCCTAATCTTTTTGCTTTTAGTATGTGATCTGTGTTAGTAATTTTTGGTCTCTGTGCACTTTTTCCCTGTGTCCCAGAGTAAAGTGCGTGCGTGTAGTGGGGCTGGCGCGCCCTCCCATAGGAATGCATGGGTGATGTGTGTGTCCATGTTAATTCCAGATGTGTGGGGAGTGCAGGCTCGAGTTTGGTATGTGCGAACTCGTGAGATTGAATGCTGCGCAATGATGTATGCGGTGTGTATGTGTCTAGTGTGGAAGTGCCACTTCTAGACATTGGTGTGTGTGCAGTAAGGGTGCTGCTGTGTCATTGGCTGGAGCTGGCTGGTGAGCCTGGCTTCAGGAGTCTGGATGGGTCTGCCCGGTGGTGAGTGTTGAGATTAGCATGAGTGATGTGAGGGAGGGGTGCACGTGGGTCCTGAATAGGGCTGGGCTTTCCCCACACAATGCTGGCTCTGCCCCCTGTGGTGCGTCTAATGACCCTTGCCCTGCCAGTAAATAGAGTGAGGGGCTGAGCACATCAAGAGTGCTCAAAAACTAGCTGCGACTGGTTTTTACCCTCACCCTGAGCAAAGAAAAAGGATTTTACAGTATAAGAAGGGGCTGTGTCCCCTTACAATTTGTTCTCTTCCAGGATCCTATCTGAGGGGGGCTGCTGCTGTTGCTGGGCGCCAGGAGGACTGCCACTTGGATTGCCTCCCTGCCTGGAGGCCCAGTGGCTCTGGGCCCAGCCTTGCCCCTGCCTGCCTAAAAGAACTTTGCTGGACTTTGTTTCCTTATAGCGCAGGGGAACGCTGTTTGGTGCCCTTCTAGCGCTTAGGAGCCCTTTATTTTCCACTAGCGCTGGGGAAGCGCTTTATGTTCACAGCCAGTGACCACCCGGCATTACCTCGCTAGATAGCGGCATTACGAGTGCCCACCTCGATTTATTGATTGCTGGAGAACCGGATCGTGCCACCAGTTGCTTTCCCCCCCCCCGTCGGGCCACCGCGCTGCCTGCGACGACCCGGAAGCCGAAGGTGTCACCCGGAAGTCCCGCCCCGCAGCACGAGAGGAAGAGCAGGGCGGCGGAAGGCAGGCAGGGCTCCGGTGTTGTAGGAGAGCCCGCACCGCCACGAGGGAAGAGACACGCTGCCCCCCCGCAACCTCGTTCCAGCCGGAGAAACCCAGCAGAGAAGTGCCGACGCTGCGAGGAGACGCCGCCTCTCGAAGTAGCTGGTGAGTGCGGGCGTGCCCCGGGTCGCTTCTCTGTTGGGCAGTATCAGGGGCCTACCGAGGGACGATCCCTGAGAGGCTCGGAGGCATCTTGTGCTTTGAGTCCCATAGGGGGGACTCCACCGATGGCCGCATTTCCTTAGGGCCCGACGCTCCAACCCCAGGGGCATTGCCTTTTATTCGAGGCTCAGCGCGCCCCTTTATATTTACGAGCCTGCGAGGCTCTGAAGGGCATTTCTTTGATTCCGAGTCCCCACAGGGGGGACTCCAACGTTCGGGGCACATTTGTGACGAGCCCCGAGAGGCTCACGGGGCATAGTTGCTTTGAGTCCGCGAGGAACTCCAATGTTGTGGGCCCCATTGGTTCAGAACCTGCGAGGCTCAGGGGCATTTCTGTTTTCGTGCCCACGAGGCTCAAGGCCCGCATTTTGTGTATTTAGAGTCCGAGAGGCTCAGACCGGCCCATTTGTTTGTCGAGCCCCGAGAGGCTCGAGCCCATAATTGTTCTTGAGCCCTGAGAGAGGCTCAGGGTGCCATTCTGCTTTTTAGAGCCCAGCAAGGCTCTTGGGGGACACAAGTCAGTTGTTCAGAGCCTGTGAGGCTCCCACGTGGCCCCATTATTGTATCTCCAGCTGTCCAGCACTTAGTGGGCAGCTGCTACATTTAGGTTTGTGTTCTTGGCTGCCTGCGCAGCCTGCCCTGACATCTTGGACTAAGGGCATTTCAGCCCTTGCGAGGCCAGTTGGCCTGAGGGACAGTTCTAGTGTAGTGCCTATGTGCACCTTGCGCAATCTGTGATTTACTTGCTAATGTGATTTCTGCGCAATTGTTATTACTTACACCTCTGAATGTTTTTATGCTTCATGTGTTTTGCTTCTTTCCCCATGTTTGGTGCTTAGGTGATTGTTTTTTCTCCTATAGGTCCTGCTAGTAAGGTCCTAGTTCCCTGCGTGATTTTCCTAAGGTGGTTAGGGTTGCGTAGGAGGTACTTACCTTCACCAGTAATTACTGGTTGTGTGCTACATGTACTGTTTTGATGCTACAGTTATTATAGGTTCTATGTGCTAGTGTTATACCTACAAGTATTACTATTCCTACAAAGTGCTAATTACAACAAGTTCTAGTTCTAAAAGTGCATACCCCTGACAGTGGTCTATGTGGCCCTGTGCTGTACATAATCCCCTGTAAATTCTGCCCGTGCCTGTTGGCACATTGTAAAGTGTGTGTTTTTATCTAATGTGTTTTACTATAATACAAAGGCTATTTTTTATATAACCCTGTGTGGAGTTTCCTTTGTGGTGGGCCTTGGGTGTTGTTGCTGGGTGCGCGCGCAAACGCTTTACCCATCGCCTCCGTGATTAGCCTTGCTGCTCGCGTCACGTTACCTAGAGGGTGAGCAGGGGTTATCTTGGTGTGTAACTCCCTTGCCCTGACTTGGGAATGGTGATCTCTGACTGACTCTGGGCCGAGCCCTGGCCAGCCAGGGGTCCCGTTTCTAACAATACTATAAAAAAAAAAATACTGATCTACTTTGCTACAGATGTGGGAGCGATGGACATTTGGGCGACTATAAAAACTGTCCTGCTATTCGAATAAAAATCTAAATGCAATAAGACAGGGTATATACGACTGCGTACGCCTAAATCGCTGTGTCCCCTTTTTGTATCCAGTCTGCTGCACCCGATCTACTTCCTCCGCTACGCATCCATGCCTCACTGCTCACCTTTTCGCAGACAGGGCACCTTCTGCATCATGCAGTCCCGCTCTGCCACCAAGAAGTCTCACATTTGGTGCTGAGTCTTGATATCACTATGGCAAAGGACATACTCATGCACCCATCATCATCGCAGGTTGCTCACCCACTCAGTCCTTGTGGTACCACTAACTCAGTGACCAAAGAGGGCATGCTTGTGGTGGTAGGCCTCCCTGTTTGATGGTTCAGGCCTACATGAGGTGTCCGGACCACCAGGACGGGCCATCACAGCGCATGCGATGGGAGCAACTCTAAAATGACGTACAGCACGTGCGCCCGGTCTTTTTTATTGGTAGGGTCTCGTGTCCTGTGACGTTTGTGCTGGATGGGTGTGGTGTGGGTGTATACTAGCCATGAGAGAGTGTCTGTGCCATTCTGACAACTAGACCTGTGACTAGCAGATCACTACAATGAAAATCTGGACCATGAGCCTTGTTGTCTTTTCCTGTAAGCGTTTGTGGAGTGGAGTGGGCTGGCCTGACGTATGCCAGTGCTGCGTGAGGCTGTGAAGAAGGACTCTGGAGCTATGGGCGTGGCTCCGTCATGAACTATATGAGAAATCAACTGATTCAGGTGTCTGTGTTGTAGTGCTGCCATCACCACCGTTCCCTCTAGGGCGTGCGCACCTCCCCTGACGTCAGCGCACACCACCTCACGTGGAGTGCGCACACAGGACGTCGCTAGAAAGAGTCACACTGCCGGGCTCTTTAAAGAAGCGAGCGGCGAGATTCATGCAGTGGCGGCAGAGCGGGCGTGAGGAGTGCAGGTAAGGAGGCGGGGGGGGCTGGTGGGGATTGTGGCGCTTGCGGCTATGTAGGAGCGCGGTGCAGACTGTGGCCTTTTGTTTAAGTATTTCTGTTAATCGGAGCCCCTTCACGGACTCTGATTAACATCAATACTTAAACAAAAGGCCACAGTCTGCCCCGCGCTTTACTAACAAAAGCGTAGTCAGTTTCCAAACACAGCGCGTACTTTAGCACACTCTGTGTTTGGAAACTGTCTCTACGCTTTTGTTAGTAAAGCGCGGGGCAGACTGTGGCCTTTTGTTTAAGTTAAGGGGCTCCGATTAACAGCAATACTTAAACAAAAGGCCACAGTGGGCAGTCAGGAGGGCGGGCCGCAGGAGGCACAGCGGCTGGGTAAACGAGCGGAACAGAAGGCAAGAGGGCAGAAAGGCAGAAAAAAGCGTGGGACAGAGGGCAGAAAGGCACAAAAAACGAGTGGGACAGAGCCAGAGGGCATAAAAGCACAAAAAACGAGTGAGACAGAGCCAAAGGGCATAAAGGCACAAAAAACGAGTGGGACAGAGACAGAGGGCATAAGGCACAAAAAAACGAGTGGGACAGAGGGCATGAAGGCACAAAACGAGTGGGACAGAGGGCATAAAGGCACAAAAAACGGGTGGGACAGAGACAGAGGGCATAAAGGCACAAAAAAACGAGTGGGACAGAGACAGAGGGCATAAAGGCACAAAAAACGAGTGGGACAGAGGGCATAAAGGCACAAATACAAGTGGGACAGTGGGCATTAAGGCACAAAAAAATTAAGGCACAAAAAACGAGTGGGACAGAGACAGGGCATAAAGGCACAAAAAACGAGTGGGGCAGAGACAGAGGGCATAAAGGCACAAAAAATGAGTCGGACAGAGGGCATAAATGCACAAAACGAGTGGGACAGAGCGCATAAAGGCACAAAAAACGAGTGGGACAGAGACAGAGGGCATAAAGGCACAAAAACGAGTGGGACAGAGGGCATAAAGGCACAAAAAACAAGTGGAACACAGAACAGAAAGGCACAAAAAACAAACGAGTGGGACAGAGCCTGAGGGCATAAAAGCACAAAAAAATGTATTGGACAGAGACAGAGGGCATAAAGGCACAAAAAACGAGTGGAACACAGGACAGAAAGGCACAAAAAACGAGTGGGACAGACCCAGAGGGCATAAAAGCACAAAAAACGAGGGGGACAGAGACAGAGGCCATAAAGGCACAAAAAACGAGTGGGACACGAGTAGGACAGAGAGGGCATAAAGGCACAAAAAACGAGTGGAGAGTGTGTACTCCATGAGAGATCACGATTGTACTTGTTAGGATTAATATCCGTTCTTTCAAGTCGTCATACAAAGGACAGAACTATTTCAGGTTGCAGTGTGGCATCTTTATTACTTTTTAGTGAGACATGGACAGCTTACACGTGTTTCGCCCCCTATTGGCGAGTTGCGCCGGGGCTTTCTCAAGGCTATTTCCATATATACAGTGTATATTATTACTGTTTCCTATTTTGACAATATCCAAGAGACAAAACGTTCAATACTCGAGGAGCAAGAGTTCTTCTGTAAGTTTTTAAGGCTGAGAGTGCAGTTCAGTCCCTGCTCCCAGTACTCCGTCTACGGGTTAGTCTATGGGTTGAATACCTGGGATTCAACCCATAGACTAACCCGTAGACGGAGTACTGGGAGCAGGGACCGAACTGCACTCTCAGCCTTAAAAACTTACAGAAGAACTCTTGCTCCTCGAGTATTGAACGTTTTGTCTCTTGGATATTGTCAAAATTGGAAACAGTAATAATATACACTGTATATGTGGAAATAGCCTTGAGAAAGCCCCGGCGCAACTCGCCAATAGGGGGCGAAACACGTGTCGGCTGTTCATGTCCCACTAAAAAGTAATAAAGATGCCACAATGCAACCTGAAATAGTTCTGTCCTTTGTATGACGACTTGAAAGAACGGATATTAATCCTAACAAGTACAATCGTGATCTCTCATGGAGTACACACTCTCCACCTTTCAAACTTGCATCTTTGTACGAAGCTCAAGAGGTCCAGAGCTTCGAGTGTGTCTTCATTCACCTATAAAAGCAGCTTATCAAAGTGTTGTTTAAACCTTAGAATCCTTGGACCTTGCCTGTCTTGCTGGTAACAAAAAACGAGTGGGACAGAGGGCAGAAACGCACAAAAAACGAGTGGGACAGAGGGTATAAAGGCACAAAAAACGAGTGGAACACAGGACAGAAAGGCACAAAAAACGAGTGGGACAGAGGGCAGATAGGCACAAAAAACGAGTGGGACAGAGGGCAAAAAGGCAAAAAAATGAGGGGAACAGAGGGCAGAAGGTCACAAAAAATGAGGGAAAAATGAGTGGAAAGGAAGGCAAAAGGGGCACAAAAACGAGTGGCACAGAGGGCAGACGGGCACAAAAAACGAATGGCACAGAGGCAAAATACAGAAATATAGGGGCAGCTAAGAACAGAAGGCAGAACGGGCAGAGAGGCTTGGGGGCAGCGAGGGGAACAGAAGGGAAAACTGGGCAGAGGCACGGGCAGCGAGGGGTACAGAAGGAAAGACCGGGCAGAGAGAGCACGGGGACAGCGAGGGGAACAGAGGGAAGAAAAAGGGGCACGGACCACGTACAGGCAGCGGGGAAGACAGACAACAGCAGTCACAGGCACAACAATGAAAATACAGGCAATACAATAAATTTGCAACCTGCCCTTAAGACCCTTATTGTGGCGCTGTATGTGTGAAAATGCACCATCTTTTCACTTTTTATAAAGTGAATGTTTTGAGTGCCCTTTGGTGCCGCAGACACATACGGTTTAGTTCCTAGCGCACATAGCCATGGTTGCAGCGCACAGAGACCCTCCACTGCCGCACACAGAGGAAAAAAATTAGAGGGAACATTGGCCGTCACCCTGGTCTTAAACGTAAATGTGTCATTATGTCAGTGAAGTCCCAAAACATGGTCAACATGGAAGGTACGGGGTATCACTGACCCTGTATTCATCCATAGTTCCACATATAACAGATGGTGAACATGACGCATTTCTGTGGATATGAATGTTTATTGCACATTCAGTGGAGTGTTGTAGCTATAGCACTACAGGGCTATGAAACCTTCAGGTTGCAGTATTTAGCACATGAAGAGCAGATAATTAGAGTGAGGCTCTTGGTCAGAGTTCAGCTGAGCCAACATATATACTTATCTGGTCAGTCGGGTACACTGTCGAACTTGGTGCTGGATACCAGTGTTCGAGCCTCAAAGTCGCGTACACATCCTGTTATTGTAGAAAAATCACGTCTGAAAGTGTAATGTAAAATACGGTGCTCATTTAAAACGCTGAAATACTTTTGGGTCGAGTTCGCGATATATAAATATGATACAAAAAAAAATCTGTCAATCGCAGGCACTTATAAATTTACTATACGCTTTGCTTGCAGTACTGTAATGATCCAGTTTCTGAGTTCGTACTTGTAGAACGAGCGAGAGAAAGTTACATAACCAACGTTTTTCCTACTGCCAGAGGTAAGATGGTTGCATACGCTGTTTACAGCACAATGTAATGTGGTAGGGCCCAGGGACAGCATTATACAAACATAATGAATACACAGACACAGATAGATAGTTGAACTGGGTACAGGCAAGTGTGCTCAACTCCATTTTATTACCAGGGTCACATGTCCAGTTATGTCTGTGCTGGGTGAATGTGGGGTGAGTGTAAGCTAGCCCTCCAGATATCGTTGCTGTTGGTAACAAGTACAATAGTAATCATCAAATCATACACAGATATTCCATCTTAAAGGGTTTATGACTTGGGCTGCACAAATGTAGGAGCACTACATGTAAAATAATACACAAAAGATATTATTGTAAAGGGTTCATGACTTGTGGTGCACTGAGGAAGGGGCAGCAGATCTGAAATCATACACAAAACATTCTATCATAAAGGGTCCATGAGTTTTGCTGCACTGAGGTAGCTGCATCAGAAGCATTCAGCATCTGTGGACCCAGCTATGATATGATTTGGTTGGGTCGCACTAGGAGCATTGTCTGTTGCCAACTGGACTGCGTCATGTGTAATCGCGATTCGAACAAAAGATGAAACGCATGCAATACATTGTTGAAACGTGTAGGTTTCAGGGACATTATAGTTCAAATTGTGAGCTGTGCTGTCCGCAGTGTAGACTGCCATTCAGTATTCGTTTGGAGTTGCAACATGAATTTGATTATTGTACTAAACCTATAATTGATATAAAACAAGTTATGGAAGGAAGGATACTAAAAGGATATTGTGTAGGTTTGAGGGACGTTATACTAAGTTTCGTACTGCACTCTACAATTAATAAACGAACAGTCAATTTAATTGTGAGCCCTGATGACCGCAGTGTAGGCAGGTGGCAGCAGTCTGCAAGGGCCCACGGCCACGTGGCATTGAGTAGATCTGGACAGTATTGGCAATTCAGCGTGTGTGCAGCCAGCAATGAGAATGGTACACTGAGTTAGTGGCACCTGAAGAAACTAGTTTGTGTGGAGCCTGGGATTATGCGTGGCCTGGGCAGGCCGCACTGGTAGCAATGTCTTTTGCCTACTGAATTTTGCCCTAATAAGGCCACATACCGATGACTTGTGGTGAACTGAGTTAGTGGTACGTCTGGCACTCAGCGTGTGCGCAACCTGAGATGATGTGTGGTCCGAGCGGGCCGCACTAGGAGCATTGTCTGTTGCCTACTGGACTGCATCATCTGTAATCGCAATTCGAGCAAAAGGTGGAACATGTATGGAAAACATTGTCGAAATATGTAGGTTTCAGGGACATTATAGTTCAAATTGTGAGCTGTGATGTCTGCAGTGTACTCTGCCATTCAGTGTTCATTTATACTTGCAGGATGAATTTGGTTATTGTTCTAAACCTATAACTGATATCAAACAAGTTCTTGAAGGAAGGCTACTAAAAGGATATCGTGTAGGGTTGAGGGACGTCATACTTAGTTTTGTACTGCACTCTGCAATTAATGAATGAAGAGTAAATTTATTTGTGAGCCCTGATAACCCCAGTGTAGGCAGGAGGCAGCGGTTAGCAAGGGCCCGCGGCCAAGTGGTGTTGAGTAGAGCTGTACAGTATTGGCAATTTAGTGTGTGTGCAGCCAGCGATGATAAGTGGTGCACTGAGTTAGTGGCACCTGAAGCAACCAGGTTCTGTGGAGCCTGCGATGATGCGTGGTCCGGGCAGGCTGCAGTGGCAATGTTTTTTGCCTTGTGTTTTCTGCCACGTGGCAATGATTTATGGTGCACTGGGTTAGTAGTACCTCTGGAGCTCAGTGTCTAAGTACCCTGCGATGATGTGTGGTCGGGGGGGGGGGGCTGCGCACTCGTAACAATTTCTTTTGCCTATTGAATTCTGCATCAATTCGATTTTCGAGTGATAATATGCCTCATTACTGACATAAACCTGTTCACTCTTTTTTGCGATGACTTGTGGTGCACTGAGTTAGTAGTACCTTTGGAGCTCAGTTTGTACGTACCCTGTGATGATGCCTGGTACGGAGGGGGCCGCACTGGTAGCAATGTTTTTTGACTTGTGAATTCTGCCTTAATAAGGCCATGTGGCGATGATTTATAGTGCACTGAGTTAGTGGTACTTCTGGCGCTCAGCATGTGCGCACCCTGCGAAGATGCGTGGTCCAGGCGGGCAGCACTGGGAGCAATGTCTTCTGTCTAAAGGATTGTGCCTCAATAAGGCCACGTGGCGATGACTTGTGGTGCAATGAGTTAGTGGCACCTGAAGAACTCAGTGTGTGCGCACCCTGCGATGAAGCGTGGTCCGGGTGGGCCGCACTAGTACATTGTATCTTGCCCACTGAACTGTTACATCTGCAATCGCCATTCCACCTGAATAGTGAGCCCTGCTGTTCGTAGTGTAGCTCGAAGGCAGTAGTCAGAAGAGTCATCGAGGAATGCTTTTTGTCACATCATTTAACAAAATCTGAGGACATAAAGTACAAATGTCTCTGCATTAAATAAAGCAAGTCTGAATTCCATGCTGTCCGTAGTGTAGATCAAGAGTTGAATTCAAGTTGTGAACCCTGCTGTCCTCAGTGTAGATCGAAGGCAGTAGTCAGCACAGACATCGAGGAATGCTTTTTGTCACATCCTTTAACAAAATCTGAGAACATAGAGTACAATTGTCTCTGCATTAAATAAAGCAAGGTTAAATTCAATGTTATCCGTAGTGTAGATCCAAATCAAAATTCAAGGTGTGAACCTAGCTGTCCGCAGTGTAGATCAAAGGCAGTATTCGATACAGACATAAATCTTTGGTGCTGTGCGGTGGGTTGGCAGGAGGCCTGTGTTGAGGAAGCCCTTGGTCATGGCGGCAGCCATGTGAAAGGGTGAGGGCCATCGCTCTAGCAGACTCTTTTGTCTTCGCACAAGCATAGCCTATGTATTTATACTCTTACGCTGGAGTTGAACATTGGACCAGCCCACTCCGCTTCCGCTTCAACCGGGGGGACAGCACAGCTACATGACTTGAGATATTCCTCAGTGTTTGAGATAATATGGGTTCGTCCACTGTTCAGTACACTACATGTATCAATACTATATCTCCACACGGAAAGGTTTGTTATTTGTATAGTGAGTTGTGTACAGCATATCACCGGTACATTTGGGATTGTGTAACTTATTGTTGATGTGTGAGTTCACTCCCTTATACATAGTTGGTTGTCACATCACTGAACATTCAGCTATTGTGCAGTTGAGGGGATATGGTATTTTGGGAAGGTCCGTTGTCATGTTTTGCGCTGCCTCTGAGGTAGCAGGAGGAGAGTGGTCCGTGGGGGTGGTTGTGGTGGCACTGGGTGTTATGATTTTGTTGGGTGTCGGAGCTGCATGATAAGTACCTCTATCACATATTCGTCTTTAGACATGGGTGTGAGTTGGGTGTAATTCACACAGTAGACAGTCGACCTCCTTACACCAGTTAAATGTTGATGTTAATTTGTTACTAGTAAGTGGGGCTATCATCTGTTTTTAGGTAGCATTCCAGATTTGGCTAGTTGTTGAAAATATGGGGAAGTAGTGTTTTCGTGTTTTTTTTCAATGGGAACGCCTAGTTTGTATATCATTAGCATTAGTTGTGGTTCTTGTTTGGGGCGATTTTGTTGGCGGAAGGAATCAATGGAAGAGTGGTGATATTTGCAGTTTTTACTCGATGAGAATAGGATGATAATTAAAAAAGACAGAAAAAAACAGATATGCTTAATGATATATAATTAGAAATTAGCATTTAAAAAAACCTTTGAAATTCACTGCAAAAACCATAGGTTTCAGGAATGTTATAGTTAGGAATTATTTGCTAAACAACAAAAGGGTGAAAGTTCCAACAAAAAAAAAAAACTTCAAATAGAAAAATTTCCTTTGAGGTTAAAGTGAAAGGGAAGGGGGGGTATAGAAATCAAAACATAAAACTGGTTATATAAGAACCCTCACTCACCAACCTAGTGGTGAGATGCTTCATCACTGGGTTCCCACTGGAAAGACCTAATGTCTTTCCAGTGTGCTACAACGCCTGTTTACAGCGGAGCTGGTTCTTGTGTGTGTTGAGGGTGCAAAAAGGAAAGCCAAATCGTGCTAGGTGAGTGCAAAAAGGTTAAAAAGTGCGTAGTTGTGACTGTCAACTATTTTATTAATAGTCCAACTAGTAATAATAAAATAGTTGACAGTCACAGGCGCAATATCTATTAGGGGTAAGAGAGTGAACTAGTATACCCTTACTCTCTCTTTGTTAACATATAGTTAGGAATTAGCATTTAAAAAACCTTAGAAATTCACTGAAAAAATCCTAGGTTTCAGGGGTGTTATAGTTAGCTGGACATTTCACTCATACAAAACCATTGAAATTCCTCCGTTATAGTTAGTTGTACTAACTATAACTTGCGCACCCGCAATCCATTGCTGATGATGTCACATATTACATAATTCATGACATGGTCAGTGACATCACTGATGACATCACCGATGACATCTCAAATGACATCCCTGATGACACCATCCAGTGAATGTGGTTTGGTGCCATATTTAAATAAGTATTATATATATAGTAATCTGCATTGAAGACTGAGTGGCTGTATAAGTGTCTGGATGGAGGATTTAGTAGCACTGTGATTGACTGTCTAAGTGACTATAAAAGTCAACTGTATTTCTACATAGAATTCAGAACTATATTCAGTCTACTGTTGAACAAGTAACCCCAAGAAAAGAAAACATGTACATATACCAAAAAGACTAAATACATAACTCATCCAGACACATACAGACTCATACAGCATTCACAAAAAAGTGCATCTGGGAAAAAGGGGAGACTAAAGATTGCAAGATCTCCACGACCAAGTGTGATGTATATGTTCACACTTGGTCTGAACATTAGGTCAACGCGCGTTTCAGTGGCATGAAGGGAGTAGTGCGGCCACCTTCTTCAGGACCTTTCCAGATACTCACAAAAGTTACAAAACACCCAGGGGACAGACTATGGGGATGGCCATTATACTGCTAACGGAATGTGCAGCAGCATCTTGTAAAGAGAATGTATGATATAGAACACTTTCATGTAGTGTCCAGTGGATGAAAAAATTGTGTTTCAACAGAGACAGTGTCTCAACGGGACTCAAATTTCTAGTTCGGTAAAGCAAGACGTTTATGCAGATGCTTTTATTCCCAAAATCGTATGGCTTTAAGTTGCACTGAGTCCAATAACTCATAACTGTGTAGGGTTTAAAATGACATCCTCCTACCAACAAGCTGCAGAAATTAATCAAATAAATCTCCTGTGCGTAGATACGTGGGCCATCAATCCTCCAGCCGACTGGAAATTTGAAAGGCTCTGCCCCTCTCAGATACTTATTCCAAGTTCTCTGGGTCAAGCAGGAGGTCACTGCTGACCAATTGGAGCAGGGCAACTCCCCAAGAATATGACCACATCCTGTAAAGTGTGGCATTATTTTGTCCCAGAGTGCACCAAATCCTCCAAATTCATAATGGCTGATTTTCCAGCAAGGAGGTCAGAGCAGGCTAAACACATCCCTATGATGGCTTACATTCCATAAACACTACCCCTTGCATCTGTGCATTCCTTCCATAAACCTAGCTCTGGCTGAGGGGAAAAGTTATGAGTTGTAAATTACACTAAGGCCTCCCATTCTCCTTGAAGACCATGGTTTACGACTCCTCCCCTTGCTCTGGCATTCCAGTGTAGCAGCACACTGCCCTCCAAGCAGAGCTAGTCAACCCCAGGGGCTCTTTATCACCTCTTCAAGGCACCGTTGCTAATCCAGTTAACTCTGATCAATCAGGACAGACCACTGGAAGGCTGAATCTGGACTTACAAACAAAAAGGTCTTATAACTTCCTGTAGGTACACTTTAGGAGAATTTGAACCATATCATATTATTGAGTTTATTAATACCATTCGGGGAAGTCTTTGAATGGGACTTCTAGCCCTCCCCTATCAAGAGTTATTAGTTGATAACTTCCTACCATGTTAACCTATGTAGCAGGGGATTTGTAATGGGAACAAGCATTTGCAATGCAATAGGTCTCGCATTACTGAAAGTTTGAGCTATTGGCGTTGCATTATTGTTTGCAACAGCAATAGCTCAAGCTTTCAGTAATGCGAGACCTATTGCATTGCGATAGGTCTCCCTATTGCATTGAAATAGGTCTAGTATTTACGAGAGTTTAAGCTATTAGCATTGTAAGAGACAATGCCATTGATTTATATTTTAAAAACAAAAATAAAAGGCATCTGAGAAATCTCTGTTAACTTCAGACCTAGTTGTGACACACATCACTTATGTGCCCAAAATCATCTCTTCACATAACAATAGTATGCTTCCTTCACGGGGCCTTACAAATAGGAAGGCATTTATCATGTTGAATTTCTATATGCAGACCAGCTTGTTTGTGGTTTCACTCTAAACATATAAGTAGTTCATATGTTCTGCTGTTAACTATTCTATGTCTACAAAACACATATGTTTATATGCCCACTGTTTTCTACAGAAACATGTTTATATGCCCATTCAAGATGCGTATTTGCTCCATGATCGGTTGTATTGAAAACCTTAGACGCAAAGGTCTGAAGAGGCTTGATGGTGGTGAATACAACGGAAAAGATAGATGTCAGTGCGTGCTAGAGGTTGGGTAGGGGGGGGTGGTGACAGACTAAAAGATAGAGCTATGGAAAGGGTAGGGAGATGCAAAGATTGAGTTGAGAATGAGGTAGCTATGAGAGAGGAACACAAGGGATAGAGAATAGTGGATGACATAGATAGAAAGGGAGACTGTGAAAATAGAGTTTAGAGGTGGCCAGAGCGACTGTGAGATGGAACTATGAGAGATATAAAGAGTACCAGTCAAATATATAGTTAAATAGTCCAAAGGCATCACTGTTTCAATGACACTACACGTCTTTGTGCGAATACTGAGCCTAGGTTCTGCAACACAAGGCTAGATATCCAGCAAAGCACTATATTTTTTTCAAATTCACATATTCAGTAAGCAAAAATGGATCAATCATTCCACAATCGTAATTTAATAAATATTTAGATAGACAAATTATGGTTAGGCAGTATAATAGTTTCCATAGAGAAAGAACAGTGATTAAGCCAAACTCAAACAGCTATTAAGCATTATAGCTTGCTGCTGAGGGCAATAATGAATGATGGGCCCAAGCTAGAGATACAGGCCTGAACCACAGACAAGGGTGTGTAACCAAGATAACCGTCTTTCACAGCTGTTATAGCCCAAGGGCTCTAAGGATATCACAACATTCCACCCAGTGTGGGAAAAATGTAATACATTTTGTATTTCAAATAATTTTTATTGAAAATTTTGAAAAGTAAAACCAGAGAGTGCAACCAATGCACCCAAGTAATACATTTTAAAGGAGAAAAAGAAATACTAAGACTCGAACTTTAGAGCAGAAGGTATTACTAGCTGTGAGCCACTTCAATGTTTTTAACGGAGAGCTCAACATTCCAATGTATTAAAAGAAATTATGCATCTCTGTTCTGGCAGAGAGAGAATAGCTACATCACATCTCACATTCTGTGCATAAACATCAAGGGATCAGTTCTCAATTAGCTTGGGTTGAGGTGAAAAACCAACTCCAGGCTTTTCTCATGGCTACTTAACAGTATGAAATTCCAAAATAGAGACTATTGTTCCGGTTAGGATCTATAACTACTTTTAATAATCTATTCCTTCAACAATAATACGTAGTTTAACGCCCAAAACCTCCACATGATTTATAGAATACATAAAGGATCGATCCATTTTCATTAAAATGAGCAAGGCTGCTTGAATATTTTGCCAAAACTCTGCAGTTCTAATAGTTTACAAATTGATTAAATACTTTTCTACAAGCATAAAAGGGAACGAAGACCGCAAACATAGTTCCACAGATAAAAGCACATACATGGACTGACAGCGCATTCCTACTAAAGTATAATGACATTTAAAGACAAGTTACTCTCATCTGATGTTCAAAGCAAAAAACAGTCATCAAAACGTACTCCTAAGGAGCACCTAATGAGCAAGTGCACCAGCATTCACAATTCCATCAGTCTAGGCTGCAAATAAGGCTAGTAATAATGATATTGTAATTATGACGGGACAGCAGCAATCCAGCTAAAATTAGGTTCGTGAGAGGGACATTGGGGGTCAAGATGATAGTATAACTTCCTACTGCGTGCATTACGTCCAATTGTAATTGAAAGCCTGAGTTTACATATGGCTGCTTCAAAAGAAGTGGAAGTATTGCAGCACAAGAGAATGTTGGGATCAGGAGTCAACATGCACTCTCCCACGTGGGAAATAGAGAGCAGGGAAGCAGACATGGAAACCCTGTTTTAGCAGCCGCCCCTGCAGGAACAGACAGAAAGACAACTGTAAAACTAAGGGATGATATAGATTGGTCTCACAACTGGGCGGCGAGGTGTACAGCGAAACCACAGGTAAAGAAGTACTGCAACTGTAGGTACCAGGAAGTGATAATGCATGCCTCTCACTGTACAACAAATGAAGTCTGTTTTGTCTCTTTCTAGCATTCAAATGACTGTTTCTTAGTCACTCTTCAATTCGTGCTGCTCTCCCGACCTGCGATCAATAAGCCAGAATTAATTCAAAGGAGTAAAGGAAACAGCAGTATTACTTCTGGGTGCAAACCAGCTCTTCCGTTCACAGGACAAGGGGGACTACACAAATCCAGTGGTGGCCGGGCGCATGCGTGGTAGCTGCACCATGTGATTTGTGAATCACAATTGTGTAAATTGCAGCTTCATCCGGCTCACTCCTGGTTTCTGCTTTAGCAGACATTTTGGAAGTCGGAGTTTCTCCTTAATAGTTTGCAGTGAAATAATTTTAAGAAATGGGACGTTATCCTTGCAAAAATCACAGTTCTAACACAGATGCAGCCGGCAACATTTTCTCATCCAATGGTAACAAGCGGCAGTGAAAGCAATCGCGAAAGTGAAAGCGATCGCTATGGAAAAACAAACAGGTCCGCGAGTGGTTTCAAATATCGCGCCTGTGTCTGGGCACGGTAATTGAAAACACATGGCAGCGGGGTGCGTAACAGACACCAATAGGCCATGGGCGAAGCAATGCACCCGCCTTTGGCCAATTGCGTGCTGTCTTTCATAAAAAGACGCACGCAAAGGCCAATAACGTGGCCCAACGGAAAAGCACACGCACGAGCGTGTGCGATTCCTAGGTCTGTTTCCAAACCCCCTACAAGATGTCTCTCGCTACGCGAGCATTGCTACACACTGCAATGCTAGGCGCGAGACCTAAAAATTACTTGGGCAATTTTTCCAGCACCAGGACCTAAAAAAACATATGTTATAAGTACTTGGCTTATATCTACAGGACCGCCATCCCATGGGAGAACTAGGGGAGACTTTAGGGGTTCTGAATCTGTAGAAATATTGCATATCCTCCCTCCACAGGGCTCCTAGCATCAAAGTCGAATTTGGGCAGCACTTTTTCACAATGTGGGGAGCGAAATGTAAAATGTCACTTAACCCAGGGCACATAAAACTCATTTCATAAGGGTCTTTCTTATAACTACCTGACCCCCCACCCCTGAGACACATAGGGGAGACACTGGGAGTTCCTAATATGCCAAAACTTTGTAGGTTAGCCATTTTTAAATGCCCCAAAGTCGAGTTTGAGCACAATTTACTTTTTAAAAGCAGTCCTGCCACCCAGGGCTACTTTTAAAACTGACCTCAGGCTTCAGCAGGGCACACATACAATTGCAGAAAAACTGCTGGCCTTCAAACTGCCATGACCTATTGTGGGCTAGGGACTTTTAGGTAATTTTAATTCCCCTGCCCTAATATTTAACAGGGTCTGATAGGGTAGGTCATGCCAACCACAGGGGTACCCCAACCCTTAGTGCACCCTAGTGTATGTAGGTGTTTTCACTGTATTCTAAATGTGACTCTTTCAGCATAGCACTGGCCCTGGTTAGGCAGAGCACGTGGTCAGTCAGAGTCAGTTACCACCAGAACCATTCAACTAAAAGTTGGGGGGTGCCCAGGGCACAGGATAACTTTGGAACAACATTTTTCACTTGCAATTTCCCATAAAGATTTCAAACACATTTGCAGCCGAAACCATTGAACGGAATGACACCAAATTTGGCAGAAGGCTAGCTCTTGGTCAAGAAACACCTTTTAAGGTCTCGACCTGACCCAGCGTATGCGCTGGTCTGGCAAGACATTTAGTGATGCTACCAGGCCAGCCTAGAGCTCCTAGAGCTACAGTGCATGAGGCGTGCACACGCGCAAAGCAGCCATATGGCTTTACGTCGCTCTCCCTCAGAGCCTCCTCTCCGCCCCTTCCCTGCTGTTATTTCACACCAATTTTCTTGGCATGCGCCTCACTTCTATGCCCCTCCCCTACCATGCAGCGTGTCTCGCAGCTTGTTTTGCATTTTGGTACATGTGATTCTCACATGTTTTCAGGGGAAGAACAAATTGCAAAACCTGTCACAGTCAAGAGACAAAGTTTGTCCTCAAGTAACACTAACTTATTCTCATTTCCGCATTAACAAACCATGTGGCTGCCAGACTCGGTAACGTGGCTTCTTTCTAGAGCAGCGTCTGTTTTCTGTAACCTTGTGTTGTCAAAGCAGCTCGAGCCCCGTGACATAGCTGAACGGGCCACCGCCATTCCATCGAGTATAACGTGGTGATTATCTTCTTTCTGTAGCAACTTTGCAAGTGCAGCCCAGGCTTCCCTGCGGTTCTCATCACTCACTGGCCCTGTCCTTACCTCATATTGATGACATTCACCATTCTCCTCTCCGAGGCACTGCCGATCTATATTCTGTTTTTTGCATTTCAGTAAGAAACATAATTATCAATTGATCAAACCACAAAGGGCAAGCGTCCTCAAAGTGCCGCAGATCATCTTGACTACAAAGGGTCGCCTGCAGGTGCTAAGGTGGCAATGGTCAATCAGGTAGATTGACGCAGAGTCGGGTGATATATGAGTGTGCTAATCCCTCCCTCTTAGGCAGCACGCGCCCCCTGTTTCCACCAGGCACAAACAGAAGGGACCTCCGACATTAGAATGTCATTGAACTCTCTGTCCCTGCTGGTTGAGGTTTCTCCTTCTCTTTAACCATTCGAGCACCAATTAACAAACAGACAGACAATAGATGACTGTGCAGTAACATCAAAGTTGACAAAGACTAGGCATTGTCAGAATTTAACCCTAGCACCAAAAGTAGTTCTATCGCAAGCCAGCGCTTTACAAATGATGGAATAATACACACCAAACTGCGTTTTATGAAAGTTGTGGTAGATCATTTATATAAGTATATTTAGCATATTGTAATCAAACGGAGAGTTCATGTGAAGCACACAAAGGTGCTGAAGCACAGTGTGTTACACATATACCCATTTAGCACCGGATGAAAACAATTTATGCAGTCTGAGATTACAGAACAACTGCTTCACTAAGCAGGCATTTTTTTGATTTAAAGAATTCATTCTAATAATGTTATTTGTGGAAGTTTCTACAATCAAGTTAACTGTAAGCAGGGCTTTAAGTGATCTGGGTCTTACCGGTGATGAGCACCGGCAGGTTTTTAAAGGTGGCCTCGAAATGGGTCTCTTTTGGGCTCTGCATTGTGCCCTGGCACAGGCGGACTGCAGTGACAGTAGACCCATCATGTGCGCTGCTCACACCTCTCACCAGTAGAGAAGTTACAGCATGAGTCATGCCAGTGAAGGGAAAACCTTTAAGTCATTTTCTCTCTGGATTTCCCATCTCTATTTGAAACTCAGGAGCAGTAACATTGTCTTGGTGTCACCGAGGCTTTAAGTGGAAGAGTGTATGCACTGTGGAACACATGCACGATGTTAAGACAGGAAATATGGAGAACACTTCTCGAGTTTTATGCCTCTAACATGCTGTCAGCTCCTTGATTAACACTGGATGGAAGCCTTGTTCTCGCCCAGTTAAGCTGTAAAGTGAATTAGGAAGCGCCAAGATCTCATTCTCACGCCAAGCGTCCATATTCCAAAAGTCTGACACTGATGAAAGTAGTTATTGCTCTGTTATTCAGCCAACTTTTAGCAGGCGCTTTAAATCCATATGTGGTAGAGCCACTAATATCAGTGAATTCTCTGCCCAGCTGCCTCCAGGTGAACACTTCTCAGGTTTCTGGAAAGGGGTCATGATAGGATGGAGTGAGTTCAAATGTGGTGTCCAGCATTGATCTAAGAGGACTGTATCCATCTCAGTATTTTAAAAAAACATGTAACTAAGTCACCTTCAGATTCATTGCATTTACATTTATTGTATGTGAAACTCCAGAAAATCTGATGTGCATCTGTCCATCCTGGACTTACGTTTGACCTCCTAGGATATGTGACTATTGCGCTTCGTGCGCGTTTAATTCACAAGCATCGGGGAAAAATTCACAAACAATATCAAATTAGAGAAACTGAAAAATCTCTATTTAGAGAGTAAGCCTTGTTTATTCTTTGACTGCCGAAGGCATCATTTTCAAATGGGAATCGGCACAGCCACCCTGGCCGCATAGCAGATCATGTTCTTGTCCTGATTTGTGACGAAGGAGGCGTGAACATAATGCTTTCCTCTATACCTACGGACTACCCGTTGAGTATTACTCTGATAATAGGTTAACGTTTATTTTGTTTTTGTTTACCATTCTGTATTTGTGATTTAGCTATGCAAAGACTCAAACGTTGCTTTTACATCTTTGGTTTGAAGGATTCTGGCTTGCAAAATAAGCTTAAATTTGATCCTTTCTGGTGGTATCTCAAGACCAACATATGGATACCATTCCTTTTCTTTTACAGCCAGAATATTCTCCCTTCATCATTTTAAAGGATAATTTCCCCATGAAGTAACACCTTGAACCGAGGCTCATGTAGGAATGTTGTTCAAATAGTTCATATAAGCAAATTTCTAGGAGTGCTCCATACTATTTTACTCTTTGCACACACAACCACACACACAACCACACACACAACCACACACACAACCACACACAACTACACACACAACCACACAACCACAACCAAACACAACCACAAACACACACACAACCACACACACATAAACACACCCAACCACACACACACACACACACACAACCACAACCACACAAACAACCACACACAACACACACAACCACACATACGACACACACAACCACACACACAACCACACACACAACCACCCACAACCACACACACAACCACACACACACAACCACACACAACCACCACACACAATCACACACACAACCACACACACACAAACACACATACAACCCCACACATACAACCACACACACAACCACGCACAACCACACCCAACCACAAAACAACCACACAACCACAACCAAAAACACAACCACACACACACAGCCACACACACAACCAAGCATACACACACAACTACAGACACATACACACACAACCACAAGCCCACACACAACCACACACACAACCACCCAAAACCACACACACAACCACACAGCCACGCACAACCACACACACAACCACACATACAACCACACACACAACCACACACACACACAACCACAGATACAACCACACACACACAACCACCCATACAACCACACACAGAACCACACACACACAGCCATGCACAACCACACACACAACCACACACACAACTACACACACAACCAAAACACAACCACACACACAACCACACATACAAGCACACACACAAGCACACACAACCACACACAACCACACACAACCACAAACACAACACACACAACCACAGCCACAACCCCACACACACAGCAACACCCACACACAGAACCACACACATAACCACAACCACACACACAACCACATATACAACCAAAACACACGCAACCCCAAAAAAACACACACACACAACAACACACAACCACACACAAATAACCACATACACACAACCACACACACAACACCAACCACACATACAACCACGCATACAACCATGCATACAACCACACACACAACCACACCCACAACCACACATACACAAAACCACAAACACATAGCCACACACACAACCACACACACACAACTTAGTTCAACCATATAGGACACACCTCACCCGTAGATCTTCTGGCAATGGAGACTTTAGTATCCCAAGATTTAAACTTGCTAGAATGGGTGGGCGATCTTTCGCTCATTTAGGCCCCAAGCTCTGGAACACCCTACCAGTTGTCTTAAAATTAGAGAATAATCTGTTACGTTTCCGGAAGGGACACAAGACTTTGCTTTTTGAGTGATCCTTGTCTTTAGTTAGCACCGCTGTCCTGAGTTTGCTGGTATTACCTGATATGTTCTTTTCTTCTTGAGTCTATCCCTAGCGCCGGGAGACCCACTGTGGGTAGCTGTTGCCCGTTACAAGTTAAATAAATAAATACAAATAAAATAAAAACCACACACACAAAACCACACACAACTACACACCCACAACCACACACAACCACACCCAACCACAAACACCCAACCCTACACAACCCACCCACAACCACACATACACACAACCACACACACAACCACAACCACACACACAACCACAAACACATGAAAAACACAACAACACACAACCACACACACACGCACACACGCAACCACATACAACCATACACACACACAACCACACACAACCACATAACCACAAGCACACACACAAGCACACACACACAACCACGCACAACCACACAACCACACACACAACCACACACACAACTACAACACAACCACACACACAACCACAACACAACCACACACACATACAACCACACACACAACTACAACCACACACACAACCACACATACAACCACACACACAACCACACACAACCACACAACCACACACACACACCCACACACACAACCACACACACAACCACACAACAACACACACAAACACACACATAAACACACACAACCACATACCCCCACAACCACACACACACACATAAACACACACAACCACACACACACACACAACAAAGCACACACACAACCACACACACAACCCACACACACACAACCACACACACACAACCACACACCCACACAACCACACACACACTAACACACCCACAACCACACATACACACACACAACCACACAACCACACCCAATCACACACACACAACCACCCACCACAACACACACAACCACAGTCATAACACACACAACCACAAACACACACAGCCACACACACAACCACACACATACAAACACACACACAACCACACACACACACAACCACACACAGAACCACACACACAACAACCACACCCACACACCCACACTTACAACCACACACACACACACACACACACACACACACACGCACACACACACAACCACAACCACACACACAACCACACACACAACCACACATACAACCACACATACAGCCACACACACAACCACACACACACAACCCCACACACAGCCACACCTTCAGTACACACTTTCACCATCAGTCGTCAGTGCACGCTTTCACCGGGCACAAACACCACCAGCCGTCAGTGTACGCTTTCACCGGGCACAAACACCACCAGCCATCAGTACACGCTTCCACCAGGCACACACCACCAGATGTCAGTGCACACATCAATTGTTAACACATCTACAATTAACTATTGTAACAATCGCAGTATGGCACACTTTACTTTAAACATATTCATCTAAAGCGCAGCATGCCACCATTACTACAAATATAATACACATTTTTTTGGCCTACAATTTATAGACTTTTGTTGCAATTGGTGTTGCAATATTTAGCAATGCCAATAGCTCAAACGTAATTAATGCGGGACCTATTGCATTGCAAATGCTTGTTGCAATTTGGTGTAAATATTTTCTGTAGTTTTTGAGTTAGTAAAACAAAAAGGTTTATATGTATTTAGGGATGCAAATTCTCTGCGGGTCGGACTGATCTCATACTGAGATCTGATTACCTGCCAGTACTTAAACCAGGAAGTGTAGCTATCTTGGAACTCAAACTCAGCCGAGTCCTAAGTAAAAAGGAATGAAAAACATAAGGGTGCAGGATATGAATACCGTGACCTCAGTAGGTGGGTCTCAGAGGGAGCCCACTTGGGGCCAATAACATTTCTTTTCAATTGAGCCACGAAACGCAGTGGATCTAGGAATTCACAGAAAATTTGGGGGAAACAAACATTGGCAAAAAAAATATATTTCACCTATGTCACATCTTTTAGCTTTGTTATTCTTATATATTATTTTTTGTTTCGCAGTCCACAAACATTTCAGAAGAAGCCCCTGGTCTTAGCCTCTAATTTTCAACAAGTAACATATCGCATGGATGATGCATTCAGAGCAGCTGAGTTAGTAAGAAATTACTGCCTTCTTACCTATAAACCGATAAAAGGGAAGAGACTGATAGAACAATAAACATTGAACTGTGCTTTACATGTTCTCTGACATTCTTTGAAAACCAGGAAAACACGAGCGGGCAGGCAATAGATAGTAATATGTATATTTCAATGTAATTTGTGCTTATTATTGCACAGAGTATCGTCTGTCTTGAGTTTATGAATCATTGAGCAACAGCATTGGATAAAGTCCTGTCATTTCACTAGAACAACCGTCAGCATTTTAATGTGAGCAAGGGAGTGGAGTTAAAAGCAGTGAAAGGTGTGATCATTCACTAGTTGCGCAGTGCTGCTCCAGGAGCTTGGTTTATTGTGAGCAAGGTAGCACAGTGAGAGCAGGGTACTCGCTCGAAGCAGGCAATTGTGTTTTGGTGATGTCCTTGGGTCAAAGAGATGTCCGTAAAAGGTATTTTTTGCTTTTGTGCACATGATTCGGAGGTACATGTATGCACCCAATATACAGAGAGGATGTGGCGTAATGCGTAGAACAGCTGAATTTGAAAATGGGGCACGAGGTTTGAGCCTCAGTGCGAGGCTTAGCATCTTGTGATTCTGGGCAAATCACTGAGGACCTGATTACAATTTTTGAGAGCTGCAATGCTTATATAATCTGCAACAGTGAAGTGGTAAAATCGGGCAACTTGGTTATGAGCCATGACCTATTCCTTTGAATAATCTTGGGGTGTATTGATTTGTCAAGAAATGTATTGCTACGGTGATTAGCGTGATATGACGTCCAAGGATTTTATGCCAGTAATCCATTCTCATGTCCACTGGATGTCACGTGAGAAAATTATTTAAAGAGATAAACACAACATTGTAATGTTTCATTGTCCTTCTGCGGCAATGAGAAATGAGAGGTTTTGGCTGAAGCATGACAGAATTGTGAAAGGAGCGCCTTTGTGGTATGGCCAGAGCTGCTGTCTTTGGAACTTGGAAATTGGATTTGAGTCTTGGCGGCTCAATATCCTATGATTTTGGACAAATCACTTAATCTCTCCATGCCTAAGTATGAATGAGGCATGTAAAGTACTCCGAGATCTTGGGATCAAGTTTGCGTGAGATTAAAGTGGCAAAAAAAAGAAAAAGCCTGAAAATGATGCACTGGGATAGAGTACTATACTTCACAATAATAAAGTATATGCAAGTAAGGAACACGTTTAATTCAATTCAATTCAAAATATCTTTATTTCAGTAAGATTTTACCATAAAAGACGTTTAAAACATACATTTTTTAAAACTGTTATTTGATTGGAAGTTATACAATGAAATATAAAAAAATTTAAAATCAAGCTTTTACACAATCCCATGTTACACTGGCGTGTCCTGTGTACAGAAAAGTCAGTTACCAGCCCTGAGGCATTTCCTTCTGATGAGCCAGACAGCGCCCAGGTACTTAGCCACCGCAAACACAATGTAATCGGTCAAATCAGTTTTCAGGACTCTAAGAGCGGCCATGCACTTCACGAAACCCAGATTCCTGCATAGAGGGACAATCCAGTACTTGCGGATCTCTCGGTAGACAGGACAGAAAAAAAGAATGTGAAGTTCAGTTTCATCCGAGGTTCTACATGCTGGGCAAGTACTGTTTGCGTCATCACTCCATTTAGTTGTAAATGATCTGATAGGGAGGGACCCATGTCTCCACTGTAGGTATAATTTCCTTAAGTAGAGGAGGGTAAACTTTATCCAGAATCGGTTCAAAGTTGTAAGTGGCCTTGAAGGACATAAAAGAGTCTGTCAAAGCCCCAAGTTTAGATTGATTGAGAAGCAGGGATAATTTACTGTCACGGTATGTCTTGGCTAGCTCCTTTTTGGAAATAAGTTGGCAAGTAGGCAAGGGATCGGACCACATTTTAGAAAGTCCCAAACCCTCCAGTTCCAGTTTGATGAAATTGAGCCATTTGATTTTTCCAGCTTCCGGCATAGCAAGGACCTCCTGGAGTCCCTGTCTGTAGCTGGCCAATTCTGGGGTTGTCCATAGTCTGCGCCAAAAGGCCAGCGGGCGGAAAGCCAAGTCGTCATCTAGCGGACATAAACCTAGATCCATCCTGAGGGGGACTAGGGGCATACTAGGAGGTAATCCAACGAGATTTCGGATGAATTTATTTTCCACTTTCAAGAGGTCTGATGTTCCAACATGGCCCCAGAGTTCAGACCAGTAGATGGCAGCCCCCTTGGCCTGTGATTTATAAATCTGCATCGGAGGACCAGTGGGCCTGATTGAGGATTTATTGTTCGCCAATAGCTTCATGATGCCCCCCGAGTGTTGGGTCAGTTTAAGTAGGACCTTCTCCAGGTGCGTGTTCCAGGTTAGTTTATCATTTAACATAATGCCCAGATATTCAAAGGTTTTCACTCTCTCAAGCCTGTTGTGTGCAATGCTGGGGCTAAAATGGAATTTCTGTGGGGGATTGAGGACCATGAATTTAGTTTTGATGGCGTTAATTTCCAAGCCATGGGCCTCACAGAAATCCACAAAGCCATCAAGGATGCGCTGGATACCCATTGCCGACTTTGATAACAACAGAGTATCATCGGCAAACATGATAGCCGGCACCCTTTCGGCAGCCAGTTTTGGAGCATCAGAATTGGATACCCCCTCTAAGTGAGAGATAACCCCGTTGACATAGAGGCAAAACAGGGTCGGTGCAAGCACACAACCCTGTCTTACCCCCCTGCCAACGGGGAACCTCTCGGACAGTACACCCATCCTGCCACATCTCACCTGTGCGAAGTTGGCGCTGTGAAGGCGAACTAGCATTTTCAACAAGCCTTCAGGAACCCCCAGTTTCGCCAGGACCTCCCACAGCTTGGTCCGAGGGACCAGGTCGAACGCCGCCCTCAGGTCCACGAATACAGTATAGAGGCTGCCACCCTCCAACTGCACCGTTTTCCAATAAATGAGGACAAGCCGAAAGACCTGATCAATGGTAGAGACCTTCTCCCTGAAACCTGCCTGGAAGGGGCTCAGGATATTAAAATCCCTGATCCACTCGTGTAGGCGATTTAACAGTAGCTTTGCAAAGAGTTTTTGGGACACGTCAATCAAGCTTATTGGCCTGTAGTTGGCCGGGAGCAGAGGCGATCCCTTCTTAAAAATTGGGACTATCTCTGCCCCCGGCCAGGTCGGGGGGATTGGCATGCCTTTCAGGATCGAGTTGAATAGCACCCTAAGATAGGGAGCCCATATCTTTGGTTCGTGTTTATAAAGGTCGCCTGGAAGCCTGTCAAGGCCCGGCGCCTTTCCAGCAGCCAAGGACGTAATTGCCATGGTGATCTCCTCCACGCTAAATACGTCCATGTCGGCCACACTGTCATGGGAGGAGTACGACACTTCTACGGGTAGGGTGATCGCCTGGTCGCTACTATGTGATTTGTATAGATTTTTAAAATGTTCCTCCCAGACAGAGGGTGCTATATTGGCCTCCACTGCTACAAGTGGTTCAGCTGAGCCGTGCTTGACGATCTGCCAGAAAGTCCGTGCATCTCGACATGCAAGAGCAGCTGTCATTTTGGTCCAATTCCCCTCATCCCAATCTACTTTGGCCGCACGGAGGGCTAGTTTATAGGCTAATCGTTTCTCCCTGATTACACTTGTAGTGTCTCGCGCTTTAAGTGATTTCAATAGTGCAGCTTTTGCTGCCCCACAGGAAGCGCTGAACCAGGTGGCTCTTTTCTGCTTAAACTTATTTGACCTGGCCACCGGGTTCAGCACCTCTGCGAGGTTAGTGCATAACTCAGAGTGAATGGTGCCAAGTTCGATCATTTGTGCCGGCTTATATAAGGAGGAATTGAATACCCCAGGATTACCTGTGGGATCGAATTCTGGTTCACTAACTGGGTGGTACATGCAGCACTCAACTTTTTCCAAGGCGGGGACGACTAGTGCATAAAGTCTCCCGATGTTACTTTGGTTTTCCAGCAGTTTAGCCCATTTAATTCTGCGCCTATTGCTGGATAGTGCCAGGTCCACCTGAGGTACGGAATTTTCATCAACCTCGACTATTTGTGGCCCCTGTAGCTCAAATTTTAATGAAAGCAAATTGTGGTCACTATCGAATCTGGGGATTACACCAAAATCTTTCACTTTCCCCCAGTCCCTGGTTGAGACCATGATGTAGTCGATTCGTGACTCATAGCCCAATCTGTTAAAGGTATATTTGGCGGGATATCACCTTTAATCCGGCCGTTGCAGGCCCTCAGCGAGTGACTAAGCGTGAGGGACATTATTTGGGTGGCAAGTGGAGTCCAAGCCCTGACCAATGGGTCTGACAGGGTGGGGATGTTCCACAATTCGTCCTCTTCACTAGATATACCCGCCAGGTGGTCGGGAAGAGGTTCATACTGATGATTAAAGTCTCCACCTACAATTAGTGGGGAGCAGAGGGTGAGTGAGTCGAGAAACAGCGCTAGGTCCTCAACTGTTCCCGAGGTGGCTGCAACCCCCACCGGTCTTGAGTATGTATTGATCAGTGTTACTTTTCCTCCGCCTGGCCATTCCAGTAAAACACACTGGAAGTCCAAGGAGTTGGTTTCCAGATGTGTGGCCCTGCAACCCAAGTGGGACCCAACCCAGGTCGAGAGTCCTCCTGATGGGCGGCCCTTTCCTCCCCATTTTGCTTGGATGTCAAAGGTAGCAAAACCTGGCCGAGAATATTTTTCTCTTGCCCATGTCTCTTGAAAAAGGCATATATCATACCCTTCGATGAGTTCCCCCCATTCAGGCGTGTCTACTTTGTTGGCTAACCCAGCGACGTTCCAGGAGAGGATGGAAATTACTCCCGGAGCCCCTGGTGTGTTATTAGTGGCTGGTGGCTAAGAACATTCATGTAGGGAGAGTATGCCTTGTTGTTTAGGTAGAGGAGTGTCCGATAGGTCGCTCTTCAATTTTGGGCTATACAATATAGGAGGGCTATCTTTGTCAATCGTATGAGATTCTGTTTTTGCTAACTTTGGTAGTGTGGTGTCACGCCTACCTGGCCCTACGGTGAATTTGTAAACCTCCGACTGGTTTGGTGGTGAAAGAGGAGTTAAACAACCCGTGTGTACATTTAGTGTAGTGAGAGTTAATGATTGACCCGTAGGATGGAACTGGCATCTTGTTGGGGCGGGTGTTGAGGGTGCGGTGATTGGCAGGTGTGGTCGTCAATCCACTTCCTCAAGACACCCGTATCTATTGGAAATCGGTACCCCATTCCAGCCGCCAAGTGTGTCCGCCCTGTGATAACTTTGCCCTCCCCATGTACCATTCCTCTCCGGAATCCTACTCCAGTTCCCCCCCTGGTTCGGATGGGGACGGGGTGGGTAGAAGTAGGTGAGGGGTCTGGCTGCTATTCTTGAATTTGTGCTATAGTTATTCCAGGAGTAGATGGCATGCGCAGTATTTGGATCCTCAAAGGAGACAATCACGCAATCGCCACTGCTGGACTTTTGCATGGTGCCTACCCATGATACCCTATGCACCATGAGGATTTTACTCCTTAGGTGGTTGGGTATTGGCTTATTGAAGTTGAGCCAGTGGATCACCTTGTTCTTTAATGAGGCAAAGTTTTCCTGCTGGTTATACGTCAATTCTGTGACCCCTGTCAGCACTACAACATAGGAGCTTACCTCTGGGGGAAGATCTACATAGCCCCTGGAGCGTATGTAGTTAGTACTGGCTCTCTGAAATGAGAGATGGTTAGAGTTATGGCCATTTGGCCTCGAATTTAGCTGACCTATCGAGGATGGTACCATTTGACCTGGCATGGCTGATGGGGTTGGTGGTAGATTTTCAGCCGCGGTTGGTTGATGGTCATCGTTGCCCTGTTAGTTGGGACATGAGTATTTACCTTACGCCGGGGTTTTGGAATTGGTTTGGCCTTTAGAATAGCAGTAGAGGTGGCGGGTGAAGGTACAGTAGGGGAAGGAAGTGGGGTAGCATTGATAGATCCCAGAGACTTGGCCTTCGCGGGGGCCAGCGAGTTAGCAACAGCTGGGATTGTGGGAATGGGTGGTGCTGTGAGGGGCAAAGTTCCGTGCGGGCAAGTGGATTTATTGTTCTGCATGGTAATGGTTGCCAAATTTAAGATACTTTTTTCAATTTCCAGGAGCTGTGTTTCTATATGTGAGAATCTCACTTCAAGGGGGAGAGCAGTTTTTTAAGTGTTTCCCAGACAATTGTTAGGAACTCAACGTCCTTCCCTCTGATGGTACAGAGCGAAGCTCCGGTGGTGTCACTTTCTATTGTGAGATCATTATTTTCTTGAATAACTACCGAGTGTGGGGGGATATTTTCTGGGCTCGTTTCAGAGGAGTGAGTAGTAGTCACTGGGGAGGGAACTGAGGGAGCCTGAGATGGTGCCTTAGTTAGAAGCTGGGCCTTTGCTATTTTGGCCTTTTTCCTTGAATATTCCGAGTTGTTTTTGCGCTTCCTTTTGTTATATGGTCCGTTTTGTGGCGTGGGGGAATTACCTCCTTTTGGTGGAATTGCTTTGTTGATTATCGCTGTAGAAGATAGGCCTACCTCAGCTTCCTTCTTCTGCTCAGCAATTTCACCCAGGTGGGGTTGTGGGGAGTAGGTGGGTTTTGGTGGGGATCCCCCCTGCAATGAAGTATGCTAGCCGTTTGCGGCTGATGGATGTCAGCGTGTGTGACAATCAAGGTGGGAGCAGTGCCGTGTGGGCGATCAGCTGTTTTAGCCCAGGCGATAGACCCTAAAGAGGATTTTTTGGCAGCAGTTAGCTTTCAGACAGTCTTCTGGCGGCTTCTAGTTCAATAGACACCCTATGCTGCATTTTAGATATTTCGTTGTCAATTGCGGTGTGGGTCCTAGTGATAAAATCATCCAAAGTGCCATTTTTCAATTTGGATTTGGCCGCTCTGTCTCTAAACTCGCGGGTTGCCATAGTGGGTATGCAAGGTAATCAAGAAAATGATGGCTGTGGGGGAGAGCGGTAGGATCAAATAGTCAGGCCCAGTCCAGTCTCTACCTGCCTCTAACGGCCTCAAACGGCCCGCTCTTTGCCCGGTCTTCGCCCCGAGCTGCGCCCCGCGCGCGTCCCGCGGTGCGGTAGTTGACACTGCAGTGATATACGAGGAGGCTGGGGGCGTGGCCGCCGGGGGAAGAGGACCAGCTGTGTAGAGCTGAGGCTGCTGGTCCTCGCAGTCCCCCTGGTAGGCTCAACGCACTAACTCGCCCAGTGTGCTCTCACCAGGCCGGTCCTCAGCTGGGAGCGCGTGACTCTCTGCCGACTGCAGAGCCGCTCACACCAGCGAGTGGCAGCCTTAGGGAGCGGATGAGCGCACCCGCGAAGCGGGTGTCGCGAAAAGTTGCTTGCGTGCAGAAAGGAAGACAGGCAACAACAGGAGTCTATGGCGGTCCTCGTGGCAAAGGAAATCCGGTTAGAACACCCACTCAGCTGGAGTTGTCCGCGTCTGAAATGTGCTGGAGGCTGGGGGCGTGGCCGCCGGGGGAAGAGGACCAGCTGTGTAGAGCTGAGGCTGCTGGTCCTCGCAGTCCCCCTGGTAGGCTCAACGCACTAACTCGCTCAGTGTGCTCTCACCAGGCCGGTCCTCAGCTGGGAGCGCGTGACTCTCTGCCGACTGCAGAGCCGCTCACACCAGCGAGTGGCAGCCTTAGGGAGCGGATGAGCGGCACCCGCGAAGCGGGTGTCGCGAAAAGTGGCTTGCGTGCAGAAAGGAAGACAGGCAACAACAGGAGTCTATGGCGGTCCTCGTGGCAAAGGAAATCCGGTTAGAACACGTTTAATTACTATCTTCAGCTTTCAAGAAGATGTACAGTCAACAATCGAATTGCATGACTAAGAAAAAAGTAGCATGAGTAGGCGGATAAAATCTGCAACAGGAAGGAGTACTTGGTCCACACTTCACAGAACCAAAAACACACAAAATTGACCAGAAACAAAAAGGGAATAACACAACCAAACCAATAAAAAGCAAGATAGACAGAGTGACAACCAGGAAAACCAATGGAAAGTGGAAGGCAGGCTGTAAGCCCCTTTTAAGAATGTTTTTTACGTACAAAAGTCTTCTCCAGCACAGTGCAAGCGCTGTGCAGGCAAAACCTAACATCAAGTGCTGTCTCCACCGCTTGTTTTGTACATGCCCCCCCCCCCGGGTGAGCCAGGTCCCTGGGGATACAATTAATATTATAAAGGGGGAGCACATGGCCCTCCTTCCCATGCCAAATTCAGCCCTGGGGATCACTAACGGCCGGGCCCAGCCGAATGAATTAAGGTGGAGGGAAGTATTGGATTAACATATAGAAATTAAATATTAAGTAATTAAATATTAAGTAATTATGCATTACTTTACATTAAAAAAAATAGAAATTCACTGGAAAAAAATAAAGATTACAGGGACGTTATAGTTAGGAAATACAATTAAACAAACACGTCAACTCCATAGAATTTTAAAAATCTTAGAAATTCACTAAAAAACAAAGATTGCAGGGACGTTATAGTTAGGGTCATATTTTATACGCACAAAACCATAGAAATTCAGCAGTTAAATTTATACTTATCTAAAGAAATAGCTCTTGCCTTAAGGTAACTATAACTTCTGCCCTCGCCATGCACTGCTAATTACCTCATATATTACATCACTGATGGCATCGCCTATGAAATAAATAATAATATCACTGCAACGTGTGCAGTAAAAATATTAATGAGAAATTGGTGCATGGTGGGGCGAGACTTCTCCTGCAAGATAATCTGCAAAGGTCCACAGCAACCACCACATGGTTTTTACAGAAATGCTGGGTTTTGTAGACCTACCTCATTTGGCATTTTAACCAAGGACATGCAAAAACCACTTGCCTCTAAACCGGTGCAATTCCCACAAATTCCTGAACAAAGAACATTACAGTCACAGATATTTGTTCACTTCCATCACAGTCATCAGGATGCATTATGTACATGTTGAGATGAAAGTCCCCTGCATGGCTCAAATAGTTGGTCCTCCCTGTCCTGTGTGTTTTTCTTTGCTGCTCTGCTCTTTTTTCAGTGAACTGTAATCTGTGAATTTACTGGAAGGTGTTCCACATTTTTTTACTTCACAGGTTATTAGCAGGGTAAAGCTCTTCCCACAAAGGGGTGGGGGGTCCACCGAAAATGTCTCCCCAACCTGAGTGAGTGACTTTCCCATAAAGGATCCAGCCATTTGTACAGTAATCCGATTCCTCAGATCATTTGTGATGTATTTCTTTGATTAATTGATCTGTATTTATTTGCCTGTAAAAGTGCTCTAACTATGGGTTAGCCCTACCGGAGGCATTTCTTCTGGTTGAAGGCATAAAAGTTGATGTATGCCTAAAATGAATCACTTCCTACAGCGGTGTGAATAAAGGTAGCACTTGTAGGCATAAATACTTTGTGTATATATAGAGTGTGAGAAATTGGCTTATTGGTTGAGGGAGGTGAAACCCATCTCTCATCAACAACCACAATTCGTCTTAGAGTGAACCACAAAAGTCACTAAATTAACCTGTGCTTAACATTCTGTGCATGGGAACAAAAGGAGTCAGGCTTACCTTGAAGGCACTGTGTTAAGTATTTATGCAGCACACAAACAGTATTAAAGTATAAACACAACACAAGGTATATCCCACATCAATTTAAAAAGCATAGAGAAAAATTTAATAAATAAAATGAGACCCAATGACAATAGACCAATCAGTAGAACCAGAGATATGCCATCTTACAGGTTTGAGTACAAATAGTACAAAGAAACAGAAAGCTGTGGATATCTGTCTGCGTGATACCGGCACAAAGTCACAAGTTCAGTCCGACTGCAATGGAGTGTGTGCTGGATACATGTATCAGATTAGTCCTGCTGAAAAAGTTACCTTCTCAAAGTCTGGCGCACGGTGTTTCATAGGTGGAACTCAGCTGATGCCTGTCAAGTGCCTGTCAAGGGCCCAAGACATGGGGACACACCTCTTGAGGATCAAGAACTTACTCCAGGAGCCGTCAGCAGGGCTCAGGCAGGTCCAGTTGTGCACAGCATGCTCGATCCATATTTATAAATAATTATTTTGTGTACAAAATTGATAGTGTGTCAATTGTATGTGGTTTAATACTATTTAATTAACTCTTTCATAGCTGCCTTTTGCTGTCTGACTAGCCTCTTGTTTTTCAAAAATATTTAAAAATCAAAATATCAAATATACTAATGGTATACTTATAAATATTATAAGATATTGTATAACTATGAGTATCTATATCCATATCTATCTATCTATCTATCTATCGATCTATCTATCTATCTATCTATCTATCTATCTATCTATCTTTCTATCTATCGATATTTATATCTATCTATCTATCTAGCTGTATTTATATAGTGTGTCATAGAGTGGAATAGCATAGAGCAGAGTGGAGTGGCATGGTGGTGCATTGAGTGGAATTGAGAGCTGTAGAGTACAGTGGCATACAGTGGAGAAGATTGTAGTAGAGTGGAACAGCATAGAGTGTAGTAGTGTAGTAGCGTGGAATGGCATATAATCAAGTTGAATGGAGTAGAGTGCTGTAGATTTTCCTAGAGTGGAGTCGAGTATTATAGAATGGGGTGACATAGAGTTTCAGAATAGAGTGGCATAAAGTGGATTGGGGTAGAGTGGTGTAGAGTACAGTGGCATAGAGTGGAGTAGATTGGAGTAGACTGGAGCAGCATAGAGTGTAGTAGTGTAGTAGCGTGGAATGGTATAGTATGAAGTTGAATGGAGTAGAGTGCTGTAGAGTTTCCTAGAGTGGAGTAGAGTATTGTAGAGTGGAGGACATTGAGTTTTGGAATGGAGTGGTGTAGAGTGGATTGGAGTAGTGTGTGTCAAAGATTAGAGTGGAGTAAAGTGGCATGGAGTGGCATGGAGTAAGTTGCATAGAGTGTTGCAGAGTAGAGTAGTGTCATATAGTGGCATAGAGCAGAGTAGAGTGGTGCGGAGTGGCATAGAGTGGAGTACAAGGTCAGAGAGGTAAGTAGAGTTTGAAGAAGTAGAGAGTCATTTAGTGGAGTGTCGGAGAGTAGCCCAGAGTGATGTGGCGTAAAGTATAGAGTAGATTGGAGTAGAGTACAGTGGCATAGACTACATTGATTTCAAAATAAGGGGTGTAGAGTGCATCACATAGCGAGTAGTGATGTAGAGTACATTGGAGTGGCATAGAGTGTTGGAGAGTAGAGTGGCACAGAGTGCACTGCAATGGTGCAGAGTGCAGTGGCGCAGGGTAGAGTAAAGTGGCATAGAGTAAAGAGGCGTAGAGTGCAGTTGTATGGGGATTGGTCCAGAATGGAGTGAAGTGGTGCACAGTGGAGTTGTGCAGTGTAGAGTGGAGTGTTGCAGGGTAGAGTGCAGAGGTGTAGAATAGAGTGACATAGAGTGCAGTGAAGTGTTGAGTAGAGTGAGGTGAGTGCTGCAGAGTAGAGTGTAGTGGCATAGAATGCATTGGCATACAGTGCAGTAGAGTCACATTGACTACAGTAAAATGGCTTAGAGTTCAGTGGTGCAGAGTAGAGTGCATTGACATAGAGTTCAGTTGTGCAGAGTAGAGTAGTGTAGATTTCAATGGTGAACAATGCAGTCTTGCAGAATAAACTGTCATGGAGTGCAGTGGGTGTGGGGTAGAGTGCAGGGGTGTAGAGTAGAGTGGTGCAGAGTAGAGTGGTGTAGAGAGCAATGGTGTAGAGTACATTGATACAGAGTAGAATAGAGTGGTGTAGAGTGCAGTGGAGTCGAGTGTTCAGAGTAGAGTATAGTGGCATAGAGTGCAGTGGTGCAGAGTTGTTTGCGAAGGATGCAATGGCAAAGAGTGCATTGGTTTAGAGTAAAATGATGTAGGGTGCATTGCCAGTGAGTGCCGTGGTTTAGAGTAAAGTGGCATAGAGCACAGTATTATAGAGTATAATGGTGCACAGTAGAGTAGAGTTGAGTGCAGCAGCACAGAATGCAGTGGTATAGAGTGGAATGGTGCAGAGTGGCATCGAATGCAGTGGCATAGACTAGATTGTTTCAGAGTAGAGTAAAATGGGGTGACGTTGAGTAGTGCAGGGTAGAATGCAGTGCTGTAGAGTAGAGAGGTGTAGAGTAGAGTGGCGTAGGGTGCAGTAAAGTATTGAGTAGATTAGAGTGAGTTGAGTGCTGCACAGTAGCGTGTAGTGGCATAGAATGCATTGGCATACAGTGTAGTAGCGTGGCATTGACTGCAGTACAATGGCTTAGAGTTCAGTGGTGCAGAGTAGAGTGCAGTGACATAAAGTTCAGTGGTGTAGAGTAGAGTAGTGAAGATTTCAATGGTGGAGAGGGCAGTCTTGCAGAATAAACTGTCATAGAGTGCAGTGGTGTGGGGTTGAGTGCAGGGGTGTAGAGTAGAGTGGTGCAGAGAAGAGTGGTTTAGAGAGCAATGGTATAGAGTACATTGGTACAGAGTAGAATAGAGTGGTGTAGAGTGCAGTGGTTTAGAGTTGTTGGCATAGGGTGCAATGGCATAGAGTTCATTGGTTTTGAGTACAGTGATGTAGAGTGCTTTGGGGGTAAGTGCCATGGTTTGAAGTAAAGTGGTATAGAGCACAGTAGTGTAGAGTAGAATGGTGCAAAGTAGAGTAGAGTAGAGCTCCGCAGCACAGAGTGCAGTGGCATAGAGTGGAGTAGATTGGAGTAGACTGGAACAGCATAGAGTGTAGTAGTGTAGTAGCGTGGAATGGTATAGTACGAAGTTGAATGGAGTAGAGTGCTGTAGAGTTTTCTAGAGTGGAGTAGAGTATTGTAGAGTGGAGGACATAGAGTTTTGGAATGGAGTGGTGTAGAGTGGATTGGAGTAGTGTGTGTCAAAGATTAGAGTGGAGTAAAGTGGCATGGAGTAAGTTGCATAGAGTGTTGCAGAGTAGAGTAGTGTCATATAGTGGCATAGAGCAGAGTAGAGTGGTGCGGAGTGGCATAGAGTGGAGTACAAGGTCAGAGAGGTAAGTAGAGTTTGAAGAAGTAGAGAGTCATTTAGTGGAGTGTCGGAGAGTAGCCCAGAGTGATGTGGCGTAAAGTATTGAGTAGATTAGAGTGAGTTGAGTGCTGCAGAGTAGCGTGTAGTGGCATAGAATGCAGTGGCATACAGTGTAGTAGAGTGGCATTGACTGCAGTACAATGGCGTAGAGTTCAGTGGTGCAGAGTAGAGTGCAGTGACATAAAGTTCAGTGGTGTAGAGTAGAGTAGTGAAGATTTCAATGGTGGAGAGGGCAGTCTTGCAGAATAAACTGTCATAGAGTGCAGTGGTGTGGGGTCGAGTGCAGGGGTGTAGAGTAGAGTGGTGCAGAGAAGAGTGGTTTAGAGAGCAATGGTATAGAGTACATTGGTACAGAGTAGAATAGAGTGGTGTAGAGTGCAGTGGTTTAGAGTGTTCAGAGTAGAGTATAGAGGCATAGAGTGCAGTGGTGCAGAGTTGTTGGCATAGGGTGCAATGGCATAGAGTGCATTGGTTTTGAGTACAGTGATGTAGAGTGCTTTGGGGGTAAGTGCCATGGTTTGGAGTAAAGTGGTATAGTGCACAGTAGTGTAGAGTAGAATGGTGCAAATTGGAGTAGAGTAGAGCTCCGCAGCACAGAGTGCAGTGGTGTAGAGTAAAATGGTGCAGAGTGGCATAGAGTGCAGTGACGTAGACTAGTTTCAGAGTAGAGTGAAATGGAGTGGCAATGAGTAGTGCAGGGTAGAATGGGGTGGTGTAGAGTAGAGAGGCGTAGAGTTGCAGAATACAGTGCTCTGGCATGGTGTGGTATAGAGTAGTGCATTGGTGTAGAGTGCAGTGGCACAGTGTACAGTGTTGCAGAGTAGAGTCAGGTAGAGTGGAGTGACCTATACTGGAGTGGTGTAGAATGCTTTGGGGAATAGTGGAGTGGTGCATAGTTGCAAAGAATTGGGTAGAGTGCATTGGCATAGAGGAGAGTGGTGCAGAATAGAGTATGGAGTAGAGTGGAGTGGAGTGGCCTAGACTGGAGTGGTGTAGAATGCGTTAGAGAATAGTGGAGTGGTGCAAAGTAGCATAGAATTGGGTGGAGTGCATTGGCATAGAGGAGAGTGGTGCAGAGTAGAGTGTAGTGGTGTAGAGTTCTGTGGTTGAGAGTGCAGTTTTTCAGGGTAGAGTGTTGTACAGTGCAGTGGTGTAGAGTGGCATAGAGAGCAGTAGAATACTGTCTAGTTGTGCATAGTAAAATAGAGTATTTACAACAAGGGGTGGTGAGGGACAGAGTCTCTGAATTAAACAGAATACTCTCACCCAGTCAAGAGATCAGGGCTAGATCCAACACCGTTTTTTAGCTCACTGCACCATCCCAGTTTCAGAACCTGGCTGTATGCAAATTAGTCTGTTCCTGTCCCAGTGCATGATGGGAACAGGGCAAACCAAACTACAAAAGCCAATTCTTACACTGGGAAGGAAACAAGCTACCGGGGACCGGTTTCTGGCATTTCAGCCTCTTCGGCCCGGCTTGCTTGAATCCTGATGGTGCAATGAGCAAGGGACTCACATCTGAGTATACCCTTCCACGCTTAGGGTGGACAAAAATATTTACAACAAGGGGTGGTGAGGGACAGAGTCTCTGAATTAAACAGAATACTCTCACCCAGTCAAGAGATCAGGGCTAGATCCAACACCGTTTTTTAGCTCACTGCACCATCCCAGTTTCAGAACCTGGCTGTATGCAAATTAGTCTGTTCCTGTCCCAGTGCATGATGGGAACAGGGCAAACCAAACTACAAAAGCCAATTCTTACACTGGGAAGGAAACAAGCTACCGGGGACCGGTTTCTGGCATTTCAGCCTCTTCGGCCCGGCTTGCTTGAATCCTGATGGTGCAATGAGCAAGGGACTCACATCTGAGTATACCCTTCCACGCTTAGGGTGGACAAAAATATTTACAACAAGGGGTGGTGAGGGACAGAGTCTCTGAATTAAACAGAATACTCTCACCCAGTCAAGAGATCAGGGCTAGATCCAACACCGTTTTTTAGCTCACTGCACCATCCCAGTTTCAGAACCTGGCTGTATGCAAATTAGTCTGTTCCTGTCCCAGTGCATGATGGGAACAGGGCAAACCAAACTACAAAAGCCAATTCTTACACTGGGAAGGAAACAAGCTACCGGGGACCGGTTTCTGGCATTTCAGCCTCTTCGGCCCGGCTTGCTTGAATCCTGATGGTGCAATGAGCAAGGGACTCACATCTGAGTATACCCTTCCACGCTTAGGGTGGACAAAAATATTTACAACAAGGGGTGGTGAGGGACAGAGTCTCTGAATTAAACAGAATACTCTCACCCAGTCAAGAGATCAGGGCTAGATCCAACACCGTTTTTTAGCTCACTGCACCATCCCAGTTTCAGAACCTGGCTGTATGCAAATTAGTCTGTTCCTGTCCCAGTGCATGATGGGAACAGGGCAAACCAAACTACAAAAGCCAATTCTTACACTGGGAAGGAAACAAGCTACCGGGGACCGGTTTCTGGCATTTCAGCCTCTTCGGCCCGGCTTGCTTGAATCCTGATGGTGCAATGAGCAAGGGACTCACATCTGAGTATACCCTTCCACGCTTAGGGTGGACAAAAATATTTACAACAAGGGGTGGTGAGGGACAGAGTCTCTGAATTAAACAGAATACTCTCACCCAGTCAAGAGATCAGGGCTAGATCCAACACCGTTTTTTAGCTCACTGCACCATCCCAGTTTCAGAACCTGGCTGTATGCAAATTAGTCTGTTCCTGTCCCAGTGCATGATGGGAACAGGGCAAACCAAACTACAAAAGCCAATTCTTACACTGGGAAGGAAACAAGCTACCGGGGACCGGTTTCTGGCATTTCAGCCTCTTCGGCCCGGCTTGCTTGAATCCTGATGGTGCAATGAGCAAGGGACTCACATCTGAGTATACCCTTCCACGCTTAGGGTGGACAAAAATATTTACAACAAGGGGTGGTGAGGGACAGAGTCTCTGAATTAAACAGAATACTCTCACCCAGTCAAGAGATCAGGGCTAGATCCAACACCGTTTTTTAGCTCACTGCACCATCCCAGTTTCAGAACCTGGCTGTATGCAAATTAGTCTGTTCCTGTCCCAGTGCATGATGGGAACAGGGCAAACCAAACTACAAAAGCCAATTCTTACACTGGGAAGGAAACAAGCTACCGGGGACCGGTTTCTGGCATTTCAGCCTCTTCGGCCCGGCTTGCTTGAATCCTGATGGTGCAATGAGCAAGGGACTCACATCTGAGTATACCCTTCCACGCTTAGGGTGGACAAAAATATTTACAACAAGGGGTGGTGAGGGACAGAGTCTCTGAATTAAACAGAATACTCTCACCCAGTCAAGAGATCAGGGCTAGATCCAACACCGTTTTTTAGCTCACTGCACCATCCCAGTTTCAGAACCTGGCTGTATGCAAATTAGTCTGTTCCTGTCCCAGTGCATGATGGGAACAGGGCAAACCAAACTACAAAAGCCAATTCTTACACTGGGAAGGAAACAAGCTACCGGGGACCGGTTTCTGGCATTTCAGCCTCTTCGGCCCGGCTTGCTTGAATCCTGATGGTGCAATGAGCAAGGGACTCACATCTGAGTATACCCTTCCACGCTTAGGGTGGACAAAAATATTTACAACAAGGGGTGGTGAGGGACAGAGTCTCTGAATTAAACAGAATACTCTCACCCAGTCAAGAGATCAGGGCTAGATCCAACACCGTTTTTTAGCTCACTGCACCATCCCACGGTGATGGATCAAGCCCTGATCTTTGGACTGGGTAAGAGTGGTCTGCTCAATTCAGACACTCTGTTCATCACCACCCCCTTTTGTAAATCGATTTTGGCCACTATAGGTGTGGCAGGGTATACTCAGACATGAGTCCCTTTCTCACTGCTCCATCAGGATTCAAGCAAGCCGGGCCGAAGAGGCTGAAATGCCAGAAACCGGTCCCCGGTAGCTTGTCTCCTTTCTGGTAAAGAATTGGCTTGGTAGTTTAGTCTGCCCTGTTCCCATGATGCACTGGGCCAGGGACAGACTGATTTGCATATAGCCAGGTTCTGAGCTGGGATGGGGCAGTGAGATAAATAACGGTGATGGATCAAGCCCTGATCTTTGGACTGGGTAAGAGTGGTCTGCTCAATTCAGACACTCTGTTCATCACCACCCCCTTTAGTAAAATAGAGTGGCGTAGAGTGCAGTGATGTAGAGTGCAATGGTGTGGAGTGGCATAGAATGTAGTGGTGTAGAGAGGAGTTTTGAAGAGTAGAGTATAGTGGTGTAGTGTGCAGTGGTGCAGAGTGGACTGGTGTAGAGTGCAGTGGCATAAAGTTTGTTGGTTTTGAGTACAGTGAAGTAGAGTGCATTGGTGTGGAGCGCAGTGCTGTAGAGAGCAGTGGTTAGAATAAAGTGCAGTGGCATGGATTCACATCAAATGGCGTAGAGTAGACTTGAGTGGCACGGAGTGGAATGGCACAGAGTGAAGTGGCACTCAGTAGATTGTTTCAGACTAGTGTGAAGTGGTATAGAGTTGAGTGATGTATGGTAGAGTGGAGTGGTGTAGAGTAGAGTGCAGTGATGTAGAGTGCAGTGGTGTTGAGTGCAGTGGTGCAAAGTATATAGGGGAAGCCATCAACCAGCAGCCTACTGAATTCCTGGAACAAAACCCCCTACTAGACACCTCACAATCAGGATTACGCGCCAACCACTACACTGAGACCACACTGATTGTCACCACAGACGACATCCGAACACTCCTCAACATTGAGAAACAGTGGCCCTGATCCTCCTCGACTTCTCCACGACGTTCAACACCATCTCCAACAACACCTTTATTAACAGACTCTACAACACAGGCATACAGGCAGAAAGTCCTCAAGTAGACCGCCTCCTTGCTTACAGGATGCACACAGAGCATCTGACTGCCTCCCTTCACCTCTGCCCCCAAAGTCATCATATGCAGCTTACCACAAGGATCATCCCTCAGCCCCACCCTGTTCAACATCTACATGACTCCCCTCTCAGACATCATCAGATCCCACAGACTCAAAATAATCTCCCATGCAGACAACACTCAAATGATCCTCTCGCTCTCAGAGGACCCCTCCAACGCCAAAACCAACTTCTGCAATGCCATGACCAATGTAGACAAATGATGAGAGACAACTGCCTCAAACTCAACTCCAACAAAACTAAAGTACTAATCTTCTGGAAGAACACCTCTGCATGGGACCACAACTGGGGGCCTGCAGAACTCGAACCTACACCCACACCGACCAACCATGCATGCAACCTTGGCCTCATCCTTGACAGCCAACTGACCATGAAATGTCAAGTTAGCGCATTCACCTCCTTCTGCTTCCATACACTATGCATGCTCCCCAGAATCTTCAGATGGATCCCAACCAACAGCAGAAAGACAGCCACTCAGGCCCTCCTCACCAGCCACCTCGACTACGGCAACCCCCTTGCACTGGCATCTCCACCCAGCTCCTCAGAAGAATCCAGACCATAAGAGAACACCACAGCCAGACTCATCCAACACCTCCCCACATGAACCCACATCACCCCCCACCTGAGAGATCTCCACTGGCTCCCCATTCAGAAGAGATGCCAGTTCAATATCCTCACATGCCTACAAAGCCCGTCACCACCTAGGACTTGTCTACATCAACCATCAATTGAGTTTCCATTAGCCCTCTAGACACCTGTGCTCCTCTTCATGTGCCCTTGCTCGCCCAGCATCTGTAACAGCTGTAACAGTGGCTTCTCTTTCTCCTATATCACTGCCAGGACCTGGTATGACCTTTCCCACCAGCTCCGTACAGCCCCCTCATTGTCAGACTTTATAAAGAGACACAAGACCTGGCTCTTCTTCTTAGACACTGCGTCCATATACCCCTAGGGATGACAGTGTTGCACTTTACAAACGCTGATTGGTTGACTGATTGATTAATTAATTGATTCTTTGAAAGATTATAGTGGCTTAGAGTGGATTGGCTTAAAGTGCACTGGGGTAGGGTAGAGTGGTACAGAGTAGAGTGCATTGGCATACAGTGGTGCAGAGTAGAGTGGCATAGAATGAAGTGGTATACAGTGCAGAGCACAGTGGAGTGGCATGAAGTGAAGTATGTATAATGTGTTGGCGCACAACCATTACAGGCAACACATCTTCAGATGAAATGGCTTTTGCTTTTGCACAGACATACAGTTTTACTGATGAAAGTATGCAGGGCACAAACAATAATGTATGCAAATTTCATCACCTACTGTATTGACTTTTTTGATAGTATTAAAAAATGTGTTTCCACCACACTTTAGAATGACCCAAAAATTTGCTTTGTTTGTTCTTCCCTAAATCTAAAATATTCTGAAATATCTACACAGTTCATACACAGAAACTTTAATTTTGTTGTGTTCGAAAAAAATTACATTGTACAGCCAGCCATCCACCACACCCTAATAGACAGCATGACTGCCGAAAAAATCCTCTCACTTTGAAGTCAGAGAAAGAAAAGTAAACACCAAGCTTCCTTGGATGATGGAGCCTCACATTTGACCTCTGGCATTGAATGCATAGCAAATGTGACAAGATAAGAACAAGATTTAAAGTCCTGTTTATAGAAATCGAGCACTGACATAAACCATAAGTCATGGCTCCATGAGCCTAATTAAAGCTGAAGTATAACAAATGAAAACTAAACCTCCTGCCCTTTCCTTTTTTTATGTTTTTCTAGATGAAAGGTGACATATGTATACAACTTGTTTATTTTTTTCACATTTAAGGTAATCAGACCACAGATAGATCTATCAGCATGATTTTATACATTCTGAGAGACAGTGTTTTTTTTAATCTGACTTGTACTGAACTGATTTATTTTTGCGACAAATATCTAACTGCTTTCTGGTGCTTAATTTTGCTGTAGAAAATCGAATTGTATTCTTCATGGTTACAAGCATCTTTTCTCTTTCATATGAAAGAGTACAACACCAAGGAATTGAATGGATTGCGGGAAGGGTTAAGGTGTGACTTTGTATTATAAGGAATAAAGTACTCCCTGTCATACATTATAAGGAAATTGTAAGTCACCTTGGAGTTACATGATCTTATAAAGGCCATTTGTTGTAGTTTAGCATTCTCCTGTAAACTTTAATATTTGCCTAGAGTGGTCTTAAAATAGCGATGTGCCGTTGAGGAGCTTGTGTGTAACTCTTATTTATGCTACCCACTAATGACAATTAGCTTATTCCTCTCTCAGTTGCCAGAAAGTGTGACAAATGGCATGTAAAGAGACATATGTCTCTGTCTATGGAACACACTAAATAAATGCAAAAATATGACTTTGCTGAACCTTGCAAAATACATACCTTTAATTGCACTAAGCAAAAATGGGACAAACACCGCCACTTACGTCATCAAAGAAAGAACACTTTATCAAAACTGTTTTTGAGTAAAAAGAATAAGATTTTTCTCAAATCTAAGCGTGCCTTCTTTATGTACAGTGTTAGCCGAAATGGCATGGGAACATGCAGGAAAGTAACGGAAGTGAAAGAACAAAAAACAGTGGGCCATATCATCAAGAAAGGGCGGTACATTATCGCCGCTTTTATCGGCAGGAAACTGCTGCTAAAGCGGCGATAATGGGCTTGATAATATGCCCTTGTGAATTCCCATAGAAGCCCAGGTTAACACCTTCTATGGGAATTCAAAAGGGCATATTATCAAGCTCATTATCGCCGCTTTAGCGGCAGTTTCCTGCCGATAAAAGTGGCGATAATGTATCGCCCTTTCTTGATAATGTGACCCAGAGTCCTAGACTTCGGAGAATTTGTGGTTCTGTAGAAGAAATGGAAATTGGTCTCGTGGCCTTTGTACAGTGGCTCCTCTAAAGTCCCATGTAAGCGTCAATATTTATGTCCTTTGACTTTTTTGATTTCTGACTTATTGGAAACTGAGAAAGGTTTCTGAAAGTACACATTGATATCTTTGAAAGCTGATCAGTTCAAATCAGATTTACGAGAACATTTAAATCCATACTCAGACAAATAAACACATTTTTAAACAACACAGTGCCTTTTTATGTCTGGCCTACAGAAAGCATTAGCCTTATAAAATCAAAAAAGTTGTCAAAATGAAAAACACAAACATGTATACGTAGAGAGGTCTTGCGTCAGCCCTGGTCTACCATTGGTCTGTTCAGCAATCATTTGCTTTTTGGTTTCGCCCACCACAGCGCACAACATGGTGCGGTGGTTCAGCCACTTCAGCCATTGGTTCTTGTGCTCGTGAACCATATCCTCCGTATATTTCCACTCTTCCCTAAAACAAAAGTACATTAGTGCCAGCTGGTGGACCAGTGCTATATTTAGTCAATGCTGTTTTTCCCTCCATTCTTTGTCGTTTGTTAGTCCTCCATGTGTGTTGAAACAAAGTCTTCATGCTAGAGTAATTAAAAGATAATACTTCATATTCGTAGAAACAATGAGAGTCATATTCTCCTGTGATGTGAATTAAAACTGTAAGGGGTTTCCATGCCTGTTTTAAGACTGGATGCCGGCTAGACATCTATGAAAATTGCATACAATCGCTAACGTTTTGTTTAATTTTTCCCTTGTTTATGAGCATAGGGGCACCACTTCCCCTTCTTTGTTTCTGTGACACATAGTAGTAAGATAAAATAAAAACAAACGTGACTATAACCTTTGCTAAAACTTGTTTAAAAACTGCTTCACAGCAAAATGACGCAGGCATAGTAAATAAGATATTCAAGTTTATAATTTAAAAAGATGAGTTGCATAATACACAATAGGCATAAGAAAGACAGTTCAAATATAAAATACAATGCACAACATAATTAATGCTAGCAAAAAAAAAAAGGGCATACATTGATTTATGTATTAGAATCAGGACCTCTGGAATTATACAGAAGTAGATGACAAAATTATGCAGCAGGGTTGACTATATAATGGGTCAATAAAAGACAATTTGCGCTACAGAATGCAAAATATTCTATGGCAGTAATAGTTCACAGTTTTTACAGTTTAACACAATGTATTACAGATTTTGCAATGGTTTCATTCATTGGTACCAGTTAACACCTTAGTAGGCAGTCATTAGCATAAATGTGAAAAGTTAAACTTTGTAGTGGGGCTGCCGCTGTGCAGCACCATATGTGACACAATTGTAAATACATTGATCCATAAAAAACATGTTTGAGTTGGAACTCGCAAATTGGGCAGAAGTTGGAGATTTATGTGGCTGGCAAATGGGATATGTTTATAATTATGTAGGAAACGCTGACGCTGAAGAAAGTCACAAAAAAATTCAATATTCCTGATATTAATATACTATAATGAGCTCCTCTTGAAAGGACTTGTAACACGAGTCACACCATAAGATGGGGGCTACTCCACTCCCAGTATGAGAACAGTATAAATGATCAAACAAAAGCAGGTTCAGTGGCGGCTCCTCCGCTAAGGCAGAGGAGCGTCGCCCTACTCCGTTGCATTAGTGAAGAAAAGGAAAAATAAAATGTTAATAACGTGATGTTATTATCATTTTCTTTGTTCCTGCTGCAGCAGCATGGGGGTGGGGCAGGGCTGCTCTACGCACAGAGAAGGGCACGGGAGGAGTGGTGGGCACTCTGAAGTGTGCATGATGTTTTGGTCGGCCGTCTTGTGCCGGCCAAACAGTCAGGCGCACTTAGCATGTTTTTCACCTAGGCTGCATTGCAGCCCGGGTGGAGAACATGCCTAGACCGGCAGTCTCCATCTGAGCGCCGAATTTCGGCACTCAGACCAATCACAATGCTGCATTGCAGCGTTGTGATTGGCTCAGGGGAGTCTGGCTGCTTCCTGTTCGGCCAAAGGAGGAGATACGCTTGGGACAGAGCGGCGAGGAGATAAGTGTATGTTTTGTTTTTTAACAGTCCCACTACCCCCTTGCCCCCTGCCCCACCAACTTCGATTTGTGGCGGACGCCACTGAGCAGGGTGTCCAATAAATTCATTGGCTAATTTATTTGAATATGACATACCCCCAAAGGTGATCTTATCTTGAATGCAGCTGCTAAACAGCGTCCAATGAGCAAAAGGAACTCTTGGTGACTGAAGTCACTGTGGATATACAAAGGCCAGTCTACATTGTGTGCTACCCCTATATTTTAGGTTTGGAAAAACAGATGTATGATGTGGGTACACATAAAAGCAAAAAAAGAGAAAGAATGCACACGTTTGCTCATCACAATAAAAGAAAGCAATGTCATTTAAAGGCGTTCATTTTTTTGTGTACAAATCGTTTTTATTAAGCAAGGAAAGTAAAGTAAAAAAGGAAAAATAATAAATAAGGTGCAAAGAATGAAACGTACATACATTGGTCATTCCATAATCAAATAAGAAAAGTATAGTAATGTGGCATAGTACAAGATATACAGTACATAAGCAAAGCACATAAAAGTAAAGTCAGGTCACATAGCGCATATAAGACAGATGACATAATTATGAGTAAAGTACATATATGATCTAACATTAAAAGTACAGGTAAGCATACATGTAGGGTGTCTTAAGTCATGGTGGCAGTATCTAGTACAGGGGTCATATCAGTTACGCCACTTCATGGGAGTCATTAGGACAAGCATATGCGGCCTAAGAAAAAGAAAACTAAAACAGTAGCATAACATAACATAACATACACTGTGTTTCATCAGGTGTAATCTTAGTGAGTGACATCTGATAATGCAATGCATACAGCGTTGCAAGGTGGCTCTACTACAGGTGTTTATGGCATAGTTGTCAGTCCAGTGAACTGTATGGAGCTACAATAGGGAGTCACAGCAATGATCTTGTTATGTAGAACAGTATTTGAGGAGATTGTCAGGCACACAGACATTATAGTAAGTTATCACGGTGTTTCAAACGAAAAGGAAGAAGCGTCAAGTGCACTTCACAGTTTTTTGTTGGATACACGCCATGGAGAGGAGTGTAAAGCAGGGTTATCAGACCCTCTGATGCATGACACCCATTCTTTCCATTGTTTAAATGAGACCTCTGAGGTACTTTTCCAATTGCACAGGACAACTTTGCACGCTAGTGTGAGTAGCAGGTCAAGAAGATGGCGGTCGTGTTCCCTTGCAAGTGATGGCTCTAAGGCACCTAGCAGAACGTAAATAAATTCGCTCGGTGGTTTGATTTTAAATATGTGTTCAATGCAGTCAAAGACATTGGACCAATATTTTTGTAGTAAGGGGCAATGGAAAAGCATGGGTGGTAGATCTCCGTCAGCTAAGGAACAATTCCAACATGTAGGGGTGTCTTTCAGTTTCAGTTTGAATAGCCTTTGGGGGGTCCAGAAAACCCTGTTGATCAACATGTACTTTGTTTGTGAGAGAATCGGGTAGACTTTATGTGTAAGAGCTGAAGTATGAATTTTATCCCAGTCAAGGTCTATTCCCGTGTTATTAGGTTCTTCTTCCCATTTAACCTCGTTCTTCCTATGGACTTTGCCTAGCGTAGGTAAAAGCATTTTATACGCTTTCGAGACAAAGTGACCTGCATATAGTAGGCGTGGGAGAGTAGATTTCAGCCAAGGATCTGAGGGTGCAAACGATCGGGTGGACAAGGCCGCTTTTAATTTCAGGAAGGCGTAGAAGTCTTTTGGTTAAAGGGTAAATTTTTCTTGGATCGTGGAGTACGGTAGCAGTAGTTGGCCTTTGTACAAGTCGGAGACCATGTTGATGCCACTAGCTGACCAGTGCTCCCAGAAGGGTGATTCCCCATTGATCCTGATGGATGGGTTATGCCATAGGGATGAAGAGGTCGTCTTTTTTATTTGCAGGCCAGTTTTGTGTGTTTGGTCTAATCTAAGGAGGGCTCTTCTAGTGTTAAGCAGAATGTACTTGGAATGCATGAGATGTGACAAGTCCATGGTTAGTATCGTCGGGAGAGGCGCATTGCCTATGATGGATTTCTCTATATCAATCCATAGTGGTGTGTAGCTTGTGGTTTCAACAAACCAGTATACCCCCTGTTTACACAAAAAGGCAGTTTGGTAGTTCTTAAAATTGGGAAGGCCTATGCCACCTTGTAATTTAGCCAATTGTAGTTTTTTCATAGCCAACCTGGGTCTCTTCCCTTGCCATAAGAACGTATTGAATAATTTGTTTATTTTTTGTAGAAAATCTTCCGAAAAAGTCATTGGGAGCATGCTTGCTAAGTAGTGAATTAGGGGAGTAATCATAATTTTTAATGTTTCCGCCCTTCCCCACCACGAAAGATATTTTGGAGACCATCCATCAAGAAGTTTGTTTATTTTCTTAAGAAGTTGTTCTTCATTAATTTTCAGAGTTGTGATTAGGTCTTTTTCAAATTCTAAGCCTACGTACTTAAAGCTCTTGGGTTGCCAGGTAAGCCCAGAATCGCCTAGTATATCCTTACTACCCATATTATTCAACAACTTGACCTCAGTCTTGTCTTTGTTCAGGGAGTAGCCAGACACCCCAGAAAACTCCTGTATGGTGGATAGCAGGGCAGGTATCGCTTCCTCAGCTCTCTCAGTAAGCACTAAGACATCATCAGCATAAGCTGTAAGTTTGATAATGCAGTTGTTAAAGGGAATCCCTGGGATGTTATCATTGTTGTGGATTTGATAAAGAAAACGTTCAATCGCCAATAGGAACAGAGAAGGGGATAGGGGGCAACCTTGCCTAGTCCCTTGTTGTAGTTTGAATGGTGAAGAAAAGGCCCCTCCCACTCTTACCCTTGCAGTAGGACAGGCATATAGTGACATTTTTATGAAAAAGGGACCTAAGCCAAACTTGTGCAGGACGGACTCTAGATATGACCAGTCTACCTTATCAAATGCTTACTCAGCATCAAGTGTTACAGCTGCAGTGGGTGTTAATAGAAATGTTGCCTTTTCAATGACATGTGCTAGGATTCTAGTATTGTCACTTGATAGCCTGTTTTTAAGGAAGCCGGCTTGTGAGGGGTGTACAAGTGTAGGAAGGACTTTCTGTATTCGATGAGCCAATATTGAGGCCAGGAGCTTACAGTCTAGGTTCATTAGCGAGATAGGTCTATAATTCTTTGGGAGCTTAGGATCTTTCCCTTCTTTAGGGATAACGGCTATGACTGCTTCAGCTAGTGTTCCTGTCGCTTCCCCTGTCTCGCCTATTTCATGGAACATGTCTAATATTGGTGACGTGAGTGAGTTAGAGAAACGTTTATAAAACCTCGCCGTAAACCCGTCCGGTCCTGAGGCTTTCCCACATTTAAGTGATTTGATCGCGCTTGAGACCTCCAGTTCAGAAATCGGCTTATTAAGGGTCTCTCGCTCCAACGCAGAAAGTGCTGGTAGGTCACATTTCGTGAGGCAGTGTCCCACCCTCTCTATCTCTACCTTGTCATTTTTGGCATAGAGTTTCTCATAGAATTCTCCAAACAATTCCGCTATTTTGAGGGGGTCTGAATTGGGTATTCCTTTGTCGTCCATCAGGGAGTTGATTATGTTTTTTTTTATTTTAAATTTAAGGTACGCTGCTAACCCCTTACCTGCCTTGTTAGATTCGCATATTTTAAACCTCTTACTTCTGTCCAGCCAGATTCCTGCTCTTTCACTTATCAGTTTATTGTAAGTATATTTTTGGTTTGTTAGTTTATTAAGCGTTGCAGCAGATCTATCATTTAGGTACTCAGTTTGGAGTTATGATATGTCTTCCTCTAGTTTTAATAGAGCAGCATTGTGGTTCCTATTTGCAGCAGACGTTATTTTTATTAAGAGGCCCCTAATGGTACTCTTAAGTGCCTCCCATCTAATGGAATCAGTGGAGTCACCCTTTTTATTGATTATCAAGTATTCTTTAATGACTGTTTCTATGGTGTCCCTGTTTTTCCCATCGTTGAGTATGGCATCATTAAGTCGCCACATTGATTGACGTAACATTGGTTTTACATTAGTTATAGTGAGCGAGATACAGGAGTGGACTGAGGCCACCCTTGGTTCAATACCTGTGTGTTCAATCCTGGCTATAGCATTTTTGGTAATGAATAAATAATCAATTCGAGAGAAAGAGTCATGTGGTGGTGAATAAAAAGAATAGTCCCTACCAACAGGGTTTTGTAGGCTCCATGTATCTATCATGTTAAATCTGTTGTAGAGCTTGGTAAAGTCTTTATGGGCTTTGTTGGGTCGGAAATTACACTTAGAATCTCTGTCTAGGGTGGGATCTAGCGGTAGATTGAAATTACCAGCAAGGATATGGGTCGCTGTATCCGGAATGGTTCCCAATTGTTTCGTTAATCCTGACCAGAATGAAGGTTCGTATGAGTTAGGTGCATACACGTTTGTAATGTAGAATTCAGTGTCATCTTTATTTAACTTCGCCGTCACCCATCTACCTTTTGAGTCCACTGAGGAAGAAACTATATCTATGTTGGACTTTTTTGCTATTAGTATCACAACCCCGTTTTTCTTGGGGATGACTTCAGACCCTACAAATTCTGTGTAGAATTTGTTACGTAGTGTATGGAAGTGTTTAGCCTCTAGCTTCGTTTCCTGTAGTAGGGCTATGTCTCCTTTCTGTCTGCGTAGGTAGTCTAATATTTTCTGTCTTTTAACCGGTTGATTTAAGCCTTTCACATTTAATGAGAGAATTTTGAGATTTCCCACTCTCGCTGACCCTATAGGTGTGTCAATGGCGGTTGCCATCATGTAACAAATTCAAATCTTTTAGAAGAAGAGATTGAACCCAGTAGCCCACGTAATATTACAGCTGAGGAGCCCCATAGTGGGAGTCGGGTTCCTAGCTTGATTGCCATATACAAGGCCATAACTACAGTAATTGCTTGAGGTTTTCCGAACTGCATTAGTGGGTGGATTGTGTGTGCGCGGAGCCCCTGTATTAATGCATAGGTATTAGCACCAGAGTGTGCAAGAGCACTAGCAGATTCGTGAAGCACAGCAAGGAGTATCACAAAAAATAAAGAGAGTGTAAGCAAAAGCAATCTACAACATTCCCCCCCAACCCCTGACCCTGGGACCCCCCCCACCCCCGCCCTCTCCTTCAGCCCTCCCCTCCCACCCCAGATGTAGAAAACGAACATGGCGACTCGGGAACGACCATGAGACCGCCTCCAAGCAATTCACTGTGTCAAATTACTTTTAGGAACTGCATTAAGATATCTGAACAAGAGAGACTAACTTGCAGACCAGTCGTACCTCATCACGGAACCAACACTTCCATCTTGTCAACAGACTGTATAGACAAACCTCTTGTAAGTGACAGGTAGATCTGTACTAACTAGCAGGCAGACCATACTTTGGGTCAGTAAGATGTGCAACTTTCATATAAACTTAGAGCATTAAACAACGAGTGGAGAACCGAGCATATTGTTTAGCAGTGAGAGTCACATCGTGGGTACAGTAGCTTAGGCATAACAAATAGTGGTCAGAGTTAAGGACCATAACACAGGACGAAGACAGCTGTGTGTAGGATAAATGCAACTGTTATCGGGTAACTGGAGGCCAGAGCGCACGAGGACTGTGCAAAGTCAGAGTTAATATGGGTTCTAAGGTTCCATTGGTAGCTGATCACTTGTAGTCAGATGCCGTCGCTCCTACTAGCTCCGGTGAGGTAATTTTCATGCTCCCGTCGTCTTGGTTATATATTAGGCGTCTGAGTTTTTGTGGGTCAGAGAAAACATGGGTTGCACCATTAATTGTCACTTTAAATCTCGCAGGGCCAATAAAACCATATTGGTGACCCAATGATTTCAGTTGTGGTCTCAACGCAAGAAATGCTTTCCTAATATCCATAGTCTCTTTACTATAGTCTTGCGATATGTATATTTTGTGCCCTTTCCATAGAACATGGTTATGTTTACGGACAAAAGTAAGAATTTGTTCGACGTGCTGGAACCTCAGGGGTTTACATATAATCGCTCTTGGGCCTTTTTGATCCTTTGTTAGTCTCCCGGGAACTCTGTGAGCCCTGTCGAACTCCAGTGGTTGGGCAAAAGTGAGGTTTGTGGCCTGTGTAAACCATTGCTCGAGAAAGGCTACGCATGTGCCATAGGAGTCCTCCGAATTCTCTGGAATACCAAAAATTCTCAGGCTCCCCCTCCTGTTTCTATTTTCCAATTCCGATAGTTTCCTGGAAAGGTGGTCAGAGCTGAGGGTGAGATTTTTAATGGCTCCGCAGGTTTTGTTCTCAGTATCCTCCAACTTGCTTATTCTAATCTCAGTTTCTGCCAACCTAGAGTTGATATCCCTAATGTCCTGTCTCACCGCGACAACTTCCTCTTTAGTGGATTTGGCCAGGTCTTTGACTTCCTCAGTCTGCTTAGAATGAGTTCCATGGAAAAACAACGAAGGGCTGGCTCTAATCAGTAAGGCTGAGCCCAATACTAAACCAACAAAATGAGAATGCCAGTAATGATACACATAATTACAAAACACCTAATGACTACCACAAATCTGAACAAACAATCAGAAGAGGAGAATGACTATTTAATAGCATTTTATTCAGGATATTTGCAACATATATCTTCACTTTTAATTTTTTATATACAAAAAAGTTTACAAAAAGACACGTGGGACAGAGGAATGTGGGCTTACCTTTCAACCATTCATTCGAAATTCAGACATATCACAAGCAACCACAACAATTATACAACACTTTGGGGAAAGGGGAGGGGAAGGTTTATGAAAACAGTAAGAACAAATACCAAAGTCTACAAATATTTACAAAGCCGTTTGAAATGACTGTTTTGTATGTACATTCTTATATTTACAAAAATATTCAGAACTTTCATGGGAATATTGTATAGTAATGTACAATAATGTGCTTTGGGTACGATGAATCCGATGCCCAAGAGCTGGTGTAGACTGGCAGAATGGGGCCTACGCGTTTCGAATCCCACTTCAATCATAGGGGATTCTCTTCAGGGCCATGGGAATTCCTGTAAAAACAATAAGAGACAGGAGGAAAGGAGGGGAGAAACAATCATGAGTTGCGCAGAGTTTGAAACATTTGTATTAGTTGTATTAGGCAAACAAGAACCAACACAAGAGACCAGCCTAGCGATGCTGACAACCAGAAATTCAGACGGTATGGCGGCTATTTTCGAACTAGCGTTATAGAAATGACACCCCTCACCTAAGTGGACCTGAGGTTTATAATAGGTCTTCTACTAGTGATCTCTAAGCTGACTTTAGGGCAACTGCACTATAACCAAGGGCTTGAGCATTTACTTACCTTTAAATGATGAAAGGACAGGTGTCCTAATGATAAATATCCACGTGTTGTATTGCTATGCTGTGGCATGAAGAAATACCTATAATAGAAATGAATATCATTTAAACTCATATATCAACCTGGCAGCCTTTCTTCGCGACAACGAGTAAGGGTGAGGTCGACTTACCCCTAACTTCGTGTCATTTTTCTTAGGGGTTCCTTACTGGACCGGCTGCAGGAATACTCAAAGGGCAGTAAGGGCTGTGGAGGAATAAAGGAAATGAAGCCATTGTATGTACGGCCATTGTATATGAAAAGAAACGGCCCAACTAATTTGTTAACAATGTAGCCGATATTGATAAGATACTGGTGGCGATTTCGGGGCAAGAGGTAAGGGGAAACTTTAAAAAAAAGACACAGTGTATAACAGAAATAGACCTCTGGCGAGGAGCACGTTTACTGGCGCCTGTGGGGACCTACAAGGTAAATGTGGCTTCTTACCCGATGCGATTGATGCCTGGTTCGTATCCTTATGTGGAACTTCAGGATATATAGCTTCAAATAGATCAGTGTATTAACTGGATCTCCGGAATTTTTCTATAAGAATTGGAGAAAAAGCCGGGGCAATGAATGAAACAATAACAATTTAAGATAACCAGCCAAATAGGCGGGGGCAACATCATTCATGCGATCTCACCTGAAGATTACAGAGATTTATCACGACAACCACTGGTTTAAAATGTTGTAGCTGGGTGTCGTACAGGTAGCCAACGAGTGAATCTCGTCACTATTTCAAAGAAAAAACGAGAGACAACTGGGGTCAGTATCTACGCCATATGTTATAAAAATAATTGTCAGCCACTAGCAGTCGAACCGCTTACTGTGAATCAAGATTCGCCGGCTCCGTATTCAAAGGGGGGCTACTATGAATTAGAGGCACGAACGGCTGTATAAGCAAAAAGAAAGCCAAGCGTTTCAGTAAGGTTGCAAGAAAGTAAAGCGAAAATCAACGACTAACGGGGGGGGCTGTGGAACTTACCAGTTGGATAGAGTATCCGAGCAGAGTGGCGGCGTCTCGATCGGCACTAATCACTCGCGCATGGGCAGGAAATTACGGGAGCGATCTTTTTAAAGGAACTAAGTGGCCGGGGCACGCCCAAGAGGGGCGGGGGAAGTTTAAAGACTCGGTAGCGAGAAAGGGATACATTTTAGCAAAAAGGTGGTGTTGGGAGCTCAAGAAAAACGATCTATGTGCTCGAAAACGTTTCTCAATGGAGTGCGTGGAGTGCCCTATACATGGTGACCAAAGACAGATGCTGCTAGCTTGCAAGCAGCGACCGGGGGTCAAGAAATTGGCATTCATATACTATGCCAAAACAGAAATAGTACAGAGAAGGTGAAGAAAGCTAGAACTGCAGTATTTTCATAGTCTGAAGATTTCACTCAATTCATTTATACCAGACATTGCTGTATCAAATTTAATGATAAGCAGTGCCTCTCTTTTAGACAACATGAGGTTCCAATCTCCGCCACGCGGATCTTTTTCAACTTTTGATATGACCGTCCACCGTAAATCACTGATCTGATGTTGCATCCTTTTCCAGTGGTTTACCAAAGGTGCATTTTCGACTTTTTGAAAAGAAAAGTCGAAAATGCAGTTCTAGCTTTCCCCACCTTCTCTGTACTATTTCTGTTTTGGTATAGTATATGAATGCCAATTTCTTGACCCCCGGTCGCTGCTTGCAAGCTAACAGCGTCTGTCTTTGGTCACCATGTATAGGGCACTCCACGCACTCCATTGAGAAACGTTTTCGAGCACATAGATCGTTTTTCTTGAGCTCCCAACACCACCTTTTTGCTAAAATGTATCCCCTTCTCGCTATCGAGTCTTTAAACTTCCCCCGCCCCTCTTGGGCATGCCCCGGCCACTTAGTTCCTTTAAAAAGATCGCTCCCGTGATACGCGCTTTCCTGCCCATGCGCGAGTGATTAGTGCCGATTGAGATGCAGCCACTCTGCTCGGATACTCTATCCAACTGGTAAGTTCCACAGCCCCCCCCCGTTAGTCGTTGATTTTCGCTTTACTTTCTTGCAACCTTACTGAAACGCTTGGCTTTCTTTTTGCTTATACAGCCGTTCGTGCCTCTAATTCATAGTAGCCCCCCTTTGAATACGGAGCCGGCGAATCTTGATTCAAAATGAGCGGTTGGACTGCTAGTGGCTGACAATTAATTTTATAACATATGGCGTAGATATTGACCCCAGTTGTCTCTCGTTTTTTCTTTGAAATAGTGACGAGATTCACTCGTTGGCTACCTGTACGACACCCAGCTACAACATTTTAAACCAGTGGTTGTCGTGATAAATCTCTGTAATCTTCAGGTGAGATCGCATGAATGATGTTGCCCCCGCCTATTTGGCTGGTTATCTTAAATCGTTATTGTTTCATTCAGTGCCCCGGCTTTTTCTCCAATTCTTATAGAAAAATTCCGGAGATCCAGTTAATACACTGATCTATTTGAAGCTATATATCCTGAAGTTCCACATAGTGATACGAACCAGGCATCAATCGCATCGGGTAAGAAGCCACATTTACCTTGTAGGTCCCCACAGGAGCCAGTAAACGTGCTCCTCACCAGAGGTCTATTTCTGTTATACACTGTGTCTTTTTTTAAAAGTTTCCCCTTACCTCTTGCCCCGAAATCGCCACCAGTATCTTATCAATATCGGCTACATTGTTAACAAATTAGTTGGGCCGTTTCTTTTCATATACAATGGCCGTACATACAATGGCTTCATTTCCTTTATTCCTCCACAGCCCTTACTGCCCTTTGAGTATTCCTGCAGCCGGTCCACTAAGGAACCCCTAAGAAAAATGACACGAAGTTAGGGGTAAGTCGACCTCACCCTTACTCGTTGTCGCGAAGAAAGGCCGCCAGGTTGATATATGAGTTTAAATGATATTCATTTCTATTATAGGTATTTCTTCACGCCACAGCGTAGCAATACAAAACGTGGATATTTATCATTAGGACACCTGTCCTTTCATCATTTAAAGGTAAGTAAATGCTCAAGCCCTTGGTTATAGTGCAGTTGCCCTAAAGTCAGCTTAGTGCCCAGTAGTAGAAGACCTATTATAAACCTCAGGTCCACTTAGGTGAGGGGTGTCATTTCTATAACGCTAGTTCGAAAATGGCCGCCATACCGTCTGAATTTCTGGTTGTCAGCATCACTTGGCTGGTCTCTTGTGTTGGTTCTTGTTTGCCTAATACAACTAATACAAATGTTTCAAACTCTGCGCAACTCATGATTGTTTCTCCCCTCCTTTCCTCCTGTCTCTTATTGTTTTTACAGGAATTCCAGTGGCCCTGAAGAGAATCCCCTATGATTGAAGTGGGATTCGAAACGCGTAGGCCCCATTCTGCCAGTCTACACCAGCTCTTGGGCATCGGATTCATTGTACCCAAAGCACATTATTGTACATTACTATACAATATTCCCATGAAAGTTCTGAATATTTTTGTAAATATAAGAATGTACATACAAAACAGTCATTTCAAACGGCTTTGTAAATATTTGTAGACTTTGGTATTTGTTCTCACTGTTTTCATAAACCTTCCCCTCCCCTTTCCCCAAAGTGTTGTATAATTGTTGTGGTTGCTTGTGATATGTCTGAATTTCGAATGAATGGTTGAAAGGTAAGCCCTCATTCCTCTGTCCCACGTGTCTTTTTGTAAACTTTTTTGTATATAAAAAATTAAAAGTGAAGATATATGTTGCAAATATCCTGAATAAAATACTATTAAATAGTCATTCTCCTCTTCTGATTGTTTGTTCAGATTTGTGGTAGTCATTAGGTGTTTTGTAATTATGTGTATCAGTACTGGCATTCTCATTTTGTTGGTTTAGAATGAGTTCCATGGCCTCGCCAAATTCCTTCTTTCCTTTGAAAGGTGAGACCGGCAGTGGTGGTTCCGCTTTCAACCGCTTAGAAGTCTTTCTGTTTTCTTTATCCCCCATTTTAAGGACAAGACGATGAGAGGATGTGAAGATATTTGGTTCTGTATCACTCTTATCTGTGGTCAGGCCCCCCAAGCACTCGTTTTACTAGTGTTGCGCAGTTAATCAGCTCTCGTGTTTGACTTGAGGGTGCTACAACATTAGCTGCCATTTTGTAATAGCCTCATCAGGATGTAGGAACACATATCGCTATCCTCATTTGTCACTGGCACACTTATTGGCAGAGTCTCAAATACTAGCCTGCTTTCATTGTCTTGAGTGTTTAACTGCGTGGCATGATCTCTGTGCAGCGTTGAGCTACTTAGTGAATTTACAAGTGACCCACTACTGGTTACATGACGTAGTACTATCGGCAAACTTATTGGCCGTTATTTAGTCTTCCCAAGCCATCTCTTGCCGGATATAGCGATCAGGCGCTTGCACAACTTCCTTAATGATTTCCACAGTTAATTGTACTTCAACTTCTCCTATGAGGTATTCGCGACCATTCCATTCCAACGCTCGCGTTTCACCTTAGTGGTTTACAGTGACCTTCGGCAGTTATTTAGACAAAACGTCGGTCAGCAATCACAACTGCGCCTGGGTTACATGCGCGAGGTCGCTGGCTATAATTGGGATATCTGACGGAGAGTAACGCTCATGCCGCCATTTTGAAGAGGAGATTTTGCGCCATTAACGCCGTTTTGCAATTTAGCACCGCATAGCAACAAGTTTATTTTCAGCCGGTTTGGGCTATATACTTGCTGTTATGCTGTGTGGCATTGAATCAGGGTCTCATTTGCGTCTGTGGTGAGGTCAGCTGCAACCGATAGTCGAGGTGTTCCGCTGCTCCGGGGATCACGTCGCTCTAGCCGCCGCCGAGCTCCGTCTCTCCCGTGCTCGCTGGCGGTCAAGACGAAAGGGTCGCTCGCTTCTCTCTCTGACCTCGGAACCGGACCAAACTTGCTCCGTAGTCGGGGGAGACACTCCGGTTCTTGATTCTCCCTTTGAAGTCGAGGGAAACATCCAATATGCAGTTCCCAGCCAACATAGATTGATCGTGCTTGGAGGAGCAATCGGGTTACGCCGCCATCTTCCCGGCGTCCAAGCCACGCCCCCATTTAAAGGCATTCATACCAGACGAAATCACTAGGCATAATTAATGATCTCAAAATGGAAACACTTTGAGCAAATGTACAATGTGGGATTTGCTTTCCCAGAGTATGCAGGGTTCAATTTCTGGCCAATATTTCAACATAGTAAACGTCACTGTGGGTTTCGTCAGTTCTTCCTCTGCTCTGAGTAGCACATGCGAGTAGCAGCGCTAAACATCAATGTATAAACCCCGGACCCGACCTGCAGGCATTGTAAACAATCCTGGTCTGCCAAGGTATCTTAAGCTCCTCATAATATGTCTGATCCAGGTATTTCTAGTTTTTCTTGAAGCAAAATGTCTTGTAAATATAAATATTGATAGACGTGTCTGCGGATTTAACCATTCAGAAAGCCACAATTTGAGGGGGACAAGTTCCTTATGGCCGTGTAAATAAATATCAGAAATTTCCTTATGAGTGGCAAAGCCTGGTACCAAATGATGGAGGCCCAATAATTTCCTCATGAGCCAGGTTACTGCCATGTGTATGCATTAAGAATTTATGTAGTGCCAAACGCCAGCTTCATAAAATGCAGAGGACAATTTCAGTTCTACAAATTATTAGCATAGATTCAACTAATTTCCCGCCTAATAACTGCCAAAGGTAAATACACTAGCTTGAGCTTACCATGCATGCACTCCCGCCAGCTAACGAGGGACTTCAATTAATATTAGCATCAAACAAGACACCTAAATATGAACACGCTTTGACAAAGTCAATAAGTCTTGCCTAGCACACAACGGATCATACCTATTGGATTCGCCAGTGCTTCTTTTTCTCTAGATGGCTGCCATACATATGCAGATATTGTAAGCATCTTGGAATGCTTTTTAGTAATCTTTATGAGACAACATTTCATAGTGGTCACTGTCCTTGGCAATCTTTGAATACTTGGCAACCGGGCCTGACAGACCTCACCGAATGCCTCCTGGTCTTATCAAAGAACCAATGCTAACCACATGGCCTGTCATCATCCCAGAAGAAACCGTCACCACCATGAATTCCATCCACTCAGGGCCCCATTGGACCCCTTCCCCAACAATGCCTACTCCAAAGGACATCAACTCATCAACGCCATGCTCACACTCATCCCAAATGCCTCCACCTCTTCTACAACATTCTCAGATGCTTGGAAACATGTAACTATCGTTCCATTGCTGAAGTAACCCTCTGCTGAGCCGTCAACACTCACCAATTAAAAACCAATCTCCCAACCATTCCTAGCCAAAGTCTTAGAGAAAATCATAACCTGACATCTCACTGAATACCTCAATGACCACTAACTCCTCAACACCACTCAGTCTGGTTCCAGACCCAAACATAGCACGAAAACTGCCCTCATCGCTGCCGCAGATGACAAGCGCATGACTCTAGAGAGAGAAGACAGGGCAGCTCTCATCCTCCTGGACCTCTCCTCAGCATCTGACACCATCCTCATCCAACACCTACTCAACATCATAATCCATGGACATGCACTCCAATCGATCTGCTTCTTCCAGATTGTAAAGATCCAGTCAGTCAGCCTGGTACCATACACCACGACCTCAGCTTCCAAGTTCCACAAGGATCCTCCCTGAGCTCAACCCTCTTTAGTTTATACATGATCCGTCTAACCAGCATTATCCGCTCTCATGATATCAATGTCCTCTCCTAAGCCATCTACAGGCAGCTCATTCTCTCTCTCAAGGAAAATAAGCCCAGTTCCCGCATCATGTTCAATGCCTGCATGACTTTATTTGAAGAGTTTTATATAGCGCTGGCTAGACCCGGCGGTATCAGAGCGCTTTACATGAGGACAAGTGAGTTACAAGTTACAAATTACATTAGTTACAGGGTTACACAGTACAAAGACATATAAAAAAACAATGTTACGTGGTTGGAGGAGGGGGAGGAAAGGAGACACAGCGTAGAGACGAGGAAAGCAATGTCCAATTTCTGTCTGGGTCGGTGATGGCCGAGGGGCTGAACCAAAGCCGATCTCCTCTATAGCTGTCTAGGCAGCTCCACCGGGCATCAGCCATATTGCTCGGTCTCCACGGTCAGGGTAATAATTACGGTTCCTCTGAAGAATTCTAGTATAAACACGGGAGATTGGAGAGATGAGAACCGCAGTCCGATTTAACCCCAGGTTATCCCCCAGGGACATTTAGGGCTGGCTTCTCTGGTGATCTCCCCTCCCCCACTGTCATACCTGGAGAAATATTGTGTGGTTGTGAGAGGAGTAGCAATGCGCGGCATCAAGATTGATTACGAATCATCTGCATCTGCCACACTATGGCAGCAGGTTTAAGACGGTGCAGCCAATCTCCGCGCAGTGCATCCACCATTTTAAAGTCAGGCATTGTAGACTCAGACCTCCCCCGGAGCCATGAGGCTGCCACCCAGTACAGCGCAGTTCTTCCTCCAATGTAACTCCCAGTGTCCCTGCATTTCCGGCACACAGTGAAGGGTGGTTACAGTTACATTGTCTCTACCGGGGCCTCTTAGTCCTCTTAACTGGCGTGGGTGCTGTCCTTTACATCACCTCCTCACAGTCCCATGTTGCCGTGCTATCATAAGGGTGAGTGGATCTCGTGGGGGTATGTTATTTGATTGTGTGCTCCTTGTTCATTCCGCCTCCAACCCACAGATCACATAGAAGTCTTTTGTGGCAAGGTTATAACACAAGGGTGGTGGCCATCTTGAAGACAGGCAGAATGTTCAAGGAAATCAGAGGTGTAATAATATTTTGTAGACCACCGCACTGAAGGACTAACCTCTACTTAGCTTCAAGATATGTGAGGCAAAGAGATCTGTTGCCTTGGCATGTGACCAGGGAGATCAAGAGTGACATAAACCTCATGACTTTGACCCTGGACTCCCGGGCACAGTATGCCTATAGGGCCAGATTTTATTACCTAATTTGTAGTATATCCGTAAGGGGTATACAAGGTAAACTGTTGTTTACCTTCTATTAATCTTCCCATCACTTCGCACGCACTTTTATCACCCTCTTTGTTTGACTCTCACCCCGCACACCCGCATGCACCATCCGGCAGTCCTTAAAATATCTCCGATAAAGAGACCCTTCGGGGGACCCGTAGGGAATTGCAGCGCCGTCCCTACGAGGAGCATCTGCCCAATGATGAAACATGACACCTCTCTGGGTGTGTGAGGGCATCGAAGGACAATAGGTGGTATTCGTTTTCACCTTTTCATTCTTTTTGTGCACAGGTGACTTTTTGCACCCTTGGGCGTGGGTGACTTTTTGCACCCTGCCATACGAACAGTGTCCCCTTTTTGTTTGGATGTATGTATTAGGAGCAAGGACACTGGACCTTAAATAGCTCCTTGGCCCGTTCTTCCTTTGGTAATATTATAAACCTCATGGTGGCAGCCATTGTAGGGTCAGGCAACATGGTGATCCAGCTTGGTGCTCAAAATACACTATTCCAAACCTGGTGTCCGCGAGCCAAGGCTCTGGGAGTTGCCCCCTCTTAGTGTCTGGTGCTTTTATAATTCCCCTTACCCCGGATTTCTCGTTCTGGGCCGCTCGGATTCACTGTGGTAAAGCCACCATCTTAAGGTCAGGCGTCTTCTTCCTGATGTACTGGTGTACTGGCCGTGTAGCGTAATACAGCGCAAATACAGTTAGAACCTGAGGGTACCTTGAGCTGAGGGGCATAAAAGGTCTCCATCCACAGAAAACGGCCACTCTGTGCAGAAAGCAGATGAGCCTCCAGGCGCTGCGATCGGGAGCGTCGGCCATTTTGGAGCCGATGCCATGGATTCACTACAGTAAATCTTTGGCATGAAATTCCGCCACAACTTTTGAGAGCCATCGGCTTGAGAGTCCCTACCACCGGGCCTCCACGGAGTAGCAGTCCTGACCCTGAGAGACGCGCAGTCCACTCACTGCAGAGTCCGGGCAGTTCAGCCTTAGCCCCCGTCGCTGTCCCGGGGAGCAGCCGGAAGAGGCTCCACCGGGGAGAGGGTCCAGGGCTTGGTCGACAGTGGAGGGGTCAGCTGGTACTCCAGGGAGCAACGGTCTAATACTGAATACTAACAAGACTTGAAATCATGATCTTCAGGAAGAGTGCATCACCGTGGGTCTCCACTGGTGACCAACAGAGCTAGAATGACAACCACCCCTTCCACCCACCACCCACACCAAGAACTTCAGGGTCATCCCCAACAGAAAACTCAAAATGATCCTGTAAGGCAGTGCCGTCACCGCTTTAGGATTTCAAACTCTGAAGATGCTGAGGAAATATTTTCAAATGGCTCCCAATCAGCAGCCTCAAAACCCTCATGCATGCCATGGTGACAAAAAGCAGGACTGTGGGAACCCTCCCTATGCGAGGATCAACAAAAAACTCACCATAAGGCCGCAGATGAAGCAGAACTTGGTGGACAGAATCACTCACAACGTCCCAGGCTGCACTCACATCACACCACACCTGAAGTAGCTCCACTGGCTCCCATTCACAAACGAGCACAATTCAAACTCACCCACACTTTCAGGGCACCAAGGAACACTGACCCAGCATACTTTAACAATTGCATCTGCTTTCACAAACCTTCTAGACACCTTTGCTCGTCCTGAATCCTACTTGCACAATCCCATGCATACAGAAAACCAGATCCTGTGCTCGAGTCTTTTCCTACATCACTCTTAAAGCATGGCACGTCTGCCGCTATACATGAGAGACTCTTCCTCACTTGTTGAGTTCCACATGACGCTGAAGACCTGGCTTTTCCAGTAGTCCCTCTAGGCTCTAGGTGGGTCTAGACTCACCTCCTCAGCTCAAAGATGTCCTCCTGGGTGACAGTGAGCTTTGCATTACTTAACATATCCTAACATAACATAACATAAAATCTATTATGGATGTTGCTATGCATGCACATGCATAGCAGACATCTGCTCATAAAGTTTAAGAAAAAAGCTTTTGACTGTGGTTGCAATGCATGTAAGTATACAACTAGACATTCTAGAGTAGTTTTAACAACTTTCTAAGTGGCTGCTTGCCACTGTATCAGCTGTCAGCGGCAAACAGCGCAGAGTGATGCAATTGAACACTGGGGTAATGTAATTTTGTATGTTTTTAATAAAGTTAGTGTGGTTGATACGTTGTTGGAGCAGGGAGAACAGAGGCAGAGAAGTTAGTCCTTCGTGCACTGCAGTGCAAGGTCCTAATTAGCAGTGGAAGGATACAACTCAACCACTCAAAACATAGTGACACCAAAATGCTTGTTGGCAGGACAAACAGAAGACTAGCAAGGAAAACCATTAGTCAGGAGCAGGTTTCTGAGATAAACAAGACAGCCATCAAATCATAAGCAATGAACTGGCCCCCTGTATGGCTATGCTCGTTACAATAAGCCTCTTTCCCGAAGAAATTATTTCTACCAATAGCTCGCAAATGTTGCTGCATGTGGTTTTTCAAGATAACGTCGTGATGTTTGTACCTTTTTAACGGTGTTTCAAGCAAAAATGGCCACCGACTTCAAATGGTGAGAAAAACTGTTTGCAAGTTGACTCTTAAAAAACATGAAACGTTTATTCTCTGAGCTAACCTGCACGCACAAACCATGTTGCAGTTTGCGATGGAAACTATGTGAAGATATAAACATGTGGAAATCATGGAACTCTGCTTGCTAGGTGTAGGCAAGCAACTGGGACCAATGTGAGACTTTACTCTTTTAATAAACACTTTTGGGCCCCCTTTACTTGGATCCTTACCTTTCCCTGTCACTGGTCGTCTACTATCTTCTGTAGATTTATACAAGTTGTGTGGCTGTTAACTTTCCAATCTGTACACATTCAAATATCACCAACTAGACTGCATTCTCAGTCCTAGATTTACAACACATTCGCTTGGGCACTCATGTGACTAGTCTGCGCTTCACTGTATGAAGCAGTAACAATGGCAGAGACAATCAACTTTAGCATGGAAAGGTATTTTGCGCCAAAAGTTCCCGGGATCGCAGCGCCAAATTGCTTTGTATAACGGGATTGTGCATTGTTCCACGCACAAGCAAGGGGCAAGGGAGATATTGTTTGAGATTTCTGCAAATTTACATACTTGGCACAGCTTACTTTTGGGCGTTTGTAATCGCATAGGGCACAGTGCTTCAACACCTCATCGGGGCTATATGCATTTAATTACAATTACAATTAATTCAACATACAATAAAATGACTAATACCTGCCACCCAAAACATTCTTGTAGCTTTTGGGGGCCAGGAATAGTCAGAGTTGTCAAACTTGTAGGAGTGTGGTGATCAGTGGGTGTGTTTGTACTGTGATAGGCAGCGAAGACACGGGCAACGGGTGGCCCAAGCAGCAGTGGCCTCCTGACGAGGGCCCTGGCACTTATTTTCTTTTTACAAATTAACCACTACTTGGGTCATCATAACTTCACAAAAATAATGCGTCTCAATTCAAAGTTCCTCGCACTCAGCGCTACATGTGCAAACATTCTAAGATCTTAAGGAAAATATGATGAAATCATCCGCATTCCTTGCATCCAACAGATTTTTGTTTTACAAATTAACCACTGCTTGGGTCATCAGAACTTTACAAAAATAACCCGTCTCAATTCAAACGTCCTCGCACTCACCGCTACATTTGCAAACATTCTAAGATCTTAAGGAAAATATGATGAAATCATCCGCATTCCTTGCATCCACCAGATTTTAAGATGTGTACTACTAGCCAGCCTGCTGCTTCTTCTCTGCAGAGGATTTTTAGGAATTCAGTTGACAATCCCAAAACAGGGCTAAAGGTGTCTGTGATGACTTCATATCTCTGTGAGCTGCCTCGCTGACAAAGTCACATGTAAAAGTACCTTCCAAATCATTAAGTGAGTCTTTTTCAGTTGAATAATTGGAGTTCTCATTTCTAGAAACTATGTCAAAATAGCAGGGCAGAGTTCAACACGAGAGAAGTTGCCTCCATAACGCAGGTTCTGGAGTGCATTTCCTGTCCTACCCAAGTGTCATAAAGGTGACACTATTATAATTTGCAGAATATTAACTATTTCGCAGTATACCTCAGAAAATAATATTTTATTAAATATTCATGATTTGGTGAATTTATAATATGTTAGGCTAAGTCATACATTTGTATTTTATTTGAAAGGTTTAATTAATGCTTTGAAAGACCTACGAAATCTACTAAGCTTACAAAGTATAGAGTGAGATGGAAATGCTCTGTATTTTATTAATTTGAATCATGTAGACTACTTCAGCGCTGATTGTAATTTGTAATACTGTTTGCAAGTTTTGGCAATACAAGAAAACATCTATCTATCTATCTATCTATCTATCTATCTATCTATCTATCTATCTATCTATCTATCTATCTATCTATCTATCTATCTATCTATCTATCTAAGTGTGTGTGTGTGTGTGTTCCTGAGTATAAAAATAAATACTAACAAAAATTAAGCATAAAACTGGGTGTTTCTCAATGAACAGCCCCAAGATGCGCTTTCGAGCCTGAGGTGCAACATCTTGATAAGGGGCTCTGAAAAGCATGTGAGGTGCGCGCAGGATCATGTGACACACATCTTTCCCATTTTCTGTATTCTCTGTTTCATTGAAATTGTATACTTTTCATAACCGCTCATTCAAATGCACCCAGTGAAGGTGTCTCTGGCCTGATGGTCACGGGTAAGGTTATCGCAAAATCTCAGGAGCATATTAACAACGGACATATTGCCACTTTTCCGGCGCACAGCGCCGGAAAGACGGCGATCATAATTTTGTGATATTTACAATGCGCCGCTAACATGCATTAGTGCATGTTAGCAGCAGTTTCCCCAACGCCTCGCTTTGCATCGCTAATTAGATGCAAAGTAGGCGTTCCTGAGGAAAACTGCATTGCAATATGTGCTGACATGGCTTCGCAAAATTAACAACCTGCAGCGGACTCTCAAAGTGATGCGTAACCTTGCTCTAAGCACCCATTATTGCCTGATTTTAACATCTGCAAAAAAGCAGACTTAGCATTATGTCCTATGGGAGGTGGATTGTGAAGTTAAATCCACACTTCAATATCAGCAAGCTCTGCCATTATCGCTGATCATTTATCTCCGGATTTCTCGCGCTAAAGGGGTTTTCGGCCTCTATCGTGGGACTTTATATCGCCAATTCGCAAAGCGTTGTTAGTACAGCGCTATCTTGGCGATGAAATCCAGCCATAGCCGATGATAGAAAAAAACGCGCTAAGCGAGTTTAACAATAATTATCGCTACGTTTTGTTAATATACTCCTCAGTTTTTCATCCTACACAGGTTAATAACATGGTTGTCACTTAATTGGGTTAAAATGGACATCTGTTAGTTGTTCAGTGCCAAGAGGTCACTGAGGCAAATGCGTGCTTAACAAGTACACACTGTATTATTGAGTATCTCCAAACAAGAGAAAGTTCATCTGTGGTTAAATAATATCTTCGAGTAATGGCTGTCTTTGTTTGGAAGACTCGTATAGTGACACTGGATTCAGATTACAATGATTTTCAGAGGTTCTGCTTGCAATCTGGTGCTAACAATGCTTCACAGTCAAGTATTGCTGACTCAATACTTCAGACCATACCTCGATTGTGAAGTGAGCTCCTTTGAGAAAGGCCTGTAGAGCTCCCATATTTATAGAGAGGCAGGTACTGGTGATCATCCGTTTTATGGTTCTGCTTTTTGCACTGCGAGAAAGCAGAAGGGTTTGGTTGCGGGTGGCTGGGTGGGCAGGGCTGCTCTGCGAGCAGGTCTGGTAGGAGTGGTGTGCCCACTCCTGAGTGCGAATTACTGGTTTGGTCGACCCTCTGGGGCCAACCAAACCAGTCATGCGCACTCTGCTTTTCTCCATGTAGGCTGCAATGCTGGAAGGTAAGTTTAAAGTTTGATTATTATTAAATTAACCTATCATGCTACCCCCTCCCTGCGAGGCCCTCCACCCCCCACCCGCGAGTCATGCCAGCTGAGACTGCATCCGTGCCTTGTAAGTATAAGGAGGACATCTAACCATCCTCAGAGGTAGTGTCACAAACAGAATGCCGTTAGTGACCTAAGTCCTGGAGCTGGGAAATGGTGGCTAAAACAAAGCTGAATCCTGGGAAGATTGGATGTAGGGATGCCCAGCCATAATGTGTGACTCAGTGAGCATACATTTCAGGCCCATTAGTTGTACATATTCCTGAAATAAAAGATGGGTAAAATAGTGTTGGACAAGGCCCTTTTTGCTGGGTTCTCTCCAAATGCTTTCCATTATTCCTCCTAATTTTCTGAACTTCTTTCTGTTGGCTTTAGGACTCTGGGCACTTTACTACTACTAATCAGTACCAAAGTGCATAAGCTCTCTCCCTGAAAGCATCGTATGATTGGCTTCTCCATGATTTGGCTTATTTGATTTACTAATAAGTCCCTAGCACAGTACAATATGTGTGTACCCAGGACCTGCATATCAAATGCTACTAGTGGGCCTGCAGCGCAAATGTTGCCACCCACATGAGTAGCCCTGCAAACGTGCCTCAGACCTGCCACCCTAGTGTCTGTGTGTGCAGTTTTAAACTGTACTTTCATCTTGGCAGGGACACCGAGTTGCCATACCGAAACCTTCCCTTTTATTACATTCAAAGCATCCCTAAGGTAGGCCCAAATTAACCCTATGGGCAAGGTGCAGTGTATTTAAAAGGTAGGACATGTACTGTTGTGTTTTACATGCCTGGTAGTGAAATACTGCTAATTTCGTTTTTCACTACAACAAGGCCTATCTCTCCCTTAGGTTAGCATTGTAGCAGGCTCGTAACATTTTAGAAGTGTATCTTCCGATTGGGAGCTGATAGAAAATTGGATTTCGATGTCTCTGGACTCACAATTTAAAAATACATCTTTTAGTGAAGTTGGTTTATATCGCAGGTTTGAAAATGCCACTTTTAGAAAGTTGACATTTTCTTACTTTTACCATTCTGTGCCTCTGTCTGTCTCTGAAAACACAAAATACACAAGGTAATGGACGCAATGTTGCACATTGGCAAAACATTCACCCCCAGTCAAAGATCTGGGTTTAATCCATCGTTATTTTGCTCACCACACCACCCCAGTTCAGACATGGCCATCTGCAAATCAGTCGTGACCCTGTGCCTCATGGGAACAGTCCTGCCCGAACTGCCAAGCCATGTCTTCCCTGGATCGGAATCAAGCATCCTCGGACAGATTTCTGGCTATTAGCTGTCATCAGCCAGATGTGACTGGGGTTGAATGTTTTGCCAATGTGCAACATTCCGTCCATCATCTTGTGTGTTTTGCTGTTCGCCCTATGTGGGAAGGGTATGCCCAGACGTGGCTCCTGTGCTCACTACGCCACTGGAGTCAAGCTATTCTGGTTTGATGACGGCTGATAGCCAGAAACCGGTCCTAGGATGCTTGATTCCGGTCCAGGGAAGACATGGCTTGGCAGTTCGGGCTGGACTGTTCCCATGAGGTACAGGGTCAAGACTGATTTGCATATGGCCATGTCTGAACTGGGGTGGCATGGTGAGCAAAATAACGATGGATTAACCCAGATCGGTGACTGTGGGTGAATGTTTTGCCAATGTGCAATATTCCGTCCATCATCTTGTGTGTTTTGCTGTCTCTGAATACACGTCTGGGTTAGGATGCCAGTTGGGCTGCTTATGAATTCACTCTAAATAGTCACACAAAGGAAGCTGAGGATTGCCCTGCATATCCTGATGTCCCATCACCAGGCTGATGACCCTTCCTGAGCTAGAGTGGTGGGAGGAGTTGACACAGTGACACCTGAATAGGGCTGTGCCTGTCCTCACCCAAAGAAGTCTTGACCCCCTGCAGTGTGTCTGGAGCCAGGGTAGGAAAAAGGCTGGGTCTTGTGCACTACAAAGAGTTTACTTTGAAGTTTGCCTACTTCCAAGGCTGAAATCGGTATAAGTACTCGACCCCTGACACAATATACTTAGAACACATCTGGGTTGAGGAAGAAGAGCTAAATAGCTGTCAAGAGGGACTGCCACTTTGCTGTTTACTTTCTTCTGTTGGCCTGCTGCTTGTTGCTTCTGTCCTGGAAGTGAAAGGACTGAACTTTGCTTTCTACATCCTGCTTCCAAGGTTCTTCAAGGGCTTAAGCAGAGCATGCCTCTTGTTATGAGATCTCAGGACCATCAAAGACTTCACCTGCAACCCCTAGGCACCTCTGCTGAGGAGTCCTACTTGCCAAGTGGTGCCAATTCCAGTTCCGTGGCCCTTGGAACTGAATTTGGGGTGCTGCTAAGCAGAAACCACGGCATCAACAGGGATCAACTTTGGAAGCGGAGCTCATGTGCAACTCTGACTCCGTGCTGCTGCCTGCACCAGAGCCATGGTCCCGCTCAACTCACCAACCGCGACTTGTACCGCAGGTTCCGATGACACCGCAATGCCTCCAAAGCTTCACCACTACATGAGTCTCAAGCACCCACCACCGAAGTCAGTGGTGTACTGCTCCAACTCTGGTACCTGTAGCCTGGTCAGACATCGATACTGCAGAAGCCGAAGCTTCGCGGCTTGACTCTCAACACCTCATCGTTGCCGCTTCACAGTAAGGAACCAAGTACTGCACCAGCAACCACTGCGTCATCTCCCCTGCAGCAGCAAAGAACTGGCGCATCACCTCCCTTGCCTTGCCTTTAAGGAACCGATGCATCACTTCCCCTGCAAAGTAAGGAACGATGCCGCACTGGCCTCCGCAACGCCTCTTCCCCTCTGTGTTTTGCATCGTCTCTGTTTTTCACGACACTTACAATGTCCTATACTGGGTTGTGCTGGACTCCGTAACCAGCCCTTGCTCCATTGAGGTCAGACTCATTTTTTGGAGTTGTCAAAGTTTACCAATGTTAGACCTGACATCATTGGCGTGAGTCTCCCTTCCATTTTTGATGGATTGCCTCCTTTGTTTTGATATGTTTTTGCTGGTTATATGTTTTGGGCATTGTGCCACTGCTAATCAGTGCCAGAGTGCAAGTGCTCCCTATGCTAAATTGGTGTATTGATTAGTGATTCCATGATTGGGTTATTTGATTTACTTGTCAGACCCTAGTATAGTGCAGCATGTGTGCCCAGGGCTTGTAAATCAAATGCTGCTGGTGGGCTTGCAGCACTGGTTGTGCCACCCACAGAAGCAGCTTGTAAAGTGTGTCTCAGGCTTGCCATTGCAAGGCCTGTGGGCAGTCTGTGACTGCCATGTCGACTTGGCTAAGTGCACCCACATGCCAGTCCCTAAACCTTTCTTTTGCTTCATATCAGACACCCCTATGGTAGGCCCAAGGGCAAGGTGCATTATAAGTGTAAGGTAGGACATGCCCTGATATGTGTAGCTTGTCCTAATAGTGAATTACAGCCATTTTCGTTTTTCACTATTGAAGGCTACCTATTCTTCATAGACCAGAATGGGCAGTTAGATTGTTACATTCTTATAATCCTAACGGACTCAGGGAACATGGTAGGAATTTTAATTTAGTATGCCTGAACTCAGAATGATAAAATACATCTTTTAGTAAAGTTGGTTTTAACATTCTGTGTTTGAAAATACCACTTTTAGAAAGTAGGTATTTTCTTGCCTAACTGTTCAGGCCTACCTCTGCTAGGTTGTGTATTCCTTGTCTGAGTTTGTGAGTGCCAAGGCTGGGGGATTCCAGAAAACAGGAGGGGGCAGCCCAGTGGTAAATAGAGAGATCTGCATGTAGATGGGAAGGAGGAGTTGCACCTGGAACCTGAATAGGGCTGGGCCTTCCCTCTACATTGATGGCTCCACCCCCTGTGGCTTGTCTGATGTCTCTGCCCTGTACTGTGAACCAAGAGAAGGAATCATGTCAATAAAGTGCTCCAGAGCTATGCCTTCCTTCCCCTGTGCTGGCTCCACCCCCTGTGGGGTGTCTGATGTCTCTGCCCCGCACAGTGAATAGAAGGAAGGAGTCCTGTAAACAAAGTGCTCAGGAACTGGTTTGGACTAGGCAGAGGCCTCTCTGCCTTCAGAGAACAAAGGATTTTGGGGTATAAATATTGGGACCTGATACCAAGAAATTAGATCACTTCTGGAACAAGAAACCTTTCTGCCAAGGATAAGAACCAAGGAAGCTGCAGGAGTTCGGACTGCCCCTCTGCAAGTGTGCTGTTTGCTGGGTTGGCCTGCAGTGGTTGCTTCATTGCCAAGGGAAAGGAGAAGGAACTTTTTAAGGACTTTCATCATCTACAGAATATTCTCCAAGGGCTTGAACTGTGCTTGCCTCCTACTGAAGTCTCAGGGACAAAAGACTTCACCTCCAGCTCCCCTTGTGAATTCACTTGCTGGGAATTCTATCGACAGACATTTGCATGTCGCTGGGAGCTGGAAGTGCGACGCACCAAGAGGAAGTGTGTCGCCGCCGCAGCTGAGATCGTCGTATCCCGGAGAAGCGTGCCGCCACCGCATCTCCCTGGAAGCGTGTGTTCATTGAAGCTGCCTGCTGTCGCATCACCGGAGAAGGGTGACGCCATCGAGAGAGTCGCCATCGCATCACCGGAGAAGCGTGTTGCAGGGCCTGTCGCAGCTCCAAAGTACAGAGTTGTTGCAAGGTTGCCAGGGCGTCATCGTCATCGCATCACCGCTTCAAGGGCGCCATCTTCACGCATCGCCACCGGATAATCGCATCAAGGTGCCATCTTGTGCACCACAACGGGCCCGCAGGCCGAGAATCAACGCATCACCTCCGCACCGGTAAGGCTCATGACGCATCCCCTACTCTGCGCAAGCTTTGAGGCAGTAAGCAACTGTTCTCCCAGATCACGGAACCGATGCATCTCCCCTTCTGAGAGCCTTTTGTTCACTTTGCGTTACGCATCCAGGTACTTTGTTGAGAACTTTGTTGTATTTAACATCAACTTGAACTAAGCAACGTTTATCATCTTTAAGTTAACTTTTAGTATAGTGGATTTTTGTCATTTGTGGTCTTGTGTTAAGTCTATATAGAGAATACTTATTTTTATAAAACCTGTGTTGTGTCCATCTGTAGTGTTTTCACTGTATTACTGTGTATATTCACAAATGCTTAACACACTGCCTCCGAGATAAGCCTGTCTGCTCGTGCCAAGCTACCAAGGGGGTGAGCAGGGGTTATTTAGGACTGTAATCCCTTATCCTGACTTAGAAGTAAGGATCCCTATTTGGACAAAGGTGAATATCATTGCCAATTAGAGACCCTCAGATCTTTTTGTTCGCTTTGCGTTACGCATCCAGGTACTTTGTTGCATTTAACATCAACTTGAACTAAGCAACGTTTATCATCTTTAAGTCAACTTTTAGTAAAGTATTGTGGATTTTTGTCGTTTATGGTCTTGTGTTAAGTCTATATAAATAATACTTATTTTTATAAAACCTGTGTTGTGTCCATCTGTAGTGTTTTCACCGTATTACTGTGTATATTCACAAATGCTAAACACACTGCCTCTGAGATAAGCCTGTCTGCTCGTGCCAATCTACCAAGGGGGTGAGCAGGGGTTATTTAGGAGTGTAATCCCCTTATCCTGACTTAGAAGTAAGGGTCCTTATTTGGACAAAAGTGAATATCATTGCCAACTAGAGACCCTCAGATCTAACACCCAAATACCCCCAGTTGGAGTTATTTTTGATTTCTAAGACCTATGCTTGATTTAATCTTTAGAAGATGTTATCTTGATTTGTGTATGTTGGTTTTTGTCGTTTTGGTTTTGTTTGATTCATATAATTATTGGCTAATTTTCTAACCCGTTATTGAGTCTTTTTTAGTGTTTTCACTCTGTTATTGTGTGTGTGTGTGGGTTTACAAATACTTTACACATTGCCTCTGGGATAAGCCTGACTGCTTTGTGCCAAGCTACCAAGGGGGTGAGCATGGGTTATCTTAGGTGCGTTACTTACTTACCCTGACTAGAGTTGAGGGTTCTGCCTGGCTTAAGTGACTACCCTAGCCAACCATAAACCACATTTCAAACAAATAGCCATGATTCCAGTCAGGAAATCTGTAAGACAGATGACCACACCAAGCTTTCTTACTTAGCATACACACAACATTGAATGCAATTTAAATAAACAATTCTAGTGGTGAGATTGTTTATTTATTTACCTAATCCGTAAGAAACAAAGTTGGGCAAATATGCTCATAATTGGTAAGGCTCAGGTTGAGGATCAGCAGTGGCAGAGTTTCCACTGCAGATGAAGTAGGCCATGTCCCTCAATAGTGTCCATTCAGCTAAGCAGCAGGAAGCTCTGAGGAGCTAGTTCCTTCCTACCAAAGGAGCATGGGTCTCAACTCAAGGAGCTTGCATCCATCTTTACGGTGGCCTAGCCCTAGCCACAGGAATCAACAGTCAGGATTCCTCACCTGGCCGTTTGGTGCAGGGTATCACATCACACACATGCACAATAAGCTCCTTTCCTATAAATCTGGTGGAGCAGGCCTCTGGCAGGATCTTCCAGAGATTCTGCGGTGGCCTGTGGTGTAGATACACCTTAGGCTCCTCCCAGAGGCACTTCTGGCAATTACATGAACTGAGGAGGCCTGTCATGAGTGTGGAGTGGGCTAAAGTCAACTGCCAGTAGCTGAAAAGAAGGCATGGCCCACTTGCTGTGTTCCTCAGCCTCACCAAGCTATCTGTGGCATCCACATAGTGCCAGCAATAGGCACAGTGAAACAGCACTGGCCAGAGTGACACGCCCACTCACCAGGGCCGGACAGGACACCAAACTGTGCTGTATATAATGCAATGTTTCTTTAATGTTATGCATTGTTGCTTTAATGTATCTTTCAAATGTCTGTGCTGTGTTTGTGCAGGGCTTGGGATTTCACTGTAGAGCGCTATGTTTGTATTTGAATCTGCGCTTGTGTTATTGTTACTGAGTGCATGTATTTCCCTTTTAAATGTCTTCCACGTGCGCTTTGTGTTTAGTAAGTTTGTTTCCTATTACTGAGCATACATAGCTATTGGGAATCGAGCTGGCTAGATACGATGTTTCATGGGCCACGGCACTTTATTACTATTTTATTGTGTTTGTTAGTCATGCTCACTCCATGCTGCTGCTATCTCCAACCTCTGGGCGGGCCTCTGTCTATCACTCAGTCACTGAATGAGGCTGGAATCAGCTGGATGTAAACACAATTGCGGTTGCTACTTCCCAGACTCGTTGACATGGACACCACTCGCCTCTCCAGGATGGGAAGAGAGATTCTAGTTTCAAACCCGGGAGGTGAAGGGCTCAGGGGAGCTCTAGACAACACATGTACGTTCTTTGTGGGGACCTGGATAACTGTAATGTATGTTCTAGAGGGCAGAGCATAGGAAAGGCATTGACATAAATGAAGTACCAAAACCAGAAATAGCTTGCCCATTATTATTTGAGTAGATTGATCAAGCGACTCCTTTTCTGGGTTACACTTAAAAAATACGGCTGTAACATTCTTTTGGTGAATTGAGTGAGTTTAGAAATATATGCCATGGAGTCAACAAGAGGCACGTTTCGTCAAACTTCTGTGACTATTTCAGCCTAGTATCACAAGATCGGGCGATCAGACTTCAACATTGTGCCAGATGTTTCATGGTTACTTCTTTGTTTTGAAAGGCAGAGTAAGAAAAACTGCATTTCTCAGTAGAGGTTCATTACTTTATGAGTACAGACACTTACTCTGTGCACTTCTAAAATTTCCAATTCAAGCACTGATTTATACAATACAAGCAGGGCTGCCCTTGGCCAACGAAGGGGACCCTCCTAAGAGGGAGGCCCCCCTTTAGTGCCACAGGATGGCACAAAGAGACAGCCTCCCAGTGTTTGAGAGGCTCGAGGGTCCCCCATGTCCGCGTCACTTCCAGGCAGGAGAGGGCGGGTGAGAGGTACTTATACCTTTCCCGCCCACTGTTCGCCCTCTGTTTATGATACCTTGACGCTGTTTACCTCCCTGCTGCTTACCTGGCGCACAGGCACGGTGGGTGTGTTTATCTACCTTATTATTTTGTGTTGCAGGCGGAGTTACAGGGTGATCCAGAGGCTCTAAGGTACAGAAGGGTACCCTCTGCAGGAGCACAGTAAGGTTGCTAAAGCCAAATATCTCTAATAAAAGAGAGAGGGACCCTCTACCAAAGGGATGGGGTACCAACTTATGACTTCGTCAAATAAGAAATTCCCTCTGGCCACATTAATCAGAACAACATAAATGACGACCAACAATACAGGCAAACTTAATAGTGCAGTAGAAACCAAAACTATGAAACAACAAATAAATTACCAAATGTATAAATTTATTAAAATCTAATTAAAAACTAAACAAATAGTAGTGGTAAAATCAAGGGAACACAGTCAATATAGGGAACAAAAATCTTCACAGTTAATCACACAGGTTCCTAAAGTATAATAGAAGGAGGAACTCATTAAGGTTATAGTGAATGACACCCCTTTGAAAGTATCTCTGGGGAATACAGCTAATAAACTTCCTGAAGAAGACGGCTACAATTTCTCTGGTCCGTTGAAACGCGTTGAGAATTGGGGGAGAGAACTCATATCACCAACTAAGGACTATTCTGACTGCTGCTGAATATAACCTTAATGAGTTCCTCCTTCTATTATACTTTAGGAACCTGTGTGATTAACTGTGAAGATTTTTGTTCCCTATATTGACTGTGTTCCCTTGATTTTACCACTACTATTTGTTTAGTTTTTAATTAGATTTTAATAAATTTATACATTTGGTAATTTATTTGTTGTTTCATAGTTTTGGTTTCTACTGCACTATTAAGTTTGCCTGTATTGTTGGTCGTCATTTATGTTGTTCTGATTAATGTGGCCAGAGGGATTTTCTTATTTGACGAAGTCATAAAGCCAAATATCTCCATGGAGGTCCTCGCGTTGGACCCTGGAGGAGCGACGGCGCCCGTTAGTCCTACGGGCGGTTGTTGCCCTGAGCAATCGGGGGTTGCCTGCAACGCTCTGCCCCCCTTAGCTGGGGGGCATGAGTAAGTGGGTGGACTGGCGGTCCACCCGTGGGAGGGGCTATCCCCACCCCCAAATCTAACAAACACCGGTTGGCTAGGGCCACAGTGTAATTTGGCTCATCAGGCGTGTAGGCGGCGAGGGGCTGCCTGCCCTGGGATCGCCCATAAGATAACTCACCATGTTGGCATATTTGTTATGCAAATAAACCTGCAGCAATTTTCTCCACTAACACTGTGTCTTGTCTGATTCTTTCTCCAGCTTATTGCTGTAGGAGGGATGGGTAGTATTGCCGATATTAGCACTATCTAGAACGGAATTATCAGTTTTACGGACATTCAAGCTGCTGTATGTGAATACAGGGTCAAAGGCCATTTTTGATTGGATAAAAGAACTAAGCTGCCATATAGATTGAGTACATCCAACTGACTAAACATTTTGTTCACCTTTTTCGTATTAAGCCTTGCCATACATTTTTATATAAATATACAGCTACCTACTCAAATTATCACTTACAATGTATTTGTGGTGAAACTTTGCACCTGAATTACATCCTGGTGCAAGAAGTGGTGATTAATTCATGCAGTTATTGTTGCTGTACATATTCTGCACATGCTTTTATCATAAATCCAGAGGTAGTGGTGACAAGTGTAAAGCCGTAGCAATGGGAACTGTAAATCACTCTTCCCTCAAAATTTTGGATAATGTCCATCTTCAGCACCCTCGCAGCATCAGCACCTCAGCACCAGCACAGCAAAGAGCACTTCAGCATCAGCACAGAACCATCATAGCATCAGCAGAGCACCACTTCTCATCAGTTCACCTCCACACTGCAGCACCGACTCATCTTCAGCGCGACATCAATGCAGCACGACCTCAGCATCACCTCAGCACAACACCAACTCAGCATCACTCAGCATCACCTGAACACCAGCTCAGCTCCACCTAAGCACCACCACACCATCACTAAGCACCACTACATCAGCACTCAGCACCACTACTCCATCACTTAGTACCACCACACCATCACTCAGCACAGCATCACTCAGCACCAGCACCACTCAGCACTACCTCATCATCAGCATCATCTCAGCATCAACACAGTACCACCTCCTCATCAGTGCAGCATCACCAGTGCAGCACCACCTTAGCATCAGCGCAGCATCATCTCAGTGCCAGTGCAGCACCACCTCAGCACCCGCACTGCACCACCTCAACATTAGCACAGCACCATGTCCAGCATCAACACCACCTCTGCATCAGTGCACCACCAGCAGTGCCTTGCCACCTCAGCGGGGCACAACCTCAGGCCCAGCGCAGCCCCACTCCAGCATCAGCACAGCACCACCTGAGCAGAACAGAATCACATCAGCACAGCACCGACTCAGCACCAACTCAGCACCACCTGAGTACCACTTCAGCACCACCACTTCAGCATGACTCAGCACCAACTCAGTATCACTCAGAATCACCTAAGCACCACCACAACTCCACCTCAGCATCAGCAGAGCACCACCTCCTCATCAGTGCACCCCACCAGTGCAGCACCAACTCAGCATGAGAGCATCACCACCTCAGCACCAGCACAGCACCACCTCAACATCTGCACAGTGCCATCTCAGGATCAGCGCAGCACCACCTCCGCAGCATTTAACCACCACCACCAGTGCAGCCCCACCTCAGCACCAGTGGAGCACCACCTCAGCCCCAGTGCAGCACCACTTCAGTATCAGAACAGCACCACCTCACCATTATTCAGCACCATCTGAGCAACAGTGCAGCACCATCACCACAACATCAATCAGCACCATCTCAGCATCAGCGCAGCACCACCTCCGCAGCATTTAACCACCACCACCAGTGCAGCCCCACCTCAGCACCAGTGGAGCACCACCTCAGCCCCAGTGCAGCACCACTTCAGTATCAGAACAGCACCACCTCACCATTATTCAGCACCATCTGAGCAACAGTGCAGCACCATCACCACAACATCACTCAGCACCATCTCAGCATCACCTCCGCACTAGGACACCACCACCTCAGCACCATCTAATCATCACGCAGCACCACCTGAGTATCATTCAGCATCACCAGAGCATCACGTCTGCACCAGCACACCACCACCTCAGCATCACTACGCACTGACTCACTCTGCCCTTTGAATCTGGCATCTGTTGATTCTCCCCTAGTTTCCCTCTGCTGCTCCTGTTGTAATACAGATACTATTTCTCAACCTCCACCCTCCCGTTGTTTATGCTCTCCCCCAATAACAAAAAAAACTATAACAAGCAAGCTTTCGAACAGGCAGGTAGCAGTTGCCAATATTGCAAGGACAAAAATACCAGTAGGCATTTTTGAATGTTAATTCTTTTTTTAACTGGGGTTGTTCAGTTGTACATAATGTCTTCATGGTTAAAAATAGGGTAACAAAAATGCTTATAACACTTTTTTTCCCCAACATGTTTCATAGTAGCTGCTATGTTCTACAGCATAGTTTAAAGACATTGGCAAAGCCAAAGCCAATAGCTCTGTCTAACCACGTATAAGGTTCCCAAAGGCGAGACCCTTTGACTATGCCAACGCTTGTCTTTCTATGGGGCTCTTCATGCTGGGGGGGAAGAAAGAGTGATCCCTCACAGAGACATGATAACAGTGGACAACAGCTTGCCAGTTGATGGTGAATACTGGCAAAGAAGAATGCCATTCTCTCTGCCAAGGAGAAAAGGGCTCAAATCTGCCACCCTGTTGAGGTGTAATCCCTATCAAACATAATGTTCATCCACTTAAAGTCACTTTCATCCAGAGATGTTCTAGCCCAACTCCATGTCTACATTTTAGCTCTGTTGTACACATCACATTATTAGAGTGCCTGCTCTTAAAACTCGACACCTACTTATCTGTATCTTCTTTTACCTGACTATTTTTATTGAGGAAAATAATGCAGCGTACAAGAATATATGTGCTCCTTTTATTTTGTTGCTTGCAAGCGAGTCATTGGTTTCCACATCATAAATTACCCCCATGCTGCTTCTTCCACTGCAGACTCCAAGGGCTCTCATGCAGGAATTAGGTTTGCTATTTTTTATGCTTGCCGGCCGAGAGCGGGTGCTTGGATATAAATGGGTTGGAAATGAGCTCTGTATCGAACGCGCACATGCAAATACCATTTCCAGGCGCCGACATTTCCCAGCCGCACCTGTGGCACAGAAACATCTGTACTAATTATCTATATTTATAGCAAGCACTTCATCACTCTAAGGGGAGAAGTGGCTTTTATGGTACAATTTGAAGTGTATGTTCAATGTAGTTTTATTTTTGGCTTGAGAGTACAGCTCTATACTACACGTATTGTTAATTGTTTGCAGTTCTTTAAAATACTCACATAGTAAAGTTAGGCTTCACCAAGCAACGCTCTCTTCTCATATTCTATTGGATATTGGATGTATCAGTGCACCTCCCACTGAGTGCCTGCATCGCAAAGCACAGGGGACTGTTTTCCAGCATGAAAGTCTATCACACACTGAATTCTTTATCTCATAGATACATTATACATTATACATAAAGCCACCGCTTTTGCAAAGTAGTTATAGTTAGGACCTAGTTTCAATAGGAAATCCACAACATTCTATTTGAAATAACTTTGGTGCTGGTGGACGAATCTTCGTGAATTTCTCCAGGAAAATGGCCTACTCCTCTCAGCTCCATTCCTGAAAGTTTGGGGGTGATTAGTCAAGGGGGGGCGAGAAAAAAGGGGGATCCCAAAACATGTTTTCCCCATTCAATTTTCCATATGGACCTTTAGCCAGGGCTACAGCCCGAACAGCTGAACGGAATTACACCAAATTTGGCAGAGAGGTAGAGTTTGGTTAGTAGATTGTGCTTTTTGTTAAATGGTGTAAATCTGTTCAGTAGTTCCTGAGAAAATCAAAAGTAAAATCATAGTGATATCTAGAGACGAAGTACCGTACTCTGTACTGTACTCTGTACCTTCCGGAGCACAAGCTGCATGCTGATTGTCTGTCATCTGTTTGTCCACACTCCAAACCAGGAAATGTTGGCAGCCATACCGAGGCACAAGAAAGCAGTGAAACAAACGTGCAAAACACGCAAAGGGGGCAGGGTAGAAACACTCTGACCTCCTAGGCCTGCTCAGGGGGTTCCACAAGGACCCCCAAGGCCCATTTTTTTTTAATCGCGGGGTACAAAGTATGGTACTCTATACTGTACTCTGTACTGGACTCTGTACCTTCCCGAGTATGAGCTGCATGGTCATTGGCTGTCAACTGTCTGTCAACTGTCTGTCAACACTCCAAACCAGAAAGTGTCACACAAGGACCCCGAAGCCCAAAAAAAAAAAGTATTTTTTTTTAAATCGCTGGCTAGGAAGTAGAGTACTCTGTGCGGTACGTTGTACTGTACTCTGTACCTTACCAAGCGCATGCTGGAGGTTCCTGGTGGGTTAGTTGGCCCCCAGAGACCTCCAGTATGTAAGGGGAATAGTTCCCCCTCTGCAAACGCACCAAAGGGCTGCATGGGGAGCAGCTAACATGCTCCCCCCCATGCAGAAAAGCAATCAACTTTGGTTTTTAAAAGAGAGAGCAGGTTTCTCTCTTTCAAAAACCAAAGCAGTTTGCTATGTTAGGGCGGGAGCCGTGAGGATCCTGCCCTACTATAGCAAACTACAGTGTCCCGGGGGTGGGCACCCCGGGACACTGCAGGAGCCGGCCCTGGGGGGTGGCGTCCCCAGGGCCATCACAAGGCTCCAGGAGGGGGGTCACACGGCCCTTCTCCCAACATTTAAAAGCCCCGGGGTTGGTGGTCCCCGGGACTGGGGGGTCCATCACAGACCACCGTATATTTTAAATATTAGAGCTCTGGGGAGGTGGCGGTCCCTGGGGCGTGTGGTGGGGCTTGAGCCCCTGACACTGGTTTTTTTTTAATTTAAAAAAAAGAAGCCTCGGGGGTGGCCGCCCGTGGGGCGGCGGGGGGGCCGTGAGCCCCGCATACATAATATTAAAGCCCCGGGGGTTGGCGGTGCCCTGTGCTGGGGAGGCCCCTCTGGGCCCCCCATTATTATAACTAAAAGAAGCCCCCGGGGTGGCGGTCCCTGGGGCCCCTCTGGGCCCCCCATCACAATTAAGAAAATTGCCCTCCCCTGGGCTAATTACCAACAAAGCGTCTTCAGGGGGTTTTTTTCCCGCTGGAAATGGGTACCCTATGCGTATTCAGCGACTTTTCTTGTTTTTCGCGTTTCTTTTTCATTTTTCTTGTGCCTCGGTTCTACAGAGGCACAAGATGCCTGCCAACAATTCCTGGTTTGGAGTGTTGACAGCCAAAAAGCTTGTGCTCGGGAGGGTACGTACCATACGCATACTGTACTTCCTTACTAGATATATCTATGATTTTACTTTTGATTTTCTCAGGAACTACTGAACAGATTTACACCATTTAACAAAAAGCGTGATCTGCGAACCAAACTCTACCTTTTTGCCAAATTTGGTGTAATTCAGTTCAGCAGTTCGGACATGTAGCGGGGTCCCTATGGAAAATTGCAGGGGGAAAACACATTTGGGACCCCCCTTTTTTCTAAGCCCCCGCTTGACAAATCACCCTCAAAATTTTAGGATCGGAGTGGAGCGGGCCATCTTCTCAGGAAAATTTCGCAAAGATTCGTCGACTGGCCCCAAAGTTATTCTAAATAGAATGTTGCGGATTTCCTATGGAAACTAGGTCCTAACTATAACTATATTCACTGAAAAAACATAGGTTTCACACTAGTTATAGTTAGGAATTAGCATTTAAAAAACCTATTAAATTCACTGAAAAAAACATAGGTTTCACACCAGTTATAGTTACCTGGAAATTTTACTGACATAAAACCATTGAAATTCCCACATTATAGTTAGTTGGACTCACTATAACATGCACGTGTAATGCACTGCTGATGACATCACATATTACATCACTCATGACATGGTCAGTGACATCACTCATGACATCACTGATGACACTATCCAGTGAATGTGTGTCTTTCTGAAAAATAAATATGTTTTATATATGTATATGTAAAGGTCGATGGAAGAATAAATGTTTAAATAAGTGTCTAAAAGGATGTTTTAAAAAAAAAAAAAGATTGGTTAACTGGCTTATTAAATGTATCTTAGTGAATACATATGTTAGCGAGTAATGTTTAAATATTTAAATATATGTATCAGTGTTTCACTTTGTGTATATTTGGCTGCATGGGTTGGTGAGTAGCTACATGTGTGTGTATATGGTTTATTAGATTTTTTTTAGTATCAGTATGAGTGTCTGTATGGTTTGGTGGGGGTATTACTTAGCACATAGATGCATCAATGACTGACTCACTGTTTGTATGTGTTTTGAAGACAGCATATGTGCAGGACTGTATGGGTGGATGAGTCTGTATATGTGTGTGTTATTGAGTGAATGACTGCCTCACTAGTGTCTTTATCAGTAACGACATATGTTTTAATCTAGTATATGTGAGTATTGATGTATATAAGTGAGTATATGTGAGAGTGAGAGATTGTAAGAGTTCCTGTTTAAATAAATATGTGTTTCTATAAGTGATTGTTTAAGAGAGTAAGTATGTGTAAGTTTCCTTAGAAGTAAGGTGATAGTGTGTGTATAGCTGTATATGCTAATAAATGGATGTTCAATAGTTTATTTGCATGTGTGAGTTTTGTGTCCTCCAGGCTCCCGCCTCCTAGCTGCTCCTCCCTCCCTCTTAGCCATAAATGGCGACCGTGCGAACGCGCAGCTGTCACGCACAGCGGGAGCGCCGATTGTGTGCCGAAGGTGCGCCAAAGGCAAGCCCGTCTGCGCCCGTCCGTGCCTGGACCGCGCCCAGTTCCAGGGCCAGTTGTGTATATAGATCTTCAAATTACTAAATAGGTGTGTTCTAAGTGGCATTGGTATGGCTATTGTATTGAAAATGTTATTTTCTATTTTTGAGTGTGTGTAATAAAGGTTATATTAGGGTGAGTGAAGGTCTGCCACTCTTTCACAAGGATGATGTCATCAGTGATGTCATTTGAGATGTCATCATTGATGTCATGAGTGATGTCACTGACCATGTCATGAGTGATGTAATATGTGAAGTCATCAGCAGTGCATTGCGGGCGCGCGAGTTACAGTTAGCTGAAGTAACTATAACGGGGGAATTTCATTGGTTTTATATGAGTAAAATATCCAGCTAACTATAACATGTGTCAAACCTATGGTTTTTTCAGTGAATTTCATAGGTTTTGTAAATGCTACTTCCTAACTATAACGTGTGTAAAACCTATGGATTTTTCAGTGAATATCATAGGTTTTTTAAATGCAACTTCCTAACTATAACGTGTTTAAAACCTATGATTTTTTCAGTGAATATATATATATATATATATATATATATATATATATATATATATATATATATATATATATATATATATATTACTTACTGGCAGTCACCAGTAGGTATATATAGTTAGGACCTAGTTTCCATAGGAGGTCTGCAACATTCTATTGTGAATAACTTTGGCGCCGGTTGATAATTCTTCGCCAATTTCTCAAAGAAGATGGCCCGCTCCGCTCTGCTCCTTCCCTAAAAGTTTTGGGGGGATTCGTCAAGTAGGGGCTGAGAAAAAAGGGGGTCCCAAAACATGTTTTCCCCATATTATTTTCTATAGGACGATTAGACACAGCTACAGCCCGAACGGCAGAACGGAATTACACCAAATTCGACAGAGAGGTAGGGTCTGGTACGCAGATCACGCTTTTGGTTAAATGGTGTAAATCCCTCCAGTCGTTCCTGAGAAAATCAAAAGGAAAAAAATGTATATATCTGGGCGGATCCTAACCACACATCTCATTGTGAGATCTGATTGGCTGTCAGCACTTCATCCAAGAAGTGTTGGCAGCCATCTTGGGACCAATATACATGATAGCACCTCATTAAAAAGCTTTGCAGTTAATAGAAGGTTTTAGGGCTTTAGTTACATTATAAATCATTTGTTCATGGTACCATACTCATTTAAGGAATTGTGGTGTGTTCTAAGGTGATTTTACCATGTGAAAAAGCCTTCTGCTGGGATATCATGAATCATGTTTGAAAGAAAACTATCATCTCATGCTTTTCCCACAGTGGTTTGGAAGGGGATCTATAAGCTAAACTGAAAGCATATTTTCTGTAAATTTACATTAGTTCAGTTCAAAAGCTTTATTCGATCATTGAAAAAACAATCATAAAAGCACACAAAATATTACATACATATCCAATAAAAAATTTTAAAACCTTTGTTAAGAGAAAAATGAGGGATTCAATACAATCACAACTAGGGGTGGAATAACGATCGGCATAGCAGCAAAATATACAGGGAGGGGTATATTTACAGTTAGGTTATAAATTCCATGCTTTGCCTGGCGGACACAGATTTCAGAATAAAAGTCGCAGTAAAAAAACAGACATCCGGTACGTCAAGTGCAAATAAAAACCTCATAGCAGTTTTAACATTGGAGACAGAGTATTTCTTAAAAAAGGGTTTAAGGTAAGCAATACGGAGATGCAAATGCAGGGGGCAGATAAGCATAAAGTGCACAGTGCTCTGTTTGGAAGTTCCGTCACATGGACAGGGGAATGACGTATGCTTTTTCGTCAGTGGGAAAGCCACCAGGTTGTGAGCAATGCGTAATCTCAATCTTGTAAGGACATACTGGTGAGATTGCTTGGTGACAACTTTTAGGTTCTTTGAAAAGCCATAGCCAGCCAAGTTATTAGAATGGTAAAATACATGTGTTGAAAACTGGCGGCTGGCTTCAATACGCAATTTTGCTTTAACCGCCAGATAGACATGTTTGAGCTCCTGTTTGGAAATATTAATGGCGCCTACTGGGTCCACAAAAACGTCCAGATCAAACACGTCTCTATATGAAGTCAAAACATATTTGAGCCATGGGATCTGGCTAAATTTATCCAGGCGGAGGCAGTCATTAATTATTCTCCTAGTGAAGCCTGTTTCATCCTTGGCCCAGATAGAATTCCAAGCCATTAAGGGCCTCAATCCTGTTAAATCAGACAGATATTCCAACCCTACCTCTTGGTGAACCAACTCATTTGAAGCCGAGGTTGGGAGGCAAAGAAGCCTCTATAAAAAGTAATTTTCGGCTACTTGCAGATCCGCATGTTTACAATGTCCCCAGACACCCGAACCATAGAGTGCCACTGAAGCACATCTGTGTCGGTAAACATTTAACATATCATGTGTACGGTGACTTCCTAATTTAGAGGCAAATCTAAAAACCCCTGAGGCCCCCTTACCCATCTTGGCCTTGATATTGAGGATCTCTGGTGCCCAAGTACCACTGCTACTGAAAGTGATTCCTAAGTAGCAGAATTTATCCACCACTTCAATTCTTTGATCCTTAAACTGGAATGATCTCAACCTTTTCACCTTCTTCCCACAGGCCATAATAAAAGTTTTAGAATTGTTAATTTTTAGTTTCCTCCCCTTTATAAAATCGAAAAAACTATTTATTAGTCTCTGCAGACCTACTGGTGTTCTAAATAATAGAACAGTGTAGTCTGCGTAAAGCAGTACCAGAATCACTTGGCCCTCAACTAGCGGTGCATTGCCATTGACCGTTTTCAGCTCAGAGTCCATAGCATTCATAAAAAAGAGAAAAGAGCAGCGGAGCTAGGACACAGCCTTGCCTAATCCCTGATTTGAACTTAATCTTCTTGGTACATTCCCCCGCTTGGCCGAAACGAATCTGGGCCGACAGCTTGTTATATAATCTGGTCAGGAAATAGATAATTGCAGCAGGGGCACCCATGTCAAGTAATGTGGACCACAGTAGAGCATGATCCACCAGGTCAAATGCGCTGGTAAGATCCGCGAAGCAGAGGAATAAAGAGCCCTGCTTGGCTCTGGTGTATTTGCCAATGATTAAATCTAAATTAATACACTGTTCGATAGTACCAAGGCCCTTGCGGAATCGGAATTGGGAATCCGCAAGGATACCGTTATCCTCTGCCCACTCTTCCAAACGCAGTAAGAGCACCCTGCTCATTATTTTTAGGGATGAATCTAGAAGGGAGATAGGGCGGTAGTTCTTAGCCTCACCTCTATCTCCCTTCTTATAGATTGGTAAAATTATGGACTCACCCCATGTGGATGGAGTGCTTTCCTTGACTGACGCATTAAAAAACCTGTGTCAGAAGGGGGCTCCATAACAATAAATCCATTTTATACAGGTCAACCGGGACCCCGTCTGGTCCTGGGGCCTTCCCTCCCTTACTATTCCGGATAGCGTTATCTACCTCAAGCATTGTAATGTTGAGTGGTAACTTTGGGCCAATAGCTACAGCACCGGAACATAGGGAATTCTCCCCGCCCGGGTCAAAGATTCTGGTGAAGTACTGAACCCAACTTTCCTCGCTGACCTGGGCAGATAATACAGGGAATTCCTCTTTTTACAGGAAAGGACTATTAACGGTACTCCAAAAAAGCTTACTGTCCCGCAGTTCCGCTGCTTTTGAGAGATTGTCCCATGCCTCCTCCCTTAACTCCAGCTTTCTATGGTTCAGATGATGATTATAGGTTGCCCTAAGAAGTTTAACGGCTTCCCTGTCCCTAGGGCGGATGGAAAGAGCTTTCTTTAACTCTTATAGGGACTTCGTGCAAGCCCTGTCAAACCAGCCTACGGTAGCCCTCTTAATATTGTCATTGGTAATGGTTAGAGTCCTTTTAATGATATCATTTAGTTTCTCAAATTCAGCAACTGTACATGATGCAACTGCATCATCGTCTAAGCAACGTTGCAGCTCTTGGAAACTAGCTACCATAATTTTACGTAGCAATTTATCTGAGTTATCGCCACACCATTTGATCCTAATACCATTCTGTCTGCAGGGTATTATATCAGAAACAGTCCCTCCATTGACTGGTGCATTCATCCCCCAAATAAATGTCAGCATAGTAATGGCATTATGGTCACTAAGGCCTAGATCAACTATTTCCGGTATGGCACAGAGAGGGCTAATTTTGGCTGAGACCAACAGATAATCTATAACAGAAGCTGAATTTCTCCCTACGAAAGTCGGAACAATATTGCCCTCACTGTCGTCTGCTGGCTGATGGATTAACAGATCTAATTTGAGCATACATGTATTAAGGGAATCACCATATGTAGTGTGAACAAAATGAGCCCGGTCCTCCCCATTTGCCCCATCAAAACCACATGCGTTTGTAAATGAGAAGGGGCAGGTATGAATGTTAAAATCCAATCCCCATATGATGTCAAATGGGGCATGGATAGCCCTTCCAATTTTCATGACAGCAGTCTCCAGATCATTAACAACACAGAAGCTAGAGGAGTAAAACACCTTGTTATAATGATTAATTAGCAGGATATCTCGACCCCTACATTGCTCCAACCATAATACTTGTGAGTGGAATCCGATGGTGGTATGGGATTTAACTCGGAACGGGAAATTAACAGAAAGTAAAATCACCAACCCACCTTTTGCCCTGCCCATGGTAGATTCTTGCGCCAAACAATTATAGGACACATATCCATCAAAATGTATCTCGACCATAGACCACGTCTCTTGGAGGCAGAGTATATCAGTCAGTCAGTCAAATAACTTTATTTCGGTTAGTTAAAACCATAAAAGCAATACACAGTTCATAATACAAAAATAAAATTACAATTAAACATGTTTAGACATGATTACAAATCCTATGTGAATTCATTAAAAAGGTTTTTAAGAGGGAATTTTTTTTTAAAACAATTTTAAAAAGGTAGATATAGAGAATGGATACTAAACAACCTAAAGAAAAACGCCTAAAGCACCACTTTCCAGTATGTTTAACACATTACCCCAGAACATATTTTACCAAAATGTCAGATTTGGTGGTTGTTTATCTGAGAGAGTTTTGTTTTATTTAGTCTGGCAGCTGCTACCAGAAAGCAAGCTATACCATATGTGACCTGCACAGAATTAAGCATCTGGAGGTATAAGAGGGCCGGCCTCACCTGAGCAAAGTTTAAGTCTTTCAGGATTGGGAACAGGAATTTTTTACAGGCCACCAGGAAGTGTTTGCAAAGCATAACTAAATGAAGAGTATCCTGTGTGGAAAAGCAGTCACAGGTGCAGGGTGGGGTATTTTCTGGAGTACCCCACTTTGTATAGGAGCCAAGCACAAGATGTATCAGGTTGAACCTGAACCTTATTAAAAGAAAACGGTGATATGGTTTGGTTACATATTTTAGATATGGTTCCATAGCCATGGACGAAGAAAGTTGGTATATTGACCTCACCATAGGCTTACTAAGCTCAACCGCTTCCCTCTCTGTCTCCAACACATTTCGAAAATGCTGCTTGACCCACCCTACATCCTCTTTCTTGAGGCTCTGTGGTAAAGAGTACATGTCCGGATGCCCTAGCCTCGCGCATGCCGCTCTAACATACGCCAGCCAGGGTATGCTGTCCGCTTTGTCCAGGGCCATACAGTCTTTGAGAATGCGGTGATTCAATGTGATCTCCTCATTTGTCCAAGTTTTGATCCAGGATAACAGTGGGGACATTTTTAGGAGGTCAGTAATGTATCCCAAGCCCATTTCATTATGGATTGAATATGTGGGAGATGATTTCGGGAGTGACAACAAGGCTCGTATAAAGTTATTTTCTATAATTTGGATGCCTGGGGCTGAAACATAGCCCCAAATATCTGCCCTGTAAGATGCAATTGCCACACATTTGGATCTATAGATGCGAGTCATGGCCTCCATAGGTCTCGAACCAAGTCTTTTTTTGAAAAATGCATGAGAGCTGTGGTAGATCTAATAACTCCATTTTCCTTCAGTTTCAGCTGGGCACCCCAAGTTCCTCTTTCGTCAAAGGTGACGCCTAAATAACAAAAGAAGGGTACCCTCGAGATTGGAGATTTGTTGCAACTAAAGGTTCTAAGCTTCATGTTTTTCTTCCGTGAGCCCGTGACCATGACATGAGATTTTGCTGTATTAATCTTTAGATCTAGAGCTTCCATAAATCCTCCGAAGTGGTCTAATAGTCTTTGCAGGCCCGTGCCTGTGCGAGCTATGAGGACGGCATCGTCCGCGTATAGGAGGACCGGGATAGGTGACCCACCCATACGCGGCAGGTCCAAAGTAGCTGAGTTCAGGGATTTCCCCAGGGAGTTGATGTAAAGTGTGAAAAGGAGAGGGGCCAGAATGCAGCCTTGTCTAACCCCTCTCCCTGACCTAAACTTCGCAGTACATCTTCCTTCCCTTGTTACCCTGACAGAGGCAAACAAATTTTGATGGAGGTCGTGCAAGAAATTAACCAAGGTGGTGTCCAAACCCAGATCTCGTAAAATAATCCAAAGTTTTGAACGATTAACCAAATCAAAAGCAGAGGATAAGTCCATGAAACCCAAATAAAGATGCCCCCCCCTTCACCACGGTGTATTTACTGATAATAAGGTGAAGATTTGAGCATTGGTCCATGGTCCCCCTATGTGCTCTAAAACCATACTGCAGATCAGAGAGAACCCCGCTCTCCTCAAGCCAATCCCCAAGTCTTTGGAGGATGACTCTGCCCAAGATCTTAACGGCAGAGTCCAACAAGGAGATTGGAGTATATCATAATTAATAATAGATTCCCTCCAACCAAGAGTCTCTTCCTTTTGTCGCCAGCCGGCGATATTCCAACTCACTAGTTTATATCCAGTTCCGCAAGGGACATCCTCTGTGACCAGAGGGGCTATTGGGGGTACTAGATTTACTGGCAAATGCTCCTTAGAATTAGTTGTGCTGGGGACCAACGGGTGAATTTTATCCAATTGAACTACAACCGTTGGCGAGTGCTCCACAGAATTAGTAGTGGTTGGGGCCAATAGATGAATTATATCCGGGGAAACTATAACCGCTGGCAAGCACTCCACAGGGTCATTTGCAGGGGGCTCAACTATTTCATCCAGTATTTCATTGCACATATCAGGGGTTCCTCCCATTGGTAATGGCTGGGCAGCAGGGGGTAGTCAGTCTACTGCATCGAGACAACTAAACCAGTTATAGTCACAGAAGGGAGCATTCAGAGGCATGGGAACTGGTCTTACATCAAATCTTCTATTTCTTCCCCTCCGCTCAACCCTTATCCAATCGTCCTTTCCTCTTCCATAGGTCATACGATTAGGTGGGAAAAAGAAGGACAATGGTAGGGTCTGGATGGTGGAGTCAAATGATCTATTAAAACCAGCACAGATATGGGAGACAGTTCTGGGGTCTCTAAAATTGACTGTTATACAGTCCCCATTTATGGTCTTAACTGTCTTACCCAACCAAGGCACCCTTCTTACCATGATGCCGGCAAGGGTCTATTCCAGTTAAGCCACCTGACTACCTTGTTTTTTAGTGAACTAAAATGTCTTCTTCCCCCTCTTCTAAAGCGGGTGCTCCCGCCAGGACCACCATAAAGCGATTTGCTTCAGGTGGAAGGTCTGGTAAGCGTGATCTGTTAGCTCTACATTCTTTTGCTGATGCCGGTGGTCCCAGATGACAGTCATCAGTTTTCCCCTGAACACTACTACCCCCTGTAGGGGGGCAGGTGTCTGCTTTGGAGGTACCTGGTTCACAGGGTTAGAGCCTGGTAGACCAGAGGGTCTACAGTTATGGTTAGATGCCCCTCCGTCTACTAAGGCGGGTAACCCCCCAGTTTGAGATGCAGGGATTAAGGCTACACTCTGCTTGTTGGTCATACTTGTGTTCGCTAATAGGGCAGATGTAACCTTCTCAATATTTGACAGTCTAAGTTCGATTTGCTCCATTTTAGCTTCTAGGGGGAATAGAATAGATTTAAATAACGCTCCCAAGCTTTCAATGGATAGGGCGTTACCAGATTGAGTAACAGAAGGGGGCGAAGTTAGAACAGCTGACCCTTTTGTAGGAGCTTTTTGCCCCCCGTTGATGTAGATGGGGAATTACTATCATGTTGTAGCTTTGCTAATTTAGCCTTACTTCCATCTTTCTTATTATAGGCCCTATTTCTTTTAGGGATAGCCCCTTCTTTGACCCCCAGTGACAAGGTATTATTAATGGTAACACTTTGGTCAGAGGATGGAGTTGCATGATTATCGAGAATTAGATTAATTTCAGGCAAATTTTCATTGACTGAAATGTCCAAGTCCTGCATAACATGCTCATCCCCTTCAGGAATAATGTCCTGGCCAGCCACACAGGGCACTGTAGAAGCAGTTTCCAGATTCCTATCTGGCGTTTTTGCGTTTGCAATAGTTCCCAGAGAAGATCTTTTATTTGCAGAAATTTCCTGTGACAAACGTTTTTCCAGAACGGATATTTCAGTGTCATTTAGGGTATTAGCTCTGATTAAAATTTTTTCCATACCTCCCACTGTTGACCCTCCAGCTGTTGAAGACTTACTCCTCGTTTCACGTCCAGCCATGGTTTACAGAGTTTGTAGGAGAAGACCGATGACCAAATCAAGAAGGAAGGACCTGTCAAGAACGGGCAAAAACGCCCGCGTGCGCGGAGGTAGGCGTTGCTTATATGGGGGAGGTTGGGGGCGGGAAGAGTCACAGGTGCGCCTGATAGGCTTCGCGCACTGTCCACTGGGACTCGCAGTCCTGCACCCTCAGTGCAACACAATCCAATTTTCCCACGAAAGGAAACCAAAGTTTTGGCAGGCAGGTCAGGTCTCCTAGTGGCGTCCTAACACCAGGGAACAGCGATTCACACCAACCGGCTGCGAGCGGCTCCCGCGGAGCGGGGGCCGTGAGCCGTAGAAGAGCTGCGGGGGATGCTGGGGGCAGGAAGAGTCACAGGTGCGCCTGATAGGCTTCGCGCACTGTCCACTGGGACTCGCAGTCCCGCACCCTCAGTGCTACAAAATCCAATTTCCCCACGAAAAGAAACCAAAGTTCTGGCAGGCAGGTCGGGTCTCCTAGCAGCGTCCTGACACCAGGGAACAGCGATTCACACCAACCGGCTCCGAGCGGCCATGTGAGAATGAAGTCTGACATTCTCTAATAAAACATGTACATCTAACAAGGACAGAAACTGCCAGTTGATTCCTTTGTGTTCTACTGCAGCCTCCTAGAGTGTTCTGAAGAACAACTAGAGCGCTAACAGTCCTACTTATTACAAAGGTATGGTACACCTGAAGCCATCTTGATTGGAATAAAGTGGTAACTCTTAAAACATTTAATTTAAAAAGGAACAAAATGAGGGGTATATTTTGCCATAGAAAGTATGATCAGTGCTGCAGAAAGAAAAATTAGGGCACATTTTGAGTGACTTCTCAAATCCTCTTCTATTTCATAAAAAAATTCTGACATGCAGTCTCCCAAGATGGCCACCAGAGACAAAAGAGCCCAAATGTAGACCAAATATCACCCAGATGTAGCCCAAGTATAGCCCAATGACAGAATGTCCCAGAGTATTCTAAAGAACAACTAGAGCGCTAACAGTCTTACTTATGACAAAAGTATGGCACACCAGAAGCCATCTTGATTTGAATGAAGTGGTAAGTCTGAAAACATTTAATTTAAAAAGGAACAAAATGAGGGGATTCATTTTGTCATAGAAAGTATGATTAGTGCTTCAGAAAGAAAAATTAGGGCACATTTTGAGTGACTTCTCAAATCCTCTTCTATTTCATTAAAGAAATTCAGACATGCAGACTGAAACATGCACTTTGAATACCAGCAGCAGACTTCTCTGGTGAGCAGTAGCTTTACTACAGTGATCTAATGAACAACTAGAGTGCTAACATTCAGAATTTATGGCAAATGTGTGACACATCTGAATGCCTTCTTTATGGAACCAAAGTAAACAAGCATTGAAAATGCACTATATCTCGCCCTCGTTAAGTTAAAGCAATTCTGTTTGTAATGAGGTGGCTTTTTAGCTTTGCTTTTACTTGTGTTTTTCAAACTTTCATGTAAATAACATGCATATGTATGCATATATGTATATGTATGCATGCATTTATATTTGTATTTATATAGATATGCAGATTATATATGTTTATATATGTATGTATATATATATATATACACATACATATATATAAATGCTCTGTTGGATTAAAAGGAACTTATGTAAAAGACAGAGAGGTACCCCTTAAATAAGCCAAGGGAAATGGGGTTGTTAAACCTAAGTGAGAGAGAGGGAGTTCCCTTAAGGCACAACTTAGTACAGGTTTAAAATAACGAACCTTATGACGTGACAATTACATACAACAAATGCATAGGGAAAGTTAAAAATTCATTTATTTTGAATACATTAAAAAAACAACAGTTAATAGGGATAACTAAACTAGATCCCTAATCTAAAACAAAGTTAAATTGAGACAGTACAGTTAATTGTGACCTGCACAATTACAAGCAGACAGAACAGTTACAACATAAAATTGTTGGATACAGATTTGTATATTCTTGCTCCGATCTGGTAACACCAGTATTGTATCGGTACCACCTCAGCATATCAATTGTAGTGTTGGAGACTTGAATTATACACTTTTAGTTGCGTCGACGCGTTTCGGTGATGTTTCCTTATTATGACCACCTTTATCAAGACATGTGAATTGTCTGCCAAGCACAGGGGGTGTATACAATCGCCCTAGAAGTAGATATCATGCAAATAATTAACATCAATTTTAATGCAGTAAACTAGTTGCAAAGCTATCGGTGATGTGTGGAAAAAACACAAATTATTCACAATTCATTTTCTACATTATCGCTAGACTCATTATTGAAAGCATAGGAATCATAGATTCTGGACGTAAATCTGTCTATTTGCTATGGTTACACAAATACTTTTCAAAAGAATTATCTTTTTTATAGGAAGCAAAAATCTGATACTGGTTCTTTGCTATTACCGCTCTAAATTGGGCCACAAAATTTATCAACATTGGAAAATTATTAACAGATCTGTCTTTCTTGTCCCAAAGTGCGTTGAAATTATGACAACATTAAACACAAGTACAGCCATTTGTTCAGAGAAGGGTCATTTTTTAAAACATTCATAGGTGACCCAATTTTACGTCATAGATTCCACATAGGACGGTTTTTCTAAAAGGATGGCGGGAAGGCCACAGGGGGGGAATATTAAGACTACTCTTAACTCAAAAGGGAAAAGGGCAATATCCCGAATGGATTATACCAAGGAACACCCAAGATTCAAGGATAGACGTGTGGAATAGTCTACTTAAATTCAGCTTACCCTAGGATAATATGGAGGGTCACTTTTAATAATCAAGTTCCGTTTCCTGATTGGAGCATGGGCTTTAATTATCGCCTCATTGAAAATGCTGCTGCTAGTAGAATAATCTGTGGTATCAGGAAATATTACATTAGTACATTTATATTAAGCTAGACTTTTGGACATGTAGAAAAACATTTTTGGGTCAATGCCTACCTGTTCTGAATGTATACGACTTATGTAGTTCCCACCAAACATAAGTGAGCAAAGTTAAATTGGTTTTACTTTCGGTAGATATATATAAAAATATCCACTCGCTAAATTTTTTTTACTATATATTTTTAGAAAAACCGTCCTATGTGGAATCTATGACGTAAAATTGGGTCACCTATGAATGTTTTAAAAAATGACCCTTCTCTGAACAAATAGCTGTACTTGTTTTTAATGTTTCAACACACTTTGGGACAGTGTAAGACAGATCTGTTAATAATTTTCCAATGTTGATAAATTTTGTGGCCCAATTTAGAGTGGTAATAGCTAAGAACCAGTATCAGATTTTTGCTTCCTATAAAAAAAGATAATTCTTTTGAAAAGTATATGTGTAACCATAGAAAATAGACAGATTTACGTCCAGAATCTATGATTCCTATGCTATCAATAATGAGTCTAGCAACAATGTAGAAAATGAATTGTGAATAATTTGTGTTTTTTCCACACATCACCGATAGTTTTGCAACTAGTTTACTGCATTAAAATTGATGTTAAATATTTGCATGATATCTACTTCTAGGGCGAGTGTATACACCCCCTGTGCTTGGCAGACAATTCACATGTCTTGATAAAGGTGGTCATAATAAGGAAACATCACCGAAACGCGTTGACGCAACTAAAAGTGTGTAATTCAAGTCTCCAACACTACAATTGATACGCTGAGGTGGTAGCGATACAATACTGGTGTTACCAGATCGGAGCAAGAATATACAAATCTGTATCCAACAATTTTATGTTGTAACTGTTCTGTCTGCTTGTAATTGTGCAGGTCGCAATTAACTGTACTGTCTCAATTTTACTTTTGTTTTAGATTAGGGGTCTAGTTTAGTTATCCCTATTAACTGTTGTTTTTTTAATGCATTCAAAATAAATGAATATTTTACTTTCCCTATGCATTTGTTGTATGTAATTGTCACGTCATAAGGTTCGTTATTTTAAACCTGTACTAAGTTGCGCCTTAAGGGAACTCCCTCTCTCTCACTTAGGTTAAAAGGAACTTATGCCAAATCTGCATGTTGGAGTTGCGTGATCTTTCTTTCACTCGCACGAGCGGATGTGGTGAAGATTGCACCTTTGTGGATATATAAATGCATATGCATATATATGCATATATGTGTGTATGTGTGCATGTAGAGAGAGGTAGAGAGGTAGAGGTGTAGAGGTAGAGAGGTAGAGGTAGAGAGGTAGAGGTAGAGAGGTAGAGACTAGTAGAGAGAGAAGTAGAGAGAGGTAGAGAGTAGAGAGTGAGTAATAGAGAGTAGAGAGTGAGTAGTAGAGAGTAGTAGAGAGCAGTAGAGAGAGTAGCAGAGAGTGAGTAGTAGAGTGAATAGTAGAGTGAGTAGTAGAGAAGGAGTAGTAGAGAGTGAGTAGTAGAGAGTAGTAGAGAGTAAGTAGTAGAGTGAGTAGTAGAGAGCAGTAGAGAGTGAGTAGTAGAGAGTAGTAAAGAGTGAGTAGTAGAGAGTAGTAGAGAGAGAGGTAGAGAGAGGTAGAGAGGTAGAGAGTAGAGAGTGAGTAGTAGAGATCAGTAGAGAGAGTAGCAGAGAGTGAGTAGTAGAGAGTAGTAGAGAGTGAGTAGTAGAGAGTAGTAAAGAGTGAGTAGTAGAGAGTACTAGAGAGTGAGTAGTAGAGAGTAGTAGAGAGTGAGTAGTAGAGAATGAGTTGTAGAGAGTGAGTAGCAGAGAGAGAGAATAGTAGAGAGTAGTAGAGAGTAAGTAGTAGAGTGAGTAGTACAGAGTAGTCGAGAGAGAATATTAGAGAGTGAGTAGTAGTGAGTAGTAGAGTGAGAGTAGTAGAGAGTGAGTAGTAGAGAGTAGTACAGAGTGAGAAGTAGAGAGTGAGTAGTAGAGAGTGAGTAGTAAAGAGTGAGTAGTAGAGAGAGAGCAGTAGAGAGTGAGTAGTAGAGAGTAGAGTGAGTAGTAGAGAGTAGTAGATAGTGAGTAGTAGGGAGTGAGTAGTAAAGAGTAGTAGAGTAGTAGAGAATGAGTAGTAGAAAGTGAGTATTAGAGAGTAGTGGCGTAGTAGAGAGTGAGTAGTAGAGAGTAGTGGAGAATATTCCAAAGTTTGGCACAGCACCACTTGCACAACAAGTCCAATCAAATCATATCACTTAGAGTCCTTATTGAAGCGCTGAATCTTGGTGTATATTCAAATGCTTTTATTTTCCTTAAGTTTATGTACCACAGCCAGCCGACACGTTTCGTTCTGTAAAACAGAACTTCTTCAGGGCGTTCTTATTTCCTTCAAGTTATGTCGGTATCCTGTTGTCATATAACTAGATATTTCTTCCAAATGTTAGACGAGACGTAAGTACATTCTTATTCAAAGTGACTAGGTATCAATTTTACCCACACAATTTGGGCAGACTTGAGTAATTTATAGCATCCTCAAAGTCAGTCTTTCAAAAATTCCAAAGTATAGGACATGATAATCCAAATCCAAATGTTTCTCAAGAAAAGTCATTTTCAATCGTTCGGAATATCGGCGTTTGGGCAGATATGACCCACGGACACGGTTTATTACTTTTCTTGAGAAACATTTGGATTTGGATTATCATGTCCTATACTTTGGAATTTCTGAAATACTGATTTTGAGGATGCTATAAATTACTCAAGTCCATGGATGCTGCTGGGAACGCCCCCAGCAACTACCATTGCACACCCCTTTAACGCAGGACACTGCGTTAAAGGGACTGATATTTATCAGGCAGGATTACGCCACAAAAAGTGGCTTAGTCCTGCCTGATAAATATCACTCAGTCTTCTGTGCCACACGGAACGTCACAAAAAGTGCATCATTTATGACATGGTCAGTGACATCACTGATGACATCTCAAATGACATCATCCATGTGACGATCAAATACACCTCATCACACACTAGTATAATCTTTCATCACTCACTGTAAAATAGAAAGTGCCATATTTGAAACCATTGACACACCTCTAGAAATTTCTAAACACCCACTCAGTTATTCATAGAACTATGCACACATCTATTTACTTTCCTATAGATTCAGTGTTATATACAGTGAATAATCAACAGAACACTATCAAATATACTTATACGCCTATTTCAACATTACACACCAGCACACATTGTATTCACTTATAAAGACTTCCTTCTGACTTATGCAAACAATTGATTATAATTACATTTACTCACCTACACACTTATACAAACACCACTTCATCTATTTATATAGATAGTAATTCACACTTAGTGTGTTATAAAATCACTATTACAAGTATGCAGTTATCCATATAGTGACTCATACAATCACTAAGTCTTAGGCACACTTAATTAGATATAACTGTCACATACACTGCCTTTATTTTTCAAGTTTAATGGAGATGTACCATTGAGAGAAATATTTCATCACCACCACACCCAAAAACATATACACTCACTGAAACAACTGTTATAACATGTAGTCTACCTAATTAATGAACCATTCACACATTTTTTTGGCAATCACACACCCCCCACCAAATCACATAGACATTCATTTACCAATACAAATACTCCGTTAAGAAACCAATAACAAATATAGTCTTTAACATAGCAATTAAGACAAAGCAATAAAGACTTCCACACAGTTTAGTAACTACACATTATATATAGTGAGACTCTACAAATTAGTCAAGGAAACAATCATTGACACTGTTACTAAATCCACCATCCACACATTTATATTTATATATCCACTCATTCTTCAATGCAAAGTAGTGTATTTATAATACATATTTAAATATCAATGCAAACCAGATTCACTGGATGATGTCATCAGTGATGTCATCAGTGATGTCATTTGAGATGTCATCAGTGATGTCACTGACCATGTCATGAATGATGTAATATGTGACATCATCAGCAGTGGATTGCGGGCGCGCAAGTTATAGTGAGTACAACTAACTATAACGGGGGAAGTTCACTGGATGATGTCATCAGTGATGTCATTTGAGATGTCATCAGTGATGTCACTGACCATGTCATGAATGATGTAATATGTGACATCATCAGCAGTGGATTGCGGGTGTGCGAAATATAGTTAGTACAACTAACTATATAGGAGCAATTTTAATGGTTTTGTGTGAGCGAAATGTCCAGCTAACTATAACACCCCTAAAACTTATAGTTTTTTGAGTGAATTTTAAAGGTTTTTTAAATGCTAATTCCTAACTATATAAGGCCTGAAACCTATGGTTTTTTCTTTGAATATATATATATATATATATATATATATATATATATATATCAAAAAGCTGCCCGCTGAAGAAGGGCCCACAGCAGGTAGATATGCTTCAATTCTTTATTGGAGGTTGCCGTGTACGAGTGAAGAAAAATGCCTGCCAACTATCCTTTTTGGTCTGACGCGTTTCATGCCTCTCTGCATTTCATCAGGGACTAAGGATTTCACTTTTTCACTTCTGCGTGATGGCGCTGTTTTTAACACTGACGATCCAAGTCCCGCTTCAGTTGGCATGGCCAATAGGCATCTTGGTCCTTGTAGTGTTGATTGCTTCCCTACTGGTTTCACTCAACTAGGAGCACAGGGGGAAGTAACGGAGGAGGCTGCCCCCCACTCAAAGCCTGTGCATACAAAAAATACCTCCTCCTACCAGACACAAATTTCAATGTGACCAAATGAGGAAACCCACTTATTTCCGTTTCCTTATTTATAGGAGTTTAATTTATTCCTATAAGTCACTGTGTCAAATTCATATGCAGTAAACCACACATCAGCTACCAGCATCAAACTACACATACCAGATAGTGAAAAAATGTGAAAAGAGAGAGAGAGCCCCTCACGGAAGAACCGCAAAAAGGGGTTACTGGCTAGTAATTTACCAGCTTTACCCGCTTATCATCATCGATGACTCCCTCTCACTCGTGAAGTAAAGAAGAAAGGAAAGAAAAGGAAGTGAAATCAAACAAATATATATTCAACTTCACTGTTTTCGGAAGACACAAATAATAGCTCCCACATGTGTACATGTCCACATAAACACCCCTCGTGAAAGAATCAACCAAAAGTGTAATTCACACCATTAAAATTGATAAGTTTGCTGGCCACTACGATATTTATTCTGGGCTGCAAGCCTATCAAATTAAAACTGGCTTCTATTATAGCCAACCTTTAATCAAATTGCCGACATGTTTCGTTGCTATATATTTTTTCGCAACTTCGTCAGCGCTTACAGGGGTTTCGTCCTTACAATCTTTCCACGGTGTTTTGACGTTCAACACCTGGAGGTGGCAGAGTTACCACATACCAGCACACCTCCTGTCTGGGTAATCGTGTCAAAAGATCACGTATGCAAACAAAGGAATGTAGGCGTGGCGCACTGCAATGGTGGTTAAAAAGTTGGTTGAAACGAAGTTGAGATGGGTTAGATAAGTTTAAGGTGCTCCTACAGGTGACGCAACTGTTCTGGTGCGTCCTGAGTGGTTGATAGGTTGAGTGCGCTACTGGGGTGTAGGCGCATCCCTGTTGTTGGGCACACTTGTATGGTTCTTGGTGTTAAACAACACGATAGATCCCATAAAGTTCAAAAAAAGTTCCAAATGAATGAAGTTGTAGAGTTTATTGAAAGGTTATCGTTGTAACGTATTTAAAGCTTTTTTTTTACAAATCATCAAAGTTCTTGATAAACATCATCAAACGACATGAGATTGGAAGATGCTCCAATGCATTTCGGACTAAGAAGTCCTTTCTCAAGGAGCGCTGCAACAAAGAACATAAAATGACCCAAATCAATTTTTGTACATTAGAATACAAATACGTAAACTAAACAATGCTACAAACGTGTGTGGGTGGGTCATCCACATGCATCCAAATAAACAGGCGAATAATGTGAAACTTCAAGGTGGTTATGGGCGGTGTCGGGGATTGGGGTGGACGTGCTGAAAGATTGAAACAATCAAGCAAGAAGAGCGGAGGTGGATCGTGAAAGCGAACGTTTGGCGTGCCTTAAAAATACGGAGTGAGGTTGGGGAGTGTGGGGACTATGAACAGAGTGAATAAAGGAAAACAAACTGCCCGAAGTTGTCGAGTCTTACGTAATCATCTTCAAGATTATGGGTGGTTCTCTGGAAAACATAATAATGGAGACATCATTATGAAAAGGCATCGGAGGGAAAGCAGGTGACACAGAAGAAAGGGTCGAGCTAAAACTTACTGGAGTAACGTCGAAGACGTGTCTATGATGATCGGGTTCAGAGTGCGGTAACTTCGCGGAGTGAACGCGGAGTTCCGGGAAGAAGTAGACGGGATGATGGAAACTGGTGAAGGACTACTCGAGTGGGGGGAAGAATGGGGAGGACATGTTGGAGTGGGGAAAGGAAGGGTAACACGATAGGGAATGTGGATGCAAGTAACATTGAAAAAGAAACAATCAACAGAATGCGGATACAATGTATCAAAGAGTGCCCATTGGCTTTACAAGTAGCAACTTAATTCAGTCCGGTCATTGAGACCAAAAGGCTTCTGTGATTGGAGTCTGTAAATCCATGCTGTTTCTCTTTGTAGGAGGGTTTTGTTATTGCCTCTCCCTTCAATTTTTTGAACAACTTCAAGGACCATGTATTTCAATTGGGCCACATTGTGGTTGGTTTCATTGAAGTGAATGGCCACGTTGGATTTAGTGTTTTTTGTTCGTATGTTTGACTTGTGTTCGTTTAAACGAATCTTAATCTTCCTGCTGGTCTTACCCACGTAGATTTTCCCACAAGGGCATTTGAGGAGGTAAATCAGGTTTGAAGAGTCGCATGTAGCATCGACGCTTAGTTTGATATTGAAACCTCTCATCGGGTGACTGATGTGATTGCCTTTTATGATGTTATTGCAATTATTGCAATGATGACATGGACATGTGCCAGTGTGTTCCACCTGAGTAGTGATAGTTTTTGTTAGGATTTCCTTAATGTTCATGGGACGGGTGTATGCAAAGATTGGAGAATCCTTGAAAAGATCCCCAAAGTCTGGTTCAGATGAGAGGATACGCCAATGTTTTAAAATTATGTTCTTGTAGGATTTGCTGACTGTAGAGTATATTGAGACCAGAACCATCCTTTGGTTGTCTGTTTGTTTTGATGCTGCTCTGGAGAGCTTCAGAACGGGAGATTGCAGAAGTTCTGTTGATGGCCTCATTGAGTATTTCGTCGGGGTATCCTCTGTTGTGGAATCGTGTTGCCATTGATTTGATTTGTGCATTTCTGGTGACTGGGTCTGAGACTATGTGGGTTACTCTTAGCATCTGGCTATATGGCAGGTGTCTTTTCAGAGAGTTTTTGTGGAAGCTGCTGAATAGTAAGGCATTATTGCGGTCCGTAGGTTTACGGAAAAGGTCTGTCTGAATGCCCTGAGAGGTGATTTTGATGAGGACGTCTAGAAATGCTATCTCCTGGTGGTTGATATTCCACGTGAATTCAATTCGATTGTCTTTAGTATTCAAGTCTGTCAATGCGAGTTCAAGGTTCTCTTGAGAGTCCTTCCAAATAAAGAACAAATCGTCGATATAACGTACATAGAGTTTCAAGTTCTCCGTCCAGTTTTTGTTTGAGTAGATGTGATTGAATTCGAAGTTGCCCATGTAGAGATTAGCGTAAGTGGGAGCCGCACAATTGCCCATAGCCATTCCGGACATTTGTAGGTACCATTTCTGTTCAAATGTGAAATAACTATGATACAAGGTAAATATCATAAGTTCCAGGATGAAAGATTTTAAAGGATCACTGATGTCAGATTGGAGTAGGGCTTGTTCTACAGCGTAAATCCCTCCTTCGTGGGGGATGGAGGTGTACAAGCTTTTTACGTCAGCTGTGCATAAGATCAATTTCTCATTTTCATTGATTTGTAAAGATGCAAGTTTATTCAGAAACTCTGTAGTGTCTTTGATGTATCTATCCAGTTTTGAAACCATGGGTTGTAGATACCGGTCAATGAGTTTGCCAGTTGGTTCGTGTATTGAGCCTCTGGTGGAGACGATCGGGCGAAAAGGAGGGTCCATAAGGTTCTTGTGTATTTTCGGCAACATGGTAATGGAGGGGCTCCTAGGATGTTCTGCTATCAGATATTTTTTGGTTCTGTCGTCAATGGTGCCATCCACTGTTGCTTTCTCAATGATTTGGGATAGTTCGGTTTTATATTCACTGGTGGGATTCCCATCTAGTGGCAGATAAATGTTAGAATCCATGACGTGTTCCGTTATCCGTCGATTGTACAATTCTGTGTTGAGAATGACTAGGGCGCCCCCTTGTCGGCTTTCACGCATTTAATGGAATGGTTATTAGCAATGTTCTTTAACGCATCCATGTCCTTGTTGGTAAGGTTTTTACGGATTTTTTTTCTGCAATTGGTTTTGGAGATGTCCTGTCTAATCAGAGTCTCGAAGGTGTCGATGCTTTTATGGCTGCTTGGTGGCATAAAGGTACTGGAAGGTCGTAAACCCATAAGTAGATCCGGTTTGGTGTCCTTGGGGGTTTCTAGAACTTTCTCAAAGAAATGTTTTAACCGTAATTTTCTGGTGAGTTTAAAAGTGCTGACTTCAAGCTCAAGAAGGTTGGTATTGCTAGTGGGGACGAATGACATGCCCTTTTGGAGAATCTTAGTCTCGTGGTTTGTAAGATCATTATCTGAGATGTTAATTACTAGCGATGCTTCCTGGTCTCTTCAGAGAGAATTTATGGAATCATCCACGAGGATTTGACCCAAACCACAACCAACAGAACTAAAGAACAATGTATCAAACAACTCTTATATCTATCAAAACGCCGCATCAACCAAAAACTCCACGCCAACACCCTAATTAAGTACCACAAAGTACTCCGCATTCCCCGAGGCCTACGGATCGCCCTGAAACCGTCATTATGTAAGAATTCAAAAGCGTTTGTAGAAAGATGGAACGCAATTCTTAACAAGTGCAGTCTGGACCTAATACTACTAATCATTGAGGAATTATCCGGCATCCTAACTGAATTAACACATGAGATCAACACCATCGAAACTGAATTAAAGGAATCAATCACCCCGGAAGAACTCACCACGACCCTTGATGACATTAATAAACAATTGGATAGACATACGAAAGAAATCAATGAGCGTAGAATACGCAAATTTCGCCGGGGCATCCTGGACTACAAATTAGGAGAGGTATATACGTGGGCTGACGTCTACACCCAACGTTGAAGGAACAAACCGTTCAATCCCAACACCGACACCTCATCCTTCGGGAGCGATACCTCTAACCGCCCACCAAGAAGAAATCAAACAGGAGCACCGACCCCCGCCGCTTCGTCCAGTGAAACACCCTCAACACATAACATTGATCTAACCACCAGCGAGCCTTTTTTAGAGGTAGGCCCAGACAGAACCGACGACCCAGATGGGGCAAAAGGGCAGGCAAAAGAAAACGAAGGTATACAACAACCTCTGAAGAACAGACAAAAGACCAGGAAGCATCGCTAGTAATTAACATCTCGGATAATAATCTTACAAACCACGAGACTAAGATTCTCCAAAAGGGCATGTCATTCGTCCCCACTAGCAATACCAACCTTCTTGATCTTGAAGTCAGCACTTTTAAACTCACCAGAAAATTATGGTTGAAACATTTCTTTGAGAAAGTTCTAGAAACCCCCAAGGACACCAAACCGGATCTACTTATGGGTTTACGACCTTCCAGTACCTTTATGCCACCAAGCAGCCATAAAAGCATCGACACCTTCGAGACTCTGCATTTGCAGGTTGTGAGGTCTTTAGCTATTCTCTTTTAGGGTCATTACCAGGCATGCAGAAAAGGTATACATCCTAGAGGTCTCCAAAAGTGAACCACACTAAGAATTCCACTTCTCGTTCTATAGTTGACATACTCACCTACATGTGGGGACAAGAGACTTTCCAGAAAAAAAGTGCCGCTGAACATGGGATTCCACAATGGGCCCCCAAGATACAAAAGGGGCAGGGTGTTATTACCCTTAGGTTGTTTGTGATGCTGTGGTCAGAAATGTTTTATTCTGAAGAGTCAAAATTATATGATGTAGAGATGGAAAGATCCTTAATGCCAATTTGAGTTCTTACTTAAAATCAATTCTCAAAATCAAAGCATAAGGGATATCCCTGGAGAATACCAAGTCTGGGACAAACAAATGTTGATATGCAAAGGAAGAGAGAGACCAACCCTTTGTCCTAAATTATTCAAGTGATAGTTTAGGTCAGGGTCTTGTGCAGCCATTATCCTGTAAAGGAATAGTAACTGATCTGTAGCCCTGAGCTAGAAGGAGAAAGGTATACTAAATTCTTTGAATTGATTACTATGACAGCAGTAATGGCAGGATGTTGTGTACCAGCCTTTTAGTTGAATTTCTCTAGTCTGCAGACATATGGTGGTAGCGAGCCTGTTACAAAGAAAGAGAATGCAGACAAGAATCTCACACACCTCCAGTGGGTTATGCACAACTAGAGGAGAGACGTTAGGATAGGGATTGTAGGAAAAGTGGCCCTTTTTGACATGATCACCTCCACATTTTGCATGGTATTTGATGCAAGTTTGATTGACGCGCACTGGGTCCCCGCTAGCTAGGTCCCTGCTAGCTAGGTCCCCAGTGCCAGCGCTCTTTCCCTAAAACAAGGTAACTGTGCAACTGTTCCCCAATTGGAAAGACTTTTAGCACCCCTGTAAGTCCCTGGTAAAGGGCACCCCTGGTACCTAGTGCATGGGTAGTGAAGAGGGTCCCTAAGGGCTGTAACATGTATTGTGCTCCCCTAAGGGACCCACCAGCAAACTCATGCAGACTGACATTGAGACCTTATAAAACGGTGCAGGCAAAACTGAAAACAATGCATGGCACACACCTTGTGTGCCATGCTCACAGCCACTGCATGCAATATGTGTATGCTACCCCACCAGCTGGTTTTGTAGCCCTAAGGCAGGGTGCATTATATTACATGTGTTGACATATCTCCATGAGCAGATATTCCCCGGTACTGTCTAGCTTTCTAAATAGTATAAGTAAACAGGGAAGACATCTTAAGTGCATGTACTAGGCACTGGTCATTACAAGTTCCCCAGCTACATGATGGCTTCACTGAAACCTAAGGTGTTTGGTATCAAACACCCATGTCTTAATAAATCCATACTGATGCCAGTAGTGGATTTATTAGAACATGCACCCAGATGATACCTTTTAGATGCCCCCTGAAAACCTAGCAGCCTCTTAGTATGCTGGCTGACTGATATCGTCCATCCTGTTACCACAGATAGGTTTCTGACACCCTGCAGGTGACAGCCCATGCTCTCTCAAGCCCTAAACAATGCCTTCTCCGTAGGAAGGTGTTCACACCTCCCCCAACAGAATGGTGGTGAATCTGCCTACCAAGGCCACGGACTTCAAAGCCCCTGCTGCCTTTGATATGGGATCACAGCTTCCACCAGACTTGACAGATGCCACCTTCTGCCTTACAATGTCATGGTTCCCATTCCAAAACAGCTGAAACCTACATTAACTTCAACGTAAAATCTAGTACATCTGCTACTATATCAGTGGAACAAATCATTGCTGTCATGTGCACAGACAGTGATATGCTTATACTCTAAGACATTATTGTATAATAATCCTGGAAACAGCACAATCGACTTCTCAGAAATGACAGTCTATATCAAAAGTTTATAAATGTAAAAGATGAACTTTCTGTTATCCAAGAGACAGTAAGTCATTCAAGTGGCACATGAGGGATATTGTGGAATTGCCGCCAATAAGCGAGCTCTCCGAGATCGAGTTTGATTTTCCCATCTTGATGAAAAAGTTGAGAGGGAATTAAAGGCCTGTCATTTGTGCAACTGTTTCTCTCCCAAAACAACCCAGCACCCATTAAGCATGTCTGATTTTCTAAAACTTGTGTGGGAGAAAATCGCTGTAAATTTCTTTGGGGCACTTGACAATGGACTTCATTCAATCATAGTCATTGATGAGTATTCTCGTTTCCCTTTGTAGAAGACCGCTTGTCGATCACTCAGGAAATAGAGCCTAGATGGTATTTTTTCAACATGAGATGTTCCTTCAATTCTAAAGTCCGACAATGGCCCACTTTTAAACAGTCGAGAATTCATACACTTTTTTACTCTTTTGAAAGTTAAGCATCAGAAAAGCACACCTCTTTGGCCACAAAAAAACAACATTGCTGAGCATTTTATGAGCACCCTAAAAAAAAGACTATTCAGCATGCTGTTCTGGAAAAGCTTGAAATTAAATCAGCTTTTCATTCTGTTCTTCATGCATACAGTCAGGGGCGCAACTAGGTCTTAATTTTGGGGGGGGGCAAACATGGCAGATGAAGGGGTGTGGCTAATGTAAATCAATGGGGCGGAGCTAAAATGGCAGATAATCAGGATCGGTTAATGATCAGGTCAAGCTGAGAAAAAAAAGTGGTGAATTCTGCATTTGAAACTGGACAACAATTAAAGCACACATTTTTGTTAGCTTGATGCATTGCCCCCCAAAACCCATACTCACCCTAAATCTTAAAATTACCCCTGGCACACCAATGTGGGTCAAATGCACAGACAGCAGGGGGAAAGGGATGGCCAGTGCAGGTGAAGCTTTTCCTTTGCAAAATGAATTCCTGCTGGCGCCATAGCCCAGGGTTTGCTGTCTGTGCACTTGTATGGAATACACATCTATACAAGTGCACAGACAGCACACCCTGTGCTAAGATGCCAGCAGAAATTCCTTTACAAAGGAAAAGCATCACCTTAACTGGCCATGCCTCCCCCCTGCTGTGCACATCTTCACACCCCATGCTCACAACCCATCAAGTGCTTAGGTGAAATCCCTGCCTTCAGGCAAGGATTTCACCTCTGCGCCACTCTAAAGGAAACACAAGAGGTCAGGGCAGGGGGGTCGGTTCACTCGCTGAAACTTTTCAGAGGCTCGCTGTCTGGCTTGGGCTGCTGGGCCTCTCAGAAATCATTAAAACAATCCCATTCTCGGATCGGATGCGCAGCTTTCCTGCACCATTTCAGTGCGTGTCATCTTAGCCCGGGCAGAGGAGGCGACGGGTGGGGCTGAAGCCCGGTGAGCCCAATGGGTGTTGCGCGCCTGCATACAGTTCAACTCCCAATTCAACTACAGGTGAAAGTCCTGCAACCCTGATGGTTGGGAGAGCCATGAAGACAAAGTTGCCTCAATGGATGATTACAGATTGATTAACAATGGTGAAGTTCATCAAACAGATTCATATCACAAACACGAAATGAAGACCGATGTGCGAGGTACACTCTCTTCACAGAAGGAAACTGCGTCCATATTAGATGGAAGCGAAAATGTAAGTTTGATACTCCTTCTGATGCTGATCCACTGTGGGGTTGTGACTAGTAAAGAACACATGGTGATTGCTCTCCGTCCTGGAAAGTCCATTACGTGAGATTCTTTGTATTTCAAGCAGCTGTAGTAAAACTTTATTGTTTGATTAATTAAAATCATTACAATCATCGGTTTGTAGCATCACAGAATATTAAAAGTAGCATTCATTTGAGGTTATAAAACAAAAATAATATAAAATTAATTCACATGATTTTAGCAACTTATTAGTCATGTTAAAAAAGGACACCTGGGAGCCGTTATTGTCCCGTATGAGTTAGCGTCTACTAAAAAATGAACACAAGGCGAAAGCCAGGATTTTGGAGGTACATAGTTGGTACTGCTAAAAACACAAATCTGTTGAAACGGTAAGAACACTACGTATGATGACTTAATGATCCTGAGACGCATAGTGTCCGTAAATTGTCTATATAAAGAAAGAATGCAGCCTCGAGCAGCTGCTATTTCACGGTACAAAGGGGTAGGCCGTCCCATTTAATGTTGACCATTGTTCACTTGTTGGCATTTCCGGTTGAAAATCTTATTGCTGCTCTTGTCATGAACTTAGTAAACTGAATGTTAAGCATTGGGTTGTCCGGGTTCATTTATGCAAGTATGGCTTGTCTGCATGTAGGTATGCCCAGTTTGTTCCATTTGCTTTTTAACATGGACTTCCGGTCGTCGAGAAGTACTGGACAGTGACATGCCGCATGCTCGATTGATTCCTTGTCACTACCACACCCCCTGCACGCTACCTCGGTGTTTGCACGTTTCCAACTCAGCAGATGGTACAAGAATGGCCATTTGCCCATTCTAAGGGCCATGAATCTTTTTTTCCATAACACGGAGTAGGTGCATAACAGGTATGGGGCCATGACCCCTGGCTTAAACCATGGAATGATTGTCCAGGCATCCTTACGTTTAGCAAGTTGAGCTCTGTCCGAGTGAAAGGACCAGAGGCGAACATTCCTCTTTATATAGATTTTGAGTGCCTGCTGTGATTAATTCAAATTCCAAATTTCCTCCGAGTCCTGAAGTTTTAATGAATCATGGAAATAGAGCCGGTATGTTCCACCTAGCTGACCAACGGAATTTCCTGCCACAGGAGGGCCTACAGGCTTCCTTTTCTTGAACTACGCAGCTTATTACACAGCCTAATGAATGCTCCTGCCCCTACCGCGTGGTGGTCTTGAAGGCCGAACTCAAGGCGTATTTGAGCAGGGGATGAGGATTTTGGCAGGTTCAACGCTTGTTTGAATATGCTTGTTGTTATTTTATTCACAAGACTGTTGTCCTTCCCTTGCATGATCTCCTGGCCGTAGGTAAGAAAGCCAGTGATTTTTGCCTTCATGACAGTTATGAGAGGGGTCAGGTATGGCCCTGAGAGTTGTCTGGCGAGTGTCTTGGATGCAACCTGGACCGACGGAGCTTTGGCTTTTACCTCATCTCTATGTTTAGAGAAGGAGCCCCTTCTGTCCATGTGGACCCCCAGGTACTTGTAAGTGCTTGCTTTTTCTACCTGCTTACAATTGTATAACCAACCGCCGCCTCTGTATTTCAAGCACCTACCTTGACATTCCCCACCAGTGCCAGCCATGGACATTTCTCCTGTATCTCCAAAGCATCACATGACAATATCTGGGTGATTGATTCGAGCACCAAAAAGACGTGTTGAAGAGTTAGGATTTATATATGTATTAATCTGCACATATTAATTAACATAGAGGGAGATGTAGTGTCTTGTGAGTTCGAGTTGACAGGACCCTTGTGGTTTCTGACGCACTCCTTAGAACAGTGACATAAGTGCTTGGATGGAATAAAGACATATAATACCAAGCTCTGTGTGTGGCATGATCATTTGCATTATCTGAGGCTGTGGAGGATAATACAGCAACCAATTGCTGGGTGGATAGTAACCTGACACTAGGTGAGAGCACTTTGAAGCCTGTTACTGCGCTCTGTTGCGTTGTTATCTGATGCGGAGCTTGGTGGCATGGCAGCCTCTCATCTTATGGAGTTCTCACAAGAAATAAATCACACGTTAGTAAATATTTTTATTTGGGTTAGACGCAACTTGATTAGGCACTTCTCTGTAATAAAGCACTGAATTAGTATAATCATATTGCTGTGACCACCTGCACACAACACATTTTTTTGGCCTTATAGGTTTTTGCTTTAAAACCAATTAGCAATGGTAATGGCATGGAATGAGTTCATTCGATAGTAAAGACCACAACAGAAGGGAATGGTATCCCATGGCACAATATACAGTAGCCTCATTCCATCAGAGGAACCCTTGGTGGTCGTAGATAAAATGAGTGTGTAACAGGCACATAATCGAGAGCTGGGGACCCAGGCACATAATCTATGACTGCCACTTTAATGAACAGGAATACAAATGGCTGTCAGCAGTAGCTGAAACATAAGGCAAAACACTGAGGTTACAAATCAAAAGGGGGGGTGCAGGTAAAGAAATTGAAAGCGGGTTTACAGAAATTAGTTTAAAAAAGCCCTTTGAGTTGAAAACCTTTTAAAAGTGAAAATTGCTTTGCATTCCTAACACTGTAGCCCTTCTTTTTCTTTTGTTGCTTTTTGTATAGATAAGTAGGAGAGCCCAGAAAATCTGATGTGTAACCCAGCCAACATACCCAACATGAGTCCACTAAAGAGAGGGAGAGCGCAGCACAAAAGGTAAAACAGCATTGTTGTGCGGAGCATGAGAGAGAGTGGAAGGAGGTGTCAGAAACCACTAACACAATGAGAAAGAAACTCAGCAGGTTAAAAAGCCTTATAACAAGTAAAAGTCAGTAACTGAAAACAATAAAAACAAGAAATAACACATATGCCAAAAGTATTAGTAAATGCAACAAGAAAGCTAGGGAATATTTATAAAATACCTTAGAAGCAAGAAAGAAGGTAGTGTCTTGCCTAGTGGGCCTTTAATCGTGTTGGCCGGTTTTGTGATGTCATCAAAAATGTACAATGTTAGCCTCTGTGCCATGAAGTGAAATTTAGATCTTTCAACTAGAGATGGCTGTAGATTGTTCACAGTGTCCTGAAAATATTAGGTTTTCTACTTCTTTAAATATGCTAGGATCCAAGCTAAGAATGTCTCTTGGAGTACGATGAGTCCAGAATTTTAGTGTGTTCCCTCTCTTGACCTGTTATAAGAACAATGCCATTTTAGATTTCTAAAGACTGCCAGGTTTGTATTGAAGCTCCCTATGAGTGATTTCACTAATTTAGATGGAAATAAAAGTGACTATTAATGAAAGATATAATAGATAAGTCTAATTTACTTTTTCAGTCAGGCTGTGGGCCCTAAATTGCCGAGTGAGGTTAAGACCTTATTAAGTGACAGTGGCTAAAGTGGACTGAACAACGAAGTCAAAATGTGTTACTTCAGTAGGCATTTACACTTTAAATGAACAAAAACATGTCAGCTCCATTTAACAAATTAGAAGAAAACAAATGCAACATTTAACATTATAGCAGCCAAAAGAATGTGCAACAGTTCAGTTACAAGGAATAAATAAATACAATTGAACGTTAAAATAAAAAATGCCCAAAGTCTAACTTTTGGATCAATTCATCAAACACTAACATAAGCATCACTTAGTATTTTTCACCAGTTGACTTTCCTTCTGTATTGTTCAAAAATGAATAATCAAAAAAATAAAATATATTAGTATTCATTCATAGTGACATCTTTATTCTTTGTATATCACACAAGCATTCTGTCAGTCAAAAAGAATGTTTATTTAGACCATTGGTCCGAAAACATATAAAAGCACATCGATCTTTCTCTAAAAGCCATTTCAAAATACGATCTGTATAAAAACTCTATAGGATTCCATTAATAAAAAAGTTATACATTCCATTTCCATACATATCACACAAGCATCATTTCCTTAAAGACAAGAATACTGTATAGGTCAGCATTATGATCTCAACAGGAATTGATATTTTTTTTTGCTTGAGATCAAAACTGCATATTTATTGGATACCATGACATGGCACTTGTTAAAATTCAAATTCTGTGATTTTCCTTAATTTAAAGAAAACACTTTTAGATATCACTTGACCCCAACTAAGGTGCTCATTAGGATGGCGGATGGACCTGCGTCCGTCCGCCACCCCGGAGTAGGAGAGACCGTCCGCAGGGGCAGCGGCGGTCCCTCCTTGCAGATTAGGATGTGACCGCCATCCGCAATATTTTACATTGTGGCGGGTGCTGCTTGAAGCAGCACCCGCCACAAGGTTAAATATGCATGCATCGCATTTGCATGCACAAAGCGGCAGACACCGCGCGGTGCCTGCTGCTTTGTGCACGCAAATGCAGGGGGGTACCATAGGTACCCCCCATGTGCACCCCCCACACCCCCCGTCACCAAGAAATCCCTGTATGCCTTTCCACGGCGGAGAAGCTGCCGCGGAAAGGCATCAGTGTTTCCCCATCCTAATATGGCTGTTGGTGTCTGTTAGACCCCGCCTCCATATCAGAGATTTTCCGCTGCGGTCGTAAGGCGACCGCGGCGGAAACGCGGCGGATGGTCTCCCTGACCCCCAGCCATCCTAATCTGGCGGGGGTCTTTAAAGTCTCCACAGCGATTTTTCCAGATCCTCCGGGCCGGCGGACACTTCCACCGGCCCAGAGGATGTGGAAAAACCGCAAGAGTATCAGGCTTTCTAATAAAAGTGGAGCTTATTTCCTAGATCACTTTAATCAAATACCAATTAATAGAATGCTTTAAAAAATGTCACGAAATCCTTGGAGGTAGAATCAACCACAAGCAGTTCCATATTAGTGAACAATTTCGGCCTGCCTCATGCAGTAGGGAACAGAAATAAAAGCTCATTGTTACACATTTCAAAAGTCCTTGACCCATCAAGAACACCCTCGCTCTTTCCACAGCTCAAGAGAAATGCAAGAATTTTCATTTTGAAATAGTGTTCAACAAACACAAGAGCCGGATCCAGTCTTTCTACGTAAATCTTTTTACTTTAAACTATAGGGGTTACGTCCGTTTCGGGGGCCCGGTAGGACGTGCAATATTTTTTCAAAAAGAATTACCAGGCCACCAGTTTTGGAACTGCTAGTTACTCATGCAGATTTGGAAATACAACGCATCACGTCATTGCATTTTACTTTCACAGTTGTATTAATTCAACTTAATTTCAAACATCCTTTCATTTTTTTGAAGCATGAAAAGAATGCACATTTCATTCATTTATACATTCTACGTAAAACAACATCATAACTCTAGTGGAGTCTTGTATTCTATTTTTGCTAGTTCTGTGGCCTTTTTTCAAACCTCAAACTCTAGGCCTCATAAATGCTTATAGCGATGATCTTTACACAGTAAGCTTTAACAAATGGTTTGGTGGAAAACCTACACAATGTCCAATCAAACTTTGCAAAGGCATGCATATTTATTGTAAACTCGTTACCTCAAATTTGTTCTGGTATTTCCAAGTTCAATTAGAGTAGAAGCTAACGCCAACATACCTATGTGGGTCTTCTGTTTCTATCTTTATAGCCCCAGATAACTGCCTAAGGTTACTTTGCCTGGTTCACCCCTTCATATACCTCATAATTTTAGGGGATTATTTACAAGCCCCTTGTGCCACCAGTGTGTCACGCTGTGTGACACACCTGCAGCTCAAACTGATGTGCGATATTTAGGAGCACAAATAAAGCTACCCTACGTAGCTTTACCTGTGCTTGTAAATTTCGTACCCTTTTCACGCAGCACTTTGCGTGTTAGGGGCATGACATGGGTGTTGCTTTGAGTGTTCCCACACAACACCTATGTCCACTGATTCATTTCCAGATTTACAAGCATTAGTAAATCTGAAAACGTGTCAGAATGGTATGCCACCCTATGGGTCGCGAAGCGGGGTGAAACAAGGAGAAATGTTTTCATTTCTCCTCATTTTTTTCCTCTTTCAATGCATGCTGCATTCTACAATATAAGCTAGATGTCCAGGAAGGAATCATTTAACAGTATACTTTTACACTTCTATGTGTCACATCCGTGAACACTTAATTAATTATAGCGACCAAAGGGCTTCAGAAGCAACAATCAAAGTTGTATCAAAAATATATTACTTATTATTTATTGTTTTAGTGTATAAATAACTTTTTTGTTGACAACAAAGATCTGGCAACAACAGTACTACCACAGCAAGTGTAGCAAATAATATTGTAGTACACAAACACCTTCAGCAAATAATGTGGATGCATTCAAAAGACCACATATAAGTAAATTATACACAGTAAAATTCACAAGTTGAGTTTTAAGTGAATTATACAGTATGTTGCATAAAAGGTGTTAAGCGTCGACGTTTCGGTCCTCGTTGGTCAGAACGATCCGTAGGACCATCTTCAGGACAGAAGAGTTGCACAGAAGGATCTAACATAAACATAATAACATACATGTGCATAAAACCCTAGGGTACAAGGAGATCAATACTCAGCTCAAAATAACAATAAAGTGACAGCAATGTGACAAAAATGAGACAAGAATGAAGTCGTGACAGCAAAACACCAGCTAAATCTACACCCCAGGTGAAACTATGGGTGCAATATCGATCTAGTTACCAGAACCACATGACAGATTTATATAAACGGAGCATACCAAGCCAATGTATGTTAAACTCACTAGTCCCACTGAGTGAGACAGGCAAAGCAGTGACTACAAAAAACGGTAATTACCAAAAAGGCGTGACTACCCAAACAATCGTGATAGGCATTACATGTATACTGCATTGTTAAAGAAGTTACTCCCGAAATTGATACGCCACACAGGTCGTTCTATGAAATAACAAGGGATCAGGTCAGCTCGACAACACGTTGCATTGGCATATGCCCATAACCAATACACCTAAACGTGATCGGTAACACACTTACATATCAGAAGGCCACCAAATGCCCTGTAAACAATGAATACACATCGCGGTTAGGAATTAAAACTACAATCCTAAACCGAACTACCGATACTCTAGTTGGGGAGCCATTAGGTACTGGTGGGTACTTACTCAGTCAGTAGCAGATCACCGGCTCTACAAAGTCCGTGTTCTCCGTGAACAATCGCGGCAACAACCTAATCGCATACACCACATGCATTAAAACGCCATGTGGTGATGACGTCATACAGCTGGAAAAGGTGGCGGCCATCTTACAGTGGTCATAAAGAGCCTATATGCAATGCACCGACGAACGTACCTTTATAATTAATAATTCTACAGCACACTTTGGAAGAGGAAATCATCTCAATTGATGGTTTTTGTGCCCCTTCCTGTACAGAAAAAAAATTTCCCCACGACGCAAGCATCTTTGCACCATGCTGCAAGTCTGCCGGCGCATAGCAGCAGTATGTGCGCCAGCGTAATGGGAGGCAAAAAGATGAAACATATTGTTGTAAATATGTTTCATCCCTGTGCCTCAAAGCTTATGCAGCGCAGCACAGCAAAATGACTTGCAGCACCACGTTGCGTTAGTTTCTTGTAAATCTGCCCCTCAGTGTTTACCAAAATTGACATGCGGTGTCTCTAAACTCTATTGTAGGTACGTGATCAATAAGGTCTCTGTGGGCATCTTAACTGACTGAAGTATCTATTTCACAACTCAATCTAGCCCGTTTCCTTTTAAATATATATTGTGGTGGTGGGGGGTGTCAACCAGAGTGGAGGGTCTTTCTTTCTCCATATAAAGTTAAGCATAAGATAACCTCAGCCCTTTCCTTGTAGGAGGGACGAAATAAGGGTAGGTTTCTACATATATGATTAGTAAAGGTAAAACAACATCTTTATTTAAATTCACTCTCTAGTGCATGACTCTATCCATGGCTTAAATTAATGCATTCAATGATGTTAGCAGCACTGTCCTTAAGTAATGTCTATAAAGTAACTCTGTATGATGAAATAACATTAAACACAATAATTCAAGTACCAACTCACATGCATACGTTAAATAAAATAAAACATTTAATAAACCTATGTTTGTGTTAAATGCTCAAATATTTACATCTCCACCCCCAAAAAAATAGCTATTCTACAGTAATTATATGCTACCCTAAAACTGGCATTGATAAGTAAATGTGTCAGTTAAAATGTAGTGCAACTACTAAGTTCAGTTACAGTCTTAACTTCACTTAATCAAAGTAAAAATGTTTCCTTGGTGTAAGTTTTTACCGGACCTGTATGCCGTTTCACTTTCAGTTAGTCTGTAAAAATGGATAGTAAATAGCACTTTTACTGTTTTATAAATGTAGTCATGAAACTTTGCTACTTTGAAAAATAATGTATTTTCAACACCTGCATGTACACAAATACAAGATTGTCCTGATGTTATTGCGGAAACATAAAAATGAATATCTAGCATGGTGCTTTCAATCCATTTAATTATTTCTTTACCAGGGATTTTAGAAAAGTTCCTTTGCACCTTACAATAGTGTTGATTTCCTCACCTTGGTTCAGCCTGCGTTATCAGGTCACATTGTTCATGGCAGTCTCTGTAGTTAACTACCTCCTAAATTCAGGGTTGACTGTTCACAGAACATGGTACTCTGTTTTCTTTCTGCCTTGAACTGAAATATGTTATCACAATTGAAAGTAAACTCACCCAAAGGGGTGTCCAAAATCTTCTCTATGTGCCCATTAGCGATCCTGTCGTTTCTCACTGCCTACCATGCCAGGCAGTGTCCTGAAAAGTGAAACCTGATGATTAATCAAGTCACATATAATCCTCATGAATTCCAACTGTGCTGCAGGACTTGACTAGATTAATACCTACTGCTAATTCATTAGAATGCATAGATTGAAGCCCTGCAAAAGCTGAATTTTGAGCATGCATTTTAAATACAGAATTATTAGCAATCACTGAATTGTTCATATTAACCCCTTCGAAGCTAATGACGAGCTGGGCTCGTCATGGCGCTTACCTGCCGTGCGCGGATGACAAGGCCAGCTCGTCATGAATAATGGTCATTTTGATTCTGCAGCACAGGACGGGAAAACGCCTAGCAGCCATGTGGTTAATACTGATATACTCATGTTTTGCTTGAATTGAGGTTCCTAAAAATACATTTTCCGTAATTTTAAAAACAGAAAATAATGTCTGATTACTATGATGGTTGGAGTTGCCTTCAAACAACATTGCCATGGATGCAGAACCGACCGACCTCCGGTTGGTAGTCCCAACAGAGCAATTAGAATGCGACACATGGTGCAGACGCAAAATTCAATTTTACAATTGTAGCTTGTGCGGCATTATGAAACCACTTGCAGCACAAGATCCCATTGTACAATGGAAGATTTTACACATTCCTGCAACATGAGGGCATCAACCGTAAGCCCAGGCGAGAAGGGGCCCTGGTAAGGGCCCCCAAAGTTGCTTTCCGACAGCCTTTCCATGTCGGAAAGGTCAACATGGAAGGCTGTCAGAAACCAACATCATAAAACTGACGGTGGTAACGCCATTCTGAAGGGATTATGAGCGGTTTCTGACTGGCACACAGGCTCCTTGGGCCCATCAGAACTGAGTCAGTTTCCCCAGCCGGTTTACACTTCGACCACTGACATTGTAATTCAGCGGTCAGAGTGTAAACCTACCATGTCGGTCGGCAAGCCGCTTTCCGACCGACATCGTAATAAGGCTCAAACGGTTAACATCATCAAATTCTGTACTACCTTAATAGCATACACTATGGATTTTGAAATATAACAAAATGCAGCTGTAAATAATCAATATACACCTTATTTAAAGGAAAAGTTTATGATATCTATATGCAATTTTTTTGCCATATATAAAATAAGCAGTGCATGAATTGATTTCTGAATTCAGCTTGCTTCAATAATATCTGAAATTTTAGCTTAGTTTTAATATGAATACAAAGAAATACAATGTTAGAATGGGAAGATATGTGCCTCAGCTATTACATTTGACACATCTGCAATACATAATTTAGGTAGTAAATAACAGTCACACTTGAATTTATTTTCAGTATGTCTTTTCTTGGAGCTTTCAAAAGAGCTACTATGGCAATCCCTCACTTCTTTGGAATAATCCAATTAATATTGCATTACACAGAGTCAAAGGCTTTCCTAAAATTACAAAAGGTAGAAGAATGTGGTACTTCTTAAGTTGCACCCATACTCTGCATATTTACAAGGCCTAAGTGTGATCTATGCTATCACTTTTGGATTTTGTCAACACAGCTTATTTGAGCTAACCCTCCCCTTATCATGTAAAGCAGGGTTGACTCGAAAATACTTTGTTACCAACGAAATGGTCACAGAAAGATGGATAATTTCTCTGTTGCCCTGCACGTCAAGCATTGTTTGCATTTGGGATAGAGGATTGATGTAAAGACCCTGGCTTTAAATCACCATGAAATGTAAGGTATTCAGCTCTTCCTTTTTGAGATCCAACATCACACAACATATGTTTCTTCTAGGTCTAAAGGACATCACCACCCCCTTTTCTTCGATTAGAGCTTACTTGTTCTAGATAATTGTACACTGAGAGAGATCTTTTTGATGGTTGGTCCTAAACTGTGGAATTCCCTCTCACGATCAATCCGGTTAATTTATAATAAGACTGAAAGCAATTTTTCGCCCTATACTATGACTGCCAGTTACTATGCAGCCTCAAAGCAGATGTGTACATGAGACATATTTGGAATACTGGTCAGTTCTTTTTGAGCCCGGTCAGAGTGTGCAATAATATATTGTTCTCTGTCACACAATTTGGAAAACACATTAGCTTTTTCCCCCCTCTGAATTTTGAATAACTATCATTTATTAACAACTTGGGTTTGAACTTGTCTTTTTAAAAAATGGTGTACAAGATATTCCTTTTTAACAAACTAACAACATGTTAAATACAGTAAACAGAAAAATGCCCAAGTTTACCTTATAATTTGGGGGATCACAAGGACCAGGAGTGCTAAAGTTTTGAAACATTAAATGACTATTTAGATTTTTCAAGGCTGTAGGAAAGTAGGATCTGCTTTTATGGTTGCCCTCCCTTTTTGCCTTGTGCTTAGCTCTTATTCACTGGTCTGACGGGGATCCTGCTAATCAGGACCCCAGTATATCTGCTTTCTCCCTTAAACTGTTGTGATCATTACTTAGGTACATCCCATATTGGATACTGAGGTCCCCTTATAAGTCCCTAGTATATGGTACTACTGTCCCCATGGCAGAGGTACCCCTGAGGTCCACCATGAGTTGAAGTATATATTATGCCACCAATGGGAGACCATTCGAATTGCAACTACAGGCCTGCCATATCAGCCTGTATAAGAGGGTGCTAGCACCACTTACTATAGATATAGGTTTCCTATATCTAGGGTATCTGCACTTAAAACCTATAAGTTACCTCTATAGCAGGCCTTTGCCATCCTGAAGGAATGGTGCTTTGTTCTAAGTGTGAGGGTGCCCCTGCATCAGCAGGACGCCCCTACAGCCTATGGAGTCTATTCTACCGGGTTGTAAGTGAAGCAGCTATATACTATTGCATAATTAGGCAATGACCATCTCGAAAACGGCTGCAACAAATTCTATCATGTTTTGTGTCAAACATGTTGGAATCATACCCCCACATGGTAAACTGTCTAGGCGGTATGATTCCAAGCACTGAAAGAGCCCTCCGTTAGGCTCTCAGTGTTCCCGGTACCACCCTTCTAGACCTGGACAGCACAAAATGGTTGCTGCTGACCTGAGCCACGATTCTGCCCTCCTGCTGCTGAGCCAAGCTCGAGCAGGAGAAGGCAGAACAATAGGCATCTAGTCACAGGGAGGTGTGAGCACCTCCCAGACAGGATTTAGTGTATTGGCACCGGGTGGGAGTCCTTGCCAGCACCACTCAGTCTCTATGAGGGGCACATTTGGTGTCCGCATGCATGGTCCAGTTCAAACCAACTCTGGGAGCAGTTGGCTCCTGCTCTGGAGCAAAACTGGACAAAGGGCATGGGAGTAACCTCCCCCCTGACCATACCCTCCCTTGGGAGGGTCCCCTAAATTGTCCCAATGCTCTCCTTAGGGTATTTAAGGGCTTAACTGTGGGTAGGTTCCTAGTTTCATCGTGGGACAAGATTCAGATAAGACACCACTTCTTCTTCTACCGTCTGGGCACTCTGGACTTTGCTGGACTTCGAAGGGCTCGACTTTGTTCCCCTTTTGTCTGCTGCATCGTCTGTGCATGTGCACCATACAGGAATCCTACAAGGCCTGTGGGCATCAGAGACACCTGAAGGAATCTCCCTTGAAGTGAAGGAGTCACTTCCCTGCATACGCAGGCATAGCAACTAGGTCGACCAATCTGCTGATCCTGAGCTACTCCTGACTCAGAAAGGTTCTGTAGCATAGGTGGTGGTTCTCCACAGCTCTTGAGGCCTGCCCTGCCCTCTCACCAAGTTTGAGGTCAGTATCCCTCAGGGGGCTACAATAACCGAACCCCTGTGCATTGCAACTTGCAGTTACAAAGGCTTGTTGTCTTCTTTTTCAAGAATGATCTTCAGGCTCCAAGTAGCTCCAACCTCGAGCATCTCCAGTCACCAAAATCTTCAGCCACACCGCATTGTGTGCATTGTGGACTGCATCTTTTGGTGAGCTGCTTGAGGTCCTCTCACTACTCCAGTGCCTTCAGCCTAAGGGTTCATTTGAGGGTCACCTTTTCCTCTTTTAAGCTCCTCTGATTGTTTGGGTCTGCCCTGGCTCCCCTGCTTGTGGATAGTCCCCATGGACCTTGCTGGTCCCGACATTGAACCTTTGAACCTTCTTTGACTTCCGCATTGGGTGCATTTGCCAAGGCTTCTTGGTGCTCCCGCCAGACACCGACCCCTCAGCACTCGACATCTGATGTTGGACAGCTCGTGCACAGCTCCTGGTCTTCCTCAGCATCGCCTGGTCCTCACAGCTGCAGAGTCAAGGTACCTCTCATCTAGAATCCATTTTTGGCTTTCCCCGGACACTTTCTCCTTCTTCAGCAGCGGCACTTTCCTAAAGTCCTCCATTAGGTTCGACAGCAGTTTCCAACACCACTTCACACCAATGCAACCGTCTTTCCTGGTGTAGGTAACATGGGTATTAGGGTATCAACGGGTGGGGTGGCACTCCAACCTTTTTTCTTTCACTGGGTTTCTTCAGGGTCCAATGGGAAGGGTCCTTAATATTTAAAAATCCAATCGCAACTTACACTTAGACTCGTGTGGAGGACGCAGTCGTGTCTCCAGACTGCATAATTTTTCCAACTCAGGAGTAATGTAGGTTGGCATATCTGGTATATTATGGACATCCCTAGTAATTAGTGATGCTATCAGCATTTAAAGAAGAATCTCTCTATATGTTTTAGTAACACATGATGAAAATGAGATGATAATGTTTTGGGATAAGCATACATTTACTACAAATAAAAACATGGTATTTTGGGCCCCAAATACGTTCAAATATATGCTATTGATTGGGGTGGATTTAGTCAATGTATCCAAAATAAAATTCCTGTGTCTTAAAGCAAAATATGTGCGTTTACAGAAACTGATGCGTATGTTTGGATGCAAAATGATTTCATTTCTGAAACATATATAAATCTGGTTGATGAGTCACACTGGTTGTGAGAGACTTATTGCTGATGCCAGTTCATAGGTTCCAGATGGCTCTGACGTCTAGTGCTGTTATTTCATAAACCATCTATATTGATAAAGCTTTTTATGCTACTCTATTGCTATTTAAGGTATGAGCCTGTAAGAGAGATGACATCTTTCTACTCTCCAAATCAGTAAACTCTGTAACCTGAGTGGTGGCAGTGCTGTATGATGTGGTAAGATGTGTATATCTCTGGTGTCGACATTTTGAGATTGTGAGATGTGTGCCTCTTTTCATTTTCCAATCCCAACCTGTTCCTTACAAGTAGATTCTAAAAAGTAATATAATAAATGACTGAGTACTTGGAAGGGCCAGCACAGAGAGTTCAGAAGAAGAGGAATGTAGAAATGAAGTAAGATGCTAAATGCTATTCTGTGAAAGAGAATGTGCATATCAGTATTACAAACTGGCATTATACATGTGCGCAAATGATATACACATTTTCGTTATTTCTTTTAAAGCTAGCAGCATTTTGTTAGCTGATATTCATCAAGTGTAGGGAAAGATACATTAGAAAATATATTTCAACTTCTTAAAATTGAGTCCCACAACACTAGATGTTCTTTTTAGTAATCCCGACTTTCTACTGCGGGATGCCAAGACTGGCCTTTTAGTATCGGCCAATGCTCTCAAATTACCTTGACTGTGCATAACATGGGATTGGTGGAAGGCTCTAATCTCACACTGGAAGCCAGAAATTTAGCAGTTTTAGTGTCGGAATTTTCCAGCTGCGATGATGTACAGTATTTTTGCACTTCTACTGCAACTTTTCTGCTGTGTGGACTGGGAACATTTGTCCATGTTTCCCCAGCCATCAAACCCTTTCATTGGCTCTTAGTTACTAGGTGCCTTCAGGTCAAAGTACTATCTATGGCTCATTGTGCTTTTGACGACCAATACCTTTATTTATTGGCAAATGAATGTATCCACTGTCAACTAAATGTTTGCGTGATTTCATAGGCCTGTTGGAACTGTCTGTGCCTAAATACAAACTTAAGCAAGTGGACAGAGATTCTTACGGCACAAACAGCACCGTTGTGGAACATAACACGATACGAATGCTGAAATACACAAACAATAGTCTGCAAAGTGGCTAAACTTGCCTGCCACGTTCTACAGTCTTATGCCACACTCGAATTATTTTTCTCTTTTCCCTCTTTCTATAGAACCATGAAGCCTTCAGGTGTTGCCTTGCACTTCATAAATGCTCCAATAATTAACAAACATTGGTAATGCCTCAGTTTCGCCTATATGATGAATAAAGTACTATTTTTATCAATTATCGTCTGGTAAAAGGAAAGAGCTTCCTGACAAATAACACAGGAATAGAGGAGGAAGTGGCGCAGCAGCCAGAACTGCTGACTCGAGAGCTGGGGACCCAGTTCGATTTTCGGCAACAGCAACATCCTGGGATTCTATGAGAGCTGAGATCCTAGTTCGATTTTCGGCAACAGCAACATCCTGTGATTCAATGCTAATCACTTAATCTCCCTGGTGATAAATTATTATATAAATATGCTGCATGAGTAAAAAGCAAAAAGAGGCAAAACTGTAGGAAAAAATAATTCCACCAAAGCGGATGTTAACAGTATTTCGGGATTAGGAAACTGATAAGAGAAGCAGAGGAGGAACAGCATTGGTAAATTCAGGAAAATATGCTTCAGCCAATAGAAATAAAGAAAAAGTAAGTAGCACACACAGGAACCAATAACAAGCCAGGAAAGAGAAGAGGCAGGATCGAATCCCCTTTAAGTTTAAATTAAAAACAATAGATTTTTCAAGTACAGCGCAAGCACTGTGCAGGCGAAACCCAGGTCCGGCCCGTGAAGGGCGTTATACCGGGGCGGTGACGTAGGGGAGGGTCAGGGTGAGGGTTGTAAAATGCAGGATATGGACCATTACAGGTAAGTACCGAAAAAAAATAAAACTAATTTCGTTGCCCACTCTGCATCACATTTGGCAATGCAGTTGGGCAACGAAATTCTTTTTTTTTTTTTTTCGGTCCTTACCTGTAATGGTCCATATTCCGCATTTTACAACCCCCCACCCTGACCCTCCCCTGCCTGACGTCACCGCCCGGTATAACGCCCTGCACGGGCCGGGCCTGGCGAAAACTAAAAAGGTTTTTCTACCAATGACTAACTAGATTTCAATAGAGCAGCTGGGTCTTGACAACACGGTTGTCAAACAGGCCCATTGCTTCAATGTACCTTGAGTGGGCTGTGAGTGCTCCCATTTCTGACAATCGTTATCTTTGGCTAGCCTCTTTCATCCAATTGCTAGAGACTTTATCAATCATATCTCGGCTCAACCCGGTAGATTATTCATCTCTCAGTTAATGCTATTCGCTCTTTGGAGGTATCCTTCTGCCTCCATTCGACTGCTAACATTGAGCTGCATGTCGGACTACTTCCCAATATAGCCCTATTTCTGCTCCTGTTGACTTTTTCGAATGTTGGAATGCTGCATGTGTTAGGGAAGACTATTGGCTCAAGCAAATGCATCTTACTCAAATAGGTTTATGTGTCTGGATTACTCATTTTACTAACGTTTGCCCAATTTTGAAGCGATCTGCAACTTTCATTCAACCTAAAGTATTACCTGTAAATTAAATCAGCATATTTTGATTTGGTTTAGCACAATCGCGTTCTTTAGTTACCAAAATGCAGCCTGAAGGAAAATTCCTTTTTTTCCTTAGTAAGTACATTTTTGTAGTTTATCTTAAAATCTACAGTACATTGTTATATATGCTTGCACTTTGGAAAAAAAAAAGACTTTTCAGGTTGGTACAAGATACATACCCAGGCTTCGTGCCATTATACATGAATAAATGTGTGCTTGTAGGGCTAGAATGCTGTCAGGACTCGAGACATCACTTGTCATGGTTGCACACTACACAGATACCCTAACGGAGAAGGTAGTTTGACAGTGTAAAGTCAGACAGAAGCTGTAGCCTGAAGCCTATATTGCAATACTTCTCCAACACCCTAACTGAAAGCAGATGTCCCGTGCTTGGCACACACTTCACATTTGAAAATGGCAAATGCAAGACTACTGGTTACAGAATCTGTTTGACCGAACATGAACCCCGCCCAGCCACTTTCCTTACTCCTTGATGAAATAACGAGAGGAAAAGTCTGCGTTGAGGCAAACATGATACTGGGCCTCGATTCACAAAGGTCTGAGAAAAAAGTAGTACGTTATGAAGACGTCAAACTCGGTTTAACCATAGCCGTAAGTTACAACTTTTTGTAAGTTTATTCCATGTCAGTGGGACTCAAGTACAATGCCATTATTGCACACATTGCCTTTGTAACAATATGATTTTCGTATACACTCGTGATTTACACCTATGTATCTAATTTACAATCAATCATGCACAGGAGCTCAGCAAATTCACCAATTCAAAAATCCCTATTTCTTTTCCGTCTAGAAACTATTTTATCGATGCCATGTAATCCTCATAACAGTCGGAAAACAAGCACTGACAAAGACAAATGATTTTTCTTTTGTATAGTGCATGCACACAAGCATAAAAACATCTACACACACATTGACTTAGTTGGAACATGCTTGTCAATCTAATAATACAGAGCATCAATTAGGCATGAATCCTCAAATAACAATGTTACAGAATCAGAAAACTGTGACCATCAAAAATAAGTAGTCAATAAAGACATGAAAACAGTAAAAGCAGTTATAAAAGAACACATTAAAATATCACATATGGGCTATCACCCTGTGCTTGATAGCATGTTCAATGTGAACAGCAGTTGAAAAGCAAATCTTGGTAGAGAGCAATGTTTGCAAAAAGTGATGGCCACTCGACAGTAGCGTATATTCGTCACCTTTAAGTTGGGTGACATCGTTTTCTCAATAATGAATAACATTTACAAAAAATCATAAAATGTATCGAGCTGTAGGCATAGGGGTCATCGCAAGGAAACACAGGCAAACAAGAGAAATAGGAATCCTGAATAGGAAAGGCAACAAGCAAGAGCACAGTCCATAACCACAGTCTGATTAGAAAATATCTGTGACCCTGACTGCTCACCCATGTTAAATATGGCTTAATGCTAGTATCTGAGTAAATCCCTATATAATCCTAGACCGTTAATTTGTCTACAGTCCTTGGCATTCTTTCCTCCAGGCACCAAGTTAGAAAAGTATTCTGCACGGTGGTGAGAAAAGTAGCTGACACACTACTAATAGAGGTAAACAAATCCTCCTGGACCCATACTAAGGCAGATATTCCGAATGTACCTTAGCCAGGAAATGCTCAGCCGAATTTCAAGCAATCAGCAAGGACAGTCCTGATGAATGAGGGCTGGTTCTTTGTCCAGATTCTGAACCATAAGAGGAGTATTTGCAATGTAATGAAGTCACTAATGTACCCAATCCCAGCCTCTAAATGGAAAATGAAAGAGCTGGTACTCTTTGGGACAGCTAGTAGCCTCTTGAAAAAATCATTCTCTATTGACTCCAAGCCCCCCTGTTCACTAATACCTCACACCCCGGCCCCATCAGAAGCAACAGCACAGAAATTAGCTTTGTATATGGCCGTGAGATCCCTATTAGGCTTCTACTCTAATCAACGGGCAAAAATGCAGGACAGCTTCAATTAATTTCTAGAAGGCTTTAGATCTACTGGCCTCCAAAGGTCTCCACGTGAGATGTGTATAAAATGGAATACCTAGAAAACAAAAAGTGGGGGCAATGCCTATTTTCTAGGCATTGACTACTAAGGTAGTGCTGCATGTCTTCTTTGTCCTGCAAACCATTATGTGTGTTTTGGCCTTTTTGACCCTTAAATCTAAGCTGGTCATAAACGTGTGGAAGCGATCCAGCATGTGCTGCAGTCCAATGGCAGTCCTGGCTAAGATTAAATTGGGGATACTGTGGTCGCCTATGCAGGGCCAATCCATCCTGGCTTCAACCAACTGGTCCGTCCTCCAGACCATTAACATATCAGGATAAAAGAAACGGGGCCAGCACACAACCCTGACGTATGCGAAGTAGCAGGAGAGGAAAACATGTTTTAGGAAAGGAAAGCTGGGAGCGGGAGAAGACTGAGGGTATAAATAAAGGGGAATACCAAAACGTGTGAATATCAGGGCCTGGTGCAATGTCAGGGAAATGGGAGGGCAAGCCAGAAAGAGTTGATTCTCCATTGTCCAAAAACCATCTCAGAGAGGCTGACATCCACTGACAATAATGGAGATGTGCCTAATGGGCAGAGCTGCCAGCCTTGTAACCACGGAATCCGGTTTGAATACCAGAATCGGCCTAATGTCCTGTGGTTTTTGGGCTAATCACTCTAAGTCCCTGTGCCTAAAAAACATAAATCTCACCTTGCGTAATTTAAAGCACTCTAATGCCCTTGGGCCGAGTTTCGCTATATAAAACTGCAAAAAAAACTCCAGGTATACATATAGTTCCACAGATACCATCAAACTGTTTACAAAGGGAGCACAGTGGGACCAATGGACAAAAAAAAAGATGTGAGCGGATTTATGGATTTACATTACATGCCCACTTAAGTCCTTATTACAAGTTGCATGGTACTAGGGAAATGTAAAATTGGATTCTGTTTTGCCCCTACTATTAAATGAATCCACACCAGTACCACGAAGTTCTTAGTAAAAGCCTATGGAATGAGGTAGACCGTTTTTTTCTGGTCCTAAAACTTTATAGAATTCCCAGATCCATGGTGCTTTACCGTAAGTATTTGCCACCTGTTCTGGGGTTGTGGTTAATGTATGCTGGGTGATATATGTGAATTAATGGATACACAAAACTGAGAAACCACACTGGAGGAAACCAAATCACAAAAAAACAATTTCAAGGAAAGACAAATTTAAGGAAATACATATAATTAAAAAAACTAAAGGAAACATTTTATATGAATGATAATTTTAAGGAAACATCCAAAATCACACCATTGGGTGAAGATTAGGGATATTGAGGGTTTTTTTGGTTTCAGAATGGGTGATGTTTGGGAGCAATTGATGTATTTTTAGTTTTAGGCTAAAGGGTGACTGGAGTTTTGGGGTGGTGAGAGTTTTTTAGGGATTCAGCATCAGTGGAGTTTAGGGTGGTGAGGGTTTTAGGGTTCATGGATGAATGGATTTCAGGGGTGGTAAGGCGTGTTTAGGGTGCAGGTATGGGGGCGTGTAGAGGAATTTAGATTTTTAAGTTTTAAGAATTAGTGTAGTTTAGTGCTGGTGAGTGTTTTTAAGGTTTATTGATGGATAGAATTTTTGGGTGGTGAGTGTTTTTTACTGATTGGAAATGGGTGTAGTTTAGAGCGGTGTGGGATTTTAAGGGCTCAAGGATAGGTAGAGTTTATGTGTAAGAAATTGTTTTTAGGGTTCAGGGATGGGGATTTAAGGGTGGTGAGGGTTTTTAGGGGTTGGGAATGGGTTGTTTTCAGGGGGTGTTAAAAAATCTTTTTCCGGGATGAGTGGAGTTGAAGGATGGTATGGAATGTTAAGAGATCAGGAATGGGTGTGGGTTAAGCATAGACTTGGGTTTTTAGGTTTCAGGAATGGGTGGAATTCAGTGGTAGAGAGAAGTTTTAGATTAAGAGATAGGTAGAGTGTAGGTGTAGAAAGGGCTCTAAAGTTAGGAATGGGTGGGTTTAGGTGTCAGGGATGGCTGAAGTTTCATTGTAGGGTGGCAGTCTTAGGAGGCAGAGATGGGTGGTTTTAGGGGTGGTGAAGGTTCAGCAAAATAAAAACTTCCAAAGTAATTGATTGCCAATGTAAAATATATAAATTGGAAATAATGAGCCCCGATGCAAAGGATTTAAATAAATACTTAGGCAATTTTCTTTCCGAAAGTAAGATCTGCAATAATTTCATCTACACCTCGAAAATAAGTATGTAGAAGCAAATAAAAAAAAGTATACTTTCTATGCATTGACTTCTATTAAATGGTACATGCCATTCCTCCTGAACATTTCCATTAAACGGTTAAGATGAACTGGTTTCTCAGTAATGGCAGTCCATTAAATTGTTTTTCTAAGAAATCGCATACAACCATGCTCAGACCTGGGTGTGGGGTGCAGGTGAGGAAATGGGGGTATAGGAAGCAAGGGAGGGAAGGGGAAAGTACTTTCTAGCAGGCGAAGTACTCTATATTCCCATTAGAAAACAAACGGGAGAATGTGGCTTAGCTGCTGCTGCAGCCAAAGCCTCAAGTGATTTTTTCAGCTGGAATTCCTGGATGGAAAATTCAGATATGGTTCTACCAAGCCTGGTAAAAACAGGAGTCAAAAAACTTCCCTCTCTAAATCTAGCAGAGTGAAATTCTATGCAGAAATGTCACTGTACCTGACTTATAATCGAAGCTTTAATGTTTAGACATTTTGCTGTGAAATTAAATTTGAGGTAAATGAAAGACTGGCAATAATATGTAATTAAATCTTAGTCTCACCACAGAGAAATCACTTCTTCAGTGTGATGGAATACTTCAGTATCAATGACCTCTTAATCATTGGCATTTTTGCGCAACTAGTAACAACGCATTACTCTTTAAATGCTATAATCATGCTCATGCAGCACATTGATTCAGATATTTAAAGTCTTTATTTCTAACTTGTGACACACCAAACATTGTGCATCCACTTCACAATTACAAATCATTGTTACCAAAAACATTGGTTAATTGAAACAAATGGGCACTCAGCTCCTAGGCGGCAATGATCGGTTACTGCGAAGGGCGGTCCCATATAGTTACTGCAAAGCCCAGACTCAAAACTTTGTTTCCGGGGTACAAGGAGCAAGCTAGCTAAATATTTATTTACTTTAAGATTACGGAATGCAAACTCAATGCATTTCACAAGATGTAAAAATAAAAAATAAAAATCACACATATCAACTGAATGTCTCCGGCCCGGACTGGCCGTAGCGAGCATCAGGAGTTTCCCTGGGAGGCTGGAAGGGTAGGTGGGGGCCGTTTTTGCAGCGGGAGGGCTGGTTTGCAGCGGTGCTACTATATCGGCCCCCAGTAACAAAAGCAGGTGGGCGGATGGTCCGTCAACATTGCCAAGGCTGCTGTGGGTTCCCAGTCTGGCCCTGAATGTCTCTCCCCTGTGCTAGATGTACATTTGATGTCTATGATGTCATGCTTTTTCATTCCTCCTTTATCTTGAATTAACCAATTGTGCCACTTGACAACAATAGCAGTAAGCCCTGAACAAGTTCATCTTAATTCTGCTGCCATGCTTTGCTATCTGCATCTGTTTATGTTTATGTTTTTTGTGCTGCTGATTGCTTACGTGACATAAACGACAGTCATGTGAGGATTGATACAAGGCACAGAACCATGCTTTTATTATGAGGGCATGATGTTACTGTAAGTCTGTGGGCACTGATGTGAAACAAATAGCCATCACAGCATCTGCCTATCTGAATGTGGTGCAATTTTTCTACCAATGTCTCTAGGACACCAGTGAAAGCAGCAACGATTGTATTCGAATGTACTTATGTTTCTATCCAGAGCTGTAGCATTACTTCTGACCTGGTGATTAAAGCTTTAGACTCTCTGCCTGAAGGTTCAGTGCTTGAGCTGCCTGTTTATATGCTTGTGAGTTTCCTTGAAGGTCAGTTCCACTGCAAAAACAAACGGAAGTAAAAATATGATAGTTTTCATATTGCAAAAATATATTCGAATTTTTGTTTGTTCAAGAAAGAACTGTAGGAGTAGTTAAAACATATTTTAAATTATAAGGAAATGTTTCTATTGGCAATCTGCCAGGATGTTTTTTTTTTACTGTAGCATTTCCCAAAGAAAAATTTAACGTCTCACTTTCTCACACATCCTCTGGTGGTGTTTGCAAAAAATCAGGGAGAAAAAATATCATGTGGGCGAAATATGTTGTCAAGATTATTGAGGACAAAAATATTGTGAAGGTACATTTCTATGTATAAGCAAACTTTATACTTAACGGCACATATATGCACCTTTACAATATATACATATATTCATGGAATGTAGCTGGGGAGTTAAGAATGGTAAGTCTATAGTTACCTCATTGTACTTCCCTCTTGATATTTTTTGACACAATATGTGTTTCCTGATATTCCCATAAGACACCCCTCTCACAAATTTAGCTTCTCAAAGAGATCAGTTAAATGGCCCGATTCACACAGCACTTTTCTTTTCCACCTATATTAATGTGTGGAAAAGGTGGAAATTCCACATGCAAAATTGCTTAGCGACAACTGCCAGCTCTATAATTATATGAAAATGTAAAAAGGGACCTCCAGCCTCAGGATCATCACAGCAAGGTCGGAGCCCATATTCAAAACCTTACTATTCAATATGTATCACACTTACAATTCGGCAATACAGCAGGTGGCAGAGGGCTGTGGAATACCCTCATGGAAGATCTCTGAGTGAGCAGAACCATATGAGCTGTCCTTCACTGGAGTTCTAAAAAACTGAGGGGCATATTACCAACAACTAGCAATAATTATCGCTATGTTGGCTTAGCGGCAATATTTTTATCGCCGAGCTGCGGCGATTTTTATCGCTTAGGAACCTTGCTATTATCAAGGTTTATCTCCTAAGCGATAAAAATCGGCCGGAATGCATGAATATCGCTGAAAAGTCAGCGATATTCATGCATTACCGAGCTAATGCTCTTAGCCATGTTATCTACCTACCATTGGATAACATGGCTAAGAACTGCTCAGGGGCAGGTGTTAGCTTTTGGAGATATTCGTGCTTGGCGTGAATATCTCCAAAAGTTAGTAATAGGAGATAGCGATGTTAGCGACTGTTTCCAGACGCTAACATCTTGGCACACCCACTTTGCATGTCATTAGTGATAAATTTCACTAACATGCAAAGCGGGGCCCAAGATGGTCGCTATCTCCTACTAGCTGTCGCTAACTGGTGTTAGCGACAGCTAGGTAATAGGGAGATGATTTTATCTCCGCTTTCTTGGCTTTTAAAGCCAAAAAAGTGGAGATAAACCCCCTTGATAATATGCCCCTGAATTGTTTAAGCAAATAATAACGAGCATTGAAGGATACAGCAAACAATGCATGCCGATTATTGCACTGCTCCTTTCCTCTCCCTGATACCATCCAATGGCAGTTCATCCCTTGTTCACAATGCCCAGAACTCTGAATGGAAAGATGTTTCAGTGAGCAAAATGCTTGCAATTGTAATCAGTGGTTTGAATTCAGCAAGGTCAATTCAACCGTCCATCCTTCTAATGCTATGTTATGTTATGTTATCTGCATTTGTATTGAGCACAACTCCCCTTGAAGCACATCCTGGCACTGAAGCAAGAGCTCATTGGGCCGAGTCCGGGTCAGGGCTAGCTAAAAAAACAGGTTTTCAGTTTCTTGTGGAATTCAATATTTTTGAAGGAGGCTATGATGTGCAGGTGCAGGTCGTTCCACGTTTTAGGAATAAGGCAGCAGAATGCTCGACTGTCGGATCTGGTTCTGCATATGCAGGTTCGCAAGTATTTTAATGCACATGCAGTGGATGTGCGCAGGTTTTATAATGAGTATTTTAGCAGTGGGAATTAGCTATTGATACAGTCTGCCCTTCATTGATTCTCCAACTATCTTCTGGGCCATCAAGCCAATACTCAGAAGTCACACAGGGGAAAACCCCATACAACAATATTCATCACGTGTATATTGGCACAGTACTAAGCAGCTGCTAGTGCTTTTAAGAAATAGCTGAAGTGGACTCGAAGAATCGTGTTATTGGTTTAAAATGAAATATACCAAAACAAGAAAATATTCTGATATTAGGAAATGGAATTTCTGCTCTAAATATTAGCATGTGCCAGGACCAGGAAATGTTTTCCAAAAACAACAGAATGGTGCATGCACACCTTCAGGCTAGCAAATCACTTGATGGTGCAGTTTATTGCTTTAATTGTGCTTTCTTTGTTTCTAGTCATACTTTGCATTATGGATCATGTAGATTTGTTACCCGAGGCCCTCACTAATAGTTTGTTGAAATAGATTGGGGCATTTGCCCACATCATAAAAATCATTACCCCAGGCTAAGGTATTTACCACGTATGGTAAATACCTCCTATTCTGAGTTTTCAACAGGAAAATGAGGCATAACATGGGCAATCGTTAGGTCTCGCTGAAGCAATTCGTAAGCATTACGGCGAGATTCCAGTAAGCAGTAAGAAAAGTCTGCCAAAACTGCGGATTAGACACAGTTCATGTGATCTATGCGCATGTATGCCATCGCCAGCCACGCACCAGACTTCAAAGGAATGTGCTCACGCTCTCGCTCCCGCTCCCCCTCCCCCCATGCCACAGCAATGCAGAGAGCTTGTTTCTGGACGAAAGTGAAAGCCTACCGTGCAGTAGCCTTGCTCCTCAAATGCTGTTGCTGTGTTGCCATCTCTCTAGGGACACGCAGCTTGAAAACACTCAACTTGTTAGCTGCAATGCTACATCCGCTATGCTTTGCCTCTAGACACGTTGATCCCTCGCAGACTGTGCTGACTCTGCCCCTCCTGTTTCTGAAACTGACCAACGCAGTCACCACCAGTCTCTTTTCTCTGTATTATGATGTCTGCCCTAACACCATTTATTTCGGACCCTCGCCCTCACACCTCCTCACCCTCTCACACCCTCCCACCCTCTCACCCTCACACACCCTCACTCACCCTCACTCACCCTCACATACCCTCACACCCTCTCACCCTCACACCCACCCTCACACATCCTCACACCCTCACCCCCTCTCACCCTCACAACCCCTCACCCTTACAACCCCTCACCCTCACACACCCTTTCACCCTCACACACCCTCACACCCTCTCACCCTCACACACCCTCACTCACCCTCACTCACCCTCACACCCTCACCCTCACACCTTCACCCCTCACCCTCACAACCCTCTCACCCTCACTCACCCTCACCCCCTCACACCCCACACCCCCTTACCCTCACACACCCTCACAACCCTCACCCTCACACACCCTCAGCCTCACCCTCTCACCCTCACAGCCCCACACCCTCACAAACCCTCACACCCTCTCACCCTCACACCCTCACTCACCCTCACCCCTCACACCCTCTCTCCCTCACACACATCCTCACCCTCACACCCCCTCACTCTCACACACCCTCACCCTCACTCACTCTCTCACCCACCCACCCTCACACACCGTTAACCACCCTCCCCCACCCTCACACCCTCATCCTCACCCTCATACCCTCACTCACCCTCAGACACCCTCACTCACTCTCAGACACCCTCACTCACCCTCACACACCCTCACACACCCTCACTCACCCTCACACACCCTCACACCCTCACCCACTCACACCCCTCACCCTCACAACCTTCACCCTCACACCCCCTCACCTCCTCACCCTCACCCTCACAGCCACACACCCTCACTCACCCTCACACAACCCTCTCACCCTCAACCACTCACACCCCTCACCCTCACAGCCTTCACCCTCACACCCCTCCACCTCCTCACCCTCACAGCCACACACCCTCACACACCATCACTCACCCTCACCCACGCTCACACACCCTCACTCACCCTCACTCACCCTCAAAATCTCACCCCCTCACTCACCCTCGCCCCCCCTCACCCTCTCACATCCCCTCACCCTCACCCCCTCACCCTCACACACCTCCTCACCCTCACACCCAATCACTCTCACACACCCTCACCCTCACACACCCTCACCCTCACTCACCCTCACATGCCCTCTCACCCTCACACACCCTCACCCTCACACACCCACACCCTCACTCGCCCTCTAACCCTCACACCCCCTCACCCTCACACCCTCACTTCCCCTAACACCCTCACCCTCACAGACACTCACCCTCACACCCTCACACCCCCTCACACCCTCATCCTCACACCCCTCACCCACCCTCACACCCCCTCACCCTCACATACCCTCACTCACCCTCACACCCTCACCTTCACACCTTCACCCCCTCACCCTCACAACCCTCTCACCCCCACTCACCCTCACCCCCTCACACCTTCACACCCCTACACCCTCACACACCCTCAAACACCCTCACACACCATCACTCACCCTCACCCACGCTCACACGCCCTCACTCACCCTCACTCTCCCTCACAATCTCACCCCCTCACTCACCCTCACCCCCACTCACCCCCTCACATCCCCTCACCCTCACCCCCTCACCCTCACACACTTCCTCACCCTCACACCCAATCACTCTCACACACCCTCACCCTCACACAACATCACCCTCACTCACCCTCATACACCCTCTCACCTTCACACACCCTCACACACTCTCACCCTCTAACCCTCACACCCCCTCACCCTCACACCCCCTAACACCCTCACCCTCACAGCCACTCACCCTCACACCCTCACCCTCACACCCCTCACCCACCCTCACACCCCCTCACCCTCACACCCCCTCACACCCCCTCACCCTCACACCCCCTCACCCTCACATACCCTCACTCACCCTCACCCTCACACCTTCACCCCCCACCCTCACAACCCTCTCACCCTCACTCACCCTCACCCCCTCACACCCCCACACACTCACACCCCTTCACCCTCACACCCCCACACCCTCACACCCCTCTGCCTCACAGCCCCACACCCTCACACACCCTCACACCCTCCCAACCTCGCACAACGTCACTCACCTTCACCCACCCTCACACACCCTAACTCACCCTCACTCACCCTCACACCTCACCCTCACACACCCTCACACACCCTCACCCTCACTCACCCTCTAACACTCACCCCCCCTCACCCTTACGCCCTCACCCTCACAGACACTCACCCTCACACCCCCTCACACCCCTCACCCACCCTCACCCTCACACACCCTCACCCTCACCCCCCTCACCCTCACATACCCTCACTCATCCTCACCCCTCACCCTCACACCTTCACCCCCTCACCCTCACAACCCTCTCACCCTCACTCACCCTCACCCCCTCACCCCCTCACAACCCCACACCCCCACACCCTCACACCCCCTCACCCTCACACCCCCTCACCCTCACCCTCACACCCCCTCACCCTCACACAGCCTCACACACCCTCAGCCTCACCCCCTCACCCTCACACCCCCTCACCCTCACACCCCTCACCCACCTCACACCCCCTCACCTCCTCACCCTCACCCTCACACAGCCTCACACACCCTCAGCCTCACACCCTCACACCCTCACACCCCCTCACCCTCACACCCCCTCACCCTCACACACCCTCACTCACCCTCACACACCCTCACTCACCCTCATCCCCTCACCCACCCTCACACCCACTTACCCTCACTCACCCTCACTCACCCCACCCCCCTCACACACCCTCACTCACACCCCCTTACCCCCCTCACCCTCACATACCCTCACTCACCCTCACATCCTCACCCTCCCACCTTCACCGCTCACCCTCACAATCCTCTCACCCTCACTCACCCTCACCCCCTCACAACCCCACCCCCTCACACCCCCTCACCCTCACACCCACACACCCTCACACCCCCTCACCCTCACACAGCCTCACACACCCTCAGCCTCACCCCCTCACACCCCCTCACCCTCACACCCCCTCACCCTCACACCCCTCACCCACCCTTACGCCCCTCACCCACCCTCACACCCCCTCACCCACCCTCACACCCCCTCACCCTCACAACCCCTCACCCTCACCCTCACTCCTCCTCATCCTCACACAGCCTCACACACCCTCAGCCTCACACCCTCACACCCCTTCATCCTCACACCCCCTCACCCTCACACACCCTCACTCACCCTCACACACCCTCATTCACCCTCACCCCCTCACCCACCCTCACACCCGCTCACCCTCACTCACCCTCAGCCCCCTCACACCCCCTCACTCTCACACCCCCTCACCCCCTCACCCTCCTCAGCCTCACACCCCCTCACACCCCCTCACCCCCTCTCACCCTCACACACCCTCACTCACCCTCACCCCCTCACCCACCCTCACACCCCCTCACCGGCCACCCTCACACCCCTCACCCTCACACCTCCTCACTCTCACACCCCTTCACCCTCACACCCCCTCACCCTCACACCCCATCACCCTCACACCCCCTCACCCTCACACCCCCTCACCCTCTCACCCCTTCACCCTCACACCCCCTCACCCTCACACCCCCTCACCCTCGCACCCCCTCACCCCATAACCCTCACACCCCCTCACCCTCACCCTCACACCCCCTCACCCTCACTCCCCCTCACTCATCCACACTCACACACCCTCACCAGCATAGCATAACAAAACATAGCATAGCATAACAAAACGCAGCATAGCATAGCATAACAAAAAAAGCATAGGATAGCAAAACATAGCATAGCATACAACAACAAAGCATAGGATAGCAAAACAAAGGATAGCAAAACAAAACATAGCATAGCAAAACACAACAAAGCATAGCATAGCATAACACAACAAAAGATAGTTGAACAAAACATAGCAGGACAAAACATAACATACCAAAACATAGCATAACATAACCTAAAACAAATCATAGCATAACAAAACATAGCATAATAAAACAAAGCATAGCAAAACACAACAAAACATAGCATAGCATAACAAAACACAACAAAACATAGCATGCATACCAAAACATAGCATTGCAAAGCATAGCAAAACATAGCATAGCATAGCATAACAAAGCACAACAAAACATATCATAGCATAACAAAACACAACAAAGCATAGCATAACAAAACAAAGCTTAGCATAACAAAACATAGCATAACAAAGCATAGCATAACAAAACATAGCATAACAAAACAAAGCATACCAAAACAAAGCATTGCATAATAAAACACAACAAAACATAGCATAGCACAACAAAGCATAGCAAAACACAGCAAAGCATAGCATAACAAAACACAACAAAACATAGCATAGAATAGCAAAACACAACAAAGCATAGCATAACAAAAGAAAGCATAGGATAGCAAAACTAAACATAGCATAGCATAACATAACAAAACAAAGCATAGGATAGCAAATCAAAACATAGCATAGCATAAAAAAATAGCATACCATAACAAAACATAGCATAACAAAACTCAACAACACATAGCAGATCAAAACATAGCATAACATAACAAAACATACCATAACATAACATAAAACAAAGCATAGCATAACAAAACATAGCATAACAAAACATAGCAAAACACAATACAATATAGCATACATAACACAACATAGCATTGCAAAACATAGCACAACATAGCATAGCATAGCATAACAAAACACAACAGAACAAAGCATAGCATAACAAAACACAACATAGCATAACAAAACACAACACAACATAGCATAACAAAACAAAGCTTAGCATAGCATAACAAAACATAGGATAACAAAGCAGAGCATAACAAAACCTAGCAAAACAACACCTAGCATAGCAAAACAAAGCATAGCATACTAAAACGCAAAAAAACATGGCATAGAATAACAAAACATAGCATAACAAAGCATAGCATAGCAAAACACAGCAAAACATAGCATAGCATAACAAAACACAACAAAACATAGCATAACAAAACAAAGCATAGGATAGCAAAACTAAACATAGCATAGCATAACAAAACAAAGCATTGGATAGCGAATCAAAACATTGCATAGCAGAACAAAACACAACACATAGCATAACAAAACATAGCAAAACATAACAAAACATAGCATAGCTTAACAAAACACAACAAAACCTAGCATAGCAAAACAAAACATATAATAGCATAACAAAACAAAGCATAGGATAGCAAAACTAAACATAGCATAGCATAACAAAACAAAGCATTGGATAGCGAAACAAAACATAGCATAGCATAACATAACAAAACACAACATAACAAAACACAACACATAGCATAACAAAACATAGAAAAACATAACAAAACATAGCAAGGCTTAACAAAACACAACAAAACATAGCATAGCAAAACAAAACATATAATAGCATAGCAAAACATAGCATATCAGACACAACAAAACATAGCATAGCATAACAAAACATAGCATAGCAAAACAAAGCATAGCATAATAAAACAACAAAATATAGCACAGCATAACAAAGCATAGCATAGCAAAGCATAGCATAGCAAAACAGCATAGCATAACAAAGCACAGCATAGCATAGCATAACAAATCAAAGCATAGGCTAGTAAAACATAGCATAGCAAAACAAACATAGGATAGCAAAACAATACATAGCATAGCATACAGCATCACTCGGCACCACCACAGCATCACTCAGGGGCACCACAACATCACTATGCGCTACCACAGCATCACTGAACGCCACAGCATCACTCGTTCGCCATTACAACATCACTCAGCGCCACCACAGCATCAATCTGTGCAGCCATTCAACAACACCTGGTTCAAATATTTTCTCTCAAAGTTTCAAGCTTTATTACAAATGTAACAAAAAGATGTTAATATTTCACTTCTGTTCTTGGATTATCGTCACAATAAAATACACTGAACATAATCTTCACAAAAGTTATTTACAAAACTTTAAGCTATTGCCATTATAAATGACAATAACTTTTATTTAAGTATTAATTATTGAAAAAATATTAAAAGCCATTGTTATTTGTAATATCAATACCTGTAAGTCATGTAAATACAACACATATTGCACTACAAATGCTATAGGTGTCACATTTGCGAAAGTTATAACTATTGGCATTGTAAATGACAAAGCTATTAATTTCGCTATTTAAAAAAAACAGAAATAAAAAAATTGTCAATTACAATACCAATAGCTCAAACGTTCTTAATGTGAGACTTATTGCATTGCAAATGCTTTTTAACCTCTTTTGTTTTGTTTTCCATGTTTGACCTTTTTTTCTAGGCCTTTTCTCAGGAGAAATCTTGGTATGTTTAGCCTGCAGCAATTTATCAGGGGAAAATAATAATGGGTGCAAAACCCAACAGAACACAACCTACCCACTGCAGAACTCAGCCATAGTCTATCTTGTTGAAATATGTATTGAAAAGCACTGCTTGCATAGCCTTTCTAAATTTGGGGTGGTTTGCTGGGGAAGGAGTCAAGACCTTGGCTCCAGCCACTCCTGGAACCTGCCTGCCAGGAACTGCTCTTTTGAACACTGATCTCCTGTAAGTGGATAGGTCTCAGGCTTCTCCCTGCCACATACCTTAGGTGGGCTCAGTAAAGATAAAGGGGTCTATTACCCCCAATTAACTCCGTGCACCAAGATCGGTATGCAAAATGTGTTTCTGGATGCAACTGAAAAAGAGCCATATTTGGAAACACCGGTTCCGCACCGCCATTTATCACATGGCTCACACATTCTATCCAGCACTACCTGAAGTATTCCGTCAGCATAGGTTGGAAGTATGGAGCAAAATCCGGGAAGTCATTAGTGACAAGGTTGTGGTTCTGATCAGGTACGCCCAGTTGGATGCAATGGTATGGCAAGATATTTTTTTTACTTCCTAAGGTGCAAATTACAGAACTTGCCCACCTCAAATTTGTTTTTCCCGGGCACCTCATAATCATGTCAAATACTTAAGTTCTTAAATGTAGAAGTGGTGACTACAGGGGCTATAATGGTGAAAGGTATTTGATTAAATGGATACATGACCTGCATGTAGTATCTTTTAATGGCATATTGTATTGCTTAATGGTTTATGGAAATACATTCCAAATTCTTGTTCCAAAACAGGAAAGCACATGCCCTCATTCTGTCTCTGACATTTTTTGATAGGCAATATTAACCACCCCCCACCCCGCCTCCCCCGCCTCGGAGTATAGTCTTTGCTATGGACCAATATATGGATTTTGGGGATCATGTAACTCAAGATATTTCTGTTTAAGGTCTTATATACTGAGGAAAGCTTTTTTCATTTTGGCTTAATGCAATCTTCCACTTTGAGCCAGTATACAGCTGTCCTCTCATTTAGGATAGGGTACAAATTGAAGACACTCATCTGCAATTTTGCTTCAAATTTTAGTGCCAGTCGCAGTTTATTAAGGAATAGGAAGGCATACATGTTTAGAGTCCGGGGGTAATGTCCAACCTTGAACTGGCCTAACCACCATCCATCATTCTTGAGGGGTGGGGAGCAGCCTCAAGAAGATAGTGTGAATGACTTCCATGACTTAGGGCCTGATTATGATGTTGGTCGGAACGCCATCAACAGGCTGTCGGTGGCGGTCCAAACGACTGTCCGACTGCTGCATTATGATGCTGTCGGTCGGACCAATACGGTCAGAATCCACACCGCCGCTTCTGCCAGGATCCCAGATCCTGATGGGGCAGCGGTTGGAGTCGCAGCCCATAATGGCGACGGTGCTGAACAAGGCACTACAGTCAGGATTTGGATATCCCTTTCTGATAGCCTGTCCATGCAGGCACGCTGCCATGTACAGGGTGTCACTAAGGGATATTGGGGCCCAAACGGGATCCCCGTCCCTCGTGGGCCACTGCTAAGTGTCCCTCGGGGCACATGTAGTGCCTCTACTCACCTCCATGCACTGTTTTCCTTGCACCACATGGTGCATGGCACACATCCATGGACGTGTAAAAGTGCTACTTTAACGACGGCTTGTGCTGCAGCCCTTTTGCTGGGCCGCAGCACTAGCCACCTTGAAAAGTAGCACTTTGCGACTGCTAGCCCGCTAGCCTGGTAATACACCAGTCGGACTTCCTCCTGCTTTTTGGGTGGTCTCCTGACCACTGCAATAGCGGGCGGCGGTCTAACCACTCGGCATCGTAAAATGGCTGTTAATCTTTCTTGAAAAGTTCATTGACAAGTTTGACTCCAGATTTTTAACTTTAACACTTGGGTCAAGTGACTGTTCAAGTACTTTGAGTAGAGAACCCCTGATCATGGAGTCAACTTTTTGGATGAAGTAATATAGTCTTAGTTTTGGTTACACTCGTCTGCAGGCAGCTAAATTTAAACCACACCCTGATTTGTGAAAGACATTCATATTGAGACCTCTTGCTATTAAGCTTCATCAGGATTTGGATAATAGCAGGAGTGCAAGGACCCATTGAGGATGAAAATATACTTAGTTTGGCGAGAAACAGAGCCACGTGTTCCTCTTTGCAGTAGACTACATGAACTTTTATAGATGGCGCCACAGCCAAATAATAACAGTTTACTCTCTTCAGAAAGAAAGAGAAACTCAGAAGTATTAACTCCCATGAAGAGCCAACCTGTCGATCTGCTGGTTTTTTTTTTACCATTTATCATATATCTTAGTGAAATGTTATGATTGATCTATTGTATGGATCACTGTGTCCAAAATAACACTCTTGGTGATGTTATGATTGGTACATGGGTAAAACCTTGCAAACAGTGATACATCTTTAACAATGCAATTCGTAGAAATTGAATTTTTCTGTAGCTCTTTTCTCCATTCAGGTGTGAACGGCTGCTGCTATTTTCATTTTAGCAGATTCAGGTTATTAATGCTCCTGCAAAGTAACATATTTAGCATACCTCTGAAGCGACTAGTCTCTTTCTGGAAGAAAACTCCCTTTTAATATTTTGTTGGCGCCATTCGGACTAACTGTGTAATCTTGTTCAGCAGGTCTTCTAAGCTTGAGAATTTAAGTCATACGCATGAGGGATTTTCAACATAAAAAAAGAAACTGCAGACTTGCAGTTATGGGTGCCACTCATCTAATGAGGTTCGGAACTGCAGAGCAACTCATTCAGTCACGTTTGATTAGTTAACTTACCCAAGGAGTTACAACAGCCACCGAAAGTGGTCTTTTTGACTATGAATTCAGACTTGTTTTTAGCATTGGAAAATGAAATATAGGTCGAAAGCTCTCCAACTCACCAAAATGGGACATCTCCTTTCCAATTTCAATGCACTTTTTTTTCAATGTATTTACGTACTGTGCATGCTACTTTTCACTATGCTTTCATGAGTTGGTCCTTGGTGGCAATCGGGTGGATATATCTGATCCTAGGTCTTGTAAAGACTCCCCCATTGAACAGACAGTAAATTAGCAACCTTTGGAGGGGTGGGCAGAGAAAACTGGACTTAATTTATAATAGAGGTAGATTAATAAAGAGGCAATGTGGAGTTTTCAGAGCCGTTTTAGAAGGGAACGCATTGCTGTGGGGCAGCGAGGAGAGAAATGAGGACCAAAGAAACGAAAAGCAAGAGGAGTACAGTAAATAAAAAGGGGCCCAGCAGCAAATTCCCTAGATATTAATCCCAGATGTTTAGGGACGGATGATAGAGGATAACCTGGAAATGGTTGCCTCATGGTTGCCGTAATTGGAATATGGCCATACCAATCTTGGATGAGCAGTATGTTATCAAACCGATGCCTTCTGGGATACTGTAAAAGGGTTAACAGAGCTCAGATTCATATTGATGAAGCACACATGTCACCTTAACAATTGCAGAAGATGGAAAATATTTTGTTTAGGGTTTTCACAGGCTGCCAGTTGCAAGGAAGCCGCAAATGTGATGGATGGGTTTCTTGAATTAGCCTCAGCCACTAGCATATACTCCAGCCTGCATTCCAGTCCAACATTGTTTTATCCATTGGGAAAATTCAGATAGGGAGAACTACATGGAAATCAGTTCCGGCCCTGTTTCAACGTGCTCCTGTGTGAACTGCAGGATCTTCTTACAGGTCCTGATGAAGGCCAATGTATGATTGTCTTCACATTGAAGGACTGAAACACGTTGACCACTTAGGATTGGAAGGAGATATCCCAATAGCATCAATACCCTCTCATTCCTTGTTTGTGCTTTTAACCTTGTACAGGGTAGGCTTTTGATTACATGTTCAATCAATTCAGTCATCATAGTCCTTAACCTGACACAATTGTAACAGCATGTATTCTATTCTATCTCTTCAAACAAACAACATAGAAATACCATGCAAAGATCTCCAAGAGCTCAAATTGAGCCCGCTAAGCACTACATCTGGTGCAAAGAGACAATTCAGATGATGAAGCATGCCAGGTGAGGGGTTGCATTTACAAATATTTTCACTAACCTAGCAGGGTAGGTCCTATAGCAGCTAACAAAGCATTTTTTTCAGGGGACACATAGATGTGGAGTTGTTATACCACACATTGTATGGTGTGACTCTCACAGGAGACTGACAGTCTTATATTGATTAATTGTGATATTCTGGGAGAGCGACTACTCAAGCTCATAAAGTATTCCTGTCATATCCTTGTGGTTTAATTGGAGTGATCCAGCCTAAATTGTTGAGGCACGTTCCCTCTGATCTACCCTCAAATAACTTCAGGTTACCATCAAACGTTTTAGGTCAGTATCCAGGACTTTGCCCTGATCCTTCGATAGATGGGGACACGGCTAATGATGTTAAGCTAGGGTCACACCGGCAGGGGTGTAGCTATCGATGGAGCAGCAGGTAGTGAGGGGTTTCATACCCTTAAACAGTTTATCTGATGCTCCCTAACACAATAAACCAGGCTGACAGCAGAATACCAAGCATGGGCTGCATGAAGCAGTTGGCAGAGACTCTATCTGGATGACTGATTCATCTGCAATAAACATGCGCTGAAACTCATCCGCAATTTTGCACCTGGCTGATCAGAGTAAATCAATAATGTAAATAATGCAAGTCATCATGTGGCTGCTGGTGTGAGTATTTTAGTTTGTGACATAATTACATTAGCATACCCACCTCAAATGTCGATGAACCTAAACGTGGATTAAAATGAACTGTTTAACACTGAATTTGAAGCCGGCCTTTAGATGTCAACTGCCACTGATTGTAACTTGCAATGATATGCTTGCATGAATAGGGAGTTCTTAGATGTCTTTGGTCCACATAGCCTTGCCTGTAGTGCACACACACATTTTTTTGCTGCACACAGAGGAAACAAATTGTAGGGAACATTGCTGGTGACACAGCACATTAAAGCACTATGATATCATGTTGAAAACAAGCATCCCATCAAGAGAAATGGCCACTAGTGGATTATTATAAAGTTGCACCAACACTAAAACGAGGCAAAAAGTCTCTATGTTAAACACAGTTGAAATACCCAACCAATCACGAAAAGCAGGTCAAGTAATCGAGCAACCTAAAAACAGTTTTCTCTGTTTCCAGTGCTGACGTCACTTGCTGCGTCTTGAGTTCTTGCTAGGCAGGCGAGGCTCCACTGCTCTCCTGTCTGTTACTCCATTGCTCCATTACTGCTTTACTTCTTCACTGCTGCCCGGCCCATGTAGGCCTTCAGGCTTAGCCCGCCTGGTCATTTGTTGCCCGACCTTCTGGATCTGCCGACTTGGCAGTATTTGTGCAGGGCCGCCCGCTTTACCAGAATCTGCGAGTGCTACTGCTGTGCCACAGACACCATTACTACTATGCCGGGCTCCTCAGTGAGCAGCAGACTGCAGTGGGCCTCGGGGGCCTAGGGGTTCGATTCTCTGGTCTGGCCAGGGATGGTTTGCTTTCCTCTCTTCAGCAGGCGAGCCCGAGACCACAGTGTGTGCGAGCAGTGGGTGTGGCTAGGGACATCGATTAAGCCGGGTGTTGAGTCCCTTCCTGTACCCAGGCAGAGCGATGCACAGGATAGCCGAAAAGCCAATGATCGCCTTGGAGACATTGGATCCTGCATCCTTAGCGAGCAGGGTAAAAGAGGCAAGTTCCTGCAGTTCATAAAGTGGCGTAGCCTGCATGCAGCTTGTGAGCAGCTCAGGCTCACCAGAAAAAGGAAGCAGCTGGACTGCTGCACAGCGCCTGCGAGCATTGGGGCACTGCATGGAGCTTGAATGAAGGTTAGGCTATTACACAATAACCACTCTCCATGCTGTTACTTGAAGCGTAAAAGGTCATTTTTTTAGGACAAGGTTGCAACATTTAACATTATTAACCAAAACATCAATGCAAGGATAACACTTTCATCATCATACCCCTCATTCTCCCCATCCATCCTCAAACCATCACACCTGTTTCACTCCTCCACTTGCACTCTGCAAACTCCTCCATCTCCCCATCCTCCACTTCACTTTCCTCACCAAAATTCTCACTTGAATCTTCTCCATTGCTCTTTGCATCCCACACCCCACCATCAGTCACCTGTCCCCCGAGGGGTGGATCCCTCTGTATGTGACTCACCACCCCTCCAAAGTACTGCCACCCGAATCATCCTCAACCTGTCCTAAATTGGCATGCTAACAACACCCCACCCCCTTTCCCCTATAACTTGTAGGGTGGGTGGGTGGACTAACTTGAAATGTCCCTCTCCAGTGGTGCCAGGTATCAGGAAGAGGATGAGTCCTCCTCTCCCGCACCTTTATATCCCCACCCTAATCCCTCCCTTTACCCAGCACCTCGACCCCTCCCCACCATGTCCTTCCGGCCCATGCACGAAGATCCCCGGGGGAAGACTGGTCTGCAACCCTACTTCTCCCGGAGGCCGACATAGGGCTGTGGGACATAACTGGAAGGCACGGAGACAGCCGAGATTAGTCCAGTACGGCTTATGCCTTTCCAGGATAGTGCCTCGCACCAGCTCAGCTCCTCTCATTGCGAGAACCACAGTGGGCTCCTTGCAATAATTCTCCCTGCCCCTGAATCTGGCCTCTGAATCCGGCTTATGACACAACCCACTGCCGTGACTCACTGCGCTAACCACTCTTTTTGTGGCAGTAAAGGGGTGGGAAGGGCTGCAAAAGTTCATGATTGCCAATTTAGAACTGTTGCAGTGAGGCCTGAACTCACAAGAAACCACAATGAAACTAAAAGATTAAATCTGAGCCATAATATAAGTTGGGAGCCAGCTTGCTTGTGCCTCTCCTAGCGGCCAGTGAACTGACACTGTGTCACTTGCAGTCACGAGAGGAAGGAGTCATTGGCCATAGCTTCATTATAGGACGACTGGTACTCAGCTTCGTGATTTGTGCAAGACACTGGGATCCTGTGCTAGATGTGCTAGACACTCTCCATGTTACTTATTAACATGAATTTAACCTGCCTGTGCCACAGCCCTTGAGTAAACGGGCAATCTGGAGCATTGCTTTAAAGGGGATTTTAAGCCCTCTTGATTCTCAGTGGAGTTTACCTGTGACAAAGGTTCACACCATGTGATCAGGGAAACCCAGTGGTCCATTGATGACCCAAAAGAGATAAAGAAACCTGCCAAAGCAGTCATGACAGACACTGGTATCGACACTCATCTCTGTGTCGCCACAGCAACTGAAACAACCTCACTCGTGGATGCCTCTAGCCCCCCAAGGGAGGACAACAAGGGGCTCTCTTATCCAAAAACTGTCTCTAAGTTCTCTTTCCTTAAAGATGCAGGGGATGCCTTATTCTTAAGTCATTTTAACATCAAAGGGCTCTCTAGCCCTTCAAGCCCTACAGTGCTGGTACATACATGTTCACGAGGATCGGCTACCCCTCCCCCCGCCTCTGTGTCCTGCAAGGGGTCTGTGACCTTTAACAATACCCACTGGTCCTCTGACCCACAGCATAAACTGACTGTCCATGGTAAGGAAGAGGAGCTAGCAACTAGAGCTTGCCGGAGCATCAAATCCAGCCCTCCACATCTTGAACAGTTAGAGCTGACAGAGAGAACAGCAAAGAAAACCAATCTAATTTCTCTGTTAGTGGAAGACACCTCGCAGCAAGCACTTAGCTCATCACTGGGGGGAGGGGGAAACGGCTCCATCTAATAAATCATCCATACAATAAATTAATTGGAGGAGGAAGAATATAAACATCAAACACTCATGACTGAACCACTTCAAGCAATGGGAATGGGATCCTGTAACAACAGTCCAACCTCGTTGGGCTGCGCTGTGGCAGTGACAACTCTCTCTATAGTGCGAGTCAGCAGGGACATAAATTGTTGCAGGAAAAATCTGACAACTATGCTCGTCCAACCAACAGGGACTCACAAGATGCGGAGAATGACGTCTTGTACCTTTACTCGAAGGAATGGGAGAGGATGCGTGCCTCGTATGGCAATGAGGCACCAACAAACTCAAGCCCCAATATAAAAGAAAGTAAGAACTCACAAGTAGCACTTGGTTCAACATTGTTAAGAATCAATCAGAGTGCAGTAGAGGCGCTAAAGTAATCAGGCCAACAAAATGGACATACAAATCAACCTCCTGAACACTCTAGCTATGTATGTTGTAGGAATTGATGAGAAAATGTCAAACTTTAATTACCTGATAAAAAGAGCACAGTGTTCTTCATAGGGAATAGGACAAGGATGTGACTCCTCCTCTGTTCTAGACAAACTGTCAACACTTCCAGAAACGATGTCGAATCTATTCGCGACCTTAAAGACATGATTAAATACATTACCCCAAAAGGGGTCAGGACACATGCAAGCAAAAGCCGGGATCTCATGTGAAAATTGGCCCGCCCAAGACCTTAACTTAGAGGGGGCATTCACAGGGGAGCCAGGTGGACTGCAGTGGGTAAACCTTCCAGGTGGAATCAAGGAAGACACGATCATCTACCTTGGGACAGCTGGATCTGACACGAGGGTGGCACCAGTACTATTGGCAGGCTCATCAGAATCTGGCAGAACTCACAATAAAAAGCTCCCTCTGTCAAGCAGGTTGGCAGCCTACCCAATCTTCAATGCAAGATCCAGACCGCCCTTCCCTGCTAGGGGTGCAGACTACAATAAACAATCAACAGCTTTGGACATGGGAGAGGATTCAGTGACAGTGGCTACCACAAAGGAAATAAGCCCTGTGAACAACTCTCACAGGAGTGCAGGGACAATCCAGGTTCCTGCACCGGCCATTGCACTGGTCACCTTAGCCCCAGCCATGGTAAATCATTTGGTTTCACAAAACATATCATCACAGGCCATCTGCCTAAACAAGCCAACAATCTCATAGGTCAGCATAATTACAAGGTCTCTTCTAAACATTTGGACCAGACTCCACAAGGAAGAAGGGGACACAGCTATGGGCAATGGGGCAGGGGTCACTTTCCTCTATCTGCATAAACCCCACACTCTTCTGGATAAGGACTCTCATCCCACAAGAGAAACTGCAGCCTCAACTGGCTAATAGAACAGAGTGAAAATAACAGCAGGAAGATTTGAGATGCTCACAAAATTCTCCTTTTAGAATTTTTCCACCAGGAATTCATCTCTAGTGGCCTTTTTGATATCCTAAAAGGAGGCAACATTCCCAAGCTAATTCAGACACTGGATGGGATGGGAAGGTTACCTCACAAGATATTGTGTCAATAGAATGTATCAATTCAGGTCCTGGTCAGTGAAACGAATCAACAAAAGCAGTGTGAGGCTCCACCCAAATGGCTCAGAAGATTCTGAATGAGGGTGAGACCTTTAAATGTGGGAGGAAAACCATTACACCTTTCAAGGGAACAGGATACCCTCATTTTCTGGAGTCCCAGGAAAAGGGCAGTTCAAAACAGGCTTGACTCGGAACTGTCTACTCCATTCTAAAGAGTGCATGGATAGAATCCCCGAGCCCCCAAATGGAATATGCAGGACAGCCTTGGGCCAGGACAGCCCTCGAATCTGAGGTAACTGCAGTGCGAAGCTGGCTGTCGGGGTGCCCTGAATACAACCAGACTCTTACAGTGACATGACAACTGTCCAGCTCTTACCATTGACAGTGCACTTAGGGTCTTCTTCTGGAACATTAACTGTCTTGCCCACAAGCTAAAAGATCCGGAAACCCCTCAATACCTCTGCTCATTTCAAGTAGGCCTCCTCCAAGGAACTCAGTCACAGGTGACTCTGTTTGGAGGGTTTTACAAATTTTTATACTCCGGCAACTACAGCACATAACTATGGGCGCAACAAGGGTGGTGGAAATATGTGTTTCTGCTGCTAGTGGAATTGAATGTCTAAAGCAAGGTAGTCACAAAGGTTGGCCCACAGGCAGTGGAACTGACTCTCAAAACAACGAACAGCCTGCCTAAGAAAATTATAATGGCAAATGTTTACGTCCATCCCAATGCCACAGCCAGGGCCAAGCTAGCCAATAATTTGATCGAGATGATATTGGGGCAAATAGTAAAAGGACAGGACAAAAAGTGAATTGTCACAGGCAACTTTAACATGTGGCTAGTGAGCAAATCTTCCAATAATGAGGTCCTAGTGGCTCAAGGTGCTCCTTGGATGACTCCAACACAAGAGCCTCCCCAATGGCAAAAAGAAGATAGGAGAAGTCAAAGATTGCAAAGAAATCTAGAACGTCTAGGCCTCAGAGCATTAAATGACCGTTGCAATCCTGATAAACCACCTGGACATTTGTATCTGGCCCTGGAGCATCTCTTATCAACTATACATTTGTGAACCTTCCACTATTGCAGGTTGCCACAGCGTATGAATTCGTCAAGAAACTAGAAAGCGACCATATGCTACAATAAATAATTCTAGACATAGGTTCAGAAGCTCACACACCTGCAATGGATCAGGAAATTCCAGGTTAAATGATTAACCTCAGACATATGAAAAGCATGGTCGCCCCTTTACAAGCAGTAGAACAAACTACTGGTGGCAAACTTAAAATAAACAGGCAAAAACCAACCAACTGGGAAATGTTACCATCAGTGGCGCAAGCTGCTACACAAAGTTCTCATAGGCAAAACCAAGGTCGGCTTACAGTGTCTGTAGGAGGCAACTCTTGCTTACTTCACGAGAAATGGGCTGACCATTAACAGAAAAAAACAAAATTTTAATAGTACAAGGAAAAAAGGCACAGAAGCATGCCTGGCTCCTCGGGCACGAAAAAATTGAATTAATAAAAAGCTTTAAGTACCTTGGAGTTCACTTCAGTAGAAATGGAGGATATAGGGACCGATTGGAGGAAATAAGGAAGAAAGGCAATGTGTTGACTTTTGGCCTGAGGTCTCTATACAACTAACAAAAGTGCCCTACTCTCACACCAATTTTGTATGTGGTACAAGCTAAGATCGTCCCCACTTTGACCTATAAGAGCGAGGCACTACAACGCAAAGGCATGCGTGCTAAAGGTATACTCATTGTAAAAGATTTAAAGGTAAGTGAGAGTACCCTACCCTACCCTACACCCTAATGTAGTACCCCTGCACGACCCTTCCTCGACACCCAGTACTTTTCCTACATTTACACTACCCAGCACGTACCCCCAACACTATCACAAAGCACTATTCTGCACTACACAAACACTACAACACAACCCTAAAACACTACCCCAGCAAGACCCTACACTACACAAACACCACAACACTACCCTAAAGCCTAATGCACTACCCTACACTACACAAACACCACAATACTACTCTAAACCCTAAAACACTACCCCCAGCATGAGCCTACACTACACAAACACTACCTTAAACACTAAAACACTACCCTACACAAACACCACAACACTACCCTAAACCCCAAAACACTACCCCAGTACGACCCTACACTACACAAACACCACAACACTACTCTAAACCCCAAAACACTACCCCAGCACAACCCTACACTACACAAACACCACAACACTACCCTAAACCCTAAAACACTACCTCAGCACAACCTAACACTTCACAAACACCACAGCACTGCCTTAAACCCTAAAATACTACCCCCAGCACAACCCTACACTACACAAACACTACAACACTACCCTAAACCCTAAAGCTTGCGGGAAGGGGTCGGATTGTGGCGGAGAGAGCATCCGGGGGTGCCTTGGGGCTGTCTTTAAATGGTTCCAGCAGAACAGCCTCAAGTGCAACTCAGATAAGTCTGAGGTGCTCTTTTTTGGCTGTCGGTCTGCTCCGAGCTGGCAGGACTGGTGGCCTGCTGATATGTTCCCACCATCGACCGCTTCCACGATAGCCAAGAACCTCGGTGTGAAAGTCGATAATGGCCTGACACTGAGGCCTCAGATTCTCGGCTTTGCTGGAACATGCTCCGGCCTTCTGAGGATGCTCTGGAAGTTTTTCCCTTTGCTTCCGTTGGAGCATAGGAAAATCACGGTGCAGGCCCTTATCAGGTCGCGATTGGACTATGCCAACGTCCTTTACCTGGGCCTGCCGGAGTACCTTCTGCAACGGTTGCAAGTGGTCCAAAATTCGGCTGCACGGGCCATTTTTGGTTTATCTAGCCGAACTAAATCATCTGACCTCTTGCGGTCTTTGCATTGGCTGCCTATCCGTAAACGGATAGTTTTTAAGGCACTTACTCTGGCTCACAAGGCTTTTCATGCCTCTGGGGCCAAATATATTCAAAAACGGCTGGCCTTCTATCTTCCAGCTAGATCTCTGAGGTCAGCGTCGCAGTCTCTTGCTGTGTCCCAGTTATAAGAAGAGCTCGAACTGGGGGCCGGTCTTTCAAGTGCCTGGCGCCTCAGCTTTGGAACAACCTGCCAATTGCTCTGCGCCGGAATTCCAATCAGTTGGCTTTTAGAAAGGACTTGAAATCCTGGCTATTTATTCAGTAGACCCTGTCTTCCTTTTGTTTGCCTTTCTGCTTCTGTTGTAGGTCATAAAGCGCCGGGACACTCTCCGGAGTAGCGGAGCGCTATACAAAACACCACCTAACATTAACATTAACATAACATTAACAACATTAACATTAAAGCACTACCCTACACTATACAAACACCACAAATCTACCCTAAACCCTAAAACACTACCCCAGCACGACCCTACACTACACAAACACCACAACACTACCCTAAACCCTAAAACTCTTCTCCAGCACGACCCTACTCTACACAAACACCACAACACTACCCTAAACCCTAAAACACTACCCCCAGCAAGACCCTACACTACACAAACACAACAACACTACCCTACACTACACAAACTACCCTAAACCCTAAAACACTACCCTACACTACACAAACACCACAACACTACCCCCAGCAAGACCCTACACTACACAAACACCACAACACTACCCTAAACCCTACAACACTACCCTACAATACACAAACACTACCCTAAAACACTACCCCAGCATGACCCCCCACCCCTAAAAAATGAACCCAAACCCCCTTACCTCTCTCTCCTCGTGGTTCCTCTCTCCTCCTGGTTCCTTTTTCACGATATCTGTCTGTGTCTGAGGGGCGGTGCACGTCGTAGTGAAGAAACAGAAGAGCCTCTGTTTCCTCACAACGACTCTGATCGCCCAAATTGGGTTTTTTCACAACTCAAGTGCGTTTACCATACATGCATTTACAACCTAATTCGTTGTAAAGGCATGCGTGGTAAATGCGCACGTGTTGTAAAAAAATGCGGAGTGATGGTATGCAGGGTCAAAGTCCTCGCGGTGTAATGGTGTACGGGCTCAAATTCTGCGTAAAAAAAAATTCATTGTAAATGTAGATTACCCCACCCAATACATCGCCTGGACAAATTAGGCTGGAGTTTGGCACTGCCAAACAGTCCCTGGCTTGGAAGGCGGCCTTTGCGATCTGGTGTCACAGGTCAAGAGGGCTCCTTGGGCTGTCACCTTTGGCATGAACTGGTACTAGGGCTGAGCTCCCCGGCACGGGTCTACTTAAATCAGGCCTTGGTCTCTCTCTAAGCCTAACAAATACCTTGGAATTATTCTTAGAGCACCTGGAGTTCAAAACATTAACTAAATCCAGTGCACAGATGCTACCAATGCTTGAGGACAAAGACAGACTGTCCAAGCGCATTTATGGGTGGATGACACTTCAAAATTATACCTGGTTAAAACCTCAGGGCTGCCTAAGAGAAACATATGTTAACCAGGCCAAGTTACTCTTCCTGAAATAGAGACTGGGATTATTGCCTGCTATTAACCCATCTTCCCTCATGCAGTAGGGGGCCGGGGCAAGACACCTGTTGGCTACTCAAGCAAGAGCCGGGGGGTCATTGTTCACGTCTTATGCCTGTGCCGAGCTAGCATGGGGAAATGAGGCTCCTGTGCAGGAAGTGGAGAGATCGGGGTGGTACTGGCCTGTTTTGTACCAACAGACATTGGTCTGAACTGCGCAATGGTTAAGTTCCTACAGAGATTTGTTAAAAAGCCTGCAATCAAGGATCTAGCTGAAGGTGGTGGGGGGAACTGTCTGAAAAAATATTGCTGCTTCTGTTTTTCTTCTATGCACTCACACCTCAAATATTCCCTAGCATCCTGCCTGAATTCCAACTGTCAACGGAGTAAGCCCTTGCACTTTCATTTAACAAACGCACCACTTTGGACATCGTAATGAGCACTTTGGACGTTCTTTTCTCAAATGGTGCTGCTCGCAAGTCCATTGCTCCCCAAGACTTTACTACAAGCATCTGCTCACTATGGGCATATTATCAAGAAACTGCGTTAAAGTTTTAAAGCGGCGATAATGGGCTTGATAATATGCCCTTGAGAATTCCAATAGAAGCCCATGTTCTCGTGTCAACATGGGCTTCTATTCTTCTATATCTTCAAGGGCATTTTATCGAGCCCATTATTGCAGCTTTAGCTGCAGTTTTCTGCCGCTAAAGCGGCGATAATTTTAACTCCGTGCTTGATAATATGCCCCTAAATTTGATAAAATTTGATTTTATAAATTGACATCTGTACTTCAATGATACACATTGCACTGCCCTAGAGCGCTAAAAAGAGCATTTGCTCTTTCACTTCATAATGGACTCTGCTTAATGTCGTACTGCTTTCTTGGATTTTATTTTTCCTTGATTTCAAATAAGTCCTCGCAATTTGAACGGGTTTTAATTGATTTTATGCCATGCATTTTTGATGATGTTTCGATTTTATGTGTTTCTGTATAGGTGTTTATTAGGTATTATAGTGCAGTGGTTTTTATTAATCAAGCAATAAAGAATTGCTTACGTACCTAAAAACTGCCCTAAAATGGTTTTGCTGAGCCACACTTAGAATGAGACACATGAATGAAGCACATCCCAAAATCTAATTGTATCCATTCATCCACCCCAACCAAAAGCCCTCTGATGCATCATTTAGCAAAAAAGAACCGACACATTGACAAAGAAAATCATTCCTCAGAAACTCACACATATGGGATGCAGTAGAGTAGAGGACATTAGTGGACTTGGCAGAAAAAAAAACACACCAACAAAGAAAAACCTCATGGTCTTAATTGAACACACCAGTACAGCCAAATGAAGCAAAAACACACATTGCATGCTCCGAACTCATAATAGCACCAAAGGAAAATCTATGGATGAAAAAGATTAGGCAAACTTTGCGCATCTTTGATCTCTTACCTCAACTGCCACACATATGCAAGCAATACATTTGCATACATTAAGGAGGAGAGGCCACAGAAGATAACACTGAGCTACTAAACCCACTCAAAATACCTACAGAAACTCAAACTCTCTAACTACCTCATTGTTGCTCTGCTGCCACCCGTGATACCCAAAACAAACCCCTGAAAAACATGACATACCCTATGACAACCAAAGCTGCTAAATGCTCAGTGTGGAAGGGCACTGAGTGATGCCACCCTTGGCATCCAGACCCATCAGTCTGCAAGAGACTGTGGCAGGTCACAGCGACACTAAATCACTATATGGGCAGGTATGTCACCTTCCCCACACGCCACAGCAGATGAAGCATCAGTTCTAGAGTGGCCTTTACAACATCTTGTATATCGCTATCACCATTGGTGGCAAGGATTTTACACACACTGTCCCGTAAAGGAGCAACAAGGTCCTTCATCTAATACAACATCAGTAGTTGCATCAGTTTCAGCAGTTTGCATCTGATGTACAGCTATGCTACATCTTATTTTGTTACGTCATGTTGTGTCATTTTAATGTTTGCCGTGTTATGTCGTGTTGAGTTCTGTTGTGTTATACCATGTACAATCTACTATTGGTAAGGCAGCATTTTCACTTATTCTCAGGGTGAATTCCTTAAGAGATGTGAGATTTCCATCACAGACCTCCTTCATGTGAAGGTATGCTTATACTAACTTAAATATTCATGTTCACATGTTAGGTGAATATGTTAGCTTCAAAGTTTTTCTAGTCAACACATACATTCAGTGAGCTACCACATTCTCCACACAAAAACATGGCACAGATGTGGCTACTGCGACCTATTAGGTGAGTCAAATCAGGGCCAACAGAAATCAATCTTTCACAACACTCATAATTACAACATGATGCAATGCAAGGGAGACATTCTTCAGCTACACCTAAGACCCAGGTTTTCGGTGTGTGCAAGAAACTAACTGGAAGCAGAGTAAATACAGCAGGTGCATGGCTAGGTAATTCTCTATTGGGTGAGTTATTGGGGTTCTTAAAAAGAGATTAATGGATCTGTATTTCAGTGTACATAATTGTCAAGTGAATCCACTTAAGGGAGGCTGCCTACCACAAGTCTGCCTCGTGAGCCACAACAGGGCACCAACAGAAGGCTACCATGCCACTACCACCATCTGTCAAGTCACTGCTGCAACTACTCAGTAGTGGCACCCACCACCAAGCCCATGTCACTATAACATCTTGACTTCCCTCTGAGGCGTAGGAGGGCAGCATCAGTCCAGTATTTATAGGTCTCCTGGCTACCATTAGAAGATGCACAATTTCTCTTGCATTTCCTTCCAAGGCTCCTAAGTTAATCCAATCTCATTCAATTCTCCCAAATACCTGCAGCCTACATAGGGACGAAAGTGAAAAGACTAGATAGGCCATGAACTGTACAACCGATCAAAAACGAGTACAGAGGTCAGTGCCCGGAGCAGAGGGGTGGATCTCTCTGAGTATATGGCCTTCACATAGTCTTCAGGTACAGCAAGAGGGACCTTTTCACAACATTATGAGGTCGAAACAGAAGAGAATCCATGGCAGTTGTCGTTGTTTATTAGAATTGACTGTGTCATCAATATCTCTCTGGGAATGTGCTCCCAGATGAACGTACTAGACTAGAATATGCACAACTATAACCTATGTTACCTTACCCATGAATTCTGCAAATTCACAGAATCAAATCAAATCAAATCAAATAAGACTTTATTTCGGTTAATATTTCAAACCATAAAAAGTACATGCATTGATTACATTTTCAAAATTGCAACAATACATTATTTAAAAAACACGTTATACACAAATATCGTTAAAAATCATCATGATTGTTGGGTAGCAAAAGTGTCCTACTGGTCCTGATCATAGATCTAAGCAAGTTCTTATTCTCAGTGCAAGTTTTAAAAACGACAAAATATGGAGTACACAATCCTGGTGCAGGAGCTGCAAATACATGAGGGCAGGTCTAATTTGTTTAAAATCCAATGTTCTCAGCAAATCAACAAGAAAGTAGCGTCTGGGATAGTCATAAAACCTACATAAAAATATAAAATGTAGCATGTCCTGAGGAGACTTCCCGTCGCAGCCACAGGGAGCTACATGTTTGCTAAAAATGTCTGATTTAGGTCTTATTAAAAGCTGCTGAAAAGTGTTGAATCTGAACCTAGTCAGTAGGAACTTTTCATGTGAGCTAAAGGCGCAAGCCAGATAGGGCTCCATTCCACCACACGACTTTAGCATGATAAACTTTCTGACACTTGGTTTCAGCAGTTCCACATTTTCTCTGTCCGCCAATTTAAACTTTAGAAAGGCTCTTTTGACCGCTGTTATGTCCCCCTTCACAATGCCACTCGGGTGGGAGAACAGTTTAGGGCACCCCAGCATTTCAAAGCAGAATTTCAAATATTTTAACCAGGGGATGCGCATACAACTATCCTGAGATGTTACATCCCGTACAATCTGGTGGGTGAGTGGTATCTCTGTGTTAAGCCAAAGCGAGACCCAGCAGATCAGGGGCTTCAGTGCTAGATTATCGCATAAAAACGGTGTCCCTAACTCCTCATGCACAACAAGGTTCGGGGTACTCGAAGGAACACATAGTAACCGTTTAAAAAAGGTGTTTTCGATAACCTGTAATTGAGTATTTGACACATAGCCCCACAATTCACTACCGTATACCGCCGTCGCTACAGACTTGGCATTATATAACTTAATCATTGCAGATATTGGTTTCTTTCCTATCTTTTTCGCAAGATTAAGGATAGTTCCATTAACCCTCAACATATCATTTTTCTTCTTCGCCAGATGAGGGGCCCAACTTAACTTCGAGTCAAATAGCACACCCAGATAGGAAAAAGTCTCTGTTACCGGAATGGGGCTGTCATCAAGCTTAAATACAAAGTTCTTTCTTGGGCGTTGGCCAACCTGCATTATATAGGACTTGGAGTTATTAACCATTAAATCCCTATCAGACATGAAAAGATTAAAAGCAGTTAAAAGTGCCTGAAGCCCCTTCTCCGTACGCGAGATTAAAACCGCGTCATCCGCGTATAACAGCACAGGGATGCCCCTTCTTCCTACTCTGGGGCAGTCAGCCTGTATAGATTGTAGAGCTGCATCCAAATCGTTAATATAAAAATTAAAAAGAAAAGGGGCAAGAATACATCCCTGACGTACTCCTTTATTTATCATAAACTTGTCAGTGGTGTCCCCATTAGATGAATATCTTACATTGGCACTAGTTTGATGATGCATATCCACCAGGAAGTCGACAATCCCAATGTCGACTCCCTTCGCCCTCATGTATTGCCACAGCCTCCCCCTGTTGACACAGTCGAAGGCTGACGACAGGTCCATGAAGGCGAGGTGGATCGTGCCCTTCTGGGCCACTGTGTACTTGCTGAGTATGAGGAATAAATTAAGACACTGAGTGATCGTGGATCTGCCCTCACAGAATCCATATTGAGATATAGACATAACATTATTTGCAGTTGCCCAACTAGTGATTCTCCTCAACAGAACTCTCCCGATAACTTTAACCTTTGAATCAATTAGGGAGATTGGACGGTAGCATGATGGGCTACCCCTGTCTCCCTTTTTGAAAACCGGGACAATTGTTGACACCCCCCAGGTCACTGGGCATCCTACAACTGTGGCAGCATTAAAAACCGCCAACAAGATAGGGGCCCAGAAGTGTGGTCTGGACTTAAATAAATCAGGGGGGATGCCATCTGGGCCGGGAGCTTTGTTTGATGTCAGACCTTCTATGGCTTCAAACACTTCGCCGCACTCAAACCTGAGTGCTCCTTTAGATTTACTGGGAAAGCTCTCACCAATACCAGGATCGGCTGACAAGTACAGAGATTCAAAGTGACGAAACCAATCCTCTTTCATTATACAGCACTCCAACCCATCCCCCGGTTGTTCTGACAGGAATGGTTTTTTTACTAACTGCCAGAACTTCGTGCTACTATTTAAGGTCTCGGGGTCCAAAAGCTCATTCCAGGCCTCCACACGCAAAGTCTCCTTATGTTTTTTAAGGGAAGACTTATAAACTTTGCGACAGAGTCGGATTTTCTCCTGGTTCCGTGGTACATCTGCCAATGCTGCCTTCAGGTTACGGGCAGCTTTTGAGCACTCTTGGTTAAACCACCTTGGCCCACATTTCTCTAAGTTTCCCTTAGATGGTTTCGTGAGTAACCCTGACACTTTCCCCGCCAGAGCTTGAAAGGCATTAAGGACCCCCACCGGATCCGTCCCTGTACAATTAACAATTTCATCTGCACAGGATTCCTCTATAGTTTTATACAGAAGGTCTGGGGTGACAGTTGACCACTTTAGACGCCGCCTCCCCTCAGTCGTAGTCAAGTTGCTTTCAAGGCGTAAGGGCATGACATCTGAAAGGCCAAAACCCCTGAGACAAACCACCAGGGGGTTGTGATCACTAAACTCACTTTTGCTAATGTCAAAGGATTCTAAGAAAGGCAACAGAGCTTCAGAAAATAGCATGTGGTCAATAAAGGTGCCTCTACCATGCCCCTTAAAAGTCGGAGTGTCAAAGCTTTTACCGGGATCTCTAATTTCCATACCCATTGTTAAAACTAAATCGTTCATCAAGGAATTACAAAATTCACCCTCTGCTGTGTGTGCAAAATGTAGCCCATCTGCTCTATTGCAGTTTAAGTCCCGTATACATTTCCTAAGGGGATCGCCACAGAGGTGCACATTGAAATCTCCCATGACCATTAGATTAAGGCTGTGTTTCTTCATGGAGACATTAATATATTCATCTAGTACAGTCAGTACGTTAAGTGCTAGGGTGGTATTAGTAGCATTGTAAAAATTTACCAGTCCAACCCTATTACTTTTGGCAGACAAGACAATACCCTGGACACATAAACGTTGGACATTAATGGTGAGGATACTTGAGGTTATCAAAACAGAAACAAAAATCACCAATCCTCCCTTTGGTCTTCCTCTATTGGATGAGGTTGCTGGCACAGAGAACGCTTTATAACCTTCCAAGAACAATTCGCACTCCACATCCCAAGTCTCTTGGAGACAGATAACCTTAAATTGTTTAATGAAGGAGACCCACTTTTCATCTGCCATTTTAGTTGCTAGACCCGCAACGTTCCAAGACACAATATTCACACATTTATTGGGCTCCTGTGGGTTGGTAGAGTCAATATTGCATGTTAATTCAGCTACATTTAATCCATCCTTGCCCACAGGTACTTTATGTCAGTCACACATATCAAGACCGGACAAGAGTTCGTATCTGTTATGTGTGTTGACGTTATAGGCCATCTGGCGTTGCCCTCCAGTGTCAAGTCTATTCCCTGGGTAAGATGGAAGACCTAGCCCGCCAGAATTAACTACATTGTATGTAAATTGCATCCCATTATTCCCAGTGTTCGGGGTCAGAGTATCAAACCGAAATGTTGGCCTACTCAGTTGTGGGGATGCCATACAGAGGTGAGCATAAAAATAACCCAGAGGACGAACACAAATACTACTCTCATTGTAAACCAGGGATGCAGCTCTCAGCAGCACAGTTGCCACATGTTGGGGGTGTCTAAAATTAACCACAATGCAGTCCCCATTTCCCACTTTGTTAGAAGGCCCTACCCAGTTTACCCTTCTAACTAGCGTTATCTGGTCTGAGTACCCGACGGGGAAACCACAGTTCTTATTTAGCCATGAGACTGTCTTATTTTTTAGTGAGTCATATGACTCGCCATATGGAGATGCCGGATGGGTGCCAACTGCAGGGACATTTGTTAAGACCGCCACAAAAGGCGCACAATCCGGAGGAAGATTTAGATAGCGGTTTCTTCTGTCAGGTCTAGGGACTATCTTGTTACCTGTAATTGGAGGTGAGCCTACCCGTGGCTGCGGGTTTCCTGTTATAGGTTGGGGGAGGCTAACAGGGGCTGGCCGCTGGGGACCATTCCCTGGTGTATTCTGTGCACCTGCCAGATTGACTACTGCTGGCACCTTTTTCCCCTGTACAGCTTGGGTGGACCTTATTTCTTTTAGTATAGTACTAGTATCTCCAGCAGCCTTTTGCTGCGCGGAGAGAAGCCCCCCAAGCCTGCCTACTTCTTTTGCAAGGGAATCGATTTTTTCCACTAGAGGTTTGAGAGCCTCCTCTATCTTCATCCCCAAGCTGGTCTCCATAATTGCGATTAAGGCAGTAAACTGCTCATTAGTAATGTTAATACTGGCATTCTGCTTGGGGGGGCCTGAGTCAGCTACCGTGAACACAAAAGGATTGTTAGCTGCTGACCAGATGTTATCTGTAGTGTGGGTAGGGTTTGCTACCGCTAAGTTGCTAGTTGGTTGTCCCCCTTTACGTGATGCCGTCTTTCTACACTGCCTAAATGGCCTCTTCTTGGGTGATACCCCCTCGCTTGCTTCACTATTTATATCGGGTTGCTCCCTCTCTCCCGAATGTACCATAGCCACAACATTTATAGTGTTGGGTGTTTGTGTCAGCATACATGTTGATGGGCTGGCTGGTGGCTGGTCATGTGCCCTCGGAGAGGGCATTTCTATATTGGACAGACTAGCCCTGTTAGTGGCCTCTATGTCTTGTACAGCAATCAGGGGATCATCCTGTGTACATACTATGGTGTCTCCTTTCCCTAATGAGGCACGTCGATCGCTATTTATCTGGGCGACCTTTTTAACCATATAGTTATCAATGGCAATCTGTCCCAGAGGCATGTTGCCTACTTTAGCCTTTGACATTGCGATTGTAAAATACACACTATAAGAAATTAAACAGTGCTAATTCAGATCCCTACCAGTTATAGGCACAATGTTTAAAATGTCTCAGTTGCTACAGGAAATCAACGGACAAAAAACAATAAAAAGGGGCCTACCCAGTCCGAGCAGCGTTTCTGGCCCAGACCAGACTCCTCAGGCCTCGGAGGGCCACAGAGGGCCCGCCCTTTGCCCGGGCTTAGCCTGGGCGCTCCCGCGCGCGTCTCGCGGGGCGAGAGGGGGTGTCAGCCTTTATCCGGCGCCTCCGGCGCTCACTGCGCGTCACGGGCGCGCTTTCCAGCAGAGGGAATGCTGGGGAGTGTAGTCCGGTCTTACGGGACGCCTCCCTCGCCTCCCGGCGTGTGCCTCCGCTTCCTGGTTGCTCCGGCCGTTCCCCTCACGGCAGTGCCCGTTGGCACGTTGGACAGGTAAGCCTGGTGTTCCCCCCACAGAATTATAGAGTCCCTACCCAACTCCAAGAAATCCTCATTGCACCCTGCACACCATATCAACACCCTGTTCAGCTGCACTGTCCTTCACAAGGGAGGCATTGTGGTGCTGGCTAAGGAAACCACAGACCTTACCCCCCCCCCCCCCCCCCATTGTTTTTTTTTTTGCGAAAAACTTCTATTGATTTGGGAGTTTGTTTGAAGTAAACCAAAGAACTTTGCACCACACATTACACTAGCTCAGCAAAGGATCAGGTCCTTCGGCATGGCCTTCCCAGCAGATATAGTCGCTAGCCTAAATATGGCAGACCGTCCTATGCCAGGGGAATGAAGATCATTGCCTCTGCTGACCTGGATGGCCAGAATGTTACAGATATTAATATACGGAACCATCAAATGACGACGACCAGAATATTTATTTAAACTATGAGCAGCTGCAGTGTTAGCACACTCTACATCAAAGCCATGGCCTGACTATCGGCAGTGCTGAAGACTTATTAGGAGGGCAACATCTTCACCCTGTTGAAAATCCCCGGGAATCAATAAAGGAGATAAAATTGCAAGCTGCAAAGCTTTACTCAAAAAGGACAAAAACAAAGCGAACAAGCATTGGCAAAGGCAAGACGGATTTCTTTATAGTGCTACTGCATGCACGCACTCAGATATGTACGTATTAGCATGCGTTGACACATTAAAGCAAGGTAAACTGGTTTTGTCACTACTTGTTTGAATAATGCACCATTTTGACAGGGTTATGCTAACCTAAAGTCTTTGGCAGTATTTCTTTCTGAAGTATGTATGTTCTTATATAGCGTTCGACTTACCCTAGGGCATATTGGCGCTTGCCTTGGGAACCCGTCCTGGCTTTTCCCTGTGAGATAACCCGTACTGGGCATCCCCAAGGTGAAAGCCAGGCATCCCGCCACAGGGGGCCGTTGTGGAGATTAAGCAAGCTAATGCCCAGAGATGCAGAGTGTGAACCCGTGTTTAGAGTGGGCACCGAAGCGAGAATTATCGAGTCCGTGGACAATTGGGCTCAAGACCCTGCCGCGTCGGGAATTGAACCCTGTCCCGGGTCTGACCTCTGCTTCAAGGTATGCCTCCTCTAACCAGTGAGCCACACTTCTCTGAGCTAGCTGTTTCGTGGCACAGCAGTCAGAATGACATAATTGTTGCTTACAGATATCTTGTGTTTGTTAGTCAAGAGTTAAGTACCTGCCTAGTGTTTGTTATGAGAACGAGGTTTCCTGTGTGGTCGACTCTAATTGTTCCTTACAGGACTGAGGTTCAACACGTCTTGCAGATAAGGAATTATTTACATTTTTATATGCTTATAGCAAATGCTCGCTTTGAAGAAAGGTGCGTCAGCATGTGCCATCTGTTTGGAGTGATGGCAGGATGTATTATTCTTAGGGTGACCAACCGTCCGTAAATTTCACAGTCCGTAATTTCGGCCGTCTGTCCGTTGTCCGTGAAGGAATCCTTAACGGACGCCATTTGTCCGTCATTTTAACAGGGCACCGGTTGCCCCACCCTAAAGCCAGCACAGCTTGCACCCACCTCCCTTCTTCACTCCAATGCTGCACCAAAGCTCCTCAGATACTCAGCAGCAATGGAGAGGCACAGCGGGATGGCAACCCTCACACCTCCAGCCCTTGATGACCTGTTAAGAGGGGCTTCGAATGTGACTGAGAGGGAGGGGCTGCAGCTTCAGGAGCAGCGACATCTATTCACATGCACACAGCCCTGAATGTGTCATGTCTCTGCTATTTAGAGGGGGGCTCACACGTTCCATTTCTACCCGGGCCCCAAACATCCGAGACTCGGCCAGATTACACCCCTGATTACACCGAGGCAGCACATGGTTCTCTTCACGGAGCGTAATTACTGTCACTAAATTGTAAGCAAACCTCGGTTCTTCAAACATGCAGTCTATAATTTAAGAAAATACAGAAATGGCACAATCGCACCCACACTGATTAACAGAGTATGGAGGACAATCAGTTCAATCAGTTCTCTTAGAGTATCTCCTGTAAGTACTGTACATCACAGTGGGGGATGGCATTTTGGACAGAGAGCCTGTCTTCTCGTTGTCTTGTGCAGGAGAGGAGCCCAAGATGATACTAGAATACTGAATGCCCACCCCTGTGTTCCCTCTCCTGTGATGGCTCCTGCCCTCCCCTCAGTGATGGCACCTGTCCCCCAATGTGGTGGCTACAGTCCACCCCACGCCTGGGATGGCTCCTGTCCCCCCATGTTGTGGCTCCAGTCCACCCCCACCTGTGGTGGCTCTTGTCCCCCCCTGTGGTGGATCCTGTCTCCTCCCTGGGTGGCTTCCGTCCCAGTCCTGGAACGGCCCCTGCAGCGAGGGCGAAGTTCTTGATGGGCCTCTTCTCAAAAGGGCTCAGCTCAAAATTAATATGGAAAGGTCGGCGAGTAAGTAAGTGAAGGGATGTGTGAATGGCTGGATGAATTAGTGAAAGGGTGAATGGATGAATGAAAGATTGAATAAATGGATAATGAGAGAGGATGGGTGGATTGATGAGTGAGGGGAAGGATGGGGATAAAATGTAAATAGCTGGATGTATGGGTGGAAGGGTAGCTGGATGATGGATGAGGGAAAAGATGGATGAGGGGAAGGATGGATGGATGGAGGGGAAGGATGGATGGATGGAGGGGAAGGATGGATGGATGGAGGGGAAGGATGGATGGAGGGGAAGGATGGATGGATGAGGGGAAGGATGGATGGAGTGGATGGATGGAGGGGAAGGATGGATGGATCAGGAGATGGACTGATGGAAGAGGGGAAGGATACATGGATGGGATGGGTGAGGAGAAGGATGGATGATGGATGAAAAGAAGGATGGATGAGGGGAAGGATGGATGGATGAGGGGAAGGATGGATGGGTGAGGGGAAGGATGGATGGATGAGGGTATGGATGGATGGATGAGGGGATGGATAGAGGGGAAGGATAGATGGATGGGTGGGTGAAAGGATGGATGGATGATGAGGGGAAGGATGGATGATGAGGGGAAGGATGGATGGATGGATGATGAGGGGATGGATGGATGGATGATGAGGGGGTGGGTGAAAGGATGGATGATGAGGGGAAGGGTGGATGGATGGATGATGAGGGGAAGGGTGGATGGATGGATGATGAGGGGGTGCGTGAAAGGATGGATGGATGGATGATTAGGGAATGGATGGATGATGAGGGGGTGGGTAAAAGGATGGATGGATGATGAGGGGAAGGATGATGGATGATGAGGGGAAGGATGGATGGATGATGAGTGGGTGGGTAGAAGGATGGATGGATGGATGATGAGGGAAAAGGATGGATGGATGATGAGGGAAAAGGATGGAAGGATGATGAGGGGAAGGATGGATGATGAGGGGAAGGATGGGTGGATGGATGGATGGATGATGGGTGGGTGAAAGGATGGATGGATGGAGAGTCAATGGGTGAAAGGATGGATTGATGATGAGTGGGTGGGTGAAAGGATGGATGGATGATGAGTGGGTTGGTGAAAGGGTGGATGGATGGATGGATGAATGGGTGGGTGAAAGGACGGATGGATGGATGAGTGGGTGGGTGGATAGTGGGTGGGTGAAAGGATGGATCAGTGGATTGGACAGTGGGTGGGTGAAAGGATGGATGAGTGGGTGGGTGGATGGTGGGTGGGTGGATGGTTGGGTGGATGATGGGTGGGTAGGTGGATGAGTGAAATGATGGATGGATTGATGGATTGATAAGTGCAAGGGTGAATGAATGGACGTATGAGTGAAAGGTTGGATGTAAGGATGGATGAGTGAGTGAAAGGGAGGGTAGATGGACAAAAGGATGAATAGATGTGTGAAGGAGTGAAATGATAGATGGATGAGTGATAGGATCAATCGATGGATTCATGAGTGGATGAGTAGATGGAGGGATGGGTGGGTGGGTGGATGGATGGATGGAAGGAAGAATGGCTAAGTGAAAGGGTCGATGGAGAGAGAAATGGAGGATGGATGGATGGATGACTAAAATAGTGGATGGGTGGAAGGATTAGTAAGTGAAAGGATGGCTGGATTGGTGAAAGGGTAAATGGCTGAATGGATGAGTGAATGGAAGGATGGGATAAAGAGTGGATGGATAAGTGTACAGATGGATAGGGTGAAATGGTGGATGGATGGATGGATGGATGGATAATGGAGATGAGTGAAAGGATGGATGAGGGGATGGATGAAGGGATGGATGAGTGAAATGATAGATGGAAGGATACATGATGGATAGGTTTGCAAACGGTTGAATATGTTTGGAAATGGCTGGGCTTACTTATATACTATTGCGCGACCTCTGATGTGTCTGTAAAACGTACCTATTGTCTTGAAGTTTTGTCCTGAATTTTGACCTCCTGTCCTGAATGTGTGTCCTGAATTTTGACCCTTTGTCCTGAATTTTTACACTCACTGTCCTGAATTTGCACCAATGCCAGTTGGTCACCCTAATTATTCTCATCTGTGAATTATGGCTCAGACATGGCCAGTTATGTATCGATCGATCAGTGCTGTATTTCGCTTCCCTCTGATCCACGGGTATCTCTTTGACTGGGGTTAATAAACAGCTGCTGCTGATTTCCACTTTATCTGTATGATCGATGAAATCTCTTGAGTGAACGTGCTCATTAGTGACTGTCAGCGTGGCCTGGCGTGCGTCCTTTTTCTTTGTCTTTTGAAATCTGCGTCCCGGGCAAATGCTTCTATTTTCCCTTGACTTGAGGTATGCGTAGAACTCAGAAATAAGAGGCAGCAGGAGCGTTTTTCTGCAAGGCAAGTTACAAGCTTCCAGGGATGCTGATGGCACAGATGGCACAAGTTGCCTGGCAGATAGGGACAATAACTTTTACCACCATAGATATGCCCATTCCAGTGCCACCTACGTCAGCTGATACATGTGGTCTGACGAATGGAAGCAGGGATGACAAGGACACAAAATTAGCCCTGGCAAAAGGTTCGAACCAGTCCAATGCCTTCCTCTCTAACCCCTCTCTTTTATTTCATCTATATTCTGTCTCCCTCCTTCTCTCTCTCTCATCTCCCTCTCTTTATTCCTCTTTCACTCTCGTGCCCTCACTGTTCCTGTTGCAGAAAAAAACCCAGAGGGGTTTGAGGGGCGCATAGAGGCGCCAGGCCATATACCCCAAATGCTGCAGCCCCTCCCACCCCGAGAAATGACTGGTGTGATAAATGACCCTTCCAGCCCGACTGAAAGACTGAAGTCGGTGGAAACCAACCAGAATGGCATACCTTGCAAACAATAACAATCAGAGCGAAGCAGAACAGCATGACAACAATCATCAACCCTGTAGTTGATACCACCACCAACACCCTTCTCTCAGCTATGCACATCAGAATCAGAACCGTTGACCTCTGGCCTACAAATCACTTTCAGACCTAGACAAAGTTTAGGCAAGTACTTCTGAAGTGATGCACTACAACGCAGTCTGTTGTCTATCGGGTGATTAGCCGTGCTTTATAAAATCCCAATTGATTGATTGAGTGATTGATTGCACAGGGTACAACTCAGATAAGTCAAAGTGACAAAAAATGGCACACACAGGAAGAGAGGAGCTGCAGAGGAAATACGTCTGGGATGAGGGAAAGAAATCCCATCGTATCAGGCAGGCCGCTGCTCTATTGCCGCCTACTATCTCATGATTAGCCATGGGATGGAGGCAAGTAATCCTGCCAACAAAAGCTGTTCTCACACCTTGTCATGCTACTTGAACAGCGCGCACGGCCCACAATTCACACAGAAAAGCATGGTAGGGGTTTGCCACTTCAAATGGGTTTTACTAATGTGACACACTTGCCCATGAAAGCAGAGCCAATTTGATGATGGCCCATCACTTTCAAACATGTTCCTCTTTTCTGAGTACAAAAGAGCTTGAGTTAGATCAATCCACATAGTTTGGAAAAGGTTCGGAGATTGCAATAGATTTCCTAACTCAGGCAAAGCATCGTTTTATTGATGTTCTGCTCGTTTTCTTGCGTGTTCCTGCCTTGCACTCAGAAGAGCACATTAACACAGTCTTGAATTTGCTCCAATTATTTCTGACAACCCTGCCAGAGTTATATCATTTCTATGTGAAATAAACGATCGCTGGTGTTGTTGGCTGCGTTACAGTCAGTGTGGGTGAGATCATTTCGTCAAGTTTCTTAAACATTTTGTGCTGCTTTTCTGTTGAAGTGCTTGTAGTCCTACCAAATAACATCGGCTGACAAGTTGCTAAGGTACTTTAGTGAATAATCTGCTATGCCGCCTACTCAGGATCACATTGGTTCACTATGGTGCAGCTTCAAAGCATGCAACACCACCTTTGTTGTGGTGTTGGTCTAAGAAGCATGCATGCCTCGTTGCATTGTATTGTATTGCAGATTTATATAGCTCTTACTACCCTCATGTGGGAAGTGTTTTATGCAATGTTTGATGGCCACCGCGGTGCGGTTATCGTGTTATGGGACACAGGACCTCATTTACAAAAAAAATGACACGGAGAGGCACCACAAGCCATTTTGTTGCATTGAGCTGCGTCATTTTAAAACCACAGGGATGCATTGTATTAACAACAATAGGACACATCTGTGTGCTTTTCCCAGTGCTGGCACACAATTCACTGCCATGTGCCAGCACAGACCCCCTTGCGTCATGTTGCAAGAGTGTCTGCGTTGTGCGGATGATTGCTTTTGTGCGAGAAGGGCATTTTCCTCTTTCTATGTGTGCTGCAGAATGCAGCACGCGAAGAGAGAGGAAAAACGAGGATAAATAAAAGTATTTCTCCTCGTTGCACCACTCCTACACCTCCCCTGGGGTGGCATAGGATTCGGATGCATTCCCAGCTTTACAAAACTGGAAATGTGTCAGGTTCCATGGATGTTACGGGGGATCACCCACAGCAACACCCATGGTACACCCCTTTGACGTAGATTAATGTGTGAAAGTGGCCCATATTTACAAGGCCATGAAAAGTCACACAGAGTGACTTTACGTGGCCTTGTAAACATGGACAGGCACCCTGCGCCACCAGTGCATCAAAAAAAGTGATGCATCAGCGACGTATTAGCCTTGTGAATGAGGCCCTCAGTGCGTTAGCAGTGGGTTGGATGATGGAGTAAAAGAGACAGACGTGCAGTTTTATGGTTTTCATCATGCTAGTAGCTTTAAACAGCTTTGCATGTCCTTTTATGGCATTTTACATGATATAGTCTGCTTAGCTGGTTACTGCATTGGGTTGTCCGATCTGGGATTTTGTGTATAGTTGTGGTCCTGTGTTGGAATGGTTTGAGGGAGAGTGAAGTGGAGAGATCTATTGGGATGGAAATTTTTATTATCATCCCATTTCTGAGTGTCTGTGAGATGTACAGAAGTGGTCAGATTCTATAGATATCTGGGACCTGTAGTGAATGGACTATGTTAAAGTCCACCAAAATTGTCACTAATGTGTGACAGATCTCTTCAGTTTTTACTTGTCTGTTAATTTGGTGATGTTTGAGTCTGCAGTGCTGATGATGGACAATCCTCATATCAGATATTTCTTATGTGAATGTAAGGGGTATAAGTTACAATTTGTTGCTGACCACAGCGTATTAGGGTTTTAGTATTATTATGGGCCATAACTCAGAAATATGGAAGTACAGATTTGCATAAAGCCACAGCGAGCGATAGGTCAGCCCTTGTTTACTTACCTGCATATTGAAAGCAGTTTGGTAGTTGAGTTGTTTGCAATTTGTGGTTTGTAAGCAGAGGATTATGCTTCAGGGTGGCACAGTTTTCTGGGTTCTATTGCTGGGATGCTGGTGGTAGAGTTATCTAGGAAATAACCAAGATTTTTAACTGTCTTCAGAAGTGTTTATGGTCCTGAGGTCTTCAAGTCTTGGCTGGTACTGAGTTCCAGAGCTTAATAGCATCTTCTGCAAAAGCAGTGCCTCCTACTGATTTCCTATGGTACAGTGGCATGATGAAAAGTGGTGCAAGCTTGGAACGCAGTGTTCTTTTGGGTTTATATAGCTTGCATTTACTTGTAGGTATAGTAGTCCTTTTCCTTAGAAGGCTCTGTGGAGAATGCAGAATGCTTTAACCCCTTGGCCGCGGCGGTAAGGGAGAGGGAGCCACGCGGCACCGCCATGCTCGTGACGGAACCACTCCGTCACGAGCCACGGGCGCGCTGTGCTTGTGACAGAGTGGTTCCATCACGGCCCGCCCGCTCAATAGAACGCGCCACGCAGGAGCGGAATTGATGCCGCGCAGGCGCGGCAGCTGGGCTGTGACGGAACCATTCCGTCACCAGCACAGCGCGTCCCTGGCTGGTGGCGGAGTGGTTCCGTCACCAGCACGCAAGGAGTTAAACATTTCTCTTCTAGATATCAATAACCAATGGAGCAATTGCAAGACTGGTGTGTGTTCTCTTGAGTGAAGGCGGAGAAGAAATCCTGCGGCAGCATTTTGGGTGAGTTGTATTTTTTATACACTAGATGCAGTTGACGAATAGGCTGTTGGGTTAGTCAAGCTTGGAGATTCCAAGCTTGAGGATGGCTAAACAGATTGGTTAAGTTTACCTCTGTAACGCAGACGCAGAAACCTCACCTAAGCAGGTCTGAGCCCACTACACCCTTTGGATCCCAGTAACATCACACATATTGTTCCAGAACAACATATCTGTCCACGAACAGAATATTTCTCTAACTGTATAGAAAAGGACTCTGCAATCTGTGTAGGTTTCCATCCTTACTTTGCCAATAAGTTCTTGTTCTCTATAGAAGACTACAACTTCTCTGGGCTATGATGAACAATCTGGCCTATGCACAGCCTATCTTTTCAGTTTGCAATGTCTGCTTGCAAGTGATTGAATACTTCAGTTATGGGTCATGTGATTACTTAATTGCATAGTACAAATTGTTTGCTTCATTATGCCACGAAATCAGTAAGCAAATCCTTCCCTCTTGCAAAAGGGATGAACTCATGCCTTTACCTAATATGTTACGACAGCAGCAAATAACACAGCACTCACTTTGCCCAGGAAACTGAACTCACTATGGTTTGGCATCAGTCCTGTGGCTTGTATTAACATAGCCACATTCTCTTTGTAATACATTAAAAATATTTACAAAAATGGCACCACTGGAACGTCACTTTTTTGACATTTCGGTGGCTCAATGTGCCACTGGCATATTAATAAGGTCACGTAAAGCCACATTACGTGGCTTTTCATGGCCTTATAAATATGTGCCCCTTTCATGCAGAAAACTGCATGAAAGGGGCGTTCCATGATGGTTGCTGGGGGCAGTCCCAGCAACATCCATGGCTTTTTGACACTGCCCCAGATTCACGAGAAATCGTAAGTCTGAGACAGCGCCAAAACCGTACGGCTCCCCCGGGGAGGTGTACGTGAGGCAGAACGAGGAAAATACTTTTATTTAATTTTTCTCTTTCTATGTGTCCTGCATAATGCGGCACCCATACAAAGAGGAAAAAGCCTCTTGTCATTGCTTTTGTACAGGAAGGTTTCCCTTCCTGTACGGCACGGCAGTCCATTGTGCGCTGGCACAGGTGAAAAGGAACAGGAATGTGCCGTAACTGATAGATAGAGCGCATTTCTGCACTTTTCTTTTGCCGTATGGCAGCGCAGCAGCAAGGCCTGCTGCGCTGCCCTACGGCAAAACACAGCCACGGTCCACGCAGGTTACAGCTGTGGGGAGGTGGGGCCCCATAGGGGGATTTTGAAGGACGATGCAGAGGGAAAATGTATTATTTATTTCATTTTGCCTCAGCAACATCATTCAAAATCCCCCCCAAGAGGCCCCACTGCTGTTACCTGCATGGGCATTGGCTGGCAAACCATCCATAAAGAGGCTCTGAATGTTTGCATATTTGGTCAGTAGCGCTGTGTATATACCACAAGTGCCTTGCATGTGACCTCTTCTTCCTGTAATACTTTTAAGTCCATAAATGTGAACAGTATTCAGAATTACTCCTGGTCCAGTTGGTAGCAATCATATGGGTTAAAGTAGTGATCCAGCGCTAGCCATACCTAATCAGGTAATTTAATTCAATAACATTCAATTGGCCCATACACATTCACCCACATCCCTGATGCGCTGGTGGTCAAGTTTATAATGACGTCAAATTAATTCCCTTCACAAATTGATGTTTGACATTTCTAAATATATAACTCAAACCTGTACATCAACTTTCCTTCCTCTTGGTCGACGGACCAATTAGTTGAATAGTTGAGGGTAATGATAGCACTAACTAACTATTTAGTCAGCTAAATAATCACAGACTCTTGGTAAGATTAATAAAGCTTTCTCTCAAAATCAATGAACAAATGCTCAATGCATACGGTTACAAATGCAAACAATGAAATTCACAAGAGGGAGAGAAAACAATCAGCAATGCAAACAATGTCAAACTCATAGTCAATATTAATATGCACATGAAGGAGCGGATAGATTAAGAGACATCAGTTTCAGCAAAAGTAATGCGAAACAAAATACATATGATGAAGTGGATAGATGAAGATTGTTGGACTTGGCCTTTTTTGGCTAAACTTTTTGCCTTCCTCCTAGACCTTTTTCTGACATTGTGTTGCCGACTTAGATGCTTTGGGCACTTTACCACTGCTGATCACTGTCAAAGTGCAAGTGCTCCCTGTATAAAGTGTTATGGAAATTAGTTGTCCATATTTGGTATGTTTGCCTTACTAGTAAAGTCCTTAGTAAAGTGCCCTATGTGTGCCAAGGCTGGTAATGCAAATGCTACTAGTGGGCCTGCAGCACTAATTGTTCCACCCTCACAAGTAGCCCTAAAAATAGATCTCAGGCCTACCACTATGGTGCCTGCACGCAATTTGTTAACTGCCTTGTTGTCCTGACAAGTGAACCCACTTGCCAGGCCTTACCATTCCCTTTTTATGCACATCAGACACCCCTATAGTAAGTCCAAGGTACCCCCCTGGGCAGGGTGCTGCGTATGTGAAAGGTAGGACATGTACTTAGGTGTGTACCATGTCCTGACAGTGACGTACTTCCAAATTCGTTTTTCCCTGTTGCAAGGCCATCTTGCCCATAGGACAGAATGGAGAATGCTGTGTCATATGTTTCCAGCATATCTTCCCATTGGCATAAGATGGAGAGATGGAGTTTAGTGTGCCTGAACTCAGGATTTAATAACACATCTTTTTGTGAAGATGGTTTTTAAATTGTGTGTTTAGAAGCCTCTCTTTTAGAAGTGGCTGGTTTCTTGTCTTAAATCATCCTGCGTGCCTCTGCCTGGTTGTGCATTGACTGTCTGAGTTGGATGTGACAGGGTCTGGGGAGTGTCCTGACACCAGAGAGGAGTAGGTGAGACAGCAACAGGCTGGCCTGCATTTGGTGTGGGGGAGGACTACCCCCCAGGATGTGAAAAGGGCTGTGTTGCTGCCACAAAAGGATGGTTCCACCTCCTGCGAAGCGTCTGGGGCCCAGACCCTCACTATCAAATGAAGAGGGTGTGCACTGGCAGGAATACCCCCAGGTCTGGTTTGGACCGGGCTCAGAGCCCCTGAACACAAAGACATGAAATGCATTTAGAGGTATACATGTGAGAGCTGAAAACCCTGAACTCAAGAATGAACTCAATCCTGAAAAAGAATTGAAACTACTTCATGATCAAGAGGAACCTCTGCCAAAGAAGAACAGTTGAAGAGACTGAAGAGAAGTACTGCCCTTTGTGTGTGTTCTGGGGGTGGCCTGCAGTTTGCTGATTTGACTAAGAAGAGGACAAGGGACTTTCCTGTGTGCTGTGTCCTCCTGCTTCAAAGGACTTTGCTCTGTGCTGTGTCCTGAAGTAACTTATCTTCAAGGGCCCAAGAGGTGCTGGCTCCCTGTTGTGGAAACTCAGAAACATCAAAATTTCCAAGTGTGTCTCAGCGACGCTATGTGTGTGTGCTTTTTGCAGCCTGAGACCTTCATGAGAATTGCCCTGAGACTGTGTCCCCCAGGGCAGGCTTGCTCTCTGCTTCAATCAACAGCGTGACCAGAAGTGCTGTAATCGTTATCACCATTGGCCCCAACCGTCGTCCCAAGGGGGAGCCACGAAAAATCACCGCCGCCGGCACGAGCATGCCTTTGCCAAGGGGAGACCTGTGAACCTTCACCAACGTGGGTCCGAGGTTTTTTGCCCAAGATCAACGGAGTTGTGCCGGGAGCCGATCAGCTATGAGGCCGTTGCCTGGTAGCCCGACTCTCACTGCGAGGAGTAGCCGCCGCCAACACGAAGCCGCACATTGTGACGCCCAAGCCACGAGGAGAGGAGAGAGAGCCTGGTAATGCTCAGCGAACGTGCGTGTGTCACCCACCGCCTGGGACGGAGTGCGTGCTACGAGAGACCGCTCTCGGCTTTTCCCATCTTTGTAGCACGAGCCTCCGCTCAAGTCAGTATCGTGGCCCGTACTCGCCAAGGAGTAACAGTACCGGGGTCCGATTGTGGAGCTGCACTGTGTTTCCTACTTAACAGTGTTGGGGGCATATTTTGGCAAATGTTGACCATGAGTCAGCCAAGAGTGGCATAGAGACCTGCACGAGCACCGCAATTGGTGCCAAACCGCATTATTACTTGCTTTTACGATCCGCATTAATACGTGCACTACAGACTGCCTTCTTACTTGCTTTTACGATCCGCATTAGTACTTGCACTACAAACTGCATTACTCCTTGCTTGTACAATCCCCATTAGTACCTGCATTAATGACTGTCTTTTTTCTACATTACGAACTGCATTACAAAATGCATAGCATTGCATTAGGACTGCATTAGATCATCGTGAACTGCTCATTAATACCGCAAGAACCTACAAGTAATTGTCGGGCTAATAACCGACCCAGTGAAATATTACGAATATGCTGGATATTTTTACCGTTTGTTCTTATCATATTTCTTCTTGATAAAGATACCACTATTTTCCTAAATCAGTGTAGTGTCCATTTGTGATGTTATCACTGTGTTACTGGGAGTGTGGTTGCAAATACTTTACACATTGCCTTGAAGATAAGTCTGGCTGCTCGTGCCAAGCTACCAGAGGGTGAGCAGAGGTTATCTAAGAGTGTGTCCCTCCTTTCCCTGACTAGGAGCAAGGGTCCCTATTTTGGACTAAGGTACCTACCTCAGTTAACTAGAGACCCCCAGTTCTAACAAAGAGACAAAGGTTTCAGAGACAAAAATACATTTGCAAATGGTTATGCAATGTACGAGACAGAGAAATAATAAAAACCCAAATAATCTGTGAAATACTATCCCCCTGGCCAAGGTGATGGTGGGGGTCCCCTGAAATAGAGTCCGGGAACAAAGACTTCAGAACCCAAGAGCAGGACAGGGACAGGAACAGCTAGGCCTCTCTGCAAACCGACGGACAGCAACGCATCACCCCACTCTCCTCTCCATCCATCCTAAAGGTAAACCACACCCTCAAAGGCAACCCAGTTATACCCTAAAGCCTACGTCAGTCCCACATTAGTTGAAACATTTCACAAAATACGACAGCCTATTGGTGGATTTTAGGAGGTGGTCTTTCACACCATTGTGACTTCATTCATAATTCAACCATGTTTATTGTTCTTCATCCTTTCCATTACATAATAATTGACTCGTTCACATGATTTAATACATGATACATTACATTTTCGCACATATTTTCCAACAATGTCCCAGGAAGATGACTCGGGTCCCACGGCTAGTTTCATCTGTTGGCAGGCGAACAATACACTCTGTGCTGAGTATCCTTGAACTTGTGTCCCTTCTTTGCTGCACTCAGCACATTTGTCTTCGCTGTCATGACATTTTCATTCTCTTTCCAACCCCTCATCTATCCGGACAACTTAAGAATAATGGGTACCCATTGGGCTCACTATAGCAAATGGAACATAAACATTCATTAATCATATGAAAATGCACTTTTCATTGTTTACCACCCACCTTTGTACTATTCCCTTTTAATGTTTTTCCTAGCAGAAGCTTAAGGCAAAAGTGACATTATTTATTACTTTTAAAGCAAGATGCAAGATGCGGCCAAGTCATGCATTATTTCTGGTTTCTTTAAAAAATCAAATGTGAATACGACTTACTTCTTTCATGCGCTAGTTTACATTAGTGCACACATGCGCAAAGCCGTTTCCCTCGTGTTCCTGTGATGTGTATGTTAGCCCTTTACGTACACTGTTAGTATGTTTTATGGGGGTGTCAAACCAAGCAGGGTTTTAAAGTTTTATTTGAGAAACCCTGCTCCATCAGTAGCAACTACAGAAGGAGCAAAGGTCAATGAAACAGTACTAAAAAAGGCAGGGGGTCAATAGTTCTGCATTCGTGAGAAATCACCTGTATCATCCACACATTTTTGCAGTCTTAACATCACTGTTGATCTTAGTAACAGCTGTTTACTCGTTTTAGGATCGTCTTAATGCCTCAGACCAAATACACCTTGGTATTACTTTGGGGATGTCACAAATTAGTATGGAGCTTGGGCCATTAAACTGAAGTGGGGCTCTTTGTAGGAGTAAAACCTGTTTCAAAGTTTAAGTATTTATTTCTTAGGGAAAGAGAAAACATGGCATATCGGCATCTAGTGCCATATGTTGGAATCAGCTGCGTTACCTGCCTCCTCCTTAATAAAGAAGGCATCTTTGAATTTAAAATCAATAAATAAACATGTTGCAGCATGAGTGCGGACCCTCAAAAAGCAGGAGGCATGGCGGAAAAAAAAACCTTTGCCCTCTTCCCCTCCAGAAGGCCTGCTTTATTGTCTACATAGAACAAAGCGAAACAAAACTTGTGCTGTTTTACATTAGATTTTTATAGTTCTACATATCATCACAAGTGATAGCAAAGGATGTAACCTTTATACTTCTGGATCAAACTATCAGTGCTGTAAGCTAATGGAGAACATGAAGATGCAGATTAAGTAAACATCCTTCCAGCTCTCCTTGTATTAAAAAGTGACATTTTAAACAGCACGTGTAAGATTTCATTTTTAAGATAAAAAATGAAATTGCAGGGAGCATTTTTTTCATACTTGCCTATATCTTTGGTATTGTTTGAGGAATCTCCATTAAAATGTTCCCAAAAAAGTGCCCCGATGATTCTTGTTGTGCATGGAAAGGTTCAGAGCGATCTGTCAAGCGGGGGCTGAGAAAAGGGGTGTCAAATAAAGTGAGTTTCCTCATGTCAATTTCCTTAGGAACTTTAGACACTGCTACAGCTCCAACTGCTGAATTGAATTACACCAATTTTGACAGGAAGGTAGTGGTTGGTTCAGTGAAGTCGCTTTTTGTGAATAGGTGTAAATCCATTTCAGTAGTTGAGGAGTAATTGAAAGACATTTCCAGTTGTATACCTAGGGACAAAGAGGATCCGCAGCCCCTTCTGATCTCATGCTGCGATCTGAATGGCTGCCAACACTTCAAACCAGGAAGTGTTTGCAGCCATCTTGTGACTCGACTTCAACCTAGTCACAGTAAAACAGTACATAAAAAGAAAAAGGGACAGGGTAGAAATACCCTGACCACTAGGCCTTTTGAGGGGGTCACAGAGGGACCACACAGGGCAACAAAAGCATTCTTAAAAAACATTTCAGCAGGAGTCACTCTGGATCCACGGATCCCACCAAGATTTTTTTTTAAAATGAAGCATGGGCTCCAGTGCTTTGTTATTAATCAGTCCCCGGGTGGGCCAGGTCCCGGGGCATTTAAATGATATAGGAGATGGGGGCGCAGAGCCGAACGGGCCCCCTCCTGGGGCTTATTGATGCCCCAGTGACCGCCACCTCCCTGGGGCTTTTTCGTTAAAGAATGTGGCCCTGGGGACCGTGACCTCCCCGGGGCTAAAATTGCAAATAATGCAGGGACCACATGAACCCCCCACAGCCCCGGGTACTGCCACCTCCCCTGGGTTAAAATTGCAAATAATACTAGGTGGTCCATGCAGCCCTCAGGACCACCACCTCCCAGGGGCTTTTTTGTTAAAGAATGCTTGGGGGTGCACGGTCCCCCCCACTGCCCTGGGACCACCACCATGCCAGGGCTTCAATTGCAAATATTGCCAGGGAGCTGTGCAAACTCCGCTTCTAGCAAGTGAGAACATACATTTTTTTTAGAAGTGGAGCAAAATTGCTTTTAGAGAAGGGGAGCTGCATGTTAGCAGCTCCATCTCTGTAAAAGCAATGCTGGCTCCTTCAAGAGGTGGGGAGCCGGCAGGGACTGCTGGGACCTTGAGGCTCACGCCACAGTCCCCAACAAAGTGGGTGCTCTGGGTTGGCCCAGGGCACCCACAATTGAGGCCTGGTCCTGGGGGATGTGGTCCCTGAGCCAAAATTGACCCGGAATGGGAGGCCGCGGAGCCCCCTCCCCTTTTTTGTTAAAAAATATATTAAAAGGCTGGGCCCTGGGGTATGAGATCCACTGAGCTGAAATTAGCCCGGTTGGGGTGCCACTTTTCCCCCTCCTTTTAATGTATCATTTTTTTTTTAAAAGGCCGAACCCCAGGTACATGTGGGAAAGTGCCCCAGGTAAGGGGGAAATGCAGCCCCCATTGAAAAAATACCTGCCCCGGGAGATGGGGTCCCCGGGGTCAAAAGAGGCCCAGGGAAGGTGGCTGCATGGCCCACCACCCAAAATAGATTATTTTTTTTAAAGAAAAAAGACTAGCACCTTGCTAGAGGCCCCACCCACTTTCACCACCACTCTGCAACAATTCCTCCTGTGGGATTACTGAGAGGTCTTCGGAGGCCACACACCCTTTCTTTACCACTCTGCAAACATGTCTCCTGGCACACTGGATGAAGTCCCCTTGGCTCCAGAGGGTACTTAGGAGCTAACAAGCCTTTCTGTGACCTCCAGTAAGCCCCATACAAGTCCTGCGATTCTACTTCCATCCCTCCAGAGGTCCTCCTCCAGCTACAAGCGCTGAGATGCCCCCGGGTGATTCACGCACTATACAAAAAGCCAATAACATAACACAGCGGGATTGCTGAGAGCTGGCCGGAGGCCCGCTTCTTTCTCTTTCTCTTTCCACCACTCTGCAAATGTGACTACTAGTTAAAAAAACATAGAAATTCACTTAAAAATCAAAGCTTACAGGGAAGTTATAGGTTGGAAATAGATTTTTAAAAAGCCTTAGAAATTCACTGAAAAGACAAAGGTTTCAGTGAGTGAAATGGTGTGTGAGTGGCTCTATGGGGGAGTGAGTGAGTGGGTTTGTGAGTACTGATATGGGTGTATGAATGGGTATGTGAGAGAGTGTGCAGGTAAGTGAGTGGGGGTACGCAAGGTTGTATGGGGGTGTGAGTAGGTGTGTGAGAGGTTCTGTGTAAGATGTCATCACTGATGTCATTTGAGATGTCATCAGTGATGTTTCAGGCCATGTCATCAGTGATGTAATATGTTATGTCATAAGCAATGCATTGCGGGCGTAAGTTATACTTAGGTCAGGTACCTATAAGTGTTAAATTTGACTGGTTTTGTACAAGGGAAATCTAAGCCTAACTATAAAGTCCCTATAACCTTTGTTTTTTTCAGTGATTTTCTAAGATTTTTTCAATTCTATTTCCTAACTATAACGTACCTGCAACCTTTGGTCTTTACAGTGATATATATGTATATATATATATATATATATATATATATATATATATATATATATATATATATATATATATATATATATATATATATATATATACATATATATATATACATATATAATTTCAAAACGTCAAGGTTGCCCATGTGGGGAGTCACACACCTCAGAATCACACCACAGCGTGGGTGGGCGCGTGTACATCAGGCGCTCCGCATTCCATTCGCCATACGCGTTTTGAGCAACAGCTCTTGATCACTGGCATAGAGGGGCAGGCATCAGGATTAGGAAGAACACTCTTTATTTAAACAATTGTAAGGTGTGTGACTCCCCACATGGGCAACCTTGACGTTTTGATGTTTGAGCAGCTCGCTCGGCCGCGGGGAGTCCCGACGCTGGAAGGCGGATCCTGAGTGTTGGAGAATGCCGACACTCTTTGGGACCTACAGAGCCTCGCACGTGGTGATATTGGTAGCATGCAATATCGGGGTTTTGACCATTTCACCCTACAGGAAATTTTATCATAATGAGTGGCAGGACGGGGGCCACTGGGCAAGAGAACTTTCATGAGTCCTGGGCGTGGATATGAACTACCGTTACCAGCATGCCTCATTGACAACGCCCACTGGGGCAGGGCTCTAATTGTTTAAATAAAGTGTGTTATTCCTAATCCTGATGCCTGCCCCTCTATGCCAGTGATCAAGAGCTGTTGCTCAAAACGCGTATGGCAAATGGAATGCGGAGCGCCTGATGTACACGCGTCCACCCACGCTGTGGTGTGATTCTGAGGTGTGTGACTCTCCACATGGGCAACCTTGACGTTTTGATATATATAGAATTATCCGCATTCCATGCAACAAGCTAATTAGGAATAGTTGTTTGAGCTCAATCCAATGGTAGTTTCTAAATAATTGGGATGATAAATACTGTTGAATGCTACATTTATCTGAAAAACGAGAGATATGTGGTAGATATGACTATTTCTATGATAAAGAGTAGGATGAAGGAAGAAATGGCCCTTTTGTCTTATCACAAACCAGATCTCTAATCGCAGTTCAGTTGGTTTTAATGATGAGTAGCCAACTCCTTGGATATCACATTCATGTCCTTCTATTGATTTATTCTGTCTTTTTTTTTCTAGTGCCAGGATTACAGAGAAGAAACCCTAACAGGAGACCTTTGTGACGACCTTTGTGTGGCTGAAAAGTTGGTGTACAAGCATTGCCTTTACTATGAAAAAGGCAAGAAGGTCATCCAGCTTGACTGGCAGGGACGTCCTGTGATCCTGAAGTCAAAAAAGGACATCTTCTCCAGCTACCAGAGCCTCAGTGTGCTTGAGGAAGCAGATGCCCAGGACCTTCCTGAAACAGAACTTCTCCTTTTGGTGGCACTGGAGGTTAAAAATGTCCTTGGACTGGATTTATCCAATAGTACAAGTATACCCTTTTGGAGCCGAAGGAAGAAAAGCCCACAATGGAAAGCGCAAGTGGCCAGCATGTGGTCTCTACTTCAACAGGAGGAATATGTTTACTTCAGTCTCTTGCAAGACTTCAGCAAGCATGTCTTGCAGGTGATCGGTACCTGTGGCCATTTCTATGCAGTGGAGTATCTTGACAGTGGACAAGCATGGCACCCTACAATGTTTCCCCTAAAGGACCTGAGCAAGTCCCTGTTCACCAGTGGCAAACGCAGGGTGGAAGCAATCAATGTAATTGCACTCAGTTTCCTAGATATGGTGACACAGTTTGACAATGATTTCACTCACCGTCTTCACCTCTGTGATATCAAACCAGAAAATTTTGCAATAAGAAAGGACCTTACAGTAAGTTTATTTAGTGTAAGCGGAAAAACTGGAAAAATGTGCATTTGCACTCTCTCTTCTTATGTGGGGTAATGTTTGTTTCCCAAGTCACGAGCAATCCGTCTTGCACAACACATTTGAGATCTGTTAGAATGTACCAGCAGATGAATTGGTCAAAGAGAGAATGCATGAAAATGATTTCCCCCTTGAGGTAAGAAAGCAACACATCTGAAAATGTATATCATACTTTTCTATACTATTAGCAGCTTTTGAAATGACGATATTGTTACTGGTAGCCCACCAAGCATCTGACTCCTGAACCACTGGGAGCCCACAGGAACATTAAGGAGTACATATTGAAAAATGAGCCCTGAATGCGTTCATTCCCAGGGTCAAAACATCCTCAGCCCCTCCACTACAGGCCTTTGCCCCCCACCTGCAAATACTTTTAACCCTGATCCACTCACTGTCTCCAACTCCCCCACTCCCTCGAATCCTCTATCCGCATCCTCTTGACACTGTGCACATCATGTCCTCTGCTCGGCACATGCCAGACTCAACACAGAATGCCCTCTTCCATTCTTTAAACACTCTCTGTTCTACTCTGAACATTCTGGGCTGCGCTAAGCATACTATTCAACATTCTCTGAATAACTACACATTACCTTTTACCAACTCAATTTTATTTTATCTTCTTAGCGCGCATAACTTTTTATAATTGCTTTTATTATCTTACATATTTTTATTGATTCCTTATTTGCACTGTTGCCTGCTTAGGTTTTTCGTGTTAATTTTGTTTTCTATTTTTGCACAGATTTTAGAAAATAGGCACTAGATATTTTTTACTACAACAATACAGGGAGAGGAAGGGTCATAGGGAAATTTTACAGACCAGCCTAGGCTCACATCCCCAAATAATTATTTAATACAACAAAACGAACCGGGGGTCTTAGACAACAATATTATGACGGGCTACCCTTAGCTAGTCTATGGTAAGTTAGTACCCAAGTTACCAGGAACGCCCAAGAAGCGGAACTCATTGGAGAAAGAGAACGCTGAAGTGATACGTGGTAAGATCCAAGCTCTTAAGTCTGGACTGGATATTTTTTAACAATCTTAGCTCTTGTAATCCTGCACCTGATCTTTCGGAAATGAGATTCCCTTGCAATATTGTAAAGGCAATCTCGGGGCTTCGGAATAAGCGACCCTCTCTGGGTATTAGCTGGGTGGAAGAAGAACATCTCTGTACTTGAGTGGACTAGACACACATGTTTTGTGCTTTGGAGAGACACAATTACGGAAAGTATAAAAATGGCTGTGAGGTGTGAATAGCAATGTGTACCGTATGTGTGCGGTATAAGGTCAATGAGTGGTAGGAAAGGGAGCTGGATTGTTGATGGTTAATGCATTGTGATGTAGAGTACTCTAAAGAGGTGGGTATTCAACTCTTTCCTAAATTGGAGCAGCACTAGGGAAGTCCTGAATGGTATAAGGAGGATGCTTCAGATCTGTGTAAATACATAGAAAACATTTGCTGTCTTGTTTTTCTTTTTTAAACTTATAAGTCTGCAGTTTTGTGGTGTCCTGCCTGTGGGTGTGCTGAGAACCACTGGAGGTGGTCAGCCTGTCTGCAAGATAAGTGGGGACGCTGGTTGTGATGGCTTTGTAAATGATGCAACTGGTTCTGAAGATGGTGTGGACTGGCAAGGAGAGCCAATGGGGTTCCATCAGGATGTGGTTGATCATATTTCTTCAGGCTCTGGATGAGATGTGGTGCGGCATGTAGGATGCCCCTAATAGGTGCCAGTGTGGAATCCATTAGGCCACGGAGCAGGGCGTTATCACAATACAGTTGCAAGAGTACACAGGAAAGTTACCACCATCAAGATGCAAGAACACACAGAGTGCAAGAAGCACTGCTGCTGATTGTCGGTTTCTTTGAGCAGTGGGGGGTTATAGGCTTCTTGAAGCTCTGGCATTCTCCGCCTTTGAACACAGAGAATCTTAACTGAAATGTAGGAGTTGGCTATATGAAGACAGCCATAGAAGCTTCAGCTGGATCTTAATGTTGCAAGGTAATATAAAAAAGCAAGGAGCTTATTGGCTACATTTAGTGGCAAAGCAAGGAACCCAACCTGTGAACAAAGAGTTGGGATATTTTAAGATCCCACTATCAACATAAAAAAACTCAGTACATTTGTAAAATGGAGTCAGGTGCCCACCAATACATGCCCTTGAAATGTATACATTTATCTAACATAGGCTCTTGTAATTCATCATAGATGTAAAAACAACAAGGCAAAGCAAACAAACCAACAACATTGGTAACATCTGCTTCCTTAGAAGAGACAATATACCTAGAATTACATGCTCTTTCTATAGATGAACAGTGAATCCAAGTGGTTCTTATTTCCCAGTTCATTTAGAGTTTAGGTTTAGCTTGCAACAAGCCCTGACCATTTAATGTAGGTATATGCATGCACACTGACAGTTTAAGACATTAAACTATATCTGACCCTTAACTGCAGTAAAATGGGCTGGAATTACCAAGAAAAATAAGCCACTTTTAGGCCACATTCCAAGGTCAAATGTTTGAACACTCAGTTCAGGGTCTTTGTCCCCATTTCCAGTGTTTTCTGCTTGTGTATGTCCGTCACAGACACCATCTCCGTTCCTTTGTATCTGTATCGCGATGATGCTTGGCCATGTATCTTTGCCCCAGTGCCTTAATCTGTGCCGCCAACCTCCTATTTCAGTGTGTTTCTTCCCAAGGCTCTGCCTGTAAGTCTCTAAGTTACACTGCTTGTGTCTCCCTTCTCTTCTGTGGTGTGCTCCTTCCTCACAGCTTGTATCGGTGTTTCATATTCAATATCAATGTTTCTCCCCACCCCATCATTTACGTCTCCCTTCTCCAGTGTCATTGTTTTTAATTACCTAATCAAGAGAGTTGAGACATAGGACCGGGCCAGTGTGAGTCCCAAAAGATGATGGCCCTTATGAAATAAGATTAAGCATTTGCAATGCAATAGGTTTCACATTTTCTAAAGTTTGAGCTATTGGCATTGTACATGACAATGCCTTTTATTTATGTGCACTTTTTACTTCTAGTCATTGCTTGCAGGTTTTCAAAACACATATATAAAAGGAATTGTCATTTACAATGCCAATAGCTTAAAATCTCGCAAATGCAAGACCTATTGCATTGCAAATGCTTGTATTTCAAGGCCAGGAAAAATTTGGCAAAGAAATCCGCAAAATATAATGCATTTGCCTAATAGAAACAATCTGACAATAGCAGATTACTTTGCCAGTACTATTTTTCTGAATTATTTGAAAGCAAACTATGGGAGCTAAAACTAATAAGAGTTTAGAAAATGTGTGTAGAACGAATCCACCAGTACTTGTCCCTTACAAGATATGAAAACCTTTAACATCCAGACAATCCTTATTTCTGAGAAGGTGGCAAGCCTTTAAGGAAGTGATATGTGCGCTTCTAGTTTACTGAAAATAATCAGATAATCATTTATGACATTAAAGGGTACCATGCCAAAGGGAAGAGCATCACAAAATGGATGCTGCTGCCACAGACGCAAGTCTGACCTCCTGCTGCTGGGAGTCCTTCCAGCGAGGGAGGCTTGGGCAATAGGTTTCCTGCCTTGGGAGGTGTTAGCACCACCCCAGACAGGACTTTGTGTATTGGGACAGGGAGGGCTGAAAGGATTGAGACACTGCCTGGGGCACACAAGGTGTCCCATGCATAGTCCAGTTCAAATTGGTGCTGGGGCTTCTCTTCCCCAGCTCTGGCGCGAAACTGGACAAAGGGAAAGGGGTATAACTGCCCCCTTCCCTGGTCCGACCCATAGGAGGGACCTAGCAGGTAATCCAGCCCCTAAGAATTGTATATAGGTAGGAGCTGAGTCTAGAGACTTTAGATTATCCTGACTGAAACATTAAAATGATACTCTGGACCTTCATCACTCTACTTTCGAAGAAGACAACTGAATAATCTCCCTTGTGGTCAAGGAGTGACCACCCTGCACAAGCACGCACCATCTAGCGATCGACAATTTGCTTTGCCGGTGCCTACCGCTGGAGCCCGAGCTCAGAGCCGGACAAGAACCAGATTCCCAGACATCCAACAGCCCGATCCACAGTCCCTGAAAAGCTGAGACCCGTGGAGGCGACGAGAGACGTGGGACTGGCCATCTTGAAAAGTCTGCGACCTGCTAACTGTGCAGCCCCCGAGGCCTCCTCAAAGCTGTGCATTGGGGATTGAGAAGCCTCAGCCCCGAGCAGCATCTGCACCAAAGATCAGCCCTGCACACTCCACAAGTTCTGTATGAGGGCCCTTTTGCATTTTCCTGCTTGACGCGTCTGCCCGGTCACTTGCCCGTTGGCTAGTGGCCATCTTGGCAACAAATCTGTGAAACTACACCACTGGTCTGGTTGCTCCAGATTTGCCCTTGCTTCCCTCAAAAGAAGCAGCCCCTCAGACCTTGCTGGTCTGATTAAGAAGCCTACATCGATTCCTGCGTGGGTTGCCTTTGCCAAGGCTTGTTGGCCCTAATCTTGAAGCCGACACTGCCGAAAGCGAGAACTTTTGTGGGACAGTCCGTGTCTGCCTTCTGGTTGTCATCAATGCCTCCTGGTCCACGTGGCTGCAGAGACAAGCTTCCCATCAGCACCTGATTGCAACACAACATCACCTGGTTCCATCCTGGTACCATCCTGGTCACTGGCTAGTGACTCAGACTCTGTCCCCTCTGCTTTCAGGTCCTCTACATCTTTGATCCACCCTTGGATCCACCCGGACTCTTCTCTTCTGGCCGCCTGCAGCATATTTTCTCCAAGGCTCCATAGATCTCCACGACAAAACCCGACACACTTTGGGACCTATGCACCCGCTTCCTGTGGGTTAGGTAACGCGAGTACTACGGTGCTCCTGTAGAGGTTTACACTCCTAGTTCCCTAGTTTCAAGTGGTTAAGTTCTATTCCAGTCGGAAGACTCCTAAATCTTTAACTTTATAACATTTACGCACCCGTTGACTTCTATGTGTGAACATGTGTGCCTTTAGACACTGCACACACATCCCGTGGGCCTCCTGCTCCCTAACCATTGTTAATCCAGTGTAGCCCCAGCGATTCCAAAGGCCCTAGGCCTTACCATTGTTCGTGACGTGGTACTTATACCACTTTTTTAATATATGGCTTAGTGTGCCACCCGGCACTATCCATAATTGTGCAACTGTTGTCTATTCTATTAAGTTACTTGTTTTGCGCTTGTGCTTCTGTGCTCATAAAGAGTTCAGGGGTTTGTTTAGAAATAAATACATATATATTTTGAATATATATCCTGTGTGGTGTCCTTTCATTTGGTATTAAAGGGATTGCATATTATAAAACAGCTGGCTTCACATGCCCTCTTGAGTTTAGCCTAAGACTGCTTTTTCCATGCTACCCCTAGGATAGCTGGTCTATAAGGTTGACTTTACAACCATCACCATAAGGGTTGTTTGGACTGGTGCAAGGTGCTCACTAGAATAGTGAACATCATATACCAGGCCAACTTCTCACAACCGGGCCTGTAACTATGCATGAAGGGGCTTAAAGGAAAGGGGCACACCTGAATGGAGCACAGACACTGAACGCTTTAGAATAGGTGAAATCTTCAGAAATAGAGGGGGAGCGGAGAAAGAGGCGGTGGGACAATAACAAGGGAAGAATAGGAGGGGCTATGAGAAGGGAGGCTTGGCTAGGAAGAGGAGAAATACACAACCACTCGAAGAAGCACGTAGCACACACATGAACACACATGAAGAAACCCAGAGAGAAACGCTGGCACACAGAGAGAGAAACACACATACACACAAAATGTTTACACCAGTACACACATATATACATATACACATAAACATACGTGCACACATATTAAGTAACACTCATGCATGAGTGCTGGGGGCTGGTGGCGACAAGAGAGTGGTGGTAGAAGGGACATGATCTAGCAACCACATACTGCAATTGGGGTAGGTGGAGGCCATGGAGAGAGTTATGGCTTAGTGCGAGACTCCTTCCTCCTCCCAAAAAAACAAAACATTGAATGTCCCAGAAAGGTCGCAAATCAATCTCCATGGACTTCAATTGTAAAGAAAAAATTTAGTTGGGCGAGTTGCGCACAAGACGTGCGGCTGCCATGATTTAATGTTACAAATAAAATGAGATGGATGAGCTGTGCTGTCCTTACGGCGAGTGTTGCACGGCCCCATTATGATATTGAAAGTGCGCATTGTGCGCTGCAAATAAAAATAATAATAAAAAGCGGTTGCCATTGCTAAAGGTGGCGTCCCACCAGCGCTCTTAAATAATTAGGCAAAGAGTTCTCCCTAAGGGCTAATGCAAGCAATACCGTAAGGACACACGTAAAAGTCTAGTCCTGATGGGAGGTTACAAAAGAAGACAGGAAGGTAGTAAGAAGGGACCCATGAGCCTATTAACAAATCAAAAACCAACATTCAGGAAGGACAGTCACAGCAGCCAATTGAAAAGATGGGCGGAGAGTGGGAGGACCTTCAAGTCCCTTCCTGAATACAGCCTGCCTCGCAGAGCAGCGCATGCGCTGCCCAAGCTCGACCTAAAAACCTTCCTAGCACATAATTCTAAGTCAAAACCATAAAGGTTTATTCAAATGTAAGAATCATTACTGAAGGCAAAATGTAATTAGTCAGTACAGTTTGAATCAGCCTCAATAATGTATCAAATAACGCAAGTGCGAGAGGATCAACATAAGGCCAATTTCAAAAGCAAGTAAATAGTCAGAACCAAAGTATAGTTCAGCAAAAGGATTAACACAGAGTTTATTCAAATAAAGTCAGAAAGAGTTTAAGTATACATCAAAAGACAAACTAGCATAGAGCCTGCACAGTTCCGAAAGCAAGAAGAGCCCAAGTATAGACAGACTGGCATGAAATCTACCTATGTTGATAGAAATTAAAAATCTGGTACATATCCCGAAAAGGGCTAATTTTATAGATTAGGGGCAGTGAAAGCCACACACTCTACATGGTGAGATCTGATACAATAGGGCTATTCTAATAAAGTTACCTAAACCAATTGCTTTACTCTTTGAGTACAACATTTTGGCGACATTTGGGGACTTTTCTGAAAAGAATCAACGCGTGCAAAGGAAAAAGACTATATTAAAACTTCATTTTGACCAAGTAAAGAAGGGAAAAGGTACTGGTGAAGAGGAAAAAAGAAGACTAAAGGTAAAAAAAGAAAATTTAAGTTTGGATGAAAAGTGCGTGTGTGACTGGCAAACAAACCCCATCAGTGACCCTGACATCGGTCGCCCTGAAACCAAGGTTTGCCAGATTGGATTTGTTTAATTTACCAGCGGCAGTGTGGAGTATCACTGTAGTCTGCCTGAAGATCAGTATTTAGCATCTTGATAAGGCAAAAGACATTACCTCTGTGACTGTTGAAAAGGAAAATGAAACTTTGGCAAGGCTCAAGAGATTAGCGCTGTAACTGTCAAAAAGAAAGAGATTAGCGCTGTGAGATTAGCATTGTTTTCTGTTGAAAAAAAAACTTTGTCAAGGCAGAAGAGATTAGCGCTGTGACTGTTAAAAAGGAACATAAAACTGTTGTAAGCCAGAAGAGACCAGCGCTGTAAACGTTTTAGAAAAAAAGTTTCACATGACAGAAGGCATTAGCGAGTTTAGGAACTTGGATCTGCGTGTTGCACAGTGTGATTATTTCAAAAACGGAAGAATTCGGCACATTACATTTATCGGTGATTTTGAATATTATTTCAAAAGTAAAGAGGTGGCTCGAGCGGAGTGGCGCGTGTCAAAAAGGAACTCACCGTTGATTCCCTGGAATGGTGCTGTACGTGGAGGCATCTGAGAGCGGCGTTGCAGGAAGCAGAAGCGGCGCGTGATTGTATCACAAACGAACATGGCGGACATCTTGGTTAAGGTGTCGCTAGGCAACTGGAAGCAGGAAGAGGAAGCAAGCGTCACGCCAGGAAGCGGCAGTGACGTAACGACGCTACGTGGCGGCCATTTTGGGTCAGTCTAGGCAACCTGTTTTAGCAGGGCAACATCACGTTTACATCACGTTTCAGTGAAGGAGCACCGTTTTTATTGGAACCGGGTGAGTTGAGCAGTAGCAAGTGCTGGAGTGAGCAACTCGTCTTGTGGATACATCGTGTCTCAGTGAAGGAGCACGATTTCGAATCACAACTCGGTGAGTGAAGTAGCATCAAGCAGTGTTTTTACAATAAGTCCTGTTGGAAGCTGCGTGCACAACGTTGTAAAGAGTGCAAGACTCATCTCTTGAAAGGAAAAGGAAAAGAAAAAGGAAGATTACTCAAGTGTCTGGTTTTTTTTTTTAAACAAAAAAAAACTGCGAGCGTGTAACAAGAGACAATACAACAAAACTGTAACTGCAATGGAGAACCATATTGTCATTACGACACTGCGGACACTGATGAGACAATTGTCGCTGAATTTGACTTACAGTACAATGCTATGGGTGCTTGAGGATGGGTGTAGTTTGTTTTGTGTATAAGTGGAGATCTAGGAGCTGTTTCACTTTTGGTTTTGTGTGTGAGTAGAGATCTTGGAGCTGCTTCACATTTGGTGTTGTGCATATCGTGGGTTTGTTGTGGCTATGTAGTATGTTGTCACTTGGTTATTTGAGGGCTATGCTGTATATAGTCACTCATTGGTTATAATGTTTGGGTGTCGGTGATTGTTTCACCTAGAGTTGTTACACAACTGGTGTTGTGTGTGAGTGTCTCTAGATGTTAGGCGACTCATTACTCATGTTTGTGGGGGGCTATGTAGTATATGGTCACCCCTTGGTTGTGTTGTTTGGGTGTCAAAGTTAATTTAGCAAGACTTGTTACACAGCTTACGTTGTGTGTGAGTGTGTCTGGATGTTTGGCGACTCATTAACTCATGTTTGTAGTGGCTATGTGGTATGTGGTCACTTGGTTATTTGAGAGCTATGCTGTATATGGTCACTCATTGGTTATTTGAGGGCTATGCTGTATATGGTCACTCTTTGGTTATTTGAGGGCTATGCTGTATATGGTCACTCATTGGTTATTTGAGGGCTATGCTGTATATGGTCACTCATTGGTTATTTTGTTTTGGTGTCGGTGATTGTTTCACCAAAGAGTTGTTACACAACTGGTGTTGTGTGTGAGTGTCTCTAGATGTTAGGCAACTCATTACTCATGTTTGTGGGGGCTATGTGGTATATGGTCACCCTTTGGTTGTGTTTGTTCCCAATGGATCTTGCGTGTGAGTTGGCGTCAGGTTGTTGAGCCACTCATTAGCACAAGTTGTTTGTCGCATATGTCCAGTTTGGGTTTGTTGTGTGCACCTGGTTTCCTGGCTACCCAAGTGCTTGTTGTATGCACGCGTGGTGCTGAGGTGTGCTTGTTGTGATTGTGTATTTTCCCGTAGTATGGATGAGTCATGTGAGTACTGTTACTTATGGTGTGCGCATTGTTTCCTGATATTTGTTGCATTAGTTGGTTCCTTTGTGTCGTGCTTGTTATACTGGTCTGGCCAGCTTGTATAATTAGTGGCATAAGGATGTAGGATGAAGATAGTTGTTTATTTCAGGAAGTAATGCGGTGCGGGATGTGTTAAAATTTATTGTATGTGTTGTTAATCTGTACTTTGGTGCATTGTGTTAATATTACTGACTATTTGTACTAGAGTGCATTCTATTGACAACCATTTTATTGCTTATTTGCAATTGTACCCATAACCAAGGGAGATATGTTATAACTTGTGTTTCCCTGCTGCTCAGCTGGTATGTATGTCATATGGATTGTTGGATGATTGGAATGTTGCTGTGCTGTGAATGTCAGTTGAGTGAGGGCTGATCAGCAGGACAGCTGCTCCTGATGGGGTTTCCTTTATATCTTAACTAACTAACTTAAATAAAGTAACTTGATCTATCTTACATGAAGTATCCATCTTCTCTTTGAGTACAACACTATTCTAATAAAGTTACCTAAACCAATTGCTTTAACATATTTCAGCACTGTGAAATAATTCTATCTTGCCTATTATCTGAAATGGAAGGACACAGAAGGCAAACATAGACTAGAAAACTAATTCTTGTAATTTAAGAGCACAATTATTGCTGTCACTGTAAAATGAATGTCAATGCAGGCTGACTAGACCACAGACATGTTAACTGAAGCCTGATTAACTGAACTTGATTAATACATTTGCACACATTTTTTCCACGGTGAACCACTTGCGTAGGAAACCTATTTGTGTTCCCTTTCCACCATGGTAACACATTTAGTAACTCTAATTTGGGCTGAAAGGTGATTTTGTGGCGAATTTGAATACATAATGTGCAGTCTTTTCCTGAGCAGTTTGTGCCACTTAGTGCATTACAAAATATGTGCTTTGAAACACCGTAATATTTAAAATTTCACAGCTCAGAATAAAGGGAAAACGTGAAGCATTGTTGCGCTATACTACATTCTGAGGGGCTTATTTATGATCCCTTTGGGCTGCGTCACTTTTTGTGATGCTGCGGCAGTGTACAAAATGCGCCACATTGCGCCATATTTACAAAATGACGCATCTAAGAATATGCATCACTTTGTAAAGCCCTGCACTACATTATACCTGCATCAGATATAATTTATGCAGGTTGGGCTCTTCCCCGTAAAAAAGTGTTGTAGAAGTGGCACAGTGAAATCTATGAGATTTCACTATGCCAATTCTAGGTCACCACTGCGTCAAAATCCTATGCCTGCCTCACAGCAGGCGTAAGACTGACGCAGGCGCCTTTAAAATGGGACTTGCTCATGTGTAATGACCCATTGCTGGAGTAGCGTAACTTTTGCGACACACTCCAGCAATGAGACATTACTGCGCCTACAGATACGTCAGAAATACTGACGCATCTGTCCAGGTCCATGTCTCTAAGATTTACAGATAAGTCTATATTTCTGACACATCTGTAAATCCTTGCGACATGGAGCGCCAAACAGTAAATAAGGCACATCGATGGTGTCCCAAGGAGGGCGCTCTGAAAAGTGTTGCATCGCTGTCTTCACCCAGCAATGCAACACTTTTCATAAATTAGGCCCTGAGTTGTGCAACTCGGAATGGACAGGAAAACCCTCCGCAACCGGTAAATACATAATTTGTACTGCAGTATGAGTATTTACAGAGTGCGAAATTATTGCACCAAATAGCTGACAACTCAAACTGAGGCCATAAGTACTTATTGATGTACTGGGAACCACTTTCTATGCAACATACAATTGTTTTCCCCCCAGAGAATCTTTGCCTATCTACCCAAAGGGCATAATTGTCTTATAAGGTTCAAGAATGTTATAGCCAAAAAATATATTACTCCAATGAATGTCATTCTTTCGCATAAAATACACTATATATTATTTTTGTTTATTTACCCAGGACCTGAATAAACTAGGTAGACGAAAAGGAATTCTTTAACTTGATTTTCAGCTTGTACTACACGTTTCCCTTTTCAAATGTTAGTCCATTGTACGTTCAGTCAACCTGCCTTCTAATAAATAAACCACTGCAGCTCTGCAAAACTGCCAGAAGCAAGGGCCTGCCAATACTGGCAGACGGCACATCCATTCCAGTGACACGACTTCATTACTGCTGAGTACACCCATCGGTCGGTTTGGAGAGCATTTTTCACATGCGCTTTTGCTTCTGCTTCCGGGAACTTCTTTTCCCGGAAGGGGGAATCCTGTAATTGACTACAGCTGCGATCGAAGCAGGTCTTACTGTCTGTATGGGTTTGCGTCGACAAAACTGGTGTCATTTCGACAGGATGTAGGAGTATGCATGCTTCTCGTCATGACGCGCTATTTTCTAACAGCATAACGGTGTATATTACAATATTCAATTTATAGTGTAATTATTGGGAAATCCAGAGCACTACACAAGTATAGTATTTTTGGTCTGCCAATCTAGCATACCAGACATATAATTTTCAAACAATCCAAACAAAGTCTGTTGACACGTAGGTTAGGAAAACAAACAAGATGATGGACGGAATGTTGCACAATGGAAAAAACATTGACCCCCAGTCACAGATCTGGGTTTAATCCATCGTTATTTTGCTCACCAAGCCACCCCAGTTCAGACATGGCCATATGCAAATCAGTCTTGACCCTGAGCCTCATGGGAACAGTCCAGCCCGAACTATCCTGGACCATCATATTGTGTGTTTTGCGACACGTAGGTCAGTATCAGATGAAAAACGCACAGCCGACACGTGTTGCGTCGAAAAGACAACTTTTTCAAGGCTCATAAGTCTTTTGAAGTGAGGTAAAATGATTTAAATGCACCTCACATGCAAGTGCCACAAAGAAGTCATTGGAGCTTCAAGGACAAATATGTTCAAAGTGAAAAGGTCTTAATTTCTTTTTTTAAGTTTCAAAAGTAAGTTTATTGAAATAAATCAGTTAATGAACATCATTTCGTACAAATAATCAATTATAGGAGTGGTAAATAAATGAATAGGCAAGTGGAAGGTAATAGCAATATATGGTTACATTAGAATAAGAAAGAAAAACATATTGGAGAATAAATAAGTCAAAAGGCAGAAAGAGTCAGGTTCATGTTAAACAGCAATGATACAAAAAAAAGATATATATATATAATAAAGCAAAAGGAAAGTGTAATGTTATCTCAAAATGGTATGTACGTAGTATTAACATGAAATGTAAAACAGTTCTAGTACAAAATAAAGGAAGTCAAGGAGGCTTAGCAACTTTTTGGAACAAAATCTGGGGAGTGAAGGATTTTTTCGCACTATTATCTAAGAAATGTGTGACAGGAGCCCATAGTTGTAATTGTTTTGTGGCAAGTGAAATTGGATAGACAAGAGTTGTGTCCAATCTATGATTGTGGCAGATAACATACCACCAGGCGAGATATGATAGTTTGGAAAAAGGTCTTAATTTCTAACGATCTCCGGATCAAAGTGTATACTTGCTTAAATAATGTTAGCTTTCCCCAACAGGTAAATGAGGACTGCTGGCAAACATGGACTAAAGTCGGCCAGATTTAGAGACCTGTGCCTATAGCGGCTTTTGTGGTCTCCCGACGTGTATTTTGATGGAACACATGTCAGCTGTGTATTTTTCATCTGATACTGACCTACGTGTCAACAGACTTTGGATTCTTTGAAAATTAAAAGCCCGATCTGCTATATTGGCAGACAGAAATACTATACTTGTGTGGTGCTCTGGATTTCCCAACAATTTGTCAATATATGGAATCTCAGTTTTTTCATATATTTATGTACACTGCTGAGGTAACGTAGTGTCGGTCTATTGTAGCACACATTACCTTTGTATTATATGTACTTGCCATAGATTGTGAGTGGATGTGCAAGCAGTCTGACATTATCAGCGCCATCTCTTTTCTTTGATTATAGTGTAATTAGCTGCCTGCACTATCTTATTACAGGTCCAAAGCTGTAAAACTTTGCCTAAAGTGGTAAAAGGCTTTTGTCATTTTACAGCTCGGCATGAATAGCACTTTGCTAATCCTATACTTGTAGATTTTGCTGTATAAATGGCTAAAGGCTTTGCCCCTTTCTAGCTTGGTGTGGATGACACTGTGCTAATTCTATGCTTAAAAACCTTGCTAGAAAAACAGACATTTGAGGCGAGCAGATTCAGAATGTCGCTGGTGTTGCAGGGTGCTCTATATAGGAGCTGCTCTCCACCTAAATTTGGGAACTAACCAGAGTTCTTTGCTTCCTTATATATATCTATATATATATATATATATATTCTTCCCAAACGTGACCTTTAAGCGGCGGGCACAGCTGCTGGTTCGGCTTTGGGGGGTCAGGCCATATGCCCCTGAAATAAGAGCCAACAAGAAGAATACGCCGAACTCCCAGAAGTGTGCTTAAATCCTTTTATATTAGACACACAGCAAGCTTTCAGTCTTTAAAATGCCACAAGTGCCACTACGCGTTTCAACTTCTGTCTTCCTCAGGTGGCACTGGTTCACAGCGAGGGATGAACCAGTGCCACCTGAGGAAGACAGAAGTTGAAACGCTTAGTGGCACTTATGGCATTTTAAAGACTGGGAGCTTGCTGTGTGTCAAATATAAAAGGATTAAATCACACTTCTGTGAGTTTGGCGTATTCTTCTTGTTGGCTCATATATATATATATATATATATATTCACTGAAAAAACCATGTCATTTGAGATGTCATCAGTGATGTCATCAGTGATGTCTCGATCCTACCGAGAGACAAGATGGCGGCCGCTCCGGACTGTTTAGAATGTTGACAGACACCGGAGAACCAAATCAGCTTCGCATCGCAAAGTTCCGTTACGCGAAAAGTACGCGAACCGGAGCGCTGCTCGGAGCGTTGTTACAGATATATATCTTATTTTAAACGTTAATTTCTCAAAATCCACTGAAGCACATATATTGAGACCTAGCAAAGGCACATCGGGCTAACAGTCCCTACAATTTTGCCAAGTTTCGTGCAAATCCATTCAGCCGTTCGAGCTAAAAGTGAGGCCAACCGCCCTATGGAAAAATGAATGGGAAAAACGCGTTTTGGGACCCCCCTTTTTTCTCGGCCCCCCTTTGACGACCCCCCCCCAATTTTCAGGAGCTGCTCAGAAACAAAATGTGCCATTTTCCTGAAAATTTCTGCCAATTCCGTCCACAAACGCCAAAGTTATTAGACATAGAATTTTCAAAAGTTCCATAGAGAAAAAATCCTAACTATATATACCATATACCTACTGGCTATCGCCAGTAGGTAATATATATATATATATATATATATATATATATATATATATATATATATATATATATATATATATATATATATATATATATATATATATATATATATATATATGTATATTTATATATATATATATATATATATATATATATATTACCTACTGGTGGTCGCCAGTAGGTAGTTATAGTTAGGATTTTTTTCAATGCAAAATCTCAAAATTCTATTGTCAATAACTTTGGCGTCGGTTGACGAATCTGCCTGAAAATTTTCTCAAATTTGCCTCGCAGAGCTCCGTTCCTTCCCTGAAAGTTTGGGGGGGATTCGTCAAGTGGGGGCCGAGATAAAAGGGGGGTCCCAAAACGTGTTTTCCCCATGTTCATTTCCGTAGGGCGGTCAAACTCACTTTTAGCCCGAACGGCTGAATGGATTTGCACCAAACTTGGCAAAATTGTAGGGACTGGTAGCCCGATGTGCCTTTGCTATGTCTCAAGATATGTGCTCCAGTGGTTTTTACGAAAATTAACTTTGAAAAAATATATATTGGGCTATATATATGTTAGAGCCCAAATGTAGCCCAATGCAGCCCAATGTAGCCCAATGTAGCCCAAAGATGGCCACCAGAGACAAAAAAAAACCAAATGTAGCCCAAATATCAGCCAGATGTAGCCCAACTATAGCCCAATGACAGAATGTCCCAGAGTGTTCTAAAGAACAACTAGAGCGCTAACAGTCTTACTCATGACAAACGTATGGCACACCTGAAGTCATCTTGATTGGAATAAAGTGTTAACACTTAAAACATTTAATTTGCAAAGGAACAAAATGAGGGGGTTCATTTTGCCATAGAAACTATGATTAGTGCTGAAGAAAGAAAAATTAGGGCACATTTTGAGTGACTTCTCAAATCCTCTTATATTTCATTAAACAAATTCTGATATGCAGTCTCCCAAGATGTCCACCAGAGACAAAAGAGCCCAAATGTAGCTCAAATATCAGCCAGATGTAGCCCAACTATAGCCCAATGACAGAATGTCCCAGAGTGTTCTAAAGAACAACTAGAATGCTAACAGTCTTACTTATGACAAAAGTATGGCACACCTGAAGTCATCTTGATTGGAATAAAGTGGTAACACGTAATACATTTAATTTGAAAAGGAACAAAATGAGGGGTTTCATTTTGCCATAGAAATGTTATATATATATATATATATATATATATATATATATATATATATATATATATATATATATATATATATATATATATATATATATATATATACACTGAAAAAACCATAGATTATAGACCACATATAGGGGGTCATTAGGATTGCGGTTTTTCTGCATCCTTGGGGCCGGCGGAAGCCACCGCCGGCCCCGAGGATGCGGAAAAACCGCAGCGGACTGACCAAGGACCCACCACCACATTAGGATGGCTGGTGGGTCCTGGTTTCCGTCCGCAGCTTTTCCGCCGCGGTCGGCTTACAACCGCGGCGGAAAAGCATTAATATGGTGACGGTGTCTTCCAGACACCGTCCACCATATTAGGATGGGCAGTACAATATGCTTTTCCGCGGCGGGTTTTCCGCTGTGGAAAAGCATACGGAACTTCACTGCGGGGGCCCGTTGCGGGCCCCCTAGGTGAAGGGGGGGTGGGGGTGCACATGGGGGGTACCTATGGTACCCCCCTGCATTTGCGTGCACAAAGCAGCAGGCACCGCGCGGTGCCTGCCGCTTTGTGCACGCAAATGCTGTGCATGCTTTTTTAACATTGCGGCGGGTGCAGCTTCAAGCTGCACCCGCCGCAATGTTAAAGATTGAGGATGTGACCGCCACCCTGGCGGTCACATCCTAATCTGCACGGAGGGACCTCCGCAGCTTCTGCGGAAGGTCCCTCCTACTCTATGGTGGCGGACAGACTCAGGTCCGTCCGCCATCATAATCGGCCCCATAGTTAGGAATTACCATTTACAAAACCTTATTTTACTCACACAAAACCATTGAAATTTGCATATATAGTTAGTTGCACTAACTATATATCGCGCACGGGGGCGTGGCAAACCGGGCAACGAGATGGCCGCTCTGGGAGCGTGCTCTGCCGGCTGCACACACTAATCCTGGATTAATCCTGCTCCGCGCTCTCGAGGGGCCCTGCTCTGCACACGGGTCGACGGCGGGCACCCAGCTGACCCTTCGGCCAAACTTTGCTGTGTACCGGACGCCGGGAGACGGAGCTGTGGCCTCGGGCGTTCTGGCCAAGCTGACGCGGAATCGGAGACCCACTGCTGCGGAGCCTGAACCGGGCGACGTGGCCAACTACAGCCCGGGGATTGAAGGGCCTCCTGGTATCCTCCGAGCGGCGACGGACGGGCCCGCATACGGACACGCCGCTTATTCAGGCTGCACCGGTGGGACGCTGCTACAAGGGGGCGGCAGTTTATGGCTCAGCTGGCCCAGCGAACACGAGTGCACTAGCGCAGGGCTCCCGGAGGCAGGCATTGGCGAGGCACTGGAGGCGGGTCTGCCATTTTGCTTAGGAGATTGGCGCTCGGAGGAGGTGGCGCGCAGATTCGTCCCGAGAGCCAAGGCCTGGGAGAGACCCCAACACACGGCGGGAGAACGATGAAGGACGGCTCTACGAGGGGGAGCATTTGACAACTTGCGCCCCTCACGCTTGGACACTGGGGCTAGTTCTGGCGTCACCGATCTGCCCAATAAGACACTGTGAGTACCCACATCTGAGGCCATATACCAGCGCCTACGGGCGCCCGCTGTCCAGTGATGTTATTCCGATCCCCCACGGCGCTCTTGTGCATGTCACGATTGGGCTGCTCCAGCGCGCCACGCCTTTGACGTGTCCGCCATTTTGGGGTAGTGCTCTGTGCTGGGCTGACCACTTCCTGCAGATCGTTCCTCCCTGAAGACCCAAGCCGCCCTACGAGAACACACACACGGAGGAAATACGACTTGTCTGTGTCATATACGCATAGCCCCCCAAGCTCTGCTAGTGCTAGTGGGTTGCCTTGTTTAGACTTGCGGATACACCCACGTGGCCCTCTGAACTGTGCACCCCGCTACGTGACACACTTTCAGATCCAAGATGGGAGGGAGAAACGACGCGCGGCAGCCCAAGCTCAATTTTGAACAAAAACGCCAGGCTAAGCAAAATGCGGCTGAGCAAGATAAAGATGAGTCTTCCTCACAAGGGGCTGCTGCAGACATTGACTTTGGTGCACTGATAATGGAAGTCAGATCCAGTCTGAAAAGCATAGACACCAAAATGGATGCCATGTCCTCACAGCTGGAATTGGTTAAGACTAAGGTGGACGCACATGAAACTAGGTTGGACTGCCTGGAAAACAGACATACCGAGTGCTGTGAGTTCCAACTAAGCATGGGCGGAAAATCCGTTTCGCTCGCGGATTTTGCGGATTTTCGGTAAATTCGCAATCCGCGAGATCCGCGAATCTCCCGCAAAATCCGCAAATCGGCGAGCAGCGGATTTTATGGCTTGCTCGCACTGTTCGCGTGAGTTCGCGGCTTGCCAGTACAACTTCGCACCCCGCGAGTAAGTGCTAAATTGCAGAAATACGATCTTAGCAAAACTGAAACTACTTACCAGGTTCAAAAGTTCAGGCTCATCATTAGTAGCCATTTCCTGTAGTGCTTCCTGAGGGGCCCCTCCAGAGTTCAGTTGCCAGTTGCAACTATTATGTGACCCTGCTCTAAACCTCAGAATAGTTACACATATGCCACAAAGGTCCTGAATTACAGCTAAGGGAGACAAGCAGGAGCCAGGCTGGAAGTTAAAATCCATTAATCAGCCCCTAATTCATTATTGTCAGTTGGGGCAGGGCAGGTGTTGTAACTAATTTTGCAACAATGAAAGCACTTAGCAAGTGCAAAAGATCACTAATCAGGAAGCACTAAGGAAGCAGGTGCCAGCTAAAAAAATATTCTGTGACACATTAATCAGCCCCAAATTAATTCAGGTCACTTGAGGCAGGGAAGGTGTGCTTTGCTTTGCCGAAAATAATGTACACTGGACAACCAGAGGGTGTGGTGATGAAACAGAGGGTGGCATGGGTGGGCCAGAGGGTGGCATGAGTAGTCAGAGAGTGGCAGTGGTGACAGAGAGTGGCAGTGATGAAGAAGAGTGTCCCAAACAGGCTGGACACGTAGAAACAACAAGTTCGCAAAACTTGCGACCCGACAGGTAAGTTCGCAAATTGCGAAATTGTAAAAACCCTCGCGAACTGGCAGAAACACGCGCGAACACAAAAAAAAAAAAATCCGCAAATTCGCGGGAATTCGCGGATTTTGCGGATTGCGAGTTCGCAAATCCGCAAAATTCGCGAACGCGAGATTCGCAAAATTCGCTTATGCTTAGTTCCAACAACACGCCAAGCAACACATCACAAACATTGAAAAAGAATTGGAGTCCCTACGGGCTAAGACAGACAATTTGGAGGCGCGTTCCCGGAAATCAAACATTCGCATCACGGGAATTCCGGAAACGGCGAACACTGGCAGAATGGAGGTTTTTGTAGCAGACCTCCTACACGAACTCTTCGACCCGGACCTCTCACAGGTATTTACAGTCGAAAGGGCGCATGGATCACTTGGAAAGAAGCTTCCGGTGGGTGCACCGCCACGCCCTATTCTTGTTAAACTTCTAAATTACCAGGACAGAGACCTCATCCTCCGCCTAGCTAGGGAGAAGGGTAAAATCACACACAAAGGAAATAATATATCCTTCTACCCTGACTTTACCCCCCTGGTTCAGGCCGCCCGTAAGGAATTCTTGCCGGCCAAAAGACTGTTACTGCAATCTGGTGTCCTATACTCTCTCTTGTATCCGGCAAAACTGAAGGTAGTGCATGAGAGCACCACACATTTCTTTACAGATGCACAATCCACACTAAAATTTGCAAAACACATTTGCGGTCCCGGGGCGAGACAGAAATCGCCGACACTGGGGGGTGAATCGGAACAGCTCAGTGATAATGATTGAATATTTTGCTGTTATGCACACTGTGATATCATCTTTATGAGTCTCCCTTACTTTGCTTAAGTTGTCCATTCCCCCCCGCACTTTCCATTGTTCTACCTGCCTTAATTTGGGTTGGGGTGGGGACGGAGGAGTGGCCCCCATTGCGTATATGAGGTTGCTGGTTCACACTACATTTCTTGTGCTCTGCTGAGGTGGCGGTGGTTGACCCTGCGGTGGGGTAACCTTTTGAGTTGTGGAGGTTCCCATTTAAGTGCAGCCACCCTGCGCAAACAGGGGTGTATGCCAGGAGCATCACGCCCCCATGGGGTGTCTCCCACTGTTTCTGTTTCTAGTTTGCCAACACGCTATGCGTGTCTTTGTAAGGGATTTATCAAAACCTGATTGGGGGTTGGTGAGGGTGGGGGGAGTTGTGGAGTTGGTGCAATAGAGGATTCAGTACAACAAACGATATGTACGTGGTATTGCTATGCTCATACTGGGTTGGTTTGTCCGAGGGTACTGTGTCGTGCAGGGCACTGGAACATGTTGAATTGAAAGAGGTACGAAACGGGAGGCGTTAAGTTGTGGACATGGAACATTAGGGGACTAGGGGACTATAAAAAGGCCAGACTGATGCATGGGATGCTTGCTAGACATAATGTGGATATATGTTTTCTGCAGGAGACACACATCAACTCCACTCCTTCGCCTAGATTAAAACACTCTAGATGGTCACAGGTATACTCTGCTATTTATTCCAGCTATGCTAGGGGTGTGGCGATACTTGTCCGCAGGGGCCTAGACTGGAAGGAACATGACATTTTACTGGACAAGGAGGGGAGATATGTTATTGCACATGGCTTATTTCAAGGCAGGCCGCTAGTACTTGCGGCTATTTACGGCCCGAATGTGGAAGACCCGGAATTTTGTCGGAATGTTTGGGCTAAGGTCATGCTACTAGATTGTTCACAGATTGTCTTGGGGGTGATTTCAATGTGGTGCTTAGTGACGAATTGGATTGCAGAGGCGCGGGCAAACCCACACATGCTAGAGCTCGCCAGGCGATTCTTGATGTAATGGATGAGGGTCTGTTGTCAGATGTATGGAGATCTAGACATCCCGGGGACACGGTGGGAACATGCATATCGAGCAATCATGCTGCCTGGTCCCGCCTGGACTACTGGCTGGTGTCTCCTGACGTGGCATCGTGGGCGGTAGAGGTGGACATACAGGCCAGATCACTCTCAGACCATGCCCCCTGCCTGTTGGAGTTAAAGGTACCCGATGCCCCTAAAAGAGCATTTTCCTGGCACCTGCCCCCCCATGCACTCACTGACTCTGCCTTCACTGAAGAAATTAGAATGGATATTGTGAAATATTTTGAAGAAAATGAGGGCTCGGCGTCAACTGAGGCTATAGTGTGGAACGCATTCAAGGCGGTAATTCGGGGCCAGTGTATCTCTAGACAGGCCGGGGTGTTGCGGGCTATTCGGCACACTCTGAATCAGCTTGAGAGAGAGTTAAAAGAGCTAGACCTGGCCTTCTGCCGGGACCCCTCACCAGAGTTAGCAGGTCAGATGAAATCCAAACTGATTGCCTTTAATGAGGAAGCACAACGAGAGGTTAAATTCCTGGGAAAACAAGCAGAAGCCCGCAGGTACGGGGAAGGGGATAGGCCAAGCAGAACACTGGCAAGACTGATTTCTCCTCGCTCGCAAACACACTACATACACGCCATCAGGAACAGTGAGGGGACACTTGTTGTGGGGCAAGAAGCTGTGCTTGACACGTGTGCCGAGTTTTACAAGTCCCTGTACACCACTAGACAGCCCACGATCCCAGCGTCTCTGGAAAGCTTCCTGGACTCCATTGCCATTGTTTGGTTCAATGATTTCCACCGACGTTAGATGGATGTCCCTGTAACTGTCCAGGATATAGCCCAGGTAATTAAAAGCATGCCTGCGAACAAAGCCCCGGGCCCGGATGGTCTGACGACAGGTCCTTGATTCATTCCGACCTCTTTCCCTGATCAATGTTGATGCCAAGATTTATGCAAAAATCCTTGCGGACAGACTGCAACCCTTGTTGCCGATGGTGGCACTCCCGGATCAGTCGGGGTTTATACCTGGCCGAGCCACGTCACACAATCTCAGGACAATATTTTCCATTTTGCATTACTTACATCCCTCCATACAGGCCGCAGTCATTTTCTTGGATGCCACTAAAGCATTTGATTCGCTTGAATGGCCCTACCTGTTTAGGATTCTAGGTAGGATGGGCTTTAGCCCACTCTTCATAAATTTGATCAAGTTGCTGTATGATGCTCCCAGGGCACGAGTAAGCCTGAATGGGCTTATATCCCAGCCATTTGCCATGTCCCTGTTAAAAAGGGTTCCAAAGACAACCGGTAACCAAAGACCCTTTTATGTTGCCCGGCGGTATCGCCTCTATGACCCACCAATATTAATCAATGAAGAAGCAGGCGCTGGAGACTGGAAGGCAGGAAACGAGGATTTTATTCTCTCCGGAGGAGAACACATCAATTCAGACAGCAAGTATCGTCACGAGGTGCTCTAACCACATCTCTGAGGCCTGGCCTCTTATACTAGGGTTTATGACCTTTATTGCACATAACACATTCTCGCAATACTTTAGTACTTGAAAGAACATCCTCGGAATCTCCCCTTCAGACCCGTTCCCACATACATTTACAGTTGGATTCCCCACCCCGGTCACAACAGGTGATGGTTGTCGCACAGCAGGGCATTCCGCCGATTCACGGAATGCATGGGGTTGGTCGGATCTCATGGGGTGGGGGCTTTGATCGATTCGGGGGTCTTTTGATGGGGAGGGGAAGCTTCCTACTGTACGGGGTAATAAACAGTATCCGCAGAGCCAGGTGGCGGCCTGGGAACAAGGAAGACAAACGGGGACACAGGAAAAAGGGGGTTTGCATCAAAAGGGTTTGAGGCCATGAAAGGAATGAGGGGAGGTGTCGCGCTGGGAACAGGATGGGATTCCGTGGTGAAGCTGCGCTGAAGAGGGGTTTATGACCCAAGGCATGAGAGAGCGGGGGTTGTCAGCGTGCGGGGGAATGCTTGCGAGGTTAAGAGAGAGAGAGACGCGCTGGCTATCAGCGAAGGGGCAGGGAGGCCATGGTGCTCAAAATGGCTGCCGCTTACGCGCACGAATGGGCTTGGAAAAGGGGCAAGATGGCGCCGATAATGTTCACCAAGTTTGTATTTATTTTCCACAGTCCTCCCTTTAACATTTCCAAGACATCTTGCTGGCCTATTTCCTATCTACACCTATATGCAGCGATCATAAGTAAGGGAGAGGGGACTTAGGCGAAAGAACTGTACATAAACATCACATTATAAACATCATATTGAAAAATCTCATCATTTAGTAGGCGGGTTCATCGTTAAGTTGGTTGCAGAAAAAGTCATCGTAATGCAATATCAGACTAGAATTACGTAGCGAGGGCGTTGGGTACAGATCATAGAATAAGAACTGGTAAGTTATCATATAAGTAAGTCCTTTTTGTATACGGCGGGTGCATAGTCAGTCCAATGGTGATTGGGAGAGAAAGGAGATACAGTAAAAAATATCAGAGTTCTCGTTGTCCTTTGTCGTCTTCTGTCAGCACTGTTGAGCACCTGGATTACCTATCAACAGAAATGTTCATGTGGATTGAGTTGTTGGGGGTCTGCGGGTAGGGGTGCATTCTGTTTGGTTTTCGTCAGACCTCGTAGGAGAAATGCGTTACGGTTTTGGAGCAGGTGCATCTTCTTCCGTAATGCAGAGCATAGATTTTGCAATGGAAAATGCAATTGTTCCAGAATTGTGAGATCTGTTCGTTTCTTGAGTCTCTGTGGTGGGCATTTCCTGTTGCTTCCATCATCTTCAGGGTGCTTGGTAGCGGGCAGAACCACAGACTTTGTTTATCTTTTCTTCGGGGGCGACCCTTGGTGGAGTTCTAGGTCACCGTTCTGGGATTTAACATAGTTCGTGGTCTACTTAGTCGGAGCTCCCTCCCTTCTGACGCAGGGAGTACTCTTCTCTGGGTAGCTCAGTAGGATTTGGAGGAACTTGGGAGTTCGGGTGGAAAGGTGCGGGTGTGAACAGTCCTTATGGTAGGTCGGAGGAGGAGGGGATGGAGCAAGGCCAAGTCGGGAACAGATCAGGGGGACGGAGGGTTTGCGACAGGCGGGTCCGTAACCATGTTCAGAGAGCGGGGACTTTTTGGCACACGTTGATCATAGAGCAGGGGCTTCAGGTCAGCCCTTTCCTTAGCTTTGTTTGAAACAGTGCCCCGTCCTGCGACTCCTTACTGCTGTGGTCTCGCCTCGGCCTCCGTCGCTGATGTTCCACCATCCGCAGTCAGGCCGCGTGCTCCCACATCCGGTCTCTTTCCCCTCCGACAGTGATACCCTTAAATGAGTGTTGAAAAGACAGTCTTTAGAGATTTTGCAGAAAAAGGTAATTACATAAATCTATTTTCTCTCCCAACACCAAGCAACTGGGGTAAGCACTCGCTACATTTGAGATTTTTGCGGCTAACGTATAAACAATTGATGATGGATTTGCTGGATTCCTTACAACTTCCTTTTGTTGGCTAATTCTTTGACGCTTTGATGATTATTACGTTCATTTGTCATATGTCTATTATAGTAGATGTCAGTTCTTCTGGCAGAGACCCATTTCCCTAGTACGAGTCTTGCAAGGCTAGGCTGGTCTTCAGGGCCTTGTATTTTACAAAAAGTGCAACGTGCTATTCACCATAGTCTGATAGGCATCCTTCTGAGGGACGAACATAGGCTAAACAAGTCTTCATCACATCAAAACATCTTATTTTCAGCAAGGCTTACAGCAACAAGGTCTTTCGATTTTCGATCTAATTTTTAACTTTGCATACATCTTTCTAACTTTCTATATAAATCCTCGCAACCTGGTTACTACAAAAACTCGGGGGGGTGGTTTGCGATAATTATTAAACTTATCCTCGGGGAAGGTGGGATCTTATGAAAAACGATTAGGAACACAGCGAATCGGAGCAAGGGGCGTTTTTCAAGTTCTCGTTCAGGGCGGCTGATACCAAACTGGGGGCATTTTGGGTAGATGGGGGTGTCTCGATCATTTCTTACAGCTTGGGGTACTGAGACAATTTTCAATGGGGATGGTCGCATTACCACAGACACATTTTATCATAGAAGCCACTGACAAATAGTTCCCTGAGAGTGGGTCAAATTTAGGGAACCTTAGTCGTCTTACCTGTCCCTTTCCTATCGGCCAATTTAAATTTCATCCATATTTTAGTAGAAAAGGAGAGGTAGTAACGTGGTATCGATACAATTTTATTTAGGACAAATTTGTGCAAATACTTGTGGTATTTGGGGCCAATCAGGAGGTGCACCAGGTTCGCCAATTAGGTGCCAGTTGCTAGGAAGAGGGAAAGTGTGGAGGGGTGGAAGAGTGAGTGAGAGAGAGAGAGAGAGAGAGAGAGAGGGAGAGAGAGAGAGAGAGTAAGAGAGAGAGAGAGAGAGAGAGAGAGAGACAATAGGCAAAACAGTATACATGGGACATAGAGAATGACCGTGTATTGTTTGGGCTATTCAGTGCGTTACCCAACGTTAGACGTTTCGGGTCTGTGTTAGGATGTAAAAAAAGCATGCAGTTTTGGGACAGAAAAGCATTAGATCTAGTACAAAAAGGTCGTGCATTGGGTAGGGTGTCCTTTTTGTGTCGTCTTGCAGCGGTAGTCCGTTTTCATGCATCGGGCGTGACGTGGTTCCAGATCCCTTATGATACTCTAATCGGGATTCTAATGTAACCTGCAGAGGGAAAAAGGGGGAAAAAAGGGGGGGGTAGGGGGACAACATTCGAACACATCAAATGTATGGGCACGAAAGTCCTTTACTTACCACATACTCGTACTTATCTCTTCGGGATATAATCCCTTAGGGTTCTGGTTTCCTAAAGTCATGGGGGCAGGCAATGTGATAGGTTGTTCATGGGGAGGTTCGAGGATGGCATTAAGGATCGTGTGTAGTGAAAACGCTAAAAAGAGGAATCAGAGGTGCCTAGCGTGAGGTACCCGGTTTTGTAGATGTATCCGGCCATCGGGATCCCTAAATCATTCCCAAAGCTGTGATGTTCTAAGGCATATCAGTTCTTCGTTCAACCCTGTACCTTAGTACCTTCGATCACCATATCTTCATAACATTTTATCAATCACACCGTTTTACTTTACCCATTCTCAGAAGTCGAGGTCCTTCTTCATACGTCAGTTCCTGAGCTTAGTCGCATATCTTGGAGGCAGCGTATCATACCTTCGATTCGACCATCAACCCAGGGCCGAACAACCATTTCTCGGATAACCTTAAAAAAAGAGCAGAACAGTTGCGCACAGAAAAACCCTCCCACCGATACCCGCATTCACAAAAGTATGCGATGCCTATCCATAGCTTTTTAAGACCTTTATTTGTAGAATTATTCAGTACGTGAAATGTGAGAGCGCAATTCATATTTTGCCCTGACATGTCGTCGATGGAAGCACATACAGTAGGGGGTTATTTTGTAGCACAAGAACATGTAAAAAAGGTCTAATTAATTATTTGCAAGTAACCAAAAACATTTCATTGCGTGACGAAGGAATCAGGGGCATTTCAGTTCATAAATGGAAACACAGTCAAGCTCATCGTAATCACATTTCCTAGATGTAAACCGCGGGTGTGCATCATAAGCGACGTTATGTATCAGTTACAACAAATATCAAAAATAAATTGTTCGTTGAAATCAACATTTTACGGAACCCTTCTTAAATGTTCGCCAAGTGAACCCTCCTCCCTTTAACATCGAGTGCGCAATGGTTCGTATATATATATATATATATATATATATCTTAGTACATCAAGTTTCATTAGCTAAGGAACACCACGAGGCATCCGTTAGTTTCCATTGATACCAGCGCCATTTTGGGCGAGGCCGGTTTAGTCCGGAAGTAGCATCAGGGGCAAAATATCCCCGACAATTGGCGGTTGGACCAGAGTCCCTTTCGGCAGTTCAAAAGAAAACTGTGCTAACAGAGGGGCTGGTGGTGTGGACCGTCAATCAAGAGAGGGAGGGGGTAGAGTCTCTCTTACCGGGTCATGTTGATGTTCAGCCGGAACTTGCTCGAGTTCGTTAGCCCATAATGTTCCTGGGTCGTTCAGACGGAAGTTGATGCAGACACGAGAGCACCGCCATCTTGTTGCTGTGCCGTGGTTATTTCATTTGAGATCAATGCAACTGTTCCTCACCGGAAGCCTGAAGGGGCCGAGGGCTCTTGGGACTTTGGTAGAATCTTCAAAGTCGAGGGGATGTTTGTCGATGGTGGGGGCTTGCGCCCAGGTGGGCAAGCGCCCGAGTTGCAATTTCGGACAAAGTTACTCCAGCGGCCTAGACCCGCCTTTCGAGGGCCCAGACGCCATTTTGAGACCCTGCAGCAACCGCCCTTCGTTGTATCTATCAGGAGAGGAAGAAACTTCTTGTGATGGCGAAAGACGGAGCATCATGTTGCTGGAGCAGGACATTTTGGTTCGGGGCGCCAGGGTGCAGCAGTGGAGCCTTCATCTGGGGAGGTGAGGGAGGCTCACCCGTGCCGTCTCCCTCTCCCGGCGCATCCTACACCGTCCCTAGGAATCAGGGGCGCACATGATGACCACCCTACACCCCTGATTCCGACTCTTGGGGGACCACTGTACATCCGGTGCTCCGTAAATATGCCCGTCGGACATTGTATGTCCTGTACTATGCAAGTATACCAGCCGGGTCTTGTATGTCCTGTGCTGAGAAAATATACCAGTCGGGCATTATGTGTCCTGTGCAGCGTAGGTATATGGCCGTCGCCCGGCTGGAGGACATCGGCGCCGGGCCAGGGCAGGGAAGCCTCCTACCTGTGGAGGTGGAAGAGGCTCGTCCGCGTCGCCTCTTCCTCCCTGCCCACCCTGCATCCGTTCGATGGAGAAATTCGTGATGGCCGGACCAGGAGATACGAGGGAGGGGGTCATTTGCAGCCGCCCCCTCCCTACTCGCGGCCCGGGGGACGCCATCCCTGGAAGGGTAGTATGGAAAGACCATTTCATTGCCTGCTTTGTGGAGTCTCCAGTACCTTCTCGCCAGCGATCTCTTTTTGGCCCATGGTTGCTGGCAGGCCCCGCCCCACACGTGCTATGTGTTTCGGATGGGCGGGACCATCGAACTGTTACATTGGAGGACTTCCGGAGTGAGCATAATATGTTTTGTATTTTCCCTATTAGTAAAGTTTGCTTTTTAGAGAGTTCTACTAGTTATTCTATTTACTGTTGGTTGTGTGTTTTACCGTAATTAAATCCTAAGTTATATAATAGACGCTTGGCTTTCTTGAGTCTTTTCTCTAACGGGGGGTTGTTTACACTGACCTGCAGTTGTGTTTGTTTTTCAGAGTGGGGGAGCAACAGAGAGCAATCAGTCCCAGAACTCTAACATGTCGTTAAAATTGGTCTGACGAAATCTGTGCCACCGAGCATAATCGAACGGGGTGGTTCTATCTGTCCTGTCCGTACTAGTCTGATTGGTTTTTATTTCGTGCCTTTTCCCTTTCTGTCGGCCTGTCCTTTCTGTCGACCCTCCATTCCTACCTATGCTCTGCAAAGTCGGACATTGGGCTTTCCAGTGCCCGAGACATTTACAGAAAGCACATTGGTTTTGTTTTAAATCTGTCCGTCCTGTGCGTAATGTCGGGGGATTACCTTCGGGTCGTTGTGTTCCGGGGTTGGCTTGTCGGCACATCCCTTTACACCGTTCGCTTTTCATGTCTACTTCTCGAGACGGTGCCATCGCTGGCCCTTCCCTTTGCCTACTAGACGTTTGGAGGGTTGTCCGTCGTGTCCCTTCACCTTCTCCGAATTCGTCGCCTTCCCTTCGTCGTGCGGCTTCTTTGCGCCACATACCGAGACTATCGAGCATAATAGGTGTTGTTTCATTCCTACGAAGGGCTATTTCTACTGTTTCTATTTTGTCGAGATCAAAGGATCCTCTCAGTGGCCACTGTCTTTCTCGATCCTTTTTCGTATATTTATGCCACAGCTCACTATAGGCTATAGCAATTAATCCATGCTTCATGAACATGTCCTTATTAGGGGTGCCTTCCAGCGGAGCCGGATGGTTCATCTCTAATAAGCGGTCCGGGCAAAACAGGCTACTAACCAGTGGGGAGAAGACAGGCATGACGGATCACAATGGGATAATAGTCAGCACTACCTATCTTATCACTGCGCGCAAAGACTAGACAGAATATTTCTATTCTACGTTGTTTGCACGTAGTGAATACCTCATGAACCAATTCTGAGCAATCAATGTTAGGTCAAAAATAAAAAATCAATATGGTCAATGGGGAGAATAAGTAGGCTCGCAAAGGTTCGCGTCACCTACCCTTTCACTATCTGTAAAGAGGGGACCTATTTTTCCCTGTTTGCAGACAGAGAATCTCCAGAAAACAATCTATAACAGTTAATCAATGGGGGGAAGGGGCAATTGTTCAGTGGGGGAGAAAGATAGGTCCGACGGGTGCGTACCTATCCTTCGCTGTTTATAAAGGGAGAGCCTGTTGTTTCTCCGTTTGTAGACAGTGAATCTCCAATAAATTAACAAAAAGTAATACTAGTATTTTCTCAACAATTATCAATTACTTTCAATTATCTATCACTTTCGCAATTCGTCGTGTTTACACGACCTTACCCGGACCGGATGGACAGTTTCTCGTCTTCCGAATCCAGCGCCCGATCGTCCTCTTCTCTTCGTACTTCTCGTGGCACTCCTGATGGTTCCCAGTCAGGACCGCAGATCACTCGAGAGAGGTCTGTTCGGAACCAGTGAAGTTCGGATGATCGGCTGTCAGACGAGGGTCTATCGGACAGGGTACCTTCCGATCGTTGCAGTCGTTCACTCTGTCGTCGGGACCTCTCCCACTGGATCCACGAGTCGCTGATGGGCCCCACGTTTGGGACGCCAATTGTTAAAAAGGGTTCCAAAGACAACCGGTAACCAAAGACCCTTTTATGTTGCCCGGCGGTATCGCCTCTATGACCCACCAATATTAATCAATGAAGAAGCAGGCGCTGGAGACTGGAAGGCAGGAAACGAGGATTTTATTCTCTCCGGAGGAGAACACATCAATTCAGACAGCAAGTATCGTCACGAGGTGCTCTAACCACATCTCTGAGGCCTGGCCTCTTATACTAGGGTTTATGACCTTTATTGCACATAACACATTCTCGCAATACTTTAGTACTTGAAAGAACATCCTCGGAATCTCCCCTTCAGACCCGTTCCCACATACATTTACAGTTGGATTCCCCACCCCGGTCACAACAGGTGATGGTTGTCGCACAGCAGGGCATTCCGCCGATTCACGGAATGCATGGGGTTGGTCGGATCTCATGGGGTGGGGGCTTTGATCGATTCGGGGGTCTTTTGATGGGGAGGGGAAGCTTCCTACTGTACGGGGTAATAAACAGTATCCGCAGAGCCAGGTGGCGGCCTGGGAACAAGGAAGACAAACGGGGACACAGGAAAAAGGGGGTTTGCATCAAAAGGGTTTGAGGCCATGAAAGGAATGAGGGGAGGTGTCGCGCTGGGAACAGGATGGGATTCCGTGGTGAAGCTGCGCTGAAGAGGGGTTTATGACCCAAGGCATGAGAGAGCGGGGGTTGTCAGCGTGCGGGGGAATGCTTGCGAGGTTAAGAGAGAGAGAGACGCGCTGGCTATCAGCGAAGGGGCAGGGAGGCCATGGTGCTCAAAATGGCTGCCGCTTACGCGCACGAATGGGCTTGGAAAAGGGGCAAGATGGCGCCGATAATGTTCACCAAGTTTGTATTTATTTTCCACATCCCGAGGGACCAGGCAGGGATGTCCATTATCCCCTTTGCTCTTTGCTATAGCCATGGAGCCCCTTGCGGCTAGAGTTCGACAGCATCATACCGCAAGAGGAATAGGCTTCAGTTCCCGAAGTCTGCTGATCTCCCTGTATGCAGATGACGTCACGCTGTACGTCATCGACCCTGCTATGAACTTGAGCCCCCTGCTGAGAGAATTCGTCCGCTTTGAGGGCCTGGCTGGTGTATCCATCAACTGGTCCAAATCTGTCGCTTTTCCATTAACTGACACCACCCGGGAACCGCCCTCTGATTACCCCCTGCGCTGGGAAACAGACGCAGTTAAGTACCAGGTGGTTTGGATTAGTCGCAATATACAGGACTTGTGGACTCTGAATTTTGGCAGAGCAGTGGACTGGCTGGAGGGAAAGGTGGAGATCTGGAACAAGCTCCCCTTGTCTCTAGTCGCGAGAATAGCCCTAGCAAAGATGGTGGTCCTTCCCAAATTTTTGTATCTATTTGTAAATATTCCAATACCCTTGACGGCTTCCATGCGCGTGTACGGTCGCTACTGCTGACACTTGTATGGGCTGGTGGCCAGGCGAGGACATCTTGGGCGTTGCTTATACTCCCACTGCGACAGGGCGGCCTGGGAGCTCCTGACATGAAATTGTATTCACTATGCGCGCAAGCGCAATTTCTGCACTTCTGGGCTTTCCCCACTCCCTACCAGCCACACGTTGCGGTGGAGTTGGCCGCAGCAGCCCCGTCACCGCAGGGCGTGGCACTATATGGCAAGGTGTCTCGTTCATCGAAAGATGTGGACACTGTAGACATGCTCCGCTGGACGTGGCGTGAACTGCAGAACAGGGCGAAACTCCCACTGCTATATGCACCAGCCATTCCTCTGCGAGGAAACCCAATGATGCCCTGCTTGCGCAATGGGGGTGGAGTCATTACACTTCGGGGGCAAACCCTACACACTTTTGCTGACCTTTACCCGAACGCACCTTTAGGGATCCGGGTTCGGGCGCGGAGGGACCACCTGAGTCATTCTCTGACCTATTCCTGTATCATACACTGAAGGAATCCTGTAAAGCACTGTGGCCCCAATTCCCAGAGGAACCACCGCAGCTCCTTGCACTTCAAAACTTACTCTCAAGACCTTCTCCTAAGAAGCTTGTGTCTCGGTTATATAAGTGCATGCAAGATCAATTCCCTATTACTGTGCCTTCTTCCATGCATACGTGGAATGCTGACCTAGAGGTGCCCCTGTCGGAGGAGCAGTGGGAGTTCTGTTGCAGACAACTTACGTGACTATCGCCCAATTACAGGTTGAGATTGGTACAATTAAAATTTTTACATAGGTACTATCGCACACCACTGTCACTACACCGCATGGGCCTCAGAGATGATTCTAAATGCTGGAAGTGCAGCTGCGAGAATGCCTCTTTTCTGCATGTGGCATGGGGCTGCCCTAAACTAGAGGAATATTGGTCAAGCATTTTCACTGCCATTAATCAAATACTGCACAGGACTGATGCGCCGTCTCCACTCCTGGGGCTGCTGGGATGTGTTCAGGATACCCTACCCAAGCATAGGAAGTTACATGGGTTACTGCTTCTTCATGCCAAGAGACAGGTGGCGGTGCACTGGGGTCGTCGAGCGCTGCCTACATTTGATGCATGGGTGAAGGGTGTGACATACGGTAACACGCAGCTCGAACACTATTGGGAAACGATGCCCACTGCCTCCCGGCCTAGAGACATCTGGGAGCCTTTCACGCAGTGGTCACGGGAACGTGCAATTTCCTCTGACTCCATGCATTCGCTAACAGGAGAGATCTCTGATGATATGGGTTGACATCTTTCAACATGAGACTGTGCTCACCTGCAGCGGTAAGACCTGAGCATGACTGAAATTCGTGGGAGAACGTTGGGGGCGGTGGCGTCATGATTATGTCTTTGTGCCTGTGAATCTAAATGCTTTGCTGTACTTATCCCATTGCCCGGTTGCCCCCATGTATGATTCTGTTCCTCCTTTTTTCGGACTGTCATAGACTATCTTTCTAACGTAGTCCTTGCTGCTAACTAGACATCTGCTGTGCGACGCCTTGCCCGGAGGCACAGATCCTCCTATACCAGAGACACTATGCCCATTTGATGCTTTTCCTCTGCACCAGAGTTGGTTTTGTTGTGGTTTTTGGGGGGAAAAAGGGTTTGAAGACAATGGTCAATCCGCACTGTTTGCTCTTAGAACTGCTGTGCCTATATACCTGCACTGTTAATTCGTTTCTTCACTTCCACCGATGGTACGCTACATGTCTATTACCCCAAAAATGTAAGACACATTGATTTACTACTATTGCACATGCTCACTGTCTACATGACTAAACCATGAACAATGATAATGCACTGTACACTGTTTGTTCGGACACCTGTGCCATTATGTGCTTTGATCTGATAGCGGACAGCCTCAGGGATGTCGGCGTGACGCTGTGTAAATTTGACAATCTCAAATAAACGTCTTACACAAAAAAAAAACTATATATCGCACACCCGCAATCCACTGCTGATGATGTCACATATTGCATCATTCATGACATGGTAAGTGACATCACTGATGACATCACTGATGACATCATCCAGTGACTGTATTTTTCTGTAAAGTTAAAATATGTCTTACATATTTAAAAATGAGTGGATGTATAAGTGTCTGGATGAAGGATTTAGTAGGTGCATGACTGACTGTATGAGAGAGTGATTAAATGTGTCTCACTGAGTGCATGGGTTAGTGACTAAACTGTCTTAATTTGTGCATCATTATATCTGTTGTTCTGTAAACTGCTGCATGTGTTGATCAGTAGCTATATGAGTAACTATATGGGTTATTGATTGGTTGCCCAAGTATTTGTATGTGAGAATGAGTGTGTGTGTGTGGGTGGCTGGGAGGTGTGTGACTCTGTGCATAGATGTGTGAACAGTTGATTCACTAGATGTATGGGCTCAAAACTGCATGTGGAAACAGCTGTATGGGTGGTTGACTGTGTGCATGAGTGTATTGGTGAGTGAATGGATATCTCAGTGCTACATGTCAAAGTAAGTACATATGTAAAACACAGTACATGTGAGAGTTGACATATATAAATTACTGTGTATAAGAGCCAGTGAAAGTGTGAGTGGCTGCATGGATCATTGAAAACTTGTATCAGTGGTTATATAAGAGAGTAAATATGTGTTAGAATATGTTTGATTAAGTAAGGTGTGCATAACTGTATAGTTGAGGAAATGGAGGTGTGATTGATTATTTGCATGACTGACTAGGTGTATGAGTAACTCCATGGATGAGTGACAATCTGTGAGTGTCTGTTTACACTGAATGTATCTAAGGTTATATTAGAGTCTGAAGAGGTTCATCGTATTATCACATGAATGATGTCATCAGTGATGTTGTCAGTGATGTCATTTGAGTTGTCAACAGTGATGTCATCAGTGATGTCACTTACCATGTCATGAATGATGTAATATGTGACATCATCAGCAGTGGATTGCAGGTGCGTGATATATAGTTAGTGCAACTAACTATATAGGCAAATTTCAATGGTTTTGTGTGAGTAAAATAAGGTTTTGTAAATGCTAATTCCTAACTATATGTGGTCTATAATCTATGTTTTTTTTCAGTGAATTTTCAAAGTTTTGTAAATGCTAAATCCTAACTATATATGGTCTATATCTATGTTTTTTTCAGTGAATTTCAATGGTTTTTAAATAGCAAATATCAAAATCTGTAAAATGTATTATTCTTTTAAAGGAAACATATATTTTATATGTTTTTATTTAAAAAATTGTATGCATCTTCCAAACCCTGAACCTCTTAATAGTGCACCTAAATCAGCCACAGAACCAAATAGCTCTTTTCAGAGCTACCCTACCTCTGATCATTCTAATCGTTTATCTTTTTCTAAATTATTTCACTATTTTTCACCAAAGTAGCTCCCCGGTACGCTTACCGGTGCGCGTACCGGGCGCTCTCCATGCGATTGTTTTTTTTTTTTGTTTTGCCTATTTGAGCGTCCTAAGCCCCCCTCAGAAAACCTAGAGGGTTAGGAAGTGTCTACCGTGCCCCCTTCTACCCATTCCAAACATTGTTTGCCCTCCATCTTGTGTCTCAATTCTACCGAAACACAAAATGGAGGACTCCCGTAACGCTGCCGGTACGCGTACCGGGGCGCGCACCGGTAAGCGCTCGATAAAAAAAGATGCGAAAGTAATTTACAGAAAAACCACTGGAGACTCTTTCATCAAATATAGAATAGGCCCTACTACATAGCAGTCCCTACCATTTACCCAAATTTGATGGAATTCCATTGAGACATTTATGCTGTAGGCCTGACTAAATATCCTGAGGTAAATTACATGACAAAAACACATATGAAGTGTTAGAATTGACAACCAATTAAAATGTTACTTTCATTTTCTACTATTATTTCATGACATTTGATTGGTTATGTACCTGAATATATATAAAGAAAGAGAGAGAAACACAGCCATTTTGACTACTACTTCCTGAAGTACATTTCAAGAGCATTTTCACTGACAACTTAAACTTCTTTTTGAAAGGTAAGATGTTATTTTTAAAATTTGAAAGGAGAACTATGTTATGCTAATTTGGGAAAACGTTTTCAGATAGTTATATACTGTCCCTCTGTAGGAGTTATAGATTGAGATAGGCGTCTCTGTTATAATTATGGATTGAGTTAGGCTTCTCTGGTATAATTATTAATTTACTTAGGCTTCATCACAGGCAATAGTTCTACTTCCTGCCTGAAACCATACAGTGCCCAAAGATAACTTCACTGTTAAAAACTCACAAGTAAGGGGGCGTGGCTTCGAGGGCGAAGATGGCGGACGCGGCTCTGTAGAGCTCCTGCCGGCCCGATCCTTATCCGCTAATTTATCCTTGCCCTACACCCTCTTCCCCCATCTCTACTAGTGCAGGAGTTTACTGGAGTCCGGTGGATCCCGGTGGTGTGGTTCTTGGAGCTCCAGACGCCTGCTGGCGCGACCATCGGGCGCCGTCCATGCTGGGCTTACCTGCCGCGTGGTGAGCCGGGGCCTCGATTTTTCTCCTGCCCGCCGGGAAGCCCTGAGGCCGGCTGGGCGTCATCCATCTCAGTCCGCGCCGCCGGAGCGGAGTCACTGGGGCCGAGAGACTGGGGCTCGTGACCATACCCTGTGGGGTGGGGTCCCGACGCATTGGTGGTGTGGACTAGAAGTGTATCCTGATCAACCTGCCCTAACGCTCTCGTGGGGCAGCGGCGTTTCCAGGGACGGAAGATCTGGTGGCGCCAATCCGGAGATTCAGCCGTGGGCCCTTGCCTAGTGGTCCCGGCGCCTCGGCGGAGTGTGGCCCCCCCCCTGGTCTGGTCTATCTCTTGGCGAACTGGGGCGAGCTGGACCCGAGGAACGGCGGTGCCGTGGACGTCCCATCTGCTGCCTGCTTCCGTGGGGTGACCCATAGCGAGTGTCTCTCGCCGGACTACCCCGCCGGCGGCCATGACGAGAGGCAAAGGCGGTCTCAATTCAGCCACTACGGGACCCATCGACAAGTTCACCGGCCCCGGGAATGGTGCTGGGGCGGCCGGAGGGAGTCAGGCGGCGGGCCCGGACAATGCAGCGCTGCTAACGGCCATCACGCAATCCCGTGACATGTTGGATGCGAAGATCGGCGCGGTGGGCGCCGATGTGATGCTGCTGCGCCAGGACCTCCGCAACGCGGTTGCTCGCATCACGGAGGCAGAAACCAGGGTCACGACGGTGGAGGGCGATGTCGGTGCCCTGAAGAAGAGAGTCGCCGACCTGGAGCAGACGCAGCGGGGCCTAGCGCTCCGTGTGGAGGACGCCGAAGGGCGGGCACGGCGGAACAATCTGCGCTTTGTGGGCTTTCCGGAGGGAAGCGAGAAGGGGCCTATGGACGTGTTCCTTTCCCGGTAGCTAGAGAGCTGGTTACCCCCGGACGCCCTGTCAAGCTGTTTTGTGGTAGAACGCGCCCACCGCGCCCTGACACAGAAGCCACCGGCTGGGGAGCGGCCTCGCCCGATCATTGCTCGGATCCTGAATTACCACGACAGGGATGCCATCCTCCGGGAAGCGAGACTCAAGGACACCCTGCTGTTTGATAATTGCAAAATTATGATCTTCCCAGACTATACCAAGTTGGTTCAACAGCAGCGGCACTCTTTTCTGGCGGCCAAGGCCAGGCTCCGGGGACTGAAACTTCAATACTCATTGCTATACCCGGCCCGCCTCCGTGTCATCTACAATTCGAGGACCCACTTCTTTGACACTCCGGAGGCTGTCTTTGCCTGGACAGACGAGGCGGTCCGGCTTCGTCCACACGTCCAGCCGGGGCTGCACTCCGGCTCCTCCCGCAGTTCATCTCAGGAGCGGGGCGATCAACAGGCCAAAGGGAAGCGACATCGCAAGTCCTGTTCGAGGCGGAGGTCCCTGTCTCGAGACCCCCTTTTGGGGGACACGCAGCCGGAGACGGACCACTCTGGCGGGGGGTCGTGACTTCTGTCCACTGACCCTTGACTCTTGCATCTCTATTGTGGCCACCTGCTGCGGCGGCGACCTGCTGCACGACGGTTCGGACTTCATCTGGTGCAGTATTACCTGGCTCTTACGGGCCTAGCTGGGACTCGTGTGGACAAATGCACTACATCTTGCAATATGATTGATTGTGCTTATTGATGGGGGGAAGGATGGGGCATGTTTTGTGGGCTGCTTCCTCCTGTTGGGGTTGGGGGAGGTTTTTGGGTGTGTGCTTGGTTGGTGCTAGGGGGTTGTGTGGGATCCATTGGCATTCCTGACTTTTGGCGCTCTGTTTTGTGCCTGAAGTACCGTATGCCGCGACAGATACTTCATTGTTTCTTGAGGTATTGGGGTGGGGGTGGGGGGTTTGGGGTTGGCATTGTGGGGGTAGTGGGTATTGGGGTACTGTTCGTTGGGGTGCACGTGATCTTTCTGACCTATGCTACTGTGGGGTTTGGGGCCTGGGCCGGGGGCCGGGGATTGTGGGGTTTGATGAGTCGTGATGATGGTTGATGTCCCCTCGTTTGGTGCCTTCTGGTGCCTCCATGCATGTTCTTAGCTGGAATGTCCGGGGTCTCCTGGATAAGATTAAACGGGGGGGCGGTACTTCGCTGGGCCAAAAGGGATCTTGCAGATGTGCTCATGCTCCAGGAAACGCACATGCTGGGTACGAAGGCCCTCAGTCTCCAGCGCTTTGGCTTCCACCAGGTGTTCCATGCCGGGTTTACCAGGGGTTCCAGGGGGGTGGCCATTCTTATTCATAGGCGGCTGGCATATACTCACGAGCGTCAGTGGCTCGACCTGGCCGACCCAGGTGTTTATTCAAGGGAAGGTTGGTGCGGAGCCCGTGGTGTTTGGATGTGTATATGCTCCCCCCCCCCTGCAATGGGCCTTGGCTGAGCGGTTATTTGCCTTATGGGCTGAACTCCCCGACTCCTTGGCGGTGATTGGTGGCGACTGGAACGATGTTGTGGATGTGGCTGTGGACCGACAGCGGAGGCCTGGGGTGGCGCCTGCCCCCCTCCTACGCGGTTGGGGGCTATGATGGATGTACTGGGATGGGCGGATGTGTGGAGGCATTTACATGCAGAGCGCCGCGAGTACACATACGTCTCGGCAGTTCATGGCTCCCTTTCGCGCCTGGACTATGTCTTTGTCCCAAGGGCTTTCCTTGCCAGAGTGCAAGGGGCGGCGATTCGGCCTCGCGGGCTCTCCGACCATTCCCCGGTAGCGGTCCAGATAGACCTACATAGACCGCGCCAGCCCTTCAGATGGCGGATGTCCACGTGGCATCTGCAGCGACCTGACTATTCCCAGCATCTTCGTGGCGCTATCGCCCAATACTGGCAGGACAATCTTGCCGTGGATGTGGACGCGGTGACTGTCTGGGAGGCCATGAAGCCCACTCTGCGAGGTATTGATCTGGCATGGTGTGCGTCTGCTCGTCGGGCTCGGCTGGAGGGCATAGCCGCTGCGGCGGGGCGGGTGGAGGAACTAGAGGCTCGCCACAGAGATGCGGCGGATGACATCACCCTGCGACAGCTCCTGCAGGCGCAACAAACGTACTCCTCGGTCTTATTGAACGAGGCTCGCCAGGCGTGGCTGGCCACCCGTAGCCGGGTTTACCAATGGGGCGACAAGTCATGCACAATGCTCCATCGGCTCTGTCAACAAACCTTGCAGCCCATTACGCTCCCGGGTCTCGTTGATGCCGCAGGTGTGGCAATCACAGACCCGGCCACTCTGGCCACGAGCTTTGCGCACTATTATGGGCGTCAATATGCCTCCCGGGAAACTCTCTCCCCCGCTGCTATTGCAGATTACCTCACATTGGTCCCCCCCGCTGCTTTGTCTGATGAGGTGCGTGACACCCTAGATCTCCCCCTGACGGCTGAGGAGCTCGGGGACACACTGAGTCAGCTGAATGTGGGGAAGGCACCGGGACCGAGCAGCTTTCCCAGTGAATTCTATAAGAAATTCCATCTACAGCTCGGGCCGCACTACCTGCGTGCATTGGAGCTGGCGCGAGAGCGAGGCCGCCTCCCACCAGACTGGCGTCATGCCGAAATCGTCGTATTCCAGAAGCCGGGAAGACCACCGGACCGCCATGACTCTTATCGGCCCATTTCCCTTATCAACTTCGAGGCCAAGCTTCTGGCCAAGGCGCTCGCGAATCGCTTGCTTCCCCATATCTCTGCCCTTGTTCATCCTGATCAGGCTGGCTTTATGCCACGCCGGGCAACACGGCACAACATACGGCGGGCGCAGGCGGCGATTGATGCTATCGGAGCTTCGGAGGATCAGGCGGCGTTGTTGCTGGCTGACATTGATAGCGCCTTTGATTCAGTCAGCTGGACCTTCCTCTTCACCCTTCTACCGCTGCTGAACCTCGGCCCGGTCTTCATCTCATACGTCCGCCTGCTCTACACTGAGGTTACGGCCTCGGTGCGGATTTCGGGGGCGGCCTTGGCTCGATTCCCAGTGACTCGGGGCACGCGTCAGGGGTGTCCGCTTTCCCCCTACCTCTTTGCGCTGGCCATGGAGCCGCTGGCCGCCAGGGTTCGCAATGATGCGCTGTATCGTGGCTTTGTCTGGAGCGTGGATCATGCGGACCGCATCGCCTTGTATGCGGATGATGTGCTGTTCTTCATGACCGACCTGCAGAATACGGGCCTGCGGGTTCTGGAATTGATGCAGGGCTTTGGTCAAGCGTCGGGGCTCTTCCTTAACCCACACAAGTCGACCCTATGGGTGCTGGGTGGTGGCGCGGTGGACTTTCCATGGGCTGCGTCCCTTCGGATCGCAGTGGAGGGAGTGAAATATCTGGGAGTTTTCCTCTCTGCCTCGCCCACAGAGGCGTGGAGCCGGAACATTCAACCGGTTTGGGACCGGGTCCAGTTGGACATCAAGACGTGGACACGTATGCCTCTTAACATTTACGGTCGATCGGCCATCTTTAAGATGGTGGCTTTGCCCCGTCTCCTTTACCAGCTGCAGAATCATCCCTATCCGATTGATCTGCAGTGGTTTCGCAGTGTTGACTCTGTGTTGGGCAGGTTTCTATGGGCTGGAGGTGCCTCCAGGGTGGCGCTCTGTACGTGCTTCCTCTCTACTTACTGCGGCGGCTTGGCTACCGCGGATATGCTGTCCTACTATCAGGCCTCCCATCTCCTGGTGCTCAACGAGTGGTGGTATGGGGACCGCTGTGACCCGGCCTATGCCCTGGAGCACTCTCTAATGGGCGATACCTCCCTTCATACGTTGTTGTATTCGGCCAGGAGGAGGCGGCTGCTCCCACGAGTCACCCAGGTGGTTTTTGCTGTCTGGCGAAGGGCCCTGCACCGCTTGGGCTGGTGGGGTAAACTGACGGCGGAGACTCCGTTGTGGCGTAATGACCTGCTGCCGGCGCTGGCGTCGCTGCGGGGCTTTGACGGCTGGGACGCAATAGGAGTCTCGTCGCTAGGACATGTCCTCTCTGGCACCACTCTTAAATCCTTTCAGGAACTTAGTGCTGAGTTCAACATGCCCAGGTCCCAGTTCTTTCGTTATCTCCAATTCCGCCACGCTCTTACTCCTAGCCTGGTGGGGCTGGAGCAGCTCCCAGACTTCAGTCCCATAGAGGCGAAGCTGTTTATGGGAGATTTGGGTGACAAAAAAGTCTCCCAGATTTACTGCTCCTTGGTCACGCACTGCTCCCCCTCACTCTCGACACTGAAGGCCCTATGGGAGGCCGATGTTGGCCCCTTGGACAAAGACGACTGGCGCGAGGCCCTTGAATCCCCCCGAGGGGCTGCCATTGCAGTCCGCCTCCGCTTCATTCAGTTCAAATATCTGCATCGAGCTTATTTCACAAGGGACCGTTTGTGGCGGGCGGGCCTGATTGCAACCCCGGAATGCCTGAGATGTGGTTCGGAGAGAGGAACCCTCTTTCACACTGTGTGGTCTTGTGTGCGGTTGACTCGGTTCTGGGCCGGGGTCTGGGATTGCCTGTCTGAGGTGCTGGGGTGGGACCTGCCCCGTACCCCTAGGTTGGGCCTTCTTCACGTCCTAGAAAATGTTGAGGGCAACATATACAAGCGCCATCAATTGCTGCTGGGGCTGGTGGTAGCGAAGAGGGACCTGGCACAGGCCTGGAAGAGCGAGCAAGCCCCCCCCCCCTCAGTGCCTGGAGGGCGGGCCTGGACTTCATCATGGGTTTGGAACAGCCAGTTTTTGAGGCCCGGGGCTGTCCCCGCAAACATTTCAACATATGGAAATGGTGGGCAGACTATAGGGGCCTGCCTCTTGACCCTCCTATGGACATGGACGATGCATTACCACAGGATGTTGACCCTGCACCCTAGGCCGTTGGCCGGCTCCACCTTTGTACACCTTCTCTTATGGTTGACTGATGATCACGGGCACAGGGTTGGGGTGGGATAAGGGGTGGGCAGTGGACGGGGTTGGTGGGAGTTTTGGGGTAGGTGGGTGGGAGTATTTTTAAAATTCGCTTCATGTATTGGGTTCGATGCTGTGACAATGATGTGTCTTTTCGTATCTACTGTTGACAGTCTCCTCCTGATTGTGGAGGGCTGTGCTTAAACCTGATCGAACTCCTAATAAAAATGGTTTTGAAAAAAAAAAAACTCACAAGTACCTGTTTGAAATTAAACCCAACAGTGCCCTATCTCTACTGATATATTTATTTTTTATGCAATTTACAGCAAGAAAATGGAAGCACAACTGAAAGAAAATAATATTTCCTTTCAAATTAAGATTGAAAACAATCCTAAGGAAGAAAATGAAGAAATTGAGTTTTATGATGACACTTTAGACCAAGAATTAATTAAATGTGTTGAAGAATGTGAATCATGGAATGAAAAGGAGGACATTCAAGATGAATCAATGTTACAAATTCTTTTAGATTTTGAAAAATCAGAACAATAAATGTTATTTTTAAAAGTTACAATTGTTTGAGACATTATTCTTTTTTATATGAAAATTATGAAATAGTACCCAAAAAGATATAATATAAAGCGAGACTGAAAATATACTGTGCAACTTTTTTGTGTTACATAGTAAGTTTGCTCATAGTTACTTCCTTTCTCCAACTATATTATCTCAAATGTCTATTTATCATGTCTTTATCATCTCCTGCCTCCATATTGTTTCTGCTTTCCTGACAGACTATGGTATGAATTCCATATCCCACAATAACTTCTGAAACAACATGCAAGATATCTACAAAGGAGACGGAGTATATTAATTTTTTGACTCTGCATTGGTACCTACATGTTGCAACTTAAATAAAAAATAAAAAAAAAAAAAACAACAAAAAGAACAATCAATAAACATACAATATTTAAAAAGTCTATCATTCTTTTTTCCCCATAGTACGCTCCCCGGACCGCTTCCCGGTGCGCGTACCGGGCGCTCCCCCACAAAAAAAAGAAAAAAAAATATTATTTTTTTCCCCGCGGGGCCCTTTTAAAGCCCCCACATCAAACCTAGGGGGTCAGGGAGGATCTAGTCTGCCCCCTTATGGTCATTTCCCCCTTTGTTTTGGCCACCTCTTGTGTCTCGATCCTACCGAGACACAAGATGGCGGCCGCTCCGGACTGTTTAGAATGTTTACAGACACCAGGGAGCCAATCAGCTTTACGCGCGCAAGTTGCATAGCGCGCCCGGAGCGCTCCCCCGGTGTGCGTACCGGGGCGCGCTTACAGATATATATATGTTTTTTTAACCTTAATTACTCAAAATCCACTTTTGCACATATCTTGAGACCTAGCAAAGGCACATCGGGCTACCAGTCCCTATAATTTTGCCAAGTTCCATAGAAATCCATTCAGCCGCTCGAGCTAAAAGTGAGTCCAACCGCCCTATGGAAAACTCAATGTTAAAAACACGTTTTGGGACCCCCCGTTTTTCTCGGCCCCCACTTCACGAAACCCCCCCAAACTTTCAGGGGAAGCTCAGAAACAAAATGTGCCATTTTCCAGAAAATTTCAGCCAATTCCGTCCTTCAAAGCCAAAGTTATTCAACATAGAATTTTCAGAAATCCCTATGCAAAAAAATCCTAACTATATATACCTACTGGCGACCAGTAGGTAGGTAATATATATATATATATATATATATATATATATATATATATATATATATATATATATATATATATATATATATATATATATATATATATATATATATATATATATATATATATATATATATATATATATATATATATATATATATATATATATTCCCTGAAAAAACATAGGTTTCACACCAGTTATAGTAAGGATTTAGCATTTAAAAAACCTATTAAATTCACTGAAAAAAACATAGGTTTCACACCAGTTATAGTTAGGTGGAAATTGTACTGACATAAAACCATTGAAATTCCCACGTTATAGTTAGTTGGACTCACTATAACTTGCGCGCCTGCAATGCACTGCTGATGACGTCACATATTACATCACTGATGACATGGTCAGTGACATCACTATTGACATCACTGATGACACCATCCTTGTGACAGAGTGACAGACCTCCTTTCAGTGTAATGTAACCCTTGAAACACATATTCATAAATAGAAACTAAAATTTTCAAAAAAATAGAGATACCCATACCAGTTACAACAACCAATTCAGTAATACCACCATCTATATACACATCCACTCATTCACCAACAGTTCTATATAGTCACTCATACATATATTCACTCATCATATGTAGTGAAACACCGATACATCCTGTTACACACCGACAGTCATCCAAAGGTTACTCACACACATAATCACACATGCAAATAAACTATTGAACATCCATTTATTTGCATATACAGCTATACACACACTACCACCTTACTTCTAAGGAAAGTTACACATACTTACTCTCTTAAACAATCACTTATCGAAACACATACTTATTTAAACAAGAACTCTTTCAATCTCTCACTCTCACATATACTCACTTATATACATCAATACTCACATATACTAGATTTAAACATATGTAGTTACTGATAAAGACACTAGAGAGACAGTCATTCACTCACTAACACACACATATACACACTCATCCACCCATACAATCCTGCACATATGCTGTCTTTAAAACACATACAAACAGTGAGTCAGTCATTGATACATCTATGTGCTAAGTAACACCCCCACCAAAACGTACAGACACTCATACTGATACTAAAAAAAATCTAATAACCCATATACACATGTAGCTACTCACCAACCCATGCAGCCACTTATACACAAAGTGAAACACTGATACAAACATTTAAATATTTAAACAATACTCGCTAATATATGTATTCACTAAGATACATTTAATAAGCCAGTTAACCAATCAAATTTTTTTTTTTTAAACATCCATTAAGACACTTATTTAAACATTTATTCTTCCATCAACCTTTACATATACATATATAAAACATATTTATTTTTCAGAAAGACACACATTCACTGGATGGTGTCATCAGTGATGTCATGAGTGATGTCACTGACCATGTCATGAGTGATGTAATATGTGACGTCATCAACAGTGCATTGCAGGCGCGCAAGTTATAGTGAGTCCAACTAACTATAACGTGGGAATTTCAATGGTTTCGTCAGTAAAATTTCCAGCTAACTATAACTGGTGTCAAACCTATGGTTTTTTCAGTGAATTTAATAGGTTTTTTTAAATGCTAATTCCTAACTATAACTGGTGTGAAACCTATGGTTTTTTCAGTGAATATAAGATCCCAGTCTACCTATACTTTGAACACTGTGCTAATTAGGGCACACGTTCTCAACGCATACAAACGCTGACTCAAACCTCCGAAGCCACAGTTCTGATTTTATTCCAATCGGGCCTAGCACTGTTAGCAATACTAACAACAAGCCAACCATGGGCCTTGATGACGAGTGGCTCATTCGACCAATAGTTCGTAATCCGGACTCTTACATTTCCGCCATCCCTGCCGACACATATAGCAGCGCGCAGGCTGACTTTCGATAAGCATCAAACTCCAAATATACCTGACACAGCTACAATTTCCGCCGTTCCTGCCCACACATAAAGCAGCGCGCCCTCTTCCCTCCGCTAGAAACATACACCCCTGCTATCAAGTTTCAATGACTTCATTCCACCTAAACGGGCAGCATATAGTCTGTGTGCAGTGCAGGGACCATTATGATCCACACACCAAACATGCTTACGGACAAGGGGGAAGGAAACAAACACTCATGCAGGACGGAAAATTCACAGCACTAGCAACAGTAAGAGCTTACCTGTCAGAATGGCCTTACAGAAACAGAGCGCGCAGGCACACGTATAACAGAAGCATAAATCTTCTATGTCAGTTACTACACGAGGTGGAATGCACGACATCCCAGAAGCCAAAGGTCGGTTTTTAGATAAAACATGATACCACAATTTCGGTTTAAGACAGGACATTAATGAGACTTGGTGTACTAACCTAATATTAGCACTTAAAACATAAAATGTAAAGAGTGATTTACATGTCTTTTTTTTATTTTTTTCCATACCTGACTTCCACTTTTCTTTCTGACACCAATTTTTCCATGTCTATGGTATGTCACATGTTACATGAGTCACTCACCTGATCTTCAACGAATTGCCCTGCACTACTATAAAAGAGCTTGCTACCTTGGTGACTACAGATGTAGTGAACAAGGTGGACTTGTCCGCCAAAACGCGTCTGGTAGTTTTTTTGATTAAAAACCTTTGATTCTAAATCCACGGCGTCGGTGCCTGTTCTTTTGATATATATATATATATATTACCTACTGGCAGTTGCCAGTAGGTATATATTGTCAGGACCTAGTTTCCATATCCGCAACATTCCATTGGGAATAACTTTGGTGCCGGTTGATGAATCTCTGCGAATTTCTCAAAGAAGATGGCCCTCTCCGCTCCGCTCCTTCCCTGAAAGTTTTGGGGGGATTCGCCAAGTGGGGGCTGAGAAAAAAGGGGGGTCCCAAAACGTGTTTTCTCCATGTTATTTTCCATAGGACGATTAGACACGGCTACAGCCCGAACCGCTGAACAGAATTACACCAAACTTGGCAAAATGATAGGGACTGGTACGCAGTACGGCCTTTTGTTTAAATGGTGTAAATCCCTACAGTAGTTGTTGAGAAAATTGAATTTGAAAAAAATTATATATCTATAAGCGCGCACCGTGCGAGCACCTTCCCGTGCACGGGCTGCATGCTGATGGGCTGCCACTGTCTGTCAACACTCCAAAACAGAAATTGATGGCAGCCATTTTGTGCCTCAATAGACTGAGGCACAAAAAAGCAGAAAAACAAACGTGTAGAACTCAAAAAGGGGGCAGGGTTTTAATAATCACGGGGTGCGTGCACCGTGCGCGCACACCGCGAATTTTCAAAAAAAGGCCTAGGGGGTCAGGGTGCTTCTACCCTGCTCCCTTTGCGTGTTGTCCACCTTTGTTTCACTGTTTTCTTGTGCCTCGGTTCTACCGAGGCACAAGATGGCTGCCAACACTTCCTTGTTTGGAGTGTTGACAGACAGTGGCATCCAATCAGCATGCCTTCCCGAGAAAGCTGCATGCTCATTGGCTGTCAACACTTCTAACCAGGAAGTGTTGGCATCCATCTTGTGCTAGTGTTGACAGACAGTGGCAGCCAATCAGCATGCCTTCCCAAGAAAGCTGCGGGCTCATTGGCTGTCAACACTTCTAACCAGGAAGTGTTGGCATCCATCTTGTGCTCGATAGACCGAGGCACAAGAAAGCAGAAAAACAAACGTGAAGAACACAAAAAGGGGGCAGGGTAGATACACCCTGACCCCCTAAGCCTTCCCAGATGGTCCCACAAGGACAAAATAGGCCCAATCTTTTTTTTAATAAACCTGGTCTGTTTTATAACAAATTACACCCCGGGGGGGACCAAATTGCGGGGGCATAGTGATAAAGAAGTGTAGGAGGTCCACAATCCCCCCCATACTGTCCCGGGGACAGCCGCCCCCGGGGCAAAGCAACGCAGCCCCTTGGTGCATACTGAAGGCTCCTGGTGGGCTAGTTGGCCCCCAGGGACCCCCAGTATGCAAGGGGAATTAGTTCCTACTCTGCAAACACGCCAGGGGTTGCGCTGCAGAGAGGTGTAAAAAAGGGTTTGCCTCATTACACCTCTCTGCAATGCAGCTCCTGGCGCATACTGCAGGTTCCAGGTGGGCTAGTTGGCCCCCAGGGACCCCCAGTATGCAAGGGGAATTAGTTACCCCTCTGCAAAAACGCTGGGGGCTGCGTTGCAGAGAGGTGTACAAAAGGGTGTGGCCTCATTACACCTCTCTGCAATGCAGCCCCCTGGTTTATACTGGAGGCTCTTGGTGGGCTAGTTGCCCCCCAGGGACCCCCAGTATGCAAGGGGAATTAGTTCCTCCTCTGCAAACATGCCAGGGGTTGCGCTGCAGAGTGTTGTAAAAAGGGAGCGTGCCCTCTGAACACCTGCCTGCAAAAATGTAATAAATCAGCATAAAAAAATAACAATTAATACATTTAAAAATTGTCATTTAAAAAACCTTCGAAATTCTATGAAAAAATCATAGGTTTCAGGCCTTATATAGTTAGGAATTAGCATTTAAAAAACCTTGCAAATTCACCTAAAAAACCATAAGTTTCAGGCCTTATATAGTTAAGAATTAGCATTTAAAAAACCTTGCAAACTCACTGAAAAAACTATAGGTTTCAGGCCTTATATAGTTAGGAATTAGCATTTAAAAAACCTTGCAGGTGCGCGAAATATAGTTAGTGCATATTTAGTATATAGGAGCAATTTCAATGGTTTTGTATGAGTGAAATGTCCAGCTAACTATAAAACCACTAAAACTTATAGTTTTTGAGTGAATTTCAAAGGTTTTTTAAAAGCTAATTCCTAACTATATAAGGCCTGAAACCTATGGTTTTTTTCAGTGAATTTCAAAGGTTTTTTACATGGTAATTCCTAACTATATAAGGCCCGAAACCTATGTTTTTTTCAGTGAATATATATATATATATATATATATATATATATATATATATATATATATATATATATATATATATATATATATATATATATATTACCTACTGGCGGTCGCCAGTAGGTATATATAGTTAGGATTTTTTCTCTATGGGATTTTTGAAAATTCTATGTCTAATAACTTTGGCGTTTGTGGACGGAATTGGCTGAAATTTTCAGGAAAATGGAACATTTTGTTTCTGAGCAGCCCCTGACAATTTGGAGGGGTTTCATCAAGGGGGGGCCGAAAAAAAAGGGGGGTCCCAAAACGCGTTTTTCCCATGTTAATTTCCATAGGGCGGTTGGCCTCACTTTTAGCTCGAACGGCTGAATGGATTTGCACGAAACTTGGTAAAATTGTAGGGACTGTTAGCCCGATGTGCCTTTGCTAGGTCTCAATATATGTGCTCCAGTGGATTTTGAGTAATTTAGGTTAAAAAAAAGATATATATCTGGGCGGAGCCTAACCACACATCTGATCTGATTGGCTGTCAGCACTTCATCCAAGAAGTGTTGGCAGCCATCTTGGGACCAATATACATGATAGCACCTCATTGAAAAGCATTGTAGTTAATAGAGGGTTTTAGGACTTTAGTTACATTATAAATCATTTGTTGATGGTACCATACTCGTTTTAGGAATTGTGGTGGGTTCTAAGGTGATTTTACCATGTGAAAAAACCTTCTGCTGTGATATCATGAATATTGTTTGAAAGAAAACTAATATCTCATGATTTTCCCACAGTGGTTTGGAAGGGGATCTATAAGCTAAACTGAAAGCATATTTTCTGTAAATTCACAGTATCTTTCTCAGTCATGTGAAAATGAAGTCTGACATTCTCAGTAAAACATGTACATCCAACAAGGACAGAGGCTGTCAGTTGATTCCTTTGTGTTCTACTGCAGCCTCCTAGAGTGTTCTAAAGAACAACTAGAGCGCTAACAGTCCTACTTATTACAAAGGTATGGCACACCTGAAGCCATCTTGATTGGAATAAAGTGGTAACTCTTAAAACATTTAATTTAAAAAGAAACAACATGAGGGGGTATATTTTGCCATAGAAAGTATGATTAGTGCTGCAGAATGAAAAATTAGGGCACATTTTGAGTGACTTCTCAAATCCTTTTCTATTTCATTAAAACATTCTGACATGCAGTCTCCCAAAATGGCCACCAGAGACAAAAGAGCCCAAATGTAGCCCAAATATCACCCAGATGTAGCCCAAGTATAGCCCAATGACAGAATGTCCCAGAGTGTTCTAAAGAACAACTAGAGCGCTAACAGTCCTACTTATTACAAAGGTATGGCACACCTGAAGCCATCTTGATTGGAATAAAGTGGTAACTCTTAAAACATTTAATTTAAAAAGAAACAACATGAGGGGGTATATTTTGCCATGGAAAGTATGATTAGTGCTGCAGAATGAAAAATTAGGGCACATTTTGAGTGACTTCTCAAATCCTTTTCTATTTAATTAAAACATTCTGACATGCAGTCTCCCAAAATGGCCACCAGAGACAAAAGAGCCCAAATGTATCCCAAATATCACCCAGATGTAGCCCAAGTATAGCCCAATGACAGAATGTCCCAGAGTGTTCTAAAGAACAACTAGAGCGCTAACAGTCCTACTTATTACAAAGGTATAGCACACCTGGAGCCATCGTGATGGGAATAAAGTGGTAACTCCTAAAACATTTAATTTAAAAAGGAACAAAATGAGGGGGTATATTATGCAATAGAAGGTATTATTAGTGCTGCAGAAAGAAAAATTAGGGCACATTTTGAGTGACTTTTCAAATCCTCTTCTATTTCATTAAAAAATTCTGACATGCAGTCTCCCAAAATGGCCACCAGAGACAAAAGAGCCCAAATGTAGCCCAAATATCACCCAGATGTAGCCCAAGTATAGCCCAATGACAGAATGTCCCAGAGTGTTCTAAAGAACAACTAGAGCGCTAACAGTCCTACTTATTACAAAGGTATGGCACACCTGAAGCCATCTTGATTGGAATAAAGTGGTAACTCTTAAAACATTTAATTTAAAAAGGAACAAAATGAGGGGGTATATTTTGCCATATGAATTATGATTAGTGCTGCAGAAAGAAAAATTAGGGCACATTTTGAGTGACTTCTCAAACCCTCTTCAATTTCATTAAAACATTCTGACATACAGTCTCCCAAGATGGCCACCAGAGACAAAAGAGCCTAAATGTAGCCCAAATATCACCCAGATGTACCCCAAGTATAGCCCAATGACAGAATGTCCCAGAGTGTTCTAAAGAACAACTAGAGCGCTAACAGTCTTACTTATGACAAAAGTATGGCACACCAGAAGCCATCTTGATTGGAATGAAGTGGTAAGTCTGAAAACACTCAATTTAAAAAGGAACAACATGAGGGGGTTAATTTTGCCATAGAAAGTATGATTAGTGCTTCAGAAAGAAAAATTAGGGATCATTTTGAGTGACTTCTCAAATCCTCTTCTATTTCATTAAAAAAATTCTGACATGCAGACTGAAACATGCACTTTGAATACCAGCAGCAGACGTCCCTGGTGAGCAGTAGCTTTACTACAGTGATCTAATGTGCAACTAGAGTGCTAACATTCAGAATTTATGGCAAATGTGTGACACATCTGAATGCCTTCTTGATGGAACCAAAGTAAACAAGCATTGAAAATGCAATAGATCTCGCCCTCGTTTAAGTTAAAGCCATTCTGTTTGTAATGAGGTGGCTTTTTAGCTTTGCTTTTATTAGTGTTTTTTCAACTTTCATGTAAATAACATGCATCTGTATGCATATAAGTATATGTATGCATGCATTTATGTTTGTATTTATATAGATATACAGATGATATATGTTTATATATGTATGTATATATATATATATTCACTGAAAAAACCATAGGCTATAGACCATATATAGTTAGGAATTAGCATTTACAAAACCTTGAAAATTCACTGAAAAAAACATAGGTTATAGACCATATATAGTTAGGAATTAGCATTTACAAAACCTTGAAAATTCACTGAAAAAACCATAGGTTATAGACCATATATAGTTAGGAATTCTCATTTACAAAACCTTATTTTACTCACACAAACCCATTGAAATTCCATATATAGTTAGTTGCACTAACTATATATCGCGCACCCGCAATCCACTGCTGATGATGTCACATATTACATCATTCATGACATGGTCAGTGACATCACTGATGACATCACTGATGACATCTCAAATGACATCACTGATGACATCTCAAATGACATCACTGATGACATCACTGATGACATCTCATTTGACATTACTGATCACATCACTGATGATATCATTCATGTGATAATACCATGAACCTCTTCAGACTCTAATATAACCTTAGATACAATCAGTGTAAACAGACACTCACAGACTGTCACTCATCCATGGAGTTACTCACACACCTAGTCAGTCATGCAAAGAATCAATCACACCTCCATTTCCTCAACTATACAGTTATACAAACTTTACTTATTCAAACATATACTAACACATATTTACTCTCTTATACAATCCCTGATACAAGTTCACAATGATCCATACAGCCACTCACACATTCACTGGCTCTTATGCACAGTTATTTATATATGTCAACTCTCACATGTACTGTGTTTTACATATGTACTTACTTTGACATGTAGCACTGAGATATCCATTCACTCACCAATACACTCATGCACACAGTCAACCGCCCATACAGCTGTTTCCACATGCACTTTTGAAACCATACATCTAGTGAATCAACTGCTCACACATCTATGCACAGAGTCATACACCTCCCAGCCACCCACACACACACACTCAGTCTCCCATACAAATTCTTGGGCAACAAATCAATAACCCATATAGTTACTCATATAGCTACTTATCAACACATGCAACAGTTTACAGAACAACAGACATAATGATGCACAAATTAAGACAGTTTAGTCACTAACCCATGCACTCAGTGAGACACATTTAATCACTCACTCATACAGTCAGTCATGCACCTACTAAATCCTTCATCCAGACACTTATACATCCACTCATTCTTCAATATGTAAGACATATTATAACTTTACAGAAACATACAGTCACTGGATGTTGTCATCAGTGATGTAATCAGTGATGTCATTTGAGATGTCATCAGTGATGTCATCAGTGATGTCACTGACCATGTCATGAATGATGTAATATGTGACATCATCAGCAGTGGATTGCGGGTGCGCGATATATAGTTAGTGCAACTAACTATATATGGAATTTCAATGGTTTTGTGTGAGTAAAATAAGGTTTTGTAAATGAGAATTCCTAACTATATATGGTCTATAACCTATGGTTTTTTCAGTGAATTTTCAAGGTTTTGTAAATGCTAATTCCTAACTATATATGGTCTATAACCTATGTTTTTTTCAGTGAATTTTCAAGGTTTTGTAAATGCTAATTCCTAACTATATATGGTCTATAGCCTATGGTTTTTTCAGTGAATATATATATATACATACATATATAAACATATATCATCTGTATATATATATATATATATATATATATATATATATATATATATACATATATATATATATATACATATGTCAACAGCAGCATACTTCCAACACAAGTGACCAAAGAAATGGCCCTTAGCTGCCAGCAACATGGTCGGATTATCTGTACAATACACAATATATACCCTGAGGTCTAGTGAAAAAGAACATAGAATACCTAAACTAACCAAGACTCTACCAAAATAAACAAAATGTGTATGGATTCCCATCACTCACCATTCCAGGTGACATGCTTCATCATCTGGGTCTCCTTTAACAGGGCTAACACTCCACCCTAATGATGGAGGAGCCCAAGGATGTTTTCCAAGTTATGAGTACAGATGTGAGCAACTTTTATTTTTTTCGGATTATCTGTAGCCAAATGAACTCCTGGTGATTTGGACAAACCGCTCAGCATGAGCTATGTAGGTGTAAATGATTGTGTACTTGATTAATGAAACCAGGATTTCACAGGATATGACTACATGAGGTACTATTGACACCATGTGTGTGAAGATGTGCCCATTGGGTCAGAATATGTATTTTCTTATATATGAACCCATTTGGGTGGAATCCACAGAGACTATACATTTAAATTGCCTAATCATATCTCACTAATCACGTATCTTAATACATTTACCTCCATGATCACGCATGGATTCGTCCACCTTTGCCTAAGTCAAGTGCTGCATTTCAGTTGCCCATTGGGATTGCAATTTCAGGAGTGGCCATGAGGCTCCAGTATATATTTTACTACTGAGGGCTATCTTTGGGCTGCCTATTTTGACTTTGAACCCCAACTCCCAGTGGACATACATTTGAATGCACAAACGGGTTTGCTCCATAAACTGTAAAAATAATTCTCTTATGTTCATGACCTATGGGGCATATTTACAAGCCCCTATCGCCAGCACACCGTCGCTTTCAGTGACATTGTGATGGTGATAGGGGCCTTGCCTACTTTACAAGACTTAGGGCTGGCTTGTAAATAAGGCACCCTTTCACGATTTCTAGCAGTATTTAGCGTGAAAGGGGAGGGCAATGGGTGTTGTGGTGAGCGTTCCACCGCAACACCCATTTATTTTGACACTGCACGCTATTTACAAGGGCAGCGTAAATAGGAGGCAGCCCCAAAATTAAGAAAAGGAAAAACCTGGACTTAAACAGGGGAAAGAAGAAGAAATGCTTGATTTCTCCTTGTTTTTGCTGTTTTCATGTGTGCTGGCTTGTGCAGCACACATGGAAACAGCAAATTGGTCATCACTGTTTATGTGTAGGGAGATTCCTTTTCCTGCACATAAACAATCATTTAAAAAAAAAAATGTTTTTCAACGTGGGGAGAAGAGTTGGCCTAACGACTAGGGCGGTCATCCGCGAATCTGGGGAACTGGGTTCGAGTCTCGGCAATGATACAGAACGTCCTGTGATTCTGGGCAAAACACTTAATCTCCTTGAGCCTAACAAAAAAACAAAAAAAATGAATGTGTCCTCATGTACCACCACTGGTGCTATGTAAAATGCTGTGATACCCGATTCGGGTCAAGTTTGCGCTATGTAAAACTCTGTTAAAAAAATAACAAAAACAAAACTTCTATGTGTGCAGCATTACCCATCAAACATAGAAATTACAAAACAGCATTTAAAGATTGTTTATGTGCAGGAAGGGGGACCTTCCCCCCAACGTAAACACCCTTGCACTATGGTGCATGGGTGCCTGCGTTGGAGTTAGGCAGCTGAACTCAGTGCCAACGCTAGGGGAAACGCAGGGGTCCATCAAATTTTTGTCCTGCCACATCCTAGCATTTTCTGAATGGAGAACCATGGCGCTAGCAATGTTTGTTAACGCCATGCTTTTCCATTCTGTTGGAAAAATGCCCCTACGGGGCATATTTACAAACCCCTATCGCCATGGGAATGTCACTTTTTGCGAAGTTCGTGTGGCGATGGGGGGGTCTCCTTATTTACAAGGCAGCATTAAGCCACTTAGCGTGGCTTAAAGCTGCTTTGCAAAGAAGGCCCCTTTTCACGCTATGCTTAGCGTGAAAGGGATGGGCAGTGGCTGTTGCGGTGGGCGTACCACCGCAACACCCAATGATTTTGATGCTGCCCCCTATTTACAAGGGCAGGGTAAATAAGAGACAGCGCCAAAATTAAGACCGGGGAAATCTGGTCTTAACTTGGCAAAATGAGAAGAAATGCTTTATTTCTCCTCGTTTTTGCTTTTTCCAGCACACATGGAAAAAGCAAAACACCTTGGATTGTTTATGTTTAAGAAGGTGACACTTCCTGCACATAAACAATATTTTACAAAAAAAAAGTCATTTTGTAACTTCCATGTGTGCTGCATTAAGCAGCACACATAGAAGTGACAAAACAGCATTTCAAGTTTGTTTATGTGCAGGAAGGGGAACTTTCCTGTACATAAAAAATCTTCCCCTAGACGCAGACACCCTTGCACTATGGTACAATGGTGCCTGCGTTCGCTCTTCACTGCCAAGTGTAACACCAGTACAGGGGAAAACACAGGGCTGCACCATATTCTTGTAAATATGGTGCCGCCCTGCGTTTCTGAATAGGCGGAGTGTATTGTTAAGCCAAGGAGGCTAACGACACGCTCCGCCACTTCTGTTGTAAACATCCCCCTATGTGTTTTATGTTTTGCGATTTTTATTGATCATGGGCAAAAATGCTATTTACGATTTATATATTATATGGAATTCATTTTTATCTGATGGTCTGAATACGCAAATGAAATCAATTCTATACATCTTTAGCATTTTCCACGTTTACACAAGCTTTTGTATTTATTTCGAATGATGGTGGGGACTCTCACCTTGATAAAGGATTTTTGTCCGAAACGCATTTGAACGGACATCACTTTGCTCAGGGCACATGTCAGGGGTACCCGCAAGTACATGGTGTCCACCCACTATTTTCAGAGTGTGGACTCCGACACCCTGACAAGAAGTTGGGCCCCACAGAAATATACTAAACCTGTCCCTGTGTAAAACGCTGGGACATGTCCAGCAGGGCCTGTACATTGCCTGCTTTCAATTCCCAGAAGCAACGTGCAGGCATCGACTGAGCTTTTTTTCCCCTTCCTGCTGGGCCGAAATTAAGGGGCCATCAGGTCTCCCTTTGTTTGAATATTCTTACTGGCAGCGGCCTGGAACCTCACACTTAAATTTAAATGTCACAGAGGGGAAACAAAGGCACACGGCTTGTTGGCTCTTCACAGGTACTTAAAAGCAGCATGCTTTTGCCTTTGTTCATTCCCTGCATATGAGATGCATGCATGCACTGTAAGAATGTTGGATGTGTTTGTCTGTCCCAGTATCTACACAAATAACAGTCTCAATAGCACTATTTTATTTCTTTTATAGTGCTACCCAACCCAATGCAGAGTGTCAGAACTCTTTATGTAATACACATTATACATTGAAAATAAATCATGTACATGTGTAAATCAATGTACAAGATAAGCTACATGACACAGGGTTACAATGTGTAGGAGTCACATGTCCTTCATAGCTCACTGTGTTATATTACAAGGATTTCGATTTATGAATTACAGGAAACAAAAGGATATCTGTGTTAAAAGCAGTAACCCACTTTATTATCTACATCAAATAAAAATGTGTCACCTGTATTTTACATAATGGGCTTTGCAGGAGACACATTGAGGCCGATTCCGATTCGGGAAAAAGCGCTCCGATTAACTTTACGGAGCGTTTTTCCCGTACGAATCGTACACCTTCAACGTCCCTGTACGAAAAAGCAAGTACGATCCGAACCCAAAGCGCCACTCTGTACGACTCGTACCAAACACCACACAACTAGAAAGTACATACGGATTGTATCCGGCTGACGCTATACACTACGTCCGAATGTAAATAAGCTGCTCTTTCCTTAGCAGGTAGTACGATCCGTGTCGACGACACTCCGTACTGCCCTTTTGCTACGAGAGCTGAACACTGCCGTAAAAGCAGAGTCTGGCCCGAACCGCACCCCCGTACGCGACGTACACGACATGAACCCCATCGTCCGTGTCATCCCAGTCCTGTACGCCTATGACCTCGCACATCGAAACCAACGACGGCGCAGACGGTAAGTACAACGTACCACAACAACCTAAGTATACCTGTACGGTGCGCCACACGCCCACATCACTATTGCAGTAGCGAAACGTGCCTCATATACGCCATCAATGTCGGGGTACGTTGCACCACACGCACGCGCATATCACCATTGCAGTAGTGACACGTGCCGCACATACGCCATTAATGTTGGGGTACGTTGCGCCACACGCACGTGCATATCACCATTGCAATAGTGATACGTGCCGTACATACACCCTTAATGTCGGGGTACGGTGCTCCACACGCACGTGCATATCACCATTGCAATAGTGATACATGCCGCACATACGCCATTAATGTCAGGGTACGGTGCGCCACATGCTCGCGTATATCACCATTGCAATAGTGATAAGTGCGGCACATACGCTATTAATGTCGTGGTACGGTGCGCAACACGCTCGCGTATATCACCATTGCAATAGTGATAAGTGCCACACACACGTGTGTAATGTATGTGTACGGTGCGTCACATCTGAGTGGTGGGTGCACTGGACTTCGAGCAGGGCCCAGACATAGGAGGGGTGGCTGGATAGGACTCCCCGCAGTGCCCAGACACAGGAGGGGGCCGTAGATAGGACTCCCAGCAGTGCCCAGACATAGGAGGTGGGTGTTGATAGGACTCCCAGCAGTGCCCAGACATAGGAGGGGGTGTAGATAGGACTCCCAGCAGTGCCCAGACAGTATAGGGGGTGGCTGGATAGGACTCCCAGCAGTGCCCAGACATAGGAAGGGTGCCTTGATAGGACTCCCCGCAGTGCCCAGACATAGGAGGGGGGTGTAGATAGGACTCCCAGCAGGGCCCAGACATAGGAGGGGCGTGTCGATAGGACTCCCAGCAGTGCCCAGACATAGGAGGGGGGTGTAGATAGGACTCCCAGCAGTGCCCAGACTGTATAGGGGGAGGGTGGATATGACTCCCAGCAGTCCCCAGACAGTATAGGGGGTGGGTGGATAGGACTCCCAGCAGTGCCCAGACATAGGAGGGGTAGCTGGTTAGGACTCCCAGCAGTGCCCAGACATAGGAGGGGGGTGTGGATAGGACTCCCAGCAGTGCCCAGACATAGGAGGGGTGGCTGGATAGGACTCCCAGCAGTGCCCAGACATAGGAGGTGGTGGAGATAGGACTTCCAGCAGTGCCCAGACAGTATAGGGGGTGGCTGGATAGGACTCCCAGCAGTGTCGGGACAGTATAGGAGGTGGCTGGATAGGACTCCCTTCAGTGCCCAGACATAGGAGGGGTGGCTGGATAGTACTCCCAGCAGTGCCCAGACATAGGAGGGGTGGGTGGTTATGATTCCCAGCAGTGCCCAGACATAGAAGGGGGTGTAGATAGGACTCCCAGCATTGCCCGGACATAACAGGGTGGGTGGATATCACTCCCAGCAGTGCCCAGACATAGGAGGGTGTGTAGATAGGACTCCCAGCAGTGCCCAGACATAGGAGTGGTGGGTGGATATGACTCCCAGCAGTGCCCGGATAGTATAGGGGGTGGGTGGATAGGACTCCCAGCAGTGCCCAGACATAGGAGGGGGGTGTAGATAGGACTACCAGCAGTGCCCAGACATAGGAGGGGTGGGTGGATAGGACTCCCAGCAGTGCCGAGACATAACAGGAGTGGGTGGATATGACTCCCAGCAGTGCCCAGACAGTATAGCGGGTGGGTGGAAATGACTCCTAGCAGTGCCCAGACATAGGAGAGGTGGCTAGATAGGACTCCCAGCAGTGCCCAGACATAGGAGGGGGGTGTAGATAGGACTCCCAACAGTACCCAGACATAGGCGGGGTGGCTGGATAGGACTCCCAGCAGTGCCCAGACATAGGAGGGGGTGTAGATATGACTCCCAGCAGTGCCCAGACATAGGAGGGGGATTTAGATAGGACTCCCAGCAGTGACCAGACAGTATAGGGGGTGGGTGGATAGGACTCCCAATAGAGCCCAGACATAGGAGTGGTGGCTGGATAGGACTCCCAGCAGTGCTCAGACATAAGAGAGGGTGTAGATAAGACTCCCAGCAGTGCCCAGGCATTTGAGGGGGATGTAAATAGAACTCCCATCAATGCCCAGACATAGGAGGGGTGGCTGGATAGGACTCCCAGCAGTACCCAGACATAGGAGGGGGTGTGGATAGGACTCCCAGCAGTGCCCAGACATAACAGGGGTGGGTGGATATGACTCCCAGCAGTGCCCAGACATAAGAGGGGTGGCTGGAGAGGACTCCCAACAGTGCCCAGACATAGGAGGGGGTGTAGATAGGACTCCCAGCAGTGCCTAGACATAGGAGGGATGGCTGGATAGGACTCCCAGCAGTATCCAGACAGTATAGTGGGTGGCTGGATAGGACTCCCAGCAGTGCCCAGACATAGGAGGGGTGGCTGGATAGTACTCCAAGCAGTGCCCAGACATAGGAGGGGTGGGTGGTTATGATTCCCAGCAGTGCCCAGACATAGAAGGGGGTGTAGATAGGACTCCCAGCATTGCCCGGACATAACAGGGGTGGGTGCATATCACTCCCAGCAGTGCCCAGACATAGGAGGGGTGGGTGGATATGACTCCCAGCTGTGCCCAGATAGTATAGGGGGTGGGAGGATAGGACTCCCAGCAGTGCCCAGACATAGGAGGGGGTGTAGATAGGACTGACAGCAGTGCCCAGACATAGGAGGGGTGGGTGGATAGGACTCCCAGCAGTGCCGAGACATAACAGGGGTGGGTGGATATGACTCCCAGCAGTGCCCAGACAGTATAGCGGGTGGGTGGAAATGCCTCCCAGCAGTGCCCAGACATAGGAGAGGTGGCTAGATAGGACTTCCAGCAGTGCCCAGACTTAAGAGGGGGTGTAGATAGGATTCCCAGCAGTGCCCAGACATAGGAGGGGTGGCTGGATAGGACTCCCAGCAGTGCCCAGACATAGGAGGGGGTGTAGATATGACTCCCAGCAGTGCCCAGACATAGGAGGGGGGTTTAGATAGGACTCCCAGCAGTGCCCAGACAGTATAGGGGGTGGGTGGATAGGACTCCCAATAGTGCCCAGACATAGGAGTGGTGGCTGGATAGGACTCCCAGCAGTGCCCAGACATAAGAGAGGGTGTAGATAAGACTCCCAGCAGTGCCCAGGCATTTGAGGGGATGTAGATAGGACTCCCATCAATGCCCAGACATAGGAGGGTTGGCTGGATAGGACTCCCAGCAGTACCCAGACATAGGAGGGGGTGTGGATAGGATTCCCAGCAGTGCCCAGACATAACAGGGGTGGGTGGATACGACTCCCAGCAGTGCCCAGACATAGGAGGGGGGTGTAGATAGGACTCCCAGCAGTAAAAACAACGATTGATGGACAGAATGCAGAACAATGTCATACATTCACCCCAGTACAGAGATTTGGGCCTAAATCCGTCGTTGCCCAGACATAGGAGGGGTGTAGATAGGACTCGCAGCAGTGCCCAGACATAGGAGGAGGGTGTAGATAGGACTCCCAGCAGTGCCCACACATAGGAGGGATGGCTGGGTAGGAGTCCCAGCAGTGCCCAGACATAGGAGGGGGTGTAGATAGGACTCCCAGCAGTGCCCAGACATAGGAGGGGTGTAGATGGGACTCCTAGCAGGGCCCAGACATAGGAGGGATGGCTGGATAGGACTCCCAGCAGTGCCCAGAAATAGGAGGGGTGTAGATAGGACTCCCAGCAGTGCCCAGACAGTATAGGGGGTGGCTGGATAAGACTACCAGCAGTGCCCAGACATAGGAGGGGGGTGTAGATAGGACTCCCAGCAGTTCCCAGACATAGGAGGGGTGGCTGGATAGGACTCCCAACAGTGCCCAGACATAGGAGGGGGTGTAGATAGGACTCCCAGCAGTGCCTAGACATAGGAGGGATGGCTGGATAGGACTCCCAGCAGTATCCAGACAGTATAGTGGGTGGCTGGATAGGACTCCCAGCAGTGCCCAGACATAGGAGGGGTGGATGGATAGTACTCCCAGCAGTGCCCAGACATAGGAGGGGTGGGTGGATATGATTCCCAGCAGTGCCCGGACATAGAAGGGGTTGTAGATAGGACTCCCAGCATTGCCCAGACATAACAGGGGTGGATGGATATCACTCTCAGCAGTGCCCAGACATAGGAGGGTGTGTAGATAGGACTCCCAGCAGTGTCCAGACATAGGAGGGGGGTGTAGATAGGACTCCCAGCAGTTCCCAGACATAGGAGGGGTGGCTGGATAGGACTCCCAACAGTGCCCAGACATAGGAGGGGGTGTAGATAGGACTCCCAGCAGTGCCTAGACATAGGAGGGATGGCTGGATAGGACTCCCAGCAGTATCCAGACAGTATAGTGGGTGGCTGGATAGGACTCCCAGCAGTGCCCAGACATAGGAGGGGTGGATGGATAGTACTCCCAGCAGTGCCCAGACATAGGAGGGGTGGGTGGATATGATTCCCAGCAGTGCCCGGACATAGAAGGGGGTGTAGATAGGACTCCCAGCATTGCCCAGACATAACAGGGGTGGATGGATATCACTCTCAGCAGTGCCCAGACATAGGAGGGTGTGTAGATAGGACTCCCAGCAGTGTCCAGACATAGGAGGGGGGTGTAGATAGGACTCCCAGCAGTGCCCAGCCATAGGAGGGGTAGCTGGATAGGACTCCTAGCAACTCCCAGACATAGGAAGGGGTGTAGATAGGACGCCCAGCAATGCCCAGACATAACAGGGGTGGGTGGATATGACTCCCAGCAGTGCCCAGACATAGGAGGGGGATGTAGATAGGACTCCCAGCAGTGCCCAGACATAGGAGAGGTGGCTGGATAGGAATCCTAGCAAGGCCCAGACATAGGAAGGGGTGTAGATAGGACTCCCAGCAGTGCCCAGACATAACAGGGGTGGGTGGATATGACTCCCAGCAGTGCCCAGACTTAGGAGGGGGTGTAGATAGGACTCCCAGCAGTGCCCAGACATAGGAGGGGTGGCAGGACAGGACTCCCAGCAGTGCCCAGACATAGGAGGGGTGGCTGGATAGGACTCCCAGCAGTGCTCAGTCATAGGGGTGTGCATTTCCAACAGCATACAACAACTACATGCCTGTAAGTGTACATCCCTAACCTGTAACACTCATGATAGTTGCATATCAACACATCACTCACAGCAGTGACCTACTTCACGTTGAATGGTATCCTGTCACACACTGGGTGACACAACACATGTGGTTTTTCTTGTCAGATCCCATATGCATATCCACCCATGTATTTAGCTGCCACACCCCCCCTCCATCAGGACTCAATAGTGTGTAGTTATGTAACAGACCAACAAACAAATGAAGCACAAATGAACTAATAACTTTTCATGAACATCCCGGACATGATGTGAATGTCCAGGTGGTGAAACAAGTACTCCCTCATGGAAGGAAGAGGCTACAAAACCCCTAGATACAAAGCACCCAAATGTGTTTTGTGTGCACAAAGTTCTAAGTTCACAATCTGAACCTTGAGGTCAAGGCGGATAACATTGTCATGCATAGTGTGAAAAAACATGATGGACCCCCTGAAGCAGTACTATACATTACAAACCCAAGCACAGGGAGTAGCATGGATGGCAATGACCAATTATCTGATTTCATGTGTGAGCACGCATGGCCATTGCCTGTTGCGCGCTCACTTGCTTTGCTACTACCTTGCTGAGATTTTACTATTTTAAAAATACTTTGCACTATCGCGCTGCTCGATTCTGGACGCAGGCGCTCATTTTTATTCTGGACATCCTTGGGGGCGATAAATAGATCTTAGACCTTACCTGCACTATAATTGTTTTTCATCCCGTACTTTGTGGGACTCAGGCCGATCAAGGGCTCGTTGTGACCGCATCGCGACGCTTTGGCCCCCATCTTGGGTGGGGGAGCCAGGAGGTGGGGAATTACAGGCGCCATCTTGGTTATGGGGCCAGAGGTTTGCCTCGCAGGACTCCCGCGCTTGGAGGAACGCTTAAAAGCAGGTCCCCACTCCAGCACAGGTAGACTTTACTTGCCTGTTGCGCGCTCACTTGCCTTGCTACTACCTTGGTGAGATTTTACTATTTTAAAAATACTTTTCACTATCGCGCTGCTCGATTCTGGACGTAGGCGCTCATTTTTATTCTGGACATCCTTGGGGGTGATCATTTATAAATAGATCTTAGAGCTTACCTGCACTATAATTGTTTATCACCCCGTACTTTGCGGGACTCAGGCCGATCCAGGGCTCATTGTGACCGCATCGCGGCGTTTTGGCCGCCATCTTGGGTGGGGGAGCCAGGAGGTGCCGAATTACAGGCGCCATCTTGGTTGAGGCAAAAACCACAGTTGATGGACAGAATGCAGAACAATGTCATATATTCACCCCAGTACAGAGATCTGGGCCTAAATCCATAATTTTTGTGCACTCCACACCACCCCAGTTCAGACATGGCCATATGCAAATCAGTCTGACCCTGTGCCTCATGAGAACAGTCCAGCCCGAACTGCCAAGCCATGCCTTTCCTGGACCGGAAACAAGCTTCCAAGGACCCGTTTCTGGCATTCCAGCCGTCTTCAGCCCGGCTTGCTTGAATCCAGTGGTGTGGAACGCATGGGATTCACGTCTGAGCATACCCATCCCACTCGGGGTGACAAATGCAAAAACCACAGTTGATGGACAGAATGCAGAACAATGTCATACATTCACCCCAGTACAGAGATCTAGGCCTAATCCATCGTTTTTTTGCACCCCACACCACCCCAGTTCAGACATGGTCATATGCAAATCAGTCTGACCCTGTGCCTCATGGGAACAGTCCAGCCCGAACTGCACAACTCCCTCCAGTTCAATGGATCCAAAACGGAGGTGTTGTATTGCTCCACGGACCGTACCCCTCACCCTTTGCCGACGGGTTTCTGGCCAGTTTCCTTCTTGGGCACAGTTGTGGCAGTGGATGCTGCTCGCAATCTGGGCATTATGTTTGGCCCAAATCATCAGCTTGACGCCTTTGTAAATAAAACGATTGCGACATGTATGATGTTACTACGTACATTGCGTAAGATCCTTCCCTTGCTTCCGGCACCGGCTAGACCGGAGGTGGTGCGCAGTATCATTCTCAGCAGGCTTGATTACTGCAACGCACTACTTCTGGGTGCCCCAAGCACTTTGATCAGGAAGTTGCAGCGCTTGCAGAATATGGCAGCTAAGCTTGCCCTCTCTCGGATGCGCTCGGCCTCCTCCTCTGCATTTGCTACCAATTCACCAGCGTATCTGTTTTAAGCCGTCCTGTATTGTGTTTAGGGCTCTTCACCGACAGGGGCCTGTCTTACTGCTAGAGCTCCTTTCCTGGTACTCGGCAGCTAGACCTTTACGGTCTTCCTCTGCATGCCTGGTGGCAGTCCCTAGAATTCAGATGATACGGATGAGCGGCCGCTCCTTTGGTTTTACTGCTGCTAAACTCTGGAACTCTCTTTCTATGTTCCTCAGGAGTTTGAATGAACTTAGCTCCTTCAAGAAAGGGTTGAAGTCTTATCCCTTCCCAAGGGCGGTGTAAATTCTGTGACCGCATATAGCCAGGTAAAGTCAAAGCGCCAGGATACCCTCTGGGTGACAGCTTGCGCTATAAAAGTATGCGATACATACATACATACAATCCTAGCGGAAATCCATACAAAAGTCACCACAACTATTGTGCAACTGTCTGTAGTGAAGATCTCATGTGACACTGAGGAAAGGACACTCTATTAGATAATGTCTGTATGCAAACTGCACACACACCAATCTAGATAATGTGCTGCTACATTGGGATAGCACAGAGATACCATGGTCCACCTCATTCCCATCAGAAAAATAGACATCTTTCACAATCCAAAACATCAACATTACACCACCTCGTAGGCACACAGCACCTAAAGCAATTGCCTGAAATTCAATAGTTTAGAATGAGAAATAATATGCTTTATTCAGCGCCATCATGTAAAATAATAAATAAATGAGTCCAGCCTCACAGAAGTCCAATGGCTAGTTCAAAATACTGTTCACAACAGTGGTGACGTTTTGGAGGTTGTCACCCCAAAACTTGCCTGCACATGGTGGAGTCAGAGGTCTGTGGACACATGGGGGCATCATCAGAGTCAGTGTCCGGCACCGCAGGGAAAGGAGAGGGAAGGGTATGTGTAGTGAGTGCAGGTGGGGAGGATTCCTCCACAGTGGCAGGTGCAGCACAAAAGGTGGCAACATATTCAGCACTGTACACTGCTGCCAGGTCTGACAGGCTACCACCTGAAGCCGCGGACACAATGGGAGTGGAGGTAGAGGGCTGTGAGTCAGTTGTACTCTGTCTGTGGGTGAGTGGGTGATGTCTGTCCCCTGTCCCTGTGGGTGTGCGTGCATCCCCTTGAGATTGGGTGCCTGGAGGTCTGCGTTTCAACTTACGTGTGGGTGTGCTGGGTGTTCCTGTTGGGGTGTGTGCTCTGGTGCGTCTGCGTGTATGTTGGACAGGTATGGGAGAGGGGTATGTGGATGGGTAGGTAGGAGGGGGGGGTTGACGCTGCAGGATGGCAAGTGCTGCCGTCAGTGTTGAGTCTATGGACGACAAACTCCGACGTTGGTCAGACATGTCAGATGACATGCCCTCCATGAATGACAACAACTGTGTCATGATCTTAGTTTGTCCATGGAGGACAGTCAGCACTGACGCCTGACCAACTTGAATCTGCCGGAGTATGTCCACAGACTCAGCACTGAGGGCAGCAGGGGAGACAGGGGCAGGGGCTGCAGGTGCCGGGGAGGAAGGAGACACGGGGGGCAGCACGGACCAAAGGGGCCCTAGCAACTGGGAGTGCGACGATGGGTCTGGATGAGGAGGGGACAGACAAAGTGGGTGCAGATGCTGTTGCTGCATATTCCCCCTCCTCCTGGGAGTCCGAAGCCGAGCCGTCTGCATGGTATGAGGTGTCTTGCTCATGACGTCCGGCCGCCTGACTCCCTTCACCCTCTGTGCCACTGCCTCCCTCCGACACCTCAAAGCTGGTGGCACGGTGGCTGGGTCCCTCTGCCTGGTCCATGCTTGTGTCTCCTCCACTTTCAGGTGATGAGGCTGTTGGCAAGGATAAAGAATATATATATCAGTCACCTGTACACATCAGACATATGATCAACAAATCATTTGGGGACATTTCTAATCATGGCTTGCATCATGAGTCACATGCCACATAACTCAGCACATATTTGAGTCCAGTACTGCGCAATTGTAATAGACACAACGCTCCTTGTATACAAAGATACTAGTAACAGACCAGGCCACAATTTGAATGAGAGTCACAATGATGAGCCACTGTATGTCAATAGCTCAGGTGCTGATTCATCACTGTTCTGTTGCTGACTCTGCCACCCCAGTCCATACATGGTCAAGTTCAAATCTGTCTGACCGTGCCACATGGGAACAGTCCTGCCCAAACTGCCATGTAATGCCATCCCTGGACCTTAAACAAGCTTTCTATCACCTCTCACTGGCATCACAGCCGTCTACAGCCAGGCTTGCGTGAAACACAGATGTGTATACAAACAAGCATGGCTGAAGACAGCTGTAATGCCAGAAAGTGGGCCCAGGAACCTTGTTTCCAGTGCAGGGAAGGCATGGCTTGACATTTTTGACTGGACTAATCCCATTAGGCACATGGACAGACAGATTTGCACATGACCATGTTTGAACTTGGGGGGCAGAGTGTGCAACAGAAAGGTGATGGATAAAACCCTGACCTGTTGACTCGGTGTGAGTATATGATTCGTACAGAGACACCCTCCATCACCACACACTATTGTGAAACTCCTCACAGGGGCATCTATCACCAGATCATACAGTTCCTAGCACATAACACACACTGGCTGTCAAGTGAAGTAGCCCGCATGTCCAAAATCCTGAAAATGCCTAAGCTAATCTGCCTGCAATTGTGAATATTAAAAACATCGCTGCATTGTTGACACACCATCAACCACATGGGAAATGTGAATACAGTAGTGTGCACACCAAGACAAAACTGCGTAGCTCCACCAATACATACATGTTGCACAAATCTATGTGGAACAATCATCTCTGTGAGCCAACAACATAGCCTCTAAATCCAACAATGACAGCATTGTCCAGCATCACAGGGTAAGTGCATAGTGATGAGTTCACATCAGAAATTATATACACAACTCAACACTGACAAGGCGAAACAGGCTGGCCCATCACACCTCCCCTGCACAACAACCCCATCACCCGGTCAATGTGAGTGATACAGCTCAAGTAGTCAAAAGTCAGTTTCAGGGTATCAATAACTGTGCAGCAATTTAAATTAACCCAAGGTCACCTCGTGTGGCAGCCCATCCATATTAGTCACAAACAACCAGCAACATATTCTTCTGATTATGCACAAATGCACCGCCCAGTGCGAGTATGCACAAGCCAAACATTGTATACATGGACAATGTGCACATGTAGCCAACACATGAGAAATACAAAGTATACCAGGTACAAAGGCCACTGAGGCAGACCCGTGCTGAACTCCATGTTGAGACTCATGATAAGTGCCAAAAAATCATGAAGGGCAAACACAGTGCACAGGTCGTGGAACAGGTAAGGTACCAACACGTGTCACAGAACTCCCTCCAACATGATGATGTGGTAAGCACTATGCATACTAATACATTTCACCCTAGGAGTACATGCACAAAAATGAAATACCCAAAGCAGGTGACACATGTGGAGGAGGGGAAGGGATGTAAAAGAGCATCAGATAAATATGGGTCATCAAAATGACAATGCATAAATTGCCTGTCTGACCACACCACCCCAACTGTGGGAGTGTTACCAGGCTTCTGAGCACTGCAGGTAGCATGTGACACACATGACAACAAACAGACATGTACTTACCTCCTCCTTGCTGCTGTCCCTCCTGCAACTGCCTATGGAGGTCTGGAAAAACCACTTCCAGGACCCGGAGCATGTGGGGGTTGAAGTGACGGGTGCCGCCATGCCGGCATGGAGTTTCAAGCTTCAGCTGGACCCGGGCGATACGGCGGGTCCAGCACCGGATGTCCTGCCACCTCTTCCTGATGTTACGGATCCTTCGGTGAAGGCCCCCCTCACTCCTGACAGCCCTGGCTATGTCCAGCCAGATCTCCCCCTTCTCATAGGCAGATACCTGTCAGGAAGATAAAGTGAAACAACATCAGTACACCTGGTCTGTGTCCCAAAGACACACACTTGCACCACATTGACGATGACAACAGGGCATAGGATGCTGACCGGACTTGCATCATTTTCCATGTGAATGTGGCCTGTGAGCAAACACCAATGCACTACATGCCTTTGAAAGGCAACAGATGCCATAAGGGATGGAGACCACTCACTGAGCATGGCACACACTGAACAAGATATGCTACTTCAGGGTGGTGGACAGCACGTGACATGCTGTCACATATCCCACTACACCTAAGAACCCTCAGCAGACCACACATGCACACCCTGGCACAGATCATTTGCTTGTCATTGTCAACAGTGTATACAACATCACTTTGTACATGTCACACTTTAGAAAGATGTGACACAGGCGTCATGCTAACTGTCCAAGTCATGCACACGGCACTGCATACTTGTCACATCAGACGGGTACAGCTGTGGCATACGTCATGCATCAGTGTTGCAAAAAATCACATACACAATTAACCTGGTGACAAAGAACATTCACACTCTTCAATGTCCATGACTTCAAAGCATGCATTTGTCCAAAATCCGCACAGGTCATGAAAAACAATAATCAACAGTGAGTACATTCATCTGTCACTCTGGGGGGAACACTGTTACACCTCAGTAAATCATGCAAAAAAAAACATGCAAGGTGTGGCACATCAGAAAGTGTGATTCACATTGCATTGAATGTCACAGTTAGCACAATGCAGGTAAGCAGTAAACACTATTTCACCACATCATTCACTGCATGGGAGATACCACAATGTACACATCTGGCACTCAATCCAAACAACATTGCATCTCTGTCCCATAAATACGCAATGGCTGTAGAGTCACACAAACAACAGGTGCACAGTCCAAGGTAGTGCAGTCATCACTCACCTGCTCCCCTAGTCTCCCATACAGCTTGCTGTAGTTTGGCAGGAGGGCATCCAGCAGGGCCTTGTTCTCCTCCTCACTGAATGCAGGTGCCCTCTCCATGCTCAGCAAAATCAGGGTCCAGGGAATGCAGAGACAGCAGCAGTGTTGTCCACTCCAATGTTGTGCAGGCAAGTGCCCTCTCACAGCCACATGCAGCCTTAAATCAGTGCTGCTGAGGGGCTGTCCGTCCAAGGAGTACAGTGTGATAGGCCAGATTAGTTTGCATCCTATGTTTTATCCAATCCCATTACACATAAGGCCATGACACACATTTGCATGGTTTAAAAATTGAGCTTGAGCACCACAGCAAATTTTCAACAATGTATAGTTTTGCCCAAATTAATTTTTCTGAACACCTGTAGAACACACTCAAATCTCTGTTTCCTTGACAACTAGCCTGCATTCTGGGCATTCTACTCGTCCCCTAGATGTTCCCTATGTATTTTCTGGGATCCCCACACAAGTACAGTGTGTTTTCCATTGCGAATGCAACTTATTCAATAGTGAAACGTCCCGCACACACACACGCAATGGCTGGGTATGCTCCGCTCGCGTATGGCTCGAATGTAATAGTGAAATGACCTGTACACAAACACGTATTATTGGGGTACGCTCTGCTTGCGTAGGGCTCGAATATAATAGTGAAACGACCCGTACACACGCACATACTATTGGGGTACGCTCCGCTTGCGCATGGCTCGAATGCAATAGTGAAACAACCCGTACACACCCACGTACTATTGGGGTACGCTCCGCTCACGTATGGCTCGAATGCAATAGTGAAATGACCCGTACACACGCACGTACTATTGGGGTATGCTCGTCTCGCGTAGGGCTCGAATGCAATAGTGAAATGACCCAAACACACGCACGTACTATTGGGGTACGCTCCGCTCGCGTATGGCTCAAATGTAATAGTGAAACCACCCATATACACGCACGTACTATTAGGGTACTGGGCGTTTGACGCGCTCTAGTGAATGCATGTGTACGGTGCGTTTTACGAGCTCACGCATGGCAGCATTACAATAGTGATACCAGGAAAACACATGGCAGGGATGTAGGTGTAAGTTCAGAATGAGGATGTCGATGTATATATTGGCATGGCATCCTCACATCAGCAGGCCCTAGGTGTGGCAGACAGTGATATAGCACAGGGCATGTGGTCATGTGGCACAGTTGATGTGTGATGAGCTGTGGAGACATGTCATTTGTGATGGGGCACTATGTGGGTCACATGACCTTTACACTTGTCACATAAGTAACCTCATAAACATGTTGTGATGCACATCAACACTGGGATAGCACACTATTCAGTATGGGCATCTGTCACATGATGCAAGGGACAGGGGCACTGCCTCGCTTGTAAAATTGACGCCCAGCATGACCCTGTGTGACAATGTAATGTGTGTGCCATGTGAAAGATTAGTCATGCTGTTTGTATCCTGTATACTTAATCTGCTGTAGGTGTATCTATGATGGGTATGTGCCGTGATTGCAAGGGTTTCCCATGTACGCACACCATGCCACAGGGCCATTTCAACTGCTCATGTGTGTGATGGCATCATAGAACGTTTGTCCACAAACATACAGGTCTGCATTCTGATAATGGCTTGGTGTAGTTTAGTCAAATGCACACCTCATTCACAATATTACATATTTGTGCAATTGATAGCAAATGTGACGTGGGTGTGTGCCTTGCAGTCAGCTGTCTGGATGTGTTGACAACCTTCTCATGCAGGTCACGTGACGTGTGTCACGGACGTGATACATTGTCCTGCTCACTCAGACCAGCCCAGCAGATCATTAGTGTGCATGTCATGTCCATTTCACAGGCAACAGGTGTATAAGTTCTAATGGACGAGTGCCAGCCAGCTGGCATATGTGTCCTTGATGTACAGCCCATGCCAGACTCAATGGTGATTTAATGTGTTGAAGCATTGTTGCTTGTGCTATGTACATTGTAATAGTTGTTGGCTGACAGTTGTACACCTTTTTCCACAAACATGTCGTGCAGGGCACCCCCTCTGCCAAGGCCGTTGCCAGACTTGGATGCCATGAGGGAACGTCATTGCATCCGCCGATACCGATTCACTCAACAGTTGATTCAGGACTTGACGGACAGGCTGGAACCACATCTCCTACCACGACACAGGTATCCAACTGCGCTGACATCCAAGGTAAAGGTGATGGCAGCCCTAAATTTCTTTGCCCCAGGTACTTTCCAATTTGCCATAGCCGATGTGGGGGGGATGTCTCAGACCATGTTCAGCCGTGTACTACGTGATGTGTTAGCTGCTATGTTGAGTCACATTGATGAATTCATCAAATTCCCTGCTTCAGAAGAGTTGACAGGTGTCAAGGGTGATTTCTATGCCCTGGGTGGGATGCCACATGTAATTGGGTTCATTGATGGAACACATGTTTCTTTGAAGCCACCACAAGCTCAGGAGCAGGTCTACCACAACAGGAAACATTACCACTCCATAAATGCCCTGGTGGTGTGTCTTGCTAACATGCTGATTTCACATGTTTGTGCACATTTTCCAGGATCGTGCCACGATGCATGGATCATGAGGCGTAGCAGGGTACCACAGATGATCCTGCAGCTGCACAACCATCGGGCATGTCTTGTTGGTGGGTAAACTCTGTTTCTCATGTATGTCTCAATTTTATGTATTTCTCTGACGGCATCACATTACACACTCATTGCCATTATGTCAATTTGTAGGAGACGCAGGATATCCCTACATGCTGTGGCTCATGACTCCGCTCCGCAACCCCAGAACAGCTGCAGACCAGCAGTACAACAATGCACACGGGCACACCAGGCGAGTCATGGAGAGAACGTTTGGACTCCTGAAGAGCCGGTTCAGGTGCCTCGACAAGACTGGTGGATCCCTCCCATACGCCCCGCTCAAGGTGTGTAACATCTTCATTGTGTGCTGCATGCTGCACAACATGGCATTTGAGAAGGTCGTGCCACACATCCTGGATCCTGATGAGCTGGAACATCCACCTGTTGAGGATGTAGGCCTTGGCCAGGATTCAAGTTATGAGGAGGAGGAGGAGGATGATATCCGGAGTCAGCTCATACGCAAGTTCTTCTCATGATGGTGAGTCCTAGTAAAATACTGTGCAAGCTTGTACCATAGAGTGGCATATGTAGAAATACTGTGGGTCCAGCTGACTGTATGCAATGTCACTTTGTTGTTTGTTGTGCAGTGTCATACAAGTGCTGATGTGATGCCACACACATACGTGCAATGTGTGAACATGGAATGTACAAGTGTACTACATACTTAGTGTACTATAAATGACCATGTATGAATGGAATTATTCTGAACGTGACCCCTTGTGTTACTGTCATTCCCAGGTCGCCCTGCCTGTTGTCTGTTAGTGTGATCTTAGTCCTCCTGCTATTCCTCATGAAGATAGCAACGTCAGCCGAATCAGCTGTACATGCACAGACATGTTGAAATGTCAGTTTGGGTAAGGATTACAAACAGGCTGTTTTGTGTTGGTATGGTTTCAAACGTGTGATAAATGTTCATGCGCATATGGTCGGACCATACATTCATGTAGCATTACCATGTCTCAAATTTCATGTTACCCCACTCCCATGACAGGACAGTCACCTTCTTGACAGTCATCTGTAGTTGAGTTTTGACTCTGGTGAATGCATCAATGTGTGTAAACCTTGACCCTGACACATTGCAATTACCACGGCTTGACATTGTGTGGGACATCACAACCACGGCCTCTGTGGGGAATTGCACGCTGTGTGCAGCAGGATGTGTCTGGATCATCCACTCAACCTTGTGGTCCAGTACAGTTTGATTTACCAAAAACCATGTTGGGTAGGTGTGGGCCAGTTTATGTCCCACATGTTCATGCAACTGCCCTGTGAGTTTGTTTGCATGGATGCATTGCCCCTTGTGCCAGTATGTCATGTCACGGTCATGTCGTTACCTCAGTGCCGGTGGAGAACCCTGCTTCGCTAGCCTTCTCTGTGAGTTGATGTTAACTTTCCATTCCCATGATGCCAGGTATGTTGCACTAATGTCATCACAACGTTGGGCTGTAGCAAATGTTAAATCTCCATGGCACCAGTCGAGTGAGGTTATTCACAGGATTATCTTGTGCCGTGCAGAATCTCATAGTCACGGTAGGCTTATTTTTGTGGCTTTGTTCCTCATTACTCGCTGTTGAGTTTGGTCCCACCTGCTTGTCATGTTTAGCATAGTGGGCACAGTTGCAAGAGCCAATGACTGGATCCTGCGGGGCTTCCTTGTGTTTAGGTCATTCCCTTCCTCATTGGAGGAGCTGCTAATGGCTCTTGCGGGTGATGTCTACTTCCCGTCATGGCCCTTACGGATTCACAGGGCTAAATAAGGATTGTTGGCTTTGTGCCAGAAGCACTGCTATACATTACATTTTCTGAGATTAGGACCCTCAGTCATACACTGTGAAAGATCTGATGGCCGCATGGATCTAATTGCATAGTGGCAGCCTTGAGAGTGTTACACTTGCTTTGTTTAGGTGAGAAACTGTACTACCTATTCATGTATATGTGTTCAAGCATCTGATCCAGTCTCATTGCTCAATCTGTGATCACACATAGGGTACAGTGGCAGTGGTTACACTTCACAGGTGTGACTGGTACAGTGCAGGTCCCATGGTATTCTGTGATTCTGTGACAAAAGTATTGAAACCTTATGCTTGTTTTCCTTTGTTTCAGATCTCCCTCCATGCAGTTCCCATCTTCTCCTTCCCTCGCCTGATCTCCCTTTTGTGTCTGTCATTTGTACTCAGACCAAGGGGCTATTTGGAGATGGAACCCTTTCAGCATCGCACCACTCTGATGATCAAAGGTACGGCCAGTCCCTGGCAGTCGTGTGGAGAATCTTTCAGCAGCATTACAGGTAACATCATTGCATGACTGTTATTGTCTTCGGAGCAATGCCATTGGGCATGTACATTGGCTAATGCAGCATGGCCTCACAAACAACTTTATCCTGTTGTGTAGAAAGTGTGTTTACCACAGTACATTGCGCCTCATTGCTGTCAACACACATCTCTTGCCAGTCTGCCTGTGTTCAATATGGCATTGTTTCCGATGATTGTTCATATATGTTTACGTGTACAATGACAACATGCATGCTGTTGGTAATGGCAAATGTACCATATTGTGCCTGATGTACATGGTTGTGTATGTGTTGTTTAGCTTGCTACACACGACGTGCAGGCTACACTGCTGACGCTGTGTGCCCTGTGCCCCGCTTGGCCTTAGGCTGCCTCACCCTGTGCCCATGATCTCTGGCGACTGTTAACAAATTTTGCTTGCGGTGACCCATGGGTAACCAGACACTCCAGCCTTCACATACACATGTCACTTAGTGCCCTGCTAGAATCCTTAGTTTTGTGTGCTTGTTTAGCATGTTGTCTCACCCCTTCTGCCGTCATGTGTTCACTCATTCCTGCTGCTGCATACTCAGCCACAACGCAGCACCGAGTGGCCAGATCCTGCACCACACACGCCTACAAGATACTCCTCCATCCATCTATTCTTAAAGCATGCCGCAGCTTGTCTGTGCCACTGTTGCACAACCTCCATGACAAAGGCAGGTCCGTCAGCACCGCCAACAAGCACACTGCAAGACACTCAGCTCATTTCCTGACTCATGTGACACAACAGACACTTGCTCAGCTTTTCCCGTTGTCTTTTCCCGCCGCTGCCTCCCCTGTGGCCCCGCCCCCCAGCCCATTCGCTGCCCTCTTTCCCGCCTCCCACCTTCTAGCTGGTCCTCTCTTCCCACCTACCCTTAAATGGCGTCTGCTGCATGACCGTCTGCGCCCGTCCGCGCCTGGACCCTGCCCAGCGCCAGAACCCCTGGCCCTTACACCACCCGCAACACACGCCACCACTACGATGCCAGCACCCTCATCGCACTCAACCACGGACGCACCCCCAACTGCAACAAGGCCACCCCCAAGAGCACACATCGCTTTCACCTGCCAGAACTGCAACTTCTCCTGCTACAACAAGGCCAAGACCACCACAGCTACGGAACACAACCAACTACGATGCATCCTGCTCAACACCCGCTCCGCACGCAAGCACGCCGTCGAGCTCTGGAACCTGCTCACCACCACTCCACCAGATGTGGCCTTCTTGACCGAGACCAGATTAACGATGCCTCCACCCTAGACATCGCAGTGGCCATCCACGACGGATACAAGATCTTGCGCAGAGACCACAATCCACAAGAACACCATCAAGTTCTCCACAAACACCGACGACACCATCACCACCACCGAACACATGCACTTCAAGATCCACACCGACCCCAAGACCACCCTCAGAGGCACCCTCATCTACGGACCACCAGGCCCAAGCCCCCAATTCTGCAACTCCATTGCCGACTTCATCAGCACGCACGCCCTGACCTCCACAAACTACATCCTGCTCGTCGACCTGAACTACCACATAGAAAACAACAACGACAGCAACTCCTCCATCCTGATCGACCACCTCGCCACCCTCGGACTGAGACAGATCGTCACTACCCCGACCCACATAGCCGGTCACACGCTCGACGCCATCTTCACCGCCAGCCCCCACGTTGCCTTAAGCCACACTTTCAAGCTCACCTGGACCGACCACCACTGCGTCCACTTCACTTTCCAGAAACCCGTCTCCCACCACCGCACTCTACAGATTCCCCGCCAACGCTGAGGAAAAGTCATGAAGGTCCGACTAGAAACACACCTTGCACTCAACCCACCAACCAGCCCCACCGACCCCGAGGAGGGTGCCCGTACCCTCAGACTCTGGATGGAGGACTGCGCCAACACCATAGCACCCATGAAACAACCCACTGACAGAGACACCAGCCAGAGTGCCAGCTGGTTCACCCCGGAGCTCCTAGCCTCCAAGCGCACCTGCCAGAAACTGGAAGACATCTGGCTCAACGACAGAACACCCGCCAACCGCACAGCCCACAAAGATGCCATCCGCAACCATCAACACCTCATCAGGACCACCAAAAAAGCCTCATTCAAAGACCGCCTTGACAACAACGCACACAACAGCAAAGAGCTATTCAACATTGTGAAAGAGCTCTTCTCTCCCAGCTCCTGCACCAATGCCATCCCGCCATCACTAGCCCTGTGCCACACCCTCGCTGCCTGCCTCTACCACCGCAAGATCACCGACATCCACAACAGCTTCCTCCCGGATGCACCCCACGGACCCCGCCACAACGAACACCTCGAGCCCCACCGACCTCAACCCCCTGACTACTTGGACAAACGTGAGCACCAAAGACATAACCAGGACCATGAGCACCATCCACTCAGGCTCCCCGTCTGACCCGCTCCCCCACCACATCGCCAACAAAGCCATCAGCATCATCGCACCCCACCTGTATAGCATCATCAGCCTCTCCTTCGAGACCGCTACCTTCCTGAAGAGCTGGAAACACACAGAGATCAACGTCCTTCTGAAGAAACCCAAGGCTAACCCAAGCAACCTCAAGAACTTACGGCCCACCTCCCTGCTTCAGTTTCCTGCGTAAGTCATGGAAAAGATCGTCAACACCCAGCTCATCCGCTACCTAGAAGACAGCATCCTGGACCCCTCCCAGTCAGGCTTATGCAGCAACTACAGCACCAAGACCGTCCTCATTGGTGCCACAGATGACATCAGAATCCTACTCGACAGCGGCAAGACAGCGGTGCTTATCCTCCTGTACGTCTCTGCCGCCTTCGACACCGTTGGCCACCACACACTGCGCACACGCCTCTACGATGCAGGGATCCGAGACAAGGCCCTGGACTGAACCACCTCCTTCCTCACCAACATAACCCAGAGAGTCCGCCTCCCCCGTTCCACTCCGGATCCACCACTATCATCTGCGGCGTCCCCCAGGGATCCTCACTCAGCCCGACTCTGTTCAACGTCTACATGCCCCCCCCGCTTGCATGGCCAGACTACACGACCTCAACATAATCTCTTACGCTGATGACACCCAGCTGATCCTCTCCCTCACCAAAGACCCCCTAACTGCCAAAGCCAACCTACACCATGGCATGAAGGCCGTTGCCGAATGGATGGAGGCAAGCCAACTCAAACTGAACACGGACAAGACGGAGGTCCTCATCTTCAGGCCCAATCCCTCAGTGTGTGATGACTCCTGGTGGCCAGCATCACTGGGAACCCCCCAGCACCAACCAACCACGCACGCAACCTAAGGATCATCCTAAACTCCAAGCTCAGCATGACCAACCAAGTCAACGCAGTCTCCTCCTCCTGCTTCCACACTCTCCGCATGCTCCACAAGATCTACAGATGGATCCCAACGGACACACGGAAAACCGTCACCCACGCCCTCGTCAGCAGCCGACTCGACTACGGAAACACCCTCTATGCTGGAACCACGTCCAAACTCATCAACAGACTCCAAAGAATCCAGAACGCCTGCGCACGCCTGATCCTCAACGTCCCACACCGTGACCACATCACCCCACACCTGGGAGACCTGCACTGGCTCCCCGTCGACAGAAGAATCACATTCAAACTCATGATCCACGCACATAAGGCACTCCTCAACACCGGCCCGCCTACCTCAACCACAGACTCTCCTTCTACGTACCCAACAGGAAACTCCGCTCCACCGACCTATCCCTGGCCGCCATCCTGTGCATCCACAGAACTACTTCAGGGGGCAGATCCTTCTCCCACAGCGCCGCCAAGTCCTTGAATGCCCTCACCCTCCTCCTACGACAGACCGCAGACCTCCCGGCATTCAGAAGACTGCTCAAGACCTGGCTCTCCGACCACTAGCTGCAGCTCCCCCCTCCCAGCGCCTTGAGACCCGAGAAGGTAAGCAGTGCGCTTTACAAATTCCTTAATTGATTGATTGATTGCTCCAGTCACCCTCCACACAGTGAACACAAGACAATCATCCACCTGGTATCACACTACCACAAACACATCCATGACAGCTTCTCAGCCTGTGTGTGCAACTCATACTAGCAACACGATGCAGCCCCACATAACGGTGTGTCTACGTACAACCAGGTCATGTGCCTTGTACAGCACACACACAACTTCCAGCAGCACCACATTGTACTTCGTTACCACGTCAACACAACAGCACCACACATCGCCTTCATTACTGTAACGTGGCAGTACGCAACATCAGCACACCACTTCTACATAGCCATCACAGACGGATAGTCCAAAACCCACAGGGACCACACACCAAAGCCAGGATTATGATTTTTCCACCTTAACCAGGGACACCCTCAGAGTCACATACAACACCAAGGACACACTCCGCATTGTCAAACATCTGCACATCCGGTATCACACCAACAGCCTGACCACCCTCATTGTAACTATCATCTACAGCTCTCCAATCCTACACACACAATTTGGCTAGGCCATCTATCAAACAATCAATCTATTAATTTTTTGAGCGCCCTACCTACCAGTGAGGGTCTCAATGCGCTGGAGGGGGGGGGGGGGTGCTACAGATTGAAAATCCAGGTCTTGAGAAGTCATCTGAAGGCTAGCAGGTCCTGGTTCTGTTGTAGCCTTGTAGGGATGGTGTTCCAGGTCTTTGAGGCAATGTAGGAGAAGGATCTGTCACTGACCGTGGTTTTCCGGAAGTGAGGGACTGTGGCAAGTGCGAGGTTTGTAGAGCGGATGCTGCGGGTAGGTGTGTAGAAGCTAAGTCGGTTGTTATGGTATGCTGGTCCGGCGTGGTTACGAGCTTTGTGAGCGTAGATGATGAGGTTGGAGGTGATCCTGTTGTTGACAGGGAGCCAGTGCAGGCCTCTCAGGTGTGGCTTGATGTGGGTGTGTTGGGGAATTCACCGATCATACGTGACGAGGCGTTCTGGATGCGTTGCAGCCGTCTCATGAGTTTGGTTGTTGTAGCTGCATAGGGAGCGTTCCTGTAATCCAGTGAGCTCGTGGAGAGGGGCCCAGATGACTGTTTCTCACATGTTTGAGGTGATCCATTTGAAGATCCTGCTGGGCATTCAGAGGGTGTTGAAGCAGGAAGCTGAGATGGCGTTGTCCTGCTTGGTCATGGTGAGGGAGGATTTGATGATGACCTACAGGTTGCGTGCATAGTTGGTGGGTTCTGGGGCTGTTCCTAGCAATGTTGGCCAACAGTAGTCATCACAGGCTGAGGTGGTGGGGCCGGGGATGAGGTCCTCCGTTTAGTCAGAATTGTGCTTCAGCCTGCTGTCCTTCATCCATTTGCCAACGGCCTTCATTCCTCTGTGGAAGTTTCCTTTGGCAGTGTGTGCTTCTTTGGTGAGGGATATGATCAGCTGTGTGTAATTGGCGTAGGAGATGATGTTGAGGCTATGTTGTAGTGCAACATGGGTGAGTGGTGCCATGTGGATATTGATCAACGTCGGGCTGAGGGGTAATCCCTGTGGGACACTGCGGATGGTCTCAGTGGTCTTGGAATGGAAGTGTGGGAGGCAGACGCTCTGCCGTAGAGGAAGGATGTGGCCCAGGCCAGGGCAATCTCTTGGATTCCGGCGTCATGGATGCGTGCTGTTAGGGTGTCTTGGCAGACGTGTGGAAGGCTGGTGATAGGTCCAGAAGGATGAGGACGGCTGTTTCTTCTTTGTTCATGAGGATGCTGATGTCGTTGTTGGCGGTGATGAGGGCAGTGTCCGTGCAGTGGCTGCTGCGGAATCCAGACTGAGATTGTCCCATGATGTTGTTGTCTTCGAGGTAGCGGGTCAGCAGTCTGTTGACGATCTTCTATGTGACCTTTTCTGTGAAGGGGAGATGGCCCTGAAGTTCTTGAGGTATTTGTGGTCCGCATTTTGTATATTCACTCAGACGTTGATCTCAGCATTCTCCCAGCTCCCACTGAAGGTAGCTGTTCGAAGGAGATGTTTATTGTTTTTGGAAGAAGGGGTGCGCTGGCTTAGCTGGATTTGTTGAAAATATTGAGAAGCCATGTGTCAGATGGAGATCCGGAGTGAATGGAGTCCATGGTTCTGATGGTGTCTTCGTGGCTCTCGTTGTACCAGGGGGTCAGGTAATTTTTGTGGGTGTTGGTCTAAGGGGGGGTGGACTCGTTTGTGTGGGGGGGTAGCGGAGTGGAAGCTGTTGTGGATGTCGATGGTCTTACAGTGTAAGAAGGTGGACAGTGAGTCACACAGGTCTTGTGATGGTGCTATGTCATTGGTGTTGTAGGTGGGAGTTGTGAGTTCAATCACAATGTTGATGTGCTGTTTGCTGTTGTGTGCATTGCTGTCTAGGCTGTCCTGTTGGTGGTCCTGATGAGTTGGTGGTGTCTGCATGTGGCGCTCTTGTGTGCGGTGTAGCTGTATAGTGTTTGGTTGTGGAGCCAGCTCCTCCACAGCTTTCGACAGGTGCACTTGGAGGTCCTGAGGTCTTTGGTGAACCATGTGGCTATCTTGTTGTTGTGATAGGTGGTGGAGGTCTTGAGTGTGGCGAGGGTGTTGGCGCAGTCGTTGATCCACTGTTTGAGCTTGATGGGAGCCGAGTCGGGGTAGGTGTGGTCGGCGGGTGATCCCAGGGCGAGGGTGGCGGTCAGTTAGTCCACGTTGGCCTTGCACCAGCAGCGGCGTGGTATGTGCTGTGTGCGGGGTGGTGTGGTGAGTTTACTGAAGATGAAGTGGAGGCATTTGTGGTCTGTCCAGTGGTGTTCGGTGGTGTGGTTGAAGGAGACGTGTGGAGTTGCGGAGAAGATGGGGTCTTGTGTGTGTCCAGCGGTGTGGGTGGGTGTTGTCATGAGTAGTTTTAATCAGAGGTTGATGAGGTTGTCAATCATGGCAGTGGAGTTTGCGTTGTTGTTGTTCTCAGGCTGGAAGTTCATGCCCCCAAGGAGTATGTAATCCGTGTATCTGAGGGCGTGCGTTCTGATGAGGTCAGGGATAGAGTTGATGGATTGTGATCCGGGTCCAGGTGGTCTGTCAATGAGTGTTTCCCTGAGGGTGTTGTTGGCGTCAGTGTGGATCTGGAAGTGCATGTGCTAGGTGGTGTGGAGGGTGTCGTTGGTGTTGGTAGTGACTCTGGGAGTGTTCATGTGAATGATGGCGATTCCTCATCCCGCTCTGTTGGTGCGCTGTCTGCAGGAGATCTTATAGCCTTCTGGGATGGCTATGGTGATGTCTGTTGACGAGGTGGTGTTCAGCCTGGTCGACGTCAACGACACCAGCCAGCACAACTACAGAAAGAACCTCAACACAGGTTCAAGTACCAGACTCCAGGAGTACTTGTGCAACTCCAGGGTGCATGCACACACCTCATCCTCAACATCCCCTGCTACTGCCACATGACCGTCCACCTGAGATACCTACAATAGTCCCACAGTCAACTGCAGGTTCACATTCATACTCCTCAGCCACACTCAGTAGGCACTCCACAGGCCCAGGCCAATAAACTAATATGGACGTCTACCATCCAACACCCCATTGCCCGCAGTCCGTCCTGCCACCCTTGGCCTGGGCACCATTCATGCCATCCACAGTACAACTGCATGCAGCAGATAATTCTCATACCTCCAAACACAGATCCTGGAACTCCCTCCGTGGACACCTACATATTACCCATGATCTGTACACCTCCAAGTGACTCTTCTGTACCTGTCTGTAATTGCAGTATTGCAAGCCAACCCCCCTTCTACATTTTGTAACCATCACAGGTGTGTATTGCCATCCATGTATGTAGTTGTTGGAATATTGTGACCTATGTGTGTCCTCAACCGGACTCAGATCTCAGTGTGTGGATGGCTGCAGTTTGTTCAACACTCTGGCATTTTTTACATGTCCCCACACATATGTTTTTGCATCTGGGTACAAAACGTCTCCACCACTGCGTATTATATTATTTATTTTATTTTCTGATCTTGTGCGTGAAACGTGAGTAGGTGCTGTACAAAAAGTGGGGGAATCCAAAGTTCACAGCTGGAGATGTGATGCCTTACAGTGTGAGTCAACAGAGTCCAGGCCACAGTGCTTGGCATCATTGGGCACACTGCGACCAGCAAGTCCATGTGGGAGAGTCAATAAGGTGATGCTGTTGCACACAAAAGCAAGATGCACAGCTCCCAGGTGACCTGGGAGTTGTGCATTGCCCACTGCCTCTCAACGTCTTAGCCATGGACGACCCACCTTCCTTGGGGGACCCTCACGTGCTGGGCTTGACGATGCCTGGGACGCTCCATCAGACAAATCCTCCTCCTCCTCCCTCCCTGTGTCTGGTGTTGTTCTTTGCCTTGATGTTTCTGGCCTGGTGACACAGGGAGGGTGCTGCATGTTGACAGCAATCTGACGGAGTGATTGACTTATTTCCCAATGCACCGTCAAGACCTAATCGAGTCTTGCCTCCATCCGTCCCTGGTGTCGTTCTTGACTGGCATGTTGCTCGACCTGATGACTTTTCATTTGGTTGAGGGTCTCCACTACCTGGCTGAACTCCCTGATGTCCCGCCGGTATGCCTCCATGATGTTTCGGAGTTCTGACTTACCGGTCCCTGCAGTTTGCTGGTCAGATTCTAGCCTCCGCCTTGCGCTACTCCCACCACCCCTGCCAAAACGAGCCTGGCCTGCGCTTGTGGGCACATCGGATCGACGGGACCGATGAGTGATGCCAGTGGTGGTGTTGTCTGCCACCTCCTGGGTGCCCGGCAAACCTTGTCCCTCATTATCAGACTGGCTCTGTTGTGGATTATGGTCAGGGCTCTGAGCTGTCTGCTCGGATGTGGCGGGAATGGGTGTGGTGGTTGGCACAGATGTGTCTGATCCAGCTGCTGCATAGGTTTGGGATCCAGAGGGGCCAGGTTGGTTGGGGTCAACCACAGTGTGTTGAGAGACTTCGCTGTCAGTGGGGTCAGAGTCCTGCGGAGCCTGGGACTGGGATTCATCTCCCCCTGGTTGGGGTAGTTTCCACACGTTGCCCTGTGGGTTTTTATGTGACAGACACTGTTAATGCACTATCATGCAACATCCAATTTTGTTGTCCATTTTCATTAGCACTGTTCCACCTGCTTTGGATTGTTGTCATAGTTCACTTGTGTATGGGTATGTTGTGGAATCAGATTGACATGTGCTCAGGGGTCATTGAAATGTTCGGTACTGTTTACGATGACTGCCACAGCCATTGCTGTGGCTTGTGTCGCCAGCACGACACACATCCAGCTGCGCTCCGTGTGCCTCAATCTGCACAATGCAGCGTCAATCCTTATGCCGTGTTCAAGCATGCACAGGGTTTAAATGCAGCATGTTTATGATAGAGACAGAGGGGAAGTTTTTCTGATTTCAGTCAGCAACTTTTGTGAGCTGTTGCTGTGGCGTGACGGCCACCCACTGCCAACCCCCCTGGACCAGTACACCTACTTGTGGCACTGGGCTTCAGAACGTGGCACTTCTCAAAGATGCATCACCTTGTCAATGCACAGGTCCATGGTGCTTCACAGCCAAGTGCATCCACAGCGTCCATAACCTGTGGCCACAGCATTGTGTGAGAGGCACAATGGACTTGTGATTCTGCACTGTGTATTTTTATCTTGGATGCGTCATCACTTCAGTATTTGTTTTGTTGTGTTACATGACGATTGTGACAGTGGTGCACTCCATTGCCTGTCCCTAGAGGCTCTGTTTCTGTAAGGGGTGTGTGTGACAGGCCATGCTAGTAATTTGAGTGTGATTTGCAAGTGGACGTTCCTCGTGGTGTGTCTGTCCCCCCATGAAGCATGCTGCCATGACAGTGGTTGTGAGTTTCTGTGCAGGATATCTGACCTTGTCCTGGTGTTAGTGTTTGCACTGGTCACAGGAGGGCCTTGTGCCGCCCACACCACGGCCCAGTGTCAGCTATTTTGTCAGTACTTTCACACTCCCTGTGCATTGGCATGGTGCATGGGTGTGTACCTGGGCCATATGGGATGAGTACAGCCTCCTAGCCTACACCTTGCACCCCCTCACCCTCCACCTTCCAGCCTTCTGGCACCCCCTTGCACCCACCCCCAAACTGTTAGGCACTGCTGGAAGTCCTTTGCACCCACCCACATACCACCCCATACTGTTAGGCACTGCTGGGATTCCTCTGCACCCACCCACATACCACTCCCATACTGTAAGGCACTACTGGGAGTCATCTGCACCCACCCACATACCACCCCCATACTGTTAGGCACTGCTGGGAGTCCTCTGCACCCACCCACATACCACCCCCATACTGTTAGGCACTGCTGGGAGTCCCCTGCACCTACCCACATACCACCCCCATACTGTTAGGCACTGCTGGGAGTCATGTTAGGCACTGCTGGAAGTCCTTTGCACCCACCCACATACCACCCCATACTGTTAGGCACTGCTGTGAGCCCTCTGCACCCACCTACATACCACCCCCATACTGTTAGGCACTGCTGGGAGTCATGTTAGGCACTGCTGGAAGTCCTCTGCACCCACCCACATACCACCCCATACTGTTAGGCACTGCTGGGAGTCATGTTAGGCACTGCTGGAAGTCCTTTGCACCTACCCACATACCACCCCATACTGTTAGGCACTGCTGGGAGTCCTCTGCACCCACCAACATACCACCCCCATACTGTTAGGCACTGCTGGGAGTCATGTTAGGCACTGCTGGAAGTCCTTTGCACCCACACACATACCACCCCATACTGTTAGGCACTGCTGGGAGTGCTGACCACCCACCCCTATACTGTTAGGTTCTGCTGGGAGTCATCTTAGGCACTGCTGGGAGTCCTCTGCACCCACACACATACCACCCCCATAGTGTTAGGCACTGCTGGGAGTCATAACCACCCACCCCCATACTGTTAGGCCCTAATGGGAGTCCCCCATGTTACATGAGTTGTTTAGATACTCACCAGGCTCCAGGGCTCCTTTGACTCTGTGAACTCCCACCGGTGGTAGCAGGGCCATGACTTTTTCCTCCCAGGGCTGGTATTGGGCAGGTCTGCGGGGACTACCACCTCCCGTGTGATGCGCATTGGCGTAGTCTTCGTCCATCTTCCTCTTGACCATCCTCTGCAGATCGTACCACCTGGCCTGGCAATCCCTCCTGGTGCGCCTGATGGGTGCAACAGCATTGACCTTATTGATGATCTTCTCCCACAAGCAGGTTTTGTCTGCAATGCTGGTCTGTCTGACCAATGCACCAAACAGCTGTAGCTCAACTCTGATGACTTCATCCGTGAGAATCTCCACCTCCGGGTTAGTGAACTTTGGATTCTTTGTTGTAGTCATGGTGTGGGGTGTATGTGATTGAGGGGGTGATGGTGTGTATGGATGAGGGTGTGTGGGTCTGATTGTGTAGGGGGTGGTGTGGGTGTGAATGAGATAGGATGTATGTGTGAAGGTGTATGGGTGCAGTTGTTAGTGTCCTGTCAGTGTCTCTGCGCAAATAGGTATGTTGCAATGGATGATGGGTTGTATGTGTGGGCCCTTTTATTGGTCCATTTGTGGGTGTGGCTTATTTAAAATTTTTGGTGGGTGTGTTATAAGGGGTGGGTGTGACTTGGGCCCTCTGTTTGGCTGTTTGGATGTGGCCAGGGCATTGTTTTAAAATGGTGTGTACACAGGAGACATGTTTTGTGGTGTTGTGCAACTAGTTTGCACCCTCCTTGTGCTGGTTTAGGGCTTGGCGTGCTTTATTAGTGGGGGGCGTGCGTTTCGTATTTGTTGGTGCTGCTGGCTCATACAGGAAGTTTTTGGGGTGTTCGCGTATGCTTCATTGAGTGGTGTGCCGTTCATATTTGTTGGTGCTGCTGGCTGATACGTGAATTTTTCGGGGTGGGGGTTCGCGTACGCTTTGTTGAGTGGTGTGCGGTTCGTATTTGTTGGTGCGGCTCGATCATACGTGCCGTTTTCGGGGTGGGGTTTCGTGTATACTTTATTGATTGGTGTGCGGTTCGTATTCGTTGGTGCGGCTCGCGGATACGTGCCCTTTTCGGGGTGGGGGTTCACGTCCGCTTTATTGATTGGTGTGCAGTTCGTATTTGTTGGTGCGGCTCGCTGATACGTGCCGTTTTCGGAGTGGGGGTTCGTGTTTGCTTTATTGAGTGGTGTGCGGTTCGTATTTGTTGGTGCGCCTCTCTGATACGTGCTGTTTTCGGGGTGGGGGTTCGTGTACGCTTTATTGATTGGTGTGCGGTTCGTATTTGTTGGTGCGGCTGGCTGATACGTGCCGTTTTTGGGGTGGGGGTTCGTGTATGCTTTATTGATTGGTGTGCGGTTCATATTTGTTAGTGCGGCTCACTGATACGTGCCGTTTTCGGGGTGGGGGTTCCTGTACGCTTTATTTAGTGATGTGCGGTTCGTATTTGTTGGTGTGGCTGGCTGATACGTGATGTTTTCGGGGTGGGGGTTCGCATACGCTTTATTGAGTGGTGTGCGGCTCGTATTTGTTGGTGAGGCTGGCTGATACGGGCCGTTTGGGGGTGGAGGGTGTTTATTTATGCTTTATTGAGGGGTGTGCGGTTCGTATTTGTTGTTGCAGCTCGCTCATACGCAATGTATTCCGTACGAATCATGCTTCAGGCGCGACCACGTTTGCCCGTATAAATCGCGTACTCGGTCCCCGATCTGGATCATACTTGTTTGGTCGTACAGCATGTTTACAAATCGTATGGTTTGAGTTCCGACGCCATTTCGTACGGGTCTTCGATTGTGGTTCGTACGGTTTGCTGAAATTCGGACGTATTATCGGGATACGGATCGTACTACGCAGTTCGGACGGTCTTTTTTCATTCGTACGGAGACGGCTACGAATACGATTTGTACGACGTTTTTTTCTCCAGAATTGGAATTGGCCCCATAAATTTTATACTAATTTGATACAAATCTGGGACTTCACAAAATACAAATCTCTCCAACAAATGAGTTAAATTCCAGAGTTATCTCACCATTATTACAATCCCCTGAGATTTACTGACACCTTTACAGCAGATGCCTTAACCCAATCAGAAATTTTTAAATGTAGACTTTGCAACCAATTAAGCATAACAGATCTATGGTCATGCTTCTTCTTGTTGCCAATTTCTTTGTGGCAGGGCTTGAAAAAATAAATGTTTTAGGTGAGGCCCAGATTTTGCATTAGGATTGCCCCACGTTTGTGGCACAACCCCGACCCCAAATCTTATTTGTTATGTCCCCTAATGCACTTAAATGTACTCATAATATACCTGATAATCATATGTGTGAGGTAATAATATCTGATGTCTCTTCTTGAACAGATCCAAGTGCAGTAACGGATGACGGACTGGCATATCCACCCAATATTATGTCCACCATTTCACTTGTGACTCACAAATGGTGAGGGACATAATGCATGATATAAAATTACGGCATACATGCTCATCACTAAAAAGTGTTATACTAATGTTAACGAGCATGGAGTCAAACTCACAATGAGATTATAATTGAAATGAATCATGCAAAAATGGCAGACATCATTTTGGGAACAAACTGGGGATATGGCAGTCCAAAATCCCTTACCGCACTTAGATCTGTTCAATTAGCAAGGGACAGGAGTGTTTTAAATGTGAGTTTAAAAGAAATTATATGCAATGGCCTTGAAAAAGGCTGTTATGCAGAAACGCGTTAGCCAATACAAATAAAAGTGAAGGCTGAAAAAACGTTGAGTGCTCAATGTCCCAATGGGGATTTCTTGTTGGATTATGTTTTGTGTGATAGCCACATTCCCGCCGGAGGCACCTGCCTGTGAGACGTTTCGGCAGTAGGTGGTATTTGGTGGTATGAATATTGGATACTGCAAGAACCCCTGCCAAACGCTTTCGGATTGTTTCATTGACACAAAGTCACCTTTACTAGAAAGGAAGTACTGGGGTACAATAACTGAATCGTGTGGCTACATTTCCGAATGGGTGAGGAGCATGGCAGGGCGAGGGACCGCTTTCACTTGTGACTCACAAATGGTGAGAAACATAAGGCATGGTATAAATTTACAGAGTACACGCTCATCACTACAAAGTGTTATGCTAATGTTAACGAGCATGCAGACAAACTCACAATGAGATTATAATTGAAAGGAATCATGCAAAAATGGCTGACATAATATTGGGAACAAACTGTGGATATGGCAGTCCGTCATCCCTTACCGCACTTTGATCTGTCCAATTAGCACAGGACAGGAGTCTTTTAAATGTGAGTTCAAAAGAAATGATGTGCAAATGCATTAAAAAAGGTTGTTATGCTGAAATGTGTTTGCCAATTCAAATAAAAATGAAGGTTGAAAAACCGTTTAGTGCTCCTTTTTCCGATGTCCCAAAGGGGATTTTTTGTTGGATTGTGTTTTGCGTGATAGATACATTCACGCCGGAGGCACCCGCCCATGAGACTATTTGGCAGTATGTGACATTTGGTGGTATATATGTATATATATATATATATTTATGCAACTCACCGTGAAATATGGAATGTTAACTCAAGAAAAGAGTATGTTACAGATCTCTAGGAATGAACCCACTTGGGAAATTTGAGTGTATAGTATTTGAGATTGCAAAATGTGCCACTTGAAGGAGACTTCTAGATGAACTTAATATAAGTTTTTAATTGTTTGGTGTAAGATATTGTTTTTGCAATAGGTCGCGCATTTAATTAACATCGTAAATATGATGAGATTTATGCAGTAACTGTACCTCAAATTGTCTGCCTCTGCAAAGTAATATATTATGCAGAGGAAGCCACAACGTTTATTTATTTATTTATATGTACGAAGAAGGGAATACACGTAGCGTACTAGGCATCTATGCTTATCGGATATGAAAGCAGAATGTATTTCAAGATGACCGACAACAATTTTGTTTACACGTCAGTCCACTTTCTATGTTTATGTTTGGTCACATGCACTAGATTTCTTTAAATGCCCGTAGAATCAAGTTATGAGTTTACCCGTGAGCAAGGCGGCAATGCCGAAATGCGTAGGGTGCTCTTTTGTTTGGCTCATATGCAATAAAGCAACATCTTTGCAGTAAATTGGTGGATTGTTGCGTAATTTCACTCAGAGGAGTGCATGCGTGCGTTATTGCATGGCGAGTGGCATTGTTAGCTAGGCTGCCTCTGATCCGGAGGTGCACCACGGCAAGAAGTGTCCCAGCTTTTCATCAGAGGATGAGGACTGTTTGTTTCATTTAGCCGGTTGACCGCGATGTTAAGGGACTCTTTCGTGACTATGTGACGCAGAATGAGCATTTTGGACTGTGGCAGCGCAACACGGGTGCAAGACCCGAACCGGATTTGGACCAGCGTGTTATTAAGAACTTAGATGCTGAAGTTTTGCCGGTAAGCTCTAACACGCATGGTATTGGGGTCTGAAGCATCTGCCTTGAAGTGTGGGTATGTCCATTTGATCGGAGAACTGCTGGGGCTCATTGAATGCCGAATATCCAAACCTACTGCATCGCAGCCTTCCACGTAAGTGCCCGTCGCAACCTGAACAGAACATTCTCATCAGTGGCTCTCAGCCAGCGCCCGTGTGGTCCCGGGTGGGACTGCACTTAATCATTACACTGCACAAGATAGTGGATGGAAACAAATGTCATCCAGTTAATATCTGCATGAAAGTAGAGCCAAATCATGGATCAGGACACGGAATCACGCAGAAGGTTAAGGGATAAAACAATGTTTGTGAAGACAACAGAGCAGATACAGGCACAGGATAAGATAACAGCACCCACTTCCCTGCATCAAAAGTATTTAAAGCTGGAAAGGTTGATGAGGAAGGAAATATCAAAATGATGGGAAGCTATTACATTAGAGAAATATCAGGAAGAAAAATGAGTCCCACATGTACTAAGGATTCTCATTGCTCCATCATATGAGGATCCTGACTCTGAGTTAGCAGACGAATGGGCAGAGAACCTAATGGATTGCTCCAATCGCATGTTGTCGATTCTAATAAAATTCTCATGGAAGGAGAGAAATGGGCTAATTAAAGCAATTGAGGAATTAAAAAATTTAATTGAAAAGGAGGAGAATGCTGAGATGTTTAAAACTAAGATGGAGGAAATTAAGAAGAAGATCAAGAAACATGAAGAGGAATTTATTGCAAAGAAAGAAAGAAAGTTTTTGCGTGATAAAATTGACTATCAATCCGGCAGGATTTTTACCTTTAGCCGCAAATACGACAACATGAGCTGCAAAGGATTCGAAGGCAGTGTGGATAGTACACTGGGTGCTGGAGGATCTGACAGTGATGTCAGCGAAAGCAATGTCTCTGAGGATGGTACACCGCAGGCTGCAAAAACATCGGCTAAGGCAATACATTATTGGGAGGAATTTCAGATGATGAATCAGAGGCTAAATCAACACAATTGGCAAATAGAAAGGGGCAGAGGGAGAGGAAGAGGATTTACCGGACAAGGCAGAGGAAAAACTTCAGGAGATTCACCGGTATCCGCAAACAAGTCAGGAGGGGCGGATGGTGGAAAAACAATGACGACGCCCGTGGGAGTGGAGACAAGGGGACAAAAACGACGAGGAAAACGATCTCCAGAAATGTGATAAATCTTTCTAATCGCATTTTAAATGTTGTTAATATGAAGTTTTACAATTTGGCTTATTTTTCTGCCCCACCAGTACATACTCCTATCCCCGGTGAGAGAATTGATTCATATCATTTCACAAGGAAACTGCAATTACACAAATGGCATAAACTGAAAGTGAAAAATACAATGCATCCCAGGGAAAAGACAGCGGGCACACCGGCTGTTGAATCTATGAATGAGATAGACACACTGATTACTTTAAAGGAACTTGAACGGGACAATGCGGAATTACCACCTATTGATGCACAATCTTTGGGTTACAATGTCAATTTGAGTTGTCCTAACGATTTTAGATCAAAATCTACATTTAACCCTGTGTTACCTCCTAGTGGTATTGATACATCTAAATTGGTAATGATCAATGATTTTAAGAAATTGACAAAAAAGAAACTATGGCCTCATGACAATATAACACAAAATCAAGATTGGCAGTGAAATCCCTCCAAACAGATTGCAATATAGTGATCCGACAATCGGATAAAGGGTGAAACATTGTCATCTTAAATGTAGAAGAATACATACTGAGTAACTCAGATTGTTATGAGCAGGTCCCCAAAAACAGAATAGATGAATCCTACTCTATCTATTATGAAATGTTAAAAGATTGGCATACCAGTGGAATCCTGGAATGGGATGAGTATGCATTTCTGTTAAATCGCAACCCGAAAGTGGCCATCCTCTATCTACTGCCCAAACTACATAAGGACTCTGCTAGACCACCAGGGTGGCCCATAGTATCTTCTATGGGCTCACTCTTGGAGAAGACGTCAAAATATATTGACAATTTTCTGCGCCCTTTTGTAGAGTCTTTACCCTCGTATCTACAGGATAGTACGGATTTTCTAAAGAAGATTGAGGATGTCATCTGGCAGGAGGACTTTCTCCTGATCACCCTGGATGTATGCAGCCTGTACGCCACAATCAGGCATGATGATGGTGTACAGGCTTGCAAGCATTATTTTATAGTGTGTTCCATTTCGTTCTTTAAACACAATGTGATGATTCTTCAAATGAACAAATATTGCCTTGAGAACAATTTTTACATCTTCAATATTTTGTTCCATAGACAGAAACAGGGCACAGCTATGGGCACCTGTTTTGCTCCCAGTTTTGCCAACCTTTTCATTGGTAGGTGGGAGCAGCAGGTGGCCATGGTTCATGACCAGTACCACAGCCATGTATTCGCATGGCTGCGGTATATTGATGATTCATTTATCATTTGGCGAGGCAGGCATGAACAGGCTTTGAATTTCATTTCCATCTTAAATGAGAATGAATGTCAAATTGAAATTTGAAGGAAGAGTAAGTGACACAAATGTGGAGTTTCTTGATTTACAGATCAGGGTGATTAACAACAAATTGGTCTCTAGCCTTTATCGTTAGGAGACTGTGGGCAACACTTTACTGCACGCTGAAAGCAGTCACCCGACAACCCTGATTCATAGTATCCTGTATGGGGAATTTCTTCGGGCCCGAAGAAATTGTAATACGGAAGGGGATTTCAAAAAAGAATGTGAATGCATGACTGAAAGATTCTTAGAAAGGGGCTACAATCTAGATTCCATCCAATCAGTCCGTTCCCGTGCTTCCAATTTCAAACAAGAGGAGCTACTAGTTCCTTCTGACCCAAAACAAGAACCTAATACCATCAGGTACATTACCACCTTTAACTCCAGTTCATTCTCCGTGCGAAAAAGTCTCACAAAACATTGGAAAACTTTGAAAACTGAACCGTCTTTAGAAGACGCAATAGATAATTATCCGAACATCACTTACAGAAAAAGCAATTCGTTGAAGGATAAATTGTGGAGTAATGATGTGAAGCAAGCAGAAAATTCTAGTTTTGAGATTCAGGTTTTACCTGTATATCTTGCAAAGCTTGTAAATACAGTAGTAATGTGAAGAAAGTATACTACCCCATAAATGACATAGAAAAACCGATTGAGAAATATCTTTCTTGCCTCTCAGACCACTGCATTTATGTTCTCATGTGCCCTTGTGCCAAGAAATATGTTGGCAGCACAATGTTTGCAGCCAAAAAACGTGTGCTTGAGCACATGAGAGCGATTCAAAATAAGGATAAGCTATGTCCAATAGCCAGGCACTTCGAAGAGTTTCACAAAAGTAATCGCGATCTACTCGTTTTTTTGTGATTGACAGGGTGCCTCTCAGCATTAGAGGTGGTAATAGGATCCACAAACTCAGGCAGTTGGAATCCCAGTATATTTTAGAACTTGATTCTAAAATTCCTGTGGGTTTAAACTCTGAAGAAGAAATGTCCTGGTACTTAGGAGAATAGTTACATTGGAGTTAGTACTTATACACAAGTCTTGTGTTGTTCTGGAGTGATACTGTATTGATGTATATAAACATTGTAAATATTCAAAGAGTAGATGTATCCCAAAACCTTCTGCAAGTGATTTCTAGATCAATTATGTATTTAATTCACTGTCACCAATCTTTTATCATTAGAATGTATTGCTGTCAGACCATAAGTTAAAATGTATTTTTTGCCCTTTACGTTTTCTATTTTTGTGTAGGTGGCACAGAAATGTGAATACAGAAATTAGTTACAGCCAACTGCGATAATGAAGATTGTGCATGAACATTGACGTTACCCCACTTGGGAAGATGTATTTCAACAGTAGTGCTTTTAAACTCTGTTTTGTTGTAAGAAAGTGTAAAATTATGAAGTGCCCATAGAATGCCCATTTGGGACATTTATTTTGTAATGCAGGAATGTTAACTCAAGAAAAGAGTATGTTACAGATCTCTATGAATTAACCCACTTGGGAAATTTGAGTGTATAGTATTTGAGATCGCAAAATGTGCCACTTCAAGGAGATTTCTAGATTAACTTAATATAAGTTTTCAATTGTTTGGTGTAAGATATTGTTTTTGCAATAGGTCACGCATTTAATTAACATCGTAAATATGATGAGATTTATGCAGTAACTGTGCCTCAAATTGTCTGCCTCTTCAAAGTAATATATTATGCAGAAGAAGCCACAACGTTTATTTATTTATTTATATGTACGAAGAATGGAGTACACTTAGCGTACTAGGCATCTTTGCTTATCGGATATGAAAGCAGAATGTATTTCAAGATGGCCGACAACAATTGTGTTTAGACCTCAGTCCACTTTCTATGTTTATGTTTGGTCACATGCACTAGATTTGTTTAAATGTCCGTAGAATTCAGTTATGAGTTTACCCGTGACCAAGGCGGCAACGCCGAAACGCGCAGGGTGCTCTTTTGTTTGGCTCATATGCAATAAAGCAACATCTTTGCAGTAAATTGGTGGACTGTGGCGTAATTTAGCTGAGAGGAGTGCACGTGTGCGTAATTGCACGGCGAGTGGCATTGTTAGCCGGGCTGCCTCTGATCCGGAGGTGCACCGCGGCAAGAAGTGTCCTTCCTGGCTTTTCTTCAGAGGATGAGGACTGTTTATATATATATATATATATATATATATATATATATATATATATATTTTCTCTCCACGAGTTCCGGTAAAGTCAGGTGTGCTGTCAGCGGGCGGTCCGAGCCAGGGCACCGGGAATCCCCAAAACACGTACTTCCAAGTCAGCTGGATACAGACAGACTGCTCGGACACCTTTCTTGTGCAATTAAATATAGGTTTATTGGCAACAACAATGCGTTTCGGCGATTAAGCCTTGATCAGGCTAACCATCTTGTCGTAAAAATGCCATTTAAATCCACATACATTCATGAACATAAACAAAGGACAACTTTGCAGGTCACCATAGAATGCCAGTAAAGGTGTCGGCCATTGTAACATATCACCTAAGCCAGTATAGATTAAGTGGTCATAAATGCATAGTCAAGTTGCAAGGCACCAAATGAATGATCATATTCATGTAAAATATCACATCATATTGAGCCAAAGTGCCACGTTGTGCAGTGAACATCCCAATAAAGTTAATCAACCAGTTCCGCCCCAGTGGGCAATTCAAAAGGTCATAAAGTCGAAATCAAAGACTAACAAAGTTCTCCTCGCCCAAGTGGGCGACCTATTGGGTCGTAGCATTACAGGTGTCCAGTGCGTGCTGATTATTGAATGCTTCACACATAATAAACATAATCTTGCCAGACAGTCCTATGTACCTGCAAGAAAAGAGATTAAAATTACTGAAAAGCAGCTGTGACAGGCTATCATAGCAAATCAAACTTATACTTAGTGTAAGTGTATTGCCAATTCTTCATTCACATTGAGTCCATTAGGTACAGTGCATTCGAAATCAATGATATAGGTTGATTCAAGTTTGCGCAAAGAAAGTTCACAGTTACCACCTCTCATTCCCAAATCCACATTGTCAATCACCACCATTCGTAGCTTGGTTTCATCACTATAGTGGTGTGACTGAAAGTGTTGGGCTACAGGGTAGGTTTTGTTTTTATTCCTGATAGCTCTGAGGTGTTCCAGGATTCTTTTCTTGCCAGTGTGTTTGGTACTCCCTACATACCATTTGTTACAGGGGCATATCAAATGTATATGCAGTAGGTCGTCTTACAAGCTAAGTGTTTCCTTATGAGAAATTCCTTCCCTGTATGTGGAACCACCAATTTCTCTCAATTCACACTTCCTCTACAAGCTTTACATTTATTGCAACATTTGTATCCTACTTGGGTAGCAGGAGTTGTCTTCCTGGTATGTGTGACATGATTGTGGACCAATTTGTCTTATAACGATCTACTTTTTCTAAAAGTGATCTGAGGGTTGCATCCCAAATCTGATTTGAGGTGTTCATCACTTAGCAGCACATGCCAATGTTTGTTGAAAATATCCCTTATATTATTAGCTTGGCCAGAGTAAGTGGTGATGAATTCAAGTTGTTTAATTCCATAGCTGGGGAGAGTAGATCATTCCTTGCAATCTCATCCACCCTCTTACATGCAGTGGAAATGGTTTTAGTACTGTAGCCTCGGTCTTTAAATCTGCCGCACATTATCAGGTTTTCTGCTTCAAAGGATTCAGTGGTGCTGCAGTATCTTTTGGCCCTTAATAGTTCCCCATAGGGGATACTCTGTACCAGTTTGCAGGGGTGTGAACTGTCAACCCTCAGTATACTGTTCCCTGCCGTTTTCATGCGATGTAATTTTGTTTCAATGTTAGGACCATTGATGTTGATTGCTATATCGAGAAACTCGATTTCCTTTTTACTGAAATTAGCAGTGAAAACCAAATTTAGGTTGTTGTCATGGAGCTTCTTCACAAAATCAATGGCAGTTTGTTCAGAGCCATTCTAAAATGACGAAAATATCGTCAATATAGCGCAGCCACAGGGCAACCTTGGTGTCAAATTCCTCCATGCGTGCGGCCACCTGCTCCTCCCACAAGCCCATGAAAAGATTCGCGTAGCTGGGGGCGAAGCAGGTGCCCATTGACGTGCCCTGTGACTGTCTATAGATGCCCCCATCGAAAACAAAAAAGTTGTTATTCAAGCAGAATTCAATCATCCCAATGATCATATTGGAATGATCTAACATTGAGATGGAACGGGTCTTAAAGAAGTGTTTGATTGCATTGAGTCCCAGTTGGGGCTTGATGCTGGTATACAAGCTACCAACATCGAGGGTGATTAGAACAAAATTATCTTCCCAGTGTATCCCATTAATGCTGGTCAGAAAGTGGGTACTGTCTCTCAGATAGGATGGCAATGTCAGAACATACGGTCTCAGAAAATAGTCAATAAATCTCGACGTGTTCTCTAAGAGCGATCCCATGGATGACACTATGGGTCTCCCTGGGGGGCCCACCCGGTTCTTGTGGAGCTTAGGCAGTAGGTAGAGAACTGGAATGCGGGGGTGTGGGCAGTAAAAATAGTAAAATTCCTCCAATTCTAGTGAGCCTTTTTCTCTCCATTCCACCAACATTTCTCTGTAAGTAACGTTAGATTGCAATACCTCAGCCCTGTCAGACTAGGACATGATATTCCAAATCCAAATGTTTCTCAAGAAAAGTCATTTTCAATCGTTCCGAATATCGGCGTTTGGGCAGATATGACCCAAGTACACGGTTTATGACTTTTCTTGAGAAGCATTTGGATTTGGATTAACATGTCCTTTACTTTGGAATTTTTGAAAGACTGTCTTTGAGGATGCTATAAATTACTCAAGTCCATTAATGCTGCTGGGAACGCCCGCAGCAACACCCATTGCACGCCCCTTTAACGCAGGACACTGCGTTAAAGGGACTGATAATTATCAGGCAGGATTCCACCACAAAAAGTGGCTTAGTCCTGCCTGATAAACATCACTCAGTCTTCTGTGCCACCGGAACGTCACAAACAATTGACGTTCCGGAGGCTCAAGGGGTTCGTAAATAAGGCCCTATAGGTTTCACACTTGTTATAGTTAGGAGTTAGCAATTAAAAAACCTTTGAAATTCAGTGAAAAAACCATAGATTTCTTTAAATGCACGTCCTGCCGTGCGGGTACGTTCGCGGTCAATGGGATGCACTATAAGTCAGCATTTAATGATAAACCAATTCCGATTACAGAATATTTGACATGCCGGATTGACCATGTGATTTACCAACTCAAGTGCACATGTAATCTCACCTATATTGGCAGCACCAAACTACCAGCCAATCAACGTATCTTACAACATATACGTACAATTGTCAATTCCGACAACAATTACCCGGTGGCTCGCCACTTTAAGGCTGTTCATGAAAACAGATTAAAGGATTTGTAATACACACTATTAGGATCAGTTCCCAACCCCGGACGGGGGGGGGATAGAGAGAAACTCCTTAGACAAAAAGAGACTTATTTCATCTTATTGCTCGATTCTTAGGCACCAAATGGTTTAAACGCCATTGATGAACTGCATAATTTTCTTTAATGATTGATTGGATCGTGTGTTTTTGAAATTTTGAGAAGGTTCACCCGATGTTAGTCTAAATGATTATATGATGAGTAGACAATTTATGAGTTTATTGCTACATTGAATGAACTATGTTGATTTTCAAACAATCTGCTTCAGCCTTAACCGTTGAATATCACACACTGTTTATAATTTCAGTTTTTCACCCTAATCACAAGAGCACTTTTTGTTTTGGCTGGCATACTAAGATAATGTATCATGTGTTGTGCAGTCTAGTATTGTAAGGGAGGCACACTGTCTATATTATCATGGTTGGGTCATCAGTTGATTCATTGACAATTTTTCGATCATTGCATTGAACTTTGCGATATATTGATTGAGTATCACACTCTAGAGGACAGTGAGTTATGTTTGGAAATTCAATTCGTAAAAATGAAGACTGACCATTTTGTAAATACAACATACTTGATTGTGGAACCGCTATTAATGAACTATAAGTATTGTGTTCCAACCTTACATTTATATACATAAGCACTATGCTCGAATTGTTTATAGGTGTGTCCCTTATATATCTTGTTTACATTGAGCACAATCTTTGTCATAATTTATGTCTCCTCTATGTACGGATTCAAGCACTATGCTTTAATTTGTTCCGTTGTACAAATGTTATGTATGATACACAAACAGATAAGAGACATTGAATCCATGAATTTATGCTATACCAATCGATTTTGTTATGCTTTTAATCCTGTTTTCTACGGGTGATAGAGCTTTTTGCACATAATTTATTGTTACATCTACTTTGGGCGCATCATGTGACCAAGCTCCTTCCACGGAGCGAAACGCGTCGAGGAGAGCACTTGCTCTGCACTTTTGCAATTAAACTTTCCACTGCCTTGATTTGATGGTGTGATGGCGTCTTACTTTTGAGCCCATTGATTCAAGTGAGAAGAGGTCTGCGCCTGCTGAATTGCCGCTTCGTTAGTGGTCAGGAGTGCTGTTTGATATATATATATGTATATATGTATATCGAAAACAGTCCCGTCCGCTATTAACGCGGACTTAGCAGGCGCTGACCTCTCTCCCCAAGTGTCCAATCAAGATTTTAGTAAATCGCCATCACACCAAAATCGTGTCAGCAGTGGTAGATTTTATTTTGCAATCGTGAAGCATATATATATATCAGCAATAGCTTGCAATACTCTCCCGCTTAGACGCGGAATCACGGGCGCAGACCAACTTTTGTGCCAGCATTATTTTATTTTCTACATTGAGTCAAGACGCATTTCGGCTGTCCAAGCGGCCTTGATCACCTGACCATGCGTGATGACAAGCCCCAAATTTAAACTGCCAATGTATCAGAATATCAGGAGACATAGAGAAAATACTTTCCGTATAAATACATATAAAATGTCTTGCAATGATTTTTAATCCGGAATTATTATTTTGAACAATAACAGCTTAAATGCTTACAAAAATAAATAATTCATCAAAGTTACAAATTCTAAAAATAAATTAGATTCAAGACAAACTTTTCTGCATAAATGCTGTGAAATATTATCTTATAAATGTTAAACTGATAAGGTGCAATGTATAAATCCTCACTCCTACGTGCTCACCTAAACGTGAAAAGAAATTTAAACATGTGTATAAACTAATAATACAACATTTTATAAAAAAGCAATCTCTACAGTCACTTTGCTACTCTTTCTCCAGCAACAATCATTTTATAGTTTCAACTGTTTTTCACCAATTAATGCAAAATAATTTTTATGAGTTTACAGCAGAATCATAATTACATATTAAAAGATATAATAAACAAACTCATTTATACCCTTTCCTGGGCCTAATACTGTCTATTCAAAACAGTCATACTAATAGGCTGATCATTCAATACATAATTCATTGAATGAGTTAAAGTGCCATGGTGCTACAGTACTATGAATTAAAGTGACCTATGCCTCAGTACTATAAATTAAAGTGACTAGTGCTAATAAAGTGCAAACATTGAGATAGTCATTAGAAGTTCATCAAAAAAATGTGATTCATAGGTTCTGGTGTTATTCTTCCGGATAATTGGGATGTTCTAAGAGAATGTGCAAAATTGCCCAGCATTGATAAAACCAATATAAATAAGCATCACCCAGCGACACGTCTAAAACAACCGATAAAAAGACACTTACATAAAACCTACCTAAAATGTCATAAAAACAATCATTAAAAACATTGCCCAGGAGATACCTAAATACAGAGGGTTCACCTTATGCTCGTCCAATTTTCAGCTGAGGACAGGTTCTCATTCAAATTCAGGGGTTCAACTTATCTATACATAGTGTTTTCTACTGGAACTATAGATAAATGTACAGATATAAATATATACAAAAAGGCTATACTAGAGCTTAAGATCCATCACAAAAAAGTGTGAAGATTCTCTGTCGCGTTCAGTCCCCCCGGCCACTTAGAGTCGAACTCCAATATATAGCTCCTCTCCAATCCTCTTAGACGGGCCTCTCTATCCCCTCCTCTCTTTGTCAAAGGTATAGACTCTATCGCATAATATCAGAGATATTGGGGGTTACTGTTGTGTACAGCCTGAACGTGTCTTGCAACAGGATAGTTCTGATCTTTGTTTGTGATAGCACTTAAATGTTGTAGAATACGCTTGTGCGCTGCCAGCTTGGTACTGATTATATACATCAGATGGCATTCGCATTCCAGGACATAAACGGAATATTCCATTTTACATGTTAGATGTTGTTTAATTTCTCTAGTAGTCTCTGAAAATGCTGTCCTATAGGTTTTAGTGTTAGTACCAAACTGGCAGGCCCTACAGGTTAAACATTTATAAAAACCCTTTCTGGAAGACAGCCACTTTCTATGTTTATGTTTGGTCACATGCACTAGATTTGTTTAAATGTCCGTAGAATTCAGTTATGAGTTTACCCGTGACCAAGGCGGCAACGCCGAAACGCGCAGGGTGCTCTTTTGTTTGGCTCATATGCAATAAAGCAACATCTTTGCAGTAAATTGGTGGACTGTGGCGTAATTTAGCTGAGAGGAGTGCACGTGTGCGTAATTGCACGGCGAGTGGCATTGTTAGCCGGGTTGCCTCTGATCCGGAGGTGCACCGCGGCAAGAAGTGTCCTTCCTGGCTTTTCTTCAGAGGATGAGGACTGTTTATATATATATATATATATATATATATATATATATATATATATATATATATATATATATATATATATATATATATATATATATATATATATTTTCTCTCCACGAGTTCCGGTAAAGTCAGGTGTGCTGTCAGCGGGCGGTCCGAGCCAGGGCACCGGGAATCCCCAAAACACGTACTTCCAAGTCAGCTGGATACAGACAGACTGCTCGGACACCTTTCTTGTGCAATTAAATATAGGTTTATTGGCAACAACAATGCGTTTCGGCGATTAAGCCTTGATCAGGCTAACCATCTTGTCGTAAAAATGCCATTTAAATCCACATACATTCATGAACATAAACAAAGGACAACTTTGCAGGTCACCATAGAATGCCAGTAAAGGTGTCGGCCATTGTAACATATCACCTAAGCCAGTATAGATTAAGTGGTCATAAATGCATAGTCAAGTTGCAAGGCACCAAATGAATGATCATATTCATGTAAAATATCACATCATATTGAGCCAAAGTGCCACGTTGTGCAGTGAACATCCCAATAAAGTTAATCAACCAGTTCCGCCCCAGTGGGCAATTCAAAAGGTCATAAAGTCGAAATCAAAGACTAACAAAGTTCTCCTCGCCCAAGTGGGCGACCTATTGGGTCGTAGCATTACAGGTGTCCAGTGCGTGCTGATTATTGAATGCTTCACACATAATAAACATAATCTTGCCAGACAGTCCTATGTACCTGCAAGAAAAGAGATTAAAATTACTGAAAAGCAGCTGTGACAGGCTATCATAGCAAATCAAACTTATACTTAATGTAAGTGTATTGCCAATTCTTCATTCACATTGAGTCCATTAGGTACAGTGCATTCGAAATCAATGATATAGGTTGATTCAAGTTTGCGCAAAGAAAGTTCACAGTTACCACCTCTCATTCCCAAATCCACATTGTCAATCACCACCATTCGTAGCTTGGTTTCATCACTATAGTGGTGTGACTGAAAGTGTTGGGCTACAGGGTAGGTTTTGTTTTTATTCCTGATAGCTCTGAGGTGTTCCAGGATTCTTTTCTTGCCAGTGTGTTTGGTACTCCCTACATACCATTTGTTACAGGGGCATATCACATGTATATGCAGTAGGTCGTCTTACAAGCTAAGTGTTTCCTTATGAGAAATTCCTTCCCTGTATGTGGAACCACCAATTTCTCACAATTCACACTTCCCCTACAAGCTTTACATTTATTGCAACATTTGTATCCTACTTGGGTAGCAGGAGTTGTCTTCCTGGTATGTGTGACATGATTGTGGACCAATTTGTCTTATAACGATCTACTTTTTCTAAAAGTGATCTGAGGGTTGCATCCCAAATCTGATTTGAGGTGTTCATCACTTAGCAGCACATACCAATGTTTGTTGAAAATATCCCTTATATTATTAGCTTGGCCAGAGTAAGTGGTGATGAATTCAAGTTGTTTAATTCCATAGCTGGGTAGAGTAGATCATTCCTTGCAATCTCATCCACCCTCTTACATGCAGTGGAAATGGTTTTAGTACTGTAGCCTCTGTCTTTAAATCTGCCGCACATTATCAGGTTTTCTGCTTCAAAGGATTCAGTGGTGCTGCAGTATCTTTTGGCCCTTAATAGTTCCCCATAGGGGATACTCTGTACCAGTTTGCAGGGGTGTGAACTGTCAACCCTCAGTATACTGTTCCCTGCCGTTTTCATGCGATGTAATTTTGTTTCAATGTTAGGACCATTGATGTTGATTGCTATATCGAGAAACTCGATTTCCTTTTTACTGAAATTAGCAGTGAAAACCAAATTTAGGTTGTTGTCATGGAGCTTCTTCACAAAATCAATGGCAGTTTGTTCAGAGCCATTCCAAATGACGAAAATATCGTCAATATAGCGCAGCCACAGGGCAACCTTGGTGTCAAATTCCTCCATGCGTGCGGCCACCTGCTCCTCCCACAAGCCCATGAAAAGATTCGCGTAGCTGGGGGCGAAGCAGGTGCCCATTGACGTGCCCTGTGACTGTCTATAGATGCCCCCATCGAAAACAAAAAAGTTGTTATTCAAGCAGAATTCAATCATCCCAATGATCATATTGGAATGATCTAACATTGAGATGGAACGGGTCTTAAAGAAGTGTTTGATTGCATTGAGTCCCAGTTGGGGCTTGATGCTGGTATACAAGCTACCAACATCGAGGGTGATTAGAACAAAATTATCTTCCCAGTGTATCCCATTAATGCTGGTCAGAAAGTGGGTACTGTCTCTCAGATAGGATGGCAATGTCAGAACATACGGTCTCAGAAAATAGTCAATAAATCTCGATGTGTTCTCTAAGAGCGATCCCATGGATGACACTATGGGTCTCCCTGGGGGGCCCACCCGGTTCTTGTGGAGCTTAGGCAGTAGGTAGAGAACTGGAATGCGGGGGTGTGGGCAGTAAAAATAGTAAAATTCCTCCAATTCTAGTGAGCCTTTTTCTCTCCATTCCACCAACATTTCTCTGTAAGTAACGTTAGATTGCAATACCTCAGCCCTGTCAGACTAGGACATGATATTCCAAATCCAAATGTTTCTCAAGAAAAGTCATTTTCAATCGTTCCGAATATCGGCGTTTGGGCAGATATGACCCAAGTACACGGTTTATGACTTTTCTTGAGAAGCATTTGGATTTGGATTAACATGTCCTTTACTTTGGAATTTTTGAAAGACTGTCTTTGAGGATGCTATAAATTACTCAAGAACATTAATGCTGCTGGGAACGCCCGCAGCAACACCCATTGCACGCCCCTTTAACGCAGGACACTGCGTTAAAGGGACTGATAATTATCAGGCAGGATTCCACCACAAAAAGTGGCTTAGTCCTGCCTGATAAACATCACTCAGTCTTCTGTGCCACCGGAACGTCACAAACAATTGACGTTCCGGAGGCTCAAGGGGTTCGTAAATAAGGCCCTATAGGTTTCACACTTGTTATAGTTAGAAGTTAGCAATTCAAAAACCTTTGAAATTCAGTGAAAAAACCATAGATTTCTTTAAATGCACGTCCTGCCGTGCGTGTACGTTCGCAGTCAATGGGATGCACTATAAGTCAGCATTTAATGATAAACCAATTCCGATTACAGAATATTTGACATGCCGGATTGACCATGTGATTTACCAACTCAAGTGCACATGTAATTTCACCTATATTGGCAGCACCAAACTACCAGCCAATCAACGTATCTTACAACATATACGTACAATTGTCAATTCCGACAACAATTACCCGGTGGCTCGCCACTTTAAGGCTGTTCATGAAAACAGATTAAAGGATTTGTAATACACACTATTAGGATCAGTTCCCAACCCCGGACGGGGGGGGGATAGAGAGAAACTCCTTAGACAAAAAGAGACTTATTTCATCTTATTGCTCGATTCTTAGGCACCAAATGGTTTAAACGCCATTGATGAACTGCATAATTTTCTTTAATGATTGATTGGATCGTGTGTTTTTGAAATTTTGAGAAGGTTCACCCGATGTTAGTCTAAATGATTATATGATGAGTAGACAATTTATGAGTTTATTGCTACATTGAATGAACTATGTTGATTTTCAAACAATCTGCTTCAGCCTTAACCGTTGAATATCACACACTGTTTATAATTTCAGTTTTTCACCCTAATCACAAGAGCACTTTTTGTTTTGGCTGGCATACTAAGATAATGTATCATGTGTTGTGCAGTCTAGTATTGTAAGGGAGGCACACTGTCTATATTATCATGGTTGGGTCATCAGTTGATTCATTGACAATTTTTCGATCATTGCATTGAACTTTGCGATATATTGATTGAGTATCACACTCTAGAGGACAGTGAGTTATGTTTGGAAATTCAATTCGTAAAAATGAAGACTGACCATTTTGTAAATACAACATACTTGATTGTGGAACCGCTATTAATGAACTATAAGTATTGTGTTCCAACCTTACATTTATATACATAAGCACTATGCTCGAATTGTTTATAGGTGTGTCCCTTATATATCTTGTTTACATTGAGCACAATCTTTGTCATAATTTATGTCTCCTCTATGTACGGATTCAAGCACTATGCTTTAATTTGTTCCGTTGTACAAATGTTATGTATGATACACAAACAGATAAGAGACATTGAATCCATGAATTTATGCTATACCAATCGATTTTGTTATGCTTTTAATCCTGTTTTCTACGGGTGATAGAGCTTTTTGCACATAATTTATTGTTACATCTACTTTGGGCGCATCATGTGACCAAGCTCCTTCCACGGAGCGAAACGCGTCGAGGAGAGCACTTGCTCTGCACTTTTGCAATTAAACTTTCCACTGCCTTGATTTGATGGTGTGATGGCGTCTTACTTTTGAGCCCATTGATTCAAGTGAGAAGAGGTCTGCGCCTGCTGAATTGCCGCTTCGTTAGTGGTCAGGAGTGCTGTTTGATATATATATATGTATATATGTATATCGAAAACAGTCCCGTCCGCTATTAACGCGGACTTAGCAGGCGCTGACCTCTCTCCCCAAGTGTCCAATCAAGATTTTAGTAAATCGCCATCACACCAAAATCGTGTCAGCAGTGGTAGATTTTATTTTGCAATCGTGAAGCATATATATATATCAGCAATAGCTTGCAATACTCTCCCGCTTAGACGCGGAATCACGGGCGCAGACCAACTTTTGTGCCAGCATTATTTTATTTTCTACATTGAGTCAAGACGCATTTCGGCTGTCCAAGCGGCCTTGATCACCTGACCATGCGTGATGACAAGCCCCAAATTTAAACTGCCAATGTATCAGAATATCAGGAGACATAGAGAAAATACTTTCCGTATAAATACATATAAAATGTCTTGCAATGATTTTTAATCCGGAATTATTATTTTGAACAATAACAGCTTAAATGCTTACAAAAATAAATAATTCATCAAAGTTACAAATTCTAAAAATAAATTAGATTCAAGACAAACTTTTCTGCATAAATGCTGTGAAATATTATCTTATAAATGTTAAACTGATAAGGTGCAATGTATAAATCCTCACTCCTACGTGCTCACCTAAACGTGAAAAGAAATTTAAACATGTGTATAAACTAATAATACAACATTTTATAAAAAAGCAATCTCTACAGTCACTTTGCTACTCTTTCTCCAGCAACAATCATTTTATAGTTTCAACTGTTTTTCACCAATTAATGCAAAATAATTTTTATGAGTTTACAGCAGAATCATAATTACATATTAAAAGATATAATAAACAAACTCATATATACCCTTTCCTGGGCCTAATACTGTCTATTCAAAACAGTCATACTAATAGGCTGATCATTCAATACATAATTCATTGAATGAGTTAAAGTGCCATGGTGCTACAGTACTATGAATTAAAGTGACCTATGCCTCAGTACTATACATTAAAGTGACTAGTGCTAATAAAGTGCAAACATTGAGATAGTCATTAGAAGTTCATCAAAAAAATGTGATTCATAGGTTCTGGTGTTATTCTTCCGGATAATTGTGATGTTCTAAGAGAATGTGCAAAATTGCCCAGCATTGATAAAACCAATATAAATAAGCATCACCCAGCGACACGTCTAAAACAACCGATAAAAAGACACTTACATAAAACCTACCTAAAATGTCATAAAACCAATCATTAAAAACATTGCCCAGGAGATACCTAAATACAGAGGGTTCACCTTATGCTCGTCCAATTTTCAGCTGAGGACAGGTTCTCATTCAAATTCAGGGGTTCAACTTATCTATACATAGTGTTTTCTACTGGAACTATAGATAAATGTACAGATATAAATATATACAAAAAGGCTATACTAGAGCTTAAGATCCATCACAAAAAAGTGTGAAGATTCTCTGTCGCGTTCAGTCCCCCCGGCCACTTAGAGTCGAACTCCAATATATAGCTCCTCTCCAATCCTCTTAGACGGGCCTCTCTATCCCCTCTTCTCTTTGTCAAAGGTATAGACTCTATCGCATAATATCAGAGATATTGGGGGTTACTGTTGTGTACAGCCTGAACGTGTCTTGCAACAGGATAGTTCTGATCTTTGTTTGTGATAGCACTTAAATGTTGTAGAATACGCTTGTGCGCTGCCAGCTTGGTACTGATTATATACATCAGATGGCATTCGCATTCCAGGACATAAACGGAATATTCCATTTTACATGTTAGATGTTGTTTAATTTCTCTAGTAGTCTCTGAAAATGCTGTCCTATAGGTTTTAGTGTTAGTACCAAACTGGCAGGCCCTACAGGTTAAACATTTATAAAAACCCTTTCTGGAAGACAGCCAGGTATCTTTCTTAAAACTCTCCTGACTGTTACTCACCAACATGGTGCCCATACTCATTGATCTACGGAAGGTAATAGCAGGATTCGAGGGCAGTAGGTCACCAATCACAGGATCATCCTGGATAAAGTGCCAGTTACGCCTTATAATGCTCCTCAATTCCTTTTCCTGTTTAGAGTATGTCAGGATCAGTCGGACCGGATCAGCCTTATTATTTTCAACTCCCTGTTTGGTCTTAACTTTATATTTAAGGAGTTTCTCTCTTGGCTTCAATTGAGATTTTTTCATGGCGGCCTCTACTACTCTGTAGCTGTACCCTCTGTCTAAAAACTTGGCGAGACTCTCCATTTGCTTCTCCTTCGCATTTATTGGGTCACTACATATGCGTCGGATAAGAAGCATCTCCCCATAGGTTATACTCCTTACTAAATGTGGGGGATGTGCACTTGTTGCGTGTAGTAAAGTGTTTCCCGCTGTAGGTTTTCTACAAAGGGTAGTTGTTAAAACATTGTTTTGTATTAAAACCTGTACATCTAAAAACGTCTCTGAGTACTTGCTGATATTAAAAGTAAAGTTAAGGTTTAGGTTAAGATCATTCTGGTTAATTTCCTCCATAAATTTCAACACACTCTCCTCAGTTCTACGCCATCCAATAAAAAGGTCATCAATAAAACGCATTGAGGAGACTATGTTACTGGTGCAGATATGTTCATATTTACGCCTGAGGACCAGTTCCTCCCAACAGCCCATAACAGGCAGGTGTAGCTGGGGGAGAAACTGGCCTCCATAGCTACACCCTGCACCTGTTGATAAAATTGGCCATTAAGAAGGAAGTGGTTATTTTCTAAGCAAAAAGACAACATATCAAGTAACATCCTATATTTATATATATTTATTTGAAATTTATTATTGGAATTCACTGAAAAAAACATAGGTTTCAGGCATGCTATAGTTAGGAATTTGCATTTAAAAAAACCTTAGGTTTCAGGGGCGTTATAGTTACCTGGACATTTCACTCGTACAAAACCATTGAAATTCCCCCGTTATAGTTAGTTCAGCTAACTATAACTCGCGCGCCCGCAATGCACTGCTGATGACGTCAAATATTACATCACTCATGACATAGTCAGTGACATCACTCATGACATCACTGATGACATCTCAAATGACATCACTGATGACAACATCCAGTGAATGTGTGTTTTTCTGAAAATTAAATATGTTTCTATATGTATATTTCAAGGTCGATGGGAGAATAAATGGGTATATAAGTGTCTAAATGGATGCATTTTTTTGTAAAATTGATTGTATAACGGACTGATTAACTGAATCTTAGTGAATACATGGATTAGTGAGTAATGTTTAAATATATAAATATCTGTATCAGTCTCTCACTTTGTGTATAAGGGACTGCTTGGGTTGGTTAGTAGCTACATGAGTGTCTATATGGGTTATTACTTGGTTTTTAGATTATCAGTATGAGTGTCCGAGTGTTTGTATGGTTCAATGAGGGTATTACTTAGTGCATACATGCATGAATGAGTGAGTCACTGTTTTTATGTGTTGAAGACAATACGTGTGCAGGACTGTATGGGTGGATGAGTGTGTGTATGGGTGTGTTAGTGAGTGAATGACTATCTTAATAGTGTCTTTATAAGTAACTACATATATTTTAATCTAGTATATGTGAGTATTGGTGTATATAAGTGAGTATATGTAAGAGCCAGAGATTGGAAGAGTTCCTGTATGAAAAAGTATGTATTTCTATAAGTGATTCTTAAAAGTATGTGTAGGTTTCTGTCGAAGTAAGTGTGGTGGTGTGTGTTTAACTGTATATGCAAGTAAATGGATGTTTGATTCTTTATTAGCATGAGTGACTATGTGTGTGAGTAACTCTATGGATGAGTGGCGGTGTGTAACAGGATGTATAGGTGTATGAGTACATATGATGAGTAAGTACCTGCAGCCCTCTGAAATGACCATCGGAATGCCTGGGATATAATATGCGATTTTCACTTACCTGCTAGCGAGGGTCTAATGTTGCAAAAAACAAGTGTGACGGCCGGGCAAGGGACGGAGCCGGGAGGACGCAAAATGGCGATGCCCTGATATGCAGAGGAATCAGGACGAATGAGGGGTTACAACGAGATGTGAAAACCCGCGGTGTTACTCGTAAGGAGAGCGAGGTAATGCTGGTGTGTGCCCCATATCCAAACGCCCTTGTAGGGAGAAACAAAATGGCGGCGCCCAGGATGATATGCTGGGCAGCAGTCACGGACCAGCCTCACGTCGTATGGCCAAATCTATGCAAGATTCACCTGTCCTGATGAGTGTCTTCACCGGGACAAGGACCGCTCCTCTGTAAAGGTACGAGCGCGCAAGCCCCCAACAGAGCCTTGCTCCACAAGCCACCAATGCCTGTCCTCAAAATGGCCATCACTGCACATCCTACGGCCCCATCCATCTATGTCTACTAGGGCTCGCAGAGCCCCGGGCCCCCAACTATAAGAGCAAGGCCTCCTACGTTCTCTATATGTTCAGGGATGACCTGAGATTCCAGAAACAAGCCCGCACATCTATAATCGGAGCCTCGCTACACCACTACAATGTGCCTGGCCCCAAGATGGCCGATCCCTGACTCTCGGAGATCCGTTTCTATTTGTTAATTCGCAAGCCACAAAGAGCATGCCGCCTCACATCGTCATATACGTAGATCTTCCGCCCGACCTTGTCTGTGCTACACCAGCTCCATAATGTTACCAAAAATGTTCTATCCTGCCAAGGTCATTTGATCAGGCCGAATCTCTCAGTTTGGCTCCTGTGAAATTTTACGAATACTAATTTTGTTGATTCGTGCATGAGTGAATATCAAATCACTCATGAAGAATTAGTTGTACACTTGGGCAGATGAACATTTTTAGGGTTCTCATATTTAGGTAGAGATCATCTCTCATAAGAGAATGATGTAACATTATCCTTAATAGAATACTATTCTGAGAGTATGCCTGGCCTTTACTGAATTTCAGAGTTTCATGATTAGTTTTCTGATGTTTTGCTTGATGATGTTTCCTTTATTCTATAAGATTTGATTTAATTACCCTACACTGTATATATGTGCACCAATGAGAAGAATACCGGTCTGAGAGTTTTTTACACCAATGCTATTATCAGCAATATGATTGATAGCCGATACACGGCTTTATTCCCGAGTTTCGGGGTTTAGTTGATATACACCAATTAATGGTGCAAATTTTGCAATATGCTGAATGTCTGGGTTGCAAATGCTGAATATAAGCATGTGTGTCATTCATTTCATCTAGATATACACACAATACTATCAGAAAAGTAATTTTTGAAATAACTACATCGATATACAATGTATTATTAAAAATAATGCCGAAAACGGGTAGGATGAAAATTGCATTTTAATAATTTGAGATTTGCTGCATGGATTTTCCCTGAACATACCGCAAGAATTTGGTGTAAATATGACGAAGCTTTAGCAATGTGACTCTGATTTGTGCTATAGAGACACAAGTAATTTGACTCTGCTAAGATGGCCGACAATTTTCTCATAAATGTATATGCTTTTGCCATTGCTGGGCGTGTGGCTTTAGTAATGGCAAATAGTTAAAATGACGTCCTCGCGGTGCAAAACAATCACACTGACGAAGGAAACGAAACGCGTCTGTCTTGAACCACTGCTTGGCTGATTAAAATCTTCTACGCCGCCCGACTGGAGTGCTTTTTTGGCTTTTCATGAATAGAAGAAAGTTTACTTTGGAGCATTAATCTATATCGCGGGGCACCACCGCGAAGAGCACCCGCCCACGAGTGCAACGGTCTGTTGGTGCAATTGGAGCTAATATATATATATATATATATATATATATATATATATATATATATATATATATATATATTTATATATATATAGCCTGATTCAAACCACAGAGGGAGAGAGGCGGCACACCAGTTGGAACCATGAGAATTTATTGCCCAGTAACAACGCGTTTCAGCCGTGAAGGCCTTTGTCAAGTTGCCAGGGAGTGGGCATCACGGCAATTTGTAAACAAGGAAGTCACGTCATACTAGACATAGTAAACATACTGTCACGTTATCTAACAGACTACTATGTACAATGTACAATGTAAACCAAATTTCATAACAAGGATTAGATGCATCCAAAATAATTTAAGAATACATAATAATATTTCATAATTGGATATGCATTTTACAATTCATTTCATCAATATTTTGAATAATCGTAAATCACAACTCAGTGCGATGTGTGCACACATAATTCAACTGGCATGAGAGGATCTGTATTATTATTGCCCATGAAAAAACTGCTTTGCGTTCTGCCCTGTGGTAAAAACAATGTTTATAACACATGAGAAAAGAGGTGAGAATAATACTGCGGGTAGCAAAGATCCTCTCATGCCAGTTGAATTATGTATGCACACTATACTGTGGTTTTTGCCACCTGTGAAGGGGCACTACCCCTGCGGTTCATGTACTGTGCGTCCATTCACCAAAATGACAAAATGGATCACATTTGCTAATGGGTTCAGGTGGCTGATTAATAAACACACCAACTGCAACACGACTAACTGTAGCTATATGTTGATGTGCCCGTGCAGTCTCCTTTATATAGGGATGACCACTAGACCCATAAAGACTCGAATCACAGAACACCACAGGAATTTCAGGTGCCACAAGACCAACACCAAAATGACAGCACACTTCGACCTCTTACACCATCCACCAGGTTCCATCAGGTGGTGTGTCCAAGAAGCACACCCTGGGATAACCAAGGGTGCCCTCTTCAGAATCGAACAAAGATGGGTACTGAGATTAGCCTCTAATAGAGAGGGTCTCAATGACGACATACCTTGGGCATCTCTGACGAGATGAATATCCAACTTGGGCCCGATATACTTCTGGTATTAGTGCCACCACATTGAGGTCATGAAAGTGAATGTCATCATCAGTTACACAACCATTTTGTGGTAGGATTCAACTAGGCACACACCCCCCTAGGATCCTATACTATGACCCTCTATAGAATAGACTACCAATGAGCCTAACTCTTAGCCAGTCACTACAAAATTGACTCCTGCACTATGAGAACATAACAGCATATGAAATACAAACGGGTTAAGGGACACTAGAGAATGGTTATACACCCTACAGTGGTATCATACACTACCCGTCATCAAAATGACCATGATACCAAACACACTGTTGCTAATAGCTCTCAGCATGCTTTAGTCTGATGATATACATATGCCTGGCATAATCTATGATTGACTTTTCACAATGAGGTAATTGAAATTTTTATGGTCAAATGTGTCCCCTAACGTGTACCCCAACGGCTCCATGTACAAGTTTTAAGTACATGTAATTTCCCTCCACAACCGAATCTGAAGACGCAAATACATTTGCGTCCAACGTTAACATGTCCTCTATCAGATCCACCATGAATGGATCGATAATTCAGTTCCTAAGTATGCCGTGCCACCGTCTTTACATGGTGCATTTTCACGTTTTTCCTGGCTCTGCCGAGCTAGGCCCTGATTTCTGCCTTCGAGCCACTTCTGTCTCTGCCTCTGAAAGCTGCAGCATGGAGATGCATCCCTGACCTCTGCCTTACTTCCTGCCAAGCGAAGCGATGCCTGGCTCGGCCTGGCCTGCCTGCCAGAAACGGTATTTTGCCTTCAAGTTATCTGTTCAGCCTCCTCGAAAACACATTCCTGTCTAGTGATTTAGGTAAACATATCCCCGGCTGCAGAGCAAAGAGCAAGTCTTCCTGTCTCCGTGCAAGTAATTCACAGTTCCCGTTGCCATAGTAGGCCCATGGCTCCGCACGTAGACACGCAGACACCTATGCACGCACTAGCATTCAGTATAGTATAGCCTCTGCCCGAGAGACCTTTTACTCCAGATAAAACATCCTCCAAACATGAGATACCAGATATGTTATAGGTCCAGGTCGTACTGACATCCCAGACTTCTGTCTCCTTTACTAGTGTTAAAGTTCTCCCCAGTTACACGTCTATGTCACGTCATGCTAGTTGCGCGCGCATCCGCACTTCCTGCTGACTTTGCAGAATTCTCTATGCATCCACCCACTTATGACACTTTTCTGTGACGTTTCTAGTACACGCCTCTGTGCACACCCTTGTACACGCCTTTTCTGCTACGCACATGTGTTCTTATCATATACATTTCACTTGTCACGCCTACTGTATTCACTGCCATTGTGTCATTTTACTATATATGTCATGTACTGTTAATAAATCGTTGACATCTTTCTGCCATCATTGCATACCCCCGAACCCTTGTACTGATGGAATTGATTTCCATGACTCGAGTCATTCATGATTAAAGCCCTTATGACTCAGACACCACGGACTCTGCCTCTCATTTGATTGAGCTATTCTTTACTTGTCCGAAATTATATGGCAAACTCGTATACGGTAAAATATTTACCACATAATTTGGCGCCCGAACAGGTACCCCTCCCCCACCCCACGCGCCGGTGATGCGTCGCAGGCCTTGCCCCCTGCCACAGCCGTGACGGACCCCATGCGCATCTGCAGGTTTTCCTGTATCTCCCTCAGGCCTACGGAGGTGACGGAGACTGCGGTCGACATCCAGACGAGGCGGTGAGGAGTGCGGAGGATCCCGACCAGAGCCCAGCCGAGAGAGCAGTGTCCGAGGTATCGTGAGGCCCACCTGTAGCGTCGAGGCGCATGCGTAGTGCGCAGCAGCAGCAGTGACGTCGTAGCGGTCCAGTCCAGTCGAGTTTCCGAGGCCTTCCGTTCCGTGCTTCCCGGTGAGTACCGTTGCTGGGGACGCATCAAGACGGGTGCATTAATTTGTGTCCGGTCAAGACGGGTTTGGGTACACAGATCCGGTCTGCACTGTTTTAGAAGTGTATCTGTACTGTTTAGCAGTGCATCTAGTATTCAGTTATTCAGTTATTCAATATTTTTGTTGAGTCAGTATTCGTTCGACATGTTTCAATGTATTTTAATGTCGTGGTATGAGTGATTGTTTGTTTTTCTTTACTGTGTTTATTGTGTTTGAGTCTAGATCGAGGTAGCAATGCCTTTGTTTTCAAAGTTACGACAGATAGGAACTAGGAAAGGGATTCTTGAAGAAGCAGTTCCCATCCCACCTAGGGACACTCCTGGATATTTTATGTACCACAAGCACGGCTTAGATGCCATTCTATACTTAGACTTGTGGGTGGATTATACCAAAGACTTGGGAGAGAATCAGAGATGGCCCGTTACAGGGACATGGGATGCCGAGTGCATCATGAGAGTAGAGGAAGCGTTATGGAAAAAGAAAGCCAGACAGTCACAGAAAGATGCCATTGAATTATGGCGTAAAGAATCACATAGACGGACAGAGAAAGCACTCAGAAAAGCAGAGAAAAGTAGAGGATTCCGAAAAAGCTAAAGAAAAAGAACTGCTGGAAGAAGGACAGCGAGTCAGAATGGAACAACACGACAGACAGAGCAATGCAATAATAACAGGACTGTATCCAGTTCTGGCCGAGGGCCTGCCCAAGGCGACCCCGGAAATACCGAAAGATCTGCCCCCTCCATTGGTTCCGACTAAATTACGTCATAAAAAGACCGCAGCAGACATTTTCTTCTTATTTAGACGATGTAGCTCCCGCATATACCAATATACCCGTACAACCTGTTAATGATAATCTGCTTCCGCCTGCTAATAATCTACAACAGCAGATTCCTGCTGATCAAGCCATGACCCCTCCACGTCACCAACTTCCCGCACCTGTTGTCACTTCCCCTACTGTTCCCCCTGTTATTAATCCGCTTAATCCCTTTGGCACCCCGCCACATTTACAACGAATGACAATGAGAGAATTAGCAATGCAGCGTACACCTAAAGCAACCCCAGCCGAAAAGCTTAAAGAATATCTTACAGATTGTAGATATGATACAGTGCCTGGCAAAGTAGGACCCATGATGTTAGCCTCATTACGTTTAAGACGTGTTACAGATTATTTGATGTTATTACCAGAAATGCCAGAACATCTAGACAATATATATCATTTTATCAGAACAGGAGAGAGACCAGAGTGTATTCGTGAAGCCATGGCACATCAGAAAGTTGAGACACACGCTTTAATAATGCGGTTTTTGATTAATTGTTTGATAAGGGAACAAGACCAGCCAAGCTTTCCGCATGAAGAGATGGAGGGATTGTCAAAATGGAGTCAGAATATTGCAGAGTGTAAACATGATAAAGAGAAATGTATAGAGGCTATGACTAGAAAGATCCGTAAAGTAATAGTAGCAATACATGCCCGACGAGAGTCTGAAAGGCATCTCGAGTCAGACAATAAGGAAACCTCAGATGAGGAAGAACCAGAGGATACCGCAGAAACTAGAGACCTGTTAGCGTACGTAGGTAGAGAGAAACTCCCTAGACAGTATCCTCTTGATAGGCCCTTCGACAGACCCATTCATTTAGAAAACAAGAAACGTTACCTTTGTCCGATACCAGAGCGATGTTCCCTTGAACATATTTTCCAAACTACTGATATAATCCTGAAAGAAAGAGTAGGTTATCGCAAACTCAACACTTTACGAGATCAGGAACTAGCCCGGTCCGCAGTCCAATGGGCCGGGGATGACAGTATATATAAAGACGATTCAGTAGTGCAAACATTTTTAAGTCATACTCCAGAAGAACAGCGACTAGCTGGTATATACATGACCCAACATCTCATTGTACAGTATGAAAACCAAGCATCTGATCCAGGTCCGTTATATAATTTACTGCAAGACTTACTCCTGAGAAGATGGAGAGGTCTAGGTACCGATTTAATTGACATCATTTTAGAACAACGTCACAAGTACAGAACTTTCCTTACTCCACATCTTGTTACCGTTCCACCCCCAGTAAGACAACCATATCACCTAGACATACAGAACCCTTTACGAGAAGTACATCCAGTCAGGAAACCAGATAATACATTTGAACGCGTGTTTGTATACACGCCCATAACTAAAATGGAATTATTGGAAATGAAGAAAATAGTGCCAAGTCATGATAAAGACCCTGCAGGTTTTCACCGTGAAATAAAAGACATGTTACTCATGTTACTCATGGGAGATTACACATATCCCGACATTATGAAAATATTGAAAGTATTATTGCCTGCCGGTATATACGAGAAACTCAAAGAAAAAGAATGGGAGGTGGGAGATAAAAAGATCAATTGGACTGAATTAGAAAACGAAGAAACTGGTCGAACCCCAGGTTTAGGTCTTGGGGACAAAACTAAAGCATTACCGGGATTATTAGTACAGGTTTTGCCAAGATTGTTGGCAACTAAAAAGGAGGACTGGGATGCAATCTCAGCCTGCAAACAGAAACACGACGAAGACACTAGTGATTTTTATTCCAGATTCGAGAAATGTTTTATTATTAACAGTGGCCTGAAAACCAGTAGCGAGTCATACCCACATCTTTTTGTAACAAAACTAGTCGAGAATTCATTGCCCCAGGTTAAGAACCGTGTATTGAAGGTCGAGAGCACATGGCAAGCAAATACGCCTTCCCAAATGTTACAGATGTTACAGTATCACCAGAATAGAATCAGGGAGGAACATGATCACGAACAGAGATGCATGAAAGACACGAAAATGAAAGTGCTAGTTGCTCAGTCAGTTCCAACTGATGGTCATAAAAGGGGTACGACACAGTCCAATAATTCAGCAGCTCCTGTTAAAGGGACATGCAACTATTGTAAACAGCCAGGTCACTATGTAAACGATTGTGCAGTTTTGAAACACAACATAGCCACAGGTAAAACTAAAGAGAGACCGCGTCCTCCCAGACAGGACCAGGTCCAACAACACGTCCCACAGAATATACAGCCTATGCAGATCCCACAACAGACCGTAGCGGTACCACAGCCTCAGCCCATTGCCGCAACACAACATGTTACACAGCAGATGTACCAGTATGCACAATCAGACTACCCCGATTATCAGCAGTACACATGAAACAGCCTAGAGACGGAGGTTGGCTTGCCTCTTATTGAGGTTCCTGTAGATCAAGAGGGTCCTTATGTACATAGTCAGGTATTAGGGAAGGATAGAAAGTTCTTGATTGACACAGGGTCAAGCAGAACTACCATCAGTCATGACGAGGTTCCAGGGGCACCCCTCTCAGGCTCACAAAATGTTTCCCTTGGATTTTCAGGAAAGCCTATTGTTAATGAAGTATCGAAACCAGTTCCCCTTGCAGTTGGTCCATTATCCCGTACTACAGACTTATTGCTCACGAAATCATGTCCAGAAAACTTGCTTGGTATAAAGACACTGAAAGCTCTAGGAGCTGTAATTTGTTGCTCTCCGGAAGGAGTAAGGTTGTTCCTTCGTGATTTTAAGGGACATTATGTATTGAGAGATTTTGATCCTAGGTTACAGAATGTACCTGCGCATTTATGGGCAAAAGGCCCCACTGATGTAGGTTGTATGCACATTACTCCATACCGTGTCACACTCAAGCCAGGAGTTGTACTACCACGTATCCGACAATACAAGTTACCACCTGATGCTGTAGTGGCTTTACTGAAAATCATTGACGAGCTCATTGCACAAGGAGTGGTTGTAGAAACCGACTCCAATGTTTGTAATTCCCCTATCATTCCGATTCTTAAACGCACTGATCCAAATGCACCTCCAGTCTATCGATTAGTAATCTATTTGCGAGAGTTAAATAAATGCATTGTACCACAGTATCCAGTGGTCCCAGACATTTCGTCACTATTGACAGCTATTGATTCTGAAGCGACGTTCTTTACTGTAATAGATCTCAAGAACGCCTTCTTTAGTGTCCCCATTGATTCGGAAAGCCAATACCTTTTCGGATTCTGTTTAAATGGCCGTAGCTTCAAATTTGCACGCGCACCTCAAGGATTCACAGAAAGCCCCAGCATCTACAGCCAAGCATTGAAACGACAACTTGACAGTATTCACATGCCTGCCAACACTGCCCTACTCCAATACGTCGATGATCTATTGATCACCGCCCGTAGTGAACCAGAATGTGAACAAGCATCACTGACGGTTTTGCATTTCCTGGCGGACAAGGGACACAAGGTGTCTCCTTCGAAGCTACAATTCTGTGCCCAGCAAGTGGTGTACCTTGGGCACTTGCTGTCCAAGTGGGGTAGGCAGCTGACACCTGATCGTATTCAGTTAATTGCACAATTACCGCAACCCAAGACACAGAAAGAAGTACGAGCCTTTATTGGACTCACTTCTTATTGCAGACAATGGATTCCACAATATGCATTTCTAGCGAAACCACTTATACAGTTGACAACACAGGAGGCAGCGTCTTCGACTGTTCTCCCATGGACACAGGAACATACACAAGCTTTTGACGAATTAAAGAAAGCCTTATGTCAAGCACCTGTTTTAGCAACACCATGTTACAGTAAACCTTTTACACTTTTTGTCACAGAACGTGATGGCACAGCGTTGTCAGTTCTCACTCAGCTTCATGCAGACAAACACAGACCGTGTGCTTATTTTTCGAGTACATTAGATCCAGTAGCCCAGGCCTTGCCTGCGTGCTTAAAGTCAGTTGCAGCAACAGCTCTAGCAATCAGACAAAGTGACTCCATTGTATTAGGACATCAATTGACAGTACAGGTCCCACACTCAGTGGAGGTTCTCCTAAACAGAACACAGACCCAACACTTGACTATAGCACGACTGACATGTTATGAATTGACATTATTCCAACCACACATAGAAATCAGACGTTGCAATACACTAAATCCTGCTACACTTCTACCATCGAGCACAACAGATCCTACATCCACATGATTTTACGAAACCCAGACAAGACTTGACAGATGTTGCATTATCCGATCCAGACCTGACACTCTATGTGGATGGTTCATGTTTAAGAACAAGTACAGGAGAGTTAGTGGCCGCGTATGCAGTGACCACTGGAACTGAAGTCATAGAAACACATCGCATTGACACCCTGTCAGCTCAAGCGGCAGAGCTTATTGCTCTGACTCAAGCTTGTATACGAGCCAAGAACCTGAAAGTAAACATATACACAGATTCCCGTTATGCATTCAGAGTCGTACACGACTTCGGTGTCCTCTGGCAAGAAAGAGGTTTTCTGACCTCTCACGGAGCCAAGATCCAGCATGGTCCCCTCATTCAAGCTCTGTTGGAAGCAATACATTTGCCTACAGCCATAGCTATCATGAAGTGCAAGGCACATACGAAAGTCACAGACACTATTTCTCAGGGTAACGACTTTGCAGATCGAACTGCAAAACATACAGCATTGACTCATACTCAAACGACTGACATGACAAAGACTGACGTAACCTCACTGACACATTGCATGACAGTTAGGGACCCCACACAAGATGTCATCGACATACAGACACATGCTACTCCAGATGAAATAAAGAAATGGGCTGAACAAGGAGGGGTCCAGACAGACCAGGGATGGATGACGAAGGGAAAGACCACATGGTTTCTCCCCGACTCTATGGTTCAAGTTATCATCAACACAGCACATAGTCCAGCACATTTAGGAGAAAAAGCCATGTTAGACAGTTTACAGAACCTCTGGTTCAACAAGCATTTACGAGCAGCAGCAAAACAGAAAGTGCGTACCTGCATGATCTGTTGTCAGTTCAATCCAGGAAAAGGGATTCCCGTAGAGCAAGGTGGATTTCATCCTCCCGACCATCCTTTTGAAGTCCTCCAGATGGATTATATCCAGATGGAAAGATGCCAAGGATTCAAATATGTCCTCGTAGTTGTATGTGCCCTATCCCGATGGACAGAAGCATATCCCGTCCCAGATTACACTGCCCCGACCACTGCCAAGCAGTTGGTTCGTGAGTTTTTCCCTCGATACGGTTTGCCCCGTGTCGTGTATTCAGATAACGGTCAGCCATTCTCATCTGAACTTATGAAGCAGGTTTCACTTCTCTTGGGGTACCAGTGGAAGTTTCACTGTGTCCGACATCCCGAGGCAGCAGGTCTCGTGGAGCGACACAATCAGACTCTGAAAACTCGTCTTGCCAAAGTGTGTAAAGAGAAAGGAGTAGATTTGATTGTAGCTTTGCCAGTTGCCCTTTTTTATATGCGAATGGTAGCCCATTCCAGGACAGGGCTATCCCCGTATGAGGTGGTCTTCGGTAGACCTCCTAATATGTGGGGGACGCCTCTGCCGCGCAAAATAACCGATGTTGACAGTAATATGCTGACAGATTACCTTGCTTCCTTGATGTCTGCACTACAATCATGTCGTTCACAGGTTGCGGCAGCCTTCCCAGACAACACCGAGGTGAAGCCACATGAACTGGTCCCGGGGGACGTCGTTGTAGTCCGAAATTTCGACAGGTCAAGACCTCTGGAGCCTCGCTGGAAGGAGCCGAAGATTGTTTTGTTAACAACCAGGACTGCAGTGAAATTAGAGGGGAGGAAGGGCTGGGTACACTCCAGCCATGTGAAACGTTTTTATGGACTTCCGCCAAAAACTGATTCCCAGAACTCTCACATTCCAGAGACTGATACCAAACTCCCCCTTTTAGAGAAAACTCCCCAAGAGGAGTTTCGAATGAAATTGAGGTCTAGTAAGTCAGACAGTTTAATTGATTAAGTCCCCTCCTGGGTGAAGCGGTTAGGCAGTTTCTGACATGTACAAGTTAGACCCAAATAGAGAGAGAGATAGACAGGAGATCAAGAAACAGAAATATTGTAAAAATCTCCGAAGCAGATGCGTCTGCACACTACTTATTATGCTTTTTCTGAGTCTTACGATTATTATTATGAGTTGGATGTTATACATGTATTTTCCTCTTGCACATTCTTTTTCTAATGACACTGCCGAGCACACGTTTAGTGCTCTACCTCCACACGAATTGTCTTATTGACTTGCGCTGCGCAACAATACATTCATTCGTATGTTACACCATTCTCACCAGATCAACAATGCTACCAATTGTTGGATATGTGGCCGACTCCCTCCCTATCAGAACTACAAGGGAGCTCTGCCCCTTTTTCCTTACCCGTTTACACATAATGGTTCCTGTGGTGCGTGGTTTAGTTTAATATCTTCTATAGACAACGAATCCAGAGTTTCCCAAGGCAACTGGATATGGGGAAATCTGAACACAGTCATGAACAAAGCATGTTTCCCAAACGAGGAGGGTCTTCCACAAATGACAGGGACAGATCTAGAAAATGAAGTGTATGGATTAGGCAATTTTACACTTAACCTCATGATTCTAAATGTTCAGTCAGAGACCGGTCCAGACTTACCTTCTATATCAGTTTTACCAGCAAAAGGTGTATTATGTGTCAGAAAGAATGGTTCAGTAAATCTAGGTCACAGTGACTGTACTACTGTGGTCGAATTCAGTGATAAAGGCAAGTCTACATTCAAAGCTTCCAGACATTCCTATTTTATATGTGGTCAGACAGCGTATGTCCGTTTACCTCCAGACTGGGATGGTACCTGTTTCATTGCATTTCTATTGCCACCAGTTTTCCTAGCCCCATCTGACTATCACAGGAATTCCCGCCTCGATCTCGTTAGACACAAGAGAGGTCTCCCAATAGTCGATCAGACTGAAACTACATGGGAACAATATACAGATTTCAATAAAGGATTCTTTCCCTATCTAGGCACTGTCTCCAATAGTAAACTGATACGCAAATTAACCAGAATACTTGAAGCAGTAGTGAATGAGACTACTTCTGCTTTGGGCAACTTAACAGAGGAGCAGTCTGCTATGAGACTTGTTGTTCTTCAGAACCGCCTTGTCCTTGACGTCATCCTGGCCGATAGGGGCGGAGCTTGTAGAGTCATCGGATCCAGTTGTTGCGTGTTTATTCCTAATAACGCGCCATCAGTCTATAAGGCCATTACCCGACTTCACGAAATTGCCCATCTGATACACCAGAATCCAGGCTCCTGGACTTGGTCCGGTTGGCTCTGGAGTGTAATCACAGCCTGGGGATGGAAGCTACTGTCATTCCTAGGAATCATATTGGCCATAGTATTCAGTTGTTGTCTATGTCTACAATGTGGGCCAGCGATTTGCGGCTTGTGCGCCACAGCTTGTGTTCCCCATCCAAGTTCACGTTCCCATTCCCGAATAAAGAAAGAAGAACAGATGATGTTATATGAACAGATTGATGGTCTCATGAAAATCGACATATCCTGAAGGGTCCGTAGGGGACAAGGAGGGAATGAGGTAATTGAAATTTTTATGGTCAAATGTGTCCCCTAACGTGTACCCCAACGGCTCCATGTACAAGTTTTAAGTACATGTAGTTTCCCTCCACAACCGAATCTGAAGACGCAAATACATTTGCGTCCAACGTTAACATGTCCTCTATCAGATCCACCATGAATGGATCGATAATTCAGTTCCTAAGTATGCCGTGCCACCGTCTTTACATGGTGCATTTTCACGTTTTTCCTGGCTCTGCCGAGCTAGGCCCTGATTTCTGCCTTCGAGCCACTTCTGTCTCTGCCTCTGAAAGCTGCAGCATGGAGATGCATCCCTGACCTCTGCCTTACTTCCTGCCAAGCGAAGCGATGCCTGGCTCGGCCTGGCCTGCCTGCCAGAAACGGTATTTTGCCTCAAGTTATCTGTTCAGCCTCCTCGAAAACACATTCCTGTCTAGTGATTTAGGTAAACATATCCCCGGCTGCAGAGCAAAGAGCAAGTCTTCCTGTCTCCGTGCAAGTAATTCACAGTTCCCGTTGCCATAGTAGGCCCATGGCTCCGCACGTAGACACGCAGACACCTATGCACGCACTAGCATTCAGTATAGTATAGCCTCTGGCCGAGAGACCTTTTACTCCAGATAAAACATCCTCCAAACATGAGATACCAGATATGTTATAGGTCCAGGTCGTACTGACATCCCAGACTTCTGTCTCCTTTACTAGTGTTAAAGTTCTCCCCAGTTACACGTCTATGTCACGTCCTGCTAGTTGCGCGCGCATCCGCACTTCCTGCTGACTTTGCAGAATTCTCTATGCATCCACCCACTTATGACACTTTTCTGTGACGTTTCTAGTACACGCCTCTGTGCACACCCTTGTACACGCCTTTTCTGCTACGCACATGTGTTCTTATCATATACATTTCACTTGTCACGCCTACTGTATTCACTGCCATTGTGTCATTTTACTATATATGTCATGTACTGTTAATAAATCGTTGACATCTTTCTGCCATCATTGCATACCCCCGAACCCTTGTACTGATGGAATTGATTTCCATGACTCGAGTCATTCATGATTAAAGCCCTTATGACTCAGACACCACGGACTCTGCCTCTCATTTGATTGAGCTATTCTTTACTTGTCCGAAATTATATGGCAAACTCGTATACGGTAAAATATTTACCACAACATACCTGGTATTACCCCATTAATATGTTGCAGAACACGGTGTGCCTGCGTTCGAATGGCATCAACACATACGAGTAATGAGACCCCTGACGCTACATCATTACTTGTTGGCTACGTACCGAGCCAACCACGTACCTCATACCCCAATCCCAAGATGGCGCCGAATGACAACTGGGCACACACTGTAGCGTGGCTTACGTGTGGTCGGAAGTACCCGCCCCCTGCGTCTGCCACTTGGTGGATATACAGGAAAGCGCTTGCAGTTTCCAGTATGCCACCGGGACCGGCAGTGCCGGGGTAGGTCTTTCAGCGATCCACATGGATGTCCAAGTAAGTACTTGCGCCCGTTTCATTACGTTGTGTGGAACATTGTTGGCAGGATTACTACCCACACCAGGGACTACGTGAGAACTAGTTCTGAGCCCACAAGTATTATTATTATATAAAATTTGTAACGCGCGCAGTTACCCAGGGGCATCTTGGCGCCTATTACTTGTATGTTGATTAGCCTAACCAATGCCACCAATGCCTAATTATGACCCGAAACTGAGAGATGGGGTGTGGTTGCATTGAGGATATTGGGGGGCTCACCAACAAACCTGAGGTGGACTCATTGTCAACAACATTTTGATGATTACGTAGATACGATGCCAATGTACACGGGGAGGCTATTCCCATGCACTAGGCATGGGTGGAGTTCTCTCTGTCAGCCCCTCAGCATTACCTGCTTGGTGACTTCTGGGGGTGATTGACTCGGGGATTACACCGGCTAAAGTGATGTGGGGATAACATGGTATATGCTCTACAACAGCATCAACCCTCAGCCTTGGGGTATCTCAGCCTCTTTCGTACTGCGTTACCGCATTACACTCTCAGTTACTCTCCAGAACTTGACATAATCTCCATTTATCTTACGCCTCCTTAAGGACACTGCACTATTCAGTGTTTGAACTCGCCGGCCACAGACGAAACATTATTCTGACCCTAACTGGGTGAGTTCTTTGGACGCAAGGAGCACTGAGATTCCACACATACTGCTCATCATTATTTTTTATTTTTTTACGTTACTTCAATTGCTACTCCATATCGCTGTGTGCATGGTCACTACCACCCTGTGTGATGCATGCCTTTTTACCACATTTTAATGCATAATTAGAACACAAGATAAGTATAGTAGGTTCATGCAATGCCTAGATATACTGCTACACTTATATATTTTTCTACAGGTTGATGTCCTAGATCTTCAGGTACCACTTTTTAGGGTGCTGTATGGGTGGTCACTTAGTAAATTGTGTACCACTACCAAAAAGTGTGGATTGATCTCATTTTGGTCCTGAAGAATTGCCTTCAAATAGAATTAATGGCAAGAAACATGTTGACCTCAAACGTGCACATCCCTGTGACCTTATAACAGGGGTGCATAATTTTCACGTTTTTTTAACCAGGAGAGTGGCCACAATCATTAAAATAGTTCTGGGTGGACCACTACCTTCTGTTTTAATCGCACTTCTTTACTTATTACATCTACACTCACTAGGGCCCTCACATGCACTGCACCTTACGGCAAAAGGAAATAAAGTTCTCTGCCAAAAGGCCCCGTTAAGGGCGCCAATCGGGTATTGCAGCGCCAACCCGATAAGGAGCAGACCCGATGATGAAGCAAGACACCCCACTAATGAAGGGTTTGTGAGGGTCCCTTTTCCGAAAGGAGGAAATTTCCTCCTGCCCCTAGTGTGTGATCCACTACACACTAACCACACATCAACCTATAGTGTTAACTAGGAACTGCATACCGTTCTGCTTTGTAGTACTTTACGGCATGTATGCTGGACCTGGATAAATATAGCCCTTAGTCCCTCCTCTATTCGTTAATACGTTATAGTTATCCTCAGATTCTACATGTATAAAACCATAGATATGCAGCAGTTAGTTATCTGGACTAACAATAACTAATGATCCTGCAATGCACAGCTTATGACTTCACATATTACATCACTCATGATATGGTCAGTGACATCACTGATGATATCACTCATGACATCACTGATTACATCATTCGCAGAACCACTTACATACCCTTTCACACCCCATACAGCCTCTCATACACCTATGCAACCACTCATTTCCCCCTTCACATTCCCATACAACTACTCACACACCCACTTACTCATCTATAGAGCCAATAACACACACACTCAGTACCTCAAACAGCCACTCCAACAACCACTCACTCACCATACAGCTACTCACACAACCACTTATGCATACCGCCCCTCACACACCTCTTCAGCCTCTCATTACAGAACCTCACTCACCCATACAACTCACACACCCACTTACATACCCAATCACACATCTATATAACCACTCACAGACCCGCTCACTCATCCATATGGCTACTCACACGACCCTCTTCACCATAGCCACTTGCACACCAGCTCACTTAACCAAACACCCACTCAAACAGCATTTCCTCACCCATACAGCCACTTACACACCCAGTCACTCACTCATACAGCCACTCACAAAGCCACTTACCCACACATATAGCCTTTCTCTCAGCCACTGACTCACCCACACACCCACTCAGACATCTACTCACTCACCAATACAACCACTCACACAGCCACTGACTCACCCACACACCAACTCAGACATCCACTCACTCACCAATACAGCCACTCACACAGCCACTGACTCACCCATACAGCTACTTATACTTCAACCTATACACCAATACAGCCACCCACACACCAATACAGCCACTCAAACACCCACTTATACACGGATACACAAAGTCACACATTCACTGATATAATATATGTTTGAAATAGTATATTCATTAATATTACATAAGGTATACATGCAAATTTACTTTTGTAGTGCCTTAGTATATATGTATAACACTCAAAAACATTTACGAAACACTCACACACTTGATGATGTTATCAGTGATGTCACTGACCATGTCATGGGTGATGTATTATGTGAGGTCATAAGCAGTGCATTGCGGAGGCGTAAGTTATAGTTAGATCAGGTGGGTATAACTGCTGAATTTCACTGTTTTTGTACAAGTGAAATCTGAGGCTAACTATAATATCCTCCATGAAGTGAAACTCCACGAGTTCTGCCCAACCATAATTTAAAGCACAAAATGAAAACACACCCTCTGTTGTTTGTCGATCCACCATGGATGTCAATTCACCAAAATGCCAGGGGTAGCAGAAGTGAAATCACCTGCCCTTTGACCTTCACTTTCACTCACACACACGCTTACACATACACACATTCACACTTACACACACTCTCCCTCACTTAACTACATTCTCACCTACAAGCACGGATACAACATACATTTAAAAGAATGTTTTACTTATCTCATTTGCTTTGAAAGGTCACATTGCAGCTAATTGAACACCACCTTTTATTACACTGATGGTGAACAATATAATACTATTCACCAGAAGTTTAATAAAAGAATTAACAGAAAACAAAGAGTTGAGCATCAACCGATGTCCATAGGGAAGATGTCATTGTGTTCCTGGCACTGATTTTGCCACCACTGAGGCCAGGGATCACAAAAGGAGTAGTCGCAAAGGGTAAGCCAGGGGTAGCAGCTGCGACCCCTAAATGATGTCCATTTGATTTAATATTATGGGATGCACCTGCTGGCATGATCCCCGAAATGTTGCCAGTGCACATCTTTAACTGCATAGTCAAAGATACAGAGAGGAATGTGAACTTTGAACATTAAGGAATACTATGTAGTTCTATAAATCAGACGTACTCAAGGGCAAAGCACATCTAAAACGTTGCATCGGTGGCAACACGATCATCAACGTCAACTTATTTATAGCACACTGAAGCATCCTTCAGCAGGGAGAACAAATAGGTGTGCTGGGGTCAATGATTTCCCTTCTGGGGCCATTACCACTGTCAATGCTACCCTGTAACCTTGAAGACAGAAGCTGATTTAGAAAAAAAACGTATTGTTGAAAGTGTTGTGGATTGTCTCCATGCCTCCCACTGCCTCATATCTTCTGGAGAGAGTAAGAAAGAAATACAGAGGAGAGAAGGAAGGAGAAAGTGAGAAAGGAGGTAAAGGTAAAAGGATTTAAGGCAAAGTAAAGGTAAAATAACGAAAGGAAGAAGGCACTGCAAAGAGAAGGGTGAGAGTTCAAGAGAAAAAGGCAGGGGGATGAATATTTGGGAGTAACAAAGAGGGATGAAAGAGGCACCAATAATACTGTGGCATAGGTGAGAAAGGACAGGTAAGGGAGTAGGGGGGGTGGGCGAAAAGTGAGATAGAGTGGAAAAAAGAAACAGAACAGGTGAGAAAGTTAAGACAGAGAGGGACAACGTATTATAAGGAGATCAGTGAGAAGGACACCGTTGAGGTAAACAGGAGAGGCAAACAAAAGTCAACAATTGGTGAGAAAGATGTTACAGATAACAGAAAAGTTAAACAGTTCACAAACAGCTGATGGGAGGGTGTTAGTGTGTCAAAAGTCAGACAACATCCCTTCCTGTGATGTCATTGGGGTCAAAACATGTGCTGTCACTACCACTACCTCTGACATTCTGGTGAATCAACACCCAAGGACTTCTGCTCATTCATTTTGGCAGATATGGGAACATAGGCACAAGAGTGTTGCTTATTTTGAACACAATTATACATTATTGTTCAAGTAGGGAAACAGAATTAAATCAAAGTCTCTTTGATCTGCAGTCGATAAATTAGCCACTTGTGCAAATGTCCTCCAATAAAATGTTTTGTATATTCATTTTGCGAATAGAACAGTTTTTACATTGTGTCTTCCACGCATGTTAAATCAGGCTTGTGTTTTGAAGAAATTGCTGGAACATTCCAACCCTTTCTTCTAGGAAATATGAAGCATTTACTTGCGGTCATAAGGGTTCACAATGGAATCTAGGACATTTTAACATATTCATACATATTTTAGAAGTACAACAGTTCCCTAATACATTCGAAAATCGAGTGGTAGATGGGGGTTTAATGTTGTTACATTTGTTGTAAAGCGTTTAAATCTAAGGCTCCAGTGTAGTACAGCGAAAAACAAGAGAGTTTTCCCAAAGCAACCCAGAAAGGACTGGGAAATAGTGACACCAAAAGAGGGGGGTTTCCTTTCTGTGGTTCTTAGATAATGTTTGTACAATAAATCAGACCAATAGAGTAAGACCCCTGTTGCAGGACAAGTATACAGTATCCTCAAAAACATATACCTTTAGACAGAAAGATGTATCAAAAATTGTCACATTTATTTAAAAAGAAAAAACAAGCATTGGTATTCAAAGTTTCAAACAATTACATGTAAACAGCAAAATACATACATATACTTATTCTTCCTAATATTACAGTATAAAATATTTTAAAAACAAAGTTGTCGACGCGTTTCGGTGCTTATTCAGATCGAACACCTTCCTCAGGACTTATGGTTAAAAACTTCATAAATCTAAAAGAAACATATATAGCATATAATTAATACAAAGCACTTGAGGATTTTTTTCAAACAAACTTTTGTCTCACTGGAAACAGGGTCTAAACTACTAGTGGTCAAAGAATCTTACTTTAAAAGCATAGCAAAATGAAAATGATGTTTTTAAAATATTTTATACTGTAATATTAGGAAGAATAAGTATATGTATGTATTTTGCTGTTGAAACTTTGAATACCAATGCTTGTTTTTTCTTTTTAAATAAATGTGACAATTTTTGATACATCTTTCTGTCTAAAGGTATATGTTTTTGAGGATACTGTATACTTGTCCTGCAACAGGGGTCTTACTCTATTGGTCTGATTTATTGTACAAACATTATCTAAGAACCACAGAAAGGAAACCCCCCTCTTTTGGTGTCCAGTGTAGTACAGTCATAGACTTTATGCCTTTTCGCTAGGTTTGTGCTACAGAAATATCACATATAAACCTTCACATTTAGGATATAGATAATATTGTACAATCGATACCAATATTCAACATGAATGTTAGGTATTTCAAAGAGAACAATTAATGTAACAGTATCAAATAAAGTGCAACAGAGTGAAATGGGCGAATGTAAGTTCAAAGGCAGAGCATATGGAACAAATGAGTAGTTTGGTTGTTAAAGCCCTAGGCACCCTACAGACTTGTGATACTCAGGATGAGCTTAATACTATTGTTGTCCAGGTCCATGAGGATCTTTTTATAAAGTTTAAAAGCTATTTTATTACAAAAAGTAAGAAACCAATGATTCTTTTGGGCTACAAAGCTGCCGCCTGGTATAATTCTTCCTGTCGTAAGGCTTATAGGAGCTTAGCAGTGGCAGTTAGGTCAAAAGACAGGGATGACATTTGTAAGGCTAGGGCTGCATATAAGGTTGCTCAACATTGTGCCAAAAAGGACTGGGACGAACAACATTGGGCAGAATTGCTCAATGCATGTTTGGGAAGAAATATGACTGCTTTTTGGCACTTGGTTAAGTAGGGCTGAGGACCCCCCAGTAAGGTGCCCGCGAACCACGTAGAACCAGACCAGTGGGTTTCTTATTTTACAGCACAGTTTGCAAGTGTTGGAGATACACAAGACCAGTTTGAACTGCCTACTCCTACTTCCACTTTATATTTTATCAAGAAAGAAGTGGAAAACACATTATTATTAGTCCCAAGAGGCAGGGTGCCTGGGCCTGATTGCATTCCCGCTGACCTGTTCCTCCATGATATAGACATGTGGGCATCATACATTCAGCTTCTTGCGAATGCCATCGCTAATGGAGCACCTATGCACGCCACCTGGGCAGGAGCAATAATCCTCCCCATCCACAAAAAGGGGGATTATTCCCTACCTGGGAACTACAGGCCAATAAGCCATATAGACTGCATTCAAAAGGTGTCAGCAAGGCTGGTATTGGGTAGAATCCAGGCATGATTGGAAGAACGTGTAATCCTATCCCATCTCCAGGCGGGGTTTCGGCCCTGCACCAGCACTCTAGATCAGGTGCTAAGGCTTATCCTCATATACTGGCATACCGTTGTACTAGGGAGAGGTAAAATCTATACAGCATTTGTCGACCTTAAGTCGGCTTTTGACCTCGTCCCCCGCAATAAGATGTGGTGTCGTTTCTTGAAGATTGGTATGCCGTTGGATATTCTGGCTTTACTGATTAAATTGCACACTGACAATTTCGCGCAGGTGAGATGGGATGCGCGGGGCAATACTACCGATAAGTTTGCAGTTGAAAAGGGGGTGAGACAAGGGTGCGTGCTAGCACTAACCCTCTTTTCAATATATATTAATGGGGTAGTGCAGTACTTTGAGAACTTTCCCACGGATGCACAATCCCTGGCTGGATCCAAGATCCCCCTATTAATGTTTGCCGACAACACCCTTATTCAAAAACTGAGTTAAAGGCAGCGTACTGGAACATGATAATTACGAGGCGGTTCTCAGCTAACATTAACCCATCTTTGTCCAAATTGTTTCTTGACAGCAAGCGTGCGGCTTCTTATGAGGGCTACTGGGATCTAAATACTACCCCAAGAGATAGGAAACTGTATCACCAGTTTAGGGTGGGTTCGATTCCCACAAATGCTTTTATCAACAAATGGTGCGCTTCCAACAATAGTAACTGTCCCTTCTGTGATAAGAAGGAACCAGTGGCACACATTTTTTTTGCTTGCCCATCGTACCATAAACCCAGGTCCCAATGGTTGAAACCAATCTGCTCAAACATGGGGACCAGGTCCAGCAGCGAGGCATTCAGGATCTTAAAAACATCTATTGAAGGTCCCATAGTCATTGCTGTTGCAAAGTTTCTGGCCTGGGTATGGGTGATCCGTTGGAAAGCAAGAACGACTGGGTAAATGTTACGTCTATGTTTTGTAGGAGCTTATCAACAATCTAGCACTATGCACTTTATTGTATGATGCCGCCCCATGATCAATGAAGGATGGCTCTCCAGATATTAGTGTTGTTGGCGTGAGATTTAGTGTTCTAAGGTATTTATTGTAATATCATGAAATGTCAGGGTGATTGTTTTAAATCTAGTTACATTTTTTTTTTAAATGTATGTTAGATACCCTCTGTTTTTATTCCCTTGAATGTTGTTCTGACTTTTAGGATTTTTTTTAAAATCGAAATAAAGGTTATGACTGACTGGCAATAAAGTACAGAAAGGAAGAGGGCATTCGAGAAATTAATTGCATTGATTTTCCATGGCTTCTCCACAGGATGCTGCAGTGAATTTGATCCTAGGGGATTTCATTAAATAGTCCCTTGTTAATGAAAGTGTTTAAATATCAAAATAAGCAAAGCAATAATACAGCTAATCTAATACATTTCCCGGCTTTTCAGGAAAACTGTAGGTAGCTTGACACTACATTAGATATACAATGGTCAAGTTAACCAATCCTTTTAGCTAATTTTATAATCCTTATGTCCATGTGTCCTTATGCCGGCAACAGCCATTGCGTAACATGGATTCAATTTCTTAAAATGCATCTACAATCTCATCATTCAAATTATGGTCGGTTTATTCAAGGTAACGCTGCTTTCTGGAAACTTATCTTGTGGTAGAATGCCCAGCCAAAACTTTAAAAACTATAGGGCGGATTCACAAAAGGTTGTATGAGTATGGTCGGGAAGTGTTACTCCAGGAAGTATGTGCTCTTAAGTGCCTTTGTAAATACACCCCAAAACGTCCAACTAGGCTATTAGTAAAAGTGCCTAGCGGACACAGTAATTTCTATTTGTATTAATTGTATATAATGCTACCTAAAAAGTCCCATTTTATTTCCATTTCAGATGTTTTGGGGTCTATTCACAAAGGCATGTTAGAGTACATAAAAGCTTGCATGTAAGGGCGGGGGAAGGGGGATTTCGACAGACGATGACGAGGGAAAATAAAGAAATACTTAATTTTTCTTCATCATCGCCTGTCGAAATCCCCCCCCCCCCCCCCCCCAAGCTGTTCCAACAGTCTTATCTGCAAGGACCGCGGCTGCCAATTTTAAAGAGCCAAATTAATTTTCAAAGCCCAAAACACCTTAAGTTTAGCATACTCATCGGTCAAAGGACTTGCCGCGCTAGTCTTTGATTTCAGCCTCTTGGAAATAAACAAATTTCACTTTCTTTGTGATGAAAGACGTAATTAATAGGGGGCTTGAGCAAATATGGTGACATTCCACTGAAACTAAATCATCTTACGCATTTTTCCTTTGAAAACGCTGCATGGCGTAGGTATACACGAAGATAGTGTGGTGTAAGAAAGGAGTGTGAAATCTCTTTCCCATGAGGAAAAATCCTAAATTCCAACTCAGGTGTAAGAGAACTAAAGTGAAGCATGGAATAGGGGCATTAATACCTATCTATAGAATAAAAACTCTGGAGCTCCTGTGTGTGGAGCTCTTTGCTGCCATATGTTAGCCAAAGTCTAATATGGGGAACCAAATTTACTAAGCGTTCATCCAGTGCAGCAAGGAAACTTTGGGGCATATTTACAAGCACCTATCGCCACAGGAATGTCACTTTTATCAACATTCTTGTGGCGATAGGGGTTTCGCCTGATTCACAAGGTGGTGTGGCTTAACACCACCTTGTAAATAAGGAACCCTTTCACGCTATACTTAGCATGAAAGGGGTGGGCAATGGGTGTTGCGGTAGAGGTTCTACTGCAATACCAATTGATTTTGACGCTGCACCCTATTTACAAAGGTGTTGTATATACGAGGAAGCACTAAAATTAAGATTAAAAAAAAAACCTGGTCTTAACATGGCAAAACGAGGAGAAAAGCTTTATTTCTCCTCTTTTTTGCTGTTCCTATGTGGCCTGCATTGTTCGGCACATATAGAAACAGCAAAGCACCATGAATGATTGCTTATGTGCTGGAAGGTGTCCCTTCCTGCACATAAACAATCATTTAAAAAAAATACGATTTGCAACTTCTATGTCTGCTGCCTAATGCAACAGACATAAACAATCTTTCCCTGCAATGCAGGCACCCTTACACAATAGTGCGTTAGTGCCTGTGTTGGCACTAGGCAGCTACATTTAGCTCCAACATTAAGGTAAAGGCAGGGTGCATGGATTCTTGTGAATACGGCTCATCCCTGCATTTGGAAACTGTAGAAGTGTGGTGATAGCCGTCTTGGCTCAACGCCACGCTCCGACAGTTTCCTAGTAAATATGCGCCCTTATGTTGCACTGCGTGAAAGTGAGTGAGCAGAAATGCTCCATATTTACTAAGATATGTCACACTTGCGCTCCCTCCTTGTGCTAGTGCAATTGTAGCATCCTAATGCCAATGCGTTCTCCATGTGCTACAACGCCTGTGTTGTGGCCAGAATCATTTTTGTGGAGGAAGGATACCTTCCTATACTAAAACGATGGTTAGAGGTTAGAGGTTTATTCCTCCATGTATGTGCGTTGCAAAATTCAGCACACATACAAAGAGGAAGTAACAAGAAGAATATAAAGATATTTCTCGTTACACCAGCCTTGGGTAGGCACACCATTTTGGCGCCAACCTAGGCTTACATACTGTAGTAAATCAGGGTTTCTATCAAAATACATGTTTAAATGCATGGGAACGCCCATACATCCCCATGCAACACCTCCTCGATGCAAAGTAATGCAAGGGCAATGCAAGGCAGCGCTCTGCACTGGGATTTTTTTTGGTTTTTTTTTCAAAGTCATCCAAATCAGACTTTGTGCTGCCATGTAATTCCCAATTTACATTTTGCGTCGTGGCAGTAAAAAATAGTGATGCGTTCACAACACAAAAGGTTGGTAAATCTGGGCCCGGTTTTTGTGTGAACAACTTTACTAAATATTCACATTAACAATATCTAATCTGTATATATTATGGCACGCTCTAGTGAACAGATCTATCTAGAAACACAGAGGAACTGGTCTATGTCTTTAGGCAGGGGAGAGAAAGCGCACAAGCATAGTTACTGGAGGGATGTCACCCAATAAAGAGCTTTCTGTTGATTAAAGCTGCTTGAATAAGAGTTGTGTGTTTACAATCCATGAGAGCCTGGTGCCTGACCAGACTGCAGGATGGTGTGAATGCTTCTGAGCAGCTCGTAAAAAACCCAGAAGAATTCTTATTTGGGAAGTAGTATTTGTTTGTGAGCCAATCCAGGCTGTCATCGGCCAGCAAGTTCCGGAGCAGTGTGGGAAAGAAAGCTGCACACAGGGGCGGCCTTAGGCATGCACAGGGCCACCAAACCACAGGGGCCACCACACTAATATATATCCTTAATATAATAATCCTCTGAGGATGGATACATATTTGCGTGGTGGGCCCTGGCATAGATTTGGCAGCCTCCGGCTCTGATCCACTTCCAAACACCCTGCCCCCCCCCCCCCTTCACTGGCCTCCGCGCACCGTCCCGCCCGGACCCCCTCGTCTGGGGCCCCCTACCTACGCTCCCTGCCCAGGGCCGCCATGAGCCTAGAGCCGCCCCTGCTGCACACCATCGCTATCAGCCCGAATGAGTAAGTACAACGATTGTCCTATTAAGCTCCATTTGGTGTTATTTGCACCTTAGGTACACAGACTCAGCAGCCGTCCGTGCAAGTAAGCATGGTGTGGCGATTGAGCGGGGTTGGGATATCGACAGATGACGGAATAGGAATGATTTATTTATTTAACTTTCCCTTTTCTGCCCCACCACACTCACCTGCACGGACCGCCGCCGCTGGGACATCATTGATCCTGCGGCTCTTCCGTTCTCAGGTGTCCCCTCAGGCCAGGCAGTGTGGTGAGATAACATGCTTCAACAGACTGGGCCCAATTTACAAAGAAAGGAGTAAATCTGCACTCATAGGTTTACACCTAGGCCCCAGTGTACCTTTGCTAATTTCTGGAATACAAACACATTCCCAGGAATACCCGTGAAAAAGCTATGCCAGGCATAAACTTCCACGTATTCCTGTAAAGGTCATGCACTAGTAGCTATGGGGCCCTATTTGAACCTTGAGGAGTTCTCTCACAGGAAGAATAGGCTCCCCTGGGCAAACAGACATTTTGTTCTGTTCAGAGAATGCCCTTCCCCTACAACTCCTACATCTGGGGGTGATCTATTCTCCTGAACACCCTGAAAAGAGATTCATATCAGGCACTCACTGAAGTAGAAATCCGACCTTTTTTATGGTGGAAAAGGAAAGAGTGGAGATTTACACCTCGTTGTAGATCTTCACATGAGCATACACACACAAGCAAGATTACCTTTTCGAATAGGACCCTTAATGCTCACCCGGTGGCCAGCACTCTCTCCATGGTGAAAAGTGGTAGGAAAGGAGTTCATGACACAGTCACGCTTGTGGGTTTTCACAAACTTCAAGGCTAACCATGCTTTGGAAGGCTCACTTTCCCACCCCTTGAGTGAGATTCACAGATGTGGGCAACTCTGCAGTTGTGGCTCAGATCGCCATGTACATTAACATGCTTAAGCCTGCCAGAAATCCCTTTGTGAATTCCTGCTATGTGTAAGTCAGGTAAATTTGGTCAAAACATACTTTTCTGATCATGTTTAGCATTGACAAAAGGCCTCATGTCTATGCCATTTAGGATATGTACCCGTCTCATTATTTGGTAAAGCCGGAGCAGAGATATATAATGAGATAGTCTCGCCTTTGCTGTAGGAAAGGGACTGCATATCTATAATGTACCCACTGCAAGTGAACAGTGTCATTATGTTATATTATGCTATGGGGTATGTTGTGTTATAGGTAATTCCGTTTTGGGCTTTATTGAAAGCGCAAAACCTATGAAGTGAAGCAAACTACAGAGAGACATTAGCCAAGTAACAAAACAAAGCCTTCTGTAATACAGTGAACATATCTAGTAAAATGTTTTTCTTTTTGGAACTGTGGAATAACACTTCTGATGGGGAAAGGCGTGCCTTTTGTTCGAGAGTATGAGATTGAGCATTCCCGAGAAGAGTGCAGTTTGGGGGTCTTTTTCCAATGAAACTCTAAATGGTGCTATATTGTGCATTTTTTATGAACCTTGGACATAACATTAAAGATTTTGGAGGTACAATTTTAGGGGGAGACTCACAATGTTTTCTAGTCTTCAAAATCTGTGATTATAAAAGAATGCTAGGAAGACTTCTTCATAACACAGGATAGGTTTGTAAATACAATTTAAATAGTATCTTCGAGGTTCCCAGTTTGTTAATTATATAGCACCAAAGGCTGTCTGCATTTTGTGAAGCTCATTTGTCTGAATGTAAGAACTTTATTTATTTGTTGCCTAACCTAACCACTGAGAGATTACATTAAACAAGATACATTTTAGCATCCATTAGGCTGGTAACAGCCAAGTTTTCAATTACTTTCTAAACCCGGTATAGGTCTCAATGGCTTCTAGGTGTGCCTGCCCCATTTTTTCTATTTAAGTTGAAATATTTTGTGGAAAAAAAACCTTTCCTGTGAATTGGAAAAGTCAGCACTATTGATGTGATATTCAAAACCCCCTCTCCTTGTCTCTTGTATAGAGTTAAACAGTTGATGCCCCTCAGACCTTGTCTGCGTCATTCATTCACTTGGCTGCTTCTGTACACTTAGCATCTATAACCCTTATGTTTTTCTTTGAAAGTATTATCTAACATTTCTAAAGTTTCTTCTCTTCTTCACACGTCTTGTCTTTAATATTTCTGCTTTAATTATAACATCCTCTTCATTACCTACTTTTAATTTCCTAGATACATCAACTAGACTGCCAACCTCCAAGCTATCAAAGATAGTCTCTCAATAGGCTCTTTTCATGCTCATCAGTGTAATGCACCTGCCTTAAAATAGAAGTCCCGTGAACCAGGGCTCATCCAACTTTAGAGCTCATCCCTATCTAGAGACCCTCAGTGCAGTGGCCCATAATACAGAATAACATTCAATATATGGGAGCCAACAGTAGAGTGAGCTTTTCTATCAGTGTGTTTATTTACCGCCCCCTATTGCAGAGCTCTAGTCTCAATCATTCAAAGGGAGATGTGCTAAGATTTTACACCGTGTTTACATCACAAAAGTGGTGCAAATCAGCGCAAAATATATTTTTTATCTACCTTCCATCGCCTAACTTGTTTATCACTGGAAATAACGCAAAAGCATTACTTAGCGCCAAGGGGGCATAAAATGGGTGGAGCATGGGCGTGCCCATGCAACCACCCAAGGTTTCTGACGCTAAACACTATTTACTAAATAAAATAGACAGGGTTCACTCCTCCTCTAGCCTCTTGGAAGCGATGGGGTTAGTCGATGGTTGGATAATGAACCACCTCGTCAAGATCCAGCACACTTTCCATTCTGGGGCCCATAACAGCCTATCTTGTTTGGACTATATAGTTGTCCCTCCCCCACAGGTTACAGATATCCATGAGATACAGCATCTAACTAGGGGCATTTCTGACCACTCCCCCCTTTGGGTCCACATTGTTCTTTACCAATCCCAGGCTGGACGTGTTGCTTCAATTAACCCCATGGTATCTAAAAAGCCCAAAAATACGCAAAAACCTGATCAAATCTATTGACAACTACTTTTTAGAAAATGGCTATACTGTTGACTCACCACAAATGTTGTGGGAAGCCTTTAAAACGGTGGTCCGAAGTGAGGCTCTCTCTCTGCTAGCGGGATCCGAAAAAGACAACCTAAAAGACATCTCCTATGTAGAGCAAGAGATTTATCATCTCAAGCAGGACGTTAATTCTGATCTGTCACCGCATGCGCTACATACCCTACGTCTCCGACAGGACGAATACAGGGCGCTGGTCACTGACCGTGCTAAATTACTGGGGCAAGACAGACTGGGCCGACTTTACGACTGGGGAGATAAGGCAGGGAAATTAATCGCCTGGCTGGACAAAAAAGAGCATGCCAGTAGACTTGTCCCGGAACTAAATGCGGCTGAGGGATCCCCCATAACAGATCCCCAAGACATAATCGACCACTTTGCAACGCACTTTCACACAGTCTACAGCTCTGTTGCACTGTATAGTGAGACGGACTCTTCCGAACTCCTAAGATATATCACCCACCCAGTGCTATTGGATGGTGACCGGGCATTTATGGACAGTGACCTCACCGCTGATGAAATAGCGACCGCAATCCGAGCACTTCAAACCATTGTCGCAATTCATAAGGAAGGGAAACCCAAAACTGACTGCATCTCCTACCGCCCTATTTCATTGCTTAATGCAGAACATAAAATCTTGGCCGAAGTGCTTGCAAACAGGCTGCTAAAGGTAATAGGTGGTCTGGTACATCTGGATCAATCGGGTTTATGCCCAGGAGAAACACTGCTTTAGACCTCCGTAGAGTCCATGGGGTTTTGGGCAGGGCGCCGACCATCCGTGAAGATGCTGTCATTGTCTCCCTCAATGCCACCATGGCTTTGGACACAATTGAGTGCCTTTACCTCTTCGCTGTACTCACAAAGTTGGGATTTGGACCGGGATTTAGCCAGTGGGTGCGCTTGCTGTACAGCTTCCCTATGACACAGGTAGTTGTTAATAACAAAAAATCTGAAATCTTTTTACTTAGCCGAGGGACCCGTCAGGGATTTCCACTCTCTCCCTTGTTATTCGCCTTGGCCTTCAAACCCCTCACGGCTTGGACTCGTCAGGACGTAATGATTCGAGGTCTGCGGTGGTCGGCAGATTGGGAAGATTGTATCTCCCTATATGCAGACAACATGCTTCTATAGCTTGCATCCCCCAAACGGTCCCTTATCGCTGTATTTGACATCTTGGCCATCTTAGGCAGATCCTCCGAGTTTTGTATTAATTGGCAGAAATCTCTTCTATATGTCCTCTGTGGAGACCCCCGAAACCTCAAAACTGCCCCATTCCAATAGTTTCAGAAGGATTCAAATACCTGGGTATATTCATCTCGCTTGATAGCTCACTCAGATTTGCCCGTAACCTTGTTCCCCCGCTGCAAAGGCTCAAACGTGATATTACCAACTGGAAATCACTCCCACTCTCTTCGTTGGGAAAGGCTTCCCTTTTTAAAATGATGTCCCTGCCCCGCCTCCTTTATGTCCTCCAGAACTCGGCCGACCCTGTCTCAAATTCATACTTTAAAGAAATAGAGGGGCTACAGCGGGACCTTCTGTGGGATGGGAGGCCACGTATCGCATTACCAAAACTTATGCTCAGCTGGTATGATGGGGGCATTGGCTTGCCCGACATCAAGAAATATTATTGGGCAGCACATCTTATAGCAATAAACCATGACACCTATGAGCGGCCCGACGACCCGGGGTTCAATATGGACAGATGGATCCTCCCAAATGGAACCGACACCCGAGCCCTATACTCTAAACCGAACAGGTATCCACTTACTGGTCCCACTAACCACACAGTCAAGATCTGGCATTCGGCGACTACATCATTAGGTTGGAGCAATAGGCTGACTCTTGCCACGCCCTTGTGGGACTCCCAGAAGCTGGGTGACTTGGGCAACTCCAAAGGGCTTTGATAAATGGGATCTAATTGGCATCTCCTACATTATAGACCTTTGGGACAAAAATGTTGTGAAGACCTTTGACACCCTTCAGCGTCAGTACAAAATGGCAGAGTCAAAGTGTTTTCGTTACTTGCAAATCCGACAAGCACTGCAAACAGTATTGCCCCGTGACTCCTCCCTACCTGACTATTTCCCATTAGAAGACAGATTACTCAGCAGGGTATGCTCAGACGTGAGTCCCTTGCTCACTTTGCCACTGGATTCAAGCACGCCGGGCTGAAGACGGCTGAAATGCCAGAAACCGGTCCTTGGAAGCTTGTTTCCGGTCCAGGGAAGGCATGGCTTGGCAGTTCGGGCTGGACTGTTCCCATGAGGCACAGGGTCAGACTGATTTGCATATGGCCATGTCTGAACTGGGGTGGCGGAGTGGGCTAAAGAACGGTGATGGATTAAACCCAGATCTGTTCACTGGGTGTGAGTGTTTGATTGGTTCAGATGCTCCGTCCATCACCACCCCCTTTTGTAATGCTTTGTTCGCCATAAGTTGGCAGGGTATGCTCAGACGTGAGTCCCTTGCTCACTTTGCCACTGGATTCAAGCAAGCCGGGCTGAAGACGGCTGAAATGCCAGAAACCGGTCCTCGGAAGCTTGTTTCCGGTCCAGGGAAGGCATGGCTTGGTAGTTCGGGCTGGACTGTTCCCATGAGGCACAGGGTCAGACTGATTTGCATATGGCCATGTCTGAACTGGGGTGGCAGAGTGGGCTAAAGAACGGTGATGGATTAAACCCAGATCTGTTGACTGGGTGTGAGTGTTTGATTGGTTCAGATGCTCTGTCCATCACCACCCCCTTTTGTACCGTATTCCACATTAGAAGACAGATTACTTGACGGCTATTTCTCTGACTTACAGAAAACTCATTAACAACATAGACAATCCCCTACTGTCCCTACGAGAGAAATGGGGTGGAAACGGGATCGAATTAGATGACGAAAACTGGCAGACGGCAGTCTCCTCCCCCAAAATTGTCACCATCCCAGCGCGTCTCCACCTGGTGCAACTAAAAATACTGCATAGAATTTACATCATAGGCCCCCAATTGATACACATGGGTGGTCCATCAGACGGGTCCTGCAGGAGGGGATGCACCCACATGGGCAGGTTCATACACATCATATGGCAATGTGACCCAATCCAGAAGTATTGGCACAAAATTCACAAAACAATGAGCGAAACACTGGAAATTGAAATTAAGCCAGATGTCCCTAGATGCCTTCTCAATATCTGGGAACCCACTTACCTCAACACACACGCCATACAATGGGTCATACTGGCTGCATGATTGCTAAGAGAAACGTCGCTCAACTCCGGGGGGCGCACATTCTCCTAAAGTTGCAGATTGGAAGAAAGATCTTGATTGGTGCATGCTGAGGGAAACAACAGTGTACGCAGCCCGAGGATGTCCCCAAAAATGGTCTGAGATTTGGGCTCCATGGAATGAACACCGAGGCAATTTATGTGCTCCCCCTGTAACCCTGATTGTGATGATCCCTCCTCCCCGTGATTTCCAAATATTATCCTACTATATCTGTATTTATCTTGTTTTCGCTGTGCTCCCTGTTATTGACCTATGTGGAATTGTACCTCTATGTCGAGTATGTTTAATAAAAAGATGTATATATATATTTTTTTAAACATAGACAGTGTTTAGCATAAAAAATCTGCACTCTTTTGAAGTAGGCACAAGGAATTAGAAATGCTTTAATTTCTCCTTCTTTTCTGACATTGTACGTGTGCTGCACCTTACAGCACACATACGAAGGGGGAAAAGGGCTGAAGTTAGTCTAAGCATGTTTTTTTGTTTTAGAAGGATACCCATCCAGTAGAAGACCAATACTGGACTCCTGGAAACACCCTGTGAAGTAGTGTGGCTCACTGGTTAGAGGCGGCAGACCCGAGAGCAGAGGACAGCCCGGGACCAGGGTTTGATTCCCGGCGCGGCAGGTTTCTGGACCAGGGTCAGCGGACTCGATAATTCTCTCACCTCGGTGCCCACTCTGATCAGCGATCACACTCGGCAACTCTGGGCATTAGCTTGCCTCATCTTCACTAACGGCCCCACCAGACCGCCGGGCATGCCTGGTCTCACCCTGGAGATACCCATTAAGGGACCATCTCTCAGGGAAGCCAGGAAGGGTTTCGCAGTGGTCGAAGCGCCTTGGGACCCTACGGGTAAGTAGTGCGCTATATAAATGCCAATACATTTACATTTACATTTACATTTACCCTTGCACCATGGCACAAATGTTTCTACGTGGCACACAGCAGCTGATTTCAGCGCTGGCACTAGGAATAGGGGAGGAGAGTGCCATATTTCAGCAAATTTGGTGCTCTCCCCCTTTCTCCTTCTCACGCATTGCAGCATTTGCAGCTGCTGCACTGCCCTGCGTGAATAAATACACAGGGGAGATCTACAAGAGAGGGCTGCATGCAGCACCGCAAGCCCTTTGGCTGTGCCACGCTGCAGCACTTTCAGAGCACAGGAATGCGATATATCTACAATGATATGTTGCATTTCTGTGCTCTCCCCTGCGCTGGCGCACAAACTGCTGCCATGCGCCGGCTCAGGCACCCTTGCACCATGGTGCAAGGATGCCTGCGTAATGGGGAGATTGTTTTTGGAAGGGCCAACTTCCTGCACAAAAGCAATCACTACAGGCATTTTCCTCTTTCAATGCGTGCTGTAGAATGCAGCACACATTGAAAGAGGAAAAAACGAGGAGAAATGAAAACATTTCTCCTCGTTGCACCTCGCTACGCCACCCCTAGGGTGGCGTAGCATACTGACCATTTCCAGGTTTAAGATTTCTTGTATATCTGGAAATGTGTCTGGTTCCATGGGTGTTGCGTGAGAATACCCACAGCAACACCCATTGAATGCCCCCTTCAAGCAAAGTGCTGCGTGTAAAGGAGCCATATTTACAAGGACTGGAAAAGCCACGTAAGGTGACTTTTCCTGTCCTTGTAAATATGGGGCAAAGAAATTCGCTGCCGGTGCGTCACAAAAAGTGACGTACTGGCAGAGCTAGGGGCTTGTAAATCTGCCCCACAATCTGCCCCTATATGTAGTTCTATGCAGCATCCCTAAGTGTGGAATGCTCATCAGATAAGATCATCATTATATACCATGATGTTTTATTTTGCTATTAGCATATCGTCCCGCAATAGTATGTGCCATTCCCCAGTAAAATACTCTATTAATTCTTGATGCCCATTCATATTTAATTAGCCTGTTCACTGTTACTCATTATTCTGCCCGAGCAGTAGAGAGTCCACTAATAGTATGTCACTGTCTTTACTTTGGCCTCTTTCCCATGTAGAGCCTACCATTCCAGTGTTCCCCAAAACATCGACATAAATCACAGTCCTCGGGCTGCATCACAATGCTCATCAGTGTCACCCACCTTCCTTCTCATAAGGGGAATATACATTGCCTTCCCCTTCTCTGTGCTCCCATCAGCAATATGCTTGTCTCGGCTGTGTGGGAAGAGGAGAGCACTGAAACCAAGACAAACAAATATCTGACCCTTCCACACTCCACCAGAGTTTATGGTTATATTTAGTTATGCTATGTTTAGTTATATTATGTTATGTCATGCCATGTCATGTTATGCAATGTCATGTCATGTAGATTTTATAGCGCACACTTTCACCCTAAAAACACCTCTTGGCAGTGTTGTCAATTGAAGCAAATATGAACTCGTTGAAAGGGTGGGGGGAGAAAATTGCTAAGGTTTTTTTCTAGATATTAAACAGTAATGTCTTGTTGTTTGCAGAATTGTAAATGTTCTCCTTCAGATTTTAACCGAAGGGTAGACAGTTTCCAAGTATTGAGCACAGTTTTCCACCCTAAAAGCTTTATTATATTTTTTAAGCCCTAATTGGACTCTGCGTGCAGCATTCTAAATATGACTTAAATATTGGAGTGTATTTGTTTGAAAACTCAGATATACTCCATTTCCAAACGTCAGTGTGCATTATACAAAAGCTTTCATTGCAGCCACTCTGAGGGAGAAGGCTACAAAACCATTAGTCTTTTAGCTCAAGACTTTAAGAAGGGAAAAGCTGAATTTTGTAAGAGGTTTGATTTTCAAAGATAATTGTACTTATTTTCCAATGTCAGGAGTGTTGCAATCATTTTCAGATGTATTGCTGATATGTTTATTAAGTTGCTAATCATCCACCATGCAGCCATGCCTGAAGAGTGGCCATCGCAAAGACATGTTAGCAGATGGAGCTTTCAGGGCGCCCTCATATGGAAAAGAATGTCTATGCCATTGATGAACAGAATACTTCTATTGAATAGTAATGGAGTAATGGGGCCAACAGGTCAATATAAACCAAAGTGAGAAACATCTTAGGCTTATGGTATGCCACAACTCATTGACTTAGAGAAGGGCACAAAAAGAAATAGCTGACTAGTTTGGGAATCGGAGGATAAATTAACTAGGAGACCACTTGAAAGAAAGTTTACAAATTGTATTTTCAAATAAGCACTAGATACGCTTTTATTGCCCACAATGTCGAAGGCTGCTAAAAGATTCCACAGTATCAGGGCTCCAACCAACATCCAAAGAGCATTTATGACTGAAACAACCAAACACAGCCTCGGCCCATGTAGGGCGTACCACCGGGCAGTGATGTGGGGTGGGGAGGGGCAGGGTGGGGGGTTGTAAAATGCGGGATTCAGACGATTTCAGGTAAGTACCGAAAAAAAATACGAATTTTTTTGTGCGGGCTGCATCACATTTGGCGATGCAGCGGCGCGCGAAAATTGTTTTTTTCGGTACTTACCTGAAATCGTCTGTATCCTGCATTTTACAACCCCCGACCTGCCCCTCCCCACCCCACGTCACCGCCAGGTGGCACGCCCTACACGGGCCGTTGCTGACTAAACACGCAATAATCATATCTGGGGGGTAAAACTTGTTTGATAGGGATCCAAAACCTGCCTGGCCTCAAGAAACAATTGGAGCTGTGCAGTTAGGGTGCACTCAAGCAGTTTAACGCAGAATGGAATATGTGTAAGATTGGCCTATAGTCGGCTCAGTCTATGGGCTCTATTGAGTTTGGTGGATTAGGAACGGGCTGCAGCGCTAAACCCGCAGTTGAACCGCCTGCTTGATTAATGTTTTCTCCTGTCTGGCAGGCGGTTCTTTGGCGGTGCCTATGAAATACGTGCTGCCATGGGAATGTCAAAACCAGTACCTGCACCGCATAGACTACTGCATTCCATGCCGTACAGGTATTGCTGTGCATGAACACTGGGGGGCACAACATGTGCCGCCCTGCATGCACCCCATGGCACAGAGGCACAAGGGGCCCTGTAGAGATCCCTTTTGTTTCCTTACCGCCACACTTTTCAAGCGGTATCTCCACCATGACAAGTGTGACGTTGAGGAAGCTCGTAATATGCTTTGCGAGGCCACAGTGTCCCCGCCAAGCATATTGCGGCCTCAAGACTGCAGTGCTACCGCCAGGGATCTCTGATCCCTTGCAGTTGTGATGGTCACAGGGTGGCCAACACCCTGCTCATAATAGGATGGTTGGAAGACTGCTACAGCCGCGCCCTCATGAGTCTGGCCGTCCGTGGACTGCCCGACTCAAAATGGGGCCCTGAGAGATCAGTAACCCCCACCTGCTCCAGATTTTAGCTTGTCAGAAATCATGACAGAGCTTAAGAAAGCATTTACCAGATGTAGTGAAACAGGTCTAAAATAGTAGTAACTATTAGCAGCAGTGCTGTAGGCCACTGGCCCTAAGGTCATTAAGCAGGATTAAGTATAGAAATAATGTTATGGAAATCATCCTATCAAGTAAGGACCAAGACAAAAAAGGCCCAGGATCCAAAATAAAAGCTGCTCTATTAGTGAATCAAATTGCTAAAAAAGTGGCCGACATTTGTAAATTAGGGCAATTTTGAACTTGTAAAGACAAAATGATAGATAGTTTTGGCAAAGAGGCATGGCTGGATCTCCGATATGTTTCAAGCTTCCAAAAAAACTTCCTTCATATTGTGTAGGCCATATGTAATCCATTTGAAGCTTGGATAAATTGTTCTCTTTGGTGTGCTTCAGAAGGGCAATATCATCTAGGTAAAGAAGAATAGAGTTATGTAGATTGTTTAATAATCACGAGGGACTAGAATGTAAAGAAATGAGCCAGATTTATGTCAATGCTAAAATCTCACAAATCCTGTAAACTGTGCTCAGGGGATTACCTTAATCATAAGCTTCTCAAGGAATTTATAGTATGCCTGGGCAGAATTGTAATTACTCCGGAATCATCGGAGTAATTTTAGTAAGCTTCCATTTCTCTTTTGATACAAAATGACTGAAAATTATGCAATTATGCCTGCTCACGTAAGTAATTTGCCATAACATTTTTACGGCAGGAGCACAGAAACAATGAACTTAGTTAGCACGAGAGGATGCTGGCTGTTTCTTTTCGTGTTCTGTTGCATTTAGCTTCATTTTGTTAGCACAAACTGATTCCACAGGTCCATTTTGAATGCAAGGCTGCATTTTGCAGTAAGAAAATAGCACTAAATGCTGGATTACGCTCCCTGCGTACTTCTCTGTAAAAGTTGACCTTTCTCTCCTTTCGGCTGCATCACCTGAGCAAAGCATCCTCTGCTTTATGGTCGAGGAATGGTGCTTTGCACTGGAACTGACCTACATAGATATGCACCTTTGTCCATATGAGGACAGTGTTTCCTGTCCTCCGTGCCATCTGCAAAAAAGTCTGTCTTGTAACTCAAAGCATTCACGACTGGGACATTGCCGGGATAGCCCCTTCTCAAATAAATCAGGATAGCCATCCAACACTGTTCCAGCTGCTGTTTCTCCAAATTGCAATTTAAAAAATACAGTTTGACACAAATATCTTGCCAAATAAACTGTGATGTGAAAACTATTGTGGACATAAAATCGAAGGTAAGAAGATTGTTTGTGTAGGTTCTTGATATTTATTTTAATAAAGTTGTATACAATATTGTTTTCCAATTGTTTTGTTGTTTTAATAGTTTTTGTTTTTTAAGTGAATATTATATTAATTTGAAGTATAGTTTATATTTTATGATTTGATATTTTAGGTAAAGAATTTTTTTTATTTTATTTGAATTAATTTATTGTGCTTTCTTGGATTTGTAGGGAAATTCGGTGGAAAGTTTTTTTTAACATATATTCTTAGGTGTTTATGATTTGAAAAAAAATGTTTCAATGTGATTTTAAAATATGTAAATTATTTACTAGAACAATTTAAATACAATGGTAATTATTTGTTGTAACTGCTAATTGATTAATTATATTATCTAAATTATGTATTTGATTTTAAGACTTAGGCTCTCATTATGATGTTGGTCAGAGTTACCTCTGACCAACATCTCTGTGGTTGCAGAACCGACCGTCCTCTGGTTGACCTTCCTGAATCTGCAATTACGATGCAACTTCACATGGTGCCTTCGCAAACTCCCATTTCTCTATGGGAGCTTGTGCGGCGGTCGGAAACCTGTCGCAGCACAAGCTCCCATAGAGAAATGGGAGTTTCTGTAAATCTGTAATGAGGTTCCTGCCACACTGTGCAGGGAATTACAGAAGGGCACCTATGGTGCCCCCCCAGGCCCACCACCGGAGAGCCAGGGGAGATGGAGGCTCTTTGAGGTGCTCCCAAAGTTGCACTCCGACAGCCTTTCAATGTCGGAAATCATAATCCCACCAGTGGAAAGAACGTCCTTAAGGGATTATGTGGCAGTTTTTAAAACTGGCCAACTGGCTCCTTGAGCCTGTCGGAAGCCAGTCGTATTGACCGGCCGGTTTACACTCTGACCACCGGCATTGTAATTCGGGGGTCAGGTTGTAAACCTACCATGCCGGTTGGTAAGCCTCTGACGAGCGATCAGAGTCTTACCGACCCACATCGTAATAGGCCCCTTAGTATACTAATTAATTATAATACATCTTATAACTAATTGTTTTGTTATTATTATTTCCTAAGTATTGTGTATTGTTGCTTATTTTCAGGTAGTTTTTTAATTTGTATTTGTGGACATTGGATTATTGGGCAAGTAGGCCGGGAAGAGTTTCAAATACATATTTTGTGATGTATTTAAATGTTAAATAAGTGTAATTTGTATGTACTCTCGATTGTTAATGTATTAATTTGAATTTGTAATTATTTTATACATTGGAATGGAAAAAATATATTTTTCAGATATTTGTTATATTTTATGTTATTATTTTTAAGTATATATTTTTTAATTAGAGGTATTACTACATTTAGGCTGCCCAATCTTTCACTACTGTTGCTTATATTGGAGTGGAAATAGTAACTTTGACTCCTCCAAAGCCCAACACTTTCTATATTGCTGCTCAGGTTGGATGGAGTGAGAATCGTAAATCTGACCCCTCAAAACTTTCCCCACTGATGCTTAAGTTGGAGCAAGAGTAATAAATCTGACCCATCCAATCTGCAACACATTCCCTACTAATGTTTAAGCTGGAGTAGAAATAGTTAATCTGACATTTTGTTGCTTACATTGAAGTGGCAATGGTACATTTGACCTCTCCAAAGTCCAACAGTTGCCTTATTGTTGTTTACGTGGGAGTGGGAAGGGAAAATGTGATCATTTCAAAGTCCTACACTTGTCTTACTGTTGCTTACTTTAGAGTGGGAGTAGTACATTTGACCCCTACTATTCTAATTATTTTATATGATTATTTTTTTAAAGATGTATTCTTGTTGATTTCATTTTAAAGGTTATTTTAATTTATGTTTTCAGTTTTGCATTTCATTTTTTGAATTAATACTATTTTTTGAATGTTTCATATTTTAATAATGTTATTCTTTACATATTTTAATGTTTTAAAGAGTAGTATTAATTATTTATTAGAAGCAGGATTTTTATTTTATTACTAATGTATATCCCATAATTATATTAATACCCAGTCTTTATTATTTTTTACTTTTCTTTTTTAGTACTTTGTTATGCAAGTTGTAAAATATATTTTTATGTTTTGTATATTAAATGTATTTTTACATGTAATTTATTTATGCTTACTTTTTGTTATATTAATTTACTGTTTAATATCAAAATTTCTATACACTTACCGATTTTGGGATGACATTTTGTTAATTGATATTTTGTCCTTTATATTCAAATTATGAAAAGGCAATATATATGTCCTCAATATTTTTTGCCACCATTTTTGTATTTTGTTGTTTCTGTTTCTGATATTTTGTTCCACTAGTTTAAAAAATATTTTTATTCCAGTAGTGCAGAGATGATGGAACAACATTTCTTAGGAGGTATGGCTCATTGCATGTGATCACTGCGCATTTACACGTTCAACTCACAGGCAACCTGTTTTCAATGCTCCCTTACACGTTATTGGTTTTATTTTAAAAGAAGGAGATCGTTTCAACCTGCTTCTTTTAAGGTCTCCCAATCTCCTTAAGGTTGCTAATGTCTTTGCATGCTTAATGTACGCCCTGTTGTACACTCTTGGTATGACCTCTGTTTGATTGCCAACAAGTTACTTATCAAACTGCTTGTGGTTAATGCTGTGATTTAAATATCAACATTAATTCCTCAAACAGTTCTTTTAAAAGGATTGTCCCCTATTGTGCTCCACGAGAGCATGAAGGGGGACAAGGTACACAATTAACTTGTGAGCCTAATGTAAAACAAGCATTTGCAATGCAATCGGTCTCGCCTTTGGGACCTTATATGTATTTAGCTATGCAGCCCATTAGCCTGGGTGTTGAAACATCTACTGTTCTTTAACATGGAGGGAAAGTAAGCACCAAACTGCGTGACACACCAGGTATTGGAACACAGGGAGAGAAATATTGCCTTTCAGCCGGAAATGGTATAGCCCAAAGCTCCTGTTTTAATATAAAATCAGGGTCTACAGTGGTCATATCACTGAAAATACAAGATTTGAAAAAAATATCATTGTCTACGGGTGCTTGTGGGAAACAATTTCTATGGACTGGAATCTAGAGAATGCTAAGGTGATTCTGGTATTTTACTAACCTCTGCTGGTCGTTTTCTATCAAGATAGTTAAATAGAGCCAGTTGAATAGAAAGAAGCAGACAAGTCCTAGGGCTGATTTCCAGAGCCCACAAAGTACATGCACATATAAGTATATACTAAAGTATATACAAGAGGTCTTGAATGCTTGATCTAAAAAACGAAGGGGCTTATTTTTAGTTAAATCGGTGCAGGAAATCCACCAAAATTGGCAGATGTCCCACCCGCCATAGTATGATTGCACTGATGTTGGTGACACACCAAGTGCAGCAGACAGTACATACACTACTTTTTGGGGGTGGTCCCAATCCATCGAACTCTAAGAAAGACCCTAAACCTTGCATTGATCAGGGGCTTTAAGATACAACATGCCATGGGGTTTATGAATCGTAATAGTATCTGTGACTAACCTACAAGCCTGTTTTACATTAAAGCAGAGTTTAAAATGTACTATACTCTTATTTTGGAATGTCACCTTGTGAAATTTAATACAATTTACTATGTAAAAAAATACACTTTTGGAAAAGAAGTGAACTGCATTCTTAAACCGTATTTTAATGTTATTGTTGAGGAAGCTCAAGACAAGCAAGGAGCTCACTGTATGATAATCTGTTTTTCAATGTTCTTTGCATCAGTATTTGTGGTTTATGCTTTTTAATTCGGCTCATCTGATGAAATATCAGTGAATTTGTGATGGCGATAGGGATCTCGTATTATTTACAAGGCAGCGTTAAGTCACTTTCACTCTGTATTTAACATGAAAGGGGAGGGAAACGCCCACCGCAACACCCATTGATTTTGACGCTGCCTCCTATTGACAAAGGAGCCCTAAATAGGAGGCAGTGCCAGAATTAAGACCAGGGAAAACCTGGTCTTATGTGCAAATCAAAGGAGAGAGTAAGGGAAATTACACAGGCTATGTGTAGTGGGAACTCCTGGTCCCCTAGTAAAGATTTTAACAACAATGGAGGAGTACCCCCTAGATGCAAGGTATACAGTGTAGGGATTTCCTCTGTATCTAAAGCATAAGGCTTAGGTTAGCAATAATTAGATTAAAAAGATCGTGTGGCACCCGTGCCTATTTAGGAAGGCTGTGGTGTCTCAAAACGTGTGGTATATATAAAAATAGCGTAGTGTGCTATGTGTGGTTTTAAAATTTAGGTCTACATGTTTCAACCATTTCAAAAAGATTCTATTGGTTCCACGGGGCAGGAGTGAGAGGAAACCAAGTAGGTTTAAAAACAAGACGAGCAGAAGCCGCAAGTGACGGACACTTGCCGTCTTGGAACTCCCGCTGCCCATGAAGCAATACCTTAACGCTTCACGTGTTTTTCCTGATTCAGGATAAAACACCACTTTTTTCACAAGACCATAATTTGTGGTCTTTATATTGGACGTGGGCTGGACGCGCCTTAGCGTGTGCGGACCACCCCGTTCAAAAACACGGTCCTGAAGAAAACCAATAGAACTTTTTGAAATGGTTGAAACATGTAGACCTAAATTTTAAAACCACACATAGCACACTACGCTATTTTTATATATACCACACGTTTTGAGACACCACAGCCTTCCTAAATAGGCACGGGTGCCACACGATCTTTTTAATAGGGACAAATCACTCAGGAATAAAGTCTTTGTAGTGAGCAGCTTTGCCCCTTTTTAACACACCTTACACAATTTTTTTCTCACATATAAAAAAACAAAGAACCCGCTCCACTGTAACCAGGTGTCGCAGCACACCCCATAGGCATTCGGCTTATGGGGTGGGACCCCGATGATGAAGCATGTCACCAACTAGGTTGGTGAGTGAGGGGTCTTCTCAAAAAGACATTTTTTGTCCGGTTCAAGGTTGGGACACTTATTGCTAACCTAAGCCTTATGCTTTAGATACAGAGGAAATCCCTACACTGTATACCTTGCATCTAGGGGGTACTCCTCCATTGTTGTTAAAACCTGGTCTTAAACAGGCGAAATGCAGGGCTGAACCATATTCTAGTAAATATGGTGCAGCCCTATGCTTCTAAAGTGAAACGCATGTCATTATACTTCTTGGCTTAACCACATCTTTCGCCACTTTATTGTAAATATGCCCCTCAATGTCACCATATTCAGCTATATTCTCCTGCGCCTTTTTCAAACTTCAAAGAGAAAGGCATTGTCATAATGGCGTAAACTGTGGCTGGAATAATAGCAGGAAAATCTCGAGAGGGAGTCTACCATCTCATTTCATAGAGTCAATTAAACAAGGCTACAGTTGAAAGGAACTATAGGAAACAACCTGCCAGCATTATTCTAAAATCTTCAACATAGAAGTGACAGGTTACATCACCCAGTGTTAAAATGCAAGACCACCCCCTCTGTCTTTACACCTTTACTGAAATAATGCTTAGAGCATATGAGTGAGTCACTGCATGACTCATGTTAGAAGCTATTACATTTTCTGCTGTGAAAAATGATGTGATTTGGCATTTGTTTCCCTTCGCTTTACTACCAAGTTAGGAGCTCATCTATTTTTTTATCGATGGGGAGACCAATTCCTGTGACCAGAAGAAGGGCCAGGAAGTGTAGGACAGGAGAAGACCACTTCTGGCCAAAGCAGAATAGGGATAGCAGGGTGGTGGAGAAGGATCTTGATTGTGTAACCCTTACAAATTTCACAATTGATTTTAGCATTCAAATCTGTTGTCGTCGTTGTTTTTTTGTGTTTTGTTTTTACCAAAATGCTTGCTTAAGAAACTTGCACAAATATTACCCCACTGCCATTGCTTCTGACCTCAATTCTCCCAAAAAATAATGTTACTATTTTGGTTGCAGGTAGTGGCCATTGACATGGACATGGCGTTTTTTGAACCCAAGATGCGTGAAATCCTGGACCAGAACTGCACGGGCGATGAAGACTGCAACTTCTTTGATTGTTTTTCCAAATGTGATCGAAGAATTAATAGATGTGGAGCTCAAAGGGTCAACAATAATCTGCAAGTAAGTGGTACCTTTTGATATTCCTATTCAAAAAACTGAATAGCCTGCTCATTTTTTTTAAATATATTCCTATTTCACCCCCACCTCGGTCTTCTTTCCAAACATTATTACAAGGTTTCCTGCTTTTGCTGCTAAGCAACAGATCTTAAAATCGAGGAGTATTACATAATCATTTTTCTACCACTTGTGAAAACAGTACTTCAAGTACAAAACAAAAAGATATTGCTAAAAAAACATTGGGGCATATTTGCAAGGGGGTAGTACCTCCAGAAAGTCACTTTTAGTGATGATCTGATGGCGAAATACCCTTCTCCTTATTTACAAAGCTGCGCTAAGCCACTGAACGTGGCTTAACGCTGCCTTGTAAATAAGGACCCTCTTTACGCTTCACTTAGCTTGAAAGGCATGTGCAATGGGTGTTGCAATGGCCGTTTTGACGCAACAACCATTGCTTTTTGACGCTGCCCCATATTTGCAAGGATGGGGCAGCACCGAAAACTAAGACCAGGTACACATAGAAACACCAAATTGTCTTTATGGTTTAAATATCTGTGTTGATTTTAAACATGCAAACATCTCCATGTACATTTAGCTGTCGTCAATCATGGACCAAACAGTATAACCGGACAGAGCCAATTGAGGCATAAGCTCAGCATTCGAAACAGAATCGGCCAAGTGCACGCACATGGAGGAAGAATTGGAAGAATAAGAAAAAGAGAAAAAGCAATCCCCTTTCCCCAGGTACCCCACTCCTCCCGTCCAGTACCCCCTATCCCCCACTAACCCTCGTCTCTTCCCCCAACAATGCTAAGCCCTTAGTGACCTACTTAACAGTCTTCTTCTGTGGCTCCGTGAGACGCAGCAGCCTAAGATAAAGGGGACATGTGATTTCTCAGAATTCAGTGGCCAAGAGTGACAGAAATGGGTGCCAAAGGTAGTCATATGTGAATCCCTCTCCTGCCATAGTGAGTGACAGTTTCTCCATCCCGAGCATGTTCCATAATCAGTGAAGCCATCCTACAAAAGAGGGTGTGGTGGGCGTGCGCCAATTTGTAAGTATGTTTTGTTCTGCTGAAACTAGTGCAATAGCCATCTGCCTGCCTCTGTGGGATTTTAAAGGGTAGGTCAGGGGATTAGAGCGACCTGGTAGTACATAAGCCAGGAAGCACGGGATTCTGTCTCAAAGTGCTTGTCCACTTCATCCAACACTTGAGCCCAGTAGGGCTGGATATGTACGCATTCCCACAACAAATGCACCAGGTTGCCAACCTGGCCACAGCCATGCCAGCAAGTCGCCTCTCGGTTGCGGTCCATCGCATGCAGTCTTTCTGGGGTATAATACCAATATGTTACAACTTTCATGAATGTCTATGTGAGCCCCATGTGGTACGCAGTGTCGGGCCCTATAGTATATCTCCTCCCATTCTTTGTGGCTGAGTGTCCTGCACAATTCTCTCTCCCACCGCACCCTGGCTGGATTATGTGAGTATGCCCGGGAGACCTGTAACATTTTGTAGAGGTCGGAGATGAGCTTGGCATCTGACGTGCAGGTGATGAGCCATCGTTCGTATGAGGAGAAACGTCTATCTGCAGTTACGCGGACCTGCGGTTGTAATGCTCAATGCCGCACCTGTAGGTATCTTAGTTGTTCAGTCTCCGGGAAGCCGTACTCCTGCTTAAATTGGGAAAACGGAACAACCCCCTCAGCTCCATACAGGTGATGCAAGAACCGGCAACCAGCAGGCCTCCAATGTGCAAAGGCCGCCCCTTCTGCACCCGGGGTGCAATTGGGGTTGTCGACCACTGGGGTGAGGGGAGATGGGAAGGTTGTAAGATCGTGTGTAATATTAGTGGCGTCCCACACTTCAAGGGGAACCTGTGTTATGTGGGGGGGAATACAAGTTAGGGGGCCTGTGAGGCTTGCACAGGAAAGGAATTTCCTGTAATGGTCTTGCCGCCACCGCCTGGTCTTGAAACAGCCAATGTTTCTCTGATTCTCATCTGCTCCACTAGACTAGGTATCGCAATTGTGCCGCTTGAAAGTACAGCTGGAGATCGGGGATTCCCAAACCTCTCATCTCCTGGGAAAGCGCCACCAGGGTTCTCCGCATTCGTGGCTTCGGACCATTCCATATAAACTGGGCCAAGTCGGATTGCGTCTGTCGGATCCATCCAACAGGCGGTAGGAGAGGGAGGGCACGGAAGAGGTATAGTATCTGGGGCAAAATAGTCATTTTGACCGCCGCAATTCTACCTAACCAGGAGAGAGGGTAATTCTTCCACTGACCAACTTCGAGTCGGATTTTCCCGTGAAGGATATCGTAGTTGGTGGTAACCATGGCAGGAATTGAGGGGGACAGCTGGATTCCCAAATACGGGATTGTATCCACCGCCCATTGAATGGGAAACAGGCTCTGCAGATATTCCCGGGTGGAAGGGGACAGCGAGAGAGCCAAGGTTATCAACTTGTCTGCGTTCATTTTGAATCTGGCAACCCGGGCAAATGCGTCTAGGTCTGCCAAGCACACCGGCAAGGCTATCCTTGGATTAGTTAGTGAGATCAACACATCGTCTGCATATAAGCTGATTTTGTGGACATAGCCACCAAACTTGATCCCTTCAATTGCTGAGTTCTGCCCCATTTTCTGAGCCAGTGTCTCCATGTACAGGGCAAAGAGAAGGGGTGATAGTGGGCACACCTGCCTTTTGCCCCTCTAAATGGTGAACCTAGAGGAGGTGTATCTGTTCACTCTGACCGTGGCCGTAGGGAATCTGTAGCAATTAAAAATAAAGGTGCAAAATTTCTCCTGTATCACCACCCTCTCCAGCACTTGCTCCAGGTAGGGCCAATGAACGCGATCGGACGCCTTTTCGGCATCTATGGCCAACATCATGTATTCCCCGGGCACCCGAGTAGCTTTCTCTATTGGTTGGAGAATCCGCTTGGTGTTATCTGGCGTCTGACGTTCAGGAATAAAACCTGCCAGGTCCGGATCAATGAGGCCGGGCATATGAAGGGCTAGACGAGTGGCCAGAATCCCTGTATACAATTTAAGGTCGACATTGTGAAGGCATATTGGGCGATATGCCCCGCATTTAGTTCTATCCATCCCAGGTTTAGGGATGACTACTATGGAGGCTCCTAAGAGGTCACTCGGTATCGCTCCTCGTTCAGCAAATAAATTAAACAGTCGGGGAAGAATTGGGACGAGCACCGCACAAAACTTCTTGTAGAAAATGGAGGAAAAGCCGTCCGGCCCTGGGGCTTTCACCAATTTAAGGCGAGAAATACTGGCGATGACTTCCTCCGTTTGGATATTTCTATCTAGTTGTTCGGCCTGAGCCGCTGTCAGGGAGGACAGGGAAACCGAGCTATTTAACGGGCTCCCAGTATAGTGAGTATCATAAAAGTTACAGAATGTTTCTGCTATATCAGCGTCTTCTGATACGCAAGTCCTATCAGACCTGACAATTTCTTTAACCCCCCCCCCTTGTTGCTGACGGACCTCTCGCAACCTGTTGGCCAGCAGGCGCCCACACCTATCTCCCCCGGTATAATAAGCGTGTTGCAGTGTTAGGGCCTCGAACTCTGCTCTGCTCTGTCTTGGTCGAGCACCGTTAATTGGTGGCGCAGAGTCTTAAGCTGTCGCCACACTCTCGGGGCTCCCGTCCTCTGGTGCATCTGCTCCAATTTATGGGCACGCTGTGTGAGCTCATCGCGCTTACGCTGGCGCTCCCTATTGTCAGCAATAGAGAGAGCAATACATTCCCCCGTAACAACGGCCGTCAGCGCTGCCCATTGGGTTTCAAGGGTCGTATCCGAGTTTGCATTATGGGAGAGGTAGTGATCGATGGTGCCTTGTATGTGCTTAACGACATCAGCCCTGTGTAAGAGAGTGTCTCCTACTGCCACTCTTAATTTCCTTAAATGCTTTTTATACTCACTAGTATTTACTTAACTGATGGGAAATTAATGTCAGTTTGGTCCCTTGAGGACCCTTTGAAAAAAGGATATCCATGTCCTCTTCATCCTGGTGATCCTTAGCAATGGCCCATTCATGCCCATAGTGTTTTTCTTACTCTTGTGAATCTTTGGAAGAAAGCCAATAGAGACAGTATACCATGCAATAAAGCACATGTGATAATGAACGATGAGAATAATTCTAGTGACACCTGGAATCTGACACCTGTTTTTATTTAGATTTAGAAGTCTGCAGTGTGACAAAAATGTATTCTTGCAGAAATTGTTACTGATGTGTGTTTTTAACTTTGTCTCTTTTTGTCCAGCGCATCAGCAACAGTTTCCTACAACTGAATATACATTTAAAAAGTAAAAATACCAGGTCGTACAGGCAATTCTCACAGCCTGCGTGACCTGGCATCTTTATTGGGTGCGAAAGAATCGGCAAAACAGTGGCATTGTCAGCATGTGATAGTTAGAGGGCATCGATGGCATAAGCATTTATCGGATCCGTTTGGGCAGTGGGTGGTGTCACGCGATGCAGCCTCGCATAAAACACGATGGGCTCTGGAGCTTATTTATTTTCAAATTAAGCACTGACAAGGCCTTCTAGAGTGTTTCCTTGGTGCATTATTCCACAATGTGTCAAAAGTGAGAGGTATATTTACTAAGATTTTGCGACTTGTTTGTGTCACAAAAGTGACACAATTCGACAGAAAATCTTTTTTTACTGATTTACTTTAATCAGCACAAAACTTATTTTACGCTAGAAAATCACTTGAAAGTGGCGCAAAGCAGCACATAGCGCTGCTTTGCATTATTTAGCACCACAGTGGTGCTGCACGGGTGGTCCTAGGGCGGTGTGCTTGGGCGTTCCCATGGGACCACCCACGGGTAGATGCAAACCCCGATTAATAAAAAAAGTAGACAGGGTGTTGCTTCAAGAAATATCACCAACTTGAATCAGGCGCTGTGAGAGGGAAATGCTTTTATTTCTCCTTTCTTTTCTGACTTGGCATGTGTGCCGCACTGTACAGCACACATGCAAAGTTTGAAAATGTCAAAGCTAGTCTAAGCATAGTATTTTGTACTGTAAGGGTATCCTTCCTGTGCAAAACCTATGCTAGACTCACGCAGACACCCTTGCACTATGGTGCAAAGGTATGTATGTGGTGCACACCAGCACATTTCCACACCAGCTCTAGGTAGAGGAGAGTAGAGTGCTTTTTTTCTATGAATTTGGCACTTTCCAGCTCTCTCCTGCTTCACAGAGCAGCATTCACGGCTGCTGCCCTGTGGCGCTTGATAATTTAGTAAATCTGGGCCTAAGTGTCAAGTGTACAGCTGGATTGCTGTCATCAACAAAGTATATGCGCTGCATGCTGTTGAGCTGGACGTTATGGTTGAATCTCCTCTTCCCTCGTCTGATGAGCCGACAAGTGTCAGCTTCAGAAGCTCATAATTGAAAAAGGCCCCATTGCGGCATATCCTCAGGTAATTTGTGTCTTGAAGTCTCTTCTCAGCCAGGGAGGTCACCAGAGGAAGTAGCAGTAAAGTGGGAAACACATCTGAGCAGTATTTATCACTCTAATTTATGCACAGCAGTAGATTCTTCAACACAGTGCACACTTTTCCAAACTGTATATGTTTCCATCATGTATTTCTTATAGGAATCCTGCAATTCTCATGAGAATTACATGAGGACGAACATTGTATGTGGTACCCGGATATAAAATACTCGTAAGATGCCAGCTCCAACGTTTGACCATCCAGCCTTTAAAGTCACAATAGACATTGCTAAAATTCAGTGCTGGCTCACACAGGTAAGGCCGCTGGGGCACAGTGGGAGCGGGTCGGGGTGGGGGGTGGTAGATGCCAATAGACAACGGGATAAGTAATATTACATAAATAAATAAATAAATGAAACCACTTACTTTGCGCTCCTCGCATCGCCGAAGTGGGGCGGCAAGTGCAAAGTAAGTAGTTTTATTTATTTATTTAATATTACTTATCTTGTCGTATGTCGACTTCAACCACCACAAACCCTGCCCCACCGCCGCTCTTACCTGTGCATGCCGCTACTGCTAAAGTTGCACATTCGACACCATCACACATCTGGTCTCCCATTTCACACAATGGGGCTTACTTACAAGCCCCTTGCACCGCAGGCGCATCACTTTTTTACCAGGGCTAGACCAGGAACCCAAACCAGCCCTGGCAATACATCTGGACCGGCCCAGGAAGGGGGGCATGCTCCTGAGAAGCACTACTGGCTACTTTCGCACCCATGCTGCTTTTGTTAAGAGGACCGATACTGCAGCACTACTGCAAATCCAGCCCCTAGTTCTCGAAAACCACCCCCCACTGTTCCAGTACACCAGGAAAAAGCCCAGTGCCTGCCACGGCCAGTCTGGTTCTCCTTTATACATGAGAAAAATGGCGTACGGGTGGAGCAAGGGGCTTGTAAATAAGCCCCAAGATATTTTCTGCTCGAGCCAAGTTTCGCGCGAGAGTGCTTGCTGTAACCATGACGAAAACATTACTTACACGTAATGTCCTTAGTCAAATAACTGGGGTTTAAACAAGACGTTGAGTTCCATATAAATCAAGAACATGGTGGATAATTATTCAACAATAAGCATTAAGAAAATATTCTTTTATAATATTCTTGCAGTGTAGGTGATATTGTGATGCTCAAGAGAGAAAATGATTCACATTCTAAGGACGAGAGGCACATATTATCTGGAGCTGTATTACAGAAACAATTTGCTCTATTCTGCTATGCCTTATAGAACGGAAATCAGCAAATATGTTTTTCCCTACTCCATATTACAGAAATATTTTGCACTAACCCACAAATGAGCAAATGGATTGTGGAATCATTGCATCAACTTAAATCGTACTCTTGTTTTGTCCCAATAATACCTTTCCAAAAAACCCCTAATCCAATATCAACCAATGTAATAACAAAAATGTTGAGCAAACTGATTTTACACTGTTTTTACGTGAAAAATGGAACAGTTTCATTGCCTAAAATCTAATCCAACCTTTCACTTTGATAACTGAAGATAATGTCCATTCTCCACTTTATCGCGTAATAATAATAACGAAAAAACTATTTATGAAATAGCGTTTTCTCCATTCTCTATTACACAGACATCACAAATGGTGAAAATGAGTAGGCAGTGTTGTTTCTATGCCTGAGCAAGTTTGTGTGCTAAAGCTCCAGGAAAGAGTTTCTAGTAAATCGGTGTTGTCGAAGTTGGACTCTTTTTTTAAAGTAGAAGGACTGATGCTAACTTCCATTTGGTGGGAAAGATACATGAGGAGAACATTTGGTAAAAGATGGTTAAGGGATGTTTCGCAAAGGTACTGGAGCTAACTGAAAAATCTTGGGGATCCAGGGTCAAGAGAGGAACCGGACTCAGTTTCAAGAAGCATGTTTTTGACATGATCAATGGCGAGGTGTGAAAAGAATGATAAAGTAGGGATGTTAGTTGAGTCTACTGCTGTGTCTGGAATAGCATCTATAATGCTCATTGTAAACATCGAACACTGGGTCAAAGGTTGTCCGAAACAGTATGTGCTTGAAAAGTTACTACCGACGGACTTGATCTTATCCTGGAAGAAAATTGCCAAAGAGTTACAAATCCCTTGGCTGATGTTTGTGTTTACGACCTCTGGAGGTCTAGCAATTTTTTTCACGGTGGCAAACAGTTCCTCAGATGAGTTTTTTGAGGCATCAATATATGAAGTGTAAAGAGGTTTTATTTCCTTGAGAATTAACTCTTTATAGATTATCAACAACTGTTTATACGCTTCCCTTTTCATAGAGCCATGGTGATGTATCCTTTTCCTCTCCAACCGATAACAAGTTTGTTTTTGAAGCCTAAGGCTTTCTGAAAAACAGGGCTCGGAAGGCTTAAATCTCCAGGTTTTTTTTTATCAGCGCCTTGTACAGTAATAATGCCCAACTGTTTCCTTTCCTGTTCCTCTTTGCCTCAACATTCCAGGCAAAAGCCCAATATCCAATAGGTACATGGGAAATGGCAAGGGTATGAGAAAGGGAGGAAGGGAATGCAGAACCAGATAAGGAAGGACATAGAAGATATGCTATATGACAAAATGCATATGAATTAAAACATGACACATCTCCCTTCTTAACAGTATTTGAACTATGTCATAAGTTAATCATCACCTTATGCACAAAGGAGCTATAGGGGTAGAAAACAGGTCATCCCCCACTCAAAATCTCATACACAGCATTGGACCTGTTCTCCTTCTCAGATCCACACCTAGATACTATGTTATCTGTAGAGGCAGCAGTCAAAATTATATCGTCTGTACTTTCCGGATCTGGGTCACCACTTTAAAACACAATCTAAAATTCAAACTATTGCGTTGATTCCAACTGATGTTACATCCACACTCTCCCTTCCCTAATGTGAAGAGAATACTTCCAGTGAGTGAGAAGATATATGAAAGGAAAAAAATCTGAGAGGGCTGGTGGTGCCTCACCGAAGTAACACCATGGGGGTAAGTAGGAAGGTACTCGCCTGCTACATCAGGTTCTCATCATCAGCAACCACCAAACCTGAACATAAATTGTGAATGTGAAAATAAAAAAGAGTGAACACTGGTGCCAGGATGTCAAACACTGCCTGTACATCAGTAGGAAATCCATGGTACCGCAGGATCAACCCCACAATGAGGACTACAGGGCCTGGACCATAGCTCCGCCTGTCCCAAATTAAAACCGGGCTAGATCACACTGGCTATCGGACTTGTATTCAGTGCTGTGTGTCTGCCCATTTAAAAGCCAACATGTTTCATTGCCCAAGGAAAAACACACAGCAATTTCTTCAGGGCGTGGGTTCTGTCACTCCACCCTGCACCAATTTAACTTTTATTTTAGAGTTCCTACAGGAGACAAAAGTAGAAAACAACGCAACATGCTCAGTTGGCACCTGATCACTAGATCTACTATTTCCATTTAAAAGCACGGGATGTCAAAAATATTTACCGGGATATAACCCATTCCGGGCATACCTGTACCCGAACGTGAGTTTGTGCTAAGTCACTATCTCACTGGTTATCACATGCACTGCCACCGTCGGTCTGTAAAACATAGGGCCATATTATCAACAAAGGGCGATACATTATTGCCGCTTTTATCGGCAGGAAACTGCCGCTAAAGCGGCGATAATGGGCTTGATAATATGCCCTTGTAAATTCCCATAGAAGCCCAGGTTAACACCAGAACCTGGGCTTCTATGGGAATTTACAAGGGTATATTATCAAGCCCATTATCGCCGCTTTAGCAGCAGTTTCCTGCCGATAAAAGCAGTGATAATGTATTGCCCTTTGTTGATTTGTTGATAATATGCCCCATAGTGTGTTAAGATGAATCATAACAGTATCATAACAAAACATATACTTTACATGGCATGTCTCACTCTCTGTAAGTCAGACTGTACTCTCTCTCCTATTCTCAAACTCGTTGTGTTTGAGGACCTCATTCAGCTATGTTCTCAAGATTAATGCCTCACACCACCTCCATCTTCGTATTTAAATCCTCAACTTGTTATACTTTATTCCCTTTGTTGAGCCCTCCGTGACAATTTACCGGTTGGACAATTTCTGCATTACAGCTGGAATTGCTCATCATTAGAAGAGTTTACTGAACAAGCTCAGGACCTCTCTATGAATTTGGAAGATTAGACAGGCAAGAAAACGAGCGCTTAACACCCCATGCGCTGCCCTGTTAGAGAGGACACCCAAGAGTAGAGGAGAGTGTATCCCAGTGGTCACCACTTTTGGACCATTGTCCACCAAAATCAGACAGATTATCAGAAGGCATTGGCATTTACTCAGCACGAAGAATATGAAAATGCCCCAACCTCGCTTTGCCTTCAAGCGATCAGCCAATCTGCGTGACCGCTTAGTTCACTCACGGCTGAAAATAGAATCACAAGAGACTAATGTGCCACAGGGACATTTCCCATGTGGGAACTGCTCGGTCTGTGAGCTCACAGCATCGGTTAAAAGCGTTACCGTCGCAGGGAACAAGACATAGTTTCTGAACAAGTTCAGCAACTGCAATACCACCAACGTTATCTACAGACTGACGTGTCCGTGAAACCTACATTATATAGGTCTCACGACACGTATAGTCAAAATAAGGATACAGGAACATTTGAGTGCTCTACGCATGTGGAAATTCACAACAAAACTGATGCAGCATTTTCAGGCACTTAAACACACACCGAGAGAAATCCGGTGGGTAGTGCTCGAGAAGGTAGTGGACGACCATTACAACATTGAAAGCAGACTGAGCACAAGGGAAGCACGTTGAATCTACCAAGAGAGGGTGGACCAACAGGGGCTGAATGACCTCATTGAATGGGGCAAAGTCACTGCCTAAATCAGTATACCTGACCTTCAAGTAGCCCATACTTCATGCAAGTGCACTAGCTACAAGGGCACAAACAGTTGTGATTGAGGTGTCTCCTTAAACCTGTAGTGAACTACGATATGGTGGGAAGAGGGTTTGATTACACCCTGTTCAAGGCAGGCCCTTCATCGTGGGTGGTATCAGACCTTGCAAATGGTACATTGTCAATAGCAGGACTCAATAAAGTTGCAGCCACTCAATAAAGATGCAGAAGGACAACTGACCGCTCCTCATTAGGAATAGGAACTTCTGGTTGCCCAAAATTGAGAGGCCATATATCAGTATTGTGACACCAAGATAATGTATTGTAAACTAAGAGTTTTTTTACAGCCCCAAAATGGTGTTTTGTACGGACTTGTGAAAGAGGATACTATCCCTTAAATTATGTATGCTCCTCGTTGATTTATTTAAATCAAAAACAGTTGTATAGACATAGAGCTTTTGCTCCAGGTTTGTGCGCCGGTATACAAGGAAATTCTATATCATACATCAAATATGGCATTTATAGTACATTTTGAGATGGTGCCCGGGCTCACGCCTACAGGTTAGAATTAACCCTGGGTAAAGCACTACGCTACGCTCACGTAGTTTGTGAAGTTTGCGCAACTTCGCACTACGCGAGCTGCACGTAGCACAGTGCAAACATGTGTAGCATAGCGTAGTGCAGCGGTCATTTTTTGCTTGCTGGCGGTCCTCAAAGTCAAGTTGGCGACCCGAGCAAGCAAAATTACATCCTCGCAAGACTTTTTCCTTGTTCGCGATGGCGAGCATTGAAAATAAACCTCCCGGTGAGATTCTCAACGCGGGGAGGTCAGGTATCTCATTGCGAGTGGTCACACATGCTCGCGACAGCTCGCGATGAGAAACTACCAGTCCGCGTTGAGAAAGCTGCAGCTCGAGTAAAAATCTACTCGAGCTGCAGAAAAGTACAGCTCTCACTGTGCAAGATGCCATTTTCAATGATTGCACAGTGCCGGATGCTTTTCCGCACTGTGCAATCATTGAAAACGACATCTTGCACAGTGCGAATATGCTACTACGCAGTTTGCGAAGTGCTACGCATAGGTCGCGTAGTGCGAAGTGCACTTTGCGTAGCTTCGCGTAGCGCTACTTCGTGAACTACGCCTACCCCTAGTTAGAATGGTACTGAGAATCACGTGACCCGCATGATGACGCGGCAAGTATGCACCCATACAAACTCCTACCGCGTACCGAACCCGGTAGGTGCTGAGTTGATGCGATACACCTACGAGATCACGGTAAGTGCGGGGTGCTTTTTTAGAGCTGGAACTAGAGCCACACTAAGATCTAGAAGTAAGGCCATGATGGAGGGGAAGGCTAAGATGAGTGAATACGATGCGAGGCACGCACCGCTTCTAAATGGGCTCTTTTAAAGAAGGAGAGCTGAGCTGCCAGTTACACTCCGCACTCATGGCAATAAATGTGTTATCACCAGCTAGTAAGTGAGAAGTGTAACAAAAGACAGTACTTGTGTTGGCTTTTCAATGTTAAGCGTATGCGTTATTATACCACAAAGGAAATTCTGTTTAACAAGTTAAGGATTTAAATACGAAGTTGGAGGTGGTGTGAGGCATTAATCTTGAGAACATAGCTGAATGAGGTCCTCAAACACAAAGAGTGTAAAAATAGGAGAGAGAGTACAGTCTGACTTACAGAGAGTGAGACATGCCATATAATGAATATGTTTTGTCTGATACTGTTATGATTCATCTTAACACACTATGTTTTCCAGACTGACTGTGGCAGTGCGGTTGATAACCAGTGAGATAGTGTCTTAGCACAAACTCAAGTACGGGTACAGGTATGCCCAGAATCGGCTTTATCCCGGTAAATATTTATGACATCCCGTAGTTTTTGATGAACATAGTAGATCTAGTGATCAGGTGCCAACTGAGCATGTTGCGTTGTTTTCTACTTTTGTCTCCTGTAGGAACTCTAAAATAAAAGTTAAATTGGTGCAGGGTGGAGTGACAGAACCCACGCCCTGAAGAAATTCCTGTGAGTTTTTCTTTGGGCAATGAAATATGTCGGCTTTTAAATGGGCAGACACACAGCACTGAATAAAAGTCCAATAGCCAGTGTGATCCAGCCCGGTTTTAATTTGGGACAGTGGAGCTATGGTCCAGGCCCCGTAGTCATTATTGTGAGGTTGATCCTGCAGTACATTGGAATCCCTACTGATGTACAGGCAGTGTTCAACATCCTAGCACCAGTATTCACCCTTTTTTTCTTTTCACATTCACAATTTATGTTCAGGTTTGGTGGTTGCTGATGGTGAGAACCTGAGGTAGCAGGTGAGTACCTTCCTGCTTACCCCATGGTTCTACTTCGGTGAGGCACCACCAGCCCTCTCACATTTTTTTTCTTTCATATCTCTTCTCACTCACTGGACAAATTCTCTTAACATTAGTGGAGGGAGAGTGTGGAGGTGACATCAGTTGAAATCAACGCAATAGTCACCGTGTGAACAGGTCCAATGCTGTGTGTGAGACTATAAGTTTAGCATCAAACAATATTTTGCCTGACAGTACTCTAGACCTTGGAGCAATTTTCACACGGTTTTCTATAGTTTGGCTTATCACTTGCTGTAGGGCTATCATAGTCTACAGAGCTTTTTCCTGTCCTAGGCAAAATAGTTTCCATAGCTCGTGGTTTTGAGCTCTTTTCATTTACCCTCAAATTCTCCTCAATGAACATCCCACTGTCTGCTACACTAGGTTCTTTTATAAAATCATGTTCCGTATCTCTTCTGCACTCCCCCGGCATTTTTCTAATCCCCTCATTAGTGCATTTAGAAAGTCTCTTCATACGCCAACATTTACCATCTTGGGTGATGACACTTACTTTGCTAATTTTAGTCAGCTTGGTGTGTTAAGAGAATTTGCTCCTGCCCTTATTCTGCTGCCCCATCTTATTCTCACAACATCACTCACAGATATATTGTGTGGATTGACTTTATGTGCCACATCTTATTGTCTCTTTGACATGCACTAATTGTCACTAACATTTCTTCTGACAACATTCATGACATGTTCATTTATTACCTTGTACCTAGAGAATTTGAGTTTAAACCACCAAGGAGAGATCAATGAGGTGGGTTGTCTACGTTCCATAAGCCGAAAAGGTGATACCCCTGTGATTGTTTGAGGAGTGATTCTACAGGCCCACAACCTTTTGCGAATAGATAAAAAGAAAGGAATCTTTCCTACCACAGTCAAGTGTATACTTTCCTTCAAATAATGATTAAATCGTTCTACCAAACCGTTGTATTGTGGATCATATAAGGCTGTATGTACATGCTTTATCCTTTGAGTTTGGAGAAACTGTGTCATCTGATTAGAAATGAACTGCACACCAAAATGAAATGCACACCATTGTCTATAACCAATTTCTCAGAAAAGCCTTCTCTACTAAATACCTTTACATGGTGACTCCATTTGAGGAGACAGTTTCGCAGTTTCACTGGTGGAATACATTTGTCATTACGAAACAAGAAATTTCTATTCATAGATAATTCAGATGCAACCTGGGCAAAGGAATGTAAAGGACTACAAGATATTTTTCATTAATTCAAAAATCTTTATTTTGGTTAAAACAAACCTTAAAGGAGTCATAGGCATAAAAACAATACAATCTCTAAAAACAACCAACAGTGAGTCGTGTGCATCAATACAATATCCCAAAAAAATATCAATTTCCAAGTTAAAACAGATCATAAGAGCTTCTCTAAAGGAAACCAACGGTACCAGACATTTTCAGTTACAAGCCCACTATAATATTCAGTCCATCCTGGCTCGCACAGTGCAAGGAAAATGCAGTATTAAAGTTATAAACAAGAATAAATAGTAATAAATACCAGGTACTATTATTAGTTAATGTTACTAGCAATATTAAAAACATATTAAAAACGTCTAAAATTTAAAGGGTATTGCATCCATTGAGTTTAGCAGAACTGGGATGTACGAATAGTTCAATTTCGTGCCCGCCAATAAACACAGAACCACTTTACATCAATATTATTTTAGTGTCCAATATCTTGTCCTACAACACAGATTGTTACAGTTTCAGACCTCGTCTTCTTCATACTATTGCCACAGCAAGGAGATATCGACTTAAGCTGAATACAATAGTCTGTGTTGTTTCACCTTTAAACACTCTTTCTGCTTCCTTAATATGTCTGAAACCTAGAAGGTGACAAATAGGTTTTAGCCACTTCTTCCTAATATGATGGTATGCCGTGCAGGAGAATAGGACATGAGCCTCATCCTCCCTTGTGCCAATATCACACAGTTCGCAATTTTCAGACATAACATTCCCCATAGAGCCCTTATTACATGCCCATTTTGCTGTGCTAGCTTTAATTTGGAGAATGCCATAGCGGAACTTCAGATACAATGCTTTTGCTGTGGTTGGTAAAATTTCGTCCATAAAACATTCAAATTTACTTTATATTTTCGCAACAAGGAACTTAAGGGTCAGTACTCCCATTTTTGGGTTATGTATTATGGAGTTTAGGACAGATTCCCAGAACCTTTCCCGCAATACCTTTTTACAGGATAGGGTCAGAGAACCGGGGTCTGTCCAGTAATGATATAACCCCAACTTAAGGAACCAATTCTTGATATGGGCCAACCACACCAACCGAGTCGTGATCCTTATTTCCATTATTTCTTTTAGTGCTTCTCTGTAGTCAACTAATTTGTCCGTTGACCACAGGCGTATCCAATATATCTAAAATCGCATGGTCATTAGAGTGGTGTATATTCAAATCCAGAAAAAGAGGGGATAAGGGGGTGCGATGTGGTACTGCTAGTAATTGTCTAAAAAAGATATTTTCATGTACTTAAAAAGCATGTTTGGCAGTATGGCCCCATAGTTCCGCCCCATAAAGTGTGGCAGATTGAGCTTTGTACTTAAACAGCTCCATTGCGGGGGATACGGCTCTGGTATAACTATTCCTGTGCCTTCTGGCTATAGGTGCTAGGTTTTGTGTTAAAATGCTTTGGATTTATCAATTTGTGGCTTCCAGTTCATTTTTGCATCAAGTGTGAAAAACCCAAATAGTTAAAACTGTGCATGTGCTCGATCATTTCATTATTAACAGTAATTAATTTTTTGAAACTCTTATGGGGACTAATTGACATGTACTTTGTTTTAGACAAATTAATCTCCAGCTTCTTATCCACACAATAGGATTGAAAATTATTGAGCAAATTCTGTAATCCTCTTGGGGTCTGGGAGATTAAAATAGTGTTGTCTACAAATAACAATGCCGCACTGCTTGACCACCCAACTTGGGAGAGTCATGCTCGCAGCCCAAGAGGGAGTCCGGTATGTCATTTACATACAAGGAGAAAAGAGTCGGCGGCAGCACACAGCCTTGCCTGATGCCTCTCTTTATATCTATACTCTCCGATAGTTCTCCATTTGGGCCCCACCTCACCCTTGCATAATTGCCCTCGTGCAGCCTACTAATTTGTTCGAGTATTTCCCCAGGGACACCCTGGTTCCTTAGTCTTATCCACAGGCTGCCTCTGGGGACAAGATCGAAGGCCGCTCTGAGGTCAACGAGAGCCACGTAAAGGTGGGAGTTCCTAATATTAATGTATTTCCATATCAAACATGAAAATCTAAAAACTTGATTGAATGTGCTAATTTTCCCTCTAAAACCAGCCTGGTGCTTAGTTAAAATAGAGTTTTCTTGGATCCAAGCATTTAGCTTGCTTAGTACTTGGCGAGCAAAAACCTTTTGAAGAACGTCAGTCAGATTGATAGGTCTGTAATGCGCTGGGTTGAGTCTATCCCCCTTTTTAAAGATGGTCACAATTTCAGCACCCCTCCATGTCTCAGGAATTGGGGCACCTCTTGCAATTTCATTACTAAGAAGATTAATATGAGGGCCCACAACATGTTCTCGTGTTTCCAAAGGTTCCCAGGTATTTTGTCGGGAACTGGTGCTTTCCCCAATTTAATTGCATTAATGGCTGTTAGAGTATCTATCATGCTAAACTATAAAGGTGTCACACTTCAATTTGGTCCTACATCTTCTTCATTACACCTTTGATCATTTCCGCCAAATGTGTGACCCAGACATTTGCCTCTAAAAACAAGTCCCTTCTTTCTTTCCCCTAGCTAGGGGACCCCAGAACGTTGACTGGTCTTTTAGTTTGCATGCTTCCAGCAATTCTGACCAAACATTTTCATCCCAACCCTTTTTCACCATCACTGTTGTTCTTTTGTATTGCTTCCTTTTTTCTCTTACGGTTAATATATCTTTCCCTTTTACAGCTGCTATCAATTCCACTTTGTCATGGCGGAATGTTTCGAAACAGAGACTAAGGGCAGAATTTCATTGGATAAAAAAAACTGAACTCAACCCAGCCCGTCGGGCTAAATGATCGGATTGAACATGCATGTTTTTTATGATCCATTTAAACTAGAGCGTTGACTTTTGACATTGTCTGATCCCCATATACTGTTTCAGTATCTTGATGTTTGAATTGTTTGTTTATTACAGCAAGATTTTAAGTCACCGTTTAGCACAATATATTGTCATTCATATGTGATACATATAAAGTTTGAGATTCAAATTCTGAACCATTCCCATGCTGACTGTTCGGTAAGCGGAGAAGTTTTCTCACATGACCGGTTCCACCGCGCTGCCATTGGCCGCGAGCCCGATCATGTGATTTAAAATCTCGCGATTAGAACTTCCGTTTACACACGCGGAATTTGAATCCCAACTGTGAAGACGCCGTTGCGTCCTGTTACTCGTAAGTGATAAAGAGTTTGATTTAAGAGTCTAATATGCATTTTTGAGATTTGTTGGTTAGAGTTTAATGCAGTCGCAGGTTAAACTTCGGAAAAAGTATGTGAATTACCGCTGTTTTATTTTCACTGATCTATCACTTGAAGAGTTTTGGTATCGCGTTGTGACAAAGTGTAATGTCTTGTGTTGTTTTATAATATGAGAGTGACTAATTTGGTCCTGTTTGCGCTTAATTTTCAGACCCCTGACGAAGGGTCATGTTGTTGTGGACCCAAAATGCATTGGGTGGATGGAAACATCTTTGAAAATCACACTATGACTACATAAGAATGGAATTATGTTTGTCAGGAATTTTTTGCCTAAACGTATAAAACGCATCAACTGCTAAAATTTGAATCACGAAAATAAAGCTGATGAACTTGAAAAAGATGAACTTGGAGTAGAAACTTGTTTTCTTTGTAAAAAGAGTGCTCAGCCTCGAGGATAGTGTGTTCTACCCTCAATATTCATGGTCATTTGTAAGGCACGTTCAGACTACGTGTGACGACTAGAGCACCACCTTAACAATTAATTAACTTTGTTGAAAATTTCAAAAAATATTGAGTGCACCGGGATAACACTTTCCTTGGCATGTTTTATCATACCATATTCCATCCTTTGGTGGGTTACTTTGCCCAGTATTTGCCCGTTTAATTGCTTTAGTAAGTATTTCGCTAAGCCCCGGTATCAATTTTCCGTGCACCTCTATTAGTGGAGTTTTCTTGGCAGGACCATCAACTAGGGAGACATTAGCTTTGCATAGAACTCATATATTTTCTTATTAATACAGTCATTTCCCATGACTACGGGCCATTTCAGTGCTCTACGATTGTTGGACACAAAAGGGTAAGTGCTCGTGCTTTGAAGGTGAGCTATCCCCTCTGCAGGCAGCATAAATAGTGACTTTGAAAGGGTCAGGATGAGCGGATAGAGGTCGCTCTCTATGCGATCTTCCACCACCAGATCTATCGTCCTTGGCCACAAGCTTATTGATACCATTATATAGTCCAGATGACTAGCACAACAGCCCCGTCTAAAAGTAGGTTTGATCGGACAGTCTGACAGCAGAGGGATATTGTTAGCGTTATCTTCCAGCTCGAAGGTATTTTCTAGGCCCGTTATGGGTTCGAACTTCCGATTGAAGTCGCCTCCTATAATCATCATGGTCTTATGATCAAATCTAGAGATGACATCATCTAGTTGGACTATGGTCTCTGATTCCTTATTTGAAGACATGGGTCTGTTATAGATATTAAAAATACAGACATCTCTATGGTTAGTGTCTTTAAACTTTATTACTAAAATGTCAGGGCTATTACAGTCAATTTGCTTATAGTCAATTGCCAGTGTGATCTTTGTCCAGATGACCAGGCCACCAGAGGGCCTTCCTTTGTTTGATTTAATTGCCGCTATATGGAAAGATCTGTATCCTATTTTGAAATAGTTGTCCACCCCCACGTTTCTTGGAACAAAATAATGTCCCCATTATCAATATACTCATGCCATGCGGGGTCACTCAAGTTTTTCCTTATATCCGCAAAATTCCAGGACATTAATTTAACCTCTGCTTGGGGCCTAGTGCCCAGTGTATTATATTCCGTATTTTTTACACCTTCAGTCATCACTATTTTAGGGACAACATTTCCTGGTTTTTCGAGCTCGATCAAACTCAGGCCTTCAGGAGTGCTACCCTTATTTTTCCCTTCCCACTGAAAGTTGCTGGCCTTATCTTTACTAAGTATATTGATGCTATTCCCCAAGCTCCCTGTTTCAAAGAGTTTGTTATTCAACATCATGTCTATTGTACTTTGTTTAGTCATTTCTGGGTCACTGATATTTGTATTGGGGCCCACCCCCTTTGAGTCAACAACCCTTGTGGCTACTAGGTTCCGTCCTTCGTCTTCCCCCAGTCAGTCCTCCTCCTCTAGCCCATATAACCCTGCAAATTGGTTTTTAGTAACTACTGAGAAGTTAGTGTTTAGTCTGCCCGTCACCCCTTCCTGAGCCCCCCCCCGAGCGGTGGGCCAATGGTAGCACAGCCGCTAAGTTATAAAAATAACTTAGATCTTGTGTGCCAATTCCATTGTAGTCCATATAGTGTTGTTCATTGCAAATAAGCCTTGCTACATGCCTATCTCTAAAGTTTACAATAATCAAATCCCCAGGTATATCCTTAGCTCTTCTACCTACCCAGTTGACTCTTCTGACAAACAGGACTTCTCCATTCATGTCTCTTGGAAGCGGCCTATTCCTGCTTAGCCAGAATGTCACTTTGTTTTTTAGTTCTTGGTGGGATTCAACTTTTCCACTCTTCAGTTCAGGTACGCCGGTGAGTACAACAACGTATGGTAGTGACTCTGGCGGTAGATCAACAGTAGCCAATGAGGATTTCAAGTTACTGTTGTTATTATCTTTCACTTTGGCTACACTTTTAGGGCTAGTTCCCTTCCCCGACTTGCATCTACATGTGTTACTACTGGATCCTTGTATGCCTTTACCAGGAGCTATTCTTGCCTGTTTGTTAGTAGTAGAACTATTTTGTGTTATGGTGTCTAAGGATTGCACAGCAGCTTCACTAGTTACAGCCACTGGTACCATTACAGTTTCCCTTGAAGGAACCGCACCATTTTGCGATCTTTCTTTTGCCTCTGATTTTATCAAATTTTTTAGAGAGAAGAAATTATCTAGGGTCGTTTGTTCAAATCTCTCTAGCCTTTCATTTACCACTTTTATCCTCTCAAGAAGTGGGAGAATCAATGATCTTACAACTTGCTCTGTGTGAGCACTTGATCCTCCAGCTTGCTGAGAGGTAGAACTAGAATTAATTGCCCCGCTGTCATTTGGAATCTTTCGGCTATCAGTCAGTGGGTCTGCACCTGGTGATAATGGGGTATCGCTCATAGATGGCCCTTGTTTCGGATTTGTTGTTTTAGTAGTTTTCGATATTTTAGGATTTCTCCCCTTATGTGTGACCTCCAGTCTCTTCCTCTTTGTGTTTGCCCCATTGTTATTAACCGTGTCTGCGGGTAAGCTATTACAATTTTACATGGATCATCATTTGCAGGCACCCGCTGTACTAAAGCACTTTCATCTGAGCTCATTTGGCTATCATCCTCATTGGTTAATAGAGAGGTAGGCCCTTCTACCACATTTGGGGAGGTGACACACATTAGGGGCCCCAGGGATGAGCGTCTAATGTACATTGGATCGAATGAGAGACACCGCTCAGTGATGGCAATTTCATGCTTGAGGACTGACGCAGCCCTGGTGATGAACTGATCCAGCGTACCACTCACCGACCCTCCCACCCCTGTTTTCTTCCCTTTAGGCATTGGAGCTAGACCTCAACAAGATTCAACAATACTCAAAGCAACAGCAATCATTAATTAACAGTAAGGGTAGTCAAAGATGATGATATGTCTTACAGTTCTCTGAATGTTCGAGGGGTTGCCCAGCCCAGCCTTTTCCTGCTTTGACGGCCTAAGACGGCCCGCCCTTTGCCCGGGCTTAGCCTGCGCGCGGTCACGCGACGCGGGGCTGCCCTCAGTTTTAAAGCGCCTCCGGGCGCGGAAATGGCGGTGGCGGCTTCTGCCGCAAGGGAGCCTGGATGACGTAGTCCCCCTCTGGTCTGCGACCGCGAAGGCTGAAGAACTGCGGCGATGGACAGGAGACCAGGCAACCAGCAAGTCAGGGTACAGGGGTGAGTGACCAAGTGCCCCCACGAGTATCCACAGTAACAAAAGGGAGCGATTTTTAATACTTGGCCAGCCTTCAACAAGATTTTTTTTTGGACCATGTTAAGTTCTTCAACCGTAGCATCTTCACCAATCCACATATCTTCCTCATTATCTTCTGCACTATTTACACATACATCATTTAAACGGGCCACCACATCAAAATCCTCATCCTCATTCATTTTTCTCTCTCATCTCAAATCGGGGTAAACAGGAGAGGAAATATGCTGCTTTATTCAATTGTCCAGGTACATGATTAATATTGAAACTATACTCCTGTAACTTGGAGGACAATCTGGTAATACAGGCAGTAGAATTTCTTCCACTGCTAGGTGACTAAATTGGTCTAGTGGGCTTGTGATCCGTCACAATAGCAAAACGATTTCCACAGACAAAATGTCTAAAGTAGTTTGTAGCCAACACAGGCTAATAACTCACGTTCAATAACGGAATACTTGCATTTGGCTTTGTTTAATGTCTTAGAAGCACACACTACCACCTTCTCCACTCAGTTATACCTCATCTCTGTGACAGCTCAGCACCAAGCTCAACAGCACTGACTTCCACTGATATCACACACATATTTCCTTCTGTAAAAGGCTGCAGGTTAGGTGAATTTATAATTAGTGAATTGATATACTCAATGCATTTTGCTGGTCAGTTTCCCACACATATTTGTAATCATTACATAATCAATTCCTCAGAGGTTCCATCACAGTGGCAAATTATATCACAAATCTACCATAGTACTCACACAGCCCAATTAAGGAGAACAATTTCTTTCTCTCATCAGGTACGGTTGCTGCTTTGATAGCATCACCAAGATTCTCTTAGGGCACCACACCTTTGGCAGACATTGTATGTCCCAAGTAATCCACTTGGGACTCAAACTATTTATATTTTTCAATGCACAAAACAAGACCTTTCATGGATAGTCTCCCGCAAACCTCTTGAAGAACACCGAAACATCCCTCCTCTGTTTTGGCGAATTCCAGGATATCGTCCTGAAAGTATTTTACTTGATTCTCCATATCCATGAACATATTTTGCATGACTCTCTGGAAAACCGAAGATGCTGATGTTAGACCAAATGTAATCCTTTTGAACTGGTACATACTACAGGGTGTGATAAAAGCAGTCAAATGCTTTGAATTCACCAAGTTTATTTGGTGCTATGCTAGGCGCTATGTAAGTCTAAAGTAGAAAATACTGTGGGTCCATTGAACATAGAAAGCAGGTCGTATATCTTTGGTACAGGATGTTTGTCAACAATGTTTTCAATAAGCGCCCTTGGCAGACCTGAAACTCGTCAGATAGTGTTTCCCTAATCTTTTTGCTTTTTTCTCCTGGGTTTTGCTGATTCTCTTTTTGTGGCGTTAGGGCTCTGGGCACTTCACCACTCTAAATGAAGTGTGAAAGTGTGCGCGCCCTTCCTACACACATTAGAAAGGGGTGCTTACCTGATGTTTTTAAATGTATATCTCAAGCCTGCCACTGCAGGCCTGAGTGCACACACTTGCACCTATGGTGTTTTAAATAAGTGTCCAACCTGCCATTGCAGGTCGGTGTTTGCGCACGTGCACCTATGGTGTTTTAGACATGTGTCCAGCCTGCTATTGCAGGGAGATGTGTGCGCAATTGCACTTGTGCTCTGGTTGGCTCTCTAAACCACTAGCTAATCCTGGGGGGACCTTTCACTACCACTAGAGCACCCCTAAGGTACATCATAAGGGGTGAAGTGAGTGTTACGTGACAGGCAGGGAAGGTACACATGTGTTCCCTATCCAGGTAGAGAAGAATACCCATCTATGTTTTCACTATCTATGAGGTTTGCTCTTCCCATAGGCTAACATGGGGGGGATTGTTGAAATTACTTCAGGCTGCAATAGACGATTGCAGTGGAGCAGCCTCATAAAGGACCGTGCGCCCTTCCTGAATAGTGACTGGCCATGGGTGATTACCTGTTGCAGTGTGGCACCATGAAGTGATGAAGTGTGCTCTCCAAGGGCTTGTTGGCTTGCCACCTGTTCTTTTGGATGTCTCACAGATATCAAAGATCTCATGCGAGGGACCCACACTTTCCACATGTGACACATGGAGATCAGTGCCCTCTTAAGTGCCCACATCATCTTCTGGATCCCAACTGGTAGCACAGCTTGAGCGTGGAACTAAGAATTATGTCTGTAAGGCCATATTTCCTTGTGCAGAGCCCCAGAAGTCTTGCCCACAGCTAAGGAGTGGGGCCACTGCATTGTGGAGACCTCCACATGAATAAGCGTCCTGTTGGTGGTGAGCGAATTCACTGGTTGTGGGATCCAGCGTGGCCCACTTGATCAATCGTGCCGCATCTCTCTCATGTGGCACGCCGACTGCTTGCTCAATGCATGCGGTATCTGAATTACAGGTGGCAACACTCAGAGGTGGGGGTGTAACCTTAGTAATGCCTCATCTTATGTGGCACTTTTCCAGGGAGGCCTGGACTTTAAGACTCTTTGTTGTGTGTGACCAGGATTGTCGGGTGTGATGCGCACTGGATATTGTGCCTCATATCCAGGGAGGTATGAAATTAGCAACGCTTCATAGTGTGTGACCGGAATGGTCTGGTGCGACTCAGAGCAACGTGCATCAGACGTTGTGCCCCATTTCCAGGGAGGAAGGCAACTCTGTATTGTGTGAGACCCGAATTGCCTGGTGCAACTCATATCATCACTCACCAGATTTGTGCTCAGATTGCCAGAGTGCAACTCTGATCAACGTGTACCTGCCGGGGTAACTTGTTCTTCTGAGAGGCTTCCCTGCGTCATTCCTCTTTTATCGTTTCATTTCTTTTGGGCCCTCAGTGTGGCGTAACAACTGCTCTCTCCTCACCCAGCTCCTGACAACATCGTGTTGCCAGGTAGTGTTGTCCAGATCTAGCCTTAGGTAGTGAGAGTGATTAAATGGCTGAAAAAATGCTTCTGAGAGCGATCGGAAACAGGTCAAGAGACTGCATGACCCCTCCCCTGTGCTTCGCAGAACTGGGCTGGTGCCATAAGGCACATTGTGGAACCCTTTTGAATGATCAACTGTCTCCCTCAGCCTGCTTCTGCTCCGCATTTGGTCAGTGAACTTCCTGGGTGGTGGCCAAATCCCCATTTGACGACTGGCTCCTAATTAGTCCTGCTGCCTATCCCAACCTTTTCCCTGGGACCCTGACTAAGTGTGACCTTGGCCTGAGTGGGCACGTATCTAGAGGGCGGGCTGGTCATCTCCAATCCGTGGGCATTGGGTAGTCGGGGTAAGTTGGAGGGTGAAGGGAGGCTTGGGCCACGGGGTCTGCAGTGTGCTATCAATTGGCCTGCTGGATATCATTTGCACAGCATTACGGTGCTGTGTGCGTATGTGTACGAGTGCGTCCAATACAGACCTGCCTGATAATTGTTGCACTATGTATCGGTCCCGAGTGAGTGTGTATGTATGAGTGAAAGTCTGTGTACTGCCTGTGAAGAACGACACTTGCTGGCAGTGTTGATTTCTTGCCAGAAGAATACTATGTTTGACATTGGTTTTTCACATGGGTCCTGGGTCTTCGATGCTGCCTAAAAGTGTTATATTTCTTTGCCTGAACATATTTCTGATATTGTTGTGACCTAGGGTGCACCCTATAACTGTGTGGTATTGAATTATAAGAATTCCCAGCGTGGGCCTGGGGTGGAAAATGTGTTGCACTGCATAAAGGTGCAGGGGGTGTGGAATAGGATCTTTCACAAGTGTGCACCACATAAGTGTGCTTGATGGCATAGAAAAGGATCTCTCCCAAGTGTGCATACCATTGATGTCATTTTAACAAAGTTGGGCCCAGTACTGGTAGTAATAATTCCAAGTGGGATTTATGCCCAGAAATACATGATCGTCATGTGATGTTCATTATTGTGTGTCAGTGTGTGTTGAATCAAACGTTATATACATACATCACCTGTGAAGTCTCTTTTGTGATGCTCATTTGTTTTTCCACGACTGAGCTACAGCTCCATGATCAGCAGGTGCCGTAGTCAGTTAGGGTATAACTCACTTATCATTTTGGTATTTCGCCACGGTACAGAAGACAGGCACTCCTGGGGTGTAGCTGATATACCAATGTATAGCCAAGTAGATACGCAAAACAGAAGCGTTTCTGCTCTTGCTATCTCTGTGTCGGAGACCCACACGCCATATTGCCCCATTTATACAGATCATGTTTATAGTGACATCTACAACAAAAACTGTATGTTTCAATCCAAATGATGCATAGAACGAATACTTTTACAATGGGGGCCATCTTAGAATGTGTTACTCTGATTGTAATGCTCATTCCCAGCATCTGTTATTCCTTTTGCTTTTCACTGGCATTCTTTTGACGATCTTTATAAATTGATCAGACATTACATTGAGAGCAATGGCAATTACTGTCCCAGATCTTCTAAAATCAAATAAACATTATAATATTCTTAATGCCAATACATGTCCTAATTTCCTGAATGTGTACTATTAGTCCATAGTGTCACAATTTAATTCCGATAGCCCACTTGTAACTTAATCACATCACATTAAATAATTAGTCGTAAATAAAAGGCAACGAATAATTCACAAATAAAACAAATAAAATCCGACATTGGTGTTACTTTCATATGCCTAATAGTATCCCTGTCCACCCCATCGAAGTAAATAAATATATATATATATATATATATCGCTACACAAAGTGATCAAGCATGGGCGAATTTTGCGAATCTCGCGTTCGCGAATTTTGCGGATTTGCGAACTCGCAATCCGCAAAATCCGCGAATTCTCGCGGATTTTTTTTGTGTTCGCGCGGGTTTCTGCCAGTTCGCGAGGGTTTTTGTACAATTTCGCAAACGCGAACTTACCTGTCGGGTCGCAAGTTTTGCGAACTTGTTGTTTCTACGTGTCCAGCCTGTTTGGGACACTCTTCTTCATCACTGCCACCCTCTGTCACCACTGCCACTCTCTGACTACTCATGCCACCCTCTGGCCCACCCATGCCACCCTCTGTTTCATCACAGCACCCTCTGGTTGTCCAGTGTACATTATTGTGGCAAAGCAAAGCACACCTTCCCTGCCTCAAGTGACCTGAATTAATTTAGGGCTGATTAATGTGTCACAGAATATTTTTTTAGCTGGCACCTGCTTCCTTAGTGCTTCCTGATTAGTGATCTTTTGCACTTGCTAAGTGCTTTCATTGTTGCAAAATTAGTTACAACACCTGCCCTGCCCCAACTGACAATAATGAATTAGGGGCTGATTAATGTGTCACTGGATTTGAACTTCCAGCCTGGCTCCTGCTTGTCTCCCTTAGCTGTAATTCAGGACCTTTGTGGCATATGTGTAACTATTCTGAGGGTCAGAGCAGGGTCACATAATAGTTGCAAGTAGGCAACTGAACTCTGGAGGGGCCACTCAGGAAGCACTACAGGAAATGGCTACTAATGATGAGCTTGAACTTTTGAACCTGGTAAGTAGTTTCAGTTTTGCTAAGATCGTATTTCTGCAATTTAGCGCTTATTCGCGGGGCGCGAAGTTGAACTGGGAAGCCGCGAACTCACGCGAACAGTGCGAGCAAGCCATAAAATCCGCTGCGCGCGGATTTGGCGGGAAATTTGCGAATCTCGCGGATTGCGAATTAACCGAAAATCCGCAAAATCCGCGAGCGGAACGGATTTTCCGCCCATACTTAAAAGTGATCCTTAAGCCAGTCGAGAGCGCTCCGCAGTGTGACCCAGGGAAAATTGAGTATACAAAGGAGGCGGCACAACCAGGATACTTTTCAAGCCTTGTTTATTTCACTTAACCCCACCAACGCGTTTCAGCCACAACTGGCCTTGCTCACGGTCGGTTAGTCCCTCCACAGTGTTGCTTTTTGTACTATCCCATGTTAGCCGGTTATGAAGCATTATGGGAATTGTAGTTACAATTTAGTGAGAAAAAATAAAAGTAACAGAAAAAGGACATTGTGTGCATTTCAATTACTGCACTTTTGTGACTGAAAGTTCACTGTGGCATATCCATTGTAATGTGTCAATTTTCGGGTATAGTACCCAGGTCTATTATTATAGTTCATCTATAATTGTTTTGATTTATTGGGTATAGTACACTGTATATGTATAATGAACTAGCTCTATTTTTTGAAAATGTTTCTGTTTGGAAGCGTTTTATAGATGATATTTTTTTTATTTGGAGCGGCTCAGTTGACCTTTTGCAAACATTTATCCTTTGGCCTAATGCCAGTTATACAAATTTGAAATTCCCAGTGATCTTCAATAACCAGAAAGTAGACTTTTTGTATATCAGCATTGAGGGCAATGATGGACATCTGACAGTGAGCCTCTTTAGGAAAAGCAGAGCAAAAAATACCATCCTTAAATTCGACAGCTACCACCCTAACTGCCAAAGGGAATCTATTCCCTTTGGGGAATTTCTGCGTATCCGTCGCAATTGTACGGATATGAATTCCTTTCACAAACATGGAGATGAACTTCAAAAAAGACTTATCAAGAGGGGCTATCCCCATCGTCTTGTGCGACATGCTTACAAAAGAGTTACATATTATGACAGAGCGGCACTACTCCAGGGGACTAAACGTCCAAATCATAACCGGATTACTTGTGTAATTAATCATTCCACTTTGAACTTTAAAATCAGAAACATCATTAATAAGAACTGGAGAATCCTGAACTCTGACGAACATGCCCCTCCCTTGCCTCTTCCTCTGTTAGCATTCAGAAGAAGCAAAAGTCTCAGAGATATGCTGGTTCATACCAGACAAATAAAAAGTACATTTTCAGACAACTTACGCTCTGTCACAGGCTTGCCAGCTGTCCTTGGTAATCACAGATGTGGCTCATGCCACGCATGTGATTCAGCTATCACATCTGATGTCATTGAATACAACGATAAAGAAATAAAATTGCGTTTTTTGACAAACTGTCGCAGTAACAATATCATTTACATTCTATTCTGCAGTTGTGGTTTGGCCTATGTGGGAGAAACAGGTCGCGAATTCCGAGTACGTTTTAGTGAACACAAGTCTGCCATCAGGACTAAAAAACTTATGGCACCTTTAGTTCAACATTGCCTGGAGAAAAATCCCAATGAGCAGGAAATCAGATGGTCCATTCTGGAAAAGGTAATGTTGAGGCCAGGCCAATCAAATGAAACTACACGGAAGAAACGCGAAACCTTCTGGATTTACCATCTGGATTGCGTGAAACACGGACTGAGGGCCAGATGTAGGTAGCCCTTTACCGATCGGAATCGGCCGAAAATACCGATTTTCGGCCGTTTCCGATCGGTAAAGGGCTATCGAGATGTAGGGGCACATTTTCGCTAATTTTACCGAATCGGTATCATTACCGAATCGGTAAAATTACCGATTCGGTAATATGTACCGAATCGGTAAAATAATTACCGATTCGGTAAAATTACCGAAAATGCAATGTAGGTAGGCTATTTACCTTTGGCACATGGCTGACAGAATCGGTATTTTACCATGGTATACAAATCCATGGTAAAATACCGATTCCTGTGTACATGCACATCTGTGCATGTACACATGTGCCATGTGACAGACAGACGTGCCCTTAGGGCATGTCTGTGTGCCACATTGCACACATGCCCGTTTTGGGGGTGCTAGAGGGTGTCAAAGGGACACCCCCTGCACCCTTGACAAAATCGGTATTTCAAAATCGGTAAATGGGATTTACCTACATCGGGCCCTAAATGAGGAGATTTCTTGGTATGTTACCAAATAGAGCTTTGGTGATCCCTTTTTGATTCTGACCACATTCTTTCTTGTTTCTTCCCCCATTTCAGTCCTTTATGATATCTAAGCTGTAGCACATTATCTGCTCTTCATATCTCTAATGAATTAAACTGTTTGTTCCTCCATCTCAGTCCTTTGTGATATCTAAGCTGTAGCACAATATTTGCTCTTTATATCTCTAATGAACTAAACTGTACAGTTACCCACTGTATACATGTATGCAGACCTGCACAAAATTATTTCTTATGAATTTTGAATTATAACTGTAAAGGGTAGCATATACGATCACTCTTCTTTCAGATCGGTTCTCCATGCACACAGGATGAGAAACCCCTCTGTTTTATACACTGACCCATGTATGAATCGCTCTTTTTGGATTGGAAATCTTTCATTAGTGTTTGTCCTTATTTCGTGTCCATTGATCCTTAATTTTGATAACTTGTGCAGTGTAGTATGGTCCACTTTCTCTTATTTTGCTAATTAGAGGTTGTTATCATGCATCATTTCGAGTGCCAACAACATGGGTACTATATATATATTTTTTAAGCATCAGCCTTCCTTCGTATTAAGGGACATCTCTATTTGCTGTCCTCACTCGAATCTTTGTTTTTACGGATAGCAATCGTGGAGCGAAACATAGTCTGTCGTCTATTTCCAGAGCGCCATGACGTGCTATTGCGAACGCCAGCAGTGTAGTTGTTTTTTCTGGGGAGGGACACCTTCATATGACGTATAAAACCGGACACTGAATTGAGGACGCCGTTTGAACCACGAGATCGGTAGACAGAAGGGAGTGCATGCCACGGAGTTAGGAAACGCCGGTAAGCAAGACCTATATGGTAGCTGTGATACGTACTATCCTTTACATTCAAGACATGTCGGCTAGAACAACTATTTCTCGGTTGCAACCATATTGCACTTGCCTCCGTAGGCACTTTTACTTATATTTTCTGATTCCTTCCTCTGTGGAACCCATAGAGGTTTTACTTCTTGTAAATTTTACCTTCAGATTTTTTGTCGTTTATCCCGTTTTTTTGCAGATGGCCGGACTTAGCCACCGAGCAGCCTTAATATTTAATTCCACTCCCTTGAGAACTCATCGACATTGCCAAATGTAAGATTCTCTTCATTTTTACGTATCTAATGTATAACTGAAACGATTTAGATCGCCTGGGGTCCATTTCAACTAATTGAGTGCTCTCATTTTTCTAAGCCTCATTTCTTTGTCATTTTTAGAACTTGCTACAAGAAAATAACTCCCCCTTAAGAAACAGCTATTTCTTCAACCAACCTTGGATTAACAGTGCGGCAGCTGTTAGCGTTTTTAGAAGGTGCGTATCCAATAAATAAATACAATCTTCTTGGAGATCTATAAGTGTAAGACACCTCCGCTTCGAGGCATTGTTTATGTAGCCGATTTCTCTTTGGATCCCTAGGGGTCTGGTATTAGATATCGAGAGCTGGCGTTTCAATTTTAAGACCTTCATTTGTTTGATTTTCTTTAGAAACTCACATGAGGAGAATACCCTATCTATAGAAATATCCGCTCTTGTCACCTTACTTCGTATCAAACAGAACGTTAGATGCCAGCCGCCAAGCAGGTGTGTTCTCACTACACTACTTTGTTACATCGAGATTGGGTTAGCCAACACCTCTAAATAGAGAATATTTTCCTTTTTACCAGCTGGACATAGAAAGGAATATACGAACTCCATCACAAATATTATTCCATCTTTCTGTATCTATTATGGGGTCCCTATAATAGGTAAGAACACTTTTCTTTTAGGCATAAATCAACACAAGTTAAGTTATTTATAAATATGGAGTTTTAAGACACCGTTATGCATCTTTCGGGTGCATGATATATATATACCCTGTCTACCCATACTGTCGATCTCTGGTGCCAATAGGATTTTAGAAACACAAACTAAAAAGAAAAACTCATTGTTGTATGTAAGTAGACGATCATATAAATCTGATACATCATGATTCCATATTATGGACGGAAAAGTGAAATTAGAAAATCTCTGTGTTGGTGTCTTTGTACAACTGTTTTCTTGCTCATCTAACAAATGTCTTTGTGTCCAGTACACCCCTATGTACATTCATTATGAATTTTGTTGTCACAACCTCTGGTTATGTGAGGAGTCTTTGAATTAATCATAATTATGCGTATTTACTCAAGTCTATCAACTTACCCCTTTTTACTCCAGTGACAGAATTTTGCCTTCTTCATATAATCTTTAGGTCCCCTGATATCTTGAAGGAATCTGTTAACAAGAAGGTCCTGAGGAAGGTGGCCTAGAGCCACCGAAACACGCGTCGACCTGGTGGAGGGGTCTCTCAATTCCCTTTTGAGACCTTAATATTGGCATTGAGATCGGGCCAACCCAGAATCTATTCTTCCCTTTTTCCTTTATTGGTGTAGTATGAATGAAGTTTGGATGTGAGGGTGTATGAATTTTTGAGTGTGTGTATATGATATCAAGTGGTGTTTTTCTCAAATTGTGTAATTGGTGTATTTACAATTGTTTTGTGATACTTTGTATATATTTGCTAAAAATCATGTCCTTTGAGTGAAAATATTTATAAAATATGCAAATGAGATAACGTTTTATATCGAACAAGAGAAAAGAAAAAAACATAATAAATACTAATAAAATAGTAATAAAAATGATTACTTGTTTCCTAGACTTCTGTCACATGTTTTGAAGTAATAGGATCTACATCACCTCTTGATAATTAGGGCCATTGTTGGAACAACCTCTTCATAAAGATTTCACAATGTTAATTTCCATAGGGACCTTTAGACACGGCTACAGCCCGAACGGCTGAATGGAATTACACCAAACTTGGCAAAATGGTAGGGCCTGGTATGCAGATTTGCCTTTGCTATGTTTTTGGAAATCCCTCCAGCAGTTCTTGAAAAAATAGAATTTGAAATTTTTCAAAAGGCATTTTCTATGGGACCTTTAGACACGGCTACAGCCCGAACGGCTGAACGGATTTACACCAAACTTGGCAAAATGGTAGGGACAGGTATGCAGCAGTGCCTTTTCTATATTTAGTGAAAATCCCTCTAGTAGTTGTTGAGAAATTTGAATTTGAGCAAATTATATATTGATATGCGCTCACCGTACGTGCACCGTACGAATACGGTACGCGAACCGTACGCGTACGTGCGCGTACGCTTACATGCGCGAGTGAGTTTCAAACTGTCCAAACCAGGAAGTGTTGGCCACCATCTTGTTTTTCAGGAGAACTGAGGCACAAGAGAGCCCAAAACAAGAGTGGAAAACACGAAAAGGGGGCAGGGTAGAGACCCCCCAACCCTCTAGCCCTTCTCAGGGGGTCCCAAAAGGACCCCCAAGGGCAAAAAAATTAATAAAATTTTTTAAAAATCACAGGGTTCGCGCACCGTACGCAGACAGTGCACATACCCCGCGATTTAAAAAAAAAAAAAAATGTTTGCACTTGGTGGTCCTTCTGGGACCCCCTGAGAAGGGCTAGGGCGTCAGGGGGTCTCAACACTGCCCCCTTTTCACATTTTCCACTCTTGTTTTGTGCTCTCTTGTGCCTCACTTCTCCTGAGAAACAAGATGGCTGCTCAGGTGGTCCCAGAAGGATAATAACATAAATAAACGTTATCCGCTAATGGAATTAGCATTTACAAAACATTTTAAATTTATTGAAAAAAAATATAGGTTTCACGCCTGATATAGTTAGGAATTAACATTTAAAAAACCTTGCAAATTCACTGAAAAAAACATAGGTTTCAAGCCTTATATAGTTCGGAATTAGCATTTAAAAAAACTTGCAAATTCACTTAAAAAAACATAAGTTTCAGGCCTTATACAGTTAGGAAATAGCATTTTAAAAACCTTGCAAATTCACTTAAAAACCATAGGTGTCAGGCCTTATATAGTTAGGTATTACCATTTAAAAAATCATTGAAATTGCTCCTATATAGTTAGTTGTACTAACTATATTTCGCGCCCCCGCAATCCACTGCTGATGATGTCACATATTACATCATTCATGACATGGTCAGTGACATCACTGATGACATCACTGATGACATCTCATTTGACATCACTGATCACATCACTGATGATATCATTCATGTGATAATACGATGCACCTCCTCCTACCTAATATAACCTTTGATACACCCAGTGTTAAATACAGACTACCATTCTTGAAACCATTGACACACCAATACCAGTCACTACATACACACTCACTGATTCCTAGGTCTACCCACACATTCACTCATTCACCCATAGAATCACTCATACATACAGTCACTCATCAATACAACACTATCATATGCACTCATACACCTATACAGACACTCACACACAGCCACTCATCCATGGAGTTACTCACACACCTAGTCAGTCATGCAAAGAATCAACCACACTTCCATTTCCTCAACTATACAGTTATACACACAACACCTTAGTTATTCAAACATATATTAACACATACTTACTCTCTTATACAATCACTGATACAAGTACACAATGATCCATACAGCCACTCGCAAATTCACTGGCTCTCATGTTTAGTCATTTATATATGCCAACTCTCACATGCACTGTGTTTTACATATGTACTTACTTGGACATGTAGCACTGAGATATCCATTCACTCACCAACACACCCATGCACACAGTCAACCGCCCATATAGCTGTTTCCACATGCACTCTTGAACTCATACACCTAGTGAATCAACTGCTCACACATCTATGCACAGTCACACACCTCCCAGCCACCCACACACACACTCAGTCTCCCATTCAAATACTTGGGCAACAAATCAATAACCCATATAACCACTCATATAGCTACTGATCAACACATGCAGCAGCTAACACAACAACAGACATACTGATGCACACGTTCAGACAGTTTAGTCACTAACCCATGCATTTAGTAAGACACATTTAATCACTCACTCATACAGTCAGTCACGCATCTACTAAATCCTTCATTCTGACACTTATACATCCACTCATTCTTCAATATGTAAAACATATTTAAACTTTACAGAAACACACAGTCACTGGATGATGTCATCAGTGATGTCATCAGTGATGTCAAATGAGATGTCATCAGTGATGTCATCAGTGATGTCATTTGAGATGTCATCAGTGATGTCATCAGTGATGTCACTGACCATGTCATGAATGATGTAATATATGACATCATGAGCAGTGGATTGCGGGTGCGCGAAATATAGTTAGTACAACTAACTATATAGGAGCAATTTCAATGGTTTTTTAAATGCTAATTCCTAACTATATAAGGCCTGAAACCTATGGTTTTTTAAGTGAATATATATATATATATATATATATATATATATATATATATATATATATATATATATATATAGCTCCAAACTCGCCTTTTACTTCAAATCCAAAACTCGAACAGACAAGCGTAGACCCAGGTTTTTGCATCATTTTATTTTGCCAATGCCGCCATGACGCGTTTCGGGAGATCCCTCCCTTGATCACATGACCTATATATATGCCAAAATACCAATGATTTCCGTATCCAAAAATATCAGGGACACCTTGAGTCGTTTGCAGATAATTTATTCCACAACTGCACAGCACCGCGTTTCGACTTTCGTCTTGATCACGCTAACAAGACTGGCAGCATTAGCATTCCCTCTTTCATTACCGACTCTGTTTTTCGTATATATATATATATATTTATAAAGATGTGAGATATCTTGAGAAATGTAAGAGTGGAGATGGGGGGATCTTTACCTTCTTCAACAAACAAGTATGAAGACACAAAAATGCTTCAGTGCACCAAAATAAGAAGCCTAGTTTTTTTACATTAAGCTCTATTATTTTGGACACTTTAAAACTTTAACACTTCTGTTATTTCTTTTAAAATGTTTCTCTTTACATGGCACATTTTTGAAAAAAATAGATATATGTTGCTTACCTAAAAATAATGCTGAATGAGGCTGATGATGAAGTGATTATCTTCTGTATTGGAGTTGTTGTAGTGGTGTCTTAAATATGATATATTGGTTCAGTAGAATCAAAGTGGTAAAGTTAATGTAGCGTGGGGGCAAAAGCACTCGAAATACTGCCCATAGCTTGCAATTCTCATTAATTCTATGCACACTGTTCATTGCAGCTCCATGCACCTCCATAAGTTCAGCACCGGGCTTGCAAAACTATTGTAAACCTAAGTCTAAAAACAGTTGAAATTCATTGCTAGTTGTGAGAAAAGAAGTCACACGCCCTGATTATGAGTGGGTCGAAGTTTTCCAACCCCTGTGCAAACTCAGTATGTGAAGGTGTCAGAATTGAGAGTTGATTGGAATTTATCACACTCTTTAAATATCGGGTACGATAAAGTCCTCACCCTTTGTTGCATTTTGACAAGTTAAACCTGCTGTAATTTAACTGGAAAACTTGCTTAGCATTTACTGTGGTATTTTGATTTGATAAACACCAAAATCTGCATGTTATTACCAAAAAACTTAATACTGCACTTGGTAGATTCTGAACCGCGGAAGGCGGATTTTATTGGGTGTGATAAATTGCACCATTGCTCTGACTCACTCATCATCAGATCCTTAATCGTTCAGCTCTGAATAGACTCAGAATAATGCAATAGTTGGCCTGAACTGGGCAACAAGTCCAGAACAGGGCCTTGCCTCAAACGAAGAGCATGATTACTGAGATAATTTGAAGCTGATTTACAGGGACAGCTTTCCCTTTTGGCCAATGCAAGCATCAGACTTTAGGAAGGTTCACAGCTTGCCCCTGACTCGAAGTTGCAATGTGACACACGATATCGGCTCCCATCACACAGTCACATGGTCAGTAGCCGATATCACACTGTTGCAGGGAAAAGGAGCTGAATAACCACTGGAAATAGTTGTTTTTCAGCTCATTTTCCGAGGCACTAATGGGTGTGAAAACACCCCAGGACATCAACACCAACCTCAGCAAGCTTTTTTCGGGGGAGGAGAAGGGGTCTTGGGGGCATGGAGGTGTTCAAAAGTGCCTCATAGGTACCTCTCTGCACGAGGCTCCTCCCACTCCAAGGCACCACCCCCTCCGCAGACAGTGAGTTTTTTTGTTCAAGTTGGCAGGTATGTGCAGGCGTTTCGAAGGACAATTTTTTAATGCCGGCATTACTGCCCCTGCAGTGCAGACTTGTGGGCACTTTGGGAACTCTATGGGTCTCTCGCAGTCTGTGCTTTAAATCGGCAGGTGCTCTCAGGTACTGAGGACTTGTTCTTCTTTTATTTAATTTAAACAGGCGACTACCAGCATTTCTCAGCAAGAGTGAAATAGTTTTAAGAGGAGAGTAGCAGACATCTCAAAAGCAAACAGGTACTCTGTGATAGTAAGTGCCTGGACTTCCAAAATTTCCATTCCAAGTACCTCTCACAATCCCAACACTGGGCAAACAGGAGGTGCCCAGTTTTTCCGTGGTTGCCTTAATGCATTGCTGCTTCTATTAAAATGTACTTTTCTATTAATGGGCAGATGGCATGCATGTTCCTATGGTTAGTTCAAATTAATTTTAATGCAAGAGGCAGTGTGTAAAAGCTTCCCCTGCTGCTAAAATCATAAGTAAAGGACCTATGAAAGTATTGTACTCACAAGGGAGTCTCCCACTGCCTTAGAGTTGCAGTTTGGCACTAAAATATCTAGGACTGTTTAATGTGGTGTGGACCTAAGACACAGTGCTGGTAAGGTAAACGACGACACCACACTGAGTAGGGAATAACAATACAGGCTGTCGGTCTGTCTAAATGCCAGACTAAAATGCTGTCCAGGCACAAAACACAGGCAATGGACTGATGCACTACTTTTGTCCTGCTACCATGCAATTAGATGAGAGTATGACTTTTACTGGTCTCCTGTAAAAAAAAGTTAACCAGCTATCTCTTATTTCTTCAGGTAATATGCGACAAGATATTCCGTCACTGGTTCCTGCCGAGCATTATGGGATCTTCGGTGTCCCCAGATTTGCTGCTGCGAATACAGAGGGCAGTCCAGCAGTGTGCTGAGCCAGTGGACACGGATGTGACCAGCAATGGGCCATCTCTCGCATCAGCCTCCCAGCTGTACAGCTTGCTACAGGACAGCCAAAAAGAACTTGAGAGCAATGGGGACATTTTCTTTTTCTTTGGGTTCTAAAAAGACTTGATTGAGTATTAACGACCAATAGATTCTGCTTCTCTTAACTAAATTATCCTTTGTTCTTGGAATTTAAGGAAGGTGATCAAAGTATATTAAAGCCACTTATTGAGCACATGGTGTTGTATGACACTGCTGTACCAGTGACAAGCATGATCTCTACACAGGTTGTATAGGAACCATCTCTTGCTCCGCACACTGAACTGTAGTTGCCCACTACGTGAAAAGGGACACCCAGTGTAGAGATAAAAAACTGTTATTTTTAACCAGTCTGGCATCTCTAACAATCACCACCAATAGACATCCCAGAAGGTTCCTTTGATGATGTCTGCTTGGGTTTTGAGACCTATTATAACATTGTTCACCTGAAGCCCCCTTTAACCAGTGCTGTGTAGAAAAGGACAGAGATCAGTCCATAAACAACGCCCTTCATTAGCATGAGGGGCATGAATCACCTTCCCAAGTTTGCTTCCCCGCTGCACATAAATGTAAGGTGTCATATCCTGCCAGAAACAGCCCGTAATGTCAAACTTGTTGCCATTCCATCACATGAAGAGCCCACCCAAGCTCACTGGGGATAGGAAGTTAAAGACAGATGTTGTAATAAGTTGTTTTATAGCTTTTTGAAGCAGCTCCTAAAATATCCCCCACACAGAGGTACAGCATGTGCCTGTCAGACTCTGCAGCTACAACCAGAGTGAAGAAAGAATGTAAAATATATGAGGTAATTGTGCCTCAAAATGATGCTTCCTTAACAAATTCAAGAACCCTGTAAAGTTTTTTTCCCTTTCAAAAAAAGTATCTACTCTGTTCTGGATTTTCGAACATCATCATCCAAGCCGCACAAGATGCGATGGTAGCGCATGGCATTACCATGACTCCGTTGTACACACCATCCTTTGGGAGCATGCAGAATGTGCCCCTAGTTGTTCCCTCGCTTTGACGGCAAGTTAACGCTAACTAAAACATGCCACTGTCCCTAACAGATGGAGTGTGTGTGTGCCTCACTAGCAGTGCTTAATTTGTACAAAAATAAGTGCCAGGGCCCTCGTCAGGTGGCCACTGTAGCTTGTACTACCCATTGCCCCTGTCAGCGCTGCCAATGAAAGTACTAGCACAACTCACTACCACACTCCTACAGGTGTGATAATTCAGACTATTTCAGCCCCCACAGCCATTAGAATGGTTTAGGCAGCAGGTATTTCTCCTTTTTAATGTGTATTGAATTAATAAATGAGTGTTGTTGTGCTCATTTCTATATTAAACAGACAGCGCCACCATGTGGCAGACCTTTATAAGTGCCGGTGTTGACAACTAAGTGCCGGTGCCGAGCACTGGAAACCAATGAGACAAGTTAAGCACTGCTCACTGGACTATCAGGGCGAAAGCAGCAAAAGGACCTCACAGTGCTCACCAAACATCCCTTAAGCCCCTAACTTGCAAGGACCATGGAAGAGGATGGTAGTGTAACTCTAGAACACAAGAAGTGCTTTCCATCTAAGGTGATGATTGCAATCAAAATGTGTTGATCAGTGTAGAATTCACAGATGTTGTTTGAACGAGTGGGTGATCACCCGTTATCAAATCAACTGAGATCACACACCTCTTTCACATTGTTCACCAAGCCTATGGCTCTCATTACCAACAGTTGGAAACATTCCAATACATTGAGCAAATCCCCTATTTGAGTAAGGGTTGGTAGTATGAGTGGTGTGGATTTGATCCTACCCGGTAATTACTGAGTTCAATGAAGCCCACAATCCCTGTTACATTTTGGTATGTCAAACCTATCAAGAATCTTACAGGGGAAAAAGGCACGTAGGCACCAAAATACTCGCCATGCCCCCTTTTCAGGGCAAAACTTATAAAAGGTGCTATATGTCATCCTCCTTCGAGAACTTTCAGCCACTACTGACTCATTCAGGTTGCGCTCCACACCACATGGGGTTGCATTCTGTCCTACCATGTTTGTACAGTGTCCTACTTCTTCATAGTTCTTATAACACTTGAATAATGAAAGTTTACATTTTGTGGCCATCCCCATGATTGTACAGAAGTCCTTGCAAGCTTTTGTATGCAACGCCTAAAGCTCGTGGAAGTGCCTTACTTAGCAAGCAGAGGACTAAGTTATTGTATTATTTTTTGCTGTATGAACCACACTCCATCACAAACACCTTTTAATAAAGAAGTTCATCTGAATAATATTAGTTTGTCAAATTCATCTTTAAATACATCTGACTTGATTGAAAAGCATATTATTGTGCACTTATTTGAAATGTAGAGGCTCAAAACGTGTGAGTGTGCCACAAACGACAGATCATAATTTAGAGACTTAGGATCTGCAGATTTGCTGGTGTCCATAACTCAGAAATCTGAAAGCACAAGTTTTTTTTACCATTCACAAGAGTAGTAAAGAGAAATTAAAGTTGTTGTTCACAGTGGATTGATTAGCAACAAAAAGGCCATAGGGAATGTTGGAAAAATGCACAAAATTGAAACTTTACAAAACCCCTTAGGGTAAAAATGTGGAAAGGCAAAATATTTAAAATTGTAAACCTCCAGATTTTCTGCTGGAATAGTATTTGAAGAGCAGGTATATACCTGGAAATACTGAGGAGCTAATTTACAAGGAGCTACAAGGCCATGTAAAGTCTCCCTGCATGGCCGTTCGTGAGCTTGTAAACATGGCCCCCTTTCACGCATTACTCTGTGTGAAAGTGGTGTTCCATGGATGTTGATGTGGGTGTCCTCAGGGGAGGCGTTAAAGCGCAACGAGGAGAAATACCTTTATTTTCCTCTTTTTCTGTTCTCCGTATGTGTGTTCCAGGAAAACACAATCATTTACTGTTTTTGTGCAGGAAGGTGTCTCTTCCTGCACAAACACAATCATCCCTGCAATGCAGGCACCCTTGCACCATGGTGCAAGGGTGCATGCGTTGGCGCTAGCCAGCCAATTGTGCGCCAGCGCAGAGAAAATCACAGGGATGCATCGTATTTCCTAATGATGATGCTTGGTGCAGCAAGATGGCTTACAGCGCCATTCTGCATCATTTTCTAGTAAATATGCCCCCATATTTACAAGCTTACATATCTTTGAGGATACGTCACTTTTTGTCGGCCTACATTGTTTTTTTCTTTTGTCGAATCGGCTGCGTTGTGCCTGTTCAGTCGTAAAATTGCCCATAAAATGGACGCAGTGGTATTTATGACATTTTTATAAAAATGGCGCATTGTTGGGAAGAGTAGGAATAGGTGTTAGCTTTCTATTTCACTACTGAAAGGTTCCTATGAGAATGTACTCAATGCATAAATTATGCAGCTTTTGACCGGACGCCAATGAAAATGTTTGTGGATTAGAAACGCACTTAATTGACACACAAAATATGAAAAAATATGGAAATTAAGGAAATTTAGCTTTTTACCAACACATCCAACTGGAAAGTTGATTGTTTTCCCTCGCTTTGAGAACTGGAATTTCCAGCACCTATCCCATAAATAATGACTGTCCTCTTATGTGCATTGTGCATTTTGATGTAGCAAATTGGGTGACGCTAGTCGCAAAATTGATGACGATCTTGAGGATTACCAGATCAGGTACACTCTCAGGTCCTTAACTTTTTCTCCACACTGGCCGAGTTGTAAAATATCATAGTCATAAATAGCGTCTAACATAAATATCATACCCTAAATATCGTTTACAGAAATATTGTCCCATTCGCAGGAGATTTTCCAAAATGACCTCCAAATGCAATATTGTTGTGAATGATATTTAATACATGATATGTATGTTTGGTGATATTCTGAATAAGATACTTGGGTACCAAGCCTACTAGTTGTCTTTATAATTTTGTCTGTAATTGCTGGGATAGTTTCCAGGTTGGTTGAAGATTGCTGCACGTTTGTGGCTTTAAACTTGGACTTAACCACATTAGCTGCCTACATATTTTATTGGTACAGACACCAAGACAGATGACTATGCAGCTGAAAACGCATCTTCACCAATGGCATAACAAGGAACTATTGAGTAACTACTGCCTTATACTCTCTGCATTATCTGTATAAATAAGAAGACTGGAGGTCCCATGCATTCATTTCTAGCTTCTGTTGTACATGAATTCAAAGATAAATTGTCTAACCCAACCTTCTTTCGAATTGAGGCATAAAAGGAACCCTGTGCATTACACATAAATGCCTCTCTTGTATTTACTGATAGTTCCTTTGGCGCTGGAGGGGAGCTTCAGGAAAATGTATGGTTGGTTATCTTTGGAAATGGGCCACTTGTTAATTCTACCATTCAACTTGCTCCCCAATTGCTGTCCAATTTCCATCTTATATGCACATTTTTTAAAAACATTTTTCCTCACAGTCATTTTTAAAAGCCAATGTTCCATTTATTTATTTGTATGGAAAGCCTACTTCATTTTATGAGGTTCACATCAAACGTTTCTTATTAATGATCTTTAAATAAAAACAACTAAGTGTATCCCAAATGTTTGTCATTTAACGTTTCTAATAGTGCGGAATTGGAAGCCAGTGCTGTTTAAATAGAGGATTACATTTAATCGACCAGACCTCAAATTATATTTTATTATTTAAAAGGTTACGCCTTATAACTATTGAATGCTTTTCTTGCACTTGTTTGGCAGACTCATACAACGTGGCATTGAATTGTAATAGCATTACTACAATATTTGTAATGCAGTTGCAGATGTTTACCAATATTTGCCAAGCTGATCCAGCCGGGAGATGTACAGTTGTGAAGTTGGCTATTTTCATTTTCTCCATATAAAAAAAAAAACATTTGTGACACTTTCCTTCCAAGAGGCTGGTAACTGGTTAGTCCAAAGATAATCATTCAGAGAAAGTATTGTTGCCTAGCTTGTCCATCTAATTTCAACAAATTGTTGGAGCCATCATAAGACAAGGAGCTCAAAATCCATTCATACCAACAACAATTTGGCCATGTACCAGGTAGGGATGAGTTTGAAACTAAATTGTATTATTACTAAGAACTCACACGATGATCGTCTTGATGGCCCTCAAGATTTCATAAGGGTAACACTGGAACATGAGTGCCCTGGATTATACAGAAGATCTATCTTCCGTACAGATTTTACTTATTATAAAGTAGCATCCGACACAGTGGATACAAAATCAAGAAGTTACAAAAAATATAGTGGCCCACGATGTTAATTGCTGATCATGTTGAAAAAGCAAGAGAGAAATCCTGATAAGAACGGATGCAAAATTGTATTGATCTGAAAATTGTTGCAGTTGGGAAAATAATAAAACACAACAATTTTACAATTGTAGAAAGACAAAAACATATTTTCCAAGACTGTTTTGGTAAAATAAGTTGTTTTTCAATGTTGGCTACACCAGTTTCGAATATTAAGGTACATAAAATAAGAACAAGACCTCTAGAAGCTGTAGTGGTAGAATTCATGTTAGTTGCATCTTTGAAATAAATAAGGGTACACATAACAGAACAAGCATTGGCACAGCTAATATGTCTTGCCTTTGGGACATTATAAGTGTTTAGCCATGCAGCACATTATCCTGGGTGCCACCAAGAATTGAAGAGCTATAAATTGCTACATACTGGTCATGTAGTGCGATGTGATTCAATAGTACATGCTTGCCTCAGGAAACATTTATGGACACATTTCAAGGCTTGTTAACGCACAGACAGAAAGACAAGTGCCTCAATGCAAGTCAACAGCACTTTGTGGGACTGCATCACTAGAGTATTGAACAGCCTATGAAAAAAGCATGGCATAGCAATAAATCTTACCTCCGGGACCTTTTAATTGTTTAGCCATGCAGCACATTATCCTGGGTGCTGTGCTGCCAAAGATTGAAGAACTATTCAATTACTACATACTGGGTCATACAGTGTGATTCATGGAATGCATGGTAGCCTCAGGAAAAAAATGTATGGACACATTTCAAGGCTTTTTAGTGCACAGACAGAAAGATAATTGCCTCAATGCAAGTAGTTTCCACTATAACATTCTGTGTGCAACTGCATCACTAGAGTAATACACAGCCTTTGAAAAAAAGCAGTGAAGCACTTCCCAATGGTGGGGAAGTCACATCCTTCCTCCCCCAGGCCTTTATTCACCAGGCACGCTTATTAAGAGTTTTCCATTGAAAACACTGCTCGCACCATTCTTTACCCCAGCCCTACCCTCTATCCCAGCCCCCTAGGTATAGGAAGCTTGACATAGCAACAACAACAAAATGCCCCCATTTGTAAGGTAGAGTGGAAATAAATAATAAACAGGAATATTGTAAGCATCACTTAATCTCCACACACCTAGAAACAAAGAAATTAACTGATCTTGTGTAATGTAACTGATGCTTTTTTAAAGCACTCCAATCTCTTTGGGTCAGTCGAGTTTGCACTCTATGAAAATGCCCCCCCCCTCCAAATTAATCTCATCTTGTGTAATGTAACTAGCGCTCATGTAAAGCACTACAACACCTTTGGGCTACTAGCATTTGCATTATGTAATAGATAATGTCTCACAGTCCCAGGGAAGATGCTGTGAATGAGCTTTGAAATTAGAGCTCTGACTGGAGGAGGACAACAGCAAAAGACAATGGGGCGGACATGCAGCTATGTGGGAGGGACGAATGCTGCTCCCATTTGTCAGTGAGAGGAGAAATAATGAATAAAAGGGACAGCGTTGGCTTCACTTAATAGCCGCGCACCTAAAAACAAAAAAATTAACCTCACATTGCATAATGTAACTAGCTCATGTAAAGTGCTCCAACATCTTAGGGTCGCTTGAGTTCACATTATATAAATAAGCATCAGAAAAAATGCAACAGGAGTTGCCTAAGCCTTGCCCTTAACTGTGATGCAAGGTAGGGCTGCTGAAGTTCCGGTGACCGAGGTTCACTAAAGAAACAAGCAGCGAAGCGGAAGGGGGTTGGGAGAAATCCTCACACTTTTAAGTCAGAGAAAATGAAAGAGGCAATTACGAAAACAGCTTCTGAAGTGTCTGACATTTCATCTTGGTATTTGAACGGGACGGGGAGATTAAGTGACAGGCGCCAAAGCTGAACCACTGAAGATGGACAAACAGTGACACGAGTTGGAATCAAAGAAAAAAACTGTCTGTGGGAGGAAACCAAACACAAAAAGGAGGGACAAAGAGGAAGTATTAACCACTAGCAAGCAAGCATTTTTAAATGACAATCGAAGGGAGAAAATAAAAAGGCGATGGCCGGGCTCGGAGAACACAGAGTGAATACAGCATGTCTCAAAGAGGCAGCTCATGCGCTGGCTGGGCTCAGTGTAAAAAAGGAGGTTCAGGGTTGGGGTCCCACAGGAATTTGGGATCAGTGCAAATGAAACGCAACAGTGTAACAGTGACATCACATTTTACTCATGTATTTGTCTGATTTGCAAACCCTTTAAGCATTGGATAACTGGATTACTGAAATGTCACCCACACATAAGCAATTTCCAGGTATCGTATTGTAGCTCATCTGCTATTAAGATACTATGCTTTCAGTATAAACTACCCAGATCCCACGATACTAAAACCTAAATAAATGGATACATAGATACATAATGCCTGCTTAGAATAAAATGAAAAACAACTCGACTTCAGTGTTGTTCTTATTGATGCTTATTTGGCATGCATGGCTCACTCCAAACAGGAGCAAGGAACCAAATACAAATTAAACCAAACTCTCCTAATGTTCAGGCTGATGCACAATTCATACACAGGAAGGAACACCTGTGAAAGGTGTGCTGATATGGTGTGCCAATATTTCTTTGAAGAGACATGTGCTTGGAACTGCCATACCCATCCCCTGTCTTTTGTTTAAGTTTGACTTGGAAGCTCGACATATTCTAGTCACCAATCTCAACATCAGCCAGAAAGAAAAGGTAATGGGAACAAATATAGAGAAGAACTACACAATGGTCTTCTGGTGGAAAGCTTTCCCTCAAGCCCTGTTATATCCGCATTGCGTATGGCTAGCAGGAAAGACCAAGTTGTTAGGCATACTTTGCTTAAAACAGCGCAAATACTCATTCCCCTTTTGTAGGCAACATGTCCTTCCCTGTGGTGCTCCTTAGTAAAATCCCCCTGCCTTCTTTGCTCATCCCTGTCTCCAGATGGAAGTCTCATCTTCTCATCAATTCCCCTGCAACTTCCTTAACAATACGTTTGCTGACAAAATAGCACCAGTCAGGTAGACATCACCAGTCTTTTGGCGGCATTTGCCTGCCCAACTTTAAATCTACTGACTTTTGAAAGTAGGAACTCCATGGGAACACTGCAGATCTCTGTATTTTCACATAGAGGGTTTAGTTACTGAAAAGAGCCAAAATCTCTATGTGAAAGCCTGGGGAAAATAGGGGATTACCTGGGACCAGGGCCGAAATTACAGATCCCCCAGTAATTCCTAATTTCCTCTTCTAATAATAATGTTATTATTGCCATTAATATTATTATTAATAACAACAACTACTATTTTAACATTATTATTATCATCAAAGAAAAGTGTTATAAAACTGAGACAAAAGATGAAGTTTGAAAGTGGTGAATTTAAAAGATGTTCAGAGCAAAATATTATACTGTATGGGCTTTTGGAAAGAATCAATATACTTATTGTTCTTTAAGAACGTGTGTGATCCACAAATCTTTACTTTATGCTATATGTAGAACAACATGTTATCTTGACAGCATACTAAAACAAATGAAAGCACAAGGGTGAGTAGTAAATAGCACTGTGCCTTTATTCCATAGCATGCTTACTCAGCCAAACAGCAAGCAGTAAAGTCATCAACAAGAAAAGCTTTGTTGTGAAATAAACACATCAGGAATCACAAACTGGGCCTCAGTTTCACCCCACACATTTTGTTGCATCTTTGGATTATCAAAAGGACTACTTGGCCTATCACTAAAATCAAAAGGGAACACAAATCAAATAACAAGACCATCTTCAAATACCGTGGCCTTGAAGAACACCCCATCCAAGCATTAGCAAACCATGAAGAACACATGAAAGCCAATGGATGAATAGGGCTGATTCAAAACCCACTCTCTCTAAATACATGCTTCTTTTGTACTTCTTTTTGAAGTATTAACGACAAACAGCCAAAGTTGTCTGCAGCTAGACCTTAAAAGTGAGGCCATATCTGACATCCTTTCATTGTCTAGCGGTCAGCACTAATATCAATTCTAAGGGCCAAATGTATGAAGCCTTTTAGAGTTCGCAACAGGCTGATTCACTGAATTGGTCCATTGAGAACTCAAAAAAGGCTTTTCACATGCGTCAAAACCAAATTGTGATTCAGTAACCTGTTACCGAATCACAAATTGGGTTTTTTGCGATTCGGTATTAGTAAGGGGGGGCTAACAGCATCCCTTCATAATACCAAATCTCATTGGTATGTATGAATGTTTTGAGAAGAAATGCAATTGCAAAATATTTGCATTTTACCACCTACTTCAAGAAGGTGGTAACCCATTCGCAAATAGGAAGGGGTTCCCAAGTGACCCCAAGCATCCCGTTTTCCATTAAGGAAAACGGGCTGCTTTACAAAAAAAAGATTGCCTTATTTAAAGTCAATCACAGATTTATGAATCCTAGAGGGTCAAAAATTTCGATATACTGCATTAATATTAATGAGGTAGGTCGGTTTGCGACCTGCTACAAATTGGTATTTGAAACTCATGGAGTTTCACACATTGGAAATTGCAATTAACTAATTGCAATTCTCAAAAAATAGCGATTAGGTAATCACAAATTCCAATTTTGATTCATGTGGCCCTAAATCTTTTGCTTGATTGTTTGACTGGCAAGTGCTTTGGCAGCCCTGCATGCCATATTGACCAACTCAGAACCCTGCAAATTGCCACCAACCTCATCCTGGTCATCCTACACCCTATCAGGACACTTACAAAGAAGCAACATAAAGAATATTCTTTATGTACGCTGCATCCTCTGGAATAGTTTTCCCCTTCACATCTGTTGAAACCAATCACTCACCAACTACAAAAATGCCTTAAAGCTTCACTTTTGCCAAAGCAATGCTATCAAATAATTCCCATTGTGCCAGCTGGCCTCACCCATGATAATCTCCTCCTATCCCATTTGAAGGACCAAAAACAATAAGGATGCTAAGAACCTTGTAAGTTAAGCTCTACATACTACATCAATAAAAATAACATTGGTCAAATCCAATGGGTGGAGTTACCAGAGATTTGAAATTGGAATCAGAGGGTCCCTTTAGAGATGAGGACCCACAGGGAAATTACAAGGCAATCAGTAAGTGGCAATTCTGACCTGATTCCCATGGTAATTCCTCATTTCCGCAGTGTCTAACCATGAAACACTATCTGTTTTGAGCAGTTGGAATCGCAACATAAAACACCACAAATCAATGGAATTTCTGGCGATCTTGTTATTTCAATTTGGCTGGTAACTCTTGTTACTGACAGAAAAGGGGCAAGAAATGACAGTGATAGGGCCTTGAGAAGTGTGGCTCACCGATTAGAGCTGCAGACCCTGAGGCAGAGGTCTGGCCCAGGACCAGGGTTCAATTCCTGACGCGGCAGGGTCTTGGGCTCAATGTCCACGGACTCGATAATTCTCGCCTAGGGGCCTACTCTAATCATGGGTCCCACTCTGCAACTCTGGGCAATAGCTTACTTAATCTCCACAACGGCCCCAAAAGCGCTAGGATGCCTGGCCTCACCTTGGAGGTGCCCAGTAAGGGGCATCTCACAGGGAAAGCCAGGAAGGGTTTCACAGCGGTATACAGCGCCAAGATACCTTCTAGGTGATAGTGCGCTTTACAAGTATACACACATTTACATTTACATTATTATGAGGTCCCTAAGAATCGCCCCGGTACCTCTGTACCCAAAAGAGTTACGGGTCCTGAGTAATAGTTACAAGGGATTACAAGTCAGACCTTGAGGGTCCTCTTGGACATGAGAATTTACATGGGGAATTAGTTGTTGTGATCCCGATTCCCCTGGTCATTCCCTTGTTGGGATGGAAAAGTCCACTTCATTGCAAAGGCATGTACCCCTGCCCTCAGTGCCTAACTTTACTGTTGTTTAGATTCCTAATGCGGATTTGTTTTGTCATTTGCAAACACCGATCACGTGTGTACCATGACATAGGCCTGTCTCATGGATTGAGGACTTGTTGGAACGGGAGTGTCGCCCAAAGCACTACCCTCAAAGTGGTAAAAGGCTACTACCTTCAACAATAGCTAAGCAGCATGAGCGAGATGGTGGCAGCATACCATGTAGTGCTCAGTAGTAGTGAATGTGACCTTGTTGCCCTGTGTCACTGGATTGAGGCCAACCGGTTCATTCACCTTTTAAAAGTTCTGCTGCTGAGTGATTAATTCACCCTTGGTCTACATCAGTTAGATGTAAAGTGCTGCCCAATGTGGGAGTAGTGACACTGTACTGGATGTATGTGTCCTGGGAAGGGTACATTACAGGGAGGTTGTATGACGTTTCAACGCATGCTTTTACCACGCATGCCTTTACAACGCAGGTATTACAACGCAAGTCGTTACAACGACTTGTGTTGGGGGCGCTGGACAGTGGAATAGTTTAATTTTCTATTCCAACTCCAGTCCCCGTGGATAGTAGGGAAGGTGTTGGATAGAAAATTAAACTATTCCCTATCCAACATTTTCTGTGAAGTGAAATTAAGCTGTCTAGATGCCAAATAAAAGTCAATTCGAGAGCATGTCTTAAACCGAGTTGACCACCAAGTAAATTCACATTTCTTTGGATTTTTCACAAGCCATGGATCACATAGATCAAATATTGTCATATTATTTAGCATAATCCGAAGGGATTTAGGTTTACATTGTAAATGAAGTAGAATCCAATTTAGGGTTCATCAGTAAATTTAAATCACCGCCTATGACCATATCCCCTCTTAATAGCAGCAGAGATTGAAACATTGCGTCATAAATCTGGGAGTTATCCTCTATAGGGGCATAGTAACTGACAAAAGTAATAAGTCTTTGTTGAGTTTTGAAACGGCATGAAGCCCAACACCATTGACCTAGATCATCCTGATCCGTCTGAACAACTTCAACTTCTAGTTTTTCATTAAAAAAAAAGGGCTACACCTCGTTGTGAGCTAATCGCACATGAGAAAATTTGTCACAATGGTTTCTCAGATCATGCAATGCTGGTTATTAATAAGTATGGGCGAATTTTGCGAATCTCTCGCTCGCGAATATTGCGGACTCGCAATCCGCAAAATCCGCGAATTCCCGCAAATTTGCGGATTTTTTTTTTTTATGTTCGCACGGGTTTCTGCAAGTTCGCGAGGGTTTTGTACAATTTCGCAAATTGCAAAATTGTACAAAACGCGTGCGAACTTGCAGAAACCCGTGCGAACACAATGTGCCCAGTAGGGTATGTGCCTCTTGTGTGAATAAAAGGTCAGAGAAATATCAGTTCAGCAGATGAAGAGAAAGAAGCTCCTGGTCACAGGAACAGAACGGGTATTGCGCTCGTGAAAGTCAAGGATGCAAAGCCTATCCAGCATCACAGCTGATTTTCCACGGTAGATTTGGGAAGAAGGCACACCTGTCCAGCCTCGACGACGCTCACGATTGTTTTTGGGCTAATGAATGAGTCACTGAATTTGAGCATCAACTAGTTCGAGCGACCATGTGTGTGCTACTATGCAATCGCCCTGAAGGGCGCAGGGGTCCCTTGACCGAGCTGCAGACCTGTGCCCAGCCATGCAACTATTTTACAATGGCGCCAGCAAGCTGCCAGCGCCATTGTAAAATAGTTACAAAGTTAGCTTGCACAGGAAGCAATTAGATAAAATAAAGCAGCACCTGCTTCGTTTTATCTAGTGGTTCCTGTGCAAGCTAACTTTGTAACTATTTTACAACGGCGCTGGCAGCTTGCTGGCGCCATTGTAAAATAGTTGCATGAGTGGGGGTTCAACTTTTGAACCCGTTACGTTCGCGGATTTTTTTTGCGGATTTTGCGGGAAATCCGCAAAATTTGCGGATTGCGGATTTCCCAAAAATCCGCAAAATCCGCAAGCGTAACGGATTTCCCGCTCACACTTAGTTATTAACTTTTTTCTGAGCCACAATAACATTAAGATACCTAAACGTTGGATGTTTAATAAATCTTACTTACAAGAGACAAATTGGGTGACGATACTTAAAACAGAGATTTCAGATTTTATAAATCGAAATTTGGGATCAGCCCCCATACACATCATTTGGGATTCTCTGAAGGCTTTTATTCGGGGCATAATCATAAGTAAAGACGCAGCTGAGTGGCACGCTGTAAAAACCATTAGAAACTCTCTTTCACAAAAAATTTACGATTTAATAATACAACGAAATTTGAATCCATCTCCTAATGTTCAGGAACAACTTAATGATGCAAAGCATGATTTGAATGCCTATTACTATTCACAGAGTGAAGAGGCTTTTCGTAATCAATCTCAACAAGTTTACGAAGAAAGCAACTTCACAGGAACATTTTTAGCCTGGCAGGCTAAAGCTCAAGCCGCTTCTAATATGATTCATTTGTTAAAATATTCGCTCACACATGTTGAGATTTCTAACCAAGCTGAAATAAGCTCTATAATGTTTTCTCATTATCATAATATATATAGCACTCAGCACACCATTGATCATCAAAAATTGCATAATTTTTTGGGAAGACATTTATTTTCAAGTCTATCCCTAGATGATCAACTAAATATGCGACGCCCATTTTCTCGTGCAGAAGTTGATCTGATTGTTAAGGACCTTCCTTTGGGCAAGGCTTGTGGTCCTGACGGATTCCCTACAGAGTTTTTTAAAGTTTTCTTCAATTCATTTGCTGATTTGTTTCTGCTACTATTAAATTCTATGCTCGAAGGCGGGCAAGTACCTGCATCTTTTCATGAAGGGACGGTTGTTAGTTTCTTGAAAAAAGGGAAAGACTCAAAAGACCCCAACTCATACCGTCCAATTACACTATTAAATTCAGATTATAAAATTGCCAGCAAATTATTGTCACTTCGTTTTAATTCTATTTCGGCAGATTTAATTCATTCCGATCAAAATGGGTTTATTATTGGTAGACAGCTTTTCACCAATACGCACTTTTTGATTGAGGCATTAGATTTCTTTGAGTCACAGGGATTACAGGCTTTGGTTTTATTACTAGATGCTGAAAAAGCCTTTGATTTGGGGGTTTGGGACACACTTTTTATTATTTTGAAATATTTCGGGATTCCACAACAAATTATCACCTTAAATCGTTTGATGCACAACTCAGTGAGGCTGTCATCCAGGTGGGAACTCTGGTCACTCCTATGAATTGTGTTGTGGGACAATCAGCTTTGAAGTCTTGCTTGCTGTGACAGACATCTTTCTTGTGGAAAGAAGAAAAGGAGAAGTGTCCATTTCAAAATAAGCACAATCCTAATATAAAGCTTCAAAAACAGACCCTATATCACATGTGGTGCCTGTGAAAGGACTATATGAAGGGGGTGTTGAATCTCCAAAAATGGGTCATCTCCCAAGCAGCCAGATGGACCGTGTGAGAATGGGAAGCTCTGCAAAACCTCTGTCTGAGACCAGGATTGGGGACCAAGACCTGCTAGACTCCCTGCTGGGTGACGGAATATCACCCAGGGAAACCAAGATCACCTGCCCTGGAGCCTGGAGCACCAAAACTTGCCTGCTTGCTAAGACCAGTATGCCCTGTGAGGAAGAGGAGAGCATTGCAGGTAACAAGGCCCAGTAGGGAGCCCTACAGTGAGGACTCTCAGTGAAGGTGTGAGGAGTCACCTGTGCACCAGTCAAGTTGAAGCCCATGTGCAGGTTTGTTTTCGGCGATCCCCTTATGACAGGAAATGGCTGCCATAGCTGACCCAATGTGAATTGCCGTATGGGTCTTGCTAAACCTGTACCGCTGAACTGCATCTGTATGCCAGAGAGGGCCACAGATAAAGTTATTACTTTGAGGAGTGCCAAGACTTGTGATAGTCTAGGCTGGGGCACTTGTGCTAGAAGAGTCTGTTCTCATTTTGCCACGTACTGCGCAAGGCCAGTATGACAGAAAGGGCTACTGGAACCAACATTGGCAAAGGTGTCTGGACAACCCCCAAATGAATGACTAAAGGTACAATCAGTGGTTTGGAGCCACACTGTGCGGGACCTGTCCTGTACTCACCACTGAGGACTGCCAGAAATGCCATAGACGATTTCAAACCATCACAGGCTCCGGAAGGGAGCCGAAGAAAGGATTCTCTCTGGCCAACCCACCAACCCCCCGGGAACCACCTCCATAGGGTAAAAGCCAACTTACCACACCTTCCAGAGCTGGGAGCTGCTCTGCCAACTGAGAGACCTTCAGCAATGCCACTCGAGAGAGAGTCTACACCGCTGAGTGCTGCTGTGTGGGCCTCGAGCAGGCTGACGTCTCCGAATTGAGCAGGACTCGCAGATGCCCTTTGCAGGCAACTGCTGCACTACATACTTTTCTGTGCTGCAAGAGCAGATAAGACATGAACTGAGCCAGTTGGGGCCCGGGGAATTCACTGCTATTGTTGCTGCAGCACCGTAGACACTTTTAACTGAATCCTATAGAGTCAAATGGGAACTCTTGAGTACAGCCTACTATTGGGATTCCCTGCATGCACCCACCAGTAAATGAGGAATAACCCTGCACATGTTACTCAAGGAGGGTGGGACAGAGATTTGCCTGACAACTGCTAGAGCCCCAATCTCAAGGAGATAGTGTTATTTCTTGTGAATGTTGTATTGTTGCATGTGTAGAGTTAGAAATAAAATACTACTTTTTCATATAAAAGCAAGTATTTAGCTGGACACTGATGTTTGTCGTACTGTGTGCACTTTGAGTAGCGCGCCATGTTCACTGACCTGTAACTACATCCCTGCCCAGCTACCAATGAGAATCAAGTGTAGAAGGGGTGCTTAGCCCAGTTGAGCAGGATCCATTGTAGGCTGGGCCCTGTAAACTAAGGAGTAAAAGGCCTCAGATATCACAGTTGTGTCCAGTAACCCCTGTGTGCTCTGTGGCCCTCTGAAAGGGGTCCTGACATCCCTATTTCCTAAAAAGTACCCGGAGACTACACCTGCTTGTAATCTCTGAGTAAAAAGCACCAATCCCATTGTGTTTCAGTTGCATTCATAATTCCGATGGGGCCAGTATCCCACATTACTCAGCCATTAAATTTGAAGCAGGACTTGTAATCAAGTATAAAGCATGCATAGCATAACATAACATAACATGCTCAAATACATATACTATTCAGTGAGATTACTAGCTCCAGAGTCAACCACCCATTCTACCAATCACAATCTACTCTGAGAGATGTCCAAGCAGCTGGTCAACCCCTAAACTGGGGATAATGATTGCAGAGGTAAAGGTCTCAGGCATGTGTAATGTAAGGTCAAATGGTTAAAAGGCTTTCCGATTGGATAGCGTAGGGTTATTATCTGCAGGATCCAAGTACAAGCAGTCAGACAGCATGAACAGGGCAGTTTCTTGCAGTGCTAAAGTGTTCCATTGGTTGAACCCCAAAGGAAAACAGCTGACCAAGTACTCATAACCCAAGTATCCTGTAGGGTGAGGCGATTGACATGTGCCCACCTTGGGTCAGGTAGTAATCGATGACTCTAGGTTGGGGAGAGGTGATGGAATGGTAACCTGGAGGCAAATACATGTAGGTATCAGGTTATCATTGGTATGGGTAACCAAGCCCAGGTAAGCAAACTTGTGCTTGGTCACATACCTGCCACAGGAGGGGTTGCCTTTTTTCTCATTTTTATCTTTAACCCTGACTAGGCTATAATTGGAAAAAAAAATAATGGTCCCTTTCAAAATATTGGAAACAGTTCTGTTGGTCAAGAACTGCAGTCCCATTGCGAATTATCTAGGTGCATCACACATTTAACTACCAGGACCTGAGTAAGGAAAAATTAATTTAGGTTAAATCCATGTAGTAAGGAAACAAAAGCGCTTATCAAATGTGCCTACAAGACCTATCATATTAGGCCTTGGTTCACATGGGCCAGCAACATCATAACTGACAGCTATGTATTCACTGACACCTGGTTAAAAAAATATTTTTAGTGCCAATATGTGGGGAAAGATTTAGTAGCACGTAGTTCTTTCTTAAAGTAGGACATTCAAATAATGGCACCATTTTGAGGCCAAGGGCCAGATTCATCAAGGTTCTGCGCTGGTGAATTGTAACAAAAAATCCAATCAATGAAATGTCTCAGAAAAGTATTTACTACCCAGCACAAATGTTGATTTGTTATTGAAAGAAGAACTAAAGTAACTCAAAGTAGAGATTTGCACGACTGTGCATCAAGTGAGTATCCCAGTGGTCATACATGGATGTTCCTATGCAAACACCCATGGTTTTTTATGCAAAGCCCTATCTACTAAAAAGGTAGACAGACGTTTGAACTAAAAATCACACTGCCTTCTCTCAAAACGTTGTATACATTGCATGTGTGGTGCAGTGTATAGCAAACATACAAGTGTTAAAGTATGTATAAGCATAGTATTTTGTGCTGAAAGGCTACTCTTTTCAGTACAATACCTATGATAGACATCACACAAACACTTGCACCATGCTGCAAGGGTGTTGCATGGTACAAGGCAGCCTAAGTGGGCCAGCACTGGGGGGGGGGGGGGGGGGGGAGAGACTAACAGCATCAAATCTTCGTAGAAATGGTGCAGTCCTGCTCTCCCTTTCGTGCAGTGCAAAGCATCGCTTTAGATGTAAAGTAGTCCTGGCCCTAAATCCCACCAGTTTGAGCACTTTTTAAGAATTCAAAACATAACGTACATTAACTTTACTTGCTTACAACCTCTGAAAATGCGAATGAATAGCTGGCAAATGTAGGGCCTCTGCTAATGGATTTGTCTTCAAAGAAGAGAACTTTCACATTTACCTCTGCGCAGACAAAACAGGCAGTGTTAACAGAGGATAAGAAAATTGATTGGGAAAACTCTGAAAAGCACCAATGCCTAAAGGAAATCTTCTGATTAAGCCAAGAGTGCTTCGTGTGAGTCAGAACAGGTGCCACATGCCAAAGCAGATATATGTCTTAATCCATCTGAGGGCCAACCCACACTTAATAGCAGCGACGTGAGCCCTTTCTTGCTTGTGGCTGTCGCTCACAGGGATGCAGTCCTAAACATGTCTGGCAGGATCAGACTGCCAGATCTACATTCAAACAGGAACAAAGTCACCCCCGAGGATGCACCCAGAGAACTTTATTTTTTTTTTAATTAAAGAGAGGATTCTTGTGCATTTGAGGGCTAACACGTCGCAGTGTGAATGTATTTGCAATGCTAAATCCACCTGCCATTCTACATTCACCCTCCTGCTCCCACGTCACTCTGCCAACGCACCTCATATGCACAACACACTCAACACAAATGACCACACACACCCTACCTCCACTACATCACACCCCTACCTGTCCTGCATACTTCCCAATACTCACTCCCTCAATAAACAAGCAACTGAAATTTAGCATCTGCTACATGACCTGCTCTTCCTGACTGATCCTGGCTGACTACCTCATCGGTTCCTCACCATTGCAAGGGCAACTGCCCCTCTCCCTGATACAAGTTTGCAAGACAGGACAGGACAGGACATACAGAACTGGAGGTGCATTCAATACCATCTTAAGAGAATCCATCCAATGCTCCATAACCTCAGAAAGCACTGACTGCAGCATGGAACACTTGGCCTTCAAACCTCTCATTGCCACCAACGGCATTCTGAGCAGTTCTCTTGTCTACTACCCTCCTGGTCCATTTGCCAACTTTTGCAACACCATTGTGGACTTCACCGCTCCCCTGTACCTGAACCTCAACTCCAGCTCTTTCATCCTCTTTGGTAACCTCAACTACCACCTTGAGGCACTCCCTGATCCCAAACATGACTGACCTCCTTGAGGGCCTGTCCATCCTCAGACTCACTCAGTGGGTGAAAGGCCTCACACACACACCTCCAGACACCTTCTGGACCTCCTCTTTACCTCCTCTTTCACTGCATCAGCAACATCAGAGTAGACAAGCCCACACCAATCTCCTAGTCCGACCACACTCTCAGCAACTTCAACATACCCATCCAATACCACTGCAGAAACACCATCACCAAATCTTCAAAATGGCACTGCAAAAAATTCTCAAAAGCACCCTGGTGTTCTGAACTTCTACACCAACAGTCTTGACACAACAACAACATCTGTAAATCCATCTCTAACTTCAGTGACAGGACAATTGCCTAGCAAATAATCTGGCTCTTTTCAAAGCCACAAGAACCAGACTGCAAGCAATTTGGCACACACAAGAGCTCAGGTTTTTTTCCCCTGGTCCAATGATTATACTGCTGGGGTTTAATCTTCCTGTTTTGTCTTTACTCTGGCTAGAATACCGAGTATGATGGCAGCACTATTCACTTTTATTTGGTTTCTGTGGTGTGGGTCTTGGAAGAATGCGTTTTCTTGCTGATGGGAGACGGAACCGTAACTAATGCAACCCCTGCCAGTTATATACTGTGACAGCAAGCCACTTCTTCTTGGCTTCTACACTTGAAACCATGGTGGAAAATGAGGACAAAAAAGAAAAAATAAAATAAAACAGAAGAGCTCAGGCTCAACAAACACTTCTGCAAACAATTTGAATGCAGATGGAGACAAGGTAAGAACTACACTGACAAGAGCACCTACAAATCGAACCTCAGATGCTACCATCATCACATCAGGGCCACCAAACACTATGTGCTCATTATCTGCATTGAAAGAAGCACCAACAGCACAAAGGAAATATTTCTCAAGTGAAAAACTTTACCTCTCTGAGAGCAAGATTCACCAGCGTTACCCCCTGTCACATCCTCTGCACCAAGCTGTCCCCATTCTTCAGCAACAAGATCACCAGAGTCTGCAAAAACATCAGGCATTCCACCCATGCAGCCCTCGTGCCAATGTCTACTAGCATCCAGAGGACCACCCTTGCCTACTATCACTACTCAAGAAACTGAAACGGCTATGTGGTCCATACACTCCATAGCACCCTTGGACATCTACCTCAACCCTTTCTTCATCAAAGGACTGGTTGCCCTCAGCACAGACCTCACCTCAATCCTGAAAGACTCAACCATCACAGCCTCCTGTCCAGGTGCCTGTTAATATGCTACAGTATTCCTCCTCCTGAAGAACACTTCAGCAGAGCCAAAGACACTGGCCAACTACGGGCCTATATTCTTGCTACTTCACCCAGTAAAAGTCAGGGAAATGATGACAAACAAATACATAGCACCCACCTCACCTCCTCAACACCATTCATTCCAGGTTCAGGTCCAGCCACATTACAGACACCACCATCATCACAACCATGAATTACATTCGAATGATTATGAACAGAAGGGAGGCCAATCCCCTCAAACCTCCTGATCTTGTCCCACTGGATCTTCCATACCCTTTGACACCAACTCCCACCCATCCTTATCCTTGTACAAAGCCAGCATCCAAGGTCCTGGCAGGCCACAACCTGTCTACCAACCTGTTCCCCCTTCACCTGCAACCCTCATCTGCGGAGTTCAACATGGATCCTCACTGCGCCCCACTCTGGTACAATGCCTACATGATCTCACCCCCAGTATCATCTGCACCCAAAGAATCCTATGCTGATGGCGCTCAGCTCATACTCTCCTTCTCCGACAAACACGGCCTGAATAACGGAAGTCACCAGACAGGCGAAAACCAACTGCCTAAAGCTCAACACAGACATGATAGGAGTAGTAATCTTCAGCAAAGACGCCTCGATCTGGCACTCCATCTGAGGCCCTATTACAGATTGGACACACTTTTCTTGCTTGCGGCTCGGCACACCCTTAAGTTGGTGTTACGTGGGCAAACAGGGAAAGTGAGCCCCTATTATGAAGAACATGCTGCCCTTAAGGCAGCCACGAATGTTGCTGCCCTAGGGGCAGCACATTCAAGTGAAATACATTCAAGTGAAATACGAAGCTGCAACCCACCTACACTTTTAAGAGGGATTAGAGATCTCCTTGCAGGCGGGTGCAGGGAGAAAGGGGATGTCTGGGGGTCCCATAGGCCCCTTTCATCCCCCTGGAGGGCTGCCATCAGGGTGCCCACTGACAGTGTGCCACCTTATTGTGGCACACTTTCAGTGTGCCTCCCAACAGCTTCTTTACCTTTTTGCCCACTTCCATAATATGGCACGGGCGCAGAGGTAAAGAGATTTCCTTATTTCATGAGGCCACGCCCCCATGCAAATGATAGAATGCCCTCTTGACACAGAGCTTGTGCTTTATGTGTGCCAGTGCTATCTGCATAACATAAGGGGCAACACAAGTGTCTTCAGCCCTTTCTGTAATACAAAAGTGCCCCGGGGGCACACACAGCGGACACACATGCCCATTGCAACCCTGGGACACTTCTACAAAATGGCCCCTGGTGGCCTGCAGATTTGGGACCCGCACCCCTCCTGGAACCCATGCCAAGAGAATAGTAATTGACAACCAACTCACCATGACCGGCCAAGTGAAGGAAGTCTCTGTCTCCTGCTTCTACACAATCAAGATGCTCAAGAAGATCTTCAAATGGCTCCACAGCAATACTCGTCAAACCATCAACAAAGCTCTCATGACCAGCAAGCTGGACTTCAGCAAATCACTTTATTCTGGAAACAAGGTTCAATTGACCAGAAAATTCCAGAGCACACAAAACTCAGTAGACCAGGTTCTCCCTCAACCACCCACCCCGCACTTACATCCCCCACACCTCAAAGACCACAAATGAGTACTCTTCAGACTGCTAATGAACACATACAAAGCCTTACACAACATTGGCTCCACGTACCTCAACAACATCATATACTTCCACAAATCTACAGACACCTCACGTTAGCTGGACTCCTACTAGCACTCCCCGGATGCAGAACCAGGTAGGGTGGTTGGGCCTTATCCTTCATCGTTCCTAAAGCATGGAAGGACCTCTGCCCCTGCACATCGGGCCTCCTCTTTATTTCTTGAATTCTGTAAGAAACCGAAGATCTGGCTCTTCACCTAGCCTTGACCATGACTCGTCCCATACAGCTCCTGCTTCAGTACCAGGATACCTTCCCGTGTGTGTTTGGCACTATAGAAATACACATAACATAACATGAATGAGATGCTGAGTGCAGACCACGTGCCTCTCAGGAACTATACTGATAAACAGGCCCTCTGCCCCTCTCTACTGGCATCTGATATCCTCAAAGCACCCCTACTAGGCCTCAATCACTCACTTTGAGTATTACGATAGCCTCAATCCCCTGAACCCTTAAGATACCTTTCACTAGTACCCAGAGTGCCTGACCTGGCTTGCCCAGCCTATTAGACTCCAGGCCAGTCTACACTCAGTGGCAGAGATAATAAAATCCACAGTCACCTGCAACCAGCGTCCAACACGGGTCTTCACTAATTCGCAGCTACTGGAGAACTACGGCTGCCTTTCCTTCAAGCAAACTGTGGCCCTCATTTATGAGGTTTTGCCACAGAGCAGCATAGCAGGCCTTACTGCTGCGCTGTCCTACACCAAAAGAACAGGACTGGAATGCTCCATATCTATCAGATTCCTGTCTTTTTCCTCCGTGCCGGCACACAATTGGCTGCTGTGTGCAACGCAGGCACATTTGGTCCATGGTGCAAGGGTGCCTGCGTTGCAGGGATGATTATTTTTGTGCAGGAAGGGAAACCTTCCTGCACAAAAACAATCACAAGAGGCTTTTCCTCTATCTATGTGTGCTACAATCTGCAGCACACATAGAAAAGGAAAAAGAAGAAATAAAGATAATTCTCCTCGTTGTGTCTCCCTTATGCCTCCCCTAGTGAGGCGTAAGTTTTTGGTGCTGCCTCAGATTAACAGTTTATCATAAATGTGGGGCTTGTCAAAAAGTCATGGATTTTGCTGGGAACGCCCCTAGCAACACCCATTGCACACCCCTTTAGCACAGAAAACTGCTAAAGGGAACAATATTTACGAGGCAGCATTAAGCCAAATAAAGTGGCTTAGTGCTGCCTCGTAATTAAATGGAGCAGGCTCCTGTGCCACAGAACATCGCAAAAAGTGACATTCCGGCGACGCGAGGGGCCCTTATAAATGAGGCCCTGCGTCTTTAGGCCTGACTGTGGGAAAATACTAGTACTATAGAGAAAACTTAATATTGTCAATTTCTGACATGACTTTGGTATCAAACTGCGTGCCAGAAAGATGTAAACATGTGCGCACAAACACACACACGCACCCATTTAATTATATCAACCCTCACATATGCCCATACTTATTTTTTTACATGGTACTTGTTCCTGCAGTCTTACATTTTAGTAACAATATTAATCTGTCTTCTGCACCTCATTAAATGTCAACCTGCAGGTTTCAGGTTAGAATTGTAATAGGATAGCTCAATGGGGTTATGTGGTTATTTTAAAGGTCTTTATTGAACCTGTAAATCACAAGTTCTGACCCTGAAAATAAATTCATGTTGCTCTGTGTCTGGTGTAAAGAACTGCGTTTGAATCTTCGCAGGGCAAAATTACGTTTTAGTTTTTCATATGACATTGATAAAGTGAATGCAGTAAGTTAGGTACTAGTACTTGTGGAGAAGTGTGGCTCACTGGTTAGAGCAGGCAGACCCTGAAGCAGAGGTCAGACCCGGGACCAGGGTTCAATTCCCGACACGGCAGGGTCTTGAGCTCAAATGTCCATGGACTCGATAATTCTCGCTTTGGTGCCTGACCTAATCAGGGGTTAACACTATGCAACTCTGGGCATTAAGCTTGCTTAATCTCCACAACGGCCCCCCGCGGCGGGATGCCTGGCTTTCACCTTGGGGATGCCCTGTAGGGGCTATCTCACAGGGAGAAGCCAGAACGGGTTCCCAAGGCAAGTGCGGAGATACCCCTTCGGTGGTCGATTCAGGCGCTATATAAGAAACATAATAATAGGTAGTAATATTATGAAGTGGTAAAACCAATAAATTTAGTTCGGGTTGCTTACCATGAAAAGTCATTGTAGGGTTAGTTAGCCGTAATCAGCTGCCTACATGATACATTACATATTATGGAAAGTGCATATTTGTCTTTTTTGGCTCTGAAATGGGCAAGCTGTAACACAACTGTTCTCTCCTATTGCACGTTTTCACGTTTGTCAGTGCAGCAACTGTGAAGTGACAGCCAGAGAGCACCGTGCTTTTCTCTGTTGAGAATGTGGATGTGTCCATGAGGGAGTGTCACAGCTGGATTCCCTTTGTCACATATATTGTCACAATGAAGACAAGAAAAGGCTGCAATTAAAGAGACAAACTTTCTCAGTTTTTTCATGTACCCCTGGGGCTCTGCTTTATAGGGTGAAGAAGACTGTAAGAGCCTTTGACCCGCAGGCATGGTAGCCACTGCGCACACAATTTGGGTTTTCTGTTTTGGATCTGATGGCATCAAAGGGTGTTCAACCCCTCTAATCTCTGCGGGGGCAGGGGCGGCTCTAGGCTCATGGTGGGCCTGGGCAGGGAGCGTAGGTAGGGGGGCCCTGAAAAGGTGGTCCGGGCTGGGCGGAGCACAGAGGCCAGTGAAGAGGGGGTGGTCAGGGTGTTTGGAAGTGGAACAGAGCCGGAGGCCACCAAATCCCTGTCAGGGGCCGCCACTTAAATATGTATCCATCCTCAGAGGATTATTATATTAAGTATATATATTGGCATGGTGGCCCCTGGGGTTTGGTGGCCCTGTGCAGGTGCACAGCTTGCACATGCCTAAGACCGCCCCTGGCGGGGCGGCTGAGGAAGGGTATCACAGTTTGAACACTCCGGCCCTAGACCGATCACAGAGTGCAACAGTGATACTCCTACAAGCTATTTTAGTCAGATTAGTTATTCCCTAGCACACTGATATTCTGCCCCGTCCCTACCTTCATCCCCTCACGCGTAATGGGACCAGATCTATTTCACAGAAAAGGTCATCTCCTTGGAGCAGGGTGTCATGCTGGCATATGATATAGAGTGCAACTCCATGAAAGTACAGGTCTTCACTTCTATTTCACTATTTTACTGGACACCTGTTACCAAATCCGCAGTCCCCACAAGCTTGAGGATCATATAAATTGCCGTTTTTGCCAATTTTTACCTATTTAATAAAGTAGGAAAACACCCTGAAGTAAAAATCAGGGGGCACATTAACAAGCCCCGTGCGCTAGTGGTGCATCACGTTACGTGACGCACCGGTGGCGCAGTCTGCTGAGTGATATTCACAAGCACAGGTAAAGTCACCCTGGGTGACTTAACCTGTGATTGTAAATATTGCTCCTGTTCACGCAACCCTTTGCTTGTGAGGGGCGTGCCATGGGTGTTCCTGTGGGTGTTACCAAGCAACACCCATGTCCACTGATGCATTTCCAGATTTATGAAAAATCGTAAATCTGGAAATGCGTCAAAATACTACGCCACCCTAGGGGTGGCTTAACGAGGAGAAATGTTTTCATTTCTCATCGTTTTTTCCTCTTTCAATGCGTGCTGCATTCTACAACACACATTGGAAGAGGAAATCACCTCAATTGATTGTTTTTGTGCAGGAAGGTGCCCCTTCCTGCACAAAAACAATCTCCCCATTAAGCAGGCATCCTTACACCATGGTGCAAGGGTGCCCACACCGGTGCATGGCAGCAGTTTGTGAGCCAGCGCAGGGGAAAGCACAGAGAGGCGACATATTGTTGTAAATATGTTGCATCCCTGTGGTACGAAACTATCGCAGCCCGGCGCAGCAAAATGACTTGCGGCACCACGCTGCGTTAGTTTCTTGTAGATCTGCCCCACGACAATGTTCTATAAGTTAAATCAATAAAGACACTAACAATAAAAAAGTATTTTCACACTGCTTTTATACTATTTTTGTATAAAGCTTGCATATACAAACTTAATTCATAATATGTTTCCAGCAGAAAACCACACTTTATTTTCTATGCCTCTATTTGCTGGTATTTTACTTAAGAAATTCCGCACATTGCTATACATTTTGACACTCGCTGAATTAATGTAAAGTTAATTTCGTAATTACATCTGCAAATGCCTCTCCCATAATAGTCACAAAACACACTTAAAGAGATGTTAATCTTGTGGAACCACCCACACACAGAGTTTAATTTCTGTGTTGACTTGCTCGTGCAGCAGATTAGTAAAAATACAAAACACCAATGGAGAAGTTAAGCAAATTAATATGAAATTCCCACAAAATAAACTCAAAACTACATGGTTATGTAAAGTAAAATATGGGGGATCCTAACGAGAGAAAAATTAACAAACTAGAACTAGGTGTGTGATCTTGAAGATGGTTGAAACCCTCCTGCAAAATTAATTCTTAGAAAACACAAACAAATGCTGACACCGATAGACGTGTGGATGCACGAGACAGTTCTTTACATGTAGCTTCTGTTTGATCTGACTGCCCTGAGTACAGGAACTTCACAGTCGACATGATGTTGCACGCTATCCTAGGTATGTATGTCATTATGTATCACTATAGCTGAGATTTTAAAAACAATTTCAATTGAAAAGTCAGACTTCCCTATATTGTTTACTGAAATTGACATTTCAATGAAAACTATTAGGATGAAAACATTTTCAGTTAACAATGATTTGATTTTGAATGATACCCTGCTACCCTCTTTGGAAATATTGCTTTTTGGTGTTTTTTCCCAAATGCTTTATAGAACTACCTGAGCATATAACCATACACCAAAACTTACGCTAATCTTTGATCCTGACCCTATTATGAACACTCACCTCACCCAAACTCAGCTCCTAACCATAAGCAAAGCTATAGGCATAACCATAACTGTGATTGTATCCATCCATAAGGTAGTGATAACCATCCCCAAATCGTTTTTTCTTGGTTATCCCCAAACACTAACCCTAAACTTATTTTTCTAATTATTTATTGAGCATAGCATTTTCCAAAAAGGTGTCATCTGTTTCAATAATACATGCAATAAAGTCCCACACAGCAGTTCATAGATTCTTCCTGAGTTCTAAACACTTAAAACATTATCTGAATTCCATATGGAGGTATTTCCAGACAGCCGCCACCTTAAAGGCGAATGCCATGCCATCATGACAAGACTCCCATATCTTTTTATCTTCGGAAAGAATGCCACTGTAGAGTATAAAGTCGTTCACGGTGCCTACCAAGAAAACAAACACTGAATAAAAAGATGGTCTTTATCGCAGAGAACTATAAAGGATAATGCCTTCTACTGGCAAGAGGATAGAGGAATATGTGTCTTCTCCGGGAGGGAAAGACAGAATTCTCCTTAAGAATTCATAATGTAAGAAATAGGAGGCTAAACACGTTTCCACCTGTGCTTTAAATAAGAGTTCATCATTCTATCCCACTCCAAGGTTTTACACAAACCTCATTTGAAGAGACAATAACCCATGATACACACAACTACCAATAACCACAGACTGTCAGGGTTTAGACTGCGCGCCTAAGGTCAGACATCATGGGCCAGATGTAGGAGCCCTAATACCGGTCGGAATCGGCCGATTTTGTCCGTGTTCGACCGGTATTAGGGTTTTCAGATGTAGGGGCATGTTATTTTAAGAATCGGTAATTTTACCGATTCGGTAAATATACCGATTCTGTAAAATACCGAATTGGTATAAGTACGGAATCGGTAAATCCATATGTAGGTGACACTCATAAGAGTGCCACAGGCCCTTAAGAGTCGGTATTTCACCACACAATCCTATTGTGTGGTAAAATACCGAATTCAGGCGTGCATGCACATCTGTGCATGCACACCTGTGCAATGTGACACACAGACATGCCCTTAGGGCATGTCTGTGTGCCACATGGCACACATGCCTGTATTTGGGGTCCTAGAGGGTGTCAAAGTGACACCCCCTGCACCCTTGCTGGAATCGGTATTTACCGAATCGGTAAATACCGATTTGGTAATGCCCATTGATTCCTATGGGCCTCAATGCCCATAGGAATGAATGGGCATTTCCGAATCGGTATTTACAGAATCGGTAAATACAGAATCTTAACAATTCGGTATTTACCGATTCTGTAATACCTACACCCCCCCCCCTCTATTTTACCACTTCTTAAATACGGAATCGGTAAAATTCGGTATTTAAGAAGTGGTAAAATAAAATTACCTACATCTAGGCCCATATTATTTATACTTTCAAAATCCCAATCATCAGAAAATGTACTTGCTTTTACAAAGTCACTTAATGACACCTTGAACTGGTGAGGATATTTCAGGATTTCCACCGGGCCATATACTTCATAGTCAGTCTTGTCCCATACTACCCCACCGGGTATTGGAATGGCTGTGACATTTACTGATGACAGTCCTCTTTTCTTCACGTGGGATGATTTGTGTGGTTTTAGAACTAAGTTGATGTTCTGACTTGCTGTGTCCATTGAATTGTAATAAATGTTCCTAAAATTAAAACCAATATTAGGCCTAGTAGGAGTGTAAGTACCCCTGATATAATCCAATGCTCAATCAATGGTGCATCCAGATATACTTCTTTGATTTGATGAAAGAGTTCTGTTGCTTGTTCTTTAAAAGACTTTGTTACTGGCGTCACTTCGGGGTTGTTTTGATCTTCAGAAAAGGTATAGAAGTTGATGAAGTACTCAGAGGCAGTTCTGTCAATTGTTGGAATTGTTTTCTCAATTTGTCTTTCGGTAGCACATTCTGATGCCACATCATTGTAGACTGGTGTTTCATGACAAACTTTTTCAATCTGTGTTTCAAGAGGCACGAGTTCCATGGCATTATTGCTTAGTCCCTCTCTGTGCACTGCAGGTTTATCAAATGTGATTAGTCTTTCAGTTTGAACCTCTTGGATTGTTGCAAATTTGGGTATTCTGTTGTTTCTTGGGAGTCCACTTGACCTACTGTTTATCATAGGCCACATGATTGTGGTTTTACCAGGTCGATTGATACAACTCGGTTCTCTTTTTTACCAGCAAGAGGCGGTAGTACTACTGATCTTGTTCCGTTGATTGCCAAGACAGGTACTGCTTTTCTGTAAGAAGGCCCAAATTCCTTCTTCACCGCTATTTTTTCTCTGACTAGATCCTCAATCTTTGGAATCCAGACAGGTCTTGCTGGGGCTGGTGGTGCCTCTTCAGTAGTAGTTGGCTGTTGCTTTAACTTTATGTTGCTTAAGGATTTTCTTGTTTCATTTAAGTCCTGTAAAACAGCCAAACCATCTTTGATGTCAAAGTCTTTATCTTTTACCACTGAAGCCTGACTATCGAGGTCTTGAACATGCATTCTTATTCCGAACAATAGTTCGTATGGGCTGAAACCTTTTAGAGAATTTCTTGGCAAGTTGTTTAGACTAAGTTGGACACTTATTAAATGTTTGACCCACCCATCACCCGAACCTAATACCCTCTTTGTTATAGATTGCTTTATGTCTCGGTTTTTTCTTTCCACTACACTGTTCCCCTCAGGGTGTGATGGACAAGAGTATCGCAACCCAACGCCCATACTGGCCATGGCCTCCTTATAAGCTCGAGAGCTGAAAGCAGGACCCTGGTCAGAATGGAACATGGCAATTGAGTATGTGCCGATAAAGACTCGCAGATCTTTTGTAACAGTTTTGGCGTCAGCCGAGCGCTGGGGCCACATTTTTTAAGTGAATTTTAGTCTTAAATAATTAATAGGACGCTGGATTGCATATAGACAGCATTACCCTGTCTATAAACGGTAACTGGGCAACAGACTGGACTGGTTCATTACTGCGATCTCTGTCACATTCGGGACAGTTCTTCACATATATTTGATGTTGCACGCTCACCAGTACTCTGATTGTAATTCAGTCAGAGATTCCTTCATCTGTTTGTGCCTTGGACCTTCACCCATGTGTGCGTCTGCTATTAATAACTTTCTCTGGTTCGTGTTTGGAATTACCCTATCCCCCACTCCAGGGATTCGAGCAAAAGGAACGGAGTTTGCATCATTTATGTATGCATAATTGAGTGGATAGTTTATGGGTAGTGCTGCACAGTCGCCTTTTAAGGACGTTTTTACTGCCATCATGGTTTCCCCGTCTATGTATTTTTCTGAACGCTTTTTTGTGGCTACGAAGCCGTTCTAGTTGCTTCCGCTATGGCTGTATTAGCCAATGAATTCCCTGCAACGTGAACGCCATCACGTTGATGACTCAGAGTGTGTATCACGTGAGTCTTTTGTAGTTCTTTCTGTAAAAGAACTACCTGTTTCCAAAGCATTTTATGCTTGAATGTGGCACCTGTGTCATCTTTGTAATCATTTTGAACCCAGCTCTGTAATTTGTTATTGTAAGAGTTGACGCAAAAATGCGAATCGCACACGATTAGTGTCGGGAATTCACGTTCTGCATTTTCAAGCGCCATCTTTAATGATCTGATTTCAGCTCGCTGAGCCGAACAGTTTCTCAGTGATTCAGTTTTTGATATTTTCGGTCTGAATTTACCGAACAGCCAGGGACCTTTAACAATTGCCCAGGCTGCATCGTACGATTTGTTTTCTACATTGTAGTGCTGTACAAATCTGTCTGTGTAGATTATACAGGAGTACTGTTGTAGAGGAAGAATTTCGATTGGCAGAGGATATTCTTGTTCATAAGTCAAAGCATTCAGTTTTTTCATGTGCGGGGCGAAATAGTATTTCACATCTTCCGTGCCAAGAGAATTTACACACTGTATCCATTTCGGATCCAGTGACACTGTAGGCAGGTTTACTGGGCTGAATAGCGCCTTGAAGGCGGATTCCGCTGTGAGGACATTGATCCTTTTGCCATGTGCTTGTTCTCGTTCATTCGCTATTGCAGTTTCTACTGCTTTCACAGTATTTTCTGTGAGACTGAATGTTTTTTCTGCTTGTGTGTACAAGTGAGATTTGTAAGCTATTGGTACCTTTTCTCCCTCATTAGAGGTCAGGTATGTGAATCCGCATCTTCCTGGGATGACTTTGATTACAAGGATTCGTGTATTGTCACGTGTATCTAATTTTGTTGTTGCTAACATGTCTGTTTGCAGTGATCTCAAAATTTCTGGGTGTTTTTGAGGCTAGTTGATTGGTTTAAAATCAGGATTAATTAGTTCGTAGAGAGGTTTAACCCTCTCCGCATAATTTAGAATGTAAGTTCTTCCGAAATTCAGGAAGCCTAGAATCAATTGTAAGTTCTTCAGCGTTTTTGGTGCTTGGAGTACAGCACACTTCTCTAAGAAGTTGTCCGCTAGGCTTTTTCCTTAACTTGATAATTCATATCCTAAAAATAATACTGTCAGATGGGCAATTCGAGACTTTTTAAAGTTGAATTTGTAACCCTCTGCTGCGAACCCAAGTATTATGGTGTTCACCCTTTTCAAGTGAGTCTCCAAGCCGTCGTCTGTTAGATAAATATCATCGACGTAATATAATGCCTCATCATCATATATTTGTAGTAACTCTGTTACTCTGGCAGAAAATTATCCTGGGCTGTTCTTGAATCCCTGTGGGAGCCTACAGAACATTTTCTGAGACCCCATTACTGAGAAAGTGGTCAAGTATCTGCTTTCTGGTGCAATATTTTGACAAAAGAAACCAGTAGATATGTCTAATGTCGTTTTTTTTTTTTATGAACTATGTTATTCATTAGTGCAGCACTATGCGAATTTTGTACTGCAAATGTTTTGCAACATGAGTTAAGGTGTCTGTAGTCCAAGACTAGAAGATATGAATCGTCCGGTTTGGAGACAGGAAACAAAGGATTGTTCATTTGAGAGGTGCATGTTTCAATCATCCCCTGGTATTCAAGTCGATCTAAAATCTCCCTGACTTGTTTTTTAGCTTCTTGCTTAATTGGATACTGCCTTTGTGCAGTCGGTTGACTTTTTCACTGGATTTTGTGAGGAGGAGAGTCCTCATCCCATCCTACATGATTTTTATATAATGCTGGTGCCTGGGCCACTGCCCATTTCCTTGCATATATATATTTAGTGTGAATCGGAATGTGATTCGAGAAGGCAGGCATAATCATTTCTTCGCCACGAGGGCACTCCCTGACAAACTCCGGGGGCCAATCTTTTTCAGCTAACAGGATGTCATAGCCTTTTGAGAGTTTATCCCAAAATAGACCCCTTATTTTCCTGGTCTTATCTCCCTCTATACGCAGTGGTATTTCGTATATCTTATGAGGTTCGCTAACTCTGGTGTCGGCAGTTTCTATTTGAATGTATTCATTCGTGTCCACTGTCTCCAGATGACTCATCAGGATCTTGCGAGCTATGGTGATTTCTGCTGCACTGTCTAACATTGTCTGTGCCCACTCCCCGTTTTTCAGCTGTGTCCTCAGTATTCTCGGTATGTTCGATTACTCTAATACTGGTTACCTTCTTCTTTGGAAATTGTAACTTTTTACTTTGAGCAGGTTCCTTGTCTTTGGACTTGGTGTGCTCTCCTGGGTCTGACAGTCCTCTTCTTTCTGATTTCTGCGAAAAAGATCAAGAGGGACGTGTATCAATACTTTGATATCTATCAGGCTTCTTCAAGTTATCCCTATTCCTAAGGTTATATCTTTTCTCAGAGGGCTCCCTCTGGGGAGACTGGTGTTCTCGAGTCGGAGTTCTTTCCCTCCGTCGAAGAGACCTTCCTCTGGACTGGAAAACTTTTTCCTTGGCAGTGGATTGTTTATTTCCATCCCAGCTCTTCTTTGGAGTATTTGAATTATTTTTAATAAATAATTTTTTAGGATTTTCGAGTAGTTGGGGTTTCACTGGTTTCCCACCCAAGCTAATTCTTCATAACATTTTTCTATAATTCTGGCAAGCTCAATTGGTTGATCTGTTATATCTGTTTCCTTCAATTTCTGGCGGATCGCTACAGATGCTGCTTCTCCTTTTATGTTGGCTAGTAGTATAGCCGAGACCTGCTTGAAGTCTTTCAGTAATTTCATACCAAGAGTTAAAGCAGGTTCTGGACCGTATTCATTCTTAATTTGTTTCAGCACATCTAGTATTACCGCCATTGACGGAACACCATGTGTTTTTGTGTATATGGAAGCAAAGACTGTACCTCAAGTGTCACAGTCCTCCACGTGTGGTGCGACCCCCATTGGAAGGCAGATGGTCAGGATTCTGTGTTTCTCAATAGGGGTAGTATTCGGAAATACTGCCTCTATTTGAGTAATTTTCTGCGCTAACCAGAAAGGAATTTGTTCCCGTTTTATGGGTGTTTTACCAAGACATGATTGTATGTTCTGTGGTGTAATTTTATTTGTATTCCCCGGGTGAGGGGTCAGCTGTGGGACATTAACAGCTGTTTGGACTGTTGCAGTCCGCATTACATATTGGACTAATTGTCTATGTATTTTAATTAATTTTTTTAGCTGTGCTAAAAGTTCTTCCTTCGACATTTTTGCAATGTCCGGATGTGGTGTGTAGCTGGCTAGAACCGGCCACGTTGCTCCTGGTCTACCTAGTGAACCAAGCATGGTAATATGATCATTATGTTTTAGGGCGCCTTTGAACCAGAGCAAATGCTCTTGGTATTTTAATGGGATTTCAATCTCCTCGAAAGGAGCGTACTCATCTGGTGGTTCCCCTATTTTGTAATAGTGGAACTCGTTTGTTGCAGCGTTTGCCGCTGGAAATTTTATCCATGAATAGAATACCTCTGTCTGCCGATATTCATGTGCCTCTATCACGAAGGCGACTGTGCCACCTTGTGTGGTCAGTCCATTTTCTATAAGTTTTAACATTATAGTTTTTCTTATGTTGACCTGGATGATTATCGCACCCGGTTCATTAATTTCATCGGGACCCTGCTGAGTCGCATTTACTGCGGCACCAGTGGTTCCGTTGTTCTCTTCTGACATTTTACTGTCAGGAAGGTCTTTTGTTGCAGATCAGGTTTCAAGGAAACAAAGATTAGGTGCACAATATTTTGGAACACTGTATCCTTCAACGTTGAATAAACCAGAAGCTTTACATGGGAATCTCTTCCTACTAAGTTCGGGCGGATTTTAACCTTTCACCCACTCCAGACGTCTATTGGAGTATTTACGGGAGAAAGGGTCTGTGTGAAAAAGCACGACTGAGTTACTCTAACGTCTTGCGTTAGTTTTATCGCCTTACCAAATGTTGGGCGCCATGTAGTGTAGTTCCTATTTTCCCTATAGGCCCTGCGCATAGGAATAACATAAACAGCAGTATAGACGTAGAAGTGCGGTATTCCAGGTCTCTACTGACTATGCTAAACTTAATTGGGTTTGTACCAACTAGCTCAGAGGTCACTGGAAACTTTCTTGACTTAATAGGAAGTGATCAGCTTCCCTGGTACAGACAAGAAGGGATTCAGTTTTCCAACAACCGCATAAACATGACAACTTTGCTCCTTAGAATAAGAGTCAATCTCTAGAGTCGTGTGAAACAATAGACAGCTATTTCACTCAATCAGTTGTGCAGATTACTTTCACCAAGATGCAGAGAATAGAGAGACGAGCGTTTTCAATAAAAGGTATTATTTATTGAACAGTCTTCCTTCTCGTACAAGAGAAATGAATTGCCACAATTGCAAGACTTGTTATTATAAAAAGTGCATACAGTGAAAGGAGGATTGCAAAATAATACTGTAAAAGCATTGATATGGTTTCTTAGCCATACAATGGTTAAAATGAATAAAATATATACATTCATATATACATTTGACTAACGCACTCAACTGGTGCTTCTAACTACGCCTACCGTAGTGTACCTGACCTAAGCCTAATACTTGGGAGGGAGTAAGTAAGTAGCAGTTTAGTTAAGTTGGTTTTGCCAAGGTTTTACTTCAAGAATTCCCTCTAAGGGTTTATTCAACACCATACCTCTGGAATAGAATGTTGGAGGGCTGGTATCTCCTTTCAGGACTCGATATTCCAGTCACTCGCAAGGGTAGACTGGAAACGCCGGAGCTGGATTTTCTCGGCAGGAGAAAAGACAGCGTCTTTCTCAGCGCGTCAAGGGGGAGGAGGGGCAGCGTCCGTGGGCTTCTCGCATCCGTGGGCTCTGCAAGGGACAGCTGTTCTGCTCCTGTATTCACCACACCATCGCATCTGCTTAAGGCAACGTTGGTAATATTTATACCTGACAGGTGCCTTGTTTGACGTAAGTTTTTGGACATAAGACGTCAATAAAGATGTCACCGGAACTGGTCGTTCTTACAGTGCTCATTAGAGTTCTATTACTAATAAAAACAAAGCAAGCGGGGCTTTCCCAAGTTGTTGGGGGTTTTATCTTGTTCAAGAACTCAGAGTGTAATCTAGGAATCTAAGATAGTGGCTTCTGCTGTGTCATCTACTGTAATGAGCTGCAGAGGCGAGATTCTGAAATATTGCTCTGATCGTTTAGGCCAGAGACGAGTTTCTGAAATATGGCTCTGATCGTTTATGTCATTATAGGGGTATGGATGAATTATAGCCGTATAGGGGCATAAGGTCACAATATTGATCGGGGTCCTAGATTAGAACACAACAACCCATCCCGTGGAGGCAGAGGCCAGGGCAGAGGATGCGGAGGAAATCAATCCAACTCCAAAGGATTCATCGGTAAGCGTTTCCATCCTCTCACCGGTACGTCTGGGGGGAAGGGCTGCTTTGTTTCTTCAAGCCTGGTCCGCTCTAACATCAGATTCATGGGTTCTGGAGACTGTTTAGGGGTTTCACATAGAGTTTTACGGTTCCCCCGTTCAACTCTCTCGACCTCTTCCATTGGTTTTTTTCAACCGCAGAACAGGAGCTCATAGACTTAGGTACGCTTCTAAAAGGCACCGTCATTCCCTCTTATCTACATCAAAACGGTTTTCTCAGCAACATCTTTCTGGTCGAGAAGAAGGACAAAGGATTCAGACCTGTGAATAACCTTCGATCCTTCAACAGATGGTTAATTTACCGACATATCAAGATGGAGGGCATCCATCTACTGAGAGACCTTCTGCTTCAGAACGACTGGTTGGTACGTTTGGACCTCAAGGATGCTTATCTTTCAGTTCCAATCTACCCTCCTCATTGCCGATTCCTCCAGTTCCTTTGGAAGGATCAGGTCTACGAGTTTCGTACTCTCCCCTTTGGGCTTTCCTCAGCACCATGGTGCTTTACCAAGCTCCTACGCCCGGTAGTCGAACATCTCCGAACCATGGGGGTTCGCCTAATTATTTACCTGGACAATATTCTTTTAATGAATCAATCCAGGGATCTCCTTCTTCAATATCTGCAGACCACCATATCTCTTCTTCTATCTCTAGGGTTCATTATCAATGCCCAGAAATCAGACCTTGTCCCTCGTCAGGACATGACGTTCCTCGGTTTTCTAATCAAAACGAAGGACGCAACGCGGCAGCTCCCTCCTCAAAAGATATCCAATATCAAGAAGGAGATTCGCAAGGTCCTTCGTCTGGACCGTATTTCCCTCCGTCAATTGGCCAGGATTGTGGTCTTACTGTCATCATCGATCCAGGCCCATTTTCCGGGCCCCCTTCATTACAGGGCTCTCCAGAGACTCAAGGCGTTTCATCTCCGCAAGGGTCTCACATATTCGGAACTCATTTCTTTGTCCACAGAAGCCAGGTCAGAACTCCTTTGGTGGCTGGATCATATGGATGCTTGGAACGGGAGGGCAATTTCCTGCTCCCGTCCAGACCTTGTGATCGAATCGGATGCCAGTCGCCAAAGATGGGGAGCCCGATGCAGCTCCCTCTCGTTGGGAGGCAGATGGACGGAGGAGGAATTACACCTCCACATCAACTGCTTGGAACTCCTAGCGGGTTCTTTTGCCATCCGATCATTCACCACGACCAAGGTCTCTTGTTGTGTTCTTCTCCGGATGGACAATACAACAGCGGTCAGGTATATCAATGGACTGGGCGGCACTCATTCCAAAGCCCTAGCGGATCTTGCAAAGGACTTTTGGAACTATTGCCTTCTACGTCAGATTTCTGTCACGGCGGAATATCTTCCCGGCGATCTGAACACGGTGGTGGACTGGCAATCCAGGAATTTTCGGGATGCCAGCGATTGGAAATTGGATCAGTCTGTCTTTCAGAGGATTTCGGATCTTTGGGGCCTTCCAGTGGTGGACCTCTTTGCGTCCAGGTGGAACGCCCAGCTTCCCCGGTTCTACAGCTGGAAGCCGGAACCGGGCGCAGAAGCAGTAGATGCCTTCCTACAGGATTGGTCTCTGTTTCCGGCTTATGCATTTCCCCCGTTCCTTTTCATTCAGAGGGTAGCAGCCCAGGTCATCAGACAGCTGGCCTCTCTTATCTTGATAACTCTGATTTGGAGAGCTCAGTGTTGGTTCCTGTCCCTTCTAGAATTATCATGGGACAGGCCTCTTTGGTTGCCATCATTCAACCTCATCCTAACAGATCATTTGGGTCATCCGCATCCCCTGGTTCTCCAAGGCCATCTACGTCTCATGGCCTGGAGGATTTCAGGGGACGTTGGTCTAACGACTCTCTTTCGAGAGGCGCTGAACTCCTCATTCAGCGAGCCTGGGCCCCTAGTACCACTAAACAATACCGATCAGCCTGGAACAGATGGGTTCGTTGGTGTGTGGCAAAACACCTGGATCCCGTGGGCTCCTCTGTTACTGACGTAGTAAACTTTCTTGCAGAACTTTTCCACAAGAGTCTTGCATACTGCACCGTCAATTCATTTAGATCAGCAATCTCTGCTGGTCATGCCCTAGTTGATGGTTCTCCTGTTGGGGAACATCCCTGGGTTTGCAAACTCCTCAAACGTATTCGTCTTTCACGTCCCCCTGAGCCACGCTATTCCGGTTTATGGGATGTTAATGTGGTTTTACGTCTTCTTTTATCCTGGCAGGATAATGAGTACCTTTCACGTAAGGAACCTTCGGCTAAATTAGCTATTCTTCTCTGTCTAATATCTTGCAAAAGGGTTTCTGATGTTCGTGCCCTTGATATTTCAGCCAGAGTCTTTACTCCTGAGGGTGTTACATTTACTGTTTCCAGGAGAACTAAGTGCAATACCAGGTCAGTATCATATCCAGCTTTTCCTGATTCTCCTAAACTGTGTGTTGTTCGTTGCCTCAAAACTTATGAAGATGTGACTCTGGAGGTCCGCCCTCCGGGCGAAAGACAATTGCTTATTGCTATTAAGAAACCTTTCAAGGCGGTTTCCTCTCCCACCATTGCCAGATGGGTCAGGTGGATCATGTCTGAGGCTGCATGTCAGCAGCTCCCCATGTGGAAAAGCAATGCCGGTTCCCGCAGGAGGTGGGGAGCCGGCTGGACCATGGGGAATTGGTGTTCCCCCACTTTCCCAAACAGATAGGGCCCTGTGGTGTTTATTAGAGGTACCTGGTGGGCAAGTTGGCCCCAGGGACCCTCAGGATTTAGGCGCCACAGAGCTGCGTTGCAGAGAGGTGGTCCGAGGCCAAGCCCCTTTTTACATCTCTCTGCAACCCAGCTCTGTGGCGTTTACTGAAGATAACTAGTGGGCTAGTTGGACCCCAGGGACCTTCAGTATTTAAAGGGACTTAATCCCCCAACTTAAACTGAGCCACGTGGCGCGTTTGCACAGTGGTGAAGGCAAGGGGCGGGGCCTGATGTGACAAGTGTGCAAATATGCTCCGTAACGCGTTTAGGTTGGGGGATTAAGTCCTCTTGTATCCTGAGGGTCCCTGGGGGCCAACTAGCCCACCAGGTACCTTCAGTAAGTGCAACAGAGTTGCTTTGCAGAAAACTGAAATAAGGCGCGTGGCTTCGGACCACCTCTCTGCAACACAGCTCTGTGGTGCTTACTGTAGGTAACCGGTGGGCTAGTTGAGCCCCACAGACCCTCAGGACTCAAGGGGAATTAATCCCCTAACTTAAAACGCACCACGGGTGCATTTGCACACTTGTCACATCAGGCCCCACCTCCTTCCTTCACCGCTGTGCAAACAGGCCCTCTGGCATGTTGTAAGTTGGGGGATTAAGTCCACAAGAATCCTGAGGGTCCCTTGGGTCCAACTAGCCCACCAGGTACCTCCAGTAAGCGCCACAGAGCTGCGATGCAGAGAGGTGTAAAAAGGGCCGTGGCCTTGGACCACCTCTATGCAACGCAGCTCTGTGGTGCTTTCTGGAGGTACCTGGTGGGCTAGTTGGCCCCCAGGGACCATCAGGATTCAAGGGGAATAAATCCCCTAACTTAAAATCTGCCAGTGGGCACGTTTGCACAGTGGTGAAGGGAGGAGGCGGGACTGATGTGACATGTGTGTACTTATCCAGTCACTCTGCCAAAACCCAAGCCCTTATAAATTCACCATGCACTCTCCTTGCAGTACTCCAATCACTCATGCAATGACCCATGCGCTAACTCATGCACTGCTACAATACCCTGGGATCTACCCATGCAGTCCAGCCACCGCCCTGTCAGTACCCATGCACTCCTTCAATCCCCCAGCCAGCACCATTTATTTATCCAATCACTCCACCAAAACCCAAGCACTTATAAATTCACCATTCACTCTCCTTGCAGTACTCCAAACTTCAAGTCAGTACCCATGTACTCATGGAAGGCCCAGGCACTAACACATGCACTGCTACAATCCCCTAAGCACTTCCCATGATGCAGACCTCTAACCACCTACACACTACTGATTCAGTCCTCCAATTACCCAGGTAGTACCCATGCACTCCAGAAATCCCACTGTCACTACCCATGCACACCTCCAATCTCCCAGGAAGCACTATGTACTTATCCAATCACCATCAAAAAGCAGTTATAACATCACTATACACTGACCTTGCAGCACTCTAATCATCCAGTCACTACCCATGTACTCATGCAATGACCCAGTGACTAACACATGCACTGCTGCAATCAATTGATGACTACCTATGCAGTCCAGTAATCTCCCTGGTACTACCTATGCAGTCCTCAAATCACCCAGCCAGTCCTATGTCCTCATCGAATCAATGTGCCAAAACCCAAGCACTTATAAATTCACCATGCACTTTCCTCGCTGTACTCTAATCATCCAGTCACTACCCATGTAGTCATGCAATGATCCAGGCACTAACACATGCACTGCTACAATCTCTGTGTACTACCCATGCAGTCCTCTAACCCCCTGCACACTTTCCATTCGCTCCTTCAATTCCCCTGGTAGTAACCATGCAGTCCAGCATTCACCTTGTTACTCTCCGTGCAGTCCTCCAGTAACCTAGCCACTACCATGTACTAATCCAAACACTCTGCCAATACCCAAGCACTTATAAATTCACTCAGGTACTCTCCTTGCAGTATTCTAATCTTTCAGTCAATAGCTAAGTAGTCAGCGACCTTTTACCCTAACAGGTAGGTCTTCCCCCCCCCGCACGGCACCGCCTGTGTGTCCCCTGCCTCAGCTGCTGCTGCTGAGGAAGTTTGAGGCCCTCTACCACCTGCAGGCTACCACCTGCGCCTCATCCCTGGTGTCCAGAGGTAGGCCTTAGGTTTGTTTGTCATTGGTCATTCCATTGTATTGCACTCTCTTGGTGTCCGTGACTGCTGTTGTCTGTCTCCCCTTTGTTGCCCCCGTGATTCTGTGCCTTTTTTCTCCTGTCCCCTTCGCTACCCATGTGATTCTGTGCCTTTCTTCTCCTTCTGTCCCCTTCACTGTCCTGTGATTCTGTGTCTTTTTTCTCCTTCAAACCCCTTTGCTGCCCCGTGTTTCTGTGCCTTTTTTTCTCCTTCTGTCTCCTTCGCTGCCCCCATGATTCTGTGCCTTTGTCTCCTTCTGTCCCCTTCGCAGCCCCCTGTTTCTGTGCCTTTGTCTCCTTCTGTACCCTCTGTTGCCCCAGGGATTCTATGCCCTGCTTCTGTCCTGCCGCTGCATCCCCCGCAGCCTCAACCCCTGACTGCCCATTTGCTGCACCCGCCTCCCGCCTCCCAGCTGCTCCTCCCTCCCACCTACCCATATATGGTGGCTGCTACATGTCCGCGCCGAAGGCGTGCCTAGGGTAAGCCCGTCTATGCCCGTCCACGCGTGGACCGCGCCCATGCCAGAACCCCTGGCCACTGCGCCCGCCACGATGACCGCTGCTGCTACGATGCCAGCACACTGCACGCCCTCAACCCTGGACGGACCCACATCTGCATCAAGGCCGCGACACATGGTCCCTTCACCTGCCGGATCTACAGCTACACAAGCCTCAGAGCCGCCAAACCACCCGCCAAGAAAAATCTCAACCACCTCCGATTAATCCTACTGAACACCCGCTCCACACGCAAGCACGCTGATGAGCTCTGTGACCTGCTCAACACATCATCCCCGGACGTCCCCTTCCTGACAGAGACCTGGATGAACGTCTCCTCTGCACCCGACATCGCCATAGCCATCCCAGACAGCAACAAGATCTCCCACAGATACCGCACCAACGGAGTCGGAGGAGGAATCGCCATCATTCACAAGAACAGCGTCAGGGTCTCGACCAACAACGATGACACTCTCAGCACCGCCGAACGCATGCACTTCCAGATCCACACAGACCCAGACACCACCCTCAGAGGTACCCTCATCTACAGAGTCCCCAGACCACTACCCCAATTCAGCGACTCCATTGCCGACTTCATAAGCATGCATGCCCTGACCTCCACCGACTACATCCTCCTCAGGGACCTGAACTTTCACCTTGAGAACAACAATGACAGCAACTCCACCACCCTGATCGACAACCTCGCCAACCTTGGACTGAGGCAGCTTGTCACAATGCCTATCCATTCCGCCAGCCACACGCTCGACGCCGTCTTCGACTCAGGCTCCCACGTCTCCCCCAGCCACACCACTGAACTCCTCTGGACCGACCACCGATGCATCCACTTCACTTTCCAGAAACCTACCACACACCACCCCACCCAACAGATCCCCCGCCACTACTGGAGCAAAATCAAGGAAGAACAATTACATGCAAACCTCGCTCTCAGCCCGCCCACCGACACCTCCAACCTCAGACGCTGGATCAATGACTGCGCCAACACCCTCACCCCTTTGAAGAAACCCACCTACAGCTCCATCGTACCCCACCTGTGCAACGTCCTAGATCTCTCCTTTGAGACTGTGACCTTTCCAGAGAACCGGAAACATGCCGAGATCAACGCTCTACTCAAAAATCCCAAGGCGGACCCGAGAGACCTCAAGAACCTCCAGACCACCAGCCCATCTTCCTGCTTCCGTTCCCAGCCAGGGTCATCAAGTAGATCGTCAACAGACAGCTAACCCAATACCTCAAAGAAAACAGCATCCTGGACCCATCCGCAGCAACCACAGCACTGAGACTGCCCTCCACCACTGACAACATCAGGACCCTGCTGGACAACTGTGAGACCGCGGCCCTCATCCTCCTGGATCTCTCCACCGCCTTCAAAACCGTCTGCCACCGCACACTATGCACACGCCTCCACGACGCAGGGGTCCGAGACAAGGCCCTGGAATTGACCACCTCCTTCCTCTCTGGCAGAACCCAGAGCGTCTGCCTCCCCCCATTCCAATCCAAAGCCTTCAAGATCATCTGCGGTGTAGCCCGGGGATCATCCCTCAACCCAACACTGTTCAACATCTACATGGCCCTGCTTGCACAAGTCGCCCGACTGCACAACCACAACATAATCTCCTACGCCGACGACACTCAACTGATCCTCTCCCTCACTAAGGACCCCCTCACCCAAAAAAATCCAACCTCCATGAAGGAATGAAGGCTGTCGCCGACTGGATGAAGATCAGCTGACTGAAGCTGAACACGGACAAGACGATGTACTCATCCTCGGCTCCAAACCTTCAGCCTGGGACGACTCTTGTTGGCCTCCGGCACTGGAGCAGCCCCCACACCCACAGACCACGCACTTAACCTGGGAGACATCCTCGAATCAACACTCTCCATGACCAAGCAAGTCAACGCAGTCTCCTCCTCCTGCTTCAACAACCTCTGCATGCTCCACAAGATCTACAGGTGGATCCCGACAGATACAAGAAGAACAGTCACCCAGGCCCTCATCAGTAGCAGACTCGACTATGGAAACTACCTCCACGAGGGAACCCCGGCCAAGCTCACCAAACGACTGCAATGCATTCAAAACGCCTCTGCACGCCTGATCCTCGACGTACCACGCCACTGCCACATAACCCCCCCACCCGAGAAAACTGCACTGGCTCCCCGTCAACAAGAGGATTTCCTTCAAGCTCCTCATCCAGGCACACAAGGCACTCCACAAGACCGGCCCAACCTACCTCAACAGACGACTCTTCTTCTACATCCCCAACCACCAGCTCCGTTCTGCCGACCTCGCCACCGTCCCTCGCATCCGAAGGACAACCCCCGGCGGCAGATCATTCTCCCACCTCGCCGCCAAGACCTGGAACACCCTCCCACTGAACCTACGACAGACCCAAGACCTGCTGACATTCAGGAGGCTACTCAAGACCTGGCTGTTCGACCAGTAGCGCCCCCCCTCCCTTTTTCCCCCAGCGCCTTGAGACCCTCATGGGTAAGTAGTACCCTCTACAAATTCTTGATTGATTGATTGATGCAATGATCCAGGTACTAACTGATCACTGTTACATATGCCTTACCCATACAGTCCTGTACCCACCTACACACTTCTCATTTTCTCCTTCAATTCCCCAGGTAGTACCCATGCAGTCCTGCAATCACACTGTCACTCCATGTGCACTCCTTCAGTCAACCAGCTACTGCCATATACTAATCCAAACACTCCTTCAATACCCAAGCACTTATAAATTCACCACTCATTCTCCTTGCAGTACTCTAATTATACACTCAGTACCCATGTACTCATGCAATGACCCAGTCACTAACACATGCACAGCTGCAATACCTTGAGGACTACCAATGCAGTCCAGTAATCTCCCTGGTACTACCTATGCAGTCCTTCAATCACCCAGCCAATCCTTTGTGCTTATCTGATCACTGTGCCAAAACCCAAGCACTTATAAAATCACCATGCACTCTCCTTATAGCACTCTATTCATCCAGTCACTACTCATGTACTCATGCAATGACCCAGGCATTAACTCATGGTAAATGAAGAGGATGTCATGCTAATCACAAGGGTACCCTAACGCATAGTGTTCAATAGTGTATGTAGCTGTTTTCGCTGTATTCTAAGTGTCTTTTAGCATAGCACTGGCTCTAGGCCTGGTTAGTCAGAGTCAGTTACCACCAGTATCCATCAGCAAAAAGTTGGGGGCACAGGAGGTCTTTCTGCTCCTCTGTTGGTTCTTTCTGCACATCTCTTCTTCTTCCTGCACTTTTCTTTGTCTTTCTGGACTTCTGTTATATCTTTCTGCATTTATCGTGCTTCTTTCTGCGCTTTTCTTCCTCTTTCTACACATACCTACCTTCCTACCTTTGTAGGCATAGTTAGAAATTAGCATTTAAAAAAACCTTAGAAATTCACTGAAGAAACCATAGGTTTCAGGGACGTTATAGTTAGAAATTAACATTTAAAAATCCTTTGAAATTCACTGAAAATACCATAGGTTTCAGGGACCTAATAGTTAGAAATGTTCATTTAAAAAAACCTTTGAAATTCACTGAAAAAAACTTTGGTTTCGGTGACGTTATAGTTAGAAATTAGCATTTAAAAAAGCTTAGAAATTCACTGAAAAAACAATAGGTTTCAGGGACGTTATAGTTAGTTGGAGATTTCACTTGTACAAAACCATAGAAATTCAGCTGTTATAGTTAGTAGACCTAACTATAACTCGCGCCCCCGCAATGCACTTTTTTTAAAATGTATTTATTAAACAGCATCACATATAGATTCACAGTCATGAATAATATAACATAGCCATCCATATAAGCATCTTCAAGTTTATACAAAACAGAAAGCAAATTTAGGGTCCAGAGATAGTAAAATAATAAAAAGGGGAAAAAAACTAATCATAGGGCAGTATAACACTTCTTATATACACAATAATTTTGCCTAAATACTCAACTTAATTAAGTAAATTTGTTACTAGACAATGTAACTGACAGTTAAATAGTTCAACCCTTAGCCCCGTGCATCCATCTTTCAACCGGTTACCAAATTTTCTGCGTTCGAGAGCGCGTTCCTTTAGCTGCGTATATTGCTGTTTCTTGATTATAAATAGCCAGTAATCTTGCCAGCCACATTTGGTAAGTTGGGGGATCTGCATCCTTCCAACTAGCCGCTAATAAAATTTTATATACGGTTACACCGATACATAAACATGATTCCTGAGTTTTATTCAATCCAAGTGTATTATCAGAGCCCAACATGAATAACATAGCTGACACCAGGAGCTGTTGTCCAAATAGTTCTTGCCAGAATTTAATCAAATCATTTTTAAGTGGAGTTAACACCCGGCATCCATAAAACATATGAATTTGATCGGCGGAGCCCTGCACGCATCTTGGACAGAGATCATCCGATCGTTTACCCCATTTAAACAATTTTGCTGGAGTAAAATATAGATTGAAAATCGTTTTATATGTCTGAGCTTTTAAGTTTGAAGACATAATTATCTTAGATGTTAATAACAAACTATAATCAATATCAACATTTGGATCATTTAGTCTAGTCGCCCATGATGATTCCGTATGTTCTATATCATCTTTTATTCTTTCTAGGAGTAAATCATATATTTTCCCTATTTTTACTGTTTTAATAGTCAATATATTCAGAATAGGTATTGTTTCAAATGAGATCTCAGGAATTTTTGCGTTCAGGATCGCTTTAATCTGATAAAATTTAAATTGGTGACTATTGGGGATATTATATTTCTTCTGAATATAAGAAAATTGAAGGTCTGCAACGTTCTCGCATAGATCCGAGATTGTGCTTATACCTGCTCTGTTCCATTTCTTGGCCATATCATCATTTACCAACCGGGGAAGAAGGAAGGAGTCTATTATGTTTCGGGATTGATAAGAATTTCGAGATCTTTACCCAGACTTTCCAAAAATAGCTTGGTTCTATTTGTTTCAATAGAAGACCTTGATGTTTATTCCCAAGTAATAATTCATATATGAAGGGTACTGCTGGTGCTATCGTTCTGGAATCTGGCGTTTTTGTATTAAGCATGGGAGCCATTTGTTGAAGAAAGACCGCCCACTGATACAGCAGAATATTAGGAAGAGCTAAGCCTCCTCTATGCTGTGGTAATGATAGATACTTAAGAGACCTCCTAATTTTCCCGTATTGCCACATAAAAGATGAAATTAATGAGTCTATTGCTTTGAGAGTACTGTCCTCCACTACTAGTGGTATCGCTCGAAACAAATACAAGAGTTTTGGGAAAATATTAATTTTTACAAAATTACCCCTGCCAATAATCGATAAATGTAATCTGTCTACTCTCTTGAGATCTTTCCCTATAGTTTTAATTAACGGATTAAAATTCAAATTATTAATCATTTCAACTTTAGGTGTTAAGCATATCCCTAAGTATGTGGCCTTTTCTACTCTCCTAGGTTCATTATAGCTTATATTCTCCGTGCAAATAATAATTGTTTTGGCTTTATTTAGTGAATAACCTGAAAATGAACCGAATTGTTGAGTTATTGCTTCAATGTGTTCAATTGCCTCCGCGGGATCAGGTGTTACAATTGCCACATCATCGGCATAAGCTAGAACCTTCGTATCAAAATTACCTATAGAGATGGGTTTAATATCACTATTATGAAGTAATTTCATGATTAGAGGATCAATATATAAAGCGAAAAGAATTGGAGAACAGGGACACCCCTGCCTTGTCCCCTAGACACCTTCATTGCCTTTTATTCCTTCCCCATAATCTGAAGCCTGGCTCTAGGTCGAAAGTACATAGCTTGAATAGATCTGATAAAGTTGCCTCCAAAATTCTTTAAACGAAGAATAGTCCACAAAAACTCCCATGATACCCGATCAAAGGCCTTTTCAGAATCGAGGAGGATCATTGACATCTGGCCCCCCTCCGCAGACACGAAATCAAATAGCGCAATGGCTCTGCGCATATGATCGGTCGTGCCCTTACCAGGAATGAAACGGTGTTGCCAGGGAGAGACCAGGTACTCAATCACCCCTGCCCCCCCCCCCCGAGCCGATTAGCCAAGATTTGTGCGTAAAGTTTGGAATCGGAGTTAATCAGGGAGATGGGTCGATACGAAAATGGATTCTCGACAGGATTGTTTTTTTTGAGAAAAATTATTAGATGTGTCTCATTCCAGGAGTCTGGAGTTGTACCCGTTATTTGTATGCCTGTAAAGAGATCTAGTAAGAAGGGCAGTATAACCGGGCCTAAGATTTTATATAATTCCAAAGGAATTTTATCGGGCCCGGCAGCCTTTCCTGAAGCTGACCTGCCAACGATAGCTGTAACTCAGTTATAGTAATTTGATTCTCAAGATCAAGTTTGGATAGATTATCAAGAGTATTTATTGAGTCTATGTCACCAATAAATTGATTTACAGCATTACTAACTTTGAGTTCAGTTTCTGGATTATCATCGGAGTACAGGTCTTGGTAATACTGCCGGAACCCTTCAATTATTTCCTGGGGATCAGTATATTGCGTATTATTTATATTTATAAAAGGTATCGCATTGTAAGAGGCCTTCTGACGGGTACGGAGTGCCAACTGTTTCCCCACTCTCTCACCGTTTTCGTACAGATTGTTTCGTTGTGTTTGGAATGCCTCAGCAGAGCGCTTAGTTAACCAATTATTCATTTCAGTTTTGAGAATAATTATCCGGGGAAGGATATGTTTTCCTTCTATACCACCTGCAATGCACTTCTGATGATGTCACATAATACCATCACTCATGACATACTCAGTGACATCACTAATGACATCACTGATGACATCTCAAATGATATTATCACTGATGACATCATCCATGTGATCATCTGATGCACCTCTTCAAACCCTAAAAAAAACTTTCATACACCCACTCTAAAATACAGACCACCAATATCGAAGCCATAGGAAGACAAATAGCAGTTAGTACATACCTGCTCAGTGATTCTTATGTCTACACACACATCCTCCATGGGATCTCTAAGCCCTGGGGAATACCACCCACTCGAGGCTAATCAAACATTGATGGGGGCCGGCCAGACCCCCTGAGCCCTGGGGACCACCACTTCCCCAGGGCCAAATATTCATATAAAAAGTAGAAGAGGGGCCGTGAGGCCCCCCTTCCTGGTCTACATAAGTTCCCGGGGACAACCACCTGCCAGGGGCTGGACCTGAAATGTAAATTAAGTGGCAACACAGCCCCCCTCCTCGAGCCATACATGGCCCTGAAAACCACCACCACCTAGGGCCAGCTCCAGTTATGTCCCGGGTGCCCATCCTGGGACTTAGCTGCTAGGTTTTGCTTTGCGGGACCTGTGACAGCTATTGCCAAGCCAAAGCAAACACTCAGGTTCCAGTGGGCAAGAGCTATCAAAGTGCTCCCGCCCGCTGGAAGCTGAGGTTTCCTCTATCTCTGGGGCCCATTATTGTTGCTGCAGACGCTGGTTGTGGATGCTGTACTCGGAGCGCGAAACGAGAGGACACACACTCGTTCCTCGCCGGGATTGAACCGGTCCGCTATTATCTGTCTTTTTGATTACACGTTTAATTTACATCACTACCGGTCATTGATTTGGTTATTATCTGCGTCTTCTCTGGAACCAGCGTATTATTGGCTGACATCTATTTCATCCCTTTATCCTTATCCAATTGTCTCACTACCCTGCTGGGTTGGAAGTATCACCGGATGTGGGCAGTCCAATTTTGGATCCAGTCACATAGCCCTGAAGATTTGTAGAAAACTGTGCTCTACAATGAAACACGTGTTGACTGGTTGTGTGTAAACTGTACTGGATGTACGATTAAAGAACTAAGATTCCTTCGTGGAACTGTCCTATTTTGCTCCTAATACTTATCTATTGGATCATTTATTGCCTAATGTGTGCACAGGTTTCCTGCTTAATTGTTGTTGTATGGTTCTCCATACAGATTGAGGGGCTTTGAGGGTTTCCCCTTCCTGTTAGTACCATTCTGAATTTTGTCAGCTTATTTTACACATTACGTTTACTCGGCTTGAGCGCCATTACTTTCTGGGTACTAAAACCCGTCCAAACTTACCAAAACATTTTTTACACTTGTACTCCATTGTGAATTGTCCACTTTAGAGAAGTAGAGTGATTCTCGAATCATGTCTAACTTAAAACCTTGAGTAGGTCACTTCTGGAGGATCAACATTTTACTTTTTCTACAAATTCTTACTTTTGGCCATTGCATTATAATTTGCCCACTAAGTTCTTCCTCAATATCATAAGATGTGTTTAATATTGTCTGTTAAAGTACTATAGGATTTAATAAGGGAGTGTACCCTAAAATACACATTATATTCCAAGGTGCATAAATAGTTAAAGGACAAACAGCAACTTGTATAACAAAAAATAAATAAATAACACTTGTGAATACTATAATGTTCGGTGGAAATGTGATGTCCTCAATTTGTCTAAACAACCAGGGAATGTAAGGCATCTTCTTGCTATGAAGGGAGAGGCCAAGTGACTGAATGACAATCCACTTTTAGAAGAAGTGGGCTCCTGCTCTAAAAAATTATATTATTCCACTTTATAAGTCATACCTGTGGAGTCAAGTCAATAATAACTTTATGTCAGTTCAGAGAGCCATAAAAATATTCACAGATTAAGAGACTTAAAAAAAAGTACATACAAGATTCACATTAAGAAATTAAAAAACCCTTTAGAAACTACAACTATATCATGTTAAGCTTTTGCAGAAGGTCAATTTAAACATCAAACTGTTACCCTAGTGGTCTTTGTACAGATTTTACTCATAATGCTTTGTAATCACAATAGAACCTCTTATGTAATTAGCTACTGCAATGCAAATTTCAGCAGTAGCCAATGACTTAAACAAAATTATAACCGCCATTATACGAACACGGGTGAATATTCCTTAGTAGAGGGAGCAGGAATCTAGTTCTCTCCGATTTCTACAGTGTGCAAAATAGTACAAAATAGTACAAAGTACATTGTGCTTTGGATGGAGGAATTGTCACACGGGCAGGGCATAAGCTTGTCTCACCACCCTCCTTGGCGTCGAAATGCTAGCAAAAAGTGTGCAGTGCATCAACGGAACCTGGTTATATAAAATCTAAACTGAGACTTAATAGAGAAAGGTAAATAAAATTGTGGAGGGGCAGGAAGCAAGCAGGGCTCTTTCATAACACCATGTTGGTAACTAATAAGCCTATTGCCCCTGGAACGGTATGCCTCTTTGATAATAATTTTAGCATTCAAGGGGAATTCCTTCAGGGTTTTCAAAAAGGTGTTCTAGAACAATCTCATGGTTTTTTCTCCTCAAGTAATGAAACCATGGAATATTTAAAACATTGTCTGATTTTAGACAGTCTTTGATAACATCACGTGTAAACATTTCTTGGCCAAATTTTAACCCACAGGAACAAACGGGCACTGCCTACACGGTCTTCTTTAAATTCTAGGCCCAGTTCAGTGTGGCAAAATAGAGTAGGAACACTTTTCGGGCGCATCAGTAATATTTTCATAAATGTATTTTTGAGTACTACAAGCTGTTGGCTTTTAGCGTAGCCCCAAAGCTCAGCTCCGTCCGTACGAGGCAACAGAGAGGCATTTAGCTCTATAAAGGGTAATTGGAGTCATGTATACTATACCCTATTGCATTAACAAGTCACAATCTGTCTAATGTGTAATATTTGGAACAAATCAGTGCAACAACATTTGAATCTCAAAATGTATGGTGCAAGTAGCATCTCATACAGCTGAAGTGCTTTGTCTATTGTTTGTCTGTAGTATTGGGCTTTTTACTCAGCTAAAAAAAAATGTATTCCATTTCTCAACTCGTTTTGATATAAATAACAAAGTTGCAACAATTATGCGCCACGAAAGACCTATGACGTTACTGAAAACACCCATGAAAGCAAACCTGCATAAAACATGATGGAAATTAATTTAGGTTGAATTAATGGAGTTGGGTTAATTTTTCAATGTAAATGTTATGTTATGTTAATAAAAATGAATATAGCTCTCGTACACCGAAAGGTTTCTTGGCGCCTGACTTGGACCATATCAATGCAGCAACAGATTATGCATGAGCCTGCTCAAACAGCCATGTCTTGAGCATTTTCCTGAACCCTAGGAGATTGTTACAGTACCGAATCCCTAACGGTAGTGAGTTCAAGAATTTAGGACCCAGATAGGAAAACCTGCGTCCTCCCTGGCGTTTGAGCTTGAAGGTGGGGATGGTTAGCAGCTGGAGATGCGCAGAACGCAGGTTTCGGGACGGGACATGTCTTGACATTAGACAATTTATAAATTTGGGACTTCTGCCGTGGAGGGCCTTAAAAATTAGGCACCCTGTCTTGAAAGCTGCACGTTGAGCGACAGGGAGCCAATGGAGTTTTGCTAGTAAAGGTCTAGCAGATTGCCATCTTGGTTGTTTTTAGATAAGTCTCGCAGCTTGGTTCTGCACCATCTGGAGACGTTTAAGTAAGGATAGTGGCAGACCGAGATAGATTGAGTTTGAGAAGTCAAGATGGGAGAGTACCAAGGCGAGCACCACCTATATAAGGGCGGCGTGGGTGAGCAAGTGGGCGATCTTCCTAATTTTGCGTAACTGGAAAAAGCAAGTGGAAACCACTGACCCCACCTGGACTCTAAGTGAAAGGTCAGCGTTTATCTTGACTCCTAGGCTTTTAACCAACAGGGTCGGGATAGGGGGAGGTCCTAAGTTGGTCGGCCAGTAGTGAGGACGCCAGAAAGTCTGGGCCTTCCCGACCAGTACTAATTCGGTCTTGCCCGCATTGAGTTTAAGATGGTTAAGATCCATCCAACGCTGGATATGAGGCATAGTGGCTTGAATTTCCTGGATTGAATCTGGGGCATTATCGATGGTGAACACCAGCTGAAGGTCGTCCGCATAGTTGAAAAAGATTACCTTCTCATTCCGTAAGGAATGGATCAGAGGCAAGAGGTACAGGTTAAACAGGTGGGGAGACAACGATGAGCCTTGTGGGACCCTGCACATGGTTGCAATATTTGGAGCAGTGAACGGGGCAAGATGCACTGCTTGAGTGCAGCCCTCGAGGAAGGATTTCATCCACTTGAGAGCAGAGCCCTGTATGCCGGCCTGTCTGACACGGTCCAACAAGATTTTGTGGTCGACCATGTCAAATACGGCTGACAGATTGAGGAGCACTAGTGCCTGAGGCGTGCCCTTGTCCGCATTAGCTCGTAAGGCGTCCAGGACCGCGAGTATGACTGACTCCGTCGAGTGGCATGGTCAAAAGCCCGCTTGGTGAGAGTGAGGTATTCAGAATGTTCAATAAAATTGGACAGACAGTTGGCAACATGGGCCTCCAATATCTTGGCCAAGAACTGGAGCAAGGAAATAGGGCGACAGTTTTAGAGGTTCATGGAACTGCTCCTTGTTTTTTTAAGAGAGGAACCACTATAGCATTCTTGAACGCACTGGGTACCCATCCTTGCGTCAGAGATTCATTAACCTCATGCGCGCTAGCGGAGTTCCGCTCCTGCGCTGAGATTTTTTAAAACGCATGTTACATGACGAGCTGGGCTCGTCATCAGAGTGCGAGGAGGCTACGCCATGACGAGCCCAGCTCGTCATCAGCGTGGAAGGGGTTAAGGAAGGGTATCGCAGTGTGTATCAAGATGGAAAAAATCTCCTTTAAGATGTAGGGAGGGCAGCAATCTCTTGGGGAGCCTGATTTGACTCGGACCAGCAAGCCTAAAAAAATCTGTGGGCTGATGGCAGGAAAATGGTCTATGATGGCTGAATTCGTAATTGGAGTGTCTGGGAGCGCCATATGCCTGACAATGGGGATGCTAGCTTTGATACTGCCAATTTTATTCAGAAAGTAATCATTCAAGGAATTACCTAGGTCTTGGGAGGGAGCCTCTCTCCATGGCAGAGATCATTAACAATTCAGAAAATGTCGTTTGACCTATTGTGTGAACTCAGAATTTTGGTGGAGAGTGCGCAGCCTTGGCTGCCACTCCCAAGAGGAATCAGGAGAAAACAAGTTTCTTTCAATTGAAGGTATTCATTTGAACTTACACAAAACAAAATACAGTGGGATGTTACAAAGATACATTCATCAAGCAATCAAGTTTTAACTAAGCACGGGCAACACTCGTGTAATGTCCTTTACGGAAATTAAACAAAATGGCAAACAACTTTGTCGTCTCCTTACATTTTGCTAAATCGACCAATGTTAATATTTATAAAAGTTTGAAAAGGACTATGGCTTTTGTAATCATATTCCCACTAATACTTGTATTATAAAGCTTACAAAACATTCTTAACAAAAAATATGAATGCATCTGACAACAAATTTGACAAAACAAAACAAAAATACATCACATTGGAAAAACATAATGCTGTTGCAGCAGTGTTGTTTGTAAGATACAAGTTCAAACCAATCAAACCTAAATTGCAGCTCAAACAAATCATCCCATATCAGGAATCAATCTTATATAAGAGACACACTCAGTTGCCAATGATAGATAGCTTTTCTTAATGTTAAATTATTTACACATGAATCACAGGGGTTGCCAGATGGCAAGTTCATCCAGCACTCCTTGCTCTTGTTGAATCCTCTGCATTATTGTTACTAATTATTCTGGTGCCATGCAGAAGGTTATTACTGTTTCCAGTAACATACCATGCCTCAAGCCTCGAGTCTCAAATGAAGGTCAGAGTGAAACTGAGAGTGATTCAGGAACCAAATTGGATGGCAACTGCTGAAAAATTATTTGGTAAACTATTCAAAGAAAGTCTCTATCACAAAAAGTAATAAACTGATGCATGTATGTTTATATTGCCAGATTGTACATGAGCACTGCCATATACTTAAATTTAATTGTAAATGCAATGGTAAATTCCCCAGATGAAATCAAGAATGTACAGGTGCTGTGGCACTGTGCGTTGATACTTAGATACTGAATGGGACATACTATATTCTGAAAAACAATATTGGGTGGTAAGAACATACAATTGATTCAGTGTTGTCTATTGGGATTAGTGAATCTGAAACCCAAGTATGTATAGAAAGTAGCAGTTCTGGCAATGGAAATTGTGAAAATTGAGATTGAAAAGTTCTGAATGGTGGCCGGGCTACCTTGGTTGCACCCCAAAGTATAGTGCAAAGAGATGATGACACATATGAGCAGACTCTGCAAATGAAATGTTAAACCATATATGAATGAACAACAACAATGGAGTATAAAATGGTCAATTTTTTGTGATAAGACATAACATGCAGTCAGCTGCCTTCTGGTTATATTATTATTTCAGTACACTATTGAAAAACATACCAGTCTATAAAATTCATACACAACTGTTATGTGTGATATCTCTATATGTTTGTACAAGTGTACCCATACAGGGAGAAAATTAAAATAATGGAGTACAACACATGGAAAAAAGTTGTCAAATGAAGGACCTGATTTATCAAGGGGTTTAACCCAGTCTGTGTCTATGGGAAAGTCTGTTAGAACACATGGACTATATTTGTTTAAGATTAAAATTAATTTCTTAAACATGTATGAATACTTGAAGTATTGTGTTGGAAAGTGGAGGGTAATAAATGTTGTATAATTGCAGCTGTTCTGATACTCGGGCAATAGCTTACAAATTGTATTTATCACATATTTGCATATTTTTTTAAAACATTTATTCTGTGTAGTATTATTATTGAATGCTGAACCAGGCAAAGTTGTTAGATCTGGGATCTCTGGCGGTTGCAGCGGTCCTTTAGCAGTCTGATAATCAAACTCATAATAGGGCGGCCGGACCACTGGCGCATCAGTGCACGCACCGCCACTGTGGCTATAGCAGTCCGTAGGACCGTTGTATTCGTAATTATCCCCATAGTCTGAATAGACCTTCTTTCACAGTTCAATAATACTTGTTAAACAGATACATGACTTGGCACCAGAAATAATGGTGCATTGTCTTGCATTTAAGGTTGTTTGCTGCGAAGGGCGGGTGTTCAAATGTATATTTTAAACTTTAAAGACATAAGATGTACCAAAAACTTGGCCCAGATTTACAAAGGTATGCGTCAGGTTTACGTTACTTTTTAAACACAGTTATGACGTACAATCCTTTTTAAATTAAGGCAAATAGGTGCTTGCCTGGTTTGTAGGAAAAAGTAATGCAAACCAGCACAAAGCACTGTTTTGCATTACTCTGCATCAAGGGGGCATTCGATGAGTGGTACATGGGCATGCTCGTTAAACTACTCATGGCTTTTGATGCAAAACCCTATCTGCTAGATATAGTAGACAAGGTTTGCACCAAAAAGTAACGACACTTGAAAGCAGGCGTTAAAAAGTCAAAATGCTTTTAATACTTCTAACATTTCCCACTTTGCATGTGTGCTGCACTGTAAAGCACACATCTAAAGTGAGAAACGTTTTGAAGTTAGCATAGTACTCTGTACTGGAATGGTTCCCTTCCTGGACCAATCCTATGCGGTACTTACCTAGACACCCTTGCATGATGGTGCAAATGTGTGTGCTTGGTGCTCGGTAGCCTGATTGTGTGCTAGCTCTATAGAGAGAGAGCAGGATAGTGACATATGTTTGTAGATATGGTGCTTTCCTGCTCTCTCCCTTTCACACAATGCAGTAAGCCAATATTGGGTGCTACACTGCATTGTGTGACAGGTTTGTAAATCTGACCCCCTGTACCTCCTGCGTGCAGAAGATTCTTTCCAAAGATTTTACAGAAAAAACTTACTCTTTATATTTTCATCTGTAGTTTGGCTTTTTGCTTGATTAACGACTCTACCGTCCAAATGGTAAAATGTCATCTATTCTTTTTCAAGAACAAGGCTTAAAATGTGTATTGAGTTTATTGCATGAAATTACTTGTGTCATAGAGCATTGTGTGAAATCCAAACCCACCGATGGTATTGACGTGCAATATTATTTTTGTACAGTTTTATATATTGCCAACACCACCCTAAGGTCCTGGAGCACTTCACATTAGCATCATTTACTTTACACAAGGACACATACATTTTTGTACGCATTGCAAGATTAAGTGATTTTTCAAAAATCAAGGATGTTAGGCCTACACTGAAACTCGAACCCGGTTTACCTGCTCCATAGTCGGCAGCTCTGACTCTTACGTCGCATTCTCTCCCGAAGGCACACCATATCATCTCCCTAGTCTCGGCCTAAGGCCCACATTTTGTGATAATGGATAAATCACTTAATCTCCCCGTTTGTAAAGCAACAAGCATTGGCAAAGTCAGTAGGTTTCGCCCTGTGCACAATTTATTGTTTTTAGGTCTCGGTGAGACATGTATTCTATCTGTGGGCTAAAAGGCTACCCATCTTCTACCATTGGTAAACTTCAGTGTTGCTGTCATTTTCTTTGATGTCATTTATCATGACATATGAGCGTCATGCCCTAATCTTGTGTTTAGCCCTCCCATAGCACATGGTCCAAGTACATGTCTCCTTACACTGCTCAAGGTTTGCCACGTCAATTTTTTCTTTCTTTTCAAGCACTCCATGGGAGTACTCATGTTTTCGGGCCATCTTCGTTGTACACATACACACATACCACTAAACATGCATGCAAGTGCACATAAACTAATGCATTTTTTAAAAAAGTGTTAAAACACAAGCAGCACTTGTTTATTTTTTTGGCATTCTTCAATAGTTTTGGTGCACTTGTTCCATAATGTCTTAGTGCGAAGATGAGCGGAAGGTATTCAAGCACTTTAAGTGCTCACCATTTGCACTCCACAATTACAAATTCTTTTTTGTTGCTGATCCTGCTTCAGTTAAGGTTTTTTCCCCTTCATTGGTGTTTCCCTTCGCCCTCTCCTATTGTTGCTTGCCCATCTCCCCATCTTCCCATCCCCTTCAACTTCCCTGCTTGACCCATCCCCCCACTAACTCCCTCATCACTGCTGCTTTTATTTTTTGTGATCCAATGGTATTGGAGCCCTTGTTTCATTCTCCGTCTTACCATAGTCTCCCTTGTGCACATACACACATACCACTAAAATGCATGCACATGTACATAAATGAATCCATTTCTTTAAAAGTTGTTAAAACATGACCATAACTTGCTCATTTTGTTTGCATGAGCCAATCGTGTTGGAGCGCTCGCTCTATCCTCCGTCTTGCCATAGCGCAAACATGAGACAATGGTATTGGAGCACTTTAAGTGCTCAGCAATTACGTTCCACAATGACACATTCATTTTTGTCACTGATCCAGCTTCAATTAAGATATTTTCCCCCTTCATTGTTGCTGCCTCCCTGACTCTTCCATTGTTGCTTGCCCATTTCCACATCCCATCCTGCTTCCCTGCTTGATCAGTCCCCCCACTAGCTCCCTCGTTCCTGTTGCCTTTATTTATTTATATTTTTGCACGATCCGATGGGATTGAAGCGCTTGTTCCGGCTTACATCTTGCCATAGTGCTAACATCAGCTGATGGTATTGGAGCGCTTTAAGTGCTCACCAGTTACATTACACAATGACATATTAATTGTTGTATGCAGGGGGAAGCCTACATGATTTGCCCAGCAATCACAAACTGTTCTGCCGACCCTGAGATTCGAACCTGGTTCCCTAGTTCCCCATGTTGGAAACTCTGGCCATTACACCACATCCTCACTTCACTTCACTTCAAATCTCCTCAACTGTTTCTCACTATCACTTCCAATTTGTTCAGGAAGACCCCATTAACACCGAACAAACATTGGCAAAGCCAATAGATCTTGGTAATGCCAGAGATATTGGCCTTGTCAACTTGAGTGTCATGTTGTTTAGCAGCACGTCTGCTGTTTATCACCGTTGAAAGTCACTGAAAAAAATGCTATGATAGAGCCAGCACAGGCCACGTCATAGCACTGCTTTGTGTTGGAAGGGCCTGACAATAAATTCAACATGGGGGTAAAGAGATCTGGCTTTGGCTCAACATCCTGTCCTGGGCTTTCAGTGACTTTCAGCCAATTGCTGAACAGCAGATGTGCTGCTAGACAACATGGTTAAAAGAGATTTACATTGACAAGGCCAAAAGCTCTGGCATTTTTTGCCAAGACCTACTGACTTCGCCAATGCTTATTTTGAGTAATCACGACTGTTCACTCTTGCAACCTTTGAGAGTCAAAAGTACAAAGAGAGTTACTTGGTGACCTAATTTTAAGCAAGGGCAGCTCCTCCACTTGACGGAGGAGAGTTGCCCCACAAGCCCCAGAGCTGAGAAATAGAATTATAATAAAGTGTATTTAATACCATTTAATTTTATAGCAACCCGTTTTTAATGAAGTGTCAGGACAGGACTGGGCAAGCGTTGCCGAGTGGCAGCAGCAGTAAGCTATGCGCTTTAAAATGTGCATGTCGCTTTAGCCGACCGTTTCGGGCCAGCCAGCCAGACATGCACATTTTAAAGTACTCAAACTCAGCTGTTTGAGACAGCTGGGTTAAAGAAAGTGCAGCCCTCCAGTGCTCTTAGGAGCCCTGGGAGAGGCCCTTCTTGCCAATCCTGATGCTGCTTTCATGCTGTGATAACAGTGCCAGGATTGGGTAGTGCAGTTTCCTGCTTCTGTGGAATGCAGAAGATGCCGGAGAGAGAAGGACGTTGCGTGCCTAAGAAAGGAAGGTATGTTTATTTCTTTTATTTTTTTGTTTGTTTGAGGCCAGTGTTGACTGCGTCATATTGCTTTTTCCCCCTTTAAACCATGTTGCACAGAAACCCATGTTACTGTGCAATATGTCTTACAACAGTGTGTGTGTTAGACCTGTCAGCCTTAGGGTGGTCTCCCCTACATTTTTGCCCTTTTTGCCTCCCATTTTGACCTTACATTTTGTTGGACTTAGGACTCTGGGCGCCTCAACACTGCTAAACAGTGCTGAGGTGCGGGTGCTCTCCCCTAAAAACCTTGTGAGGCTGGCATATCTGCCACAAGCCACTGCTACTGCAGTAAGGCTAATCCTCCATAGGCTAATATGGGGAACCTCTCCTTATGGGATAACTTCTGACAGGGACCTAATAAGTCTGTCATGTTTGGTCTTGAAGAAGCCCTGTGTTGGACTCAAAGCGCTGTTGCAAAGTAACACTGTGTGCCCGTGATCCAGGCGCTGGGAGCTAGAAGCGCTGTGGGCTCTTATCACCGTGCCGGCCCTGAGCCGATTTGGCAAGGTAAACTGTCCCCAACGTCACCGCCGCGGGCCCGAGCAAAAGCGCACCCGAAACTCCTTCAAGAATCCCCCTGAAGACACCGCCGCGGCTCAGGATCTTCGGGAGCCCGGGGAGCGTCATCCCAGGCATCAGGAGAAGCCGCGCTGGGATTGGTGCGACGTCAGCCCCAGGTCGCGCTGCGATTGGCCCTGAGCCTCCGGGATTCCCTGCTCGTCATAGAAGGGCCGCGCTGGGATTGGTGGTTGCCCCGAGGGCTTCCCCAGCGCCGGCCGGAACAGGGAGAGTTGCACCAAGGACCGGAGAAGAACCGAACTGCTGCCAGCCCCCATCCGGCTCCCAGGTAAAGCCCGTGTATGTGCCGAGCCTCCCGCGCCTATCATTGTCTTGGGTGGGAGGCCTCTTGGGGAAGCTGCTCCACTGGGAAGCGGGATGCGGGGGCTGTGTAGCTTGCTAGCAGGTCGCCCAGGACTGTCCTGAAAACTTGATTGTGGTCATTAGAGTGAACGCAGGCCAAGGTTGCAAACTTGCTTTGTGTTGGGGGCATCTCAAAAGTACCTCAGACAGCGCGATCCCCTCATTGGCGACCACATCCTCACTGAGCGCATGAACGCCGGGAAGTTAACTCCTGTGGTGCCAAGGCTAATGTGCTGACTTCAGTAACTGGGAATCCCTAAAAGACCTGCCCGAGAGTGCCATATTGTTCCCCACACTGAGGACACTGGGAGAAAGACAGTACCAGTAGGAGCCCTTGGCACACATGAGCTTTTGGGTGCTTTTGGATTAATGATTGACCTTGCCGGGGAACAGGAATCGTGATTCTTAATGATTGATCTTGCCTGGGAAGTGGATTTGTTTCTATTAATTATTGACTTTGCCCGGAAGTGGGATTTATTTGATGCTTGACATGCTTTATATGCATCTTGAGTCCTCATATTATTGAATGTGTCGTTCTTGGATCTTGCATAATTCTTAGATAAAGATCTTTATATTTTTATATACAAATTGGTGTAGTGTCTTTTTCTTTTGTGCGTGTTTTACTGGGAACTGTTGGTGTGTTGCACAAGTACTTTACACATTACCTCTGAAGTTACGCCTTTGCTGCTCTGCGCCAAGCTACCAGGTCGGAAGCGGTGGTCCCTACTTGGACTAGGGTGCATACCCCTGCCAACTAGAGACCCCGGTTCTAACAGTGTGGGTTTTGGGGGGCAAGTAACACAAGAGAGGAGGGTGGTGGACAACAAATGGACTGTGGAAGGAGGGTGTAGGGTGGAGGAAACAGAAGGGGGCACAATGGGCGGGGGTGAAAACAGAAAGGTCAGTGGGAGGAGGACTGGTGGTGGAATCAGGAAGAACAGCAGTAGGAGGATGGGGAAACAGAAGGGACAGCGGGCAGGCGGCGATAGACAGAAACAGAAGGGTCAATGGGAGGAGGGTTGGGTGGTGGAAATAGCAGTAGGAGAGTGGTGGGGTGGGAAAACAGAAGGAGAGTTAGACGAAGGTGGGGGCTGGAAACACAACAGACAATGGGAGGAAGCCGGGGGGTGGTAAACACAACAAGCAGTTGGAGGAGGACCGTGTGGGGGCAATGCAATGGTCAGCGGGACGAGCGCTAGTGTAAGGGAGAGGGTCCTCTGACATATGATTGTGCAAAAGTGAAATAGAGTGCCTGATAGACCCCAGTGCCAGTGGAAAGACACTATCTGCAGAAAGGAAGCTATACTTCGTCCATGCTCCATGGCTTGGATACACACGAAGCCCTAGGAGAAAGCCGAAGGCAAGGACCAGGCTCTGACCAATAAGAAGTAAGGAAACAAGAGTAATTTGCAAGCTAACCAATGGGAAGTAATGGGAACTAAAAGGCAGGCTCTAGGCCCATTTAAAGTTTGTTGTGTTTGTGAGAGATTTCTCAAGCACAGCGCTTGAAACCTAAAAATCATCAATTTATGGTGTAGTAAACTGTGCAGTCCCAAGTTCACCTGCATGAACTCCATCCTCCCTACCTAAATTTGCACCTACCCAAGTTGCCAAATATGAAAGATTTTCAGTTTAGATTGAACGTACAAGAAAACATAGTTTACAGTTCTAGGGCGTCCATCAGGTTAGTTAAAGCCGATACATACTGGCGATCTTAAATTACTGCATAAGGTTAAAAAATACTGGGGCATATTATCAAGGGGGTTTATCTCCGCTTTTTTGGCTTTAAAAGCCAAGAAAGCGGAGATAAAAGTATCTCCCTATTACCTAGCTGTCGCTAACACCAGTTAGCGACAGCTAGTAGGAGATAGCGACCATCTTGGGCCCCACTTTGCATGTCAGTGATATTTATCACTAATGACATGCAAAGTGGGCGTGCCAAGATGTTAGCGACTGGAAACAGTCGCTAACATCGCTATCTCCTATTACCAACTTTTGGAGATATTTGCGCTAAGCGCGAATATCTCCAAAAGCTAACACCTGCCCTGAGCAGTTCTTAGCCATGTTATCCAATGGGAGGTGGATAACACTGCTAAGAGCATTAGCTCGCTAGTGCATGAATATCGCTGACTTTTCAGCGATATTCATGCATTGCGGCTGATTTTTATCGCATTTGCGATAAACCTTGGTAATACCAAGGTTTATTTGCGATAAAAATCACCGCAGCTTAGTGGTAAATTTCTGTCTCTAACCAAGCAATAGCGATAATTATCGCTATTGCTTGGTAATATGCCCCACTCTTCTTTATAACATGGGAAGCACTCCAGCAGGAAAATGTTCATTTTGCCCTGGCCCCTGAATATTCTTGCACTGTTCCTTGCTGTACATGTGCAAATATTAACAGAGAAAAAATCACTTTGTGTAGGTTTTTGGCCTCCTAACAATAGCTCAGAATAATGTTAAAATATTAAATACAAGGCCACTGTTAGCCTTGCTTTACAACCAAAAGGGCAGAGATCTCTCAAAGGTGTCCATCACAGGTATGCTTTCATACTGTAGTATAGCTCGCTTGGTGGGTAACATAATGCAATCATCGTATACATCTTCTGGAAATTATATCGTGGCTACATACTAGCCCATTTGTGTAAACCTATTGTTGGTACAAAAATACTTTTTTGTAATCTCACTCTGTTTCATTGAGGATTCATTTGCTTTCTTGTCAATTCGCTCCTTTTTTCTCTTTTTCTGCTACCTCTCCTCATTGTTCATAGGAATGTCTTTCTGATCATCTACAATGATTTTTGTGTTCAGAAAAAAAGGCATCTCTTTAAGTTTTTAGTTAAAAGAAACTTCGACGAGTTCACGGTGTCTGTGGCCCGGGAGCATTGAACAAGAGCCCATTATTATGCCGATGTGTCTGTTCTCCCTTGTTCCAGACAAGGGGGAGTTTTGTTCTGCCACAGAGGCCACACTTTCAGATTTGGATTCAAAGCAGAGGCGGGCTCCTCGCCAACACCAATATAATCCACCAATGATCAATGAAGAAATCATTATCGTGTTGCAGAACAGGGCGCTATCTTTCATTTAAACAAGAGCCTAGAAGAACTGAAGAAAATAAAACTGAAAAACATGTATTAGAGAAAATATTACACTGGAAAATAAAAGAAGTTGATAATTCCCTTTTGCAAAGCATTGCCACACGAGGCTCCTCCAAACTGAGCAATAGGCATATAATAGAACCAAACAATAAAGAGTTGTGATAGTTTTTGTAGAAATTGCTGGCTTTGAACAGTTTCACAAATCTGCACAGCAAAGTAAAGAACCAACATTGCTTGCATTCGAAATGTAGACATCTTTAGGCGTGTGCCCATGCCCGAGTATGACAAGCTAACACTAACTTTAAATTGAGAAGGCGCTAATTTACAGAAAGGCAACCACATCAGCATGACGTCAGTGGCGGGAAAGGCATGTACGATGACAGATTCGTCCCAAAACTTCTCTCTGTGCATCTTAGGCATTTTGGGGCCCTTAGCAAAACATATTTAGTGGGACCCCATTTTGGGACCAATTTTGAATTCATTATAACTTCCAGCTCTCCTGATACCACATAACTGTGTATTAAATGTGAAACTACTGAAAGCTCAAATTCCCCATCATCCGCCAGTCATATAGTGCCAAGACAGAGCTTGACCCAGCATTGACAAAGCCATTTCGTTTTGGGCTCCTGTCTAGATCTTTCTTGTCTGGCAAGCACAATCTTTTTGGCCGGAAGTCTGTGTCTATCCAGCCTATTTCTCCCATTGTAAGAAAGGCATGATAAGGGTGACTTACTGGATGTTTAGTGGATTTGCCTACATTTTAAAATAAGACATTTGGGCATAGTGCTTGAACCATATAAAGATATCCCCCTTCATATCTGGAACTAGCACTGTACTGCAATAGTGAAAGTCAACGCAGTGTTATGAAGATTTCCACAACTCCATGGGGTGAAATCTTACAATCTTCCCTTTAATTCTCTTTCCCTTTGATATCAATCGACCTCTCTATGTGTAATAGTAATAGCAAATATTTTATTTGCAGATTAATTAAAATTATTGTACATTTTAAGCCATACAAAAATGTTAAATAAAAGGATATCTTGTTAAAAAAAAAGCATTATAGGTTAAAAGGAATTCATGTTTAAAATGACATTACATTGGAGAAAGCAATTGACTAAAAGCACCGGTCCATCAAGTGCTCAGCGCGTGGTAACACACATGGGATTTGGCTACAAGGATTTTTTAGAAGTCATGAAGCGTGGAGGCAGAGATCAGCCAGGGCCGGCTTTAGCGCTGGTGGCGCCTGGTGCGACAGCCTTTTTTGGCGCCCCCCCCCCCCCCCATGACCACCTGCTTTACAGATTTTCGCCCTACTAGCCTTCAATATTGCCCCTCATCTCTCCATAGCCCCTCTGTTGCATACATTTTGTTTTATAGCACTACTCATACCAGTGTAGGGTGTCAAAGCACTTTACATCACACACATTATATAGAGACAATGAATTATATGTGAGGAATTCAGACTATAGGAAACGTTGAATAACACAATAAGGATTACAAGATGTAGGAATCACATATGATCCATACCAGTAAGCAGCATATTTTAAGATCATTTGGTCTAGAGATTTAAAACATAACACTGTGGTTGGGGTTGGCTTCACTAATCAGAATATTTTTCTACCAAAACAAACCCATTTTAGTAACATTAGGATAATAAAAGGCTGGAGTAAAAAACAATGTTCTAACCTATACCATGCAGCTCTTCGACCACAGTTCATTGGTCATTGTGCTTTATTAGGATTGTAACCTATGAACTTCAAGTAACAAAATGACCTCTGTGACAAAAGCAGTAACACACTGAGCTATCTACCTTAAATACAATTCAGGAATCTGCATAGTATGGTTCTTTGCAGCAGGCATTTTCTCCTGTCTTGAGGCTAGCAAAAATAAACTTTAGGAAGCAAACTTTCATTAGTGTTTGGTCCTTCATATTTATTAAAATATTTTTGAAAGTAAGGAAGGCAAAACTTGCTGTCACAATACCGTTCATCAAGACAGAAAAGTTAATGTGTTTAGTTCAATCATGTAATTGCAATCTTCTTGTTCTGTGTGACTTTAATTCACAGGTCTAACGTTTTACAGCATGAAGCAAATCTGAAGCACTGCCCCAAGCTGAATATTACTTTCTGGATAGCTTTTGAACACCGTACCAAGTAAAATGTTACTTACTATATGGCTTTTTCCAAGCTGAATTCTATTTGCAAATTTTAAAAAGGAAACAGGTGAACGTCACGTAAAACACTTTGGTGGAACAATTAATGTGAGCAAACTGACCTCTAATGCAATACCAAGAACGAAGCTCACTTTCTGGAGCACAACTTTCTTTGTCTCCCAGACGTCTCCAAGCATTTTTTTCTGAGAATACAGAGCAGTAATGGCAGGGTCTGACAGTAAATCTACGTAATCTGTGATGACAGGCATGAACACAGTTGTCCTTCTTTTATTTCCAGGAGGACCCACGTTGTGGAAATGAAAGAGGGATTACGGTGCACACCGCAAGCTTTTGGGCAATGCAAATGGTGTGGACTTAAGGGCACACATGGGCCCACATGCATCAAGCACTTTTCCATTCGCAAACGGTGCGATTCCTTAAAATCGTCCGTTTGCAAATGCAAAAGTGCTTTTTGGGATGCATGAAGCAATTTTAGAATTTGCAACATTGTTGCGAGTTCTAAAATTGCGGGTGCTTTTAAGAAGTCGCAGATGTGCGACTTCTTAAAAGCAATGCATCATCACTTTTGACAAGTGAAAATTTGCACTTAGGGTTCCAAATTTACCGAGTGGTTGAACCACTCGGTAAATTTGGAAAAAGTGTTTCAAATGCTTAAAATGTTATTTTTTCAACATTCATGTTACGGACACACATGTCCTTAGGACATGTGTGTGTGCAACATGATGCGAAAAATACATTTCAGGGGTGCATGGGGGGGTCCTTTGGACCCCCCCCTGCACCCATGAAATTTTCTAAGTGCCACTCGCAATTTGCATTGACTCCTATGGGCCTTTTGGCCCATAGGAATCAATGGAAATTGCGAAAATTAACTTAAGAATTCGGTATTTCTTTGGGATTCGGTAAAAAATGCGATTTTTACCGAATCACAAAGAAATACCGAAAAAAATGATGCATAGCATTTTGCATTTCCTAAATAGCGATTCCTTAATTTTCGCTATTTAGGAAATGCAAAATCCTACAATGATGCATGTGCCCCTTTGTGCCTCCCCTAGCTTGACGCCCGGTACAGTGGCACCGCCCTAAAGCCGGCCCTGAGTTCAGCTGGAGATTGGCAAAGTTTTTGCTTCCAGAGTCCCTGGCCTGCAACTGCCATTATTTATCAGGGGTGACCGACCTGCTGTTAATAGATTGTTCACTTGTAGAAGGAACTTGGTGGCCCTGCAGGTGCTCTATGTGTACACAAATCAGGCTTGACAGCGACTCTCTCTGCAAAAAGTAGGTGGGATGGGAGACGGAAAAGGCCAGAGAGGTCAAAAGTCAGGATTAGTGAGAGGAGTGAAGTAGAGGGAAGAGAGAGATAGGTGATTATGGGAGAGACGAGAAAGTAAATTGAGGAAACCAAAAATGTATTAGGAGGTAGCAATAGCTGTATGTAGATAGAAAAAGAGACTTAGCAATTGAGGTAGGGGTTTAAGGTGAGGCAGCAAGATTTCTAGAGAAGGAGATAGGAATAAGGAAATGTAGAGAACCAGAGAGTGGTGGGGTACAAGTGGAGAAGTAGAGGGTGTGGTAAAGAAGGATGAGAGGTGAAGGTGGAGAGAGTCAGAGGTAGAATATGTAGAGAGGTATGCCCCTCCGGACCCAGGACACATACAGGAACACATACAGGACTGTTGTCACATCAAGGGATAGGCCTAGGCCATTGTGCACACGCTAGATTAGTCTGAGGCTACAGCCAAAAAATCATAAACCAGGATAACGGATACAGCTAGGATCTTAGGGCAGGGAGGTCCATCTATACACCATGCAGGGGCCACGCGAACCCCAACAAACACCTCTGCTAGATCAGACTACCCAGAACCACATTTTAACATAGGTGAAGTTTGGTCATAAAATCAGCAAAACCATCAGAAAAGTCCATCTGCAGCCCTATGCTTCATGCCAGTCTTATGCTATACTATGACATCTAGGTCTTGCAGTGAGATAGACCATCTAAGCAAGTTGGGATTTGTACCCTTGTTGCCTTCCACTATTTAAGAGGTTTGTGATCTGCCTGGACCACCATACTATTAAACGACAGATATGTCCGGAACCTTATCAAAGCCTACATTATGGCAAAAACCTGTCGCAATGGCTACCCAGTTCTGTTCTTTGGGTAGTAATCTATGACTAATAATGGCCATGGGATACTCTCTTCCCTTTTCATCAAATTGAGCCAGTAACACTTAAAACTCTTTTGTGTGAGACACCCGTCTGTACAATGAATGGCTAACCATAGCCAGGGGGCTTTAGTACAGGTGCATCGCTGAGTGCAGCCTTTAGTTGCTCAGAAGCTTTCTCACAATCCCCAGTCCAAAACAATTTCCTGGTCTTCTTCTTAGATGTCAAAGCTTTCAAATGGTCCTACAGTTAGCTACAAAGATCCTGTAGTAACCAGTGAGTCCTAGAAAGGGTCTTACTTCAATCTAGGTACTGGGTGGTCCTTCTCTAGGACAGACTGAATCTTAGCATCCAATGGATGAATCTTCTTGTTACCAATCTGATGCCCAAGGTAGACCACAGTGGACTGCCCCATCTAGCACTTGGTTGCCTTGATGGTCAGTTTTGTCATCTGTATCCTGACCAAGTACTGTTCTAAGTGCTTTTTGTGGTATTCTCATGAATTGTAATGTCAGGCAGGTAGGTCACACAGAACACTTCTAGCCCTGATAGAACACGTTTTATGAGGCACTGGAATGTGGCAGGAGCATTTTTCAATCCAAAGGAAATTACTTTAAATTGGAATAACCACTCTGAGGTAGAAAATTTGCTCTTTTTCCTGGCACTGGGTGTTAATGCAGTTAGGCAGTATCTGCTAGTCAGATCACAGTGCTCAAGTATTTTACAAAGACAAGGAGATGATGGACGGAGCGCTGAAACTTTTCAGACGCACCCCCAGTCACAGATCTGGGTTAAAATCATCATCATTTTTTAGCTCACTTCGCCATCTCAGTTCAGACCGAGGTATATGCAAATCAGACTTGACTCTGTGCATCATGGGAACAGTCCAGCCCGAACTGCCAAGCCAAGTATTCTCTGAACTGGAAACAAGCATCCTGGGACCGGTTTAGGGGTAACACCCCTCAACAGCAAGGCTAGCTTGAATCCAGTGGCAAAGTGAGCAAGGGACTCACGTCTTGGCATACCCTGCCAACTGAGACACAGGGTCAAGACTGATTTGCATATAGCTCGGTCTGAACTGAGGTGGTGAAGTGAGCTAAAGAATGGTGATGAATTCAACCCAGATCTGTGACTGGGGACGAGTGTCTGAAAAGTTTCAGCGGACCATCCATCATATCCTTGTGTTTGCTTTGTTGGCCTCAAGTATTTTGCAGCACACGTGGAGAGGTGTGGCTCATGGGTTAGAGGCGGCAGACCTGTAAGCAGAGAACGGCCCGGGACCAGGGTTCAATTCCCGACGCGGCAGGGTCGTGGACCAGGGGTCAACGGACTCGATAATTCTCGCCTCAGTGCCTACTCTAACCTGTTAACACACTCTGTAACTTTGGGCATTAAGCTTGCCTCATCTCTACAACGGCCCCCCAAAGACGCTGGGGATGCCTGGTTTCACCCTGGAGATACCCAGAAAGGGACCATCTCACAGGGAAAACCAGGGCGGGTTCCCCAGCGGTCTGCAGCGCCAGGACATTCGGTTAGAGTAACAGTGCGCTTTACAAGTACCCCACATTTACATTTACATTTAAACAGCTGGTCCATAAAGTCATGAGTTCTGGGGATCAGATCTGTCTGTCTTAGTGACACCCTTGAGAGCTTCGTAGTACACATGAAAGCACAAGTTTGTGGTCCCTTGCTTGGGCACCAACTCTACTAGCACAGCCCCAGGACTACAAGAGCTCTCAATCACTGCTAAGTCCACCATCTTGGCTCACTCTGCCTTAATGTGATAGGTCGTACTTTTGACTGGGTAGCCTTTCTCCTGTGTCAATTTCATAAACACAGACAAGGGTCAACTCTGGAGCAGGGCCGGACTGGCCATAGCGGGCACCGGGCGTGTCCCCGGTAGGCCGCTAGGGTGGGGGCCGGTTTTGGGGCTCTGGGGGGCCGTTTTTGTTACAGAGGATCGGTAATATCAGCCCCCGGTAACAAACTCGGCCGAAACCGGCCCTCGCAAACTGCTCGGCTGCACTCCCCCTCCCCCGGGGGGGGGGGGGGCGCAGCTGAGCAGTTTGCCAGGGCCGGTTTCTGTTCCCAGTCCGGCCCTGCTCTGGAGTCAGTAAGAAGAGGTGAGAAAACCCTCATATTCCTTCTCTACATTCTTTCTGGTAGCAAGACATCAATTCAGGGGTAATCTGTACCCCATCCGATGATCAATCTCTCATGTTCCGATGCAGCAAGTCACAACAGTCTCCAAGTTCCTCTGCCAAAGCCAAGCCCTTCACTGTGTAATTTCTCTAAAGGCAATGATTTAGCCGATTCACAATGAATAACCTCCTTCCTGAGTTCTCCTGTCGCACATGTGTCCACCAAGTATTTTATGTCAGACACTTTCTGCACTACTTTGTATGACCCATGCCATTTATCCTCCAAAGTACTTCGAGAAAAGCACCAGCACCTCCAAAGCCCTTCTATACTAGTCAGCATCACCTTCTCGTCATACCATTTCCTCATCAGCTATTTGCTTGCCTAAAGGCTTTACTTCACTTTCCCCTGTACTGCACCATAAACGTCCTGAGGACAAGCACATAGTCCACCACATGCTTCTGAGGTGACTCAGGAGTTCCTTATTACCCTTCTTTAATCAAGGTGAGTGTGCCACATACTGGGTGCCCAAACAGAAGTTAAAAGGGACTGAAATACACTCTCCTTTGTGTTGTACTCAATCTTCAAACCATTGGTTTAGGGATGGTACACCATGTAGAAGTGCCTGTGCACACATCTGAACTCTGTAGTTGAGTAAGTACTCTGTGTGTAGCAATCCAAAACACATATATACGTTATGCAAATACTTTAAGAAACAATACACATTTCGTAGTTCTTTTATGTTCTTCTTTAATCGTGCAAGGTTGCCCAGCCAAAGAAGAACATAAAAGAACTTCCGAAATGTGTATTGTTTCTTAACTTACTCAATTACAGAGTTCAGACATGTGCACATGCTCTTTTTCATTTGTACCAGGCCTCTGGTCTGTATTTCAGGGGGTTCTGGGTCAACCCCTTCCTGTTGGCACCGTCCAAGATAAGATAGAAGGTGATTGGCGTACATCAGGTGATGGCACCGTTTCCTACCTACCCACATAAACCCTGACTCTAGTTTAACAATTAGAAGTGGTATGTCACACCAGTAGTGGCATCTCCTGGTAAGTGAACAGAAGACAGGACATGAGAAGGTCTCACTTCCTCCTGAGGTTCTCTGATAGAGTTCCTATTATGCCCTTAAGGATCTTATTAAAACTCTCCAGCAAGCCCTTGGTTTGTAGTTGGTAGTCAATCTTCCAACCATTGGCTTGTGGATTGTACACCGTGAAGGAGTGGTATGCCACACCAGCTTCATACAAACGTCTATCATTAAAGAGCACGTGAAGTTGGTTCCCTGGTCGTAAATCATTGTCTTAGGAAATCCAACTGGAGAAAGAAATCCCTTGAAGAGTCCTAATTACCGCTTTTGTAGTTTGATCCTCAGGGGTGCTGCATGTGGATACTTGGTGGCATGATCTATACTAAAATATATTTATTATCTAATGCTGAGGGTGAGTCAAATGGACCAACAATATCTATTCCCACCACTCCAATGGAGCACCTGCAACCAATATAGGCTCTAACTGCACCTTGGTCTTACTTCCAGACTTTCCACTCTGGTAGCAAGTAGAACTGGTTCTACAGACTCTCTGTGTTTTTGCATATCACTGATCAATAGAACAGAGGATCTAACCTATTATGGGTGCTTTTAATATCCAAGTGTACTGCTGAAATCCCTTTGTGGGCCAGAGATGACAGAAAGCTCCTGCGCATTAGTGGAGACATTAGCCTTTTACTATCAACTGGTTCGGGATTCACCAACTCAATATACAGCAGGTCATCCTCCCAGTCAACATAAAGTCCTCCTACCACTCCTTTACTGAACTATTACCGATCTTCATTGTGAAGTTTCCCAAATGTGGGGCATCAACCTGTGCCTTGCAGAATTCCTACTGGGAAAATCCTCCAGCAGCTAACTATACCCAAAGCTTTGGCAGTGACCTAGACTTCAACGCCTGATCTGCTTCAGATGTCTCAATCTGGGGGCGGGGCAGTGGATCCAACGACCAATGTCTTCTCAGAGTCTGACCAGCTGACTACCTTGTCCTGGTCTCTGCAAATTTGGAATTGTCAAAGTCTCATTCTGAGGTTGATGTACTGCCTGTGCTCTGGTCAACATAACAAACATTGCCCAAGCCATGTAGGCTTCTGTTTCTGGTACTAAACTAGGGAAATCATATACTTGTCAAAAAGACATCCAGCACCTCTCTCTCACAATCCCTGCATCAAGCATGGCTGAATTGAGACTGATTTGTATCTGAACTCAGGTAATCAGATGCTCTATGTGGCTCTGTGTGCTCTATGTGGCTCTATATGGCTACCAAACTTGTTCCATTGGAACCAGGGAGAATGTATTTAAGTTGAGATACTTCCTCTCAACCATAGTGCTGTGAGCTTCTGTATACCTCATGGCTGGAACCTTCCTCCATTTGATACCACCTTCTAACACAGAGTCTGTTGTGTTTCAGTGTTAGTGTTTTAAGGCATCTGGGGCATATTATCAAGAAAGCTCGATACATTATCGCCCCTTTTATCAGCAGGAAACTGCCGATAAAGCAGCGATAATGGGCTTGATAATATGCTATATGGAATTCCAATCGAAGCCCATGTTAGATGTGAAGACTTCTAACATGGGCTTTGATTGGAATTCCATAGAGCATATTATCAAGCCCTTTATCGCCGCTTTATCAGCAGTTTCCTGCTGATAAAAGCGGTGATAATGTATCGAGCTTTCTTGATAATATGCCCCCTGGATCCCTCTGACAAATGTGTATAGCAACTAGGTTGAGTGCATCAGGGCACTCTTGATTCCCTTCCCCCAGAGTCAACACACTAGTTATGATGGGTGCAGCTGTATAGGATCTTTAACCTGGCAGTCTCACTTATGATGCTCCTCTTTGTGACAGTTAAAACAAGTAATCATCTTGGGCATTCCTTCTCCTTTTGTTGTTCCTTATTTGAAACCCAATATCCTTTCAGTTTTTCCCCCCTATGGAATTGCCCTGGCCCTTACACTCCTGTTCGGAACCAGTCTTTTGAGACTTTCTTTCGTCTTTTGGCTTAGAGCCATTCTGCTCTAGAGCTCTTTGTTGAGAATGACTGACAGAATATCGACTACAGAAATATCAACAACAAAAATATCAGAGCCGAAATATCGATGTCCACAATATCAAAGTCCTATCTACATTATGGTTAGTACAAAAAATATTGAAAAAAATATTGTTGTTAAAAATATCATTGTTAAAAATATTGGGTTTTTTATATTTAAAAAATAATGTAAAATGAATTAATAATACTTTTAATTAAAACAAACATAGTTAAAATTACTTTAATATGTTTAAAATTATAACTAATACATATAAGCTAAAAATCAATTAAACATATATACGTATAAGATATAATATATACTTAATATTATTTATAAATATTATTTTAATACTTATGAATTGCTAAAAAACATTTTAAATATTATAAATACATATATACAAAAAAATAATATAAATCAGTATATAAAAATATATAATACAAATTTAAAAATTACAATATTTTTTAACTTTTAAAAATAAATTATACACTACATTAAATAAAGCGGTAGAGAAAATATTGGAAAGCGGAGGGTTTAAAATTACTATTCCCACTCCAGAGACTGCAACAATAGGGAAAATGTTGGATAGCGTAGGGGTAAAAATTACTATTCCAACTCCAGAGGGTGCAACAGTAGGGAAAGTGTTGGATAGCGTAGGGGTGCAAATTACTTATCCCACTCCACTGAGTGCAACAGTAGGGAAAGTGTTGGATAGCGAAGGGGTAAAAATTACTACTCTCACTCCAGAGAGTGCAACAGTAGGGAAAATATTGGATAGCGTAGGGGTAAAATGACTTTTCCCACTCCAGAGAGTGCAACAGTAGGGAAAATGTTGGATAGCTTAGGGGTAAATATTACTATTCCCACTCCACTGAGTGCAACAGTAGGGAAAGTGTTGGATAGAGAAGGGGTACAAATGTTCTATTCCCACTCCAGTCAGTGCAACAGTAGGGACAGTTTTGGATAACATAGGGTTAAAATTACTATTCCCACTCCACTGAGTGCAACAATAGGTAAAGTCTTGGATAGCGTAGGGGTAAAAATGACTATTCCCACTCCAATAAGTGCAACAGTAGGGAAAGAGTTGGATAGCATAGGGGTAACAATTACTATTCCAACTCCAGAGAGTTCAACAGTAGGGAAAGTGTTGGAAAGCATAGGAGTAAAAAATACTATTTCAACTCAAGAGAGTGCAATAGTAGGGAAAATGTTGGATAGCGTAGGGGTAAAAATTAATATTCCCACTCCAGAGAGTGTAACTGTAGGGAAAGTGTTGGGTAGCAGAGGGGTAAAATTAACATACTTATAATTGTTTTTTTAAATTAAATAACCAATTAATAACTAATTAACAATAAATTAATTATGAATGCCAAAATATAACATGAATAATTACTTTAATAAAATAAAATTATTTCCACCCTATTCCCCAATAAACCCACAACCCACTTCTGAAATAAATTACCACAATTATAAATTAATATATTTTAAAAAATGAATTACCAATTAATGATTTATTAGCAATCAATGAATTATCAATTCCAATAAATAAAAATTATTAATTACTTCAGTATAATTAAATTACTTCCCACCCTATTCCCCTGTTAACCCACAACCCACTCCTAAAATAAATTAACACAATTAATATAATAATCAATGAATCAATTAATCAAAATTAATTACCAAATAATAATTAATTAACAATAAATTAATTGTCAATAAAAATAAATGAAAATTAATAATTTCTTCATTATAATAAATTACTTTCCACCCTATTCCCCTATAAACCCTCAACCCGCTCCTAAAATAAATTAACACGATTAAGATAATTTTCAATGTATCAATTAATACAAATTAATTACCAATTATTAATTAGTAACAATAATTTAACTATCAATACCAAAAAATTTAAATTAATAATTACTTTATTATAATTAAATTACTTCCCACCCTATTCCCCTATAAACCCACAACCCAATACGGAACTACGCAAAATGTAATAAAAATATTTAATATTTTCTAAACATTAATATTTAATTTACTATAATTAAATTAATACCCACCCCAATCCCCTATAAACCCACAACCCGCTACAGTACTAAAACGCTAAATTTACTTTAAAAAAATGACTAACTGCTAAAATGTAATACATATATATTTTTTTAATAAAATACTTAACAAAAAATATAGAACACATACATATAAAATACATACTAAAATACATAACACTAATATAAACATCAATATTATTAACAACAATATTTTTGCAAATGATATTACTGACTCCGATATTAACAAAAACAATATTTCTTACCTCCAAGTCGATTTTCTGGTCACCAATATTCTTGATGTCGATATTCTCTCCCTTTGAGATTTCCAACGCAATATTTCTGTGGTTCGAAATAAAAATCTCAATATTATGTCTGTGCACCCTTTGTTAACGCTTTTAGCTAATAATGTACGTTCCTCTGGATCCCTTTTGGTTAGACCTAACAAGTATTGCCTAAATGGGGTAGAGTTCTGTTCCATGAATCTCTCTTTCACCATTAACTGACTGAGGACATAACCTACTCATCCCAAACAAACAATTCTGCATGAATCCCATCTTTATACTTTTGCTGGCTCTGAGCTGGCTGAGGTCCAAAATTTCTGGTTACAGCTTCTTTCATGCTCTTTTAAATCATTTGTTCAGCCACAAGCATTCTTCAATGACCACCACTCCTTTTATGTACAAGTGACACATGGTAGTGGCTGCCGAAGACACATCATTCAAAGCTTGAGCTTTACAAGCAATCTCAAAACTAGCAAAGCATTCAGAAATATCTTGTCCCTCCACATACATGTGCACTAGCTCTTTTGAAACTTATGCAGGAATTCCTAAAGAGTTGGATGTGAAATAATTTTTCCCAGATATAGCTATCTCAACTCCCACACTGAGCTTCTCTTTTTCTAAAGCTATCTTCGCTCTATAACATTGTCTACCTTTTCGAGCCTTTTCTTATCCCACTTCTCTCTTTCCCTCTTTGTCTCCTCATTGGCACATTTTTCCTGTCTCAAACTCCCCCTTTCCTCTTGTTCCTGGTGAGCTAATTTGAGCATCTCAAACTCTGAGACCTCCTCCTTCTCCTCCTCTTCCTTAGCCTCAGATTTCTGGACAGACAACTGCAAGTTTAAAGTCTCAGCTAGACTTAACCATCTCAAGGGACTAACTCCTGGAATTGGTGACATTGGAACTCTAGACATTGATGGTAGTGATTTGCTTTGGGAAATGTTGGAAAGCGAGGGGTGTGTCTTGGGAACATCTGTGCTAATAAACCAAGAGCTCCAGGCTCTACAGCGCTCCCTCTCTGGGTTCCTACCATTGTACGCTGACCAGAGTTCATCACAGGTTATTTCCTTCCCTTTAATTTCCATAACTGCTCCTAATATAATGTACAATTACCTCACTGTCCTTGCTTTTGGGAGCGCTCCATCCTCTGTCCATACACAGATCCCAATACTGATCTAGGGACAAGGTATCAAGGTCTACTCCCACCAACCAAACTTGAGCTGGCATTATACTGTGTAGACTTTAAAGCATAAAGTATGAATGTATTACTCTCCCACCACTGACACCAATTAGCAGACCCCATTCAGGGGGCAATAAGGCAAGTAGGCTCTACTGGGCCTCAGTCGTGGGTGCTGTAGTCATTTGCCTGTGATGTCCTAGGCTCCCTCCTACTATGGATATGCAAACTAGGTCGAGTGCAACCCCTTCTGCACTCTCAGTGGTAGGAATGGCATGCAGTAACAGGCTTCTCGTGGAGGATAGTGTGGGGGTAGCTCAGCACTCAACAAACACTCAGTAGCAAATAACTTACTATCCAGCCTAGTGCTTGCCTTCATAAAAGAGAAGAATGTTATTACATTTTAGAATATAACATCACACACTACATCATGCAGGTACTCAGAATCTCTGGTGCAGGGCCACTCTATCACTGGCAAGGGTACCTCTAATGCCTACCCGTTTACTGACCCTCTCCCTCCACGATAATGTAAATGTGGTATGGGTCTGAGGCACAGCTGCAATGTTACCCCCCTTGCACTCAGTCTAGCAGTCTTACGTTTTTCTCCACTTGCGCGTCCTTGTGGTAGGCCTTAGCTGGGACTCAGCCTTCTACTCTGATCCTTGGAGAAGATGCAGGCCCACATGGCGAAGTTGGGAGAAAGTTCTCCCAGGCACACAAGTCAGCAGGAAGTCATAGCCCAAGAGTCTTGGCAGGATCCTTCTTCCACTTGTGCTGTTTGGTGAGTTGTGGCTCAGCTGGGTAGACCTTCCGGGTCTTGGTTCAGGTAGCAACATTTGAGTCACTTCTAGGCACTTGGAAGAGCATGTGTACAACGAGTGTGTACTCAGTACTACTACACAATATGATGACGCCCAGGACCGCACTCAAGCCTAGGTCTTCCTGCACATGTGTGAGGCAGGCAAAAAAATCTAAAAAATAGATTACCAGATACTCCCAGTTGGGCACTCAGGGAGGTCGACACAACTGTACACCAGGCAGAAGATATTCCTGTCCTAGTAACATGTATAAAGATATGAAAGGTAGAGAGCAAGTGGAGAGTTAGTGCAACACCAAAATGAGAGCATTATAGAAAGACAGGTCCGGTAAAGAAATTAGTGACACAAAGAGAGAGGTATAGCAAGGGGAGTTAAGTGTAGAAATATAGATGTGGTAGCAAATGAATGGTGAGGTCAATTTAAAGTAAAAATAGTGTGAGAGAGAGGTGGTGCGGAGTGGATGTGGTAGTGAGAGGAAAAGGAGAAGGAGAGAGTTAAAGAGTGGTGATGTAGAGAGAGCTGAGGAATAGGTAGGGAGATTAGGTTCAGAGAGGTGGAGAGAGATGGATGAGATAAACATAGAGATGAGGTTAAGAGAGGTGGAGTAGATGGAAGTGACAGGGAAACAGAGCAGTGAGGTTAATGGTTATAGGAAATATAGAGAGGCATAGGAAGGTAGAGGTAGTGGCAGGTAAAGAGAGTGGTAGAGGGAAAATTGAGGTTGTTAGAAACTTGGGGTAGGGAGAGGTATATTGAGAGAGAGGTGAGATAGGCATGGTGAGGGAGAACCATTTTAGATAGAGGGAGGTGAAGTGCCTATACTCTGATTATGGAGACTGTACACATAGGTAAAGGTTTACACATGTAATATTCAAGTATACACTAACTCCTGTTTCTGGGTATACATCTACACTGTTTCTGGGTATACATCTACACTGTTGTTCTATTAAACAATTTCAAGTGTAAATTCACACCTAAGTGCAGCGGCGGTGGCCACACGAGCACAACCTCATTTCCACCCCCACATCCTCACTTCCGCCCTGCTGGCCAATTGGCAGGTTAGCGGTCTAGTGAGTTTCTTCCCTTGCGTATTTAATGACACAATGGCGGAAGCGCAGCGGACGAGTGCAGCGAGAGCGCCGACTTCGCGCCGAAGTCGTGCCAAAGTCCTGCCCGTCTGCGCCCGTCCGTGCCAGCACGGGCCCAGGGACCAGTCCCCCTGCCCGTGATCACATAACTTATTCTCGCACCGCCTTACTGCGGTTGCGGGGGTCGTCTTGTTCCTCGGACATTGTCCTTAACTGTCAAAATGCGCCCATTACTTGCCCAAATTGCTCCCTTGCATTGGACTCTTTCACTTCAAACATAGACTGCATGTCTTCTACCTTCTGGAATATTCCCTCCCCTATACACACCTCCCCTTCTACTCCGCACAATCCCTGTTCCCTTCTGAGGTTTATTAGCATTAACTGTCGATCTCTCTCGAAACACAAGAGAGATATTTTTGACCTTCTGGAGGCAGCTAGCCCAGCTGCCATGTTTGTCACTAAAATTTGGTTAAATGATAGCTCTGGCCCTGACATCGCCATGGCTCTCCCCAATGATTACACCTATGTGGGGCGGAACCGGGTTCTTAAAGAGGGCGGGGGAATTGCCATTATTTTCAAGAAGGAATTCTCTTGTAAATGGGAAGACCTCGATTTTCCAAACTGTGAAGCTGGTTTGTTTAAACTTTTTCTTTCTCCTCATTTTACTTTAACCGGGACCCTGATCTATCGCCCACCGGGCTCTGCTGGTAGTTGGGCTTCCTCCCTTCCTGAACTTATTGCCCCGTTTTTAGCACAATCAACTAATTTTATTGTCGTTGGTGACCTAAATATCCATTTTAACTCTGTTTTGTGTGCCATCACTACATGCCTCTTACAGGATCTTGCAGCCTTAGATCTACACCTTCATAATTCCGACCCTACCCATAAGGCCGGTAATCTATTAGACCCCATCATTTCTAACCTTACTGGCATTTCCTATCAATCTTCAACTCCGGTCACCTGGTCTGACCATTTTATTGTCAACTTTTCAATTAAAATGACTGTGGCTAATTCCTCTAATCCTGCTCTCCCTCACAAAGCCAGTAGGAACTGGAAACGTCTAGACGTAGACAAATTAAACTCTTTTCTTGCCAACTCAAAACCTCCGTTTTCCAGTATGACTATTAAAGAGCTACCTGTTGTCAGATCTTGGTTGACAACAGCTTTGGATTCCTGTCTTCCAACTCAAAGAAATAAATCACAAATCCATCACCCACCGGCACCTTGGTTTAATGACTCCCTTCGCCAAGAAAAATCCAACTGTAAAAAACTGGAACGCATATGGCGTTCCAATTACGACCCAGATCATAAAGTAAAATACAAGGTTGCCCTCAAAGCTTATCACTCGGCTTCTGATATCGTCAGAGCCAATTTTGCTAATAGCGCCATACTTACGGCTCAAAATAGACCTAAGGCCCTGTTTAAAATAGTCAAAGAGCTTTCAGGTGCGTCCTCTGTACCCAAGGACCCCTGTCTGGACACTGCCCAGTGTAATGCTTTAGCCAACTTCTTTCTTGAGAAAATTGATAGGATTTATGATATTTTTAATTCTACTCCCGCTGCTTCCTCTCACTCTGATCAAGTCTTACGCAATTCCCTTCCTGCTACTATCTCCTGCTCAACGCCCGCTACTCCCCTACTCCATGTTTGGGATCCTATTTCCCCTTTGCTTCTAAAAAAGTATCTTCAAGACATAAAATCTGGTTCCCCCCTTGACCCAATGCCTCCTCAAGTTCTGAGTTCCTTGGACCCAGCCCTACTCCATATTATTTTGGAGGTCTTGAACGCTTCACTAACTGAAGCTATTGTTCCAAATGAATGGAAGCACGCAATGGTGGTCCCATTATTAAAAAAGGCCAACGCAGATCCCAACAACCCATCTAATTTTCGCCCTATTTCTTTGCTCTCATGTTTCTCTAAGATTCTGGAGAAACACGTCAATTCCTTGCTCAATTCCTACGTTGAAACTTCCAATCTTCTTCATGGTTCTCAATCCGGGTTCAGGGCTGGTTTCTCTACTGAAACCACTCTCCTTGGTGTGTCGGAGACCATCAGACGACAGGTGGACAATGGTGAGACAGTGGCACTCATCTTGCTTGATTTGAGTGCCGCATTCGACACCGTCTCCCATTCCATCTTGTTGTCCACCTTGAAATCTGTGGGTGTCAGTGGCTCCGCCCTGGCCTGGATTGCTAATTTCCTTTCTGATCGCATGTTTCAAGTTTTTCTTCTATATCTGTTTCGTCAATACTCCCCTCCACTCACGGTGTTCCCCAAGGGTCTATCCTTAGCCCTCTTTTCTTTAATCTGTATGTGAGACCTCTTGCTTTTTTGGCGGAACAGGCCGGTCTCACAATTTATTCCTATGCTGATGACACTCAAGTCATCTACTCACTTTCTACCAATAAAAATCTTCCTTCCTCCTCTCTTCAATCTGGACTGAAACAAATATCTGATTGGATGCTTAAGTACAAATTAAAATTAAACGGGGACAAAACAGAACTGCTCCTGTTTGGCTCAGATACCTCACTCTGGGGCCCACAACATTGGTCTTCGGAGATGGGCCCTCTACCTACTCCAACCGTGACAGCTCGTAATCTTGGGGTCCTCCTCGACAATCAACTATCCTTCAAGCAACACGTTGTGAAAGTCTCTGCCACCTGTACCACCATCATCAGGTGGCTGAGGAAAATCACGTTGATGCTGCCTGCTGACACCCTGAGGACTGTAGTCCAGGCTCTTGTCACCTCACGCCTGGACTATGGGAACATCCTACTCCTGGGTGCCTGCAAGGAGGTAACCAGGAAGTACCAGGTGGTACAGAATATGGCAGTTCGCCTTATATGTAACCTGCCTGCCAGAGCCTCGGCCGCGTCTCATATGCGTAAACTGCATTAGTTGCGAATTGAGAGCCGAGTCAAATTCAAAGCACTTTGTTTCATGCACAAGATTATGACTGGAAGAGCCCCGAACTATCTATCTATTTTGGTGCAGCAATATATTCCCCCCGTACACTTAGGTCGTCCACTCAGAACAAGTTTAGGATACTGCGTGTCAACAGAGCCAAAATGGGAGGGCGCTCGTTCTCCCTGTTAGCACCTTCCTTGTGGAACTCCCTACCCCAATATTTGCGTTCTGAATTGTGCTTTTTGACATTCCGTAAAGGAATTAAAACCTGGCTTTTCAATACTTAAACTTCTGGTCCGATGTTCCTCTCACCTTGTATACCGTTCTGTTTGCCTTAGCGCCGGGAAACCTCCGGGTAGCTGCGCGCTTAACAAATGTAATTATAATAATAATAATAATAATAAACCTACATGTATCCACCATCCTCTGTTTAGGAGGTGGAGACATCTAAGACTGAATTTGCTGTTTGTAACGTATCACATGTAGATGGAGATCACCACCTCGTATAGGGAAAAGTGTATTATTATTTTTTTAAACTGTATATAAAATATAAATAAAAATAATATAAAATATCTATTATTAACATAGAATCTAAAACAATAAAATGTAACAGCATATTATCTCATTAAGTTAATGGTATTTCATTTAATTAAATTAAACATTCATTAATTTATAAACACGCATAAAGAATAATAAAAGAAATTCTTGATCGCAATAACATTTTCATGTTCATTTAATATGTATTCCATTTATGTGTTGAATTAATTGAAATACTTTTAACGACATTTTAAATGTTTAATGTAGTTTTAATATTACATTTTAAAATAAAATAATAATTAAATTATTGCATATACATTTTCAACACTAAACCATTTATATGTATGTATGCATAATGGATCAGTTTATGTTTTCACACTTCTCCAAACCAACTGCAAACCATACACTGAATGATTTGTTGGTTAGAAGCAGAGCCAGGAAAAAGAAAATGGGATAAGAGCGAAAACAAAGACACTGGCTATAGTCACTTTCCCTGGTCACACATCTAGGCACTGTCTTCAGTCGGAGCAGCATTGATGTCTAGAGAAAACTTAAACTGGAACTGTGACTTTAAGAGAATGCATGGACCTTGCTACAGGTACACCCCCTGTTCTCTGAATTCATATGTGACATACCTTCAAACTAACTGTGTCTCCAACTCTCTAAGGCGTGGTGGAACTCTGTCTCTTCCTAGAGCTGCAACACAATTACCATCTTTGAAACAGATGCAAAAAGTATGTGCACTATTATGGGATTCAGAATACAGACAACTACCTTATCTGTCATATGAACCCAACCTGTGTCTTATATGAACATGCTCTCTGATTCGAACTATGGGGCCGATCAGGATTGCGGTTTTTCCGCATCCTCGGGGCCGGCGGAAGCCACCGCCGGCCCCGAGGATGCGGAAAAACCGCAGCGGACTGACCAAGGACCCACCGCCACATTAGGATGGCTGGTGGGTCCTGGTTTCCGTCCGCAGCTTTTCCGCCGCGGTTGGCTTACAACCGCGGCGGAAAAGCTCTAATATGGTGACGGTGTCTCTCAGACACCGTCCACCATATTAGGATGGGCAGTGAATTATGCTTTTCCGCGGCGCGTTTCCCGCCGTGGAAAAGCATACGGAACTTCACTGCGGGGGCCCGTTGCGGGCCCCCTAGGTGAAGGGGGGGTGGGGGGTGCACATGGGGGGTACCTATGGTACCCCCCTGCATTTGCATGCAGAAAGCGGCAGGCACCGCACGGTGCCTGCCTCTTTCTGCATGCAAAAGCAATGCGTGCATTTTTAACATTGCCGCGGGTGCAGCTTGAAGCTGCACCCGCCGCAATGTTAAAAATAGAGGATGTGACCGCCAGGGTGGCGGTCACATCCTAATTGCACAGGAGGGAACTCCGCATGCCATGCGGAGGTTCCCTCCTGCTCTGGGGTCGCGGACGGACGCAAGTCCGTCCGCGATCCTGATCGGCCCCTATGTTCAAATTGGCATATTCATAAACTGCAACAAACTGAATTGAGTTGCAATTGCAGTGCATATGAAGCACAGTAAAACCTGTATGGGAGGTTTTAGCTAAAAAAAATCACTTTTTATTTAACCACAATTTGAAAAGTCCACAATGAATTGAGCCAGAAGGAACCACTGTTGCATTGAATTCCTTCCTTATACCGAGATTTCCTGGGATATTGGGTAGCCCCGTTAGTTTCACAGTGTACTTTTTCTAATCATTAGTACATCAGGCGCAGTGCTGACCCCTGGTCAGGGCCCAAAGTAGTTGGGCTGCAAAAAGACACTAAGGGGCATATTACCAAGGGCCATTATCGCCGCTTTAGCTGGACTTTTTCCCGCTACAGCGGAGATAATTTTATCGCCCTATTACCTAGCTGTTGCTAACACCAGTTAGCGACAGCTAGTAGGAGATAGCGATCATCTTGGGGCCCGATTTGCATGTCAGCGATAATTATCTCTAATGACATGCAAAGTGAGCGTGTCAAGATGTTAGCGACTGGAAACAGTCGCTAATATCGCTATCTCCTATTACCAACAACGGCTTAGTTTTGGAAATATTTGCGCTAAGCGCGAATATCTCCAAAAGCTAACGCCTATCCTGACCAGTTCTTAGCCATGTTATCTAATGAGAGGTGGATAACATGGCTAAGAGCATTGTCACAGTAATGCCTGAATATCACTGTATTGACAGCGATATTCACGCATTTCGCCCGTTTTTTATCGCTTCTGGGATAAACCTTGATAATAGCAAGGTATCTCTGCGATAAAAACAGGTGAAGGGCGGCGATAGGAATATTCCCGCTAAGCCAACATAGCGATAATTATCGCTAGTTGTTGGTAATATGCTCCTAATTTCTTTGAGTCCTGAGTTACACACATCAGGCTCTGAAATCATGGGATCAGTGCAGTTAGGGAAGTAAGCAGTGGTGGTTACATCATTAGAGTGTTAGGGCACCCTCTTGCACTTTTGCAAGTTGTACTGTTTACTGAAGAGCAGCGGGCTGTCTGACCCCACTACAAGCCACGCTCTTTTAGCATTGCTCCAGGCCACTATGGGGAGTGCCCCACACAGGTGTGTGAGGATCAGGTAGGGCCCAGTCTTGTGCATCCTTCCTATCCCTACAGTAAGTATTACATGGCGAGGCCTGAAATTTGCAATCCTGCCTTGAGTTTGTGGCTGTGCAGACCTGCCTGAAGTAGCATGCGAGGCAGTTTTCCCTGCTCAGCCTTTATCTTCACCTTTCTACACTAAGTCATCAGGAATTCTTAATGTGTAATGCCCACATTATTGCAGTCAACAGTTGCCATTCATCTTTCAATTTCTGTATTATTGTTACAAATGTATTTGAGCATTAATTCCACGTGAATAAATTGTCATATGTAATTACCATGATGAAATATTACCGCATTTACAGGGACAGACTGGCCATAGCGGGCACCGGGCATTTCCCCGGTGGGCCGCCAGAATGGGGGCCGGTTTTGAGGCCCTTGGGGCCATTTTTGTTACTGGGGCCGGCAATATCGGCCACTGTAACAAAATCGGCTGAAACCGGTACTTGCAAACAGCTCGGCCGCACCCCGCAGCCCCCCTGGGGGGCTAGCCGAGCAGTTTGCCAGGGCCAGTTTTGGTTCCCAGTCTGGCCCTGCGCATTTACCCCAATGTGATGGAATGCCATTGGTTCATCAGCAGCACCAGCTACAAAGCCATCACAACCAGCACCCCTGCTTATCTGGTTGAAAGGTTTGCCACCTTCTTTGGCTGTCTGCCCACATGCAGCCTAGACACCATCAGACTGGAGATGAAGAAGTGCAAAAAGAAAGAATAAAGTATCAGGCCTAGTCCATCCATATACACAGGATCTGGAATGACATTCATGTATCCCATTATCTATCAGGATTGCCCAAACCAGCTCCAAATTAGGAAGGAGCTGAAGATACAGCTTTTTAAAGAAAACGACACCATGATGCGATAATAGTCCACTCTCATCTTTAGAAGACAGCTACTCCAACAATCACGTATTGCCTGTATCTTTGCCTTTGATCCTGTACAGCACTCCACTGCTTTTGGGTAAGCTTGGAGTTATACAAATGCCTCACACACATACATCCCATATTTCAGTCCAAGTCAGTGGCGTATTTTACACATATACTTATCTTCAACTTAAACTGGAACTGTGACGTTCGTATTTATTGGAAATTTGGGACATCTTCTATCCCTTCTACATGTGGCACACAAATATTGAGACTGGTGACCTCAAAGGTTGTCAATGTGTCATCTGGATTGAAATAAACATTTTCTATTTCTTTAAGGAAATTACAAGTGTATTTCAAACAAGTATCAGTCTTTGGCACATCTACCACTTAATATGTCCTTTTGCCATACCAGTACATTAGAGCATTCTTCCTGAGAACGGATAAATCGTATAAATACAAGTAATCAAGTCATAAAATCCCCCTTAAGATTTAATCAGAAGTACATCAATTTAGTTAGACTCTTACATCTGCAAACTTCATTCAACACTTAGGGGTGTATTAGCAACAACTTGCGAAAATTAATGGAAACCGCGCTTAGCGCAATTTTTTTAATCGCCTCCTATCGCTGGATTTTATCCCGGAGATAACGCAGCATTACCAACGTTTATCTCCACGGCGATAAAAAATCCAGTGATAGCTGTGAATCTCATGTTTAATGCAAGTTGCTCCAATCTCCCAAACTCTGCATTCATTTGGTAGGAGTAAAAAGACTGCTTGTGAAATCTGGTGAATGCTCACTGGTCACTACAGGGAGATCTCCCTAGATGTGCGGAAAGGTAAATTATGTGGCATAATGCAGCATATTTTGTAATAGTGATAGTTCATAATTTTATCATTTTTACACTTGTTAACCCTGTCTGGGTATAGGTTGCACCTCACTGGTGATATAGCAATGAGAAACGCAATGTTGAACTATCAACCATTGCAAAGATCCTTCCACTGGACAGAAACACATGTTGCTGTGTTTTTTTTTTAATAACTCTTTTTATTAATGAATCGCACAGAAGACACAGCACTCCGAATCCCGGAGGGGCTGTAGCAAGTACATTACATCAAAGTCAGCGATGCATAGTTACGGAAAGAAACTCCCTTCACACCCCCCTTCCCCCCCTCCACCCCCCTGTGCAAAACATCTCGCCAATTCCGCTATGAATAGTCTTACACAAATCTGTACATACATCATGACCTCCTCATGTCCATTACAACTGCTCCTCTGCTGTCTCTGCAGACGCTGGGGGCTCAAGCCATAGGCCCCTATAATCCGCCCACCTTTTCCATATTTTGTAGTGTTTCCGGGGGCAGCCTCTAGCTTCGAATACCGGTCTTTCCAGCCCCATGCAAAAGTCAAGACCCTTTTTCCATTTAACCACTGTAGGGGCCCTGGGATCCTTCCAGGCCGGTGCAATGTCTCTCTTCGCCACTGTGAGGCCCAGCAGGAGCCAGTGTCTCTTATGGATATTGCCTCCCACCGCTTCAAGTACATGCAACAATCCCACCTTCGGGGTGCGGGGAAGGTCCCATCCCAGTACTTCCGACAGGCAGTTCCATATTCCATCCCAATACCTTTCCAAGCCACCACACCCCCACACTGTGTGCATTAGGTCAACCCTCTCACTTCCACATCGTAGGCATACTGGGAACTCAATCAGGCCCGCCTTCCACAATCTCTCTCTGATATAGTAGGCGCGGTGCAGGTATTTAAATTGTATCAGGCGTAGACGGACTGCGATGGCCGCCCCTCTGGGGGATTCAAGGGCTTCGCGCCAGTCCTCCTCTTCCAGTTCCCCTAAATCCGGCACCCACCGATCTCGCAGGGGCTGCAGGTCAGAAGAGCAATGCTTAACTAGGATCTGGTATATACGGGATATTTTATTTTCTTCTAGATCTCCCATAAAGACCTTTGCTTCTATTGGGCTGAATTCTGGCAGGGCATCTAGTCCTTCTAAGGTGGGCGCGAGTGCGTGTCTAAGTTGTAAATATCTAAAGAATTGTGTGCGGGGCATGCTAAATTCGTCGCTAAGTTCCTGAAAAGACTTCAGTATCGTGCCCTTCATAACATGTCCCAGAGCAGAGATTCCAATCGAATCCCATCCATCGAAGCCCTGCAGGGACGCGAGCGCTGGCAGCTGCCCATTATGCCAAAGCGGGGTCTCCCTCGTCAGTTTCCCCCACCACCCCATGCGGCGCAGCGCTTGCCTCCAGATTTGAAAGACTACCTGTGTGACGCTCTGCAGCCCCTTCCGTAATCGTGTCGAGTACAAGATCGTGTGGGTAGTGTTCGGGTCCATTATGTATCTCTCTAGGGCATAGGCCGGTCCCCCCTATCACCATACCACCAGTCATTTAAAACCACGAGCTGTGCCGCTTGATAGTATGACAATATGTCTGAGGTCGCTAAGCCCCCACAATAGGTAGATAAGAAGCATGTATGCAAAGCCACTCTCGATGCCCCCCCAGCCCACAGGAATAGACCTAAAGCAGAGTTAACTTGTTTGAACCACTTCGACTGGATCGGGTACGGGTGGCTCTGCAGTTGGTACAGCAATCGAGGAAGGGCAACCATCTTAAATATAGCAGACCTGCCATAGATATTGAGGGGCATACGGGACCAGCACTTCATCTCCTGCTGGACTTTGTTCCACACTGGAATGATATTGCGTTCCCAGGCAGTGGTCGGCGAGATAGTCAAAAACACCCCTAGATATTTGAGGCCCTCAGTAGCTATCTGCAGCACCGACGCCCATTTCCCAATTCCTGCTCGATCCCCCAGCGGCCATAGCTTGCTCTTGCTAGCACCACAACAGCTAGGCTCATCCCTGTTTTTAATTATCCCGTTTTTGCCATTTTACTTTATTACTTTTTTCACCATTATCCCTGGTTTTTAAAGTCCTCGTCCGCATTCCTGCATGTAAATTGGCTCCTCACTGCCACTTCTGCGGGCCGGTCCCTCGCGCTCAGGATTTGGTGAGCGCCATCTTGGGTGGGGTAGGAAACGCTGGACACTCCCGCACTCCAGCAGTCAGGAGGACTGGCTAGAGACTGACGACGGGATGTGCTTATAAATCGAACAGGAGGTAGGCTCTCCTTGCTCTTGCTAGCACCACAACAGCTAGGCTCGTCCCTGTTTTTAATTATCCCGTTTTTGCCATTTTACTTTATTTCTTTTTTCACTGTTAATCCTGGTTTTTAAAGTCCCCGTCCGCATTCCTGCATGTAAATTGGCTCCTCACTGCTTCTTCGGCGGGCCGGTCCCTCGCGGTCAGGATTTGGTGAGCGCCATCTTGGGTGGGGTAGGAAACGCTGGACACTCCCGCGCTCTAGCAGTCAGGAGGACTGGCTAGAGCCCTATTTAAACTGGCCATGATGACGCGCAGCCACGCCCGCGCTGAGGACGGGCTGGATGGCTGGACTACTTGTCAGGATAAGGTAGGTTACTATTCGCCGAAATACTCCTTACAGAATATGTTACGGCTTAAACCTCCACCTGCACCTTGCTTCCATCGGTGCACTCCTGAAGACCTCATACTACCCTTGGGGTGTGGTTGCTATCAGGCAGACTTGGGGGATTTCAATCTTCCCTCCCTCCCCTCCCCTTCGGAGTCCTGTTTTTCGTTGGGACCCAATGTGTCAAGCGACATTGGCTTTCTCATCAATGCTCGCTCACTCATTAAAAACAATATTGTTTTTAAGGAGCTCGTTTTAGAAAGGAAACCCTCTTGGGTTTTCATCACTGAAACTTGGGCTAAAGACTCTTCAGGCCCTGATCTTGTGGAAGCGGTCCCTGAGGGTTACTGCCTAGCACGACAGGACAGAATAGGCCGAGTTGGGGGCGGCCTGGCTATCCTGTACAAGGATAGTTTTCATTGTCACACCATACCTCTCTCTGACCCCAAGGATGTGTTCCAAGTATTATACTTTTCCCTGTCCGACCATGTTAATCCTGGGTTCAATGGGATTTTGCTCTATCGTCCCCCCGGCCCAAGAGCAGATTTTGGGCTGAAATTGCTTCAGGTTTTGGAACCTTATTTTGGTTGCCAAAATCTCACTATCTTAGGTGATTTTAATTTCCACCTTGAGTTATTGGAGGCTCATGATACCATCTCTCTTCTGGAGGTTATGTCAGCATGTGGACTCACCCAACTGGTGAAAGGACCCACTCATCGAGCTGGGCACACGCTCAACGGACTTTTTTCTAATGATCAAAGGCTGACAGTTACCAACCCCTTCCATCTTTCATGGTCGGATCATTTGGCCGTTCCTTTAGGTCTGACTCATCCGACCCAGAACACTACTAGAAGGGTCCCGGGTACCATGGAAGTACGAAGGAATTTTAAAAACATCAAGGAAGACTCTTTCCATCCGTGGATATCTAGTCTGTCTACTTCCCAGGAGATGGACGCTTCGTCAGCGGTCTCACAATACGAAAAGACCATCTCGGAGGCCCTGGATCATCTGGCTCCTGCTAGGTCTTGCTATTCAGCCAGGAAAAGACCTTCAGCTCTCTGGTTCTCTGAACAACTAAGTCTCCTCAGACAACAAGTAAGGAGACAAGAGCGTCTATGGCACTCTAGCTGGAACCTTAAGGATAGAGAAGCCCATAAGATCCTGTTAAAAAGATACAAACTGGAAGTAATTAGACCAAACAGGATTATTTTACGGCCCTCACATCCTCACTTTTGTCTCCTAAAGAGCTTTTCAGGATTGTTGATTCTCTCACTTCCCTTCAGACCCCTGACCCGGTGGTTGCTTCCCAGGAGCTCTGTAACAAAATAGCTTCCTTCTTTCAGTCCAAAATTTTGGACATCTACACTGGTTTGGAGTCCCAAAGATCCTCCACCGTGGTGCCTCCGGTGCCCGCTATCTTGGAATCTAATGGTGTTGAACAACCCCGGCTCGTGGGTCTTGAATCCTTTCCCCCTCTTTCTTGCCAAGATCTTGAGATCCTTCTCAACAAAATTAAATCTGGATCTCCGTTAGATGCTTGTCCGCTAAAGATCCTTAAGCAGTGCAGAGAATCCCTCCTTCCCCCTCTGGTTGACATCATGAATAGGGCGATGAAGGAGGGCACTTTTCCCCAGCAGTGGAAAAATGCTGTGGTAAAACCTCTGCTCAAGAAGTCATCTCTTGACCCTGGGGTATTAAAAAATTTCCGCCCCATTTCACTGCTCCCGGCTCCCGCGAAGATGTTAGAAGCCCACCTAAATAAACATCTTGCTGCATTCGTGGAGAGTTCCGGTTGTTTGGATCTTTCCCAGCATGGATTCAGGAGGGAACATAGCACCGAGTCAGCCCTCACCATCGTGCTTGACAACATCCGCACACGGGTTGATGGGGGACAGACCTCCCTCCTGATCCTCTTAGACCTCACGGCTGCTTTCGATACCCTCTCTCCCTCGGTTTTAACATCTAGACTGAGGGAGATTGGGGTTCGGGGGCGGCCCTGGGACTCCTTTCCTCTTTTCTCGATCATAGAGAGCAAAGGGTGATGCTGGGTCAGTTTCTATCTCCATCCCTGTCTGTGCAATGTGGGGTCCCCCAAGGGTCAGCGCTTAGTCCTACCCTTTTTAATATCTATGTGACCCCCCTTGCCAGACTTATCAGATCTTATGGGATGGAGGTAGTTTCCTATGCGGACGACACCCAGATCCTCGTCTCTCTCTCCCAGTCAGTTACGTCGACTGCCGCCAACTTTAGATCTTGCATGGAGGCAGTCGGCCTATGGATGATTCACAATTCATTGAAACTGAACGGGGAGAAGACTGAGGTGATGGTGTTTGGAGGAAGGGAAGAGATCTGGTCTGCTGAATGGTGGCCGGATTCATTGGGTGCCTGCCCCGATCCTACCTCTTCAGCTAAAAATCTGGGGGTCATGATCGATCCTATCCTTAGCATGTGCCAACAGGTCAACAGGACTGTATCGACCTGTTGGGGGATCATCCACATTCTAAGGAAAGTCAGGCATTACCTTTCTCTACAGGCAAGAAAGCAACTGGCTGTTGCCCTCTTGGGCTCGCGTCTGGACTATTGCAATGCGCTGTATACTGGACTGAATAAAGGTCAGCTGCAGCGCTTGCAGGTGGTCCAGAACGCAGCAGCCAGATTTGTTCTCGATCTACCCAGACGTGCCTCTGCCACTGCCGCCCGGAAGCAGCTTCATTGGCTTCCCGTTGTGGACCGTATCTTCTTTAAGTCCATGTGTATGGTCTACAAGGCTTTAGCTAAAACCAGCCCCACTGGCATTGGCTCTATCTTGTCCTACTATAATCCGGGCAGGAACCTTCGATCCTCAAATAGGCTTCGCCTCTCTGTCCCTCGTGTCCGGAAGACCAGATGGGGGGGGTAAGGCTTTTTCCTACCTGGCCCCTAAATGGTGGAATGCCCTCCGTCTTGAATTAAGGTCTCTCTCCACTCTCCAAGCCTTTAGATCTGCCCTAAAGACCTACCTCTTTGTACATGCATACCTGTAGTGGCGCTGTGTAATTTTTTGACCTTTTTTGATAGGCGCCTTGACACCTTCGGGTTGAGTCTGCGCAATACAAATTGCATAATAAATAAATAGCGTGGACTTCCGCAGATTCAGATACAGCCCCGATACTTCTCCAAAGACCTTCATAATTTTGAGGACTCGAGGCCCCGGGCGGTTCACATTCGTGAGGAAGAATAGGACATCGTCCGCATACAAAGCGATCCTGTCCGATGGCCCCATGTCCCATTCAAAGCCCCGTACCTGCGCGTCTATTCTGACCCATGCCGCTAGTGGTTCCATCGCCAGAGCGAACAAGTACGGGGACAGAGGACAACCCTCACCGTGGCTGTGAGGTCAGTGTACAGTAGCCGGACATATGACAGAAAGTGTGGCCCAAGATTCAGCTGTGGGAGAAGCGCGAGCAGGTAGGTCCAACTCAAGGAGTCAAAGGCCTTATCAATATCTGCCAGGAGTAATGCAGCCTGATCACCGGTTCTAACCATCGCCTCTATTGCTGCCTGTGCACGCCTAATGTTATGTCTCGTTGCCCTTTTCGGCATAAAGCCAGCCTGGTCCGGGTGGACTAGGTCTGTAATGTACGGGAGCAGTCTGTTCGCAAGGGCCTTGGCCAAAATCTTGGCCTCTACATTTAAGAGGGAGATCGGACGATAGGAGTCGTGACGGTCTGGAGGCCGTCCTGGCTTGCAGAATACCACAATTTCAGCGAGCCTCCAGTCTGCCGGCAGGAGGCCATCCTCTCTTGCTGCTTCTAAGGCCATCTTGTAGTGGGGCCCCAGCTGGAGATGGTATCGTTTGAAAAACTCACTCGGAAACCCATTCGGCCCGGGCGCCTTACCGGTGTTAAGCTCTCCCAAGGCTGTACCTAATTCTTCCGCCTTTAGGGGAGCCTCCAGCTGTTCCCGTACATCGTCCGGAAGTGCACGAGGTCGGAAATCAGCCACAAATTTGTCTATCTCTAGGGCCTGGAGGGAGTCCTGCGGAGCGTATTGGGCTACATCGGGCAAAACTATGTGCTAACGCCTTCGGGTCTGAAATTGAGGCCCCGGTATCGTCTTTGAGGCCTGGTAATGTATATGTTTGAGATGTAGCCTGACAGAGGCTTATACAAGATTTGTCGCCCCATTGGTATACTCTACTTCTTGTAGCTAACCAGATTTGTCTAGCCTCATCTAATAGCATAGATGCATATGATTGCTGTGCCAAGAGGAGCCACCCCATTTCCCCCCCTCGATTCTCCACTCTACACTGGGCCTCCAATTGTTCCACCGTAGCAGCTGCCTTCACCAACTCCTCTTTCCTCTTTCGGTACGCTGCCGCACACCAGGCTATATCAACACTGCGCAGGGTAGGCTTGAGGGCCTCCCATGCCGTCCTCGCATCTCGCACTGAGCCCACGTTTTCTTCCCAGTAATGAGCGATAGCCGCTCCTAAGTGTCGCTGATAGGCCTCGCTCTGTAGGTGCCATGCCGAGAGGCGCCACCGAAATGGCTGTCTCTTCTTGTCTAGTATAAGGTCTACCATGACCGGTGAGTGATCCGACAGACCCCGCGGTAGGATGGACGCCGAGGCAATTCTCCACGCCACAGCAGCAGAGACGACGACATAATCCAGTCTCGAGAACGAGTGGTGAACCGCAGAAACATAAGTGTATTCTTGTCTGTGTGTATGTAGATAACGCCACGCGTCCACCCAGCCCATGCCACTCACTACACCACTCAGTTTAGTGGGGGTATCTACAATGGGGTCGACCCCCGGTCGGCACCTATCCACCAAACCATACATGACATAATTCCAGTCCCCTCCAATTACAGCCAGTCCCTCTGGGATTTCAGCCCACACATCAAATAATTTCTCGATTAGTGCCCATTGGAGTGGGGGTGGGGCATAAACGCTACCAATGATCAAAGTCTCAGTGCCTATCATTCCTTGTATGAGCACATACCTGCCCTGTGGGTCAATCCACTGCTTTATGTGTGTGAAAGACAGTCTACGGTGTACTAGAACCGCTACTCCCCTAGACCCCCTCACAAATCCCGCATGATAGACCTGATCATAGCCATATCGCTGTAGGCCTAGCGTTTTGTTACCCAGCAAGTGTGTTTCTTGAAGCAGAAGAATATCCACCCTCTCCCTCTTCCCGAGACGTAGCACTGCTCCCCTCTTGATCTTATCAAGCATACCCCTCACGTTCCAGCTCATCACTTTTATTGTGGCCCCGTCGGGCCTCTGCTCAAGGTCGTTAACCGCCATCAAAGTGTATGTGTAGCAGTGTATACAGCAATGGACAATCCTGGCCAGGACGCATCAATAGCATTAGTCGAGACAACCGTGTGCACAACCACTCAACTTCCCCCCACCCTCCCATCCCCGTTTCCTCCTCCTTCCCCCTCCCCCCCTCCCCCACCCCAAGTCCACCCCACTCAACAAACAGTTCCCCAACTGGCCACCAGAACCCCAACCACGCCCCACCCCATACCTCATAAACATTGAAGTACCTGTCGCGGGACAGAGCGTCTCTGGCCCCCAACAGGAGGCTCGAGAGCGTCTATTCCAACGGAGCCCAATCAACCACCCCAAAAACATCCCAGGAAATCTCCTAGTGGATCAAAACACCCCTTGCTTAAGGCATGTGTCCGCCTTCTAGTCCATCCCTCCCCACCCTTTCCAGCATCCCATGTTTATCGGTCTATAGTGTGTCTCACCACCATGGTGTCCCTGAAGGCATATCTCGTCTCCAGCCGGACCAACAAAGTCAGTCAATTGCCAAAAATCTGGTGTAGGACACATCCCTGAGGGGCAATCCAGCATCCCACGTTTGTCATGGATCCGTCTTTGAAGCGTCTGATGCTGCAGCGTCACCTGTGCTTCCTCCCTTGGCTGGGGAGCGTTTCGCCGAGCGAGCCCTGCAGTTGCTTCTGCTCCGCAATCGCCTGGGGGTCCGCGGTGGCATCGTCGAGGATGATGAATCCTAGTCTCTGGCCGGTGTTGTGTGAGGTCTTATTCGCACTGTTTCATCGGTCCAGGCAAACACCTCCTCGGGAGAGTTAAAGAACTGAGTGCGTGATTGGAAGACCACTCATAGGCGAGCCGGATAAAGTAGAGCATATTGTATTTTAAGGTTTCTTAGACGGACTTCAGCTGCTATGAAGGACTGCCGCTGCTGCTGCACCAGTTTCGTATAGTCCGGAAATATCATGATCCGTTGATTATCGTACTTCAGAGGTTCTTTCAGTCGGGCTTGTTTCAGTATTGTGTCGCGATCATGGTAATTAAGAAGTTTAGCTATCACCGGCCTTGGGCGTTCGCCAACTGGAGGTTTTTGGGTCAGCGCTCTGTGGGCCCTTTCGATGATAAAACAGAGGGATAGGGACTCCGGCGGGAGCCAGCTCTCCAGCCACTCCGTGAGGAACGTCTCCATGTTGCCCTTTTCGCAGTCCTCCGGAAAGCCGACAAATCGTAGGTTATTGCGCCGAGCCCGTCCTTCTGTGTCCTCGGCTCGGAGCGCTAGGCCCCTCTGAATGCCCTCCATATTGGCCACTTTCTTATTAAGGGTTACCATGTCCTCTTCCACTCCCGTGATTCGAGCCTCCGCGTCCGTAATACGTGCCACCGCGTTCCGTAGGTCTTGCCGCAGCAGGGTAACATTCGCCCCAACGGCCCCTATCTTGGCGTCCAGCGTGTCTCTGGATTGGGTGATCGCGGCCAAGAGAGTTGCATTGTCCGGACCTTGGGCTGGTGGGCCCCCTGTGGCCCCAGAGTTCCCACTTGGGCCGGTGAACTTGTCGATAGTTCCTTGTTTCGAGGCACCGCCACCGCCCCCGCCTCTGGTCATGGTCGAATGCCGGCAGGGAGTGTCTCGCAGTAGGTGTAGCCGCGATCCCTCACTGTGTAGGCCCTTCTCTCCTTCAGGTATTGCCCTCCGAGGCCTACCAGTGGTATAATCCCTGACCCCTGGGCACCAAATGTCGGTCTGCCAGTACTCCGGGCACCATCCACAGCTCAATCCCCCAGCGTCGCTCCTGGTACTTCTTAGCAAGGTCGCCAATGGCCTCTCACCTGCGTCGTCTGCCTGGGGGCCTTTATCTCCTACACAGCCCGATCTGATGGTGAGTCCCAAGAGCAATGAGGCCCGCAGCCAGAGCCCAGGAGAGCGCCTCAAGCATCGGGCGCCGGCAGGGCCCACTCGCACTCCAATAGGTGCCAGCGATCAGTTCTGGAGGCCTGTTTCAGGGCGCCCCACGCCGCGACTCTCATCAAAGCGAGGCTCACCCACCAGCTCCGGTCCGGTGTGGCCGCCGGGGGATACGCCTGTCTCCCGCTCCTGTCTTCACCACCAACAGCCTCTGATGGTCGGGAGGGGCGGCCGCCGCGCCCGCGGCTTCCCTGGACCCTCACCGTCCCCCACGGTCACAGTCACCACAGCCCGTGATTCGTCGGGCAGGACCCAGCTGGGCAGCACTACCCACTCCTGGATCCACCGTAGCGGCTTCCCACTACCCAGCAGCTCCGCCAGGGCCGAGACAACGAGACCGCCGCCGTCTTCACTCTCCGCCGGGTGCCGCCAAACTCGAGGTCCCGGCGTCTCGCACCACAGTAGGCCGCCGACTTCACTCGGCCTGACCGACACCTTCCGGGCCCGCAATCGAGCCAAAGTTTGTTCCGATGCTGGCGATGCCCCTCCGCCACACTTCGCAGGGTCGGGTCGCTGCCAGGCGGGGGGGGAGGAAGTATAATTGTGCGGATAAGTGGAGCGGCGGGACGGAGCTTAGTTAAACCGCGTCCGCCATGTTGGCTGCCGAAGCCATGCATGTTGCTGTGTTTTTAGTAACCTTTGAACCTTTTGACCTAAAACTATTTTTTTATTAAACACTGTAAATTATGCAATTGATGATGGATAATGTGACAAATGCATAAATATGCGAAAAGTGCAGCAACTGTACAATCCCATAATTCCAGTGGTCCTGCTATCAAGCCTGTTTTTTTTTATTAGTGTCTGGTTTAGCAGTCTCTCTAGGGTGGATCTTAACATAGTGGGTCTTTGCATTAATTGAAACTGTGCATACCTCAATAGTGGTGTAAACACCTAATGATGGGTCCCCCTGCTGAATGTGGTGAGGGGCGCCACACACTCCCATATCTCACGTATACGTCGTGGGCAGAGAGGGTCCCTCGCTTCACCAAAGGAGCTTCAAGGGCCTTGTTCTACACCTGTACCTCACCTTCAGCGTCTCTGCAGTGTTGCCAATATGTGCAATGAAGATCACCACCACAAGGTGGGTCTTCCTGGACTCCTCACACGTCACTTCCTTTTACCCAAAATGGCCTTAGTTGCCAGGCTCTCTTCCTCATCCAAAATACTTTCGGCACAATGGTGTTAATACATTGCTTTCATACTATTAACAAGACAAACTTTATCTCTGAGTCAGGTCATGTAAGAAGTGAAAAATAATTACATATGGTTTATCACAATAATGCTATGGGACCTAAGTGTGCTATTTGATAGTTTGGCTTCGAGGGCATTTCACGTCCCAATGTAAACTATATAGAAAATAATTTTTGTGCAAACAAGTTATTACAACTAATGAAAAGGTAGGAGGTGAAAAGACCCCACTACATGGTGCTTGTGGAAGTCATGATCATATCAACCGTAAGGCACGTTTATTAGCGCTCTGCCACACATCCCAGGTTGCTTGCGCTATTTAATAGCCAACTCGTGGCAGTTCGTCTTTTTTAATGTCTCCTGACACATATCCTTGGAGACGGTCAAATTTTTATTTACTCAATACGTTTAAATTCAGAAACTACATATGCACACATGAAAAAATGTAAACCCTTATGTACATTTGTAATTTTCCTTTATATGTCTCACAGTATTAAGAAGAGGACGCTCAATATACCGCAGCTTTCAAGGGCGTGTTTGTTTGTACCCTATATCAAGTGCAGCTTTGGCGTGGTTAGCCTGGCCCAAGCCCTCTTGAGAAATATGTTTTCATAAAGTTTATTTTAATCGTCCTTTTAGGATGATGCCATGCTGATGCAAGGCGTTCCCGGAATGGAGGGAACATAGGCCAGGGTTTCTGCCACAACACTGTGCATTTGCCTCTGCCTCTTTTTAGTAATAGAACAGCAATCGTTAGGCTTAGGGTTCTTACTAAATTAATGTACTAGATTTGTGACATACAAGTGATTAACTAGTAAAAGAAATAAGTGATATATATGTAGTTCAATAATAAAAAAAAATGAAATGTTAACTTCTGTCTAGTTTTCTCAAACACTCTTCCTTGCTTGCTTTCTTTCTCTCTGCCTATCACTCAATTGCTGTCTCTTTATTTATTTATTTTGTTTTCTTCTATAGCGCTGGACTCGACCCCCAAAGGGGTATCTCTGCGCTTTTGCTCGCTGTTGATGTCAGACAGTGCCTATAGGACATGCAGATAGGAGGCTAAGCCTCCTGGAAGAGGTGTGTTTTAAGTGCTTTCCTGAAGGAGAGAAGATTGGTGTTACGTCGCATGTCAATAGGGAGCTTATTCCAGAGAGAGGGTCCTACATAAGAGAGTGCTCGGCCGCCTTGCCTAGCCTTCTTGATGAGGGGTATTTTTAAGAGAAATTGACTGCTGGAGCTGTGTAGGTCTGAAATATGTGGGTTATATAGTGAGGGCCTGATCCAAAGATACTCTTGTGTATAATACAACAGATCTTGAAACTAATTCGCTGGCGTACCGGCAGCCAGTGAAGCTCTTCCAAGAGGGGCCTAGACAGTGTTCTCGAGGGGACATTGAGAACCAGTCTGGCCGCTGTGTTTTGGGCCACCTGGAGTTGGTTGAGTACATGTTCATTCGCAGAGATAAGAAGGCCATTACAGTAGTCCAACCGACTTATTACGAGTGCCTGAACCAGTCTTTCTGTAGACATCTGATAGGAAGGGGAAAACCCTTCTTAGGAGTCCAATTGTTCGAAAACAGGATCCAGTTACCAGGTTCACATGTTCTTTTAGACCCAGGTTCTGATCCAGTCACACACCCAGTTTCTTAACTGATTGTTTTGGGCAGGTGATAGGTCCTAACTCCAGAGGCCACCAATCAGGTGACCATAGGAGATTGGCTTTCCCAAAGAGCATGACTTCAGTCTTCCCCACATTACACTGGAGGCAGTTGGAAGCCATCCAGTTAGATATCGCTCTCATGCCCTCAGCAAAAAAGTTCTTAGTTTCTGGGGTAAGAGTCTGGAAAGGAAACAAGAGCTGGGTGTCGTCCGCGTACGACACCGGGGTAAACCCATATGTTCTCACAATGTCAGCAAGGGGGGCCATATACACATTAAATAATGTGGGGCTTAGATATGAGCCCTGTGGAACCCCCTTGGTGAGCTCCCTAGAGATGGAACGATAGGAGCCCAGGCTGACGCTTTGTGAGCGGCCAGTGAGGAAACTCTCCAGCCAGGACAGAGCTACACCTCCAAGCCCCACTTTCTGCCAACGGCCGGGAAAGGATCTCATGTGATACATTGTCGAAGGCTGCGGACAGGTCTAACAGCACCAGAATCATGGAGCCTCCTCTATCCTGTGTCATCTTGATGTGATCAGCCACGGAGAGGAGTGCAGATTCGGTGCTGTAGTTGGGTCTGAACCCAGATTCAGAATGGTCCAGACCCCCTGTGGCCTCGATAAATTTAAACACATGAGTATTCACATGCTTCTTGGCCAGTTTGCTTAAGAATGGTAGTAGGGAGATGGGGCGTAGGTTAGAAACTTCTGTCCATGGCAGGGCCGTGTTTTTACGAATGGGATTTACTACCGCCTTTTTCCAGTCTTGAGAAATTTGTCCCTCTTTAAGCAATAGGTTGATGATCGTCTGTATCATAGGGCACAGTAAGTTGCTTAATAAAGCCGTTGTTTTTGCTGGAATAATGTCTAGCGGGGAGCCAGTTTTAATGTTACTTATGAGGGACAGGATTTCTGTGTGGCTGATTTCAGGAAAATCAGTCAACCTAGGTAAGTTGTTATCAAAAGGTATCAGAGTGTTTTGAGTACTAACCCCGATGCTCTTAGCCATTGTGATCTTTTGATAGATGGCATCAATTTTGTTTTTCGAAGAAAAGGGAGATTTCATCGCACAGGAATTGGGAGAACTCATCAGGACTCTCACAGGCCAAGGGCTTTACAAAGGCCTGTAAGATCCTGAACAGCTCTCTAGAGGGGTTCCCTGCTTCTGCTAGCTGTGATGTTACACTGTTCTTTTTAGCTAGCCTGATGTTTTTCTAATATGAAGCTAAGGCTTCTGAATGATTTTTCCGGCTTTCTTCAGTGTGGGTCTTTCTCCATACCTTTTCCAATTCCCTACAACCCTGCTTTTCTAATCTCAGCTGTTCCGTGTACCATATCTCCTGCTTTGATGTAGGATGTCTTTCACAAAGGACAAGGGAGACCCTACTCACGAGGAACCAGGGCGATTAATTATATCAAGAACATTGGTTCCAGTGGCGTATTCTGAATTGATAACTATTAATTGTTGTGCTCAATGGCAATGATTATTACAACTGAGGATTAAAAATGGCGGAAAGAAGTGCACTCACAATTATATTGTATACTTTAAACTTTATAGACTCTTATTGAAGAAATTTTTTTTCATACATATTGATTCATAGGAAAAACACAAACAGTACATAAGGGTGCAGTGTGTCCCAAGTGGGTAAAAAAACAACAACCAAACTCACAGTACATAAAACATGAAAGCTCCAAAGGCACAGTGGTTTCCAACTGAATATATATATTGGAAAAAGACCCAGAAAAATTACAATAAATGTAATGAGTGAATCTACGCAATCATAGGCACTTTCTTATAAGGGTTCTTTTTCACGTGGGCGTCGACGGCGTTTCGACCCTATGGGATTGGGGTCTCGTCAGGACAGGAAATTATAGGACATCTAAAAATTAAAATACAAAAGGGGCTATGAGTCATTGTATGACCGTGATATATATTAATTTAATTAATTTAGAAAAATTTGGAAAAAGTGGGGACCTGAATACCTGGTTTCTATTCTTATGATCACCCATGCGTGGTGAAAGGAAAAAGATTCAAACACTTACAAGTGACCCAGCCGGGCACTGTTGGATTTTTCGAAAAACAAGAGAATAAAGGAGTAGTCAGTGAAAAATTAATGCCATTTGAGTAATTTAGGCAGACAAGCACCATACATAAATTTGGTACTTACCACTTGTAGTGGTCGGGAAAGCGCAGTATGTAGCGCGCAGTAATAGGGTTTAAAACGTTTGATGATGTAGGTAACACCTATTAAAATAATATATGCCATAAGTACATTGCGTTTAGGAATAATGGTCCATCTAACCCCATAGTATAGAAGTAATTACCTGCAATGGGTGTGCCATATATGAGATATCTCAATGATATCCAATTCCATGTTGCAGATTATATATCAGATTGAGTTAAGTCCGTTTTCAATTTTATCAAGGGTGATACCTATATTAATACAAAAAAGGGGGGTAGAGGATGGGACTTATTGCACATACTACGCGAATTGTTTATATCTCGCAATGCCAAAGGAATTATGCGAGGAGTACTAGGACGTACCTTGTTGCTGTAGAGCCCAGTCGCGTCTAACAGCTTCCCGCTTCCGTGTTACACGGCTCCTCCCGCTCTTGTTTTGCTGTTTCATTTAAGACCTGACGGCGCGAGTTCCGAGGACTCGAGCGCGGTCAGGTGAATAAATCAAACGCTACCTCCTGGTTTGTGGAGGACCGACTCGGGTTTTTTTTTGAAAGGTCTTGTCTCCTTCTTATTTCGTAACGTAACATTCAAAGCAAGTTCTGAATTATTTTTTTGAGTGTCATTATTCCAAACGATTTTTACCTTTTGTAAAGGAAATCGTTAGTATGGCAACATCGAACTAGTTTATGCACAAGATGACAGTCAGCATTTACTAGTCAAGATTAATGGTTGGAAAACGCTGGAGCGGATGATAGCACATTATTATGTACTATCAAGGCAATGTGGGACTAAAAGGCAAAATAGTCACTGCAAGAGACTACACACTTGGATGTGTCATTTTTGTATCATATCACAATTATATACATACATTTAAAATATTACATCCATGTGAAAGAGTAATTACATCCCACATGTACATTGAAATGAACATTGATCAAGCGGAGCATCATCATTCCTTACAAAAGGTATAGTAGTGTAACACAATCTTTTCAAGCAGCATATCAGTATAAAGCAGACTAGTATGTGATGTTTGAAACATACCCTCTCCATTCATCTGCTGAGTTCAAGCCATGGTTGATTGAGTCAATTCTATCTATCCAATGGCATTCTCTGCGTTGTAAGATGTTTGAAATATCGCCACCTCTCTCTGGTACTGATATGTTATCTATCACTTGCCATCTGATTTGGTCAGCGTTATGATTGAATTCTTTGTAATGTGTTACAAGAGGTGCAGTCAGGATAAGTTTTCTGATCCGACTTCTATGTTGGCCTATTCTGGCTTTTATAGGCTGTTGTGTCTGCCCAATGTAGGGCAGGCCACAAGGGCACCAAATGCAATAAACAACACTTCGTGTGTTACAATTTGAGAATGTCTGCAATGTGTGTGTAACATTCCCATGTTGGAACAGAGTTGTCTTAAAAGTAAAGGGGCAGGCTACACAGTTTCCACACGGATGGTGACCTATCACCGGTGGTAGGTTCCAGACAGACTCCAATGTACCCCTTGCTTCTCTTAAATTTTCATTAGAGGAATGCACCAAATGATCTTTTAAGTTCTTAGCTCTCTTAAATGCAAAGAGTGGTACTTCAATAGAGGAATCAATGTTTTGTATAATATGCCAGTGTTTCATTATCACGCTACGTATCTTGTTTGTATGGGTTCCAAAGGTAGTTACACAGACAATCTTTTGTGTGTTTTTTTTTGGGGCGTGTTACCAAAAGCTCTTCCCGTGGACAATACCACGCACGTTTCAGCGATCTTTTGATCAACTTGTTGGGATATCCTCTATTCAGTAATTTTACTTTCAGGGTATTCGCTTCTCTCATGTAGTCTTCCCTCCGGGCACAGTTGCGACGAATGCGCAAAAATTGCCCAAAGGGAAGGCCATCTCTAAGGGCCCTCGGATGATGGCTCTGGTAAGAAAGCAGAGTGTTCCTTTCTGTCTCTTTCCTATGTAGCGAGGTGATCAATTTTTCTCCCTCACTAAAGATGTTGAGGTCAAGGAAAGCAATAGTGTCCTTGGAAATTGTGGATGTGAACTTAAGATGGTGTTGTATGGTGTTCAAATAGACAAGAAAAGCATCAAAATCTTCCCTGGTTCCATTCCACACCAGAAAAATGTCATCAATATACCGATACCAACATTTAATGTTGGTACGGTAAGGATTATGATCATTTATGGCAAACGATCTTTCCACATGATCCATATAGATATTCGCCAGATTGGGAGCAAAAATTGCTCCCATACTGGTCCCACCACATTGTTGAAAATATACCCCCTTGTGTACAAAGTAGTTTCTCTGAAGTGCAATGCGTAGTAATGCAATTATAAATGAGGTGGGCACGTTCACAGGTCTTATTCTGGTGTCCAGAAGATCAGCAATGATGTTAATGCTTTCTTCTTGGGGGATATTCGTATATAGTGACGAAATATCTAAAGTCACTAGCCAGTCTGTATTGGCATCAAAAGGAACAGTGTCAACCAAATTGATCATGTGCATGGTGTCCCGCACATAGCTTGGTAGTTCAGGGACATAGTCTCGAATGAAAAAATCAACATATTTGCCTATAGGCTCCAAAATTGAACCACAACCCGATAAAATTGGTCGGCCAGGAGGATCTGTGATGCTCTTATGTATTTTGGGAAGTGTGTACAAAACCGGTGTCCTAGGATTTGGAGAATTTAGGAAGGAGTGTTCATGTTTACTCAAGAAGCCCAGATCAAGACCTTGTGTGGTAATATTGAGTATCTCATCTCGTATGTCATTTATGGGGTTATGTGTGAGTTTCTTATAATGTTGGGGTTCGGAGATCTGTTGATTTATGGCTGTTTCATAATCAGTCATATTCTGTACAACAATTCCCCCACCCTTGTCCGCTGGTTTCAGTATTATGGACGAATCTTGTTTTAAGACATTTAGTGCTTGGCGCTCAAGAAGTGAGATGTTATAAGGAATAAATTGTTTAGTAGTGCGCAAAATATCCACATTTTTCAAAATTATCTTTTCAAAAGTAATGAGTTCCGATGGCATCAAACTATTGTTAGGATAAAATGTGGAAGGAGGTCTTAGTCCTGTTACTGATTCTTTTCCTGAATATTCCCTGTCTTTAAAGAATATTCGCAGACGGATCTTTCTGAAGAACTGTGAGTTTGGTTGTTGTTTTTTTACCCACTTGGGACACACTGCACCCTTATGTACTGTTTGTGTTTTTCCTATGAATCAATATGTATGAAAAAATTTTCTTCAATAAGAGTCTATAAAGTTTAAAGTATACAATATAATTGTGAGTGCACTTCTTTCCGCCATTTTTAATCCTCAGTTGTAATAATCATTGCCATTGAGCACAACAATTAATAGTTATCAATTCAGAATACGCCACTGGAACCAATGTTATTGATGTAGGATGTGGTTTCATGAGTTTCAACATAACTAAAAGGTCTACAGCTTCTTTAAGAGTTGTTTTAAATTTGAAAAGAGCTGACTCCGCATTATCTGTTGCTGTAATAAGCAGTTCTTTCCATACTTTCTGGATCTCTTCTGGGGTAACCTTGCACCATTGTCTGCGCTAAATGGGGGGAGCGGATTGTTGTTTAACAGGTTTGACTAATCCAGGGAGGGTGAATTCAACCAGGCAGTGATCTGTCCAATTTACTCGAGTCGGGGGACGACTACATATCGTTGGGCCATTGGAGAAAATCAAATCTAAGGTATGGCCTCCTATATGAGTAGGTCCATTGTTTTGTAACTGAAATTATAACAGGGAGAGATCAGATAGCAAGGACAGAGTTTGTGGGTGGTCCGGAATGTCTGCATGAAAGTTAAAATCGCCTAATAAGAGGAAATTTTCTTTAGCTTTAAAATGTTGTGCTAATAGTTCAGTTAGGGATAAGGTAAATCCATTACTTGGCCCAGGCGAGCGGTAAATCAGAGCTCCTTTCCAATTTTCTTTGTACCCTGACTTTATCTTAAAAAACATCACTTCCATAGATGGACAACAACTCTGTTCAATTATGGAGACTTTCAGGTCTTCTTTATATATTATGGCTATCCCGCTCCTGTTTTAATCGGGCGGTCAAGCCTTAGGATTTTATATCCTGCCGGAAATTCCTAATGTTATTGCTGGAGTGGCATGTGGTTTTAACCAAGTTTCTGTTAAGAAACAAATTTCGGGATTAATAGTATTTATCAGATCCTATATCTCAAGGTAATGTTTTGGCAGTGAACGTACATTAAGAAGAAAACCTTTCCAGCCTTTAGACACTGGCGTTTCCGTAACCGCATGTCCAATGCAGATGGTAGTAAAGGAGGCTTGAAATCTGCATTGTACGCATGAGAAGGGACCTTCCGGGCATGGCCATTGATCACTGGTACAACCCCCTCCGCCCTGTGGTCGTAAGATATGCAGCGCTTGGGAGGTGTACCTGAGTCTGAAGCCCTCAATAAGTTCTGCCGCAGATCAGGCAGAGTATCAATCCCTTGGCCCCTGGCCCCGTTCAGTCACGGACGGGCGCAGACGGGCCACTCTTTGGCTGCTCTTCGGCGTGTCTTCGGCTGCGCACGAACGCTGTGCGCTTCAGAAAGGGGCAAGGGCTAAATAGCCCTTCAAGTCCAACCACTAGAGCGCTAACCGCTCCCATGGTTACAGGAAGTGCCTGGCTCTCACCTGACCCGCCCTCCGCTCAACGGTACTAACTACCGTGTCGGACCAGACGGTCAGGAAGGAAAGTTGAGCCCAGGCTTCCCCGCTGCACTGCAAGCAAAATGTCCCTCCTATTAATTCAGGTCAGGGCAATGTAGCGCAATTGTTAAAATGTAGACTGCAAATTGCTTAAGTTAAAAAACGAACAAAATGAGCAGGAATTAAAATAATTATTATGCAGAGCATAGCGTAGAGGCACAGTTAGGCATTCACAAGAAAGCAAGATGGTCGGGGACTCTGCCACCGTCGCCTTACCGCAGCTCGCCGGAGATGACACTCAGCCTAAATAGCCCTTCAAGTCCAACCACTAGAGCGCTAACCGCTCCCGTGGTTACAGGAAGTGCCTGGCTCTCACCTGACCCGCCCTCCGCTCAACGGTACTAACTACTGTGTCGGACCGGGGCGGTCAGGAAAGAAAGTTGAGCCCAGGCTTCCCCGCTGCACTGCAAGCAAAATGTCCCTCCTATTAATTCAGGTTAGGGCGATGTAGCGCGATTGTTAAAATGTAGACTGCAAATTGGTTAAGTTAAAAAACGAACACAATGAGCAGGAATTAAAATAATGATTATGCAGAGCACAGCGTAGAGGCACAGTTAGGCATTCACAAGAAAGCAAGCGGGTCGAGGACTCTGCCACCGTCGCCTTTCCCCCTCTCTCGTGTTTCATCCCTTTTCTTTCCACTTTCTTTGAAGCATTCTCTCCCGCTCTCTCTCTCTCTATATATATATATATATATATATATATATATATATATATACATATATATCACAATTCCTCGCTTCACCCACACTATCGAACACTCAGCGGGTTCCTCCGGGCGGGTAGTGGGTCCGCCAATGTTACACAACAACACAACAACTACGACAAGGATTCTCGGAGGTCAGGTAAGATTTATTCCAGTAAATGCATTTCGGCATCAGCCTTCATCAGTACAAAATAAATCAATAATTCCAACACAGCGTGTGGTTTGTTTAAATATAACAATATCTTTCGCAATTGGTGGGTCTTCTTACAACTTCATTGGCTGCATCTCCTTAATCGAGGGGGTGTTTTCCAGGGAGCAGAAAGGTAACAATGTCCCACAATGCAACATTTGCTTCCATTCATTGTGTCCCAATAAATATATATATATCTCTGTCGCTACCTATAGGGCCAGAAATCTCTGGTGCTGTGTGCACGTCAAAACCTGCTCCCCCTTTTACAATTTCTGACAGACCTATTATGTCATTTTGTGTCAGATTCTCTCAACAAGTGCTCTACATGGTTTTATTATGCTTCTTACAGATCACCACTATGCATTGTTGGGTGGTAGCTTGACAAGGGTGGCCCCGCTCAGATAACCAGGCCCTGACACTACTAAGAGTTGAGAGCAGATGATTTTATTAGTAGGGTACAGGATTTTTCATCGGAATCCTGGTGTGGACACTGTCTACTGGTTCTCACTGCTACATCCGTGTAGTATATCACTATTGAGGCCCTTCTGATTGTATGCACAATTTTCATAAGAGTGTATGGGTACATGAGAGGAAGGGTACCATCTCTTCCCCCACCCCGTGGTTGTATGAAGACTCTAAGTTTGGTTTATACGGTCTTCCCCAGTGTTTAGTGATATCTAGTGCTGCTGTCTGCCCTTCTCTCTGTGACCCCTACATTGCTCATCCCCCAGAACCATTTCTGATGTTCATTGCAGTTGTCTGCCTTGAATCATAATTAGGGCTCTCGGTTTTCTGGAATTTATTTTTTGGACATTTCCGTTTGCATTCGTCCATACATATTTATTTGGCTAATTTTATCTGTATATATCCATATTTATTTTGGGTTTTGTGGAAAAATGAAGCTGAAATTCGTATATTTTCACATTTATTTAATGCACTCATGCTTGAGCCAGAGCCACTACAGTTGCAGGCAGAGAAGGAGCAGAGAAGGGGCTCTCTGCTCTCTGTCTGCTGCACTGCCGCACTGCCAGCCTCACTGCCCGCCCCCCTGCCTCAACGCCACAGCCAGAGCCTACTAGGTTTCAATGCTGTAAATACCCGCTAAAGATAAATCAATGTACTTCTAAGAAAATATGCACATTTCAGTTCCAACAGTGTGCATATCTTCTGCTGTTAAAGCCTCTTTACTAAAAGTTCTTTCCTTTTTAGCCCCCTTCGTATCAATCCACACAGCTATTGGCCTGGCAGTCATGGCAGACAGTATTTAGAATTACTCAAAAAGCAACCCAATTTCCGTTTTTATCCGCATTTAAAAATAGATACAGACAAGAAAATAAATGTTTTCTGTCTGTATTTATCTGTACAAATCAGTAAAAATTGAAAACAGGAAGCCTTAATCATAATCTAGGAAAAAAAGGAGTAGGGTGGATCCCTTGTTGCACAGGACTGGAACCAAGGTAGCTCCAGTCTGCCACCCTCTGGCCTAACAAGAAAAACACTTGGGCAATACAATGATCTAAATCCCTCCAAGGTTATTCACACATTGTACAACAGACATGGACTACTTGCCAAAGCAACTCACCTTTTTGTATGGCTAGAGGGAGAGATCCCCAGTACCTGCAGTTTTGTTTCTCAGTAAAGGTATCTGGACGCCTCCCACATCCTGACAGTCTAAATCTCAGATGGCTCGTTGCCAAAAGGTTGCGGCACATATAAAAAGAAAACACCCTACACTAGGACTGACTCCCCCAAAGAGTTTGGGACTAACATTGAAGTGACTGTATAGTTGAATATGGACCAAGTGACCACGTTTTGGATATACTCTGCTACCACAATAGGCACCTTTCATTTGAAGACGTTCTGCACACTTGTGCAATGGAAGTTGAGAATCAGAGGTGGAACCTTTGCCTGGCTTGCTTTGAAAGAAGGATTTATGCCCCTAGAACTGACAGCAAGACCTTAGCTGCTGGGTAATACTGAATAAGGAGGTAGATTGTGTGAGCAATGAGAACCTTTCTGGCAACATTGGACCTTGAGATTGTGTTGTGCATTGCACTTACAGCTGCTACGTCAGACCAGGACCGGAGAAGTCGCATCGCTGCCAAGCCCAACAAGAAGATTATTTTCTGAAGGGATGACTTCAAGAAATGAGAATCCATCCAAACTTGAGCCTGATGTGTGTGACCTCATTGCAGCATCCTGGTTTCATGGCCTGTCACCCATTGTGAGCCCTGATCTAAAGTGTGATGCTCCCAGCAATTAGAATCTTTGCAAGCATGAGGACTTCATATGGGACCTTAGTTTGAAGATCTGTCACCACTGTGAGCCCATGCACCCTGAGAGAGCCACTCTCCTGAAATGGCCTACCACTACTGTGACACTGTAGGTTGGGACTTGGTTGCAAACGGGTTCCGCCCATTTAGTCCTCCAGGATTTTTCACTTTTGATCAACTTTTTTCAAAGCTTTTACTGTGGGTGAGTTTTACTTCCTCAGTCTCATTCATGGTAATTTCTCAGTAATTTGACTGAGCTTGTTTACCACCAGTGTCCGCCTTTTAAGATATGTCTGCTGCGGAGCAGCTAAGGTAAGGGGCACTGGATTGGTTATATTTGAACACAAGTGCACATGTGCACGTGTACTGGCTGTGCATGTGAAACCACTTGGTTATTACACATAAGGAGCCTGGCGCGGATGGGACTCTGCAAGCATAAGAGCGGACTTGGGGCAGGCCTTATAATATTAGTGGGCATTCATTGATATGTCTGTAGTGTTTAATGGAAAATCTGTAGTGCTTTCACTGTATTATAGATGAAGGTGAAATCTGCCCTGAAATGCAGTTTTGCTTCACTTAGGCCTACTCAGTGCACCAAGCCGCAAACTGGGATCGAACATTCACAGAGAATTTGATTTTGCAGTTTGCAATAACATACATATACATCTTATGGGATATCAAGAATTGTCATGTTTCTCTGGCACAGCTCAAAATCTGATTCCATGCCCTTGTCCCACCTGCTGGCCCAAATTAATTTCTCTGCTCCCCAGCAGAGGGAACAAAAGTCTTCCTTCAGAAAAGGAGCAATTTTCAGTGATTGGCCCAGTTTCTAGGAGGTGGAAAGGCTTCAGGGAATATCAGCATTTGATAATTAGCTGTCCCACTGCACCAGGGCTGGGTCAGTCCAGGTCCACTGACCAAAGAAAGAAGCCCAGAAATCTGGAGCCAACACAGTAGGGGTTCCTCTTTCAAGTTTTGGTGGGAAGGGATCTGGCAGTGATGTCACCTGGGAATGGACTGAGACCCTCAGAGGAGCTCTTCACAGAGAAAACAATGGTGTCATCTTGAATTGTCCCAGAATGCTGTGCAGGAGGGTAGGGACAGGGTTGGAGGGATGATGTGGCATCATGGGATTGGAAAGGGTTCCTGGCAGCATCTAGACTTTTCCCCCGCCCTTATAAACCCCTGCATGAGGGAGAAGCAAAGCACAAGACCCTGAAGCTGAAAGAAGACGACAGCAGAGTAATGGGCAATTGGAAGAAGAAGCCACCTGATGTCTTACTAAGGAATTTGTACCCAGCTGAACCCCAGGCAATGTGTAAATCATTTGTACATACACACACAGTAACACAGTGAGAACACAACAAAATGAGTCCACTCCAGTTTAGAAAATAGCAAATATGTGTCTGAATGAAATAAGATAAAAACGCAAACAATCCAACATACACAGGCAAAGATGTCACTTTTCTAAGGTTAAGCAAATGTAGGCAATTGAAATCTATGAGTCACTTTTAGCACAAAGTACCTAGGATGCATCAAAATTCAAAGTAGAAAAAAGGTGCAGGGGAGGTGAGGCACCCAAAAAACGTGATGCGTTGGTTCCTTACTCCCAGGGAAGGTGATGAGTGGGTTCCGTGTTGCCAGGGAAGGTGATGAATCAGTTCCTTACTGTCAGGGGAGGTTATGTGTCGGTTCCTTACTGGAAGGGGCGGTAATGCATCAATCTCCAACCACGTGGCCTGGGTTTATACTGCTGGGGGACATCGATGAAGAAATCGGCACCCAGATACGGTCATTGGAAATCCAGGCGTGCTGTGTCGATGCAGCAGCGGCAAAGCAGGCACTGCAATAATTTTACAGCTGTGAAGCAGGGGATGCATTGGTTCTTGAGCCGCAAAGCAGGACTGCATTAGAGTTGGAGTGGGTGCCTCAGACATTGGTGACACAGTGCTCGGGACTCAGACTGCAGTGATTTTTCAGCTGCACTGCAGGTGGTGCGTATATTCTTTGGCTGCACAGTGGTGATGCGTCAATTTTTCTGTCACACGGCGGAATTGTGTCAAGAAAACAAACGCTTAGAGTCGATACATGGATTTTCATCTTCAGATTACCAGATTCTGCTTCCAAGGGCACAGGGTCTGGATTAAGCACCACTTTGCAAATCAGGACTCTCAGCAGAAGAGCTCAGGCACTCGTAGGTGATGTTGTTGATGCCCTTGAGACTTTTTAACAGGAGGCAAGCACCCACAAGCCCTTGGAGAACTTGGATGCACGATGTAGGAAGCAAAGTTCAGTCCTTTCACTCCCAGGTCAGAAGCAGCTAGCAGCAAGCCAGCACAACAAAGCCACAGGTAGAGTGTCAGTCCCTCCTAGAACATCCTGCTCTGCTTTCTTGCAGAATGTCCTTTAGTCCATAAGTGTTTTGAAGTTCTGGTGTCACAGCTCTAGTACTTATAACGTTTTCTACCTTTGAAGTAGTCAAACTTCAAAGGAAAGTCTTTGTAAAGCACAATATCCTGCCTTTCCCTGAGCTGGCTCAAGACATACTAAAGAGGGTGGAGACAGCTTTATGTGAGGACAGGCACAGCCCTATTCAGGCGTCAATGACAACCCCTCCCATCACTCCGGCTCAGGAAGGTCCATCAGAATTCCAAGGATATGCAAGACACACCTCAACTCCCTTTGTATGACTGTTTAGAGTGAATGCACAAGAGCCCATTGTCATCCTAATCCAGACCTGGATTCCACAGATAGGCAGAGGCACAGAATGGTTACTCAAGAAAATGCTCACATTCTAAAAGTGGCTTTTTCAACAAGCAATTTAAAAAACAACTTTACCTTAAGATGTATTTTTTTAAATTGTGAGTTCAGAGACCCCAAACTCCAAATCTCTATTTGCTGCTAATGGGAAATTACACTTAAAAGATATTTCAAGGCAATCCCCATGTTACCCTATAGGACAGATTGCCCTTGCAATAGTGAAAAACAAAATTAGCAGTATTTCCCTATCAGGACATGTAAAACACATCAGTAGATGTCATACCCTTTCAATACACTGCACCCTGCCCATGGGGCTGCCTTGGGCCTACATTTGTAGTGACTTATATGTAGAAAAACTGGAGGTTTGGGCCTGGCAAGTAGGTGCACGTGGCAAGTCGAAATGCAGTTTAAAACTGCACACACAGACACTGCAGTGGCAGGTCTGAGACAGGTTTACCGGGCTGCTCATGTGGGGGTATGATCAGTGCTGCAGGCCCACTAATAGCATTTGATTCACAGGCCCTTAGCACACTTGGTTCACTTTACTAGGGACTTACTAGTAAATCAAATATGCCAATCAGAGATGAAACAATCATCAATACAATTTACACAGGGAGCACTTGCACTTTAGCACTGGTCAGCAATGGTGGATTGCCTAGAGTCCTAAAACCAACAAAACTAAATGCAGCACAGTCAAAAACAGGAGGTCAGAAGATAAAAAGACGGGGCAATTATGCCAAAGATGCCAGGCCTTACAGGCGCTGGCCCCATTATGCACCTTGAGGACCAGTGGGGGAAAGATCTGGACTTCACTGCCACCCCAGGTGCTCCGCAAGACAGTCAGGAGGTTCTGGGCCTTTGGATTGTGGCCAGGAGTGGCTCTGCTGTACTACTAGAGAAACAACTGTGTAAGATGACCCCCCAGCAGGATAGGCGCAGCAGGAGAGGTGACAATTGATGCAAGGAACTGGTAAGTCCAGCTTCCAGCAGTGTATGCCCTTGTAGAGAGGCCGGGAGGCCTCTTGAAAATGCCCCTGGCAGCTAGTGCTCACCATCCTTGTGCCTGCCTGCCATTAGTAAGGAGCATGTGTAGGGTCCTGCCCAATATACGAGGAAGTGGTGCAGGGATTCCTCATGAATGGGAGCCAAGAAGAAAATGGTCTTGTCAGGCGGGAGCAGAAAGACGGATGTTTGCTCCTGTACGGCACCAGAATAGAGGTGTCGCAGGGGCTTTGAGGCTACCCTCCCAACCCCAACAAACATGGGCACATTTTGGGTGTCCTGGTTGGAACCAGGACACCCAGAGAAAAATAAGAAAACAACATGGCGCAAGTACACAAAGCCTCCTCCCAGCACGCTCAGAAAAATTAATAAAGCATTGCAGGCTATTTCACATACAATTTGGTGCTAGTGGTGGACACACAATGGTAGGGGCACTAGTGAGTTATTACTGTGTTTCTAAAATACTATCCTGGACCCTAGTAAAGGGGACTCTGGGAGTTATTTTATCCATTTTCAAAACACGCCCACAGCTAGAGCTGAAGCACTTCAGCTATAGAGTTATGGTACCCCCAACTGGGGGATGGCTGCATTATTTTGCCTGAATGTGTAAAAGAAAGACTCCTACACATGTTGCTAAATTTTGATGGTCCTTTACATTATGATATTGCATCTGGTATAGGTGGGGAGGGTTATTGTCAGAGACGCACAGGAGTGAAATGTGAATTAAGGGTGTCGTCAAAGGAACTTCAATCTGCTTGATGTAGATATATGTAATTTAATGCACAGTATTCAGTAGTGTGTTTACAATAGATTTATTTTTCCTTTTTTACAAGAAAGGGCACTTAGTAGACAAGAGAAAAGCGAAAGGTCAAGGCACTAGAAGCCTGCACCAGTCAGTCTGGTGTGTAAAAAATTGTAAATTGATACTTGTATAGCGCACTACTCACCCGCAAGGGTCTCAAGGCGCTTGTACTAATACCGCTTTGGAACCCATCCTGGCTTTCCCTGTGAGGCGTCCACTCCTGGGCACCCCCAAGGTGGAGGCCAGGCATCCTTAGCGTTGTGGGGGCCGTTGTGAAGATTAAGCAAGCTATTGCCCAGAGTTGCAAAGTGGGACTCCTTGATTGAAATAGGCACCAAGCGAGAATTATCAGGTCCGTGGAATTTTGAGCCCAAGACCCGCCGAGGCAGGGAATTGAACCCTGGTCCAGGGCTAGACCTCTGCATCAGGGTCTGCCGCTCTAATCAATGAGCCTCACTGTGATAGTTAAAGAAAAAGCATGGTGCAATGAGCCTGGAACGTGACCTTCCTGGCCCCACTAATTGTGAAAACTTAAAAACACAGAAACTGATTCCACTTTTTCGCATTTTTTCCCTTTTTGCATCACTGTATTATACAAGATGTAGATTCAAGGTGTCTCCCCCCCACAAATACATTATAGATGATTTGAAAAATCATCTTTAAATATATCCAGGTAATATCAGTGTTTACTGATGATTGGATAATAAGTCTGGTTCAATTTGTTTAATGAGATACTGTAAATGTTGTGTTTTTAAATCTGTATAGTGTATGTAATAATGTTGGCTTAATATGCATATACTAGACATTTTACTTACATCTCTGCTCTCGAAAAGTAAACCTTAACTCTTCAACTTTTCGACGTTATGATTGACAAATTCCTGTTCTTAAGGATTTGACTATTTACTGAGATCTTGGTTACCAAGGACATTAGCAATATTTGTCGCAAGAATTGCTGAGATGCCCTTGAGATAGACGACCTCAAATAACAGGCCTGATGCTCCCACTCTCTCTTCTTACACTCCTCCTGTTCCCACTTTCTCTCTCTCTCTCTCTCTCTCTGCCTCTCTCTATTCCATTTGCTTTTCTCTCCCTCACACATTTTGTTTCTAACTCTTTGTTAGACCTGGCATCCTTGTCGTGGTTTTCCCCCAAACCTTTTGCTCTCTGAACTCCTGTTTGAGCTGACTTTGTTTTTGCTGGCTTTAGGAGTCTACACACTTTACCACCGCTAACCTGTGTTTTGTCAGTGGCGTCACTATGAGGGTGCGGCGGGGGGGGGACCGCACCGGGTGTCACCCCATCATGGGGTGACACCAATCTGGATAGTTACGCTGGCTGGCTCCCACTGCACCGCACAGTGGAGTGCAGTCTGAGCCTCAGCCTCGCCCTCACCTCTCTGCTGCCAGTGCTGCTTTATTTTATTTATAGTAAAATACAGTATACTGCAGTCAGTGTACAGCACATCGCCATGCACGCACGCACCGGTGGTGATGATGCTGGTGTGATGCGGATGTGCGGAATACCCAGTTTGTGGGTCCCAGGGCCGTCAATCGTAGCGCTACCAATGACGGCCCTGGGACAGTCCCCGCGCGCTGTGCTCCTCTTCTCTGACGCGTCACGTCACGGCAGTCACGCGCCAGGGTGGAGACGAGACGGCAGCGCAGGGGAGTGCGTGTGGTGCACTGCCTAGAATAAAGAAATCACCAGCCACCATCTTCTTTCATATATCGCGAGAGCCCGGCCCGGCGTCATCAAATTTGGGACTGAAAGACTCAGGGGCATATTACCAACAACTAGCGATAATTTTTGTCTCTAACTTGTTTAGAGACAAACATTATCGCCGCACATCGGCGATTTTTATCGCAGATAAACCTTGCTATTAGCAAGGTTTATCGCAAATGCGATAAAAAACGGCCGCAATGCATGAATATCACTGAAAAGTCAGCGATATTCATGCATTATCGAGCAAATGCTCTTAGCCATGTTATCCACCTCCCATTGGATAACATGGCTAAGAACTGCTCAGGGCAGGTGTTAGCTTTTGGAGATATTTGCACTTAGCACGAATATCTCCAAAAGTTGGTAATAGGAGATAGCGATGTTAGGGACTGTTTCCAGTCTCTAACATCTTGGCACGCCCACTTTGCATGTCATTAGTGATAAATATCACTGACATGCAAAGTGGGGCCCAAGATGGTCACTATCTCATTTTAGCTGTCACTAACTGGTGTTAGCGACAGCTTGGTAATAGGGAGATAATTTTATCTCCGCTTTCTTGGCTTTTAAAGCCAAAAAAGCGGAGATAAACCCCCTTGATAATATGCCCCCGAGTTCTTGGGTGACGGGTCCGGAGGCAGAGGTGAGAGACTGAGAATATCATTTATAAATGAATTGAATGAAGTTAGAATTAGAAATGTGGCAGTGAAGTTGCAAAGGAGAGCTTTAAAGAGACATGTCATGGAGCGATCATCTTATCAGGATGTATTTCAAGAGCTGGTGTTGTTCGCTACATTATTTATGTGTGTTGCTGTGTCTGTCTTCTTTCTACTCCTCCTGGGTGCATGCCAGCACTCATTCTCATAACCCAGGTAACACGTGACTGCCCCTGACGAGGTCAAGCCCCCCGTCCGCCCGAGGACAGTCACTGTCAGAGCCAGAAACTCTCTTTATATCAGGCCGGGCCCAGTGTACTCTTCCCACCCAGGGTTATTTTTTAGACCCGGGGATTCTTTGAATATCACAGGAAAGACATCCATTGTCAGTCTACACCTCGGAAGGATTCTGCCCAATGGAAAATCGCGAGCCCCGGGCCGGGAAGCTTCCTCCCTCGGTCGGCAACCAGGGCACCGGGTCCTCATTGCACTCAGCCCAGTGCCGTCCTGTAGTGAGTTTGCAAAAAGTTGGTTCTATCATTTGTCAGAGAGGTTGGAAAGGGCTAGGCTGGCATCTCCCTTACAGTATAAGAATACCTAGCATTGAGTAAAATTAAGTAAAGTACAATTTGTAGATATATGCTGTTTACCAACCAGGAAACACATTATACTTTGCTTGTGCCCTGAGTTAGAGCTGGAGGGAGGGCTGGTGGGTTAAAGCCATGGAGGTTGCTTGTGAGAATGGGCTGTCCTGCAATCGCAGTACTGCTTAGTGGATTGCATGATGGTATGTGCAGGGGTAAGGAGGAAAGGTAGCACCAAGGAACCCAGCGACCATGCTATCACTCCTTTCCATAATCTTTAACTTCCTCATTGCAAGAAACATAGTGTGTTTCTGCAGCTAGAGTTGATAGTGTGTTTCTGCAGCTAGGGTTGAACTCTTCATGTAAGTCACTTGTTCTTGCCTGGGTAAGTTGTGTGATTAGGGTGGTTGAATTTGTTGCGGCTATCTTAATTGGCACCCTGTGGTATCAATGAGAAGGCTTAAAGTCCTGGTGAGGTGGCCATTACCAGATCCAGAGGCGAGTATTCATATCCTGTTAAGCTGGGAGTGGATTGATCCGGGTGTTGCAGGCGCATGAATAATGAGATGTCTGGGGGTGACTACCTTGTCCCCGTGGATTTTGAGATGTGTTTTACCAGGATGACGGCTATCTGCCTTGTTCATCTAAAGATAGTTTGTACCCAGCGCTGATGACCCGATAGCAAGCAATGGGCTAAGCCTAGCAGTGCTACTCCTTTAAAGACCTCTAGGTGAAAAAAAACGGATTCATCAACGACAGTAAAATATTTTGTCTTTTCGCAAACACCTTTTTGTTCTTTTTCTTGAAAAAAGGCACAGAAACAGCAATGAAGACTGAGTGTTTTTGTTCTGTGATACCAGTTGTCCTACATAGCTCCTTCATGGGCTGGGACTGTAGGTAGGGTGTTTCAAGCCGGTTGTTTATTTCTGCCTGTTTTCCATCATCCCTACCAGTTACAGTGCCCTGCCCAGCAGTCTCACATATATGCCACATGGTTGGCAGCCTCCCTGTTTGTCCATCTTTGTCCACCAGCCCTTAAGGCTGAACCTCTTGCCATCTGTGTCCACTGGCGGACTCGGAGGTCCATGCGGTAAGTCATGAGGGGGTGGCAGTATGAGTTACCCGCACCAGGTGACACCAACCCTAGTGACGCCACTGGTGCTTGTGCTCTTTTTTCTTTAAAACATTGTAGAATTTACTTATACCCAATTGGCACATTTAATATACTTGTAGGGCCCTAGTAAAGTGGCACTACCTGTGCCCATGACCTTTATTATTACACAACTGGGCAACCCAATCTTCCCCAGGAAACTGGGTACTACATTCTATTCCCATAAATGTTCCCAGAGAAATCGTTTCCACAATATTCATCAATTTGATAGTCACAAAGTGATCCTACTATATACCATTTAATAATAACTCAAGAAATAAAACACAGGCATATTGATGTAGTAAAGAGTACATTATGCTCTAGCACAGTCAATATTTCATCATATAGAATGTCCACAAGAAAAAAGGTGCACTCTGATTGAAGTCAGTCAGGAAACACACGTGTACTCCAAAATAATCTTCTTTTTATTTAAAGTTCTTTGATTTTAAAACCGGCACACAGCCAACGTGTTTCATTCCCTAGTGCCACGGGAACTTCGTCAGGACTTACACAAAAAGTTAGGTCATTGAATGTAACCGTAATTGACCGAAATAGTCCCTTGAGGTGTATGCTGCCACCTACTTGAATTATCCAATTTAATCAGTCTAAGTGATTCTTGATCATAGGAAAATCATCTCCAAAATATGTTCAAACAGCAGTTCCCAAAATTCAGTAAGAACAGGTGTGGATAATATCAGACAACATTATCTTGGATCAGTCAAACAGGTATCCAAAGTAGGTCACACTAGAGCACACAGTGGCTCTCAAATGAAGAACAAACAGGTATAGATAAAACCCAATATTACGTTCTTTACAAAAGTGGACGAGTGACAAACAGCATGATAACCGGCAGCAGCGTGGGATATAGATTGTGCATACATTTGGTACAAACCACATTATATGAATCAAAATGCAAAGCTGTACATACATATGTTTGTATATTCACAATGGCACTGCCACAAGATTCCTCAATTGCGCTCATAAATCCAGGGTTCCATCAAGAAAATCATTAACATTAAAAAAATCGATTATAACTTTAACACAACATAAGATGTAACATTTAATGTTAAGAATAGACTGTCGGCGTTTCAGTCTCAAGTGGCCAAACAGGTCCACAAGACCATCCTCAGGACTCAGCATTGAGAAGAAATTAAACCTGCAGGTGCTTGCTTCCACAGTATCAGCTCCCCAAAAGATGCCCAATCTAGCACAAGAGTTTAATCCATACAAGACTTTAACACAAGTAAATTCACTTGTAGTCCATCTCTCAGCATCCCAACAACTTCTTGTACCAGATGGCAGGGTGCAATGTATTTAACATGTAGGACATGCACTTTTACGTTTTACATGTCCTGGTAGTGAAAAACTCTTAGATTCATTTTTCACTACTGAAAGGCCTACTCTCCCATAGGTTAACATTGATGTTACCTTATTACATGTAATAAACTATCACTTCCAAATGGGAACAGGTAACTCATTCATGTTTGGTGTCTTTTGACTTGTAATGAAAAATCCTAACTTCTGATAAAGTTGGATTTTACATTGCAATTTTGAACCTGACACTATTAGGAAGTTGGCATTTTCCTGCCTTAGCCAATTGGTGCCTGCAGTCAGTTTCTGGGTCACATGGCTGGGTGTTGTTGACCTCAGCACCTGGGCTCTGCCATCTGTGAGTCTACCCTGTCAAGTGGTGCCACCTCTGTCTTGGGCTCGTGGAAGGGGGTCTAAGGTGCTCTGACAGATTTGTAGATCCAGCTGAACCAATGCATCCCCTCTGCAGCTCAAATCTGAGCAGAAACACCCCTTCGCCACTGCTGCGTAGATCGGTTCTTCTGCAAAGAGCCGCAACGCAGTCTGTTGCCCCATCGGAAGTGCTGCTACGCGATGCATCCTCGGTGCAGGTAATCAATGACTGCGGCCTCGATGACAAAACTAGACTCTGAATCACAACTCACAGCTCTTCAGAACAAACACATCACACTGATCGCGCAAAGCATCCTTGACACAGGACTGCACGTCACACGCCGTCGTCTAAGGAATCCTCATCGCATCTTGGAACCAATTCATTGCTTTGGCTGAGCAACATATCTTTGACACAGATCATCGCAATGCTCTGCAAACCAGGATTTATGGTACCGGCGCGACCAGATATTCACAGTTGCCGTTATGTACTTTTTGGCACTATTTTCACTGAAATCTTTACAGTTGCAAATCTTCGTGTTTACTGATTGAATTTTTGATGTATTGGTCTTGTTTTATTTATTAAAAATAACTCTATTTTTCTAGCTTGCCATGGGATACATTTTGTGTGGTGTTTTTCCCTTTATTACTGTTTGAAGTGTTGCACAAATACTTTACACAATGCCTACAGATTAAGCTTGACTGCTCAGTGCCAAGCTACCAGAGGGCTTAGCACCAGCACCCTATTTACATAATCGCATGTTAGCACCCTTTTTCCCAACGCCTCACTTTGCAGATGCAAGTGGGCATTACTAGGCGTACCCAAGATGGACTACCTTGCAAATATCTCAGCCCACATGATTTTAGCACACATTACATTTTGGCGAAAAACTGCTGTTTTCGCCAAAACCTAACGTCTGCTAAAATCCTGACTTATTGTTTTTAACAAAAGGGGTAACCCTGTGTCCCTCAGAACCTGGGTAGGTGTGGTTAAAGACAAAATTGGTTCTGTCGGGTAACCGAATATATTGCTTTTAAGAAAGGCTAGGTTAGCTCAAAGCACAACATAATACCTCAAGTGCAGTTAAATTGAATGAAACCTCTCTGAAGACAAATGTAGTTCAAAGTATTTATATAGGAAACAACGTTACGTTTGTAAAACACTGGATTTACTTCATTCCATTTTATACAAATTATGAGAATAAGTGAAAAGTGACTGTAAGTGAATGAAGTGACTAGTGTGTGGAAAATTAATACAGTTTGGTAAACATTATCTGCGCCATCTTGCCTCTTTCCCCCGATGCCACACTTTTTGTCGTACACACCCGCCATTTTAGGTGCCTTGGTCAGAACCACACTCTGCACGCCGCTGACCCCTAGCACGGCTCTTCACCCTCACAAGCACATCCCCCGCACGCTGACAGCCCCCGCTCTCACATGCCTTGGGTCATAAACCCCTCTTCCACGCAGCTCTGCCTCGGAACCCCATACTGTTCCCAGCGCGACACTTCCCTCCATCCCTTTCATGGTCCCGGATCCCTTGATAACACCCCTCTTCCCTTTGTGCCCGTTTGTCTCACCCGTTCCCAAGCCGCCACCTGGCCCTGCGGATACTGTCATTGCCCCTTCCTCCTGTACAGTAGGAAACACCCCCCCCCATCAAAGGATCCTTGAGCTGTTCAAAGCCCCCGCCCCATGAGATCCGATCCACCCCACACATTCCGTGAATCGGCGGAATGTCCAGCTGCGCGATAATCATCATCTGTTGTGACCGGGGTGGGGACTACAACTGTAAATGTGTGTGGGAACGGGCCTGAAGCGGGGATTCCGAGGATGTCTTCCCGTACTTCAAAGGGTTGACAGAGATGTGTTTTATGTAATAAAGTAATAAACCTGAGTATAAGAGGCCAGGCCTCAGAGATGCAGTTAGAGCACCTCGTGACGATACTTGCTGTCCGAACCAATGTGTTTCTCCTCCGGAGAGAATAAAACTTCTGTTTCCTGCCTTCCAGTCTCCAGCGCCTGCCTCTTTGTTTGGTAAACTTAAGTGGGTATAGAGGCGGCTAACGCCGGGCAACTTCGGAAAAGGTCTTCTTCCTGTACCTTTTTCAACAATTGGCGTCCCAAACGTGGGGCCCATCAGCGACACGTGGATCCAGTGGGAGAGGTCCTGACGACAGAGTGAACGACTGCAACGATCGGGAGAGCTCCTGCCCAATAGACCCTCGTCTGGCAGCCGATCATCCGAACTTCACTGGTTCCGAACAGTCCTCTCTCGAGTGATCTACGGTCCTGACTGGGAACCATCAGGAGTGCCGCGAGGAATACGGAGAAAAGAGGACGATCGGGCGCTGGATTTGGAAGACAAGAAACTGACCATGCGGTCCGGGTAAGGTCGTGTAAACACGACAAATTGCGAAATGATTGTTTGATCGTTTGGAAAATACTAGTATTACTCTTTGTTGATTTGTTTGGAGATTCGCTGTCGGCAAACGGAGAAACAACCGGCTCTCTCTTTGCAAGCAGTGAAAGATAGGTAACGCAGCCGTCGTGCCTATCTTTCTCCCCCACTGATTGATTGTTTGAACTCGAACTACGGTTCGTGGATTGTTTTCGGGAGATTTCCCTCTCCCACACTGATTAATTGATTGAACCCGAACTACTGTTCGCGGATTGTTTTCTGGAGATTCTCTGTCTGCAAACAGGAAAGAACAGATTCCCTCTTTGCAGATAGTGAAAGGGTAGGTGACGCAGACCTTTGAGGGCCTACTTATTCTCCCCACTGATTGTTTGATTGACCGAACATTGACTGTTTGATATTGGTTCATGAGGTATTCACTGCCTGCAAACAACGTAGAATAGAAATATTCTGTCTAGTCTTTGCACGCAGTGATAAGATAGGTAGTGCTGACTTTTGTCCCCATTGTGATCCGTCATGTCTATCTTCTCCTCACTGATTGGTAGCTGGTTCAACCCGGACCGTTTATTAGAGGTGGACCATCTAGCTCCGCTGGAAGGCACCCCTAATAAAGACATGTTCACAAAATATGGATTAGTTACCATAGCTTATAGTAAGCTATGGCACAAGTATACCAAAGAAAATCACGAGAAACAGTGGCCACTGATAGGATCCTTCGACCTTGATAAAATAGAAACGTTAGAAATAGCCCTTTGTAGTAGTAAGACAATGCCTATTATGCTCGGCAGTCTCGGTATGTGGCGCAAAGAAGCAATGCTACGAAAAGAAAGAGACGAAGTCAGAGTAGGTAAAGAAACGCGACAGACAACCTTCCAAGCATCTGAAAGGCCAAAGGAAGGGATAGCGGCGACACGGTTCCAAGGAGTAAACACAGGAAGGGAACGGTGTAAAGGGATGTACCGACAGGACAACCCCAAGACACGACGACCCGAACGTAATCCTCCGACATTACGCGCGGGACGAACAGACTTAGGACAAAATCAATGTGCTTTTTGTAAATATTCCGGGCACTGGAAAGCCCAATGCCCGACTCTACTGAACACGGGTAAGAGCAGAGAGCCGACAGAGATAACAGGCTGGCAGAAACGGAAAAAGCATGAGACAAAGATGAATCAGACTGACACAGACAGGCCGGATAGAACCACCACGTTTGATTACGCCCGATGGCACAGATTTCGCCAGACCGATTTCAGTGACATGTTTGAGTTCTCATAGATCGAACAGCGCTAAGACGGGAAACCCAGTCAAGCTCTAGGTTACCCGGTGACGAACCCCGTACTACGGCTACTGTTCCCGAACACAAAAGCCACCCTTTCGGATAACATACAGAAACAACACACAGAGTAGTTTCGGACAGATTAGTACACATTCCATTAATAAACTCAAACTTTGAGCGCAATGGGACTGATTACTCTCTGCTGCCCCCACTCTGTGGACAAAAGCAATTACAGGCCTGCATAGACAACCCCCCGTTCAGGAAAACTGTTCTTGTGGACACCCCACCCCCCCATTACCCAGGCATAAATACCTACCCCCACTGCAGTGAAGTTCCCGTAGTAAAAAGATTCAAGGAAACCAAGTCTCTGTCATATAAGTTAAGATTTAATTCCAGTAAAATGACACCATACTAATAGGAGCAATACAATACATATTACACCCACTCCGGAAGTTCCCAAAATGCAACAGGTCACCGGTCACGCCCATCCGGAAGGTGAAACACTCAGCACGTGTGGGTCGGGGTCCTGCCGACAGCCAGCAATCACGGAGGTCGCCGGTGGGATGCCCAGGAGACACCATGGGCCCGGCATGTCCCATCCTCTTCTCCCATATGGTCTAGCGGTTAGGGTTCCTGGTTTTCACCGCCGCGGTCCGGGCCATGAGTAGGGAGGGGGCGGATGCAGATGACCCCCTCCCTCATATCTTCTGGTCCGGCCATCACGAATACCTCCACTGAAAAATTGGTGCAGGGTGGGCTGGGAGAGGGAGGCGACGCGAATGAGCCTCCCTCGCCTCCCCAGGTGGAGGTTTCACAGCCCCGGCCCGGCGCAGAAATCCTCCAGCCGGGCGACGACCCTACCTGCGCAGCACAGAACATGGAATGGCTGGCCACCCTACTTGCGCAGCACAGAACATGGAATGGCCGGCCACCCTACTTGCGCAGCACCGGACACAGAATGGCCAGCAACCATACTTGCGCAGCACGAGACATATGATGGCCCTCAAGTGTACTGGTGGAGGCACCACAGCTGCACCTAAGCGCCCCGAGCCGAATGTCCTGCTCCTACGGCACAGTCCCGTTTTTTTCACCCTAAGAAGTCTATGTAACTAGGACGCTTGCCCACCTGGGCACGAGTCCCCACCTCCGACAGCCTCTCCACGACCTTGAAGATTCTACAAGAGTCCCAGGAGCCCTCGGCCCCTACAGGCTTCCGGTGTGGAACAACTGCTTTGATCACTAACGACGTAGCCACAAGATGGTGGTGCTCTCGTGTCAGCGCCAGCGTCAGTCTGAACCATCCAGAAAGATTGTGGGCTAACAAATTCGAGCAAGTTCCGGCTGAACCTCAACGCGACCCGGTAGGGGAAATTTTGCTTCCCTCCCCTCCCCCTTTTTTTTGATTGATGGTCCACATTGCCTGCCCCTTCTGTTAGCACAAACCCTTTTTGAACTACCGAAAGGGACTCTGGTCCAACCGCCGGTTGTTGGAGACATTTTGTCCCTGATGCTGCTTCCGGACTAACCCGGCCTCGCCCAAAATGGCGCCGGTATCAACAGGAACTCACGAACACCTCGTGGTGTTTCTCGCTAATAAGACTTGATGTTCTGAAATATGTATATGATCCTTTGTACACTTGACGAAAAAGAGGGAGGGTTCACTTGGCGAACATGTAAAAAGATCCCGTTAAAATGTTGGTTTCAATGTACGATTTATTATGATATTATTGTAAATGGTACATAACGTCGCTTATGACACACGTCCACGGTATGCATCTAGGAAATTTGATTGCAACTAGTCTAACTATGCTTCCAATTATGAAACGAATGCCCCCTGATCCCTCAACTGTTGATAGACGTTTTTATTCTCCTGCAAAATGACAAAACAAACCCCTTTTACATGTTTTATTAATGCTGCAAAATAGCCCCTACTGTACGTGCTTCAACCAACGCTGTGTCCAGCCAAATACTATTGCACTCTCATATTTTACATGCTGATCAAATCGTGTTAATAAAGGTTTTTCAAACTATGAACAGGTATCGCATACTTTTGTAAATGTGGGATCAGCGGGAAGGTTTTTCTGTGCAATCTGTTTTGTTCTCTTTTTAAGGTTATTAGAAAATGGTCGCTCAGCCTCGGATTGATGATCGAATCTAAGGCACGATACGCTGCCCCCAAATGTGCGACTAGCTCAGGAACAAACGCATGAAGAAGGACCTCGACTTCTGAGAATGGGTAAAGTGAAGCGGTGTGAATGATTAAATGTTATAAAGGTATGGTACTCAAAGGTACTAGGGAATAGGGTTGGCCAAAGAGCGAGTATGCCTTAGGACATCACAGCATTGGGAATGATTTAAGGATCCCCGATAACTAGATACCTCGCACTAAGCGCCTCCGATTTTTAACGTTTCCCTACACATGACCTATAAATGCCACACTCGGACCGTCTCCCTCATGAACAACCTATCGCTTGCCACCCTTACCACACTGCCCGCACCCCTGGCTTCAGAAACAAAGACCCTAGGGATTATATCCCGGGGGGATAAGACGAGTATGTGGTAAGTAAAGGATTTTCGTGCCCGTACATTTGATATGCTCGAATATTGTCCCCCTTCCCTTCCCCTCTTTTTCCTCCCACTACAGGTTACATTGGAATCACGACTGGGGTATAGTGAAGATCCAAAGCCACGCCATGTCTGATACATGAAGCAGACGAACGCAGCAAGGTGGCACCTAAAGACACCCACACACTGCTCTTGTAACGAAAGAGCCAATCATTGTATGATATGATGAGACGCGATCACCCCTAACCCGTGTTGCGTGAATGAGCACATGTCACGTATGTCTGAAACTGAGAAAATGTTTTCTATGCGACTGAAGCATTGACTTAACTAGGCAAAGGACTGAGAGTGCGAGGAGTGCGACAAAATGGTGCCCTTTTACTCAATGCATGTCCCTTTGTCAAACTGCATGCTTTCTAAATCCTAACCCAGACCCGCAATGTCTCATGTTGTGTAATGCACCAAATAGCCTATCTTAGTACACGGCCACTCTCCATGTCTCACGTGTACTGTTTAGCCTATTGTTGCATCTCTCTCTCTCTCTCTCTCTCTCTCTCTCTCTCCCTCTCTCTCTCTCTCTCCTCCACACTCTCACTCTTCCTAACGACTGGCACCTAATTGGCGAACCACCATCCCCGGTGCACCACCCAATTGGCTCCAAATACCGCAAGTATTTGCACAAATTTGTCTTAATAAAATCACATTGATGCCATGTTACTACCTCTCCTTTCTACTAAATATTGATAAAAACTAGATTGGCCAGAAGAGAAAGGACAGGTAAAGACGACTGAGGTTCCCTAATCTGACTCGTAATCAAGGAACCACATGTCAGTGGCTTTTTATGATAAAAACAGGTAAACGCGACCCTCCCCGTCCCGAATTGTCTCAATGCCAAAACAGTAAAAGTGATCGAAGCATCCCCGACTTCCCAGAACACCCCCAGTTTTTAATGAAGTAGCTAGGTTGTGAGAGACTATGTAGAAAGTGGAATGATGTTCGCACAGTTAAGATTAGATCGAAATGAAGAAATTGTTGCAGTAAACCCTGTTGAAAGTAAAATGTTTAGCTGAAAGATAGGATACATCGATATAATGGAAAATTGTTTAGCCCATGTTCATTCCTCAGAAAGATATCTATCAGGCCATGGTGATAGCACGTTGCATTTTTTTTCGTAAAATACACAGCCCTGAAGAACGGTATAGCTTTGTAAGACTCGTACTAGAAAAGTGGGTCTCTGCCAGAAGAACTGACGTGACTGTAATAAACGAATGCAATGAATAGGTATCAGACCTCATACCACGACAATGAATGTAATACTAACAAATGCCAAAGAAACAGTTACGATAGAAAGTTGTAGGGAATCCAGCAAACCTATCATCAATTATTTATACGCTGGTTGTAAACCCCAATGTAACGGATATTTCCCCAGTTGCTTGGAGTTGGGAGAGAAATAGACTTATGTGATTACCTTCCTCTGCCAGTTCTCTAAAGACTGTCTTTTCAAAACTCATTTAAGGGTACCCCTGTCGGAGGAGAGAGAGACCGGATGTGGGAGCACGCGGCCTGACTGCAGATCGCGGAACACCTGCGACATCGACCAAGGCGGGACTGCAACAGTAAGGAGTCGCAGGACGAGGCACTGTTTCCGACAAAATGAAAGGAAAGGGCTGACCTGATGCCCCTGCTCGATGATCAACATGTGCCGAAAAGTCCCCGCCCTCTGAGCCCGGTCATGGGCCCACCTACCTGAAATTTTCCGTCCCCTTGGTCTGTTCCCGATCTGGCCCTGCTCCATCCCCTCTTCCACCGACCTACCACAAGGACTACCCACACACCCCCTTCTTCCACCTGAACTCTTTGACAATCGACTCGAAAAAGAGCAAAACTGCAGTCCGATTGAATAGGGTTTTGTTGCAATCTAAAATGAAACTTGGGTGCCCTGTCTAAGGTACCCATGAAAGAACAGTGAGGACACAGGGCGAAAAAGGACCTTTTTGACCAGAAAAACGAGGAAAAGGTCATGCCCTGCAACGCAAGACCCGGAATAGAGCTGAACGCATAGCTCCACCGCCGGTGCTCAACAGTGCCAACAGAAGATGACAAAGAATGCTGCGAACTCACTAATAATGGTCCACAACAATAAGACACTGGAAAAAGCAACACCCCTCCTCTTCGAACAGTGACACCCCTGATTATCGTTTTTACTACGTCTCATTTATCTCCCAGCCACCACTGTATTGATTATGCTATGAAATGAACTTACATATGTAATAACCTATCAGTTCATACTCCGAATGACTATAAGCATCTATGAAATGTACCCAATGCTATCACTACAGAATCATTTTTTTTGTCCGACATTGCATTACTATGACTTTCCTGCAACGAGCTTAACGATGGGCCCGCCTCCTAAGATGAAAGAATTTAAATGTAATGTTTATGCACAGTTCCTTGGCCTAGGTTCCTACTTCTTTACTTATGACTGCCACAGTAGACATGGATAGGAAATAGGCCAGCAAGATGTCTTGTGAATGTTAAAGGGAGGACTGTGGAAAATTAATACGGTTTGGTAAACATTATCTGCGCCATCTTGCCTCTTTCCCCCGATGCCACACTTTTTGTCGTACACACCCGCCATTTTAGGTGCCTTGGTCAGAACCACACTCTGCACGCCGCTGACCCCTAGCACGGCTCTTCACCCTCACAAGCACATCCCCCGCACGCTGACAGCCCCCGCTCTCACATGCCTTGGGTCATAAACCCCTCTTCCACGCAGCTCTGCCTCGGAACCCCATCCTGTTCCCAGCGCGACACTTCCCTCCATCCCTTTCATGGTCCCGGATCCCTTGATAAGACCCCTCTTCCCTTTGTGCCCGTTTGTCTCACCCGTTCCCAAGCCGCCACCTGGCCCTGCGGATACTGTCATTGCCCCTTCCTCCTGTACAGTAGGAAACACCTTCCCCCCCATCAAAGGATCCTTGAGCTGTTCAAAGCCCCCGCCCCATGAGATCCGATCAACCCCACACATTCCGTGAATCGGCGGAATGTCCAGCTGCGCGATAATCATCATCTGTTGTGACCGGGGTGGGGACTACAACTGTAAATGTGTGTGGGAACGGGCCTGAAGCGGGGATTCCGAGGATGTCTTCCCGTACTTCAAAGGGTTGACAGAGATGTGTTTTATGTAATAAAGTAATAAACCTGAGTATAAGAGGCCAGGCCTCAGAGATGCAGTTAGAGCACCTCGTGACGATACTTGCTGTCCGAACCGATGTGTTTCTCCTCCGGAGAGAATAAAACTTCTGTTTCCTGCCTTCCAGTCTCAAGCGCCTGCCTCTTTGTTTGGTAAACTTAAGTGGGTATAGAGGCGGCTAACGCCGGGCAACTTCGGAAAAGGTCTTCTTCCTGTACCTTAAAGTGACTGTAAGTGAATGAAGTGACTAGTGCAAAAATTGAGTGACACTTATATACAATTATATACAGTACTACACATGGAAAAAGGTCGGGGGAAAGAACAATTTTGAATTGGCGGTCAGAGATCTTAGTTAAAACTCCAAGGAGACAGATGATTATTGTGCCCATTCCTGGAGGTATCTTGACCAGTATTATGCGTCGACGTTTCGACCCTAATGTGCCCCAGTTGGTGGTCACGGCGGGTCTTTATCAAGACAGGGGAGGGGGGCGACACGACTGATGCCAGACGGTACTCGATGTGTCGAGAGTGAACAGCGCTACCCTCTCGTCTCTACTTGAACTTGCGATTGACCTTCTGGCAATCCAGACCAGGGTGTGACTTACTTGCCTCCTGTGAATCCAACCAATCCCCCTGTGTCGCCCACCTCCCCTGTCTTGATAAAGACCCGCCGTGACCACCAACTGGGGCACATTAGGGTCGAAACGTCGACGCATAATACTGGTCAAGATACCTCCAGGAACGGGCACAATAATCATCTGTCTCCTTGGAGTTTTAACTAAGATCTCTGACCGCCAATTCAAAATTGTTCTTTCCCCCGACCTTTTTCCATGTGTAGTACTGTATATAATTGTATATAAGTGTCACTCAATTTTTGCACTAGTCACTTCATTCACTTACAGTCACTTTTCACTTATTCTCATAATTTGTATAAAATGGAATGAAGTAATTCCAGTGTTTTACAAACGTAACGTTGTTTCCTATATAAATACCTTGAACTACATTTGTCTTCAGAGAGGTTTCATTCAATTTAACTGCACTTGAGTTATTACGTTGTGCTTTGAGCTAACCTAGCCTTTCTTAAAAGCAATATATTCGGTTACCCGACAGAACCAATTTTGTCTTTAACCAAAATCCTGACTTAGCCATCCCTACATAGGGGGTGGATTATGCTGATACGACCCTGTGAGTTGTATCAGCAAGGTTATCGTCCTTTTGCTGGGAACATCGCTGGAAAACCAGGGACGTTCCCTGCAAAAGGACAATAATCTCGCTATCTCTGGACTTTTTATCGCCCTGGAGTAACACTTTGTTAATAACGCGCTACCAGGGCGATAAATACCAGAGTTAGCCTGCGATAATATAATTATCGCTAAGCACCGCTGGCCGTTGTTAATATGCCCCTTGGTCCCTTTTTCTCTCCCATTCTGCCTTTCTCCTCCCACGTCTTTTTCAAACTTTTTTTCCTGCGGCATACCCATTTTTCAAACTCTACACTATTTTAGGGCTTGGGGTGTGCAGTCAATGGTAACACTTACACCTAGTTTCTCCAGTAGGTCGCAAACATGCATTTTTCCCAATTTCAGATATAAAAAACTATCCTTCCGTTAGGGCTTCAAGTGAGCAGGGTCCCCTCCCCACACATGTCTCACACCTAGTAGAACATAGAACAAATATTAAAAATGGGTAAATCTATGGCCCTATATCCATGTCCTTAACTTTATTAGCAAAAATACGAATCGATTTCAGAACTATGAATGTAAAAAATGTTAAAGTAATCAATGTCAGTGAGTTAGTTCCTATTCATATTTCCCATGTTTTATTTAATGTTGCATTGCCTAAGAGTCTTAGCTATTACAGGATATGTTTCTGTTTTTTCTTCGTGCTGCATATTACTCTTGTTTATTGAGTTTCTCTGAACTAATTCGCCTCCAGGTGTTTATAACTGGCAACGATTGACAGGTCTTAGTAGAAGCTGAAGACAGTGCAAGTTTCCAACAGTCCCTAAATGTGAGTCAAAAGGTGTTTGGAAGGCATGATCTAACACAACAGGGTCAGGCGAATAAAGGCAGTAACTACAGCCTCCTAAGAACTCCAAAAGCCACAGAGGAACTGTCTGCCTGTGTATGGAGAATGCCACAGTATTCATTGTGACATCCCTATACACAGGCAGACAGTCCTTATGTGTTTTTTGGAGTTGCTTAGAATACATGGTACTTCAATCCTTGGCCTCTCTGCAGAGAGCACAGAGTAATTATAATGTGTTGCTGTTGCTATGGTAATTCTGTGCAAATGTGTGTAAATCATATCTGTACATATCTGTCAAAACATTGACAAAGTGAAAATAGTAGAAAATGTGGTGCATGAAGGTAAATGGGTGTGTTGTGTGTTTGGAGAGTGGTGAAATGAAAGACATGCGAGGAAGTGCGTTCAGAGACAGTGGAAAGAGGGTGCAGAAGAGGAAAGGTGTCAAATATATCAGATGGAGGAGATGTGGAGAGAAGCAGGACGAACATGTTGAACATGCAGTTATCATAACAGGGGTGATTTAGAAACCCTCAAGAGCACTTCCCCTTCCACAGTCTTCACTAATGCTTAAATCAGTCTCACAATTTCAGAATTGAAACTTTTTCAATATTAATTATTTTCAACAAAATCATTGTGGTTACTTATTTACCTTGACAAACCCAACAGTCATGGCTGGATTTAGGAGTATGCTACTTCTTGTGTGGTATATCTGGAGGCGGTAACAGAAAGCTCTGAGTTGTGCTAAAATATGGAGCGGAGGGCACACTAAGGGAATCACAGAAATGTTGGGGCATATTTATCAAGGGCTTGCTTCGCTTTTGCACCACACAGCGTGATGCAAAAGTGACACAACCCCTAAGATGTGATTTATCAAGCCAGGCAAGGGGGAAACAACTGTTTACAACACAACTTTTACACCGCACTACCATTACAACAAAACTTTTACAACGCAACATCCATTACAACGCATGCATTTACAACGCAACAATTACAAAGCACACCACTACAACACATGCCATTACAACACAGTCATTACAACGCATACCATTACAACGCATAGCATTACAACACATAGTACCCTTACACTATCCAACACTTACCCTACTGTTGCACCCCCTGGAGTTAGAATAGTAATTTGTACCCCTACACTATCCAACACTTACCCTACTGTTGCACCCCTAAGAGTTAGAATAGTAATTTTAACCCCTACACTATCCAACTCTTACCTTGCATGCAATGTAATGTTATGCGCTGTAATGGTATGCGTTGTAAAGGTAGTATGCGTTGTAGTGGAATGCGTTGTAAAGGTAATTTCAAAGAATTTGTTGTAATGCCATGCCTTGTAATGGTATGCGTTGTAATGGATGTTGCGGTGAAAAAATTTCGTTGTAAAGGTAGGCGTTGTAAAAGTATGCGTTGTAACGTCATACATCCCAGGCAAGGCGCCCTTGCATAAACTGAGTGGCTTGGTAAATCAAGAGCAACACAATGCCTTTTACTTTCTGTTGTGATCTTCGTTTTTCTGCTGCTCGTATGCGCATTACACGTTGCTCACAGGGCAGGTGGTGTCCATAAGGCCTCAATCATGGGCACAATGCAGGCCCCTGATCAGGGTGAGTTCCGCCCATTAAGGGGGCCTCTGACCCTTCAGGGGGCCCCCATTCTGCACAAGGTCAGTGAATATCTGTTAGGTACGGGAAACTCAGGGGTTACTCATCACATTCTGCAGGGATCTTAAAATTATTCTTCTCTATCCTCTCTACTGTCGGGGCGGGGTTAAGGAAGACCAACGAAGCACCGCGTAGGGGGCGGCAGAAGAAAACGGAACAAACTGGACTTGGACAATGGAGTTATTGCAGAGACACGGAAGGCCGATGGCCAAACACCCCCCCCCCCTCCTCACCCCCCCAGGCGCCTTCTCTTCCCCCCCTTTACTTTTTTTTCCTTTCATGTATATCCCATACTCCATGTAAATATATATTTTTTTATACAATAAAAAATTACAGAAATTTAAAAAAAAAGAAAATAAAAGTTTCCAGAGCAAATTTAAAGTATGCATGCGCACAACCAAACGCATGCGCACAGGAGACAACAGAATATAAACAGACTGTGAGCTCTGACCGACTAAGCCTCTCATGGTGACCAGTGCAGGCAATGCCCTCTGAATACCCACAACCCTCTGCGCAAAATCTACATGCACAGTATTCTCTGGGAACTCTTAAACAATTTGATTTTCTTTTAATAGGAAGAAATACCTTTTTTACGTGTAGGCAAGAGAAAGATAACGTTTTCAGCTTTCCCTGCCTTCTTATTATGAAAGAATAAATGTGTATGTGCCCCTAATAAAGGAGGGATACTTGTTTTGTCAAAAAAAAAAAAAAAACTGAACATCTTTGTGCTGAAATTTAGTTTTGCCTCGTGCTGGTCGCGAATCCCTTGATAGACTGTAATAAATGAAGTCCCCTGTGGCAAATGTTGTCTCATCTTGCAAATTCCCCTTGGGGCTGAGTCTGTCCGGTTGCTGCCTTCGCCTGATCTCAGCGTGGCGTGTAGAAGAAGCGTTCTTTTCAGATTCCTGTTGCAGCCTTTTAAAGGTTTCTAACAGTATGACATCTTGAAAGGTGACCCTCCTTCAATACGTTACCAGCCTTTGGAAACGTTTTAAGATGTTAAACTCCAACAAACCTGCAAAGTTCAGAATTACCTTGTCAGTTTTTTTCTTCTTTTTTGTGAGTGTGCCACACTTCGTTCAGGTGAATAATCATTTTTTTTATTACAGAGAGAGGATTGGATTTAACTTTGTAAAGTACAGATTCATTTCACATGTACGTGTCACATTTCGCAATATCTTCCTACAACATGTTTTTGGGATGGTTTTGTACATAGTAAAACGAGTACGAAGGATTCTGAGTTACAAGCCTGAGCTGATGCGTATCTGGTCATCAGAGAGGATATTCTTATGAAAATCCCTTTCTTTTCCTTCTCCACCACGCCCATCATAATGAGGGTTTTCTACCAAGTGAGTGCCATCGGTGTGTGCCTTCCCTTCCCAGGGTTCCTTTATAGGTTCTCTCTCCTCCCACATCTGAGATGTGGCAGCTCTTGTCACACCCCACTGCCAGTCAAAGACTTCCTGCAGGATCTTTTTTCACTCTACTCCCTGTCTTTCTTACACTTATACTGCCATTTTCCCAAAAAAAGCTCCTCCCGGTTCCACTCTCTCATCCTCTCCTAGCTCCTCTTTTCATTAGGCCTTTTCTTTGTCACTGAAGGAAACCCTCGCGCTACCCTGGTCCCTGATACAACCTCAGATCAGAAAACCTCATCTGCACAAGAGTGAAGTTAAGAGCAGAGAGCAAGTTAGGTTGCATTGTAAGGCTTGGCAAGTGGTTCCACAGGTGATTGGGCCATAGGGGACAGCACAGACCACCACGGCGTATTGGCTGTGGGAAATCCTGCTTTACTAAAGCAGCTGCACAACACAATCTGTGGGCAAATGCCTTACACACTAAGGTGCTTATTTACAACCTTGCGCCACTTTTGCGTCCCTTTTCCCATGTTAAAAGTGACGCAAAAGTGGCGCAAGGGGCTTGTAAATCTGCCCCTAAGAATCTCAGCATACACCATCCAAGCCTACCACGTTGTCATACCCCCATCCCTAATTGTCCTCCCCATGATCTCCGACTCAACTGTCTGACACTGTAACTCTCTACCTTGAGCTAACTAGTTCCTGAAAACTGTAAACATATTTAACTTCGGTTTGCCACCCCAACAGCAATCACACCGCTTGAAAAGACGCAAAAACTCTCGGGCAACCACCACGCAGAAAAACTGCCTCCTAGAGTTTTTCTGCCCCCTCCCTCCAAGGGAGGGAGGGGGCAGAAAAACACCACCCTCCTTTTGTAGCCCAAATCACTCCAGACATTACTTCTTTCCATTCATTTCACCACCGCTTTATTCCCAATGCCATGTACAGAGCATCCATCAACTGCATCAAATACAAATCCATGCCTAAAACTGATAAATGTACCCCATTCCCGAAGAAAAACTGTGCTACTTCAAACCTCAAGTTTGGGTGCGCCACCATTCCCATACCTTCCAGTCTGCAGATCTTGCGCATTTCTCTAGTCAGTTTCCTCCTCGCCTTGTCAATTGCTTCCGGTCTCTCTAACCCTCTCTGCTGCCTCCTGATTATCAATTCCATCTAGATCAGATGGGCCCCCACTCATAAACTCTTTATCTTTCTCAAATCTGCCTCAGGGCACAAGTCCTAAAAAAAGAAGTGGGGGGACGCTCCAAGTTAAGTGGTGTCACCGGAAGTGACGTCACGAAATGTAGTGACTCATTACCAAAGGTTACAAGGCGATAGGGGCAGGTTCAAAGGGCATCAGCAGCTCAATGAAAAACGGCAATCGCACAGCCAGAGCTATTTATAAAAAGAAAGTCAAGCATATCACCCTCGCACTAGTTGAGCTAGACCTGTTCGGCAATCAACAGCAGCGTTAACTGTAACATGCACTACCGTGTTTACCACGCCCCCTTTGAGCACAGTACCATAGTATCAAAAGAGTTGTATTTCAGAAGCGAACTTCCACTAAATCTCAAGACAAGCGCTGGCTGCAGTACCTGGGCTCAAGAATGTCTGTATAATGAACGATTTCCCTGCAGACCGCCCTAGGTTTGGAAAGGGGACCTGCATCGAGCAGGAGAGCATACGTGCCTGCTTGAGGAGTTGTACTGGGCCTGCCAGAGAAGCCAGCCTGATCCACACGCAAAACGGGGAGCATGTGGCTAAAAGAGCTTTGTTCGCCCTCTCTCTACAATAAGAGGTGAGGTTTGGTGAGTGCTGAGCGCGCACGCAGGTGCAGCCTCTGGTATTGACTCCATCTTTTGGGCAGGGGGGATGGCGTCCACCCAGTAAAAACCTGATAAAATAAGTGGGGGGACGCCGTCCACCCGCGTGGTACCCCGACTCGAGCCCTGATCTGCCTTAATTGCTTTTATCAACACCAGACCCTTCACTCTCAATAAGTAATTTCCCCCTAAATGGATTGCTGAATTGTTAGTACAACTTTCGCCCCTTCTCATGCAGTTCAACTGAAATAACAATGCCTGCCATAACAATCCTCCATTACCTTGCCACTGTGTGCGCAGCCCGTATTCTTTTAGGTGCAGTTGTGGCCCATGTCTTCTGCCTTCCGCTTGCCTCTCCACACACTTAACGAAAGAATGTGCCCCAATCCAAACAGTCATTTCCTCCTTCATCTAACCCTGAACAGAAACTGTAATGAAAAATATAGCAATTAGGTATCAGTCAATATGTGTCACTCCCTACCTGACGTAAAATGTAAATGTGAATTGATACTTGTATAGCGCACTACTCACCCGCAAGGGTCTCAAGGCGCTTGTACGAATACCGCTGTGGAACCCATCCTGGCTTTCCCTGTGAGGCGTCCACTCCTGGGCCCCCCAAGGTGGAGGCCAGGCATCCTTAGCGTTGTGGGGTCCGTTGTGGAGATTAAGCAAGCTATTGCCCAGAGTTGCAGAGTGGGACTCCATGATTGGAATAGGCACCGAGGCGAGAATTATCAGGTCCGTGGAATTTTGAGCCCAAGACCTTAAACAATCTGACAACCACCTCCCCAACTGCATTATCCTGTGTTTAGCTCAACCCAATCTGCCTGCCTCCATTGTCACCCATATTCTGTATTAATGTGTACCATAATCTTCAACTGGTACCTTTAAACCACGTGATGCCTTGCACAACAATGACAGTAATTGAAAAGCTGTTACTTTTGCCCCATTCTGATGCCTAAAAACCCCCCTTCTCTTTCTCGTGACGGCTCTCGAATTTGCAATACCAAAAAACAGGGTAAAATCTGCTGTTGGGAAAGGCTCCTATTGTCATTTTTTCCCTTTGCCTCTTTGGTCAGTCTTTGACTGTCTCAAATATAACTCCAAACTCTCTCCTGACCCTTCTATGTACCTCCCCGACTTCCCTTTATTGCTTTTTCTTCAACTTTTCCAACACACAAAATGCCCCAAAAAACATGCAACTCATTAGGCAACAAAGCAAGACACACTCAGCTGCATCATGCACACTCCCAACAAGATTTTCAGTACGTCCCAAAAAAACGCCTACCTCAGTTGTCTCCCAAGGTGCCCTCCATCCCCCTTTTCCAGTGCCGTTCTTTCCAGCAGCTGCACCCCACACCTCGCAAGCAGTGGGCACGTAGCCCTACAACACTTCACCTGTGAAGACCGTTGTGGGGGCATTTTTGGCAGCGCGAAGGACTTCTAGCCCCAGGATCACGCGGGGCACGCATCATCTGGCCTGCTCTTGCCCGCCCACCTGCACTTGCTTATCTACCTCTCGCGCCTCCCACTTCGCGGGAGACGATTCACCTGTGAAGACCGTTGGACCGTTGTGGGGGCATTTTTGGCAGCGCGAAGGACTTCATGCCCCAGGATCACAAGGGGCACGCATCAGCTGGCCTGCTCTTGCCTGCCCACCTGCAGCTGCTTCTATACATCTCGCGCCTCCCGCTTCGCGGGAGACGCTTCGCCTGTGAAGACCATTGTGGGGGCATTTTTGGCAGCGCGAAGGACTTCAGGCCGCAGGATCAGACGGGGCATGCATCAGCTGGCCCGCTCCTGCCCCGCCCACCAGTACCGGCAATTTATTTCCTCCTTGTGCAACCCGCTTTGCGGGACGTGCGCGGGAGCACGCCGGGCGAAACCTGGACCAAGGGCGGGCCCGTCTTAGCCCATCGTAGCTAGGAGGTGGCTGGGCTGAGCCACCCCCTTTATACTGACATTTCGTGTCCTTTAAGACTTGGTCAGTGACTTAACATTTTTTTTTAGGTGCATTTGTTATATTGACATTGTTTGTCACATTAGCGGCCTGCTCTTGCCCGCCCACCTGCAGCTGCTTATCTACCTCTTGCGCCTCCTGCTTCGCGGGAGACGCTTCGCCTGTGAAGACCATTGTGGGGGCATTTTTGGCAGCGCAAACGACTTCAGGCCCCAGGATCACACGAGGCCCGCATCATCTGGCCTGCTCCTGCCCCGCCCACAAGTACCCGCAATTTATTTCCGTGTGCAACCCGCGTCGCGGGACGCGCGCGGGCGCGTGCAGGGCAAAACCTTGGCCAATGGCGGGCCCGTCTTAGCCTGTCGTAGCCAGGAGGTGGCTGGGCTGGGCCATCCCCTTTATACTGACATTTTCGTGTCCTTTAAGACTTGTTCAGTGACTTTACTTTTTTTTTTAGGTGCACTTGTTATATTGACATTGTTTGTAAATTTCAACTGTACTAATTTTCAGCCACCTTTGGTTATGAGTAAGGGCAGTGGGGTTCTGGGGTAGTGGGAAGCCTTGACGCGTTTCTCTTGAGAGAAGAATAGGTACTCAGCCGCGAGATAGAACTAACCCAAAGGCGACTCTCAATGGACCATCATCGTACCTCAATTGGAGCCTCCTTAACTGGCCCATTGTTGGTGTCAGAGACAGTAGGAACAGTTGATATATCAGATGCCCAGGTACAAACGTTGCATTTCAGGGACCTTTACTAACGACAGCGTCACCAGACAATGCATCTCATAAAGTTGGGATCTCAACCGCTAGCTGTCCCCCCCCCTTCAGCAACGATTAACTTATGTCAGAAATGGGAAGTGTTCGGCCACCGCTGTAGCAAAAAAAAGGAAAACGGGCGGTGTGCCAGCTACTTCACAAAAGGCAAGTAAAGTGTCGCAAACGAGGAGAGGTACCAGGGGGAAGAAAAGCTGTGCGTCTGAGGCTGCTACCATGAGTACACCTATTCTGATGGTTACTAATTCACAGGCATGGTCTGAGCAGGTGTTCTGGGACCTGGAAAACCGAATTGTAGCTAAACTTGAGGAGAAATTACTGGCATTATTGAAACGTATTTCCTCCAAACTCTCTGATATTGATTCCAGATTGAGTATAATTGAGAATCAGCTTTTTTCCTCTGTACATAATCCATCAAACGGAGGGTCCAGTGTGTCTACCACCTCGACTGGGGCTTCGGTGGCTGTGTCAAACCAAACTCCAATTATGGCTGATGCAGGCCGTACTACTGCCACCCAGGCCCCCCCCCCCCCCCAGTTAATATAGGTAGCAAATATGCTCCACATGTTAAAAAAAGGTTAAGGAATTATCCCAGTAGTGATATAAATAATGGCCTGGGTCAGGTTGACCATCCTCATCAATTCAGAGCAGATAGGGTAAATTTACCCCCTGAGGCCACGCCTTATACCGTCATTTTGTCAAATGTACCCCCCCTGCAGAGCGACGTGGAGGAACATTGGGTTTCCCTTAGGAACAAGGCCCTTTACCATTTAAATAACTTGACAGGACTAGGTAGTTGTTTATTTAAAGAATTTAAAATAACTCGTAGGGTTACCTGGGTAGGGAACTCCGTCAAAACTAGTAGAGGGGACTGTGTGATATTGAATTTTGGGTCTCCTCAGATTGTAAAACTGATTTTGGACAGGGTCGGAACTAGGCATCTTTGAGGGGATGACATTAGCATTCTCCCCTTAGGGCTTTTTTTATCGAAACATGCCACCAATATCAAGTGGAAGGCCTGAACACATGGACATAACACAGGCTCAGGGTCCTTATGATTTCACCGTACCCACCCAAAACAGATTTGAGGTATTCACAAGCCTGGAAGAGATTGATTGACTAGCCCCCCCAGTATCACTAAATACTTTTACACATGGGGGCTGGTTCATGTTAAGGAAACACCAGCTTAAGCCACCTCTACTGGTGACAGGGTGACATCTATTGAAATCTTTGAGGGCACAAAGATACTCAGCTGGAATATTGCTGGCCTAAAAAATAAATTAGATGATGTTATCTGGAGAATTTTTTTAAGTGAAGCAGACATCATCGGGGTGCAGGAAACTTGGGTCACTAATAATCTGTTATGCCTGGATGGCTATACTAACTATTTTACTCCAGCGATAGCTTCAACTATGGGGAGGTCGAAGGGTGGGTTTTTGACCCTGATTTCTGTCAATATTGCGGGTACTCACACTACACTGGATACAGGCTCACCCTACTGTTTAGCAGTAGAAATTGCATCCACTTATGTTGGTACTATTCTTATTGTAAATTTTTACAACTCTTTTGATAGAGTCTCCCCTAATGAACATTCGGTCAATCTGAATCATTTTCTTGATTCGTATAAAGAGGAAAATACAGATTTCTATTTGGTTATTGTTTGAGGTGATTTTAATGTACATAGTTGTTATGAGAATTGTCATGTCTGGGATAGTCTAGGCCCAGCAGATCAAGAGGAAACTCATTTTGAGCACTCAACGCAGGGTGAATATTTGGAAGTGGTGATGGCAGAAAATGACCTAATATATCCTTACACATCTAAAGGGGTTATTGTCGTACCTACCTTTAAAGGTAATGGTGCATGTACAATCATTGATTATATTTTCATCAGTGCATTGTTGAGTACCAGGGTCTGCGGTTACCCTGCAATCTGGTCTACGTTTAGTGACCATAACCCAGTGGCTTTGACCTTGGTGGATGTTATCAAGAAACCCGAGACATGTAATAGGAAGGTGGGCAAACTGAATATTCGGCCCGTAGATCAGGCCAACAGAATTAAATGGTGTTGGGTGGTGCCACAGAATTTCCAAGCCAATCTATTAATCAAGGTTGGCTGTGATATGCGTATGTGCATGAATGAAAATGCAGGGGACAAGGACGTTCTTGAGGCCTATACTAAAATTTGTGCCCTGGTCGCTGTTGATCTTAAATGGCCTTGTAGGGTGCAGAACAAACGAGGAGAGGGTTGGTTTGACCATAACTGCTAGTTAGCCCATCGGAAACTGCTGACGGCCTTGAAGCAAAGTCCGGTGGATAAGTCCATTGTAGCAGCTTTAAGAAAAACCTATAAAGTGGCCCTAGAAACCAGGAAAAAAGAGATTAGAAGTGAGGCATGGAAAGAGCTACTATCCATTGATGTTCTTAAAACAGCTCTAAATTTTGGGCACTGGTTAATAAACCCTTCTTTCAAGACTCCTTTGATAACCAACTTGACTGTGGTACTCAGGAGCAGGCTTGGTGTACTCACTTTAAGTCAGTGTACGAAGGTGTGGACCCGGGAGGTATTGCCAATACTACATCTGTGAACGAGGCTTACATTCTATCTGTTATAGAGTCAGAAGTGGCAGAGGCCATTAATCAGATGACGTGTAACAAGGCTCCGGGACCGGATGGCGTCCCAGCTGATCTCTTTAAATCTGATGTCAAGACATGGTCCAAAGTGCTGTATAATGTTTTTTATAAGGCTTGCAAATCAGGATTGCCGAGCACCCGGTCTGAATCAGTAATTGTACCTATTTTTAAAAGGGAAATGGAGGGGACCCTAGCTGTTATCGACCCATTTCCCTCATTGATTCTGCTGTTAAGGTGCTTGGAAGGGTGGTACTAAGTAAGCTCACGGAGTGGTTGGCTGAAACTAATACCCTTTCAGATCTACAATTTAGTTTTAGGAAAGGTAGGGGCACAATCGATCAATGTCTCAACATACACCTCTTAATCGGGAAGTACACAGTCACCAAAAAGAGCACACTTTATTTAGCTTTTATGGACCTTTCCTCGGCCTTTGATCGAGTGAATAGGTCCAAATTATGGGTGATGCTTCTCCATCTAAGCGTGGATATAAATATTGTGTACTTTCTTGCTGATCTGCATAGGGATATATCTGCCACCGTGAAATACATCCATATGGGTAATATACAGGGAAGATTCACATTGTCAACGGTGTGTTAGGCAGGGGTGCATCTTGGCCCCCCTGCTTTTCACCCTTTACATTAATAACTTGGGTCCAGTTTTATCCGAAATGTGCAAAGATATACCAAGGGCAGGGAAATGCCCAATTCCGGCACTGCTCTACGGGGATGATGCTGCCCTTTTAGCATGTACAGCGGCTGGGTTGCAAGTCCTTTTAAACTCATTTGCTGTTTTTATGAAATATTTGGATCTTAGTGTTAATTTTTCTAAGTCAAAAGTTATGATGGTTGGCACCAAAGTAAAAGGGGTAAAAACAATGCGTTGTGAGGGGAATGTGTTGTCTAGGGTCTCCACTTTTTCATACCTAGGTATCATATTTGATGATAAAGGCACATGGTCACCCCAAATATAGCAAAAAGAAATGTTTTGGCCAGATCAACCTCAGCCGCCCTGGGATTTGCCCGTAAAGTGGGAGCTAGACCAATGCAAGTGCTTTTAAAGATATATGGTGCAAAATGCATTTCCCTTCCAATGTTTGGGGCAGATCTTTGGGGTGTCAAGAACGTGAAGGCAATCTAAGTGGTGGAGGATAAGTTTTTGAAAAACATCCTATCCGTCCCACAATCCACATCTGGTTATATTGTCCATCAGGAGTGTGGAGTTGGATCAGTGGAGGATCCAATAGCTATTGCCCCACTTTTAAAATGGACCTCCACCTGGCTAAATCCTGAACTGGAATTGAACCAGGAAATCCTCAGAGACTGTTTAGTTCTTGATTTTGGGTCCTGTATCCCCTGGCTGAGTTATGTCTACAAGTTGTTAGTTAAATTGGGTCGACCAGAGTTGTTTAACTCGCCTGAGAAGCTGGTGAAAGGGGATTTTAAATGGGTCAAGGAATCATACATGTTACTGGCTGCTATGGCCAGAGAAGAAAGAGAGCTGGTAAAGCCGACTGTAAGAGCTCACCAATTGCTAAAAACATCATGCGCTATCGAGCCATACTTGAATGTCGTCACTTACCCAAATCACTGTTTTTTATTAGTCAGATGCTGGCTGAATCAATTCCATTTCCTCCTTGCTGGCTCCCCGGGGTGGAAAAGGGAGGAAGATTTGGAGATCTGTTCCTGCAATGGTTTTTCTGTTCAAGATACAATGCACTTTATTTTTTTCTTTGAGCACTTTCTTCACATTCGGAAATGTTTTATCATTCCAATTTTAAAAGGCAAAGGCTTTTTCCAAGTCAAACCAGCCCTCCTTTATCTGCGGCTGCTATCGAATGTGTGGGAGATTTTTAATATTGCTAATTTTCTCACTGCAGCGGTTAGATTAAAGAAGAAAATAAGATGGGTATAGCCAACTTTATCAATTAGCCTAAATTAACTGATTTTAAGAAAGGTCTAAACTGGCAATGTGGTTTTTTAGAAATTATTGTAAATGAATTGATTAATGTACTGTATGCATTTTAAGCTTGTGTAGTCTTATTGAAATTTTATGGCTTTTAAAAAAAGTTGGTTAATATGAAGTGTTTAGCATGCTTTTATGGTTTTAATATGAACCGAATAAAGTATATTTGACTGACTGACTGACTGACTGACCCATTCTGATGCCTAAAAACCTCCCCTTCTCTTTCTCCTGACGGGTCTTGGAGTTTGCAATACCCAAAAAAAGGGTAAAATCTGCTGTTGGGAAAGGCTCCTATTGTCATTTTTATCCTTTGCCTCTTTGGTCAGTCTTTGACTGTCTCAAATATAACTCCAACCCCTCTCCTGACCCTTCTATGTACCTCCACCCCACTTCCCTTTATTGCTTTTTCTTCAACAGTTCCGACACAAGAAATCCCCCGAAAAACATGCAACTCATTAGGCAAAAAGCAAGACGTGCTCAGCTGCATCATTCACACTCCCAACAAGATTTTCAGTACTTCCCAAAAAAACGCCTACCTCAGTTGTCTCCCAAGGTACCCTCCATCCCCTTTTTCCTGTGCCCAACTTTTCCATCCTTGTTAAATTGCACCATTTTGTTCGTGAACTCATCTCCCCTCACATGAACCACCACTAGCAATAGAAAAAACTCCCAATAGACAATGCTCCTTCTCCCGTGTCTCCAGTTCTTACACCATTGTTCAAAACACCACTGTCTTTGCCAGTATAGACCAAACCCCAAACCTCCTGCTACATATTAAGAATCTGTATTTTCTACTCTTGTCTTCCCCCAAACCAATCAGTGGAATCCCATTAAAATCCTATAAAAATTTCCGCCACAACAACAAGTCCTCCTTCACCCCTGCTTTCAGTCGGACTCTATTGTGGAGTAGTGCCAGGCCCAAAAGCCTACAGAATGTCCTTATCGAACCACTCTACATACAAACATTCAGGTGACCTAGCAAAACTTGTACCTCCCTCACTATCACCATCAATCCGTCCCACCAGTTCTTTGATGGTTGCTGGCCTATCGACTTTGTGGTGGTCACACCAAACCTTTTCCACTTCAACCTTGAGGAGGCCTTTTGGGACCTTACCCAGGTTGTTATGTTTTTGCTTACTGACGCCGTCGGGTGAGTCACACTGGACTATGCACTCTCTTCTCCCCAGGGTGTCTGAGCCACACAAGACTCTCCTAGGTCTGCTACTGTAGACCAACCTACAACTAAGCCGCCGGAAAGGCCCTGTGTGCTGGTAAGTGTCTATACCGCATTCTGATCTCCTGTCCGCCATTCACAACCACCGGCCTATCTTCAGCCCCTTCCCCCAAATGCCACACTCTGGCCATGGCACTTGTCACCCCCAAACTTGGTCTCACTCCACCCTCCCCCTCAGCTCTCCCTCTGCTGTCCACCTCACTGACCCCATGCCCCAGGCACACTTCTACCTCCACTGCCCTATCTGTGGGAGTACCCTTGGAGGCATCGGTAGTGCCCTGGGATTCCTTGGAGTTCACTTTTCTCAGCTTGGCACATACTTCCCTGGGTGAAAAGAGACACTTTAAATCATTGGTCTAGTCCCCTTCTATCTCTTACCCCTTTTCAGAACCCTTGACATTGCACCAATTTAGCAAATCCTGTATACGTGCAGACACTGGCCCCTGTAAAGGTCCCCGACGACTCCCACTCCTGTCCCTCCAACCCCAACCTGCTAGTCTCCTAATCTGCACCCAGGAAACTCCAGTTGATCACGTCCGACCATAAACTTGCTCCGTCTATGTTGTTTGACTCCCCTTGGCTGCTATCTGGGAGTGAAGCCGCCATGCCGCCATTTACCTTGCTGTATTTGCTTCAGCCCTCCTGCTTGCCCTTCCACCTTCTTCGCCACCTTCCCTTTGGACAGCCACCCCAACATTCTGACTCCAGCACCATCTCTACATCTTGGCCAAGATCAAATATTATAATTCCCTGCACCTCAGAGTCCCTCCCCCCGTTCCAACAGATTGTGCCACCATATGCCACGACAGGGCCTGTGCCCCAGCATCGCTTGCCGGGTCCAACCTCATGCAGCCCGTTCTCCCCCTGCCCCTTGTGTGCCCAGAGCCTTTAGACTCACCTCTTTTGCTATTTTGGGGCAGGGTGTCCCTTCTGAGTGGCCTCATCCTTCTCTCCCTACCCAGCTCATCTTCATATCGGCCACAAGCAGGTTCGCACGACTATGCTAGGATCTTCCCAAACTCTCCCTCGCTGCTACCTGACTTGCTGCCAGTCACTCTGTCACCTGTCCTTAAAATGGTGGCTGATAACCCAATATGATGCTTTTTCCCCTGTCTTGCCACCCCCCACCCCCCCAAAGTTCCAAAATAATCCAATTGCGTACAGACACCTGGACCACGTCAAGTGCCCAAAGCTGACTGGGAGATAGACCTCCTCTGTCAGATGTCTCCCATGCCCCTATTGGACACTTCCTTGTAGGCCGGCATTAAAAATTGTAGGACGTACATGCTCTTTGTATGCCCAGTCCTACTTAAGACAGTGGACTCTTCAGTAGGACTTTATGCCAAGAGGACATTCCAAGATGGTGGATCACAGGCCAGCTAAGAGTGCTGTCAATATACAAGTGAGTTCTGAGTTAGACTGCAGAAATGCTCCTCACTCTTCCCCTTCTGTTTCATTTGATTCTCTACTTCCATTGATGTTTTGTCCATTTAAGACTCCACGTGACATGTTTGGGTGCTTCTGTGACATTTTCATGGTGACCCAGTTTGCATTCTTGTTTTAAATGTGCTTTCAGTAAAGGGGAGGGAAAGCTTGTCAGTGGTTTGTCCTCTTATTTCCTTTGCATATCTCTGTTGGCACCTTCACTTGGGTTGGCTGCTTCTTAACAAGCTTGATCCATTGCCATTTGCCCTTGTTAGCTTTGTGCCCTGAGGTTTATCCTGTATTTGCGCCAGCAGTTGAGGGGGCCTTTAATCCCTAATGTCCCCAAACTCCAGATAAATAAATTATTGAAGCATTCAAATACTGCCAATGGAGTTGACTACTGGTGTGTGTGTGTGTGTGTGTGTGTGTGTGTGTGGGTGTGCGTGTGTGTATGCCTAATGTTAGCGAACTAAAGTTTCATCTACCTTTATAACTTTGTTTGACTGGAAGAAACACTACACATACTCACCATGACTCTGCATGTCCCAGGCTGTATGTAACTTTTCCATTGCTGTGGTTGCTAAGTCGTTTTCCACTACAAACAGTTTTGGTTTACACCTTGTTTCTAATTTATACTGCACCGTAGAGATTTGCGATGTTGTGAGCAAGGCGGACACGTCCGCCAAAAACGAGTCGTCCATCACGGAGGAATAAAAACACTTATCCTTGAAACCTTTACCCACGGAGTCAGCGCCAGTTTTATTCATTGTGTTCAGCAGGATTGGCATCGATATATATATATATATACAGCTTCACTGTCAATAAATGACCGGACCAGCACTCGCGTTAGGTTAAATCTATTATAGATTTATTGCGCAAAAGTAAACAGACGCATTTCAGCCTTCGCTTTCGTCAGTACATACACATATATATATATTCCTCGAAATGCTCGGATAGGAGCCAGACCACAGATAACTTATCGACGGCCTAGATCCTTAAGAGATAGGTTGGTCCGTAGCTATCCTAGAGAAGACACACAAACACAGTGGTTATAAATGCCAAATGGCTTTACCACTTGTGGTATGTGTAAAGCAGACCGGAATGGTAGGAACTGTAAGGAATATACTACAGGCACCAAACAGAAGCGACCAATAGGACACATTATCAACTGCAATAGCAATTTTACTGTCTACGTGCTGGAGTGCACTTGTGGCCTCCAGTACGTAGGCAGTACCAAACTCCCACTTAAGCTAAGGATACTGCAACATATGCGTGCCATCGCAAATTGTGATCATAACTATCCGGTGGCATGCCATTACACAGAATGTCACAACAGCAACAACAGCATCTTACAGTTTTTTGGTGTGGATAGAATACCAAAACATATAAGGGGTGGGGACCGAGAGAAGCAACTCAGGATCCTTGAATCCAGGTTTATCCTGGATCTGGATTGTAAAGTACCGAAAGGACTAAACAGTGGGGAAGAACGTGCTAGGCATATAGGCCTATAAAGAACTGCGGTACTCGCTCTAGTCAATAAACAGTATTGGGAATCTCCTGAACAGAAGTATGTTAGGATTTTTCTCTCTCACCTTGCCAAATTGAATGTGGATCTCGCTTTCCTGCAAAAGACTCATTTATCTGAAGCGGAATCTGTTAGGCTTAAAAGAGGTTGGGTGGGGGAGGTATGTTTTGCTCCTGGAGATGGTAAACGTAATGGTGTCGTTATTCTTATCCGTAAATCTCTTACTTACTCCTTGTTGGCTACTGAATCGGATTCTGATGGTAGGTGGCTGTATGTCAAGCTTTCCTTGAGGGGTGTTCCACTCTCCCTTCTTAATGTTTAAGCCCCCACAAGCGGTGACCCAATTTGTTGACGCGAGATGGCTACTCGCATCACTAATTTCGTTGATGATAATTTCATTATGGCAGCGGACTGTAGCCAGCCTCTTGATCCATTTTTGGATCGAAACTCCAAAGCTTCCTTCGTCCCAAGCAAGCCTCATAAACTCTTTACCCATGCAGTGTCACAGCATAAACTTATTGATGCTTGGCGTCTGTGTAATCCAACGGCCAAAGAGTTCACCTTTTATTCTCCCTCTCACCATTCCCAATCACGCATTGATTACATTTTTGTATCCCATCAGCTGGAGCATCTGCACCACCACCACCACCACCACCACCAAGAGGACCACCACAACACCACCAGTGGTGGAGATGAAGAAGAGGAGGAGGAGGAGGAGGAGGGGAGTAGGACATTCCTAGCAGAAGACAATACCCCATATAGGCCAAAGTAGCCCATTGTATGGGAGTTTTTTTCCATCCCAGAGGGCAAGAAGAAAGTGAATGCGCCAAAGGTGACTTGCCAAATCTGTGGCATTGAACTTTCAAGGGGGAACCCTAATAAAAAATACTCATTTGGCAATAACACCATGATTCGGCACATGCAGCGCAGGCATCCCAACAATTATGCTGCGGCAGAGGTGAGAGAACTGGCCAGCAACCCTCCCCAATCTTCACCCAACACCTCCAAACGAAAGCAACCCACTCCATCGGGACCAGAGACAAGGGAGATGGTCCCAAACATACAACCACAGTTTGGGGAATACAAGATCTCTTGTATATTTTGTGGTAAGACCATCACCTATGGTGAGCAAAGCATAAAGCTCATTAACTGTGCTGGTGACAACCACAATTGCCCCAAAAAACAAGAATTTTTTTTTTTTTTTGCTCCCTTTGAGCCGTTTACAATTCCTTGTTTTTTGTTTCTCCCCATAAAAATAACAAAAAAATATAAAATAGTTCATAAAAGCCCAAAAAAGTACAACATGTTCAAAAAAACATAAAAAAAATATAAAACAACAAAAAGAAGAAAAAAACAGTTCTTTTTAGAACTACCTCCAATTTATAAAAAAAAGGCTACATTTTTTAAAAACTCTGTCATTCTTTTTTCCCCAAGGTACGCTCCCCGGTCCGCTCCCCGGTGCGCCTACCGGGCGCTCCCCCCGCGCAATTCCCGCGGGGCACTTTTATAGCCCCCACATCAAACCTAGGGGGTCAGGGGGGTCTACTCTGCCCCCTTATGGTCATTTCCCCCTTTGTTTTTGCCACCTCTTGTGTCTCGATCCTACCGAGACACAAGATGGAGGCCGCTCCGGACTGTTTGGAATGTTGAAAGACACCCGAGAGCCAATCAGCTTTCCGCGCGCGAACTCGCGTAGCGCGCTGGTTAGCGCCCCGGTGCGCGCTTATATATATATATTTTTTTTTTAACCTAAATTACTCAAAAACCACTGGAGGAGATATCTTGAGACATAGCAAAGGCACATCGGGCTACCAGTCCCTATAATTTTGCCAAGTTTCTTGGAAATCCATTCAGCCGTTCGGGCTAAAAGTGAGGTCGACCGCCCTATGGAAATTAACATGGGGAAAACACGTTTTGGGACCCCCTTTTTTCTTGGCCCCTGCTTGACAAATCCCCCCCAAACTTTCAGGGAAGTACCGGAGCGCCGCAAGGCAAATTTGAGGAAATTTTCAGGCAGATTCCTCAACCGGCGCCAAAGTTATTCACAATAGAATGTTGCGATTTCCCTATTGAAAATAATCCTAACTATACCTACCTACTGGCGACCGCCAGTAGGTAATATATATATATATATATATATATATATATATATATATATATATATAAATATATATATATTCCAACACAAGACCCAGTTGTTCAGAAATAATTCACTGGTGCCGTGGCCACAATTTTTCAAACAGTGTTTATTTAGGCATAAGTGCAAACCCAACGCGTTTCGCAGTTAACCTCACTGCTTTGTCACGGGCAATCAAATAAAGTGCAATTCACATTTTTAAAGGTACAGGGTCCAATTGACGTCAATTTCATAAACATAGTAAAAATACTCTCGTTTTTACTTCCATGCTTTTTGTTGAACTTTCCAAAATCACCTTATATTGTACATCATATTGAATTTGTAAAACACCCAGTTACAAGTGAAAAACCAAAGGCATCAAAGGCATCAATAATAACAATCTTGCCCAAGTGAGCTATTCATCCTTAAGTCTCTATCTAGAAGTGGCTTGGCTTTGCCGAAAAACCTACGTCGTGATATATATATATATATATATATATATATTACCTACTGGCGGTCGCCAGTAGGCATATAAAGTTAGGATTTTTTTCCAATGGGATTTCTGAAAATTCTATGTCGAATAACTTTGGCGTTTGTGGACGGAATTGGCTGAAATATTCAGGAAAATGGCACATATTGTTTCTGAGCAGCCCCTGAAAATTTGGGGGCGTTTGTTCAAGGGGGGGCCGAGAAAAAAGGGGGGTCCCAAAACACGTTTTTCCTATTCATTTTTCCATAGGGCGGTTGGAATCACTTTTAGCTCGAACGGCTGAATGGATTTACACGAAACTTGGCAAAATTGTAGATATGGTTTGCCCGACGTGCCTTTGCTATGTCTCAATATATGTGCTCCAGTGGATTTTGAGAAATTAACGTTTTAAAAAACAGATATATCTGTGACAGCGCTCCGGTTAGCGCCCCGGTTCGCGTACCTGACGCGTAACGGAACTTCGCGAAGCGGATCGGCTTTCCGGTGTCTGTCAACATTCAACAGTCTGGAACGGCCGCCATCTTGTCTCTCGGTAGGATCGAGAGACAAGAGGTGAAGAAAAACGAAGGGGCAAATTAATGAAAGGGGGAAAGGTAGACCCCTCCTGACCCCCTAGGATTGATGAGGGGGCTAATAAAGGGTCCAGCGGGGCAAAAAAAAAATAAAAAAAGTTGTGCGATTTTTCGCGGTAGAGGCACTACCCGGTACGCGAACCAGGTAGCTAACCGGTAGCGTAACGGGAGTCCGCCATCTTGTGTTACGGTCGAATTTAATCACAAGATGGAGGAAAAACAATGTGGGAAAAGGGTGTAAGGGGGCACGGGAGACGTATCCTGACCCCCTAGGTTTTCTGAGGGTGGTTGAGGAGGCCCATATATGCGAAAGAAAAAAAAATTAAAAATTTTCGCGTGGTTAGCGTCCGGTTCGCGTACCGGGAAGCGAACCGGGAAACTCACCAAAGACAAAAAAAGAATGACAGAGTTTTAAAAACTTATGGACATTTTTATAAATGGGAGGTAGTTCTGAAAAGAACAGTTTTTTGTTATTTTTGTAGTTTTATATGTGTTAGACCTGTCTGGCTTTTTGCGTAGTCCCTCCAATTTATTATTTATTTTGTCCCCTTTTTGCCCCTCATACCTTTAATAATTTTTGTGTCCACTAGTTTCTATAGGTGCTGGCCAAGGGGATAGGTGTTCTTTTGTCCCTCATAGTTTTTCACCTCAGGCCCAGAGGCCTGTTCTGTCAGGAAACTGCTGTAATTCACAAAATGGAGGGCTCTAACTGTTTCCAACTGCCACATCTTAGACTGCCCCATAGGATAACCTTATGCCTTCCAGAACTTTCTGGACCCTACTGGACTCTGTGGGGGTTGTCTATAAAAGGGCAGGGGTTGGGAAGCCATTTTGTGTTGACCAGAGAGTGGAGGAGTGAGGCAGTTGTGAGAGGAGAAGGACGCACTGGGAGCAGTTAGTTTGTCCTTGTGACAGACAGCCACTACAGGGAAACGTTCCCCTTCAACCCCTGACCAATCCCTCCCAACCACCTTCTTCTGCTGAAAGGTTCGATCTAATTGTGGTGGAAGCCCCCTCTAAACCTTGGCCCCATTGATCCCAGTCAGGACGCTCCTGCTGAGAGACCTCACCGTATTTCCCCCTCTGGCAGTGCTTCACCTACCAGCGTTGTGGAGGAAGCAGGTTCAAGCCAGGTGTTGTGCCCTGTGTTTCCCCGAAGCTGCGAGGAGGAGGCGAGTGTCCGCGGAGCCTTTGTGGCCCTGCGAAGTGAGCGTTCCGCTCTGGGCAGTGTTATCCTTGGAGCCAGGTGAGTGGAAAGACTGCGAGCGAAGGAGCGGAGACAGGGCAGCGCCAAGTGGGAACACTAGTCCCTCTCGCCCGCGCTGCCTCGCTCCTTGTCTGTGGAGGCGGAACCTGTAGCGCGCAGGCCTGCGGAAGGCGAGGCCTGCGAGAGGCGGGGCTGAGGAAGGAGCGCGTCTTAGAGGCGAGTCGCCTCAGTGTACAGGCGGCCTGAGTCACGAAGCGGAAAGCGTCTAGGAGACGCGCAGGCTCAGTGGGAGGCCGGCGGACCCTGTAGTAAAGACCCGGCGGGAGGCGGAGAAGCCTTTCGTCAACGGAGTAGGCGAGAAGCGCCCTCGTAACTTTCTGCTACAGGAGCCCCTCGCCCAGCGCTGTGTTAAGGGAGCGTGGCTGGACGGAGGGAATCGGCGGGGAAGGCGAACTGCCCAACAGAAGCTCTTCCATTGCTCCTTTTGCCCCCCCTACTCCCAGCATTCCTGTGCAGCGTGACAAGGGGACCCTCATCAAAGTAAGGAGAGTGGGGGTGTGGGAAATCAGAGGACAGGGAGCCTCTTCGGTCAGATAGAGTCTCTGATACAGGAGGGGATCCCCAGAAGCCTCACAGTTTGTCATCAAGGATTTTAGGTCGACAGGAATCTAAAGAGCTTGGTAAAAAGGTGTCAGAGGAGTGATCCTAGCCATCCTACAGGGTGCCATCTTTGGGATTGACTGCTTGGAAGAAACCTACCTCGTTTTAATCTTGCCAGGATGTCCCTAGCATAACTGAGGTTATTGATCTTCCCTACTCTAGTCAATTGCTCAGTAGTTGTACCCTCTTTACTGTAAAGTGTATGGAGCAGAGGGGTATACTTGGAGAAAGTTAAAGAGGAATTCTTCAGTGTGCAACTGTTCTGCTTCCCCCTCTTTATTGAACTGTAATGTCATGGAATTGTAGAACATAGAAGGTCCATTGTGATTCTTACTGAAGCTGAATATGTATTGAAGTTGTGATTCTTACTGAAGCTGAATATGTAATGAAGTTGTGATTCTTATTGAAGCTGAATATGTATTGAAGTGAACTGTTGATGCAAGTAATGTATTGATTTGGTAATCTGGAAAGTAATATCATCTATTCTCAAAACAAGCAGTAAAAATACTAAACTGCATTTCTGAACCAAAGAGTAGAGCTATATTTTTATAAAGCAGTGCTTATTTTTCCACATTTTTGGTGTAGCGTTATTTTTGTGTGTTATTGCGTGGTTTTACTATTGGGTGGTTTGCAACCTTCACACTGTGCCTCTAGAAGTGCATGCCTTACCCCTAGGCCAGGCTACCCTAGGTGACCTGACATCCCAGGTTCCATAGGGCAGTCGATTTCACTTTTAGCCCGAACGGCTGAATGGATTTCCACCAAACTTGGCAAAATTGTAGGGACTGGTAGCCCGATGTGCCTTTGCTATGTCTCAAGATATGTGCTGCAGTGGATTTTGAGTAATTTAGGTTCAAAAAAATATAAATATCTATAGGCGCTCTCCGGTGCGCGCACCGGAGAGCGCTCCAGGCGCGCCACGCGACTTGCGCGCAGAAAGCTGATTGGCTCTCAGTTGTCTGTAAACATTCTAAACAGTCCGGAGCGGCCGCAATCTTGTGTCTCGGTAGGATCGAGACACGAGAGGTGGGCAAAACAAAGAGGGAAATGACCATAAGGGGGCAGGGTAGACCCCCCCTTGACCCCCTAGGTTTGATGTGGGGGCTATAAAAGGGCTCCGCGGGGCATTTAAAATATTTTTTTTTTTTCGTGTTGCGCGGGGGAAGCGCCCGGTACGCGCACCGGGGAGCGGCCCGGGGAGCGTACTATGAGGAAAAAAGATGACAGAGTTTTTAAAAAATGAAGTTTTTATTTAGAAATTGGAGGTAGTTCTAAAAAGAACTTTTTTTTTTCTTCTTTTTGTTGTTTTATATTTTTTTTGTGTTTTTTGAACTTTTTGAACTTTTTTTGGCTTTTCAAAACAGTTTTATATTTTTTTTGTATTTTTTTTAGGGGGAGAAACAAAAAAAGGGAATTGAAACTTGCTCAACTGGAGCAAAAAAATAAAAAAAAACAAAAATTACTTCTTTTTGGGGCACTTGTGATTATCACCTGCAAGGACGATGAGCTTAACGCTTTTTTCACCATAGGCGATAAGCTTGCCACATGCAGAACAAGTGATTTTAAAACCAGCAAATCTTGGCTGAATGCAAGGCATCATCTCGGATGTTTCTGGTCCCGATGAAGTGGGTTGGTTTGTTTGGGAGGTGGTCCTTGACGACTGGGGGAGGTTACTGGCCAGTTCCCTGAACTTAGCACGAGAGTAGTTGTTTGGGTGCTTTCTGGTCATATGACGAATCATGGTATAGTTGCCAAATGAATATTTTTTGTTTGGGTTGCCCCGTGAAAGTTCATCATTTCAGATTAGGCAAGTTACCTTGGGCGCATTCACTTTTTTCTTGCCCTCTGGGATTGAAAAAAACTCCCATACAATGTGTGCCTTGGGTTTGTATGGGGTATTTTCTTCAGGCAGCCATCTTCTCCTCCCCTCCTCCTCTTCCTCTTCCTCCTCCTCCTGTTCTTGACCACCAATATAATCTTGAGGTGGTCCTCTTGGTGGTTGTGGTGGTGGTGGTGGGGCAGATGCACCAGCTGCTGCTGCTACTGAAGCCATTATTAATATCAAAAAGGTACAGAGATGTACAAACAGGTCTTCCTCAGTCAAAGGACAAAGTCAGAATAAGGAAAAAAGGTGGGGTCTTTCATCATTTAGAAAAAAAACTGTCCTGAACCAATGAGAAGTGTTATTTTCAGGTCACAAGACCAGGGGCATCATCATTATGAAACTAAAACTGTTATGAACCAATGAAAAGTGTTATTTTCAGGTCACATGACCCGACGCGCTTACGCTACGCGCCCCGGGGCGCGCCCGGGGGCGCTTCGGGTCGAGTAGCGTAAGCGCGTCGGATGTTTACATTGCGCGATCGTATTCGCTCGAGTACTTCCGGGTGCGCTTACGCCGTGCGTATCACGCGGACGCGGCTACGCGATACGTCATGATCATGTTTTCGTTCGCGATATTGGCGCTTACGGGACGCTCCTCGGGAAGCGCACCGGGAGCGCTCCAAAGCAAAAAATAAAAAAAATAAAAATGGGAAAAATTGTAGGGACTGGTAGCCCTATTCTTAAGTGGTTTTTACGAAAATTAACTTTGATAAAATATATATTGTGCTACATTGGGCTATATATATATGCCAAAATGCCAAAATGTAACCCAAATGTAGTCCAATGTAGCCCAAAGATGGCCACCAGAGACCAAAAAATGTAAATGTAGCCCAAATTTCAACTAGATGTAGCCCAACTGTAGCCCAATGACAGAATGTACCAGAGTGTTCTAAAGAACAACTAGAGTGCTAACAGTCTTATTTATAAAGTGAGACTTATAGTTAGGAATTAGCATTAAAAAAACCTATGAAATTCACTGAAAAAACCATAGGTTTCACACCGGTTATAGTTAGGAATTAGCATTTAAAAAACCTATTAAATTCACTGAAAAAACCATAGGTTTCACACCAGTTATAGTTAGCTGGAAATTTTACTGATATAAAACCATTGAAATTCCCACGTTATAGTTAGTTGGACTCACTATAACTTGCGCGTGCAATGCACTGCTGATGACATCACATATTACATCACTCATGACATGGTCAGTGACATCACTCATGACATCACTGATGACACCATCCTTGTAACACAGTGACAGACCTCCTTTCACTGTAAAGTAACCTTTGAAACACATATTCAAAAATAGAAACTAACATTAACAAAAAAGTGGATATACCCATACCAGTTACAACAACCAATTCAGTAATTTCACCATCTATATACAAATTCACACATTCACCAACAGTTTTATGTATTCACTCATACATAAACTCACTCATCATATGTAGTGATACCCCTATTCATTCTGTTACACACTGACAGTCATCAAAAACTTACTCATACATATACTCACACATGCAAATAAACTAATAAACATCCATTTATTTGCATATACAACTATACACACATTAGCACATTACTTCTAAGGAAACTTACACATACTTACTCTCTTAAACAATCACTTATAGAAACACATACTTATTTAAACAGGAACTCTTTCAATCTCTCACTCTCACATATACTTACTTATATACATCAATTCTCATATATACAAGTTTAAAAACATATGTAGTTACTCATAAAGACACTAGTGAGAGAGGCATTCACTCTCTAACACACACATATACACACTCATCCACCCATACAATCCTACACAAATGCTGTCTTCAAAACACATACAAACAGTGAGTCAGTCATTGATGCATCTATGTGCTAAGTAACAGCCCCACCAAACCATACAGACACTCATACTGATACTAAAAAAACATCTAATAACCCATATACACACACATGTAGCTACTCACCAACCCATGCAGCCACTTATACACAAAGTAAAACACTGATACATATATTTAAATATTTAAACATTACTCGCTAATATATGTATTCACTAAGATACACTTAATAAGCCAGTTAACCAATCAATTTTTTAAAAAAAAACATCCATTTAGACACTTATTTAAACATTTATTCTTCCATCGATCTTAACATATACATATATAAAATATATTTATTTTTCAGAAAGACACACATTCACTGGACGATGTCATCAGTGATGTCATTTGAGATGTCATCAGTGATGTCATGAGTGATGTCACTGACTATGTCATGAGTGATGTAATATGTGATGTCATCAGCAGTGCATTGCACGCGCAAGTTATAGTGAGTCCAACTAACTATAACGTGGGAATTTCAATGGTTTTATATCAGTAAAATTTCCAGCTAACTATAACTGGTGTGAAACCTATGGTTTTTTCAGTGAATTTAATAGGTTTTTTAAATGCTAATTCCTAACTATAACCGGTGTGAAACCTATGGTTTTTTCAGTGAATATATATATATATATATATATATCAACCGGAACTCGTAATATTCTCCAGCTTAGACGCGGAATGACGGGTGTAGACCAACTTTTGTGCCAGCATTATTTATTTCTGCATGAAGTCAAGACGCGTTTAGGCCGTATATATATTGAGAGCAAGTTTCATTTGGATGTTTAGTGGCCCGCTCTGGGCACGAAGCTGCCCACCTGCTGACGCTGCCCACCTGCTGACGCTTTATGTCCGGTTGTTCTACTAAACAGAACAACACTTGGGAACAAAGTCACCTTGTTCATTTGGGGATGAGAAAAGCAGCAGAAGCGGCGTAACCTGTAATGTGAATTATTCACCTAGGAAAGCACAGAGACAGCTGCGAGCAAGCCCCCAACTACATTTACCAGAATGCTTGATGCCACACGCCGTTTTGGGCGGTACTGTGAACATTTAAAATTAATGTGGGATACAAGGTAGCTGTACCTTTCCTACTGCGCCTGCCAGTGAAGAAGGGAGAAATGTCCCCGGAAACGCGTCTGGCGAAAGGCTGTAAGAGACTTACCAAATTCAGTGCGCTGTGCCTCTGCTATTGCCGATTTGAATAAAAGAAGGTTTAATCTGAACTTCGTGTGCGGCGCTTTACCTTGAGAGCAAGTTTCATTTGGATATATATTTATATATATATATGTGTCTCTGCAAATCCTGACCGCCAGTCGAACCGCGGAATGCGCCAGGCAAGGACCTCTGCACCCAATCCAAAATCCTCAATGAAGTGTCAAAGCCACATTAGCGAACAGTTCCATCGGTTTATTACCTAGGTGAAAATGCCGGACCAGTGTCCTCCATATATATATATATATAATATCAAAGTTCCAATTTTAAATGGACCATCACTCACTGAAGAGTTTAATCCTCTTTTAGATTTCTTTTTGACAATTAATTTTTTTAGGTTTATTACAACAAGACATTCATTGGTTGCAGTTCAATTGAGGTCCGAAAAAGAAAATAACAGTACACACAGTTGGCACGAAGCAAAACTGTCCTTCAGGGTGAGCATGGCAGAGCATAGACGAGGCAGAATTGCACATAAAGGAGGGTGAAATAAAGATACGATGAACAGGTAAATAGGCAGATCCTCAAGGGGGAAGCATATTAAACCATTTACCCCATACTTTATTAAACAAATCCGGGCACCCCGAGCTTCGAACAAGGCTTCCTCCTGGATCTCGCACCAGTCCACTCCCCTCCTCCACTCCTTTAGCGTGGGCGCCTTGGCCTGGGACCAGTGTGCCGCAATGTCTCTCTTGGCCACTGCCACAGCTGTCCCCAGTAGGCGCTTATCTACCCCAGAACCATCCAGGCCATCAAACACCCCAAGCAACAAACATATGGGGTCGTGAGGAACCTCCCAGCCCAATGCGGTCGTGAGCTCTCTTTCCACCCCCTCCCAGAATGGCGCCAAGGCCGGACAGCACCATACCATGTGATATAAGTCAGCTGTGGCAGATGTACATTGTGTGCATGCCGGGGAGGGCTTCAGCCGGGCCTGGAATAGCCGTGTCGGGTGAGATAAGCCGTGTGTAAATAATAGACCTGGACTAGACGAAGCTTGGAGGATGTGGTCAGGGTTTTATGTGCCATAAGGGCATCCCTCCAGTCCACCTCCTATAGGGGGCCCACCCAACTCTCCCATCGACCCCTGAGCTGGTCTAGAGAAGCGGGGCCATTATTCACTAAGGATCGGTAGATACGGACACTCCTCCCCTCCCCAGATTTCCCATCATCACTTGGGCTTCTAACGGGCTGAACTCTGGAAGAGAGACAGAGGGTGAGACATGGGTATGGAGGGCCTGTCTGAGCTGCAGGTATTTATAGTGTTGGGAGTGTGCAAGGGTGTGTCGGTGCTGCAGATCCGCAAAGGAGCGGATGTGATCCCCCACCCAAACATCACCGAGTACTGAGATTCTGACAAGGTCCCACCGTCGGAACCTCTGCAAGGACGAGACCTCTTGCATCCAGGACCCGTTCCATAATGGCGACTGCCGAGTTAGTTTCTGATCCCACCACACATGGCGGAGTGCCGTACGCCAGGCCAGAAACACCATCCTGGTGACCAGGGGCAAGGCCTGCGGGGCTGGGCTAAGGTACAAATAGCCCTGGATCTGTGTAAAGTTCGACGCACCGAGTTCCACCCGATATGCAGAGTCGGACGAGCCGACTGTATACCAATCATGGATGACAGTGAGCTTCGTGGCTAGGTAGTAGAGGTGAAGGTTGGTTACCCCCATGCCTCCATCAAAGGAGGGGATACTACAGTGCACCAGAGATAGGCATGGCCTACCCCCTCCCCAGAGAAACCGGGTGAGGACACTGGCCAGTTCGCAGAACCAGCTACTCGACAGGTGGAGAGTAATGTTTAGCATTATGTAAATAGAACGGGGGAGGACCATCATTTTGAACAACGCACTCCTTCCATAAGGGTTGAAGGGGAGAGTCTGCCACCTCTTGAGATCCGCCTTCATGTGGGCAACCAAAGGCGTGATGTTTAAAGCCCACTCAAGTTCTGGCAGAAGAGCTATCCAAACGCCGAGGTTCTTGACCGAGTGCCTTCTAAGGGGGATGTCCGACTGCCAGTCAAAACAGTCCTGGGAGGGGTGTTGGGGCACTAGGGTTGACTTCGCCGGGTTAAGGCGGAGTCCTGAATACCCGTTCAAATGCGGCAAGGGTCGCCAGGCACGTGGGGCCAGAACTATCAGGGTCAGCCAAATATAGCAAAACGTCAGCCGCGTATAGGGCTATCTTGTCTACTTGACTTGAGTCCCAGGCCCATCCCCGGATAAGTGGGTCCTGCCCAATGAGAGCCGCCTGGGGCTCCATCGCCAGCGCGAATAAGAGTGGCAAGAGCAGACACCTCTGGCGTGTACCCCTTCGGATCGGAAAGACCCCGGACAGCTTGTTGATGAGTACTCGGGCTCTGGGGCTAGCGTAGAGAACACTGATCAGATGGCGGAACGAGGGACCAAAACCCATCCTGTCCATCACATCATGCAGATATTCCCAGTTCACCGTATGAAAGTTCTTCTCGAAGTCTAAGAAGAGTAGTGCCAAGTATGGGGTGAGACGGCCACGGTGAGCCAGAGCAAAATGGAGCCGGCGAATGCAATGGCGGGTGCCTCTGGCAGGCATAAACCCACATTGGTCGGGGTGGACAAGATCTTGCAGAAGGGGTCGTAGCCTTTGAGCCAAGACAGTGGCGAAAATCTTCATCTCTGTATTAATCAGCGAAATCGGATGGTAGTCCTCACAGCTCATGGAGGGCGGTTGTGTCTTTGGAATGACCACTATCATAGCAACATCTGACTAGGGAGGGAATGCCCCTACTTCCGCCACATGGCGGAAAAGATCCACCAAATGGGGGGCCAGGACATCCCGAAAGGTTGCGTAGTACTCTTGAGGAAACCCATAGGGACCAGGCGTCTTCCCGGGATGCAAGAGTGAGATAGCGTCCTGGACTTCCTCCAGGGTGAAAGGACGATCTAGAGCCTCCGCTGCCTCTGTGGAGAGGCCCGGGAGTCGGGTATCTGTCTCGTCCAACAAGTCATCTAGGGAAGCACCTGGGGGATGGGTGGTGTAAAGGCTCTCATAGTAATCCGCGAAGGTTTGAGCAATGTCTGAAGACGGCACCCGGAGAGCCCCAGTATGGGAACGGATTTCAGGGATAATAGGGTGGACTTTGGGTTAAGACACTAGATTGTGGAGGAGCTTACCATTGTAAAAGATGAAAAATTAAGTTGGCCCCTTGCTGAAAGAAAATATTAAAATTGAACCGTAGTTTATATTAATTTCTGTCTTTTAACCTGCTTGCAAACAAAATGAGCCCAATAGTCATAATGAAATGTTGCTCCATGGTGCACAGCTGGTGCACAGAGGGTTAAATTAAGTTGTCTGAAATTCAGCTGAAACCAGAAAAGAATGACAAGTGAACATGAACGTGCCCATTCTGTTCTTGCTCCAAGTTGTTTAATGATTCACTAGCCTTTCACCTTTGTACAGAGCCAGTTCAGTCAGTTCAGCGAGCTCTTTCTAGGAATCGTTCGCTGACCTAGGACGTGACAAGTTTGGCCTGCCCTTGCCCCGTTAAGTGAAGAGGCGAATTGTTTGCTCAGCACAGATAGCAAGTGCGTCATTTGTGTTGGAAAGCAGAAAACACGGGCCTCTGCTGATAGTAGATCAACATTGCATATTGACATTTCAAGATAACCGGCCAAGGCAAGGCTGAAAGTCAGGAGATGGTAGTTTAAAGATTAACCTGTAGCTGCATGGTCAGATGTGTCGCAAATAATGTAAATTGTGAACGTAGACATATTTCTGAAATGCACCTTGATACTGTAATGTACACGTGGACCTAATTCTAGCATGGTCACACCATGATGTAATAGTTAATTAATAACAAGCCAAGAGTCTGTGAAGGTATATAAAGACTGATTTCTTTCTGTAACACCAGATCACTTTACACTCCTGCAAATTGTCTCAAGCTGCAGCTTTATTGGCAATAAAGCCACTTTCTTTTGAAACCTTGTATGTGCCCTTCTTCATGTCCCTATTAATAAATATTTTTGCTTTAACACCATTCTTGTCCCCCACACGTAAATACAGTCGACCGATGAACGCCAAAGCATCTTGGCAGATTCCAATGACACCCGACGGATCTCCTCATGCACCACAGTCAGCTGTCAGGAGGAATCCCCTGTGCCGCCCCTGAGCAAAGCCGTCTCGAGCCGCTCCGCCCGAGATTCTAGGTGAGCAAGCTGGGCCATCCGCTCCGACTGCTTCGCGTGGACCAATCCCCTGGCCACCCCCGGATAACGGCCTTGCTCACCTCCCACAGGGTCCCCTGTGAGGGGACCGAGCCTGTATTAGTGGAGAAAAAATTACACAGCTCCTGGTCAAGGGATTCCACCAACGTCGTATCCTGTAAGAACCAGGAGTTAAGTCGCCAGACCGCCCACGGACCCCTCAGGGGGGTCCTGAGGCGGAGTGAGATGGGAGAGTGATCTGAGATCCACCTTGGCAGTATCACGGCCGCAGACACTAGCTGGCAGTCCGTGGCCAGCATCAGGATAAGATCGATTCGGGAGTGAGTATGGTGGGTGGCTGACGTGTGGGTGTATTGTTCTGTACATGGGTTCCATTTTCTCCAGACATCACACAGACCCAAGGTCGAGGACCAGCTTGAGAGAATCTTCATAGAGGAGACACAGGTTCCAGATGGCGGCCCGGTCGTATCCTGCAGGGGCTGCAGAACTGCGTTGAAGTCCCCCCTACTACCATAAGGCCCTGTGGGAGGGAGGAGATCACTTGAGTAAGACCCCGGAGTGTAGGGGGTAGGAGCGGGGGGAATGTAGAGGCAGAGAAGGCTCAGGGGGCACCCTTCAATGGTTCCTGAGACCACCACATATCGTCCCTGTGTATCCGACTCAACGTTAACGAGGGTAAAAGAAAGCCCTTTCCTCAGCAAGATGGCCACCCCTCGGGAGCCCCATGCAAACCCAGAGTGCCAGACCCTATAAAAGCCATATCGAGCTAGGAAGTTGCATTGTGTACCCAAGAGGTGGGTCTCTTGGAGCAATAGAATGTCCGGCCCAAGGCGGTGAGCAGCGCGGAGGACCGCTGTACGCTTGTTCCTTTCCAGGTGGCCATTGACATTCCAAGAAAGGATGTGGAGAGGTCTAGTAAGGATAGAGGTCATCTAAGGGAAGAAACTGTGGAGGGCCAGATAACTACATGGATCCCTACCCATCCAGGGGGAGCACCTCCCTACCCCCGGGCCCAGGATCGGAGTCGCGGTATTTGATGGTCAGCCCATCAATCTTGGGAATCGGGGAAAGGAGGTAGGTAACTGCAAGTAGGAACCCCCAGTGGCGTCCCGTAGGTGGCCAAAAATAAAAAAAACAGGAAGGAGGTGATCTGAATGCCCATTGGGAAGTAATCAGAGGATCGGAAATGGCAAGATGAACTCTAACCAGCATCCCGTAGGTGGCTAAACAAAACAAACTGTCAAGGGTCCCCTGTCCCACCCAACCGCCCCAACTCCCCCACCCTACACTTCTGAAGCGGAAGCATCTGTCGCCCAAAAACCCAACTATTAACCACACCGCAAAAGGTGATATGCTACTCTAAAACGGTTAGCTACAGTCAAGCAAGAACATGGCTGAGTCGGACCCCCCTCCATATGTATGGATACATGCCCACAGTAGGAAGTATGGTTGGACAGCAAGAAACATAAGATGGATCAAGTCTAGGATAACAGTACAAATGTAGTCCTTGGCTAATTCGGCTGTCAGAGCCAAGAGAAAACCCCGGTCACGGGGTCAGTAGTAAGTTCTCCACTTCAGGTCCAGAGTGGTTGGGCAAAGGCTTACCAATAGGAATCCTGATCACACCCCCTCCTCCCCACCAGAGCCACGAATTACAGGGCTTCCAGATAGATCCGAGTATGACATGGCCCATCGCCGGGTAGCCGCCGGCCCAGGGGCACTGCCCATGTCGATAAGGGAGGACACCACAGCAGGGGAGGAAGCCCTCTGGCTCAGGGCCTGACTCGGGGAGTGCCGGGATTGCGTCCCCGGCGACCGAGAGCTCTGCCCCCGACGGGTGCCCCAACGTCTGGATCCAGTTTGGCGTTGTTACACCTTGGGCGCCTCCCAGCCGGATTGGCCCACAGGTTTCAGGACAGGTGCCGGGGTTGCCCCCGGAAGGAGGGGCCGTTCCTCCATAAGCCAGGTCCATGCCGCCTATGGGGTGTCAAAGAAAAAGGTTTTGTCCTGAAAAATCACCTTAAGGGAAGAGGAGTTCGTAACGAAGTCCCATGGTTCGGATTTTCTGCTTGACCTCGTGGTAGGACCGGTGCTGTGACTGAACCTCCCTAGAGTAGTCCGGAAAAAACAGGATCCTGGAATTTTGGAAGTGCACTGGACCCTGCATCCTGGCGGCCTCTAGGATCGCGTCCTTATCCCGGAAGTTAAGGACCCGCAGGATGATGGGACGGGCGGGGGCTCCGAGAGGGGGTTTAGGAGCAAGGGAATGGTGGGCTCGCCCTATCGTGAACCAGGGGGAGAATTTCTCCTTGGGGATCCAGGACTTGACCCACGCCTCGATGAAGGTATCAGTGCGTCCTTGCTCCACTCCCTCCGGAAAACCAAGGAGGCATAAGTTGTTTCTCCGAGCTCTATTTTCAGCGTCCTCTGCCCTACGGTGTAACTCCGCAGTCTGTACCTGTAGACGCGTCACCTGGGATTTAGGAACGCCCACGTCGTCCTCCACCGTGGAAATGCGGGACTCTGCTTCAGTAATCTGGGCCGTGGCATTACGGAGGTCCTGCCGGATCAACCACACGTCCACCCGCACTTCCCCGATCTTGGCCTCCACCGACGCCTGTGATACACTGATCGCCTGTAGGATAGCTGAAAGGTCTCCCCCGGCTGCTTCAGGCGCCTCCGCCGACCTAACCGCCGGGTCCCGATCAGACTTGGTGAACTGGTCCATTGTAGTTTGAGTGGAGGGTCCAGGGACCTGAGAGGTGCGGTTTTTGCCCATGCTCCCGGAGGTTCAAGTGTGGGCGATCGGCCCGGGCAGAGGGGGGGCCCACAGCTGCGCTCCAGCTGTGGTCCCACTGCCAGGTGTGGCGGTCGATATCCCTCCCACTCCACAGATAAAGGAAGGCGGGTGTCACGAGGATAATATACCGTGCCAGGTGTTGTCGGCTCCCCAAGTGACTCCAGCAGGCCCAGGGCCTCAGGGGCCCCCCACTGGCTAAAAGAGCCCGAGTCTCCAGGCGAAAGGAGTTCAGGCACCCACGCGCGCCACCCGACTCAGTGGCTGATCTGCCTCCCACCAAGCCAGGGCGCTCCTCTCAACACACAGGCAGCAAGAAGGCAGGGGGGGACCCGTCAGCCAGTAGGTCGAGGCCGGCCAGGAGACCCAGCGGGCCCTCAGAGTCGGGCACTCCCCCACCCCAGGACCTCGCTGTACACAGGCAGCCTCCTTCAATGCAGGTCTCGTTATCCGCCGCCCCACAGCTCCAGCACAGGGGAAGAATGTCCACAGACTCCGCTGACAGCCCCTCCATCGCCCGCTCCTCCACCCCCTTCACCTTGCAGTACGGCAACGGCTGCGGATCCAAGGCAGGCTGATGGGGGGAGGGCGCTCCAGTCGGGGACTACCACAAGGGCGCAGTGGGCCAACACCAGCAGCAAGGCAACTCTAGAAGCGGCCAGACCGGCCCTTCAACATCACCACAGGCAGGCCAATGGGGGATGGAGGGGCGCCCCGACAGGGGACTGCCCCAAGGGCGCAATGGGGGCCGCACCAGCAGTACAGCGACTTCGGGCGTCAGTGGCAGCCCGTTCGGCCACCAGCACCACCACACCTCGTCCACCACAGCCTCATGCACCGGAGCTCGAAGCAGCACGGCTCGACACAGCTGCCGAAGGGCGCGGGGGAGAGGAGGCCCACAGCGCGTTCCCCCCGCCTCCTCACCTCCTCCAGCGCACCAGCTGCCAGCACCTACACCGCCTCCTCGCTGGATCCACGCAGAGGGACAGGCCACAATCCGATCCCGCAGCAGGATACCGGGTCCACTCCTCAGCCGCCGGCGAGCACAGAGGCGACGCCATTCCTCCCCCGCCCGGGGTTCCAGGCACCCTCTGTTGACGAGTCCCGCCACTCGCTCCGGAGCCGATCCAGCAACTCCACAGGCTCCAGGGCGGGAGGGCACCCCTCAGTCTCCAGCCGCTGCTCGGCCGCACACCACAAGGATTGGTCGGCGCCGACGGCGGAGTGCAGGGAAGCCGGGTGGAAGGGGCGGCCAGGTGGGGACCCAGGCCACGGGAGCTACAGGGCCGCCATCTTAGGGTAGAAGAGGCCGTTAGGAGCCAAGAGCCCGCAGGAGATCACAGGCATCAGATCGGCCCTGCGAGGGGTCAGAGCGCTGCCGGTTGGGTGCAGGAATCATTCCAAGGACTCTGGGGCACCAATGGTCGCCAGCAGTGGGCTAAGATGAGGTGGATGACGGAAGGGGTCCGGAGCCCTCTTAGAGTGCGACCACCATCTTGACGCCTCAAGCCACGCCCCCCCTTCCAGATTTATTGGCTCTTTACTTAACAAAAGTATTTTGGAGGTTTGCCTTCATCATTGAAGAAGACGGACTGCCAAAAAAAGTTTGTTGTGTAAAGTGCAGATAAATACGTAAGAGGATTAAACACTCCCACTGTACTGGTCTGTTTGAAATTTGAGCCTTGAAATATATGCTAGCCTGCCCACACACGACGGTGCACCCGCTAGTGAGTGCAGAGTAACCCTGGGTGGTGAACTTCGCTCCGCTCACGGAGTTTGTGGAGTTTCCTTCACTCTGCGTTAAGCGGAGATCACTGAGTTCCGAAAAACTCCACTTCGCGTTCCGTAGCGGAGTTTTTTACCTAGTTTGCGATCGTCAACATCAAGTTGGCGATCGCGAGCTTGGAAAATTAACATCCTGGTGAGATTTCTCAGTGCAGGGTGCATCAGGTTTCTCATGCAAGTGGTCGCAAATACTCTTGACAGCTCGCGTTGAGAAACTGCCCATTCACGTTGTGAAAGCTGGTGCTCTAGTCAAAATCTACTTGAGCGGCACAAAAGGAATGCAGGAACCGCTTGCACTGTGCATGGTGCCATTTGCAATGATTGCACAGTGCGGACAAGCATCCGGCAGTGTGCAAGCACTGCAAACAGCCTTTTTCTATCATACTCCCCCTCTCATGTTGCTCTGCGTAATGTGGCTGAGATTTGTTTGCAGTTCGCATAGTGCCGTGTAGTGCAACTCTGCAAACTCCGCACAGGGTTAGTGCAGAGGCATTATCCAGGAAATAAAGCAAAGATATATCAAACAATGTTGGTATCAAAAATACTTCATAATAAAAGCAGCATTCCCTGTAAGCACCAGAAAATAGTGGCCAAAAATTATTACAACATGCAAAAATTGCGCAAATTGATAGCCACTGGTTTCCAAATGGTGTAAAAAATGTAAAAAAAGTAGCAATACTCCACAAGAATTGACAACAAATATAACTGGAAATTAGGAAACCCTTCCAATGATGTACATGGTAAATAAACAATGTCTGCTTTTTAATTAACCTCGTCCGTGCGGTGCAGATTTACCGCCGGTGCTGGGCCCTAATGAAAATGGGTGTGGTCACGAAGGAACGGTTCCGTCATGAGCACAGCTCGACCGATGCTCATGACGGAACCGTTCCGTCATGGGCATCGAAGGGGTTAAACTGTACAGAAAAGTGATGCATGGAATGTTTGAATTCATCTCATTCATTGGTAATTACTCGGGCCGCATCCCAATCCATAATTATTTTCCATACCATGCCACTTCAGTTTGGATCCAACCATACGCAAATCACTCTTGCCTCTGCTCCAATGAGAACAGGCTAAGTTCTCCCTTATCGGAACCAAGCAACCTAGGACTGGTTTTGCCCTGGTTAGAGCTCATAAAATAGGTATAGCTTTGTTCCTGTAACACAGTGTATGTCCAGACGTGGTTTCAGTGACACTGTGCCACTGGAACAAAGCTTTACTTGAATTTGAAAGCTTGTGGGCATTCCCATATTGAGGAACGATGACCTTTCTGCATTTTACTTAAGGATAATCCTGCTTCTTTTGTTTGTTGGAATTTCCCACACACCAGGATTCTCAACTCATCTTCCAACCTCTCCAGATTCTGTGTGTGTGACATCATCAGACATTGCCAAGGAGCAGAAATAGAAACATAACAAGCAGATGGTTGCTGATAGTGTCATAAGGGCTCCATTAGTGCTGCCTAGGAAACTGAGGCTAAGAGTTCTAGATCTCTGGTGCAGTGGTCACTTTCCTTGGAGACTTGGAAGGAGGCGGTTGGAGCTGTGTTAGCTTATGAGAGCTGCAATTTCTTTAAACACTGACATTTATTAGTAAGCTTGAATACTGCTACAGCTGGTAAGGTCATTTATGTGTTAGAATGCTTGACTGAGGGTCTTATTTAGAGGTTTGTGGATGGGATACTCAGTCAAAATGTGACAGATACTTCTTCCCCTATGTTACAAGTGCTTTAGATTATAATACACTTGGAATTTGATGGATGGGATATCTGTGATGTTTTGAATCTAAAACATTATGTTAATTTTAAACTTAAATAGAATATAGACATTGTGCTACCTCCAAAGGCCTGTGTATTTTCAGAATCCATGCGCACTTACATAAACACACACACATACTGGGGACAAATGATGAAACTTTACGTTAAAGTTCTGTTTATGCATTAGGGGAATAGACGTGAGGTAATGTGGTTTTAAGGTTAGAGGTTTAGGGGATAATAGTTAAGATTTTGAGGTGCAGATTTAAGTGTTAAGGGTTTTGGGCATAATGTTAAGGAGTGAAAAGGTTAGGAGTTAGGGTTATGACGGTTATAGGTGCTAGGGTTTAACATTGTGAGACATACGGTATTAGGATTGACACTTTTGGGTATAGGGTTAATGGATTAGGGTAATAGAGATTAACACATTGAGTATAAGGTATAGGGTTTAAGGGTATGAGGTAAGTATTTCAGGAATCTTTTTAAGGTTATGGTGAAGAGGGTTAAAATTGTGGATTTAGGATTAAAGAAACCCTGCTGTTACATTTCTTTAATAATATAGAGGAACATGTTTTACATATGAGGTATGCTGATGAGTATTTCTAGATATTATATTAATCTGCATGAAAAATATGCAGGTTTACTTTTCATAGTAACATTGCACTCAATTTATTTCAATGGAACACACATGACTTTCCAGGCATCTATTTCTCAGTGAACAATGTGAATTATCTAGGTACACAAACACATACACTCAAACACGCACCTCTTGAGTATGTAGTTTGATTGTTATCTACAATAATTCCTATGACAATCATAGATGTCTCTCCGATCCTCTTCTTTTTTAGCTTTAAACTAAGTACCCATAGAATTGTGTTCACTAAGCACCAGTTTAGATGATTTCTCATTTCAAAAACAGTATATTATTTATGTTTGCATGTTTAATTTTTTTGTGATTGGTTGTGTTTGCTTGTGTATTTTCAAAACATCTATAAAGGTGGTAATTGAGCTTGAAGTGTTTTAATTGTTAGGGGCTGAAGTCTGTACATATTATGACATACCTAATTTATGAAATTCTTTCATTTTCAAACATTTCCTTAGTGGTTCACAGTTGATGTTTTGAAGTGAAAACTACTTTTGTTGATTTATTGTCCTCAAAATTTTACAGGCATCTCTAGTTTTTGCTTAGCTATTTTGTTTTCTGGTAAGTTGTGTTTGCTGCTGCACTGTTGGGCTGGTATTGTTGTTATTAAACTCTGCTCTTCCTTCTGTCTGTTCATGTGAGTCTTGTGTTTGAGGGCTGTCAGGCTGTACACCTGTGTTATGAACTTGGGTATTGGTGAGGTATAGGAGAAAAACATACAGGCTGTGGGGAAAAGAAGAAAAATTATTTGTGTTCTGTTCAAACACTATTTACCATCTAGAGATATCTTATATGTGTTGACATTAAGGCTGGGCTTGTCGACCTATCAATTAGAACAAGCATTTGCAATGCAATAGGTCTCGCATTAGGAAAGTTTGAGCTATTGGTATTGTAAATGACAATTTTTTTAAATTCATGTTTTGTTTTTGAAAATAGCGAAATTAATAGCTTTGTCATTTACAATGACAATAGTTATAACTTTTGCAAATGTGACACCTATAGCATTTGTAATGCAATATGTGTTGTATTTACGTGACTTACATGTGTTGATATTACAAATAACAATGGCTTTTAATTTTTTTTTCAATAATTAATACTTAAATGAAAGTTATTGTAACTTATAACGGCAATAGCTTAAAATTTTGTAAATAACTTTTGTGAAGATTATGTTCAGTGCATTTTATTGTGACGAAAATCCAAGAACAGAAATGAAGTATTAGGTATACAACGTTTACAACGAAGTTTTTACCACGCACTACCACTACAACGCAGGCATCACCACGCATACCATTACAACGCATTGCGCTGGGGGGCGCTCTAGGATAGGGAATAAGTATAATTTTATATCCAACACCTTCCCTAGTGTCCACGGGGACTGGAGTTGGAATATAAAATTATACTTACCACTATCCAGCACCTGTAAGCGCTATGCGTTGTAACGGTATGCGTTGTAAATACCGCGTTGTAATGGTATGCGTGGTAAAAGTATGCGTTGTAACGTCATACATCCGAAGTATTAACATCTTTTTGTTACAATTGTAATAAAGCTTGAAACATTGAGCGAACATATTTGAACCAGGTGTTGTTGAATGGTTGCACAGATTCATGCTGTGGTGGCGCTGAGTGATGTTGTGATGGCGAACGTGTGATGCTGTGGCATTCAGTGATGCTGTGGTAGCGCATAGTGATGTTGTGGTGCCCATGAGTGATGCTGTGGTGGTGCGGAGTAATGCTGTATGCTATGCTATGTTTTGTTTTGCAAACCAATGTTTTGTTTTGTCATGCTATGCTATGTTTTGCTATCCTATGCTTTGATTTGTTATGCTATGCTGTGTTTTTTATGCTATGCTATGTTTTGTTATGCTATGCTATGTTTTGCTATGCAATGCTTTGTTATGCTATGCTATGTTTTGTTATGCTATGCTATGTTTTGTTGTGTTTTATTACGCTACGCTTTGTTTTGCTATGCTATGTTCCGTTATACTATGCTATGCAGTTTTTTTTGTCTTTGGTAAGCTATGTTTTGCTATGCTATTATATGTTTTGTTTTGCTATGCTATGTTTTGTTGTGTTTTGTTAAGCTATGCTATGTTTTGTTGTGTTTTGCTATGTTTTGTTATGCTATGTGTTGTTGTGTTTTGTTATACTATGTTTTGTTATGTTATGCTATGTTTTGTTATGCTATGCTATGTTTTGTTTTGCTATCCTATGCTTTGTTTTGTTATGCTATGCTATGTTTAGTTTTGCTATCCTATGCTTTGTTTTGTTATGCTATGCTATGTTTAGTTTTTCTATCCTCTGCTTTCTTTTGTTATGCTATGCTATGTTTTGTGTTTTGTTATGTTTTGTTATGCTATGTTTTGTTATGCTATGCTACGTTTTGTTGTGTTTTATTATACTATGCTTTGTTTTGCTATGCTATGTTCTGTTATGCTATGTTTTGCTATGCTATGCTATGCTATGCGTTGTTATGCTATGGTTTGTTATGCTATGCTAAGCTTTGTTTTGTTATGCTATGCTATATTGTGTTTTGTTATGCCATGCTATGTTTTGTTGCGTTTTGTTATGCTATGCTATGTTTTGCTATGCTTTGCAATGCTATGTTCTGTTATGTATGCTATGTTTTGTGGTGTTTTGTTATGCTACGCTATGTTTTGTTTTGCTAACCAATGTTTTGTTTTGTCATGCTATGCTATGTTTTGCTATCCTATGCTTTGATTTATTATGCTATGCTGTGTTTTTTATGCTATGCTATGTTTTGTTATGCTATGCTATGTTTTGCTATGCAATGCTTTGTTATGCTATGCTATGTTTTGTTATGCTATGCTATGTTTTGCTGTGTTTTATTACGCTATGCTTTGTTTTGCTATGCTATGTTTCGTTATACTATGCTATGCAGTTTTTTTTGTGTTTGGTAAGCTATGTTTTGCTATGCTATTATATGTTTTGTTTTGCTATGCTATGCTTTGTTGTGTTTTGTTAAACTATGCTATGTTTTGTTGTGTTTAGCTATGTTTTGTTATGCTATGTGTTGTTGTGTTTTGTTATACTATGTTTTGTTATGTTATGCTATGTTTTGTTATGCTATGCTATGTTTTGTTTTGCTATCCTATGCTTTGTTTTGTTATGCTATGCTATGTTTATTTTTGCTATCCTCTGCTTTCTTTTGTTATGCAATGCTATGTTTTGTTGTGTTTTGTTATGTTTTGTTATGCTATGTTTTGTTATGCTATGCTACGTTTTGTTGTGTTTTATTATACTATGCTTTGTTTTGCTATGCTATGTTCTGTTATGCTATGTTTTGTTATGCTATGCTATGCTATGCTATGCTATGCTTTGTTATGCTATGTTTTGCTATGCTATGCTAAGCTTTGTTTTGTTATGCTATGCTATGTTGTGTTTTTTATGCTATGCTATGTTTTGTTGCGTTTTGTTATGCTATGCTATGTTTTGCTATGCTTTGCAATGCTATGTTTTGTTATGTATGCTATGGTTTGTGGTGTTTTGTTATGCTATGGAATGTTTTGTTGTGTTTTGCTATGTTTTGTTGTGTTGTGCTATGCTATGTTTTGGTATGCTATGTTTTGTTATGCTATGCTATGTTTTGTTGTGTTTTGCTATGCTATGTTTTGTTTTGCTATCCTATGATTTGTTTTGTTATGCTATGCTATGTTTTGTTATGCTGTGCTGGTGAGGGTGTGTGTGAAGGTGAGTGAGGGTGAGGGGGTGTGATGGTGGGGGGTGTGTGAGGGTGAGAGTGTGTGAAGGTGCGGGTGTGTGAGGTTGAGGGTGTGTGAGGGTGATGGGGTGTGAGGGTGAGGGTGTGAGGGTGAGGGGGTGTAAGGGTGAGGGGGTGAGGTTGTGTGAGGGTGAGGGTGTGAGAGTGAGTTAGGGTGTGTGAGGGTGAGAGGGGGTGAGGTGGTGTGAGGATATGTGAGGGTGAGGGGGCTGAGGGGGTGAGGGTGAGGGGGTTTGAGGGTGAGTGAGGGTGTGTGAGGGTGTGAGGGTGAGTGAGGGTGTGTGAGGGTGAGTGAGGGTGTGTGAGGGTGTGTGCAGGTGTGTGAGGGTGAGGGTGTGTGAGGGTTAGAGTGTGTGAGGGCGAGGGGCGTGAGGTGGTGTGAGGGTGAGGGCATGTGAGGCTGAGGGGGTGTGAGGGTGAGGGAGTGTGGGGGTGTAAAGGTGAGTGTGAGGGTAAGGGGGAGTGAGGGTGAGGGGGTGTGAGGGTGAGGGTGTGTGTGAGGGTAAGGGGTGCGAGGGTATGGCGTGTGAGGGTTCGGGGGTGAGGGTTCGGGGGTGTGGGTGTGGGATTGTGAGGGTGAGCATGTGGGGTTCTGAGGGTGAGGGGGTGTGAGGGTGTGAGGGTGAGGGTGTAAGGGTGAGGGGTGTGAGGGTGAGGGTGTGAGGGTGAGGGGGTGTGAGGGTGAGGAGGTGTGAGGGTGAGGGAGGGTGAGGGTAACAGGGATGAGGGGGTGTGAGGGTGTGGGGGTGTGAGGGTAAGGATGTGTGAGGGTGAGGGTGTGTGAGGGTGAGAGGGTGTGTAAGGGTGTGTGAGGGTGAGGGCGTGAGGGGTGTGAGGGGGTGTGAGGGTTTCAAGGTGAGGAGGTGTGAGGGTGATAGGGTGAGAGGGTGTGTGAGGGTGAGAGGGAGTTTGAGGGTGAGGGTCTGGGGGTGTGAGGGTGAGGGTGTGTGAGGGTGAGAGGATGTGTGAGGATGAGTGAAGGTGAGGGTGTGTGATGGTGAGGGTGTGTGAGGGTGAGGGTGTCTGAGGGTGTGTGAGGGGGTGTGAGGGTGTGGGAGGGAGAGGGTGACAGGGGTTAGGGTGTGTGAGGGTGAGGGTGTGTGAGGGTGAGGGTGTGTGAGGGTTAGGATGAGGGGGTGTGAGGGTGAGGGGGTGTGAGGGTGAGGGGGTGTTGGGGTGTGATGGGGTGAGGGTGAGGGTGAGAGGGTTGTGAGGGTAAGGGTGTGTGGGTGTGCGGGTCAGTGAGGGTGTGTGAGGGTGGGTGAGGGTGAGTGATGGTGTGTGAGGGTGTGTGAGGGTGAGAGGGTGTGAGGGTGTGTGAAGGTGTAGGGGTGTGAGGGGGTGGGGTGAGGAGGTGTATGAGGGTGAGGGGTGAGGGTGAGGGTGTGTGGGGTGTGAGGGTTGAGGGTGAGTGAGGGTAAGAGGGTTGTGAGGGTGAGGGTGTGAGTGGGTGAGGGTGTAAGGGTGAGCGAAGGTGTGAGGGTGGGTGAGGGTGAGTGATGGTGTGTGAGGGTGTGTGAGGGTGTGTGAGGGTGAGAGGGTGTGAGGGGGTGAGGGGGAGGAGGTGTATGAGGGTGAGGGGTTGAGCATGAGGGGGTGTGAGGGTGAGGGTGAGGGTGTGTGAGTGTGAGGGTGTGTGGGGGTGTGAGGGGTTTCAATATCTCTTGGTCTGCCTTACAACCTGCAGAAATATTACTATTTAGTGGGCTGGTAATATGAGTTCTAAATGTTAAAAGCAGCAACAGAATTAGTTGGTGTTCGACCTGGCCCTCCAAGCCAGGTCACCCCAGATGTTTACCTTCCTTCGCTGAACACAGCTATGTTGGCTTTTAGGACTCTGTGCACATTCCTCCTGCTAATCACTGGTAAACTGAGTGTGCTTTCCCTTCAAAACAGGGTCATATTGGACTACACCTGACTGGTATTTTTATTTACTTGTAAAACCCTAGTACATGGTACTAAATGTACCCACTGCCTGTAAATTAAATGCTATTAGTGGGCTGTAGCACTCATTTTGCCCCCCTGTCCCCCACTAAGGTAGCACTGCAAAACATATCTTACGTCTGCCACTAAATCTGTAGTATAATTTTTAACTAAACTGCCATTCCAACCAGGCACAATAAGCCTTTTGCTAGGCCTAAGCATTCCTGTTTAATACTTATAAGTCACCCCTAAGGCAAGCCCTAATGGCACATAGGGCAGAGTGCAATTTATTTAAAAAGTAGCAAAGGTTTACTTCAGTTTTACATGCCCTGACAATGAGAATATCTTAAAGGCATGACTCACTGTCTCCCCTTTGTTACCCTAAACAGTTTTGAGCAAATATAGGAAAGAGTGAAGTTTAGACAAATGGGACATCCCTCACCTGCAGACTGGCACTGAAAATGTAAGTGGTACCCTCAAAACCTCTCATCAGAACATTCCTTGACCTGTGTAAGATTAAGAAGAAGAACTGCCCTGATATTTGAAGATGGAAGATCGGACCTGCTTGACTTGAGCTCAGGCTCCATGGAAATGACTCCAAGAGTTAGTTGACTGACCTCCTGTTTGGGCTACAGGGACAAGGCAACCTTCCAGGGGCCTCTCTGCAACTGCAAAGCTGACCAGCACCAACTGGGCCAGCCTGAGCCCTACTGCCGGCCTCTGCTGGAGTGAACGCTGATCCCTAATAGGTTCCCATCCAAGTCATGGAACCTTGGCTAGCATCAGAGTGTTCCCTCGTTATCCGAAACCACAAGTCCTGAGTCCCAGGTGAAGATTCTGAAGTTTTTGCCCACTCTGCGACTTTGAATGGACTCCTCATGTCACACGACACCCATCTGCAATGCCTGCCAACTTGAATCTCCTGCGATGACTTTCTCTTCATGTCCGCTCCTAGATCCAGCACCACGCAAAGAAACGATGGATGGAATGCTGAATGAATCAAACATTGACCCCCCACTCAAGAGATCTGGTTTAAATTCATCATTATTTTGCTTCCCATGCCATCCCAGTTTAGACACAGCAATATGCAAAACAGTCTTGACCCTGCTTTTCATGGGAACAGTCCTGTTGAATGGCCAAGCCAGGCCATCCTTGTAGCAGAAACAAGCATCCTAGTATCTGCTTAGGGGTATCACCCCTCGTCAGCCAGGCTAGCCTTAATCCAGTGGCACAGTGTGCAAGGGACCCATGCCTGGGCATACCCATCCTACGTATGGAGAAAAGTGCTATGCAAACAAATGATGGCTGGAGGGCTGAATTAATCTAAATCCATTGTTCCTTTGCTCACCATGCCACTCAGCTTAGACCCAGCCATATACAAATCAGTCTTGATCCTGCTCCTCATGGAAACTGTCCAGCCTGAACTTGCTAAATTTAGTTCAATTCCGTTCAGGAGTTCAGGCTGTAGCCTTGTCTAAAGTTTCCTATGGAAATGAACATGGAGAAAATGGATTTTGGGACCCTCCTTTTTTCTCGGCCCCCACTTGACAATTCACACCAAACCTTTCAAGACAGTAGCTGAACGGAGCACCTCATTAGTTTTGAAAATGTTGCGAAAATTCATCGAAGGGCCCCAAAGATATTGTAAAAAAAAACAATTTTTTTAGCCCCAGCATGCGTCTGCCTGGTTGGTTTGAGTGCAGGACACCTGAACATCGTTAGGCTGAGGAGGGGCGAGAGACCACCTGATGGGGAGTGGCCACGATATATAAATCTGTGCGTTTGGCCCCTCTGGAAGAAGCAGCCCATCGAAACCGGCACTGATGAAGCCATTTGAAGGCTGAAACGCATCTGCCTAAGCGTTTTATGGACCTCAGATACTTGTGCAAAACAAGAGCTATTAAAGCCTTTTTAATCTCCGGAGCTGAGTCGTCCCTTTTTTCCTACCTGGGAGAAAGTTTTGGTGTATATGTTTCGCCAGGAAGCAGGGCGCTGGTTGACGACCGCCCTCTCGGTCTGGAGCAACGCTGAGAGCCTTTGATTTCTGGTAGCTGAGTGAAACTACAACTCATCGCCCCACATACTTTGGGAGAGAGGAGGCAACACTGTTTGCCTGAGAAGGGGACATAGGAAGGCAAAATCATTCCAGGTACCTGTGGCGTCGTTAGGATCCATAGCCAACCAGTTGGGACCTCACATGTTGTTAGGAGATGCCTGTTCCCGTTAAGAAAGCTGGCGCTCGAGTACAAATCTACTTGAGCGGCACAAAAGGAAAGTAGGGACCACTTGCACTGTGCATGGTGCCGTTCGCAATGATTGCACAGTGCGGACAAGCATCCGGTACTGTCCAATCACTGCAAACAGCATTTTCCTATCATACTCCGCCACTCGCATAGCTCTGCGTGGTGCGGCGGAGATTTGTTTGCAGTTTGCATAGTGCCGCATAGTGCAACTCCGCAAACTCCGTCCAGGTTTAGTGCAGAGGCATTAGGCAGGTAATAAAGCAAAGATATATCAAACAATGTTGCTATCATAATACTTCATAATAAAAGCAACAGAAAATAGTGGCCAAAAATTATTACAACATGCAAAAAGTGTGCAAATTGCACACTGCACGCTTGGTTATGACAACCATTTTCAAATGGTTTAAAACATTGAAAAAAAAATAGCAATACTCCACAAGAATTTACAACAAATATAACTGTAAATTAGGAAACCCTTCCCATGAAGCACATGGTTAATTAACAATGTATGCTTTTTCATTAAAGTGTACAGAAAAGTGATGCATGGAATGTTTGAATTAATCTCATTCATTGGTAATTACTTGGGCTGCATCCCAATCCATCATTATTTTCCATACCCTGCCACTTCAGTTTGGATCCAACCTTATGCAAATCACTCTTGGCTCTACTCCAATGAGAACAGGCTAAGTTCTCCCTGAACCGGAACCAAGCAACCCAGGAGTGGTTTTACCCTGGTTAGGGCTCATCAAATAGGTATAGCTTTGTTCCTGTAACACAGTGTATGTCCAGACGTGGTTTCAGTGACACTGTGCCACTGGAACAAAGCTTACCTGAATTCGAAATCTTGTGGGAATTCCCATATTGAGGAACGATGACCTTTCTGCATTTTACTTAAGGATATTCCTGCTTCTTTTGTTTGTTGGAATTTCCCACACACCAGGATTCTCAACTCATCTTCCAACCTCTCCAGATTCTGTGTGTGTGACATCATCAGACATTGCCAAGGAGCAGAAATAGAAACATAACAAGCAGATGGTTGCTGATAGTGTCATAAGGGCTCCATTAGTGCTGCCTAGGAAACTGAGGCTAAGAGTTCTAGATCTCTGGTGCAGTGGTCACTTTCCTTGGAGACTTGGAAGGAGGCGGTTGGAGCTGTGTTAGCTTATGAGAGCTGCAATTTCTTTAAACACTGACATTTATTAGTGAGCTTGAATACTGCTACAGCTGGTAAGGTCATTTATGTGTTAGAATGCTTCACTGAGGGTCTTATTTAGAGGTTTGTGGATGGGATACTCTGTCAAAAGGTGACAGATACTTCTTCCCCTATGTTACAAGTGCTTTAGATTATAATACACTTGGAATTTGATGGATGGGATATCTGTGATGTTTTGAATCTAAAACATTATGTTAATTTTAAACTTAAATAGAATCTAGACATTGTGCTACCTCCAAAGGCCTGTGTATTTTCAGAATCCATGCGCACTTACATAAACACACACACATACTGGGGACAAATGATGAAACTTTACGTTAAAGTTCTGTTTATGCATTAGGGGAATAGACGTGAGGTAATGTGGTTTTAGGTTAGAGGTTTAGGGGATAATAGTTAAGATTTTGAGGTACAGATTAAAGTGTTAAGGGTTTTGGGCTTAATGTTAAGGAGTGAAAAGGTTAGGAGTTAGGGTTATGACGGTTACAGGTGCAAGGGTTTAATATTGTGAGACATACGGTATTAGGATTGACACTTTTAGGTGTAGGGTTAATGGATTAGGGGAATAGAGATTAACACATTGAGTATAAGGTATAGGGTTTAAGGGTATGAGGTAAGTATTTCAGGAATCTTTTTAAGGTTATGGTGAAGAGGGTTAAAATTGTGGATTTAGGATTAAAGAAACCCTGCTGTTATGTTTCTTTAATAATATAGAGGAACATGTTTTACATATGAGGTATGCTAATGAGTATTTCTAGAAATTATATTAATCTGCATGAAAAATATGCAGGTTTACTTTTCATAGTAACATTGCACTCAATTTATTTCAATGGAACACACATGACTTTCCAGGCATCTATTTCTCAGTAAACAATGTGAATTATCTAGGTACACAAACACATACACTCAAACACTTACCTCTTGAGTATGTAGTTTGATTGTTATCTATAATATTTCCTATGACAATCATAGATGTCTCTCCGATCCTCTTCTTTTTTTAGCTTTAAACTAAGTACCCATAGAATTGTGTTCACTAAGCACCAGTTTAGATGATTTCTCATTTCAAAAAAAGTATATTATTTATGTTTGCATGTTTAATTTTTTTGTGATTGGTTGTGTTTGCTTGTGTATTTTCAAAACATCTATAAAGGTGGTAATTGAGCTTGAAGTGTTTTAATTGTTACGGGCTGAAGTCTGTACATATTACGACATACCTAATTTATGAAATTCTTTCATTGTCAAACATTTCCTTAGTGGTTCACAGTTGATGTTTTGAAGTGAAAACTACTTTTGTTGATTTATTGTCCTCAAAATTTTACAGGCATCTCTAGTTTTTGCTTAGCTATTTTGTTTTCTGGTAAATTGTGTTTGCTGCTGCACTGTTGGGCTGGTATTGTTGTTATTAAACTCTGCTCTTCCTTCTGTCTGTTCATGTGAGCCTTGTGTTTGAGGGCTGTCAGGCTGTACACCTGTGTTATGAACTTGGGTATTGGTGAGGTATAGGAGAAAAACATACAGGCTGTGGGGAAAAGAAGAAAAATTATTTGTGTTCTGTTCAAACACTATTTACCATCTAGAGATATCTTATATGTGTTGACATTAAGGCTGGGCTTGTCGACCTATCAATTAGAACAAGCATTTGCAATGCAATAGGTCTCGCATTAGGAAAGTTTGAGGTATTGGTATTGTAAATTACAATTTTTTTTAATTTATGTTTTGTTTTTGAAAATAGCGAAATTAATAGCTTTGTCATTTACAATGACAATAGTTATAACTTTTGCAAATGTGACACCTATAGCATTTGTAATGCAATATGTGTTGTATTTACGTGACTTACATGTGTTGATATTACAAATAACAATGGCTTTTAAGTTTTTTTTCATTAATTAATACTTAAATGAAAGTTATTGTACCTTATAATGGCAATAGCTTAAAATTTTGTAAATAACTTTTGTGAAGATTATGTTCAGTGCATTTTATTGTGACGAAAATCCAAGAACAGAAGTGAAATATTAACATCTTTTTGTTACAATTGTAATAAAGCTTGAAACATTGAGCGAACATATTTGAACCAGGTGTTGTTGAATGGTTGCACAGATTCATGCTGTGGTGGCGCTGAGTGATGTTGTGATGGCGAACGTGTGATGCTGTGGCGTTCAGTGATGCTGTGGTAGCGCATAGTGATGTTGTGGTGCCCATGAGTGATGCTGTGGTGGTGCGGAGTGATGCTGTATGCTATGCTATGTTTTGTTTTGCTAACCAATGTTTTGTTTTGTCATGCTATGCTATGTTTTGCTATCCTATGCTTTGATTTGTTATGCTATGCTGTGTTTTTTATGCTATGCTATGTTTAGTTTTGCTGTCCTCTGCTTTCTTTTGTTATGCTATGCTATGTTTTGTTGTGTTTTGTTTTGTTATGTTTTGTTATGCTATGTTTTGTTATGCTATGCTACGTTTTGTTGTGTTTTATTATACTATGCTTTGTTTTGCTATGCTATGTTCTGTTATGCTATGTTTTGTTATGCTATGCTATGCTATGCTATGCTTTGTTATGCTATGTTTTGTTATGCTATGCTAAGCTTTGTTTTGTTATGCTATGCTATGTTGTGTTTTGTTATGCTATGCTATGTTTTGTTGCGTTTTGTTATGCTATGCTATGTTTTGCTATGCTTTGCAATGCTATGTTTTGTTATGTATGCTATGTTTTGCGGTGTTTTGTTATGCTATGCTATGTTTTGTTTTGTCATGCTATCCTATGCTTTGATTTGTTATGCTATGCTGTGTTTTTTTATGCTATGCTATGTTTTGTTATGCTATGCTGTGTTTTGCTATGCAATTCTTTGTCATGCTATGCTATGTTTTGTTATGCTATGCTATGTTTTGTTGTGTTTTATTACGCTATGCTTTGTTTTGCTATGCTATGTTTCGATATACTATGCTATGCAGCTTTTTTGTGTTGGTAAGCTATGTTTTGCTATGCTATTATATGTTTTGTTTTGCTATGCTATGCTTTGTTGTGTTTTGTTAAGCTATGCTATGTTTTGTTATGCTATGTGTTGTTGTGTTTTGTTATACTATGTTTTGTTGTGTTATGCTATGTTTTGTTATGCTATGCTATGTTTTGTTTTGTTATCCTATGCTTTGTTTTGTTATGCTATGCTATGTTTAGTTTTGCTATCCTATGCTTTGTTTTGTTATGCTATGCTATGTTTAGTTTTGCTGTCCTCTGCTTTCTTTTGTTATGCTATGCTATGTTTTGTTGTGTTTTGTTATGTTTTGTTATGCTATGTTTTGTTATGCTATGCTACGTTTTGTTGTGTTTTATTATACTATGCTTTGTTTTGCTATGCTATGTTCTGTTTTGCTATGTTTTGTTATGCTATGCTATGCTAAGCTTTGTTATGCTATGTTTTGTTATGCTATGCTAAGCTTTGTTTTGTTATGCTATGCTATGTTGTGTTTTTTATGCTATGCTATGTTTTGTTGCATTTTGTTATGCTATGCTATGTTTTGCTATGCTTTGCAATGCTACGTTTTGTTATGTATGCTATGTTTTGTGGGGTTTTGTTATGCTATGGAATGTTTTGTTATACTATGCTATGTTTTGTTGTTATGCTATGTTTTGTTCTGCTATGTTTTGTTGTGTTTTGTTATGCTATGCTATGTTTTGTTATACTATGCTATGTTTTGTTGTGTTTTGCTATGCTATGTTTTGGTATGCTATGTTTTGTTATGCTATGCTATGTTTTGTTGTGTTTTGCTATGCTATGTTTTGTTTTTCTATCCTATGATTTGTTTTGTTATGCTATGCTATGTTTTGTTATGCTGTGCTGGTGAGGGTGTGTGTGAAGGCGAGTGAGGGGGTGTGATGGTGGGGGTGTGTGAGGGTGAGAGTGTGTCAGGGTGAGGGTGTGTGAGGTTGAGGGTGTGTGAGTGAGGGTGTGAGGGTGATGGGGTGTGAGGGTGAGGGTGTGAGGGTGAGGGGGTGTAAGGGTGAGGGGGTGAGGTTGTGCGAGGGTGAGGGTGTGAGAGTGAGTTAGGGTTTGTGAGGGTGAGAGGGGGTGAGGTGGTGTGAGGATATGTGAGGGTGAGGGGGTGTAATGGCCAGATTCTCAGACCAGATAGAACCAGCTCACTGAGCAACACCAACCTGGCCAAAACGCAACCACCTCCCTCCTCAGGACCATCTATCCAGGCACATGGGTACCTACCTGAGGATGGGGAACTCGCAATATACAAGCTCATATCATCAGAAACACCACTAAATCTATAGGGATACTAAGAATACTCACTGATTACTAAGGACATCTATGCCCTACACCACACTCATACCTTATAGTCTCGCGACCACATGGGTCCAGACTAACCTACCCTGGGGCAGTTCTGATTATCTACCATTACGCACCAGTATCCTCCCTGGTGTTCTCATTACACACATGGGTCTGCAGCCCCAGTGCTCTCATTTATATCTGGTCTACAATCCGGCAGACTTCCACGCTGGTATTCCCCCCCAGCGCTCTCACTTACACACGGCCCGCAATCTGGCAGACCTCCACACCGTCTCCTTCCGGTGCTCTCACTTAACACAAGCCACAATCCTGTGGCTATACACACTGACCACAATCAGTGCTCTCATTAACGCCACTTACCAATGACGACCACTTTCCTATGAATACCTTCAGCTCTCTGTCTCTCTATGTTGGGAAGTATCTCTCTCTATTCACTAAGGGTTTGCTACTACACTAATAGAAATTGGTATAAACTTTATCCCTTAGTTGCAGGTTTCCTATCTCCCTACTTACCTGATCAGGGGTAACATCTGTTCAGACGAAGCTCCCCCCACTGTATGGGGACAAAGGATATACACCACACTAGTTCACTAATTAAATGGGGTCATTTATTGTAACAATAATAAAGTACACATATACAAAACTATGGGGTCTCTATAACTAGCAGTAACTTTAACACACCGCTGAAAGAAAAGGATTAGACATACAATTTATCTGCGGGGTAACAGGAACTTTTAACACACCGCTGAAAGGGAAAAGATTAGCAATACAATAGCCTAGGGAATAAAGACAAGATTAAGATGTAAGTGTAAAGTAAACTAATATGACAGGACCGATATCACCTGATTAGTGTGAAGTCTTGTTCTAGCTGTCATCTGGGTTCCTCTCTCGTCTGTGCCTTGGCTCATCTCAGACTCTCTCTCTCTCCTGCACTCTTGGATACACCTCTGCGCTGATCACTTTGCACTGGACTCCTCTCCCCCACGAACTGTCTCCACCTTCCAACTTCAGTCTAATGGTTTCTGCCGCTCTGACTCGTTCGCTCCACTAGCTTGTTCACTCTGTTTTAAATGTCTCTGTGCCAATGTCCAATTAACTCCAGCTGCTCCCACAGGTTAATCCACGATCTCTTCTCAGTCTCTTCTAAAAGGCATTACTTCAGACTCCAGCTATTCACACCTCCTCCTGATAAGTTACTGCTTCTGACTGCTTCCTTCAGTTCCAGCTCACTGACTGGCTGTTTGTCTTCTCTCTGTTCCAAGCATGTCCTGTCTCTTCTCCTCTTGCAATTCCACTCCTCCAACTCTACAAACACTCTCTGCTCCTCCAATTCAACTCAGCTCTCTCTAGCTTGAACCCCCTCTCTCTCCTACTCCAACAGCTCCTCACTCTTCTACCACTCCAGCTTGACTCCTCTCCGCTCCTCCAATTCCACTCGACTCTCTGACTCCGCCTCTGCACTTCACTGATATAGAATGCTGTTTCCTCATGGAAAGTTCCAGCCAGCAGCTTCCTCCCACCAATCCCATGCACCAGGCTCCTTGCGCTAGACGCTCCCACAGTGACCAGTCTGCTTGTTTCGTCTAGAGACCTGAGCCCAGGAACAATTCCTGATTAGATTCAGCTCTGGCCGGTTCTCTCCGGTTCGCTTATGGCGAACAACAGCTTTAACTATAAACTTTACCTTTACTCTAAAAGCCTCTCAGCTCCACCAAGATGGAGTCCCTCTAATTCTAGGCCTGTAGGCCTGAAAGGGATGAAATACCTCTTAGCTCTGTCAGAATACCTACATAAACCATAATATAAAGTTAGGACCACAGGATCCAACCTCTACTATAAGCAAGTATGTCAAAGCCAATAGGCAATAGACAGATTAGAGTCAAGAATAAGGGATCTATCATCATATTAAGCAGCTATCCTCTTCTAGGTCTGGAAGAAAGGGCTTAAAAGGGCCAACACAAGCTAAGAATACCTATCCTAGATGTTAGCAAGATTAAAGTCTATATCACTGCTAAATAGAGCCAAAAACCCTGCCAAGACAGGGGGGTGAAGGTGTGAGGGTGAGGGGGTGTGAGGGTGAGTGAGGGTGTGTGAGGGTGAGTGAGGGTGTGTGAGGGTGTGTGCAGGTGTGTGAGGGTGTGTGAGGGTGAGAGTGTGTGAGGGTGAGGGGCGTGAGGTGGTGTGAGGGTGAGGGGATGTGAGGGTGAGGGGGTGTGAGGGTGAGGGAGTGTGGGGGTGTAAATGTGAGTTTGAGGGTGAGGGGGAGTGAGGGGGAGGGGGTGTGAGGGTGAGGGTGTGTGTAGAGGGTGAGGGGTGCGAGGGTGTGGGGTGTGAGGGTTAGGGGGGTGAGGGTGAGGGGGTGAGGGTGTGGGTGTGGGATTGTGAGGGTGAGCATGTGGGGTTCTGAGGGTGAGGGGGTGTGAGGGTGAGGGTGTAAGGGTGAGGGGGTGTGAGGGTGAGGGTGTGAGGGTGAGGAGGTGTGAGGGTGAGGGAGGGTGAGGGTAACAGGGATGAGGGTGTGTGAGGGTGAGGGTGTGAGGGGTGTGAGGGGGTGTGAGGGTGTCAAGGTGAGGAGGTGTGAGGGTGAGAGGGTGTGTGAGGATGAGAGGGTGAGTGAGGGAGTTTGAGGGTGAGGGTCTGGGGGTGTGAGGGTGAGGGTGTGTGAGGGTGAGAGGGTGTGTGAGGCTGAGTGAAGGTGAGGTTGTGTGATGGTGAGGGGTGTGAGGGTGTCTGAGGGTGTGTGAGGGTGAGGGGGTGTGAGGGTGAGGGAGGGAGAGGGTGACAAGGGTTAGGGTGTGTGAGGGTGAGGGGGTGTGAGGGTGAGGGTGTGTGAGGGTGAGTGTGTATGAGGGTGAGGGGGTGTGAGGGTGATAAGGGCTGTGAGGGTGTGAGGGTGAGGGGGTGTGAGGGTGAGAGGGTGCCTGAGGGTGAGAGGGTGTGTGAGGGTGAGAGGGTGAGTAAGGGTGTTTAAGGGTGAGGGTGTGGGTGTGAGGGTGTGTGAGGGTGAGGGGCTGTGATGGGGTGTGAGGGTGAGGGGGTGTGAGGATGTGAGGCAGGGTGAGGGGATGTGGGCGTGAGAGGGTTTGTGAGGGTGTGTGAGGGTGAGAGTGTGTGAGGGTTAGCATGAGGGGGTGTGAGGGGTGAGGGGGTGTGAGGGTGAGGGTGAGGGGGTGTGAGGGTGAGGGGGTGTTGGGGTGTGATGGGGTGAGGGTGAGAGGGTTGTGAGGGTAAGGGTGTGTGGGTGTGAGGTCAGTGAGGGTGTGTGAGGGTGAGAGGTTGTGAGGGTGTGTGAAGGTGTAGGGGTGTGAGGGGGTGGGGTGAGGAGGTGTATGAGGGTGAGGGGTGAGGGTGAGGGGATGTGAGTGTGAGGGTATGTGGGGGTGTGAGGTTTGAGGGTGAGTGAGGGTGAGAGGGTTGTGAGGGTGAGGGTGTGAGTGGGTGAGGGTGTAAGGGTGAGCGAGGGTGTGTCAGGGTGAGGGATGGTGTGTGAGGGTGTGTGAAGGTGTAGGCGTGTGAGGGGGTGAGGGTGAGGAGGTGTATGAGGGTGAGGGGGTGAGCGTGAGGGGGTGTGAGGGTGAGGGTGAGGGTGAGGGGGTGTGAGTGTGAGGGTGTCTGGTGGTGTGAGGGGTTTCAATATCTCTTGGTCTGCCTTACAACCTGCAGAAATATTACTATTTAGTGGGCTGGTAATATGAGTTCTAAATGTTAAAAGCAGCCACAGAATGAGTTGGTGATCGAACTTGCCCTCTAAGCCAGGTCACCCCAGATTTTTGCCTTCCTTCGTTGAACACAGTTATGTTGGCTTTTAGGACTTTGTGCACATTGCTCCTGATAATCACTGGTAAACTGATTGTGCTTTCCCTTTAAAACAGAGTAAAATTGGCCTACACCTGACTGGTACATTTAATTTACTTGTAAAACCCTAGTACATGGTACTAAATGTACCCACTGCCTGTAAATTAAATGCTACTAGTGGGCTGTAGCACTCATTGTGCCCCCCTCTCCCCCACTAAGGTAGCACTGCAAAACATATCTTACTTTTGCCACTAAATCTGTAGTACAGTTTTTAACTAAACTGTCATTTCAACCAGGCACAACATGCCTTTAGCTAGGCCTAAGCATTCTTGTTTAATACTTATAAGTCACCCCTAAGGCAAGCCCTAATAGCTCATAGGGCAGGGTGCAGTGTATTTAACATGTAGCAATGGTTTACTTCAGTTTTACATGCCCTGATAATGAAAATATCTTAAAGGCATGATTCACTGTCTCCCCTTTGTCACCCTGGACAGTTTTGAGCCAAATATAGGAAAGAGTGAAATTTAGACAAATGGGACGTCCCTCACCTGCAGACTGGCACTGAAAATAAAAGTGGTACCTTCAAAACCTCTCAACAGAACACTCCTTGACCTGTGTAAGATTAGGAAGAAGAACTGTCCTGCCATTTGAAGATGGAAGATTGGACCTGCTTGACTTGGACTCAGGCTCCATGGAAGTGACTCCAAGAGTCAGGTGACTGACCTCCTGTTTGAGCTAAAGGGACAAGGCATGCTTCCAGGAGCCTCCCTGTAACTGCAAAGCTGACCAGCACCAACTGGGCCTGCCTGAGCCCTGCTGCCGGCCTCTGCTGGAGTGAACTCTGATCCCCAGTAGGTGCCCATCCAAGTCATGGACCCTTGGCTAGCATTAGAGTGTTCCCTTCTTGCCTGAAACCGCAAGTCCTGAGTCCCAGGTGAAGATTCTGAAGTTTTTGGCCACTGTGCGACTGCGAATGGACTCCTCATGTCACCCGACAATCATCTGCAATGCCTGCCAGCGTGATTCTCCTGCGACGACCTGTTCTTCATGTCCGCTCCTAGATCCAGCACCACGCAAACAAATGATGGATGGACTGCTGAATGAATCAAACATTGATACCCACTCAAGAGATCTAGGTTAAATTTATCGATATTTTGCTCCCAATGCCATCCCAGTTTAGACACAGCCATATGCAAAACAGTCTTGACCCTGCTTATCATGGTAACAGTCTAGACCAAACTGAAAAGCCAGGCCATCCTTGGACCAGACACAAGCATCCTAGGACCGATTTTGGAGTATCACCCCTCATCAGCCATGCTAGCTTCAATCCAGTGCGACAGTGAGCAAGGGACCCATGTCTGGGCATACCCGTCCCACTTTGGGTGAAAAGTGTTATGCATCAAATGATGGCTGGAATGCTGAATTAATCAAACATTCAGCCCCATTCAAGGGTTAAATCCATTGTTCCTTTTCTCACCATGCCACCCCTGCTTAGACCCAACCATATACAAATCAGTCTTGATCCTGCTCCTCATGGAAACAGTCCAGCCCGAACTGTCAAGCAAGGCCTTCTCTGGACCAGAAGCAAGCATCCTAGGACCGGTTTCGGGGTATCACCCCTCATCAGCCAAGCTAGCTTGAATCCAGTGGCACAGTCAGCAAGGAACACACATCTGAGCGTACTCATCCAACTTAACGTGAAAAGTTCAGAGCAAACAAATGATGGACGGAATGCTGAATGAATCAAATGTTGACCCCCAGTCAAGTGATCTGGGTTATAGCCATCGTTATTGTGCTCACTATGTCATCCCAGTTTAGACCAAGCCAACTGCAAAACAGCCTTGAACCTGCGTCTCATGGTAACAGTCTAGACCAAACTGAAAAGCCAGGCCATCCTTGGACCAGACACAAGCATCCTAGGACCAATTTCGGAGTATCACCTCTCATCAGCCATGGTAGCTTCAATCCAGTGCGACAGTGAGCAAGGGACCCATGCCTGGGCATATCCGTTTCACTTAGGGTGAAAAGTGCTATGCAAACAAATGATGGAAGGAATGCTGAATGAACCAAACATTCATCCCCAGTTAAGAAATGTGGGTTAAAGCCATTGCCCTTTTGCTCTCCATGCCATGCCAGTTTAGATCCAGCCATATACAAATCAGTGTTGATCCTGCTTCTCATGACAACGGTCCAGCCTGTACTGTCAAGCAAGGCCTTCCTTGGACCAGAAAAAAAGTATCATAGGGCCAATTTCAGAGCATCACCCGTCATCAGCTAGGCTCGCTTAAATACAGTGGCACAGTCAGTAAAGGACACACATCTAGGCTTACTCATCCCACTTACGGCAAAAGTGCTCAGCAAACAAATGATGGACGGAGAGCTGAATGAATCAAACATTCACTCCCAGTCAAGATAACCAGCATCAGCACAGTAGACTGCAATGACTGCCAAAGAGAAGCTCTAGCAACATCAATAGATTTGGGATTTGTCTTGCGTTGTGTTACCACTTTATTACTTTGTTTGCGTGCTGCATAAGTACTATACACATTAACCCTATCTTAAGCATAAGTGATCTTGTGCCAAGGCACCAGAGGGTAAGCACAGGTTTACTTAGTGACTTTTGTGGTTAACCAGACAAGGATTGTTTATTACTTGAGTGGTGCTTCCACCCCTCTCACTCAGTTTCTAACGCTTGGTCAGTTTAAATTAATTGTTTATGAATGAAGCCAAAGCAGAGTTATCAGTACATGCCTGGAAGGTCTCTCAGGTGCAAGGAATTGTTTTAAATGAGCCCACATGGATGACCTCAGAATGGGGCAGTGACGCAGGGTTTTCAATTATCTCTATCCAGACCTTTTCAAATGATTGTCGCTAATGGTGCTTAAATCAGACATTTTAACATAACACTCTTAGGCTAAACAAGACCATAGGAATTTCATGTGCACCTTGCAAAGAAAAGTTATTGCATCAAAATGCCATCATCAATTGGATATTTTCCCCAAAATAATTTAGCCATAAGGGACACTTAACAGTTCTTCAAATTTAAGTTGAACCACAAAGGGCCATCACCCTTTACATGTTGTTTTGTTCCTATTAGCGGAATATTATTTATAGTGAAATTATCTGTTTAACCCACTAATACATTTTGAAGCTGATTATTGAATTAGGTCTCTTGCAATTTCTCATGCATCAACTAAACATTTCGGACTAGCGATCATTTAACACAACTGCCATGTTTTGCACGCAGCGGTCCTAGTAGCATCCAATAGATGATGAGATGGAAGCTTGAGTTGTCTATGATCAGGACTGGACTGAGAACCAAAACAAGACAAAGTGCTTGGCGGACCGCCTGGGGGGTTAGGGGTGCGACCGACCTGTTTGCCAGTGCAGGTTTCGGACGATTTTGTTACAGGGTCCAATATTATAGCTGTGCTGCAAAAACGGCCCTGTAACAAAAACAACACCTCACAGGCCAAAAACCATCGCTCACACTGGTGGCCACCCGGGGAAAAAACTAGTGCCCGCTACGCCCAGTCTGGCCATGTCTGTGGTGCATCTCAGAACCCTGAGGCAAAAGCCATTGCCTTACTCACTGATAAGCCTGGTATTTTGCCTCCCACCACACCTCTCTTTAAATCTTTCTCCTGCCAAAATATAAAAACATTATTCCTGACCTCTGGCTACCCTACCACATTTCTCTCTAGAGCTTTCATTTCCTTCCTTGCTCCAAGTTGTGCTCTCTGCTCTTCATCCAATGCTGACAGGCTCTCTGAGAGCCATGGCAGGATAACCTGGAACTGATTTATCAGTTTGCAACAGTATGAAACAACTTTTTTCTCCCAGTTTTTCTGTCATAGCATTAACAGGATTTGGAATTCGGTATTCATGCTAATGGCTCTCCCTTATAGTCATACATAGCAAAATATAAATGGCTGGAGAACAAGTCACATAACAGACTAGATATTTCACAGAGTCAGGTCAGCGGTAAAATGTTTGAGTCTGGTGCGCAAGGCACAAACATTTATTTATAAAGTTTTGTACAGCGCCAAAGTGACCCTTACGGGTATCAGAGCGCTTCACAATTTTGGGTAAGAGGGATACAGTATTGGGAGGCAAAATAATCATTACATAATTATGCAAGACACGTGCAGGACTCCTGTAGATGTTGGAACTCATCACATATGGGTACAGTAATGGGTGAGGAACATTCGAACATATGTATGTACAGTGCATGTTAACGATGTTGTTCACAATGTGTGTGAGTAGCTTCTGAATGTAAGTCTGAATATCTTTTCCCACTCAAGCAAGACCTTGAATCCTAATGTTGCAGCAGGGGAACATCCTTTACAACGCAACTTTTACAACGCACTACCATTACGATGCAACTTTTACAACGCAAGTTATTACAACGCATTGCGCTGGGGGGCGCTCTAGGATAGGGAATAGTTTAATTACTATCCAACACCTTCCCTACTATCCATGGGGACTGGAGTTGGAATAGTAAATTAAACTATTCACTATCCAGGGCCCCGCAACGCAAGTCGTTGTAACGACTTGCGTTGTAAAACCTGCGTCGTAATGGCATGCGTTGTAAAAGCATGCGTTGAAGCGTCATACATCCGTTGCAGCAAGATGGGCTTTCCAGATCCCCTTGCTCTAAAGCTTTTTACCCTTTGATAACACTCCAGATTGTGCCGACTTCATCATTTATTGGTTAAAGAAACTTTTGGAGGAAGTCGTGTGATATTTGACTTAATTGATTGATTATCCAGCCAACAGTTGTTAGCCCAGCTGTTTAGTTTGTTGCCCACTACTAAGTTTGATTTTATCCGCGTTAAGCACCGGATAGGAAACAGACTCAAAAGAAGTCAAAAGGCCTAAAAGAATCAGGAATGCAACAGATGGAGGGCATCCAACAGGGACGTCAAGACTTAATCAGAGGAGTGCATTGGTCTAAAACCGGATTGTTGCAGGCTGAGCAATTATTTTCCAAATAACTTGATAACTGATTATTAGCCAGGCTTTGCATCAGTTTGGTGGCAAACGATAAAAATTATACAGGTCGGTAATTGACGTCAACTTTAATTATGCTCCAAAGGCAGCAGTATTTTCCCACCCATTAGGTACCTGCCCTGATACATTATTCTGTAAGTTTAATTCAAATAATTTCACAAACTGTGTGAATGATCTTCATCTTTCAGATATCCCGAAGAGATCATGATAATATCTCTTTCAGCTTCTCAATTAGCTCTTCCTATTTTATAGGCTTAAAACGCATAAAAGTGCAACCTCCACCCTCCAACCCACCCTCCACACTGCAACTCCACACTCCAACTCCACCTTCCAACTCCACCCTCCACCCTCCAACTCCAACTCCAACTCCACCCTCCAACTCCACCCGCCAACTCCAACTCCACCCTCCGACTCCAACTGCACCCTCCAACTCCACCCTCCAACTCCACCCTCCAACTTCACCCTCCAACTCCACCCTCCAACTCCAACTCCACCCTCCAACTCCAACCTCCACCCTCCAACCCACCCTCCACCACCCAACTCCACCCTCCAAATCCACCCTCCAACTCCACCCTCCATCACTCAGGAACACCACCATATCCCTCAGGGACACCACCACATCACTCAGGGGCACCACCACATCACTCAGGGGCACCACCACATCACTCAGGAACACCAACACATCACTCAGGGACACCACCACATCACTCAGGAACACCACAACATCATTCAGGGACACCACCACATCACTCGAGGACACCACCACATCACTCAGGGACACCACCACATCACTCTAGGAATACCACCACATCACTCTGGGAATACCACCACATCACTCAGGAACACCACCACATCACTCAAGGACACTACCACATCACTCTGGGACAACACCACATCACTCGGGGACACCACCACATCACTCAGGGACACCACCACATCACTCTGGGACACCACCAATTCACTCTGGGACACCACCACATCACTCTAATACACCACCACTTCACTCAGGGACACCACCACATCACTCAGGAACACCACAACATCATTCAGGGACACCACCACATCACTCGAGGACACCACCACATCACTCAGGGACACCACCACATCACTCTAGGAATACCACCACATCACTCTGGGAATACCACCACATCACTCAGGAACACCACCACATCACTCAAGGACACTACCACATCACTCTGGGACAACACCACATCACTCGGGGACACCACCACATCACTCAGGGACACCACCACATCACTCTGGGACACCACCAATTCACTCTGGGACACCACCACATCACTCTAATACACCACCACTTCACTCAGCCCAACCACATCATCACTCAGCACCACCAATTCACTCTGGGACACCACCACATCACTCTAATACACCACCACTTCACTCAGCCCAACCACATCATCACTCAGCACCACAACAGCACTGTCCTTGCTTGCTACCAACAAGCATTGCCATAGCCAATAGGACCCTCCAACTCCAACTCCACTCTCGAACTCCACCCTCCAACTCCAACTCCAACTCCACCCTCCAAATCCACCCTCCAACTCCACCCTCCATCTCCAACTCCACCCTCCAACTCCACCCTCCAACTCCAACTCCGCCCTCCAACTCCATCTCCACCCTCCAACTCCACCCTCCAACTCCAACTCATTGAACTCTCACAATACGTCTGTCCTCACATCCAGTTCAAAGATATACACACACACAAATAACCCATACAGGGGCACTGGGTGGCCTGCATTCATAAAATATCACTGTCACCTAAGCATGGGCGGAAAATCCGTTCCGCTCGCGGATTTTGCGGATTTTCGGTAAATTCGCAATCCGCGAACGCTCGCGAATTTACCGAAAATCCGCAAATTCGCACGCAGCGGATTTTTTTTTCTTGGTGATACAATTTTGTGGCGTGCGGTGTAAGTTCGCAATTGCGAACATGTAGGTGCGGCGGGCAGCAACAATCTCGCACTCGCGAAATTATAAAATTAGCAATTCTGCACAAGAAATCCACTAGCAAGCAGCATAGACCTTCTGAAAATGATGATTTTTATCAGAATAACTCCTCAGGTTGACATTTGCCTGCCCTTTTTTGGATTTGAGGCCTTTTGACTTTCTTTGGATCACTTTTGGATTAGAAATAAACTTTCACAAGTAAGTTTGTTGGCATTACATTTGCTGTTCTGCAGAAAAACGAGTTTTGCTAAACTGAAAGCACTCAGCAGCAGGTGCAAAAGTTCAAATTCATCATTAGTAACCATTCCCTGTAGTGCTTCCTGACTGGGGCCCCTCCAGAGTTCAGTTGCTAGTTGCAACAATTGTATGACCCTGCTCTGACCCTCACAGCCGGATCATAGAATAGCTACAAGTAGGCCACAAAGGTCCTGGAAAAAAAAATTGCACTGCAACAGAAAGCAAATTACAGATAAGGAAGCAGGTGCAGACTGGAATTTTAAAACAGTGACACATTAATAAATCAACCCCAAATTAATTCATGTCAGTTGAAGCAGGACAGGTGTGCTTGCTTTTTCCCCCCATAATCTACAGTGATGATGAACCAGAGGGTGGCATTGATGTACCAGAGGGTGGCATGGGTGAAACAGAGGGTGGCAGTGGTGAAACAGAGGGTGCTGGGAACCTGTGATGATGAACCAGACGTAGAAACAACATAATCGCGACCGTTGCGAGCCGACATGTAAGTTCGCAATTGCGAACTGGTACAAAACCCTCGCGAACTGGCAGAAATCCTTGCGAACACAAAAAAAAAATCCACGAAAATTCGCGGATTTTGCGGATTGCGAGTTCGCAAATCCGCAAATTCGCGAATGCCAGATTGGCAAAATTCGCCCATGCTTACTCTCACCCACACATCCATTCTGCGAACAGGAGGAGTGTAATGCTCCCCTACAAGTCTCTTATGCCAACTACAATCCCTCCAAGAGATCTGCCCATTCCTTATTTTGATTCATCTACATACTTACTCCAGTAACTTATAAATTAGTTGATTAGGTAATTTTAAAGGCTTTTTGAACAGCCTAGGTGCCAGCTTGAGCTGTTCTTACCATCTATTTCCTTCATACTTATACAATTAACTTGCAACTTGAAAAGCAACCAAAAATATGTTTAAACAATGACGCTGTAGTAGACAGAGAATAGTTGTGTCACAAGCAGGTGATCTTTTAGGGCATTATTCTCATATAGCAAAATGAAGCTGATTCCATGTAACAAAAGCACTTTCGATAGTTAAAAATCATTTACAAGGTTCCATAGGGCCAACATGTTTCATCCGAAGAATAGACAATTTTTTAGTAGTCACTTATAGAAAGGAAGTGTGACTTGATGAAAATGTGAATCCCCACAGTTTCTGATATAGGCCAATCCTTTTATGAAAACAGTAACTTAAGGTCTGGGTTTTAGGGATGAGAAGTGAGGAATTCTTTTGTACAGCACATTGCAGTGAAGGTGTTTTCTCATTCTCTTTGGTGAAATGATATTGAAATATTTTGGTATTTGGGGATTTAGTATAACGACAGCATAGGTGAGAGTCAAGTTTTCTTTTCTCCTCTCGCCTCCCCTGAACTGAACCCTGGATATAGAGATAATGTTCTTTCTCTTATTATCCCTTTTAGACATCAAAAATTATTCATGTTAAAAAATAAGGTTGTAGTTCACAGACCCGTCTTGAATCTCCAGTGTTTATAAAGCATATATTGTATACTGTTTCCTACTATGGGAGGCTATGCCACTGACCTCCGACTTTCACAGCTCATGGAATCCTTTGCTCTGAAATTATTGTGACAACTGAAGTTCTTGACTCAACTCATTACTTTTCTTTCTTGATTCCTAGTTAATTGTCTACAGTCTGGTTGAGTGAGCACCATCAACCACAGTTGAAATTTGAATTTTACTCAATTCAGGATGTCCAGCAATGTGAGTTTTGATTTCATGCCTGTAAGTGTAAATGAGGTATTATGCTTAGTTGTCATTATCAGGGTTTGAGTTTCTGAAATAGAGATGAGTACTGCTATTTGAGTGAAAATTCACATGTTAAGTCCCGATTCTAAAAAAAGCTGCAGGTGAACAAAGGTAAAACATAAGACATGCAATCTTTCAAAACAGGAGAGGAAACAATATAGCGTCACCTACTAAAAACACAGGGAGCGAGAAGAGTTTTTGTAGTGACCTTTGAACTATGTTTTTGTTTGATGACTGAGAAATGATCGGACCTAAATATATGGGAGCAGATTTACAATCCCCATGTGCCGCGGTGCATCTAGTTGCATGAGGCACTTGTGGCGTAGCCTGCTGAGTGATATTTACAAGCACAGGTAAAGTCATTCTGCGTGACTTAACCTGTGCTCTTCAGTATCGCCCCAGTTCATGCAACACTTTGCGTGTTAGGGGCGGGACATGGGTGTTGATATGGGTGTTCCCACGCAACACCCATGTCCACTGATGCATTTCCAGATTTACAAGAAATTGTAAATCTGGAAATGTGTCAGAATGTCAGAAGGTGCCCCTTCCTGCACAAGAACAATCTCCCCATGACGCAGGCATCCTTGCACCACTGTGCAAGGATGCCTGCGCCGGCGCATGGCAGCTGTTTGTGTGCCAGCGCAAGGGGAAGCAGAGAGATGCAGAGAGATGCAACCTACTGTTGTAAATATGTTGCATCCCTGTGCTTTGAAACTAACGCAGTGCAGCACAGCAAAATGACTTGCTTTATCGCGCTGCATTAGTTTCTTTTAGAAGTAATTGTGACCAGTATGAATTTTAAACAGGTCAGTAAACAGTCATTTGTCCTGCAGCGCCTAGGATTCTGGCGAAGTGGAATCACAAACACGTCCCGTCTGAAATGAATTACTTCAGACTGTGTCTAAAAAGCAGATAAGACTCCGCACGAGTGGCACCGGGCGATTTCTGCGTTATATATACATGCATGGGAGTGAAGATTTGACTTCATATCCAGCCTTGATGAGTGCTTTCCACATCCACTAGTTAAGGTATTAGGATACTGTGATCCACCAACGTTTTCACTGCGTGAAACTGTGATTGCGATTTGCGAGCAGATTACAATATTTCTATACAGATCAGCACTGATAATGGTCCTGAGGATGGTTTCATCAAATCATTATTAAGAAACCGAAACGTCGACAATACATCTCATCCCCCTCTTTGTTTTACTCAATGTGTTTTGGGATAGGTGTTTTTTAGGTTCTGTTGAGTCACTTAGCAATTTATTTATATGTGTACCCACAGTCCTAAAATCTTATTTGTTTATTTATCTGTATATGAAGTTGATTTAATGAACTATTTGATAAAAACCTTTTCGTATACACCTTGTGTCTTTGTTTATATGTTATATGTTGATAATATAAATTGATCAGTTTTGATTAATTCACCCCAAGGATGATCCATTGATCCTTTCTAGAATAATTTCAACTAACAAATATAGACTGAATAAGTCATTAGCTATTGGACTCCTGAGGCGGAAGCCGGGAGAATGCATAACCTTGTTTTTTAAAAATTTTAAAACTGTGATAACGTGTTTCTATCACCTCCCCTCCTACCAGCACTTCTTGGCTTCACTTTAAACAGCGCTCCACGCTGCAACGACCCCTCACCTCCAGACGCCATTCTCGAGCGCGAGGCGCGCCACAGACACGCCCACTCTGTTGGCCACGCCCCCTCGACCTCTTGTATAAATAGCGAGCGCGGAACCGAGGCGCTTCATTAGCTATTGGACTCCTGAGGCGGAAGCCGGGAGAATGCATAACCTTGTTTTTTAAAAATTTTAAAACTGTGATAACGTGTTTCTATCACCTCCCCTCCTACCAGCACTTCTTGGCTTCACTTTAAACAGCGCTCCACGCTGCAATGACCCCTCACCTCCAGACGCCATTCTCGAGCGCGAGGCGCGCCACAGACACGCCCACTCTGTTGGCCACGCCCCTTTCAACTCCCCGCCTCACGACCATAAATATGTGTCTTGGTAGGAAGCGCAGCGGACGAGCGCAGCGGGCGCGACGATTGCGCGCCGAAGGCGCGCCGAGGGCAAGCCCGTCTGCGCCCGTCCGCGACCGGCCGGGACTAGGGGCCGTACACTCTGCCCCACTCATCACCTACAGCCCGGACCTACTTCGCAGCTACCAGGGCCCCTGGCCCATCACGACCAGTACCAGCTCTCGCATCTCTGCTCTCGGCATAGCCTCCCTCTCTCCCCTCCCTCACCCTCCTCCCATTCTGGATACCCCGCCTACGGCCTGTAGACCTGCTCCTCCGCAAAACTCTAAACCCATCACAGCTTTCTACCTCAACACCCGTTCTGCTGTTGCCCACTCGCACGAACTCTCGGTCTTGCTGGACTCACAGGCCCCAGATCTCCTCTTCTTAACCGAGACCTGGTTTTGCGATGACTCCCTCCCTGCACTCCTATCCACCCTTCCAGCCTCCTACTACGCCCTCAGGGCTGACTGCCCGTCGGGCAGAGCCGGGGGCGGCGTGGCAGTCATTGCACGTACTGATTTCCCTTTTCAAATTCTCCCTTCACCTAACATTGCTACCACCGAATTCCTGGTGATTCGCACAGTATCCACCTCCCCTCCTCTTACCTGTTTCCTTACTTATCGTCCTCCTCAGTCCCCCCTGCAGTTTCTTCCAGACTTTTTGGATGTCTTGGCTACCATTGCAATTAACAACTCCTCCATCCTGCTCCTCGGCGACTTCAATTTCTGGCCTTCCGATCCTGCCGAATGTCTGTCATCTAAGGATTTTTCCGAAACCCTCCACTCCCTTAACTTCACACCCCATGTTCACACCCCCACTCACATCAAGGGTCACCAGCTTGACCAAATCTGGTCCCTGAACTGCCCTGTGGAATCCTTATCTATTTCCCCTTGCACCTGGTCTGACCATCATTTGATTTCATTTCTCCTTCCTATTCTTCCCCCAGCTATGCCCCCCCGACCCAAAAACACCTGGGTCCGATCATGGGGCCGGGTCAATCTTGAGAATCTCTCCTCCCTTCTCGCTGGTTCTCTCCCGCCTCTTCAGGGCCTCACCACCGTTTCCCAGGCTGACTCTATAGACCAGTGGCTCTCCCGCAGCTGCGACTCCGTCGCCCCGCTCAAGCGCATTACCTCTAAACGCGACAAAGACGCCAACCGGTGGTTTAACCAAGAGCTTAAAGCCACCAAACTAACAGTTCGCCGCGCAGAGCGGGCCTGGAGGAGAAACTACTGCCCCACTTTGAAACTGGAATATATTAATATCCTTAACCAGTACAAAAAAAACATCCTGGAGGCCAAAACAGCTTATTTCTCCTCCAAAATCTTAGCAGCGGAGAACCAGTCTAAAGAGATCTTCTCCATCATTCACAACCTGGCATTCTCGGACAGAACTACGCTTAAACCTGCCCCGTCAAATGACCTCTGTCTTTCTCTCAACAATTATTTCATCCAGAAAATTATCACCATCAAGGCCAACATCCCCCCACCTCCCCCTTCTTTTGTGGATCCCCAATGTCCCCCTCCCAAAGGCAAACTAACCACCTTTCCCCCTATCACTCGGGAAAACCTGACGTCATTGGTGCCTTTGATCAAATCTGGCTCCCCTCTTGACCCTTGTCCTGCCCATATCCTCCGCCACATCTTCGTCTCATGCCCAGATCCCCCCCTTCACCTCCTCAACAGCTCCCTCGCGCAAGGCATAGTTCCTAGCTCCTTGAAGTCTGCGGTAATTGTGCCCATCTTGAAAAAACCTGGGGCAGATCCTTCTGTCCCTGCCAATTTCCGCCCCATCTCCCTCCTGCCATTTCTAGCTAAGGTGCTCGAGCGCCACGTCACCTGCGCTCTGAGCTCCTTTGTGGAGAAACATGGAGCCCTTGCCCCCCGCCAAGCTGGTTTCCGCCCCGCACACTCCACGGAGTCCGTGGTCATGTCGGTCCTCGACACCCTCAGGGAGGGTATGGACACCAATCATCACCAGGCCCTTGTGCTCCTCGACCTCTCAGCCGCCTTTGATACGGTGGACCACAACATCTTACTCTCCCGTGTCAGGGCGGCGGGGATCGAGGGGACTGCCCTGGTCTGGTTGTCCTCCTTCCTGAGCGACCGCACCCAGGCTGGTCGCCTGGGTGACTTCACAGCGGACTTCCGGAAAGTCCAGTGCGGGGTTCCTCAAGGTTCATCTCTCTCCCCTCTTCTGTTTAATCTATATATCGCCCCTCTTATCTTTTCTCTCCAACAGATGGAGGTCGCCGTATTTAATTATGCGGATGACCTCCAGCTGGTCTTTGATCTTTCCTCTCCTTCTGCTGTCCTCAACTTTCAAACTGTCATGTTTCACATCAGGGACTGGATGAGCCACAATCACCTCAAACTTAACCCGGACAAAACCGAGTTGGTATTGACGGACGGTTCATCCAGCCCCTGGTCCCCCCTTTTCTGGCCTCCCTCTCTTGGTCCTCCTCCTGTCCCCTCCTCCTCAGTTAAAACACTAGGCATTAAGCTCAATTCCCAACTCACTCTCCACTCCCAGGTTAGCTCTGTGGTCTCTTCTTCTTTCCTCTCACTGCGTACTATCCGCAAGGTGTCCCGCTTCTTTACTTTTTCCGCCCTCAAATTTATCATTCTGGCCATGGTGGTGTCCCGCCTGGACTACGGGAACGCTCTGTATGCCGGTATTCCTGCATACAGTTTGCGCCGCCTACAACAGATCCAAAACCAGGCGGCCCGCCTAGCCTTCAACCTTCCCAAATTCCACCACTCCACCCCACTTCTGAAAACTCTCCACTGGCTCCCAGTGCGGGCTAGAATCCAATTCAAGCTCGCGTCCATCACTTTCCTGGCTCGATTGGACCTTGCACCGGCCTTCATTTCCTCTGAGATTGTTCCCTATGTCCCCTCCAGGGACCTACGCTCTTCTTCTCAGTCTCTTCTCACCATCCCTCGCTTCCGGAGAAAGAAGTGGGGCGGCTCCAAATTTGCCATTCTAGCACCAACCCTTTGGAATTCCCTTCCCCTTCATCTCCGTGCCATCACCCTCTATCCCCAATTCCGCAAAAGTCTTAAAACCTACCTATTCACAAAATCCTTTGAATAAAATGCCCATTCCTCTCTCCCTGCTCTTAACCCTCAGTCCCCACTAGCTACAGCGCCAAGAAACCGCCGGTATACGTGCGCTTTAAAAGTACTTTTAAACTCAAACTCAAACTCATAGAACGTGAAACAACACCGAATCAACCCCAGCCCACAAAACTACTCCTGACCCACCCACCAGCCAACAAACCAACCCGACCCACCTCCTCCAGCCGGCAAAACAAAATCTGACTCACTCCCAGCCTATAAAACTACCCCAACCCCACCAGCCTACTAAACTACAACAAAACACCCCCCAGCCCAAAACTACACCCAGAACAAATAAACTCACCGCTTCCTGCAAGGTCTTCTTGCTTCTGTCCGTAGCAGGCAGCAGTTAGTATGCATATTGCCTTAACCACACATATGCGTGCTTAGGGCATATGTGTGGTTAAGGCATGAGCTGTAGATCTAGCGGACTTGGAACACTCATGGTTTAGACCACAGTGTTCCGACTGTTCCCCGACCATGGCATTTGAATATAGCGGATTCCCTTTAGTAGTTAGCTACTACATTTCAACGAGAAAATGGCTGAGCGGCACAGGGTGTAACATTGTAAATCAATATGATGAAATGGTGAAATCTGGTTTTAGAGAGAAAGACCAAATGATTCTTTCTGTTTCTCTTGTAGTTCCGCATGCGAGCCCGCCTGAGGGCAGTAATCTGCTGCTGCAGACCAGTCCCTGAGGGAGGTAAGTGGTCGAAAGCAAAACCCCTCATTACCTCATGCCACTAAACATAAATGTACTCTGAGGGGCGGATTTACAAGCCCCTTGACACACCGGTTCATCATTTTTTGTGTTGTACCTGTGGCGCATGGTAACGCTCCATATTTACAAGGACAGGAAAAGCCACCCTGTGTGACATTGCTTGTCCTTGTAAATATGACCCCTTTACACGCAGCATTTTGCATGAAAGGGACTTTCCATGGGTTTTGCTATGGGTGTTCACACGCAGCACCCATGGAACCAGACACATTTTCAGATTCACAAGGAATCATAAATCTGGAATTGAGTGTAAATTCTATTCCTCCCCAGCGGAGGCGTAGGGAGGCGCAACAAGGAGAAATGTATTAATTTCTCCTCGTTTTATTTTCCTCTTTCTATGTGTGCTGCATTTTGCAGCACACATAGAAAGAGAAAATCACCTCTAATGATTGTTTATGTTCAGGAAGGGTTACCTTCCGGCACATCAACAATCATTGAAACAATGCAGTCTTTCAACTTCTATGGGTGCTAATGCAGCGCACATAGAAGTTGAAAAACGGCATTTCAGATTGTTTTTGTGCAGGAAGGGAACCCTTCCTGAACAAAAACAATCTTCCCCATGATGCACGGCTCACGGGTGCAGTTTGTACGCCAGCGCAGAGGGAAGCACTGAGATGCGACATATTGTTGTAAATATGTTGCATCCCTGTGCTTTGAAAGTGACTCAATGTGGCTTGCGTTAGGCACTGAGGGGCATATTATCAAGGACTGGTGTTAAAATTATCGCCATTTTATCGGCAGGAAACTGCCGATAAAACGGCGATAATGGGCTTTTTATAATACGCCCTTGTTAATTCCCATAGAAGCCCATGTTAATACCAGAACATGGGCTTTTATGAGAATCAACAAGGGCGTATTATCAAGCCCATTTTCTGCCGATAAAACGGCGATAATTTTAACACCGGTCCTTGATAATATGCCCCTGGGTCACTTTCTTGTAAATTTGCCCCTGAGTTTTCCCCTTTGAGTGAGTTCTTTGATTGTTTATAGTTTTAATGAAATGAAGGGATGCATTTCTGTAAAAAGTACATTTTCACCAATGAACACACTGTCCTTGAAGCTAATATGTAAAAATATAGTACGTGAAATGCAGGTGAATCAACCCCTCAATATTCAAGTACATGCGGATATGGAGGCAGCAGTCACTCAATGTTACAATGTATGGCGCCGGCATTGATCATTTAGTATTTCATTTCTGAGCGTGTTGGGCCACAGTCATTGTGGTGGGAGGTACTGGCTGTGTTTCAAATCCTGGCACCACCTCGGCAGAATGGCCATTCAACAACCAAACACAGCACTGACAAATTATTGGAGCCTTATTGCATGGGCGTGGTAGGCTTGGAGGCCACTGGATCACCAGGCAAGATGGTCAAAGACATTTTAAGGCGTAGGCAAATTAGGCAATTGCCCAGGGCCCCCACCTTCCAAGAGGCCCCATGGGAAAGTGAACTTTCTCACTATTTGATCTTTGACTATTCTGTTTCTCTGTTAAAACTCTCTACCTCATGCCACTACTGACTCTTATGAGTCATTTTAAGGACTTTTGGGATCCCTGTCAGGACATATTGAATCTGTTATTGTGTGCTCCTGTTATAGTGTGACATATGATTTAGTATTGTTTGGCATCAAGCAGGATTGAAATAGTAGGAAATGGGTAATACATTTCAAATTTGTACTGTACAGATGCCCTCAAATTATCTCTTACCCAGGGCCCCCCAAATCCTTATGAGGACAATAAAGATGATCAAGTGTAGTGTGGGCTGCGAAAATGTGCAGCCAAATGCTGGTGGTGGCCGCAGAGTTACGTTAGACGGCAGGTGTCTTTGGAAGTACCTGGCACACAGAGACCGAGGGACAGTGTATGCTGATGGCAAAAGGAGAAGCCTGGGCTCGCTCACAAATAGAATCTTTGTTCAGTAAGGACACATTTTTACAGAACTCCTAGGCTGTGGATAGGAGGTACCTAACCCCAGAAATATAAAGCAAAATGAACAGTTGTAGGCTGGGCCACCAAAAATGCTGACATTTTAGAACTTTCATAGCTGTGGCAAATAGCTTCAGAAGTTATTGTCCAAAACAGTGACCTGGAGAAAATACATTCCAATGGGGAGCATAGGAGCAGGAACACAACTTGTAAGCCTCACTAACAAAATGCAGTGATTTGCTACATGTGCAAATTAGAAGTGCCTGCCATAGCAGTGCCTTCTAAATCTATATATATTAATCTCTTATATTTGATACAAAAGTCACAAACAGCTGCACCATTCCTGGGTAAAAAAAAACCTTATCATGAATTCACATGTATAGTCACATAACATGAACAATTGTTCAGCTGTATCTGAAGTCAAACATAGATGAGTTGAATTGACCATGCATGGTCCCCCATCACCCATCCTGACTCAAATATTCACATTTTGCAAACAGAGAAAGGCAGGCAACAACTATACAACTGGGGGAATAGGGAGACCCAAGTTGGAGGGCCTTTTTCACCAGGAGCATTACAGGACTGGCAGTGAAACGTGCAGCTACCGAGTTTCAGGACATTTTTGTATCCATCTTTAAACTGATTAGTTTTCAAGCAAACATGGCTTTTAAACTCTAGTAGATTAATAGGTTATGTTATGTTATGTTAGTTTATACTATGTTATTATATTGTATTTAATGTTATAATTTTAATCAGCAGCAACTTGGGGCATGAACGTAGGACCATCTGAGGAGACGCTTTCTTCTGTTTGTGCAGACATATGGGACTCTGTAATCGAAATTGACATTCAATCGAGAGATACTTGTGCACTAAAAGTAACCCTAATTTCTGACCAAAGGCTCTTTGTGATTATCAAATGCCATTGGTGTCCTTTTGGATAGGTTAGAGAGCTCCTGGATATGCTGTCTTGTATGCCAGGGGTTTTAACACAGCATAACATTTGAGGAGTCTAATTATAAAACAGCTCTAGAATTTATCATGAGAGGCACTTTTATTACGTCTGCATAGTTATGGAAGCTTTGTTGGGATTGCTAATTCTCTTTACATTTCCCTCCGTAGGCTTCCTCACGTGCAAGGTGTAGTTCAAGCAGTTAGATTTACATAGAAGTAGGATACAGGAAATAACCAAACCTGAGCAAGACAGTCTGTCTTTCTCCCACAGAATGCTCCGAACTAAAACCAAGCACTCTATCACATAAATTCAACACATTCAAGATGAATCTATGATCAGTTATCATGGGGGTCTCAACTGCACTTAGGAAACGCCACACAACTCCAACAGAACACATAAGACGGAACATGTTTCACAAACTCAACACAGACAAGATATGTAATTTAGCTGGCCAGCATGTGAGTTACAGTAGCCCTACTGATTACGAAACTCACAGAGTTCCACAACATATTAAATAGAACACCACCCACATATTACGCATGCCACACACTGCAGGCATGCAGTACGATGGCTATCACAGTAGCTCCTCCAACTGAAAACATTAGCATACATTGAACACAGATTCAGATACACTATACAATCAAAAGCACCAACATTACAAACACTACACACACAGCACATACACAGAAGCACATGCACACCTATACTTAACTATTTAGAGAATGTATGCGCTGTTGGTGAACACATACAGCCTTAACCCTTAACTATCCAGTTCACCCAAAGTATGACCAGACCACAATACCAATAACACATCTTTACTCCATAAAGCAAAGCAGAGGCTGGTCTGCTTTGTTAACACTTGCATCACGTGGAAAGCCACCAGATTGCGGACAGCACCATAGGACAAAGCCAAAGGCAAAATGTGCACTATGCAAATGCTCGAAATATAGTTTAACATGCAGATAAACTAAGCTGTCACTGATACATTTGAATAAATTTGAAATATGAGACAACCTATAGAGCAATGATGCAAAATACCAAACATTTAGCTTTGTATCTCAATTTAGGTTTTGAGTTTAGAAAAGGTTGATATATGAAATGTATGAAGGGAAGCTTTTAAGTAGATCCTTGGAGTTGGTCATCAACATTTATTAGAAGTGAGCAAATAATTCCACCATTATTTTGCTATCTCATTTGGTCCCCTTTCCACATATATGTTTTCACCTTTTAGGCCTCGCCCCATTTTTTTGGTACCTACTGGTGGTGGGTCAGGTTAAGCGGATATATTTTGTCAAGTGACCTGGTGTTCACTTCTTAGACAGGACCTAATGTCCCCCCACCTGACCTAATCGTTGCTTTCTTCTTAATGAAATACTTGTCATGTGTCAACCTGGATATACAGGGCCCTCGGGGAGCCACACCTACCTGCACATTGTCTAATGCTGCTTTATCTCACTGCTCTTGTTTTCAGCATCTGTTACCCCTAACACTACTTACCTTCTGTTCTGACAATTTTGACTTGACGCTGCAGTTTAAGCAAGTGCTGTTTCTGAAGGCCCAGATAAAGGGCGTTTCCATAGTCCAGTCTGGCCAATGACAACGTTGTTACCAATGTTTTTACTGCAGGTGGGGGAATACAAGGTTTCACCTTCTGAATTAGTTTTAGAGTTAAATGTACCTGAGAGGCGACCTTGGTTTGATGTTGGAAGGTGAGACTGTCATCGAAGATGAACCTAGATTTGTAGCTTTATGCACTGGGGTGGGAAGTATTCCCATAGCTGGGGGCCACCATTTCTGAGACCAAATGGTGGAGTCTGAGCCCAGCAGAAGCACCTCTGTTTTACTTCCATTAAGCTTTAGGCACTTTGCCCGCATCCAGTGATCCATGCAGGTCATGCACTGATTAAAGCTGGCCGCCGTTTCTTCCAGATTGACTCAGATGAAACCTCCAAATCCACCCTCCAACTCCACCCTCCATCTCCAACTCCACCCTCCAACTCCACCCTCCAACTCCAACTCCGCCCTCCAACTCCATCTCCACCCTCCAACTCCACCCTCCAACTCCAACTCATTGAACTCTCACAATACGTCTGTCCTCACATCCAGTTCAAAGATATACACACACACAAATAACCCATACAGGGGCACTGGGTGGCCTGCATTCATAAAATATCACTGTCACCTAAGCATGGGCGGAAAATCCGTTCCGCTCGCGGATTTTGCGGATTTTCGGTAAATTCGCAATCCGCGAACGCTCGCGAATTTACCGAAAATCCGCAAATTCGCACGCAGCGGATTTTTTTTTCTTGGTGATACAATTTTGTGGCGTGCGGTGTAAGTTCGCAATTGCGAACATGTAGGTGCGGCGGGCAGCAACAATCTCGCACTCGCGAAATTATAAAATTAGCAATTCTGCACAAGAAATCCACTAGCAAGCAGCATAGACCTTCTGAAAATGATGATTTTTATCAGAATAACTCCTCAGGTTGACATTTGCCTGCCCTTTTTTGGATTTGAGGCCTTTTGACTTTCTTTGGATCACTTTTGGATTAGAAATAAACTTTCACAAGTAAGTTTGTTGGCATTACATTTGCTGTTCTGCAGAAAAACGAGTTTTGCTAAACTGAAAGCACTCAGCAGCAGGTGCAAAAGTTCAAATTCATCATTAGTAACCATTCCCTGTAGTGCTTCCTGACTGGGGCCCCTCCAGAGTTCAGTTGCTAGTTGCAACAATTGTATGACCCTGCTCTGACCCTCACAGCCGGATCATAGAATAGCTACAAGTAGGCCACAAAGGTCCTGGAAAAAAAAATTGCACTGCAACAGAAAGCAAATTACAGATAAGGAAGCAGGTGCAGACTGGAATTTTAAAACAGTGACACATTAATAAATCAACCCCAAATTAATTCATGTCAGTTGAAGCAGGACAGGTGTGCTTGCTTTTTCCCCCCATAATCTACAGTGATGATGAACCAGAGGGTGGCATTGATGTACCAGAGGGTGGCATGGGTGAAACAGAGGGTGGCAGTGGTGAAACAGAGGGTGCTGGGAACCTGTGATGATGAACCAGACGTAGAAACAACATAATCGCGACCGTTGCGAGCCGACATGTAAGTTCGCAATTGCGAACTGGTACAAAACCCTCGCGAACTGGCAGAAATCCTTGCGAACACAAAAAAAAAATCCACGAAAATTCGCGGATTTTGCGGATTGCGAGTTCGCAAATCCGCAAATTCGCGAATGCCAGATTGGCAAAATTCGCCCATGCTTACTCTCACCCACACATCCATTCTGCGAACAGGAGGAGTGTAATGCTCCCCTACAAGTCTCTTATGCCAACTACAATCCCTCCAAGAGATCTGCCCATTCCTTATTTTGATTCATCTACATACTTACTCCAGTAACTTATAAATTAGTTGATTAGGTAATTTTAAAGGCTTTTTGAACAGCCTAGGTGCCAGCTTGAGCTGTTCTTACCATCTATTTCCTTCATACTTATACAATTAACTTGCAACTTGAAAAGCAACCAAAAATATGTTTAAACAATGACGCTGTAGTAGACAGAGAATAGTTGTGTCACAAGCAGGTGATCTTTTAGGGCATTATTCTCATATAGCAAAATGAAGCTGATTCCATGTAACAAAAGCACTTTCGATAGTTAAAAATCATTTACAAGGTTCCATAGGGCCAACATGTTTCATCCGAAGAATAGACAATTTTTTAGTAGTCACTTATAGAAAGGAAGTGTGACTTGATGAAAATGTGAATCCCCACAGTTTCTGATATAGGCCAATCCTTTTATGAAAACAGTAACTTAAGGTCTGGGTTTTAGGGATGAGAAGTGAGGAATTCTTTTGTACAGCACATTGCAGTGAAGGTGTTTTCTCATTCTCTTTGGTGAAATGATATTGAAATATTTTGGTATTTGGGGATTTAGTATAACGACAGCATAGGTGAGAGTCAAGTTTTCTTTTCTCCTCTCGCCTCCCCTGAACTGAACCCTGGATATAGAGATAATGTTCTTTCTCTTATTATCCCTTTTAGACATCAAAAATTATTCATGTTAAAAAATAAGGTTGTAGTTCACAGACCCGTCTTGAATCTCCAGTGTTTATAAAGCATATATTGTATACTGTTTCCTACTATGGGAGGCTATGCCACTGACCTCCGACTTTCACAGCTCATGGAATCCTTTGCTCTGAAATTATTGTGACAACTGAAGTTCTTGACTCAACTCATTACTTTTCTTTCTTGATTCCTAGTTAATTGTCTACAGTCTGGTTGAGTGAGCACCATCAACCACAGTTGAAATTTGAATTTTACTCAATTCAGGATGTCCAGCAATGTGAGTTTTGATTTCATGCCTGTAAGTGTAAATGAGGTATTATGCTTAGTTGTCATTATCAGGGTTTGAGTTTCTGAAATAGAGATGAGTACTGCTATTTGAGTGAAAATTCACATGTTAAGTCCCGATTCTAAAAAAAGCTGCAGGTGAACAAAGGTAAAACATAAGACATGCAATCTTTCAAAACAGGAGAGGAAACAATATAGCGTCACCTACTAAAAACACAGGGAGCGAGAAGAGTTTTTGTAGTGACCTTTGAACTATGTTTTTGTTTGATGACTGAGAAATGATCGGACCTAAATATATGGGAGCAGATTTACAATCCCCATGTGCCGCGGTGCATCTAGTTGCATGAGGCACTTGTGGCGTAGCCTGCTGAGTGATATTTACAAGCACAGGTAAAGTCATTCTGCGTGACTTAACCTGTGCTCTTCAGTATCGCCCCAGTTCATGCAACACTTTGCGTGTTAGGGGCGGGACATGGGTGTTGATATGGGTGTTCCCACGCAACACCCATGTCCACTGATGCATTTCCAGATTTACAAGAAATTGTAAATCTGGAAATGTGTCAGAATGTCAGAAGGTGCCCCTTCCTGCACAAGAACAATCTCCCCATGACGCAGGCATCCTTGCACCACTGTGCAAGGATGCCTGCGCCGGCGCATGGCAGCTGTTTGTGTGCCAGCGCAAGGGGAAGCAGAGAGATGCAGAGAGATGCAACCTACTGTTGTAAATATGTTGCATCCCTGTGCTTTGAAACTAACGCAGTGCAGCACAGCAAAATGACTTGCTTTATCGCGCTGCATTAGTTTCTTTTAGAAGTAATTGTGACCAGTATGAATTTTAAACAGGTCAGTAAACAGTCATTTGTCCTGCAGCGCCTAGGATTCTGGCGAAGTGGAATCACAAACACGTCCCGTCTGAAATGAATTACTTCAGACTGTGTCTAAAAAGCAGATAAGACTCCGCACGAGTGGCACCGGGCGATTTCTGCGTTATATATACATGCATGGGAGTGAAGATTTGACTTCATATCCAGCCTTGATGAGTGCTTTCCACATCCACTAGTTAAGGTATTAGGATACTGTGATCCACCAACGTTTTCACTGCGTGAAACTGTGATTGCGATTTGCGAGCAGATTACAATATTTCTATACAGATCAGCACTGATAATGGTCCTGAGGATGGTTTCATCAAATCATTATTAAGAAACCGAAACGTCGACAATACATCTCATCCCCCTCTTTGTTTTACTCAATGTGTTTTGGGATAGGTGTTTTTTAGGTTCTGTTGAGTCACTTAGCAATTTATTTATATGTGTACCCACAGTCCTAAAATCTTATTTGTTTATTTATCTGTATATGAAGTTGATTTAATGAACTATTTGATAAAAACCTTTTCGTATACACCTTGTGTCTTTGTTTATATGTTATATGTTGATAATATAAATTGATCAGTTTTGATTAATTCACCCCAAGGATGATCCATTGATCCTTTCTAGAATAATTTCAACTAACAAATATAGACTGAATAAGTCATTAGCTATTGGACTCCTGAGGCGGAAGCCGGGAGAATGCATAACCTTGTTTTTTAAAAATTTTAAAACTGTGATAACGTGTTTCTATCACCTCCCCTCCTACCAGCACTTCTTGGCTTCACTTTAAACAGCGCTCCACGCTGCAACGACCCCTCACCTCCAGACGCCATTCTCGAGCGCGAGGCGCGCCACAGACACGCCCACTCTGTTGGCCACGCCCCCTCGACCTCTTGTATAAATAGCGAGCGCGGAACCGAGGCGCTTCATTAGCTATTGGACTCCTGAGGCGGAAGCCGGGAGAATGCATAACCTTGTTTTTTAAAAATTTTAAAACTGTGATAACGTGTTTCTATCACCTCCCCTCCTACCAGCACTTCTTGGCTTCACTTTAAACAGCGCTCCACGCTGCAATGACCCCTCACCTCCAGACGCCATTCTCGAGCGCGAGGCGCGCCACAGACACGCCCACTCTGTTGGCCACGCCCCTTTCAACTCCCCGCCTCACGACCATAAATATGTGTCTTGGTAGGAAGCGCAGCGGACGAGCGCAGCGGGCGCGACGATTGCGCGCCGAAGGCGCGCCGAGGGCAAGCCCGTCTGCGCCCGTCCGCGACCGGCCGGGACTAGGGGCCGTACACTCTGCCCCACTCATCACCTACAGCCCGGACCTACTTCGCAGCTACCAGGGCCCCTGGCCCATCACGACCAGTACCAGCTCTCGCATCTCTGCTCTCGGCATAGCCTCCCTCTCTCCCCTCCCTCACCCTCCTCCCATTCTGGATACCCCGCCTACGGCCTGTAGACCTGCTCCTCCGCAAAACTCTAAACCCATCACAGCTTTCTACCTCAACACCCGTTCTGCTGTTGCCCACTCGCACGAACTCTCGGTCTTGCTGGACTCACAGGCCCCAGATCTCCTCTTCTTAACCGAGACCTGGTTTTGCGATGACTCCCTCCCTGCACTCCTATCCACCCTTCCAGCCTCCTACTACGCCCTCAGGGCTGACTGCCCGTCGGGCAGAGCCGGGGGCGGCGTGGCAGTCATTGCACGTACTGATTTCCCTTTTCAAATTCTCCCTTCACCTAACATTGCTACCACCGAATTCCTGGTGATTCGCACAGTATCCACCTCCCCTCCTCTTACCTGTTTCCTTACTTATCGTCCTCCTCAGTCCCCCCTGCAGTTTCTTCCAGACTTTTTGGATGTCTTGGCTACCATTGCAATTAACAACTCCTCCATCCTGCTCCTCGGCGACTTCAATTTCTGGCCTTCCGATCCTGCCGAATGTCTGTCATCTAAGGATTTTTCCGAAACCCTCCACTCCCTTAACTTCACACCCCATGTTCACACCCCCACTCACATCAAGGGTCACCAGCTTGACCAAATCTGGTCCCTGAACTGCCCTGTGGAATCCTTATCTATTTCCCCTTGCACCTGGTCTGACCATCATTTGATTTCATTTCTCCTTCCTATTCTTCCCCCAGCTATGCCCCCCCGACCCAAAAACACCTGGGTCCGATCATGGGGCCGGGTCAATCTTGAGAATCTCTCCTCCCTTCTCGCTGGTTCTCTCCCGCCTCTTCAGGGCCTCACCACCGTTTCCCAGGCTGACTCTATAGACCAGTGGCTCTCCCGCAGCTGCGACTCCGTCGCCCCGCTCAAGCGCATTACCTCTAAACGCGACAAAGACGCCAACCGGTGGTTTAACCAAGAGCTTAAAGCCACCAAACTAACAGTTCGCCGCGCAGAGCGGGCCTGGAGGAGAAACTACTGCCCCACTTTGAAACTGGAATATATTAATATCCTTAACCAGTACAAAAAAAACATCCTGGAGGCCAAAACAGCTTATTTCTCCTCCAAAATCTTAGCAGCGGAGAACCAGTCTAAAGAGATCTTCTCCATCATTCACAACCTGGCATTCTCGGACAGAACTACGCTTAAACCTGCCCCGTCAAATGACCTCTGTCTTTCTCTCAACAATTATTTCATCCAGAAAATTATCACCATCAAGGCCAACATCCCCCCACCTCCCCCTTCTTTTGTGGATCCCCAATGTCCCCCTCCCAAAGGCAAACTAACCACCTTTCCCCCTATCACTCGGGAAAACCTGACGTCATTGGTGCCTTTGATCAAATCTGGCTCCCCTCTTGACCCTTGTCCTGCCCATATCCTCCGCCACATCTTCGTCTCATGCCCAGATCCCCCCCTTCACCTCCTCAACAGCTCCCTCGCGCAAGGCATAGTTCCTAGCTCCTTGAAGTCTGCGGTAATTGTGCCCATCTTGAAAAAACCTGGGGCAGATCCTTCTGTCCCTGCCAATTTCCGCCCCATCTCCCTCCTGCCATTTCTAGCTAAGGTGCTCGAGCGCCACGTCACCTGCGCTCTGAGCTCCTTTGTGGAGAAACATGGAGCCCTTGCCCCCCGCCAAGCTGGTTTCCGCCCCGCACACTCCACGGAGTCCGTGGTCATGTCGGTCCTCGACACCCTCAGGGAGGGTATGGACACCAATCATCACCAGGCCCTTGTGCTCCTCGACCTCTCAGCCGCCTTTGATACGGTGGACCACAACATCTTACTCTCCCGTGTCAGGGCGGCGGGGATCGAGGGGACTGCCCTGGTCTGGTTGTCCTCCTTCCTGAGCGACCGCACCCAGGCTGGTCGCCTGGGTGACTTCACAGCGGACTTCCGGAAAGTCCAGTGCGGGGTTCCTCAAGGTTCATCTCTCTCCCCTCTTCTGTTTAATCTATATATCGCCCCTCTTATCTTTTCTCTCCAACAGATGGAGGTCGCCGTATTTAATTATGCGGATGACCTCCAGCTGGTCTTTGATCTTTCCTCTCCTTCTGCTGTCCTCAACTTTCAAACTGTCATGTTTCACATCAGGGACTGGATGAGCCACAATCACCTCAAACTTAACCCGGACAAAACCGAGTTGGTATTGACGGACGGTTCATCCAGCCCCTGGTCCCCCCTTTTCTGGCCTCCCTCTCTTGGTCCTCCTCCTGTCCCCTCCTCCTCAGTTAAAACACTAGGCATTAAGCTCAATTCCCAACTCACTCTCCACTCCCAGGTTAGCTCTGTGGTCTCTTCTTCTTTCCTCTCACTGCGTACTATCCGCAAGGTGTCCCGCTTCTTTACTTTTTCCGCCCTCAAATTTATCATTCTGGCCATGGTGGTGTCCCGCCTGGACTACGGGAACGCTCTGTATGCCGGTATTCCTGCATACAGTTTGCGCCGCCTACAACAGATCCAAAACCAGGCGGCCCGCCTAGCCTTCAACCTTCCCAAATTCCACCACTCCACCCCACTTCTGAAAACTCTCCACTGGCTCCCAGTGCGGGCTAGAATCCAATTCAAGCTCGCGTCCATCACTTTCCTGGCTCGATTGGACCTTGCACCGGCCTTCATTTCCTCTGAGATTGTTCCCTATGTCCCCTCCAGGGACCTACGCTCTTCTTCTCAGTCTCTTCTCACCATCCCTCGCTTCCGGAGAAAGAAGTGGGGCGGCTCCAAATTTGCCATTCTAGCACCAACCCTTTGGAATTCCCTTCCCCTTCATCTCCGTGCCATCACCCTCTATCCCCAATTCCGCAAAAGTCTTAAAACCTACCTATTCACAAAATCCTTTGAATAAAATGCCCATTCCTCTCTCCCTGCTCTTAACCCTCAGTCCCCACTAGCTACAGCGCCAAGAAACCGCCGGTATACGTGCGCTTTAAAAGTACTTTTAAACTCAAACTCAAACTCATAGAACGTGAAACAACACCGAATCAACCCCAGCCCACAAAACTACTCCTGACCCACCCACCAGCCAACAAACCAACCCGACCCACCTCCTCCAGCCGGCAAAACAAAATCTGACTCACTCCCAGCCTATAAAACTACCCCAACCCCACCAGCCTACTAAACTACAACAAAACACCCCCCAGCCCAAAACTACACCCAGAACAAATAAACTCACCGCTTCCTGCAAGGTCTTCTTGCTTCTGTCCGTAGCAGGCAGCAGTTAGTATGCATATTGCCTTAACCACACATATGCGTGCTTAGGGCATATGTGTGGTTAAGGCATGAGCTGTAGATCTAGCGGACTTGGAACACTCATGGTTTAGACCACAGTGTTCCGACTGTTCCCCGACCATGGCATTTGAATATAGCGGATTCCCTTTAGTAGTTAGCTACTACATTTCAACGAGAAAATGGCTGAGCGGCACAGGGTGTAACATTGTAAATCAATATGATGAAATGGTGAAATCTGGTTTTAGAGAGAAAGACCAAATGATTCTTTCTGTTTCTCTTGTAGTTCCGCATGCGAGCCCGCCTGAGGGCAGTAATCTGCTGCTGCAGACCAGTCCCTGAGGGAGGTAAGTGGTCGAAAGCAAAACCCCTCATTACCTCATGCCACTAAACATAAATGTACTCTGAGGGGCGGATTTACAAGCCCCTTGACACACCGGTTCATCATTTTTTGTGTTGTACCTGTGGCGCATGGTAACGCTCCATATTTACAAGGACAGGAAAAGCCACCCTGTGTGACATTGCTTGTCCTTGTAAATATGACCCCTTTACACGCAGCATTTTGCATGAAAGGGACTTTCCATGGGTTTTGCTATGGGTGTTCACACGCAGCACCCATGGAACCAGACACATTTTCAGATTCACAAGGAATCATAAATCTGGAATTGAGTGTGAATTCTATTCCTCCCCAGCGGAGGCGTAGGGAGGCACAACAAGGAGAAATGTATTAATTTCTCCTCGTTTTATTTTCCTCTTTCTATGTGTGCTGCATTTTGCAGCACACATAGAAAGAGAAAATCACCTCTAATGATTGTTTATGTTCAGGAAGGGTTACCTTCCGGCACATCAACAATCATTGAAACAATGCAGTCTTTCAACTTCTATGGGTGCTAATGCAGCGCACATAGAAGTTGAAAAACGGCATTTCAGATTGTTTTTGTGCAGGAAGGGAACCCTTCCTGAACAAAAACAATCTTCCCCATGATGCACGGCTCACGGGTGCAGTTTGTACGCCAGCGCAGAGGGAAGCACTGAGATGCGACATATTGTTGTAAATATGTTGCATCCCTGTGCTTTGAAAGTGACTCAATGTGGCTTGCGTTAGGCACTGAGGGGCATATTATCAAGGACTGGTGTTAAAATTATCGCCATTTTATCGGCAGGAAACTGCCGATAAAACGGCGATAATGGGCTTTTTATAATACGCCCTTGTTAATTCCCATAGAAGCCCATGTTAATACCAGAACATGGGCTTTTATGAGAATCAACAAGGGCGTATTATCAAGCCCATTTTCTGCCGATAAAACGGCGATAATTTTAACACCGGTCCTTGATAATATGCCCCTGGGTCACTTTCTTGTAAATTTGCCCCTGAGTTTTCCCCTTTGAGTGAGTTCTTTGATTGTTTATAGTTTTAATGAAATGAAGGGATGCATTTCTGTAAAAAGTACATTTTCACCAATGAACACACTGTCCTTGAAGCTAATATGTAAAAATATAGTACGTGAAATGCAGGTGAATCAACCCCTCAATATTCAAGTACATGCGGATATGGAGGCAGCAGTCACTCAATGTTACAATGTATGGCGCCGGCATTGATCATTTAGTATTTCATTTCTGAGCGTGTTGGGCCACAGTCATTGTGGTGGGAGGTACTGGCTGTGTTTCAAATCCTGGCACCACCTCGGCAGAATGGCCATTCAACAACCAAACACAGCACTGACAAATTATTGGAGCCTTATTGCATGGGCGTGGTAGGCTTGGAGGCCACTGGATCACCAGGCAAGATGGTCAAAGACATTTTAAGGCGTAGGCAAATTAGGCAATTGCCCAGGGCCCCCACCTTCCAAGAGGCCCCATGGGAAAGTGAACTTTCTCACTATTTGATCTTTGACTATTCTGTTTCTCTGTTAAAACTCTCTACCTCATGCCACTACTGACTCTTATGAGTCATTTTAAGGACTTTTGGGATCCCTGTCAGGACATATTGAATCTGTTATTGTGTGCTCCTGTTATAGTGTGACATATGATTTAGTATTGTTTGGCATCAAGCAGGATTGAAATAGTAGGAAATGGGTAATACATTTCAAATTTGTACTGTACAGATGCCCTCAAATTATCTCTTACCCAGGGCCCCCCAAATCCTTATGAGGACAATAAAGATGATCAAGTGTAGTGTGGGCTGCGAAAATGTGCAGCCAAATGCTGGTGGTGGCCGCAGAGTTACGTTAGACGGCAGGTGTCTTTGGAAGTACCTGGCACACAGAGACCGAGGGACAGTGTATGCTGATGGCAAAAGGAGAAGCCTGGGCTCGCTCACAAATAGAATCTTTGTTCAGTAAGGACACATTTTTACAGAACTCCTAGGCTGTGGATAGGAGGTACCTAACCCCAGACATATAAAGCAAAATGAACAGTTGTAGGCTGGGCCACCAAAAATGCTGACATTTTAGAACTTTCATAGCTGTGGCAAATAGCTTCAGAAGTTATTGTCCAAAACAGTGACCTGGAGAAAATACATTCCAATGGGGAGCATAGGAGCAGGAACACAACTTGTAAGCCTCACTAACAAAATGCAGTGATTTGCTACATGTGCAAATTAGAAGTGCCTGCCATAGCAGTGCCTTCTAAATCTATATATATTAATCTCTTATATTTGATACAAAAGTCACAAACAGCTGCACCATTCCTGGGTAAAAAAAAACCTTATCATGAATTCACATGTATAGTCACATAACATGAACAATTGTTCAGCTGTATCTGAAGTCAAACATAGATGAGTTGAATTGACCATGCATGGTCCCCCATCACCCATCCTGACTCAAATATTCACATTTTGCAAACAGAGAAAGGCAGGCAACAACTATACAACTGGGGGAATAGGGAGACCCAAGTTGGAGGGCCTTTTTCACCAGGAGCATTACAGGACTGGCAGTGAAACGTGCAGCTACCGAGTTTCAGGACATTTTTGTATCCATCTTTAAACTGATTAGTTTTCAAGCAAACATGGCTTTTAAACTCTAGTAGATTAATAGGTTATGTTATGTTATGTTAGTTTATACTATGTTATTATATTGTATTTAATGTTATAATTTTAATCAGCAGCAACTTGGGGCATGAACGTAGGACCATCTGAGGAGACGCTTTCTTCTGTTTGTGCAGACATATGGGACTCTGTAATCGAAATTGACATTCAATCGAGAGATACTTGTGCACTAAAAGTAACCCTAATTTCTGACCAAAGGCTCTTTGTGATTATCAAATGCCATTGGTGTCCTTTTGGATAGGTTAGAGAGCTCCTGGATATGCTGTCTTGTATGCCAGGGGTTTTAACACAGCATAACATTTGAGGAGTCTAATTATAAAACAGCTCTAGAATTTATCATGAGAGGCACTTTTATTACGTCTGCATAGTTATGGAAGCTTTGTTGGGATTGCTAATTCTCTTTACATTTCCCTCCGTAGGCTTCCTCACGTGCAAGGTGTAGTTCAAGCAGTTAGATTTACATAGAAGTAGGATACAGGAAATAACCAAACCTGAGCAAGACAGTCTGTCTTTCTCCCACAGAATGCTCCGAACTAAAACCAAGCACTCTATCACATAAATTCAACACATTCAAGATGAATCTATGATCAGTTATCATGGGGGTCTCAACTGCACTTAGGAAACGCCACACAACTCCAACAGAACACATAAGACGGAACATGTTTCACAAACTCAACACAGACAAGATATGTAATTTAGCTGGCCAGCATGTGAGTTACAGTAGCCCTACTGATTACGAAACTCACAGAGTTCCACAACATATTAAATAGAACACCACCCACATATTACGCATGCCACACACTGCAGGCATGCAGTACGATGGCTATCACAGTAGCTCCTCCAACTGAAAACATTAGCATACATTGAACACAGATTCAGATACACTATACAATCAAAAGCACCAACATTACAAACACTACACACACAGCACATACACAGAAGCACATGCACACCTATACTTAACTATTTAGAGAATGTATGCGCTGTTGGTGAACACATACAGCCTTAACCCTTAACTATCCAGTTCACCCAAAGTATGACCAGACCACAATACCAATAACACATCTTTACTCCATAAAGCAAAGCAGAGGCTGGTCTGCTTTGTTAACACTTGCATCACGTGGAAAGCCACCAGATTGCGGACAGCACCATAGGACAAAGCCAAAGGCAAAATGTGCACTATGCAAATGCTCGAAATATAGTTTAACATGCAGATAAACTAAGCTGTCACTGATACATTTGAATAAATTTGAAATATGAGACAACCTATAGAGCAATGATGCAAAATACCAAACATTTAGCTTTGTATCTCAATTTAGGTTTTGAGTTTAGAAAAGGTTGATATATGAAATGTATGAAGGGAAGCTTTTAAGTAGATCCTTGGAGTTGGTCATCAACATTTATTAGAAGTGAGCAAATAATTCCACCATTATTTTGCTATCTCATTTGGTCCCCTTTCCACATATATGTTTTCACCTTTTAGGCCTCGCCCCATTTTTTTGGTACCTACTGGTGGTGGGTCAGGTTAAGCGGATATATTTTGTCAAGTGACCTGGTGTTCACTTCTTAGACAGGACCTAATGTCCCCCCACCTGACCTAATCGTTGCTTTCTTCTTAATGAAATACTTGTCATGTGTCAACCTGGATATACAGGGCCCTCGGGGAGCCACACCTACCTGCACATTGTCTAATGCTGCTTTATCTCACTGCTCTTGTTTTCAGCATCTGTTACCCCTAACACTACTTACCTTCTGTTCTGACAATTTTGACTTGACGCTGCAGTTTAAGCAAGTGCTGTTTCTGAAGGCCCAGATAAAGGGCGTTTCCATAGTCCAGTCTGGCCAATGACAACGTTGTTACCAATGTTTTTACTGCAGGTGGGGGAATACAAGGTTTCACCTTCTGAATTAGTTTTAGAGTTAAATGTACCTGAGAGGCGACCTTGGTTTGATGTTGGAAGGTGAGACTGTCATCGAAGATGAACCTAGATTTGTAGCTTTATGCACTGGGGTGGGAAGTATTCCCATAGCTGGGGGCCACCATTTCTGAGACCAAATGGTGGAGTCTGAGCCCAGCAGAAGCACCTCTGTTTTACTTCCATTAAGCTTTAGGCACTTTGCCCGCATCCAGTGATCCATGCAGGTCATGCACTGATTAAAGCTGGCCGCCGTTTCTTCCAGATTGACTCAGATGGATACTACAATCTGGGTATCATCAGCGTAGGACACTAGCGAGAAGCCAAACTGCCTGATGATGTCAGCTAGGGGGGTGACATACTGATTGAACAGCTTAGGGCTTAAAGATGAGCCCTGCGGTACCCCACAAGGAAGTGAAAAAATGTTTTGAACAAGAATCATCAATCTGAACCTACTGTCGCATATTGTTAATGTAGGATTTGATTAAGCTTAGTGCTAAGCTTGACACTCCCAACTTCTGAAGCCTTAGAATGAGGATGCCATGGTTCACGGTGTCAAAGGCCGCTGAAAGATCCAAAAGGATCAAGGCGGCCTTTGCACCGGAAACCAGCATAGAGCGAAGCTCCTCTGCTGCCATGACCAAAGCCGTCTCTGTACCATGCCCTTGCCGGAAGCCGTATTGTGAAGAGTCCAGCAGATTTTCTGAGGAAACAAAGGTCGTAAGTTGGAGATTTATTATTTTTTCCAAAACTTTAGCTGGGAACGGAATCCTTGCTATGGGCCGATAATTATTGTGATTGCTGGTGTCTAGGTTGTTTCAGCAGGGGGAGGATGAAGACCTTCCTCCAAGCCTCTGGGAAAATGCTGGACATAAGGATCTCGTTGAAAATCAGACAGAGTTGCTCGCTGATCTCATCAGCTGCCTGTTGGAATATTTTAGGAGCCCCTGCTTTCACCAATCTGACTATCTGCGAAACCTGTTCTACATTTGGGGGATAAAAGCATTCAAGCCATGGCCAGGATGTCGCGTAGGTGAAGAGGGTTGATTCACTTGAGGCTCATTGCCTTTTCCACTGAAGAAATCATAGATAGAAAGCACTGTGTCCCTAAAGGAATCTGCAAGTTAATTGCAGAAAGTAACATTGCTATTCAGTGCTAGTGGGGTGGGAAGTGTCACTAATTCCTTTAAAGTTGAGAAAAGTAATTTACTTGAGTTGCCCGCCTGCTCAATTTATCAGAGTAATAGCTGCTTTTTTTCTCCAGAATCATCTTTTTATATTAGGTCAGTGACTGTGTATAAACGTTTTTTTTGGCTTCTGTATAAGTTTTTCTCCAGCGCCTTTCAGCTTGTCTGCATAGTTGCTTCTGGATGCGCAGTGAGTCCCAGACCAAGGTTCAGATTTCTTTAACCATTTGCTAGTAAATGTTTTTTCTGGAGCTAGAATATTTACTACGGTTGCTATCCAATTAGTAAAATATTGGTGGATGTATTTACTTCGGGCATTAGTGTCGGTTTAGAGGCAGCTAATGTTAATTGCAGCTGCTGTGGGCTGATTTCCTTCCAATTTCTCCCTTTAAAAGTCCTAAGAGCAGAATGAGGACGAGTAAGATGATGGGACGAGGTAAGTACCAACCGAATGGCCTTATGATCAGAACATGGGATTGGCAACCTCTCCTGCACTTTCAATTGAGGATTAGATATGAATATTCCATCTAGGGTGTGTCCATCCTCGTGGGCAGGATGCTTGATCAGTTGTTCCATCAAGACAGTGGCCATCAGCTCTAGAAGCGAGATTGTATATTGGTCATTTATATTTTCTAAATGGTAGTTGAAGTCACCTAAGATAGAAAATTCCTGAAAGTCAACACTAGACTCGATGATATGACCTTTTGTCTCTACAAACTTGTTCTTAGCCCCTGGTGGTCTATACAGCAGTATGCCGTTAAATATACAGTTTTCACTGATGGTGATTCTAAATGAAAGCAGTTCTTAATCAGGACCGCTTCCTCAAGTAGAGCTTTTCATCAACAAGGTGTCCTTGATAATAATCACTATTTATCCTCCCCGCTTATCCTGTCTGTCATTCCTGATTAATAAGTATCCATCTGCCCACGTCTCCGTGACAAATGCCATATCTATATTGTGAGGTTCCAGCAGCTCGGTGAATTCAATGTTGTGTTTAATTAAAGAGCGTGTATTCAGGAGTAGGCCCTGGAGGGACTTTTGCAAAACTGTTTGCGGGTAAAGGACTTGATGCGAGTTAAAGCTGCATTTTGTTTTGGTGAAGAGGAACTTCATGTCACACAAAGGGCACACCTTAGGCTCTTTCAGAGGATCGAGTTGCAGACAGGAATCCTTCATCTGGGGGTTAAGACTTACGAGAGTATCTCTTGTATATTTTAAACTTGGGCCCAAGATCAGTAGGTAACGGACACGGGGGGTGGCCCTGTGCCCGATCGAGGCACGGATGGACGCAGAGAGGCTTGCCTTTGGCGTGCCAGCGGCACGCCCTCTGTGCATCCGCTCTGTCATGCTGCTTAAATAGCAGTGAGTCTGGCGTCTCGCGCACACATCAGTTGTTTCCAACCAAGAAGTACTAGTCAGGTATGTCCGGTCCCTTAGCCCTCCGCAACAAACGGCACAAGCCACGGCAGAACGGGCGGGTAGGGAAGATCACAACAGCTGCCACCCTGATTAGCAAGCTAAAACAAAGTGCCGGTAAGCATGTGGAATGAGGTACAAAAACCAATTACGATCCCAGCAGGTGGAGTAAAAGTCTAAAATGAATACAAAGGTCAATCTCAATGTGGCAAGACCTACTGCTGAATTCCAGAAATAATCAATCTGTAAAAAAATAACATGAAACATAATTTAGTATTTCATGCAAATTTTGCTGCAAGATAAAAATATCTTGTGACACTTCTTTCTAAACTTCAAAAAAATGTCAAGTAACCTCTGTTTGGGCATTATTTGTACATGTGTCTGTTTCTCTGGGTTGTCATTACAGTTCGACTGATGGAAGCTGTCCGGCGCATGGACATAAACATCTTTATGGCTTTTTTGCATACATCTGCTTCTGCAAATTCAAATGAGAACATCTTGTTATGTTGTAAAATCCTGGAACATCGAAAAAAGGTAACTGTGATTCTCCATTGCTTTACCGGGCATTCTAGGGAATAAGTGGCAATGTGCTTCATTTAAACATGTGGTTGTCTCATGGTATGATATATTATGTATGTGAGAATTTCAGAGTATTATATGATATGGCAGTAGAAGCCTCATCATGGAATACAGTCACAAAAACTGTCTTGGGTCCCGTGAAGCTTGTTTGTATCACCTTTGTTCAACCCTGGGTATCTGGGGCTTCGAGCAGCAAAGCTTGACAAAGGAACTTAGGGCAAATCATGTAAGAGCACCAAACAATGGAATAAGAAAGTCACACAAGAGATACAACAATACTTTATGAAAATAGAACATATTTTTATACATTTTTAGAATCCATGTTCATCAAATTTCATTGGAGGTTCCAGAGATATGTATTTTGAAAACAATAAAAAAAACTTTCAATACAACCACAAAACAGCACTGGTCAACAAAAGTTTGTAAAATGTTTTAATGTTTAAAACAGTTAGTTTGTCAACTTCAGCCTGACTTAAGGTCACTTTGGGCGTGACCTGGCCACCAGACCCTTTTTCAGTTCAGTTCCAGCCTTTAGAAAACAACCACCATAGAGAACAATGAAGTGGTTCCTATGCTGGGGATGCAGGCAGAAAAGATGTTCAAATATCATCCTGGAGCTGTGCAGTCGACAAGGGTGAGCTGTGGGTGATTCCTTGGTGCATGGGTGAGGTGGGGAAACTTTGGCTACTGCATATGAGGTCCCATGGCATCCTCTTTGTGACAGTCGAAGGCCAGCAGCGGCTGGGCTACTGTTCTCCCATCACAGCAATCACTGCGAATATCCTTGGTAGAGGCTAGTGTCCCTCTAAGGCAAGAAATCCTTTGATAGCAGTCCTGGGTCCAGCAGACTCGAGTGCAACTTTTGGCTACATCGGAGATGTCTCTAGGAGCACCCAACAGCAGTCAGTGGTGATTCCTCTGAAGAGGATACTGCTTTGCCGGTTTTGGCTTTCTCAACTTTGGTATCCATGGTGCTGTTCCAGGGGGCCAACCAACTAACCCTTGGAGTCACTGCTTCAATCTGGCTCTGGGATCAATGTTTTCCCAAGCCGGGAGCCGCAGGCACAGTCCAAATTTTACTAGTCCAAAGTGCAGCAGGTGCAGTCCTTCCAACAGTGAATCCTCTCTGCTATTCCAAGGGCAGGAGGACAGTCTTTGTTGGGTTATTTTTCCAAATCCAATGTGTACTGAGGTTTAGCATGCCAGGGGTGCCTATTTTATCCTGGGAAAGTGCCTACGGGGACAACGTGGTCACTATCCAATGGGCTAGTAGGCCCACTCCTTTTTTGCGACAAAGTTCAAGTTATGTGTGGCATTTCGCTATCCCAGTGTGCAATATTCTTGCTACTATCAAGCCCACAGGAAAACAGGTTTGAGGACAGTGTTTTCCTCTCCGTCCCTGCCTCCAACTTGTCTGCAGGAACAAAAGTCATCCTGCTCGGGTGTGTTGTCACCCTTTAAGGTGGGCATTTCCTTTGAGCCTGCCTTTTGGGCTAACACCTCAGTTGGCCTTTATGGGAGAGAAGGTGACACCTCACTCTGTGGCAACTGCCTTTGTGCTTAAGCCTTGGAGTTGTTCATATGTCTGCCCAGGTGGGCAGAAAGCTGTCTGTTGGCCCGGGCCTGCACAAAGCCACTGGACTAGCTGGGGCACAGAGTGTCAACTTTTTAAAAGCTGCCCAACTTTAACAGTGACATTAATTTCGATTTGGGCATCAAGTTGAATTTGATGTAAGGTAGTCCCATTCAGAAGTTAGCCGGACTAAATTCCCTCATCAAAACAACAACTTTTAGGGTTTTGCTGCTAAGGTTATATAAACTTATATGTCTTGCTTAACAATATACAGCTCCCTGCCATAGGGGTCTATATGGCTTCCTTAGGGGTGAATTACATATATCATTAAGGGAACGGGTGGCTTTGCCATTAATGGCAATGCCATAGTCAAACTAGCATTGTGAACACTACCGTTCTAGTCTGCAGTGGGAGGCTGGTAGCCTTCTTGTCTTTTGTCACACTCTACACCATATACTAGGGACTCACAAGTAAGTTAGTGCTTGCAAATTGGGGTCATCCAATTCAAGAAATCTTTTATAATGGGTCAGTACACTGGCACTGGGGTCAGGTTGACAGGCCTAAGTGCACTGAGTCGAAAAAACAGCAACTAGTACTCAAATAGGGGCAAGAACTGGGGCGGGAACATGCAAAAAGCCTGTTTCCTGACAGTGTAGGGTTGTAGTGTGATGTTTTTGGGCCCTAGGGTACTGCAAAGGACTATGTGGTGTGAAGTAGAGTTGTATAAGGTTAGGTTGTCTTGGCTTGTAGTCCAATGCTTTGCTATAGTGTACAGAATAAGTAAGTTGTGTCGTGTTGCAGTGTTATATCATAATTTTGTGCAGTGTACTATAGTCTTGTGTAGTTTGTCAGTGTCATGCTGTGCTGTAGTGCAGCTATGTGTGTTTTGTGGTGCTATATTGTAGTATGATGCAGAGATGTATTGTAATGCATTACATCGCTGTGTTGTGTTGCAAGTGCCTAGAATGACAGATTTTTATCTAAAGCATCCATTAAGTATGCACATTGATATCGTACTTCATGGATGAGTCATTAGAGAAAACAGTATTGTAACCTTTGTTTGAACATTTCAAATCTGTTCGGTCAGAGACTGTGGGAGAAAATGGCAGACACTAACCCTTCACCGAAACATGTCATGGCAAATTCTTTCTTGGAGTGAAGAAAGAACAGTTACACTGCTAGTTTGCTGTAAAAATACTTCAGATCTTGGGGTCTACAACCTAGAACCAGAAAGACTGGATCATGCCAGGTATTCAAGATATCCCTGTAAAACAAATGTACATAACCTCATCGAAATGAAGATCATTTACCCACTCTGGTTATCCAGAAATGTAACCAGAATCTTGTGTTGAGGGACTTATTGTGAAATACCCTGATCCCGATTACAGCAAATCTGTGAATGGAAAGCTCTCATGTCAGCTACTTTTGTCCTTACAATATTATGTTGAGTGTCATCTAAATGAGCCGTTTGTGAGACGTAAGAATACATGGCTAGTTTCTACTCTGGATAGGGATAATTGAGAAAAATGTGGCACAAGGAAAAGGTCAATAATTACAGACTATCATCCCTATTCTCAAAAGTAGAAATACCTGCAAACGTGCACATTTACTCTTAGACTTTGTAGTAACTTTACTGCTTTTGGCTATTCACCGTTTTCACATGTAAAGTTACAACACAGTGGAAATGTGCATATCCTCGATCCTTGAAACTAGAGGGTGGAGGCAAATATATAGGTGACTAGTTGCCACTGGTAACGTTTCACTCTTATTTCACCAGGGCAGAGTTCTCCCTATGGTGTAGTATTGGGGATTTTTAATCTTTAAAATAAGTTAATGAAAATATTTTAATGTATTTTATATTTTTTTTAAACCTAAAAGAAATTGAAAATAAATTCTACAGCAATACTATCTTGAAAGTATGTTAAAATATTTCCTGTAAATATAATAAGCTAATACAAATTATTTATTTAAATATTTATTTAAAAAATCAACCAGAAAGTAAAATGTATATTTTTATTAATTCTGAATTAAAAATTACTAATTGTTTGTCGTTAAATGTATTTAAATTATAATAACTTTAATTTGTTTATATATATATATATATATATATATATATATATATATATATATATATAGACGCCTCAATGAACATGGTTTGTTTGCTTATAAAATATGCTGAGATTGACCGCATAGAAATTATTAAGCAAATAGAGGAATTAAATAAGGAGTTGGAAACAGAAGAAGACAAAGAATTCATCAAAAAACAAAGAGAGGAGATAGACGCCAGGCTGGTAAAACACCAGGAAACAATTAGTCAGCGCAAGCAATATAAGTTTGCACGAGATAAAAATGACTACGAAACCGGTAGGATTTTCACGTTTGCGCGTAAATTCGATAACGTAAAAAGACAAGCACTGTCAGCAAAAAATGTTGAGGCAACAGGTGGTAATGAGCAGAGATTGGAGACATCAGAACCAGAAATGAGCTCTAGAAGCAGCAGTTATGATTCAGATGAAGGGGCAGCAGGAGGCACTAATCGAGGATTAGTTCCTACCAAATATACACCATCTGAGGAATTGGGTTTTCTCGTGGAGGACAGACACAAAACGCTGCGACCGCTAACCCGCCAACAGTGGAAACTAAACGAAGAAAAGCAAACAAAAAGCGCAGCGCAAGGAGAAAACTCAAAAGGCAGAGGCTTTGCAAAGAGAGGCAGAGGGCAAGGGAAGAAATGGTAATGGCGGCATCCAACCCTACCCTAGACAATCTAACAGAGGCCCAGAATCAGATGTTAAACACAAGCCCTAACATAACAGAAGCACAAGCAGCACAGGACAACACTGTCATCAATCTGTCCGATACCACCTTATCCAAAGCAGAGATGCAACTCCTCTCTTTGGGGCTGTCTTATTGTCCAAAAAATTCTTTTAACTACGTGCAGACACGCATAGACGTCTTCAAATTCATCCGCAAACTAAAATTGAGGAAGCATTTTAAACTAAATAATGCTCAGGTTCGGGCTACAAACATCACTAACCAGACCCAACCTTCAAAAGTGTTTCAGATCTCGGATGTGAACGCACTGAGAGTGGCAAATGAACTGGCGCAAAATGTGGAGTTTGAACCAGGCTCCACCCAGGAGAATCTTTCCAGGGCTGGGATTTCAATGAATCAACCATGTGTGACATCCTTCAAGCCTCCTTCCACTTTCTGTCCTATTATGCCGAAAGATAACATCGATGCTTTCTGTGACATAGTTGTGGAGGATTTGAAAGGATTAGTAATGAGCACTACACGTAGAAAGAAAAGAATTAAATACATGGAAAGGCAATACCAAAGATTAATGAAGAAGTTAATGAGTGATTCGAATCTCATAATTAACAAATCCGACAAAGGTGGCAACACTGTCATCTGGCCAAGGGACTTGTACATGGCAGAAGCGGAAAAACATTTAAGTGATACCACCTGCTACAGAAAGGGTAGCTTTAATGATATCAAGAGCTTGAAAGAGAAGACCCACAAAGAATTGAATCAGTGGAAGCATCTTGGTTTATTGAGCAAGCAAGAGCATGCCTTTTTGAAAAACGATTTCCCTATCACTCCTTTCTTTTATTTAATTCCTAAGATTCACAAACAAACATTGCCGGTCCCTGGGCGTCCAATCATCTCCGCCCAAGGGAGTTTACTGGAGTCTATTTCAAGATATGTCGATCAATTCCTGCACGAATATGTGGAAAATTTACCATCCTTCATAAAAGACACTGGCCATTTCCTCTCTAAAATTAACAGTATCAAGTGGGAAAATGACTTTATTTTGATTGCTTTAGACATTAATTCGCTATACACTAGCATCTCCCATAATGACGGTTTCAATGCAGTAAGATACTATCTAAACAAACGTAGCATATCTTACAGTCAACATAGCAATATGTTAATGAGTATGCTTGAATTATGTCTGAACAACAATTACTTCCTTTATAACCGGGAGGTTTACCAGCAGCTGAGAGGGGTGGCTATGGGGGCATGCTTCTCTCCCACCTACGCATGTTTGCATGTGGGGTGGTGGGAGGAGCATGTCCTCAAGAAAACACTCGCCGATTGTTTTCCCAATTGCTTGGTACATTTCTGGCGATTCATTGACGACATATGTATGATTTGGAGAGGGTCGTTGGAGTCAGCTAATGAATTCGTCAATATGATAAATGTTAATGATCCCAATTTAGGTTTCACCTCACAGATCAGTACACACCTCATCCAATTTCTTGATGTGGAGATTTACATTGAGAATGGGAGATTACACACTCGCTTGCACAGGAAAGCTACAGCGGGCAACGCTATACTGCACGCAAGTAGCTCCCATCCTAACCATTTGATTAGAAGCATCCCTTATGGTGAGTTTCTTAGGATGAGGAGGATCTGCAGCACCCCATCAGATTTGGAAAGATGTCAGAATGAGGCGTTGGAAAGATTCTGTGCTCGAGGGTATGATGTAGCCCTTTTATTAGAGGCGAAAGACAGAGCCAACCAACTGGACAGGGACAATTATCTAGCCTCCATTAATGTGGATGTTACTCCTAGTCCAGTTGAAAGGGAGGTTGAGACACAGGCGAATAACATCAGTCTGATAACCACATTCAATGAAGATCACAAAAAAGTGAGAGGAATTTTGAAAAAGCATTGGCCCCTGTTAAAGACAGATATTACTCTAGCCCCCCTTATACCAGCTGAACCAGGGGGTGGTGTTTAGAAGAGCTCCGTCCATGAGGGACATGCTGGTTAAATCCAGTCCGGAGGTAATAATGAAACCTCATCGAATTTCCAACAAATGCGGTTTTTTCAAATGTATATCTTGCAGGGCCTGCAAATTTGGTGTAAACACCAGTGAGTATTGCTCTGCTTTTGACCCTAATCCTATCAAGATCAGGGATCATTTCACCTGCCGCACGGACTTTGCAGTATACGTGCTCCAATGTACCTGTGGTCTCAGGTACGTTGGCAGCACAAAACTGCAGGCTTTTAACCGCATTCTGCAACACCTACGAGCTGTTGTCAATTCGGATGGCAATTATCCGGTAGCCCGGCATTTCGAATTGGTCCACAATAAGAACCTAAATGAATTAAGATATTTTATCATTGATGCGGTGCCAAAAAACATCAGAGGGGGAAACAGGGAGAAAGCGTTAAGGCAGCTTGAGAGTAAGTACATCGTATTACTCGATACCAGAATCCCAAACGGATTAAACACAGGGGAGGACCTTTATTGCTTCCTCTAGAGGTAGTAGCATAGTGAGCTATGTTAGTCATTCTGTCATAGCACCCACGAACATGTATCCGTTTGGATAGAGCCAGGGGTAGAAGCGTTTTGTCATACATAACACCAAGGGGACAAGGATGGCTATTCTGTCTAACTTACTTTGGGCACCCCAATTAATAACCTCACTCCTTCAAGCTGTCCACGTAGCAGTGAAAAGGGCACTATGCCATAATATCCACTGGAGTGTATATCCCTGTTTGGCCCCGTACCTCCCGTAGCGAGCTTTTTATCAGGCATTGGGCACTATGCCATGATGTTCCCGTGGTGCCACATCACAAGTGTTGTCTTAAAATGGTTTTTCAGCGTTACTGTGACTGTTACACACATTTACCTCTGTTAGTGGGTGGCATGTAACTCTTCATTAATAGAGATTCAATTAACGTGCCACCACCAATGTACTCCCTAAAAACATTTTAGTATAACACTCGGTCTTAATAAGCACAATTTTGCACATCAGCACTATTTTGCACTTTCTAATAGCATATTTTGCACGTTCCCTATATTTGAGACTTCCTGCAGCTTTGGAATCTATATATACATGAATTGGAGTGAATCATGAATTTGATGGGCAATGCACTTTATTCCATAGGCATCAATATGAAATGATATATTTATTTGTAAATAATGTGTAAATATATTAATTTGCCTTATCAAGTGTTTACAATTGTATATATTAATATGAAATGAACTTGCCTTTTGCACATGGACCATTGTACATTGTTAATGGGATTTTAGACAGCAGCTCCGTTTACGAAGTATTTCTTCCATGTTCATGTTGTACTTGAGTCTCATTGGGGACATTCACAGTATATAAGCACACTTATTGGTTCTTTTAAGTCATGTGATCAAGGCTGCCTTGCTGCAGCCGAAACGCGTCATGCTGGGGACAGAAGAACAATAAACCACCCTTGAATTGAAATTAAGCGCAGTGTTTGTGGTCTGTACCTACATCGAGGAGTCGGTACCTTTGCCGAGGAGTAGGAGTTGGAACGTATATATATATATATATATATCCATACACGTTTCGCACCAGTTCCTCCGAACTCACAACTGGTGCCTCCAATTAGCGGGGGTGTGACCCATTTTATTCAACAACCAAAAAAGCAACTGGAACACTCCTGGGGCTTTCAACATAACTTTATTGGCCACATACGCGTTTCAGCAATCAGCCTTCATCAGTGTGGCAAAAGTAAATGTTCGACATAGGCAGAACCATGAGAATGTAAGCAATTATTGTCACAATTGACTATTTTCTATCCAATCGGGAGAGAGTAGTTGAGCCAGTAGGCAGATGGTGAACCGACATCTCCGTTTGTTATTTTAAGGACTGTGTGACTTGTATGCCCAATGGAAAATTTGAGATGTCATCAGTGATGTCACTGAGCATGTCATGAGTGATGTAATATGTGACGTCATCAGCAGTGCATTGCATGGGCACAAGTTAAAGTTAGGTCTACTGACTATTTCTATGGTTTTGTATGAGTGAAATCTCCAACTAACTATAACGTCCCTGAAACCTATGTTTTTTTCAGTGTGGGGTCCAACTAGCCCACTCGGTACATCCAGTAAGTGCCACAGTGGAGCTTGCCTCTGATTGGCTGCCAACACTTGTAACCAGGAAGTGTTGACAGCCATCTTGTCACTTGGTATGAGGAGAAAGAAAAATGATTAAAAAAGAAGAAAAGGTGGCAGGGTAAAAGCCCCCTGACCGCATAGGCCTGATCAGTGGGTCCCACAGGGCCTAAAGAGCATTTTTTGGGGGGGCTGGACTTTCACACCCAGCGTGACTCCAACCGAAAATATTTTAAAAAATGAAGCGCGGGAGCCTCATGTATGTGGCGCTCCAGAAGGTGGCAAACCAAAGTGTCCATTAAGGGAATATAGAGGAGAGGAGATAAAGGGCAGCCTTGCCTAGACCCCCTCAATATAGGGAACAAATCCATGAGGGAGCCATTGACTCCCATGCGTGCCACAGGATTAGGATATAAGAGCATGACCAAGGAGATGAGTGCGGTGGGGATTCCCAGTTTGATCAGAGCTTCTTTCAAGAAGGGCCACTCCAAGGGGTCAAACGTCTTTTCGGGATCCAATAGGGTAACTACAGCAGGTGTTTGGCAGGAGATCCTGTTGACCACTGCAAAGAGATGTAGTTGACTTGTCGTTTGAAAGCTTTATAGAAAGCTCTCATAAGGCCATCAAGGCCAGGGCCATTGGACCTGTCTAAAGAGTCGATCACCTGGGTGACCTCCTCGCAAAAAATGATCTTGCTTAAAAATTGTCATTGGCCATCAGTGGGCCAGACCTATGGCGATCTCCACCAAGTATGATGGGATCTCTGGTGCATTGTCAGGCATGCAGGATGTATAAAGAAGTTCATAATAGTGTTGGGACTCTGCCAGAACATCTTCACCAGCAAAAACAGAGGACTCAGAGACGGTGCGCAATTCACTGACATAACTACCTAGGCGATTAGGGTGGATTGTCCGCACAAGAGTGCGGTCGGGTGCGCCCCCTCACCATAGCACGGAGCCCTAGTGTGTTTCCCTAGATATGCGATTTCCCTATCATCCAGATCGCGAAATTCAGTCAACAATACTTAACGTCAATGGAGTTGGAGGCCGCCGCCTTAGGAGGCACTTAAGTCTATACCTTGGAGGTTTAAAAGCATTGCGGTTGGGAGTGGATATCTCATAGGATACTCAGATGCTTGGATATGCACACCCCACGGATATATGCTTTAAAGGCCTTCCTGAGGGTTGCCTGTGTGGAGACCATGCCTGAATTAATTGCGAAGTAGTGGACGATGGAATGAAGGAGTTCGCTACAGAAGACAGGATCATGTAGAGCTTAGTGATGGATACTCAAGGTGTGCTCTGACCTACATCCATAGGGGACCTGTAGGGTTAAGAGAGCAGGGCTATGATCTGATAGAGTTTGCGGTAGAAGTTTTACCTTTGTAGTCCAGAGTGAAACATTAGCAGACAAGAACCAATAAATTAGCCATATCAAAATATCATGTGGGCAGAGTGTAAGGTATAACCAGGTGTGGATGGCTGTTGACCACATCAGATATCCTGTAGAGCATAAGCGTCTGCAATATAAGGTGGAGTGCTTCCCATGATTGGGGATAATCACTCAGCTGGGTACTAGAGTCAATGCTAGAGTATGTACGATGTTGAAATCCCCATTCAGAAGAGCAAAGCTGGCATCTGCATGTCCCATATGGGCATAAAACTCCTGAAAGAATTTTGGATACTCAGTGTTCGGGGCGTATATGTTGACTAATAGAACTCGTTTGTCAGTGAGGCTGACTTGTAGGATTAAATAGCATCCATTTGGGTCTGAGTGACATTTATGGAGGGAATAGGGGCTGCTTTTATGCATGAGGGGGCAGAATCCACAGGAATAGGAGCCGTGACAGGAGAAATAGCGTGGGGCCCCAAGTAGTCACCTATGATTGGGCGCCATTGGGTAAGAGACGTGTTTCCTGAAGGAAGGCTATGTCGCAACAGATATGAGAGGACTTTTTTCCTTTACGTGGATTATTGATGCCACATATCTTTCATGTAAGGGAAGTAATGTCTATCACCTCTCCAGGCCCTTTCTGAGATGGCATAGAGTAAACAGGTGTGAAAAGAACAGCGCCATGTTATAAACTGGCATATAGTGTACCTGTTGTAACAAACAAATACAAAACTGAATGGAAAAAAAGCAGAAAGGGCCCACACCTATCCCCCCTCCCACCCCCACTATATAGGAAAACATCCCATAAAGTCCCGAAAAGGAGAAACAAAGAACTAAACAATCCCAATGAGGCTACTGCAGTGTTCTCCATGGGGGAGAGTTGACGTGTTTGCTTGGTGTGGCCCGTTCCTAGAGGAATAGCTGAAACAGAAAGGAAGAATCAACTACATATAAACAGCATTTGTATGGAAAAAGTAATGAGAAGGCAATGATGAGCAAAGCATACTGTCTGAGGCAGTCCACAGGTGTTATGCAGAAGTAGTCCCTATTTTGAGGGAGAATCCAAGTACTGCAGGCCATATCAGCTCTAAGGGGACTAAGGAGCAGGAGTCGGTGATCCAGTACTTTGTAGCATGTTCTGTCTAGAAGAGGAGGACTTGAAAGCAAAGTGTTTGCAAAATTCGTTTGCCTCTGCTGGGTTGTCAAAGGAGCGAGGTTTCCCATTGACCTTAACTCATAGACAGGCAGGGTAGAGCATATCATATTTAAAGCCCAACTTGCGGAGAGAGTTCTTAACATCGCTGAATTTCCACCAGTTTCAAAACCTTCAAAGTGGGGAGTCATACCCTGGGTAAGGTCCCAGCTTTCTCTTACCTGCTGGTGCTATTTGATGCTAATATGAGTTTTAAACACCTAGTTGAGGGTAAGACTTGTGATTTGGTCAAGACCACGGGGACTGTAGCTAGCGTTGCAGAGAGGTTGGGCTCATGGTGACTGGACCCTCTAGTTAAGTATTTTAAGTCCAAGTGCATCTCCAAGGAGCTATATGACAGTGATGTATGGGGTTACATGACGGTCGATAAAATTGAACTCACAGAAAATACATTTTAAGGTGTATTCTGCGGGTCCACAAAGTAGCCCAGCTTTTTTTGTTAGTCAGGAACTGTGTTTTAGATACATTGGTGACCTTGTTGCTCTCAGACCCTTGCTGTGCTGGATCAAGATATAGACTGGGGAGGGATGCCAAATAAATAGACTGATTTTGTCTGATTGTCTGACCCTTGACAACATGCATCAAATCCCTTGGATTGCTTATATGAAGGCAGCTTTTACCAGCATGGGTTGGATGTACATATACTGCAATTATTTCTCCCCGTACCCCCTGGAACTCAAAAGACGGAGAGACTTGTTTCTCAAAAGTCCCTTATTACAACATGAACACCAAGAGCTGTTGAAACGCTTTGTATAGGGGCGTTTATTTTTAAAAACAGTTCAGGGTATGGAGCTTTCCTTTCTCTCCTATCTAATGAAAGGGATAGATTTCTGTTGGTACGATTCAAGGTTAACGTGCTGCATCATCTTTTGGCCACATCTAGTGGTCAGTCTCTTTGGGCACTTAGGGTCCTGTGGATGCAACAATATGTCTCCACAGGCTACCCTACATATTGTTGTGCAAATATTTGAGCTTGCCTAGGAAGCAGTTCCTTTTCCCGTTACTAAAAGTTCTGAACTTCTCACAAGGATACCTGGCACTTATGTATCTGCAGCTCCTGATGATCAAGCATTATCTTTTTGCTGTTTCATGCTTTCTACATGCTGCTTTGAGATCAAGACAATCTAGACCTGATTAACCTTGATGTGATGCATGAGATTATATAATGTATTGTTACTGTTGACACATCCGTATTTCTTTAAAAAATGTTAAGCCTACTAGTTTTTACCATTTTAGAAACATAATTTTATGTTCTTGTACGGTTGTGATTATAGCCGAATAAATGTTTGTATGCTGACAATATGTATATATAGATGTATGCCATGTTACCTACTGGCAGATGCCAGTAGGTAGTTGTAGTTTGGACAATTGGACCATGTTTCCATAGGAAAAGGGTTTTGTAACTTGTTTATATATTTGGCGTAGTTTGACGAATCTTCACTATAAGTGGGTGTGTGAGTGGCTTTATTGATGAGTAAGTGGTTGTGTGAGTACTTGCATGGGTCTGTGAGTGATTGTGTGGGGGTGTGAGTGGGTGCATGAGAGGTTATATAGGAGTGTGAGAGGGTGTGTGAGTAGTTCTGTGGATAATGTCATTAGTGATGTCCTCAGTGATGTCACTGGCCATGTCATAAGTGATGTAATATGTGAGGTAATACACAGTGCATTGCGGGCCCGTAAGTTATAGTTAGATCAGATTTTGTATAAGTGGAATCTGAGCCGAACTATAACGTTCCTGTACCCTTTGTTTTTATAGTGAATAATAGATCTATCCATAGATCTATCCACTCTCCATATTCACTTGAGCAACAAAAAATGGCCAGAGACACTGCACGGCTTGAAATCTGAAGAGACAACCATTGCAAAAAGGACTGAGAGTATAGGGATCCGTTGTTTGTTTATTTACATATATTTTTAAATCACCTACTGGCAGTTGCCATTAGGTAGGAGGACCCAAAACAACTTTTCCTCATGTAATTTCCCATAGGAATTTTGAACCTGACTATAGCCCGAACTGCTGAATGGAATTACACCAAATTTGGCAGAAAGCATGCTCTCGGAATTTGGTTTAAATCTGTTCAGTAGTTTTTAAGTAAAACAAATATATATGTATATATAGAGACGTAGAGGGTCTGCAGATCCGACAGTTCTCATAGTGAGATCTGATTGGCTGCCAACACTTCTACTAGAAAGTAGTGGTAGACATTTTGGGACTCAGGACTTGGCCAAACTCACAAACAAAATGGGAAAAAAATGCAATGGGGTGGGGTAGGAATACTCTGACCCCCTAGGACTGGTTGCGGGGGGCCCCAGGTAACCGTGTCTTGGCAAAAATGTTTAGATTTAAATTGTTCTCTGATTTTCCAGAGGATCTGTGGCCAAATCCCAAAAAAATAGACAAGTACAGTCTCCTGTGCTTGTTTTCTTTAATTCCCATGGCGGGTAAGGTCCCATGTTTTTTGTTTTTTTACAGAGTTTTATATAGTGCGAACCTGGCCCGAATCAGGTATCAAAGCGCTTTACATAGCACCAGTTGTATTACTTGAGGGCACAGTAATTTTTGCATATGCATATAGGTCAGGGGCGTACGTGGCCCACTTCCCAAGGATGAGCCAACCCTGATGTCCCCATTTCCCGGGGCCCAGCTTTATAAAATATTGAGAGGGCAGCACATAGGCCCCGTACTGTTTTCAGCCTCGGACCCCATCTTCTAGGGTACATATATAGGTAAGAAGGGCGAGTGGGCACGCAGACCCCCTCCCCGGGCTGATTCAAGCCCTAGGGACCCCATGGCCCGGCCCTGTTACTAATGGGGAGTAACTATACCTTGTGCCCTAGGGCAACTATAACTCGCAAGGTCACCATGCACCTCACATTTTACTTCACTTGTGACATCTTCTCCGATATTATTGATAATATCAGTGTAACTTTTGCTGTCAAATTGTGGATGAGATAACAGTTCATGGTGGGGTTGAGTTATAATTAACTTAGGCACAAGTTATAGTTACTTGAGATAACTCTAGCTATAACTGCTGAATTTCTATGGTTTTGAGTGTGAAAAATCTGAACCTAACTGTAACCTCCCTATAACCTTTGGTTTTTAATGAATATATATACCCAATCTACCTTTACCTAAAGCTCTCCCATTTAGTAATAACTATTACTTGTTTTCCAGCCACTCACTCCCATCCCTCCCACGGGTAGTACAAAATTATAGTTGTATGTGTAGGGCTAAGATCTCGTAGTAAAGATAAGAGAGGTGGAGGCAGAGGTCTTCATACAAAGGTTTTGGGATAAGCATTTTGCAGTATGTTGCAGTTTGTGAATATGTTCCTGATTGACTCTGTTAATCACATGTATGAAATGTACTTTTTCTTCCAGTTAACACCCCTGAAGGAACTAGCCATTGTACATTGTATGTATACTACCATCACTCAAAGGGAGGTGACAATGAGCAACATGTTGGTGACTGCTGACACTCTGGATAGCATCTTGACGGACTCGGTAAGCAACAGGTTCCCACCGACAGATGGTGATCGTTCATTCAGTCTTGGAAAACCTCAGAACCTTCAGGGCAAAGCAGAATTACTTCTGATCATTCAGTCAGAACTTTGGTATTCCAGATAGTTCCATCATGGTCTGCAGCCGGTATGGAAACTAGCAGTGTTGCAATTGAATGGTTAACAGGCTTATAAAGATGGCTCTCTCAAAGTATCTGAAAAATTTTGCACAGGATGATTAAATTGTCGCCACAATGGATGTGAGTAGAGAGCCTGGCAGACGTAGTGCATGGGAGACGCAATGGAGCACAAAAAAAACAAGATATTACTGACATGAAAAAGTCTAATCAGTTACCCAAAGGAAATAGAAGGGATTGTGTTGGATTGGGGATATCATGGGAGCTACAAGAAATATAGCAGCTCTTATAACGAGAACACTGTCTTAGTTTTACAGTGGGTGGGAATGTAGAAATCAACAGAACTATATATCAGAATATTACATATAGAATATCATTTGACAGAGGCAAGATGGCGGCCGCCAGCTCAGTCGTGTGAGCTGGTATCTCCTGTACTCCAAGAACAAGAAAAAAGAGGGAGATCCCCTAAATGTCAATATGGGACAGGGTAGAGTAATGTTAAAACACAAGAAAGTCCCTAGTTGTCAGGAAATATCCTCTGTCACAGCCCCTTGTTCCCAAAGGACCTAGCGTGGCTACAACACAATTGTTGTGTTACACCTGGTCCTGTCATTCGACCTAGACCCAAATAACTATATGAGAAACAGTTTTAACTACTCGAGGTCAGCTAAACATCATAAACTAAAAATAAAAATAAAACAGATATAATTCATGTGGCATTCAAGAAAGGGATCTAACTGTAATTGGGTAAATTAAAAACAATCATTTATTAAAATTTCATCACATTACAGTACATCACAAATTGCATCATTGTACAAAAACATTACGATAAAAACCAAAGAGTCGACGCAGCGTTTCGGTGTCTTGACCAGTGTGTCACACCTTCTTCAGGACAGGTTTTTAAAATCACTAAAAAGAGAATGCCACAATTATACACAGTTTATAACAAGACCTCGAGCTATGCCTATACATATTGTTCTCATAATTTAAAATACATTACACATTTATTAAAAAAACAAGTCATAACCGCACCAACTTTCCTATACTCATTCATTACAGTTGTTCATCAATTAACTCTAGATTTACACATACAGGGAATAATTTTATTAAAAATTATGCCATTCCCTTTCGAATTTAACCTGGTGTCCAAGGATCTTTTGTTTTCTTGTTTGCATAGCTAATTTCAACATATCTCTCATTTGCATTTGGATTGCTATTATATGTTAGATCTTTCTAGTCTTTTCTCGAATGTTATCTTGGACAAGTAAGTACTTTTCTAAATTTCATAAATCCTAGGGTTGTTTGTGCATACTCCAAAGTTATACATACCTTGGAAATCAAGTGAGACAGATTTATAATATAATGTCTTGTTTTACCCTCTATTTCTCAATCTCATAGGGGTATGTTCTCCATATCATAAAAGGATTTGTCACCTACAAAAATACAGATGGCATCATCTATCATGTTACTCCCCTTTCTTTTACAACAAATACTTTTATTCATCTGTTTAATATTGCTTGTTGTAATACCTTAATCCAGAAATACATATGTTGAATAGGTTTGCTGCACCAGGAATGACCACCGTTCTGATAGGTTCTATATACTTCTACTGCAAATAGACAGAAATACACACAGTTGCCAAATTGTAAGAAGGTTATGGTCTTCTATTAATGGTTAAAAAACGACAATTAGATGGTCTTGAGTGTTTCATACCTTCTAAAAGAAGGAAAATAAGAAGTTTAAAAGCGATTATCAAAATCGGACATAGAAGGAAGTAATTGAAACTCCTCTAGACCCCATGAGGTGACCTCAAACTACATAACGAAAGGTATGAAACACTCAAGACCATCTAATTGTCGTTTTTTAACCATTAATAGAAGACCATAACCTTCTTACAATTTGGCAACTGTGTGTATTTCTGTCTATTTGCAGTAGAAGTATATAGAACCTATCAGAACGGTGGTCATTCCTGGTGCAGCAAACCTATTCAACATATGTATTTCTGGATTAAGGTATTACAACAAGCAATATTAAACAGATGAATAAAAGTATTTGTTGTAAAAGAAAGGGGAGTAACATGATAGATGATGCCATCTGTATTTTTGTAGGTGACAAATCCTTTTATGATATGGAGAACATACCCCTATGAGATTGAGAAATAGAGGGTAAAACAAGACATTATATTATAAATCTGTCTCACTTGATTTCCAAGGTATGTATAACTTTGGAGTATGCACAAACAACCCTAGGATTTATGAAATTTAGAAAAGTACTTACTTGTCCAAGATAACATTCGAGAAAAGACTAGAAAGATCTAACATATAATAGCAATCCAAATGCAAATGAGAGATATGTTGAAATTATCTATGCAAACAAGAAAACAAAAGATCCTTGGACACCAGGTTAAATTCGAAAGGGAATGGCATAATTTTTAATAAAATTATTCCCTGTATGTGTAAATCTAGAGTTAATTGATGAACAACTGTAATGAATGAGTATAGGAAAGTTGGTGCGGTTATGACTTGTTTTTTTAATAAATGTGTAATGTATTTTAAATTATGAGAACAATATGTATAGGCATAGCTCGAGGTCTTGTTATAAACTGTGTATAATTGTGGCATTCTCTTTTTAGTGATTTTAAAAACCTGTCCTGAAGAAGGTGTGACACACTGGTCAAGACACCGAAACGCTGCGTCGACTCTTTGGTTTTTATCGTAATGTTTTTGTACAATGATGCAATTTGTGATGTACTGTAATGTGATGAAATTTTAATAAATGATTGTTTTTAATTTACCCAATTACAGTTAGATCCCTTTCTTGAATGCCACATGAATTATATCTGTTTTATTTTTATTTTTAGTTTATGATGTTTAGCTGACCTCGAGTAGTTAAAACTGTTTCTCATATAGTTATTTGGGTCTAGGTCGAATGACAGGACCAGGTGTAACACAACAATTGTGTTGTAGCCACGCTAGATCTCCTGTACTCCTACACCCGTGAGGAAGATGTACTGTGGATAGTGAGAGGACGAGAGGGTGAAAGTGGGTCTGAGCACTTACCGAGGTGTGCGTAGCTCAGTCCTGGTACTATTGGCATGTTCAGGTTTGCTGCGACAGCTATTTTTCATTATCTCAGCAAAATCCGATTTGGATACATTGTAGCCGCAAGGGGCCGGGCGTAGACGCTGAGCCGAGAAGCAGCAACTGTTGCAGGCAAAACTACTGGAGAGTCGAGAACAGGATATCGCAGAACACCGATAATGCCGCCTAAAGGAGCTAGAGGGAAAGCCCAAGCCCTGGCTGATGGTGCTACCGCTGCTGCTACAGTGGCAGCCGTTGGAACTGTCTCCGGAACGATAGAAAAAACCGCGGAGCAGCTGAGCCATAAGAAAGCCTCTAATCTCAATGGTAAAAAAAATAAAGGCGAGAGCTGTGCCCGTGGTAACTCTACAGGCATGGTCAGTCCTGCAAAATTCACTATCCCGCAAAAGTTCTCACAAGGCAAAGGTGGGAAGAGTGGGAAAACGGGTGTTCAGGGTATTCCGAATACCCAAACAGACAAGCTCCTATGAACATTGGGTGTTGAAGCTGTTGTTGGTCCCCCCGGTCATCATGAAGGAGAGTTCAGGTGCTCAGCAGATTTCTCTGTATGGCGCTGTTGCAGTGGACAATTTAATATCTGGCATCAATATGGATCTGGCTAACGGCGCTGGTAAAAAGGATGGGCGCAATCCTGCAGGAGTGAACAACAGTGGGGTGAACCCCTTGAACTGGGTTGCCATGATACTGAACCAGTTGTACCACAGAAGCTTTGTAATGATAATAACATTGCGGTTAGAAGCAAAAATGACTCGGTTGGCTTGGCTGGGGCTCTTAAAGGGACAGAGTCACTCAGTCTAGATTCACTAACGAAGGAGACTCATAAGCTGCCCAAGAGCTGTTGTGTCTATTTGGGGAAACTTAGAGATGGTATGTTCTGAGGGGGGGATTTGAGAGTGCAGCATTAAGGAGCAACTGCTGGAGGTATTATTAATGTCAGAGAGTATAGTTTTCACTTTGTCGAGGAAGTAGTGTTGGAGGGTGTTACAGTCTATTGGTGTTTCTGATTTTCTTGCTTTCTTGCTTAGCTCTGTCAAAATTTTAAAAGTTTCTTTCTGTGTATTTTCTGCGTTGTTAATTCAGGATTCATAGTATTCCGCTTTGGCTAACAGAATGCACTTTGTATAAAGCTTAAGAGATGCTTTATAATGGTCCCGTTCTATATGATCGTTTGTTTTCCTCCAGCATCTCTCTAAATGGCGGAGCTTTCTTTTACATTCCCTCAGAGAAGAGTTGAACCAGGGGGCCCCATTAACTTCTCTGTTGATCTTATGTTTCCTTTTGGGTGCTATCTGATCGATGGCCTGGCTAAGATTTTGCATAATGTTCGCATACTCCTGATCCAAATCACCATGGGTATTAAGCAATTGTGTGCATTTAAGGAGGGTGTCCGTCAGAGTTATTGAATCAAATGAGGTCTTGAAATGGTAAAAGTGCACCATCTTCATACAGATCTCCAATGGAGGAGATCCCCGATTCCTCCCAGTCATGTAGCCGCTGTCAATCTCCTCCATGGGGGAGCTCCTCACAGAACCACACCGGGATCTCAGGGGCATATGCCGGGCTCCCTTTATTGCGTCGTATAGCCCCATACCAACATTGCCTCAGGACCCATAGATCCCTGGATACCTCATGTTCCCGCATCGTGAGCTGTAGCAAAATCCGACTCAAGTGACGAAGCTCTAGGTCCCTTCTTCTCTGGTTTGTCTCCATTCTTAGCTTCCCTGCCAGCCGTTGTGCGAACCATTGGAACTGGGCCGCATTGTAGTAGGCCTCAAAATCCGGCACTGCAAAGCCTTCCTCCCGACGCGGGCGCATCATGGTCGGCAGAGACACTCTTCTTCATCTTGTTCCCCACAGGAAGCTCGAAACCATGGAGTTGAATTGGGCAAAGCACTTTACAGGTATCCAAATCGGCAGGGTAACAAAGTAATAAAGTAAACGGGGGAGGGTTATCATTTTTAATAATGCCACACGCCCCGCAACCGACAAAGGCAGGGAGGCCCAGAAGTCAAGGTTACTCCTGGTTGAATGCAGAGCCCTTCCGATGTTACCCTCAAATAAATCAACTGCCTCGTGCTAAATTCTAACCCCCAGATCAGACATCCTATAATTTATTAAATAACAAAAGAGAGAGTCAGGGAGTTTACACTTGATCAATGTGAGTTGGGAACTCCTGGTCCCCGGGATTAAGTTACAAAAACAATGGAGGAGTTACCCCTCAAATAATTAGAAGGAGAGAATCTCTCACAGAGGGTGAAAGTGCTCAATTCAGCACAGTCTATCCCAACCTGTCAGTGGATAATGCATATCCTTGTAGAAGACCCCTCACTCACCAACCTGGTTGGTGACATGCTTCATCATCGGGGTCCCACCCCATAGGCCGAGTGCCTATAGGGTGTGCTGCGACTCCTGATTACAGAGGAGCGGGTTGTTTTCTTTTATGTGTTCAGGGCGAAAAATAAGTGAATTTAAAAAGGGCCAATACTACTCACTGCAAGTTTTATTCTTGAGTGCTTGAACCCTAATAAAAATGTGTAACACCTATGCCTAATTAGGTAGACTTCGGTGTGAAAAAAGAAGTGTCTTTAAAAATAGCTAAGTGTGCTATGTGAAGTGTAATTAGTGCTATAGGTTAAAAAGGTCTACATGTTTCAACAATTGTATTAAGTCAAAGGTTTTCGTCAGGACCGTGAAAATGAACTGGGTGGTCCGCACACGCTAAGGTGCGTCCTGCCCTAGTCCACGATAGAGTACACAAATTGTGAACTCGTGTGAAAAAAGGGTGCAATTTCTTTGATTCAAAGAAAAAAACCTGTAAAGAAACAGGGAAAACAGAAAGACAGGGAGGGGTTACATACAGGGGATGACTACACACATGTAATACATTTAACATACATAGCCAGTGTGTTTCATCAGTCAATACATGGGATGATGCCCATGTTGCAGTCAGACAGTAGGATCCATCTGTTAAGCGGCAGTACTACAGTGCTGTTACCGGACTGTGACTAATGAGCCATGAATCAGTGCCAAAGGAGTGGTGTCGATATGGTTTTGGCATCTGCTAATGACTAGTGACAAAAAAGGGGGGAAAACGTACTATGGGCCAGTGATCATACTGGTGCTGCGGGGTGATCGGATGCACAGAACTGTGAGCACTCGTGAAGGCGTTTAAACTTGAGACTGGTATAAGGTTGATTTCTTACACTCCCTTTGCGGAATTACCGCATCATGGGCGCCAATGCTTCCAAGACGGCAAGAGTCCGTCTCCTGAAAGTGGGTAAAAAGCAAATACAAATACCCGGTTTTAGTTCTGCTGGCTGCTGTTTACAAAGTATTGCCAGCGGTGAGCGCCCGAAGAGAAACCGGTGTTCTCATTCAGGATTTGGATTACATTTCACTTACTTGCAGCTTCTGCTCTTCCGACCGTAAACCTACTTGGCAAGACCGGCGGCGCCCCGAGGAGTGACCGGCTAGTTCTGAATGCCGGTAAAGTAACCCGGATCCGTTCCTGGATGGGCGTGGCTACGTCACGTGATGTGGTCACGTGGATCGTAATCGGCCAATCCGATTCGGGTAGAAGGTGGGGCCTTCTGATGTTTGTTTTACTACCGGGAAACAGAGTAAGTTGATGTTTCCATGGTGATGAGAGAGGTTTTTTGCTTTAAAGGAGAAGCATTACACAAGCGTGTAGTTACACGAGCAACAGAACCATTTAAGCAGTTTTTAAGGTGTTATTGATGGTATAGAGGGCAGATTCAGAATTAACAACCAACGGAATTAATATACTGGTAATTAGGTATTTTTAGCACATAGGGCTGAGGCTATTAGGTCATTACACTGTTCCACGGAATATTGTCGTTTAAGCCCGACTTGTGGGTGGATAATCTGTAGACCCACCTCTGTTCTTTTTCAAATAGGCGTTGTGTCAGATTAGCCCCTGGCTGTATTTGTTCGATAATTATCCAGTGAAGGTCATCTGGTGTATGGCCTGCAGACAAAAAATGTTCTGTCAGTCTGGTATTGTTTTTTTTACACCTAATGGTGCTTCTATGTTCACCAATCCGCAATTTGATCTTGCGGCTTGTCATCCCTATATAACGCAAATTGCACGGGCATGTGAGCATATAGATGACATTCTCACTGTTGCAATTAGTCTGTCCCTTAATTGTCCAGATTTTATCGGGTTCCAACTGCAATGTTTTTGTGTTTGCAGTGAATGGGCAGACGCTGCAATTACCACATTTATAGTGGCCAGTGACTCTTGGTAAACCCCATAAATTTGTTTGTGTTTCTTTTTCTGGGGTTGTCTTTATTGGTCTTGTATTGACTACTTTGTCTCTTATGCTTTGTGCTTTTTTGAAGGAGAACAGTGGTTTTTCCCACTTCAGGTTGCCTGTGTTCAAGATGCTCCAGTGTTTTTTTATTATTCTGGAGACGTCATTAGATATAGTGTTATAGGTAGTAACACATGTTAAGGGGATTCCTTCTGTTGTTTTTTCAGTCTGTTCCAATAAAGCAGAGCGGGGTTGGTTCCGTGCACGCTTTTGACTTTTTTGGAGGATTTTGTTTGGATATCCCCGAGACTGCAACTTCTCGGTGAGATCTTGGGCTTGATTTTTATAATCTCCCAATTCACTGCAATTTCTCCGGATCCTCAGGTATTGACCATAAGGTAAATTCTCACGTAGAGGTCTGGGGTGGAAACTCTCAAAACGCAGTAAATTATTTTTGGAGGTTGGTTTGTAGTGGGTGGTAGTTTTTAATCTTCCTTCTTTTTTTGTGATTGTTACATCCAGGAATACAAGTGTTTCTTGATTCTTCTCGTAGGTAAACCGTAGGTGTTCATCACAAGTATTAATCCAATTGAAAAAAGCAGTTAGAGACTCCTCCGTTCCTTTCCATATTGCCAGCACATCGTCGATGTATCTGCGCCATATTAGGATATTTGAGCTATAGGTGTTTGTTTGACTGAGAATGTACTTTTCCTCAAAATCATAGACATACAGTCCCGCTATGCTCGGCGCGAAGGAACTTCCCATGGATGTCCCCCCTGTTTGTAAAAAGATCTTGTCTTCAAATTCGAAATAATTCCTTTTTAGTGCCAGTCTGGCACATTCCAGAATGAATTGCCTCGGGGTTCTTGAAGTCCACTCTTCCTTGTCTAGTGCTCGCCCCAATACATCAAGTGTAGCATCTTGAGGGATGCTGGTGTACAAGCTCTCAATGTCAAAACTCACCAATATGGTGTCATTCTCCACTGTGAGTTGGTCCAGGATCTGCAGTAGACTTTTAGTATCTTGAAGATACGTGCTGGTCTTTTGTACCATTTTTTTGAAGAATACATCGCAAAATTGCGAGAGTGGTTCTAGTACTGATCCTATTCCGGACACTATTGGTCTCCCAGGTGGTGGTGTTTTATTTTTATGCATTTTAGGTAGAGTATAGAAGTAGGGAATTTTCCCTTCACTTCTACACAGGAACTCAGCTTCTTGTTTTGATATAAAGCCTTCAGATTCGCCATATTCCACTAGTGACTTTATCTCACTTCTCAGATCTTCTGTAGGGTCCTCTGGCAATCTGCGATAACTGTTGTGATCTGCTAGTAATCGCAGACATTCTGTTTGATATGCTGTGCGATCTTGTACAACAATGCCTCCGCCTTTATCCGCAGGCTTAATCACAATGGTTTCACAATTTCGCAGGTTATCCAGGGCACTCCTCTCCTGTTTGGTAAGGTTCATAAACGTTTTTTTAGGGGTCGTATTCTCGATCTCATTGAACACAGCCTGCTCAAAGGTAGAAATTTCCACCGGAATCAAATGTGGTGGTGGCGTGAACGTGGACTTACTCCTAAGTCCTGTTTCATTCGGGTCCAGATTTTCATCTGTATTGGTTCGTTTTTCAAAAAAGGCTTTCAGTCGCAATTTGCGAAAGAAAGATGAGATTTCACAATGCAATTTGAATTTGTCCAAGTTTGCAGTAGGTACGAAGCCCAGACCCTTATTTAAAACTAAATCCTCAGTTATGCTTAGTGGTCTGTTTGAGAGATTGGTAACTAAGTTCTCCGGTTGCTTGGTCCTGCTTGCTGGGGGTTGTGCCTGTTCGTGTTCGCACTCTGATCCTCCGGTGCCCAATGCACTTGGCCCCCTTGGTTCTGGGTTTTTCTTCTTCCCCGGCCCTTTCCGCCCCGGTATAAAAAAGGCGGCCTGTAGGCATTCGGTTGGTAGAATGGTGGTTGGAAAGGTGGTTGCCAACCATACATCCCCATGTTATGCGGATGATAATAGGGGTCAGCAAACCCTTGCATTGGTACTGGGTTAAAGGAAGGCCAGTTTCCTTGTCCTCTCCCACGTCCTCGTCCCTTTTGTTTCGTGTTCCCTCCACTTGAGTTCACACTGGAGTTGGATGAATTACTAGATGCATTACTGGCGGTATCTGAGTTGTCTTCTCCTTTCGCAGGGGGTGCATACTCTGGATCCGAGTACGGGTATGCTTTTATCATCGAGAACCTCTTCAGATCTTTTTGGAATTTCTGCACTTTCTGTTGTGACAGATTCTCCTTATAATCTGTCATCTCCTTGTTTAGTTCGTCAAGCTTCTTCTTGAAGCCTGTGATGGTTGTTTTCATATTTCCCTCTGCTAACTGGATCTCTACCTGGATTTTTTCTGAGAGTCTTAAGGCTGTTTTCAGAATTAAGACTATCCAGTCATGCGTGCAATGCCACGCTATGGCTGCCCAGTCTTTTCGAAATGCTTCGTCTTCAAGGAAGATGCGAGGTGCATTAGAAACTAATAGCCCCTTGGGTGCCATGTTGTTATTCAAGTACTGCTTCAGTATAGTCCCGTGTAGGATGGTTCTGATTCTGTTCCTTTTTAGTTCTGTTAGGTTTTCCCAGTCTTTTGTTGTGGAAATGCTCTGTGCTATGTTTACATCCGCAAACACCGATAGATCACTCATTATCTCGTCAACCTCAGCCGAGGTGTAAGAGAGGCCCTGATTTTCACTCATGTTTACAATGGATATTGCCGGTGTTGTGAGGTGGTATCTATTGTGTTGATACTCTCGCAGCTGTGCGCTGCCTAAATATTAAATAACAAAAGAGAGAGTCAGGGAGTTTACACTTGATCAATGTGAGTTGGGAACTCCTGGTCCCCGGGATTAAGTTACAAAAACAATGGAGGAGTTACCCCTCAAATAATTAGAAGGAGAGAATCTCTCACAGAGGGTGAAAGTGCTCAATTCAGCACAGTCTATCCCAACCTGTCAGTGGATAATGCATATCCTTGTAGAAGACCCCTCACTCACCAACCTGGTTGGTGACATGATTCATCATCGGGGTCCCACCCCATAGGCCGAGTGCCTATAGGGTGTGCTGCGACTCCTGATTACAGAGGAGCGGGTTGTTTTCTTTTATGTGTTCAGGGCGAAAAATAAGTGAATTTAAAAAGGGCCAATACTACTCACTGCAAGTTTTATTCTTGAGTGCTTGAACCCTAATAAAAATGTGTAACACCTATGCCTAATTAGGTAGACTTCGGTGTGAAAAAAGAAGTGTCTTTAAAAATAGCTAAGTGTGCTATGTGAAGTGTAATTAGTGCTATAGGTTAAAAAGGTCTACATGTTTCTGACACAACGCCTATTTGAAAAAGAACAGAGGTGGGTCTACAGATTATCCACCCACAAGTCGGGCTTAAACGACAATATTCCGTGGAACAGTGTAATGACCTAATAGCCTCAGCCCTATGTGCTAAAAATACCTAATTACCAGTATATTAATTCCGTTGGTTGTTAATTCTGAATCTGCCCTCTATACCATCAATAACACCTTAAAAACTGCTTAAATGGTTCTGTTGCTCGTGTAACTACACGCTTGTGTAATGCTTCTCCTTTAAAGCAAAAAACCTCTCTCATCACCATGGAAACATCAACTTACTCTGTTTCCCGGTAGTAAAACAAACATCAGAAGGCCCCACCTTCTACCCGAATCGGATTGGCCGATTACGATCCACGTGACCACATCACGTGACGTAGCCACGCCCATCCAGGAACGGATCCGGGTTACTTTACCGGCATTCAGAACTAGCCGGTCACTCCTCGGGGCGCCGCCGGTCTTGCCAAGTAGGTTTACGGTCGGAAGAGCAGAAGCTGCAAGTAAGTGAAATGTAATCCAAATCCTGAATGAGAACACCGGTTTCTCTTCGGGCGCTCACCGCTGGCAATACTTTGTAAACAGCAGCCAGCAGAACTAAAACCGGGTATTTGTATTTGCTTTTTACCCACTTTCAGGAGACGGACTCTTGCCGTCTTGGAAGCATTGGCGCCCATGATGCGGTAATTCCGCAAAGGGAGTGTAAGAAATCAACCTTATACCAGTCTCAAGTTTAAACGCCTTCACGAGTGCTCACAGTTCTGTGCATCCGATCACCCCGCAGCACCAGTATGATCACTGGCCCATAGTACGTTTTCCCCCCTTTTTTGTCACTAGTCATTAGCAGATGCCAAAACCATATCGACACCACTCCTTTGGCACTGATTCATGGCTCATTAGTCACAGTCCGGTAACAGCACTGTAGTACTGCCGCTTAACAGATGGATCCTACTGTCTGACTGCAACATGGGCATCATCCCATGTATTGACTGATGAAACACACTGGCTATGTATGTTAAATGTATTACATGTGTGTAGTCATCCCCTGTATGTAACCCCTCCCTGTCTTTCTGTTTTCCCTGTTTCTTTACAGGTTTTTTTCTTTGAATCAAAGAAATTGCACCCTTTTTTCACACGAGTTCACAATTTGTGTACTCTATCGTGGACTAGGGCAGGACGCACCTTAGCGTGTGCGGACCACCCAGTTCATTTTCACGGTCCTGACGAAAACCTTTGACTTAATACAATGGTTGAAACATGTAGACCTTTTTAACCTATAGCACTAATTACACTTCACATAGCACACTTAGCTATTTTTAAAGATACTTCTTTTTTCACACCGAAGTCTACCTAATTAGGCATAGGTGTTACACATTTTTATTAGGGTTCAAGCACTCAAGAATAAAACTTGCAGTGAGTAGTATTGGCCCTTTTTAAATTCACTTATTTTTCGCCCTGAACACATAAAAGAAAACAACCCGCTCCTCTGTAATCAGGAGTCGCAGCACACCCTATAGGCACTCGGCCTATGGGGTGGGACCCCGATGATGAAGCATGTCACCAACCAGGTTGGTGAGTGAGGGGTCTTCTACAAGGATATGCATTATCCACTGACAGGTTGGGATAGACTGTGCTGAATTGAGCACTTTCACCCTCTGTGAGAGATTCTCTCCTTCTAATTATTTGAGGGGTAACTCCTCCATTGTTTTTGTATCCTATAATTTATACCTACATACTGACCAACAACTCCTGCACCACCACTGTCACTCTCAATACCCGCCAAATCATAAGTCTCACAAACTTTACTCTATACAGCTTATCTCAAACATAAACACAACATCCCACACCGATACCCATAAAAAATGCAACAATAAAACTGTTCTGCTTTATCTCTGATTCTTTTGCAAAATAATGGTATACTTGGTTGTGATTTTTGTAACTATTAAATACATTTTTTGCATATTGTGTTCAGAGTTTTTGAATTATGAATACATCTAACACACCTTATACATTAGAAAAACATTCATCTGGTCAAACGGAAAAAGTCATAAAATCTCAAATGTTATCCACTCTATTTTTGCTGCACATTGACAGTAAAAGAAAGAGAGGTTTATTTCACAACTAACGGCAAAAGAAAGCTGTAAATACATAGATCAATTAAAAAGTAAATGAGTATTCATCAAAGTAAATATTTCTTTGTAACAATATGATGCTCAATATATATCTAGGAGAGAAACCGGTGGATTTCAACGTAGGTCTATGATTGTTTCACCTCTTTATATATTTTGCAGAGCCTTTAACCCCTTCGATTCTCATGACGGAACGGTTCCGTCATGAGCATCGGTTGAGCTGTGCTCATGACGGAACCGTTCCGTCATGAGCTCGTTGGCTCATTAGAACCTTCAGCTCAGCGCGAAAATTCGCGCCGCGCTGAAGGTATTAATAAGACTATAACAAACATTAGGCCCCTGATTTAGAGGTTGGCGTACAGGTTATACCGTTGCAAATATGACGGAGTACCCTGCCCTCCAAGCTTTTGTCCACCTGCCTTATTTACAGGTGGGCAGACTACAACTTTTCAATCAGTGGATTTCTTGATGGCTCAGTCGACCAAAGCCTAGAATCATTTTCTTTTGCCCATCACTGCAAAAACACTTGCCTGTGAGGGACAGGAAAAAACAATAATGATCTCCACACCTTGGGAGGTAATGAATCTTTTGTTTTTCAGAAACTGCTGCTTCATGGGTTTCTGAAAAAAAAGTTAAATAGTTGGTGAACGGCTGTCAAACTGAGGATGGCCATCCACCAAACCTTTTGTACCTTGACGGAAACCGTTGTGACAGTGGTTACTTTCAAAGTACAGAGATGATCGCTGGGCAAGAGGTCAGCTTGAAACATAACAACTCAAATACCATTGGGGTGGTGGACACAATGTCCTCTGACATCCTGGAGGACACTGCTTTGCCTGTCAAATACAAAATCAGGCCCCAAATTCCATATTTTCACTCCTAAAGAACTTCTGAAATATCTTGACAAATGTAGCAATATTGTAACACCGAGACTCGGATTCTTCTTTACATACCACAGGTAGGCAGACTGAGAACACAAAATAGAGTCAATCTGTATATAACAAACTAATAGATTCACAGGGTAAAACTCTCTCATAGATCTTGATTTGTATTTTGTAGAATGAATTTCCTATTTTAGTACCTCATTTACACACAGAAATGTGTGTGCATGTCTGTACTGGTTTGTGTGTGTAGTTGTTTATCTCTGTGAGAAACTGAGAGAAGAGAGAGTAAGAAAGGGGAGGAGAGTTCGGGGCTGCACTGATTTAAAATCATGGACTAGATTGGCAAAAACCACAGGAGGTAGGTGGTGTTTGTTTTGCAGCAGATTCTGCCAAGACATGTGCTGGGCCTTTTGTAACAAGCATTGTACTTGCACCCATTTCACCCCCACACTGTGTCAAGATGCATTACACCATTTGCTAGGAGGTTAGGGCCTATACAAATGAGGGAACACTTTTGTCCAGGTGTTTCTGTTAAATTACTAAGCACTGGCAAAGGCAAACTGGATCGCAGAAGATGTCTAACTCTAAGGGAAGCGGTGCAAAGGTAGCACACCTACCGAGGCACACTTTGGGAGGTGCTACGGAGAGTCTCAGAAACCTAGTCATCCCCGTGAAGATGAAGTTAAGTAATATACCCACCTCCAAATGTGTTCCGATATGCTGGCAGTACAAAACAGAACAGCAGCTTGGAAGTGCCACACATCTTTCACTGTTGCACCCTCTTTGGCCTCTGACACTTCAGGACTTCACTAGCAAGGTCATGTTTTTATCAAGATATACAAGGAGATGAAACAACTGTAGACCTATTTCGTAACACACCACATTGTTATTAGCATGTAGTTCATATATTATACCATTACAGTACTGTTGATTTATTGACATTGTGCTTTATCATGTATTTCCATGTATTTTTATCTAAGACAGCCGGTCCTAATTAGAGTAATTAAAATACATTTGTGTTAGTCTTAAAATAGGTAAAATATTTGTAAATATAATCATTCAGTGTTTTTAGAGTCAGTTTACCTTTTGTTCCGCTCAAAAAGATATTGCAGTCTCTAAGGCCAGTATTGTGTTGAAAAGAGGTTAAATATTTCACAAACTCATACCACTAGTACAGATATGTTATAAGTAGAAAACACTAAGGTAATCCAGGTCTAGAGAATAGCCAAATATAATTAATTATTTCTGATGATATATGACCCATGCCAATACAGAAGGCGACTAGGTCGCACCTCTCAGCCTGTACCAAGCAATACATTTGGTGCACATCCTAAATGGTATCAGTCACTTTTGGATACCTCTGCAGTGCAGAAAGACATGCATTTATAGAAAAGAAAAGCCTTTTTGATGTGAAATTAAGAAAAGACAAGAATTTCTGATATTTTAATGGACTTATTTATTCATTCATTGGAGGTACCAATATATTTATAATTTTCTTATGACCCATTTTTATCCTGTAAACATTCTTGCTGCTAGGGGTCAAGAAATCCCAGGCTACAGCCTTATTTTCAATCTGTTTTGGCAACTGCTGGTTCTACTTGGTCTATTTCAAGGAGTGATTACATTGTTGTCATTTGCTCCGCTTCTATCTTATTGATAATTGAGTCTTAGGGTCTGATTAGGAGTTTGGAGGACAGGTTTACTCCATAACAAACGTGAGGGATATCCTGTCCGCTTTATTACAATTCCATTATATCCTATGGCTGGAACATGTAATATGGCGGACAGGATATCCGTCACGTTTGTGACGGCGTATCCCATCCGCCAAACTCATAATCAAGCCGGTATTGATTTGTTCAGGCATCCCCTGTTTCACAATATTCCCTCTATACCTGATCCATGGTACTTAATACTTGTTTTGGATTTGTTTTTCTCCTCTTGTTCGTCACAAATGTTTCAAATTACCAATATTTCCTATTTCTGCAAATTTAGGAGAATGCGCCTGAACTTGAAAGGATGGCTTTAATGTGTCAAATTACACTTACCAAGTGGATACCACAGTCAATATCATCTAAGATTGTAAATCTGTTTACGGTGCCTTCTATTCGAGAGGAGATTGTGTTTTGGGCCATTCATCAAATGGCAATTCAATACGGTAATTTGAAAAAATGCTATGTTGTTGTCAAACACTGTGCTCTGTGGCAGTCTACTGGATTCTACATTCATTTTAGGTCTGTCTGCAAATAGTTTTATCTGTCTATGGCTCATGTCATCACAACACTCAAATACACAGAGTGGGCTCTGAAGCATGCGGCAACATGTTCTTTCAGTTCCCTTACTCCATTGCTTGTTTAAAGTATTTCTACATTTTGTACAAAACCCATAACAGTATGGTGAATGTATGCATTTTACAGTGGTGATTGAGAATGGATTAATCACTAGCATTGCATATACAATGCAAATTGAAAGTGGAAAGAAGCCACAGGGTATATTTAAGTTATTTTCCACATATATTTCAAACTGATTGTGGCATTCAGAATAGAGTCCCATGCCCATGCTTTTGCCATTTCAGCCCGTATAGTTCAAACGATTAATTTTTTAAGGAAGTGACAATTAATTGGAAGGAAATACAACAGCACCACTATGTGTTGCAATCCCATGTCATAATGGTAATTCAAATAAGCTCTAAAATGATTACTTTCTGTACAGTGCTAATTAAAGAAACAAGCATCTCCGTGCTTATGCCATCAGAAGGCTTCAAAATATGGAACTCCAGCAAGCGGCCTTAGAAGTGAATGGTTGCATCTTAAATACAGGTCCACTGACAGCCACTTTTGAAAGATGCAAATGTATTGCTGCTATTTTGGTTATTATGTTCAAATGATACATATTATTTTAGATTTGTTGAAATATAGTAATTTCACATTGTAGATTCACATTTTAGCACCACATACCAGCACCAGATGTCCCTTACAGGTTTTGTTTCATTATGTCTCTTGAGGAAAAACTGTTAAAAACTGAAACAGCTCTACACCAACCAGCTACTTAACTATTAAGCCTTTATTTGTACAAGGATTTAGAATTTCTGTAATGCAGCAACTTTGCTATAATGCTGAACTCCTTCATCACGTCATAAAAAGGTGCGAGTGAATCCTGGGAAAAGACAATGTGAAACGTTCTTTAATGCTTATTGCATTACGTTTTATGTTCTGCTGGGTGGAAAATATACAAAGCTATGCATCAAGATTTTTTTACAATATGTTTCATGACCAACACCACCTTTGCAGCACGCTCATCATCTTAAGTTGGTATTAGTCTTTAGTTTAATTAATATTGTTTATCCTATTTTCTCTTACAGGACCAGAAATGGAACCATATCTAGATCTGATGCTCAGAACGTTCGTTCCTGTAATGAAGACGGCTTCTACAATCAACCAGAAATATTGGTTTAGCCTTGGTGTGCACCTGCGCTGGTGGAGCGGTCGGGTTCGGTTTGATGGTTGGGAGAGTGTGGGGAGAGGACACCTTTATTAAGTTCACTTTTGTGACATTTCCTGGGAGCACTCTTCATGCAAAGAGATGCAATTTCTTATGTCTGATTGGTGCAGAGAATAACAGTCCCTATTCATCCCATTGTTTTCAACAACTGATTACTTATCTGCATTAAACTTTAATTTGAGGCACAAATCAGACCTTAACTGCAACATTGGTCTGCATAATGTGTAACTCCACTACTTTCTGGTATATTTGCCAATTGAACTGGCATGCTGAGCTGCTGTGTCAAGGTTGCCATATAACGACTGGAACACATCTCTAATCTGTATAGTGCACCCCCGGGAAACACCCTATTCTTTTCAGTAATAAAAAACTGAGGGCGTGATTTAGAGTTTGGTGGACAAGTTGTATCCTATTGTATGTGTAATAAGAGGGACGGGCTATCCCATCACGTGTGTGACGGGATACCCATCTGCCACAGCCTGAATCAGGCCTTATGTTGTGAACTTACCTCCCTAGGAAGTGGAGCATTAAAACCTGTAGAAATTGTACATCATTTCCCAGAGGTAATTGTTCACTTCAATGGCACAGACATCTTGTTGCAACCTAGAGCTCACACAATTGCAAACTAGTCACCGTGTTAAGTAAAGAAGACTGGTGCAAATCATGGAGTAAATATATTTTTACCATTTTTGCCTCTTGAAAAATAGAGAATGCAGGAAGCAAGATTTGCTCCCAACTAAACATTCTCAATATTAGGACAGAAAAAAGGGGCAATGTGATTTCACACGTTTTGCTATGCTTAATATAGGAAATTGAATGAATCAGTGTTTATTTAGATGTGAGATTAAAACCAGTGTAGTGTCTTCCTGCCTGATTAGCAGAATAGTGCAAAATCATTACACCACTTTTTTACTCTGGTGATATCTGAACCAGCACTTCTTTGTTAACCCCATAAAATGATTCACAAAATTATTGATAAGGAATGCTCGGATGCATCATCTTTTATATTTTTACATACTTTTTTTTCATTTGCCAAGAGGGCAAATATCGTCATACAGTAATAACTTTTCCAAAATCTGATTTCTCCACTCTTATTTCATAAACAACAAAACTGTACAAACTAAATTGCTTTGTTGCTAATTGAATGTAAAAGGTACTCTGTTGACACATATTCTGCCTTTCCTTCATTTTAGTTCAATACAATGAGTTGCAGTAATGTGGCATTATTATCAGAATGCTTCAAAAGTGCAATAGGATGCATCATCGAAATGGATACCTTTACAGTATCTATGAGATTCAGAAAAGTCCTATGTGAATTGAGTCTAATACCTGCTAAAAATAATTTCCTATCAGCAGACGCATTGCACTGTTTTTGCTCAGCATGTCCTATGCACTACCAGACAAGGTGGTACATATGTAGATTAATGCAACACTTAAGCCTTTGAAATTAACTGTAATGTTTTTGTTTTTGTGCAGTCATTGAGATGTTATCAGGCCAGTTTGCTTCCAGTGTAGACACTCCTCTAGTCACACTTTTCTTTGAAGCCTACTCAACCTGTAAGGTATTTCTTCTTGAAACCATCCCCAGTGTCCAGGAGGTGAGTTGGTAAAGTGGGGAAAGAACAGAGTGCAGTGGATGAAGGTTTAGAGCTGTTACGTTTTGTGAAATAACTAATGCATACACATTGACTGCCCCTTCCTCTGCCTTTGCATATATACTTCATTTGATGAAATACAAAAAAATATGAAATTCATTCTCTTGACCCAGACTTGTGATCTCTATTTATGTAGCTGAATAAAATGTGTAAAAACCTTTATTGTACCCGACCAAGTATCAAATTCCTATCAGGTCAGATATATAAAACAAAATTAAAGCTAAACCATGCTATAATACTTAAGTATTAGGGAACAGTAAGTGTAATAAGTATTTTTGAAAAAGAAAGTGACAGAATTAGATTCTAGGGCAATTTAATAAAATCGCAGCTGCAGTAGTGTATTTTCTATGTCTACCACAACCTGTCCATGAATAGGAGGCAGGGTAAATATATTTTTTTTAAAGAGCTGGGGAGAGGGAGAAAATAGAGAGAGTGGGTGGGGAACCCTCAACCAAATAAGACAAGAGTGAAACAAATTCATGGATAACATTTCTATTTTAGAGAATCAGTTTTGTCTATTGGAATATTCTGCCAGTGAAACAAACCACTGCCTTTGCATGACAGAATCACTTCCTAGTGAACAGATGTCAAGTGCAGCTGCCTCTCCAGGGAACCCTCTACTTCCACATGTGGCTCATCTTTTCTTAGTTGTTAATGTCTAGTGTGTGGAACTGAAAACCTGGTGTAATTTATCTTAACAGGTCTGGGAGCAGGTCATCACCACTCTGGGACATTTGGCCTCCGTTCTGCCAGAGGAGCAACTAGATAAGGAGCTTCCTTGGTTGGTCAATGAAGTTGAAAGGCTCCAGTCCCAGCTGCCTGCTGATATGGCATTTTGTTTGCTCACGGTGAGTGTGACCTTTATTTGCTGTCCATGCTTGCCACTTCAACGAATCCCAAATGATCCACTCATAATGAACACTGTATCCCATAATGAGAGATTAGCTGCAATGAAACACTACATTATTGAGAAATTAGGGTTGAATACAGAACTACAGGATTCCATTGGTGAGTTAGTTACACCACAGGTGGAGTTGTGAGATGGTTCAGGCCTCCATCATGTGTACATTGGGCCAACATATTGGCATTCTGCTCCCGACAGTACCAATGTTGTGGGTATCAGAAATTTTGGGATGTAGGAAAAATGTATGATTCCAAGTTTGCCCCTTAGGTACCCCTGAGAAATAGAACCACCACACCAATTTGAACAGTAATTCCCCACTATTTGACACATTCATGCCTGGTAATTATTTCAGTTTTGAGCTGGTGTATTGTTTTGGGAGATGAAGGGATTACAGGGAATATAGTTTTCCAACATTAATTCCAAATACTGAACCAGCTCAATTGTGATTAGTACACAATCCATGAAGTCAGCCAGAGAAGCAAAATGCACATTTGTATTTGTTACATATGAAATCGGGAGTAATAAAGGAGAAATGTGTACCAAAGCAATTGTGCTAGAATTTAAATAAACATCAACAGTGCTGAAATTTGCTTCACCTGTTGTTGTGATACTGGGTAAGTAACATTGGTTATGGAAGTGAAATTGAGCATACTGACGCTCCATCTTGATGCGTTAATCATAACAAAACAGCAGATCTTCAGTCACTAGAGCCCTGACATAGGTCCCAAGCAGTAATTGGGCTTACTAAAGCCCTAGTGACCTCTTATAACAAACAGTGTGCCATTGCACTTTCTCTAGTCTGAGAGGCTGCTTACACCCTGTGAAATACAAGTAAATTTACAAATGACCTTCACTAAGGTGACCGAACATACAGGTAAAACAGTGAAGTCTTAAGAGGAGCACTGGAAATGTATCACGTTAGTAATCAATAATGTGTTGGAATTATAGAATACTACTTTTAGTTGATATAAAAACAAATATTAGCAAAGGAAAGAGTCCGTAGTTAGAGACGTACGAACTGTATTAGCTGAAAAAGCAAGAGTGACGTAGACCTTGGTGGACACACTATTAGAATCATTACGTCTCCAATCTGCCAATTTTCATTTCCACAGAACTATTGTTTTTGAGGCTTGAAAATTGTAGATTAATGTTGAGGATCTAAGTGGAACAGTTTCTGCTAGGTCTGAGCACTTACAGTTAAAAGGACAGGATGTTCAAATTCCCTTACAAGTCCTTCTTTTGACAGTCTCCACTTGTAATAACAATTGAATACCAGCTACAAACATAAAAACATGACAGAATTTTGTTGTATGGCATATTGACCATATACATAATTTGAGGTTGTTCCCCCAATGAGTCTTCCAAGCCTTCATTGCAGGTGATCATTCTCCTCATTAGCATCTGTGTAGCTAAATGTGTTCCTAAAACTGCTTTTAGTCATCACCCATCTTCTGTGTTGCAGCTCCTGCCTCCAAATTGCCTTTGATTCTCATAAGCAAACACTATCCTTTTAGCTCCTCTGTACTCCCATGGTTCACAGTGTGCAGGGGTGCAAGAGGGACATTGAGCAATCCTGGTCCACAACTGTTAATAGTGAAACAGATGTAGCGGCGCATACATGGATCCAGGTTTTAGAGGAGCACCCCAATTATGTCTGTATTTTACTGTCTAACAGGAAAAAAGGGGAAAATGTATTTCCAATAGTGTTCATCCACCCATGCTGCATCTAAGTGTACCCTTTGGCTTGAGGGTGTATTTTGCTGACTTTAGATGAGACTACATTAGTGGAGTGTGGATCACTTGGAGAAGCAGGCAGATACCTAGAGGACCTGTAGGATGAATAGGGAGAAACAGGAGGGTGAAAGGGAGGTCAAACAGAGGAGGAGGACAAAGGAACAAGACTCGCCAAAAAGTTCAGTCCAACTGAATGGAGGAGGAGGAGGAGGAGGAGGAGGACCAAGATCACTAGCATGATTAGGAACAAACAAGAAAAATTTTACGAATGGAGCGAACAGGTGGGGCACCATTTGGCAATTACTACAAGACAACAAAACTCCAAAACTATGATTACAGCAATCAGAGATCCTGTTCACGGTTTAACTCAAGATCCAAAAGAGATCAGGGAGGCCTTTAAGAGATATTATGCAGAGCTTTATACCGAAACTGGCAATAGTCAGGATAAAATAGATGAATATCTAGATTTAGCTACAAGGACATGCCTATCCCAAATAGATCAAGAAACTCTTGCTGAAACTCCAGATTGGGTTGAAATACTATTATCTATACGCAGTCTCCCCTCTGGTAAAGCATCCGGTTTAGATGGAATCCCTGTGGAATTTTATGCCAGATTCAGTAGTGTATTAAAAGACATCTTAACTAAGTTGTTTACTCATGTGTTTCTGAGGGGACATCCCCCGGCATCTTGGGCACGAGCTAAAATCATTGTTTTCCCTAAAAAAAACAAAGATCCAACCGAATTAGGTGCATATCGCCCAATCACCCTAATTAATAGCGACTCCAAAATATATTCAAAACTGTTAGCAAGTAGTTTGGCACCCATAATTCATAAAATTATTTCTGTTAGGCAGCATGGGTTTGTCCCAGGGAGATCAACCCCGGACCATGTCCAGCGGGTGATCACTCTCTTCGACATGGCAGAGGTAGCAGGAGACCCTATGGGCCTAATATTGCTGGATGCAGAAAAAGCATTTGATAGGGTCTCCTGGCAGTATCTATGGTCGGCCATGTCGAAGAGCGGGATCGGGGACCAATTCATTCAAGCTGTTCGGAAAATGTACATCACACCCGAAGCAGTGGCTATGGTAAATGGGGACACCTCTGATACCATTAAAGTGACGAGAGGTACAAGGCAGGGATGCCCCTGCTCTCCCCTACTCTTCGCCATATTTATCGACCCATTTATCACAAAGCTGGAAATGAACCAAACAATACAACCCATCAAAACATCCAATGGCGAAACTAAGACCCTAGCTTTCGCAGATGACATTGCAATTGTTACGGCCGATCCCGATATAACTATCAAGGAAATGGAGGAAGAAGCGAAGAGGTTCGGGGAGATCTCTGGGTATAAATTAAACCAAACTAAAACCCAGATTGTAATCAATAATAAGATTAACTTTGCCGATGGTAGAGTTGTGGACAATGCATCATATCTTGGTGTAAATATTACATCCGACCTAAATAACTTAGTGACCCTGAATTTGGCCCCACTATTGAAACAAACAAAAAAAAATCTAACTAGGTTACATAATCTACATTTAACTATCATTGGAAGGTGTAACTTAATTAAAATGGTATTCTTCCCAAAATTTTTGTACTTCTTCCGTGCAATTTGTCTCAATTTTGATCCCTCGCTTTTCAAGGAAATAAACAACGTTTTCTCTCGCTTTATATGGGGATACGGGCAAACACGAAGAGCCCATAGATTTATTACACACTCTAGGGAAAGAGGTGGCTTAGCCCTGCCTAACTTCAAACTGTATTGGTGGGCTACAACTATTAAATACAGTCGTCTACTCCTAACCCCCAGGCAAGATTCTAATTCCATCTATTCAGTACTAACTCCACAGGAACTTATCCTGGGCAATAAGGCCAATAATCATTTATGGAAACTATCATACGATTGCCATCTCAAAAAAGAGCGTTTTAAAACACTCAAGGGTATTTATACCGTTTGGAACCAGGTTCGAAAACTTTTGGGGATTGGAAGGTTTTCCTATTATACAACGTTAGAGAATAACACTAATCTTCCTGGAATTTTTATGGATTCAGTTATGAGGCGATGGGTCCGATGTGGAATTTCACAGTTCGGCTCGTTATATGATTCTATGGGTTTTTGTTCCTTTGAATCCCTAAAAACCAAATATGGGTTAGACTCCCATGACTTTTTCAAATATCTGCAGATCAGGGATTTCATCTTAAAAAAGGGGGGTGGCAGCGGTGGTTTTAAGAAAATTCCAGCAATCGATACTGTGGTTAGATCAGAAATGGTTAAAATTGGAGATATCTATAAAGACTTAACTGCAGCTTTACCAGATGACGTGGACAAACATGCATGTAAATGGCAAAACAAAATAGCTATTACAGAGGAACTAGCTCGTAAAGCATTAGAATTGTCCAGCTCTATATTAATGTCCACTAAGCTACAAGCCCAATTCTACAAAACCTTTTTCCGACTCTATTACACCCCTAAAAAGATATCCAAATGGTGTGAGGGTAAAGGTACACTTTGCCCTAGATGTGCTATGCCCAAGGCTGATTTGATACATATGCTGGCCACATGTCACACATTAGATACGATTAAACGAGAAATCTCTATTTTCCTATCTGGAATTTTAGAGACTAATATAGAGATTACCACAGCAGAAATAGTAATAGGGGTGGACAGGGTTACTAGACCTAGCGCCATACAGGGACTCATGTTTATCTCGATGGCTGTACTAAGAATTTGTTTGACATCAGCTTGGTTGTATCAATATCCACCTACATTTTTACAATGGCGGGCGCGCTTGTTAGCGGCATACAACCTCGAAATAGCGATTTATAGTCGGAAGGGCTTGAAGAGGAAAAAAAAGGGATTAGAAATCTGGGAGCCGGTCCGACTATGGGCGCGGAGACCAGACAGACTAACAATGAAACCACTAATTAGTAATGAATGTAATTACTAAAATGGAGAAGTCCTTTGATCTTCTTGTTTCTTTTTTATTTTTTTTGCTTTTCTATTTTTTCTTTTCTTATCCTTTGGTTTTTGTGTAGCCTTATTCGATATTATCTTATTTGTGACAATACCAAAATGTTGCTTCTGCAATTGTAGATAGTTGCCTGTATCGAGGGGGGGGGCGCTCAGGGGCGGGGAGGGTGGGACAATATTACCTCTGTAAAAACTCAATAAAGAGAATTTAAAAAAGGAACACACAGAACTGGATTTCCAAGATAATGAAGAGAAAGCAATAGCAGGAGGACCATGGGAAAAACCTGGAGGATCAGGCAGCCAAAAACCACAGTCGACCAGGATGACTGAGACCCCACGGACATAAGGCCCAGCATGCCCAAGACAAAGAGGAGGATCAGTAAAACCAGGAGAATAAGTAGAATGAAGTAGACCAGAAGGACCAGAACCAGGAAGCCAAAGAGGAGAAGAAGTACAAGTAGCCACTTTATTAAGCGCCATAGAAGCCAGAAACTAGCTGACTCCAAACCCTTTCGGCGGTATAACAATGAATGTATGCAAGCAAGAATTGCCCTTGGCAATGCTATCAGGGTTGGGGAAATGGGTACTGTCTGTACTGCAAGATATGAATACAAAAAAGCTATCCATAAAGCCAAGTGACTATGGGATGAGCTTAGATGGCAGGACCTAAAAGAAGCAAATTATTCTGGAATATCATTAAGTGAGGCAGAGGGGGTCAACCTGATCAGCCCCTAAGTCATGTCTCTCATGAAGGATGGGTTAATTACTTTAGGCCCCAATATGCGCGTAACCCTTTAGAGGATCAAATGGAAGAAGTTAGTTATGTTTTTTATACTGATGAGGCTTTTAATGACAAAGAAGTTTTAGCAGCTCTTAGTGCACTTGCTGGAGGTAGAGCGCCAGGAGCCGATGGTGTCCCTGCGGATGTGTTCCTCTACGACAAAATACGATGGGGTAGATACATCTTGTTGATGGCAAATGCAACAGCCCAGGGTGCCCGATCCCAATTTCCTGGAAAAGGGCCGTGATAATTCCAGTATATAAAAAAGGAGTTAAATTCAACCGAGGAATTACAGACCTATCAGCTTGATAGATACGATTCAGAAGGTAGTTGGGAGGTTGATCCTGAACAATATCTTAGACTGGATTGAAGAGAATAGTGTATTGTCCCCTTTCCAAGAGGGTTTCCGTAAATACACTAGCACCATTGATCAAGTCATTAATTTTATTCTTTTATAGTGGAAGACTGTGACATTGGGCAAGGGCAGCCTTTATGCTGCCTTGTTGATCTACGTTCAGCTTTTGACCTTGCCCCCGTTCCCGGTTATGGGTGACGTTGAGGGAATTAGGCCTTTCGGACGACATCTTAACCTTCGTAATGAGGCCACACAAGGGCAATCATGCTAGAATCCGCTGGGGAGGGCAGGGTAGGGTCACCACCCAGTTTCTGGTTGAACGAGGGGTATGGCAAGGCTGTGCCATGGCACCAACGTTATTCTATTTGTATATTAATGGAATAGTGGACCGTTTGTTGCCAGTGAATACGGATGCCCCTTCTCTAGCAGGTGTACAAATTCCGATTTTAATGTTTGCAGATGACACATTAATTATTTCCAAGACACCTAATGGCCTCCAGCGAGCTCTATCAATTTTTGAAGATTTTTCTGCTGCTCGAGGCCTGGAAGTTAATGTGTCAAAAATGAAATTAATGGCTTTTAATCCCCATCGAAGTTTTAAGGGGAGGGCTTTTATGAATAAAAAAACCACTTGAACTGGTCAGGGCTTTTACCTATTTGGGTATACAGTTAGAGAAGAACCTTAAGTGGGACTGCCATATAGATTTAGCAGCCCTGAAACATCGACAAGTTACGGGAGCTTTAAGTCTGGAGCATAAAACGTCTCTAACAAAACCAATTAGAACAGTCCTCCAAGTTCATGAATCTAAAACTGTTAGCTCCGCGCTTTATGGCGCCGAATTATGGGGGTTTGAGAAAGCAGCTCCTTTAACTCTTTCTGAAAATAAGTTCCTCCGTAGCATTACTAATCTCCCACAAAGCACCCCTCTTAAGCCATTTAGATTTGATTTGGGTAGAAAAGCTATTATTGATGTCGCCAAGTTGCGTCCGATTTTATATTGGCGCAGGTTGTGAACGACACCTGAACTCTTATCATATGCCTCAGGTTTTCTGGATGTAATAAAATCTGATGCCTTCCACGAAATCGGTTGGTTAAGAGGTGTTAGGAATAGCCTGATTGGCCTGGGAATGAGAATGCTATGGGAGAACCCATTAGAGGCTTCTTTTCCCTCTGAAAACATCCTAAAAGAGAAGTATTGGGAGTGGGCTGCTTTTAATGCTTGGAGTAACTCTGACTCATCTTCTATGGTGGGAATCTTCTTAGAAACAAAACTCACACCCAGATTAGAATCCTATTGGGATAATATCACCAGGCCGAGAGATAGGAAGCTTTACTTCCAACTCAGGGCAGGCTCCTTACCTTTAAAGTCCCTTATGTCCAGGTGGACTCCCACAGGTGATAACATCTGTCCTGCCTGTGGGAGTCATAGCGAAACAGTTGCCCACCTGCTTTTTGCCTGTTCCGCCTATGCACTCCCTAGGCGAGTTTGGCTGGCTCTAGTGTGCAAACTACTTTGCACATTTAGGAGCGCCGAAGCAGAAAGGCTTATGCGCACCAGCACTTTACAATGTATCACAATAGCGGTAGCCAAATACCTAGGATGGGCGTGGGCTATAAGGCTGAAACCTAAATCTGGGTCATTCTTTGGTGAGCATTAATTTGAACTTCCCTAGCCTGGCCACTGAACGTGATTGATTATTTTAACTGGGTGTAACTTTTATCTCGTCCATTTGCTCTGAGATCTAAGTTTTATCAAACATTTTTAACTATCCAGCCAAGGCATTTTTAACTATATCTAAATGTTGTTTGTTTTGTGCTTTTATGAGTATACTTCGAATAAAGCTACTTTGAAATGGAATGGAATGGAGAAGAAGGATGTGCAAGTGGAAAGGGAGGGTCATCAGGAGCACCAGTACCACCAGAACAAGAAGGAAGAAGATGGGCAGGTCAACATGGAGAACCTACACCACTGTGAAGACCCTACACAGAATGAGGAGGAGGAAGATGGCCATGAGGATGAGTAGAAGGGGAGGTGAGGGTCCAGGACAGCCAAGAAGTTTAGAAACTCCAGGACCACCAGAAGGATTTAGAAAACTTGAACCAACAGGGGACCAATACCATGTCCAAGAACTAGGAAAACCAAGAGTATCAAGACCAGGAAGACTAGGAAAAGGATTTCTAAGAGGACTAGGAAAATAAGGAGGAAAACCAGGAGGAGGGAGACCAGTAAGAGGAAGAAGACCATGAAGAGAAAGCGGAGGCTAGGAGGTCCAGAACAGCAGCCACCACCATGACCACCATGAAAAACCTGAAGGCCAACACCAGGATTACTAGGAGTAACAGCACCAGAGGATCCAGAGAATCTTGGAAGAGGATGACCAAGATTAGCTGGACCATGAACATAAGGACAATGAAGATCATGAGGACCAGCAGGGCTGGGACCAGAAGAATGAAAAGATTGAAGAACACCAGGGCAAGAGCACCAGAAGAACATCGTCGTAACAACGTACATCCCAACAAAACTGATGGGTACCATTAAGACCAAGACCAGCAGGAAGACCAAGGCCATGAAGGAAGGGACTAAGATGGCCAAGAGGATCTATACAGTGCCATAAGAAGGAGTAGCAGACAACCAAGAGAACTAGAACCACCAAGAGAACTAGGACAACCAAGGCAAGGGCCATCATCAACAGTGGCTAAGAATACAGGGCCTACGATGACAAGTGAGTCTAGGCTACATGTGTTAGGGCATGCCCCTGTTAAATGCTGAACATGTTCTCTTCTGGTTCCTTGATGGACTAAAATCCAACATCTGACTCCAACAGATAACCTCTATAGAAATCACTATGTGGATCTGAGAGATCTTAAGGCACTGTGAGTCAAGAAAACAGAGCAACCAGGAAAGAAAAAAATGGACATAAGCACGGTCATCTGTCAAATCTACTTGTGGTCATATGTGTTTAGAATTAGTACACAAGAGAGCTCATTCACACACCAACTCACTCTTGCATTCAGACAGAATTTGCACTTTGAAGTTTGTAATTCACCACTGACCATCATCATTTGCACACACTGACCTTTGGCCTCATCTCAATTTTCTTATCTCCTTGCAGACCCTTGAGTTATGCATCAAGGCAGCTGTTACTAAGAGTTGCAGAGCGCTGAATGGAACTGTGCCAACCGTGCTTGCCGTCCTGCATCACCTGGTAAGTATATACATGAGGACAAACAAAGTATTTCATTGGGAGGCGCCAGACATTTCCTGTGTAACATATTGTAACAAATAAAGTTTCTACCTTAATCCAATTTATAGTAGGAGTGTTTTTAAAGGGCAACATTTGGGAACTCTCTTGCATAAAATATTAAATTATAATCCATAAAAATCCTATATGAACCAATTTGCTTCTAGGATGCAAAGAAAGAAGACAATGGATATAAATATGTCAGTGTTGAGAGCTCCTCTGACAGAACCCCCCATAACTCTGCCTCCCGGCAGCTCTGGCTCTGATAATAGGTAAAAGAGGAACAGAGTGACAGGGAAAGGGAAGGGACCCAGGGGGAACACCAAGGATGGAGACCTGAAAGAAAAAAAAAACTGTACCGAATAACAATGGTTTACAACAGAGACATAATACTAACAAAGCTTATCTCAGAGGTTCAATTGTCCAGTTAGACTTTACTATATAACATATACTGGAATCTTCATGACATTCCAAACAACAGTACACCCAATCTTAAATCTTTATATTTAATAATAATAAGGCTATATCATATACATTTGAATAATGCCATCAATCAAGGGAAATTCAGTATTTATACCACTAAGGTTCCTAAAGTCAATATGTGCCGAAACTACCCCACAATTTAGTTCAAATAATCCAAAAACACAACATTTCTGGAATATCCTTACAATCCAAACTTGAAGCATTCAAGACCCCAGTCCACATATAAGAAGGCCCTCTGAAAACAGGTGCACAACTTGATGGCCATAAGCATGAAATTCCAAATAGCAATGCTGGCACGTGGAATCTGGAATGAATGGGAAACAAAAGACAAGCATCTCTGATGAGGACCAAAGTGCTAGAACTGAATGCCGGTACAGAAAAAAAAATGAAGTGGTACAGCAGAAACAGCGAGTGGCGGTGAGAACAGAAAAAGGCCCTAATGAAGCCACCGACAGAAACAATCGCTCCCCACTCTGCTGACTAGAGAACTGGGACGCTAAATGGGCAAAAAGTGAAGCAAAAAAGGCCTGCTCTGAAAATCATGCAACCCACTATGCTGGCCAGACACCGTAGGACGCAAAAGGGGAACAGCTTTACCGTCCCCAGAGATAAACCAAGATGAAGTGTAACAACAGCCTTCGTCTTGATTACGTTGAATAGCTGCCACTAGTGCCAGTTTTGTTAAAAGCATTAAGAACCACTACCTTCTGCTATCTTGCCAGACTTCTGAGTCTACAAACTATCCAAAAAACATAGGAAACTAAGGCATCCATCTTAGAGCGGTAACTGAGAATTTGCACTTCCACCAATATCAGGCACCCTGAATATGCTGTATTCCACACAATTAATTTTTCTGTCGTGTGGTATGGATCTTGGCCCCATAAGTCCTGACAAACTCCTATGCTCTCATTCCCCCACTGGAAGTTATTTGCTGTCTGGATGTATGGGATTGGCTTTCAGATAGCCTAGCTTCCATTATTATTTATTATGGCTTTGTTATTGGCAGATCTGCACACCCTCAAGTGGGGTTTCCGATGAAACAGAAGAGCCACTCAAGTTGTCCACGGATATTATCCTGTCACTGGGTGAGTTGGTCATAAATGTATGTATGTATATATTTGTGATACTGCAAGTATATATCGGCCTTTACTAGGGATCAGGTCCTCCGTAACATTAATTTCTGTACACTGCCCTGCACGTAACTTGATCGTCTAAAAAGCTACTATTGCTTCAGTATTTATCTCCCCCCCAGTACATTGGTTGGCTTGCTACTGGAATATGGTGCCCAGTTTACTATATACAGCTATAGTAGTCACGTGAGTACCATGTGCTCGTAAGATCATCATTAAATGTTGCAGACCATTGATAATATACCTCCTGGACATGCGTTGAAGAATGGCCTTGATGGGCTGCTCCCTAGCGTTGAGTTCCTTCTTGCATAATTTTATGTTGTGTTATTTTTCAATTATGTCTATTTTATCTTTTCACTTTACTCTTGCAGCCCATTCTCACTCTAGTGAGGTCCTTAAATATTTCGAAAGTAGCTTGATGCAGATAGGTGCAGAGTCCCGTGCCACAACATTACAGCTGCTCTGCAAGCTCCTTTCGGAAACTGGTAAGACTGTCAGTGGGTGGGTGGCAGTGTGTGATTTAGGCAGGGAAAATAGTTAAAGGGATATAATGCTTGTCATAGAATCGGGAGCCCTAAGTTGTATTCCCAACGTACTCCCTTACTTGTCCAACATGGTGCAGCTATAAGCAGAATTCTTCAATTTTATATTCTTCAGCTACATTAACTGCCAACTTTTCCTGGTAGAGCACTGCAATTTACGAATAAAGTCTTGCTTACATCAACTTCAATTATGTGAATCATGGTGAAGAAATAAAGGAGTGCCACTGTTTTCTTTTCGGTTATTTGTTCCCATTGTGAGCCATTGATGGGACAGGGACACTGTGAAAACCGATCCGGACATAGACACTGGACAGGAACAAAAAGGGAAATAAAATATGGAGCAGGTCGAGACAGACACGCTCAGTGGTACATGATGACACAGACATGCACGGCAAAACAGGAAGGCATTGATAGCCCCATGGGGCTCACAGTCACAGACTCACAAACCAAAACTGAAAGACAGGACCGTCAGGGTGGTAATCACAGTTGATAGTGGAAACTTCACTACTTATGTATTAATCTTGATCTTACTAGACAAAGTCAATATCTATGTGTTATGAACATTTGGTGTATGGCTTTATTTAATAGATTCAGAAGGTGCCTTTTATCTGGATGCTGTCCGTCACGTGCTTGAGGATGACAATCGCAAGGTACCATCAAGCTATTATACGTGTGTTAAAGCACTTTCATAATTAGCAACTCAATCTAATTAAAGTTATGCAGTTTTTTGCATAGTGCAGTAGTCCTACTTACATGGACTCAGAGCTGTGGTTTGCACACCACAATCTGTTGACTTTCCCCAAGGCAAGTCTTCAGTGAAGGTGTTGGGTCATGCAACCTCCAGCCATTTCTGTCAGTTCAGTGTGTCTTGTGTTCCATTGTTTCCCTATCCAAGTAGACATATCCCAATTTTCCTGCCTTAGTCTGTGTCAATGCATTATTTTCAGACCCAATCCCAGAGGTTGCTGATCCCTAATTGTTTAATAAATGTGTGTTAAAAGAAAGTTTATGTATGCTGTTAACATATTTGGTCTGTATTTCACATTGAATTGATCTGTAATACCCCTCACTGAGGAGGAGAATGTTGATGATCAAATAAGGGGTTTTGAAGTTCAGAATATTAATATCTCTTCAAATCTTTAACAACCGTGGTGTAAGGTATTTCAAATGTCTCTACCAAGAATAATATTTGGGCTATGTCTCAGCGAAATCTCACCAAACGTGGATCGATGATACAAGATAATATTCAATGTGCACGTTTGAAAAGTCTGATTGTGATATAAAAGATGTATTTTATGTAGAAATTGGAATATATGTGAATTTCTTGATGCCATGTATGTCCACAAGGTGCCTGACTTCAGTGCCATGGAGAAAGCAAGTAACTCAGTATCAGAATCACCATGTTCAGCATTTTAGCAAGCACAGGACATAGGCACAAAGGAAATTCAACAAAGCTGTTTTCTTTTGATAACGAACAAAAGGCTGTATTGCCATAACTTTGTCTCTATTGGATTCTCTTTGAGAGGTGTATTGGGTTTGTCATTTTTAACCTCAGGGCACGATATAAACCAAGTTATCCTTAGATATTTTTCAGATTAAACCAGGAACATCAGAGACAGGACTCTGCTAGGAATGCTAGAATCACAGAAATCAAGCATGGATATATTCTTTGGTAGTTGAAGCCATAGTGGCCAGATTGTGCAAATATACAGCGTACAGAACCATGTTAGGGATGTCAATTTTAACTCAATACTGGATACAGGAGACTGTGACTATTTACGGTCTTGAGCCAAAACGACTTCTTGAAAGTGATATGGATCAACCAAACAAGAAGGTGTGGGACAATGAACTCTAAGTACTGCATCCCATTTGTTATCTGCTGTGCGTGTGGGGATGTCTGTCTGCTCAATCTTACAGGTGGAGTTAGACAGCGGCCATCATTCTTCCCACAGACGACTCTAGTTTTTTTTTTATTCCCTCAGCAGTGGAATCCACAGCCTATTGAATTCTCATTTGCGTGTATGTAATCAATATCAGGTCCTGAGAGCTTTTTTGTTGGTTGTAACCTACCTAGGCATATTTTGCAATGTTTTTTGTAAATATTTTATCAAATCTCAGGCACCTATAGAAGGTGTAGCCCACCTGGAATATTTGAATATTCCCTCAATCACACTTCAGTCAGACACTCTGTAAAAACAGTTTAATTAAATTGACTCTAGTTTCATTCTCAGATTGTCATAATAGCCCTTTTTGCAACATACTTTAAAAGGTTGTATCCAGGTACTGGCTTTCCACACATAAAAATGTATATCTGTCTACTCTGTGGACAAAAGGAAGGAGAGAATGCATGGTTTTCTCACACTCCCTTGCTACTTTCTCACTGGAATGTGTGATTTTCTCCTATTCATACACCAAAAGGTTTTCTCACTAACCATGCTTACCTTTTTTCTCAATTATAGGTTATTCTTGCCACTTTAAGTTTAATGTCCAGTTTAACAGCCAAAGGTTTTTATGATGTGAACGGAAGAGCTGTGATGGATTATGTGCTTAAAAAAACCAACCTCCTTATCAAAGAGCAGGTAAGTGGCAGAGGTACATATTTGGGTAGGTGAATGTGTTAGGGAACAGCAACAGTAGTCAGCACACAAGAAATAAGTGGACCTTTTAGCCCCCTTGTGTCCCAATGTAGTTACTTTGCCATATAATATACATCGGCAGTGTCACATATTTGCCCCTGGTGGTGGAATATAGACCTCATGTCCCTCTCGTTAGTTCCCATAGTCTCACCTTGACATTCTATGTTCTTCATTTGAGCTTGATGTTCCCTACTTCCACTCCAGTGCGTCTTTCTCCCTCCGTCACTTTTATGGGTGTCCCTTATCCATTTGTCTGCTTACATTTGCACCTGAAATTCAGCAGCTGCCCATCAGTGCCAACACTGTACATGCCTTTTCTTCATGTCTTGTTATTCCAGGGTGCCCATGATGTGAACCAAACCCCTCAAGCGAATTTACTTCTAGCTTTCACCTTAAGAGTTATTCTTCCAGTACACCCAGTCTATGGTTTTTCCATTATTGTGAAAAGTTTAACCTAGAATACCCTTACTATTGTGGGGTCTGAGTTAGCAAACTACCAAATCCTACACAAAGTAGCACAAACATACTTCAAATCAGTTTTTCATATCAACACTGCCTCCCAAAAATGCAGTTCCCGGTTTTGTCTTATTGAGTGTAAGAAGTACCATAATGTAGCACATACTTCCCCATCAAGCAGCAAGGGGAGGGCTCATGGGGCATCACAATCTTTGTAGTGAGCAAGAGAGACTACCTTGTGGTGCCAGAGGTGCAATGTCTCAGATGTAGTGTCCAGTGCATCAGAACCTTACATATGATAAGTTAGTCCACCGGTATTTTGACTGTATATGAATGCTATACACTTCTACGCCAAATGACCATATACTTTTATTCTCTGTAGAGCGGAGCATGGGTGCATAACCTCATGTATACATTTTTATTTACATGTTTGCGGCTAGTGGTTTTAATTTCACATTTGGATTTGAGCCAAGAGGTTCTCTCTGTGCTGAAAATTGTGATGTTTTCACTCTCAAATCTCTTGACCCTCCATGAGGAGAGAAAACACAGTGAAAATGATGCGAAAATATATGCTACTTTACTTCTCTTGCTTTTCCACATTTTCACAGGGCACTAGTCACATGGATCCTAAATCTGATGTTGAAGAAGAGACCATCCACATCCAAATCTCTCAGCTCCTCAATAAAATTGCATTACGCCATAAAAATACTGATGAGGTAAGTGAGAAGAATGTGAAATAAGGTGGGTCAATAAACTAGAAGTGTACAAAATATAAATTGCAGAATGTCCAAAGACTCCTCAATTCCCAGGTTATCTTCATTATCCTCTAACTCACATAATAGCATGTTTTAGTAAAGCTCTCTCTGCTGCAGGTTTGTATGTGGGAAATATGCACATATTGATCTGAACCATGAATGCATGTTTAAAATGCATTCCTTTTCCACCCTCTTTCCTTGCCTTATCATTTATTTTTGTCACCTCCTCATCTTGTTGTAAAGCGCTCCAACACCCTCGGGTCTGGCCAGCGCTATAGAAAACTTCTGAAATAAAAATAAATAAAAAATACCATGATTTGCCTTCGGGAAAGCACTGGACTTTGGAATAGTATTTACTATTCCAACTCCAGTCTGTGCAACTGTAGGGAAAGAGTTGGACTTAAAGTACAACATTAGTCCAACAACGCTTTCCTTCAGGGAAGTGGTTGTATTGGCTTGCTTGATAAAGGAATGCATTGAAAAGACACACTAGGGCACGTACAGCAATTACGAGTCTTGCAGGGCAATTTTTTGGGATCTTAAATACCTTAAAAACATCTTGTCTTCCTGCCAGAAGCTGCCAGAAAGACAGTGGTCCAGTCTTTAATCATGTTGAGACTGTATTACTGCATTGTTCTGTATCTCGGAGTGTCACAGACATGATGAAGAAGGCGACAGTGGGTGCAGAATATGGCAGCTTGGCTGCTATTTCATCTGCCTAGACACTCACCATCAGCCCCAGCTCTACCAAGGCTGCTCTGGCTTCCGTTAAGGCTTTGGGTATATTTCGAAGCCATGTGCTACTGTCAGAAGATTCTCAATCATAAAGGCCCTAAATATCTTCACCTCTGATCACACCTTATCTTCCTAAAAGAAATCTGAGATCAGCTGATGCCTCTCTTGCATCTATCCCCAGAATCAAAAGTGCTCACATTGGAGGCCATTCCTTCAACTACTTGGCAGGCAAGATGTGGAACTCCCTACCACTTTGGCTTAGGCAAGAAAAATGTGAAATGCGATATCGCAAGAATTTAAAAACATGTTTTTTCACGCTAACTTAGATTAGGGGAATTCATATTCTTACTCTGTATAATAGGACTGATACCCCAGTGCTGGGACACGCAGCTGACGCAGCTATGTGCTTTATAAATCTCATTATTATTGTTATTATTAGTGGTTTGGACCATCTTGTTAAGGCACAGCGTGATTTGAGACGCGATGTAAAGTCTGTTTCCTCTGCTGCAGGGATAGAGGTCTGCTGTCACATGCAGTCCTCATTCCCAGCATTTCCGGCATTCATAGAAGATTGTCGAATCCTACCTCACTTTTTTTAATGAGGCAAGAGGTTTTCCAAATTATTCTAAATAGCCACTTTGAAACGAGATTGAATGGCACATATGTCGCATTGCAAAACATAGCTACTCAATCTGCATCTCCAGTTTGCTACTTGCCCGATGATACATCGAGCACCAATATTTGATATCAACAGGGTCGTTCATTCCCAGCCATAGCTTTACACACTCTGGCACATTTATAAAGATAGTTCTGTTTTGTGATTGTTATGAGCATAACAGCAGATAATGAGATAATTTACAATGCAGCTCACTCAGAGGGTTTTTGGAGAATAAATGTTTCACTCATTCTCTGCAAATAATTGCTCGGATATAGAATCACGGATTGTAGCATTGAACAGGGTTGGTGGTACATCAGTGTAATACCAGCAATCTGTCTTGGACCCCATCAGCAAGGAATGGTATCAGGAAGGGGATAATACAAATGTAGCCCCATCTCCAGAAGACCCACCAGAAACCCTCCCACCGGCTATGACAGTTTATCTGTGGGAATGCAGCCTTATTGAATGCTAATGTTACTAATACCACATTCGCTGCTCTTTCTTGCAGGGATTTTGGAAAGAGATTTTGAGCTACATGCTGGAAGATGACTATACTTCATCCGTGCCAGCACTGTGCCAGATGCTACTTGTTGTAGATAAGAGAGCAAGCATCAACTTTCATGAATGTGGTGAGTCTTAAGCATCCTACTCATTGACACAGTGGGATCTACCATTGAAGGCGGTTAATGCTTCCTCCTCCACTCCCCAGATCCCCTCTTACTTTGTCATGATCAGGCATGAGTTGAAGAACCAGTCCATTAGCTCAGGATGTTATGGTTGAGTTACTATAGAATGTGGGTGTCAATATTTCAAATAACATTTATTGCTATCCTTTTAGAGATATATGTGTCTGTGCTGATGTTGCTGCTCGCGGTGAGCCTTATTCACAAGGAATTAACTAATTGCTGTGTCTCAAGCCATTTGGCTGTGCCAGACTGTGTTAATTCCGAACCACCGGGATGCTTCATATCTTCAATGAAATAATGGATCCCTTTGCTCTCCCAGTGCTGGTGCATAATTAGCTGCCATACACCTATGAAGGCACCCTTGTACCATGGTGGAAGGGTGGCTGCGTCACAGGGATGATTGTTTTTGTGCAGTAAGGCATATCTTTGTTTTTATGCAGTTAGGCATACCTTTGTGCACAAAAACAATCACAACAGGTAATTTCCTCTTCCTAAATGTGCTGCAGTATGAAGTACGCTAAAAAAGAGGTAAGCAACGAGGAGAAAAAAAAATATTTGTTCTTGTTGCACCTCCCTATACCTCCCCCTGGGGAGGTGTAGCATTCTGACACATTTCCAGGTGTACTATTTCTTGTAAATCTGGAAATGCGACAGAAGCCTTGGGTGTTGGGCAGGAAATCTCACAGCAAAACCCATGGCACAACTGTTCCACACAAAGTGTTGCGTGTAAAGGGGCCATATTTACAAGGGCATTAAAAGCCACGCAGGGTGGCTTTACCTGTCCTTGTAAATATGGAGCAGCAGGTTGCACTGCTGGTGTGTCTCAAAATGTGATGCACGGGTGGCACAAGGGGCTTGTAAATAGTCCCTATATACTTTTTGTAGTTTGACAGACATAAAGTGACTTTCCTGTTTGTTTCAGCTCTTAGTCTGGTTAATGCTCCTACCCCCTAAATGCAATGTACTAACTGTCCCAGGTTTCCACACACCATGAGGCTACTCAGGGCTCTAACGCTCCTCTTCAAACCATGGAGTATTCTTGCTCTCCGTGATGTTACTTCTGTCTAGTAAGTTGATCATGCCGTGCTGGGTATGGTACCTATTTATGTGTTGTTACTTTTGCAGACCGCTACAGGGATGTATTTTATTTCTCCATGGAGTTACTTTTAGCTAGGATACTTGTCTCTGCAATGTTTCTGGTTCAACATTTTGTACTTCAGCTCCATAATAAAATGCTAGTTATTGGCCCTCACTTGTAAGCAGGGATGCATGCTCAATGATGGTAAGTGAAAATAAATATTTTGACTGACTCCAAGGTTACGAAGGATATTCGCATCTGGTGGTGAATACCTGTAATTGCTATAATTCCAGGGATCCAATTAGCTCTCCCCGCTCAACTTTCCAGTGGATGTGTTGATAAAGTGCAAGTGACCTGGGCAGGTGGTATCATAGTCTATTTATTTGTCACTCATGTTAGGATCCTGAGCAGAATCGAACAGGCAAAATATGTGCTCGTTCTTGCTTGCCCCAGGTCGTTAACCTTATTAGAAAAGAGATATGCAAGAACATGTTCTGGAGTCATCTTTTCTTCTGGGGTTTCCGCTGTCAGAAAATGGCTCCTATTTTTCCATGGTCCTTCAGGGTGTAAAGCACGTCCACGGCTCATGACGCATCCTCTCTTATCCCACTGGAGTCTTCTATCCCTCAATGAAAGCTGTAGCAGGAACCTGTGCATGGCAGCTTAGGTAGCTCCTCCTCCAGCTTTCATTTCTTGACAGCAACCGCTAAGGGAGGGAGGAAGAGAATTGCAGCATAGGCTGTCAAGGTACTGTACACCCCTGGGTGCTCCTTAGTGGTAGGGGTGCCTTTGCCAGTATTTGCAGGAATTTCAAAGCATCCTCATGACCGCTAGAGGCTCATTGAAATGCCACCCATCATCTTCTTTACAGGTACTACTGGGTGTCTTAAGTGTGTGTGTCAGCCATATGTCTTTCTTTGGCAAGTATTGCTCAGTAATTTATGGATTGAGTATGACATGTCTTCGTTCTTTTGTACCTAAACAGCTAAAGAAATTCCAATACACAGACTCTTCATAAGATTGCTGGTGAGTATCACATTCCACCCCCATCATATTCCACCAGATCCCTCTTCCCAAGTTGTTTGCTGCCATTTCTAAGCAACCTACTAATAGAGATCTTAAATTCAACGCTTTTATCCTTTTTAATTTGATGGTTTTATTTCCAGTAAATTGGTTATCAGTACGACATGCTACTTACATTGTACAGAAACAGCCAAAATGTGGTTGCTACTAAGTACTGTGTAGAGGACAAGGTAGTATTTCCAGAAGTTTTAAAGGCTAGAGAATAGGAACTCATGAAAGAATCAATTTCTGAATTCTTTGTTGTGGGTTTTCAGGTAATTTCTTCATATCCTCGCTGGGATGTCGAAAGGGGAACTTCAGTCTTGGCTTTTCTCAAGCGCCTGATTCCTGCAAATTACCCATTTCTAGCAAAACTCCTCAAAATGAAGATCCCACCGCTGATAACATATTTAGAAGGTGAGACCCCAAAGCATGAACCAGTGAGCACACAATTTAAACAAGTATTAATGGCATTTCAAACAACCATTGACCAATGACAAAGCCATTAAGTCTGGTGTTGGCTCGTAGCTTTTAAACCTTGTCCACTCATGTTTTTTTCACGGTTTTTATAAACTTGTATTGTGGGAGGTGATGCCAGGTACATACCAAGATAAAAAATAGTGTTTTGGTCTCAAAAGGTCACATTCTTATTGTTGTCCCTGGAACTAAATGAAAATAATTTGTGTGTGGAGGTGCTTCTTGTGAAAAAGTAGAACGTCATTGTTCACAGTGAAGTTAGCCAACGGCAGAATTGGCCCATGATGTATGCTGCGGAGGACAAAAGAGAATGTGAATGATAGGACACGTTAGACCAGCAGATGAGGAGGTCTGGCTGAAGGCTTGTATAAGTAAGCAAAAAAATAAATAGTCACAGTCTTTCTTTGTAGCTGGCCGATGCCATACTCCAAACCGAATGAGGCAATAACAGAAACGGAGTCAGGTATCTTCTTGCAAGTTCTGGGTTACTTCCGCATATAACAGAAAGGCAGTTGACACATTGGTTTGCCGAAAAAATCCGTTTAATACAAAGCTTCAGCCATGAAGCGCTTCATCTGTCAGACGCAGCCTTGATCACATAAGAATGCGGCATCTTGATTCAGTGTTTTAAAGTACATATGTGCCAAAAAACTCCATAAACATAGAAAAAATGTCTTCAGTATATCCAAGGTCAACATTATTTTAGAGCACTACCTGTTTTGGCACCTTTTCTTTTATTTCAATTGTGACTTATTGTAACAACTAAGTAGCACCAACTCTTCTAATGACTAAACTTGAAACAAAGACCCCTGGTGGCCTCAATACAGAAGAGATTTTGCACACACATTCATAAACACCAAACGCTCTCTCTGCGTTTGTATTATAAGTAAGTAAGTAAGTAAATTTCTTTATTGTTCGGTTAATTAAAACCATTACAATTTGTGACATGCTACAGCATTTAAAACAGAATTCTTAAAATATTAGCAAGGAAATAAATAAGAAAAGGAAAAGGAAGAAGGTAAAAGGAGGGTTTACATTGTAAAAGGTTTGCGATACAAAAGAGTCCGACCAGTCGTAGCAGGATTTGCTATAAGACAGATTTATCTATCAACAGTGATCTTAAGCCTCGATGGGGGTCCGGCAAGCGGCAGCGTGCCTTGTTTTCTCCGCGAAGCTGTCCAGGAATTTTACCAGTCTGCAGATCAATTGAGCGTCCGCTGAGCCTAAAGCCTTGACTATCGCGGACCGGCAGGTACGGACTCCTAGCTCGTTGAATTTGTCCTTGAGCCAGTGCTGCCGTCCGTAGTGCATAGCTGGGCAGATGCAGACTATATGTGTAAAGTCTTGGTTAACTGCACCGCAGAGATCGCATTCAGTTGTTGCTTGTGGTCTCCATCTAGGTTGGTCTAGTCGTGTAGGTAAAATGCCCAGCCTTAAATGGAGGAATTTGCGTTTAAGGTTCAACGAGAATGCCGTGTCTAGATAAGGGGCTGGCGCTGGCTTTGTATACGATTTAATAGTCATCCAGGCGTGGGACCGGGAACTGAAAATTATTTTGTCGTTGAGGAAAGAATGCTTCTTGGCAGTCCTTTTGACTACCTGGTTAAATGAAGGGGCTTGGAGTTTTGTTTCCCACAATGCGCCGAGCTCAGTTTCCTCTAGTGAGAGCTTTAAATATTTTGAGTACTCAGAGTTCGGGCTTGTCTGGATCGCTCCCCAAAGTGCATCATTCATTTTATTCTCCTTGTTCCTCCAGACGTGGTACCAGAATTTGATGACCTCATACTTTTTCAGTAAGACTTGAGATTGTAGACCAAATTCAAGTCTGACTTGTGCTGGGGAAGAGTTGTTCGGTAAGAAGAAGACTCGCTTATAAACTTTAGTTTGTATTTTCTCCAAGAGGGTGGCACTTTTCCCATGGTGCAAAATGCTCCCGTACGCTATTGTAGGCAGTAGTTTGGCTTTCATTACAATTAGCAGGGGGGAGACAAGAGGGCCCTTTAGCTCAGCTGCCAAGATGGTGAAGGCGTGCAATAATGCTGCCCCCTTTCTTTCCATGGCTTTGAAGTGCACCATGAAATTTAAATGCTTGTCTAGGTGTACCCCCAGGTATCTATAGTCGTTGACGGATTCCAGCTGGTCGTTGTTTATTTGAAAGATTGGCGGGGTTTTGCGTCGGCGTGATATGAGCATTGTCTTTGTTTTCTTAATGTTTATGGTTAGCAGGTTCCTTTTTGTATAGGCAGACAAGTCGTCTAACAGACGTTGGAGGCCGATTCTTGTCTGACTCAGGAGTACCACATCGTCCGCATACGATAAGTGCGTTAGGCGAAGAGTGCCTAACTTGGGAGGATGTGCGTTAACCTTATCTAGACTTTCTGTCAAATCGCTCATAAATAAATTAAATAGGTGTGGGGCCAAGACGCATCCTTGCTTTAGTCCGTCATTGGTGTAGATCTTCCTAGTCAGACGTCGTCCATTGTCGACTTTTACCTGCATCCAGGTTTCAGTGTAAAGGTTAACAATAGGTAAAAGAATTGAGTCCGGTAGGCCCTGGTGCTTTAATTTCGCCCAAAGCATTTGCCTGTTGACACGGTCAAATGCCGCTTTAAAGTCTACAAAACAGGTATGGAGATCGTGGGAGTTCTGTAGGCTTTTCTCAGCAATAAGGCATAGGGCCATAGCATTCGTCGTTGTACCCATGCCGCGCCGGAAGCCGGTTTGGTTCAATGGTATTTTGCTGTTTGTTTCTGACCATTCGGTCAGGTCCTCAAGTATCCGTGACGCGTAATATTTTGATTCTGCGTCGAGGAGAGCAATCAGGCGATAGTTATTTGGGTCCTTGCGCTCACCACCTTTATAGATTGGGGATATAATAGCTCCCCTCCAGCTCTCAGGAATACTGCCTGTATTGATTACTGTTCGAAACAGTGAGCTGAATTTGCTAGCCCAATACTGCGGGTCAGTTTTGTAGATGGCTTGTGGAACTCCATTTGGGCCTGGGGCGCTGTCTTGCTTGCTTTTCCCAATTATTTTTAAGATACTTTGTTCGCCATCATGCCTAGGCCGTGAAGCTATTGGACCATTTGCCTTTATACTGGTCCCTTGATGGACTGAAGAGGTGACTTCCCACACTGTGTTGTCTGTTGCTTCGGGGGGCAAGAAGGTAACTGCGCTCTTGTTGTTAATTGAGAATGTGTCCGTTAGATGTTGGGACCATTGGGATTCGGTTATGCAGGCCATGCCTATTAGTTGGGCTGTCCGGTTTACAGAGTTAACTTGCAGCCAGAAGGCCCGCGAGTCAGCTTTCTTGATGTTATGCAATAACTTAGACCAGAACTCATTTTGGAGGGTTTGTTTTTCGGTCCATATTAGTTTCTTGTATTGGGTCCTGACCTTGCGTACGGCTGTCCAAACGCTAGCGTTTTTTGTGTGTTCGCGTGCCTGGCGTATGAGTTTTTTCAGGTGTCTCTTTAAAGGTAGTGCTGATCTGTTAAATTGGTTCCTAAACTTAGCAGTGGATCTTGTTACGCTGCTTAAGTTGGCCCTGGGGAGCTGCATCAAGTAGTTATTCCAGATGATCGGGCTCAGGACATTCTCAGTCAGAAGATCTTCTAATAGTTTTTTAGCGTCATTAGCTACTTGTGGGAGGGATTCACTTGTCCACTTGAGTCGCTTCAAGTTAGTCGTCATAAGGTTGCCTTTTAGCGCAGGAGCTAGTTCGAGCTCGGGTATTTCCGTTGCGATCTCAAGATGTTGTTTGGAGTAATCGCTATCCAAAGAACAGATGATGTGGAAGCTTTGCATTTGGCTGAGCAGGGGTAAGGTAACGAATGTATAATCCAGTACCGAACAGGATTTGTGGCCGATGTAGGTCATTGAAGGGGGGTTATCTTGATTGGTTCTTCCATTTAGTGCTCGGAGACCGAGGTTTTCGAGGTCCCACATGAGTTGTTTACCCTCCTTGTCCTTTTTCACTACTTGAGGAATTGCTTGCGGCAGGACATTCCAGACTTCATTTGCGGCGTTGATGTTGACTTCGGCCTCCGGTGCTTGTAGGAGGTTTGCGTTGAAGTCGCCCGTGAGGATTATCTCCCAGTCTGGGTGTTCTGAACGCATGTTGGTGATTACCAGGGTAATACGTTGGAATAGTAATTTTTTGGAAGATTTTTTTGGGTTTGCATATATGTTCATTAGAATTAGGGTTCTGGTTATGGCCGTTGTTATACTCTCTATTTTTACGATTTGCATGTCCGCAGTTGAGTCTGGGGATTGGGTTGCTCTGACATTTAAAGATGTTGATATGTAGACAGAGAGGCCCCCGCGGGCGCGCCCAAAGCGCTGGAGGCGTGTCGCGCTTACATGATAGCCCAGGCGGCCAGGTATGTCAATTGGGTCGGTTTGCCACGTTTCCTGTAAGGCTATAATTGCGTAGGAATCCCAGTTGGCAGCTTTGCCATTTTTGTTCATGATGTCTTTAGCACCCGCAATATTCCAAGACAAAATGTTTATAACGTGGCTTGCAGTATTAGTTGTCTTGCTGGGCTTTCAATTTGGAAGTAGCAATTGCGACTGAGGGTGCTCGTGATCTGCTGCTCCAGCTCTCCTTGCTCCTTGTAGGACCGAGTGCGTTGGTGCACTCCTTGATGGTAAGTTTACGCTCTTGGTCTGCCTTTTCCGGAGAGGGGATGGGTACGCTGCCTTGACTATTTCCTTCAAGAGGATTCCCCATTCGTTAAATTTAGTCATTTCAGAGAGGATGTGGGTTACCATTCCAGCCTCCCTCCATGTCGTAACTGTACATTCTTTTTTTGGATAATCCTCCGATGTTGTGAACTCAACCGACAGGAGGTCTGCTGAGGTGAGGTAACCAAGACTAGGGATGGCTGAGGTTAGACGGAGTATGTTCCCACGGTTTAGGTGGTCTTGCGGACCTTGTTGCTCAAATTCGGGGACAAAAAGAAGTTTCCCTGTGTTGGGGGCACCCTCCTTTGCCATTGGAAAATTGTCACCAAATTTGACGATTTGGCGAAGGTGCGTTTGGTTCCAAGACCCTAAAACATTCATGTTGCTAGAGTTGCGATTTCCAGCGGGAGATTGCACGCTATGCAAGGGACCCTTGTGTGGTACGATTGGTAGATTCTCTTTTCGTAATTTACTTGTTTGCCTCATTACTGGCGGGGACTCTTTTGCATCGTACGAGTTCTCCGGGCGGCGACTACCCCCTGCTTTCCTACTGGTTTCCGGGTTGGGGCCCTTATAGTCAGTTTGGAAGGTTATTCTAATGAGGTCAAGGTTTTCCCTAGTCGCGACTGTTGCCGAGCGTCTATCGGGGTCAGTGGCCAGACTGGGGATGGTGATTGAGGATGGGGGTGCTGTGTCGTTAATGATTGTCATTTCCACGACCTGGCTAGTGAGTCCTTTTTTTCCATGGTTTTCGTTTATTAGTTCTTTCCCAGTTGTTGTGGGATGCTTGCTCCGATTCTGTATGCTTAATATCTGTTTAGGGGAAAGATCGAATTTTCTCAATGTAGGTTGACTGATTACTAACGGCTTGTTTGAATAGCCGTCAATAAAGTCATCTTGATCAATGGAAATGTTTGGTTCCGTTTGGTTGCGGAGTTCTGCACCCACCGGGAGCCCTTTGCACAGGGCTTTTGCAGGAGTGACCTCCTGTAGGTGGAGTGATTTATTTGGCGAGATTTAACGCTGTTGCTTATTGGATGGATCTGTTCTCACTGTTCGAGCCTTTGTTTTTGCGAGTGTCGTCGGGTCCTTGGTTTTTCTGTCTTTGGGTGTCGCCATCTGGGTTGAGTCGGTCGTTGTGACACTCTTGTTTTTAGCTTTGACTTGTGTGAAAATAGGGAAGAGTGATGACGTCTGCTTGTGCTCAAGTTTACTACTTGGGCGTTGATTTCTGTTTTTTCTGGCCCTTTTTTTCTGACGTTTGGTTAATTTTGTTCCATTCTCTGCGTCTGGTGGTTGGAGCGTGGTAACAGGTTTAGCACTGTTCTGTTGAGTGGTCAAGGCGATATCAGATTTTAAAATAATGCTCAGGTTGGTGTGTATATCGTTACCTTCTGCCGGCTGTTGGTGGGGAACGGTTATGTTTACTGCCTCTAGAATCATAGATTTGCAGGTGTTGCTTATCTGAATTGCGTTGTCGTCAAAGGAAATCAAATCGTCGTTCAGTTGAATTCTAGTGGCAGTTGAATTGGTCTGCTTACATTCCTGCAGAATGTCTTTCAAGATGAGTGGCAAATCCTGGAGTTTTTCCAGTATTGGATGGCAGGTGCAGGAGTGTACCGGCAGACTTGAGCCAATTTGTTCCGTTAAGATGTTAAAGAAGCCAGCCATTGTGTCAAGTTTTTTGTTTATGCCGGCTATATGTTCGGCCATTGATCCCATTAAGTATATTTGTACGTCAAGCTTGTCCGACTGCATGTTTAAAGTTTTTATCGATGTTTCCAGTATGCCTCCCAGTGCTTTGTGTAATGTGATTATTGATTCTAAGTTGATTTTGATGTCCGGCTCGACGTCTAGTTGCGTACTTTGTTCAATGTTGTTGTTAGGAGCGGTTGCCGGCTCCAGTGTGATCTGATCGCTGGATAATATGCTGTCAATCTGTTCTTGAAATGATTTTTGTTTGATGTTGGAGTTTCTTTCGGTGGTTACTTTATCAGGTGTCAGGGAGCTTGCGATCTCTAATATGGACATTTCCTTTGCATTCCCCTTATCCTTGCCACAGTTACTTGAATGAGTGAAGGGTTCGTTCCCTTGTCCAGGTTTTGTTGTGCCAAGGATCTTCGCCAAACTGTTGGTCAATGGGCCTATGATTGGCGAAATGGGAAGGATATCAGGCTGTGAGTCATGGATTGTTATGACTAGATCCTCCAGCGCTGCAAGCAATATTTTGTCACTTGTATTAGGTTGATCCGTAGTACTTTGAGTTGTGTTAATGGATAGGCGATCCCTATATCTTATGGACTTGTCGTTGGTAATTGTTGTGACAGTTTCCATTTTCCGAACCAGGTGTGAGTCTTTTGATTTGGCGGTTTTCAAATCTAGGCTTTTATTTGAACGTGAAACCGGTCTAGGAGTTGAGTGATTATTTAGGTGAGCTTTGTCCAATGGGTCACGTTGGTTGTTATTAATGGGACTGTCACTTTTACAGTCTGATCGCTGGTTTGTAGGCGTAATTGAGTTCGGTTCGCTAGCGTTTGGTAGTACGTTGTTTGTTAGGCCTTCAGGCGTAATGTCTGGGACTGGGCTTAGAGCTCGTGTTGCTGGTGGATGTTCCTCTACATCAGCTCGTACTGGGAGTTTATGCGTATTGCTGTCCCTGTGAACTTGGGCTTGACATTGCATGGTGTGTTTTGTTGGATTGTGAGCTTCTTCTGTATAGTTGTAATTCATCTCAATTCCGTTTGACGTTGTAGATGTGAGTGATTGGGTTAATCGATCTCCTGATAATACCTTTGTCTCCGTCGTTGTGCTACAGTTATTCGGAGTCATCGGCTTCTGTAGGCCGGTTAGGCTCGCCGGCGTTGAGTAAATTACTGACATCGGATCTTTCATAAAAGTGAACTTCCCCAAGGGTTTCGCTGCTCCAAAGATCGAATAGATGGGAGGTATTAGACTAGGAGGTTGGTCGGATGGCTGGATCTGCGCAGGCAAATTTGTCTTGGCCTTGGTCTTCTTCCTAATTTTCCTGGGAGAATTTACTCTCAGCCTCCCTGATCTCATTTTACCCCACGGGTGGACCCGGGTGGATAACTTTGTTGTTCTTATGGGTTAGGGCTGTTGTTCGTGTTTTCGTACTCTCTCCCCGCTGAGAGTGGTGGTGACTTTGGTAGCAGGGGCGGCGTTCAGATCGCATGCAGGAGTGTTGTTATCACAGCGCTTCCTGTTGGAACCAGCGCTCACACTACCTGCAGCCTGGAGCCACAGCGACTGATGAAACAGCAGTTAGAATGTATGTAAGGGAGTAGGTGGAAGTGTTGTCACAGCGCTATCCTTTCGCATCCGTGGGCGTTCAGCGCTCACACTTCTTACACTTCTTGCGGTCACTTGCCGCTGGCCCACTCACTCTTTGGGTCACACTCCGGGTCAAGGATAGATAAGATGGATAGGTTGCCTATGATTGTTCGGTGGTTAACTAGGTGCGTAGGTAGATGATTGCAGGAATCACAGTTGAGCTTGTTGTTGATGTTAAGTGTCCTGCGATTATGGGCCGCTGTTGATGCTCTGCTGGACAGTTGATGGGCCACTTATCTGCTTGTACTCTTGGCAGCAATTGGGGCGCGCACAGCCCCTGGGGCCTCACCCCCAAGTTACTGGCCCCTGCCTGACCACTGCACGGGGTGTCGCTGAATTATGCCACTGGTTTGTGCAGCCGCACCCCCCAACTGAGCAGACTGGGCAGACTGGGCAGGCTTAGGAGCAGACTTAGAGGCTGGGAAGCCAGGTCCTCACTCGCACCACGCCGCACCCAGCTGCACCCGCTCTCTCTACCCAGCCTGGACCCTAAGTCCTGAGCCCGAGGCTGAGTCCGGGTACATGGTAGGGTACATGGTAGGTTAGATTAGTCTACTCAGTTGTTTGTGTGATGACTAAGGATGAACAGGGTATTTCACAGCAATTAATATGAAATAAAATGTTAGAACTCTGGTACAACCATATGTTGCAGTTAAAAGTAATGTTTTAAATGTTGCATAATTGAATCCTACTATGTGAGAAGTTCACATGGAGGAACATTTAGAAAAGTTGGTGATATTATGTTGTTAATAAATTGATTGATACATATTTCTGTAAGGTTGGACACCCTTGTTTTCTGAAAAACAAGATTTATATTTCAGCCTGTGTAGCAGATATCATGCGGAAGTGTTTTATTGTGTTTTTAAGGTAGAATTAATTGCAAATTATAATGTCACTTATGTGAATTAGTCGGGTAGTTCCTACAAATCTATAAAGGATCTCCACGTTTTAGACAACATAAACTAAGGGATCGGTGTCCAGACTGATTCCAGACACCCCCAAAGGATATGTTAGTATGTAGACCAGCTAGCTCACAGTGCCACTATAAGCCCCACAACCTTACCAAGGAGAAAATAGTTTCTGGCAACTATCGAACATGAGAACCCTGACCCCTCGGGGATCATGGAAACAGTACAATACTTTTTGCTTGGTCACTTGTGCTCACTTTATCTCAGAGAGATACACAGACTAAATGGTGGGGGCGTTTTCAATAAGTATTTATTGAACCAGAGTCATCTAGCATAAAATACATGTGCTGCAACAACCACGAGACAGAAACAGATATAGACGATTACAAGCACCAATAGAGTAAATAAAAAGTAGAATTCTACCATGGTGCTAAAATAGTGAATATATGCAGACATATAAATACATGAAGTTAATAGTGTGTACTCCTACGATGCAAACCCTAACTAGATGTACCTAAGTGTACCTAGCATGTATGTTGGTGTATAGCCAAGAACCTCCTAGGAAAGAGCAAAACCCAATACCTGATGTGAGAAAGCAAAGGACCCTATCTTGGTCTCGAGTGGACAACCCACAAGTAATGTCAGACGACTGCTAACTGGAGTATCTGCATGCAGGGACTTCAGCGTCTCGTGTCAGCATGTCAGCATAGAATCTTTTTCTCCTCCGGCTTGCCCAGCAAAGATGTTCTACTTATATACCTGAAAGGTACCATCAGGGGTTCTACCTAGATGTTCCATGGTACTGTGGGCATGTCAGCCAAAGATGACGATAGTGGTGACCCTTATACAGAGTTATTATGCACAAGATTGTAATCCTGCTGTGATACTAAGAATCCTCATGCATAATAAATTAGGCTAGTTTTTTGAGAAAACTACACAACATTTATGCAGCACCTAACTAGGTAAAAGGTCAGGGCCAGAACTGTTATGTAGAGCAAGGTAGGACAAATGTCGGTAAAAGCTTGTTCGACGACCTAGGACAATATTGGGGTACATTGGGTATTATAGCAAATTAAGAAGTGTTCCAAATATTTTGGTCTTTGATATAATAAAGGAGTATTTTTCTATGTGTATGTAATTTTAGAGCACATATGCACCTTTTTACTCTGAACCACAACGGCGATCCCCTATGTGATCAAGGCTTCATCTGACAGCTGAAATGCTTATTGGCAGTAGCTCTGTAATAAACTGATTTTCTGCAAACAAGTGGTGTGGTGACCTTCCTGTTATATAAGAAAGGAAACCAGAATATATAAACCTAAAATTACAACCAGATATAAGGAGCTAAGAATGACATCAAGGGCACATGAGCAACTAATGACCTTGAACTCAATTCCCAGGACAGGCTGAGCCAACAAACACATTTTTCACACTTTGAACTGTGTAAATCTACTTCTGCTAGTGCTTGGTATGTAAGCACATTGCCTTTGAAATGTTGCTTGCTATTCACTTTTACTTACATATATTTCTTTTTTACCAACTACTATTTCAGCTTCCACGGAAAGAACCTTTGACTTGGCAAAGTGGAAATGCACGCTTGTTTCAGTAAGGATGAATTGCTAATGAATGTCACACATGACGCTTGTCTCTTTGTTTTCCATAGCCACTCATTCAGCGTGAATATATGCAGATATTAAATTCACCCCATCATAGTGCTGTTCTGCTATGAGGTTGCACTATTCGCCCCATATCCCTATTATTTCTATGGATTATGATTGTTACTATGGTGTTGATTATGATTGGGCACAGAGGGGAAGCAGCCGTACTCGGTACATAACATTTCCATAATATGCAATATTTACCAGAAGCATTAAAAACCTTATTGGCCCAAGTTGACATTCATAAAACTGGAAATTGCATGCTTACGACACCTAGTCCTACATGTATCAGAGTTTATCTGCATGTTTTACCCAGGGAAATTACAGGCTCTACAGTGATCATTGCATTACTCATAAATCTGACTGTTGTTGCACAGGGCTACAAATGTATCTTCTCAAAATCACTGCAGACGCCAGCCGTGGATACTGCATTTACGTTTCTATTACTGCATTAAAGTCTCTCACTGTTTTCCTTGCAGTTCCTGGGGACTATCCTAAAACAAGCCCCAAACAGAGAATGGCATGTCTCTTTTATGGAAGAACTCACCGAACAGATTGACAGTTTTGCCCATCATGTGAATGAGGAGGTTAGTGCTCTCAAGGGTCAGTACTGAACCATTGGGGAAGTCAATTTAACACAAAGTCGGAGAAGGGTAGAACTGTATATTCCATTAGTAAAGGTAATTTTTATAATATGGGTACACAGCATTGGGCTTAGCCTGTTGGGAAAATCAGGGATGGTTCTCCCACTCCCTGGAAGGACTGACCTACTAAGAAGAAGATGGAGATTAACTCCCTGAGGTAATCCTCTCCACTTGAATCAATAAAAGCCACAACATTTCAGGGCTATAGTCATTTCCCTAATGGATCTCCTTTTGCCAATAAGTAGCCTTCATGTTAGAGTCAATCCCCATTCAGGGGATGTGAGGCCATATTCATGCAAAAAGCAGTGGAGATATTGTTCCTATCAAAAAGCAAAGAAGAAAGGAAGGCGGGCAAAGAAGGGGGAATCTTAAGGATTATTTCTTGGTGCCCTCACACATCACTGAGGATGTAATGCTTCATAGTTGGCTTGCTTCTCATAGGTCTAGCGCTATAATGCCCTACAGGCCCCACGAAGGGTCACTTTAAGGGAGATCTTTTTATTTTTCCTGTCTGATGAGAAGTGCTTGTGCAAGGGCATTTTGAATGTGAGGGGTGGAGTAAATGTGTACAGTGAAGTAAAGGGAGACTAAAACTATCTAAGAGATACCGAACTGAAGTGTAATGTAATGGTTCCCTTGGTAGGATTAAAAAAATATAATTTGGTTGGGGCTAAGACAGGGGCGTGATGTACCCAAGTAGACTAAATCTGTGAGCATGGTCAGGTTTCGATGGCCTAAAAAGGTTCCACAATGATTGGTCAGGACCAAAAATATGGGGGATAGTCCGACCCCACACCTAAGACATGATATGCTGCTAAGGTATTCCTTTAGAAGAAAATACCTGGTTAAAAATGTTTAGAATTGATCATCTAACCTAGAAAATAAATGAAAAAATAAAGAAAACACTCAGTAAACAAATGTTTTGTATGTTTGGTTCAATGTGTCACCAGAATCGATTTTCCAACTCACTGTATCATAGTGTCTCTAAAGGTAGACATGTGCATGCTGACCAGTCACCACAACGTGAAAGAAGTGAAAAACACACAAGTACATATAATATAACAGAATAAGCAAGTGAACATACATGGAACAGACAAAATAAACCAATCTGTGTTTGCGTTACTCAGCGTATCATAAGTTATTGGTTGTCCTCCATTGTGAGTGACGGGTCTTACCCTTTGGATCAATTAATTATGCCCTATAGGTCAAAAGCAGAGGGTAGTGCTCAGCTGCTGGCAGTGGAAAGAGCTATGATGGTCAGTAAAGAGAAACAGTAAATCAAGGGGACCCAAATGACTTAGTGTTAAAAGAAAAAGAAAAAGTTTTAAAGAGAAGCAACCATACTCACAAGGTTTCTGCACGGAGAGCACAAGAGGCCTACCCTCCTCTGCTCACCTGGCTCGAGACTGAGCAGAGGAGAAGACCTGTCATTGAAGGTACGGGAAATTGGAGCGATTGTCCTCAGGTGTGGTGTGGACAGCAGCTGGAAGGAGTGATGACCTAGTGGACAATGAGGAGAGGAGGGGAGGGGCGAGCTTGAGCCAAAAGGAGTAAGCTTCTCACGTGCTGATGTAACAGAGGTATCATGCCTCAGTGGCGCCTATCCCAGAGTGTGCAATGGTTAAAAGGTGGGCATCCCAAAGTCATCCATGGTTTTTGTAAGGTGGCCTCTAAGTAGTAAACTAAGACAGTTGAATGTTTTGTTAATCAAGGGTAATGGTAAGAGAAAAGTATAGTTAACCTAAGTACTCTTGCATATACAGTGATGGAGAGCAAATCAGGTGCACATAACTCCTAGCGATCCCTCATGGTGGAATCTAGGCATATTGGCATCTGTGTTCATGTTGGAAATCTAGGCCACCTCATGTAGTAAGTAACATGAGGCGGCCAAGTGGTCTATTCCCAATAGATTAGGATGCTTGGTGAGCACTATTGGGAAATGTCAAATGAGGAGAAGAGGAAAGAGAAGAGGTAGGCTGGAGCCAATTGGAGCAAGCCCCTCATGTGCTTGTGTAGCAAAAGTATCATCCCTCCGTGGTGGACATCTTGGAGTGTGTAGCGGTCAAATGCATGCCGACCAAAGTTGTCAATGGTATTAGTAAGGCGGCTTCTGATGGATACAACTGCCAGTGGATTCCTCACCTTGTGAATATCCCCCTGCATCAGCAATGTTCAGAAAATTCTTTGTAGCTCGCCGGCGTGGACGACGTTACAAGAACGCACGACATTGCGCGCGGCTCAGCTGACGTCACCGACTCCATTATAGGCCTACGCCGGCGTGATGACATCAGTTCCCTTTTTTCCACATCGTCGATGCTAACGGTTTCGGGGAACCTCTGTAGCTGTTAGTAACTTTGTTACTGTTTTCTCTGTTTGGTGTCTTCTTGCTTCTTTGTTTCTCGCTGAAGATGTCGTCCAAGAAGACCGGGTTCAAGCCATGTGGGGAGTGAAGCAAGATGATGTCGATTACGGACCCGTGCGAGGATTGTATCTGGTGCCTGAGTTCGGACCACAATGTCAAAGGCTGTTCTTCGTGTAAGAAGATGAACCTGAAGGCTCTTCGAGAGAGGGAAGCAAAACTTCTGGTGGCGAAGTTGAAAGGTAGAAAGGAAAAGAAGACTTCGAGATCGCGTTCGAGTAGGGCGAGGTCGAAGTCGAGGTCGAGGTCCCGCAAGGCGTCGCCTTCGAGGTCATCATCTGGTCATGCTTCGAGGTCAACGAAGAAGAAGCATAAGAAGCGAAGGCATGGATCACATCACTCCAGTAAGGTCTTGGAGTCGAGACCGAAGTTGCCTAAGAGGAGGCATAGAAAAGATGAGGTGTCTCCTTCACCTGGTGTTCCAGAAGGTGAGGCTTCGCCCTTGGAGTCGCCAGTGCATTCTCTGGCTCCGGTATCGGATCCCTCTCCGCGCCGTCCCCGGCTCGAGAGGAAGAAGAGGCTCCATTACCTGAGGGCTCGATGACTCCAGTCCATCCGCCTGTGGAAGAGGAGGCGAATCTGGAACCTCCGAGAGAGCATCCTGTGGGTCCTTACCCACCCTTCCCAGCTCCAGGTCAAGACCCTACTTCGTTTTTAAACACAATGTATGGAGTCTACTCGAGAGCTTTGTACCCCTATGGTGCACCTCCGGGTCCCATGGGTCCATTGGCATATGATTTAGTAGTTCCCCACTCCTATGCTCCAGCTCCTTTTATGCCATTTATGCCGGTGCCGGCTCCGCCTTGGCATTTCTCGGCGCCTCCGAGGTCGTCGATGCCAATTCCATCGTCGCCGGCTCCGGCTCGACCTCGTGAGCAGCGACCTGGGCTTCCGGATCCGATCTCAACTTCGGCACCGGCTCCGTCGGAGTCGGTCACGGATCCGACGGCGCAACTCTGGAAGGAGAGATCGAGGCGAGAAGCTCAGCGCCTTATAGAGGAGCAAAGATTTAGAGAGGCTGAGGCTGAGGTGGAAGAAGGTGAGCTTCAGGAGGACTATTTTGATGATTTTAGGGATGCTAGTGGTTTGGAGCTTTCCCCTGAATGGGAGCTGTCCTCTGTATCCGATGCCCCTTCAAAGGACGTTGCACCATACCATGTGGTCATCAAAAGAGCTGCGGATCTTTTAAATTTGACTTTGCCTACAGCTGAATACAAGTTTAATCTTTTGACTTAGGTCCTCCATGCCCCATCTTCAGTTGTGGAACCATTGCTTCCTTTTAATGAGGCTTTGACTGAGCCTATATTGGAGGTTTGGAACAGGTCTCTTACAGCCCCTGCAGTGGCTAAGGGTGTTGCAAGGAGGTATAGGGTAGCACCTGGTGATACTGAGTTTCTATCCTCGCATCATTTGCCTGAAAGTCTGGTTATACAGGCAGCCTGTTCGAAGAAGACTGTTGGTGCTTTCCCTCAAGTGCCTGGGGATAAGGAGTCCAAGAAACAGGATCAGACTGCGAAGAAGATTTTCTCTTCGGCAAGTATGGCTCTAAAATCGACCAATGCCACATGTCTCTTGGGGAGATATATACATGCCCTGATGGACTCTGTACGGCAATTGGATCCTAAAATTCCTGAGGACAGCAGGAAGGAATTTAATGAGGTGTTGGCCGATACACAGGCGGCTGCACGTCAAGTGATTCAAAGTGGTCTTGACACTGCTGATTCAGTTGCTCGCATTATGTGAATTTCTGTTGCCTCTAGAAGAGCTGCCTGGCTGAAGTCATCTGACTTTTCTGTGGACGTTCAGGCAGCCTTGTTGGATTTGCCATTTGATGGTGCTGGACTATTTGGCAAAAAATCTGATGCAGCTTTGGAAAGATTTAAGGACAGTAGGGCTACTGCCAGATCTTTGGGGCTGCAGTCCAGAGGCTCTGCGACTAAGAGGTATAGAGGTTTTGGACGTTCGTCCTTTCATCCCTACCGTCAAACTCAACAGTAGCAGCAACAGCAAAATCCACTATATAAATACTACAGGGGCAAACAAAGAGCTCGTCCTCGAGGACGTCAATCTTCCTCCTCCTCTGCCCAACCCCCTTTACCATCAGCAAAGCAGCCCGAGATCCGCCATTCTGGATCATGCGGGTCCTGCAGGGGGTCGGCTTACCATTTTCTACGGGATTGGGAATCGGTTACATCTTTGGGTTCTCAATCTTGTAGAGAATAGGTATGCTCTTCCCTTTCGGGAATTTCCTCCAGATTACCCTCCTTGCCAAGGATTTTGCTCAGAGGACCACCTACTTCTCCTGCAGGAGGAAGTCCTGTCACTGTTACGAAAGGGTACGATAGAGGTGGTTCCGGAGCAGGAAAGGGGTCAGGGATGCTACTCCCAGTATTTCCTGATTCCCAAGAAGGGTGGCAGACTTCGTCCAATCTTGGATCTTAGTATCTTGAACCTTTACCTCAAACAGGAGAAGTTCAAGATGCTCACCCTTGCTCAGGTTCTTCAGGCGTTGCTGGAAGAGGACTGAATGGTGTCGATCGACTTGCAGGATGCTTATTTCCATATTCCTATCCTGAAGTCGCACAGAAAGTATCTCCGTTTCACGGTGGGATCGCAACATTACCAGTTTGCGGTCCTTCCGTTTGGTCTTACTACTGCACCTCGAGTTTTCACCAAGGTCATGGCTGTGGTGGCAGCACATCTCAGAAGGTCGGGGATACCTGTATTCCCGTATCTGGACGATTGATTGATCAAAGCAGAATCTCCAGAGACAGTGCTCCATCATCTGCAAGTCACAACTCAGTTGTTGTACAGGTTGGGTTTTTCAATGAATGTACCCAAATCTCACCTGGTGCCCTCCCAGCGCAACCTGTTCATAGGTGCGGTACTGGACACAACTGTATGTCGAGCATTCCCTCCACCTCAAAGGATTCTCGACATACAGGGAATGATTCCTTTTTTTCACAATGGAGCAGTCGTTCCAGTCCTGAAGGTCCTTCGCCTGCTCGGTCTGATGCCTTCCTGCATACTGTTGGTCAACCATGCACGCTGGCACATGAGGGCCCTCCAGTTGTGTCTCCGCAGGCAGTGGTATCAACACAACAGAGATCTCAGGGGGACCGATTCACAGAACTAACTTAAGACAAAATCCTAAACGTACTACTTTTGGTGTTCACAGAAGTTAGGATTTTGTCTTAAGTTTGTCTTAAGAGAGACTTAGGACAGACTTAAGACAGACTTAAGTTAGGATTTTGTCTTAAGTCAGTCTTAAGTCTGTCTTAAGACAAACTTAAGACAAAGTCCTAACTTCTGTGAATACCAAAAGTACTAAGTTTAGGATTTTCTCTTAAGTTAGTTCTGTGAATCGGGCCCAGGGAGTCTGTGAGGATCTACAGAGAAGCTGCAGCGGATGTATCTTGGTGGAGCGTGGAAGGCAATCTGTCTCAAGGAAAGCCTTTCCATCTACCTCCATCGGTTGCCACGGTGATAACGGATGCATCCACTCTACGGTGGGGTGCTCATATGGGGGATCTGGAGATCAAGGGTCTTTGGTCTCCAGAGGAAAGGTTGCTTCACATCAACCTTCTAGAATTGCGGGTGATACGTTTAGCACTCAAGGCCTTTCTCCCTGCCCTTCGTGGGTGGTCGGTTCAAGTCCTGACGGACAACACCACCGCGATGTGGTATGTCAACAAACAGGGAGGAGTCGGGTCGCAGTGTCTCTGCAGAGAGGCTCTGCGTCACTGGTCCTGGGTTCAGGACCATCAGATTTGTCTGATGGCAAATCATCTGGCCGGAGTTCTGAACGTGCGTGCAGACAGTCTCAGTCTGCAGTTCTAGGCCGACCACGAGTGGAGGCTTCATCCAGAGGTAGTTTGTCACGTCTTTCGGACGTGGGGAAGTCCTCAGGTGGACCTGTTCACTACCCACGAGAATGCTCACTGCCCGTCATTCTGCAGTCTCCAGTATCCGATGCCCGGAGCTTTGGGGGACGCGTTTCAGTTGAGTTGGGGCTCACAACTCCTTTGCAAGTTTCCTCCCATACCCTTGATTCCTCGGGTTCTGAGAAAGATTCGCCAAGACCGGGCCCAAGTCATATTGATCGCCCCAGATTGGCGAAGAAGAGTGTGGTACACAGATCTTCTCCACATCTCCTCGTGCCCGCCGCTCCGTCTCCCTCTCAGGGCAGATCTCCTCTCTCAGATGGAGGGGCAGGTTCTACACCCCCACCTCCAGACATTACACCTTCATGCCTGGAGATTGAACGGGGCAACCTGAATTCCTTTTCTCTCCCACATGATGAGGTGGATGTCATTCTATCGGCCAGACGTGACTCCACCAAGTCTATCTATTCTTATAGGTGGTCTCGGTTTGTTTCCTGGTGTGGGGAGAAATCCATCGATCCTTTGAGGGCTCGTTTATCAGCTATACTTCAATTTGCTCTTTCTTTAGCGCAGCAAGGGTTTGCTGTTGCTACAGTCAATTGTTATCTTTCGGCTTTGTCGGCATTTCTCTGCCTGCCGGATTAGCCATCCTTATTTAAGTCTCCTGTTGTTTTAAGATTTCTAAAGGGCCTTACGAATACATTTCCTCCTACTCCCTTTATTGTACCTCAATGGGACTTGAATCTGGTGCTTACTGGGTTCTCCTTTCGAACCTTTGCACAATAGTCCCTTGAGACTTTTGTCTTTTAAGACGGTCTTCCTGGTTGCTATTACCTCGGCAAGGAGGGTAAGTGAGCTTCAAGCTCTTAGTTCGAAGCCCCCATTCTTGACCATTCATGCTGAACGAATGGTTCTTAGGACCAGGGTTGCTTTTCTGCCTAAGGTGGTAACTCCCTTCCATCTAGTACAGTCTATTACCCTTCCTACCTTCTATCCTCCCTCTCACCCTTCCAAGGAGGAGGAACGGCTTCCCTGTCTGGACCCTAAGTGGGCGGTGAGGTTTTATCTTGATAAGACAAAGGACTATCGAGTGGATGACCAGTTGTTTGTTGGATTTGATGGCTGTAGAAAAGGAAGAGCTGTGCACAAGCGCACACTTTCAAGATGGATTATTCTATGCATCAAGATCTGCTACAACCTGGCTGGTAAGGAACCTCCAGAGGGTATAAGAGCTCACTCTACTAGAGCAAAGTCATCAACATCTGCTTTGTCTAGGGGTGTTGCTGTAGAGGACATTTGTAGAGAGGCAACTTGGGCCTCCCTCCACACTTTCGCAAAGCATTACTGCTTGGATACCGAAGTGAGGAGGGACGGCCACTTTGCGCGTACTGTCCTTCAGGACTTTCTGGTATAGAGGAGTGGACACCCTCCTCCGGGAGTGGGGACTGCTGTGGGAATCCATTCACAAGGTGAGGAATCCACTGTCAGATGTATCCATCAGAAGAACAAGTTACTTACCTTCGGTAACGCTTTTTCTGGTGGATACAGTATCTGCCTGTGTATTCCTCACAGGCCCACCCGCCTCCCCGTTGTCCACTCTTCCATACCTGAATTTCTGGTAATGTTTTTTTAATGTATACATGTTATCCTCAAAGGAAGTGTGTTCTTGTACATGATTTACTATGTTATATTCACACTATGTGTGTTAACTTGACTAGTTTGTACTGTGTATACTGTGTATATATCTATTGTTTTGGTCCGTCCGTGTGCCTCGAAGGCACGGAAAAAAGGGCGGAACTGATGTCATCACGCCGGCGTAGGCCTATTATGGAGTCGGTGACGTCAGCGGAGCCGCGCGCGATGTTATGCGTTCCTGTGACGTTGTCTACGCCGGCGAGCTACCAAGAATTTTCCGAACGTTGCTGACGTAGGGGGATATTCACAAGGTGAGGAATCCACAGGCAGATACTGTATCCACCAGAAAAAGCGTTACCGAAGGTAAGTAACTTGTTCATCTCAAACAGTAGACTAAGACAGTTAAATGGTTTCTTATTGGAGGGTACCACCTCATTGGTATCAACAGAATCATTTGTGTTACTGAAGAAGATACCAATGCCAAGTCGCAAAATGCTTATCATAAGCACTGCTTAGTGTGGTGTCTGGGACTCCATAGCCAGGCATTACATATGTGACGTGGTGTCAATGGTGATATGGTATACCAGTATCCCATGTATGAAGAAAATGTCAATCCAGCTATAGTAAGAGAGTATCTGATTTCACAGGGGACTGAATTACACCTCGCACTAGAGGATTTCAACTTTCAAACCTTTGCTGTTGGTGGAGAGGCATAAAATCCACCCTTGCTCCATTCTGAAAAGGTTTAAAGGGCTTCATGAATTAATTGCTTCCAAAATTATCTGCCGGAGGTCATCTGGAGAGTGGTTAGAGTTGGAAAAGTGATGGCACATTTTTGTAGTGCTGTGTCTGCAGCATATATTGCCCCAGTGCTCCATTATTCTTGGTTCGATAGCGCTCGTGGTCATTCCCGCGTAATGAAGGCCACAAAGGCAGGTGATCAGGTAAACACAGTTTTTTGTACTGCAGTTACTGTGACTTTTCTGTTTCCAGGTGAATTAGGGACCCAACCTGACCTCTTAGGAATGTTTAGTCAGTGGGCATACCCCGTAGGACCCACAGGGATAGTGCCCTGTGACAGGTGGTAAGGCCCACAAGGTGTTCGGCATGTGAGACTGTTGAATATGAGGTCTGGTGTTTACCAGGAGGTCCTTCAGTTTCTGGATACACTTAAAAGCGAATCATGGCTCTGGAATCTCAAGGGGCCCAGTGCGTCATCACTCCTTCCCACGGTCGCATGCACCCCACCCAAGGACAATCACTACAATTACCTGCACCTTAAAAGACGGGTCTTCTCCCCTGCTCAGTCTCAATCCAGATGAACAGAGGATGGTAGGTCTACTGCGCTCTCTGTACAGAAACCACATGAGTATGGTTGCATCTCTTGAAAACTCTCTGTTTTTTCTTTTTTTTCTCACCCCAAGGCAATTTGGGTCCCCTTGACTTGCTGTTTCTTTATTGTTCTTTCCACAGTTAGCAGCTGAGTACTACACTCTTCTTTTGACCTATAGGTCACTGATCCAAAGGGTAAGACCCTTCACTCACTCCTGAGGACGACTTGTGATACACTGTGTAACATCAACACAGATTGGTTTTATGTTGTCTGTTACCGGTATGTCCACTTGCCTGTTCTGTTATATTGCATGTACTAGTGTGTTTTTACTTCCTTCACATTGTGGCGACTGATCAGCCATAACAATAGCATGCACATACAGTGTCCCGGAAAAGCGATCCTGGAGACACATTGACCCATACATGCAAAACATTTGTTTACTGTGTGTTTTCTTCATTTTCTCATTTTTTTTCTAAGTTGGACGATCAATTTTAAACTTTTTGAACAAAGGTATTTTCTTTTAGGGGATTACCTACACTTTATATCACATCTTAGATGTGGGGTAGGGTTAGCTCTCCCTTTTTTAGGTCCTGAAGATGTGGTACAGATACTTTTTGGGCTAACAGGCAAGAAACACGTTGACCTGACCACATTCACAGATTTAGGCTACTTGGATACATAACCTCCCTGTAGTCTCCCGTACCAAATTATGTTTTATTTAAACCTGCCAAGGAAACCATCAGTTTAAAGTCCAGTTGAATACCTCTTTTTAGTCTCTCTTCATTTCACTATACACATTCACTCAACCTCACACATTCAAAACGCCCTCACACTGGCACTTTCATCAGATGGCAAAAATAAAAAGATCTCTGCTAAAGCGACCCTTCGTGGGGCCCACAGGGCATTGCATTGCCAGCCCTATGAAGAACACCCTTGATGATGAGACATTACATGCTCATGGATTTGTGAAGGCAGCAAGAAAAAATCCTTAGGATTCCCCTTTCTTTGTCCGCCTTTCTTTCTACTTTGCTTTCTGAAAGGAGCAGTATTTCCACTGGTTTCTGCATTAGCACTTTCAGAGCCTAGGTAATGGACCTTCATTGGCTCACATTACCCCTCACTTCCTTGTTTTGAGTCATATTCAGGACCATATACAAATCTCTACAATGTCCAGAAAATATAACTATACTATATATAAGATAACAAACATTTCACTCAACTTATTAAGTGCTATTTGAAAGTGTGAGACAAATATGTGCATGGAGTGAATCAAAGATGAATACTCCAAGATAAGTAAGACTTTTATAGAGTGAGCAGGAGATGCTGTTTATTTTTAACTCAGACTGTCTTTAATTCACTCCCATATTAGGGTTTTATTTTCCAGTGCCTTGGTAAGTGCATGGCCAGCTGTGATGATACTGCACTGATCTTACCCTGCCTTCGAGGCATGTTCGAATCTACTAGGTTCATCGCTACGCCTTACCATGCAGTGAGTACCAAGTGCAATTCTTACAATTATCATAGATTTATTTCCCTAGGGTTTTTCACCCTGTACGACCACAACAAAAACAAGTTGAGAAGGTAGTCATATGGGGCTGTGGAGCATTTGGATGGACATTGTGTAGATTTGTAACTTCATTCATAGAGCTTGATGGTAAATTATTGATGACCGGTGAAACATTCCTCACTCAGTACTTCCTCTCACCCAAAAGTGTGATTTTGTACTCCGTGCATAGGCAAATTATAGTAGAGTGAAACCCCTCTACAGAGTAGATGAGGACTAAGTTAGCAGAAACTGAATGTAGAGCTCCTTTTTTCAGGTGACTAATAATGCATTTCATCAGAAATAGTTAGGAGCCTCTTTAGGTGATCTCTCTTGATAGAAGCCAGTGTTTGAACAAGATAAATCAAGTTTAATCAATGTAGCAGATAAAGCGGTGAAAGACATAAAGCTATGTGATGGCTTTGAAATGACTCTCTCAGAAAGGCCTTCAAAATAGACAACAGTAGACATGAGGAAGAAAGGATAAGCACCACTTCTAAAGAAATCGCACTCCTTTGTTGTAAAGAAGGCTTGTGTATTGAACTGTCCTTGCAGTTCCTTTATGTGAAACACCAGAGAGAACAAAGTGACAGAAAACAAATAGTGACGAAACTCTCATCTTATTGTCCAAAGATGCTTTTTAAGTAGCATGGTAATGGCCCTCCAGCATAGCTGTATAAAGGTATCCTTAAATCATGCTTTCAGGCCACTGAATATATTTGCTTTACTAGTTGACAATCATTCACCAATACAAGCTGAAATCTCTTGTACTAAATGTCTGTGTTTGGTTAATGTCTATTGTCTCCCTGAGGCTGAGAGTTGTCTTTCCCTATTTGCAGGGCATAGTAATTGGTTTCCAAACATGTGCCAAGGTTCATCCTTTTGCATGCCGACAGGTACTTGAAGCGTACAAGGGTTGTCTTTCTGATATTGAGCTGGTAAGAACCATGCATCTCTTTCTGTCTCATATTTCAAACTTTTCTCAGCAGCGGCGGTTCACATTTATTAAATGTATTTTACAATTAGATAAAAGTTTACGAGAAAGAAAAGCTAAAATATGTCTAAAGACGTAGGCAGTCTACAATTCCGAAAACAAAACTGTATCAAATAAATGGCCAGTGCAGCTTCCATTCCTCATGTGTATATAACATTTGTTGAAGAAATTTAGAAATTTGTTTAGAAAATTTATTTTGAAGGGGCTAATGATACCAAATGCAAGAATCTCTTAAATTTACCATAAAAACAAGCCATTCAACCTTTACTTTCTCCTTTGATTTACTCATGACTTCAGAAGTAATAGAGCACCAACGGAAATGCCACCCTCCAAGACAACTTACATTTAGGAATGTGGGTGTTCAATACAAGACCGGGTCTAAGACCAGGCCCTGGACTCAAGGGGGGAGTGGTACTCGATATCAAACAACAGGCCTGGGTAAAGGCTGGGCTCTGTATCTACAGAATACAGTTACATTGAGGAAAGGTATACAGCTGAGTCCATATTCTATAGCACAGCTTACTGTATTCTAAACTCCTACTGAAATGGTGACTGGCCTGGGCCAGGAGGCAACCGGCACCAGCACTGTTGTGTTGTGTTACAGGACTACCTCTCCTGTCTGAGGATGGGCCTTCATGAGGCCAACGTGAACAACCCACCCTGACACACGGCAGTGTGATTGCATTGTAGGGGCAGAGAACCACACATATCCCCTATGCCTAGGACAAGGCCAGGGAGGATCATTGTATTTGGGGGCTGGGTGACACTGAGGCCAGGGTTGATTTAGGCAGCCGGGTAAGGCAATATTCACTGGATCATTGGTTTTGATGGGCATTTTCTTCGTGGCCTTCCTGCCGCCTTTGAAGTTGTGTGTGTGTGTGTGTGTGTGTGTGTGTGAATAAGAGTTAGGGTTAGGGTAATGGTACACATTAAAGTTAGGTGTAGAGTTAATGTAAGCATAAAGGATAGAGATTGACTTCAGGCTGCGCATATTGTGCCAGTTACTGAACAGTTCTTGTTTAATGTTAGTCTGAGGGATAACTTTATGGCTAGAGATGAAGTATGGGCATGATACAGGGTTAGGGTAAACAATTTTGTTCAGCATACTTTGCTGGAATGAAGTAGGTTCCGGTCTATGAAAAGTGGTGGGAATATTATCCTCCTAGTGTTAGGGGGTTTGGGTTTCGGTTATAGTACATAATAGTAATGGGCAAGTGATAGTGATAGCATTATGGTTAGGCATAGGATTTTGGATTTGTGTACCTTACAACAAGAATAAAATCCTATAAAATCATTTTCAGATACTTATACAGCATTAACATTTGAAATATCAGTTTCTCACTTTTCTTTTTTTTTTTCCTCAATTTTTTTTTCCTCAATATTTAATTTCTAAATTTTAACCTAAATACCACTGGCAGGGGACAAGAGTCTTTTGAGCAGACAAGGGCAATAAGGTAGTGCTGCCCAAAAGTTCTTTGACACCATAATTCAACTTTGAGTGAATAATTTATGTTTCCTGCGCCACCACAATTGTCTAGCACAGAAAAAGAATTGTGTTTAAACTTTATCATAACCAACAGCCATTACACATCCCTCACTTATTTCACAGTACATTGCGTACCAGGGCAAGTGGAAGCTGCACTCCAATAAATGCGCCAATAGCTATGACAAAAAATGTGTTTGTTAAGGCATGAAACCTATGAGCTGCACCCTTTAAATGAAATAAAAATAAGCTGTATAAGTTCATAAATGATATTAAGTGTGATGAAATTTAGGTTTTTCATTTGAAGTTTAGCAGTGCCCAGAAGCTGCATGAAGCCGTCACTAGATGGATGAAATTACTTTTTCCGACAGGTTAAAGATCCGCTTTCTTGCAAAGCTCTTAACTTACAAAAGTGGTTACTTCATAGGTCTTTGCTCTAGACAGCGCGTGTGCACTGCTCTAACCAGCCTGCCCATAGGCCTCCCTTTAGCTGCCCCAATCGTCACTCCATTCGTCCGTGGCATGAATACATCATGCCTCTTCCTGTATTGAACCCCCCCTGAAAGCACCAGCCAATTACTTATGTGTTAACACAGTGGCCAATTTAGGTACTCATTTTGGGAATACTTTTTCCATTGGTTAGAGCTACTGTGCACGGTGGTTACAGGCGCACTCTCTCGTTGATCTTGCAAATGCTTCTTTTTTATTGTTATCTTGTGCTTTTATCTCAACACATTATTGGCTCAGGTTTGTTTTCCGTTTGTGGTGTTTCCGTTGTTCAGCAGGTGCCCCTTTATGGCCGCTGCTTCATTGATCTAAGGGGTATCGCAAAGAAATTGGAATTTCAACAGCACAATGCCTGTCGTGTAAAAAGCTGTTTTTCTGTAGTGAGAGCATAATTCTGACAATGCCCAATGCTGTGTTGGCTAAAACACCGCTTCTAAGTTGTGAAAATCAAATAGGAGCGCTCAGTCAGATCATATTGGAAGCAAGCCTGCCTATATGACCTGGTAGTAAGATCATAGATGGGACCAAGCAAGATGTGAAAACATGGGGTACACGCTACATAGGGCTGCAGTCTTCTCTGCAGGTTTCGTTCTCACCCAGCAGAAACATTCAGTTTACTCGTATACTTTCTTTCTGCTCTCCTCCTTCTGACTCTGCGCACATGTTCATGTTTAACAGCCAGAACACCGTAATATTAATATTGTATGTTTTCATTTATAGCTCATGTAACTGCATTTTTGTAGTTTCATAGCATTGCCGCACGTCTTGCAGATAATGTTTTTAACAACCCAGGCACAAATAGATATCACATAGGCCGATGGCTTTAAGTGGGCTGGGTCTTGCTGGTGCACCAGCAGGTCTAAAAAGCAAGTGCTGGGACTGGTCCTTAACGGAGTCTCCATTTTTGCCCGCACCCTCCAGGCAGAAACCTCTGTTTTGTCTGATTCCTCTTTTTAACTGGAATGTCTGCTCTGATCCCGCTGCTTAGGGGAAGTTCCTTGCTACAGGGAAGCATGGGTCTTTTACCATTGCAACATACTCTGCAGAACAGCAATATAATGCAGAGTGCATTATACAGTGTTCACTACAAATGACATTAACTGTCATTGTCCTCTACTAGGGAAGGTTTCTGCCCTTCATGTGCTTGTATACTTCTGCAATTAAGGCAACGATTATGCTTACATGCTGTTGTTGCACAAAAGGACATATGACTTGCCAGGCCACACCAAAGTCACGTTATGCTTTTTTCTTTCTTTTTTTTCTGGCAGTTTAAATAGTGTAAACTTGGCCCTAGGGCACTAAAGGGCTTTACATGTAAACCATATATTTTTACATGACAACTGTTTTGCAGGAAGAAATGCTTTGAGTGTGTAATCGAGGTATTGAAGCATATATTTTGTTAAACACCAAGGTTGTTAAAAATAAGTTGTGCAGGAAAAAAAGTTTTGAGAGAAAGGCAAGGGCTTTACTTGGATATCCTGCGTTAAACTCAGGAAAAACAGAAGATGGCCTATTTAAACTAACCTTTTCAAATCCTCCCTTTGATAACCAGCCCCCATTGAGAGAGAAAAGACTTAAAAGGAAACACATTATTTGAAAAGGGCATGGAAATGTTCCCCCTCAGATATAGCCAATGGAAATACACACCATTGACAAAGCTGACAACCTGGGCTTGTTGTATTAGCCATGTAACTTGCTGTATTATATATCTGGGTACAATGACAGCAGCTCCAAAATACTAGTGGGGAGGCACACTATACATAAGCACATATTTTTAGCTTACATGTTTTAAGCCACATCCATAATCTTCTTGCCATGCCCCTTTGAGGGACCCACCAGTTTTTTTATACCACTTGAAGCCCTGCATAGGCCTTTCGTCGTAGGCCAGGGTTTATTTAATGAAGCATGCTACAAACAGTAACTTTCTACATTGATTTTTTTTCTTTCTGAGCATGATGAGCTGCCAACTGTGGTAGACTTTTATGTTTATGGTAATTCAGCATTAGTTGTATCATGTTGGAAATGTGTATAACACGCCCTGGCAGCCGGGGCTGCCGCAAATTGCTGGAATCTTTGTTTCAATTCTTTTGAGGCTAGTCTTGTTCATTATTCTATGATTCTAACTCCTCTGGCCTTGCACCCCTCACACTGTAGTGGAATTGAAAGTGTGAGCATTTAATTGTCCCTTTACACCGCCCACCTGGGCTCTGCAGGTAGGGCCTTTTCCTGCAAAGTGTGGCCCGCACTGAAGTGGCCTCCCACTCTGTGCACTGCCTGGTCAATAAAACATGAACATTGCCTATTTTTCTCAGAAAGTAAATGTAGGTCAAACAGTTAGTATGTGTATGGAAATCAGTGGCAAACTGTAAGGTGCTACACAATAAACATTTTGGTAACTGTCAAAGTCATTTTACACTCATTATCTGATCCAATGAAACCTGTTACATATGTTTCTGTTATTATATCGATTATACCGTAATTGCATGTACATGTGATTTTTCTAGGATTACCTTTGTGGGCATTCTTCCAAGGGCAGGATGACATATAGAATATTTAGTGACACCCATATTTTCTGCATCTACAAATCTGTCAACTGCCCCCACACCGTGGTCAAAACACACACAGCCATTTTGTTTGTCGGGAATGCTGCTACGACCTATTCATAAACTACAATGTCTGCTTGCTCATTCAATCTTGCTCTCTGTCTCACTCTGAGAACACGGAAGAGAACACATATGCCCTTGTACAGGCAAAGCATTGCAGCACTATTTAGTATCTCTCTGATGGTAAACACGCAGCTGGATAAAGTCATGTTTTTTAGGCCTCAGCTCTAGACGGAGCATATGGGTTGTCTCAAACCGAGACATGCTGCATCTACTGGAAGGGCTTTAGCCAGCCCATGGGCTTCCCATTTGCTGCCACCATCATCACTCTTCAGTTATATCCACATATTCCAGAGCACACCATGCCACATATTTCCTCTACACAACTTCACACCATGCCATACAATTCCACAACAAACAATTCCAATCTAACACATCACTCACTCCCTTGCACTATCATCAACCCTGTCATCACTTCCCTACGCACCCACTGCCTCTCTCATCTCTCCCTCAGACTCCCAGTACCCCCTCTCATCTTACAATACCGCTGATCTCTCCCATCCCTCCCTCACGCTCCCTGTCTTCTCTCTATACTGCCTGCTCACATCCGCTACCTTCCTGTACCTCCTCACGCTCTTCACTGGTCCACCTCTCGCCTCCCCCCTATTATTAGTGCCCCTTCCACTTGTACCTCTATCTCTCTCTCTCTTACTCTCTCTCACTGCTCTCTCTCGCTCTCTCATGCACTCTTCCCGCCTCTCTCATACGGTTCACTTGAGTTCTCAAGCACTGTTTCCATACCATGCCTTTTCACAAATTTCTGTCACTCAAACCCACACTCTCCTCTTATTCTTTAAGTGTTTTACTTTCCTGTATACATATGTGCCCCCACTTTATGCATCTATGGCCTCCTCTCCCCTTCTTTCTCACATACACTTTCTGCTCCTCTATCTCAAATTTCTGTTGCTCAAACCCACACTCTCCTCTTATTCTTCAGGTGTTTTCCGCATACACATGTGCTCCCTTTTATGCATCTGTGGCCTGCTCTCCCCTTCTTTCTCACATACTCTTTCTGCTCTTCTCTCTCAAATTCAATCACCATTTCCTGCACAAACTACCTATCCCTCTCTAACTATCATCCATTTCTATCTATTTTGTGCAGCTCTCACCCCTATCTATTCACAATACACCACAATTCCACTACACAAATACACCACACACTTCCACCCCACACAATTTCAAAACTAACAACTTGAATACAACCAACATAATTCCACTGGACACCACACACATCCACTACACTCCAAACCAAAAAACATAAGTAAAAGAAATTGCCATTTACGTCTATAGCTCTAACCCTTGCAAATTCGAGACCTATTGTAAAATCATGCAAGCTAATATATGTGAAGGTCTCTGCTCATTGGCTGGGGGTATGACAATGGTGATTAAGATGATCAGTGGCTAACAAAAGCAAGACAAAGAAAGGCTCAGATTAGATGAATAGCTTAGAGAAATGCAACAGCACCAACAGCAGTCCCAGCTCTAGCTAGTTACTCTAACATTTTACACTGGTATTGCATGTATGTTTGCATAGATATTTGTATAATCTGAACTTCAGAAATATTGGAGTGTTGATAGATGGGCCAGCCCATCAAATAATGAACTCCATTTGGGCTGGGCAGTGGAAGCATGTACTCCACTGACCTGGTAGCCATACAGCTCACCGTATTGAGGGATTTCTGACAGCCTGAAAATCCCATGATAGGTTGTAGGACTTCAGTCAATAATATTAAAAGTTGGGGAAAAGTCCAGCTGGCACAACTGCAGGTTCAGCTTTGACAGCAAAGTGAAGAGATTGGTTGAGTTTCATTGCTGCAATTTCACACTGGTTCAAGAGCAGTTATTGCACAAGAGGAAATTCTTGTTGAGTTTTCCTGTAGCTGGATAGTAATTTCTTTATTTTTTTTTAAAAAAAATATTGAGTTTTCAACACATTTAAGATCACACTACTGTATCACTCCATAGCACTCCATCCCATTCCCCCCTTGCACAATATCCCATTTAGTTCTGGAATACCATGAAGTAGACGTCAGTTAAGTCTGCTGCTACCAATCCGGTTCACTATAGATGGATATGTGCCATGGACAACTGTGCACTTTCCACCAAGAACTTCCTATGGGTGGCCAGCTCTGGGTGTTTTGTGCTGTACTTTCCACTGTGCCCAGATTCTATCATACTTTTGTGGTTACCCTCTGGATCTGTACACTGCTTCCGCAGCTAACGAGCAGTTATACCATCCCTCTTGGCTACTTTGAGATTGTGGGGGCCAGCATCTCCAAGGGCCTGCTTTGTGACGTTTAGCAAAACACAACCGGTCCCAATCATCAGTTTTTGTCCCCTTACCCATCCCATCCCAGAAATACTTCCATGATAGCCAACGTGGGATTGTGTTCTATCAGAAATTGGCATACCCTTTGTAGGTTAGGCTATAGCAGGATCCAATACACCTGAATCACCTGGCATTTCCACATCACATGCATGAAGGAGCTTCTGGCCTGTCCATAACGAAAATATTCAGGGCAGCTGTCCCACCCCATCCTTCATAGCCTCTCAGGGGTTTAATATATTCTTTAACCTGGTCTAATCTCAGGTGAGGCAATATTACCCATTTTCGGCTGCCATTGTTTACCTTAATCCATTTATCATCATCCAAGGGCTGCAGGTCTGACTCATATCTTTCCTGCAATTTGTTTAGCCGGTCTGGGACATTTAGCACCAGAATTCTGTATAAGCAAGATCTGCCTTTCCTACCAATAGCTAACATCATGAGTCAGATTTCTAATGGACTGTACTCTTGTGAGCGCTGTTATGTGGCCTGTGTGCCTAACCAGTGCATGTCCGCACAGTAGGTAAATAAACAACTGGGATCTCTGTAAATCCTCTTTAGCTTCAAGTTGGTCATAGAACATCATATGGTATGTCTGCCAGATGTCTCCCTATTTACAGATCCCAAACTTATCTCAGTGCCCTGCAGCCCTACCGTCTCCGTTGGGCATGTACCCGGTACAACAGCTTCTTCCTAGTAGGCAACCTCCAGTTAATCAATGGAATGGCTGGAACTGCTAAAATGGCTGGAACAGTGGGCAGGAGAAACTCCCCATACAGCCTAACCCTGTTGCTTACCCGGTAAAGGGAGTCTGCTTAAGTTTCGTGGCTGGGTCCCCCCGGTCCTCTATTAAAATTGGTATAGAGAATTGTTGGCTTCCTTTTAACTTCACTGGCACTTTTTTCTTTAGGCACATTCACTATGCCTTCTCTGACCGGACAGAACCCAATGATGAAACCAATCGCCAACTTTGTTGGTAGATGAGGGTTCTTTTCTGTGTCATAGTCTTTTCCACCACCATTTCGCACTAATTATTTGGGATATAAGTATTTAAAACCTTTTATCTGTCTCTGTTATGCATCTTTCATTGTTTCTCTTTTGTTGTTGAAAATGATTATCCCAAGGGTAAAAGAGTAACGTCCTGACCCTGTCTCTCTTGTTGATTAGATATATTGTATTTTAATCATATTAATTTGTAAATCTTTTCATGGTTCTCTGAGCTGAAATAAAGTTATTCTTGACTTGACTGGCTCTATACTCCATCATGATCGGGGGGAGATCTATCCCACCATATTTCCCTTAATTTTGCATGTCAACGGGGTCATATTCCTGTCCCAGCTTTCCTATTGGTCTCATGTGTTAGAAATTGGGTGTCTGGTTGGCAAAAGAATGCAGCCGGTCCAAGCAGAAGCGGTAATCCTAGCCAGGGTAAGCTAGATCCACACTAAAAGATAACCTGTGTTCACCCTCTGGTAGCTTGGCACAGAGCAGTGAGGCTTATATAAAGAGGCAACACACACCAACAGAAATAATACTCCACAAAAAGACTCCATACAGGTTTAGAAATACTAACACTATTATAAACAAAACAAGACCAGAATGACAAAAATCCAATGTATAGATGTTGAGATATTAAATGTTAAAGGAATACATGCAGTGAAGCGCTTAGAAGCAAGTAGCATTAAAAAAGTTACTTTACATCGTGCTGGACCGGGTCAACGTTCAGGCTGACCGCGTGGAAGGGCAGGCCAGCTACAGGACCCATGCAGGACCAAGTGATCAAAGTACCTTTCCTGGTCACAAACAGTGAGATGGGTCGATCTGTTCCACGTAGTGATGGCGATGTGTCAGTTCGGAAGATGGGTGCTTGAGTCGAGAGGTGTTGAGTGATGTGCCTCACCAGATTCTGCCACACAGTCGCAGGGATGCCTCAATCTCACCAAGCTGCAGTGGCGGAGATGCGCTGTCCGATGCATTAATCTCTAGAGGCAAAGTGCTGGTTCAAATATGATGTGGCAATTAAACTCCAGCAACAGTGTTGATCGCCGGTTCTATTACACACAGACAAGAGATGCGCCAAATTCCATGTTGCAAGTATCTGGGCCACTTCCAGTAAGCTTCAAACAATGAAAGAGTGTAAATCAATAAATGTATAGAAGCACAAAAGGAGAGAAGATGAGTATGCAAGTCTTATTATATTTGTATAGGAAGCCCTCACTCACCACCCTGGTTGGTGACATGCTTCATCATCGGGCCCACCGGGAAAACCCGAATGCCTCCACGGTGTGCTACAACGCCAGGATTACTGCGGAGCTGGATAGTTGTGAAGATTATGTAAATGTGAAAAGGGTTTAAAAATGTCCAGATTGTGTCTCACATAAAAACTTTATTCTGTGGCCAATCTGACATATTAAAAGCAATGTGTTTAGGAAACTACCAAGTTAATTGTTTGGCTATTTCCACTTAAAGTGGGGTCAACATGTTTCTGCCCTTGATGTGTGATTTACTGGGCATTTGTCAGGACCATGGGGAGTGTACCTCAGCTGTATGGGCACGCTAAGGCCCACCCCACGTGAAAGGTAAAAATCAGTGTAAAAAAAGGTGCAAAATGAACAAACCAACAAGTTGTGGGAAAATTACCTCATAATCAGAGGAACCTGTATAGTTTGAAAAATAAAAGATCCACTAGAAGTGTGGCTCAATGGTTAGAGCGGCAGACCCTGATGCAGAGGTCTAGCCCAGGACCAGAGTTCAATTCCCTGCCTCGGTGGGTCTTGGGCTCAAAATTCCACGGACCTGATCATTCTCGCCTCGGTGCCTATTCCAATCATAGAGTCCCACTCTGCAACTCCGGGCAATAGCTTGCTTAATCTCCACAACGGCCCCCACAACGCTAAGGATGCCTGGCCTCCACCTTGGGGGTGCCCAGGAGTGGATGCCTCACAGGGAAAGCCAGGATGGGTTCCACAGCGGTATTCGTACAAGCGCCTTGAGACCCTTGCGGGTGAGTAGTGCGCTATACAAGTATCAATTTTTTTTTACAATTTACTAGGTCTTGGGAGGGGGGTGGAGGCAAAAATGGCACACCGCCCGCAACGCCTGGCACCCGTTCGATACCTGCGTGTAGCCTCTAACCGGACCACTTTCAGTAAGTTAAGGCACAGGAGCAGGGGTAAGGACTTTGATATCCCTGAGTTTCAAGCAACAGGAGGCAAGCCACAAGCACCTGGAGATCACTTGGCGGTAAGACAGAGACAGCAGGGCAACGCAAGATAGAAGCAGGCCTTTCAAGCTTGCAGTCTAAAAATGAGTCATTTCAGCACCACAACAGTCCTTCTGATAGATTCAGTTCAAGATCTAGAAGTGTCTGATTTTCGGGGTGGGGGTCAAAGACCCAGTACTTATACCCAAAAGTGCCTTTGATCTGAGGGTGTGACTTCAAAGCAGCCCTCTGAAGTGCATAGGTTCTCCTTTCAACTCAGTCCTGGCCATCAGGGATAATCTGTCCTTTTTGTGAAGACAGGACACTGCCTATTCAAGTGACGTGTTAGAACCTCCCTTCCACCCCGCCCAAGCAAGACCATCAGAATGCAGATATATTTAGATGGGTACTCAGATCCATCTATCCTTTATGTGTTGTGGCGGTCTTGCTTGAATGCACAAAGTGTCGCTGTCACCCACCCCAGACGTATATTAGAGACGGGCTGTCACGCACAAAAAGCAGTAAGTGCAATGTCTACTTTCTAATAGTGCTGTAAATAAATAAAGACTAAAAAGAGCCCGTTTGACTAAGGCCTGTGCAATATGTCTTGCATGAGACGTAGTATTGTGACCTAACTAAAGAGGAAGCATCTGTTGCCCCAAAAACAAGCAACCTGAATAGGAACAACATACAATACAACATAGTACTCTATCAAAATAAAGTAATCACCATAGTCTTGTGTAGCAGGGAGTGATTTGCCCCAAGACAGCCCCTTTTTACAGATGCAATGCGTCTCTTCTTTGTCAGTGAATGAGAATAAACTTGTAGCTCTACATGGAAGAAAGGAAGGAAAGGGACCAAACTCTATACCACTGAATAACATCTCATCATCCACTGGTAGCGTCCCCTCCCCCATGATCACCAGAGCTCTCTAAGTAGGATGCCCTATGTCTGTCCTCCAGTTGTGACCACAGTTGGCCTCCTACCAGTCTGCTGAGTTTCCTCCTAGAGTGGGATGGTTGACCCCCTTCGGCCTCCCAAATTGTCATTGGCTCCTTAGTTGATATGGGCAGTTATTTCCTCTCCGCCGCTCAGTCCCAGAGCTCTTCCGGACTCTTAAACAAAATGGTTCTCCACTGATACATTACTTTCAGTTTGGCAGGGTACATCAGCATATATTGAATGTCCTTAGCCCTAACTTTTCACTTAACCTCTAAGAAAGATGTAAGAAGGGGCTGCACTTTACCTGCGTAATCGGGTCAGAGCGTTGGTGCAATGGACGTTGTTGTGCCTGCCGCAGGATATAGTCTGTACATAAGGTATAGTATACTGATGGTAATGCCTCTAGGCGGTCTTCCTGGCTGTGGCCTTAGGGCCAGTGCCCTGTGCACCCTTTCCAGAATGAAGTAGGAGGATAGCTCACAATCCATGATGCAGGTTCTGAAGTATTCTGTGGGCAATTTCTCTCATGTTGCCCACCCCCTCTTTTCTACTCTGGGCCACCAAATCAGCTGGGCTGTCACAAGCCCATGGGGGGTTGCTTAAAATGAAAGGTGGTCCCTATCACTCCCCTCCCATTTGGCTGTATCCTCTCCATTGAGAGTCAAGAGTCAATGCAGAGGTAGAGGTAAGTCGCTGCAGTGAGATTGTAGCTCCAGGTTGTGTCTGTTGGCGGAATGTCCATCTCCCGGCAGGTCGTTGTTTGCCTCATAAGTTTCTCTCATCCCCGACTCCCTACATGGGCTTAGGTTGGCCAAAGGGGACAAGTGTAGTGGGCACCACATGGATGTTTGCATCCAAGAAAAGGTTGCCCCATAGTTGGCTCAACCAGGCTGCAGTTTCAGTCCTAGCCATGTGTGGTAACCAGTCCATCTCCTCCACTCTAACATTGTTACGGGCCACCACCTGGAAGTGAAAGCAGCAATGTGCCACACCTCAGCCACGAGCCTGTCTTCTCTTCCTCTCACGCTCCAGGAGTCGATACAGAGAGGGTTTGCCACTGTGGGTTCACAGCTCCAGGTGGTGTTTGCCTCTGGCAGGCCCATCTACAGGTCGTCGATTGCAGAAATTGGCTCTCCCATCCAGGGCTCCCTGGATAGGTTCGGGTGGGCCAAAGGGGGTGATTATAGGGCCACTGCACTGGTGCCTGCAACTGAAAATAGGTCACCTAAGGTTCGGATTCAGCAAGGTTCTAGGAGCTGGCATGTAGCTCGCTCAAAATGCGGCTCCCATCTAAGGCTGCTTGGCCACACCCCTCAGTAATTTCTTTCTTGATTTCTTTACAATGTAGTGGAGGTGAGTGATCTGTCAATGGTAGGCGAACCCTTTGGGAGCCAGGATGGTATTTATCAGATTAGGTAGAAACTGTATTGTTTTGAAAGAGCCATACAAGATTTCTTAGGTAAAGAGCAGAGTGAGCACGTATGGTAGCAGCACACGTATACACTGCCAAATCACTATTATTCACTGTTACTGCATGTTTGATCCATTACTCACAAAAGCAATACTTCACTCACACATATGTTCGGCTTTTAGGTGATGAGTACAAGGTGCTAAGGATGTGAAATGCCAAAATAGGAGTGAACATAGTATGCTGTTTCTTGTACATATGTTTTTTATTTGTTTGAGGTGTGCAGCCTTTCATCTTCAAGACTCATGACAGTCTATATTTGTTTACAACGGTCTTGGTAATGCTGATCTTTTATATTATATTTTCAGGATCCAGACAATCTGCTTGAAGAAGTACCACTACCAGAATACAGGGATGACTTCCAGATCCCCAACTTTTCACCTGAGAAACATGTGAGTTTTCTTTAAAATACAATACCATCATGTTCATGTGCCTTCTCTCTCAAATTCTGTTTCTTCCATACCATCTTCACAAACAAAGTACATCCACATGATATCACACGAATAACTTCCCATGGAAACTATACTCCATTCTCAGAAAATCAAGGAATTCTTTACGTTATTAACAAGGAGTGAATGGTGTAGCAACTCAATCCGTCTCTCATCCACTGGTACCCTTAGAGAGCTAGAGCTGATTTCTTAACTTCAAAACTGGTTTTAGTGCATAGTGTAAATGTACAGAGGTGGAATTTATCTCCTAAAGGAAAAATAGATTATTTTAAACAATTACCCTTCTGACTACAAGACTAACCTCTTCTGCAAAACAAAATACACTGGGGTTGATCCAATTTGTGGGCGAGCAAGGATCTATGGGCTAAAAATTCCCTTTCACAATAGGAGCAAATTTAGCTTTTTCTATCCTCACTTCTAGACTAGACAAAGAATTTGGCTGGCCTTGGCTTTAATCAATAGAGAAAAAAGCTCCTATTCCTTGGGGTCAACCATTTACTGGCAATGCCCACTATTTGCATTTTTTGAGAAAAATAAGTCAACTGTTATACATGTTGTCATGTCTAAATAGCCTTCTTGTTTCCATTCTCTCTATCTACCAGCTTGAGGACATGATCCAAATGATGAAAAGCACGCTCAGGTTGTGCGAGTTCATACTTTCTAAGTAGGGTGAGGTAAGATTTTGATGCTTTTTTCCTGTCAATGTGAGAGTGTGAGTACTATCAGACTAAAAGGATCACACAACAAACCATCACTTATCGATGGGGGTCACTGGAATGTAATGTAAATGTAGGGTGGATCTGTAGAGAGCTGCTTGTCACCCGTGAGGGTCCCAAGGCACTTCTTCCATACAATAATGGGTTTACTATACTTACCAAACAACCCACCCTATGCTACATAGTTTACATTTTTTTTACAAATAAATGTTTTGCTAGTTTAGAAGAATCAAATTACACATGGTGTTGCTCTGTGGCAAACGTTAACTACTCACCTGAATTTATCACCCATGTGTTATACTGGTACTAGAGAGGCAAAACATTTTGCGAGAACAACATTAATATTTGATAAAAAAGCAAAAAAGTATTGTCACAGAATGTACTACATTATGCTGCATAATTTGCATTGTGTTCCATAATTTGGCCTTCCTATGTGTCTCATGAATAACAATATTGTGGGACACTAATATCATTGATAAAAAAATCAACGGACAAAATATCAAAAGGTAAGTATGTAACGATTTTCTGTACCTAATTCAACTTATGTGTACCAAAATACATATACATATATCTTTATTTATTTGGAGTTAAGAATGGCAAATGCATATGTCCCTTTGTGCATTTACCCTTTAATATTTTGTCCCTCGATATTTTGTCCACAGTATTACTGTACCACAATATTCTTGTACTAGACGTTCAAGAGTACAATCGGCCCTTCTTAGTCTCATAATTCCAGAGCCACTTCTAATATAAGGCCTTTGGTTACTGTTTTAAATTACATTACAGTTATGAGGGTTGAAAAGGAACGAAATACATAGGTTTTCAAGAGCCTAGGGAAATATGTAACCAACAATGGAACTAGCGAGACTGAGCGATCACATCCTATTGGTGCTGGAGGAGGAGAGATTTCGGGGTAGGGTTGTCCAAAGCACTCATCATCATAAAAGAAACACCTCTATTTTGGGGAAGACTGGGTGTAAAACCTTTTAGAAGAGAACTACTTTACCAATTCAGAGATTCATCATGTGAGAATAAAGCCACCAAGAGCGTGGCTGTAATTCCTCTATGGATGCTTTGTGATTGCACAGAAGAGCAAAATAATTCTGCAAATGTGGTACAGATGCAAAGGGGGGGGCCATGAGTAAGCATCGTTATCTGCCCCCTTGAGTCCGCCCAACACTGTCATGGAAACATGGACCGACTGACCTCTAGTTGGCAGTCCCGACCGCCTAATTATGATGCAACCACACATGGTGCGGTCACATACTTACATTTCCGGATGAGAGCATGTGTTGTGGCTATAAATCAGCTGTTGCACAAACTCCCATAGAGAAATGGGAGGCCGTGTTCCTCCCGGCACCTTGTGGCAGGCACCTCAAGGTGCCTGCCACACAGTGCTGGGATCAAAGTGCCCCATTGGACCCCAACCGGAGGCCGCAACAGAAGGGGCCCAGCTAGAGACCCCCAAACACGCTTTCCAACAGGCTTTCCATGTCGGAAGCTGGCATGGAAAGTATGCCCCGGAAATCGTGCATCATAATTAGGTCTCACGGTTTTATGGTATTTATTATTTGAACATTTCCGTCTGTATTTGTCCATATTTATTTTTTGGCCAGCTGATTGGTATTTATCCATATTTAATTTGTGTTGTTTAAATAGATGAGGTAATAACTCGTGTATTTCTGCATTTATTTAACAGATAAATGTGGCCTCATACTTAAATGCCTGTCAGGTTCTAGCACATTACACAGTAAAAAATATAAACATAATAAACCCACATTAAAGAAATAGTGTAATAACACATATACATGTTGAGATATGCAGTAATTAAAGGACATATCATTGAGTTTTGTAGCTTCCTGTCATTATGTACAGCTACTGGCCTGAAAGTGATTAATCTCAGCATGATGAATCACTCAAAAGAAGCTAAATTATCTGTATTTTTCAACTTTCAAAAATAAATACAGACAGGGGAGACAGTGTTTTCTGTCTGCGTTTATCTGTAAAAATCAGACAAAGCGGAAATCAGGGAACCCTAATCATAATATGGACAGTATAAAAATGCATCCATATGAATTACGGGCCAGCTGGAATGACTGGCCAGTTTCATTTCCGACAACCGAAATTGTATTTAGGGGGTCAATAGTGAAACCAACCATCTCGGTCGGAAAGCTTCCGTTTCGACCGAGATTGTAATCGACCCCTAGGACTGACATTTATCAGGCCTGTTTCACATTGTTAAAAATAATCTGTATGATTCCAAAACAACAGGGTGTGACACTGGAGAAGCAAGAGGCACCTGCTGGAGTACAATATTGTATTTCATCAAAAAGGGGGAAAGGATCACTTGTCCTGCGAAAAACTCAGGTCTGCAGGTTGGCAACTGGGTGTCTCCCAATAAAATGACCCTCATACACGTGTGTTTCTCTCTTGTTTGTTTTCGTTAGCGGTATATGAGGTGTACCCGCTTGTATCACACGTGCGTGCGTAATCACAGGGTCAAGTCATTTGTGTGCACCCTCCACCAGGAGGTTTTACCTTAAGTTTTAAGGCAGTAGTGATCGTGGAAAAAAGTGATTAGGCTGGTGATAAGTGGTTTACAAAATAGTCCAGATATCCAAGAACGAAAAATTTATTAAATTTGGAATCGGGTTATTGTTAAAAAGAGGTAAGTTCCTGCAGCTCTGGAATTTGTTATGAATTCTAGCGCACTTAATGGTCTGCTAAAATGGTCGACATGTTTCAGCTATAGGCGACAATTTGTCAGACAGCTTTTTTCAGGACCAGGGAGTGAAAGTGATAAAGAATAAGTGAAGGAATAGGTACATTTTAACCTGATTCTTCAAGTGTTGAGAGGTCTCATTGTACCTGTAAATGAAAAACATACACACAAAATACAAACCAAATGGGAGAATAGGGGAAGGGGGAGAAAAGAACTTGGTAAGGTACAAATATGTACACATTCAAACTTGCTTGATTTCGAATAAAGAAACTGTAAAATGGCAATACTTAGCGCAGAATCACTCTCATTTCAGGCGTCAACTCATCCATTCTCATGCCTTATCAGCGTGAGGTGATTATGCTATACTGTTCATTGGTGCTCATAACTGTAACCGGTAATTGGTGTTTATAACATTTCTCATGGTGGAATTCACATGCTTATTTTAGGGCACGTCGTGCTCTTAATATGGTGTAATGGAGTGTTTCAAGTGCTCGTTGTGGCTTTCTTGTTATATTCATTGTGAATACATGATTTTCATAAGTCACGTGCACGGTGGGTTATGGTGAGGCGTGAGAGCCCTGCGGCGACTGAAACGATCAGGAATCTGCCACAGGGGCGAAGCGGCTTACCGGAACTCAGCGAGAAGCAACTGATGCGGAGACATAGGTCCAGCGACGAGATCACCGAGTTGGGGGTCCGAGGTGCGGAGGAGTGGAGGAACGACGTGGAGCCGGACCAGCTTCGCGATACGGAGTGAGGCGGGAGAGCGCGCCAACTTGGAACCGTGGTTCGGTGGACACGAGGCGGCTGGAGAGGCTGCAAAGTAGGAACCGGAATGGAATGAAGTCCGCAGCACAGCGCGGAGGCGTAGGGCGATGATGGAAATAGAGGAGAGGCTGTAGTGAGCAGAGGTGAGGGATCGTGGCGATATCAAGAGGCATCCATCAGAAGTGGCCAGAGACAAGATCCATGATGTGCCTTCAAGATACATGATGCATTGGAGAATCACTGAGGAATTGTTGCTTCGCTGTAGACGAGGTGAAACCACGAAGTGGCGTGCCTGACCTTAAGATGGCGGCCGCAACAGACACTCAGTCGAAATACATAAGCATAGTGCAGTTCCTTCTGTCTAGTACGACCAGGGACCAAAAATAATTGAAAATAGATCCCAAAATGGCGGAAAACAACTCATAGATAACGAAAGTGGGCATATAAAGAGTGTAAACCATCTACAACAGGAGAAAGTAAAAGAGGACTCCTAACAGGGGCAAGGAGAAAGGAGCAAATCCCATGGTCCAAACAAATCTATGGAAAGTGAAAAGGACCAAAACTACAAAAACAAAGAAAGGAGCTTATCCCTTGGTCTAAACCAAGCCATGGGAAGTGAAAGAGGATTAAAACTACAGAAACAGAGGAAGGCATCAGCACAAAAGTGATACAATCACGGCGGACATCTTGAAAAGTCCTCACAATTAAATATAAAGCACAACAAAAGAAGAAAAGGTATTTAATTAACCACAAATATGGAGAAAAACTACCTGAAACTAATAAGTGGGAACGCCTACATCATAAAATACCCAACCTATTTTTCTAAGAATGCAGCCAAAACATTTAAGCATAACATCATGAGGAAAAACCCTGACACATTAATATGTGACACTTCTGTGTGCATGGCCAAAGGAGTCATCACGAAAGATATGATATTCTTCATCAGAAAAAGGGCGAAATGGTGCATTGCCTTTACAACGTTGCTCTATATAAAATCCACAACTAACATCCCTCATGGTACAAAATATATGACAAAAGCATCACCCAACCTGAGAGCGGACCTCTGCATTACTATCTTCAAGACTGGGATAGTGATGATCCAAGCATCTAACAACGACCTGGAAAAATTCGACAACTTTTTTGCATCCTTAAAAAGAAACATAGAGGCCACAAAGCCACTAATACACCGGAGAAACACAGAAGTCAACCTGGTCACACCCAACTACACCAATATAATAAGCACCGCAACTTGGGTCCGCCAGGAACCTGTTCAAGTCATGCAATCAAGAGTCAATAGGCCTTTACAACTCCAGAGTCCGTCAGAAAACATCACAGTCTCATCCGACGCTATCTCCACAATTAGTACCCCAACCAGGGACCAACAGGAACCTGAACAAATCAGCACTCCATCTAGAGACCTCCAGGAACAGACCAAATCAACCAGGAGCTTTATGCGGAACAGAAAGTACGCTGGCCAGGAATGAAGACGAAAGAACGCGAAATACAAACAACTTCAACAACAGTGGATCGCCAAGCCTAGACAGAACTTCCAACTCAGCAATTAAGGTCCGAGGAGAAAACAGACCAAAGGAGAGAAATAAGAAGAAAATGAGACATGGGTCCGAACGGAAACTCAGGAACAGAAAACGTGAAGATCGAATCATACGGAGGAATAATCACACTCAGTCACCTAAGGTCATGAGAAAAATTCTCGAGATTCAAACACAAATCAGTATCATGTCGCAGGAATTATCAAACACCTTGAAAGGTATAGAAAGACTACGTGATCTTACAGAAAACACTGTGTATCAAAAAAGGGGGAAAGGGCGGATCACGTCAAGATCCTAGGGCTCAGTTTACCATTCAGGAAACCTCAGAATGGAAGGTCCAGCCACAGTCGGAGCCCAAAGGGACAATGTAAGGCAAAGACAGACTAGGCTGTTCCTATAGACTAGTGAGTTATAGGAAGTAAAGATACGGTCACAAGGGGAGAGAAGGTAGTGCTCAGTGGAGGGCTTCCCTGGGCATCCAATATGTTGGTATTAATGGCCTCACACACCCTTGCGAGTGTCATGCTTCATCATTGACGGTTGCTCCTCGTCGGGCAGGTGGTGTAATGCCCCACGGGCTCACCTCAAAGAGGGGCTCTTTAGCGGAGATCTTTTTACCAACTGCCTCGGGTGAAGTGCGGGTGAGGGGCCAGAAAGGAACGGATAGTGTATGTATGTGAGTTAAAATGTGACATGAGGTACCTGAGATCAATTTATTCTGGTGGTCCCCTGTCACAGTTAAAAACAGTGGGTAGCCTATGATCGCTGGAAATTAGGATTCCACGTGACAATCCAGGGCTACAGATTTTATCGTGAGGTCAACATGTTTCTCGCTTTAGCCCTCTGGCTGCGATTCTTCAGGAGCTAGTGGTTTACATCTATCCTCAAACAAACATGACCTAGTTAAGTGTCAGTTTAAAGGTTGTACTACCTGTATGGGACAGCTCTTGCCTATGGAGACAAAAGAGATCAATACCATGGTTACGTTACAACAAACGCCTTGTGGTGACCGTGAACACCCAGTGCTGTGATGGGTGCAGTGACATAAAGGTAGTGACATACCAGTGAAACATTGGTGACCAGTATGCATTTGACTACATATCACATGGCTACTTTGCACCGCACTACTAACTAAAAACAAAAGGTAACATTTAAAAACAGCAGCAATTAAAGAACATCTTCCGTCTAAAACCTGTGGACAGGGTAACATGTTTACTCACCTAATAGTCAAAGTGTCTAGGTGTCAACAGTACCCGGTAGGTTTTACTTCAAGGGGAAAGAACCATAGGGGTTTAAGGCTAAAAAGGAGGAACAAGCACAACAGCAAACTGTATGAATCATTTCCAGTAGTCATCTTATCACACAGTCGCCTAATGGTGTCAGAGGTGTGGGGAAAATTAAGTAGGTCGGCTGTGACTCCAGCCCTACTATAGCCCATAGTAACAAATGGTATAAGCTCTGGTTAAACTTGCATAGGTTACAGTCAGATCTTAGCAGCCCCATGTTAAAGAGGGTTCATTTTATGGCTACCTCTCTCTGCCCATCATGTTTGGCTGTCTTTGTGTCCCTTCGACCACTTAGTAGTGATCATACTAACAACAGTAACTTAAACAGAGGACATGGGTCAATTAAAGTTCCTCCTCATTGTGCCCGTATTCGAGTGTTATCAAATCCTTTTATAATGCCCACATACCATGAACTAGATCGTACATGTTAACGATTTGAAGGAAATAAAATGATGGGGCTCGAGGAATGTCCTCGTTATTTAATAGCGCGTTGCAGGGTTGGACACATTGCCCAGTTAAACGCTTTCCCATAGCAATCCCCGGACGGCATGGAAGGCGCTCAAATGCCGACGAGTTGGAAGCTCTGCCAAAGTGTTCTGTGGTGGTTTGCCAGGTGTAATAGCACACGCCGGTCTTAGCTCGATGCTTTTGTAGTTATCAAGTGTTGTTGGTAATGCGGACGCATTGCCATGTTATTGTTATGTGAAATGGCCAGCTACGGGGCGCAATATCATAGGGCTAGGGAGTTAAGCACGGTGTAGGACCTATGTGAAAGGTTAAGCGAGTAGCAAAACTGACATATTTAAGCTCCGGGGCACAATGTTAAAGCGCTAGGGAGCTAAGCGCGGTGTAAATTGTCGCATCAGCGCGGGGGTAGAAGCGGCTAAAGGGGGAGTCACTTACTTCCTGCTGCCTTGGTCAGCGCCGTCTGCCTACCCATCCTACCGGGATCCGGATAGCTCCGAGACAACGGGCAGGCACCTTAATGAGTGATTTGTTGGGGGCGTGGTCAATTCTCCTAGGAGGTCATGTGTGAATGGGAGTTACCAAGAGGGCCATCTTGGAAGGGACCCAATTTCGATGAGCACAATGCAGTTACATGGAGGGTGGGTTTATGGATAGATCCTTTGTTGAATAAAACAATTCACAAGAGTAACAACTAATGTATAATCAATGTTTCATATATCTTATACCATAAACGGCCAAGGGGGCAAACCACTAAGGTTAGTGTTATGTTTATATAGTATGTTGATATAGTAGTCGTTCTTACAGTGCACTCCACGGAATGTCCTCATTGAGACCCCACCTGTCAGAAGAAAGCCTGTGAATCCACCTCTGTTCCTTCTGGAACAGGTTCTGTTTGGATTTGTTACTTGGTGTCTCTAAGATAAGCCATCTCAGTGAGTCAGCAGTGTGATTAAGGTCTACAAAGTGCTTGCACATCTTTGTGTTGGTTTTCTTGCAGCGGAAGTTGCTTCTGTGTTCCGCGATGCGGATCTTGATAGGGCGCGTGGTCATGCCCACGTATTGGAGGTCACAGGGGCATCTAAGTAAGTAGATGCAATTGGGGGTATTGCAATTAGTGTGACATCGAAGTTCCCACAGGAATGTCTCTGTTAGTTGAATGGATTTAGTGATACTGGTAAAAGGACATACACTACAAGACCCGCAGGGGTAGTGACCTTTCACTGGTGGAAGTTGCCAGAGTGTGTTTTGTCTGTCTGTATCTGCTTGTTTTGGCCTGGTGTGGACCAAGAAGTCTTTAACATTTTTGGACATTTTGAAGGCAAACCTAGGGGTTGCAAGGTTGAGGTCTCCTGTGTTGAGGATCTGCCAGTGTCTCTTTATTATTTTCTTGATTTCTGTAGAGGCTGGTGAGAAAGTTGTAACACAGGTCAGCAGATCCTTGTCTTGTGGAGTAGGGGTATTGATCTCCAAGAGGGCCCCTCTGTGGTTGTTCTGTACTCGTTTTTGTGCTTTATAGACCTCTCTAGCTGGGTAACCTCTCTCTCTCAGGTTACGAGATAGGATTTTGGACTCGTTTTTGTAATCTCTGAGATGGGTGCATTTGCGCCTAACTCGCAGAAATTGACCAAAGGGAAGGTTAAGCCTGAGGGCTCTGGGGTGGTGGCTCGTGAACAGGAGTAGGCTGTTTCGGTCCGTAGGTTTACGATACATAGTAGTATCAATTTTACCCCCCTCTAGTCTGATAGTCAAGTCCAGGAACGCTATCTTGGAGTTAGAGGCAGTGATGGTAAAGGTGAGGTAGTTGTTCAAGGTATTCAACCAATTAAATAACTCTAGATAGAGGTCCATTTCCAGAGTATGAGGATGTCATCAATGAACCGCCTCCAAAGTTGGATGTTGGAATGGTAGGGGTTCATAGGGCCATTGATGTGTTTATCCTCGAAGTCAGCCATGTAGAGGCAGGCCACCGAGGGGGCAAAAGTACTGCCCATAGAAGTTCCCTGGGTCTGATGGTAATGTTGCCCTTTGAATTCGAAGAAATTTTCTGTTAGGGCAAGGTTAGCGCACTCCATAATGAAGGAGGGCGGTGTGGGCGAGGTCCATTCCTCATTGTTGAGTATTTCCTCAATCACCCCGAGAGTGGCCCTCTGTGGGATGTTGGTGTAGAGGGCCTCCACATCGAGGGTGATCAAGAAGTCAATTTGGACATTGTCTTGCAGATTATCAAGGAGGCAGAGAACATCCTTAGTATCTTGGACGTAGGACGGGATTCTCTTCACCAGTGGTTGTAGGAAGTGATCACAAAATTGCGAGATGGGCTCTAGCACAGAGCCTATGCCTGACACAATAGGGCGTCCAGGCACTGGGGTGGTCCCCTTGTGAATTTTAGGCAGAGTGTAGAAGTAGGGCACTCTCGTATCTTTTTGCACAAGGAACTCAGCCTCTTTCTTCGAGATCCATTCCTGGCATTCTGCGGATTCAACAATTCCAGTGATTGCGGTTTTGATTCGTTCAGAAGGGTTAGATGGAATTAGGGTGTATCTCCTAGTTGCCTTAGACACTCTGTTTCGTAATCTGTGGTGTCCATTATCACTGTAGCCCCACCCTTGTCTGCCTGTTTACTGGTGATGGTTCCATCATTAGCCAGGGAGTTCAGCAGCTGCATTTCTGTTTTGGACAGGTTCTGATGTCTCTGGACAGGTCTTAATGTTCCAATGTCCTTCAGTACTGCCTGCTCAAACGTCAGGATTTCATTTGGAACCATCCCGCTGTGTAGCGTGAAGGTAGAGGGGTTGTGGAGACCTGAGTCAGTAGGGGTCTCAATTGGTCTGCCGTCAAAGAACGATCTCAATCTGATCTTTCTGAAAAAAGTTTGAATTTCGCAGTTTAGTTCGAAATTGTCTACTTTGGGAGTCGAGACAAAGCCCAGCCCTTTCTGTAGGACTTTTTCCTCAGGTGCTGTAAGTTGACGTGATGAAAGGTTCACTACCAAACTTACTTTCGTCCTGTCTTGCTCCTGGGTTCCATCCCTTGGGCCTGTGCATCCTCCCACTGCACCCTCTTTTCTGGAGCGTTTCCTCGCCTGCGCCCGCACCCTCTGCCCCAGCCTCTGTCTAAAAAATGTTGCTGGTTGATGCCATGTGGGGCAAAACGAGGGGGGTATTGGGGTACGAACGGTGTCATGGGGTGTTGGAAATGTGGATATTGCCACATTGGCGGCCCCTGATATGGGGGATGTGGGTAGAGGGCTTGGCCCCGTCTAGACCCTCTGTTCCCCTTGCGGGGTCCTGGTTGCCACTCATCACCACTCAAATTGCTTTCACTGTTAGAGCCTCGTCTAGAGGAGGTGGTGCTAGAGTCAGAGAGGTATCCTGTTCCTGTGCCTGGGGGAACTTAATCGTCCTTAAGATAGGGATAGACCTTCTCTTTGGAGAAGCGATCGATGTCCTTCTGCAATTTGGCAACTTTTTGTTTCATTAAGTAGTCTTAGTGTTCAGAAATTTCCTTATGAAGCTCTGCCAGTTTGGTCTTAAATCCGGGGGTTTGACCCGTATTTTTAAGGGCGCTCTCTGCTGCCTGGATGTTGCTGAGAAGTTCGTCGGCCAAACGCTTGCCCGTGTTCACCAGGAGAATTAGGAGGTCATGTGTGCACTTCCAAGAAATTTGCGACCATTCAATCTTGAATTGGCCGTCCTCCCAGAAAACTCTAGGGAAGTTCTTTACAATCAAGCCGTTCGGTGCTATTTTGGCTTTAAAATACTCTGCCATGAGAGCTCCGTGCAGGGTCATTCTCACCCACTCTCTCTTCCTGTCAGAGAGTGCTTTCCAGTCTGCGGAGTTGTTTGCTGTAGAGGTGTCTATATCAATGCCCAAGATGGACGGAAGTCTAAAAATGGCTGCTGCGTCATCATCCCCAAAGCTGAGTCCTGGCCCCTCCATGGTGAGGTGGCAAGGTAACAGTGGGGAGAAGAAAGGGTAGGTGGGGGATAGAACAAATCTTACCCACCTACGAAGTAAATCCCCACGGTTTTTCCATGGGGATTTACTTCGTAGGTGGGTAAGATTTGCTCTATCCCCCACAATATTCAGTTCCTGGCTACTACCCCAAGAACTAGGTGGATACTTCCCTTCTTCCACAAGTATCAACAACCCTCTCTATTTTCACCTACCCTTTCTTCTCCCCACTGTACGCTGTTCTGACGGCGCTGACCAAGGCAGCAGGAAGTAAGTGACTCCCCCTTTAGCCGCTTCTACCCCCGCGCCGATGCGACAATTTACACCGCGCTTAGCTCCCTAGCGCTGTAACATTGTGCCCCGGGGCTTAAATATGTCCGTTTTGCTACTCGCTTAACCTTTCACATAGGTCCTACACCGTGCTTAACTCCCTAGCCCTATGATATTGCGCACCGTAGCTGGCCATTTCACATAACAATAACATGGCAATGCGTCCGCATTACCAACAACACTTGATAACAACAAAAGCATCGAGCTAAGACTGGCGTGTGATATTACACCTGGCAAACCACCACAAAACACTTTGGCAGAGCTTCCAAATCGTCGGCATTTGAGCGCCTTCCATGCCGTCCGGGGATTGCTATGGGAAAGCGTTTAACTGGGCAATGTGTCCAACACCGCAACGCGCTATTAAATAACGAGGACATTCCTCAAGCCCCCTCATTTTATTTCCTTCAAATCGTTAACATGTACGATCTAGTTCACGGTATGTGGGCATTATAAAAGGATTTGATAACACTCGAATACGGGCACAATGAGGAGGAAGTTTAATTGACCCATGTCCTCTGTTTAAGTTACTGTTGTTAGTATGATCACTACTAAGTGGTTGAAGGGACACAAAGACAGCCAAAGACGATGGGCAGAGAGAGGTAGCCATATAATGAACCCTCTTTAACATGGGGCTGCTAAGATCGGACTGTAACCTATGCAAGTTTAACCAGAGCTTATACCATTTGTTACTATGGGCTATAGTAGGGCTGGAGTCATAGCCGACCTACTTAATTTTCCCCACACCCCTGACACCATAAGGCGACTGTGTGATAAGATGACTACTGGAAATGATTCATACAGTTTGCTGTTGTGCTTGTTCCTCCTTTTTAGCCTTAAACCCCTATGGTTCTTTCCCCTTGAAGTAAAACCTACCGGGTACTGTTGACACCTAGACACTTTGACTATTAGGTGAGTAAACATGTTACCTTGTCCACAGGTTTTAGACGGAAGATTTTCTTTAATTGCTGCTGTTTTTAAACGTTATCTTTTGTTTATAGTTAGTAGTGTGGTGCAAAGTAGCCATGTGATATGTAGTCAAATGCATACTGGTCACCAATGTTTCACTGGTATGTCACTACCTTTATGTCACTGCACCCATCACAGCACTGGGTGTTCACGGTCACCACAAGGCGTTTGTTGTAACGTAACCATGGTAATGATCTCTTTTATCTCCATAGGCAAGAGCTGTCCCATACAGGTAGTACAACCTTTAAACTGACACTTAACTAGGTCATGTTTGTTTGAGGATAGATGTAAACCACTAGGTCCTGAAGAATCGCAGCCAGAGGGCTAAAGCGAGAAACATGTTGACCTCACGATAAAATCTGTAGCCCTGGATCGCCACGTGGAATACTAATTTCCAGCGATCATAGGCTACCCACTGTTTTTAACTGTGACAGGGGACCACCAGAATAAATTGATCTCAGGTACCTCATGTCACATTTTAACTCACATACTTACACTCTCCGTTCCTTTCTGGCCCCTCACCCGCACTTCACCCGAGGCAGTTGGTAAAAAGATCTCCGCTAAAGAGCCCCTCTTTGAGGTGAGCCCGTGGGGCATTGCACCGCCTGCCCGACGGGGAGCAACCGCCAATGATGAAGCATGACACTCGCAAGGGTGTGTGAGGCCATTAATACCAACATATTGGATACCCAGGGTAGCCCTCCACTGAGCACTACCTTCTCTCCCCTTGTGACCGTATCTTTACTTCCTATAACTCTCTAGTCTATAGGAACAGCCTAGTCTGTCTTTGCCTTACATTACAGAAAACACTCACACGGAAGTAGAACACATCAAACAGCTATTAAATACAACCAAAGACAAAAACAAGAAGAGAGCAATGCCATTGTCAGACAGACAAAACAGACCAAATAGGAATCAAAATTCTTTGTCGGAAGTAGAGATACTAGCACTACCCATGGAGTACGAGCAATCGGACCCCACCAGAGTTACAACAAATCCGTCTAACCACCGACTCGTCAAACAGGATCACAGATAGAACAGAAAAATCACTAAAATGCCTTTTGCTCAACTGCCGATCGGCAGCGAAACATGCTTCGGACATAGCCGGTATCATTATCAATCAGGAAATAGACGTAACAATCCTTACCGAAACATGGCTGTCTGAATCCTCGCCCCCAGTCTTAGACTTGTTGGTGTCCCCGCACTATAACATAATGAGACTTGACAGACGAAAAAAGGCGTAAGGTGGTATTGCATGAATCCACAGATCAAACTTAGAAATTGGCCATTTTCAATCAGACCCTCTCGAATCATGCGAATACCTTGGGCTCCACATAAGATCAGCTAACAAACAAATTTTGCAACCTACATGCCTTATATCACCCTCAGGGAAATAACATGAACTTCATTGACCAACTAATGGAGATCATCACTGCCAACTCCAGCAATGAAAGTAAGAATATATTTCTAGGTGATTTTAATCTACACTGGGATGACAACAACGACAAACAGGTCAACGCCTTTAAAGACTTTCTGACTGAGCTAAATTAATCACAAGCTTGTCTACAACCTACTCACGAGAAAAGAGCAACTTTAGACTGGATTATCTCTAAGAATAATGACATCTGAATCCTCTCAATAGAACCATGCGACTTATCAGATCACCACACCATAACCTTCCTAATATCATCATAGGAGAAGATAAAACCATTCAATCTAGCAAAATGAAAAGATGGATACGAGAAACCAAAGACTCGAATATAGATCTTCTATTGGAAAGCTGCAAAAGAGATCTAATCCCACCTGACAACACGCAGAATGTGACGTATCTAACGAACCATTACACGACCACAATATCGCAAATAGTCAACTCCACCTTACCACTCAAATTAAAAAGAGTCACGGAAAAGATTAAAAACCCTTGGTTTAATGGAATGTTGAATGAAGATAGATGAAAATTGAGACGTGCAGAAAGAAAATGGAGACAACACCCGTCATCCACTGATCGGAAATCCCTCAGAAAGATCAGAAAGGAATATAACAAAAAGATCATCAACTCGAAAAAGGAATTTTTCAGATCTAAACTGGACAACGCCAAAAACAGATCACGGAAACTGTTTGAGATTATAAAATTACAATCTAATAAACTGGCAAAATCTGCCCAAGAAGTTACTAAAACACAACCAAGTTGCGAAGAAGTTTCAACCTTTTTCAACAACAAAGCCAACGATCTGGAAAAAGAACTCAGGATCGCTGCAGATAACCCCAACTACAATACACCTGCATCACAATCTGCAACGAACTATGCAAACAATGCGACAAAAACAAGGCACACTGGGACACTTTAAAACTTTTAGACCAGATTGAGATCACTAAAACGCTCGCTGCCACTAAACCAAAAATCACTTTAACGACCCTCTACCATCAAAATGCCTGAAAGAAATCAGCCATATTATGATTCCAATATGGACTGAAATTATAAACTCCTCACTTTCCCAGGGAGTCCTCCCAGAATGCCTCAAGACAGGTCAAGTAGTCCCGATCCTCAAAAAACCCACAGCAGACCCGGCAGATCCAAATAACTATCGCCCAGTGACCAACATCCCTCTTTTTGCCAAATTAATAGAGAGATGTGTACAAAATCAGTTAATCCGACACATCAACAACTTCTCTCTACTGTATGATTGCCAATCGGGATTCAGAACTGGCCACAGCACGGAAACAGCAATCCTCCACATAGTCGATGATGCACTTCAAGCTTTAGATCACAACCAATCTTGTCTACTCATCCTCCTAGACTTGTCATCAGCGTTTGATACAGTTAACCACGAAAAACTTCTAAACAGGCTGCACGACAGGATGGGAATTTCCGGCAATGTATTGGATTGGTTCAAATCATTCTTACAGAATAGAACTCAGAGATTTCTAGTAAACCAATCTCGTTCTCCTTCTTGCCCAAACTCAATTGGAGTACCCCAAGGATCGACTCTATCTCCTTCACTGTTTAACTTATATATCAAACCCCTTACAGAAAGTCTGCGAGATTCTAAAATATCTTACCATATGTACGCAGACGACACGCAACTTTACATCAAGATTGTATCAATGGAAGACACAACCATTATGAATGAGGCCCTCAAAATGACGCTAGAATGGCTAACTAGCAATAATCTCAAGCTAAACGCAAGTAAAACTGAATTCTTTCTCATCGCACCACAAAAGAATCAAGCAGTAGCGAAGGAATGGTCCAAAATTATCACAGCACTAAACTGCACCCTGACTCTAGTTGAGTCAGCGAAGTCTCTAGGAATCACACTAGATGAACACCTTGATATGAAAACCCACATTAAAGTAATGGCAAAAAACGCACGCTTCCACCTGAACTACTTAAGAAAAATGAAGTCATTTTTATCGGAGAATGACCTAAAACTAGCTGTGCAATCACTGGTTATCTCAAGAATTGAATATGGGTGCACAACACTAGCAGGTCTTCCAGAAATTTCCATAGCTCCTCTAAAAGCATGCCTCAATGCAGCGGCAAGACTCATCACAGGATCGAGGAAATTTGACCACATATCCCCTCATTTGAAAGCTCTAAACTGGCTACCCTACGAAGCTAGAATACAGCTGAAATTGGCATGCATCACCCATAAAGCGATCCATCACAACACACCCAGATATCTTGCCCAGAAAATAGAAATATCAGGAGGAAACAGACCTGCCCGGAGTGCCAATTTTCTGCTGCTGAGACCACCTATTTTCAGGAAGAAAAAAACCTATGAGAGAGCGTTCTCTGGTGCAGGCCCTAGAATCTGGAATTCTCTCCCTGCGAACATCAGAAACATTTCGAACACTGCATCATTTAGGAAAGAAACTAAGATCTTTCTCATGAGCAAATTCCTCCCATAGGTAGGCAAGTTGCCTTTTGTAACTATACAGTGGGGGTCTATTAGATAACAAATCGGGATATTTATAGAAAATGTCACACGACAAGAGGACACTGGACGGAAGGCAAGAGACAATCCAGGAGAGGAGAGAAATCAATCAACTACTACCTCAGAACAGTATTATTCATGTCTTGGAATTTTATAGCAATCTTGTATCTTTTCTTCTGTTATCTAACTACATTGCTGTTTTTTACTATGCCATGTGTTGTTAAGCGCTCTGATACCCAAGGGTCTAGTTCGCGCTATAGAAAACTGTTTATAAATAAATAAATTGTACATTATTTTATGTAATTTAATTTAATTTAAGGGCCCTTGGCAGTATATAAAAATGTTTTAAAAATTAAATCACTCTTTTCTTTAATGATGACTCTCATATATTCTTGGCTACATGACTGGCATAATCCTTCAAGACAGAGTTTCAAAACGAAGTAGGTGTGGGGCATGTTGCATCAAATGCGTCACTCTTGAAAAATCACTCTCAGCAATGTTTTTCTAAGCAGAATTTAGGATTTGGATGGAACATGCTTCTTCAATCACATTCAAAAGTTTGAAACACAGAGACTCACTGGTCTTTGTCTATTAGTTCGCTTGGCTCAGACATGTGCAAGGGAAGCAATATGCAAAAAACAATACTGTTCATTAGACTAATTTGTAGGCCTGGGCGGTAAACTCTGCTACCCTTGAGGAGTTTGTGCACTTTTTCTAACTCTGCACTCCGCATGGACCGCGCAGAGCTTCTAAAAACTCAGCATATTGGTGTGCAGCAGATTCTTTCCTCTCTCATGGCTCGCCAATATTGAGTTAGCAAGAGCGAGCTAGGAAAATCCAATGCTAGACTATCTCCCGGCGAGATTTCTCATTGCGAGGGGTCGCGGTAGGTCATTACTGCTCATGTTGAGAAACCTGCCACTTGCATTGAGGAAGCTGCCACTCGAGTAGAACATCTCAAGTGGCAGAAGGATGCACCCTTATGAGCTAAAAATCAGCAGTGCAACTTACCTCACTCCGTCGCTAGCGGAACTCCTTGTAGAGTTTTTTGGTCACTCCGCAAATTCTGGCCAGGCCTCCTACGTTGTCCCTTGTTTACGAAAACGCTTATGCCAGCCATTAATAATCTAGGAAACCGCATTTACACAAACCACTATAAAAATAAATTCCATGTTGATCACATTTAGGAATCTTCTTTGGCTATTCTCAACGATCATCGTAATTTGGGGTGTTCAACGGACAAAAAGAATCTTACTGTTTAAACATACATCTTTCTTAAAGAAATAAATAAAGGACAAAACTAAAAAAAGTGAATCTGTGCACAAGCCCCTAACTTGCATGAGAACTTTACCCCAAATTATTTTTTCTAATCCTGACTCATTCTAAGAAGGAAGATATATACCTCAGGGTCACATGACTTCTCTGTCACAGGTCAGAGACGAGATAATTAGAAAACAAACCCCTGCCACTGTGTGTCTCAAAATGTCCTTTGTGAGAGAGAATTTGCTTGTTGTTTAGCAAACGTGGGAGGGATGGGATCAGATAAGCAGGATGTGGGCTTGGTGCTTTTTATGGCAGGCTTAATACTGCAATCTCTGGAAGGATTTCTCTCCTCATGATGCCCCTTATTACTTCGTCTTTACTTGATACATGAAAACTCATGTCATATGGTATAGTGCCTCACTAAAGGCCTTTACTAACTGACTCTTGGGGTACAAGTCTTGAAGGCCTAAGGAGATTTGATTGTGTGAAAATTGTCATAACAATATGATAGCGCTACTTTTATTCACTTAATCTCCCTGTGCCTTAAAAAATTAATGTGTCCCTCTGTAATGCAACTGGTGTTCATATGAGGAGCTCTGATACCTCTGGGTCAAGTGTGCCTTATATAAAACTGAAAAGAAAGTGCTTCACCCAACAACAGGTTGCCAGGCCCACTCACCAAACAATGGGTTTGCATGCCGTTCAAATAGGAAACAACCATAACCAGGCGAAAGTACAATATAACCCTTTCTCTCCTAAGGAGAGGGAGAAAGGCTTTCTAGAGATCTGGGAGCAGTACTTGTTCAAAGGACATCCCATCTGATGAGGTAGAGGCAATTCTTGGGTCGTAAAAAGGAGTGCAGGTGGTTTTACATAGCTTTACTGATCTGACAACAATGGTAGGCTTGAATTCACTAACAAAATATAATATTTTGTATTTTTGTTCTTTTATCCCAAATTTATTGTGACATTGTTAGTACTGATCTTGTTGAGATGACTGTTGTAATACTTCGATAATACTAGATGATAGGATTTAATAAACATCCATTATATTAATTATCTATTGCCTGTATAATGAATTGAGTAGACACAATTGGGGTAGGCACATCATGGTTCCTCCAACTACTCTGTTAGTTGTGCTCAAAAATGGGCTTTCTTCTAATGTGTGTGGTCCTCGGAGAGAGGTATGAGATGACTGTGTGCTTTCCCTTACCTGCAGTAACGCACACATAGTCCTACAGCTCTGGGAACTAGCAAAACCTAGCCAGGTGTGCCTTTAGAAAGGAGTGATATGAACCAGTGGTACCCTATATTGGCCAGTTCACTGGTTGCTACAAATTTCAAATTTGAGTGACATACTAATGTGTTTGGAATACCCATGTGTACTTATAAATCTTCCATAGAATCAAGTCCCCTTATCCCTTAGGGCTTTTTAAGTGTAACAGATACAAAAGAAACCTGAGATAAGAACCAGTACCTGAATGTTACTAAATTGTGGCTGATGAAGTAAATATTCCACAGTAAATGCATCCAGTGGTTACTATCTACATGACAGGGAATAGAGATCCTGCTGACAGAAGAAGAGGTCTCATTCATTATAGGGACATCTTCACTCGTTAAATCTATCATTAATGAGTAGCTGTAGCTGCAGCTGACAGTAACACCTGATGAAAAAAATCACTTGCTATTACACCTGCCCAAAATCATCCTTACTAATGCAAAGAGCTTCTCTTAGCGTATTCAGAGCTCACAAAGTAATACCAGGGAGGGTTACCACATATCATGGAGCCAGGGTGGGTGAGACTAATAATACTAGCATTCAGCAATGACCAGCTTTAGTGGAATACACCTCTCACCTAGCAAGAGACCAACAGTAATTAGTGGTCAGCAAGAACATTCTACAAGAGGTTATAAATGTTTACTGACAGCTGAGACTATATGCATTCATGAACTAAGACTGCAGCAGGCCTACTTCACTTGTTACTCCTACCCCGATTAATTCATTGACTATAACGGTTACAGGGTACAATGAGATTTTCAGGAGTCACAAATTCAATAGCAAAGAGTACCTGGGGCATCGGCATGTACCAGTTTACAGCTGCACTGCATACAGACAATCAATCGTCTCAGTAAAAAATCCAGTAACCTTATGAGCAATCCTTTACATCTATTTTTTATCTGTGTTCAATTTAAAGTTCAGACAGAGAGAATGTGATTTAAAATCTTTCAATGCTCCAAGAATGCCCGTCTGGGCTTTGTCCAACAGCTCCGTGTATCACATTTCAATTTGAGTAACCAGATTTAAAGTCCACCCAATGCATTTTGGGCTACAGGCCCTTCATCAGGGGTATCTGGAAATTTAGAACAACCCATCTGGAACCATGTATAAATTGTTAGACTCTTCCAAATTAATGTAAAATGTTATGCATATTGTACTCAAACATATATTTTATCAAAATATGTGTGCCTATTATCAATTACTTAAAATTGAAAATTAATGAAAAATTACCCATGCTGTTCATATATGCATATGTGCCTTTACACCGCAAAATGAATAAAGCACCAAAAAGTGAATGAAACAAAAAGTGAATAAACCCTGTGTTAAAATCAAACACTATTTATAAAAAAACCTAACCCAAACACCCAGCTCAAGAATTCTATGAACGTTGTTTTTAGTCATCTCTGACTCAGCCTTACAACCTTCAGTGGAGCCGCTTGTTAAATAGTACATGCCTTTAACGCATTGTAAGAATAACCTTTGGGCCACAAGCGCAGAATGGACCACAGTCAACTCTCAAGCTGTGTGAAAAAGGCTGCTTTATTGAAAACAGATGCATCTTACAAAAAACATAACTTTGGCCTTTGCCTCCCAAAACTAAACCTCTCTATACATGCTTCATCTACGTATCCCCCTCGACCATACCTATGGTTTCCACTTCCTTCTCCTGTCTTTGCAACTATTTAGCAACCCCAGCTCAATCAATTACGGTTGGCCCTTTAAACCCTGTAACCTCTTCTCCACCTGTCAAAAGATCTACCTAACTAAATATCTCCTATCTTACTCTTATTACCTGCTCCTGGAGTAACTTGTTTCCAACTATAAAGTGAACTGTAAAATTAAACAGAACTAGCTTCCAGACGCCATGAACCTGCTTCACGTGACAACCAATTACAATGCATTTTCACTCCCCCGATGCACCTGTACCCAACAAATTTGGCCATCCATCCCATAATAACCAAAATAACCCCCCCATCTTACCTTCTAAGGGGTCGGTAGGAGGGGATCGGAAACTGTCCCTAACTGCCAGCTGCCATGACACCTTACAAAATGGTAACACAGCCTCTAAAATTTCCAGCTAAAACACCCAAGCACATAGCCCAAGTGCAGCCCATAGAGAGACCAATTTGTCGCAGGCTGCACCAATGGACCAAAAACCCTGGGGGTGCGAGCCACCCCAAAGCCCCATTGGGCCACATGCCCAGAATGGACCACAATCAAATCTCAAGATGTGTGAAAAAGGACACTTTATTGAAAACAGGGGCATCTTACAAAAAACATAACCTTGTCCTATGCCTCACAAGACTAAACCCCGCTATAAATCTTTCATCTACATATCCTCCACCCCACCCCTAAAGTTTCCCCGCCCTTCTTCTTTCTTTGCAACTATTTAACAACCCCAACTCAGTCAATAACTGGTGACCCCTTAAATCCTGTAACATCTTCTCTACCTGTCTAAATATTTACCTAAGTATCTCCTATCCTACCCTTATTATCTGCTCCTGGAGTAACCTGTTCCCAACCATAAAGTGAACAGGAAAACTGTACAGAACCAGCTACCAGACGCTACTCAGAAACAGTCCCTATAATGTTCCGGCCAACCCCCCCCCCCCCCCCCCCCCTATTACCTAGGCTATTCTTGGGTATCTTCGCATGTATAGTGCTTTGTCTAAAACTTCCTTTATTTGTATATCAGGTAAATCTCCATCCCGTAGTGAGACAAATGAACGCCATCAACCCTGAAAAAGTACACTGCAGCATATCTTAGTTCTGGTTGTTCCACTCTACCGAAACCTGACTCACCACAAAAGACCCTCATGTCCCTGTTTATCTTCCTCCTGGCTTTATCAATGCCGGCACCCTCCATTGTCTTCCAGGGATTAATTCAGTCCAAACGACAAAGCATCCCGACCACTGCTGCCTAATCTCCCTCAAGTCCCTTTTCATTTGCTTTAGTAGGGCCAAACCCTTGCAAAGCACTAAATCATTCTCCCTGAAATTAATTATTAGAACATTCGGGCACAATTTATTCAAACTGGGATTGAGCTTGTGCCAGCGCAAACCCCCTTTCCCATGCCAACTTATTTTAAACAAGGCAGGTTCCAATCCTAAGTTAACACCTTTCCCTTTTTGAAGCTAGTGTCTCTCTGCCAACTTGGCGAATGAGTGCCCGACTGTGCAAATGGCTAGCGCCTCCGACTCTGGCCCTGCTTCTGCACCTGAAAAGACACATGTCCATGTTTGTAATACGTACCCCCATCGAACGGGACATATCAAAGCCTCTTCATTGGCCCCTAGTAATACTGTCTTCTACACACCCCTTTGGTCCGTCTTCGAGTGCGTGAGGAGGATCATGGCCGCTTCACTCCGTGTACTTCCCTCAATGAAGGCCTGCAATCCATTTCCTCCCCAACAACTCTGATACTCTGAATGCTCTGAAATACAGCCAGTGCATTAGGGCAGCAAATAAATCTGCTTCCTGTAAGCTAATGCATATCCTGGTAGCTCCTCTATCATCCTGCCTTATAATGCTTTTGACACCAACATCCTGGCCCGCTGTCCTTTCCCTGCTTGCCTGGCCCAACCTTTCAGCATACACTTTCCTAATTTACCTGCCGAAGGGGCATATCCCCACCACAACTTGTCCATGAGGGCTATCCCCGCTAGCTTGGCAGCAACAGTGAACCTCACCAAACCCCTATCAGAGACATAATGAACTGTATGACATCCTCCTCTCCGGCCCAAGTCCCTGTCCTCCTCCTTGCCCCTCCTGTTATAAAGGCCTGCCAGATCCTGGCCATATGCCCGTCTCGTAGAAACTCCTATTGACCCTACCACCAGTTGCAGCATCCTTTGTCTCCTTCGGGCCACATCCCCGCAGGCACCAGCGTCTTCTGAAACTCCCTCTCCGTGGCCAGTCCATGGAACCTCCCCCACTGTGAACGAGACAAAGCATCTGCAATGTCATTGTCCACTCCCGGGATGTGCTTCGGCCACAACTGTATATCACACTTCAGACAACTTAGAATGAATACTCTCATCAACTTCAGGACCTGCACATCTCTTGCTGACTGCTTGTTGACCACCTGCACCACTGCCATGTTAACCACCCTGAAAATGGCCTTTCTATGCGCTAGGAAACATCTTCAAGAAAGCAATACTCCTGCCCCCATTCTTCCATTGTTGCGGGCGTACCTCTGGGCACCACCTGCCCTGCCAGTACATCTCAATACGGCATGCTCTTACAGAATCGGAAAATATCTGCACGTCCCATTTGCACTCCACTGGTGTGGACATGGGAATCCTATTGAATTCTTCTAAGAACTTGCCTCACATGTGTAAATCCTCTTTCGTCCCTGCGGACAGTCACATGTGATGGTGTTGCAACATGAGTCCCGCTAATGACCTGCTCAATCTCCTGCAAAATGCCCTTCCTGACCTAACTACCCTGCATGCAAAGTTCAGATGCCCTAGCAGCACCTGTACCATCCTCACCATCCCTTTTGTCTTGGCCAACATGTCATCAATAAACAATCTCACATGCATTTTCTTATCCGCCGGCAACCTCGCTTCCATGGCCACCGAATCCAACTCAATACCTAGAAATGACAACACCTTGCTTGGACCCTGCGTCTTCTCTGATGCCAGGAGCACACCTAGTGCCCCATTGAGCTCTTGGAAATATGCCAACTGTTGCCGACAGTCCAATGAACCAGGCCATCCCACCAGGAAGAAGTCATCAAGGTAGTGTGTCACCGTCTCTTTGCCCGTTTTCCAAGGGAAGACCCATTGCAAGAAGGAACTAAACTTCTCGAACAAGGCACATGATATTGAACAGCAAATGAGAAACTCCTTATCCACAAAGATGTTCCCATCCACTTGGATGCCCAGCAGCTGAAAATCCTCTGGGTATACTGGCATCAGATGGAAGGCAGCCATAATGTCACATTTTGCCTTCTAGGCACCTCTGCCAACGTTTTCCACTAGGTCCCTCGATTTGTCCCCTGATGAATAGGAAACTAATGTCAGTTCCTCGATATGAAATAATTCACTAACCCTCCCTGTGGCCATGACAATTTCTGAATAAACCAATACTAGCCTGGTTCTTTCTTTGGCACCACTACCACCGGAGAAATAATCAAATCCGTTATCGGGCTAACAGTGAATGAGCCCTCCATGCGCCCTACTTCAAATTCCTTTTTCAATTTTCCCCAAACCACTGATGTATGAGCCACCACTGACTTCAGATTCTCTGCCCATCTTGCTGTCCGAGGGGCCTCATACCCCAATTTAAAACCTTCCCTGAAACCCTTACTCAGTAACTATGCATCCTGCTCCCGTGGGTAGAATCTCAGCCAGGCATCCATGCAGTCATTCTTAATGGATGTATGAGCATTTGCCCATGTAACCCTGTGCCCCTCTTCCTCCCCTGCCTCTCAGCCTCCTGTTGTCCCTGCTGTCCACTATAAGCATTCTGTTGTTGGAAACCTTGCCCCCCTTGCTGTCCCCTTCCTGCATATCCTGCCCCGAAGCATTGCACCAATGGGTGCCTTCCTGCGCATTTTGAGCATTCATGACGAAATCTATATTATACCTGCATACAGGTTCCTTTATTGTAATCCCAACATACCCCGGACCCCCCATCTCCTTCGGTGTGTATCCTACCCCTCCCCTGGTGGGGCGATTTTGAAAAGGGTGGTAAACTAAATGTAGCCCACTGGCTGTATACGTTGTTTTCCCAAAGTTGACTGCCCCCATCATCTGGTGATACAATACCTTCCCAATTTGCCGCGGGATCCAAAACTAGTCTGGCTCGGAACTCTTTGTAGTAGTGCGACCATGCATACCCCCGTATGTCAACTGTGCCCTCCTAACCACATCCATGTATTTAAACAAGGACACACACCTGTCTGGGTATTTCTCGCAATATACACTAGCGAAAATCAGAAAAGCTGCTGTCCAGTTTTCTATGGTCCTCTTTCGATCTCTCTTTGGGCCGCAATTCCAAATGCAGGAGCTTCAAGATATCCACATATTCTCCCTTCCAAATATTTTTTTTGTGGCTAACATGATGCATGCTCCCAAACGTTTAGTTGGTTTTATTGGTTTAGTTGATTTTAGGCAATCAGACCTCTTTGCTCTCTTTGGCCCCCATCGCTGTTTTGTCATCTCCTATTTCATCCATCTCTGTCACTGCTGTCTGAGCTTTCCCGTCTACCTTCCTTGTGTTTCCACTAGACCCTGTCTCCCCCTCTGTCTTCCGCCCTTCTGTACCTACCCCTGTGTCCTGTACACATTGTCCTTTGCGCAGATTGATCTGCCTGTCCTCCGCTCATGCATCAGTTTCCGTGGACACCTTCCACCTTGGACTAACTGCCCAGCCTTTTCCCCACTTTCTTAACAGGCTTCAAGGTTGTCATCCTCACTGGATCCCGCTGCCTAACCAGTCCTGCAGAGGGTTGAGTTGCATGAGGCTTGGCCGGGACAACCACTTCCTGCTCAGTGTCCTGCAACATACTAGACACAAAATTACTTGTCCCCTCCTTTCTTCATCTACTATCTCCCCCTCCTCTATGCTATCTTCTTCATAATCCAATGATATTTCTTCCCATAGCCCCCATCTTACTCTATTTGCTCCCCCAAATGTGCCTCTGCACACTGTCGCATACGCTGAATAAATTCCTCCAAATTGTGCTCCACATGTGGCGGGAGCTTTTGCTGCAGTTCTGCCACTTCTTGCTGTCCCTGCATTGACAATGTCAACGTGGAGCTAGAGGCCGCATCAGCCCAACCGGGCTGTCACCCCAACATGACCATATCAAACCTCCACTTATCACTGAGTCCGTAGTCCCTTGCCGTGGTCCAGCTGGCCTTCCAAGACCCTGCCATCGCTTCCACTTGGTACTGCGGAGCAGCATCTGGCTCACCCGAGGTGTGTGCCACAAGCACCCGTTGATCCCACAATTAAATGGCAAGGTCCCGGGGGCAGGGTTTAGAATCCCTATCCGTCCCTGTCTCCCATTGGGCCGGGCACAACTGCTAATACCCCCTGGACCTGTACTGCTCTTCAGGTAACTGTCAGTGCCCCCTCACACCCCTGCCCCCCCAAACCGTCTGCCTAAAACCTCCTCTACTCGTTCCCGCGGAGTACCCCTCCTGTTTGCCTGGGGCCCCTACTTTTGACCCATACGCTCATATAACCTTACCAGAAACTCTTGATTTCACTCTGCCTCACTACCATAAAACTAAACGGTAGATCTCAACGTTTGGAAACTGTGATCGAAAACTGCCCCTAACTGCTGGCTGCAGTGTCAGCTTACAAAATGGTAACACAGCCCCTGTTATGTCTGGCCTAAAACCCAAGCCCAAAGCCCAAATGCAGACCAAAGAGAGCAAAATTGGGCCCGGCTGCACCCATGGCAAAAAAAAACCAAGGGTGTGAGCCTCCCTACTGGACAGCCACCCCCCCAAAGCCCCATTGTGAACACCGCACGTGCAACCTTTTCAAACCTGCCGTGCAACTATCCTAACGTGTGAGAACCATGTGACTTAAGTAATCATTCTTAAACTAACTTAGAAAAAATAGATCTGCTAATGAAAACAAAATGAAAATAAATAATGCTGTTTACACCAACAAAGAAGTAATGCAAATCAAGCAATAAACCGAAACAATTTTGTGAAAAACACATTTTTGTTTTTCAATAAAACACAATGTTTGTTATCTTAATATGGCTGCTTGGTTATCTCAAATAGCCTCTGAGAGGGTGCTTTTTCCTTTAAAACATATGGGGTGCAAACATTGTTCATAGGTGAAAGGTGAGAGGTGGATCCTCTGGGTTCTTTTTGTGAAGAAGGAGATGATCCATCTGAGCGCGTCCCCTTAGATGCCGATATGTTAGATCCTTTCGATCAGAGTGTGGTGGGATACGGTGTAGAAGGCTGCTGAGAGGTCTAGGAGGATCAAAGCAGCTGTTTCTCCATAGTTGAGGAGAGTTCGTATGTCATCAGTCCTTGCAATTGTGCTGTGATTGCTGCGGAAGCCAGATTGGGAGGAGTCAAGTAGCAGGTGTGTCAAGAGTTGATTGTTGATAATCCTTTCCAGTACCTTCACTGGGAATGGGATGGGAGAGATTGTCCAGAGGTTTTTGAGTTTGCTGGGGTCAGTAGAGGGTTTTTGAGTAGTGGTCTGACATCTGCGTGTTTCCAGGTGTCGGGAAATGTTGCGGAAGTGATACAGGTATTGAGTAAGATGGTAAGTTCCTGGCTAAACCTTTGGTTTATGAGGTTGAAGGTTTGGTGCAGGTATGGGTCTGTAGGAGCTCCTGAGTGAACGGATTTCATGGTGGAGGTGGTGTCATGGGTTGAGAGGATATTCCAGATGGTCAGTGTATGGTTTGTGTCAGTTACGGTGGTGTTGTATCTGTCAAGGAAGTCCGTAGGTGTGGGTTGGGGTTTGAAGTTCCTGTATAAGGTTGCGATCTTGTCAATGAAGAAGTGGTCGAGGTTGTTGCACAGCTCCTGTGATGGTGTGATGGTGTTTTTGCTGGCAGACAGGTAAGAGAATTCCTTAATAATGTTGAAAGATTCCTTGGTGTTGTTGATGCTGGTTTCCATGTGTGCGGCAAGAGTTGTCTCCTTTGTTGCCCCCAGCAGGTGATGGTAGAGGTTGAGGGAGGGCTTGAAGGCTGCCCTGTCGGAGATGTCCTTGAACCATCTTCTCTCCAACTGTTTGCTGTCTCATTTCACTGTCCTGACTTCTTGGATGTACATCTGGACTTTTTGGAGGATTTTCTCTGGATGTTGCTCTTGAGAGGGATAATTCTGTCTGTGGAATTTGTGATCCATGCATTAAAGTTTTTCACTCACTGTGCGAGGTCGGTGTCGGTAGTAAGCTTGGAGGAGTTGAGGGCATTTGCACAGCGGGTCTCAGAGATTTTGTTCTACCTCCAGTGGGTGGTGTTGTTCATCTTGGGGGTGATGGTGCAGGCTGGAGATGCTGAAGTGGATGATGGAGTGACCGGTCCATGTGAATTCTATGACATGGCTGTATTTGATACTGTTGCTGAAGGTGAAAATTGGGTCCAGTGTGTGTCCAGCAGTGTGTGTAGGGTGGTGGACAATCTGGGTCAATCTGAGGCTGCTCATATTTTGGGGGGTGCAGTGTTTTTGTCATTGGAGTCGTGGAAATGTAGGTCGCCGAAGAAGAGGGGTTCATTGTAGTCGGGGATGGTGCTGCAGAAACTGGAGGCAGGGCCATGGGTCAGAATGTGAGGGTACCTCTGATAGTTGTCTTGTCATCCATGTGGAGCATGAAATTGAGATGTTCCTTGGGAGTGGTGGTGTTGTCGGTGGTGCTAGTACACTGTATGGTTTTGTTGTGGATAATAGATGCCCAGTGTGAGGTCCCATAATTCAAAAGAATGCTTGCATAGTAAGCGTGGGTTGAGAAGGGCACATGCGAGTTGGTGTTTTGTACAGGTGGTGTCTGTGATGTGTTCGGGGTAGGGCTGGTTGGTGTGCTGGTCCTTGTGCCGTGGCTGGTAAAGTAGCAGTGGGTGCACATGAAAAGTCCTACTTCTAACATAGAAATCTAAACAGTTCATACAATTGAGAGCAAACAAATAATACAAAGTTGTGATAGCAATAATCGCTGTTTGCTGAGACTCATGGAACTAATCTATGCCGCTCCTCTGAGAAAGGTATAACATAGTTCCAAAATGAAAGTTAGCGCATTAGCCCTCATTGAATAAGTGGTGGGTACAATTCTTATTTGTACTCTTTTAAGTCCATCTATTCGTTCTCAAGTAACTGTGGTAAGGTGGATCGTGGATAGTACCCAATGAAATTCTCCCTGGGTGACATTACATTTCTATCTTTGTTGTTCCTCAGGCAGACCAAGGCTGTGAATGCCAGTAGAACATGAGACCTTATTGAATGTTGTGTTTCCTACCTACCCAACAAGTGAGATCACAGTTGCTCTGCCTCAGCCCAGTTGATGTTGCCTCAGACCAAGCGTTCTGAATGTGGTGCACCTTCCCCTTCCTGACAAAGACAGGCAGCACCACCATCAACGAGGAGGAGTTTGCACTCTGCTCTCTGGTTGTGTTCCATTGAATTTTTACTGGGGCAATCTTTCTCGGACCCAAACACAACCCAGTCACCCAAACAACCAGCCCACCACATGTCGCAGCAGTGACCAGGAGATAGAGACTGAGGCCACCACTGATTCTGGAGAGTGGTCTAGTGCTAAGCTGCCTAGGGCACTTTCAGATAAGGCTGTCAAATGTGATCACGATTTTCTCAGTCCAATTAATCACAGGCTCTATGTCTTCATGGGAGGGCATGTCTCAGCTACAAGAGATACTTTCCTGGACACAAAGCAGTAATGATGGGGTCTCGAAACCACCCCACACAGCCTGAGGTGCAGATACTTCTCTGTTTAGCAGCACAGAGCTCCAAGTTGTTCCACTCCCAGTTCCTCACAGTTCACTCCTTATAGGTATGATCTTCTTCAGGCAAGAGTACCTCTAGCACTCTTCCTCAGCAGTCAGCCAGCTGCATTCTTCAAGGCAGACTCCAGCATCTCTTTTCCTGACAGATCACAGAGCACCAATTTCCATATTTCCACGCATGACAAAGGGTAGCTGGCATTCAGCAGCCCCAACCTTCAAGTAAAAAATAATTTTTGGGGCGCGGAAAAGATGTGCATACCCATGCGGCCTGGGTTTCAAGAAAGTGGTCCAATCAGGCGTAAGACTTATGAGCTATCGAGTAATGTGTATAGTCTCTATAACTGGGGTGGTAGCTCCGCCATGCGTCCCTGATCCCACAATCCTCCTACCACTCCCTACCACTCTCTGTTAGATCCTGCCCCCCCAGTCCTCGGGTTAAAGCGGTCCATCCTTGCATCCATGACCAAATTTAAATTGCTATCCACCACAACCAAGGAGTCGGGCGTGTGGAGAACCTCGGCCAGGGCCTCAGTCAGGAACTTCTCCTGATGTTCGTTTGGGGAATATATTGAGGCTATTGTGAGGTTATAGGTGCTGATTTGTAGCCTCATTGCAAAGAGGTGCACCTTAATCTCTGCCACTGAGCCCTCTATGGAACCTCTAAAGCGTTTGAAAAATAGGATGGCCACCCCACCCTTCTTACTCTTCCCGGAAGACCAGAACTTCAAGGGTAACCCCCTGGATTGCATATGGTGTCTATCTTTGTGAAGCAGGTGGGTTTCTTGAAATAAAAACATATCCTCCTCCGAATGCTCGAGTAAGGAGAGCACTGCCCTCCGCTTGGTAGGATTGATAAGGCCTCCGGCATTATTGCTGACTACCTTAACTTCCATCAGGTTGTAAAGAACCATGGGGATATATGTCTTATGCTATGGAGCAGAGAAAGGGGGACAGACCATGGAAGGGACCACACAGACAGATGTGACTGGATGGACCCTCCCAAAAGGGCCACAAGTAAAAAGCTCACCGGAGAAAGGACCCCCCATCCAATAAAAATATAAACAAACCAGAAAACAATAAACCACCAGCAAAGGCAAACACACAAAGTCCATCTCAACTTTGCTGCCACTTGATGATCGGCAGGCTTTGGCAAACAGTTTTTCCTTGTGCTGGCAGGTCACATCCTATATTCAGGGTTGCTATATTTACTGCAGAATATATTAGGTTACTTGATAGGCATCTTGAGTAACACATCACTTTCTTTGATCACTGATTAACCAGTTCTATTTTGATGGGGCAGTGGCTAGAGAGGCTACCATGTAAGCAGCCCCCACCTCTGATAATTCAAGAGAATGCTCTAGAGTGAGCATAGCCAGTAGTTTCATTTTCACTTGGTGTAGAATTCTCTCCTTAGTTTTTGCGATTAACAGACCTGGATTATTTCAGCTCGAATTTCTTCATCTATGTGGTCTAGCTCAGGTGTGCTGGCAGGATTGCACAGGCGAGCATAGAATGAGATTATAGTTTTGTCCAGACCTTGCTTAGTTTGACAATGAACCTCTCGCAGTCAGATTTTGACTGTGTGATGTGCTGCCCATTTATGGCTACTATTGTGGCATTATAATTATTACCCCAGCGTTTGTTTGGAAGAGTGAAGAACATTTGTGCATTTCTCCCCCACCAGGTGAAGTGGAATAGGCCTTTTGGTCGTAGAATAGACCTATTGGATAGATCTTTCTCTTTATTAGCCGACAGGTAATTTTTAAAATGAGCTATCGAGATGTTCCAGCAGGAGAGTATGTCAAAAGGCTGGATCATCATATCTGCACTGATCAACATGATTTCAATTCTGAAGTGCCAATTGTTGGCTGAAGTACGTGAGTAGACAATAGAAATGCTCCCTCTTTGGTCTTGGGTGTCATGACTGAGACTCATCCCTCGAGAATGTCTCTCACTGTTGTTTTACTAGCTTTGAGCAAGTCACGTCAGTCGTAAAAGAAGCAAAAACTCAAACAGTAGCAAGAAACACAGCCAAAAACAAGTATTAGATTCTCCATTTTTGCACCTATCCCCAGTGTTACTTCCGGTTCTATGATCGGAGAACAATTGGCCCAGCTGCAGTCTCACCTAGGGAAAACAGATGTTCATCACATATCAGATAGTGAGATGAATAGAGGAGAAAAGCCAAGTGTAGCTGAGAATCACCGTGGCATCCAGTACCTCCTCTCCCCTTATAGGGAAAATCAGACATGACTGCAGGTTGTGCCTTGGCACTTCTGATGTGTTAGCCTCATCCCCTTTGCTTTGATTGCTGCTGTTATTATTCACCAATGGCGTTTTCCATCTTCACAGGAAAGCCCGGTCCAACCATGCAATCTGAGTGGGACTCCCAATCCAAGTACAAAAAATTAGCAAATGGTGGTGTTCTGCGCCTAGAATGAGCGAGCACCCACAAGGTCAATTTGGTATCCTTGTCAACAGCTTTGGGTTCTAATACTTTACCATGGTCATGGGTTTCATAGGTTGACAGCCTATCACAGCACAAGATCACACATGTTCTTAGTCTCAGCTTGCACATGCAGAATTCCACACATGCCCATAAATTTGTTTTAAACATATGTTGTTTGCACAGAGACCATTTTGAGTGGGCTCTTAATGTGCCAGTATCCTTGTAAGTAAGACCCCTCTCAACTGTAGACCTATGTACATAATAGTTGTCCAACAATGGGCAGACCTCTACAGACCTACGACAAACAGAAGAAGGTGGTACGAGCTCTCTTTTCTTTGGGAGGTATGCAGAGGGATTCCCAGAGGGAAGTTGAGAAGGCAGACAAGATGTCAGGTTGTGATTTAATAAATCTGATAGACTCCACATTTTGTTTAATAAATTGGAACTGAAAGTGGTCAGATGAGCTGATCCTCTACCTTCCCTTGTAAGAATGCATTATCACTGCTAACCGCCACTGACAAGCTCTTACCATACTATGTATGTACACTTGCTCGACCTTAAAAGAGACGTTTCTGATGCTCCATCACCTCAGGAGACTAGTATAAGAAGTGTATTAATATTTGAGGAGGGCAGCTGCCCATTTCAAGGAATAATGACAATAACTGGCTAGGGTAAACCATAAAGTCCCTAAATAAACCTGAACTCAACCCCCTGGTAGTTGTGGCACAGAGCAGGCAGGCATACCTTAGGGTAATGTGTAAAGTACTTATGCAGTGCCAAAACAGGAGAACCAGAAGAGGTCATGAAACCTTGCTGTGACCACAACCATCCTAAGTCATACACACTCTGAACCCATAGTAACTGTCAGAGTAAATGGTGACTCGTGAACCTTCTGAATTACAGCAAGCTCTTGTCAGGGCAATCAGTTTGGCTACTTGTGGAGAAGTTACATGGCACAGGTAGGACGCTTCCAAGACTCCACTCAGAGTACATACACCATAAGCGGCTCTTAAGATACCATGTCGGTCTCTTAGGCAGGACCATCAACAAAAAGAGTGCGGTCCGAATCGGGAAGAGGTACATCTAGTTTGTCAGGTCTCGGTTTTGTGCAAAAACTTGGTAATGCTAGCACAGTTGTGGTAAAATTTGCCCTCATCATCTCCCTCTGGATTCGGCAAAAGTTAAGATGGGTTTAGTGTATTACATCTCTTGATGGAAAAAATTTCTGCTGCCAAAATTATTCTCTCACAGTGAGTTAAGTGGCAATTTGTCAAATGCTATGTATGGGAATGGGTCATGATGCTCTCGATCGGGGTTCACCGCTACAACCACTTTGAGACAACTGTTGTGGAAAATGTGAAATATGAAAACATAGCGAAACAACAAACACCAGCAGAAAGCATTGCACAGTCATACATAGTGAGAGAACAGTGTGGGCCAAAATGTTGTACAGACAAGAGAGAGGTGAAGAGTTTGGGAAACAGCCTTAACAACGCATGCCTTACATCCCTTTACAATGCGGTTGTTACAACAACCGTGTTGTTACAACCTGAACCATTACATCGCAAGTTGTTTCAACGACTTGCTGTAGGGGGTGCACTGGTGTTGGATTTAGAATCCAACACCTTCCCTGCTGTTGCACAAACGGAAGTAGGAATAGTAAATTATAAGATTCCTAAGTCCAGCCCCCCCCCACAGCAAGTCGTTGAAATGACTAGTGATGTAATAGTTGGTGTTGTAACAACGCGGTTGTTGTAACGACCACGTTGTAAAGGCATGCGATGTAACGCATGCAAAGTAAAAGAATATATTCGAAGAGTTCACTTGAGGACATAATATAATAAATAACTTGAAAGCGATGCAGTTAAAAGGCAACTCGTGTTTAACAAGCTTAAAGAACTGTATGGCTTTAGCACATTGGTTTATAGGCACTTATTTTGTGTTTCCAAAGAGATTGAAGTTTGACTAGACAGTAAGAGCAGGAGATAAAATTACTTTAAAAAAATATACTAAGGTCTTAGGGGCACAATGATAAAGCACACATACCACTAAAATTGTATTTACCACAAATATACATGCATTCAAGAATGAAGACTGGTTAGTTTGTTAAGCATTGTTGGAAACTGCAATGGAGACTGGGCAGAGGATTCGTTTTGAGTTTGAGGTTACGGGGCCAAGTGCATTTCAGTGCTTTCCACTTTCAATCTGTAACTACTAAGTCAATTATTATTTGCTGGTCTGTAATAAAGTACTTTCTTATTTTGTATATAAGAAGCTGACTGTGAAACAGCAAATTGAGACCGGCTGCCTGCCTGTGTGAGGAGGGTCGATTTCCAGGTCACAACAGTAAAAAGCTGTCTTTACATTGCAAAAGAGGAGTCTGTAGTTTGGGGGGTCGAGGGAGAACCCCCACATGTCTCAGTTGTAGGAGAGGGGTTACCTGCTGCATGGTTGTGCAGTTGGGTAGATAAATGAGTAGATAAATGAGTAGTTGAATGTAGAGCGGTGGGGTCAATGTTCAAGTAGTTAGTGCTTGCCTCATCCGATAAGCTTGATTCTAACCCATTATAAGGCTCCTTCACCAGCTCTTGATCTTGGTCTTGGTCTTGGTCTTGGTCTTGATCTTGTTCCTGTACTTGTCCTTGAGGTTGTTGCCCTTCGGTCTGTTCCGCCATGGGTAAGTTATCTAGATCGATAGAAGAGCTATTCCCCGGGGGTATCGTTACTGAAAGAATGTCTGTAGGACTCCCGCCAGATAGCCGCAGTGTCATAGTTTTAACCAGACCCTTTGTAACAATCCAGCTTCTTAACGGGCTTTTTTCCAATGTGTGTTTTCTCAAGGGTGGGTTACTACCAGTCTTTAATTTTGGTCGTTTAGAGATAGCACCGCCCCTGTTGTTTTTCTTAACCTTCTGCTTGCCCTTTCCTTTATATTTTGGGGTCTTGTCCTCTTCAGCTTCAGACTCCGCCTCCAAATCCTCGTAAGAATCAATCTCGTTATCTACTGGTAGGTTATCTACAGGTAGCAGAATATGTGTTGAGTTCTCCTCCGTCTCCTCAGTCGCCTCAGGCACCTCAGGGGCTTCTGTTAAGTCCACCAGATTACTTGGATTAATGTCATTAGGGGGGGGTATCTTTAGTATTATCTTAGAAGGTGGCTTGGGGCAGATTTTGTTTATTTTACTAACATCGGGCTCCATGATCAAATTCTGTACCCTTAAGGAGTCGCTAGAGTCTATGTCCCTACTTATTTCAGGGCTTAAATTTGACTCCGCACCTTGGTAGCATAGGGGCATTGTTGTTCCTTCCGTCTGTTGTATCGGATTAATGGAAGTATTTTTTAATGCTTGTGGGGGTTGTAGGGTTATCTCCCCCGGTGCCCCCCTCAAAGCTGCTGCTGCTGCTGATGCTTTAGCCCCCTTTCTGTCTGCCTTATTCTGCGGCCCAGCTGGAAAAACAGAAGGTCTCAGTACCTGTTTCGATGCGACGGTGCTGGTGCTGGTGCTGGTAATCTTCCTCTACCCCGCAGGAGCTGAAACAGGAGCTGAAGCAGGCGCTTGAGTAAGGGTGCACACAGTCGCCTCGTTGCTCCCCTTGTTCTCTGACAACTCCAAAATCTGTGGGGGAGTGGCCGCTGCCGTCGCTGTGGTTGGCGCCATAACTTGGGGTGCATCAGCAATAGTAGCAGCGGTAGGAACAGAGACGGGAAAGAGAGTTACCGGGGGTGCTGGCGCTGCCGCTGCTGTCATCGTGACCGCCGCTGCTGTGGCCACCGCCTGTTTGCTGTTCCGGGTCTGTCTCGGCGGCAACGGGTTAGGATTTTTGGGAGACATCCTCCGTAGCCAAAGGACACCAGCGCTCAGGCGCTGACTGACTGCCAGACCCAACCAACTGATCCCGGAGCTGCCGACCCGTCCTCGTAGCAACCGCTGCAGTAGTCGGGTGGTTACCGGGATAGAAAGCACCGGCATCAGTTTGTCTCAAAATGTCACGAAAATGTCAAAACCAGTCGTCTTCGTTGGGGGTCTCGAAGGGGGTCTCAAGACGAAGATTAATCCATAAAAGTCGCTTTTTCTGCCAAGTTTAGTGAAGTAGAGCGGAGCTCACGGGTGTGTCCACCAACGCGGATCCTCACTCCGCCATCTTGGATCCCCCCAAACTACCGACCCAACCAGAGAAAGAGCCAGAGTTGGTACATCCTCTCTAGACGAAATGCTTATCACGCTGAGCAAACAATTGAGCAACCAGCGGGCAGAGGCACAGGAACACTACCTTCAGCTTAGGGAGGATAACAACAAGATGCAATCTTCCTTACAGGACCTTACCACCAAAATCGGGGGGGTTTCCCAAGAAACCATAGAACTGCAGGAACGCGTGGTACAGGTGGAGGAAATAAATATCAAACTTGAAGGAGCAGTAGGAAAACACGATGACCAGCTGAAGGCACTGCAACTAAAGGTCGAAGATTTGGAGAATAGACAAAGACGATCCAATCTACGACTTTTTGGTATCCCGGAGAGATCAGAGGGTGCAGACCCCAGAGCTTACATAGTGGGGGTACTTCAGAAGGCCTTCCCAGACCTAGCGGACTGGGACTGGGACTCGCAAATCCAGAGAGCCCATCGCTTGCCCCTGTTCCAGAGGAATAAAGGAAACCAATTCCCTCGCCCTTTTCTCATATATTTTGGCAACTTCCTTCTACGACAAGCGGTTTGGCAGAGAGCTCGCCCTAACTCCCCGATTGCGGTAGGAGAGCTATCGCTTTTTGCACGCTCAGATCTTAGCAGGGATACTATGGAAAGGAGGTGGCAACTCCGTAAACTCATGGACCCAATTAAAGAGCACGGAGGGCAGGTATTTCTTCAAGAGCCCGCGCGCCTCAAGGTTATAAGAAACGGACATACGTATTCCTTCAATGATGTAAAAGAGGCAGAGAACTATCTCTCTAGTATTAGCTCTAATCAGAGCTAAAAACGTAATATAACAGCATTGTCACTATTGATGAATTGGGTATATGAGGGTATATGAGGGTACATGAGGGAGACCGAGGGGGGTTAAACACAAGGTATACACACGTGGGGGGGGGGGGGAAAAAAAGGGAAAAAAAAAAGTATCATGAAGTTTGCTTATGGAAGTGGGGGGGGCGGGAAGACTCATGGGTGTGTCACCATACGTGCTGCCTCACCAACGGCGGCAGTTACTGGAGGGTGGTTCTTCCCCGGCTGGGGAGAGAGCCAGGGGGAGGGGGATGGGAGGGGGGTGGGGCCCCTTCTCCGCAGGTTGGGGGCAAGGGGAAGGGAAGGGGGAGGGTTATAGTAAAAACTGTTGGCAGGATGACAGGGGGAATCAATTCGATAAAGTTTGCAACCTTTTACTGATTTCAGACGGCATCATTTTGTGTTATAGAGGCTCTAGAGAATTAGCTTTTATACATGGTTATTTGAAGAGGAGCGTAGTATTTTCACTGGCATTAAAATGCATTTTATAAAATGTTTAGCTTGGAACGTGGCAGGGCTGAATAGCAAAAATAAAAGATCCTTAGTAGCAGAAGAGCTGAAACTACATAACCCCCATTTTTGTTTATTAACAGAAACTCATATTATTTGGAAAGATAGGAAAATCCTAAACCAATTAGGGTATGATGTTTTGGTTTGTTCCACTTTTGTGAATCCTACGAGAGGAGTGGCTATACTTAAGGATAAACGTTTTAGGGCACAAGTACTCCAAACCGCACACGATAAGGATGGCAGATGGGCTATAGTGCAAATCAGCTATGCAAACGTTAAATATGTCCTATGTGCTGTTTATGGCTCAAATATAGACGAACCAAAGTATTTTGACCAACTAAACGTGAAACTTCTGGATTGGGCGGGGGAGATAATTGTAATGGGAGATTTTAATTGCATCCTAGACTACAAAATTGATACAACTAAACCTCACGTACATCAAAGGATGCATAGGACTAGATCATCAATATTAGATTTATGTCAGATACATAACATTAAAGATGCTTGGAGGTATTTATATCCAACCCTACCAGGATATACGTACTATTCTGCTCCCCATAAGATGTGCAGCAGACTAGACATGGCTCTAGTGAGCGATAATTTATTACGGACAGGTTATTTGATCCTCTGTCCCCGGATCACATCTGACCATAACGCGCTAATACTGACATTCAATACACAAAGTACCAGGACACCACCTAGGCCATTTTCTTTTCCAAGATATCTAATTTCAGACACTACTTATGTGATACAACTCAAGACTCATATAAATGAATTTATTAACATCAATAGGAATTCAACCGGGTGCTGTATGGTTTGGGATGCTTGCAAGGCAAGCATTAGGGGCTTCACCCAGGCGTACGTTTTTAGGCAAAACGCAGAACAAAAACAACATAAGATTACAGTACTAGAGAACATAACCAACCAAGAAGACTTATTAGCTAAAGCTTTACAGATCAATTCTCCATCGGCAATGGAAATTAACATAAAACTTAGTGCACTGAAAAATGATATAAAAGCCAATCTTATTCGCAAAAACAGTGCAAGGATCCAGAAATTTAAATTTGCCCAATATGAGGGTGGAGACAAGATTGGTAGAATCTTAGCCTACAAGGTGGCGGAAAAAAGAGCTGACACACTAATTCCTAACATTCGGGGACTGGGGAACAAGATATATAACCGACCACAAGATATACTAGACCAATTTGCATCATATTACGAAAACTTATATACCCCGGACAGCCCCGTAAATATAGATCAAATTAAGGAATATTTGAACGACTACACAGTAAACACAGAGAATTTATCAGGTTTGGATGCACTCTCCAACGACATACAACTGATCGAACTTCAACAGGCTATCAATACATTACCAGCAGGAAAAGCGGCAGGGGAAGATTCGATACCTTTAGAACTGTATAAAATCTGTAGACTAGAACTAGAACCACTTCTTTTAGAAGTAATTCAATCAATCGGAATAAATGGAACAACCCCTAAATCCTGGAATCGGACCAAAATAATTTTTTTTTTAAAAAAGGGGAAGCCTAAAGAGGAGAGAGGGTCATATCGACCCATCTCTCTAATAAATACGGATGCCAAAATATTCGCCAAGATTATCGCACACAGACTTGCCCCACACATGCCTAGAATTGTAAACCCGCAACAACACGGCTTTATTTCAGGGAGAGACACAACGATACACGTAAATATGGCAATAACGGCATTCGATATTGCGGAGATTGAATCCACCCCACTCGGTATGATACTATTAGATGCTGAAAAGGCTTTCGACCGGGTGGGGTGGACTTATCTCTGGTGCGTACTGTCTAAAATGGGCTTTGGGGGCAGCTTCTTAAAGGGTATAAAAGCGCTCTATGATAAACCTACCGCCTGTATTAGTTATGGGGGCCTGACCTCATCAGAATTCCCAATAAAGCGGGGGACCCGGCAGGGGTGCCCTCTTTCTCCCCTATTATTTGCTCTTACGCTGGAACCTTTCTTATCTGCCCTTAACTCCCAAATATTGATTACTCCATTTAGCTCCAGTTCACAGGAACTGAAAATGACAGCTTACGCTGACGACATTGCAGTATACACCACAGATGTGGCCAAGGCATTGAAGGGGATATATATCGAGGCTGAGAAATTTGGGAAGGTGTCAGGCTATAAGCTTAACCAGCAGAAGACGCAAGTTATAGCCAATTATTCTCCTACCGCACCTATTCCTGAGATATGTAAAGAGGCCACTTATTTAGGGGTGAAATTAACAGCCAGAATACAAGACATCAATAAGATAAACTATAATGATTTAACTAAAAAGACTACTCTCATATTGAAAAAATGGAACAAACTCCCTTTGAATATGATTAGCAGGATAAACCTTATAAAAATGAAAATACTCCCTAAATATGTTTATTTATTCCGATCGATTCCACTGGCATTAAATAATAAATTCTTCCAACACTTAGATGGGATTTTTAGTAGTTTTATTTGGGGCTACAAAAAAGTCAGAAGGTCACTAAAAATGCTGAAAAACAATATAAATAAGGGAGGGTTGAATGCCCCAGACTTCAAACTATATTTTTGGTCTTCATTTATTATACGCATACGCTCTTTATTGCATGGGGGTAGTACACTTTTTTTTCATTATTTTATGCTAAAACAAGACTCATTATCCTTTTTGTTCAGAATCAACGACCCAAATTACTACAAAAGGGTAAGATTTAAGACTGCTAGAGATATCATTAAAATATGGGAAAACATATTAAAATTTTGTAAAACAACTTTTTTCCACCCAAAATTACCGTTGTGGGGCAACCCAGGTCTCCCGGCTATATTTACAGATTCTACCACCAACAGTTGGGCTTCTTCAGGGATTAATATTTTAATGGATTTATACGGCGGGCAAGGGTTTCTAGATTTTAACATGCTTAAACAAATATATGATTTACCTGAAACCTCAAGATTTAAATATATGCAAATCCACGATTATTTGATTAATAAAAAAAAGATACAAACTCTGTCTGAATGCGATATATGGGCATGCCTTTATTCAAATAGGAATAAATCCACTATCAGTGAAGCTTATCGAATATTCAGCACATTCAAAACAAATGACAACGACAAACTGGCTTCGAAATGGAGCATACAATTAAATCTAAATGTTACGCCCAAGCAGATAGAGAACTCTCTTGTTTACATTAACAAACTGGTACGCTCATCTAGTCTTAGGCTCCAACAATATCGAACGACCTGTATGCTCTACTACACACCTGAAAGGATCGCTAGATGGTCTTCGAACCCTACTTTTAGTAGCCGTACCAAATGTCCCAAATGTTCGGCTGTAGCAGCTAATCTAGTTCATATCTTGTACTCATGCCCCAAACTTAAGAGCTTTTGGGACGACATACTGAGGGTTTTAAGAATAAAAAATATCCCACTGCCCACAATCACGGCCGCTTCGGTTCTGATAGATTTTAATTTATCTACATCTCCACTATCTCCTTTAACGACTATATTGTTTTCATGTGCTAAATTAACTTTAGCTAGGGCTTGGATAGATTTAGATACTCCGACGGTCTGGAAGTGGTGGACATTGGTAACAGAGGTACATGCTATGGAACTGGCTCTAGCTAATCTCAGGGGAGCACGATCTTTAAAAAAATTTGATAGAATCTGGGGTAGCTTCATAGATTAAAATCAGGAATTTGTTTTCATACTGTTGAAATGTGAAACTCTCATGTATTAAAAATGTAAATGCAACTTTAATTAAGATGACCACACACCATAACTAATCTGTTTTTTCGCTAGCTCCTTTTTTGTAAACAATTTATGATTGTCTTACGAATGTTTGCTGATTCTTTGCTTTCTTGCTTTTTTTTTTTTTTTTTTCTGTCACCCTGTCAACATCAATAAAAATTTATAAAAAAAAAAAAAAGCAAAAGAGGAGTCTGTCTTTTTTAATTTTGTTAAGTTTTAAAGTCACCTTGCAACAGTTAGCAAGCCAGCCTGGAAGTCCCTCTTGCCCTCACCTGACTGCTAAAGCCGTAAGACCACCTACCCCTGCTGCATAGATTATTGCACACCTTTTGATAAGGAAAGCAGCCACTGTGTTCTCTGAATTTCTGGCTGTACATGGGGGACTGGTACGATCCGGAGATTGCCATCTTTTTAAGGTGAGGACAATGCAGACAATGGTCCTTGTTTTTGTATATATTGTATCAGTAGTTTCCCTTGGCAATAGTAAACACAGATGTAGATATACAAGATATAAGGTTATAAGAGACATAAGGGTATTGCGTGCAAGATTGTGTATATGTGTTGCACAATGTCAGGAAAGGCGCTACATAACTGGTTACCTTGTTAGTCCCAATATAAAGTTGGAATTGGTCAATATGGGAAATTAGAAATTGGAAGGTGCCAATATGTGCTCCAATGTTTGACATACAGGGACAGATGCAAAGCTGATGTAGCCGCACTTTAACTCCAGGTACGATCTGACCACGCAAATTACTGCCCTGGACCTTATGTCCAGAATTCATTCGAAAGAGATACATGGTTTGAAAAGATTATCCTCTCTGAGCGCAGAGGCAAATGACCGGTGGTTGCCAGGTGTATTTATCGTTTAGAGTACAATAATGCTGATTAACATTTAGAAGTAGTTGAAGTGTTCATATTTCTTATGCTGATGATGAGTGCGTGTGTGTGTATATAAATAAAATGTGGCCTCAGTATGATGTTGTGTAATGTTGCATAATGTTATTTTCATGTGTATTGCACAATTGATAAAGGCAAAGTTGATGAATGCCCTTGTTTTGAAAAAAAACGTGTGTAAGTTTTAAAGTAAGAGTAATATTTGACAAGAAAGATAACAAAAATTACATTGTAGAAGAATTTGAAATACGAATAATCATGGAGACTCCCTTAGTTTATATAGAAAAGACATTTCCAAATGATCAGAGAAAATTGCAAAAATATTATTTAGAACGGTTTAAAGCCTCCCAGAAACATACAAATCCCAGGCCAAAAGAAGGGAGACTTGACGACAAAATACTAGAGCATATTGGTACACATCTCAGAAGTAAATATGCAGGAGCCAAATTACAGAAGCGAGAAGCCACTTTAGCTTTATGGCAAGATTTTTGTGAGAAGCCTAAGAACCCCTCGAAATTTGATATCCATAGTACCCCGTCTATTCCCCCACCCCTATATGATCCTATGAACACCTCTCCCAAGGTACCTGCTATTTATTCACTGGTGCAGCTCCAGGAAACCTCAGTGGTATTTGAGAACCCCGACATTGAGACCCCTTTACAATCTCTAAAAGTTACCTCTAATGTTACTCTACAAATGCCAAAGCAAAAACATGCAAGTATATCTAGGCAGCAAGTAAGGGTAGGTGACTACTAGTTTTCAGGACACCTAGAAACACATTTAACATAGATTTAGATCCAGCTTCTCCCCAGGAAGACAGAAGCGAACAGCAAAGACCATGAGATAGTGATGACCAGTTACATGTTTCATCAGCAACATTGCTTTTGTTGCACGCTGCCGCGGACCTGTCAACAAATTGCCGCCATATTGCAGGGAAGTCAGGCCACGCCCACCGCCCTTAGGCCACGCCCCCCCTGGAAACTATATAAGACGCGCTGCTTAACAAGCCCGCATTAGCCTGACACAATCACTCCTGAGGCGGAAGTCGGGAGGTACGATCGCCGTTTCTTTTAAAAAAGCACTGAAACTGAAAAGCTGTTTTTTAAAATATTCACCTGCTGTTTCACATTTCCTTGAGCACTCGCCCCTCCTTAGAGCTGCTCTCATACCGCGCAGCCGATCTGAACGCTGCCGCTGACCTGTCAACAAATTGCCGCCATATTGCAGGAAAGTGAGGCCACGCCCACCGCCCTTAGGCCACGCCCACCCCCTGGAGACTATATAAGACGCGCTGCTTAACAAGCCCGCATTAGCCTGACACAATCACTCCTGAGGCGGAAGCCGGAAGGTACGATCGCCGTTTCTTTTAAAAAAGCACTGAAACTGAAACTGAAAAGCTGTTTTTCAAAATATTCACCTGCTGTTTCACATTTCCTTGAGCACTCGCCCCTCCTTAGAGCTGCTCTCATACCGCGCAGCCGATCTGAACGCTGCCGCGGACCTGTCAACAAATTGCCGCCATATTGCAGGGAAGTGAGGCCACGCCCACCACCCTTAGGCCACGCCCCCCTTGGAGACTATATAAGACGCGTTGCTTAACAAGCCAGCATTAGCCTGACACAATCACTCCTGAGGCGGAAGCCGGGAGGTACGATTGCCGTTTCTTTTAAAAAAGCACTGAAACTTAAAAGCTGTTTTTTAAAATATTCACCTGCTGTTTCACATTTCCTTGAGCACTCGCCCCTCCTTAGAGCTGCTCTCATACCGCGCAGCCGATCTGAACGCTGCCGCGGACCTGTCAACAAATTGCTGCCATATTGCAGGGAAGTGAGGCCACACCCACCGCCCTTAGGCCACATCCCCCTCTACTATCCCCATAAGGATGTGCCTCTGCCGGACGCGCAGCGGACGCGCGCTGCGGACGCACTGCCAGCTCGCTGAAGGCGTGCCAATGGTAAGCCCGTCTGCGCCCGTCCGCGCCAGTATGAGCCCAGAGCCCAGCTCCCCTGTTCCTCTCGTTGTAGCCCCCAATACTTACTCGTCAGACACTCTTCGGAAACTGGCATTAAACATCCCGGATCTCTGTCTTCATTCAATTTCTCCAGAAAAGCATCATAACAAATGTAATCACTGTGCATACAAACTCACTCCGCAGTCAACCCTCAAAGTAAGGACAATCAAAATGGCTCTGCTAAAATGTAGATCATTTCCTAAACACAGCACCGAAATAAACGTACTAATTCTGAACTACGACATTGAAGTGCTGTTCCTCACGGAAACGCGGATCAATTCCGCATCCGACCCAGATATAATCCAAGCCCTCCCTCCAGGTTATACAATTGAACATCTGGATAGACCGCAAGGATCAGGAGGCGGACTAGCAATAATCACGAAAGCCCACCTCACCTGCCATCTTAAGGACAGTCCAATCCTCAATTGTGAAAATGTTCAATTTTCCCTACATCTCTCCCCGGAAAAAACTCCGTCGGGTATACTTATATACAGACCCCCGGGACCTCTTGAACAGTTCCCTAACTCTCTGGTAGAAACTGCCACCTCCCTAGCCTGTCTATCATCCAACTTTACAGTGCTAGGAGATCTCAACATCCACTTTGACGACCCAGGGAACAAAATAGCGGAAGACCTCAAGGAAGATCTCTCAGCAATCAGCCTCTCCTTGAAAAACCTCCAGCCCACTCATAAAAAGGGCCACCTTTTGGACCCCATCTTTTCAAATATACAAGACCTCTCCACTTCCTCTCCCCTACCTATCCCCTGGACAGATCACCACCTTATCTTCCTCAGTATCCCAATCACCAGTCAAACCAGCCCCAGTCTTCCACCCCAAGCGCCTTCGCGCCCGTGGACTAAACTAAACACGGATGCCTGGACCCACCAGCTCATAGCTTCCACCCCTACCTTGAACCAAGATCCCTCTCGAGCAGACATCCAATTCCGAGACTGGATAGAATCGTCTCTGGACGCGGTTCTCCCCGCTAAACAGCTCCCTAGTAAGAGGAACTCATACAAATCCCCCTGGTTCACGTCGGAACTACGAGATCTCCGTAAAAAATGCAAAAAACTGGAACGTATCTGGAGAAAAGATTGGACCACTAACATCAAAGAAACCTATAAATCGGCTATGAAACAATACAAAACTCTTATCAAAAAGACACAAGCCTCCTACTACGAAGAGAAAATCATGGCTGCTTCCAACTCCTCCAGGGAGACCCACCGCGTAGTAAAAAGTCTCTTGAAAGTCCCTGAACCGCAGCCAGCCGCTGATCCCACCGGTGCCAGATGTACCCAACTCGCTGAGTTTTTCTCAGCCAAAATTTCAAAAATCATAATGACTTTCCCCAACACCTATCCCTTAACCGACCTCCCAGCTGGGCCCATCGACCCAGACGCACCAACACTGAGAGCCTTCCTCCCCGTCTCCACCGAGAGGCTGCTGGACACTCTCAACCGTATGAAGAGTGGATCACCAGATGACCCAGCCCCCATGAGCAAACTCAAATTAGTAGCCCCCACTATAGCTCCCCATCTCACGAGGCTGATAAATGCCTCTCTCTCCTGCGGCACAGTCCCCGCCAGCTAGAAAAGTGCGGTAGTTCGTGCACTCATAAAAAAACCTCACCTAGACCCATTGGACCCTTCTAATTTCAGACCCATCTCCCTCCTCCCAGGCATTATTAAAATGGCATAGAGAATTGCAAACGAACAACTCTCAACATTCCTAGAGTCTAACAACCTCCTTCGCCACTCACAGACAGGGTTCAGACCTGGACAGGGGACTGATACCGCCCTTCTGGCAGTGACTGAGGAGACAAGGTCCATCCTAGACGCAGGAGGATCAGTGGCAGTGATCCTCCTGGACTTGAGTGCTGCCTTCGACACGGTGGACCACACCATTCTTCTACACCGCCTCCAAAAAACGGGCATTTCGGAAACCGCTTTGGCATGGTTAAAATCTTACTTGGAACACAGGTCATTCTAAATCTCTCCCCTTGAACTGTGGAGTCCCTCAGGGCTCCTCCCTGAGTCCCACACTTTTTAATGTTTACATGGCCCCTCTGGATGACATCGCCTCTCCATTCGGCATAAAGGTGGTCATGTACGCCGACGACACACAATTAGTCATCTCCATCAACCAGGCTGATCAATCAATGGAGAATCTAGTCTCCTGCCTGCACAACATATCTGTATGGATGGGCGACTCCAGGCTCAAACTCAACGGAGAGAAATCCGAAATCATGCTTCTGGGCAACCCAAACAAACTCCCCAAAACCCTTGCCTGGCCAGCTAGCATGGGCACCCCCCCCCCCCCATACCAAAACAAGAAATCAAAAGCCTGGGCTTCTGGCTAGACCAGGACCTCAGCTTCAGAGCCCAAGCAAGAAAGACAGCCGGCACTTGCTTTGGGCTCATGCGAGCAGCCCGTAAGATCCTTCCGCTCATTCCCCCCCCAGTCTAGGAAAATTCTGATTCAGGGCCTCATCACATCAAGATTAGACTACGGAAACGCACTATACCTAGGTGCACCTGTAGCTGTCATAAAAAAACTGCAGCATACCCAGAACGCCGCAGCAAGACTACTGACTGGAACAAAATCTAGATGCTCAGCCAGACCCTCCCTCAAGACTCTTCACTGGCTTCTCGTCCAAGAACGCATTTTCTTCAAAGCCTTGTGCATCTCCCATAAAATCCTACAAGGCAAGGGTCCACCAATACTGAGACCCCTCATCAAGTCACACAAATCATCCCGACAGCTCAGGTCGGACACCCTGTTTCTAGCAAGCGTTCCCAGAATAAGGAAAGCTCGTGCTGGCGGCCGCCGCTTTTCTTATAACGCTTCCAAGCTTTGGAACAGCCTTCCCCTTAACATCCGCAAAGAAAATAATCTTCTCTCATTCCGCAGACTGCTGAAAACCAGGGGGCATATTATCAAGGGGGTTTATCTCCGCTTTTTTGGCTTTAAAAGCCAAGAAAGTGGAGATAAAATTATCTCCCTATTACCTAGCTGTCGCTAGCACCAGTTAGCGACAGCTAGTAGGAGATAGCGACCATCTTGGGCCCCACTTTGCATGTCAGTGATATTTATCACTAATGATATGCAAAGTGGGCATGCCAAGATGTTAGCGACTGAAAACAGTCGCTAACATCGCTATCTCCTATTACCAACTTTTGGAGATATTCGCGCTAAGCGCGAATATCTCCAAAAGCTAACACCTGCCCTGAGCAGTTCTTAGCGTTATCCAATGGGAGGTGGATAACATGGCTAAGAGCATTAGCTAGGTAATGCATGAATATCGCTGACTTTTCAGCGATATTCATGCATTGCGGCGATTTTAATCGCATTTGCGATAAACCTTGGTAATACCAAGGTTTATTTGCGGTAAAAATCGCCGCAGCACAGCGGTAAATATTTGTCTCTAACCAAGCAATAGCGATAAGGGAGGGAGATCTAGAATGGGGTTATCCCTACATGCTGAAATGTTCCTTTGTATGTCAGAAATATGCTAGACAGCACTATCCCCAGCGTTCTACCACTCCCTTACAGATGCGCCCTGATAAGCAGGGGACCTGGGGCACCCCGTTCTGTTCCTTGGACCCAAGAAATGACTGCTGCTGCTTACAGAGGGGGCAGGGAAATGGATTTGAGCTTTCGAACAGCAAACTGGAGGTATCACCTTGGCAGTAGGGTGCATAAAGTGTCTTCTTAGATCGCTTATAGAAGATGAAACAGACATTGATTTTCGAAAAGCTGGAGTGAGAAACGTTGCCCTCACTGACACCAGATATGATTGGTATCCATTTGATTTGGTTAGAACAGTGGTTTGGGATCAGCTGAGGAAAGTGTATCCTGATTAGGCCAGACCTTAGATCTCTCATGGCTCAATCAATGTAGCAAAATGAGGATCCCGCGCAGTTCCTTGATAGGATGAAAGAAAAATGGACAAACAAGAGGTGACATAAAAATCAGCAGCTAAATTAGTGCAGCAAAAGTTGGCAAAGAAAGGAGCAATAGAAGGAGCTTAAGTGGCAGTCACGACTCGGATGACTGCAATATCTGTGGGATTGGTCCCAGTGACTACTCGACACCAGTACCCTCAACAACAGGATAATGTAAGGATAAAGGGAAGTATCAGAGGAGGACCAGGAGGAATAGGAGGAGGTAGGCTATGGCATCAAAGGATGGATCAAGTAGGTCATTATTGTCAGAGTTATGGACATTTCATTAGAGACTTCAGAACTAAGAGATGGGATGAGCAAAATGGAAGAGCAGGAGTTTACAATCAGCCAGGAACCACAATAGTACAGCCACAGCCGAATCTGCAAATCATATATGTGCCTCAGACGCCATCACAAAATATGCAGCCACCAGTATTGCCTCAAGCACAAAAGGTGCCGCCTTAGCAAAACTACCAAACACTCCCAAGGGTGACTCCACCTCAATGTGAACAAGGAGGTGTCATTATGAGAGGAGGGAATCCTTTACAGATTAATTCTGTGTGAGGAGATACACAAGGAAGGTAGCCACAGAGTATTTACACGTGTCCATTATTGTCAGTGACATACAGGCCAGATGGGGAACCCACTGTGACAGTAGCTCTCAAAGGCAAAAGGTATGTATTACTCATAGATACAGGAGCAACAAGATCCTGTATTAGAGAGGGAGACCCTCTGAGGGTTCCTTTACTAAACTAGTTGAGGTGGAAGTAGGAGGGAGGTACATCAAGGGCTGTTTACTGTTATCGCCAGCTGCCCTAGCCAATTTGTTAGGGAGAAATCTTAAGGCCAAGTTAAATATGACTATTCATTTTGAATCTGATGGTGCCATGAATTGTTCCATCCCTGGAGTGCTACCTTCCAGGATCATAAAACAGTTGGGCCCTACTGGTAGGTGAGCAATGACAAATGCAACATTTAATTAGCACTTAAGGCGAACACCTACCACTCTTGAAAATTGCTAGGGGAGAATGCACATTGATTCTACACCTCCCGCATCACATGGAGCGCTTGCACCATTGTGAGGTTGCCCTACATTTAATCGCACTTCTCTCTGTCCTGATGAAGACCGGTATGCTAGGATCTAAGTCACCTTAGTCAACAGTCGGGTCTAACCATTGATGTTTTTAGACTAACAAGCCGGGACTGATTATTGAACAAGGAGAAATAAGAAACCGTACTAAATCCTGTAGACAGGCTAATTTTGTATTAATCCTTTCTTCACCTTCTCCATATCACTGCGCACTTGAGCACCATCTGAAACACATTTTTTCTTTTTGGAGCAACCGTTATACAATACATTTCATGGATTCCTTTGCTGGATTATAACTAATGAACCTTGACACAAAAACTGAATCCCATTGTTTGACTCTTCATTAAGTGCATTTCATTTATGTTGTTGCCTTTTGTGTTTGAATTTGTTTTGTGCTCACCTAAAGCTCAAATTAAATGTTGTATTTGTCGTTGCTCATGTACCAGTAGGACCACACTGTTTAACGTACCACATGTTACCCAGGTCCTATGGGTTTTGTATGGGTTAGCCCAGTATCTTGTAATAGTACCTTCCAGGATCATGGCATTAACAGTAGACTCCTCTACCGAAGGTCAGATCAGAGCATGACCTGCATATATGGATGCATTTACTATGGCAGTATATACAATTATAGCAGAGACACAAGAGTTACCTAAAGAATTTCTATTTTGGCAACACTGGCAAGACTCTTAGATGCCTATTGCTGAATTATTACTACAAATTGAGGCTTTAGAGGTGATACCAACTTATGGCGCTCTAACAGCCAGTGACCATAATCATGTCCTATGGGTATGTGTTATCTTCATTGAAGCAGGAAAAATGGATGACCAACTGTTATGTGTTGATTCCATGAAACCAGTTGTCGTCTTTCAAAATGACATACCATTGAGGACAGTATTAGAAGTAAGGATGCCCACACCGGGTAGAGTTTTTGGTTCTGTTAGGGAAGCAGATCTGTCCCATGTACCAGACACCTTGTGGACTAATAGTCCAGATGATGTAGTCCTATTCGTACTGCTTCACCATTCAGAATTACATTAAAGGAATGTGCTACCTTACCTAGCGTGAAGAAGTATACTTTTTCTAAGGAGGCAAATGGGGGGCGTGGCCAAGATGGCATTGTGAGCATACGTGCTTTGTAACCGTTCCGCTCCGGCCCTGGATTTTTGCACCTATATCACTGAACCCCAAGGTCCTGGGGGGCCCATCTGCTGCAGCTGCAACACTGGATATTCTCCGCCGCATTGGACGGCTCGGAGGGGTTTTTGGAGCCCGTTGCGGGGGCTTGGACGAAGCGCCAGCTCGCCTGGACCTGAGTGAGCAGGGCTGGCTGCACCCTCTGCTGTGGCTCGGTGGGATGCGAATGGCGTGGGACTAGGGAGCTGAGGGTCAGCCGACTGAGTGTAAAGCCTCCACGACGTCCACGCCTGCTCGCTGGCCCCATCAATATCTCACGCGGCAGCCCGCGGAGGATGGGTCATCGTCGGAACAAACACCTGCATCTGCATTGCCACTGGCCTTCTCCTGCGGGGCCTAGAGGCGGCGACGCCTGGCCTTCCTTGCCGGTCTTTGAAGGTATGGCGGATCCTCCTGGAGGTAGCAGTCCCCCCTCTCATTACCGCACATCTGGCAGCTTGGCTCCATGGCCCCCAGGGGGGCGGCGCTGTGCTCACCCTAAAGACACTCCCAAGTCCATCAGCAGTGGGAGGCCCGACCAGAGGCCGGCCCCCCTCATTCACGAAGGCTCTTTACTTCGGCGTGACTACACCAGGTGGCCTGGGGGCTATAACAGGACTGTGGCTCCGCCCCTCCCCCCTTTGGCCCTTACTGCCAGAGAAAGGTGCTAGTTAGTGAATCGTGCTGAGGGCCTGGGGAGGGCTGACTTAGTGGCCTCCAGTATTTAGCGGCATTGTTTGGCAGGATGGCATGGGGCCGAGCTTGGAAGTACCCCGGCGGTGGGACCGGACTCTGAGGGGACCGTATGCTCCACTGGCTCCTGACGCCTTATCTGAGGCCCAGGCTGTTGCACCCTCCCACTGTCTGTGGTGACTCAGGGGGTTCTCCCTTTGGGGCTCCCCTTGGAAACAGATGCTTTGAGGGGTCCCTGCTGGTGAGCTCTGTGCTGGCGATTTCTTCTGGTGCCTCACAGGTTGGAACACTCCATGCTCCCTTTGGACTAATTACCTGTCCGTCGCCCTTGCGCCCTCGGAGCCCACCTCAGCCTCCAAGATGACCACTGCCTGGGATAAGAAGGAGCGTATGATCAAGGACATGCTTGCTAAACCCCCACCCCAAGAGCGCTCTCTGCGGAACCTTCGGCCCCGGAGGGAGGCTTAGATGGGGAATCCCCACATCACTCGCTCCTGTATGGATGCACTTTTCCTGTCGCTGAAGGAGGACCACCAGCAGATCAAGAACGACCTGTCTAAGGACTTGCAATCAATCAATCAATCAGAGGACTTGCATAGCGCGCTATTTACCTCAAGGGTCTCAAGGCGCTGGGGGTGGGGCGGTGGGGGGCGTTACTGCTCGAAAAGCCAGGTCTTGAGGTGTTTTCTGAAGGCGAGTAGGTCTTCAGTCTGACGTAGGTGGGTAGGTAGGGTGTTCCAGGTTTTGGCGGCGAGGTGGGAGAAGGATCTGCTGCCGAAGGTAGCACGTTGGATTCGGGGGACGGTGGCGAGGGCGAGGCTGGTGGAGCGGAGCTGGCGGGAGGGTGTGTGGAAGCTGAGTCTGCTGTTCAGGTAGGCTGGTCCGGCGTTGTGGAGTGCTTTGTGTGTGTGGGTGAGGAGATTGAAGGTGGTCCTCTTTTCGACGGGGAGCCAGTGGAGGTCTCGCAGGTGGGGGTGATGTGGCAGCGGCGGGGTACGTTGACGATCAGTCGGGCGGAGGCGTTTTGGATGCGCTGGAGATGACGCAGGTGTTTGGCTGGGATTCAGGCGTAGAGTGCGTTGCCGTAGTCCAGCCTGCTGCTTACGAAGGCCTGCGTTACCGTTCTTCTTGTCTCGGTCGGGATCCATTTGTAGATTCTGCGGAGTGTGCGGAGGGTGTTGTAGCAGGAGGAGGATACAGCGTTGACCTGTTTGGACATGGAGAGGGTGGAGTCGAGGATGAATCCTAGGTTGCGTGCGTGGTCGGTTGGCATTGGTACTGTTCCCAAGGTGGTCGGCCACAAGTAGGCATCCCAGGCTGAGGGGGTGGGTCCGAGGATGAGGACCTCCGTCTTGTCCGAGTTCAGTTTCAGACGGCTGCTCCTCATCCAGTCGGCGATGGCCTTCATCCTGTCGTGGATGTTGGATTTGGCGGAGTGCGGGTCCTTGGTGAGGGATAGGATGAGCTGAGTGTTGTCGGCGAAGGAGATGATGGTGAGGTTGTGGTGTTGGGCCACTTGAGCGAGGGGGGCCATGTAGATGTTGAACAGCGTCGGGCTGAGGGAGGAGCCCTGGGGGACGCCGCAGATGAAGTCGGTGGGTTCGGATCGGAAGGGCGGGAGGCGGACGCTCTGGGATCTGCGGGAGAGGAAAGATGTGGTCCAGTCGAGGGCCTTCTCTTGGATTCCGGCTTCCTGGAGGCGGGTCTTTAGTGTGTGATGGTAGACCGTGTCGAAGGCGGCCGATAGGTCCAGGATGATGAGGGCAGATGTTTTCCCGTTGTCTAGTTGGCGCCTGATGTCGTCTGTGGCTGCGATGAGGGCTGTCTCGGTGCTGTGGTTTCGTCTGAATCCGGATTGGGATGGGTCCAGGATGTTGTTTTCTTCCAGGTGACGGGTCAGCTGCAGGTTGACGATTTTCTTGATGACCTTCGCCCCGAACAGGAGTAGGGAGATGGGCCGGAAGTTCTTGAGGTCCTTGGGGTCCGCCTTGGGTTTCTTGAGGAGGACGTTGATTTCGGCATGCTTCCAGCTTTCCGGGAATGTCGCATTTTCGAAGGAGACGTTGATGACCCTCCGTAGTTGGGGTGCGATGGTTGTGCCTGCCTTGTTGAATATGTGGTGTGGGCACGGGTCTTTCGGTGATCCTGAGTGGATGGAGTTCATGACTTTGCGCGTCTCTTCGTCAGAGACGTTGGACCTGGAAGTCAGATTGTTGGTGCTGATGGTGCGCGCTGGAGGGGTGGGGTCTGGTGCGGTCGGGTCGGTCGCGGTGTTGAAGCTGTCATGGATGTCAGCGATCTTGCGATGGAAGAAGTTGGTTAGGGAATCGCACAGTTCCTGTGAGGGAGGGATGGCATTGGCGCTGGGGTTGGAGAGTTCTTTCGCGATGCAGAAGAGCTCTTTGCTGTCGTGTGCGTTGTTGTCTAGGCGGTCTGTGAAGGAGGATCTCTTGGCTTGTCTGATGAGGTGGTGGTGTCTGCGTGTGGTGTCCTTGTGGGCTGCCTGGGTGTCCGGTGTGCGGGCGTGGAGCCAGATCTTCTCCAGTTTCCGGCATGTGCGCTTGGAGGTCAGAAGCTCGTTGGTGAACCAGGAGGCTCTCTTGCTGGCGTTGTTGTTGGGGGGTTTCTTCAGGGGGGTGAGGGTGTTGGCATAGTCGTCGATCCACTGTCTGAGGTTGCGGGCTGCGATGTCAGGGTTGTTGAGCTCGGTGGGAGGGTTCATGGCAAGGGTGGAGGTCAGCTGGTCTTCGGTTATTTTGCTCCAGTATCGGCGGGTAGCTGTTGGGCGTGGTGGTGCATGGTTGGTTTTCTGAAGGTGAAGTGGATGCAGCGGTGGTCTGTCCAGTGGGGTTCAGTCATGTGGTTGAAGGCGAGGTGGGTGCTAGTCGAGAAGATGGCGTCCAGTGTGTGGCCGGCGGCGTGGGTGGGTGTGGTCACGAGTTGTCTGAGGCCGAGGTTGGCGAGGTTGTCGATCAGCGTGGTGGAGTTGACGTTGTTGTTGTTCTCGAGGTGAGAGTTCAGATCCCCGAGGAGGATGTAGTCCGTGGAGGCAAGGGCGTGGGTGCTGAGGAGGTCGGCGATGGAGTCGCTGAACTGGGCTCGGGGTCCGGGGGGGTCTGTATACGAGCGTTCCTCTGAGGGTGGTGTTGGGGTTGGTGTGGAACTGGAAGGGCATGTGTTCGGCGGTGTGGAGGGTGTCGTCTGCGTGGGTGGTGACCTCGATGGTGGACTTGTGGACGATGGCTAGTCCTCCTCTGGTGCCTTTGGCGCGGTCCCTGCGGGTGATATTGTAGCCATCTGGGATGGTGACGGCGATGTCTGGGGCCGAGGAGTCGTTCCACCACGTCTCCGTCAGGAAGGCTACATCCGGGGTGGTGGTGTCGAGTAAGTCCCACAGATCTATGGCGTGTTTCCGTGTGGAGCTGGTGTTGAGGAGTATGCAGCGGAGGTGGTTGGGTCTAGTCCTCGATGGTTTGGTCGTTCTGTTGCAGGTGAAGCTACAGTTCCGACAGGAGAAGTGGCCGTGGGTGCGTTTCGGGGCTGCCTGGACGCAGCGTTGGTCTCGGTCGGTGTTGAGAGCATGGAGGGATTCGGTGTCATAGCTGAGTCTAGGACTGGCGCGGTGGGGTGCAGGGGGTCCAGGGTTTCGGGCGCTGGGCGTGGTCCAGGCGCAGACGGGTGCAGATGGGCTTGCCTCTGGCTTGCCTCCGGCGTGCCAGTGGCGCGGCCACGCAGCGGCCTGCATTAAAAAGGGTGGAGGGAGGGAGAGAGGAGCAGCTGGGAGGCGGGTGGCGAATGGGAGAGGAAGGGGGCGGGCCACAGGGAACGCAGCGGCGGGAAGGAATGCGGGAGGAATGCGGGGCGGACGGGCGAGATGGGCACTAGGAAACAAGCAGGCAGAGATTAGAAACAGGCAACAAGGTTAAAGGCAGAGAGAAACGATTTTAAAGTGCAGCAAAAAGAGGAAATAAAGGAGAGAGAGATAGACAAACAGAGCAAGAGGTCAGACGTGATACTTACCGCCCACCACTGGGCCACCAGGGATGAGGCGCAGGCGGGAGCCTGCGGGTGGAGGAGGGCCTCGAACTTCCAGCGATGGCAGAAGCGGCGTGGGCAGCAGCAGAGCACCAGCAGGGAACGCTGGAGCGGTGGGGGAGCGGACCCGGCCTGAGGACAGGTCAAGGTCAAGGCCGTTGCGCAGGATGTCTCAGAGATTAGGGACTGAGTGGACTCCTTGGAATCCAATGACACTGCTAGGGGTGAAGAAATTGAGTTCTCTGCCAAGAAATAATTTGCCTCTCTGATAGACAGATTGATTTACAGGCACATGCTGAAGACCTGGAGAACAGGTCAGACGCAACAATGTGAGGATTCAGAATGTGCTGATCTCAGTGGAGGCAGGAAATGTGTAAGGGATCTCACCTGGGTTTTCTGCAGGAGCGTCCAGGAACCGAAGACAGGTCCATAACTTCCCACCAACACCCACGTGACTATCAAACACTAGATCATGAGTGTGCTTGCGGGGAAGCAGGGAAACAAAACAAGGAAAGGTTGGGGAAGAATCTGTGAAGCAATACCCCCTACTGGCGGTGCACGAATCCCTTCCACTGGCTGGTTTGGCCCTTGACAGGATCTGAAAGGAAAAGAAGAAATTACAAAGGTAGAAAAAAGGGAAATGAATGTGTACAGGAAGAACGTGCTTACAGAATAACTACCTAACTCTTCCTCTGTGTGCAGAATCTATAAGTCGAGGGGAAAGCTGACTTGTACTATTGGGCTCAGGTATGATGGGAGGATCCTATAATCATGGAAAACAGGAAGACCTTTAGGCTTGTAAGCTGTATAATACCCTTATAACTCCCCTCCTAAACCTCTTCTCACCATTAGTACATACAGGGGTATTGCAAAGGATCAGTCCTTGTGCCAGAACAGGGCTTCTTCACCAGAACTAAAAGTCACACAAAAGGGAAATAACCAGTAACCATTGTGGCTTTAACGTGGAAAGATATAAGCAAAAGCAGCGCTATGCGCTGTGACCAGTTTTTGATGATGGGTTCAAACTGGATAAGAGGCTTCGTGACGTAGATGGCCAGAGAACAGGATAAAACGCTCCTACTTGGAAAGCAATAACTAAATAAAAACGGGGGAAAAGGAAAGAAACGGGCGGAACTCCAGAACCCCTAGGACCACCAAAGAACCAGCGGAACCGCCCAGCCTAAGTCCCGCTGTGATTCAAAGTGGAGGAGTCCGGCCACAGGGAGACTGCAAACGCGGGGAAAATAACTAGGAAAACCGAGCGCCTGTAGCATGACAGCAGTGCTGAACACAAACACAGCGGCGGCAAAACGGAAATAGGAATTCAGTAGATCCAAAGAAATCCGGAGGGTCGGAAGACAGGTAGTCCAGGAACACGGACGTGATGGGTCGCGGCAAGGCTAGAACGCAAAGCGTTGCGTTGAGGGGAAGTCAGGCTCTTAAGCCTGCCTGACCTCCTCGCGCATGCGCGTTGCCAAGCCACCTTTTGCAGGCTACGGGAGCAATCATGACAGTACACCCCCCCCCACACAGACTTGGGCTTATTAGGGTGCCGTCTATGGAACAGGCGCACCAATCTTGGTGTGAAGGACCTGGCTAGCGGGTTCCCAAGTTCTTTCTTCCATTCCATAACCTTTCCAATGGATTAGATACTGTAGTCGCCTTATAACTCTCCTCGAATCGACTATTGCCTCCACTCGTATTTGGTATCATCATCAAGTTCCACTGGATTAGGATTCGGAGGTAAATGAGTGCCAGGTTGTACAGGTTTCTGTAGTGATACATGAAAGACTGGGTGTATCCTCCTAGACAGAGGGAGTTCAAGTTTCATAGCCACTGGGTTCACTATCTTGTTGATTTTGTAGGGTCCAATATACTTAGGTTAAAATGTACAGGCCCCTCTGATATTAAGGTGTTTTGTGGAGAGCCAGACCTCCTCTCCCTGTTGGTACTGTGGTTCAGAACACCTGTGTTGGTCAGCTGCTTTCTTGTATCTGTCTTTAGCTGTCTCTATATTCTCATATGTGGCTGTGTGTATTTTGTGTATTTCCTGTATCAGTTCGGCTACTGCAGGTGTGGGACAAACAGGAGAAGGAGGGTCAGGCAAGAGCCTGGGATGAAAGCCATAAGAGCAAAAGAAGGGAGAGAAGTTAGTGGAAGAGTGGTGGCTGTTGTTATAAGATCTCCGCTATCCATACCAAGTCATCCCCTTCAGTGACAGAAAGAAGAACTTGACTTCTAATATACTGTTCAAAACACTGATTCACTCGTTCTGTCTGCCCATCTGTCTGGGGATGATGACTAGATGATAGTCGTACATCTATTTGTAATATGGAACACAATGTCTTCCAAAATCGTGACACGAATTAAGTCCCTCGGTCAGAAACAAGTACAGAAGGAAGGCCATGCAACCGTACCACCTGTTGCAAAAAAACAGAAGCCAGCTGTTTAGATGTAGGGAGGTTCTTTAAAGGAATAAAATGGGCCATCTTAGTGAATAAATCCACCAACACCAATAGTGTGTTCTGTCCCTTCGTGGTGCGAGGTAATTCCACTATAAAATCTAATGACACCTTATGCCATGGACTTGGAGGTGTGGGCAACGGTAGTAACAATCCTACGGGTTTCTGATGCGTGGTCTTACTCTGAGCACAGACATGGCATGTTTGAATGAATTGTTTAGTATCTTTCCCCATTCCAGGCCACCAATACCGTCTACGTAATGCTTCTAGGGTTTTCTTATAGCCGGGATGTCCTGCTAAAGGATGAGAATTATACCACTCCAAAGCCTGAGTTTGCAATTCCATAGAAGGAAGAACTAATTTATCTTGAACATAGAAACACTCTTGTTTCTTGATGGTTTCTTGGGAATCTATGATCTTTTTCATTTCTTTTGACTCTTGTTGTTCTTTCACCTTATTTATGAATTCTTCTTCTGAACAGACTCCTCCGATAAACTTGTCAGAGGCTATGATAGGAGGTGGTTCCGATTGCTCCTCCTGTTGTTCAAACCCCAAACGTGATAAGGCATCAGCCTTACCATTTCTTCTGCCTGATCTGTATTGAATAATGAAATCAAATTCACTAAAGAATTGGGCCCAGCAAAGTTGTCTCATGGACAATGCTCTGGCCGACTTTAGAAACTGGAGATTGTGGTGATCTGTTAAAACCGTATCCGTGTGCTTAGCTCCTAGCAAGTATTGTCGCCATTCCTCAAAAACATTCTTAATGGCCAGCAATTCTTTTTCTCCTATAGCATAATTGATTTCAGCAGAGGTTAACTTGTGAGAAAAGAATGCCACCGGATGAAACAGGATCTGCTTGAGACAAAACCACCCCTACTGCCACTAGGGAGGCGTCAGCTTCTGCCAAAAAAGGGTGGGCCGGTTCAGGATGGCGTAGAACTGAAGCTTGAGTGAACGCTCTCTTGAGGGATTCAAACGCGTATCAGCCTCAGATGTCCATTGGAAAACGACTCCTTTTTTCAGAAGCTTTGTAATGGGAGCAACCAAACTGGAAAAATTACAAATGAACCTCCTATAGAAGTTGGTGAATCCAAGGAAACGTTGTATTTCTTTAACTGTTCTTGGGGCAGGCCACATAAGAACAGCTTCCACCTTTTGCTGATCCATGCTTATCCCTTGAGGAGAAATGATGTAACCTAAAAATGCTACTCCCTGCACATGAAAGAAATATTTTGTCCCTTAATCGTTCTAATACCTTCCTCACATGCTGTATGTGTTCTTCTACTGAAGGGGAAAATATCAAGAGGTCATCAATGTAGGCGATAACACAGTCATCAGTCAAGTCTTTTAGAACTTCGTTTATAAAAAACTGAAATGCGGAAGGCGCATTACAAAGCCCAAAGGGCATTACTAGATATTCAAAGAGCCCATATTTTGTGCAAAACGCTGTCTTCCACTCATCTCCCTCCTTGACACGCACCAAATGATACGCACCGCGTAAATCCAATTTAGTAAAGATAGAGGCGATCAACGGAAGTGGATAGCGATTCTTAATGGTGATGTTATTCAAAGCCCTATAGTCAATACAACACCGAAGGTCACCTTCTCTCTTCGGAATAAAAAAAAGAGACGAAGAGGCTGGGGACGTGGAAGGGCGTATAAATCCGATTTCTAGCATGGTATCTAAGTACTCTCCCAAGTACACATTTTCCTTTTCAGAAAGGGAATACACCCTACTGCAGGGGATCTTGGCTCCTGCCTGTAAATCAATACGACAGTCATACAGTCGATGATGAGGAAGGCTTGTGGCTTGTGTTACGTCAAAAATTTCCCTTAGATCATAATATTCTATGGGCAAGGTACCGTATTCCTCTTCAGTCGTCACAGAGATGTTGGCTGCACACTAAATGCTTTCCTGCTCTGCTTTAAATGTCAAAGTCTGTTGTTCCCAATTAATGATAGGGTTGTGTAATCTTAACCAGGGTAACCCGAAAAGCATAGGGAATTGCGGAGACTGAATCAAATCAAACTCTATATCTTCAGAATGTTTGCCAAGCCTGGGGGCTGAAGCGGGGAGTAGGTGAGTCTCCTGTAAGAGGCAAATGTCGACATTGTGATGCTGTAAGTGGGCATGTGTCAGACGGGCCTTGCGGTGGTCATTTAGGCCACGGACATTCCAGGACCAACAAGTTAAATAAGCCATGGGACAGGAGATGGCGGACGATCAGATCCGAGGCAAGGGGCGGAAGGCTATGCAGCATAGGCCTAGTGGAGCCTTGGTGGGGAAGAGGGGCCGGTAGAAGAGCGCAGACGCGGCAGGAGCATTGTAGGAGAGGGGGCCACCGTGGAAGGAACGCCAGTTCCGATAGGGAGGAGGGGGAGAGCAAATAGGGCCGGAGGGGGACCAGCATAGCAGAAATCATGCAGCTATCATGCTGAATTAGAGGGACCCACGACGTCCGCCTTCGTAAACACCTCCAAGGAGCATAATTACCGGACTGCAACTACTTGTAGCCGCATACTGCCATTGCCCCATTGCCCCATTGCTATTGACAAGACTTGGCTCCTATGCCATCGTGCAAAGGGCGCCGGTTTCTCTCATAGAACGATCATTAGACGTTCCTTCAAAACCATTATTGAGCCAAAAGGCCAAACTCTGAAAGGCCTTTTTAATTACTGAGGCAAAAGTTATTATGTTAGTCCTGAAGATGATCCAAGTCATTAATTGGAGATAGGGATCGAAACGTCACGTCGACTGTTCAAACAATACTGTACTTGTGAATTGTGTAACTGTTGGTTTGAGCTTACACAAGATTGCATTGTATTGTAAGCCACCTCTCTCTCCACTCTGGTTGCCTGTTATTTTTTCCCCTGTATTGTCTTCTTGTCACTTGGTACAGGCTTGTGCCCAGTTGTTTGATTCTTTTCGTGCCCCACGTTATTTGTCAACCTTTACTTAATCCTGGCAATAAACATTCCTCTGTCCGGCTGGACATTGGACCAAAAAAGCAACATAGTCCTTATTTAACTCTATGTTTATTACTTCTAATTTTATTGAAAAAGTTTAGGACCCCTGTTCTTTTCAAACAGCATAGCACGTGGGGCAAATGAGATCGCAAAGACGATGGACCAAGGACATAACAAATTGCACAGTATTGCACATTAGATGCCAAAACGAGGACCATACAGAGTGGGCCCTATCTGCACCTGAACCAGCATTGGAAAGAAGAAGAATTAAACGAACAACAAATACAAAAATCCACCATTTCCCTGGAGGGACAATCCCTCCCACCCATCCTCCAAAACCCCTTTGGCAAGTCACATACGGATCGCAAACAGCAGAACAACCCTCAATCACCCACCCGGTCCCACCCACCCCCTCATCCCAATCAGGCAGGGAATGCCCCTACCCAATTAGGCTGAGCATACTACCCACCCCACCCCGGGGACCCACAACCAGGAGAGGAAAAAGAGAGAGAGGAACTGGGAATCATCCCGTGGGGGCATGGCAGGACCCAGCATACACCCCTGCAGGGAAGCAGGGTGGCCAAGCTAGTAAATAACAGACATCAATAAAGGGGAACCATTCTTAGTCAGATAGTAATGGTAACACTACTCATTCAATGCCACTGAGGTGCCCGGACCCGTCAGGCTGAGACGAAGGGGTGGCAGGGCGGGACTCCCTGTCCAGTTTTTTGGCAAACACCATGGTCTCCTTAGGATCCTGATAGACCAGTGTCTTAGCCCCCTGACGAATTCGAAGTTTAGCCAGGTAGGCCAACGAATATGAGACTTTGTGCTTGAGAAGAATCCGTTTAGCAGGGAGGAATTCTCTCCGGGCGGCCTGCACCGCAAGGGTATAGTCTGGGTAGAAGGAGAGGTTGTTGCCCTGATGGTTGATGGTCCCCCTCTCATCCGGAGGATAGTGTTTCGGTGTCGATAGTTTAAGATCTTCGCAAGGATCGGACGCGGAGGGAGACCGGGGCGGGAACGAGGCCCCAGCGAGCGATGAGCCCTTTCAACAATGAAGACGGTGGACAGGATGTTGCCAAACAACTCCCTGAGCAGCCCCTCCACAAAGTCCTCCATTTTAGTAATGTTCGTGGACTCCGGCAGGCCCGTGATGAGCAATTTGCACCTCCAAGAGCAGGTCTCCAAATCCTCATTCTTTTCGCGAATGACCACAAGGAGGCTGTCAATCTGCAACAGTTTCTGCCGGTCTTGGGTGGCTGAGTCTTCGGCATCGGATACCCGGGTTTCAACGTGCAGTAGGCGGTTGTCATGGGAATCCACCCGGGACTTCACGTGATCGAGGCGGGCAGAAAGCTGGTCCAGCTGAGCGGCAATGCCCGTAACGGTGGATTTAACGTCCAACATTATGGCTTTAAGATCGTCATCATGGGAGATGTCGGGCACCCCCACAGCGGGGTCCATGCCCTCAGCGCCTGCAGCGTCCTGCCGAGAAGAGCGGCACAAATCAAAGTTAATCTTTGGTTGTCTTGGGTCGTTCTTCCCCATTATGTTGGGCCAGGATGAGACGATAGCAGGCCACAGGACACCAGGGACAATAGACAAGAAGGAGCAGCCCAAGGAGAAAGCAGCGGGCAATGGTGGTGTGCGGCGCGATGGCCAGGAAGGAAGGACCCCCTGGGGACCCAGCAGCTCACCCACGGCACAGCAGGCTCAGCGGCGACGGTCAAGGCCCCAGGGCCGCAAATGATGAGCCCTGATGGATGTGGGGGTCGCAGCAATGCAGCAGCCCCAGTAGTAGGCAGCAGGAAGGGGCCCACTGTAGATAGGTGTCAGCCAGGACCACTACTCAAGGTGCTACAGAGGCACCCCCGGGAGTAGCAAGGAGGAAGCGGGGAGTGTCCGGATGCAACCAGAACGGCCCGGGCAAACGTTGAGAAAGGCAGGGACAGTATTGCGCTGAGCACCCGACAGGCTGACCAGCAAGGGTAAGTGTGCAACAGTATGAGGAGCGGGGCACACCGGCAGCCAACCAGGCCGAGCCCCTCAGGAACCACACCGGGCGACAGGGGGTGTCACTACAGGAGGCAGGATGTAAGTTCTAACTTAAAAAACCTGAGGAAAAATCCGCCACGCAATCGGTGGTCAAGCAGGGCATCCACGCCTCAGCAGTGGCGGTCCTCAGCCCTACACTCCAGAGGAAGGGCCGCGACAGACAGACGCAGCCAAATTGTCAGCAAGAGCACAAGGTGGGAGGAATGCAGATCGGGCAGCAGAGCCCCACCAGGTGCGGCAAGGAAGGAAGTAGAGGTAGGTGGTGTCGCTGCGACCCTCCGCAGGACAACGTGGGCCATGCCCGGGCAGAAGGAAGGAGGGGTGATAGCAATGTCCCAGCGTGCTCAGGACGACTCCACCTAGGCCGCAGAAATGGTGTGGGGTCGTGCGCTCCAACTCTCAGGTATATGGCAGCAGCCAGTATCGTCAGATAGCAATATATAGGGCCCACCAGATCCGGGCACAGCTGCGGCGAGGAGTTGCCCCCAAATCAGGACCCAGCGTGGAAGGGAGCAGAGGGGCGTCAGCAGCCACCAGGCAGGCCCAGCAGTGATCAGTGGAGGAGGCACGGAGAAGCAGAACCGCCAGAAACCCTCCGGGACAGAGGAACCTCTCAGCCCTGTCACCAAGCCCAAGGTGCCCTCCAAGACAGCAGGATTTCACAGCATGCAGGCCGGTACAGCAGGAACCCACGGCGGAGGGGCGGCGATCTGCAGTCTGTCCCCTCCCAGGAGCTAAAAAACAGGAAAGGCCGGCAGGCCCAGTCAAGGCCTCTCCGCAGGGCACCCCAGGCGGCGCAAGGGCAGCAGCAAGCAGGCGGCAAACCCCCCGATCGCGGGAGCCGGCACCACCCGAAGAAAGGGCAAACCAGCAGGGAAGAGCTGGAAGGCACGCCACCCCCACAGCCCTGCCGCAAACAGCACTGCAACCACCGCAGGGCCGGGGAGAACCACTAGACTGCCGCGAGGTCGCAGCGCCACACAGCCAGGCCGCACACCGAGCGGTCCCCCAGCCCCCAGCGGCGAGCGCACCGGGCAGAAGCACGACTCACCGCAGAAGTCGGGGGTCCGTTGAGGAGATCAGGAAGCAGGCACACAGCAGATCCGCCGTCGGGAGTCCCAGCAGAGGGGAAGGCAGGCCGCAGCCCAGGAGTCCAGCGTCAGCCACAAGGGTAAAGACTGTGCCTGGGATGTTTGGAGAATCGCCAGAATCAGCCAGGTAGGTGCAGGACACCCCCCAGGAGCAGGGGTTACCAACGTAGTGCAAGGAGATGAGCGATGTCTGCAGTATTTTGAAGGATACGATCACTCAGCCTGCAGAGCCCACTCAGAGTGCGGCCATCTTGCAGCCGGCCGAGCCACGCCCCCAAGCTGTCCCATTTTTTTCACCCAGCTTTCAATATTTATGAAGGAGCAATGCCCACTATTCAGAGGATCATTGGGATAGAGCTGCAGACCAGGGCTTTGAGCCATAAGGCCACCATGCTACAATATCTAAACACTGACAGGCTGAGCCGAGAGCGCCACTGCCAGAGTCACAGGATCCGAACCTGGCTTGGTTCTCGTCTCCCTCCCAGAGCAACATGTGCAATCCACATATGTGGTAAATGTTATTCTGCTTGAGGTTGGAAATCCTAATGCAGGTGCATTTACTTGGTCAGATCTCACTTTTGGGGGCGGGGCAAAATCTACCGCTGAAAAGCAGACCAAGCAATGCAAGGAGTCACTCATACCCGGTATGCACCTGTTACAACGCATTTTTTACTCCGCACTACCACTACAACGCAGGCATTACAACGCATACCGTTACAACGCATTGCGCTGGGGGGCGCTCTAGGATAAGAGGTAAGTTTAATTTACTATCCAACACCTTCCCTAGGGTCCACAGGGACTGGAGTTAGAATAGTAAATTATACTTACCACTATCCAGCACCCCAAAGCGCTATGCGTTGTAGCGGTATGCGTTGTAAATACCGCGTTGTAATGGTATGCGGAGTAAAAGTATGCGTTGTAACGACATACATCCCTCATACCCAGATTCCACCCGGTATCAGGCATTGTTAAAACAGTTGCCTTTGTTCAGTAATTGCAGGGGCCCCAGTGGGGGCTTCTGGGGTTTTTGTTAAGTCTGGTGTGACCAAGTGGTGAGGCAAAATGAATGCTATGGTATCAGCCCAGTACCCCCAGGGCCTGTCAGCTACTCCATGCCTCCCTTTATTACTTCACAGTAGAAAGAAAAGGGCTGTTGGTGGACTCACCTGTTTGGGTGACCCCAGTTAGCCCAGCCCTGGCCTCACTACTTCTTTAACCCCCAGGAATCACAGCCCTTCAGCAGCTGAAGGATGCCAACATGGCCGGGTGAAAGCCTGCTGCTCTGTGCTGCTTGCCACCTCTGTAGTCTGCCTCCGATCCTGGACTCTTACTGAGGCTGTAGGCTGGATGTGGGAGGGTCCACAGACAATCACTGAATCCTGCTTTAGTCATCCATCCCGGCCTTCTGCAAGAGCCCTCCACCCTCTCCTGCAATTACAAAACCCCTGGCCTGGCTTCCTGTGGAATCAGTGGCTTCCTAAAATGTAACAATAAAGTGTTACTTACATTTCTTCAGGGCAGTGTCAACTTATTGCACTCTGCACAAAGAAAAGAGCAAGTTTCTGTCTGCTGAATATCAGGACAAGCAAGGTGCATGGCTGAGAGGTCCCTGGGCCTCCTGAAGGGGAGGGGTGGGCGGGGTAAGCCCCTTTGTGTGCACACATATTTACACACAGAGTTCTATCACCTGTCTCTCCCTCTCAGCATTGCTTCTTCCTTTGAACTTCCTTCTGACCGTTTTCTTTGCTGCTCTGACCACTGTTTCTTTCTCCACCCCAGTGCTCAGATTCACTGATAAATCCTGGGGTGCCTCTCATTCCAGGCCTCTGTACACCAGAAAGAAACAAAAGCTATAAATTGCAATTGTTTCTTTTTTGTGTGGAGACCTTTCAGAACACAGCTACCTCACCCAAAGAAAGGCTGAAGCTAAACAGAACTGATGCATTGCTCAGGCCTATACTTCAGCACTCTCTTCAGTGTGGGGCCGAGGGGGCCCCTTCAAGTGTAGGGAATCCTGCAGCTGCAAACTGTCTTATTACCTACCAGTAATCTTCATTACCCCGATTAGGGTCCTCCCCGACCCAGTCCTAACAACGTGAGGCAGTCCTGCCTCCACCCAGCCAATCAAAACCCCAGTATTTCCATAGTACATAAGCCCCGCCCACCTACCGCCAAGCCTGTTATCAACAAGACTCCAACACAAACACAGCCGGAGGGTGGGAGGGAAGAGGACTGGGACGGGGAGGACCCTAATCCGGGTAATGAAGATTACCGGTAAGTAATAAGACATTACCCCTTCATGGGTCCTCCCCGTCCCAGTCCTAACAACGTGAGGAACTCACAAGCAGAGAACCAATAAAGAAAACACGCAGGACACCAGGGATCCATGCAGAGTAAAAAACTTTAATCAATAAAAGATCAATGAACAACATCGTTCAAGACGCCAACAGAATAACTGTCAGCAGAGGCATGTAAAACATCAAGCCGATAATGTCGCACAAATGTGTGATGAGACTGCAAGGTGGCTGCCCTACAAATCTCCTGGATATAGACCCCTGCCGCCTCAGCCCAGGAAGCAGACACGGAACGCATCAATCGACCCTGTACATGAGTCGGAGGAGGCAAACCCAAAGACTTGTAAGATTGACAGACTGCCAAACGGACCCACCGACTGATCGTGGAAGTGGAAACCTTCTTCCCTTTAGCCACACCCTCACAGGAGACAAACAGGGCAGGAGAACTCCGGCACCCCAGGGAACGTTGGACGTAAATCTGGAGAGCCCTGCAAACATCCATAGAAGGGGGAACAAGGGAATCCCCCTCAGCAGGCAAATCAGGAAGAATCGCCTCCTGCTGCAAATGAAAACTCGAAGAAACCTTAGGCATAAACGCCGGATCAAGCCGCAAAACGACCCGATACGGGAGGATCTGCAAATAGGGAAACGAAACCAGCAAGGCACCCAACCTGCGAGCGGCGGTAATAGCCAACAGGAAAGCCACCTTAGCGGACCGCTACAACAAATCCGCCTCCATCAAAGGCTCAAAAGGGGGCAACTGCAAATGAAAGACAGCACTCGGGAGGTTCCTTCTCACAGAGTAGTTTATTAACTACAAGCTAAACCACAGACGCGTTTCGGCGATTTGCCTTCGTCAGTGTGTGTGTCCACACGCACAAACCGGTACATTTATCGCAATCAACATTGACATTGTGCAAGGGTTACACCTCTTAATGATCATCAACAGAGGACTACAAACCTCCCAACAAATGCGGGCTCCATCTTGTAATGGTAAAGTATACACCATATACATTGCTCAGTGCTCACAACAAGTGGAGTAAGCATTATTAAACCTACAAATAGGTGAGCGCGCTATAGTGGGGGGTACAGAATTAATTGTGCTGCAGGTACACTATTTGATATAGCCGTGGATCGGCAACAGTCCTCCGGAAAATATTCAAAATCATTAGAGGTGAGTCCCATTCTTACACTAGAATTTATGCATCAACAAATTGATAAAGAAGTCTATGTCATCATGTATAAACTAAAAGAGTCAACAAGGAAAAGGAAAAAGTGCCATATGTGCATCATATATAATTACAGACATCGTTTTCTGCTAGGAATCAAAGAGCCTTTTGAACCTATAAGTGATTGTAGCAAGAGATATGAACCATAGATGGATGTACGTGTGCCAAAAGTTTTGTACAACAATGGATAGTCAATCCAAAATTCCTCCGAACTCTCGGTTTAGTCATTATTGTTAGCACCTAAAATGTATAGTTCATATAGTAGTCCACAGAAATTCAACAGATAGAGATACATAGTATACAGTGAGACTTACAGGCATCCCCTACATCATTTACCTAGATGAAATACCATTTCTTCCCCACTGTTCATCCCTCTAGGCCATTTTGTGGAAAGGTCTATTATATAGCGTGATTCTAGCCTGCGTAGTCGTCGCAGACAGTCTCCTCCCCTAATGGTGTTCTTGATGGTATCAAGGCCAAAATATTGCAGCTGGCTACGGTCTCTATTGTGTTTCTCGGCAAAATGCCGGGCGACTGGATAAGATGGATCTGCTTTATCAATCGCTCTTAGATGTTCTAAGATCCGTAATTTAAGCATATTGATTGTGCTCCCTATGTAGCGGAGGCCACACGGGCAGGTCAAACAATAAACTGCTAAAGGTGTGCTGCATGTAATAAACTGCTTGATTTGCAGTTTCTTACCAGTGTCAGGTACTTCTATGGAGAGGACCCTTTTACTTCCGGCGCACGCCTTGCATTTTCCACATGGGTAAAACCCACTCATGGTTTTTAAGGTGTTGCTCTTTGGAAGTGGTTTCTCTAGGTGACTAGTTACCAGATAGTCCCTTAAAGATCTGGCTTTGTTGAAGGTTATGAGTGGGTGGGTAGGTAGGTCATCTTTAAGTGTATTGTCTGTCTTGAGAATGTGCCAGTTCTTACGGAGCATGGCTCTATATATATATATATATATATATATATATATATATATATATATATATACTTGTATTTCTATTTTTTTTTTATTTGAATGTGGTTGTGGTTGTGGTTGTGGTGGGTGGCCTGGAGTGGCAATTGGGACCTAGTATGTTTTCCATTTCATTTTATACCTTTTCTTAGGGGAAAAGGTTGCGCAGTTAAGTAAATGTTCTCAATGTTTGTCAAATTTTCACTATTTCATTTATTTTACCATATGACCTAGTCTGCCGTGGACAATCCAGCCAATTCTAGCCATTGGGTATATGAAACAACTATTTCTGTGGTATATGTTGTTTTAAAACCTCTATGATTTAGGCCATGGACGGCATTGAATTAAATCAAGCAAAATGTGTTTTTTGGTATTTCACTTTTTTCTGCAAAGTGTGTATTTTATTTTGGAGGATGTGTGTTGTTGTAAAGTTTTTATAGCTGACTTAACTTTCATTTTTAATTTTGCTCAATTAATGGTAGTGTTTTCTTCGTTGTTTGCCATACCTTCTTTGTATGGACAGTGTGTGTGTTTGCCATAGGCCACCATTTGGACTTTGTTCTACATGCCATGTGGCTAGCGGCCATTTTGAACAGTCAGTGTCCATAGGCCTGCGCGTGTTCTTTATTGTCCATGCCTCCCTGATTCTTGTTGTTTGACCATGTGGCTGGTAGCCATTTTGTGTAGTCAGCCAGTGTGCTTTTGCCATAGACCTTCATGTGTTCTTTGTTGTCCATGCCTCCTTGCTTGTTGGTGTTTGAACATGTGGCCAGTGTGTTAAATAAATCCTTTTTTTTGATTTGTCAAGTCCATTTTCTAGGGACATTAAAGATGGCTATTTTTTTGTTTGCTTTTCATTATTAAAAGTTATTTTCCCCTGATATCAGTTTAAAGTGCTCAAGGGTCACAGTAGTATGTATGTACAGTGTTTATTTATCATTAAATGCATTATTTCCACTTTTTGATGCACCACCGAACGAACTTTTCATAGTCCCTAGTGAGATACTAGCAATGACTTAAAAAACATATCTAATAAAATGTTTCTCTGTCCTCCACCCCCTGCCTGTCATAGGTCTCTTAGGCCATAGGAGTACACCAACATTCACCTTTTAAGAATTATTCCCTTTTTTTCCGCTGACCTGCACCCTCTACGCCTGCCATAAGTCTCGTAGGCCATAAGTGCACACCAGCATTCACCTTTTTAAAGTGTATTCCATTTATTTCCTGGGGTGCACCTCCTGCCTGCCATAGGTCTCTTAGGCCATAGGCACACACCAGTATTTAGCTTTTCATAGATGATTCCATTTATTTTCCTGAACTGCCCCCTCTGCCTGCCTTAGGACTCTTAGGCCATAGGCGCACACCAACAATCACCTTTTTTAGTAATATTAAATGTTTCCCCTGGCATGCACTGCACCCCCGGCCTTCCATTGGTTTCTTGAACCATTTGTGCACATCAGCATTCATCTTTTTAAGAATTATTACATTTTTCCCTGCACCTGCCTGTCTGTTAAAGTTGTCTATCCTTAGAGGCTCAAAAAGCTGACTTTTAAATGCGTATTTTGTTGTTGTCCTGATTGAAATAATATTTACGGGTTACATTGGACAGGTAAATGGCTAAATTATTCTTGTTAATTATTTGGTAATGGGATAACCCCACTACATCATGTTGCCAGTATGAATTATTCAAGCTGCAAAAATTTCACATTTCACATTTCACTGAATGTTTTTCTAGTTTGTTTTCTTTTAGGTGCACAAGAAGGCAAGAAGCATCACCCACAGTACTGCCAGATAGAAAACCGACACAAAGTGTCACCACACCACCTCAGCCTCTGCCTGCTTCTACTAGTACAGCTCAGTGCCAACTGACAGAACTTGAAGATGGCCCCAAAGAAAGGTGTTCCTGCCATGAAAAAAGCCAGTGAGTAGAAGGAGAAGAAGCAGATTGCCACTACTGGCGTGCCAGCTTCTACCTTTTTCAGGAATTGTGGTGTGACTGCCGCACATTCCTCTGGGGAGCAACATGAGAACCGCACTTCCTCATCAACAACACCAACCCAACCTAAGGCCAAGGCCACGTCTCTCAGCGAGACAGACACTGCAATCAAGGTGACAAGCAGGGAGTCTGAATTGGATTTGTCTCAGTCACCAAGTCCCTAATCATAGCAGGAAACGGAGCAAAGTGGGCAACAGGAGCCACAGCCAGCAAAAGTTCTTCCTGAAGTAGAAGCAGAAGGAGGTTGAACTTCCTGCAGAACAAGAGGTAGCTCATTATGAACCATTGGCTTACCGATCTCCAGCAAAAAAACAGAAACGGTACTCCACCATCTTCTCCAAGCCCCCCTTATGATGATCTGGATATAAACTGGACCCCAGCCAAGTCCAAGACCCGCCAAGAGAGACAAGGGAAAAGGAAAGCTCCTGAAAGCCTTACAATTATGGAAATGGAAAGTGATGAGGACAAGCCAGTGATAGTCAGTATGGAAGCATGATCAGAGGACATTAATGTTACACCCCCTATTCAACCTTTTCAGAGAGATATGGCACTGGTTCCACCACCAACACTACTGGCAGCTTCGTCAGTATGCCCGAGATGCTCCCTAGTGAATGCAAATCTCCTACATATGCTATGGGACTGCCCTAGACTGTCGACATACTGGCAAAACATAACATCACTGTTAGTGCAGGGGACTGGCGAAGAGCTACCACACACAAAAGGGGAGGCATGTTTGTTGGGCCTATTCAAAAGATCAGAACACAACAAAGTACATGCCAGATTCTGGGATCTAGGGCTAGTCACCGCCAAGAGGCTCATCACCAAACACTGGAAAGATGCAGACCCACCGTACATTCAACATTGGTGCACCTCCTTTAACAATTGAGCGGTAGCGGAGAGTGCCACACTACACAGAGAGGAGACGGCGAAACTCAGACCCATTCCAATAGCACAGCCCTGGGATGACATTTTAAAATCCTTTCACCAGCATGCCTCGAACAGGGAATCACATAGACGATCAACACACGAGACACCACCAGAATGATGGGCGGCGGGAAGAATAATACACCTGAAGGGGGAACTCTGACCCTGGTAGCAAGAGACTAGCCATGCACAAGGAACACAGGGACTGGCCATGCGACGCACATGAGCGGACCTGTCCCGTCCCCATACACAAGAAACCGTACGCCAAAACTACATGCTGCACACACCCATGCTATGCGCACACGCCCCCACCATATGACCCCAACACCTGGAAGCAATAACACACACCTGCCAACACGTATGAACACTTTACCCGCCCACGCACCCTATAGAAAATCTTCAGACAAAGCTCTTTTTTTCCCCTTTTCATTTTTATTTCCCCCCCTCTCCTTCTTCTTTTCATTATAGGTCCCTTTCACTGCCGACCTATACACTTGTTCTCCCCCCCCCAGAGTTACCGATGCACCGCCAAGTTCCTTAGCGGACACGTTAGTTTAAAGGTTTGGAACAAAACGGTATCTATCGATCCACAATACTTGCATCAGCATTTGAGGGGCTACTCCACATAAAAAGTCCCTTAGGCACGACATGTGAAAAGCGGAGCTGTCACATAAATAAGAGGATGGGCCCTACCTAATAAATCCGCAGAACCTGAACCATAACTGCGACTGACCTAGGGGGCATTACATCATTTGTTACCATAATGGGCGCGCGATTACACCACGTAGCAGACCATGGTACTGCGAAGGGAACCAGGCGCCCAATTCCGGAGTACTAATATATCGCTAGCTGATGGCCCATTGCTCTGTAGAGATGGGAAGCACTTTTACTGTTATATGTGAAATGAGGAAATGATCTTTGTCTTAAGTATCCATGTTCCCCCTCCCGCACTAATGGGTAAGATATGAGACATGTGTAAAATCTAAGGTTATTGCTGTATATCTGTGGTTCCCAAACTGTGCGCCGCGGCTCCCCAGTGCGCCGTATTGAGGTGCCAGGGGCGCCGCGCACACTAGGGTGACTACCGTCCGTAAATTCCACGGATGTCCCTACGCCTTTTATCTATAATTGTGGCCATCACAGGAAGCAGCGCTGCTCCCCTGTGACAGGCCTGACCCCCACTGCTGGAGCTGCCTTGCACTCCTCCAGGAGCACAGAAGCAGCCCCTCCCGCCCATTTAAATTCTGTATGGGGCTGATTGCCACTTACTGAATGACAATGGGGCAGTCAGGGGTGTTCAAGCATGTGGCGGCCTCCTACTGCCTCAGTGTACAGAAGGGCATTCTGTTAGATAAAAAAAGTAAAACGCCCACGCTGCAATGTTAGAGAACACTTCATTTAAAGAAGCCTGTGAAATAAGTTTAAAAGAACAGGTTAACGTTCTTTCACTGTCTCATCATTTTTGAACTGAGGTATTTTCATTATTATATTCAGCAATGCCATGGTTGCTGCTTTTTTTATTTTAAGGAACTAGCAACCATTGACGAAGCCAATAGTCCTGGCTTGTTGTTGGTGCAATGATACTTGGTGTATTATATATCTGGATGCAATGACAGAAACAACATAACACCAGTCGGGCGCAACACTATGCTAAGCGCAGATTTTTAGCCTAGGTGTTTTAAACTGCGCTCTTAATTACATCCAACACCCCCTTTGAAGAGAGACCCCATTTTTTTTACACCGCTTAAAGCCCTGGAAACAACACCATGTTACAGTAACCTCACATCCTGGCACTGTGCATCATGTGTGACTCATGACTTCTACGTTTTCAGTCTGCCTATGTGCAGGGGCATAGTGAACTCTCCCCCATCGCACCCCACCCCTTGCTGTAGTTCGTTCTTGATGGGCCTCTTCTGCCTGCAACTCTGCAGACAAAGGCTCAGCTCATAATGAGGAAAGGTGGGTGAGTAGTAAAAAGTGAAGGAATGTCTGAATGGCTGGATGGATTACTGAAAGGATGAATGCATGAATGAAAGGGGGAATGGATAGATAATGAAAGAAAGGATGGATGGTTGACTGAATGAATGGAAGTATGGATGAGAGAAAAGGTATATAGATGGATGTATGGGTGGAAAGGTAGATGGATGGGTAAAAGTGTGGATGTGTGTGTGAAAGGATGGATGGATGAGTGAAAGGGCAGCTGATGGGTGAGTGAATTGGTGGATGGGTGTGTGAAAGGATAGGATAGGATAGGATAGGATGTACATTTGTAGAGCGCGAATTGCTGCCCGGAGGCGTCCAAGCGCTGGATGGAAAGGATGGATGGATTGATGAATGAATGAATGAAAGGGTAGATGATGGGCAAGTGAATGGGTGGATGGGTGAATTGATAAGTGAAATGGTGAATGGATTGGTGAGTGAAAGGGTGAATGTAAGGATTGATGAGTTAGTGAAAGGGGGTAGATGGACAAAAGGATGGATAGATGAGTAAAGTGAAAGGGTGGATGGATGAGAGAACGGATGGCTGGATGAGTGAACGGATGGTTGGATGAGTGAAAGAATGCGTCCCAATTACTTTAAGGAAGATAACAGGAGGTACATACCACCCACCCACCGGTAAAAAAAATGGTGGGGAGCCACGGCCAACTGCCGATTAGGTCAAGGGAGCCACAGGTCAAAAAAGTTTGGGAACCACTGCTGTATATGATCATTAATGGGACTTGGAGGTACCACCCATTGTCATCCTCAATGTATTGCACTGTATTGTGAAAATGAACCAAAACTTCAATAAACATATTCCAAAAAAAAAACCCACTAATGGCAGCTTCTATATTTGTAAGGCCCCCGCTGAGAGTTGCATCCACTAGTATCTCAGTTGACGTATGCACTGCAGAGAGGCAATGGGCACACCAAACCACCTCCAGTTCTTCGGGCATTGGTACACTAAAAAAGTTTTCCTCCCCAGTTTGGGACTTTTTATGATTAGCAAACAAGGGGGATAACTTTGCAATATGCTCCATTGCCAACCTAGTGCTCATCAAGGTAAGCCTGGTTCACACTATGGTAATGGAGGCCAAATGACCCATATGAATAAACATCACGCAATCCAGAAGAGAGCACCTTAGAAAAATGCTGCTGGGGATGATGAGAGAGGGCAACCAGCTCCGGCCATGGTGATTGGTGGTGCGGAAGAAGAAGTGGATGGCAGCATTACACCAAGCAGTCCTTTCCCGAGTTGTATGCCAGCATCACCCCATCAACAACCTCTAAATGGTGCAAGACTCAAATGCAGACACCAGCGCATAATGTGATGATTCCCCCAAGATGCACATTGAGTCTACCATCTTCTGGTTCTCTCCAGAAGTCGCCTGTGTCAGTGGAACCAGAAAAGAAAACAATCCAAGGTACTCTTACAGGCATTTCTACGCATGAGAGCCCTATGAACTCAACCACCCAATGGCACATTTATACAATGGGAAGCTGGCTAAAATGTTTGCACTGGACCTCCTCCCTTTTCCTTTAGTGTAAGGAGTGGGATTTTTAGAATCTGTGGTGCACATCTGCCCGAAATAGAAGGTTCCCAAATGGACCTATTTTGCCAGAGTCGCTGTTCCAGCACTCCATTACGATGTGCTGAAATTGGTTAGACAAGCTTTGCAGCAGAGTGAGTGCTGTTCACATTATTCACCTGATGACAGACATGTGGACCAAGTGTCAAGCATCTGATTACATGTGTATTGCTGAACACTGGATCTCTTTTGTGGAGGTTCGGCAACAGCTATCTGAGGGTCTCAGTGCTGAAGCAACTTTCAAGGGTATTTCCCGGCATGCAACAGTAGCAATGTTTGCCATGGAGAAATTCCACACAGCTGGAAACATCTTGGAAGACTTTAACAGCAAGGTGATTGAATGGCTGTGACCCAGAGGTCTCAGAATTGGATTTGTTGCTGCGAACAATGGCAGTAATATACTCAAGGCCATGGCAGACGGTGGACATTTCAGGGTTCTGTGTTTGGCGCATGCATCAACCTGATTGTGCAGGACTTTCTCCAAAAGAAGACATAGTCAGCAACATACTGGTCACCTGCAAAACAATCTGCCTTCATTTCAGTTATTCTTTTAAAGCTGGAAGGAGTTGCAGATCATTCACCACGCTAATAAATTACCATTTAAAGCCCTCATATAGGAAGTGCCAACACATTGGAACTCTGCCTATTATATGTTGCAACATCTGTTTGAGCAGTACAGACCGATCACTGACTATGTCCTTCAAAGAGGAGGGGATGTAACTGTGAAAAGCATGACCACAGAGATGGGAAAATGGGGACTAGGCAAATACCACAAATGCTACTTCATTTTGATGTTTTCACATGGGAAGTCAGCAAGGAGGACAGTACGGGGATCCTAGCTTTCCCATTGTTGCATTGCTAGAGGGTCAGCTAAAAAAGTTGTTGCAAATGTTCCCTGGTTTGGACGAAGAAGTTTATGTGTTGGTCTAGAGCCTAATCCTTCGATTGGCTGCTAAGCGAGGGCTGCAAAGAGAGATTGTGTCCTCCAAAAAGTACTTCTGTGCCACAATACTTGTTCCAAAAAAATGCTGGGTACTTTCATTCCTTTTTCAGAATGGGATGTTTCACTGTACAAGGCGTGGATTGTTGAGCAAGCAAGAGACCAGGAACACTAATAGCTGGAAGTTAGAGGCTTGGGCAGAAGTTCTGGTGTGCACCCTTTGAACTCTAGAGGGGGCAGTGCTGTTGTCTCACAGCAGCCAACACCAGAACAGAAGAATAGGACCCAACCTCTGCAATGACTTTGTTTCAAGTTGCAGGGCTTAAGTCAAGTGCAGAGGCAAACGCAACAGAGCTTGAGCAAGTGGCAGCACGAATACCCATTCAGAGAATGGTCAAAGACTATCTGGATACCCAAAAGAGGTCTACGTGGTTTAAAACCCATTATTCTATTGGTGTGGGAAGATGCTCCAATGGCCAGTATCGCTACCGAGTGTGTCTGCTGAGCGTTTGTTCATTGCAACGAGTGCAGCTGTCATGGGCAGATAGACCAGTCTCTCACTCCTGTGGCGATATTGGTCATATTTAAAATAAACTACTTAATACTACAAAATTACACTGTTCCTGAAATAGCACAGGAGTAGGACGAGGGCGATTGGTCAGACTCAAGAGCGTTAGCTGACCAAGTTAAGGCAAACCCCCTGAGTTTGAGGAAGAACTCTACTTCCCTGACTGAGTAGGCCACAATAGAACTTTCACATTATCATTGGACTGCTAGTCAAAAAAGATGTATATAGTTAAAGGAAGTTTCTGCGGGGGAGGTTGACGGGGGCCGCTGAAGAGGAGGCCCCTGAGCCAACCTGGGAGGACATTGACACATTAGAGACCTATGTGAGCTTGCCAGCTGGCAAGTCGAGGGTGGGCTCACCAGGGAAGAATTCAGCCAAGCACAAAAAGAGTGTCCCATTCTTGAGTGCTTGAGGCAACAGGCCTCAGCCACTGCAGTAGATAAAGCCTCTGGTATCACCTGATCTACTGGGAGAATGTTTTCCTTTATAACGAGCCTAATACTCCTGGTGCTGGGGCAGCCGATGTGCTGGTGGTCCCTCAGTATTACAGGGCCTACATTCTGAGTTTGGCTCATGACGTGCCACGGCAGGACATTCAGGGCGAGACAAGACCTTCACCAGGATTGTCTCCCACTGCTATTGACCCAGAAGGAAGACAGCCTCAGATGCATTCTGCAGGTCCTGTCCCACCCTTGAACTCACTACCAGCCATTGGCACCCCCTTTGAAAGGGTGGGCATCAACATCATTGTACCCCATGACAGCCTTGTGCAACAGGTTTTTCCTAGTCTTGGTGGACAAACCCACCCGCTACACAGAGACCAACACTCTGAGGTCAATGACTGCACCTGTGCTGGCTAGAGCTATGATGGGGATATGTACTCGTGCCGGGTTCCCCAAGGAGGTAGTGTCTGACAGAGGCACCAACTTCATATCTGGGTACATGAAGTCCATGTGGGTTGAGTGTGGTGTAACTTGAAAGTTCTTGGTATTAGGATAGGATGCACAGCTTGTAAACATAAATTCAGTATGATTGGGTTCACCTCGGGTAGCGTTAATGCCCCTAAAAACGCCAGTGATATGTATATAAATGTGATTCCAGTGAAACACTGGGACCATCCCCTTAGGAACACCTTGATTTCCTCTAATAAATAGAGGATTCCACAATGCTTAGTATTTCAAGTTATTTCTTATTTATTGTTCAAAAGTTCATTAAATGTTGATTCACAGCGTATTGGCTTAGTTCATATTTTCACTTATTTAGAAAGCATAAGTGCCATCATGATTGATCAGACATCATTAAAGTTCCACAAATATCCAATGCATTTCGGGCTCTACTATGGGCCCTTCATCAGGGAATAATGCTGTAACAGAAGAAATAATCTGTATTACCATCTACCATATAGCATTTAACAGTTCATTCGGTTATAACACTTCTAATTTCCAAAAACGTGACTCGATACAATTGCATAGAACGAAAAGAGTACGATCAATGAAATATGAATAGATGATCAACTCACATGTCTGTTGGTCACTGCTTAACTCATGTGTTAGCGCTGTAGTAAAAAGAAAGAAACGTGGGTTGTAGCGTGTTATGTTAATGCGAACCGTGAGGTGTGTCGTGGCTACTATGTGTAGATGAATGCACTAACCTGCTGATCGGTAAATTCAAAACGTGAATCTGGCCACTCGTCCGAGGGTCCGTGTTCATGGCGTTTTGCGAGTGTTCGATGCTACAATGTAGCTGTTCGGTACATCGTTTGAAACGCGATGTCGATCACGTGGGTAGTGAAGTTAGAGAAAAGACTATCGAGTAGTGTGAAAGATTGCTCTAGTCTTGGTGAATATGTGCCGGGGGTCAGCGTCACAGTTGAGTGCACACCGATTGTGTGTAATATGTAAATGAATAAAAACTTGAAAATGAAAAAATACGAAGTGTGAGCTAAATAGAACGAGTTGGTATCGAACCGGTGTGAGTAGGAAAAAGAATTGCTCGAACGTGCTTCACTGGGTGGTGCTATGGCGGAACTTAGTATTCATGACTGTTAATATGGATGTGGTAAATGCTAGACAGGAGAACCAAATTAACAAGACCGAGGGGCAAATTTAACATATTTACAGTACATATCATAGATAACATGAAAATTCATTTCTATCATTCAAACCATATGGCTTTTGCGTGCACAATTTGAAAATCCAATAATTCTCTCTTTGGAGAATGTATTTAGTATTGTCTCTTCCTTCTGTTTTGTTGATGGTCTCAAGGATTATGAATTTGAGCTGGGCAATGTTGTGCTTAGCTTCCATGAAGTGCATTGCAACGGTTGATTTTACATTCTTTAAGCGAACATTGGATTTGTGCTCAGTAAGTCTAATTTTCATCTTACGTTCAGTCTTTCCAATGTATAATTTGCCACACGGGCATTTGAGGGCATATATGATGTTAGATGAGTCACACGTAGCGTTCACTCTCAGTTTGATTTCTTGTCCTTTCATTGGGTGGTTGATTTTGTTACCTTTTATCACGTTATTGCAATGTCCGCAATTGTAACATGGTATGGTCCCATGGTAAACTTCAGAAACCGGAATTTTTGGTTGAATTATTTCTCCTAGATTTTTTGTTCTTGTGAACGCGAATAAAGGAGGTTCTTTAAAACTCTGATTGAAATCGGGTTCTAACGTAAGCATTTGCCAATGTTTGAAGATTGTTTTTTTATATTTGTAACTAGAAGTTGAAAATTTAGAGATGGCAACAATTCTTGTTTGCTCTTTCTTTTGACTTGGTTGTAAAAGGGTGCTTCTGTCTTTTTGGTCAATTTTGGATTTTGATTGGTCTAGAATGTGTTGTGGATATCCTCTTTGCTTGAACTTGTCTTCCATTTCTTTTAGTCTATTTTGTAAAGTACTTTGTTCAGATGTTATCCTTTTGACTCTGGCCATCTGTGAAAAAGGTAAGTATTTCTTTAGATTGTGTTCATGAAAACTGCTATAGTGAAGCATGTTGTTACGATCAGTGCTTTTGATATGTAGATCGGTTATAAGACCCTTGTCTGTGCGGATAATTTTTACATCCAGGAATGTAATGCTGGTCTCCGATATTTCCCAAGTTAATTGTATCCTCTCATCAATTTGATTAAATTGTATAAGAGCCTCTTGTAGTTCATCTTTTGAGCTGGACCATAAGATAAAAATATCATCTATGTATCGGATGAAAGTTTTTAAATTTTTGATCCATCGTTCGTTGCATAGTATGTGCTTTTCTTCATAGAACTTCATGAAAAGATTAGCATAGACCGGCGCCGCCGAATTGCCCATTGCTGTCCCAACCAGTTGTAAGTACCATTGATCATTGTGTTTAAAATAACTTTGATAAAGAGAAAAAAGCATCAGTTCCATCAGAAATTTTTGAAAGTTCACATCAAGATCTGTGTTCAGTAGTGCGTTCTCAATGGCTTCTATACCCATGGAATGTGGTATACTTGTATATAATGATTTAACATCTGCTGTGCATAAGATTATGTTGTCACTAGGATCCAATTTTATGGTCTCGAGTTTGGTTAAGAACTCTGTGGTATCCTTAACATATGTTGTCATAGATTTTACTACAGGCTGCAGATATTTATCCAGTAGTTGACCCACTGGTTCATGTATGCTGTTCCGAGTTGACACTATGGGTCGTAGTGGAGGGTCGAGTAGATTTTTGTGAATTTTTGGAACCATGTTTAAAGAAGGACTTTTGGGATTTGCTTTCAATAGGAATTTTTTTGTTCTGTCATTGATTGTCCCCATTTCATATGCTCTGTCCACGATTTCTTTTAAGTTTTTTGAAAATTCAGTGGTTGGATTCTGTTCAAGTCTCATATAGATATTTGTGTCTCCTATGTGTTCCATAACTTTTAGTTCATGTTGTGCTCGATCCATTATTACGATTGCACCACCTTTATCTGCCTTGGTACAAATTATTTTCTCATTGTGTGATAATTTTTTGAGAGTATCTAGGTCCTTCTGAGTTATGTTCTTGTTTGTATGTCGTTGATGTTTGAGTTTACAAGATCTCAGTAAACTCAAACATCAACGACATACAAACAAGAACATAACTCAGAAGGACCTAGATACTCTCAAAAAATTATCACACAATGAGAAAATAATTTGTACCAAGGCAGATAAAGGTGGTGCAATCGTAATAATGGATCGAGCACAACATGAACTAAAAGTTATGGAACACATAGGAGACACAAATATCTATATGAGACTTGAACAGAATCCAACCACTGAATTTTCAAAAAACTTAAAAGAAATCGTGGACAGAGCATATGAAATGGGGACAATCAATGACAGAACAAAAAAAAATTCCTATTGAAAGCAAATCCCAAAAGTCCTTCTTTAAACATGGTTCCAAAAATTCACAAAAATCTACTCGACCCTCCACTACGACCCATAGTGTCAACTCGGAACAGCATACATGAACCAGTGGGTCAACTACTGGATAAATATCTGCAGCCTGTAGTAAAATCTATGACAACATATGTTAAGGATACCACAGAGTTCTTAACCAAACTCGAGACCATAAAATTGGATCCTAGTGACAACATAATCTTATGCACAGCAGATGTTAAATCATTATATACAAGTATACCACATTCCATGGGTATAGAAGCCATTGAGAACGCACTACTGAACACAGATCTTGATGTGAACTTTCAAAAATTTCTGATGGAACTGTGCTTTTTTCTCTTTATCAAAGTTATTTTAAACACAATGATCAATGGTACTTACAACTGGTTGGGACAGCAATGGGCAATTCGGCGGCGCCGGTCTATGCTAATCTTTTCATGAAGTTCTATGAAGAAAAGCACATACTATGCAACGAACGATGGATCAAAAATTTAAAAACTTTCATCCGATACATAGATGATATTTTTATCTTATGGTCCAGCTCAAAAGATGAACTACAAGAGGCTCTTATACAATTTAATCAAATTGATGAGAGGATACAATTAACTTGGGAAATATCGGAGACCAGCATTACATTCCTGGATGTAAAAATTATCCGCACAGACAAGGGTCTTATAACCGATCTACATATCAAAAGCACTGATCGTAACAACATGCTTCACTATAGCAGTTTTCATGAACACAATCTAAAGAAATACTTACCTTTTTCACAGATGGCCAGAGTCAAAAGGATAACATCTGAACAAAGTACTTTACAAAATAGACTAAAAGAAATGGAAGACAAGTTCAAGCAAAGAGGATATCCACAACACATTCTAGACCAATCAAAATCCAAAATTGACCAAAAAGACAGAAGCACCCTTTTACAACCAAGTCAAAAGAAAGAGCAAACAAGAATTGTTGCCATCTCTAAATTTTCAACTTCTAGTTACAAATATAAAAAAACAATCCTCAAACATTGGCAAATGCTTACGTTAGAACCCGATTTCAATCAGAGTTTTAAAGAACCTCCTTTATTCGCGTTCACAAGAACAAAAAATCTAGGAGAAATAATTCAACCAAAAATTCCGGTTTCTGAAGTTTACCATGGGACCATACCATGTTACAATTGCGGACATTGCAATAACGTGATAAAAGGTAACAAAATCAACCACCCAATGAAAGGACAAGAAATCAAACTGAGAGTGAACGCTACGTGTGACTCATCTAACATCATATATGCCCTCAAATGCCCGTGTGGCAAATTATACATTGGAAAGACTGAACGTAAGATGAAAATTAGACTTACTGAGCACAAATCCAATGTTCGCTTAAAGAATGTAAAATCAACCGTTGCAATGCACTTCATGGAAGCTAAGCACAACATTGCCCAGCTCAAATTCATAATCCTTGAGACCATCAACAAAACAGAAGGAAGAGACAATACTAAATACATTCTCCAAAGAGAGAATTATTGGATTTTCAAATTGTGCACGCAAAAGCCATATGGTTTGAATGATAGAAATGAATTTTCATGTTATCTATGATATGTACTGTAAATATGTTAAATTTGCCCCTCGGTCTTGTTAATTTGGTTCTCCTGTCTAGCATTTACCACATCCATATTAACAGTCATGAATACTAAGTTCCGCCATAGCACCACCCAGTGAAGCACGTTCGAGCAATTCTTTTTCCTACTCACACCGGTTCGATACCAACTCGTTCTATTTAGCTCACACTTCGTATTTTTTCATTTTCAAGTTTTTATTCATTTACATATTACACACAATCGGTGTGCACTCAACTGTGACGCTGACCCCCGGCACATATTCACCAAGACTAGAGCAATCTTTCACACTACTCGATAGTCTTTTCTCTAACTTCACTACCCACGTGATCGACATCGCGTTTCAAACGATGTACCGAACAGCTACATTGTAGCATCGAACACTCGCAAAACGCCATGAACACGGACCCTCGGACGAGTGGCCAGATTCACGTTTTGAATTTACCGATCAGCAGGTTAGTGCATTCATCTACACACCGTAGCCACGACACACCTCACGGTTCGCATTAACATAACACGCTACAACCCACGTTTCTTTCTTTTTACTACAGCGCTAACACATGAGTTAAGCAGTGACCAACAGACATGTGAGTTGATCCTCTATTCATATTTCATTGATCGTACTCTTTTCGTTCTATGCAATTGTATCGAGTCACGTTTTTGGAAATTAGAAGTGTTATAACCGAATGAACTGTTAAATGCTATATGGTAGATGGTAATACAGATTATTTCTTCTGTTACAGCATTATTCCCTGATGAAGGGCCCATAGTAGAGCCCGAAATGCATTGGATATTTGTGGAACTTTAATGATGTCTGATCAATCATGATGGCACTTATGCTTTCTAAATAAGTGAAAATATGAACTAAGCCAATACGCTGTGAATCAACATTTAATGAACTTTTGAACAATAAATAAGAAATAACTTGAAATACTAAGCATTGTGGAATCCTCTATTTATTAGAGGAAATCAAGGTGTTCCTAAGGGGATGGTCCCAGTGTAACTTGAAAGTTCACCACACCCTATCACCCCCAAACCAAGGGCCTTGTGGACAGATTCAACATTGATTATGGGCCTCCCTGAGCCCATGAGGTATAAGTGGGACATCATCTTGCCATGCCTCCTCTTCCCCTACCGGGAGGTGCCACAGAAAGGAGTAGGGTTCAGCCTCTTTGAACTCTTCTATGGCCACTTTGTCAGGGGACCTCTGATCCTTGTCAAGGAGGAATGAGAGAAAGTTCCCAGGAACCCCCCACCAGGATGTGGTCAGCTACATGTTGGCCCTCTGGAACTAGATGCATTGCTTCTGGAAAAAGGCCAAAAGAAACCTAGAGGCCAGCCAAGAAGACTTGAAGGTCTGGTATGACCAGAAGGCCACTTTGGCGGAGTTTCATCCTGGCCAGAAAGTGTGGGTCAGGGAACCAGTAGAGCCCAGGGCTCCCCAGAACCATTGAACTGGCCCATATGAAGTCAAGGAGCAGAAGGGGGAGACCACCTCCATACTGGATCTTCAGCCCCAGAAAACCCCCCTAATGGTGCTCCATGTAAACATGCTTAAGCCTCACTTTGAGAGGTCCGATCGGAGCGTGCTTCTTGTGACAGATGAGGGAGTGGAAGAGAAGAGTGAACCGCTGCCTGACCTCCTTTCTGCACAGGAACATGATGAGTCAGTGGAGGTTGTCAACCTCTCTTCCACCTTGGCACCAGTGCAGCAGAGGGACTGTTACTAGTTGTTGGGACAGTTTGCCTCCCTGTTCTCACTCACCCCCGGTCTCACACATTAGTGTCCCCATGAGGTTGACACTGGGGAAAGCACACCTGTATGAACGAAATTTGCAGGTTGTCAGACAGGGTGAGAGCCAGCATCAAGGAGAAAGTCTCCAAGATGTTGGCCTTAGGGATGATTGAGCCCTCTAAACGTCCCTGGTCCAGCCCTGTGGTGTTGGTACAAAAGGCTGCCTCCAGGCATCACACCAGAACTCCGGTACTGGGTGAAATACCGTGGACTAATTTCAGCCAACACGAATGATGCACAACCCATTCCCAAGCTGATGAGCTCATTGACAGGCTGGGTGCTGCCAAATTCCTCAGTACCTTTGATTTGATGGCAGGGTTCTGGCAGATCGCTCTGACTGAGGGGGGTGAAGAGAGATCTGCATTTTCAACCTCAGAGGGCCACTTCCAGTGTCGGGTTATGCCCTTTAGGCTGAAAAATACCCCCAGCTACCTTCAAAAGTTTGTTTAGCAGCGTCAGGTAAGAAGGCCATTTGTGCAGCCTACCTAGATGGCGATGAGGTCTATTATTCCAGCTGGGAGGAACCCCTGAATCACCTCCATGAGATGCTTCAGGTCCTGCAACAGGGAGGCCTGACCATCACGGCCAGTAAGTGCCAGATTCAGCAGGGTTCCATGGTGTACCTGGTACATCTGGCATATGGGGGCAAGGTGCAGCCCGTCCCGTCCAAGATTGAAACCATGAAGTACTACAACCACCTAAAACCCAAACAGAAGTGAGAGTCTACCTAGACCTCACAGATATTACAGGAGATTTGTCAAGGGCTGTGCCACCAATGTTGCCCCCTTAACTGAGCTGACTTCCAAGAATCAGCCCAGATTAGTGATCTGGCCATAGGCTTGTCAGAAAGTCTTTGATTCCCTCAAAGAAGCCATGTGTACAGCACCTGTACTCAAGGCACCTAATTTCTCCAAGCAATTCATTATGCAGACAGAAGCTTCAGAGCATGGCAAAGGGGCAGTCGTAGTGTAGCTAAATAAAGAGGACCTAGAACAACCAGTAGCCTTCATTAGAAGGAGGTTACGACCAATGGACCAGAGGTAGACTGCCATTGAAAGATAAGTTTTGCTGTGGTCTGGGCACTGAAGAAGTTGAGACCTTACCTGTTTGGTACTCATTTCCTGGTTACAAAAGGCCCCTCAGATGGCTCATGCAGATGAGGGGTGAGAATCCCAAACTGTTGAGGTGACCCATATCCCCATAGGGACTGGACTTTCAGGTGGAAATGTTCGGAGTCAGACCTTGCCAATGCTGATGGTCTCTCCAGGTTTTTCCTCCTTAGTGAGGAGAACTCCCAAGGGGTTGGATAGCTCTCTACAATTTCAGCTGGGGTGGGAGGGACACGTGTTAGACCTGACAGCCTTAGGGTGGTCTACCCCCAACTTTTTGCCTACCTCCTCCATTTTATTATCTCGGTTTTGCTGGCGTTAGGACTCTGTGCACTGCGGTCCAGTGCTAAAGTGCTTGTTCTCTCTCCACTAAAATAGTAATATTGGCTCATCCCCATTTGCCACATTTAATGTACTTATAAGTCCTTAGTAAACTGTCCTACACATGCCCAGGGCCTGTAATTAAATGCCCCTAGTGGGCCAGCAGCACTCGTTGTGCCACCCTCTTAAGTAGCCCTCTAATCATGGCTCTGACCTGGATTTTCAGAGCCTGCATGTGCAGTTTACAGTGGCATTTCGACCTGGCAAGCTAAACCTCTTGCCCACCCTAAACCTTCCCTTTTCATACACATACGTCACCCCTAAGGTAGGCCCTGGGTAACCCAGAGGGCAGGGTGCAATGTATTTAAAAGGAACAGCATGTTGTTTTAAGTTTTACATGCCCTGGTAGTAAAAAGCTCCCAAATTCGTTTTTCACTCCTGCAAGACCCATCTCTTCTATAGGATGACATTGGGGAAAACTTTTAAGTGTAATTCCCAATTGGGAAGCAATAAAATGTTCAAGTTTGCTATCTTTGAACTCACAATTTAAAATCACGACCTATGGTAAAGTTGAATTTTAGGTTGTAATTCTGAAAATGTCACTTTTGAGAAGTTTGCATTTTCCTACTTTAGCCATTTGTGTGCCTACTGTCGGTCTCTGAATACACGTCTGGGGTGGGTGACAGGTAGGCTTTTTGCATTCCCTCTAGACAGCCACACACAAAGGAAGCTTGGGTGTGACTGATGGGCCATCTACATCCTGATGGGTCATCCTGGGCAGGGTGGAAGGGAGGAGCAGGACACCACCTCACACGTACATCTGAATAGGCGGTGCACAACGTTTACAACGCGCGCGTTACCACGACCTACTATTACCACGCGGTTGTAACAACCAAAGTTGTTACAACACATTGCGCTGGGGGGCGCTCGAGGATAGCAAATCATTTAATTTACTATCCCAACACCTTCCCTGCTATCCACGGGGACTGGTGTTGGAATAGTAATTTAAATGTTTTAAATTTGCGCCCCCCCAACACAAGTCGTTGTAATGACTTGCGTTGTTACAACCGCGTTGTAATGGTAGGTCGTTGTAACGCGCGCGTTGTAACGACATATATCCGTATAGGCTGTGTCATGTCCCACACAAAGGGCTGCATACCCCCCTGTAGTGAACTGGAGAAAGGGCAGAAACAGGATACTTCTATGCACTTCAAAGCTATTTCTTTGAAGTCTTCCACACTTTAAATGCATACTGAGAATAAGTACTGGACCTCTGACACAATCACTACAGTACACTTCTGGAACTGTGAAGATTTTGCCAGGAAGAAATACTGTGCTGCGGATGGACTGCCATTCTGTTGGACTGCTGTTTTGCTGGACTCTTGCCTGCTGTTCCTCTGCCTGAGTGAGAAGGACTGGCCTTGCATCACTTGAACTCAAAGTGACTGTAAGGTATTGCTGGCTTGCTCCTGATTGAAGTCTCAGGGACATAAAATACTTCCAAATTATCTGCATCTGCACCTGAACTCTGCCATCTGTGATTTGCTCTGCCAAGTGGTGCCATCCCTGTCCTAGATCCTTGGAAGTGAGGCCTAAGAAGCCTCTTCAGTCAACCCATGCATCTTCATTGGAACCAGTGAAACTTAATTGTTTCAGGGATCAGAATTGGCGCATCTCCGTCTTTGCGTGGATTGGAACCAGCCATGCTCGTGGTTTGCCTGGAGCTGACCTGGCGCACCGCCTTTGGAACCAGAACATTGCCCCTGGAGTGGACACATCCTCTGCTTCAGGAGCAGAACTAATGCATCACATTTGGACCCAGCACATTGCCCTCGGAACAGACGCATTGCCGCTTTTGCGTAGGGTAAGCCGACGCATCTCCTTCTGTTGCAGAATGGGTACCGACACATTGCCTTGCTGCACCCCGCATCTTCCTCAAAGTCGATGCAAATCAGTATCAAGGTACTTTTGTTCAGTGGGACAATGTAGGTCCTTGCATCCAGTTGGCGGGCCATCACGGTCAACCTGAATTTTTTTTTTTTTTTGTCCTCACTCGCCGACCCATACCTTCTAACTAGTCCACCACTGGGCTTTTTATCTCATAAGCTGGTTGAAGAGAAGAGGCATAAACTCCACCTATTCTGAGTCTGACCCCAAATTGAACAATTCTTCTTGGCCATCTGACTCACCAGGTGTGTCCACCTCTTACTCTATTTCCGACCTGGAATCCAATATAATAAGTACCAGCGAGATAGGCGGATGCTTAATCATCGGATGTCATATCAAATAATATTTACCCAAAACATAAAAGAAAGGGTACCCAAAATCCTCGATTTCTCTTAGTGTGATCTGAAATATCAAGCTTAGCCATGTACCTCATAGACAATATCCAGTCCATTAATTTAGGGCTAAGTGGTGAGACCCACAGCTTACATATCTCCCTACGCGCCAGTAAGATGGCGTAAAAGGTAAGTTTTACATTATCATTCATGCATTTATCTTCTAAATCAAATCTCCCCGTTATTATTAATTCGGGGCTTACCTCAATTCGCAGATTCAGAACATGAGATAAGCAATTACTTACTTCCAGCAAGAATTGTCTTATATTTGGGCAAAAGACAAACATGTGTAGATCATCCACATTAGGGTCTTGCATTTCAGACACTCCACAACGCCGCCAATTTTGAATTTCGATAATCTACGAGGGGACCAATATGCCCTATGGATGGTAAACAAAAGATTTCACTTTAAATGTGCAGGTTTAACAATACTGTAAAGCATAGACATTGTTACTTGCCATTGGTTCACTGTCAAGATCTTCGGCAAACATTCTTCCACAGAACCTCCGGAAGCAGGAAAGGTCTATCTTCCAATTCCAATATCATCCAATACCATGTGGCCACCTCCTTCTTGAAGGTCCCTATTCCAAGCTTTAACTCAAAGTCATTTTGTCTCCCAATTATATTTTCTGGATCATTTGCCCAACTCTGAATCTGCAAGTACTTATATCTTGAGAAAACCTGTCCCCACGATTGCTGACATAGGCCCCAAGGCACAAATTTACCCTCCTGAAACACATCCTTCCATCTCTTCAAAGCGTCCTCTTTTTTTAACTGAAGTGCCAGAGCATCCTTTGTCCAAAGTGGAGCTCCAGGAGAGTCCGATATTGGGGCCATATAACTAAAATAAGGCAGTTTTAATAGTCTTCCTATTTTATACCATACCTCCGCCAAATCCCGAAGGACCTTAAGTCTAACCTTTTTTGAAAAATTTAGGGTCTGCAAACTTACATAAAAAACCATAATCATTATATTCGCAGCTTTTCAGCATCACACCAAATATTTCTCCGATCGTTGATATGGTTAGAGTACCCAACAGCATCCTACAATTCTTTAAACAAAAAGCCCATGCATAGATTTGCAAGTCCGGAGCCGCCAGACCACCTTTATTAATTCTCCTCCTTAACTTTTTCCATGATAATTGTGATCCTTTTGATGCCCAAATAAATGACACTATTTCACTCTGTAATTTATCCAACCATTCTTTTTTAAATCCGAGGGGAATAGTCTCAAACAAAAATGTAACTTTTGGCACAATCACCATTTTCACAAGGTTGGTCCGGCCATATAACGACAAGGGAAGATTCATCCATCCTTAAAGAGTGGCAGAGACTTCTTTCCTAATCTTGAAAAAATGAACTCTAGCAAGATCTCCAATATTTTGAGTTATCCTAACCCCCAGATACCTCATTTCTGATTTGCTAATTAACCTTTCCGTATTTAAATTCCAAACCATTATCTCAGTTTTGTTCTGATTTATCTGGTAGCCTGAAACAGTTCCAAATTCCTTAGTTATTTTCACCAAATTTTCCAAAGACTGATGCAAATTAGAAGAATAAATGATAATGTCATCTGCATACAGGCCCATTTTTTTTGACCAGTCGCCAACTGCAAAGGGGGGTATCTCCTCTGAGCTTCTGATTTTACATGCTAGTGGCTCTATGTATAAATTAAACAACAAGGGTGACAAAGGGCACCCTTGTCTTGTTCCACACATTACTTTAACAGGTTGAGTTAATATTCCGTTAACCAGAACACGTGATGTCGGGGAACAATACAAAGAAAGAAGAGATTCAGTGAACTTTTTTCCTAGATTAAGGTATTTCAAGAGTGCTTTTAAATAAGCAAAGTTGACTCGATCAAAAGCCTAGGCGGCGTCTAAAGCAATCACCGCCAAGGGAACCTCATGCGTGGAGGCCATATCTATTATTCCAATCAAAGTAAAAGTTAATTCTTTCAGATATCTCCCTTTAACAAAACCTTTTTGGTCCTCATGAATCAATTTGTGGATAACCCTACTAAGTTTATCTGCCAATATTTTAAAAAAAAACTTATAATCACAGTTCAAAAGTGATATAGGTCTATATGAATCTAAACTGCTAGGTGATTTTCCTGGTTGTGGTGTCAGGGAGATTATTGCCTCATTCCAAGAACTAGGTATAGTTATTTCCCCTCTAAAAATGTGATTAACCAGTTGACACAATATGGAAGCGATCTGTTCTACTAAAACTCTATATACTTCAGCCGGGAGGCCGACCGGGCCTGGTGCTTTCCCTTTTTTACTATCTTTAATCGCCTTAACCACTTCAGCTTGAGATATTTCCCTGTATAATGCTCCCTTCCAATCCCCAGAAAGTGGTTCCCAATATTGTAGCCATTTATCCGTTTCAACTTGTCTTGGGCAGAGATCTTCTGTATAAACTTTTACAAAATAATCATGGAAAGCTTCTGCAATTCTTTTACTATCTGTTATAATTTCTCCAGAATCCGTCTTTTTAATTTCTTTTATTTGATTGCGTAATAGATCTTTTTTAGCTTTCCACGCTAACAGTTTGCCACACCCTTCTTCCCATAGGAAAAGTGAGCCAACTGACTAGCTTCCCATCTTTCCTTAACTCTTTGTGACAATACTGCTGTTAGTTCTACTTTTAGATCAAAGAGCTTGTTTTTAACTTCCTCCTCCGTTGTGTTGCCCCCTAGTCTTGTTCCACTACCCTCCCACAATCGTATTTCTTTCTCAAAAATCCAAAACCTTTCTATGATACAATCTTCTCTTTTTAGCACCCTGGGCTCCCAGTCTCCCTCTCAAAAACGCCTTACATGTGTCCCATACTATATTTTGTTTGGCTGATCCTTCATTTTTATCTAAAAAGACTTGTACCTCATCTCTTAGGTTTTCTAAATAGTCTCCATCTAAGAGGATTGTACGATCCAATCTCCAGGTTGGAGTCAAAACATCTGTCCCTAGTGCCAGATTCAGTCCAACAGCTGAGTGATCAGATATATGTGCCCCTAGATGTGTCACCTTCGTTACCCAATCCTTCAACCTAACATCAATTAAGAAAAAGTCTATTTGTGAACTATGATTATATTTATTATTGTGAAAAGTAAATCCTAACTGCTGGCCTGCTTTTAATCTCCAAATATCACATAACCCTTGCTGTACCATAATCAATTTTAACCTAGACGACATCTTACCATTTACAACAGCTCTACTATTTCCTGTCCTATCTAATTTACAATCCAAAACCGTATTAAAATCTCCAGCCATAATTATTTTTCCTGAAAAATCGAGTAATTCTGCTGCTAAATTGTCCAAAATTGTTTCGTCGTCCACATTCGGGCCATAATAATCGACTAATACCAATACTTCCCCTGCCACTCTTATTTTAACAATCGCCTATCTACCTCTTTTATCTGCTCTCTTGTCTTCCATAACAATATTAAACCCTTTCCTAATCAAATTTACCACCCCCTTTGTAACTATCTCTTGGGGTGTAAAAAAAAGCCCTAGCTATCCATTTTTGAGCAGAAAAAATCTCCTTACTTTCTTTTTCAGTTAGATGTGTCTCTTGTAGAATAATGATGTGTGCAATGGAATCTTCTAGATATTTCAGTATTATTTGTCTCCTAGACTTCACTCGTAAGCCATTAACATTCCATGTAAGGAACCTTAATTCCTTATCCTTAGCCCCACTCATAAAAACGTGCCCACATTTCCCGTCTTTTGGTGGCAAAGACTCTCCTGAGGATATTTTTCTTTACTCCTACTCCCCTCCCCCATTACCTACCCCCTACCCCAGAACTCCCATACCCCCACTCCCCCTTCTTCTCCCTCCCTGGAAAACCCAACCAAAACTCCCATGGCCTGGGCCAGTGGATGTCGCAGTAGCGGTGAACCTCCTACCCTTTACTCATTATTCATTAATTTATGGGTGTTAAGCAGTAATCTGACCTTCTTTAACTCGCTCACTTTACCCTAACATAGTTACTATTATCCTTGACATTGCTCTAAAAAGGTATCCACCTCCTCAACTCCTCGAAACGTATACATTTTATTTTGCCACATTACTTTTAGGAAAGCATGAAATTTCAATTGGACTGTCGCCCCCAGTGCTCTAAGTGGCCCCATTCACTTTCCTAATTCCCATTGTCTGCTTGCTGTGATAGATGATAGATCTGACCTAATGTCCACTGCAATTCCATCCACCATTATGTTCTTCTTCTTAAGGGCAGATGTCAAAATCTTCTCTTTTAAGTTATACGTTAAGAAGGTAATTAACATCTTTCTTGGTTTAGAGCGGTTTGGATTCAGCCGGAAAGGATCTCGGTGAATCCTCTCGATATCTCATAGCAGTACTTCTTCTGTTTCTCCTAACTGTAGCTCAGTATTTAACATTTGTACTACATAACTTTTTATGTCTGACCCCTCCTTTCCTTCTGGTAGTTTTAAAATCTTTAGATTATTTCCTCTTTGCATGTTTTCCAGTCTCTCGACTCTGTCGTCACTCTCTCGCTCTTTGAATTTTATAGTCTCAATCGCTTTGCGATTATCCAAAATTCTCCCCTGCATCACTTTCATTTCTGTCTCAAGCACTTCTGTACGGGCGCTTAATTTATCAAGTTCTACCTCCAATTGACTACATGTGGCTCTTATATGCTCCTGATTTTTATTGGAGGCTTCAAAGCCCAAATGTATATCTTTCTCTAACTTTCTTAAGAGCGCCACAACCAAAATGTCTGAGGGGTCTAAATTGTTTGGCTGAAGGGCTATCTGCATCTTTCCCAGATCTTCCTGGGTTGTCAACATTTTTTCTGTTATCATCAGATGCACCCCCACATCCTCTTCCCCAACCTCCAGCTCACTTTCCAGCCCTTCCTCAGCTGCTCCTCCTACTGCCCCTGCTGCCCCTGCTACTCCTTCAACTACTGGTGTTATATTCAACTGTTGTGGGGTCTCAGCATCAGCCATAACTACAGTCATTTGCGTAGCTTCTCCCTCTTCTTCCATCCCAATCGCCAAAGCCTGAAAGGGATTTGGGGATAAATGCCTGGACCAGTCCTGCTCCTCTGTACCCCTTAACATACACTGTGTTACCTCTCCGTCTTTATCAGAATCAGGGTTCTGAACGGACACTGTATGGTGTGACTTCCAGATCAGTATTTTGGGAATTGGCTTGAAATATGAATTAAGTGATGGGGTTGTAACTACCTTGTGCTCAAGCCCCTTTTGTTTTCCCTTTTTTATATCTTTTTTAAGCCTGATTCCCCTGCCGTAGTGTTTTTAGCTTCTTTAACCGGAAATTTTGCCCTGGTCCAGAATGAGCAGATTGCTTCTAAGAGCTATTTTTCCAGTTTATTGTTTAAAACAAATTCATATCGAAAGTTCTACTTATTGGATTTTTGTCATTTTGGTCTTGTTTTATTTATTAAATCAAGCTCTATTTTTTTCTAACCTGGTGTGGATTTATTTTGCGTGCTGTTTTTACAGTTTCACTGTTTGTAGTGTTGCACAAATACTTTACACATTGACTCTTAAGTTAAGCCTGATTGCTCTATGCCAAGCTACTAGAGGGTAGGCACAGGATAATTTATGATTGGCTTGTGCCTCACCCTGATAAGGATTGTTTTCGATCCTTGACCAGGGCTAACATATCAGTTAACTAACAACCCAATTTCTCACAGTAATTAAAGCGTGATTTTCAGAATGGTGTTGAGTGCAGCAGTATGTTTATGTATTGGTATCTGTCTCAAATGCTTCTCACATTCAAGTTTTGTTAAAGTAACAGTTTCTAAATGTGTTCCTTTTTTATTGACTTGTATTGAGAGAAAATGTATGAGTCCTTCAAAATTGCATGCATGTTTGACTTTTAATCCTCCCAATGTGTTGTATTTTATTTTACCATATTCTAACAGAGGGTGTGTCTGTGACTTCCACTGCCTGCCTGCATGCAATGGCTCACAATAATGCCTAATAAACCTCAAAAACAATATAGATTGCATTATTTTTTTATGTAAGGGTCTGGAGCACCATGGCCGATATAATGGTTTACAAAGAGAAGAGAGTGCCCATTATCCACTAAACTTTCAAATGCATGGTGTATTTTCAGCCGCGGCCCGTGGAGGGAGTTCCGGTGGGGCAGAAAGGCTGCCCCACGCAGGGCGTGCTACAAAATTCGTTTTATTTATTAAATTGTGTACTTACCTCCAACTATCTATATTCTGGTTTTTAGCACCCCCCAACCTGCCCCTCCCCCGCCCCGCCTTTCTGCCCCACTGGAACTCCCTCCACGGGTCGTGGCTGCATATTTTCCAAAGACCTTGCATCAACCCCATCTAACAACCTGGATGCCCTGTCAGTAATAACTGACCGTTAGAGACTCTATTTATCGATGCATAGCGTTGCTGCACATACAAAAAACATCAATATTGCAACCGCAATCCCATTTTTAAGGTTGAGATCATTTTCATCCTCACCCATTGCTAATTTTATTCTGTTATTTATGAGAATTATGACACTGTAGGTTTTTCCTTAAGTCAAATGATGGAGAAACTAGAGGAGCCCAGTGTAGTTATAGAAACTCATGTCCACCATTTTGAAAAGCTGAAAGCTTTTTCTCAGAAAGAATATAAACCTGCATTCAGAGCTCCCAAGCTCCAAGAATAGTTTTAATTGATTTGTAGAGTTGCTGCGAATGCACTTTTGTCGACAAATAAACAGGAATATAGGGCCATGATTACCGAAGCTAGGACAGTTCATAAGGCCTCATACCACTCAGCAAAAAGGAACTGGGAAATGAGAAGATGGGAAAATGTACTAAAAGCATCCAAGACTAACGACATGTAGAGTTTCTGGCATATAGAGAGTCATGTCAGCCAGGACATTACTATGAGACAAGAGACCGATATCCAGCCTGATGACTCCGTAAACTACTTTAAATCTCTCCACAGCAAAGAAATCCTGTCTCATCAACAGATCTCTTACATGGCGAGAATATCTTTAAACAAACTGCCACCACACACTTCATTAACTCCTCCTTGGAGGACACAGAAAAGGCAGTTATTTTCCAGAGCAGGGTAAGGCTGTGGGTCTAGATAGGGTCCCTGCGGACTTGTTCCTTTTAGAGCCCAAAATCTGGGTGCTTATATAAAGTTTATTGCTAACTCTATTGCTGATGGTGCTCCAACTCTACCCTCACAAAGGGAGTTGAGATTGTCCCAATTTTCAAAAATGGTTGTAGACACCTACAGGAAACTATCGTCCAATTAGCCTTTTGGATAATGTCCAAAAATGTTTTCCAAACCAGTTATAGGTACATTAACTGCTAAAATGAAGGAAAACAATATCTTAAACAACTATCAAGCGGACTTTAGGGAAAAAACTGAAACTGTAGACCAGGTGTTTAGATTCCTTATGATTAAATGGAGGATGATCGACATTGACAATGGGAACCTTCACGCTTCCTTCGTTGAACTCAGAGCTGCATTTGACCTGGTTCCATAGAGGAGGCTCTGGGAAGTTCTTGCTGAATTGAGAATTCCACCCAACCTCTTAAAAATCATAATCCACTCCACAAAGGTAATTTGGATCCGGTCAAGTATGGCACAAAGTGCGAACTCGCAGGAAAATTCAGGGTTGACCGAGGTGTTTGCCATGGTTGCGTTTTAACCCCTAACTTATTTCTTCCTTTAATGGCTGTTTAATTTTTTTACTATTTGTAGAAATAATGCACCAAGACTAGTTGGGGAGAGGATTGTGGCCCTACTCTTTAAAGATGATTCCTTGGTCATTTCCAAATTCCTAAAGGGACTACCAACCCTGCTAAGTAGGTTCTCTAATTTTTGCAATACGTATGGGCTAGAAATAAATGCCCAGACGACCAAATTCATATGTTTTAATCACAGGATTCATTTCAGGGGTGTAATGGGTTTGAGCGAGAAGAGTCACTGAATTTGATTATTTCGGAATTATATTAACTGACTCTAATTCATGAATATCACAAATTACAAAAAACTCTCTGCTCATAAAGCACAGGGCCTTAGCCATCCTTAGGTTTACTAATCGCATCTCTTCTTTCCCTATCTGTCCTGTAATAAAAATGTATAAAGCTGAAGCAATTAATGCTGCTCTTTATGGCACTAAACTTTGGGGCTATTGTGGTACCACAAACCTAGGAATTGAAGAAAATAAGGGCCTCATTTATGAAAAGTGACGCATCGCTGCAAGAAAACAGCGATGCATCACTTTTCATTGCGCCCTCCTCGCGACACCAATGATGCGTCATATTTACAGTATGACGCATTGTGTCGCAAGGAGTTACAGATACATCAATATTTCTGACGTATCTGTAGGTGCAAAAATGGCGCATTGCTGGAGTGTGTCACAAATGTGACTCAACTCCAGCAATGGGTCATTAAACATGGGCAATTCCCATTTGAAATGGGCCTGTGTCAGTCTTACGCCTGCCATGAGGCAGGCCTAAGATATTGACGCATTTGCATCCTAAAAGTGGCACAGGGAAATCTTATAGATTTCACTATGTCAATTCTATGACCCTTTCTTGCATCAGAAAGCCCCCCTGCATATATTATACCTGGTGCAGGGGTTTACAAAGTGACGCATCTAGATAGATGCTTCACTGTGTAAATATGGTGCAACAGGATCATTTTGTACGCCGCTGGTGCTTCACAAGAAGTGACGCACCAGCGGCGGAAAAGTGACGCAAGGGCTCATAAATAAGCCCCTAAATTTATAAGGTCTTTAATGAAATGTGGCCAGAATACTCAATCTAAAGCTAGACCTCACATCAAAGCCCATTGCATTGATTTAGGAATGGGCTTCATGGCATTATTACTCAACCATCACCTGGGTGACTACAATCATAATGAATCTTTTATTTGTCCAAACACATCAGCAAGTGTGAAGGACGGGTATTGAGAATAATTTATGAAGAAAAGGGAATCTTTTGTAGCGCTCAGCACTTTATCTAAATCCTTTTTGCACCATAAAACTATTTTTAAGTGTGAAGATTTTTAGATTATATTAACCCACCACTTTTTAGATCCTTGGATTTGAACCTTAGATATAGTGTTCCATCTCTAGCTAAGTTCACATTCACTTGGTCTTCATCTGCTACCTATTCAAAATTATGCCTGTTATGCCTTATGGCATAGAAATCTAGGGAAAGCACACAAGATGATGGACGGAATGTTGCACAATGGCAAAACATTCACCCCCAGTCACAGATCTGGGTTTAATCCATTATTATTTTGCTCACCAAGCCACCCCAGTTCAGACATGGCCATATGCAAATCAGTCGTGACCCTGTGCCTCATGGGAACAGTCTATCCCGAACTGCCAAGCCATGTCTTTCCTGGACCAGAATCAAGCATTTTAGGACTGGTTTCTGGCTATCAGCCGTCATCAGCCAAGATAGCTTGACTCCAGTGGCGTAGTGAGCACGGGACCCACGTCTGGGCATACCCTTCCCACATATGGCGAACAGCAAAACACACAAGATGATGGACGGAATGTTGCACATTGGTAAAACATTCACCCTCAGTCACAGATCTGGGTTTAATCCATCGTTATTTTGCTCACCACGCCACCCCAGTTCAGACATGGCCATATGCAAATCAGTCCTGACCCGGTGCCTCATGGGAACAGTCCAGCCCGAACTGCCAAGCCATGTCTTCCATGGACCGGAATCAAACATCCTAGGACCGGTTTATGACTATCAGCCGTCTTCAGCCAGGATAGCTTGATTCCAGTGGCATGGAGAGCGCAGGACCCACGTCTGGGCATACCCTTCCCACATAGGGTGAACAGCAAAACACACAAGATGATGGACGGAATGTTGCACAATGGCAAAACATTCGCTCCCAGTCACAGATCAGATATAGGACTTTGAGGAACATCTATTGTTTGCTTGTGCTGCTTCTTTTAGACCTCGGGATGAATTGGTCGCTCACTATGTCGGATCAGGGCTTATTGGACAGCATAAACGGGCTAAGAATGTGTATAACTGACTCAAGAATGTATATTATGCATTCCTTTTTCAAATTTCTCTTCACAGAGAGCCCGATTAGGAAACTTGGACACACGTTCTAAACAGGTTTCTGATATCTTAGATGTATTTTTTTATCTAAATGTTTTTATCAATTAGTTTTACGAATTTAATTAAAACAATTGTTAATTCTGTATCTTGTTGATGGATAATATAATCAATCGTAAAGGAAAGAAACAAACAAACTACAGTGTCTGGCGCATCAAAAAGGCACACCGCTTCTGAAAGTATAAATTGATTTCGGTAAATTGTTTTAGAAACAGGAGTAGAACTCAAGGCCTCAGACAGCAACTGAACTGCTAAACTATCAATCAGAGGCTGAAAACATTTCAGCCGACAGAAGAAGAAAGGTCCCAGGCGAGTATTATCAAGAACAAGGGCAAATTTGTGCAGAGGTAAAATCATTAAAACAGGCAGACAGGCTTGGAAAATAAAAAAGCAGCTCTGTGATGTACCGCTTTTGTCTACTCATTAGTCCACTTAAACTGTTAATACTGAAAAGGGAAGAGCACTGAAGTGGAGCGGAACTCTCATTCAAGGCACAGAGGCACCATATGGTTGCCAGGAAAGGCACCAACCTCAGAGAACAGCATTACTTCAATGTCGGAAGGTTTAGACTTAATCGATTGCTTGTATTCCAGAAGAATGCACAGGTTGCCTTACCACAGAAGCCTGAAAGCTAGAGGGTTGGTGGTAGGGACAGGGAAGGGGGTTAGCGGGGGTCACAGCGTCCGCAGGGGACAGGCTCCGTGGCCAACAGAAGCAAGCCAGCATAAAGCCCATAGTGCAGGCGCTCTGATACATGACTCACACTAGCTCAGAATAGCACCCAAGGAGTCCACAGCTCTGGTGCAAGCCTACCATAAACAATCCCTGTAACCAGCCATAGCGGGTCCCATGGACGACAAGCATTGGAAACGCAATCGGTCTCGCATTTGCTGGATTTGGAGCTATTGATATTATGCTAATGTTTTTACCTATGCAATATATATGCCATCCCCACCTGTTAGACCTGGCATCTTTTGAAGTGTTGCCCCTACTTTTTTACTTTCTGACCTCCCGGTATTGACTCTGTTTTCGCTGGTTCAGTGTCTCTGTGCACATTCTCATGGCTGTCCAGTGTTAAAGTGCAAGTGCAAGTGCTCCTATTGTAAATTGTATTATGGATTGGTGTTTCCATGATTGGCATATTTGTTTTGCTGGCAAGTCCCTACTAAATTTCACTGAGAGTTCCAGGATCTGTAAATCAAATGCTGCAAGTGTGCCTGCAGCCCTAACTGTGCCACCAACACTCAAAGGGTTCTCAGACCTTTTACTGCAGTGTCTGCGTGCAGTTTTTACTGCCATGTCTACTTGGCAAGTGCAGCCCTAACCGTCTCTTTTTTTTTACATGTGTCACCCCTATGGCAGGCCAAAGGTACCCCTGTGGGCAATATGCAGTGTATGTGAAAGGTAGGAAATGTACTGATGTGTGTGACATGTCCTGATAGTGAAATACAGTGTCATTTGCTCTTTGCAGTTGAAAGGCTACCTGTCCCATAGGATGGAATGGGGAATAGTTTATAAACATGTTACGATTATATATTCCCATTGGGACAAGATGGACAAACTGAGTTTAGTATGCCTGATCTCAGTATGTAGAAATGCATATTTTAGTAAAGATGATTTTTATGTTCTGTTTTTGAAGATACCACTTTTAGAAAGAATGCATTTTCTAGCATAGCCGTCCTGTGTGCCTCTGCTGGGTTGTGGATTGACTGTCTGTCTTTGGAGTGACAGGGGCTGGGGATGTGCATTCTCTTCAGACAGCCACTTGGATGGTTGAGGTGTGTGCTGCCTTTCCTGGATGAGTCAGGGCTGGGCAAAATAGACCTGGGTGCATTTAGAGTAGTGGGAGGAGAATTACTTGCACCTTAATGGGCCTGGTCTGCCTTGGGCAATACTGTCTCCACCTCCCGCCGGCAAACTGGGCCGGAGAGGACCAAACTGGTTTGGTCAGAGCACACACACTCTCTGCCCAAGAGATAAAAGAAAAACAGTGTATAAATATAGGAGCCCAACCCCAGAACTTCGAATTACTGCTGGACTAAGGAACCTGTCATGAAGAAGAGCTGGAAAAGCTGTCAGGAGGAATTGCCATTTTGCTGCGTGCTCTGCTGTGTTGGCCTGCTGCTTGCTTCTTATGTCTTGGGCAGGGAAAGGACTGAATTCTACTTTCTTTATCCGGCTGCTAGAGTTTTGGGCTTGAAGTAGAGCTTGCCTCCTATTGGAAGTCTCAGATAGATGAAAGACTTCAGAGAACTCACTTGGATCAAGGAACCTGCCATGAAAAAGAGCTTGATGAACTGCCAGGAAGAGTACTGCTCCTTTTCGGTGTTGTTACTTTGTTGGGTTGGCCTGCAGTTGCTGCTTCTGCCTTTGGCAGTAAAACCACTGGACTGACCTTTCTTCACTTTTCACTGAGTATCTCCAAGGGCTTGAAAGAGAGATTGCCTCCTGTTCACAAACTCTCAGGGACAGCAAAGACTTCACTTACCTCTGGGTATCGCCTCTGGAATCGTGGTCTCAGTTGCCACATGGGGGAAAGCAGCCGACAGCATCACCAACACCACTGCTGGCTCTGTGTCCTGAAGGTACCGCAAAAGGCACCACCTCACTCCGCACCACAGCCCTGGTCTCAACAACGCTGCTGGATGACCGCTACCGAGCCGCTGCCTGTACCGCAGCTTGAGGGCAAGGCACGCCGCACTGCTACGCTTCACATCGCACCCGCAACAGTTGCCACGACCAGCCCGCACCGACGCAGTTGGACGGGACCAAAGGTACTGTTTACAAGTCTGCTGCCACTAACGCTTGCCCGCCCTATGTGGTTGGCCGGAACTGTTAGACTCTATTGTTTTCAGCACCGCTGTAGCCCCGGGCGGAGCTACCGGCTTGAAGGAATCAATCAAAAAAGCAGTGTATTTTTGTAGTGTTTTCCACTGTATTACTGTTGTTTATGTGCAAATGCTTCACAGACTGCCTCTGAGATAAGCCTGACTGCTCGTGCCAAGCTACCAAGGGGGTGAGCAGGGGTTATTTCAGTTCTGTATCCCCTTATCTTGACTACAAGGAAGGGTCCCTATTTAGACAAAGGTGCAAACCATTGCCAACTGGAGACCCCCATTCCTAACACCTCCTTAATAAAATAAAGAACTCTGTTGTGTTTTTTTTATGCAGTACACCAGCAATGGTGCCATAGCGTTGGGAGTGAAAATGGCAGTTCTGACTCCACATTAAAACAAGCGGATCACTGATATAATATCGAATTCACAAATATAGATTACCAAAATATCGAAGAAAAAGTATAGAATGCAAAAATATCAAATTCCTATCTACAAACAGGTAAGTACAAAAATATTGAATAAAAAATATAGTTTTAAAAAATATAGTTTGTCAAAATATCGAATTTTTTTAAATGTCTTAAAAGTAATTTCAAATTAATGAAACAATAAATATAACATTTACTATTACCTCTCCAGTGAGTGCAACAGTAGGGAAAGCGTTGGATAGCGTAGGGGTAAAAATTACTATTCCCACTCCAGAGAGTGCAACAGTAGGGAAAGCGTTGGATAGCGTAGGGGTAAAAATTACTATTACCACTCCAGAGAGTGCAACAGTAGGGAAAGCGTTGGATAGCGTAGGGGTAAAAATTACTATTCGATATTACATTACTTACCTTCAATTCGATATTTTTCACCACTATATTCTGTCCATTCGATATTTTGTCCATTCTGTATTTTGACTTCAATATTTTGGTAATTCTATATTTTGAATTCAATATTTTGTCTTGTTACCAAACAAGCAGTGTTGTGAGGGTGCAGTACTACAGAATGCCACTAGGTGTCCCTTGGGACCTCTTTTGACCAGATATGGAACTACACTCTGCAACATGACTAGGCAAAGGATATGGCACAGTGGTGAGAGCTTTCGAATTGTAAGCTGGGCATCCCAGTTCGAGCTTGCTGTTAGGATCAACATCCTGTAATAAGGGGCTGATTGTTTAATTTCCCTGAGTCCATAGCTATGTGCGCTGCGCATAGCTAGGTGCGCTATTAGTTTGTAAAGTAAGAAAGAAAATTATCAAAACACGCAGTGGCCTCAGAGGGGGATGGGAGTCTGAAGAGCAGTGTTCTGGGAGGGGTGGGTGGAGATTAAGGGATATGAACCAACCAGGAGCAGTGTTGTGGGAGTTGTGATGGGGAGGCACAGGAGATAAAGTGACAGCAAGCAAATGGTGAGTCAGAAGTTTCACTGCACAAGTAAAGAGAACAGTTAACAAGCAAAGAATGAGTCCAACTGGAAAGTTCTCTCTAAATATAAATAACATGAACAGTAAGAGCAGTAAGAATACATGTGAGAGGAACAGTCCTCACGGTAGGATACACATTTCCAAAAGGGGGGACTATTAGGTGTAGTCACCAATGAAAAGCTAGTACTTCTAGAGGATAGCAACACAATCCAATGAAAAAGATATGCGTTTCTTGAGCCCATAACCTAGATCCAGCATGTCAACAAGTCATCAATACAAGCATACTTACCATTAGGGTGTATGTATGATGAATCTTTATGTTTCTAGCTAGACCAAGAAGAAGAGAAGACTAAAAACATTTGTTTGTTTGTAGTTTATTTTATTCACACTCCTTTGCAAGGTCTGTGACAAGGCAGACAGATGAGGGGATAATTGCATTTTTCGTCCTGTGCCTTATCATTTCTACCAGGGGTAATTATACTTATTGTACAATTACTCCTGCTGAAATGGCATAGTATTTGTGCAGTGAAACATTTCAGTTTTTTTACTCCACAAAAATCTGTGTCTTGTGGAGAAACCTTCCTCCTACACCCCAACGATTTTGGAGATATTACCTTTCTATTTCCACACGAGCATGCATGCACTTCAGACCTACTGCAGGGTGGGAAGAAGTTGGAGATGACTTTGAGAATGGCCACAATTTATAGAGTTTGATGTTGTTCTAAAACTTTAAAAAAGACTCCAATATGACACCACCCCGAAAAGAGTAAGATTTACTCATAGATACAATAAAACTATCTTGAGTTAATAGTACTCAAGAATAATTTGATATAATCTTGTAACTTCACTCATATACAATGCAACTGTGCATGTAAATCAGATAGGCACGGCCCGTGCCGGGAGTTATATTGGGGCGGTGACATCAGGCAGGGGAGGGTCAGGGTGGGGGGATGTAAAATATGGGATAAGGACCATTAGAGGTAAGTATCGTAAAAAATAAATAAATCGAATTTCGTTGCCCACTCTGCATCGCCAAATGTGATGCAGCGTAGGCAACGAAATTCGTTTTATTTATTATTTTCGATACTTACCTCTATAATGGTCCTTATCCCATATTTTAAATTCCCCCACCCTGACCCTCCCCTGCCTGACGTCACCGCCCCAGTATAACGCTCAGCACGGGCCGTGCCTGAAATCAGACATACACATTCAAATGTCTTTGTTAATATGGCCTAATATAAGCAAGTCTACAGGCTAGTTTGATACAGTTAGATATGCTGAGAATATAAGCATCCGTCGCAAAATATGTGAAACTCGTGTTTATATTCTCATTTAACAAACTGGTATCTATGTCACTATGTAGTAAGGTGGATCACATCATTGGTTTGTCAATAATCAAATCAAATACAGAATTTGCATTAAAAAAGTTAATGAACATCTGGGGCAATATTATGTATTAGGGCGCACTTTCCCTGTTTGCACTTGGCGCACCTTAAAACAGGTTCACCTGTGGCAAACAGAGAAAGTGCACCCTATTACATAGAATGTGCTGCCTTCAGTGCAGCCACAAACACGTGCTACCCTTGGGGCAGCACATTCAAGTGAAATTGCTATTCTCATATTAACATGACTAGAGAATCTGGATTTCATTAAAGACATGGAGGCTGACATTAAGAGAACTAAACAATTATTTGGTTTACAGACACTTCAAGATGGAGGGCATCCATCTCTTGAGGGATTTACCTCTAGAGGGAGACTGGCTAGCAAACTAGACCTACATGATGCTTACTTCACCATTCCTATGGCCGAATCCCACCAACCCTTTCTTCAATTTGTCTAGGAAAAATCCCCTTTACCAATTTCAGGCTCTCCCCTTCGGACTCTCCTCTGACCCTTGGTGCTTCACCAAGGTCATGAGAGCTGTTGCCTCATCTCTAAGAATAAGGGGCATTAATTTAATCATTCACTTAGACGACATTCTTATAATGTCTCAAGAGCCTTCACAACTAGTGTTTCACAGTGCAGACAGCAACCCACCTGCACTTTTGAAGGGGATTAGCAATCCCCTTGAAGGCATGTGCAGTCAGCACCAGCACCCATCTTCAAGGGGATGTCTGGAGGGTCCATAGAACCCCCCTTTACCAGCTGCAGAGGGCTGTTCTCAGGAGGTGCATTGAGAGAGTACCACCTTTTCGGAGCGCACTGTCAGTGTGCATCTCGAGGGCATCTTTGACTCTGTGCCATGATGGTATTACGGCGTGGGTGCAGAGGCAAAGGGGTTCCATCATTTGCATGGGGCACGTCCTCATACACATGTGGGAACACCTCTTTGAAAATCACGGTGGCGCTCTATGTGCGCCGGGTCTATTGGTTTTACATAATGGGCCGCACAAGCGTCTGCGGCCCCTTCGGTAACACCAAAGTACCCCGGGGCGTGCAAAGCGGGTGCAAATGCCCATTGTGCCCCCAGGGCACTTTATGTAAAACAGCCTCTAGTATTTTTAAATGCAACACATTAAAAAATATTTTTTTACGATTGTAACATTATTTGATGCTCGTAAAAGTGCAAAAACAAAACTAAGGTAAAACAAGTAACTCATATAATCCATTAAATAATTCTACTCAGTTTTCAATATCATACAAGAATATGTGATCATTGAGGTCATCAGCGTTATCAAATGTTGGCACCTGCATGACTAAGTTTAGCACATTGACAATTATGAGAGCAATTTATACTGTTATTACCCTACTAAAATATCACAGAAAAGCTTAAAAACAGGTGTGAGGGTTCTTCCTCTTTTAAACCTATTTTACCCTTTATTATCCACTGAAGTATCATTTTTTCCATTTGTTTCAGACACATTTGAGGGTTACCTCATGCCACATCTAGTAACCTTACAAATACCAATAATAAAAAAGACCTGCATGTCCAGAATGTTTATGTAAAACATATAAAGTCATTTGATACCCAAGATCAGCAGTTTGCACATGTAAATGAACCATAAGCACAAATGTAACCTTTCTTAGTGCACTCCCTATACAGGTCAATTGATAGGGACAAAGTAATGCTCAGATAGAAACATTTGTTTGCAGTCTGTACCCACACTAAGTGTTGGACCTGACATACTTAGCATTATTTACCCCAACATTTTGCCTTTCATCCTCCTGTTTCTACTAACTTTGTTTTCACTGGTCTTAGGATTCTGCGCTCTTTACCACTTCTAACCCAGAGCGAAAATACTTGTATCGCAGCTCACCGTCAATGACTGCTCAATGCTGCCTGCAGGATGTAAAGACTCTGCATCTCTATACCAAGGCCAAATGATACTTTTTAGCGGACGTCACTCAGTCCTGTATCTGACCTGCACTCCATCGTGGTCAGCCTGAACTTATGACTTGGACCCGGTCTAAAGTGCCCAGATATCTGTGGTTGGGGCTTTATGTTTCTTAGCGCTTGAATTTCATAAAATATTTGACATTGCTTATCTCTAGTTCTACAAACTGGATTTTTCGCATTTTGGTGTCAACTATTTATTGAATTATACTCTGTTTTTTCTAAATTGGTGCAGGATTTTACTGCATAAATACTTTACACATTGTCTCTAAGTTAAGCCTGTCTGCTTTAGTGTTAAGCTACCAGAAGGTTAAGCACAGGTTTATTTGGGGTTTGCATGTGTTGCACGCAGACAAGATTTGTGGCTGCTGCTTGAGTAGGGTGCAACACCTCTCAAGCAGTGACCCTATTTCTCCCACTAAGGAAATACCACTTCTTGATCAGTAAACCATACATACGCTTAAGTCAGTGATATAAATTTATAACAACCTAAAGATATCGTTTTCAAAGTGCCTTAGTCCTTGTTCACTAAAATCATCCTGTCTCCAATCCTGTTTTTTGTTAATACTATTTACGCCTTTCTTATAATACCCATTAACAAGAAATCTTATTTTATCCTCTATGATCTTCAGTTTAATTTCTCTTCTGTTAAACGATTGTTACTTGCACCCAGATCTTCTCTTTATGTGTCCCTCTGGCTAACTTAACTTGATATGAGGCCTTCAAATGAAGAATGGAATCGCTTGCTGTTTTCTTACTAGAGACTCATTTCCAAGGGATCATCCTTTATACACATACGCATGTCTATAAAATCAATCACATATGTGTGACACCTCGATGTAACTTTTACTTTGGCAAGAAATTGAATGTATCATCGCATCTGATTAAAATCTGAACCCCAAATAAAAAACGTATCCAGTTACCAGAACTTCGGGATCAGTCAAAAAGAAAATGACTGCAACATTTGATGAATTACGCCGCGTAATGCAGAAAAAAGCAAATATTTGGGATTCTTTTTAAAATATCTCTTTATTAGTTTTAAATGCAGAACACCAAATGACATATCTATTTTCCTAAAGTAAGAACTACATCATCACTCAGCGAAATGTGGACATGCATGTATCAAAAAGAAACGAATCAATGAACAAAGAATGGTGAGATTAAAATTCACATATATAGTGCGTCCAGTAACAGTGATGCATGTTGGTCACACGTGATCACTATCTTAATTGGTACGAAGAGTTGGGTATTGCCCGCAGGTCTGCCATATATCCTCTGCAGTATGTCTCTTAGGCAGATGTGCTATTTTGATTTTCTGATACGAGAACAGAGTTTACCCAAAAAGAAGTTAAGGCTCATTTTATTCATTGCTGCATTTATCTTTTGGGATATGGGGTTTCAGTTTACCACGTATTGCACCATTATTTGTTCAAACACATATAGCTACTTGGTCAGTGCCTTCAATGTGAGGTGTCAAGTCATCAATTTGTTTTCCGTAATCATCCTCTTAAACACAACTGCCCTCCAATTGGGATCATTGGTGTTCGAGATGACCTCAAACTGATAACTAACAGCTTTTTGACTGATAGCATTGTTAAATCAATTAATTTTAAGAGTCACCCATCAGCTTTATGTCTTATCATCAACCCAACGTAACATGTGAGTTGTGAAAGGTTTGCAACTAATAACCAGAGAATTGATTAACTCATTCACCTCCCTTAAATATGCCACTAGGCCCTGACATTTTCACACTTTGTGGAAGAAGTTTGTAGCACCATAATGGAGCGTCTGAAACATCTGATACCTGCTGTGCAAGTGACTGTGTGTGCGATAGGTGCGCTGAACAGGATTCAAATGTATTGGCTGAAAGCGAGCATTCCTGGAAACCCTAGTTCTCAAAATATCTCTGCACAAGTCTGAGTCCCACAGCATGTTCAAAGACTCTGGTTCTACTGGCTCCACCTCTCTAAGCGCTTTATATGGCTTTGTACATCATCGCAACAACATCTGACATCAATGCTACATTTTTTTCTTCTCCTACAGCTGCCTCTTTCTCTTCTTTTTCAAGCCCCTTTTCCTCTTTCTGAATTCTCTCTGCACTCAGACTCTAGTTGGTTGGAATTTCGTATGATCTAGGAATAGGATGTTCATTCTTAGGAATCGAGGGCAGGACATAATGCTTCTCCTGTTGTTACATTACCATTGCTTTGGTGAAGTGCATATCCTCTGCTTTTGCCTTATTTAGTTTCACTTTTCGATTTTTCTCTTATTCTGGGCTCTTCTCTTTATTTTTCAATTATGCCATTGTTCTACCTCTAACTAAAAAACCTACTCTAGATCTCAATGGGCTCTCTGATTTTTGACCTATTTAAATGCTTCCCTTTCTTTCTATGTTACTGGACCATATTGGGCCTGATTCACTATGGTAAACTTAGACTTTTGTGTAAATTTAGGATTGTTTCGCTATTCACAAAGGAGTTTTCCTAGCAGTATCTTTGCAAGTGCGGAGTCTATGCACATCAAAAGATAACACTGTTCTATTGTCTTATTTATGGAGACCAACAATCATAAAGAGACTACTATTAAAATACCTTTGTAAATAGCAAAAAATTGAATAAAGCTCATTACATTTTCTCAACACTTTTCTCCAAGCTAATAGTTTCATCCTGGTCACTCAACTAAGTTTGCACTTCCATCTCCAACACTCAACTACACACTCAACACAATAAACAATCTTCTACTGCTTTTGGCAGAGCAGATGATTCCATTCATGCACATTCTCTATCAAATCTTGGAATTTTTCGTTCTGTTCTTATCTCACTGATCGCTCCTTTTGCATTTTCTGTAAAGGGGATACATATATATTCCTACTATTCTGTTCTCCTCTGCGTTTCACACGGCTCGGTTCTTGGCCCATTATTGCTTTCCTTATGTACTATTTCGATAGCTCTGATGTTTGCTGTCTTTGGCTTTTATTCACATGTCTATGCTGATAACTCTCAGGTCCATTTCTCATTTTGCTTTTTACGTTTTCTCTTTGTAATTAGAGCCCTGCTTGTCTTTCTGCCTTTGAAAACGGGATGCCATTGAGTTTCTTAAAATGGAACCCTAGGAATATTGAGATTCTCATTTTTCCTGCCACGCCAGCTATATTTCCTCTCCCTCTGATTTATTTTTCTTCTATTCCTATCTCATGTAATCCTTGATTATGAATCTTAGAAAAATCTTGGATTCAATTCTGAACTCTCATCAATTGTCAAAAATTGCTACTTGTAGCTTCATATCTTTAAAATCAAATGTGTTTTACTCTTCTCTTTACTAAAACTGCTACATCACTGTTTGCTTCTTTCTCGTATCAAGTACTATTGCGCACAATCGCTGTATTTTGTCCTCCCTAAATTTCTGCTCCTTAAGTGTCTACACTTACCAGTTCCATCTTAATTATGGTCTATAATTTCTCTATGTACGCAAACACATTCATTTTGTTCCGGATCGCAAATACAGCTTTTTGTCATTTAAATTCTGTGTACCTCCCTACACTTTTGTTCCTTCAAACTTTTCTCTTTTTAATGGATTCATCTTCTAATTTCAATCTGTTCTTCCTCTCTTATTCTCTTTTTTCGGAAGCTATCGAAGAAATATCTTCTCACTGTAGCAGCAAGAACCTTTTCTTGGAATAACTTTGAGGACACCACGTTTTTCCATTGATCATTGTATCATTTGATATTTCATTTTGAAATTGCCTTGGATAAAGGCACTATAATATATAAATATGATTCAGTGACCAATTTCTATGCTCCCCCCAGGTTTGGCATTGAATGGAAAACATATTAATATAAGGGGCCCCTGATTTAAAGGAGAGCAGGAACAGGGGAAAATAACCATGCAAATGACTGACAGTCCACATCCCCTTAGAGATACAATAAATCAAACATTCTTCTTCATATTTGTCATAATTTATGTGTATTCCAATATATCATATTTTAAATAATACATTTCAAATGGTGTAGGCAACAACATAATAAAACCATGTATCACTATCCATTTCTCAATATTGTGCCTTGATTTCATACACTGCCTACACTGTTCACAACTCATGTACTCCACTCAGACCATGCTAAAACAAACAAATATCTCAATATGTGGATAATTTCATTCGGGGTGTTCCACAGTAAAAAAACTTCTATTCAATAGAGAATAAAAAACACATACCAGATATTATAATGATTATTATTTATGCAATATTGGGTGCCTCTCATTAATTGCATACATATACATTATTTAAGTTCACTTTTATTTCTTGATATCCTCCTTATAAGTGCTGTGATAACCACCATTATCGTTATTCAGTCAGTGTTCTATATTGAGTCCATGCATGGAGATATGTGTTTGATGTTAGCATGTTGCGTACAAATTAAGAAGGATGTTTGATTTATTATATCTCTCAGGGAAGCTGGGCTGTCAGTCATCTGCTCTTGAATGGAAAGCTGCACGCTAATGTGCAAGCGAGACATGAGCCATAAATTGCCCAATTCCTACCCAAGATCAGAGAAGAATGGAACTTTCTGTTGACATATACCCCTCTCACACGTATAACACCCGCCTGTGCCCAAGCCACTTGGTGCGCATCACAAGCTACCAGGCCAAATGCACAATTCCAAATCTTATGCACATTCTGCCTTTAATGTTGTCTTCCTAGGGCTACCAGCCCAACAATTTTTAGACATATGCAATAATTTAGATCTTCTGTGTCCAAGTCTACCAGTTCCCAAACAAATACTGGTTCCGTCTGTCCAGTTCCTACTGTATGTATGATTCTGGGCATATCAATATGATTATTCTAACATCACCCTATATATCAGCCACTGTACCTTAACAGCCAAGTAATACACCTGAAAATCCTTTAAACACTCTGGAAAATTTGATGAGAACCACATTCAAGAGATTCCCAACTTAAACATGTTTTAAAATCAGCATAACATTCGGTACAAACACTTTGAACAGCAGGATATATGATGTTCTAGTACCCGAAAAGATTCTTTAAATGTTACAGCTGTGTATGTTTTAACAGTATTGCAAAAGATTGCAATAAAATGTATGGTGTTCTACTGAGAATTTTTATGTGTGATAATCAATATGTAAGTGTCCCCGTTCTGAACAGATTGTAAGATCTCAAGCAGGAAACCAACTCAACCACTTACCAATCTCGTGTATACCAAATCTGAGGGCCCTCAATAAATATATAAATAAAACTTTACGAAAGTTTAGACAAAGGGGTAATGAAACTACTCTACAAAAAACTCTTGCACAATTAAAAGCAACAAAGAAGAAAATTATCTGGCAAGCAAAAAGGGAAGCAGAAGAAACTTTGTGGGCTTAGGGCCATATGAATCAAGGTAACAATTTGCGATTCTGAATTTGCGATTTTTACTGAATCACAGATTCAGAATCGCAAATCGGTATGTATGAAACAAATCGCAAATAAATTGCGATTCTGTAAAAATCGCTATTTATCTGCGAGAACCCAAAAAGCGATTCCTTAAAACCAGGAATTCGCAAATTTGCGATTCTATAACGGGAAAAATCCCAAATTTGCGAATTTTGCTTATCAGCCAATCGGAAACTTTGGTGCAGCTTGATGACATCACTACCAGGAAGTGCCTGACTACCGATGCTGCAACAGAGTTGCTGAGTGAGAGTCACAATGAGGGAGAGAGGGAGAGTGAACAGTGCTACTGAATAACCATGGGTGAAAGTGGAAACACGCCCATGCCTGAAACACAGCAGCAGCAGCAGCAGCAGCAGCAGTAGCAGGGGGGAGAATGTGCTAGAAAAAAAACTAAAATTCTCAGAGGCTGAACTGGAGACATTGATCCAGGAGATGGTGCCAAATCATGATTTACTGTTTGGCAAGAATTCCCTGAAGGTGCCAGAGACCCGTAAAAGGCACATTTGGGCTCACATACAGGGAAAAGTGAACGCACTGGGAGTGACACACCAGAGTGTGGATGTACTACGAAAGCGCTGGTACGACCTGCGCCAGCGCTCCAAAGAGAAGCTAGCTGCCAGGCTGGAGCAGTCACGGCACACCGGTGGAGGGACCTCAACTGTGCCGGACTGCACACCTCTGGAGGAACTTGTGGAGGGTACCCTGCTACCAGAAAGCATGACGGGCGAGGCTGACCTAGACAGCTCAGATCAACCAGCATCTAGACCAGGTAAGAAGCATGCCATCATACCCCTAACATCCCCCAGACTCCCCCCAGCAGCGACCTAGGGTCAGGGAAAACAAATTTCAGGCCAGAGCAGGTACACAGCCAGACACATCAATGCATCTTGGGAGATGTAGTCACATGAAATTTAAAGTTGTGTTTATCAGCCACCCTAGTCAAATATTGCATGTGCAGGTCAGAAAAGGGAAATAAAAATTAATGTAATCCCAAACTGTGAAATATTTTATTTTCACATTGCAAATGAGTACAGTTAATAAATGTGTGCTGTTCTGTCCACAGCACCATCTACGACACAGCCTACAGGCAGTGGGACAGTGACCGAAAGTCCAGACTCTGGAGACGCAAGGCAGGAGCAAGAAACAGATGGGGAGGCAAGCCCTGTCAATCCTCGCAAAAAACAGAGGAGACACATAGTTAGACCACTACCACCAATGGAGGACGAGGCAGAGGACAGCAATGGAAATTTGCACTCTGAAGACACACAGCCACTGCAAGAGTCCCGTCCACAAGACAGCCAAGTCCCACAAGGCACAGCCAGGTTCAGACATCGCACGACCAACAGTTTTGGAGATCAGGGTGATGAATCTGTGTTTGCCGGCCTGGAATTGAATATGCTGCAGGTGCAGCGCCTACAAGCGAAAAACATTAAGGCATTACAACGAGAGGTGAGGGCAGGGCTCAGGGGAAAACAAGGTGAACTGAGGGATGCCATGCATGCGCTTTGTGGTGAGCTGCGCACAGAACGTGCTACTAGGCGCCGAGAGCTGGAGCGCATGGACCGATATACACAGGCCATCACCCGCTTGGCCTCTGCCACTAACATCCAGACCAGGAGCAGCATTGTAATGCAGCAGGACTTTGCCCATGGCATCCAGGAGATCGCTACAGCAGTTGTGCAGGCAACATCTGCTCTTGACGAGCAACGGGCAGTCCGTACTACCGGCCCTGGAGTACTAACTCCCAGTGAAGAGGACGCACAGTCTGTGAGGAGCAGCAACACCCCACCACCCATCATGGAGAGGCGCCGTAGTGGCAGGAACAATAGGCCTGCTACGTACAATTAGGATTACGCGGTTCAACAACCAGTAGGGGCCTTAGCTAGGCTGCGCCGCATATGCGGGGTTCATTGTGAAAGCATTGGGAGAGTTCAACTACAGACTTGACTCTGCAATCACTCCTGTGTAATTGTAGCACTATGAGAAAAACATGTGCATGATAATAGGAGTGTGACTAGTTGGCATGAAGGACGTGTGGCATTATTTCTCCTGCAATTAAGGAATTAAAACACAGTAACACACATAAGATTGTTCACTGTCTTTATTTTTTACCTAGAAGTAGTTGCGCGTAATCTCATCACACCTCTGGCGCCCAGCTGCAGCACCAGCTACACCAGCTGCCATGCGTCCAGGTCCAGGACCCTCCACGTCAGAGGATTCAGATTCACTCAGCTCCACTGGTGTGCCTTTCCTGGTGGCGATGTTGTGCAGCATAGCACATGCTACCACTATCTTGCGACATGTTTGTGGGCTGTATTGGAGTACACCTCCACTTTTATGTATGCATCGGAATCTGCTCTTCAGTATCCCAAATGTGCGTTCAATGGTGCCTCTTGTCGAAATGTGTGCTCGGTTATATCGCCGCTCCCCAGCATTAGCAGGATTCAGGTAGGGTGTCATGATGAAATCCCGGACTGCATAAGCACTGTCACCTGTGGGTTGAAATGTCAATGGTTAGTCACTGAACTGCACTTGGTAGTCAGTAGAAATGTGCCCTATGTTTAAATGCATTTACCTAGTAGGTATCCCTCGCCAAAATCACCTCTTGAGAGTCTATGGTATAGCCCACTGTGACGGAAGATGAAAGCGACATGTGTGCTGCCTGGATACTTTGCTACTATGTCAGTGATGATGTTTTTGGCATCATACATCACCTGACTGTTTAGTGAATGGTAGCATTTCCGGTTCCTGAATACGTACTCATTGTTTGAGGGGGGGGGGATAGTGCAACATGTGTCCCATCTATGCATCCTATGACGTGGGGGAATTGGGCAATTTGGTTAAAGTCCTGCTTGATCTTGGCTACTTCCTGTGGGGTGCTGGGGAAGTTAATGTGGTGTTGCATCCTTTGTGCCATGGCATCGAGGAACGCATGGAAAAAGCGCGAAAGGGCACTTTGTGATCCCTCCTTCTGAGGCTATCACACCCTGAAAACTACCTGAGGCCAGCAGGTGTAGTGAACACAGGACCTGGATGTGAGTGGATATGGCTTGTGTCCTGCGTGTGGGGTGTTCAAGATAGGTTCTGAGTTCTTCAATTAAATCTATTATACTGTCTTCCTCCAGTCTGTAGTGGTTGTGGATGTCCTCCTCAGTACGCTGGTAGATGGTGAGGCGCGCACGGAATATCCTCTCCTGGCGTCTCCTCCTCTGCGCAGCAGCTCTAAGTCGCATCCTCCTGGCTATCACGTAAAGCCCCGCCATTTTTGAAAAGGGTCTGTTGCATTCTGGTACTCCTTATATAGTTTGCACCTGGTTGCCACCTGCTCCCACTTGGTGGTAATTGCGATTCTGTATTTTGCGAAATTTTGAAAATCGCTAATTGCGATTTTTTCATACATTTCATTGCGATTTTTTTTGCGATTTCCCGTTTGCGATTTTCGCACAATGCGAATTCGCAAAAATAGGTAATCGCAGAAAAATCGCAAAATTTGTCATTCTCGCAATTTTAGGGATCGCATTTTTAGCGATTCCTTCTTTAGCACGATATTTTCCTACATACATGCCATTTTGCTAATTCGCATTCGCAAACGCAGAAATTCTGCGAATTTTGGCGTTTGCGACTGCGATTTAGCTTGATACATATGGCCCTAAGTTCCTGTTTGACGCAAAGACAAATCAAAGCTCAAAATTTTGGCGAACAATAAATAATTTAGGCAAAACGCACATGCAGGGCATCAATTCCCACCTAACAGAGGAAACTTGGGCAGGCCACCTCCACAATCACTTTAACCCAAGAGGGGAAAGCACCAGTACAGTACACCCAGGGTCAGGACACCCTGACAAGCTGAGCACCCATGGAAACATCAGCAGGAGGTCCATAAGAGAACTGCACTTCACAAGTTTGAAGATTGAAAACCGAGTAGCCAAAGGCAGGCCAGAGGGGGCACCTGGCCCCAACGGTATCCCTCAATATTGTTTAAAACTGATCCGAACTACTGAGCAGCTGCATTATTACAAGTGTTCAACTCCATAGAAGAAGGGGCTGGCATCCCAGACTCCTGGAAAGGCTCCATAATATCTCCAATCTATAAGAAGGGAGAGAAGAATAAACCTACTAGCTACAGACTTTTTGATGTCAAGGCGAAATACTATGCCGGTCTCCTTTTGGACGAACTAACAGCATGGGCAAATGAACAATACCTCATCCCCATAAATCACACAGGCTTCTCTAAAGGCACTGGGACCATCACAAATCTACTTGCCCTGACGCTATTGATGGACGGTGCCAAAGCAGCAAATCTCCCCCTATTTTTCTACTTCATCGATTATTCGGCTGCTTTCGACAGTATAAACAGGCAGAAGCTGTGGGCTAAACTAGCAAAGATGGAAATTGCAGCAGAACTATTAAAACAGATAATCCATCTACATACTAATACTTGGGTTCAAATAAAACTAGGAACCGGAGAATATCTGTCAAGGAGAATACCAACATCTAGCGGACTGAAGCAGGGCTTCGTGCTGGCTCCCATGCTTTTTAACCTGTTTATGGCAGACCTTTATACAGAATTAAACAACAGCACTTCTCATGCACCGAGGTTAGGCGGGCTGTCACTCTCTAACTTACTGTATGCTGATGACGTCGTCTTAATAAGCCAAACTCCAATTGGGCTTCAGCACTTGCTAAATACAACTGCCAATCATGCTGCATCTAATGGTTTAACCATCAACCTAGATAAGTAAAAAATCACGTGGTTTAACCCGAAAAGAATACAACCGGGTTTCACTGGAACCTGGCAGGTGCGCCTATGGAAGCCGTGTCAGAATACAAATACCTTGGGGTGATACTTGATAAGAAAGGTACCTTCAAGCCACAAAAAGAAGCCATAAAACGGAGAGGAAATTCCATAGTGGTAGCTCTAAAATCTCTGAAACATAAAACTGCGGGCCAAGCTTTTACCCCTTACTACAAGTACTACAAGCAAAGTTAATTCCAGCTATTACATACGGAAGCAAATGCCTCAGGGGAAAAGATGAAGAGACTTTGGAACAAACTGTGCTAAGAGCAGCAAGAATAATCTTTAGCCTTCCAAATTATGTATCTCCCGCGCAAATCAGGCTGGAGCTTGGCCTACAGTCACAAAAATAGCTTGCAACGCTGTTTATGTGAAATGCTGGTTTAGGATTAGAAGCTCTGATATCTGCCCTCTGAATTTCCATCTATGGAAAGAGATAAACTCAAGCAGAGCTTGCATCGCAAAGGATTACCTGACCGCATCAATAAACCGCCTAGGCCTGAAGGAACTCTGGGCAACTATGGGGACGCAGAACAGCTTTAAGTCTTTGGTAAATAAGACAGTAAAAAATCTATCAGTACTTGAAGACAAAGAATCGCTCAGGAGAAGGTCCCATGGTTGGTGCGTGCTGCAGAGCTATACAACTCCTGGCCCTCAAGACTACCTGCGTGCGGGCTTCCGCAGGAGGCTAAAAGATAAATACCTCTAGTTTCGATTGGGAATTCTTCCTGTCCTCCCACATTTGCCACCATAGAAGCGAACCGCAGAATAAACTGAGTGCCGCCTCTGCGGGGAAGCTGAAAAGAGCATCATGCATCTACTATGCATTTGCCACGCTCTGGACTTTAACACCAAGAGGATAAGAACCTGCAGGCAAGCAGTGAAGGCTTGCTTTGGTGGAGGAGACATACAGCTGGCATACCGGTTTGTACAATTTATGTTGGCGGCAGAGGATGAAAATGAAGAGACCTGGCACACCATAAAACAGCTCTAAAATAGGGGATTACCCTGTCTGGTCCCGAGATCGGCCTCTTCTTTTTTAAAACGGGGAAATGCCTGACATATTAAAGTTCTCCTTCGTCGCCTTGAAAACTACAGGGCTTTGGAAAGGCCCAAGGTCAAGAAGGACCAGTAGTATCTATATCATAAAATGTAAACAAACCTGATAAATGCAACTATTAATTCTGTGACTTTTAAATATAAATGCAATTCTTAAACTCTTTTAATCTAGGTTTTTATATCTCAACTTTTGGACTAAGGATTGACTAAAGCACACTTGTTGATATAGATATTCAACAATTTATTAATACTGCTCTTAAGATTTCGGTGGTGTTCTCAGCTGAGCTAGTAATAACTGGGTGTGAAAATGACTGTTTGCTTACTAGACCAGCCTATGAATCCGCTTTTCTGTGTATTGTTATGTCTTTAATCTGTTTAAGTATAACTTCTGAATGGATTAACCCTATTCCCCCTACTTTTGTTAATTGGAGAGCAAGGATTTTAGCCCTCCATAACCTGGAATCAGCGGTGTTTCAAAGAGGGGGTAAGAGGAGGGGTGAGAGGGGCCTGAAAATATGGGCACCATTTACACAATGGTTGAATAACTGAACGCCTTAGTGTGGGTTTATTCTTTCTTTTTTCTTTTTTTTTCTCTTTTCCTTGTGTGTTTTATGGTGTACCTGACCCTCGTTCCCCTCAGTGATATTTCAAAGCCTAGATAGGCCTTGGATTATTTATGATGAATTATTAGTGAAAGCTCAGAGACACAATCGAAGCTCTAGATATGCAGAGGTTTGGTTCTGAAGCAGTGAATGCCAATTAATAGCTTTTAATGCCGGACATGTTGTTGGATACTCTTTTGTAACTGTGTATTATCTTGAAAATGAATGTGAGACATACATTCCATAAAAGAAACACTAATGAAATATGCCACAAACTGGGCCACATTTACCAAAGAGTCACCCACTGCAGAGCAGCGGTTAAAAATGCTGCACTGTGTTGCGTGAGGAGAGAGCAGGAGACCGCCATATCTACAGAGATATGCCACTCTCTTCCCCTCAGCTCACTCAGAATTCTTCTGCTGAGCGCAATGCAGGGTGCATCGGATGCACTCAACAGGCGCACTGCTGACGCATCAAAGGCAAGCCCATCCACACCTGGAACGTGCCCAGTACCACACCTGGCTTTCCCACCTCCACAAAGATACACCATCTCCAAGCTCTACACCCTCGACCCCAGATGCTGCAACAAGCAATGCCACTGTGGTGACCCATGCTCCACGGTAGGACCTTTCACATGCACCCACTGCCACTTCACCTGCCACTGCACATACACCACCACACTGACCAGATCCACCCCAAACACACCACAGACACCAGATGAACAAAAAAACAACTTGCATGCGCTCTTTTCAACACACGCTCACTATGCAAGCATTCCACTGAATTATGGGTCCTCATCACCACCTTCGCACCTAACATTATCTTCCTCACTGAGACCTGGCTCAAACCCACATCCACCCCATGCATTGGCACTGCAATCCCCATCAGATATAAAATCACCCACAAGTACCACTCCAACAAGCCGGTAGGAGGAACAGCCATCATCCACAAAGAGACCATACAGTGTACCACCACCACCGAAAATACCACCACCCCATCAACATCTCAGCTTCAAGTTCCACACAGATGACAAGACAACCATCAGAGGCTCCCTTGCACACTGACCCCCAGGCCCGCGCTCCAGCTTCTGCAACAGCATTGCAGACTTTGTTGCGCCCACTAGCCTTAAACCCCAAGGACCATATCTTCTTCGGCTACCTGTATTTCTACATATATGACCCCAACATCAAATGCACACCTACGCACATCACAGGACACACACTGGACCCAATTTTCTCCTCCGGCAGCCACGTCAAATACAGCCATGTCAAAGAACTTGCATGTGCCGATCACCCATTTGTCCACTTCAGCATCCCCAGCCACTGTACCACCACTCCAAGATGATCAACACCCCCCACCAGAGGTGGAACAAAATCTCAGACACCAGCTGGATGAATGCCCTCAACACCTCAACCCCTGCTACCACAACCAACCTCAAACAGGAAGGGAAAAACTTCAATGCCTGGATGACCAATTGTGCAGACAGCATCATCCCCATCAAGAACAACATCGAGAGAAATTCTCCAAAAAGGCCATCTGGTAAACCTAAGAACTCAGAACAGCGAAACGAGACATCAAATAGTTGGAGAGGCGAAGGCGTACTGGCAAGGACACCTCGGACAGGGCAGCCTTAAAGATATCTACCACTGACTGCTGAGGGCAACAAAGCAAACAGTCCTTGCCGCACACATCAATACCAGCACCAACAACACCAAGGAACTTTTCAACATTGTTAAGGAATTCTCCAAACCGGGGGTCCTAGTGAAAACAACACCACACCCTCACAGAAGTTGTGTGACAGCCTCACCCACTTCTTCCATGATAAGATCACAACCATAAACAGAAGCTTCAAACCCCTAACCCCCACCTGTGACCTTCCTCAACAGATATGCCACTACTGTAACCGACACAAGCCACACACTGACAACCTGGAACATCCTCTCCATCCAGGACACCACCTCCACCATGAAATCCATCCACTCTGTAGCTCCCACAGACCCATGCCTGCACCACATATTCAACCTCAGAAACCAAAGGATCGGCAAGGAACTTTTCACCCTACTCAACACCTCTTTCACCACTGAAACATTTCCGGACACCTGAAAACACGCCAAAGCCAGACTACTACTCAAAAAACCCTCCCCCAACCCCCAGCGAACAAAAAACTACCAGCCAATGTCCCTGCTCCCATTTCCAGCGAAGGTACTGGAAAAGATTCTCAACAATCAAATCATGAAACACCTGGAGCAGAACTAACTACTCAACGCCTCCAAATTTGCCTTCCTTCACGGCCACCGACGACATCCGAACCCTCCTCGACTGAGGAGAAACAGCAGCTTTGATCCTCCGCGACCTCTTGGCAGCCTTTGACACAGTATTCCAGCGAACACTGATCCAAAGAACCCACCACATTGGCATCCAAAGGGACACGCTCAGATGGATCACCTCTTTCCTTACCTCTAAACCCAAGGCGATCACGTATGGTGTCCCCTGGGACTCATCCCTCAGGGGGGCCCGGAGCCAGGGTAGAACGGACGCTAGTTGCACTGACTCCTTGCCATCAGAGCAACAAAGTGCTCTGCCCCCTTCAGCAAAAGACCTAATCTTTAGGGGTCTTTCACCTCGGGATCATTCAACCCGGGGCGTTCAACTGCTTCTGGTTATCAGTTGCGAATCGCGGAACCAGGTTTGCGATAGTGCCAAAGCACCTTTTTATTACTCTCTTGGTCCTGATGAAGTGCCACCAGACCCGTTAGGGGCTATCTTGGCATGACACAGGTCGACCCTATACACCACACTAGCACTGTAGGATAATTACATCCAGCTAGGGCCCATTATTTTTATTCAGGCTAGTGCCCCTGGTAATAAACATATTTAGTTTAGCCTGCCCTAGACCTTTTTTAACCCACACATTCACCGCACCACCCAGCCCACACACCCGCACTCACCCTAAGGCTTCATCTGCAAAAAGACCTTCGCCAAAGAGCCCCTTCATGGGTGCCCGTCGGGCATTGCAGCGCCCGCCTGATGAGGAGCAAGCCCAATGATGAAGCATGACATCCTTTGGGGTGTGTGAGGGCACTTTTTAGAAAATGCCTTCTTTCCCTCCTACCCTTAGGAACTGCACACTCCCTTTGTTACTCATCCTTCAGCCCCACACTTTTCAATACATATATGACCCCACTGACCAACATCATCAGATCCCACTGTCTCAACATAATTTCCTACACAGACGACACCCAACTCATCCTCTCACTCACCGATGAGCCCACCACCACCAGAACCAACTTCCTGAGATACATGGCAAACAATGCCAACTGAATGAAGAACATCTGCCTATAGCAGCTGGACACAGACAAGGTGGAAGTACAGATCTTTGGAAACAGCAGCAACACATTGAATGACTCCTGGTGGCCATCATATCTAGGGTCCATTCCCTCCAACCGCGCCAGAAACTCCAAATCATCATTGACAACAAGCTCACCATCTCCTTTGCCTGCTTTCTCAATCTGTGGATGCTACATAAGATCTTCAAGTGGCTATCCCAACTGAGGAGATGCACCATGACACAAGCCCTCATCACCAGCCGACTGGACTACGACAATGCCCTCTACATAGGAATCAGCACACACCTTCTACAGAGACTTCAGACCATACAGAACACCAAAGCCAGACTCATCCTGGGCCTTCCCCGACGAATCCATATCACACCCCACCTCAGGAAACTGCCCTGGCTCCACACACAGAAGAGATGCCAATTCGCACTGCTGACCATGCACACAAGGTGCTACACAACCAAGGACTCGCTTACATTAACCACTGGTTGAACTTCCACCAACCATTGAGAAGATTACTCTCTGCCTCCATTTCACTGGCCCATACTCCCCACATCTACTGAAGCAAAGTGGAGGACACTCCTTCTCCCACATCGCAGCAACCTGGAACAGCCTCCCCACGCACCTCCGGACCATCACCTCAAGGCAGAAACAATGACCATCATTGATACCCTTCGGTATGCTTAGATTTTGTCATTATTTCTGAAAAAATTCATCTCACCTAACATGTGTACTGAGTAAAGGGAATCTGTAAACAAACTAATCAACCCATGATTCCATCTTTTGAATGATGATGATAATAATACTCATATAGCGAGGAAAAAACACAACTATTCAGACAAAATACAAAAAGCATGCACTTTACTATTTTGTGACATGTTTCATGCTGTAATAAAGTAAAAATCTAAAATATAGATTTAAGTAGGTCCTTTATTGGAGAGCATCCCATCCATAGATTATGCAACATCCAGATCCAGCTGCAACTGAACTCATTGAATTACATAACCTGTCACCGCAGAGCTGAACGTTCTCACATTCTACATTCCTTCCTTTGCAAGATAACTTTGTCATATACCTTACACATCATTATCATGTATAATATTCATGTATATATATATTTGCTTTCTTATTTATTTGGTCGGGGATTTTTAAAACATTGTATGCCACCTTTTGATCACTTCAAGTCTATGACAGATGAGATCATTCCAGTCCAGTTGGTTTGAGTAGGTAACCAAATCCAATGTTCTTCAGATATTAACCCTGTCCTGTGTTGAGTGCAGGTAAAGGTAAGTATGATCCGTTTTTGCAATTCCAGAGTTTTAGTGCTTGAACCACCTGTATTGTACCTCCATTTAACATGAATGTTCATGGGCATACAATGAGACTAGGTGATTGACTGGCCAAAGTGAACTGTTAGTTTCTGCTGGTACTCACTACGATAAATACATTAGTTTGCCTTTTGATTAATTTGTGCAAAGCAGTTTGTGGTTACACAACCCACACACTTAATACTTAGGCATATGTTTGTGAATTGATGGTGCATGTCTTGCATTTACACCCTTTTAAGGAAAGGCTTTATGCATTAAGGGTTGCAATAACAACTTAAATAAAGTCTAGTTGAATTTGAAGACTTTAAGATTAAGGGAAGTGAAGATTTCACCTAAGAACCTGGATTTATTTATTTATTTAAATAGTTTTATATAGTTCTGGCTAGACCAGGAGGTATCAGAGCACTTTACATGAGAAGCAACAATGTAACAGACAACGTTCCACAATTATACAATAAATCCCAAAAAATAGGCAATACAATTAGGAGAGGAGAGAAAGGAGAGAGAAAAGTAGTGGAGGGGGCATGGGAGGTGAGAAAGGGAGGATAGGGGAAGAGACAATACAGAGAGACAAAAAGAAGTCTGTCTAAATACCCACTGGGTAGGTCAAGACCGAGGAGGGAATCCACGGCCCATCTCCCCTATAGCTAAACCAGGTAGCTCCATTGGGTATCAGACAAAAAAGTTCAGTCTCAATATATTGAGAGAGGGGAGAAGGAGAGACATAAAGAGAAGGAGGATGCGGGAGGAGATGTCAGGAGGGACGAAAGGAAGTGCAGCAATATGGTTTAAACAGTATAACAGAAAGAGATCAACAATTACACATTACATCAAACAATCAGCAATACATTAGGAGAGGAATGAAAGGAGAGAGAAGTGGGGGGTAGGGGAGGTGAGAAAGTGAGGATAAGGGAAGAGACAACCATAGAGGAGGGAGGAAGTCTGTCTAAAGACCGACTGGGTAGGTGACGACCAAGGAGGGAATCCACGGTCCATCTCCCCTATAACTAAACCAGGTAGCTCCATCGGGCATCAGGCAAAATAGTTTAGTCTCAATACATTGAGAGAGGAGAGAAGGAGAGATATAAATAGAGGGAGGAAGCGGGAAGAGACAACAGGAGAGACGAAAGGAAGTCTGGCTAAAGACCGTCTGGGTAGGTGACGTCCAAGGAGGGAATCCCCAACCTGTCTCCTCTATAGCTAAACCAGGTAGCTCCATCGGGCATCAGACAAAATAGTTCGATCTCAAGTGTCAAGGGAAGAGGTTCGCAGAAAAACAGGATGGTGAGGGTAAAGGTTAGTAGCAGGAAAGAGGAGAGGAGTAGAGCGGGGAGGGGTAGGGGGTAGGTAGTTCAGTAAAAGTTCCTATGGATCTGCTGCGAGGCATTCAAAAAGCAGGTCCATTTCTTCGCAGGTGCCATCTTGAGGTTAAAACGCTGGGTGATAATTATGCGAGACGTCTTATGTTGCTATGACCTGTAGGAACGGCGGCCACAGCATCAGACGCTCCCGACCATTCGATGTCCGGGGACAAGAAAAATCCAAATAATGTCCAGGGACAAGTAAAATTTTTGCTAATAATTCTGATTAGTTCTAATTTAGAGTTGTGGGGAATATGGAGTTTTTCTTGTTAACGAGCTTGTTCTTTCCATTCTGCTGGGCTATTGATCAAGGCTTGTGTGTATGCGTGTGGTGCCGCTCCTTTTTTTCCCCCCATGTCGTCGCTACCGTCAGCGAGTCAGTGACCGGACCCGCTTTCCTTTTCAGCCCACCTGAGACTCTGCAGCGGTGTATGGGGCATCTGGCAGGATTAGCGCCATGTTTTGTGCTTGGTGACACTCCCACTTCGACCTGTACTGTTGCGGAACGCTTCTCGCGCTACAGGCTAGGTGTGAGATTATTGCGGTTGTTATCCTGGTCCAGCGCACAAAAAACTGCAATCGTTGGTCTTTTTTTTTTTTCAAATCTGGGGCGGGGTGGTTCTGTTCTACCGCCTGTGTGCTGTGTTATCGTACGGCTAGTCCTCAGTCCTCTCTTTTGTTGTTCCCGGACACTTGTGGGGCAGATTATTAGTCCTTTGTCTGTTTTCGTGTTTCTTCCTCCATCTTATCCCTTCATTGGTTTCGCTTTTGTTTGCTCCATCTTAGAGAGCCCTAGTACTGCTTGCAGGTATTGATTCCAGTTTGTGGTCTTGCCTCACTAATTGTGCGCTATGCTATGCATTAGAAATCTCCGCTTTCGTCCTCCCCGGTTGGTCGTGCTTACTCAGCACAAGCTGCTGCATTTGGGGTTACGATCGTCTTAGTGCAGCATTGTGACCGACATCTTGGTAAAGGTCTGCTACCAGCAGGATCGCTCTTGGGATGCCACGCACTTTAAAGTATTTTTTTTCCCCCTTTTCTGAGCGTGTTTATCAGCTATGGGTCGGCAGCATCGCAGGGGGCTGGTGTTCCGATATCCAGCAGTTTTACCGGACTGGGCAGTGACAACAATCGAATTAGACAAATTCTGAAACTTGATGTTTACAATATGTTTCAAACAATTGAAGCGATTTAAAGATGTATTTGCTTAATTAAGAACAAGCATCAGTTAGTGAAAATCGATGGCGCCTTGGTACACTACATATTCTCAATGTTTCGTTCCATATTTTGTCTTTCTTTTGCCTATTTTGAAGATAACTCCTGTTACACAGGACATAACACATTTGATCCATTAGTAATGATATTAGTACAATTTAAAGGCTAATGAAAACTTTGAAACAGCTTCTTTTGCACTTTCCCTTCTTTACTATCAAGTCCATTTCCTATTCTTCTTCAGTTTTGAGAGTGAGGTATAAGTTCAACAAAATATTTTTTGGATGTTTCTTTCATTTTCTTTGAAAATATCACAACAAGGCGCTAAGGTGTGAAAATTGACAGAATTACAATAATTTGGCTAACTGCCCGAAATTTTTATTAATAAACTTTGGGTGTGGGTTGACAATTATTTAACTTTGCGTTTGGGTTCTCTTCTAAGTGACCCCTAACGTCTTCTTTGTCTCTTTAGGATCTTATACACAGTGCTTAATTGATAAGAAAAGAAGGAGAAAAGCACAAGGTAGTTCAGGTGAGGCCACTGCATCATGCACATCCTCCCAGCGCTGTCAAATGCCTATGCCACTGTTACCGTCACATTTCAACAAAAGTGACAATTTGGATTATTCCATGTCACCAAAGCCTTAAAATTACCAACATGGTTTAGTGGTATTTTAATTTCAGTGTATATTGAAGTTTTCTTATTTTTGAAGCTCTGCTGATGTGCTTTCCTCATAAATATACCGATGGCGCCACCATGTGGTGGACTGTCAGAAATAAGTGCTGGTGTTAAGAAACAAGTTCTGGTGACAAGTACCTCAAACACTGGCACAAATTAAGCAATGCTAACACTAGTAGATTTGTTTGTGTTCTTGGACGTTGCACCACAAAGGCCTTAGTTAATCAGTGTCCTGTCTCCTCTGCCCTCTGCAAACAAATCAGGGACATATTGCTATTTTTTAGATCCTTGTTCTCTCATGGAACTCATTGTACCAGGTTTGGTAGTACTATACAGCTCCTAAATAACTTTGACGTTTTATTTTTAGAGAACCCTTAAACCTTTGTGGAAATCCATATAATCCTGATTATCCAGTGCCCCCTTGAAGGTTTCCTTCTTCATTATTCAAGGTAATTTGTCGTTCTTGTCTGAGCCACTTAAACTTTGATATTGTCTGTCACAGGTTGCATTGTTATTCTTCAGGTCACAACGAGTGGTGCATATAGTATTGTGCCTTTCCCTTGGCTTTTAATGCTGGGCATTTTTTGTCGTTGGCTATGTGACCACTATTGCCACAACTGAAGCATTTTCTTTGAAAACTAAATTTCTTACTCAGAGTTGAATTAATACCACTTGGATTGACATTTTTCTTGTAGCTTTTCACGTAAGAGGTCTTAACTTTTTGTATACTACTACCTTTATTTTCTTGTTTTGTTATTATCTCTACGCACTTTAATGAGTGTTCAATCTGTTTGGCTATGCTAACTACTTCATCTAGAGTGGGATCGTCTTTCTGCCATATATCATCTCTTACTTTCTGAATGTTGCATCCAAGCATGAATTGGTCTCTAATTCTCTCCTCAATCAAAGCATCAAATGTTCAAGAAGATCCTAACTTCCGCAAAGCTGTGATATAATTCTCCACAGTTTCACCCTCATTTTGCGTTCTCCGCCCAAAGCTATGCTAGGGTGTGTGGTACCAACTTAAGTGCAGAACGTAGAACTGCACGTTTGCTGCTCTGTCTAGGATCTGAAGGGCAGAAAGTATTTGATCATCTCCCAGAGATTATTGATCAAACATTGAATGAATACGAAGTGTGCATTTCAAAGTTGGATAAGCATTACTTACCTAAAGTAAGCACCATCCATGAGAGGTACCATTTTGGGTGGTAGTTTTGAAATTAAAGATATCTCATGACTGTAATTCGTTTTCTTTGGCACACACAGTTTTAATTTCGAACTTCTCCCCGCTGTCCACACTCCACTGACCAGTAAAGCACAGCAGGTTCACATAGGTCAAAGCGGACTCCTCAGTCTAAATAGCTCTAATTAGTACACGCTGTAATCCACGCCTTGTTCAGATTTACAGAAATCAATATTTCTCGCAGAATTATGAGCCAGTTCAAATTGGCAAGGATGGACCAGTCGGAGAGATTAGTTTTGAAAGTCATAAAAGCTTGACTAGAACTATAACAGGCTTAAACGCATGTGCTTTTCATTAAATTTAATGATCTAAAGTGGTCAAAATAAAGTTTTGATGATGACGATGATGAAAATAGGCAGTAACCGATACTGTGGATTCAGTGTTTCTGTATGTCGATATTTCGACTGTGGGGACTTGTTCCCTGTCTTCCTTTTCTTAAGCAGGGGCATTCCTACAATGCAGTTTCTTGATTTCAGGAATGCGCCATCCTGTGACCTATTGCTGAACACCTCATCTCATCCCACAATCAGGTCAATGGTTCCATCTTAACCTAGGAGATTTCCTTAATTAAAACATCGCTTTGATTTCAATGTTCAATCCCTCTGGCCATCTACATTTTGAATCAACATGGAAGGAGTTGACATTTAGCTAAATCAACAAATAAGATGAAACATGTTTAAATTAATGTTAAATATTTATAACACGTGCACCTACATTCTTCACATGATTCTCCTTACAAACAATTATTAGCTAAAACACAAAATAGGCGAAAGTCATTTCATGTGTTAGAAGAGTACATGAGGGAGGAATACTTACAATGAAAAACTTCCAAATGAAAGAACAAAACTGACACAAGGAATCTAGAGTGAGCAAGAAGAAAACGCAAGCCTTCTCTTCAAAACAATATGGATGATGCTAATGTAATAACTAATGTTATTACAAGCTGAGTCCTAGTAAAGGGACCATAAAAACTTCTCATCAACAATTAGCGCATATTCTCAGTAGACACTTCGAGATTTAATTCCGCCATGAACCCACAAATTACGAAAAACTTTCAGAATAACCAAAAATATGGAGAACTAATTGCTGCATAATTCAAGTAAAAAAAGACATTAGAGATCTTAAATGTGGAACATGCAGTAAAGGCATTTTTATGGCCCCATAAAAATGGATGTATTGAGTGCCTGGAAAACAATAGCAGATGTTTTCATTAACTGCAGAACATCTTCGACAGTGTTTTGCAACTCAACACTTTAGAAACGGTGACAGGAGTCCCCTGTGCACGCACGTAAAGTGAAACAACACTCCATTTGGATTTACGCTCATTTTAACACTTGTGCGGATTTACACAATTGGGGTTAGGATGATGCTTGATTAATGTGGCTGTATTGTGTAAGTGATTCCATAATACTAGATCAGCTTTGCAGAATGCGATGGACATTAACACCAACTTTTGTAAGTGAAAATTGTGTAGGAAAAATCTGAAAACATGAGTATATGTCTCATTTTGCATGCTTTTCCATTACAATGTAAAACTGACGTGGACTTTTCCAAGGGCTACTTTTCTGGCCTTCTGTTCAGAGCCACAGGAACATAATACGCTCCCATGATCTTGGAAGCACACCTTGGGCCTCATTTATGAAAAGTGACGCATCGCTGCGTGAAAACAGCGATGCGTCACTTTTCACTGCGCACTCCTTGCGACACCAATGATGCGTCATATTTAATGTATGACGCATCATGTCGCAAGGACTTACAGATACGTCAGTATTTCTGACGCATCTGTAAGCGCAAAAGTGACGCATTGCTGGAGTGTGTCACAAAAGTGACGCATCTCCAGCAATGCGTCCTTTCACATGGGGAAAGCCCCATGTGAAAGGGCTTGCGTCAGTCTTACGCCTGCTGTGAGGCAGGCGCAAGATTTTGACGCAACAGCATCCTAAAAGTGACGCAGTGAAATCTCATAGATTTCACTGCGTCACTATTACGAGGCTTTTTGCGGGGGAACGCCCCCTCTGCATACATTATACCTGACGCAGGTATAATGTGGCGCGGGGGTTTAAAAAGTGACGCATCTACCTAGATGCGTCACTTTTTAAATATGGCGCAACAAGGCGCATGTTTTACGCCGCAGATGCGTCACAAAAAGTGATGCATCCGCAGCGCAAAACTGACGCAAGGCCTTATAAATGAGGCCCCTGGTCCCAACCTGAGTGAGTCTGAATTCCCCCCAGTGGTGCTCCTCCAGTCCTACACCCTTGGTGGTGGCAACAAATGTGCCCAGATATCCAAAATCCAAAACTCGGGCCCTAAAACATTTTTAACTAAAAGCTACTCTAAAACCCAGGGAAGGCCGAGGCCAACCTGTGTGGTGATCCACCCAATTTGCATCGTCAGTTGGCTTGACTTCGTGGCTGCTCCTGCTACAACAAATCCTATTCAGAGGTCCTTCTCCAAAGTGATATTTGGTCTCCTGGAATCCTTGCTAGCTACAGCCTCCCGCCTCGTCCCTTTGGAGAATTTCAAATTCTATAAAAGTGACAAAGTGTGAACATAGAAATCTTCACAGCGGCTTCTACCAGTGGCTCCCGGCAATGATACTCCCTCCTTAGATATCGCCTGCACCATTGTCCCACTGAACTTTACCTTCTCGGGACCTTTTCACCATAATTTCTTCTATGTGAAAAGCTAGGTGCCGACCAGGCCCAATCCATTTCTTGTATCCGACCTGCGCTCCATCTCAGTTGGCCACATTTTTTTTACTTTGGCCTAGTCTTGTGTGACTAGAGGTCTACGGTTGGCACTTTGATCTTATAGGAGCTAGCTTTTACTACAAACTTTTTAAGTTCATAACTCCGGTCCGACTGATTAGATTTTTGTTGTTTTGGTGTCAAATATTTTATTTAATTTACTCTATTTTTCTAACTTGGTGCAGAATTTTTCTTGTGTTTTCACTTTATGAATGTGTTTGTGCTCCATAAATACTTTGCACATTGCCTCTAAGTTGAGCCTGAATGCCTTTGGTGCCAAGCTACCCGGGGTTAAGCACAGGTTACACTTTAGTGACTTTCTCCAGATTTTTCTCAAAGTTATCACCTATAACCCAACTATAGGAAAGTAGGGTCTGCTTATTATGGTTGCCCCCACTTTTTGCTTCATATTACACTGTTTTTGACTAGTCTGACTGGATTTACGACAAATAGAGTGGCATTATGCGACCAAGTGATGAACCAAGTCTAAAATGGCTGAAAATAACCCTATTGTGTTTGGTGTCAAACATTGTGGAATCATACCCCCACACTGGTAACCGGTGTTCATCCCTCAGAAACGAGCGTTGTGAGGTCCCTGGTGTTCCAGGTACCAGCCTTCTAGTCCCGGGCAGCCCAAAATGGTTGCTGCCGACCAGAGACACATTTCTGCCTACCTGCTGCTGAGCCAAGTTCGAGCAGGGGAAGGCAGAACAATAGGCATTCTGTCAATTCTGTCACAGGGAGGTGTGACCACCTCCCAGAAAGGATTTAGCATAATAGGCCTGGGTGGGTGCGCTTGACAGCGACCGAAAGTCTGCATGAGGAGCACATTTGGTGTCCCTGTGCATAGTCCAGTTCAAACCAGTCCTGGGAGCCGCTGGCTCCTGCTCTGGAATGAAACTGGACAAAGGACATGAGAGTAACCACCCCACTGTCCTGACCCTTCCCTGGGAGGGTCCCCTGAGTCCGTTCAACCCTCTCCAGTGGGTACATAAGGGCTTACCTGGCATGAGGACCCAAGATTCTACGTGGACAAGGTTCTAAACCAGAAACCACTAAACTTCAACCGTCTGGACACTGAACTTCCCTGGACTTTGTTTGGGCCCGGCTTCTTCTGTCAATCCGTCCAAAGCATCGTCTGAACCTGTGCACCATTCAGGCTCCATGTAGGACCTGTAGAGCATCAAGGACAATCAAAGATATCGCCCTTGGAGTGAAGGAGTCACTTCCCTGCAACCGCAGGCACCGTAACGCAACTGACCGGTCTGCTGATCCTGAGCTCCTGCAGACTCTGAAGGCTCCAGCAACACAGGAGGTGGGTTCCACACCCCTTGAGGTCCAAGCTGTCCTCTCACTAAGTTTGGGGACTGATTCGCTTGTAGGGGCTGCAATACTCATACCCCTGTGCGCCATGTACTTTTGCAAGTGCTTATGCTTGTTAGCATTTCCAAAACAAGTGCACTGGGCTCCAAGTAGCCCCAAACTCTGGCACCATTTCCACCAAAGAACTTTGGCCTCCTCACACTGAGTACTCCATGGCCTGATGCAGACATGTACTCTCACATTCTAACATATCTGCTCAATCTCTTCATACGAGCTCTGGATGGCAGAGTCATCACACTTGCACATGGCATACCCAAATTTACAGTTTAAACAGTCACACATGCACAAAGCATGTTTACACGGATGTGCAGCAGGCATATTACCCGACCACTGCCCCTTCCTACCAAGATTGAGATCTGGGCTTTTCGGGAGGATCGTGCTTCAAGTATTGGCGGTCACAGAGATGACTGGGTATGCCATATTTCTCTCTCAGAGATCCCGATTGAGTGAGTTTGCTATTTTTGCTCCAGGAGACATTGATGGTTTCTCATATTATTATGGAGGTTGAGTCATATACAAAAAGAGGCTTAACCCAATCCATCATGGTCCCCTTAGTTCCTGTATGTTTTCCAAACTTACTCACTGAATGGTTTTTCAACAATCCTGTTAAGGTACCTTTGGCAGGAGCCTGGTAGCTGAGACTCCATATCTCAGGGGATCATCGCCCAGACTGAAGTGAGACTTTCCAAGAACCCTGACCCACCCACGAAGTTGGTGATCCAACATTTTAGACCAATCATTTTACCAATGTACTGTTCATTGTCCAGATTTTCATTCCTATTTCATCTATGAAATCAGAAGCTGCTATAGTAATATTGGAACACTTCCTGAGCAAGGTCTAAATTTACAAATAAAATCACGCAGCGCAGTGCAGCTGCTGTGCTGCGTTGCATGAACAGGAAAGAAGAGAACATCACCATCCGTAAAAAGATGTCCGCAGATCTGTTATCACCCTGCGTTGGCGGACTTTATTCTGCCATTCACCAGCTGTTAGATTGTTTCCCCTGGTTTATATTTCCTGCATTAATAAGGATGGTTAATATGACTTTTCACAACTGATTCTGCATATGTAGGCTAAATTAACATGAATATAGCCAAAACAAATGTTATTTGCATTGTTTATGTGTATTTATTAATGTGTTTTAGTTATGCCACATTTTCCTGTTAGATGCCATCTGAGACAAGATGGATGCCATTTCTGTCCCTCACTCCTGCATACATCTTTTCCACCCAGGCTCCACATAGCACGGTCAAGCAGACTGGTGTTTGATTTCCACTGTCATGATTAAAATGCTTTCAATGAGCTTTTCTCTGTTCTTTATGACTTGAAGCATCATCTAGGTCCTTACTGCTGCCTTTCGTTGTGAATGCTAGTCCATTACTTTGCTGGAAGTTTCATTGGTCAAATGCTTCATATTAGTAAAAAAATCTCCTGATAATATCAGAATATAGGGTGCTCCTTATTTATTAAAGTAATTACGTATTTTTCCATGTGGTCTGATTTTCTTTAGTATAAGAATCGCTTGATTTTGGGGGTGAGTCAGAAGACTTTCCTGTTCTACTAGGGATGATGTCAGACTTCCTTTTTATTTTGCTTCACATTTGGGACTTAGAGTAATTTCTGAATTTGCATACTCTATGAAAATCGGATACTGGCTGAGGGGGTGAAACCCTTCTCAAGCAGCAACCACAGTTCTTCGCAGAGGGAAGTCACAAGCAATTCCTAAATAAATCTGTGCAATACTTAAAACAGTAAAAAAGTGAAAACACACCATAAAACAGATTTATAAAAAAGGTTCATTTTGAATAAATAAAGCAAGATAAAGCAACACAAATCCAATAAATTGAACTGGAGATATACCTGTGTAAAGATTTTTGTGAAAATTGCACCTAAAAGCACAAATCAACACCTGGGGATATCTGGTCGCGTAGGACCAGGACAAAGCCACATGTTTCAGCCAATTGTGATTGAGTTTGGCTAGCTACAGGGACCGAGTTATGCTTGCAGTTGAGCAGAGTGGCAGTCCTTTTAGCAGCACAGCAGTCCTTCCTGACAGAGTTACCACACGTCCAGAAGTGTACTGAAGAGTGTGTGTCTGAGGTCCAATATTTTTACTTGGTGCCCTCCCTCTGGAAGGTGGAAGACGTTTCTAGAGGTTTTCCTTTGAAGTCCTCAGGGATCCCGCCTTTCCAGTCCTGGCTCCAGACTAACTACAAGGGGTATGCAGCCCCGTGTGTCAAGGCAGAACACATCCTATTCAAGTGTAAGTAGAGTTATGCTCAGCTCCCTGCTCCCATCCTGCCAGAGATGGTCTATCCAGGCACACCTAAGCTCTGAATTGTGTGGCTGTCTAAATATTGAGTTTTTTAAATTTTGGGGCATCATTTTGCTCACACAAAACTTGGTGGCAGAGGTTGATTTCACATTAGAGAACACCCCCTTATGCCAGAGACCCCCATTAGGTTTTCTTTTGGCCATTTACTCCATCCTGTGAACTAGTGGACCTTCCGGTAGAGTTCCCAGTGTCGAAATTTTGCCAAGAAGTCTGACTTGCAGTGCTCTTCTTGAATGATTTGAAGTGTAAGTATGAATAGAGCAGCATGTTTCTGTGAGTTGTTAGTCTTACGAGGTATTTATGATGTGTTGCTGAACTTCGAGTTTGTGAGATAGATTGTTATGCTGTATGCAAAGCCTTTGGGTATGCTGTGCTTCTGGGCTCAATTGGTGGTTTGATCACTGTTGTGATAATGTATTATTTTTTGTGTGAATTCTCTTTATAAAGAATTTGTTTTACTATTGGTTGACTTTGTTATTGGATTCGTCAAAATCTAAAATCTCGAGATAATGTGTTTCACTTGTGTGCATGAGGTAGATTGTAGTGTGAGGCGGTGCATACAGATAGGCGTTTCTGATTTAACAGGCTTTCATTTTCAGGGTTGTGTGTTTAATACTGGTTTGTGTGCCATACACTGAGTGAGTGTGTTAGACAGGGTGAATTACTGCTGGATGGGAGTCTGCATGGTGTGTACTGTGCTCTAAAACTGCACCAGGAAGGGTGGGGTACTTTGTTCTTCCCTCTATGTGATTGAAAGATTTGCCCTATCTCAATTTGCTGGCTTCCTTCTTATTTAGGTTAAGCACACAAGAAATTAGTTTGTGTAAATTGGTTTAGAACAGTTTTCTCATTCAGGAAGAAGTCACACTGTGACTGATTTGTTAACCAAGGTAACAGGTTAGTCTAACTTCAAGTATTCAAACATTCATCTATCAAACATGCCCCACACCTCAGGTTTCTCTAACCCTGGGCAGAGCTCACGGAGTTGTACTCAGTGGAATTTTGCTGAGTTGCAGAAAAACTCTGCAGAATTCCACAGAGTTCGGTGAGCAGGTGGAGTACTTGAATGCCAGCCATGAGATCCACTGTTGCCTATATTGGGCAGTGCCAGAAATGCAGTCAGTGGTACAAAGGGGACTTGGCTTACCTTCAACACTTTGCTGAAAGCAAACACAGTCACCCAGCTCACTGATGATGACGGTCCCTTTCTGGCAGGGAGGTAGCACCAACCAACACAGGGACAGTCCGGGTGACCACTGACCAGTGGAGTAGAAAGAGGTCAGCAGAGGTCATCTGGCTGAGGCAACCCCTTAGTGCCAGTATCCGACCACCCAGCTCCAGCCCTCAAGGTCCCTCTGGAAAGCGCAACACTCTGATCAGACTACATCCTATCTACAGCTTTGACCTGAGGAGCTGGTCTGCGGCATTTGCGCATGGGTGGACGCTTCGTGGTGGCGGCCATCTTGGGATCAGGCAACCCTTTTGGTAACTATTAGTTGCTACTGGTGGGGTTCTCTGACCCTGGGATGGGTGTCATTGTGGCACGTTTGCTGCTCGCCCGTGCATAGACTGGCTTCCCTGGTTGAAGTGCTCATTGAGCGTGCAGGCAGCCTGGGCACAGAGGCAGTGTTGGCAGGGCAGTGAGGTTCACAGTGCAGTGAAGCCTGAGGGCTGCATTACGAATGCATCTATGTAGGCAGCAGAAAATGTGCCCAGTGCCAGTGCAGCCTACAGAAACATATGTCAGCAGCTGGCTCCAGATTAGAGAGACCATGTGAGGTTGTGACCGGATTAGTTTCTTATTGCTATTAATGAGGTTTGCCCTGACTTATTAGGCTGATTAGGCATGGCAGATGGTCCTGCACCCACACCCTCACCAACACCACACCTTAGACTAATAAATATTACAAACGGTATTCAACTTTCTTTAATTCCATAACCTTGAACATTGACATTTACAAACAAATACACAATAAAAACTACAATATAAGACTATTTTTCAGAAACATATACACAGAGTCATTGAGTACTCAATACCTTTGAGGTAAGTCTTGTCTTAATGGGGCGGGATGCTGCATTTACATAAAAACTCTTCTACCTTTAAAATTAGTCTCTGAGGCCTTCTGAGTGTGGGATTGAATTTTGTGCACAACGGCACTCATCCAGCGGGCCTTCAAACTACCTTACAATGCATTATGAAAGCAGAAGCCAACAGACCCCCGCATGGCCCCCTCCACAACTGCCCCCCATTGCTTCGACACATGTAAGGTGGTGGCCTGCCATCTCCACTCAAGTACGCTAGTGAAATCTGCTCCGCCAGTGGTAGACCGAGGTAGACCGAGGTTTTGCTCCTAACTCTTTGCTCCAAACGGAGTGTGGAGTGGCAAAACTCCACAAACTCTGTAGGCGGAGCGGAGTTTTCCAACCACCCTTAATTTTAGCCACAATATTATGGTTGCACAACGTTTCTTTAATTGATATTTTGAAAGAGGACCCAATAGGTGTTCAAATATTCCACTCCTCTCTCAAGAAACCTTCTCCCTGCCTGACTCACTATCACCAAAGCATTCTGCCATCAGGGTGATGACCTGAACTTCATTCCCTAAACTAATAAATGCACATTGACAGCTATGCACTTCAAACTAATCCCCTCTCCTTCCCTCTGTTGCTATAAGGATCTCTGAGGTTAGCCCACATTGTGTCACGATTAAATTTTGAGCAAGGGTAACGTGTCCAATAAGGGCCATAGATGATTGAATGAAGGAGAGGAATGAGTGTACTACGTCTCCCAGAATTCCTAGGGAGGATGTAGTCCTATCTTTGTTTCTGTCTTTCTCCTACTACATAGGGCCAGATGTAGGTGGCCATTTACTGGCCGGTAACGGCCGATTTCGGCCGTTACTGACTGGTAAATGGGATTTGGCATGTAGGGGGCATATTATTTACAGAATCGGTGTATTTACCGATTCGGTAAATTTACAGAATCTGTAAAATACCGAATCGTAAATTTACCGATTCTGTAAATCAAGATGTAGGTGGCACTGTAATCAGTGCCACAGGCCCTTACCGAATCGTTATTTACCATGGAATAGTATTCCATGGTAAATAACGAATTCCAGTGTACCTAAGGGCATGTCTGTGTGTCACATGGCACACAAGCCAGAAACAGGGGTGCCACAGGGTGTCAAAGTGACACCCTGTCACCCTTGCAAATTCTGTAATTTTACAGATTCTGTAATTACAGAATCGGTATTTGCCATTGATTCCTATGGGCTTCAAGGTCCATAGGAATCAATGGCAAATACCGATTCTGTAATTACAGAATCGGTAATTACCGAATCTTACAGATTCAGTATTTTTACAGAATATTTTATCTACATAGCAATTACCGAATAGTGAATACCGAATCGGTAAAATTCGGTATTTACCATTCGGTAATTTGCTATTACCTACATCTAGGCCATAATCTCTTCTGCCCTGGAACCAGGGCTTGTCACCTGAATTGCAGAGATCTCTTGCCCGACTGATAACCGGCTGAGGAAGACCGATACTTGTTGCTTTCAAGCCCGCTTGTATTTCCTCGTGTCTTCCGAGAGCTGTGTGCGCTCTCAATTGGTGATGCACTCGCGTCTAAGAGGAGTGAGATATAGGAGACGCCATCGGGGAAAACTGTAAGATCAAAGACACATTGTTTGCCAAGCAGAGCGGACAACACTGTATTCCTTCACGCCTGGGGCGCTTGTATTTCGTTTAATTAGCAGAACGCTAGAAGCGTTAGCTGCACAAAGAATCTTCACACTTGGGAGCTAGCCAGTCCTCGTAAACCACGGCCCGTTTCCTGGAGAAGGATTACTGGTGGCGCCGGTGATCTTTTTCTCAGGTAGGAGAAAATCACCTTCACAGTGGTGCCTAGCTGCACTTAAAGTTAATTTCGTTTGTCGCACAGGAGCGCATTGCTTTACTGGAATTGTCAAGTTGTTTGTGCAACGTAAGAATGGAAAGAGAAATACACTTTTAGCCCCATGAGCTGTTGAGTGGCTCGGATTAGATTTACTTTCTCTCCTCCTTAATTTTTGGGAGCTTGGTGTAAATTCCTTCTACAAAGGATTCAAGAATTAGCAGAGGTCTGCCTGGTAACAGATAAGTACTTTTATTATCTGATTACTACTTGGTTCTATTGCTTTGGAAATATGAAAATAACTATCACTGAATATTGAAGTGATAGGAACCTTACTTGATTTCTTTACTTTATTTTTTCCTTTTGAGCCTTCTTGTTATGAAGTGATTGTCTGCGAGACACGGCTAGCTGGCTACATAACAACTCACTACAGTTTAACGCCTCCAAAACTGAGGTTTTGTTCTGTGCTGGAAGTCGGATCCCCCGCCCTTTCCCGATGGACTTCTGGCCCCCTGAATCCTCGGCAAAACCTCAACCAGTTACCACTGTTCGCAATCTGGGTGTTATGATAAACAACAAACTGAGCATGGAAGCTCATGTTGCGAAAACTGTGTCCAGCTGTTCGGCCCTCATCCGATCCTTACGCAGGATCTTGCCACTTCTCCCCTTACAGGCCAGGGCTTTAATTGTCAGTTGTACTATTCTAAGTCGCCTTGACTAATGTAATGCGTTGTTACTCGAGTCTCCAGGCCTGCTGCTAGACAGACTTCAAAGAGTACAATCTGCCGCTGCTAAACTGGCCCTTGGTTGGCCTAGGAGATCCTCGGCCACAGCGGCGATGACCGAACTTCATTGGCTCCCGTTGAAACAACAAGTGGCCTTTAAGTCCCTCTGTCTCGTCTTCAAAGCCCTGCATGGAGTTGGGCCCAGCTCTCTACAAGCCATGTTCGACTGGTACACCCCAACCAGAGCACTTCGCTCTACAACGGCTTGTCTTGTAAAAGTGCCTAGATTTAAGAAATTAGGTCCGGAGGCAGATCTTTCAGAGTTGCAGCCGCTAAACTCTGGAACAGTATGCCCCTAGATATCCGGCAAACGACAGAACTCCTTCCATTGAGGAAACGTGTCAAAACTTGGCTGTTCCCAAAGTGTTAACTTGATGGTCACTTCACTGCTATTCCTCTCCTGTGCTTTTCCCCCCAGTTGGAGATATCTCAGCGCCAGGATGCCTGTAAGGTGACAGCTGCTCTTTACAAATGTTGTAAATAAATAAATAATAAGTACGTGCAGCGGCTTTAAACCGTAAGTGTAATACATGCACATATTACATTGATAGAGTCTGCTAGCAAGGTGTGTATATTTATGTGTGATTTGTTATATCTTTATACAGGAGGCATTGAGTTACTAAGGAGAGAGAGGTCAGTGCCACTCCACATCAGTGCTCGTGTGCACATATTGACTGCTGCAACTTTATTGTTTCCTTTGGCCCTTTTTTCCCCTTCCCCAATTGTGGTGATGTCTGGTGAGTGTTCTATTACTCCCAGGTGCTTCCATATAGGGGAAAAGGAAACCTAGCTTCTCACATCGCTCCTGCTGTATCTGGCAGATCAGGTTAGTGTTAACCTCTGCTGTGACACATTCTCTGTCATGTCACTTTACCCCTACATGTAGAGACAACTAAGTATGACACACACACACTGTATTCTGCTGTTAATCTGGACTCCCCTGTGACCAGGTCACAGAATGTTTTCATACATGTATGCTGTCTCTTTAGGGGGTAATTAGAAAGAGAATTGAGACAGTCTAAAAGATTAACAGATTAGAGCTTTACAGACTTCTGACATTTTTCTTCTGATTATTTATACAACTTTCCAGGAAGATTCCTTCTGTAAACTGTCTTAGTGGCTCCTCGGAAGGACTGCCTTCTCTTTAGAAGCACTGTGCTGTTCCTGTACGCTTTTGGACTGCGCTCCACCAATCCTCCGTTCTACCTGAGCTCTGTATTGCTTCTCCAGAACATGCCCTCACCCCATCCACATCCTTTTCTTCTCTCTGTCTGGCACACATCCTAGGCCCTGTGCTGCTATAAGGCTGTGCTATCTCTTGTGCCTTTTAACAATGTGCTGTCCCCCCACATCTTCTCACTGCCTCCTGGAATCATGCCATTCCACTGTAACCCTCCACCTCAAACCTGCCTGCAATGCCTCCATACTCTTGTTGGCTCGATATTTGCATTGATGAACATGCTCTGTTCCCCCTTGGGCCCCTTTGTTTTCCTTTGGGCCATCCGCTGCACACTTGACCTTAGGCTGGCCCATCTACACGTCCCATATGGATCCTGCACTAGTCTTGCACTTCAACCTTCACTTTTTGTGACATTCCATGGTGCAAGGCAGCACTAAGCCACTTCTTTTGGCTTAATGCTGCCTCGTAAATATGGTTCCTTTTAATGCAGTTCTCTGTGTTAAAGGGGCAAGCAAAGGGTGTTGCTGGGGGTGTTCCCCGCAACATCCATAGCTTTTTGACATTGCCGCGGATTTACGAGAAATGGTAAATCTGAGGTAGCGGCAAAAACTTACGCCTTCCTAGGGAAGGCGTAAGAGAGGCACAACAAGGAGAAATATCTTTATTTCTCCTTGTTGTTCCTTTTTCTATATGTGCTGCATACTGCAGCACACACAGAAAGAGGAAAAAGCCTCTTCTAATTGTTTCTGTGCAGGTTTCCCTTTCTGCACAGAAATAATCGTCCCGCAACGCAAAGGTGCCTGCTTTGGCGCACAGCAGCCCATTGTAGGCCGGAGCAGGGGAAAAGGACAGGAATGCTCCATATCTGATCAATACAGCGCCCTGCCCTTTTCTTTTACTGTCGGGCAGCGCAGCAGGAACGCCTGCTGTGCTGCCATACGGCAAAACCTCATAAATGAGGCCCTAAAGGTGTAACAGTCTGTAATGAAGTACTCTTATGTCCTCAGGCAAAGTTTGTGCAAACTACAAAAACCTCTCCTGCCTATGATTTAACGGCCTATAATATTGCTCCATCTTTAACAAGAATCTAGGTCACATATACGGTACATGTGACCCCTGACTTGCCTTTTAGTTCACTAATAGCATTATCATCAGGTTGGGGCAAGAATGATTCTCAGTGCATGGTCAAGAAACCCTGCCTTTTAATAAATACTTCTCAATTCAGAGATATAATTTTATGCACTAACCTGATTTGCTTTCAAGTGTTAAGGAGATACACTTCTTGGAAATTTGAAGACACCTTATCATATTGTCACATGATGTTTGTTGCATGATTCACATGCCAATTGTTTTCAAGGCTCGGCTAGTGCACAGTCAAATAGAGCCAGAGCAGACCCTTGGCTCTGCTCAGCTCTTCCTGTCAATTTATTGGCTCGACAACCCCTATTGTTTACCTCTTCATTGTATTTCTCATTCATGTAAACGCATGTTTGCATTTCTAATGCATAGGTCGCTAAAAAAAAGGGCTGCAGTTGACAATGCTTATCCTTTGTGGAGGCAGAACTCCATCTCGTATTTTACCAAATATTCTGTTTTGCATATTTGTCTTACTAAAGTTTCAAACCCAGAATATCGACTACCACAATATGCTTAAAGTATGTATGTTTAGGTAAGTCTAGATTTCCCATTCTTCTCTTCGCTGTATTTTGATATATTCTAGCCACTATATTTCTGTACAACGATTTTCTCGCGATCTTTTTTCCCCACGATATTCTGACAAACAAGCTCTAGAGTGGCCTCCAGTACTGAAATGACGCGTAAGGACCAGGTGAATATTTTCATGTTTCCTGATCTGCAATCTCCTGATTTCGCTTTTTATTTTCCTAGATGGCTCCTCCTTTAACTATTTCTGTAATGGACTTTTTACTATCCTTTTACGTGAACGTGTAGCACATTTTATGACCTGCCGGGGGATTTACAACAAGTAAGGGAATAAAGTCGCTCAAGAAATAAACAAGTATACCTCTTCTGGCACCGATTACCCCTTTGCTGCTTTTATGGCGGTGTTTATGTCAGGTAACTCCTGTCCTCTGCAGTCACAGGCCGTTCCTGCAGGAATCCATACCAGTAAGTGGAACAAAACAATCTGTCCGGGCATTCGGTTGCTGGCACAATGTACCGCATTTGTTTTGTCGGTCTCGCCTAGGCGGCGCATGGGCTGTCTGTCGTTGTGAATTGTATGGCTACTGGCCGCCATGCCGCTGAGGCGGATCGTGTATTAACATTCTGAAAGAGAAGTGCATATAATTACTGAGCTGTCATTATGACATTTCGGTCGCTATCCGTCCTTTCGAGAGACCAGTTCTGAATTATAAATTGTGAATGTCTGGGCTGGTGTGCTGGAAAACAATCTCAAATGTTGAATGCGTGAGATGCCGAATGTGACCTTCACTTACAGGCCACGCCTGAATGGCAGAGCAAGTTGAAAGAGTATGACGAATGCATTTCTGTGTTATTTGTGGTTTTTTTCGCTATTGGTTAAGTAGCATTTTTATTCAAACCATCCCTTCATCCCCAACATGGACCACAGGAAAGGGACATCTCCTTCCGGTATTGTTCTTTAGTGAAGAGTAAGGCACCCCCATGAGGGCCTCATTTATGAAAAGTGTTGCATCGCTGATTGAAAACAGTGATGCAATGCTTTTCAGTGCGCCCTGCTTGCAACACCTAGGATGCACCGTATTTACAGTACGGCGCTCCATGTCGCAAGGATTAAACAGATAGGTCTGGACTCCTGACGCATCTGGTGGTGCAGTAATGACACATTGCTGGAGTGTGTCGCAAAACAGACAACTCCAGCAATGTGTCATTACACATGGGCGAGTCCCATGTAAAAAGGCATGCGTCAGTAAATGTAAATTGATACTTGTATAGCACACTACTTACCCGCAAGGGTCTCAAGGCGCGTGTACGAATACCGCTGTGGAACCCGTCCTGGCTTTCCCTGTGAGACGTCCACTCCTGGGCACCCCCAGGGTGGAGGCCAGGCATCCTTAGCGTTGTGGGGACCGTTGTGGAGATTAAGCAAGCTATTGCCCAGAGTTGCACTCTATGATTGGAATAGGCACCGAGGCGAGAATTATCAGGTCCTTGGAATTTTGAGCCCAAGACCCGCCTAGGCAGGGAATTGAACCCCGGTCCCGGGCTAGACCTCTGCATCAGGTCCTGCCGCTCTAACCATTGAGCCACACTTCTCCACAATGCCATATGCCATATGCCAGCTGTGAAGCAGGGGTAAGGATTTGAAGCAGTGAACTCGTAGAAGTGGTGAAGTGAAATCACATAGATTTCACTGCGCCACTTCAACAAGCTTTCTTTACAGGAATGCTCACCATGCATAAATTATACCTGATGCAAGAATAATGTAGAGCAGTGGTTTACAAAGTGACACATCTGCCTAGATGCATCACTTTGTAAAAATGGCACAGTGTGGCACATTGCTTACAAAAAAGTGACGCAACGGCGGTGTAAGGCCTCATAAATAAGGCCTGAGTTTTTGTTGGTGCATAGAATACATATCATGGTTTCTTGGCTAAAAAGAATACAACAGAGGTACACTTAATATGACAAATTATACTAATCAGATGGGATGTTTTCCTCTCCAAAGATATATTGCATATTTCAGTTGTGTGCTTTTTTTCTAGATTGAGTAATTACTTTGAGATTTTTTTAACTGCGGGGGAAACCCACATGACCTCCTCACTTAACTTAAATGTTTCTCTTTTTCTTTTAACACAAGCCCTTTACTTACATTATACTTTACTCTAATCACAGCTCTTTCTCGCTATTAGGGGATTGCAGACAACTATCTAATACATTGGCTTTGAGTTTATTGAGGAAGTACCACCATGCCAGCTTAACTCAAACAGTTGAAATAAAAAACATACACACTCCCACACCCCCACACACACATACGCTCTCTCTATCTCTGTCTGTATCCTCTATCAGGTTTGTGAAAGGAAGACGTGTAAAACAAGCATTAACAAAGGCAGTAAGTCTGACTTTTTTAAAAAGATTGATGAAGAGTTAATGTGTGAAAACAGGCTTGAGCGCTAAAGCAAGTAAATGTTCTAATTTTTGGGCAGTGTTATAGAAGAATCAGTTAGTTGGATCAACTTTGCTTCTGATCAGTGCACATTTTAGATCTGACATGTAATAGTTTTTACGCTTTTAAGGTGAACATATTGGAGCCGATTATGATGTCGGTCAGAAAGCCTCCGAGCGCTGGTCAGAAGCTTTCTCCGCCCAGCTGTGTGCTGCTCTCCGCGAGCAGGTCCGGGAGGAGGTGAGTGGCACTGGATGTGGCCTCCGGTCCCCCGGCATCGGCCAGGGAATCGAGCTGCGGGGGTCGCGCCTTTGCCTGGCTGCCCTGTCTGGACCTGTCTTGCTCCCTGAACAGTAGCAGTGGGAAGGCCTGGCACCCCCTGTGGGAGGCACTGCACTGGCCTGCGCCTCGGCCAAGGAGCAGACCCACACTAGCCATCAAGTTATTATCCTAAGTCCCGGGGGTGCGAGAGACGGCCTGCTGCCAGGCGCTGCCTGCCCTTTGTCCCGCGCCCTGGACCCTGTGTCTTCTGGTGCAGCTGAAGTAGCGGTCCGCGCTGCCTCCTGCTCCCCTGCCCTGGGCCTGTCGGTTGCTGCCTGGCAGGCCCTAGGGGCTGTGGACTCGAGCGACGAGGACCTTGCTGTGAGGCGGGCTCTCAACACCTTGCTGCCGGACCTCCTGTGGCCTGAAGGAAGACGACCCACTGAGCTAAGCCTCTACTGCCTGCCCTGTCTCCGGTGCAGCATATCCTGGGACTCCTGTGGTGGCTTGTGTGGCTGCCCATGTGGCCTATTGTCCCCTGCTTCAGGCCCACAGTATGTGGCCTGTGAGACTGTGCTGGGTGAGTGATGGGTGCCAGTGGTGGGGGTAGGTGGAGGTTTCCTGGTCTGGTCCCCTCCTCCGCCCCGGCCTACACCCGACCGAGAGCTCCCTTTCATACCCCCGTGTCCGGACTTGACCTGCCTGGCCCTAACTGGCTGACACGTTTGCCCTCTCTACCAATTTGGATCGTGCATTGGACTCCGCCGCCGTGCCTCCCCAGCGGCACTGACTCCCCTGCCTCTACCTCAGTGGGAGTGTCTCTGGACAACTGGGCCCTCTGCTCTGGCCCAGGGTGGTGCCCAAGGTTGGGGCTGGTTACCTGCAGCCGGCGTTTGGCCTTTGACAGCGGTGGGGGTGCCTGGGGGCCTGCTGTGTCATTCTCCCTCAGCTGCATGCATCAAGCGGTGGGACGCCTCCCCTTTTCTCTCGCCTGCTGCCTCAGCGGTTGTGCCGTCCAGATTTACTCCCTGCACATCTCTCACAACCTCTGACCGGTGGCTCATGGGACTGCCTTTCCCTCTCCTGCAACCTGTGGTCGGTGTAGGTTTGGCCGCACTCATCAAGTGACGAGAAATCCACAGACGGAGCTCCCCAGGCCCCCTGGCCCCCCTTCCTTCGACTTGGTGGTGCCACTGGGCGGGCACCCACTAGATCGACTGCCTGTTTGTGCTGGGGGTGGGTGGTCCACAACCCTGGCCCTGCGCCCCTTGGACCCCGAAGCTTATTGCCTGCAGGACCACCACTAGCCTTTGAGGGATGATCCGAATCCCCCTGCCAACTACCAAGATGGGAAGAGATCGCGCCCCGTAGACGCCCACGCCACAGACCCAAACCAAAATGGACTAATTCACCACTGCTGACCGGAGTCAGCCCCGGGGGGCATCTGGTGGCCCACCCCTGGCTGGAGGAGACCTTTCAACTGCAGGCAATTGGCACATCCCAGGCCTCAGTGGAGAGTAAAATCTGTGAAGTACGGGTTGACGTGGCCCTTATCCGCCAAGACCTCCGCCACAGTGAGGTTGTCAGAGGCAGAATCACGCATCTCCACAGCTGAAGATGACCTGGGTCAGTTGAAGGTTCAGGTGGCCCGCCTACAGGATCAGACGTCGGAGCTGCACCGCCGAGCCGAAGACACGGAGAACTGCTTGAGGCAGAACAACCTGCACCTCATAGGTTTTCCCGAGGCCAGTGAGAAAGGGTGCGCAGGCGCATTATGGAAGCCTGGATCAAGGTATGGATCCCTAAAGATGCTCTCTCGCCATGGTTCTCCATCGATTGATTCAGAAAAGGGGGTGGTGATGAACAGAGTGTCTGAATTAAGCAGACCACTCTTACCCAGTCCAAAGATCAGGGCCTGATCCATCACCGTTTTTTAGCTCACTGCACCATCCCAGCTCAGAACCTGGCTACATGCAAATTAGTCTGTTCCTGTCCCAGTGCATGATGGGAACAGGGCAAACCAAACTACCAAGCCAATTCTTATACTGGGAAGGAAACAAGCTACCGGGGACCGGTTTCTGGCATTTCAGCCCTCGTCGGCCCGGCTTGCTTGAATCCTGATGGTGCAATGAGCAAGGGACTCACATCTGAGTATACCCTTCCACGCTTAAGGTGGACAAAATGATTAAGAAAAGGGGGTGGTGATGAACAGAGTGTCTGAATTAAGCAGACTACTCTTACCCAGTCCAAAGATCAGGGCTTGATCCATCACCGTTTTTTAGCTCACTGCACTATCCCAGCTCAGAACCTGGCTACATGCAAATTAGTCTGTTCCTGTCCCAGTGCATGATGGGAACAGGGCAAACCAAACTACCAAGCCAATTCTTATACTGGGAAGGAAACAAGCTACCGGGGACCGGTTTCTGGCATTTCAGCCATCGTCGGCCCGGCTTGCTTGAATCCTGATGGTGCAATGAGCAAGGGACTCACATCTGAGTATACCCTTCCACGCTTATGGTGGACAAAATGATTCAGAAAAGGGGGTGGTGATGAACAGAGTGTCTGAATTAAGCAGACCACTCTTACCCAGTCCAAAGATCAGGGCTTGATCCATCACCGTTTTTTAGCTCACTGCACCATCCCAGCTCAGAACCTGGCTACATGCAAATTAGTCTGTTCCTGTCCCAGTGCATGATGGGAACAGGGCAAACTAAACTACCAAGTCAATTCTTATACTGGGAAGGAAACAAGCTACCGGGGACCGGTTTCTGGCATTTCAGCCGTCGTCGGCCCGGCTTGCTTGAATCCTGATGGTGCAATGAGCAAGGGACTCACATCTGAGTATACCCTTCCACGCTTATGGTGGACAAAATGATTCAGAAAAGGGGGTGGTGATGAACAGAGTGTCTGAATTAAGCAGACCACTCTTACCCAGTCCAAAGATCATGGCTTGGTCCATCACCGTTTTTTAGCTCACTGCACCATCCCAGCTCAGAACCTGGCTACATGCAAATTAGTCTGTTCCTGTCCCAGTGCATGATGGGAACAGGGCAAACCAAACTACCAAGCCAATTCTTATACTGGGAAGGAAACAAGCTACCGGGGACCGGTTTCTGGCATTTCAGCCGTCGTCGGCCCGGCTTGCTTGAATCCTGATGGTGCAATGAGCAAGGGACTCACATCTGAGTATACCCTTCCACGCTTATGGTGGACAAAATGATTCAGAAAAGGGGGTGGTGATGAATAGAGTGTCTGAATTAAGCAGACCACTCTTACCCAGTCCAAAGATCAGGGCTTTATTCATCACCGTTTTTTAGCTCACTGCACCATCCCAGCTCAGAACCTGGCTACATGCAAATTAGTCTGTTCCTGTCCCAGTGCATGATGGGAACAGGGCAAACCAAACTACCAAGCCAATTCTTATACTGGGAAGGAAACAAGCTACCGGGGACCGGTTTCTGGCATTTCAGCCGTCGTCGGCCCGGCTTGCTTGAATCCTGATGGTGCAATGAGCAAGGGACTCACATCTGAGTATACCCTTCCACGCTTATGGTGGACAAAATGATTCAGAAAAGGGGGTGGTGATGAACAGAGTGTCTGAATTAAGCAGACCACTCTTACCCAGTCCAAATATCAGGGCTTGATCCATCCCCGTTTTTTAGCTCACTGCACCATCCCAGTTCAGAACCTGGCTACATGCAAATTAGTCTGTTCCTGTCCCAGTGCATGATGGGAACAGGGCAAACCAAACTACCAAGCCAATTCTTATACTGGGAAGGAAGCAAGCTACCGGGGACCGGTTTCTGGCATTTCAGCCGTTGTCGGCCCGGCTTGCTTGAATCCTGATGGTGCAATGAGCAAGGGACTCACATCTGAGTATACCCTTCCACGCTTATGGTGGACAAAATGATTCAGAAAAGGGGGTGGTGATGAACAGAGTGTCTGAATTAAGCAGACTACTCTTACCGAGTCCAAAGATCAGGGCTTGATCCATCACCGTTTTTTAGCTCACTGCACCATCCCAGCTCAGAACCTGGCTACATGCAAGTTAGTCTGTTCCTGTCCCAGTGCATGATGGGAACAGGGCAAATCAAACTACCAAGCCAATTCTTATACTGGGAAGGAAACAAGCTACCGGGGGCCAGTTTCAGGCATTTCAGCCGTCGTCGGCTCGGCTTGCTTGAATCCTGATGGTGCAATGAGCAAGGGACTCACATCTGAGTATACCCTTCCACGCTTATGGTGGAAGAAAAGGGGGTGGTGATGAACAGAGTGTCTGAATTAAGCAGACCACTCTTACCCAGTCCAAAGATCAGGGCTTGATCCTTCACCGTTTTTTAGCTCATTGCATCATCCCAGCTCAGAACCTGGCTATATGCAAATTCTGGTTCTCCATCGAGCGTGTACACTGCTCTCTGGCGGCCAAGCCTCCCCCGGATCTCCACCACGTCTTATTATCATCAGAATCCTTCTTTTCCATGACAGAGACACTATCCTGAAAGAGGCTCTGGCCCACAGTCCCCTAAAATACCAGAACAGTACTATAATGATTTTCCCAGACTACACAAGAGACGTTCAGGCTCAACGCCGCACGTATGCTGAGATCAAACAAAAACTTCACAACCTGGGCTTGCGCTTTGGGCTTCTCTTCCCGTCCCATCTCAGAGTTATTTTCCAAGACAAGACACTTTTCTTTGATACACCACAAGAGGCATGGACGTGGCTCACGAAGGAACGGCCCCTGCGGCACCATCCCACGTCCTCCCTTCCCGTGTCTGGCCTACTCCGAGCCCTATCCTCCCCACTAAAACAACAAAGGAGGCGCAACCGCTCTCATAAGAAGGGGGAGCGTCAAGTGTACTATTCGGGGTCGCCTGGAGCTGCCTCACAGTCGCGGTCTACCTTCGGGACCCTTCTGATTTTATATGAACACAGCAGGGCTAGCTCACTGAATAATTTGGACCATGAACAAGATCCAAACCTCGCTGATACGTCCACCCTCTCAGACCTACCTCGAAGCCCTGCTCTTGGTGACACTGGGGAAGATGCCGGACTCTGTTTGTGGGTTTCATGGAACTAAAGCAGCATCAAACTAGTGGGGCTTGTGACAGCAATAATCACAGTTGATACTGAACGATCTGACTTTTTGGAGGGGTCCATCACTACTGCCACGACTTTCCCGGCTAACCGTTTTAGTGTAGCCTCTTGTTATTGAGCTGGGCGACAGATGCTTCACGTTTGGAAGTATAGGGTGGGGGTTTTTGGGAGGGGGTTGAGATTGGGGGGGGTTGCTGTCCTTCACTTTCTGTTGGTTTTGACTCCGGTTGAGTCATTGTTCATAGCATTGTTTGCGTAAATAATCTTAGTTTCTTTAGACAGCCTCATGCTCGTACATTCCCACCTTCATGATCTAGGTCCTACTGCTCAGCATCAGCCCCATTCTCTTCTTACAGTCAAGATGTACCATCTTACAAAGGGCCCGGGCCTCTCTCAGCTTCCTTTTCTCCTTACCACCTGTTTTTCAGATGCCTATCCTGGGTAGGCCCACCCACATCCGGTCGTGGAATGGCAACCGGCTGCTAGACCGCATTAAAATCACTGCTATCCTCAAAAATGCCCAACGTCAATCCCCTGATATGTTATTTTCTCCAAGAGACACACCTCCTGGGAACCCACTGCTCCTTCCTTGCCCGATATGGCTTTGATAGGGTCAGGCACTCGGGCTTCATCCCGTGGGGTTGCCATCCTGATCTGGCGCGGACTCCTCTTCACCCTACGCAGGTTAGGACCGATACACAGGGCGTTATGTGGCCCTCTCTGGCCGGATTGAGGGACAGGTCTTCAATCTCCTCTCCACGTACATTCCGCCGTCCACACTTCCCTCTACACTTCAACACCTGACAGAGATAATCTCCGCCCTTCCCCAAGGACACACCATATTAGCGGGGGACTTCAACTCTGTAATGCGGCTGACCCTTGACTCCACGGGGGATCTCTCCTTCTCCCGCCTTGCCTGTTTGAAATGACTGTCGGACTGGTCCTCTACCCTTGGTCTGTGTGACACATGGCGGATCTGGCATCCCTTCCTGCCACCGATTGCCAACTAGTTTCTGGCGTCTCTATTCTCCCATGGGGAATTTAGGAACACTCCGCTATCTCCCTTCGCCTGGGGCACTCCTACGGGGGCCTGCACTCGGTATGGCGGTTCAATGCGTGGTTTCTGCAAGACACCGACCTCAGGGGTGCGCTTGCGTGGAGTTGAAACACTACTTCCTGACTAATACGAGATCAGTCTCCTCTGCGGGTATGCTGTGGGAGGCCGGCATAGCCTCCCTACGCGGGGTGGCTAGAGGCCTGGTCCATACGAAAAGGGCAGAACAAAACGCATGCTTGAGCCAGCTCGAGACACAAGCCGCACAGCTTGAGATGATCTCTGGGGACACAAAAGATCCCCAATCAGCTAGACAACAGGCAAGGCTCCGTCTAGAGATCCGCCAGCACTCTCTAGAATTGGCCAAGATGCTCTGGCGCTTCTCTGTGGCTTGCATCTATTGTTGGGGAGACAAGAATGGTAAGCTACTCCATAATTTGGCCTCCTACCACAAAGCGAATAGAATTATTCCTGAAATCTGAGATGCCACTGGTACCCATCACTGTAGCTATTGCCCAAGCCTTCGCGAACTACAATAAGCAGCTCTATTCTGCCCGGACTCCTGAGGCCTCCCTGGCCGACTTGTTGGGGACAACCGGTGCCCACCTCCCCTGCCTGTCCAAGGCCGCCTCAGCCGACCTTGATCTCCCCCTTACTCCTGAGGAGTTCCAAGGGGCTATTTCCCTATGATGGGTTACCGCAGGAATACTACACAACCTACTGCGACGTATTGGTCCTCACTTGGCCAATCTTTTTAGATCTGTGGTAGAATCAGGATCCTTTCCCCCCCCGAGACCGATGTGGCCACCATAGAGGTCATTCCAAAAAGCCACCCTCCTTCCCTCTCCTGCGCAGAGTATCGTCCAATCTCGCTCATTAACACTGAAATGAAAATCTTCGCTACTGTGTTGGCACAGGGTCTTCTTCCCTTGCTGCACAAATTGATCCATCCAGTTTTCATGCCTGATCGCGGCACGCACCACTGTATACAGCACCTACATCTTGCTTTGGCCAATCGCCACCTGCTTACCCCATACTTGGCCCTGCTCCTCATAGATTTTGAGAAGGCCTTTGGTACGGTGGACTGGGACTACTTGAAGGATGTGTTGGTCACAATGGGCTTCGGCCTCCACTTCCGATGCCTCATCCGAGTCCTGTACTCGAGGCCTATGGCAAAAGTTCTGACCAATGGCGCCTTCTCAGAAGCATTCCCCATCCGCAGAGGTACCCGTCAGGGATGCCCTCTCTCGCCGCTTTTATTCGCGCTGGTAATGGAACCTTTGGTGTGCCTTATACGTAGTGACCCTCAAATTCATGGGTGGTCATGGGACCCTCACCAGATTGACAAAATTTCCCTTTACGCAGACGATGTTCTACTCTTCCTGGTCGACCCGGAGAGCTCCGGCCAGTGTTGTTTGGAGATGTTTTGAAAGTTCGAGGCAATCTCAGGTCTGCACCTCAACCTAGCGTAGTCCACCCTGGTCCCCCTGCATCCCCCAGAGCTTGCTTTGATGGGCAGTCCTATATCCCCCTAGGGAGGCAATCCTTCAAATATCTTGAGATTTGGATAAACCTGCTTCCCGAATTAGAATGGGCCCTTATCCTCACTCCCCTGGTCTTGAAAGCCAAATCTGATCTTAAGCATTGGCAATCCCTCCCGCTCAACCCCTTGGGCAGAGGGGCCCGTTTTAAAATGATGATCCTGCCCCGTTTTTTATATGTCCTCCAGAATATCACTTTCCATTTTCTGGGGAGCTGGTTTCATGAGTTTGACGGAGTACTCATCAGGTTTCTGTGGGGGAGTGGGAGGCCACGCATTGCCATGTCTCACTGTCGGATACATCCCTTTGATGGAGGCATGGGGGTGACCATCCTTCATCCCTCTACTATCAGGCCACCCGAATCATTGCCATCCATGACTGTTTGCTGGAGGCTGGTCCGACTCGGCCCACCGGACTGAGCTCAGGACCATGGATTTCCCACACCTCCTAGCCTACCTATATGGATCCCCCATTCCGCTTACCATCCCACCACTTACCAGAGCGGTCCTCACAGCCTGGTGTACCGCACTACGTCACACTCAATGGGACAAGACACTTACTCGACATACATCACTGTGGCATGGTACATGGTTGCGAGAAGTATCGGCTCTCCGAGGGTTCCAGCGAGGGGACCAGATCGGGATTACACTACTTGGGGACATTTGGGTGGGGGATCACATACGGTCTTTTTCAGACCTGCAACAATGCTACTCCCTCCTCCCAACTCAATTCTATAAATATTTGCAACTCCGCCACGCCCTTATTGCACACCTTCCACAAGGTAACTCCCTTCTCAAATTCAATCCGTTAGAGGCTCAGCCCATGATGGGCAATCTTGGTAAAGGGGGAGTATCACGAATATATAACTCCCTTGTGAATAATGGCCTTGCCACCTTGGACGCGTTGAGGACTCGCTGGGAGGGATGGGTGGGCCCCCTGGAGGAGGTGGACTGGCGAGACGCCCTGATGGCTCCCAGGACCCTGACATGTTCTTCGAAACTGCGCTTCATCCAGTTGACTATCTCCACACGGCTTATCTCACCCCTACACGCCTACACTGGGCGGGTCTGTGTCCCTCACCAGACTGCACACGCTGCGGCCAGACCCCGGCTGATTTTTTCCATATGGTCTGGTTGTATCCCGTTCTCACCCCCTTTTGGGCGGGTATAGAAACTGAACTCACAAACACCTTGGGGTGGTCGTTCCCACACAGTCCCATCCGTCTCCTTGTGTTTGATGGCTTGGACAGCTCCCGAGCCGACAAGTGCTTCTTGGGCATGGCGCTGGCAGTGGCCAAACGAGACATAGAGGCGGCCTGGTCACAGGCGAAACCTCCCAATGCACGTAAATGGTGCCGAGGTGTGGACTGGTGCACAACCCAGGAAGAAACTCTTTATGAGGCCCGCGGCTGCCCTGAGAAGTTTGGAAGGATTTTGGGCAAGTGGCTGAACTTGCTGGGCTGAGCTTCATACAGATTTCTATTTGTGTTGTGGTTTTATTTTACACCTGAGAAATTCAGTACAAGGACCCTGTATTTTGAATGAGATTTCTTATTATTTGTTGATGGTGGACAATGATGTATTGTGCAATTTTCAGCTGTCTTCTTCTGTTTTTGTTTCACTAAAAGCTGATACAATTGATTATAAAAAAAACATCAGCAAATCTTTATATAATTCTAAAAGTGCAAAGGGTGCTATATAGTGCATCATGGCAATTAATAAGCAACTTAGAACTCATCAGAACCTAAATTGCTGCTATCCCTTAACCTTACAGCAGCCTTAAGGAAACTAAGTATGCTAAAAATAATATCCCTTGAAAGTATCTGTAAATACATGAGTGCAGGCCTAACTTGTAAGAAATTGGCCCTTTTCCAAATTGGAACTAAATATGCCTTCCGGGGCATAGCATAAAAATTATATAACCATGGTTCGCTGCGTAAGCTGAGTAGTTAAAGGAGAGAATGCCCTGGCTGCGACTGTGTGGTCATACATTTTAACAAACCTAATGTGGCATGAATGGTTTTAGATTGTTTCAGGTGCAACTCTTTTAACATCGCTGTCTCTTCTATCCTGGCACTCCCATTGGGCTTTTTCTATAGATCCCTGGCAAGTGTTCTTTGCATGACCATTGACAATTTCGGAGACATCATGCACAGGTGATGGTCAGTTGGTCTGCGGCCCCTCCAGAGCTACCCCTTTCTAATAGATTTCCACCCTTGTCCTATCTGGATTCATGTGATTGACTATCAAAGGATATTGGGCAGGAGACCAGAATGACCGTTTAAGCTTTGGTACCCCCTCTGAAGAAAAAAGAGGCTTTGCCGGACTGTAACTCTAGGAATGTTTGTAAATGTATTAGCTAGAATGTTTCCTGTATCGCTGGGAAATTTGAAGATCCAAATAGGTTGGACTTCATTAGAGGGTTTGAAGTCATTATCTTCAAGAGACTAGGGTAACCGATACCTGTTCTTTTTTACAGGGATATAAAACCTGATTTTCACTGGCATTAGAATGCAGGGCTGGTTGAACAAAGGGGGGACTGATCACTTGTATCTCGCGGGCATTAAAAGGGAGATTTGAGGTGTTACCAACCGGAGTTACCACCCAGTAGGCCTTATTATTTTCCTCTGGTCCACATCATTTGGCAATGTTAAATTTTTATAGTGACAAATACCTTTTGTTTGAGGAATGTAATGTTCAGATGTTTGGCTCTTTTGCAAAAAATCAGATGAGTTCTAAAACAACTTTGGCAAATATTATGGTGGCAGGGGATTTTAAGGTTCACCTGTGCGAGGGCCCGAGGGATTCAGGAGTTTTAGATGCTGGCTGCCCTCCTGTGTCCGGTACACACTTAGAACAGACTCAACAGGGTACTAAACTAGTGGCAGTACCTTTTGAAAAAAAAGCAAACTGGGGGGAAGAAGCTTTGTGGTGGGGGGTGCTAAGGCATGGAATGGCCTCCTGATGCATCTTAGAGCCTTGCCAAGCTTACTGGCCTTGAGAAAGTGTTTGGAGACTAGGGGCCCGATGTAGGTCGGTCGGTAACGGCCGAAAATCGGTATTTTCGGCCGTTACCGATCGGTAAATAGGTGATAGGCATGTAGGGGGCATTATTTTACTGAATCGGTAAAATTACCGATTCCGTAATTTTACTGATTCAGTAAAATAAAAAATCGGTAAATTTACCGAATCTGAGCCACCCATATGTAGGTGGGACTCTTCAGAGTCCCAGGAGCCTTACCGAATCGGTATTTTACCATCAAATCCAATTTGATGGTAAAATACTGATTCCGGTGTGCATGCACATGTGTGCATGCACACCTATGCCATGTGACAGGCAGACCTGCCCTTAGGGCATGTATGCCTGCCACATGGCATCCGAGCCTGTTTTAGGGGTGCCAGAGGTTGTCAGAGTGACACCCCCTGCACCCTTGTGAAAATCGGTATTTACCAATTCGGTAAATACCGAATCGGTAATGCCCATTCATTCCTATGGGCTTCAAAGCCCATAGGAATGAATGGGCATTACCGATTCGGTATTTACCGAATCAGTAAATACCAAAATCATCCGATTCGGTATTCCAGCACATCTGGAATACCTACATGTCGACCCCATAGATTTGCCGATTTTTCATTACCGAATCGGTAAAATTCGGTAATTTAAAATCGGTAAATCTATTTTACCTACATCTGGCCCCTGGCTCTTTGCTGGCTAGGCCCAATATCTGGTTAATTTCCCCTTTCTCGCCCCTTGGACCCAGGTAGGACTTCATGCAGCACCAGGACACCTTTGGGTAGCATTTCGGGCTTTAGAAATGTCAATGACATTAACGTTAACATTAACATTAAACACATTGCTGAACTAACTCAAATTAGCTTTTACAATGGAAAAGAGGAATCTGATTAGAAGCAATGCTAATCCCACCTTCACAGAAAAAGGCTGTGAATCTTACATAGATTTCATCCTTGTTCCCACACCACTTTTGATCTATGTTTCTGAATTTGGGATACCGATGAGCCATTTTAATGACCATAATCCAGTGTGTGTCTCAATCTGTTGGCCTGCCCTGATTAAAATACCCAGGGTTTGTGTCCAAGGGGTCATTAAGGCTGTAAATTAGGGGAGGAGACTTAAGTGTCCCAGATAATACTTGAGGATTTTTCTAAGACCCTCTATTCCAGTTGTGCAAGGGAGCTAGACATCTGTATTTCCACTACAAGTAGCACACAAGATATTTTAATGGCCTTCTCCTGGATTTCCAAAGCAGTGTCTGGTCTCCTGGAGGCACCCAAGTCCCGAACGTTCACTAATTCTCCCAGATAGTTTGATTCTGGTTGTTCAAAAGTGCAGGGGGACCTAAAGCGTGATTCAAGTCATAAGACCAGGGGCCCAGCAATGGTGAATAGGTATTGCTTTAGGTACAAAAAGGAACAAGCAAGGTGCAAGAATGACATGAGTGAGGAGGCTTGGGCAGACCTAATGTCAAGGAAGTTATCCAAGCGTTCTTTATGCTCCTCTGCTTTTTTAGGCAATTCCTATAAATTAACCGAATCTGTAAAGTTTTCATTGTTCCTTGTAATGAAAGACAGAACCAAGAATAGAAAGTTTAACAAGCTTATACTATGAGCTTGCCATGACTACTAAGCCCTATCTGATTGGGAAGCGGCACTTCTAGTATGGGATAACTAGATCTGATTTTTAAACCCTTTGTGCATATTATTTAGAACCGGCTTCCATTGCTCTTTATTTTAGAACAGCTTTTGATCTGACCACCAATATTGAACTATTGCCTGAGAGAAAACAATATCTGTCAAGGTACTTACTTAGGGAGCTAATATTCAGCTCTGACCTCTTTTTCACTATCCTTATTCCATAAATTGTATACTTTGCTTCCCTTGGGCCACAACTGCATCAGAAATCTCTTTTCAGCACTACTTTTGGGTTGCTTTAAAAAAAGTTTTGTGTGTATACTAAAACACACGTAGCAAACTATTGGAACTGCATGTTGGGAGTGTTTCTTTATCACTGTTCGGGATAGATGGATTCACCAACATAATGGTTAATCTATTCTTTTCCTCATGGTTGCATATTTTTGGTGCCCCTTTTAAAAAATCTTGACTTTTAGTAATACACTAATGGCCGCCATGTCATGACTACATTCTTGTTATACACTTTTGTTGCAGTAGTAGATGCCCTGGGTGAGGCAGGTATACCCAAACATGGCTCCCACACTCACTGAGCCAGAGGGAAAGCTATGCCTCACTGACCAGGCCTAAGGAGGGTGAGAATGGTATAGGTTCACCTATGTTCTCACCTTGAGGGGACCTGTCCTGGCATTTTAAGTTTGACTTTCCTACTGAAATTTGACCAAAGCTGATTTGCATATGTCATTTATCTGTGTTCACAATGGGTGAAAAACTGTGGAGTGTAATGAGGACTGAGCAATCCCCATTTGGTGAGATTAATTCAGGCATTCCTCCCATCACTTTGTTGTTCTCATAGTAATTGCTCATAGTGTAAAGGTTTTGCCCAAACGTGGATCCGTGCTCACAGAGGATTCAAGTTGCACCTCACTAAGGGGCATATTTACAAGCCCCTATCGCCACCACAACATCACTTTTGCCCCTTTTCTATGTAAGCCCCATCTATAACTATTAAATGCTAATTAGTGTTTCCTCTACCTTTGGTACCTGCTGTCGCGCCCAGATGGCTTTTCATTGCTGTGTAGAGTCTCTCTTCCTAAGGGCATCCATTTTCCTGCTCCAGAGACTGAAATTCATCTATTTATATAATTATTTTTTTATGCACGATCCTTTGTTACTTTTTCACCCAAGTCGTTGCGTGTTATTTTCCATGGCAGGGTTGTCTGGGCGAAGAGAGCTGGCCACTTATGAACACTCAGAGTGATCCCAATAATTCCATGATTTTCTGCATTGTCCCTAGAGAGAAGTAGGAGAGAGTCCATGAGATCACTTTCAGTACGCAGTTCTCGTTTTGGGTCTGTTTTGTTTTAATATTGGTTCTTTTGATTGCTTGCACTTTGACAGTAATTGCTGCATTCTCTCTCTCGTACAATTTTTTTTCCAGTCCTTTGATTCATGGAACAACACTGCTAGGTGGCAATACAGAGCATCATCATATGATCTAGCTCATTCAAAACACATTAGGCATTTCATTAGGCAAATCATGGAAACAGAGGGGCAGATTTACTAAGATTTGACGCAGTGTTTGCATCTCAAAAGTGACGAAAATTGACACAAAGGCTTTTTGTCCGATTATATTGCTGGAAATAATGTAAAAGTCATGTGAAGCAGCTCTGCTTTGCATTACTTAGCACCAAGGGCACATACCATGGGTGGCGCACAGGCGTTCCCACGCAACCATCCAAGGTTTCTGACGCTAAATCCAATTTACTAAATAAAGTAGACAGGGTTTAGCATCAGAAAATAGTACATTCTTCAACCAGGCGCTATGACGGAGAAATTCTTTTTTCTCCTTAATTTTCCGACATCACATGTGTGCTGCACTATACAGCACACATACAAAGTAGGAAAATGTTTAAAATTAGTCTAAGCCTAGTATTTTGTACTGGTAGAGCACCCTTCCAGTACAAAGCCCACGCTTGACTCACGAAGACACCCTTGCACTATGGCGTAAAGGTGTCTCTGTGATGCCCCCCCCTCTAATTTCAGAGCCGACGCTAGGGAGAGGGGACCAGAAAGACATATTACAGTAAACTTAGGGGCATATTACCAAGGGCCTTATCACCGCTTTACCAGGAATTTTTCCCGCTAAAGCGGCGATCATTTTATCACCCTATTACCTAGCTGTCGCTAACACCAGTTAGCGACAGCTAGTAGGAGATAGCGATCATCTTGGGGCCCACTTTGCATGTCAGCGATATTTATCGCTAATGACATGCAAAGTGGGCGTGCCAAGATGTTAGCGACTGGAAACAGTCGCTAACATCGCTATCTCCTATTACCTACTTTTGGAAATATTCGCGCTAAGCGCGAATATCTCCAAAAGCCAACGCCTGCCGAGAGCAGTTCTTAGCAATGTTATCCAATGGTAGGTGGATAACATGGCTAAGAGCATTAGCTCGGTAATGCATGAATATCGCTGACTTTCCAGCGATATTCGTGCATTTCGGCCGATTTTTATCTCTTTTGAGATAAACCTTGATAATAGCAAGGTTTAGCTGCGATAAAAATCGGTGGAGATCGGCGATAATAATATTGCCGCTAAGCCAACATAGCGATAATTATCTCTAGTTGTTGGTAATATGCCCCTTAGTGCTCTCCTGCTTTCTCCTTCTCACGCAGCGCAGTATTTGCGGCTGCTGCACCGCGTTGCGTGAGAAATTGGTAAAGCTGACCCAGAATGATTCAGGCACACAGAAACTTAAAACAATCCCATTGAATATTCGCGCCTTCGACAATTTCCTTCGCAATAATTGGGGCAATTTTTATTTTACTTTTCTTTTGCTAACATAATTGTAGAGTCATTGGCAGGGAGCAGCCCTGCCTTGGATGAAAAGGCGCACACATTCTAAGCATGTGTTGCCTGTCGAAGTTAAGTGGGAATTCTTTATGCCTGTCTGTTTCAAGCTGTGGCAGGGCCGGTCATAATGAAGGAGAAAGATTTTCAATGAGGAAGAATCAATATCCTTCTGTAAGGACATTGAAAGGTGATACAATAATGTAATGATGTAGTTAAGAATTCTCACGGGCAATCCGCTCTCCTTCCCACACCTCCTAAATCGCTTTACCAGGGTGACAGACATGTTTTCCAATTCCCTCCTGAAAAAGGATATCAGGTGATCTAAGACGATAATTATAGGGGTCTTTTGCGCCCGACATGGGATCTCCACAGAGGGAGCATGCCACAAAGCCTCAAGGTCTGGCTTGCATTTAGAGTCCTCGCAGAAACGTTTAAAAAGGACCCTACTGAGGTGGAAAACAAAACAACAAACGATTGTCTCAGGGATGCAATGCATCTACAATATAAATAATTTAGTGTGTGGGAGTTTGAGATGTAAAATAGTCCTCCAAGCATTGCAATGTCAGCACTCCTCAAGAGGTGAAATGAAACACCAAACAGCCAATGGCATGAGGTGAGAGACATTTACTTCTCCAGGAGCAAATGTTGTTGATGATAGTGGATTTGTAGAGTGTTGCTTATCATCCTGAGGACATACAGGCACTTTCATGTACATAGCTATACATGTACTCTGCGTTATACAGTTAACCACATCCATTCACACCCAAAATGTAAATGGGAAACTGCATGGACAAATGCCACAAAGTCGCTCTCACTCCCATAGGACATACGTTCCTTATTTATTACAATAAACAGGGCCACCGGAATTATATGTCAATATGACCAAATTATGGGGCAGAGTTTACTAAATTAAGCAGACAATAATGCTAAATATGCAGAAGGATGTGGCTCATTTTGTGGCAGTATTATATCATCATGTGGTCATTTTAAGACACATTAATACTGTCAGGTCAAAACTTCCACCACATTTTTCACAATTCATCTCTTGAATGCAAAAATCAGCACCTAAAAGGTGACTAATTAACCTTTGTAATGGGTCTGCCCAGAGCCCTAAGTGGCCCGAACCCTGACACTCCTCTTTTTTACTACCACAACATTAGTCAAAGGGGCCATTTTCCTTGTTTGCTCCAGACCCCAAGGCATGTTGTCAAGCACATGATCACGTTCCACATGTAGTGGTACCCATTATAGTGCCTGGTTTCACAATGTTGTATTTCGTTAAGCTTGTCGTTTTCCTTGAAAGGCATATGTGATCTTTACAGATTAGCACCTGGCTGTCAGTTCCATTGTTAGCATTATGCTTGGGGTATTTTACCACCTGACAGTGCTCATTCTAGTGCTCTATCAGCTGAATGGCTGCTCGCTGCTGCCTTTTCTTTCAGGGTATAATTACCGCTGCACTTAAAATTCCATAGGTCGAAGAAGAAATAAGATGCTTTGTGACTATTACCCATAAAGCTTTTCATTTCTTTGATGTGCTTGTAAGCATTGCCTTTATTACATTTGTAGCACCAATCTTAAGATGGTTACACACTAGACAACACGATTTTAAAGCAAATTAACTGTAAACCATATTGACATCGATTTAATTCAGCATATTTCACCCTATCATGAGAATGTCATTTTAGGAAGGTGTCCTTTGCCGAGACTGGCACGCTGTAATCCAAAAATTTCCAGACAGTTTTACAGTTACCACAGAAAATATTTATAACTTCTCGTCCTTTTCATTATTTAGATCTCTATGCTTTTGCACAAACAATCTTTCGATTTAGTTTTTTTAAACCTTTTTTTTGGCTGTATTTGTGCAAACTGCAAGGCACGTTTTTAGGTCGAGCCTGACGGCAGCACACAGGCGCTGCTCGCTCTGCAAGACTGCTGTAGTAGAGTATAGGAGAGAAGCTGCCTTCTGATTCGTTAATAGACTTGTTAGTCCCTCCTTAGTACGGCCTTGCCTTCATTTGTAACCTCCCATGGTTACTGGGCCCTTTACTTCAGTTATTACACTGGATCTGTAACTTAGTCTGTAAGCACTATATATTTTATTGAGCTTCTCTTACTGTAGGCCGGGCATGCACTGCTTCAGCTGAAACCACTTGTGTTTTTTTAAGCAGCACAGCTGCCCGCGTAACACAGGCGCCCGCTTTCAATAACTTTAACCCGGCATTATCTTGTGTCTGTTTCAGCCCCCCCCCCAAGTAAAATGGATTTAGAAATGATTAGCAAATTAAGTCATGTGAATTCCAGGTAACACATAATCGTGTGCTAATGGGCTGCAGCTGACAACAGCACATCTGTGTCACATGTCATCTGCACTAAGCCACCTGACGGTTTGTATTCAAAAGCCTTCCTTATTAACAACACCACCACCACCAATACCACCACCACCATAAATATCACCAGCTCCAACACCACCAATACCACCACCAATATCACCACAACCACCACCACCAATACATCCACCACCACCAATACCCCAACCAATACTACCACCACCACTAAAACCACCACCAATCCAATACCACCACCACCAATACCAATACCATCACAACCAATACCACCACCACCAATACCACCAATACCAATACCACCACCACCAATACCACCACCATCACCAATGCTACCACCAATACCACCACCACCAATACCACCAACACCACCACCAATACCACCATCACCACATATACCACCACCAATACCACCACCACCTATACCACCGGCAATTCCACCACTAACACCACCCCCACCACCACTACCACCACCAATACCACCACCACCAATACCGCCACCAATACCAGCACCACCAATACCACCTCCACCACTACCAATACCACAACCAATACCACCATCACCAATACCACCACCACCAATACCACCTCCAATACCAATACAACGACCAATACAACCACCACTACCACCACTTCCACTACCACAACCAATACCACCATCACCACCACCAATACCAGCACCACCACTACCACCACCACCACAAATACCACCATCATAAATACCACCATCAACAATACCACGACCACCGATACCACATCCAATATCAATACACCCACCACCAATACCAATACCACCACCTCAGCGCCTCTCACTCACTAGTAATAGCAGGGGCACTGTACAAAGCCGGAGCTGCAGCCAAGACCATCCCCCCCCTCCCTCTTTGCCTGCCATAATGCTCAGCCCACCGAGCACCAGGAGGTAAAGCCAGGGCCCTACTACAGCTGAAGTGAGTTTTATTAGGCCAAAGATAGCTCTGACATTACGCAATGCCACACTGCAAACTCAAATCACGGAGAGGGCAGGAAAGAGCTCTTCCTCCTGATCCACGACACTGGAATCACAGAGCAAAAGGTGTTGGAGCGCTTTATTAGTGTTTATAGCTCGGATCATATGTAACTCTCACTTCACACTTTGTCTCTGTGTAATTTACAACACTTAAACATCTTCTTCACTGCACTATTTATCACTACTTTGAAGCGGTGGCAGGCCGGTCCCTTCCTCTTATATTTACAATCTAACAAGTGGTCAAGAAGACCCTTTATTGCACTGCAATAAGTCTCGCATTTGCAAGAGTTTAAGCTATTAGTATTGTACATTACAATGCCTTTTATTTATGTTTTTAAATCCAAAACATAAATTAAAAACATTGTCATTTACAATGCCAATAACTCAAACTCGCGTGAATGCGAGACCTATTGCATTACAAATGCTTGTTTGTCATTTTTATTGAGCAAAGTTAATATTTCCCACCCACCCTGGTAATTGATTTGCCAAAATATTAGGGGTAGCGGAAGTGACATAAAATTCCCTTTGACCCCAAAGACATGACAAGAAGAGACATCATATGACACTTGACCCTGAGTTTTTCCAGGAAGGAATGTCACATGACCCTAACATCTCAACAATTTGCATTGCTGAAGTCCAATATTAACTGCTTGCTAAGTATAACAGCATGATACTGACAAACATTTATTTTTTACATACCACTAACATTATGTTGCTGACTTGATCGTTGAAAACAGTGAGGAATAATCATTGCTCCGATTTGCAGTGTGCAAGCAAAGTGAGTAAGCCAAACCTCTTCAAGAGGGTTTCGTCCCCCAACAAAATTTTGAAAAGAATTGGGAGACATGCAGTTTAAAGCACAATGTTCACAATAAATTTGCTAAAATGCCATCGATGCTGATAGGGCGCTCCTTTAATATTCAGATATTTCATGATGGGCAGAGCCTTTCAAATGAAACTTGATATTCCACAGGAGCTGACCAAATTGTTTTCAAAATGCGGTGGGGTGCCTCCATATTTCAAATTTACCTCCATTGTGCTAGGGTCGGCATTTTATTGGGTGCCTCTATATTCCATGGGTGCCTCTTATATCAAAAATACATAAAATATGCCACGGCCCGAATTCTGCAATTTATGACATCCATGTACCATACGTGACACTTATATCAAAAATTGCCTCAGTGTATTTTGGCGTGGTTACCCACCTAATATATGCCAGGTAGTCCACCTTTATGCCAGAAATTACTTCCATTGTGCTGGTACCAACATTCTGCCATTGATGTCCACATGGGAAGAATTTCCTCAGGTACGAGAGTATTTTTCCGTGGGTGTCCTACATGCCATGATTACCTTCAGTATCCCAGTACCAGTATTTTACCATAGGTGCACTTTATGCCAATAATTACCCCATGTGCAAGTGTCAATATTTTGTCACAGGTGTCTATCATGCTTATAATTGCTGCACATTTGTAAGTGCCATCATTTTGCCCTTGGAATCTCTACAAGACAATAATTACCTTCAATACGCCAGATTCAATGATAAATATTTAAGCATCACATCACATTCTCACTCACACTCACATTCACTCTCTCACACTCACTCTCTCACTCACACTCACATTCACTCTCTCACACTCACTCTCTCACTCATTCTCACCAGTTTTGTGACGCAAACCAGGAGCAAAGAGTAAGGGTGGGATTTGCTATCCAAAGCAAATCATGATTTGAGTTGGATAGTATCTCAAAGTATTGAAAGTTGCACCATGTGCTGCTTTGTGTTATTTTGTGTCAAAGGGGCCTTCCATCGGTGGTGCTTAGGGTTCCCTTACAATCATCCATAGGTTTTGACAAAGATCCCCATCTACAAACATTGGTAGTCAGGAATTTGTGTCAATTCTTTTGCCTCCTCGAGACACGCTCAACGAAGAGACCTACAAAGTGGGAAAGCCTTGAGGTATGGTTTTTGTTCTCAAAGGGACACCTTCCAGTACACAACCTATGCTTCAGAGAATGCACACAACCTTCCACTATGGCACAAGGGTTTGTGCATTAGCACATGGCTGCCAAAAGTGGGCCAGCGGGTAGGGAGGCAAAAATACCCCATATCTTAGTAGATATATAACATTAATCACACATGATGATACCTCGGCACTCGAAACATATGTCAATCATGGGGGCAAGTGCCACCATGAAAATAGTTATCTATAACATGACCTTTTTCAAAAATAATGTATCACAACTGTGGCTAATGCATGATTCCATAACAAAGGTCATGTTATAGATAACTATTTTCATGGTAGCACTTGCCCCCATGATTGACATATGTTTCAGTGCCGAGGTATCATCATGTGTGATTAACTTTAGGTGTCTTAATCCCCTTGGGATTTTTGACATTTTTGACATCTGTGGTAGTGGGATGTAAATGTTACCTCTATTGGCACCATTCAATCTGAAATAGAAACTATTGCTTAAGACCAGAATTGGTTCATTTGGGAAACCACAATCCCACACAAAGAATTGGTAGTGCGACTGTCTATGCCTTCACTACTGTCTTGTCTTGGTTTGTGAAAGATATATAACATTATTTCTCTCTTCCTTTGACACAAGACAGCACAATATCTTTGGTGCAGCAGTGCCTTGCATCAAAGAATATCAATGTGGGCATCAATCTCACACAATCTTACCCACAACATGTCACAGACTATCACTTACTTTCACTCAAACACACATGCCTACACGTAGAGACACACACTTGCTAACACATACAAACGTTCTCTCTCATTTAAACAGACTCTTACCCACAAGCATGCACACAGCATCCATTTTCTACGTTACACTAAGAGTGAATAATAGAACATGATTCACTATTTGTATAATGAAAAACACACAGAAAATAAGGAATGCGGAGCACCCTTTTGTTATGGGGATTGAGGCAGTGCATGGAGTGGAAGGAGCAAGCCAGGGGTCGTAGCTACACCCCCTGTTGACCCTTAAATGACGTATCATGCCACCCATCCCAAGAAAGACCAAAGAGACATAATGGCAACCCATGTGTTCATTCTCCAGCACTAATTAACTGAGGGCCAACGGGCAGTAGGGAACGAATCCAACACCGTTTTTCCAGTACTTAGAATGTGTGGATTTATTCATACATTGGTAGCATTACACAAAGCAAAAGTCGTTAGATTCAAGGGAATTAGCATAAACCCAAAATCATAAGTAAAGGCAATAATGCAATATGCCTTTAACAAATTACGTAGCCACAGCACATTTGGTAAATAATGAAATCAATAGCAAATAGACCTATTACAGAAAGTACCACAAGCATATAGCCATTACTAAGCAAAAAAAGCAGGAAAGGCTGGCTCTTCCCCATAAAGCAAATTTTTCTGGAGAAAGAAAATACACAAATATATAGCATGATTTTACGTAAAAGAGAAACACAACAATGTTGACTTGTACAGCAAATAAATCATCCAATATATTTTAAAGAAACGTGGAGTTGCATATTATTTTAATTGGCTTCAAATTATTTTATTTGTTCTACAGAAGAAATCTCACTTTTTAATAATGCAAAAACACAAGAAAACAAAGAACAGCTTCTACACATTAATAAAATAGAGGATGAGTTAATAGCCTTGCAGTGTTGCAATAAATGTAGATCCCTTCCCAAGGAAGACAGAGACTAAGTTACACTGGGACAGAAAATATGTTTTGCAGCTGAATTTAGATCATTTTCTCAAAACAACCTAAACAAAAGGACATGTCGGCTTGTGCACGACAAATAATCATGCATTTTTCTCCAATGTGACAAACACTTGTTAAGGTGGTCTACTTAAGCTAATTGAACCAAACCTATTTTAAACACTATTTTCTAATAAAGTATTTTACTTTTGCTCATGCGAGGCAGTCAAATAATAGAGAACATTACCTCCCCAACCAATGTCTTCTCCCAGAACATAAGCAATGAGGAGACCTGATTCTACTCCAACAAACATCTCTAGCTAGGTTACATTTTTCAAAATACCTGCGTTTTGGTACTTTTGCACATATCCCTTAGTAAACGGTGCCTAGAGCTTGGGCCATGAATGACTACACGCCTAAAAAGAGAGGTGGGTGGAATGCATGACTTAATCTCCGCTAATGGAAATTATTGGACCTATATTCCAGTCCATCGTTTCTTGCCTAAAATGCACTCTAGATAGAGACCAGCCATCAGCAAATCTGATGTGATTCTTCTCCATTAGAAACAGTTCAGCTTAACCCTCCACACAGGCAGCCTAAAAAGAGAAATACAAACAACCCCTTACTGGTTTTGGCGTAGTTGAGCCCAGCAGAAAAGACCAGGGAGTGCCTCTTGGAGCAAAAGAAAGACTGATTTACGTGTGGTTGCTCTGTTTCTGGCTTGGCTCAAGAGGCAAAACACACTGGACTAAATATGGTCTGAGTATATACCAGTAGCTGAGAATAATTGTGCCAATCTCATCACATTTTGTTTTTTCTAAGTGAGACACACTAACCCCCACATGCATCATTGTGTTTTGTATTCGCAAACGGTGCGAATCGCAGAATTTGGCCGTTTGCGAATGCAAAATCCAATTTTGGGATGCATCATCATTTTTGCGAAAATTCGCATTTTTAGAATTCGCATATTGATTGCGAATTCGCATATCAGTCGCAAAAATAAGAAATCGCATTTCTTTAAGAAAAAATGGCATGCATGAAAAAATGCTATTTGTGATTCTCTAAAATAAGAAGAGCTCAGACTTGGTGTTATTTTTTCCTAACCAAAGTCTCATGTGATTTTGATCCCTCTTGGTATATAAGGCACACTACTGACCATTACATTTCCTTTCACCATGGCTGCAGTCATAGTCTTGGCACGTAGGCGGAGATTGAGAGCTGCATTGAGGCGCAGAGTAGTGAGTGAAAGGATATTTAAGGTGCGCATTAATTTATTTGGCCAGACTGAGGCAGAAATTTATGATAAGTACAGGTTAAATGTTGATTCTATACTGGAATTAATTGCTGATTTGGATCCTATACTACAGAGGGCCACCCTAAGAACACAAGCCATTCCAACTCATGTCCAAGTACTTTGTTGCCTACATCTTCTGGCTTCTGGTTCATTTCAAGGTGTGATTGCCATTGCTGGGGGTGTGTCACAGAGTTCCCTTTCAAGGTTTTTCAGAAATTTTTTAAATGCTATGTTGTTGAGGATCAGGCATTACATAGTTTTTCCACGTACTCAGCAGGAACTTTTACAGACAAAGTTGGACTTCTATAATATGGCTCATTTTCCTCATGTTATAGGCTGCATAGATGGTACTCATATTCCCATATGCCCACCTTCTCACAATGAGTACATTTTTAGGAATAGAAAATTGTATCATTCATTGAACATTCAAGCCATTTGTAATTCAAAAACCATAATCACAGACCGAGTTGCTAGTTTCCCTGGAAGTGCTCATGACTCCTACATATTTAAACAGAGTGCCATATTTACAAAGTTGGAAGCAGGACATTTTGGAGATGGATATTTACTGGGTAAGTTATCATGTTATGTTGTTAATATGGTTTTCAGACAAATAATGTTTTGATATGTTTGCAATCAAATGACATGGTGTAAATTTTTCCATAGATGACAGTGCTTATGGTGTGAGAACATTTATCCTGACTCCTTATCTGAATCCAACAACCCGCAAAGAGCAAAATTATAACCAAGCTCATATCTCTACCAGAAATGTGATTGAGAGGACATTTGGAATAATGAAATCCAGATTCAGAATACTTCATAAAACTGGAGGTGCATTACAATATCGGCCTGATGTCTGCTGCAAAATTGTTGCCACTTGTGCCATGCTGCACAATGTTGCCATGAAAAGAGGCCTTGGATTGGAATTTGAAGACAACATCCCAAATAACCACAACCAACCTCACCAACCCCAACCTAGAATCAATGGTCCTGATGCAGCAGAGGGAAGGAGAAGGAGAGCAGAGATAACTCAGCATTACTTTTAAATAAAGGTATGACACAGAACAAACATGGTTTTGCTGTAACTTAGGTATTTATTGCAGTTCAAAAGTAATTTAATGTGAGCTTCTATTCAAACTTATCTGCTATTTGAAAACAAAAATGTCATTTGAATGTAATCTTCAAAGGTATGGATATTGTCATGCAATAACAGTGCAAAATAAGGTTCACTAAAAAATTAACATATGAATCATTTTTTCCTTCCTCTTAACCCCAATGCCTTAACCTTCACAGGGTTTGAATTAATGTTTTTAAAGGTATCTTTGGCTACATTTCTGACACTTCTTCTTTCTGAGGGTGCTTTGATTTTTACATTTGCAGTGTCTGAAGAAGATGCAGTGACTGCAGACTCTGGATGATAGATAGTACTTGGCCCTTGATGGTGGTCTGAAATGAGGCCTTGCATTGACTTCATGCCAGAGGCCAGCTCACCATAACATTTCATCATTTCCTTTTGAATGTCAACAGTAGTTCAATTAATTTTGAAGTGTTATTGCACATTCTGTGCATGGCTCTTGTGCTGGAATGCATATTTACTACTGTTTCTCTTTGCAAAACTGCACCCTGGTTACCCTGCATTGCTTGACTTAGTGTCTCTATTGCAGAAGTCATGCGTTCCATTTTGTCTGAAGAGACATTGACCATGTTGACAAGTGCTGCACTCATATTGTTAATGTCTTTGGCTATATTGGTGATTTTACCCTTGATAACCCTTATATCCTTTCCTTGCAGGCGCTGTACTTTTAATAACTTTCTCTCAATGACACTGCCATTTACAATCTCATCCATTGCTTCATGATTTTGGACAGGACCTCTGCGACGCCGGAAGAATTGTCGCAGTCTTTGACGCCTGCATGGGACCCTTTGTGCAGGCTCTGCATTCACTGTTGCATTTGGGACTGCAGTGTTCACATTATCCTCTGCCTCAGATTCTGTGTCTACCAGTTGACGCAGTCTGCGTCTTTGACTTTGAGATTCCACAGTGGGTGAAGGTGGTGGGTCAAAGTTATTTCCAGCATCATTTAATAAGTCTTGTGTAAAAGACTCTGCAAATTGAATGAATTCAGCATCCAATTCTGCATCTAAAAAAGAGACAGTGGCAGTACTCTGTTAGAAAAGTATTCCCAATGCCTGTTTTTGTTTTACAGGTTAACATATGACACTGATAGGTTGAGGCATGGTTCACAAATACTCCTAAAACTGACTCTATCTATTTTTTACATTGATCCTGTTTTCTTGATAGCAATAAAAAGTTTTTTGAAAACTACATGTCCCATGATGCCATTCTTTCAAACAAAATTTACCATGTTTGTAATGCACTCTGGCCAAATATGTATTTTTGACATTTTTAACATTACAAAATTAATCACAAGTATTGCAGTCAATGACATTATCCTGATTTTAAATAAAATTTACCTTGACTTGTACCTGGCTGCTCAGAGGTGTCTATGTCATACACTCCAACCACTGCTTCTGTAGGTAAAGTCCCTTCTACTAGTTCCTCCCAAGGGGTAGTTGGTATGTCTTTTGGTGTACCCCCACCAGTTTTCCTTCCAGATTTAATGCGTGTCGCAATCTTCTCTTTGGCTCTGCTGCGCAAATCGTACCATCTCTTCTGGAGATTGCTGATGTCTCTGTGGGCGACACCTACAGCATTGACCTTTGCCTGTATTGTGATCCAAAGTTTTCTTTTCACAGCCTCAGGTACTTTTAGTGAACTTTTTCCAAAAAGCTGTTCATGCTTAGCTGTGACTTCTTCAATTAATACCTCCAATTCTTTGTCACTAAATTTGACTTTCCTTTTCCTAGGCTGCTGCTGCTGGTGCTGCTCCAAAACCTCATTGCTTGCCTCCATATTCAGAAGAGAAAACAGTAACCTCTCCTGCAGCTTCCAAACACACTCCCCAAACTGCCAAATTCAAGTTGAAGGTAGCCCACAGGTGTCTGTAATTAGTTTCAGAGGCAGGCACATTGCAATCACTTCAGTATTCATCATGTGTGTGTTTTCCTTATTTGCGAATTCGCAAAATGCGAATTCGCTAATAAGGAATCGCATTTTCCTTGCGATTCGGTAAAAATTGCGATTTTTACCGAATCGCAAAAAAATAGCGATTAAATTGATGCATCCCATTTTGCGAATTCTTATTTGCGATTCCTTATTTTTCGCAAATAAGAATTTGCAATATGACACAATGATGCATGTGGGGGTAAGTGTAGTGAGTATGCTTTGGTTTGGGTCCCAGGCTTTGTGAAGTGTGATGACAAACCCAACTTCTAGAGGGAGGACAATTTACTTAGATATTCTTTACATGCTTTCCAGGGGGGTGACAACTGAAGCATCAAGAGTGGCAGTATTGTTGAACTACTGTTGAATGTGCTCTAGCTGTGTTGACTGAAACACTACTTCGGTCAGATTTAAATTTCCACTATGCTGTCCACCTCTGATTCCCTCCTCAAGTGTCATTTCAACAGGCGAAAGCCAGGAAATACGAGGTGGGGAATCCTGCCGGATGCATCCATGTGGGTCATTGATGGGAAAAAAATAAGTAAGTCAATGTGGGAAAAGGAGTTATGGCCTTAGAAGTAAAAAGTGTAGTGGCACCCCCAGCAATGAGAACATGCCATACGCCTATGATAAAATAAAAGTACAGCAAGTAATAAAAAATTTCCTAGCTAACGTAACGGAAAGTTTCAATTCAAATAAGGACTCGGAGGCGAGGATTATGCCTTCTTACTTCACTTTTATTAACATAGCAGCAACAAGAAACTCAACAAAAGACTACATTTCCCATGCACCATTGGGAGTAAGTAGTCGAATCAAAATACATGAAACAACCAATCAGAGCTCAAGACCAATGCCCAATCAGAGCCATCCAGCAACTCTATAGTCCGATGCTACTGTCCTTCCTTCCACTTTTCAAAGCTCGGATGCAGCCCATTTCAAGTCTTCAGTTGTCTTGTTTATTGGAATCCGAACCTGAAAGAATCAGACGGGTATTACCAGAGGCCAAAATGACTCACTCTGTCAGAAAACATGATGTGAGAACACACAAGAACATTTCATCTGGTACATAAGCCAACCCAAAATAAAGGAACTTACTATTGTACGGGGAGGGACCTCCTCCAGGTGCACTGGGCGGGATAATCCTCCCCTCTGAGTCCTTAATAGAAATTAAACTTTCCGTTACGTTAGCTAGGGAATTTTTCATTCTATGTCAGGACTGGAGGCGAGGATTATGCTTGTTCAAAGCTTGCCCACAACCAACTGAGCCAAGTCAAGAATCGGCTTGAAATAGAACCTCTTAAAGGTAGAATCAGAGGACCAATCGGCCGCGTTAAGAATATCCTCCAAGCAGGCACATAAGCCAAACGTCTTGGAAGCCATGGCACCTCTCGCTGAGTGAGCTCCAAAATGACGAAGACTGATCCCCGCTTCTTGCATCATCCAACGGACCCATCTAGCGATGGTGGGGAAAGAAACCGCCTTGAAAGGTTTACTGTGTACATTCAGGAGTTGTCTCTCACCTGGGGGACGGAGTACTTTCATCATCTCCCCATAAGCCTTAAGGCAACGCACCAAACATAGTTTAGGGGAGTCTGGGAACTCCGGGTAGGAAATGACCCTGGTATGGCACTTGGTGTGTCGGAGTAAGGTGAAAGTAACCCCATTAGGGGTGAACACACGCCCAGTGATGTCCAAGGCACGAACGTCTGAAACCCGTCTACAAGAGATAAGGCACAAAAGCATTGTCAACTTCCCCGACAGCTCCTTTCTGGACAAGAACCTATTAGGTTGCCATGGAAGAAAAAGATTCAGGACCAAATTCACGTCCCATAGAGCCGAATAGTGAGGTTCCTGAGGCAAGGAGAGTCGAATGCCTCGTAAAAGCCTACAGACCGTGGGATGTTCCCCCACCGGAGATCCATTGACTGGGATATGACCAGAAGAGATGGCAGACCTGAAAGTGTTCACTGACCTATAAGCCAAGCCAGCAGAATCAAGGTGCACCAAAAAGTTCACAATGTGGACCACATCTGCGACCACAGGATTGACACCCCTTCGCACACACCAATGGGACTACCTGCCCCACGTGGATCAGTATCTTTTGACTGTACTGTCCGCCCAAGCCCTGGAGATGAGGATATCAGCTTCTCTCGAAAGGCCCGGGGCCTGCCATCTACCCCTGAAATCCTCAATGCCATGAGGTACAACGAGCCCGTCGACACCAATGGTTGAGGAGCTCCGTCCGGGTTCTTCAGAAGAAGAGGAAACTGGGGACTAGGATTGGAAAATCCCCAAAAAGGTCCAGAAGAACTGGAAACTATACATGCGACCTCCACAGCTGGGTGATCAGAACTAGGTCTGCCGATTGTCTGCGAACCTGAGCAGTCAGTCGCGTAACGGCGGGAAAGCATATCCCCTCTACGGACCCCAATCCTGGAGAAACGCAGGGGGTCGGGCCTCCAACTAAAAAATCTTGGAAGTTGATGGTCTAGCCTGGAGGCAAACATTTTCACCGTGAACGGACCCCAAAGGTCCTGTAGGGATGAAAAATCTCCTGATCCAGCATCCAAAGGCTGGAATCCCTGGAATGACAGGACTGAAAGTTCGCTATCATGTTGTCTCGGCCCGGTAGGTACTCCGCCGTCACCGAGATTTGAGAATCCAGGCAATACTGCCAGAAGTTCGAGGTCTGAGAGGGCTTTGGACCTGGTGCCCCCCAGATGGGTTATATACCTTACCGCTGAGATGTTGTCCATCTTCAGCAGCACGCAAGACTGTAATGATTCTTTCATCCAGCACCGCACGGCGGACAAACCAACTAGGAGTTCTAAACAATTTATATGCAACCGTTGTTCGTCTGGAGACCACAAGCCTCCCGTGGACAGGTTTCCTCAACGCGCACCCCACCCGAGCATGCTGGCATTGGACTTGATAACGATGTCTGGGGTAGACCCAAATATGGCCCGGCTGTTCCAGGCGTCCATATTTTCCAACCACCAGGGGATCTCTGCTGTTGCCTCGTCGGACAAATCCACTTTGTGAGAGTAAGGGTAACCTTTCCACAGAAAGTATGCCTTGAGGCACTGCAGGGCTCTGTAGTGAAGCAGCCCTGGAAAAATGGCCTGAATCGAGGCCGATAGCAACCCTACTACCCGAGCGAGTTGCCTCAGTGACACTTGGTGCTTGGCCAAGAGACGCCGTAGCTCGTGACAAATTTTCGCCACCTTTTTGCCGGGAAACTGAGTGTAGAGGATGTGGAGTCGATGACGAACCCCTAGAATGTAACTGACTGGGTCGGTTGTAACCATGACTTCTTCTCGTTGTTTAAAAAACCAAGGTCCTGGAGCAGATTCACTGCCATCCGAAGATGCTCTGTCAGCAGACGAGGACACACAGCCATCAGGAGAAGATCGTCCAAGTACACAATCATCTTGACGCCACAGGCTCTCAGAAATTCCACCACTAGTTTGAGTACCTTGGTGAAACACCAGGACGCTGAAGCGAGTCCGAAAGGAAGACTCGTGAACTCGTAAACGCGACGACGATGATCTGTCAATGCCCTTCTTGGGATCGCGTATACATTTTTGAAGGAAAGTGGACATTCTAGGGTCATTTTCCGGGGTCAAGGCAACTTTCCCGTCAAGGGAGGGTCAGGGCACTCTGCCAGAAGGCAGTTGCGGGCGTCCTACTCCAGAGGACGACTAATGTGTTCTGCGACATACGCAGCCATCTTCTCTACAGGGACCCACTCCAACGAGCGGGGGTGCACTACGTCGTTGGGGTCCAGCATGTCTGACACTGCAGGGGCAGGTTGGGAATCCTGAGGAGGCCGGGAAGGGAGCCAAGGTCTAGAGGGGCTGGATGCCGGGTCAGGGTCCGCCGAAGAGCTCGGTAGAGCTGGCGGTTGGGAAGGAGTAGAAGGACGGGTGGTCCCAGAAGGACCAGGCTGGCTATCTAAGAAAGCCTTCTTGAGGCGCTCAAAAGCATCCACATCAACACCAGGCTCACAAGGGCATTTAGCAGGGAGGGAAGCCAGAGTGTCCTGAGGAGGCATGGAAGGAGCTAGCGCGGGGGCTACTCTATGCTCCAGACACTCAAACGCATGTTCAATCTGGCATGAAAGCCTGTTTTCCAAAGGCGAAATAGCCAAATCCACAGCCTTGTAGATGGAAGTGTCTACAGCCTCATAAAAGGCATCTCCCCAGGGCATATCAGCCAAAGGGTGCTCTTCCTCCTGATACTCATCATAATATTCCATAGTGAGGAAGAGGAAAGAAGAATATCTCTCTATTACTGTAGGCCAACTCACTAGCAGAGGCCCTCAGACCTTGAATCAGGTCAAATTCAGGGAGCGCTGGGTATCAGACGCAATTCAAGGTGGCTATATAGACCACAAATGCAAGGAGTACTAGCCTCAAGGGACAGAACTGCTGGCAAAACTGTTAAAAGACTAAACCACCCCCAACTGGCCTGGGAAATGTCCCCTTTTGCAGGCCTGACGGCCGGTAGCTGACCACTTGTATGAGGCGTCAAAGAAGAGAATACCGACCCGTTCAACTCTCGCTTTTTCCTCACACGCGAGTGAACAGGGCGTGCACAGAAAGGAACAGCGCTCGCAAGAGACACTGCTGCTCTACAGACCGCTCTGGGCGTTCGTCCTCAGACCAGGCCTGCCGCCAGAATCGCGCGTTCGTCGTCAGAATCCCCGTAGAGGATTCGACGGCGACGCGCGAAACCAGCCGCCTCCCACGCCTCCTTGCGGCGGGAGGAATGCAGGCACAACCAGCAGGAAGCCGCGTAGGAACGAGAGACTCGTTCCCGCGACTGGGACAAAAGACTTCAAAGCTGCGCGGTAACACACACAGCTCCCGACAGAGCTGACAAGTAGATAAACAGCACGCACGAACTGTCAACAGCATGAATGAAAACTGGTAACGGAAAATATGCAAATGACCATCGCACATTAATAGCACATCGCACACTCGCGCTGAATTAAAGAACACAAAGAATTCAAAGCCAATACAGGAATCAAACACTAGACAAAGCGCAAAGCAGTAAGAACCTGAAAGGCACCTATCTGGCTGCGTAGCAGTGAAGGAAGATAAAGGAAGAACAGTAGCATCGGACTATAGAGTTGCTGGATGGCTATAAAAAAGTGTTGTGGCACCCCCAGCAATGAGAACATGCCATACGCCTATGATAAAATAAAAGTACAGCAAGTAATTTATTGATATTGATATTATTGTCGATAAGATGAGAGTCTGGGGATCATGACAGATCTAGCTAATTATTCACGATGGCATTGAAAGTGCATATGTCAGGTCAATGTAAGATTTGCTTTTGCAAATCCAATCTCACATGCACTGGAAAAGTATTTGATCTGATTTGATATTATAATTCCAATCGTACAAACTCTGGGGAAAGTGTATGTGGGGGGGTCATATTTTACTATTCTAACTCCAATTCTAAACATATTGGGAAACATTCATATATTGGGGTGGTTGTATTCACTATTCTCCAATCCCAAAACATTGGTGACAGTGTATGTATGAAATATTCTGGTTCCAATACAAAAATAATGTTTTACATTTTATATATTAAAATTATTGCATTTAAAAATAAATAAATAGTATGTTTTTTGTTCATACATTTTTTTAATTTGAACTTTTTATTTTTTTAAATTATTATTGTGGTTAGTATTCAAATTTCAATTAAATAAACTGAAAATCACAACTTAAAACACATACACACAAGCACAATTAATACAATCTGAAGTACAATACACATTTTTATATTCAATTATTTTTTCTATTAATTTACATATTCACTTTGACTATAAATCCAATTAAAATTTTCTAATAATATTTTTTTTAATTCAACAAATGATTTATGGTGTGAGCTGCGGGGGACATGCATTGCACCTCCTGGGTGAGCTCTGCGACCTTCTCTCCTTTCCAAAGCCCACATAAAACCTGAGTATACCTCAGAAGGGCGGATCACTGACATAATATCGAGGGACATAATATCGACTACCTAAAATATCGTTGACAAAATATCGACAGACAGAATATCGACTTTGTATCTACAAACAGGTAAGTACAAAAATATCGAGTAAAAAATATCGTTTACTAAAATATAGTTTGTAAAAATATAGACTTTAGTAAAAACAATGTTAAATTAAATTAATATTAAAAATGATTTACTAAAATATACTTAAAAATACTTAAATTAACTTATAATAATTAAATAATTAAATAAAGTTATAAACGAATTGTTTTACAATCATATTTGTTAAAACATATATATATAGTAACATAATATAATTTAAAAAATGTCCAATAATATACCGTAGGATAGCGGAAGTGTAAAATTACTATTCCCACTCAAAAGAGTTCAACAGTAGATAAGGCGTTGGATAGCGTAGGGGTAAAAATGACTATTCCCACTCCATAGAGTGCAACAGTAGGGAAAGGGTTGGATAGCGTAGGGGTAAAAATTACTATTCCCACTCCAGAGAGTACAACAGTAGAGAAAGCGTTGGATAGCATAGGGGTAAAAATTACTATTCGCACTCCAGAGAGTGCAACAGTAGGGAAAGCGTTGGATAGCGTAGGGGTAAAAATTACTATTCCCACTCCAGAGAGTGCAACAGTAGGGAAAGCATTGGATAGCGTAGGAGTAAAAATTACTATTCCCACTCCAAAGAGTGCAATAGTAGGGAAAACTTTGGATAGCGTAGGGGTTAAAATTACTAATCCCACTCCAGAAAGTGCAACAGTAGGGAAAGCGTTGGATAGCGTAGGGGTAACAATTACTATTCCCACTCCAGACAGTGCAACAGTAGGGAAAGCGTTGGATAGCGTAGGGGTAAAAATTACTATTCCCACTCCAGAGAGTGCAACAGTAGGGAAAGCGTTGGATAGTGTAGGGGTAAAAATTACTATTCCGACTCCAAAGAGTGTAACAGTAGGGAAAGGGTTGGATAGCGTAGGGGTAAAAATTACTATATCCACTCCAGAGAGTGCAACAGTAGGGAAAGCGTTGATTAGCGTAGGGGTAAAACTTACTATTCCCACTCCAGAGAGTGCAACAGTAGGAAAAGCGTTGGATAGCGTAGGGGTAAAAATTACTATTCCCACCCCAAAGAGTGCAACAGTAGGAAAAGGGTTGGATAGCGTAGGTGTAAAAATTACTATTCCCACTCCAGAGAGTGCAACAGTAGGGAAAGCGTTGGACAGCGTAGGGGTAAAAATGACTATTCCCACTCCAGAGAGTGCAACAGTAGGGAAAGCGTTGGATAGCGTAGGGTTAAAATTACTATTCCCACTCCAAAGAGTGCAACATTAGGGAAAGCGTTGGATAGCGTAGGGGTAAAAATTACTACTCCCACTCCAAAGAGTGCAACAAATACCAATAAATAAATTTACATATTTAATGAATTATAATTAAATTACTTCCCACCCTATTCCCCTATAAACCCACAACCCGCTACAAAAATTACATTAATTAAATTAACATAATTATCAATTATTCAATCAAATAAAATTAATTGGCAATTAAAATGTGATTAATTACAAAATAAAAATTAACAATTAATTATAAACAAATACCAATAAATAAATTTACATATTTAATTATTTATAATTAAATTACTTCCCACCCTATTCCTCTATAAACCCGCAACCCGCTACAAAAATTACATTAATTAAATTAACATAATTATCAACTAATCAATTAAATAAAATTAATTGGCAATTAAAATGTAATTATTACAAAATAAAAACGAATTAACAATTATTTATAAACAAATACCAATAAATAAATTTACATATTTAATTAATTATAATTAAATTACTTCCCACCCTATTCCCCTATAAACCCACAACCCGCTACAGAATTAAATTACGCGAAATTTAAATAACATTAAATTCATTAATTTAAATACATTATAACATAAATAAACACTTTTAACACATAAAATACACTATAAAAAATTCGATATTATTAAATGTTCGACATTTTTAGTAACCTATATTATGTACTTCGATATTTTGACTATCTATATTTTAAATTTCGATATTACATTACTTACCTTCAAAACGATAATTTTGATGTCTATATTCTGTCCATTCGATATTCTGTCCAGCATAAATTTTGAACTCAATATTATGTCCATTCGATATTTTGTAGTCGATATTTTGTCTGTTTATCCAGAAGGGCACCTAGCATTGGGAAATGTGGCAGGTGAGTTGGGGCGCCTGTTCAGACGGTGACCAAACAGAGGGAACGGGGCATGAGCCGCTGATGTTTGGAGCTGTCCATGTCGCAGAGGATTCCTTGAAGTCTTCTGCTCCCCTGCAAGCAGAAGAACAAGGTCTATCTTAATTGTACAACCACCCTGGTGCCCAGCACAGTAAGCATGCACATCGGATGGCGTGGAGGGTGAACTTTGGAAGACCGTGCCTTCCTGGAACCTGTCCATACAGTAAACACAGGAAGCCAACCGTGTGCCAGTGAGTCATCCTGGAATAATGCACTGTATGACTTAAGATTCCAGGATCTTCTAAGGACGGTTCATTAGATCATTTTTACCAGCACTTCCCTCACTTGTGACACAAGGCTCACCTCAAGCTATGTATAGCTGCATGGCACTAAAATAAGTGGTGCCCAGTGATTCTATTAATGGGAAATATTAATGAGGGATCATAGTTCCTAGCCTGGATGTAAACGCTGAACATTTGAGTCACTGCAGACTGGGCCAATGGAAAATAATCTTTACCATACACATTTGCTGCCTGGCACCTCAAACAGGGTCGACATCACAGATTACTGCTTCAACTGGATATAAAGCAGTTGAGGCCAATCCAGTGGCAGGCAAATTGAGGTCCTATGGCACATTAGCATCCTATAGCTTATATTGAGGTGGCTTGGGGCCTTTCCTTTTTAATGCTGCCAAAGATATTGAGGCAACAGAAAGATATGGAGAAGTGTGGCTCAGGGGTTAGAGGCGGCAGACCGGGAATCTGAGATCGGCCCTGGACCAGGGTTCAATTCCCTGCCTCGGCGGGTCTTGGGCTCAAAAATTCCACGGACTTGATAATTCTCGCTCCGGTGCCTTCTTGACTCACGGGTTCACACTCTGCGACTCTGGGCAATAGCTTGCTTAATCTCCACAACGGCCCCTCGCGGCGGGATGCCTGGCTTTCAACTTGTGGATACCCTGCTGGGGTTATCTCACAGGGGAATACCAGGACGGGTTCCCTAAGCAAGCGCCGGGAAACCCACTGCGGGTAGCTGTGTGCTATATAAGCTCAAATACATTTACATTTACATATAGCAACCTATTGGCAACCCACTGACGCACAGAAAGAATCCACACCTGGGGAAGTTGTATCAGATAGTGCAACTGTAAAAATGGCATAGAGATAGGGTGCGTCTCCAACACCAGTGACTAAGGAGGATCTACAGAGCTGTCTCTGCAACCTGCATGATAAGATCTCTGATATGGTTACTACACAAATGCAAGCACTGAAGTCTGATATGGTCACGGCTCTCTTAGACCTGACAAAGGACTTGAAAGCAGCAGGGGACCGAGTATCAGCAAATGAGGCAGTCACAATGACAATGAGTCTGGAACTGGAAAAGGCCCAAACCATCAAACTAAGATGGAGGAGTACATTAAAACCTAATGGTATAAATGCACAGATCTTAAAAATCGCTCATATTGCAACACTAACTGTATTCAAAATGTGAGGGAAAACGAAGACAAAGCAAATGTTACTGACTACTGTCAACAATTTTTTCGTTTTATTCTAAAAGAAGACCCAGCCATCAATATCCCAGTTGTCACAGCCCATAGAGCGGGAGCCATCAGAGATAGGGGGTGTTTGGGAGAGTAGGTATTGGGGTTTTGTTGTATACCAGCAGGTACAGGACAAATCAACACTGATTTGTGTGATTATACATGCATGGACACCACACCATAACTTAGAACCCAGATCCTTTGCAGATAGATCGACAACCGGGTACAAAAATGGTAATAATTGTGTTGTGGAACGAGCACAGGCTGAATTCTCCAGTTAAATGACATAAGTTATATAATTCTCCCGGAAGTTGTCTGCCTTAAAGAGACACACCTCTGCTCCTCAGATAATCAGTTTATGAGACATACCTTTAACCTACACAATTTTTGTATCTACCAACAAGAAAAGAAGGTGCCATGATTGGTCTACACAGGGATGTCCTATTAGCAGGGGCATAGCTTGGGTGGGGTGTTAGACCCCCCCCTGATAAATGTATTATTTAGTAAAGAGTTGGGTGCAAGAGCTTTCAGTAGGATATGGTAAGTCATCTGTCGAATTTAACTTGTGATTTTTATTTTATTTATTTATATAGCGCCAACTTGACCTGAATCGGGTATAAAAGCACCTTACATAGCACCGGTTGCGTTACATGAGGACTCATTCATTTTTTGTTAGGCATGGGGAGATTAAGTGATTTGCCCAGAATCACAGGATGTTCAGCGTCATTGCCGAGACTCGAACTCAGTTCCCCAGATTCAAGGTCGCCCACCCTAGCCGTTAGGCCAACTCATCTCCTCATATTTTAAATACTCTCTCAGACAAAAACACACATACACTCTTTAGTTTTGAAGGTCTTAAAACATGTATTTTTACAAAATCCCGTTTTTTAAGTTCCTCTCACAATCTGCACTTCTTTCCCTTACATAGGCCCTTATGCCCCCTTCAAGCGCTGGTTCTCTTATAATAATTAACAGGATATCCCACCGTGATTGTCTGAAAATCTGAAGCTCACTCCTCCTCCCCAGTCTTATTGACCAAGCTACTCCCCTGCCTATTAGTTAAGATGAAGCTAGTCAAAGATGTGAAGAGGGACTATTCCTATATTAGGAGGGATATGGTGTTTAAAATATTCTCAATTTATATGCCCTGAATACAGCCTAAAATACCTTTCTTGCCGAAATGCTGGATAAGATTAGGGACTGGAGCCCATGCGAGTTGCTTGGGTAGAAAACTTTAACAAGGTACTTAATGCCCAGTCTGATAGACTCATGCAGGAATGATACTACCAAGGAGCCATGTCCCAATCTTTAGGGGGGAACTCAATGAAGCTAGTTTAAAAGATTTATGAAGAAATAAGAACCCCACAGCAAAAAAAACACTTACTTGTCTGCGTGCATGGATCATGTTCACGCATAGACCTCGTATATGTTACAAATAAATGGACAGAGAATACCTGTAGCAGAACACATGGACTGACAGATGTTGGACCACTCCATAGTGCTATGGGAGGTAGATAGGATTGATGGCCCCTCGCTGAATTAAACACTTGATGTTCCACAAAACTCTCCTTAGGGATGGGTTGGCTGCTCAATTTCTTAGGGAAACTCTATAAAACTACTTCTGATACAACAATAATAGGGAGATACCTGTGAGTACCCTCTGGTATGCTTTTAAGAGGCAGGTGCACTTCAGTATGGGCCACACAACAGCAGATATACAAACTGCTTTGCAAGAACCTAGAATCCAAGCTCACCACTGCAAAAGAGGACTTCGAGAAACTGCAACCATTGAAATCACTGCAAACCACAAAAACAACAAGGAGGCATCTGTCTTCAGCCACTGAGAAAGGAGAAAGAGCTTTATTATGCCTGCAGAAAAAAACTGCTAAAGCAAATAAAACAAACTGGCTCACAGGCTTAGCTATGCACAGGTCATCGTGAGAAACTGATTCAGCGTTTTGGGAACACAATTTATTACCTGTCAGTTCCCTCCACACTGCATGAGTTTAGACCAAACTTGCCAACTTGTTCATCACCTCTGGTATTACCTAAACAATGGATCTTTGTAAGAAGGCAGGGATTGGTAAATATTCATTTACTCATATTATACCATAATAACAACAGACACCAATTCATTAGTAAATATCTCTACCTAGAATAATGTAATGCTCAATAAGTACGATACAGTCCAAAATCTGAGTTATTCACACAAAGAAGCATTGGAAATAGTTACCTCAAATGCATCCATGAACAGTGCAATGAGAGTGAGTGGATAGGTAGAGAGACAAAGGAAAGAAATATTTTGCAAACAATTATGCAATTCAGTTTGGTAATAGTTACCTATTCATTCAAGAGTCTAAGGATTAGGAAATGCTACCCTCTGGCCATGAGAGTAAACCAGGCACTTCAAAGAAAAATTTGAAATGCAAAGATTATAAGTCAGGTACAGCAGATCGTCAGCCAGCTCATAAGAATAAGGAACAGCGTCACAGCTCTCTGCTCTTGCAAAGTTAAGAAGACGCCGCCAACTCCTCCTACTTCCCTAGGTATAATTATACCCCAAATTCACACAAGTCCAACCCCTACTCTATTCATGCCACCTAACTAAATATTCTAATTGGCTAATACACTATTTTCCAAACCCAATTCGTCATGCTCAGGCCTCGGTATCTTTCTCTTCTGCACCATGTTCACAATTCGTTCACATTTAATGTAACTTTTCTGTCCACATGTCCGCTTCCAGAAGAACTTGTTTTTCTGAGGTTCATTGTTTTGCTCCACTTGGCCATCACCAGTGACACACGGAAAACTGATTAAGCTCTCTCCTTTTCTTGCATCATTGTTAATACTTCAAATTAGCTATTTCTCTGAGGCTTTTCTCTCGATCACAATAAAAAGCCATCTCCTAGGAAAGACAAATACAACGTGAAAATCATTGCTTTGCCCAAGTTTATTTCTAAAAAGTGTTTTTGATTAGCAATATTAATGGTTTGCTCACAATCCAAAAGCATTAATATGATTATTAAACTCCTGAAAGCGGAAATCTTTGCCGCCTACCTGTTTCGTTGCTGTCTTGCAGGAGAAAAGCCTCGGATTCCAGAAAACCCTGCCAGCCCTCTTCCCGCCTCCCGCTGCCCGGCTCTGGTTCCATCTGAGCCCTGCAGGCGAGCGGAGCGCGGTCTGAGGAGGACACCAAAAACTACAACTCCCATCAGCCTAGCGGCGCACGCCGCGCCATACACGCGCCAGGAGGCGTACAAATTGCGCGACACCCCGGTCGAGGGGTGGGAAGCTCCTGAAAGCGGAAATCTTTGCCGCCTACCTGTTTCGTTGCTGTCTTGCAGGAGAAAAGGCTCGGATTCCAGAAAACCCTGCCAGCCCTCTTCCCGCCTCCCGCTGCCCGGCTCTGGTTCTATCTGAGCCCTGCAGGCGAGCGGAGCGCGGTCTGAGGAGGACACCAAAAACTACAACTCCCATCAGCCTAGCGGCGCACGCCGCGCCATACACGCGCCAGGAGGCGTACAAATTGCGCGACACCCCGGTCGAGGGGTGGGAAGCTCCTGAAAGCGGAAATCTTTGCCGCCTACCTGTTTCGTTGCTGTCTTGCAGGAGAAAAGCCTCGGATTCCAGAACACCCTGCCAGCCCTCTTCCCGCCTCCCGCTGCCCGGCTCTGGTTCCATCTGAGCCCTGCAGGCGAGCGGAGCGCGGTCTGAGGAGGACACCAAAAACTACAACTCCCATCAGCCTAGCGGCGCACGCCGCGCCATACACGCGCCAGGAGGCGTACAAATTGCGCGACACCCCGGTCGAGGGGTGGGAAGCTCCTGAAAGCGGAAATCTTTGCCGCCTACCTGTTTCGTTGCTGTCTTGCAGGAGAAAAGCCTCGGATTCCAGAAAACCCTGCCAGCCCTCTTCCCGCCTCCCGCTGCCCAGCTCTGGTTCCATATGAGCCCTGCAGGCGAGCGGAGCGCGGTCTGAGGAGGACACCAAAAACTACAACTCCCATCAGCCTAGCGGCGCACGCCGCGCCATACACGCGCCAGGAGGCGTACAAATTGCGCGACACCCCGGTCGAGGGGTGGGAAGCTCCTGAAAGCGGAAATCTTTGCCGCCTACCTGTTTCGTTGCTGTCTTGCAGGAGAAAAGCCTCGGATTCCAGAAAACCCTGCCAGCCCTCTTCCCGCCTCCCGCTGCCCGGCTCTGGTTCCATCTGAGCCCTGCAGGCGAGCGGAGCGCGGTCTGAGGAGGACACCAAAAACTACAACTCCCATCAGCCTAGCGGCGCACGCCGCGCCATACACGCGCCAGGAGGCGTACAAATTGCGCGACACCCCCGTCTCGCGGGACGCCGGGCGAAGCCCGGGCCAAGGGCGGGCCCGTTTTAGCCCGTTCTAGACAGTGAGAGACTGGACTGGGCCACCCCTCTAACTTCCACCCTCTAAACTGAATTGTGGCAAGGTAAAAACACTTAATATCTATATTGTACTTGGACTATTATTGACGCATATTTCTAGGGTTCTGCTGTTAATAATTGCTTGCTCAATATGTCTAAACAAAAAACGCCTGTTACCCCGGCAAACATAATGCACAATTACCTGGTCCAGGTAGTGACAAAAATTAATAACAATCGAAGGACCTCTCTGGGTATGGGAGACTCACCACCATGTGCTCAAATCAATCAATCAGGGGTGTCGGAGTCTGTCAGAGATGATCTCATTGTCACCGACCCTATTGAAGACCTAGAAGAGCACTCTGCAATTAGTGTTTCAATGGCCTCAATGGACCAACAACTTGACCCTTTTACAGATTTGATCAATTTAGAAGATCAGGACAAATCTGTAACAATTGAGGAGCCAGTTATAGAGAGCAATACCCCCCCAACACCGGTCCCCGCTCCAAGAGCCAAAAAAGGGATCACTAAGGCGCCACCTAGAAGAGGCGGCCTACGCTCTTGTAAAAACAAACCTGTAACCCCACCTAGACGAGCAAAGAGAAAGAAAGAGGATGGGATAAGGGAGGAAGAGTATGAGAATGAAGAAGGGGAGGACATCCTTTTAATTAAGATCATGGGTACACTAGAAACCAAACTATTAGGATTAATGAAACCCCTCATATCAAAGGTTGACCAATTAGTTACCAAGGTCAACAAGCTAGAGTCCCTGTTAAGGAAAACTAACGAGGGGGTGGGGGAAATACCAAATCTAGTTGCATCCAAACTTGAACAAATGGAGTCTGCGGGAAGATCACTCGGGGTGCACATGAATACTGGTTTACAAGCTACAACAGAGTATGTCCAACAAGTCAGCCCTAGGAACGACAATACCCCTGACTTGGCCCTAGTCCCAGATGCAGCCCAACTAGTGGGCAACAGCATCCCTGAGATTCTAAACACAGAAACTGCCCCAGTTGAACTAATTGTTGAAGCCTCGCCTCTTATCTTAGTACTAGCAAACACACCCATGCTGAAAACTGGACAGATCGAGTCACCAGATTCCTTAAGAAACAAGGCTCTCCAGTGGCTTAGTAGTAATATGCATATATCACCCTGGGGCAAGGAAAAACTATCTGACGATCTGCTTACAGCAAGAAGGGTTAGGTGGATAGGTACTAAGGTAAAGAAATTTCAAGGGGATTGTGTGGTCTTGAACTTCAGGGGCCTTGAGGTCCTGCCTGATGTCCTACGGAATATTCTCCCCCCACAACGTAGGACAGCTGAAATAGTTCCACTGACACTGGACTTCTTCTATAGCAGAAGAGGTCTAGTAGCCAAACCGAGTATACTAAGAACAAAATGGACAGTTGTGGGAAATAGAAGGGCTAGGGCCAACCCAGTATGTGAGTGGGGGCTAAATTTGGATAACCAATATTCTGTGCTAACTGATTTAAATGAGTGTGATTGACTCGCATGCGTCTCCCCTGCCACTTTAGATACGCAGTTGTTCCAAGAATATGTTAACAACTCCCTGATAGACGAAACTACACTTGCCCCAGATGTACTTCGTACTTCCCTCTTAGAGGAAGAAAATAGAGTTCAGGTAGAACAGGAAAGAACACTGGAGGTAATTGAGAGGCCACCAACATTGAGTAAAAATTTCATACAAGGAGTAGATCCTGCAGATACATTAAATATCCCTGATAATGCTCAGATATATCCCCAAAAGGCTAAATCGCAACTATTAATTATCTCATGGAACATAGCCGGAATTACTAATAAAATAAATATTCCAGACTGGGTGGATTTTATTACCCAATATGACATCATCATGTTCCAAGAAACCTGGTTGCTTACACCAATTTTCAGGCAAGGGTATTTGAACTTTTTTGTCCCGGCAACAAGAAATCAAGGGGGACGTCTTTCGGGGGGCCTGTTAATTTGGGTACGGCAAACTTTGAATTGTTCGGTCAAGCAAAGGTTTATACCATCTAATGACATCTTGGCACTTGATATTTCCTGGCAAAATGGCCAACAGCTAGCCCTGTTTAATATCTATTCGAGGGGAGTTGCCAGGGGTAAACCATCTGAGACTCTAATGTGCCTCGAGAACAATATTGAACAGCTACCAGACCCTACCTATATAATAATAGGCGGGGTTTTTAATACTACCTTTGAACCCTTGGGTGAGGAGGATAAATCCCTGGCCGAAGACGAGGACACTAAGTGGGGAATTCCCCAACTAGATATCCCTGTAATTAGGAAATGGAGCACGGTAGCAATACAACTGAAAAGTTTTTGTCTCTCAAGAGGACTTAGAGCAGTAAATGGTCGAGCAGTGTCAGACTCTATGGGGAAAAACACCTTTGATAATGGCCGATCGGCCAGCAGGATAGACTATATACTCTTGGATGTAAGGGTCTGGGATAAATTGGTTGATATGGAAGTGAAGGATAAGATTGAAAGTGACCACAATCCACTGTGCCTGACACTACATACCTACCATGACAAACCCGAGCATCCTAGAGAGGATTATATGGTCACACAGGACCTAGTAAGTTCAAATAACTCCCGATATTTGAAGTGGAGTATGCTCCTAGACGACACCACTAAAATAGAGTCTCTAAAGAAAGTTGTGGTGGATGAAGTTGCCAAGATTAAGTCACATTATGAACAGACTGATTTTATTGACTATATGATGGCGACTCATGAGATATTTTTTTCTGTAATCCAAAGTTTCTTTCGTAAAAATACCTCCACAAATAAAATGAAGAAAACACAAGAAACTAGAGGGTGGTATGATAAGAGCTGTAGGACAGCACGAGATAATCTTAGTAGGGAACTAAGAACAGGGAGGCCAGAAGCAGTAAGACTGGCGAGAAATCTGTATAGACAGGCCCAAAAATTAGCCAAGAAGCGTTGGGATGAGGATTGTTGGCAAGAACTCAAGGAGGTATGTGCTTCCAAGGACTCTAAGCGCTTCTGGGCTTCAGTAAAATGGGCAAAGGGTGGTATTGCACCCCAGCCTGCTAACAATGTCGCAAAGAACAGTTGGATAGAATACTTTCAACCACAGTATGCTTGTAACCCAATGTTTAATAATGTCAGTCTTCCTCCATTAGTTTACTATAAAACACCAATATTTGTGGAGAGGGATGTGAGTATTGTGCTGGATTGTGTAGCAGGGGGGAAAGCCCCAGGCATAGATGGAATTCCGGCTGATATCTTTCTATCTGACCGGAATTCCTGGTGCACCTACTTTACAATGCTGGCTAATGCAGTGGCTATGGGAGGGAAAGTGCCTGCCTCATGGAAGGGTGCTGAAATAATTCCCATATATAAAAAAGGTGACCGATCCTTGGCTAAAAACTATAGACCCATTAGTCTGATAGATACAGCTCAAAAGCTAATGGGCCGACTTGTGCAAAATAAACTGCAGCAATGGATCGACGAAAATAACATCTTGTCATCTTACCAAGCTGGGTTCAGGCCTCTAACCAGTAGCGTCGACCAAGTCCTCCATTTTTTAACAATTTATTGGAGAAATGTTACATTGAAGAAGGGGACATTGTATGCAGTTTTTGTAGATTTAAAAGCCGCTTTCGACCTGGTCCCCAGGGAAAAACTCTGGCAGACCTTGGCGGACGCAGGCTTAAATCAGGAATTGCTCACACTCCTTGTTCGCCTACACGAAAATAATTTTGCTAGGATACGATGGGGCAAACAAGGAGAAGTAACTGATCCCTTCCCGGTCGAACGCGGGGTGAGGCAAGGGTGTGTCCTAGCGCCAACCCTCTTCTCAATTTATATAAATGGTATTGTTAAACATCTAGAGAAGATTGCCAGTGACGCCCCTGTAATAGCCGGCACTCGTGTGCCAGTCCTCATGTTTGCGGATGATACATTATTACTTTCCCGCACCCCTAGTGGGTTACAAAAAGTAGTTGATGCCTTTGGTGTATATTGTGATGAAAGGGGCCTAGAACTAAACACCTCTAAAACGAAATTTATGTGCCTCAACCAGCAGTCCTCTTTCAAGGGTGTAATAAAATACAAAGGAACACCATTAGAAAGAGTGGACTCCTTTTCATATTTAGGTATCACTCTGCAAGAAAACATGAGCTGGAAACACCACATAACCACAACCCTACTAAAATTTAGACAGCTGGCAGGTGCCATCTCTTTAAAACACCGAACCTCACTAACAAAGCCGGTAAACTGTGTGATGGAAATTTATTCTATGAAAGTCCTGGGGGCTTGTCTGTATGGCTCTGAATTGTGGGGTTTCTCAAACTTGAGCGAACTGGGCCAAGCTGAAAACAGGTTCCTAAGAGGGATCGTAATGGTCCCTCAGAGTACACCAATAACCCCGTTAAAACTAGATCTGGGTAGAAAATCAGTTGTGGATATAGCGAGGCTTCGGCCTCTCCTATATTGGAGACGAATTATGGTGACCCCAGAACTAGGCCACTATGCAGCAGCATTGATGGATGTCATCGAATTCAACCGTTTCCATACCATCCCTTGGTTAAGGGAGCTGCGGGGTCTACTCAAAAAATTGAAATTGGATTATTTATGGGACAACAAAGACCCAGCTTGTTTTCCTACCAAGGAAAAGCTAAAAGAACTATACTGGGAAATGGTATATTTTACAATGTATAGTGACAGCACAAGCGCAAATTTAACATCTCGCTTTTTAAATATAAAAATGTATCCCTCATATGAACCTTTTTGGGACCTAATTGAAAAACCATATGACAGAAAACTTTATTTTCAATTCCGCATCGGTACATTACCTTTGAATGCGTTCAAGAAGCATTGGTCCCAGGCATGGGATGAACACTGTCACCATTGTAGTGAAGAAACAGAACACATCTCCCATTTTTTGTTTTGTTGTCCATTGTATTCGACCCCTAGACGAAAGTGGCTAAAACCAGTTTGTGTAAAGTTGGGAACCCGAAGCCAATCTGAAGCCCTTAGGATACTTGAAACAGACTGTACAACATTATATGTGGTTGGTGTAGCAAAATTTTTGGCCTGGGCATGGCTAATTCGAACCCGATCACTAACGGCTATTGTGTTATAATGAAATTATGTATATCCTTAATATGTTTTTATTTGCGACATAGACTATTGCCTCCTGTTTTTTAAATCAACGGAACGTGACCTTTTAAAATGTGTTGTAATTTCAGTACTTTTTACCGTATATTATTCGACATTGATTGTTTAATATGTATTTTTAGAAATATTTTTATAGTATTTATTGTATAGGGCTAGGTGAATGCTTTTATGACAAATGTCGAATAAAGCTTTATAAATTGAAAAAATTGATTATTAAACTTTCAACCTTTTAGTCATTAGTTTATGCATAAGTCATGTGCAGGTTTTGCGGCCTACCCCAAATTTCTCTAACTTGTTCTTTTTCACACATGTGCAGTTTATTCAAACACAGTTAGTATCACACAGTTAGCTTTTTAATGATTATTCTGCACAATGAGAGGTTTAATCCGAGCAGGTTTTATGTCACAAAAACCCTGCTCCATCAAACCCCCCTTTGATAGTGACTTGAGCCATCAAAAAAAAAGCTTACCAACTAACAAAAAATCAGATTGTCATAATTGTTTCTAAAAAGCAGTAGTTTTCTTTTGTTTCATCCTAATTTCATCTATGTCCTTTACTATTTCATAGTAATTTCTCCTTCTGTCTTCTAGATCTATATCTTCTCTTTTCCTTTTCTTAGCTCTATGTTCAATGTCCAGTGTTCCTTTCTTGTATCTTATATATCATTATCAATATTAGCATTCCTGTAGCCACTACAATTATTGGTGTTAGTATTTTCCACAAAAAACTAAAACTAAAGTTAGAATTCCCTACAAAAGAGAAACCCTTACCAAGTTTCTCCCAAGCACTTTCAAACGTCAGTTCAGCCAAATCCTCATGCAAATGAGTAATATTGGTAATATATCCCTCTAAACTTTTACTTTTGTCTGGGATATAAGTACAACACTGTTGAATCTTCACCATTGTACAGACTCCACTCTCTTTTGCCAATATTACATCAAGGGCAAGTCTATTTTGTAAAACCTTAGACCTTATAGCAACCATTTCAGTATCAATTATTAAGAATCCCCCAGCAGTCTCCGTTGATAAATGATCAACTACTGTGGATATTTTTCTAATTTTAAAATAACACCAACTGAAGATATCAGTGTTCCAAATATATCGCCCACAATTTCTGCAAAACTAGCTCCCCTTTTATCCTGTGTTAGACCAAGCATTATTTCATTGATTCCATGATTCTTATCTAAGTGGTACACCTTTAGAAAGACTATTCCCATATAACAACGCCCATACCAATGTGCTGGCAACCTGTAATGGGCATTTTACTGCACACATAATAAATTCCCGGAAAACTGGATCAGTACCACCCTTTAACCCTTTAATCCCCATCTACCTGTAATTAGGAAAACACAATCACATTCACTAGACCCAATGAAATAATTATTATAATCCAATTTCTGCCTAAATAAGCAAAGCTTTCCCTTATTATGCCATCCAGAGTCATTGCAGCATATGTTTGGCCTTTTTTATAATTTCCTTCCCTAAAAGCCCATGGACTTATATACAACTTTTGTTCTGCAGCGTTTTCTTCAAAACGCTGGCTTCTATTTTCTACTACGTCTATGTATTCAATGTCTTCATGATGCAATCTACATGTGAGGTTATTTCTATGTGCATATACCGTGTCAATTGTTTTAGTTGTATGAAAGAAATCCCCAAAATATTCTGCATCCCTCGCACTAGTTACCTTATTCATATTCTTCCTAGTAGGCACTTCAGAAAATACTAAATCATAGTTTGAATAATAGTATTGCAAACTACCCCTGTCGTAAAAGATACTTGTTAATACACTATATGAGACAACATACGTTAGAGGTAAGTGATGGTATGTCACTCCCTCAGACACAGACAAAGGTAATTGCATGCACACATAATAATCTCTTACATCCATAGTGTCTACATATTCATTCAGTAATTTAGTAAAAACATTTAACGTGAAGTCATTAATTGATTTATCATGAAGATACAAACCATCATTCGTTAGTTTCTCTATGCTAGTTTGTGGTTCTTCTGCAAGATTGCCCACATTTACTTTTTCATCCACTCCATTATTAGTAATGTTACTTTTAGTAGGATACATGAAATAAGGCACTATAGACAAACATTAGTAGTAAGATACTTATGAAACAAGCCTTACCACATCTACCTTTACAACCCTGATTTTGATATCCATTCTCATATTGCTTTATTCCTGCCATTTCTTGATGGAAAAATTCAACTGAAAATATAGTGTATCCAAGCACTACTCAAACCTTATACCTGCTTCTTGTTTCTTTCAGTCACCCTTTTTTTAAACATATTATCACAGTTCTTGACCTTAGTTTCAGTGCAATATTTTTACACCCTTTTTGAGTGTTCTTTTCAATCTTCTGCACCCTTAATTTATTTGACAGTTCATTTTCGGGTGGCTCATAACAATGCTTTTGACTTGATTCTGCAACAGCCTCTTCTTGGCTTTGATCCTTTTGCTCGACCTTTTCAGTCACCACATAATCCATTCCGGTGCTGTGTACTTTTTGTTCGGAACTCTTGCTCTCTTTGTTCTCCAAACTGTCCCTTCTTCTGAATCACTCTGTTCTGTTTGGCTCGATACTTCTATTATTGTGTTTGGAACTTTGCTATTCAGAGTGTATGCCAGTCTTTTTACTCCTTTTGGCCAGATATCTCCATTGCTTGCCTTTTTCACTTGCACAGAATCACCAGATTCAAGACAACTGTCAAAACTTCTTTTGTTTGATTCTTTCTTTTGTGCTTGTTCTTGAGCTTGATTCTGCTCCTCTTCTTCTCTGACAACAGTTTCAAAAATTTCTTGAGACCCAGTAGCTGAAGCCCACTCTACTCAATCATTTTCAGACTCTCTAATATCTTCAGCCTGTTCTTGATCTCTTTCATTTGTTTCTAGTGGACTTGGGACTCTCCTTGTGTGGGCTGCATGAATCCAATTTGGCAAACCAAAACACTTCACTACTGTTGTTGTCACCAGTATAACTGGATATGGCCCATACCAACGTGGTTCCAAACACGACTTTCTTAAATGTTTCTTCACCAGGACCCACTCACCTGGACTTGGGTCATGTGCTTGTTCTTGCTGTGTTTTGTTTGCAAGTTCTCCATCCTGATGAAACACAGAACATACCACATCAGCCAGTCCTTTGCAATAATCGAGCACTAGATCATCAGTTATTGTCATGAATTGATTCGCTGGAACTATTGTCTGTCTCATTGCCCTCCACATAAGCACTTCATGAGGAGATAATCCAGTCTTTTTTATCAAGAATGCTTCTCAGACTGATCAGAACTAGGGGCAAGGCATCTGGCCATTTGACTGCTGTGGATGCACATACCTTTGCCAATCTTGATTTGATAGTGCCATTAATCTGTTCGACAACACCTGAGGCTTTAGGTCGATAGGCACAATGTAGTTTTTGTTCAATTTGCAAAGTTGCACAAATCATCCAAATTATTTCATCATTAAAAGGAGTTCCTCTATCTGTTTCTAAAGAGACTGGAAATCGAAATCTAGAAATGATCTCTCTCAAGAGTAATGTAGCCACTGTTAAACTATTATTTAATCTTGTTGGGTAAGCCTCCACCCAACAAGAGAATAGGCAAACTACTACCAACAGATATTTCAGTCCATTTCAATAAAAACTGCTTGCAATCGTGTAAATGGGCCTGCTGCTGTTCCACTTCGTCCCCTACTGACAACTGTCTATCTTCCTGCATTTTGTTGTTGACATGTCACACATATCTGGCAAAGACTTTCTGAAATTATCCTGAATTTGGGATTGTACCATGTCTGTTTGAAAACCCTGTTAATGGCATCCTTACCTATGTGTGTTACGCTATGATATAATCTTGCCATCTGTGATAGCAAGCTATCTGGCATTATTGGTCTCCCATCACTGCAAACCCACACTTCGTCTTCCTCCCTACGTGTGCAACCTTATTTATAAATTATTTTCTTCTTCACTAGCCTCTTCCTGTAATTGTCTAATTTCATCCCAACTTTCAACAGAAGAAAATATTAGATGACAATTTATATCAGATTTCTGGGTACTTTTGTTTATTGAAACCAAATTTTGTGCACAGAATGGTGCAACCTGGTCAGCATATTTATTTTGAACCGCAATATAATTGCTTCCAGATTTATGTGCAGAGCATTTCACCACTTCAATTTCTTTGGGCTACTGTAATGCAACCTGTAAATCCTTTAGAAATTTACTATTCTGAATTGGTGATCCTGATGAAGTCAAACATCCACGTTGCACTCACAGTTGTCCAAAGTCATGGACCACCCCAAAACCATATTGACTATCAGTGACTATGGTTACTCTCAAGTTTTTCCACTTTATACATGCTCTCGTTAGAGCAATAAGCTCCGAAATGTGCGCTGAAACTGTTATTTTCAAGCATGAAGCTTCAGAACCATCGCCACAGTACAAACTGCATATGAAGCACTCAAGGAACCACCTTCATCTCTTAAGCATTATCGATCCACAAACATCACACAGTCTAATTCAGACAAAGGAACATTCTTAATATCTGGCCTTCGTTTCGTACACAAATCAGTAACATCCAAGCAATCATGTTCTGCTTCATCCACCACTTCCTCACAACTTGGACTTGGTAACAGTGTGGTTGGATTTAGATTGGTACATCTTGTTACTGTTACGTTTTTCGCACCCTTTCATACTGAGTCAGACTTCTACTGAGATGCTGTGTTCGAGTTCTCGTCAACAGAATCTCCACAGAATGTGGCACATACACTCCTAAAGGATTGCCCATAACAATGGACTCACTCTGTTCCGAACTTACACATGTAGCAATCACTGCTTTCAAACAACCTGATGGGTTATTTTAGTTCGCCAACCTGTTTTTTCAACACAATACAGACCTTAATTACCTTCATATATTCCTATAAGTTCCAGTGGCCTCATATAGTTCTTCATAGTGAGCCCTGAAGGTTCTGGCTAAGTACAAACCAGAGTCTTCTACCTTTTCGGGTGGGGGGAATTGTTGCAATATATTTAGCATTTGTTGTGCTCCCACCGTAGAATTTCTGTTTTTCCTCAGGGTAAATAATTCTCTGCTTTGTTGAAGTCAAGGGCTTTATTCTGTCTTTTGCCTGATTTCAGTTTCCACCAGACCTCCTGTGTGCCCCTTCACTTTTGTATGCTTTCTAATTCTGTCAGTTGGGACTCTAAAGTGGCACGTACAGCTGCCCTGGCATTGTTAGTTACTCGCGAGGTGGCATTCAGTCAACCAAGGATCACTGCTTTAAGTGAGTCCCCTATGGTGCCCACATCTATCTTCACATTGTCATTCTCCTGTAACAAGTTTCTGATGCTGTTTGTGAATGTCTTTCTCATCTGTTTTTTGTGAAGCTGGCTTTTCCCAGGTATAAGGTGCCCATTTCCTTACTGACAGTTACTCAGGGCTATATTATCAAGAAAGGGCGATACATTATCACCGCTTTTATCGGCAGGAAACTGCTGCTAAAGCTGCGATAATGGGCTTGATAATATGCCCTTGTGAATTCCCATAGAAGCCCAGGTTAACACCAGAACCTGGGTTTCTATGGGAAATCACAAGGGCATATTATCAAGCCCATTATCGCCGCTTTAACTGCAGTTTCCTGCCGATAAAAGTGGCAATAATGTATCGCTCTTTCTTGATAATATGGCCCTCAGTTACTCAAGAGAGACCAGAGCGTGATCCCACAGGGAGATGTGTCATGTTCCAGAGAAGATTTATAAACAACAAGGGAAACCCTAGAACAAGAACCTGGGGTAATATATGCTCTATTCCAAACAGTGGTTCATGAACCAGAATAACAGATGAAGTTAAATATATACAAAAGATAATAAAAAAGAAGGAAAACCCAGTGCTAACTAAATTTCACATTAACCATGTACCAAAATTATATCGAAAATGTATATTTAATGTAAATTCAACAAAAATTAAAACTAGTGATAATGGCGCTCATACAGTTACACAAACAATGTTACAATTGTGGACAAAGAAAAGTGTAAACTGAACAAACAATGGCAGAGAAAATCACAACAAAACAACAAGTACAAAAATACACAATACAACAATTGTGTCCTTTCTTATTTAGGCCACGTTATAAACGTTGAAGGCGTTTTGACCCATGGGTACTTTAAGGGTCATCTTCAGGACAAAGGCTTCAAATGTAGGAGCGTCCGCTGTATTTTCTCAATGAATCACCTCAATGAACACGAAGAAGGAGAACCAAACCTCGTGAATGAAGACTGTGGAAATCAGGTAAAAAGGAGGAATACTCCATTCCAGTGCGTCAGTCCACATCAACATTCTCTGGAGAACAGAGTACTAGTACCGAGCAGTACTAGAACAGAGTGCTGTACAGGCAGATACTACTTGAATGCCATGTATCTTGTAAGCCACACAGTAATTGACAAATCTCTTTAGTGACTCCACCTTGTCTGTGTAATGGGGATAAACAATGACATTTTCATAAAGTGCATAAATACGTTCTCTCTGTGTATACTCATTAGGCTGTTATTGTTTTCCTAGACAAATCAGTTAGGGCATATTTCATTTAGAATGTGAGCTTTTCATGAAATTAGCTCTAAAAGATATATGTTTAGTTATGCACATTAACTAACTACGTCTTTGGCGATAAATGACCTCAGTGCATCTTTAGAAAAGCGTGTGATGATAAACTATAAATAAGCAGTATTGCAACTGAAATCCACCTTGCTATTATTAATAAACAGCAATCAGTTGTTTATATGAGTCTACTTCGATTCAGTAGTTAATCAGTCTTCCAGTTCTATTCTCAAATGGTAGTTGTATTCAAATCTTGGCTCGTGCCCCTTTTTAAAAATAATACAAACTGAAAGCTGAATACTTTCTACTTTGAACAACACTTAGGGGCATATTATCAAGGACAGGCGATACATTATCGCCGCTTTCATCGGCAGGAAACTGTCGATAAAGCGGCGATAATGGCCTTGATAATATGCTCTATGAATTCCAATCGAAGCCCATGTTAGATGTGTTCACATTTGACATGGGCTTCGATTGGAATTCATAGAGCATATTATCAAGGCCATTATCGCCGCTTTATCGGCAGTTTCCTGCCGATAAAAGCGGCGATAATGTATCGCCTGTCCTTGATAATATGCCCCTTAGTTACTGCTCTGCGTGGATTAACATGTGAGCCATTGCAATCGAAATCAATGTTGTAATGTTCAAATATGCATTCTGATTGTTTCTCATGATAAGATACCTTGTCTGCCTCTGAAAGAGTTCATTTTTAGCATCTTAAACTGTGTTTCACAGCGGCAGGCACACTTTTGATAACGTGTTGACAGCTTCCTAATGGCTTCAGTTGTTAGGATGGTAAACCCAGAGTTCTTATCTGTCTGGGTTTTCATGTTACCTTGTGCCAAAGCATACAGTTGCCTTTTCTCTGACGCCTTCCGGTTGACGATCATCAATCATCCAATTGTCTGTGTAGAATAAGGTGACAGGGTAAGCGCAGTAAACGTCTGATGGTTTTTCAAAGAAGTATTTTGTCTGAAGCAACACTTCAGCAGCTCTCCACTAAAGGCCCCTGCCCATTGTTCAGGACTTCCAGCAGAACAGTGAGGAATTAAAATAAAACCCTCAGGGATTATCAGCGGCCACAGCAGGGCTGTTTTCAATAGGCTTGGAATCTCCTCTCTTTGCATCAATAGTACCAGAATTAAGGGGCCAATGCACAAAGATGAATTTACACATGCACATTTATTCAAATGTAAAAACTATTACTGCATCTAGTATTAACTTAACTCTTAATTGCAAACTTGTCTCTGCCCCTTGTAGACCTCCTAATCCAGGATTTATGAATGTAAAGGTACTACTCCCAGCTTTCAAATGTAGCTGGTGACATGTAGCACAATGGCCGAGATCTCCCTATGAGAAAGTATAAGGATAATTATGAAAGTGTATTCTTTTATTAAAACATACTTAAGGTATTTTTAATATACAATACCATTGTGAAATATTTGCATATATTTATTTTAAACCTAAAATTCATAAAATAAAAGCCCACAGCACAATAACATAAATGTGTAATAATAAAGTAATTAACATATGTTTATTGAATGTTTAACTATTATTTCTGAAAGAATAATTAGAAAAATAGCACCTGTCATAAGAATTGTCTTTTTATTTAATATGTATTACAATTTTTTTAAAGAACCATGTGTAATTAATTTAAATGATGTGCAATTTTTAACAAAAGTTTAATTTATTTGTAAATTTAAAATTAATGTATTGCTAAATGTTATATTGATATAATAATCGTTTACTAAATATACATACGTTTTTAACACTATGCTAAATAAATGTATATGTTTTCAAATTTGACATAATTTTCTTTAGTTAAGATTTCCAACAGGGCAGTATTTAAACACCATTAGATTTCCAACAGGGCAGTATTTAAACACCATGCTAGCATTCTTGTTCCAGGGAGAGTGTTGCAATAGTTCACAGTGGCCACTTATGGCAATGGACTTATTCCAAGGTTGAGCTGGAGAACATTTACTACAGTAGTTCTGGGACCTTTTGGTTATAGTAACTTTAGAAATGTAGTTTGTGAATAGCAACTGGCTTCCCCTTTTTTGGGTGGGTGTTTGTATTTGTATGCCCCTCGCCTAAGCCCTCCTTACCACTCCCAAAACCCATCTCATTTAGTTGTACATATTCTCCATTTTCCAGCCATCCACCTTGTCCCTCCCACATTTAATAACATGTGCAGACATCTCTGCACACCTGGGGTAGATCATCGCACAGAAATATAGGAGTGGTGAAGGCAGTGGTGTCTGCACATAGGTTACTGAATACCATTTTGTAGTATACGAGTAGTACGGCTGTATTACTACTTCGCATACTACAAAATGCTGTTAGTGAATAGGTCCCCAGTTCTTCATATATCAGTCCTGGATGAAAAGATTCAATAACATTTATAATTATGCTCGACTAGCATACTCAGCTCCCTAAATTCAAAATGAAAGAGCACAAATAAACATTAAGGGGCTTATTTAGAGTTTGGCAGAGGGGTTACTCCATCGCAAGGTGACAGATCATCCTGTCCACAAAACTCACAGTCTGCCCTGTCTGATTCAGAGGTGGGTGGGCTGGAAGTATGTTTATGATGGAACCTACTCCGGCACTAATGACTAAAGGACTTATTTATGAGCCTCTTGCGACACTTTTGAGCCGTCGTTGCTTCGGATACCCTATATCCATTTTCCTCTGGTTAGTATCAAGCGCTGGGATGCTCCAGAGTAGCCATGCACTATAGAAGAACCTCTACAATTACAACTACAATACAAGTTGCGTCACTTTTCATGACTCAGCGGCGGGGTAAATAATGTGCAGCGTTGCACCATATTTACAAAGTGATGCATCAAGGCAGAGGCGTCACTTTATAAACCCCTATGCCACATTATACCTGCTTTAGCTATAATGTATAAATAGGGGGTCGTGATGAACAGAGTGTCTGAGTTAAACAGACCACTATTACCCAGTCCAAAGATCAGGGCTTGATCCATCACCGTTATTTATCTCACTGCCCCATCCCAGTTCAGAACCTGGCTATATGCAAATCAGTCTGTCCCTGGCCCAGTGCATCATGGGAACAGGGCAGACTAAACTACCAAGCCAATTCTTCACCAGAAAGGAGACAAGCTACCGGGGACCGGTTTCTGGCATTTCAGCCTTCTTCGGCCCGGCTTGCTTGAATCCTGATGGAGCAGTGAGAAAGGGACTCATGTCTGAGTATACCCTGCCACACCTATAGTGGCCAAAAACGATTTACAAATAGGGGGTCGTGATGAACAGAGTGTCTGAGTTAAACAGACCACTCTTACCCAGTCCAAAGATCAGGGCTTGATCCATCACCGTTATTTATCTCACTGCCCCATCCCAGTTCAGAACCTGGCTATATGCAAATCAGTCTGTCCCTGGCCCAGTGCATCATGGGAACAGGGCAGACTAAACTACCAAGCCAATTCTTCACCAGAAAGGAGACAAGCTACCGGGGACCGGTTTCTGGCATTTCAGCCTTCTTCGGCCCTGAAACTGGGATGGTGCAGTGAGCTAAAAAACGGTGTCGGATCTAGCCCTGATCTCTTGACTGGGTGAGAGCTTTCTGCTTAATTCAGAGACTCTGTCCCTCACCACCCCCTGTTGTAAATATTTTTGTCCACCCTAAGCGTGGAAGGGTATTCTCAGATGTGAGACCCTTGCTCATTGCACCATCAGGATTCAAGCAAACCGGGCCGAAGACGGCTGTAATGCCAGAAACCGGTCCCCGGGAGCTTGTTTCCTTCCCAGTGTAAGAATTGGCTTTTGTAGTTTGGTTTGCCCTGTTCCCATCATGCACTGGGACAGGAACAGACTAATTTGCATACAGCCAGGTTCTGAAACTGGGATGGTGCAGTGAGCTAAAAAACGGTGTCGGATCTAGCCCTGATCTCTTGACTGGGTGAGAGCTTTCTGCTTAATTCAGAGACTCTGTCCCTCACCACCCCCTGTTGTAAATATTTTTGTCCACCCTAAGCGTGGAAGGGTATTCTCAGATGTGAGACCCTTGCTCATTGCACCATCAGGATTCAAGCAAACCGGGCCGAAGACGGCTGTAATGCCAGAAACCGGTCCCCGGGAGCTTGTTTCCTTCCCAGTGTAAGAATTGGCTTTTGTAGTTTGGTTTGCCCTGTTCCCATCATGCACTGGGACAGGAACAGACTAATTTGCATACAGCCAGGTTCTGAAACTGGGATGGTGCAGTGAGCTAAAAAACGGTGTCGGATCTAGCCCTGATCTCTTGACTGGGTGAGAGCTTTCTGCTTAATTCAGAGACTCTGTCCCTCACCACCCCCTGTTGTAAATATTTTTGTCCACCCTAAGCGTGGAAGGGTATTCTCAGATGTGAGACCCTTGCTCATTGCACCATCAGGATTCAAGCAAACCGGGCCGAAGACGGCTGTAATGCCAGAAACCGGTCCCCGGGAGCTTGTTTCCTTCCCAGTGTAAGAATTGGCTTTTGTAGTTTGGTTTGCCCTGTTCCCATCATGCACTGGGACAGGAACAGACTAATTTGCATACAGCCAGGTTCTGAAACTGGGATGGTGCAGTGAGCTAAAAAACGGTGTCGGATCTAGCCCTGATCTCTTGACTGGGTGAGAGCTTTCTGCTTAATTCAGAGACTCTGTCCCTCACCACCCCCTGTTGTAAATATTTTTGTCCACCCTAAGCGTGGAAGGGTATTCTCAGATGTGAGACCCTTGCTCATTGCACCATCAGGATTCAAGCAAACCGGGCCGAAGACGGCTGTAATGCCAGAAACCGGTCCCCGGGAGCTTGTTTCCTTCCCAGTGTAAGAATTGGCTTTTGTAGTTTGGTTTGCCCTGTTCCCATCATGCACTGGGACAGGAACAGACTAATTTGCATACAGCCAGGTTCTGAAACTGGGATGGTGCAGTGAGCTAAAAAACGGTGTCGGATCTAGCCCTGATCTCTTGACTGGGTGAGAGCTTTCTGCTTAATTCAGAGACTCTGTCCCTCACCACCCCCTGTTGTAAATATTTTTGTCCACCCTAAGCGTGGAAGGGTATTCTCAGATGTGAGACCCTTGCTCATTGCACCATCAGGATTCAAGCAAACCGGGCCGAAGACGGCTGTAATGCCAGAAACCGGTCCCCGGGAGCTTGTTTCCTTCCCAGTGTAAGAATTGGCTTTTGTAGTTTGGTTTGCCCTGTTCCCATCATGCACTGGGACAGGAACAGACTAATTTGCATACAGCCAGGTTCTGAAACTGGGATGGTGCAGTGAGCTAAAAAACGGTGTCGGATCTAGCCCTGATCTCTTGACTGGGTGAGAGCTTTCTGCTTAATTCAGAGACTCTGTCCCTCACCACCCCCTGTTGTAAATATTTTTGTCCACCCTAAGCGTGGAAGGGTATTCTCAGATGTGAGACCCTTGCTCATTGCACCATCAGGATTCAAGCAAACCGGGCCGAAGACGGCTGTAATGCCAGAAACCGGTCCCCGGGAGCTTGTTTCCTTCCCAGTGTAAGAATTGGCTTTTGTAGTTTGGTTTGCCCTGTTCCCATCATGCACTGGGACAGGAACAGACTAATTTGCATACAGCCAGGTTCTGAAACTGGGATGGTGCAGTGAGCTAAAAAACGGTGTCGGATCTAGCCCTGATCTCTTGACTAGGTGAGAGCTTTCTGCTTAATTCAGAGACTCTGTCCCTCACCACCCCCTGTTGTAAATATTTTTGTCCACCCTAAGCGTGGAAGGGTATTCTCAGATGTGAGACCCTTGCTCATTGCACCATCAGGATTCAAGCAAACCGGGCCGAAGACGGCTGTAATGCCAGAAACCGGTCCCCGGGAGCTTGTTTCCTTCCCAGTGTAAGAATTGGCTTTTGTAGTTTGGTTTGCCCTGTTCCCATCATGCACTGGGACAGGAACAGACTAATTTGCATACAGCCAGGTTCTGAAACTGGGATGGTGCAGTGAGCTAAAAAACGGTGTCGGATCTAGCCCTGATCTCTTGACTGGGTGAGAGCTTTCTGCTTAATTCAGAGACTCTGTCCCTCACCACCCCCTGTTGTAAATATTTTTGTCCACCCTAAGCGTGGAAGGGTATTCTCAGATGTGAGACCCTTGCTCATTGCACCATCAGGATTCAAGCAAACCGGGCCGAAGACGGCTGTAATGCCAGAAACCGGTCCCCGGGAGCTTGTTTCCTTCCCAGTGTAAGAATTGGCTTTTGTAGTTTGGTTTGCCCTGTTCCCATCATGCACTGGGACAGGAACAGACTAATTTGCATACAGCCAGGTTCTGAAACTGGGATGGTGCAGTGAGCTAAAAAACGGTGTCGGATCTAGCCCTGATCTCTTGACTGGGTGAGAGCTTTCTGCTTAATTCAGAGACTCTGTCCCTCACCACCCCCTGTTGTAAATATTTTTGTCCACCCTAAGCGTGGAAGGGTATTCTCAGATGTGAGACCCTTGCTCATTGCACCATCAGGATTCAAGCAAACCGGGCCGAAGACGGCTGTAATGCCAGAAACCGGTCCCCGGGAGCTTGTTTCCTTCCCAGTGTAAGAATTGGCTTTTGTAGTTTGGTTTGCCCTGTTCCCATCATGCACTGGGACAGGAACAGACTAATTTGCATACAGCCAGGTTCTGAAACTGGGATGGTGCAGTGAGCTAAAAAACGGTGTCGGATCTAGCCCTGATCTCTTGACTGGGTGAGAGCTTTCTGCTTAATTCAGAGACTCTGTCCCTCACCACCCCCTGTTGTAAATATTTTTGTCCACCCTAAGCGTGGAAGGGTATTCTCAGATGTGAGACCCTTGCTCATTGCACCATCAGGATTCAAGCAAACCGGGCCGAAGACGGCTGTAATGCCAGAAACCGGTCCCCGGGAGCTTGTTTCCTTCCCAGTGTAAGAATTGGCTTTTGTAGTTTGGTTTGCCCTGTTCCCATCATGCACTGGGACAGGAACAGACTAATTTGCATACAGCCAGGTTCTGAAACTGGGATGGTGCAGTGAGCTAAAAAACGGTGTCGGATCTAGCCCTGATCTCTTGACTGGGTGAGAGCTTTCTGCTTAATTCAGAGACTCTGTCCCTCACCACCCCCTGTTGTAAATATTTTTGTCCACCCTAAGCGTGGAAGGGTATTCTCAGATGTGAGACCCTTGCTCATTGCACCATCAGGATTCAAGCAAACCGGGCCGAAGACGGCTGTAATGCCAGAAACCGGTCCCCGGGAGCTTGTTTCCTTCCCAGTGTAAGAATTGGCTTTTGTAGTTTGGTTTGCCCTGTTCCCATCATGCACTGGGACAGGAACAGACTAATTTGCATACAGCCAGGTTCTGAAACTGGGATGGTGCAGTGAGCTAAAAAACGGTGTCGGATCTAGCCCTGATCTCTTGACTGGGTGAGAGCTTTCTGCTTAATTCAGAGACTCTGTCCCTCACCACCCCCTGTTGTAAATATTTTTGTCCACCCTAAGCGTGGAAGGGTATTCTCAGATGTGAGACCCTTGCTCATTGCACCATCAGGATTCAAGCAAACCGGGCCGAAGACGGCTGTAATGCCAGAAACCGGTCCCCGGGAGCTTGTTTCCTTCCCAGTGTAAGAATTGGCTTTTGTAGTTTGGTTTGCCCTGTTCCCATCATGCACTGGGACAGGAACAGACTAATTTGCATACAGCCAGGTTCTGAAACTGGGATGGTGCAGTGAGCTAAAAAACGGTGTCGGATCTAGCCCTGATCTCTTGACTAGGTGAGAGCTTTCTGCTTAATTCAGAGACTCTGTCCCTCACCACCCCCTGTTGTAAATATTTTTGTCCACCCTAAGCGTGGAAGGGTATTCTCAGATGTGAGACCCTTGCTCATTGCACCATCAGGATTCAAGCAAACCGGGCCGAAGACGGCTGTAATGCCAGAAACCGGTCCCCGGGAGCTTGTTTCCTTCCCAGTGTAAGAATTGGCTTTTGTAGTTTGGTTTGCCCTGTTCCCATCATGCACTGGGACAGGAACAGACTAATTTGCATACAGCCAGGTTCTGAAACTGGGATGGTGCAGTGAGCTAAAAAACGGTGTCGGATCTAGCCCTGATCTCTTGACTGGGTGAGAGCTTTCTGCTTAATTCAGAGACTCTGTCCCTCACCACCCCCTGTTGTAAATATTTTTGTCCACCCTAAGCGTGGAAGGGTATTCTCAGATGTGAGACCCTTGCTCATTGCACCATCAGGATTCAAGCAAACCGGGCCGAAGACGGCTGTAATGCCAGAAACCGGTCCCCGGGAGCTTGTTTCCTTCCCAGTGTAAGAATTGGCTTTTGTAGTTTGGTTTGCCCTGTTCCCATCATGCACTGGGACAGGAACAGACTAATTTGCATACAGCCAGGTTCTGAAACTGGGATGGTGCAGTGAGCTAAAAAACGGTGTCGGATCTAGCCCTGATCTCTTGACTGGGTGAGAGCTTTCTGCTTAATTCAGAGACTCTGTCCCTCACCACCCCCTGTTGTAAATATTTTTGTCCACCCTAAGCGTGGAAGGGTATTCTCAGATGTGAGACCCTTGCTCATTGCACCATCAGGATTCAAGCAAACCGGGCCGAAGACGGCTGTAATGCCAGAAACCGGTCCCCGGGAGCTTGTTTCCTTCCCAGTGTAAGAATTGGCTTTTGTAGTTTGGTTTGCCCTGTTCCCATCATGCACTGGGACAGGAACAGACTAATTTGCATACAGCCAGGTTCTGAAACTGGGATGGTGCAGTGAGCTAAAAAACGGTGTCGGATCTAGCCCTGATCTCTTGACTGGGTGAGAGCTTTCTGCTTAATTCAGAGACTCTGTCCCTCACCACCCCCTGTTGTAAATATTTTTGTCCACCCTAAGCGTGGAAGGGTATTCTCAGATGTGAGACCCTTGCTCATTGCACCATCAGGATTCAAGCAAACCGGGCCGAAGACGGCTGTAATGCCAGAAACCGGTCCCCGGGAGCTTGTTTCCTTCCCAGTGTAAGAATTGGCTTTTGTAGTTTGGTTTGCCCTGTTCCCATCATGCACTGGGACAGGAACAGACTAATTTGCATACAGCCAGGTTCTGAAACTGGGATGGTGCAGTGAGCTAAAAAACGGTGTCGGATCTAGCCCTGATCTCTTGACTGGGTGAGAGCTTTCTGCTTAATTCAGAGACTCTGTCCCTCACCACCCCCTGTTGTAAATATTTTTGTCCACCCTAAGCGTGGAAGGGTATTCTCAGATGTGAGACCCTTGCTCATTGCACCATCAGGATTCAAGCAAACCGGGCCGAAGACGGCTGTAATGCCAGAAACCGGTCCCCGGGAGCTTGTTTCCTTCCCAGTGTAAGAATTGGCTTTTGTAGTTTGGTTTGCCCTGTTCCCATCATGCACTGGGACAGGAACAGACTAATTTGCATACAGCCAGGTTCTGAAACTGGGATGGTGCAGTGAGCTAAAAAACGGTGTCGGATCTAGCCCTGATCTCTTGACTGGGTGAGAGCTTTCTGCTTAATTCAGAGACTCTGTCCCTCACCACCCCCTGTTGTAAATATTTTTGTCCACCCTAAGCGTGGAAGGGTATTCTCAGATGTGAGACCCTTGCTCATTGCACCATCAGGATTCAAGCAAACCGGGCCGAAGACGGCTGTAATGCCAGAAACCGGTCCCCGGGAGCTTGTTTCCTTCCCAGTGTAAGAATTGGCTTTTGTAGTTTGGTTTGCCCTGTTCCCATCATGCACTGGGACAGGAACAGACTAATTTGCATACAGCCAGGTTCTGAAACTGGGATGGTGCAGTGAGCTAAAAAACGGTGTCGGATCTAGCCCTGATCTCTTGACTGGGTGAGAGCTTTCTGCTTAATTCAGAGACTCTGTCCCTCACCACCCCCTGTTGTAAATATTTTTGTCCACCCTAAGCGTGGAAGGGTATTCTCAGATGTGAGACCCTTGCTCATTGCACCATCAGGATTCAAGCAAACCGGGCCGAAGACGGCTGTAATGCCAGAAACCGGTCCCCGGGAGCTTGTTTCCTTCCCAGTGTAAGAATTGGCTTTTGTAGTTTGGTTTGCCCTGTTCCCATCATGCACTGGGACAGGAACAGACTAATTTGCATACAGCCAGGTTCTGAAACTGGGATGGTGCAGTGAGCTAAAAAACGGTGTCGGATCTAGCCCTGATCTCTTGACTGGGTGAGAGCTTTCTGCTTAATTCAGAGACTCTGTCCCTCACCACCCCCTGTTGTAAATATTTTTGTCCACCCTAAGCGTGGAAGGGTATTCTCAGATGTGAGACCCTTGCTCATTGCACCATCAGGATTCAAGCAAACCGGGCCGAAGACGGCTGTAATGCCAGAAACCGGTCCCCGGGAGCTTGTTTCCTTCCCAGTGTAAGAATTGGCTTTTGTAGTTTGGTTTGCCCTGTTCCCATCATGCACTGGGACAGGAACAGACTAATTTGCATACAGCCAGGTTCTGAAACTGGGATGGTGCAGTGAGCTAAAAAACGGTGTCGGATCTAGCCCTGATCTCTTGACTGGGTGAGAGCTTTCTGCTTAATTCAGAGACTCTGTCCCTCACCACCCCCTGTTGTAAATATTTTTGTCCACCCTAAGCGTGGAAGGGTATTCTCAGATGTGAGACCCTTGCTCATTGCACCATCAGGATTCAAGCAAACCGGGCCGAAGACGGCTGTAATGCCAGAAACCGGTCCCCGGGAGCTTGTTTCCTTCCCAGTGTAAGAATTGGCTTTTGTAGTTTGGTTTGCCCTGTTCCCATCATGCACTGGGACAGGAACAGACTAATTTGCATACAGCCAGGTTCTGAAACTGGGATGGTGCAGTGAGCTAAAAAACGGTGTCGGATCTAGCCCTGATCTCTTGACTGGGTGAGAGCTTTCTGCTTAATTCAGAGACTCTGTCCCTCACCACCCCCTGTTGTAAATATTTTTGTCCACCCTAAGCGTGGAAGGGTATTCTCAGATGTGAGACCCTTGCTCATTGCACCATCAGGATTCAAGCAAACCGGGCCGAAGACGGCTGTAATGCCAGAAACCGGTCCCCGGGAGCTTGTTTCCTTCCCAGTGTAAGAATTGGCTTTTGTAGTTTGGTTTGCCCTGTTCCCATCATGCACTGGGACAGGAACAGACTAATTTGCATACAGCCAGGTTCTGAAACTGGGATGGTGCAGTGAGCTAAAAAACGGTGTCGGATCTAGCCCTGATCTCTTGACTGGGTGAGAGCTTTCTGCTTAATTCAGAGACTCTGTCCCTCACCACCCCCTGTTGTAAATATTTTTGTCCACCCTAAGCGTGGAAGGGTATTCTCAGATGTGAGACCCTTGCTCATTGCACCATCAGGATTCAAGCAAACCGGGCCGAAGACGGCTGTAATGCCAGAAACCGGTCCCCGGGAGCTTGTTTCCTTCCCAGTGTAAGAATTGGCTTTTGTAGTTTGGTTTGCCCTGTTCCCATCATGCACTGGGACAGGAACAGACTAATTTGCATACAGCCAGGTTCTGAAACTGGGATGGTGCAGTGAGCTAAAAAACGGTGTCGGATCTAGCCCTGATCTCTTGACTGGGTGAGAGCTTTCTGCTTAATTCAGAGACTCTGTCCCTCACCACCCCCTGTTGTAAATATTTTTGTCCACCCTAAGCGTGGAAGGGTATTCTCAGATGTGAGACCCTTGCTCATTGCACCATCAGGATTCAAGCAAACCGGGCCGAAGACGGCTGTAATGCCAGAAACCGGTCCCCGGGAGCTTGTTTCCTTCCCAGTGTAAGAATTGGCTTTTGTAGTTTGGTTTGCCCTGTTCCCATCATGCACTGGGACAGGAACAGACTAATTTGCATACAGCCAGGTTCTGAAACTGGGATGGTGCAGTGAGCTAAAAAACGGTGTCGGATCTAGCCCTGATCTCTTGACTGGGTGAGAGCTTTCTGCTTAATTCAGAGACTCTGTCCCTCACCACCCCCTGTTGTAAATATTTTTGTCCACCCTAAGCGTGGAAGGGTATTCTCAGATGTGAGACCCTTGCTCATTGCACCATCAGGATTCAAGCAAACCGGGCCGAAGACGGCTGTAATGCCAGAAACCGGTCCCCGGGAGCTTGTTTCCTTCCCAGTGTAAGAATTGGCTTTTGTAGTTTGGTTTGCCCTGTTCCCATCATGCACTGGGACAGGAACAGACTAATTTGCATACAGCCAGGTTCTGAAACTGGGATGGTGCAGTGAGCTAAAAAACGGTGTCGGATCTAGCCCTGATCTCTTGACTGGGTGAGAGCTTTCTGCTTAATTCAGAGACTCTGTCCCTCACCACCCCCTGTTGTAAATATTTTTGTCCACCCTAAGCGTGGAAGGGTATTCTCAGATGTGAGACCCTTGCTCATTGCACCATCAGGATTCAAGCAAACCGGGCCGAAGACGGCTGTAATGCCAGAAACCGGTCCCCGGGAGCTTGTTTCCTTCCCAGTGTAAGAATTGGCTTTTGTAGTTTGGTTTGCCCTGTTCCCATCATGCACTGGGACAGGAACAGACTAATTTGCATACAGCCAGGTTCTGAAACTGGGATGGTGCAGTGAGCTAAAAAACGGTGTCGGATCTAGCCCTGATCTCTTGACTGGGTGAGAGCTTTCTGCTTAATTCAGAGACTCTGTCCCTCACCACCCCCTGTTGTAAATATTAGCTATAATGTATGCAGGGTGGGCATTTCCCAGACAGAAACCTTGTAGAAGTGGCGCAGTGAAATCTATCAGATTTCACTTCGCTGCTTCTAGAATGCCACTGCGTCAAAACGTATGCCTGCCTCATAGCAGGCGTAAGGGTGACGCAGTGCAATACGTATAGGACTCCCCATGCATTGCTGGAGTTGTCTTATGCTTATGACACAACTCAGCAATGCGTGGGTTTTGCCCAGACAGATATATCAGGATTCCTGACGCATCTGTAAATCCTTGTGACATGGAGAGCCCTACAGTAAATATGGTGTCTACATGGTGTCGCAAGGAGGGAGCAGTGAAAAGTGTTGCATCGGTGTTTTATCGCAGCGATGTGATATTTTTCATAAATGAGGGCCTCCATACCCCGACAGCGACCAGACAGAGGGGCATATTTATAACTTTAGTGGCGGAGTGCGGCGTAAAGCCAAGAAGGCTAACGCAGGGCTCTGTCATTTTAGAAACACAGGGCTGCATTGTATTTACAACATTATGGAGCAACCCTGCATTTCTCCTAGTGCTGGTGCTAAATTTAGCTGCCTAGCGCCAACATAGGCCCCCTTGCACTATAGTGCAATGGTGTCTGCGTTGTGGGAAAAGATTGTTTATGTCCAGGAAGGGACACCTTCCTGCACATAAACAACTATACATGGTGTTTTGCTGTACACAATGCAGATTAAATAAATAAAGCATTACTCCTCATCTCGGCTTTTTAAGACCAGGTTTTTCCTGATCTTAATTTTGGTCCTGCCCCATATTTACGCCACCCTTGTAAATATAGGGCTGCATCAAAATCAATGGGTGTTGCATTGAACGTGCACAGCATTGCCCACCCCTTTCATGCTAAGTATACTAGGAAACGGTGCCTTATTTACAAGGCACCAATAAGCCACACTAAGTGACTTAACTCTGCCTTGTAAATAAGGCGAAGCCCCTATTGCTACAGGAACATCGATAAAAGTGACGGTCCTGTGGTGATAGGGGCTTTTAAATATACCCCAGAGTCTGATGCTGACTCTTATCACAAAATGAAGGGTGCTTGAGCAGAACCTCTGCGATACATTTTTGGGTGATCTAAAATATTGGGATGCCATATGATATTGGGTTTATGCTCCCAGAAAACTATGCACTTATGAGAGCCGTAACCACAATTAACCATCACATTACACAAAGTAGAAAGCCCACTGCAGCTTGATCAAAAAGAAATTTGAATCATTGGACCGTTTGTACATCCATCATTAATTTGGTTTGTATTTCTTACATATAATCTGATCAGGTCTTGTAAATCAATCCCAACTTTCAAATCTTCATACTTTTGAGACCAGGAAGAATTTCATATGTGACGTTCCTTCAAGCCTCCTGAATTGCTGGACTGGAAAAACTACTCCAGTAAGTCATGGATACCCTGTGCCATTTATCACTATAATGTCATTTGCAGCCCAAACACCTAAACAAACTCTGATTGGTAGTGCAGGAAGAGGAGGTAGCAGAGGAGAACATAAAAATGTTGACATCCCCAAAAAATACAAATCGTCCAGAAATCCTTAGAGCACTCCCCTTTGAGAAACCCTGTTGAACACTTTTCCTACCCAAACTTTTGGTCCAGGCCTGGTCACCTGATTGCACAAATGGTGGACCCCAAGAAGTTCCCCTTCAACCAAGCCACATGGCCTGCTGGTGGACAGCAAACTATCAGCATTTTGTTAAATCACTCAAAGCTTTGGATAGAGAGAACTCATGGGTACAATGGTAATGATCAAATCCCAGGAGAGAACCTTCCAGAAACTGTGATCAAACTATGAAACTGCTAATTTGGAAAGCTACATGTGGCAAAATGGAAAAGGGACATATTAGTATCAACAACTGTGAGTTGTTCCACTATTTCCAGTTGAAATGAGAGTGAAGCTCATGACTTAAAAATACGGGCCTTACTTACGAGAAAGTGACTCACCGCTGTGACGCAAGCCATTTTTCTGCACCGCACTGAATCCCTTTCAAAGCAAAGGGGATGGGTCATATCTACTACGATATGACGGATCCCTGTGCTCCCCTCTGCGTTGGGGGGAGATTGTTTTTGTGCAGGAAGGGACACCTTCCTGCACAAAAACAATTATGAGAGGTGTTTCCTCTTTCTATGTGTGCTGCATAACGCAGCACAAATAGAAAGGGGAAAAAACGAGAACCGAAAAACATTTCTCCTTGTTGCGCCTCCCCACGCCTCCCCTGGGTTTACTATTTCTCGCAAATCTGGGAATGTGTCAGGCTCCAAGGGTGTTGCGTCGGAACTCCCACGGCAACACTCATGGAACGCCTGTTTCACACAAAATGCTGTGTGATAAGGGGCCATATTTACAAGGACGCGGAAAGTCACGCAGGGTGTCTTTAAGTGTCCTTTTGAATACAGGGCAGCACACTGCGCCACCGGTGCATCATAAAAAATGACATATCACAGTTGCAAGGGGCTTGTAACGAACCCCACGATATATAATTGAGCTTTCAGGAGGGCTGCTTTATTTGTGCTATACTTCTTGGTAGCTTGTCGTGCAAAAAAAGTTAAATACAGCTAATGATCAACACAGACTATGCAACATGTTCCGGGGAACGCAATTCCCCCTGCAATTCCTCCTTTCTAAGGGGACGCTCAGGGTCTCCACCTTCAAAGTCTCCCGTACCCCTGTTTTTTATGAAAAGATGAAAAAGCAGATTTGATATTTACATGTACCAGAATGCACTTGGCTGACATTCGTTGCTACAGCTGTGAATTATCCAAGTGGTCCTACCACTTCAAAAAGACACTGAAATTGTATACGTTTGCATAGTCACGGAGCTCTGAAACTAAACATTTAAAATGCTGCCGCGTTTTTTACTTGACGTTTATGTTTGTGATCGGCTGGAAATAAACAGCGTTTGTGAAAAGGTACATTTCAGGGCGGCGTTTTTGTTTCTGAACAGAATATTGACTTAGACCCACTGTACTGTACTACTTCGCTATATAAAATAGATTTTCTTTGGCATTCCTAGCAGCCTCTCTTTGTGAGAGCATCGCTTTCACGGTGTAAGCTCGGCTCCTCCCCTTTCGCATCAAAACGTGTGGTCCAATCACTGTTCGGTTACAAGGGAACCGTGAAGGTGAAACCAAAGAACTGAGTTATTATATGGTTAATTTGTTCTGCGACGTGAAGTCAACCTGTGATGAAAAAAAGTGACGACTCATGCAGTGACTACAATTGTTCTGACATGAAAACAAGCTGCACTCCCATAAAAAAACAGCTGACTACTCCATCTATAAAAAAAAAAAAAAAAACATGCTTTCCATTATCAGCTCTGCCGCTTCATTTCCTGGGCACATTATTTCTAGCAGCACAGACAGTAATGCCTAGTAGGCATTGTAGGATGAAGGATTGCCTTCAATGCTGATGTTGTTAGAAGCGCCTGAGCGCAGTTCATTGGCTCAGGTTCACCTAGCTAAACTTAAAAGCACATCTTTTCAAATCATTCAGAGACCCTGACCGAGAATCTTTTACTGAAATGAGTCGGCTTAAAATCGTGTTGACTAAGCAAAAACAACATTTCATTTGTGTCTAAAACATAAACTTCTGATTTTGAAAAACACAAACAAGAATTGTTGAAACTCTGAAGAGAATCAGGAAAGGATTTGTAGCTGTTTTTTCCAAGGATATCCCTGGTTCAGCATTCCGCATCAATGAGCAAAAATAGAAAGTGGATTAGAATATATACATTTCCAAAATATCGTGGGACAAGCATTGGAACAATATCATAATCCTTATCATGAAGGTTATCATGAAGATTAGAATGTGTAAGTATACACTTATTAATCTAACTAATCTTACATGTACCTTGATAAAAATATAGACCACATAATACACACACATATATGTAATTTATATATATAATACATATATCTATAAATATATATATATTTATTTATTTATTTTTCACCAAAAAAACAAAGGGCCCTATTAAAGAGGCCTTGCGCCACTTTTGCGCCACTGAGGGAGCGCCATGTCATTTTGAAAATTGTAGGGGTGCACCATATCTCCCGTAGTCAGCACCCACATATTTAGAGGGTATAGTAACGTGTGTTTATAGAAATATAAAAGTAGGTTACTTGATATGATTTGATCTAGGTGTTACTTCTCACTTGAGTTGTCTTATATAATTGCTTTTTTCTCTCGTATGTTTATTCTTCCCTTGTTTTTTTTTTTCTGGTATTAATTGCTCTTTGTACTTATCAAATTAGATGTTTTTATGCCTTATTACAAACTGATCAAATGACTTACTTCTGTAAAGATTTTCCTTATTTTTTTTCTGCTGCTTGTGTTATCAATAAAAAACTGTTAAAAAAAGAAATATAACAGTAGGTTGTGAATTAATGCTATGTGTAATCGATTTATTCATAATAATGCAAACTAATGTAGAGCCTTAACAGGACTGTAATGCTTTATAGGTTGTAGAAATGCTATTAATGTGTGTATTGTAGGATTAATAAACGTCTTTAAATCAGTGGGGGGTTGGATCACTTGTCCTGCCAACCAGGATTACTCAGGTATTCGGTACGTCCCTCTGTAAAAAACCCTCATACACTCGAGATGGAATCGTGGGTAGCGGTATATCTTGATTCTCCGCTGAATTTATCGAGTGTCTGCATAATCACAGGGTTCTTTGGTATGCAGCCTCCGCCGGAGGTAGTCATCCAAGGTTGTGTGCAGTAGTGTCCAGTGATTAGTGAAAGTGGTGAATCTAAAATAACTCGAAGAGCCAGAGCGTGAATTTTATTATTCTGGGTTCGAGCCAGTGAAGTTGAAAATATCGTTGGTATGCGTTTCTGAGAATTATTAGGGTTCTCTACGCTACCTATTTTCGTGAGTTAAAAGGTCGACATGTTTCAGCCCTTATTCATCAAAGTGATCGTCGGGCTTTCTTCAGGACCAGGTGAGGAAGTGAGAAGGGGTCTTTTATATCCCCTTCCTTATGAGGTCAATTTTTGTGCCTGTAGAAAAAGGGGAATGTGTCAGTTCAAGGGAGGGTATTATACGGGGCGTTTTCTATATACATTAATTCGCTCTATGCTTACGGTAAATTAAGTCCTTTGTTTACCATTCATAGCTTCGCCACAATCTTGTCTTGGGTAACCACATACTCAAAAATTAGCCAATTAAATCTCAATCCTTTAAGTCACATATTGTTCTGTCATCAACCCTCATTCAGAATTGAAGTTTCTCATGGCTACTCACCAAAATGAATTTCACGGGATTCAAAAAATCATACCCCTATTTGATGTTATCATTATCCACTAAGACTTCTTTAACTCTACTTTAGGTTGCATATTATAAACATTTCTAAAAGTTAGTTTTTTTGCGTTCTCAAATTAAGTTTTTGTGATATTTGCCTGAAACGGTTATAAGCCCCAAACATAAGGTGTGCTCTCAATCGCATGCTTTGTAACATACCTCCGCACGTGTTAATACGTGCTTCCGCGGGTGCTTGGGAGTCTGTGGGGAGGTCTTATCTAAAATTTAAGAAAATGGGAGGCAGGGATTGTTAAGGTTGAGCGGGGATAGTGGCACTTATAACCGTTTCAGGCAAATATCACAAAAACTTAATTTGAGCACGCAAAAAAACTAACTTTTAGAAATGTTTATAATATGCAACCTAAAGTAGAGTTAAAGAAGTCTTAGTGGATAATGATAACATCAAATAGGGGTATGATTTTTTGAATCCCGTGAAATTCATTTTGGTGAGTAGCCATGAGAAACTTCATTTCTGAATGAGGGTTGATGACAGAACAATATGTGACTTAAAGGATTGAGATGTAATTGGCAAATTTTTGAGTATGTGGTTACCCAAGACAAGATTGTGGCGAAGCTATGAATGGTAAACAAAGGACTTAATTTACCATAAGCATAGAGCAAATTAATGTATATAGAAAACGCCACGTATAATACCCTCCCTTGAACTGACTCATTCCCCTTTTTCTACAGGCACAAAAATTGACCTCATAAGGAAGGGGATATAAAAGACCCCTTCTCACTTCCTCACCTGGTCCTGAAGAAAGCCCGACGATCACTTTGAAGAATAAGGGCTGAAACATGTCGACCTTTTAACTCACGAAAATAGGTAGCGTAGAGAACCCTAATAATTATCACAAACGCATACCAACGATATTTTCAACTTCACTGGCTCGAACCCAGAATAATAAAATTCACGCTCTGGCTCTTCGAGTTATTTTAGATTCACCACTTTCACTAATCACTGGACACTACTGCACACAACCTTGGATGACTACCTCCGGGCGGAGGCTGCATACCAAAGAACCCTGTGATTATGCAGACACTCGATAAATTCAGTGGAGAATCAAGATATACCGCTACCCACGATTCCATCTCGAGTGTATGAGGGTTTTTTACAGAGGGACGTACCGAATACCTGAGTAATCCAGGTTGGCAGGACAAGTGATCCAACCCCACACTGATTTAAAGATTTGAGCCAAAGGAAACTGGTTGGATCGTTAATTTCCTTCTCCCCACCACCTTTGATTGAAGAAGGATTAATAAACGTGCCATATTAAGAGTTGCACGTGTAGGAGATAGGATGTGATGTTTTAACAGAGAGAAGAACTCACGTTTAGAAATGAAGTGTAATGCTGCTTTTGTAATGAAAAGAGTAGCCTGCTTATAATGTAGAATCATTTAGAAATGCATTTAAACGTGTAAAGGCCTGAGACATGAAGAAAAGCCACTAGAGGCCTAAGTGTGATTTCTTTAGTTAGCACAGGTTATATTTGTGAAATAGCTGCTTGTTGTGAAGGATGCTGTTCTCAGTAAATATTGAATTGTAACTTTGGATGCGTACAAGGTTGCTTCTCATGAATCCCCGTTGCCGGTGCAAGGCCACGGAGCTTGTTAGGTAGAAAGATACATTGTTTGGAAGTTAGGCCGGTAGGAGTGAGGACGAGAAGGTGCCAGAGGAATGTTTAGCTGCAACATTTGGCGAGAAGGGGCCTGGGATCCTAGGACACTTCAACGGACGATGGATGGAGGGATGCCTTGCTGGAAAAATCCACAGATCGGCACCTGCCCAGAGGGGCGTGCTTTGGGCGTGTCTATGATTTTGAGAGTTGTGTATTAGGGACAGACCCCGAGGGTAGAGAGCAGATCTAGTCAGGAGGATGCTAGAGCAGGATGTAGGTAACCTAGACAGCCTTGAGGGAACTTAGGGCAGAGTAGGGTGTAGGAAGGAGCATCTTAGAACGAGCTCAGTAGTTAGTCTATCTTTGAGGACGTGAATGTACTTCTTAGGGAGACTTCACAGCTGACACCTTTACTCTTTCCTGAAGGGGATTGTTAACCCCTTCCATGCTCATGATGAGCTCAACTCGTCATGCAGTACAGTGCTCCTGTGCTCATGACGAGCTGAGCTCGTCATGAACAATGGGAATAAATGAGAGTCAATAATACACAAGGGGGGCATGAGTAGGAAATATTTAATGACCTAGCATTGTTACAGTCCCTATAACTACATAACAAACAAAGTGTAACAATGGGTCAAAAGGAAAATAGTGCAGCTATCTAAATGGCTGTGTGTATATTGAAAGAACACAATCCCTGAATCCAAAGTATTCTTGGTGAAAAAATATGTTCCCATCAGATACCCGTCCTGTACCGCCCTACATCACTTGGGATCCTTCACCCGAAGGAAGTGGAAAGAACCACTTAGGATTAGGTAGATTGTGGCCTAATCAGAGTGTGAAGGGGTGTTAAGTGTGTGGGTATAAATTATTGTAATGGTATCAGGGGGCACAAAAAAATTTAATTAACAAGAAGCAGTGCATGAAGTGCTCACTGTAGCGTGTGAAAGTGAAATAATTAATATTGGGTTGTGGGAGTGGAAAAAGAATTTATTGGGGTCCTACCCACACCCAAGGCTAAAAAACAGTGCAAGTAGTGGTAACAAATAACTACTGAGATTTTATCTTGGTCGACATGTTTCTGCAGTATTCGTTGGTTCAAAAGATACCAGTCTGCTTCATCAGGACCTTCTTATAAATAAAGTGCAACTGCTAATTTAAAGTGTATAGTGTGTATTAAAAATCATATCACCTGAAAGCACCGGTGGACATGATCCAGTCAATGAACAGTGGACAAACACACATAAAAGACAACAAAATGCACACAGTTAATGACGAAAGCTGCAAAGCACAGAGATAATCTCGTGAAGTACATATATGCCAAACAATTTATGGTCAGTGTTTGTAACAGCAATCAACTCTATGGACCAGGTACATACATCCTGGGTTTAACCAAACTTATATTCAGCACCGCTCTATTAAATGTGAACAAAGAAGGAAGAGATGAAAGAGGAAGAGTTCGCTAGAACTCAATCTGAAAACACATTCCCTCTGTCATTGGGGATTTATAGCCAGAGGTAGAGGCGAGTTACTGATGTTGGTAGTGCCCTGTGGTATTTAGCCGTGGGCAAATGTAATCTCCTGCTTCAATTAGCACAGTCTGACGTGTTGAGTCTAATGAAGAATCACCCTGCTTAATGCGATGGAAGGGCGATCTGTTATGTCTCTAGAGTTGTTAACCCACTTTGCGCAATAAGTAGGCACTCTCGGCCATGATGTAATAAATATTTGAAAATTGCCTTGGTGTCTACTAATTCTTTCAGGGACCACCCATTTAAGCATAGAGCACTCGAGGACCGATCATGATCTCTGATCGAGTCAGCACACACACCTGTATTGCCTCCGTGCTCTAAATCAGAAATGCAACAAGCCTGTTAAACTTTCTTTGGTGCCTGTCCTGCATCTACTTCTCTTCGAGACCACCCGTTTAACGTGTAAAGTATTCACAGACCAAACGTGATCTCTAAAAAAGAAGAACCAGCAACCACACAAATTGCCTCCGTATCAACCATGTCCCGCTTACCTGTCCGTCGGTACTCCTCGCCTTCCTCTAGGCTGACTGTGGGAGGTGCCGACTAGACAGGAAGCGGGACATTTAACCCAGGTCTAATTGGTCAAGCGCACAACACGTGTGCAGCGTGTTAACGCGCGTCGCCAAGCGGGTTGCGAGACCAAGGTAATGTAGTCCGGAATTGTAGTCCGAAAACTCCCGCTAGATAGTCTCCTCACTTTGCTATTCGCCGACGGGACAACACGTGAACCTCGCAATAGCGCGCGTTTCTAAAACACGCATCCAACCAGGATGTAGTTTCTTGGTACTGTTTATATTCAATAGCGGACAGTGACAAGAAATTAAGCATGCCTTCAGTATTGATGAAATGCAGTCCCTAGCTGAAAGTCTGATGGGGATTGGGAGTAGAAACATGTTTGTCTCCACAACACACTGTCTACCAACCAATCCCCATCAGACTTTCAGCTAGGGACTGCATTTCATCAATACTGAAGGCATGCTACTTTTTCAGTGCCTAATTCCTCCAGCGAGGGACTGAATTGAATTAAAACTGGAGGCATGCTAGTTCATCAGTGCTTAATTTCTTGTCACTGTCCTCAATTCTGCCAAGAAATATACAATTTCTCCAACTCAGACGCAGGTCATATCACATACTTTTGTTTACAAACAACAAGGGGGCCAAGCGTCACAATTAAACTACAAATCCCATCCATTTTGTAGTTCCAGGGCCGATCGCGCGCTATTGAATATAAACAGTACCAAGAAACTACATCCTGGTTGGATGCGTGTTTTAGAAACGCGCGCTATCGCGAGGTTCACGTGTTGTCCCGTCGGCGAATAGCAAAGTGAGGAGACTATCTAGCGGGAGTTTCCGGACTACAATTCCGGACTACATTACCTTGGTCTCGCAACGCGCTTGGCGACGCGCGTTAACACGCTGCACACGTGTTGTGCGCTTGACCAATTAGACCTGGGTTAAATGTCCCGCTTCCTGTCTAGTCGGCACCTCCCACAGTCAGCCTAGAGGAAGGCGAGGAGTACCGACGGACATGTAAGCGGGACATGGTTGATACGGAGGCAATTTGTGTGGTTGCTGGTTCTTCTTTTTTAGAGATCACGTTTGGTCTGTGAATACTTTACACTTAAAACGGGTGGTCTCGAAGAGAAGTAGATGCAGGACAGGCACCAAAGAAAGTTTAACAGGCTTGTTGCATTTCTGATTTAGAGCACGGAGGCAATACAGGTGTGTGTGCTGACTCGATCAGAGATCACGATCGGTCCTCGAGTGCTCTATGCTTAAATGGGTGGTCCCTGAAAGAATTAGTAGACACCAAGGCAATTTTCAAATATTTATTACATCATGGCCGAGAGTGCCTACTTATTGCGCAAAGTGGGTTAACAACTCTAGAGACATAACAGATCGCCCTTCCATCGCATTAAGCAGGGTGATTCTTCATTAGACTCAACACGTCAGACTGTGCTAATTGAAGCAGGAGATTACATTTGCCCACGGCTAAATACCACAGGGCACTACCAACATCAGTAACTCGCCTCTACCTCTGGCTATAAATCCCCAATGACAGAGGGAATGTGTTTTCAGATTGAGTTCTAGCGAACTCTTCCTCTTTCATCTCTTCCTTCTTTGTTCACATTTAATAGAGCGGTGCTCCATTTGTACCTGAGCTGTTGCCGGGTGAGGTGGAGAGTCCATTCCCCAGAACATGGGTGAGTGAATATAAGTTTGGTTAAACCCAGGATGTATGTACCTGGTCCATAGAGTTGATTGCTGTTACAAACACTGACCATAAATTGTTTGGCATATATGTACTTCACGAGATTATCTCTGTGCTTTGCAGCTTTCGTCATTAACTGTGTGCATTTTGTTGTCTTTTATGTGTGTTTGTCCACTGTTCATTGACTGGATCATGTCCACCGGTGCTTTCAGGTGATATGATTTTTAATACACACTATACACTTTAAATTAGCAGTTGCACTTTATTTATAAGAAGGTCCTGATGAAGCAGACTGGTATCTTTTGAACCAACGAATACTGCAGAAACATGTCGACCAAGATAAAATCTCAGTAGTTATTTGTTACCACTACTTGCACTGTTTTTTAGCCTTGGGTGTGGGTAGGACCCCAATAAATTCTTTTTCCACTCCCACAACCCAATATTAATTATTTCACTTTCACACGCTACAGTGAGCACTTCATGCACTGCTTCTTGTTAATTAAATTTTTTTGTGCCCCCTGATACCATTACAATAATTTATACCCACACACTTAACACCCCTTCACACTCTGATTAGGCCACAATCTACCTAATCCTAAGTGGTTCTTTCCACTTCCTTCGGGTGAAGGATCCCAAGTGATGTAGGGCGGTACAGGACGGGTATCTGATGGGAACATATTTTTTCACCAAGAATACTTTGGATTCAGGGATTGTGTTCTTTCAATATACACACAGCCATTTAGATAGCTGCACTATTTTCCTTTTGACCCATTGTTACACTTTGTTTGTTAAATAAATGAGAGTCAGCACAGGACGAAAATCTCTCTAGCAGCGATGGTGTTAAGTAGGGATGTCACTTTAGAGTTAGTGTAGGGACAGATTAACCTCTTCTTTCCTTTGTAAATGCAGTCCAGACTTCAAATAGGAACGGTGATTGGATGCCTGATGTTCCTAGAATTGACTCTGCTTTTCATTCTGAGTCGTTTGATACTCCTCCATAGGATTATGTTTGTATTAGTGCCAGTCTATTTCTTGAACCTCTTGCTGAGGTGCTTGTACGTCCAATTATTTTTGGCGTTGTAATACATTTTTTACTTCAGTTCGTAGTCAGTGGTTCTTTAAATTGGATTTGATTATCGATTTGAAAAGTTGTTTGATTATGAGTTTGGAGACCTCCCCTCTACAATTCTTAGCAGACAAAAAGATCTAGTCGACCTGTTCTGGGATTCTGGAGGATGGATAAGGTAAAAATCTAGATAGGAATCCCAGCCCCTTCAGTTGGTAGCAGAGGATGGTTGTCTCTAGATTGAGGGGAGATCTAGATTAGGATAAGAGTTCTAAGGCCCATAGAAATTAGGTGATGATTGCCCAGTGGATTGTCGGCGGAAGACGGCGATTCATGGAAAGCGACGGAGAGTGACGGTGCAGCAAAGGCAACAGCAGTTCTTGGGAGAGTGAGTATGAATAGGGTTTCATGTTGTTAGATTGCGGTGTTTGTGTTGTATTGTGATGTCTTGTGGAGTTGGAATGCCTGTTGTATGAAACTGGATGAGGCTGTGAGCGTGCGCAGCCTGGGAAAATCTTAGGCTCAAGGAGTAGCTTAAGTGGTTCGGGTGTATCGAACACCCAGAGTAATTCTCGACCATTGTTAAAGGGATCGTGAGGTACCATCGATTGCCCGCTGAACCGAGATAGGGGGAACGAGTGTGTGAGTGCGTGAGTTTCTGACGCTGGTCGTGGGTTGCTGATTGTTTGTAACCCATCAGTTGAGGTGATTGTCCGGTCGTTTTGTGGACAGACGGTTGCCAGTTCGGTGCCAATTACACGACTGTGGACGTACAGTCAGCAAAGTGATTGCTTGGTCGTAAGTGATCATTTCAGTGTGTGAATGGGGTATATGCGTGAGTGAGAACTGAATTGTAAAGGAGGGGAACTGCTGAGAAGCGGAGGCGAGTGACGTCAGAAGGTGCTGCGCTAGGATAGGGCGGTTGGTGTAAAGCCGATCTGGGTTTGGTGGAGTGTCATCAGGATTATAGAGGAGCGCTGCGAAAAGAGAGAAGTTGGTTTTCATTGTGAAATATTTTAAAGTGTTACGAGAACTGTTCAAAAGAGAAAAGAGATTAGAACCCCGGGCGGGAGAAGAGGCTCCGCCCGAGGATACTCCAGCTCATTATATGGCTACAAATGTAGGCTTGCATACTATACTGTGGCTTGAGAATTGGGCAAAGATGACTGATGGAACTGAAGAGTTGACTTTCCCCAGATACGGAACTTTCAGATTGGAAGTGTTATATCAGTTGAAGTCAATTATGGCTTCTTTGCATCCGTTGCCTTGACCAACACAGTTTGAGGCATTGAATGCATGGATTAGGGCGGCACACAAGAGAAACAGGGACAGAAGACAGGAAAGAGTGAAACGGTCAGTCAGAGCACTTCAGGATGCGAGGTGAGATGAATTGGCAAAAAGATGGAGAGTACAGACTATTGAAGGAGACAGGTTGTATCCACTGTTGGTAAAGACAGGGGACGGCCAGAAAAGGAATGATGAAGAAGATGACAGTGACACAGATGATAGTTTGTTAGAAAGGATGTTATTAGAGAGACCACCTCCATACAATCCAGAGGGGAGAAGTCAGCCCCATTAGAAGGAGTTGGAGAACAGCAAGTTCCACCTAGAATGGAAGTAGTGGGAAAGCTCTCAGCAGGGGAGATGCAGAACATAGGAAGTACTAGTCCACAGAGGTTGCCGGATGCCCTTCAGGTACGGGTTACCATTGGTCCTATAGTGTCAGTGTACAACCCGAGCCGATGAGAAATGCAACACCACCACAGATGGGAATGGAAGGGAGCATCAGTGATGTAAGGAACAATGTAGTATGGGGGTTGAGCCAAATGCCAAAGTCTATGGAATCGAGCACTCCATTGCCGGCTACTGCAGATTCGTCTAGATGTCTGATGGATCTGAGGGGGCCGAGGCCAAATTCTCTTCGCAAACTGAGGCCCGACTGAAGCACATGGGAGACGATCAAAGGTTCTCAAAGCGAGGGGCCAGGAAAGGAGTGGGGCCATGGGAGTCAGGAGACCAGAATGAGCTTTAGGGAAACCCCTGTGAGACAATAGGTGCCGAGAACAGGACAGTGCTTGTAGGAAAGTGAGTGGTATGGCTAGCAGAAGTACACTGTCAGCAGCCATAAGGGCGAAAAAGTTAGACGTGATGAGACTCAAGGCAGAAGTAGACGAGAGTGGAGGGAAATTTACTCTTAGAAAGAGTGGAGCTCTATGAGTCAGAAGAGTTGCTATTTGTAGCGAAGGATGTGACCCGCAAGGCGAGGTCGACACATGAGAAACTGACTGAATTGGCAAATAAATATGATGTGGACTTGTCCAGAACAGAAATGTTGCAGGGAAATCATCGGTTACAATACACTGATCAAGACATAGAAGAGAAGAGGGTAATTGGCTTAAGACTCACATTAAAGAGCTGATCATAGGAATACGAGCCTGGAACAGGCTCGACAAATGAGAAGAATGGTGGTCAAAGAGAAAGAGTGTCAGAAGGAGTATGTTAGAGACACCCAATCCAGGAAGGGGGATATCAGGAGTTGGGACATAACCCTTATGAGAAGTGGTCAGTGAGAGATACGTGCATGTACCTTGGAGTCGGAGATTTGGCAGCATTCACAAACAATTTTCCAAAGTTAAGGGAAAACCCAGTTAAGTGGTACAAGCAAGTCGAGAGGTTCGTTAAGATCTCTAAGGTGTTGTGGATTGACTTGACCACCTTATTTGACATTGTAGTTCCAGGAGATTTGTGGGTTGCATGTAAGGTTGCGATTGAGTGGGCTACTGCTGAACCAGACCGAGATGTTGTCACAAATGGGCCATCGCCTTTGGTCATGAGGAAGTACAAACAGGCGATCACATGGTTAAAGTCTAAGGTATCTCCACAGGATGTTGATTGGGTGAAGATAGATCGGACGGTTCAGGAACCGAAGGAGACAGCGCATGAATATTATGAAAGACTGTTGCAAGTCTTTAAGCAGTACTGTGGGTTGGATGTCATGGATCTGAAGGACATGGGACAGTGTGTTTCCAAGTTTGTCCTTGGATTGAGACCTGATATCTGCCTTATGATCCAGCAGCATTTGATTTGCTGGTAGAACGAGCTGCTAGACGAAATTTTGAGGTATTCAAGGTACTGTAGTGATGAGATAGATTCGGAAAACAAAATGCTTAAGGACAAGCTGATGCTGGTTCAGATGCAGGCGGCTGATAAAGGTCAGGTGCAGTCTGGAGGAGGTACGCTGGGAAGGAGACAGAATGGTCAGAACAAGGTGAAGGGAAATTTAGAGGATTCCAAGCAAAGAGTGGATCTAGCCACGTTGAAAAAGACTACTCCCTGCCACCAGTGTCACCAGATTGAACACTGCCAATGCGAGTGCCCCTTGAACCCTGCAAATCAGGTTGAACCAGAGGAAGAGGTAGAACAGGAACAGGTCCCTGGATAACCACTGAGTCACAGCCCAAAACGGTGACAGGGGGGAATTCGGCTCCGCAAGTACAGGTTTCCCAGCCACCGAGGATCTAGTCAGGGACTCGGACATACCAGCAGATGCCTCTTTTTGATGAGAGTGATGATTGTTACTTAGATCCGTTGGCATGACGGCGCCTGAGAGGGGAGGAAGACTGCACTCTTGGAGCAGTCTTGGAGGTAGACCAGAAGGGACTATTTGTGGAAGTGGATGTTGATGGTTACCCTACCACCTTTCTGGTTGATACTGGTGCTGCCCGTTCTACTGTGATATCTGCAGTAGTCCCCAACCTACCCCTCTCTGGACAGACAATCCAAGTTGTAGGTGTTGCAAATAGGAAGATGACAAATCCCTTGACAGAACCAATGCTTATGAAGATAGGATCGTTCGGTGACAGACACCAGTTTGTGGTGTGCGACTCGAGTCCTGCGTGTTTACTAGGCAGGGATCTCCTGTGTAAACTTAATTGCACCATCTATTGTACCCCCCAAGGAGTGGAACTACAAGCAAATGATGATGACGCTACCTTTAAGGTTGCAAATCAGCATGTTTGCATAGAGATGTATCCTGTTTTGATGGTGGAAGACCTGAGAGATTCATTCTCACAGGAAGTGTGGGACTTTACCGGAGAAGACATAGGACTGATCAAAGGACTTGTATCAGTTAAGATTCAGGTCAAGCAGAATGCTTAATTCCCAAGAACGCCTCAGTATATTCTGACTCCAGAAATGATTGCTGGGATAAAACCTGTAATTGAGTCTATGATCAAGCAAGGGATCTTTCAGTAAGTAATGGGCAGTCCGTGTAACTCGCCCATTATGGGATTGCAGAAACCGAGTGGGAAGTTCAGAATTGTGCAGGACCTGCGCCGGGTAAACAACATGGTTGTTCCTTGTTGTCCAGTGGTACCAAATTCATCTGTGATATTGTTTCAGATCCTGTGCCAAGCTGAGTGGTTTACCGTGATTGATCTGTGTCAGGCCTTCTTCTCAATTCCTCTACATGAAGGGAGCCAATTTCTTTTTGCTTTCAAGCTGGAAAACCGTGTCTTAACATGGTGTCGTATTCCTCAGGGGTATACAGAGAGTCCATTGATCTTTAATCAGATCTTGAAGAAGAATCTCTAGTACTGCCGCAGAATTCAGTTCTTGTACAGTACATTGACGATTTCCTTGTTGCATCAGAGACTGAGGATGCATGCAGGATTGATACCATTGCCTTATTGAACCATTTGGCAGAGAATGGACACAAGGTGTCGCCAAACAAGTTACAGAACTGTTTAAATGAGGTGCAGTACTTGGGTCATCGAATTGAGATGGGCAAGAGGAAAGTGTCACCTGACAGGATAGAGGCGATCATGGGTATGATGGTGCCTTCTACTTAAAGAGAGGTCAGAATGTTCTTGGGGATGGTTGGCTACTGTCGCCAATGGATTGCCAATTTTTCATTGAAGGCCAAGCCTTTGCAGAGACTGACGCACAAGGATGTGAGTGATCAGGTACCATGGGACAATGAATGTATGAAGGCTTTCCTTGAGTTGTGAGAGGATCTTTGTCGTGCTCCGACACTGGGAATGCCTGATTACAATAAGCCTTTTTCAATGTTTTGCTGTGAACAAGAGGGTTGTGCTTTAGCAGTGCTAGTACAAGATCTTGGAGGTGTCCGTAGACCAGTTGCTTACTTCTTAGCTACTTTAGATCCAGTAGCTTCAGCGTTGCCCGGATGTCTCAAATCCGTTGCTGCAACAGGTGTCAGCATTGGAAGATGTGAAAGTATTGTGATGGGTCATCAGCTTACTGTTTATTTACCACCTTCTGTTGAGATTTTGATGACCAGGACCAAGACACAGCACCTGACGAATAATAGGCTTACACGCTATGATCAGGTTATACTTGCTGCGGAGAATGTGACCCTTAAGAGGTGTTCTGTTTTGAATCCTGCTACCTTGATGCCGTTGCCAAACACTTTGGATGAAGATTGTGTGGACCATGATTGTCTTGATGTGACTGAATTTTGTACCAAACCGAGACCTGACATTGTCGATGAACCATTGGTCGACCCTGATGAAATTTTCTTCGTAGATGGTTCATGTTTAAGAGACAGTGTTGGTCAGTTGAGAGCAGCCTTTGCTGTATGTACCATTACCGGAGTAGTTGAAGCTGCATGCCTGGAAGGAGTGTACTCCGCTCAGGTGGCTGAGATCATTGCTTTGACGTGTGCTTGCATAGCAGCAGATCAGATTCGGATTACCATCTACACTGACATCCAATATGGGTTTGGTGTGGTTCATGACTTCAGACAGTTATGGTCCCAGAGAGGTTACATAACATTGTCTGGATCGCCCATCCGCAACAGGGAGTTTGTGAGGTTGCTTTTATAGGCCTTACAACGTCCCAGAGAAATTGCTGTTGTAAAGTGCATGTCTCACGGGAAAGGGACAGATTTTGTGTCACTCAGAAACCGCTATGCGGACGAGGTTGCATGATTCTGTGCCAAACAAGGTTATATCTTCACTGAGAACCATGTTGTGGGGGGCGAAGAGAGTGGCAGACACTTGGGATGAGCTCAAGTGTTTTCAAGAACAGGTGTCAGACCACAAGAAGAATGTGTGGATCAATTCAGGCTGTGTGAAAGGGGATGTGGACATTTGGGTGTCTGGTGATGGAAGAGCAGTGTTACCGGATGAGTTGCTGAGTCCGATGGCAAGACAGATTCCTGGTGCAGTGCATTTGGGAAGAGATGCGATGGTGCGAGTGTTCCGACAGACATGGTGCAGAAGCTGTATGTCAGAGATGTGTAACATGTCAACAAATGAATGTCGGAAAGAGGACTGCAGTTACCCTGAGTCACATTGGGAGGTCAGGGGGGCCCTTCAATAGAATGCAATTGGACTTCATTGAGATGCCTAGGTGCAACCACTTGAGGTACATCTTGGTAGTGGTGTGTGTGTTTTCAAGGTGGGTGGAGGCATACCCGACCCGCAGGTGCAACACACTTACAGTAGCTAAGTTGTTGTTGAGGGAGCTTGTCCCTCAATTGGGGATTCCAGCCTCTTTGGAATTGGACAGGGGAACGCATTTTCATAGCGAAATCATGAAAATGCTTTGCACAGCACTGAACATTGATCAGAGACTCCATTGTAGTTATCGTCCAGAGGCTTCTGGGATAGTGGAGCAGATCAATGGGACACTGAAATCTCGAATGGCGAAGGTGTGTTTGTCTACATCTCTGAAGTTGCCCGATGCTTTGCCCTTGGTGTTGATGAGCATGCGCAGTACCCCAGACAGGAGAACGGGTCTCTCACCTCATGAAGTGCTGATGGGAAGGGTTATGAAGTCGCCAGCTGTGCCAGATTAATATCACAGATGATCTGATCCTCGATTATTGCAAGGGACTCGCTGATGTCGTCCGTTCTGTGTCTCATCAGGTGCAGGCTGCTGTGGTTCCGGCATCCAGTGATCTCTTTCATGACCTGAGTCCGGGAGACTGGGTGTTGGTCCGGAAGCACGTGCGAAAGAGCTGTTTGGATGCTCGGTGGAGAGGCCCTTTCCAAGTCAACCTAGTCATGAGCACTGCTATGAAGTGTGGGGGGCTGCCAAATTGGATACATGCTTCCCATACCCGCTGAGTTTCAGCACCCTTGGAAGAAGCAGCTCCTCTCCCGAATGAAAATCCAGCTGATGTGGCAGGGTCACAGGAGGGGACAAGCCAAGCTATGAGGCTGTCTGATGCAGCTGGTTGCTCACAAGACCAAGCTGAGGAGGGTCACAACGGCAGCGACTCCGAAACTGATTCCAAAAGGGGAAGTTGCTGTGAAAGTGGTCCAGAGTCAAACTCAGCTGAAGAAAGTCGTGAGCAGGGTGAGTGAGCAGAAGGTGCGAGAGCCCACAGAGCAGGGGAGCAGTGGCCGGAGAGACAAAGGCGACTGAACCTGAGACTGGTTTCTGAAAGAGACCTTGCTCTTGTGTCTGAGGAATCCAAAGAGCAAGCTCTTGGAGGTCTAAGAAGTTCGAGACGAACGAGGGTGCCTAGCCGGAGGTACCCGACTCCTGAGTGGACCTACATTGTGACTGATGCCAGGAGTTTTGAGATCGGGGAGGGTGAGGGCAGTGACAGTGATCAGCACCAGTCCTAATATCAAGTTGGATGTGCTGTTGTTGGTACCCGGACTTGAAGTTGAAGGTGTACTGACAGTCACAGTTACAAATCCACCCATTTTGAGCAGAATTCGTCATTTGATTTTGAGTAAACTGCTTTTTCCTACATTTGTCCCTGAAATATCAGCTCAAGAATCCATTGTTCTTCGTCTTGAACTTTTGGAATATGTGCTAGAAGCGATTGGAACAAATCTTATTATTGATGAATGAGACTTTGTAAATACTTGCTGTAAATAACCTAGGTCCAAGTAGAAGAAGAAGGAATTTAGGGACTTCCCATAGAGGACGGAGAAGGGTTAGGGTTGTCTTTGAAGGCTGTAAATAAGGAACTGAAATTCAAAGGGGACTTCCAGCTTCTAAGTTGTGGTTCAAATTGATTCAAGTAACGGAAGTGGGAGAGAAGAGTCTGTGAAGGTTGGTACTGAACAAGAGAAGCTGCAAATTGTCTTGAGGCCATGGAGGCTGGATATACGAATCATAGAGCTAGGTGCATTGTAGGCACACTTATAGGGGGAGTGATACTCTTCATTGTTCTGGTAGTTGTAGTTTCGTATTTAGCACCACATGAGCAGGCAGTGGAGGTAGAGGGAACACCTACACCTACTACTCCTAGTGAAAAAGAGTTCAAACTAGGAGACAAAAGAGCCTTGCTGCTAGAGGAGAGCTGTAGGTTACATGCAGATTTGTCTAGAGGCAATTTCAAGCTTAATGCATATGGAAAGTTGTTGTATGAGTATATTGAGGCCATGGATGCGAAAGATTGTTATGTGTGCATGCAATTGCCTGCTTCTGTAGATGAGGGTATTAGATACCATCACCTTCCATTGACTGATGGAATTTCATGTAGTTTGCTGCTTAGCATTTTCTATGGACGAAATCATTTTGAATATTTATTTTCGAATTATGATGCTGTACTTCCTGAAGTACTCGCCTACAAACATTTCAATAAGTACGATTTTTACAAATCAGCAGATAGACTTGGACGTATTTCATTCCTACTCAAGAGTTAGATACGTCTTATGCTAATCGTCATAATCTGACATGTTTGTTGTCAGACACAGAGAAGAAATTTATAGAACAAGTGGAAGATAGGTACCGGAGACAAACACAGTTGCGAGATTCAGGACAGGGTAAGGTAGATTGGACAGATGAAGAAAAGCTGCATAAGTCAAAAGGAAGTTATGGTCCAATAGCTCTAGATGAAGTGCAGAAAGGGAAGTTGTGCCTTCATAGACAACAGACATATTATGAGAATGTATATGTAGGTCACTCCACGTGTGAGCATACTTTCACTTTGGAGTATTATTCAAAAGACTTTTTGCAAAGTGTAGTGCAGATTATTCCAACTGTGTATTTTGTTTGTGGGAAGAATGCATATGTGCGACTGCCTGAGAAATGGTATGGAACGTGTTATCTAGCAATCATTTTCCCAAGATTTATCACACAGAAGATTTTGAACTTTTAGAAGGAGGACAACATGTGAGAGTGAAGCGAGGTGAAAGTGCAGGAGCCATAGTTGGAGACATCTTTGGAGCAATTATACCAACTTTGGGAGTGATCATGTATGATGTGAAAATTAGAAGGTTGGCGACTGTTGTGGATGAGTTGTCAATGACTACAGCTAAGTTGTTGGTGTTGGTTGAAGGTGAGATGTTTTCGATAAGGACCATGGTTTTACAAAATCGTCTTGCTTTAGACGTCCTTCTAGCAAAAGAGGGAGGAGTCTGTAAACTTTTGAAGGTCCAAGAATGTTGTACTTATATACCAGACAACAGTAAGGATCTGGAGAAATATATAAGCAACATTACTGCGATCCATAGTGAGATTGAGGATCTGATAGAGGAAACGGTGTGGGAAAAAGTTGGCAAAGGATTTGGCAAAGTCGAGAGTTGGTTTGCAAACTTTGGTAGAGGTTTCCTTGGTTTTGTGTTGAAACTCCTTATCATAGTTGTGGCGTGTGTGATTGGATTGTGGGGTTTGGTACGAGCTTATAAATGGTACAGATCAAGCAGACTGGAGATGTCATTGAGAATGCAAAAGTGGCGAATGGAAAGACTGCAGGACAGTCAAATCAAAATCAAATCAAATCAAAATTTACTTTATTCGGTTAGCAGCTTGTAATGTACAGATATTTGATCTTTATAAAGAGAGCAATGTAAAAAGGACGGAGCTACACGATTTCAAGAAAAAGCTAAATATCCAAAACAAAAGAGTAGTGATCTATTCTAAATTTGCCCTGTGCCGAACATTACGTTTTAAAAATGTTACTATAACTTTAATTTACCATTCTTCTTCCAGAAACTGTACGGAAAGCAATGCGGGACGGCATCTTTGAATTCCCATAATTTTTAATAACGAGATAAGCCATGTCTTCCTAAGTTCACTATAGAACTTACAGAATAAAATTGTGGGGATAGTGGCCTGAGTAGAGAGATCGTCACATGGACAAGATGGTAAGACTGTTGCCCAGTTGTTTCTTTTTGGAAAGGTAACTAGTCAATGGAAAGAATTCAGCCTAAACCGGATCAACAGAAATCTCTCATAGCTGGTAATGTTAAAGGTTAGGTAGGGTTGGATAGTAAGAGTGGTTTATATGGACAGGGTGTGTTTAGTTGATGGTTTACTGGCCTCTTCGGCCAATCGTAATTCTTCTAAATGTGTTAAACACCTCGCCTGAAATGCTTTTCTAGATATCTCTAGAATTAAGATAGGTGAATGAAAATATTTTTCCAAGCCTAGATCATACAAGAAGCTTTGACGTAACATATCCACCCAATCTTGTGTGCATTTTCCAAGGAGATACAATCCAAAATAAACCCTTGGGAAAAAGTGGTTTTATCGGATGACCATATACAGTGCCACAAAAGAAGGGGTTGTATTTTGACGATATCGGCCAGATAAGAAAGACTCAGTTCCAAGTGGCACGAAATGGTTGCGGTACCCTTAGGAACCGCAAGAAGATACCTCAAGAAACTGTTCTCGACCTTTTGTAGAACATCTATGTTTTTGTAGCCTCACACCACCCCCCCATAGGTTGCTACAGTTAAACATTTGGCCTTGTAGATCTGTATCAGTTCGACAGGGGGCCTTCTTCCCAACCTTCGTGAAAAGTTTACCAAAGCAATGGTGGCTCTCATAAAGGGGAGTTTCCTGTACTCAATGGCCAGTTTCCGGGTAATTTTGTGATCAATAGTTATCCCTTGGTATGGGTATGTGTCGGTGCTCTCGAGTTTAATTTTTTTTTTAAAAATGGCATTGTTTTTTTTCGTTCTAGATCCCACAGACATAACAAACGTTTTTTTAATGTTGAGGTTTAGGTCCAGATTGGCCATGAAAGTGTTGTATCTATCGAGAGCCCGCTAAAATTCTACGGGAGTACGGGCAAGTATCACCGCATCGTCGGCGTAGAGTAGGGCCGGAATTGGGCGCTTGTTTATGATAGGAAGGTCCTGGCACCCTTTAACCATGTCCCGCTCCAGTCCATTGGTATAGAGTGTAAAAAGAAAGGGCGCCAGGACGCAGCCCTGCCTCACCCCTCTCACTACACCGAACAATGCTGTTAACTCCCCCTTTACACCATACCTTACTCTGTCAGAAGCATTCGTATCTAACTCATGCAGGAAGTTAACAAGTGGCGGCTCTACCCCATTTCTAATAAAACTGTCCGGAGTTTTGCGTGACTAACGCAATCGAAGGCAGCCGACAAGTCGACATACACCATGTAAAGGGCCCCAACTTTTCCCCTCTGACATACTTGCCCAGCAGGAGCGTCAGATTAAGTGCTTGTTCAGTAGTTCCTAACCCTTCTCGGAACCCGAATTGTAAGTCACATATAATCCTAATGTTGTCCGCCCACTGCTGGAGGCGCTCCAGGATGACTCGGCCTGCCACTTTACCTAAAGAATACAGCAGTGAGATTGGACGGTAACAAGTTGTCAGTTGACGGTCCCCCTTTTTGAAGATGTGGACTAGAATGGATTTTGACCATGACTCCACAAGCCCTACTGTGCAAGATGCCTGCAGGACCCTGGTTAGAACCGGGGTCCACAGGTCTGGATTTGATTTTAAAAAGTCGACTGGGACCTCGTCGGGACCTGGGGCCTTTCCGTTTTTGCTGGCCTTTAATGCAAGATCTACTTCTTTATGGGTTATGTCGAGGACTATTGGATATGGAGTTGGTTGTTTTTTAGGGAAGATTTTTTCCCTGACAATTCACTGCTTCGTTTCCCTTCACAAATATCCTAACGAAGTGCTCCACCCAAGTCTTTTCATCTATAGCCACATCAATTTTAGGGGAGTCTCGTACTTCAGAAAGGAAGGGAGATTTAATAACAGCCCAAAAAGAGGAACTTTTTTTGGGTACAGCTTTTATGGAGTTGATCCCAGAGTTCCTGTTTCAGTTCTGCCTTTCTGGCTTTTAGAGTTAGATTATATCCCCTTCTGAGAGTTGCAATTTCTTGGGAAACCCGTTCTGTTTTTTGTAAGGCATTTTTCAGTTTAGAAAAGTGCTCTTGTACATCAACTGTTAAACCCGCCTTTCTTTTTAAGTTTAGTGTTTTTTATGTTTAACAAAGAGTTCTTCTTTTATTGCTTTTGTAAGCGCCATGAAATTAATTATTACATCCTCGTCAGATGTAGCCATATCAAGACACTTTTGAATAGCCAAATGCGCTGTTTTTACTACGTTTGTAGTTATGGCTACGGGTTCAACTTTCTCCCATTTGAGTGAGAACCCTTTCAATCTATCTAATGTCAGGCTGTTTTGTTTCAGAGTCCTTGCTATACTGTGGCTGTCTGGATTCTGAGAAAGTGATAGTGTGATACTAATTGGATAGTGATCACTTATTGCGTTAGCGTGTGTCGTAAAATTTGTTACGCGTTTTTCCGCTTTGCAGGAAATAAGAATAAAATCTATTGTGCTCGGCTTTCCTCTACCATTAAAAGTTGCAACAGGAGTAATTAACGGGTTGATCATCTTGTTGGCCAAACCAAGATCTAGGCCAAACAGTGTATCATTTAGAGCATTCCCAATTATTAAGTGAGAAAAATGGGTTATCGGGAAATCGTTCTCATCTGTTATGCCGCAGATATTTTGATCGCTGAACTTACACAAACGTTGGTTAAAATCACCTCCCCAAACCGTTATAACCTCTTTCGTTGTTTTGTTAACTGTGCTCTGTAGTAAGAGATAGATCTGCTGTATTGTTACCATTAATTCTCCTTGAGGTAGGTTAATATAAAAATTAACTCGGAGGAGGTGGTCCGCTTTGTTCAGGCGGAGGCTTAATACTTGAAAATTGGCTTCTAGTTTCACTGGGTTAATTTCTACTGTTTCTACCAAATTGGAAACTTAGATGGACAAACCTCCTTTGGCCCTACCAGAGGGTGATGGTTGAGCAGGAGAAAAGTATGTTTTATAGCCCTCTATATGGATCTCGGTAGTGGCCCACGTCTCCTGCAAACAGAGAATATTAAACATTTGTATAAAACTAAGCCAAATGTTGTTATCCTCCTTTGATCGCTGACCGGCGATGTTCCAATAAAGTATTTTAATTGAGGGCTTGTCCTTGGCTAATGCGAGGGCGTTAATCTGGATTGTAGTATCTAGGAAGGGGTTAATATCAGTATAGTTTTCCCCAGCATCATCAATCTTTCACAGGTCCATCTCTGTTTCGAATATATCAAATTATCTTGGGAACTAATGGGCGGATATGTATTAGGTTCGTAGTAGTTTGTATCTATGGGATGTTTAGAGAAAGGGTTAGGGAGCTTACAGGTCTGTATTTTCCTGCTCATGGGGTCTTGGTTCCGTGTTGACCCCGAAGTGAGAGGAGCCAGTCAATCGAGTTCTTCGAGGCCCGAGTGCAGATCAAATCTGTTGCGTATTAGGATGTCATATGAACGAGACTGAGTTGATCATTTCCTACCCGTCCCCGAAACCCTTAGGAACCCTATTGGTGGGGGATAGAAAAAGCCCAATAAAAGGATGTTTATTTCGCCCCTTGCTATCTCATAACTCCCACTCTGTTGCAGTATTATGTTAACCAACTAGGGTGATCCAAAAGTAAGAACAATTGAGTGACCCACAAAAGATTCCCTTCGAAGACCCACACTCTTGACCCTTCACGCCATTTTGAACTCTCTAAACAAATGTTCTGTTAAGCCCGTTTTCTTGCACAACCAGTATAGAGATTTGTTTCTCATTGTTTCCCACCCTTCTACCACCAAAGTTTCCTTTTTTGGGACATTAGCCAATACTATAACATAAGGTGTGGCAGCTGGAGGGAGGTCAAGGTGTTTATCAGGAACTGGGGGCCCGATTCACAGAATGAACTTAAGACTCAATCCTAAACTTACTACTGTTTTGGTATTCACAGATTGCACTTACTACTTTTGGTATTCACAGAATGAACTTAATACTTTTGGCATTCACAGAATGCACTTACTACTTTTGGTATTCACAGAATGAACTTACTCATTTCGGTATTCACAGAAGTTAGGACTCCTAACTTTAGGACTCCTAAATGCCTTCTGTGAATACCGAAAGTCTTAAAATTAGGATTTTTCTCAATTTAGTAGTAGTAAAGTTAGGACTCGTAACTTTAGGACTCCTAAATGCCTTCTGTGAATACCGAAAGTCCTAAAATTAGGATTTTTCTCAATTTAGTAGTAGTAAAGTTAGGACTACTAACTTTAGGACGCCTAAATGCCTTCTGTGAATACCGAAAGTCTTAAAATTAGGATTTTTCTTAATTTAGTAGGAGTAAAGTTAGGAGTCCTAACTTTACTACTACTAAATTGAGAAAAATCCTAATTTTAAGTCTTTCGGTATTCACAGAAGGCATTTAGAAGTCCTAAAGTTCGGAGTCCTAACTTCTGTGAATACCGAAATGAGTAAGTTCATTCTGTGAATACCAAAAGTAGTAAGTGCATTCTGTGAATACCAAAACAGTAGTAAGTTTAGGATTGAGTCTTAAGTTCATTCTGTGAATCGGGCCCCAAGATTGGCCTGTCAAGGTTAGTCATTTCGGGGTTTGTGGAAGGATGGAGGGATGGATCTCGAGGGACGTATGTCATGACAACGCAGGCTTTACCCAGCGCTGCCATTACGATGCTGCTTTTACAACGCAAGTCGTTACAACGACTTGCGCTGTAGGCGCTGGATTGTGGAATAGTTTCATTTTCTATTCCAACTCCAGCCCATGTTACAGTAGGGAAGGTGTTTACAATTGAAAATTAAACTATTCCTTTACCAACAGCGCTCTCCAGCGCAAGTCGTTGTAACGACTTGCGCTGTAAAAGCATTGTCGTAATGGCAGCGCGGGGTAAAGCCCGCGTTGTCATGGCTGTTTACCGATCTCGAGCAGTGGAGCCTAGAGAATCAGTTACGCCCTTCATGAGACCAGGACCTCCCCTAGTAACTGTAGGTTTTTGTAAGGAAGGTTTAGCAGAATTCGATAAATGTTCTTTCGTTGTGTGGCATGTTGAACACATGAGTGTGGATGGTAATTGTGTGATTTGGTCCCTGACCCAAGGATTAGATGGCTTTTTGTATTTTACATCAGAAGGGCCGGATTTTGAGGTCGAGCAAGGATTTAGAGAGCCTGTTCCAGGTAGAGTTGATCGCGAGTCTGTTCTCGATTGTTTTTTGACATTAGCTAAGTGTTCTTCGATAGAAGTTAGTCTCAGGTCCATTTGATCTAACCTAACTCTGAGATAAAGATCCAACCTCTCCATTAGTGTCATTAGATTCTTTGGATCTGTGCTCTGTATATCAGCAGTTTTCCTAGGCCTTATTCTTTCTTTAATTAGGGATTTTTTGGGACCTCTTTTTTTGCGGTATGTGGATTATTAATTTTGGGTGGTGTAGTTTCACAACAAGTTATAAGATCTATGTTTGTCGGATTACAATGAACGAGAAGATTTTTAATAGGTGAGGGGGACCTGTGCTTCTTTTGAGGAGGTTGCAGTACTGAACCTGAGTGGATCGAAACAATATCATCAACGCTATGTCGGATACACCCATTTGGAGGATTCTTTTTCAATTTGCATTTACCTGAGGAATCTGAAGCCTCCAATAAGGCGGGTTCATCGTGGGATCGAGAAGAGCCTGCTTCTAGGGACTCCACTACTGAACTAATTTGTTTGTCCAGCGCCCCCATAGCTCCGGTCAAATAGCTCAATAGGGTGTGCTGTGATTCAGTGTGGGCTCTTTTTCCTGTGTTGAGCTTCGGGCTGAGTAGTTTCCTTTTACCCATACTGACTTTGACCAACACAGTAAATAAAAAAATTTTTTTTTAAAAAGAACAAAAAAATGAAACGAACTAAAATCAAAATCGATATTAATCAAAGACAAGATTTCTAGTCCTTCCCAGCAGATAAAGTTCAATACACCCTGCTGCACTTATCGATTTCTCCTGGATAAAGTCAAACGATGGACAGATTTTACATCGGTGTGCACTCTTTAAATTTGATGGAACTAGGCAGAAGCACTAAGGAGTAGTAATCAAATACAGTTACTTGATGGATGAGATTCAATTTGGCTCCCCTTCGTTAGTTGTCTTACCAGGTTCACGTAGTTGACAAACCAAGAGAGGGGGCCCAGCCCAGCCTCAAACAGGCACAGACAGCTGTAGTCTCCAAATCAGCCGACACCCTCAGCGATGTTATCTCCCCAAAGTCATGTGAATTATGCGATTTCCAAAATCCCAACTGCCGCAAAGCACCCCTGGAACAGCAACAGATTGCCCAGCTCACTCCTCGCAGTGCCTCCCGCGGCGTGGTTTCCAAAAGCACAACTGCCGCAAAGCACCCCAGGAACAGCAACAGTTTGCCCAGCTCACTCCTCGCAGGACAGTCAATATCGGAATCTCAAGAACATTAAGTTGCTTAGGAGAGGGAAAGATGCAACAAGCTCTGTTTAACTCTGTTCTTTCCATGAGGGTGGTGTATTGTGTGATGACACAGGTCATCAAAGGGGGGAACTGAGGGAGCGCCATGTCATATTGAAAATTGTAGGGGTGCACCATATCTCCCGTAGTCAGCACCCACATATTTAGAGGGTATACTAACGTGTGTTTTTAGAAATATAACAGTAGGTTGGGAATTAATGCAATGTGTAATCGATGTATTCATAATATTGCAAACTAATGTAGAGCCTTAACAGGAGTGTAATGCTTTATAGGATGTAGAAATGTTATTAACGTGTGTATTGTAGGATTAATAAACGTGCCATATTAAGAGTTGCATGTGTAGGAGATAGGATGGGATGTTTCAACATAGAGAAGAACTCACGTTTAGAAATGAAGTGTAATGATGCTTTTGTAATGGAATAGAGTGCTCTGCTGATAATGTAGAATCATTTAGAAATGCATTTAAAAGTGTAAAGGCCTGAGACATGAAGAAAAGCCACTAGAGGCCTAACTGTGATTTCTTTAGTTAGCATAGGTTATTCTTGTGAAAGAGCTGCTTGTTGGGAAGGATGCTGTTCTCAGCAAATATTGAATTGTAACTTTGGATGCCCACAAGGTTGCTTCTCATGAATTTCCATTGCAGGTGCAAGGCCACAGAACTTCTTAGGTAGAAAGATCCATTGTTTGAAAGTTAGGCCGGTAGGAGTGAGGACGAGAAGGTGCCAGAGGAAGGTCAGCTGCAACATTTGGCGAGAAGGTGCCTGGGATACAAGGACACTTCAACGGACGATGGATGGACGGATGCCTTGCTGGAAAAATCCACACACCGGCACCTGCCCAGAGGGGCGTACTTTGGGTGTATCTATGATTTTGAGAGTTTTGTATTAGGGACAGACCCCGAGGGTAGAGAGAAGATCTTGTCAGGAGGTTGCTAGAGCAGGATGTAGGTAACTTTGACAGCGTTGAGGGAACTTAGAGCAGAGTGGGGTGTAGGAAGTAGCATCTTAGAACGAGCTCAGTAGTTAGTCTATCTTTGAGAACGTGAATGCACTTCTTAGTGAGTCTTCCCGGCTGACACCTTTACTCTTGCCTGAAGGGGATTGTTAAGTAGGGATGTCACTTTAGAGTTAGTGTAGGGACAGATCAACCTCTTCTTTCCTTTGTAAATGCAGTCCAGACATTAAATAGGAATGGTGATTGGATGCCTGATGTTCCTAGAATTGACTCTGCTTTTCATTCTGAGTCGTTTGAGACTCCTTCGTAGGATATGTTTGTATTAGTGCCAGTCTCTTTCTTGAACCTGTTGCTGAGGTGCTTGTATGTCCAATTATTTTTGGCGTTGTAATACATTTTCAACTTCAGTTCGTAGTCAGTGGTTCTTTAAATTGGATTTGATTATTGATTTGAAAAGTTGTTTGAATATGAGTTTGGAAACCTCCCCTCTACAATTCTTAGCAGACAAAAAGATGTAGTCGACCTGTTCTGGGATTCTGGAGGATTGATAAGGTAAAAATCTAGATAAGAATCCCAGTACCTTCACCGGTGATGCATCACCTTTTGTTAAGCACTGGCGTCATAAAATATGCACCATGGTGCGCCCTATTTGCAAAGCGACACTTCTAAGCAGATACAACACAAATCCCTGCGCCACATTATACCTGGGGCAGGTATAATGTGTGCAGGGGGAAGTTCTCCTACAAAAAAGCCTTGTAGCAGTGGCGCATTGAAATATATGAGATTTCAGTGCGCCACTTCTAGGATGCCCTTACGTCAATACCTTACGCCTGCATCGCAGCAGGTGTAAGACTGAAGCAGAGCTTCAGAGGTTATATTCATAGCCCTCCCCACTGCATTACTGGAGTTTTGTCGCGCTGCCGACACCACTCCAGCAATGTGTTAGTTTTGCACCGACAGATATGTCAGTAATATTGACGTATCTGTCATCCTTGCAACATGATGCGTCGTACAGTAAATATGACACATCCATCATGCCACAAGGAGAGCACAGTGAAAACTGTTGCATCGCTGTTTTCACACAGCGAGGCAACAGTTTTCATAAATAAGCCCCTAAAGGTTGCAGGGACATTATAGTGAGGCTCAGATTTCACTCATACGAAACCATAGATATTCAGCAGTTATAGTTACTTCAGTTAACTATAACTTATGGCCCAGCAATGCACTGCTTATGACCTCATATATTAAATCACTCATAACATAGTCAGTGACATTACTTATGACATCTCTGATGACATGTCAAATGTCATCACTGATGACATCACCTACAGACCCACTTACACTCTCTCACACACCCCCATAAAACCTCTCATACACCCACTCCCACATAACCCCTCACATACCCATGCGCAGACCCATACCGGCATTCACACAACCAATCACATATCCATAGAGCCACTCACACATCCACTCATTCATACAGCCACTCACACACAACACTAACTCACCATACAGCCACTCATACACCCACTCACTCACCAATACAGCTACTACTGTGAAAGAAAATGTTGCATATGTTGTGGCAGCCATTACAGTAAACAGGGAGTAAACAGGGACTTGGTCCTTGAGTGCTGAACAAAATGTGAAAGAGCACATAAGGGGTGAGGGTCACCACACCCTGATCTGCAGGCCCATAGGGAGTCAGAAAAAACCCCAATGTCCCCGATATTTAAATAAATAATAATTTTCTCACATGACCTGTGGACCCTCGAAACCTAGTGAGGCTCGCCAATGTAGCTTTGAAGATCCGCTCCAGTTTCAAGGATCTGTAGAGGATCTTAAAATCCAGCACTGGCCTGGGCAACTTGTATTGGTCCTTAGCATCAGGGAAGTGTAGCTTGCAATGGATTAGTGGATGCTACATTGGATCAAAGGATCAAATCTTTAACAAAGCTGACTCCATCATCGCACCCCAACTCCAGGACATCATCAACAACTCCTTCATATCCGCCACCTTCCCGGAGAGCTGGAAGCATGCAGAGATCAGCGCCTTCCTGAAGAAACCCACCGCAGACCCCACAGACCTCAAGAACTTCCACCCCATCTCGCTCCTCCCCTTCCCCGCAAAAGTCATCGGGGAAAACCGTCAACAAACAGCTGACAGCCTTCCTCGAAACAAACGGCTCCCTCGACCCATCGCAGTCCGGATTCCGAGCGAACCACAGCACCGAGACCGCCCTCAAAGCAGCCACCGATGACATCAGGACCCTGCTTGACAACGGAGAAACCGACGCCCTCATCCTCCTCGACCTTTCGGTTGCATTTGACACAGTCTGCCACTGCACCCTGACAACCCGCCCCCACCACGCCGGGATCCAAGGAAAGGCCCTGGAATGGATCACCTCCTTCCTCTCCGACAGAACCCAAAGAGTCCGTCTCCCACCCTTCCTCACAGAAGCCACCAAGATCATCTGCGGCGTGCCTCAGGGCTCTTCGCTCAGCCCCACCCTCTTCAATGTCTACATGAGCCCCCTCGCAGCCATCGCACGCAGGCACAACCTCAACATCATCTTCTAAGCCGACAATACCCAGCTGATCCTCTCCCTCACCAACGACCCCGCCACTGCCACCGCCAAAGCCAGCTTCCAGGATGGAATGAAAGACGTCGCGGACTGGATGTGGCTCAGCCGTCTGAAACTGAACTGAGACAAGACGGAAGTCCTCATCCTCTGCCCATCCATCTCTGCCTGGGACGACTCCTGGTGGCCCCCTGCACTGGGCACCCCGCCAATCCCCCAGACCACGCACGCAACCTGGGCTTCATCCTTGACCTTGACTCCTCCCTCACGATGACCAGGCAAGTCAACGCCGTTACTTCCTCCTGCTTCAACACCCTCCGCATGCTCCGTAAGATCTTCTGCTGGATCCCCACTGAAACCAGGAAGACGGTCACCCAGGCCCTTGTCACCAGCCGTCTGGACCACAGGAACGCCCTCTACGCTGGGACCACTGCCAAACTACAGAAAGACTCCAGCACATCCAGAACGCATCAGCACGACTCGTCCTGGACATCCCCAGACACAACAACATCTCCGCCCACCTGAGGGACCTGCACTGGCTCCCCGTCAGCAAAAGGATCTCGTTCAGACTCCTCACCCACGCACACAAGGCTCTCCACGACTTGGGCCCCGAATACCTCGACAACCGCCTCACATTCTACACGCCAACCCGCCAGCTCCGCTCTCCCAGCCTCGCCCTCGCCACCGTCCCACGGATCTGCAGAACCACCACCTGAGAAGATTCCTTCACCTAACTGGCCGCCAAGACATGGAACACCCTCCCCGCCCACCTATGACTTACCCAGGACCATCTCTCCTTCAGGAAGCACCTCAAGACCTGGCTTTTCGAGCAGTAGCGGCACCCCCCCCCTTCTCCCAGCGCCTTGAGACCCTCGCGGGTGAGTAGTGGACTCTATAAATGCTTTGATTGATTGATTGATTGATTGAAAATTGAAAGAGAAAAAGGGCAACCAAGATTGCCCAAGTCTTTCGCAGCCAAGTTGGCCACCGGAGGAGGGATGAGCGTAAGGTCCAGCCCCTGCTCTGCTGCCAGCCCCTACTTCTTACAGCCTTTCACAGTGTACAGCGGGGGTTGGCCGTCTGTGGTTGGTTAGGCGAGGAGAGCTCTTGAATGTCAAATTTGATTTTTTAAAGCAAAAATTGGCTGTAATAAACCAACGTTGAGGTGAAGTTATAGTATTTTTTATAATAACATGTTAATGTATGATAAAAACCAAAAAGTCAGAAATTCACAAAAAGAAATACCTCCTTCACGAAGACTCCCATTGTCCCTGGTTTGATATGTTCCTGTCAAGGGAACTAGCCTCCAACTACACAAGGGTGGTAGTGTTTTTGTCAGAACAAGTAGAGGAATTAAAGGTGGTGGGAATTTTCTGGTTCCCACCCCCGAATGTTTACGTAACAGAAATGCAAGACTTTTAGTAAAGATTTAGGTTGCAGGGCTTTGTGGGTAAGAAACATTGTGGTTTCCATGTGAGTCATACCACACGGCACTCCCCCGGATGTCTAGTTTCCAGAAATGTCTCAGTGGTAAATTTCCATTGGTGGCCGATGACCACAGTCCCAAATACTGCACTTACCCCAATTGCAAATGGAAAACGTTGCATTTTAAGACCGTTTGCGTCATTGGTGCTAGGCCGAGCCACACAAGGGGGTGAGCATTTTATAAGAACAAGTGTGGAAATATTGGGTTGTAGGAATTTTGTGGATCGACTCAGATTTTTTAAAGTGTCTGTTTCAGATATGTGTGTAACATGTGATTTCAGCAATTTGGGGAAAGTTTGAAATTTGCTATGCATTGGGGATAAGTGAATGGGATTGTTGCAGGGACTCTGCCCAGGAACAGACCTATGCTTGGGACCATGGAATGTCAGCAGGAAGGGACTGAGCCATCATACCACCTAAGAAGCCATGAGCCCGAGTTCAGCTAGCTATAGTGTCTCACTTGCCCTCCTAACCATATCCAGCGAGACAAGAGAATTGACACCCCAGAACACAACACACCCGACCCTCTCGGGGATCGCGGTAATAGGACACCTCCTTTCACTCTCACACTCGTACTCGTCCAAAATAAGATATAACAGAGGCACGAAGGAAGTTTGAGATGTTTATTTAAACTTTTGTGCTCTAGAATGCAGTATACGTACCATAATCAGAAAACAAATGCCTAACAAAAATACTGTCAGCTTAATCAGTAGACCCTATATAATCAAAAGTACTGTCATATTATAAGGCAAATTGCCTTCTACAGAAGAGAAATTATTATATAACAAAGATCTCAGATTCGTAGCAGACCTCATACTTAAGCATACACAGGTGGACATTCTACATCTCAGATATTGTCATGCTGTCCTCTCAGCAAGTCTCTCCCTCTCTCACTCTGTATGTTACATTACTGTGCATGCTTGTATGACAAGTCTCATATGCTCACAAACAACAGCTGCAGTCTGTGTCTATGTGCAAATGCCTGACCAAAACGAAATAACAAGGGACATAAGTGTTTGACCTTGTCTGTTGTGTTCAGTCTAAATCCTACGAAAGAACAGAACACATAAACCACTATAAGTTCTGTGTGAAATAATATGACACTAAAATAAGTGTGTTTATATAGTAACGTGGGCAAAGCAAATGTGGTCTAAAACATGCACCATTAGGCTAACATAGGGAAAACTACAATGGGCTATGCACCAAACACATGACAGGATCAATGCAAGTTACACCACCTGGCCATCTCCAAGTGTTCAATTTTCAAATGAGGGGCAGACTCTACAATAATTTCTGAAAGAGCACTTCTGGAAAGGCTAGGGCCTAGATGTAGGAAATAGAAAATTACCGAATGGTAAATACCGAATTTTACCGATTAGGTATTTACTATTCGGTAATTGCTATGTAGGTAAAAAATTCGGTAAAAATACCGAATCGGTAAGATTCGGTAATTACTGATTCGGTAATTACTGAATCGGTATTTGCCATTGATTCCTATGGGCCTTGAAGCCCATAGGATTCAATAGCAAATACCGATTCGGTAATTACCGAATCTGTAAAATTACCGATTTTACAAGGGGGACAGGGTGTCACTTTGACACCCTGTTGCACCCCTGTTACTGGCTTGTGTGCCATGTGACACACATTCATGCCCTTAGGGCATGTCTGTGTGCCACATGGCACAGATGTGCATGTACACTGGAATTCGTTATTTACCATGTAATAGTATTACATGGTAAATAACAAATCGGTAATGGCCTGTGGCACTGTTTCCAGTGCCACCTACATCTGCATTTACCAATTCAGTAAATTTACCGATTCGGTATTTTACAGAGTCGGTAAATTTACCGAATCGGTAAATATACTGATTCTGTATAATTTAAGGCCCCTGCATCTCCATTTGCAAATACCGGTCGGTAACGGCTGAAATCGGCCGTTACCGACCGGTATTTGCCGACCTACATCTGGCCCCATGTCTTTTACTACCTTGAGTAAAGAGGCACACAACAAAAAATGGTGGCGATTCTCTTCATTTCAGACAGCGCACTGCACATAACGGACAATACGACATGTTCCATATTTGACTACCAAATCCTAAGGCCCTAAGGGTTAGATGTAGGTAAATAGGTTTTACCGATTCTTAAATACCGAATTTTACCGATTCGGTATTTAAGAATCTGTAAAACCTATGTAGGTAAAAAATCGGTAAAAAAATACTGAATCGGTAAGATTCGGTATTTACCGAATCGGTAATTACCGAATCGGTATTTGCCATGGATTCCTATGGGCCTTGAATGGCAAATACTGATTCGGTAATTACAGAATCGGTAAATTGACTGAATTGACAGGGGGAACAGGGTGTCACTCTGACACCCTGTTGCACCCCTGTTTTAGGCTTGTGTGCCATGTAACACACATACATGCCCTTAGGGCATGTGCCACATGGCACAGGTGTACATGCACAGATGTGCATGTACACAGGAATTCGTTATTTACCATGTAATAGTATTACATGGTAAATACCGAATCCTGAATGGCCTGTAGCACTGTTAACAGTGCTGCCTACATAGCCGCGTCACACGGGAGTGCGAGGAGCATCTTTTACCAGCAATAGGAGGAGAAAGGCGGAGGCAAGGGTGAGTGGCTCGGCGGGGCTGCGAGCGTGCGGGGACTCCAGTGACCAGGAGTCCCTGCGAGACCACGGACATAGCATCCGGTCCGCTCTCCCCGCTGGCCCGCCCCCCGCCTCCCTTGAGAGTCATAAGGCGACTCCTACAAGCACCTGTGGGGCGATTTCTTCACTTACCAGAGGCGTTGTGAACACTTTCCAGTCCGAAGAGGCAAGTCCATCTGTCCACCTAGCCGCACCCGCTTTGCGGGTGCCGTGTCGCACGGGAGTGCGAGGAGCATCTTTTACCGGCAATAGGAGGAGAAAGGCGGAGGCAAGGGTGAGTGGCTCGGCGGGGCTGCGAGCGTGCGGGGACTCCAGTGACCAGGAGTCCCTGCGAGACCACGGACATAGCATCCGGTCCGCTCTCCCCGCTGGCCCGCCACCCGCCTCCCTTGAGAGTCATAAGGCGACTCCTACAAGCACCTGTGGGGCGATTTCTTCACTTACCAGAGGCGTTGTGAACACTTTCCAGTCCGAAGAGGCAAGTTCCATCTGTCCACCTAGCCGCACCCGCTTCGCGGGTGCCGCGTCGCACAGGAGTGCGAGGAGCATCTTTTACCGGCAATAGGAGGAGAAAGGTGGAGGCAAGGGTGAGTGGCTCGGCGGGGCTGCGAGCGTGCGGGGACTCCAGTGACCAGGAGTCCCTGCGAGACCACGGACATAGCATCCGGTCCGCTCTCCCCGCTGGCCTGCCCCCCGCCTCCCTTGAGAGTCATAAGGCGACTCCTACAAGCACCTGTGGGGCGATTGCTTCACTTACCAGAGGCGTTGTGAACACTTTCCAGTCCGAAGAGGCAAGTTCCATCTGTCCACCCAGCCGCACCCGCTTCGCGGGTGCCGCGTCGCACGGGAGTGCGAGGAGCATCTTTTACCGGCAATAGGAGGAGAAAGGCGGAGGCAAGGGTGAGTGGCTCGGCGGGGCTGCGAGCGTGCGGGGACTCCAGTGACCAGGAGTCCCTGTGAGACCACGGACATAGCATCCGGTCCGCTCTCCCCGCTGGCCCGCCCCCGCCTATCACGTCCCCTATATAACATCACTTAACTCCCGCAGTGCGGGACGCAGCACGGGGCGAAGACCGGGCTAAGAGCGGGCCGTTTGAGGCCGTTCGAGGACTGAGCGGACTGGACTGGCCCACCCTCTTTCGCCATTTTACATGCTCCCTCTATTAAGTACGCATCTGTTAAACAGTTCTTAATATTATCCCACTCAGGCTGTTTGATAGGCGATTACACCCTGTCCCATAAGACATGAGTACTAGGGTAACACGGAGTAAGGCCTCCAAGGCTGGCCCGCAAATCAGCGGCCCCATGGATGACTTTATTACCCGTACTAATATAGCTATCGATCACGAAATATCCAAACTTCAAACTCGGGTCTCCTTAGAATTGGTAGCCGCTAGAAGACTGTCCCAAGTTATAGCGCTTTCAAAAAAATCCTCATTATGCCACATAGCTGCTTCGGTTACCCCGGAGCGCCCTACCATCCCCCAATGTGTAGTTACACAGGCTGATGTCCATCGGACTTCGATTTGCTCTATCCCCGCTTCACCGGTAGAGCTCCACTCTAAGGTAGACGAAGTTAATCTATCGGTTGCTTCCTGCGCTCAGAATCCAATTCCTAACACCCAGGCACCCCCGACCATCATTAGTGGCAAACTACCCAAAAGAAAGCGCCGCTCACGTTCTGCCTATTCCCGCAAAAAGGCGAAAATTGCGAAAATTGCGGTTCCACAACATCTACCCTACACAAGAGTATCGCCACCTATCTCTAAATTAGAGCAAAACCCAAAGTTGCAGCCCCCTAGTGAGGGAGGGACTGTGGAGTTAGATGCCACGTCCTCTACCACCACTCAAAAGGATGAAGGCTCCCAGGGTGAAGGGTTGGGTAAGAATGAAAGGGAATTTATAGATCTGGTCTGGGAAACCTTAAAAAAACTTCTTTCCCCTCTTGATCTCAGACTCTCAAGAATAGAAAACAATTTACTCGAGATGGAAAAGAGCATTATTGCCCTGGCCACTCTCGGATTGAGAAGTCTTGAAAATCAGGGTTATCCTGCAGCAGACCCAATTCCACTAACTCCTCCCACCCAAGCCCAGATGGTTCCGTCCTCAGTCCCAGCCACTATACGGCCGATCCCTAAGCCGAGGACTGTGGCCGTGGACCAAATTGCCACTACCACCAAACCTAAGCCTCCCCAACGGGCTCTCAAGCCCCAAACAGGAAAGCCTAAACCTGGCGCGAACCCTAAACCCATCCCGAGTGAAGTACAGGACCCCTCCATAAAGGACAACTTTAGAGGAGGGTATATTGACCTTCCCCCAGAAGCCAAAGACTATGTGGTAGTTTTAACAGGTGTCCCCCAGAATGGCGCAGGCCAATACGAGAACCATTGGTCGCTTAAAAATAAGATAATGTATTGGCTTAATGTAAATAGACCCATCCTTAATGGCCGGAGAAGCAGAGTCCTGATGGTTCGAAGAACTCCCTGGGTGGGCCCATCAAAGAAAACCAGTCCCGGGGACTGTATAGTGGTGACCTTTGAGGATCCTCATACGGCACAGTTCATCTGCTCCTGGCCTGGTAGTGAAGGGTCCCCGATTATACCCAGGCCTCTGTCCTTTTTCTATCCACCGCGCCCCCGACACACTCTGGCGGACGATTGGACTTTGGTGCAGCATCAACCATGGAAGAGCCACTCTAATACCCACAATCATACTCTTCCACACTGGAATGGCCTCCTAACCTCAAATAGATATGGTGGCCTGGAAGAGGTTGATTGACTCGCTAGCCAGCATGCCCAATACCAACTGGGAAAACCTATATCACCACTTACGCCAGGGCTATCCGAACACTTACCCTCCGACGCATTAGCAGGTTCAGTAGGGTGTGCAAACAGTTTAGCTATTGATGAAGAGATGATGGTTCCAAACACTCCAGACCCCCAAGGTTTGGAAGGCCGGCTGGATCCACCCAGCATGACTCCTCGGCCGTTAACCCAAATGGTCCCAGCAGAGAGGAAGTTGACTATCACAACCACGGCTCCCAATCATGGGCAGTCTGAACCCCGTGTAAGGATCTCCAGAGGGGCTGTGTCTAATTCTCCCTTACCTACTTTTCCACCTTCTCACCTTACCCCGGGTCCGCCGCTGATAAAGATCTTAAGCTGGAATGTGGCTGGGCTTGCACGCAACTTTGATAGCCCTGAATGGATTGCCTTCCTAGAACCCTACAGCATCTGCCTCCTACAGGAAACCTGGTGTCAAGCTCCCAGACACAGAGTAGGTTTCTCAACCTACTTTGTTCCAGCCGTTCAACAACCCAGCTCTAAAGGTCGCCCGTCTGGCGGTCTTTTGATTTGGGTCAGCATCACTTTAAGGTTAAGTGTTACTCAAAGGTCCACTAAATCTCCTGACCTTCAATGGATAACTATACAACGTAAAGGAGGGAGGAAGCTGGAAGTCTTTAACATTTATCTGAGGGGTTCTAGTGGCGGCTCATCACGTTTAACCTCAACAGGCCTAAGCAGCGATTTCGCTTCCGTTAACATTGACTCCTATGTCCTTCTTGCTGGCGATTTTAACTGCTGCTTTGAGCCATTGGCCAGGGAAGATATTCTGGATACCTTTGAAGAGGACTCAAGGAGAGGTATCCCTATCCTAACCCTTGACCCGATCCCCAAATGGTCACAAAGCGCGATAGACATTAACGCCCTTTGCCTTGAACACAATCTGAGACCAGCCAATGGCCGCTCTAAATCGGACCTTATGGGAGCCCATACATTCAACAGGACGGGGCGATCTTCCAGAATCGATTTCATTATGCTCAATTACAATCTTTGGTCCTTCCACCAAGATATGGAGGTCATCGTGTCTTGTGACAGTGATCATAACCCACTCTCCCTATGTATTACATTTCCTTGGCAGGGTGGGACCCAAGACACTTCAGACCATAAGTGGAAATCATCGCATGAAATCATTCCCTCAAACTGCGGCAGGCGCCTGAAGTGGGCAAGAGTCTCGGCGGATGAAGCAAAGATGGCACAAGCCGGGTCCATCCTGTTAGAGATGGATTCGAGGCTTGATACCTTAAGCCCCACGAGTAAAAAAACCTTACCATTATTTACAGAGACTACAGCGGCTTTGAGTGATTTGTTTATTATTTCCCAATCCAGTACCAGGGTGGGTCTGAAAGGTGTCTCCAGGGCCAGAGACAAGTGGTACTCCTCTAAATGTCGAGCAGCGAAGGGGGCACTAATCTCTGCAGTAAAAAACAAAGAACCAATCAGAATAAGAGCTGCGAGGAAACTCTACAAAAAAGCTGTGGTAGATGCAAAAGAGGCTCATGATCTAAACTTCTGGCGGGACTTAGCAGAAGCAAGCACAAGGAAAAATGCCAAGGAGTTTTGGGATCTACTAAGAGCAAGGGACAAGCCTATGGACCAGCAGCTAACTTGTAATATCCCCGGTGATGTATGGTTGGATCACTTCGCAAAGCTGTATTCTGCTCCACTGGGGGCATCTCACCATACTCTGGCTTCTTTACCTTGCCCCACAGCTGATCTTACAAATAGCGATGGTTTATTCTCCAGCCAGGAGGTAGAAAGGGCAATTAAGGGTATCGTACCAAACAAGGCTGCAGGCCCTGATGGGATTCCGGGCGATTTGTTAAAGTCCTATCCAGCATGGTGAAGCAGACTAATTGCTTCTCTCCTTAATGAGGTCCTGTTGGGAGGCTCTTTCCCTGATTCTTGGAGGGGTGCGGAAGTGGTCCCTATCTTTAAGAAAGGTTCCAGGGACGATCCGGCAAACTATCGTCCCATTAGTTTGCTGGATTCAACCCAAAAGGTCGCGGGCAAAGTAGTACTGACTAGGATTTTGCAGTGGGCAGAAGAAAACCAGATTTTTTCTGATTTTCAAGCAGGCTTTAGAACGGGGACTAGCACCATTGAGCAGACATTTCGCCTTCTAATGATTTATTGGAAAGTAGTGGTGCTAGGAGGGGGCAGTTTGTACTTGGTCTTTATAGACCTACGTACAGCCTTCGACCTGGTCCCACGAGCATTGCTGTGGAATGTCCTCAATGGGTTAGGCTTACCGCCTTATTTGCTGGCCTTACTCATAAAATTTCACGATAGCAATTTTGCCCAAATTAGATGGGGTTCCCAGGGGGAAAAAACACCTCGTATCCCGGTAAATAGGGGCGTCCGCCAGGGTTGTGTGCTTGCCCCCACTCTGTTTTCTCTTTATGTCAACGGAGTGGTGGAGCATCTCCTTCAACATCCATCTGATGCACCCTCCCTGGCGGGGAAGAAAATCTCGACGCTCCTATTTGCGGACGATACCCTTCTAATTTCAAAGTCACCAGCGGGCATCCAAAAATTGCTCTCTAGCTTCAAGACCTTTTGTGACGACAAAGGTCTGGCTATAAATATAGGTAAGACCAAGTTTCTTGTCCTCAACCCCCCCAAGAAATCCATTGCTCCCCCCGTTCTAGACTCCGTCCCTTTGGAGAGAGTCAAGGAATTCGATTACTTGGGCATACGACTTTCCGACTCTATGAGCTCGAAGGCACACCACCAGAAGGTGTTTCTTGCTCATAAGAGGGTGGCAGGAGCCCTGCTCAAAGAACAGCGTGCCTCATCATTAAAACCTATTGGGGCACTTCTAGATATTTATAGGGCAAGGGTTGTAAGCGCAGCACTATACGGTGCAGAACTGTGGGGCACTCAGAGAGTTGACACCTTGGCCTCCCTCGATAACAATTTTCATAAAGACCTTATGAGGCTACCCCACAGTACTCCCACAATCCCCCTTTTGCTAGACGCGGGCTCCCGCCCAATATGTGACCAAGCAAAATTACGTCCCCTTTTATTATGGTCCAGAATATGGAATGTCCCTGAACTCCGCAGTTACGCAGATGCTCTAGAAGATCTCCTGTCCCTTCCGGGCTGCTATAAGATTACCTGGCTTAGGGAAGTCAAGTGCCTCCTTTATAAACTGGGTCTAGGAGATGCTTGGGTCAACAAATCAGCTCCCTCAAAACAACTGTTAAAAAAGGTGTACTGGTCTTGGGTGGACAACGAAAGAATGTGCAATCCAAATCACTGCAAATCTGTTGCCCAGTTTTTGTTAATCAAAGAGCTCCCTTTCAGGGAACCCTATTTGGATTTAATCCACAATTCAGGCGACAGATCTTTGTACATCAAATTCAGGGTGGGGGTACTCCCTCTGGGTCAGTTTACCTCGACCTGGAAACCACCCTTACAAACTGTACCATTTTGTCCCTTTTGTGATACGAGGGTTGAGTCCGTTGCGCACCTGTTGTTCGAGTGCAACACCTACGCTTTACCAAGAAGGTTGTGGTTGAAGCCCTTATGTCGGAGCCTGGGAACGAGATCTCATTTGGAAGCCCTGCGCATACTACGCACAGATGCAAGACCTTTCTTCGCCTGCTGTATGGCAAAATTCCTAGGCTGGGCTTGGCGTATAAGATCTGCAAAAAAACTGTTGATCCAGTAACATCTCCTTTCCCTTTTGGCCTCTCTTAAAATTTTTAACTGATCGCTTTTTAATATTCAATGTTGACTTTGTTGGTCATTGTTTTGACTGTGTTAAAAATGTCTTTTAATTGCTGTGATGTGTTGCTTTTATGATATGTTTTTATATCGAAATAAAGCCTAACATACATACAAAATTACCGATTCTGTAAGTTTTTCAAACCCCTACTTACCAATGTCCAAATACCGGTCGGAAACGGCCGAAAATCGGTATTTTCGGCCGTTTCCGACCGGTATTTGGACACCTACATCTGGCCCTATGTGTGTATTAAACTCGAAATGAAAAATCGTGTTAATTTATATAAGAGAAGAATTTATTACAAGACTACATTCAAAATATTCAAAAATACATCCTTTTCCTGAACAATTAAAACTAATAAGCATCACTTGGTGAGTTCTATCCTGATGTTCACAATCAAATACCTCATATGTGTGCCTCAAGAAATAAGAAGCTGTGAACAAGAACATCAGAAACAGATATTTTGAAGGCAGAAGTTCAGAAACTAGAGTGAACAGAAAAGGACCCCCAAGATCATTCAGAAACCGGGTGAAATCACCCTATGTATTAATAACAATTACGGCACTTTTGATATGTACGAATCAAATCGAGAATAAGGAGAAAACGCCCTCACATAAAGTGAAGAGTAAATAGGATCCATTCATCTTAGGTTATTGCCGATAAAATATGACTCTTCAAAGTGGAATCAATCTAGTGAGGATAGGTTTAGGGAAAAAATAGAATCGCATGATACAGAATGCGCCTCTTGTTATGTTAAATAGTCAACGGTAACAAACATACCATGTGTCAAAATTCTGAGGAGCTAATTCTGAGAGTATCTGGGTCTCCAATAAAGTAGAGTGCATGTATATGTAAATTACGTAACTCAGCGTTTGTTCTTAAGAGGTCGAGCAAGGAGGAACAACAAGGGGGATGAATCCAACCCTCGTCCAACACCTGTAAATGAAGAAGAAAGGCGGGGGGAAGAAAGTATCACCAGAATATCATGGGGACAATAAATACAGAAATTGCCTAATCCGCTAAATTGTGTTTCGAGGAGTTAAAAACGTCATAAAGAAAGGGGGAGTGGGGGTAAAAGGGCTTGAAGACTCCCACACATGGAGCGATGGTATGGAGCAGATATCTCAACCATTAGGATAAATGAGGAAACCAGTTAGCCTTAGTATTGTAAAAAATTGTCTTCAAATAAGACCGACCATAATAGCCCAATAAGGAATGGGTGAGGAATGGGCAAACCCTACCCGTCTGGATTTTACCTGGCTATTTAACCCCTTGTGTGCTGCCGTCGGCCGTTGGCTGATGGGAGCACTACCTCCCTATTGGCCGACGGAGCCCAGCCCACCCTTTAGAACGCCCGCACCGCAGCAGAAAAAGGCGTTAAGATCTCAGAAAAAACAGGTGGTATATAAGGGAAGGCATCAAAACAGTTGAAAATGTAGCCAACATTTACTGAACTAGAAGTTTAAAAAAAAAGAAAACAAGTGTGTTTCTTGAGTAATACTAAATGTTAGAAAAGGGGAAGCAGAAACTGTAAAAACCCATGCTGGAAGCAACCAGCATATAGCGGGCAATACCCCATATCCAGGGTGGCTCACCTAAACTGGCTGAAAAATCCGCAGTCAAGTGAAGTCGATATCAAAATTAAGTCAAACTAGAACGAAAACATGAACATAACTTACTGCGATTGGTGTTCACGGCCCGCAAGGACAAGGGACAAGCAGTATAGAAGAGAAAAATGTAACTGAGCGCGCAGGTGTCTTATTTCTAGGTCCACAACTTCTCTCACGATGCATATGTGATACGTGATGACAAAATGGGAATATGTCACTCGCTAGAAAAATCGCGACTTGGTGTGCCAAGTAAAAACATCAGCCATATTGGAGCATGTTATTAGTAAGCATAAGGCCTACGTATAATACAGGTACTCACATAAATTAATGCTATGTGTATGTGTGTGTGGGAGCGAGGGGATGTGCTGTGATCTGAAAGATTGTGATGTAATGCTGTGTCAGGGTGTAGTAAAGTGTGATCACAACAACAGTCTAAAAACGTGCTCTTATCCAACTCAATGATCTTCTCCAAAGATCCAACACTGTCAAAAAGTAATCTGAAAAAGTTGAGAAAAAAAAGAAAATGTAATAGTTTATGCTGCAAGACACCAAATAAGACACAAAAAGCATATTAGGCTACATTTAACTCTGTCTTCAGAAACGTCTTTGTGAAACATGCTCTTTGAAAAAAAGAGCATAATGTGGGTGACTCAAAATGAAGCTAGCCATTTGTACCTTGTGCCCCTCTGCTTCCACCCACCACAGCATAGGGCTATGTGTCAGCCCACGTTAGGCACTGATCTGTTATTGTGTCATTCAAATTGTATTTCCACCCAGCGCAGCTCATATCATTGGGGAAATGGGTGAGAACACTTCAGCCATTCATCATTTACTGTGCCATTCACATGGTAATTCCACCTTGCATGGTATACAGTAGTGGTGGTATTGTTCAATCAACTTTAGCTACTGATCTGTTATTCAGCAAAGCATATTTTGCTTCACCCACCACTACACAGGTGCAATATTCTGGTGAGCATTAAGACTACATGGGGTCTGCTTCTCACGTCTAAAAGATCTATGCTACTTCGTACATGGAGCGCAACATTGAACTTTGGCGCCAGGGTGAAGAAGGGGTGGGGGGACCGATCAAACCCCTGCTTGAAATTTGAAGAGTCAAATGTGTTTCAGCCCCAACATATTTCAGCGATATATGGGGTGATAGGGACCGTCATCCGATTCAGGTTGAATGGACTTGGTTGGCAAGGCGCTTGCTGGGGGGTTCCGCAGAGTACCTACACCTATGTAGTTCATGAAGAATTTGGCCTAAAATATATTTCGGATCTCATTGCTTCCCAGCCTTTATTAAGGTGGATCTCTGTGTGGTATAAAGATGAGTTATCCTTGATTCGTTGGATTAATAGAGATTGTCTTTCTTTAGACAATGCAAAAGCAATTTTCTGGTTTGGATACAGAAAGAAGAAACTCACCAGCTTAAGTCACCTGGACCTATTCACCACCTGGAGAACATTTCTAAAGCTGACCATCCACCCTGAGGCCTTTAGGGAGAGCGACGATTTGTCCAAATCCAGCTTCCCGAGACCATTGTTTAATAAAAACAGGCTCCTTCCGCAGAATGATACCTGACATGGGTGCCTAATGTTTATCACCGGCACCTGTTTCCAGGTTTAGACTTTTTGTTTATTTAGTCTGTTTTCCCAAGGGCTGGTTTGCTCCAGGCACATTGGGTCACTGAGATAACTTGGCAAACCAAACCATTAAGCACTTTGTCCTGTTCTGCCCTCATTTCTCTTTACCCAGAAGAAGGGGCATATTATCAAGCCCCTTCTGCACTTTTCTGCCGATAACGCAGCGATATTTGCATCGCCCTATTATCAAGGCAGCGTTAAGTCAATTAATGTGGCTTAAAATCACGTTAATTGACTTAACGCTGCCTTGGTAATATGGCCCCTTTCACGATAAATTCATCCTGAAAGGGGGCGTGCAGTGGGTGTTGCGGTGGGCGTTCCACCACAACAACCATTCTCTTCAACGCTGCCACCTATTACCAAGAAAGGCGATAATATGTGGAAGCTCTGAATTTAAGAACAGAAAAGACCTGTTCTTAAGGTGGCGAAACGAGGAGAAATGCTTCATTTTTCCTCGTTTTTGCTTTTTCCATGTGTTCTGCCTTGTGCAGCACACATGGAAAAAGCAAATTGCCAAGGTTTGTTTATGTACATGAAGGTGTCCCTTCCTGTATATAAACAAACCTCTTTTTCAAAATGCCAATTTGGAACTTACATGTGTGCTGCATGAAGCAGCACACATGTAAGTTACAAAATGGTATTTATGCTTTGTTTATGTGCAGGAAGGAACACCTTTCTGTACATAAACAAACCTTCCCTGCCTGCACTGGCGTTAAGTTGCAAAACTTATCGCCATCGCAGGGGGAATTGCTAGGCTGTCCCATATCCTTGGTGATATGGTGCAGCTTAGCATTTCCGAAGCGGCAAAGAGAGGCATTAAGCCAAGGCTGCTAACACCTCTCTTCGCCACTTTGTTGGTAATATGCCCCTCCGATTTTTAATACCTCTTTGAAAAAAGTTTACAACTGTAAAACCTGCGATGTTCCATCTTATGATGCTGAGGGACAATCATACTTGTGTGTGTGTTTCCAAGTTTCTAAGGGGCATACTATCAAGAACGGCGTTAAAATTATCGCCTCTTTAGTGGCAACCAATTCCCAGTATGACTGTATGGCTGTGCAGGACCACAGCATATGAAGTAAGTCACCCCCTCTCTCATCACATCTTGGGTAACTGGTGTCTGTGCGATCAAAGTATTTATTTATTTTGGCTAGTGTCAGTTAAGCCCTATGCTCTATATATTACTGGCTGAGTCGGAATCTGGCATTTTGAGGGACGCAAGTCGGGCTCTTAAGGATGTCACCCAATTCACGCTCAGTGCTCTGTCGCTGCAGATCCACATCCCAGCTGGCGCGGAGGGAGAGCAGCTGCAGCGCTGTGTGCATCCTCAGTGAGTCCACAAACCATCTGACGAGATGGCGGTCCACACCCAACTCAGGCAAATATTGTACGGTCAGATGTGTGGCCGGCTCCTGCACTATGTTATCCCAAGCCGCCTGCAACTTGTGAGTTACTGCAGCATGTAGTAATAACTGGCCCTGTGGTGGCCCCGAGTTTTCAGCAAGCACTTCAAACCGTAGAAGCTGGCCATTATTGTACAGGTCCCCTAGTGTCTATATGCCTACTTCTTCCCACTGAGATAGCTATGCACTAGTGATAGCCTGGTGTCTTCTGGGAGTGCCTAGAATCGAGGCGGCGGCGCATATGGGTGCGCTCGGCGGGTGATACACAGGCTGCAGTGGAAGCAGTAGTGGACAACCTCTATCAGCAACTGGGTGGGTGGTCTGCCCTTTCTGTTGGGATGGAATATCTCCAGTACCTGGGAGTGGGTTAGTCCCGGCACCTGAGTCGGTTAGTCTTAACGGGGGTGCGCGCTAAGCCATCTCGCCACCCATTGGACCTGCGCTGCAAGATACTATTGATCCATATTGATTAGCGAGAGGCCCCCATTGGTCGTCGAGGGGTACATCTTTGACAGGGCCACTCTGCTGCATGACCCACTCTAGATGAATTTCTGCATATCTAGTTCTAGGCCTTTAAATAGTGCTGGTTTAAGAAGTAATGGCAAGTTCGCTAAGTGGTATAAGAGACGCAGGAGTACCACCATCTTCAGCAATGCAATCTGCCCCATGGCCATCAGAGGCAGGGTGCCTGCTCCACAGTGACAGCTCGCACCAGGTTGCCCTCAAGCAAGTCCGCTGAGTCTCTGTATATAAGTATCCCGAGGTACCCAAACGCCAATAGTAGTCAGTACACTGGCTTGCCATTAATAATCAGGTGCAGGTCTAAAGTGGACTCCGAGAAGGGGTATAGGCACGATGTATCCCAGTTCACGCAAAGCTATGACACTGTAGAAAACTCAAGCAGTATACTTTCTATTGTCACGGAGGTTGACCTAATGTCTCTGAGATATATACGCACGTCGTCTGCATATAATGAGTCACCTTCTATACCATCGCCCAAGGGGATTCCCCACTCTTCCTGTGCTTTACGCAATGTCTCAGCAAATGGCTTGATGGCCAGCGCGAAAAAAAGCAGAGAGAGCGGGAAGGCCTGTTGTGTGCCTCGCTCAATTGGGATCCGGTCTGATAAGAACAGACCAGTCTTGTTCCTGGCCACTGGCTGAGTATAGAGCAGTTGGATGTATATAGAAGTGCCAGCGGGCGATATGAACCCAGCAGCTCTGCATTTCTGTTTGATTTCAGCAACAACCCCAGTAAGGACTCATGTAGTGTGTCTGGCAGTATCCCTGTCTCCTGCGCACTTTAGTACATGGAAAGGAGTTCTGGCACCAGGGACTGTTGGTAGATTTTGTAATATTCAGCCGGCAACCCATTGGGCACCGGTGCTTTGGCTGTGGCTAGTGATCGTATTGCTTCATGTATCTCTGGTAATGTGATCAGCTCGTTCAGTTTGTCTCGTTGTTCTGCAGTGATTTGCGGCAGGGCCAGAGGGGAGAGAAAATATTCTAGTTTTGTTGCTTCAGCGCGATGCCTGGACCTGTGCACTTTGGTGAAATATGTTGTGAATTAGTTGTGTATATTGTGTTGCATGGTGAGCAGCTGCCCGGTGGCAGATTGTAGTCGTAATATAGGTAGCTGTGCGTGCTCTTGCCTAATCATTCTTGTGAGTATTCTGCCAGCCCTAACTGCTGCTGCATGGGTGTGCGCAGCATGTGACGCATAGTTTAACTACTTAGTCATGGTGCAAATTCCGGAAAGGTCCAAGAGTTCAAAAGAGTTGGCCATTTCAGCCAACGGACGTGCACACTTCTAGCCAGGTAGTGCTCGCAACGGCCGTTGGCCGAAGCGCGCACGGAACGGGTTAAACAGTGTAGCCTTCTAAAGCACCTCTGCATGTCTTTGCTTTATGCGTGTCTGTTGCTTGCTGTGTGGCACCACCATGTACCAGGTCAGCCTCTAATCTAGTCAGGGTGTTCTCAATGTGCCTTAATTTGCTGTTGAGTTGCCTATAATCTAGTCAGGGTGTTCTCAATGTGCCTTACTTCGCTGTCGAGTTGCCCTCTAATGCACCAGCTCAAGCCTAGGCCCAAACCACTGCCTTGCCTGCATCCCACAATACCCCTGCGTCAGTTACGGAGCCAGTGTTTTCTTCAAAGAACGTGCCTATTGCCGTGTCTACTGCCTTTCTGAATGGGGATCTTCTAGTGCCAGGGGTTGTAGCCTCCAGAGGTCGGTGGTGTGTCCCTCATCATCCCCTTGCAACTGCAATACATGGGGGTTGTGGTCTGAGTGTGTTTTACCAAGGTAATCCATGCTAGTACACTGCATTAGCACTGACCGACTCGCAACTAAGCGGTTGATGCGAACGTTCAGGCCAAGTGGATGGGAGTAATGAGAGTACAAGCCCACCTGCGGGTTGAGGGCTCTCCACATGTCTAACAGATCTCAGCGGGGCAGCCACTCCCCCAGCCCCGAGCATTAGATGCTGCAGTTGTTAGCGAAAGTGGAGGGAAGGACCTATCCAGAATGTTGTCGATAACTGAAGTGAAGTCCCCTCCCAATAACCAGGGAACGTTGCACCAGCGCGAGAGCAGTTGGTCAGCGCGTGCCAGAACCTGTTTTGATTTGTGTTCAGGGCATATTTGGAACCCAACACCATGAGCTTCCCATTGAGTTGCCCCTTTGATAGGACATTTCTTCCATATTCATCTACTTCAGTCACTTCTGGTGTGCACAGTGTACCCGGCCTGAACCAGGGCCCCCCTGGCAAATGACGAGTAGCCTGTGGCAAGTATCTGGCCTTTCCACCTTTGCTGGGGCTGGCAGATCTCTGGTTGGGCTATGTGCGTCTCTTGTACGAGCGCTACATGGGTCTTCTGTTGCTTGAGGTATGTGTAGATTTCGTATCTGCGGGCTGCATGTGCAGCCCCCTGACATTGTGGGTGGCATGTAGGAAAGGGGTAAGACAGTGCTGCATGCACACAACTTAGCGCGCCTGGGGTTAGGCGTCTATATGATATGCGGCCAATGGGTGTGTGTTGCAACCATGGTTTTTTAAAGCTTATGTGTTTGCCATTACAAAGAGTTACTGAAAAAGGGAGCCATGTGAGACTTAACTGGGGTAGAGCAGATGGACAACAGGTATATGCTCAAACAAAGAACAATGCCATGTGGCAACTTACGGCTGTGTACGCCGATTTGATCATGTTAGGGGGGAGAAAACGGATGAGGTATAGTTTGTGATAGGTGTATGAAGTGGTGGACTAGTGATGCGCATGTGTACTCGTGCGCTGTGCCGTAATTTGTATAGTGCACTGGTCGCCTGGCGGACGGTGTGCATATAAGCAAGCCGGTCCAGCCTAGCACGCCCCACCTATGAACTGCCAGGGTACCATGCAGAATGTGTGTATAGCCTTGGATGGCAAATGTATAGTAAGGTGTAAATGTATACTTGTGTGTCCACTGATTGTGGCGATCCACTACATTAAATCATCTGCAGTCTGTGGTGTCACCACAGGAAGTGTCTGAAAGCCTATATCTTCTGTGGTGGCCTCTGCTGCCTCTCTTGTTTGGCTCCATGCCATTACCCCTCTGGCTTGGTGAGGTATGGTGGCCCACAGATTCAAGCCAGTCCCATGCGTCGTCCGCCTCATTAAAGTAGTGAGTTGTCCCATCCGAGACCACCCGCAAGCAGGCCGGGAATATGTGGGACTATTTTATGTTCAGGTCACGCATACGCCTCAAGACTGGGAGGAATGGGCTTCGCTTTTTCTGCACACACACTGCATAGTCCAGAAAGAAGAGGACCTGAGAATTGTCCACTTTAATCAACTCCATTTTTCTGGTTTTGCAGAGTGTCGCAACTCTATCTTTGAAATTTAAGAGCCGGAATAGGAAGAGACGAGGCCTAGCTCCCGGCAGCGGTCGGCCCAATGGCACCCTGTGTGCTCATTCCATTGCAAAATAAAAGGAGAGTGAATCTGCTGGCATCCAGGACTTCATCCAGGCTTCCGTGTATGAGAGCATGTCCCTGCCCTCCATGCCCTCCGGTAGCCCCACCACGCAGACGTTATTCCTATGGGAACGGCCCTCAGCATCGTCCACTCTGTGTTTCAATGAGCGTAGATGCCCAGTGAGCTCTCTTACTTCAGGGGTCAGCACCTTAGTGACTGGAGTGGCCTCCGCAGCCTCCACTGCCAGCTCACTAACCTTCCAAGCCAGCTTCTTGTGGTCCGCATGGAAGAGCGTGAAGTCTGATGTGACTTTATCTATGCAGCCTTCTAAAGACACTCTGGTCTGTGTCAGCGATTCGTCAATTTTCGCCACTGCTTGGAGCACTGAGTCTATTTTTGACTCCAGCGTAGATGATCTGGAAGCTCCTGGTTCTTCAGTTGCTTGGTCTGCCTGTGTGGGGTCCGGTGTCGGCTGTGTATGTGTGGCACCTGCACCTGTCCGGTGCCTACCCATCACGTGCTATTAGTTTTATGATTTAGTAGATGGCTGGGTAGTTGGAAATGTCTTTTTGTCCTCGTTGGGGCTTTGGGGAACTCCCCGTGCTAGGCTCACCCGTTTTTTGCAGACAGCGTTATGTGTTGCTGCTCGGGGTCAATAGATTCCAGCAGGCATCTGCTGCTTAGGCCTGGGCTGCTTTGCCCCTGCGCCACCACCCAATAATGTCATTTTGTGGTGTACTCATGTCTCAGCTCTTTAGTCCTGTGGGCCTGTTCTCGGTGCGGCTTGCTGGCACAGGCTGTAGCTTGCTGTATCTGCTGCATGCTCTATCCTGGTGGCAAGTGGTAGGTGTGTTGCGAGGGTCGCTAGAGGTCTCGACAGGCAGAGCTTGCCCCTATCCTCAGTTCCGGGCCACATTCAATTCATGGTTTCATCACAGCACGGGCACCGCAGTTCACTGTTTTCCCTGCATCACATGTTCTGGCCTTGATGATGACAGTGGCGCCCCAAGCATGACGGTCGTGTACAATAGGCCCTTTGCCGCATCCACACATGGGCCGGATCTAGCAGCATCCTTCGTCACAGCCGGTTGGCGGCCCGAGCCAAAACGCCTCTGAGAATGCGTGCAAGCTTCATCATGGTGCACAATGCCGGCCAGGCCTCAGCCCCACACCCCGGTCCAGCACACAGCCAGCAGTAGGAGGGGGCCACGCCATAGTTTCCTGGTCCATATCCGGACCCCGCAGGTGGCAGCAGCTGCACCTCTGGCTGCCCTCGGGTCGCACATCGGTCCTCCCGGAGTGCTGCACACAATTTTGTACGGTCAGGGTGGGTCTAGTTTGCGACCTAGGTTTGTTCTGTCTCCCGCCTCCGACTCACTCTGCGGCTGGCCTGGGTTAGCAACATTGCATTGCCTCAGTTACAATCGGTAGCCGCACTTCTGCTGCGACCAAGACCATGCAATCAGGGCCGCAGGAGACCGCTTCGGCCGTCCTTCCCGGAGTCACAGCTCCTCCCTGGCCTTCTTTTGCTCTGTCACTGCGGTGTGTGCGGCTGCCTCCTGGCTGGTCAGCCATCCTGCACCTCCAAACTCACCCCACTGGTTCCCAATAGCACCAGGTGTCCAGCAGGGTAATCGAGGCGGTCCGATGGCAACAACTAGCACAGGATAATTGAAGGATTATCGGGCCACAGGATAGAGTGCGTCTGCCATCTTGGCTGGTTGGCCATGCCCACCCCACAATTTCTGTTGCTAGTGGGACACATTTAAGAAAGAAAAATGGTGGTCATGTATTTCCTTCCCTCTGGGGACAATCACACCCCTCTAGAGGACCCGATCGGCGCCCTCAGGAAAGGGAAAACACCCATATATAATATCTTCACCAATAGAGGTGGGTTGACCTGTGCATGGGGTGTGATCCCCAATATTTAGTGCTTGGAGAGCACCAGAAATGTCCCAGGCACATTCCCCCCAAAACAGTGTGTACCCACCTTTTCCTTTCCCATGAGGGCTGATCCGCTCCAACAAAAACTAAGACAAACCTGGTGTCTAGTGGGATCCTTGCTTATGGATAGAGGTTCACTAGTGATCCACGAGCAAGGATCTGTGTCAAACAGGCATCACTGGAAAGAAGAAACTCTCCCCTCTTAAAAACAATACCTTTTCTAATTCTTCGCTACCTGAGGATGCATAAAAGGCCCCAGGCTGCATAAAAAGTTAAATGGTCGCAAAATCATACCTTTCAAGGGCTGAACTTACCCTCCTCAGAGGTCAATTGATCCTCCAAGGAAGAGAACATTTAAATATATAAATATTTGCCCAGAGGGGGTCGTCCATGCCTGATGGACCAATAACCCCACTTTGAAATCATAATCCCTGGTGTCTAAAGGATCCCTGCTCATGAATCTTAGGGCCCGATGTAGGTAAAAGGGATTTTCCGATTTCAAAATACCGAGGCGGTCCGAATCGGTATTCTGAAATCGGAAAACGAGATGTAGCAAAAAATAGGCGAATTAATACCGATTCGGTCGGCATCGGTAATGTGAATCGGTACGTTCCGATTCGGCACGGACCGAATCGGAAAGTACCGAATCGGCTAACACCGAATCGGAAAGTACCGAATCGGCCAACACCGAATCGGAAAGTACCGAATCGGCTAACACCGATTCGGAAATAGCCGATTTGGTAAAATCCGATTCGGCAATTATAGAATCGTAGCTATGAAAACACACCCATGGCCAAAAAGCCCATAGGAATGCATTGAAGAAACCGATTCGGTAAAATCCGAATCGGATAATACCGATTCGGATTTTACCGAATCGGTAATATCCGAATCGGTAAAAGCCGATTCGGCAAAAGCCGATTCAGCCAATGAGGTGGCTCCCCCTCCCCCACCCAAACAGGGAGTGGCAACCCTGGCAAGTGCAGCTAATTAAGAAGTTTCTGGAGAGCCAGCCTGAGCTGAACACTCACAGTTAGCAGCAGTGGGAGTAGGAGGTTGTGAACTGTAGTGAAGAACATGGCAAACCAGAGCGAGAGCCAGAAGTCCTCCCAGAAGAGGAAGCCTAGATTCAGCACCACCGAGCTGCAGGTGTTGGTCGAGGAGGTGGTGAGGGTGCACCGCCAGCTATTTGGAAAGCTGTCCCTCAATGTGCCATACAGCACCAAGAGGAGGATCTGGAGCGAAATCGCCCAAAAGGTGAATGCTGTGGGTGTCACCCCCAGGTCCCTGGATGAGCTCAAGAAGCGATTCTACGACATCCGCAGCCTCACAAAAAGGAAGATGGCAGAGATCCAGAGGCAGGCTGGAGTCACAGGTGGAGGCAGGAACCCGGCGCCACCCCTCACAGACCTCGAGGAAATGGTGTCCACCACCATTGAGAGGGAGAGTGTTACTGGAATTGGGACCCTGGACAGCTCAGCCAGAGCTACAGCTACAGGTAAGAAGCATGCGCATCATGACACACCCTACCAGACACCTCCCCATTAGACACAATGCATAGGCAAACCCCAGCACAGTACTGTAACCAACATACAAGAGACAAGCATCATGGTACATGTAGTCAGCAGAAGTTAGCAAACTATGGCAGTGCAGAATCACAAGACAGGAAACAGTGGAACACAGTCTAAGGAGATGCAAGGACATGTGGAATGCTTTAATTGTACTGACTGTAATACATCGGCACTCAATTTACAAATGCTTCTTTGTACCTAGGGGCACCATCAGGCGGACAAACTACGTCAACAGAGGCAGCAGCACCATCTGACACTGCACTCGCAGGGCCGAGCACCAGCCAGGCTGCCGAGGAGGAGGAGGACGTAAACACCCTAGGGCTTGGTATGGAGGGAGACCTGGTGATAGACTTTGAAGCACTGCACTCCCCACAAATGCCCAGCACACCCCCCTTGCAGTTCTCCCCAGAGAACTCCCCGACAAGGGACCCCCTTCCACCTACACCAGCTCCTGCCACAACCATGGCTTTGGCACCAGTACAACCTGTCCTGGGAGCAGGGGCTCAGGGCCCGGCCAGCACCACACCCCCACCAGTGGCACCCCAGCCCACTCAGCAGGCCGGCAGCAGCAGTACCCGGCGCCGTGCCATCACCACCACTGCTGCACCAGCACGGGAGGGCAGTGTCTTCCTGGGCCTCGAGGGAAAGATGGTCAAGATACAAAGGCAGCAGGCAAAATCCATGATGGCCTGCCAACGCCAGCTCCTGCAGCACAACCTGCAGATGGGAGAAATGGTAAAGGGATTTCAGGCCTTCGTGGAATCAAACAAGGAGGTGGCAGCAGGTTTAGGCAGGCTAACCACTGCCATAACCCAGTTGTGTGGCAGAATGGAGGAGCAGGAGCTGGTGCGCAGGCGGGATGCCCGGGTGCAGAACCGCTGCATGAGCCGCCTTGCTGCGGCAACGGCACAACTCTGCCAGCGCAGCGCAAACATGGAGTCCAGCCTCAGTCAAAATACGGCAGAGCTCACAGGGGGAATGGCCCGCATCACGACTGCAATGGAGGCCATGATCATCTCGAACACTGCCACAAATCCTGCCCTGGACCTGGGGGATGCTGGGGACAGCAGCAGCCGCAGCAGCCCGGCCAATGCTGCGTCTGAGCCACGCAGGAGCACCAGGCGCTCCGCAGATGCCGCTGGTCATTCAGAGGGGGCTGAGGGACACCCCAGTGGGGCTGCCAAGCGGTCTAAGAAATAGCCTTGCAAGGGCGGGTGAGGCAAGCTGGACCTCGGACTTTTGTTTTCTTTTCCATTACACCATTTTTTTGTTGCACATCAATGCAGTAACTGTGTTGCAACAGTATTAAAAATTGTTTTGTCACAACAACCATTTAGCTGTCTTTGCATCTGTACTCACTCAGAAATAGTTTTCAGTAATCTCCTCACGTCTGTATCTGCCATCACTTGGCGTACACACCCCAGCTGGCTGTGTCAGTGGCACAGCTTCGTCGTCGTCATGGTCCTCGTAGTCAGACAACTCCACCTCAGTGCCCTTCTTCACCGCAAGGTTGTGTAACATTGCACATACAGCTATGATCTTGCAGCAGGTGATGGGGGTATACTGCCTTGCACCTCCACTCTTGTGCAGGCATCTGAATCTACTTTTCCAGATGCCAAAGGTCCGTTCAACAACATTCCTTGTGCGTATGTGGGCCCGGTTATACCTCCTTTGGCTGGGTGTGGAGGGGTTGAGGTAGGGGGTGAGTATGAATAAGCGGAGGGCATATGCACTGTCGCCTGGAAGAGAAAGGGGTAACATTACACACATGCATACATGTATTCCACCTAGCTACTATGTGTTATGGGGGTCTGATGATGTGTCTCACCTAGGAGGTATCCTTCACCAAATTCGCCAGCCATCAGCCGTGCATAGATGCCGCTCTGTTGGAAAATATAGGAGTCATGGGTACTCCCTGGAAATTTTGCTACCAGGTCTGTGATGGTGCACTTTGCATTGCAGATCACCTGCACGTTGATGGTGTGTGTAGACTTCCGATTGCGGTATATGTATTCTGTGTCCGCTGGTGGGAAAATCGGAATGTGCGTGCCATCTATGCAACCAATTATTTGGGGAAATTGTGCCATCTGGTAGAAGTCAGCTTTAGTTTGTAGCAGTTCTGCGTGGGTTGCAGGGAAAGAGATGTATTGGTCCATCCTGTGTATCATGGCGTCAAGGAATGTGTGGAAGAACCTTGACAGGCTGCTCTGGCTCACCCCTCCTGCCGCTGCAACTCCACTTTGATAGCTGCCAGACGCTAGCAGGTATAGGCTGCATAGCACCTGGATGTGCGCAGGGATGGCGTGTGCCCTTGGGGTGTGGTGGTCCAAGAATGGTTTGAGATCCCTGATGAGCTCAAGTATGGTGTCAGAGTCCAGCCTGTATCTCTGAAGGATCTCTGCCTCTGTGAGCATGAACAGGGTTATCCTCTGTCTGTAGACCTGTTCATTTCTTAGCCATTCCCTCTGTCCTTCCTGCTGTAGCCGTAGCCGCCTCGCAATGACATAAAAAGCTGCCATCCTGCAAGTTGCAATGCATTTTGGGGCTGTTTATATGGGTTGGAGTTGGTTACCACCTGATTGTGATCCATGGTAAATACCGAGTGAATTCTACCGATTCTGAGCCGATTTCGGTGTTTCTGTGCCTCCCTACATCTCCCCATCTGTCGGAATCGGTGAATTTCCCGATCGGTGATTCATACGAATCGGTATGTTTTCCGATTCAGCTCATGTCCGATTCGGTCTATCTACCGATTCGGTACATGGACCGAATCGGTTATTTTCCGAATCGGTGTCACTACCGATTCGGTACATGGACCGAATCGGTTATTTTCCGATTCGGTGTCACTACCGAATCGGTACATGGACCGAATCGGTTATTTTCCGATTCGGTGTCACTACCGATTCGGTACATTGACCGAATCGGTGTTTGCATCCGATTCGGTGTGTTACCGATTCGTTACATATCCGATTTTCGGTATGTACGTATCGGATTCTTTCCCATTCGGTACTCATTCCGAATCGGTTTTCACTCCGATTATTAATTTTTTTGGTTCCCTACATCTCGATGGCTGTTTACCGATCGGTAAGGGCCAAAAATCGGTATTTTCGGCCGTTACCGATCGGTAACGGCCTACCTACATCGGGCCCTTAGTGCATCTGCGAACCGTGGACAGGGATAGATCTGAGAAAGGAATTGCTGAAAAGGCTATACTCTCTCCTTTCCAAAAATGCTTCTCTCAAACGCTGAGGTGGTGGCTGCGAGCAGAAAAACTACAGAATGTGCAGAGAACACACTCTACTGTCCGATGGGATCATTGATATCACTGTATCACTGATGGAGAGGGAGGAGTGGTGGCTGACGTGGAAGTGATTCTGCATCAGCCCCCACAGAAGCTAACATGCGAGGAAACCACCGGTGGGAGCACTGGAGAGTCCTCTTTGCTCTACTAGGAGCACAGCCAGTTGACATCCTCTGCATTGCGAAGGTAGCACAGAGGATATTAGTTAGTCTTACCTCTCACTTAAGGGATTAAACACCTGGCACATGGTGGAAGCTATTACGCATGTACTGATGTTTTGTACAGTGCTCTACAGTTTGATTTATTGTTTCAGCTATCAGCCTTACACTAGTTAAAAGCCACAATTAAAAAGAAAAATATTTTATAAGTTTAAATTATACAAAAGGAGATCCACCAAACTTATGACTGAAAATCATGCATGACATAATCTGCCAATTACATTTATGGCATATATCACATGAGTATGGCCTTACAGCTAACATCAAAACATAGAAGATGGATATAAAGAACAACATAAAGAGATACATATAAAAAAAATAAGAGCAGCATAAAGGGCTCCACTGACGCTGCACCAACAAGGCCAGTGAATTAATAGACCGTGCAATGCAGGGATCAATTAAAGTGCAAATGCAAGGAAGCATAGAAACATATTAGATGATATTAAGTACAATTAAACAATAAATCAACAATTGACTGAACTAGAGAGTAATACCACTAGAAATAATGGGTGTAAGGATAATCAATTAATAATTCAGTGAAATATGGGACCTGTTACAGTGCACATCAAGAAGACATAAAAAGGCAAAGAATATGAGATAAAATATTTTCTTGCAGTAAGTCAACAACCATCAGTGTTAGAAATAAATGCCTATGGAGACAAGACAATAGCTACCGGAAAACAAGAACCGTCAATTCATAAATCAGTACATTGCAGGTAACTGTTAAAATGCAAGTACAAGGAAGCTTAAAAACATGGTACATGATATCAGATAAAATTCAATCTAACAATAGGTCAGCAACCATTGACACTGAAAAAAGATGCCTATGGAAACTATAACCACAGATCACATCCTATTGGAGACATGAAAAAAGATCACTAAAACCAATGCAGTAGGAGACTGTCAGATAAAGGAACTATGCCATGAGTAAAACAGATGAAACATCATATTAAGGAGAAAATGCATGTACATAAGGACATAGGAGGAATCCAGCCAGCAAATGCTCCTCCAATATAGGTCATCCAGTTAAGTTAATACCTAAAACAGTGGGCCCATTTTCAGACATGACCAAGAAGCCCATGAATATGATGCTGCAGAGTTGAGGACAAATTCACCATGAGTCCTAAAGCAGAGCGACAATACGGATTTCACACAACTAGCCCCATAAAGCCTAGAAAGAGGAAGAAGCCACAGTCTATGTGCAAAGACATATATTGAAAAAATAGCAAAACATGTCATAGGTTGCCCTTCCTTCCAAATTCACAGTTACAATAGTCAGAGCCAACAGCAAGCCTAAAGCTTCTAGTTAAATATTCCCTGGTCAGCAAGTACCCAACTTGAATTTTATATATAATGTTTGTTTAAACTCAGAGTAGATCAAATCCAAATAGGACATAGGGGGAGGGCCATGGTCGCTGCAGTAACAATTGCCTGATAGGGACCCAGGCTTCAGCACTTTGTACTGCTCCATCCTCACGGACTCAAGATAGCAAATTTTAATCGAATCTTCAGTGTCCCGCCTTAGAGTACTAGGGTCTGACCATAGAAACGCCAATCACAGCTCATTGAAGATTTTCTTTACATGGGATGACCAAGCATTTCTACCAGAACCACCTTCCAATGCTGCACCTTTCAAAGATCTTAGATACACTCCCGTCCTTGGATTTCTCACTGGTCTGGTCCAATACAACACTACTCTAAGGGCTGGGTATCTCTGTAATTGTGGTGAAACTAAGTTTAACAAAAAGGGCCAACAAAGTGGTGCCCAGCACCAACCTCAGCAGAGCTCTCAAAAAGTTGTTCTCAGCCACTTGTAGTAAGTGTAGGTTTGCATACCCCCAGAGCTCTGCCGCATAGAGAACTGCTACGGCTGCCTCTTGTTTGTAATTTTACAGTATAATACTAGTACGTCTGGCACCTGCCTTATGACTGAATTTTAGGATCGCCCCAGCTATGTGTCTCAAGACTGTAGTTGCTTTCTAAATATGACTATTCCATTGCAATTACTCGACAAACCAAATCCCCAAGTAGATATATTGCTTGACAGTCTCGATAGGTATACCTTCTATCATGAGCTTCCACTTACAATTAGAGGAAGATCTCAGTACCATACTCTTGGTTTTAGCTCTGTTAATAGTCAAGGATTTCTTTTCACAATAATCTACAAAGCGCTTTAGCAATGTAACAGTTGCGTTTTCTGTTTCTGCCATCAAAACAGCATTGTCCACAAATAATATTGGGACCCTGTTATTTTAAGAGCCTTTTTAAAAAGCAGGACAGTTACCCGACTATTTTTTTTTTGGTATTGTACCTTGTTTCAGGTTAAATCATCATGATGTCAGTAGCAATGTTGATTTCATCAATGTAACTGTATGGGAATCTCAGTCTAGCATAGATGCAAAGGTTACTAATGGTTTGTTTTCATTAACATCTTGGCATTGATGCAGCGGAAAGCTTACCAAATTTTTCCTTACCACTCACAATAAAACAATATCACCAGGGCTAATTTCTAACATCCTAATCTTATAATAACTTCCATTCTTACCCTTCATTAAAATAACTTAGGTCCTCTGCCGAATCATTTTGTTGAGCTGATAGGGACTTAGGGCCAGATGTAGGTAATTCCTATTTACCTACTCTTAAATACCGAATCATACCGAATCGGTATTTAAGAGTAGGTAAATAGGAAGGGGCCAGATGTAGGTAATTCCTATTTACCTACTCTTAAATACCGAATCATACCGAATCAGTATTTAAGAGTAGGTAAATAGGAAGGGGGCAGATGCAGGTAATTCTTATTTTAGAATTACCGAATCGGTATGATTCGGTATTTACCGAATCGGTAAATACCGAATCGGTATTGCCCATTGATTCCTATGGGCCTTGAAGCCCATAGGAATCAATGGAAATACTGATTCGGTATTTACCGAATCGGTAAATACCGAATCCTGCAAGGGTGCAGGGGGTGTCACTTTGACACCCTCTAGCACCCCAAGTGCAGGCTTGTGTGACATGTGGCACACATACATGCCCTAAGGGCATGTCTGTGTGTCACATGGCACAGGTGTACATGCACAGATGTGCATGTACACCTGAATTCGGTATTTTACCACCCAATTGTATTGGGTGGTAAAATACCGAATTCTGAAGGCCTGTAGCACTGTAAACAGTGCTACCTACATCTGGGATTTACCGAATCGGTAAAATTACCGATTCAGTATTTTACAGAATCGGTAAATCTACCGATTCTGTAAAATAATGGCCCCTACATCTCAAAAACCATTCGCTGGTCAGTAACGGCCGAAATCGGCCGTTACCGACCGGTAATTGGCGACCTACATCTGGCCCTAGAATACTCGGAAGATGAAAACAATTATGTTATGAGGACCTGGAATAGATAATTGTTAACATGACCATAATCTCACAGACCTAAAGCAAAACCTTCTTCAGCCACAAATATAGACTCCTTGAGATAAAAGATATGATCAAAAGAATGAGACAGAATCAATAAAGATAATTCAGGAAAAACATTTATCTAATGCCTCATATTGGATAGACAAGCCAGGAAATGCATTTCAAGATCAGATTTAATGACGATTTCTTAATGCAAGGAACCACACAGTTTACCTCAGAACATCTTCAACAACATGATTTAGCCTATTGAGAGCATGGGAAAAATTCAGGTTCAGTTATAATTCATACAAATCAAAGCAAATCAGATTGCTTCAAGTTCTGTCCTCAGGTAAATCAGTTCAAGTCTGAAGCTGCAGCACCACATGCCACAGCAGGAGTCAGATAACCTCTCAGCCAAAAGTCGCAGGATTTGGAGTTGCCCTTTTGAATACAATTCAGTTCAAGAAAAAGTCTACTCCACTAAATGCGAGTGGAAAAAGGACAAAGAAAAGATAATAGGAATCCAACGGCATGCCAGGCACAAAAAATGAAATGACAGCCAGCCCCATCTCCTCCTCAGAAGGAGCAATTATACTCTAAATGTTCCAGGTTTACACTCCTTAAAGTATCAATTCCATCAGTCCATGGGCTTTCATTGGACACTCACAGTGGGCTGTTATGGGGCGATCAATCACTCATAAAAATCTGGTTGAATTAAGAAATCCTTTTTGCAAGTTTCCTTAATATTGACATTTAGTTAGCATTTCGTTACTTCCACGAAAGTAGGAGGTACTTTTACTTGTTCCCAGGAACCGTTCCCTGGGTTAGCAACAATATTTGCTTCTAGTGAGCAGTGAGTCCATTGTTAGCTAGAACAGAAATGAAACTTTACAGAAAATTCTCATAGGGCTTAGATGACTGCCTCACATGATTTTACAATCGCGCAAGGAAGGGAAAGTTTTGAAGACTACATGGAAAAATAGTAGAATCACTGTTGTGTTAATATTGTGGAAGATCACACATTTGCAAATGCATTTAATTTTCTTCAATAATTGAGTGATGATCGTCTCCATGAAATACTTGCCAATATTAAGCACTACCATTTTTTTTTATTTCTAGTCATTATTAGCACATTACCATGTAAGCATAATTTTCAACATGACACTTTTGAGTGCATGTATTATTTTCATATGCGTTACAGAAGCCCATAATCATTCTGTCAGCTCTTTGTAAAAAGCTTTTTCTACATTTCTCAGGTACCACTACGCATATAAGCATTCATTCTAATGTACATTTGAATATTGTTATCACAAAACCTCTATATTATTTTAATTTTTCATCTTTCTTAAAACATGTAACCTGCATCTGCATGAAATTCTCGAATGTACTCACTTGTTTTACATTAGCATATCAGCATTTTCTAAAACTCTGCATGCTTTTACTATGCAGTACATGATATCATATTTTTTCCTTGATAGGTTGTCATGTCTCATCCAGTAAAAGGTGACGTAAATGATTTTCTCAGGTAGGAATTGGAAAAGATAGATGCGCGATAATATCTATATCCATCAGCATTTACATGGCAATAATGCTAGAAACATCAGAATTATCCTGCCACACACAATTGGGCTTTGAATTATATATCCAGGTTTGCCCACATTTGCCTGATGTACAAATACTTATTCAACGTAATGCACCCCTATGGTGCTATATGAATGGATTTCTTTTATGTCAGCACACCAGAGAGAGAATTAGAGAGAGAGAGTGTATCTTTGTGTATGTATGCTTGTGGTGGGCTCGGAAATTCTGAATTAGAAACCACAAAAGCAAGGTTCAACATAAGGTTTACATTTTTCAGGGAGCAAGAAATCTCTCTGCACACAGGCCTGAACTTTAATCTATAAGGCAGAAACTAATGTTTTTGACATCTGCTCCCTGACAATCCTTTCTGGATAACGTCCAACACCTCATTTAATACCATTGTAAAGACAACATTTACTAATTTGCCTTTTTGATCTGATTTCCAAATTGAAATGAATCTAGTCTTGCCCATGCCTTACCTGAACCTTTGCTTGCTCTTGTCAAGTAAATGAAATGAAATGAAATGAAAATGAAATGAAATGAAAACCAATTTTATTAAGCGCTAACAGCTGCCCTGAGGCGTCCAGGCGCTAAGACTACAACCAATGCCTTCAGAGAGAAGACAGGCACGTCCTATATAAGATTGGGAAACCCACTGCAACGTGCTCCCAGGGTGCCTGTCCCTGCTATGCTGCATCTGAGCATTGCCTAACATCATCAATTATGCAGGCTTGCTTCAGCCACGCACCCTCCATCAATCAATCAGGATTTATAAAGTGCAGCTAATCACCCGATAGGGTATCCAGGCACTTGCAGGCCCCGGAGCCTTATTCGAACATCCATGAGTCAGATATGCTCGACAAACAATGTGTTAAGATTTGTCATTGATCCAATAACAGTACTGTACTGCACTGCAGCCCTAATAAAGGGAAGTGGGGGTCCCTTGAATGGCTTTACGTCCTGTAAAGTAAGATAATTTGCTTATAAGTGATATCATGACCCACTGATTGCTTCACCCCTGGAAACCTCTGCAAGTAATTGATACTATGGAGCAGATTTTTACATCCAATATTGGTGCTCTGTTTCACCCAAGACACACACATAATTACAGTGCAGGCCAAACATATACACAATTGCCCAAGACTGATTTATGGTTTAATTGCTAGAGAAATAAAACATAACAGGGCAACATTTACTGGCGTGGGAATAACGTATGGTATTTCCACTTCCCCTGTCCTGAAAAACCAGAACGCTCAGCAGTACACACTGATGCCTATAAATAGAGAGAAATCCTTTCATGTAGAATGTGTTGGCAAATAATAATGGTTTAATGATCGAGCAGGCGAAATATCACTATGAGGAAAGGTATCATGGGCAGCAGAGTACATTGTGCAAAAATGGGCAAAACTAATAAAATAAACAGGAGGTGGACATGTCCATTAGTTGGCTTAGGGCCAGATGAACAAAGGCCTTTTGCATTTCCTAATGGGCCGAATCGTAATTTCGGTTCATTAAGAAATTCTTAACAGCCTTTTCCTATGTAAACTGCCTTTAGGGAATCGTAAACTGCGACTCTAACCAATAGAAATCCCATTTTGCCATTCCCTATATACAGTGGCGGCTCCTCCGACGTCAACCTACTTCTAAGCAGCAATGCAGTAAAGGAAACTTTAAATGATAGTAATTCGCTTTACTATCATTTTATGTTTCCTTCTACTTAAGCTTTCCGTTTTGGGGCAGGGCTGTTCCAATGACAGAGGAGCAGGGGAGGAGTGGGTTTCTTACTCCTAAGTGCACATGATTGTTTGACTGGCCCTCTCGGGCTGGCCAAATATTCATGCACACTTTGCATCTTCTCCATAAAGGCTGCATTACAGCTTGCGTGGAGAACATGCCCAGGTCCCCATTCCCTGGCTGAGCCCCGATCCACGGCACTCAGAACAATCACAGAGCTACATTGCAGCGTTGTGATTGGCTCAAGGAAGCCTGGGAGCCTGTGTACTTCCTGCTGCTTCCTGCATCTTGTTGTGGGACCACAAGCAGGAAGAAGAGGATGGAGGATAGGCGGCGGCCAGCCGTCACAAGTAAGTGGTTTTTTTTTTACTTTTGTCGTCGACAAGAGTGTGTAAATGGGGCAGAAGGCGGGTGAGGCCCATCCTTCAATGTCAAGGCTTTCTCAGAGCTCAGCTTGAAGCATGAGTCCAAACAAAGGGCCCCAACAGCAAGGAAAGGGAAAGAGAAACCAGAAAGGGAAATCAGCAAGGAACACAGGAATCAGCAAGGACACAGAGGGAAATAGCAGCCAGCAAGGAGGACTCTGTTGGGGTCGTTGTCATCAGGAGGACGGAGGCGGCAGGCATCAAAGGGAACCAAATGCAGTGAGGAAGACAGTGAGCAAGGTAAACCAATAAAAGAAGGAGGCAGTCAGCGAGGAAACCAAAACAAGGGAGGATGGTCAGCAAAAGTAAGGCAAAAGGGGACAACTGACAGTAAGAGACACTGGACAGAGTTAGGGGCACATTAGAGACAAGAAGTGCAGGGGTACTGTCAGCAAATGACACAACAAAGTAAGGTGACAAGTAAAACAAGCCAGGATAGACCACAGGCACAGAAGTAGAAACTAAAAATTAGTTCTAACCCTAGTCATACAAGGCCTACAGTAGCAGAAAACCCTGACATATTATTCTACAGCATTTACAAAGACATGGACCGTCTTTACGAATTAGGTGCTAAATTCATATCCCTGTGCTAATGTGTTTGCACAGGGATCAGATTTAGGAGTTGTGTGATTATTAGAAAACTCTCGCAGTTTTCCCACAGAAAATTCTGTCAGGTCAAATCTGCAGAAATTTATCGGTGAAAAGTCTTACACAAACATGTAAAATGTGGAATTGAGGGTGTGAAGAACTGATTCTGCATGTTATGCCCATTTTTCTTTTCAAAAACTCAGAAGGGGAGAGCTACTAAGATTTTGCTCTGTGTTTGTATCACAAAAGTGATGCAAATTGGCACAGAATCTTTTTTTCCCAATTTCCTTTCCAGCCCTAAACTTGTTTAGCTCCGAAAATAATGGAAATGTAATGCGACTGCTTCGCATTACTTTGCGCCACGGGGCGTACCAAGGGTGGTGCATGGGAATTCCCATGCAACCACCCAAGGTTTCCCACGCTAACCCAATTTACTAAGTAAAGTAGATTGGGTTTAGAGTGAGAAAACTGCACCCATTTCATGTAGGTGCAAGGAAGGAGAAATGAAAGCAGTTCTCCTTTCTTGCACATACATGAAAAGGGCGCAGTATTCGACTTTGCATGTATGCTGGTTTTACAGCACACAAACAAAGTGGGAACATGGTTAAAGTGAGTCTGCGATTAGTATTGTGTACTGGAAGGGTTCCTTCCAGTAAAAAACCTATGCTAAAATCACAGAGACCCCCTTGCACCACGGCGCAAAGGTGTCTACGTAGCGCATGGCAGCTGATTTCAGCGCCGGCGTTTGTTTGAACGGAGGAGAGTGCCTTATTTTAGTAAATCGGGCGCTCTCCTCCTCTCTCCTTTTCACATAGCGCAGCACAGCATTTGCGGCTACTGCAATGCGCTACGTGAAAAAGTTGTAAATCTGCCCCAAAATGTGCAGTATTTAATACACATGGTAAATACCTCACCCAGGGGCATATTACCAACAACTAGCGATAATTATCGCTATGTTGGTTTAGCGGCGATATTTTTATCGCCGAGCTGCGGAGATTTTTATCGCTTAGGAACCTTGCTATTATCAAGGTATATCTCCTAAGCGATAAAAATCGGCCGAAATGCATGCATATCGCTGAAAAGTCAGCGATATTCATGCATTACCGAGCTAATGCTCTTAGCCATGTTATCCACCTACCATTGGATAACATGGCTAAGAACTGCTCAGGGGCAGGTGTTGGGTTTTGGAGATATTCGCGCTTAGTTGGTAATAGGAGATAGCGATGTTAGCCACTGTTTCCAGTTGCTAACATCTTGGCACGCCCACTTTGCATGTCATTAGTGATAAATATCACTGACATGCAAAGCGGGGCCCAAGTTGGTCGCTATCTCCTACTAGCTGTCGCTAACTGGTGTTAGCGACAGCTAGGTAATAGGGAGATAATTTTATCTCTGCTTTCTTGGCTTTTAACGCCAAAAAAGCGGAGATAAACCCCCTTCATAATATGCCCCCCAATTCCAACCAACAAGTAATGAGAGCCTTAGTAGGCAAACTAAACGTAAGACTATAAAAGATCACTATTTTCAATGCAGTGCACATTATTACATTTCAGAAGGTTTTAGAGATGAAAAATATAGTGGGGGTGTCTCATCACGCCATAATTCAGTATCTTTTTGTTTCTATTCTGTACGAGTAATACTGCTTTTCCATGGCTAAAATCAAGATTCAAGCACCAGAAAGTACATTATAAAACCTGGAAGGGGGGGAGAAACACACCATGGAATCGTAATGAGAATTATTTGAGCTGAACTAAAACGAGTAACCAGGACAACTTTAATAGACTTAGTACAGCATTAACATTTCTTCACCATATGTTAAAAGATGGTTGAAGAAACTACTGGAAAGCAGTGTTTTATTAGATAACCCCTCCTCCACTTTGCTGTGATGAAGTATAGATTAAGGACGGTAAGACTGGTTCTTGCCTGATAAACGTTGATCGCAGTTCTCTAATACGAGTTTTCTACATTAAAGAGGCCGACCTTAAAAAAAGTAAAGTAGCTAGCTACTCTTGTAACAGAAACGTGAGCATGCACAACATTTAACTCGTGCACGCTCTCAGACCCTCTACCAAAAAGGAGCAGTGGACTTGCTGGATGTGGACCATTTAAAGCCCATGCCCAGCGCTATTCGTCATGGTCCCACCACCGAAGTTGTTAAATGTTCGAAGAAACAACTTAGAACAAACTCTGCAGCATGATATGCACATTTATATGTCCATCGGACTTTCACTGCAAAGTAATGTTTGTTTGAGGCCTTGTACCATCCTGCATGTTTGTTTAAAATGCTTAAAACTGACTCTCTAAGTATGTACATATGTGCACCTATAAACACATTAACACACACCCAAAGTCAAATTTAAACACACATACACACACATGTACTCTTAATTACCCTTTGCAGCTGACTGCACCAATGTTCTGTGGCCCAGAGTGTATCCTCTGAAAGTCACTAATTAATATGCTACTGTTAGACCTTGCATCCTTGCCGTGGTTTCCCCTGACTTTTTGCCTCTGCCTCCTGTATTCCTGGACTTAGTTTTTGCTGCTTTGGGCGCTCTGGGCAATTTGCCACTGCTGATCAGTGCCAACGTGAAAGTGCTCCCTGTGTAAAGTGTAATTCTGATTGGTTCTCCATGAATGGCATATTTGATTTACTGCTAGGTCCCCAGTAAAGTGCCCTATGTGTACTCAGGCCCTGTAGATCCAATATTACAAGTGGGCCGGCAGCACTAATTGTGCCACCCACACAAGTAGCCTTTCAAATGTGTCTCAGACCTGTCACTGCAGTGTCTGCACATACAGTTATCAACAGCCATGTCCACCTGGCAAGAGTGCAACCATTTGCCAGGCCCTAACTTTCCCTCTTTCTACATGTAAGACACCCCTAATGTAGGCCCAAGGTACCTCCATGGTCAGGGTGCAGTATATGTGAAAAGTAGGATATGTCCTGGTGTGTTTTACATGTCCTGATATTGAAATACTGCAAATTTAGTTTTTCCCTATTGCAAGGACTAGCTCTCCGATAGGCTATCACTGAAGATGTTTTGTAACATTTCACAAGTGTAACTTTCAATTGGGAACAGCTAGAGATTTGTGGTTTAAGCTCACTGAATTTAATAAAAACAGCTTTTAGTAAATGTGTTTTTTAAATTGAGTGTTTGAAAATTCCACTTTTAGAAAGTGGGCATTTTCTTGTTTAACCATCCTGTGTGCCTCTGCCTGCCTGTGGATTCACTGTCTGGTTTCAGGCTGACAGGGGTTGTTTGTGCATTCACTCCAGACACTCACAGAAAGGTAGCCGAGGTGTGGCTTGCATATGCTAATGAGTCTTCCTGGGCTAGAGTGGTGGGAGGAGTTGTCACTAACACCTGAATAGGCTGTAGATGCTCTGAACAAAGCTGTATCCACCCCCTGCAGTGTGGCTGAACCAGGGAGGGCAGCACTGGCATTTTCACTGAGAAAGAGACTCTTAAAAGACTTCTAAGGGACCAAGGGGTATAAGTATTTGACCTAAACCCCCAGAATTATGGATTCCTTCTGGAATCAAGAGGAAACTCTGCCAATGAAGAAGAGCTGTGAGGAGGGCTGTTACTCCCTTGCTGTGTGATGCTTTGCTGGTTTGGCCTGTAGTTGCTGCTACTTCTGTTTCTACTAAGAAGAGGACAAATACTGGGCTGTGATGTGAAACCTGCTTGAAAATAATCTCCAAGGGCTTGTGTGTGCTTGCCTCCTGTTCTGAAGTCTAAGGAACACAACAACTTCACCTAGAGACTTTGTGAACTCCACTGCTGGGAGTTCTGTCCTGCCATGGGGTGCCTATCTCAGTTGTGGGCCCCTGGAGGTTGTTACTGCTACAGAAAGCTGCAACAAACTAAAGAAAAGGCAAAATCGAAGCTTTGCTCTAATTACAGCTGTTTTATTTGATGCTACACCGCCTTGCAGGAGAAAATCCAGATGCACAGCCCTGTGCAGGCGAAGAAATCAACACAGCCCGTGCCTGCGACTCAGAAAACATTGCACGCCGAGTCCTGTGCACCAAACTCCTTCATCCAAGATCACCGCACTGACTCCAAAAACAGGCCCCGCTGGTGCAAGTAAAAGAATCGACACATCACTTGTCAGCGCGTACAAAAATCAACACTGTGCCTACATTTCCGTGACATCCACCTGTAGTGGTCGAATTTTCACACATTACAACTCTGCATCAAATCCCCAACAACGCTGGACATTCAGTAAGAAACCAACGCATCACCTCCCCTCGTAGTAAGAAAAAAACGCATCACCTCCTCTTCAGTACAGAACTAATGCATCACCATACTGCATGGTAATAAGGAACTGTCTCATCACTTTTCCTGGAGCAAGGAACCAAGGCATCACCTTCCCTGCGAGCAAGGAACCAACACATCACCTTCCCTGCACCTGTTTTCATCCCTTATTTTTAGACGCATTTGAGGTACTTTGTGCAATTTCATGCATCCATAGTTTTCTAAGGACAGAACTGTTTTCTACATTTTAAAAGTAATATTTCGAGTTGGGTATGTTGTCTTCTTTGGGTTAGATAAAGATACTTTTTTCTAAACTGGTGTGGTGTCCATTTGCAGTGTTTTCACTGTGTTACTTACTGTGTGTTATATACAAATGCTTCCACATTGCCCCAGTAGTTTAGCCTGACTGCTCTTTGACAATCTACCTGAGGGTGAGCTTAGGAAAACCTAGATGTGTACTTTCCTCATCCTGACTAGAAGGAAGGGTCCCTGCATGGACAGAGTGCATACCACTGCCAACTAGAGACCCCCATTTCTATCAGTGTGTCTTGGGGTTGCAGCTGTATTCTAGAAGAGACTGTCTCACAGCTCAGGCACACATTCTGTCACCCAATTGTAGCCACTCCACACTGTGAGCAGAATCTCTGGTTGGCAAGAAAAGTGAGCATCCATGTTCATCTCCCGCTTCCACTGAGGGTTTAGGAGTCTGTCTTCAACTCCAACTGCACCAATGATAATTTATTATCATTGGTGCAGTTGGCGAAGACAGCGAGGATAGCAGAATTTCGAAAGATGATGCATCGCGATTACATTACTACATTGACCAGAGTCTTTAGGGGCGACACCGCCGGTGTGTGAGCAGTGTGCGACCCCACCCCCATTTGTAACATTAAAGCTCCCTTGAGCAGTTGGCTGACGAGCCTGGAATCCTGCACCTACGCGCCTGAGTGGTACTAAACCTGGCAGATATTTGGCAGCCATCGGCAAACCCAGAACACGGCCTATCCCTGCTGACGAGGGGTGATACCCCGAAACACGTGTCCAGGGATGGCGAAGACAGCGAGGATAGCAGAAGATCGAAAGATGATGCATCGCAAACACGTTACTACATTGACCAGAGTCCTTAGGGGCGACACCGCCGGTGTGTGAGTAGTGTGCGACCCCCACCCCCATTTGTAACATTAAAGCTCCCTTGAGCAGTTGGCTGACGAGCCTGGGATCCCGCACCTACGCGCCTGAGTGGTACTAAACCTGGCAGATATTTGGCAGCCATCGGCAACCCCAGAACACTGCCTATCCCTGCTAACGAGGGGTGATACCCCGAAACACGTGTCCAGGGATGGCGAAGACGGCAAAGATAGCAGAAGATCGAAAGATGATGCATTGCGAACACGTTACTACATTGACCAGAGTCCTTAGGGGCGACACCGCGGGTGTGTGAGTAGTGTGCGACCCCACCCCCATTTGTAACATTAAAGCTCCCTTGAGCAGTTGGCTGACGAGCCGGGGATCCCACCCCTACGCGCCTGAGTGGTACTAAACCTGGCAGATATTTGGAAGCCATCGGCAACTCCAGAACACGGCCTATCCCTGCTGACTAGGGGTGATACCCCGAAACACGTGTCAAGGGATGGCGAAGACAGCGAGGATAGTAGACGATCGAAAGATGATGCATCGCGAACACGTTACTACATTGACCAGAGTCCTTAGGGGCGACACCGCCGGTGTGTGATTAGTGTGCGACCCCACCCCCATTTGTAACATTAAAGCTCCCTTTAGCAGTTGGCTGACGAGCCTGGGATCCCGCACCTACGCGCCTGAGTGGTACTAAACCTGGCAGATATTTGGCAGCCATCGGCAACCCCAGAACACGGCCTATCCCTGGTGACGAGGGGTGATACCCCGAAACACGTGTCCAGGGATGGCGAAGACAGCGAGGATAGCAGAAGATCGAAAGATGATGCATCGCGAACACGTTACTACATTGACCAGAGTACTTAGGGGCGACACCGCCGGTGTGTGAGTAGTGTGCGACCCCACCCTCATTTGTAACATTAAAGCTTCCTTGAGCAGTTGGCTAACGAGCCTGGGATCCCGCACCTACGCGCCTGAGTAGTACTAAACCTGGCAGATATTTGGCAGCCATCTGCAACCCCAGAACACGGCCTATCCCTGCTGACGAGGGGTGATACCCCGAAACACGTGTCCAGGGATGGCGAAGACAGCGAGGATAGCAGAAGATCGGAAGATGATGCATCGCGAACACGTTACTACATTGACCAGAGTCCTTAGGGGCGACACCGCCGGTGTGTGAGTAGTGTGCGACCCCACCCCCATTTGTAGGACATAAAAGGGAATGCATAACTTGTCATGCTTCTCTTGATGCTGACAACATCCCAGACTCTCAGAATTTAGTTTAAAACGTCAGATTTTAAAACGGTTCGCTCTATTTAACTTCACAGGAGTTACCTCAATGTTCACCCGGCCAGCGTATAGCTCACATAGGTTCACTGCTCCCTGCTTCTTCACTTGACAGTCCCTCATAAATCTCAGCTGAGCATTCTATAATAGAATGCAAACTCTGTACTGGCCAGCCCTCCAGGTTTAGGAGATTGGAAGACATGCACAAGACCAATTCTCGTAGTCTTCCTATCTCTATGGAGTTGGCAGAAAGCTCTGTATCCGTTCCAAAACAAGACAGGACACATTGATCGGTGGGCCTAAAAAAGAAAGAGCACCAAGGGTAATACTGTCATCTTAGCTGACTCTACACGCAGATTTCGCAATTCAGAATCAAAATGTGCAGAAAATAATCCTGAAATATTGGGGAGAGATTCATATCCATATAGCATATAGGGTTGCACTCCATCTAAAGGGTAATGGTTAAAGCTTGTTGAAAATGCAAAGCATTTTCGGGAGACGGGAATCTCAAAGGCTGTGACTTTTGCAGATGTATCTTATTCCCTGACCTCCTCTGAAACTGGTCCAACTCATGTAGCAAAGCTACAAGATAAGCCTCTAGGATAGACAGGCTATCAAAATGCTGCCTGCTGACGAGGGGTGATACCCCGAAACACGTGTCCAGGGATGGCGAAGACAGCGAGGATAGCAGAAGATCGAAAGATGATGCATCGCGAACACGTTACTACATTTACCAGAGTCCTTAGGGGCGACACCGCTGGTGTGTGAGTAGTGTGCGACCCCACCCCCATTTGTAACATTAAAGCTCCCTGGAGCAGTTGGCTGACCAGCCTGGGATCCCGCACCTACGCGCTTGAGTGGTACTAAACCTGGCAGATATTTGGCAGCCATCGGCAACCCCAGAACACGGCCTATCCCTGCTGACGAGGGGTGATACCCCCAAACACGTGTCCAGGGATGGCGAAGACAGCGAGGATAGCAGAAGATCGAAAGATGAGGCATAGCGAACATGTTACTACATTGACCAGAGTCCTTAGGGGCGACACCGCCGGTGTGTGAGCAGTGTGCGACCCCACCCCCATTTGTAACATTAAAACTCCCTTGAGCAGTTGGCTGACGAGCCTGGGATCCCGCACCTACGCGCCTGAGTGGTACTAAACCTGGCAGATATTTGGCAGCTATCGTCAACCCCAGAACACGGCCTATCCCTGCTGACGAAGGGTTATACCCCAAAACACGTGTCCAGGGATGGCGAAGACAGCGAGGATAGCAGAAGATCGAAAGATGATGCATCGCAAACACGTTACTACATTGACCAGAGTCCTTAGGGGCGACACCGCCGGTGTGTGAGTAGTGTGCGACCCCCACCCCCATTTGTAACATTAAAGCTCCCTTGAGCAGTTGGCTGACGAGCCTGGGATCCCGCACCTACGTGCCTGAGTGGTACTAAACCTGGCAGATATTTGGCAGCCATCGGCAACCCCAGAACACTGCCTATCCCTGCTAACGAGGGGTGATACCCCGAAACACGTGTCCAGGGATGGCGAAGACGGCAAAGATAGCAGAAGATCGAAAGATGATGCATTGCGAACACGTTACTACATTGACCAGAGTCCTTAGGGGCGACACCGCGGGTGTGTGAGTAGTGTGCGACCCCACCCCCATTTGTAACATTAAAGCTCCCTTGAGCAGTTGGCTGACGAGCCGGGGATCCCACCCCTACGCGCCTGAGTGGTACTAAACCTGGCAGATATTTGGAAGCCATCGGCAACTCCAGAACACGGCCTATCCCTGCTGACTAGGGGTGATACCCCGAAACACGTGTCAAGGGATGGCGAAGACAGCGAGGATAGTAGACGATCGAAAGATGATGCATCGCGAACACGTTACTACATTGACCAGAGTCCTTAGGGGCGACACCGCCGGTGTGTGATTAGTGTGCGACCCCACCCCCATTTGTAACATTAAAGCTCCCTTTAGCAGTTGGCTGACGAGCCTGGGATCCCGCACCTACGCGCCTGAGTGGTACTAAACCTGGCAGATATTTGGCAGCCATCGGCAACCCCAGAACACGGCCTATCCCTGGTGACGAGGGGTGATACCCCGAAACACGTGTCCAGGGATGGCGAAGACAGCGAGGATAGCAGAAGATCGAAAGATGATGCATCGCGAACACGTTACTACATTGACCAGAGTACTTAGGGGCGACACCGCCGGTGTGTGAGTAGTGTGCGACCCCACCCTCATTTGTAACATTAAAGCTTCCTTGAGCAGTTGGCTAACGAGCCTGGGATCCCGCACCTACGCGCCTGAGTAGTACTAAACCTGGCAGATATTTGGCAGCCATCTGCAACCCCAGAACACGGCCTATCCCTGCTGACGAGGGGTGATACCCCGAAACACGTGTCCAGGGATGGCGAAGACAGCGAGGATAGCAGAAGATCGGAAGATGATGCATCGCGAACACGTTACTACATTGACCAGAGTCCTTAGGGGCGACACCGCCGGTGTGTGAGTAGTGTGCGACCCCACCCCCATTTGTAGGACATAAAAGGGAATGCATAACTTGTCATGCTTCTCTTGATGCTGACAACATCCCAGACTCTCAGAATTTAGTTTAAAACGTCAGATTTTAAAACGGTTCGCTCTATTTAACTTCACAGGAGTTACCTCAATGTTCACCCGGCCAGCGTATAGCTCACATAGGTTCACTGCTCCCTGCTTCTTCACTTGACAGTCCCTCATAAATCTCAGCTGAGCATTCTATAATAGAATGCAAACTCTGTACTGGCCAGCCCTCCAGGTTTAGGAGATTGGAAGACATGCACAAGACCAATTCTCGTAGTCTTCCTATCTCTATGGAGTTGGCAGAAAGCTCTGTATCCGTTCCAAAACAAGACAGGACACATTGATCGGTGGGCCTAAAAAAGAAAGAGCACCAAGGGTAATACTGTCATCTTAGCTGACTCTACACGCAGATTTCGCAATTCAGAATCAAAATGTGCAGAAAATAATCCTGAAATATTGGGGAGAGATTCATATCCATATAGCATATAGGGTTGCACTCCATCTAAAGGGTAATGGTTAAAGCTTGTTGAAAATGCAAAGCATTTTCGGGAGACGGGAATCTCAAAGGCTGTGACTTTTGCAGATGTATCTTATTCCCTGACCTCCTCTGAAACTGGTCCAACTCATGTAGCAAAGCTACAAGATAAGCCTCTAGGATAGACAGGCTATCAAAATGCTGCCTGCTGACGAGGGGTGATACCCCGAAACACGTGTCCAGGGATGGCGAAGACAGCGAGGATAGCAGAAGATCGAAAGATGATGCATCGCGAACACGTTACTACATTTACCAGAGTCCTTAGGGGCGACACCGCTGGTGTGTGAGTAGTGTGCGACCCCACCCCCATTTGTAACATTAAAGCTCCCTGGAGCAGTTGGCTGATGAGCCTGGGATCCCGCACCTACGCGCTTGAGTGGTACTAAACCTGGCAGATATTTGGCAGCCATCGGCAACCCCAGAACACGGCCTATCCCTGCTGACGAGGGGTGATACCCCCAAACACGTGTCCAGGGATGGCGAAGACAGCGAGGATAGCAGAAGATCGAAAGATGAGGCATAGCGAACATGTTACTACATTGACCAGAGTCCTTAGGGGCGACACCGCCGGTGTGTGAGCAGTGTGCGACCCCACCCCCATTTGTAACATTAAAACTCCCTTGAGCAGTTGGCTGACGAGCCTGGGATCCCGCACCTACGCGCCTGAGTGGTACTAAACCTGGCAGATATTTGGCAGCTATCGTCAACCCCAGAACACGGCCTATCCCTGCTGACGAAGGGTTATACCCCAAAACACGTGTCCAGGGATGGCGAAGACAGCGAGGATAGCAGAAGATCGAAAGATGATGCATCACGAACACGTTACTACATTGGCCAGAGTCCTTAGGGGCGACACCGCTGGTGTGTGAGTAGTGTGCGACCCCACCCCCATTTGTAACATTAAAGCTCCCTTGAGCAGTTGGCTGACGAGCCTGGGATCCCGCACCTACGCGCCTGAGTGGTACTAAACCTGGCAGACATTTGGCAGCCATCGGCAACCCCAGAACACGGCCTATCCCTGCTGACGAGGGGTGATACCCCGAAACACATGTCCAGGGATGGCAAAGACAGCGAGGATAGCAGAAGATCGAAAGATGATGCATTGCGAACACGTTACTACATTGACCAGAGTCCTTAGGGGCGACACCGCCGGTGTGTGAGTAGTGTGTGACCCCACCCCCATTTGTGACATTAAAGCTCCCTTGAGCAGTTGGCTGACGAGCCTGGGATCCCGCACCTACGCGCCTGAGTGGTACTAAACCTGGCAGATATTTGGCAGCCATCGGCGACCCCAGAACATGGCCTATCCCTGCTGATGAGGGGTGATACCCCGAAACACGTGTCCAGGGATGGGGAAGACAGCGAGGATAGCAGACGATCGAAAGATGATGTATCGCGAACACGTTACTACATTGACCAGAGTCCTTGGGGGCGACACCGCCGGTGTGTGAGTAGTGTGCGACCCCACCCACATTTGTAACATTAAAGCTCCCTTGAGCAGTTGGCTGACGAGCCTGGGATCCCGCACCTACGCGCCTGAGTGTTACTAAACCTGGCAGATATTTGGCAGCCATCGGCAACCCCAGAATACGGCCTATCCCTGCTGATGAGGGGTGATACCCCGAAACACGTGTCCAGGGATGGCGAAGACAGCGAGGATAGCAGAAGATCGAAAGATGATGCATCACGAACACGTTACTATATTGACCAGAGTCCTTAGGGGCAAAACCGCCGGTGTGTGAGTTGTGTGCGACCCCACCCCCATTTGTAACATTAAAGCTCCCTTGAGCAGTTGGCTGACGAGCCAGGGATCCCGCACCTACACGCCTGAGTGGTACTAAACCTGGCAGATATTTGGCAGCCATCTGCAACCCCAGAACATGGCCCATCCCTGCTGACGAGGAGTGATACCCTGAAACACGTGTCCAGGGATGGCGAAGACAGCGAGGATAGCAGAAGATCGAAAGATGATGCATCGCGAACACGTTACTACATTGACCAGAGTCCTTAGGGGCGACACCGCCGGTGTGTGAGTAGTGTGCGACCCCACCCCCATTTGTAACATTAAAGCTCCCTTGAGCAGTTGGCTGACAAGCCTGGGATCCCGCACCTACGCGCCTAAGTGGTACTAAACCTGGCAGATATTTGGCAGCCATCGGCGACCCCAGAACACGGCCTATCCCTGCTGACGAGGGGTGATACCCCGAAACACGTGTCCAGGGATGGCGAAGACTGCGAAGATAGCAGACGATCGAAAGATGATGCATCGCGAACACGTTACTACATTGACCAGAGTCCTTAGGGGCGACACCGCAGGTGTGTGAGTAGTGTGCGACACCACCCACATTTGTAACATTAAAGCTCCCTTGAGCAGTTGGCTGACGAGCCTGGGATCCTGCATCTACGCGCCTGAGTGGTACTAAACCTGGCAGATATTTGGCAGCCATCGGCAACCCCAGAACACAGCCTATCCCTGCTGACGAGGGGTGATACCCCGAAACACGTGTCCAGGGATGGGGAAGACAGCGAGGATAGCAGAAGATCGAAAGATGATGCATCACAAACACGTTACTATGTTGACCAGAGTCCTTAGGGGTGACACCGCCGGTGTGTGAGTAGTGTGCGACCCCACCCCCATTTGTAACAGTAAAGCTCCCTTGAGCAGTTGGCTGACGAGCCTGGGATCCCGCACCTACGCGCCTGAGTGGTACTAAACCTGGCGGATATTTGGCAGCCATCTGCAACCCCAGAACACGGCCTATCCCTGCTGACGAGGGGTGATACCCTGAAACACGTGTCCAGGGATGGCGAAGACAGCAACGATAGCAGAAGACCGAAAGATGATGCATCGCGAACACGTTACTACATTGACCAGAGTCCTTAGGGGCGACACCGCCGGTGTGTGAGTAATGTGCGACCCCACCCCCATTTGTAGGAAGTAAAAGGGAATGCATAACTTGTCATGCTTCTCTTGATGCTGACAACATCCCAGACTCTCAGAATTTAGTTTAAAACGTCAGCTTTTAAAACGGTTTGCTCTATTTAACTTCACAGGAGTTACCTCAATGTTCACCCGGCCAGCGTATAGCTCACATAGCTTCACTGCTCCCTGCTTCTTCACTTGACAGTCCCTCATAAATCTCAGCTGAGCATTCTATAATAGAATGCAAACTCTGTGCTGGCCAGCCCTCCAGTTTTAGGAGATTGGAAGACATGCACAAGACCAATTCTCGTAGTCTTCCTATCTCTATGGAGTTGGCAGAAAGCTCTGTATCCCTTCCAAAACAAGACAGGACACATTGATCAGTGGGCCTAAAAAAGAAAGAGCACCAAGGGTAATACTGTCATCTTAGCTGACTCTATACGCAGATTTCGCAATTCAGACTCAAAATGCGCAGAAAATAATCCTAAAATATTGGGGAGAGATTAATATCCATATAGCATATAGGGTTGCACTCCATCTAAAGGGTAATGGTTAAAGCTTGTTGAAAATGCAAAGCATTCTCGGGAGACGGGAATCTCAAAGGCTGTGACTTTTGCAGATGTATCTTATTCCCTGACCTCCTGTGAAACTGGTCCAACTCATGTAGCAAAGCTACAGGATAAGCCTCTAGAATAGACAGGCTATCAAAATGCTGTCTTGCAACATTGTCATCTTAAACTCATACACCGATAACGGAAGCCTTAAGATCATCTCATTGTTGGGAATCCTTTAGCCAGTGGCTCCATCTGGAGCAAATAATGGAGGTAATAAGGAACAGCCCTTTATCGCCTACCTGATGCTCACCCTCTGGGAATTCAAACTGTGATTCTTATCATTACCACTAGTGCCACATACTTGGACAAAACCATTTTCACACGGGGCTGCCTCAAACCTTTTCCTCCATCACCACTCTTAAGAAAGTCAACTCCATGCTACCAAATGCATATTCAGGTGAAGTGAGTGTGGCATCATCTCCCACTTGAGCTTGGAGTCATCTCTGTCATATGCAAGACCTTCTTTGGGTTATGCCCAACACAACACCTCCTGAGAAAGACTGACTTATGTTATTGGATCAATTGCAGAAACACACCATCAGAGCCAGAAACATGGCAAAGATCTTAATGCCTGTGTTTAACAGGGAAATGGGTCTGTACAACCCATGCCCTTCTGTGTCTTTTCCAGTTCCGGTTGCACTGATATCCTCTCTAATGCCTTAGATGGAGGACTCTCTCCAAAGTGGTGCAGGAATTGAAAAGTCTACTCATTAAATTACCCACATGAGGCCTGAAGGTCTTCTTCCTTTACAATGTCTCGTCAAGGTTTTCTATTTGTGAAGGGGACAGCATTTCCATGTTGGCCCTACCAAAATATGCCACAAGCAAGTTTAGGTTAACCTTCTCTTCATCATACATATGATCTCTACGTCTTAAAGATAGCGTCACGATTCAAGTTAGCCCCCCCCTGCTATCTTTAATAGAGCAAATGAATTACTTCCCCGTTGTGCCTTTAGCCTGGAGTCTAAAAGCCTACCAGTGTTATTGCACCCTCATAAAACGTTTGATAGATCTTAGTGAGGGCATATTCTACCTTATAAAGGTCTAAAAGTCCAGTTGGACCTCAACTGACCAACACCCTGTTGCCATGCCATTATGAGAGGAATTTTGTATATAAACTGTGGTTATGCCAAACTCTTGCTGAAGTTTCAACCTCACCTCCTCCCTAATTTTCAGCAAGCATATCCCATTGGATATAAAGTACCCTCTTACCAGTGCCCTATTGTCTCCCCAAGACAAACTCAGGTTGAAAGTTCCTGCGTTTTATAGTGGAGGAATTCCTTCAATTGCTTCACCATCACCACTTTCAGAACCTGGTATAACGAAAGGGTCATTTAGCCTCCTAGAACATGTTTCTGTGGGTGGTTGTTCCCTCTGGGCTTGCCCCGAGACGGTCGCTCCACCACGCTCCCCGAGACAGCGCTTCTCCTCCTAGCGCCTGGTATCGTAGCCTGCTCACTGTTAAACTGTGCTCATTAGCGCTGCATTAATGAGATATCTGCTGCCTGATATATAATTTGCGCTGCATCGCTGGAATAGTGTGAATTAACTTTGCATATAGTCATTGGTGTTAATTTTTGACCGCATCGCCTGCATTTAGCATTTATTTGTGACGCTAGCACTGCCCAGATCTCTGCTTGCTTCGGCTGTGCCCCGGTTTCGATTTGTAATTGCATCCATTTTGTTGTTGTGACCTGTCCCGTAGCTCCACCCCGCTCCCGCCTCCCAGCTGACCCTCCCTCCCCACTCCCCAACCCACTTTCCACATATGACAGATGCCTTTCCGCGCAGCGTTCACGCGCAGCGGTCGCGCCGAAGGTGCGCCAAAGGTAAGCCCGTCTAAGCCCGTCTAAGCCCGTCCGCGCCTGGACCGCGCCCAGCGCCAGACCCCCTGGTCCTCGCAAACCGCACTCATCCCGCATAACGTACGACACTGCCACCCTCCTAGCCCTTAACCCCGGGCTCATATCACAATGCTACGAAGCTGCCCCAGGACGTACCCACGGCTCCTTCGCCTGCCACTCCTGCAAGTTCACCTGCATCAAGACCACCACCAAATCCACTAACTCCAAACACAGCTCCGACCCTAATCACCTCAAGTGCATCCTGCTAAACACCCGCTCCATCCACAGACACGCCACAGAACTCTGGGACCTACTCGACACTACTTCACCGGACATCGCCTTCCTTACAGAAACCTGGATGAAGGCCTCTTCAGCCTAAACAAAGAAGGGGGTTCCCCTTGGGTATCTTTAGGATATAGGCAGGTAGTAAGGGGAAAGAAGCCAAAAACAGAAGAACAGAGTACCCTGCCTCAAGATATATAGGCCCTAGCTAGAGGGTCCTGACTGATATATTTGGAGGGGTGATTAACCTAGGGGTTGACAAGAACAAACAGACAATCACATGGTCAAATCAGGAAAACCAAGCAATTCAGGTATTTTAGAAAATATATTTTTTATTTTTATTTTCTGATGATAGGAATTAAAAAGATTTTTTTGAACAAATATATGTTTTTTTTGATATATCATAGATACATATAGTACATAAATAAGACAGACATTAGAAGAAGTGTCACAACAATTCGTCCTACCCAGTAACAGCCTATATTTACACACACAACATCATTCACTTCAATCCCCACTAACACTGTCTCTCCTAATTTCATACACCACTCACTCTATCATTCATTCTATTTTTCCTTGCAGTTATAGCACATAGATGGTCAAATCGGGATGTTCATCCAGGTAGTTGGTTTTAGCTACGGGTCCTGGTGTAATGAGGACAGTAGCTGTATTCCAGGAGACTAGCGCCGACGCGCGTTTCGGTGACCGGCTAGTAAAGCCTCTTCAGCACCCGACATCGCCATAGCCATCCCGGACGCTTACAAGATCATCCGAAAAGACCGCACCAACCAAACAGGAGGAGGCATCGCCATCGTCCATAAGAACACCATCCGAGTCACGACCAGCTCCGACGATAACCTCGCGACCGCCAAACACCTTCATTTTCAGATCCACACCGACCCCAGGACCACGCTTAGAGGCACCCTCATCTACAGACTACCAGGAACCCGCACACAATTCAACGAAGACATCACCGACTTCATCAGCCCACATGCCCTCGCCTCCGAGAACTACATTCTACTGGGAGACCTCAACTTCCACCTGGAAAAGAAAAATGACAGCAACTCTTCCACCCTTCTGGACAACCTGGCCAATCTTGGTCTCAAACAACTTGTTGACACCCCCACCCATATAGCCGGACATACGCTCGACCCAATCTTCACCACCAGTAAGCACATCTCCTTCGATCACACCACATCTCTCCACTGGACGGACCACAGCTGTGTTCACTTCAACTACAAAACCACCTCGACCCACAACCCCCCAACCTATTCCTCGAAGAAACTGGAACAAAATCACCACCGAGCAACTCCTCACATCGCTCAATCAAAACCCTCCCGCCCTCTCATCGGACCCAAACCAAGCGGCCACCAAACTCAAACAATGGATCACTCACAGCGCTGACGAACTAGCACCCTTGAAAAACCACCAAACCAAACAGGGTACCAAAAAATCCCCCTGGTTCAACGAGGACCTTAAGAAATCCAAGAAACTATGCCGTACTCTCGAGAAAACATGGAGAAAAAACTCAACCACTGACAACCTGACCACCTTCAAGACAGCCACCCGCAAACACCACCAACTGATCAGATCCACCAAGAAATCAGCATTCAAGGATCGACTCGACAACAACGCCCAAAACAGTAAGGAACTATTCAACATTGTCAAAGAATTTACCAACCCCACCGCAGCCTCAAACGACATCACTCCCTCCCAAGAACTTTGCGACTCCTTATCCTCTTTCTTCTATAACAAAATCGCCTACATACATAACAGCTTTGAGAACATTTCCAAAGAACAGTCCACTCCAACCACCTCCGAACCTAAACCACCCCCTAACATCCTTAACGCCTGGAACCCAATCAACACTGAAGACACCACCGGCCTAATGAACTCCATCCACTCAGGCTCGCCAACCGACCCCTGTCCCCACCACATCTTCAACAAAGCAGATTCCATCATCGCACCCCATCTCCGTGATGTCATCAACTGCTCCTTCAACTCCGCTACCTTCCCAGAAAGCTGGAAACACGCCGAACTCAACGCCCTATTGAAGAAACCCACAGCCGACCCCTCTGAACTCAAGAACTACCGCCCCATGTCCCTCCTCCCATTCCCTGCCAAAGTCATTGAGAAAGCTGTCAATAAACAGCTCGCTGCCTTCCTTGAATCCAACAACTCCCTCGACTCCTCACAGTCCAGCTTTCGAGCCAAACACAGCACCGAAACTGCCCTTATTGCAGCGACAGACGACATCCAAACACTATTGGACAACGGAGAAACAATTGCCCTCATCCTACTCGACCGCTCCGCCGCCTTCGATGCGGTCAGTCATAGCACCCTCATACAACACCTCAGCAACATCGGCATACAAGGAAAAGCTTTAGACTGGATCATCTCGTTCCTCGCCGGAAGAACCCAGAGAGTCCGACTCCCCCCATTCAAATTAGAAGCCACTGAAGTCATCTGCGGAGTACCACAAGGATCATCACTCAGTCCCACCCTCTTCAACATCTACATGAGCCCCCTCGCATCCATCGCGCGACAACACAACCTCAACATCATCTCTTACGCTGATGACACCCAGCTGATCCTTTCCCTTACCAAAGACCCCAACACCGCCAAAACCAATCTTCATGAAGGCAGGAAAGAAGTAGCCGAATGGATGAAACACAGCCGCCTAAAACTTAACTCAGACAAAACGGAAGTCCTCATCCTAGGATCATCCCCATCTGCCTGGGACGACTCATGGTGGCCATCGGCCCTGGGCACGGCACCCATACCCACAGACCACGCACGTAACCTAGGCTTCATCCTAGACTCCCCCTCTCGATGACCAGACAATTCAACGCCGTCTCATCCTCTTGCTTTAACGTACTTCGTATGCTCAAAAAAATCTTTTGCTGTATCCCCACCGAAACAAGAAAGACTGTCACTCACACTCTGGTCACTAGCCGACTGGACTATGGAAACACCCTCTACGCCGGAACCACTTCCAAATTACAGAAAAAACTCCAACACATCCAAAACGCATCCGACAGACTCATATTGGACATCCGGCGCCAAGCTCACATTACCGGTCACCTGAAAGACCTCCACTGGCTTCCCGTCAACAAGAGAATAACGTTCCGTCTCCTCACCCACGCACACAAGGCCCTTTACAAACTAGGACCCGAATGCCTCAACTCATGAATGTCCTTCTACACACCGACCCGCCAACTAAGATCCTCCAATCAAGCCCTCGCTGCAGTTCCACGCATCCAAAGATCCCCCATGGGAGGAAGATCCTTCTCCTACTTGGCGGCCAAGACCTGGAATCCTCTCCCCACTCACCTCCGCCTTACCCAGAACCACATTTCCTTCAGGAAGAAACTTAAAACCTGGCTATTCGATAAATAATGCACCCCCCTCCCCCAGGCGCCTTGAGACCCTCTGGGTGAGTAGTGTGCTATACAAATTCCTAAACTTAAACTTAAACTATGTATGAAGGGGCACTTCAGTAACATTATGCTCAGTCTTAAAACAATATTATATTTGCTTTCATTTTGATTAGTGAAACTCAGCATTTTGCAGTAGGACCTTTGATGATCATATCATTAATTTGCCTTTGATTGGTGGGTTGAGATTTTGAGGTCATGTGCTTCATGGGAATTAATGCGAAAGGCCTTTTACTTTTTCCAACCTAGACCCTTGCCTTGCCAATTTGCTGCGCATTCAATTCTTAACTCCATAACCATTTTAATTCCAACCTGTCATTTGAGCCACCTTTTCATGCTGTGAGAAATCTTCCCACATTCATCAACCTGCTTTCTCAAATGCATGACCCATCCTCGTTATGACCACAGTGTTCTTTTTTAATTTTAAAGTTTTTTTAATCCCTGAAATGAAAATGTTTATAAGAAACATTTTTAATAATGTATTACTTAAGCTGCACTCTGTGACCCGCCTAAACCTTTCTTAGTGTTTCATCTTTGTAAGTGCCTGCTTTCTTTATGATATAAATGATATAATGTAGGCAATTCGGTTGCTTGTTTATGTGGGTGAAACCCCACTCAAGCAGAAGAAACCAATTCTTGTCAGGGTGAAACACAACCAAGCCCCAAATTAACTTGTGCTTAACCATCTGGTAGCTTGGCAATCAGGCTTAACTAAGAGGCAATGTGTAAAGTATTTATGTAGCACGCAAACAGCATTAAGTGAAAAAACTTACACCAATTTAGAAAAGTTCAGTAAAATGTAATAAATTATTTGACTCCAAAACATAAAAAACCCAATCTGTAAAACTGGAGAAATGCAATTTTAAAGGGTTAGGTGAAAATAGTGCTTAAAAGCACAAAGCGCCAACTGTGGTTATCTGGTCTTGCCAAACCAGGATAAAGTCACAAGTTCAGGGCAACTGAGATGGAGTGTGTGCCGGATACAGGGACCACGTTAGTCCTGCTGAGAAATGTACCTTAAATCCTGGTTGTCAAACGATGCGAGGTCCGTGTGGAGGATGCTTTGCACAGTGGCGGCTCCAATGAGCTGTGAGGGCTGCGTCAGGTGTGTGGTGTGCTGCTTCGGGTCTGGTAGAGAGCAAAGCTGGGCTGGGAGATCACCTTTAGCCTCACTTCCAAGAGTCCAGGTTTGGAGGGGGCGCCATTTGTTGGTTCAGGTCTCACAGCAGGAAGAGTCTAGGTGCAGGTGTGAATATCATTGGAACCTTTTGAGGCTCTAATCCAGAGGCCAGTCAACTAGCAGTTGGAGTCACTCTGGTGGTCCTGCATTCAAGATGCAGGTTCAGTCATTCTCACTCAAGCAGCAGGGCAGCGGTGTAGTAGGGCACAAGGGCAGTTCTTGTAGCAGAGCAAGACAACAATCTTCCTTCTGAGTCTTCCACAGGTCCAGAAGTATACTGAGGAGTTGGGTCTGAGGATCTAATATTCATATCTATTGTCCGCTTTGAAGTGGGATAAGATTCTTGAATTTCTCCTTACAGAGATGTCTGGAATTTCCTGCCTTCCTGCACTGGTCCCAGTCTGTTTGGGAACACATTCGGCTAGTGTGAAGTCCTTTGTTTGCGTGCTTACACAGCTTAATTAAATTGCAAATGTGGTTGGTGAGAGCTCCCTCCCATCCCGCCAGAGATGGCCCATCTTGCCAACCCCCAACTCTCTATTGTATCACTGTCTCAGAGGAATACATGAAGACCATATGCCAACTACACCTAGTTATGAGACCCAGGAACAGGCTGCAGGTACCAAATGGTTAGGACAAGAAAATGCCAACATTTTAAAGGATGTCTTTTTAAAAGTGTGGCTTAAAATGTGACTTTACATTTAAAAAGGGTTTACAATTACAGTACAGCAGACACCAAACATGACTTTCCTACCTGTTCCCAATTAAACGTTACCACTTATTAAATATAATAGGGTAATCCCATGTTATACTATGGGAGAGGTAGGCCTTGTAGTAGTGAAAAATAAATTTAGGAATGTTTCACTACCAGGACATGCAAAACTTAAAAGTACATGACAAACTTGTTAAATGTAATGCACTCTGCCCTGTAGACTGTTTAGGGCCCACCCTAGGGTGACGTATATGTATTTAAAAATAAAAGTTTGACCCTGGCAAAAGGTTTATTTTAATAAAACATTTAGTTTTGTGCTTTCTCTTCTCTTATTATTTTACTGTATATTCATATTCATCAATTTTGCAGGCTTCTCAGTGGCGTATGCTGTTTATGTCATATGTCATAATTACTAGTGTAGCCAAGAACTACTAATGTCTTGCACTCAGTGAGCACTGCTATGTGAATTTATTATTTAACATAATAAAATTTCACAAACCTATTTTTCATATTTTGTACTTTTGCTTTAATCTTGATCATCACGTTGGCTCTGCTTCCGGATCGTGTGTGTGTGCTTTCAGTTGATCACGGAGGTCGAAAAAGCAAGCCGCAGCAGGACCGCAGCTGCTCCGTGCCCCCTGAGGAGGATGCGGAGTTCGAAATCTGAGCCGGACTCGGACTCAGGCTCAGGACCAGGACCCAGAGATAGGAGCACGGAAGGCAGCAAGGCGGAGAGAATCGGCAATGGAAATGGCAGTGAAAATGGAACAGAGGTGAGAAGGGGGGACAGTGATTACGACTGAGACCGAGCACGAGTCCCGCCATTGGTGCCGGTGCTGCTGCCTGTTTGCCATTCACTCAACGCCCCTGCCCCCATCCTCCTGACCCACTCCTGTCTTGCTCCCTTCCCGTCCCGGCCTGACTGGCCCGGCCGCCTTGCGACCCACCCCTTGCACTGATTATGGAGAGGGCAGTAAGGTGACCACTGTTAGTCACAGGAGCTTCTCAGGAGCTGTGGAGTCACGGAGCCCAGCGCTAGTGCTTGGAGCTCCGAAATCAGTCAAGGAAGGCTGCAGAGCTGAGGGGGGTGGTACTGCTCTAACTTCATGCCCCTACTACGTGCCACAGGCCCTCTTCCTACAAGTCCCGGGGCTTCTCCTGCCTTCGCTTGGAAAGCTCCGACCCACAGCATTGGAGCACAGTTGCAACAGTAGCTACAGGAAAAACTGGAGGCAGGAGTGAGAGGTGAGAACGTGAGTGGGGTGGAGTGCTCCGAGAGTAGAGGTGTAGCTGCCGGCTGCAAAAGTTTGAGCCAGGCACCACAGAAGCGGCCCAGCCAGGCTTGGGTGCAGCTTGCGGTGGTAGCTCCTCCTCTCCTTCTCCCTCTCCCTGCTGTGCTCTAGGCCCCTCTGGGGGTGTCCCTCTTATCTTCTCTTGGGCATACCCCCTCGCCCCACTTGGCCCCAACCTCCTCCCCCGTCGATCCTATTGTTGTACACCCCGTTCATCAGCCTACAAGGTCCACACAAGTGAAGACACCTGTGGGAACCTAATTGAAAGTCAGACTTTACCATAAAACAAATCTTGCAGGAGAGTGTCTCCCCCTTCTTGCAAATGAAATCATTGCCTTGACTCCACACCGGAATTCTTTCGTCCGCCATCTACTGACTGCTAAGCTGTTCCGGTCCCCGCTTGGGGTAAGTAGGGAGGCACGAACCAACTGGGGGCCCGTCCCACAATTACACTGTAGAGTTAACAGTAATAGGTAACAAGGAACCAAACATAATAAATACGGCAAACATCCTAGTAGAATCTCAGGATAACTCCCAGGATAAACTAAGGAGAGCCAACAGGAGGAAAACGAACCCCAAAGGGTAAAAAGGGTAAAAGGTCAACAAAGAGCATCAAGTAAGATACTAAGAAACAACCTGAGGGGAAAACAGTAAATAGTAAACAGTAAACAGTAAATCAGGAAAATTAAGAAGGAAGAGATGAGGTCAGGCAAAGTAAAGAGATCTCTGACAAAACAATAGCCTAAGCTAAAGCAAAGGAAAACCAAAGGTGAAGACTCCCCCCAAATTCGAAACAAAGAGCAGCAAAAAAAACAACTCAAATAATAACCCCTAAAAATTGACACCACCTCCTGCCCCCCCCCCCCTGGCATCACAGAAGCTAGGGAAACCTGTGGCCAAGCACTAAGCATGGGCGGAAAATCCGTTTCGCTCGCGGATTTTGCGGATTTTCGGTAAATTCGCAATCCGCGAGATCCGCGAATCTCCCGCAAAATCCGCAAATCCGCGAGCAGCGGATTTTATGGCTTGCTCGCACTGTTCTCGTGAGTTCGCGGCTTCCCAGTACAACTTCGCGCCCCGCGAATAAGCGCTAAATTGCAGAAATACGATCTTAGCAAAACTGAAACTACTTACCAGGTTCAAAAGTGCAGGCTCATCATTAGTAGCCATTTCCTGTAGTGCTTCCTGAGGGGCCCCTCCAGAGTTCAGTTGCCAGTTGCAACTATTATGTGACCCTGCTCTGAACCTCAGAATAGTTACACATATGCCACAAAGGTCCTGAATTACAGCTAAGGGAGACAAGCAGGAGCCAGGCTGGAAGTTCAAATCCATTAATCAGCCCCTAATTCATTATTGTCAGTTGGGGCAGGGCATGTGTTGTAACTAATTTTGCAACAATGAAAGCACTTAGCAAGTGCAAAAGATCACTAATCAGGAAGCACTAAGGAAGCAGGTGCCAGCTAAAAAAATATTCTGTGACACATTAATCAGCCCCAAATTAATTCAGGTCACTTGAGGCAGGGAAGGTGTGCTTTGCTTTGCCACAATAATGTCCACTGACTGGACAACCAGAGGGTGCTGTGATGAAACAGAGGGTGGCATGGGTGGGCCAGAGGGTGGCATGAGTAGTCAGAGAGTGGCAGTGGTGACAGAGAGTGGCAGTGATGAAGAAGAGTGTCCCAAACAGGCTGGACACGTAGAAACAACAAGTTCGCGAAACTTGCGACCCGACAGGTAAGTTCGCGTTTGCGAAATTGTACAAAACCCTCGCGAACTGGCAGAAACCCGCGCGAACACACAAAAAAAAAAATCAGCAAATTCGCGAGAATTCGCGGATTTTGCGGATTGCGAGTTCGCAAATCCGCAAAATTCGCGAACGCGAGATTCGCTAAATTCGCCCATAAAAAATCTTCAACAAATTACCCTCTTGACACAGGACTCAAACCATGAGGGACCAAAGGAGCTCATAAACATTGAGGGGGCGCCCCAAAGGAAAAAACCATGCAATATCCAGCCAAAAATCTATACAAAATTCTCCCTTTTGACAGACCCTGGAACAGCCATTTACTCCAAAACCGAGGATATTAGGGGCTGCAGACCCCCTACCACCAGGGAGACTCAAACAAACCCGCAGTTTTCCACTAACCCAACAGGCCTACAATCACCTGAAAAGGACAAACCCTACAAAAGGAACAAGGACACGGACAGGGGCATGGACCTTGACAAAATAGACACAGATAAAATATATGCAGAAACCAGGACAAACAGCAAGGCTAACAACTTACTAGGGGAGAAAGCCTGTGGAGAAACTGCGCAGGAGCCACTTAGAAGCCCAAAAAGTAGCCCAATAAGAATCCTCAAGGTTCAAAGAGCCTCCATACTGGAGAACAAAAGCCAGCTGGGTCCTTACAATGCAATCCCTACAAACACATTAAAAATAAGGGGAAAACAACAAACGACCAGGCCCCAAGGACCCGCAAGTTCACTCCCCAGAGCAAAGCTAACAGATAGAACAAATCACTTGGGTAACGTCATCACAGCCTAAAGATAGCTCTCCCCTACAGAAATCAACCATTCGAGCTGCCATCCCATCAGCCCTCAATGAACCACTAAACAATACACCATTTGTGCGCTGTCTGCTACCTCCTGATGAAGACTCCAACTCAATGGAGGGCGACATGACCTTCCTTGCCTCGCAGGAATGAGAGGAACATGTCGCCTCATACAACTATAAGTCTCCTTTACTACACTCCACCTAGGCACCCTTAAATGAGCCCAGGGCAGAACAAATCAACATCACAGGAACAACTCTCACAGAACCCATATGGGCAACAATATTAATCACTGTGCAATACTTAGCCACGACCCTTCAACATAAATCCCACAATGGACCTGCAGCTTATGGTTCTTCAAACCTTAGCAGATTTTACCTCAGGGATAGGCAGGAAACTAGCAGAACTAAACAGACTCAAAACAAGGGCAAGAAGCTGAACAAGGATCTCCAATATTACACCCTGAATGTGCTTGTGCCCCAATAAGTTATAAACTACTTACGCTGCCATCTATGCTGGGAGACCTACAATCAGATTTAAAAATAAACACCTCAACTCACAACCGTTCACCTGATAGATCACCAGAAAGAAATACAATGACACCAGGACATCATAAAATGGGGATCACGTCGACTAGCCCCCATCACCACCCAGGAGGCACCTCAACCACCATCTTAGATGACACGCCAGACTACTCTACTACAACTCTCAATGCCACCTAGGGGGCAATCGCGGGACACCCAACACAATCCTCGCCATAAAGCATCACAACAGACAGCAGCAAACAGGGTAACAATCAGACAAGCAAACAGCTAGTCATGATGACACAAAAATCCGGTAAGGTCACAAGCATGGTACACCCTCTAAGGACCAAACTGAGAGACAGTCCATTAAAAACCTGAGGGAGTCACCACAAAGGTTGCATAGAGAGAAAATGTTTACTACCAACGTATCGGACAAAAATCAGACACCAGTCGTACCTCAATAAACTTGCCACACAAATGCTAAACAAGGAGCCAGCAAAAGGAAGCCTCCTCCACCAAGGCTCGAGCATCATGAAGCAACCTCTCATCAAGAAACCAAAGAAAAGGATACAAAGAGAACGGACACCATCATATTTTTTCCCGAATATGCAACACGGGGAAGAGCGGATATACTAAATAGGGAACATAGTGCGTCTCCTATATTCCATCACGAGTCTGGAACATCTAACTTCAGTAGACCTACTCTCAATCAAATTTCAACCGACCAACAACCCACAATGTCCAGAAGCAACCAAAATAAATGGAAAACTAACAAGATAGTCGATAAAATCATGACAGAAGAAAATACGTTTTTACAATGGGGTATAAAGCTAAAGGTTTAGTTAAGATCACCTTATCTCACTCCCTTCCTCAATATTTCCATTAACGAACTACCTAAACCTACTCATCAATACTAAAAGGCACCTGCAGTTGTACCCCAGGAGCCAATTCAACTCGCACAAAGGCCACTAACTTGAACACAAGCATTGAGTATAAAGCCTCAACCTCACTGTCAACAGATCTGAACTGGATGCAAATACAGTGAACAATAACAATAGAGTGCTCCAAATGACAAGGGATGCCCTGTCTACCAACAACCTTGGGAAAACAAAGCAAAATCTGTATCTGCATCTGGAACATTAACGGTCTAGCAAACAAAGCAGGCGACTTGGGGGTACTAAATTACTTAAAAACATTTGATATGATTTTTCTTTAGGAAACCAGGGAGGACACAGCATTTGAGCTCCAGGGGTACACTTCAAAATTTGTTCCAGCAAGGAAGGTATCCGACTTTGGCCACCGCTCGGGGAGGACTGATGATACTTGCCTCAATAACTACAATAGGAGACATCTTACCCATAGAGGCACACATCGAAGTCCCGAGTGAAATCCAGGCAGTAAAGATAACACTCAAGCACAATATGGAACACCAGCTAATCACAATAACTAATACCTACGTGCACCCCAAACAAAAATCGAAGCCTGCAAAAGAGTTGCACAATGAGCTGAGAAGGGTTATAGAAGATCAGGACATAGACCACATCATCATTGCAGGAGATTTTAACTTACATCTTATCGGGTCTGGGCCTGAGGACGATCTTGCCCGACCAATCCACCTCATGGGGAATACCGAATCAAAGCACAGCTAGTGTGGGCAAACCAACAAGATGCTCGAAGCACTTGCTCCAAGAACTTGAACATCTAAATATGAGAGCACTGAACAGCCACTTCAAGGAGGACAACCCGCTTGTTGCCTCATTTTACCCAACAAAAACCTCCTCCTACACAGACTTCACCTTTGCAACACCACCAATGTTCAATAAAATCGACTCCTACTGAATAGGCGACAATGAATATAGTGATCACCTACCCCAGGAAGTAACACTAAAAGCAAACACAGGTTACTTATATAGGCATGTAAAACACTTGGCACAGAACCGATCACAGACCTTAAACTAATAAGGTGCAGACCCATCAACGACAAAGAAATATCAGCCACTGCAAAAATAATTCACTGCCAAGGAAAATACATCCCAGTACAACCCAGGAAAGCATGGGAGAACTTCATAACAACACTTGGGGAGAAATTTGCCACTGGGACAGGAAGGAAACCGGGAAAATATGTGGCCACCCCACTCAGAGCGGCGATTAGCCCACAATCAAGGAATCTAAAATGAACCATCAACCAAACGTTAAGACGGCCTTGCAAAAACCCTCAAAACCCAGATCTGCAAAGCGACCTGCGGAATTAAAAGGCACAAATAAAAAGGAAGAACTGGAGAAAAAAGGTTGAAGAACAAAGAATTATGGACTAAGATACTTCACGACGCTAAACAAAAGAACAGTGCCAAGTTTTGGGAAACCATCAACTGAATTCAGCGACCTAACCACCCAGGGATAAACTCCCATATAACAGAGGCAGCATGGGTAGAATACCTTTACAGCCCCTTTAACAACAACTTACAAAAGGGGGACGAGTTTGATATAGAACCATGTATCAAAATAAAGACTGGGGCTTTTATGACAGGGGGGACATGATGCATAACCACGGACAAGTAATATACATCGACCCAAATAGGAGCAGACAAAAACACTGGGGGCAGCATTGGTAGCAGCCTCTGAATCATCATTATATAACAACAAAGACTGCTATGAAACAACTGCACAGCAGATCAGGAGTCAAATAGCCAGGGGTATACCTGCAGGAGCCCCAGGCCCTAACGGAATCCCTCCAATACTCTACAAGCAAGATGCAGAGTACTGGAGCATGGCATTAGTACCAGTTCTAAAGGACATAAAAGGCACGCTCACAATTCCGGTGTCCTGGAAAGGATCGATAATCAGATCTATCTTCAAACAGGGCAACAAGAAAGCCCCAAACAACTACCGATTAATTGTCCTAATCGACATCAAAGCAAAATACTATGCGGGAACAATTTTGGAAGAATTAACATCTTGGGATTCAGAAAACTCTATTATCCCAATAAATCAAACTGGGTAACAACGAACAACTACTAACATCATGGCACTTGTGCCGTTGACGAACACGGCCAAAGTGGCAAAGTGTCCCTTGTTTCTATGCTTCATGAACTTCACCGCAGCCTTCAACCACATAGACCGTGCAAAATGATAGCAAAAACTGGGCAGCTGGGGGATACCGAAACCTCTTTTGGATGAGCTGATACTGTTGCACGTTGATACCTGGATTAGGATTAAACTTGGAGCAGGGACGCACCTCTCAAGGCAAATCTCCACTTCCAAAGGGCTAAAGCAAAGGTGCGTCTTAGCGCCTCAAATCTTTAATCTCTTCCGTGCCCATTTCCTAGGGAACTTGGACAAGTGCGCTTCACATGCCCCGAAACTGGGTAAGGCCTCATTGTCTAATTTGCTATACACGGATGACCTAGTACTGATAAGTCAGACCCCCATTGGCCTACAACACCTCCTGGACACCACTAACAGCTTCTCCCAACTCAACACCCTAAAAATAAACCTTAATAAAACAAAAATGATGGCAGTAAACCATCACAAAAGGAAAAAAATCCACTGGTATTTAGACAGGCAATGTCTGGAACAGACAACCAGCTATAAATACCTAGGAATCTTGCAGGACCACAAAGGCGCATTTAAACCCAGCTGGAATCCCTACATAGGAAGAACACAATGACCTACCTAGCAATGAAGCTCCTGAAAAAAAGGCTGCCCGACCTAAACTTCGACCCCTTACTGCAAGTGATACGCGCAAAACTACAACCTGCACGAACGTACAGGAGTGAATTGTTAAAAGGGAGAAACGCTGTGCCATTGGACAAAGTAACAGCCAACACCAGCAGAGCTATTTTTCACCTACTAAAATACGTCTCGCCCACCCAAATATGTGTGGAAAGGAGAGACGCATACATAAAAAGCTGGCACAAGATACGTAGTGCAGAGGCAGGTTTGTTAAACTTTGGAGCGAGCTGTCTCACCACGAACAATCACCAGCTAGGATGTACCTGTTTGACTCCCTAAAGCTATTGGGACTGACCAACCTTTGGGAAACATCCACAGACCACCAGAGTTTCAAAAAGACTGTGAAAAGATAACAAAAAAGGTATCCGTTCGAGTCGACAAGGCAACACTGGCCTGAAGGGCTCAAGGTTGGATAGTGCTTAGCGACTACAAAGCTCTCAACCACAACCCTACTTGAAAGTTGGAGGCAAAACGAGGACTAAAGAAAAATTCTTAAAGTTGCGACTGGGCAACTTACCGATTCTCCCACATCTTCCGCCATGGGGAAGGAGATCAGGACCACAGTCCTGCCGTTTATGCGAAAGAGAAGATGAAGATCTGGTGCACGTCATCTGCATCTGCCCCCACTTAAAGGACATAAGAAGAGCCCTATTTGACCAATATTTAAGCAGAACGGCATAAGGAATCGCAGGCAGGCAGTAAAACTGTGCTTTAACCCGGCTGATACGCAGTTAAACTAAAATTCTTTGACATATTATCTGTGAGACTCAAACATGCATCGCAAGTGGGCATCTGTTAAAAAAAAACTGCTGGGCCGGTCTGTCCCCATTGATTGACCTGGCTAATTCTTGCCATTGTACCTTATGGACACACAAACATAACCGACTAGACGAAGATTTTCGAACCAGTACTATTTCAAATGACAATTTCTGGATGCTTCTTAGATACAGCCTCTGTACAAACAGAAGGCTTTCACAACAGGCAGCAATGTGGTTGGCTCCAAACAGGAGTTGCTAAAACAAGAGCATTATGAAATGTAAGATCTCAGAATCTGATTATCATCAGCCACACTGAAGCATTAACCAAAGAAATACAACAAGACAGGCCTTTCTTAGAAACTTCTCCACGTTAAACAACTGAAACTGCAGCCACACCCCTCACCCACATCATCTATCAAATGGTAGTGCTCTTAAAAAACGAATCGGCAGGCATTTTCTAACAAAGTCCTCATTGAATTTCTAGAAATAGCCCTATCTCCATCTTCCTCACTTTAGTGTCTGGGATTTCATCCTCCAGCCAAAGGAAAGCTGGCAATACACTTTCAGTGTCTGGGGGAAGCTGTCTTCATACTCCATATTGTGCCACATTAAACCCGGGGATTCAAAAATGGACCCCACTGGCCCCGGTACCTAGACTCACCCAATACACAGACCTCTACTACCATACATGTGCTATGCAAATGCACACTCTCAACATGCACGCAAGATGCCAGCACAAGGTTGTGGGCTTCACACAAAGGTGGACATTTGCAGGAGTTAAGCAAGTACATTCACCTCTCCTCAACACAGAAATAAAGGTCTGGTACCACCATAACTTCAAGGAACACAGTATGCTGCCACTACTGCTTAATGTGTACCCAGGGCATGGACGGCAGCCCAATGCTCTTTATAAGGGCACCCGTGTTGAGCCTCACCAGGGCACAACATTTGTTTCCAGTATTTTTTGACCAGTAAAGAAGTTTAAGAACCGGCCTATGTATTAATAGGTCAGTTTCTAAAATTAAGAACTGCCGTGGGTCGGATTCCAACCTACCGCATGCAAAATAATGAGGTAGGTTGCAAATTCCAACTCACTGCAATCGAAGACTATCACAGGGATGGTGGCCTACTGGGGTCTGCAGACCACCATGTCTGTGATTACTTTTTAATAAAGCAAACTTTTTTTAAATGCAGCCCATTTTCCTTAAATGAAACAGGACTGTGTTTAAAAAGTAACTTTGTTCTTTTCACAGTTTGTTTAAGAGGAGGCAGTCCTTCATTGGACCACTGCCTTCTCTTAAGCACACTTCCTCTTATATTTTGAGCTATGGCACCACAGGGCTCTTCTGCTGGCCCACACTCTTTTCCTCACACTATTCCCAAGTCAGTTTGCAAATGAGCATGCAATAGCGAAGGAACGTTAATACTTCCCTTGCACCATTACGGTGTTCTGAATGAAATATTTGCTATTTGGCACAATAGGAATAGTTGAGCTGAAAATTCACTAAACACACTGTAAATCTAGGATTGGCGCCAATTATTTTAGGTGTTGATTTTATGATTGTACAGGCTGTGGTCACAGTTTAATTTCTTTTCCGACCCAAGTACCTGACTTAAAAAGGCCATGTGTAATACATTACCTAGAAATAGTACTTAAGCAAGTGCAGGGGTATAACTCATGATATGAAAAAATAGAGGAAAAATAAAGCATAAAAAAAGAAGTGGAAGAATTTCAGATCCTAAACATAAAGAAAAATTAAAATTTGGAGGATTCTTTCTATGTGGCAAATAGCCTTTTGTGAGATCTTCTGTGAGATGGGCGATATGGTTGCAAAAATGAATTATAAATGTAAATATTACTATTTCTACTTATAATAAATGATCGTTCATCAACATAAACACAAAAGAAATGCACAGTTATTGTTATTTGAGTAAAAACATAGGTTTAGCCTTTCTTCTGCAGTTGTCAACATGCCTTATGTTTGAATCTGTCATAAAATGTATGTAGTTCAAAAAGGATTTAAAATTCCTCACGAAATGTACTTGAAGATCATTAACGTTTCAGCCCCACCTGATGCCAACGTTTTAATCGATTTTGAACAATTGACCAAATAAAGTGCAAATGCAAATTGATTGCTCATTTGATTGGACTTTGCTGTATTCCATAAAGTGTGTAATTGCAGCTCTTATTTTGACCTGGATAACAGTAAGAACAATTAGCATATAATTAACAAAGAGATCCTTAAGGTGAGACATGCTTGCAGTTATCAAGCTGTTTAGGAATTTGTTGTCAAAATGAATCATCCTTCTTACAGAGTTTCTGATCTTAACTTGGGAGTGTGGGTCTTTTGGGGGGTGGGTGCTCTAGGGTTCTAACAGAGAACTGAAACCACAGCCCCTAGCTGCCAAGCACAGCACTGACAGAACCCCATGCCTACAGATCATAGAGGCAATGACCAGTAGTGGCCCATCCCCTGCAAAAGTGGCGGGGCAGGCTGGAGGAGGAAGGGAGTTGGGGAGGGACTTTGGGGAAATGAAAATATTTTTTTTTTAAACTTACCGCAATGCCGCCATCTCCCGCCACATCGCGCACTTCCTGCTTGTGGGAATAGGCTCCCAGACTGCAGCCAGTTCTGACACTGCATAAAAAGCAGAGTCAGGATTGGCTAGAGCACTGGCAACTTGCGCCCCCAGGCAGACTGGTAACCTGTGCCTGCCCTTTCCAGCCCCAGCAACGCAGCTGAGGCTGGAGAGTGCTTCACTATGCATGAGGGTTTGGCCGGGCTGAAAAGGCCGGCCAAACGCTCATGCACAGTGAAGAAAGTGCACTACCACTCCCCCACCAGCAGTGTCATCCCCTGGACCCACCGCCAAGACTCATCAAAGTCCTGGTGGCAGGTTCAGGGAATTAAAATAAAACGCGAATAAAACATTTTTAAAACCTGTTTGATTATCATTTTATTTGAGGGTGATGGCAGGTGGGGTGGCGCTCCTCCGCCTTAATGGAGGAGCCACCACTGGCAATGACAGGGTCCTACACTCAGGCCCGCTGTCTAACTGACAGCATGGAGCACGCAAAAGTTTTCACACAGTTTTTCTCAACATTATCTAGGGACGAGGTAGGTAAAAGAGGAAACTCTTTCCATCCAGCAGTTTGACCAGCATTGCTCGTTATTTTCTCAAGTCAAATCATGAATGCAATTAATTTGTAACCATTTTGCTCTAGCTAAAAAAAGATACATACTTCTAATAAAGTACACGTGTATCAACATTTCATTGATCAACGTGCAACTAATTTCAGTGTTAAATGTTTGTAAATATGAGACAAAAAAAACATTTTGAATAATTTTTTATATTTACAGCTTGTTATTTGAAACTTTTGCAAGTGAATAGGGAAAAGAAAATTATTCAGTCACACGGCGGTGTCAGCAAACCAACAATTCTTTTTAATACACGTACTTATGATGGATACATATCAATGCTGAACCTAAAGCATTAAATAAGGTACAGACTAAGCTTCAAATGATCCAAATTAAAATTTGGCAATTCCATTATTCCAGTGGATTGTCAGAAATATATATATTTGTTTACAGTTAAGGTTGGGAAGTAGAGCGTACAGTTTGTCAGTAGTGAACCATGTGTTCACATATGTTCAAATAGGGAACAAGTAAATATCAAGAGATACTACTGAGTACATTTAACCTGAAATATATTGAAAAAGTAAAACATTATTGTAGTATCAATGTATATATTTATAGAATGTGATGCTTCCCATCAACCTGGTTAAAACTAGATTGTTCCTTTGGATGTAGAGAGATGATCAGCTTTACTTTTCAGGTTCCTATCACCGCTCCTTAGTGTTATTTGATGGGATGCAGCCTCAAAAACATAAAAGCAGCGAAGAACTGGGCAAACTTGTCTTTCCAATTAATCACATTGCATATGTAGAGTGATTTGTTATAACAGCCTTTACATGGGAGAGACTTTCTGTGGTGCCAGACTCAATATGTATTTGTTTCTTGCTATGTGTAGACATTTCATTCTCAGGGGCCTATTTGCAATGCCCCTGCGGCACATTTATGCCGCTTTAGCATCACTTTTGTGACACTCCAGAAGCGCACTGTGCCGGACCATTTTACAAGGCCACACAAAGCCACCCTGCATGGCTCTTCATGGCCTTGTAAATATGGAGTAAGACAATGCCTTACTTCGCATGGAAGGGACATTCCATGGGTGTAGCTGTGGGTGTTTTTTATTCCCAGGCGGAGCACTCCACTCCGCCCATGGAGTGTGCAGAGATTTGCCTTCTGCAGAGAAGGCAACTATCTGCACACTCCACAGCGGAGCGGAGTTGGCCAGCCCCTGCCTCCACCCCCCTATTAAGAAGTAATTCAACATTAATTAAAAATAAATTTAAAATCACTTAGCTCTGTACTGCGGCGTCCCCAGGCTGCCCTCCTCCTCTTCCTCGCTGTACCGGTAATCCTTGAGAGAACTGGGCATGTGTGTGCACCCGCAGTACAGAGGTAAGTGGTTTTAAGTTTATTTTTAATTAATGTTGACTTACTTCTTAATAGGGGGGTGGAGGCGGGTGGCGGAGTGGAGTTCCACGGAGTTTGTTCGCAACTCCGTGGACCTCCGCGTAGCCGGTCTACGCCCACTATGCCTAGGGTTAGTGTTTTTGAAACAGCCCGAAGTTTACAGCAAAGCGTAAATTTAGTACAGCAGCACCATAAACTAACTCATTCCCAAAGCAGGCGTGAGAAAGAGAACAGCTTACTTTTCTCCTAGTTTCTTCCTCCTTCCAAGTGTGATGCATTCTGCAGCACACATGGAACGAGAAAAATGCTTTCTTTGATTGTTTTTGTGCAGGAAGTTGTCCCTTCCAGCACAAAAATAATCATGCCAACAATGCAGACACCCTTGCACAATGGTGAAAGGATGCCCAAGTTGGCACTCTGCTGCAGTTTGTGTACTGGCAGAAAGGAGAGAAATGTGCCAATTCTTGTAGATATGTCACATTCCTGCCCTTTTCTTTAGAGAACGCTCATCTTCCTGATCTGGTTGTGTATGTGCATGGGATGTGTGCAAGTAGGAGTTGTGTGGATCTGAGGTTTCTGTTTGGTTGAGGGAAGAAAATGCAGCTGTTCAGGTAGGTGGGGCCTGAGTTGTGTAGTGTCTTGAATGTGTGTGGGTGAAATTTGAATTCAATACATTTGTGTATCAGGTGCCAGTGTAGTTTCCTGAGATGTGGTTTGATGGGAGTTCTATGTAGGAGTTTGAGGATCAAGCTGCCTGGTGAATTCTGGATGGTTTGTAGTCTTCTAGTGAGCTGGTTGGTGACTCTGGCATAGAAGATGTTCCCATAGTCCAAATTGCTTGTGACTGGGGTGCGACTGACACAATGTCTAGCACTGCTTTGGAAGTCACTTGAAGAACTTGCTCAGCATTTTTGGGAACTGGAAGCAGGAGGCAATTACAGCACCAAGTTGTGCCATCATGTCCAGTTTGCTGTCATGTCCAGTTTGCTGTCATATCCAGTTTGCTGGCATAGGTTCTGGGTGTGGGGGCGGGACCAAGTTTGGCCAGCTACTACTTAAAATATCGTGATGATGTGTTCTTGCTGAAAGTCACTACCTTTGTCTTGTCGGTGTTGAGCTTGAAACAGTTGACTTTCATCCAGTTAGCGACTTCGGCCATGCAGGTGGTTAACTTGTTTGTAAATGAATCACAAAGTCCTTTTGTTAACATTAGGGCTGCCAGGTAGGTTTTCAACCTAGCAGTTTGTCTTTCACAGATCCAGACTGCTAGAGGTCAATTATTGATATTCTTATCATTTCCCGAAATACTATCAGGAGATTGCAGGATCAACAGCATGGTATTTTGCAAGTAAAACTGATCACGAAAAATAAAATAGTATGGCTTCAAAATGAACATTACTTACTCTAAAAAAATTCTCAAAGGAAATGGAGCGTTGATGATCAATTACTCATAAAATATTGTGTAACCTCAAAACTATTTTAACATTTAATGGCAGTGCATTATGTAGACACATTCATAGTGAGGAGAAAAATTTCACTTCTCATAAAATCCTACTATGTTTGATTCATTGGCTGACTGCAGAGCTATGAAGATGTCAATTACCCCAAGGAAAGTTTTTTGGCCCACATGGCCTTTATATGCACTTCCTCCCCTCACAAAGACCCCAAAGACGACGGTTCGTATTAGTCATGGATGCAGTTACTATTGAACCTTTCTTCAACCTTGATGATGTTTGAGTTGAGTAAACTTACGAAATATAATCCCTGGATTTCACTGAAATACAACTCTGCAGCTCGCAACTCCTAGGGGAACAGAGAGATAAATACAAACAGATGATATGGTATTCCGTCCTGGAGAAGGCCCCTTTAACCCGCCCCACAGTCACAACATACACAGCGCTGGGCCCGAGAATTAGACATTCAGCTACACCAAAGAAAGCCGAAAATTAGGGATCGTGGTCACAGCAGAAGAAGCAAAATAAACATAACTAACTGGGACATCTGAGGCCTCTTCTCCATTTCCTCTCACATCCTTACCCCAAATTAGTAGATGTAAAACGTTGTGTTTTTTCCTTCCATCCCTTTCCAGTCTGTGTGCAATTTAAATACAATGGAATAGCACACTTCACTTGATCTGCAGAAATTGTATTTTCTTTTCCAGTTGGATGAGGTCTTTAGTGTATCGTATCCCAGATGTGTGTTTCTAATCAGCCTCGTCTAAATCCAATCCCTCCCTCCCTGTGCTTTCTTCTCTTTGTGTAGTTTCTTCACATAGGCCATTAGAAACAACAGAGAATTACTCCCTGTAATGGTTTTGCAAGCGGCTTTCAGCACTTACAAAAATCTTTATGTATGAACAATCGCTCATGGTGGCTGTTCTACCTTTGGCTCTGGAATTGTTTAATTGTGTTTTCCAGTTCTTCTTTGAGTATGCTGCCAATAGTGTTGTTTTGCTGTTCTGACTCCGTGGAGAGGGCATTCATCTGTAGAATATCCTTCCTTACTTATATGGGAGTCTTACATTCGGGTTTCAGGAACTTTGGGGCATATCAAGGGGGTTTATCTCTGCTTTTTTGGCTTTAAAAGCCAAGAAAGCGGAGATACAATTATCTCCCTATTACCTAGCTGTCGCTAACACCAGTTAGCGACAGCTAGTAGGAGATAGCGACCATCTTGGGCCCCGCTTTGCATGTCAGTGATATTTATCACTAATGACATTCAAAGTGGGCGTGCCAAGATGTTAGCGCCTGGAAACAGTCGCTAACATCGCTATCTCCTATTACCAACTTTTGGAGATATTCGCGCCAAGCGCGAATATCTCCAAAAGCTAACACCTGCCCTGAGCAGTTCTTAGCCATGTTATCCAATGGTAGGTGGATAACATGGCTAAGAGCATTAGCTCGGTAATGTCTGAATATCGCTGACCTTTCAGCGATATTCATGCATTATTTCCGATTTTTATCGCATTTGCGATAAACCTTGGTAATACCAAGGTTTATCTACGATAAAAATCGCCGCAGCTCGGCGATAATTTTTTCTCGCTAACCAAGCAATAGCGATAATTATCGCTATTGCTTGGTAATATGCTCCTCAATAATTAACACATTTCAGCCACTTTGGCATTTGGTGAAGCAGAATTAGATGTCCCGGTGCAAACCGTACAGCATGAAAAGTACCTCATCACCGGACAGGATATTCAAAGCTTTTTGTGTGTGTGTGTGGAGGGGGGGGGTAGTTTTATATAGCGTCAACTTGACCCAAAGGTATCAGAGAGCTTTACATGAGCACTTGCTACTTTACAGACGGACACATTCATTTTGTTAGGCACACGAGATTGAGTGATTTGCCCAGAATCACAGGATGTTGAGCGTCATTGCCGAGACTCCAATCCCGTTCCTCAGGTTCGAGGTCGACCGCTCTAGCCGTTAGGCCACATCCTCTCCCCAAAGTTGGTAACGCGATTGTGCAAACATTAGTTAAAATATGAAAGGAAGTGTGTAGGTGCTATCACAGCCATTTAGCAAGGGCTGTGAAAAAAGGTTTTGGTGGCTTCTCGCTGTGTGTCTAATCTCGAAAATTGGTGAATGTCTTCTGTGCGTGGAGGAGGATGGATCTGAGAGGGGATGGAAGCATTTATTCAAACAGGGCAACTCAATCACAATTATCAATGTCAAGCTTTTTTACCCCGGTTCCTTGTGGTCTGTCGGGGTCTCTTAGTATTTGGAGCCCCAAATGCCCCTCGGCTTTAGTTCCTTCATTCCCCATCCTAGGGCTGTCACCTGTGGGCTCGAGGCACTAACTTCACAGAGCACCTGCCTGAAGGCACAGATGTGCAAGGAAATGCAGCCCAGATGCTTCACCCTGCTTTCGTAATTGTAAGACTTCTTGAGGAACTTTCTTTTCACTTTAGGAGACTGAATGTATGTATAGTCAGAGTGTGTTCCCTGGCATCAATGCCTTTGACCCTTCATTTTGTTTCTTTACAGCCTTTTACATCCTTGTGGAGTTTAGTACTACTGGTCACCACTTGATGAAATGTCTTTCTTGGATTTCAATGTGAGGCGGCCTCCCTTGGCACTGTGCCCCCGACAAACTTATACCAGACATATAGATGCTCATAAGAAGAATCGGTGATTGCATGGACCCAGACTCTGATGCTCCCATTATTTTACCTTGTGGAGCACAATATTTCCATAGGTAGACTTTGAGCTTGGAGATTAAATTGAAGGATCTTTGATGCTTCATGCTACCTTGTCCATCTGGCTTTCAGAGGACAGGTGCCCCAGATTCCACTTCCTGCCCACTACCTTGGATAATGATTTGGGGCAAGCTGCACTGATCAAGAATCACAGGAGCAGCAAATCCTTTCTCAGGGAGACGGGTTGACTCCTCGATGCGGAATAGTCCTTCGGGAGCGACAGAGCCAAATCAAGATCTGACACTGAAGTAGTAGTTTAGAAGAAAGACTCAAGCTTTTGACCAACCCTTGGGCTTTTACAGCTGGCTCGCAATGCTCTTGAATGTAATAATAACTTGATTTTTATGTAGCTTTTCACACTGCAGTTTGTGCTGTTTCTAGGCACTTTAACGGGTATTAATACTAAACAATGTAGTTGTTCTTAATTTCTTATCCTCAGAAGGAAGAACTTCTCATGAAAGGCTGCATTGAAACTTCTGATATTTCATTTCATCATCTGAATGCCGGACCAGATGTCAACAGCCCACATTGGACTCATTAGGACATTTTTCCGTAATTTCCTACTTCTGATTTCTAATACCGGAATATCGAGCATTTTTATTACCCAACGGCATAATCAGTCGAGTTTTTTATTTATTTTTGAATATTTGAGAGCACTGAGACATGTAACTTATCAGAAGGATTGGTTAGTCAGTGAAAGACATCTTCGAACTAATGACTAGCTAACTATGGTATGCTAAAGTTGCCTTCGTCTTAAATTACTTGCAGCTGCAGCATTGGGGTGGGCTGCTCTGCTTATAGGGCAGGGGATGAGTGGTGGGCACACTGAAGTGCGCATGATGCTTTGGCCAGCCGTCTCGGCCGGCCAGTCATGCTCACTTAGCATGTTCTCCAACCAGGCTGCATTACAGCCTGGGTTGATAACATGCCCATGCCCCCAGTCCCAATATGTTTGTACAACCTAGGGGTTAGGCCCAATGACAGGAACCAGGTAGGGCCTGAGATACAAATTACGAAAAAGAGTACCTGGATTCCCACTTTTTAAATTTTAGAAAACCACTCTGTATTCTTTTAGCGGTTAGGTTTTATTATTCAACCTTTTATTTTCTTACATTTAATTTTTTTGAATAGGACTCTCTTCCATTCTTAGAGACACATACAATGTATACAATAACAACACATTAACTACACACATGTGCAAATATTTTTCACTGAAATTAATTTCGCGACATTCACATACTTATATACACAAGTTGCTCCGCTTTTCAATTCAACAGAACCTGCAACTTGGTATAATTCATCACTACAAGCAGCATGTCAAATAAATATTTGCCTATTTGTCAAATACCATATCCCAGTAAAATTAATTCTTTTAAACTGTGGGGATGTCCTAATTAATCATGGAACAAATGCCCTTAATTAAATCGTTCAAATCGTGAAAACAATCATGAACAAATGCCGACGCGTTTCCAGCCGCGTATATATTCTTCACGGGCTTTCATCAGGGCTTTCTTATTATAGGCAAAAGATGAATGATCTATGGAGCAAGAAATAATAAGAAAAACTAATCAGCACTAGTGTTTCGAGCCTTTCTCGCACTTTTTATTAATCCTAGAAGGCCACTTCACATACCTTCTAGGTGAATCCTAAGTTGAGGATGTTTAATAGTTTCCACAGTGTGGGTAGCAGCCAGCGGTAATCATTCTGCAAGAAACAAGAAGGTTCTTGTTCATTCATAATGTGTACTACACTCTATTTCATGATTCTGACTACGAACACTGGTCAAGCGCCTACCTTGTGTCCACTCCTAGTTCATGAACACCCATCATGTATCACACTGTGTGGGAGCACAGGGGATCAAAGGCTGGGGCCGGCTCTGTTGAGAAGAAAATATATGGCATTGTGGTATTCTCCTATCTGTTTACTTTAAAGGGCGCGTTTAGCTAAACCATCAGCTCATCGTACCTGTATAAAATTCAGATGATATTCTGGACACGGCTCTTTTCTTTTTTTCTGCCGATCCTGTCACAAGAGATTCCAGTCCACACATTAGTGTGCGTCCCAATATGAGCACCGAACTACAGCTCTCAGACCAATCACAATTATTGCAGAATTGTGATCGGCTTACGGGATCCAACAACAATGTTGCATTGCAGCATAGTGATTGGCTCAGGAGAGCCTGGCTGCTTCCTGTACGGCGGAAACGGAGGAGAGACGATGTGTGACAGAGCATTGAGGAGATAGATGTATTTTCTTTTTTACACCCTCTTACCCCCTTGCCCCCTACCCTGCCAACCCAGATCCGTGCCGGCCGCCACTGCCTACTCAGCCCCAGTTTAAGCCATAACAAGCTGCTTCATTAGGGATTATAAGATGAAATGGTTAGCACATTTTTGATGCAGTCAAGACAGAACAAGACTTATCCATTCACTTTTCTCACCCAGAAATCCATTCAAGTCACGTCAAAAAAGCTTTATTCGGTACATTGCATACGACCATAACAGCATACTAATCGCAAAAAACAAAAAAAACAATTTACATTTCTAAAAGCATAAACATTTGTGCTAAGTCAAATATGTTTTACATTCATGCACACAATCCATTGGTAATTAATAGTTCCAGATAATTAGTCAATCATAGTTTGGGATGATAGAAATCTTTTAAAACCCGTTTATAAAACAATACAGTTTAAAAACAAAAAAAAATCATGTTCATATAGGCGGGGGTGCATTTCCATGAAGTGCATAGAGTGCAAGGTAGTACCTTATGTATATATTAGGAGCAAGACTTTCAACTTTCTAAACACAATTATCATTTGCAGGAAAGGATTTTCCTAATATGCATTGAGTACAAGATGGTAATGTACATCAATGTAAAGGAACATTTCAACTCCAAGTTCAGTCGTCGGGTTGTTCATAAATTAGAGCGTCTAAGTAGGAGTAATCCTTTCTTCTCCTAATAGACATTTGCATACAACTGCATTTATTATCTTTCCACTTTCCAGGCTACAGATGAAGTTAAAAGCTTATTTATAGTGATAAACATCATTAGCTAAAAAGAGTGGTTTTATTACAAGTTTACGGATGTCCCTATAAAAATTGCTGAATAATATAAAATGCAGCGTGGACTGAGGAGATTTTCCGTCGCATGGACAATTCAGGAGATTTTGACACCACTTGCCCAATCTGGGGAATGCAGTTAAATAATGTAGGGTGCCAATCCTGAACTTCGTTGAGTAAAACCTTTGCTGGGTATTTCTTACCGTAATCAGATACGGTTGTATGGTCGCAGAGAAAGGGCGCTCATAGTAAAAGATGAGGGCCCGTATTTATGAGGCCTTGCGTCAGTTTTGCGCCGCCGGTGCGTCACTTTTTGTGACGCACCAGCGGCGTAAAAAATGCGCTTTGTTGCGCCATATTTAAAAAGTGACGCATCTAGGTAGATGCGTCACTTTTTAAACCCCTGCGCCACATTATACCTGCGTCAGGTATAATGTATGCAGAGGGGGGGTTCCCCTGCAAAAAGCTTGTAATAGTGATGCAGTGAAATCTATGAGATTTCACTGCGTCACTTTTAGAATGCTGTTGCGTCAAAATCTTGCGCCTGCCTCACAGCAGGCGTAAGACTGACGCAGGCCCTTTCACATGGGGCTTGCACCATGTGAAAGGACGCATTGCTGGAGTTGCGTCACTTTTGTGACACACTCCAGCAATGCGTCACTTTTGCGCTTACAGATACGTCAGAAATACTGACGTATCTGTAAGTCCTTGCGACATGATGCGTCATACATTAAATATGACGCATCATTGGTGTCACAAGGAGTGCGCAGTGATAAGTGACGCATCGCTGTTTTCACGCAGCGATGCGTCACTTTTCATAAATGAGGCCCGAGATTTTTTTGGGGCTTCCTTCAGCCTCTCGTACCAATTCTGTGGAAGTAATAAACCGTGTTTTCAGCTCTTTTTTTTCTGTAACTCTATAGATGAAGGCTTGTTTCGGTCTAGATATATCTTACAACCTTTTAAAAGAGCATAGATATACTCTAGCCAGGGTATTTTTCCACTGTTATCAAGGGCCAGACAATCCATACTTAGGTCCCTGGTAAACTTTGTCTCTTCTTTCAATTATATCCCATGCCATTGGATATGTCCTGCTATACCTATAAGGTCACTAATATAAGGAGTGGACGATTCTTTATGGGCTATATAATTAGCTGTGGAGATTGGGACTGCCAGCAGACGTTTTAAAAATGTAGGGCATATTAGCAAGGGCCATATCGCCGCTGTAGCGCACTTCTTGCTGCTAAAGCGGCGATATTTTTATCGCCCTATCAGCAGACTGTCGCTAACTGCTGTTAGGCAATAGCGACCGGTTTGGGGCCCGCTTTGCATGTCAGAGATATTTATCGCTAAAGACATGCAAAGTGGGCATACCCAAACTGTTAGCGACTGAAAGCAGTCGCTAACACAGCTATCGCCTATTAGCAAGGCAGGCTTAGCGATAAAAAAAATTGTGCTAAGCACGATTACCACTATAATCTAACGCCTGCTAAAAACATGACTTACCTGTTTATCCAATGGGAGGTGGATTGTCAGGTTAAGTCCCCATTGGCGTTAATGTATGAATATCGCTGGATTTTCAGCGATATTCACGCATTTCGCCGCTATCGCTGGATATTTTAGCGCAATGGAGAAAAATTTTGCTAATGGCATGTTTTCTCCTCTAACGTATCCAGCGATAGGCAGCGATAAAAAAAATGCACTAAGCGCATTTAGCGATAAATATCGCTATTCTTTGCTAATACGCCCCTTCTTCTCTTGGGTTTGTAAAGAGATAGTGTTGGCCCTTCCCCATATATACCTGCCCCATAACATGCAGTTGTGATAGATTTGCTCCTATACAGCGCCAGGGTTTCCCTTATGGGCTTATTTCCCATTTTGAGGAATATCTAAAAATGCCCTCAATTGTTCATAGACATTTCAAATTAGATAATTCTATATGTAAGCCCCAAATCCATTCATTACCTTCTCCTGGCCACCATTTTCTAGGTTCTCATTCGACTTAGATGTTGTTAGAAATTGGGTTTTTGGATGGCAGAAGTATGCACTCTGTCCAAACAGGAACCACAATCCTTGTCAAGATAAATCAGATACACACTTAAAATTAACCTGTGCTCACCTTCTAGTAGTAGTATTTGTGCAGCACATCAAACAGTAACAGAGTGAAAACACCGAATTAAGACTCCACGCCAGTTTAGAACACTAGAGAATAATTGTATAAATAAAACAAAAGCAAAATTAAAAAAATCCAATCAATAGAAGTCAAGATATTATTTTTTAGGAATAAATGCAAAAACAGTGCTTAGAAGCAGTCAACACTTAAAGAGTTATTTGTTTGAACTGGAACGGTACAAAGACAAAAGTTCAGCTTGACTGTGATGGAGTGCGGGCTGGATACAGGACCCACGCAGGACCAACTGAGCAAAAGTACCTTGAACCTGGTCGCAAAATGCGTCAGTGATCCCCATGCAGTTGGGGTGATGTACCGGATTTCTCCACGCAACGGCGGCAATGTGTCGCTTCAGTGAGCGATGCACCGGTTATGGGGTGCCAAGGCGCACAGGTAAAAACCAATGTCAAACATAATATTATTTTGGCAAGGAATTATTGTGCAAGGCAACACTATCATGCAGTGTAATTAATCACAGGCAGTAGCTCCCACACTGTCACTCAGCACCGACATGTGGTAGGTACTATGGATATCAGACAGGTTCGTATGGCGTGTTCTATCTCACACACACACACACACACAGCACCCTAATGAAATGCACTGATATCCCCAAGCCATTTGATACTGCACTTGCAAACCCAGTGGCCCAAGCCCCCCTCCACCATTCAGCCAACCCCGATTACCCTAAAGCCACGGGCTGGAGATAAAGGAAGCCTTCCCCTGATACTAGGCCAATCGCAGCCGGGGTCATACTTTGCCAGGGTCCTGGTAAAAAAAGGTGGGGGGAAGGTAACATGGCCGATCAGGTGGCAGTTGACATCTGACGGTTTCGCCTCTACTCAGGAAGTTCAATCAAAGGACTCCACACTGCACCTCTGGCGCTAGCCCAGTTCTACGAACCACAGGGGTGGTCACACCATCTCTTGACTCATTTCCGATCACTCTCAGAAGCATTTTTTAGCCTTTTAAATTACCCCCACCAACGGGGCCTGATGCGAGCAATACTACCAAACAACAGAGAGTTGTCGGGCCAGGGGACCTTCCACATTCCATATCGACTGGAAGATGGAAGAAATCTCCCTTGAGATCAAGGAGTGATTCCCCTGTCCAAACCTGCACCAAAGAAGCATCTTGCTGGTCTGCACTTTCAAGGCTCCTGCCGGATCCCGAACAATCTGCGACACAGGACATGGACTACCAGACATCTCCAAGGTTGACACGATTCCCCAGAGAAGATGAGACCTGTAGCTATCACAAGAGACGTGGGACCGAGCCCCTGGACATCCGGCACATTTGCTAGTGCATCAACTTCCCAAGCTTTCCCAAAGTTGTGCATTGGGCTACTTGTAGTCCAAGCCCTGAGCACCTTTTGCATCAAAGATTGTGCGCCTACACTCCACAAGTGTTCCGTGGGAACACTTTCAGAATTTCCGCTTGAGGCGACTTCGCGATCCCTAGTCCATTGGCTAGTGGGTCTTCACAAAGGAATCAACTATGTTTCCAGGGCTTCCCTGGTTTCTCCAGACGTGCCCTGATTCCCCTCCAAAGGGTGAGTGTCTCAGACCTTGCTGGTCTGCACCGAAGCCAATCTTGTCATCTTGTGTGGGTTGCTGTTGCCAAGACTTGTTGGGTCCAATCCAGATACCAATGCTCCAGCACTCGAAATTCACTGTGGAGCAGCTCGAATCCAGCTCCTGGATGTCGTTGACGCCTCCTGGACCTCGTGGCTAAAGAGTTAAGCTTCATCTACTTCACCTTAAAGCACCCAACATCGGCTGGCATCTTCTTGCCGCCATCCTGGTCACTGGCTAGTGACCCAGTCTCTGTCCCCTCTGCTTTCAGGTTCTTCAGATCTCCGATCCATCCTGACACTTTCCTCCTGGTCGCCTGCAGCACTTCTTTGCAGCTCTCCATTGGAATCGACAATGAAACCTGAAACGAAAAGACACCTATGCACCCAAATTTCCTGGGTGAGGTAACACAAGTACTTCGGTGATCCTGTGGGTCTTGACTCTCGAAGTGTCCAGTACTAAAAGGGTTTCACCGTAGTCCACTCCTAAGTGTCCTTAAACTTTAACTTTGTAACTTTAACTTTCGCCCTAGAAGTCAAAGGTGATTCATGGCTGTGTTTAGACACTGCACGCATTCCCCGTGGGTCTCCTGCATCCCTACCTTGGGTGGTTCCTGGTTGCCCCAGGGGTTCTACAGGTCCTAGGCCTAACTTCTAAACTTTACGTGGTTCTTATACCACTTTCTAAGTATATGGTGTGTGAAGCCCCTAGGTCAGAACATATACTGTGCTAATTTACTGTGTGCTATTTAAGTTCTTGTATTGTACTTTTGCCTCTAGCCTCATGAAGAGACTAGAGGGATTGTTTTCAAAATAAATACATATATTTTATTAATATACCTGGTGTGGTGCTCTTTCATTTGATCATTCAAGAGATTATAGACTGGAAAACAAGCTGCGTTACATTCTTTCAAGACTTAGCCTGAAGGCTGCTCTCCACAGCTACCACTAGGATAACTTTCCATAAAGGTTGTCTAAACCTACCATCAATAAGGGTCGTTTGGACTGGTGCAAGGTGCCCACTAGAATAGTGGACATCATATGCCAGGCCAACTTCTCACATTGGTGTGCAGCGTGTGGGATTCCAGCTTGCATTGTTTTACCAGATAATCTTGAGAATATCATTTGAAAATCCACTAAAGGTACCATAGGTACATATAATACAAACTTAAAATATAGTAAGTGCAAGGTACCCACTAGAATTGTGGACATCATATGCCACCCCAACTTCTCACACCAGCCAATCAGGGCACTCCGGAACACAAATCAGCTCCTCTGCGCCTCCCTGGAAATGAGAAACAATTTCTGGTGTTCATTGGTACATGTCGCCCACACAGTTCCGACCAAACACAATGCAGAGTCATAAATTTAGCACCTCCCTGGAAATGAGGCACAATGTCTGGTGCACTTTGGTACGAGTTGCACTAGAAAATTCCCATCACACACAATGGAGAGTTACCAATTCTGTACCTTCTAGAAATGAGGCACAACATCTGGTAAACATGAAGCTGAGTCGCACCAGACAATTCCGGTCACACATAATCAAGAGGTACAAATTCCGGACCTCCCCGGAAATGAGGCACAAAGTCTGGTGCGTGTTGAGTTGAGTAGCAGCAGACATTTCCGGTCACATGCAAAGAGTTACCAATTCCATACATCCCTGGAAATTAAGCACAAAGTCTGAGGTGCATTGAGTTAAGTCACATCAGACAATTCCAGTTGCACACACAGGTGCAAGTTCAGCGATGCTGCATGAGGCAGAATGAGGCACTGTTATGTGTGCACCCCTACCTCTGAGGTTTGCAACCTGTGAATCGGACACCGCATGCAATGAGCATGCAGTCTGCTGTCGCATGAGAGAGATGTGGCACGATCGACGAAGCGGGCCATTCAGGGTCCCGCAACCTGTGAATCCGCTCACCACCAACACCCTTAGGCGTATCAAGGCCTCATGATGCAGGCGCCTTTTTCCTGAGATTAGGACAATTCTATTAGGGGACCGCACCAGGCAATCCGGTCTCCAGGCACAATACTTAGTTCCACACTCACACCACAATACCAGTAGGAATCCAGCAGAGGATGTGGGCACTTAAGAGGGCACTGCTCTCCATGTGGCACAATTAGATGGTGTGAGTACCTCGCGGGATGTTTTTGATGTCCCAGAGACCTCCACAAGAGATCAGGGGGCAAGCCAACAAGCCCTTGAAGAGCACCCATCAGGGTGAACCACAGGAGCAGGTAGTCAGCCAGGCCAGCCACTATTCAGGAAAGGTGCACAGTCCCTTCCAAAGGCAGTAATCCTCCTTGTGCACAAAAGATTCCTCTGGCAGTGTGCACCATGCAGTTCCAGGATCTTCGGTCCTACGTCCCCACAAGTGTATCTCTCCCCTGCTGAATTATGGCACCAGTAGTCATAATGGAGTGTGAAATTGAAGTTGGGGTTTCCCTTTGAACCACAGATGTCTCCGCCAAATGTCAGTCCAGTCTGCCATAAGGGTTTGTCAAAGGGGGTAGTCAGAATAAAAATGTTTGCTTATGAAGGTAATCTTTGAGATTTTATGTAATAAAACACAAGACTGGTGTGTTTAACATAGTGGAATAACAATCGACCATTAATGGACTATTGGCTTTAACTTTTGTGTTTCATAATAAATAATAAATAAATAAGATATAATGCCTTTATCGTAATTTTTCATAACATATCAGACCAATGGGATCTGCAATAACTTTCTAAATGAACCTATCAGGCTTAAAGCCTTTATTACTGGCCAGTCCTCGTTACCAGCACAGGCCTGCTGAACTGAGTATAAGCCTTCTCACAAGGCAACAATCAGGTATATTGTAAGAAAATTACAAATATGTTCAGAATTACAGTTGTCAAACCAACATAACATTTCTTGTAAGAGGGCCTAATAAGGATTAGTGTAGTGCATATCTTCTATCCCCATGGATTCTTGAGTGGGTCACGTAACACTAAAACCCACGTGTACTAAGGTAATCTGTGAGAGTCCTTTTCACAAAAATCTTGACTGTAGACCTTAGCCCTGTGTAATAACAATCTACCATTAAAAGCCTATAGCTTTAACATGTTTTTCACAACAGGTAAGTCAGGCCCACTGGGTTTGTCATTGCTGTTCAAAATAGAGAGATCAAACTTATGGAATCTAACATAACCTTTCCCAATGAACCAATAAAACCCTTTGTTGCTACCATTGGCATGATTTCATTGCCGGTATAGGCTTACTGCGATGTATATAAATTGGCAAGCATCCCACATATAGTTATAATATTACAAAGGTGTACATCATTACAGATGGCAAAATAAGGTACCATCCCTCTCTAAACAGCCTATCAAGCATTATCACACTGAAAATGCTCTACCCCTAGCGTTTGTGAGAGGGATGTCCAACACCAAAATCAAAACCCTTGCCTAATAAAATAATTTGTGAGATTGCATGTCTACAGCTTGTAAGACAGTATGAAAGCAGTCCAGCTATAAAAAACGCTTTTTTCACAATACACAAGCAAAGCCTGCTTTCTTTGTCATAACTTTTCATAACAAACACACCACACCTGCGGAATCCGACATAACTTTTCCTCATGAACTAATCAGGCCTACTACCTGGGTCATTGACTTGTCATCATCGACAATTGAGATCTACTTCCATTCCCATGAGTCAATCATCAGACATACAGTCATAAAATGTACCTGTGTATACAAAAATGACAGTTGGCAAAGAAAGATACTATCTCTCCTAAGACAGACTATTAGGAGTATTACTGTGCAAATCTTCTATCCCAATGGTTTATCAGAGGAGGTAAACAACACCAAAAGCCATGCCTACTTCAGTAATGGGTGACATTGTGATATTCCATCAAACAAAATACCTCTCCGCAGGCTTTAATACGGTGTAATAAGAACCCATGTTAACAATGCCTGTTGACGTTTGTTTATGTGTGTTTGCACAATATATATCAGGCACACTGTATTTATAATAACTTTCCTTAAAAACACACCAAGATTAAATCCTTGATAATTAGCTTGCCAGCATACCCAGCTCAGTCCTGTTGAGTTGAACATTAACTTTTTTGCAAAGCACAAATTGCAATAAAAAGATCTTTTGTATCGGTGGAAGGTAGTCAACACTTTGGCGGGGCCTAAGGCCCTCTCATAGTAGTAGTTATGAAAGCCTTTTTTCTGTTGATCCCATAGGGTCCAGCAACTCCTGTGCTATCCATGGACGCCTCCATGGCATTCGATACACTGGAATGGAACTATATGTTTGGGGTGCTGAACTTCATGGGGTTTGGGTCCAATTTCATGGGATGGATGGGGCTTCTCTATATTGAACTCATGGCACATGCAAGAGTGAACGGGGCAGTTTCTCGCAGTTTTTTTCTCCACAGAGGCACAAGACAGGACTTCCCACTTTCTCCATTAATGTTTGCTTTAGCCATGAAACCCCTTGCGGCGTGGGTCACAGGTCCCACTGGTATGAGGTATTAATTGGGGGAACCCTGGGAAGAGCGCATTTCATTATATTCCGACGATTATCTTTTTTATGTCACGGACCTCCCTGTGACCATGGCCCAGCTAACAAGATACTCCGAATCTTTGGGCAGCATTCGGGCTACACGATGAACTGGGACATATCCCTAATACCTTTAATTATGGTTCCCATACCCAAGCTACCTGGAGATGTTTGTCTGCCTAACTCGGCGGGGAGTTTCAAATACTTAGGGATACATGTCACAACAGATCCCCACATTTTTAACCAAAAAAACTTAGTACCCATGCTGACCTGCTTTTCAACTGAAGCCCAACACTGGAAAGGATTGCCAATCTCGCTAATGCGGAGAGATGCAATGTTCAAGATGATAACTGCCCCGAATGCTCTATGCCCTGCAGAACACAAGTAGAAGCAAAAAAACCTAGGCAATTAACTAATCATAAAGAGACCTACTACAGGCTCATTGATATATGTATGGACTCTGTGCACTAAACAATCATTTTAAAATCTTCATTTTTTATTATTATAAATTCATGGTAAAAACAATGTAATCAAAAATATTAGGACTTGCTGTGTTTAGTGACTTTATCAGAAAATTATAAAATCCATTTATACAAACAGACATGACTTAATTCAATATACAAAATACAAACATAAGACACAAGAACAGATAAACATACAATAAGTCTTTCTTATTTAAGACATAGTGGCTAGATGTTGGGCAAGTTCTTCGTTTGTCCTGCAGAACACTCCATACCTTGTGCCTGATGATTTTATTCAAAGGACGGAATCCTTGCTCTGCTTACTTTTGTGGGGTACAAGCGCTCCTCGTATAGCCCCTCAAAAGCTGACACGGGGTTTACGATAGGGGAATTGGCCTGCCAGATACCAGGAACAACTACAGGGGCAAACAATTGGCGACTGTCAACAACCGGGAATTTTCCGCTTGGAATCACCCGGCGTACAGACTGGAGAGGGCCTCGTGGAGAGACGGTGGCTATCTTGAAATAGTGGAAAAATCTGATCCCTTGGAGGACAAGACTAGTTTCCAGACCCTATATATTAACATAGGTCATCCAAACATTAAACCTGGGTCCAACACACCATAATACACCCACACGAAAGCACTGTAGCTCAGTATTTATTTTTAAATTAAAAAGAAAGATTTTTTCATAGATATTACACTTTTTAAAAAAAAAACAGTAACACATTACGCGCCTGCATAAAAGCACATTACAATTTCATGAACTTAGTTTTAGCACATATAAACGGTTGAAAACACATTAGTTTAAAAAAAAATTCATCAACATTCATTGGCTATGCAGAAAGATCACATAAGGGGAGAGACATACAGAGACATATCTAATTAGTCATTACATTTTTGCACATCTGGGAACTGAACATTCACAAAATCTAGACCTGTGAAGATCATATCAGGGACGATACCCTATAGAATCCTAAAACCGTGGGGTGGGGTGGGTCAGAACCCTAGATGTTAGGCGATGGAATAAGATCTGAAAGATTTATCTATATACTTGATACGGTTTTTGCACAAGTTATAGGATGATCCTATGGCTAGATGGCCTCTTGGGGGCACGTATCCATGCTACACTGCTTGTTATGTTCTGTTTTCAAAACTTAATAAAAGGATTCATTAAAAACAAAAGCCTTGATCAATGGCTTGCCAACATACCCAGCTTAGTCCTGCTGCATTGGGCATATGCTTCACTGCAAAGCAAACATTGCACATTTTTGGTGGAATGTACCCAATTCTTTGGCTGTGCCTATGGTCCTCTCATAGTAGTAGTTCTGAACTACTTTTTTCTGTTATTCAGATAGGATCTGGCAACTGCTGTTCTGTCAAATCAGACCTAGAAGGTAAACAGCTTCTCTAACTCTGTTCTGTAAAAGGCATAGGGGCAGATTTACAAACCACTTGTGACACTTTTGCGCCTTTGTTGTGTCACTTTTTGTGACACAGCAACAGCATAAATAATGTGCCATGTTGCAGCACATTTACAACGTGTTGCATCTAGGGAGATGCAATACCTTGGAAAGCCCTGCGCCACATTATACCTGCGTCAGGTATAATGTATGCAGGGTGGGCGTTCTCACGTGGGAAAGCCTCGTAGAAGTGAAGCAGTGAAATCTACAAGATTTCACTGAGCCACTTCTAGGACGCCATTGCTTCACCCTACGCCTGTGGAGTGACGCAGTGTATTAGGAAATGGCCTCACCATGCATTGTTTGAATTGCGTTGTGCTCGCGACATGACTCCAGCAATGCATGACTTCAGGGCCGGACTGGGAACCACAACCGGCCCTGGTAAAGTGATTGGCCTGCCCTTCCCCCCCTCCCCCCTTCCCCACTCGGCAGGGGGGGGAGGTTGGAGGAGCCGCCGAGCTCTTTGCCAGGGTCGGATTTCGGCCTATTTTATTACAGGGCCGGTTTTGCATGCTGGAAAAACGGCCCTGTAACGAAAACGGCCCCCAGGGGCCCAAAACCGGCCCCCAACCCTTGCAGGCACCGGGGGATTGGCTGGTGCCCGCTATGGCCAGTCCGGCCCTGCATGACTTTTGCGCCAACAGATTCGTCACAGTTTCTGACGCATCAGTCAGTCCTTGCGCCATGGTGCGCCATATTGTAAATACGGTGCATCCATAGTGACAAAACAGTTTTGCACACAGGCGCATGGAAACTGACACATTTATGCAGATGCGTTAGTTTCTTGTAAATAAGCCCAATGAAGTCAAGGTTGATTATAGCTATCACTCTGTTTTCAGTCCTTTTAATGTCCACACTGAAGATAGCTTTAGTTCTGTGGCCCCGAGACTGCTTTAGCTGTCTCACCAGCTTCATGTAATCAAAAAAAGTGCTGAAAAAAAAATAAATACAAATACGCATACTGAGGGGGGTTTTTGGTTAGCCCTCTTAATATATCAGCATGGACAACTTCATTCACATTTTGCTACCACCCACCACAGCATGCAACATCGGAAAATGAGTTAACCTTTTTCATCCATTTCCTATGTGCACTATGAGCTTCCTCATATGTGCAATAACCAACTAAAAATGCGCACTGTCAGGGCTGGTAAGCCAATACTTTGCCAGTGCATTTTTCACTTTATTTTGTATCACTTCGTCTTTTTTTAGTTATCCTTACGTGTTTAAAACATATTTTTAAGTTGCAGTAATTCAAAGCCAACAGTACATTTCATTTGCAACAATAAGAATCATATTTTCCTGCCATGTGCGGTAAAACTAAAAGTTTTCCATACCTGTAATAAGTACACCTGCGTGCTAGGAAGCACCTGTACGGTTTTACTACAAATATATACTTTCTTTTTTTTATTACATGCTGTTATTGCCAGCATATGGCTACCGTGTTTAGGTGGCTCGATGTTTTCTTTTTCCTTTTTTTTGGGGGGGGGGCATGGTTGCAATACAAATAATATAATAAATAACAATTGCACTAGCGTTGCCAATATCAGACTTTTATGGTTTGCCAAAGTTTGTTTCACTGGTGCATTACTATGACACCACAAATACCCTGCCCACGTTAGTCATATGTCTGTCGGATCACATACTCTATTTATTTGCATGATGTTTGTGAAAATGTAATTACCTTGCTAGACCTGTTGGATTAGCCTTCATCAGAAGCACGGAATGCGCTGAGTTTGCACAGGAGGCAGTTTAAGAAGTGAGATTACTCCTATTTTTTTTCTTAAAATATTCCACCCCAAATGCTATTAGCGCACAATAGTCAATTATCTGCAAGTAATGAACATTTTACTGTCAGCAATATTTAGCAGCATGGGTGCGGCCACAAGAAGCTAACAGCGTAAGAGTTACATGGCATGTGGCTTAACTAAACTTGAGCCCCCTCGCCTTCCCTCCCCCCCCCCCCTTTCCCCCATAGTACAGAGAGGTCCCGACCCAGTCAAGGTCTCAGGTCAGGAGCCCGCTGCCTGTGCACAAATGAGGGAGGGGGCCCCTAGAGCTCCTAGGGTCCCCTCCCCCCACACTGCGGGTCTGTGGGGCTAGTGTTACGTCACTGGTGGCTTATTAGGTTGTCAGGAACCCGAGATCCACTACATATTATGCCCTGATAGGTCTACGTCACATTTAGAGGTGAACTGATCAAGGAACCGATTCATAATTTTTATTTTTTATTTTACAGGTAACTTTTAACCATGACCGGGAAACCAAAGTAGACCTAGCAAAAATGCTCAACCAGCCTCCCTCCCTTTATCTTCTCGAGCAATCTCTCTCTTTCTATCAATGTTCTCTCTCCTTCTCTCTCTCTCTCTCTGCTCCCTCTATGATCGCTTTCTCTTTACCTTTCATTACCCTCCTTCTCTCTCTCTCTCTTGAAGTCTTTCTGCGCCTGCTGAAATCAACCTCGGGGAGCTGAGGTGAGAGTGACAAAGGCACCAGGAGGGACCCCGAGCTCTTAAAACCGGCCGCAGGGGTTCTAGCTGACAGATGAAATAAAAGGTCTGTCCAGCCATGACTGTAACTCGCAAAATTTGAATATTTACTCACAGTTTTCTTTCACAAACTCAGTAACTGCTGACATTTCAGCGTGAATGCTGCACTTGCTGCACAGGGTAGAATAAATGGGGTTTCCTATCAGTGGCGGCTGGTGACATTTGAAGGTAGTGGGGCGTAAAAGTTCAGTATGAGTGTCACCAATTTTGTAATGTGTCCACAGTTTGAACTGACCACTCTATTGTCCTCTGTACTGGTTGGAAATGCCTACAGTCAATAGCAGCCACCCCTAACCATGCATACTAGCCATGAGAGGCCAAGCACCCACTTAAATCTTTCTCGCTAGATACTAGTGTCATACTAAGTGTTGTATCCTAGCAATGATGTCACTGTCTCATGGCCACTGTGCTCACTGGATTCCAGAGTGTGGAATCCAGGGAGCAGACCAGAGATGCAGAGTTTCCAGTGAAGTTGGTCCTTGAATGCTCCTGGGGTTGTTAACTGAATAAACTACTTTTTCTACCATCAACCACTGTACTCCTAGTCATTTCAGTGGCCACGAGGATGGGATCCATTTGAAGAAGAAATGAAGAAAATCTGACTTGGACTGAAGATATTTCTACAATCTGAAGATTTTTCACACAACCCCAGGAAGCCTGAACATTTCATGAAAGTTTCAAGGTACCTGATAATCATCTGCTATTCCTTCTTAAAAAAATATAGATTTTTTTTTCTTGTGCTTAATTTGGAATCTACTTAACAAATTCCTCTAAAGCTAATTTTCATGAACTATTCTTGCATATTACTACATCGCGCTGTATTGTGATGATTTTAAATTCATCTTTATCACAAAAAAATTTGCTTCATTTTCGCCATTTTTTGGATCTTAATGAACTTTCAGCGCGTTATGTTTGAAAAATGCCATCATTTGGACTTACATCGTTGATGTTTTAAAAGATGCTACTCTGATCGCCATCGCCTTCGCGTGCATTGCTGTTTCTTTCCTGCCACCGCGTCACTGTTTACAAAGCATCGCGTTCAACGCTTCACCGCATCACTGCACATGCAACATCACGTTTGACGTTTTTCACGTTAAACACGCATAGTGACGGCCATTTTGGATTTCCATAGCAACGGATGCTATTTCACTCGTCGGATGTTCGTAAACACGGCAAGTATTATTGAAATTTGCTGTTTCATTTACAAACACAGAAAATAGTGTCGGATATTCAATAAACACCGCAAGTGACAATTCGATACTACTAGAACCATTTTACAGCATGAAATCAACGCGCAAATGATAAAATTAACGCGCAAATGATAAATGGATATTACTGAAACCACCTCACAGCATAAAATTAACGCGCATTTATAAACATATCTTGAATCATTTTATGTATACCATCACCATGAAATAAATTTTAAGCAACAGGTGTATACTTTTGAAATAAACTTTAAACAATCAACTTTACAAGCATACTCAACTATTGACAACGGTGACTACATTAATTATTTTAGTTTATTTATTTATAAACTACCAAACATCAACTATTGACAACGGTGACTACATTAATTATTTTAGTTCATTTATTTACAGGCTACTCTGACAACGGTGACTACATCATTTATTTTACTTTATTATTTTTATTGCATGTACAAGTTGTTATTCTAATATTTATAATTCTTTTTAGTCATTATGGATGTTTCATCTTCTGTAGTTGCTCCTCCCAAATTTTTGCAGTCTCCAGGTCCACCTTCTATGAATTGGGAAGATTGGTCAGAATCTTTTGAGACCTATTTAGAAGCCATAGGCGGTGATGTATTTTTACCTTCTAGAAAATTAGCATTACTTAAACACAATTTGGGTGTCGAAGGCAGAAAAGTTTTAAAAACTTTACCTGTAACAAATCGTGTTGTTTCAACAGTTATTGACAATGATGAAACAAGTGAAACTAGTGAAACCAGTTCTAATGACACAGCTATTGATGTATATTCTGATGCTTTAAAAGCATTAGAAGAAAATTATGGGAAAAAAACGAGTATTGTGGTTGAAAGACACAAATTTTTCTCTAGAGCACAATTAGCTGGTGAAAATGTGCAACAATATGTGGCATGTTTAAGAACCTTGGCCATTACGTGTAAGTTCAAAGATTTACACGAAGAAATAATAAGAGATCAATTTATAAATAGAGTTAAAAACATCAAAATTCAAGAGCGTTTACTTGAACTCAAAAATCCATCTCTACAGAAAACTCTTGACACTGCTAGGAAAATGGAGAATACTTCCCATTATGTTAAAGAATTAGGTTCTAAGGATGAATCTGGTAATGTTAATGCTGTATCTACTGGTTATAAAAAATCTGATTACAAAAGTGATAACAAAGAACTTAAGCAAAATGTTTCTAGAAATAAATCTAGTTTTACCAAAAGAGTATGTTATAGATGTGGTAGTCAAAAACATACTGCGGATTTAAATAAATGTCCTGCCAGCAAAGTTACGTGCATTAAATGCAAAAAGATTGGTCATTTTGCCAAATGGTGTAGAACCGGAGATTACAGTAATTGGAAACGTTCTGTAAATCTTGTGGAATCTCATGCTGATAGTGATGAAGAAGAATGTAATGGCAATGACAATGATATTGAAGTGATGATGTTGCAGGATGATTTTATTAATGATATTTCTGAGGATTATTGTCCGCCTAAATGTGAAGTGCTAATAAATGATGTGTACATGATGCTTTGGGCGGATTCGTGTTCGCCGTACACTATCATTGATAGAAATATGTGGGAAAATGGAAACAAATACACCTTAATAACCTCTGATGCACGACCTAAAGGTTATTGTGGCGTTAGATTACCTGTTGTAGGTTATTTTAATGCCAAAGTAACTTTTAAAGGTAGATCGTGTTCAACTAAAGTTTATGTTGTCGAACAGGGACGTGCTCTATTAAGTTGGAAAGATCTTAAGAAAATGGGGTTAGTATTAAATCCTAATCATCCTGACCAAGTGGTTTTGGCTAATGATTATCTTGAACATGTTTTGTTAACTAATGGAGACTCATCTTCAAAATGGGAATCTGTTTTTCCTAAATTGTTTAGCAATGAGTTAGGATGTCTAATCAAGTTTGAACACAAGATCATTTTAAAAGCAGACAATATTCCATCTGTTCATAAGGTGAGGAACGTACCATTTGCCCTACGGAATCCTTTAAAGGAAGAATTAAATAGATTGTGTGATGCCAAGGTAATAGAACCTATTGAAGCTTCTAATTGGCTTAGTCCCATCGTTTTGGCTCGCAAACCCAATGGAAAAATTAGGATGTGTGTGGACCTGAGGGATTTGAATAAAAATATTTGGGTTGATAGGTATCCCCTGCCACACATCAATGAAATGATTACAAGCATTAAAGATGCTATGTATTTCTCGTCGATTGATTTGTCGAATGCATACCACCAAATCAAATTACATTCTGACTCTAGACATCTAACATCGTTCATTACACCTGAGGGTGCTTTTCAATATCTCAGAATGCCATTTGGTTTGGCATCTGCATCCTCAGTGTTTCAGAGAGTCATGTGCAGCATTTTGAAGGGTGAATTGAATGTGAGAATTTTTCAAGACAATGTTCTTATTTGGGGGAAAGACATACTTTCTCACGACCAAGCAGTACACAGTGTACTGCAGAAATTACAAGATGCTGGTCTAACTGTATGTGGTGAAAAATGCAAGTTTGGAGTGAAAGAAATTGATTATCTTGGTCATACCATTTCCAATGAAGGGGTTAAACCTAAAATGAAACTATTGGAAGCCATTGAAAATGCACCCCATCCCATTAATAAAGATCAGTTATGATCATTTTTGGGACTTGCAGAGTACTACTCTAAATTTGTCCCAAACTTTGCTGACAAAGTATATAATTTAAGATTGCTAATGAAAAAAGGCGCTTCTTTTGCATGGTCAACCTTGTGTCAACAGGCCTTTGAAAACATCAAAAAAGATATCATAAAGGCTGTAGCTCTTAACCTTATGATCCTGATCATGTCTCTATAATTGTTGTGGACTCCAGTGCTTATGGTTTAGGTGCTGTTCTTATGCAAAAGCACAATGGAGCTGAACGAATTATAGCATTTGCGTCTCGCACACTTAAGGGTGCTGAACCTTCGTATTCCGTAATTGAAAAGGAGGCTTTAGCATGTTGGTGGGGTGTAGATCATTTCAAAACTTTTATTTGGGGAACTTCTTTTGAATTAAGAACAGATCACCGACCTCTTATTGACATATTCACAACAAAAGGTGCTTCAAGAGCCACTCCTAGAATAGCAAAATGGCTATATAGATTACAGGGATATAATTTTCAAATTAATTATGTTCCCGGTCATAAAAATATAAATGCAGACTGTTTATCGCGTCTTCCTTTGCCGTGTGACAAGGATGATACATCTGAGGATAATGATGAGTGGTTAGTTGCCAGTATCGCGGAATCTTGTAATTGTGCAATCAGTGAACAAGAATGGGTTCAAGCTGTGACTGATGACACTTTACTACAACAAATCATTAACAACTTACATGTTGGTGTAGATTTGTCATCCTTGGACAAGTCTATTTTGGCCGATTATAAGATGGTTTGGCCGGAATTATCTTTTTATGATGGCATTCTTAGGAGGGGTGATAGATTAGTCGTACCTGCAGTTTTGCGTAACAAATTATTGAATTTATTACATGAAGGACACAGTGGAATGACTAGCATGAAGAAGAGAGCTAGGAATGATTTTTGGCGGGCTGGAATGGACAAGGATATAGACAGGTGTGTTAGAAATTGCTTAGCATGCATGTCTAGTGACAAATCTCACAAATCCCAAGAAACTACCATTTCAGCAACTCCTTTTCCTGAAAGGCCTTGGGATAAAGTTGCCATTGACATTTGTGGTCCGTTTCATGTCAAAGGGATTGAAAATAAGTTTGCTGTTGTTTTGATGGATTTTCACTCTAAATGGCCTGAAGTAGCTTTTGTGAGGGATATTAAGGCCTCTAATATTGTTGAATTTTACGAAGGTATTTTCCGTAGAGAAGGGTATCCAAGCGCTATCTTATCAGACAATGGCCCGCAATTTATAGCTGAGGAGTTTTCCGCTTATCTTAATAAGGTTGGTGTAAAACACATTACCACCTCTGTATACAATCCGAGAGAAAATGGTTTGATAGAACGATTCAACCGAGTGTTGAAGGAATGCATCCAACTTGCCAGCAACAATAATGATGACTGTAAGGATGCTGTCAAGGAGATGTTGTGGTGTTATAGAAATACTCCTCACACAGCTACGGGAATATCTCCGTTTTCCTTATTAAAAGGGCGTGTGGCTGGATCTAAGGTCAAACCTGTGTGGATGTCTAGAAATGTTTCTAAAGTGACTGATGATATGAACCTAGCACTTAAAGTTCGACAATATCAGAACAAATATGTTCAAAATCACAATTCTAAGATCAGTTTTAATGCTAAAGCATTTAAGGTTGGTGACTGGGTTCGATCACAATTAATGGGTAATCGGAAACCTGGTTCCTCTAAATGGTCTAAACCTAAACAAATTATTCTTGTAACTGGTAATATAGTGAAATTAGATGATGGTAAACAATGGAATGTGAGAAGTATCACAAGATGTAATGATCTAGAATGCAAACAAATGAATGGTCTGGTAGACAATTCTCCAAAAACATCTGTTGAGAGAAGAGATGATGTACCCATATCTGTGCCTTTATCTACTAGGCCTAAGTGTAAACCAGTTTGGATGAAGGATTACATCTGTCCTTGATTGGGTATTTCTTATGAGTATCATTGTGAAATCCACTTTGTATTAATTTATATCTGTTCTCTTTTAGTTTTATTTTTGTTCTTGTTTTGGTTGTTAAGTTTGTTATTTTATAGAAAGGGAGATATGTTGTATCCTAGCAATGATGTCACTGTCTCATGGCCACTGTGCTCACTGGATTCCAGAGTGTGGAATCCAGGGAGCAGACCAGAGATGCAGAGTTTCCAGTGAAGTTGGTCCTTGAATGCTCCTGGGGTTGTTAACTGAATAAACTACTTTTTCTACCATCAACCACTGTACTCCTAGTCATTTCACTAAGCAACTCATGAAAGCAACTCACATGAGTCAGTGGCACTTATAGACTGGAGGAGATTGAGCGCGCGAGAGAGTGAGACTTTGGGGTCGATTCCGATCCTGGTAAAAAACCATTTGTACGATTCGTATCTGGAGCCGTTTCCGTACGAATCGTGCCCGCCCGTCCGAGTCGCGTAGTACGATCCGCATTCCGTGAATCTGTCCGAATCGTCGCGATCCATACGTATTGTAAGGCTGAAACCGTGAACCGTACGACTCGTACACATGCCGTATGACCCGACGAGTACGATCCGGACCGGGGAATCAGGACGTGATTCGTACGGTCCACGTCAGGTAAGGGCGATTCGTACGGAAAAGCGCACAATCACATACACACCGTCGGTGCGTACCGCCATGATTGCAGGGGTACGGCGCATACCCCTGCGATCATGGGGGATACGCAACGTACCTCGCGAACGCAGGGTGTACGCACCGTACACCCAGCGAACATGGGGTACAGTGTGTACACCCAAAGATCGCGGGGTATGACGCTTACCCCCCATGATTGCAGGGGTATGCGCCGTACCCCTGCGATGATGGGGGGTACGTGCCATACCCGGGGGGGCGTTCCGTACCTGTTTTGGGGCGAACTCTGCTTTTACGGCTGTTTTCAGCTCCCGTAGGAAAAGGGTCGTACGGTGCGTACCCAACACGAATCATACTTGCTAGGTCGCAAAAAGCAGCCGCGATCCATACAGCGGGTTCCGAGGGAGATTTGTGCGGAGAAACAAGTCGTACGGTGTTTGTACGATTCGTACGGAGTCCTGCTCCTGGTACGAATCGTACTTCGTCGTACGTATGGGGGACATTGCAGGGTACGATTCGTACGCAAAAACGCCCCGTACGGCTAATCGGAGCGCTTTTTCCAGAATCGAAATCGACCTCTTGGTGCTGGCCCCACAAGGATGGAAAGCTGTGCAGTGTACTCTATATGCTTCGTTTACAGTCGCGGCCTGCATTGCGGGCGGGTGGGTGGGGGGGGTGGAAATGGTGTTGTTGTGCTGCGGAGGGGATGGGCGGGGAGGCGGGATAAATATTAGTCATCTCTGTCAGGAAAGAAAACAAAATTAAATAAATTGGCGCACGAGCCTTCCAGGATTTTTCAGTGGGCCCCTTTCGAATATTCAGCCTTATTACAAGACCTTCCGATGGGATACATTTTATACCATGGGAAAAAAATTAATGCGTTTTAGAGGACTCTGCGGTTTCATTTGGAAAACGAAGATGGAAGGCACCGAGAAAAGAGGTGGTTGGGCGAGATAGGGTATGAACTAACATCATTTGCGATAATACAAGTGTAAACGTCGTATCACACCCCTTAGATTCAGATATGAAGAATGAGCCAGGGCGAAGAGAGGTTTTGGACGGAGTCCATTTGCTGCTGTAATTTCATTTATCAATTGCCTTCTCAGGTGAGCTTGGTAAAGAAATAAGCCACACTAATAAATCGAGGACACCACACGGGATATCTGAGCATGCATTATTTATCCATTAGTTAGTAGTTACTGATTACCCTGAGATTCGTGGAGCTGACCAGGGCCAGGGATGAGTTAAGAAAGGTCAATGGTAATGAGACGGAGTAAATTATGTAAGTCAGTCTTTTAAAAGATGCCTTCAGGGCACACTTGCTATTGTTTCCATTGCAAGTGCAGCAATACATTTCCCTCAGAATATTGTCTTAAAATCACAGAACAAAAGTAATTTGTAAAACTTACCTTCCCGCCTTTAAGTTGGTTCCGAGACTCCAGACTCCCGACTCCCGCCGTCTGCCTTTCGAATTCCTATGGTGCTGCTCATCAACAGGAAGGCTGCAGGCAGCCTCCCTCACCTCCACCGCGGCGTCTTTGATTGGTGCGGCTGGCTGCCCCACCTACGTCATTTCTCTCTGTATGCTGCAGCATACAGAGAGAACAGGGAGAAAGGGAGGTGTTACTCAAGGGCAGGGGGGAGCGGGCTTGCCCACTGTTGTTAATACTGTCTGTTTGGGCAGCCTGAGGCCTCCCAAACAGACAGTATTAATAACATTGGGCAAGCCGCTCCCCCCTGCCCTCGAGTAACACCGCCCACTCTCTCAACCAGGTACTTCTGATTTCTCATCGTGCGAGAAGGCAGAAACAAATGTGAGTTATTACGGTAATAACTACCATTTGTTTCTGCCTTTTTGCACGGCGAGAAAGCAGTGGGGCGGCGCCCAAACGCCCCCATGGACAAGCCACCACTGTTTCCTATGTAAGTGACACAGGTGTGGCCTGCTGATGCAGTCCATACAAAATGTGGCAGCACGAATATTATTGAATATCCTAAAAGGTCACCCTACTTCTGCTGCCATTAAGTCGTTACACTGGCTTCCAATACAGCAACATATGGAATTTAAGGCCTTATGTCTGGTACATAAGACATTATATGGCGGAGTTGCTGCTGATCTTTGAAAAATCTTTAATTGGTATATTCCTACTAGAAGTCTTAGATCTGCTAATTCTGGCCATCATCTGTGGCACTAAAGTCCGCAGAGCTAGATGGGGTGAAAGAGCATATCACACTGGGTAGTCAGGTTGTGGAACCAACTGCCTATTACACTCAGACTCCAACCTAACATGACTTTGTTCAGAAAGCAAATAAAAACATGGCTGTTCCCTGAAGCATAATTGATCAGTAGCAGGACTGTTAGATCTCTTCTTTCTTACGTCAGCGCTAAGACGCCACGGCATTCGAGCGCTCTATAAATCGAAATCCTATCCTATACTATGTAAAGGATTAAGATTAGGGGAAACAGCTTTCATGTGGTATTCTACAAAGAACGTAGATGTACTTGGTGCTCACCTGAGACTTCCATGACGAGGTAAAAAACTGTAAATGTCTGTAATTATATAATATGAGTTTACCATTTGGGCATATGTTTCTTTTTCCCTGATGTGGGCCTGTACTAAGCATGGGCGAATTTTGCGAATCTGGCGTTCATGAATTTGCGTATTCGCAAATTCGCAATCCGCAAAATCCGCGAACTCTCGCGAATTTGCAGATTTTTTTGTTTTTTTGTGTTCGCAAGGGTTTCTGCCAGTTCGCGAGGGTTTTGTACCAGTTCGCAATTGCGAACTTACTTGTCAGCTCGCAACGGTCGCGACTATGTTGTTTCTACGTCTGGTTCATCATCACAGGTTCACAACACCCTCTGTTTCACCACTGCCACCCTCTGGTTCACCCATGCCACCCTCTGGTACATCACTGCCACCCTCTGGTACATCACTGTAGATTATGGAGGGGGAAAAGCAAGCACACCTGCCCTGCTTCAACTGACATGAATTAATTTGGGGTTGATTTATTAATGTGTCACTGAATTTAAACTTCCATTCTGGCACCTGCTTCCTTATCTGTAATTTGCTTTCTGTTGCAGTGCAATTTCTTTTCCCAGGACCTTTGTGGCCTCCTTGTAGCTATTCTATGAGCCTGCTGTGAGGGTCAGAGCAGGGTCATAGAATAGTTGCAAGTAGGTAACTGAACTCTGGAGGGGCCCCTCAGGAAGCACTACAGGGAATGGTTACTAATGATGAGTTTGAACTTTTGCACCTGCTGAGTGCTTTCAGTTTTGCAAAACTCGTTTTTCTGCAATTTCGCGGAATTCGTGAGGTGCGAATTCACGCGAGATCGAATTTGGAAGCCGCGAATTTGTGCGAATATGCGATTTGTTTTTTTGCGACGTGTTAGTTCGCAAGGTTTTGTGCGTTTTAGCGAGCCGCTTGTAGCGCAACGGCACGAAGTTACCCTCACGGTCGTTCACGGGCGCGGCCATCTTGTTTGCATTACATATTTCGTTTCCGGGCGCGATGTGTAATCTCGCAAAGTGTGCGGCTCGCTAGTACAATTTCGCGTGTGATCGCGAGGAAAATCTCGCGCAAACTTACCCACGCGGTCGTGAGCAGGCGCGGCCATCTTGTTTCTCATTCATTGCTATGGTTCTGGGCATGCTTTCTGTATCCTCTCTGAATCTCTGCCATCCTTTGCTTGTTTGAAGTTTTTTTTTATCTATTTTACTTATTATCTATCCCTCTATTTTTCTAGCTCTATATTTTTGTGTTTTCTGCTACTTTTGGTTAATTTTAAACTACTTTTTTAAACTCGTTTCTTTTCTTCCTCCCTATTCTATTTCTTCTTTATTATTTAGCTTCCTTTCTGCCCAGACCATGGTAAAGGGACCCGGAAGCATCCTGAGAAGGGGAAGGGTCCCGCACCCCGTGCCCGGCTCCCGTGCGGGCGTTTGAGGGGGGAGACAGTCACAGGCCGGGAGATCTTCAGCGCGGAGGAGGTGGCCGCACTAGTTTTTGTTCAGCGCCGCCTCCCCAGGACCATCATGGCAGGCGGCAAGATCGCTAGCGGGTACGGGATCTGGGAGAAGGTGTGCCGGGCCATGTACCAACACTCTCGGGTCCGGCACACCTACAACCAGGCCACCCACCGTTGGACGGATCTCCTGGACCGGGAACGCGATCTGCTCGACCTGCTCGGCCTTGAGATCCCCGGGCTTGGTGAGTAGTAGTAGCTATTTCTTTACTACTCTGTTTTCTCCTGCTCTGTGTGTTATTATCTTGCAAATTTTTGTTTTTTACCAAGAGCAATAATGCTGCTGATTACATTGTAGGTAAAATATATTTCAAAATCTTCTGTGCATTTCAGGTGCACTGCTCTCCTTCTCAGTAGCGCTGCTACTATGCTTATTTGTTTTCGATTTTGTGTTCCTTTCAATGGCCTGTGAAATTATGCATGAGTGTAGTTTAAAGAACTGCGTAATGCTAGACACTAAGGGTCAGATTTTTAATTACCGGCGCACCCCTGCAAAGTAGCAGGGATGCGCCAGGGATGCGCCAGTAATTGTGTGCCACGCCACCACCACCCATGGTGCGCCGTATTTACAATGTGGCGCACCATGGGCCCAAAAAGTCACCGAAGCGTTACGCTTCTGTGCCGTAAAGGCGGCGCATTGCTGGAGTTGCTTCGCAACGATGGTGCAGCTCCAGCAATGCTCTGGGGTGCCCTATCTCCCCAATGCTGCGCCAAGCCGTACGTCTGCTTCAAGCAGGCGCAGGGTTTGAGTCACGCATCATTGTCCTCAAAGTGACTGATTGAAATCTTGTACATTTCCCTCAGCCAATTTTAGGATGCGTTCCTGAGCAGGAACGCCCTCCCTTGCGCTGGAACGCCCCCTGATGGCGCAGGGCTTTACAACGTGATGCATCTCCCATATGCGTCACGTTGTTAATATACGCCGCACCATGGCGCCTCTTTTGTTCTGCCGCTGCGTCACAAAAGTCATGCAACAATGGAGCAAAAGAGCTGCAAGGGGCTTCTAAATCAGCCCCTACAGACTCAAGTCCAGTCCTTCCTTTGTACACCTGGCAATAAGAAGAAATAGTGGTGGTGAATTGATAGTTTGAGTATTTTAATGACTGGTTAATGTGGTAGGAAACTTTTTAGTGTTGTCGCTGATCTGCAATCACGATGGACTTTGTCTGTCAATTGGCGTGCTGCGGACTGCTGCCTGCCAGTCCTAGGCGAACCTTTTTAGTAGTTTGTTTAGTGAGTTGCATAACTTTCCAAGTCGATGGTCCGCAAATCAAGCAATACTAATATCGTAGTAGACCACATGAGATAGGTCAATTTATCCCGTGGAATACTTGTCCATTTGCTATTTCGCCAAAATATTTTGTTACTGTTCTTTTGAAATGTTTCATTTGGTTGACAAATATCATCCATGTTTTCTGGTCTTTCTTTCTTTCATGTTGTACATCAGCTCCCCCCAGGGGCAAGAGGGCATTGGAGGAGGCTGCTGCTGCTGCTGAACAAGGCCAGGATCGGTCAGGCGAGGGCTCCTTTGCTGGCCCCGGTAAGTTTTAATTTTAATATAGAGTACCTATTTTTTCCTAGCGTTCCTCATTAGATTTTTTCTAAATCGTCTTTGATCTTCTTGTAGACTGTATCTAAATTCTTATCCTGCCTCGACTATGACTCCCTGTGGTATTCCTAGAATATTCTTATTAGTCTGTGTAGCTAATGTAAGATTGCACATTTGGCAATTCCATTGGACTCCCATTCTAGTCAGCAATAGCTCTATGCACTGAGTGCAATCCTCTGGGATTGTCCATAATGTCCTTTCAAGTCTTCTAAATGTTTATACTTTGACAATTGCCAACAATAAAAAGGTGAATGACCACCAAGAAAGAATAAGATACTACTTTACTTTTGGTTTGGATAGGAGGACAATCCATTCTACTACTGTTGCAGGGACAAATCTGCACAAACAGAACTATGGACACTAAATAGTGCATTGTTTATCAATTATAATCTGCGCAGGTAGACTTTCCACATACCTCAGTGATATCAGACTTTGAAGAACCCCAAATCTCCTTACTGACTAGATAGTGTGGCAGAGTCATTTAGCTCCCGAATTCATCGATGATTGATCCCCAATGATGATTATCCAACGCAGGACAAGAGTACGGAGTCAGAGTCCAGAAGTGTCAGAGGCACGGACTCATGCTTGCAAATTGCAAAACCTTTTGCTCATTCACTCATGACCAAAAACCACAGAGTCTATTTAAGTTTTAAAGCTTTATTAAAAGTTTAAATATTTATTAAAATCAAGCTTGTCATAAAACATAAACGGTTGATTAAAAATGGAAAAGTGCTTATACTCATTTTTTATTTCACACATTTATTGTGGGCGAGCCGAGCCCTCACCTGGTTTGAACTTTCATTTTTCTTTTTGGTGCGGAATCATTGGTCCCTTCGTCCTAATGATTTGTTCTTAGAAGTGAAGCTTCTGTCTGTTATGAGGAAAATGGTGCGTGTTAAAAAGCAATCATTCATCAGTTGTGCCACTGCCAAATATTGCTGCAAGACAACACCCTTCCCTGGAAAAAGGGACATTTTTACTTTAGAGTAGACAGTCACAAATTGGTAGATTGGTTTCTGTATTCACATTTCTTCATTCCTAGACAAAATACTAGTGAGTGGTGTATGTCTATGACATCTAACATTCTTAAATGTACTTTGTAGGTGGAACATCTGGTGCTGGGCCCAGCGCGGAGGTGGAGGGAAGCTCTGGGGAGGAGGCGGAGCAAGTGCCGGACCAAACTGCTGTGCGGGTTGCCACGGTAGTGGCGGGCAGTGGTAAGCTCTTATATTCCTTACTTATTGAGATTGCAGACTGCATAGTGTGCTGCTCCCCATGAGAAAACGTAAGGTTTGTCCAGATGAGAGACATGAAGAAGAATGATTGACATTTAGGGGCCTATTATGATGGCGGACGGACCTGAGTCCCGTCCGCCACCATAGAGTAGGAGGGACCGTCCGCAGGGGCAGTGGGGGTCCCTCCGTGGTAATTAGGATGTGACCGCCACCCTGGCGGTCACATCCTGTATTTTTATCATTGTGGCGGGTGCTGCTTGAAGCAGCACCCGCTGCAATATTAAAAATGTAAGTTGTGCATTTGCATGCACAAAGCGGCAAGCACCGCGCGGTGCCTTCCGCTTTGTGCAGGCAAATGCAGGGGGATACCATAGGTACCCCCCATGTTTACCCCCCACCCCCCTTCACCTCTGGGGGCCCGCAACAGGCCCCAAACAAAAATCCGTATGCCTTTGCACGTCGGAAATGCCGCTGTGTAAAGGCATGTGTTCCTCCAGACATCCTAATATGGCTGGCGGTGTCTGATAGACACTGCCAGCCATGTTAGTGCTTTTCCGCCACAGACGGGAGGCGACCGCGGCGGAAAAGCTGTGGACTGAAAAACGATCCCCCAGACATCCTAATATGGCGGGGGGTTTTTTTCAGTCTGCTGCGGATTTCCCGCATCCTCCGGGCCGGCGGTGGATTCTGCTGGCCCGGAGGATGCGGGAAATCCGCAATCCTAATCTGCCCCATAGTTTGAATGGATGGATGCTTGGATCATGGTACTATCTGACTCTTAGATAGCATATGTGTATCTAGAGAGAGTTGACGGTCACTGGATGAACTAAGTGTTACTTTGAAGAGCATGTAACACCGCACCCGCACGTTCGTCCCAGTGTAGGAAAGGCAAGGAAAAGAAGTTGTAATTTTGTCCAAATATTACCATGAATAGTAGCAGTAGTTTGTATTACAAGCAGAGCATATATCCGGCTATTACGATGGCCACTCACTACCTCTGTTAATAAGTTTAGTAGAACTCGGTCATTCATGTGTGGATGTATCACTGTTCACTCAATAAAAAGCAAAGCACCTAAAGTCATCTCATATGTAAGTAAATACATACCATGTGCAGTGATAGATATTCAGATTATTTATCTTCTTCATTTTCCTTTTCTAGTATTCATTGGCACTGTAGGGTGAAATTTAAATTAATTAAGCAGGAGCCCTTGTAACAGTATTCTCAGTGCCACCCGTAATAGAAAAGTAAGAGCATCACCACCTGCATGTACTCGACTGGTACAGTAACGCAAGTCTGTCTCACTCATCATGGCGGGCGTCTGTTTTCCTCGGGTGCAAGTTGACTGCGCTGGCATTATGCCGGCTTGCAGAAGTTAACGTACCAATTTTGCTAAACAAGAGAGAAGAAGTAGAATAAGACTGGTGTACTGTCATAGTCGACTCTAATGGAGTGAGTCCATAGTGCTCGTAGAATTGATTCCTTAAACTCCCACTAATGTTAGAGCAAGGGTGAAGAAGTGGGAGGTTAGATAGATACTTGCCACAATGGTTATGTACTGCACTTGCAAGTTGCTAGTTCTACTGTGACACAACTTTCTGCTGAATCATTTTTTGTTAATCTTAAAGAGCATTGGTTACAGACTGTGGGGCAGATTTATGTTAACTGGCGCAACCCCAGGGATGCGCCAGTTAACGTGCGCCACAGTGCGCCACAGCTCCGCCACCCATGGTGCGCCGCATTTATAATGCGGCGCACCATGGTGCAAAAACGGCACAGATGCGTGACGCATCTGTGCCGGAAATGTGGCGCATTGCTGGAGTTGCGCCGCAAGCGTGACGCAGCTCCAGCAAGGCTCGGGGGTAGACCATCTGCACAATGCTGCATTAAGACCTACGCCTGCTTCAAGCAGGCGCAGGGTTTTGACGCAGCATTGGCCTGAAAGTGACTGAGTGAAATCTCATAGATTTCACTCAGCCACTTTCAGGAGGCGTTCCTGCGCAGGAACGCCCCCCTGCGCAGGAACGCCTCCTTATGGCGCAGTGCTTTACAACGTGACGCATCTCCTAGATGTGTCGTGTCACGTTGTAAATAGGGCGCATTGTTTGCGCCGCAGTTGCGTCAAATAAAGTGACGAAAATGCGGCGCAAAGAGGCGCAACAGCCTCATAAATCTGCCCCTATGTCTTTCTTTCTTCATATAGATGCTCTTTCCAAACCAACCCGGAAGGAGCTGGCTAGACGGGCCCGGCAACGGAGGCTGGAGGCCACTGTCGCTGAATATCGCCGGCTGGTGGCCCAGGAGGAGGGGGACACGCAGTCTACCACAACATCTACCGGGACAGCTGCATCCTCCTCCGCGCTCCCTGGGTGACTGGGTCACCCAAACGGCGCAGGTCTCCAGCGGAACGGAGCCGGGGTACCGCAGCCACCCGCCAACGCCGAGCAAAGAAATCAGCTGCCCCCCACAGCAGTTGCAAGAAACGCATGCACCGCCTTTCCCTGAGGGTTTCCTACCTCAAGCAGGAGCTGCTCAACAGGAAAACCCTGCTCGAGACCCTCCGCAAGGAGCATTCCGACCTGGCCCGGAAATTCAACAGCAGCAGCCAGCAGTAGGAGGAGACTGTCCCTTGCCCCTATTTTAAAGACTTCTGGGGGTGGGAATTGGGAGTTGGGTTTTTTCACTTTTTTGGACTTTTCACGGACATTCGTTGGGGTTAGGGAGTGGGGGTGGGTTGGGTCTTGTGGGAGATTATTTTTGTCAGGGATATAAATATACTTTAAATTTTATCTTAGCATACATGTTTTTTTTACTGCTTTTGAGGCTGGTGGGTGGGGGTTTAACAGTAACTTTGTTTTGGTGACACTTAAGTGGCATCTTGATTCAAGTTGTGTAATTAATTGCCCAAATGTTTTCCAAACTAAGTGCCTCTCACAGAGTAAGTGAATTCAATAGTCCTGGGACTTTACTAGTACTAGCGTCAGTCTCTCGTCTCTCCTAATACTCCATTATACTTCCTCCCCCCAAACGCTTATCTTACCTGTAATTTGTGTTTGGAAATAGGGCTAGGCACAGGGCTGGCTGCACGGCAAATGGCGATTAAGGTTGGCAATCCTGGGCGGATGAAATGTCATCATTGCGTTGGTACTAGTGGTGTTACACAGTGGCAGTTGCAGCATCTGAAAAAAAAGAAAATGAAACCTTGTTTGTCCTTACCGTAGCATTAGAACGGTACGATAGAGAATATAACAGGTGACAGTACACTAGAACAGTGCCACAATGTAGCCTAACAAATGGTAAAGTATTGAAAGTATAACTAGTACTTGCGTTGAATTCCTTTGACATTGGCTACTACTACAAGAAATAGTACTGAAGGTGAAGGACACAGCAGCGTAATAATTTGCAACTTCTAGGAGGAGGATGTTCTTGATGACCTATCAAGTTGATGGCGGCATGGCGCACATGAAAATCTGCTTTCATTTGCCAATAGTGACTGAGTATGAAGCTGAGTAAGTATAGAATATATCCTCGGATTCCTTCACCAGCCTGTTGCTATGACCTTATCCTCCCCAGCAAGTGTGTGGGATTAGTGCTGTAATTTAGTCACACATCAATCAAAACCACACATCCCGGGGGAAGAGGGTTAAGGTTTGTAAAATGGATGGGAATGAGGGATTTTGGGAAAGTTTTTTTGAGAGAAGAAAAAAAAAGCACAGCATGGACAAACAATAATTGAAGATAAAGAAATCTTTGGGTACAAAGCTAACCATAAATCTTTTAAGTGACATGAAGGAAGTGCATGCACTACTGCATGTATGGTTACTGAAAAGTAAGTAGTACTTTCGACAACCGTGAATGACAGAATGCGACAGTACAGGGCTGCAGCGTTTTCACTTGCCTATCTCTGCACTCAGAGAAACACTTCTTACATTAAATTTGGTTTAAAAAATAGCCGAAGTAAAACCTATAGAATGGCTGTACGGATCAATTTAGAAGCAGAGAGAGATCCAAGAAGATCATAGAAGTTCACAGCAATAACATTACTTAAAATAAAATTAGAAAAGAACGGATACTGTATCTGTATGTTGTTGTAGTTGTCCTGTTGAATTTGGTAAGTAAGTTGCATGCATCAAACCATTCCTCTTATTAGCGGCACTCCTCCATTCCAGCTGACGCGTCGTCCATCAATGTTGGTGACCAGAAGACACCCTGTCCACTGCCTGCCTGGCGGATGCAGAATTGCGGCTCGCTAATGTGAAGCCTGACTTCATCCTTTTTTTCCCATTGCACAGACTGAAACCCGGCCTGTAATTATTGATGGAAAAACAGGAAGTGATATTAGAACACCACTGACAAATAAATATAAGGTATGTACGCTGTGTAGTGCAAAAAGTCACACTTTGAGTTTCCTAATAGACAGTACAATATTTTTGAAAGTGCGTACTCTGTCTGAGTCTCCTTTTGAAGGATAAATAAGTATGTGCAAATTAATTTAGTGGATCTTTCCCCTCAAGCTAGGTGTACTGTAAACTGTGTTTTAGAACAAAATTAGACCTTCCCAGCAGTACTCCCACCCAGACCCTTACTAAAGCCAATCGCAAAAATGTAGAAGACACCCAATCAGATCTCAAAAAACGAGGCCTAGTAGAAAACTGGTGACAAAACATACTTTGAAAGTAAAAGTAGGCCCAAATCCCCCCTTACCCACCATTGATTGTATTCAAACCACTTGCAAGCAAGCAAAAGTATCCATACCCAGCATCGCTCCAAGACTCGCAAACCCCCCCATAAACAGCCCCCCACCCAAACACATGAAATACAAATACTGCTAACCCTAACAAGCCCTAAGTTAAGAATAGTGGCAAACGCTTTCTTTAACTATGCCAAATCCCCCCTTCCCCACCATGGATTTTCTTCAAATCACTTGCAACCAAAATAACACATTCCCACGAGTGCTCTAAGACCCCAGAACTCAGTTGCAAAAATCTAGAACACGCCGAAACACATGCAATCCTGGTGCTAGGGCTAACCCTAACTAACCCTAAGTTAGAAAAAGTGCCAAAAGGCTTTTCCGCATGGATTTTCTCCAAACCAGTTTTATCCGGTATTAGACCTTCCCTTCCCAATGCCCCAAGACCCGCCAACCCACCCGCAAAAAAGCACAACACTCTCAAACAGCCAAAAAGCCAAAAAGGAAAATCTCATACTTACAATATTTTTCGGCCTTCTGTGCAAACGCGCTGTGCAGCTAGGTCATAACTCCCGTTTTCCACCATGGATTTCCTGAAAAGCAAATGCAATCAACATTAGACTGTGCCAGCAGTGCTCCCAGACCCCAAAACCCACCCACAAACACCCGGAGCCCCCCAAAGAGCACCTCAAAGACAAGCAAGTCAGCAAAAACGCAAAAAGAATTTTGCCTCCGATTTGGTCTAATCCACTTTTTTCCGGTATTAGAGCTTCCCAGCAATGGCCCCAGAGCAGTCAACCCAGGCGAAAACAAGTAGAAGACCCCTAAACAGCCAAAAAGCAAAAGTAGAAAAATGGGGACCTAGTCATTTTAATGGCAATTTCCAAAATCACTCCGCGCGCGCTCTGCAGCTAGGCCCTAACTTCACTCTGCCAAGATGGATTTGCTTCAAACCTCTTGCAATCAAAAGTATCCATACCCAGCAGTGCTCCCAGACCCCGAAACCCACCCACAAACACCAGGAAGCCCCCCAAACAGGCCGCCGAAAATGCTACATTGAGCGAAATGTCAGAAAAAGCAAAAACTTTTTCTTCATGGATTTTGTCCAAACCACTTCTATCCCGTATTAGACCTTCCCAGCAATGCCCCAAGAGACCCACCAACCCACCAGCAAAAAAGCACAACACCCCCAAACAGCCAAAAAGGAAATTGTCATACTTACAATATTTTTCGGCCTTCTGTCCAAATGCGCTGTGCAGCTAGGTCATAACTCCCGTTTTCCACCATGGATTTCCTGAAAAGCAAATGCAATCAAAATTAGACTGTGCCAGCAGTGCTCCCAGACCCCAAAACCCACCCACAAACACCCGGAACCCCCCCAAAGAGCACCTCAAAGACAAGCAAGTCAGCAAAAATGCAAAAAGAATTTCGCCTCCGATTTGGTCCAAACCACTTTAATCCAGTATTAGAGCTTCCCAGCAATGGCCCCAGAGCCGTCAACCCAGGCAAAAACAAGTAGAAGACCCCCAAACAGCCAAAAAGCAAAAGTACAAAAATGGGGACTTAGTCATTTTCATGGCAATTTCCAAAATCACTCAGCGCGAGCTCTGCAGCTAGGCCCTAACTCCCCTCTGCCACCATGGATTTGCTTCAAACCTCTTGCAATCAAAAGTATCCATACCCAGCAGTGCTCCCAGACCCCGAAACCCACCCACAAACACAAGGAAGCCCCCCAAACAGGCCCCCGAAAACGCGACATTGAGCGAAATGTCAGAAATAGCAAAAACTTTTTCCTCATGGATTTTGTCCAAACCACTTCTATCCGGTATTAGACCTTCCCAGCAATGCCCCAAGAGACCCGCCAACCCACCCGCAAAAAAGCACAACACACCCAAACAGCCAAAAAGGAAAATCTCATACTTACAATCTTTTTCGGCCTTCTGTCCAAACGCGCTGTGCAGCTAGGTCATAACTCACGTTTTCCACCATGGATTTCCTGAAAAGCAAATGCAATCAAAATTAGACTGTGCCAGCAGTGCGTCCAGACCCCAAAACCCAACCACAAACACCCGGAACCCCCCCAAAGAGCACCTCAAAGACAAGCAAGTCATCAAAAACGCAAAAAGAATTTTGCCTCCGATTTGGTCCAAACCACTTTTATCCGGTATTAGAGCTTCCCAGATATGGCCCCAGAGCCGTCAACCCAGGCGAAAACAAGTAGAAGACCCCCAAACAGCCAAAAAGCAAAAGTAGAAAAATGGGGACTTAGTCATTTTTATAGCAATTTCCAAAATCACTCCACGCGCGCTCAGCAGCTAGGCCCTAACTCCCCTCTGCCACCATGGATTTGCTTCAAACCTCTTGCAATCAAAAGTATCCATACCCAGCAGTGCTCCCAGACCCCGAAACCCACCCACAAACACCAGGAAGCCCCCAAACAAGCCCCCAAAAATGCTACATTGAGCGAAATGTCAGAAATAGCAAAAACTTTTTCCTCATGGATTTTGTCCAAACCACTTCTATCCGGTATTATACCTTCCCAGCAATGCCCCAAGAGACCCGCCAACCCACCCGCAAAAAAGAACAACACCCCCAAACAGCCAAACAGGAAAATCTCATACTTACAATCTTTTTCGGCCATCTGTCCAAACGTGCTGTGCAGCTAGGTCATAACTCAGGTTTTCCACCATGGATTTCCTGAAAAGCAAATGCAATCAAAATGCCAGCAGTGTTCCCAGACCCCAAAACCCACCCACAAACACCCGGAACCCCCCCAAAGAGCACCTCAAAGACAAGCAAGTCAGCAAAAACGCAAAAAGAATTTCGCCTCCGATTTGGTCCAAACCACTTTTATCTGGTATTAGAGCTTCCCAGCAATGACCCCAGAGCCGTCAACCCAGGCGAAAACAAATAGAAGACCCCCAAACAGCCAAAAAGCGAAAGTAGAAAAATGGGGACTTAGTCATTTTCATGGCAATTTCCAAAATCAATCTGCGCGCGCTCTGCAGCTAGGCCCTAACTCCCCTCTGCCACCATGGATTTGCTTCAAACCTCTTGCAATCAAAAGTATCCATACCCAGCAGTGCTCCCAGACCCCGAAACCCACCCACAAACACCAGGAAGCCCCCAAAACAGGCCCCTGAAAACATCATAGTGAGCAAAAAGTCAAAAACGTTTTCAAGTCTGATTTGGTCAAAACCAGTTTTATCCGGTATTAGACCTTCCCAGCAATGCCCCAAGACCCGCCAACTCACCCGCAAAGAAGTAGAACACCCCCACAAGTGCAGAGTCTTTCCTCATTGGGCGTAATCCAGCCCTCTGCTTTGAGGGAAATAGGAGTCTGGAGGAGGAGGATAGAGGAGCATGTTCTTGTGAAGTTGTGAATTTGAGGAATGCAGACTGCGGCACCTTCAAATCAATAAGCAAATAAGTGAAGACAGTTCTGCTGATGGGCTTGTTTTTGTGATTAGGTGATTAAAGTTTAATTATATTAACTGTGCAAAACAAAGAAAGACAGACACATAGGAATAAAAGTGAATAAGGACGAAAAAGAAAGTTATTGCTTCATTGGCTCATTTTCAGGGCTCGGTGTCAGGGAATAAGAGTTCGTCCTCATACTCTGCAAATTCAGGCAAGAGTAGGTCAGTGTCACCTTGACCTACCAGAGAAGAAATTCCCTCATCTAAGTTGCTGTCCTCCTCGTCTTCTTCCGGCGTGTATTCTCGTACTTTGTAATCTGGTGGTATGAGGTGCTGATTCATCTTGATCATTGTTAACCTCTCCACATTTTTGGGCGAGAGGCGGGTCCGTTTGCAAGTTACAATGCCACCGTCAGCACTGAAAACACGTTCAGAAGACACGCTTGCGAGTGGGCAAGACAAGTAGTTTATAGCCAGGTTGGAGATCTGTGCCCACAATTCTTTTTTCCCATGCCAATACGCCAATGGGTCAGCATTAACATAGACCTCTGTTGAGTCATTCAGATAGTCCTGCACCATCGACTGAAGGTTCTCCACGGTTCCTCCACTTTGCTTACTTTTTGCTGGGACCTTTTGAGAACCAAACCCAAGCTGAGTTAGCCAATCCTCTTCTTCACCCAATGTTACTGTTGTGTCTGGTGCAGATGATCCGGTTGCCGGTGTCTTTAACGGCTGAGAGGTCACTTCTGCCACAGCCACAGGTGCAGAAGTGGATTCTTTGGACTGGGGATGGCCTGCTGATGCTGATGTACTGCCTTTTCCTTCAATTTTCTGCCGTTCTCTTTCAAACCTCATGGCTGACAAGGCTAGCCAACGTTTGTACTTTGTAACATCTTCATCACCAAAAGGAAAGAATGCTCTGCCTGCCAGCGCCTTTTTGTAGCATGGATCCAGAATAGTAGCACAAATGTAATGCTGTTCTGAGTGGATCATTTGAAGACGTTCATCGCCAAGTAGGCGCTCTAATAATTTCTCCGCCAAAACAAAAGCTTCTGGCTTTTCTTCATCTTTTTGAAACATAGAAGACACCGCCTTCAGTTGGTGCTCCAGCATGCGCAACAATGGGATAGCTTTTCCCAAATTACAGTCCTCCCTGCTGACTGCACACGTGAAGACCTCAAAAGGACGAAGCATGTCTGTCAGGCTTTTAACTAGCTTCGATTGCGCCGCATATAGCCTCAGGTCCTTCTGAGCTGTACCCAGTGTTAAGAAATACTGATCGAGTACCGTAAACTGCTCATACAGACGCTCAAGCATGTAGAAGGTTGAGTTCCAACGTGTTGGCACCTCCTGGATGAGTGCTTTCACTGGCATTCGACGTTCATGTAGCAGGCCCCTCAGATGCTTCCGGGCCTTAAAAGAATGGCTGAAATGGTTGCACATTCTTCGGCAGGTGACCACTAACTGGCACACTGGACTGTCTTCTACACTCAAGAATTTTTTAACAACTAGGTTTATACAGTGCGCCAAACACGGCACTCTGAAATAGTTACCAAGATCCATGGCCTTAACTTCATTGGCACCATTATCCGTGGAAACATAACCAATCTTGCGTTTTTTGGGGGACAGCCAGTGAAAGACCTTTGTGTTAAACTCATTCAAAATGTTTTCTGCTGTATGACGTTTCTCCAAGCCAATCATGGCTAGTGTTGCATGTTTCCGAGCAGCTTTAAAAACTTGGTCCGGGTCAACACCTGCGTTTAGCTTTGCTTTAACCCCTGAAAAAGAGACCCAGTGTGCAGTGATGCACATGTAATCAGTGCCTGCGCCACTGGTCCACATGTCTGTTGTCAGATGTATGGTGTGAACAGCACTCTTCTGCAAAGCTGCCCCAATCACCTCCAGCACATCTTCATGTAGTGCTGGAACCGCAACTCTGGCAAAATAGAACCGGCTAGGAACCTTCCATTTAGGGCAGAGCGCTGCCACTAATTCTAGAAAACCAACCCCTTCTACAAAAGAAAAAGGGAGAAGGTCCAGAGCTAGCACTTTAGCCAGCTTAGTGTTATACAGATGCGTCAGTGGGTGGTTGCGTTCATATGGCGCTTCTGAAAACAACATGGTTCTAATGTTGGCTGGACCATTTTACGGGATGATGATGATGACTTCTTTGACCCAGTTACGCTTGCTGATGAACTTTTTCGCATTGGTGTCTCACTCTCTCCCACACTCTTAGTGTGGCTCACAGGGGGTGTGCTGACAGGGGTACTAGGTGTAAGTGAAGTGTTTGACGCTTCTTCCTCCTCGTCATCATCAGATGAAACATCAACGTTTTCTTGACTTGCAATTCGGGCTTCCTTGATCTCCTTTAGGTGCGCAAAACATTGGACAGCGTGCTGTCTCTTAAGATGACCTCTCTGGCCTCCTGTCCCATTGTTGGTACCAAGCTTACCACGTCTAACTGCAAGCATACAAATGCTACAAATGACTATGTTTTCCTTTTTTGGGCAAACACTAAAGAAGTCCCAAACTGCGGACTTGAAATGTCTGTGGGGGCCGGAGGAGGCAATACTGGGGGTGGTCATGCTGCTAATGCCAGATGAAGTGGAGGATGTGTATTGCCGAACTTTACTACGTTGTGCACTTTCACCACCACTAATTGAGGTTGAGGTGGATGGAGGTCCCTTCTGGCGAGGAAGAAATATGGAAGCGGTAGGTGGTGGTGTACTTGTTAACTCCAATGATTGTGGTGTTCCCATTGCCTCCTCGTCGACAACATCATCACGCTCAGGAGCTTTTCGGGCGAGGGTCAAAATGTCTGTTTGTTGCATGCCCGCTGAGGCTGGACTGAAGCCTATGATGACTGCGTCGTCGTCATGAGAGTCTTCATCAGCAGGAGTATACGCCACTTCTTGTTGAGCGTCATCACACTCCATAACTATGAGAGTTTCGACGACCTTCCTTTTACGCTTAGCTACCTTTGTCAGATCATGGTGTGCCTCACTCTCAGACGGCAGTGGTGGTTCCCAAGTTTGATCCATATCATCAGAAGGAGGTGGGCTTGAAGAAGATGTAGACACCATCCTTGATCTTTTCCTTGCTAGGGATGTGGAAGACAATGAATGATCATCAGGAGGAGTGGCTTCCTCAAATGATACCTCGGCTTGAATGTCGATTTCCTGATGTGCCCCTACTTCGGGAGGAACAACTATTGTGGGCACTTGTGCCCCTCCATGCACCTCAGCTTGTGCATCTCCTTGCGCTGCCTCTCCTTCCACATGTACTTGGGCTTGTACTTGCACATGTGGTTGTTGTTGCGGCTGTGGTTGTTCAACACTCGTCAGATGAGTTACAACAACCTGTGTTGATTGAGGGACATTGCTGCTACTTTCTTGCGATGAGCCAACATCACTGGTCGATGGTGATTGAACAACTAGACTAAGTGCCTCTGCAGCGCTCAAGGGCTTGGACTTAAGTTAGCGTGGTGGTGGTGGTGGTGGCACTGAGCCCAATGGAGCGGGGATGCTGCTCCCAGCTTGGTCCCCAGCAGATCCCGCTGCTGCAAGCGTACTTTTTTTTATTCCCAAAAAATGTGGCGTGCGGCACACCAGTCTCCTTGGTAACTTGCTTCTTCTACTCCTTACTGGCAACTTTCTTGCTGGAGGAGCTACGGGGAACTTTTTTGGGGCCATCTTCTTCAGAGGTCAGAACAGCAGGCCGCAGTTGCACGAGTTACAGAGTTGTTTGTGGCCAGACGTGACGTCGCGTGACGTTATGCTGCACACACACCGCTGCAGGACTTCTTCCTGGCACTGGTGGTTCTCTTGAGTCTTGTGCACCTAAAAGCAATGGAAGACAGAGGAACATCAGTTCAGTTATACACCCCAAAAACTCGAAAACCACATAAAAATCAGCACAATCCCATGCCATCCAAGCCCTCAATGATGTTTAAATTCAAGACACCCCACAGAAAGACTAGGCCCATGCACCACTCACTACCCCTGGGCATAATGGATGAAAGCTAGGCAAAATGGGTGCAGGCCTGAGAACACTGCCTGCATTAAAATGGCCCCTTGCCTCCCAGCACATGGCCAGGGCCTGCCTGTACCAGCACTCAAAATGGCCCCCACCCACATGGCCTGTCCCCATGAAAACCCAAAAAAATCAAAAAACACAGAAAAATCAGCACAATCCCATGCCATCCATGCCCTCCATGATGTTTAAATTCAAGACACCCCACAAAAAAGACTAGGCCCATGCACCACTCACTACCCCTGGGCATAATGGATGAAAGCTAGGCAAAATGAGTGCAGGCCTGAGAACACTGCCTGCATTCAAAATGGCCCCTTGCCTCCCAGCACATGGCCAGGGCCTGCCTGTACCAGCACTCAAAATGGCCCCCACCCACATGGCCAGTCCCCATGAACACCCCATAAAATCGAAAAACACAGAAAAATCAGCACAATCCCATGCCATCCATGCCCTCCATGATGTTTAAATTCAAGACACCCCACAGAAAGACTAGGCCCATGCACCACTCACTAGCCCTGGTCAAAAGGCCCCAACAACAGCCCAAAAACCGATAAAAACAGAGAAATCAGCACAATCCCATGCCATCCATGCCCTCCATGATGTTTAAATTCAAGACACCCCACAGAAAGACTAGGCCCATGCACCACTCACTAGCCCTGATCAAAAGGCCCCAACAACAGCCCAAAAATCGAAAAACACACAAAAATCACCACAATCTCATGCCATCCATGACCTCAATCATGTTTAAATTCAAGACACCCCACAGAAAGACTAGGCCCATGCACCCCTGAGTACCCCTGGGCATAATGGATGAAAGCATGGCAGACTGGGTGCAGGCCTATGGCACAACAAAGCACACTGCCTGGCTTCAAAATGGCCCCTAGACCCCCACCACATGGACAGGCCCGGCCTGCACCAATCCTCAAAATGGCCCCCACCCACATGGACAGGCCCATGAACACCCCAAAAAATCGAAAAAACACACAAAAATCACCACAATCCCATGCCATCCATGCCCTCAATGATGTTTAAATTCAAGACACCCCACAGAAAGACTAGGCCCATGCACCACTCACTAGCCCTGGTCAAAAGGCCCCAACAACAGCCCAAATATCGAAAAACACACAAAAATCACCACAATCCCATGCCATCCATGCCCTCAAGGATGTTTAAATTCAAGACACCCCACAGAAAGACTAGGCCCATGCACCACTCACTACCCCTGGGCAAAAGGCCCCAACAACAGCCCAAAAATCGAAAATTCCAAAATTGTAGTTGCAGCAACTGTAATGCCCCAAACAAACTTACTTGTGAAATTTCTAATCCAAAAGTGATCCAAAGAAAGTCAAAAAGGCCTCAAATCCAAATATCCAGCAGCATCCATAAAAAGTAATCCTTCCAGGTCAAGAGCCGAATGAAAGTGACCAGCACATGAAGAAAGCACTGGGAGGAGCCTGCTGGACAGGAACAGGAAGTTGGAGACTGTGGGGCACTTCCTTCCTCCCACCCCCCACCCCCAAAAAATGGACTCCTTGCAAAAAAAAGTGCAGGCAAATGTCAACCTGAGGAGTTATTCTGATAAAAATCATCATTTTCAGAAGGGTTATGCTGCTTGCTGGTGGATTTCTTGTGCAGAATTGCAAATTCTGTATTTCGCGAGTGCGAGATTGTTGCTGCCCGCCGCATCTACGCGTTCGCAATTGCGAACTCTCGCGATGCGTGCTGTGCAAGGTGCCAAGCCGCAATTACGTAATCGTGGTCGCCAAACTCCCGCGGGATCCCGCAGCAAGATCCAAAATGGCGCAGCACTCGCAAAATATCGAGAAAAACAACTCGGCAAACGCTGAATGACGGTAAGTGAACGCCGCACGCCACAATATTGTATCACCAAGCAAAAAAATCCGCTGCCTGCGAATTTGCGGAATTTCGGCAAATTTGCGAGAGTTCGCGGATTGCGAATTTACAGAAAATCCGCAAAATCCGCGAGCGGAACGGATTTTACGCCCATGGTAAGCCTGTACTCTGGTGCGTGAAGCCGAGGTTGGGTATTTAAACTGTGATGCGAGAACTACATCTTTCTTTGCCCACCACTGTGTTGCCGAGTATGCTACTGTGGGTACATGTACATGCAAACATATGATGTACTAATAATTTCTAAAATATCAAGTTTGTTTCTTATAATTATATTCAGCAATTATCAGCTTCCTTTCTCCTTTATAGCTGTGGCTACAGGCAGCTTTAGCTGTGTGGCTGTGCTTGTTTTATCAACATAAAACTGTGCAGAGAGAGTAGACTTTCGGTAAGCCCCTTGAGAACCTTTGCTTCTTTGGGTGAGTCCCTTGAGCCATTGTTTGTTTGTTTGATATACCTTCATATTTTTGATCAGCCCAGGTCATTCTGCAGATGTTTACGGCAGTGATTGGTGAAGGACTCTCTCTCTAAGACAAGGTTCTCCAAAGTCGGTCCTGGAGGGCTTGATCAATGCCAGTTTTTAGCAGATTCCCATTTAGATAAATGCAGTTATCTTATCAATCTGGCATGGATCTGACCCTGTAGGGCGGACTTTCGAGAACCCTGTTATAAAACAACAGTAACCTGCAGCACCACAGACATGCTCTCTTGCCACATGAAGATAATGTGCACTTCCACCTTTCATGAAACTACTATGTAGGTGGAGGCGCAAAGGTCAGGCACACAGCTGTGTCCCTACACACACGTTTCCATTGACGTTCACAGCACTTGGTCTTCTCCACTGGTGAGACCACTTGAGCTAATACCTGTCATGTAGCAGGTCATGCCTTTCTGGAAAAACTCTACTGCAAAGAGGTATATGCTGCTGTGTGGTTATCCCATGTGCAGTTTAGCATGGAGGCATATGAAACCAGTGGCATTAGAAATTAGATCTTACCAAATAAAGAGCTTTGCTCACCTCTTACTTTAATACTCTGCCTCTTAGGCCATCTCTCAACAATCACTCCAGCTGACACTAGTGCCTGCTCTGACGTGGCTCCACTGTGCCGGGGAGCTGCAGAGAACAGAGAACTCTAGTGACAGGAATGACATTGGATGCGAGGTGGAAGACAGTGTAAGCTCATGGATCTTCAGGTGTCTCTGCTGTTGTGTCCTGTGTTTGTGCGTACGAGGCCTCTCTAGTGGTCCTCAGCAGACTCCTCATAAAGATGTGAAAACCAGAGTTCTGTATGTGGCATGGTCTGTTACCAGCTTGTGGGCTGGGGAGGATGCTACAACTGGTGAGGAGATAGGACATACTTGCCCCCAAGGATACAATACTGGTCTCCCTGAGAGTTTTCCATGGTCCAGAAAACTGCTTGTGCATGCCACGTGCTCACCAGAAGCAGTCTACAGTTGGTGTAAGTGAGGTCAAAGCACACCTCCAGCTTTTGGGAGCTCTCAAAGAAGATGAAGGCTCTGTGGAGGATCCCCACCAGTAAGCTCTCCAGAAGTCTACTGCCAAGTCCGAAAAAATAAATACTGCACCACAGCATATCCCAGAGCCAGCACCAATACAAAGCAGAAACACTAAAGACAGTGGCAACCAGGTATGTAGAAGTGCTAAAGTAAGTGACAGCCGGGTGCAGAAAAGTGCTAAAGGCAAAGATGACCAGGCACAGAGAAATTCTAAAGGCAGCGACAGCCATGTGCAAGAAACCACTAGAGGCAGAGACATCTAGGTACAAAAAGTACAACTGAACTCACTGGAGTGAACCCGATGTCCAATCGAGACTTAGTCGGGGGGCGGCGACCTCAAAGTAGAACATGGCATCCGCAATAATTCAAGCATAAGCATGGGGTTGTGCTTACGAAGAAGTTGGTCTCTGCAGAAGCGACCACTGAGGTGGCTGGTGGCACCCAGCACAACTCAAAAGGTCAACCTTTGAAGCTGTCCAATGGCTGTTGAAAAGAACGCCAAATATGGCGCCACCACATTCCTGAAACCACCACCTCCAATCGATACCACCAAGAAGCAGAATATTGGCGCCAGATGGACTGTCTGCATAGATGCTATAAAAAAAGCAGATGACAAAAAGAAAATCAAATAATTAAAGAACCTTGCAGATCATAGAGTAAAAGAGGTGATAAAGAAGATTTCACAAGCTGATGAAGTATCATACTGTCAAATCAAGACGTTAGAAGCCAAGTTCAATCAAATGCCAAATGTCAACTGTGAAAGGTACATCTTCAACCAAGCTAGATAGCAACCTGGTGAGATGATGGATAAGTTTTTTGAGAGACTTGATACACTCATAAAGCACTGCAAGGTAGGTGCATTTTATGATGAAGAGGCCATGCATGTTAGAGTTATTGATGGTTGCCTCTTCAATTCATACGACAATCCATGCTGAGAGAAACGCTTGGTTTAAAGTAAGTGCTCATGACTGCAAAAGTGAAGGAACATGCTGACTGTCTGGCTACTGATATGGAAGCAGGAACACATCACAATGAATAAGCATTGAGTATGAAAAGTAAACAGAAACACAAGGCAGAGGCCCACAGAGTGATGCCTCAGAAGAAAAAGAAATTGTGTTACCGTTATGCTTTATCCTTTCCACATGAAGATGAATGTCCCGCTATCGGACAGATATAGAAAGGAAAACAGCCAATGGTGAAACATAGACCTTGGCTTTTGCAGATGACATTGCAATAGTCACTGCCGATCCAGAGGAAACACTAAAACAAATGGAAGAAGAAGCGAAAAAGTTTGGCGATATATCAGGGTATAAATTGAACAAAACCAAAACCCAGATTGTAATCAATAGTCAAATCAATTTTTCTGACGACAGGGTGGTAGAGAATGCATTATATCTTGGTGTCAATATCACCTCCAATCTAAACAATTTAGTAAGTCTCAATTTGAACACACTTCTTAAAAAGACTGAGAAAAGTTTAAATAGCCTGCATAACTTATATTTATCTATCATAGGAAGATGCAATCTTATTAAAATGCTATTCCTTCCGAAATTTCTATACTTTTTTCGGACCATCTGTTTAAATTTTGACCCATCAATATTTAAAGATATGGATAATATATTCTCTCGTTTTATCTGGGGATATGGAAGAACACGTAGAGCTCAAAAATATATTATCCTACTAAGGGAAAGAGGGGGTCTGGCGCTTCCCAACCTTAAAATCTATTGGTGGGCAACCATCCTTAAATACAGTAGAGCTCTCTTAACCCCCAGGCAAGAGCCCAATATAGATATGTTAGTCCCAACCCCACAGGAACTCATTCTAGGCAGAGAGACAAGTGATCATTTGTGGAGGTTAACATATGACTGTCATTTCAAAAAGGTCCGCTTTAAAACACTTAAAGGTATTTATATTGTTTGGAATCATGTGCGAAAACTCTTGGGACTCGGTAGGTTCTCCCACTATACCACCCTAGTTAGAAATTCCAATCTCCCTGAGATCTTTACAGATTATTGTATGGCACGATGGGTAAGATCGGGAATCACACAGATTGGCTCGTTATATGACAGTACGGGCTTCTGCTCATTCGAATCCCTAAAAACTAAATTTGGGCTAGAATCGCGTGACTTTTTAAAATATTTGCAAGTTAGGGATTTTATTGCAAAAAAAGGGGGTGGCAGTAGGGCCATGAATAAAATTCCAGCAATCGAAACAGTGGTGCGCACTAATAGTGTTAAAATTGGTGAAATTTATAGAGATTTAGTTGTAAGTCTCCCAGATGATTTAGACAAGCATATCCATTATTGGCAAAACAAATTAGAATTAACAGAACCCCTTACGCGAAATGCTCTAGAAATCTCAAATTGCTTATTAATGTCAACCAAACTTCAAGCTCAATTTTACAAGACGTTTTTTCAACTTTATTATACACCAGCTAGAATATCCAAATGGAGTATCGGTAAAGGCACATTATGTCCTCGATGTGCTCAGCCCGAAGCAGATTTGGTTCACATGGTAGCTACATGTCAAACCCTAAATACTATCAGACAAGATATATCAAGGTTTTTGTCAGGAATATTTGAGAGTAATATTGAGATCACCACTGCGCAAATTCTACTGGGGGTGGATAGGAACGTTAGATCCGCCATCATGCAGGGATTACTGTTTATCTCAATGGCGGTACTTCGAATCTGCTTAACATCTGCATGGTTGGACCTGTACCCGCCTACATTCCAGCAATGGCGGGCACGATTCCTTTCTACCTATAGCCTGGAAATAGCCATATACAAACATAAGGGCCTTAAAAAGAAAAAAAAAAGGGTTAGAAATATGGTATCCCGTTACACAATGGATCGAGAGATCAGACTCGTAATGCTGATTAATTGCGTGTATATGAAAGGATTTTCTTTGTATGGTTTTGCACTTATCTGTTGTGTGTCTCGCTTAATATTTGCATAACACCTAATTTAAAATATTTCTGTTTATATTCATTGCCTGTTTGTGTGGGGTTGTTTTTATAATTGGGTGGGATGGGTGGAAAGAATGATCAAAAATTATCAATAAAGAATCATAAAAAAAAAAGAAAGGAGGCGGGAAAGAAAACCATTTCATATTGGTTTGCAAATCAAAAGAGAAACTATATGTGCCACAGAGAGATGAGAAGATGGACTTAAGCAAACTTCCAGAAGAACTCTAACCACTCCCACATGGCCAATCTGTAACATTAAATTAGGCATGTGGAAATTGAGTTAATTTTTATCAAATTAATCTTCTAAAGGTTGGTTAACGTCATCATCATTTGAATGTGCCATGATGGTGCCAGTCGCAGACTGATATGCACATGTAGGATTGGCCGTTTGCAAAGAAAAGCACAAATCTAAAAAGATACACCACACGAAGCAAGAAAGTTAATTTGGACATTGTCCTAAGATTACGTTCAATGGGAATGGTTGCCCTTTATTATTGAAAGTGGTGCATCGATAAACATCATACCGGCAGAAAAGTACAAAGAACCGCCTCTGATACCACTTCTCACACCGTCAAGAAAAAAGGTGTACACCTCGGAAGCTTCTACACCCTGACAGAGTCAAGGATCTTTTGCAGCGACAATAAGCACAAGAAAATGACAGTGCAAGCACCAATTCATGTCCTCCGGGGTACGTTGTAGAGTGCATGCTCATTTAGTTTCATTACTGCTGTTGAAATGAGACTGATCTCATTAACTACAACTTGAATGCCCATTCTGAAATAGTGAGTCACTTCCCCACATTGTTTCTTGGGCTTGGGAAACTCAAGACAATGCAAGTGCAGCTTTACATTAAGACATTCTTCTTGTTGCACTGCGACGCTGTCAAATTGCTTTCACTTACAGAAAATCATTGAGAAAGAACTAGAAACATTAGTAGAGCATGACATTATCGAGCGCTCCATTGGCCCAATGTGTGGGTTTCAAAGATCGTGGCAGTGTCAAAAATGGACAGTAGAGGTTCAGTGCACTTTTTTGTTGATTTGTGACAGGCCAACAAAGCAATTGTAGATAAGTATGATCTGCTTCTTAAGTTTATCCCCTCTTTTTGCTTGATGTGATGCCGATTTTGACTAGTCTGACTGGGATCCTGCTAATCAGGACCCCAGTCTATCTGGTTTCTCCCTAAACTGCTGTGTTCAGTACCTAGGTACATCCCAGATTGGATACTGGGGTACCCTCTTCAGTCCATAGTATATGGTACCCATGTACCCAGGGCATAGGTACCCCAGAGGTCTCCCATGGGCTGAAGCATGCATTATGTTACTCATGAGAGACCATTCAAAATGGAACCACAGGCCTGCCATTGCAGCCTGTGTAAGTTGGTCCATGTGCCACTTACTAAAGATGTAGGTTTACTATACCTAAGAGTCACTGTACTTAAAACCTATGTCACCTATCTAGCAGGCATTTACAATCCTGAGAGCAGGGTGCTTGGTTCTAAGAGAGAGGGTGCCCCTGCATGAGCAGGACACCCCTGCAGCCTCCGGAGTCCATTCTCCAGGGTTGTCAGTGAAGCAGCCATATACTATTTAGAGGGGCATCGCATGACCGCACGAAGACCATCTCGAAAATGGCTGCAACTAATCATATCATATTTGGTATGAAACATGGTTCCAGCCGACACAGACACATTTCAGCCCTCCTGCTGCTGCTGAGCCAAGCTCGAACAGAGGAAGGCAGAACAATAGGCATCCTGTCACAGGGAGATGTGACCACCTCCCAGAAAGGATTTTGTGTATTAGGGTTGGCTGGGTGTGCTTGCCCGGGCCTGAAGGTATGCTTGAGAGGCACATTTGGTGTCCCTGTGGATAGTCCTGGGAGCTGTTGACTATTGCTCTGGGGAAAAACTGGACAAAGGACATGAGAGTAACCCCCCCTGTCCAGACCCTCCCCTGGGAGGGTCCCCTGAATCTTCCAAACCATTTACTTAGGGTACTTAAGGGCTTACCTGGGTGTAGGTCTCTAGATTAGTTGTGGACATGATTCAGAACTGAAACCACTGCACTTCTACCATGTGGGCACACTGGATATTACTGGACTTCATTTGGGCCTTACTTCATCTCCCTATCAGTCTGCTGCATTCTGTGTGCCTGTGCACCATACAGGATCCGTGCAGTAACTGTGGAGCATCCAAGACACTTGAAGATAATCTCCCTTGAAGTGAAGGAGTCACTTCCCTGCATTCACAGGCACCTCATCGCTGCTGATCAATCTGCTGATCCCGAGCTCCTGTGGACTTCAAAGGGTTCAACAACAGAGGTGGTGATTATCTACTTCTCCTGAGGCCCGAGCTGCCCGCTCACCAAATCTGAGGTCAGAATCCCTCATGGGGGCTGCATTAAATCAAACCCCTGTGCACTGCATACTTTTGCAAGTGCATATGCTTGTTGGCAATTCTGCGACAAGTGCATGGGGCTCCGAGTAGCCCCAACCTCTGGCAACTTTTTCCACCAAGATCGTGAGCCTCATCACCTTGTGGGCACTGTGTCCTGCTACTTTTGGTGATGTGCTTGAGGTCCTCTCGCAATCCCTGTGCCTCCAGCCTGTGGGTCCAATTGAGGATCATCTGTGTTTCCTTGGGGCTCTCCTGAGTGCTCGGGCCTGCCTTGACTCAGCTGCTTGTGGTGAGTCTCCTGGACCTTGCTGGTCCCAACTGTGCACCTTCTTGACTTCCTGCATGGGTTGCATTTGCCAAGGCTTGATGGTGCTCCCGCCAAACACCGACCCCTCAGCACTCAACATCATTTGTGGGACAGCTCATATTTCTGGTCCTGGTCATCCTCAGCATCGCCTGTTCCTCGCAGCTGCAGAGTCAAGGTCACCGCCATCCTTCCTGAAGCACCCAACATTGGAGGGCATTCCTCTTTTAAGTCTCCTGGTCACCCCAGCGTGACATATACTCTGTCCCCTCTGTTTTCAGGTACTCCTCTTCCAGAATCCATGTTTGGATTCCTCCGTACAGTTTCTCCTCTTCCAGCAGTGGCACTTTCCTGAAACCCTCCATTGGGTTTGACGGCGGTTTCCAACTCCACTTCACACCTGTGCACCAGGTACCCTTGGGATAGGTAACTTGGGTACCAAGGTATCCACGGGTGGGGTGGCTCTCCAACCTTCTGTCTTCCACAGGGTTTCTTCTGGCTCTACTGGGATGGATCCCTAATCTTTAAAAATCCAACTGCGACTTGTATAGTGCACGCTGTTGTGTTCACACACTGCAAACGCTCTCCGCGGGGTCCCTATCTTCTCAGCTTGGGTGGTCTGTGGTTCCCCAGCAATTCTGCGTCCTCTTGACATTGTCCTGACTTGAGTTGTGTTTCTTATATCACTCTCTTAGTATATGGTCTGGTCCCCCCGTACTCACTGTGTATTAGTGGGATTTACTGTGATTTCTTTGCTTAAGTATTATGTGATTTGTGTCCCTCTCCATGTCGGAGATTCTGTAACGTACTAGACAGTGTTCTATAATAAATACATATTTTTATACATACTTTGCGTGGTTCTTTTTCATTTAAGCAATACTATAAGATTGCATTCTGGTAAAACCAGCTGCTTTACACTCCTTCAAGACTAAGCCTGAAGGCTGCTCTCCACAGCTACCACTTGGATAGCTTTCTAAGTTTGTCTGAGACCTCTTAAATCACCAAAAGGGTTGTCTGGACTGGTGCAAGGTGCCCACTTACATTAGTGGACATCATATACCAGGCCAGCTTCTCACAGCAATCAAAAGAGAAATACATCAAAGTCAACACATTTTGGACATAATTATGCAGTTGAATGGCGCCTACGTTTTCTACCACCTTGATTTGAACAAAGACAACCATCAACTTGACCTGGAAGAAAACTGTAGGTACATTACTACTTTTTCAACTCATGTTGGTTTGTTCAGATACAAAAGACTCAGTTTTGGTGTGCTGTCAGCTGTAGAAATCTTTCAAGATGTCACTCTTTGAATAATTTAGCCTGTCACATATACTTTTAACTACAGCGATGATATACTGGTGTTTGGGGCTATACGAAAGGAACATGATAATCCACTCACACAAGTATGCCATCTGCTTCCTGATGGAGGTCTCACATTAAATGCACAGAAGAGTGAGTTTCACAAAAACAAACACTTTTTGGGGCAATTGCTCTGAGGACGGAATGATTCCTGGCCCGAAAAGGTATAAGCATTGTAGTCCACTTGCCCTCCAGAAGATGTGACCATGCAATGCTACAATCCTTCTTAGACTTAGCCAGCTACTGGTCCAGGTACATTCATGATTTTGCCACTTTGAGTGCCTCTCTAAGAGAACTAACAAAGTAAGATATTGCCTTTGAATGGTCATCTGAATGTGAACAAAGTTTAAAGAAACTAAAACAGACAAATGAAAATGCAGCTGAAATGGCTCACTTGGATTCAAAATTGCATACAGCGATTGTGGTAGATGAAAGCCAGGTGTGGTTGGGCATGATCCTTCCCCAGCACAATGGACAGCCCGAATCTCAGAGAAACATTGTGACCTATGCTAGCCGGAGTCTATCGCAGACCTAATGTGCTTATTCTCAACCTGAGAAAGAAAGCTTAGCTGTAGTATGGGCATATGAACACTTCTTTGTGTTTCTGTACGGAAAGCATTTCACCCTTTCACAGATCATCAGTCGTTGCTCACCATTTTCAGAAGTCCAAAAACCAAGATGTCCCCTAGCAGCGAAAGGTTGGGTTTGTGTCTGCAAAAGTATGATTACATTATTGTGCAAAAACTGGGGAAGGACTAACCACCTACCGACTGTTTTTCACGAGTGCCGCTACAGCTTCATAGTACAATGTCCAAAGCGGCTGACACCTGAAACAATTTCATAGTAAACTCATGTGTACCTACAGCTCTTTCCATTGAACAGATTCTAGCAGCTACTAATACTGAAAAAGACATACTTTAGCTCAAAGAAATCATTACAACTCAATCATGGAGGAAACATACTCAACCTCTTACAGACGATGTTGAGTACCAGAAGTTCAAGAATGTACAGGAAGAACTTCCTGTTACACATGATGGTGTCAAACTAAGAGGGCAAGAATAGCTATCCCTTAAGCCTGATGCAACTAGTTATTGAACTGGCACCAGAAGGACATTGCGGCATTGCCACCACTAAAAGAGCCCTCAAGGATCAAGTGTAGTTCCCTCGCCTTGCTGAATAAGTTGAAAGGGAACTGAAAGCTTGTCATCTCTGCAACTGTTAGTCTCCCAAAACGACTCAGCACCTGCTGAATATGCCTGATCCCCATAAGCAGGCATGGGAGAGGATGCAGTTGACTTCTTCCAACCTCTCAATAATGGACATAAGCTCATGGTAGTTGTCGATGAGTACTCATGTTTTCCCCTAGTAGAAGACTTATCATCAACCACACACGACAAATCCATTGAGAGGCTAGATTACATTTTCACAGCATGGGGTGTTCTTTCCATCCTCAAATCGGACAAAGGTCCACCCTTAAATAACAGAGAGTTCAAAGACTTTCTTAATTGTTTGAGTATCAAACACTCAAAAAGTACACCACTTTGGCCACAGGCAGATGGCATTGTTTAACTATTTATGAGTAATTTGAATAGGGTGGTTTAGTGTACTGTGCTGGAAGAGATCGACCTCAAGTCAGCTTCATGTCCAGCCCTCCATGCCTACAGTTCCACTCCTCAATCTGCAACACAAGAAAGTCATGTAATCTTGCTGTTCAGGAGAGTGCTTGGAAGGAATATGCCACAATGGACCACAAGTCGGTCAACAGACCCTGACGAGATTTGTGTCTCTGACACCTCTCACAAATGCAAAATGAAGGCTTACGCCACTAGGCACTGAGGCATTTGAGACACGGTCTTCGAGAAAGGAGACCGATTTTGTCAAGCAAAAGCAGACACACAGGACTGACGGTCCATTTGATGCTGAACAGATAAGAGTTGTGGCAAGCAAAGAACATATGGTAACGGCCCAACAACCTTGAAAATCTAAAACCAGAGACTAGTCACACATTAAGTATTTGCCTAGATGTTCGTCGGCTCCATGCCTCATGTCTGAGGCAAGTCTACCTGAGTGCCCAAGTCAAGCATCCAAATCTTCTCCAGAGATGCCAGATGAAGGCATCCCTCCTCTTCTTCATACAACTAGATCTGAGAGACTGGTACGAGCACCTTGACGGCTCATCAAGGAGTTTTAATGTGTATATGGGTATATATTTGTTCATACTTTTATTTAACAAAGGGGGGATTTAATGTTCTGTGTTTGTACGTACAAAGCCTTTAGTGGTCCTCAGCAGACTCCTTACAAGTATTGTGTAACCTGGGGGGTGTGGTTAAAAAAGTTTGTGATGCAGTGTGTTCAGTTGACGGTTGCATGCTGAAGAATAAAGACATGCAAACCAGAGTTCCTTGTGTAGCGAGGTTTGTTACCTGTTCCCGGGCTGGAGAGGATGCTACATCTGCTATCAATTAAATGGTTTTTCACATTGCAGCCTTAACCAGACCCGAGGATTTTGTGATTTCGCAATTTGCAAAACAATCACAAAATCAACACTTTTGTAAAAATGTCACGATTTTTACAAAAGTGCCCGCGAAATATGCAAAAAGAATACAAAAGAAACTGCTGTTCATCCTCTCTTTACTGCCTTTGAGCTGCCACTGAGCCAATAAAGGGAGGGTGAGCAATAGGAAGGCAGCAGAGGTGAATAATTCCTTTGTCTCCTGCCTATGAAATGCACCTTGCTCCTCCTGAGCAATTACATTGCAGGCCGCCTCACACCTTTGTGTGCCTCCTGCCAACCCTGCAGGCCATTTCAAGCACAAGTCTGTAGTAATTTTGTGGCGGGCACATATTTTGCTCACCACAAAAATACTGCAACTTTTGAGGTTTTGGACTGCAAATGTAGCTTTTTTTTGGTCACGAAAATTGCCACTTAAAGTCGCAAAATCCTAGGGGTCTGCTTAACAACGCACATGCAGGCCTGGCATATGTATGGCTGCTAGGTTTGGGGGAAGGGTGTTTCTACGTTGGAGCAGGGTTCTGTGGTAATGTCTGCCTGTATGTATGTATTCATGTATCTTTGTATACTTGTGGTATTTTTATAGAACAAACCTAGCAAAAAGGCACTAGAGTGCTGCACAGGGTCAAAGATAAGCATAACGTCACTGAGAGATAGGACAGGTAGCTGGCCTGTGGACTGTAAGTGCATTGTGATGTAGTTTTCTTTTAACCCCTCGATGCTCATGACGGAACGGTTCTGTCATGAGCGTCGGTTGGCCTGTGCTCATGACGGAACCGTTTCGTCATGAGCCCGTTGGCTCATTAGAACCTTCAGCACAACGCGAAAATTTGTGCCGCGCTGAAGTTGTTAAGAGGTGCATCTTCAACTCATTCTTAAATTAAAGCAGCATTGGGGTGGTCCTGCAAGACACATGCAAGTTGTTCCAGATACTGGGTGCATAGATGGAAAAGGCCTGCTGTCTTGTTTGTTTGTCTTTTACACTTTTTAGTTTTCAGCCTAATGGTCACCTGGCTGTGGGTGTGACAAGAACCACCAGAGATCATGAGCTTGGCTGCAAGATAAGACAGATTGCTGGACGTGATGGCTTTGTAAATAATGCAGCTTTTTTTAAAGATGCTGTGTGCCACAAGGGGAGCCAATGGAGTTCCTTCATGATGGTGGTGATGCAATCGTATTTTTTCAAGAGCTGGATGAGCATTCTGTGGAGTGCTGGATGACCATATTGGGTGTCAGTGCAAATCCTGGGAGGACATGGAGCAGGGCATTATCATCATCAAGATGTGAGATTAGGAGGGCTTCAAGAGCAGTTCTAAATCAATTTTCTAGAAGAAATGGTTTCCTTTTCTTAGAGAGAACTTGTACATGGCTATCTTTTTCTTAGTGATCAGTTCCCTGAGGGTGAGATTTGTGTCCAGGACGAATCTAAGTTTCTAAGTATTCAGTGAAAGTTGGGATAGGACGCTGTCAAAGTTTGTATCATTTAGCCATGTTTGTACTGTTTCTTGTTTGTTGTTCTTGACAAATAACAGGACTTCTGTCTTGGTGGAGTTTAGCTTCAGGTGGGCGCTGGACATACAGGTTCGATATGCAGGTGGTAAGGCATTGGATGTATAAAGCAGAGAAGACTTTGAAAAGTTGTGCATCATCAGCATAATGGGGAATCCTGATGCTGTTATCTATGTGTATTATAAACAAAGCAAGATGCCAGTGCTGCGTCAAACTTTAACAGATTTCAGTGCACAATGACTTGAAACAATTGTAGCACAACAAAAAATGTTTTGGACTGAATCAATCTTTTTTATTTTGATTGCATATTAGAAAACAGTTTTAGGAAAAAGAAATTAATTTAGTCTATGGAGCAATAGTAAAACGGGGGGGTAAAGAGAGGGGAAAATTTCATTATTTATTTTACAACCTACCCTAAGAACTTTGGCAAGAACGGTGGGAGAAAACAAAAAGAGTCTTAAGGGTGTGTATCAAGAGTTCAACACACAGTCGCCTTCCTGCATTCGCTCTGTGAAACTTTCATACCATACTTGTACAGCGTCCAATCATACGAAAAAGTAGTCCAAACATAAAGTGAAAACAAAATAATAAAAGTGGAGAAAATGGATGGAGTGCCTCACCTAGATTCAACAGAACCTATAATTATTGTACGAGGTGGGGTACTGTTTTTTAAAAAAAATTATTTGACACAATAATGCATTAGTCCTCAAACAACAGGCCATCCGACAATTAAAACAATATTTTAATTTTCATAGGAAAACAAAACAATAAAGATTGGCCATTAACAACAAAGGGTCGACGCGTTTCGAAGCCCCTCAATTCCGGAGGTTCTCTTCAGGACCATAAGGGATCAGTCCTGTAAAAGATAAAACAGCAGTCCTTACTACCCTGTTTTTTCGAACAACCTTCTACCTTTGTACGGACCAGTACACTCAAACATTATTACCTCGTTTCCTTAAAAGTGATGGAGAAATCCTTCCTTCTAAACAAGGCACCATATGATGGCTCTCTTCCAGATGGAGTATCACATCACCTGTTCCGTGAGGAATACTGAACAACATGTAATATTCTAATTGCACTCTTGCATGTGATACGCTGAAAAATAAAAGTTTTTCAAAATACCTCCCGGTTTTGATGACCGTATCTCACTGCCAATTTGAGTATTTGATTATTTCTTGTCATCATCCGTTTTCTGTTGGAAAGAATGGTGGGGCAACATAAGTGACATTGAACCGTTTTTTATGCCAAGACTTAATGCAGTCGATACTGTTTCCGAACTGCCACATATGTTGAATAATTGCACTATGCCGCTCGTGTTGTCTCGTAGTTCACAGCGCGCTATCAGGGGGGGTTATCATGAGCGTTTGGTTGCTCTTGCACTAATTTATTAGCCAAATGACATTCGTCTGACCTTGTCAGCTCACTTGTCAGTTCCGAATATAATTACTCATTTGTTGACGGCTCGCCACTCGATTAACAGTTTACTGCTCGCTTGGTTCGGTCTCATAAAATGCTAAGCCTTTGCCTAAACAATCGTGGAAGCACCATTGCCAGTTGTATTGTCAGTCGTGCTCACATATCTTTTTTTGGTCGTGTTCCTCTCCTAGTCTGGCGTCTCTGGTACGTGGTCGCTCCAAAGCTGAATGGTCTGGGCGTCGCTGTGTTTTTGACGGCATTGCGCCGCTCAGCATTCTAGGGGATGTAGTTGTTTGGTGCGGTCCGAGAGTACATGGGTTTTTTACGAAGAAAACTTTAGACATATTAGGTCTCATAAGGGCTATAATAAAGTAGATAAGCGGGATGTGTTGGCAAATTGCAGTGGTATATCAGGGTCTAGAGGACCATGTCTATGAAGAAGGCGTCTCTGGTGCCCTATAGACGTAATCTGACTTCAGCTGGGCAAAAGAATTTGATATGGTGTCACAAAAACATGGTGTCTGCGCACTCCACTCTTAGAGATGGTATCATTCAGACGTTTCGTTTAATCCTGTCACTGCGGAATTATATTTCAGGATCAAAGTCGCCTCTCTTGATGACATTTTTTCTTCCAGGTCACCTCCTCTGGCGTCTGGTTCAATCTTGGAAATGACCGTCCATTTGACATCATTTTCCGTGTGTGAGTGGTCAATCCAATGTTGGACCAGTGGTGCTGTCAGAGTGTTTTTTATAATTCGCGATCTATGTTGGATGATTCGCTGTCTTACCTCTTGGCTAGTTTTACCTATGTACAACTTTTTACAAGGGCATAAGATGCCATAAATGACATATTTCGTCTTGCAGTTTGTAAATTTTGTGTGTCTCCACGATATTCCATTGTGTTGGAACAAATCGCCTTCCATGGTCAGGGGACAGCATACGCATGTCCCACATTGATGGTGGCCTGTGATGGGCGGTAGATTCATGTATTCTCTGAGAGAGGGGGTCTTTGTTTTTGGCATTGCCGCTCTCACTATGTGATTTGCTATGCTCTTGTCCTTTCTGAACGAAAAAAGGGGTAATTCTTCTAGTTTTGCATCCAGCTCTTTAACAAGATGCCAATGTTGACAGATCTGTTTTTTTAGCCAGTTTGATGTGGGGCAAAATGTCGACACATAAACTATCCGATTTTGGTTGTTTCTTGCTCTCTTCGTGAGTAGTGTTTCTTTCGGTCTTATCTGTGTGTAGAGCACCAAATGGCCCCATGTAGAGGTTGACGATTGCAGAGAGGAGTATGGAACCCCAGAAAACTCTGCAGGTGATAGGGATCTTGTGGGACCTGGTGGGGCCCATATGAACAAACTGGTTTCAGTTGGAGAGTTAAGAGGTGAACCGATGCAGAAAATGGCTGGTGAATCTCATTTTGTTGGACTTTACATATGGGATCTTGATTACTATAGTGCTCAAGGAGGAATTGTTCTAAGTTTATGTTGTACCCACCTGTGTGTATATATGTGGGGTTGTTAGGGCGCCAACCTCTCCCCCTTTTGAAGCACTGCTTTTTATACATTGAATGGTTACTTTAGCCCAAATTGTTAGCTGTGCGCCCTAATCTAAACTTGGTTACCTAGAGTTTTTGTGCAGAGATTCTTTAACTGAAGAAGATTTCGATGGCAACCTCACACAATGGATCACCAACTGCGCCGACGACCTCGCTCCACTGAAGAACCCCCCAGGCAAGACAGGCAACAGGAAAACACCATGGTTCACTGTTGCCCTCAAAGAATCAAAGAAATCCTGCCGGACCCTCGAAAAAACCTGGCGCCATGGTCGGACTTCAGAAAACATGAGAGCCCTCAAAACGCCACCCGCGAACACCACTAGCTGATCCGCACCACCAAAAGGACATCGCTCAAAGAGCGACTAGACAAGAACACCTACAACAGCAAGGAACTCTTCAGCATCGTCAAAGACCTCTCCAACCCCAGCGCCAGCAACAACGACATCACGCCGTCACAAGACCTCTGCAACTCCCTCGCCACGTTCTTCCACCGTAAGATCGCAGACATACACAACAGCTTTGGACCCCAGATTCCGCTTCCAGTCTCAGAACCATCGACCCCTACCACCACCCTCATCACATGGACACCCATCAGTACTGAAGACAACACCCACGTCATGAACACCATCAACTCCGGCTCCCCCTCCGACCCATGCCCCAATCACATCTTCAACAAAGACAACAGCATCATCGCACCCCACCTTCGGAATGTCATAAACAGCTCCTTCACATCAGCCACCTTCCCGGAGAGCTGGAAGCATGCAGAGATCAACGCCCTACTAAAGAAACCCACGGCAGATCCCAAAGACCTCAAGAACTTCCGCCCCATCTCTCTTCTTCCCTTCCAGGCCAAAGTCATCGAGAAGACCGTCAATAAACAGCTGACTGCTTTCCTCGAGACAAACAACTCGCTCGACCCCTCCTAGTCCGGATTTCGAGTAAACCACAGCACCGAAACCGCTCTCATCGCAGCCACCGATGACATCAGGACCATGATGGACAATGGAGAAACAACCGCCCTCATTCTCCTAGACCTCTTGGCAGCTTTTTGACACCGTATGCCATCGCACCCTAATAACCCGACTCTTCCACACTGGGGTCCAAGGAAAGGCCCTGGAATGGATCACCTCCTTTCTCTCCGGCAGAACCCAGAGAGTCCGCCTCCCTCCCTTCCGCTCAACGGCCACCAAGATCATCTGCGGGGTACCCCAAGGCTCCTCGCTCAGCCCAACACTCTTCAATATTTACATGAGTCCCCTCACCACCATCGCACACAAACACAACATCAACATCATCTCCTATGCTGGCGACACCCAACTGATACTCTCCCTCACCAAGGACCCAGCCACCGCCAAAACCAACCTCCAGGAAGGAATGAAAGACGTCGCAGAATGGATGAAGCTCAGTCGCCTGAAGCTGAGCTTAGACAAGACGGAGGTCCTCATCCTCGGACAATCCCCCTCTGCCTGGGGCGACTCCTGGTGGCCCACAGCGCTGGGCTCCGTGCCTATTCCCACGGACCACGCAGGAAACCTAGGATTCATCCTGGACTCCTCCCTCTCGATGACCAGGCAAGTCAACGCCCTCTCTTCATCCTGCTTCAACACCCTGCGCATGCTCCAAAAAATCTTCAGGTGGATCCCCACCGAAACCAGAAAGACCGTCACCCAGGCCCTCGTCACCAGCCGACTGGACTACGGAAATGCCCTTTTCGCAGGAACCACAGCCAAACTCCAGAAACGACTTCAGCGCATACAAAACGCCTCCGCCCGACTCATCCTCGACATCCCCCGCCACAGCCACATATCCGCCCACCTAAGAAACCTACACTGGCTCCCCTTCAACAAGAGGATCACGTTCAGGCTCCTCACCCACACACACATAGCGCTCCACGACAAAGGACCCGAATACCTCAACGACCGCCTCTCGTTCTACACCCCCACCCGCCAGCTCCAGTCAGCCAGCCTCGCCCTCGCCACCATTCCACGGACCCACAGAACCACCGCTGGAGGAAGGTCGTTCTCCTACCTGGCCGCAAAGTCATGGAACTCACTCCCCGCACACCTTCGTCTGACCCAGGACCATCTCACCTTCAGGAAGCACCTCAAGACCTGGCTATTCGAGCAATGACGGCACCCCTCCCTTTAGCGCCTTGAGACCCTCAAGGGTGAGTAGCGCGCTCTACAAATGTATTGATTGATTGATTGATTGGCACTGCATGTTTCTGTGTAGTTAGGAAAAGAATTGTTCAGCTAGATGTTGATGCAGTGGGACCACTGCCTGCTCACAAAAAATATTTGCGCATTCATTGTCAAAGGGAAAGGGGTCCCCTGGGGACCCCTTCCCATTTGCAAATGGTTTACCACCCTTCTGAGAAGGGTGGTAAGCTGTGTGTGTTTTACGACCGCAATTGCGGTCGCAAAACATTCATACATAAGTTTTGGAGTCTCTATTAGGAATTGACGCCCTTGGCTCGCTCCTTCCTAATAGCGAGTCGCTAACCCTATTTTGCAAGCCGCTAATTGATTAGCGACTCGCAAAATAGGGTTAATACATTGGAACTATTTTGCAGTCGCAAAGGGGTTGAAATACCCTTTGCAACAGCAAAAAACGGTCATAACCTATTTTAGACCAGGTTTTTCCTGGTCTTAATTTTGTCGCTGACCCATATTTACTCCGCCCTTGTAAATATGGGAAAGCGTTAAAATCAATGGGTGTTGCAGTAGAACTCCCATTGCCCTCCCCTTTCACAAGTATAGCATGAAAGGGTGCCTCATATACAAGGCATTGTTAAGCCCCGTTAAGTGGCTTAACGCTGCCTTGGTAATAAGGCCGAGCTCCTATTGCAACCACAATGTTCAAAATAGTGACGTTGTGGTGGCAATAGTGGCTTGTAAATATGCCCCTCAATTGTGTAGAAAAACGGTGCAGAGCAGGAATATCGACGGAGAAATATCGTGGGGCATTAATATCGCCGCAGAAATAGCGTTTGGAAGAAATATCGACAACAAAAATGTAGTTGACAAGAATATCGACTGACAGGTAAGTAATATCGATTACAAAAATATAGTTGTAATAAATATCGTATACAAAAATATAGTTTACAAAAATATCGATTTATTAATAATGTTATGTATTAGTGTTTTTAATGAGAATTGTTTGTCATTTTATTTTATGTTTTAGAATTGTACTAGTTATTAATTTATTTTATGTTTAATTTTGCATTATTAATTCCGTAGCAGGTAGTTCGTTTATAGGGGAATAGTGTGGGAAGTAATTTAATTATATAAAATTAATTGATTAAATAATGTGTTAATTTATTAATAATAGCTTAATAATTAGTTGTTAATTAATTTCAATTAGTCAGTTAATTAATTATGCTAATTGTTTAATTAATTTTAGGTGTGTGTTGTGGAGTTTATATGTGTAAATGGTGTGAAAGCTGGTAAGTCATTTTTTATTGATTAATTAATAAATATTAATACATTAATTTTGATTAATTAATTAATTAGTAAATATTAAATGTAATTGTGTAATTAATTTGAGGTGTGTGTTGTGGATATTATAGTGTTAAATAATGTGTAACTATTTTTTTATTATCTTTGTTAATAATATATTTACATTTATATATTAATTATTTTTATATTGGAAATGAAATTTAATAAAAATGTTGGTAGTTTTGTTTTTTAGTGTTTTGGGATCCAGCCCTTTCCCTACTATTGCACTCACTGGAGTGGGAATAGTCATTTTTACCCCTACGCTATCCAACACTTCCGCTACTGTTGCACTCTCTGGAGTGGGAATAGTAATTTTTACCCCTCCGCTATCCAACGCTGTCTCTACTATTGCACTCTCTGGAGTGGGAATAGTAATTTTTACCCCTACGCTATCCACACTTTCGCTACTGTTGCACTCTCTGGAGTGGGAATAGTAATTTTTACCCCTCTGCTATCCAGCGCTTTCCCTACTGTTTCACTCACTTTAGTGGGAATAGTAATTTTTACCCCTACGCTTTCCAACGCTTTCCCTAATGTTGCACTAAAAGGAGTGGGAATAGTAATTTTTACCCTCCCGCTATCCAACGCTTTCCCTACTGTTGCACTCACTGGAGTGGGAATAGTAATTTTTACCCCACCGCTATCCAGCGCTTTCCCTACTGTTGCACTCTCTGGAGTGGGAATAGTAATATTTACCCCTCCACTATCCAACGCTTTCCCTACTCTTGCACTCACTGGAGTGGGAATAGTAAGTTTTACCCCTACGCTATTCAGCGCGTTCCCTACTATTGCACTCACTGGAGTGGGAATAGTAATTTCTACCCTTTCGCTATCCAATTTTGTAACTACTAATGTTTTTATTTTGTTATTAAATGTATGTATTATTTTAATATTTTAATGTGTTAATTAAATATAGAATATTTTATTTTATTTAAAATGTTTTACATATGTGTTTATTTTATTTTTATATAATTATTAAAGTTTATAAATTAAATAAAGATAATAGGTAATAAAATGAATTTAAGTAAATATATGTATATGTACACATTTGTTGTGTTTATATTTATTATATTAAGTTTATATTTGATAATTAGTTAAAATATAAATTTAATTTAATTTATTTCGTTAATAACATTAATATTATTTAATTAATTTAATTTAAGTTATGTAATTTTTCAAAGTCGATATTATTGTACTTACCTGTTTAAGTATAGGGAGTCAATATTTTTGTAATCGATATTTTTACATCGATATTTTTGTTAACTATATTTTTGTTATCGATATTTGAACATGGAACCATGAAAAACAATGTTAAATAGGTCTAGTGTTAAATTCTACTGTGCATATATTGTAACTTTGCCCCCATAAATACTTTCACGCATAAAAAGGCAAAAGTACAACATAGATTTTACTAGTTGCACATGTTGACACTAATTAAACCAGTGTGGACCACAATAAATCAATCAACCAATCAATTAGGATTCTTGTACAGTGCGACTACTCACCTGTGAGGGTCTCAAGGTGCTCGGTGGGGGTGGGGGCAGGTGGGATCTGCGGTTTCACAAGGAAGAGCCAGGTCTTGAAGCCCTACTTGAATTGCGTGAGCGATTGCCTGATGTGCAGGGGTAGGGAGTTCCAGGTTTTTGCAGTGAGGTAGAAGAATGTATTTCCTCTGGCTGTGGTCTAGTGGATCTGTAGGATCATGGCCAGGGCCACTTGGGTGGAGCAGAGATGTCTGGTGGAAGTGTAGGAGGAGAGGCGGCAGTTGAGCAAAGCAGGTCTGGCATTGTGGAGTGCTTAGTAAGCTTGTGTGAGGAGCTTCAAGGTAATCACTTTGTTTATAGAAAGCCAGTGAAGGTCTCTCTGGTGGCCGGTGATGTGGCTGTGGTTTGGAATGTACAGCAGTGGTTCCCAAACTTTTGACTTCTGAGGACCCCTATTGAGTCACTCCTGGAAGCAGAGGACCCGCAAACAATGTGTACGATTAAAATTTCAAACATTAAAACAGTAGTTTGAAAAAGGAAAACCCACTTGTGCACACCAAACAAATACTCGAATCTCTAAAGATTATAATATTGTATATAGTAAGAATTAGCAAAATCGAAAACTTTTAATGGAATGGTTAGTGCTGAATCTCGGCGACTATCTTTTCAATATTTGGTTGTATTTCGCAGAATGAGGCTCATGCCAGGGCTAGACTGGAAACCCAATGCAGACCTGGCAAATGTTGTCAGGCCAGTCCCGGTACTAAGTGCAGTGAGTGAGCCTGGCCACTGCAAAGCAAACTTTGAGGGGCGCCCCCACCGAGAAAATTTTGGGGAAAATTGTGCATTCTGCAACACATTTGTCATTACATATTGAAGTGCATTTGCTTTTAAAGCATAGTAAATGATGACCTCACTATGCACCAATAGAACAATCTTTTTGGGGCTCTTCCATGAATACTCACTATCACCCTCCAACAGGGCCTCTCTTCTCTCAATAGCCCCGCTGTCACATGTATTTCATTTGTTTTATAGCATCTCTCATACAAGTGTAGGTGTCAGAGCACTTTACATCACACACATACAGTGACAATAAATCGTACGTGTGTAAATCAGTGTATAGAAAATGTTTTGTTACATAATGCAAAGGGGACTTCAAGGTGTAGGATTCACATGTCATCATACAGGTGAGAATTTGGTCTGGAAAAGCACAAAATCTTGATTCAGAATGTAACATAGTGGTTCGTTTTGACTTTAATTATAACAGTTTAATTCTACCCAAACAAACCTTTTTGGCAATGTGAGAACTGTGAAATGCTGGGAAAAAAAGATATCATACTAACTTGTACCATGCAGTTTGCATGCTGCTGTTTGATGGCAGGTTATAGCTGAAGGTGCTGGATTATGATTGCAACTGATAGATTGCACAATAATAAAAGAATCTCTGTGACAAAAGCAGTAACCCACTGAGTTATGCACATAAACTACTGTTTTTTTTATATGCATGGTACACGCTCTTTGCAGCAGGCATATTAACCCTCTGTGCTACCTTAGATGAGTCAAACCTGCTACTGAACAAAACTCGCATCTCTCCCCAGCAGGTACATTAATCACTGGAGTTATCTTGACACTTTAATTGTTGCCCAAAAACAACAGATAATTCAAGGAACTTTTAAGTGCTTTTAAATCTGCTGATTGCGGACCCCTTTGGAAATGTGTCAAGGACCCCTGGGGGTCCGCGGACCACAGTTTGGGAAACACTGATGTACAGGATGAGTCTGTGGAGGCTTTCTGGACGGTTTGCAGTTACTTTTGAAGTTTCTGGGAGGTGCTGGCGTAGAGTGTGTCGCCGGAGTTGAGTCTTCTGCTAACGAGAGTGTAGGTAAAGGTTTTCCAGGACCGGGTGGGGATACTCTTGAAGATATTCTGAAGCAGGCAAGTTTGTGTGGAAGCAGAAGGACAAAACACTGTTGATGTGGTGGTGCAGTGAGAGCGAGGAGTCCAGGATAATGCTGAGGTTTCGCGCATGTTCCGGGGGTCTCTGAGTGCTGCAGGACACCAGGAGTCATACCAGGAGGAGCAGGTGGAGGCCAGGTCGAGGACTACAATCTTGTCTGAGTAAAGCTTGAGGCAGCTGTCCTTCATCCAGGTGGTGAGTGCCTCCATCCCGTTGTGGAAGTTACTCTTGGCTGCTGTGTGCTCATCACTGAGTGAGAGAATCAGCTTTGTGTCATTGACGTAGGAGATGAAATTGGGTCACTGGCTTCTGACGATGGCTGGAAGCGGGTCCATGTTAATGTACATGCTAAATAAGTTGTCCTATACAGGATTAATGTGTGTTTCCAAAGAGATAGGTTTTGGAGGAATGGTGTGCCCTATTTCTTTGGTACATATAGTTGGTATGTGGACTGATGCACTGTTCACTGCCTCAGGACCTCTTGCACTTGCTACATATTCTTGCCATCCCAATGAGGTATGTTTCACTAGTTACTATGGATGGGCATGAAACTTGTAGATAGAATGTTTTCACCATTCACATTGACGGCATTTTACCTGGTGTCCACCTTGATTTTGCTCTCAATGTATGTCAGACATTACGTGCTTCAGACGTATCTTGGCATCTCATTACCTATCATGGTCCCAGAGTCAGCAGACACAAAAGTTTCAACTTTTCTCAGTATTTGATTTAGTGGCTACACAGATTTGCCATTGTTGATACTTGTCCTGTTTTATGGTGACAGACAACACACAGCTGGCACAGGTGCACTAATTTACATATGAAGGTCACAATTGGTCACACAGGGACAGTTCATTGGACAGCAACCCCAAAGGATGTATATAGCCAGTGGATGTCGAGACAGAGTCTCCGTAGAGAACATGTAGAGGAATTGGAAATTATCAGTCAGGAGGATGACCGCAGTGTCACTGAGGAGGAAAGGCCACATTGGCAGTCAACAAATGCTCAAGGTGAACAGGGCAAAGTCATGATGAAGATAGTGACGCACGATGTTCCGAGCCATGTTGGTGGGAACAGAGCTAAGCAGAAATTGGACATTTGACACAGATGAGTACTACCACAGACTTTTCGTTTAAAAGATGTATTGTCCACATCTTTCTCCTCTGATGTGTGTGGTGTCTCCTGTGAGGTAGTATATGTATTTGTGGCAGACGAGGGAGGTAGAGACACATCAGGAGCGAAAGCTGTGGATGCTATGCCTGCAGCAGCATTCAACTGTGATTCATCATTACACCAAGGATGATCTCTAGTTCTCCAACACAGCAGCAATGCCATGTGGGAGTCCTGCTCCATAGTCCCCAAGATATTTTGGTTTGCACCCAGATCTTTGGCTACATCGCTGGTACGACTTTGGCAGGGCATTTGTTGATGCCTTTGTCTCATGACACCAGCAATATCAGCCAGGGACTGCCGGACACCACAAAATGGAGAGGAGGTGCCTCTGATGGCAACTGAGTTGTGGCAACCGATTTGTTCCTGTTGGGAATGAGGCTCCCACCGACATCCTCTACTGTAGCTGCCAGAGTCTTCAACCCTGCCCGTAACTGATCTGCCAACTCCAGCTGAACTCCTACCACAGTTCATTGAAGGTGATCTGTGGGTCCTCGGAGTCTAGGGGTGTGGCTGTGGTGTAGGTGGTACCTGTTGGTTAATTGTCAGAGTATATGAAGATGCCACAATGCTGCAGGCCCTCCCCGGGTCCAGAGATGGCGTTCCTATGGAATTCAGGAGCTCTTGTAGGGGGTCATGGTCGATGGTTGGTAGGATTTTATCATCACCACCATCATCAGTGATGTCTGGGACAGGGTGCTGACCAGGAGGTAAGTTTTCATGGAAATGGAAAATACTATTGATGGTGTCTGCTACATGAAGACATGTTTTTAAGCATTTGCCATTCTCCTGTGATACATGGTACACCTGTTACACTACGCTGTGGATGGCAGTTTTCACTGTCCATAAATGTTACATGTCAGGAGTTCAGGATGATGGCATTACCACTGTATTCTAACACTGAGTTGATAAGTCCTATCCTAGTAGTCATATAGGAATCACTGACATTCAATCTATTTCATCATGTGCGGAGTTGGGCATCTACAGGTAGTGAGACATCTTGTAGATTTCTTCCACACACTTGTATGTGTGCATTGATCCCTCTGTGCGTTCAAGACAAAGGTCCAGACAACCAACTTACTGACACACAGTGATGTGACCATAATCTTGAGTGGCTTATCCTGTACCTACTATGCATCCATTGTGTATGGCTATACCCAACAGACTGATATTGCTAGCTGTTGCTAGGTGGCATGTGTCATGTGGCACCCCCAGATGATGTTTTTTTGGGATGGATGGTCCTTTTAAGAAGATTTTGATTAGACATGGCACTGCAGGAACGTTATCTATGCAACAAAACATATTTCCACATACACAAGACAGCCCTTTACTCAGAATAAGCGTGCCCTTCCCTTGTGTTTTCCCCTGCCCTGACAATGACGAAGACAGGCAAGCAGCAACACAGACACTTTGAGCCAGGGTTCATGGATGGCTGCACTGCTGCACAGCTGACCTATTTACAGCACTGCAGGGATGTCCACAAGGATGACAAATGCATCGCTGTGTATGGCCCTTCCATGCATTTGCGAAAGAATGCATGTTGACACAAACCAATCTGTATGCATTTGCATCCTGCCACTTTTGACTCTACATAGGGGCCATGTCCCACGTACGTACATAGGTTGCATTCATCCCCAAACCCAGGGACATAATTACAAGGTGATATCACAACCAGAACATCACTTTTAGCAACGTTCTGGTGGCAAAATCCCTTTCTCCTTATTTGCAATGCAGCTTGAAGCTACTTAACTTTGGTTAACACCAGCTTGTAAACGAGGCCCCTTTCCATGGTTCACTTAGCATGAAAGGGCCATGCAATGAGTGTTGCAGCGGGTGTTACACCGCAACAGCCGTTGCTTTCTTTAAGCTGTTCCATATTTACAAGGCTGGGGCAGCACCAACAACTATGGTCAGGTAAAACCTGGGGCCTTATTTACACGCTCCTTGAGCAGCAGGTACGTCACTTTTTCACATATTAAAAGCAACACACCTGCAGCGCAAGGGGCTTGTAAATAAGGGCCCTGTTCTTAGGATGATGATATATGAAAATAATGAGAGAATTCTCATCGTATTTTGCTCTTTCTACGTATGCTGCATTCTGCTGTACACATAGATAAAACAAATCGCCTGTAAGGATTGTTTATGTGCAGGGAGGTGTCCCTTTCTGCACATCAACATTTGCCTCTGCAGTGAAGGCACCCGAGAAACATGGCTCAAGGGTGGATGTGATGGCACAAGGCAGTGTTCAGCACTACCACTAGGGGACATGCAGGGGTGCGTCATATTTTTGTTCGTACAGAGAATCCCTACAATTATAAACTGTTGTAGCACAGCATTACCAATCTTGAAGAAGCACTATGCTCCACTATTTTATGGTAAATATGCCCCATAGTTCATACAGGAAAGCGATGTATCATGACAACAATGTGCATGGCTGCCTTTACAATGTGTGTTAATATAGCCCAATTGTGAGACTTGCAACGCTGCCCTATGCAAATATTTGTGTTAAAGACACATGACTGTTCAATTGTCATTATTACTACGCATAGAGGGACTTATTTGCAAGCCCCTTGTGCCACTGGTACGTCACTTTTAATATGCGAAAAAGTGACATACCGGCATGTGACGTTGGGCTGACTAGTGCGATTTTTCTGGCCAGCTGTCGCTTTTTTCACGCTAACGTGTATTTTTCCTATGACTTGATGCTACCATTTGCGTAATCTTATCCGGCCCCTAGCTGTTCCCAACTCCACATATCGCCATATTGTAAATATGGAGCTAGCATGGCGTTTGGAATTGGGGCATGGCAGCGGTAAAACAAATATCGTTAAGCAGAGTCAAAACAACATAGCGACAATCCTTGTAAATATGCCCTGAGGTTTATCTTAAAAGTTTCCAACATCCTACAACAAACTACTTTATTTTCTGATCAGGCACAGATTGAACACCGCCATGCCTGTGAGTGGAACAGTGAAAACAAACCAAGAACAATGAAACATATTATATTATTGCATAATCATGACCATCCGTGATTGACCAGAAGACAAGAATGGAAAAGTGGTGTTTGTCGTGAAAAACATGTTTTTTTGTTGGTGAAAAAATTAAAATTTGAAATCACAACTTATTATATGGTTAAAGCAGCCTATGCACGTGCCCCCTGCCCTAAATAAACCACGATTACTCTTGATAAAAGGAATAGTGTTGATACCAAAAAGGCTAAATGTAATAATGATAGATACGGGTAGCATGCTATGCAGTAACAGTGGAGTTTATGAGAATAAGCACATGAGGACCTGACAGACGATACAGTCAATATAATGAAGCCACTTAGGAACCAAGTTTTAATTAAAAAAAATAAGTCACAAGTGAATATTTGAGCAGACGTTCAATAGCCCTTGGGAAAATACGTAAGGAAGAAAATAAGTGTATTTTCAGTGTTATGAATAATTGATCACAAACGCTGTGAGTCAGCTTAAAAAAAGAGCACAGAAAGCAGCTGAAAATGTAAACTTGGCATGTGTTGTCTCAGTTCCAAGCTTAACATACAAAAAAAGAAATAGAAAAACACACTGTATATATTTACGTTATGACAGTGACCAGTCCACATGAAATCAATAGCTCATAGGAATCAGGTCACTTGAGTTCAGTCAGGGCACAGCTCAACTGTAGATGGATACACAGCTCAGACACAAGAGTTCAACAACCATTCCCCATTCTATCTACACACCACCAAGCATCAGCACTGCATCTGGTAAAGACGAAAGGGGTTCTCACTTACCCACCAAGGGATGAATCGTGACCTCAGCTCATAACATTCTGAGCAGCTAATGAGTGCCAGTGGGACCAATTACTGGGACGTTATCTTGTAAGTGGGTACTGGGCTACTATATGAATCAACTTGTGAGCACTTGAGTTACATTTATTTTACAATAGTGATTTCACTTCGCCAAACGTGAAGATTTGAGGACGGGTAAAGTTATCCCTTCTTTGTCAACATATTCATGACAGCCTCATCTGAAACAATGTCTACATGGTGCACACTATTCATGTTCTTTATTTTAAACAAAACGTGTTTACAAATGACGGGTGAGGATTCCTTTTCTTCTACCAGTTATGCCTGGCACAGTGGCCAGGCCCCCATTTCAGGGTTTTGCCGGAGACCGCACACGCTCTGTTCGTGAAATCATTTATATGGGAGAAAAAAAGCTAAAACTGGCTTAGAGTCCGCCCATTACTTACCATTGCTTACCATTAGTTGGCTTTGACGTCACTCTCTTTTCCTTGCTTCTTATTGGTCAGTGCCTCTGCTCGCCTCCTGCTTCCTTCTGGGGCTTCAATGTGTGTCCCTGTCATGGAGCATGGACCAAGTACAGTTTCTTGTCATGGCCTTTGTACTTCTACTGACTGAGTTCTTCTGTATATACTTTAAAAAAAAGCTTTTTGTTATGCACTCTGTAACAGTATATGTGTCTCCAGTCCCTCCCTCCTTGCAAAGTGTGTGCCCTTGCTCTAATTTCCGTTCCCTTCTTACCTCTGTCCATATTATTGCAGCTTCTTCTCTCCTCCCTGCACCTCCTTCATGTTGCTTTCCATCCTCCCAATACCCATTGTGCTCCTGCTCCCTCCATCCTCCCCGCACATCCACTGTGTCACTTACACCCCTGCCATCCACTTGCTGTTTATTGCTGCTGCTCCTTCCTGCCCCACACCTCCCTTGTGTTGCTTTCCGCTGCCCTTGCCCCGCTGTCAGTTGTTGCAGCTCCCTCCTTCCCTTGCGTTGTTTGACCCTCACTATCTTTAGACCTGTAACTCAGACTGTAGTACAACATGGCTTAAAGAAAAAAAAGCACTTTGAGTGCTCAATCAGCATCATACGATTTTTTTTTCTTTACTTTAAGTTAGGTTACATAGCAGCCTGCGCTCTTGTGCAACATGTCTAAAAAAAACATTGACAAAGCCAATAGATCTTGCATAGGTCATACTGATTGGTTTTGCCAGTGCTTGTTTCAGGTTGCTTCTGGGAGAGCAGATTTAAAACTAACAAAAAAATAGTGCTGATTCTTAATAAATGCACGGAATAAATGTGCAAAGTTTGATGAAATAACCAGTTGCTGCTTGTATTGAATGAGTTTGTAATAAGTGAACGTTGGCCTACAAAGAATTTTGTTTGTGGATGAATTTCAGAGATAATAACTCATAAACATTTATTTTTGTTCAACCCTGACTAGTGGTGAACTATTGATCAATCTCGCTCGCACTCAGGCTCCGGTTCCCGGCACTGATGGGAACCGGAGCCTGTGTGCGAGCGTTCAGAATTATTCAGAATTATTCAAAATTATTCAGAATTATTCAGATCCCTCACTTCTAGTTCCATACTAAAGGTATTTGAAGTCTGTGCACGAGCAGGTTAAATTAACTAGACCTCTTGATAGCGACTTGACTAGATCTAACGCATCGTGCTTTCACTAACTAGAAGAATTCTTTCAAACTTGAAGAAGTATAAGTTCGACTCCCCTGGCTCATCAAAAGGAATTATTGAAGGATATTACTCAACCTTACGTCCTGAAGATGGTCTGACGGTCTCATCGCCAATACAGACCGAAACATTGACTGCCACATCTACTTCTATTTACATTTGTTGATTTGAAGGAATTTTCTCTGATGTATCAGATTGTTTCCCTCTACTAATTTATAGAATAGATGTATACATAGTATACATAGTTCTTTTGCAGGTACATCTATGTCACCTCTCGAACTATGTTTGGTTGATTCTAATTTCTTTCTCCCTAGTTCTCAATTGTTCATATATTAAATATATGTTTTGTTTGAAGTAAAGTCTGCCCCGTGTGTTATACTCTATGTTTTTATGACATAAATCTGCTAAGCAAAATCATTCTTTAATTGCCAGATTGATCAATAGTTCACCACTAGTCAGGTTTGAACAAAAATAAATGTTTATGAGATATTATCTCTGAAATTCATCTACAAACAAAATCCCTTGTAGGAAAACTTTCACTTATTTCAAACTTTATTACCCAAGCCTCCAAGGGTTTATTGGGTTTACCCACCCCTTTTGAAACGGTACTGAATGAGGGCGGTGGGGCAGAGGTTGAGGGAGAGGCTTTAAAAAAATAAATTTCACTTACCTTTGTAAAGTCACCGACTCTCCTCCATCGTCATCTGTTGTCCACTTCTCTTCCGGAGTCAGCAGGCACACAGGCTCCCCTAAGCCAATCACAACGCTGCTGTTGCCATGATAGCAGCGTTGTGATTGGTCTGAGCGCTGTGGTTCTGTGCTTACACAGGCAGTGGTAGCCTGTGCATGTTCTCCAACCAGGCTGTGCATTACAGCCTGGTGGAGAATATGCTAAATGCTCATGACTGTTTTACTGGTTCAAGATGGCTGGCGAAACAATCATGCGCACTTAACTGCACATATTTCTTCCTCCCCCCGCTAGCTGTGAGGACAGCCAAGCCCCTGCCACCCCAAAACCTGCTTCAGTAAGGAAAAACAAAATTAACTACATCATATTGTGTATTTTCCTTTTTTGCGCTGCAGGAAAGCAGTGGGGCGACACTCTTCCGCCTTAGTGGGGGAGACGGCACTAAAAATAACATATTTAGAATGCATTAAACTGAAAAAAATGTATTTACTCCTACTAGGCCTCAATAATGCCTAAAGCAATGCTGCTTGAAAAACAATCTTCAAAAGAAAATGTCGAATGCACATTAAAAGTTAGCTTGTTGACCACACCATAAACTTTAGTATAAATGCACAAATAAGTTGCTCATGTCGTTTCAAGTATTCCCGCAGAGTGTTTCCATTTGTGTAAAGATGCCAGATACACATGCCTATTTGTTGTTAATTAATGAGGTAATGAATAGTTCAAGCATTGAATTGCAAAGTTTAAAATGTGAATTTGACTTTGTAACCTGATTATTTTCACTTTTCACCTACTTTCCACTTCCACGTCCACATACTTTCCCCTTTCCACTTCTAACCTACTTATTTCCACTTCTCACCTATGAAAATTTACGGATCCAAAGAGTTGGCTCAATGGGACAAGCCATGACTACCTACAAGAAGCAGGAGTACCTTCCAAGCTAAGCATGAGGGACGCTTTAGGTAATGCTTTCAATGGATGTCTCATAGAATATTGGTGCCAGAAATATAGTATGAACAGAATATTGTGTCCAAAATAGCGAGGACCAAAATATCAAGCAGGTAAGTACGCATCGGTAAGTACAGTTTTACTATTCTTAACTCTACATCCAAGTACCATGAAGATATGTATATCTTCAAGGTATGTAGATGTGGCGTTAAGAATAGGAAAACTTTCCTTTCTCATAGAAGCTTACTTACCTTCACAATATTTTTGTGCTCAATATTCTTGACACAATAATTTGTCCACACAATATATTTTCCTCAATATTCTGTCAAAACACAAGTTTAAATAAGCACTACCTTGGATGACTTTCTTCTTCAAGGAAGGGTATTCCAAATAAAGAACAATAAAGGAGTTCCTTCAGAGTAATTCATGATAGAGTTACCAATAGTTAGTCCTACCTAATGAAAACATATCAGCAACAAGCAATCATTCAAAATATTTAACCAGAAAATGTAATTTGTTTGTACAAATGTGGTCACAAAAACAATAACTACAGAACAGCAAAGCATAGACATTTTATCTAGAAAAGTAGAAAAGTGTATGTCTTCATTCCACTGAATAACAATATATATTGAAAATAGCAAAGATTCTACAGTGAAATTGAGAGGTGATAGTGGTGTGCTCATGTGTCACACACTTGCAGATTAAACACAAAATGTCTGACAGAAATACTCAAATGAACGTTTTGAGTAGTAGTCAATGAGTAAAAATGATTCCAAATGTTTCTATGTAATTACAAATATATCATGCAAGTACAGTTCAAAACAAAAAAGCTGTTGATTTTATATTTTTTAACTCCCACATAATGATTTGGGGCAGGAGGTCTTCATCAGCAGTTGGATCCATACCACTGATTTGTAGCATCCTTTTTAAACCTATGAAAAGCTCAGCTATCTGTTTGATCGCGGGGTGTTTCGTCGCTGTGAGTAGTGCCTTTTTATCCTTCAGGCTTTTGACCGCTCTCTCTATCTCATCTCCGGTTATTTCTGAGTCCAGTGTTTCCCTCTGTGTTTCTGTCAGTTTTGGAGTAGTGATGTTCCCCAGTAGCTCATTCCCCCCATCTGCACTTAGTGTTTCGGCTTTTTTGTAAAGCTGTGCGTAAAAGTCTCTGAAAGTGACTAGTATTCCTTTGTTCGTTGTGTGTGATTTGTTCGTGCTGTCCCTGACTGCTGCTATCGTGTGTTGTCTCTGCTTGCCTTTGAGGTACGCCGCAAGTGCTTTACCTGCTCTGTTAGCCGAGCACAAGTTTATTGCTCTATATTTGTTAATCCAGGTTCCTGCTCTTTCACTAAGGATCTTGTTTAATTCATACTTTTTCTTTGTTAGGGTTGTGAGGGTGTTCCTGTCCTCTAGGTTGGCTATGTGTCCTGCTTCTAGCTTTTTGATTTCGCTCTCTAGGTCTGTTATCTTTTTGTTTCTTTCTTTGTTCTGTCTTCCCTTGATACTGATTATGGTCCCTCTTACAGTAGCTTTCAGTGCGTCCCATAATGTCCCTCTTTCTATGTCTGTGGTGTCATTGTTTGCGAGGTAGTCCTTAGGGCTAGTTCTATTTCGGCACTGCTGCTAGTGTTTTTAAGAAGGTCATGGTCAAACCTCCATCTCCGTGTTGGGTGCTCGTTGTGTCTGCCCGTTAGAGTTAGGCAGATGTGAGAGTGGTCTGAGGTCGTTCTTGGGCCTATCTCCGTGTGCTCTATGAGGTGTGTGTGAGTGTCTGAAATGAGTATATAGTCTATCCTGCTGTAGGAGTTGTGTGGGTTTGAGTAAAAGGTATATTCCCTCTCATCTGGGTTTTGTAGCCTCCATGGGTCTGCTAGCTTGAGTTTTGAGCAGAGGTTCCGTAGTGGGTTGCCCCTCTGTGTATTTTGGCTCAGTCTTTGTGGGTGCCTGTCTATGGCTGGGTCCAGTACTTGGTTCATATCGCCAGCTACTATCTGTAGCTCTCCTAAGGGTAGTGCTTCTAGTTCCTTGCCTGTCTGTTCCCAGAATGTCTTATCTTCCGTGTTGGGTCCATGGATGTTTGCCACATGTATAGGTTCCTCCCCCCTGAGCAGGCAAGTGATTAGTAATCTCCCCTCTTTGTCTTTCTTTGTTTTGGCTGGTGTTAGTTTTGACTTTTTACTAAGTATTGTAATGACCCCGTTTTTTTTGTTCTTTGCTGGTGACCCTATTACGTGACCTATCCATCTTGCCTTTAGGCGGTCTATGTCCTCCTCACCTAGCCTAGTCTCCTGCAGGACATAAATATCGCTTTTTAGTTTGGACAGATGTTCTGGGACTTTCCTCCTTTTGACTGGGTGGTTAAGACCCTTCACATTCATTGATACTTCTCTGATGTCCGTCTTGATATTGTGGCTCGTGTTGTGTGTCATTTTCCGTTCTTGCCTGGCTGGCTTCCTGTTGGCCTCCTACTTGTCTTAGTTCTGTGTTTTGGTTCCCTGTCTGCTCTCTCTAGGAAAAGAATAAGGGTGTAGAAAGATAGGAAAAGAAAAGAAAATGGTATCAGCCCATGTGTGTGTACCCCGCACCCCCCTCCCCCCTCCTTGCCCCCCTCCCCTCCCTCCCCCCTCCCCCCCTTACTTGCATAGTGGGTGTGCGACAACAAAGTTCCTTTGCTCCGCAGCTCCCTGAGGTAGATTGGTTGCTGATCAGACAAACTCAGCTAGAGTCACTCTGGCACAACCCTAGAATTAAGTATAGAGATAAATCACTGGATATGCACACTTGGTACCGGCACGGCATAACAACGGTGAGCCAGCTACAGGAGAAAGGGAATCGAACAACTTTTGACACACTCAGAGAACAGTACAATTTTGACAGCATAGAGCTCTATAACTTCCTTAAAATAAGAGTGGCGATAGCCAAAGCCAACATAAACATGCTCACCCCATCAATAACACAATACGCTAACAGCCTGAACATAACAGGGCACCAGATAGCGCACATATACAGAGCCATGAGCCCCAAAACCTCCAAACTAAACAACAGAACGTTAAGCCAATGGGAAGCAACAGCAGGGAGGGAGCTAAGCGAGAAGGAAAGGGCAGATTTGTGGTCCTCCACATCAAGGAGGAAGGTGACAACTACTCTAGATCAGACAAAATTCTGGCTAGTACACAGAGCCAATTGGACCCCAGCACGTCTAGCCACCATGGGTATCAGAGAGACCGACTCCTGCTGGAACTGCAACTAGCAGAAGGGAGACCTGGCACACCTCCTCTTCCACTGCACCAAAACAAAGAAGTTCTGGAACTCCATAAACACTCTAATCAATGACGTAACAGGAGCCACACTATCAATGGAGTTCCAACACCTAATTCTGGGATACACCGACCCATCCATAACATCCGAAAATGACAGAGACCTGATTGACCTCCTGCTCACAGCGGAGGTCAAAACGGTGTTGAACAACTGGAAGGACACAGCAAAAGCCACCTTTAAAGCTTGGTTCAACTGGGTCATTTTCCTAAGAGGAGCCGACACCATAACAACCAACAGCCAAACGAACTCAGAGAAAAAGAGCGAGATATGACGGTCACTAGACAATTACCTGTCCTCTCATAAGCCACCCTAAAACGCCCAGACCAGACAATGCTACATAAACTACACACGCATCCTACTCTACTACACAATGCGCCTATCTCTCTCTCTCGCCTCTCTACACCCCTACACCTCTATTCTTTTACTTTTCTCTCTACTCACACCACCAGGGGTGCGAAAAGATAACCAGACAGGTTGCAAGGGGGCACGGGGGAAAACTGTAAACGTGCAAGCCGGACGAGAAGAAGATGAAGCAAACTGGGGAATGGACTGTCAAAGCCAAACTAATATAAGCCAATCGAGACAATGCTTGCCCCCCCCCCCCCCGGTGCGCTCTCTCTTGTTTCCCTATCTTTTTCCTTTTCTTTCCCCCATGTGATTCACCCTGTACCATGTAAATATGCTCTTTATTTTCAATAGAAAATTACTGAAATAAAAACAAAAAAGAAAAGCTCAGCTATATCATACAATTCCATATGTCAATTGACAACAAGAGGTGGTGAGGCAATGCCTACTCAGCAGAGGCATCGGAAGGCCATGAGCACTAGGCTTTAATGATCAAAAGGAGGCAACAAGGCACATACTTGTCAAAAGGAACCCTTTTGTTGTTCTGCAGCATGTATATCACAGGTTCCTATGGATACACCTGACCCTTGTTGGTATTTCAACCTCCTCCAAACAGCACCAACTTGAACTACCCTGGCTCCAGACAACAACTCATTCTAAGTTACTTGGATATTCTATTTTTATGTCACAGGCTCATCAGCCTGTCAGGATAGATCAGGCCAAACTGTGCCAGCTTTAGGGCTGCACTGTTACTTTAACTCGCCATGTCATACTCTTCCCCTCACACACATACAAGGAACAAAACCCAAGATAGCTGAAGCCCTCAATAAACCCACAATAGTAACTGGGTTAAGACAATGCTGTCCCAGGTCTATTTGAGGACCTGTGACAATGAAAGGTTCCCAACCCTCTAACACACCTCCTTTTCATAGGGATTGCTGAGGTCTTGCTCTGTGAAGGTCTCACCCCTTCACTATGTGCATGACTCTGTATCATACACAGGCGTAGATGGAAGCAACCACTTAATTATGCCTGCAAAAGAATGTTCACCTTGTCGACACATAGCTACAAACAAGCCTTTGTTGGTTAACCACAGAAGCTGCAGTATCATGTTTTCATCACTGAGGAGGACTTCACATTTACAGTTGGCTCCCACCAGTTGGGCAGGTGACCTCAAATGTAAGGTTGCGAGTCAACTAGTAGAACCCCCATAATATGAATCACATACCAGACCACAAAAATGCCAAACAGCAGTATCCTGGGGGTCACCATATAAAAGTATGTAACCATTATTGGTTTAGAACAGGAAATGAACCAATAGGAACCTTCAGGATCTTTTTAGGTAAATATTAGATTACCCTTCAACCACATCTTTCAAGAGACAAGTTAAACTACTATTTTTAAACATATTGTTGCCCTAGATCCTAAGACCTTCTCTCTCCTAGCATTTTATGACTTGTCAACTGCACTCAGGATTTCTGCTGTTTGGTCTATGCCAGTGTTTCCCAAACTGGGGTCCGCGGACCCCCAGGGGTCCGTGACACATTCCCAGGGGGTCCGTAGGCAACAGTTTTAAAAGCTTAAAAGCACAAAAAAATTCTTGTATAATTAGCAGCTTTCCAGCAACAATAAAAGTGTCAAGATAATGCCAGTGATTAATGTACCTGTTGGAGCGTGAGGAGAGTTTTGGTCAGTGGCAACTTTGACTTAAATAGTGTAGCACAGAGGGTTAATGTGCCTACTGCAAAGAATGTGTAACATGCATTTTAAAAAGCAGTATTTTATGTGCATAGGTTCGTGGTTACTGCTTTTGTCACAGAGATTCTTTCGTTACTGTGCACTTTATAAGTGACAATTGTAATGTAGCAGAGGGACCTATAAACTGTCATCAAAGAGCTGCTTGCAAACTGCATGGTGCCAGTTAGTAACTTATGTTTTTTCCCAGTTATTCATTATCCTGATGCTGCTAAAAATATGTATTTGGTCTGAGTTTGTGCTTTTCCAGACCAAGCACTCTTTAAACATTTTATACACACACTGATTTACATGTATGATTCAATGTCTCTATATGTGTGTGATGTAAAGTGTTCTAACATCCTACAGTAGTATGAGAAATGCTATGAAACAAATGAAATACATGCGACAGAGTGGCTATTACTTCAATGTAAAATACTAAGGGCCAGATGTACGATCCGTTTTTATATGCGCGAGCGGGTTCGCGAACCCGTTTGCGCATACAAAAACCTATTGAGCCATGTACATTGCCTATTTTGCAAGTCGCAATTTGTTCGCGACTAGCTAAATAGGTTTTGCAACTAGCTATTTGGAAGGGGCATTCCCTTCCAAATGGCGAGTCTCAAAACCATGTACAAATGTTTTGTGGTCGCAAAACACTCGCAATTACCACCTACTTCAAGTAGATAGTAATGCATTCGCAAATGGGAAGGGGTCCCCAGGGGACCCCTTCCCCTTTATAAATGCATGCAAAATAATTTTTTTCAGGGCAGGCAGTGGCCCAGGGACCTCTGCCTGCCCTTGGAAAATGAAACAAACGTTTCATTTTCTTTTTTTCAAATGCATTGTAAACGGGCTCCATTTTTTTTAACTGCTTTATTTAAAAGCAGTCCCAGACATGATGGCCTGCAGAGCCTAGCAGGCCACCATACCTGGCAGGGCTGGCATTCCCAATGGGCTCGCAAATTGCGAGAGGCTCATTAATATTAATGAACCTCGCAATTTGCGACCCCATTGGGAATCCCAAACAGTGTTAAACACACTGTTGTACATTTCATTTAGCGACTCGCAATTTGCCACTCGCAATGTGTCGCCAATTGCGAGGTGCTAAATGAAATGGTCGTACATCTGGCACCAAAATCCTTAGAACTTTGAGTAGTTGTTTTGTGTGCACACGTGTGTATTTTTTTCGAATTACTGTTTTAATATTTGAAATTTAACTCATACAATTTTCTTGGGGGTCCCCGGCTTCCAGTGGTGACCCAATGGGGGTCCTCAGGAGTCAAAAGTTTGGGAACCAATGGTCTATGCTATCTGTCTCTACATTGTGGTGACGCTGCCCTTATGTGGGGATAGCCTAATCCTGTTCTTAGATAGATTCTGACAATTATGATCATTGCTCGCTTGTTATGTTATTGCCTTTTCTGATCTATCTGTATTAACATTGTCACCACTCTCTTCTGGGGTGTTGCCTTAACCTGTACTGTGCCAGTTTATGTAATTATTATAATTACTCGCTTGTCATGTTATGGTCTTTCTGGCCTATCTGTTTTGACATTAAAGGATCCACACCTTCCTTTGGCGTGTTGCCATGTCATCTTCCTGTTTATCACACTATGGGCGAGATTTACAAACATTTTGAGTTGGGTTAGCATCACAAAAGTGACTTTAACCAGCGTGAAATGCTTTTTGCTATTTACTTTGCAGCACAAAGCTTGTTTCGCGCTGGAAAGCACCCTTAAAGTAGCGCAAACTAGCACAAAGCACTGCATTGCATTACTTAGCGCTGAGTGGGGATTACATGGGTGGAACATGGGCTTTACTATGCAACCACCCATGCCTTTTGATACAAAACCATATTTAGAAAGATTTGTAGACATGGTTTTGCGCCAAAAGTTAACGCCCCTCCAAAGGAGGTACTAATAAGAGAAATGCTTTCATTTCTCTGTGCTTTTCCGACTTTGCATGGGCGCTGCACAGTGCAGCATGCATACAAAGTGGAAAAACTTTTCATTGTGTCTAGGCATAGTATTTTGCACAAGGGTACCCATCCTGTACAAAACCTAAACTAGACTCATGCACACACCCTAGAGCTATGGTGCTAAGTTGTGTGCATGGCACATGGCCGCTGAAATCAGCACTGGTGCAAGGGACAGGGGAGGGGAGAGCCATATCTCTGAAGATATGGCGCTCTTCTGCTCCCTCCCTGTCGCGCAACACAGCACAGCCTTGAAGGGGGCTGCGCTGCGTGACTTTTTTGTAAATATCCCGTATGGGTTTCATACGTATCTGCTCCTTATTATCTGTAAAGCGCTCTGATACCTGCGTGGGTCATGTTCTTGCTATATACAATGTTTCAAATAAATACATACATAACATTTTCCAGAGAGAGATTACCCATCAGGACATCAGGAAAGCAAAACCCTACTCAGCCCTCGCCAAGATCAACCATACATAGAGCTGAGAGACGAGAAAGTCAGCAAGTTGAAGCCAAAGTTGGCATGGGGGTGTGACTGCTGCCTTCCATTCTCTCCAGTCAAGTGTAAACGGTTGCTGTTGCTATGTGCATGTGACATGAACTGTAACTGGTTTTGAGAGAAGGGAATTAAGCCAAGGTTTGTATGGAGGGTGTGATTGCTGTCTTCTTTCTTCTCCTAGGAGGACAGATGCCAACTTATCTGAACACTACCTGAAGGTTGCTTTCTGTAAATTGCAGAATTGAAAGGACTTTTCTTGGTGTATCACAAGAAAAGCAATAAGAGACTTTATTGCCTAAGGTCTGTGAATATTGAGAAGTCAAATCAACCGTGTAGTTTAACAAAATCATCTTTGCGTCACTCACCATAAAACAATGTAGAAATGCTTACCAGGACCCAACTGATTTTTAGCTTCTAAATGGGGCAGATTTAATAGTGTGTCCGTCTCAGTCCCTTGGATAATGGACTGGTAATATTTCCCTTTGCAGAGGTGAACGCGTACCTTAGCAATAGTGCTGAAATGGAGAATCTTCCCATTCAGACTTCGAGGGTCTCCTCTACAGGATCATACACTTGAAATTTATCTGCAGGAATGCATGGCAATAACTGCAGCAAGGTTAATGCATCACCCAAGGATATGTATGTATATGTTGGCATTGCTATATAGAACGTACAAGGCCCAGGGGTGTCTGAGCACTGCACGATACCCATAGGAGATTTACCAAACATAATGACTCGTAGACGTTTGCTGGATGTTAAGGAGACATCATAGCTCTAAGGACAAGTAGTGGGGGAACACAAGATTCTATGTGATAAAGCTACATAATCTAGAGAGATTAAGTAAGCAAGTCTGTATCCATCAGTAGGAATTTTAAGTTATTTTTGAAGGTGTCAAACAAGGGGTTGGCGTGTGGAGTAATGGAGTTCCATTTTCTGGCTATGCTCCAGCGAAGGAATAGTAGTTGCTTTTTCGTTTCTTGAACATTGGAATTTCCAGAAGAACAAGAGTGCCAGAGTTATGTGATTGAGGTGTCTCATTCCTGATACCAGTCTTGCTGCCTCAGTGAGGTAAGCTACATTGAGGCTAGGTTTTTGGGGATTCTGGTTAGAAGCATTGTGCCGTAGTCGAGTCTGGCTATGACTAGAGCTTGTGCGACATTTTAGAAATACAAGAATAAAAGGTTTGATCTTGTTGAAATGTCTGAGGATCTTAACAGGTCTGAGATAATGCCAGTATGTCTTTAGTTCTTTGCAGCCAAGCAGCACAAAGGCAACATGATTCTCTTTTTGAGGCTCTAAGCGGTGCTGTTAATGGACAACGGTTTTCTATGTGCCGTTGCACCAAACTGCTGTGGCTTTCTTACAACTGCTTCCTCTATGAAAACCTCAAGCTCTTTTTCACAGAACTTTGCTTTCTGTTTCAGACAACTGGTGTACAATGCATGATGGGATGTAATCTGCCAATTTAGAGACTGCGCATTGCCCATCTTGCTGTCAACATGCAGTGACTCTTCCTACTCTTGGTGGTCGTACTAAATTTCAAAAGATAATGAGGCAGATTTACAAGCCCCGTGCGCCACCAGTACATCACTTTTTGTGACGTAATGGTGGCGTATCTTATTGCTCCATATTTACAAGGACAGGAAAAGCCACCCAGCGTGGCTTTTCCTGTCCTTGTAAATTTGGCCCCTGTACATGCAGCATTTTGCTTAAAAGGGGGCGTTACATGGGTGTTGCTGTGGCTGTTCCCACGCAACATTCATGGAACCGGACACATTTCGAGATTTACAAGGAATTGTAATTCTAGAAATACGTGTAAATGCTACGCCTCCCCAGGTGGGGCGTAGGGAGGCGCAACGAGGAGAAATGTTTTAATTTCCCCTAGTTTTTTCCTCTTTCAATGCGTACTGCATTCTACACACGCATTGAAAGAGGAAAATACCTATAGTGATTGTTTTTGTGCAGGAAGGTCCCCCTTTATGCACAAAAACAATCTCCCCACAACGCGGGCTTCCTTGCACCATGGTGCTAGGGTGCCTGTGCCAGCGCATGACTGCAGTTTGTGCGTTAGCACAGGGGGAAGTACAGAGATGTGACATATTGTTGCAAATATGTTGCATCCCTGTGCTTTGAAAGTAACTCAGTGCAGCTCAGACAAATGGCTTGTAAAATGCACTGAGTCACTTTCATTGTAAATCTGCCCCTATGCCTTCAAAAAATTCAGATTCTCAACACATGGGGACAGATTTACAAGCCCCTTGCGCCACCTGTGCGTCACTTTTTGTTATGCACCAGCAGTGCATTTTGCTACAGCATTTCTACAAGGGCAGGAAAAGTGACCCAGGTGACTTTTTTTCCCTGTAAATACGGCCCCTTTACATGCAGCACTTTGCGTGAAAGGGGTGTTCCATGGGTGTTGCTGTGGGTGTTCCCACGCAACATCCATGCAACCTGACACACTTCCAGATTTACAAGAAAGTGTAAATCTGGAAATGCGTCTGAATGCTACGTCTCCCCAGGGGAGGTGTAGGGGGACGCAACGAGGAGAAATGTATTCGTTTCTCCTCGTTATGTTCCTCTTTCTACAGGCGCTGCATTCTGCAGCACACATAGAAAGAGGAAATCACCTCTGGTGATTGTTTATGTACAAGAAGGTGTCCCTTCCTGCACATAAACAATCATTAAAACAATGACGTTTTGCAAGTTCTATGTGTGCTAATGCAGCACACATAGGAGTTGTAAAACACCATTTCTGATTGTTTATGTGCAGGAAGGGAACTCTTCCTGCACATAAACAATCATCCCCATGACGCAGGCATCCTTGCACCATGGTGCAAGAGTGACTGTGTCGGCGCATGGCAGCAGTTTGTGCGCCAGCGGAGGCTGAAGCACAGAGATGCGACATATTGTTGTAAATATGTTGCATCCCTGTGCTTCGAAACGAATGCAGGGCAGCAAAATGAATTGATGCATCAGGCTGCGTTACTTTATTGTAAATCTGCCCCATGGTATTTCTCTTTGTTTACCCCGAAAATAGTGTCCATTCTCCTCTCACTATTTAATAGGTTGTACTTTAGACAGAAAGATATTGTGCTACTGTGCAATGTACGCACCAGCCACTGATCACTAATTTATTCCTGATCATAAATCAGCAGATAATATGGTTGGTGCTGTATCAGCAAGTCAGCAAATATATGCAGGCTATGGAGACTTCAGTACATAGAAGGAGAGCGGTCAGGGTCGGGCTGAACTATAGGCCCATCAGGCATGGGGCTGATCTAATAGATAAGTGTGTGGCTTTGTTTTTGGGAGGTTAGTGTGCCTGTGTTTTGGGTCTGGTGAGCAGGGTTTTTACTACTGATTTCCCCAATATAACCACAAACATTGACTGTAGCAAGCAAGCTTTTGGGGAGTTCCTGCCTCTGTTGGTGATTGGGAGGGTGGCCTTGGAGAAGATGGTGGTCCCTTCACCTCCTTTATTATTATGGTAACCTTCCTATTTTTATTCTTTTTTCTCAATTAAATTCATATCTGGTGTCTCTGCTTTGGGGTACTGGGCACCGCTGTGTTGCTCTTGCTACATTGCTGCTGTCGGTGGAGGCAGGGGGGCTTGCTCTCCTCGATTTCAAATGCTGATAGTTGCAGGGGCGGCTCCTCCATTGGAGCAGAGGAGCGTCACCCCACTTACGTGACCCCAAAGCCCCAGAGATAAAAAATAAAATAGTAATTGATTACCATTTTATTTTTTACCGTCCCGTCCTGAACCAAGCATCAGGATGGGGTGGGGCCTGCTGAGTGAGCATGGAGGAGTGGTGAGTAGAGGGCTGCCTTTGCACTTGTTTAAAGTACGCATGTGTCTTTGGCCAGCCTTCTTGAGACAGCCAGCCACACATAAGTCAGCTAGATTGAGCGAAAGTGCAAGTATCCAGTACCCTCGGGAGCACCGAGAGAGTCCGCTCCCACCAATCAGGGCACTGCTTGCATGCAGGTTAGCAGCACAAAAGCAGGCCATGATTGGTTGAGGGAGTTTGCTGGAGCCTGCGCTGCAGTCCAAGGTGACGAGGTCAGAGGGAGAAGTCGTTGTCAGCATCCGGTAAGTGTTTTTCATTTTTTTCTTTTGTTTGTCCGTCCCCCACCCTCAGTAGATGCCAGCCGCCACTGAATATTTGACAGCTCATTTGTAATGGGTGGCCCTGTGGCTGGCGGCAAGCTCTCTTCATGAGAAGAGGCTATCTATGAATGACTTCAGAAATGGCCTGTTGCACTGAGCTCTCTATCATTCCGTGCGTGGTACAGTTCCTTCTAAGGTTTTGTTCCAGATGGCCACAGTGTGCCTGTCTAAGGGGGGTAAACTGTTGGCCGGACACACCCCTTTTGCTCTGGCTATTCCTTTGGTGGCCCTCCCAACCACTATGGGTCTGTTAAGACTAGGTCAACTGCAGACTTGCATGTGACGGTTATTTCCTCGGTGGGTGACCTCTTCCAGAATGGGGAGCTGATGACATGCGCTACCTTACTGTCTGAGTATGTCATCCCGCCTGGGCAATACTTGACATATGAGAGCGTCAAACACTCCTTACATCAGTTGTTTCACATCTGGGATGTGGCGCTACCCAAACATGAAGATTTCCAAACTCTCTACTGGGCAGGAAAATGGGGTACATTCATCACATGGCTCTACAGAGCCTACCTGCAACAGCCAGACCAGACTCGTGCTGCGCTCCGAGGGGTCTGGAAGGGAGACCTCCCTGTGTTTTCCTTGACTCTGATTGTCGTCAGATACTTCCCTACCCCCTCAGAGTGTCCCACCGGACCTGGGGGCATATTATCAAGAAAGGGCGTTACAATATCGCCGCTTTTATCGGCAGGAAACTGCTGATAAAGCAGCGATAATGGGCTTGATAATATGTTCTATTGAATTCCAATCGAAGCCCATGTTAAATGTCTTGACATCTGACATGGGCATCGATTGGAATTCATAGAGCATATTATCAAGCCCATTATCGCCGCTTTATTGGCAGTTTCCTGCCGATAAAAGCGGCGATAATGTAACGTCCTTTGTTGATAATGTGCCCCCTGGTTCCAATGTATACAGTTTAATCTCCTTAACGGGACAATCTCAAGCTAGGAAGAATTAGTAGAATTTTCCCGAACTCGGCCCCAGTCTGTCCTCGATGTCAGCTGCCCGAGGCAGACCTCATTCATATGCTATCTGCCCCTCCGTGCAACAGTACTGGGGTCAGACTCTATATATACTGTCGACCAAGGGGGACTTGGGGGGGTCGCCGACCGCAGGGAGGCCCCCCCCCGGGCAGTTTGGGAGGGTCGGGGGCGGATTTCTCTCAGGCCACTGGGTGCATTTTTTATCAAATTGGGCTGTTTTCTAGTAGCGCTCAATTTGCCCTATATAGTTCTCTCGACTCCTCCCCCGGCCACCATTTTAGATTTCGGTGAACTGGTGGCCGGGGTTTATAGTGTTTTTTGGATCCTTAGAATTAATATTTTTTAGTGGAAGTATTTATTACTTGTGTTGTTGTTATGGCAGCTGAGGACTACCGTGTTCTTGAGGCCATTCGGCTTCCCAGCGAAGCGGGCCGTCTTGACTTGGTCATAGGAGACGTGGCAGGGCCTTCCCGGCCGACTCGTCAGGCCTCCGCCGGTGTCGCAGCTGTGGTCGCTGCTTGCATGACACCCAAACGGCCTAAATTGGATATGGTGAGTGAAAGGGGCCGCCCACGCTTTCGCAAGGCGGCCCGGGGGTTACAATAGCGTCCGGCTGCGGTGCGGGAGGCGGGTGCTGTGTCCCTGCCGCAGCCGGAGGACATGAAAGGGTCTGACAGGCAGGCGGAAGCGTTTCCTGCACCGCCGGAGCTTTCCCTGGCTCCGGCGCTTAAACCACGAGCCGTGTCCGCCCCTGCTTAGCGCGGGCGGCACCGGGGGCGGGGTGGTTCAAAGAAGCGCTCCGCTTCTGTTTCTTTGATCCCTGTTGGTGGAGCAGAGCAGGGGGAAGAGAGTGTGCGCGACCGGGAGGTTTGTGTTATCGCGCCAGCTGTGGTTTTTAGTGGCAAGTTGGGAGGGAGAGGGCAGGGGCTGGTTACCCCCCTCCCTCGGTAAGAGCTACAAGGCAGGTGTGTGGACAGGAGGTTCAAGGGGCTGGGCATATGTTTCTGGTTCAGCCCCCTCCTGTTTGTGTTTCTCCCATTGCTGGGAGAGAGCAGGCAGATAGTGGTTCTTTGGTGCAAGCAGGGGTTTCAATTGAGGCCCCCCCTTTAGCCTCCTCCTTTTTCCCCTCGGGATTCTCCAAGTGGGGAAGTAGTAATGGTGCATAGTGGTTCAGTGTGGGATGGGGAGTGGGCACAGGTGGGTGGGTGGAACATATCCGCTCGTCCAGAGTTGGTGTCTGATTCTGTTAATATACCCCCTCCTTCTCATAATGTGGTTGGTGGTGGTCACGCTTTTGGGGGCTCGGGGAGTCACAGGCAGGTGCAGGTAGGGATTGGGGAGAATAGGGGTCAGGGTGGAGAATCCAGGTCTTGGGAGGGTTTGGATATTTTCCCAGCTTGGTCGGAGGGGTTGAGGGAGGCTGGGGTTGGGGCCTTTGGGTCAGTTATGAGGGGTCAGCAGTCAGTTCTGGGTGTGAGTGTCTCTCCTAGTCGGTCTTTGAGGGCTACGAGTTAGTCTGTTAGGGCTTGGGAGTCTGTGGAGCTAGGTAAAAAGGCACAGGGCGAGCAGGTTTTGGGCCCTGCGACTTCCACAGTTCAGGCATTGCTGGATTGGAGCAGTGACGATGAGGTGGGTGATTTCCCTCCTCCGGCGGGGGCTGCACGCGGGGCAGGGGTTCCGCAGTTTGGACAGTTTGAGCCAGTTCAGAGTGTAGGACTTGGTAGGGGTTTCTCTAGTGGTGTAAGGGATTCTGGAGTAGGTACTTTTCAGGGTCCCGGCACATCAGTCCGAATTTTCTCTCCACAGGTTAGGGAGTTTCAAGGAGCAGCAGACTCGGTAGGGCGAAGTGCGGCTCAGTGGCGCCGAGGAGAAGGGAGGGTGGAGCCTGGCGCTGCACATCCCGTACTGGCGGGGGATCCCGGCGCGGTCAGTAAACGCAGGTCCGGCGCCACCTCACTGGCCCCAACTTCTATACCTTCACGTCGGACGGAGTGGACGGCAGGAAATGCTTCAAATGTTAGTCAACTTATTGGGGAGTATCGGCGGGTACAGTCGGCTCCTCCTGCTGGTGTATTGAAAGGGTCCAGTCAGGCCTGTGTTGGTTATGAAGGGTCCGGTAAGGCCCGTGTTGGTTATGAAGGGCCCGGTAAGGCCCATGGTATTGTGTCAATTGCTGGCCCTTCACAGATGGAGGAGCCATTAGTTTTGGACTACGATGAAGATAGCCCTAAGGAAGGGGAACTGTGTGAAGTGGAGGTTAGGGGGGCTCTCTCATGCTTCTCGTACTCTTTTGCAGGCAGCGCCAGTGATGTCGCCCAAGGGGGCTACAACATCTGGACCTGGAAGAGAGCGCAGCCCCTCGTGAGGGTTCCTCGACTGGTGTATAACATTGAACATGTGTCATGGGGATCGGTGCCTGGTCAGGCCCCCTTGTTAGAGCCAGGTGAGAGTTCTGAACCACAGGCCAAACCAAAAATGGTGTTGGTGGGGACGGGAGGTGAAGAGGCTGGGGGGCGAGTGCAGGAAAATTATACAAAGGTCGTTATGTTAAGGATCAAGGGGTGGGTACACGGGAGGACGAGGGAGATTTAGGCACTAAAATGGAGAGTGGTGTGAACACTGACGAGGTTGTCATCAGCAAGGATACGTTGCATAGCAAGGAATTAAAGATCAGAAAACTGCCTTACATGGGAGTGACGAAACCTCTGGGTGCACACTTGATGCTGGCCACTAAAGAAAGGATTTGGAAGGGCGAATATGTTGAAATTCTGAAACTATTACATAGGGAGGTTTGCTCCAAAGAAGGCTCTAAGGAAGAAGAATATGAGCTGGCTAAGTGCCCGAAAGTGCCTTTAACTATTGAGAATTGGACTGCAGCGTTTCTTATTTAGGCTAGCCTTTATTGCGAAAAAATTTCTGAGCAGTGGTTTTTCTTGGGCACAATATTATGAGGAGTTTCGGGCTCGCATGGCCTGGGATTTGGAGGCAAAGTGGGGGGAGTTAGATACTGATTTATGGCAACATACTATGGGTGCATCAGCTGGAGGTAAGACAATCTTTACGGCTAGTGGTTTGCCCTTAGTTTATCGGCCCTTTCAGGGGAAGCCCACCCGGGGTGGGGTGGGGAATACTAACACAGCACAGGGAGGAGTCAGGACATGCTGGGATTTCAATAAGGGCATGTGCACCAGGGAGTATTGTCGATTCAGGCATGAATGTTTCCAGTGTGGTAGGAAGCATCCTTTGTTCAAGTGTTGGGGCCCAGTGAACTCAGGCAGCCAGCAGTGGTTGCGGCCTGCGGCCAGTGCTCCAAACACTTCACAGCAACCCCAGTCCTCTAGAGGGGGAAAGGGTCTTCAGGGGTCTTGGCCCAAAGTCTCATACTCCGGTTAGATTAGATCAGTTGGCAGAGGCCTTGCAGGGATATGACGATGTGAGAGTTACAAAGCTGTTATCGGAGGGTTTTGGTGAAGGGTTTCGACTTGGTTACAACGGGCCGCGTCAGCGGCGTTGGTTAAAAAATTTGAAGTCAGCGGATGAACACAAAGATGTAGTGCAGGAAAAACTGGACAAAGAGGTACGAGAAGGCAGGATGGCGGGCCCCTTTGATAATTGGCCTTTGGAGGACTTGATTGTGTCTCCGATTGGGGTAGTTCTCAAAAAAGAGGCAGGTCAGTATAGGGTGATACAACACCTATCATGGCCGGAGGGGTCTTCAGTCAATGATTTTATTGATGAGGAGGCAGCCTCTGTGTCATATTCCTCGGTTGATGTGGCAATGTCACTGGTCGTGACTGCGGGTGCAACTGCAGAAATGGCAAAATGCGATATTAAATCTGCATTTCGACTGCTTCCAGTCCATCCAGATGATTGGAGTCTTCTGGGGATCCATTTCAATGGTAAATGGTACGTGGACAAAGCATTGCCGGTGGGTTGTTCTATGTCCTGTTCCCTTTTTGAATCCTTCAGTTCTTTCTTGCAATGGTTTTTCACTCAGCGCAGTGGCCATGAGCTAGTGACGCACTACTTGGATGATTTCTTTTTTGTAGGTTCCCCTGGTTCTTCAGAGTGTCAAACAGCTCTGGACACATTTCAGGAGCTCATGGAGTTCCTTGGTGTACCATTGGCGCCGGAAAAGATAATGGGTCCTTGCGCGACAATGTCTTTTTTGGGTATTTAAATTGATTCAATGACTATGCAGGCTCGCTTGCCCTTTAAAAAGAAGGTGAAAATGTTGGAGATTTTGGTGACCATACTGCAGAAAGTCACAGTGAAGGAAGTCCAGGTTTTGCTGGGCCATCTGAATTTTGCATGTCAGGTGGTCAGGGCGGGGAGAACTTTTAGTAGATGCTTGGGTCGTGCTTTGTCTGGCCAACACCTACCCCATCACCATGTCGGGATGTCAGCAGGAGTTAAGGAAGATCTTCGGATGTGGTCTGTCCTTTTGCAATCCTTTAATGGCGTTACTTTGGCCCGGGAGGAAGACTGGGTGTGGGATGTTCAAATTCTTTCAGATGCGGCAGGCAGTGAAGGTTTTGGGTTGTATTGGCACGGCAAATGGTGCGCAGAACAGTGGCCTGAGGACTGGAGGAGCGGGGGGAGGTCCATTGCCTTTTTAGAACTTTTCCCGGTACGGTAGCCTTGACGCTGTGGGGACCAGATTTGGCCCATAAGAAGGTCCTTTTTCGAATTGACAATATGGCTGTGGTGGATATAATTAACAAACAGTCAGCCAGAGATGAACAGATTCTGAAATTGCTTTGTGTCTTTGTATTGGGTCGCCTGAAATTTGACATTAGGTTTAGGGCTTTGCACATCCCGGGAGTGAACAATGGCATTGCGGATGCTTTGTCTCGTTCACAGTGGGAGAGATTCCGTGGGCTTGCCAAGGACGCGGACAGGACCCCAACCCCCATGCCGGAACATCTGTGGTATGTAGGCAACGTAGGGTCATACAACTGGTGGTAGGTTCTTTAGCGGTTTCTACTCGAGCGGCTTATACACTGGCTTGGTCTGAATTTCTAGAGTCAGGTGCATGTAGAAGGGAGTTTGGTTGGCAGAGATCAGAAGATGTGGTACAGTTTATTCTTGATCTAATTGATAAAGGTCTGTCTGAGTGACAATTGCTGGAAAGTTGGCGTGCATTGCCTTTATGGGCAAGCTCTTTTGGGGTTACACTCCTTCTGCAGGGGAGGTGGGAAAGAGGATGTTGGAAGGGTAGGCTCGGGAGCAGGGGTCAGAACGTCCTGTTTGATCTCCGTTGTCGTGGCAGACTTTAGCTAGGGTGGTTGAGGCATTGCCTTTGGTGTGTAGGGACTCTTTTGAAGCTTGCCTGTTTTCTACACTCATGGTGTGGATGTTTTTTGGGGCTTTCCGAGTTTCGGAGTTGTTGGGTTCCAAGTTTATTCAGGGTCTGAAATGGCAAGAGGCTCATTTGTCTAATAGGGGTGTTCATATTTGGATGCACAGGTCGAAAACAGAACAGAAATGTAAAGGGAAAGGCATATGGTTGTTGGCGTCCTCCCCCCCGGGGACTTGCCTGCTACAGTGGGCTCGGCGTTGGTGGGTTTTGTCTGGTGGAGAGGTTGAAGCTGGTGTTTCTCAACACCTTGATGGGTCTCGGGTCACTGAATATCAACTTCGTATGGTCCTTCGGAAAGCTTTGCGGAGTTTAGGTCTGGATGAGTCTCGGTATGGTACTCATTCATTTCGAATTGGGGCTGCAATTGAGGCCTATCAAAGGGGTTGGTTCAGGCTGGATATCATGCGCTTAGGGCATTGGTCATCTAATTGCTTTCAGCGTTATGTGAGGCCTGTGGAGGGGGAGGGGCTTGCGTCATTTGCTTTGTCATAAGTTTGATGCTGTTTTTCTCTTTTCAGGTTCTGTGGCTGGCCCCAGCGCAGCAGAAATGACCATATCGATTATGATTTACAAAGGGTGAGCAACCCAAGTATACCCTTGAGGGCTTGGGTAATAAAACTGAAAGGGTGAAGATGCCTTCAAGGGAATTTATTTGAGATATATTTGATAACTTATAACAATTTGTGAAGGATAAATTAATAATCCTTAAAGGAAATCAATCAGAGTCCAAATGAACTATTCAAACAACATATAACATGCAAACAATAACACAAGGTGTATTAGAAAAATATAGTTTTTATCCAAAGAATGGTCAATTCATATACAGATGGGTGAATAAACAATGGTTAGGGCTGTGGGTACACACATAAGTAAATGAATACGTGACTCAACAGAACCTAAAACAACACCTATCCCAAAATCACACTGAATAAAACAAGACAGGGATAAGGTGAAATGTCGACGTTTCGGTTTCCTATGGATAAATTGTGGAAACCATCTTCAGGACTGAAGTCAATTGGAATCTGTATAGAGAGATTGTGATCGGAGTTTGAAATTTCAGTATATTCACTGGTTTCTTAGCAGTGAACACAGGTAACCGACTTCGTATAGGAAGCGACTAATACAAAATATAGTCACACCTTGTAGTTAGTGAATAAACTCGAGATTGCAGATTCGAAGTGAGGCTAAATCTAGTTCTTCTACCCGTTCAAGATTAATTTGTCATACGGCATGAATCTACTAAGACCAATAATGGCACAATGTAGTCCAGCACGCAGTTAATTCAAGTAGACCGCCGACTGTTTAAACGCTCAGCAGTAGGCGAGCTGACATTTAAAGCCGTGTTCGTTATAGCCACGTGTTGAGTCAATATGTGGCAGTGGATCTAATCAGAGAAACGATAGGGAGGAGCAGCAGGTAGTCAACAGAAAGGCTGTTAGCTGCCAAACAGTGTATAAACTGGCCTCTAATTTCTTATCCGTTCTGGCCACGGGTCAATGATCTAATCAAGTCGTTAACGGCAGAAAGCAGCGCTGCAAGTAGTCAATTCGCTTCGAATTGACTACTTACAGCGCTGCTTTCTGCCGTTACCGACTTGATTAGATCATTGACCCGTGGCCAGAACGGATTGATTTCCTTTAAGGATTATTAATTTATCCTTCACAAATTGTTATAAGTTATCAAATATATCTCAAATAAATTCCCTTGAAGGCATCTTCACCCTTTCAGTCATATCGATTATGGGCACTCTTTTGTCAAATGGGCTCACGTTCAAGCTTGCCATAGTTACTTTGGTTCATTATTAGGTTTTAATGAACGTTTGTTTAAGGTGGTTTGGAAGGGTAATGGCGGGATGTTGTGGAGGGAGTTGATTCCTGCTTTAAATTCCTGGTTGGTTGGGGGTAAGTGTCCGGATGTTTTTCTAATCTATTTAGGGGAAAACGACTTATGTGGAGTGAAGGGTGTAGTGTTGTTGAGGGCCATGAAAAGAGATCTGACGCTGTTGAAGGAGCAATGGTCGGGCTGCCATGTGCTATGGACGGAATTGGTTCTTCGTAGAGTCTGGAGAGGTTCCCTCAAGCCTAAAGCAGTGGATAGGGCACACAAAAAGATTAACTTGCAGGAGTCTAGGTTTTGTAGGGGCTTGGGTTTTGGCAGGGTTGTGCATGGAGACATTCGTTTTGATACAGTTGAATTTTTCAGGAGCGATGGTGTTCATCTATCTCGGATGGGGATGGATTTGTATCTGTTGGAAATTAGGGAAGTTTTGTCTCGTTGTCTGAAAGTTCAGGAGTTTGCTGGTTAAGTTGTACAACACTAGTATTTCTGTCTTGTTTACTATTTTTGGGGGGAAGAGAGTGGGAGGTTAGTATCCTTCCCTCCCGCTTCCTGGGTGGCGGGGGGTCAATGGTGTTTTTTGCCAGGATCGGCAGGATTGTGGTGGTTCGTTGGTTTGGTTGGGTTGTTGTCGGGGTGAGTTTTATTTATTTTATTTTTCAAAGTTTTATATAGCGCGAACAAGATCTTCGCAGATATCAGAGCGCTTAACATAGAAGGGTACATGAGGGAACAAAGTCAAATAGGTAAATCAATAGATCACACAGTACAGAAGGGTACATGAGGGAACAAAGTCAAATAGGTAAATCAGTAGATCATACAGTACAAATAATACAAATAGGTGGCTGCAAAGCCAATCATGTGAGTGATAAGGCAACTCATACAAATAAGTAAAGGGGTCAAGCAAGTAATGCAGATCAGTGCAGGTTGTTAATAGGGTTTGAGATAGTAGTTCAAGTGTATTTAGCCATGAGGATAGCTTTTACTTCTTTTTTAAAGAGTGTAGTGGAGGAGATAAGCCTGGTTTCGGGAGGGAGTGAGTTCCAAATCCTAGGCGCCATTCCTGAGAAGGAGCGCTTGTATGTTTTTTCTTTCCGGAATCTTCGAGGTTTCAGCAGAAGATTGTTTGTGCCTCTCGTGTTTCTGATTCCCCCAGAGATTGTCAGTTTCTGAGCAAGGTAGCCGGTTGAGTTTAGGTGTACCGCCTTGTGTGTCATGCAGGCGATTTTCAGATGTATTCTGGCTTCAAAAGGCAACCAATTCAGGGACTTCAAGTCAGGGGTAATGTGGGAGTGCTTTTTTGACCCAGTGATGAGTCTCGCTGCAGCATTTAGAGACGCTTTTAGTGGTGCGGTTGTAGTTAGTGGGAGTTCGCAGAGGGCGGTGCTGCCGTATTCAATTCGTGGGATGACTAGTGCTTGTACCGCAATTTGGAAGTCTTTGGCTGGAAGGTAGGGTTTAAGTTTCCTCAGGGTATTGATCTGGAAGTTCGCTCCCTTTGTAGCCTTGTTGATATGTTGTTGCATGTTGAGATTGGTGTCGAGTGTTATGCCTAAAGATTTTGCTGAGTCCACGATGGTGGGTTGGACCTTGAGTGCGGTTAGGAGTTTAAGCCATTGTTGAGTGGTGGAAATCTTCGTTGGTGGTGAGATCAGAAGGAACTCTGTTTTCAGGGCATTGAGTTTGAGGTGATTGTCGGCAAGCCAGGATTGGGTGCTTCTGATCGTTGAGTTCAGAAGCAGGATGTCATTGGGTGAATTTAATTTGAGGTAGAGTTGGGTGTCATCGGCGTACAAGTGAAAGTGTACATTGGTTGCTTGTAGCAAGGTGGTGAGAGGTTCCATGACTAGATTGAACAAGGTTGGAGATAGAGAGGATCCTTGGGGGACGCCTAGCGTTACAGGTATTGGCGAGGACATCAGGTTGTTGCTCTTGAATTTCTGCGACCTGTTGTGAAGAAAGGAAGTGAACCTCTTGAGGACAGTTCCAGATAAGCCCATTCTTGTGTTTAGTAGTTCTAGTAGATTCTCGTGTTTAACGGTGTCGAATGCTGAGGAGAGATCAAGAAGGATGAGGAGGCAGGTGTCGTTTTGGTCTAGCATTTGAAGTGCGTCGTCAATTACGTGAGTCATAGCAGTTTCTGTGCTGTGTCCTGCTCGGAATCCTGACTGGTGGGGGTTGAGGAGATCGAATTGCTCAATGTGTTTGGTCAATTGTAGTTGTGCGCATTTTTCCAGCAGTTTGGCAAGAGTGGGGATATTGGTGATGGGACGGTAATTGTTGAGATCAGAGGGGTCGGCTGTTGGTTTCTTTAGTAGAGGTGTGACCTGACCTACTTTGATGGAGTCAGGTATGCTTCCTTGTTGGAGAGAGCTGTTGATGATTTTAGTCCAGAGAGGGAGAAGCAGAGGGGTAAAGTCTTTTACTGCGAAGGCAGGGAGGGGGTCCGTGAGGTGATTGGATGGTTTCAGGGTGCTGAGTAATTTGCCAATTTCTTCTTCCGTGTATGTGTCAAAGGTTGACCATGTAGCATTGTTTTTTGGTTCGACGGGTGCTAGGCATTTGGGTTTGGAGTGGAGGCTTGCGTCAATGAGGAGATCGCTTTTTATTTTGTCAGTTTTTTGGATAAAGAAGGCAGCGAAGTCTTCACAGGAGGGTGCCTCACGCCCAGAATTGAGTGGTTGTGGTTGTTCCTTGGATTGCGATTTGATTAGCTCAAACAGTTTTCTAGGGCGGTTTTTTGCTTGGTTAAGTTGGAGGCTGAAGAAGTCCGATTTTGAGCGTTTTATTTTCCTGAAGTAGGCGTTTCTCTTTTTCTTCAATTCCTTTAGGTGCATTGCGGAGGGGGCTGATCTCCAGGTCCGCTCTGCCATTCGCATGTCTCTTCTATCTTCGTTAAGACTCCCGTCGTACCATGGTTTGGAGCATTTAGTAGAGACTCTTTTTAGCTGCATAGGTGCAACCTCATTAATTATAGAGGTCATAGTGTTGATATAGTGGTCAGTCAGTGTTTGGACGTCCGAGGCGCCTGCCGGAGGGAGTAGGAGATTGCAACTGTTAGGGGGCAGAGAGCCTGGGTTGAGCTTTTTCGAGTCTCTTTTCCAGATTTTGGGCTTGGAGAGTTGCGCTGGGTTGACTTTGACTTTTTCGTTGAAAAAGAATGTGATAATATGATGATCTGACCAGTCACAGGGTTGGATGGATTCGAGTTTGATAGAGTCCTCTTTGGAGATGATCAGGTCGATGGTAGAGCCTTTCTTGTGGGTCGGGCTGTTGCATATTTGGGTGAGATTAAGGGCCTCGAGGAAGTTTTTAAGACTATTTACCACCGTGTCGTTGCGGTCATTCCAGTGGAGGTTGAAGTCACCAAGGTATATTTGCGTGATCTGGCGTCCGGAATTGGTTGAGATCAAATCCATGATTTGTTGGGAAAAGGTGCGGTTGTCCCTAGGTGGGTGGTAAATGCTGTGAAGAGAGCATATCGGTTTGCCCTCACTGATAATGTCTAGGCAGATGTATTCCCAGGATGTTGGTGATGGTAGGGATGTGGAATTTACTTTCTGAACAGTGAGGTTGTTCCTGTATATGCATGCGATTCCGCCACCTATTTGGCCTGTTCTGTCGAGTCTGATAATGTGGTAGTTGGGGGGAACCAGAATGTCCATTATGGGTGTCGAATGTTCAGTTAGCCACGTTTCAGTCAGGATGATTAGGTCAAGGTCACGCGATAAGAGAAGCTCAGCAATGGCTGCTGAGTGTTTCGTGGCCGATCTGCAGTTGAGAAGAGCGCATTTGAGACGGGGTGTGTAGAGGGTGTTGGGTGGATCTAACAAGCGAGGGACTTTTCTAAGGTTATTGGGGATGGAGAATCTGCTATTGAGTGTAGGTGGTCTAAGGGGATTTGGGTGTATTGTGGGAATGTTGCGTTGTGGGGTGCTTGTGTGGGTTTGGAGGGCTGGGTCATAGGAGCGGAGAAGGGTGAGTGTGTCGAGGTCAGAAGCAGAGTCGTGGGTGCGGCGAGGGCGGTTGTTGCGATTAAGAGCTGGGATTGATGTGAGAATGGGGGAGAGCTGAGTGCGAGAGTTAGTCGGCGGGGTGGGGGACAATTTTTGCGGGGAGGTGTAGATGTGTGAGGGGTTGCAGGGGCGATGCGGGGGACGAGCGCAGTAGCTGCGCCTATGAGCAGGGAATGATGCCTGGTGTGGGGCGTGATGAGGGTGGGGGTCCGCGGGCGGAGTAGGAGACAATTTGGGAGGAGGGGTGGAGGTGGGTGGGCGGTGTATGAGGCGTGTGGAGAGTAGTTCTTTGATGGCGTGAATGTCTTCTTTGATCTGAGTGAGGGTGGCCGTGATGTATTCCATCGTGGGGTAGGTGGTGGGGGTGGGAGTGGTAGTCAGGGGTGAATGGCTGGCCAGGGTATTCGAGTGCAGGTGGGAGGGAGGGCTGGTGTTCGAGCAGGTCTGCGTTGTGTTGGTGTGTGGGGAGGGGTTAGGGATGTGAGATGTTTTGTACGGGAGGGGTGTGGATGCGGTAGGGAGGAGGTCGGTGTTATGTGTGGGGGCATTGGTGATAGGCGGGGGGGACAAGGTGTAGACTGGGAGACTGGTAGCCGTGGTGGGGGTGTACGGAGGGTAGTGGGGGCTAAGTGTAGGAGGGGAAGTGGGGTTGGAGAAGGTCCTGTTGAGGGGAGCGGGAGTTAAGTTAAAAGAAGGGGTATGTTCTGCGCAGTTGGTTGGAGGGTAGTGAGGACTGAGAATGGGGGGGGATAAAGGGGGGGAATTGTCAGAATGCGTGCTATTCTGGTGCTGGACTAAGTTAGGTGTGTTATGGGTGGGAACTGTGCTGTCAGCGGCGAGCGGGGTGTTAATGCCCGCTGTAGGTGTGATAGGAGTGTTGAGGGCGTGTGTGGAGGTCCGCAAGATGGTAGAAGGGGCGGGGGAAAGAGCGGCGTATGAGGGGGAGCGATCTGTGTCTGTGATGGAATGCAGAGTTGGGATTGTGGGGTTGTGGGTAGAGGATGGGAGGTCAGGGGTGGTAGGTGTGTTCCTGATTGGAGTGTATGTAGCTGTGAGGTCATGGTTGGAGGGACTGGGGGAGATATGAGTGTTTGTCCGTGAATTGGAAAGGTGTTCTTTGAAGGTGGGGAACATGTTGTCTAGCAGTTCCAGGTTCCTGTCTGTGGCTTGTGATAGGACAATCCCGTTATTGTAAATAGTGATGGTGGCTCTGCCTGGAAAGACTTGGGATGGTGAGATAGTGAGAGTTAGGCTATGGACGGATTTTCTAGCGGAGGAGACGGTGAGTAGGGAGAAGAACGCTTTTCTCCATTGAGCTCTGCGTGTGGTGTGGAAGATGATATCGGTGTTCAGGGATCCATTGACCGGTGAGAAGTAGGTGTCAGCAAACGGCGTTTCCGAGTGTGACCTAAAGAAGTTGTGTTTAAAGCGTTTGGCGGCTTTTTTGGTGAGTGATGGTGGGTAGTTGATTTTGTACGTGTGTTTGCCGATGGGGTCCATGTTGCGTTGCAGGATTAGGTGGGTATGAGAGGATGCAGTAGTGCACTATAGTGGTACCAATGTGCAGAAAAACATGTGTGTGTAGAAAAACAGGTGCACAACGTAGGATACACAGTAATAAGTTAAAGATTACAAAGTAGCACTAGTAATCAACCAGCATATCCAGGATATAAGAGTGAGCAGTAGGGCAAGTACATACGGTAAATTGTTGGGTACAGGGTGTACAAATAGGCATAATACTGATAATATATAATATATAAGGGAAGGGTATACTGGGAGAGTGCACTAATGCACTATAGTTGATAATAATGATAGTGTATAGAGGAAGGATCCAGATATAACAATTTACATGTGACAAAGCTCAAAAATCGAAGGTGACAATGGTTGTCAGTCCAAAAAGTGAGAGGTAGCAGGCTAATTTGTTGGGGTGGTTCCTGTGGTTGGGGGAACAACGTTGGTTGAGGAGCAGGCCGGGGATTTTGGGTATTAGTATACGGATGTGTTAAGTTTAATTGATTATGCTGAAATTTGCATTGTTGGTATTGTATAATATTGTAATGTATGGGTGGGGGCGGGGTCAATGACGTGTTGGGGTGGGGGAGGGGACTGGGGGTTGAGGTAAAAGTTTATTTAGTGAGGTATAGTTTTGTAAGGCGTTTGCCGAGGTTTGGATGTGTTAATGTGCACCTGTTTCAATAAAGCGGCCTTTTTCACACAATTCACGTCTTGTGGTCTGCTTGCCCCGCCACCCCTCCCTCCCAAGGGGGGCTTGGGGGGTCGCCGACCGCAGGGAGGTCCCCCCCGGGCAGTTTGGGAGGGTCAGGGGGGCGGGGTTCTCTCAGGCCACTGGGCGCATTTTATATCAAATTGGGCTGCTTTCTAGTAGCGCCCAATTTGCCCTATATAGTTCTCTCGACTCCTCCCCCAGCCACCATTTTAGATTTCGGTGACCTGGTGGCCGGGGTTTATAGTGTTTTTTGAATCCCTCCCTATTATTTTTGGTTATTTTTAAATTGTTGGTTTCTCAATTCTTATCTTTGGTGGTTTTTGTTGGAACAGGTATACATGGGGTTTGGTTTTTGTACTGTCGCTTGGAACAGGTGCTGGTGCGGGGGTCAATGGTGTTTTTTGCCAGGATTGGCAGGATTGTGGTGGTTCGTTGGTTTGGTTGGGTTGTTGTCGGGGTAAGTTGGGCAGGCTAATTTGGTGGGGTGGGTCCTGTGGTTGGGGAAACAACGTTGGTTGAGGGGCAGGCCGGGGATTTTGGTTATTAGTATTGGGATGTGTTAAGTTTAATTGTTTATGCTGGAATTTGCAATGTTGGTATTGTATAATGTTGTAATGTATGGGTGGGGCGGGGTCAATGACGTGTTAGGGGTGGGGGAGGGTACTGGGGGTTGAGGTAAAAGTTTATTTAGTGAGGTATAGTTTTGAAAGGTGTTTGCCAAGGTTTGGATTTGTTAATGTGCAAGTTGTACAACACTAGTATTTCTGTCTTGTTTACTATTTTTGGGGGGAAGAAAGTGGGAGGTTAGTATCCTTCCCTCCCGCTTCCTGGGTGGCGGGGGTCAATGGTGTTTTTTGCCAGGATCGGCAGGATTGTGGTGGTTCGTTGGTTTGGTTGGGTCGTTGTCGGGGTGAGTTGGGCAGGCTAATTTGTTGGGGTGGTTCCTGTGGTTGGGGGAACAACGTTGGTTGAGGAGCAGGCCGGGGATTTGGGGTATTAGTATACGGATGTGTTAAATTTAATTGATTATGCTGGAATTTGCATTGTTGGTATTGTATAATATTGTAATGTATGGGTGGGGGCTGGGTCAATGACGTGTTGGGGTGGGGAGGGGACTGGGGGTTGAGGTAAAAGTTTATTTAGTGAGGTATAGTTTTGTAAGGCGTTTGCCGAGGTTTGGATGTGTTAATGTGCACCTGTTTCAATAAAGCGGCCTTTTTCACACAATTCACGACTTGTGGTTCGCTTGGCCCCCACCACCCCTCCCTCCCAACAAGTTTGCTGCTTGGCCTTTTCCCTCATCTCTATCTTGACCGGTCTGCTACTCGATTCCTGGACTTAGCCCTTAGTTTAGCTAAGCAGGCGGTCACTTTGAGGTGAAAACAATCCGCTGCTTCCTCTATCACTGCTTGGTCCCAGGCACTAATTCTGTGTACCCGAATGGAGAGTATGTTGTTGCATGGAGAGGAACGGTGGGTCTCCGGAAGTATTTCCTATCACAGGCCTGGACACTCTACTTGAACAATTTATTATTATTACTAAGGACAACACCTGTCCACCGTGAGGGCTCCCCATAGTCTCTTTCACTTGCAGCCTGCTCACTGGGCTTTGGAGGGTTTCGGTAATTTAACTCTGGGATGGGCATCAACATAGCAATAGCATGACTTTCCGTGGGGCTCTGTTGTGAGGGTACTTGGAGGTGTTTCCTTTTTCTGTATGGCAGATTCATTGATGCGAGATGTGATGGCTCTGGAGGGGGTGGAAGGGTTGAGGTTAGTTGGGTAGGGAAGGGGGTTTTGTTGTTAAACTGTTCCTTTATACCTAAAATATATGTGCTTACTCGCTACCCACTCTGGTCAACAGCTGATTGGTTATCTGCATTGCCTTTTGAACTGTGAGGATGTAGGTAACGCTTTGTTCTGCTCATGTTACATGCACCTGTATGCAAATAAAAACCTGTTAATAATTGTTTCCTGCAGCAAGCACAAATGCCTGCAATCTCACATATCTTGCAAAACTCCTAAATAACGTGTCTTTGCAAGTTCAACACTACCCTATTTGGAAATGTTGGTCACTTTTTTTTAGCAAGCTGTTTCACTAATTGAGCCACTTTTATTTTATTGCCCGGGCCTATTTTCTGCCCCAGTCCGACCATGAGTGAGGCTACATGCTCCAATGTGGGGAAGTGTTGTTTTTAATGCTCCAGTTGTCCAGCAGACTGGACCAGTTCTGAATGTAGAGGATATAAGTGCAGGGACGGCTGTTATGCTTTGAAAGTGGTGGGGCGAGTCAAATGCCCCACCACTTCACAAAAAAACTAAATAAAATAACACCTCACTTCAAAACCCCCAAAGTAAACCACTTCTCCCTCAAAAAGCTCAAAAGAAAATACCCCTCCCTCCAAGAGCCCAAAATAAAACACCATTCCCTCCAAAAGTGAAAAAAAACACTAGAATAACATTTAAAATAAATAAATAGTACTTACTTTCTGCAGCACGTCCTATGTCCTCCTCAGTGTTCCACTTCAGAATCTGTAGTCCACTTCCCCTAACCAATCCAGATGCTGCTGTCATGCTGCTAACCAGCATAAGAGAAGCACCTGATTGAATGGAGCGGAAGTGGGCATGCCACTCCCCCTGCTCCTGTGTCTGAGCAAAACTCCCACCCCCCTGCAGACCTGCTGCAGCAGGACAAAATAAAATGATAATAATCTTGAGCAACGCTTCTCTGCCTTAGAGGAGGAACTGCCATTAGCCGTATGTCTCTGGGCTCGGGTCAGCTGTCTGCTGCAGTGTGCACGACGGAAAAATAAAATGGCAATTGAATCTTTTCATTGCCTGTCGGGGAGTTCATCCCGGTCCCTAGTTGAATGGAGATAGGAGCGAGTCTGTGGATAGGGTTTACAAGCTTCATTGTTTCTTTTTGGTTTCACGTGCTCGGTTTGGTTCATGAACAGTGCAACAACCTCAGATGAGCATAAATGGTTCAGTTGTATAGTCACTGAATCGGTTTTTAAGTCAAACAAAGGAGACTAATAGTCTATTGACTACACGGAGTGTCAGGTGTAAAAGAAATAGTTTTTCAAAACAAGGTCTTGACTCTGGGTCTCTTCTTCTGGTTAGGTGTAGCTTTATGGGGTTGAAGATGTGGACCGGCCTCCATAACCAAGGGGGGGGGAAAAAGGGAAGGAAAAAAAACACAAGACAGGAGTCAGGGTCTCTGTGTTCACTATGTACATTTAGGGAAGGGGAATTGTGCACACCATACACCGGTCCCTTACTGTGGGGTGTCTACGTGAGGGAATATTATGCTAGCGGCGCAGTGAGGTGCTCAGGCGGCCCATCCACCACCCTGTGAATGAATACCCAGTCTCTCCCGTCACTTGCCTGTTGCCACGGTCCCCTGTGACGGTGGTATCGTGAGATCCCGCCTCCTCTGCTTCCCTCAGGGGGGCGGTCTCGCTCACGATCTCTGGTGTCTTTTCGGCGTCTTCTTCTCGGTCAATCCTCCTCGTGGCGTCCTTGCTATTCTCCTCTTGCTCATCGGTTTCCGGCTCCTTCTCACCACACGCCTCCTCTGCACCCCCTGCCATTTGTGACCATAAAGCGGATGACGTTCTGCCTGGTTGTTCCTGGATGTCTGCAACGTCAACTCCACTTCCGGTTTGGTCCACCCCGGCGGCCATCTTGGGTTGGGTCGCGGCGACGGATCCCTCACATTGCCATTTTATTTTTCACGCACGGCTGGCAGCAGGAGGGGGTGACGCTTCCCTGCCCTCGTGCAGAAACTGCTGATATGTAAGTGTCCACCTGATAGTGTGAGCAATTGGATGCATGCAAAAGAAAACCCAGAAACAGCTTCAAGATCAAATCAAGCGGGTGAGAGCCCTCTGTTTTTTGGAGCTCTGTTGACTCCACAGTTAGTATTGTGGTGACATGTCCTACAAGAACTTTCCCCTAGCAACAAGGGGGTAGAGGACAGACTTTCTTGTGTATGTCAGCATGTATGTTACGTGAATGCTATTGGCTAGTCACTGACGGGAAATAGCAGAGTCCTGCTTTGGTACACAGTGGTTCAGAAGGATGAACGGAGTTGTGATTCGTGAGTACTGAGCCTTCAGAGTAGAGGTGCTTAGGATGTTAGCTGTTACAGCACTTCCAAGGGACCTTCAACTGTTGGACTGAACCAGGGAGGAGACCTCCGAGGCCTGCAACAGGCTCCATGGGAGTCCGGAGGCGCATTCATGTGATTTGATTTTGGGATGTATGGAGATCCCTCTTGGGATTCACCTATCAGAAGAGATTCTGTAATTTAGGTCCAATGGATCCAGATCACGTCCACCATGTAAGATGTGCCCTCAAATAAACAACTGCAATACACAGACAATGGACCCTGCGCTTTTTGAGTGGGTTCATGGGATCTGTTTCCTTCAAACAGAAAGGAAAAACTCTTTATTCTTTATATATTGATGCCTGTTTCTCCCTCAAGAAGATATACGTCGAGCAACATATACTGCGCAATCCACATATTAAGGGCCTCATTTATGGGCTTTTGCCATAGGGCAGAGCAGAAGGTTTCCCTGCAGCGCAGCCCTACGGCAAAAGAAACGGGGAGAATGCGCTGTATATATGTGATACCGCACATTCCTATCCTTTTCCCCTGTGCTGGTGCACAATGGGCTGCAGTGCGCCAATGCAGGCACCTTTGCACCATGGTGCAAGGGTGCCTGCGTTGCGGGGCTGATTGATTTTGTGCAGGAAGGGACACCTTCCTGCGCAAAATCAATCAATTTACGCGATTTCCTTTTTCACATATAGAAAGCTAAGCACGAGGAGAAATGTTTTGATTTCTCTTCGTTGCGCCTCCCTAAAGTCACCCCGGGGGTGGCCTTAGGTTCTGACGCATTCCCAGGTTTACTATGCCTCGTAAATCTGGGAATGTGTCAGGTTCCATGGGTGTTGTGTGGGAACACCCACAGCAACACCCCAAGAATGCCCCTTTCACACAGTTTTCTGCATAGAAGGAGCCCATATTTGTAAGCCCATGAAAAGTCACGTAAAGTGGCTTTACGTGGCCTTATAAATATGCGGTGGCACAGTGCGCTACCGGAAAATCAAAATAGTGTCGCTCCGAGGGCGCAAAAGTGCCAGTAGGGGGTCAGTAAATGAAGCCCATACTATTTCAGATCTTGGTACTGATTGAAGAGCCGCTCCTGTTCACAGAGCTAGATCGCACCACGCGTGGGTGTTCCTAGCGGGAAACGACAGGACCCCACACCCACGGGTTGACGCTGGCACTGATGGCCACCAGGTGCTATAATACATGTCATAAATAAAACTATATCGGATTTATTGCACTTAATAAAACACCCATGGATGCAGATGCTGACACTTAATTTTCCTCTCATTCATGCCACATAACTTTGTTTGGCTTGGCAGGAGGTGGAATTCCTTACAGTGACTCCTTGGCCCCTCTGTTGCCTTTGAGCTCTCTGCTTGACTGCAAAACTAAACATTGCATACCCAGCAAGTCAAAGCTACTCCTCAGCAGGCCACATCCACCCTGCCATAACCCCCTCTTGTTAGTCATTTGTTTCACCAATGTTTTCAAGGAAATCTCATACTTCCTTTACATGATAGTTTAGACGGATATAAAATGAAGCATAGCTTTAGAATGCGTTTCTTACTAATTTAGAAATGTATATATAGTAAGCTCAGCCCACACCACAGTTTAATTTGTCCTCCCTAGCCATGTCAATTTGCTTTCTGTTGGCTCTAACAGCTATCATTACACAGTAAGCACAGACCAGAAGCCGAAGAACACAGATGCTCTCATACCATGCTCATCTCTTTCCACTGCTTCCATGTGAAGGAAACAGGAAATGCTGCCTTTGGAAACTTGCAGTCACCACTAAGATGATTATATACTGTGTTTGCATAGTTCCACTTTTCTGTCTCTTGTAGTAAAAATACAAGAAGCTGTGATTTAGAAGTTCAAATTCATTGCGTATGGGAAAACAAAGATCCATGTCTGGGAAAAGGAACTGTTTTATTTTTTTTAAGTTGGTCAGGAAATGAAAGACACATGTCTGATTGATGCACATGGTTGAAGCGCTTCAGTGCAAACAATGCGCCTAGTGCAGAGGACTGTGTGTTTCGATTTATTTCCATGAATTGACCAATCGGATTGATCCGGTAGTAGCATTGATTGTCCTGCAAGTGTGCAGCTTTTTGTGTAAAATATTTTACCAACCAATCAGAATGTGATTCTCTCTTCTTTTTCTGCTGCTGCTTGTGTATCAATGTATTCGACCGACATTGCTTAGCAAAACACACGCCTTTGCTTAAACTGAACTTTCAGAAACAGTTTTCTGAAACCTTCCTGTTCCTAGAAGACGTACTCTACTAGCCTTATTGTAGTCCTATAGATCTTAAAACCTTCCGCGCGGATGACAAAGCCAGCTCGTCATGGGCGTTACCTGCGCTGCGCGCATGACGAGCTGGCTTTGTCACGTAAACGCGGGATTTTTAAAAATCCAGCGCACAGCGGGAAAACGCGGTAGCGCGGAAGAGGTTAATAATAGACGTAGTTGTCTTTTCCCCTCAGTGTGCACCCTCGTCTTCAATGTGTGATGTCTTTTGTCAGTAGTTCTTAACCTTTTGACTTCTGTGAATCCCCACTTAATCATAGCTGAAATCCTGGGACCATACTGAATCATTACTGGAATCCGTGGACACCCACTGAGCCATTATTGGAATTTGAACCATAAAACAATACACAAAAATACAGAAAAAATTATTCATCAAACAAATACACATATGAGGTAATATTTAATTATATTCACAACCAAATATAAGAAATGCAAAATGTTCATATTAATTGGAAGGTGGCACTTTTTAAAATTCATTTGAGGCCGCCTATCCTCCATACCATATTCTCTTTGATGCACCTTCATTGCTCCCACAAAAAATTCAGAAGATACCAACTTAATTTTTGGCCTTCTGTTTCAAATATCTTCAGATTTACCGAACTTTTTAAAATGTTCAATTTTGCTAATTTATATACATACGCTTTCTTAATGTGGTTAATATTATCTAATTTAGTGAGGAGTCAAGGACCCTTGAGTAGGCATTGCAGACCTGCAGGGATTCCCGGACCACAGGTTAAGAACCACTGGTTTATGTCATTCCTGAGCATTGCTGGAATATGGTCAGTACAGTAACTGGAAGATTTAAAGTTAAGAATTTGACCGTTCATATCATCCTGTGGTATATCATTAAAGAACAGACGGTTAGCAGAGGATTTTCTGGTGTGACCTAGTAACAGGAAGTGCAGTGGTAGGAAAGCGAGAGTGTAAATGTGATTCCTTTCACTGTTTGATCAAAAAAGCTAGGGGTATATTTACAAGGAATTGGCAGAGGGCAGTGCCGCAAGTCATTTTGCTGTGCTGTCCTACAGCAATTCAAAAGGGCGGGAATGCATCCTAGTTACAAGATACAGTACATTCCTGTCCTTTCAGCCGCACTGGTGCACAATTAGCAGCTGTGTGCCAATGCAGGCACCCTTGCACCATGGTGCAAGTGTGCGTATGTTGTTGGCATGATTGTGTTTGTGCAGGAAGGGACTCCTTCCTGCAAAAAACAATCACAAGAGGCATTTTCCTCATTCTATGTGTGCTGTAGAATGTGAAAAAAAGAAAAAACGAGGAGAAATGTAAACATGTTTCCCCATTACGCTTCCTAGGGAGGCTCCAGGTTTATGAGATATTGTAAATCTGGGGCAGCATCAAATTCCATGGGTGTTTCACGTGGGAACACCCACAACAACACCCAAGGAACCCCTCTTTAAGGCAGAGTAAGGCAAGGCTGCGGTTTGCACTGCCTAGCCTTGCTCTATACATACAAGGCCACTTAAAGCCATGCAAGATGGCTTTATGTGGCCTTGTAGCTATGGCTAAGCCCTGTGCACCTCCGGAATGTCACAAAAAGTGCACATGTTTTTTAAATAAGCCCCTAGGCTTTTCTACTAGGGTAATGTGTTGGATTTGTAGCAAGTTTGCCGATGTGATCCAGTTTTCTGTTTTCTTGGACAATATTTTTCTGATTCACTCTACCTAGAGTTTGAGCAACAATACCTTTGCACTAAATAGGTGTGTTTGCATGCTCCTCTGTCTGAATAAGGGTTTTGAAAAGTATTACTGAAGGATTTCATTGTATTTTTTCTTCAGTGGTCTAAGTTGTATAACCATGTTCACTTTGCAGTTTTTGTGACAAAGTTTGTTGATGGGAAAGTTGGGTGTTGGACAAAGCAACAGAGTTGAGACACTAGACCTCAGTATGATGAGATCAATGTCTCCTGTGACTCAGGTAATTTCTGTGATTTTTAGAGCTTAAATTTAGTCTTGAAGTAACCTTGGTTTTCATAAAGTAAATGAAGAAGGGAATACAAAAAGCAGTCGTACAAGCCCACTCGTATGGGATCCTCAAATAGGAGATGTAACTCAAGGATCCATTGCCTCTGTCTTGGAGGCCATACATGATTATAAATGGATCAACACAACTGCCAATACTGGACTTGGTTTCAATCCTTTTAGCATAAGAACCGGTTATGAATAAAACATACCGGTCCGTTTTCACTAACGTCACTAGTTTATTAAGTCATTTATTTGCCATCTGAACCAAAATCAACATTAAGAGGGATGTTGGGACTACCTCCAGTGGTCGGACACCACAAGTGTGGCAACAGCACATGCTGCGTATCAACAGAGGAAGGCTCAGTGTCCACGTTTGAGAGAACACATTGGAAGCACGAAAAATTCACGAATTGCCAAACCAGGAATATAATCTATGGAGTTTGGTGCCCGTGTCCCAAACTATATATTGGGAAAACTACGCAAGAAGCACGACAGAGGATTACGCAGCACAAGTCCAGGATAAGAAGACAAGTCCCCAATGCACCATTAGTACAACATTGGATAGCACATAAACACAAAGAAGAAGATCTACGCTTGACTATTATTTCCAAAATCGAACAGGACCCAAGAGGCGGGGACATGGATTTGAGGTTAAGCCAACGGGAAGCTTTGCTCATAATGAAATATAACACCGCCATGACAGGTTTGAATGAAATTTCAGAAATCTTTAAGGGCACCCCTTGACTCTAACAGTTTGACCAGTGTATAGAGTTCCTGTAATAGCCTGTAGATAAGCAGTTTTTGCTGTATCCAATTTTACTCACTGTGATTTCACACCATAAGCGCTAATGGTGAAAGGCTTAACGTACGTGACTTCAAGTACGTGTCTTTTGGGCTAATAAACATTTCTGACTTGGTCAGCACGAGCTTTCTAATCTAACTGCAAGTATTGGAACCAGGGGACCATGATATAGGTGTCCAATGCCATCTCTGTATTGCATTGGTACTGTTTCTACCAATAAAGTTTTAGGATTGAATATGGCTACTTTCCCTTTAACAAACACCGCGGTCACTTGATCGCAATGAGTTGTAGAAACTAAGGAAGGCTGAAAAAAACCAACTAAACCTGGGATGCCGATGTGTTTGTAACACGCATCAAATCAACGGTAAGCGGGGGCTCTATTATTTGGAAAACCAGAGGAAAGCTGGATAACGTGAGGCTACTCGAACATGAGATCCTGTTTTTCAATTTATCCAGGAATCCGTACGTTTGTTTTGACTAAACTACCGGACTCGGGCTCAAGAAGTTTCAGTCGCCGGCAGATACAGACAGCCCCGGCTGGAGCTCAACAAACACAAACCGGGTAAGCCGCCCTCAGCAGATGCCTGATATTTCTAAACACGCACAATCTTTCTAAGCAACAAGACCAACCTCCTCTTAATGCTTTCCCTCTAGGCATCCCCGCCCTACGCCCCACGCCAATCAGGTAAACCTGTTTGTTTCGAATGATTTTCAGACAGTTAGTAGGAAAAGGGGATGTGTACCTTTTTGTAACTGGTCTGTGTGATTATGTTTTTATGTCTAGAAGAGTGGGAGTACATCACATAACCCTGCCCTTGAGACACCATTGCAGGATTTGAAAGGTAGGCGATGTGAAGCCGGGTGGTGGCTGTTTGTTAGGTATTAGACTTGATTGAATAGAGATCCTAATTTGGTTTATGTATTTTTGTTTTTGTAGATTACATGTTGGTCCTGAGGAGAACCCCACAATAAGGGGTTCGAAAAGCGTCAACCCTTTCCCCGCCATTGGCCTATTGTCCATATCAAATATTAGAAGGACTGTAGTAGGAAACTGTAGGAGTAATTCCAACTGATTCTGTTATTCTACATTAATGAAAAAATAACTAGGGCTCATTTTCATGTATATTGAAGTAACTGTTGCGACAAAGGGACATACCTCAGAGGTATAAGATGTTTTGCTTTTGTTTGTATGTAGGATGTATATAGTGAATGAGTCTTGTTGAGGATGTGATGTAAATTTGTACAGTTAATGTTTGTTATTGCATAAAATGTATTCATTTGTATATAGTCAGTATATGCACTAAAAACTATTTCTGATAAAAATATAAATGATTTAGAGTAGTCAAATAAATGACTTAATAAACTAGTGACGTTAGTGAAAACGGACCGGTATGTTTTATTCATAACAGGTTCTTATGCTAAAAGGATTAAAACCAAGTCCAGTATTGGCAGTTGTGTTGTTCCATATATATTTGACTTAGCTTTGCTGGGTAGGAGTCAAGACCCTGTGTCGTTTCCTTTATACATGATTATAGGGCCTCTCTGGACGGTAAGATAGGAGAGGTCAGCATGGATTTCTCACTGCTCCACCCGGGTCTTAGGAACACAGTGGATCACCTATCAGTGGCAGAGGACTACCTTGTGACTATCCAAACAGAACATTGGGACCTGTGGCAGAAAATCCATTTCTTGGAGGCCAGGGCAGAGGATACTGAGGGCCGTTCCAAAAGAAACAACATCCAGATAGTGGGGGTCCCAGACGGGTGCCGAAGAACGTCACCCGCAATGTTTGTTGCAAAATGGTTAAAAGATGGGTTCCTGTGAGGTATTTGTCATCCTGCTTCCTCATCTAACGCATCCACAGATGGCTGATCGGGCAGGAGCCCCTTGGGGTCCCCACCATAGCCACTATTTGTGCATATTGTCATTTATGATGACCACAATGTGATCCTGATGGCCTTGTTCAAGCATGTTCCACTCCACTGCAGCACTAACTCAGTCATAGCCTTCACAGACTACACAGTTACAGTGCAACAACAACACCAAAACCTCTGGGCCATGGGACGCCAATACATGTTGCTCTTCCCAGCACGCATTTAGGTTATATACAAGGAGACAACATTGTTTTTTAATACACCTGAGGATGCCTGGACCTGAGTGGAGGAGCAGCCAACACTTGGGTGGCTTTTCTGGGCTGTCTCGGCCCAACAGAGGCCAGGCATGTATGGAAGCAATTGCCACGCCATAGTAGACACAAAAGACAATGTCATAGATCTGCTGATTCTGTGTCATTTGGCCCCCAACTCTCCCTAACTCCTACTGAAGCCAATATCTTACACACTGACATTGCTGAGACATGAACTGGCTGCTACCACTACTTACCCCATCCAATGGGAGGGCTTACATCCTGCTTTGGATCACCTTCCTCCTTATAACCTCTGTCCCCATCTCCTCTCTCCATTTTCCCAGACTTGCATATGAATTATTGGGCATCGCAACTGGTAGTAATCAATGATTAGCTATATGGAGACCACAACGACCCAACTTACTGATTGGAACAAGACGTCCTCCTGACCTGGGACTTAGAGGGGGCACTTTATAGCTTAGTAGTCCCCAGGGTAATGCCCGAGCATACCCAGGCCCCTTTCATCTGCCGGCTTGATGTCCTCAATTTTACTAAATGGCAAAAATCCATCACTAATGAGAATCCCCTGAGGAAAGGGGCTTGGATCCCCCATGTGTTGAGACGAAAAGGGTTCCATGCCTGGGATTAGACTGGTATTTTGAAAATAGGAGCTGTATGGTTGGGAGCATATATTCTTTCTAAGTCCTTCAAAGAGCAGTAGGCTTTCAGCTGCATAAAATAAAACCCAATTCATCCTCTATCTGCAACTCAGACATGCACTGATTCAACATGACCACCTTCTCTGATAAGTCCCAGACTTCTGCTCTCTTCATCTCAGGGTGACAATGGAACCCCTCAGTCATAAGGTGATATCCCAAATATACAGATCATAGGTGTTAAACTCACCAGATCCTTTCATACCCCTACGAAAAGCCTGGGACCCAGATGTCAGTTCACTAATCGATGAGGAAGGGCAAGAAGCGAAGATGGGCGCCAGATGCCTAACTCAAATGGCCAAACTCAGACTAATCCAATTATATTTTTTCATCAGGTATACTATGACCATCACAGACTGTGGCACATGGGAAGGACACAAGACGATTGCTGCCCTCGGTGCCCAGAGACACATGACTGTTTCTTTCACATGAGTAGTGATTGTCTCTCATCACCACATACCAGTGCCCTGGGGGTACACTCTTACTCTAAGCCCAAAGCAGGCAATCTTGGACAGTGATGAAAAGGAGAGGGCCAGCATGGGCTGCTGTTTAGTGACCACTGGGCTGCTGGTGGCCAAGAGGGCTGTCGCCCACTGTTGGATCGCGACAGCCCCCATCATTCAGTGTGTGGTCCTGGGAATGGACGAATGTGCGATGGCAGAGAAATCAGTGTACACTACCAGAGGCCATCTCCCATGCAATTATCATAAAATCTGGGACGTATGGTGGGACCACATCAATAAATCACTCTGAGATGGAACTTGTATTGAATGATATTGTTTAATTTTTTATACCAACTGCACTGTGTGGTCCATGTAGTGAGTGGGGTTATGTTATGTTTGTACTATGTTTCTATCAAAATGGCAATACAAAACATTTTTTTTTAAAAACACTTCTTTCACGGTCAAAAGGTCAAGGTTATATTTGATAATGATATAGACACCCCAGCCTAAGAATGATAACTAATCAGTAGTTGTACTGGAGGCATTGAATTCTCATTACGGAGATTCCGCCCCGAGTGCGGAGGCCTTTTGTGAATCAGGCCCTGAGATTTTAATGTATGGAGGTCCTGTTATGAAAATCATAGTCGTAGAACAGCCTATGGAGCTCACTAAAGGAGAAGTCTGAAGTCATTTATAAGGCTGAGTCCTTGGTTGTTTCTAGACAAAGTGTAGATGATCCAGAATGTAGCAAACATGGGGCCCAAATTCGCAATTATCTCTCATGGAATACATTTGGAAATGGCTTCCTGAATTTACAGTTCGATGTTAAATCAGAAAGAGCAATTCCAAATAAAGGGGCTTATTTACAAGTCCCTTGCGCCTTCGGTGTGTCACAACTGGTGTAACCTGCTGCTCCATATTTACAAGGACACGTAAAGCCACCCTAAATGGCTTTTCCTGTCCTTGTAAATATGGCTCCTTCCAACACAACACTTTGCGTGAAAGGGGCGTGACATAGGTGTTGCTGTGAGTGTTCACACTCAACACTCATGTAGTCTGCCTCATTTCCAGATTTCCGAGTGTTTCTAAACCTGGAAATGCATCAGAATGCTGTGCCACCCAGGGGTGGAGCAGCGAGGGACAATGATATGAAATTTTTACATTTCTCCTCGTTTTTTTCCTTTTTCTAGGGTGCTGCATTCTGCAGCACACATAGGAAGAGGAAAACACCTCTTTTTATTTTTTTGTTATTGATTTTGGGCAGGAAGGTACCCCTTCTTGCACAGAAACAATCTCCCTGCAACGCAGGTACCAGTGCATCATGGTGCAAGGGTACATGCGTGGCACATGGCAGCCGATTGTGCACCAGTGCAGAGAAATGCACAGGGATGTGTCATATTGGTAAAAATATACATGACGCATCCGTGTGCTTTGAAAGTGCTTCACCGTGGTGCAGCCAAGGGGATTGTGGTGTTGCGCAGCAGCACTTTCTTGTAAATGAAGCCCAAAATATTTAGACTGCTCTGTTCCCTGGTGAAGCCCAGTTGTTAAATGAAACTTGTTCTCACATTGATTTTAAGACAAGTTAATGCTTTGTATGTGAAAGGGCCCAGCTCTCTTTTCTCACCGCCTTGTCATACTGTTCTTCTTACTTATCATTTTCCTTCAAATTCAAAATCATTTAATTTCCAACCCACTTAACCATTCACCCAATTTCCGGAGCTTAAGTTATCCTTTTGGAAGAGGAACTCAGAATTTCCTTTTCTGACGGTTTGCAAGTCAATTCACTGTTTTAGAAGTTGATAGGCTCCCATGACTAAGGGCCTTATTTAGTATTTGTGGAACGGATCATCCACCAAAAAGTAATGGATATCCCGTCCACCATATTTAAAGTGCCTTTGATATCAATGCACTCCTAATACAGTGGAAAGGACAGCTGCTACTTTCTGGTGCTGTCCCTCATTGGTCCATCTCTAATTACAAGCCTATGGCGCAAATGTACAAGGACTTAACGCCATGAGAACATCACTTTTTAAGACGTTCTGGTGGTGTTATGTCCATCGACTTATTTACAAGGCGGCGTTAAGCTACTTAACGCCGCCTTGTAAATAAGGCCCCTTTTCATGCTACACCTAGTGTGAGAGGAACAGACAATGGGTGTTGCGGTGGGTTTCCTCTTGCGTTAAGACTACATTTCGGGCTTTTATGGATTTAAAAAACTCCAGAGCTCTTTTCTCCTCTCCCTTAAGTGGTATTAAAAAGAACAAACAATGCAGCATCCTACTGTAAGTGAAAATTTGCTATAATCCTTCTTCCAACTGTATTTTAGTTAAAAATATGTGCAGAATGAAAAAAGAGAAATGTGTCTCTGGCCTGCAGCCAACTTGAACTTCACTGACCTGTCCTACTGAAAGCCTATAATCTGACAAGAAGCCCCATCTCCACTTGCATGGTCAATCTGCATTGATAACTCCATTGAAGTTGAGGGCATCTGAAATAAATGTGCCTATTATTTCTAGAGACGCCAACGCCCCCCTCCTTTATTCACAAACCAGAGTTGAGGAGGGCAACTGGTATGTTACAGGAGAGTAGCTGATCATGTGGTTCAGGACGTAGATTCGAATGATCGGAAGGTGGGGAGGTATTGTGGCATAAAAATATGGAACACAAATATAATGAAGCACGAGGGCCCTCCCTCAGTCAAAACCTCCAACTCTCTTATCCAATTCCGTAAATCCTTAAAAACCTGGCTCTTCCCACAACCCAGCTAAGCTCCTCTGTCCCCTCGGCATCTGATCAGCGCCAGGAAACCCATGGTGACAGTGCGCTCTACAAGCACTCCTTAACATAACATAACATAACATAACAGATTCACAAAGGTTTAGCGTCAGGTTAGCATTACTTTTGTAACGTTATTCCGAAGCGAAACCTATTTGGAGGTTAACAAACTAACGCTAAATGGTATTAGTGTTGGTTTGTATAGAAGAGTAATGCAAAGCAGCTTTGCATTGCTTTTCGACAAGGAGGCTTCACATGGGTAGTTCAGGGGTGTTCCCATGCAACCAACCATGATTTTTTAACGCTAAACCCTCTCTACGAACCTTAGTAAAGCAGGTTTAGCGCCAAATATTAACACCACTCTAAAGTAGGCGTTAAAAGGTGAATTTTTTTCATTTCTCCTTGCTATTCCGACTTTGCATACATGCTGCATCACACATACAAAGTAGCAGGAGCATAACACAGGCCCCGCAGCCCCTGCGGTGCGGGGGGGCCCAAGCTCCAGGGGGGGCCCTCAGCACAATACTCAGGGCCAAGAGCTCTGGATTGAATCCGGAGCGGGGGACCCTCGGTATACGAGGCAGGGGGCCCCCCCTCATCTTTCGTTATGCCACTACAAAGTAGGAAAAGTTTTGAAATGTGCCTAGGCATAATATTTAGTATTTTGTACAGGAAGCGTACCCTTCCTGTACAAAACCTGTGCTAGACTCAGGCATACAGCCCAGCACTATGGCATTAAGTGTGTACATGGTGCAGGGCAGCACAAATCAGGCCCAGCGCTAGGGAGAGGGGAGGAGAGTGCCATATCTCAGTGACTATGGTGCTAGTCTGCTCTCTCCCTGTCACGCATCGCAGCGCAGTCTCTTTCGGGGCTGCCTTGCGTGCAGTGACAGATTTTGAATCTGGGACGAGGTGCCAGAAAAGCTCTTATTCACGTTCGGTGAGTAACGCAGGATTTCTACAGAGAGTTTGTGCAGTGATGACTCTTTAATGCAAAATGTAATGAATAATGAAAGCCTATATTATACCTGCAAGTATTCTAACGTCTGATTTGCAAGCTACATGAGTATCTTTAAAGTGGGCTCACACGCCACTGAGGTATTTTACCAGGATTTAAATTTTTGCCTGCAGATGACATATTTTTCTGCAGAAAAGGCATGGACTTGCTAAAATATCATACAAGAATGCAAGCCTCTTATTTGCAGATTGCACACAGTGCCATCCTCTAGACGACAAAGTAAAAATGTAAGCTATTTTATGATGATGAAGATCTGTAAGCAGCTGATTTTACACAGATCCCAACAGCAGGTACATTGACCACCTGCGCTACCTTACCAGCACCTAACCGACAAATTAAGTAATGCTACTAAAATCCAAAGCTGTAATGAACGCGATTTCAATAAATAAATGCGAGTGTCACACTGTGGAGTCAAAGTTAAATGTTCATTGTGGAAAATCTATGACTTGTTTTTGGAAAACGCCTCTTCATTTTTTTAACCCACATGCATCAACAGTGGAGAAGTGTGGCTCACAGGTTAGAGCAGTCAGACCCGGGACCAGGGTTCAATTCCCGACGCGGCAGGGTCTTGAGCTCAAATGTCCACAGACTCTATAATTCTCGCTTTGGTGCCTGACCTAATCATGAGTTCACACTCTGCAACTCTGGGCATTAAGCTTGCTTAATCTCCACAACGCCCCCCCGTGGCGGGATGCCTGGCTTTCACCTTGGGGATGCCCTGTAGGGGCTATCTCACAGGGAAAAGCCAGGACGGGTTCCCAAGGCAAGCGCTGAGATACCTCCCCGGTGATTCGAGCGCTATATAAGAACATACAAAAAAAAAAAAATGCCATTTGCTATTCCTTATTAGCGAAAAATAAGGCTATGCATGAAGAAATCGCTAAAAAAATTGCGATTTCTTAAAATTTCTTAATTGCGACTCGCAAATTGCGAATAACAATTAAGGAATACCTCCCATTCATTCCTATGGGTCTAGAGACCCATAGGAATGAATAGGAAGACATTCTCAATTTGCGATTCTCAATTAGAGAATCGCAAATTGAGAATGCAATTTCAAGGGTGTCAGGGTGTCAAAAAGATACCCTGTTGCACCCCTGAATTCTGCCTATAAACACATCTTGCACACACACATGCCCCAAGGGCATGTGTGTGTGGGAAATGGAACTTTGAAAAATGCACTTTACTGCATTTTTCAAAGTTTTCGCAAAATACCATGAAGGTCAACTTCATGGTAATTTGCTCCCCCTATTAGCGAAATAGCTAATTTTTTTGCATTTAAGGAATCTCAATTTGAGATTCCTTAAATGCAATCGCAATTTAGAAATCGCAATTTTGCAATTTCTTAAATTGCGAACAATACAAAAATTGTGATGCATCCCAAATAATGTAATTGCATTCGCAAACGGCCGAATTTTGCGATTCGCACCCTTTGCGAATACAATTTTCATTGATGCATATGCCCCTTTGTCTTTGTATTTTAACGTTGCAAAATCCCTTACCAGGTACAAAAGTGCTATTGACTGTCACTGAAACAATACTTAATCCAGGTAAAAAAATTGCAGTGTTTGTTTAAATAACATTATTTATAGGCACACATTTCCTTTTTGGATTGGAAAGTCGCCCACCATTTTCTTAAGTCAGTGCAAATCCAGTTAAAACTTTGAAAGGGACAGTTAGAAACAACCTGCTGACAGAAGTGGTTGGAGAAAGAGGTGAGTGTTTGCCGGTGTGTTGAAGGAGAAGAAGCAGTGCGAGGATTTCATTTTTGCAAGACTATCAGAGACCTTGGGACATATTTACAAGGAAATGGCGCAGCAAAGTGCTGCGGCAAATTAAACAGCGGCAAGCTCTCTTATTTCTAAAATGCAGGGATACACCATATTTGCAACAATACAGAGCACCAGTGTGTTTTCCCTAGCACGGGCACTAAAAATAGCTGCCTAGCGCCAACACAGACACACTTACGCGATTGTGCAAGGGTGCAAGGGTGCCAGCATTGCGTGGGATTTCTGCAGTTCACATAAAAGTAGCAAATCATCATTGTTTAATGATTGTTATGTGCAGGAAGGGACACCTTCCTCAATATAAAAAAAGCATTAATTGCGTTTTGCTCTTTCTATGTGTGCTGCAGAAAGCAGCACACATAGGAAAGCAAAAACGAGGAACAATAAAAGTATTTCTCTTTGTTGCAGAATTCTAATGCCTGCCAAAGCATGGCGTTCGTCTTTGGTGCTGCCTTAGATTTACAGATGGAACGCCGACTGCAGCACCCAATGTAGGCCCCTTTCATGCAGATACCTGTGTGAAAGGGTACTATTTTTACAAAGCCACTTTGTAAATATGGTGCAGGACAGTGCGCCACCGGAACATCGGTAAAAGTGCGTTTCCGGTGGCTCAATCCCATTGTAAATATGCCCCTTTGGAGTTCAGCTTCCATGCTCATATTTGACTGTGGTATAGGCAGTTTAATTATATTTTTGACCAGAAGTAACAAAAAAAACGTTGTCAGTTAAAAGGGAATTAAAAGAATCATTTTGGTTGTCTACTTTCATGTTCAGACCTGCTGATTTGAGCTGGACCTTAAGGCAGCCAGGTTTTCCACATGCTGCCAATAATTAAGTCCGAAGGGCACATCATTGCCATTGTGCTTCTCTCAAGACTGACAAGTGTCCAACATGATGAAGACTCTTTAGAAAAACAGACTTACCACATATGGGCTCCCATAAAGGGAGGAGAAGCTGTACATGACCTAGATAACAGCACATTTCAGCCACTGGCACGTGAGTTATCCCTCTTACAGATTCACAGAGATTCACAGCAGTGCAGAGGAATTTAAAAAACATTCCAACCTGAAAGAGTAGTGTTTCCTCTATTTCACAGAATGGGTGAATTGCTTACTGTAAGTATTGCTGGTTGGTAATGTTGGTACAGAAAAGTCCTCTTAATGGTCATGGGTGTCTACCCCTGCCCTGAGTGCCCTACAGCCTACAGTACTGATATCTGGATCCCTAATGCTGATTTTTATTGTCATAGGCAAGCACAGATCAAACGTGTATGTTGTAACATAGGCCTGTTTCACAGCTTGTGGCCTTGTTGTACCGGGAGGGGCGCCCAAAGCATTACCTTCATAGTTGTGGAAGATTACTAAGTTTGCTTGGAATTAAGCAGCAGAAGCACGATGGTGGCAGTATACTGGGTATGATCAGTAGGAGTGAACAGACCCTTTCCAGGAGGAAGGCCTACAGGCTCAATCGCTTTTTAAAGGTTCTTCTGCTGTTTGCTAAACTCATCCTTGGCTCACATCAGGTTGGTGTGAAGTGCTGGGCAGCACATACGTGGTATACCAGTGCTGAGTGCATGCATGCCTGGGGAGTGTACCATACAGGGATAATGCAGTACTAAGTAGTGTGTGCATGGTGTATGCATGAGCAGGAGGTGCGTGTGCCCATTAGGAGTACAGCACCTAAAGGATGTAGTGCTGTGCAGCGTATGCAGGATATAAGTGCATGTGCTAGTTGTATGTGTACCTGTAAGTGGTACAATAATTGGAGGTCGCAGTGTTCAATTTTGGGAGATCCAGGCCTGCATGGTGAAACATGGAGAGGATGTCGAGAGATTCCACACAGACAGATTTGAGGATTGCTACATTCCTATAAGCTGGGAGAGACACGCACTGTGGAGGGAAGGGCCCGGCCTCCCCTTAACACTTCAAAGGATGCTCTTCGATTCAGTGAACGGTCACAAGGAACGGGCCTAGGCACATTTCAGGAAGAAGATGAAGTTAATAGGAGAATCATAAATAGTAGGGCTGGGAGCCCTGGGCTAATCTTTTGAGACACATATCACTGTGCCCGACATCCAGGCATAAACTGTAGTCACTCATATGTCTTCTCTTTTGGGGTAATGAGCTTCAGAGACACTCCTGTTGTGACTGACCTCTTTTCAAGAAGAAGAGGGAACAGAGAAGTAGACACTTCAAATGAAGTACAACACCAAAATAAAACTTCAAATACTCAGAATCTAAATCACATTTGGTGTCTAGAAATGGACTATCAGAAGAATTCACATCCCTAAAATCGTCATTTGCCAAGCAGCCAGACGGGATGTTTGAGGAGGGGAAGCTCTGCAAGACTTCTGCCTTGGACCAGGACTGGGGGTTAAGGCCTGCTAGTCTGACTGCTTGGTGAGGGGACATTACACAAGGAATTCAAGACCACCTGCCCCGGAGCCTGGAGTGCCTGCAACATTGCCAAGACCAGTATGTCCAGTGAGGAAGAGGAGAGTGTTGGAAGGAGCAAGGTCCAGTGACATGCCCTGTCGAGTAGGCTCCATGTGCGGGAGGTGTAAGGAAATGGCCGCTGCACCCATCGGGTTCTTGCCCGTGTGACTCTCATATGCCAGGAGAGAGCCACCGTAAAGTAAGTTGTGGAAAATGCTGCAGTGCGGTAAAGACTGGATCTTGCATGGTAACAATACAGAATCCCTGTAAGCCAGGAAGGTGTGCCGTGACAAAGACTGCCATGTGATAAGGGCCGAAACATGTGTGGTAATGTTGCAGCAACCTGGAGCCCCTGTGGTAAAGACTGCCGTGCTGTAAGGTCCGAAGCCTTGTGTGGCAGCTGTGCAGCAACCCCATAAGCAAGGAAGTGCAGATGGTAATACTTGTGCCTTGTTGATCAGGCCGGAGCCCATAGATTTTGAGCGGTGGTGACCCGCAGGCCACTGGGAGCAATAAAGACTGGTCCGACCCCATTGAGTAAGTTATAACATTATGGGAGTATTGTCACCTAAAGTCGGGATCGAGGAGTAGAGTGTCAGAATCATGCCCCCCCATCAGGAGCGTGGAGAAGTTTACTCCACAGGACGAGTTCAGTAAATCTCCGATCGCTGCCAGACCTCGATAGCGAGGGAGAGAGAGAGCCTGTGTCTGTCTAGTGCAGCCACTGAGTCCGCTTGCAGCTCACTCACCTGATTGAGATCTGAGTCCCTGCTAGTGCCCGCCAATGAGGTGCATCTCAGGACTCTGCAAGCTTCACTCCTACTAGAGCTGGTAAGACTTGTTTGGGCCTATCGGCCCTAGGGGAACTCGCTGCTGAGAATGCTGCAGTGCTAGCACACTTCTGGCTTGAATTTCAGAGTCACTTCTTTGGACATTCCCTGACAGGAACCTAAGTTTGTGAAAGAGGGTACTGATGGTCATGTTTTTCATAAGTATAGTTCATAAGAGAAGTGTCAACATTTTGAATTTGCTTTAAGTAAATGTGATTACCCAAGTTGTATATTTTGATTGGGCTAGAGAAATTAGATTATTCTGAATTCCCTTGAAAAACAATAAGAATCCCGATAGTGTTACCTAATACTAAGTTAGAAAGAAATACCGGTCTTTAATGCTCAATATATAGGACTATAAATAATTGATTAACAACTCCTTCACAGGGAGCAATGGCAGCCCTCATTCTCCTGGACCTCTTTGCAGCAGTTGACACAGTCTCGCACCCCATCCTCATCAGGCATCTGGATGAAATTGGCATCCAAGGACCCACTTTCCATTGAATATGCACTTTCTTTCTGGCAAGAACGCAAGCAGTAAGCTTGCCACCTTACTTCTCAGAAGACCACAAGCTCAACTGCTGAGAGCCTCAAAGTTCAACTCTCAGGCTTATCCTCTTCAATGCATACATGATCCCTCTGGCCAAAGTCATCTGTGCACATGACAGCAATATTCTCTCCTACGCAGATGACACACAACTCATACTCTCCCTCTCAAACAAGACCCTAACACAATAAGCAAGTTCAACGCCTGCATGACCAAAGTCGCTTTCTGGATGAAAGGTAACTGTCTCAACCTCAACACCGACAAGACAGAAGTAGTGATCTTTGGCAACATTTTACCATGAGACTCCAACTGATGGTCATCCAAAACTCAGATGCACATACACACCGAGCATACATGCATGGAACCTCGGAATTATCATCGACAGCAGACTCGACATGACCGAACAAGTCACAACTGTCATTGCATCCTGTTTTCACACCCTGAAGATGGTGAGGAAGATCTAAAAATTGCTCCCAAGTAACACTAGAAAAACCGCCACTCATGCCCTAGTCACCAGCAAGTTGGACTACAGGATCATCAAGGAACTCACTAGAAGACTCCAACCATTAAGAACTTGGCTGTCAAACTCATACTTAATCTCCCACACCGGAACTCACACCACACCTCAGGTAGCTCGATTGGTTTTTCAGATACACATGCGCGCTCATTTCAAACTCCTCACCCACACATTCAAGGCACTACACAACTTAGTCTCCACCAACCTCATCAGTCTCATCCCCTTCCACCAACCAGCCAGACACCTCCGCTCAGCTACTACTCGCACACATCCCACGCATACACAGAAACAAATCAGGAGGATGGGCATTCTCTAACATCATTCCTAAAGCATATAACGAACTTTCATTCCACAAAATACTCTCCTCCACTCTTCTTGAATTTCATAAGAAGCTGAAGACCTGGCTTTTCAATCAATCAACCTACCCTAGGCAGGACTAGACACACACACACCTGCTCAGCACCAGGGTACCCTTGCGGATGCACTTCACAAATGCACATAACATTATATAACTCCCTTTGACCATGACAAAGACAGTTACTCGAGGCTCCTCAATACTCTTTGTCATGCTTATAACTAATCATTTTTTCTATTCACTTACAGTAGTGAATCATGAGGGAAGGCATTTAGCGTACAGGTAGTGGTCCATAAGACCAGTGACTCTCCCCTCCAGTGTCTTTCCAAACAGAAATTACTTTTTTCTTAAAGTTCGACCTGTCCATTTAATGGGCATGGAAAGTCTAAAAAAAATATATTTCCTATTAGAGAATGCAATGCAGGGATGGAGGTGTACTGTATCTTTCAGTCCTCCATCCCTCCATACCAAGCCAATCTCAAGGGGTCACAAATTACAACATGCCTAATTAAAGTTAATTAGGCAGGTTATTTTGCAAATCCCTAAGAATGGACAATTTCCAATACACCAAAGTAGTACAAAGGCTGCATAATTACACACCCATTCACAAACCATTCGGTGTTCAAATTGCACATGCTGGTTTGCAAGTGGCTGTTCATGCATTGGGCCTTTAGTTTGCCGCTGGAAACTTGATAAAAAACAATGAGACATTAACTAAGATGTTTTAGAGTTGATCAAAGATTGTTGAAATCTGGAATGTGTTTTACAACAGATTTACCTGATTACCGGAATTGATGCTTCAAAACATTTGCTTATTGCTGTTCTGAATTACATTGCAAATGTTATACATATGTTTTATGTACCCCTTTGTTGATTTTACAGAGCATGGGTTTGAGCCAAAAAGCCAAAATTGTGGCAGCTCAATAGGAAGACCCCATTGAAAACTGGATTCAAGGTTCAGTTTCAAATCAAGAAACATATTTTCATAAATTCAGAGTCATAGGGTCCGTGTTCCTTGAGAATAATGCTTAAATCCAAAGCTGCACCAGTTTATTTTTTGTTCATTTGACATGTATTCCTTTTTGGTCTGTATTTTCTGTGTATTTCTAATTTATTTAGGATGTTTGTCTCATACTATATCTTGCATGCGCTCTCTGCGAGAAATGTTTCCATACAGTGGGCTTACCCTTTTTTAGACTCAGCGTTGCTCTCATTTCTTTCGTCCCCATGGCATATGAGCACATGTCCTGTTTGTGTTTGGCCTTCCCCGGCAGCATGGGTCAAGCACTTGTGTCCATCCACTGCTCCCAATTTTTGGACCTACTTTTTTCTTTGTGTTCAAGCACTCCATGAGTGCTTGTGTTTCCAGTCCATCTCCCACATCCCCATCCATGTAGCTTCTATTCCCTCCCACGTCCCCCTTTCATGTTGGTTCTTTATCCTCCCCCTAACCTGTACTCTACACTTCTGCACTCTACTCTACGCCACTGCACTCTACTCTACGTCACTCTACTCTACATCACTGCATTCTATGCCACTGCACTCTACACCGCTCTTCTCTTCTCTGCACCACTCTACTCTAAGCCAATGCACTCTGTGCCTGCATTCTGCACCACTGCACTCTACTCTGCACCACTTTATCCCACTGCACTTTATACCACTGCACTCTACGACTCTCCACTCTGCACCTCTGTATCCTATGCCAATGCACTCTATGCCACTGTGTAGTGTAGTTCTTATATTCCCAATAGGCTCTGCACATTGGAATAACATAAACGACAGTGTAGACGTAGGACTGAGGTCGGCTAGGTCTCTATTGAATATGTTAGACTTAATTATGAAATGCCAGCTAGCTCAGAGGTCACTAGAAACTTTCTTGAGTAAACAAGAAGATGTTAACTTTCTTGAATAGACAAGAAGGGAATCGACAACCGCATAAACATGACAACTTTGCTCCCCCAGAATAAAGAGTATATCTCCAGAGTCGCGGAAACAATAGATAGCTATTTCACTCAGTCAACCGTGCATGCTTAGTTTCACCAGGAGTGCAGAGAAATAGAGAGACGGGCGTTTTCAATAAAAAGGGTATTTATTGAGCAGTCTACTTTCTCATGCAAGAGAAGTGAATTGCCACAATTGCAATACTTGTCATAAAGTAAAGTGCGTACATTGATATGAGTATTATGAAATAATACTGTAAAAGCATTTATATCATTTCTAAGCCATAAGATACTTAAAATGGATAAAATTCTTACAGCGATAAAATAATGACTAAACGTACTCAACTGGTGTTTCTAAGATACGCCTACCCAGTGTATCTAACCTAAGCCTAGTACAGGGAAGGAGTAGATGAGTTACAGTTTTTGCCAAGAATCTGAATCAAAAATTCTCTGTGGGTCTAATGAGCTCCGTACCTTGGTTATAGAATGAAGGTGGTCTTGTATATCTTTCTCAGGACTCGATCTCCCAGCAACCCACAAGAGTGACACGGAAACACTGGAGCTGGATTTCTCGGCAGGAGAAAAGACAGCGTCTCTCTCAGTCCGTCAGCAGGGAGGGTCGGCTTCCTTCGGCACTCGCATCAGCAGGGCGTCGGCAAGTAGATAGCCAATCTGCTCCAAACCACTGTGTGTTGCTTAAGGCAGATGCTGGTATATTTATACCTGGAAGGTGCCATGTTTGATGTAAGGTTGGACATAAGACGTCACTAAGAACTCGCAGTTCTTTCAGGACTCCAGGAGTTCTAGGACAAATCAATAAAGAAGCAGGGGGAATTCCCGGGCTGCTGGAGGCTTGGTTTGTTTAAGAACGTGTTGTGCTTTCTAGGAGTCTATGGGAGTAGCCTTGCCGTATGTGGACTGCATTGGCTGTGTCTTAATATGGGTATGATTCTTATGCCTGCATAAGGGTATGATTTATATAACCACATAGGGGCATGAAATTGGGAATATTTACTAGAGTCCTAGAATCATCTACAACACCCACTCCACGTATAATGTCCATCATTACTAAATACTAAGCAATGTTTAGGCATAACTATGCATGTGTTTTCCATCCCACCCCAAAATACATAAAATGCATTTGAAATGGTATATACACGAAAAATGAGTATTATACTGTACGTTTTTTGTAAGCAGTGGTGTCATTCAGATAATGCATATATTGTACATTTAGAATGTTGACTTAATGAATCATGAAATTTACATTTATGAAATGTCTCTTAATACAGAAGAGAAGGTCGAGACCATTTCATCACATATTTATACAAGACTGTACATGTGCTAGAGACTAAGAAAATATTGTCTCTAGAGTTTCTAAAAATTGAAATCTTGTTCTCTAAGAATAGTTCTACTTTAAGCAGAGTATCATGTGCCAAAAGGTAAATATTTTGGGAACTGGAAAAAATCAATTTCGCTCTCTGGGGAAAAAAAATAGTTCCAACGTTTTTTAGGTTCTGTTTACCAACACTGAAGGCCGAATTCAGATTTCAGGGAACGCCATGTGCTTGCTTTTTCAACAGTTATTCTCGTTGTTAGGGGAGAACATCAACAGTAGGTGAAAGTTGGGCCATTTCCGAAAAAGTGGAAATAGTGCATATGTGAGATGCATTACTGTCAGCGTTAACTGGATCAGCAATGTTCACAGAAGGTTGTACCTGTGTGCCGCTTTCATCTCGTACCTCACCGCCACCTAATCGTAATGGTGAGGTCTCAAAGAATGCCGTCATCAGAATGGGTAACCGCTTGGAACAACACATTGCATGAGCCGTTACCGAACCAAGCAAAGTATCGATATCCATAGGTCCTGCTGATGGAAGTGTGAGACAGACGTCTAATACGCATTCTTCTCCACATAGCAGGCATCATAGAACAGGTAAGATGCAATCTTGCCAGATTGGTCTGAATGAAAGAAACCAGGTAGTATTCAGATCTCTTAGCCGAGCCAAGCCGAGGACTAATCCGCTCTCTGTATTGCATTGCTAGGATTGTGTCTTCCATTATAGCCTGAGTTTTGTCTGTGACTTGACTTGCCATATCGGAGCAGAAGAAACAAAAATAGGATTCCTGCTACGAGTCCCAAGATGAGAGGCAGGCCGCCGAACACAGAGTGCACGAAATTCGGGAAGATGCCCAGGACTGCTTCAAAGGGTGCTAACACTCCCGAAAACATTGTCTTAAATACATGTGCGATGCCACTGGTATCACTACTACTAAATTGAGAAAAATCCTAATTTTAAGACTTTCGATATTCACAGAAGGCATTTAGGCGTCCTAAAGTTAGTAGTCCTAACTTTACTACTACTAAATTGAGAAAAATCGTAATTTTAGGACTTTCGGTATTCACAGAAGGCATTTAGGAGTCCTAAAGTTAGGAGTCCTAACATCTGTGAATACCGAACTGAGTAAGTTCATTCTGTGAATACCAAAAGTAGTAAGTGCAATCTGTGAATAACAAAACAGTAGTAAGTTTAGGATTGAGTCTTAAGTTCATTCTGTGAATCGGGCCCATTGTGTTTATCAGACTCCAAGGCACGTAGCCTGAACGCAGATTTTGTAAAGTGTAGCCTAACTGTACAATAGAACGTAATTGGGACTGGCCATGTTGTAACATTAGCATATCCTGTTCTAATATATCAATAGCAGATGATACAATGCTGTCCAGTGAATAAAATCTGGAGGACAGAGTCGTTAACTCATTGTCCACTACGGACAGTGATATTTCCAAATTATTACGATCAATTTCTCGTATTTTTTCTGCAGTTTCAATTTGTGTTACTTTCCAAGCTTCATTGTAAGATGCATATATAACGGCGTATATGAAACGTTTTTGACACTGTTTGCGAGGTCCCAGTAAGAAATCTCGCAAGTCAGCACCTTCTTTAAGTAAAGTCAAGTGTTGCTTAATTTAAGGTAGTGTGAATTTTTGTAGCCATTCGAGGCATAGTTTTCCTACAATATAGGTTGTTATTGTCCCTGGATGTTGTCTTTGGGAATATCTTGGGTCTGGCCTATTCTGTTTGAACCCCTGTATTTTATTCAGGAATCTATCTTGACAGTTATTAGTGTCTGTGGGCCAGATCAACCATTTTTTCCAATTAGGAAGTGTTCTGTTATGTTTTAAAATATGCGATACGTCTATCTCCACTTCTGTAGTGCTATTACTATCAGGTATGGGTTTTGGTATAGACGGTTTGTTTAGGTCTTTTATCCTGGCTAGGCCAAGGCAGGTCGTTTGTTGAATGGTCTCATTCAGGAACATTATTTGTTCTGGTATCATGCAGGCTCTGAATAATGATTCTAAACCTTGTACCTGCCAGTCTTTTGTACCCCAGACAGTTTTTGTCTCAATGTTGTTATTCCAAAATTCAAAACCAAACATAGACATTTTTTCATAAAATGTTTCAGAATAGATCAGTTTAGTATTTGTCAACATGTTTTTCATTCCTGTCTTATTCATAATTTTAAAATAAAACGTTTCTGGAACAGTGATATTAAACCCTGAAAAGTATGGAAATTTTTCATTAAATGTTTTTGAGCTGCCTTTTGGCGGAGTTTGACAATGTTCCCATTGATTATACATAAAAATATTTCTAGGATTTGCTGATTTATGCAAATAGTGATGCCCATAATGATTATAGCAATACATTTCTTCATAATTTGATGAACCTTGTAAATAATCATGTTCTGTATATTTAGCTGACATTTCTAAATCTGACATCATATTGTTAATATTTTCAAAGTCCCAATCATCAGAGAAAGTACTAGGTGATACAAAGTCACTTAAAGAAATCTTGAACTGATATGGATATTTCAAGAGTTCAACCGGACCATAGATGTCGTAATCAATAGTGTCCCACGCTACACCACCAGGTATAGGAATGGCTGTGATGTTCACTGATGATAGTTCTCTTTTTTCAATGTGAGAGGATCTGTGAGGTTTTAGAACCAAGTTGATGTTCTGACTTGCTGTGTCCATTGTACTGTATTTTCCATCAATCATTCTTCCCAAGCTTAGAATTAAAATGAGCAAGAGTAGGAGGAAAATGACACCTAACACAATCCATAATTCAATCCACGGTGAAATCAGATATGTTTCATCATGTTGATGAAAGAGTTCTGTAATTTTGTCTTTGAAAGTTTTGTTTGCTGGCTTGTCTTCATGTTCACTTGGATCATCAGAAAAGTCATCGAAATTGATGAAGTAGCCAGATGCAGTTCTGTCAATTGTATGGATGGCATCAGGATTGTTATTAATCTTTGTAGTTGCTTCTTCCTTTTTCATATTAGTATGGTCCGAGGCTACATCATTGTAGACAGGTGTTTCTTGACGAACTGTTGCAATTTGGTTTCAAGAGGCACAAGTTTCATGGCTTTGTTGCATAGTCCTTTTTTAATCACTGCAGGTTTATCAAATGTGATTAGTCTCTCAGTTTGAACCTCTTGGATTGTAGCAAGGTTTGGTCTTCTGCTACTTCTTGGGAGTCCACTGGGTCTACTACTTATTATTGGCCACATGGTTGTGGTTTTACCAGGTCGATTGATACAACTCTGTTCTCCTTTTTACCAGCAAGGGGCGGTAGTATGACTGATCTTGTCCCGCTGATAGCTAAGACAGGTACTGCTTTTCTGTAAGAAGGCCCAAATTCTTTCTTTACCGTGATATTTTCTCTGACCAGATCCCCAATCTTTGGAATCCAGACAGGTCTTGCTGGAACAGGTGGTTTCTCTTCAGTGGCCGTTGGCTTTAGCTTTGTGTTACTTAGACTTCTTCTTGTTTCATTCAAGTCCTGTAAAACAGCCAAACGATCTTTGATATCAAAAGCTTTTCGTTCCACCACTGAAGTCTGACAATCGAGATCTTCGATTATCATTCTTGTACCAAACAAAAGTTCATACGGAGTGATTCCACCGAGAGAATTTCTTGGCAGATTATTAAGACTACGTTGGACACTTATTAGATGTTTGACCCACCCATCACCCGAACCTAATACCCTCGCTGTTATAGATTGCTTTATGTCACGTTTTTTTCTCTCCACTACCGCATTTCCCTCAGAATGGAATGGACTAGAGTTCCGCAATGCAATGCCCATACTGGTCATGGCCTCCTTGTAAGCTCGAGCTAAACGCAGGACCCTGTTTAGAATGTAGCATGCCAATTGCGTATGTGCCGATAAAGACTCGCAAATCTTTTATAACAGTTCTGGCGTCAGCCAAGCACTGGGGCCACAACCAAATGAATCTCGTCTTAATATTTATGGGATCGCAATTGTCCGGTCAGACGCCTGCGTGTAGATAGTCTAATGCTGTCTAATAGAGGTGTCTGGGCTGGTCTTACTATGCTAGAGTCAGATATATGGTCCGGTTCATAACTGTGATCTCTATTGCAGCCCTGACAATCCATTGCAAAGTTATAAACTTGCATGCTCATTCCGGGCCACCAGTATCTTGATTTCAATTCTATTAGAGATTTCAGGATCTCTTGGTGCCTTAGACCCATTCCCATGTGTGTTTCTTGAATCAAGAAGACTCTCCGGTTCGTGCTTGGAATTACTCTATCCCCCACTCCAGGGATTTGAGCAAAAGGAACGGAGTTCGCATCAATTATGTATGTATTTCCGAGTGGATAATTTAGAGGTAACACCGCATAATTCCCTTCCCTAGAGGCTTTTACTGCAAGTAGCGTTTCACCATCTATTTGTTTTTTAGAACGCTTTATTGTAGCTATGGAAGCCGGTTGACCAGCTGCCGCTGTAGCTTATTAGCCAATGAATTCCCTGCAACGTGAACGCCATCACGTTTAAGACTTTGCGTATGTATCACATGAGTCTTTTGTAGTTCGTTCTGTAAAAGGACTACTTGTTCCCATAGTTTTTTATGTTTTATTGTGCCACCTGTTTCATCTTTGTAACTGTTTTCAATCCAGGTCTGCATGGAATTATTGTAAGATTCGACGCAGTAATACGAATCGCACACTATTAGTGTGGGGAATTCGCGATCTATATTTTCAAGCACCATCTTAAAAGCATGTAGTTCAGCTCGCTGAGCTGTACAGTTTCTGAGCGATTCAGTTTTAGTGATTAATGGTCTAAATTTTCCTATGCACCAGCGACCTTTTACAATCGCGCACGCAGCATTGTAATTTTGTTATCCACAACGTAGTGTTGTGCAAATCTGTCTGTGTAGATTACACAGGTGTACTGTTCCAGAGGTAGAATTTCAGTTGGCAAAGGACATTCGTATTCGTATTGGAGAAATTCTAGCGTTTTTAAGTTAGGATAAAATTCGTATACTACGTCTGATGCAGCAAGAGAATTAACCCATTGTATTCATCTCAGATGTAAGGCTTTAGCATTCGGAATGCTTGCTCTTGTTACTGCTTCTAGGGCAGGTTTTGGTGTAACGATTATTATGCGTTTACCTTGTGCCAGGGCTCTTTCTTTTGCTACAGCAGTTTGTACCGCAGTTAGAATCTTTTCAGTGGAACTGAATTTCATTTCAGCTTGTGTGTACAAGTGTGATTTGTAAGCTATTGGTACCGTTTCTCCCTCATTAGAGGTTAGGTATGTAAATCTGCATCTTCCTGGGATGACTCAGATTACAAGGTTGCGTTTGTTCGCGCGTGTTTGCAGTTTTGTTTCAGTTAACATGTCTGTTTGTAATGATTGTAAAATTTCTGTGTGTTTCTGAGTCCAATTAATTGCTTTGAAATCAGGTTTAATTAGTTCGTAGAGCGGTTTAACCCTCTCTGCATAATTTAGAATGTAAGTTCTTCCGAAATTCAGGAAACCTAGGGCCCGATTCACAGAATGCACTTACTACTTTTGGCATTCACAGAATGGACTTACTACTTTTGGTATTCACAGAATGAACTTACTCATTTCGGTATTCACAGAAGTTAGGACTACTAACTTTAGGACTCCTAAATGCCTTCTGTGAATACCGAAAGTCTTAAAATTAGGATTTTCTCAATTTAGTAGTAGTAAAGTTAGGACTACTAACTTTAGGATGCCTAAATGCCTTCTGTGAATACCGAAAGTCTTAAAATTACGATTTTTCTAAATTTAGTAGTAGTAAAGTTAGGACTACTAACTTTAGGACGCCTAAATGCCTTCTGTGAATACCGAAAGTCTTAAAATTACGATTTTTCTCAATTTAGTAGTAGTAAAGTTAGGACTCCTAACTTTCGGACTCCTAAATGACTTCTGTGAATATCGAAAGTCTTAAAATTAGGATTTTTCTCAATTTAGTAGTAGTAAAGTTAGGACTCCTAACTTTACTCCTACTAAATTGAGAAAAATCGTAATTCTAAGACTTTCGGTATTCACAGAAGGCATTTAGGCGTCCTAAAGTTAGTAGTCCTAACTTTACCACTACTAAATTGAGAAAAATCCTAATTTTAAGACTTTTGGTATTCACAGAAGGCATTTAGGCGTCCTAAAGTTAGTAGTCCTAACTTTACTACTACTAAATTGAGAAAAATCCTAATTTTAAGACTTTCGGTATTCACAGAAGGCATTTAGGCATCCTAAAGTTAGTAGTCCTAACTTTACTACTACTAAATTGAGAAAAATCCTAATTTTAAGACTTTCGGTATTCACAGAAGGCATTTAGGAGTCCTAAAGTTAGTAGTCCTAACTTCTGTGAATACCGAAATGAGTAAGTTCATTCTGTGAATACCAAAAGTAGTAAGTGCATTCTGTGAATGCCAAAAGTAGTAAGTTCATTCTGTGAATCGGGCCCCTAGAATTGATTGTAAGTTCTTCAGCGTTTTTGGAGCTTGTAGTACTGCACACTTCTCTAAGAAGTTTTCTGCTAGGCTTTTGCCTTCACTTGATAAATCATATCCTAAAAATAGGACAGTGAGGTGGGCAATTCGTGACTTTTTAAAGTTAAATTTGTACCCTTCAGATGCGAACCCAAGTATTATGGTGTTCACTCTTTTCAATTGTGTCTCCAGGTCATCGTCTGTTAGATAGATATCGTCGACATAGGATAATGCCTCATCATCATACATTTGTAGTAACTCTGTTACTCTGGCTGAAAATAATCCTGGGCTATTCTTGAATCCCTGTGGGAGACGACAAAATTGCTTTTGGGGCCCCATACCGGCAGAAAGCGGTCAAATACCTGCTTTCTGGTGCTATGTTTTGACAGAAGAAACCATTTGAAATATCTAATGTTGTTTTATATTATTTGCACCGATGTTATTCATCAGTGCTGCACTGTGTGAATTTTGTACTGCAAATGTTTTGCAACAGGAGCTTAAGTGTCTGTAGTCCAATACTAGACGATATGAATTGTCTGGTTTGGATACAGGAAACAAAGGATTGTTCATTTGTGAGGTGCATGTTTCAATAGCCCCCTGGTACTCAAGTTGATCTTAGATCTCCCTGACTTGTTGTTTACCTTCTTGCTTAACAGGATACTGTCTCTGTGCAGTAGGTTGATTTTTTAACTGGATTTTATGGTGAGGAGAATCCTCATCCCATCTTACATGATTTTTATATAATGCAGGAGCTTGGGCCACTGCTCATTTTCTAGCATATGTGTATTTTTTATTAATTGGAATTTGATTTGAGAAGGCAGGCAAAATAATTTCTTCACCATGTGGGCACTCCCTAACAACATCTGGTGGCCAGTCCTTTTCTGCTAGAAGGATATCATAACCTTGAGATAGGTTCTCCCAGAAGAGACCTCTTATTTTCCTAGTTTTGTCCCCCTCTTTACGTAATGTTATTTCATATAATGTATGGGGCACACTGACTCTGTTGTCTGCAGTTTCCACTTGAATGTATTCATTCTTGTCCACTGTCTCCAGAAGATTCATCAGGATCTTGCGAGCTATGGTCACTTCTGCTGCGCTGTATAGCATTGTCTGGGCCCATTCTCCGTTCTTGAGTTGTGTCCTAGAATCCTCGGCATGTTTTACTTTAATATTGGCTACCTTCTTTTTGGGACACTGTAATTTTTCACTTTGATGAGCAGGTTCTTTGTCTTTGGATTTGACGCGCTCTTCTTTATGTTCTAATCGTCCTTTTCTTTCCGATTTCTGTGAGGAAGTCTGAAAAGATCGAGAGGGACGTGTATCAATATCTTGATATCTGTCAGGTTTTCTCAAATTTTTCCTATTTCTAAGGTTATATTTTTTTTCAGAGGGCTCCCGTTTGGGAGACCTTCCGCCCGTTCTGGAGATCTATCTCTCCGTTGGGGAGACCTTCCTCTCGTCTGAAACTGTTTTTCTCTATGAGTGGTTTGTTTATTACCCTCCCACTTCTTCTTTTGAGTTATTAAATTATTTTTAATTTAAAAAAATTCAGGATTTTCTGTTAGTTGTGGTTTTAGTGGTTTCCTACCCAAACTGTCTCTACCTAATTCTTCATAGGATTGTTCAATTATTCTGGCAAGTTCAAAAGGTTGGTCTGCTATTTCTGTTTCTTTTAATTTTTGGCGGATTGCCATAGATGCTGCTTCTCCTTTTATGTTGGCTAGTAGTATAGCCGAGACTTGCTTAAAGTCTTTCAGTAATTTCATACCTAGATTTAAAGCAGGCTCTGGACAGTATTCATTTTGAATCTGTCTTAGTACACCTGGTATAACCGCCATAGACGGAACACCATGTGTTTTTGTGTAGATTGAAGCAAAGACTGTTCGCCAAGTGTCACAGTCCTCCACATGTGGTGCAATCTCCATTGGTAAGCAGATTGTCAGAATTCTGTGTTTTTCATGAGGGGTAGTATCAGGAAATACTGCCTCTATTTGAGTAATTTTTTGAGCTAACCAGAACGGAATTTGTTCCCGTTTTGCGGGTAATTTACCAATGACTGATTGTATAGTCTGTGGTGTAATTTTATTAGTGTTCCCCAGGTGAGGGGTGTGCTGTGGAATTTTTATAGCAGGTTGGACTGTTAAAGTCCACATGACATATTGTACCAATTGTCTATTTATTTTAATTAGTTGCTTTAGCTGAGCTAAAAGTTCTCCGCTTGACATTGTTTCAATGTCAGGATGTGGTGTATAGCTGGCTAGAACCGGCCATGTGGCTCCTGGTCTACCTAGTGGACCGAGCCTGGTAATGTGATTTTGATGTTTTAGGGCGCCATTGAACCAGAGCTCATGCTCTTGGTAAGTTAGTGGAATGTCAACGTCCTCGAAAAGGGTGTATTCTTCTGGAGGTTCCCCTGCTTTTGTTGGGCTTCACCACGACGTTGCTGAGATTGTCTCCTTTAGTTGCTGCAAACCCCAAACTCCCCCTTGAACAAAACCAAGTACCAAGGATATAAACTCTTGAGTACCTAAAGTTATCCACGAGGGAAAAAGGGAAGGGGAAGTGGAATGAGAAACAAAGAGAGAAACACAGGAGCTCTTCTGATCCCGCGTTGTTTCTCAGAAAGTGTGCCGGGCCTTCATTAACTTAATATTATCAGCCCTTGCTTACACTTCAACAACAAGTATAACTCTTCCTGTCTTGAAAAGCCTGAATTGTCATTGTTATTTTTCTAATTGGGATTCTTATCTGGAAAATAAATGAAACACAACAAGAAACAAGAGAAAATGCACTGCACCTTTAAGACATCTGACTGCTTGCATTATCTTGCTCTTGACAATGCTTATTGTTGTTTATGCACAACATTTCTTAATATCAAGCTACGCACAACTCTCCTTAATATCAAGCTACAATTACATTCCTTCAAGTTCTTAACAGTTTACAAGAAAAATTTCCAAGTCTTTCAATCGTTATTTCAAAAACCCCAAATGTCTAGTTTGCATTTTCACCAAGAAATAATGTCTTTCAAGGAAGCAGTTTTGAAAAAATTGTGTTCCTTTTTTTTTCTCACAGGACCGGAGGGGTTAAATCAACCTTACTTGGGTTCCAAGGCGGAGGTGACGTACAGAGTCAGAGAGAGGAAATCGGCAGGCGGAAATGAAATGCTGGAAGAGAAGGGACTGCCTTCGGTGAACACCGGTGAAAGGCAGAAGCCGAAAATGCCGTCCGGAGTCTTCAGGAATCAGGTAAGCTGCCGAGAAGGGAGCGGGGAAGCCAAGAACCTATCCGGGAGGGAGGCAGGGTTCAGGATACCAGCTGTGGTCAGGATGCCTTCCAAGACGCTCATGGAGAAGCTCTGGTGAAGCGAAGCGTCTCTTTCTATACCGAGCAGACTTTTATACCTGTTGGTATGCAAAGGAGCACCTGCTGCACGCGCAGAGCCCCTGACTGTTAATACTTGAAAGGAACTAACGTGTTCTCAGAATATTCCAATGGTTTCTTTCAGCGGCATTAGAAAAGCATCGGTAAAAGCAAATTTAAATACAAAAGGAACTTCTACATAGAAAAGCATTGGTAAAGGCAAAGTCAAATACAAAGGAACCTCTACATTTCAAGGTATATTCACATTCATTAGTTCTACGTTCTTATTCAAACTATAGCCTAGATCAATTAAGACTCTCTTATGAATAACTGGGACCCTTATTAAATGTTAACCTCTAACAGCTTTGTAGTAGTGGAACTCGCGTTTTACAGCATTTGCTGCTAGAAAATGTATCCAAGAATAGAATACCACTGTCTGCCGACATTCATGTGCCTCTACCACAAATATGACTGTACCACCTCTCGTTGATACACCATTTTCTATAAGTTTTATAGTTACACTTTTCCTTACATTTACAGGGATGAGTATTGCATCCGGTTCATTTTGTTGTAGACTTGTCTTCCGCCAAAAGTTGAGTTGCTAGTCTAGCTCTCTCCCTTTCGTCGTCACTTTCCGTCATTTTGCTGACAGAAAGTTTGCCGATCCGTCAACGTTGACTAAACCGTGAACTAATACATAGGAATCTCTTCCTACTAAGTTCTGGCGGATATTAACCTTTTACCCACTCCAGAAGTCTATTGGGGTTTTTACGGAAAAAAGGGGTCTGTGTGAAAAGCACAACTGAGTTACTCTATTATCTAGCGTTAAATTATCGCCTTACCAAACGTTGGGTGCCATGTAGTGTAGTTCCTATGGGCCAGATGTATGAAGCTCAAATGGGTTCGCAAACACCGAAATTCGCATTCATTTGAGCAAAATGGTATGTATGTAGCAAATTTCAGTGCAAAATAAGGAATCGCAAATTTGCGATTCCTTATTTTGCGATTGCATGTAAGGAATCGCAAAATTTGTGATTCATTAAATGCAATGTATGATGCAAAAATAAATTGCTAATTGTCCCTAAGGAATCGCAAATTACCACCAACTTCAAGTTGGTGGTAATTTGCGAATTTCTTGAAAAATGCAAATTTTTGCATTTTTCAAAGTGTCATGTGATGCACATACATGCAACACATGTGCACCCATGCTTATTTCAGGGGTGGACACCCTTGCACCCTTGAAATTATTCTCAATTTGCGATTAGCAAACTGCGAATCGCAAATTGAGAATAATTTCACATTCATTCCTATGGGCCCCCTGGCCCATAGAATTGAATGGGAAATTATTCCTTAATTGCGATTCACAATTGTCAATCGCAATTAAGGAATTTTAAGAAATCGCTAAAAAATAGCGAATTTCTACATACATACCATTTTGCAATTCTCAAATAGCGATTCCTTAAAAATCGCTATTTGAGAATCGCAAAAGTGTATCTTGATACATCTGGCCCTATATTCCCAATAGGCTCTGCGCATTGGAATAACATAAACGACAGTGTAGACGTAGGACTGAGGTCGACTGGGTCTCTATTGAATATGTTAGACTTAATTATGAAATGCCAGCTAGCTCAGAGGTCACTAGAAACGTTCTCGAGTAAACAAGAAGGTGTTAACTTTCTTGAATATACAAGAAGGGATTAGTTTCTGACAACCGCATAAACATGACAACTTTGCTCCCCCAGAATAAGGAGTATATCTTTAGTGTCGCGGAGACAATAGATAGCTATTTCACTTTTCAGTCAATCGTGCATGCTCAGTTTCACCAGGAGTGCAGAGAAATAGAGAGACAGGCGGTTTCAAGAAAAAGGGTATTTATTGAGCAGTCTACTTTCTCATGCAAGAGAAGTGAATTGCCACAATTTTATTTTTATTTTATTTATAATTACATTTGTTAAGCGCGCAGCTACCCGGAGGTTTCCCGGCGCTAAAGCAAACAAAAAAGCTAAGCAAGGTGAGAGGAACACAGAGACAGAGGATTAAGTATTAAAAAGCCAGGTCTTAATTCCTTTACGGAATGACAGGTAGCACATTTCAGAACGCAAGAATTGGGGTAAGGAATTCCATAAGGAAGGTGCTAACAAGGAAAACGAGCGTCCGCCCATTTTGGCTCTGTTAACACGAGGTATCCTAAACTTGTTCTGAGTGGGGGACCTTAGTGTGCGGGGGGGAACATATTGCTGCACCAAAGAGGATAGATAGTTCGGGGCTTTACTAGTCTTGATCCGGTGCATAAAGCAGAGTGCTTTGAATTTCACTCGGCTCTCAATTCGTAACCAATGCAGTTTACGCGTATGAGAAGCGGCCGAGGATCTGGCAGGCAGGTTACATATAAGGCGAACTGCCATGTTCTGTACCACCTGATACTTCCTAGTTACCTCCTTACAGGCACCCAGGAGAAGAATGTTCCCATAGTCCATGCGTGAGGTGACAGGAGCCTGGACTACAGTCTTCAGGGTGTCAGCAGGCAGCATCCACGTGATTTTCCTCAGCCACCTGATGATGGTGGTACAGGTGGCGGAGACTTTTACAACGTGTTGCTTGAAAGATAGTTGATTGTCCAGGAGGACCCCAAGATTGCGGGCTGTCACAGATGGAGTAGGTAGAGGGCCCATCTCCGGAGGCCAATGTTGCGGGCCCCAGAGTGAAGTATCTGGACCAAACAGGAGCAGTTCGGTTTTGTCCCCGTTTAATTTTAATTTATATTTGAACATCCAGTCAGATATCTGTTTCAGTCCGGACTGAAGGGAGGACGTAGGAAGATGTTTATTGGTAGAAAGTGAGTAGACGACTTGAGTGTCGTCAGCATAAGAGTAAATTGTGAGACCAGCTTGTTCTGCCAAGAAAGCAAGGGGTCTCACATACAGATTAAAGAAAAGAGGGCTAAGAATAGATCCTTGGGGAACACCGTGAGGGGAGGGGAGTGTAGAAGAAACAGATGTAGAGGAGAAGACTTGAAAAGTGCGTTCAGAAAGAAAATTAGCAATCCAGGCCAGGGCGGAACCATCGACACCCACAGATTTCAAGGTGGACAACAAGATGGAATGGGAGACAGTATCGAATGCGGCACTCAAATCAAGCAAGATGAGTGCCACTGCCTCCCCATTGTCCACCTGTCTTCTGATGGTTTCCGACACACCAAGAAGAGTGGTTTCAGTGGAGAAACCAGCCCTGAACCCGGATTGTGAGCCGTGAAGAAGATTAGAAGCCTCAACATAAGAGCTGAGCAAGGAGTTGACATGCTTCTCAAGAATTTTAGAGAAACATGAAAGTAAAGAAATAGGGCGAAAATTGGAAGGGTTATTAGGATCAGCGTTGGCCTTTTTTAACAATGGAACCACCATCGCGTGTTTACATTCATTAGGAACAATAGCTTCGGTTAATGAAGCATTCAAGACATCCAGAATAATCTGGAGTAAGGCGGGGTCCAGGGTACTCAGAATTTGAGGAGGCATCGGGTCAAGGGGAGAACCAGATTTTATGTCTTGAAGATATTTTTTTAGAAGCAAAGGGGAGATAGGTTCCCAAGAATGCAGTGGGGGAGCAGCGGGCGTTGAACTGGCGACAACAACAGGAAGGGAAGTGAGTAAAACTAGATCAGGATGAGAGAATGCAGCAGAAGTAGCATTAAAAATATCATAGATCCTATCAATTTTCTCAAGAAAGAAATTTGCCAGGGCATTACACTGTGCGGTGTCCAGGCAGGGGTCCTTAGGTGAAGAAGACGCACCAGAGAGATCTTTGATTATTTTAAACAAGGCCTTCGGCCTATTTTGAGCAGTGAGTATGGTGCTGTTAGCATATTTGGCTCTGGCGATATCGCAGGCAGAATGGTAAACTTTAAGGGCAGCCTTATATTTTACTTTATGATCTATGCAGTAATTGGAACGCCAAATGCGTTCCAGTTTTTTACAGTTGGATTTTTCTTGGCGAAGAGAGTCATTGAACCAGGGTGCCGGCGGGTGATGGATCTGTGGTTTATTTCTTTGAGTAGGAAGACAGGAGTCCAGGGCTGTTGTCAGCCATGATCTGACAGCGGGCAACTCTTTAGTAGTTACACTGGAAAACGTAGGTTTCGAATTGGAAAGGAGAGTGTTTAATTTGTCTTTATCTAAACGTTTCCAGTTCCTACTGGCTTTATGAGGGTGAACAGTAGTAGAAGAGTTAACCACAGGTATCTTAATTGAAAAATTAACAATAAAATGATCAGACCAAGTAACCGGAAAGGAAGATTGATAGGAGATGCCAGTAAGGTTGAAAATAATGGGGTCTAATAGATTGCCGGCCTTGTGCTATACCTGTCATAAAGTAAAGTCCGTACAATGAAATGAGTATTATGAAATAATACTGTAAAAGCATTTATATGGTTTCTAAGCCATATGATACTTAAAATGGATAAAATTCATACAGCGATAAAATAATGACTAAACATACTCAACTGGTGTTTCTAAGATACGCAGACCCCAGTGTACCTAACCTAAGCCTAGTACAGGGAAGGAGTAGATGAGTTACAGTTTTTGCCAAGAATCTGAATCAAGAATTCTCTGTGGGTCTAATCAGCTCCGTATCTTAGTTATAGAATGAAGGAGGTCCTGTATCTCTTTCTCAGGACTCGATCTCCCAGCAACCCGCAAGGGTGACAGGGAAACACTGGAGCTGGATTTCTCGGCAGGAGAAAAGACAGCGTCTCTCTCAGTGTGTCAGCAGGGAGGGTCGGCTTCCTTCGGCACTCGCATCAGCAGAGCGTCGGGCAAGTAGATAGCCGATCTGCTTCAAACCACTGTTTGTTGCTTAAGGCAGATGCTGGTATATTATACCTGGAAGGTGCCAAGTTTGGCGTAAGGTTGGACATAAGACGTCACTAAGAACTCGCAGTTCTTTCCGGACTCCAGGAGTTCTAGGACAAATCAATAAAGAAGCAGGGGGAATTCCCGGGCTGCTGGAGGCTTGGTTTGTTTAAGAACTCGTTGTGCTTTCTAGGAGTCTATGCGAGTAGCCTTGCCGTATTTGGACTGCATTGGCTATGTCTTAATATGGGTATGATTCTTAATCCTGTATAAGGGTATGATTTGATATAGCCACATAAGGGCATGAAATTGCGAATATTTACTACAGTTCTAGAATCATCTACAGCAACTGGATTGTACTCTGCACCACTCGACTCTTGGCCATTGAACTCTATGCCACTGCAATATATTCTACTGTACACTGCACCACTCCACTGCACATTATACCACTGCACTCTACAACCCTTTACTCAGCACCCCTCTACTCCATGCCACTGCTCTTTACACCACTGGCACCTAGGCCACTGCACTCTATGCCAAATCACACTACTTCACTCGACTGTATTATAAAGTACTCTACTCTACACCACTGCTCTCCACGCCAATCTCCTCAGCACTATACTGGCAGTGGACTCTAAGCCACTCTGCTCTGTACCACTGCATTCTACCCCACTCTACTCTGCACCACTGCACTCTCTTCCACTGCTCTAGATACCACTGCACTCTACACCATTACACTCTGCACAACTCTATTCCAAGCCACTCTACTCCACACTATTCAAAGCCACTCTACTCCACTCCACCCTACTTCACTCAGCTTTACTCCACTCAAGTCAAGTCAAGTCAAGTCAAGTTTGCTTTATTTCGATTTTGGTTGTAAATCATAAAAGCATACACAAATATGCATGTATATATATATACTATCAGCAAATAATTAATAAGATAAAATCGTCATTAATACATTATATGTTAAAAGAGGATTAAACAACAATATACAGTTTAAAAACAAGAGTGATTAACAACAAATAGGAGAGATACATACGTTTAGACAAGTGGTTTTAGTTTCTAACGATTAGGTTCAATAGTGCCTTGTACGTTACTTAGGTCCATGCTCCTGCGGTATCTAACGAGGCATTTAAGGAAACTAGCCACAATAAAAACCATGTATTCCCCCTGTAACATTTGTAAAAAAAACAAAGCAGGACGACACTGTCTAAAGCCATTGTTCCTTAAAAATAGGACAAGCCATTTTTTCCTAAGATATCTATAAAATTTGCAAAAGAGAATAGTATGCAAGGTGGATTGTGATGAGATATTGTCACAAGGACAGGGAGTAAGGTCGTTGGCCCAATTATTCCTAGTGGGGAAGGTAACCAACCTATGGAAGAAGTTCATCCTGAAACTGACCAGTAAAAATCGTTCATAACTTGTGGTGCTGTAAGTGAGATACGGCTGGATAGTAGGCGCTGCTTGAATAATCAGGCTGTGTGTTACCGAGGGTTTAGAAACCTTAGCGCCAGTCTCTGTTCCTCAAGATAAGCAAGACATTTCGTTTTGAGGACCTTCCTTGGGATCTCACGAATTGAGCAAGGGTCTTTAAAGTATTTATCCCATCCCAAATCAAGAAAAAACCCAGCAAGGTAACACAGCCACCTTGAGTTTCTAAAATTATCCATAGACAGGCATTCCATGACAGTTTATCATCTACGGTTATGCCCAGGTAGGGATAGGTTTGGGTTGCCGCTATTTTTTCCCTTTTGAGATAAATTCCCCTCATTTTGTGCTTGTGTCCAGACCCTGCCCTCATAACAAAGGTTTTCGTGATGTTAATTTTCAGGTCCCAGCTAGCCATAAAGTTAGAGTATCTGTCCAAATTCTTTTGTAATTCCATGGGAGTGCATGCCAATATAACGGTGTCATCAGCATAAAGGAGTGCTGGAATGGGGCGATTGTTTACCATTGAGAGGTCCTGGGAAGCCTTCAGCATTTCTGCTTCCAATCCATTCGTGTACAGTGTGAAGAGGAAGGGTGCCAGGACACAGCCCTGCCTCACACCCCTCTGTACCGAGAACTCCTCCGTTAGTTCCCCCCCAACCCATAGCGTACTTGTGCTGTGGCATTTGAGTAGAGTTCTCTCAGAAATTGCACTTCGTTTGGGGGGCCCCCATATCCAGCAGGATTGACCAAAGCTTGGAATGAGAGACACAGTCAAATGCCGACGACAAGTCGACATAGACGATATACAGATCACCTCCCTTGATAGAGACATACTTATCGATCAAAAGTAACAGGTTTAATGCCTGCTCAATTGTTCCAAGTCCTTGGCGAAATCCATACTGGAGGTCCGATATGATACTTCCATCTTCAGCCCAGTCTTGCAAAAGTTCTAAAATGACTCGACCTGCCACTTTACCAAAGGAGTGTGAAAGGGAGATTGGGCGATAGCAAGAAACCAAGCTCCTATCCCCCTTTTTAAAAATAGGAACCAGGACGGATTTCGACCATAAATCCCGCAACCCAACATTGCAGGTTGCATTCAAGACCCTGGTTAAGAAGGGGGTCCAAAGGTCCATTTGAGCCTTAAACAAAAAAACAGGGACCCCATCAGGGCCAGGAGCCTTCCCGGTTTTGCTGGCTTTTAGGGCCTGTTCAATTTGGTTCAGTGTGAATTGTAAGTCAACAGGATATGGACTAGTTAATTTTCTACAAAGAGAATGATCCTTTTGTCCGAGATCTCCAAATTCACAGGTTTCCATGCTGAGTGACAAGATCTTCGAGAAGTGCTGAACCCAATCCTTCTCCTCTATGGCTACCTCCAGCTTTGGGTGATCATTTTTGTCAGTTAAAAAAGGGGACCTAACAACATGCCAAAAAGCGGTCGAGTTCTTGTGTTTACAGCTTTCATGTAGCTGGTCCCATAATTGGCTTTTTAATTCCTTTTTTCTTAACTTCAGCTGTAAATTATATTTCTTCCTTAGCCCCGCTATCTCATGTGGGATCCTGGCTGATTTCTTCAGGGCTTTTTTTCAGATTGGAATAGGCAACCGTGCTCTCATGGTTAAACCAGCCTTTTGTTTGTCTACTTTTGTGCTTTAGTTCAACCCACAGGGCCTCTTTTATAACTTTAACAATTATAGCAAAATGGGCAATAACCTCCAAGTCTGTTGAGTCTAGAGGAAGACATTTTAGAATGGAAGAGAAGGCCCCTTCTACCACCATCTTTGTTACTTTGATAGGGTCTGCTTTCTCCCATTTTAGCGTATAACCGTTCAACTTATCTAGGACCATGATGTTTTGTGTTAAAATGGTACCAAGACCACTGTAATATTTACACATTATTGGTATAGAGAGGCTAACTGGGGAATGATCACTCAGTGGAATGTCATGTGTTGTAAAAAGAACGTCTGAGGTCCTTACCCTACTTGAGACTAAAATAAAGTCTATTACTGATTGGCACCCCTTCCATGAAAAGTAGGTGCAAGCACAGGGTCTGCTTTGTTCAGGTTATTAGCTAATAACAAGTCTAGTTCAAAGATTATTTCGATAAGGTGATTACCTAGTATGTTATGCTTAAAGTGTTGTAATAAGGTTTCCAGATTCGTCAGAGACTCCACATGTGTACCCACGAAGACATGGTCCCAAGTTAAAATCCCCTTCCCAGATGATTTCCTCCTTCTTAGTAGCCTTTCCCCTTTGATTTAGCAAAACAGAGCGGATTTTAGACCCCACAATCAATGCCTCAGCATCGGGCAAATTATTATAGAAGTTCACGATGATAAAACTTTCCCTGTCATTTAATGATAGCCTAAGGATCTGAAAGTTAATCTCCATCGCTATAGTCACTATCTCCCGTGTGTTGAGGAGGTTTGCGACATATAATGTTAGTCCCCCTTTTGCCCGTCCTGATGTAGACGGTTGGGCAGGCGAAAAATAAGTTCGGAAGCCCTCCATATGTATCACATCAGGAGACCACGTCTCCTGTAATGCTATTATATCGAATTTAGGGATGAAGGCCGACCATTCATCAATGGTTACTTTGGAACGTTGCCCAGCCACGTTCCAGAATAGGGTAGTGATGCGTGATTTTACCTGCCCCATTTTATGTCTATGGCTCTCTAACATTGGGCTTTTCAAGGTTTTAGAATTTGGATTTTGATCACTGATAATAAATGGCAGAGAGTGATTCAAGTTTGTGGGCTTTGTTAGGGTATCCGTCCTACCAAGGCTATCAGTCTGCAGGGAATTTATATCTGGATTAATGAGAAATTTTTCATTTCCCTTTGTTGCCATTTGGGTCCTCTCGACAGCAAATTTTAATGGGTCCCCAGACTGAAGTCAATCGACTCCTACCATGCCCGATCGAGCCGCATAGTGGTTATATACAGGAATGGACTAGGCTGGGGCCTGATGCTGAAAAGAGGGCCTTGGTTCTGGAACCCGCTGCTGGAAGCCATGCCTTTGATGGAAAATTTGATTTAGAGGGGAAGGCCCAAAATGATCATTCCAAAATGAGGATAAGGGCCTTGGGTTGAATACTTGATTTCGAGGAGGAGGACGGTGGAAATCATTCCGAGATTGAAACACAGGGCCATTATAGTTGTCCCTAGGTTGAAGCAAAGGCCTAACATTGGTTTTTGGGGCCACTAGACCTCTGGGATAGAAATATGTCAGGTCATGTATTGCGATCGAGTTACTGTCGCTATAAGGGATCCTATCAGTAATACATTGGGCTGCTCTACAGTCCCTAAAATGTATTATTACAACATTGCCCCTTATATTCTTTTCCCTCCGACCCAGCCAGGGAGTGCGCCTGACAAGTAGGATTTCCCCATTTATATCATGGGGCAGTGTACAGTTTTGTGTAAGCCAGAATATGACTTTATTCCTTAACTATTGTTGGTCTTCTCTGTTTCCTTCCTTTAACGATGGCACCCCAGTAAGAGCAACCACGAAAGGGGCCGCTTCTGGGGGCAAATCTACCATATTTTTCTCAGATGGGAAAACCCTACTAATATGCCCTTGGTCTTTATATTTGGGGGTGCTCGGGTTTGGGGTTTGTTGCTGAGGATTAGGATTTTCGACTACTACTACCACTTTTCCCTTATCTTTAGGTTTGCTATTTGTGCCTGTTGTTTTGGAAAGCATTGGCTTTGCTAACTTTCTATTGTCTTTGGCTGAAACTTTAGACTCATCGTTTTTTTTGGTTAACACTCTTTTGGGCTGGGAAGACAAACAAGGGTTCTGGTTGGGGCTTTAAAGTACCTTTTGATACCCCTTTGATCTCGCCAATGGCCTGCTCCAAATTGTCCAACTGATGGGCAATTCTTTTTAGCCTCTCCACCAGTGGTAATATCATTGATCTAACTAATGGCTCCATGCCACCCAACAAGTCTTTAGTGACTATCAGCCTGATTCATCATTCTCCCGTTTTGTGAGGCCCTAATAGCGATTCATAGCGAATTGCTATTAAGGACTCGCAAAACGGGATTCTTGTAGAAATTGCATGAAGATATGCGATTCCTACATATTCCTAATTTGCGATTAGCAAATTGCTAATCGCAAATAAGGAATAACTCGCCATTCATTCCTATGGGCCAAAAGGCCCATAGGAATGAATGGGGAGTATTCCTTATTTGCGATTAGCAATTTGCTAATCGCAAATAAGATGGCGATTTGAAGGGTGCCAGGGGTGTCCAAAGGACACCCTGTAGCTCCCCTCAAATGAAATTTTACACAGGTGTTGCACACACACATGTCCAAAGTAACATGCACCTCGCGGTAAATTGCGGTTAGAAATTGCGAATTCGCAAAAATTAAATTGGATGATGAATTGCATTTAAGGAATCTCAAATAGAGATTCCTTAAATGTAATTCCTCGCAAAATTGCGAGATCGCAAATAGCGATTTTTACATTTGGGATGCTGAATCCTAAATGCAAAAATCGCTCTCGCAAAGGGCCAGATTCTCAGAATCTGGCCCTTTGCGAGCGCTATTTTCTTTGATGAATCGGGCGGCTGATTTCAAACCCAAAGCGGTAATTGAAGATCCGATAATGCAAGAACAATCACATTTCTCAAACGTTTTTGCGACTTTCAAAGAGAGAATATGGATAAAAGAGAAATATGGCCTCCACCGGGGTCCCGAGACCCCAAGTGACTTCCACTGGCATCTTGAAGTTAAGTTTTGTTTTATTTTATGTATGTGGTTTGCTATCGCTTGAACAACTCTCATTGCAGGGTACCAAAGTGCAATGTGGTTAAATGCAGAGGGCCTCACTCATGAAAACTGTTGCATCGCTGCGATAAAACAGCGATGCAACAGTTTTCACTGCGCCCTCCTTGCGAAACGATGGATGCACCATACTTAATGTATGGAGCTCCATGTCACAAGGAAGGACAACTACGTCAGGAATCCTGGCCTATCTGTCGGAGCAAAAGTCACTCATTGCTGGAGTTGTGATGCAACTCCAGCAATGCATGGGGTAGGCCTGTGCCAATGTCGCTGCGTCACCCTTATGCCTGCCATGAGGAGGGCCTAAGGTTTTGACACAGAAGCGTCCTCGAAGTGTCGAAGTTAATCTCATAGAATTCACAAACACTTCCACAACCCTTTTTCATGTGGGAACTCCCACCCTGCATACATTATACCTGACACAGGTATAATGTGGTGCAGGGCTTTACAAGGTACTGCCTAGATGCTTTACCTTGTAAATATCGCACAACTGGGCGCATTGGTTACGCCATTGCTGCATCACAAAAAGTGATGCAAATGTGGCGCAAAAGTGTTGCAAAGTCTTCATAAATAAGGCCCAGAGGGATTCATTTATGAGGCACCTTGCACTGCCGGAACATCATTTTTTGTGTCATTCCATGGTGCAGGAGCCTGCTCCGTATTTACGAGGCAGCACTAAGACACTTTTTTGGGCTTAATGCTACCTCATAAATATCGTTTTAACTCACTTTTCTGTGTCAAAGGGGCATACAATGGGTGATGCTGGGGACGTTCCCAGTAACATCCATTGCTTTTTTACACAGCCCCAGATTTATGAGAAATCGTAAATCTGAGGCAGCACCAAAAATGTACGCCTCCCAGGGGAGGTGTAAGAGAGGCACAAAAAAGACAAATATCTTTATTTTCCCTTGTGATGCAAGTGCTGCACTGCGTTGGCCTATGTGATGCAGGAGTTAATGTATGGAAGGTAGATGTTCCCACACAAAATCCATTGCAACATTAACACAGCAGGATTTACTTACATATCACTGATTGACAAATCGTCTCCCAGTGTAACGCAATATTAGAAATGCGTCCGAATGCTACACATTGCCCACGCAGGTGCACACAATGACACAAGGCCATCAATATGAAAAGATCTCCAACCCAAATTTTTCTGGCAAGAAGGTGATCATCCTGGAGTTGTTGGAGAAGATTTCATCAAGTCTTCAACCAATAACAAGAGGGACCAATGCCATCCTACCACATCTGAAATTGATAGCACTGCTACACATGTTGAGCTCCGGCCCTTTCCAGCGGACCTCTGCAATGTTAGCTGCCATAATTCATGGTGCCTTTTCTGCATTTCTGCCATCTGTGTTGGATGCCATCATCAAGCTCACTCCACAGTACCTGCTGTTTCCCAAAACCAGTCAACAACAGCAAGCCACCAAGCAAGGATTTTATGACATTGCAGGATTTCCTTTTTTTCTTGGTGCAATGAAATCCACCCTTGTGCAATTGTTGCCATCTGAATCACCTGGACATATTTTATATGGTCGAAAACACAGAAAATCAATGTGCAGGCAACTGGGGACCATAATAGAGCCTTCACTAATGTCCTAACCAAGTGCCCTAAAAATGCCCCTGATGCCTATATATTTAGACACAGCACAATAAATGAGCATTTCCAGAATGGAAGACATGGATATGGGCAACTGATTGGCAAGTCAAGTTGTACATCTAACTATTCCTATGTGGTTCAGAAACATAACTGATAATATTCAAATATAGCATCAATAAAATGTTTCATTAAGACATAGTGGGTGCAATGAAACCAAACATACAACCAATTGACTGCCATTGCGGATCATATGCACTAATCCCTCATGCAACGCAGCCCAGCAACCAAAGTTGCTGTGCTACATCAAAGGGAGAGAGGACACATTCTCAATATCCGCAAAGATATGGAGCATTCTTAGTTGATCCATCCACTGAGGCACAGTGTGCAGTCTACCACTGACACAGGTATCCTTGCACCATGGATTTTAAGGAGGTGCCTGGCTCTTAAAGTGCTGAGTGTGACGGGCTTTGATCGATTGTTTCAATGTTTTCCCTTTTCCCATTGTTTATTTGGTTTTAACTTCATTTACCAGTATACACCTGTCTCTGAGGAGCCTGAACCAGGTGATATGGATTGCTGGACCCCAGTTTGAATCATTCTTTTGTCAAATCACTGTCTTCCTGCAAACCCTGACTCACGCCTCTCCCATCGGACACACACTGGCAACGCTTCATGCCAGCCCTGAAATTGACTTGCAGACCGCGTTTGCGCAGCGGCTGCATTGCTGGCATGTTCTAAAACAAGACCAATTTTAATTTCCTTGTATACCGGCTATCATTGGATTTCGGATTTGAATTGCTGAGTGCGACAGGCTTTGCCCGATTATTTTAATTTTATGTTATCCCTTTTAACGTTGTTTATTTAGTCCTAGTTTAATTTTCCAGCATACACCTGGCCCAGGAGAGCCTTAAGAGGTGCTGGGGGTTGCTGGACCCCTTGTTTGAATTACTCTTTTGTCCAATCACTGTCTTCCTGCAAGTGCTGACTCACGCCTCCCCCATTGGACAGCCACCAGCCACGCCCCATGCTGACCCTGAAAGTAACTCACAGACTGTGTTCGGCCAGCAGGCACGCCGCTGGCAGGCTAAAGGCATGCCTTAGGCAAGCCAGTCTGCACCCGTCCTTGGTCGGACTGGACCTGCGCCAGGGCCCCTGGACAAATTTTACTATACACGAGTGAGGCGCTTCATTAATTTGATGTGGGAGCTAAGGTTTCCTTATAATTCCATTTTAATTTCAATTTGCTTGATAATCATTATGTTTGTGTAAATTGTCACTATGCCTGCTATTTGGAGCTGGTGCAAGACCGGTCAAAGCGAGAACAAAGTGCTTCCCCCCTACCAATGTCTCATCTGATTATGACCACTGAATTAAACTGTATTTTGCTGAACACTAGATTGGTAATCAAGCATAAACATGAGCTATTGATTATTTGGACACGCACACTCCCGATATATCTTTGTTAACAGAAATGTGGGCTGATATGCAGCCGCAGGCGGTAGTGGGAGTACCTGCCAGGTGGTGACGTGTGGAGGGGGAGGGGCAGGGTAGGGGGGTAGTAATGTATGGATTATGGAGCTTTACAGGTAAGTAAACATATAAATAAAACAAATTTCGTTGAGCGCACTGCATCGTATTTTGTGATGCAGTGCGCGCAACAAACTTAGTTTTATTTATTTATATGTTTACTTACCAGTAAAGCTCCATAATCCATACATTACTACCCCCACCCTGCTCCTCCCCCTCCCCATGTCACCGCCCGGCAGGTACTCCCACTACCAGCCGCGGCTGCTGATATGTAATCTTTAAACTGGATCGATAGGCAAAACGATATGGAGACAGAATATCAAGTTGTAAATGTCGACTTGCCCTAATATCCAGTTGGAATTATTGAGCTACAGAAATATCGACAGCAAGAATATTGTGGCCAAGAATATCGAGTTTAAGGTAAGAAATATGGTTTTTAAAAATAACAAAGTCGTTAATATCGTTTGCAAAAATATAGTTGTTAAAAATATCATTTTTTTAGTTAGTGTTATGTGTTTTGTTCAGGCCCAAACAGGCCATATTTATTTTCTGGAACACAGCGTTAAGCCTACAACCTCTTGTTGAGGCCGGCCGCGTTTGCAATAGTTCTTGTGCTTGCGTGTCAACTGGAGCCGGCTCAGAGCCTTAACACAGCGCCATGCCTACAACTCTCTCTCTCGAGAGAGAGCTGGCTTGTGTTATGTGTTTTAGTATGTATTTTAAATGCATGTCTTCTATTTTTTTGTCTAAGTATTGTTTTTGTTTTTTAATATATGTGTTACATTTTTAGTGGTTATTAATTGTATTTTATTAAATTCTGCGGTTTAGTTCCATAAGGGGTTGTGGGTTTAAAGGGGGATAGGGTGGGAAGTAATTTATTTAAAATACATTGAATAATATTTTTTATTTATTACCATTTATTTAATTTATATTTTATAGTGGTAACTGTGGTAATTATTTTATTTTTAATTAATTAATTATTGGTTGTTAATTTTGATTATTTAATTAATTGATAAATATGTGAATTGTGTCATTTTATTTAGGAGTGGGTTGTGGGTTTTTAGGGAAATAGGTTGGGAAGTAAATTACCTATAATTCAATTATTATTTTTAATTAAGTAATATTTATTTATTTAATATTTTATACTGTTAATTGTGGGGATTAATTTATTATTAATTATGTATTAACTTCAGCTGTAAATTATATTTCTTCCTGTGCCCCGCTATCTCATGTGGGATCCTGGCTGATTTCTTCAGGGCTTTTTTTTCAGATTGGAATAGGCAACCGTGCTCTCATGGTTAAACCAGCCTTTTGTTTGTCTACTTTTGTGCTTTAGTTCAACCCACAGGGCCTCTTTTATAACTTTAACAATTATAGCAAAATGGGCAATAACCTCCAAGTCTGTTGAGTCTAGAGGAAGACATTTTAGAATGGAAGAGAAGGCCCCTTCTACCACCGTCTTTGTTAATTTGATAGGGTCTGCTTTCTCCCATTTTAGCGTATAACCGTTCAACTTATCTAGGACCATGATGTTTTGTGTTAAAATGGTACCAAGACCACTGTAATATTTACACATTATTGGTATAGAGAGGCTAACTGGGGAATGATCACTCAGTGGAATGTCATGTGTTGTAAAAAGAACGTCTGAGGTCCTTACCCCACTTGAGACTAAAATAAAGTCTATTACTGATTGGCACCCCTTCCATGAAAAGTTGGTGCAAGCACAGGGTCTGCTTTGTTCAGGTTATTAGCTAATAACAAGTCTAGTTCAAAGATTATTTCGATAAAGTGATTACCTAGTATGTTATGCTTAAAGTGTTGTAATAAGGTTTCCAGATTCGTCAGAGACTCCACATGTGTACCCACGAAGACATGGTCCCAAGTTAAAATCCCCTTCCCAGATGATTTCCTCCTTCTTAGTAGCCTTTTCCCTTTGATTTAGCAAAACAGAGCGGATTTTAGACCCCACAATCAATGCCTCAGCATCGGGCAAATTATTATAGAAGTTCACGATGATAAAACTTTCCCTGTCATTTAATGATAGCCTAAGGATCTGAAAGTTAATCTCCATCGCTATAGTCACTATCTCCCGTGTGTTGAGGAGGTTTGCGACATATAATGTTAGTCCCCCTTTTGCCCGTCCTGATGTAGACGGTTGGGCAGGCGAAAAATAAGTTCGGAAGCCCTCCATATGTATCACATCAGGAGACCACGTCTCCTGTAATGCTATTATATCGAATTTAGGGATGAAGGCCGACCATTCATCAATGGTTACTTTGGAACGTTGCCCAGCCACGTTCCAGAATAGGGTAGTGATGCGTGATTTTACCTGCCCCATTTTATGTCTATGGCTCTCTAACATTGGGCTTTTCAAGGTTTTAGAATTTGGATTTTGATCACTGATAATAAATGGCAGAGAGTGATTCAAGTTTGTGGGCTTTGTTAGGGTATCCGTCCTACCAAGGCTATCAGTCTGCAGGGAATTTATATCTGGATTAATGAGAAATTTTTCATTTCCCTTTGTTGCCATTTGGGTCCTCTCGACAGCAAATTTTAATGGGTCCCCAGACTGAAGTCAATCGACTCCTACCATGCCCGATCGAGCCGCATAGTGGTTATATACAGGAATGGACTAGGCTGGGGCCTGATGCTGAAAAGAGGGCCTTGGTTCTGGAACCCGCTGCTGGAAGCCATGCCTTTGATGGAAAATTTGATTTAGAGGGGAAGGCCCAAAATGATCATTCCAAAATGAGGATAAGGGCCTTGGGTTGAATACTTGATTTCGAGGAGGAGGACGGTGGAAATCATTCCGAGATTGAAACACAGGGCCATTATAGTTGTCCCTAGGTTGAAGCAAAGGCCTAACATTGGTTTTTGGGGCCACTAGACCTCTGGGATAGAAATATGTCAGGTCATGTATTGCGATCGAGTTACTGTCGCTATAAGGGATCCTATCAGTAATACATTGGGCTGCTCTACAGTCCCTAAAATGTATTATTACAACATTGCCCCTTATATTCTTTTCCCTCCGACCCAGCCAGGGAGTGCGCCTGACAAGTAGGATTTCCCCATTTATATCATGGGGCAGTGTACAGTTTTGTGTAAGCCAGAATATGACTTTATTCCTTAACTATTGTTGGTCTTCTCTGTTTCCTTCCTTTAACGATGGCACCCCAGTAAGAGCAACCACGAAAGGGGCCGCTTCTGGGGGCAAATCTACCATATTTTTCTCAGATGGGAAAACCCTACTAATATGCCCTTGGTCTTTATATTTGGGGGTGCTCGGGTTTGGGGTTTGTTGCTGAGGATTAGGATTTTCGACTACTACTACCACTTTTCCCTTATCTTTAGGTTTGCTATTTGTGCCTGTTGTTTTGGAAAGCATTGGCTTTGCTAACTTTCTATTGTCTTTGGCTGAAACTTTAGACTCATCGTTTTTTTTGGTTAACACTCTTTTGGGCTGGGAAGACAAACAAGGGTCCTGGTTGGGGCTTTAAAGTGCCTTTTGATACCCCTTTGATCTCGCCAATGGCCTGCTCCAAATTGTCCAACTGATGGGCAATTCTTTTTAGCCTCTCCACCAGTGGTAATATCATTGATCTAACTAATGGCTCCATGCCACCCAACAAGTCTTTAGTGACTATCAGCCTGATTCATCATTCTCCCGTTTTGTGAGGCCCTAATAGCGATTCATAGCGAATTGCTATTAAGGACTCGCAAAACGGGATTCTTGTAGAAATTGCATGAAGATATGCGATTCCTACATATTCCTAATTTGCGATTAGCAAATTGCTAATCGCAAATAAGGAATAACTCGCCATTCATTCCTCTGGGCCAAAAGGCCCATAGGAATGAATGGGGAGTATTCCTTATTTGCGATTAGCAATTTGCTAATCGCAAATAAGATAGCGATTTGAAGGGTGCCAGGGGTGTCCAAAGGACACCCTGTAGCACCCCTCAAATGAAATTTTACACAGGTGTTGCACACACACATGTCCAAAGTAACATGCACCTCGCGGTAAATTGCGGTTAGAAATTGCGAATTCGCAAAATTAAATTGGATGATGAATTGCATTTAAGGAATCTCAAATAGAGATTCCTTAAATGTAATTCCTCGCAAAATTGCGAGATCGCAAATAGCGATTTTTACATTTGGGATGCTGAATCCTAAATGCAAAAATCGCTCTCGCAAAGGGCCAGATTCTCAGAATCTGGCCCTTTGCGAGCGCTATTTTCTTTGATGAATCGGGCGGCTGATTTCAAACCCAAAGCGGTAATTGAAGATCCGATAATGCAAGAACAATCACATTTCTCAAACGTTTTTGCGACTTTCAAAGAGAGAATATGGATAAAAGAGAAATATGGCCTCCACCGGGGTCCCGAGACCCCAAGTGACTTCCACTGGCATCTTGAAGTTAAGTTTTGTTTTATTTTATGTATGTGGTTTGCTATCGCTTGAACAACTCTCATTGCAGGGTACCAAAGTGCAATGTGGTTAAATGCAGAGGGCCTCACTCATGAAAACTGTTGCATCGCTGCGATAAAACAGCGATGCAACAGTTTTCACTGCGCCCTCCTTGCGAAACGATGGATGCACCATACTTAATGTATGGAGCTCCATGTCGCAAGGAAGGACAACTACGTCAGGAATCCTGGCCTATCTGTCGGAGCAAAAGTCACTCATTGCTGGAGTTGTGATGCAACTCCAGCAATGCATGGGGTAGGCCTGTGCCAATGTCGCTGCGTCACCCTTATGCCTGCCATGAGGAGGGCCTAAGGTTTTGACACAGAAGCGTCCTCGAAGTGTCGAAGTTAATCTCATAGAATTCACAAACACTTCCACAACCCTTTTTCATGTGGGAACTCCCACCCTGCATACATTATACCTGACACAGGTATAATGTGGTGCAGGGCTTTACAAGGTACTGCCTAGATGCTTTACCTTGTAAATATCGCACAACTGGGCCCATTGGTTACGCCATTGCTGCATCACAAAAAGTGATGCAAATGTGGCGCAAAAGTGTTGCAAAGTCTTCATAAATAAGGCCCAGAGGGATTCATTTATGAGGCACCTTGCACTGCCGGAACATCATTTTTTGTGTCATTCCATGGTGCAGGAGCCTGCTCCGTATTTACGAGGCAGCACTAAGACACTTTTTTGGGCTTAATGCTACCTCATAAATATCATTTTAACTCACTTTTCTGTGTCAAAGGGGCATACAATGGGTGATGCTGGGGACGTTCCCAGTAACATCCATTGCTTTTTTACACAGCCCCAGATTTATGAGAAATCGTAAATCTGAGGCAGCACCAAAAATGTACGCCTCCCAGGGGAGGTGTAAGAGAGGCACAAAAAAGACAAATATCTTTATTTTCCCTCGTGATGCAAGTGCTGCACTGCGTTGGCCTATGTGATGCAGGAGTTAATGTATGGAAGGTAGATGTTCCCACACAAAATCCATTGCAACATTAACACAGCAGGATTTACTTACATATCACTGATTGACAAATCGTCTCCCAGTGTAACGCAATATTAGAAATGCGTCCGAATGCTACACATTGCCCACGCAGGTGCACACAATGACACAAGGCCATCAATATGAAAAGATCTCCAACCCAAATTTTTCTGGCAAGAAGGTGATCATCCTGGAGTTGTTGGAGAAGATTTCATCAAGTCTTCAACCAATAACAAGAGGGACCAATGCCATCCTACCACATCTGAAATTGATAGCACTGCTACACATGTTGAGCTCCGGCCCTTTCCAGAGGACCTCTGCAATGTTAGCTGCCATAATTCATGGTGCCTTTTCTGCATTTCTGCCATCTGTGTTGGATGCCATCATCAAGCTCACTCCACAGTACCTGCTGTTTCCCAAAACCAGTCAACAACAGCAAGCCACCAAGCAAGGATTTTATGACATTGCAGGATTTCCTTTTTTTCTTGGTGCAATGAAATCCACCCTTGTGCAATTGTTGCCATCTGCATCACCTGGACATATTTTATATGGTCGAAAACACAGAAAATCGATGTGCAGGCAACTGGGGACCATAATGGAGCCTTCACTAATGTCCTAACCAAGTGCCCTAAAAATGCCCCTGATGCCTATATATTTAGACACAGCACAATAAATGAGCATTTCCAGAATGGAAGACATGGATATGGGCAACTGATTGGCAAGTCAAGTTGTACATCTAACTATTCCTATGTGGTTCAGAAACATAACTGATAATATTCAAATATAGCATCAATAAAATGTTTCATTAAGACATAGTGGGTGCAATGAAACCAAACATACAACCAATTGACTGCCATTGGGGATCATATGCACTAATCCCTCATGCAACGCAGCCCAGCAACCAAAGTTGCTGTGCTACATCAAAGGGAGAGAGGACACATTCTCAATTTCCGCAAAGATATGGAGCATTCTTAGTTGATCCATCCACTGAGGCACAGTGTGCAGTCTACCACTGACACAGGTATCCTTGCACCATGGATTTTAAGGAGGTGCCTGGCTCTTAAAGTGCTGAGTGTGACGGGCTTTGATCGATTGTTTCAATGTTTTCCCTTTTCCCATTGTTTATTTGGTTTTAACTTCATTTACCAGTATACACCTGTCTCTGAGGAGCCTGAACTAGGTGATATGGATTGCTGGACCCCAGTTTGAATCATTCTTTTGTCAAATCACTGTCTTCCTGCAAACCCTGACTCACGCCTCTCCCATTGGACACACACTGGCAACCAGTAGCGGTCGGCAGTAGGTGTTTCTATAGGGCGGTGACGTGGGCAGGAGGAGGGGCAGGGTGGGGGGAAATAATGTATGGATTACGGAGTTTTACAGGTAAGTAAACATTTAAATACATAAAACGAATTTCGTTGCGCACACTGCATCACATTTGGTGTTGCAGTGTGCGCAACGAAATTCGTTTTATGTATTTAAATGTTTACTTACCTGTAAAACTCCGTAATCCATACATTATTTCCCCCCACCCTGCCCCTCCTCCTGCCCACGTCACCGCCCTATAGAAACACCTACTGCCGACCGCTACTGCTGGCAACGCTTCATGCCAGCCCTGAAATTGACTTGCAGACCGCGTTTGCGCAGCGGCTGCATTGCTGGCATGTTCTAAAACAAGACCAATTTTAATTTCCTTGTATACCGGCTATCATTGGATTTCGGATTTGAATTGCTGAGTGCGACAGGCTTTGCCCGATTATTTTAATTTTATGTTATCCCTTTTAACGTTGTTTATTTAGTCCTAGCTTAATTTTCCAGCGTACACCTGGCCCAGGAGAGCCTTAAGAGGTGCTAGGGGTTGCTGGACCCCTTGTTTGAATTACTCTTTTGTCCAATCACTGTCTTCCTGCAAGTGCTGACTCACGCCTCCCCCATTGGACAGCCACCAGCCACGCCCCATGCTGACCCTGAAAGTAACTCACAGACTGCGTTCGGCCAGCAGGCACGCCGCTGGCAGGCTAAAGGCATGCCTTAGGCAAGCCAGTCTGCACCCGTCCTTGGTCGGACTGGACCTGCGCCAGGGCCCCTGGACAAATTTTACTATACACGAGTGAGGCGCTTCATCAATTTGATGTGGGAGCTAAGGTTTCCTTATGTAACCATTTTAATTTCAATTTGCTTGATAATCATTATGTTTGTGTAAATTGTCACTATGCCTGCTATTTGGAGCTGGTGCAAGACCGGTCAAAGCGAGAACAAAGTGCTTCCCCCCTACCAATGTCTCATCTGATTATGACCACTGAATTAAACTGTATTTTGCTGAACACTAGATTGGTAATCAAGCATAAACATGAGCTTTTGATTATTTGGACACGCACACTCCCGATATATATTGTCAACAGAAATGTGGGCTGATATGCAGCCGCAGGCGGTAGTGGGAGTACCTGCCAGGTGGTGACGTGTGGAGGGGGAGGGGCAGGGTAGGGGGGTAGTAATGTATGGATTATGGAGCTTTACAGGTAAGTAAACATATAAATAAAACACATTTCGTTGAGCGCACTGCATCGTATTTTGTGATGCAGTGCGCGCAACAAACTTAGTTTTATTTATTTATATGTTTACTTACCAGTAAAGCTCCATAATCCATACATTACTACCCCCACCCTGCTCCTCCCCCTCCCCATGTCAGCGCCCGGCAGGTACTCCCACTACCAGCCGCGGCTGCTGATATGTAATCTTTAAACTGGATCGATAGGGAAAACGATATGGAGACAGAATATCAAGTTGTAAATGTCGACTTGCCCTAATATCCAGTTGGAATTATTGAGATACAGAAATATCGACAGCAAGAATATTGTGCCCAAGAATATCGAGTTTAAGGTAAGAAATATGGTTTTTAAAAATAACGAAGTCGTTAATATCGTTTGCAAAAATATAGTTGTTAAAAATATCATTTTTTTAGTTAGTGTTATGTGTTTTGTTCAGGCCCAAACATGCCATATTTATTTTCTGGAACACAGCGTTAAGCCTACAACCTCTTGTTGAGGCCGGCCGCGTTTGCAATAGTTCTTGTGCTTGCGTGTCAACTGGAGCCGGCTCAGAGCCTTAACACAGCGCCATGCCTAAAACTCTCTCGAGAGAGCTGGCTTGTGTTATGTGTTTTAGTATGTATTTTAAATGCATGTCTTCTATTTTTTTGTCTAAGTATTGTTTTTGTTTTTTAATATATGTGTTACATTTTTAGTGGTTATTAATTGTATTTTATTAAATTTTGCGGTTTAGTTCCATAAGGGGTTGTGGGTTTAAAGGGGGATAGGGTGGGAAGTAATTTATTTAAAATACATTGAATAATATTGTTTATTTATTAGCATTTATTTAATTTATATTTTATAGTGGTAACTGTGGTAATTATTTTATTTTTAATTAATTAATTAATTATTGGTTGTTAATTTTGATTATTTAATTAATTGATAAATATGTGAATTGTGTCATTTTATTTAGGAGTGGGTTGTGGGTTTATAGGGAAATAGGTTGGGAAGTAAATTAACTATAATTCAATTATTATTTTTAATTAAGTAATATTTATGTATTTAATATTTTATACTGTTAATTGTGGGGATTAATTTATTATTAATTATGTATTAATTGGTTGTTAGTTTTTAATATTTAATTGGTAAATATTTTAATTGTGTCCTTTTTTAGGAGTGGGTTGTGGGTTGATAGGGGAGTAGGGTGGGAAGTCATTTAACTTTAATAAATGTATTAATACTTGTATATAATATTTAATTAATTGTATATTATAGTGTTAATTGTGGTTAATAATTTATTAATAATTATTTTAAAGAGGGGAGGAGCTACGACACCAACCAAGATGGCCGCATAGTCTCCCGGCTCCGCAGACCTCCGTCCTTCGCTCTATTATCCTGTTGCTTATCCTGCTTACCTGCACCGGATCCGTGTGTGTGATCCGACCCGCATTCCAGGGGTACAATCACGGAGTTTCTCCGCCGTTGTGGAGCGGAGCCACGTTGAGTGTCGCATTGAGGCCTAATCCAGCAGGGAAGCCGGGGTCTCGAGTGCTGGCTCTGCCGGGTCCGAGTTGAATAACAACTGACTGCTGAATGTGGTTGGGTCCGGTCTCTGGAGCACTCAGACTTTTTTGATTGTTTCGCTACCATCAGCTGCCTGGTGCCCTACAGTAGGTGAGGTGACGAGTGACGCACGGTGCTGTGTGGGGGTCCCTGACCGGGGGCTCGGCATTCACATCGCCGATTCCCCCGGGTCGGTGCCTCGCTGCGTACTACTGCTCGCTAACCGTCAGTCCCTCATGGCTTACTCCTGCTCCGCCTAATTTTGCCCCAGAGAAGGCCGTGGGGACCACCATGTTGGAGGATGAAAGGCATCTAGTGGAGCAGGCTCGAACTGGCCCGTCTCTGCGAACGGTGCTGGAGGCACTCATGGCACTTAAGGGGACTATTGAAGTCCAGACTTGCAGTTTGTTGTCTGCGACGGATGGACTCACAAGCCTGAGACCGGATCCTGACTCGACACCCGTGACCCGGCAGCCAGCCCGCTTTTAAATAGACGTTTCGGAGACGTATCTTGACCCGGCGCTGGAAGCAGAGTTTGCCCCTATTGTATTGGATCTACCTGAATGTACTGTGCCTGGTCACCCAATGGAACCGTTGGAACCCCCGATTGTGTATCCCTCGGAACATTCACATGTCGTCCCCATTTTGGAACTTTCCACTTTCTATCTTTTGCTGTTTCGGACCGTGTCGACTCCCCTCCCCTGTCGGTCCTTCAAGATGGCGGATGGGGTAAAGCTTGGCTTCGAAGGAAGGGAGGGGCAACATTGGTACCAGCCATCTGCATCGGGACCTGCCGTTCTTTTCTCATCTGTGTACTCCTGTTTTGTAGACTTTTGCAGTATTTTGTGGAAAGGGCTTTCCTTAATTGACGACTACAGTGAATGTGATCGACGGGGCCATGGTTGAGATTTTTATCTGGGTCTCTCATTGTTGCACTATGTTTAACGGGATTGTTTTTATCGACCTGACGGAGTCCGGGGCGGGGCTGGCTATGACGGGGGAAGGAGACCGGGAGTCCGTAGAAATATGCCCTCCTCTGCTTTCCCTCATCGAGTGGGGTTCTTTGCCTTTTCTTCTCTTTCCCTTTCTTCTATATTTCGGGTTCTGGTTACTGGGTGACAGGCACGCTGCGAGGGGGGTGGCCGTAGTTTTTAGCAGGGGTGCAGGGTGGGGGGGTGGGGGGGTGGGGGGATGGGTGTTCGTTATTATTTTTGTTCTATGGCCTCTTTTTCCTTCTCTTCCCTTGTCTTTTCTTCTTTTTCATTTTCCGGGTTAGTGTAGTGGGTTCGGCTTTCTTACATCCTTGTTTCTACATCTGTACCTTGCCCTTTTTTGAGGTTTTGGTGCTATTGGGCGGACGATAATGATGGCGTAGACGAACAAAAATGTGCTAGCTTATCCTGAGGCGGTATGTCTAAACGCCGTTGACTTACATTATAGCGAGATTATTTTGGACACGTTGTTCTTTTGCTCGCCCCCCTTTGTGATCTGCGACACTGTACGATACCTGATCCTTTCTACTTACTATTGTAAAATGAAAACCTCCTATCCTGTTTTCGGATTGAACTGCTTTTGCAACTGATGCGCTTTGTGGATGGGGTTCCTATGCTCCCCAGGGAGGCGGGTTCGAAGTTGGATTATAATAACGTACTGAAACGCTAGCGGCCAGCCCTGGGGGTTGTAGGCCCTTGTCTATATTTGATTGCAAATGTTAAATAAAGGTTTTCACACAAAAAAAATAATAATTATTATTATTTTAAATTTGATTGTTATTTGTTAAATGATTAATTGTTATTAATTATGTTAATTGTGTCATGTTTTTAGAATTGGGTGGTGGGGTTTATAGGGGAATAGGGTAGGAGACATTTTCTTTATAATTAATTAAATATTTGTTAATGAATGGTAATTAATTAATTAACCAATTTAAATATGGTAATTGTGTAATTACTTTGATGTGTGAGTTGTGGGGTTTATAGTCGTAAATGGTGGGAAGTAAATGCTTTTAAATTATTGATTTGTCATTAATTTATTAATGTAAAATTAGTTAAGGGAATTATGTAATTATTTTTAGGTGTATGTTGTGGTATTTATTGGTGTAGAGGGTGGAAAGGAATTTAGTTTAAATGAATTGATAATTACTTGATCATTACTGGATCATTAATATCCATTTATTACTTGATAAATATTTTTGGTAATTGTTTATTTTTATTTTGTTTGTGTATTTTGGTTAAATAGGGGTAATGTTTGGTTAGTACATTAATTTGTATATGTTTTATTGTGTTTTTTATGTAATAATATTGTTTTATTGATAACTAATTGTGTTAATTATTGAGGTTACTTTTTTGAAAATTTAGATGTGTATTGTAAATTGTGTGGTGTTATAGAGTACGAAAACACATATTTTTTTTTTTTAATAATGCATTTTTTTAATTATAAATAATTTCAATGACAAAATATTTAATTATTTGTAAATTATTTTTAAATTTATAAAAATTAATCTTTGTATGTACTCTTTGTGTTTTTGTTCTATTATCTTTTGTATTGTAGCTGATATATACATATATTTTTTAATTTGAATTGTTTTCAGTGGCAACAGTAATTTTTACCCCTCCGCTATCCAACATTTTCCCTACTTGCACCCGCTGGAGTGGGAATAGTAATTTTATCCCCTCCTCTATCCAACACTTATCTACTGTTGCCTTAACTGGAGTGGGAATAGTAATTTTTACTTCTCCACTATCCAACATATTCTCTACTGTTGCATTAGTTGGAGTGGGAATAGTAATTTTTACCCCTTTGCTATCCAACACTGTCCATACTGCTTCTCTCACTGGAGTCGAAAAAGTAATTTACACCCCTCCACTATCCAACACTTTTCCTACTGTTGCACTCGCTGGAGTCAGAATAGTAATTTTATCCCCTCTGCTATCAAACGTTTTCCCTACTGTTGCACTAGTGGAGTGGGAATAGTAATTTTTCTCCTACGTTATCCAATAGATTGCCTACTGTTGCACTAGTTGGAGTGGGAATAATAATTTTTACCCCTCCTCTATCTAACACTTTTTCTACTGTTGATCTTGCAGGAGTGGGAATTGTAATTTTCTCCCCTCTGCTATCCAACACTTTCCCTACTGTTGCACTCAGTGAAGTGGAAATGGTAAATTATTCCCCACTGCTATCCAACATTTTCCCTACCCCTAGGAGTGGGAATAGTAATTTATACCCCTCCGCTGTCCAACATTTTCCCTACTGTTGCACTAGTTAGAGTGGGGAAAGTAATTTGTACTCCCCTGGTATCCAACACATTCCCTACTGCTGCACTTGTTGGAGTGGGAATATTAATGTTTACCTATCCATTATCCAACACTTTAACTACTGTTGCATTTAATGTAGTGCACAATGTAGGTTTAAAAAATATTAAATATTTTAATATATAATAAAAAAAAATAAGAAATATGTTACAGGTGTATCTATATATTTATTTATACTTTTGTTATATATTTATAACATTTTAAAACAAATGACATTTATTATTTATTAATTGTTTTTAAGTACAAAAAATATATATATTACATGTTCTATAAGTATGTTTATTTTTAAATAATAACAATATTTTGTACATCAATTTTTTTACCGCAATATTTTTGAATTTTCAATTATAAATATAGGAGGTTGATTATTTTGACAACGATATTTATGTCCCGATATTTGTGTAGTTCATTATTTTGGTGGTCGATATTCTGTCAGTGATCCCGGTGGTGAAGTTCTTGCATTAATTGCAAAGTAAACAATAATGCAATGCTTTATAGTTTACTGATATACCAACCACCTGGCCCCAAAGTGAATTTTCTTGAAGCCTTAGTGATTTTTTGGGAAACTAGCATTCATTACATTAATATACAAATTCTAGAAGATTTAAATTTTCACCTAGATGAAGAGGCCAATAAAGACTCAAAGACGCCTATTGAAAACATGTCTAACATTGCTTGAAAGTTGTTAATGAACACCCCTACTGTCAATGCGGTACATACCCTTAATGCAGTATTTCCCAATCAACCTAATTTACAGGTTGAGGTTATTCTTCATCAGGTTAGTTGGTCGGATCATTTGGATGTAAAGTTTAGTATCCTTATGTCTTACGTTAATCCAATAGGGCTTAATAGAGGCATTGTAAAGTCTTTTCAGGCCTAGAATGAAGTGGATAGAAAGGGATTGGCTGAGATCTTCCCTGCCAATAGCTTCTGGTGAATTAAATGGAACTGTGGCCAATTTCTCCACTTGGATTATGGAAGCAGTTAATACATTTGCTCCCATAAAGTAATCAAAAGCCATAGAACACGCCCAACAGCGAGCTGGTAGTCACAAAATATTAGGGAACTAAAAAAATCTGACGAAGACAGGAAGAAATCTGGAGGCGTAATTACTCCCCAGGAGAAAAGACTAAATACAATTGTCCCATCCCATATTACACATTGGAGATTATAGCTGAAAAATGTAATCTTTTTACTGAAAAATTCAGATAGGCTAGTAGCTTTTTTTAGAACAGTCCAGCTGCTTTCATGCCCTCCTAATGATATGACCTTAGTTCCAACGCAAAATCTATGCAATAACCTAGCCAAATTTTTCAAAAACAAAGATGAGGCAGTCTACAGGGACTTTAGGGTAGACCAAAGTGATAATGCCTCATTTCCCTTTGCTTACAACGGAAAAGGTGGTGGAGTTGATAATGTTGACCTAATCAGGGGATCCAGCAGATCCCTGTCCTGCAAAAATCTTTCAGCAATTGGCGGGGACTTTAGCATCTCCCCTACAGCATTACTGAATAACGTCATTAATGCTGGGAGTTTTCCCTAAGAGTCAAAAAAGCATAAATTCTTCCCTTGCTCAAAAAGCCATCCCTAAATCCAAGGGAAGAAAATAACTACCGCCCCATCTCTAGGCTCCCAGTACCAGCCAAAGTTCTTGAGAGATACCTGAACTCAACTCTTTCAGAATTTCCGGAGCAGAATAACATTCTGGATGGAACACAATTTGGATTTAGGAAATCACCACACAGCACAGAATCTGCACTGGTGGTGGCTACTGAGGAGATATGTGTTTTTATGGACAACGGTGGAAAGGCTGCGGTGGTCCTTTTGGTCCTATCTGCAGCCTTTGACACAGTGAGCCATACTGACCTAAAACAGCATCTAGTGGAGATTGGGATTGGAGATACACCCCTTAATCTCCTAGTGTCTTTTCTAAGTTATAGAGTGCAGTCACTCTACTTTGGAGACTTCCGCATAGTTCTGTGCATGTGCAGAATCCCTGCAACGTGGGTTTGGTCTGGTACTTATTCGCATGACCCCCGGAGTAGTGCTTGTGCTTGTCCAGAAGGTCTTCTCGCCAGTTTCCAGAGACATCTGTAGAGTGAGGACATAGCCTCCCATATTTGAGATATTATAGGTTTTTCAAGATTGAATTTTAAAAGGTCTTTCTTTCCTTATTGCCCACGATTGTGCTACCCTTTATACATTTGTGTTCGTATTTTTCTAATTGTGGCGGTAGCCATCGTGGCTCCAAACCGCTCTCCAGTCACAGCGTATTTGACTCAATATGGAGTTCCTATTGCTGGGGCTGATCTTTGTGGTTGAGGCGGATCCTGATCACCGCTTCAAGGCTTTCTATTCTTGGGTTACCTTTCCAGCGGTGGATGGAAACAATAATTTGTTTCATGAATATACTGCCGCCGCGATACTGCGGTAATATCAGCCTTATTGATTACTTGAAGTTCCACTGACAACTTGGCAACACAACATATGGTTTAATGGCACCCTTATCACCCTAAGCCTAGGGTCCGTTTAGACCCCTTAACAGTTGATTGGGCCATGTGGCCCGTTTTGGCTGGCATACACCACATCCAAATTACCTTAATATTCCTATAGCAGAATTACATCAATTACATACATCCTTCATACAAATGCATAGGGCTGTAATACAGTTTATGTCGCGTAACATCCAGGTAGCTCAGCCTGGAGTTGCTGCGCCACCACCGTGGCACAGTGATCTACTTATAAGTCCCATCATGATTAATTTGGTGATGGGTAATCGTCCTCAGAATAAAGACCATCTCCCTTATTGGCTAGCGGAGAAATTTGAGCAACTGAAGCTGTCCTTCCGCATACCAATCCTGTGAAGAAACACAGGGTCCTGACAAAGAGTCTGCCCAGAGGTTTTATTCCCAAGTTGGCTGATTGTACCACTTGGGGGAAAGTGTTTGCAGCCGTTTATTTACTGTGTTTCGGCACCCCCTCCATGACTGTACTACAGTACGTCCTTAAAATAGTTCAGGATTAACATGGGGAAGAAGCTGCCCTTAAGATTATTGATAAAGCATCTGGGTATTAGGGGGCAGATTTATGATAACTGGCGCATCCCCAGGGATGCGCAAGTTATTTTGCGCCGCTGCTCCGCCACCCATGGTGCGCCGCATTTACAATGCGGCGCACCATGGGGCAAAAATGGCACAGATGCGTAAAGCATCTGTGCCGTAAAGGTGGCGCATTGCTGGAGTTGCGTCGCAAGTGCGACGCAGCTCCAGCAAGGCCTGGTGGGTGCCCCATCTTTACAATTCCGCGTCAAGACCTACGCCTGCTTCAAGCAGGCGCAGAGTTTTGACGCAGCATTGGCCTGAAAGTGACTGAGTGAAATCTTATAGATTTCACTCAGCAACCTTTGTGAGGCGCACCTGCCCCGGAACGCCCACCCTGCGCCGGAACGCCCACAAGTGGCGCAGGGCTTTACAACGTGACGCATCTGCCTAGATGCGTCACGTTGTAAATGGGTCGTAGGGATGCGCCACGTTTACGCCGCAGTTGCGTGACGCAAACGTGGCGCATTCCCAACATAAATCTGCTCCTAGGTCTTTTACACAAACTCAACAAATGACCCAACCTCAAAAAGATGGGCATCCAGTCTTTTGTAAAAAGAACTGGAATAAGAATCAGTGGCAGCAACAATCAATCAATCAATGTGTGTGGGTGAGGAGCTTGAAGGTGATCTTCTTGTCCACGGGTAGCCAGTGTAGGTCTCTCAGGTGGGGGGTGATGTGGCTGCGGCGGGGGACGTTGACGATCAGTCGGGCGGATGCTTTTTGGATGCGTTGTAGTCGTCGTAGGTTTTGGCTGGGATTCCTGCATAGAGTGCATTGCCATAGTCCAGTTTGCTGCTGATGAGGGCCTGTGTCACCTTCTTCATGTTTCGGTCGGGGTCCACTTGTAGATTCTGCAGAGCATGCGGAGGGTGTTGTAGCAGGAGGAGCAGACGGCATTGACCTGATTAGACATGGACAACAGAAGCAAGTTTTGCGTGCTGGTTCACAGACACCTGAAGCTTCTGACGGTAGATATGATTTGGGTGACCGCACTATAAGTAATGCACCTGAGAGGTTTCAAGTTCCTGATCATCGCTCTCCTCGTTCTTTACAGGACACATTGGATTCTCAAATTGGTGGTGGTGAGTGCCAGGATCATAGAAAAGGCAAGACTGCTCAGCAGAGACGGGATCCACCACACCAGTTTGACGTGATAACCAAACCATAGGGACTGCCTCTTTTTAGGCCCCCATATCAAAAGAAGAAAGTTGCAGCTTTTACTGCAAAGTATGCTTCAGACGGTGAGAACCCTTCTCCTCGATTGGACATGGGCAGTGACACTCCTCGACAGAGCTGGCTAAGTTACCATAGTGCGGGAGGCACTCCATCATTGTCTGGAAGTGAGAGCAACAGACACTTTCATTACAGTGGAAACAGCAGATAGACGAGTTGCACCACCGGATAGGCTTTATGAAATAGTCCTCCAAATTGAAGGTGATATACAGCATACAATCTTCGTAGGATATTTTATTGGTAGAGGCGGATTGACCTCCACTGTTTGTTCTGGCTTCTTTCCAAGGGAAGCAAGTGATACTTCCATGTTTTTTCCCGGATTTTGCTGTGGGAAAGCTTTTCCCGTTACGTCTTTGAGGAAGCTAAACAGTCTTATGCATCGGAGTGGGCATTAGCCCTGGCTCCAGCGGTGTATCATAAACAGGTGGGCTGGGATAGAGATTCGCCGACACATGAGATTCATTTACGATCCATGCCACAACCTCAATTCCAATATCCAATCCATTGTGTCTAAATTGGAATATCAGGGTGTTATTGAACCCCCTTATATCACCCATGAATAATCCTCATTTTCCAATATCAAAACCGGACGGTTTGTATCGTATTGGATTATCACAATTTGATTAGCCATGTTTGTACATTTGATGTATAGAACACGCACAGGCTGGTGTTAGTTAATAACATTGCTCATAAAAAATATAAAAAAAACACTGGATATATTCAGTGGATTTTATAGTCACAATCTGGCTCCTGCGAGCCATGTCTTGACCACATTTACTGCGGTCTGTATTCAGTAAAGATTTACGTGTATGCCTATGGGTTATAAGAAGAGTCCTGGGGCGTTTGCGGCGTGTGTTGTGTGGCTCTTAAACAACATTGACCCTGATGCGTTCTCATACGACAATGACATTTATTTGACAGATGACTAAATGGTCCCTCATGTTGTGCATGTCGATCGCATCATCCACTCTTTTGCAGACATGGGCTACAAATTAAATGTTGCCAAGTCGCACATCGCTTGTTTGGCAGTCCTCTTTTTGGGCTATGAGCTCAATAATGAAGGTCAGGGTTGGCCCCCCACTTTCTGGAGAAGTGTGCACAATTGAAGCCCCCGTGTATGTTGAAGAAATTACAATCTTTGCTGTGTTTTTTAAATCTTAGGAAAATTTACATTCCTGATTATGCCCGTGTACAAACCGCTTTCTGCGTTGATACAACCAACTTTTTCTTCTGCCATCTGGCTTCGGAACATACATCTATTCTTCAATCTTTGCAGTCTGATCTGCTTGCGACCAGATTCTTGTTAACACATGATAATTCTTCAAACTTGCTCATAAGAATTGTGCCAGGGACAGTAGAGTTTACATATTTAACATTGAATGAAGGTGACCTATTGCTTACAAATCGCACTTGTACACATCAGCTGAAATGCGCTTTTCCAATTTTAAGACGATGTTGACAGCTGTCCAGATGGCAATTTTGGAGGAACACATCTCTGGCACATGGAAAATGCATTCTTATGGTCTCACCTATACCTGCTTTAGAAGCGGTGACTAAGGCACGTGTACCGAATTCTAAAGCTTCGCATCCTCATTGCGGCAATTATTAGGTTCAAGACTAAGATTGATAATGATATTCTGGTGGCGATAGCTGCTCCAAAAGATGGAACTGTTTTCCCACAAGGATTCCCTTCTAAGCATTCTTATCATTTGTCACCCGAGCAAATCCCTTTTGGTACGATACCGTCTGCTGGGGATCGGCTGATTTCCAACGAGGACCGCAGACTTTCTTTGATCATAGCCGCTCATGAAGGCATGGCGTCTGCATGTGCTGGTGTCTCACCAACTGTTTCTACCTTACAGCAACGTTATTGGTGGCGTTTAAATAGACAAACCCATAATTATATACTTTCCTGTGACATTTGTCAGCAGATTATACCATCTATGGTTTCACGTCCACCACAAACACAGCTTTAAATTTCAAATCGACCATTTGTCTTTATTTATCTTGATTACTGGGGTCCATTGACTTCTGATACTGCATATAAACATATATTATAGCTGCAGTCGATTTGTGCACTAGATTCCTTTGGGTTTGGCCACAACGCAGTGTTGATGCTCGAAATATCATTAGAGATTTGGGTGTCTTTGTCTAGACTTTTGCCTTTGTCACCTTCCATTCTGACCAGGGTCCTGCATTTGCCTCTAAGGCGTACAAGGACGTAATGAGGTCTATGGGGGTGCTGGTACAGATTTCGTCTCCATACAGGCCTGAGGGTAATTCTATAGTTGAGCGAATTAACTGTGACTTAAAGTAATCTTTGACAGCTAGAGTCTTAGAAACTGGTAGGAACTCACTGACTCACTTGTATGGGGCTCAACGTGCACTTAATAATCTCCAGAGAAGATCTCTGGGTGGCCGGACCCCAAACGAAATGCTTTTGGCATTAAAATGTTTGTGCCACACCTTAATGGTCTAGATGTTGTGGCGACTGTTGATGTAGATAACCATTCTACTATGTTACAGGAACTACAAAAGACCTGTGATACCCTGTCTAAGGACCATTCACCTTCTTCCACGGCTTCCTAATGTTAGGGATCTAGTACAAGAAGAGCTGGAGACCACCAAAGAACCGAACTTCCTCAGATGCATCCTGCTCAACACCCGCTCCGCCTGCAACTCTGGGACCTACTCGACATCAACGCCCCAGACGTAACCTTCCTGACGGAGACCTGGCTGAACTCCTCCTTGGCACCCCACATCGCCATAGTCATCCCGGAAGGCTACAAGATCACCCGCAAGGACCGCACCAACGGAGTAGGAGGAGGAATTGTCATCCACAGAAACACTCTCAGCACCACTGAACACCTGTACTTCCAGATCCACACCAACCCCAACACCACCCTCAGAGGCACCCTCATCTACAGACCTCCAGACCCCAACCGCCGTTTAGCGACTCCATTGCTGACTACATCAGCAAACACGCCCTCGCCTCCATGGACTACATCCTCCACGGGGACCTGAACTTCCACCTCGAGAACAACAACGACTCTAACTCCTCCACCCTGATCGACAACCTCAGACAACTCGTCACAACACCCACCCATTCCGCTGACCACACGTTTGACCCCAAATTCACACCAAGCTCCCACGTCTTCTTCAACCCCACCACCGCACTCCACTGGACCGACCACCACTGCATCCACTTCACCTTCCGGAAACCCAACACACACCACCGCATCCAGCAGATGCCTTGCTGCAGCTGGAGCAAGGTCACAGAGGACCAGCTAACCACCACCCTCGCCAAGAGCCCACCCGCAGACCCGACTGACCCCGATGCCGCAGCCTGCAACTTCAGACAATGGATCGACGACTGCGCCAACACCCTCGCCCCGCTCAAGATACCCCCCCAACACCCACACCAGCAAGAGAGCCAGCTGGTTCACCGAAGACCTCCAGACCTCCCTGCGAACCTGCCGAAAGCTCGGAAAAAAATGAATTCGTGAACGAACACCGGAAAGCTGCACAGCCCACAAGAACGCCACCCGCAGACACCACCACCTCACCAGATCCGCCAAAGAGGACCGCCTTCAAAGACCGCCTAGACAACAATGCACACAACAGCAAAGAGTTCTTCAGAATCGTGAAGGAACTCTCCAACCACAGCTCCAACACCAATGGCATCCCTCCATCACAAGACCTGTGTGACTCGCTGGCCACCTTCTTCCATCGCAAGATCGCAGACATCCACGACAGCTTTGATGCCGTCAACCCCCCGGCAACCACCGAGACTCCTGCTCCCACGACAACCACCACGGCACCAACCGCCTGCTCCCCTGGGCCAACATCATCGACGACAACATCATCAAGATCATGAACACCATCCACTCCGGATCTCCGCAAGACCCCTGCCCTCAAAACATATTCAGCAAAGCCAGCAGTACCATCGCACCCCATCTCCAGAAAACCATCAACATCTCCTTCGAGAAAGTGACCTTCCCAGAGAGCTGGAAGCACGCAGATATCAACACCTTATTCAAGAATCCCAAGGCGGACCCCAAGGACCGCAAGAACTTCCGAACCATCTCCCTGCACCCGTTCCCAGTGAAGGTCATCGAAAAGGCCATCAACAAACAACTGATCAGCTTCCTCAAAGAGAACAACATCCTGAACCTGTCCCAGTCCAGGTTCGGCAGCAACCAAAGCACCGAAACTGCCCTCATCGCCACCACCGACGACATCAGGGCCCTGCTTGACAACGGAGAAACCACGGCCCTCTCCTCCTGGACCTGTCAGCCGCTTCGACACGGTCTGCCACCGCACACTAACAACACACCTCCACAACGCCGGATTCCAAGAGAAAGCCTTGGACTGGACCACCTCCTTCCTCTCCGGCAGAACTCAGAGCGTTCGCCTTCCCCCATTCCCCTCCAATGCCACCGAGATCATCTGCGGAGAACCCCAAGGCTCATCCCTCAGCCCAACGTTGTTCAACGTCTACATGGCACCGGTCACCCATGTCGCACGACAGCACAACCTCAACATCATCTCATACACTGATGACACCCAGCTGATCCTCTCCCTCACCAAAGACCCCCATATTGCCAAAACCAACCTCCACGAAGGAATGAAGACTGTCGCCGACTGGATGAGAAACAGCCGACTGAAGATGAACTCAGACAAGACGGAGGTCCTCATCCTCAGACCCACCCCCTCAGTCTGGGACGACTACTGGTGGACGACCACGCTAGAAACACCCCCTACACCCACCGACCACACACGCAACCTAGGGAACATCCTTGACTCCCCCCTCTCCATGAAGAAACAGGTCAACGCCGTCTCCTCCTCTTGCTTCAACACCCTCCGCATGCTTCGCAGGATCTTCAAGTGGATCCCCACAGAAACCAGAAGGACGGTCACCCAGGCCCTCATCAGCAGTAGACTGGACTATGGAAACGTACTCTACGCAGGAGCCCTGGCCAACTCCTGAAACGGCTCCAACACATCCAGTATGCCTCCGCACGCCTGATCCTCGACATCCCTCGCTGCAGCCACATCACACCCCACCTGCACTGGCTCCCCATCAACAAGAGGATAACCTTCAAGCTCCTCACCCACGCACACTAGACACCCCACAACACCGGACTAGACTATCTCAACAGCCGACTCAACCTCTACACCCCCACCCGCCAGCTCCGATCCGCAGACCACGCCCTCGCCACCGTCCCCCGCATCCGAAGAGTGACCACCGGCGGGAGATCATTCTGCCATCTAGCCGCCAAGACATGGAACACCCTCCCCATCCACCTGTGGCAGACTGGAGACCTCCTACCCTTCAGGAGACTCCTGAAAACCTAGCTCTTTGAACAGTAGCAACGTCCCCCCCTAGCGCCTTGAGACCCTCACAGGTATGCTGTGTGCTTTATAAATGCTATGATTGATTGATTAATTGATTGAAGAACAAAAAAGAATTTGGTCCCTCTTATCGTGCACCTGTCCCAGTTCTTGGACTGAAGGGTACTCGTACAGTGATTTTGCCTCCTTAGCCTGGCGGCAAGCAAAACTGCTATATATCTATTGACAATATCAAGCTGCACCAAATGGCCTATTCTGAATAGTGTGACTCCCAGTATTTTGAACCCGGCTGTTTCATTGAATCTGATGTTTTCAGCGTCTATGAATGGTGCCCGTGTTTTGGAGGGGGAGATGGAAACTTCTATCGACTTTTCACCTGTTGTACCTCCATCTTCCTCCAATGCAGACGTTGAGTATGCTTATCCTGCTAATAAGGTCCAAAGAGACGTATCTGGAAGTCCTATACCTCATCAGTCAGATGCTGCACAGCCTCCATTGATGAGTTTGGGAGCTAGCGGTTATTACATGGACCATACAAGCTTCTCATATGATTCTTCTTCTTCTTCGTCCTTATCTGTGACAACTCCACCGACACGCAGCAGTCTTTTAATCTCCTGGTTCAAAAGACTTACCTGGTCTCACCTTGGACATGCATCTGGCTGGTCCTCATACTAATTTTCCTTTTCATGTGGATTGGGTTTGTGACAAGTGTTCTTCCTGCTCATAAATGGTCATTATTTGCCAGAACGTTCTGCTGTGAAGTTGGTTGATGGAATTCTGGCTCCCCATATATCGTCCCATATCATGAAACGTGACCAAGCCGTCATGAACATTTCGGCTTTCCCTGTTGCTGATGGCATAGTTTGGGCATAAAGTTGCATTCGATATCCATGGTCCGACGGAGGTCCTGAACCTTCTGTATATGTTCTGCGTTTCATTAGGAGTTCTGGTTACACAGGACATACATTCGGGCAACTGGGCTGTTAAAGCCTTTCGCTCATCATTTTTGGATTTAAAATATTATGCTGCTTTTGATGCTGAAGATTTTCATTTGAATCCTGCCAATTATGCAGATTTATGCTGTTACCAACATTATGGCCATCATTTCTTATATAAAGCAAACACATTTAGACCAATTTTCAATTTTACTCAGAGGGAACATTGTCCGACTCCTTTACAGGGAGTTCTAAATCTCTGAGAAGTGAGTTCATGTAGTTTTCAGACTACAACAAGTCCAAACCAGAGTCCTATTTTTATAGATTGAAATTGCCAAAACAACCTAAATTTATATTGTCACATACTAAATGGATTTATTCTAATTCCTTTAGGACTGATTTGGGCTTACAGTACTACAAGCACTTGAAAGACACCATAGATTTAAAGTCCATTTGGGGTACAATAGAATGGCAGGTTCAGGGTCCTGATTTCTCTGCATCTGGCGTGTCTCATTCCGAATCAAATGTTGGTTTTAAATGAAACAGTGCAGCAGACTACTTGTTTTGCTTTGGATACAGCCAAACATTTAAATGTCCCTTCCACTCCTTCATTAGCTGAGTAGGATTCCTGGCAAAGGGATACTAATCATACGGTTGACGTATTGCTTGCCATGTACAAAAATGTTACTATAAATGTTTCTGATATTGATCTCCAGGAATGGTTGATGTGGCCGACAAGTTCCAATGCATGTCAAAAGCATTTCTTAATATGAGTTCCGGGTTTAGGCAAAGTAGACCAGATCCACTTTCCCTCATTCTCATTCAGTCACTACATATGCTGTGGGCAAATTGTGTCAACAATGGTTAAGACACTCTACACTGTCCTCAGTGAAACAACACCTGTCCTATTTGTCGGGTGATCGATTTGTCTGATTTTATCCTAGGTGCCAAATCACCTAGATCCAAACAATTTATTTATAAGGCATATGATGAATTATAGAAACTATAACAAATGGAGACAGTGATTCGCCTACAATAAATTGACAAAGCAAATTTGGAAAAAGCATTTGCAGTGGTAGATAATAGCACTAATAAATTGTCTACCCATATTTACACATTGGATGATATTGTTTCCTCAGTTATTAATATTGTACGGAATCAAGAATCTATGTTGTATTATGGTCAAAATCAATTGCGCTCTGCAATGCAATTTGCATGGACGTTGCAAACGCTCAAAATGGGAAAAGTTCCATGGGATTATTTTAATGCATCTGCACTGTTTTTGCCATTTAATTTAACTGCTAAACAGAAGTTTGTGTCCATGAAAGACACAACTTACATGCTGTTACATATAAAACAATTAGAACAGTTGCCTTTTTCTGTAGCGGAAACTGATTCAGCTGTGTGGTTAATACATGGTGTAATTTCTCTTCCATTTTCACAATTTCAGTTCCCATCTGGCATGAAACACTTCCCAGTTGGCTGCTTTGAACCCCTGGGAATGTTTTTATTCATGAATTGTGGTCCTTGTCTTTCCACTATAGATGTCAGCATGCAGATAAGGAGGTGTTCCTAACAGGGGAGGAGTGCGATTTCACAGTAGGACATTCCCTAGTATGCAAACATGTTAAATTGCCCAGTGCTTGTAATGTTTCGGCCACTAATCTGGCTTGTTTTCTAAAAGGAATGCCCATCCCAGCTATTATTCCAGCGCTCACATTGCTTTCAAATGGAAGTTATCTTATTTTGAATAACTACGATTTCTGTGCCTTACCGGCTGGCATCCCATATATAGTAAAGGTTTCGCAACATGTGACTATTTGCAGCAATGTCTTTTTTCTGCCCCCGCATGAGGTTGTAGATAGTTCACTTTTGCCTTCCATTCCAACTTTGAAAACATATTCCAATAGACTTAGCAGAGTCAAAGCGCTATTGTTTCAGCAAGAAGAGGCTCTCAAATCAGCACGAGTGGCCTTCAAATTACGGGTGGCGAGAACCGCAAGTGAGATACACTCACTACTGAACACCAATCTCCCACTCCATTTTGGAGAATTAATACACAAAATATTTAATGCGTCTGACATAGAAGGCCTTGCTCGTTTCTTTAAACTTGTGGGATCCAGCCTTGTGTCCTCTTTTCCTATGATTTTTGTAGTAATACCAGCATTTATCCATTCTATTTTTTCCAGCGCATTCGGAGGATTTACATAGATCCTCGTGCTGGCGGGTGGTGTGCTGGTACTTCTGCTCCTGTTATGCAATGGCTGCCAATCTTGTGGCCTGTACCGTGACCAAATGCAACAACTTTTTGGATGCTTGCTATTGGCAACGCTTGGCGTAAGTTATGGACTTACTTTTCGCTTCGCCTTCTTCACTTACGTGCAACCTGTGTCCTATTGCTGTCTGGTGCCCTTTCCTTTGGGCCTTAGATTTATGCCTCTCCAATGCGTCCATTGCTGACCTGGATTATGATCTGTTGATGGGTCTATTAATTGCCCATGACCAGGCCTGGCCTGGGGATGACCATTTGATGCGTGCTGCTGCACTTGGAGTGTTGGCTAAGTGGAACACCTGTGAGGCTGCACAGCACCTCTTGCAACGAAGTCTCATCGAGTATCACACAAGTTGTCCGGATATGCTCTTGGAAGCATCGGAGCATGAGGAGCACGTGTGTTCCTTCGATCTACTCAACTAGATGGCATCCCTCTTTTCTACGAACGACAGTATTGACCTTTTGGCACGAATTGCATTCTTAGGTTCAAGTAATCTGATGAGTTATCCCTATTCGCATTCATAACATTTTACACTAGAATTTTTGCCTCATTCCAATTTGGCCTTTATTGCAACCGTTTTTTGATTCAACTTATCTTTGCACTCTGTTTTTTTTTCTTCTATATGCTACGACCTGGCCAAGGGGAGGGTGTCTTATGGCCGATAGGGGCCTTGTCGACATCCCTAAGTTAGCATGAGCTCTGCTGCCATGATGCTGCTTTTGCGCATGTTACTATATGACTTTATTTTTTCACTGCCTTGTTTATGCATTTCACATCAGAACCGTCTGCTTTGTGCATTCTCTGCAGTTCCTTTAGTCTGAACACTGTGAGCAATGTCGATAAACAATGCCCATTGTTATTCTGTTCTGGGAAGTCCCTAGCACCTAGACAAAACATGCTAAAACAGGTGTTGCTGCTGGAAACTCGTGCTTTAATATTATGGGAAGGCATGTTTAGTTGACACACACTTAGAGAGGTACCTTTCCAGGAAGAAGAGCCATGTGGTTCCTATGATGTAGATAGGATCTGCTGACAAAGCCCAGAGATCTTCTATTATATAATAATACTTCTTCTTAGCAAGGGGAGGGTGGTTAGGCCTTATAGTCCTTTATCCACTGTCTTTATAAAATGACATCTCCCTTTATGATATATGGGCTTGCTGTAATGCTAACTGTGTTAGGTTTGTGCATTTTGCTGTTAGTTGTGGCTCGTATACTGAGTTATAGAGGTTGATAGTCGAAATAAACATTTTAAAATTTAATTGTGACTCATTCAATTCTTATTGTGGACTTGTACGAGTGAGTGAACGAAAGGGTGTGTCTTGTTACCGTGATTCCTGAGAGATCAGTGAGTGTTGTGTTCTGGAGGGTCTAATCATTTGCATCTTTATGATTGTATAGGAGAACAAGTGAGATACTTTAGCTAGTCGGTCCTGGGATTGTGGGTGCTGAGGGGATAGGAAGGCATAGCCCCTGTGCACTGAGGTCCCGTATATGTGCAGAATCCCTGCAACAATTTCTTTCTGTTTGTAATATTCATAGTTAGGTCCGTTTCAGCAGTATTGTCCTGGTAGAGACTAGCTAGCGCCAAAATGCCTTCAAGCATTCGTTGTGCTTCACAAATAAAAATCAAATCAGATCAAATCAAATGGGCTACAATTTGTTTGTTGCCAGGAAGGACTAAATGCATTATCTATATATATAAAAACTAAAGTATGTCTGTCTGTTTGTCCTTTATGAATTACTACACCATTCATCCGATCGCCAAGAAACTTTGGGAAGTTGTTGAGTACACTCCCGTGTAGGTTTCTGTCAAATGTGTTTTTTAAAAATCGGCCGCCTAGGGCCCTCATAATCTTTCGAATACTGAAATAGACAGCGAATTTGCGAGCATTGTCGACAGTTTTGACCCACAAATGAAAATCGATTAGTCAATCTACATCAGAAGCACGAAAGAAAAAGGCATTAAGAGCTTCAGAAACAGACGAGCAATGGGAAGCAAGGTTAGAAGCTGTTTGAATACAAACTGCTCCAGCCCGTAATTCTCAAACAAACGAGCAACGAGAAACAACATTGGAAGCCGATCGAGTACGTACTGCTCAAGCCCATTCTTCTCAAAAGAACAATCAACTAGAATCAAGATTGGAAACAGATCGATTATGCACTGCTCAAGCCCGCTCGAATGAAACAGGAGAGCAACCAGAATCAAGATTGGAGGCCAATCGAGGACGCACTGCTCAAGCCACACTTAGAAATGTTTTAAAAAATAAAATGAATACATTTCAATAACAATGACACAATATAAATTTAATGTTATCGTCACGAGTTTCCTTGAATTTCCTTTCTTTTAAGATCGCAGCAACGCGCAACAGGTAAGCTAGTAAAAAATAAACCTTAAATCCTTTGTCCTCTTTCCATGTGTGCTGCAGAAGGTAGTACATTTTGACCGAGGAAAAAATTGGGAGTACAAAAGATGTGTCACAATGTTATGCCTGGGTCTGAGATCCATGCGATTCTCATGCATTTTATATAGTTAGTAGCTACATTCAATCTGGCAATGTGTGAACAACTTTGAGTTCATGCATGTGAATGGCCATAACCCACCCATGGAATGCCTACCAGTCTGAAATGTCATTAAAGTCTACTGAAGCATGCTGCCTTGCAAGAAACTTATGTATAAACCCACTAAATATCACATAAAAGAGGCATTGTCTGTTGTTCTAAATAACACTAAACTCTTTAATTTCTTCTGCTGTCACCCCGGGTGATACAAGGGCAAAGCAAAGGCTTCCTATGCACATAGTATGCACTCACAGTTGCAGCATTGTAATAAATAAAACAAACATTATAATAACATAATATTTCCTGTGTGTCATTCCAAACCATGTCTCTATTCACTTAAGAAACGTTTACACACATACATATAAAAATAGTCATGGTCACATGTCTGTGCATGACTACAAGGGCATCAACCATCAAATTTTGCAAGAAACTATGGCCTACATTGGTTTATCATGTTCTCAATATTGTATCTGTCAATTAAAAAATATATAATACATATCCATGGTGCTGCAGTATGAACAAAGTTAATCTAAGGTATGCAGCATGAATAATAATGGTCCATGGTTAAAACATGGTAATAAAGTGTTTGCAAATCTGTGTACAGGACCTAAAATAACTTAAATGTCCATGAATGTATAGCTTTGGCTGTATTTAACCAGAGACAATGCTAGTTCAACTCATATTGTCTCTCTCACTGTTACTCATCGACGTATAGTACTATCTGTGGTGTGTCAAATATGCAGCGAAATCCAATATCTGTTGGACACTGTTGTCAAAACTATCATTAATCCAGCATCTGAGTTATCAACTTCTCCGAATATTCGTTTTTTTCCTGTCTCTTTCAGCAGGTGATCAAGATCAAGTCTATGATGTACAGCATGGTTGATGACACCGTTTTCCACAACTTAGACTGAGGGACAGAGAAGAAATGTAATCCAGCCTTACGTAAAACCAGCAATTTAGTGGAGAGAACATTCGGTGTCTTAAAATCATGTTTCAGATATTTGGACCAGTCTGGCAGAAGGTACCTCTACACATCCCACAGTGATGTGTAAAATGTTCTTGGTATGTGCTGTTTAGCACAATATATGTGAAAAATTCCATCTTCAATGGGACTCGGAATGTCCAATCACAACTGAGGAGGAACAGGAGGAAACATCTAGTTCAGAAATTGTGCACTCAATGGCAGGGCGTGCCAGAAGAAATTAATTGTATATATATCTAGGCAGGGGATACCCTATATAACCATATGACATCTGGGTCAAAACATGCATATATCAATCCGAAAAATAATGCCACAGTATAAATACATCAAACATAGATCGGAAAGATACTCAAATTACCTCTCCCTACTATTTAATCTTGAGATCTAATCTAATAATTTAATAAAGATCACTAACCACCGGTTGACCCAAAACAAATATCAAATGTTTTAGATTGACAAAGCGAATATTTGTTTATCAGTATTTTTCTTTTCTCTTCTGAATGTTCTTTAGAATAAAAAAACTGCATTAGTATAACATTTATATACATATATACACATTTATCACAATAGACATATATACACACAATGCTTATACACCAAACATAAATAGAAACAAAAAGTTATACAATTGACTTGTTGTTTCTCTTAGCCCTTATCATTCAATAATGGATGCAGTACCTAAAGTTTCCCTGAGCATTCCTTATATGTAAGATCACCCTATCGAGCATTAACGATTGCCAGCTTTAATCTTAATTTTTATATAAATGCTCATGGATATATTTCCATACATTTTTAATTTTTGTTAGGTGTCTTCCTCTGTATGTGTTGACGCATTTCAGCCCATCACATTGCGGGCCTCATCAGGACTAGGGCTCCACTTTTTCCAAAGAACCTACAACAAAAAATATCGCATTTGTCCTCCAATACTATTCATCACTAATGTACTCTGTATGTTTATAATCAATTTGCATGCACATAGGGGCCTAATGAGGAAATATAAATTTTATGGTCAAGTAATGTTCCCTAGCGTGTACCCCACCGTCTCCATGTACCAGCTTAAAGTGCATGTAACTTCCCTCCTGTGCCAGCTATGAAGACGCAAATACATTTGCGTCCAACGTTAACATGTCCTCTTTCAGACCCACCCTGAATGGGTTGAATATTCCGTTTCTAAGTATGCTATGCCAACGTCTTTTTGTAGTGTACTTTACACGTTTTTCAGCTCTGGCGAAGTAGGCCCTGAATTCTGCCATCGAGCCTTTTTTTCTGCTTTCTGACTCCGAAAACCTCGGCCCAGGCTGTCTCTGTACCCGTGACCTCTGCCTTACTCCCTGTGCGGCTCACGGCGCTTAGCTCAGCCTGCTGCCTGCCAAGACTGTATTCAACCTTCGAATTATCTGTTCCGCTCCTCGAAAATGCATTCCTGCCTACTAGTTTAAGTAAACATCCCCCCAGCTGCAGAGCAAAGGGCCCGGCCTCACTGTCTCCGTGCAAGTAATTCATAGCCTCTGTTACCATGGTAGGCCCATGCCCCTCGCATTCTCATGCAGACACTTAGGCGCTTATACACGCACTCACAGTCAGTATAGAATAGCTTCTGCTCCAGAGACCTTTTCCGTTTAGATAATATGGTTCCCAAACATCAGATATCAGATATGATAGAGGTACGAGTTGATCTGACATGCCAGACTTCTGTCTCTTTCCGCCAGTGTAAATGTCAAGTCCCCTGCACCCTCCAGTTTCACGTCAATCACACGTCATGCAGCTGCGCGCGCATCCAGGCCTCAGATTTCTGCTGACATTACAAGATTCTGCTTTGTTGCCACCCACTTGTGACACCTACCTGTGACGTTTCTAGCACACACCTCTATGTTCACGCCCAGTTCACGCCTTCTAATTACGTATTGCTAACACGTGGATGCTGTTATCTTGTTTCTCTCAGCTGTTACGCCTACTGTATTGGTTTCTATAATGTAACTTAAGTATATAAGCTATGTATTGTCAATAAAATATTGCTCTATCCCTTCCTGCACCCCAGTGGTGTCAGGAACAAGATATCCGGTCTTGACCATTCCTTTTTAAGGAATAAAACCCCTAAGAACTCTAACACCACGGACTCTGCCTCTTTCTTTCCGATTGAGTTATTATTGATTAAGTACTTACCTGCATAGAAATTAGGACGGTAAATCAAATATTTACCACATTATTTTGGCGCCCGAACAGGGCCCTCCCCCACCCCACGCGCCGGTTGGTGCGTTGCAAGCTCTGTCCCCTGCCATCAGTTAGACGGAACTACGCGTACTGGCAGGATTTCCTGTATCTCCCTCTGGCACACGGAGGTGACGAAGACTGCGATCAGCACCCAGACGAGGCGGTGAGGAGTGCGGAGGATCCCGACCAGAGCCTAGCCGAAAGAAGCAAGGTCCGAGGTGTCAAGAGGCCCACCAGTTTCCGAAGTATCCACGTGTCGAGTCGAGTCGAGTCGAGTCCGGTCCAGTCCAGTCGAGTTTTCCGAGGCCTTCTGTTTCCGTGCTTCCCAGTGAGTACCATTGCTGGGACGTATCTAGACGGGTTTGGGTACACAAATTCGGTCTGCACTGTTTTAGACAGTGTATCTGTACTGTTTAGCAGTATATCCGTTATCCTAGTTCTTGCACTGTTCTTAGCAGTGTATCTGTGCTGTTTAGCAGTACATCCAGTATAGGGGGGTAGTCATAAATGTCTCAAATGTCTTTCATGTGATCAATGTCGTAGTATGAGTGATTGTTTTTTTGTGCATTATTGTGTTCTTGTGTAACTAGTTGTGTTCAGAATTAAGTAGCAAGGATTGAGCGTTCAGTACTAAGTAAACAAGATGCCGTTCTTCAATAAGTTAAAGCAGATAGGAACTAGGAAAGGGATACTAGAGGAAGAAATTCCTATCCCCCCTAGGGATACTCCTGGAAATTTCATGTATCAGAAACATGGCATAGATGCCATATTGTATCTAGATTTATGGGCCGATTATACTAAGCATCTAGACGAGAGACACAGGTGGCCTGTTACCGGAACATGGGATGCCGAGTGCATCATGAAGGTAGAAGAAGCGCTATGGAAAAAGAAAGCCAGACAATCTCAGAGAGACGCCATAGAATTTTGGCGTAAAGAATCACATAAACGTACTGAAAAAGCACTCCGTAGAGAAGACAGACATAGAGAAGAATCAGATAAGGCCCGAGAAAACGAATTAGTTACTGAAGGGATTCGAGTTAAATCAGAACAAGTAGACCGCGCACGAAACAATCCCGTAAATGGTATGTATCTTGTGGCCGAAGGTTCGCCTGAAGCCACTTCAGAAATACCGAAAAATCTGCCACCACCATTGGTTCCAACTAAAGTAAATCACAGGACTACTAAAGACATATTTCTGAATTCCTATCTAAATGATGTAGCACCCGCTTACACCAATCCACCGGCCCCCGTCCCGCCTACTGACGGTGACGGAGGTGGCAACCCGCCCCAAGATCGCATTCTGCCACCACCGCAACAAGGTTCCCCCGTCCGACAGCCTGCTCCTCCACCCCCACCACTTCCCTCACCTAAGGTTAAGATACCAAATCCGTTCACGCCTGATCCTACTAAAAGACAAGTTCAAGTACAGATACAGACTCCACAGAGAGATACTGCTCAAGCCTCCGCCTCAGGAGGTGCGACCGGGGGCCACCAGACCCCGCCGGCAACACACAGATTACACCTTAGGGATATGCAGAGGCATTTTTCGCTCCAATCACCCCGTCTCGACATACTCAAAGAACCGCTTCAAGTTTGCAGATACGATCCAGTACCCGGTAAAGATGATAGGATGTTTTTAGCATCACTACGCTTACGACAAGCTACAGATTACCTACTGTTTTTCTCAGGAATGAAAGAGCACCTAGATAGAATATATCATTTTATCCAGACTGGGGAAGACCCTGACAGTATTAAGGAGGCCATGGCATATCAGAAAGTTGACACCCAAGCATATATACTACGTTTTTTCATAAATTGTTTAATCAGAGAACGAGACAGGCCTGAGACAGAACAAGATGAACTAAAGGGACTCAACAAGTGGGGTCAAAATATATCCGAAGGAAAACATGACAAAGGGGGTTGCATAGCCAGTATGTACAAGAAAATAAGAAAAGCAGTGATAGAAATACACGAAAAAGAGAAAGAAAAAGCTTCCTTCGAGGAGGAGGAAGAACCTGAAGAACCAGAAAAAACTACAGATACGATAGCGTATGTAGGTAAGGGAACTTACCTTAGGAAAGGCATTCGTCCAGAAAGCAAGAGAGTTTTTCTCTCTGGCATATCAAAACCGAATTCTCCTGAACATCAGTTTCAAGAGACTGATAAAAGGCTTCGAGAACGAATGGGGTACCATGTACTCAATTCTATGGATGAACAAGAACTAGCCCGGTCAGCAGTACTATGGGCTGACAATCCGAACATATACAATGATGACACAGTAGCGCAGACATTTCTGAACCTTTCCCCAGACGAACAGAAATTAGCAGGTGTATACATGATTCAGCACCTCCTCACGTTATACAGAAACCAACATTCTGATCCAGGTCCCTTACACGATACATTAGAAGCACTACTTATGGATAGATGGAGAGGTCTAAGTACCAAGTTAATACAAATAATTCTAGAACAACGACACAGATACAACACTTTCCTAAGTTCCGAATATGTTCCCGCTCCGCCCCCAGAAAGAAAAATGTATCATATGGAGCGACTGCATGGCATTGAAAGTCAGAACCCCTTACGAGAAGTACATCCAGTTATGGGTACCGATAATAACTTGAAACGTGTGTATGTACACACACCTCTGACCAAGTTAGAACTATTAGAAATGAAGAAACTAGTACCCTGTCATGATAAAGACCCTGCAGGTTTTCACAGAGAACTTAAGGACATGTTACTGATGGGAGATTACACATATGAAGATATCATGAAAATGTTAAAGGTATTGTTGCCTACAGGCATCTACGAGAAACTTAAGGAACGAGAATGGGAGGTGGGAGACAAAAAGATTGTATGGACAGAAATAGAAGACGAGGAAAAACTTCGTACCCCAGGGCTAGGCCTTGGGGAGAAAACTAAAGCATTACCAGGTTTGATAGTACAGGTTCTGCCAAGATTACTCACAACTGGAAAGGAAGACTGGGACGCTATCTCAGCCTGCAAACAGAAACACGATGAAGACACTAGTGACTTCTATTCCAGATTCGAGAAATGTTTCCTTATTAATAGTGGCCTTAAACCAAGTAGCGAATCGTACCCGCACCTTTTTGTATCAAAGTTAGTCGAGAATTCCCTGCCAGCAGTTAAAAGTCGTGTATACAAGGTCGAGAGTACATGGCAAGCAAATACGCCATCCGAGATGTTACAAATGTTACAATACCATCAGAACAGGATTAGAGAAGAACAGGATCATGAACAGAAACGTATGAAAGACACGAAAATGAAAATGTTAGTGGCCCAGTCGGTTCCAGCCGACGGCCAGAGAAAGGGTACGACCCAGACCCAGAATTCAGCAGCTCCCGTTAAAGGGACATGCAACTATTGCAAGCAGCCAGGTCACTACGTACATGAATGCCCAGTCTTGAAACATAATATATCAACAGGAAAAACTAAAGAAAGACCGCGTCCACCTAGACAAGACCAGGTCCAGCAACAAACTTCACAGAATATACAGCCTATGCAGAATTCACAGCCTACACATGCTTCATCACATACAGCACAGACGGTAGCGGTACCACAGCCACAGCCCATTGCTGCGACTCAGCAAGTGTCACAACAGATGTACCAGTATGCCCAATCTGCTTACCCCGATTATCCACGATACACATGAAACAGCCTAGAGAGGGAGTTTGGCTTGCCTCTTATTGAGATTCCTGTAGATCAAGAGGGTCCTTATGTACACAGTCAAGTATTGGGAAAAGATAGAAAGTTTTTAATTGACACAGGGGCAAGCCGCACAACAATCAGCCATGACGAAGTCCCAGGGGCACCCCTCTCAGGCTCACAGAATGTTTCCCTTGGTTTTTCAGGACAGCCTATTGTAAATGAGGTATCAGAACCAGTCCCCCTGGCTGTGGGTCCATTATCACGTGTTACAGACTTGTTACTTACGAAATCATGTCCAGAAAATCTGTTAGGTATCAAAACATTGAAGGCTCTAGGAGCCGTGATATGTTGTTCTCCGGAGGGAGTTAGATTGTTTCTGCGAGATTTCAAGGGTCACTATGTTTTACGAGAGTTTGATGTCAGATTGAAAAATGTACCGGATCACCTGTGGGCACAAGGCCCAACCGATGTAGGCTGCATGCACATTACACCATACCGTGTTACACTGAAACCAGGTGTTGTTTTACCACGAATCAGAGAATACAAGTTACCACCCGATGCTGTAGTGGCTTTACTGGAAATCATTGAAGAGCTCATTGCCCAAGGAGTGGTCGTAGAGACCGACTCCAATATCTGTAATTCCCCTATCATTCCGATTCTTAAACGTACTGATCCCAATGCACCGCCAGTATATCGGCTGGTGATTGATTTACGAGAACTAAATAAATGCATTGTACCACAGTACCCTGTGGTTCCCGATATCTCTTCCCTATTGACTGCTATTGATTCTGAAGCAACGTTCTTTACTGTAATTGATCTCAAGAACGCCTTCTTCAGTGTGCCTATTGACCCAGAGAGCCAATACCTTTTCGGATTCAGTTTCAATGGACGAAGTTTCAAATTTTCACGCGCACCTCAAGGATTCACAGAAAGCCCCAGCATCTATAGTCAAGCACTGAAAAGACAACTAGATTGTATTCAAATGCCAGTTAACACCGCCTTACTGCAATACGTCGATGATCTGTTGATCACCGCACGAAGTGAACCCGAATGTGAACAAGCATCACTGACAGTTTTACATTTTCTGGCCGACAAGGGACACAAGGTGTCCCCTTCGAAGCTACAATTCTGTGTTCAGCAAGTTGTGTACTTGGGTCACTTGCTGTCCAAAGTGGGGAGACAGCTCACTCCTGATCGCATCCAGTTAATTGTAAATATGCCGCAACCCCAGACACAAAAGGAAGTGCGGGCCTTTATAGGCCTCACCTCGTACTGCAGACAATGGATCCCTCAGTATGCATTTCTAGCTAAACCACTCATTCAGTTGACAACACAGGAGGCAGCGACTTCGACTGTCCTTCCTTGGACTCAGGAACACACACAAGCCTTTGAGGAATTAAAGAAAGCTTTATGCCAAGCACCAGTTTTAGCGACACCATGTTACAGCAAACCTTTTACACTTTTTGTTACAGAACGTGAGGGTACAGCGTTGTCTGTCCTCACTCAAGATCAAGCAGGTTCACATAAGCCTTGCGCTTATTTTTCAAGTACATTGGATTCAGTAGCCCAGGCACTCCCTGCGTGCTTAAAGTCAGTAGCAGCAACAGCACTAGCAATCAGACAGAGCGACTCAATTGTTTTAGGACATCAATTAACAGTACAAGTTCCACATTCTGTAGAGGTTCTTTTAAACAGAACTCAGACTCAACACTTGACCATAGCACGACTGACAGGTTATGAATTAACGCTATTCCAGCCACACATAGAAATCAGACGCTGCAGCATTCTGAATTCCGCAACATTGTTACCTTCAATTATGACAGACCCAGCTCCGCATGATTGTATAGAGATCATTAATACAGTAACAAAGCCCCGACGAGACTTAACCGATGTTCCATTGACAAATCCAGACCTGACACTTTATGTGGATGGTTCATGTATGAGAACAAGTACAGGAGAATTAGTGGCCGCATATGCAGTGACCACTGAAACTGAAGTTAAAGAAACACATCGTATTGACACACTGTCTGCTCAAGCGGCAGAGCTTATTGCTCTGACCCGAGCCTGTATACTAGCCAAGAACAGAAATGTTAACATATACACTGATTCCCGTTATGCGTTCGGAGTTGTACACGACTTCGGAATGTTATGGCAAGAACGAGGTTTCTTGACCTCTCACGGTGCCAAGATCCAACACGGTCCCCTCATTCAAGCACTGTTAGAAGCAATACATCTGCCTTCAGGCATATCCGTCATGAAGTGTAAAGCACATACTAAAGTTACAGATTCTGTTTCCCAGGGTAACGACCTGGCAGACCAGACAGCAAAACATACAGCATTGACTCACACTCAGACAACTGACGTGACAAAGACAATAGTACCGACACATTGTATGACAGTCAGGGATCCCACACTAGATGTAATCGATATTCAGACACATGCTACTACAGATGAAATAAAGAAATGGACTGAACTAGGAGGGATCCAGACAGAACAAGGTTGGATGACGAAGGGAAAATCTACATGGTTTCTCCCCGACTCTATGGTTCAAGTCATAATCAATACAGCACATAGTCCAGCACATCTAGGAGAAAAAGCGATGTTAGACAGTTTACAGAATCTCTGGTACAACAAACACTTACGAGCAGCAGCAAAACAGAAAGTGCGTACTTGCATGATCTGTTGTCAGTTTAATCCAGGTAAAAGCGTCCCTGTAGAGCAAGGTGGATTTCATCCTCCCGATCACCCTTTTGAAGTCCTCCAGATGGATTATATCCAGATGGACCGTTGTCGAGGATTCAAATATGTCCTCGTAATTGTTTGTGCACTTTCCCGTTGGACCGAAGCATATCCAGTCCCAGATTACACTGCTCCGACCACTGCCAGGCAGCTGGTTCGAGAATTTTTCCCACGATACGGCTTGCCTCGTGTCGTGTACTCAGATAACGGACAGCCATTCTCATCCGAATTAATGAAACAAGTTTCCTTGCTGCTAGGATATCAGTGGAAATTCCATTGTGTCCGACATCCCGAAGCTGCTGGCCTTGTAGAGAGGCATAACCAGACACTAAAGACCCGCCTTGCTAAAGTTTGTAAAGAGAAAGGGGTCGACTGGATAGTCGCCCTGCCAGTTGCATTGTTCTACATGAGGATGGTCGCCCACTCGAGATCAGGACTATCCCCGTATGAAGTGGTTTTTGGCAGACCACCGAATATGTGGGGGACGCCCATACCTAAGAAAATTACCGATGTTGATTGTAATATGCTGACAGATTACCTTGCCTCCTTGATGTCTGCACTCCAATCATGTCGTTCACAGGTTGCCGCAGCCTTCCCTGACAACACTGATGTAAAGCCGCATGATGTCCGTCCCGGTGATACGGTCCTAATTAGGTACTTCGACAGGAAAAGTCCGCTGGAGCCCCGCTGGAAAGAGCCGAAGACCGTCCTTCTCACAACGCGGACCGCTATCAAAGTGGAGGGCCGAAAGGGGTGGATCCATACAAGCCATATAAAGAAGTGTAACGAACTGATGCCAGAAAAGGACTCGTCCACCCCTTCCAAAGACTGTATCGAACCTAGTGACTTTAAAGTTCCGAAACAAGAGAAAACTCCCCAAGAGGAGTACCGCATGAAACTCCGATCTAGCAAGTCAGACAGTTTAATTGTTTAAGTCCTCCCCTAGGTGAATCGGTTAAATAGTTTCTGACATGTATCCCCTAGATCGAGATAGAGAGAGAGAGAGACAACTCAAGAAACGTACATATTGCAAATCACTCCGCAGTCACTGTATAGTGACATTATTGATTATGTTTTTTCTAAGCCTTCTGATTATTGTTGCCAGTATATTGCTTCCCATATACTACCCTATTTTCAAGCGTGAACAATCTGCTTATAATGTTTCTGCTGAACATTCTTTTAGTGAATTACCTCCCCACGAACTTTCTTACAGACTCGCGCTGCGCAACAACACATTCATTAGTATGTTACATCACTCCCATCAGACTAACAATGCTACAAACTGCTGGATATGTGGCCGACTCCCTCCCTACCAGAAATACAAGGGAGTTCTGCCCCTCTTTCCGTACCCGTTCACTCACAATGGCTCCTGTGGTGCATGGTTTAGAATAATTAATTCCTTAGATCCTGATGTCGCTGTTTTTAAAGGGAGCTGGGTTTGGGGAAACTTGAACTTAGTTCTGCTTAATGTCTGTTACCCTGACAAGAAGGGACTCCCCACTAGAATAGGAACTGACCTAGAAATTGAAGTATATGGATTAGGTAATTATACAATTAACCTTATGATTCTTACTGTTGAATCCGAAGCCGCACCAGTTCTCCCTGCTATGTCAGTATTACCAGTCACTGGTGATTTATGTGTCAGTAAGAAGGGTTCAGTACACTTAGGTCATAGTAAATGTACTACTGTGGTCGAATTCAGTGATCAAGGCAAATCTTCCTTTAGAGCTACTCGTCATTCCTACTTTGTTTGTGGCCATACCGCATACATACGCTTGCCTCCAGATTGGGATGGTACCTGTTACATTGCATTCCTTCTGCCCCCTGTTTTTCTAGCGCCTCCTGATTATCACAGAAATTCAAATCTAGTAAAGAATAGACTCCGAAGAGATCTCCCGATTGTCGACTACACTGAAACGGCATGGGAGCAATATACAGATTTTAATAAAGGATTCTTTTTCTTCACAGGCCCCGTCCAAAATAGTAAACTGATACGCGGATTAACTAGAACACTTGAAGCAGTAGTGAATGAAACTGCCTCCGCCCTAGGTAACTTAACAGAGGAGCAGTCCGCCATGCGGGTTGTTGTTCTTCAGAATCGTCTTGTTATTGACGTCATCTTGGCAGACAGAGGCGGAGCTTGTAAGGTCATCGGGTCAAGTTGCTGTCTTTTCATCCCAGAAAACGCGCCAGCGGTATATCAAGCTATTACACGTCTTCATAAAATTGCAAACCAGATACATCAGAATCCAGGCACCTGGACTTGGTCCGGTTGGTTCTGGACAACGTTAACCGCTTGGGGATGGAAGATCCTATCCTTCCTGGGCATTGCCCTTGTCATAGTATTCAGTTGCTGCCTGTGCCTACAGTGTGGGCCAGCGATTTGTGGACTGTGTGCCACATCGTGCATTGAACATTCCAGTTTTCTCTCAAAACGTGAAAGAAAGAAAGAAGAACAAATGATGTTACAAGAACAGACTGATCGATTCATGAGGATCGATATATCATGAAGGGTCCGTAGGGAACAAGGAGGGAATGAGGAAATATAAATTTTATGGTCAAGTAATGTTCCCTAGCGTGTACCCCACCGTCTCCATGTACCAGCTTAAAGCGCATGTAACTTCCCTCCTGTGCCAGCTATGAAGACGCAAATACATTTGCGTCCAACGTTAACATGTCCTCTTTCAGACCCACCCTGAATGGGTTGAATATTCCGTTTCTAAGTATGCTATGCCAACGTCTTTTTGTAGTGTACTTTACACGTTTTTCAGCTCTGGCGAAGTAGGCCCTGAATTCTGCCATCGAGCCTTTTTTTTCTGCTTTCTGACTCCGAAAACCTCGGCCCAGGCTGTCTCTGTACCCGTGACCTCTGCCTTACTCCCTGTGCGGCTCACGGCGCTTAGCTCAGCCTGCTGCCTGCCAAGACTGTATTCAACCTTCGAATTATCTGTTCCGCTCCTCGAAAATGCATTCCTGCCTACTAGTTTAAGTAAACATCCCCCCAGCTGCAGAGCAAAGGGCCCGGCCTCACTGTCTCCGTGCAAGTAATTCATAGCCTATGTTACCATGGTAGGCCCATGCCCCTCGCATTCTCATGCAGACACTTAGGCGCTTATACACGCACTCACAGTCAGTATAGAATAGCTTCTGCTCCAGAGACCTTTTCCGTTTAGATAATATGGTTCCCAAACATCAGATATCAGATATGATAGAGGTACGAGTTGATCTGACATGCCAGACTTCTGTCTCTTTCCGCCAGTGTAAATGTCAAGTCCCCTGCACCCTCCAGTTTCACGTCAATCACACGTCATGCAGCTGCGCGCGCATCCAGGCCTCAGATTTCTGCTGACATTACAAGATTCTGCTTTGTTGCCACCCACTTGTGACACCTACCTGTGACGTTTCTAGCACACACTTCTATGTTCACGCCCAGTTCACGCCTTCTAATTACGTATTGCTAACACGTGGATGCTGTTATCTTGTTTCTCTCAGCTGTTACGCCTACTGTATTGGTTTCTATAATGTAACTTAAGTATATAAGCTATGTATTGTCAATAAAATATTGCTCTATCCCTTCCTGCACCCCAGTGGTGTCAGGAACAAGATATCCGGTCTTGACCATTCCTTTTTAAGGAATAAAACCCCTAAGAACTCTAACACCACGGACTCTGCCTCTTTCTTTCCGATTGAGTTATTATTGATTAAGTACTTACCTGCATAGAAATTAGGACGGTAAATCAAATATTTACCACACTATATACAAATATTTGTATTAAAATAGAGTACTGAAGTGACGGCCAGATAGCCTAAACCTTAATGTGACTAAAAGTATCATTTTCTCAGAAAATACTACACAAGTGATATACACACAGCACCGTGACTAGTATCAAACAAATGTCAGAAAAATGAAATCGTGCCCCCAATGACACACAAAACTTTTAGAAAAGCCCCAAATCGGCAGTGAACGGTATTCTGCCTCTATCTGTGATACACCAAATGAATAAGCTATACCTCTGGTGGCAAACAAATCTTCCCACCAATATCTCACTCCTAGGGCGTAGCAGCTCTCAAAATAACAGTCCGAATCACAAAACTGGTAAAGGAAAACAAGTATATCAAGAAAAGATATGGGGCATTCCTACCCTCTTACTGCACTTCTGCAATGAATGGTGCCTAGTGCCAACCGAGGTCCCCTTGCACTATGGTGCAAGGGTGCCTATGTTACAGCCGGGATACATTGTGTGCAGGAATGGATGCCTTCCTGCACAAAAAGAAGTCCTTGAGCAATTTTTCTATTTTGATATGTGATGCTGAATGCAGCATGGATAGAGGGAGGAATTAAAAAGCATTAATCAACATAGTTGTCAATGTTGTGCCTTATCTGGGAATGAATCTGATTTGGACCCATTGCCAGGTTTATTATTATAAGTAACTCTGTGAATGTACCAAACAACATTAATGGATGGTTTGTAACATTCATGCTCCTTCTATGTAAGGTCTTCCCAGTGCAGAGTAAGGATGGTAGTGACTTGGGCAGCCGTGCATGAATCCAGATTTACCATACAGAGAAATGCAAGGAGGGTCTTTAGGGCTCATTAAATCTGATTTAAGAGTCTGCATTCCCTTGCCTCGCATTGTAACTAAATGTAACACAAGTCAGCTGCTTGTGATGTGTCACATAACATTATAAATGTTTAGTTGTATAATGGGTAAAGCATGGATGTTACCATGCATGGACAACATTTTTATTTAGCGTAATTACAGCTTTAAAAATACTGTGACTGTGACCGAATGCTACAACTTCACAAGCGCTGTGTAACCTGCATCAAAATCTGATGGTCTATGCTGTATATACTCTTTCCACGTGTGCTCCATAAGGCAACACACATGAAAAGAGGAAACGCACTTGATGAAATTAACGTTGGCCGAAAGGTGTCCCTTCTACCAAACCTGCCTCTAACACAGCCGCTCTAGCACTATGGTACGAGGTTCCTTGTGTTGGGGCTAGGCAACATTTAAAAGCTTGGCTGCTATGGCTTTTCCCGTCCTGTGCTGGAAAAGCTTGAAAGGCATTATTTCATGACCAGCTCACCTTATCATAAGCACAGCTCCAGTGTGCCTCATGACGAGCTGAGCTCGTCATGAGCATGGAAGGAGTTAATACAACACCACAATAAGGAAGCAGCAATGCATCATATCTATGTATATGTCTCGCATTTCTCCTGTATCCTTGCCACAGAACACAGTGCAGCAAGGTGCATTGCTGTGTTGCATAGCATTACTTCTGATTACATTTTAGGCAAAGTGTGCGTACTGCCCTGTGTTGCGTTGAAGGTCGATTGGCACAACGTTGCACAACTCAAACATGACATATGTGCCCCTTGTGTGGTAAATTAGGATGCTGCAATGGGCAAACATGTCCTATGTGGCCCCTGCTTGGTAAAATGCATTGCTACGCAGCGCAAACTTGCCTTGCGTGACCCATTGGTAAAATGGGATGCTGCATAAAGCTAACATGTCTTGTATGGCCCTTGCGTCATAAAATAGGATGCAAAGCTAGGCAAATCAGGTGGATACACCAAGGTAATGACGCAACAGGTGTTGCTGCATACCACGATGAGCATGACATGTAGTTTGACTTTCTTTGTGTGCTTGGTGGATGTATGGCTAGTTGGCGGATTACGGGAAGACTTTGGATTTTGTGGCTACTCTGATTTGTTGAGTTGATATTGTCTGTTATTGTTAGCATTGTGTAAAGTCTTGTAACAATTGTGTTTGTCTGTTTGGGGTAGTTTAGAGGGTTGTATAGGGGTGTGAAGGGGTGTTTGAAGATTTTTTATATTTATATTTAGATATAGATGTCAGTTTGGCATGACTGATAAAGGGAGATAAATGAATATTTATGAGAGGGAGGTAGGGACCTTAATATGGCTCATTGTCCACTTGTTCCCAAATTAGATTTGAAAGTTAAATATGGCTGTTGTGCATAACGTCCTTTATCTCACCTAACCAAACACTAATTAATCAGATCAGGATTTCCTTTACAGATGCTCAATTTGAACTAAAAAGTCTTATAAAACATTTCATGATACATGAGGAGTGATGCAAGCCCCAGTTTAACTGCCAGTAGGTTAACGTAAAAAGGGGGGGAGGTCCTGGTGTCTGAGTACCTTTATATTGCCTATAATTGTTATGTAAATGAAGCCAGTGAGGGCATGACCCCAACCCTCAAAAAATGTGTGTATAAGATACTAAAAGTATAGGGAAATTTACATTACAGTATTTAGAGATAATCTCAGATGTACAATAAGTATTGTATTTTCGGAAATTGGTTAATCATAACATTCCTTTTACAATTTCAGTATCTTATAAACAGCTAGTAGATGTCTGTGTACGAAATACTACATATATGGTTTTCCTTCTTCATGTTTGCCTACTGCAATATATGTTTACTGACGTGTACTGTTATCAGATAGTCACCCATGCCACTTGTGGCCCTATTATCAAAATAGTTACGGGCAACTATATGCCACCTGGATGTGCTCCCCAATGAGATTTTCTATCATGTCTACACATGGCCTGTAGCACTACTTCTTGTAGCCATATGTCCATATCATGAAAGGAAGCTAAATGTACCTGTATGTCTGAGGCTCTAAACAACATCCTGCATTGTACTATGCTCATATACTTGCATGATTACCTCTGATGATGTTACAATTAGATGTTAGCCTGACATGTGTGCTGTATGTCCTAGAGATTCTGCATTGTATTCTGGACAGCCCATACACAGGCAGTCTAGGTCAATGGTGTAAGTGTGGAAGCTTTATAAGCTGCTTTGTGTATGTGAAGGACGGTATTAATTCTTGACCTTTGCTGAAAGGATAGACAATACACCTAGGTAATTTATCCAAAGCTGATAATGTAAGACTGTTACCGACTGTGTTGCAAACCACCATGTATAGGGTCACCCTCCTGACAAACGTCAATGGAGTATCCTACAATTATATGTGTGATTTGGTCACAGTTCCATCATATATTTGACAAATAATTATTGATACTGTCTAATAGCATTGATGCTCAAACGCTCAAGCCATTATTTGAAGCCTGTGACATGTGCTGCCCAAGTGTAGTTAAAGAGTAAGTAACAATCCAATGGGATAGTGACTGAGTTTGTTGCGTTCTAATCTAGGACCCTGATCGATACTGTGACCTTATGCCCCTATACGGCTATAATCCCCTTGTACCCTATATTGGCATAACCGATCAAATGCAATATTCAGAAACTTGTCTCTGGCCTCACACGAACAGAGCCACATTTCAGAATCGCTTCCTCTGCCACTTCCTTTGCAGCTAATTAGTGCAATGACATAGCAGAAGTTACTATCTAAGATTCCTAGATTAACACTCCGAGTTCTTCAACAAGATAAAAACTCAGCAACCTGGGAAAGCCCCGCTTGCTATGTTTTGATTAGTAATAGAACTCTAATGAGCACTGATAGACGATCACTTCCTAGTGACATCTTTATTGACGTCTTATGTCCAAAAACCTACGTCAAACAAGGCACCTTTCAGGTATAAATATTACCAACATTGCCTTAAGCAAATGCTGCTGTTTTCGCTGAAGCTAAAGCTGCTGAAGTTGCTGCTGGTATGCTGATGGTACCATAGCTGCTATCGCTACTGCTATCGCTGCTAACGAGCGAACAATGGTGTGGTGAACTTAGGGGCTGAACAGCCGTCCCCTGCAAGAGCCCAGCAGATGCAAGCTGCCCATTGACGCTGCCCCTCCTCCTCCTCAACGTGCTGAGAGAGACGCTGCCTTTTCTCCTGCAGAGAAATCCAGCTCCGGCGTTTCCAGTCCACTCTTGCGAGTGACTGGAATATCGAGTTCCCTGAAGAAGATACCAGACCTCCATCATTCTATTCCAGAGGTATGGTGTTGACTAAACGCTTAGAGAGAATTCTTGAAGCAAACCTTGGCAAAACCAACTTAACTTAAAGCTACTTACTTACTCCACTCCCAAGTATTAGGCTTAGGTCAGGTACACTGGGGTAGGCGTAGTTAGAAGCACCAGTTGAGTATTTTAGCCTAATGTATATATGAATGTATATATGTTTTATTCATTTTAAACCATTGTATGGCTAAGAAACCATATCAATGCTTTTACAGTATTATTTCGCAATACTCATCTTACTGTATGTACTTTTTATAATAACAAGTCTTGAAATTGTAGCAATTCATTTCTCTTGTACGAGAAGAAAGACTGTTCAATAAATGTTACCCTTTATTGGAAACGCCCGTCTCTCTATTCTCTACATATTGTGAAAGTAATCTGCACAACAACTGACTGAGTAAAATAACTGTCTATTGTTCACACGACTCTAAAGATTGACTCTTATCTGAGGAGCAAAGTTGTCATGTTGCACGGTTGTTGGAAAACGGAATCCCTTCTTGTCTGTACCAGGGAAGCTGATCACTTCCTATTCAGTCAAGAAAGTTTCCAGTGACCTCTGAGCTAGTTGGTAACAAACCCAATTAAGTTTAGCATAGTCAGTAGAGGCCTGGAAGATCCGCACTTCTACGTCGATACTACTGTTTATGTTATTCCAATGCGCAGGGCCTATTGGGAAAATAGGAACTACACTACATGGCGCCCAAACGTTTGGTAAGGCGATAAACTAACGCAAGACGTTAGAGTAACTCAGTCGTGCATTTTTCACACAGACCCCTTTCTCCCGTAAATACTCCAACAGACGTCTGGAGTGGGTGAAAGGTTAAAATCCGCCCGAACTCAGTAGGAAGAGATTCCTATGTAAAGCTCTGGTTTATTCAACGTTGAAGGATACAGTGTTCCAAAATATTGTGCACCTAATCTTTGTCTCCTTGGAGACCTGCTCTGCAAAACCTGCATTTATAAAATGTCAGTGTTAAACAACGGAACTGATGCCGCAGCAGATGCGACTCAGCAGGGTCCTGACGGTACTACTGAACCGGGTGCAATAATCATCCCGGCACATTTAAGAAAATCTATAACGACAAAACTTATAGAAAATGGACTGACCACACAAGGTGGCACAGTCGTCTTCGTGATAGAGGCACACAAATATCGGCAGACAGAGGTATTCTATTCATGGATAAAATTTCCAGCGGCAAACGCCGCAACAAACGAGTTCCACTACTATACAGTAGAGGATCCACCGGAAGAGTACGCTCCTTTCGAGGAGACTGAAATCCCACTAAAATACCAAGAACGGGGGGCGTGGCCAAGATGGCGGTGTGAGCGGACGTGCCCTGCCGAGCTCCCGCCGCTGACCGCCACACTACAGCTTCTACCGCATTCCTTCTGGCACCGGACGGCATCGCCGGGCCCCTGCAGTTGATACCTGCCCAGTGTGATCCCTGTGGGACGGTATCGCGGCTCAACGCTAACAGTAGCGAGCCAGGTTCGAGCGGGGACGGCGAGGCGCACTGAGGCCTGTGTTCCCTGGTACCGCGAGGACGAGGCCGCGGGGGGCGGGGCTATGCGCCCGGTGCAAGTGTCTCCCCAGCGGCGGCAGCAGGTCCGGCCCGCACGGTGGAGTGCGAGGCCTCCCGCGACTACTGCGCGGAGGCTTCTGTGGACCTGCCGGCATCTGGACTGCTACGAGCTGACCCCGGAGCCGAGCGAGGAGCTACTTGGAACGCGGCAACGGGGCGTCTTCCAGAGCGGCGCCCAAGGTGAGGAGAGCGGGGCAGCTGAGACGGACCCCCGGGTGGCCCGCTGCTCAGGATGGGACATTAGAGCAGCTCGGGGGAGTGGAGTAGAGCATCGACAGCTCCCTGGGTGCCTGCTACATCGGAGTCCCTCTCCGGAGCCGCCATTTTGGGGTCAGGCGCTGTCCGCGCTGGATCGGCCCTCGGCCTCAGGCTACTCATGATCCCCGCGCCTACGGGACGGTGAGAAGAGACGCTACATCCGCGGTGGGCCCAAGCATCGGTAAAGCGCGGGAGAGTGCCCTACCCACGCGGCGGACAGCGTGAGGCGGGGGAGGGGGCAGTGTGAGCACTCCAGAGTGGTGCTGCTGCGTCGCAAGGCCCGCGTGCACCGCCCCTGCTGTTGATTGTTGGTGGACTCCGTGGCACGGCTTGGGAGCTGACATTCTGTGTCTTTGCTTGACCCTGCACCTGACCTTCCCGAGAGGGCTGCGCTGCCTCGGCCTGGCCTCTATCCGCCGGTGCTGGGGAGAGGGTGGTAGCCAGCACTCGAGCCCTGGTGGGGTGAACTTGGGGTGCAGAGGAGGTTGACGGCGGACCACCGGGGCTGGGTCCCTCACCTTAACATCTCGACGCCTGCCTACAGGTTCTCGGACGCACGGTCGGCCCATCCCGGCCCGCCCTCGTGCTGCTGACCGGAGAGAGAGGAATGGCTGGCAGGGTGCGCAAGGATAGGACCATTAAGGACTTACTCACTCCCCCCACCATGGGGAAGAAGACAGATCTGCATGGCGCCAGCTCTCACACGGCACCCGCAAAGTCAACGATGGGCTCACCGAGCGCACACCTCCAGAGCACCGACGAGCCGGTCACGAGGGCCTTCTTGGAGTCTCTGTTCGGCGGACTGAGGGAGGATCTTCAGGTCCTCAAGTCGGAACTGAAAGGCAAGATAAGGGAACTGCGCCGAGACACAGACGCCATTGGCGAGCGGGTAGCGGACCTGGAGACAAAATGCGACGGCCGGGATGTCGAGATGGAAGCACTGCAGCAGGAAATTATCCGCATTCACGACCAGCAGGTCGACTTACAGTCGCATGTGGAGGACTTGGAAAATCGCTCTCGACGGCATAATATTAGAATCCGAGGAGTGAAGCTCGCCCCTGACACGGCGGACCTCTTCACGTTCACGCACGGCCTCTTCAACCATATCCTGGAGCGGCCAGCTGACTCCGCCATCACCCTAGATAGGGCACACTGGACCGGACCGCCGAGGGCCGCGGGAGCCTTGCCAGCCGACATCCTGGTGTGCGTTCAGGACTTTCGCACCAAAGAAGAAATTCTTAACAAGGCGCGACAAATGGGCCCCATCACTTATGGCGACCACTCCCCGACGCTTTTTCAGGATCTGGCAGCTATCACCCTGGAGAAGCGCAGATCGTTCAGGCCGGTCACTGCTGAACTTCGACGCCTTGGTGTTGCGTACAGTTGGGGACACCCGTTCCGCATAGTGTTCAAATTGGACAACAAACTACACCAGCTACGATCCCTCACTGATGCCTGTCGACTGCTGGACATCGAGGTGCCTGAACCAGAGGAGAACACGCACCCTGGGAGTTCCTCTGAAGCTAATTCCGCTGGCCAGTGGAGGCAGCAGCGGCGACGGCGCAGAACCCGCTGTCCGCCGCAGGAAGAGATTAACGAGGGTCAACGGGCGGCGGTTGAGACGGCGGCGCTGGAGCTGGCGGCGACAGCTGAGGGCTGATGGACATGACATCGGGGGCCCGGGGTTCCCTCAAGCTGGTCATACATCGCCCAGGCGGCCGGCGGCGGGAGCGGACCTGGGGGGACTGGACACATTCCCCTACTTTTTCCACTCATCTGTGAAAGATGAGGGACAGTGACCCACCTTTATGGTGCTGTACTTTGTGGTTTCTTGTTGGGGGTTGTTGGGGGGGGTGGAGGGAGGTGGAGAGGTTGTGGCGCTTCCTTTGGGGATGTTGGGGGGGGAGATATGGGTGTAGGTTACGGGTAGCTGGAGGGGGGACGGGCGAGGGGGGGTTCCATGTTGAGTGGATGGGCAGCTCAAGTGGTGCGAGGCCGGCCTTTGCGAGGCGCACCTCGGCCTGGTCCCGGGGACCGGCGGAGAAGACTGGCCTGCATTGGGGGTCGGGGTTGGTGCTCGGACATGACGGACTGTGTGGGCGGGAATGGGGAGTGCAGATGATGGCTTATGGCTGCTACTGAGGTGCGTATCCTCTCACTGAACGTGAGAGGCCTTAACAACCCTACGAAACGCAAGGCGGTATTGTCATGCCTCGAGCACTCACGGGCCGACATCTGTCTCCTGCAAGAGACGCGCCTACTGCAGAAAGATTGTACACGCATGAAATCGCACCTCTTCCCACACCAGTTTTTTTCATCCACACCACACAAGAAAGCTGGGGTTGCTATACTGGTGGCGAGAAAGTTCCGGGGGCGGGTCCTGCGACGGGGAGCGGAGATAAAGGGGAGACTCTTATCTTGCCATTTCACGCTGGGGGGATCTGACTTCACGGTCTGTTCAGCCTACGCCCCCAATGAGGGTCAGGAGAGCTTCTTCCATGAGGCGCTCAGCCTGCTGGCGGCCTCGGCTGATAGACACATATTGCTGGGGGAGGACCTCAACCTAGTGTTTGATAATGCCCTGGATAGATCGGCACAGCGCTCCACACAGGCGGGGTCCTTGTCGGAGGGAGGGTTGACACGTCTGAAGGAACTAGGTATGGTAGATCTTTGGCGGAGTTTCCATCCGGGCTCTAGGGCCTACTCCTATTTCTCGAATGCACACCGCACTTACGCCAGATTAGATTATTTCTTGGCCTCTGCTTCCCTACATACCCTCACCTCCGCGGTTGAGATAGGCGTTGCATCCCTCTCTGACCATGCCCCTCTGCTGGCCACCTTCCTCTTCCCACCGATGCAGCGACCGCCCCGGTGCTGGCGCCTACGAGACACACTGCTGCACCGCAAAGAAGTGCAGGGGAAAATTGCAGAGGCGATCCGAGCTTACCTACTCCACAACACCACAGCAGACACCTCCCCGACCACACACTGGGCGGCCCTGAAGGCAGTCCTAAGGGGAGAATTCATAGCCTTATCTGCAGCGGAGAATAGAGTGCGAGCTGAGAAGAGGGAAGAACTAACACAGAAAGTCAGGGAACTGGAGGGTATGCATCAGAGGACATGTGCGCCGAGGATCTGGAGGCAGTTGACTCTGGCGAGGAAACAGTTAAGCGCGCTAGATCAGGATAGGGCAGAATTCGCGGCACTGAGGGTACGCCACATGTACTACACTGGGGGGGACAGGTGCGGGCGCCTTCTAGGGCGGGCACTTAGAGAGGCACGTCAGCGCCAGGCAGTGCAAGAAATCACACTGGTCGGGGGTAGAATGGCCACGGAAGATAGAGACATCGCAGCCGCATTCGGCGCGTTTTACACCTCATTGTATTCGGGGGAAACGCTAGACCTAGAGGCGAGCGACTCTTTTTTGGACTCTGCCCACCTGCCCGCGCTTACCACGGAGCAAGCGGCGACCTTAGACAGCGACATAAGGCCCGAGGAGGTGATCTCGGCCATCTCTTGGCTCCGGCTGGGGAAGGCTCCGGTGCCGGATGGCTTCACGGCCCTCTTTTATAAGAAATTTTGCATCCAACTGGTGCCGCTCCTTACCACGCTTTTCAATCATTTCTACGATCCGGGGGCTATCACGGAAGACTTGCTAGATGCCACCATTTCTGTGATCCCGAAACCGGGCAAAGATAAGATGAGCTGTGCAGCGTATAGGCCCATCTCGCTTCTCAATATCGATTTGAAACTATATACCAGCATCCTCGCTAAGAGGCTTGGCCTGTTGATGCCGAGGCTAATCAACTTGGATCAGACAGGGTTCATCTCGGAGCGCCAAACCATCGACAACACTAAACGAGCACTGCACCTTATAGAAAAAGCTACGCGCACGGAGGGGGAATACATGCTGTTGTCTATCGGCCTTCGACCGTGTCCACTGGCCGTACTTGGACCGAGTGTTGATGCGGGCTGGCTTAGGCGACCGTTTTCGGGCCTGGGTGCTCAACTGCTACTCTAGCCCCTCGGCGACAATACGGGTCAATGGGTTCTCATCGCCCCGTTTCCCTATAGAACGGGGTACGAGGCAGGGCTGCCCCCTCTCCCCATTACTATTCGCCTTATATATGGAACCCCTGGCACAGGTGATACGCCTTACTCCGGAAATCCGCGGCATCAAGATGGGTCCTTCACACACACCATAAGTTTGTATGCGGATGATATCCTGCTCTCCCTCTCCGCCCCACGTACGTCCCTCCCTGCCTGTGTAACGATACTCAACGATTTTGCAGGGGTGGCTGGGTTTAAAGTGAACCTCAGCAAATCTGTAGCACTCGACCTCTCTCTAGAGGAGTCCACAAGAATATTCCTGGAGGGCCTTTTCCCCTTCCCGTGGGCGTCGGAGGCGATACAGTACCTGGGCATACAATTGGCGCCGACCTTGCAGGGTATGGTTCGCAGGAACTACGCGAAACTGAGAACCACGATTAGATCAGAGCTAGGTAGATGGAGGCACCTGCCGCTGTCCTGGCTAGGCAAAGTGGCGGCTATTAAAATGACAATCTTGCCGCAAATTCTCTATCTGTTCAGGGCTATCCCCATGCGGCCACCGGAGGGGTGGATTCGCCAAACACAGGCAGAACTAGCCAACTTCATTTGGAATGGGCGGCGTCCACGTATGAAGCTGCGCCTGGCGATGCTGCCTCCCGAACAAGGAGGGTTGGGCCTCCCGGATCTGCTTTTATATTTCCAAGCGGCGCAGTTACGGACGCTCGTGGAGTGGAGCAAATGGGAGTCAGAGAAGCACTGGCTCTTCCAAGATCAGGCAGTAGCAGGTCGCACCCTGCAGGAAGTGCCCTTCTTAAGACGGCGCCATCGACCCCGAATCTCTATGCCTCCTTCATTACGAGGACGCCTCTGGAGGTCTGGGAACAGGTGAACGTAGCACACGACCTGACGTCCTTCCCATCCCCATTGACTCCCTTAGTGTCCAATCAGGACTTTGGCCCCGGCATGGATGCGAAGGCCTTTGCGAAATGGGGCCCTGCGGGCTGCAAAGTGTTGTTCCACATCTACGCCGAGGGGGGTGCTATCCCCTTTGATGCCCTCCGTCGGGAATTCGGCCTTCCGGAAGGGGAGTGCCTTCGTGTTTTTCAGGTGAGACACTGGGCGCTACAACCGACCATCAGGGCTGGGGCTGACCGCAGACTCAGTGACTATGAATACTGGCTGCTCTCCCGAAAGACTGATCGTGGCCTTATTTCCGATCTTTACCGCATGCTCCTGGGCAGGTACGCACACATCCATAATGCAGGCAGAGCGAGGTGGGAAAGAGATCTGGAACGCACATTGAGTAATAAGGAATGGGAGGGAATCTGTTACAGGGCCCGTCACTCCGCGCACCACATGGGGCTTACGGACACTCTCACAAAACTGGCCACATACTGGTACTATACTCCTGAAAAGCTACACGAGATAGATCACACTAAGGATGCGCTCTGCTGGCGGGGCTGCGGGGAGACGGGTACACTAGTACACTTACTGTGGAGCTGCTCCCACCTGCGAGCTTACTGGACTCAAGTCCTAGATGAAGTAGATCTACACTTGGACACCACTATCCCGAGGTTCCCCGCTTATGTATTGCTGGGCTCCCCCAATCCCATCACATATCCCCTACGCTCCCATAGAGGAAGACTGATAGCCATAGCCCTGGGCTCGGCTACGCAGAATATCCTCACTTACTGGCGTACCACGCATATCCCCATGTTTTAAGGTTGGCTGCATCGCCTCTGGTACGTCCTAGGGATGGAGAAACTGTCTCTGATTGCAAAGGGGGAGGGGGACAAATATCCCGAACTGTGGCAGCCCTTCTTGACCCTTCTGGCCTCTGAATTCAGGGAGGTGACCTGCCCTAGATATCTGCGCCTGTTGCGGCTGAACCAACCGGAGGACACGAACACGGAGGCATGAACGACCACAGTTGCAAACTAGGAACATGGACCTGGTCAGGGGTGGGGGGTGGGTAGGTCAGGGGGTGGCGGGTACAGGGATGTTTCGTTGTGTTTTGGTTCCTTACCCTATCTGGACACTATTCAGCTTTTTGGGACATGGACTCCATTGCGAGAGCCGTTGGGTGGAAGCGAAGCCCTTTCCTGTAGCGTCTCCATGGCTGGGGCTCAGAGACATTCTACTGGCACTGGGGCACTGGGGCGGGGTCCTTGCCATGCACATGTCCAAGCTTCCCACACCCCCTTTTCCCAGTTTGGACTGTTCTATAAAAGCTGTATTGACGCTGGCCTGGCTGAATGTTGATGCCAGACCGGCCTATGAAGCGTTTTTGTATGATGTACTGACTTTACAGCACAATAAACAAAGTTTATACATAAAATACCAAGAACATTTACTTTGGTTTAAAGGCGCCCTAAAACATAATGATCATATTACCAGGCTCGGTCCACTAGGTAGACCAGGAGCAACGTGGCCAGGTCTAGCCAGCTACACACCACATCAGGACATTGCAAAAATGTCAAAAGAAGAGCTGTTAGTACAGCTAAAAACCTTAATAAAAATACATAGGCAATTAGTCCAATATGTAATGCGGACTGCAACAGTCCAACCAGATGTTAATGTACCACAGCTGACCCCACCATAGAACATACAGTCATGTCTTGGTAAAACACCCGTAAAACGGGAACAAATTCCTTTCTGGTTAGCGCAAAAAATCACTCAAATAGAGGCAGTAGTTCCGGATACTACCCCTATTAAGAAACACAGGATTCTGACCATCTGCCTTCCTATGGGGGTCACACCACACGTGGAGGACTGTGACACTTGGGGTACAGTCTTTGCTTCCATTTACACAAAAACACATGGTGTTCCGTCTATGGCGGTAATACCAGATGTACTAAGACAGATTCAAAATGAATACGTTCCAGAACCTGCTTTAACTCTTGGTATGAAATTACTGAAAGACTTCAAGCAGGTCTCGGCTATATTATTAGCCAACATAAAAGGAGAAGCAGCATCTGTGGCGATCCGCCAGAAGTTGAAGGAAACAGATATAACAGATCAACCAATTGAGCTTGCCAGAATCATAGAAAAATGCTATGAAGAACTAGGTAGAGACAGCTTGGGTGGAAAGCCGGTAAAGCCCCAACTGCTCGAAAATCCTGAAAAATTATTTATTAAAAATAATTTAAACACTCCTAAGAAGAGCTGGGATGGAAATAAACAATCCACTCCCAAGGAAAAAGTTTTCCAGTCCAGAGGAAGGTCTCCTCGACGGAGGGAAAGAACTCCGACTCGAGAACACCAGTCTCCCCAGAGGGTGCCCTCTGAGAAAAGATATAACCTTAGAAATAGGGATAATTTGAAAAAAACTGATAAATATCAAAGTATTGATACACGTCCCTCTCGATCTTTTTCGCAGAAATCGGAAAGAAGAGGACGGTCAGACCCAGGAGAGCACACCAAGTCCAAAGACAAGGAACCTGCTCAGAGTAAAAAATCTCAATTTCCGAAAAAGAAGGTAGCCAGTATTAGAGTAATCGAACATGCCGAGAATACTGAGGACACAGTTGAAAAACGGGGAGTGGGCACAGACAATGCTAGACAGTGCAGCAGAAATCAGTATAGCCCGCAAGATCTTGATGAGTCATCTGGAGACAGTGGACACGAATGAATACATTCAGGTTGAAACTGCCGACACCAGACTTAGCGAGCCCCATAAGATATACGAAATAACATTGCGTATAGAGGGTGATAAGACTAGGAAAATAAAGGGTCTATTTTGGGATAAACTCTCAAAAGGCTATGATATTCTGTTAGCTGAAAAAGATTGGCCCCCAGAGTTTGTCAGGGAGTGCCCTCGTGGCGAAGAAATGATTATGCCTGCCTTCTTGAATCACATTCCGATTCACAAAAAATATACTTATGCAAGGAAATGGGCAGTAGCCCAGGCACCGGCAATATATAAAAATCATGTAGGATGGGATGAGGACTCGCCTCCTCACAAAATCCAGTTAAAAAGTGAACCAACTGCACAAAGGCAGTATCCCATTAAGCAAGAAGCTAAAAAACAAGTCAGGGAGATCTTAGATCAACTTGAATGCCAGGGGGTGATTGAAACATGCACCTCTCAAATGAACAATCCTTTGTTTCCTGTCTCCAAGCCAGACAATTCATATTGTCTAGTTTTGAACTACAGACACCTAAATGCATGTTGCAAAACATTTGCAGTACAAAATTCGCATAGTGCTGCACTAATGAACAACATAGTTAGGAAAAAATATAAAACGACATTAGACATATCTAATGGTGTCTTTTGTCAAGACATTGCACCAGAAAGCAGGTATTTGACCGCTTTCTCCGTAATGGGGTCTCAGAAAAATTTCTGTAGGCTCCCACAGGGGTTCAAGAACAGCCCAGGACTATTCTCAGCTAGAGTAACAGAGTTACTACAAATATATGATGATGAGGCATTATCTTACGTAGATGATATCTATCTCACAGAGGACGACTTGGAGACTCACTTGAAAAGAGTGAACACCATTATACTTGGGTTCGCAGCAGAGGGTTACAAATTCAACTTTAAAAAGTCCTGAAATGCCCATCTGACAGTATTATTTTTAGGATACGAATTATCAAGTGAAGGGAAAAGCCTAGCGGACAACTTCTTAGAGAAGTGCGCTGTACTCCAAGCTCCAAAAACGCTGAAGAATTTACAATCGATTCTAGGCTTTCTGAATTTCGGAAGAACATACATTCTAAATTACGCGGAGAGGGTTAAACCTCTCTACGAACTAATTAAACCTGATTTTAAACAAATCAATTGGACTCAAAAACACACAGAAATTTTGAGATCACTGCAAACAGACATGTTAGCAAAAACAAAATTAGATACACGTGACAACACACGCGATCTTGTAATCAAAGTCATCCCAGGAGGATGCGGATTCACGTACCTGACCTCTAATGAGGGAGAAAAGGTACCAATTTCAATTAAATCTCACTTGTACACACAAGTAGAAAAAACATTCAGTCCCACAGAAAGAACTGTGAAAGCAGTGCAAATTGCATTAGCAAATGAACGAGAATTAGCACATGGTAAAAGGATTAATATCCTCACAGCGGAATCCACCTTCGAGGCGCTATTCAGCCCAATAAACCTGCCTACAGTGTCACTGGATCCGAAATGGATACAGTATGTAGATTCTCTAGGAGCGGAAGATGTGAAATACTATTTCGCCCCGCAATTCGAAGAACTGAATGATTTAGAATATGAAGAAGAATATCCTCTGCCAATCGCACTTCTGCCTCTCCCACAGTACGCCTGTATAATCTATACAGATAGATTTGTACAGCATTTCATTGTAGAGAGCAAATCCTACGATGCAGCCTGTGCGATTGTTAAAGGTCATTGGCTGTGCGGTAAATTCAGACCGAAAATAACAAAAACTGAATCAGTAAGAAACTGTTCGGCTCAGAGAGCTGAAATCAGATCTTTAAAGATGGCGCTCGAAAATGCAGAACGTGAATTCCCCACACTAATCGTGTGCGATTCTCATTTTTGCATCATCTCTTACAATAATAAGTTGCAGAGATGGATTGAAAACGATTACAAAGATGACACAGGTGCCACAATAAAGCAAAAATTGCTCTGGAAACAGGTAGCTCTTTTTCAGAATGAACTACAAAAGACTCATGTGATACACGCACAGAGTCTTCAACGTGATGGCGTTCACGTTGCAGGGAATTCATTGGCTAATACAGCCACAGCGGAAGCAACTAAACCGGCTTCCGTAGCCACAAAAAAGCGTGCAGAAAAATACATAGACGGGGAAACCAGGCTGGCAGTAAAAACGACCGTAAAAGGCGACTGTGCAGCACTACCCGTGAACTATCCACTCAATTATGCATACGTAATCGATGCAAACTCCGTTCCTTTTGCTCGAATCCCTGGAGTGGGGGATAGGGTAATTCCAAACAGGGACCGGAGGGGCTTCCTATTACAGGAAGCACATATGGGGTTGGGTCTGAGACACCAAACAATCAGGGACTCTCTGAGAGAATTAGAATCAGAGTACGGGTGGCCGGAAATGAGTGAAGGTATTCATGACTTTGCAAAAAACTGTGAAGACTGCAACAGAGATCGCAGTGGAGAACCGGCAAGTGTAGTGTCAGAAGCCCTAATAGAAAGCATTAGGCAATCTGTCCGCGCTATCAAAAAAGAGAAACGCGTCCCATTGTACATCATTAAGGCTAAACACACTTAAAAAATGTGGCTCCAGCGCTCGGCTGACGCCAGAACGGTTATAAAAGATCTGCAAGTCTTTATCGGCACAAACGCAATTGCCATGTTCCATTCTGACCAGGGTCCTGCTTTTAGCTCTCGAGCTTATAAGGAGGCCATGGCCAGCATGGGAGTTGGGTTGCGGTATTCTTGTCCGTCACACCCCGAAGGGAACAGTGTGGTAGAAAGAAAAAAACCGGGACATAAAGCAATCTATAACAGCCAAGGTATTAGGTTCGGGTGCTGGGTGGGTCAAACATTTAATAAGTGTCCAAATCAGTCTTAATAATTTGCCAAGAAATTCTCTAAAAGGTTTCAGCCCATACGAACTATTGTTCGGAACTAGAATGAGAGTTCAGGACCTAGATAGTCAAGTATCAGCGGTACAAGATAAGAAAACAGACTTTGACATCGAAGATCGTTTGGCTGTTTTACAGGACTTGAATGAAACAAGAAAATCCTTAAGCAACATAAAGTTAAAGCAACAGCCAGATACCACTGATGAGGCACCACAAGCAACAGCCCCAGCAAGGCCTGTCTGGATTCCAAAGATTGGGGATCTAGTCAGAGAAAAAATAGCGGTGAAGAAGGAATTTGGGCCTTCTTACAGAAAAGCAGTACCTGTCTTAGCTATCAACGGAACAAGATCAGTAGTACTACCGCCCCTTGCTGGTAAAAAGGAGAACAGAGTTGTATCAATTGACTTGGTAAAACCACAAGCATGTGGCCTATAATCAACAGTAGGCCCAGTGGACTCCCAAGAAACAACAGAATACCCAAACTTGCAACAATCCAAGAGGTTCAAACTGGAAGACTAATCACATTCAATCAGCCTGCAGTGCACAGAGAGGGACTATGCAATAATGCCATGGAACTCGTGCCTCTTGAGACACAGATTGAAACAGTTCGTCAAGAAACACCAGTCTACAATGATGTGGCATCTGAATGTGCTACCGAAAGACAGATTGAAAGAACAATCCCAACAATTGACAGAACTGCCTCTGGTTATTTCATCAACTTCGACAACTTTTCCGAGGATCAAAGTAACCCCGAAGTGATGCCAGAAACAAAAAAGACTTTTAAAGAAAAAGCAACGGGACTCTTTCATCAACTGAAGGAAATCTACCTTATTTCTCCATGGTTAGAGTTCTGGTTCGGTCTAGGTGTATTTTTCCTCCTGCTTTGGCTCATCATGGTACTTTGTTTGGGAAAATTAATTGAGGGAAAATATAGTACAATGGACACAGCAAGTCAGAACATCAACCTAGTCCTCAAACAACACAGATCATCCCACGTGAAGAAAAGAGAACTGTCAACAGTAAATGTCACAGCCATTCCAATACCCGGTGGGGTAGTATGGGAGAAAACTGACTATGAGATCTATGGTCCGGTCGAGATCCTGAAGTATCCTCATCAACTGAAGGTTTCCTTAAGTGACTTTGTAAAACCTAGTACATTCTCTGATGATTGGGACTTTGACAGTATTAATAATATGATGTCTGATTTAGTAATGTCAGCTAGATTCACAGATCATGATTATTTACAAGGTTCATCTAGTTATGAACAGATGTTCTGTTTTACACATTGTGGCGATCATTATTTGCATAAATCTGCACAGCCTAGAAATGTTTTTAAGTATAATCAACGGGAACATTGTGCTACACCGCCTAAAAGCAGTTCTAAAACATTCTTTGAGAAATTCAAGTACTTCTCAGGGTTTAACACCAGTGATGCAGAAACGTTTTATTACAAACTGTTAGATAAAACAGGATTGAAAACAATGCTGACAAACACTAAATTGATATATTCAGAAGCATTTTATGAAAAAATGATGACACTTGGTTTTGATTATTGGAAAAATAACATTGAAACAAAAACCATTTGGGGTACGAAAGATTGGCAGGTACAAGGCCTAGAAGCATTATTCAGAACCTGCATGATACCAGAACAAATGATGTTTTTAATTGACACAATTCATCAAACATCCTGTCTTGGCCTAGCTAAGATCAAAGACCTAAACAAACCGTCTATTCCAAAACCAATACCTGAAAATGCAACAACAGATATTGAGATAGACGTAACTAAAATTTTACATTTAAACAGAACACATCCTGATTGGAAAAAGTGGTTAATCTGGCCTACTGACACAAACAACTGTCAAGATAGATTCCTGAATAAAACACAGGGGTTAAAAATGACCAGACAAGACCCTAGATACTCCCAGAGACAACATCCAGGGATAGTAACAACATACAGTGTAGGGAAACTATTTTATTATGGGACCACGCAAACAGCGTCAAAAGCGTTTCATAGCGGCCAGCATCTATGCTGCATACAATGAGGCTTGGAAAGTCACACTAATTGAAACAGCTGAAAAAATACGAGAAATTGATCGTATTAATTTGGAAAAATCACTTTCTGTAGTGGACAATGGGTTAATGACTCTACCCTCCAGAATATATCCGTTGGACAATATTGTATCCTCTGCCTTTGATATAATAGACAGAGACTTGCTAATGTTACAGCATGGCCAGTCACAATTACGTTCTATTGTACAATTAGGCTGGACATTGCAAAATCTTCGTTCAGGCTATGTGCCTTGGCATTTAATCAACACAACGTCATTGTTTTCCATTTTTAACCTTACTGATAAACAAATCAGCTTGGCACAGAAAGGAGCAGACTATACAATCCTGAGCATCGAAAAACTTGAGAGATTACCATTGACAATGTCAGAAAGTCCTGTCATTGAATGGATAATACACGGGATTATCACAATTCCGATAACAACTTTCCGATTTAAAAAGTGCCTTGAATACATACCTACTGGCCAGTATGAACGATTGGTTAAAGGATATGTTAAGTCAGCATGGAAATTACCATACACACATTCATGCTATAGTGACAGCGACAAAAATTTATTTCTTAGTGGTGAAAATTGTAAACTTTCACTAAGCGGTATACTTTTGTGCCAGGGTATTAATTTACACGGAGCCTGTGAAGGTAATTCTAACAACCTTTCATGCCACCAGCTTGTCACACCTGCAACGCAGATAGAGCCTTTCTTTATGCAACTCGTGAATGGGAGTTACATTCTAAGAACGGATCACAGATGTTGTGGCCTTTTGCCAGGGAAAGCGTATCTCGTAAGCGTAACTTCCATGGTCAAATGCTGTATGCAAGCATTGTTCCCGAGCCGGCCTGGAGACATAGAGACTCCCATCTGGCCTCGTCTGCATTTCTATACGAATTGATACTTTAAGCAAAATGAAGTCTGTGCTTTTGCAGACAACAGTGCCCATCAATTCATCAAAAGAGACGTATGATCTCCTAGTTGCAAGGACAGCTACGAAGGTTCATGACCTTTTATCAACAAATTGCCCCGTGCATTTCGTAGAAATGCTTAGCCAACTCCTTAACATTTCTAGTGCCACAGGCATCCCAGGCATATTTAAGACGATTTTTACGGGACTGCTAACACCATTCAAAGCAATTCTGGGAATCATTCCTAATTTTGTACATTCAGTCTTTGGCAGCATACCCCTATTTTTGGGACTTGTAGCAGGGATTTTATTTTTGACTCTCCTGCTCCGATATGGCAAGCCACAGCTCAGATATGACTCCTATGGGAATGGAAGAAACAATCCTAGCAGTGCGCTACCGGGACAGAATAACTAGAGTCCTTGGATTGGCCAGGCTGAGAGATCTAAACATGACCTGGTTCCTTTCATTCAGACCTATATGGCAAAACTGCATCTTACCTGTACTACTATGTATGCTATGCGGAGATGAGTGCGTGTTGGACACCTGTCTTGCACTTCCATCAGCAGTACCAATGGATATCAATACTTTGCTCAGTCCAATAATGGCCCACGCATTGTGTTGTCCCCAGCGGCTACCAATCATGATGACGGCATTCGTTGAGACTCCTGTGCTACGACTAGGTGGTAACAGTGGAGCGAGTGACAAAAGCAACATCACCCAGGTACGACCTTCTGTGTACATTGCTGATCCAGCCTTTGATGACAGCAATCATTCTCACACCTGCCAAGTTGCAGCACTATCGAATTTGGTCGAACTGTCACCTGATTTTGTAGACCAATTCTTTGGGAGCCTGTCTGATATGATGTTCTCACCCGAACAGAAACAATAACTTTAGAGAAGCATTCCGACACACAGCGTTCCCATGAACTGCTAAAAGCGTTGGAACTCTATTTTCCCCGTTCAAGCAATAATTCTTTTGAATTGAACACTTTTTAATATTCACCTTTTTTCTGGCACAAAAAATTCTTTGCTTAAAGTAGAACTATTCATAGAGAACAGAAACTTCTACTTCTATTTTTAGATACATCTAGAGACATAATAAATTTGCACCAGCCTCTAGCACATTTTACTGCATTGCATTTATATGTGATGAAATTATCTTGCCCTTCTTTTCTGTGTTCAGAGATATTTCATGTGTAATTCTTTTTGCAAAATCGTTCATTGATTTCATATGCTATAATTTTGAATGATTTCTATGCTTCAAAAACGTACAGTACCTACATTTTCACGTATTACAAATACGCCTATTTCAAATGCATATATGTATTTTGGGGTGGGCAATGTTACACATGCATCTTATTGCTCTAATTTTAGTAATTTGATGGACATGAATTCGTGGAGTGGGTGTTGCGTTCTAATCTAGGACCCTGATCGATACTGTGACCTTATGCCCCTATACGGCTATAATCCCCTTGTACCCCTATATTGGCATAACCGATCAAATGCAATATTCAGAAACTTGTCTCTGGCCTCACACGAACAGAGCCACATTTCAGAATTACTTCCTCTGCCACTTCCTTTGCAGCTAATTAGTGCAATGACATAGCAGAAGTTACTATCTAAGATTCCTAGATTAACATTCCGAGTTCTTCAACAAGATAAAAACTCAGCAACCTGGGAAAGCCCTGCTTGCTATGTTTTGATTAGTAATAGAACTCTAATGAGCACTGATAGACGATCACTTCCTAGTGACATCTTTATTGACGTCTTATGTCCAAAAACCTACGTCAAACAAGGCAGGTATAAATATTACCAACATTGCCTTAAGCAAATGCTGCTGTTTTCGCTGAAGCTGAAGCTGCTGAAGTTGCTGCTGTTATGCTGATGATACCATAGCTGCTATCGCTACTGCTATCGCTGCTAACGAGCGAACGATGGTGTGGTGAACTTAGGAGCTGAACAGCCGTCCCCTGCAAGAGCCCAGCAGATGCAAGCTGCCCACGGACGCTGCCCCTCCTCCTCCTCAACGTGCTGAGAGAGACGCTGCCTTTTCTCCTGCAGAGAAATCCAGCTCCGGCGTTTCCAGCCCACTCTTGCGAGTGACTGGAATATCGAGTTCCCTGAAGGAGATACCAGACCTCCATCATTCTATTACAGAGGTATGGTGTTGACTAAATGCTTAGAGAGAATTCTTGAAGCAAACCTTGGCAAAACCAACTTAACTTAAAGCTACTTACTTACTCCACTCCCAAGTATTAGGCTTAGGTCAGGTACACTGGGGTAGGCGTAGTTAGAAGCACCAGTTGAGTATTTTAGCCTAATGTATATATGAATGTATATATGTTTTATTCATTTTAAACCATTGTATGGCTAAGAAACCATATCAATGCTTTTACAGTATTATTTTGCAATACTCATCTTACTGTACGTACTTTTTATAATAACAAGTCTTGCAATTGTGGCAATTCATTTCTCTTGTCCGAGAAGAAAGACTGTTCAATAAATGTTACCCTTTATTGAAAACGCCCGTCTCTCTATTCTCTACATATTGTGAAAGTAATCTGCACAACAACTGACTGAGTAAAATAACTGTCTATTGTTCACATGACTCTAGAGATTGACTCTTATCTGAGGAGCAAAGTTGTCATGTTGCACGGTTGTTGGAAAACTGAATCCCTTCTTGTCTGTACCAGGGAAGCTGATCACTTCCTATTCAGTCAAGAAAGTTTCCAGTGACCTCTGAGCTAGTTGGTAACAAACCCAATTAAGTTTAGCATAGTCAGTAGAGGCCTGGAAGATCCGCACTTCTACGTCGATACTACTGTTTATGTTATTCCAATGCACAGGGCCTATTGGGAAAATAGGAACTACACTACAAGTTGGTTAGTAATACTCATCATCAAAGTTCAACAAAAACTATATTGTTTCTTGCTCTGTACCTTTGACCCAATGGGGAAAATCAATTTGAGTTGCTGGCCTATTTCTATCACGTGTGTCACGTGTGTAATGTGTAATGTAGGTCTTCATTAGTGTATATCCTATCTAGAGACAAGAACACTCGAATGTTGTTCAAGCACTTACACTTCAGTAGATACATATATGTTAGGGGAGCATGGGCATGAGTTTGCCAGTGCTCACAGTCAATGTGGGATATTCATTTGTAAATGTAATGTGTCCAGGATGCAGATGGACCTAACACATGGCAACAACATACAGTGTGTGTATATATGCTATGAAATAGGTTTAGATGATTTACATTACTTGTAAGTAGCATGACTACAGCAAACCACCATATAACATGTTGTACTACTTGCAAATTGATGTGGCTAGACCTTTGCATACATTTTTATTTGAGTGTTTATGACATAATTGACAAGGTAGAGCATTATGTATTTGGCAGGTTGACGTTGTATTGTTTTACAAATACTTTTTCAATAAATGGGAAGACTATACAAGGAAAGGAAAGCGGCTGGAATATGGGCTTCTTTTGGTGGGACACAACAGCCATCAACATCTACAGAAGGGGCTACCACTTATGGTATCAGGAAGATGACAACCAATCATGCCAAAACTGGAGGGAGTAGCAAGGGACAGCCAGCACAGAGATTGTCAAACAGGAAACCTGTACGATTTGATAGCTAAACAGCAAAAAACACTTGAGATGCTAGGGAAAAAATGGACAAGCAGAATCAACTTCTAATGCAGAACAATAGGCTGCTTCACCGGTGCCTGGAGGCACTGTACCTCATACCGCAACAAATGTAGTGCTTCTGCAGACTTTATCTCTGCCTTTTCCCCTTACCTTTCTATATATGATATGCATATATTAGGAGGATATTTAGTAATAAGTTAAAATTAGGTTAAGTAGTGAATAAGTTGGATAAGTTAGTTGGTAAAAGGGGTTATTTTAAAACATAAAAATGAAAAACAATAAAAAATATATACAAATAAAAATGTTTAAACTATATATACTTGTTTAGTACTTGATGTATAATTACTATATGTTTAGGTCATAGTATATATAGTTGTTGTGAATGTTGAGATGTATATTAAAGGGGTGGGGGGCTGATGTTTATGATGAGATGTGTAAGGAAAAGATATATTGTTTACGATTTAGGTTATGTACAGTAGTTTATATATTAGAATATGTAGAGTAGTTTTGGGTAGTAGTAGTCAGGTATTTTGGAGTGTGTTTTCACTGATAAGGTGTATAGTATTTCAGTTTTATTTCGGAATGTTGCGGTGCTACGATCTAAATTGACAAATCACCTTTGGCAGACATTTTCGGGAAATTTAGTATACTGTATTTAGTATACTCTACACATATTGATGGCTTCAAGACTTTTCATGCACCTGCAGTTCCGTCCGTACAGGGAGACCCAAAGGTAGTCTTAGTATACATGTGTCAAACATGATGAATGTACTTAAAATTTCTTTAACGACTACGGAGACCTACCATCAAACTGTGACCATGTGCATGGACAACCGAAATTGTATTGCACTTATTAATTTTTATAATAATGTCCCGAACTAACAGGTGGTGTCTTGCCTTTTGCCCATCAACTGGAGATGTAATTTGTGGCTATTAGATGATGATAGGAGTACTTTCCCCCATTTTCCTCATTCAGTCTATGGGAACTTTTTAAACAAGATGTTATTTGCTTTTGATTTAGGTTTTGCTAACTTTTTATGTTCCCCACCAATCTCTTTCACTCAGACATTCAATTGGAGAGGCTTGAGTACAATTATTGATTTTGTTATAATACCAAACAGATATGTGTCTCGACTGTTAGGTTATAGAAGAAACCAGAATGTAATTTTCCTCTGAGTGTGATTCTATCTATCCCTTCCTATTAAGGTGCGTAAATCTCAACATAAATATGTTCATGTGGCCCAGAACATAGAGCTGGATTCAATAAATGGCTATTCCCTAAAGTGGGATAAGGAAGATCCTACCGAGCATACTTAGAAAGTTGTGGAAAATAGTTATAAATCCCTCGTAACTTGTCTGGACGAGGCCAAGCCACATGTTGGGATTTTGGAATCTTATGCGCAGATTACAGGGGAAATAAGGAATGCCCTGAAGGTGGTATCTAATAAAGCTCGTAGGAACAAAAAGTGGTGGTTTGACTCCAGATGTACAAAGGCTTATGCAAAGTGAAAACATGTGTTACATAAGCCAATAAGGAATAGAACTGAAATAATGTAATGCAGAAAGAAATATAATTGTGCTTTGAAACTTTGTAAAGGAGAATTAAAAGATAAAGCATGGGTCAACTTACATGAAGCTAGTCTGAACAGAGATAGCACAGCTTTTTGGTGCGCGGTGAAAGCTCCTTTCCTTACAGTTCATGATACTCCAACCATAGAGATTGCTATAGACGAAGGGCAATGGGTGGAGTATTTTTCTGAAATGTACAGACAAGAACGGGCAGTGGGGGGCATGGATCCCCATTCAGCCCCACAGGTAACATCCTTAACGGCACACTACCCCATAGCTCTAGCCTTCACCTTAGAGGAGGTAAAGCATGCAATAAAAGCAAATAAGGGAGGAAAGGCTCCGGACCCGACAGAGTACCAATACATCTTTCTAAATTCAGCCTAGAACTATAGGGTCCACTTTTAACGCAGGTTTTAGTGGCCTGCTGTACAACCGGATTCATAAAGACCTGGTCAAAATCCATTGTGGTCCCCATTTATAAACAAGCATTTACAATGCAACGGTCTCGCCTTTTGAAAAGTTAGAGCTATTGGCATTGTAAATGCCAACATTTTTATTTATGTTTTGTTTTTGAAAACAGATAAATAAATGGCATTGTCATTTACAATGCCAATAGCTTAATCTCTCGCAAATGCGAGAGCTATTGCATTGAAGTAGAGAGAAAAGAGGTGCAGATGAGGTAAAGAGATGAGGCTCATACAGAGGAAGAGCGAGGGAGAAGTAGAGAATGGTGAAATAGGGAGAGAGAGACAGAGGTAAGACAGGTGTATTAAACGAGCGAGACATTGGAAGCAGAGAGAGTGAACGGAAACAGTGAAGGGGATAGAAAGAGAGATGAAAGCAAAGGGAGTGATAGATGGAGCAGAAGAGGCAGAGAGAGCATTGTAGAGAGAAAGAAATAAAATAATGGGAAAACGTGAGGGAAAGAAGACATCAATGAATAGAGAGACATAGAAGGCCAATAGGTGAGGTAAGAGAGAGGCTAATGCAAGCAAACACTCAGGATGTGGTAAACCAATGTGTGCTTCACAAATTATAACACGAGTAGAAAACTCATGGCTGTGCAAACATCATGCTTGACTCAGACAGACTGCCTGTAGCAAGGGTAAGAAACAATGCAGCCACCCTGCATAGGCAATAATGCAGGTGAGCACCAAGCAAGATCAGCCGATATGCCACACCATGAAGGGTTTAAAAACACACTAACCATCCACTGCACATGAATATATCCATTTTTTGTACAACTAAACAATCTGTTGCACCTGGGCTCATAGATCAGAAGAGTGGACAGGACATCCCTTGCAGGTGAGCACAAGCATTCCCTGGCAGCGAACACATGCACTAGGAGCATGGACAAACCATTCCTAGCAGGCAAGCACCATAACAGTTCAACCTGAATGACATCACAGAAGATGTGCATTGAAGGCGAGGGGAACACTGCAGTGAGGGGCCAGAGAACATCTTCCAGGGCTGTGAACATTCTCAGCTTAAAAACGGAACTGCTGTGCACAGAGACTTTATTTGGGCTAGGTGTATAGGGCACACAGAACTCTTCGACCCTGCATCTCCAGCATGAGCACCGTGCAAAGAGGGTGAGTGTATGAATGATAGAAGTGGCAGAGACATATCAATCCATCAGGAGTTGGTAAAGCACAACTACGCACCGGTCAGGGTCTGAAGGCACTGGGTCACCCCCTCACATGAGCTAAATGACGGGTACAGACAGGCCATGCCAATGTTAATTGCGAGTTTGTGCATCATGTCTGGGGCTTGTGTGGATATGCACATACAGCATGTAACCGATGGATCAAAGTAAGATCGCCCACAAGGATGGGGATGAGAGCAAGCACAATGTAGGTAAAAAATCTTTATCTGAGCAGTTAAGTATAACCATTGGAATTCAGAAAATAGGTTAAGGAGGACGACAAATGTAAGTCAATTCATCAAGGCATTTGTCACAATTATAACACCAGAAAAGAGCTAGGATTATAAAGTCCTTGGCATCGAGGAAATAAATTCTTACACAGCTAAAAAATAAAAACACATACAACAACAATTGGTGCTTACCTCCTCTGAATCCGGCTTGGATATTCCTTCCCTGATTTTCATTGTAATATTCCAGATGAAAGATTTTCTTCTCGAATGTATGCGACTGTGCAGAGTTTGGGGGACAGACAAGGCACATACACACAGCCCCCAAGCGCAATTTTTGACAGAGGGAGACCGAGACAGAAACAGGCAAAAAAGGTTATGGTTACCCTCTCACTATGAAAACCGATGAGAGAATAGAATCCGCGTTCACCGCACTATCCCCTGTTGAAGATCAGTCCAGGAAGATAGAGACGAAAAGAAGCAAGGGAAACACGGCACAACTCCCTAGCTCCTAATAAGCAGCCCAGATACACACGGCAAGCAGACAGACAGACAGACATGAAAAGAGCCCTGAAAGCAGCGAATCTTAATCCAAAACCACCCTAAAAGTAACACAGTGACATACTGCACAGTGCGATCTGTAGACCCGGAATCTGATTTGGGAGTGAGGAAGCATGCTCAGTGATATTTTTGTTCGCAGCCCTCAGAGCCGGCTCATTACCAAGATGCTGTTTATATGCGCATGAGACATGAGACTGCCTGGGAAAGGTGGATGTAGTGAATACGGTGCAGCGTGTTCCACGTGCGAGGCACAATAAATTTAGCAGAGTGACAGAAACAGGCCTCAAGCCCAAAGGCAATTTGTAGTGGGTCCCCAAAAATTGACCCTGCCACCAAACACAGCACCTCCCCCGCTACCGGCCCACGCTCGCCACAACAGAAATGTAGTCTCCTATACCTCTGCCCCGGCCCCTATCCCCACTCCCACACATAAAATAATGCCTTTACCCCCGTATCCATGGGATCCCTTTTCTCTGACTCCCAAGTCGCAGGGATTTCTAAACTCTTTCTTCAGTGGTATGGTGCATCTTGCACATTATCAAGGGCTCTCTTCTTTCCCAATCCAGCGTCAATAGGTAATCCTGTTGTGTCTGTGTACTGACGAACAGATTTTATACTGGGATACACAGGACTGCAAGTCCCAGATAGCATCAGACTTGCCTGGTTGAGGTTCTGAAACATGCGCATGGGAAACAGAAGAACTCTTCTACGAACTCAGACTACCCGTCCCCAAGCTCCCACCAGAAAGCAGGACTTTCTCTCTCACTCACCTTTCCTTTTGTTGGCTTGAACGTCATTTGTACTGTCAGAAAGGGCCGGGAACAGAGATATCGCTAGCCCTCAGTTTCAGCTACCGTAAACAGCACTCCACGTCGCACAGAATGTATGTCAACTTGCCAGCCACGGAGCTTGAAGGGATAAGTAGTTCTAGCGGTCTCCTTCTGTCAGTGTCCGAGAAGGCAAGTAAAAAGCGGGAGTGTAATAAATAACACGCGTCCTGCAGAATTTCGGGGATCGGGACCTAATTACGCGGCTATTCTAGTCACAAAAATAGTAGAACACAATACATGCATTTAATTATAATAAACAAATCCGGTACAGTCAAAGTTTCTTGTTTTCTGAAACACATTGCGGCGCATAAATAAAACAATTATAGATGTTTTCTCTACTGAACAAGACAAAGCAGTTTGGGGAGCTTCTTATGCGCTGTGAGTTAAACCCCTAAAGAGGCATCGAAGCGCATTAGTGCTTTGCAATTATAGGGGAATTCATGCGGTCCGATGTTTTGGAATAGATTAGAGAGAGTTTCAGGAAAAAATGCAGGGGAAATTCATTTCCTGATTGATTCGGATTGAAGAAAAACATTGATTCAGCCTGCTCTTTCCTGCAAAATCGGTTGAAAAAATATACTTTCCTGAAGGAGCCTCCTCGGTCACCTGATGCAACAAAGAAGAACTCGGTGGGATTTAAAGGAACATTGGGCAAAAAGTCAAAACAGATAAGTTCGAAAAAAATGTGACTCCTCGTTGTAAAACGTCAATTATTATTTAACAGTTTTTATTTTATTTTAATTTACCTTAACAGTGGAGCACAGTGCCCAAGCATCAATCGGTAACAGGGTACTCGCCGTAAAGGAGGAGAGCCAAAGATATGCAAGAGAGTTGTACAAACTAGTGGAGGCGTGTCTGAGAAGCGGGCAAGGTCTGGCTGTCAGCAACACAGAAAAGGGACAAACAGGCAACTTCCAGGCACGCATGAGAATGAAGGCGGTCCTTTTGTGTAACGATCGTCATGAAAGTGGTGCATCTTGTCTTGTGCTCGCCGGTTTAGTTCTGCGTCAAAACTGAAATGAAGCACTTATATACCCAGGTATTGTAAATGTCCGTGTAATTTTCTAATTTTTGATTCTGTTGTTCAATGTAAATTTCAAGCAAAATTACAACATGTAGCAAATGCAACATGTTTTTGTTCTTGCTCATAAATTCACATTAATTGCATTAAACAGATAAACGTCGCAACGTTTGCTTTCTTACCGGTAGATCTGTATTGACTGGGCTTGGTATCTAGTTCTTCCAAGATGGTGGCTTTTGTAGCGTCCTTTCAGTTCCGATGTAAGCCAATCGGAAGGAGCACAAACGAAAGGGGTGTGTGAAAGGGGGTAGACGCCTCTCCAATGAGTGTGCAAACCTTATTTGCATATAGCCAAGGAGCATTTTGGGAATGTAGGAATTCGCTTAAAACGCGATATCTTAATACTAATTATGTGTATATACATTTATAGGACAATTTCTTTGTCCATAATTTCAACTCTGCCCAGAAATCATTCATATATATCTGATAAGTACTCACTCTAACATTACTAGTTTCCTAAACATGAACCATATATACAAAATTGGACTTCTCTACGTTCGACACCGAAGAGATAGAGGAGCACCGCGGCCCACGAGACAGAGAGCGGAGCATGGAGAGGCAGGTAGGGAAAGGACCCGGAGAGAGCCTTAGCGAGAGAGAGGACAGCAAACTTTAGAGGCAGTTGAAGGGCGTGCACATTCTCTTTGAAGAGAGAGGATGTGTGCGCGTTCACGAGGTCTAATCTCGGCAGGAAAAGCGAGTGGCACGGAAGCGCACGGCCCATTAGATGCAGTCAAGGCGCGCTCACGAGGTCAAATCTCCAAAGGAGAAGCTCGTGACAGCCTGACTACAGCAGAAAAAGCTCGTAACAGTCTGATGTCCACAATATTCCCAGAAAAGCGGCAACATAAGTTGTCTCGCATAGACAGCAAAAGCTTCGCTTTTGCTTTCGTCTAGGCGAGACCTAAAAAGGTGACAGTCAGAATCCAGCATGCTACCGCCCAATATCGTTGCTGGATGCCCTGGTGAAGGTGGCGGGATGAATAGCGCTCAACCGGCTCCAGGAATGGGCACAAGTCAACAATGGCTTATCAGATCTACAGTTTGGATTCCGTGAGGGCCTGGGCACAGTTGAACAAGGACTCAACCATATCATTTTACTGGGAAAGTACACACTGACAAAAAAGGGAAGATTGTACTTGGTTTTTGTGGACCTTACTGCAGCCTTTGACTGTGTAGTCCATGGGAAACTATGGGTTATTCTAGCCTAAATGGGTGGGGAAGTACCATTAATTCACTTTCTAAGGCAGCTGTACAATAATGCGAAAGCCAGGGTCCGGTTTCGGTCCAAGGTGGAATGTACTGCATTGTTCAGCGTGGAGAAGGGGGTCAGGCAGGGCTGTGTCCTGGCACCCTTTCGATTCACACTATATACCATTGGTTTGGAGCAAACCATGTTAGCGAAGAGCCGGGATCGGCCACAGATATACAATCATCCTCTGCCTGCCCTTCTCTTCGCGGACGATGCAGTACTAATGACCCAGACGCAGTTGGGTCTTCAACAGGCGCTCAATAATTATACTGAATATGTGGAAGACTTAGGCCTGACAGTAAACACTAAAAAGACCTTTATAATGAAATGCAGGAAAGGCAGCATGGTGTGTGGAGACATTTTTATTGACAGCAACAAGGGGGAAACCACCACTACATACCCCTACCTAGGCATTTTATTTGACCACATGGGATCTTTGTCCCAGGCTGTCAAGAATAGAAAACTACTCTTCATGAAAGTGATGGTGGCCCTGGCTAACTTTGCAAAGAAACTAGGAAGAAGACCCCATGCTGAGATGCTACACATTTACCAGGCTAAATGTGTTAGCTTAGCCATATATGATGCCGGAATATGGGGATATTGCGATGTAAAACCCATAGAGAAGGTTGAGAATGCCTTCTTAAGATTTCTACTGGCAGTTCCGTGTAGCACCTCAATATACACCTGCCATGCAGAACTGGGGATCCCATATATGTCAGATGTAATTAAAGCCCAACCGGTTCTTCTATAGGCATCGGATCTGGACTTCAACTAAACCCTCCCTTAATTGTGACATTTTAAAAGACAGCCTTAATTTTGATCGAGTTTCAGAGATTTGTTGGCTAAAATACATAAGAGATTTTATGACTGATCTGGGCCATTCAGAATACTATGGTGACGCTGCTTCAATGAGTTCTATTCTGAGAAAGGTTTTTAACCCCTTCACTGCAGCGGCTATTCTGCCGCAGTGCTAAGGGGGCGGGGCGGAAATGCGGCGGGCGCATGCTGGTGACGGAACCGCTCCGTCACCAGCGTCGGTTGCGCTGTGCTTATGACGGAGCGGTTCCGTCATGGCCCCGCCCCCTCAATAGAACGCTCAGCGCAGGTGCAGAATTCGCGCCGCGCAGGAGCGTCGGGCGGGCCATGACAGAACCGCTCCATCATCAGCACACCGCCACCGCAGCTAATGACGGAGCGGTTCCGTCATCAGCAGGGGAGGGGTTAACACCTTGCGTGCTCATGACGAGCTCAGCTCGTCATGAGGCATGGTGGCACTGTGCTCATGACGAGCTGAGCTCGTCATGACCGCTGCGGCGCTCCCACGCTGGGATAATTCCCCTGCTGTGCTGATCATTCTATAGAAACGGGCGTGGTCATGACAAGCTCAGCTCGTCATGAGCACAGCGCCACTGTGCAGCGTGACGAGCTAAGGTCATCACAAGCACCACGGCGCCTGCGCGGTACCCCTTCCCCCAGCACCGCGGGGGAATTAGCCCTGCGTCGAAGGGGGTAAAAAATATTGTATGGCACATTTGGAGGCAATTAGATTCGCTTAGGAGGCATCACTGCCATCGATACAATCTAAACAATTGCTACTAATTACCTCGGGCATGCAGCCTTACTTATTTAATACACCGAGTGGGTATGATAGATTTGTACTGATTCGGCTCAGACTTGGGGCCATGTGTAGGTAGCCCAATTGCGATCGCAAATGCAGAAATTCGCAGAATTTTTGCATTTGCAATTGCAATTTGGGCAGTGTGCTATGTAGCACACAAAAATCCACACAAAATAAGGAATCGCAAAATTTGCGATTCCTTATTTTGCGATGGCATTTAAGGAATTGCAAATTGCGATTCCTTAAATGCAATGTAGGAAGCACCCAAGTTGTGCCAATTGTGGCTTTGGGAATTGCAAAATACCACCAACTTCAGGTTGGTGGTAAATTGTGATTTCTTTGAAAAATGCACTCTGGCATTTTTCAAAGTGCCATATGGGTCACATACATGCCGTTACAGCATGTATGTGGGCCACATGTGCACACATGTTAATTTCAGGGGTGCAACAAGGTGTCCTATTGACACAACTAGTGGAGTGGTGTGGCTCGCTGGTTAGAGGCGGCAGACCCGGAAGCAGAGAACGGCCCAGGACTAGGGTTCAATTACCGACGCGGCAGAGTCGTGGACCAGGGTCAGTGGACTCGATAATTCTCGCCTCAGTGCCTACTCTAACCAGGGATCACACTAGGCAACTCTGGGCATTAGCTTGCCTCATCTCTACAACGGCCCCCCACATTCGCTGGGGATGCCTGGTTTCACCTTGGAGATTCCCAGTAGGGACCATCTCACAGGGATAGCCAGGACGGGTTCCCCAGCGGTCTACAGCGCCACAACGCCTCAGGGCAGCAGTGCGCTTTACAAGAACACATACATTACATTACATTACATTACATTACATTACAACCCGGAAATTGCATTCTCAATTTGCGATTCTCTAATTGAGAATCGCAAATTGAGAATGTCTTCCCATTCATTCCTACGGGCCTTCTAGCACATAGGAATGAATGGGAAGGTGTTCCTTATTTGCGAATCTCAATTTGAAATTTGCAAATAAGGAATAATTGGGATACGCAAATTTTTTTTGCTAATCTTACCTACATTTCGTTTTGCGATTCTCTAATTGCGATTCCCTAAAAATCGCAATTTGAGAATCGCAAAACAAAAATTACCTACATATGGCCCTTGGTATTTTCCATAGTTTATTCAGCTTCCCCACGATAAATGATTGGTTGGAAATATTAAGTAAATGTCTGTGTGACGAAGTGTCTTCACAATCGTCAATGGATTTTGTTTTATTTTGTAAATTTTATATTGCACAAACTAGAAGGTGAATCAAATCTATTTTAAATTTGTGGGGTTTAAGACAATGCTGGCCTGCATTCTTGCCAATACAAATGCTAGAAAGTGAATGTTTTTCAAGACCGATTGCACTATTCCTAAAAAGTACAATTAAGTGCAGAAAAGCTATTTGCACATGAAATCTCGCAATGTAAACAGATTCAAACAAAGTGTTAATGGATTTTATTATACTCTGCTCAATGGATTATTTGTTTTCTTAATCAAATTTAATCCTGCATTGTAATACATGTTCTGTTTTTTAAAATTGTGTGCTTTTATGGTTTTTTATCTGAAAATCGAATAACGCGTATTTGATTGATTGATATATAGAGTGTCTTTAAATACATTTTTTACTTCTTCAATTGAATGCTTGATATGTTTATGTTTGAACAAACAGATTGAGCATATAATTTTAGCGTAAGTAAGGTGTGTTACTTGTTGCAATTATACATTCCTGTTTGAGCAGTTATGTATCTACCAAACATGGGGGCAGATTAGGATAGCAGTTTTTCCGCATCCTCCGGGCCGGCGGAAGCCACCGCCGGCCCGGAGGATACGGAAAAACCTAAGCGGACCCACCAAAGACCCACTGCCACATTAGGATGGCTGGTGGGTCCTGGTTTCCGTCCGCAGCTTTTCCGCCATGGTTGGCTTACAACCGCGGTGTAAAAGCCCTAGTATGGTGGCAGTGTCTCTCAGACACCGCCAGCCATATTAGGATGCCCAAAAAGAAATGCTTTTCCACGGCGGGTTTTCCGCCGTGGAAAAGCATACGGAGCTTCACTGCGGGTTCCCGTTGCGGGCCCCCTGGGTGAAAGGGGAGTGGGGGTGTACATGGAGGGTAACTATGGTACCCCCCTGCATTTGTATGCAGTAATCGTCAGGCACCGCGCGGTGCCTGCCGCTTTCTGCATGCAAATACAATGTATGCATTTTTAACATTGCGGCGGGTGCAGCTTGAGGCCGCACCCGCCGCAATGTTAAAAATAGAGGATGTGACCGCCAGGGTGGCGGTCATATCCTAATTGGACAGGAGGGAACTCCGCAGGCCATGCGGAGGTTCCCTCCTCCTCGATGGTCGCGGATGGACTCAAGTCCGTCCGCGATCATAATGAGCCCCTTAATTTGTACATATGTGTATTTGAAGACACATACTCTGACATTGGACACATGAAAAAATTATGTAGACTGTTGCATTGTGTGACAGGTAGAGTAGATAAAATGTCATTACAATGTTAAAGAGGTAAAATATTTACATTTTAATGGCAGTGGTACACTGTAAGTTGAATAGTGCACAAATAAACATGCATTGTTGTATTTGCCAGTGGTGAGAATGTACTGAGAGTAACTTTGCTAGTTCTGAAAATATAGATTCATTATCTGACATATTTGGTATAAATATGACAATGTTTTTACCATTTATAGGACAAATCTGCCAACATGTCAAAAGAGGTAGAAGTAAATCCTGGAATTATAGCTGTTTAGTTTCCCACATTGTGAATGTCATGGCACATTGTGACTTAAAATGAAGTACGCTATTTCACAACAACAATAGTTTCTCAATGACTTTGGACATATTGTGAAGGGCCGTGCAGAATCCATTGAGTGTTCACAGGTAGCAATGTAAATTATGCTACACACCCTGCCAAATGAATGTCATGCTTTGAAATGATATAAGCAAATGATCTCTATCAACACATTTATGCAGTTCCTAAGACGGGGAGGGGGAAAATGCATATCAGGTCAGTATCAAAGGAAGGGAACGGAGCGACGGTTCCTTTAGGAACAAGGGCCGCCGCACACCCATGTGGGTGTCATGTTTCATCGTAGGGCTTGCTCCTCAACGGGCCAGTGTTGCAATACCATACTGGCACCCACAAGGGGGCTCCTAATTGGAATTTTTATTTTTAATCCTGGCAGCAGCCAAGTTTGAGGGTGGGTCAATAACAGGGAGGAACAGAGTGCACTTCAGTTTAAAGTGCGCATGTCAATTTGGCTGTCAGTCTTGCAATAGCCAGCCTGACAAGCACACTTTAAACACTCCAACCCAAGCTGTCTTAGACAGCTGGGTGGAGAGCAAGCACAGGCCCCCAAAGCCAGAAGGAGTGTCGAATCAGCACACGCCAGCCAAATTAGGTGCTTCTCCCATGCTTCCTCAGCAGCATGGGAGCAACATCTGGATTGGTAAAAGGGAGTTGCTGGCTGGAGATCTGAAAGTCTGTGCTGCAGAGATGAAGGGGTGTATGGAACACAAGGCAATAGGTAAGTAAATATATATATATTTTATTTTGATTTTACATTAGTTTAACTCACTGACAGGCACTGTGAGAAACCTGCAGTGCCTTCAGTTTCAACTCCAGAGCTCTTAATCTTGACCCATTATAAACACTGTTTAAAACAGACCACGATTGAGAGCTTTGTACCAAAGGGCACTGCTAGTTTTTATTAGTGCCTGTCAGTGTGTTATATTCACCTCACCTGTTTTATCTGTCACTGGCCGCTACTGATATCTAGTGCCACCTTCACAGGGCATATACTGCTTAATGTAATAATGTGCTCTCTTGGTCAGAATGTATTGTCTGAAAACTAAACAGCCCCTGGACAATACCAGATACTCATCCACTAATATTTCTTTCCCTGGAACATAGATCTCTGAGAAATGATCTACTAAATGGTCAATGACAGGCCATATTTTGAAGAGATGGTCACACCCAGGGTGATCTAGTGGCAAACCTCTAGCATTATCCACAAAATGCAGCATACGTTGCTGAAGCAAATACCAATCTCAATTCATAGTTGATGGAAATTTAGCAGTTCCCATCAAGGGACTAGTACACCACTGTAAAGATAGTGATGGCTTCCTTATCAATCCCAGCAGGAAAGTTTGACCCCAGAACTGCTTAATCTCAAGGTGATTTAGGGGAGTCAACCGGGTAGCTGGAGTGGGTCTTAAGTATAGCACTGTTGTCCCTCAAAAACGGTTCTGCATCCTAATTAGTTTGCTCAACAATATCACCCAAAACCACATCATCAATAGACAGTTGTAAGAAATGGATAGACAAAAGGTTCTCTGTATTGACCCTACAGCCTGAACCACCACTAAAGGCAGGCAAAACAGGCTGCACCATGTTAGGGGCAATCCAGAGTTCAGCATTCTAATGGGAAGCCTTCCAGCCCCTGACTGCAGTCCAACTTGCTCTTACCGTACTACCAGCATTTCACTGTCCTCCTCTAAAAGAGGCACTTCATCATCGCTGATAGTAGACTCATAATACTGATGATTTCTTTTGAACAGAAAATTCACTGCCAGAATCTTCAACGTGGTCCTCTGCCTCAGATGCAGACTCAGTCTCAGAGCCAATTTTAGGGGTGGATTAAAAAAGCAAACCTACAACCTGCTTTGTGGTCAGTTTGCAAGTAGCCATTATGCTTAATTATGAAACTAACATAATAACAAGACACCAATAAACAAAGCTGCGTCAAATTTGACGTCAATAAACTCAGTGGTATCAAAGAGTATAACTAACTATTGACATATCATGATCTGAAAAAAGTATCAGTACAATCTACACAATTAACTTGATACTCTAAAAAGATACCTCTCACTTGCCACAGTCATATAGACTGAGGCTCAACTGCACCTACTCTGCACAACAAAGCAAGCACCAAAGATATCCCATTGGAAAGGAAGGTCAAAAAAATACACACAAGATAACACAATAAAAGTCTGGCACAAATCCAAACGTGAATTTGAAAAACAAATTCACAAGCTAAATATGCAACAGTTATCACAACCGTTACAAAAAACACATTCAAGCAGGGCAATGATATTATTTTGAAGTAAACAATACAAAAATGTTTCCTTACCAAACACATGCAACTACAAAAACTGCAGATCTACCAGTGCCAAAACCACAAGCAGAAGTCGCCACCAAGGAAATCAAAACCTCTGCATTACAATAAATAGGAGAAATAAAACAGTTAACATTATAAAACACTATGAAGTCTGCCCCTGGGGAAAAATCAACATCACAAACATCTGATTTGCCACGAGGGGCCACAAAACAAATCAAGAAATTGCACCCCAAGGAGAGTGACTCATACCTCAGCCTTCAAGGGATTTTAGTGAACAAAAGAATTTTAAAATAACTTAGAGAATGAAATCGTGTGGGCTTAGTAATTTCAACCCACTAGTGCTGGTTATGCAACAACAGAAATTCCATGTATTCAAAAACTGTCACCTGTTAGTAATCATTGGAAGGAGAGAGCAAAGAGCGGGTGTATATAGACAAAAAGTATTTAATCTTTTTTGAATCAAGTTAAAATATTGGGTACAAGATGAGCAACAATAACGTAGAAGGGTAAATACATTAATTTACAGAGTCCTTACTACATCAATTGCTAAAGCTTTTCTACCTATCACAAAATTAATTGAGCATTCAATGGTAGATAAAGCCACAGTCGACGTTTCGGTCTCTATTCTTTCGTGTAGGAGACCATCCTCAGGACATGGATTTCATATCTTGAGTACCCTAAAAACGATAACAGATTAATAATTAAAAATACTGTTTCAACCCAGTAAGTGGATGATCTACTTGATATATATAACACCCAAAGAGCTCTCAACTACTAAAAGAAAAAGTTATTTTCAAAAATACCTATTGGCAGACATAAAAACATAACAGTTGTGAAATAACAAATTCAATTCATACTGTAAGCTTTTGAATTTCAGCTTTGGTTTGCACCATGAATGACATTTAAATAATACATTCTGTGAATAAAGTTGAACTAAAAAATCATATTCTTTAAAAAGTACTTGAATCTGATACAATGTATATCCTAGACAGTATCATTGCTGTCATCATCTGTATTGACATAAATATGTACGTTTTTCCCCAGAAAAATATTCGGGCTAACACCCAATGTTCTCGTTCTGTACTTATTTGAAGTATTGTCCTATAGAGATTCGCCAACCTATTACAGGGATATATTTCTCAAGTTGTTAATGAATAATCCATGAATAAAGGGAAAGCTGGCATCAAAATTACCCTTGTTTATAACATATTTTTATACCTTATTCATCTAAACACCCAGATCAAAGACTCGGTTGCCTAGCGCTGCCGTCGGTCGAGTGATTAACGTTTTTCAGTGAAGTACTCTGTGATAGGACAGTCAAACAAAACAAGTTTGGGTAATATTATATATCCATATCTTAAATTTAGGTGTTTTCTTATGAAACACTGAATCCTTGTTTTTTACCTTATGGGAGCCAGCAGGTGTCCCGGGTAGGTAGAATGATTTGCACCGCAGAGACTCGAAGTTACCGTGGAGAAGCCTGTATTTGTTAATGATACAAATGCGATACACGTTGTGGTGAGCTGATAGTGTCAGAAATTTACCCATGTGATTTTAAACTACAGGCATGAGATTTGCCATTAGTTTGCTCATAAGCCCATATATTTAGAATTCTGGGCTTGAAGATTAACGTTTTGACTGAACATTCATTTTTGTTTGTATTGCTAACCAACAAACTGACTGGTCAGGGCCAGAGAACGGATACTGTGTACTGATACATTTGGAGCCGATATTGTATTATCAAATTCACCAGTACATTCTGAATGACAAAACTCTAGTTAACTAAGGTTGTCAGATTTTTTAGGACATTGTGACGCTAAGGGTAAATGATAGCTGAATAGTCACTGAATACCTGTCTATTCATTCGCTTCCAGAGGCCACAGATTTAGAAACGGTCCCCGTTGTTTGTTAGAGGGTTACCTAATTACGGTACAGAAAAGGAGGAGATCAATTTAAACCCTTATACCGTCTAACGTGGTTAACACTCGGTTAGATGCATTGATGTATAGATTGACTCATAGCTTTTGGTGACAATACATATTGGGTCTAGTTTGACTATCTATTCTATACATTCTATCCATGGTTTTTGGGTCATTCACAGATTTACTAGCACTAGTAAACATGGGAATGTGTCAAATCAGTACACCTTCGCAGGGGAGGTGTAAGAAGGGGAAATTTGTTTATTACTCTGAATTTTTGCCTCTTTCTACGTGTGCTACATTCTGCAGCCCACATAGAAGAAGATGAAAAAGTCTCAGAGGATTGTACAGGAAGGTACTCCTTACTGTACAATAACAATACTGGCTATAACGAGGTATCCTTACACCATGGTGTAAGGGTACCTGCTTTGGTGCTTGGCTGCCACAAATGCACCAGCGCAGATGGAAAACAGGAATACGCTATATCTTAGTACGTACATATGGTGCATTCCCGCCTTTTCCATTGCATTCGGCAGAGTGCAGCATGTTGTCTTTCTGTGTTGTGTTGCGCCAAATTTTAGTAAATCTGCCTCTCACTTTCTAAGTGCTCACCTCTCCAGGTTGGCTTGCTGGCCTACTTTACTTTAAAAAAACAAAATTATTATTATTTTTTTTGTCCTCCTACATGCCACCAGACCAAGTAAACTCTAGATGGGGGTCCCTCTGCGCCATCTACACAAACAGATTCGATAGCCACCGAGGAGGTCTGTGCCTGGCTAACAGAGTTCGCCCAGAGGTAAGGTTGTCTCCTGCTCCTACTGCCGTTCCCCTGACTAGACAGAACGCAGGTTACTAGGGAGGACCGGACAACAATCCTTTGGCATAATCATAGGAACAGTATTAGTTCTTCCTCCCAAGTCTCTAGGGCTGCCCAGACCTTTTAAATACTCGATTCTTCACAGGACATATCAGACTGACTAGTCATAATGATGTTTTTTAGGCAATCAGCAAATGTAGGAGGAGCCTCCGATTTCCATGCCCTACATATTTCCCTCCTGGCAATGACTATTACATTGAACAAAAATTTTGAAGCAGGGGTGCTCATACAATAGTCCGACAGAAGACCGAAAAAAACGAATCTAGAACTGACTTCTATTGGCCTTAATAGGACCTCCTCCAGAAAACCGCATAGATCAGCCCAGTCAGGAACAATCTTCGGGCAGCCCATAAACATATGTTGATCATCTGTAGCCTGATGTCCGCATCTAGGGCAGTAGTATAACCTTGTGGTCACCTTAGATAGTTTACCTGGAGACCAATATACTCTATTCGCAGTGTACAAATGGTTCCTCCTAAGATTCGCCGGCTTAACCACTGTCTGAGACATAATGAAGTAGTCACATCAAATTTTCCGTACCTCCTCTCGGTTTTCTGTAAGAGCATTACCCCAGAGATTCTCCAGCTTAAGGTCCAAACAGTCCCCTGCTCCTGTGAAGGCCTTATACCAAAATAAAACCTCACGTTTTCATATTCCCTCTCTGGAAATAAAATCAAGAGGCGTACTATCTTCTTCATTACCCCAGTTGGTGGTAATTTGCGATTTCTTAGTGTAAATTCGCAAACCCTGAATGCTTCATACACAGTATTTAAGGAATCGCAATTTGCGATTCCTTAAATGCTGATGCAAAAATGATGCGATTTCAATGATACATCACATTTTCCGATTTTTTTGTCGCAAACGCTGCTATTTTCCGAATCGCAGCGTTTGAGACAAATAAAACGTTTGATACATCTGCCCCCATGTGAGGAAGAATCTAATTTAATGGCTAATATTCTAAAATTCTTAAAATGGAAGGCATGACAGTATGCAAGTAAATTGGGTAAGGCCAGACCACCGATCTTCAACCCCCTCCTTAATTTCTTCCAGGCTATTCTGGGTGGTTTTTGTTGCCCATATAATGCTACCAATCTTCCCTTGAAGACTGGCAATATCTTTAGAGTTAAAGGGTAGTGGAATTGTATTGAACAGAAAGGTTATCTTAGGTAAAATCGGTATTTTCACGAGATTAACTCTCCCATAAATATTCAGTGGCAGACACCCCATCTCAAAAATAACTTACAAACTTCCTTAAATACCTTCTGCCAACTGATTTTAGGTATATCTATCAATTTCTTAGTTAAATATATCCCAAGATATCTCATCTGTTCTTTGGCTCCCTGTAAAGTTCCTACACTATTCCACCCCATTATATCAGTTTTTTCTTTGTTAATCTTATAACCAGAGATTTTACCTCAGCCAATTCGAATAACTGTGGAATTGAATCAATAGGATTTGAGGTATACAAAAGGAGGTCGTCTGCGTATAGAGTGGTTTTAAGCTCCAAATCCGCAATTTTAAAAGGTGTAATGCTATGATCCATTCTAAGTGCGCAAACAAAAGGTTAAATATATACATTAACCAATAGGTGGGACAGGGGACAGCCCTGCCTGGTGCCTCTAAAAATACTAAACTACCCTGTTAGGGCACCATTGATTAGGACTTTTGCCCTAGGGTTCAAATAGAGAGATTTACCTGCTCTTATAAAGTTTAGTGGGAACCAAACTTATTCATGGTCTTTTAGAGATATTCCCAATTCACCTGATCAAATGCCTTAGCGGCATCGATTGCAACGATGGTAAGTGCCAACTTTTTTTCCTCCACGAAGTAATGGCACCGATAACCTGGAAAGTAAGCTCATTGAGATGTCTCCCTGGTATAAACCCCCTCTGATCGGGGTGTATAATTGTTTTAATTATCTTGGGCATCCTAGTGGCCAAAATCCGCAAGAAAATCTTCAAATCCGAGTTTAATAGTGAAATCGGTCTATACGATTCGATTTTTTGAGGATCTTTGTTTTGCTTATGGATTAGTGATACCGTCGCTTCTGACCATGATGGAGGGATACATTCACCTTGTACGAATATTTTATTAAAAAGTATTTTTAATACCGGCACCACCTTCTCTAGAAGGCCTAGATAGACTTCAATTGGTAAACCATCGGGCCGGCAGCTTTGCCCCGACTCATTTTCCTCAATTGGTCTTTAATCTCCCCCTCCGAAATGCCGGTAGCTAAATATACCTTGTCAGATTCAGACAGTTGGGGTAGATCTCTAAGGTCTAGCCAGGCCCTAACTTCGTCTGATCCATGCGTAATATCCACTTGATATAGACTCTGCATAAATGACCTTGCCTCCTCTCTTATTTTAACATCTTACCAATTGCACCGGGAAACCCTTTGTAGGTAGCTGATGCGCACAATAAATGTAATAATAATAATAATATTAATAATAATGATAATAATAATAATAATAATAATAATAATAATGTTATCATCCTCTAATAACAACGCCTCTGGCCCTGTTTGTATCAAGCTCTTGATGTTATTTCTCACCCTTTCGGTTCTTGATTTCCACGCCAGGAGGGAGCTGCATTTTTCGCCATAGGCGGGGTTCTTTAATTTGCTGGTTTCCCACCTGTCCTTCAAGATCTTATCTGTTCTTGCATTAAAATCAGCCTGTAAACTGACCAACTCTTTCTCCAACTGGGGAATAAGTTCGCTAGCTGTCAAAGCAGCTTCTTGCAGCTCCAGTTCTTTCTTGATTATTTTCTTGAGGGCCTCTATTTCTCTTTCTTTACTAGTATTCCTCTTATAGATCGTTAAGGAACTCAATATCCCCCTCAGATATGCTTTAAAAGCCTCCCAGACTGTCTGCTCAGTGGAGGAGCCAATGTTGAAGCTAAAAAAATCCCCTATTCTATCGTTCAATTCCAGCATCACCCTCTCGTCCAATAGCAAAGTCCTTTCTAGGGTCCACCTTTTCTCTGTGGTCCTAGGGCCAGGATTAAGGACTAGCTCCACTGCAGAGTGGTCTGAAATAATCACAAGAATATAGCTGATGGATCCTATATCTGAGAACAAACCCTGATCCACCAAGAAGTAGTCTATCCTAGAGTATTGCTTATACTTCTTACTATAGAACGAAAATTCTCTAGCGGTTTCGTGTTTTGCTCTCCAAATATCAAGCAAATCAAACTCCTTCGTAACGTTCCTCAATACGGAAAGTATTCTAGTTGGGGCACCATATTTAACTTTAGAGGTCCAGTCCAGTTGTTTATCAAAGACTAGATTGAAATCCAACCTAGTATAACTGGGGCAGATGTATGTAACAGGCTAGTCTGAAGTTTCAAGAGAGGCCCGAGTTGTCCTCGTGGGGCCCATAATATACGGCACAGGTGATCCGTGAGCCTCCCATGGACAAAGTTGCCACCAACCATCTCCCAGTCTGATCTGTGTCCCATTTCTCCACCTTGATCCCCTTATTAACTCTTACCACTATTGCTACCCCTCTTGTGCATCCTCTTTGTTTAGAACATAGCACTTCCTGCACCCAGCCTAGTTTACTAAAGGCTTGTTTACAATCCATGGCTTCCAGGTGTGTTTCTTGCAATGAGTGAATATGTGCTTCACTATTTTTCAAAAACTCACAAACCCCAAGTAACTTCCTGCCTCCTCCTAGTCCGTTCACATTCCAGGAGAGGAATTTTATCTTAATTTACCTAATCATAGCCTACCCTTACGAAGCACCCATCTAGAGCTAAAAAACAACCTTCTTTAATCTTCCATGAGGACAAATTTTCCAATTTTCCCCCCCCTACTCCTCCCCCTGCCCCCTCCCCCCACCCTATCCCTGAGGAACCCACCCTTGATGCTTGGCGTTGAACCGCCTTTTAGGAACCCTCCCTAAGGCAGAACAGCATCTTATTTTACAACAATAAAGGAGAAACCCAATCCAACTTCTGCCCAATCAAACCTTACTTTATATGTTTTTATGTGTTTTACCAGTTTTATTCTTATTCTTATTTTTTCTTATTTTTGTAATTTTTATTATTTATTTTTTTCCACATTTTTCCCCCCCTTCCCTATTGTGCTTTTTCCCTCCTTCAATGTATTCTCCTTTCCTTTTGTGTATTTTATGTATATTTCTTTTCCTTTCCTCCCCCCTTACTTTTCCTCATCCCTACCTCCCCATCTTCCTCTTCCTCCAGTACCGGACCCTACCGCCTTACATCCCCCTCACCCCCTCATCTGGGACAGGAGGTCATTAACATCCTCAGGCTGACTACAGTTATAAATCTTATTCTTCCGCATTATTTTTAATAATGCAGGGAACTTCATTTGGACCTGCGCCCCTAGTGTTCTTAATTCATGCATTCTGGAACCTAGCTCCCACTGCCTTTGCGCTGTCCTCCCCCCAATATCTGAACTAATTTGATAGGGGGTGGCCTGATAATGAAGAGTAGACTGTGTTAAACACCTCCCTAAAATTAGCTCCTTAATACTGTAGGTCTGGAAATTAACAAACATTTTCCGGGGGCTTTTCTGTCCGGATGCAGCCTAAAAGCGTCTCTATGCACTCTTTGTATTTCTGCCTCTAAGTCAATATCCGGTCGATCTTTTAGAACACCTTCTCTCAGCAGCTTACATACGAACCCCTTTATGTCCTCCAGCTCGGCCCCCTCCGGTATCTTCAAGATCCTAAGATTATTCCTGCGAGCCTGCATCTCCAGCCTATCTATATCCATCTGTAGGGAATAATGCTGAGTTTTTAAGGCGTCTATGTCTTTAAAGCTGCCTTGAACAGTTTCTGATAGTGAGGAAACTTTAAGTTCGAGTGATCCGGTACGTGAGCATATATCGTCCAGCTTCAATTCAAGGGCATCAAACCTATCATGAATACCCTTCTGATTGCTTTCAGATATCTCAAATTTGGACAGAAGGTCCCCTTTGAATGCATACAGCAGGGAACCTAAGCTATCCCTATCCTTAATAACCTCTCCTGCTGTCTGCAAAGAACTGTCCGTGGAGGATTCCTCCCCTGCCAATTCCTGTGAGGGCTGAAGAACAAGGGGGGGTAAAGGGCTCCCTGGGCAAGGAGGGGTGATTATAAGATCACTCACGGTGGTACTGATACTGTTACTGGAATCACCAGTGTGGCTGGAGAGACCCCCATGATTGGGCACCAGAGGATTCGTGGTACTGTCCCAAGCCGCCTCATTTGGACTCCCCTCCATGTCTGTTATACTTTCCAAAAGTGAAAAGTGATTTTCAAGATTGTGGGGATGAAAGTACGTCCGTTGTCCGTACTGAACTTGCAACCTGTTCCATAATTTTAAAGTATGTTTTGAGGGACGGGGTATTCTTCTGAGAGGGACCAGTAACCTTAGGACCCTTTGGTTTATTAATGTCGCCGGATTTTGACGATTTCTTTTTTGAGGAGTTAATGGGGTCACTCCTACCCCCTCCGAGTGATCCAGATTCCCTTTAGTCTGCAGCTCTTGTTGGGACCTTAACTGGTACCTGTTTCTCCTAAGGGGAGGTGACCCCTTCTGATGACCCCGCGTGGAAGGCTCAGCACCCCCTTTACCGCCACTCTCCTTTGACTCCAGCTGCTGGCTGGGCCTCCTCTCTCCTTCAGATCCACTTTGTGAGGTTGCCCCCCCGCTGCCTCCCTGCTCCTTGAGGGAATAACTGAATGGCAAGGGATAAAACCTGATCCATGCAGTCCAGTTTCCGCTCCCCCCCGCCTGAAACCACCTTCCAGGTCCAAATTCGATTTCGTCAAACAATGCACCACCGTGGGGCACGCTGGAGAAACAGCCTCTGCTCTTTTAGGTAGTCTCTGCACTCCGGTCCCCAAAATCTTCTTTTCGCGAGGGTAGCCCGGGTCCGATTCCAAAGCCGGGACCTACGCTCTCCAAGTCCTACAAGCAGCGCGGACCCGGCCTCCCACTCTACTTGCTCCACCTCTCTGCCCATCCGAGTCTTCTCAGCGCTTCCTCCTGGGTCCTATTGCCTCTAGCGTGACCCCGGGCAACCGGCAAACCAAGGGGAAAAGAAAAGAAGAAAAATACAACCACTTAGCCCTCCGTAATACACCAACTGCAAACAAACGAATCCCCGTTCTCACCAGGTAAGTTTTCAGAGGTTTAAAGGCATAATTCCACTCCGTCTCTCCTCATATCCCTGCTGAACGCGCTGTGCTGCCTACCGAGTTCCTGCAACGGGCATCAGCCTGCCGCCAAGTTCCTCCCACTTGATTGCAAGTCACCTCTGGCCTACTTTACTTGACAATTTGGTGCCTAAGCCTTAAGTTTGTGTGAAGGCAGATTTGTGTGCTTTACAGATAACCTGGTGGCATGAAGATAAGTTACCCAAAAACATACACACCTGTCCTTTGTGTTGCATTACACCTCTACATGTACACAGATTTTAATTCTTGATGGTAATTCTACAGTTAGTTAAAGGAAATTCTGCATGGCATGCACTGTATTATTAGGTGGCAATAATTATTTCACTTACACAGTTGTCATGTATGTGCTTACAAGTAAGGGTTATTTGACTATGGTCCATATTCATGAAGCCTTTGTGTTGTCCTTGTGTCATGCAAGGTGACACAAGGGCAACGCAAAGGCTTCAGTAATATTTACAAAGCCACGCAAGTGCTGATTTGCGTGGCCTTGCGAGGCTTTGTAAAGAAATGTAAGGCAAGGCAGCTGCCTGTGTTGAGTTAAGTTGCATGTTAACTTGTAAGGCGTTTCATGGGTGGAACAAGGGAATTCCCATGCATCCACCAATGGATTTTGCCGTATTCCCAAATTTACAAAGACATGTTAACCTGGGAATGCGTCATAATGCTGCGCCTTCTCAAGACAGGCATAACAAGGAGATATATCTTGATTTGACCTTTTTATATCCTCTTTCCACATGTGCTGCGTTCTGCAGCACACATAGATAGAGGAATATGCCTCTAAAGATTGTTTTGTGCAGGAAGGTGTACCTTCCTGCACAAACACAAACACAATCTTGCTATCTTGCAATCTTGCGATTAACGCAGGCACCCTTGCACAGTGCCCCAGCACAAGGAGAGAGCAGAAATGCTCTATATCTTTGAAATATGAAGAATGTTCTCCCTCTCCCTTTCTCGTAACGAAGTGCAGCAACTTTGCTTTCTGACCTGTGTTGCGTGCAAGTTTAGTAAATGTGTCCCTATGTTTGTAAATTATCATATTGGCAATTTAAACATATATATCACATGCATTAGGTTATCACTCACCCTGTTTGTCTTGTTGGTCCTTTATGTCAGCATTGTCCTGGCCCTCGGCTCCAGCAACCAACTCAGTTGTGAAAGGGCGGGGCCCATAAGTTCTCGACCTGTTCTAGAATCACAATCCAATCGTTCTTTTTAGCAGCACGTAAGCATAAAGGGGAGAAAATTGTTATTAATGCCAATCAATTCAACAGGAATTTCTCTGGACACATAGTAACCACAGACAACTATGTAAGATTAGTTAATTTATTACAAAGCCAAAAATATCAGAACATTAAGACATCTCAAAATGAGAGTGTAAAAATACATGGGTATCAGCATAAAGATAAATCTGCGAATAAAGTTGAGGCAGTGCAACATGCATAAAACAATTAGCTAAAGGAATAAGATGCAGAGGATCAGAAAGCACAAGTCCAAATTTCCCTGCATAGAGGGTTGATGAAATAAAGCCTCAATCTATCCCTACACTAACACTAACATGACATCCCTACTTAAGCATTCTCAGGAAAAGGAATAAAGGGTGTCAGTATCTGGAGTCTTCCTAAGAAGTCTCCCCACCGCCTATGGGTCGGATAGCATAAAGCTATTGAGACAGAGCTTTATCTAAGATGCTCTTTCTCTGAAGGCAGAGAAGAACTGGGCCCTTTCCCTACCCTAACATCGCATTATTACAGGTATTTTTCCCAGGAGTCCTTGCAGGTCATGCCATCCACTCTGAACATGATCTCATAGGTAATTTTCCATGGGATAGCGATGTTCCTGAACTGCAGCATGTTGACCTTGATTCCCAGGCCTTCTCCGGTGTGAAAACACAACAATTTCCCCTATCAGCTCGCGCTTGCAATGTATCTCCTTCTCTCCTTAACTCACTAATAAAAAAAAGACATAATTCTAGCTTACAAGGGCGCTTCTTCCACCTGCAACACAAAACATGAGAAAGAAAGAAATCCACAGCACACATGAAATTCAAACTGTTAAGTCTAAAGCGAGAGCCTTCAGGGAAATTACATTCCAGGCCTACATGATTCAGCTAACATAAGAGAATGGCATATGAGCTTTATGGAATTGCATAAGAAATTACGACATGTTCAGTTAATATTCCTATCTGCACGTAAAATGACACATTAATAAACACGTTCAATCGATGAAAGATTGTCAGTTGCACAGAACGAGTTCTTCTTCTTAATGTATTCTAATAATTGCATTTACTTTCTGTGTTAATTCTTCAACTTACTATTCAATGGCCTAAATACCTCACGTTTCACGTTCTTACATTTCAAAATTGTAACACTCTTTTACAATCAGGAATGTTGTCTTTTAGGTTATAAAAGAAGTAGGTTTATTAGGTTCAGATCAGGTTACAAGTAAATAGGTAAATCCCAACCAGGAGCAGCATCCTGCTGCTCAGCCCTTATCACTTGAATTATCTCACTCATCCAAGCACAATCACTCTTAGAATTCCAACCATCCAATGACCTCATTCGCTGGCTGAGCACCAGGGACTTGGAACTCTGGGAAGGATGCATAGTAACTAAGACAAGCCACAACACATATCCTCCCTCTGTTGCAGAAACAATACAAAATTCAAATAAAACAACTGAGTCCCATAAATATTACTTCAATCAATCATTTCATTTGTAAAGCGCACTACATACCCGTGAGGGTCTCAAGGCGCTGGGGGGCGGGACGCTACTGATCGAACAGCCAGGTCTTGAGTATCCTCCTAAAGGTCAGCAGGTCTTGAGTTTGTCGTAGGCTCAGTGGGAGGGTGTTCCATGTCTTGGTGGCTAGGTGAGAGAAGGATCTCCCACCGGTGGTTGTTCTTCGGATGTGCGGGACGGTGGCGAGTGAGAGGTTGGCGTAGCGTAGCTGGCAGTTGGGGATGTAGAAGGAGAGCCGTCTGTTGAGGTAGGCTGGGCCGGTCTTGTGGAGTGCCTTGTGTGCGTGTGTGAGGAGCTTAAAGGATATCCTCTTGTTGACGGGGAGCCAGTGCTTGTTTCTCAGATGGGGGTAATGTGGCCGTGGCGTGGTACGTCGAGGATCAGTCATGCCCAGGGGCTTTGGATGCGTTGTAGTCATTTGATGAGCTTGGTCGGGTCTCCCGCGTAAACGGCGTTTCCGTAGTTGAGTCTGCTGCTGACGAGGGCCTGGGGACTGTCTTTCTTGTATCTGTTGGGATCCATCTGTAGATCTTGCGAATCATGCGGAGGGTGTTGAAGCAGGAGGAGGAGACAGCGTTGAATTGCTCGATGTTGGAGCTGGTGTTGGTGAGTTCCTTCACAATGTTGAAGAGCTCCTTGCTATTGTATGCATTGTTGTCGAGGCCGTCTTTGAAGGAGGTCCTCTTGGTCGCCCTGATGTGGTGGTGGTGGTTGCGGATGGCATCCTTGTGTGCTGCGTGGCTGTCCGGAGTTTGTTCACTGTGCCATTTCTTCTCTAGTTTCCGGCAGGCTTGCTGGGAGGCTAGGAGTTCCGGGGTGAACCAGCTGGCCCTCTTGCTGGTGTCTCTGTGTAGGGGTTTCTTCCGCGGGCGAGGGTGTTGGCGCAGTCCTCGATACAGTGTGTGAGGCTGTGGGCAGCGTTGTTGGTGTTGGAGGGTATGGTGGGTGGGCTGAGAGCGAGGTGTAGTTGGTCTTCAGTGATTTTGCTCTAGCACTGGTGGGGAATCGTTGGGTGCAGTGGTGTGTTGTAGGTTTCTGGAAGGCAAAGTGGATGCAGCGGTGGTCGGTCCAGTGGAGTTTGGTGGTCTGGCTGACGGAGACGTGCAGGTTTGAGGAGAAGATGGGGTCGAGCGTGTGGCCAGCAGAGTGGGTGGGCGTTGTGACGAGTTGCTTCAGTCCGAGGTTGGCGAGGTTATCGATCAGGGTTGTGGAGTTGTTGTCGTTGCTGTTCTCAAGGTGAAAGTTCATGTCTCTGGTGAGGATATAGTCTATGGAGGTTAGGGCGTGCGTGCTGATCAAGTCGGCGATGGAGTTGCTGAACTGGGGGCGGGGTCTGGGGGGGGTCAGTAGACAAGGGTGCCTCTGAGGGTGGAGTTAGGGTCTGTGTGGATCTGAAAATGCATGTGTTCAGTGGTGCTGAGCGCGTCGTCGGTGCTAGTCGAGACCCTGATGCTGTTCTTGTGGATGATGGCGACTCCTCCTCCCACTCCGTTAGTGCGGTCTCTGCGATTAACATCAAAGCAAAAGGACAAGAGATGACACAATAAGATAAAACAGTCCTATTAGCATTAGAATACAAAATTAATCGCATCATGCAATCTTCAGTAGAACATAGGAAACTAGCAACACCCTAAGTCATTCACCTCACAACATCAAGGTGCAACAGACCTGCTCCAGTTACACACCCTTAACCACTCAGGAGGGACAACACTAACATAAGGGAGCAATGCACATACCCCTACTTCCTTAACCACTCGGGAAGGACAACACAAACAATATCAAACAGTGTCTCTAAATACCTACAGCATGACCAAGTACTTCACACCCTCTATTGCATCCATTCTCACTGCAGGACCAGGGTCGCCAATCCCTCTACTGCAGTTGCACAGCATATAGAGGACCAGGGACCACATACCATCTACTGCACTTACACAACTCACAGAAAGACCAGCGACTTAATTTCCTCTACTGCATCAACTCCACTTATAGCAGGACCAGGGACAACAAACCCTCTACTACAATTACACAACTTACAGCAGGACCAGGGACTTCATAAACTCTTCTGCATTTACTTAACTAATGGCAGCACCAGGGACCACATACCCCCTACTGCACTTGCACAACTCACTGCAGGACCAGATCTCACCTCAGGATCTCCACAAAGGGTATCTTTCAACCCATACCATTCCCACTCACACAAGGAACCTTCTTCATGTTCCCACTCTCTGCAGGGAATCTCAGCAAAGGGTATCTTCCAACCCAACGTCACAAAGGCTGCCATATCATTCCATAATATACAACCATACATCAGCACCATCATATACAGAAAATTGGACTTAGTAGGAATTATACAGTTTAACATCAACCATTTCTGGAAAAAGCTCAAATCACTACACCAGTGAGCGACTTCTCACTCGAAAGAATAACACATCCTGCCTCCAGTCTGCAGCGTAAATTGGGCTCTGCAATGCCATGTCTCTAAAAGTTAATGGGACAGTTAACTCCCTCCACTTACAGACTGGGACAGTTAACTCCCTCCACTGAAAGCCTCACATGTCACTTCAGCTTGGGGTTATTCCCCCACACAGCTGACAGAGTACCTGAACACAAGGACACCTATTACTTTGCTACGCTAACTGCCATGGTTTCCTATGACGTGGAGCATTACAACAAAGGGCCTGCTGTAATCTGTGTAAGATCTTTGCACTCCATGGTTTCTTCTGACACTGTGCGCCATAACCAAATGCCTCCTGTGCTCTTATAGTCAGCATTCTAGTTTCCCAAGGTTGAGAGAAATAGATTAATAATAACTTGGGAAAAATCAAAAAGCTAATCACCAAAATTCCTACACTGTCCTAACCCTCAAGGAAGTCCATGCAATCCTTCCCAAAGATGCCTGTTGGTGCGCCGTTTTGCATCAATATCGTCGCAAAGTAGGTCTTTCTTCCCTTACTGACATCAGCTACAGGGTACATGCTTTCCTCTGCGCCAGGAATTCCAAGAATGAGTGTCTGAAATACACTACACGGATGTCACCTAGTAGAATTTCACAGCAAGGGCACCTCACATATGGCAGTAACGGTGGGTTTTTATATTCAAACAACAGCACTTCATAAATATGCAATTTTAAAGTGCGCAATGTACTCACAGCTGGTTGTCGGTAAAATACAGTAAAAGTAATTTAACACCCACACTGCAATGAAGTTCCTCTTACCATAAAAAGTTGATTACTCAGCCGGCCTGCTTGCACCTCTTGCTGCCTTATATGTTTTCCCCACAAAGTCAGAACCATCATGCGTCTTGCCGAATTTCTTGCATGACCACTGATAACTGCCATATCAGGAGCAGCTTCAGTTCCAATCAGCTGTATGTCTGAACCAGTATCCCTGGAGTGCAGGCTGTTAGGTGTAAATAGACACTGGTGGGGCTAGCAGGCACAATTGTTCCTTACAGGCTTCAAACTCTTTTTCTTTGTAATCCTCTAGTTTCTTCTTAGCTTCTTTGATTTCTTCTTAATTTCTTGTTCCTTGTGAATAGTTTTTTTCCGCTCGCCGCCAGTGTTACCATCAAGGATACTGTCTTTTAGGTTATAAAAGATGTAGGTTTATTAAGTTCAAATCAGATCACAAGTAAATCAGGAAAAGCCCCACCAGGAGCAGAATCCTGCTGCTCAGCCTTTCTCACTTCAACTGTCCCACGAGTCGTGAGCAAGGGAAGCTGTTCCCGAAACGCGTTGAGTGTGCTGTGAATAAAACACCAGTTGTTTGAACCAAGTTGTTGGCCTGGATGTCGTTCTTTGAACAAGGTTTGAACGATTTTGTTGGAATATATATATATATATATATATATATATATATATATATATATATATATATATATATATATATATATATATATATATATATATATATATATATATATATTAGTTGGAGGATACGCACAATTTTTTATGATCCACATTTACCCATGTTCCCATTCATATTGTTGTCTTCAGAAAATTAAGTGCAATAACCTTTGATGTTACATAAACCTTTCCTCCATTGTATCCACATTTTTACATCTTGGGATTTATGTATTTATATATTTGTGTAATTTTTGTGCTTTTATACTCTATTTATTAGCGGATTTGCACATGGCATGTTTGCACTATGGCTAGAGTAGGGGAGTAAACTTTTGCACTGATTTTTTTCGACTTGCAATTTGCAAGTTTTTGTTTCTGACATATTTTTCAGGGACAGGCACCTTGTCCCAGGTGCCTATCCTTGCGGCTACAGATACTTACTACCCCTCTCCCTCCTTTGAAAAGCAGTGGTTCATTGGAATGCATGAAATAATTTTTTAAGCTTAGAAAAATTAATTGTTGTCTAAGCCTTGTTTCCGTTAATAGTTCCACTTGCTTTTCATTTTTATTATTATTTTTATTCATCACTACATGCACTTTTAAACTGTGTTTGAGGTTACTGAGATATCAGAACAGAATTTTCCTAAATGGAATGCAATCTATATGTTTATAATTATTGGATACAGTTGATACTCATTGCACAGTTAGCACTTTATAGCACTATGTTGCACCAATTTTTTCCACTCGCACTTTTTGCACAGTTTTGCACATTGACCATTATTGCTGCTAGTTCTTTATTAGAGATTGTGAATCTTTGTACCCTCCAAGAGTATATATGTCTTACTGTCCATATTTGAAGGGAATAGTGAATTTGATACAACAAAAATTCATTGAATAATGTACATGGTTTTTAGGATTTATCCTTTTGTATTTATTGTATTTATACAGTCATACATTTTACCATTTGCATTTATGCTTTTTAAACTTACTTTCCGCTAATGCTGCCAAATTTTAGTTTTTTAATTAAATTGCAGCAACAATGTGTATTAGCAATGTTGGACAGTCTGTCTACTATGCCTATTGGTCATGTGACCGTCATTCAGAGGAGGTGAGGATGGTATCTCTTTAAATACCACACTATGGCATTTGGTTGATGCTCTCTGCTTGTGAACAAGGGCTCCCGAGTCCGAAACGTGTCTATGCTGCCACTTAGAAATTAAAATAAACAATCTTCACCTACCTGATCCTGTGGTCTGTTTTCCTGCTTCGCCGTTCCGTGCACCAGAGGTTGCTGTGGAGTATTGCTGCATATATATATATATATATATATATATATATATATATATATATATATATATATATATATATATATATATATATATGTATGTATATCCCACAATTGTCCAGCAATTGAGGCCGCACAATACTGCTAGGAAGGAAACATCCTTATACATGAGAAACAGGCAGCTTCCGATTCCGTAATACATCCTGTGGCCTGACGCGTTTCGATGGACTTTCACCATCTCTTCAGAGGCCTCGTGAGCAGGAAAAAAGTGACGTGCATTACTAGCAGCCCCTTGTATTCTTAAGTAAACAGTACCTTAATTGGCCTCCAGTGTGCTGATGTTGTTGCATTCTAGGCAGTGTAGTTCATTTAAGCACCATTTATCTCCTCCAGTGGGTTTCATGCCCATGATTGTTTGCAGGATAAATGCTTTTAAAGCCCTCCATTAGTCTTCCCGAATCGGACTATGCCTGTTTGAAATTACAACTCGTAGTACCATTTACATATATATTCCATCAAGAGTTGCTTACTATGGAGGGAGCCACACGACAGGTGAGTCTTTTGCCATCAATATTTATTGCAGGGTACAGCAAGGGAACAGCCTTGGATCACACAGGTATCATCCAGTTTCACCTGACGCGTTTCGTGTGAAGTTGCACTTCCTCAAAGGCACCTGGAAAAGTGAATGACACAGCATCAGTTCCGCTATTTCAATCAAACATCCCGCCATGATGGGCGTGGCCTTTTTAGGCCTTCTGGGCGTTGTAGTTCATTATTATACTCATGTGAGCTGCCGAGTCACTACTAACTGTCAAATTTTTAAAAAGCCCCAGTGGGTTGTGAAGCAGCGCTTGGGTCCTCGCTCGCACAGTGATTCCTACAATAACTGGCGTGATACGCACGGCGTAAGCGCACCCGGAAGCACCCGAGCGCATACGATATAAGCGCGAAATATAGTTAGTACAACTAACTATATAGGAGCAATTCCAATGGTTTTGTATGAGTCAAATGTCCAGCTAACTATAACACCCCTAAAACGTATAGTTTTTTCAGTGAATTTCAAAGGTTTTTTAAATGCTAATTCCTAACTATATAAGGCCTGAAACCTATGGTTTTTTCAGTGAATTTACAAGGTTTTTTAAATGCTAATTCCTAACTATATAAGGCCTGAAACCTATGTTTTTTTCAGTGAATTTCAAAGGTTTTTTATTGCTAATTCCTACCTATATAAGACCTGAAAGCCCACCAGGAATCTCCGGTATGCGCCAGGGGACTGCATTGCAGAGAGGTGTAATGAAGTCATGCCCCTTTTTACACCTCTCTGCAACGCAGCCCCCATGATGCCCATGATTGTTTGCAGGATAAATGCTTTTAAAGCCCTCCATTAGTCTTCCCGAATCGGACTATGCCTGTTTGAAATTACAACTCGTAGTACCATTTACATATATATTCCATCAAGAGTTGCTTACTATGGAGGGAGCCACACGACAGGTGAGTCTTTTGCCATCAATATTTATTGCAGGGTACAGCAAGGGAACAGCCTTGGATCACACAGGTATCATCCAGTTTCACCTGACGCGTTTCGTGTGAAGTTGCACTTCCTCAAAGGCACCTGGAAAAGTGAATGACACAGCATCAGTTCCGCTATTTCAATCAAACATCCCGCCATGATGGGCGTGGCCTTTTTAGGCCTTCTGGGCGTTGTAGTTCATTATTATACTCATGTGAGCTGCCGAGTCACTACTAACTGTCAAATTTTTAAAAAGCCCCAGTGGGTTGTGAAGCAGCGCTTGGGTCCTCGCTCGCACAGTGATTCCTACAATAACTGGCACCTGTCCCATTCCCAGCGGCGTCAGTTGGCGTCGCTGCAGGATGCCAAAAACGGCAGCGGGGCTCTCTCCGCGGCCCAGGCTGAGCCGCTTAATTTCCGTCCGTAAGGTCGATGGAAGAATAAATATTTAAATAAGTGTCTTAATGGATTTTTTTTTTTAATTGATTGGTTAACTGGCTTATTAAGTGTATCTTAGTGAATACATATTATAGCGAGTATTGTTTAAATATTTAAATGTTTGTATCAGTGTTTGACTTTGTGTATAAGTGACTGCATGGGTTGGTGAGTAGCTACATGTGTGTGTATATGGGTTTTTCGATGTTTGTTTAGTATCAATATGAGTGTCTGTATGGTTTGGTGGGGGTGTTACTAAGCACATAGATGCATCAATGACTGACTCTCTGTTTGTATGTGTTTTGAAGACAGCATATGTGCAGGACTGTATGGGTGGATGAGTGTATATATGTGTGTGTTAGTGAGTGAATGACTGTCTCACTAGTGTCTTTATCAGTAACTACATATGTTTTAATCTAGTATATGTGAGTATTGATGTATATAAGTGAGTATACGTGAGAGTGAGAGATTGAATGAGTTCTTGTTTAAATAAGTATGTGTTTCTATAAGTGATTGTTTAAGAGAGTAAGTATGTGTAAGTTTCCTTAGAAGTAAGGTGGTAGTGTGTGTATAGCTGTATATGCAAATAAATGGATGTTCATTAGTTTATTTGCATGTGTGATTATGTGTGTGAGTAACTTTTGGATGACTGTCGGTGTGTAACAGGATGTATAGGTGTTTCACTACATATGATGAGTGAATATATGTATGAGTGACTATATAGAACTGTTGGTGAATGAGTGGATCTGTATATAGATGGTGGTATTACTGAATTGGTTGTTGTAACTGGTATGGGTATCTCTATTTTTTGAAAATTTTAGTTTCTATTTTTGAATATGTGTTTCAAGGGTTACATTACACTGAAAGGAGGTCTGTCACTCTGTCACAAGAATGGTGTCATCAGTGATGTCATGAGTGATGTCACTGACCATGTCATGAGTGATGTAATATGTGACGTCTTCAGCAGTGCATTGCAGGCGCGCAAGTTATAGTGAGTCCAACTAACTATAACGTGGGAATTTCAATGGTTTTATGTCAAAAAAATTTCCAGCTAACTGTAACTGGTGTCAAACCTATGGTTTTTTCAGTGAATTTAATAGGTTTTTTAAATGCTAATTCCTAACTATAACTGGTGTGAAACCTATGTTTTTTTCTGTGAATTTCATAGGTTTTGTAAATGCTAATTCCTAACTATATATAGTGCCTCAAACCTATGTTTTTTTCAGTGAATTTCAAAGGTTTTTTAATAGCAAATTTCTATTGCTATCAAATATAATATTTTTTATAATGAATCCTATATTGAATATTTATGTAATACTATTTTTTTTATGTATATTTTTGATTTTTTATTTTTATTTTTGCCCTGGAGCGCTCCCGGTGCGCGTACTGGTGTGCGCACTGGAAAGCGCAGTCTTGCGGCGCGCCCCGGTGCGCGTACCGGTGAGCGTCCCGTTTGTGCTATTGCCGCGAACGAAAACATCATCGTGACGTATTGCGTAGCCGCGTCCGCGTGATACGCACGGCGTAAGCGCACCCGGAAGCACCCGAGCGCATACGATATAAGCGCGAAATATAGTTAGTACAACTAACTATATAGGAGCAATTCCAATGGTTTTGTATGAGTCAAATGTCCAGCTAACTATAACACCCCTAAAACGTATAGTTTTTTCAGTGAATTTCAAAGGTTTTTTAAATGCTAATTCCTAACTATATAAGGCCTGAAACCTATGGTTTTTTCAGTGAATTTACAAGGTTTTTTAAATGCTAATTCCTAACTATATAAGGCCTGAAACCTATGTTTTTTTCAGTGAATTTCAAAGGTTTTTTATTGCTAATTCCTACCTATATAAGACCTGAAAGCCCACCAGGAATCTCCGGTATGCGCCAGGGGACTGCATTGCAGAGAGGTGTAATGAAGTCATGCCCCTTTTTACACCTCTCTGCAACGCAGCCCCCATGATGCCCATGATTGTTTGCAGGATAAATGCTTTTAAAGCCCTCCATTAGTCTTCCCGAATCGGACTATGCCTGTTTGAAATTACAACTCGTAGTACCATTTACATATATATTCCATCAAGAGTTGCTTACTATGGAGGGAGCCACACGACAGGTGAGTCTTTTGCCATCAATATTTATTGCAGGGTACAGCAAGGGAACAGCCTTGGATCACACAGGTATCATCCAGTTTCACCTGACGCGTTTCGTGTGAAGTTGCACTTCCTCAAAGGCACCTGGAAAAGTGAATGACACAGCATCAGTTCCGCTATTTCAATCAAACATCCCGCCATGATGGGCGTGGCCTTTTTAGGCCTTCTGGGCGTTGTAGTTCATTATTATACTCATGTGAGCTGCCGAGTCACTACTAACTGTCAAATTTTTAAAAAGCCCCAGTGGGTTGTGAAGCAGCGCTTGGGTCCTCGCTCGCACAGTGATTCCTACAATAACTGGCACCTGTCCCATTCCCAGCGGCGTCAGTTGGCGTCGCTGCAGGATGCCAAAAACGGCAGCGGGGCTCTCTCCGCGGCCCAGGCTGAGCCGCTTAATTTATTTATTTATTTATTTTGCGTGTTTATAGAGCGCTTGAATAGACTCCCAGGGGAGTATCTCCGCGCTATATGACTGCCAAACCTACCAGGGAACAAGTTATATAACTGTAATCCAATTCTGAAACCTGTAAAGCTAGACCTGAAACAGAAACGTCTTCAACTTTTTCCTGAAGGCCAGATGATTTTCAAGCTGCCTAAGCTGGAGGGGGAGGCCGTTCCAAATCTTTGGTCCCCTTACCGACAGAGCCTTACCCCCTTGCCTTGCCCGCTTGATCCTAGGGACCACAAGAAGCAATTGATCACTGGACCGTAGAGCACGGGAAGGGACATACGGCACAAACTTGTCTGCGAGATAAGAGGGACCCAAACCATGAAGACCTTTATGTACCGTGCAACAGATCTTAAAGGTGACTCTCTGCCGGATGGAGAGCCAATGAAGCCTGGCAAGAAGAGGTTTTGATGGTGTTCTGGGAGGAGCATTTACCACCAGCCTAGCTGCAGTGTTCTGCACAACCTGCAACCTGTCCAAATCTTCCTCATTGGCTGACAACAGGAGGCCATTACAATAGTCGAGACGACTGATAACCAGCGCCTGGACCAGGGTCTTTCTAATAGTGTCTGGAAGCAGAGGAAAAACTCGGCGTAGTAGCCCTATAGTTCGAAAGCAGGACCCTACAATGTTGGTAACATGCTGCTTCAGGCTGAGTTCTTGTTCCAGACGGACCCCTAAGTTCTTGACTATCTGCTTAGGCTCAGGGACTGGGCCTAGGTCTAAAGGCCACCAGTCAGGAGCCCAGCAGATTTTAGCCTCACCAAAGAGCATAACCTCTGTCTTTGAGACGTTGCACTGCAACTTGTTCAAAGACATCCATTGGGAAACTGCTCTCATCCCCTCAGAGAAAGAGTGTAATACCTCTGGAGTTAGATGGTCAAAGGGAAAGAGCAGCTGAGTATCATCAGCATATGACACTGGGCAAAAGCCAAAGGCTCTCAGGATGTTCGCCAGGGGGGCCACATAGATGTTGAATAATGTGGGGCTCAAACAAGAGCCCTGTGGCACCCCCTTAGTAATCCTGGTCTCCTTGGATCGAAAATCTCCCATGGTGACACATTGGGTTCGATCTAGAAGAAAGCTCTTTAGCCAAGCCAGTGCCGTGCCCCCTAGTCCAGTCTCAGTCAGGCGCTCAACCAAAATTTCATGAGAGATGGTATCAAAAGCTGCCGATAGATCTAGCAGCACCAGGACAGCTGATGTTCCTTTGTCCTGGAGCATGCGTAGATCATCGGTAATTGACAGCAATGCTGTTTCCGTGCTGTATTTTGGTCTAAAGCCCGACTGAGATGGATCAAGTGCACCAGTATGTTCCAGGTGATTGGACAAGTGCTTGTTGACATGCTTTTCTATGAGCTTTCCCAAGAATGGCAAGAGGGAAATAGGTCTCAAATTGGTCATGTCAGCCCATGCAGTGGCGGTATTCTTGCGGATGGGTCGCACTTGGGCTCTCTTCCACTCTAAAGGGACACATCCTGTGTCCAAAGAGAGGTTGACCAAACTTTGGATTTCTGGTGCCAATATGCTCCTCACTGAGATCATCACTCTCGGTGGAAGCTGATCCATGGGGCTCCCACTTTTTATAGTTGTAATGAGTCCCTCCACATCATCCACAGTGATGTTAGGAAAATTAGTGAAGGTGGGGGCGAGGACCTTTTTACTCGCTGGGACCACAGTGGGAAAGATAACATGTCCAATGGATGCTATGGAGGCATGAATCTTTTCATAGATGGTATCGATCTTATTCGTGAGGAAGCTGGCAGTATCGTCACAAAGTTGTTGAGATGAAGTGTCAACACTCTCACATGCTGCTGGCTTCAGGAAGGAGTTCAGTATCTGGTAGAGTATCCTTGGCGCATTTCCTACCGCCTCTAATTGTGAGGAAATATGTTGTTTGCGGGCAGTTCGAATAGCTTTATGATATGAATTTAGCGCCGTCTGATACTTCCCTTTATCTGACTCCAGATGGGATGTACGCCAGATTTTCTCTAATTTCCTAGTACTCCGTTTCATGGATCTTAAATCCTCTGAGAACCACACCTCCTGATTTTTAGTCGGGCGGGTCTTAAAGGTTCTCAATGGAGCTATATGTTCAATGGCAATAGTTACTGCCTTTTCATAATTTTCTAGTGCCACATCGATATCGTTCGTTGTGACATGATCTTGAATAGAGAAGGCATCCCTCAGAGATTCGCTAGTTATCTTGTGCCATTGTCTCCGTTTAATAGGAATCTGAGTGGATCTTTTAGGAATAGGTCCTATCTCAGGAATAGAGAATTCTAGCGTAAAATGGTCAGTCCATACATTTACGATAGGGGCAGAGCACTCAATTCCGGGAAACCTGGACAAGATGAGGTCCAGAGTATGTCCGGCCCTATGGGTAGGTCCAATATTACGGAGCAGGAATCCCAATGAAGAAAGGGCATTTAAAAAATCCTGGGTTTCTTTTTCCTCCTGTAACTCAGCATGTATATTAAAATCACCCAATAGTAAAAAGTCTTTATCTCCATTTACATGGGGGGCCAATAATTCCAATAACATGTTGGAAAAATTGTTCATGGGTCCGGGAGGGCGATAGATCAGAGCACCATTCACAAAGCATTTAGGCGAGGTATAGATTTTAAAAACCAGCATCTCAATCTTTGCAGAGCAATATTGCTCGAGAATGGAGACCATAATGCTATCCTTGTGCACAATGGCTAAGCCACCTCCCTTTTTTATGGGTCTATCCTGGCAGATAATTTTATATCCCTCCGGTATTCCCAATGTAATGGTAGGTGCAGTGTGAGGCTTTAGCCAAGTTTCGGTGAAGAAACATAAGTCAGGTTGTGCCTCTGAGATGAGATCCCAGATCTGAATGTGATGTTTAGGCAGTGATCTGACATTACACAGTAAACATTTATAGCGGGGACCTATATTAGTAGGAACCGGGAGGACAGGCACAGCAGGTACCTCCATCCGAGGCGGAGCCTCCATGCTCTGAAAAAGACAGTTCTTACAGGAAAAGGGCCCTTCCAAGAACTGACCCTTGTAACACACAGAATCCCCGAGCACAGATGTGTGTACATGGTGGAGTGCGGCAGCAGAATATGTTATAATAGGCATTCGATGAGCACTTATTAGTACAGGGGGTAACGAACCTGGGAGTAAGCCCCTAGCCCCGTCCTGTCCCGGACTGGCACAGACTGGCTTCTCTTTGGCGCCTCTTCGGCCGTAAGGTCGATGGAAGAATAAATATTTAAATAAGTGTCTTAATGGATTTATTTTTTTAATTGATTGGTTAACTGGCTTATTAAGTGTATCTTAGTGAATACATATTATAGCGAGTATTGTTTAAATATTTAAATGTTTGTATCAGTGTTTGACTTTGTGTATAAGTGACTGCATGGGTTGGTGAGTAGCTACATGTGTGTGTATATGGGTTTTTCGATGTTTGTTTAGTATCAATATGAGTGTCTGTATGGTTTGGTGGGGGTGTTACTAAGCACATAGATGCATCAATGACTGACTCTCTGTTTGTATGTGTTTTGAAGACAGCATATGTGCAGGACTGTATGGGTGGATGAGTGTATATATGTGTGTGTTAGTGAGTGAATGACTGTCTCACTAGTGTCTTTATCAGTAACTACATATGTTTTAATCTAGTATATGTGAGTATTGATGTATATAAGTGAGTATACGTGAGAGTGAGAGATTGAATGAGTTCTTGTTTAAATAAGTATGTGTTTCTATAAGTGATTGTTTAAGAGAGTAAGTATGTGTAAGTTTCCTTAGAAGTAAGGTGGTAGTGTGTGTATAGCTGTATATGCAAATAAATGGATGTTCATTAGTTTATTTGCATGTGTGATTATGTGTGTGAGTAACTTTTGGATGACTGTCGGTGTGTAACAGGATGTATAGGTGTTTCACTACATATGATGAGTGAATATATGTATGAGTGACTATATAGAACTGTTGGTGAATGAGTGGATCTGTATATAGACGGTGGTATTACTGAATTGGTTGTTGTAACTGGTATGGGTATCTCTATTTTTTGAAAATTTTAGTTTCTATTTTTGAATATGTGTTTCAAGGGTTACATTACACTGAAAGGAGGTCTGTCACTCTGTCACAAGAATGGTGTCATCAGTGATGTCATGAGTGATGTCACTGACCATGTCATGAGTGATGTAATATGTGACGTCTTCAGCAGTGCATTGCAGGCGCGCAAGTTATAGTGAGTCCAACTAACTATAACGTGGGAATTTCAATGGTTTTATGTCAAAAAAATTTCCAGCTAACTGTAACTGGTGTCAAACCTATGGTTTTTTCAGTGAATTTAATAGGTTTTTTAAATGCTAATTCCTAACTATAACTGGTGTGAAACCTATGTTTTTTTCTGTGAATTTCATAGGTTTTGTAAATGCTAATTCCTAACTATATATAGTGCCTCAAACCTATGTTTTTTTCAGTGAATTTCAAAGGTTTTTTAATAGCAAATTTCTATTGCTATCAAATATAATATTTTTTATAATGAATCCTATATTGAATATTTATGTAATACTATTTATTTTATGTATATTTTTGATTTTTTATTTTTATTTTTGCCCTGGAGCGCTCCCGGTGCGCGTACTGGTGTGCGCACTGGAAAGCGCAGTCTTGCGGCGCGCCCCGGTGCGCGTACCGGTGAGCGTCCCGTTTGTGCTATTGCCGCGAACGAAAACATCATCGTGACGTATTGCGTAGCCGCGTCCGCGTGATACGCACGGCGTAAGCGCACCCGGAAGCACCCGAGCGCATACGATATAAGCGCGAAATATAGTTAGTACAACTAACTATATAGGAGCAATTCCAATGGTTTTGTATGAGTCAAATGTCCAGCTAACTATAACACCCCTAAAACGTATAGTTTTTTCAGTGAATTTCAAAGGTTTTTTAAATGCTAATTCCTAACTATATAAGGCCTGAAACCTATGGTTTTTTCAGTGAATTTACAAGGTTTTTTAAATGCTAATTCCTAACTATATAAGGCCTGAAACCTATGTTTTTTTCAGTGAATTTCAAAGGTTTTTTATTGCTAATTCCTACCTATATAAGACCTGAAAGCCCACCAGGAATCTCCGGTATGCGCCAGGGGACTGCATTGCAGAGAGGTGTAATGAAGTCATGCCCCTTTTTACACCTCTCTGCAACGCAGCCCCCGTGCATGTTTGAAGAGGGGGAACTAATTCCCCTTGCATACTGGGGGCCCCTGGGGGCCAACTAGCCCACCTGGAACCTCCATTATCCGCCAGTGGGCTGCATTGCAGAGGTGTAATGAGGCTATGCCCCTTGTTACACCTCTCTGCAACGCAGCCCCCTGCCGCGTTTGCAGAGGGGGAACTAATTCCCCTTGCATACTGGGGGTCCCTGAGGGCCAACTAGCCCACCAGGAGCCTCCAGTATGCGCCAGGGGGCTGCATTGCAGAGAGGTGTAATGAGGCCACACCCTTTTTTACACCTCTCTGCAACGCAGCCCCCGTGCATGTTTGAAGAGGGGAAACTAATTCCCCTTGCATACTAGGGGTCCCTGGGGGCCAACTAGCCCACCTGGAACCTCCAGTATGCGCCAGGGGGCTGCATTGCACATAGGTGTAATGAGGCTATGCCCCTTTTTACACCTCTCTGCAACGCAGGCCACTGGCGCGTTTGCAGAGGGGGACTAATTCCCCTGGCATACTGGGGGTCCCTGGGTCATATCTGCCCAAACACCGATATTCCGAACGATTGAAAATGACTTTTCTTGAGAAACATTTGGATTTGGATTATCATGTCCTATACTTTAGAATTTTTGAAAGACTGAATTTGAGGATGCTATATGTCTGCCCGAATTGTGTGGGTAAAATTGATACCTAGTCACTTTGTATAAGAATGTACTTACGTCTCGTCTAACATTTGGAAGGAATATCTAGTTATATGACAACAGGATACTGACATAACTTGAAGGAAATAAGAACACCCTGAAGAAGTTCTGTTGTACAGAACGAAACGTTTCGGCTGGCTGTGGTACATAAACTTAAGGAAAATAAAAGCATTTGAATATACACCAAGATTCAGCGCTTCAATATGATTGGACTTATTGTGCAAGTGGTGCTGTGCCAAACTTTGGAATATTCTCCACTACTCTCTACTACTTACTCTCTCCTACTCCACTATTATCAAATACTCACTCTCTGCTACTCTACTACTGTCTACTACTCTCTCTCTACTACTCATGCCCTACTACTCACTATCTACTACTCTCTCCTACTCACTCTCTACTACTCTCTCTCTACTACTCACTCTTTACTACTCACTCTCTACTACTCACTCTCTACTTCTCACTCTCTACTACTCTCTACTACTCACTCTCTACTACTCTCTCTCTATGACTCACTCTTTACTACTCACTCTACTACTCACTCTCTACTACTCTCTACTACTCACTCTCTAATACTCTCTCTCTACTAGTCTCTACTACTCACTCTACTACTCACTCTCTACTACTCTCTACTATTCTCTCTCTGCTACTCACTCTCTACTACTCTCTACTACTCACTCTCTACTACTCACTCTCTACTACTCTCTACGACTCACTCTTTACTACTCTCTACTACTCACTCTCTACTGCTCTCTACTACTCACTCTGCTACTTACTCTCTACTACTCTCTACTACTCACTCTCTACTACTCTCTACTACTCACTCTACTATTCACTCTACTACTCTCTACTACTCACTCTCTGCTACTCTCTCTACTGCTCTCTACTACTCACTCTCTACTCTCTATTACTCACTCTCTACTCTCTACCTCTCTACCTCTCTCTACTTCTCTCTCTACTAGTCCATACCTCTCTACCGCTACCTCTCCACCTCTACCTCTCTACCTCTACACCTCTACCTCTCTACCTCTCTCTACACGCACACATATACACATATATATATATGCATATGCATTTATATATGTATGTGTATGTATATATATATATATATTTATACATACATATATAAACATATATAATCTGTATATCTATATAAATACAAATATAAGTGCATGCATACATATACATATATGCATACAGATGCATGTTATTTACATGAAAGTTTAAAAAACACTAATAAAAGCAAAGCTAAAAAGCCACCTCATTACAAACAGAATGGCTTTAACTTAAACGAGGGCGAGATCTATTGCATTTTCAATGCTTGTTTACTTTGGTTCCATCAAGAAGACATTCAAATTTGTCACACATTTGCCATAAATTCTGAATGTTAGCACTCTAGTTGCTTATTAGATCACTGTAGTAAAGCTACTGCTCACCAGGGAAGTCTGCTGCTGGTATTCAAAGTGCATGTTTCAGTCTGCATGTCAGATTTTTTTTAATGAAATAGAAGAGGATTTGAGAAGTCACTCAAAATGATCCCTAATTTTTCTTTCTCTGGCACTAATCATACTTTTTATGGCAAAATGAACCCCCTCATTTTGTTCCTTTTTAAATTAAATGTTTTAAGAGTTACCACTTTATTCCAATCAAGATGGCTTCAGGTGTGCCATACCTTTGTAATAAGTAGGACTGTTAGCGCTCTAGTTGTTCTTTAGAACACTCTGGGACATTCTGTCATTGGGCTATACTTGGGCTACATCTGGGTGATATTTGGGCTACATTTGGGCTCTTTTGTCTCTGGTGGCCATCTTGGGAGACTGCATGTCAGTATTTTTAATGAAATAGAAGAGGATTTGAGAAGTCACTCAAAATGTGCCCTAATTTTTCTTTCTGCAGCACTAATAATACTTTCTATGGCATAATATACCCCCTCATTTTGTTCCTTTTTAAATTAAATGTTTTAAGAGTTACCACTTTATTCCCATCACGATGGCTTCAGGTGTGCTATACCTTTGTAATAAGTAGGACTGTTAGCACTCTAGTTGTTCTTTAGAACACTCTAGGAGGCTGCAGTAGAACACAAAGGAATCAACTGACAGTCACTATCCTTGTTGGATGTACATGTTTTACTGACAATGTCAGACTTCATTCTCACATGACTGAGAAAGATAATGTGAATTTACAGAAAATATGCTTTCAGTTTAGCTTATAGATCCCCTTCCAAACCACTGTGGGAAAATCATGAGATATTAGTTTTCTTTCAAACATGATTCATGATATCACAGCAGAAGGCTTTTTCACATGGTAAAATCACCTTAGAACACACCACAATTCCTAAAATGAGTATGGTACCATCAACAAATGATTTATCATGTAACTAAAGTCCTAAAACCCTCTATTAACTACAATGCTTTTTAATGAGGTGCTATCATGTATATTGGTCCCAAGATGGCTGCCAACACTTCTTGGATGAAGTGCTGACAGCCAATCAGATCAGATGTGTGGTTAGGCTCCGCCCAGATATATATATTGTTTTGTACCTAAATTACTCAAAATCCACTGGAGCACATATCTTGAGACATAGCAAAGGCACATCGGGCTACCAGTCCCTACAATTTTGCCAAGATTTGTGGAAATCCATTCAGCCGTTCGGGCTAAAAGTGAGTCCAACCGCCCTATGGAAATTAACATGGGGAAAACACGTTTTGGGACCCCCCTTTTATCTCGGCCCCCGCTTAACAAATCCCCCCCAAACTTTCAGGGAAGGAGCGAAGCGCAGCAAGGCAAATTTAAGGAAAATTATAGGCAGATTCCTCAACCGGCGCCAAAGTTATTCCCAATAGAATGTTGCGGATTTCCTATAGAAAATAATCCTAACTATAACTACCTACTGGCGACCGCCAGTAGGTAATATATATATTAATATATATATATATATATATATTCACTGAAAAAACCATAGGTTATAGACCATATATAGTTAGGAATTAGCATTTACAAAACCTTATTTTACTCACACAAAACCATTGAAATTCCATATATAGTTAGTTGCACTAACTATATATCGCGCACCCGCAATCCACTGCTGATTATGTCACATATTACATCATTCATGACATGGTCAGTGACATCACTGATGACATCACCGATGACATCTCAAATGACATCACTGATAACATCACTGATGACATATCAAATGACATCACTGATGACATCACTGATGACATCTCAAATGAAATCACTGGTGACATCACTCATGATATCATTCATGTGATAATACAATGAACCTCTTCAGACTCTAATATAACCTTAGATACAATCAGTGTAAACAGACACTCACAGACTGTCACTCATCCATGGAGTTACTCACACAACTAGTCAGTCATGCAAACAATCAATCACACCTCCATTTCCTCAACTATACAGTTATACAAACTTTACTTATTCAAACATATACTAACACATATTTTCTCTCCTATACAATCCCTGATACAAGTTCACAATGATCCATACAGCCACTCACACATTCACTGGCTCTTATGCACAGTTATTTATATATGTCAACTCTCACATGTACTGTGCTTTACATATGTATTTACTTTGACATGTAGCACTGAGATATACATTCACTCACCAATACACTCGTGCACACAGTTAACCTCCCATAGAGCTGTTTCCACATGCACTTTTGAAACCATACATCTAGTGAATCAACTGCTCACACATCTATGCACAGAGTCATACACCTCCCAGCCACCCACACACACACTCAGTCTCCCATACAAATACTTGGGCAACCAATCAATAACCCATATAGTTAATCATCTAGCTACTGATCAACACATGCAGCAGTTTACAGAACAACAGACATAATGATGCACAAATTAAGACAGTTTAGTCACTAACCCATGCACTCAGTGAGACACATTTAATCACTCACTCATACAGTCTGTCATGCACCTACTAAATCCTTCATCCAGACACTTATAAATCCACTCATTCTTCAATATGTAAGACATATTTTAACTTTACAGAAACATACAGTCACTGGATGTTGTAATCAGTGATGTCATCAGTGATGTCATTTGAGATGTCATCAGTGATGTCATCAGTAATGTCACTGACCATGTCATGAATGATGTAATATGTGACATCATCAGCAGTGGATTGCGGGTGCGCGATATATAGTTAGTGCAACTAACTATATATGGAATTTCAATGGTTTTGTGTGAGTAAAATAAGGTTTTGTAAATGCTAATTCCTAACTATATATGGTCTATAACCTATGGTTTTTTCAGTGAATTTTCAAGGTTTTGTAAATGCAAATTCCTAACTATATATGACCTAAAACCTATGTTTTTTTCTGTGAATTTCAATGGTTTTTTAATACCAAATATCAAATGCTGTCAAATGTCAAGTACATGATAGGTAAAAACATTTTCGTGTTTATGCACGCTGATGTGCTTTGAACGCTGCCCCCACTTCCCCCCCCTCTTTTCTCTTAGCAGTACTCTCTCTTTGCAGATAGTGAAGGGTAGTTAACGCAGGCCTTTGCCCCCGTTGTAATCCGTCGTGCCTGCTTCTCTCTCTATTTGATTGATTGCTATCCAAGCATTTACTGTTTTAGAATTGGTTCTCTTTGGTTCATTCTGTATTTACAAACAAGCACAGAGTCGCAATACTCTGTTTAGTCTTTGCAGATAGTGAAAAATAGTAAAAAAAAACAAAAGGAATCGAGCAAAATCAGTAGGCCACTAATGGGATCTGTTTTTGACCTCGCTAAAATAGAAACATTAAGAACAACCCCTCATGAGAAATACGAAACTAGTAAGATGAACTTAGCTCCACACCATGATGGCTGCAAGACAGCTCGACTCCGCCGCCCACCCCACCCCACCCAAAATAACGACAAACCCTATGCAAATATTATAAATATATACAACACACCAGCAAAGTAACAGGGTAAAACATTTTATTACATAACTATTTACATAACTATTTTATACTTTTTGTTGCCCGATCCGGCTAGCTCAATCGATCGAGCATGAAACTCATGCACTCTGATAGCAAGCGTTGCTGCTGATGCTATGCAGACCAAAACTGGTTTTACTTTTCAGTTTGTACATTCTTCTAGATTTTTCCATCCAAGGCTGGTTGAGTTTGTAGAACGATGGCTTCAGATTTTCAACATACGGTGTGGTGGCGCGGACTGGGAGGGGGCGCATGGCTCCTGCCCCCTCCCCAAGTAAGATTTTCATACGTGAGTGTACGTTCATGGTTTTGGTCCCTGAGTTGCTTCGATGTCACTGCCATGCTCAAATGGCATAAGTTCTGGATGTTGGGTGCCATAGTTCAGAGTTCTGAGCAGCGCTTGTAACACTGTCTGAAGCTTATTTGCACCTACTGCAGCTTCACTATTCTCAAAGTAAGTGAGGGCCGTTTGTGGACCTGACTGCATTTGAAAACAATGTGATATGGTACCTCCCTAAACCGCTTGACGGAGGCCCCCGAGGGGCGGTGTGATGGCACGGACTCGGAGAAGACGCTTGGTTCCGACCCCCTCCCCAAGTCTTATAGCACTGGTGTAGCCTGAGATCGCCCCCGACATAGGCGGCCGGCTCCCGGGGTCCGGCGGAACTTTTTGCCTTTTGATGACTCTTCCATTCTGGACCTTGTCCCACAATCCGTTTGACCTGAAGACACGCTGTAGTGGGACGCCCCTTTACCGTTTCAGTTGCCATTCCGCCCGCTTTTGCTACACTGTGCCTCTTCCGCCACTCAGCTGTTTACCGCCCGCTCTTGCGACTACAGCGTCTCGCTCACCATGTAGTTGAGTTGCTCCCGCTCTTGCGATGCAACGATAGGCGGCTGCCACAGGACTCTCAAAATGGCGGCCGGCTCTTCAGATTTGGGCGTGGTCCACTAAAATGGCCCTGGGACACCTTGGAACTCGGACGCTTGCCTGATAGGGCTTGGGTCCCATTCTCGAAAGCGTCCCCTCAGTCTTGAAGATTCTACAAAAGTCTTGGGGGCCCCCGACTCCCGCAGGCTTCTGGTGGGGAGCGACTGCCATGATTGCTCGTGGAATGGCCACGACTGAGCTACGAGATTGTGGTGCTCTCATGCTGACGCCAGCTTCAGTCTGAAACATCCAGAAACACTGTAGACTACCAATTCGATCAGTTCCGGTAGCGCCCCAACATGACCCGGTGGAGAAGAACTTGCCCTCCCCTCTTTGACTAATGGTTCTTGTTGCCTGTCCCTTCTGTTGTCATTTAACAGAACTTTTTAGAAAGCTGAAAGGGGTTGTGTTCCGAACGCTGGTTGGTGGAGACATTTTGACTATATTCTGGACCTACGTTGTCGCGTAATGCGTTATATGACACGCCGCGTTGGCGCACCCGGAAGTGCTCCGGTGCACGAAGCGCAGCTTCCCGGAAGCGATCCGGGGCGCGGCGCACAGCGCGTAACGTAAGCATAACAGGTCATGTGACTTGTTAATAAAACTTTTCATTGGTTCATTTTACTTTTGTTATTTGAATGATGAAAAGCTTGGTTATATGACCTAAAAATTACGCTTTTTATTGGTTTCGAACATTATTTTTTCTTAAACATATATGTTATAATGTTCCAGGCTAATGTACTTTCCCGGAAAATTTACAACTGTCCTGCAAGTAAAATATATTCCTTTTTCGAGAAAAAGGGCGTTTCTTCGTCCCATGACGGAGCCGTTGAGTAAAAGAGGCTCGGCCTGCTGTCTTAGTCGCCGATACGCCTGATTATCAGATTCTTATCGATCACTTTATGTTGCAGGAGTGGAAAACACAACTGCCCTTGACCATTTATCTTTACTGCGTTCCTGCGTATTATACCTTTTATCCGTCATGTAATTGGACTGCTTTATTTCACTTGCCTTTTACTGATTCGAAAACAGTGACTAAAATTATAAGCTTTACCAATGTAAATACTACTACCATGTTTTGTTTTAAAAACCTTTATTGTGAAAATGTCAGTATACAAATACGGACCTATAACCACGTGGGCCGGCCACAGAGCAAACTGAAATCGTATATGATGAGGAGACATTTACATTGTAGAAGAACGTAACGAGCGGGCCATTAGGTTGCAAGAACTAAGGTGTCTAACAGTTGCGGAATCGGTGGACGTACATTTTGTAAATAAAATACGACAGGGCCACTTTCAATAAAATTATCTAGATATACATTTGCGGGCAAGTACCATGGGTGACGTTAATTCGAACGTTCAATAGTACAGTAATCAATAACACATCAGAACTTAATATCAATAGGGATGTCGAAATATTTAATCAATTCTCGTCCCCGCCCGCCATGAGCATCAAAACTGCATTCATATCTCGTGATATCAAAGTTGTTCAACCAGTACACAACAAGGAGTTACGAGTCCCATTTATACCGGCGCCATTTTGGGCGAGGCCGGGCAGGTCCAGGATATAGTCAAAATTTCTCCACCAACCATCGGCCAGACCAGAACCCCTTTCGGCCCTTTATGCTACAAGATGATGTCTTCCATTCAGAAAATATTGTTGGCAGCATTTTGAAAGGAAAGATAAACAGCCGTTCTCCTAGTGAGTCTCACATTGTTACATTTAGGAAGAATGTTGAAGAGTAGTATGTTGAAAATCTGAAGCCATTGTTCTACAAACTCTCAACCAGCCGTGGATGGAAAAAAAAATCCTGAAGAATGTACAAACTGAAAACCAATTTTTGTCTGTACAGCATCAACAGCAACGCTTGACTCAGCTTTGTGTGAAGCCGCCATTTTGATTCAATCAATAGCGTCCCCCTGCACACATTCAGGGACCTGGTCGTGTCTTCAGGTCAAACGGATTGTGGGACAAGATGCAGAAAGGAAAAGGAAAAAAGTTCCGCCGGACCCCGGGAGCCGGCCGCCTATGTCATGGGCGATCTTTGGCCACACCAGGGCGATAGTGAAGCTGCAGCAGGTGCAAATAAGCTTCAGACAGTGTTACAAGCACTGCTCAGAACTCTCAACTATCACACCACCTCGGTGCCATCCGGATCTTGGCGCCTTGTGCTGGTTCCGGCCTATTCACACATCGGTCCCCTACTGACACCACCTCACAGGCCAACGGGGCACCCCACGCCGACTTTCGGCGCAGCATTGTAGGATGGCCACACCAGAGCAGCAACTTGCTAAACACCACCTCGGTGCCATCCAGATCTCGGCGCGTTGTGCTGCCTTCGGCCTACTGTAGCCGCAAGTGCGGACGCAACTCAACTGGATAACGAGTGAAACACCAAGGGGCGCCCCACTGCAACCGAGGAGCCTCCATCTTGGGGGCGACGCACAGCATCACCAATGCAGTCAGATCCTCAAACAGCCCCCACTGACTGACGCGACCTCACAGGCCAACGGGGCGCCCCACGCCGACTTTCGGCGCAGCATTGTAGGATGGCCACACCAGTGCGGCAACTTGCTGGACACCACCTCGGTGCCATCCGGATCTCGGCGCGTTCGAGTCACTGTACCGCAAGAGCGGGAGAAACTCAGCTGGACACGCCGTCTTTCGGCGCAGCATTGTAGGATGGCCACACCAGTGCGGCAACTTGCTGGACACCACCTCGGTGCCATCCAGATCTCGGCGCGCTGTGCTGCCTTCGGCCTACTGTAGCCGCAAGTGCGGACGCAACTCAGTTGGACGGCGAGTGAAACGCTAAGGCGCGCCCCACTGCAGCCGAGGAGCCTCCATCTTGGGGGAGATGCACAGCCCCCACTGACTGACGCGACCTCACAGGCCAACGGGGCGCCCCACGCCGACTTTCGGCGCAGCATTGTAGGATAGCCATACCAGTGCAGCAACTTGCTGGACACCACCTCGGTGCCATCCGGATCTCGGCGCGTTGTGCTGCCTTCGGCCTATTCGCACATCGGTCCGCTACTGACGCCGCCTCACGTGCCAACGGATTTTCTACGCTTTTTATAGCCCAAAGCCGCATAACAGGTCATGTGACTTGTTTATAAAACTTTTCATTGGTTCATTTTACTTTTGGTTTCCTAATGATAGAAGGCTTGGTCATATGACCTAAAAATAACACTTTTCATTGGTTTAGAACATTATTTTTTCCCAAACGATGAAAGCCCCACCTTGTTTCTGGATGTTTCAGACTGAAGCTGGCGTCACAATGAAAGCACCACCATCTCGTGGCTCCGTCGTGGTCATTCCGCGAGCAATCATGGCAGCCGCTCCCCACCGGAAGCCTGCAGGAGTCGAGGGCCCCCAAGACTTTTGTAGAATCTTCACGGCTGAGGGGACGCTTTCGAGAATGGGATCCAAGACCTAGCAGACAAGCGTCTGAGTTCCAAGGTGTCCCAGGGCCATTTTAGTGGACCAGGCCCAAAAGGGAAAGAGCCTGCCGCCATTTTGAGAGTCCTGTGGCAGCCGCCTATCACTGAACCGCAAGAGTAGGCGCAACTCAGCTGAATGGCGGATTTTGGCACAGTGTACCAAAAGCGGGTGGAATGGCAACTGAAACGGTAAAGGGGCGCCCCACTACAGCACACGAGCCGCCACCTGGGGAGGCCCGTTCACGCCGCCTCTCCCCCCCCCCCACCGGGGCGCCCCACGCCGTTTTTCGGAGCAGCATTGTAGGAGGCCAAAACCAGTGCGGCAACTTACTGGACATCACCTGGGTGCCATCCACATCTCAGCGCGTTCTGCTGCCTTTGGACTATTCGCACAACAGACCGCTACTGACGAGGCCTCCCCGCGCACCCCCCGGGACGCCCCACGCCGTTTTTCGAAGCTGCATTGTAGGATACCAAAAACCAGTGCGGCACCCAGGTAACATCACCTGGGTGCCGTCCAGAACTCAGCACATTGTGCTGCCTTGGGACTATTCGCACAAAACACAGCTACTGACCATTGTTGCTTCTTTTTTCAAAAAAATGTTTAAATGTATTTACTGTTTTTGTTGCGTTCTATATATTTATAAGTTATTAAAGTGTTATAATCCTACTACTTTGTTGGAGTATATTTTTAATGTGACACATAATTGTAAAAACTTTGATGTACAAAGAGGCATCCCTGGAATCTTCCGCTTCAGGCTCGGACCCACACACCCTCACAGTGATAATCCCCTCCCCAAGCACAATACAGGATGGTTATCAGATAGTAGGAACCCGTATGGTGTGACGGATCTCATGGGGTGGGGGCCTTCATCTACTGTAACTCCTTTGAAGAGGGATGATTCTCATACATGCCAACATTTCAGAAGAGCAAAGTGGGAGATTTTTAAAAAAAAAATCGGGAGAATGGGGCCTTGAATCGGGTTATTGTCATGTGTGGGCTTTGGAAGTGTGCTGCTGCAGGATCGGACATTTCAAACTCAAATGCACGTTCTTTTTCTTACCTTTCCGAAGCATGGAGCGCAATAGCAGGCAGAGAAAGGGTGATGCAAGTGTTGAACACTGCCTGGCCTGGCAAGTTGCTGGCAGTGCCCCCCCCGCCCGCTCCTGAAACAGGGCACACACACCGCCGCCCCGAGTACTTCACAGATCTTTAAAAGACCATGCGCTTGTTAATGAGGCTTAAATGGTTTATCACCCCTTCTAGAGCCCCTGCATCGGCCCTCTGACGTTTCCTGGAAGAATTAGCACGTAACACAATACCAAGCCCTGTCAGCTGAAACCCCCGAGTAATCGGGTTTTTGCTTGCAGGAATCGGGAGGCGGGAGACTAGCACTGAAATTGGTAGTCTCACGCCTGAATCGGGAGGGTTGGCATGTCTGGATTCTCTACAGCTGGGGCCATAAACTACATCCACAGGGCTAGGTGATAGCCTGGGACCGGCCTGGACAATCGGACACAGAGGAAGAGGAGTGTCAGAGGGTGCGGTAGTTAATAGGGTGAAAGGGAGGTGTCGGGCGGGCACAGGGTGTGATTCTCAGAGAAGAACAGCGCAGATGGGGGGAGGTTTATGGCCCATGCATGAGAGAGAGAGCGGGGGTGACCAGTGCGTGGGGGAGATGCTTGCGAGGGTGGGGAGCCGTGCTGAGAATCGACGGCGTGCAGAGAGTGGGTCTGGTCAAGGCATCTAAAATTGCTGCCGTGCACGACAAAATTGTGGCATTGGAAAAAAGGCAAGATAGTGCAGACAATGTTTATCAATAAGGATTAATTTATAACAAAATATTTTATCGCAGTGACAAATTGGCGGTCAACACTTCCTGATTTCCATCGAATCGAACGTTAACAGACGTCACGCAGCAAAAAAAATAAAACGCTCACGCACAGCCGCTGGAAGACATGTATCAACATATATGAGCCTCCTCAGCCACCCTCAGAAAACATAAGGGGTCAGGATACATCTCCCGTACCCCCTTATACCCTGTAATTTAATTAAAACGAAACACAAAATGGCGAATTCCCGTTTCGCTACCAGTTTGCGGCCCAGTTCGCGGCCCGGGAAGCGCTTCTACCGTGAAAAATCAAATTTTTTTTATTTTCTCCACGGGACCCTTTAATAACCCCAACATCATTCCTAGGGGGTCAAGAGGGGTCTACCTTGCCCCCTTTCATTAAATTCCCCCTTCGTTTTTCACCTCTTCTTGTCTCTCGATCCTACCGAGAGACAAGATGGCGGCCGCTACGGACTGTTTAGAATGTTGACAGACACCAGAAAGCCAATCAGCTTCGCTACGCAAAGCTCCGTTACGCTAAAAGTAAGCAAACCGGAGCGCTGCCCGGAGCGCTGTTACAGATATATATCTTTTTTTGAACGTTAATTACTCAAAATCCACTGAAGCACATATATTGAGACCTAGCAAAGGCACATCGGGCTAACAGTCCCTACAATTTTGGCAAGTTTCGTGCAAATCCATTCAGCCGTTCGAGCTAAAAGTGAGGCCAACCGCCCTATGGAAATTAACATAGGAAAAACGCGTTTTGGGACCCCCCTTTTTTCTCGGCCCCCCTTGACGAAACCCCCCCAAATTTTAAGGGCTGCTCAGAAACAAAATGTGCCATTTTCCTGACAATTTCAGCCGATTCCGTCCACAAACGCCAAAGTTATTAGACATAGAATTTTCAAAAGTTCCATAGAGAAAAAATCCTAACTATATATACCTACTGGCTATCGCCAGTAGGTAATATATATATATATATATATATATATATATATATATATATATATATATATATATATATATATATATACGAGCTACGACCACGAGCACTAACTTAATAACGTTTTCACGTTATTTACACAAACAATATAAACGATGTACTCAGATGAGGCATGCCGTGAAGCAGCAGCAGACTTCTTAAAGATTAAAGAAGGGCAAAGCGGACTTGCAAGTAATGTTGTAACGAGTGCACAAAGCCCCCTCAAAACATTATTCGTGCAACTTGAAAGACTGCGCTTGCCCGAGGCCACGCAGTGGCCATCAGGAGGGCGGGCTCCTAGTCACGGTGGGCTGCCCCTGCCCACCTTGTGACCAGCCACTCATCTCATGGGCAGGTATCGCCCAGTAGTAGGTAGGCGGGTCACTGACGCACGTCCGGGGCGGCTGGGAGGTGCCTCAGAGGGTTTATTATTCCCTTGCACCTTCGTGGAGGCCTCTTTGCCGCTCCGGACGTCGCGATTCAGCTTCGGGACACTCTTTTGCTGCTTGTTGTTGGATCATCCTCGTGACGCGTCGTACCGGGTCTGGCGACGGTTTTTGTTCCGGTGAGTGTGGGCACTGTAGCCGTAGGTTTCCTCCCCCCTCTCCTGCCTCTGGCTCCGTGTGGGAGTCGGGTCGTACGGGTTTGGTTAGGCAGGAGTTGGGGCCGGCGTGGTCCGCGAACCCTCCTCATTGAGGGGATGGTGCTGTGCGGCAGAGGAATGAGTGGCATCGAGCTTAGGGGACTGGGTCACGTTTGTGTAGCTGTGGACACTGCTGTCAGTGAGGAGTGTGGTTATTTGCGGGTTTGGGCATCACGGGGGCAGGGGGTGCTGCGGCCCTGAAGTGACTATGTTTGAGCGCGAGATCAGAAAGTGGTGGGAAGCCACTTCGCTTCAAAATTATTTAGAAGTGCAACGTATCCCGCACGGGCTCCGTATTTATACGGTTCCCACCTACAAAAACCCAGATCCCCATTTATTGGATGAGTGGGCAAGCTACACTGCAGAGATGTCTGGTTGCATGTTGAAGATTTTAATCAAATTTGCCTGGAGCGACAGGGCGAAATGCCAAAAAGAAATAGAAGCGCTAGAAGCCTTAATAGCGCAGGACCCAGACTCAACACAACAGGATGAACTACATGAAGCGATGAAAAAACGCCTCCTTGCCTACGAAGATAAAATAAGAAAACGCAAACAAACCAAATTTCCAAGGGCTGCTCGTGGCTATGAGCAAGGACATATTCTAACCTTTGCTCGAAAATTCGATGCTCCTAGAAGAGCTTTGAGAAGTGGCACCAGCAAGAAAATCCCTCAAGTAGTCCTTACCTCAGAATCAGATGTAACAGATACTGAGCAATCTAGAGATGAAAAATCAGGGGCAAGCTATTTTGTTTCATCGCAGTCACTTTTTCGCGAGGAATTTCAACTAATGTGACGGTCCTATCATAGGGGGGCAAAAGGAAATACCCCAGAACAAAGACAAAGACAAGACAGACCCGAAGAGGTGGCTTCAACATCAGATTATCAAGGGGTGGCCTCACAAACCAGGAGCAAGAGAGGCAGCAGAAGATAGTTCCCGCTGAGGACCTTACAATAGTTAACCTAACCACGTACAAACTTTCTAAAATTGAAGAAGAAGTTCTTAAAAAAAGATTAACATTTTGCCCAACACATGATGTCGAGGATACCCAGACCAGAATCGACTTATTCTTATTCACTCGCAAATTAACGCTGTTAAAATCTCATAAGCTCAGAAATGTCACAAGTATGAACCAAGACACTGCCAGTAATGTTTTACCAACTGAAAATTTTGAGGTGGATGACTTGAATCTTTTACAAATCATGGCCAGTCAACCCACAAGTGAACCATGTGAACAATCTATGAACACAGCAGAATCTGCTGAACAGTTTGGTATCACACAAACCAGAGCGAAGTCTAACTTTAAAACCCCCTCTAAACTCGTACCCACCATGCCATATGATGCCATTGATAATAATAATAGTAATCCACATTTGGAAAGCGCACAATCACCCATAAGGGTCTCTAGGCGCTGGGGGCCATCAGGAAGATTAACCCCTTCCATGCTCATGACGAGCTCAGCTCGTCATGAGGCACAGTTGAGCTGTGCTGATGACGAGCTGAGCTCGTCATGAAAGCAGCAGAATAACAATTTCCAGCACAGGGGAAAAATAACCACAGCAGCGATGTGGTTAAGCAAGCTATTGCCCAGAGTCACATGGTGCTGGGCTAATCTGCCTGTGCCGGGGATCGAACCGTGATCCCCAGATTCCGGAGTCAGTCGCCCTAGCCGCGGCGCCACATCTCTTCCAGAGATTAATGCGTTTGAGGAAGCGGTCAAAACTGGTCTGGACAAAATGAGAAGACAAGGTTCGAAGAATCACAATAACCAACAGTGAAACCTATCATATGCCCAACGAACGGCATTGGAAAAATTAAAATCTAATCCCAATTTAATTTGTAAACCATCGGACAAGGGAGGAAACATCGTCCTAATGACTAGGGAATTTTACTGCACAGAAGCACTACGCCAACTACGGGTACTTCCTGGTACATCAAAATCACAAAGTAGAATACAATGACAGTATCATTGAGTATCACAGACTGCTTGATAAATGGGTATCACAAGAAATGCTTGACACCAAGGAACATACATTTTTGACATGTCAACAACTGGTCACACCGACCTTTTATCATCTGCACAAGATTCATAAAAATGCACTTTCACCTCCAGGCAGACCTATTATTTTGTTAAAAGGAAGGCTTACAGAATCAATGTCCCAATATTTTGATTTCTTTTTGATTGAATATGGGAAAACTTTACCATCCTACATTTGTGATACTACCAACTTTATCAGAACAATTTCAGACATTGTATGGGAACCCGATATGTTGATGATTGTCTTGGATGTTACAGGACTGTATACGTGCATATCCCATGAACACGGCATTCAGGCAGTGCAATATTTCCTTAAGACCCGTTCGTTGAGGTTTTTACGGCACAATGTGAAGTTAATTGAGTTTTTTACTTTTTGCCTTAATAACAATATCTCCTTGTTCCAGAAACAATACTTCAGACAAAGTAGGGGAACGGCGATGGGAACTGGCTTTGCCCCCAGCTAAGCAAACTTGTTCGTCGGCTGGTGGGAGAAGCAGGTCGCCTGGGCCGATAAAAATCAACATTGGGTCTCCTCAATTATCGGGTGGCACCGATATATTGACAACCTTTTTATTTTTTGGAAAGTTCCCAAAATTTAAGCTGAATCTTACATAAGACATCTGAATAACAACACAGTAAATCTACATTTCAGTGGCAATATCAGTGACACAGAAGTAGACTTTTTAGACTTAAAAGTCTTCATTAAAGGGGGAAAAATCTGCACCTCATTATTCCGCCTACGTCTTAAAAGAAACTGTACACTAGCAATAGATTTTGAAGTGGCAGCTCATGAGTCAATACAACGATTTAAAGTGAGGGGATACTCAGATCGAATTTTACAACAGGCCTATCATATGGTTCAAAAGATTCCGAGACTAAATTTACTAATAGATGAGTAGACCAATCAGGAATGATGAAAAAAAACCCAGCTTGATCACAACCTTTTCGAGAGACTCTCTAAAAATATATCAGACAATATCTAGCAATTGACATATTTAAAAAAAAGACGGAATCATTGGGGGTCAGATAACGAGCTATCCCAAAAATAAATCGATCATTGAGAGACCTTCTAGTGCACAGCCACTTTGACTCAGTTCCAAGGACACCAAGATTATGCAATCTGACTGGATTTTTTCCATGTCAACACTGCAAAGCGTGCAAAACAAGTACTAAGATTTTTACCAATGAACTACCATATACACTGACTAGCGGGAACATTAATAAATTCCTGACGTGCACTACTCCATATTGTGTGTATTGCCTTGAGTGTCCATGCAAACTCCATTATATCATTAGCACGATAAACCCGGTAAAAAGAAGAAGACTTGAACATGCAAGAGCCATCCAGCGTAATGACCCTAATTACCCTGTTGCGAGGCACTTCACCAAGGAACATAAGAGTGATCGCAATCTCCTGCGTTTCTTTTGTTTAGATCAGGTCCCTATTAAAGACAGGGGAGGAGATAGGGAAATTCAGCTGCGCAGACTGGAATCGAGATTCATTATAGATCTCCAAACCAGAACTCTGATAGGCCTTAATACTGAATAAGAATTAGCTATACATCTAGGAAAATAGGTTTATTTAATATCCCTCCTCCTCCAAAATGTTATTAAGCATTACCTGCAAACTGTTAACCCATGAAGTATCTGTACATTTGAGACACATTCTGAATTTCTGGAATATTGTACATAAAAAAAAGATGAACGTAATATTGGTATTTAATTTTAGGAATGTGAATTTGCATATAAATAATGGATTGGATATGTATTTGATTGTTAGGATTTATCGTTAATGAATGTGTATTCAAAATGTAAGTATTATGATTTTGCCAAATGAAATATATGAATGCCCATCCAGGGCTCAATTTTTGTTTGTAGCAAAATAGTCAAGGCTTTTGAGTTATAATGTACACAGGAAAAGTACACTCTAAGATGGCCGCTTTGAAAGCAAGTAAATTTGAGTGCATCATCTATTTTCATGAAGTGCAAGGAAATTACGTAATTCCATTGACTGTTTGAAACTTTATTTAAAAATGAATTAAAATGCTGTGCAGTAACAGTTGGAAGAAGGCGCGATGCCGAAACGCGTCCTGTTAGCTGTTTCAATACGAGAAATAAACTCGTACTTGCTTGAATCACAGAGTGCGGTCCATTCTTTTGCCCAGGCAAAGGGAGTTGAGCGATAATATATCTATATATATATATATATATATATATATATATATATATATATATATATATATATATATATATATATATATATATATGTATATATATATATATATATATATATATATATATATATATATATATATATATATATATATATATATATATATCCAAAATACGTGCTTGATCGGTCGCAGTGCCTCTCCCAGCCACTTGTTGAGGGCGGTCCGCGACGATGCAGGCAGCCTCTTTCCAAATACACCACGGCTGTTCTCCTTTTCCGAAAAGCAGCAGTCAGGGACACCAAAGAGTTTTATGCGGCAAACCTTAATTTATTTAGCACTCGGGCCTGGCAAGATTTACACTCAACGCGTTTCAGGATCACTCCATTGTTCACGAGTGCTTGATCCTACGTCGCTTTTCATTTTATAAAAACACACGTGACACCCTTTCACCGTAGTGGGTGAAGACAGACTAAGCTTATTATAAATAAACTTTTCAATCAGGTTTAGCGCAAAAATGCGAATATAAGCATAAATGTGAAAAAGCATACATAAAAGTGAAAACGCTAATGAAACGTAAGAGAAAGCATTTATATACCATGTACTGCCGCAACTTACTAAGATAAGTATTCGTTCGTGCTCATTGTAAACAATAAAGTTGCAGCTTAAAGAAACAATGTCATAATATGTAACCACTAGCATCGGACCGATCGCTCCTTTGCTTACACACATCTTAAATGCAGAATACCATGTGTTCAAGACCTTGATAATCTAAAAAATGACACCTCAATAGTGATAAAAAAGTCTGATAAGGGCGGTAATGTCATCGTAATGTCAAAGGTGAATTACATAAATGAAGGTCTTAGACAGTTAGCAGAAGCTGACAAATATGAAAGGAGTAACAGGATGGAATATGAACATGCCATCAGACAATTTCATACACAGATACTTGAATGGAAGAGGCAGGGACTTATAGAAGAAAATTAATATAAATTTCTTGAATGTAAATTCCCTAAGCTCCCTGCACTTTACCTATTGCCTAAAATCCACAAAGAGACACTCAATCCACCAGGGAGACCCATTGTGTCTTCGAGAGACAGTTTTCTAGAAAATGTTTCTAGATATGTTGATTTTTTTCTTCAGGGTTTAGTACAACATCTCCCCTTGTATGTTAAAGATACTAGCGATTTTTTGCGCAAATTAGAAAGAACTGAGTGGAAAGATGAGTACTCCTTGCTCACTATGGATGTGTCGAGTCTTTATACCTGTATCTGCATGACAAAGGGGTAGAGGCTTGTAGACACTTGGCCGGAAGCCTCAGGAGAAACAGCTCAGCGCTGGGATGCTCATCGAGTTACTACGCGCTTTATAAAACCATTAAATAAATAAATTAAGCAATAGGTCTGCCTCTTACCTTGCCCATACAGACATGTTACTTGAGATGATTACGATCTGTCTCAAACAGAACTACTTCCTCTTTGATAACAAAATCTAACACTAAACCCTCGGTACATCTATGGGGACCTGTTTTGCGCCATCTTTTGCAGGTCTCTACATGGGGTATTGGGAGGAGGAAGTAGTAAGTAAATTGACACAGTTCAAAGACAAAGTCTCAATGTACACCAGGTACATTGATGACATTTTTTGTATATGGGGAGGAACGGAAGAGGAAGCTAATGAGTTTGTCAGGGCAGTCAACATCAATTGCTTTAATCTCCACCTTACATCACAATGGTCCAAGACAACATTGGAATTTCTCGATCTCTGATTATCTATTGAGAACAACAGAATTGAAAACTGCCTCTTTAGAAAGAGCACTGCGGGGAACAGTCTCCTACATGCCAAATGCTGCCATTCCAACGCACTTATCCAAAGCATACCATTAGGAGAGCTCCTAAGAGCCAAGCGTAATTGTAGCACGACAAAAAAGTTTGAAATTGAATCTGAAGTTATGACTGAACGTTTTTTGCAACGTGAGTACACTAAAAAAACAGTCAATAAAGCGTTAACTGAAGTATCTAAACGCCCAAGGGAATCTCTGCTTGTTGACAAGACACAAGAGAAAGATAGTACAAGCAAAGAAGATACGAATCGAACTATAAGATTCATAACTACGTACAATAAACAAACACATGCTGTGCGAAATTGTTTGAATACATTTTGGCCTGCCTTAGGAACTGATAAAGATCTTGCGGACTGCATAGGGTCACGCCCGCAAATCACATACAAGAGAGCTAGATCTCTGAGAGACACCCTGTGTAGAGCTGTAGAAACAACTAAGACAGGGATTTCAACAATCCAAGGCTTCTACACCTGTGTAGAAGCTGCAAAGCTTGTAAGAATAGCAGAAATAATAAAGAATGTATCCTGTCCTCCGAATGTAAGCCCTATGTGATGAAAAAGCATACTTCGTGTAATACAGATTACGCGGTGTATGCTTTATTTTGTCCTTGTGGTTTGTCCTACATTGGAAGCACTATCCACAAGGCCAAAAAGACGGATCCTATAGCATTTGTGTGCAATAAAAAACTTGGATAAGGCCTACCCTATAGCCCGCCATTTTCAGAGTCACCACAAACAAAACACCAATTTATTGAGTGTTGTAGTATTGGATTTTGTTAAGGAGGATATAAGGGGAGGAAACAGATCAAAAGAACTCCGCAGATTAGAGTCTAAGCTCATCATATAATATAGGACTTCGATGAGCAGTTAGCCGTACATTTAGGGTAATTAGTCTATATGTGGTAAATGTAATTCTGCTGTATACAAGTACCTTCCTATAGAGTGCCCAGAACTGTTTGATGCCGCAGAGCAAATTGTAATTTAAAACAGTTTTTTTTAATTGTAATGATTTTTCGAATTTGAATTTATGTTACTTTTCATTTATGGGTGACACGTTATTATTTTGTTTATTCTAGACTTGACTTGCTTAAGTTGAAGAATCGGTGATGAAATCTAGTACAGAAATGCTTTTATCCGCCGCAATACAAAATGTTGAAGCTCAGCTCACTTGGGCAATATTTTGTTAATGTGCGTGCTGATGATTTATCAGCCCACTGGGGCTTAATCAGCAGGCAGCAGCATAACAGAGATTGTTTTATCCGTGTTACAAAGAACAGCGGTGTGCAGCCCACATGGGCATCTAAATCTAACTTGTTTATTCATCTATACACCCACTGAGTTCTTGAACACATGTCATTCTGCATTTAAGATGTGCGTAAGCAAAGAAGCGATTGGTCCGATGCTAGTGGTTACATAGTATGACACTGTTTGTTTAAGCTGCAACTTTATTGTTTACAATGAGCATGAACGAATACTTATCTTAGTAAGTTGCGGCAGTACATGGTATATAAATGCTTTCTCTTACGTTTCATTAGCGTTTTCACTTTTATGTATGCTTTTTCACATTTATGCTTATTTTCACATTTTTGCGCTAAACCTAATTGAAAAGTTTATTTAAAATAAGATTAGTCTGTCTTCACCCACTATGGTGAAAGGGTGTCACGTGTGTTTTTATAAAATGAAAAGCAACGTAGTATCAAGCACTCGTGAACAAGGGAGTGATCCTGAAACGCGTTGAGTGTAAATCTTGCCAGACCCGAGTGCTAAATAAATTAAGGTTTGCTGCACAAAACTCTTTGGTGTCTGTGACTGCTGCTTTTCGGAAAAGGAGAACAGCCGTGGTGTATATATATTTAACACCTTAAGTGCTGCGCCTATTCCAACGGCCGACGGCACCACTACCTCTGGAGTGCTGCCGCATTTACAAAACCTTATTTTACTCGCACAAAACCATTGAAATTCGCATATATAGTTAGTTGCACTAACTATATATCGCGCACCCGCAATCCACTGCTGATGATGTCACATATTACATCATTCATGACATGGTCAGTGACATCACTGATGACATCACTGACTATATATGGTCTATAACCTATGGTTTTTTCATTGAATTTTAAAGGTTTTATAAATGCTAATTCCTAACCATATATGGTCTATAACCTATGTTTTTTTCAGTGAATTTCAATGCTTTTTTAATAGTAAATATCAAAAGCTGTAAAAAGTTTTTTTATTTTAATTCAAAAATATATTTTATATGTTTTTAATAAAAAAAATTATGCATCTGCCAAACCCTGACCTCCTAATAGTGCACTGTGGGGGATATGATTTGGGCACTATGACTGGGGTTGGTCTTGAAATGCTTTTAAAGAACACCTTTCTTCAATTGATGACACTTTTTCCCCAAACTGCCTTGGTATATTCAAATATATGTCAAAGACAGAAATGTAAGTGGTTCAACTAATTTTTTCCACAATTTGAGAAAGAACAGAAACATGTGAATAAATCTGTTTCTGCTTACATGAGAGACTATGGAATGGGTTGAATATACAACAATAACTTGCGTTACAACATTCAAGACATCTACAGAAGAGATGGTGTGCACTTCCCCGATGAAGGGAATAGAATATTCGTCCTTTATTTAAAAGTGTGCATTGGAACATACTTGTAGGTACCTAAATTAGCCACAGAACCGAATAGCTCTTTTCAGAGCTACCCTACCTCTGATCATTCAAAACGTTTATCTTTTTCTTACTTTTTTTTTTTCACCAAAGTACGCTCCCCGGTTCGCTTACCGGTGCGCGTACCGGGCGCTCCCCCCGCGAATTTTTTAAATTTTTATTTTTGCATGTATCAGCGTCCTACTCTCCCCTCCGAAAACCTAGAGGGTCACAAAGTGTCTTCCGTGCCCCCTACCCATTCCGAACATTGTTTGTCCTCCATCTTGTGTCTCAATTCTACCGATACTCAAAATGGAGGACTCCCGTTACGCTGCCGGTTCGCGTACCGGGGCGCGCACCGGTGAGCGCTCGCTAAAAAAAAGGTGGGAAAGTAATTTACAGAAAAACCACTAGAGACACTTTCATCAAATATAGAATAGCCCCTACTACATAGCAGTCCCTACCATTTACCCAAATTTGATGGAATTCCATTGAGAAAATTATGCTGTAAGCCTGACTAAATATCCTGAGGTAAATTACCTAACAAAAACACTTATGAAGTGTTACAATTGACAACCAATCAAAATACTACTTTCAAAATCTTCTATTATTTCATGACATTTGATTGGTTATGTACCTGAATATATATAAAGAAAGAGAGAGAAACACAGCCATTTTGACTACTACTTCCTGAAGTACATATCAAGTGCATTTCAACTGAGAACTTAAACTTCTTTTTGAAAGGTAAGATGTTATTTTAAAAACTGAAGTATGTTCTGTACTTTAAGTTAATTAGGAAAACATTTTCTGATAGTTATATACTATCCCTCTGTAATACTTATAGAATAAGATAGACTTCTCTGTTTTAGTTATGGATGGAGTTAGGCTTGTCTTGTATAATTAAGAATTGACTTAGGCTTTATCGCATACATTTTTTTATATTTCTACTTCCAGTCTGATACCATACACTGCCCAAAGATAAAATCACTGTTTAAAAAAACAAGCTACCTGTCTGTACTTAAACCCAACAGTGCCCTATCTGTACTGATATATTTTTTTAAAATTCATTTTACAGCACAAAAATGGAAGGAGAGAAAAAAAATAACTTGGAAATTGTTGCAGAATGCAACAAAGATACAGAAAATGAATCAGAATTCTTTGATGAATCACGGGACTTTGAACTTCTGCAATGTGTTGAATCCGTGGATTTCCTAATTGAAAATGAGACAAATTCTGACAAAGAATTATTAGAAGTTCTTTTTAATTTTGAAAACAATTCAGAAAAATACATTTATATATAATAATTCAAAAATTGTTTGAGACATTATTCATTTTAATATGTATTTTTTAAACTAGTAGCAAATTGATTATAATGTAAAATTAGACTTTAAATATACTGTGCAACTTTAAGTTTGCTCATAGTTACTTCCTTTCTTCCACTATATCATCTCCAATGTGTATTTAACATCTCTTTATCATCTCCTGCCTCCATGGTGTTTCTGCTTTCCTGACAGACTACGCTATGAATTCCATATACCACAATAACTTCTGAAACAACATGCAAGATATCTACAAAGGAAACAATGTATTTTTATTTTTAGACTCTGCATTGGTACCTACATGTTGGTACTTAAATAAAAAAATTTAAAAAAACAAAAAGAACAATCAATAAACATACAATATTTGAACATTCTTTCATCCTAATTTCCCAATATTACGCTTCCCGGACCGCTTCCCGGTGCGCGTACCGAGCGCTCCCCCGCAAAAAAAATGATATAATTTTTTTTTTTTTTAACCCCGCGAGGCCCTTCTAAAGCCCCCTCATCAAACCTAGGGGGTCAGGGAGGATGTACTCTGCCCCCTTATGCTCATTTCCCCCTTTGTTTTTGCCACATCTTGTGTCTCGATCCTACCGAGACACAAGATGGCGGCTGCTCCGGATTGTTTAGAATGTTCACAGTCACCGGGGAGCCAATCCGCTTCTCCTAGCGAAGTTCCGTTACGCGTAAGGTACGCGAACCGGGGAGCTAACCGGGATGCTGTCACAGATATATCTGTTTTTTAAAACGTTAATTCCTCAAAATCCACTGGAGCACATATATTGAGACATAGCAAAGGCACGTCGGGCAAACCATATCTACAATTTTGCCAAGTTTTGTGTAAATCCATTCAGCCGTTCGAGCTAAAAGTGAGTCCAACCGCCCTATGGAAAACTCAATGTTAAAAACACGTTTTGGGACCCCCCTTTTTTCTCGGCCCCCACTTCACGAAACCCCCCCAAACTTTCAGAGAACGATCAGAAACAAAATGTGCCATTTTCCTGAAAAGCAAAGGCACATCGGGCTAACAGTCCCTACAATTTTGCCAAGTTTCGTGCAAATCCATTCAGCCGTTCGAGCTAAAAGTGAGGCCAACCGCCCTATGGAAATTAACATGGGAAAAACGCGTTTTGGGACCCCCCTTTTTTCTCGGCCCCCCCTTGATGAAACCCCCCCAAATTGTCAGGGGCTGCTCAGAAACAAAATGTTCCATTTTCCTGAAAATTTCAGCCAATTCCGTCCACAAACGCCAAAGTTATTAGATATAGAATTTTCAAAAATCCCATAGAGAAAAAATCCTAACTATATATACCTACTGGCGACCGCCAGTAGGTAATATATATATGGGAAACATAGTTGCATATCTTTGGATGGCATTACACAGTGTTTGTATAAAAATGCATATATTGTCACATTGATACATCCTGATTTGTTAATTATGTTTTAACATGAACACAATGATATGCTAGTATTCAATTCATACTACTTCCTGCGTGCACTATTACTTGTGATACTGGCAGGATGCTCATAATTAAGTGTCCAACAAATATTGTTTGCTCTATGCAATGCATATTGCTACAGTGTCACTTTGTCACTCAGTTCCTGGGCACTTTCTGCAAGTGTCAGTAATTTAAAGGCATGCAGTGAGTGGTCATCTGCTTCTCCTCCTGGTCCACAGTCATCTTGTTCAGGGGCGGTTTCACGGACCTTCCCTGCGTTGTCCTCTTCAGTCTATTTTTCTGCAGGTGTGGAGCATTACCTTTCTTCGAGACTGCGTTGTGAACTTCACTCAGTAGCAGTTGATGTCACGTCCCTCTGACACTTTATGATGTATCATGGATCTTACAAATGGTCTGGTCTGTCCTCTTCTGAACTGCTGTGTTGCGCAGGTCCTCTGGGGACAAATGGTCATCAATTTCTAGTACTGTCCTCTCAGGCGTTGGGGTGCTGCCCTGCATCTTGTCCCCTTAATCCATTCATGGCGTTGGTTCACCGTCTGCGGTCCAGTCCACCTAGAACTAAGAGAAACTGTTTTTATTTTTTTCACCATGACCATGTCTTCATAGTTGCTTTAGAAGTATTTGCCCCATTGCAGGCAGTACTAAAGTCAGAGCATCAGGCCATTTCAGGCCTGTTCCATTTGTTGCCATTACTAATAATCACATTTTTATTTTTATTTTGGTGCTCATTTACTCCTCCTGGCTTCAACGTTGGAGGGTGGTATGGGGTATGTATGTTATACTTTATTCCCAAAAACAGCCTCTTTAGCATAAATGAAGGCACTAAGTGATCATCTTCTATCACTATGTATGCCCTGGTGAACCCCTAAACTTGGAAAGCATGTTTTTTCTGAAGCACTGTGCCCCAGTTGCTGCATTATTCTTCCCGGTTGGACACACCTCCATTAATTTTGAAAACGTATCCACTCACACCAGTAAATATTTAAATCCATTCACTGGGAAGCAACATGCACCTGCGCATTCATCCTCCCTTGTGCAATATCAGATGGTCCCTGCTCTAGTTTTGTAAGGGAAAGGAACATAATGCGTGGGGGCACAGGCATCTCATCCTGGTAGGCCAACACTCTCTTCATTATTCGGCTCACATCCACCATCAATCCACCGTCTATGTGCATCTGGTGTTGCAGACCAATGTGCTTCCTTTACATTAGCTTGCAACAATTGTCTCTGAATGAGCTGTATTTTTGGAATGCTTTATTCATTAGTCCCATCTGCACTGGCTGTAACATGCTCTCATTTAATGCTGTGTCAGTGATGGCACTACCTTTGGCTAACTTAGTATTAGCTCCTGTGTATGCTTCACATTTTATTACCGCTATCCTGGTGTATAATAGTATTGCCTTTAACAAGATCCTTACTAAAGGACCATTTTAAATAAGGCGCCCTGCTTCTGTTATGAATCTGTGATACTTCCACAGCTGGCCACAAATAAGAACTGCAAAGCATAATGTGAATCAGTGTAAATGTTAACAGTTTTACCCTTGACTAGCATTCATGCTTTTGTTACAGCACTCAGCTTATCTCTCTGGGTAGATGTTTCAAGTGGCAGAGCTTCACTTTCAACGTTGTTGTCTGTAATTGCTATGGCAAACCCTGCTCTGTAATTAGTGTCTATCAGTCTGCTGAAGAAACCCTCAGTGTACCACTCACATAGTCTGTCTTTCCTAATAGTGTCTAATCTTGGCGTGGTGCAGTTTTCTACAAACTCAACACCAACTTACCTAGGGGTCTCATCTGTCTCTAAGAGAATAGATCTCATCAGAATAACCTGTTGCAGGTAATACTTTTGCCAAGTTAACAGGTGGGCATCTTATTATGGCTTTACAATTAGACAACATGGTGCCAGCAGAAAATGTTGTGTTGATCCAGACAACAACAATCGTACTAATGCAACCGCACAAAATGTGACACCTAGACAATACAAGTATAGTTCAACACAATGAGAGCCTTTCTCTCCACCATCACAGCTGCCAACCCCCAATCACTGCAGAAAGCAAAGTCACATAGTTGTGTCCCACAGGCCTTTCTTTTCCAGCTGTGTCAGCACACTATTGGCAACACCACTTCATTTGCAATGTAATTTTGCTCTGAAACAGAGATTGAAAGGCAGTTTGTAATCAGGCAGTCCCCATTATGGCACAGTACACAATGTCTCTTTCAAATTCTTGAAAACAGTTTGCAAGTTCATTAGTCATAGCAGCTGCATTCAGAGACCCATTGGCGGCAGCAGTTAATTATCCCCAGGAAGGACATCATCCCTTTGTGGGTGGGCAGGAGCTGAATGCCCTGAATCAATTTTATTCTGTCAGGTGGCATGCAGCGTATACTTTGGAATATCACAAAACCCAGGTAAGTCACCTCTTTTTTTTTCGGGCAGCAAGGTCATTTTGACAATGAGGCTTTGTGTCTTCTCTTCTGTCAGTAGTTCAGCAGAGCAACAGTGTCTTTTTCACAGGCTTTAACAGGCCTCAAGTGATGGAGATGTCACAAGGAGATCATCGGCCTACTGCAAGACGATGCTACCACCTTCCACACATAGGTGTTCCAAGTCTCTCTTAACTGCCTGCGCATTGACATTGGGACTCACAGTGACCGAAGAGTACTGGGTATACCAGCACGACGGCAAAGAGGCTTTCACTGTGTGGAAGGAGTTTAATGCTAAAACCCACTGAGGAGAGAAAAATACTCTGCCTCTACAGGTATGAATAATACTATGGTACTGGTGTCAGGCACAACAGGCTCTAAGGAAACCATAAGCTCATAAGGTTAGGTAATCACCTTATGGGGACAGCATGTTTTCACCATCTTCTTTTTTAATTTTTATTTATTTATTTATGTTAAATATCACTTTATGGGGAGGGCATTTTTCAACATCTCTTGGTTCCCTAGTTGTAGAACCATATTGTTAGTGATCTGCACAGCCCTTTCCCTTTCATATTCATGACACTGCAGACTAACAGCATTATTCATCATCCCTCAACACATCCATAAGTGGGCTACAAGGGGTGCGTACAACAGAGAATCTTACTGAAGTTGCAAGGAGTAAGTGCTCTGTTCCAACCTATCTGTAGGTATTTGTAAGTAAATTCCATGTATTCAAAATAAATATACTGTTGCAAAAAAGTGTTTCCAGAGAGCCCATATTCATTTAAATTAAAATTGTAAAATGTACCCCGTTATCTCCCACCTTATTGGATACATCTCCTACCTTTGTGAAAACATGGCAGTCTCCCTGGGCATGTCTGATACCTTCACACTGAAACACTGTGCAACAATAACACTGATACCCTACTCTCATGTACTCTCTGGTATCTACGCTGTGCCCCTTGATTATGTTGTTCAGTAGGATAAACCCCACCCAGCATATCTCCTACATTGGTATTATTTCTAAGGAAAACAGTGATATCCCCATCTTCTCCTAACAGAATATGCAATATTTCCTTTAGCTAATGTTACCTAAAAAAGATCTGTGGTGGAGGCTTAATCAAAGCCATGATTTTAAGCCATAAGTAACAACTAGGTAAATTATTCCATTTATTAAATGTAGTTAAATTACTAATGATGATATTCTGAATATAATGAACATGAATTAAGCATTCATTTGACCCTATTTTCCTAGGCACATGATAGCCACAGACATCATCAGTGCTAAGTTTATTTTAACAATCTCATAAATTAACAATTTTTAAACGCTATGATCTTCTTTGTAAATTACCTGTAGTGTTTTATCCTACAATGTTAGAATCCGGAAATGTAATTAATACAAAGGAATTAAGTTATGGTTAAACTACTCTTCAACATTACAAGCAGGTATTATATATCTATGTTTTTCCTATTTAGAACAAGTGGCACTGGAGTGTGCGTTTTCTTAACACGTGTTACAGGAAGCATTTGCTGTAACTCAAAATAGAAGCAAAACTGCTGAAAAGGAATATCTTCCCCATTCAACCAAATACAGCCCTGTTTATTTATATATGTGTATTATCACTACAAGGGCTATAGACTAAATGTACAATTTGCATTTACACAATTATATGTGTACATGTATACATCAGGAAATGCTGTGATGCTTTCATAATCCAATGTAGGCCTCTAAAAGTTGAAATGACACACACTTTTTTTAAGATACTTTAAAAGTTCTAACTTATTTTATTTCTACAGCTTGCACTAGAGAGTCAGTGCATGTGACTCTCTGAAATCATTTAGATAACATCAATTTTATCAGTGATCTGCTAACAAAACGTTTTTAAATTAAGGACTGTCACAGTGGCTAACTTTAGATAAAAAATACTCAAACCCCCTGCATCGGCATTTTACTTTCAGCAGTGCTAGTTTGCTAAATACAGAACAGGGCCTCTGACCCTTAAACCTGTTGTCCCTTGTCTGAGCTAGCTTATCCCGATGAGGCCATCACAATTCAAAGTAACTCTCAAGAAGCATGACCGAAGGGCCTCCATCCTGATATTTTAAAGGTAGGATCTAACTTTTGCTGTTTTTATTCCTTTTCTAGCATTTAAAGAACTGGCTCAAAATTTTAGTTTTCAGGATGCCATAATGCGCCCAGAACTATTGTGCATTAAGGCGTGCAATGTAATTCACATGTCTCTAGAGCTACTCTGTTTGCATAACTTTTAATAGCCTTTGTATTTCAGACTGCAGCCATTAGGCCATACTAGAAATCATAATTTAAGTTTGTCACTAATCGACAGTAATATTGGAGTTGTTAGGCTAACTAATATTCACCCTTTTTCTTTAGTACACAACATAATTATCCAGTTAGACATTGAAATCTGAATGCGCACTTTGCACATGTTAATTTTTTACATTGCTAAATTTTATTTATTTTTCACAGTAGGGTTATTAGACATTATAAAGATCATAAACATGCAAAAGCGATTTTAGTGCAATGACTTTTAAAAACATTTTACATGTAGTCATTATTGAATAAAAAACACTAACCCTTTTGTTGCTTCTAAGTATGGAAACTAAGCCTCATTCCGTTCATTTTGTCTTTAAATGCATTTATTTATAACACTTACAAAACTTCTTTTGTAGCTACGCACAGCAGCTTTATTGAAGCATATAAAGTTTGTTTCACCCTTTAGAAATAAGTAATTATTTACCATCAGATCCACAAATTTACTGTCTTTTTTTTTTTGTCCTCATCTCACCTTTGATCTGAGCAGGTTTAGCAAGCCGTCTATAATAGATCTGGGTGCCCTTCGACTCACTGCATAGATCCACGCCCCCAGGGCTTCCTCACGTGGTTGAGGTTAGGTGTAATCATTGGACCGGGATACCACCACCTTTAGACTAGAAATTTATCAGATGTAGGTGCGGACCCCAGCCCAAAAGGGGAGACCAGATGTTAGCCTGTGTTCCTGAACTATCTCCCTGATCCATTCGAGCGATGTTTCGTATAGCTTTTACCCAATTTTCTCTTTTGGGGGATCGGATCTTTCCACCTTAAACATATTTCTCTCCTGGCTAGAATTATCAGATACAATAATAGGCCTTTGTCAGTCTGGGAGAGCACCTCAGCTGTAGAGTCATTCATACCAAAAATAACCAAGTTAATATCCATTTCCAGATCTATGCCAAAAATAGCAATCAATATTTCTCCCACATTCTTCCAAAATACAGTTAGTTCCAAACACTCAAAAAACATGTGGAGATCATCAGCCTTATCAGATTTACATCTGGGGCGCTTTGGGATCGGAATTGGGGCAACCTTCGCAAAGGAAAGAAACAGGAAAGGAAGTACTGACTTTCATCCCTTTTCCTTTATCCAAAATAATGAAACTATATTTCTAACTTTCAAGACTATTTGTCTTTAATGTGCATGCTTTTGTGTGCTATTTGATACTAATTTAAAACCTAGTTGCCACAGTCTTTACTGCTAGCTTGTGCCTTGGAAGGCCCTGGCTTATTTATTTAGCTGTGGTTTATGACCAGCAGATGTCAGCTTTCACACTTTTTCAGAAGAGAAAGCATCCTGTTATAGGACTCATAAATCCTGTCTGACAATTATTGACACAGGGCCTCTATGATGCTATCTGTTCCTAAAATCAAAAGGTATATTTTGGACTGCTATTTAAATAAAAGCCTCCCAGCTATCCAAATGACAGCAATGTGCTATATTCTAATGTCCTCACAAAACCCTAAAAAGAGTGATAAACCACTCATTACCTCCCTCTGTTCACACGTGTCCCTTCGGACAGACTGTTTGAGCAGCTGTCAAATCTCTCTTGCTGCTGCTGGGAGTGAGCTCAGTTCAATCTATTAAAACCCAGGCATTCCAAGCCAGTCAAAATATATTGTTTGCAGTGTGATAAAAGGGAGGACACTTTTATTTTAGCAGTTCACACCTAGAGCAGCCACTAATTACTCATAAAACGTGAATGGCTTTTAATATTTAATATCATGTATCTAAGGAGAGTCAAAGCTATGCCACATCAATGATAAATTCAGCTTACACTATTGACATATTGAGTTTACTTGAAATTTCATTATAAAGTGCTATGCCATTAGAGTGCTGCAGCATTTTGCACAGGAGCCTTAGGAAACACTAGACGTGTGTTCTCATTTTACTGCTACTTTGAACTGGCATATTAAGCTACTTTGCCAAGCTCTGAATTCCTATTTTTCTACATATAAGTTACCACTAAAATGCTAGGTAGCTGATAGGCATTACGAACAAAAGGTCGGGCATCTATTTTAAATTTTTGTTACATCCTAGGTGCTGATTCCGATTCTGGCCGGTAAAACGTTCTGCCCGACTCGGACCGAGAATCCAGACCGACCGACACCGTCCAGCGCCGTACGACACGGGTGGTATGATGCAAAGTCAGAGATTTATGACCGAGCCGTATGGCGGTCGTACGGCGGTAAGCCGTACGACCGAACCGCACGTAAACAAGTGATCCGGACAGAAAAATGACAGGAGTCGTACAGACTGACACATACCTGTGTTATCGTATTTGCCCCAAGGTACCTTTTTGGTGTTATCTGTTCACCTAAAATCAGTACACTATGTGGAGGCGTCCATTGATATAGGTGTGTTGAGTCATGCCGTTATTATGTCTACAGGATTGTTACCTGGGGTCAGTCAGACTACCTCTCGAATACAAGTGAAAATATACAACATTGAGGAGCTTTAGGTAAGACAATACAGTCATCTTGCCACTTTACCATAATGGGAAGAAGGGTAGCCGTACGTAGGAACTTGTCCAAGGTAGTAGAAACTTCTGCAATTTTGGCTAGTATCCCCACTGATTTAGGCATTTATTGGATGGGTTTTCTCCATGATCTCTGTGGAAAAAATATGTATATAGCTACATATAAAAGAAATGCCTGTCTTATGTATTCCACTCTTATAGGACTTGAGAGCTGTATGCCGCAACCGTTTTTTTAGAAATGGTGTTTGGAGCCGTTGTATTTATACACGTCAGTTGGTATTGTTATATACCACAGTGGATCTACGTTTACAGTAAGTAGCCCTACAGGAATAGGACGGGTCAATTATGAACTGATAGCATTGGCTAATTGATTAGACTATTAAATCTTTTTTTTTGTTGTTGATATGTTTATTTCTTCACTACCTTTTGGTGATGGTATTATGCACTAGTTGTATTTGTAAACTCAATATTAGGCCTGAGTAGGTAGGGGTGTATTGAGTCATGTCGTGTCTTTAAGTGGTGTTGGTGTAATATGCATTGATATTATTAAACGTCAAGGCAATTAAATTGATAACTGCCCTAGTGGTTGTTGTGGAAATTGGTCCAATCCATATTGTTAGTATTTATTTATGTGGGCTTGTTCTTGCTGATTGTAGCTTATACCTTTCAGGTATTCTCCTTTCCCGGGTGGAGTAGTTCATATCTGGCAGGTCCTGAGGAAGGTGGCGTTTCATCTATTCGCATCCACCGAAACGCGTCGACCACTGCCTGGATTACATCCTGCTATATGCAGTTTTAGTACTTGGTCTTGCCAATTACATTGTCATCCTGTAGTTGAGTTCCCCAGATATGTGATGAATGTGAGGGTGCGTTTGGGGGTGTGTGAGTATAGGGTGAATGACGGTCTGTGAATACATTTCACTACCTGGCTTTATATTATAATTATTGTTGTTTTTTGCCTTTCTGTGATTGCACATGAATTTATACTAAATGTTCAAAATAATAATTCATAAGAAAAACAAAATGATGAATAACATTTTTGAAAAAAGAAATGAAATAGAACAATATATTTTTGTAATTGTTGGAGTAGTTATCGAATAACTATTCTGTGGGTGCTCACATTATTTAGTTTAGATTAAGTCTGAGGTTTGAGGTTTTGAGGGAGCTTTTTTTCTGTGTTGACGTACCTGTGGGGAAACAATACCGACACTCACACGCGAAGTCCGAGTAGCGCAGTATGAGGTAACACATGTGAAACGCGACCGATTCGCACAGAGCACAAACCATAAGACCGACACGCACAAAAAAACGGGAAGCCGAAGCCACCGAATCCCCTGCGACCGAAATTTACGCCACACATGCAAAGTATCAGGAAAGTCAGCCTGAACGACCCGGAGAAGCCTGCTCGAGCCAACAGAAGCGTCCGTCACGGCCGCAAAAACGTCTCCTTCATAACTACCAAACACAAATGTAAAAAACACAAAAAAGGACCAAAACAGCAATTCCAAAGTCAATAAATACCACAAAAAAAATGTGGAACAAAGACACACCCATAACTCCACCCATATAAAGTCCACTAATTCCCTACCATGAGCATCTGCAATTCAATCAGACTGGCCAGCACAGAACAGTAGACACCAACCACAGACACACCCACAACTCATCCATCACACAAGCCTCACACCATTTGCACCTCTCCAAAAGCAGTTATCGAATAATTATTCTGTGGGTGCTCACATTATTTAGTTTAGATTAAGTCGGAAGAAAAATAAATTTGAGGTTTTGAGGGAGCTTTTTTTCTGTGTTGACGTACCTGTGGGGAAACAAGACCGACACTTACACGCGAAGTCCGAGTAGCGCAGTATGAGGTAACACATGTGAAACGCGACCGATTCGCACGGAGCACAAACCGTACGACCGACACGCACAAAAAACGGGAAGCCGAAGCCACCGAGTCCCCCGCGACCAAAATTTACCCCACACATGCAAAGTATCAGGAAAGTCAGCCTGAACGACCCGGAGAAGCCCGCACGAGCCAACAGAAGCATCCGTCACGGACGCAAAAACGTCTCCTTCATGACTACCAAACACAAATGTAAAAAACACAAAAAAGGACCAAAACAGCAATTCCAAAGTCAATAAATACCACAAAAAAAATGTGGAACAAAGACACACCCATAACTCCACCCATATAAAGCCCACTAATTCCCTACCATGAGCCTCTGCAATTCAATCAGACTGGCCAGCACAGAACAGTAGACACCAACCACAGACACACCCACAACTCATCCATCACACATGCCTCACACCATTTGCACCTCACCAAAAGCACTCACAATCACACACAAAAACTCACACACACTCACCCTCACTTGCACACACACATACATCTATCCCCACCACCACCAATCACCATGCCTCCAAAGAAGAATCCAAAGTTCACAGACAGTGAGTTGAAAGTGCTGATAGATGAAATCATCTGAGTAGAGCCACAGTTGTTTGGAACATTGGTACAACAGACCCCCATGTCCCAGAAAATGAAGATGTGGGAGAGGATCGTCGACAAGGTGAATGCACAAGCACCAATGTTGCGCACAAAGGAAGACATCCAGAACAGGTGGTATGATGTGCGCAGGAGGGTCAAGAACCTCATCCGCAAGAATCATGAGTTGGCGAATCACACCGGCAGTGGCCCTCCTGCCAAACCAGTATACTTCCGGTCCTGGGAGGAGAAGGTGCGGGCCATCCTACCACCAGAGAGCATATATGGACTATCAGACATCCCAGAGCCTCGTGAGTACACAACCTATATACTCAAACTTGTCAGACAATACATACACATCACTGGCAAGGGGACAGCCAAACCATGCACCATTAGCAAACCCACACTAACCACTAGAGAATCATCACTAGATGTGTATGCCAGTCAGATAAACATAAAACTTGCCATCACATAGTGACATATTACTGTGTCAGGACATGCACCAACCTACCTACAAATAGAGCAAGGCCGTGGAACTAATCGAACTAAAAAACACTGTCAGGCATATTGCAACCACTAACACACCAGACCACATGGAAGCTGACTGCCAGGAAGGAAATGTGGGAATGCAGGGGAAGTGAGTGTAGCCAAAAACATGATGGGAGTTGTAGTCACAGAAAATGCAACCCCACCCAATTGCCCCATCATCAACACTCAGAACCATGCTCACATCACAGGGAGTGGAAAATAACTCACAAGATGGCTAACACTGGAGACTGCTGTGGGGAGGACCAGCCCCTGCTGGGAGTTCTGGTCAAACAAACAGCACAGCACCAATGCCTGACATCCTGAAAGACAACTTGTCCTCCTTGCAATGGAAGCATGTTTCATGGTGGGATATCTGGCTGGGGGAAAGGAGGACTGGCAGCTCTGCCCATACTTCCCAACAGGTTTTGTCACACACAACCCTTCATACAAACTCCACACAACTCACCTAGATTAATGCATTGCCTCCCACTCAATTAAAATAGGCCAAAAAGATAGACCACACTGGCTTTTAATGTGTGAAGCACATGGAATTTTTGTGTGACTTGTATCCAAATAAACACAAGGACACCACTGTCAGCCATCTTGTCACTCACAGGGAAGCAGAGTCAACAGGAAGGAAGGGTGGGTATGCTGGGCAGGGGGTGTAGCCAAGAGAATGATTGGAGTTGGAGTCACAGCTCAAAATCCCCCACCCACATGGGCCAGCATGCCCACCCTGAACCATGCACACCTCACAGGGATTTGAAAGCCACTTACAAGATGTCTCACACCGGGCTCTGCTGTGGGGAGCACATGGACTGTTTGTGTGACTTGTATCCAAACAAACACCAGGACACCACTGTCAGCCATCTTGTCTGCACAGGCACACTCACTCACAGGGAAGCAAGCAGAGTGAACAGGAAGGAAGGGTGGGTATGCTGGGAAGGAGGTGTAGCCAAGAGCATGATGGGAGTTGGAGTCACAGCTCAAAATCCCCCACCCACATGGGCAAGCATGCCCACCCTGAACCATGCACACCTCAGAGGGATTGGAAAGCCACTTACAAGATGTATCACACCGGGCTCTGCTGTGGGGAACACAAGGCACTGTTGGGAACAGGGTACAAATGAACTACAGGACACCACTGACTGATATCCTGAGAATCAACATACACACTGCAAGGGTGGCATGCCTCATGGTGTGAGAATTGGCCTGGGTGGAGGAGGAGGTCAGGATTTGATATAAAAAAACAACAGACCTGTCTTTTCACACAACATCTCAGCTAAACACACATTGCATACTTGGGACCAGTCACTCACAAACGTAATGGGCAGGTAAGATGGCTGACACATGGCCATGAGTGAAGATGTGACTGCAAATCGCCCGCATGCACCGGCCAACCCAAACACGTACACACTCACAGCCAGTGCAACTGTATTTCAACAAACACAGTCTGGGAATGCAGTGTCCTGGGGCCTGGCTATGAACTGGCCCCAGAATCTGTGGAGAATCAGACAGACTACATCGAACATAAACACACTGGAACTCACAGACATCTTTGGCAGGGGACACCTGACAATGAATGGAATGAACAAAACAAAATAGCTGACAATGTAGCATGGTGTCGTTCACACGAGGTGCTGTACTGAGCAGAATTCCACCCCTACATCGTTCCGCGCCGTATGCATACTGCATTCAACACACGACTCACTGTAATAAACACTGTAGACACAAGGACCAACTTGGACTGCATTGGAGGGGACATGCTCCTCACAGCAGCAAAATTGCTACACACACACACTACGGCCCACACTTCCATGTACATGGAAAAGTCAGAGAGCCTCTGTGCCTAATCCCCATGGAGGACAGTGACCGGATGAATCAGGCTTGCACGTATTAAACTCAGCAACCACATCATTCGCTACAGCAACATCACAACCCATTTCAAATGAGAGTTGAACTAGTAACGCAAACCACAACACAGATCCGCAAAAGAGATCTCAGGCATACTGGACTCTGACCATGTTGTACACACACACCGATGTGACGCACAAGGACTTTCTAACACTGACAACACACAGGCCCCAAAACAGGATCATTTCTGAAGTGGAATTGCACATACGTCACCATTAAAGGACAAACATTGACAGGGATGACACACCTGTGGAAGGCAAGTGATGGCCCCTAAGTAACAATGGCCATGTACAGTCAATCAATACATGAGCTGGGAATGCACACACCTCCCCATGCAAATTCAAAAGTTCCATGTTGGCAGGACAATGTGCTATGACTACATCAACCTCTGTCTGTGACAACATAGGACAATGCAATGCACAGGCATGCACCCTGATGTACAGTCACAACTGTCATGTGTATGAACGATGGATGCCTGTAGAAACACTACATACATTGTGTGTCTCTTCCCCACATAGGTGATGCTGAGGACATATCAGCTAATGAAGAAGAGTCCCAGTCCCAGGCTCCCGTGCAACTTCAGCTGTGTGGTTTGGAACAGTCTCAGTCTTCTTTGGATAACGAAGGGCCTGGCTTCTCTGGTGTGAATTGTCATGCAGCACCAGCAGTACTATCATCAGCGCCCCCTGCACCCAGTCCTCCAAGAACTGGCAACAGACACACTACCACCGATGACACAGACAGACCACGGACACAGGATACCACCAGCAGAGGGACCCAGCCCACCCGGGAGGCAACGGACACCAACAACCAGACCGACTCCCAGGAGGACCCAGGGTCATCTCTGCGTGCCTCCGCTGGTACGGACCTTGTGGCTAGGGGTGGTAGGCAGAGGTCCCACCTTGCAGAGGGGACTGGACTGCATGATGAACCCCAACTGGTACACATCATAGATGCGTTCCAGGTTACCACCAGAGAGGTCAACCAGGTTGTGGAGATCCTCAGGGACATACAACAGCAGCAGGCTGCCCATCATGCCCGCTTGGAGACACACATGTCTCGCATGGAGTCCAAGTGGGACACATTGGAAGAACTGACAAAGATGCATAGGGACATATTGACATGCCTCCGCAAGATCAGCACCAACATGTCCACACCTCCCTGTGTGTCTACAACATCTGGTGCCGCAACATCTGCAACTGCCACAGGGAGGGAGGATGACTCTGGCAGAGAGTGCCCTGCACCGCAGCAGCATGCACTTGAGGGTCCACCAAGGAAGAAGAGGGGTCGTCCAAAGAAGGGCAACTGAGGCAAAGATGGCCATGCACATCCCCCAGGAACCCAACGACTGTTCTGGAACTTTTCCTTTGCGTGCTAACTGTTCACCTTGTCGAATGCTACCCAACTCTCCCACATGACATGGAGGTTTTCAGTTGGTCTGATGTATCAGATGACTGTGGACTTTACTCTGGACATTTCATCTTCCAACACTTCCTACTGATCTGTGAACTCTGGATTCCAACCCATTGTACAGCACCCACCATCCGTGCACTTTCCTGACACATGCATGCTAATAAACTCACAAAAAAACAATACTTGCCTCTTTTGTGATTCCTACGTGGTTTTTGTCATGGAGAAGATGATCAGCTAAATGACACCGTTCATGCTAACTGCTACAGCAATGTAACTCCGTCATGTGGGTAAGGATGATGTGACACATATGAGAGACACACACCCCTAGGGCGCCACCAGGTCAACACATACATACTCTGTCCATCTGACCCATCTCCAACACTGATGTTGCCAGAAAATACAGTTGAAATCACACACACCACACCTATCCAGAGTCAGTGGTGAGTAGCCCACAGGTGCAGTAAGCAAATGCCAGCCTGATGTGTGAAGACAAACAACGCACATCACAAAGTGTAGCAGCAGTTTATTACACTTTTGCAACAGGTTAACTACACAACAGATGCAGGGCACACTCATGTGGCAGTGGCCACACAGTCACCAAGATATGAATTCCAGTGGTGTTGGGCACATCACTTGTAGTGAAACGACTACTTCCACCCTGGAAGTAGAATCTGTATTTCGAGGGTCAGAGTTGACCAGGCCAAAGCCAAAGAACCCTGTGAAGGACAGACATGAGACATAGTCAAAAGCGCAGGAGACCAATATAGAACTGCAATACTCATGCCCAAAACCTGTCACAAGACATACACACAAAACCAAGAAAGCTTGTCAACACTGTTGGGGAGTACAGGCAACCTGTAAGAACACATCACTACATGCATCCAGTCAAGTAGTACCTAGCCACAGTAAAACAGCCACAGAGCACCACCAACACATATCAGGCAAAGTCAAGACAGTGACATAACATCCCTGTACACTTACAATCAGCTGACGAAGTTGTTGATGAGCTGTGTGCAGACATCACCCTCCTCCTCCTCATCACTGGCATTGTGGCCCAGGCCCGGATCCTCCACAGGTGGCGGATGTTGGTCTTCGTCATCCCGGATGAGAGGCAATTTTTTCTGCACTGCCAGGTTGTGTAGCATGCAGCAGACAATAATGATTTTGCACACCTTTGCAGGTTCAAATGGGAGGGCTCCTCCTGTTTTATCCAGGAATCGGAAGCAGCTTTTCAGGAGTCCAAATGTCAGCTCGATCACTCTTTGGGTCCAACCATGTGCCTCATTGTAGCGCATATCGGTTGGTGTCACAGGGTTCCTGAGTGGTGTCAGCAACCACGGCAGGTTGGGATATCCCGAGTCACCTATAGACAGCCAATTGCACATAAAATGAGTTCAGGGAGAGGGTGGAATACAACATTGCCCAACACAAACAATAGTAAAACGTCAGTACTCACCAGCAAGCCAGGCACATTGTTTCTGCATCTGTGTCATCAGCCTCAGGATGCGACTACACCTCATGACGTAGGCATCGTGTGCAGACCCGGGGAAATGTATACACATGTGCAACGGTCATATCCGACAGACATACCACCAGTGCATTAATTGAGTGGAAATGTTTCCTGTTCCTGTATGTCTGCTCATGTGCCTGTGGTGGAACCAAAGCCACATGTGTCCCATCAATGGAGCAAATGACATGTGGTATCCTCCCCAGGGCATAGAAGCCACTCTTGACATCAGCAAGTTGCCGTGGTTTCGGGGAAATAGATGTAGTGTTCAAGTAAAGTAACATTGCCTCCAACACATCTCGTAGCACATGGCTGAACATGGTCTGTGACATCCCACCAGCAGACGCCACAGTGTGTTGAAAGGCACCTGTGGCAAAGAAGTGTAGAGCTGTCATCACCTTAACTTTGGGGTCAGCGCTGTAGGGTATGTCCGGCCAGGTTGCAAATGTGGGTCCAACCGCCCCACCAATTCCTCAATCACCTGCCTGGTGAAGCGGTACCGTCAGATGAAGTTATGTTCCACCATTGTTGCAAGGGCAGGGAACAGTCTGTGGACAGCTGGTGCCCTGCAGCACATAGGTGAGCAAAGAAAAATTGTCAGTCCCCACACCTCTGTGGCATTCACCATACTCAACTCCACATGCGAGGTCATGACGACACACAAGTACTTGGTGTGTGTGCCGTTGTGTATGGACATATATGTCACCAACATGCCCATCAACTAACATCTCAGTTCAACATGTGTACACAACAAATTCAATGTTGTGCCTTGGCAAATCATTAGGCTGTGTCACATAACCTATGTACTGCCGTCACAGACCAAACACACACCACAGTAACAAGTGATGACAGATGTGTCCCAGGCATCACAGCTCTTCGGAAGGTACATTCCCATGGACCCTGGATTGACACATGGACACTGGCATCACTATATCATGGACATGCCAATAAAGAACAATTACTACCAAAGGTAGTGGCCCCTGTTGTCTCTGCAGGACATCCATGGACAAATGTGAGACACACACACACAAACACCATCAATGTTGATGCACATACCACATGGATGTGGAGACTGTTTCCCATGGGGCACATGGATCAGAGATATCTGAAACACAACACCCACACAGACTGTATGTACATCACTATTGCAGAAATGTCTCACTCTCTGATGTACATTCCATCCCACCTATGACTTGTGGGGTATGTGACATGACATACACATATGCACACAGGAGATGTGACTCTGCCACATGCTCTGAAATGACCAGGTGCATGTCACAGTGGTCATGTGCACAACACACAAAGGATTGTGTCCTGGTTGTGCCTACAAATTCATGCCAGGTAATTGTGTCTGGCATCCGTTTACCTGTGACAATTATGCTGACCGATGCGTGTGACATGTACAGGCACGCGCCGTACAGCAATGGACAGAGCTGTGCGTGCGATTTGCCAATTGAATAGTTTTGAGATGGGTGCGTGTTGTTTTTCAAAATGCGCGCCGTGCAGCAATGGACAGAGCCATGCTCACGCTTTGCCCATTGAATAGTATTGAGACGGGTGCGTGTTGTTATTCAAAATATGTGCTCTACAGCAATGGACAGAGTTGTGCGCTCACTTTGCCCTTTGAATAGTATTGAGACAGGTGCGTGTTGTTTTTCGAAATGCGCAGCGTACAGCAATGGACAAAGCCGTGCGCACGCTTTGCCCATTAAATAGTATTGAGACGGGTGCATGTTGTTTTTCGAAATGCGCGCCGTACAGCAATGGACAGAGCTGTGCACACGCTTTGCCCATTGAACAGTATTGAGACGAGTGCATGTTGTTTTTCGAAATGCGCGCCATACAGCAATAGACAGAGCCGTGCGCACGCTTTGCCCATTGAATAGTATTGACACGGGTGCGTGTTGTTATTCGAAATGGGCGCCGTACAGCAATGGACAGAGACGTGTGCAGTCATTGCCTATTAACTGTCATGGAGATGGACGCATATTTTGAAAGACTACAGTTGGCTCAATACAACAATGTTGCAAACTCAACGGTGAGATGGATCTCAACATTTGAGCGATGCGGAAGGTGTGTACGAGTCGTGCAGTTGAAGGATTGGGCAAAATCATAAGATGCAAACGTGTTGGACCTATCACTTTGAATGCATGGGACAGAGCCTGCCTCTGCAGCACACATTCAAGGCTGTCTGGTCCCCTGAGAGCTCACTTGCCTGCACTACATGCTACAGATCTACAACTCTCTGCTACCACTGCTGCTGTCTCTGCATCCTCTGGCCACTGCAATGGCACGTACTCTGGAAAGGGCCCCGGCCTTCACAGAGGAGGAGAACCAGGCCCTGCTGGACGGGGTCCTTCCACAGTACAGAAAGCTGTATGGGAAACCAGGGGAGCAGGTGAGTGTGCAGTCGACTGCCTTCCTAATTGTGCATGTTGTCTGACTACCAGTACTAGCAGTGTGTATACCAGTGGCTAGCATGCTCACTGACTATTTTCCATCCCCAAAGTGTGTAGTTACATGCACTGAACAGGTACAGTGCAGTCACAGTGCATCTTATTTTTCTCTCTATGTTTTCATGTTGGAATTTCTGGACAACTGCTCATAGCTATTGTTGCACTACCTGTGTCTATTATAGGCCTCAGTGATAGAGATCTGTAAATCAAACTATGTAATGCACCCAGATGTTGCATATGTACTTATGGCCTTTTCACGTTGTCATCCTCACACGTTGCTGCCCACCAGAAATCTGGTTAACCATCGCCCGGGCAGTCAGATCTGTGGGGGTCTACAAGCGCCGGATCCGCATCTGCCAAAAGAGGTGGCAGGACCTTCGTGGCTGGACCTGGAAGATCGCAAGGGTCCAGCAGAAGCTGTCGCCTCCTCGCAGAAGAGGCAGACACCAGACCTTGACCCACCACATGCTCCGTGTTAGACCTGACACCATTGGCCTGAGTCTCTCCTCCATTTTTTTCTGTTTGCCTCCACTGTTTACAATGTTTTTGCTGGTATAATGCTTTGGGCACTGTGCCACTGCTGATCAGTGCCACAGTGCAAGTGCTCCCTATGTTAAATTGCTGTATTGATTGAATTCCATGTTTGGCTTATTTGGTTTACTGTCAGTCCCTAGTCTAGTGCACCGGAGTGCCAGGGCTTGTAAATACAAATGCCGCTCGTGGGCCTGCAGCACATGTTGTGCCACCCACAAGAGCGGCCTAGTAAAAGTATGTCTACAGGTCTGCCATTGCTAGACCCACGTGCAGTCTGGTACTGTCACGCTGACTGCGCAAGTACACCTACTTTCCAGTCCCTAAACCTTCCCTTAGCCTCATGTTAGTCACCCCTATGGTAGGCCCACGGGCAGGGTGCATTGTAAGCATAAGGTAGGACAAGCCTGACCAAGTTGGCATGTCCTAATAGTGAATTACAGCCATTTTCGTTTTCCACTATTGTAGGGTAACCTGCTCTCCATTAGTTAGAATGGGCTGCCAGGATTAATAATGCTATGTTCCTAGCTGGCTCGGGGAGCATGGTGCAATGTCGAGTTTGGTATCCCTAAACTCGGGGTTTAATCACACATCCGTTGGTGTGGATGGTTTTTGGACTCTGGGTTTGAAAATAGCACTTTTAGAAAGTGGCTATTTTCTTGTCTAACTATTTCTGGTTTCTGCTGGTTTGGTGTGTGTGTGACAGGAGCTGGGTGGCTCCAGAGGTCTGATGAGTCAGTGCGGGATGAGTGGGACATTTGCATTGAGAGTAGGGGGAGAGTAGCTCCTGATAGCCTGCCCTGCCTGACACAATGCTGGCTCTACCTCCTGCCAGGCGACTGGTGGCTCTGTGCCTGCCAGGGACGATCCTGGCCCCACCTCCTCCCAGGAGACTGATAGCTCTGCTCCTGCCAGTGACAATGCTGGCTCCACCTCCTGCTGGGCGTCTGAGGACCCAGCCCTGCACAGTGAATAGGCCAGGTGCCTCTGCCTGGCTACACCCACAACAAACCCAGGATGTGGGGAAATTCCCCTGCATGGACAAAGGGATCAAAGCCAAAAAGGGGTATAAGAGAAGGACCCCTGAACCAAGACTTTAGATTACTTCTGACAAGGAAACCTGAACCAAGGACAAGAAGCCTGCTGATCCAAGGACTTGCCTACCCCTTCTGCCAGTGTGCTGTTTGCTGGGGGGGGAATCCTGCAGTGCTTCTTTATTTTTGCCAAGGATCCAGGAGAGAGAAACTGAGTGTGTACTCTCAAGCTTTGCTAAAGAAAATCTCCAAGGGCTGGAAGAGTGCCAGCCTCCTGTTGAAGTCACAGGGCTAAAGGACTTCATCTGCTAAAAGTGCTTGTTGCTGGAACCTGAAAGTCCAGCACCTCTGAAAGAAACCAGCAACCTCGACGCCGACGGACGCCGCCAAATCCAGCTCGACATCGTGAGTAACGGCTCCAGTGTCCCGCTTCCTCGCCGCCGGCCGCCGGGCCCGATCGACGCCAGCAGCAACGCCAGTGAGTAGCGAGTTCGGCTCCAGCTCCAAGTGACTTCGTGTCTGCACCGCTGCTGATCGCATCGACTTCGAGCCCTCTCGACGCCGTGAGCGCTGCTTACTCTTGCAACATCACCATCGACATCGACGACGACGCCGTATCCTGCTTCGCCTCGGGAGCGCTTTTCCTGCCTGACATCTGTCGACGCCGCTGCAGATCGCCCCGACTCCGAGGCCCGATAGACGCCGAAGACGCGATGCCGGACGTCTCAACGCCGGTGATCATCGTGTGCTTCGCTTTTCCAAGGTACTGGGCTGTGGGGGTCTGTGCGACTCCGGGCTCGACGTAGCGCTCCTCGCGGTCGACGCCGAACCCTTTGGATTAACTTTGCCTCGACGTCGTGTGACTCCCGTGTGAGTTACATTGTTGCCAAGAACTGTGTTTTACCGAAGAAGAGTTACTTTTGTTACTAAAGACTTTTGTGCTAAGAAGAAACTACACTTGAACTATTATTTTTCCTTCCAAGAGTATTTATTAAGATTGTGGTATATTTTTGTTGTTATTTGGTCTTGTGCTAAGCCTTATATAAAAATCCTTATTTTTATAATACTACTGTGTCGTGTCCATTTGTAGTGTATTCACTTTATTACTGTATGTGGTCATAAATGCTTAACATACTGCCTCTGAGATAAGCCTGTCTGCTTTGCCAAGCTACCAAGGGGGTGAGCAGGGGTTATCTAAGTGTGTGATCCCCTTGCCCTGACTAGAGGAGGTCAGTCCCTATTTGCCAGAAGTGTATACCTCTGCCAACTAGAGACTGCCTAGTCTAACATTGGTGGGTCAGCGGTGAGGATTTGAACTTTGCATTTATGACCCATGTGCAGTGATTAGTGTGCACTACATAGTAAAAGCAGACCATAGCGCAGCAACAATCTAGTTTGGTAGGATTCTATTTTTGTTCTTCGCTTTTCTGAAGCTTGATTTTTTGAACACTGCCAGTTTTGACCATGAGTGATGCCGGAGTCACTCACTACCCCTGTTGTTGTTGTGAAAGGATTTGATAGAGCAAAGATAAACGACTACGGCTTAAAGGAGCTGAATTCCTTTTGCAAGCAGTTGAAAGTTCCCACCAAAGGCATATCAAGAAGGGAGGAATATCTTAAAGCATTGCAAGCCTGGTTAGAGGCCAGAAATCCCACTGATCCGGTGGTGGTACCGCCAGTGGAAGGGGATGAGGAGGTGCCAGTGAATGGGCCTGTGTCCTCTCCCGGTAGCAGTGTTTCCTCCAAAGGTCTTTCCCCTGAAGAAAGGGAGAAGGAGCGAGCATACAACATGGAGATGGCAAAACTTAAGATAAATGGGCAGTTGGAGTTAGAAAATGCAAGAGGTAGGAGAGAAGCTGATCTGGAGATCAAGAGGTTGGAGTTTGAAAGAGAAAAGTTAGCTTTGGAGCGTGATACCTGGTTGAGGGAGTTGGAGCTCAAAGCTAAAAGTTTAGAATTGAATCCCTCTGGTGGCAGCATCCCATCTGTGCCTGCAGAAAGTAAGTTTTATTTTCCCAAAGATGTGATCAAAGATTTTCAGAAGAATGAAGATATTGGTCAATGGTTTAAAGCATATGAGTTAGCATTGTTGGCCCACCAGGTCCCTGAGAAGAATTGGGGAGCAGGGTTGTGGGGTCGCTTTGTGAATGAGGGTAGAGATACCCTGTTAAGCATGCCTGTAGAGGATAGGATGTCTTATACTCATATGAAAGATGCTTTAATGTTGAGGTATGGCCTAACCCCAGAAAAGTACAGACAAACCTTTAGAGAATGTAAGAAGTTGCCTGGTACTACGTGGGTTGAATATGTGTCATTTTTTTGCAGAGCCATGGATGGTTGGGTAAAGGGCAGCAAAGTGGAAAGTTATGAAGCTCTTTATGATTTGTTTGCTTGGGAGCACTTGTCTAATAACTGTTTTCCAGAGCTGCGCCAGCACCTTATTGATAGCAAGATATCTAACCCTAGAAAACTTGCTGAGGAGGCGGACCGCTGGGTCAGTACCAGGGTCCACAAGGGTCCAGTGGGAGACTCAGCCAAAGGTGGGCAGGGTCCCCAGCAGAAGAGTGGGGGGGACAAGGGTAAACAGAGGGAGTTCCAGAAAGGGCCCCAAAGTAATTCCCAAGGGAACCAAGGGAAAGGTTCCCAGCCTCCCCCGTGAAGAAGCCAGGGGCCCGACAGGTAAACCTGTTCATAGGGGCCCAATGACCTGCTATGTTTGTAAGCAGGTAGGACATCGTTTTTATGATCCCCAGTTTCCCATGAGGGACTCTAGTGCACCACCACGTGCACCCCCCGTCAGTTGGCGAGTGTAGCCCTGGGAGGGGAGGAGATGGTTGCCCCTGGTGGGAGGGGTCCCGCAGAGATGTCCCTGGTCTCTTTAGGAGACATGGAAATGGTCCCTCCACCCCCTCTGCCTAGTAACACTAATAAATATAGGCAGTGGGTGACCATTAATGGCCATAGAGTGGAAGCCCTCAGAAACACCGTAGCGAGTGTGACAGCTATCAAGTGTCACTTGGTGTCCAGAGAGCAGGTGGTTCCCCACGCATTCTACCCTGTGATAGCTGCTGACAACTCCCAGAAAGAGTGTGCGGTAGCTCAGGTTCCCTTTGAATGGGTGGGAGTTTCAGGTACTCTTCAGGTTGCTGTGAGGCCCGCCATGCCTGTTGATTGTCTCCTGGGCAACGATTTAGAAGACTCCCCTTGGGCTAAGGTGGAGAGGGAGACACATTTGAAAATGTTGGGTGTGCCAGAGTGGGTGTGTGCCACCACTCGTTCCATGACAGCAAGTAAGGGTGTTGATGGGGTCCCGGAGCCTGAAAGTATGGCCCAGGACCCAGCTGTGAAGAGAAGAGGCAGGGGGCGTGGGAAACCGGCCCCCATAGTTCCCGTGGTCCAGGAGGAGGTAGACCCTGAGGGGGATGCCCTGGAGCCCACAGGGGAACAAGTTGCTGAACTGGGAGACCTGCCCGAGCTGACCCACTGACAGCAGGATGGTGGTCCCTCCAGGGAAGAATTTTGTGCAGAACAGAAAGTGTGCCCTTCTCTTGTGGGTATGAGGCAGCAGGCCTTAGCCCAAACCTCAGGTGATCAGTCAGGGTCACATTTTGTTTACTGGAAGAACGACCTCCTGTATAGCGAGCCTAAGGCTGCTGAGCCTGGGTCAGCCCGTGTGCTGGTGGTACCCCAGCGCTTCAGAGCCTTCCTACTGGGTTTGGCTCATGACGTTCCGTTAGCTGAACATCTGGGGCAGGACAAGACCTATGACAGGCTTGTCACCCATTTTTATTGGCCTCAGATGAGAAGGGATGTAGACATCCATTGTAAAACCTGTCACACTTGCCAGGCAAGTGGGAAAAGCGGAAGGAAGCAGAAGGCTCCCCTCCAACCTTTTCCAGTGGTCAGTACCCCCTTTGACCGGGTGGGGATTGACATTGTTGGGCCCCTGGACCCCAAGACAGCCCTGGGCAACAGGTTCATCCTGGTCTTGGTAGACCATGCCACACGGTACCCGGAGGCCATCCCTCTCAGAACAGTGACGGCCCCCGTGGTGGGACGGGCACTGATGGGTGTTTTCTCCCACATGGGGTTCCCCAGAGAGGTGGTGTCAGACCGGGGCACCAACTTCATTTCCAATTATATGAAGTCTCTGTGGAAGGAGTGTGGGGTAACCTTCTCTGTGGAGAAGTGTGGCTCAGTGGTTAGAGGCGGCAGACCCGGAAGCTGGGATCGACCGTGGACCAGGGTTCGATTCCCCGCCTCAGCGGGTCTCAGGCTCAAAAATTCCACGGCCTCGACAATTCTCGCTCCGGTGCCTACTCGACTCACGGGGTCTCACTCTGCAACTCTGGGCAATAGCTTGCTTAATCTCCACGACGGCCCCTCGCGGCGGGATGCCTGGCTTTCACCCTGTGGACACCCTGCCGGGGCCTCTCACAGGGGAATACCAGGACTGGTTCCCTAAGCAAGCGCCAGGATGCCCTTTGGGTGACAGGTTGCGCTATATAAATACACCTACATTTACATTTACACCTACATTTACCACCCTCAAGGTAATGGGCTGGTTGAGAGATTCAACCGGACCCTTAAAGGCATGATCATGGGTCTTGAAGAACCAATGAGGCGTAAATGGGACGTCCTCTTGCCATGCCTGCTGTTTGCTTACCGTGAGGTGCCACAGAAGTCTCTAGGGTACAGCCCCTTTGAGCTTTTGTATGGTCACCCGGTAAGAGGACCTTTGAGTCTGGTCAAAGAAGGCTGGGAGCAATCTCCCAGGAAACCTCCCCAGGATGTATACAGTTACATGCTGGCCTTTAGGAACCAGACTAGGCGCTTCAGAGATTTTGCTCAGGCAAATCTGGAGGCCAGCCAGGAAGAGATGAAGCGGTGGTACGACCGGAATGCCACTCTGGTAGAGCTTCAGCCTGGACAGGAAGTTTGGGTCATGTCCCCTGTGGAACCTTGTGCGCTCAAGGACAGGTGGACTGGACCGTTTAAGGTTGTGGAGAAAAAGAGCGATGTCACCTACTTGGTGGACTTGAAATCTCCCAGGAACCCCTTGAGGGTCCTGCATGTCAACCGTTTGAAGCCACACTTAGAAAGGTCCGAAGTGGGCATGCTCCTAGCTACAGATGCTGGAATGGAGGAGGAGAGTGAGCCTCTTCCTGACCTCCTGTATGCAAAAGAGCAAGATGGGTCAGTGGATGGTGTTGTCCTCTCTAACACACTGACCCTTGAGCAGCAGCAAGATTGTCGCCACCTGTTGGGACAATTCCCTGATCTGTTTTCCTTGATCCCTGGTGTCACTCATTGGTGTGTCCATGATGTGGATACTGGGGACAGCACTCCTGTGAAGCACAAGGCTTACAGGGTGACTGACAAGGTCAGAGCATACATTAAGGAGGAGGTCTCCAAAATGTTTGCCTTAGGGGTGGTTGAGTCCTCTAGCAGTCCTTGGGCCAGCCCAGTGGTCTTGGTCCCAAAGGCTGCAGCGCCTGGTGCTTCACCAAAACTTCGGTTCTGTGTGGATTACCGAGGACTCAATTCAGTCACCAAGACTGACGCGCACCCCATCCCCAGAGCTGATGAGCTCATAGATCGGTTGGGGACTGCCCGGTACCTTAGTACGTTTGATTTGACGTCTGGGTACTGGCAGATCGCCTTGACTGATGGGGCAAAAGAGAGGTCAGCATTCTCCACACCAGATGGGCTTTACCAGTTCCGGGTTATGCCCTTTGGGATGAAGGATGCCCCTGCCACCTTCCAGAGGTTGGTCAACCAGGTCTTGGCTGGACTTGAGGACTTCAGTGCCGCCTACCTGGACGACATCGCAGTGTTCAGCGCCAGCTGGGAGGAACACTTGCGCCACCTCCAGGAAGTGTTGTTGGCGCTGCGCAGAGCAGGCCTCACAATCAAAGCCAGTAAGTGCCAGATTGGGCAGGGTTCTGTGGTTTACTTGGGGCACCAAGTAGGGAGCGGCAAGGTGGCCCCCCTGCAACCCAAGATAGATATCATCCTGGCTTGGGCACCGCCCAAAACCCAAACTCAGGTGAGAGCCTTCTTTGGTCTCACGGGTTACTACAGGAGGTTCGTCAAGGATTATGGTAACATTGTGCACCCCTTGACTTCGCTGACTTCCAGGAAGCAGCCACGAAATGTGATCTGGACTGACGCCTGTCAAACGGCCTTTGACACCCTGAAAACTGCAATGTGCACAGCACCTATACTCCAGGCACCCGACTTTTCTAAACAATTTGTTGTTCAGACGGACGCTTCAGAGCATGGCGTGGGGGCTGTTCTAGCTCAGGTGAATGAAGAGGGCCGAGACTTACCTGTAGCCTTCATAAGTAGGAGGTTACTCCTCAGGGAACAGAAGTGGAGTGCGATAGAGCGAGAAGCATTTGCTGTGGTCTGGGCGCTGAAGAAGCTAAGACCCTACCTGTTTGGGACTCACTTCCGGGTTCAGACAGACCACAGGCCCCTCAGATGGTTGATGCAGATGAGGGGTGAGAACCCAAAACTGTTGAGGTGGTCCATTTCCCTACAGGGGATGGACTTCACGGTGGAACACCGCCCTGGCACAGATCACGTCAATGCTGATGGTCTGTCCAGATTCTTCCGCCTTAGTGATGAGAACTCCCTAGGTCAAGGGTAGTTCTCCCCACATTTCAGCTGGAGGGGACATGTGTTAGACCTGACACCATTGGCCTGAGTCTCTCCTCCATTTTTTTCTGTTTGCCTCCACTGTTTCCAATGTTTTTGCTAGTATAATGCTTTGGGCACTGTGCCACTGCTGATCAATGCCACAGTGCAAGTTCTCCCTATGCTGTATTGATTGAATGCCATGTTTGGCTTATTTGGTTTACTGTCAGTCCCTAGTCTAGTGCACCGGAGTGCCAGGGCTTGTAAATACAAATGCTGCTCGTGGGCCTGCAGCACATGTTGTGCCACCCACAAGAGCGGCCTAGTAAAAGTATGTCTACAGGTCTGCCATTGCTAGACCCACGTGCAGTCTGGTACTGGCACGCTGACTGCGCAAGTACACCTACTTGCCAGTCCCTAAACCTTCCCTTAGCCTCATGTTAGTCACCCCTATGGTAGGCCCACGGGCAGGGTGCATTGTAAGCATAAGGTAGGACAAGCCTGACCAAGTTGGCATGTCCTAATAGTGAATTACAGCCATTTTCGTTTTCCACTATTGTAAGGTAACCTGCTCTCCATTAGTTAGAATGGGCTGCCAGGATTAATAATGCTATGATCCTAGCTGGATCGGGGAGCATGGTCCAATGTCGAGTTTGGTATCCCTGAACTCTGGGTTTAATCACACATCCGTTGGTGTGGATGGTTTTTGGACTCTGGGTTTGAAAATAGCACTTTTAGAAAGTGGCTATTTTCTTGTCTAACTATTTCTGGTTTCTGCTGGTTTGGTGTGTGTGTGACAGGAGCTGGGTGGCTCCAGAGGTCTGATGAGTCAGTGTGGGATGAGTGGGATATTTGCATTGAGAGTAGGGGGAGAGTAGCTCCTGATAGCCTGCCCTGCCTAACACAATGCAGGCTCCACCTCCTGCCAGGCGACTGATGGCTCTGTGCCTGCCAGGGACGATCCTGGCCCCACCTCCTCCCAGGAGACTGATAGCTCTGCTCCTGCCAGTGACAATGCTGGCTCCACCTCCTGCTGGGCGTCTGAGGACCCAGCCCTGCACAGTGAATAGGCCAGGTGCCTCTGCCTGGCTACACCCACAACAAACTAAGGATGTGGGGAAATTCCCCTGCATGGACAAAGGGATCAAAGCCAAAAAGGGGTATAAGAGAAGGGCCCCTGAACCAAGACTTTAGATCACTTCTGACAAGGAAACCTGAACCAAGGACAAGAATCCTGCTGATCCAAGGACTTGCCTACCCCTTCTGCCAGTGTGCTGTTTGCTGGGGGGAATCCTGCAGTGCTTCTTTATTTTTGCCAAGGATCCAGGAGAGAGGAACTGAGTGTGTACTCTCAAGCTTTGCTAAAGAAAATCTCCAAGGGCTGGAAGAGTGCCAGCCTCCTGTTGAAGTCACAGGGCTAAAGGACTTCATCTGCTAAAAGTGCCTGTTGCTGGAACCTGAAAGTCCAGCACCTCTGAAAGAAACCAGCAACCTCGACGCCGACGGATGCCGCCGAATCCAGCTCGACATCGTGAGTAACGGCTCCAGTGTCCCGCTTCCTCGACGCCGGCCGCCGGGCCCGATCAACGCCAGCAGCAACGCCAGTGAGTAGCGAGTTCGGCTCTAGCTCCAAGTGACTACATGTCTGCACCGCTGCTGATCGCATCGACTTCGAGCCCTCTCGACGCCGTGAGCGCTGCTCACTCTTGCAACATCACCATCGACATCGACGACATCACCATCGACATCGACGACGACGCCGTATCCTGCTTTGCCTCGGGAGCGCTGCTCCTGCCTGACATCTGTCGACTCCGCTGCAGATCGCCCCGACTCCGAGGCCCGATCGACGCCGAAGACGCGACGCCGGACGTCTCGACGCCGCTGATCATCGTGTGCTTCGCTTTTCCAAGGTACTGTGTTGTGGGGGTCTGTGCGACTCCCGGCTCGATGTAGCGCTCCTCGCGGTCGACGCGGAACCCTTTGGATTAACTTTGCCTCGACGTCGTGTGACTCCCGTGTGGGTTACATTGTTGCCAAGAACTGTGTTTTACCGAAGAAGAGTTACTTTTGTTTCTAAAGACTTTTGTGCTAAGAAGAAACTACACTTGAACTATTATTTTTCCTTCCAAGAGTATTTATTAAGATTGTGGTATATTTTTGTCGTTATTTGGTCTTGTGCTAAGCCTTATATAAAAAGCCTTATTTTTATAATACTACTGTGTCGTGTCCATTTGTATTGTATTCACTTTATTACTGTATGTGGTCATAAATGCTTAACGCACTGCCTCTGAGATAAGCCTGTCTGCTTTGCCAAGCTACCAAGGGGGTGAGCAGGGGTTATCTAAGTGTGTGATGCCCTTGCCCTGACTAGAAGAGGTCAGTCCCTATTTGCCAGAAGTGTATACCTCTGCCAACTAGAGACTGCCAAGTCTAACACTCCGGGTTCTGGCGGTGGTCTTCCCTGATCTGGATGGTCCGCTAAAGGCCAGAAGGCAGCAAGGAGGGGGTAAGTGCTAGCCTTGTCAGGGAACTATGTGTCACATGCTCTTTGCACTCCTTTAACCTGGTTAGACTTCCACAGTACATCTGTCTTGTAGTTCAGGACTCATGTCTCTCACTTGTGTCCTGCCTAATCCTCATCTCACACACAGGTGTAGCCCAGTCTGTGACTCAGGTCAATTGGATACTGCACCATTTTGTTACCTGAGGTTGAAGTTGGGGCCAGCATCTGTTACAGGAACTTTGTCATTGGCTCAATGGGTGTTACAATTGCTCACACAATGCCTGTAATCTGACATGTACTCTGTGTGTGAAATTAACATCTGTTCATGATGCTGCTCAGATGCACCACATGTGTGGGGTATTTGCCACACACCCATGATGCAAGTGACACCAGTGTTGGTGCCTCTGACGTATGTAAATCGTATGTGTCACACATGCATAGCCACCTGCCTAGTGTTCAGGGTAATACCATGTTAGACATGCACCAGGACAGTAATGCCTACTCCAGCCATCGAATGCTCTATGTTCTCCCACTCCAATGTGTCAGCTCACATATTGGGCATTGTGAAAAGTGCCTTCATGTGTCGGCTTTGGTGTCATTGTGGTGTGGCCTTGCAACGTGGACTCCTGGAGGGTTTTAACAGTTTGGGGGGCAGCCATCTGAGATGTGGCTATAGGTTCTGCACATTCGTTCATACATAGGTGTGTCACCCCTTGACGGTGTACATTGGTGTATGCAACATCACGGTGCAGGATGATTATGTAGAGTCTCATCAGACTGTGAAGTGCACATGTGTAGGGATTCTTGTTTTCGGTCACTCTAAGGCCTCATTTCTGAAATTTGTGATAATCTGAGTCCTCATGATGTGGGTGGCAGAGTGTGAACATGTGCACCTGTCATCTACAGAGCTTGCATTCCCCACAGACCTTTCATTGTTCCAAAGTATAGACAGTTGTTGTGTGGATGGACTGCCCCTGTGACAGTAGACAGTGAAGACTGACTCACCAGACAGGCCTGTGCCATGGCATTCAACTTGCTAACGTGTGATCTGGCAGTAGTGTCATCTGTCAATTGTCGCATTGACTATCAGGACATGAGAACATCATTGTGTGTGGTGGTGGAAGCATATCCAGCATATCGACATAGACTCTGCCCATGTACTGAGTCATTGGCAGGGGATGGCATATGTGTGGAGTGACACATTTCATTGTGTTCACTTGGATGTGCAACAACTGTCTATGTAGTGCATATGTGCACAAATGATTTGTGGCATCCAACATACGCCAGATGGATGTCTCCATGGATAGGAGTTAAATGAGGGGAGTATTTGAGTGGCAGACTGTCAAGTGTCTTGTTCACATAGTTGTTTGCACGATTGGCAAATGATGTGAAGACTTGCTCTGAGATGTGCTCTATTTACTGTGGTGTGTGAGGTCAATACAGTTGAATGATGGGGATCTGTTTCTCCTGTTTACTTACAGATACATCTGAAGCCACAGAGGGAAACAGCTCCATGGACCAGGAGGAGCAGCAGAGCCAGATTGGGCCATCCGCCGAGGATTCGGAGGAGCCCAGTGGCACGGAGTATGAGGGAAGCCACACCGATGGGACCTCAGCGCCATCAACCTCAGCTGAGGAACACAGCCCATCGGTTGATGAGTCCCTTGTGGAGGCAGGTGCCAGCAGTCAGCAGACACCATCAAGCAGATTTTATTTATTGCTATTTGTAAAGCGCGGCAAATACCCGTAGGTGTCTTGGCGCTAGTTTGTTTGCAAAATGCTGGATGATGTTAGAGTTCTCTGAATTTACCCATATGTGAAGTTATTGAGTGAACAGCCACGTTTTGAGTCTCTTGCGAAATTGGAGCAGCGTTGGGCAGGTTTTAATGTCCAACGGGAGAGTGTTCCACAGTTTTGGTGCCGCGACCGTAAATCGACGATCGCCCCAAGATACTGTTTTAACACAGGGGATCACTAGGTGGTTGGAATTGGAGGACCGGAGTTGACGGGAGGGCTGATATGGTATCAGTTGCTCACTCAGAGAGTGTGGTCCTTGTCTGTTAAGCGTTTTATAAACAATACATAGTGACTTGAATTTGATCCGGTTCTGGATCGACAGCCAGTGAAGTCGTGAAATGGCATCTGAAATGGTCGCGTATTTAGGAATTCCAAAAACCAGGCGAGCCGCGGCATTTTGTACTGACTGTAATTTCCTCAAGACTCTGGTTTGTGTGTTCAGAAATAGGCCATTACAGTAATCCAGTGACGATAAAACCAGGTAACTAACTAGGGTTTTAATGGCCGCCACTGGAAGGTTGGGACTGTCTGTCCCCGCAACCACTACCACCATCACCACCCTCCCATCTGCTCCAATCCCAGAGGTCTGTAGAGGGTCCCATGTCAGGGACCATGTCTCCTTTGCACCACACACCCTGCCTCTGTCTCCCCTGCTGCCCTGAGTGTGGAGTCTGTGGACTTCCTAAAGCAGATCCATGTAGGGCAGACATCTATGCTGAGTGTCCTCCATGCACACGCCAGTCTGTTGACACAACTGGTGTGATTCATGGAGGGCATCTCTTCTAGCATGTCTGCCCTACAGCGGACCAACCAGTCCATGGACTCCTTACTGACGGCAGCAGTGTCCCTCCTCCAACAATCCCTCACCCCTCCTACCTCTGCCACATCCTCAATCCCCGCTACCCTACCTTTCACAAGCACACACACACCAACACAAACACACACCACAACAGACACAAGCACCACACAGACACGCAAGCCACGATCAAAACGTACACGCAAGCACAGTCAGGGGAGTGATACCTCACTTACAGGGGATGGGGAGCAGACACACACACAGGCATCCACAAGCACTCCACAGTCCTCAGATACCTCTCCCTCCAAGACCCCTTCCCTTGCCTCACCTGCAGACTCCACATCCAAAAAGCTCTTCCTCTTTGACCTTGACCTCTTCCTCGCAGACCAATAAGATAAGACTAGCAAGGGGAAGAGACAGTCAGCAAGCACAGAGGGGACTGCCCCTCACACCCGGAACCCCTCAACTAGGCACAGGTAGACTCAGGCCCCCACTCGCAAGTCCACCTGGAGCAGGAGGAGCAAGACCTCACCACCACCACAAAGCTCCACCCCCAGCCCACTCCACAGGTTCCCCTGCCACACCCCACCCCAAGTTCCAACAAATACAGCATTCCCAAAATCATCCGGCCCTCCCACCTGGCACAGGCACATCCACGCCCACCCCAGACACTCTGCTTGTTTGTGCCACTGGTGTGGAGACGGTATCCCCCCTCTGTCCTGCCCAGCTCATCTACACCTCCTTCCACTCCAGTGGAGTTTGGCACTGCAGTGGAGGCCGCAAGAACCCCATCTGACCAGCCCACTGCAGTGGGGCCAGCAATCACCACATCTGAGTCATGCCCTACAGTATTGCCGGTGGCTACCACTCCTGACTTGTGCCCTGCAGCGGGTCCTGGGCCCGCTGTGTCAGACACCTCCACTGCAGTTGCCAGTGAGCCCCCGGCTCCCAACCCCCCTTACTGACTCATTCTGCTATCCCCTGATCCTGCGCCCTTGGTGCCTGGCCTGCCCCTATGTGTGCCCCTCCAAGGGAAGATGTCCCCTGGCTGTAGCTGTTCAGGCAAGCAATGGTTGACAACTTCTTCCATGTCTCCCTGTTTGGACTTTACTAATGGACTGGCCATTGGCCTTTATGTTTTCAGGACTGCACGTTTGTCTTCCTGATTTGCTGATTAAAGTTTATTTTTTTCATCTGGTGGTTTCCATTTTGATATACATGATGTTGATGATAAGTATCACTTACTTGCAGTTGAAATGATGATGTAAGTTTTTGGTCTGGACTCGTGACCCTGTGTGCACAGGTGACTGTGCTTCACAGTATGTGCCACATCTCCATTTCTCATCACTGAGTAATCAGCATGCATGGTAGTGTCAGAAAATTGTGGGTTTCATGAGGGTAGTGCTGTGGTGGTCCTGCCTCTTGCTGTGTTGGTTGCTGTCCTGCCCAGCTTGTGTCACAGTATTCTGACCATATCCCACTCTTCTGAGAATGCATGATTGGCCACAAAGGGGTGCCCTGGAGATGTTTACTTATTCATGGCACTATGTGGGGATCTGTGTCATGGGAGTTCAGCACCCCTCATGTGTTGTGTACTATCCTGTGGGTTGTTGCAAACACACACATGTTGTGTTTGATATGCAGTGTGGGTGTGGAACTGCCTGGCTGAGTTTGTGCGTACGCAGCACTGACTTGCTATGTCTTTTGTGTGCTATTGGCTGTATGTTGTCTGTAAGTTCTTCCCTACTGTCCAGGGGACTCTTGCCTCATCAGTGTGCACATTCCTCCTGTTTGGTATGTCCTATTGCTGCCATGGTGTCTGAGTTTGTCCTATTGTACATATTGTGAACACCCCTGTGCAATGCTTAGGTGCAAATGGCAGAGGTGTTTCTGTTGCAGTGCAACGTTTGCCTGACCACTGCTGTGCCAGTATGGGCCACAACTACAACTTTGCCACACATGTGATTGTGGTATTGGTACCAGTATTCATTATTGATGTTAGCCTGTTGCATCTTTCACATTACAACACTTACCTTTTGCTCACTGTGATGATGGGGGGCTTAGATCCCATTACCACAGTGTGCATGGACTGCTGTAGTTTTGAACCCCACACTTACCTTTTACTCACTGTGATGATGGGGGCTTATACCCCGTTCCCACAGTGTGCATGTTATGTTAGAATTGTGAATCACACAGCCAACTTTTGGCTCACACATGTAATGTGATTCACATTGTATGTGCCCTGTCAGATTCAATGTCGCGGCCATTTCGACACAAGTAATACACTTATGACATGATGGGGGGATGCTTTATTCCAAAGTGTGTGGGGAGGGTAGTAGTGTTATGCATCACACATCCTATGTGTGGGGACTGCTAGTAGTGGTAGTCATCCAGCCCACTATGGGGTGGACAATGCTGGGGATAGTGATAGGCATCCAGCCCCCTATGGGGTGAACAATGCTGGGGGTAGTGTTAGGCATCCACCCACCATGTGGTGGGCAATGCTGGGGAGAGTGATAGGCATCCACCCACCGTGGGGTGGACAATGCTGGGGTTAGTCTCAAAAGAAGGGGGACCCCTTGTCACTTAAAAGGCAGGTAGGCGGGGAAAAGCAATAAACAACAAAGAACACGAGTAACCTGCCTATAAAGAAATAATCTAGGCCTAAAAATAGGTCCTTATGAATTTGCATCAACTCCTGAACCACACAAACACATCTCAAAACATAATTGCAAAAGTATAACTAGGTATTTTATTCATTTCATGTAAAAGCAGGTTCTCAATACATGATAATAACATATGTAATTATATCATATATAAAATTTCTTATCATTTCTTATAATTTCATAAATAGATAAATAACTCAATCACATCATCACAACACCCACATGCCATCCGTCACTTTCATACCAACAAACACACAATTCGGATCACACACAGCACACAACTCCACAGATGTATCATAGCCAGTGGTTAGTCTGAGAGGGATAGATGGCACAAAATCCACAAGGGGAAGACCCCAAGTCGCTCAGGTAGTCCCCAGAAGTCAAAAAAGCCAACGTGCGTTTCGGTGAACGGCCCCAAACAGGGCTACACCTTCATCAGGACGGGAGCATACAGAGGCAAGGTGGGACAGGTTTTTATATTCAAAAGATTATAGGCAACCCAAAAACTCAAGGGTATCTATTGAACTTGTCAATCTTGATCTTGACAACAGCTGGAGCAACGGATCCAAAAAAGCTGAAAATAGGCTCCTTTCCAAAGGGATGGAAGTTGTCCGTCAAATACAGGAAGCCAGAAGCCTTTTGAAGAGATCTTCCCCAATGCCAGAGGGAGGAGGACCACGGAATTTTCATATATCCGCAGCAGACAGAATATTAGGCAATTTCTCCACGTCGGTAAACACTCATAATGGTCATGAGGTCCGAGGTTCAAGAGATGTTGAGTGCTGGGGTTAGTGATAGGCATCCAGCCCCCTATGGGGTGGACAATGCTGAGGGAGTGATAGGCATCCACCCACCATGGGGTGGGCAATGCTGGGAGTAGTGATAGGCATCCAGCCTCCTATGGGATGGACAATGCTGGGGGGGGGGTGATAAGCATCCAGCCCCCTATGAGGTGGACAATGCTGGGGGGAGTGATAGGCATCCAGCCCCATATGGGGTGGAAAATGCAGGGGGGAGTGATAGGCATCCACCCACCATGGGGTGGACAATGCTGGGGCTAGTGATAGGCATCCACCCACCATTGGGTAGACAATGCTGGGGGGAGTGATAGGCATCCAGCCCCCTATGGGGTGGACAATGCAGGAGGTGTGAGAGACATCCAGCCCCCTATGGGGTGGACAGTGGAGAGGAAGTAAGAGGCACCCAGCCCCCTATGAGGTGGACAATGCTGGGTGGAGTGATAGGTATCCAGCCCCCTATGGGGTGGACAATGCTGGGGGGAGTGATAGGCATCCACCCACCATGAGGTGGACAATGCTGGGGGTAGTGATAGGTATCCACCCACCATGGGGTGGACAATGCTAGGGGGAGTGATAGGAATCCTGCCCCCTATGGGAGGGACAATGCTGGGGGTAGTTATAGGCATCCAGTCCCCTATAGGGTGGACATTGCTGGGGGGAGTGATAGGCATCCAGCCCCCTATGGGTGGGGGTAGTGGTAGTGGTAGGCATGAGGCCCCTATGGGTATGTATTGTACTGGTGATAGCCATCCAGCCCCTATGGTTCAGCTGTTGATGGTGTACATTATTTCTGCATCCCTATGTGTGTGCGACATGAGGCGGGTACGTGTCGTTTGTTTATGTTATGGGTGTCTGACTTACCGTCTGCGCCATACTCGTCTGTTTCTGATCCGCTGATAGATGTAGAGTACTGGGTGGAGCAGCGCGGCGGGATTCATGGTTGGTGCTTCTCGAACGTGTTGTTTGTTGCTTCAACTCGTACTGGGTGCTGGCTCGCCCGTTTCGTAGCCGTGGATCGTGTTGTGGCGCGAATCTTACATGATGTGCAGCTCTTCCGGATGCTTTGACGTGCTGTACGTTGTGACCCGCACGGTGCGCAGGAAGTATGCATCGTACTTGTCTGGCTGGAAACTGCTGTGTATTTACGCCTGTGCAACTCGAATCGGCGTCTACAGATCCACTTCGGCCGTGTTACTGTGGCTGTCATCGGAGCGTACGGCTCGGTCGGGGTTTTTGCACTGATGCGCCTCGTACTGCTTTGCCCGGATGGACCGGCTCCAGGACGGTGTCAGTTGTAAGGTAAGGCTCCGGACGACTCTTTCAGGGCATTCCGGCCGAGATCGGAATCGACCCCCTAGTTGTATAAAACACACATATTTGTTTTTCTCTGTGGGGTCTACCTTTTTTTTATTGAGTGCCTTTTTCTAGGTAAAGTTAGTTTTAACATTACTATGTTAAAATTATTATTATTTTTTGTATTATATAGCTCTATCTATACCCAAAGGTATAGGAGCGCTTTTATTTGTTATGAGATAACATTTACAAGAGGTACATAAAACATGAACAATCCTTAATACATCAATTACGTACATAAACAAACACAAAATATCTTCTGTGAAACATAAGACAATGTATGCAAAGTTTATACTCTTTTTCTATGGAATGCTAGGCAATTCTGCCTCGAGTTTTAAATCAAATTTTTACCATTTTGGGAATATAACAATTGAAGTTTCACATCTCGATACTTTGTAGCAGCTACACTTTCCATACTAGCGCGCAACTACTTAACATATTTTATATAATTTTTATTCTTATCTTTATTTGCAGGGCTATCTGGTGATGATTTGTTTTGAACTTTTCTCTCCTGCCAGTTTTTAACCTCTTCGAGGCTCATGACGAGCTGAGCTCGTCATGAGCCACGGCGCTCCGGTGCTCATGACGAGCTCAGCTCGTCATGAGCCGTGGAACGCTCGCATGCCTGGATAATTCCCCTGCTATGCTGAGCGTTCCACGGGAACGGGTGTGGCCGTGACGAGCTGAGCTCGTCATGAGCACAGGAGCGCCGTGCCTCATGACGAGCTCAGCTCGTCATGAGCATGGGGGCGCTGTGCGTGCCCCCCTCGCCCCCAGCACAGCGGGGGATTAACCCCCGCAGCGAAGGGGCTAAACAACTTTCTAGTGGGCTTACCATGACTAGAAGCACTCTCAAAAAATGTGGTTCTTTTACTCACAATGTGCACTTACACCCTGAAAGATAAATACAAAAGGTCTCCTACAAAGGAAAAGTTGTTAGGTAGTGTATAGAATGAGGAAAATCAACAGTTATGGACCAGCCAGAGACATTACATAAAACCATTTTGCTTCTCTAATTCTCTATTTTTCATATAAACATTTCAAAGAATCAAGATCAAAACACTATTTAAATGGAGTAATTCATCCATGACATACTACGCATATTTCAAAATAATCTTCTTGTATTTGAGTACAACCTGCAAATCAGAAGCTCCATTCACTATATTCTGGAAGGGTTTCTTTTTCTTGGGCAAATCAATACCCCATCCTCGCACAAGCGCTCCTGCAATAGTTTTTATAAGACCCTCCCAAGGGTCTAGCCATTTGACAAAATGTATTGACATAAAGTAACTAAGGGCCCCATTATGATAGCGGGCTGGCGGTGCTCCCCACCTACCCAGAAGTGGCGATCCTCCCGCCATAAGTCCCTGGTTACCCCCCCACCATATTAGTATGGCGGGGGCACAGTGGTGGATGGAAAGACTGTCCGCCGCTCTTGGTCGGTCGAAATATCGACTGGGCGGAAAAGGGACACAATATGGTGGAGGTGTCTGCAAGAAACCACCATCCATATTATGATGTGGCATTATTCATGCCTTTCCATGGCGGAAGCTCCGCCATGGAAAGGCATGCAGTATTTGCTACTGGGGCCCGCAACGGGGGTGGGGAACTGTACTTGGGGGGTACCTATGGTACCCCCAACATTAGCATGGACAAGGTTGCAGGCACCGTGCGGTGCCTGTCATGTTGTGCATGCAATGCACAACGGCCTTTCACAGCATTGTGGCAGGGGGTGCTGTGAGCACCGCCCACCCAGTGGCATCCCAATTGACAGTGCAGGACTGCCGCACCACTGGTGGCTGGTCCCGGCACCGCTAGGGTAGCGGGCCGACAGAAGTCCGCCCACCATCCTGATGGGGCCCTTAGTTACTTATCAGTCCCTTGTTTCACTACTTCTTATATGTGTAGGTACACACAAATTATTCTCTAACCCAGGCTCTCCTGTAGTGTATGCCACATATCAATTTCTGTATTGATTCAGAGAATATTTTTAAAACATTCTCAACAGTCCACTGTTTAGTTTAAATACCAGTTAATGCCCCTTTGTATTAATACTATCTGATAAATATGCATTTGAAAGACTCAAAGCTCACTTGCAGCAAGGCAAGTTAGTTATTCAGCTTACAGCTCACTTACCGACTGGTGACATCACAGTCTTCCAATGTCCCACTTTTTCTTACACCATTCTGATAGGGAAATACTGGCACCCTCCCAGGAGCAAATGAACGAAACTCACCAGACGTAGCAGGTTTGCTCAGAAACAGAGCAACATGTATTTTATTGGTACCAAATGCATGCATCATTGCTAATTAGCAAGGAAGAAGTCAGGTCTCCTGCCTTAGGGGCTCTCAAACTGCTTCTTCCCAGAGTGATTGGTTTCTGGGTACAATATGCATTTAGTAATGCCATGTCAGCGGAACTAGAATAAGGCACCAAGCCAAATATGGCTAACAGGGGTGTGCAAAATCTGCACCACACCAATTATAAACAGCTAGATATGGGCAGACCAGAAAAGCTGGCTCGGTACTGTGTAAGCAACTTGCACAACCAGATAAAGAACTATCATGAAGTCAGGACAAGCAAAGTGACCTCTAAGGGGGTTCAGAATAGCTGTTGAAGCTTGTTCAGTCAAAGTCAGATAGGAGGTCTAAGCATGATATCTTTGAAGTGCATACACATGGATTTATATTGACATATATATATTTTTCAACAAGCAGCAGGGACCTGGAACTCTGGAGAAGATGCATAATAACTAAGGGAAGCTAAAACACACTCCATGTTAACACAACAAAGGATTATATGCGGGTGGGCTCTACATGTGTGGTTATAATGCACTCCTACAAATAAAATGCTGTTTCCGCTACATCAGGTGGAATGATTGATGCCACCCGTTCCTCCAGTGGGTTCAACCGCTCCTGGACAGTTGGTCCTCCTCCAGTCCTCATTACAGCCTTTAGGTTCCCGGACAGTTTTTCCTTTTGTCCTGCATTTGTGATCATTTCACTCTTTTTTGCATTCTATTACAGTTCTTCTTGTTGGTGCCATGCAGCTGATCTTGTCGTTTACTGTATAATACTAGTTTAGAGGTGACAACCAAAAGATGCTCATTTTTTTGTCACTTCAAATTTGGCTTTTCTCCTCTGTGAAGTTTAGCTTATTCTTTCTTTTGCCTTGGATTTCTGAACCATCTTTAGGGCTGGTGCGCTTCTGCCTTCCTGAAGCTTCTTCCATGACTCCAAAATGGTGCTGGTGTTATTGAACAAACAAGTGCTTTGCGCTGCGTGGCTTTTTGAACTGTCACGCCACACAACAGCCTCCTGCATGACACAAATCTGACTTGGGGCACCTAAAGGTGTTTTGCAGCACGCATGTTAGCTTTGCGTCACACAGGTAGCAGTTACGTTACGGCGCAGAGTGCCAGAACTACACACTTGCATCACGCTGCATGACGCATCTCTCGGCCCTTCTTAATGATGCGCTGTATAGTAAATACCGTTCCTCCAGGATGCCAAAAATGGCGTAGCGGTACAAAAGGGGGTGGTGATGGACTGAGCATCTGAACCAATCAAACACTCACACCCAGTCAACAGATCTGGGTTTAACCCATCACCGTTCTTTAGCCCACTCTGCCACCCCAGTTCAGACATGCCAATATGCAAATCAGTCTGACCCTGTGCCTCATGGGAACAGTCCAGCCCGAACTGCCAAACCATGCCTTCCCTGGACCGGAAACAATCTTCCAAGGACCGGTTTCAGGCATTTCAGCCGTCTTCAGCCCGGCTTGCTTGTATCCAGTAGCAAAGTGAGCAAGGGACTCACGTCTGAACATACCCTGCCAACTTATGGCGAACAAAGCGGTAAGAAAGGGGGTGGTGATGGACGGAGCATCTGAACCAATCAAACACTCACACCCAGTCAACAGATCTGGGTTTAACCCATCACCGTGCACAAAATGGCGTATGGCAGCACAAATTATTCTCACACAAGGTTGCACAATGCAACCCCGAGAAAATCTTGATAATCTCAGTCATGGTGCTTAGCCATTTTCATATGTTTCTTCCTTACTATTGGACCGTTGCTTCCATGCAATTAAAACACTGCAAACTACCATTTTCCAAAATTACTTGATATGAGCCACAAGCTACCAACCCATTGTGTTTCTACCAGTGCCAGTGCAAAGACAATGGAAACAACAGTTAATAAATTAGCGTGTGACGGATCAAACCTTCTTTCCTAAACTGTGGTTATTGCATAGCTTCTCCTCCCATCTAATCGAAAGCAATTCTAGTGAGCAAACCCTTGGTGGGCTAATGTCATAAGCCTTAATTTGGCAACAAGTTTGCTTGCATCTCTAAGTTAAATCTAAAAGAAGAATGCACATTCTCCTGTAGTCAAACCAGGGGTCAAAGTGTCCAGCACAAAAGACTCTTTGGCCCCGATTAGAAGATGGACAGATGTATGTGCAGGTATATCTTATGGCTAGAAATAACATCTCCTTCTCCATATCCCAGTACACAAATCCAGTTATTATGAGTACTTGTCTCCTGGAATGAGGAATAACATATCGCCCCAAATTTACCATGTCCCAATCCACATGCAGTATCCATAATCCAGTACCCATTACACTTCTATTTTATTTGTTACCTGCTTTGTAGTGCGAGTGTTACAGCAAACAAATGATGGACGGAATGCTAACAATGCAAACATTCTCCCCAGTCAAAAGATCAGGGTTAAATCCATTGTTCTTTTGCCCACTACGACACCCCAGTTTGAACCCAGCCATATGCAAATCAGTCTTGACCCTGTGCCTCATGGGAACAGTCCAGACCGAAACGCCAGACCAGGTCCTCCCTGGACCGGAAACAAGCATTGAGTGGCATAAGTGGGGGTGAGGAGAGTGTAAGAGCACAGCAGAGGCTGTGGGTGGGGGGGGCACAGGGGAGTATTCCATCCTCCCTTACAGCCACTAAACAGAGTCAGCTGGTACCGAAGCAGAGTTGTGCTGCGCTTGCTTACAATTTGGGCCTAAATTGATATTTTTAGATTGACTTTTCAGCTGGTAAAAGCGGGTCCAGTATTTCCACAACCAGAAAATCTGAGTGCGGAAAACCCAAACTATATACTCCATCCAGGAATACCAGTCCCCTCTAATAAGCAGAGTGTAACTGACTGATTCAAGTCTATGTTCCAGGGGTTCCCTGGTTTTGAGGGGCCCTGAAACTCACATATCTTTGCACAGAGTTCCAAACTTGTGGTGTGCACCTCGACCCCCCAAATTCCACTCCCACCCCAAGCGCTGAGCACAAAGAAACTGTCTAAAAAAACTAATGTGAGCCCCTGCTAGACTATCACCATCTATCAGGGGCGCAACTAGACCTAAACTCACTGGTCGCGCATAGTTCAACAGTCTTTTTTAGCGCCCTTCCCCCATTTCCTCCTTCTCCATGAATTTCCTCACTACCACTCGCCAACAGTGCACCTCATCTCTCTATAGCCACTTTCGGACAAACATTTCATTTTTTTAGAAGGCTACTCGGCGTTTTCTCACAATCAGAGCCTCATTTAGGAGACTTCTTGCACCTCCAAAACGTCACATTATGTGATGTTCCGTGGCACAGAAGTATGCGTGATATTTATCAGGCAGTACTAAGCCCTTTTTTTTGGCTTAATGCTGCCTGATAAATATCAGTCTTTTTTTTTTTTTAAACCTTTATTGTACCTTTGCAAAATTACACAGCCATTAGCCTACAACCCAGAGGGCCGGCCGCTGATAATCAAACGTTGGATACATTGTAGCAGGGTAAGTCCATACTTTTGTAACGGTGCTGAAAAGAAAAATGTTTACCTCACGGCAAAGTGAAAGGTACATAACTAGCAATGTGTTGCTAATCAGTAACGGTTTTAATTTTCTATTTTTTATGAAAACAACAAAAAAAAAAATTACAACAGAAAATCACATTGCGGTCATCAAAAAATAATTAGTGATGTTTTAGCTGTGTTGAAAGTCTACTCGACATTATGTGCCACTATTCATAATCATTGCGTCAAACCTAGATTGACAGGTCAGTAACGCCTACGCTCCCACATGCCATTCTACACGGGTTTCCCCCATGTCTACCCATACTACCCATCCTGCAGGACTTGGGCCCCCTCCCACTTACAATGGCCTCCCCCGTCTGCAACACCGTCAAGGCACCTCAACCGACCTCCCCCTCTTCATCTGACTCCAACGGGTCATCCTCTGGCAGAGGATCACAAATTTCCCCTCTATACACATTTCATGGGGTCCATATCGTGTTCCACTTCCCTGGACATGCACGACTCAAGTATACCGCCCTCTCTGTCACCATTATCTTATCCATATTCATGCACCACTGCGATTTCGTTGGCATTTCAGCAGCCCCCCAGCACTGTGCGATATCCATCTTGGCCACTATCATGCCCAATGTAACCCAAAGTTGGCCACATCTGGACAGGTCATTCGGTCCCCACACATTTAAGAGACATTGTCGCGGTTCTGGAAGTAGAGAGGTCTCCAGGGTCTGTGACACAGTGCGCATTATTTGTCTCCAATAGTCTTGGATGCGTGGGCAGTCCCAGATTGTGTGAAAGAAGGTCCCCTCCTCCCCACAGCCACGGAGACAGTAAGGGTGTTGTATCCTGTGTATACGGTGTAGTAGTGTTCTCGTGTAATACACTCTGTGTAGGACCTTTAGTTGTACGAGTCTCAGCCTGGCTGAGATGCCCACCTCTCTTGGGGATGCTAGCGCCTCATTCCATTCATGTTCATCCAGGGCGTCCACTTCCCCTTCCCATTTCTCTTTCAATGAGGTCAGCGGGTCAGGTAAGTTATTAAGGAGCTTACGGTATGTCAATGACGTTGCTCACTCAATCATAAAGTCCGTTAGGAGACGATCCTCCATCGGGGACGATTCTGGTACCTCTTCCCCGGGGGGTTGGCCGTGAGCAACGCATGACGTATCTGGACGTAGCGGTATGATTCTTGTGGCCCCAGTTCGTATAGTTCCCTCAGGCGGTCTAATGTTATAACCTCTCCTCTTTCCCGCAGGTCTCCCACCGTGGATATCCCAATGGTGTCCCAGTGAGAGAAGCCCTTGATGCATCGCAAATTTCCCAAGGCATGTGTGTCCCAGAGCGGGGTGAGTTTGGTTATTTTCCCCTTCCAGCCCAGCGCCGCTAGTGCCGCATGCCACAATGCTGCGGTGAGTCTAGTGGGTCCCACTAAGTTTTGCACTCGACGTTGGTCATAAAGTGGGGCCAGCATACTATTGGTACCCAGTTGTGCTCTATCTGCGTGGAAAGCTGGGTCAGTCTGCGGAGAATGAATCCATTGGTTAATGGGCTTCAGGTGAGCTGCCCAGTAATACAGTTTAAGATTGGGCAAAGCGATTCCACCATCGTACTTATGTAGTTTGGTTTGCGCAATACGTGATGGACGATTGCTCCATAGCAAACTAGCAACGACTGCTGACTGCTGCCACCTTTTTGAAGTACCCTGGGGCCACTGGATACGGCGTGTTCTCCAGTATGTAGAGGAAGCGGGGCAGGGACATCATTTTGTATAGCGCTGCTTTTCCCAGCATTGTTAAGGGTAACCCCGCCCAGAACTTGGCGTCTTGTTTAAGCCGTTGCATGGGTGGCGCTAGATTCTTTTGTACAAATTCCGTTGGGTCCATTGTAATGTGGATCCCCAAATATTTAAAAGAGGAGCCAGCTAAATTTAAGGGGCAGTCAGGACCCAGTACCGGGACCGGGCCTTTCAAAACATACATTTCTGATTTATTCCAATTGATCGTGTAACCTGAAATTTTAGCATGATCATCACAGAGGTCCAGGAGTGCTGGCACACCACGCTCTGGGTCCGTTAAGTATACCAGCATGTCGTCCACGTAGAGGGACAGCCGGTCCTCCCAGCCCTCTTGCCATTGTATCCCTTTAAGTAGGGGTGTTTGCCTTATCAAATTTGCTAGTGGCTCTAGGGAGAGCGCAAAGAGTAATGGCGAGAGGGGGCAGCCCTGGCGGGTGCCTCTCCCCAAGGGGAATGTTCGAGAAATGTGGTCGTTCGCTACCACATGTGCAACTGGTTTCGTGTATAGTAGTCTGATCCATGATATAAATTTCGAGCCGAAGCCCAGACAAACAAGAACCTCAAACAGATAGTTCCATTCCACTAGGTCAAATGCCATTTTCGCATCTAGGGCCAGTATTACTGCTTGATCGTGGAGCAGATCTGCTCTCGCCAGCACCCCATGCACCCTGCGAAGGTTCAGTGCCGTGTTCCTGTGGGGCATAAACCCGGATTGATCGGATGTATGAGGTCTGGTAGATGCGTCATCAGCCGGTTAGCAAGGAGTTTGGCTAAGATTTTAATTTCCGCGTTCAACAAAGAGATAGGGCGGTACGAGGAGCAATCCTCTTGTGGTTTCCCCGGCTTGGGAATTGCTACTATAGAGGCTGTTCTCTGATCAAGCGGAAGTTCGCCCTTTTCTAGGCATTCTTCATACATGGCGAGTAAATATGCACTTAGCTCCTCTGATTGGGCCTGATACCATTCTACTGGAATACCATTTGGTCCGAGCGCCTTGCCAGGCTTCAGCGCACGTATGGCCAATTGTATTTCATCCCTAGTTATGGCCGCATCTAAGTCGGCTGTTGCTTCTGGCTGCAGTAATGGAGTTTCTATCCTGCCCAATGCTGCCCGTGCCATGTCAGAAGATACAGCCCGTCCTGGGGTATAAACTTCCTCGAAATGCTTCGCCAGTGCTTCCACTATCTGTTCAGGGCCTGTCTGAATTTCAGCGTTGCTATCTCTTACCTGTTGGATTCCTCTTGAACTTCCCACCCTCTTATCTAGCCAGGCTAACATCTTTCCCGCCTTATCCCCCACATCATATATCCTGTTCTGCGTATCAGTTATGTGCCCCTTCACCCGCTGCCGGACATGTTCCGTGTACAGTTGCTGGTGGAGCATAAGTGTGAGTGCCTTGTCTGGTGTGGGGTTTGTCTCATGCAAAGTTGTCATGTCGCGGTGTGCCAATTCGAGCCTAGACTGTTCAGCAGCTTGCTCCCTTTTGTGGCCCGTGATCGAGTTTATGGCCTGCCCTCTCAATACCGTCTTGTAAGCCTCCCATAGAACCTCCAAAGAGGTCACGGAGGCCACATTGTCCTCGAAGTACATTGTTGTAGCTTTCTGAAGGGTTTTCTTGATTTTCGGGATTTTAAGGTATGTATGTATGTATGTATGTATAGGCATTTATATAGCGCACTACTTACCCGGAGGGTCCCAAGGCGCTTCGACCGCAGCGAAACCCTTCCTGGCTTCCCTGAGAGATGGTCCCTTAATGGGTATCTCCAGGGTGAGACCAGGCATCCCCGGCGGTCTGGTGGGGCCGTTAGTGAAGATGAGGCAAGCTAATGCCCAGAGTTGCCGAGTGTGATCGCTGATCAGAGTGGGCACCGAGGCGAGAGAATTATCGAGTCCACTGACCCTGGTCCAGAAACCTGCCGCGCCAGGATTCGAACCCTGGTCCTGGGCCGTCCTCTGCTCTCGGGTCTGCCGCCTCTAACCAGTGGGTTATATACGGCTGCGAGATTTTTCTTGAGCAGAAATTGTCAGGGTGATCGGGGAGTGATCTGATATGCCTCTAGGGTGGATGTCTACTGTATCGACGTGTTGTAAGTAAGCATGAGCGAATTTTGCGGATCTCGCGTTCGCGAATTTTGCGGATTTGCGGATTCGCAATCCGCAAAATCCGCGAATTCCCGCGAATTTGCGGATTTTTTTTTTTTTGTGTTCGCCCGTGTTTCTGCCAGTTCGCGAGGGTTTTGTACACTTTCGCAAATTGCGAACTTACCTGTCGGGTCGCAAGTTTCGCGAACTTGTTGTTTCTACGTGTCCAGCCTGTTTGGGACACTCTTCTTCATCACTGCCACTCTCTGTCACCACTGCCACTCTCTGACTACTCATGCCACCCTCTGGCCCACCCATGCCACCCTCTGTTTCATCACCACACCCTCTGGTTGTCCAGTGTAGATTATTTTCGGCAAAGCAAAGCACACCTTCCCTGCCTCAAGTGACCTGAATTAATTTGGGGCTGATTCATGTGTCACAGAATATTTTTTTAGCTGGCACCTGCTTCCTTAGTGCGCCCTGATTAGTGATCTTTTGCACTTGCTAAGTGCTTTCATTGTTGCAAAATTAGTTACAACACCTGCCCTGCCCCAACTGACAATAATGAATTAGGGGCTGATTAATGGATTTTAACTTCCAGCCTGGCTCCTGCTTGTCTCCCTTAGCTGTAATTCAGGACCTTTGTGGCATATGTGTAACTATTCTGAGGTTCAGAGCAGGGTCACATAATAGTTTCAACTGGCAACTGAACTCTGGAGGGGCCCCTCAGGAAGCACTCGAGGAAATGGCTACTAATGATGAGCCTGAACTTTTGAACCTGGTAAGTAGTTACTTTCAGTTTTGCTAAGATCGTATTTCTGCAATTTTGCACTTATTCGCGGGGCGCGAACTCACGCGAACAGTGCGAGCAGTGCGAGCAAAATCCGCTGCTCGCGGATTTGCGGATTTTGCGGGAAATTCGCAAATCTCGTGGATTGCGGATTTCCCGAAAATCCGCAAAATCCGCGAGCGGAACGGATTTTCCGCCCACGCCTAGTTGTAAGATGTCACCCAGTGCTAAAAAGTAATCAATTCATGAGAGGCTGTTGTAGACCGTTGAATGAAATGTGTATTGCCTATCCTGGGGGTGGACATGTCGCCAGATGTCTACTGGACCCATCGCTGTCAAGAAGCGTTGAAACCGGGAAGGTCCCACAGTTGGGCCTGTCGCTGGGAATTTGTCAAGTTGCGTGTCCACTGTAGCATTGAAGTCTCCCCCCAGAATTACATCACAGGGACAGCAAAAAGTCACTGAGTGCTGGAAGTTTTATTGAGTGAAGGGATGGCGGGATATATACCGATACCACTATAAGGGGTCGACCCTCCCATTGTCCCTGTAGGGCTGCAAAGCAACCCTGCCCGTCAGTTTTTGTGTCCAGTGGGATGAATTGCGAGGACTTCTTGATCAAAATACCAGTACCCCGGGAGCCCGAGGTGAACTCCGAGTGAACCACCATCTTGTACCCCCTCCTGTCTAGGGCCTTAACTGCCCCCCCCCCGTTAAGTGTGTTTCTTGTAGCAGTGCTAGGTGAGGTTTCTGTCTCCTCAAATCATTTAATACCAGGCCATGTTTCACCTTATCTCCAAGTCCCCTTACGTTCCATGACAGTATTCGAAGGGGGGAGCCACGTGTCCGTGACTCGGTGTCCCCCGCATCACGTATCAGACCATCCGCCATTTCCGGTCATGCAGTCGCATACAAATGAATCCAGGAGGTGGACCCGGACCCTTAATTTTACCTTTCCAGCTATAGTATTTACACATAGAACTCAATTTTTCGACCAACGTAGCGAATTTTCAACCAATAACCAACAACCCCCCCTCTCCCTCCCCCTCCCTGCCTCCCTGCTTAACGGATCTTTAACTGCCCGCCTCCCCAACTGAACAGAGCGCTTAACCCACCCCAAAAACAGAGTACTTGCACGTTGGGGGAGAGTGTCTCCCTGAGCAGGCGGCATCCCTGCTCCCTTCAGGGCACCCAGGCCAGCGTCCTTCCACGACTCTTGTGCAATTGTAGTCAATATAAGGAGTCAGCATCCAATATGTTTATGGGTTGTCTACATTATTCCCCTCCGGCAGCCTCAGAAAGTTCTTGTGTCGGCGACTTACTCGCTCCTCCTCTGCCTGATGTTTGTGATCCAGTTCGGCTGTCGTCTCGGTGTCCATGGTTCGTCCTGCCGGACCTACGTGGAGGCCCCGCAGTGCGCCAGCCATCAAGCCAGTCTCTGGCCGCCTCCGGAGAGTCAAAAAACCAGACCTTTTTGTCGGCGACCACCCTTAGCCGGGCCGGAAATAACATGGAGTAGGGCAGTTCTTGCTCACGCAACGTCTTTTTCACTTCTAAGAATGTCCTCCTCCGTCGCGATACCTCAGCCGTGTAATCGGGGAAGAAAGATATCCTTGAATTTTAAATTTGGATGGCTGGCGCCACTCTGGCCGCCTGAAGGATGGTGTCCCGATCTCGAAAGTTAAAAAGTCTTGCCAAGATCGGTCGTGGCGAGGCCCCTGGTTTCGGTTTCCCTCCTGGAACTCTATGGGCCCTTTCCACAGTGAAAAAGTTTGAGAGACCCTTGGGGGCAAGCCGGTTCTTGATTAGATCTTCCACGTAGAGATCCATAGAGCCCGTAGTTTCAGATTCCGGGACCCCCAGGATACGGACGTTGTTCCGCCGGGAGCGTCCTTCATGGTCGTCCAGCTTTTCCTTGAGCAATTTGTTATCGGCTTGCAGTTTCCCCATCTCCACCTGCAGATCCGATACATCTTCCACCAGGGATTTAGCTACCACCTCCACTTGCTTCACCCTTTCACTCATTTTCTGGAGGTCTGCCCGAATGAGGGTTACTTCTGTTGCTGTCGCCCCCACCGTCGCTTGCACTTGGGCCAGGGCGTTCAGCACATCTTCCAGCGTGGCTTTCTTTGCACCGTCTCCCTCTGTCCCTTTGCTCAGAGACTTGCGTTGTTCCATCTGGGGGAGAGATTGTTTCTCGTATGCAAATTTATCAAGCTTAGCTTGGGTGGAATTATGCCTAGGCCCTTTGCCCGCCATGTGCATTCACCGAGAGTTTGATCACTGTTACACGCAGCCTGTGGTGGTGTTCTCCAGAGGGTTCTTTGCAGTACTTGGTCATCGGGACCGCCCGAGCTTCGGCGGCGCCCCGTCCACGCCGTAGCTGGGCCGCCCGGGCCGGATCCCCACAGTCGGGTGTGCACCCCTTCTGCAGTTGCGATGGTATTCTTATGAACCGTTGTCGAGCCTGCGGAGACCTCGGCACAGGCCCCCCAGCCTGTTATTCGAGAGAGTTGGTGCCCGCAGTGGCGTATGTTGTACAAAATGGCGGCGTCATCGCACTTGTTTTCAGCTTCGATTTCTGTTAGTGTTGCGGCTACTAACAGCACTGCTTTGTCGTTGGAGCAATATCTACCGCCCTTGGATGGTCTGCGGGGGCATCGGACTCCTACTGCTGTTTTCGCTCGGGTCGTTCTCACCACGAGCACTTCCGGTTAATAGCACCGCTGAGGCTCGACTTCCGCCCGGACGGCACCCCAACCAGCCTCCGCTGCTTTCCGTGTGCCACAAGGCCGCGATTGGGTGTCTTCTTTTCCTCTGGTTCTCTGGGCACAGCTGCTCCAAAACTTCTCTGCTAAGTGCCGTTCGGTCACCGGACCCAGGACATCCCGTCTGGGTTCGTTGTTGAGCGGATAGGCATGCGGATTGATGCGGGATGCCGCCTTACTCCGGGAGCCTCTCTAGTTTGCTGCCGCCATCATCGGCTGCTAGCCACGCCCCCCCAAATATCAGTCTTTTTAACGCAGTGTTCTGCGTTAAAGGGGCATGCAATGTGTGTTGCTGGGGGCATTCCCAGCAACATCCATGGCCTTTTGACACTGTCCCAGATTTACGAGAAATCTTAAATCTGAGGCAGTGCCAAAAGCTTACGCCTCCCCATGTGAAGCGTAATGGAGACACATCGAGGAGAAATATATTGGTACAATGCATGGTACATGTAATTTATACCAGGAACCCTCTGCGCTGTCTGGGTCACAGGAGTGCCCATGTGAGTGCACGTTGAGCGATGCGACGGTGTGAGAGTAGGGTGAGAAGACTGACTGCAGGGTGAGTGAGGTGACCATATGAATTTGGGTGCGGATGCAAGTGCAGAGTGAAACGAATGAATGTATGGTTAGTGATGGGCTTGTATGAGTGAGATTGCAGAGTGAGCAGTGAGGGGGACAGGTTAAGTGTCCCATGAGTGCAGAGTGGGTAGTGTGCTGGCGTGACTGCAGGGTGAAGACCAGGGTGAACAGCGCAAGTGCATTGTAAGAGTGGAGTGATCACTTTGAGTGCAGAGTGAGTGGTGTGCTCATGTAACCGCAGGGTAAGTGGAGGGAGAACGGTGTGAGTTCATGGCACGTGGCACAAGTGCTGTGTGGACATGTGAGCGCAGGGTGAATGGTGTGAGTGCAGGGAGATCAGTATGAGTGTGTGGTGATCGCTGTGAGTGCAGGGTGAGTGTGAAAGTGAAGGGTGAGAATAAAGAGTGAGTTGTCTGAAAGGAGGGTGCATTCCCAAACACTTGAAGTAAATCAGCATGTTAACCGCATTGCTGCTAGAGAGTTTTCACTGCTGTGCTGGACAGCAATGAAAACGGGTGTGGTCATGACGAGCTCAGCTCATCATGAGCACACGAGCACTGTGCTGCATGACGAGGTGAGCTCGTCATGAGCATGTAAGGGGTTAATGAGGTCTGGCGTAGGGTTTCAGATATAAGTTGAACTACTGCTATTATGGCATAATAAAGGGACGGACTGGCCATAGTGGGCACTGGGCGTTTTATCGGAGGGCCGGAACGGTGGGGCCGGTTTTGCAGCAGTGCTGCAATATCAGCCCCTGTACCAAAAGCAAAAACAACAGTTGATGGACAGAATGCAGAACAATGTCATATATTCACCCCAGTACAGAGATCTGGGCCTAAATCCATTGTTTTTTTGCACTCCACACCACCCCAGTTCAGACATGGCCATATGCAAATCAGCCTTGACCTTGTGCCTCATGGGAACAGTCCAGCCCGAACTGCCAAGCCATGTCTTTCCTGGACCGGAATCAAGTATCCTACAACCGGTTTCTGGCTATCAGCCGTATTCAGCCAGGATAGCTTGCCTCAAGTGGAGTGGAGCGCATGGCAATCACGTCTGAGCATACCCATCCCACTCGGGGTGACAAATGCAAAAACAACAGTTGATGGACAGAATGCAGAACAATGTCATACATTCACCCCAGTACAGAGATCTGGGCCTAAATCCATTGGTTGTTTGCACTCCACACCACCCCAGTTCAGACATGGCCATATGCAAATCAGCCTTGACCCTGTGCCTCATGGGAACAGTCCAGCCCGAACTGCCAAGCCATGTCTTTCCTGGACCGGAATCAAGCATCCTAGGGCCGGTTTCTGACTGTCAGCCGTCTTCAGCCAGGATAGCTTGACTCCAGTGGTGTGGAGAGCATGAGACTCATGTCTGAGCATACCCGGGGAACATCCTTTTCGACGCGGATTTTACTCCGCAGTACTATTACAACGCGTCCGTTACAACGCAAGTCGTAACCACGACTTGAGCTGGAGGGTGCTAGAGGATAAAGAATAGTATATTTACTATTCCAACACCTTACCTAGTATCCACGGGGACTGGTGTTAGAATAGTAAATTTTACTATTCACTATCAGCGCCCCCCAACGCAAGTCATTGTAACGACTTGCGTTGTTAAAGACGCGTTGTAAAAGCACGCGTTGTGACGGTACGCGTCGTACCGTCATACATCCAGCATACCCATCCCACTCGGGGTGACAAATGCAAAAACAACAGTTGATAGACAGAATGCAGAACAATGTCATACATTCACCGCAGTACAGAGATCTGGGCCTAAATTCATCGTTTTGTTGCACTCCACACCACCCCAGTTCAGACATGGCTATATGCAAATCCGCCATGACCCTGTGCCTCATGGGCACAGTCCAGCCCGAACTGCCAAGTCATGTCTTTCCTGGACCGGAATCAAGCATCCTAGGACCGGTTTCTGGCTATCAGCCGTCTTCAGCCAGGATAGCTTGACTCCAGTGGTGTGGAGAGCATGGGACTCACGTCTGAGCATACCCATCCCACTCGGGGTGACAAATGCAAAAACAACAGTTAATGGACAGAATGCAGAACAATGTCATACATTCACCCCAGTACAGAGATCTGGGCCTAAATCCATCGTTTTTGTTGCACTCCACACCACCCCAGTTCAGACATGGCCATATGCCAATCAGCCTTGACCCTGTGCCTCATGGAAACAGTCCAGCCCGAACTGCCAAGCCATGTCTTTCCTGGACCGGAATCAAGCATCCTAGGACTGGTTTCTGGCTATCAGCCGTCTTTAGCCAGGATAGCTTGACTCCAGTGGTGTGGAGAGCATGGGACTCACATCTGGGCATACCCATCCCACTTGGGGTGACAAATGCAAAAACAACAGTTGATGGACAGAATGCAGAACAATGTCATACATTCACCCCAGTACAGAGATCTGGGCCTAAATCCATTGTTTTTTTGCACTCCACACCACCCCAGTTCAGACATGGCCATTTGCAAATCAGCCTTGACCCTGTGCCTCATGGGAACAGTTCAGCCCGAACTGCCAAGCCGTGTCTTTCCTGGACCGGAATCAAGCATCCTAGGACCGGTTTCTGGCTATCAGCCTTATTCAGCCAGGATAGCTTGACTCCAGTGGTGTGGAGAGCATGGGACTCACGTCTGAGCATACCCATCCCACTCGGGGTGACAAATGCAAAAACAACAGTTGATGGACAGAATGCAGAACAATGTATACATTCACCCCAGTACAGAGATCTGGGCCTAAATCCATCGTTTTTTTGCACTCCACACCACCCCAGTTCAGACAGATCCATATGCAAATCAGCCTTGACCCTGTGCCTCATGGGAACAGTCCAGCCCAAACTGCCAAGCAATGTCTTTCCTGGACCGGAATCAAGCATCCTAGGACCGGTTTCTGGCTATCAGCCGTCTTCAGCCAGGATAGCTTGACTCCAGTTGTGTGGAGAGCATGGGACTCATGTCTGAGCATACCCATCCCACTCGGGGTGACAAATGCAAAAACAACAGTTGATGGACAGAATGCAGAACAATGTCATACATTCACCTCAGTTCAGAGATCTGGGGCTAAATCCATCATTTATTTGCACTCCACACCCCCCCAGTTCAGACATGGCCATATGCAAATCAGCCTTGACCCTGTGCCTCATGGGAACAGTCCAGCCCGAACTGCCAAGTCATGTCTTTCCTGGACCGGAATCAAGCATCCTAGGACCGGTTTCTGACTATCAGCCGTTTTCAGACAGGATAGCTTGACTCCAGTGGTGTGAAGAGCATGGGACTCACGTCTGAGCATACCCATCCCACTCGGGGTGACAAAAGCAAAAACAACAGTTGATGGACAGAATGCAGAACAATGTCATACATTTACCCCAGTACAGAGATCTGGGCCTAAATCCATCGTTTTTTGCACTCCACACCACCCCAGTACAGGCATGGCCATATGCAAATCAGCCTTGACCCTGTGCCTCATGGGAACAGTCCAGCCCGAACTGCCAAGCCATGTCTTTCCTGGACGGGAATCAAGCATCCTAGGACCGGTGTCTGGTTCTGGACTGGTATCTTAACTCCGCATGTTAATGAGGTCTGGCGTAGGGTTTCAGATATAAGTTGAACTATTGCTATTATGGCATAATAAAGGGACGGACTGGCCGTAGTGGGCACTGGGCGTTTTCTCAGAGGGCTGGAACGGTGGGGGCCGGTTTTATACCGGTGGGGGTCATTTTTGGTACAGGTGGCTGGTTTTGCAGCAGTGCTGCAATATCAGCCCCTGTGCCAAAAGCAGCTGCTGTGTTTTCCACGCGCAACCCCTCACCTGCAGCCGGTCTGACTCAATTGCCAAGGCCGATTTGCGTTCACAGTCCGGCCCTGTTCAGGGATCGAGGGTGATTGTGCTCATCCCGCAACAAACTTTCAGTCTTGTGGTTAGGGTTGCCAGCTCGTTATATTGATGTCCAAGACATTACAAACATGTTCAGCACTTATCTGTGCATACTTGGAACACCAAATATAAATAGAAAGCATTTTTAATTGTGTCCTAGGGCTGTCTGAACGATCCATGACTGATAATTAAAGGGAACAACTACAGAAAAGTCACATTACAAATGAATACATATGATTTTTTTTATAAACCTATTTAGTGTCAAGACGAGGCCTTTGCAGGCCCTCTAAACAGCAAATGGCTGGTATTTTTCTTTTGGTAACCCTTTCAGCCCTTTGGCGTTTCGCGCCTGCCATCTGTGGTACAGACTAGGGCTGGGCGTAGTTCGCAAAGTAGCGCTACGCGTAGCTATGCAAAGTGCACTACGTGAACTTTATAGTACCCTGTTCCCACTGTGCAAGATGCCGTTTTCAATGATTGCACAGTGCGGACAAGCATCCGGCACTGTGCAATCATTGAAAACGGCATCTTGCACAGTGCGAGCTGTAGTTTTCTGCCGCTCGAGTAGATTTTTACTCGAGGGGCAGCTTTCTCAAGGCGGACTGGTAGTTTCTCATCGCGAGCAGTCGCGAGCATACGCGACCACTCTCAATGAGAAACCTGATCTCCCCGCATTGAGAATCTCGCCGGGAGGTTTATTTTCCACGCTCGTGATCGGCAACTTGATGTTGCTGATCGCGAACGAGGAAAAAGTCTCTCCGGGATGTCATTTTGCTTGCTTACGGTCGCCAACTTGACGTTGAGGACCGCGAGCAAGCAAAAAATGACCGCTGCACTACGCTACGCGTGTTTGCACTGTGCTACGTGCAGTTCGCGTAGTGCAAAGTAGCGCAAACTTCGCAAACTACACGAGCGTAGCGTAGTGCTTTGCCCAGGGTTAGTACAGACACTTCCAAAGGTAATCGGGAATGTCCCAGGCAGGGGGTGCATTCTCTGACTAGGCAGACAATCCTGTGAACATTCGAACTCCACATTAGCAAATGCGCATTTAGGAGCCCAGCCTCCCTCTTCGCGATATAAAAATGCTGCCCCTCCATGTGAACGATCTACACAAATGTCCCCTAAGGAATTATTTCTCAATTATTTACTCTTTATAAATGGTCACAATAAGTGAACTTATATTAAACAAAACATGGGATTCTTCTCAATTCTTATTTATTTTACTCAATATGGCAACACCAATACTACTAACTTTTTCAAATCTTATTGTAAGTAGTATATAACATCTTTTGCTTCTTTTGCATGGACAGGCAATATACCATACATTACAAAATTTTTCCATAAAGCATATGATTGTTTCAGGTAACACAAAGGTTCACTTGTAAGCAAATCGATGTTTTAAGCGTCGACGTTTCGGTCCACAATTGGTTTAAACATTCCCCAGGACCATCCTCAGGACGAAAATGTTGCACATTCCTAATACTTCTAGCCGGAAGTATAAATAGCCGAGTGGACCCCAATGTCCAAAAATTCAGAGCCGGTGTTCGCAATGGTCAACCATGCTCAATACGAGATTTTCACTTATCCTAGCCTCTGTGTCTTGAATTGTACACTAGAGCAAAGTTGAAACGCTGCCGTCAAAGTCAGACCGATATTCTTCATTTGTGTAGATCTGTCAATATTATACCCAGTCCTCGAGGGATAATTGGGTGGCTCTGTCTTTTGTACCTCCGTGTGAACGGCATTGTGTGCCTTAGAGGTATTTTTTGTACGTTAACCCCAGTATTTACAGAATTATCTCTTACCGCCATATTCATGAAAATCGGCATTTGCGATTCTGAAATAGCGAAAAATAGCGAGTCGCTATTCAGAAATCGCAAATCCGAATTCATGAAGAATTGCGATAAAAAAAAGCGATTCGCACGCGATCGCAAAAATCCGATAGCGATCCGATCGAAATTGCGATTAATCGCAGATTAATCGCTATTTCGGCCTACCCGCGGCTGGACTGCGATCTCGCAAATAGCGATATCGCTATTAGCGATATCGCTATTTGCGAGATCGCAAACTCGCGAGATCGGGAAAACGGGAAGTTGCATTTCGAGCCCAGTGATGACATCACAACCAGGAAGCTGCCGGTTCCCAGCACCATTTTGCACATTGAGGCAGAGAGACAGGGAGCAGATAGAAGAGCTGCTGCACATCTTGGCTTGTAGAGTGAACCACAGAGCCACAACCCATAACATGGCTGAGGAAGCTGCACCAGGGACCAGCAGCTCGGCTGGGAGGAAGCGAAAGCTCAAATTCAGCGAGCAGGAGCTGGAGCACCTTATCGAGGGAGTTGTGGCTAACCACGACCAACTGTTCGGTGCCAATTCCAGGAGGGTCCCAGAAATGGAGAAGAGGCGCATTTGGCAGGGGATAGCCTCTGCAGTTAACTCGGTGGGAGTGGCGGCCAGGTCCCTGGAAGAACTTAAAAAGAGGTGGTACGACCTCCGAGGCCGTGCCAAGGAGAAGGTGGCGGCGCGCCTTGGGGAGTCCTCGGGCACAGGAGGAGGAGGTCCGATGGTACCACCGAACACCGCCCTGGAGGACCAGGTGGAAAACACCCTCGAGATGGAGGCCGTTGTGGGTTTCACTGCACTGGACCCCCACACAAGACACCCAAGGTAAGTGGCATGCGACTGCGACCCTGCCCCCTATGGATGTCCATGACCAAATAGGCCCCCCCAATGTCCCAAAGGCATGTAATTGTTGCACATCAAGGATTGTCCTGAAGCATTGTGGGAGATGTAGTCTGGCCACAATGTAGTAGTACCACAATGCAGCCATTGTGGGAGATGTAGTCAGGTCCCAATGCACACAAAGCCACTACCATTCAGGGAATGTCACCCAGCATGCATGTAGCAACTGCACGTCTGCCAGATGCATACAACTAATGGTCCTCCACTTACCCCCACAGGTGGAGATACCAGTGACAGTGACAGGCTGGTGATCGACGACAGCGTCCTGGAGGTGCCAACACATACCCAGGCACCAGCCCCTACCGCTGCAACTGTACCACCATCAACTATCACCAGCAGCGTCCCACCTGCAACTGCTGCAGCGCCCTCATCTGCTGCCATCGCAGCCCCCATTGTGCTCCCTGCCACCGCTGCTCCTCCCAGAGCTGCAGCCAGGTCAGTCACTCCTGTGGCCCCCGCAGCAACTGCCACAGCCACACCAGCAGGCACACCCCCAGCGACGAGCACACCTGCAACACCGGTGGCCTCACCCCCATCAGCTGGCACCTCAACATCCGGGGCTGCGCCACTGTCCAGTCAGCCCCCAGCCTCACAATCCGGCCAGCAGGGCAGGCGTGGCAGGTCACGCCAGCGATCCGCAGCTGCTACCAGGCGGGCCAATGGTGATGGACAGGCGCGGCTCAGCATCGAGCGACGGATGCTGCACATACACCAGCGCCAGGCACGGCAGCAGGGGGCAATTCACCTCCAACTATGCAACATTGGCCGCAACGTGGCATGTGTTGCTACCCAGATTGAAGGCATGAGGGCCGACCTGGCCGGTGTGGGCAATGGAATGGCCCGCATTGCTGCAGCCGTGGAGGCCAACACCCGTGCCATGAATAGAATGTACGGTGGCCAACGCCGGCACCACCGCCAACTGTTGACCCAGCTTGGCACCTACAGCAGGGCAAGCTATGTGTCGGCAAATGCCACATCCCTATTGGCGAGGCGCTGTCTGACACAGCAGCACACTGTCATCCAGTGCAGTGTGGACATGTCGAGGGTGCTGGAGACCCTCACCACGGCTGTCGTGGCTCTTCACCCTCCACCCATTCCATCTGTTGTGGGGGGTGATGATGCGAGTGAGGGGGCGTCCAGCCTGAGCTCGCAATCAGCCTCACAGGCCCCACTACCCACCCGCAGCACCAGGACCCCCCCATTGCCTGACGCCCCGGAGGAGGAAGGCCCTCAGAGGCGTTGTGGAGGGACACGCTCTAGGCACACCTAGAGGACTGTAATCACCACTGGCACAGGCTGAGGTCAAGCCTGGCAAGCACAGCAGTATGGCGTAATACTGTTTGTGGGACTAATTTGGCACAGACCCTTACATTTACTTTTGTGAATTGAACATGTACTTTTATTTTGACCTTTGGCACGGACCCTTACATTTACTTTTGTGAATTGAACAGGTACTTTTATTTTGACCTTTGGCACGGACCCTTACATTTACTTTTGTGAATTGAACATGTACTTTTATTTTGACCTTTGGCACAGACCCTTATATTGACATTTGTGAATTGAACAAATACATTTATTTTCCTACACACATTAGCGTTGTGTCTTCTTTACATTTTGCATGCATTGTTGATTAGTGGGGTGATGGCAGTGGTTGTACTAGAAACTGTTCACTGTGATGTGGTTGCGACGTCTGTGCCCTTCTGCTGGGGTCTCCCCTTGTGCATGGCGCGCATGTGCAGGTGGCCGGTTGTCCCCCTCAGATTCACTGCCAGAGATGTCAACAGGTATCCGGCGCTTGGTTGCAATGTTATGTAGTATTGCGCAGACAGCCACTATGCGGCAGCACTTTGCAGGACTGTAATACATGGCCCCACCTGTCTTGTGCAGTATGCGGAACCTGCTCTTGAGCAGGCCAAATGTCCTTTCTATGCAATTTCTTGTCCGTATGTGAGCAATATTGTAGCGCCGTTGCTGGGGTGTAGCAGGGTTGAAGTATGGGGTCAGGAGGTATTCACGGAGGGCGTAGCCACTGTCACCTGAATGAGAGGAGCAGATGGTGATTGCCTGTGCTGCGCTGTTACATCTTTGCAATGTGACATTTCAATCAAAGTGTACTTACCAAGTAGGTGTCCTTCCCCAAACTCTCCCCTGACCAGCCGTGTGTGGAGTGCGCTGTGCCGGAAGATGAAGGAGTCATGGGTACTCCCTGGGTACCGTGAGACAATGTCAGTGATGTATGTCTTGGCATTGCAGACCATCTGGATGTTGAGGGAGTGGTAGCACTTTCTGTTGCGGAACATATACTCCATGCCAGCTGGTGGGCAGACGGCGACGTGGGTACAGTCTATGCATCCGAGCACATGTGGAAAATGGGCTACATTGTAGAATTGTAGCTTTGTCATGTCCAATTCCTGTTGGCTGGCGGGGAATTTGATGTGACGGTGTAGCTGGGTGAGCATGGCGTCTACAAAACTGTTGAGGCAGCGTGACATGGTGGGCTGGGATATTCCCCCAGCGGCCGCTACTACCCCCTGGAAGCTTCCGGAGGCCAGGAGGTGCAGGCTACACAATACCTGCACATGTGTGGGCACAGAATTGTTTCGCCTTGTTGGGTGCTGCATGATGGGGTCGAGTTCTTGTATCAGCCAGGTGATCATTTCCCCATTCAGCCTGTATTTAGCATAAATCTGTTCTCTGGTTTGGCCCAGCAAGGTGACCCGCAGCCGGTAAATCCTTGCCTGCCTCATGCGTCTCCTCCGTGCTGCTCGCTGTAGCCTTCGCCGCCTCACCACCATGTACATCCCAGGCATTGTGGAAAGCCTAATGCTGCTGCTGAATGTCCTTATGTGTGATTGGTCAGGCCTGGCCCTGTTGGTGATAGGACAACGGTTTTTTGAAAAAAAAATTCTATGCCTTTCATGGTTACCACCTGCTTTGAGTTGTCCTTATTTTGCGCCGTGCAAATAGCGATTTTTGGGTTTTTCGCAAATTGCGATTTTTCTTGAATGCCGATTGCGATTTTCTATTGCGAATTCGCTATTATTTTCGCAGATTCCGTGGTGTGTCGCTATTTCCGAATCGCTAATGCTCAGCGGCAGGGATTCTGCGATTATATTAGCGAATTCGCAAATATGTGTTAGCGAATTCGCTATTTTGTTGTTGAATGCCGATTACGGAAATTGCGCCCGCATTTGCGTTTTCGCAGCGATTGCGGGCGCAATTTCACTTCATGAATCAGGCTGTTAGTCGCATGTACTTAAGCAAACTAGCTTCACGCTAAAATGTTGCTTACACATGCCCCATTAAAAATATATATTTTTTTGCTTGTTGCCCTCTAGCTGACATTTGATGCTCAGATACTATTGCCATTATGTTTTTATAAGAATCCCTCGCACGCAAGGAAATGGAGTTATCTCGCTGCCCGATGGCTTCAATGGAATCATTCGAGGCATACCGCGTGCTGGAAACGTCAGGTGACGGGAGTGATAAGGGCCCCGGGGAGCCTCCCCTATTAGTGAGAGTTAACTCTCCCCACCACCTGGAGTTTAGAAAATGACCAAATCCAGATCCTAGCCGTATAACATGCAACCTAAAGAATGTACTGCTGTTCCCCGCCGACACTCTTTTTAAGGACTTAAAGACCTATTTTCATTCTAATACCAAAGCGTTCTTCAGCAAAAAAAGACACAACGTTAACATGGAATGTTATAGGCAGCAATGAACAGTTTCCCCTCAGCATTTCTCAAGAAGTGACATAAAAAACACACTTGTCAGAAGTCCACGCAGCAGTACTCGACCCCTTCATTCTATGAGTGCGTGTGTTTGTGCACATGCAAGGGATTGCATCTTTTCCATGTGCTCCGCGTGCAGTCCAGGTTATGTCAAGCTTCACAGGAAATTGGCAATGAATTACCGGGTGACCAGGGATTGCCCCCTGTGTAATTTAAATGCTGACTTCAGGCATCTGGGCTCGATATTTCCCCTTCTGCGTCCGACTTAGACGTACCCTGTGGAGGTATGCAAGTTCTCCGTTTGAACCTTCTAAGACGCGTTTTCTTTATCTGAAATGTTATTAGATCACACATTTGCATCGCATTACTCAAATATTAATGTAGCTGAAAAAATCTAGGCCAGATGCAACTGAAATGATCAGTATTTAGTTTTTCTTAGCTGATTCATTCCCTTCTCGGGTGAACGATTTGGAGCCACAGGTTGTTTAAAGGCTATTTAGGACATAAGCTTTTAATGTAACTCGTCTCTTAACCGACACTGTGACTGCCTCTTTACCAACTTCACCTATGTGGCGATTTAACCCTCAGACTAGTTCATCGTGTTAAGTACAATCAGGTTTCTGACAGCCGTGGGGATGCACCCAGGGTGACATTACTGCTCAGGGCGATTTTCTATGGAGATGTAATGTATGCGATGCTCTATGAGAGTAAAAACCTACGCCTGTCGTACATGTCAATTACACCCGAATATCCCTCATCCATGAAGCATTTTCTTTTGACAAGTTGTATATTGCGGGTGTATTTCTCATTTTACAAGTAAGACATGTTAGAGTCTTTTAGGGTGTGATTACCTGGACGCTGTGCAGTAGGCGTACACTTGTGATTTCTGCTTTGGTTACAGTCCACTGGGCCCCTAATTCTTAGGGAGCCCTCAAATTAAAGGCTAGGAGCCTCATTTTTTTGTTTACATTTTTTATTGACATTTCACATTACATTACATCAAGTAACTTTGTGAGTGCATATATCTTTGGTACAACAGAATGGTTCAATGATTCATGGCAAGGGGGTACATAGCCAACATTAGCAGGAAAGCTATTAGACAGATGGAATTGACCTCCGACCACTCGTCGCCTTGAATGTCCGTAACAGGTACCCGTTGTGGGTAGACACCAAGCCCATCCTCTGACGCCCCGTCATGAAGGGTATGGGCCTTGCGGTGGACGTAGTCTGGGGCAATCTAGGGTTGTATGTGTGCTTCTAAATAACCTACTAATGTCTTTCACCTGGTCTGTGGTATTTGTGCTCTCATAAACTTATGCATCGAACTCGGAACTTCCGATATTGAAGAGAACTGTGAACTTTGGGGGGAATGAACTGGGGGATAGTGCTGCGGGTATGCGAGTGGGGAAAGATAATGAAGAGAATTTGAAGCTGTGTAAATGGCGTGGGCTGTGGTGAATGTATCATGGGAGATCATTGCTGAAGGCAATGGTAGTGTAGTAGGTGGGGGAGGTGCGGCTAGCGTCATGAGGTCTCATGATCTAGGGATCGATACTTGCTCTCGGGTTATCTCCCACCGGTCTTCGCTGGGTACCTACTGGGGATTGTGCCAGGGAGGTGGGTTAGGATGGTGGCTGTGTTGTTACGTAGGTAAATAGGTGCATCAGTTGCGCCCATTCAAGGGAAATTGGGTGTTTGCGCATGCCCTTCACTTCCTCATCCCGCAGTGTCTCCTCTTCCGCCGCTCCCCATATCTTCACTGCTCCTATCCATGCTGTCTCTGGGGGTCCATCCGGGGCTTTCCAGTGCATGGCTATCCCCCGTTTGGCAAGTAGAATCGCCAATGAGGCGAATCGGCAGGGCACTTTCTCAGTTTTCCGTTTGCGGAACAACCCTAGGGTACTGGCTTCCCATGAGGATAGGGTTGAGTTATTAGTGACCTCCTGAAGTGTATGGTGTATGCGGTCCCAGTATAGCTTGATGGTGGGGCAATCCCAAAACATGTGCTTGAAGTCGGCTTCTGGGGCTTGATAACGAGGGCAGGCGAAATGCGTGTCTGGGTAAAACCGACTGAGAAGCCGCGGGGTGAGGTACGCCCTGTGGAGTATATTGAATTGAATGTTTCAAAAACGGGCATTCCTAGAGACTTTTTTGGGATATTCCAGGGCTTTCTCCCATTCCTTGTCATTAAAAACCCGGCCAATCTCGTCCTCCCATGTCTGACGCAATGTGTCCAGAGGGCGGAAAAGGAGCTCTCGGTTTGCCTTATATAACCAGGTGACTAGATGTCTACCCACTCCCATATGTAGAATGGTGTGTATTACCGGGTGCGTTGGGGGTTCACCCTCCCGTGCGTTCCAGAACGGGCGGCAGCTGTCAATGAGCTTTCGGTGGAGTAAGAAATGCCCTGGAGGGAGGTCGTAGACGTCAGTTAATTGGGTGTAAGTCATTAACTGTCCGTCCTCATAGAGGGACGCCATGTCTGTGATAGAGTGGTCCGTCCATACCTGTAGGGCGCGGGTGGTATAGTAGTGATCATTACGGGGAGGCCTACCAACGGAAGTAGTGGTGAGTATGGAGGTTTCCCTTTGGATAGTCGGTGAACCCTTTGCATGCATGCGCGCGCCACTGTTACCTGCAAGGGTTAGGTGCATAGGGGCTTCGTGCCTGGCAGTAATAGCCGGCATAGAGCAGGAAGGGAGATCTGCCCATGTTCTGTAAATGTTTCCCCGGTATGGTGTTCCGCCGTCCAGTGCGACAACCGCTGGAGCTGCGCCGCCAAAAAATATGATTCAAAGCATGGGGCGCCGAGTCCTCCCTGAGTCGTGGGCAGAAACAGTGTGGTCAGGGCCACCCTGTGCCTACCACCTCCCCAGATCAGGGTTGTGAGGAGTGTGTTTAATTCTTTCAGGAAGGAGTGTGGCGGTATCACCGGGAGGTTGGCGAAATGGTACAGAAGCTGCGGGACCATTATCATTTTTGTAAGTGCGACGCGGCCTATGGGGCCAGGGGTAGCATTTTCCAGAATTGTACTGACGCTCTTAGTCCCGTCAAGACCTTGCGGTGATTTCCCTCATATAAATCAGTGGGAGAGTGGAATAATTGCACCCCTAGGTACCTGGGCACCGCGGTGCTCCATGTGAGTGTGTGGGGGCCTACCTGCAGGTCGCGTGGGGCCAGATGCGGGCTCAGGGGGAATATCGTGGACTTAGTCCAGTTGAGGTTAAGCCCAGAGGCTGCCGCGAAGGCCTGTAGTGACGACCAGATCGTCATTTATGAGAAATTACGCATCGCTGCATGAAAGCAGCGATGCGTCACTTCTCAGTGCGCACTCCTTGCGACATACCTGATGCGTCATATTTAATGTATGATGCATCATGTCGCAAGGAGTTACAGATACGTCAGTATTTCTGACGTATCTGTAAGCGCAAAAGTGACGCATTGCTGGAGTGTGTCACAAAAGTGACGCAACTCCAGCAATGCGTCCTTTCACATGGGGCAAGCCCCATGTGAAAGGGCTTGCGTCAGTCTAATGCCTGCTGTGAGGCAGACGGAAGATTTTGGCGCAACAGCGTCCTCGAAGTGAAGCAGTGAAATTTCATAGATTTCACTGCATCACTTCTAAGAGGCTTTTTGCGGGGGAACGCCCCCCCCCTGCATACATTATACCTGATGCAGGTATAATGTAGCGCAGGGGTTTACAAAGTGTTGCATCTGCTTAGATGCGTCACTTTGTAAATAGTGCGCAACAGGAGGCATGTTTTACGCCGCCGATGCGTAACAAAAAGTGATGCATCGGAAGCGCAAAACTGACGCAAGGCCTCATAAATGAGGCCCCAGGTGTCTCAGGGTCACACCTTCAGTGGGACCTCCATAGGTCGTCCCATCCTTCATGCTTAACCGGCCCCTGGGTGCTGGCAGTTGATTTATATTATTTGAGGTGCGGAATGCACCATGGGAGTTTCCTAGTGCCTGAAGTTTATAGGGGCCATGCCTCACAAGATGGTAGGATGCCACTACCCTGTTACCAGTACTTAATTTGCCTCAGGAGGCCATTGCAACCTACGCCACCTATTGCTCCTGCTATCACTAACTATGACAGTACCAAACCAGCTACTAACAATCACACACTACAGGTGTGACAAATCAGACTATTCCAGGCACCCAAAGGTATAAGATTAGCATTGGTGGCTGGTATTAGTCATTTTTAATGTATATTGAATTATTAAACAACTGTTGTTGTGCTCACTCTAAATCAAACAAACAGCCCACCATGTGGCAGTCTATTACAAGTGCAGGTGCTGCCAACTAAGGGCTGGTGCAGAGCACCGGAAACCACCTGCTCAAATTAAGCAATGCCTGTTACTGTTGTTAACTAAATCCAATGTTCAGGAATGTTAAAGTTTGCAAACACCCTTTTAAAGTAAGCTAAAAGCTACTTTTTATTCCGTTTTGTTAAGGAGATTTCATGTCCTCCATTCTGATTAAAAATATCCACATAGTTAGAGCTTCACAAGTAGTACTTGATTGCAAACTCTCGATTCTGCATCCATGCCCCACTGCATTGCCAATTTGTCTTTTCTGCTTACAGGATGTTCAATGTATGATGTACTAATGTTCACGATCATTAGAGCTCTGTGAGCATCAGAACTTTGTACACATTGGAACTTTGCATTCTTTACTGTGGTGTGATTCCCATGGTCAAAGTGCCGATATTATATTGTGTTTACAGCTGCTATGCCTGTATTCATTGCTCGCCCTTTAAAAGATAGAATTGTAGTGAAAGTACTGACTTAAGTTTAGATTTCAATTTTACTGAGCCTATCTGGCCCTGGGTTTTATCGTTAAGGGGAGAACCTGTCAGAAGCGCTTTACTAGTTGTTATGATAATGCTATAGCCCCCTGAGCCTTCTGAGTCTAAACCCCTTACTGGTCCAGCCAACGAGTCTCGACCTGTACTCCTTAAAGTATATCGTGATACTAGTTTAGTATTAGCCTCCCTCTTTTTATCCACTATGCGCCTATTAGCCCGTCCTCCTCCTCTCTGTTCCGCATGTGTAGCAATTACTTGTTTGCCGTTATCGCTGTCTGTATCTGAATTCTCTCCAGGGGATCTTTACATCTCCCTCCTTCTTGTATTGTGCCACCTTCGGTGCCCCCTTCCAAGCTCAGGGTTTCCAGATACACCACCTCTACCCCTACCACCTTATATGGGGAGCCTAGCTGAAGCTCTACGTGAAAGGGTTAACTGCAATGCGGCCCGTGTCCAAAGTGCCGCCTGCTCCTCCCGAGGCTCTCCCACCTGCGGGAGAGACACTGCGTCTTGAATAGCCATAGTTGACCCCGCCACCTTTGCTAGCAATCCCAGCACACTTCTCTCAAAAAACAAATATCTCCACTGCCACAGATGCAGTGACTGGGGGGATATGGCGTAGCTCTGATTTTTCAAGTATTGCTCCCTTTCTAAATGCCCAGTGGTTAAAGCAAAAACACTCCAAGGTAACATATTTAGTAGAGTGCACCACCACTCTATCAACAACAATATTCACCCCCGGCTCACCAGATAATGCTGGTACTAAGTCGAGTTTTCCTTGGGTCTTCCAGTGGTCGAAGTGGGGGAAAAAAAAAAGTAGGGGAACTGTGGGCGGAGAATCAGAGGGCGGAAATAACCTAAGGATTGGGCCAGTGGGCGGAGTCAGAGGTGTGGCCAGAAGGAGCAAAACATACCAATTTTTAGTATTTGTTTTGCATTTCACTGACCAGTTACAGCTCATTACGTTATTTAATTCAAATTGACATTAAAATACATTCACAAATTGGGATACGTATCCAATCACAGAATATCCCAAATCTGTTGCAAAGTGCTAACACAAGCCATTTGTCTCTCAGCCGTGCAGTTTCTGCCATCAGCGCTTTTCTTCCCCTTTTCCACAAAAGCAGTTAAAACATGAATGGCAAAATATCCTATTTTGCAAATGTTTTACAGGTAATTTTGCCTCTGCCATATTTGCTACATAAAATATCATCTGCTGCATTATGGGACGCTTTGAACTAATAAATCGTTTGTATCTCAAAGGATGAAAAGTTACTAAAAATGTGACTTGTGTTGCTGCGAAGGGAAGGGCCCTTTGCAAAGGTTGAGTGGTTACCTTTATCACTGCTACATTTGTAAGGTGAACTGGTACTGGGTCAAAATATTTGCAGAGACTGTTAGTATGTGTAAAAATGTAAAAATAATAAAGTATCAGGAAATATACTGCATTACGCTGCAGCCTTTTTGTTGCTGCATAAGTTATTTAACACTGCAGCATAATTTTGTCCTCAATTGCTGCATAATTCCAGCGACTATAAAGCAGGCAGTACATGTTATAAGTACTTGTCCATGAGGCAAAGAGACTGTTAAGTTTGTGAACTTTTTTTGGTGTGCGTGCAAATCCTGCATTGCCGAGCCCTGATAAGTTGCAGGTATTACTGCTGGAAACAAGGCCAATGGAGGTACCAATGGGTGAGGCAGACCGGCATCAAGGGTCCTGGGACCTCAGGGACAGAGTCACTGTCGCTCTAGGGTGTGTTTCTTCGTATGCCTGCAGACAAGACTGGAGGTGAACTTCAGTATGGATTGCCTTGGAAATTAACACACACTTGCCACCCCTAGGGTCAACCTGGGCTTTTAAGGTGTAGCAGGGCCTTCTAAGGTCTAGCAGGGGAATGTGCTCTCTCAGGAGAGTGATCTGGTGGGCTGGTCATAAAGGCTGAACCTGGTTCCCCAGTTCCAAATTTGGCATCTCTGACCGAAGTGCCACATCCTCTCCCCCACTGGACAACACACCGCCCCACTTAGAGAAAATCGCACTGCCTTCAACTACAACCAAATTGTGCCCCACTTTAAGCACCTAGATGAGATTCAATTCAAATTATACACTAGACAAGAGTAATACACTGGCTGGAAAAAGTAACAACATTCTGGAAAAAGCAAACATTCATAGGGAATACAACGTAACACTTTTACACTCATTATTCAGAAATCAATGAGCGTTTTTGCCTGGCAAGTTAAGCACATGACTACAGGGCTCAGAAGGGACCCGTTTCAGTGTTCATTGCAAAATATAGGCAGCATGGTTTAAAAAGACTACATCCCTGAACACAGAGCTGCGGTACACATTTTATTAACTAAAATAGGGAAAACAACTGATAAGGATCACATTAAACGTTTTCCAATCCGCTCATCAAGCAGGTATTGCAGTTCCTCCAGGATTGGCGCACTTTCCCACTTGGGGAAAAATGCTGTTCAAAGAAAGATGAGAAAAGAAAAGTAGCGCTTCCTTGGCAAACGCTGTAAAGTGCCACTAATGTGTTTGGGGGTGAATACAATCAATCAGGCCAACTTGCGACCCCTCTCTCTTGCTTTATTTAGTTATGTATTTATTGTTCAAATTGTAAACCTTTTTTTCTCTCCTCCCGAGGCTGCATAGAAAAATGTCAGGAAAGACATTGGCAACAAAAGTGTTTCCACTTTTTTTGGATCCATTTCGCAGGGGAACACAGAGGAAAGAAAAGTCACAGTTTTCAACAAGTGGCCTGGAGCACAACAAAAAGGTAGAGAATAAGAGAAAGAGAAGGGGGCGACTGCAGCAGTGGAGCAGGAGAAGTGGACACTGCCCTTGACTTCTCTGGGCAAGAAGGAAACGACAGCCCTTTTCCTACTGTGCCCGCCCGTCCTTGAACAGCAACGAATGGCCGGGCTATTTCGGCCGTCCTGGGACGCATATCTAAAATAATAAAGCAGGGGAACGGACTTCATTGAATTAAAGAAGTAGGGGCACGCCGTGCCCTGCCAATCCCGCCCACTTCGACCACTGAGGTCTTCCTGTTGCTCCGATGCTCCAACCCCAGTCCTTTTCAAGATTTTGCCACTGCTATATAATCCTCATAAAAGCTCGGCATCCCGTTACCAGCCCTCGCAAAGAGAAAAGAAAAGAAAACTCCGTAGGTGCCCTACCAAGCCCCTGCCAAAACCACAGAACCATCCCCAAAAAAGAACTCCAGGCTCAGTAGCAGCTGACCGTATTGTTAGAGTTCTTCCCGCTCCGATCCTCTCCTTGGACGCCGGCAAGAACCCCGCCTTCCCCGCCTCTGCAGACTGACGGGAGATGGCAATAATGATTTTGGCATCTACAGCCTTCCGCTGCTGCACAAAGGTCCGAGCACAAAACTCCAAGCCCTGGTTTGTTTCCAAAGTAACAACTTTTTCAAAATGTTACCACTAATGCAGCAACTTACATTTCATCGTTCAATTTGCTCCACTTCACCTTTACCGCTGCACTTCCTCCTCACAAACCGCCCCAACCTTACGGGAGCCTGTTGTGACCCGCTATCCGCCGGCCGCCATGTTCAAAACAAGATCAAATAAATAAGGCAACAAGCCTGACACCCTTGCTAAAAGATTATTTTAAGGTAGTCCCTAGCACCCTGATTCTTAAACCGCGAGAGAATATGCTGGAAGGTGGTACTGATAGTAATTTGGATGAGAGGGTTGATTCACTCCAATTCTCTGAGGATGTACTAACCCCAAACAAGTATCAACTATTAGCGGAAAATTTAGCAGAGAGGGAGATAGAGAGGTCTGAGAGCGCCATGCTGCAAGACCAATTGGACGATATTTCACGTGCGGAAAAAGATGGGCCTGTCTCGAGTAATTATCGCGAACTCAGAAAGGAAAAGAACCAGAGTGAACTGTTAATATACGACAGAACTGATTCAAAAGCCCAGAGTTCAACTGTAGAACTTTTACGGGTTCTCACTGAAGAGATGAGAAACAGATTCCATGTTTCCGAGAAAAATCAAGCAGATATTAAGATATTCTGCGGGAAGATGGAAAACAAGCTGGATTCATTAGCAATTAGGGCTAGAGATTTGGAGACTTCAGTGGCTGAGTGAACAGCAAAAGTTGATGAAATGTTGTTGAAAATGTGAAGGATCTAACAAAAATCAAATCTCAAGAAGCTAGCCTTCAGGATAAGATGGAGTCTATTGAAAATGCCCAGCGAAGAAAGAACCTTAGACTGCTCAAAGTCCCTGAGGGAGTTGAGGGGGACAACACAATTTGTTGTGAAATTAATAAACCAAACAACTAACACCAAATTTTCCCAAACAAGCACTTGCTGTTGACATTCAAAGAGTGCATAGGGGCCACTTCAGACAGAGCCCAAATAAGAGTAGACCCAGGAAAATTCTGAACCACTTTTTAACCTACAGTTTGAAGGATGAGATATTAAATAAAGCCTTAAAGGTAAATACATTAAGTGCAGAAGGGTTCACCTTTCAAATTAGGTTGGATGTCGTCTCCATTACTGCGTCTAGGCAGTGGGAGCTGGGAAAATTGTTAGATCCATTCAGACAGTTGGGTGCCACGGCACAACAAAAATTCCCGGCCACACTAAAAGTAATGTATAAAAATAAAATGCACCCATTCAGACGGATAGAGGAGGCTGAAGCTTTACTGTACCAAATTCATGGAAAAACAACGACCATGAAGCTATGAGTCAGTATTAGTAATGGTTTCTTTTTTATTTTTAGTTGGATTTGGTCTTTTCAAAAATAAAAATAAAATAATAATAATAATTTTTAAGTTAGTAGTATTTTTTCTCCTGAATAGTAATAAAGTATGAGCCATCCCGACCGGGGAGAGGGTAGCCGCAAAGGCCAAGGTAGGGCCATGAGTGAAATAATGGGGGTTCTCCAGGGGAGCACAAGGGTGGGATGGGGGTGGAACATGGGGGGTCACTGGGTGTGGAGCATAGGGAAAAAATACAAAAAAAGAGTCCTATTCTCCATATAAAATTACAAACAGCTGCTCCTCCAATCTTTATGAAATATGGCGCAGATTTCAGTTGACCCTTCAAAATGTTTGAAGGTGTTGACATGGAATCTAAATGGGTTGAGGGTAAAACAGAGGATGGAGAGAATATTTCAATACATAAAGGATAGTCCTGAGCAAATTTTTATTTTACAGGCAACGCATCTAGTTGAGGCTGAGAAGAGGAGTTTATGCAATAGTAAAAGCTGGATTAAGGAGGTCATTTGCACTACACAGCAAACAACTACAAAGGGGTTGGCAATTGTTATAAAGAAACCCCCAGCTATTACTGTAGAGAGGGGCTAAAGTGGATAAGATGGGTAGATGGGCTGTAGCGAATGTGCAGTTCTTTTCTCACAAATTTACTATCGCTGGTTATTATGGTCCTAATCTAGATGACCCGGACCCATTAAAAAATGTATGCGCTGAGTTACTGCTATTTCGAGACCCCCTAATACTGGCAGGAGATTTCAATTTAGTCTTGGATCCTGTGCTGGATAGATCTCTAAAGAGTAAAACTTCACAGAATAGTAAAATGAGATCTTTATTGAGAAAAACAATGAAGCAACTGGGGTGGATGGATATATGGAGAAAGAGAGGGAGAGAAAAGAAGATATACGTTTCATGATAAAAAAAACACGGTCACAAGTCTAGGTTAGACTTTTTTAAATTAGTGTAACATTGATGCCAGGGGTATTAGAAGTTAAACACTTAGGTGGACACCTATCGGACCATGCAGCTGTAACCTTAACGTTGAAGCTTCTAAATGCCCCAACTAAGACAAGATGGACCCTAGATCATGCGATTCTGGCAGAGGAAGAGATTATAGATAGATTAGTGGCAGAAACTGAGGCTTATTTTTCAACTAATTTAGAAAGCACCTCTATAGGGATGGTTTGGGATTCATACAAAGCCTACTTAAGGGGATGTATAACCTCTGTTCAAATGGCAAGCCAGAAGAATTATAAAAATGAAATAATGGATATAGAGAACAAAATTCAAGAGCTACAACATCATTCCATGACACAAGATGATAGAGAACAAAATATTACTGAAAGACTATTATCTCTTAAAAGGGATTTAGCAGCGATACCAGATGGCAGACTACAAAAGAGGTGAAAGGAGAGCAAGATGGCTCATTTTGAATATGGGGAAGGATCCGGCAAGCTTCTTGCCTGGAAAACTAAACAGGATTTAGTTAAAAGTAATATAAATGAGGTGATATGTAACTCTACTGGGAAAATGTGTCAAAATCCTGCAGATATTGAAGAGGTTTTCCGAATTTTTTTTGAATCAGTCTATAGGGAACAATTGAACCCACTGGAAGGCACAATTGAAGCATGGTTACAGCGGTATCCTGTAAAAGCGATTAGTGAAGACTCCTCTGGTAACTTTATTAAATCTATATCACAGTATGAGATTAGGAAAGCTATAGATTCAGGTAAGAAAGGCAAAGCCCCAGGGTCAGATGGGCTACTGGCAGAGCTATATAAATCTTTAGCAGTACCTTTGATCCCTGTAATGGATAAATTGTTCTCTTATATCTTTGAGGAAGGTGGGTCTATGCCCCCCTCTTGGGGTGAGGCAACGGTAGCCTTGATATTAAAGCCTCTGAAGTCTCCAAAACAATGCGTTTTATATAGACTGATCTCTCTGCTAAACCTTGATTATAAAATCTTTGCCAAGGTTTTGGTAGAGAGATTGAATGGCATCATGAGTGGTCTGAGGTCTGCAGAGAGCATTAGGGCACATGACGGCATACTCCCTTTTAGATATGGCAGTTGGGAGAAAAAAATTTCATTGTATGCCGATGATATCATGGCATATACGTCAGATCTAGAAAGAACTATTCCAATTGTATACAGATTAGCTCACCAATTTGGTAACATCTTGAAATAAATCAGTCGAAAACTGAGTACATGGCTTGGAATGTTATCGTTTCCTCCCCCCAACTAAAACTAAAAAGAGAAATTAGATATTTGGGAATAAAAATTACTCAGGACATCAATGATATACCCAACACAAACTTTTGTAAAATCGACAAGGAAATCTCCGACTCCTTAAAAAGCTGGGCATATTTACCCCTAACATTAATAGGAAGGGTCAATTTGGTGAGAATGATGCTATTGCCGAAGCTGATTTTCCTATTTCAAAACATACCCCTAGCTTTTAAGGAGGATAGTTTGAGGAAAATCCAGTCAAAAACGAATTCATTTATATGGGCATCGAAGGGCATCAGAATTTCTTAGAAGAAACTTCGAAGAAGAAAGAACAAGGGAGGCTTATGTGCGCCTGATTTACTCATTTATACATGGGTTTTCCAAATGAAGGCAGGGAAAATGCTTATGAACAAAGAAGATGAGTCGGATATAGGCAAAATGTTCAAGGAAATGCTCCAGGACCTAAAGGAAGCAGATCATGCGTACCTGTATAAATTTGGAGACCCACGTTTCTTCAAGAAAGTTCGATTGAAAGTTTTAAAAGACCTAGCAATTACTTGGAGCAAAATTAGAAAACAGTCAAAAATGTGTTATTACAGCGCTATAGCGCCTATATGGGACACCCCTGGCTCACCTGAGTGGACTAAAGATTCGTTAGTTGTACCTTTAAAAACTGCTGGGGTGAACTGTTAGGCCCAACTGATTCTGGAAGAATCTTTGCTATCTTGGGAGGAGATGAAGCATATGACAGACAATCAGATATCCAAATTTAAGTATTTACAAATAAAAAGCTGAACTCAAAAGATTGGAATACCGATTGGTTTTACAAACAACTTAGAGACTACACTGAGAACCAGGCAGCAAAACAAAAAAGAAGTGGCAAATCTCTACTGATGTCTGGTTAATTTGGTAGACGGCGACTTTACACTGCCAGCAGGATTGTGGGGAGCGTACTTTCCAGACATCGACATGGAAACATTATGGCAAGTATCTTTTGAATTACTATATGTTACAGTTCAAGCTGCCAATTTAGGAGAAATCATCTGTTCTCTCTCCACAGAGTCTATTGGTCGCCTCACAAATTAGCTAAATTTGCAAAGGGTGTCACTCCATGCTGACCAAAGTGTCGAAAAGAAAAAGCTAATGATGAACATATGTTTGTAAGTTGTCCAATGATTCAGAAGTTTTGGGACCCTGTGCTAAAAGGTATGGAAGAAATACTTGGAGTCGATATTCAGGTGAGCAAGTCTCTATTCTTCTTTGGTCTCCTCAATGGGTATGAAAGTCTACCTTTGGATTCTAATAAGCTGTGTTTTTATCTTATTTTACTGACACAAAGAGAAATTTGTAAATGTTGGATTAAAATTACCCCTGACCTTTCTAGACTGGATAAATGCTATTAAATACGTAATGAAATGGGATGTAGCTCAAAGAAAAGAGAACAGTAAGAAGGTTGCCTTTTGGGGATCATGTATAAGGTGGTTGGACAGTCTTTAGACTAAATTGGGGGTAGTTTAGTCCAATGATTATGTCTCTACATAGACATACTTCACCACTCGGGTCAGTTTGAGGGGCAAGCAGATAGAAGAGTGGAACAGACCAATTTGAGAGGTTCTGTGTAAAGTGCAATCCATTAAGATTGAACTTCCCTGCTGGTGCCAGTACGAAAGGGAACAGCAGAGGAAATCAGCAAAGTACTGGATAGAACTAATGGCGTATGAGGAAACAAAAAAAAAAGTACGGACTACCATTGATTTATGGGGTATTGTGAAGTATTGTGATTTGTTATCTTTATTTGACATTCTGGGTTGACTATACAGCATTTAGTTTAATTGTGCATTGTGTGGGAGCAGCATACATAGGATATTGAGCAACGGTTCTACATGTTCTGTCTTCACGATGATTTCATGAGCCATGCTATAACGAGCCACTCACCTGAACACTAGGAAGTTCCGATGTCGTGACGATAGAACCTGAGGTATACAGTCAAAATATTGAGTTAAAAATATCGAATTGCATTAATATCGAATTAACAATATAGAATGGACACAATATCGAATGGACAGAATATAGACAGCAAAAATATCGAATAGAATAGCAGTAATATCAAAACAAAATATAGAATGGACAAAATATCGAATGGACGGAATATAGACATCAAAAATATTGAAAGGACAGAATATAGACAACAAAAATATCGAATTTGAGGTAAGTAAGTTAATATCGATTTTTTAATAATATCTAATTTTTTTAAGTGTTTTCTCTGTTAATATATGTGTGAAAAGTGTATATTTATTTTATAATTTATTTTAATTAATTAATGCTATGGTATTTAACTTTTGCGTAATATAATTCTGTAGCGGGTTGCGGGTTTATAGGGGAATAGGGTGGGAAGTAATTTAATTCTAATTAATTAAATGTTTTAATGTATTTATCGGTATTTATCTTTAATTAATTGTTAATTAATTTTTAATTGGTAATTAATTAAAATATAATTGGTAATTAATTTTTCTTAGTTGATTAATTGATATTTATGTTAATTTTATTAATTTATTTTCTCGTGCGGGTTGTGGGTTTATAGGAGAATAGGGTGGGAAGTAATTTAGTTGTAATTAATTACATTTTTTAATTCATTTATTGGGTTTTTTTGTTTTAATTTTTAATTCTTTTTTAATTGTTAATTAATTAATTGTTAATTGGTAAATAAGTTGTATTAATAGGTAAATATTTTAAATAATTAGTTTTTATTTGTATTTTCAATTGATTAATTATTATATTATATTAAATTGTTAATTACTTTTATTTAATTTGTAATTGGTATTAATATTTAATTTATTTTTATTCATATATGAAGTATTTACTTTCCCTACTGTTGCAATCACTGGAGTGGGAATAGTAATTTTTACTCCTACGCTATCCAACGGTTTCCCTACTGTTGCACTCACTAGAGTGGGAATAGTAATTTTTACTCCTACGCTATCCAACGCTTTCCCTACAGTGGCACTCTCTGGAGTGGGAATAGTAATTTTTACCCTCCCGCTATCCAACCCTTTCCCTACTGTTGCACTCTCTGGAGTGGGAATAGTAATTTTTACCCTCCCGCTATCCAACACTTTCCCTACTGTTGCACTCACTGGAGTGGAAATAGTAATTTTTACCCCTACGCTATCCAACGCTTTCCCTACTGTTGCACTGACTGGTGTGGGAATAGTAATTTTTACTCCTACGCTATCCAAGAGTTTCCCTACTGTTGCACTCTCTGAAGTGGGAATAGTAATTTTTACCCTCCCGCTATCCAACGCTTTCCCTACTGTTGCATTCTCTGGAGTGGGAATAGTAATTTTTACCCCTACTCCATCCATTGCTTTCCCTACTGTTGCACTTACTGGAGTGGGAATAGTATTTTTTACCCCTACGCAATCCAACGCTTTCCCTACTGTTGCACTCACTGGAGTAGGAATAGTAATTTTTACTCCTACGCTATCCAACGCTTTCCCTACTGTTGCACTCACTGGAGTGGGAATAGTAATTTTTACTCCTATGCTATCCAACACTTTCCCAACTGTTGAACTCTCTGGAGTGGAAATAGTAATTTTTACCCTCCCGCTATCCAACGCTATCCCTACTCTTGCACTCACTGGAGTGGGAATAGTTATTTTTACCCCTACGCTATCCAACGCTTTCCCTACTGTTGCACTCTCTGGAGTGGGAATAGTAATTTTTATCCCTACGCTATCCAACGCTTTCCCTACGGTTGCACTCACTGGAGTGGGAATAATAATTTTTACCCCTACGCTAGCCAACGCTTTCCCTACTGTTGCACTCTCTGGAGTGGGAATAGTAATTTTTACCCTCCCGCTATCCAACGCTTTCCCTACTGTTGCACTCATTGGAGTGGGAATAGTAATTTTTACTGCTACGCTATCCAACGTTTTCTCTACTGTTGCACTCACTGGAGTGGTAATAGTAAATGTATTCCTCCCGCTATCCTACGGTAAAAATATTGTATATTTTTTATTAATATTATGATCATATATATATATATATGTATTAAAAAATTAAATTGTATTTTTTTAACATTAATTATTTATTAATTTTAAGGTTATTTAAGTATTTTAAGTATGTTTAAATTAATTTTATTTATTATTTCATTAATTTTCAATTACTTTTAAAACATTTTTAAAATTCGATATTTTGACTAACTAGGGGGTCGATTATGTTGACGGACGTACCTGCGTCTGTCCGCCACCCCCGAAGTGGAGGGACCGTCCGCAGGGGCTGCGGCGTTCCCTCCATACCAATTAGGATGTGACCGCCACCCTGGCGGTCACATCCCGTATATTTTACATTGCGGCGGGTGCTGCTTTGAGCAGCACCCACCGCAATGTAAAATATGCCTGTTTACTTTTGGCATGGACAACTTGGCAGGCACCGCGTGGTGCCTACCACCTTGTGCATGCCGAAGCAGGGGGGTGCCATAGGTACCCCCATGTGCACCCCCCACCCCCCAACACCCTGGGGGCCCGCTTCGGGCCCCCAAACACAAAAGACCACATGCTTTTCCACGGCGGAAAAGCATGTTTCCGCCTCCATCCTAATATGGCTGGCGGTGTCTTGCAGACACTGGCACCATATTTGTGTGGATACACCGCGGATCAGCGGCGGACGGACTTGCTGTCCGCCACTGATCCCACCGCCATCCTAATGTGGCGGTGGGTGTTTCCAATGTCCGCAGCGGTGAATCCGCATCCTCCGGGCCGGCGGTGGCTTCCACCGGCCCGGAGGATGCGGATTCACTGCCATCATAATCGACACCTATATTTTTTACAACGATATTTTTGATTCAATATTTTTGTACTTATCTGTTTGGAGATAGGGATTCGATATTTTTGCATTGTAAGTCTATATATATTGGTAAGCCTATATTTGTGTCATCAACATTCTTTCAGTGATCCAGAACCCGACTCCCACTAAGGACCTTTCTCTTGCTGCAATGAATGGTAGTCACACTGCCCTAGTTACAGTTCCCAAAGGGAAGGGGGAATGAGAATATGAGACAAACAAAGAAAGAGATTGCACAGGCTCTGCACGTCTCTCAGGACTGGACTGCCTTGGCTGGAGGGTGATGTGCTTGATCTCTGTAAAGAACAAGTTATGTTAATACACAATTGTTAAGCAAAAACAGATAAGGAGTAATAACTTTTTTCTAACTGGATAATTGATTGCCCTTTTAAAATAGTCCTTGGTGATGTCATTGCAAAATGTGAAGCAGAGTTCTTTTAACTGATTTAGCAAAAGGTATAGGCTTGGTCCAAATCAAACTTGGGTCTTGTTGTATCCAGAGTTTTTTATATTTACAATGAAACTGTCTTAACATATCCTTAGATAGAGTTTTGTCCATTGAGCATAAATATGTCTTTTTAAAAATGAGTCTGAGCGATAAGAGCCTCCGGAAGTGTATGCAAGACGCAATATATTCATATCCATTTATATATCTGCTTCTTACAATGCAATTATAATTCCCAAAACTCATGAACTGTCCTTTTGCACCTTTTTTTAGTGTTTCAAACGTTTGTGCTGCTCTTATTGTACCTGCCTTTAACCCCTTCGAGGCTGATGACGAGCTGGGCTCGTCATGGTGTAGCCTCCTCAAACACTGATGACGAGCCCAGCTCGTCATGAACAATGGGTTTTTTAAAAAGTCAGCATACAAGCAGAAGTAGAGCAGCACGCATGTGGTTAATAAAGGAATTGGTTTACATAAACGCTGGTTGAGATCTGATCATTGGATGGTCGTTCCGTGGTGAGTATTCTGTTTTTTTCTTTACTCCTTTGTCTGTAGGAAGATGGAGTCAGCGTGGGGACGAGGAGCGCAGCTGGAAGACGATCCGAGATCTGAGTGATTGCCATGGGGGCCTGGAAGACGCTGAGCCAGACCGGGTGACAAGCAAGACAACAGGAGTTGCTGCGTTGCGAAGAGTTGGAGCTGCTGCGAGGAGGTGAGCAGGATTCAAAGCAGGAGAAATCCGGAGGTCAGGTGAGTCAGTATGAGCAAGGAGGCCAAGGGCTTGTTCCAGAGCCTGGGGGCTTTAAATAGATAATAGTGCATGTTTTGGGCCAATGAGTCATTGGGGGTTTAACTAGATAGTAGGTGCAAAGTGTGGTGCCAATGAGTCATCAGAAATTAGATTGGGGCTTTAAGAACCAATTCAACCATCATCAGTAATTACCAATCAGTGAGCCATCCTAAATTACCAGCAGGAAACAATCACTGAGTCATCAGTAATTACAACAGGAAAATAATCAGTGAGTCATCAACAATTACTGGTAGGAAACGATTACTGAGTCATCAGCAATTACTGCCAGTGTAGGAAATCAGTGGTCTATTACATATGTAAATACATTAATATCTCATAAGAGCCTGTTCCTTTTTCAAAGGTCAAAAGCCATAGTAGGGGCAACAAAAGCACTAGTTTAAAAAACACAGACCTACTTGCATGTACACTACTTTTGCTATTAGAGAATTTCTACTCCAAGTAATGTCTTAATGGGGAGGGGAGGATTACAAAGGAAGGGAGGTACCCTACTAAATATAATAGGGACTGGGTACGATCCAAAAAGCAACAAAATGTCCCAAGGTTTTACGTACAGTTATGTAAGTACAGTTTAGCAAAAAACATGTATATGAAAACAAAATTTTCTATATCGACAAGAAAAACTACAATTTCATTGTGTCAGCCAACACTTGAATAATACACGTGAATCCAGAAATTTTATATATCAAAAGTACATTAGTGTAATTTATTTATACAAACAATTTAAAAACAATTTATTATTAAAAATATAAAAATCATAAACAATTAAAATACATTTCATTACAGAAAACAGAAGTCGACGCAGTGTTTCGGTGATATTCGATTGATAGTTCACCTTCTTCAGGACAGTTTTCTAAACAGTAGAGAATAATTGTGTTATTATTCAGTACACGTGTTGCTGACACCTAGCTACCATGATTTTTCTAACATGAAGTCTTTCTGGTCTGTCTTTTTATTGTGCTTTACACTCCTTTTTTATCCAATATATATTTCTAACTTTATTTAAAAAAACAAAACACATTGTCATATCTATACGTAAGCATTGCATTATTGACTATCAAGTCTAGATATTTCTCCACCTCTTGAAGAACACAGTTAATTTGAAATTGTTATAGGTGGGGACCACTAGGTATGTCTTTTCTAGGGACACATTTCTGTTTGAAGGTGTCTCAGTCTAAATTGTATTCCATGGAGAGTATTGATAGACCTTCACCCTACCTCACTGTGTTCATGAATATTTTACAGTGTTTCTGTGGAGTACTCCTTTGTGATGGCGGAATCACTCACATTGAATATCTATAAACAATATAGAATATACTTAAGCATATGATTATATCTTTACTAGGTTCTAAGACCATCTTAGGTGAATGTGTTGTACATACCACTTGTCATCTTTTCACTTTATGAGGACTTTGGATGTAGCCACCATGTCTTTATCTTTAAAAATGCACTGGGCATATGCTGGAAACACCAACAGAAAGCAAAATAGGGATATTTATTTAATTAGACCTTTTATCTAGTGGTAATTGATGAATTCTGCTGTGTACAAAAGTAGCTGTCAACTTGCCTAAAAAGTGCTACTGTTCAAGGAGCGTGATGGGGTCTGCTTGTCAGTCGCGGCTAGATATCAACAATCCTCAGGACGCCTCAAGGATTTTAAATGTCAACTTGACTATAAAAATTAGAGAATTTTTATTACAAATAGATTTGAGACTCTCGTTTTTTGCTGTAATCACAGTTGTCATTGATAACCATAACCTTTCAACAAGAGCATTACAGTACCTGGTCATTTTATTTAGCCAGTCACAATGTATCGATATTTTTTTCGTCTTCTTTGTATCTTTTTGTTGCTTTATCTTGAGTGAGCCTGTCTTTGTATAAGGAGATTATAGTACATTATTTCTCATGTATTAGGAAACATCGCTTCATTGTCTTACATTTTGTTGAGACTGCCTACTTTCAAACTAGTTTATTTATGTTTGCAGGTACATTCATAAACGGGCTAAAATCCTCAGTTACACTGATTGAGGTTAACCATTAAGTGTCTACCTCGTTTACGTGCTAAAGTACTAAATACCAATGATCCAGGTCCACCATTAGATGTCTCCCTGGGTTAAATTGTCTACGTCTGAAGTTCGCATGCATTTTGCAAGATTATTTCTTTAATAGAAATCAAATGTATTTAATTTCGCGCACTCGCGGACTCGTCGACTAATGCTAAGCTGCATTAATCGGACTTATTATCAAAAGAGCCGTATATTATTTGACTTTTGCCGCAATGTATACTGCTTTGCAAAATATCAAGAATTGTCTTTATTTCAAGGTGGGTAGTTTATATTAACATTCCTACAAGTTCGCCTTGCATTTTACAAGATTATTTCTTTAGTCGAGATCGAATTTATTTAATTTAATTTCACGGACTAATACCGGGCTGCATTAATCAAACTTATTATCACATGCGCCGTACATTATTTGACTTTTACCGCAATATGTCTCACACTGTCTGGAATTAACTTTAATGCAAGGCGAGTAGTTTGTATTAACATTACTACATTATGCCTTAACTTAGTAAGACAGCAGTCTGGCTTTGGCATTAACACACTATTTTAAAACGGAAGCTATACCCAAGTAACAAAAATAAGTCCCATGGCTATTATTCTAAAGTCTACCGCATTCTTAGCTTACCTTTTCAAGAAATTACGGCCTCTCCGCATCCATCCAAAGTCCCAATTTCCTCTATGTGGTGCAGCGTTAAGGCCACGGTTATTTATATCCGGGGTCAATTACAAAGGGCGCTTCCTGTCTTTGATTTTTTTCGGTTGTGTCTCGTGTTTCCTATCTGATTTTTCGCATCACGATCTAGTTATTATTCAAAGTTTCTGTATATATTTATGTTGTTAATCTATGTTTAAGATGAGACCACTGGAAGCAAAAACCGCATAGGTTGATCTGTTGTTCTCCCTCACTATTTTTGGGTGGAACGCTTATATCATATGGGCAAGATCTTGTGTATACATGGCGGCCATCTTAAGCTGGTTACATAGTCTATTCGTGTTATCTTATATCAATGTGTTACTTCTAATTTGTGAATTCTTCTATCTTTATTAAAAATCTTTCTTTATCTTACTATTAACGATAAGGTACACAGAGTTATTTTCTCCGCTAGTGTGAAATTCAAATACATTTTGAGCGCGGGAAACCACGTGACACTGGCTACCGTATTACACTATGCGTCTATGTTTTTTATTTTATTTTATTAAAGTGCTCGCTCCAGACAGTGTTATTTTATCTGCTGGGGTCCATATTGGCTAGATTTCCTCTAGGACGCCACGGTTTACTGGCGGCCATTATATACAGTATGATATTAAATAGCTGTTGGTAAATTTTTGATCCGAAATGTAAGTCCCTATTAGACAGGCTAGTGATGGAAAATAAGCTCGAGAAGATTAGTTCTACAAAATAGGCTAATGTCACTCATACCTCAAGCTGACAGCGAGTAGAACCGTAATACCCTATTTTTGGTTTCTTATTATAGCCAGACAATAGATAGTCTGTACATGTTTACAGTCAATCGATCATTATTATCAACATGCTGTAGTAGAGAGTGTTCACAGTCAGTTATCCTCTTTTTGGAATCCATATTGACATAATGCTAGTATTTATTATCTGTGTATAACTGTTATTTTATTGTATTACCTTTTCCCAATCTTCTCTGCTATTTAACCCTCTTTTAACATTATTGAACAGACACATATAGTACTGTTCTCGTTTTTTTCTTTTGATAGATTCATTGCCTCCTCTGAAGCTAGTTGTCATGACTTCAATGCCACACCATTTTAATTCCTCTACAGTGTGTTTATGTTGTATCCAATGTTCAAAAAGGGGAGCATTTTTCTTTTGCGTTCTTATCGCGGAATTATGTTCTGAAATTCTAATTTTAATTTCTCTGGCCGTTTCCCCTAAATAACCTTGTTGACATGGGCATAGATTAGGTAAACTAAGTTTTTGGTGTGGCAGTTGATAAAGTTCTTTACATTGTGTTTTACATCATTGACCTCAATTTGAGGTCCCTTCAGTATACTGGAGCAATTTTTGCAGTTGCAACACACAAGAGTGCCTGTTGGTAGATTGGTACTGGATATTAAGGACTGTTTATTTTTGTTTCTCTGTAAGTCTTGACAAGACAGTTACTGATCGTACGATTCCTTCTAAAAGAAAACATTGGCTTGGGGAATTTTTTTCTTTCTTTATTAGTTATCAAATGCAAGTTTCTATTTCTAATATTTATAATTTTGTTGCTTACATTGGTGAAATTTGTGACAAATATAATAGGTCTTTTTTCTTCTGTTTTCATTATTTTTTCTTCGAAGAAACTATCTCTGTTCAAATATTTAGCTCTTTTGTATGCACGTTTAACTACTTTTTTGGGGTATCCGCGGACAAGAAATATTTGGGTCAAAACAGCAGCATGTTTATTATAGTCACTGGTGTAGGTGCAGTTGCGCTTAAGTCTAAGAAATTGGCCGTAGGGAATATTATCTCTTTGGCTCGCTGGATGGTTACTTCTATAGTGAAGCATTGTATTTCTATCAGTGCTTTTTGTAAAGAGTTCAACCTTTAAAATCTCATCAACGTTCTTAATCAGGATGTCTAGGAATTCACATTATTTTTGGCTAAAATTAGAGGTGAACTTGAGATTAACATCTCCAAGATTCAGCCATTCAATGAAGTCTACCAAATGCTCTTGGGTTCCTGTCCATATAAAGAAGACGTCATCGATATAACGTGACCATTCAGAAATGTTTATATAGAATGGCGCCATCTCATTGTAGATGTCTGTCTCTTCAAATGCTGCTACATACAAGCATGCCAGACTGGGGGCACAAGTGGCCCCCATGCTGGTCCCTTTGATCTGTCTATAAAATTCATTATTAAATAGAAAAATATTATTTTTCAGCACCAGACTAACACATTCCACAATGAAGGTAGCATGTGTCGATACATCCTCCTCATTATGTGAAAGTAGTCTTTTTATCATCTCAATGGTGTTATTCTGAGGGTTATTTGTATACAACGCCTCGATATCTAGTGTAACGAGGCATTGTGTTTCTGGACAGAAAGTTATATTTTCCATTTTTTTTATCATTGTGGTTGTGTCCTTTATATATGATTTTTGCTCCTTCACCATAGTCTGAAGGAAAATATCTGCATACTGGCTAAGGGGCTCTGTCAGGGAATTGATGCTAGATACTATTGGCCTCATTGAGGGGTCTGTTATGCATTTGGAGACTTTCGGAAGTCCATATAATGCCGGGATTACCGGATTTTCATTTAGTAAGTAGTTGAATTCGTCATTACAAATGACTTTGTCTTCCCTAGCATAGCGCAAGACCTCTTTGATGTTGCTTGCAAGTGATGTCCATTCGGATCTACTTGCATGACAATAATGATTCTCATCTTTCAGCATCTTATATATTCTGTTATTGTCATCTGTTGTATCCATAATAACAATACTACCTCCCTTGTCTGCCGGTTTAATGGTGAGGGACATATCTTGTTCTAATGTTTTTAATGCCTGGTGTTCATTTTTTGTCAAATTTTTATCTTGCCAAATCTTCTTATTAAGCAGATCTTCTACATTTTTACTAACGCACCGTTCAAATGCTTCAATGTCTTTATTTACTTGCGAAATGGAAGGAGTCCATTGGGATTTTAATTTTAGCCCTGATTTGTTATGAGTGGATTTCCTTTCCTCAACACCCTCAAAAAAAGAGTTCAATCTCACTTTCCTAAAGAAACTTTGGAGATCTCTTTCTAAACTGTACTTATCTATTGGTTGAACTATCGCATAACCTAACCCTTTTTCCAGGACATTAGTTTCATCTGAGGAGAGATCTCTTTTAGAGAGATTTATAATTGGTGCTTTATGGTTAATTCCATTTCTTTTGGCTTCTGGTATTCATATAGGGATGTTGTTGGAATTGATTCTGTGGGGTAAAGCTGCCTCTCCCTCTCCCTCTGCCTCTTGGGGGACCAAAGTTCTTTGTGCGATGGTATAAAAAAGATAGTAACTCTTTGTTTGAATTAGAGCCCCCCTCTCTTTCTTGATATTTTTGGGGATCCTGATTGGACTCACTGTCCGATTCTGAGCTAGTATAAGAAGTGTCAAAGAAACTGACCCTTTTTCTGTTGTTAGAGCAGTTCCTTGTGTTATGCTGCCATGGTTTTCTAAAGTTACTATCTTCTCTAGGCTTGTCATAATAGTCCATCTGATGATACGGAAATACCGATTCTATCTTATAGTTGGCAATGTCTTTTCTTAATTTAATACATTTTTTATTCACCATATGGTCTCTATATCCTTCAATGTCTTTCTCAATCTCATCCAGTTTCTTTTTGGCCTCATCTAAAGCATCCATGTTTTTCAATTTTGTTTCCATCTCTTCTATTCCTCCCTTTTCTATTATTAATACATCTTGGACAGTTTCGATTATTAGCAACATCCAATCGCGACTGCACCTATTGGCTATAAACGTCCAGTTCTCAATGAATTTAGCATTTTTTATAAAGACTCCTGGTTCATTAGTGACCTGCAGACCTTTAGGAATTATCCCACTTTTACAATATTGTAATAGGAAGTCAGCATGGAGTTCTGTTTTAATGACTCTTTTTTTCAAATTCTATAAAGTTCTCCACTGTTCCTCATCTGTATTATCTAGGGTCACAATGGATATATTTTTTGAGGTCCCATTAATGATACGTTTAAAATGGTCCTCTGAGAAACCGTATGTTTTTAGCCCTTCCATTGATCTAATGCGAAAGGTGTGTCAATAGTCCCCAGCTAACGAGCTGTACAGTTAAAGGATTACAAAGGAAGGGAGGTACCCTACTAAATATAATAGGGACTGGGTAGGATCCATAGAAACAACAAAATGTCCCAAGGTTTTACGTACAGTTATGTAAGTACAGTTTAGCAAAAAACATGAATGTGAAAACAAAATTTTCTATATCGACAAGAAGAACTACATTTTCAACACTTGAATAATACACGTGAATCCAGAAATTTGATATATCAAAAGTACATTAGTGTAATTTATTTATACAAATTTGTACACGTGTACTGAATAATAACACATGTATTCTCTACTGTTTAGAAAACTGTCCTGAAGAAGGTGAACTATCAATCGAATATCACCGAAACGCTGCGTCGACTTCTGTTGTCTGTAATGAAATGTATTTTAATTGTTTATGATTTTTATATTTTTAATAATTAATTGTTTTTAAATTGTTTGTATAAATAAATTACACTAATGTACTTTTGATATATCACATTTCTGGATTCACGTGTATTATTCAAGTGTTGGCTGACACAATGAAATTGTAGTTCTTCTTGTCGATATATAGAAAATTTTGTTTTCATATACATGTTTTTTGCTAAACTGTACTTACATAACTGTACGTAAAACCTTGGGACATTTTGTTGTTTCTTTTAATGGGGAGGGGGCCACACTAGGGCTAATGTCAGGAATGAGCAGGTGAAACAGGACAGCTGGATCATGACACATGCAGCTGTACAAACCCTGGTTTCTGCACATAGGCCGGAGGAGGGGTGGGTAAGGTCTGAGAACTGCTTATGCTTGTTAGTTTCCCCTTTGTTTTCAAGAAATGAAGGAACACATAGTTAAGAAGCAGATAAAAAAGAATGCTATCAGTTGATGTCGTAACCACACCTGTCCTCACACTGTGATAATGTATTAAAGCTTTTGCTAAGATTCCTGTCTGTAATTGTATAAAGCTTAACGTACGAACCCACTATCTGCACAGATGTAGCTATTTTAATGAATGTCAACATAGTTCAAACTGTATATAAAGATTGTGCCAGCTGTGTTTGGCAGAGCATACTTGGAAGCTGACCACTTTGTATCTCTGAAGCTTGAGCTTATATAAACATGCCTCCACAGCTGTGTTTGATTTCTGTCTCTCATTAACAGACAAGTGTACCTGATTTGTACGTTCATAGCTATTATTAAATGTGTTGTGTATGCACAACACTTGACTGGACACTTAGGACCTGATTCACAAAGATAAACTTGCACTTTTGTGTAAGTTTACTCTTTTTCAGTATACATAAACTACGATTTAATATTAACTTTACAACTACAGAGACTCCGCAGTCTGGGTAGAGAACTTTGCATGGAAAAAGAAAGGTAAGGCCTATCTTTTTATGTGTGGAGAGCTCCACCATGACTGTGAAGTATCTGTAGTCATAAAGTTACGGTTAAAATCATTGTATGTGAATACTGAAAAAGAGTGAAATTACACGAAAGTGTAAGTTTACCTTTGTGAATCAGGGCCTTATACTTTATTGTGGCTTTAATTCTATGTTGCACTGAACGTAGATTCACCCCATACACCTACTTCAGTTTAGCCATATTCTGTTTGCTCAAGTCCATACTGAGAGCCAAGGATACTTAAGTCACCCCCACTTTCTGTTGTGGACTTTGTCACTACAATTTTGATTTCCATGGAGCTTGATCTTCCTCTCGGTAAGAGAACCCTCTGGTCCCTTTAATTTTCATTTAGGGAAACCTGGCCTGACCGCCTGTGTGCACAATGTTATGACTATGCGTACCAGTCTCCGTCTTGCTCAACCATGCTTAAATACTCTACCATTCCTAACTCTCAGTTGTGCTTTACATTGTGCCCCAACTCCTACTTTTACACGCAGCCTGTTATCCTCACTTTCTTTCTCCCTACAAAATAGACGGCTAGGGTCAGCTAGTGACTGATGGTCTATTAGGAAGATCATTCCAAGATCAATCCTTGAGCTCCAACTCATGCCTCAGTGTCCACTTGGATACCCACCACACAATTCATCTGTGGACCTGTCTTTCACTGCCCTCCTCCTGGGTGCTGCCACTGCAAGCCTTGAGGCTTCGAACATCAGGGACACAGCAACAGCCCCAAAAGAGAAGCAGGCCAGTTGATGTACAGGAGATGGCAGCAGTCTCCTATCATCTCAGAGATCTTTTCATGAGATGAGCTTTTCTCATGGGAAGAACTCTGATCACACAAGGTCAGTGGCCAAGCTTGCCTTTGTATTTAAGCTGCACCCATTCTAGAATATGCGTGAATCCTTGAATCTTGTGAGGACGGGGGTTGTGTCCTTCCAAACTCATCAGTTGTCCAAATTCTGGCATCCTAAGTTAAATTATTGAATCCTAGTACTCACCTGTTGTTGAAGAAATACCCGACCTGTCACACGAAAAGCCTAGGATCCTGAGCATTGCTTTCCATAACCTAGAACAAAAACGAAGTAAATATTGGTCAGTGCCTCTAGGAAACTAATGTGTATGATTAGGTAGTAATAATGTATTGTATAATGATTGATGCTATGTATTCTGTTGGGCAAAACTATAGTCTCTAATTCCATGTGACATATCAAACTGGTACTACCCTCTATTGAGCCAGCAAAACTTTACAAGCATAAGGGGTAAAGGTACAATACTCAATTGCCTATGCTATAAGATCTGTATTGAAGTGCTGATGTGCTTGGGTAAAGACTCTAAGACCTTTGAAACATTCTTCCCCTTGTCAATGTAGCAGACAGGAAAATCAGGCCAGTTGACATGGGATTCTCAGAACCAATGGTGACATACTCCTATTATAGTGATGTCAGCAAGGACACATTGAGGTCTTGAGTCCAGACACGTTTCTCTTTCTCTCTCTCACCTAACTTCCTTTTCCCCACTGTCCATTGCAACCTTTACGTTCTTTCATTGGGCAGTCTACAGAGAGAAAGGGTGGAGGGGGTCAGCATAAATTCAGCACGTACACAGGAAAGCAGGTGTTGGAAATGGCCCTCTCTAAAGGGTCAGCACAGACTTTTTGACTTCCTCCTCCCCTTTTTGCTGAATTTGTTTTCATTGGCTTTAGGACTCTGTGCACTTTACACTGATAAACAGTGGTAAAGTGAATGTACTGTCACCTTAAAACATGGTAGAATTGGCTTATACCCAATTTCCATATTTTATTTACTTAAAAGTCCCTAGTAAAGTGCACAACAAGAGCCCAGGGCCTGTGAATTACGTCCTACTAGTGGTTCTGCAGGACTGATTGTACCACCCACCTAAGAAGACCTTTAAATATGTCACAAGATTGCCATTGCAGAGCCTGTGTGTTAGTTTTAAAGTGCCATGTCGACCTGGCAAAATAAACCTCCTGCCGGACCCAAACCTTCCTTTTAAATACATTTAAGTCACAACTAGAGTAGGCCCTGGACAGCCAAGAGGGCATGGTGCAATATATTTAAAAAGTAGGACATATACGTTTAAGTTTTACATGTTCTGGTAGTGAAAAACTCTTAAATTGATTTATTACTGCTGCAAGGCCTTTATCTCCGACAGGAAAACATTGAGATAAGCTTATTGCATTTTATAAGTGTCATTTCAAAATGGTAAGCTATAACTGGTTCATGTTTTGTGTCTCTGAAATCCTAATTTAAAATCCTAACATATAAAATGAAGTTGTATTTTAAAGTACAATTCTAAAAATGCAACTTTTAGAATGGGGGCAGTTTCTTGCTTAGTCATTTGGTGCCCGCAGCCTTTCTCTGGTCACATGACTGGATGTAGTTGGCAGTTGAGCTTTGTGTAGTCCACCTCGACAACCACAAATATTAGGACACGCACGCCCCTTATTCAGCAGAGAAGTCTATATGATCCCTACAGTCGTTCCTTCAAATAACGCGGACAATGATGATGGACCGTTTGCTTGCAGGAGGCTGTTCTACTCTCCAGAATATGTATCCAAACAATACTTTATCACGCTACAGGATGCCGTGGAGACTTTTCAAATCTGTCAGGGGCAATTATTGCAATTTGCCAAGTTGGTGGCCACTTCTTCCAGCATATGGCCCTCATTCCTGGGGCTCCTCAGGAGTCTGGTACACTAGCTACTTTGTGGAACATGATGGGAGGCAGGTGACTGAACTCCTTTTCATATAGAACCCTCCGAGAGGATGTTCCCAACGGACCATTACTGATACAGGATAATTGGCAGGCTGTGATGGGAGAACAAATCACAGAGAGGGAGTGGGACTCAGTGCAAGCGGCAGTACAAAAAAAACAGCTAACGCCAGGTTTAAATTGATTCAGTATAACCTTGTTCACCAAGTATTGACCCCGGCTGTATTACACAAAAAATACCTAGGAAGGATCGCTGCTTTGCCCTGTTGCACTGCGGAACAAGCGGATTTCCTGCATATGTTCTTGGAATTTCGGGCAATACACACATACTGGGCTACTGGCAGTCTGTGACAGACCGGCTGCACATGGAAACTGGCTGGGTGGTCCAGAGGAACCCTAAGCAATGTCTTCTGGGTTTGCTCCATTTGCAAAAAAATGCCCTTAGTAGGAAATTCCTTTTACTAGGGCTAGTCCTGTCAAAACAACGAATCACCATTCACTGGCTCTCCCCTACCCCTCTTGAAGTGTGAGTGTGAGATGTGGCTAGTTGGTCAGTGACTAAGGAGGGACGAATCACTAAATGTAGGAAAGAGGTATAGCTGGTGGATGATTTACGGGTGTGGACTGCCATGCTGATGGACTTACTTGCTCACCGTGATACTCGACCACCCTGGACTGTCGATGTCTGGGTTTTGGAAACTGTGATGGTATATGTGTAGTGCGATGGGATATCATGATGTCCTGCCTCAGCAGATATGTTTGGTGTCCAAGACCCTAAAAGGTATATGATAGAAAATGTTTGTGTCCATGATAGTGTGTGCTTGAAAGCTAGAATCTTCTCAACAGTCACTTTCTAATTCTGTTAACAAAGATTGGTACGGTCAGTATACATCGAGGGTGGGTTGGGGTGGGGAGAGCGAGGGATGTTCTGCTTTTATCTTTATATTATCTAAGGTATATGGATATTACTTGTTGAAAGGCCAATAAAGAATGTCTTTTTTAATAACACACATAATGGGAGCTTACATGGACGTATTGGGCTATCCTGGCAGTATTGAAGGGTGGAGTTAGACCCTGCCTCACTTTTGCATGAATAGGCTGTGTCCAGTTCCCACACAAAGGGCTGCCTACCCCCTGTAGTTAGTCTGGAGGCAGGGCTGATAGGGCAGGATATATGTGCTCTTCAAAGGCATGTCTTTGAAGTCTTTCCCACTTCCATGGCACTACTGGGTATAAGTACTAGACGTCAGGCACCACCAGTTAAGTACACTTCTGGACCTTTGAAGACTTCCAGAAATAAGGGATGCTATGCTGCTGATGGACTGCCACTCTGCTGGACTGCTGGTTTGTTGGACTCCTGCTTGCTGTGTAGCCCTGCTGCCTGCTGTTCCCCTGCATGGGCGAGAAGGACTGGACCTTCATCACTTGAACCTAGAGTGCCTCCAAGGGCTAGCTGGCTAACCTCCTGATCTGAAATCTCAGCGACATACAAGACTTCCAAACTGCCTATTTCTGCACCTGAACTCTACCATCTGTGAATCTGCCCTGCCAAGTTGCGCCTCCCCAGTCCTGGACCCTTGGAAGTGGGCCTAAGGTTCTCGCTACAGCAAAACCCATGCATCTTCTGTTGAACCTGCTCATCGCCGTTGATGTGTGGATCAGAACTGGAAAATCACCAGTGTTGTGTGGATCACAAGCAGCACATCACTCCTGCTCCATTAATCAGCTCTTTAACCATATCACTATCCCCTGCAGGAGATTTTTGTTGATAAGGGGTATGTAAAATTCCACAGTTGGAGTGTATGGTACAGCTAGGGGCCACAATCAAAAAACTATTGACACTATTAACCCCTCCGGTGCTGCGGACGGCCCCTGGCCATCCCAAGTGACAGTGGGCACATGTAGAGGACGGCCAGGGGCCGTCCGAATCCTGCCCACTCGCTAATTCGCTTGCACAGCGGGAGAATTAGAGCAGCACCCAAGTTGTTAAAAATGGCAATGTTTATGCAAGCACCAATCAGGCATCTGACAACTTCAATCAGGCATGAAAATATTTTATTAAAAACAGAATGCAACACAACTTATGTGAGAGGGAGGATATCTCCTCACAAGACCTATTCCGAACTGCTCACCTCAATAGAAACAACAACAAGGGGGCGCAAACACATATACAATGAGAGAAAGGAAGGTTTAGATAACAATATTAAAGGTTCAATGGAGGTGGTCTCTGCACGACTACAACCCCCTCCCCCTCTATAGAGACTGCTAGCTAATTTTAAGTATATACCCCCTACAATGCTCATATTTTGACACTTTTTACAAAAGTGTGTGACTACAAGACAGCAACATCCACATGTAAAGCATGACCCTCGAAGAGACATACTAGAGGGTAAGCATACACAGGACTCGGATGAATGACTCAGTATACAGGTGATAGAGGATGACCGCACTAAGTAAACAATCCACTCCATAATCTAACCACTGTTATGTCTGGACCTAACATTTAATCACTATAAAAAAGCACCAACCCCGAACCCTTTCTCTGGACATGTAACCATGTCTAAAAAGCTTCGGGCACACCAACGTCCACAAATACCTTAAAGCACTTAAATACCGATTTCAACAGGGAAGTGAATCTCCTATATATAAGAATAATGCCTAATGCTGTCTGTTTATTTTCACAAATATGGTCTACTTTACATATGTGTGGGGACATGTGTAACAAAGACAGGATGGACAACTGGAATTGAGTCCCCTCTCCTTGCTTCCTGTTTATTCTGTATTTCAGAAAATCCCATGGAAACAAAGAAACAAGACAGGCTATGTGAAGCACTCTGATACCCACCTGGGTCATGTTGGCGCTGTACAAAACTTTAAATAAATAAATAAATAAATAAAAGGTGGGATCATTAGGCTCACGAGTGTGCATGAAGTGCGTGCACTAATAAGGGCAGGGACATTGACGAGATAGCACTGATGAGGGCCCCAGACCCGATTGGGCTCACAGCGAGGACTGAAACACGTTGGCATCAAGACGAGGGTACAATTGAATAATCTTCTTTCAATAGAACCCTCCACATTTACGTTTTTATCCATACCCCAGGTACCCTCCTAATAAAGTAAAACTTTGGGTATACCTTGAGGTATTTTTAATATATCACTTTTCTGGGTCCCTGCTTATCCAGTTTTGCTTTATCTAAGAACTCTGATTTCCACCTATGGTCGAGTCTGCCCTGGTAGTACCATCTTACCAGGATGTGGATAGGCGCCGATCATGAAGCATGTCACGATTAGTGAGTGAGGAGTCTACTCCAATATCTTTGGATACTCCCTCAGGAAGTACTTAGGGAACATAATGTATTCCCTGAAAAATCATTTAGTAATCAGTTGCATGTGTGTGTGTGAAGTTTGACAGTGGTAGAGTACAACTGATCTCACTATCTATCGTTCTAACTTAGTAATCATAAGTGAAAAAACAAAAACTGCAATTTTGACAGGCTTTTAGAGCACATTAAACCCATGAGATTTGCATAGTTTGTATGGTATTCAGTTCCTCTACGCAGCACTCTGTTAGAAAGACGTGAGGCCTACAGCTGAATACTGGACATCACCACTCCAAAACCAAAGGCAAGTCCTCCATCACACAATGGCAATACCAATACCTGCTGTGATAGTGGGCTGTCAGTATCCATTCTGAATGAACATGTAATGCCATAGAGAAACAAAAATGGGACAAGGGAAAGAAGAATAAGGGAGAGGTAGAAGAGAAGTATAATACTGGCATGGTACTAGGTCATGAAAACCATGTGGAATGGTATGACTCAATACACTTTTCTGAAGGGGAGGAGAAAGAAAAGAGCAAATGAATAAGTCCAAATGTAGTGTCAAAGTGGGTAAGCAGTTTAGGTGAGATGGGACTAAATTGAAGAAAGAATGTGGTGGTAGCTTGATCTGCAACAAAGTATTAGAGAATTAAATTTACTATATTTTGGCATAGGGCAGCGCTGCAAGCCTTCCCACAGCGCTGCTCCACGTCAAAAGAAAAGGGCAGGAATGCGCCTTATCTATGACATAATGAATGCGATATGGTGCATTCCTGTCCTGTTCCACAGCGCTGGCACACAAATGGCTGCCATGTGCCAATGCAGGCATCCTTGCAGCATGGTACAAGGGTGTTGTGATTGAAATCAGTTTGTTTTTGTGGGGGATGGGACACCGTAGGCTTAGGCTTGTGATGCATTTCCCAGGTTTACAGGTTTTTGTAAATCTGGGAATGTGTGAAATGCCATGGATGTTAGCGGAACAGCCACCGTAAAACTCATGGCACGTCTTCCCATTGCAGTGTGAACAGCACAGCAAATCACACTGCGATGTCTCACACTTTATCTACTAGGCCATGAAAAACCACACAGGGTGGCTTTATGTGGTCGAATAGATATGGGTAAGTCCAGTGCACAGCGAGAACGTCATCAAAAGTGACGTTCTGATGGTGCACTGAGCTGGGAAATAAGCCCCTAGAAATGGAGGACCATGAGTTTCTATCTATGGGAGAAGATTCAGAACTTCTAATGAATCTCCTGATGAGGCCTGGCTTGGTGTTACCACCTTGGTGCCTTGAAGAGACTCAATAATTTAGCAATTACCAAGTACAGCTCTTCCTTGTCATATCACAGTCTTTACTAAATGAAGGCTTAATCTTGAAGACAAAGCAACCACACTAGCACAACTCAAAAGGACGATTATCAGATATTGACCCCTGGGCCTTTGCCCCTATATAATAAACAAATGGGTGTCATCGTGTGCTAAATAACGATGGATTGGGCTGCCGCCCTGCATAATTACTAGAGGCTAAGTTTAAGTCAACCATTCCACCCATCACTTCTTTTAGTATACTTTTATCAGGTAACACAGCAGGCCACACTAAATGCCCAGGGAGAGGTCATCCGAGGATCTAGGATGATCTCTACAGTTTATTAGAACATTCCCGCTCAAAATGGAGGGAGTAATATGCTCTTGGAATTAAGGAGTGACCTGTCTGCAGTACCACTTTACCACAATAAGGGTTCATGACCAATCTCACTGGGTCCCAGAGCTGATGATATTCTTACCAGAAACAATATCCTACCTAACAGTTGAGTCAAGGCAGAATATTCTCCCAAAGGCTTTCTGGGTGCCTCTTTAAGAAGGCAGCACAGTCAACTTGGTCCCAATGGAGAACGGATGAACGCATAAAAATATATGAGAATCCAAAATGCAAAGGAGATACACCTCAACCTTGGAACCTTAGCAGCTATTTTTAGCTTGAGTACCATTTCCACTTATTCAAGTAGGATCTTGCGTAGGATCCTGGGAGACAGGGGAAATAAGAACATAAATAATAGAGGAGTCTGCCAGTAAAAATGTTCCTTCTGAATGATTATCCACACATAGATCCTGACCAGTGTACATACTATCTTGCCAAACAGTGACGCCTGCTTCTTAAAGCTCACCATAATCAGCTGACCATTCATGTATAAGAATATGTTGATTCCTTTGATGTGTAATACTCCTATTATTAAATGGCAGGATGGCTCAGTGACTTGAAAAGTTGCTACTAAAACCTGGGATGATCAGCAAGGTTTGAATTTCAATTCCAGCATAGCTTACTTTGCTTTCATCTTTTTGAAGTAGGTAAATTGAGTATCTGTAAACTGGGTAATAATTGCCTTTGTTATTTACAAAGTTTAAAAACTAGAGGAGTATCTCATGAAGCTCTACATTAAAAAGAAGCTAGTATTAGTATGGTAATGAGGGCCTTGAGAAATAGTCAAAGAAATGAAGAGTGACCAAACAACAGCACCTGCAATTTAAATAGATGGGAGCCCCAAGGTAAATCTCAAGTATTGTTGATGACTGCTGAATTAGACCATACAGTCAGTCATGCTTCTAATTAGCGTATGCCGGAGACTTCCCTGGGACCTACCAGAATGTCTGTAGTGTTGCCATTCTGAATAGGTGATGTACTTCAAAGTAGTTAACAACTTTGAGATAGATTACTGATTAGTAACTGCTAGATTTTTCCACCCTCCAAAGAAATAGGATCAAATAAAACAATTTTCCAGAAGCATCCACCAGTACATGGATAATTGCTTTTTTCTGTAGAATGACTGACACTCCCTCCAAATTAGGGGCTGATTACGATGACGGTGAGACCGTCACCAACAGCCTGTCGGGCGGTCCCTCTGCGAAAGGGTGGTTGGCGGACAAAAGTTTGCCCGTTATCCTTATCGAGCCTTTAGTTAGGCTAACATTTGGTCTTTTTCAGGTGCATGAAATCAGATAATAGTGGAGGTTTGCACGTGAATCGTAGAGCTGTAATTTCTGCCAATACTAAAAGATATAATTTGCACATGTCATTTGCTATTGTTTGGAGTTTTCCTTTGAGCGGTCAGAACTCATATTTCCTTCTTTTAGACCTCTGAGCATAAAATCAAAAGCATTGACCACAAAGTAATATTTGAAATGTATCCAACAGACATGCAATTTGCAAGCAGATTCATCATATTTTTTAATGTGTTACTTTACTGACTTCTAAAATGACTTTGTGACACCATACCGAATTGTTATCTGGAAGGGGTGTGCTGTAGATGTCCCTTCCAAATTGCAAGTCATTGTGACATGTATCAGTGTTTGGCGACCGTAATCCAGTTGCAAAACATTTTACATCCTAAATTGGGGTGGTAAGCCATTTTCAAAAGGGAGGGAAGTCTTCTTAGACAAACAATTTTAAAAAAAGAAGGAAAAGAAGATGAATTAAAGAAAAATATTTTATTTAGAGACCATCATAGACATGATGACCCTTGCAGGACACCATCCCTATGATTGTGAAGTGGCAGCTACTCCACTAAGGCGGAGAAGCGTTGCCCCACTGCTTTTCAACAGTGTAAGGAAAAAAAATTATAATAACAAAGTTATTATTTATTTTTTCTCCTCATTTGCCTCCAACCCCAGCAAACTAGAAATCAGAAGGACGCCACTGTTGCTCCATTAAAGAGAAGTAGGCCTTAGGGTAATCTTTCTCGCCCTTGTCCCCCACCTACAAGTGGCCTACCAACTTCCTTCCAGCCCCTGACCTCCCGTTGTTAATGAGAGGGTGGTCCTGCTCTTTATGAGTTTCTTAGACCAACGCTGATGCTGGCGGCCTGCCTTTGGTCGAAAACTGGGGCCCCTAAGGTAATAGCTCTCACCAGCACAGTCTGAGAGCTCCCCTGAGGCTTAATCATAGGACAAAAACAAAGAATGTATGTAATGTGCTCAAAAATCAAAACAAAAACAAAGGCTAATTAAACTGAAGTCCAATTTAACAAATAGTCCCAAGTGGCTCTCTTCTTAGAGTTCTTCAGTCTGGCCAAGTCTGTCTTAGAGGTTTTATATAGGGAAGATAACTAGTCCGAATGTGTGGGTGTTGCCTCAACCCATCTCTTACAGATTTCCCGTCTGACTAATAGTATAGCGAAGAATAGAAAACCTCTATTATAGCCAGTGATGTCACTTAATATAAATAATAAGCTTAAGGGAAATTTATATTGGGTGACCCAAAATAGATGTTAAGGAGTCTCCAACTCCCTCCCAAAATTCCAAGAGAGATGGGCAGGTCCAAAAGATGTGTACATCTGGAACGCTTTCCAAATAGCATTTTTTGGGCCTTTAGACATTTTGTAAAGCCTCGCCAGGGAAAGATAAGCCCTGTGTTTGATAAAGTAGTGGTTTCTCCTCAGCCAAGCTAGCTTAACAACTGAGAAGAGAGTGTTATAGGAAATTTGCCACAATTGCACCTAGTCTGTCTGTGGAATGGATTCCTCCCACAACTCACCGGCTACCCTAAAGGCTCCATCAATGGCTTCTTCAATTGCCCAATAAAATAATGAAATCTCTTTCTTCCCTGCTGGTATGTTGACCAGATGTTCTTCCAGGGGGTTCCCCAGCCCTAGCGGACTTTTCAAATTCTGGAACCAACTTTTTAGCTGAAAGTATTTAAATCTGGACATACCGTCCTCCAGCTTGACATTTATTTCTGCCCAAGGTAAAAGCAAACCCTCTGCCGCTAGATCTCCCCATACTAGTAAGACAGCAGATTTTAAAGGGACATCCAACAGATCTTTAAGGCAATTAGGGGTTCCTGGACTATCCCACAGAGGAGCTAGCCTTGAATAATATTCGTGACCCATTCGTTTTTTAATTCTGGCCCAAATCTGAGCTGCACTACTTAAGACTTTCAGTCTTACCTTCTGAAAAAAATGTTTGTCCCCATATTTAAAAGAAAGCCTTCGTAAGGAAGCCCTGATTGTTGTAACATGGCTAAAAACATTTTACCTCTCGCTGAGGAATCTGGGGATTTTAACAGCATTCTGGAATGTGTTAGCTAGAAAGCCCAAGCATAATACTGAACATCGGGTAGTGCAAGACCACCTTTCTCCCTTCTTCGTCTTAGCTTTTTCCACAATATTCTAGCAGCTTTCTAGGCCCACACAAACAAATTGATAGCTTGCTGAAGCTTATCCATTAATGGTTTCTCAAAATTTAGTGGAATGGTGTCAAATAAAAACGTTACTTTTGGTAAAATTGTCATTTTTATCAGATTCACTCTTAACAGAATAGACAGTGGAAAATGAACACACCCTTTCACAAGTTTTTGACTCTTTTTTAAAGATATTCCCTAGGTTTATCTTAGCTATCCTGTCTATCGCTGGAACAATTTTAACTCCTAAGTAACGCAACTCTTTCTTGGTTTGGTATCGGGACTCCGGCAAGTTCCAAGTCATAATCTCAGTTTTGTCTGCGTTTACCTCATAGCCCGAGAGTCGGCCAAAATCTTTCGCCAACTTAATGACCTGAAGAAAAGAAGATACTAACTCTGACGAGAGAATAAGCATGATGTTGTCAGAGTACAGGGCTACCTTCCTCTCCCATGAAACGCTCCTGAATGGTATAATAGCTATCTCATCCCTAAGACGCTGAGCAAACGGCTCTATATATAGGTCGAAAAGAAAGGGGGAGAGGGGGCAGCCCCGTCTAGTTCCCCTTTTGATTTTAAACGGTCTGGTCACTCTGCCATTAACCACCAACCTGGTCGAAGGCTCACTATATTTGAGGCGAATGGTTCGACAAAATCTTGGCCCAAGATTCAACTTCTCAAGAACTGCTGTGAGACACTTTCAGTTTACTCTGTCAAATGCTTTGATTGCATCTAGTGTCATTGCTGCCAGAGGGAGAGAAAAATTTGAAGCAAAATCTATTGCGCCAATAAAATCACGTGTAAGGTCAAAAAGGTTTCTGCCTTTAACAAAACCCTTTTGGTCCGAATGCAATAAATCCTCCGCAACTGCCCCTAATCTATCCACCAATATCTTAGAAAATATCTTGTAGTCTGAATTTAACAAGGAAATAGGTCTATATGACGCGCATTCTGTAGGGGGTTTATCTGGTTTTAAAATTAGAATGATATTTGCTTCCCCCCATGTGGCGGGTGGATGAGCTCCGTCAATTAAGATCTTATTAAATACCTCTGACATAACTGGAATTATTGCTTCCCCCAGTTTATTATAAAGCTCAGCGGGAAGGCCATCTGGCCCTGCAGCTTTACCTTTTTTACATTCTAAGAGTGCCTTCCTGACTTCTTGGTGCATTATTTCAGCTTCCAAGTTATCTTGTTAGATTACTCCTAATGTAGCTAACTGAATCGGATTTAGCCAATCCTGAATAGATGTTTTATCTGAATCGATATCCTCATCATACAGCTCCTTAAAATATGTATGGAAGGCTTCTCCTATCTCCTCTACCTTACTTGTTGGTGATTTAGTGTATGCATTATTAATTTGTTTGATGTGATTACAATCTCTATCTGATTTGGCCTTCCATGCCAATAATCTTCCAGCCCACTCACCATATTCAAAGTGGGCGAGCTTACTCACTTCCCATCTATTGGAGATTCTGGTCTGAATTATATTATCCAATAGGGCTTTTGAGGTTTCTAGTTCTGCCACTAGTATCTGACAGAGTTCTTGCTGTTGATCAGTTACTTTATTAATGCTCTCGTCCTGCACCTTCATTTGACGATCAATAGATGCAATTTTCTCCCTATACTGTCTATTCTTGTAAGCGGTTTTGTTTGTAATCAGGCCTCTCAGAAAAGACTTTAGGGCGTCCCATATCACCATGATGTCATCTGGTCCTATATTGATATCCAAGAAAGGTGCTGTCTCCTGGATAAGATATCCAGTAACAGCATTATCTAAGAGAAGAGTACGGTCTAAAGTCCATACCTTCTGTTGTTCTATCCCCACTAGGTCTAAATCTATCCAGACAGCTGTGTGGTCCGATAAATGGGGAGTCAGATAACCAATATTTTTTATTTTACCCAATAACAAAGTTATTATCATTTAATTTTTTCCTGTTGTGGGCGCGGCAGCTTTTCCAGGTGGGGCATGGCAGGGCTGCTCTGCTGACAGAGTAGAGGACGGGGGAATGGTTTTCACTCCCTAAGTGCGCACAAATGTTTGGCCGGCCCTCTCGGGCCGCCAAACTATCATGTGCACTTATCATGTTCTCCAACCAGGCTGCATTACAGCCTGGGTGGAGAACATGCCCAGGATCCCTGTCCCTGTCTTAGCGCCAACCCATGTTGCTCAGACCAATCACAGCGCTGCATTGCAGCGTTGTGATTGGCTCATGAGAGCCTCAGCCTGGGTGTTTCCTGTTCTGTGTTCCAGCCTGCCAGAGGAGAGAGGCAACGAGGAGGACACGGCGAGGGAGGACGCGGCGATGAGGTAAGTTTAATTGTATTTTTTGTTTACCCCTCATCCCGTCCCCCACCACCACCTTCCGCCTTCCTGCCCGGCCACTCTAATTGTGGCCAATTAGAGTGATTTGTGACCTACCTTATGAATATCAATTAGGGAGGTCGGATGGTGCCCTACTCCGATTCCTCAGTTTGTGCACCGACCTATTAGTAATTAGGTGAGTTCGCAAAATTTTAACCTATTGGCAAAAATATAGTGTGCATTTTGGAACCCCTTTTTGTGAATTAATTCCTAGTACAACTGCCCTTACTTTCAGTTATAAAGTGTCTATGAAAACATTTGGGGATCTGAGATTTGAGTTTACAGCTACAGCACACGCCGATCTGCGCACCTCATGAAAATGCTGACTTCTGCCACAATGATGGGCCAAAAGTGGGCTGTTCACAATTGCAAAACAGAATTTAAGTTTGAAATGATCATGTATTAACATGATGGTTGACTGACACCAAGTATCATATCGTAGGTTTCACGGAATCCTCCCAAAAGATATTTACACAAATTAAATACACTGGCTTTCCTGCCAAGAGTAACACAAAAAACTACGGAACCGTCAATCCAGCATTCTTAAAAGCCCAACAAAATGAGCTGCAATAAAACTAACAAAACAAACTCAAGGACACAAATTCAAAACGCACTGCAGACACGAACAAGCTGTTTTAGGCTTCACTGCACACGAGTAAATAAGAATAACAAAAGCTCGTAAAAGTAAAAAAATAAGAGTATAACATTGAGAATTCCGATGTGACTTTTATGGAGCCAACAAATGAACTGTCAAAAGCTAATCTCCCTGTAGTCCTGGAACTGAGCCAGTGAGAAAAACTTTGCAAGTCTGCAAGACATGATATGTTTTCTGTGAATTAATTGCTTTAATGAGGTGTGTTTCTTTAAAATGTCCTTTGATGTTTCTTTACCGATTTAACAGAGATGTCAGTCATCATTACCAAGACATTATTTCTTATTTAGGAAGCAAGCACGATTATCTTTATGGCTAGATTCTTTAGCATTAAATTGTTTTAAAAAACTATCAGTGCAGCCTTATGTATCATTATAACTAGCCTCTAAGTTGTATTACATAGAAATGGGCATATCATATCCTTTGAAGATTAACAACATCCTGAACTGGTTTGCTTATTTGCAATTGAAATATGCCAAGAAGTTAGAAATAAGGCACAGCCGCCCTCAAATGTTGAATAGAATAATAGGACAAAAGGAAAAATCATTGGCAAACCCATTAGGTATGACTTTAAAGTCCTAACACATGCACACACACATATACATATGTGCAGAGTAGTTATGCTATATCAATGCAATTTGCCTCCTTCACACGTTCCTTTATTTTTTAGTTGCCAAGGTCACGGTGCTGCTTGCCCAATGATAAACACCAGCACTACAAGCTTGAGACTTTAAAACAGGGCACGGGCATTGGAGACAAAGAAAGAGACAGGCTGCACAGAGACATGGCACAAATAGACTTAATACGCTTACACATGACTCTGTTTGCATGTATTAGCACATTTAAACCAAACCCGCTGGCTTTGGAAATGTTCTGCTGTCTCATGATCTAAATAATGCAATACCGCCACTATACTTTAAAAACAAGAGTGTGTGATCTCTCTTTCTCTTTCTCTCGCTCTCTCTTTTTGTCTTTCTTTCTTTCCCCCTAATTCTTGGCCCAGAGGAAGCAACCTTACAATGTCAAGAGAGAGACCGAGAGGAAGAAAGCCAAAAGCTGTCAGTCTTTACACCTCCTGGACGCCTCTAATGGGCACAAGTAAAGGATAGGCCCTATAAAAAAGCAGGCCCTCAGGGTCAGTGCCCAATCATGAAAAGAAAATAAGTTACTCGTTACTCGTTGAAGTAGGAGTCTCATGGTGCTATAATAAAGCAGTATGGAATAGTATCATAGGCTATAATGGTAATGGTAAGTCAGTTTGATAGCCAATATATGTCCTTTAAAAAAAGGACCACTCTTGAACTATAACTAACCAGGCGACAGCACCCTGTAGCACATTCACTACAGAGGCTATTCCCTCAGATTTTCGAGTAGTAGTGGGAACTAATTATCTCAATCTATGAGGGGAGCCTCTTAGTGGAGAAAGGGGGGGTCGCATATGAATATATGAAAGATACCAATATTGGAGAACTGTAGTTACAGGTTATTTATTTTCTTCTCTAGTATTGGATCTTTCATAGATTCACATTCTTCAATCAGATTAGAAAACAGTGTGTAAACTTTAGGTAGTGTGATCTCATTATCCTTGCAGATGGTGGGTAGTAACATAATGATAATGATAAGAATCAGAATAACAATTACAATATTAATACAAGAATACATGCAATTTGAAATGCCTCGAAATATAAATATAATGTAAAGAGACCAGCTACTGAGCTAGAAAAACATTGAAAATAACAGAAGCTTGTGGTACTGCAATTCTGGACCCTTCCGTTTCACCAGCCTCGGGGTCCAACACTCGTGTTATAAAATATCGTCGTATCATGACGAATTTGGTATCTACGAACCGGTAATGATTAGGACATCATCTCTATGCATTTGCGTCATGATTAAATGATGCTAACACCCTCAAATCTTGATTTGCGTCTCGAACCCGCAGACTCCATTTTGTAAACGGCATCCATCTTATGACTTGCCCTCATATAGTCAATTGATTAAAACCGAGTTTGATCTAAAAGGACACGTCCACCGTAGCTGACTTCCCCATGACCTGGCCGAGCTGACTCCACTGCCTCCAGCCAAGCCTGTTTGGGCAGCTCCTCGCCCAGTGGCCGAGCCAGATACCATCAAGGCACAACATGTCATAAACCCTTCACTACATACAGACCCTGTTTCCATACACACACACGCCTGCCCATGATTCTTGTTTATGACCCGTTTTATGATGGGAGGGTGCTCGACCTTATTGGCATTTCATCGATATCTGATGGGAGTTCTGGATTTGGCGGGGTAATCCATCACAAACTGGACATCTGAAATATGTGCTGACCAGCATGACTTCGCTCTTTGTATTATTGTGGAAATATTTGTATTGCCATATCGTAAACTTAAGAATTCTTGCCTGCAGCTCTTATTTATGTATATAAGGAGAAGTCTGGTTCTGTAAAAACGAACAGTCTCCTGAGAACTTACGGCCCGTGTTGTCGTACTTCTAGGACGCATGTTACTTGGTTGCAGCCAATAAAACTCGATCTCTGACCTCAACTAGAAGACTCTGTGTTTCTGTAAGTCCAGAACAGGGAGAACCTAGAGGTCTTCGGGTGTGATCCCCTGGCACCACCGGGTCTCTAAAAACCCGGCACCTCAGTTGGCGCCCAACTCGAGGCGATATCAAGCGGTGACGGTCCAAGCCAGATGTTCGTGAGGAGCTTCGTGTGAAAATTCCGGAGGACGGCCAGCCACTTCAGCGACCCCTGCATGTCGACGTGGTTCCGAAGGTCTTTGCTGCGAGGTTCCCCGCGTCCCGACGGCTACGAAGGACTGCTGCCCTGACTATCGCCCTGTTTTGGACCCAGTGATCCTTGGTAGAGCGAAACGATAGACGAGTCTTCTAGTGACGTCACCGATCTTCGATATTCAGTTAAGTATAAGTGGAGCGTCTCCCAGTTCTTAGTTTGGTTCTTAGTTTGGTTCTTAGTCTTGGTATCCCAGAGATACGGTTTGTATTGGTACTTGCAAGCACCAAAACCGAGGGATTTGTGTATTCACGAAAATATCGTAATTAGATAATCCCTTGAAGTTTGAAGCTAGACTAGTAAAGCGAAGATGCCTGGTCTCAGCAGACTTGGAAACTTGTTTTGTCTTGGTTGTAGTAAGGACTCCCGATTAGAGGATTCGTGTCCGGTTCCTCCGATTGGAACTCCAACATATGAGTTATATATAAAGCACGGAGTAGGTCCTATCACGTATAATGAGGTATGGATAAAATACACCCGCAAGGACGGTGTTTTAAAATGGCCCCAACATGGTAGTTTTGACTCAGAAATATTAGACAACCTCGAGGTCAAATTGTTCAAGAAGAAAGCCCGGCCGGCGATGTTTGACTATTTTCGCTTATGGTGCAAAGAAGCCAAACAGAAAGAAATAAAATTAGCAAAGAAAAACAAAAGAGGTATGTCAATGGTACAAGCTGCCATCGCATACAGAGATAATGAGGAAGAGCAGGAAAGTGAACAAATGCTCAGAAGCAAGAAACTAGCAATAGATAAATGCTACCCGATGTTACCACATGGGGGACAAGACTCAAAGGGAACATCCGAGAGAGATCCATTAATGTCCCATTTATTGAACTCACCACCCCCATATACCTCGAGTATTGTGGGACCCCCGAGACGTATTGTTATACGGCGCCCTGGCGCACGAAAAGCAGCTCTTGCACAAGCACCAGCTCCTCTTCAGCTGGTTCCTACTTCTCCGGCGCAGCCTTCTCAAGGGCCGCCGCCTTTGCTCCACACTCCATCTACTTCTACAACTTTGCCTACCGCTCAACTACCCGACTACGAGGAGAGAGAAGTGCTGAACGAGTTAGCACGCAAATGGGTTACTGATACTGTAAGGTATAATGTTCAGTCTGTCATGAAAGTCTTCAGTCAGTGGGATCCGTCCACTCAGAGATATGTATTTGAGGAGATGTGCGTGTACCTCTGGGAAGATTTACGAGACAATGACCCAAAACGCAGAATGCAGGAACTAGCCCGCATGCGATTCAAATTTTACGAAGGCATGATTGTAGGTGCCGATGTTGAAAAAGCAATGGATCTGTTGTTATCTTATAGGAGTCAGGGAAACAGCTCTAGAACATTCGATGAGGATGATGTGTCTGGTAGGAAAAAGGCGCGACAGTACCCCATGAGAGAGGTTCCTCCAGTATGGAGGGAAGGTGATGCAAATGCACAACCACCTGTTCCACCGCATTTCCAGCGAGTATGGGTACATGTCCCCTGGAAAAGATCCGAAGTTCTAGCACTCAAACAGACATTACCTGATCCACGTAAAAACCCAGCAGGATATTACAAGGAGTTGTCACAGACTGCCAGCTCATGTATAATGAATTTAGCAGATATAGACATGTTGTTTGGGAATGTTGTTCCGCATCCTTTATGGAGTAAAATTCGTCATGCAGATCACGATCAAGAACTAGGTGACTCATGGGCTAATATTACTGCTACTGAGGCTAGACAAATTGGTGGTTCTAAACCCGAGCCCTTAATAGCAGACCTTCCCGGTAGGATTATCGCGTACATGAAAACGTTAATGCCTGAATTACGTGTAAATTGGGACAAGCTATCTGCGTGCAAGCAGAAGAAGGATGAGAATGTGTCTGACTTTTTCACGAGATTTGAGGAGACTTTCACCGATCACAGTGGTCAGGACATGGCTACCGAGGGTGGCCAGAGATTGTTTGTAGACAAATTTGTACATAATCTGCTTCCTGAACTGTGCAATAAATTGAAAGATTCAGAGAGTGCTTGGGCTGTCTCCACGTCAGCACAGATTTTAGCCACAGCCCAGTACTACGAAAATAGGCGCAAAGACGAGTTAGATAAGACAGAGAAGAAGACTAAGGAATTAAAGACTAAAGTTCTTCTCCAGCAAGCGTATCCGCCTCGCACTCCTAGTCAGCCCAATTACCAGCAACCACAGCAGTATTCGAGAAACGCGCAAGGGAACGAGTTTTCCCACCAGCGTTCTCCGTATGGCCCGAATCAATGTGCATATTGCAAGGAAGAGGGTCATTTCAAAAGTAATTGTCAAGCTCTTGCGCGGCGCTTAAGCGGTGTCTCCGGCGCAAGAGGTAGAGGTGTTCAACAGGCTCCTCGAGGTAGGGGCCGTGGAAATTTCTCCCAGAATACCATTTCTTTTCCGCCCCAGAATTCTATGAATAGCTTTGACCAACAGAATAATGCGTCTTCCAGGTCAGCTCAGTACTATGCAGATGACTATTACGCAGAAAACGAGAATGAGGGTAATAGTTGCTAGGACAGCCATGGACAAAGAGAGGGAGTTGTTTCAGTTCCAGTAGATCAGAATGGACCTTATGTCGAGGTGATTACATCCGGAGTGTCGGAGCCATTTCTGCTGGATACTGGTGCTACAAAAAGTTCAATTATGCACTCAAAACTTCCTGGCGCACCTTTGTCTGGCAAAATGAATGTTTCAGTAGGTTTTTCTGGCGCCCCTGTTAGAAACCCGATCTCCAGCCCTATGCCCCTTTCTGTTGGCCCATGCAAATTAGAAGCACCCCTCATTCTTACCACAGGTTGTGGCGAAAATTTGTTAGGTTTGGATTTACTGAAGAGATTATATGCAACCTTGTACTGTTCTCCTTCGGGAGTACAACTTACGCTTGGTAAGAGAGTGATTTCCCCGATGTATTTGTCAAAAGAAAGAATTCCGACTGAGTTGTCATCTCTTCCAGATGTACTTTGGGCGAATGGTTCTAATGATGTGGGTCACTTAGAGATAGCACCGTATGTCATAACATTAAAAGCTAATGTTAGGTTGCCACGTATTCCCCAATATAGAATATCAAACGAATGTGAAAAGGCTTTGTTAGCGATCGTCTACGATTTGATTGCGAAAGATGTCATTGAAGAGACTACAGGCAACATTTGCAACAGTCCTGTTTTGCCTGTCTTAAAGCGTACCGATCCTTCACAGCCCCCTGTGTACCGATTTGTGATTGATCTCAGGGAAGTGAATAAGATCGTTGTACCGCAGTTTCCAGTCGTTCCTGACATTACTGCCTTATTGACAATGGTTCCAGCCTCAGCCAATTGGTTTTCGGTGATTGACCTGAAGAATGCTTTCTTCAGCATCCCGATTGCCGAGGAGAGCAGAGATATCTTTGGCTTCAGTCTAGGAGGACGAAGCTTCCGCTTTAAACGCGCTCCTCAGGGCTACTGTGAGAGCCCATCGATATTCAGTCAAGCTCTGAAAACCCAACTAGATACGATTATTCTACCTGGTGGCGCGACTCTGATCCAGTATGTAGATGATCTACTGATCGCTGCAGATACTGAAGAAATCTGCAAGCAAGCCACGTTGTCATTGTTGCGTCATTTATGTGACATGAAGCACAAAGTCTCGCTTTCCAAACTACAATTTTGCCGACAAGAAGTAACCTACTTAGGTCACATCTTATCGAAGGAGGGAAGGAGACTGACCCCAGAAAGAATACAGGCGATTGCAGAACTGAGTGTCCCAAGGACACAAAGAGAAGTGCGTGCCTTCTTGGGCATTACATCGTACTGTAGACAATGGATACCGAACTTCTCACTGTTGGCCAAACCTTTGCTGGCATTAATGCGCAAAGACACACCCAATCCTTTGCCTTGGTCTGAAGATTGTCAGGCGAGTTTCCATGAGTTGCGTGAGGCATTATGTTCAGCTCCTGTGTTGGGCAACCCCGACTACAGCAAGCTGTTTACATTATACGTCCACGAGAAGGAAGGTTGTGCATTATCAGTCTTGACGCAGCACTTTGGGGACAAACAACGCCCATGTGCATATTTCTCCACGACTCTAGATCCCGTAGCTAAGGCATTACCGGGTTGCTTGAGGGCCACTTCCGCAGCGGCTGTCTGTATTCGACAGTCCGCTGGGTTAGTCATGAATAATACCCTGACCGTAATGGTCCCACATGCAGTAGATATTTTACTAAACAGAACGAAGACACAACATCTGACTAGTGCTCGACTGTCCAGCTATGAATTGACCCTGTTAGCAAGTCACATTCACATAAAAAGGTGTGATACATTCAACCCCGCTACGTTATTACCTGTTCCAGTAAAGACATATGAGGTCGATAAACATGATTGCTGTTTTAGGACAGAGGAAGAGACAAAAGGGAGAGTGGACTTACAGGACACTCCTCTCTCTGAATGTAATGATAATTTATGGGTTGATGGTTCATGTTTCAAGTTGCCGAATGGTGATACGACTGCAGCATATGCCGTGACAACATTACACACGATTGTAGAGACAGCTCGCATCCCCCACAATTCTGCACAAGCAGCAGAGTTAGTCGCACTCACAAGAGCGTGCGTGTTGGCGAAAGGAAAACGAGTAAATGTGTACACTGATAGTCAGTACGCCTTTGGCGTAGCCCACAGTTTTGGAAGATTGTGGCGTGAACGTGGGTTCCTGACGTCGCATGGTGCAAAGATTCAACACGGCCAGCTAGTACACGACCTTCTCGAGTCACTGACCTTGCCCCTACAGGTTGCGATTGTGAAGTGTAGAGCGCATAGAAAGATCTGAGATGATGTTGGTCGAGGGAATGCATTTGCCGATGAAGTCGCGAAAGAGACTGCAAGGAACACAATGAGTCGGATGTATGTCGTAGGTCCTGCTAGATGGACCCCTGATGTGGGTATGTGTGAGGACACCATCGAAAGTGTGAAGTCCATACAAGCTGACGCGACTGAGAAAGAGGTGAATGAATGGAGAGAAAGCAAGGGTAGGTTAGACGCGAATGGTTGTTGGGTCGAACTGTCAGAACATCAGCAATGGTTGTTACCGGATGCTTATGTGCTCGCAGTGGTAACGATGGCCCATGGAAGGGCACACGTCAGTGTGAAAGGAATATGTAAATTGTTGGCCCCAGTATGGCAGAATAGTGGTATCCCAAAATGTGCAGAGAATCTGGTCAGAAATTGTATGATATGTTTGAAGCACAATCCCGGTAGAGGAACCCCAACCCCAGCTGGTCATTTTGCACCTCCAACGTATCCGTTCGAGGTCTTACAACTCAACTTCATTCACATGGAGAGGTGCAATAACCTAAAATATGTCCTTGTTGTCGTTTGCGCTTTCTCCAGGTGGGTAGAAGCGTACCCCCTTAAGAACAACACTGCATTTTCAACTGCCAAAGCCCTTGTCAAAGAATTCTTCCCTAGATTCGGCATGCCTAGGATTGTCTGGAGTGATAATGGAAGTGAATTTGTTGGACGAGTAATGAAGAGAGTGTGTGAGTGTCTAGGCATCCGCCAGAAATTTCATGCTGCAAACCACCCCCAGTCGGCAGGCCTGGTAGAGTGCTATAATGGCACGTTAAAATTGAAACTGGCCAAAATCCAAGCCAGCTCAGGTCTCAAGTGGCCAGACGCCATGCCTTTGGCACTCCTGTCTACCAGGATGATTGTCCATTCTAGACTGGGACTTAGCCCACACAAGATCGTGTTCGGGCGCCCAGCAAATATATGGGGAGTACTGAGGCCAAGAAAGCTCAGTGAAATCGAGCACCCTGTACTGTTTGACTATTTGCACGAATTGACAACTAAACTGCATGCTTTACATCAACAGGTCCACAGCTCCTCTCCACCGGCATCTGATGATCCAGGCCACACTATCGAACCTGGCTCCTGGATCCTGATTCGCAACTTCAGACAAGCAAAGAACGAGGAGCCTCGCTGGACCGGACCTTTCCAGGTTTTACTGTCTACCCGCTCTGCAGTACGTGTGCACGGAAAGAAACATTGGGTGCACGGCGCTCACTGCAAAAGGGTCCCGTTGCCCCTTTCATACGACTGATGGGTCCAGCAAGGAGTCGCTGACTCCGAGACTGAGTTTGTACCACGTTTTGTCCCCTTCAGCGATGCACGATTAAAAGGAACTGGTACTGACAAAGAGAGCGATTGTATCTTGCAAGGATCTGTGCCTCCGTCGATGCAGTTGGATACTACAGAACCTGAGACATTGTTTGAAGATCACACCGTGCCTGGGAAAGAACGATATAATCTGAGGTCAAGACCAAGGAACTGACACTCTCGAACTAGTGCGATCTTCCCTTTTTCCCATGAACTATTTTTGATTCCACAGCTCTCTCGCCCAGGAAACTAGCGCATTTTTGATTTTCGAATCGCCATCCGGTTCTGCTGCTAAGGCCGCGGTTGAAGTCTGAGGAGTGCAGCCGGGGACGTCTAGGTCAACGGTTCTGGGCAGTCTGAGGGAATCACCCCGGACTGGTCAGAGCGCACATCTTGGCAGAAGCAACCTCCCACCGCGGGCAGCAACCAGAGGATGGAGTTTCCGAGGGTAGAGAGACCTGCTAGACACATGAACTTTGAAAAGAAAATATGTATTGTAATGGCAAGAAAACGATTTCTAGTATTGAGCATCTCAATGTTGTGTAGTATAATAATGTTTTTGACTGGCTATGCTCTGTCCATCTTCCGAGTTCCATTCATACACAACACCCAGCTCACACCTCCTCCTACTGTTCCCACACACTCCTTTCACCCACTACCTGAACACGAGTCTGCCAGAAGACTAGAATTCGTAAACAACACATTTGTCCAACTCCTCCACCAGCACCAATCTGTGATGAACACTACGAACTGTTGGAAATGCGGACTCATGCCACACACTACAGATAAGGGCATCCCTTACTTTGTCCTGCCATTTAGTTACTTCGGTTCTCTGTGGGCTTTCCAGACCATGTTCCTGTTTTCCCTTGAACCATACGTTCGAGGGGAAAACTTAAACAATAAGGCGCTAGTGGCAGGAATCCGAAATATGAGTAGAGACATCGACACAGTTAGAGCCACTCCCAAAGATGAGTTTACACCATACAGTAGATGGAACATCACCAAGTATGGGATTTCCCTGAGTGAGAACCAGAAATCAAAGAAATCCTCCCCAGTCTGGGTAGTACCCCACAGTGGTCACTTATGTCTGCAAGGTATTGGCAGGGATCCCAAAGCACAGTTGGGGAAAAGCGTATGCACAGAAACATATGTGTTTGCCTCCCGAACTTCCCCTATTTTGTCTGCCATGACAAAGCCTACACATGGTTGCCCTCTGACTTCTCGGGCACATGTTTTATCTCGTTTCTGCTGCCACCCACCTACACGGCCGGGGCAGATTACCACCGGACAAGGACAGTTAGGGGTGTCGTGAGTCAAGACGACACCGCGGGTCAAGAATTTGGAGACTTCGCAAAGGGTTTTCTGCCATTTTGGGGGCCTATGGTGAACAGGAGGAACATTCGCCAATTAACGAGAATAGTTGAGTCCGCCGTGACTGAAACGGCCGGTGCCCTTGGCAACTTGACAGCTGAGCTTCAGTCGGATCGACTTATGACCCTTCAAAACCGGGTTGCCCTGGATGTCATACTTGCAGACCGTGGTGGTGTATGTAGAGTGATCCAATCTAGTTGCTGCATTTTCATCCCCGATAATGCTCCGACAGTGTACCAGGCCATCTCCAAATTACACAAAATCTCTGATTCCCTTCACACAGAGAAAGGGGATTGGTCTCTGCTAGGGTGGTTCTGGGAACTGATCTCTGCTCTGCCTGGGGATGGAAAACTCTGATCTTCATTGGGATGATCTTAGCCGTTCTGTTTATGTTCTGCCTATTTGTACAGTGCGCTCCTGCAATATGTGGACTCCTGTGTCAAGCCTGTGTCAAGGGACGAACTGAGCAACAGAATGATGCTACAGCAGCATCTCCGTGAATTCATCAATACAGATTTGGACTCTGACTAGCGTGAGTTATTGCCTAATATGAGGGCAAAAGGAGGGTCTGTGGTACTGCAATTCTGGACCCTTCCGTTTCACCAGCCTCGGGGTCCAACACTCGTGTTATAAAATATCGTCGTATCATGACGAATTTGGTATCTACGAACCGGTAATGATTAGGACATCATCTCTATACATTTGCGTCATGATTAAATGATGCTAACACCCTCAAATCTTGATTTGCGTCTCGAACCCGCAGACTCCATTTTGTAAACGGCATCCATCTTATGACTTGCCCTCATATAGTAATACCGAGTTTGATCTAAAAGGACACGTCCACCGTAGCTGACTTCCCCATGACCTGTCCGAGCTGACTCCACTGCCTCCAGCCAAGCCTGTTTGGGCAGCTCCTCGCCCAGTGGCCGAGCCAGATACCATCAAGGCACAACATGTCATAAACCCTTCACTACATACAGACCCTGTTTCCATACACACACACGCCTGTCCATGATTCTTGTTTATGACCCGTTTTATGATGGGAGGGTGCTCGACCTTATTGGCATTTCATCGATATCTGATGGGAGTTCTGGATTTGGCGGGGTAATCCATCACAAACTGGACATCTGAAATATGTGCTGACCAGCATGACTTCGCTCTTTGTATTATTGTGGAAATATTTGTATTGCCATATCGTAAACTTAAGAATTCTTACCTGCAGCTGTTATTTATGTATATAAGGAGAAGTCTGGTTCTGTAAAAATGAACAGTCTCCTGAGAACTTACGGCCCGTGTTGTCGTACTTCTAGGACGCATGTTACTTGGTTGCAGCCAATAAAACTCGATCTCTGACTTCAACTAGAAGACTCTGTGTTTCTGTAAGTCCAGAACAGGGAGAACCTAGAGGTCTCCGGGTGTGATCCCCTGGCACCACCGGGTCTCTAAAAACCCGGCACCTCAAGCTCACCTAATTGGAATAGATGCTGTAGCACTGCCTGCCCGACCACAGCATCACTGCAGTGTGCTAAATCTAGACAATAGTGCTGAGTGAAAGTGTGGATGCTCTTCCACGTTGCAGCATGGCAGATGTTCTCCAAAGGAATGCCTGTGAATAGGGCAGCTGATGTGGAGATTGCTCTCGTAGAGTGGGTCTTTGCCTTAGAGGAGAGCGGTATGCCCCCTTTTAAGTGGCAGAATTGCATAGTTGCAGAGATCCATCTTGCAATGGTTGCTTTAGTAACAGATGGCCATGTTGAGCCTGTCGATAGGCAACAAAGAGTTGTTTTGTCTTACTAAACTGTTTGGTACGATGCAAGGAGAACTTGAGACATCTCTTAATGTCTAGGTTGTGCGGAGATTGCTCGCCCGGAGTGGTTCGATTGGAAACTTTTTCATAAAATGACTGGCTCATTAAGGTGAAAATGTGAAGGTACTTTTTGAATACATTTTGGATTAGTTCACAAAATAATACCTTCATCTGTAAATTGGAGTAAGGTTTCCTTGGTTGTGAACGCCTGAATCTCACTCTCCCTTCTAGCGGATGTCAGTGCCAGGAGAGTAGTACATAGCTACCTTCCAAGTAAGGACTGTGGACTGGTTCAAATGGTGGTTTGATGAGTTGGGAAGGAACAACATTGAGATACCAGTCCGGAGGAGGAGGTCTAACCAAAGGGAAATCTTGGAACAACCCTTTCATGATTTGCTTGATTATTCTTGTGGAGCACAGCAAAGGAACTTGAGAGGAACATATATATCTGGATATCACTGCAAGATATACCTTAAGAGATGAATGCACTAAACCTGAACGAGCCAGAGAAAGAATATAAGGTACAATTTGCTCCGGTGATGCTTCCAGCGGGTGCAAATGGACTTGTTGACACCATAAGCAAACTCTTTTCCATTTCAGTCTGTAGGATCTATTAGTTGATTCTGCCCTTGCACTTACCAGAATAATCCTGCATTCTATGGGAATGTTTATATTTTGGAATTCAAGAGCCATGCATATAACTGAAGAGAGCGTGGATCTGAATGTAGAATGTGCCTTTGGTTCATTGCCAGTAGCGTTGGGTTGGTCCACAGTCGATCCAGCTTGGAAGCTTGGTGAACCAGTTTTGCTTAAGCCACCTGAGAGCGATGAGGATCAATCAGCATCCCTCCACTTTAATTTTACTGAGAGCCCTCGGGATCATAGGGGTGGAGGGAAAAGCATACACATAAATCCAGGACCATCTTATCAAAAAGGCATTCCCCATGATCCAGGGAGTTGGGGTCGACTGGCGTAAAAGTAGCATTTGCTGTTGTCGCTGGTGTCGAAAAGGTCTATCTCTGGTTTGACCTAAAGTTGAAAACTTTGGATCAAGTCCTCCTGGTTCAGCTCCCATTCGTGCTAACTTTGGAGGGATCTGCTGAGCGTGTCGGCTAAAGTATTGCTTGTCCCGCAACATGCTTTGTCTTGACAGTGATGTTGTGTGTTGTTAGCAAGTGCCATAGATCCTGGGCTTCTTGGGAGAGATAACAGCAAGAGTGAGGATCCATAGCACTCACTAAGTAATAAAGATAAACTGTGGGGTAGACGTAAACTAGCAAAAGAACCTTACAGGGGTAAGGTGGGACTCTTGAGCATGCCAAATGTAATGTAAGAATAGGTATACACAATTTTAATCCAAAGACTATGCTAAGTTTATGTGATCATCAATTTATTCGAAGTATAAACTTTCCAAATGTAGAAATTGCGCTATTCCAATGTAATTCTTGGTCGCAAAGTTCATGGGGTATCAAACATTGACATCCTCTTTCTTTACAGTACTGAATAACCCCAATGCATTTCGAGCCTGGCTTGGCTCTTCTTCAGGGGTTCAGATGTCTAAGGGAAAAATAATAAGAAATTGGTAGTATCCAGAGCCAGAGACTTAACAAACTAAATATGAAACGAGTGGCAGTGAGCATGCTTGGTACCCGAGTGTGGAGATAACATTCCAAGAACAAGCATTAGAAATGCAATAGGTCTCGCAGCATTAGAGTTAGTGCTTTTAGAATTGTTTATGGGTTTTTTTGTAAATCTTTAGCATGAGGTTGAGGGTGAGTGAGGGTGAGTGAGGGTGAGGGGTTGAGGGTGAGTGAGGGTGAGGCTGAGGTGTTGAGGGTGAGGGTGAGTGAGGGTGAGTGTGGGTGAGTGTGGGTGAGGGTGAGGGGTTGAGGGTGAGTGAGGGTGAGGGGTTGAGGGTGAGTGAGGGTGAGTGAGGGTGAGGGTTTGAGGGTGAGTGAGGGTGAGTTAGGGTGAGGGGTTGAGGGTGGGTGAGGGTGAGTGAGGGTGAGGGGTTGAGGGTGGGTGAGGGTGGGTGAGGATGAGTGAGAGTGAGGGTGAGTGAGGGTGAGGGGTTGAGGGTGAGTGAGGGTGAGTTAGGGTGAGGGGTTGAGGGTGGGTGAGGGTGAGTGAGGATGAGTGAGAGTGAGGGTGGGTGAGGGTGAGTGAGGGTGAGGGTGAGTGAGGGTGAGGGTGAGGGTGAGTGAGGGTGAGGGTGAGTGAGGGTGAGGGTGAGTGAGGGTGAGTGGTTGAGGGTGAGTGAGGGTGAGTGAGGGTGAGTGAGGGTGAGGGTGAGGGTGAGTGAGGGTGAGGGTGAGTGCGGGTGAGTGAGGGTGAGGGGTTGAGGGTGAGTGAGGGTGAGTGAGGGTGAGTGAGGGTGAGTGAGGGTGAGGGTGAGTGAGGGTGGGTGAGTGAGTGTGAGTGAGGGTGAGTGGGGGTGAGTGTGGGTGAGGGTGAGGGGTTGAGGGTGAGTGAGGGTGAGGGGTTGAGGGTGAGTGAGGGTGAGTGAGGGTGAGGGGTTGAGGGTGAGTGAGGGTGAGTTAGGGTGAGGGGTTGAGGGTGGGTGAGGGTGAGTGAGGGTGAGGGGTTGAGGGTGGGTGAGGGTGAGTGAGGATGAGTGAGAGTGAGGGTGAGTGAGGGTGAGGGGTTGAGGGTGAGTGAGGGTGAGTTAGGGTGAGGGGTTGAGGGTGGGTGAGGGTGAGTGAGGATGAGTGAGAGTGAGGGTGAGTGAGGGTGAGGGTGAGTGAGGGTGGGGGTGAGTGAGGGTGAGTGAGGGTGAGGGTGAGGGTGAGTGAGGGTGAGTGAGGGTGAGGGTGAGTGAGGGTGAGTGAGGGTGAGTGAGGGTGAGTGAGGGGTTGAGGTTGAGGGTGAGGTGTTGAAGGTGAGTGAGGGTGAGGGTGGGTGAGTGTGAGTGAGGTGTTGAGGGTGAGTGAGGGTGAGGGGGAGTGAGGGTGAGTGAGGGTGAGGGGATTTGGGTGAGTGAGGGTGAGGGGGAGTAGTTGAGGCTGAGTGAGGGTGAGTGAGGGTGAGTGAGGGGTTGAGGGTGAGTGAGTGAGGGTGAGGAGTTGAGGGTGAGTGAGGGTGAGGGTGAGTGAGGGTGAGGGGTTGAGGGTGAGTGAGGATGAGTGAGAGTGAGGGTGAGTGAGGGGTTGAGGGTGAGGGGTTGAGGCGAGACCTAAAAACCTGACGATCGTAGGGTTTAGCAAGATTTTGAGGGTGAATGTAAAGAGGCTTGATGTGTGCATAAGTGCCTCTCAGGCAATACTTAGCATGAGCCCCTTCCCCTCCAAGAACACACCCCCACAGAGTTATTTTAAGTTTGCACAGCTGCATTTCATGTCCAGATGAATACTGAGAATGATAATTTTTCATCACTGAATAGAACTGATGTAGCTTATGAAAATAACACACAGTATTGCAACCCTGCATATGTAAAATGAGAAACAGTGTTGCAAGAATGTATCTGTGACTTTGAGACTTGAACCCGTTTTTTTTTTAAATATACTTTTTTGGTTGTTAAGAAATGAGCATAACAAAAAGACAACTGTTTGGCAGGGTTATGACGTCACTTCCTTAAGCTCACTAGAGCAGTCCAGGCAACCAGAACAAAACAGTGTGTTTTTCAGGCGATATGAGAAGGGCGACACATAACGAGAGGCACATGTCCGCGCTGATTGGGCGGAGGTTTCCGCCCATCACGTGCCACCGCGACATCCGAACACAGGGCTTGCAGTGCTTGGCGCGCGGCCGGACATGGTGTCAAGCAAAGGGCGGGCTGGAGCTGCGCAGGGAGAGTGCAGAAAAAAACATAACCCTGCAGGTTTATTTTTTTTATTTAAACTGATGTTGTGGAGCTATATTTCAGCTCCTGCGTCCAAAAATCTTCTGGCACGCGGCCAGCTGTAATGAGGAGCAGTTGTGCGCTTTGAGCCTGCATGTTAAAACTCCTCGTTAACAGACACCACAAATGTCGAGCAAACAGCGTGTTTTGCAACCTCCGGATCAGCTTTTCTTACATCGGTGAGCTTGTCGTGCAGGCAGGCTCCTCCCCAAAAAAAGTAGTTAAAACCATAATGTGTTTACCAGAACACAGCTGAGAGAAAAAGTGCTGAATAGCAGGGCTGGGGAATGACATGGCTGAGAGTTAGTATACACAACACTTTAAAAAACAAGCCTTTCACCGTAACACGGCGGGCAGGGGAGGGGGCGGAAAGGGGAGAGGTGCGACACGGCAGGCAGGCAGGGGAGGAGAGTAGGAGGAGGAGGGGGGAGGAGAGTAGGGGAGGCACGGCCTAGCGGCAGGCAGGCAGGGGAGGAGAGGAGGAGGGGGGAGGAGAGTAGGGGAGGCACGGCCTAGCGGCCGTGCAATCAAGTAGTGAGGGGGCGGAGCTGGGGGAGGCTGTGAGAGAGAGTAGGCAAGGCTAGCGGCAGGCAGGCAGGGGAGGAGAGGAGGAGGGGGGAGGAGAGTAGGGGAGGCACGGCCTAGCGGCCGTGCAATCAAGTAGTGAGGGGGCGGAGCTGGGGGAGGCTGTGAGAGAGAGTAGGCAAGGCAGGCGGCTGGGGGCATGTGCACGCGCATTTAAGCTCAATGCGCATGCGCATTGAGCTTAAATTTCTCGTGCACTGCAAGGAATCGCCACGATTCCTTGCAGTGTGGATAAAGAGCGGATAAGTGCCAATACTCTCGCCTTGCTCGATGCGCATGCGCATCGACAGGCGAGACCTAAAAAGGAGCAGTGACGAATATATTCTGGTGCGTAGTGATGCCTGGTGGCGAATTGTGAAAGATAACTAAAATACAAAGTGAAAAACGATACCGAGAAAATGGAGGCTGGACGCAAGGCTAGGTGTATTATCAAAGGTAATGAACATGTTAGAAAACTAGGCATGGGGTGAATGGTCGGGTGACTATATAGAACAATGGTCCCAATGAGAGAATGATTAAAAAAGGGTGCATAACTATAGGCAAATCTGCGTGATGACTAGATAGAACGTAAACATGCCGAAAAGCAACAGGTCCAAAGGAGACTGTTTCTGAACTCACCAATGCATGCGGGTACACCACGCGAATCGAGGGGTTCTAGGAAATTCTGATGTGTAGAGAACGCCGTGGAAAACGCTCCATAATACGGAACATACGTAAGAAGGCACACGAGTTAGTACGCATAGAAATAGGACTGAGTTAGAAAGGGTCAATTGTGTGCTATGACGAGCTAGCGAAAGTGAGGGGGGGACAAGAGACTAACATGAAGAGTAGTAAAAACAAAAGAACGGACTAAAAGAAACACGAACAAGGAAATGTGTAATGTGCACAAGGTAAAAATTAAATGGAAAAAAAACAATAAAATGGATAAACTGGGGAGACAATAATCCACGACAAAGCATACATATTTAAACATGAAAAACATTACGGAAACATATTATAGAAAAAGGTTATGGTAAGTTAGCTAAAAAGAATACAGGGATAAAATGGTATACTAGTGAAAGAAAGTATAAAGAATAATAGGAAAAAAGGAAAACAGTAATTTTCTGGATCTGTGAAGTAGGTGAATATGAACCAAAAATTAATAAAGAAATGAAGTGGAGAGAGAGTAAAAGTTTAGTAAGAAGGGGAAAATGTGATTAAAAGAGATGAAAGAGAAGAGAAGGAAAACAATGAGAAAAAGAGAAGATGAAAATAGAAAATAAAGATGAAAATGAAGAATAAATGACAAATCAATGCGCTGACAAGGAGAGAACAGGAAGTTAATATCAGAACAGGCACATTATATGAAACTACTATATTCCAGCCTTTCATTGAGTCCTTTAGGATACATGGAATGCATTTTATGAATCCAGAACAGTTCTCTTTGTAGAAGGATTTCTTCGGGTCAATGCCTGTGGGTTTTTTTACAACTTCGAGAATTTGAAAACAGATTTGGCTAGGGTTGTGATTTTGCTGAGTGTAATGAGCTGCTAGACTAGATTTCAAATTCTTGGTCCAACCCAATTAAAAGAAGAACTAAGTACCAAATTAACATCTGAGGAACTTGGTCAAACACTTGCTGACATTATTGTACAACTTGATAAATATACAAAGGAGATTAATGAACGCAAACTTAGAAAGTTTAAAAGAGATACAGTTGAATATAAGCTGGGAGAAGTCTATAACTGGGCTGAAATCTATGCAGCTAGACGACAACAAAGACAGCAATTTAACAAATCGACTGATGGCAACACTTCATCCTCTGATTATTCCAACCGTTCAAGATTCCCCAGACAAGATCTGTCACAACAAACGCAACAAACCGCCAAAACATTCAGCAGCATCCCACCTAACCAACCTACTACATTAAGCACTGCTTCGGCGTCTTTTTTAGAGTTAGGTACCGCCGCAATTGCGATCCAGGCGGACCCAGTTCCAACGAATTACAACAATCAATAGCAAAGTCGACACAGAGTCACAAAACCTAGTTGTGAATATCTCTCAGACTCAGATTTCCACCACACAGATGCAAGTTCTACAAAAGTGCATCTCCTTTGTGCCAACATACGCTACCAATAACTTAGAAACTCAAGTTAGTTTCTACAAATTTATGCGAACCCTTCGACTCAAGCATTTTTTCACTAATGTGTGTGAACCACAGCAACCGACCGACGACAACACTTTTGTGGATCTACGTCCCAAAAGTTCCTTTGTGGCTCCAGTGAGCCATAAAACTTTGGACCTGTTTGAATCTTTGGTCCAAAAAGACCTACAAACTTTAAAGACACATACTAAACAGTTCAAACAAAACCTTACTAAAAGTGAGAAAATCGCCATATCCCAATTGGCCAATAATCCAGCCATTACTATCTGTGAAGCAGACAAGGGCGGAGCCCTCATCATCCTTGACACTCAATTCTACCTAGATAGTGTACATACTCACCTGCAAGACACCAACACTTACTTACAAATAGACAGAGACCCTACCTTGGAATACACCACTACTCTCCAGTCTCTAATTGATAAAGCTGTTGCCGATGGAACCATCACAGATAGAGATACAAGATACTTATCCAAAACCTATTCTCAAATTCCATACCTCTATATGGTTTCGAAAGTTCATAAACATGCTCAGAAACCACCTTTCAGACCAATCGTTAGTACATGTAACTCCATTCACGAACCAATAGGTACCTACTTGGACAGACACTTGCAAGCTTCAGTTAAACAAATGGCGAGTTTTTTGCAAGACACCACCGACTATTTGACAAAACTTCAAGAACTCACTTTTGATCCATCCATACCCATACTACTATGTTCTATCAATGTCAACTCTCTCTATACGTCGATACCCCATGACTTGGGCCTCCAAGCCGTTGAAACAGCATTACTGCAGTCTACTAAACCACTAGATCTCCAGCTTTTCCGAATGGAATTATTACAATTCACCTTACTCCATAGTTATTTCAGCTTTGATAACAAATTTTACATCCAACTAACTGGAGTAGCAATGGGAAATTGTGCAGCACCTGCCTATGCAAATGTTTTCATGCATGAATATGAAACTGCAAATATACTCACCGTTCCACACTGGCAAAATTATCTAAAATTCTAGTGCAGATATATAGATGAAATTTTTTTGTTATGGTCAGGTACAGAAGAACAATTGGTTTCAGCCATACAAACCCACAATACAGTCAATGACAGGATACAGTTCACTTACATTATCAACACTTCAAGAATATTGTTTTTGGACGTCGATATCAAATTCAATGGTAACAGTTTGCAAACATCCATCTTCATTAAACCCACAGACCGAACAATTTCCTTCATCATTTGAGTTTTCACCAACCGAACCTCAGGAGACATTTGCCATATTCGCAATTACTTCGAGCGAAAAGAATTTCTCCACTGTGGAAAATTACAACCATGACAGTAAGATTATCATAGAAAAATTCCTAAAAAGATGATATCCTACTCACATTGTGAAAGCAGCAAGTGATAGAGTAGTAGGAATTGAACAATGTGATTTGCTAAAATCTAAAGGGGCCAAATGCTCATCCGAAAAACGCAGTGTGTTCATATCTAAATGTTCAACTGACAGTAAAATGAGCAAACATATCATCAAATGTCACTGGCAAGTTCTAGAACTGGAACCAGATTTCAATAAGATTTTTGAGCAGCAACCAATCTTTGCGTATCAACGATCTAAGCACCTCCAACAAATGTTGAAATCTCCTCAAGAAAAACTTATGATTTACAAGGGCACGATTCCATGCCATAATTGTCCCCACTGCCATAGCATCATCCCTGGAAACACTGCATTGCACCCTACTCAAGGTACGCCTATTCATCTTAAAGTCAACGCACCCTGTGATACCACCAATGTGCTTTACCTTCTAAAATGTCCTTGCGGCCTACCATATGTGGGAAAAACTGAGCGCAAAATAGAAACTAGACTTACTGAACACCGCTGTAATATTCGGACCAAGAATTTGAAATCTAGTCTAGCAGCTCATTACACTCAGCAAAATCACAACCCTAGCCAAATCCGTTTTCAAATTCTCGAAGTTGTAAAAAAACACACAGTCATTGACCCGAAGAAATTCCTTCTACAAAGAGAACTGTTCTGGATTCATAAAATGCATTCCATGTATCCTAAAGGACTCAATGAAATACTGGAATATAGTAGTTTCATATAATGTACCTGTTCTGATATTAACTTCCTGTTCTCTCCTTAGCAGTGCAATGATTTGTCATTTATTCTTCATTTTCATCTTTATTTTTTATTTTCATCTTCTCTTTTTCTCAATGTTTTCCTTCTATTCTCTTTCATCGCTTTTAATCACATTTTCCCCTTCTTAATAAATGTTTACTCTCCACTTCATTTCTTTATTATTTTTTGGTTTATATTCACCTACTTCACAGATCCAGAAAATTACTGTTTTCCTTTTTTCCTATTATTCTTTATACTTTCTTTCACTAGTATACCATTTTATCTCTGTATTCTTTTTTGCTAACTTACCATAACCTTTTTCTATAATATGTTTCCCTAATGTTTTTCATGTTTAAATATGTATGCTTTTTCGTGGATTATTGTCTCCCCAGTTTATCCATTTTATTATTTTTTTCCATTAAATTTTTTCCCTTGTGCACATTACACAGTTCGTGTTTCTTTTAGTCCGATCTTTTGTTTTTACTACTCTTCATGTTAGTCTCTTGTCCCCTCTCACTTTCGCAAGCTCGTCATAGCACAAAATCGACTCTTTCTAACTCAGTCCTATTTCTATGCGTACTAGCTCGTGTGCCTTCTTACATACATTCTGTATTATGGAGCGTTTTCCACGGCGTTCTCTACACACCGGAATTTCCTAGAACCCCTCGATTTGCGCGGCGTACCCACATGCATTGGTGAGTTCAGAAACAGTCTCATTTGGACCTGTTGCTTTTCGGCACGTTTACGTTCTATCTAGACATCACGCAGATTTGCCTATAGTTATGCACCCTGTTTGTATCATTCTCTCATTGGGACCGTTGTTCTATATATTCACCCGACCATTTACCCCATGCCTAGTTTTCTAACGTGTTCATTACCTTTGATAATACACCTAGTCTTGCGTACAGCCTCCATTTTCTAGGTATCGTTTTTCACTTTGTATTTTAGTTACCTTTCACAATTTGCCACCAGGCATCACTACGCATCAGAATATATTCGTCACTGCTGCTTTTTCTTGGAATGTTATCTCCACACTCGGTTACCAAGCATGCTCACTGCCACTCGTTTCATATTTAGTTTGTTAAGTCTCGGGCTCTAGATACTACCAATTTCTTATTATTTTTCCCTTAGATATCTGATCCCCTGAGGAAGAGCCAAGCCAGGCTCGAAATACATTGGGGTTATTCAGTACTGTAAAGAAAGAGGATGGCAATGTTTGATACCCCATGATATTTGCGACCAATAATTACATTGGAATAGCGCAATTTCTACATTTGGAAAGTTTATACTTCGAATAAATTGATGATCACATAAACTTATCATCATCTTTGGATTAAAATTGTGTATACCTATTCTTACATTACATTTGGCGTCCTCAAGAGTCCCACCTAGTCTGTAACGTTCTTTTGCTTCTTCGGAGAGAGCCAGGGATCTTTTCCCTCCTTGCTTGTTTATATAGTGCATATTGGTCGTGTTGTCTGTACGTAACAGCAACGAAGATCTCTGTATGCGAGATAAGAAAGCCTGGAGATGGAGGAAAATGACTTTGAGTTCAAGGAGGTTTATATTCATGGGCCTTTAAGAAGTAGACCATTTCAACTGAATTTGGAGATCCTTTAGGTGTCCACCCCAACCTTGCAGGGAGGTGTTGGTTGTTATGATGAAGACTGGTACTAATAGCAGAAATATGAGGTCTTTGGAAATGTGGGAAGCGTGGGTCCACCAGGTGAGAGTTTGGTCCATTATCGGAGTTATATTGATAAGGTCGTCAAAAGTCCCTTCTGTTTGAATCCATTGGAGTTGTAGCTCCTCTTGCAAAGGTCTCATCTTAAAGTGAGCTACAGGTTCGAGATGAATTGCAGATTACATCATCCCTAGCAATAATTTGTACAGAAACACTGAAGCGGAACTTCTTTTGGAAGCTTTGAGATCTAGCTGAAGTAATCTTTGCTGTCTCTCTAGGGAAAGAAAGTCTTTACCCTGCCTGATATCTAAGATGGAGTCTATAAATGTTATCTTCTATTATGGAACAGCAGATAACATTTAAAGTCAGAGTGAGGCCCAATTTGCAAAACAGTGCCATGTAGTCTTGTGTGGCCTTGAAGGCTTTCACAGGTGTTTGCAATTTTAGCAGCCAGTCAACCAGGTATGGGAATACCTAATGACAGAGTTATCTGAGGGCTGCTGCAATGGTGCCAATCATTTGGTGAAAATGCAGGGGGTACATTTGAGGCCTAATGGTAGGACCTTGAACTGGTAATGGGTGCCAACTACTGTGAAACGAAGGTACTTGCAATGCTTGGGGTGTATGGGAATGTGCAAACATGCATCCTGCAAATTGAGAGTCAACATATAATCCCCATGGTTTAGGAGATGCAGGATGTCTGATAGAGTGACCATTAGGAACAATTGCTTTCTGAGGAATTTGTTGAGTTTTCTGAGATCCAAAATCGGTCTCCACTCTCCTGATTTCTTGTAGATGAAAAAACAAGAGTAGAAAACTGTGTCCCTATGGTTGAAGGCTACTCCCTAGATGGTGCCCTTGCCAAGCATGATGGAAGTCTCTTTCTTCAATAAGTGAAAATGGTGGGAGGGTGTACCCTTTGGTGGTCTATTTGGAGGTGTTTGTATAAACATGAGGGTATGACCAGATCCAGTACCCATTTGTCTGTAGTAATTTCCCTCTATTGATGAAAATGGTTGGAAATGCTCACACCCACAGGATGAGGGGAAGGTAGCTGGCACCTGATCCAGGTCACTGCTTAAGGGCGACGTCTCTGGACTGATTGGGTTGCTTATGCCACACTGCATGACTTGTGTAGGCCACTGAAGGTGGAGGACTGTATTGCTTTTGTTGATTAGGTCTATACTGAGATTGATAGGGTTGGTATTGATTAAACAGTGGTAAACTCCTCAGTATTAAGAGAATTCTCCACCTCATGCTCCATGAAAGGAACATTTACGGAACTGCAATGTGCCCAATGATTTAGCAGTGTCTGTGTCAGTTATATGGTGAGCAGAGCATCAGCAATGTGCTTTCCAAATATTGTGTCTCCATCATATGCCATATCAAGTATTTCAGATTGGACTTCTGGTATAAACAAGGTCGACTTCAGCCAGTCCTGCTTCCGCAAAACAGCTGTTTCCGCTAATTCTCAAAATCTAGTGGAAGCAATATCCATCGTACAATTGATAATTTCAGAAGATGTGTGTTATCCTTCTTGTAATATCTGCCGCACACCAACTTCCTGTTCTCAGGCACTAGATCCATCAAGGAGCTGATGCCGGATCACATTTGTCGATCGAATTGGCCTAAGATGGCTAAAGAGTTGGCCACACAAATTGTAATGGAAGACATAGTAAAGAAGCGTTTCACAATGTTATGTTATCTAGGCACCTGCCCTCTTTGTCAGGTGGAGCAGAAATAAGAGTAATAAGATTCTTTGAAATCCATTGCGCAGCTTGTGAAACCACTGAATCAGCTTTGGGATGCGCAATCAGGCAAACAGGAGAATCCTCAGGCACATTTTTTGTCAATGTCTGGCACTACAGCTGCTATTGAAGCCGGGGTCTTTATTAGTTTAATTCCTTCTTCCCAAATGTGGTCAATTATTGGAATTGCTCGGAAAGACTTGCGCACTTGCTCCTTGAAGTCATAAAGGAAGCAATCAGTTTGCTTGACGGAAGTAGGCAAGTAGAATCGTGCTGCAGCTCTTTCCATTAAGTTATGGAAACCTCTGATATCTTCCAGAGGGAAATCAGAGGGATGCAGTGCTGGTTGCCACATAGTGGGTACCACATAATAATCCCACTCATCTTGAGGTGGATGGGTGTCGCGAATTTCACCCTCTTCTCTGTCATTGTCAGAGGAGGACGGATCATCCTTTGGTGGTGCAGCAATATTAGTATAAATTCACGGTCCAGTAGTGTAAAGTATCAACACTCTGACTGTATTGTCAGCCTTTGACAGGAAAGTACTCCTCACATGCGCTCGAACTGGTGTCACTTGTACACCGGTTCGAGCACGAGTAGTACTCTCCTGTCATCAATTTATACTTGAAGAGGAATGTCACAACAATACTCGAAATGATTTGCGGAGAATTGTTGGATCGAATTGGGAATTTATGACAACAGAATGGCACAGAATGAAGTATACATTTTAACCCTGACAAAGTCAATGGTTTGTACACCAAATGACGAAACACGTGTTGGCTGCAAGATTGTTTGACGTGGTTTCTGGAATTTTGGAAACACCCGATGAAGAAAGAATAAAAGACAAAGAAAGATTACTGTAATTTGTACTGACATTTTGATATTGGGTTGCTCAGGGTTATTTGTTCTGTTCAAAGTCCAGTACTTGTCCTCAACAAAAATTGGGGGTGTGAGTGGCCACCCCTTTTCCCTTGGAGCACTGAAAAAATATCTTGTGATTTACGTGATGGTATTTGGAAGTTTGAGCAACTTAGTAACCTTGCCATATTGAACAATATATAAATTAAATAGCAATTATGCATGGCAAAAATAGAACACAAGGACATTTTCATCAGCCATTTGCAACCATCCAAGGTGTGATTACAAACAGAAGAGAGTAAATCCGAGAGAGTCAAAATAATGCATTCGTTTGGGAGAACGTTTCTAATGTAAATACAGAAAATACTGCAAAGTGGGCTACAATTCTTGACTGGATCAGCACAAGTAACCGTGCAATGCATACTGGAGCATCGCACATTTAATACCTTTAGTGAGGTCCACTGGGACCTGTAGAATTGGTGGCTCTTGGTATCAAGGGGCCCAATTCACAAAAGTAATCTGAGACAAAATCCTAACTTTACGACTTTCGGTATTCACAAAAGGCATTTATGAGTAGTAAAGTTAGGATTCCTAACTTTACTACTCTTAAACTAAGATAAAATCCTAACTTTCTGACTTTCAGTATTCACAAAAGGCATTTAGGAGTAGTAAAGTTAGTATTCCTAACTTTATTACTCCTAAACTGAGAAAAATCCTAACTTTACGAATTTAAGTATTCACAAAAATCATTTAGGAGTAGTAAAGTTAGGAATCATCTTGCAAAAAGTGGTTGTGCAAACCACCTGGCTTTCTCTCTTCTTGTGCTTGACAAAGTACCTGGCTAGGATCTTTTTCTTTATTATAAAGTTATTTGACACACAACAGACCAAAGCTGTAAATCAACCCGTAGGAGCCTTTTGTATACATAGGGCCATATTTATGTATGGATTGGGTCCCTTTTGCAACACACACCAGGTTGCATGCACATTGTAACCCTAAAATGTGATGAAATCTGGAGTAACGCAATGCTGCACAAATCGCATTGTTGCGTTACTCTGCCCCAGGGAGCCTTTCCATGGGTGTTGCGTTGGTGTTCCCATGCAACAGCCATGGATTTTGATGCATGCCCTGATTTACCATTACTGGTAGACTTGGGGATGCGCCCAAATGCTACACCTCCCCATGGGAGGCCTAACAAGGAGATATATCTTTATTTCTCCTTGTTACTTCCTGTTAGAACTGGGGGTCTCTAGTTGGCTGAGGTAGGTACCTTAGTCCAAATAGGGACTCTTGCTTTTGGCCAGGGAAAGGAGGGACACACTCTTATATAACCCCTGCTCACCACCTGGTAGGTTGGCACGAGCAGCCAGGTTTATCTCCAAGGCAATGTGTAAAGTATTTGCAACCACACTCCCAGTAACACAGTGATGATAACACCACAAATGGACACCACACTGGTTTTTATAAAAATATTGGTATCTTTATAAAAAGGAATACGATGAGACCAAACAATAGAAATCGAATATGTGCATATTCATAATATATTACTCTGCTGGTTATTAGGCCAGCAATCACTTATAGGTTCTTACAGTATTAATGAGCAGTTCACAATGATCTAATGCAGTCCCAATGCAATGCTATGCAGTTCGTAATGCAGTTTGTAATGCAGTTTGTAATGTAGTAATAACACCGTCCTTAATGCACGTACTAAGGTAGTGCATAACGCAAGAATAATGCAGTTCCTTATGCAAGAATAATGCGTTTCGAAATGCAATAACCAGGCAGTTCATAATGCAAGAATAATGCGATTCGTAATGCAAGAATCAGGCGGTTCATAATGTAAGGAATAATGCTGTATGCCAACCTGCGCGGTCAACTCGGGCCCCCACTAGACCCTAACACCAGAGACAACGGTCATAAGCTTAAAGGTGCAGCCTCAGTACTGCTGGGCAGGTATGGGCCGCTCGGGGACTCAGCGCATCTAACGCAGTGCAGTGGTAGAGAGCTCGGAGCACTCCTGTACTCCTCCTGCAAGCCTCCCCAGGCCACATACGCTTCCGGCTCCCGACCGGAGTCCAAGTCTTACCTGGGAGGGTGCGCTGCCTCACTCTCTCCCCCCTCGTCGGAAGTCTTGCTGGGCGGCCCGATGACATTCAGCTCCGTCGTTAAGTGATGCTGTAGCGCTGCCTTCTCCTTTGTTGACGATCTTGGGCAGATTCCTCTCGGTGAACAATGATTACAATCCCTTTCACCTTGCAGTTTTCTTAGCTTCAAGAAGTCCTTTAGCATGTTGCGGCTCAGGCCAGCGGCGGTGATTCTAACTCACAGCCTCAGTTACAATGACGGCTCGGGCCACAAATAGCATTACAGCAGCATGGACGATGTTTCACACTACGGGGGCAATGCAATAACGGGGTACCTCGTAAACAGTAACACAGACCACACAGCAGTCTTCCAGAAACCCTGTAGCCCATTGCAGCTCAGGCCGGCGGTGGTGATCCTCACTCACAGCCTCAGTTCCGATGACGGCTCGGGCCACAAACAGCAATACAGCAGTGTGGACAATGTTTTACGCTGCAGGGGAAATGCGTTCACAGGGCACCTTGTAAACAGTACCACGGACCACACAGCAGTCTTCCATAAATCTGGTAGCACGGTGCGGCTCGGGCCAGAGGCGGCGATCCTCACTCACAGCCTCAGTTCTGATGACGGCTCGGGCCACAAACAGCAGCGTGGACGATGTTTCCCGCTGTTGGGGCAAATCGATCAAGGGGCACCTCGTAAACAGTACCATGGACCACATGACAGTCTCAAGCCTGAAAAAGCACCACGCACCAAGCATCACTGAGACACAGTTGGAAACTTTTATGTTCCTGAGTTTCCACAAGAGGGGACCAGTTCTCCTCGGGCCCTTGGAGACAAGCTACTTCAGGACACAGTACACAGCAAAGTCCTCACAAGCAGGGGGATACAGCACTCAGAAAGTCCATTGCCTCTCCTTAGCCAAACCAGCAAACTGCAGGCCAGCCCCAGAACAAACAGCAAAGGCAGTCCTTCTCTTCACTCTCTTCAGTCTCTTCAGCTGTTCTTCTTTGGCAGAGGATACTCTTGATCACAAAGTACGTTCAATCCTTTTCCAATCTGGATTTCAGTCTTGAGTTCAGCGGTTGAGTTCTAACCTGTGAAGTAGTGTGGCTCACTGGTTAGAGGCGGCAGACCCGAGAGCAGAGGACGGCCCGGGACCAGGGTTCGATTCCCGGCGCAGCAGATTTCTGGACCAGGGTCAGCGGACTCGATAATTCTCTCGCCTCGGTGCCCACTCTGATCAGCGATCACACTCGGCAACTCTGGGCATTAGCTTGCCTCATCTTCACTAACGGCCCCACCAGACCGCCGGGGATGCCTGGTCTCACCCTGGAGATACCCATTAAGGGACCATCTCTCAGGGAAGCCAGGAAGGGTTTCGCAGCGGTCGAAGCGCCTTGGGACCCTACGGGTAAGTAGTGTGCTATATAAATGCCTATACATTACTATACATTACAGCTCTCACACTTATACCCCTAAATGCCTTTGAAGTCTTTGTGTTCAGGGGGCTCTGCCCTAGGCCAAACCAGACCTGGGTGACTTTCTACTAGTGCACACCCTCTTCCTTTGATAGTGCAGGTCTGGGCCCCAGACGCTCAGCAGGAGATTAGGCCATCCTTTTGTGGCAGCAACACAGCCCTCTTCACATCCAGGGGGGTACTCCTCCCCCTCACATCAAACGCAGGCCAGCTTGTTGTTGTGTCTCACTTACCCCTATCTCAGGTCAGGACACTCCCTAGACCCTGTCACATCCAAACTCAGATGGTCAATACACAAACAGGCAGATGCACACAGGATGCTTTAAGACAAGAAACCAGCCACTTCTAAAAGCGTGGTTTCTAAGCACACAATTCAAAAACCATCTTCACAAAAAGATATGTTATTACATTTTTAGTTCAGACCCACTAAACTCCAACTCTACATCTTATGCCTATGGGAAGATATGCTGGAAAATGTGACACAGCATTCCCCATTCTGTCAAATGGGCAAGATGGCCTTGCAACAGTGAAAAACGAATTTGGCATTATTTCACTGTCAGGACATGGTGCACACCTCAGCACATTTCCTACCTTTCACATACTCTGCACCCTTCCCAGGGGGGTACCATGGGCCTACTATAGGGATGTCTGATGTGCATAAAAAGGGAAGGTAAGGCCTGGAAAGTGGGTGCACTTGTCAGGACAACAAGGCAGTTAACAAACTGCGCAAAGGCACTGCAGGGGAGGCCTGAGATCTCTGTTTCCGGCTACTTGTGTGAGTGGCACAATTAGTGCTGCAGGCCCACTAGTAGCATTTGCATTACCAGCCCTGGCACACATAGTGCACTTTACTAGGGACTTTACTAGTAAGACAAACATACCAATCATGAACAACCAATTACCATAACACTTTATCAAGGGTGCCTTCTTTGTCGCTAGGCAGCACATTGTATGCTAGCACTGGGAAAAGGCTGTAATTCACAGTTCTTGTGATAAATATGGCTCATTCCCGCCCTTTCTTTGTAACGCAGAGCAGCAAGGTGACTTGCTGCACTGCATTACTTTTCGATAAATATGGCCCTGAATGTTTTAGTAGGGGGCTCAACAGCAATTTTGCTAGAGGAAGATTGTGATAGCAGTAGGATGTAGTAACCCTGGTGGATGGTACCTATGTTGTGGGAAACAGAAAAGATGCACTGATTGATAGAGCAATCTCAATTCTGTGGATAGTGATGTAGGGCAATTTAATTGCTCAGTTCCTCCATTTCTACATGAAAGGTTTGACACTATCTTTCTCGTTGGGATTTTCGCTTTGTTACCTATAGAGTAGCACAGTTTTAGTTCCACCCTTACAATTCACAGTTGTGCACTATTTACTTGTACTTAGCATTATATGTTCTGTGTGCTTTCATTTTATTAATGTGGAGTGGAACATTCAAATTTACTTCTGAGACCCTGAGACCCCATGACGTGCAACGCTGGTTTTCGGATAACTTAAATAAAAAACTTATTTTGAGGTAGGCTGAATAAATCTGGAGACGACATTTTCGTATTGATAAGAAGGCCTTGTACTTAACTCTCCTGAAAGAATACAAAAAAGAGATTCTCCATGTCAAGAATATTTCTCCTACAAAATTCCTAAATCCTCAAATAGAGAGATTTTCGCCATAGTCAATGAGCTCTCCAACCCAGACAGGGTCATGCCAAAACTAGCCCCGTCACAGCTCCTATGCGACTCTCTTAACTCATATTTCATGGATTTGCTGTCATTAAAGCCAGCATTCCTTCATCGACATCCCCCACGTTTGTCTCAAACACATGTCAGAACAAAAAGCGACTGGATCAAATCCCTCGATCTCCAAAGAGACCTTCTTTGACTTACTTAAAAAGGTGGGCTCCGGCTCCCCTACTGACTGCTGCCCCCCGCACATACTTCAAGAAGCTTTCACCCTATGCCCTGACCCCCTCTCTCATTTCTGAATAAATCAATCTGCCTCAGCATAGTATCAGATGTATTCAAGAGTGCTGAAATTCTTCCTTTCTTGAAAAAACCAGGTGCGGACACGACAGTTCTTAGTAACTATCGCCCTATCTCCCTGTTGCCTTATTTGGGCAAAGTTCTGGAGGCTCACATGGTTAACTGCCTCAGCTTATTCGTCGAACATTGTCAAGTTCTAGATTCCCATTAGGCAGGTTTTAGACCCACCCACTCTACAGAATCTGTCATCTTGACAGTTCTCGACAAACTCAGGAAAGGAACCGACAGGAATGTCCACCAGGCCCTGATCCTTCTAGATCTATCTGCTGCATTCGACACAGTTGATCACAATATCTTGGTCGACTGTGTCAGAAATGCCGGGATTCAGGGTTTGGCGCTAATGTGGCTATCCTCCTTCCTTAACAACCAGTCCCAAGCAGTGCGGCTCAGCAATTTTTCCTCCAGTAAAAGGTAATTGACGTGCAGGGTCCCCCAGGGCTCTTCTCTGTCCCCCCTTCTTTTTAATTTGTACCTTTGTCCCATAATCCGATCTCTGAGAGAAGGAAAGATTAGCACATATAACTATGCTGATGATCTTCAACTAGTGATTGACATAAATTCATCAGCATCCTCTGTCCTCAACTTTCAAGCCACCATGTTATTCATCAGTGATTGGATGAACTACAACCAACTTAAGTTGAACCCAGTTAAAACTGAGCTGATTCTGACAGGTGGACCTTCCAACCCGTGGCATTCCAACTTTTTGTCCATCATCTCTGGGCAATTCCCCGGTGCCAGAAAGTTCCGCCAAATGTTTTGGGAATAGTGATCTTTAATGACCTGTCACTAAATGCCCAGATCAGCTCTGGGGTTTCTGCTAGCTTCTTCAATTGATGAGAATAAAAAAGATCAGCATACATTCTGTATTATGGAGCGTTTTCCACGGCGTTCTCTACACACCGGAATTTCCTAGAACCCCTCGATTTGCGCGGCGTACCCACATGCATTGGTGAGTTCAGAAACAGTCTCATTTGGACCTGTTGCTTTTCGGCACGTTTACGTTCTATCTAGACATCACGCAGATTTGCCTATAGTTATGCACCCTGTTTGTATCATTCTCTCATTGGGACCGTTGTTCTATATATTCACCCGACCATTTACCCCATGCCTAGTTTTCTAACGTGTTCATTACCTTTGATAATACACCTAGTCTTGCGTACAGCCTCCATTTTCTAGGTATCGTTTTTCACTTTGTATTTTAGTTACCTTTCACAATTTGCCACCAGGCATCACTACGCATCAGAATATATTCGTCACTGCTGCTTTTTCTTGGAATGTTATCTCCACACTCGGTTACCAAGCATGCTCACTGCCACTCGTTTCATATTTAGTTTGTTAAGTCTCGGGCTCTAGATACTACCAATTTCTTATTATTTTTCCCTTAGATATCTGATCCCCTGAGGAAGAGCCAAGCCAGGCTCGAAATACATTGGGGTTATTCAGTACTGTAAAGAAAGAGGATGGCAATGTTTGATACCCCATGATCTTTGCGACCAATAATTACATTGGAATAGCGCAATTTCTACATTTGGAAAGTTTATACTTCGAATAAATTGATGATCACATAAACTTATCATCATCTTTGGATTAAAATTGTGTATACCTATTCTTACATTACATTTGGCGTCCTCAAGAGTCCCACCTAGTCTGTAACGTTCTTTTGCTTCTTCGGAGAGAGCCAGGGATCTTTTCCCTCCTTGCTTGTTTATATAGTGCATATTGGTCGTGTTGTCTGTACGTAACAGCAACGAAGATCTCTGTATGCGAGATAAGAAAGCCTGGAGATGGAGGAAAATGACTTTGAGTTCAAGGAGGTTTATATTCATGGGCCTTTAAGAAGTAGACCATTTCAACTGAATTTGGAGATCCTGTAGGTGTCCACCCCAACCTTGCAGGGAGGTGTTGGTTGTTATGATGAAGACTGGTACTAATAGCAGAAATATGAGGTCTTTGGAAATGTGGGAAGCGTGGGTCCACCAGGTGAGAGTTTGGTCCATTATCGGAGTTATATTGATAAGGTCGTCAAAAGTCCCTTCTGTTTGAATCCATTGGAGTTGTAGCTCCTCTTGCAAAGGTCTCATCTTAAAGTGAGCTACAGGTTCGAGATGAATTGCAGATTACATCATCCCTAGCAATAATGTGTACAGAAACACTGAAGCGGACCTTCTTTTGGAAACTTTGAGATCTAGCTGAAGTAATCTTTGCTGTCTCTCTAGGGAAAGAAAGTCTTTACCCTGCCTGATATCTAAGATGGAGTCTATAAATGTTATCTTCTATTATGGAACAGCAGATAACATTTAAAGTCAGAGTGAGGCCCAATTTGCAAAACAGTGCCATGTAGTCTTGTGTGGCCTTGAAGGCTTTCACAGGTGTTTGCAATTTTAGCAGCCAGTCAACCAGGTATGGGAATACCTAATGACAGAGTTATCTGAGGGCTGCTGCAATGGTGCCAATCATTTGGTGAAAATGCAGGGGGTACATTTGAGGCCTAATGGTAGGACCTTGAACTGGTAATGGGTGCCAACTACTGTGAAACGAAGGTACTTGCAATGCTTGGGGTGTATGGGAATGTGCAAACATGCATCCTGCAAATTGAGAGTCAACATATAATCCCCATGGTTTAGGAGATGCAGGATGTCTGATAGAGTGACCATTAGGAACAATTGCTTTCTGAGGAATTTGTTGAGTTTTCTGAGATCCAAAATCGGTCTCCACTCTCCTGATTTCTTGTAGATGAAAAAACAAGAGTAGAAAACTGTGTCCCTATGGTTGAAGGCTACTCCCTAGATGGTGCCCTTGCCAAGCATGATGGAAGTCTCTTTCTTCAATAAGTGAAAATGGTGGGAGGGTGTACCCTTTGGTGGTCTATTTGGAGGTGTTTGTATAAACATGAGGGTATGACCAGATCCAGTACCCATTTGTCTGTAGTAATTTCCCTCTATTGATGAAAATGGTTGGAAATGCTCACACCCACAGGATGAGGGGAAGGTAGCTGGCACCTGATCCAGGTCACTGCTTAAGGGCGACGTCTCTGGACTGATTGGGTTGCTTATGCCACACTGCATGACTTGTGTAGGCCACTGAAGGTGGAGGACTGTATTGCTTTTGTTGATTAGGTCTATACTGAGATTGATAGGGTTGGTATTGATTAAACAGTGGTAAACTCCTCAGTATTAAGAGAATTCTCCACCTCATGCTCCATGAAAGGAACATTTACGGAACTGCAATGTGCCCAATGATTTAGCAGTGTCTGTGTCAGTTATATGGTGAGCAGAGCATCAGCAATGTGCTTTCCAAATATTGTGTCTCCATCATATGCCATATCAAGTATTTCAGATTGGACTTCTGGTATAAACAAGGTCGACTTCAGCCAGTCCTGCTTCCGCAAAACAGCTGTTTCCGCTAATTCTCAAAATCTAGTGGAAGCAATATCCATCGTACAATTGATAATTTCAGAAGATGTGTGTTATCCTTCTTGTAATATCTGCCGCACACCAACTTCCTGTTCTCAGGCACTAGATCCATCAAGGAGCTGATGCCGGATCACATTTGTCGATCGAATTGGCCTAAGATGGCTAAAGAGTTGGCCACACAAATTGTAATGGAAGACATAGTAAAGAAGCGTTTCACAATGTTATGTTATCTAGGCACCTGCCCTCTTTGTCAGGTGGAGCAGAAATAAGAGTAATAAGATTCTTTGAAATCCATTGCGCAGCTTGTGAAACCACTGAATCAGCTTTGGGATGCGCAATCAGGCAAACAGGAGAATCCTCAGGCACATTTTTTGTCAATGTCTGGCACTACAGCTGCTATTGAAGCCGGGGTCTTTATTAGTTTAATTCCTTCTTCCCAAATGTGGTCAATTATTGGAATTGCTCGGAAAGACTTGCGCACTTGCTCCTTGAAGTCATAAAGGAAGCAATCAGTTTGCTTGACGGAAGTAGGCAAGTAGAATCGTGCTGCAGCTCTTTCCATTAAGTTATGGAAACCTCTGATATCTTCCAGAGGGAAATCAGAGGGATGCAGTGCTGGTTGCCACATAGTGGGTACCACATAATAATCCCACTCATCTTGAGGTGGATGGGTGTCGCGAATTTCACCCTCTTCTCTGTCATTGTCAGAGGAGGACGGATCATCCTTTGGTGGTGCAGCAATATTAGTATAAATTCACGGTCCAGTAGTGTAAAGTATCAACACTCTGACTGTATTGTCAGCCTTTGACAGGAAAGTACTCCTCACATGCGCTCGAACTGGTGTCACTTGTACACCGGTTCGAGCACGAGTAGTACTCTCCTGTCATCAATTTATACTTGAAGAGGAATGTCACAACAATACTCGAAATGATTTGCGGAGAATTGTTGGATCGAATTGGGAATTTATGACAACAGAATGGCACAGAATGAAGTATACATTTTAACCCTGACAAAGTCAATGGTTTGTACACCAAATGACGAAACACGTGTTGGCTGCAAGATTGTTTGACGTGGTTTCTGGAATTTTGGAAACACCCGATGAAGAAAGAATAAAAGACAAAGAAAGATTACTGTAATTTGTACTGACATTTTGATATTGGGTTGCTCAGGGTTATTTGTTCTGTTCAAAGTCCAGTACTTGTCCTCAACAAAAATTGGGGGTGTGAGTGGCCACCCCTTTTCCCTTGGAGCACTGAAAAAATATCTTGTGATTTACGTGATGGTATTTGGAAGTTTGAGCAACTTAGTAACCTTGCCATATTGAACAATATATAAATTAAATAGCAATTATGCATGGCAAAAATAGAACACGAGGACATTTTCATCAGCCATTTGCAACCATCCAAGGTGTGATTACAAACAGAAGAGAGTAAATCCGAGAGAGTCAAAATAATGCATTCGTTTGGGAGAACGTTTCTAATGTAAATACAGAAAATACTGCAAAGTGGGCTACAATTCTTGACTGGATCAGCACAAGTAACCGTGCAATGCATACTGGAGCATCGCACATTTAATACCTTTAGTGAGGTCCACTGGGACCTGTAGAATTGGTGGCTCTTGGTATCAAGGGGCCCAATTCACAAAAGTAATCTGAGACAAAATCCTAACTTTACGACTTTCGGTATTCACAAAAGGCATTTATGAGTAGTAAAGTTAGGATTCTTAACTTTACTACTCTTAAACTAAGATAAAATCCTAACTTTCTGACTTTCAGTATTCACAAAAGGCATTTAGGAGTAGTAAAGTTAGTATTCCTAACTTTATTACTCCTAAACTGAGAAAAATCCTAACTTTACGAATTTAAGTATTCACAAAAATCATTTAGGAGTAGTAAAGTTAGGAATCATCTTGCAAAAAGTGGTTGTGCAAACCACCTGGCTTTCTCTCTTCTTGTGCTTGACAAAGTACCTGGCTAGGATCTTTTTCTTTATTATAAAGTTATTTGACACACAACAGACCAAAGCTGTAAATCAACCCGTAGGAGCCTTTTGTATACATAGGGCCATATTTATGTATGGATTGGGTCCCTTTTGCAACACACACCAGGTTGCATGCACATTGTAACCCTAAAATGTGATGAAATCTGGAGTAACGCAATGCTGCACAAATCGCATTGTTGCGTTACTCTGCCCCAGGGAGCCTTTCCATGGGTGTTGCGTTGGTGTTCCCATGCAACAGCCATGGATTTTGATGCATGCCCTGATTTACCATTACTGGTAGACTTGGGGATGCGCCCAAATGCTACACCTCCCCATGGGAGGCCTAACAAGGAGATATATCTTTATTTCTCCTTGTTACTTCCTGTTAGAACTGGGGGTCTCTAGTTGGCTGAGGTAGGTACCTTAGTCCAAATAGGGACTCTTGCTTTTGGCCAGGGAAAGGAGGGACACACTCTTATATAACCCCTGCTCACCACCTGGTAGGTTGGCACGAGCAGCCAGGTTTATCTCCAAGGCAATGTGTAAAGTATTTGCAACCACACTCCCAGTAACACAGTGATGATAACACCACAAATGGACACCACACTGGTTTTTATAAAAATATTGGTATCTTTATAAAAAGGAATACGATGAGACCAAACAATAGAAATCGAATATGTGCATATTCATAATATATTACTCTGCTGGTTATTAGGCCAGCAATCACTTATAGGTTCTTACAGTATTAATGAGCAGTTCACAATGATCTAATGCAGTCCCAATGCAATGCTATGCAGTTCGTAATGCAGTTTGTAATGCAGTTTGTAATGTAGTAATAACACCGTCCTTAATGCACGTACTAAGGTAGTGCATAACGCAAGAATAATGCAGTTCCTTATGCAAGAATAATGCGTTTCGAAATGCAATAACCAGGCAGTTCATAATGCAAGAATAATGCGATTCGTAATGCAAGAATCAGGCGGTTCATAATGTAAGGAATAATGCTGTATGCCAACCTGCGCGGTCAACTCGGGCCCCCACTAGACCCTAACACCAGAGACAACGGTCATAAGCTTAAAGGTGCAGCCTCAGTACTGCTGGGCAGGTATGGGCCGCTCGGGGACTCAGCGCATCTAACGCAGTGCAGTGGTAGAGAGCTCGGAGCACTCCTGTACTCCTCCTGCAAGCCTCCCCAGGCCACATACGCTTCCGGCTCCCGACCGGAGTCCAAGTCTTACCTGGGAGGGTGCGCTGCCTCACTCTCTCCCCCCTCGTCGGAAGTCTTGCTGGGCGGCCCGATGACATTCAGCTCCGTCGTTAAGTGATGCTGTAGCGCTGCCTTCTCCTTTGTTGACGATCTTGGGCAGATTCCTCTCGGTGAACAATGATTACAATCCCTTTCACCTTGCAGTTTTCTTAGCTTCAAGAAGTCCTTTAGCATGTTGCGGCTCAGGCCAGCGGCGGTGATTCTAACTCACAGCCTCAGTTACAATGACGGCTCGGGCCACAAATAGCATTACAGCAGCATGGACGATGTTTCACACTACGGGGGCAATGCAATAACGGGGTACCTCGTAAACAGTAACACAGACCACACAGCAGTCTTCCAGAAACCCTGTAGCCCATTGCAGCTCAGGCCGGCGGTGGTGATCCTCACTCACAGCCTCAGTTCCGATGACGGCTCGGGCCACAAACAGCAATACAGCAGTGTGGACAATGTTTTACGCTGCAGGGGAAATGCGTTCACAGGGCACCTTGTAAACAGTACCACGGACCACACAGCAGTCTTCCATAAATCTGGTAGCACGGTGCGGCTCGGGCCAGAGGCGGCGATCCTCACTCACAGCCTCAGTTCTGATGACGGCTCGGGCCACAAACAGCAGCGTGGACGATGTTTCCCGCTGTTGGGGCAAATCGATCAAGGGGCACCTCGTAAACAGTACCATGGACCACATGACAGTCTCAAGCCTGAAAAAGCACCACGCACCAAGCATCACTGAGACACAGTTGGAAACTTTTATGTTCCTGAGTTTCCACAAGAGGGGACCAGTTCTCCTCGGGCCCTTGGAGACAAGCTACTTCAGGACACAGTACACAGCAAAGTCCTCACAAGCAGGGGGATACAGCACTCAGAAAGTCCATTGCCTCTCCTTAGCCAAACCAGCAAACTGCAGGCCAGCCCCAGAACAAACAGCAAAGGCAGTCCTTCTCTTCACTCTCTTCAGTCTCTTCAGCTGTTCTTCTTTGGCAGAGGATACTCTTGATCACAAAGTACGTTCAATCCTTTTCCAATCTGGATTTCAGTCTTGAGTTCAGCGGTTGAGTTCTAACCTGTGAAGTAGTGTGGCTCACTGGTTAGAGGCGGCAGACCCGAGAGCAGAGGACGGCCCGGGACCAGGGTTCGATTCCCGGCGCAGCAGATTTCTGGACCAGGGTCAGCGGACTCGATAATTCTCTCGCCTCGGTGCCCACTCTGATCAGCGATCACACTCGGCAACTCTGGGCATTAGCTTGCCTCATCTTCACTAACGGCCCCACCAGACCGCCGGGGATGCCTGGTCTCACCCTGGAGATACCCATTAAGGGACCATCTCTCAGGGAAGCCAGGAAGGGTTTCGCAGCGGTCGAAGCGCCTTGGGACCCTACGGGTAAGTAGTGTGCTATATAAATGCCTATACATTACTATACATTACAGCTCTCACACTTATACCCCTAAATGCCTTTGAAGTCTTTGTGTTCAGGGGGCTCTGCCCTAGGCCAAACCAGACCTGGGTGACTTTCTACTAGTGCACACCCTCTTCCTTTGATAGTGCAGGTCTGGGCCCCAGACGCTCAGCAGGAGATTAGGCCATCCTTTTGTGGCAGCAACACAGCCCTCTTCACATCCAGGGGGGTACTCCTCCCCCTCACATCAAACGCAGGCCAGCTTGTTGTTGTGTCTCACTTACCCCTATCTCAGGTCAGGACACTCCCTAGACCCTGTCACATCCAAACTCAGATGGTCAATACACAAACAGGCAGATGCACACAGGATGCTTTAAGACAAGAAACCAGCCACTTCTAAAAGCGTGGTTTCTAAGCACACAATTCAAAAACCATCTTCACAAAAAGATATGTTATTACATTTTTAGTTCAGACCCACTAAACTCCAACTCTACATCTTATGCCTATGGGAAGATATGCTGGAAAATGTGACACAGCATTCCCCATTCTGTCAAATGGGCAAGATGGCCTTGCAACAGTGAAAAACGAATTTGGCATTATTTCACTGTCAGGACATGGTGCACACCTCAGCACATTTCCTACCTTTCACATACTCTGCACCCTTCCCAGGGGGGTACCATGGGCCTACTATAGGGATGTCTGATGTGCATAAAAAGGGAAGGTAAGGCCTGGAAAGTGGGTGCACTTGTCAGGACAACAAGGCAGTTAACAAACTGCGCAAAGGCACTGCAGGGGCAGGCCTGAGATCTCTGTTTCCGGCTACTTGTGTGAGTGGCACAATTAGTGCTGCAGGCCCACTAGTAGCATTTGCATTACCAGCCCTGGCACACATAGTGCACTTTACTAGGGACTTTACTAGTAAGACAAACATACCAATTATGAACAACCAATTACCATAACACTTTATCAAGGGTGCCTTCTTTGTCGCTAGGCAGCACATTGTATGCTAGCACTGGGAAAAGGCTGTAATTCACAGTTCTTGTGATAAATATGGCTCATTCCCGCCCTTTCTTTGTAACGCAGAGCAGCAAGGTGACTTGCTGCACTGCATTACTTTTCGATAAATATGGCCCTGAATGTTTTAGTAGGGGGCTCAACAGCAATTTTGCTAGAGTGGATGGTACCTATGTTGTGGGAAACAGAAAAGATGCACTGATTGATAGAGCAATCTCAATTCTGTGGATAGTGATGTAGGGCAATTTAATTGCTCAGTTCCTCCATTTCTACATGAAAGGTTTGACACTATCTTTCTCGTTGGGATTTTCGCTTTGTTACCTATAGAGTAGCACAGTTTTAGTTCCACCCTTACAATTCACAGTTGTGCACTATTTACTTGTACTTAGCATTATATGTTCTGTGTGCTTTCATTTTATTAATGTGGAGTGGAACATTCAAATTTACTTCTGAGACCCTGAGACCCCATGACGTGCAACGCTGGTTTTCGGATAACTTAAATAAAAAACTTATTTTGAGGTAGGCTGAATAAATCTGGAGACGACATTTTCGTATTGATAAGAAGGCCTTGTACTTAACTCTCCTGAAAGAATACAAAAAAGAGATTCTCCATGTCAAGAATATTTCTCCTACAAAATTCTTAAATCCTCAAATAGAGAGATTTCGCCATAGTCAATGAGCTCTCCAACCCAGACAGGGTCATGCCAAAACTAGCCCCGTCACAGCTCCTATGCGACTCTCTTAACTCATATTTCATGGATTTGCTGTCATTAAAGCCAGCATTCCTTCATCGACATCCCCCACGTTTGTCTCAAACACATGTCAGAACAAAAAGCGACTGGATCAAATCCCTCGATCTCCAAAGAGACCTTCTTTGACTTACTTAAAAAGGTGGGCTCCGGCTCCCCTACTGACTGCTGCCCCCCGCACATACTTCAAGAAGCTTTCACCCTATGCCCTGACCCCCTCTCTCATTTCTGAATAAATCAATCTGCCTCAGCATAGTATCAGATGTATTCAAGAGTGCTGAAATTCTTCCTTTCTTGAAAAAACCAGGTGCGGACACGACAGTTCTTAGTAACTATCGCCCTATCTCCCTGTTGCCTTATTTGGGCAAAGTTCTGGAGGCTCACATGGTTAACTGCCTCAGCTTATTCGTCGAACATTGTCAAGTTCTAGATTCCCATTAGGCAGGTTTTAGACCCACCCACTCTACAGAATCTGTCATCTTGACAGTTCTCGACAAACTCAGGAAAGGAACCGACAGGAATGTCCACCAGGCCCTGATCCTTCTAGATCTATCTGCTGCATTCGACACAGTTGATCACAATATCTTGGTCGACTGTGTCAGAAATGCCGGGATTCAGGGTTTGGCGCTAATGTGGCAATCCTCCTTCCTTAACAACCAGTCCCAAGCAGTGCGGCTCAGCAATTTTTCCTCCAGTAAAAGGTAATTGACGTGCAGGGTCCCCCAGGGCTCTTCTCTGTCCCCCCTTCTTTTTAATTTGTACCTTTGTCCCATAATCCGATCTCTGAGAGAAGGAAAGATTAGCACATATAACTATGCTGATGATCTTCAACTAGTGATTGACATAAATTCATCAGCATCCTCTGTCCTCAACTTTCAAGCCACCATGTTATTCATCAGTGATTGGATGAACTACAACCAACTTAAGTTGAACCCAGTTAAAACTGAGCTGATTCCGACAGGTGGACCTTCCAACCCGTGGCATTCCAACTTTTTGTCCATCATCTCTGGGCAATTCCCCGGTGCCAGAAAGTTCCGCCAAATGTTTGGGAATAGTGATCTTTAATGACCTGTCACTAAATGCCCAGATCAGCTCTGGGGTTTCTGCTAGCTTCTTCAATTAATGAGAATAAAAAAGATCAGCAGATTCCTGTCCAGAGAAGCTCTGACCCTGGTTATCTCTCGTCTGGATTATGACAATTCATTGTATGTCGCAATCCCAGCCTACCAACGTAGACACCTCCAAATGGTTCAAAACCAAGCCTCCAGAGTCATCTTTCATCTACCCAAGTGGCAACACATCAGATCTCTCATAAAGAAGCTACACTGGCTTCCTGTGGCCAAGATGTGTGCTATCAAGCTGAGATGCACTATTTTAAAAGCTCTTCATGGCAAAAGTCCATCCTTTATATCGTCCAGGATCCAACGCTACATCCCCTCTCGAGATTTGCAATCCTCCCACCTTAATCTGTTAGTTATGCCCTCCTTCAAACGCAAGAAACACAGCGGCTCCAGATTTGCCTTCCTGGCCCCACAATTTTGGAACTCCCTTCCTGTTGAGCTAAGGTCAGTGCCCTCCTATTGAGGAAATATAATTTTTGATCGAGTAGTGTTCCCCAGCGAGTACCCCACCGTCTCCATGTACTAGCTTGCAGTGCATGTAATTTCCCTCCTGTGTCTGCTACGAAGACGCAAATACATTTGCGTCCATCTTTAACATGTCCTCTTTCAGATCCGCCATGAACGGATTGAATATTCAGTTCCTATATATGCCGTGCCACCGTCTTTTTGTGGTACACTTTACACGTTTTTCAGCTCTGGCGAAGTAGGCCCAGATCATGCCATCGAGTTTTTTCGAGCCTTTCTCCTGCTTCCTGACTCCGAGGGCCTCAGCCCAAGCTACCTCTGTGCCAGTGGCCCCCACCTTACTCCTTGCGCGGCTCCGGCGCATAGCCTAACCTCTGCCTGCCAAGACTGTATTCAACCTTCGAATTATCTGCTCCACTCCTCGAAAATACATTCCTGTCTCGTAGCTCAAGTAAACATCCTTCCAGCTGTAGGAGCAGAGGGCCCGGTTCTTCTGTCTCCGTGCAAGTAATTCATAGACTCCGTTGCCATGGTAGGCCCATGCCCCCTCACCCTGCATGCCAACACGTAGACGCATATACACGCAGACAGTATAGAGTAGTCTCTGCCCGAAAGACCTTCCTTCCAGACACTACAGTTCTTAAAACATACGATATTAGATACGATATTGGGATCAGGTTGATCTGACATCTCAGACTTATGTCTACACTTGTAGTGCTAAGTGTCAAGTCCCCTTCACCCTCCAGTTACACGTCAGATTCACGTCAATCTGCTGCGCGCGCATCTCTGCCATGAATTTCTGCTGACATTGCAAGATTCTCTTATGTATCCACCCATTTTGTGACCTCATGATTAATGACGTTTCTAGTACACGCCTTCATGCACGCCTATTGTACGCCTATTATATGACGTTTCCATGTTTTATCTCTTCTTTTCCAGCTGTTACGCCTACTGTTACGCCTACTACATGCTCATACATTGTAATGCATTGACTATATATATGTACTTCTGTAAACAATATGTTGTCTGTCTGCCCCTTCCTGAACCTGTGTGGTGATGGAATGGTTATGCCACCTTGGCTCGAGCCAATAACCCAATTCCTTTTACAGGAATAAAACCCTTTTGAGTTAACCTCAATATCCCGGATTTTGCCTCTTATTTTTCTGAGTTATTCTTATTGATTATTGATAGCAAATTAAGTATAGGTAATCGATTTTACCACAGTTCTGGCGCCCGAATAGGGACCCCTCCCCCACCCCACGCGCCGGAGGTGCGTTGCAGGCCTAGCCCCCTGCCACAGCCGGACGGACAACTACGCGTACCCGCAGGATTTCCTGTATCTCCCTCAGGCCAACGGAGGTGACTGAGGCTGCGATCGACACCCAGACGAGGCGGTGAGGGGTGCGGAGGATCCCGACCTGAGCCTAGCTGAGAGAGCAAGATCCGAGGTATACAGAGGCCCACCAGATTCCGAAGTTCCGAAGTATCTACGCGAGTCGAGTCCGAATCCAGTCCGAGCCCAGTCCAGTCCAGGGTTTCCGAGGCCTTCTGTTTCCGTGCTTCCTGGTGAGTACCGTTGCTAGGGACGCATCCTGACGTGCGCATTAGTTTGTGCCGGTCAAGACGGGTTCGGGTACACGAGCCTGGTCTGCACTGTTTAGCAGTGTATCTATACTGTTTAGCAGTATATCTAGTTTGCACCCGCACAAGGTGTATCTGTGCCGTTTAGCGGTACATCCTGTTACATGTCATTGTACTCAATTAATGTGGTTCGTTCTTGAAATGTTTTAATGTGTCATTCAAATGTCGTGGTATGAGTGAATGTTCGATTTTCATTGTTGTGCTTAGACGTGTCTTATGTATAGTGTGTTCATATCTAAGTAAGAACCAAGTAGCCAGATTTCAGAATGCCGTTGTTTTCTAAACTAAGACAAATAAAAACCCGTAAAGGGGTTCTAGAGGAAGCTGTTCCCGTTCCACCTAGGGACACTCCAGGGTACTTTATGTACCATAAGCACGGCCTAGATGCTGTTTTGTTTCTTGACTTATGGGTGGATTATACTAAAGAACTGGCAGAGAATCAGAGATGGCCCGCTGCTGGGACATGGGATGCAGATTGCATCATGAGAGTAGAAGAAGCATTATGGAAAAAGAAAGCCAGACAGTCACAGAAAGATGCCATCGAGTTATGGCGTAAAGAATCGCATAGGCGTACCGAAAAAGCACACAGATTAGAAGAAAAGAGTAAGGAAGAGTCTGACAAGGCCCAAGAGAACGCATTAGTTGAGGAAGGTATCAGAGTAAAATTAGAACAAGTAGACAGACAGCGAAATACACTTATGAATGGCATGTTCCCCATCCTGTCAAAAGGCCTGCCAAAGGCCTCTCCAGAAGTACCGAAGGACCTACCACCCCCATTGCTCCCGACTAAAACACACCAGAAGACAGCAAAGGACGTTTTCCTTTCTTCTTATTTAGACGATGTAGCTCCCACATATGTTAATACCGCATTGCCAGTGCCAGTGCCAGTGCCAGCGCCAAATGGTCAGAATCCTTATGCTCTTCCTCCCCGGCAAGCTACTCCTCCCCGGATTCCTCCTGATCTTCCTCCACCCCCTACTTCCCTTGACACGAACCCGAATAACCCTTTCGGAGCCGGCGCCTCCGGAGGCGCGTCCGGAGGGATAGGTTTCCAGACTCCGCCACAACTCCATCGCTTGAGTTTTAGAGAAATAGCGCAACAGCGTACACCTAGAACAGATCTTGCAATTCTTGGAGATCGCCTTGCAGACTGCAGATATGATCCTGTACCCGGTAGAAAGAATGACGAGAGAATGTTACTCGCGTCAATACGTTTACGGCGAGTCACGAACTTCCTAATGACATTACCTGGAATGACGGAGCACCTAGATAGAATATATCAGTTTGTTCAGACAGGAGTAGGTCCTGACAGTATTAAGGAGGCCATGGCCTACCAGAAAGTGGATACTAAAGCCAAGATATTGCGGTTTCTTATAAACTGCTTCATTAGAGAAGTAGATAGGCCGGGTATGAACCCGGAAGATGTAAAAGCACTCCATAGATGGGGTCAGAATATAACAGATGGACAGCATGACAAAGAGGCCTGTATAGATAATATGTACCGAAGAATCAGAACTGCAATTAATAAGATGCATGAGAAAAGACAGCCCGTACCGGAAGTTGATTCCGACAAACATGAATCCACAGAGGAGGAGCCAGAGGAGGAAGCCGAGACACCAGAACACTCACAGTTGCCGGTCAGGGAAATGATAGCTTACGTAGGTAAAGGAAGACCATTCAATAATTCAATGCGCCCAGTGCGCCCAGAAAGTAAAAGAATATATCAGGAAGCCATGTGTAATCCTAGAACTCCCGAACACTTATTCCAAGCCACCGACCGAGTACTCCAAGAGCGAATGGGGTACCATGTACTCGATTCTATGGATGAACAAGAATTAGCCAGGTCAGCCGTGCAATGGGCTGACAGCTCTGAGAAATATGGTGATGATGCGTTAGCGCATACGTTCTTGAACTTGACACCAAGTGAACAGCGCTTAGCTGGTATGTACATGATACAACATCTGCTCTTGTTGTATAAAAGCCAACGTTCTGATCCAGGTCCTCTGCCTGACATACTAATAGAACTGGTCACGAACAGATGGAAAGGTCTAAGTACTGATCTAATTAAAGTAATTCTAGAACACCGCCACAAGTATAGTACATTCCTATGTCCGCAGATCAATTCAGCACCCGTTATGGAGCGAAAAACCATGTATTATATGGATAGACAGAATCCGTTGCGAGAAGTGCACCCTGTACAAAATGCAGACCACACGCTTAGACGCGTATTCGTGTACACACCTGTAACTAAAATTGAATTGTTGGAAATGAAGAAATTAGTACCCAGTCACGATAAAGACCCTGCAGGTTTTCACCGCGAAATAAAAGATATGTTGTTAATGGGCGATTACACTTATCCCGACCTTATGAAAATACTGAAAGTACTACTACCTCCAGGCATATACGAGAAACTCAAGGAAAAAGAGTGGGAGGTGGGAGACGCAAAGATTGATTGGGCTGCATTACTAGATGAAGAGAATACCCGAGTGCCAGGCCTAGGGCTTGGAGACAAAGTTAAAGCGTTACCAGGTTTATTAGTACAAGTGTTGCCACGTTTATTGAGTACGAAAAAGGAAGATTGGGGTGCTATTTCAGCATGCAAACAGAAACCTGATGAAGACACTAGTGATTTCTATACACGATTTGAGAAATGTTTTGGTATAAATAGCGGTCTGAAAGCAAGTAGCGAGTCATATCCACACCTTTTTGTAACGAAATTAGTCGAGAATTCCTTACCCCAGGTCAAGAATAGAGTACTGAAAGTAGAAAGTACTTGGCAAGCTAGTACTCCTTCGCAAATGCTACAAATGTTACAGTATCACCAGAATAGACTTAGAGAGGAACAAGAACACGAACAGAGGCGTATGAAAGATACGAAAATGAAAATGTTAGTTGCTCAGTCGGTTCCTGCTGATGGTCAGAAAAAGGGTGCGAACCAATCTAGTAATACGTCAGTTCCTGTAAAGGGTGTATGTAATTATTGCAAACAGCCAGGTCATTATATAAACGATTGTGCCGTACTGAAACACAATATTGCCACGGGCAAGACAAAAGAGAGACCACGTCCTCCTAGACAAGATCAGACCTCACAACAAGCACCCCAGAATATACAGCAGAGCGCACCCATGCCAGCTCCTTCACAGACAGTAGCGATACCTCAGCAACAGCCCGTTACTGCAACACAAACCACGACACAGCAATTGTATCAGTATGCACAGAACGATTACCCTGATTACCAACGATACACATGAAACAGCCTAGAGAGTGAATTCCGCTTGCCCCTTATTGAAGTTCCTGTAGATCAGAATGGTCCTTACGTACATAGTCAAGTTTTAGGGAAAGACAGAAAGTTTCTCATTGACACAGGGGCAAGCAGAACCACGATAAGCCACAATGAAGTACCAGGGGCACCCCTCTCAGGCTCACAGAACGTGTCCCTCGGATTTTCAGGAAAACCCATTATTAATGAAGTATCACAACCCCTCCCTCTTGCAGTAGGTCCTCTGACACGGACTACAGATTTATTGCTCACGAAGTCATGTCCAGAAAATCTATTAGGCATAAAAACACTGAAAGCTCTAGGAGCCATTATTTGTTGTTCTCCCGAGGGAGTACGATTATTTTTGCGAGATTTCAAAGGCCATTATGTATTGAGAGATATGGATCCCCGACTACAGAACGTCCCTGCACATTTGTGGGCGCAGGGCCCCACTGATGTAGGTTGCATGCACATTACCCCGTATCGAGTCACACTTAAAGCAGGAGTGGTATTACCACGAATCCGACAATACAAGTTACCCCCAGATGCTGTAGTGGCTTTACTGAGAATAATTGACGAGCTCATTGCACAAGGAGTGGTTGTGGAAACCGACTCTAATGTGTGTAATTCTCCTATCATTCCTGTCCTTAAACGTACTGACCCAAATGCTCCACCTGTTTATCGATTAATTATTGATCTGCGCGAATTGAATAAATGTATCGTACCGCAGTACCCTGTGGTCCCAGATATCTCTTCATTGCTGACTGCTATTGATTCAGAAGCGACGTTCTTTACTGTAATAGATCTCAAGAACGCCTTCTACAGTGTCCCTATTGATCCCGAGAGCCAATATTTGTTCGGATTCAGTTTAAATGGACGATCTTTCAAATTTGCCCGTGCACCTCAAGGATTCACAGAAAGCCCCAGCATCTATAGTCAAGCATTGAAAAAGCAACTTGATTGTATCCACATGCCAGTTCACACTGCCCTGCTTCAATATGTCGATGATCTGCTGATCACCGCTCGAAGCGAACCCGAATGTGAAAATGCTTCACTGACTGTTTTGAACTTTCTGGCCGACAAGGGACACAAGGTGTCTCCTTCGAAGCTACAATTCTGTGTTCAGCAAGTTGTGTACCTGGGTCACTTGCTGTCCAAAGTGGGGAGACAGCTCACACCTGATCGCATTCAGTTAATTGCAAACATGTCACCACCCAGAACACAAAAAGAGGTACGGGCCTTTATAGGCCTCACCTCATACTGCAGACAATGGATTCCCCAATATGCATTTCTAGCTAAACCACTCATTCAGTTAACGACACAGGAGGCAGCGACTTCGACTGTCCTCCCTTGGACTCAGGAACATACACAAGCTTTTGAAGACTTAAAGAAAGCCTTATGTCAAGCACCTGTCTTAGCAACACCATGTTACAGTAAGCCTTTTACACTTTTTGTCACAGAACGTGAGGGTACTGCCTTGTCAGTCCTCACTCAGGAACAAGCAGGTTCACACAAGCCTTGTGCTTATTTTTCTAGCACATTAGACCCAGTAGCACAAGCCCTTCCGGCATGTTTGAAATCAGTTGCAGCGACAGCTTTAGCAATCAGACAGAGTGATGCTATTGTGTTAGGGCATCCATTGACAGTACAGGTTCCACATTCTGTAGAAGTCCTTTTAAATCGAACTCAGACCCAACACCTGACCATAGCAAGATTGACAGGTTATGAATTGACATTGTTTCAGCCACACATTGAAATCAGACGCTGCAGCACATTAAATCCTGCCACGTTATTGCCAGTAAATGGAGTAGATCCATTGGCACATGATTGTATTGAAGTAATTACTATCACAACAAAACCCAGACAAGACTTGACAGATGTTCCGTTACCAGATCCAGACCTGACACTTTATGTGGATGGTTCATGTATGAGAACAAAGACAGGTGAATTAGTGGCAGCCTATGCTGTCACGACAGACACTGAAGTTATTGAAACCAATTGTATTGACACTTTGTCAGCCCAAGCCGCAGAGCTTATTGCTCTGACACAAGCATGTATTCAAGCCCGAAATAAGAAAGTCAACATATATACTGATTCACGTTATGCATTCGGAGTCGTTCACGACTTTGGAGTCCTCTGGCGAGAGAGAGGTTACTTAACTTCTCATGGGGCCAACATCCAGCACGGTCCCCTCATTCAAGCTCTGTTAGATGCAATACATCTACCTACTGCAATCTCTATCATGAAATGTAAGGCACATACAAAGGTTACTGATGTCATTTCCCAGGGTAACGACCTGGCAGACCGAACAGCAAAGCAAACTGCTCAGAATCGAACTCATGTAGCTGACCAGACACAAATAGTGGTATCACCACACTGCATGTCAGTTAGGGATCCCGCACATGATGTAATTGACATACAATCACATGCAACACCAGATGAAATTAAGGAATGGACTAAACTAGGAGGGGTCCAAACTGACCAGGGATGGATGACAAAGGGAAAATCTACATGGTTTCTCCCCGATTCTATGGTACAAGTCATCATTAACACAATACATAGTCCCGCACACCTCGGTGAGAAAGCAATGTTAGACAGTATTCAACACATATGGTCCAATAAAAACTTACGGGCAGCAGCCAAACAGAAAGTGCGTACTTGCATGATTTGTGGTCAGTTCAATCCAGGTAAAAGCATTCCCGTAGAACAAGGTGGATTTCAGCCTCCCGATCACCCTTTTGAAGTCCTCCAGATGGATTATATCCAGATGGAACGCTGTCGAGGATTCAAGTATGTCCTCGTAGTCGTGTGTGCTCTTTCCCGATGGATAGAGGCATACCCAGTCCCCGATTACACTGCTCCGACCACTGCCAAGCAGTTGGTTCGTGAATACTTCCCGCGGTATGGTTTGCCCCGTATCGTGTACTCAGATAATGGTCAGCCATTCTCATCCGAACTTGTGAAACATATTACACTTCTGTTAGGTTATCAGTGGAAGTTCCATTGTGTTCGACATCCCGAGGCAGCAGGTCTCGTGGAGCGCCATAATCAGACATTAAAGATCCGACTTTCCAAGATCTGTAGAGAGAAGGGTGTGGACTGGATAGTTGCCCTGCCGGTCGCCCTCTTCTATATGAGGATGGTGGTCCATTCCCGTTCTGGGCTATCCCCGTATGAAGTGGTCTTTGGTAGGCCACCGAATATGTGGGGGACGCCTATTCCACGTAAAATAACTGATGTTGATTGTCTTATGCTGACAGATTACCTTGCCTCCTTGATGTCTGCACTACAATCTTGTCGTTCACAGGTAGCTGCAGCCTTTCCCGACAACACCGAGACGAAGCCCCATGAGGTGGTTCCTGGTGATTACGTTTACGTCAGGAATTTTGATCGGAGAAGTCCATTGGAGCCCCGCTGGCAATCCCCGAAGTTGGTCCTGCTTACGACGAGAACAGCTGTTAAACTAGAGGGCAGGAAGGGATGGCTGCATTCCAGCCACATAAAAAAATTTCACGGACTTCCTTCGGACTTGGTTTCTAAGCCCTGCCCTCCTACACAAACTGACTCAGACTCAAAACTCCCTTTGGTTGAGAAATCTGCTTCAGAAAATTACAGACAAAAGTTACGATCTAGCAAGTCAGACAGTTTAATTGTTTAAGTCCTCCCCTAGGTGAATCGGTTAAATTAGTTTCTGACATGTATCCCCTAGATCGAGATAGAGAGAGAGATAGACAAAGACAACATAAAAAGAATGCATATTGCAAATCACTGCGTAGTCGCTGTATAGTGACACTACTTGTTATGTTTTTTCTATGTTTGCTGGTTATTACTGCTAGTATTTTGTTACACATATACTACCCTATATTCAAGCGTGCACAAACTGCTTATAATGCTACTGCTGAACATTCTTTTAGTGAATTACCCCCACACGAGTTATCCTATAGGCTTGCGCTGCGCAACAACACTTTCATTAGTATGTTACATCACTCCCATCAGGTTACCAATGCTACAAACTGTTGGATATGTGGTCGACTCCCTCCTTACCAAGAAAACAAGGGAGTTCTTCCCCTTTTTCCGTACCCGTTCACTCACAATGGCACGTGTGGTGCATGGTTTAAAATGCTCAATGCTCTAGTTTCTGATGCTGCTATTTACGAAGGTAACTGGGTTTGGGGAAACCTGAACTCAGCCTTGCTTAAAGTATGTTACCCTGACAAGGAGGGACTCCCCGTTGGTACTGGAACCGATCTAGAAAATGAAGTATATGGATTAGATAATTACACAGTTACATTCATGATCTTATCTGTCGAATCCGAAGCTGCTCCTGTTCTACCTGCTATGGCAGTTTTACCAGTTACTGGTGAACTATGTGTTCGCAAGAATGGTTCCATACACTTAGGTCATAGTAAATGTACTACTGTGGTCGAGTTCAGTGATCATGGTAGATCCACGTTTAGGGCTTTACGTCATTCCTATTTTGTTTGTGGTCATACTGCATATGTCCGTTTGCCTCTAGATTGGGATGGTACCTGTTACATTGCATTCCTTCTGCCACCTGTTTTCCTAGCCCCTCCTGACTATCATAGAAACACTAACCTGATTAAGCATCGATATCAACGAGATCTCCCACTTGTCGATTATACTGAGACTACATGGGAACAATATACAGATTTCAATAAAGGTTTCTTCCCCTACCTAGGTACTGTTTCCAATAGTAAGCTAATCCGTAGATTAACCAGAACCCTCGAAGCAGTGGTGCTTGAGACCACTTCAGCCTTAGGTAACTTAACGGAGGAGCAGTCCGCTATGCGGGTTGTTGTTCTTCAAAATCGTCTCGTTATTGACGTCATCTTGGCAGATAGGGGTGGAGCTTGTAAGGTCATCGGGTCAAGCTGCTGTGTTTTCATCCCTAATAACGCGCCAACCGTGTACAAAGCTATTACACGTCTCCATAAGATTGCAAGTTTAATTCATCAGACTCCAGGCACCTGGACTTGGTCCGGTTGGTTCTGGACAACGTTATCAGCCTGGGGGTGGAAGATCCTATCCCTCCTAGGTATTGGTTTTCTCGTAGTATTCAGTTGTTGCCTGTGTCTCCAATGTGGACCGGCAATTTGCGGCCTGTGTGCCACTTCATGTGTTCCACGTCCAAGTTCCCATTCAGAACGCGAAAAGCAAGAAGAGCAATTGATGTTAAGTGAACAAGTCGATCAATTAATGAGAATCGATGTATCATGAAGGGTCCGTGGGGAACAAGGAGGGAATGAGGAAATATAATTTTTGATCGAGTAGTGTTCCCCAGCGAGTACCCCACCGTCTCCATGTACTAGCTTGCAGTGCATGTAATTTCCCTCCTGTGTCTGCTACGAAGACGCAAATACATTTGCGTCCATCTTTAACATGTCCTCTTTCAGATCCGCCATGAACGGATTGAATATTCAGTTCCTATATATGCCGTGCCACCGTCTTTTTGTGGTACACTTTACACGTTTTTCAGCTCTGGCGAAGTAGGCCCAGATCATGCCATCGAGTTTTTTCGAGCCTTTCTCCTGCTTCCTGACTCCGAGGGCCTCAGCCCAAGCTACCTCTGTGCCAGTGGCCCCCACCTTACTCCTTGCGCGGCTCCGGCGCATAGCCTAACCTCTGCCTGCCAAGACTGTATTCAACCTTCGAATTATCTGCTCCACTCCTCGAAAATACATTCCTGTCTCGTAGCTCAAGTAAACATCCTTCCAGCTGTAGGAGCAGAGGGCCCGGTTCTTCTGTCTCCGTGCAAGTAATTCATAGACTCCGTTGCCATGGTAGGCCCATGCCCCCTCACCCTGCATGCCAACACGTAGACGCATATACACGCAGACAGTATAGAGTAGTCTCTGCCCGAGAGACCTTCCTTCCAGACACTACAGTTCTTAAAACATACGATATTAGATACGATATTGGGATCAGGTTGATCTGACATCTCAGACTTATGTCTACACTTGTAGTGCTAAGTGTCAAGTCCCCTTCACCCTCCAGTTACACGTCAGATTCACGTCAATCTGCTGCGCGCGCATCTCTGCCATGAATTTCTGCTGACATTGCAAGATTCTCTTATGTATCCACCCATTTTGTGACCTCATGATTAATGACGTTTCTAGTACACGCCTTCATGCACGCCTATTGTACGCCTATTATATGACGTTTCCATGTTTTATCTCTTCTTTTCCAGCTGTTACGCCTACTGTTACGCCTACTACATGCTCATACATTGTAATGCATTGACTATATATATGTACTTCTGTAAACAATATGTTGTCTGTCTGCCCCTTCCTGAACCTGTGTGGTGATGGAATGGTTATGCCACCTTGGCTCGAGCCAATAACCCAATTCCTTTTACAGGAATAAAACCCTTTTGAGTTAACCTCAATATCCCGGATTTTGCCTCTTATTTTTCTGAGTTATTCTTATTGATTATTGATAGCAAATTAAGTATAGGTAATCGATTTTACCACACTATGCCCAGTTCAGGAAATCACTCAAGATAAAGCTGTTCACTCAGCATATAGTGACCTAATCTAGATCTTGCGACTCCTCTCTCCCCGCTGTCCACAGCGCCATGAAGCCTTTTGGTGTACGAGCGCTCTAGAAGTGTGTAATGTTCCAGTCTTCTATGGAATGTTTGATTCCTGGTGTTCTTACTTTCTATTCTAAAAATAACCTAGTTTGAAATGTGAGTCAGTTAGCAAGCTAAAATTTTTAGTGTTCTTTTTTTCTAAAAATGCATTGTAAAAATAAATATGCAAGCTGTTACTCCTCCTCCTCCTTTCCTTGAGGTGCCAGGTGAACCACCAATTGTTTGGAAAAAATGGTATGATGCTTTTACTACTTGTCTGGGAGCAAGAGGAGCTTCATGTTACAGGGCAGAGAGGAAAAAATATCTTTTGTTATATGCAGTTGGGTTTGAAGGGCGATCCATTTTCAAACACTTACCAGCTTTAGTGCGTGCTCCAGAAGAAGAAGACATTAATGAGTTTGTTTAAACGGTGAAAAAGTTAGAATTGCGTTTTGACATTCAACCGAGCTTGGTTGTAGTTAGGCATAAGTTTTTCAAGCAAGAGCAGAGACATGTGGAAAAAGTTGAAGATTTCATTTCGGCCTTGCGAATGTTGAGTGCGGAGAGTCCGTTTGAAACATTTAGAGATCAAATGATAAGAGATCAGTATATTTGTGTTAGAACTGGGATCCCTGGCTGGGCAGGGCTCATGCCAAAGTCAGTCAGAGACCACCATTCCCAAGTCAGGGCAAGGGAGTTACACGCCAAGATAACCCCTACTCACCCTCTAGGTAACGTGACGCGAGCAGCAAGGCTAAACTTGGAGGCTATGTAGGTTAAGTGTTTGCGCGCGCACCCAGCAACAACACCCAAGGCCCACCACAAAGGAAACTCCGATCAAGGTTATATAAAAAGAGCCTTGGTATTATACCAAATAAGCATGGGCGAATTTTGCGGATCTCGCGTTCGCGAATTTTGCGGATTTGCGGATTCGCAATCCGCAAAATCCGCGAATTCCCGCGAATTTGCGGATTTTTTTTTTTTTGTGTTCGCCCGTGTTTCTGCCAGTTCGCGAGGGTTTTTACAATTTCGCAATTTGCGAACTTACCTGTCGGGTCGCAAGTTTTGCGAACTTGTTGTTTCTACATGTCCAGCCTGTTTGGGACACTCTTCTTCATCACTGCCACTCTCTGTCACCACTGCCACTCTCTGACTACTCATGCCACCCTCTGGCCCACCCATGCCACCCTCTGTTTCATCACCACACCCTCTGGTTGTCCAGTGTATATTATTTTCGGCAAAGCAAAGCACACCTTCCCTGCCTCAAGTGACCTGAATTAATTTGGGGCTGATTAATGTGTCACAGAATATTTTTTTAGCTGGCACCTGCTTCTTTAGTGCGCCCTGATTAGTGATCTTTTGCACTTGCTAAGTGCTTTCATTGTTGCAAAATTAGTTACAACACCTGCCCTGCCCCAACTGACAATAATGAATTAGGGGCTAATTAATGTGTCACTGAAAGAATTTAAAGTTCCAGCCTGGCACCTGCTTGTCTGCTCCTTTAGCTGTAAATCAGGACCTTTGTGGCATACAGTTAAGGTCAGAGCAGGGTCACACAATAGTTGCAAGCAGGCAACCGAATTCTGGAGGGCCCCCTCAGGAAGCACTACAAAGAATCGTTACAAATCATGAGGTTGACCTTTTGCACCTGCTCATTGCTTTTGCTTTTGCTGAAATCATTTTTCGGTTTTTTTCGCGCTATTCGCGGGGCGCGGCGTCGTGCGAAACCGACCGCGGAAGCCGCCAATTCGTGCGAATGAGCATTTTATTTTTTTGCGGCTTGTTGTTTCGCGAGTTTTTTTGCAGTATTCGCGAGCCGCTTGCAGCGCAACACGCGAATTTACCCCAAGGTCGAGTACGGGCGCGGCCATTTTGTTTGCGTGACGTATTTCCGTTTCCGCCCGCTATGTATAATCTCGCGCAGTAAGCGCATTGCGAGTAGAGGTTCGCACGAGATCGCGCGGGAAATCTAGAGGTTCGCACGAGATCGCGAGGAAAATCTCGCGCGAACTTACTTTCGCGCTCGTGAACGGGCGCCGGCCATCTTGTTTTTCATTCATTTCCTGTGTCTGGGCATGGTGTTTAATCCTCTTGGTATCTTTGCCATCCTTTGCTTGTTTTCAGTTTTTTTTTTACGATTTTGCTTCTTATCTATCCCTCTCTTTTCCTAGCTGTATATTTTTGTCTTTTCTGCTATTTTTCTTTACTTTTAAACTACTTTTTTAAACTCTTTTCTTTTCTTCTTCCCTATCCTATTCTTTCTTAATTTTCTACTTCTTCCTACCTTACCTGCCCAGACCATGGTCAAGCCAGGCGCCGTGAAGCTGCCCAGGCACTTGAGGGCCGCAGCGGCGGCGGGGAGTAGTGCTGGACCCAGTGGCAGGACAGCATGCGGGAGATTGAGGGGGGAGCAGGTGACGCGACGGGAGATATTCAGCCCGGAGGAAGTGGGCGCGCTGGTCTACTTCGTCCAGCGCCGCCTGCCCAGGACCATCGCGGGAGGCGGCAGGATCGCGGCCGGCGGCTACAACATGCGGGAGCGCCGGAAGCGGTGGGAGAAGGTGTGCTGGGCCATATCCCACCTCTACGGGGTCCAGCGCACCTACAGCCAGGTCACCCATCGCTGGATGGACCTCCTGGACCGCGAGCGCGACCTGCTGGACCAGCTCGGCTTGGAGATCCCCGGGCTTGGTGAGTAGTAGTAGCCATTTAATCACTCACTACTATGATGTTTTCTCCTGCTCTGTGTTGTTGTATTGCAAATATTTGTTTTTTACATGGAGCAAGCCAATAATGCCGCTGATGACGATTACATTGTAGTTAAATTATATTTCAAAATCTTCTGTGCATTTCAGGTGCACTGCTCTCCTTCTCAGTGGCGTTGCTACTATGCTTATTTGTTTTCTATTTCGTGGTCTCATTGGCCTGAGTAACTATTATGTATGAGTGTACTTTACAGAACTGCGTAATGCTAGACACTAGGGGGCAAATTACATTTACAAGCCCCTTGCGCCACGTTTACGTTGCCTTGCGTGACGCAACAGCGGCGTAAACGTGCCGCATCCCTGCGAGTCATTTACAGCATGACGCATCTAGGGAGATGCGTCACGTTATAAAGCCATGGGCCTGCACCACAATGGGTGCGTTCCTAGTACGCAGGGTGGGCGGTCCAGCGGCTGTGCGCCTCGCAAAATTGCCTGCGTGAAATGTACAAGATTTAACGCAGGCACTTCTGCGACGCTGCTACGTCAATTCAATTCCTTATGTCTGCTCGAAGCAGGCGAAAGGACTGACACAGCATGTTAAGTATTGGGTGGCCCTGAGCATTACTGGAGTTGCATTGCGTTGGCGACGTGACTCCAGCGATGCGCCGCTCTTACGTGATGAGATGCGTCACGCAAGTGCCTACCCTTGCGCCAGGGCGCGCCGCATTGTAAATGAGGCACATCTGCCGTGTCGCAAGGGTAGTTTTGCGTGACGCATTTGATGATGATCTGGCGCATCTCTGGAGATGCGCCAGAACGCGTAAGTAAGTATGCCCCTAAGGGGCAGAATTGCAATTACCGTCGCATCCCTGCAAAGTAGCAGGGATGCGCCATTAATTGTGCGGCCCGCCACCACCACCAAACATGGTGCGCCGTATTTGCAATGCGGCGCACCATGGGCCCAAAACGTCACCGAAGCTTTACTGCTGGAGTTGCGTCGCAACGATGGCGCAGCTCCATCAATGCTCTGGGGTACCCTATCTCCCCAATGCTGGGTCAAGCCGTAGGTCTGCTTCAAGCAGGTACAGGGTTTGTGTGACGCATCATTGTCCTAAAGGTGACTGATTGATATTTTGTAGATTTCCCTCAGCCACTATTAGGATGTGTTCCAGCGCAGGAATGCCCTCCCTTGCGCCGGAACGCCCCCTGATGGCGCAGGGCTTTATAACGGGATGCATCTCCCAAATGCGTCACGTTGTTATAATATTATACGCCGCACCATGGCGACCTTTTTTGTTTAGCTGCTGCGTCACAAAAGTCACGCAAGAACGGCGCAAAAGAGCCGCAAGGGCTTAAATCTGCCCCTTCCTTTGTAACCCTGACAATAAGAAAAATAGTGGCGGTGGATTGATAGTTTGACTATTTAAATGACTGGTAATGTAGCAGGCAACTGTTAGTGTTGTCACTGATCTGACTGAAATCACAATGGAGTTTGTCTGTCACTTTGCGTCTTGCCTGCGGACTGCGGACTGCCAGTCCTAGGTGAACGTTTCAGTACTTTGTTTAGTGAGTTACGTGACTTTCGAAGTCACAGGTCCGCAAATAAATGAAAAGTAACCATAATCAATATAATTTCGCGGAAATATTTTGTTATTGTTCTTTTGAAATGTTTGATTTGGTTGACATTGACAAGCAACAATCATCCATGTTTTCTGTTCTTTCTTTCATGTTGTACGTCAGCTCCCCCCAGGGGCGAGAGGAGGACACAGGAGCAGCAGGCGGCGGATGCTGTTCAACAGGGCCAGGATCGGGCAGGCGAGGGCTCCTCTGCTGGCCCCAGTAAGTTTTCATTTTAGACTAGTACCTATTTTTCCTAGCGTTCCTCATTTGACTTTTTTCAAAATTGTCTTTGCTCTTCTTGTAGACTGTATCTAAATTCTTATCCTGCCTCTACTATGACTCCCTGTGGTATTACTAGATTATTCTTATTAGTCTGTCTGTGTAGCTAACTAAGATTGCACGGTTGGCGAAACTCCCATGATTCTAGTCAGCAATAGCTCTATCAACTTAGTGCAGTCCTCTGGGATTGTCCATAATGTCTTTTGAAGTGTTCTATCTGGACTCATGCTTGCAAAAATTGCAAAACCTTTCGCTCAGTCACTCTAGTCTGGACCAAAAAACACAGATTGTATTTAAGTTTAAAAGCTTTATTAAAAGTAAACACATTTATTAAAATGAAGTCATAATAAAACTAAACGTTTAACTGATAATGGAAAAGTGGTTAGTGCTGACGATTAATTGAAGACATTTCTTGTGGTCGAGCCGAGCTCTCACCTGGTTTCAACTTGATCTTGTAGTTAGAAGTCCATCTTCTGTCTATGTGGAGAAAAATGGTGCGTGTTAAAAAAACAGCCTTCATCAGTTGTGCCAAAAAGTGCAGCAAGACAACCTTCCCTGGAAAAAGGGACATTTTTTTAACTTTAACGTAGACAGTCACAAATTACATTGTTTTCACATGTCTTCATTCCTAGACCAAATACTAGTGACTAGTGAGTGCTTTATTCTAACATTGTTACATGTACTTTGTAGGTGGAACATCTGGTGGCGGGGCCAGTGTGGAGGTGGTGGTGCTGGACACGGAGGCGGAGGCCGATTGTTCAGGGGAGGAGGCGGCGGTGGCGGCTGTGAGAGTTGAGACGGTGGTGGTGGCGGCCAGAGGTAAGCTCTTATATATTCCTTACTTATTGAGATTGAAGACTAGCTGGGAAGGCAAGAATATGAGATGCATGGCTGGGTGAATGATGAAGCAATGATGGGTGGAAGGACAACAGCCTGGGTGGGTGACACAGAAACTGTATGTGTCCATATACCTGGATCATGCTACTATCTGACTCTTAGATAGCATATGTGTATCTAGAGCAGGGGTACTCCTAGTACGGCCCGCGGGCCGGTGGTGGCCCGGCAAGCCTTCCTTGGCGGTGCGCAGACCTTGCAGACAATCACTGCTCCCCCGGCCCCCACAGAGCAGAGGCTTTTTTGTATTTCACCTGTTAGCGCCCCTGCATCTCCACTCTGACAATCACTGCTCCCCCGGCCCCCACAGAGCAGAGTGGAGATGCAAGGCCACAAAGAGGTGAAATAGAACAAAGCCTCTGCTCTGTGGGGCCGGGCAAGCAGTGATTGTCAGGGTGGAGAAGCAGGGGCGCTAAAACAAACAAAGCCTCAATAATATGTTAATGGTCTTTTAAAGACCTGTTAAGTACTTTGGTTTTGTTGTCTGTGTGTGCGCGTTGAGGAAGCGGTCTCAACCCGGGCTGAAGGCTGACACAGATAGACACACACACAGTGAGATGACAGAGGGGGAGGGAGAGGGAGGGCAGGAGGGAGAGAGAGATGGAGGGAGGGCAGGAGGGAGAGCAGGAGGGAGAGAGATGTATGTAAATGCTGGGTCTGGTGGCTCAGTGGATGAGGGCATCTGCTGCAAGGACCTGTGTGCAACCTCATGGTCACAAGTTATCGTTTTGCTTTAGCCCCGCCCCCTCTGACTCCGCCCCCACCAGTGCGGCCCTCGGCCCCAAACTACACTGTAAATGTAGCCCCTGAGAGAAAGTTTGTGAGTACCCATGATCTAGAGAGAGTAGACGGTCAGTGGATGAACTAAGTGTAACTTTGAAGAGCATGTAACACTGCACCCGCACGTCCGTTCCAGTGTAGGAAAGGCAAGGAAAAGAACTTTTAATTTTGTCCAAATACTACCATAAATAGTAGCAGTAGTTTGTATTGCAAGCACTGCATAGATCCGGTTATTATGGTGGCCACTCCCTACCTCTCTTAATAAGTTTAGTAGTACTCAGTCATTCATGTGTGGATGTATCACTGGTCACTCAATAAAAAGCAAAGCACCTAAAGTCATCCCATATATAAGCAAAAACATCCCATGTGAAGTGATAGATAATCAGATTATTTATCTTCTTCAATTTTCCATTTCTAGTACTCATTTCCACTGTAGGGTGAAAGTTAAATTAATTAAGCAGTAGCCCTTGAGTTGTAACAGAGTATTCTCAGTGCCACCCGTAATAGAAAAGTAAGAGCTTCACCACCTGCATGTACTGGACGGGTACAGTAACGCAACGGCAACGCAAGTCTAGGTCACTCCTCATGGCGTGCGTCTCTTTTTCTCGGGTGCAAGTTTACTGCGCTGGCATTATGCCGGCTTGCAGAAAATAACGTACCAATTTTCCAAAACAAGAGATAAGAAGAAGAATAAGACTGGTGTACTTTCATAGTCGACTCCAATGGAAGTCCACAGTGCTCGTAGAATTTGTTCCTTAAACTCCCACTAATGTTAGAGCAAGGATGAAGAAGTGTGAGGTTAGATAGATACTGGCCTCAATAGTTATGTAATGCGCTTGCAAGTTGCTAGTTGTACTGCAGCACAAATTTCTGCTGAATGATTGAGTTAATCTTAAAGAGCATTGGTTACAGACTATGTCTTTCTTTCTTCATATAGGTTCTCCTTCCAAACGAACAAGGAGGAAGGAGCTGGCTAGAGCGGCCCGGCAACGGAGGATCGAGGCCACTGTTGCGGAATATCGGCGGCTGGTGGCCCTGGAGGACGTGGAAAGTGTGCAGTCGACAACTACAACAACGTCGTCTGCATCGGCCTCCGTGGCCCCACGGGCTGCCACCCAGCACAGTGGTCCACCGAGACTGAGCCGGGCTGCCAAAGGCAAACGCCACCGCCGAGCAGCAAGGCCAACAGCTGCCTCTCACAGGCCTTGCACCTGCAAGGCAGTGAAGGCACGCCTGCGCCGCACTACCCTGATGGTGTCCCGCCTTCAGCAGGAGCTCGCCTTGCTCCGCGAGGAGCATGATGCCCTGGCCCAAAAAGTTAACAGCATCCACCCATAGTGTCCCTTGCCCCTTTTTTAGAGACTTTTGGGGGGTGGGAATTGGGAGTTGGGTTTTTGGGGACTTTTGAAGGACAATCGTTGGGGTTAGGGAGGGTCTTGCGGGAGATTATTTTGTTAGGGATATAAATATACTTTTTCAAACTTTATCTGAGCATACCTGTTTTTTACTGCTTGCCTGGTGGGTGGGGGTTTAACGTTGACTGTTTTCCTGAAAGTTTAGTTCCATTTTCTTCCTTTAAGTGTAAATGCCCAAATGTTTTCAACACTAAGTGCCTCTCACAGACTAAGTGAAGTGAATCCAAGAGTCCTAGGACTTTAGTAGTACTACCTTCAGTCTCTCGTCTCTCGTACTAATACTCCATTATACCCCCAAACCACCAAACGCTTATCTTACCTGTAATTTGTGTTTGAAAGTAGGGCTAGACCCAGGGCTGGCTCCACGGGAAACACCGAATAACGTTGGCAATCTTGGTCGGATAAAATTTCCTCATAGCGGTGGTACTAGTGGTGTGACACAGTGGCAGTTGCATGCCTATGAAAAAAAAGAAAATGAAATCTGGTTTGTCCTCCTGAGCAATTCAACGGTACAACTGAGAATATAGCAGGTGACAGAAGTACAGTAGAGCAGTGCCACATTGTAGCCTAACAAATGGTAAAGTATAACTACTAATTCGGTTGAAGTTCTCTCACATTAGCAATGGTTCTTTGTCAAGCAGAGTAAGAATATATCATCGACAACTGTGGAAAGAAAGAATGCGACAGTACAGGGCCTGTGTGGAATTATTGATAACGATATTCAACATAAGGTCTCTGTAGCCAGATATCCGAGAGCCTTGCTGGTCACTATAAATCCATTCACAACAACACTCAATGGGGTTGGTCTGGAAGGTGTCAGGTTTACTCCCCGTGATCCAGTCGATGCAAATATGGTTCCACCTCCAAATGTCACCAACACCCAGAAGTGTAAACACAGGGTGTTCGAGGCATTAGGCGGGGGAGAAAAATAACAAACTAAAATAAAAAATGTGGGATGGGTAAAGGTAGGGTCAGCAGGGAAAGGATACCTGTAACAGAAGACAAGACAGGCATCAGTGAAGTGCTGTCCTAACATACAAGGGTACTCTCATATAGTCTCACTAAATAGTCTGCAAGTCTCCCGCCTACTCATGGGAAATGTAGTTTCATAGTACGGTAGGCGCTTAGGGGCTGCGTAACCTGACAGAAGGTATAGTAGATAGAAAAGGAGAAATTGCTTTTTTTCTAGGTGTCCCCTCACTCACCAGGGTTGCCCCTTGGTGACATGCTTCATCATTGGGGCCATCCCAGTCCTCTACGGCCTGGGGCGTGCTGCGACTTGCGAATTACGTAGGAGCACTTACAAATGACTATGTGTGGTGCAGATAGTGGAGTGGACTAAGTGATGTGTTAAGGGATCAATGTAGAAGCCGAGAGAGAGCCAAGAAATGCAGTCACAGTCAGAGAAAAAGGCAAGGGATACTGTATCTATGTGGTTGTAGTGGTCCTGTTGGAAGTGGTAAGTAAGTTGCCCGCAGAAAAAAAATCCTCCTATTAGCGGCACTCCTCCATTGCAGCCGACGCTTCGTCCACCGATGTTGGTCACCAGAAGACACCCTGTCCACTGCCTGCCTGATGCTGAATTGTGGCTCGCTACTGTGAAGCCTGACTCCATCCTTTTTTCCCCATTGCAGAGACTGAAACCCGGCCTGTAATTATTCAACGAAAAACAGGAAGTGATATAATATTACAACACCACTGATAAATAAATATAAGGTATGTAGGCTGTGGAGTGCAAAAAGTCACAATTTGTTTTTCCTAGTAGACAGTACAATGTTTTTGAAAGTGCGTACTCTGAGTCACCTTTTGAAGGATAAATAAGTATGGGCAAATTAATGTAGCGGATCTTGCCCCTCAAGCTAGGTGTACTGTAAACTGTGTTTTAGAACAAAATTAGATCTTCCTAGCAGTGCTCCCACCCAGACCCTTACTAAAGCCAGTCGCAAAAATGTAGAAGACCCCCAATCAAATCTCAAAAAACGAGGCCTAGCAGAAAACTGGTGACAAAACTTACTTTGAAAGTAAAAGTAGGCCGAAGTACCCTAATTACCCATTACCCACCGTGGATTGCATTCAAACCACTTGCAAGCAACCAAGCAAAAGTAGCCATAGCCAGCATCGCTCCAAGACTCGAAATCCCCCCCACTCAAACACATGCAATAGAAATACTGCTAACCCTAACAAACCCTAAGTTAAGAATAGTGGCAAAGGCTTTCTTTAACTATGCCAAATCCCCCCTTTCCCACCATGGATTTTCTTCAAATGACTTGCAACCAAAATTACACATTCTCACGAGTGCTCTAAGACCCCAGAACTCAGTTTGAAAAATCTAGAACACCCCGAAACACATGCAATCCTGCTGCTAGGGCTAACCCTAACGAACCCTAAGTTACAAAAAGTGCCAAAACTAAAGGCTTTTCCGCGCGGATTTTGTCCCAACCACTTCTACCCGGTATTAGACCTTCCCAGGAATGCCCCAAGACCCGGCAACCCACCCGCCAAGAAGCATAACACCCCCAAACAGGCCAAAAGCAAAATCTCATACTTGCAATATTTCTGGGCCTTCGGTCCAAACGCGCTGCGTAGATAGGCCATAAGTCGGGGTTGGCATGACGGATTTCCTGAAAAGCAAATGCAATCAAGATTAGAGTGTCCCAGCAGTGCTCCCAGACCACGAAACTCACCCGCAAACACCAGGAAGCCCCCCAAACAGGCCCCCGAAAACGCTACATAGAGCAAAATGTCAGAACTAGCCCAAAAAAAAATCGGCCTGGATTTTGTCCCAACCACTTCTACCCGGTATTAGACCTTCCCAGGAATGCCCCAAGACCCGGCAACCCACCCGCCAAGAAGCATAACACCCCCAAACAGGCCAAAAGCAAAATCTCATACTTGCAATATTTCTGGGCCTTCGGTCCAAACGCGCTGCGTAGCTAGGCCATAAGTCGGGGTTGGCACGACGGATTTCCTGAAAAGCAAATGCAATCAAGATTAGAGTGTCCCAGCAGTGCTCCCAGACCACGAAACTCACCCGCAAACACCAGGAAGCCCCCCAAACAGGCCCCCGAAAACGCTACATAGAGCAAAATGTCAGAAATAGCCCAAAAAAAAATCGGCCTGGATTTTGTCCCAACCACTTCGACCCGGTATTAGACCTTCCCAGGAATGCCCCAAGACCCGGCAACCCACCCGCCAAGAAGCATAACACCCCCAAACAGGCCAAAAGCAAAATCTCATACTTGCAATATTTCTGGGCCTTCGGTCCAAACGCGCTGCGTAGCTAGGCCATAAGTCGGGGTTGGCACGACGGATTTCCTGAAAAGCAAATGCAATCAAGATTAGAGTGTCCCAGCAATGCTCTCAGACCACGAAACTCACCCACAAACAGACGGAACCCCCCCTAAGAGCACCTCAAAGGCAAGCAAGTCATCAAAAACACAAAAAATTTTCCGCCTCGGATTTGGTCCAAACCACTTTTAGTGCTTCCCAGCAATGGCCCCAGACCCGTCAACTCACCTGCAAAGAGGTAGAACAACACCCCCACAAGTGCTGAGTCTTTCTTCATTGGGCGTAAACCAGCCCTCTGCTTTGATGGAAATAGGAGTCTGGAGGAGGAGGATAGAGGAGCATGTTCTTCTGAACTTGTGAACCTGAGGAATGCAGACTGCGGCACCTTCAAATAAATTAGCAAACAAGTGAAGACAGTTCTGCTGATGGGCTTGTTTTTGTGATTATCTGATTAAAGTTTGAATTATATTAACTGTGCACAACAAAGAAAGACAGACACACAGGAATAAAAGTGAATAAGGATGAAAAAGAAAGTTATTGATTCGTTGTCTCATTTTCAGGGCTCGAAGTCGGTATCACGGTCCAGGAATAAGAATAAGGCTTCGTCATCATACTCTGCGAATTCAGCCAGGGTGAGGTCAGTGCCACCTGACAGAGTAGAAATTCCCTCATCTATGTTGCTGGCCACCTCCTCTTCATCCGGCACGCTCTCTCGTACTCTTATATCTGGTGGTATGAGGTGCTGATTCATCTTGATCATTGTTAACCTCTCCACATTTTTGGGCGAGAGGCGGCTCCGTTTGGGAGTTACAATCCCACCAGCCGCACTGAAAACCCGTTCAGAAGACACACTTGCGAGTGGGCAAGACAAGTAGTTTAAAGCCAGGTTGGTGAGCTGTGGCCACAATTCTTTTTTCCCATGCCAATACGCCAATGGGTCAGAATTAACATAGACCTCTGTGGAGTCATTCAGATAGTCCTTCACCATCGACTCAAGGTCCTCCTCCAAGGTTCCTCCACTTTGCGTAGCTCTTGCTGTGCCTCTGACCTTTTGAGAACCAAACCCACGCAGAGCTAGCCAATCCTCTTCAGCCTCCAATGTTTCTGTTGTCTTTCGTGCAGATGATCCGGTTGCCGGTGTCTTTAACGGCTGAGAGGTCACTTGTGCCACAGCCACAGGTGCAGAAGTGGATTGTTTTGACTGGGGATGGCCTGCTGATGTACTGCCATTTCCTTCAATTTCCAGCCGTTCTGTTTCAAACTTCTTGGCTGACAAGGCTAGCCAACGTTTGTACTTTGTAACATCTTCATCACCAAAAGGAAAGAATGCTCTGCCTGCCAGCGCCTTTTTGTAGCGTGGATCCAGAATAGTAGCACAAATGTAATGCTGTTCTGAGTGGATCTTTTTAAGACGTTCATCACCTTGTAGGAGCTCTAATAATTGCTCAGCCAGAAGCAAAGAGTCTTTCTTTTTGTCATCTTTTCCAAACACAGAACACACCTCCTTCAGTTGGTCCTCCAGCATGTACAACAATGGGATAGCTTTTCCCAAATTAGAGTCCTCCTTGCTGACTGCACGCGTGAAGACCTCAAAAGGACGAAGCATGCGTGTTAGGCTTTCAACTATGTTCCATTGCGGCCCACCCATCCTCAGCTCCTCTATACCCTCTTTCAAGAAATATTGATCGAGTTGCGTATACTGCTCATACAGACGCTCAAGCATGTAGAAGGTTGAGTTCCAACGTGTTACCACCTCCTGGATGAGTGCTTTCACTGGCATTTGACATTGATATAGCATGCTCCTCAGCTGCTTCCGGGCCTTAAAAGAATGCCTGAAATGCTTGCAAATTTTTCGGCAGTTCTCCAATACACTGTACGCTGCACTGCGTTTATTACCCAAGAATTTTTGGACAACCAGGTTTATACAGTGCGCCAAACACGGCACTCTGAAATAGTAACCGTCCCTCATGGCCTTAACTATATTGGAGCCATTGTCCGTGGAAACATAACCAACCTTGCGTTTTAGTGGGGACAGACAGTTAAGGACCTTTGTGTTAAAGACATCCAAAATGTTTTCTGCAGTGTGACGTTTCTCCAAACCAAACATGGCTAGTGTTGCATGTTTCCGAGCACCTTTAAAAACAATGTTAGTGTCAACACCTGAGTTTAGCTTTGCTTTAGCCCCTGAAAAAGAGACCCAGTGTGCAGTGATGCACATGTAATCAGCGCCTGCGCCACTGGTCCACATGTCTGTTGTCAGATGTATAGTGTGAATAGCACTCTTCTGCAAAGCTGCCCCAATCACCTTCAGAACATCTTCATGTAGTGCTGGAACCGCAACTCGGGCAAAATAGAACCGGCTAGGAACCTTCCATTTAGGGCAGAGCGCTGTCACTAATTCTAGAAAACCAGCCCCTTCTACAAAAGAAAAAGGGAGAAGGTCCAGAGCTAGCATTTTAGCCAGCTTAGTGTTATACAGACGGGTCATTGGGTGGTTGCGTTCATATTGCGCTTCTGTAAACAACATCTTTTTAATGTTGCCCTGGACCAATGATTTACGGGATGATGATGATCTCTTCGACCCAGTTACGCTCGCTGATGAACTTTCCCGCATTGATGTCTCACTCTCTCCCACACTCTTAGTGTGGCTCCCATGGGGTGTGCTGCTGACATGGGAACTGGGTGTAAGTGAAGTGTTTGAATCGTCTTCTTCTACCTCCTCGTCATCAGCAGATGACAAATCAACGTTTTCATTACGTGCAATTCCGGCTTTCTTGACCGCCTCTAGGTGCGGAAACCATTGGACAGCGTGCCTTCTCTCAAGATGACCTCTCTGGCCTCCGGTACCATAGTTAGAACCAAGCTTACCACGACTAAATCGAAGCTTACAAAGGCTACAAATGGCTACGTTTTCCTTTTTTGGGCAAACACTAAAGAAGTCCCAAACTGGAGACTTGAAATGTCTTCGGGGGCCGGAGGAGGCGGCGATACTGGTGGTGGTGGTCCTGCTGCTAATGACAGATGAAGTGGAGGATGTGGATTGCCGAACTTCAGTACGTTTTGCACTTTCACCACCACGAATTGAGGTCGAGGACGAGGTGGGTACCTTCTTGCGGAGAAATATGGAAGCGGTAGGTTTTGGTGTACTACTTAACTCCAAATCTAATGATTCCATTTCCATTGCCTCCTCGCCGACATCATCATCACGCTCAGCAGCTTCTCGGGATAGGGTCAAAATGTCTCTTTGCTGCATGCCCGGTGGGGCTGCAGTGACCTTTGTGATGACTGGCTCGTCGTCATCGTGAGAGGCTTCATCACCAGCAGTATCTGTCACTTCTTGTTGAGCCTCATCACACTCCATAGGTTTGAGTTTTTGGACGACCTTCCTTTTACGCTTAGGTACCGGTGTCAGATCATGGTGTGCCTCACTGTCAGACCGCAGTTGTGGTTCCCAAGACAGATCACTTGCATCAGAACGAGGTGGGCTTGAAGAAGATGTAGACACCCCCCTTGATCTTTTCCTTGCTAGGGATGTGGAAGACAATGAATGATCATCAGGAGGAGTGGCTTCCAATGATACCTCAGCTTCATTGTCGATTTCCAAATGTGCCCCTACTTCTGGAGGAACAACTATTGTGGGCACTTGTGAACCTCCATGCACCTTTGCTTGCGCATCTCCTTTTGCTGCCTCTCCTTCCACATGTACTTGGGCGTGTACTTGCACATGGTGTTGTTGTTGCGGCTGTGGTTGTTCAACACTTGTCAGATGAGTTACAACAACCTGTGTTGATTCAGGGACATTGCTGCTACTTTCTTGCAATGAGCCAACATCACTGGTCGATGGTGATTGGAGAAGTACACTGACTGCCTCTGAAGCACTCAAGGGCTTTGACTTAAGTTGGCGTGGTGGTGGAGGCACTGAACCCAATGGAGCAGGGGTGCTGCTCTCAGCTTGGTCCCCAGCAGATCCTGCTGCTGCAGGCGTACTTTTTTTTTTGCTCCCAAAAAAAGTGGCGGGTGGCACACCAGCCTCCTTGGTAACTTGCTTCTTCTGCTCCTTACTAGCAACTTTCTTGCTAGAGGAGCTACGGAGAACTTTCTTTGGGGGCGGGGCCATCTTCTTCAGAGCAGGTCAGACAGCAGGCCGCAGTTGCACGAATTGTAGAGTTGTCTGAGGCCAGACGTGACGTCGCGTGACGTTATGCTGCACACACACACCGCTGCAGGACTTCTTCCTGGCACTGGTGGTTCTCTTGAGTCTTGTGCACCTAAAAAAAATGGAAGACAGAGGAACATCAGTTCAGTTATAGAGCACAAAAAAATCGAAAAACACTGCAAAATCAGCACAATCCCAATCCATCCATGCCCTCCATAATGTTTAAATTCAAGACAACCCACAGAAAGACTAGGCCCATGCAAGACTCACTACCCCTGGGCATAAATAAAGGTTGAAAAGTAGGCAAAATGGTTGGAGGCCTAACAACAAAGCCTGCATTTAAAATGGCCACTTGCCTGCCAGCACATGGCCAGTGCCTGTAGCTGCACTCAAAATGGCCACCAGCCACATGGCATGTCCCTCCCCATGAACACCCCCAAAAATCGAAAAACACTGCAAAATCAGCACAATCCCATTCAATCCATGGCCTCCATGATGTTTAAATTCAAGACAACCCACAGAAATACTAGGCCCATGCAAGACTCACTACCCCTGGGCATAAATAAAGGTTGAAAAGTAGGCAAAATGGTTGGAGGCCTAACAACAAAGCCTGCATTCAAAATGGCCACTTGCCTGCCAGCACATGGCCAGTGCCTGTAGCTGCACTCAAAATGGCCACCAGCCACATGGCATGTCCCTCCCCATGAACACCCCCAAAAATCGAAAAACACTGCAAAATCAGCACAATCCCATTCCATCCATGGCCTCCATGATGTTTAAATTCAAGAGAGCCCACAGAAAGACTAGGCCCATGCTAGACTCAAATACCCCTGGTGAAAAGGCCACAAGTACAGGCCCAAAAATCGAAAAACACTGCAAAATCAGCACAATCCCATTCCATCCATGGCCTCCATGATGTTTAAATTCAAGACAGCCCACAGAAAGACTAGGCCCATGCTAGACTCAAATACCCCTGGTGAAAAGGCCACAAGTACAGGCCCAAAAATCGAAAAACACTGCAAAATCAGCACAATCCCATTCAATCCATGGCCTCCATGATGTTTAAATTCAAGACAACCCACAGAAATACTAGGCCCATGCAAGACTCACTACCCCTGGGCATAAATAAAGGTTGAAAAGTAGGCAAAATGGTTGGAGGCCTAACAACAAAGCCTGCATTCAAAATGGCCACTTGCCTGCCAGCACATGGCCAGTGCCTGTAGCTGCACTCAAAATGGCCACCAGCCACATGGCATGTCCCTCCCCATGAACACCCCCAAAAATCGAAAAACACTGCAAAATCAGCACAATCCCATTCCATTCATGGCCTCCATGATGTTTAAATTCAAGACAGCCCACAGAAAGACTAGGCCCATGCTAGACTCAAATACCCCTGGTGAAAAGGCCACAAGTACAGGCCCAAAAATCGAAAAACACTGCAAAATCAGCACAATCCCATTCCATCCATGGCCTCCATGATGTTTAAATTCAAGACAGCCCACAGAAAGACTAGGCCCATGCTAGACTCAAATACCCCTGGTGAAAAGGCCACAAGTACAGGCCCAAAAATCGAAAAACACTGCAAAATCAGCACAATCCCATTCAATCCATGGCCTCCATGATGTTTAAATTCAAGACAACCCACAGAAATACTAGGCCCATGCAAGACTCACTACCCCTGGGCATAAATAAAGGTTGAAAAGTAGGCAAAATGGTTGGAGGCCTAACAACAAAGCCTGCATTCAAAATGGCCACTTGCCTGCCAGCACATGGCCAGTGCCTGTAGCTGCACTCAAAATGGCCACCAGCCACATGGCATGTCCCTCCCCATGAACACACCCAAAAATCGAAAAACACTGCAAAATCAGCACAATCCCATTCAATCCATGGCCTCCATGATGTTTAAATTCAAGACAACCCACAGAAAGACTAGGCCCATGCAAGACTCACTACCCCTGGGCATAAATAAAGGTTGAAAAGTAGGCAAAATGGTTGGAGGCCTAACAACAAAGCCTGCATTCAAAATGGCCACTTGCCTGCCAGCACATGGCCAGTGCCTGTAGCTGCACTCAAAATGGCCACCAGCCACATGGCATGTCCCTCCCCATGAACACCCCCAAAAATCGAAAAACACTGCAAAATCAGCACAATCCCATTCCATCCATGGCCTCCATGATGTTTAAATTCAAGACAGCCCACAGAAAGACTAGGCCCATGCTAGACTCAAATACCCCTGGTGAAAAGGCCACAAGTACAGGCCCAAAAATCGAAAAACACTGCAAAATCAGCACAATCCCATTCCATCCATGGCCTCCATGATGTTTAAATTCAAGACAGCCCACAGAAAGACTAGGCCCATGCTAGACTCAAATACCCCTGGTGAAAAGGCCACAAGTACAGGCCCAAAAATCGAAAAACACTGCAAAATCAGCACAATCCCATTCAATCCATGGCCTCCATGATGTTTAAATTCAAGACAACCCACAGAAATACTAGGCCCATGCAAGACTCACTACCCCTGGGCATAAATAAAGGTTGAAAAGTAGGCAAAATGGTTGGAGGCCTAACAACAAAGCCTGCATTCAAAATGGCCACTTGCCTGCCAGCACATGGCCAGTGCCTGTAGCTGCACTCAAAATGGCCACCAGCCACATGGCATGTCCCTCCCCATGAACACCCCCAAAAATCGAAAAACACTGCAAAATCAGCACAATCCCATTCCATCCATGGCCTCCATGATGTTTAAATTCAAGAGAGCCCACAGAAAGACTAGGCCCATGCTAGACTCAAATACCCCTGGTGAAAAGGCCACAAGTACAGGCCCAAAAATCGAAAAACACTGCAAAATCAGCACAATCCCATTCCATCCATGGCCTCCATGATGTTTAAATTCAAGACAGCCCACAGAAAGACTAGGCCCATGCTAGACTCAAATACCCCTGGTGAAAAGGCCACAAGTACAGGCCCAAAAATCGAAAAACACTGCAAAATCAGCACAATCCCATTCCATCCATGGCCTCCATGATGTTTAAATTCAAGACAGCCCACAGAAAGACTAGGCCCATGCACCACTCACTACCCCTGGTCAAGGCCCCAACAACAGGTCAAAAATCGAAAAACACAAAATTTTACAAAAAAAAAAATCGAAAAACACAGAAAAATCAGCACAATCCCAATTCATCTATGGCCTCCATGATGTTTAAGTTCAAGACAACCCACAGAAAGAATCAGTCCACCCACCACTGAGTACCCCTGGGGAAAAGGCCCCAAAACAGCCCAAAAATCGAAAATCCCAAAATTTTTGTTGCAGCAACTGTAATGCCCCAAACAAACTTACTTGTAAAATTTCTAATCCAACAGTGATCCAAAGAAAGTCAAAAAGGCCTCAAATCCAAAGATCCAGCAGCATCCACAAAAAGTAATCCTTCCAGGTCCACATCCGAATGAAAAGTGACCAGGAGATGGACAAAGCACTGGGAGGAGCCTGCTGAACAGGAACAGGAAGTTGAAGACTATGGGGCACTTCCTTCCTCCCACCCCCCTGCCCCCCTCCCCAAAATGGACTCCTCGCTAAAAAAGTGCAGGCAAATGTCAAACTAAGGAGTTATTCACATAAAAATCATCATTTCTAGAAGGTTTATGCTGCTTGCTGGTGGATTTCTTGTGCAGAATTGCAAATTTATATTTTCGCTCGCCGCATCTCAAATCTCGCAATTGCGAAGTACCGCGAGACGTGATCTCGCCGTACTCGCGTTGACAAACTATCGCTGGCAAGCCGCGATGACGTAATCGCTCTCGCCAATTCCCGCGGGATCACACAGCAAGATCCAAAATGGCGCAGCACTCGCAAACTATCGAAAAAAACAACTCGGCAAACGATGATAAACGCCGCGCGCCGCAAAAATTGTATCACCAACGCCGCGCGCCGCCAAAAAAATCCGCTGCGTGCGAATTTGCGGATTTTGCGGGAAATCCGCAAATCTCGCGGATTGCGGATTTCCCGAAAATCCGCAAAATCCGCGAGCGGAACGGATTTTCCGCCCACGCTTAATACCAAAACACATTAGATAAAAACACACACTTTACAATGTGCCAACAGGCACGGGCAGAATTTACAGGGGATATGTACAAGACAAGGCCACCTGGACCACTGTCAGGAATATGCACTTTTAGAACTAGCACTTAGAATATAGAACATAGAATGTAAAATCACTGTAGCACACATTAGCACACAACCAGTAACTACTGGTAACAGGTAAGTACCACCTACACAACCCTAACCACCTTAGGAAAAGGTCACGCAGGGAACCAGGACCTCACTAGCAACACCTGTACTAGGAGCAAAACAACCAACTAAATATCACAATACCTGTAGCGGTGTAAAAACAAAGCACATGACGCATAAAAACACATTCAGAGGTGCAGGAAAACACAATTACGCCAAACTCACATCAGTCACCACCTGTGACTGTCCCTAGGCCAACTGGCCTTGTTGGGGCTAGGACGCCCTGTGTCCCAATGTCGGGGCCTACACGTAGCAGCTGCCCACTAAGTGCTGGGCAGCTGGAGCAACAATGGTGGGGCCACGTGGGAGTCCCACAGGCTCTGCAGAAATGGCTGTCCCCTTTTGGAGAGTCGCTAGGCTCTAAACAAAAATGTGGGCTGTGAGCCTCTCTGGGCTCTGGACAAACGAAATATGCCCAGAGCGTCTTGTGGGCTCTTAAGCACTGTACCCCCACTGGGGGAGCGGCCCGCTGTCAGCCGAGGCCGCTCTACCTCCAGGAATGCCCCCAAAGATGTGGTGATAGGAGCTTGTCGGGCTCTAAATACAAAATGTGCCCTGAGCCTCTCGGGGCTCTCAGAACCAATGGCGCCTTCTACGCTGGAGTCCCCCTCCTGGGGACTCAACCAGACAATGGTGCGCTTTGAGCCTTTCAGGGGTGGAGTCTCCCACTGGGGACTCTAACAATCGCCAAATGCCCCCAGGAACCCCCTCAGGGACTCAGAAGAAAAGGGGGAGCACAGAGGAACGACCCGCGGGGACGCCTGCCCTCACCGGCTGGGTAGGAGGCGGCGTCTCCTCTCCAGTGGCCTCTCCTCTCGCGGCTCTCCTCTCCTGGCTGCTGGGCTGCGGCCAGACTCTTCCCTCTTCTTGCAGGTGGCCGGAGCTCTCCCTCGTGAGAGCCTCGCCGGCACGATGCAGCCGGTTCCTCCTTCTTGGGCAGCGGGGGCAGGACTTCCGGTCCTTCTCCCGGGGCCGCGCAGCGATTGGCCGGCCTGTTAGCTGCTTCCGGGTCGTCGCGAGCAGCGCGGCGGCCTGTCCAGGTACTGTAGGCGGTGCTAAATTAACTGAGGTTCAGGCTCCCTCGCAAATTTAAATATAACGCGAGGTAGGCACTTGCTAACACAATGAGCGCTCCCAGGCGCTAAAGGCAGATAAAGCGTTCCCCCGCGCTATAAGAAAAATAAAGCGCTATGAAGTGCCAGGGATCAAATAATAGTTCTCCCAGGCAATATAAGTAAAAGACAGCCCTCCCAGGTGCTAGGGGTAAGAATAAAGCGCTCCTAGCGCTATGGGCAAAAAGTAAAGCTCCAGCAAAGGTCTGGAGGCAGGCAGGGGGGGCAAGGCTGGGCCCAGAGCCAGCTCACTGGGCCTCCAGGCAGGGAGGCAGTCCAAGTGGCGGTCCTCCTGGTGCCCAGCAGCAGCCCCCCTCCAGAAATGGATCCAGGAAGAGAACATTTTCATGGGGTCACAGCCCCTCTTTTATACACCTTTTCCCTTTGTCTTTGCTCAGGGTGAGGGGAAAACCCAGTCGCAGCTGATTTGTGAGTACTCTTGATGTGCTCAGCCCCTAATCTCTATTCACTGGCAGGGCTAGGGTCATCAGTCGCGCCACAGGGGGCGGAGCCAGCATTGTGGGGAAAGCCCAGCCCTATTCAGGACCCAGGTGCACTCCTCCCCAGCCATCAGCATGCTAATCTCCACACTCACCCCCGGGCAGACCCATTCAGACTCCTGGAGCCAGGCTCACCAGCCAGCTCCAGCCAATCACGTGCCAGCACACTCACTGCACACCCATGTCTAGAAGTGGCACTTCCATACTAGACACATACATCATTGCGCAGCATTCAATCACACGAGTCTGCACATCCCAAACTCGAGCCTGCACACCTCACGCATCAGAAACTACCAGGGACACAGGCATCCCCCATGCATTCCTATTGGAGGGCAGGCCAACCTTGCTCCACGCACTCAGAGTGCGCACGCAATTTCCACTGGGACACAGTGAAAGTGCGCAGACCAAAAATCACTGCTACCAATTCACATTCACAAAGCAAAAAGTTTAGGGGTGAACCTGCCAAAAAGGCCCAGGTCCAACAATTTGTAAAGGCCTAGACAAAAGTATCCAGCAGAAACTACTCTCCTTAGGTAATCCTACACTTGAGGAAACTCTACGGGTTGCTAAAAGCATAGAGTTTTCTAAAATGTCTGTTAAAGAACTAGAAGAAAAATTACCTTCAACAACAACTAAGGATGATTGTGTGAATGTTGTGAAGGTTAAAGAGGGTAAAAATAACACGATTGAGGGGCGTGGCCAAGGACGTCAAGATGGCGGTTGCACTTTAGGAGTGCTCCGGACCCCCATCCGTCATCCGCCCTGCATCCGCCAGTAGCACACACCATCGGCTTGCAACTCTGGCACCCCTGGACTTACCTGGCTGAGCTCCATCTCCTGGTGCCCCTGAAGCCCTCGTTGGCAGCCTGCCGCTGCCTCCACTGCCCTCCTTTCTCCCGGCCGCTCGCCTGACAAAATGGTGGCCCTCTGCTGTTAGGCGCGGCAGCCCTGCTCAGCAGCTGAACACATCTGCTCCCCGACTCCCAGGCCAAACATCTTCCTATCATCTGCCGCCTACGAGGCGGGCGGGCAGCGGCGGCGCCTTGCCCTGGCTCCATTGCCTGCGGAGCCTCCTGGGTGCCGCCAGCCCGCCTGATCGGCCTGAGTCCGTGCTGTGCCCCTAGGAGTGACGGAGCTCCAGCAGGCCCGGTGGGCGTGCCGACCTGACTGCGGGCTTCGTTAAACTTTTCGGGGCCGCCTGGGCCCTGCTGGTGGCGGCCCCCCTGACACCCGCCGGCGGATTGCTGAGCGCTCTGCGACCTGGGGTCATAGAAGACCTGCGGCTGAGGTGGGGGCGCGACCGGCGGCTGGAGCCTTCCAGCGCCCCCAGCGGCGCTGCTGTGCTTGTGGAACTGCCCGCGGCGGCCTCATCGGCGTCGCCACAGGGGGGCCCTGGTCGAGAGCCCACACAGGTGAGGAGTGGCCCGGGCAGGTTGGGGGGGCCCTATCCTCCATCGACCCTGCCTGCGAGCTGCCTGGTGGATTGTTAGACTGATGCCCGGGTGCCCTGCGAGCAGTGCTCACCCCCCTTTGCCCAACTGTGGACTGGCCCCCCCCACTTGGTCCGTGCCTGGCCCCTTGCCCTGCTTTCCTGCAACCCCTGAAGACATCGGGTGGCCTGGGACCCTGCCCTAGGTGGACGCCTTCCTCCTGCCCCCAACCTGTGTTCCCGGTGGTCTACACTACGTGGCCATGCTGGCTACCCAGTAGCCGGGGCTTCCTGGGGCCTGTCGGTGACGCTGGTGTTCGTGGAGTGTCCTGTCCCGCCGTCCCTCGCTGTGGTGGCATCGCATTGGACATCTGCCTGCCATCTCTGCCCCCAACGGACCTTGGAGCATGAAGACGCCTCACTGGTCCCTTGCTGCCCCCTGTTGCCTCCATAGACTGGGCCAGGACCTGCATCGGTGCGGAGGCCTGTGGCGGGGGAGGGGCCCAGTGGCGTATTGCGGTGGCCCTGACCAGCTCCATTGGCCTCTGACTGACTCTGCCGCCGCATGCCATGGAGCGGTATGACCCGCCTGGCGATTGCCCACTTGCCCTGCCCTCCCTCCCTCGTTCCCTGGAACCCCGGTCCACTGTCTTGTGTAGCTGGGGAGGCCGGTGGGCCGCGATCGGCAGGGAGAATGCTGTGATGAGGTCGGGACCTATGGATCGGACTCCCTGAAGGATTGAGAGACCTACCCCTGGTGTGCGCTGTAGCTGTGGGTTTCCCACGAATCCACACCTGGCTCCTGTCGATCATGGGCAGAGGGAGGAACACACAGACCCCAATCCCCCCATCTCAGAAGCGTATGGATCAGTTTACCACGCTGGACCGCACAGTCGGCGCTGACCCCCCGGCCCCGTCCGGGGCTGAGGGAGGGGATTTGTCCATCATCCTCAACACGATCAGCGCTTCCCAGGCGTCTGTTGAGAGCAGGATTGGGGAAGTGAGGGTGGATGTGGCCCTTATCTGCCAGGACCTCTGGAACGCCACGGCACGCATCACCGAGGCCGAATCCCGCATCTCCGCGATGGAGGACGGCCTGGCTACCTTGAAGACCCTGGTGGCCAAGTTGCAGACGATGATGTCGGACCTCCACCTCAGGGCTGAGGATGCCAAAAACCCGGCCCGTAGGAACAACCTGCGCCTCCTGGGATTTCCGGAGGGGGTGGAGAAGGGTCCGGTTGCCGTCTTCCTGGAAACTTGGTTTCGCTCCTGGATGCCTGCAGAGAAACTCTCCCCCTGGTTTGCGATAGAACAGGCACACCGCTCCCTGGCGCCTAGGCACACCCCTGGAGCCCCGGCTCGCCCCTTCATCCTTCGCATCTTCAACTTCCGGGACCGTGATGCCATCTTGGTGGCCGCCCGGGAGCAAGGTCCACTGCTCTTCCAGGGCTCTAAAATCATGATTTTCCTAAACTAGTCCCGAGAGGTCCAGGCCCAGCGTAGATCCTATGAGGACGTCAAGCAAAAACTCAGAGCGCTGGGGCTGCAATATGGACTCCTTTTTCCGGCCCGTCTCAAAGTCCTCTTTCAAGGCAAGTCCTTCTTCTTTGACACCCCACAGGCTGCCTGGACCTGGCTCACGGAGGAGCGCCCCCTGCTGCCCAGAAGGGTCCCATCCCCTGTTCGAGGGACCGCGTCCCGTCCTCCTCATGAGCCGCCCAAGCCACAGCGGCGCCGAACTGGATCCCGTAGACAGGCGCACCGGCGCTAGGGGGCCTCGCGCTCGCCTGGGGGGGCACCCAACGATCTTCATCCCCGGCCCCGGCTCGGGGCGCCCCCCCCCCCTCTGCTGCCTCACCTTCCTTGGTCATCATCGATCAGCCCCCGGAGTCCAGTGGGCACCTCCGCAAGACAAGGTCAGACTCAGACTTATCCGGGAGTCCTGTCATCCGCGACACTCCAGGCGTAGCGGAGGCCTGACCTGGCGTTCCTTGTCACCAATCATCTTGCTCCAGCTGCTTGGTCCGGCTCTGCTAGGCTTGCCCGTCGTGGCCGCTAAGCCTTGCATGAAGCCCGCGGACCTGGGCGCCTGTGCAGGCCTCTGGAGGGAGCGCTTTCCGAATCACCTATGCCCTGGGCCCTCTCCTGAATCTTGACTTGCCATCCCGGTTTCGTGCTATGTTCTCCTTCTTGTTCCTCATGTGATTGTTGCTATTGTATTGCAATGCATTTACCTTTGCTGATGCTATGTTTTCCATGCTGCTGGCTTTCATCCGCCAAATGGAGGGGGGTCGTCCTTTGCCTACTCTTGGCTTTTGCGACTGTCCCGCCTAACTGTTTTAGTTTAGGACCTTCCCCCCTGCGGGGAATTTTCTTAAGTGGGTGATCTTTCAGTTTCTTCAGGGCGACAGATGCTTCCCGTTTTGAAGTGTAGGGTGGGGGGAGTTGGGGGGTACTTGGGTGGGGGGAGTCTGTTGACTCCCACAGGTTTGTTGTTTTTAGCCGACTACGGGCCGCTCTTCGACTTAACTAAGTTCTGCCGCTCCTCGGCTTTTGTCAGTACCGCCCGCGGGCGGAAAGTTGCAGCTCCTTCTTCTCACGACACGTCACGTTGGATAGATCCACTCCTGACACTTACTCCCTACCATCTCACGCTCCTACCGTCCTGGGCTCATATAGGTTGCCATAGGGGGTGTCTGTGGGCGGTCACCCCCTCCTCTTACTTACTGCCCAAGCCTTTGAGGGCCCTGCCTTGCCGCCGTGCCCCCCCACCTCCCCCCCGCTTTGGTGCAGCATGATGGGCTCTCCTTCCCTGGGTGTCCACCCCGGGACCACATCCTGCCCCACATACCTCCCTCCCCTTATGGCGTACACACTGACTAAAAAACCCCTACACGTTCTTTCCTGGAACGTAAATGGCCTCCTTGACCGCTTTAAGCGCACAGATATTCTCCGAGCGGCTCATCACCACGCTGCGGACGTTCTCCTTCTCCAGGAGACCCACTTGCTGGGCATGCAATGCAACTTCCTGGCCCGATACGGCTTCGCGATGGTGTGGCATTCGGGGTTTCAGCGTGAATCCCGAGGGGTGGCGATTCTGCTCCGGAGGGGGCTCCCCTTCTCCCTGGTTAAGGTACTCACGGACCCGCAAGGACGCTACGTGGCGTTGTCTGGCATGGTAGAGGGAAGCCCCCTAAATGTCTTGAACCTCTATGTTCCGCCTGCCCTCCTGTCCCCGACCCTTCGGCGCCTTACACAGATTATCTCCTCCCTCCCTTATGGACTCACAGTGGTGGGGGGAGACTTCAATGCTGTCCTGCAGCCTCGCTGGGACGTGACTGGGACCCCGTCCGTGACCTGAACCTCCTCTGCAGCGGCCTTAAAGAACTGGGTTTCTGCTATGGGGCTCTGTGATGTATGGCGCGTCTGGCACCCCTGCGCGTCGCAATACACCCACACATCGGCTTCTCACCGCACCCACTACCGCATTGACCTATTGCTCCTCCCAGCTACCGACTGCCATCTGGTCTCCGGTGCGACTATCCTGCCCAGGGGACTCTCCAATCACTCCCCCATCTCCCTCCGCCTCGGCTTCGCCCCAACGGGCCCCCGACCGATCTGGCGTTTCAACGCATGGTTCCTGCAGGACCCCACCCTCGTGGACACGCTGGAGCAGGAGATCACCCAATACTTCACCACCAATGAAGGCTCGGTCTCTTTGACTAGCAACCTGTGAGAGGCCGGCAAAGCTGTGATTCGCGGGGTGGCCAGGGGCCTCGTCTATGCCAAGCGGGCAGACCGACTGGCCCGACTTGTGGAGTTGGAGTCCCGAGCTGCCCAACTTAAGGCGGAGCTAGCTCTTGCTGGCCGAGAGGACCGACTCGGCAACTGGTGCTGATTCGAGATGAGATCCGTCTAATCTCACTGGACTCGGCCCAAATGTTGTGGCGCTCATCAGTGGCGCGTGTGTACGGATGAGGCTACAAGAATGGCAAGCTTCTTCACAACCTGGTCTCCTACCCCAAAATCCATCGAATCATTCTGGAAATACACAACGTGAATGTCACCCCCCAGGTGACCTCTGCAGCCATAGCCAACACCTTTGCTGCATCTATGCTTGCCTCTATGCGAGGCGCCTGGCTGACGAATCCCTAGCTGCCCTCTTGGGTGGTGCTGATGTTTGTCTCTCTTCTCTCGCTCCTGACGCCGCAGAGGCCCTGGAGAAGCCCTTTACCCTTGACGAAGTCCGGTGGGCTATTCCCCTTCTCCATTCCGGTAAAACACCTGGCCCGGATGGGTTCCCACAGGAATACTACGCCACCTTCCGGGACATCCTAGCTCCCCAATTGCTGAGCCTGTTTCGACAGGTGGCGGACACTGGCTCATTTCCCCCCGAATCGGATTTGGCCACGATCGTGGTCATCCCCAAGACCCAACCGCCTTCCACGGATTGTGTGGACATTCGTCCCATTTCCCTGATCAATACTGAACTTACACTTTTCGCCACGATGTTGGCCCAGAGGCTCAAACCCCATTTACAAGATCTGGTCCTCCTGGACCAATGCAGCTTTATGCCGGCCAGAGGCACACGCCACAGTATCCACCGCCTTCACCTCGCCTTGGCCCACCGTGCCCGTCTAACCCCATACTTGGCCCTGCTCTTCCTCGATTTCGAGAAGGCCTTTGACACGGTGGGATGGGCATACTTGCAGGACGTGCTGGAGTCGCTGGGCTTCGGACCGATGTTTCGCCGGTACGTTGGGGTCCTCTACACCAACCCAAGGGCCCGGGTGCTGGTCCACGGGGCGCTCTCGGAGGCATTCCGGGTCTGTAGAGGTACACACCAGGGGTGTCCCCTCTCCCCACTCCTATTCACGTTAGCAATGGAGCCATTGGCGACGCTCATCCGGCATGACCCCCTCGTCCGAGGCTGGGCCTGGAACGCGAGTCACGTAGACAAAATAGCCCTTTATGCTGACGATGTGCTCCTCTACCTCGCGGACTCGGCGATCTCAGGCCCCAAATGCCTGCACATCCTCATGGAATTCGAGAGAGTCTCCGGCCTTCGCCTTAACGCGGCCAAGTCCACCCTGCTCCTGTTGCATCCAACCCGAGACTGCTATGACTGGCAGTCGACGATCCCCCTCAGGCATAATTCGGTGAAGTACCTGGGGATATGGGTGGCTCTTCTGTCAGAGCTGGAATGAGCACTGAACATTACCCCCCTGGTGACTCGAATGAAATTGGATCTCACAAAATGGCAAACCTTTCCCCTCAATCCCCTGGGGCGCAGCGCGTTATTTAAGATGATGGTCCTCCCCCGATTCCTGTACGTCATGCAAAACGTCTCCAACACCCTCTCCTGCTCCTGGTTCTGCGAATTAGACGGGGCCCTATCTGGATTCCTCTGGGGCGGTGGGCAGCCACGGGTCTCCCTTTCACACAGTCGTATTCCCTCCTTCGACAGTGGCTTGGGAATGACTTATCTGTACCTCTACTACCTCGCCACCAAATTGATAGTTATACACGACTGGTACGCGGGCGGCTGGTCCGACCCGGCGTACCACGTGGAGCTGGAGGATGTGGATTTCTCTTGGATCCAGGCATTCCTCTACGGTAGCCCGGTGCCACAAACAATGGCGCCTATCACTAGAGCAGTCCTCCTGGCTTGGCGTGCCGCCCTGCGTCACACGGGGTGGGACCGTAAACTCACTCGTCAGACGCCACTCTGGCACGGTACTTGGCTCCGAGAGGTGTCGTCCTTGACCGAGTATCGCCGTTGGGACCTCATTGGGGTGTCCGTCCATGGAGACGTCTGGGTGGGAGACCATATCTGTGCCTTTGCCGACCTGCAACAGAACCATGCCCTCCCCACGCCCAACACTACCGATACTTGCAGCTGCACCACGCCCTCCATGCGCACCTCCCCTCACCGACCACCCTCCCTGAATTTAACCCGCTGGAGGCATAGCTGATGATGGGAATCTAGGTCGGGGAGGAGTTTCCCGTATCTACAGCTCCCTTGTGAATAACGACCCTGCGTCCCTGGACCAACTCTGCACTCGGTGGGAGGGATGGGTGGGCCCCTTGGAGGAGGCAGACTGTAGAGATGCTTTAATGGCTCCACGCACTCTGGCCACATCCTCTAAACTGCACCTAATCCAGACATATTTCCTACACGCAGCTTACCTCACCCCGGAGCGCCTCTTTGGTGCCCACCTCTGCCCTACCCTTAACTGCCCGAGATGTGGCTTCTCCCCTGCTGACTTCTACCATATGGTATGGCTGTGCCCGGTGGTGGAAATGTTCTGGAAGAGGGTGGAACGGGAACTCACACATGCCCTGGGCTGGGAGGTACCCCATGACCCGACGCGACTACTGCTCAGAATCTTTGACGGCCCAGATGGGACGAGAATGGACAAACGGCTACTGGGAACGGCGGTGGCTGTGGCCAAACGAGACATAGCATGCCATTGGTCCCAGCCCATTGCTCTCATAGTGGGTGGGTGGAAGAGGGGGGTGGGCTGGTGTGGCTCCCAGGAGGAGGCCTTGTTCGAATCCAGAGGCTGCCCAGAGCTGTTCCTCAAAATATGGGGAAAATGGGTCAACAAGACTCTTCCATAGGCCCGGGTGTAACAAACGCCCTAGGGTGTACTATTACTGACGCTCAGGATGAATTATTGGACTGGAGTGGACTGTTCCCATCTGTGTGTGTCGAAGCTTATGTACCACTGTCTTTACTGTGCTGTGAGCTGCTCTTAATGAATTTCTTTCTTTTTTTCCAAGTCAATAAAATTGATTATCAAAAAAAAAAAAATAACATGATTACTCGTGCAGAGAATACATTTTTCAAGCAAACTAATATATGTTTTAAGTGTGGTAATTATCCACATTTTAGATCGGTACGTCCGTGTCCTGCGAAAAATGTCACTTGCAGAGTGTGTGGGAAATTAGGGCACTTTGCTAAGGTGTGTCAGAATGTGAAGAGTAATATAACGCATTTACAAGACAGCAAACAAACTGGTACTTTGTCTTCTGATGCTAATGTGTGTGTGTCTGAGTGTAAGTAGGATGATTTTAGTATTATTCAAGAAGATTTAAGAGACATGGTGGTCGTTGTTGGAGATTTGTGCAGTAGTTCTGAACCATCTACTGAATGTGTTGATCCATACACTGATATTGGAATCAGTGATAAAATTGTATGTTTCTTAGTTGACTCTGGAGCGAGGATAACTATGTTAACCCATTAACTTTTTAATGAAGTTTGGGGAGATCGTGAATTACAACCACCAGATAGATCCCCCGTATCATATGTAGGGAGGAAAATTGAGCTTGCAGGATATTTTGAAAACACACTTGAGTTTAGAGAGAGAAAGATTTTTGGTAAAATCTATGTGTCCATCAAAGGGTTAAATATTCTAGGATGGTTTCACCAAAGTTTGTTTAAGTTTGGTGCTTAGACCAGGCACTAAAGATCCTGTTTTGGTTGTGCAAACAGATGATTTTGTGGACAAATTAGTGGAATGTTTTTCGTCTGTTTTTGGTGATTTGGTGATGAACTTGGAGAAGTTAAAGGATTTAATTATACCATCAGAGTTAAAGACGACGCTATACCAGTCAAACACAGATTGAGAAACGTACTATTTAGTGTTAGGAACCAGCTTGAACAAGAACTTAATAGTCTTTGCAAGAAAGGGATAATCGAACCAATTGAATCTTCCCTTTGGCTTTCTCCTTTGGTCGTCGCCATGAAATAAAATGGTGATCTTCGTGTCGGCATCGATTTATGCTGTCTAAATAAGAATATTTGGGTAGATTTGCACCCTCTCCCAAAAATACCTGATATGTTGTCTCTGATAAATGGTTCTAAATGGTTTAGCAAGCTGTATTTCGCTTCGGCTTATCATCAGGTCGTTTTAGATCCATCATCCAGCATCTCACTGCTTTTTATCTTCAATTGGTTCTTTTCAGTACTGTCGCATGCCATTTGGATTGGCCTCTGCGGCAGCAGTCTTTCAGAGAATCATGTCAAATCTTTTGAAAAACATAAAAGGTGTGGTTGTTTTTCAGGATGATGTGTGAGGCCATGGTCCTTCATGTGAAGTAGATGATAACACTATGTTTAGAGTACTGGAAGCTTTGCCAGATGGTGGAGTTGTTTTGAAGAAAGAAAAATGTGTGTTCAGAACTCAGAAAGTATAATACCTGGGTCATGTCTTGTCAGAACAAGGTGTAGAACCAAGATCAGGATTAGTTAAGGCAATAATAGATAGTTCTCCTCCCAAAGATAAGGTTAGTCTGAAGTCTTTCATTGGTTTGTGTGATATTTAATCACGGTTCATACCAGATTATACGTCTAGAGTTCAACCTCTATCAAACATGCTCAAGAGAGATGTTCCTTTTGTTTGGGATGTACACTGTGATTCAGTTTTTACATGGATTAAGCAGCAGCTAATAAGCACAAAAGTACTCAAGCCTTTTGGTCCCAATGCTATGTGTACAATTACAGTGGATGCCAGCGGGTTAGGATTGGGAGCTGTTCTCACTCAGAATGTCAATGGTTTAGAACAGACTTTAGGTTATGCCTCCAGGGTTCTGCTTGGATCAGAATTAAATTTCGCAGTGATTGAAAGAGAACTGTTGGTATGCTGGTGGGCCATAAGAAAATTCAGTCCTTACATTTGGGGTAAACATTTCCAGTTAAGAACTGATTATAGCCCATTAGTTTCAATTCTTAAAGGAGATAATTTGAAAGAACATACCCCAAGAATTGCTCGTCTTTCTACTAAGTTATTACAGTATGACTTTGAAATAACATATATTCCAGGAAACAAAAATGTTAGGGCAGATTATTTCTCTAGACATCCTGTGGAGTCTGATTGCGAGAATCATGGTGAAGAAGATTATGATGAAGAAGATTGTTTTGTTGCTTCTCTCGGTTTGGATGATATGTGTTCTATTAGTGAAGCTGAGTGGAGAGAACAACTTTCAAAGGATGTTCTTATTGGTGAGGTCATGAAATGTGTGAGGAATGGTTGGCCAAGAGAGAAAAATGTTCTTTTTTCTTTACAGGCTTTTGTGGAAGTAGGTCATGAACTTTCTGTTGAGGGAGGACTCTTAGTACATGGTGACAGACTAATTCCTCCGAATGTGCTTAGAGTCAGAATTGTGAAAGGAGCACACAAAGGTCATTTGGGTAAAACACCTACTAAGAGAAGGGTTCGTGAACATTTCTGGTGGCCACAAATGGATAAAGATATTGATATGGTTGTAGAGGAATGTGTCGTTTGTTCGAGTGCTGAGAAGATTTTTAAAATACTTTAACCTCCTCTTCAACCTACTGTTCTTCCTGACAGACCCTGGGAGAAAATTGGGATTGATTTAGTTGGACCATTTTATATGCTTCCTTCCACCTCTAGGTTTGCTATAGTCGCCATTGATTATTATTCTAAATGGCCTAAGGTACGTTTCATAAGTGAGCCTAATTCGAAAAATGTCATTGATTTTTTGAAAGATCTATTTTTACGTGAAGGTTTTCCTTCCACTATTGTGAGTGATAATGGGGTGCAATTCGTCAGTCAGGAATTTAATTCATTTTTATGCCAAAGTAGTATTAGTTACTCCAAAAGTGCCCTTTATCACCCACAAACTAACGGTTTAGTGGAGTGCATGAATAGAGTTTTAAACAACTGTGTGCAATGGGCTATTTCTAAGAAGTGTAATGTGCAAAATGCGATTAGATCCATGTTATGGTTCTATCGTACCACTCCCCATTCCTCCACGAAAGTGTCTCCATATGAACTTCTGCGTGGAAGGAAGCCTTGTTCAAAGATTTGTCCTAGATGGATGTCACAATGGGTGAAATTAAATTCTTTGGGAAATGTGGATGAGATAGTGAGAAATAATGTGACACAGGCTCAAACTATACAAAAATTGAATTTAGATTCAAGAAAAAGAGCCATTACTCAGGGATTTGCTGTTGTTGACAAAGTTTGCATTAAAATACCTGTTCATAGAAGCAAACAAAGTTTTAAATTCTCTGAACCTTTCACTATAGACAAAGTTTGTGGAAATGCGGTAAGAGTTAATTTGAAGAACTGGTGGAATGTTGCCAGAGTAGTTAAAGTCTTACTTCTACTTCTGATGTTGTTTGTGGAAAAGATTCTTCTTGTTCTTCTGATGTTTGTGAAGGAAATGATTCATCAAATTCTTTTCCTTCTTATGAGGGTTTACGCAGGAGTAGTCATCAACGTAGTATACCTGTAAGGTATCGTTAATATATCTTTTTTCATATTTTGTTACATTTTTATGTCACTTTTCAAAATTTAGAATCTATCTTTATTGTCTTAATGACTTGCTTTTTCTCTTGTTTTTCTTTTTGGTTCATCTTGTTTTTATTTATTTATTTTGCTTTTATTTTATTGTAGAGAAGATGATAAAGTAATGTTCTAGTCTTTTATGGAATGTTTGGTTCATGGTGTTCTTACTTTCTGTTCTAAAAATAACCTAGTTTGAAATGTGAGAGTCAGTTAGCAAGCTGCTGGAGTTACCAGTGTTGTGCACTCAATTACTACAAAGTGCCTATAACATAACATGTGCATTCAATGTAGAAACTAGAGACTCATAACATGTACATATTGATGTTTAGCAAAACCATGAAGAAATGAAGTTCTCAACTATATTTACACTCATGTTTCAAGTCATATTGCATCTTTTGAAAGTGCATTGCCATATGTAACCATGAATGCATTTATTTTTGTTGCATTAATTTTGAAGTTATATGTACACATCTATTCGTGTAGCCAAAGTACACCTTGTGATGTTTAACCAAAGCTAATTCAACTAAGGCTGTATTGCAAAATGTATTTTTGTTGTTTGCCTTGTATGCTATCTCCTCTACAGGTGCGGTTTCAAGGCTTCGTTAGCTAGAGAAAGGGGTATTGTATATTAGTGAAAGGGAGGCCTGAGAGAGAAAATCTTGGCAGATATGTGTAGAGCTAACGAGCGGAAGATGTTTCCTATTCTTTCTGTATCAGGAACAGGGGGATACTCAAGGTTGTTGTGAGTATCCAGGTTTCAAGGGATGAAAAAATCTGAAGATGTTGCCATTGCACAATGTGAGGTTGAACATCATTGCTCCCCAGAGGGGTGGTGTGAGGTTAGGGGGAATGATGAAGCATCTGTGTGTTTTAATGAATGTATGCACTGTTAGAGTTTAGATCAGATCCCATTGGACCTTGAGAGGTACAGACCTCCCTGCTTGCCCTATTCTTTTTATTTTATCTTTTATTTTTCTATTTTTCAAAAGTAACATATAACTGCAGATCAGTTAAGGATACAATTAATGAATAGTGTTTCTGCTTGCCATATTCTTGTGAGTCTGCAGCTATATACTAGACACTTGTTCCCTTTAGAAGATTTCTACTGAAATCTCCACTATGCTGGCCGCTTCCTGCATTTCTAAACTCCCAGCTGACATTTCCCTTAGGACCTTTTTTATAGATAGATTCGAGGCTAAAGTTAAATTACTTTAGAAACTATTCATGTTTAGAAGGAATACCAAGTCATATTCTTCTGTATCTGGATTATTCTAACGGTAGTCTTTATTAGCCTTTTATTGTCAAGCCAGAATCAATATCAGCACATTACCATAATTGTTGTAATTCTTCATGCTCATAATACGTTCATATTTGGCCTATTCGCTGGATTGATTATTCCTGGTCCGTGCTGTGTGACTAAATGGGTTACACAAACTCTAAATTGTTTATTTGAATGCGCAGACTGCCATTTGCCTCTCAGTTATCCAGAGAGATCTATCAGGTAACAGTTGGTAACTGCTTTCCATGCGCTCCCACCTACATACCGCTTATTATTTCTCAGATTAAGAAGGATCATCTGATTGGATGTTCTTATATCATATCTTACAACTTCTAACTGGAAAAACTCCCCAACAATCTTTGTCTAGTACAGAACCATCTTGCATTTCACAGGTATCTTAAGCACACCTGTTCACTTTTAACAACTACAATATGATTTTGATGTTGAGGCCAAGACATCACTTGGTACCTGTACTCCACAAATATTTCAATTTATCAACCTGTTTCTTAGCTCTGTTGGTGATCTTCTGGTTTATGAATTAGAATTCCAATAATAAGGATGACGTTGGTGAAGTGGCTATCAACAATGGAATTGCCACTGCCAGGAGAGTTGTCGTTGGTGCTGTAAGCACCAGGGTCGACTATGTCTGACCAGATGCAGCTGAAGAGGAGGAAGTTGTTGAAAGGGCTGGGCTAATGGTGGTGGAGTCAAAAAATTCTACAATGATCTGGGAGCAAAAGGCCTGTTGGTCATTGATGAGCAGCCTTATGATGACATTGGCGGTGTTTTCTCCATCAAGAATGTCATCGAGGTCTGAGAGAAGAAACTGGTCATCAACAGTTATTTGGACAATAGTTCTGCCGAATTGTCGTAAGGATCAGAAGATGACCTGTAAGGTTTTTAATACTTCCTGCTTACTTTAGGAAGCAGGTTCATGGAGGACAAAGGCTTATCCTCTCAGATAACCACTTTTTGAAGCAGTTTACTTCAAGACTTTTCCAATTTGTAAGCCTTTTTGGAGGATGAAGTGTGAGCACTCCTTACAGAATTATCACCTCGTGAAGGGGTATATTTAAAAGATGATTTCTCAAGAAAATGAAGCAGAAATACTCCCTCCACCCTTTAAGGTCATGGAGAACAACTTCTTGCAAATCTTACAATCTCTGCCCTTGTAGTTAGGGCAAAGGCATTGTTAGGTTTGTCATATTTGGTGTGGGATTCCCTACCCTAATGTTCTGAATTCATTTTTGTTGGCATTACGACTCTCTGCACATTACTGCTGCTAACCAGCCATAAAGTGCTTGCACACGCTCACTTAAACAAGGAAAAATTGGTATACATCTTTAGATTGAGTCTGCATGACATGCAGTTTTTATACTATAAATGTATTACTGATGAATTCAACCAAATAAAATGATATGTTGTGATGATTATCATTGTAAGAACCTTGTTTTGCAGCCTGGTTGTAATTTTATTTACTTTGTGACTATGCAATCGTTTTATGTTATGATCTCAGATTTGGGACCAAAATCAATAAAACATTATTCATTCATTTTGCATACACCTAATTGGCATATTTAATTTACTTATAAATTCCTTGTAAATGGTATTACATGTACCTAGGGCCTCTGAGTTAAATGCGACTAGTGGACAGCAGTACCCATTGTGCCACTCACTAAAGTAGAACTGCAAAACATGCCTCAGGCCGTAGTGTAGTTTTAAACTGTTATTTAGACCTGGCAAAATGAACCTCTTGCCAAACCTGATCTTTTTATTACTTACAAGTCACCCTTAAGGTAGTCCCTAGAGGCTCATAGGGCAAGGTGCATGGTATTTAAAAATTAGGACGTGTACTTATGTATTACATATGCCCACAGTGAAACACCCCAAAGCCTTTTCACTATAGGAAGGCTATCTCTCCTCTAAACCAACGGTTACTTTATTACAGGTAATAAGTGATATTTTTCAGTTAGGGTTCAAAGAGAAGTGTTATCCCGGTGCACTCATTTTTTTGAAATCTTTGACACAGTTTAAACTCTTAAGGCGGTGCTCAAGTCGTCGCACGTAGTCTGAACGTGCCTTTCAAATGTTAACGAATATTGAGGGTAGAACCCACTATCCTCAAGGCTGAGCACTCTTTTTACGAAGAAAACAAGTTTCTACTCCAAGTTTTTCTTTTTCAAGTTCATCAATTTTATTTGCATAGTTCAAATCGTAGTTGTTGAACCGTTGTATATTTGTAAGCAAAAATTCATAGCGAACACCAAATTTCTCAGTTAAAATTCATGGTTATCGAGAGTATCCAGCAACGCCCAGACATGGATCCTGTGAAACAGAGACTAAGGGCGGAATTTTACTGGATAATTCAACTCAGCCCTTCGGGCTAAATGACCGGATTGAACATGCATGTTTTCTATGATTTGGAACTTTAGCATTGACTTTTGACATTTTCTGATCCCCGTACAGTCTTTCAGTATTTCGATGGTTGAATTGTCTGTTGATCTTAGCAAGCATTTCAGTTTTTGTTCAGCATAACACAATGTGATAAAGTTTTGAGATTCAAATTCTGAACTTTCTTTTAACTTATGGCCCGAAAAACGGAAAAGGTTTCTCACATGATCGGAGTCACTGGGCCGTCATTGGCCGCGGGCCCAATCAGGTGATTTAAATCTCGTGACCTACACTTCCGTTCACACACGCGGAATTTGAATCCCAACCGTGAAGACGCTGCTGCGTCCCGTTACTCGTAAGTGATAAAGTGTTTGATTTAGAGTTTTTAAATGCATTTCTTGAGTTTTAGTTGGTAGAGTTAAATATAGCCGCTAGTCAACTCTAAATGTTCGTGATTCATGGTTTAATTTTCATGGAGTCATCACTTGATGAGTGTTCGATATCATGTTGTGACAAAGTGTCATGTTTAATGTCATAGCATATTATAAGAGTGACTAATTTGGTCCTGTTTGCGCTTAATTTTCAGACCCCTGACGAAGGGTCATGTTGTTGTGGACCCGAAATGCATTCGGTGAATGGAAACTTCCTAGAGAATCAGTTTATGACGACATAAGCATGGAATTATGTTCGCTATGAATTTTTGCTTACAAATATACAACGTTTCAACAACTACGATTTGAACTATGCAAATAAAATTGATGAACTTGAAAAAGAAAAACTTGGAGTAGAAACTTGCTTTCTTCGTAAAAAGAGTGCTCAGCCTTGAGGATAGTGGGTTCTACCCTCAATATTCGTTGACATTTTTCAGTTTAGGACCAGATAGAGAAATGCTTTTTTCACTCAGATTATATGTAATTTAAAATCCTCTTTAATGGTAAAGTCGTATTTTAAGCTATTATTCTGAAAATGCCACTTTAGGGAAAGAGCATTTTTCTGCAAAAACCAAATGTGCTTTTCTGCCATTGTCCATGGCCACATGGCGGCGAATGCCTCTTCTGTACTGTTTTGCATACTACTTCCAGCCATTTGCATAAAAAGGCATTGGGTGTGGGACAGGGAGTTCATCTCCTGAGCAGGATGTCCTGGAGGAATGCACTCAGCCTTCTTGTGCTTCAAATCGTAGCATCAGGGCTTGCCCACCCCCTTCTTGACTTCTAAAGGCTGGCTGCCCTGCAACTGACAAATGCAGCTCACACATAGGTCTGCCCAACCTTTGTTTCCCTAGAGAGTTTGGAGTCAAAAGCAGGAAAGTGGGAAGGTTAGACAAAGGGGGTATCTCCCACACACAGCCTGGCACCGGGGATAAAAGTGGCACCTTCAGAAACTCTCATCAGAACACTTCTGGAACTGTGGAAGATTCAGAAGGGCTGCCCTGCTGTCTGAAGAAGGAGCACTGTACCTGCTTGTCTTGAAGCCTGGCTCCCAGAAGTGACTCCAAAGGCCAGTCGGCTGACCTTCTGTTTGAGCTGCAGGGACACCAAGAGTCCAGAGGCCTCCTGTAACTCCCCAGCTGACCAGTGCAAACTGGACCTGCTGGAGTCCTGCTGCTAGCCTCTATTCGAGGGAGTCTTGATCCCCAAGAGGTGACCCCCAGGTTCTGGACTGTTGGCTGGCATCAGAGTCCTCCTGAACTCAAGATAAAAATACCGAAGTTTTGGGCTTCTTACAACAGCAAAGCAACCTCTTTGTAACAGATCAACAACTATCTGCGATGCCTGGCAATGGGAACCTCTTTCGACAACTCCACTTTCCATCTGCCATGATGGTCCATGTCATCATCAACTGCTCTTGTCAACCAGCAACACGAAGCAACAGCGGCTATTCATGCTACAGCAGTGACAGTCTGCAATGCCCGACCTGCTCCTTGGCCCAACAACTACCTTCTTGCGACTCCCACCAATGTGAAATTCCACCTCCAGCTTCTTGCATGCACTCAAGAAGGTAAACTCTTCACCTAGATGAACCTGGTCCCAGTATATGACACGCACTCCCTTATGTGTCTGGACCAGAGGCGAGGATTATGATTTACTTTCTTCCCTTTTATTGAACAGCAGCTTCATTAGAACTCTTTTTTTAAGAAAAAAAAACAAAGCCCATGAACCCTTGGGAGTAGTGCAACAATAGTCCATCTAATCAGCACATAGCTATCTCTTCAAAGCCCTTTGCCGATTGTCCTTCTTCCTCTTTCTGTGCTGCTCCCGCAGCCAACATTTAAGTGTTAGAGGCCTACGGGCCATATTTCTCTAATTTTTAATTCATTGTATTTCATTATTGCTGATTTTTGCCTTTCAGGGAAAGAACGACAGACAGAACACTTGTCACTCCTAGGCAGTTGCTTAACCCTTTTGGGCCTGGTACCTTATCCGAGGCAGGTCGGGGCTGTGTGGTGCTGTCTTCCAAACGCTAGAGGGCGCCATTATGCCTCCTGTGTAAGACTTCTCTTAGGCTCGAGCACACCAGCCGCGATTGTTCCGATCAGCTTCAAAACCCCGATCAAAGACAACACAACTGGCGGCACCCACCTGCCTCGCCCCACTTCACCAGGGGCCTGATGCCCCCGTGGGATCATTATAACAACTACGAGGCTCCAAAGCTCACCAGACACCCAATACAGGGGTCTCTACTGGAAGTGCCTCATTACATGTAATATTTTTTTTTTTCAAAAAGAATTACCTGGCCACCAGTTTTGAACTGCTAGTTACTCATGCAGATTTGGAAATACAACGCATCATGTCATTGCATTTGACTTTCACAGTTGTATTCATTCAACTTAATTTCAAACATCCTTTCATTTTTTTTTGAAGCATGAAAAGAATACACATTTCATTCATTTATACATTCCTCATGAATAAATGTTAATAAACACATAAAAAACTGGACAATTCAAAAACTTAAACATGACGACAACAAATTCAAATCTAACGATTAATTCAAACAATTACACCAGTCGGTGATTCAAACAATGCCTGTATGCGCTATGACATTGAGTATTGTTCAGTTCATTGAGCGCTTCAAACAGGTATAATGCGGGGACAACTTTCTCTGGAAGTGATTTGCTCTCTGGGTATATTTCATGTAGTGGCACCCTCTCTAGAGCTTCAATTAATGTGGATCCCTCGCAGGCAAAATATTAGCGTGCCGACGCGTTTCCAATCCCCCTGTGCCTCAGGGGATTATCACCAGGGCTTAGACCACGGTGTAATCTTATCTTCTTTGCTGAAATCAACCTGTAATATATGTAATATGCAGGGCTCGAGACGGGGTACCACGCGGGTGTATGGCATCCCCCCACTTTATTTACCGGGAGCTCGATAACTGGAGCAAATGGAGCCACACATTCACTCTTTGGCCGCTCTGGGGCGAGATCGGAGCCCATTCAGAAAGCTGCTCACGCGCTGGCTTCTGTGATGCAATCGCATCTAAGGGGTGAGCGAGGGGAGGCAATGAGTCTGATGGTGCAAGCCACCTTTCGTGACGTCACTTCCTGTAGTGACGTCAGCGTCCCCCCACTTCTTTTTTTAGGACTTGTGCCCTGAATTTGCTCAGTGCAGTGTTGTCGAGTGCTATTGAGCTCTAGTACAATTAAATAATTTAAGGGGACACCGACCCAGGCGCAACTGATAATACCCATTTTACAATCTGCCTGGTATACATAAGGTCATGTGGTGTCCCTAGGGCTTACATATGACTACCCCAGCCCAATCACCCCTGAGATGCAAGAATTTGAATATTCCTATATGGAGGAGGAGCCTGTTATCTACCTCCCAATAGATGATGACTTCTGCAATGAAATGTACTTCTCTATAAAAAGGACAGACTCCGAGGATATGGCACCCTTCGATCAAAAGCTTCTTAACATTGCAGCGAGGTGCCTTCAACCCCTCACCCGAGTCAAGAACCCCAAGGTTCATCCACCCTTTTGCCTACAAGTCAGCAAGAGGAGCCCCAGAAGTCCAATAAAAAGCGTGTCCGTGACCTGGGTGTCGAACCAGATGCCAGTGATAGGCTGAAGCCTGCTTTCTTGGGTCACACCGTCCCAGACCCAGTAGGACCCTCTCCCTCAGACAACACTCTTAGCACAAGAGCATTCTGAGTCTGGCAGCATTGCCTGCCTTCCCTGCTCCACCCAACGGCGATGACTCTCCCACCGGATGGGGATGTAGAGCCAGACATGCCCTGGCGTCTCTCCTCAGATTCTAAATTGCCCGGTGGCAGTAGGAGCACACAGGACCTAAACTCCAATATGCTCAATCCAGAGGACCCTATGCACCCACTCTTGTCAGACTGGGTGTCAGTGGACAAGGTAGCCACATGTGTGATGGGGAGACTCCGCAAATCCCTCGATAAAGAGGTCAGTAACCGCTCCTGCCCATCGCTGGAAGGCAAAGTATCGCTCACTGCTGAAATAGACCCCTGGTTGGCGACATTCCTCGCCCAATACATCTGGGACCCCAAGTAGGACATTGATCGCTCTTGGCAGTCTTGACAAGACAAGCTCCTTAACCTCGCTGGGCCCTTCACAAAAATACTTGATATGGCTGAGGATGTCAAAAACCTCAGGGGTCCTCATTTCCCCAAAATTCCTATTGGGTTGGTCGCAAAGGGCTATCATATTCTTAGGCAGGGCAGGGCTAGTCTGGGAACCAAAAGCCACCCTTGCAACTTTTGTCAAACCAGCGTCCATAGGGTTCACAGTGATCAAGCGCAGCAGGCAAGTCTTACTACTACAAGGAGGCTTAGTGGGGGGTACTCCCTCAAAGAAAATTTGAGAAAAAAATGGTGAAAATGGTGCATTCTCCAACATAGTAAATGAGGACCTTACAGCGCAGCAGGATACGGTAATCTTAATTAGGACTCTTCAATGATTTTCTCACTATTACCCTCCAACACTACCTTCACGTTTCTTCATAACCCCTCTGACATGTATTTGATATCTATTATATCATCTCTCATACAAGTGTAGGGTGTCGGAGCATTTTACATCACAAACACATACAGAGAAAATAATCATATGTGTGTAGTTTAGCGTTACATAAGACAAAGGGGACTACAAGGGGAAGTATTCACGTCATCCATTCTGGTAGGCATTTATAAAGAGTGCTTGGTCTGGGGATGCACAAACTCGGGATTCAGAATGTAGCACATTGGTTATGGTTAGCTTTACAAATAAGAATTTATTTCTATCCAAACAAACCACTTTTTAGCAAATTTAGGATAATGAAAGACTGGTACAAAACACATAACTTTCTAACCTGGAATATGACTGTAACATATTAACTTTACAGTAGCCAAAAATTCTCTGTGTCTAAAGCAGTAACCCAATGAGATATTCACATAAAATACTATTCTGTGATCTACATAGTAAACCCTCATTGCAACAGGCATATTAACAATGTGCGCTACCTAAGATGAGTCAAAACTGCCTCTAGACAAAACTTCGATCTCTCTCCAGTAGGTACATTAATCATCAGCACTTTTATTGTTGACTTAAAACTGTTGGATATAAAACTCTGCAGTGCTTTTAAAAATGATGCCCCCAATAACAGAAGCAGCCCCCCACCATTCCAGCCTCCCGGGGAAACGCCCGATGCATGGAACAGGCCAGTCCAGCCTTGTTCTTAGGGAACTCCAACTGCACACTTTCCACAGAGCAGAGGCAATCCCTGCTCATCAAAATTGACCCACAATTGGGGGATCTTGCCACCTCAAAGGCAGTGCATGTGGCCCAATGAGTACCCTCTGGAGATCCTTTTATAAAAAAAGTGAGCACATTTCCTGGCCACCTTCAACTCTCTTGATAACACCCATTCATCCATTAAAAAGATATTAAAATCCCTGGTTTTTGCTAGGGTTGGTCATGAGTGGGGCTGAAAAAAAATCAAGAGGGGAAAGGATCACTTGTCCTGCGTAACCAGGTTTTTTAATATTTCGTTTAGTATACCGATAAAAAACCCTCATTCACGTACAGAGAATGGTGGGGGCGGTATATCTTGATTCTCCGCCTTACTCTTTTGAAAGTGACAGCATCATCATAGGGTTAGTTCTCATGCTTCCTCCACCCGCAGTTGTACCCCTGGTTAATGCAGAAGTGATCAGTGATATAGGGGTCTCAAAAGATGTTACAAATCTCGTATAGCCAGGTTTGAGTTTTATTGGGTCTCGATTCGAGGTGTGTTAAAATAGTGTTCCGTGTGTGATGAGATTAATTTGGAATCTTCCGCACATATGTGTCCATAAAAAGGTCAACATGTTTCAGCCCTTGTTGTTGCCCCTATGGGTCAGGTGGGCTTTCTTCAGGACCTAAGGTGAAAAAAAGTGAGTGGGAGACTTTATGAGTCTCTGTGTATATATACCGTGAATTTTCAGGGTCTATTGTGGGACACAAGGTATACTAGTCTGTTCCAGAATTAGGTCCAAATGGTACATGGAATAATGAGAAACCAAAAGAAAGAAGAACAAAACAAAAATATGGGGAAATGTGTCAGGTTCTCATATTCCCACAGTAAGCTGTCAATGATGCAGAAAGAAAAGTAACAATAAAATGGCAATTCTTCAAGACTTCAACTAGTTCTCTAGTCAAATTACAAAAGGCAAAAGATCTCTCTATATTCTCTCATACGTTATACCAAATAGGAATGTGATGCATAATGAGTATAGCATGGTAAGTTGTGATCACAATAATGTAGTTTTGTGTTGCAGTGTCCTAGTTATGAAATGTCAGCTTGCAGGTATCTGACGTACAAGTAGTCATTACTGTTCTATTTATGGATCATACGTACAGTAGATCGTCAATGGTAATCGTCATTATTCATTTAGGAAGTGCTCAATATACTGCTGTGCGAAATTACTTCCATATTCCAATATATGGCTAAAGTTATCAGCGTTGTAATCAACATCCAGCTTGATGTCTTTAAAAACTGGTGCCCTGTTTAGCGGGCTACCGCAACTGTGCCTAATTTGCAGTAAAAACACCTACAAACAGAAGTAGAGCAAGACAAGACAACTTATAGAATGAGTGGGAATTTTACTAAGGCTTTCGTTTTAGTTACGGACTTATAAACTTGAGATATGTTCATATGGTAATTGAACAGGAAAGTAATAGGCGTTATCTCCTTATTGAGGTCGGATGAGCTTCTACAGCGTGTGTTTAAAGTGCGTGCATCTTGGCTACGTGGGGGTTACATGGTAGCCTGATCCCGTTGTGTGGGAACACTGTACGGTGGTTTCTCTACTTGTGCCCAAAACTATATAGCATCCACGTGCAGGGTTACAAGTTAACAATTAACCCCTTAAGCGCTGCCGTCGGCCAACGGTCGTCGCGTGCACTACCTTGGTAGTGCAGCACACGTCCGTTGGCCGGTGCGGCCCCACCCGTTATTCGAACGTTCAGCACTGGGCGCTGAACGTTCGACGCTCTAAATGGGTTAAAGCAAATTCTTGTGCCGATAGCCCCAAACCTCTTACTGGTATTTTCGGCGCATACCTTATGTCTTATACTACTGACATCAGTGGGCGGCCAAAGACCAAAGACTCAGTTTCTTGCTGTAAAGTAAATAATACAGGTTGCTGGTTAAATGGACTGGGTAAATACATTACGTTTTTTTCGTCATCCTGGCGTTGATCAGCTCCTACCTCTTGCATAGATGCAGCACTGCTTGTGCTGACTCTTCCTTGGGGGCCCGGTTACGCTTCCCATCCGGGTCACGTATTTTTGAATGTAAAGATAGAACTATAGAAAAGACTATGCGGTCTTTGTTATCTGTAAGGTCTGTGTAGGGTCATGTTTCTAAGAAATCTTTTTAAGGAATGCCTCTGATATTGAAAGGCTGTTTTACTGAAAATTCTTGGATATAGAGTTAGAATTTATAAAAATAGGAAACGCTCCTCCATACTTGGTGCCAATCAAAAAAATGATGTATTGATGACTGCTGACATCTAATTCTAAAAATGGAGGAAAGAGCCTTAAATCAATAGTGGTGTTAGTATATTACTACATAGTTGTTTAATATAGACAAGGCCCTTGCAAAAGCTATGTATGGCATGATTTGAGTATCAGTCGGTAGTTATGTGGTTACAAAAAAATATTTTTTTGTGGTTACAAAAAATTGTTGGGGGCCCTCAGAGAGCATGTATATGGCATGACTCCAGTTTGGGGTAGCAAAGCGGTATCTCTTTTATAAGATCATTTTCTCATTGTTTGGTGTATGGAGATAGATGGAGTGATTGCCTCCTTCAATGTGTGATCATCTTGATGTGGAGCGTGTCCAATGTCTTGCACATCTGGTTCCATTTAATGATTTAAGCTCAGCCATCGAATAATATCATTGAGTCCTTGGATGTTGGTTTTCAGACGATGGACCCATCTCTGTTCTTTTTCAAACAGTACTTGCTCTGCATTGTGGTTCTTTGTCGCGAGGGCTTCCAAAATAAACCAGTTAAAATCATCCACTGTGTGCTTTGCTTCAATGTAATGGTTACTCATTTTGGTTGTGTTCCTCTTGCTTGTGACATTGCTCCTGTGTTCACATATTCTCTGTTTGACCTTGCGGCATGTCATCCCTATATAGCGTAGATGACAAGGACAGGTGATCATGTAAATTTCATGTGTTGTATTGCAATTAGTATGGTATCTGATTGTCCATTTGAAATCAGGGAGTAGTTGGATGTTTTTGGTAACTGTTGTCACCTGGGGGTTGTTCCAAAGTCGTGGAATTTCTTCTCCTCGTATTCTCGGGGGAGGACCGGTGTGTACCAGGATATCTCTGAGATTCCTGGTTCTCTTGTTCGCAAAACGTGGTTTCTACCATTTCAGCAACCCTGAAGTCACAATTCTCCAATTCTTGTTTATTATTTTCTTTACGTTGTTGGAGGCTGTTTTATAGGTGGTTACACAGGTTATTTGTTCATTGTCAGGGACTTTAGGAGGCTCTCCCTAGGTTGGTTTCTTGCCCTCTTTTGGCATCTGTTGATGATTCTTTGAGGGTATTTACGGTACCTCAGCTTGACACAGAGATCTTCTGCTTGTCTTTTGTAATCCTGGGTCTTACTACAATTACGCCGGAGTCGCAGAAACTGGCTGTAGGGAAGATTCTCCCTAAGTGGTCGAGGGTGGAAGCTTTTATAGGAGAATAAACTATTCTGGGATGTTGGTTTGCAGAATGTTCTTGTTTGTAATGTGTCGTTTTCAGTATAGATGGTTATGTCCAGAAAGTCAAGCCTCTTGTTGTTTGCTATATATGTGAATTTCAACCATTCATCCCTGGTGTTCACTCATCTATGGAATTCTTGCAGACTTTCCATATCGCCATCCCAGATCAGGATGATGTCGTCTATGTAGCGCTTCCAGAACAAAATCCTCTGGTGATAGGGATTTGAAAAGTTCGGTATATGTGCCTCCTGGAAGTCGCTAACATAAAGACCTGCCACGCTTGGGGCAAATGTGCTACCCATAGAAGTTCTGTGCCATTGTTGGTATTGGGTGTTGTTATACTCGAAGTAGTTCTCTGTTAGGACTAGCCTACAGCATTCCAAGACAAAGTGTCTTGTAGTTTTGGAATCCCACTGTCTGCTATAGAGCAGTGTTTCAAGAGTATCCAGGGTCTTTTGTTGGGGGAGGCTGGTGTAAAGACTTTCTACGTCTAACCCAACGAGTAGCATTGTCTCCTCTGAGTATCTCTGGTTTTGTAGGAGGTTTGGGGTTGCTCAGCAGCCGCTTTCGGCACCAGGCCTCATTCAGGGGCTGAGCCTCTAAACGTGAACAATGGCAGGACCAAACCAGGTTCAGGGAGTTCTACCCCACCAGAGGATATCTCTGACACAGGGGCTCCAGAGGAGGACACAGAGGTGGCCATTACAAAGGCTCCTCTCACGATGAGTGCAATGTCTTGTTTCCCACATAAGATTAGGGGGCAGGTTGGCAGATTTTGTCCTCAATTGGAGATCTGCAACCTCAGATGCCTGGGTTCGGCAGACTATTCAGGGGTTCAGCTCCCCTGGACAACCCTATCCCCCTCCCCGCTAAGGTTCTCTGACAAGGAGGCCTCAACGTTCATTCAGAGGTGCAGAACCTCATCTCCAAAGGAGCCATAGCCCCTATACACCATCACCCTCAAGGGTTCTTATCAGCAACCTGATCATCGTGGATAAGCTAGACGGAGGTCCATGACCCATCATAAATCTCAAGGAGTTTAACAAGTGACTGTCTTCATCCACTTCAAGAAGGAGGGAATTCATTTCTTCCATGATCTCCTTCTACCCAATGATTGGCTAGTATGCTTACACATCAAGGATGATTCAGATACTCCAGCCACATAGGCACGTCCTGCAGTCCACTGGCGTCAACACACACTCAAAGTTATAATGCTCCCCTTTGAACTATCCTCGGCTCCCTGGTGCTTCACCAACATCCTCAAACCTGCAGTGGAACCTCTCAGAGTGTGAGGTATATATCTCATTGTCTACCTGGGCAATATCTTTCTGATGGATCAATGACCACAGACCCTGACAACCCACCTCCACTTTGCGGTCTCCCTGCTTCAGTCTCTGGGATACCATATCAATGAAAAGAAATCAATCTTATTCCCAACTCAGCCCATTGTTTTTCTGGGCTTTGAAGTAGACCCAGTCTGAGCCACTCTGAGTCTCCCATCTTGAAAGATAGCTAAGATCAGACACAAACTATGATGCACGTTGTCCAGCCCGTCCACTTCTCTGAGACAGATCACAAGGGTGGTAGGTCTCATCTCCTTGTCCATTCAGGCTATTTTTCCCGGCACACTTCACTATCGGGCCTTAGAGCAACTAAAAATATCTCATCTCCGGAAGGGCCTCACATACTCCCAGAGTGTACCTCTGTCAGACGACGCAAAAGTGAAACTCCGTTGGTGGCTAGCCCACATTGAGCTCTGGATGGCTGCTCCATCATCAGGTACCAACTGAACCTCGTAATAGAATCTGATGTCAGCAGCTTTGACTGGGGAGCACACTGTGGAGAACTCTCCACAGGAAGAAAATGGCCTAGAGGTGATGGCCAGTTTGTGTTCAGTGACGTGCTGGGATAAGAAGAGAGTTCAATGTTGCGTCCTCCTTAAAAAAAATGGCAGAAGTAGGATACATCAACCATCTTTAGGACCTAGTTCAGAGCTTCTGGGAATACTGCCTCGAGAATCAAATCTCAGTCATGGCAGAAAACCTTCTGGGCTCAACCACACAGGTGGCGGATTTGCAGTCAAGAAACCTTTGGGATCTCAGCTTATCGATGATTGACCCTTCGGTGTTCAAGGAGATAGCATCCAGGTGGGGCCTATTCTCAGTGGATCTATATGCGTCCTGCTTTGATCACCAATTTTATTTGGAGGCCAGATCCAACGGGTGCTACGACGGATGCATTTCAACAAAACTGGGCAGCAGACATGGGATATACCTTTCCACCATTCCCCATGAAAAAGCGATACAAATCAGGAGACAACAGGCCAATGCACTGGTGGTAATCCCCTCTTTGAGGTCTCAAGTCTCGTATCAAGTTCTGATAGAACTTTCTTGGAATTTTCCAATACATCTACCCAAGTTTCCAGCTCTTCTCAAAGATCTACCAGGGAACCTTTATCATCTGGTTCCAGAAGGTTCAGTGCGGCTTATGGCGTGGAGTATTTTCCAGGGACGATTGATGGTCCCAGGACTTTCGCACCAGGCTGCAGACTTACTCTTGAAGGCATGGGCAAACAGTACAGTCCAGAGATATAGATCAGCTTGAACCAGATGGAATGGTTGCTGTAATCAGATACACATGGATTCCGTGGGGTCTGGATTTGTCTATATCTCGAATTTCTTGTCCGCGAGCTATGGCATATAGATCGCTAAATATCTTGCATTTTACAATCTCAGTAGGACTCCCGATTGAGGGCCACTCCATGGGGAACACCCATTGGTTTTGAAACTGCTTCAAGGCTTCCGATTATAGTTACCTTGAACCAAGATATTTGATTTTAAGGGATGTAAATTCAGCGCTCAATTTATTTCTCTCATTGTCCCAAAACATATATCTGTCTTGGAAGCAACTGTCAGCTGAAACTAACATCTGTCTTATGTTTGATTTCTTGTAGAAGGGTATCAGACGTCGGGCCCTGGACATCACTTGGACAGTGTTTACTCTGGAAGGAGTTACCTTCCACATTTATAGATGTACAAAGACCAACTCTTGTATTGTCTCATATCCAGCCTTTGTGGATTCTCCCAAACTGAGTGTGATGCAGTGTATCAAATCTTAGGAGGCTATGACGGAAAATCTTCATCCCCCAGGCGAACACCAACTGCTCAGTGCTCTAAGAAAACCCCACAAAAGTGTGTATTCTCCCACCATTACCAGGTGGGTATGTTGAACTATGCAAGAAGCCGTTATCGACACAAAGATGTTTGGTGTGCATTCTACCAGTGGGCCAATGGCTTCTAAAGCATTCTCCTTGGTGGCACACTTGGAAGACATTAAGAGCGCTGCAGACTAGTCCTCGGACTCAATGTTTATGCATTTCCATTTCAAGTCAACTCCTAGTGTGGCAGCTTTGGTGGTGGATAAGCTTTGAACGAGCATAATACTCGCCTCAGTTCTTGGCATAGAATATAAAATTTCCTAGCTTTCTCAACCAAAAGTTTCAATTCTATTAAGGACATGGAGGCAAGGATTATCCCTCCTGGGGTTGAGGATCGGAGGTCCCACCCGGTGAAGACAATGATAATCAGGGTTATGCACAGATAGACGAGTTCTAAGCAAGTTATATACCCTTATTATTGAAGAGTTCTTGAATGCCATTTATAAGATTTGTTTGATGAGAAATATTTACTGTCTATTGCTGGATAAAATACTTCCCTAATTGTTAATGACCCCTCTATTGTTTCATAGAAGCAGACTCCATCAAACAAGAATAGATTGCAACTACTCGGCATGATGTCGCAAAAAGAAAGAGGAAGGAGGACAATAGCAGAGGACTTTGATGAGATATCTATGTACCTATTAGATGAACTATTGTAGCACTGGTACCAAGGGTTCATGGGATTTGCAGTACTTTTTCCAAAAGGTTTTTTATTGTGGCTGCTGTTCAATATAAGCAAAGAAAGTAAAGCATGATCCTCGCCTCTGTGTCCTTAATGGAATTGAAACTTGAAACTTTCCGTTACGAAGGCTAGGAAATTTTTATATTGCAGTCGACCTGAATTTATGACTTTACCCAGGTCCAGCGCAACCATATAACAGCAGGTGCCGCTTTGTGATTTTTGGCGATATTTCCAACTGAACGTTTAAAAACTCTGTTCTACTTCGTGGATTTATGTTGCTTTGTTGTCATTTCATTTATTCAAATGTACTCTATTTTTCAAAATTGGATTGGGTTTTGTTGTGTTGTGTTTTCTGTTTTATACAGTTTGAGTGCTGTTTAAATACTTTACACATTGCCACTACCTTAAGCCAGACTGCTTTTGGGCCAAGCTACCAGAGAGTTATGCAGAGGTTTATTTAGTAATTTTTGTCATTCACTTTGACAATGATTGTGTTTATTATTTGAGTGATGCTTTCATCCCTTTCAACCAATAACTCATTTCCTTACCTGCATTAAATACGCTTTTGTGTATGAGCTGCAAAGCATTTATAGCCCACAAGTGGTACAAGGCCTTAAATACATTACTTCTCTTTTGAAGATTCAGTCATTTACAAGAATGAAACAAGTATTTTCAATGTCTCAAAAAAACAAAAACAACACTACCTGGCTGAGAGTCTGTTAGAGGATTCTCCAGGGACTTCATGCACATACAATCACACAAGTGATGTAACTCTGCACTACGGAAATCTCTAGCGGAATGTAAAAAACAGTGAACATTTACCTTATTGGCTGAATGTTGGATGCCCGTCAATGAGATATACGTGCTACTATACAAACCCCTATACACAGTGAAAGAAAATGATAAGGACAGTTGGCCTTTTCTGTGGAAAACAGCACTTGAAGTGCAATTATTAAAGCTTTGTGTTCTAAGCCAAAAGCGTATTTAGTTGTCAAGAGGAATATATTTGAGTTCAGAATTATTTCCTGTCCAACACAACAAGGAAGGCCCTTCTCCTTTGCATTATGAAGGAATTCATAGAGGGGATTGTTCTATGTATATGGCCTGTTTGCTGCTGGACATAGTTTTAGTTTTATATTCTCGAAAAATGCAAAAGAATTGTTAGGAAAAAATGACTTGTGTAACTCTCTTTTGGCATCTCAGGTTTGAAATTCAAGGAGGCTAAAACACAAACAATTATGAGGTTATCCTCAAGGAAGGAACATCAAAAATAGAACAGAGGGATAAATACCAATTACCAATGTTTGGTATAATTGTAATAATTAAACAGCACACAGTTCCACATTTATTTTGATTATTTTCAGCTTGTACCTATTCACATCAATTTACAATGTATGTAAACTATTCCACTATATAGTAAAAGACTGTATTTGAGAATATAATGATCCTTTAATCTCAAAGCAAATGCTTGCCATCCTAAACAGGGAGAGGGTCAGGTCCTGTAAAAAATTAAACGGTATTTTTGAACTGCTGCAATAGGTACATATAAATGTTTAAATGTTCCAGTGTCAAGAACATGTTTTTATTAAATTATTTTACTAAACACACACTGAGGAAAAACAGTTATCACACTTGGAAAACAGGTCAAACCATCCAAATAACATAATATCAATATACGTAAGATATTGCTATCTTGAAAAAAGGTTTTGAAAACATTATCAGCAACTGACTGATCTTCTCCTCCATGAATAACCTGACGTTGACAAAATGAATCCTTGACTTCCCAGAATTATTTACATATTTCTGTGAAAGTTGAAATCCTGGAGATTGGATCAAAGATAACATAGCTATACTCTTTGAACAATTTAGCACACTTATGTTATCATTCACACAAACATTATATGAACTGACATGTTTAAATCATGAATCAATTCTATCATTTACAACATGTTACCATTAAATAAAACAGTAGTGATGAATATTTTATTTTGCCAAGAGATTACCAAGAAGCACACATTAGTGGGTTATAATCCTTTAATCAATTCAAGAAAAATTGAAGACATATTAAGAGTTGAAGATCATATAACATTTTAAACAGGATCCTTTAGACAAGGAAATAAAAAATATACAATAAAAAATCTAATTTTATATAAAAGAAACATACAATCTTTGCAATACAGAAAAGGATTCACAAATGTATTAAGCGCACACAGTTTGACACTGAATGATCATTTTCCTTGCTCGTCAATCATAACTTCCAAATATATGGTCAGTAAGGTACAATATGTTTGGAAAAGTAAAACTTAAGCATCAGACAACTAACGAAATCTCCGGACATGTGCAATTATCAGTTCTGCTTTGTGAAAGGTTTAGTTCCACACATTAAGTTAGGGAAATGATGCGTCTCTCTCTCTGTATTACATACTACATATCAGCAATTTGTTTATGCAATAAATGGGGTATTTTTCTAAAATAAATTGCTCTCAGGTCTACGTCTAAAAACTTCGTGTATCAGTGGTTATATCAGTGATTGCAAATCTAAAACACATAACCTAACAAAATTCTAAGTAGAGGTTTCAGGAAGCATATAAGCAAATTGTGGTATAAGAAAATTCTTCTTGAGCTCTAAAAGGTAAGTAATTTGAACCACTGGAATGATAGAGGCACCTACCCTCTTGATGTTTCTTTCTTAAATTCAGCCATTTTCTGCCTATTAACCACTTCCAAGCATAGCATAGAATAGCATAGCATAGCATAATCAGCATGGTGATTAAGATTCCAATGTTGAATTTAACCATGTACTTTTTTGGATTTTACAATTTAAGTTGAAATGACACACTTTTTTCTTCGCTCGTTAACATTAATACTGCTCTCTTTTTTTCATGCACTTCCTTGCCAATATAAATCTACCTCACACGAGGGTACGTTGTACCTGCCCCTTTTGCTGTATGTGTCAACCTTAACTCTGTTATTTTAAGGTACAGAAAGGAAATACAACCGTTTTAAAAAAGCTCATGTGCTGCCCACTACTTCCCTGGTCAGTTTTCTTAAACTGCTCTGGAAGCGCTTTCATGCAGCAAGTTGATATTTATAATATTACATAATGTAACGCTGCAATTTTTTTATGCCTTCTCTTTTTAAAGTGTGCTTTGCTGTTTAGCAGTAGCAAGATCTTTTCAAAGTAATGCATTTACTAAAAGGTTCTCCAAAAAGACAGAAAGACATCAGGATGAACGTTTCTTCATCGTGACATGACCTCAAACTGGCAGATTTCCTAATCTAACTCTTACTATTGGTTTAAGCACTAGAGCCATGTTGAGTCCATGATAGCTAGGTAATGGCCATGTTGATGTAATGCTTTTGTCACTGTGAGTGTCTTTCACTGCGAATGTTTTTGAGTACACGGGTAGACGGAAGGAGAGCACAACAAACCAAACAAGAAACATAGGGACTTCAACATTTTCTTTGTACTGAAACTTTATGAAGGACAAACTACCCTCAAATCTAACTAAAAAATTGTTTAACCCGATAAACATATCTAATGGCAGAAGATTAATTTAACCACAAAACGGTCTGCCTATTTTTTTCATAAAACACCAAGAACCATAAATAAGTTACTCCTTTTGCACTGGTCTACAGCTCGCTGATAAACTGCATTATTTTAGATACAAGTTCTTCTTTCTTATCTCTTTTCCTTATGGATATACCACGTTGCTTCAGCCACGATTGTAGAGTTGCACTGTTCACCTTTGATAACTGCAAAGAGGCGAATTATATTATATTAAAAAACAGTTATTAGCGTAATTTTGCCAGACTTTAAGTCACTTTTTATATTCCTGATTATTAAAAAACTGATATATTATGTACACTATATCTGTCAGCAATTAACATATTCAACAAAATTTTCTGAAAGAAAAGAAAACATGTTAGGACAGGGACAAGGTAGATAGGCTTATATTCATTTCAGCACTCCATGCTAGCTAGGAAATCCCTGGCTCTCTAATTAGTGGAGGAATTAAAAAAGAAAATGATGTAATGTAGCAGCTAGAACTTGTGTGATTCAATGTGTCTTTCTTCGGATGACATAAAAATCATATCATAGACTAAATACACCTCCCAAAAGAACAATAGCAGTAATAAGACATCAAGGGTCTGATTTAGAAGAAGGCTTTAACCCCTTAGTCCATGAGGCCTTTCCACCCTCTAGGGTGGATCCCTTTTTTGATGTTTGGGACAGTTTGTGTTCAAGCCTTCATAGCCTTTTTTTACCCAAAATCTATCTTGGCTACGTTTGTGACCTTGTTTCTCCACATGTTGAGGATTCTATAAGTACCCAGGATTTGTGGATTTCCCTGAATAAAACAGAGAAAATAACCAAAACAAAATGTTTTTTTTTTGTTTTGTTTAAAAACGGGGAAAAAGGCATCAACCAAAAGTTAGCTGTGCTGAGATCACCATCTTCCCAGCTCTCAAAAATAAATAGATTCATAAAAATATCTTTTTTTTCATCACAGATTTTGAATGGGTTTCTAAGTAGTAGTAATTTTTTCATATTTTTTGTCCTTTGCTTCTATTTTGAGTTTGTGGTAAAAGTAGGTGTTAAACCGATATGTAAACCTAGAAAACTATACATTTCTGGAACAGGACAAAAATGTGAGTTGGACAAGGGGTAATTTGTTTGCTCACACATAGTCATTTGGCAGTCATCATTCAGGGAACCCTACGAAACCCAGACTTTTTTAAAACTGGACACCATGGGGAGTCCACAAAATTCCTACAATTCAGGATTCCTTCCAGTAAAAAAGGATGAGGACGGGGTTACCAACACAACAAAAACAGATGAAAACTGGGAACATATGAAGTTCATTTGGTCTTTGCAAGGACCTGGTTTGGTCCGTTTTTGTGTAGGGTGAAGTTTTTAATCAATCAATCAATCATATCATTTGTAAAGCGCACTACTCACCTGTGAGGGTCTCAAGGCGCTGTGGTGGGGAATACTGCAACTGCTCGAAAAGCCAGGTCTTGAGGAGTTTTCTGAAGGTCAGCAGGTATTGGGTCCGCCATAGGTGGATGGGGAGGCTGTTCCAGGTCTTGGCGTCGAGGTGGGAGAACGATCTGCCGCCAGAGGTCACTCTTCAGAAGCAGGGGACTGTGGCAAGGGAGAGGTTGGTGGAGTTCAGCTGGCAGGTGGGGGTGTAGAAGCCGAGTCGTCTGTTGAGGTACGTTGGTCCGGTGTTGTGGAGTGCCTTGTGTCCGTGGGTGAGGAGCTTGAAGGTTATCCTCTTGTTGACCGGGAGCGAGTGCAGGTCTCTCAGGTGGGGGTGGGATGTGGCTGCGGCGAGGGAAGTCAAGGATCAGCCATGCAGAGGCATTCTGGATGCGTTGGAGCCGTCTCAGGAGTTTGGCCGAGGCTCCTGCATAGAGGGCATTTCTGTAGTCCAACCTGCTGCTGACGTGACCTGGCCTGGGTGACCGTTCTTCTCGTTTCAGTGGGGATCCACTTGTAGATCCTGCAGAGCATGCAGAGGGTGATGAAGCAGGAGGAGGAGACAGCGTTGACCTGTTTAGTCATGGAGAGGGTGAGTGTACGATTGGTGGGTGTTGGGGCGGTTCCCAGTGCGGTCGGCCACCAGGATTCGCCGAAGGGGTGGATCTGAGGATGAGGACCTCCGTCTTGTCTGAGTTCAGCTTCAGTTGGCTGTTCCTCATCCATTCAGTGACGGCCTTCATTCCTTCATGAAGGTTGGTTTTGGCAGTGTGGGGTCCTTGGTGAGGGAGAGGATCAGCTGGGTGTCATTGGCGCAGGAGATGATGTTGAGGTCGTGCCGACGGGTGACGTGGGCGAGCAGTGCCATGTGGATGTTAAACAGAGTTGGGCTGCGGGATGAGCCCTGGGGTACGCCGCAGATGAACTCGGTGGCTTCCGAGCAGAAAGGGGGAAAGCGGACGGTCTGTGTTCTGCCACAGAGGAAGGAGTTGGTCCAGTCCAGGGCCTTCTCTTGGATCCGGGCATTGTGGAGGCGTGTTCGTAGTGTGTGGTGGCAGACCGTGTCGAAACGGCTGACAGGTCCAGGAGGATGAGAGCCGCTGTTTCTCAGTTGTACAGCAGGGACCTGATGTCATCGGTGGTGGCGATGAGGGCAGTCTCCGTGCTGTGGTTGCCACGGAACCCGGACAGGGAAGGGTCCAGGATGTTGTTTTCCTTGAGGTAGCGGGTCAGTTGTTCGTTGACAGTCTTCTGGATGACCTTTGCCGGGAACAGGAGCATGGAGATAGGCCGGAGGTTCTTGAGGTCCTTGGGGTCTGCCCTGGGTTTCTTGAGTAAGGCGTTGATCCCGGCGTGCTTCCTGCTCTCCAGGAAGGTTGCTGCCTCAAAGGAGGTGTTAATGACTTTCCGGAGATTGGGTGCGATGGCTGTGCTGGCTTTGTTGAAGATGTGGTGTGGGCATGGGTCTGACGGAGATCCGGAGAGGATGGCGTTCATGATCTTGATGGTGTCATCATCGTTGATGTTGGTCCAGGAGAGCAGGCGGTTGGTGCGGATGGTGGTCATGGGGCGGAGGTCTCAGTGGTTGTCAGGGCGGTCGTGGCCTTGAAGCTGTCATGGATGTCTGCAATCTTGCGGTGAAAGAAGGTGGCCAGCGAGTAGCACAGGTCTTGCGAGGGTGGGTCATCTTTGGTGTTGGAGCTGGGGTTGGAGAGTTCCTTCACGAAGTTGAAGAGCTCTTTGCTGTTGTGCATGTTGTTGTCTAGGCGGTCTTTGAAGGAGGCCCTTTTGGCAAATCTGATGAGGTGATGGTGTCTGCTGGTGGCGTTCTTGTGCGCGACGTGGCTGTCTGGTGTTCGTTCACGGAGACAGATCTTCTCCAGCTTTCGGCAGGTTTGCTTGGAGGCCCGGAGGTCTTCAGTGAACCAGCTGGCTTTCTTGTTGTTGTGACTGGAGGGTTTCTTGATTGGGCGAGGGTGTTGGCGCAATCATTGATCCATTATCTGGGGTTGCGGACAGCGGTGTCTGGGACAGTGGGGTCGGCGGGTAGGCTCTGGGCGAGGGTGGTGGTTAGCTGGTCTTCGGCGACTTTGCTCCATCAGCGGCGAGGCATCTGTTGGGTGCGGTGGTGCGTGGTGGGTTTCTTGAAGGTTAAGTGGGTGCAGCGATGGTTGATCCAATGGAGTTTGTGGTGTGGCTGAAGGAGACGTGGGGGCTTGCGGAGAAGATGGGGTCAAGCGTGTGACCGGCAGAGTTGGTGGGTGTTGTGATGAGTTGGCTGAGTCCGAGGCTCGCTAGGTTGTCGATCAGGGTGGTGGAGTTGGTGTCGTTGTTGTTCTCGAGGTGGAAGTTCATGTCCCCGAGGAGGATGTAGTCCATGGAGGCCAGGGCATGTGTGCTGACGAAGTCGGCGATGGAGTCGCTGAACTATGGTCGGAGTCCGGGGGTCTGTAGATGAGGGTTCCTCTGAGGGTGGTGTTGGGGTCGGTGTGGATCTGGAAGTGCAGGTGTTCGGCGGTGCTGAGGGTGTCGTCGGTGTTGTTCGAGACTCTGAAAGTGTTCCTGTGGATGATGGTGATTCCTCCTCCTGCTCCATTGGTGCGATCCCTGCGAGCGATCTTATAGCCTTCCGGGACGGCTATGGCAATGTCGAGTGCCGAGGCGGGCTTCAGCCAGGTCTCTGTCAGGAAGGCGATGTCTGGGGAGGTTGAGTCAAGTAGGTCCCAGAGTTCAACGGCGGGTTTGTGGGCGGAGCGGGGGTGTTGATAAAGATGCATCAGAGGTGGTTGGGTTCTTTCCTGGTCGGCAGCATGGTGGGGTGGATGCTTGTGAACCTGCATTTCCGGCAGGTGAAAGCTCCATGGGTGTGCTTCGGGGTGGCCAGGAAGCAGGTGTGTGATCGCCTGGTGTTGAGTGCGTGGAGGGTTCTGGCATCGTAGCGGTGTCGGGCGTTGTGGCATTCTTGGGGTCCAGGGGTCCTGGTGCTGGGCGCGGTCCTGGTCCTGGGCGCGGCCCAGGCGCAGAGGGGCACAGACAGGCTTGCCTTAGGCGCGCCCTTGGTGCGCCAGCGACGAGCCCGCTGCGCACGTCCGCTGCAGGGATATGGGAGGGAGGAGCAGCTGGGAGGCGGGAGCGGGCGGCGAATGGGATTGCAGGGTGCAGGGCGGCTGGGGGGGCCGCAGGGACCCAGCAGCGGGAAAAACAGGCAGGGGCTGCGTGAGAACAGGGCAAGGGTTGGAAAAACAAGTTTAGGCACGAAAACAAGTACAGACACAGAAGAATAAAAACAAGTCTGGGCAAGAAAGCAAGTACAGGCACAGAGGAATAAAAACAAGTTTGGGCAAGAAAGCAAGTACAGGCACAGAGGAATAAAAACTGTTGTGAACGTATCTAGGACCCGAATTAAATATTCCGGATTCATGCCCATATGTGGTTATAACAAATCATATCCCTAAAAAGGCATAAGAATCATATCCATATTTAGTCATAGCCAATGCAGTCCAAATATGGCAAGGCTACTTCCCTAGACTCCTAGAAAGTGCAACGCGTTCTTTAAACAAACCAAGCCTCCAGCAGCCCGGGAATTCCCCCTGCTTTTGTTTTGATTTGTCCTAGAACTCCTGAGAGTCCTGAAAGAACTGCCAGTTCTTAGTGACAGTTCTTAGTGACGTCTTATAACCAACCTTACGTCAAACTCGGCACCTTCCAGGTATAAATATACCAGCATTTGCCTTAAGCAACACACAGTGGTTTTGAGCAGAGCGGCTATCTACTTACCCAAAGCCCAGCTGATGCGAGTGCCGAAGGAAGCCGACCCTCCCATTTGACGCACTGAGAGAGACGCTGTCTTTTCTCATGCCGAGAAATCCAGCTACAGTGTTTCCAGTCACCCTTGCGGGTTGCTGGGAGATCGAGTCCTGAGAAAGAGATACAAGACCTCCTTCATTCTAAAACCAAGGTACGGAGCTGATTAGATCCTTAGAGAATTATTGATTCAGATTCTTGGCAAAACTAAATTAACTTAAACTGCAGCTCACTTACTCCTTCCCACGTACTAGGCTTAGGTTAGGTAAACCGGGGTAGGCGTATTTTAGAAGCATCAGTTGAGTACGTTTAGTCATCTTTTATCATTCTATGTATTGTATATATTTTATCCGTTTTAAGTATCATATGGCTCAGAAACCATATAAATGCTTTTACAGTATTATTTCATAATACTCCTTTTACTGTACGCACTCTACTTTATGACAAGTATTGCAATTGTGACAATTCACTTCTCTGCATGAGAAAGAAGACTGCTCAATAAATAACTGCTTTTGTTGAAAACGCCTGTCTCTCTATTTCTCTGCACTCTGGTGAAACTAAGAATGCACGATTGACTGAGTAAAATAGATATCTATTGTTTTCACACGACTCTGGAGATATACTCCTTATTCTGGAGGGAGCAACGTTGTCATGTTTATGCAGTTGTCAGAAGCTAATCCCTTCTTGTCTATTCAGGAAAGTTAACTCATTCCTGTTCACTCGAGAAAGTTTCTAGTGACCTCAAAGCTAGCTGCCATTCATAATTAAGTCTAACATATTCAATAGAGACCTAGTCGACCTCAGTCCTACGTCTAAACTATCGTTTATGTTATTCCAATGCGCAGAGCCTATTGGGAACATAGGAACTACACTACATGGCGCCCAACGTTTGGTAAGGCGATAATCTAACGCAAGATACTAGAGTAACTCAGTCTTGCTTTTCACACAGACCCCCTTTCCCGTAAAAACTCCAATAAATGTCTAGAGTGGGTAAAAGGTTAATATCCGCCAAAACTTAGTAGGAAGAGATTCCTATGTATTCGTTTTTGGTTTAGTCAATGTTGAAGGATACAGTGTTCCAGAATATTGTGCACCTAATCTTTGTTTCCTTGAAACTTGCTCTGCAAACTTTCATTAAACAATGTCAACTAACGGCGACAACACAAAAACCGGTGGAGCTGCAGTAGATGCGAATCAACCGGGTTCAGACGTTACAGGGTTTAATGAAATTGACCCGGATGCTATAATCATCCCGGTCAATGTAAGAAAAACCATAACTATAAAACTTACAGAAAATGGAGTATCATCAAGAGGTGGTACAGTCATATTTGTGGTAGAGGGCCATGAATATCGGCAGACAGAGTTATTCTATTCCTGGATACATTTTCCAGCAGCACATGCTGTGACACGCGAGTTCCACTACTACAAAATAGAGGAATCTCCAGAGGAATACACCCCTTTTCGAGAACGTTGAAATTCCACTAACATACCAAGAGCACCTACTCTGGTTTAATGGCGCCCTAAAACATCAAAATCACATTACCATGCTCGGTCCACTAGGTAGACCAGGAGCCACATGGCCGGTTCTAGCCAGCTATACACCATATCCCGACATTGAAAAAATGTCAAGCAGAGAACTTTTAGTTCAACTAAAACAACTAATTAAAATACATAGACAATTGGTCCAATATGTCATGCGGCCTTCAACAGTCCAACCTGCAATTAGAATTCCACAGTACACCCCTCAACAGGGGAACACAAATAAAATTACACCACAGAATATACAATCATGTATTGGTAAAATACCTGCAAAATGGGAACAAATTCCATTCTGGTTAGCTCAAAAAATTACTCAAATAGAGGCAGTATTTCCTGATAGTACCACTCACGACAAACACAGAATTCTGACTATCTGTCTCCCAATGGGGATCGCACCACATGTGGGGGACTGTGACACTTGGGGCACAGTCTTTTCTTCTATCTACACAAAAACACATGGTGTTCCGTCTATGGTGGTTATACCAGACGTACTAAGACAGATTTAAAATGAATACGGTCCAGAACCTGCTTTAACTCTGGGTATGAAATTACTAAAAGACTTTAAGCAGGTCTCGGCTTTATTACTAGCCAACATAAAAGGAGAAGCAGCATCTGTGGCGATCCGCCAAAAACTTGAAAGAAACAGATATAGCAGACCAACCTTTTGAACTTGCCAGAATAATTGAAAAATCCTATGAAGAATTAGGTAGAGATAGTTTGGGTGGGAAACCACTAAAACCCCAACTAATTGAAAATCCTGAAAAGACTTTCATTAAAAATAATTTAATTACTCAAAAGAAGAAGTGGGAGGGTAATAAACAAACCTCTCCCAGAGAAAAACAGTTTCAGTCCAGAGGAAGGTATCCTCAATGAAGGGATAGATCTCCAGAAGGAGGAGGCAAGTCTCCCCAAAGGGAGCCCTCTGAAAAAAGATACATCCTTAGAAATAGGGACAATTTGAGAAAACCTGACAAATATCAAGATATTGATACACGTCCCTCTCGTTCTTTTCAGACTTCCTCACAGAAATCGGAAAGAAGAGGATGGTCAGAACATAAAGAAGAGCACGTCAAGTCCAAAGACAAGGAACCTGCTCATCAAAGTAAAAAATTACAATGTCCCAGAAAGAAGGTAGCCAGTATTAAAGTAAAACATGCCGAGAATTCTGAGGACAACAACTGAAAAACGGAGAGTGGGCCCAGATAATGCTAGTCAGCGCAGCAGAAGTGACCATAGCTTGCATGATCCTGATGAATCTTCTGGAGACAGTGGACACGAATGAATATATTCAAGTGGAAACTGCAGACACCAGAGTTAGCGTGCCCCATAAACTATATGAAATACCATTACGTATAAAGGGAGATAAAACTAGGAAAATAAAAGGTCTCTTCTGGGAGAATCTATCTAAAGGTTATGATATCCTTCTAGTAGAGAAAGACTGGCCACCAGAGTTTGTCAGGGAGTGCCCACATGGCGAAGAAATGATTATGCCTGCCTTCTCAAATCACATTCCAAATCATAAAAAATACACATTTGCTAGAAAATGGGCAGTGGCCCAAGCTCCTGCATTATATAAAAATTATGTAGGATGGGATTCTCCTCACCATAAAATCCAGTTAAAAAATCAACCTACTGCACAGAGGCAGTATCCTGTTAAGCAAGAAGCTAAAAACAAGTCAGAGAAATCTTAGATCAACTTGAATATCAGGGGGTGATTGAAACATGCACCTCACAAATGAACAATCCTTTGTTTCCTGTCTCCAAGCAAGAAGATTCATATCGTCTAGTTTTGGACTACAGACACCTAATCTCTTATTGTAAAACTTTTGCAGTACAAAACTCACACAGTGCAGCACTAATGAATAACATTGTGCGCAAGAAATATAAAACTACATTAGATATTTCAAATGGTTTCTTCTGTCAAAACATAGCACCAGAAAGCAGATATTTGACCGCTTTCTCAAGCATGGGGACCCAAAAACAATTTTGTCATCTCCCACAGGGATTCAAGAATAGACCAGGATTATTTTCAGCCAGGGTAACAGAGTTACTACAAATGTATGATGATGATGATGCATTATCTTATGTCGACGACATCTATCTTACAGACGCTGACCTGGAGACACACTTGAAAAGAGTGAACACCATCATACTTGGGTTTGCATCTGAAGAGTACAAATTTAACTTTAAAAAGTCACGAATTGCCCACTTAACAGTCCTATTTTTAGGTTATGAGTTATCGAGTGAAGGCAAAAGCCTAGCAGACAACTTCTTAGAAAAGTGTGCAGTACTCCACGCTCCAAAAATGCTGAAAAACTTACAATCAATTCTAGGTTTTCTGAATTTCAGAAGAACATACATTCTAAATTATGCAGAGAGGGTTAAACCTCTCTACGAACTAATAAAACCTGATTTTAAACCAATTAATTGGACTCAGAAACACAGAGAAATTTTAAGATCATTACAAACAGACATGTTAACTAAAACAAAACTACAAACACGCGCAAAGGAACGTAACCTTGTAATCCGAGTCATCCCAGGAAGGTGCAGATTCACATACCTGACCTCTAATGAGGGAGAAACTGTACCAATAGCTTACAATTCACGCTTGTACACACAACCTGAAATGAAATTCAGTCCTACTGAAAAAATTCTAACTGCGGTTCAAACTGCTGTAGCAAAAGAAAGAGCCTTAGCCCAAGGGAAGAGCATATCTGTACTAACAGCAGTATCAGCCCTTGAGGCAGTAACAAGACCAGTCATTCTAAATCCTAAAGCTCTAGATCCAAAATGGATACAATGGGAAAATTCTCTTGCAACAGAAGACGTGAAACACGCATTTGATCCGAAAATGAAAAAACTAGAATATCTGGAATATGAGAATGAATGTCCTCTGTCAATCGAAACTCTAGAAAAATACACCTGTGTAATCTACACAGACAGATGTGCACAACACTACGTTGTGGAAAAACAAATTTACAATGCAGCGTGCGTGATTGTCAAAGGTCGCTGGCGCTTAGGTAAATTCAGACCGATGGTCAGTAAAACTGAATCACTCAGAAACTGTACAGATCAGTGAGCTGAAATATGATCTTTAAAGATGGCACTTGAAAATGCTGATTGCGAATTCCCGACACTTATAGTGTGCGATTCACATTACTGCGTCCGGTCTTACAATAACAGCATGCAGACCTGGATAAAAACGGTTACAAAGATGAGACAGGTGCCACAATAAAGCAAAAAAAATATGGAAACAAGTAGTTCTTTTACAGAAAGAACTACGAAAGACTCACGTGATACATACACAGAGTCTTCAACGTGATGGCGTTCACGTTGCAGGGAATTCATTGGCTGACAGAGCCACAGCGGCAGCGGGTCAACCTGCTTCCTTAGCTTCAAAAAAGCGTACGAAAAAACAAATAGAGGGTGAAACGCTACTAGCAGTAAAAGCCTCATTGAAAGGCAATTATGCAACATTACCTCTAAATTATCCACTCGGCAATACATACATAATTGATGCGAACTCTGTTCCTTTTGCTCAAATGCCTGGAGTCGGGGATAGAGTAATTCCAAACACGAACCGGAGGGTCTTCTTGATTCAAGAAGCACACATGGGATTGGGTCTGAGGCACCAAGAGATCCTGAAATCTCTAATAGAATTACAATCACGATACTGGTGGCCGGGAATGAGCACGTAAGTTTATAACTTTGCAATGGAGTGTCAGAACTGCAATAGAGATCTCAGTTATGAACCGGACCAGATATCTGACTCTTACACAGTAAGACCAGCCCAGACACATTTATTAGACAGCATTAGACTATCTACACGCAGGCGTCCGACCGCACAAATGCGGTCCCATAAATATTAAGACGAGATTCATTTGGATGTGGCCCCAGCGCTCGGCTGACGCCAGAACTGTTATAAAAGATTTGTGAGTCTTTATCAGCACATACACAATTGGCATGCTACATTCTGACCAGGGTCCTGCGTTTTGCTCTCGGGCTTACAAGGAGTCCATGGCCAGCATGGGCATTGCATTGTGGTATTCTAGTCCATTCCATCCCGACGGCAATGCGGTATTGGAGAGAAAAAAACGTGACATAAAGCAATCTATAACAGCGAGGGTATTAGGTTCGGGTGACGGGTGGGTCAAACATCTAATAAGTGTCCAACGTAGTCTTAATAACCTGCCGAGAAATTCTCTAGGAGGCATCACTCCGTACAAACTTTTGTTTGGTACAAGAATGATCATTCATGATCTCGATTGTCACACTTCAGTGGTGAAACTAAAAACATTTGATATCAAATATCGTTTGGCTGTTTTACAGGACTTGAATGAAACAAGAAGGAGTCTAAGTAACACAAAGCTAAAGCCAAAGACCATTGAAGAAAAACCACCTGTCCCAGCAAGACCTGTCTGGATTCCAAAGATTGGGGATCTGGTCAGAGAAAAGATCACGGTGAAGAAGGAATTCGGGCCTTCTTACAGAAAAGCAGTACCTGTCTTAGCTGTCAGCGGAACAAGATCAGTACTACTACCGACCCTTGCAGGTAAAAAGGAGAACCGAGTTGTATCAATCGACCTGGTAAAACCACAATCATGTGGCCAATCATAAGTAGTAGGCCCAGTGTACTCCAAAGAAATAGCAGCAGACCAAATATTGCTACAATCCAAGAGGTTGAAACTGAGAGACTAATCACATTTGATAAACCTGCAGTAAATAAAAAAGGACTATGCAACAAAGCCATGGAACTTGTGCCTCTTGAAACCCAAATTGCAACAGTTCGTCAAGAAACACCTGTCTACAATGATGTAGCCTCGGATGATGCTAATATGAAAAAGGAAGAAGCAACTACAAAGATTAATAACATTCCTGATGCCATTCAAACAATTGACAGAACTGCATCTGGCTACTTCATCAATTTCGATGACTTTTCTGATGATTCAAACGAACATGGAGACAAGCCAGCAAACAAAACTTTCAAAAAGAAAATTACAGAGCTCTTTCATCAACTCGGAGAAACATATCTGATTTCACCATGGATTGAATTATGGATTGTGTTAGGTGTACTTTTCCTCCTTCTATGGCTCATCTTAGTTTTAAGTTTGGGTAGATTTATTGATGGAAAATATAGTACAATGGACACAGCAAGTCAGAACATCAACTTGGTCCTGAAATCACACAGATCTTCTCACATCGAAAAACGAGAACTATCATCAGTGAACTTCACAGCAAATCCTAAACCTGGTGGTATAGCATGGGACAAAACTGATTATGAAATCTATGGCCCGGTTGAAATCTTGAGATATCCACATCAATTCAAGATCTCCTTAAGTGACTTTGTATCACCTAGTACTTTCTGATGATTGGGACTTTGAAAATATTAATAATATGATGTCAGATTTAGAAATGTCAGCAAAATTTACAGAACATGATTATTTACAGGGCTCTTCGAATTATGAAGTAATGTATTGCTTCAATCACTTTGGGCATCATTATCTGCATAAATCTCCTAATCCTAGAAATATTTTCAGTTATAATCAGTGGGAACATTGTCCAACTCCGCCAAAAGGCAGTTCAAAAACATTTTATGAAAAATTCCCATACTTCTCAGGGTTTAATATCACTAATCCAGAAACGTTTTATTTCAAAATGTTAAATAAGACAGGAATGAAAAACATATTGACAAATACTAAACTGATTTATTCTGAAAAATGTTATGAAAAAATGTCTACATTTGGTTTAAAATTTTGGAAAAATAACATAGAGACAAAAACCATCTGGGGTACAAAAGAGTGTCAGGTACAAGGTTTAGAATCATTATTTAGAGCCTGCATGATCCCAGAACAAATAATATTCCTGAATGACACCATTCAACAGACAACCTGTCTTGGCCTAGCCAGGATAAAAGATTTAAACAACCCGTCTATACCAAAGCCTATGCCTGATAAAACTACAGATGAGGGGTTAGACGTGTCTAATATTTTACAACAAAACAGAACTATTCCTGATTGGAACAAATGGTTGATCTGGCCAACAGACACTAAGAACTGTCAAGATAGATTCCTGAACAAAACACGGGGGTTCAAACAGAATAGGCCAGACCCAAGATATTCTCAGAGACAACATCCAGGGATAATTACAACATACAGTGTAGGAAAACTATGCCTCGATTGGCTACAGAAATCCACACTACCCGAAATTAAGCAACACTTAACTTTACTTAAAGAAGGTGCTTGCTTGCGAGATTTCCTAATGGGACCTCGCAAACATCGTCAAAAACGTTTCATATACGCCGGTATATACGCAGCTTACAATGAAGTTTGGAAAGTAACACAAATTGAAACTGCAGAAAAAATACGAGAAATTGATGTATTAGTTTGGAAAAATCACTTTCTGTAGTGGACAATGGGTTAACGACTCTGTCCTCCAGAATTTATTCACTGGACAGCATTGTATCATCTGCTATTGATATAATAGAACAGGGTATGCTAATGTTACAACATGGTCGACCCCAATTGCGTTCTATTGTACAGCCTGGCTGGATGTTACAAAACCTCCATTCAGGCTACGTGCTATAGCATCTAATCAACACAACGTCATTATTTTCTATCTTTATCCTTACTGATGGACAAATCTCGTTGGCACAAAAAGGAGCAGACTATACTGTGCTGAGCACTGAAAAACTAGAAAAATTACCATTGACAATGTCAGATTGACCGGTAATTGAATGGATAATACATGGCACCTATACAATCCTGATAACAACTTTTCAGTTTCAATACTGCCAAAAGTATATACCAGCAGGCCTGTATGAAAGGTTGGGTAAAGGATACATCAAGTCAACCTGGAATTTGCCTTATACACATAGATGTTATAGTGAGGGGAAAAAAGAGGTATTTTTTAGTGGTAACAATTGTAAAAAATCACTAAGCGGTACACTTCTGTGTCAAGGTATTAACTTGCATGGAGCCTGCAAAAGTTCATCAAACAACCTTTCATGTCATCTGCACGGCACCCCTGCTACACAGATAGAGACCTTTTTCAGACAACCTTCCAACGGTAGCTACGTTATAATAAGTGACCACAGCTGTTGTGGCATCATGCCAGGAAAAGCCTATCTCGTGAGCGTTACTTCCAGGGTCATTTGTTGTATGCAAGTATTGTATCCCAACAGCAATCCAGACATGGAGGCAGCAATATGGCCTTCTGTGAATATCTCTTGTATTGGAATTGATACTTTAAGCAGAATGAAGTCTATTCTTTTAAGACAACGGTGCCTTTAACCTCGTTCAAAGAGACGTATGATCTGCAAGTTGCAGGACAAGGATACATACCCTATTATCGACAAATTGCCCCGTGCATTTCGTTGAAATGTTAAGCCAAATCTTAAACATGTCGGATACCAGTGGCATCGCACATGTATTTAAGACAATTTTTTCAGGACTGTTAGCACCCTTTGAAACAGTTCTGGGCATCTTCCCGAATTTTGTGCATTCTTTATTCGGTGGCCTGCCTCTTATTTTGGGACTCGTAGCAGGAATTTTATTTTTGTTCCTTCTGCTCCGATATGGCAAGCCAAGTCACAGAAAAAATTCAGGATACGATGGAAGAAACGATCCTAGCAATACGATATCGAGAACGGATCACTAAAGTCCTCGGATTGGCCCGGCTAAGAGATCTGAATACTACCTGGTTTCTTTCGTTCAGACCAATCTAGCAAGATTGCATCTTACCTGTGCTTCGATGTCTGGTATGCGGAGAAGAATGCGTGTTGGACGTCTGTCTTACACTACCATCAGCAGTACCAATGGATATTGATGCTTTGCTTGGTTCGGTAACGGCTCATACAACGTGTTGTCCCCAGCGGCTACCTATTCTGATGACGGCATTCGTTGAGACTTCACCATTACGATTAGGTGGCGGTGAAGTATGAGATGAAAGCGGCACCACACAGGTACAACCTTCTGTGAACATTGCTGATCTAAACACAGATGATGGCAATGCATCGCATATATGCACTATTTCCGATTTTTTCGGAGTTGGCCTAACTTTCACCTACTGTGGTAGACAAATTTTTTGCCGGCCTGTCTGAGGTACTATTCTCTCCTAACAACGAGAATAATATTTGAAATAGCGAGCACACATTTCGGCCTTCAGTTTTCTATAAACAACACTACTGAAAACATTTGGAACTCTTTTTTTTCCCTATGAAAGCGAAATTATTTTTTCCAATTTCCAAACTATTTACCTTTTTTTGGCACATGGTACTCTGCTTAAAGTAGAACTATTCTTAAATGACAATATTTTGAATCAGCCTCTAGCACATGTACAATCATGTATAATTATGTGATGAAATGGTCTCGACCTTCTCGTCTGTATTAAGAGCCATTTCATAAATGTAACTTTCGTGATTCATTCAGTGAAGATTATAATCCACTACAAAAAAAATATTATCTGAATGATACCACTGCTTGAAAAACGTACAATATAATACTCATTTTCGTGTATCTATACCATTTCAAATGCATTTTATGTATTTTGGGGTGGGCTGGAAAACACATGCATACTTATATGTTTATATATTGCTGAGTATTTAGTAATGATGGACATTATACGTGGAGTGGGTGTTGTTGGAACTGGGCAAAGGTTGGAAAAACAAGTTTAGGCACGAAAACAAGTACAGACACAGAAGAATAAAAACAAGTCTGGGCAAGAAAGCAAGTACAGGCACAGAGGAATAAAAACAAGTTTGCGCAAGAAAGCAAGTACAGGCACAAAGGAATAAAAACTGTTGTGAACGTATCTAGGACCCTAATTAAATATTCCCGATTCATGCCCTTATGTGGTTATAACAAATCATAGCCTTATAAAGGCATACAAATCATATCCATATTTAGTCATAGCAATGCAGTCCAAATACGGCAAGGCTACTTCCCTAGACTCCTAGAAAGTACAACGCGTTCTTTAAACAAACCAAGCCTCCAGTAGCCCGGGAATTCCCCCTGCTTCTGTTTTGATGTGTCCTAGAACTCCTGAGAGTCCTAAAAGAACTGCCAGTTCTTAGTGACAGTTCTTAGTGACGGCTTATGTCCAACCTTACGTCAAGCTCGACACTTTCCAGGTATAAATATACCAGCATTTGCCTTAAGCAACACACGGTGGTTTGGAGCAGAGCGGCCATCTACTTACCCAAAGCCCAGCTGATGCGAGTGCCGATGGAAGCCGACCCTCCCATTTGACGCACTGAGAGAGACGCTGTCTTTTCTCCTGCCGAGAAATCCAGCTCCAGTGTTTCCAGTAACCCTTGCGAGTTGCTGGGAGATCGAGTCCTGAGAAAGAGATACAAGACCTCCTTCATTCTAAAACCAAGGTACGGAGCTGATTAGATCCTTAGAGAATTCTTGATTCAGATTCTTGGCAAAACTAAATTAACTTAAATGGCAGCTCACTTACTCCTTCCCATGTACTAGGCTTAGGTTAAGTACACCGGGGTAGGCGTATTTTAGAAGCACCAGTTGAGTATGTTTAGTCATCTTTTATCATTGTAAGTTTTGTATATATTTTATCAGTTTTAAGTATCATATGGCTCAGAAACCATATAAATGCTTTTACAGTATTATTTCATAATACTCCTTTTACTGTACGCACTTTACTTTATGACAAGTATTGCAATTGTGGCAATTCACTTCTCTTGCATGAGAAAGACGACTGCTCAATAAATAACAACTTTTATTGAAAACGCCTGTCTCTCTATTTCTCTGCACTCTGGTGAAACTAAGCATGCACGATTGACTGAGTGAAATAGATGTCTATTGTTTTCACAGGAGTCTGGAGATATACTCCTTGTTCTAGACGGGGCAAAGTTATCATGTTTATGCGGTTGTCAGAAGCTAATCCCTTCTTGTCTATTCAGGAAAGTTAACTCATTCCTGTTCACTCGAGAAAGTTTCTAGTGACCTCTGAGCTAGCTGGCATTCATAATTAAGTCTAACATATTCAATAGAGACCTAGTCGACCTCAGTCCTATGTCTAAACTATCGTTTATGTTATTCCAATGCGCAGAGCCTATTGGGAATATAGGAACTACACTACAAAACAAGTCTGGGCAAGAAAGCAAATACAGGCACAGAGGGCTAAAAACAAGTCTGGGCAAGAAAACAAGTACAGGCACAGAGGAATGAAAACAAGTATGGGCAAGAAAGCAAGTACAGGCACAGAGGAATACAAACAAGTCTGGGCAAGAAAGCAAGTTAGGCACAGGGGAAAAATGCAAGATTAGGCAAAAACAATGCAGGCAGAGCTGTGCAGCAGTGTGGGGAGCGACCTGATTAGGTCGAGCCTAATCAACGCGCAAACGCTGTTCAGGATCTGACCTTTTGGAATAGGTCTGTACTTTCTGGAAAACTCCAATGAGTACTCTTGCATGTAAGGCATCCACCATGTGGGAGCGAGCAGCCTGGCCATCTGTTTCCAATTATCACGCCTGTGCTTGTTAATTGGAAACAGATGGCTCTGCAAGGTAGATGCCGTACATGCACAAGTGCTTTCACTTTCTTGCCGGCTCTTTGCTTTGTCCTGCTAATGGCTCCTCCCTCATGTTGCCTCCCCAGTTCTTACTCCTGTGTCCTTTCTGCTCCGTACCTTTCCTTCCCTCCATCTCCTGCCCTCTCCCTTCCCGCCTCTGCCCCTCTCTCTTCTTTCCTGCAACCTTGCCTGGCTGTTTCCTCTCCCTCCGCACTGGGAGACCGGTAGACTACAAGCAAGTGCGTGTAAGTGGTTTCATGTCAAAGGCAGGTGCTACACACGATTAAATGTGGAATTAAATATAGTTTATCTGTAGCGCTTCGAAGAATGAAGGATCCAATAGCGATCTTTCGCCCCGCAGCGCTTTAAAGTGGAGCAGTCTATTCAAACATCCCACCACCCCACCAGCAGTCTATACAAACATCCCACCACCATGCTCCTTTTCCCTCCCCTACACTTCCCTTTAGTGCTCTTGTCTTTTTCTTTCTGCTCCTGTCCCTTGTAGTGCTTTGAAAACCCCTAGCGTGTCACATATGCTGGACAAGCATCTTCCTCCTACATAAATGTTCCCCTAACATCCATCTTTCGTTTCCAGCGTCCCTGCCTTCCATTGCAAAAGCAAACACCATATCTCATGTCCTGACCTATCGTGACATGAATTGAGATGTGTTGCCCACCTTCCTTCACCACTTCTCACCTACTTTGCACTGTGATACAATGACCCGCCTCAGTGGCCGCAGCTTCTGAGACGTCAGGGCAGCAGGTCCTGATAAGGCGTCCTAAGAGGGCGCACCTTGCCCATTGCAGGCTTCGAAGGCCCGAAGGCGCTGCACGCCACACACTCCAGGTAGAAGACGGGCCTCTCATTACCGGATGCTGTTTACGCTTGTCAGATCGAGATCTCAGCAGAGTGTGCACAAGAGAGCTCGAGCGTGGGAGGACGGCAGAGGGAGAAGTTGTTAGAGACAGAAGCTGTCATTATGTGAAAGGGTCCCCACTGTGCGTGGGTGGATGCATTAAAGAGTATGTACCGTACACATACAATTAATGTACAGCGCTTTCGTAGTGCTTGAGCACTGGAACAGCACAGTGGGTACGCACTGCCAAGGACTAATTGAAGCTGCTTTGAGAGAGCATAGCTTATGGATGTTTTTTCAACTACCCCTCGTGGTTTTCAACTACTGCTCGCGCTTTACAACTACCTCTCATGCATTTCAACTACCCCTCGCGCTTTACAACTTACCCTCTGACTTTACAATTACCCCTCGCACTTTTCAACTACCCCTCACGCTTTTCAACTACCCCTCGTGCTCCTTTACTCTTCAACCACGCCAAGCACCCTGTGCTCTAGAACACCAAACAAACCAAACCTGTCTGTGATTGTTGAAACACCTCTGAGAGTTGGACGCCAAAACCACTTTTAAGGTGATGATGAGTATGCGTTAAGCTTGGGGCATATCTTCTACGAGCTTTAGGGACCGTTTTCGCAAGTTTACGAAAGTGTCAACAAGCACAGCTTCTATATGTGCCTTTAATCTGTGATGAACCTTAAAAAAGTGCCCCCCGTTGGTGTGGCCATTTGAGGTGTATTCATTTAGTTGCTATATTATATTCGGTTTGATACAAACCCACACACATTGCAAGTAGGAATTTTTCTAGAACACCTAGGGGCTAAATGTGTGACACCCTTGGTCGTTTCAAGTTTAGAGACCACCAAGATGTGTGTATGGCATGATATGAAATATTGATTGTTAGCAGAGCTCAATTTGTAAAAATAAATAAATACATAAATAAGTAAGTGGTTGTACGTTTTTACTATAAGCCCATCGTTTGCACGGAATGTTATCGCTCCAACTGATTTCACCTCGAGCATCTTTCCTCCACCACTCTGCACTTCCTGCCTCTTTACCCTACTCTTGCTGGTTATTTTTCATCAATGCATTCTCCCTATGTCACAGTTTTTCTATGTTTCTCTCCCTCCTTCTTTCTCACTTTTCTGTCTTCCCTTCTCTTGATCTGAGTCAAAGACTTATGATGACAAACAAGTCCACGTCACCAAAAATGAGTGCTGGTGCCCTCCACCTGCTTCAGTCCGAAACTAAGCCCTTTGTTCATGGTACCTAGTATAACGAAAGTAAGGCAACAGAGGCTGCAACCTGACCAGAGGGGCAATAATGTATTAGGATATTATTTGTTTTGGCCCAAAACACGGAGGAGTGTGGGAATGTTGAATTCTTCAGCTAGATGTATTGGCCGCCAAATATTTAGTTTGCAAAGCACGCCTTGCAGGGGCTGAGATAGACATCTGCTGATGGCATGGAGGCCAGGAAGTAAGGTCTTAGGCTGTGTTGGTTTTATTGTCTATTGCTCGATTAGCCCCAGCAACATATCAAACCCCAAAATCTCCAGCGAAGAAAGATAACAAAGTAAAGTGTTTTTTATCTGTTTTTGTTATGGGTGCAGGCGGTGGGAACTTGGAATGCGGTTGGTGCTCTAGGTGCATTAGGGCGAGTTCTGCACCAAACAGTGGCAAAGCCAACAGGTCTGACTTACATTTTTCAGTCAAGACTAAAATATTGTTTAAAAGGCGTCTGCAGTGAAAAAAAAGCATTGGCATAGCAAATAGGTATCGCCTTAGGGACCTTATAAGTGATTAGCCATGCAACAGTTGATGCTGTTGCACCAAGGATATTGTGCTGCATAACTAAATACTTATAAGGTCCCAAAGGCGAGAGCTATTGGCCATGCCAATGCTTGTTGGGAGAAGTGTGGGCAGGCTGGGTGGTAGGAATTTGCAGATCCCTGGAAAATGTGTGATTTTAGCCAAAGTTTGACATTTGCAGGCATTCTGGGTAGAAAAACTGTGAAATTCAGGCAAGCTGCACCATTCTGGATTCACCTGCATTTCAGAAAAAGTTAGGACTTGTAGGATTCCTGGGTATCTGGTTGACGCAGAGCCTGATACTACAGTCATTCAAAATAGCAGTGAAATTTACCTTCATGCTGCAGACCCATATGTAAGAAAACACCCAATAGATTCCAAATGCCCTCTGACTTGCCAAGGGATATATAACCCTGGCAACATTGAGATATCTTCCCCTCAAAAGTAGATCGGGGGTAAATCCACCAATCGTTCCCCTGATGGAGGAGGGACAGAAAATTAGTAGAAGTGTTAGGAGTGGGGGCCTGGTCTGGGGAGGGGGAGGGGTGCCAGATGCCTGGGTCAGTTGGCCCCACCCCTTCATTTCCTTTTAACAATATTTCCATGGCGTCTAGTAGGCTTTTTTGTCCCCTGAGAGGAAAACTTGGGTAAACCTCTAACATGCCTTTGTGGCCAAAAAAGACTATTGGGCTCATTATGGGATGTCTAGTTGGCTTCCCCCCCCTGGGGGCAGATTATGGGTAAACCCCAAAATTCGCCCCTCCTCCCCCCAGGGCCACTAGAAAGATAGCTGGGGCCATTTAGAGTTTGGGGCAAGGCCCAATGCTTGGCTGGCACACCACTAACCCTTCTTTGTTTGACCATTGTTCCCTGGTGTCTTGCGTGTTGTCTTCTGCCAGAGGTGGCAGAAAAAGTCTTCTGCTTATTATGGGTTTGGGCACTGCACGATGCAAGGGTGGGATGCCTACCCATTAAAAAAAAATTTAACTGCCCTAATGTCGAGTGGGTTTCCTACCTCCCTGGGCATCAACGGGGATAGACCTGGTAACAGGCCCCCTATGAGGCAGAAATAATAAATGTTTGTTTACTGGCGGAGGGGGACTAGCCCAGGCCCATTGGGACCACTACCCATCAAATTAATCCATGGTGTCGAGTTTGTGGTTCGGTGCTTGGGATTGCCCTCCTGAGATTATCCCCAATCAGGGATCCAATTGGGAAAGGAAAGGAGACATTGTCCCAGTGTCTAACTGTATCTGTTCCACTTTCTTCTGTGCCCGGTAGGGGGCTGAGCTATGTTTCTGAGCACTAATCAAACTGAAAGAGCTCAACACTTAATGGCACTGAATGCCTTCAGTCTAATCTTGCTGTGAGCTGACTGTTACACAAGTAAAAAACTAAAATAAACTCTGGGCACAGGAAAAGAAAAAGAAAATCCCCTGGGCTTCTAGATTGATTCTAATATTTCTATGGTAACTCAACTAAACAAATTAGCCTAATATACCAATGTATACCAGCATCATCCACATAGGACAAAATTCCTCCTCAAATATTGACCAGCTGAGAACTGCAGCCCTACACATAGTTGTTCTCCAGAATTGATGCAGGTAATTCCGTTGTGACCAGCCTGCCTACTAACACATTGCTGCCCCTAAAGGCTATCATCAATTCAAAGGCTTGATTAATCACAGAAAAGAACAAAATAGATCACACTACTCACATTTTGAGGAACCTCAAGTGGCTTCTACTAAAGGCTCACATTAAGTTTAAAATCTGGTGCCTTACTTTTATAGCACTTCACATAACCAATTAACTCTGTCAACCTCCTGAACATTTCGGGAAGCATGAGAAATTCCAGGAGCAAGATCTTGATGGTTTTAGAAATGCCCTACTTTCACACCATCCAACTTCTATCATTTTCTACTCTGTAGCAGCTGCTTGGAACTATATAGATACGATTGGCACCAAACATCCTGTCCTTTAGTAAAGCACTAAAGAGAAACCTGTTCAGAATTTCCCTTGGCGATCTAGGTTTTGATACAGTCTGCAGAATCTAACTTTAATGTCCAGCTTGCACGCTACTTCTACCGTCACGCTTATTTTGATGCCCCCCCCCCCCCGGTTTTCCATCCTTCAATCAGTAACAATTCCTGGATTTATTTCTCCTACAGATTGCTTTCTCTCTGCTGTCTTCACCCTTTTCATTTCTCTTATTTCCTATGCCTTTGTTCTGTCTCCCCGTGTCACAGTTCTCCTCCTTAAAAAGTTGTATCTAATAAAGCCTTGTAGCCACAGATTCCTAACCTTAGAATATTCCCCAGGCGTCAGACTATGCCATCTACTAGGGGTACTGCTAAAAAATGTCCGAATCCACTCTGATGTCTAGGGTATATGGCAATGTCTAGAAACCGCCCCAAAATGTTGTTTGAACTGATCAAACGGCAAGCCAACAACACACCCATTAAATCGACAATCACCGCCAGTCCCCAACCTGATTGCGAGGACTTTGCTGCCTTCTTCATCGAAAAATCCAAAACAAAATTGAATCTGATCTAAGGTCTGCCTTGCTTGAATTATCTTCCTCACCAGACTCGCACCTAACTCCCAGTCCCCTCTTCCTACCTACCACTCCCCTAAAAACAGTGCGCATTGGAATACATTCTCAACCTTCAATGACACTTCCATTCTCAACATTCTCTCTACCCTGAAACCCTAGAATCACTTCAACGATCCCCTTCCCTCATATTTCTTTAAAGAAATGATTAGGCCTCTAGTTCCGCTCTGGACCAAGATCGTTAATGCTTCCCTACTTCAAGTTGAGGTCCCTGACTGCCTAAAGTCCGGGCTAGTTCTCCCAATCCTCAAGAAGCCTTCAGCAGACCCTGAGGATCTAAATAACTTCCGACCAATCACTAACACCCCTACTCTGGCAAAGTTCATTGAAAAATGTGTACAGGTACAACTATGTAACCAGATTGAGGCATTTCAGCTACTAGATCAATTTCAATCGGGCTTCCGTCAAGGCCACAGCATTGAAACAGGCATCACTCCGCATAGTTGATGATGCGCTTACCCTACTTGACCTAAACGAATCTTGCCTATTAATCCTACTCGACTTCTCATCAGCCTTCGATACGGTCAAACATGACATCCTCGGTCATACAGTTATGGAGAGCTAAGACCCGACAGATGGGTTGAAAAGGGAAACTCACCCAGTAAACTCCCCTATGGCAGGGTACACATCTTCGATCAGTGGCCCCCTTGGGTGGGTTCCGGGGGTGGAACCTGGTGGGGATCTCAACCCTTGGGGATGTGCTACGGGGCACCACATTGAAATCATTCCTACAACTGCAGGCAGAATTTGACCTACATAAGTCACAATTCTACAAATTTCTCCAGCTCCGCCATGCACTCACCCCCCAGATCCGACTTTGGAGACTCTCCCCGAGTCCCAACCCTTGGAGGGCCGCCTACTAATGGGTGATCTCGATCTCCACAAGCTAAGACAAATATACCAGACACTGACGAAACACACCCATCACCCTTGACAAGACTTGATTTGCCTGGCAGACCGACATTCCAGAATTGACTGACGACGACTGGGCCGAGGCAATCGCCAGTCCGAGAGGTGCGGTGGTCTACACACGCTATGGGCTTATCCAGTTCAAATACCTGCATAGGGTGTGTTATACTAGAGTGCTAGAGTGTCATCCAGTACCCTACATGTTTGAGGTGAGGCTGGGAATAGGGGTCCTTCATGCATACAGTTTGGAGCTGCACAGCTTTGCAACCCTTTTGGCGTAGGATTAAGTCATGTCTTAATGAAGTGCTGTCATGGGAGCTTTCACTTGACCCACAGCTTTTCTTGTTACATTTCACTGCTGATATCGGGGGGAACCATTATAAACAGCTTCTGTTTTTCTTGGCCCTCACTATCGCCAAGAGGGAGAGAGTGCAAGGGTGGAAGGCAACATCTCCTCCGACCATAGGCAAATGGAAGACTGACTAGATAAAAGCATTGGGCCGAGATTGCTGTCTTTGATGCCCGGGGATGCCCCACGAATCATTGTAAAATTTGGACCCGGCGGGTGATATATTGAGGAATCGAACTTCCCCCTTTGCCTGAGGTGGATCCCTGAATGGCACCCCTCGATCCCTTGCATCTATCAGCCTATGTTATATCGCTATGGACCATTGCTGCCCTGCTATGTTGTATACATTGAATCCGGTGAGCCGTATGTACTAATGTGTAGATCGAAAACTGTCTGCATAATGTTCATATTATTTCACCTGCATGTTTGGCAGGTACCGTTTATTAACATAAATGTGGTTATTGGAGCAAATAATATCCTTTCACCCTTATAGGTCACTGTGGGGTTTGTGCCCCTCTTAGTGCAAAATAACCCAATAACATTTGTTGTTAAAAAAACATGACAACCTGCTGAGCCTTCTGGAACATAGGCTGGGGCTGTCTGGCACAGTACTAAAATGGTTTGCATCCTTTCTCCACAAGACAACACAGAGAATTAAATCCAACCAATCCCTTTCTCATCCCAGTCCCTGCACCCTGGGAGTGCTCCAAGGCTCCTCGCTATCACCCATTATTTTTAGCCTATTCATTGAACCCCTCACCGAAATCCTCAAAGCATTTAACAACCAATACCACATGTTTGCAGACGACACCCAGCAGTACATGAAAATCTCCTCCCTAGACGACATCAAGTCACTCAACGGAACCTTACACAAAACCCTCAACTGGCTTACCTTCAACCATCTCAAACTAAATGCCCTCAAAACGGATGTATGATGGTACAACGCGTACCGTCACAACGCATCCCTTTACACCGCGTCCCTTACAAAGCAAGTCGTTATCACGACTTGCGTTGGGGGCGCGGATTTTGAATAGTATAATTTACTATTCTAACACCAGTCCCCGTGGACCCAAGGGAAGGTGTTGGGATAGTAAATTTACTATTTTTAATCCTTTAGCGCCCTCCAGCGCAAGTCGTGGTAACAACTTGCGTTGTAATGGACGCGTTGTAAAGGCCACGCGTAGTAAAATCCACGTGGTAAAGGATGTTTACCCCTCAAAACGGAATTTCTCCTTATTTCCCCACCCAAGCAAGCACCCATCATTGAGGAAGACATGAAAAATCTGTCTGCTCTCAACTGCACACCTCATATCACAGACTCTACGAAATCCTTGGGTGTAGTGCTGGATAGGAACTTGAGCATGCAGAACCACATTAGTACTTCTACCAAAGGAGGGAACTTCAAACTGAGCATCGTAAGGAAACTAAAACCTTTCCTTCCCCCCGATGACCTCAAGTCTGCAGTACAAGCATAAGTCATCTCACGATTGGAATATGGCAGTGCAACACTCTGTGATCTGCCTAAGTACAGACTGGCCCCCCTCAGAGCCTCATTGAATGCAGCTGCCAGGCTCGTCACAGGCTCCAAGAAGTACAATCACATCTCCCCAGACCTGAAAACATCAACCGGTTACCTTTCGAAGCAAGGATACACCTTAATCTTGCCTACATGACCCACAAAGCCCTTCACTTCAACACACCTCTCTACCACGCAAAAAAACTTGAGCTGTCGGGTGGTGTGCGTACCTCCAAGAGCTCTAGCACCCTCCTACTTAAACCAAAGAAACTTTATAAAATAAAAACCTATAACCGTTCCTTCTCAGGAATCGCTCCAAGAATCTGGAACACCCTTCCAAAGTAAATGAGACTGATTCCATCAACAGTGTCCTTCAAAAAGGAAAGAAAGCTCTACTGATGAATACCTACCTGCCCTAAAGTCCAGTAGGGGTCCTGAGTCACCTCATATACTATCACGCTGATGACTTTCTCGCCTTATCCTACTGACTAATTATTTTGCCCACTATTAAGTCTTTATGTAAATATTGCTATTTTTGCCTATCATGTCGTCACGTAACTATTGCTATTTTTGTCTCACCTGTCGTCAAGTAACGGTTGCTATTTTTATCTATCATGTTGTCACGTAACTATTGCTATTTTTGTCTATTGCTCTGATTCTGCCATGATTGCCCCTTCCCATACGTGTTGCATCCCTGTGTAAAGCACTCTGATACCCGCTAGGGACATGTTTGCGCTATGCAAAACTTTCTAAATAAATAAAATCTGTGGCTAGATAGAGTCCGTACCAGATAAGGTGTTATCGAAGGTAAGTAATTTGCTATTCACGTTAATACTCTTGTTCTTATTATAATATTTTTCTCCATAAAGTGCTCTGTAATCATGTGGTGCAGCAGCGCCATAGGAAAACCAAATAAATAAAGTAAACCTCGGTAAGTATAGATTCATTTAACTTATCTCCACATATTTAATGAGTAATTAATCTGTTTTCTTGTTTGTATATTTTATTCTTGTTTTTTTCTCGCAGATTTATATAGTCAACGAAGGTGTAGATGCAATTTGTCTGTTAATAATAAATGTGACACAAAGTCTTATATAAAACTACAAATAATAAAGGAGTAGAATGAGGGACTATGGTATAAATAGGTAAGTGTGCATGGGAGAATGGCGGAGGAACCAGCTCCAAGGGAGGGGTATTAGTGGAAGAGAAAGTATATGAGAAGGAAGAGAGAGAGGGAGAGAGAGAGGTGAAGGGGGACTGGGCTGGGGAATAGAGACAGGGAGGAAGAAAATGCTGAGAAAAATGAAGAAGGGGAATGGAGGAAAGACGCAGGAAGGAGGTTGAAATTTTCAAGTATATCTATCAGTTCTGACACTGTAGTGGCATTGACTGCAATCCTGTTGTACAATGTAGAGTTATTGGGTCAGGCACAAACTGAAAAGGTGTGTCTTTAACAGATGATTGAAGGAAAGAAGGGTTGGACAGTTCTGATTTCAGTAGGCAGAGTATTCCAGAGGTGGAGGCCACACCTGAGAAAGACTGTTGCAGATCATACGAGATTTAAAATAAAAGTTATGTTATATGTTTTTGTAAAGCATTGCAATTACCTGGAGGCTTCTCAGCACTGCAGGATATGGAGAGTTTTGTTCTGATTGTCTGTTAAAGAACTAGGTTTTGAGAGGCATTCTGGAGGTAAGCAAGTCCAACACAGACTTATTATGCAGAGGAAGGGAGTTCCAAAGTTTTGAAGCCCCTACTCCAAAACTTCTCCTACCCAAAGAAGACAGCCTAAAGGTAGGAACGATGATCTTCAAATCTGTGCTAGTACGTAATCATCTTTCTGGCAAATACCATCTGAAATTTTCTTTGAGGAATTTGGGGCCTGAGTTGTGTAAAGCTCTAAAGGTAATACATAGGGCCTTGAAGTTCACTCTATGTTTTACTGGGAGCCAATGTAGCTCCCGTAAGATGTGTTTGACTGATTAGGTTTTAGGAATTCCCAGTAACAGTCTTCATGCTGCATTTTGGATAACCTGAAGCTTGTTGGCATATTGAGAACGTAGATTCAGATATAGTCCGTTAGAGTAATCCAGTTTGGCTAGAATGAGAGACGTTATCATTGTTATGCCAAGAGTAGGGGGCATAAATGGCAAGATTTTTTTTATTATCTTAAGAGTGTAAAAAGATGTTGATATAGTAGCATTCACGTGATCACTGTACGTAAGTTTGTTATCAATGAGGACACCTAGGTTCTTTGCTAGCAGGAACAGGTAGAGCTCCTAACTCCGGAGGTCAGCAAGAAGGTTACTCGAAGGACGTAACCTTCCCAGACAGCAGAACCTCTGTCTTACTGGAATTCAGCTTAAGACAGTTGTGATCCATCCAAGGATTGATGGCTAACATGCAGGTATTAAATCTCTGACAAGTGTCATTCAGCTGATCAGCAAAAGACACATCTAGTTGGGTGTCATCGGCGTACGAGATCAGTGAAAAACCAAATGATTTAATCAAGACTGCCAGGGGAGTCATGTATATGTTAAACAGGGTTGGGCTAAGGGAGGACCCCTGGGGAACCCCACATGGCAATATAAAAGGTTCTGACTCCATTTCCTTCAGGGAAACCGTTTGCTCCCTTCCTCTTAGGAAGCAGTTGAAAAGGGAGAGGGCTGGTCTCTACGTCCTACTGCTATTAAGCGCTGAACCAATAAACTGTGGTTGACCGTATCAAAGGCCGCAGACAGCTCCAGAAGAATAAGCTCAGCCTGGCCACCTTTGTTAAAGGTCTGTCTTATTTCCTCAGTGGCCTTTATCAGTGCAGTTTCTGTACTATGGCAGCTCCTTAAACCAAATTGTGTGTGGCCCAGGAGCTCGTGTACATGAATATAGGCCACTAATTGCTGATATAAAGCTTTTCGATTAGTTTGAGAGCAATGTATTATGTTTCGAAGGCCTGGCCACATATGATTTCTCATGTTCACCCTTGTGATTTTAACATCCTAGGAGGATACTGTTTAATAACAAAGCTATTGGGGTTTCCTCCCGGAAAGGACTGAATTGCAATTTTATAAATTTTACATATTTTGTGTTTTTATAACGTTTTATAAATGTATTGTGTATACTTTTATGGTTGTAACAACCCAAATAAAGTTTTAATGACTGACTGACTGACTGACAGCAAAAGGAAGTCTGGATATGGCCCAATAGTTGTTGGGGTCGCTGGGGTCAAGGCTAGGTTTCTTTAACAGGGGGAGAATAGATGCCTTTTTCCATTGTGTTGGAAACTGCCCTGTTGAGAACATTTTATTGAAAATTGCCATGAGATGGTTAGCAACGACCTCTGGTGCCAGTTGCATAATGAAGGCAGGGCAAGGATCATGTGGAGAGGCTGATTTAGTACATTTAATTAGAGTAATGACTTGCTCATTGGTAAGAGGAGTAAACTCCTCCAAGGTGGAATGTACTCCCTTGTAGTGGCTCAACCTGATTTCTTCAACAGGAGGAGACTGTTTCAAGAAAAAAGGTTTTCTTTACTTTTAAGATTCCTGGCTCCTCCTGATGTCTTAAATAGGTTGGTCAAACAGGAATGTGCTTTCAAATGGATTGCTTTAAAAGCTAGAGTGCACAGCTTGAAATTGATTCTGGCCTCGATAGGAAGCCAGTGCAGTTCAGTGAGTATTGGGGAGATGTGGTAGCATTTGTTTTGTCAAGGAAAGTAGTTTAGTTGCAGCATTTAGTGCAGCTTTTAGTGGCTTACGGGCAGCTTCAGATGACACTGTTAGAACCACATTACCAAAGTTCTATCATGAGAATATCAGGGCATGGGCAGCAGCCTTCATCTGATTTGGTTGAAGGATTGGTTACAGTTATTTTTAACATCTAACGTTGTAAATGGTACTTTTGATGAATGGTAGCTTGTTTAGAGAAGTTTCAAGTGTTATTCCAATCAAGGAAATCGATGGTGGCAAAGTGAGGTGGAATCCATACTTTCAAGATGCTGTAACAGAACTGGGTTGAATATTTTTTTTATTTTGAGGAGAAAAGAATGAATCCAGTCTTTTTTTAGTTAAGGATGAGAAAATCCTTCTTCATTTAGCTTTGAACTTTGAGTAAGATTGTTCTTAAGGTCAGGATGTCTTTTAACATGGAGGTTTTCAGGTAAATGTGAGTTTTGTCTGCATATTGATGGATAGAGAATGTTGAATCTTTTCAGAGTGCGGCTAGTGCTTATACATAAAGGTTAAAGGGCCTGAGATGGATGAATCCCTGTGCAACTGCACCAGTGATAGGGGGCGGGTCAGAAACATTGTCACTGATTTGTAAGATTTGGGAGCGCTTGGAGGGGAAGTAGGAAAACTATTTGAGGACTGTGCCTTTAAATCCAAAGCGGGCTATTAGGCGGTTTAGTAATTAGCATTGATCAATTGTGTCATAGGCTGCTGCTATTTACAGTAAAACAAGCAGGCAGGATACACCACAATCCAGCAATCGGTGAATGTCATCTAGGATCTTTAAAGATGCCATTTCAATTCTATGACTTGCTCCGAATCCTGATTGGTGGACTGCTAATAAGAAGTCACTATTGATGAGAAAAAAAATAGTAAAGAAGGGGGACCCCCTCTGGAAGTTACTTTCAGGTCAGGGAGTAGAGGGGAGAGCAAAATCAAGAATAACAGAGAAAGGGCTCCCTCTTGACCTATAATTACTTATACCATAGGAGTTTCCTCTCAAACATAGGGCATACACCAACAATATCTACACAAAATGTAAATTGTTTCTCATTTTATTTCATTTTTACAGTTAAAAAGTCATTTTTTCTTTTTTTATATCATATTTTTCAGATTCATCAATTGTAAAAATATATACATTCTGCACGGAGGCTACAAGAAAAACATTTTGCAACACATTAAAGTTGTGAATATATGTCCTTAATTCTTCAAATTCATATGGAACACAAAATCAATTAAATGTGCACACCAGGTAAAGAGCCACACATACAATACATACATACTCCTAAACATCCATCCCATCACAGAAATAACAAACGAAAAGGATTTCCTATAGCGTTGAAACTGTAGTCCAATTAATGACCAAAGTCATTTAGATTATAGAGGAAGAAGAAGGGTCGACGCATTTCGGTGGAAATGTCGCATTGGGGACCACCTTCATCAGGACCGAACAGAGACAATACGGTATAGGATCTCTGAACCTGGGGTGTGAATCTGAAAATTTGTAGAGGTCCAAGAGGCCAGATTTATATTTCTTTTTTAATGTTGGATAAGACAGCTGTATGTTGAAGGGAGTACAAGAAAGCAGAACGCAGCAGAAGACGACTTATTGGTATCTCTAAGTTTGGCTTATTCTTCAAAAAAGGTGTGGAGGGGGCGCCACATTTTAGAAGATTTTTTATGGTTGCCTTCTAGATGTCACCTAGTCCTCTTAAAGCGGTGTATCTTAGTAATGTAGATGCTTGAAATGTGGTGATAATTCCAACCCACATTGCGGTTCCGATCTATGCGGCGTATCCTCAGTTTTCAGCCAATTCTCTAAGTGGCTTTTTCTATTCAAAGTTGGTTTCTTTGTGTGTTTTCAAAACAGCATCTCACGCTGCTCCAGTGAATACCGAGTATAGTGTCCAGCTCCTGAGTACCAGAGCCGGCAATCTTAAAGACCCGCCTTGTTGTCACTATTGATGAGTTCAGCAAGTAGAAGGGGGACATATTTTTCAAAGGTCTTACCCAACTAAGGAGGGTTGGAGATTGGTCGATAATTTTCTTATAGATTGGGATCCAAGTTAGGTTTTTTGAGTAGAGGTGAGATTTATAAAGATTTGAGTGAGTCAGGAAAGGAACCTTGAAGGAGGGACAAGTTGATGATTTTGGCCCAAGGTTCAGAGAACAGTGTAAAGTGTGCTCTAAAGATAGCAGCAGGAATCAATTTGTTGTATTAGAGGGTGGCATTCAGGTTATTAATATTATTAAAGAGTATCTTTTGAGATATAGGCCTCAAAATATTCCAAGTGCTAGTTGCTTTAGCTGTGTTAATTGTAGGAGAGGCAATGAAGAAGTTATTGAACAAAATAGAAAGATGTTGTTGGAAAAAAACTTCAAGAAGGTCTTGCATTTATTGGTGGCATCAGGCATATTCTTGCCAAGAGGTGAGGTGCTATCTTTCATACCAACCTTCTCAAGAACTTTTCGCACTGTATCTGTGGCGCTTTCAACCCCGCACAAACAGCAGGCTTACAACAGAATGACCTTCGCTCACATACCCATTCTTTCCTTTAGGAAGTCACTGGAGAATGTCTCCAATAACACATAGGAGTTATTGGTTGAGATACATTAAAAGGGCATACACCATTCTCACTACCCAGTACCCTTGGATTTTGGCCAACAAGACTCTATTGATATCTCAAACTGATCAACCCCCACCCCCGAGACAATCTTAATGTCTCTTTTTGTTGCCAATTTCCCACAGCAAATTACATGAGCACTCATCCGGGACGTATATGTTTTTTATTATAGTCTTGCTGACATAACCTACTTAGACTGAACAGACCATTAACGGCATCCACATGTTAATGTTGGTTACTTCCTTCTATCCCTTTGTTTTTCTCTTCTCTTGCTTTCTCTCTGTCCCTCTCTCTTTTTATTCTCTTTTTACTCGCCCACCATACAGTTGGGCTGCGTAGATATCGCTACTGTTTGTGCTTTCTGATAAATGTCTTCCATCCTATATATTAGCCATTTGTAAAATACTGGACCGTTGCACTGTTTTTGACTGTACTTAGGTCATGTATGCATGCCAGCCGCTTATTGTGCACTAAAATAATTAAAAAAAACTTTTGAAATAAAAAAAATGTTTTTGCTGAGTTTTATAGGAAAAGATTCAGCGAACAGCCTACAAGAAGTTATTTCGCCTTCCACCTCACACAAGGAACACTTTGATAAGGTCTGACTTTGGGCTGGTGCAGCGTAATCTGGAAAATTTGGCAGCTCTTGCTAAGTACTACTTTCAGGTAATGGTTGTTCCCATCAACACCATGAAGGCTCTAATAAAAACAATTTTTACAAGCATTAACAACCCCTAGCCCAAAAATGTTGATGTAGCTAAGTAAAGTTTAGAAATAAGAAAACAATTGTTATCATCGCTCGTGAGAATTGGACATGGAGGCTCTTTAACCAGGGCCATTCACGAATCAATAACGGCGCCACAACTGCGCAACTCAGCAAAATCTCACCTCCATCAGGCAGTGGGAAAGCATGTTTTAAAACAAATTTTATCAGACAGATTTCTTCTTCCAGTCAGAGAACTGAATCCAGAATGGGGGTTGGGAGCACACTGCCTCACAGTCCCAGCACAGTTCGCCCCTTTGCATCCTGCTAAATGCAGTACACAGTTCAAACTTACTTCAAAAATAGCAGGAGTTTTTCACCAAAGTTGACAGACATTGCTGTATATCTCTAGAAACATGTTTCTGGGTTGAGCCTGTCATCAGTAGAGAGCAGCCGTATTAGAGACAAATCATCTGGGGTTTCTGGAAATGCTGCCAAGTACCTCTCAGGGCACAGTACAACTCACAGGCTCCTTGAACTAACGAGCTGACGAGCTCTGGTTGATGCACCTGCACCCAGCGAGTGGTACTGAGACCTGAGAAGACTTTGGGCAGCATCTCCAGCACCCCTAAAAAAGTGATGCTCTCTACTGAAAAAGGACAACTATCCTGAAACATGTGTCTAGAGATACACAGCACTGGCTGCATCAACAAGGGTGAAAAACTAAAGCCTGACACCGAAGAAAGTGTTATCATGCACTGCATTTATTGCGATGCATCGGGACAAATTGAGTGCTGGAGTGTGAAGCAGTGTGTGCCCACCCCCCTCCTCTTTGAAAAGGCTCCCATGAGCTAACAAGCTGACGAGCTCTGGTTGATGCACCTGCTCCCAGGAGTGGTACTCAGACCTGAGATGACTTGGCAGCATCTCCAGGACCCACCAAAAAAGTTTTGCTCTCTACTGAAGAAGGACAACTATCCTGAAACACGTGTCTAGAGATACACAGCACTGGCTGCACCAACAAGGGTGAAAAACTAAAGCCTGACACCGAAGAAAGTGTTATCATGCACTGCATTTCTTATGATGCATCGGGGCAAACTGAGCGCTGGAGTGTGTAGCAGGGTGCGCCAACCCCCCTCCTCAGAGAACTTAATCCACCCTGGAGATCTTTTGAAACTATCAAAAGTTGTAGAATATGTAACTATAGAAGAGAATCCTTAGCACACACACTTCTCTGCTGCCCGGTATTGCTATATCCACGTCAAATCCTACTGAGGCTCATTTTTTTACAGCCCAGCATTGGGGCGGCCAAAGAAGTCATCCCTCTTTTATACATGGGCAAGTCTGAGAAATATATAATGTAACCCTGCAACGTGTTAAAGAACTCGAAAAGCCAACAGTCTGCATAGTTAATCTGTTCATCCCCCACTAGGTGCTGTGTTAAAGGGCTCTGCATTGACACAACAAACTGTGATTAACTTTGTCATCAGGGCTTCATAGACTGTAGAACTCTGTATTTGAAGGTCATAGATTATAATTGGCACATATAATGTGCACTTACTCCTCTGTGGTTCCACAGTTGCTTCTATGACCACTCTGACAAATTATTACATGCTGTCTGCACCTTAAAAGTCGTACGTTCTTGGGCACTTTTGCATCTTAACCATATGGCCTGTTTTGTCATAACAAATTTTGATCAACTCTGCCTTCTGTGCCTCATAAAATGCAGACCTCTTGCAGCTTCTGTAAATTACCTTTTATTATGGTATCTGCACTTTACAAGACGTATACCCTCAGGCACTGTAATTTGCACTTTAGCTTCACGGCTAAGTCAACATGCCTAATATGATCCTGAGCTGCTTTGTATATGCATCTCTTATTTTTACATATTACCTGTATTTTACAAAGTCACATACCCTTTGTCACTACCCTTTGCACATTAAGGTCAGGGACAGGTGGCATCTCAAGTTTATTTTTATTTGTTTGATTAATTAAAATCTTACAAAATAGTTAAAATGTCATCAAATATAAAAATATTTAAAACACTATATACAAAATTACAATCATGTCTTACTAAAATACAATAGACAGTATATTTTGGGGGACAGTAAAAAATTAATTCAAATATTTCTCCTCAAGTTTTTTTCCAATAGCACTTATGAATTTTATAAATGCAGAGATCATAAATATATCTTTAGAATTTAGGCATGCCATCAATGCTTGCCTACATGTACTTACTCCACGGTCATTAAATAATCTCTTTCGGATAAATTTCTTTTCCGTTTCTAATACGGGGCAAAGACATAGTAAATGTATAATATTCTCTTGACCAACTTTACATAGCCTACATTCAGTGTTCTTTTCAGTCTTTTTCCAAGAGGGTAAATGGCATAAACCCAGCAATAAGCCAAATCGTTCTCTGATAAAGACTTGCTTGTTTTTCTGCAACCACGGTATTTCAAGGTATTCTTGAACTTCTTTTTTGATAAATTTATTTATAATTGGCCATGCATGTTTTCTTTTTATAAGTATGTCCTTGTCTTTTATCAGCGACAGATGATTAGTAAGTTTGGTAATTGTTTTTTTAAAGCTTTCTTGAGTAATAGTAATCTCCCAAACCGATATTACACCAAATTCATCCTTTTTTTAATTTAAGTAAGACCAGGCCTGTAGCTTCCTATTGTCTTTGACTTCTTGCCATAATAGCTGGGACATTTGGTTTTCTTGATAGTTTATTATTCGATACCACACTTTAAGAGCTTGTCCTTTTCTCACAAGTAGCTGGTTATTTATGCCAAATTCCAGCCTCACTTGCACTTGTGAGGCATTATTCAGCAGGCAGAATAAAGTTGTATAGGTTTTTGACACTACCTTGTTAATAATTTCCGCATCTTTGCCATTTAATACCTCACCGCCATATGTTAGGGTTGATAATTATTTCACCGAAATGATCTCTAGTAAAGGGCGATAAGACAAGTCACTTAAGGATTTCTGAATAATCCTAAATGCCGCAATCAAAGTATTAGATTTTCATGTAATGTCTTTTTTTTGCGGAAGAAAATTTCCATTATCATTAAATATAATTCCAAGATAGCGATAAGAGTGAACCTGTTCCAATCGAGTTCCTTCCAACATCCAATTATATTTATTTTTTGATTTTAGATTTTTTGTAACTACCATTACTTTGGTCTTTGTTTCATTTATCACTATATCATTTTCTTTTGCGTACATTGATATCCGATCAATTAATCTTTGCAAGCAAACCTTAGTCTGACTTAAAAGTATAACATCATCTGCGTACCATAGATAAGATGTTTGTTTATCAGCTAACTTAGGCGGATGATCATTTACCTCATTCAATGCAGTAGAGAGATCTGCTAAAAATAGATTGAATAGCAGTGGGGCAAGGACGCACCCTTGTTTAAGTCCTCCTGCTTTAGGTATTTCGTTGGTTAATGTTCGACCATCACCAATTCTTACCCTGATCCAAGGATCAGTGTACAATATTTGTATCATTTTCAGCAGTAAGTTTTTGAATACCTTGATCTTCAAGTTTTGTCCACAAATGGTGTCTGTTCACACAATCGAAAGCTGATTTAAAATAAACGAAACAAAAATACAAAGGCTGTTTAGCTAAAAGTGCCTTCTCCATTATTACAGATAAGTTCAGTATATTTGTGGAGGTTTCTTATCTTTTGATAAACCCGGTGTGGTTCCAGGCAGTATCCTTTTATCCTTTGCCCAGTTTGTTAAAATCGATAGTAAAAGCCCTGTAAACAATTTTGCTTCAGTATCTTGGAAGGTAATCAGACGACAGTTCTCCGGTAATTACCAATTTCCTTTCTTAAAGATAGGAGATATTAGAGAACCCCTCCATGATTTCGGAACCTGCCCTGTTCGTATGACTTCGTTAAATACCTTTGGTAAATATATAGCCCAGAAGTCAGGTTCTTCCTTATGAAGAGAAAATGGGATGCCGTTGGGACCCGGTTCTCCATGTTTTTTGCTTCTTTATTAATTTGGCAACTCGGGTTTCTGTAATATAAATTTCTACATCACAGTCTGGGTCAGTTTTTACGACCATTGTCTGCTTGCCTTCTTTAGTAATGTCTTTTGCTTCCTTAATATTTGGTTCTGTAACTGGGTTTAGGATTTTTATAAGATATGCGAACCATTCATCTTCAGTTAAGGAGGATACAACCACAGATTTATTCAGCCTGGTTAGACCTTTAATCACTTTCCAGAACTCCCTTGAATTTGATTGATTACTGGTATAAAATATTTTTGTCCACAATTCCTGCTTGACTTTATTTTTTTCGTTCCAAATTATTTTCCTCAAATTATTGTTGGCTTTTTAAAATTTTATTTGTATAGCCTCATTATTTGGATGCTTATTTAGCTGTTTCCTAAGTCTATTTCGGGTCCCTCTGATTTTTTGATTGTATGTGAGAGATTGATGTTAGTATCCTTTTTTTCCGTTTGAACCATTTATTTTTTTGGACACGAAAAGAGGATTCAAACGGTTTAACTATTTTCCATGTAAAATGTTCCCAATGCTCATTTACGGACCACGCAATATTATCTTTAAAGCATTCTTTAATACGTTCTTGTGCCTTTTCCTTCATACCGTCCATAATATTTGTTTTCCATGTAAGTGTTCTATAGTTGGTAGTACAGATCTGTCCTTGTGTTGTTGAGTAGTTTTGATGATTCGAACATGACAATTTACTTGGACTATTTGTTGGCTATGGTCGCTATCAAATACTTTCGATAGCTGATAAGAAACATTTTAATCAAAAATATTTATAGATACCTTGTAGTAAAAATCATAATATCATCCGCATAAAGTGCCACCTTTTTATCCCATCCACCAAAAATAAAAGGTTTAATGAGTATATTGTCTCTTAAGGTTTGGGCGAAGGGTTCAATGTATACATCAAAAAGGAGGGGGGACAGGGGACAACCCTTTCTAGTTCCTCTCGTAACCCTAAATGGCTCCGTCAAACCACCATTTATCAAGAGTGAAGCAGATGGGCAACGATATAACAAACTTATCGTTCTGCGAAATCTATCCCCTACATTGAACTTCCTCAAGGCCTCCGACAGGTACAACCAATTCACCCTGTCGAAGGCCTTGGTAGCATCCAACGTGAGGACAGCCAAGGGGATAGCCTCTTTTATAGCTATATCTATAGAGCCTAGTAATTTGTAAGTGAGCTCACAAAGCTGTCTCCCCTTTATAAACCCTTTTTGGTTCGGAGCTATAATATCAGGCGCTACCCGGCCCAACCGATTAGCCAGTATAGTGGCAAAGATTTTGTAGTCAGCGTTTAAAATAGAAATAGGCCGATATGAGCCACAATCGAAGAGGGTTTACCAGGCTTCAAGATGAGGGTTATGGAGGCATTGTCCCATGATTCAGGTGGCAATTCGCCGTCTCTTAGAATTTGATTAAATAGGGTAACTAGGACTGGAGAGACCTCTGTGATCAGTTTTTTGTATATTTCGCATGGCAAACCATCAGTGCCTGCAGCCTTTCCACCCTTTGCTCTCCTTATAGCCTCCTCTACCTCTGTAATGGTTATTTCCTCATCCAAGGAGCGGCTCTGTTCTGGTGTTAAAGACGGTAGAGAGATACCTTCCAACCAACTCATGATGTCGTTCTGAGTAACATTAAGGTCGTCCTGATATATGGATTGAAAGAAAGTTCTAAAAGTTGCTCTGATTTCATCGTCCCTGGAAAAGGTGCCACTTGCGGATGTAACAGAGGAAATATTGTTTCGAACCCGGTCAGATTTTGTTTTCCAGGCAAGTAGTTTCCCTGCCCCCTCCCCATATTGGAAATGTGAAAGCTTACTTGCCTCCCATCTATGCAAGACACGTTTCTCTAGAATTGCCGATAATGCGTTCTTTAGCCTATCCAACTCTACGTGTTTTTCGGCAAGGTCGTGATTGTCTATTAAACCAATATTGTCGATATCAGACTGAACTGCCAAAATGTTATTTTCTATAGAAGTTACTTCCTCTATATACTGCCTTCTTCTATAGGCTACTTTGGTTTTAATGAGGCCTCTTAATGTACACTTAAATGCATCCCATATAGTTCCTGATGAGGCTGTTCCATTATTAGTGTTAAAGAAGTGACGTGTTTCTAACTGTAAAAATTAAATATCCTCTAATGATGAGAGTAAAGACCTATCAAAGGACCACATTCTTGTAGGAGGTGCCATAGCCAATTTTAATTCTAACTCGATTGCCGAATGGTCGGAGAGATGTATTGGAGTGTAGTGCATTGAGGTAATGTCATCAGCCAAAGTTCTGCTAGTAAGAATAAAATCAATTCTAGATTTATGTCTATACTTAGAATTCCTGAATGAGAAGTCTTTCCTTTGACCCTCTCTAAACCGCCAGATGGCAATATATCCATACTGGTTCATTAAACCTAAAAGACAGTTTCTGGATTTAGAGATAATTTTTTGTCTACTGTTAGGGGATTTGTCCAGAAGTGGGTTCAAAGTGATATTGAAATCCCCGGCTATAATCACCGGGTCTGGGAAACTTAACAAGTGGTTGAATAAGGTTTTCAGTGCTGAGGGATCGTCAATATTTGGACCATAATAGCCCACTAGTGTTAACTTCATTCCTCCTAACTCTACTGCTACAATGGCCCATCTCCCTACAGAATCCACTTTCTGTTGTATTATCTTAACCCTTACGGATTTCTTAAAAAGAATCGAGACCCCCCGTGTATTAGATCCTTGTGTTGTTGAAATCGAGGATTCTATTCAACTATTCCTTCGGACCAACTCGAGTATCTCGCTATCGATTAAATGTGTCTCCTGGAGGATAATGATCCCCGCATCGGTATCTCGAAGATATTGCATGATTTTATTAGCACGAGGCCTGGTGCGGAGACCATTAACATTCCAGGATAATAATTTGAGTTTACTCAATGTGTTGTGGGTTTGGGTTATTTGGTGAGACTGACAGTAAGACTAGTAGTTTATGTGACAATTTGTATGAATTTATGTTGTTTTGCTTGAGATGAGTAAAAAACCTTATATTCAAAAACTTATTTACATAGAAAGATTGGAGCTCGTTCTTTAAAGTGTGGTTGTGCCCGAACACCCCCCGTGCCCCCCCACACCCCCCTCCTACCCTGGGAAAACCCTGTACTCACCAACCGGAAGTTTTCAGGAAGTAGGTGCCCCTAGCTCTTCCCCATCTCGACCCTGTGTGCCTCTTATATTTATAGTGTGACTCGCCTTTGGATATACTGCTTGTTTTTGTGGGCAAGTATAATTTATTTATTTTTTTCCTTTTATTTTTTCCCCTAACCTTTTTTTTCCCTTTTCTCTCTTTTTTTTTTTTTACCCAAGGTGATGTCACGCCTTTATTTTCTCATGCTATATTTTATCCTCCATACTTGATTAATGAAGATTTGGTAATGTAGGGCCCGATTCACAGAATGAACTTACTACTTTTGGCATTCACAGAATGCACTTACTACTTTTGGTATTCACAGAATGAACTTACTCATTTCGGTATTCACAGAAGTTAGGACTACTAACTTTAGGACTCCTAAATGCCTTCTGTGAATACCGAAAGTCTTAAAATTAGGATTTTTCTCAATTTAGTAGTAGTAAAGTTAGGACTCCTAACTTTAGGATGCCTAAATGCCTTCTGTGAATACCGAAAGTCTTAAAATTAGGATTTTTCTCTATTTAGTAGTAGTAAAGTTAGGACTACTAACTTTACTACTACTAAATTGAGAAAAATCGTAATTTTAAGACTTTCGGTATTCACAGAAGGCATTTAGGCGTCCTAAAGTTAGTAGTCCTAACTTTACTACTACTAAATAGAGGAAAATCCTAATTTTAAGACTTTCGGTATTCACAGAAGGCATTTAGGCATCCTAAAGTTAGGAGTCCTAACTTTACTACTACTAAATTGAGAAAAATCGTAATTTTAAGACTTTCGGTATTCACAGAAGGCATTTAGGCGTCCTAAAGTTAGTAGTCCTAACTTTACTACTACTAAATAGAGGAAAATCCTAATTTTAAGACTTTCGGTATTCACAGAAGGCATTTAGGCATCCTAAAGTTAGGAGTCCTAACTTTACTACTACTAAATAGAGAAAAATCCTAATTTTAAGACTTTCGGTATTCACAGAAGGCATTTAGGAGTCCTAAAGTTAGTAGTCCTAACTTCTGTGAATACCGAAATGAGTAAGTTCATTCTGTGAATACCAAAAGTAGTACCTGCATTCTGTGAATGCCAAAAGTAGTAAGTTCATTCTGTGAATCGGGCCCGTAGGCATTAAGGCATTAGAGCAGTTTAAGGCGCTTTAATTAGCTGTGTTTCAACGCATCTTCAGTGCTACTCCCTCTGTTTCCTGCTGCCAAAAGAGAGTAGAAGATCATCTGCAGCCTGCACTGATCTAATATTGTACATTTTGTTGTCTAGCATTATCTTGAGAGATGCGGGGAAACCCATCTGTACTGTAGCACCGAATTTGCGAAAAGCGTCCATCCTCCGGCCCAGCTCTCATTGTTTGTCTAAAGTGAACCGAGCAGATCAGAGCGAATCTGAAAGTTAAAGCCTTTAAATGATTGTGACTTTAGCTTAAGCGCTTGATTTAGGATATGCTCCTTCAAGGAGTAGGTATGGAAGTTTACAAGAATTTTCCTAGGTTTAGTCCGCTGTGGGTTGCGTCTAAAAGGATCCCTATGTATACGTTGAATGTCTGTTGTTAGTTCCTCAATAGAGTGGGAAAGATTCAAAGTTTCTTTTCGTAGATTGATTATGTAGCTCTTGATATCCGTGCCTTCGCTTCCTTCAGGAACATTCAGGATGCGTATATTGCTACGCCTTGCGTTGTTTTCTAAGAGCTCCATTCTCTCCGAAAGGGATTGATCTTCTTTTTTTAATCTTGTGATGTCTTCCTCGGTGCCCTCAGCCCTCATCGATATTTGCCCCACAGTTTCCTCCAGTGCTTGGGTTCTCACCGTCAAGGTGCCTATTCTCTCATCAAGAGACTCACAGAAACTCCTTATCTCCCTCTGATTAGAGGCTGACTCAGCAAAGCCTTGCTTAATCTCCGCAGATAGTGCTGCAAACATTAGTTGTATTGAAGCTACAGAAATAGTTTCTGGGCACAACCCTGCGGCACCATTTGTTTCTTGGGACGTTATCAAAGGGGGTTCAGAAAATATTCCAGCCTCAAAATTGTCTTCCATGTTAACTGTAGTTACACTAATAGGGTCACTGATAGGGTCACTGCAGCCATCTAATGGGACTGAGGGTAGTACTGTTTCCTCCACTGTAATTGTCACATCAGAGTTTTTTGTACCTAGGTCTGCTGGATTTTTAAGCAATAATCCCTCTCCGTCTTCCTCTATAGAGGGCTTCTCTGCTAGTTGCAATACATGAGAGGAGTCAGTATTAGTCGTTTGTAGCCGATTGTCAAAAGACTTATCTGAGGCGGCCTCTGCAGCCTCTATCGCAGGGGACAAATCATGCCCATTGGTGGACATGATCTCTGAACCTGGATTGAATTCCGTGATAGTGTTACTACACTGCTGGTGTTCTTTCCCAATTTTCAGGACTTGGGGAACTACCTTGAAATATGAGCGCAGCGATGGAGTGATTTTAGGTATGGAAGCTGTAGGGGGTTTCGCCTTACCGCGTTTCCTGCCCCTTTTTGCTTTAACTTCAGTTGAAAGGTAAGAGGATGTTTCCTGATCTGAGTTTAATTTTGCTCCGTTTTGAGGGCTTTTTCCTAACTCAAAAACCTCCCTTCTACCCTCCTCCTCAGTAACATGCAGCGCGCCTTTAGCTTTCTTTTTACGAGATATGCTGGTCCCCACCAAGCTCTTTGCTGCGCTCTTACCTCTTAACTTCTTAGCAGATTCTGCAGTGCTCATGTGTGCCAAAGTTGCGCTTGTGGATTTTCGATTGTTTCTGGTATTTTTTTTTCACCTCTCTGGCGTGGTATTCACTTCCAGTGGCTAATTCGTTAACTTTGCCCTCATATAAGGCTCCTTTGAGCGGTAGAACAGAACAGCCGTCAGAGTTTATGGGCGATAAAGCACTTACTCCAAATGCCGCCTTGCTGTTGTGACAGGCACCGCTTAAACGAGAGTCCCTGCGGAGACTTCGAATCCGCCTGGTTCTGCGGAGCTCCAGGGCGGCTCGTTCATACCGTAGCAGCTCAGGTGTGGGCTTGCCTCGGGAAGGGCGTTCACCTCCGCTGCTGCAGCTGATCGACTCCGTGGAGCTGCCGCGCCCTCCCTCCTGAGCACCGAAGCTTGCCGTTTGATCAAGGCACATCGAGGTAAGAGCAAAAAGCTTGATTTGAGCTATGCCACGGACCTCAAAAGTAAAAGTATTTGGTATGTGAGCAAAACCTGCTCAAAGCAACCGCCTAACTTAACGAGTGAGCGAGTCAAAAACGCAAAAGATTAGGCACCTGGGGCTGAGACGGAGCGGAGCACCGCTGCAGTCAGCCGACTGCCGCCATGTTTTCCCCATGATATTATGATTTTTACTACAAGTTATGATGAAGCATACCCAGAGATAATCGATTTGGCTCTTAATTTGGTAAAGTCTCAGGATATGAGATTAACGCCTTAAAGACCGAGTCAATGTCCTGGAATATTAACATAACTGACAATAACGGGACATCCAAAACCCAAATTCGTTACCTGGGGATAAACATAACTAAAGACATCAACTCAATTGCTTCTCTAAACTTCACCAAAGTAGCTGCAGAGTGCTGGAAACTTATGAGAGACTGGTCACATCTTCCGCTTACTGTTTTGGGTAAGGTTAACCTGGTGAAGATGAGTATCTTACCGAAAATTTCTTTTCTGTTTAATTCAATTCCACTTTTTTTTTTATTCAAAGTTAATCTCAAAGCTACAGAGCGCGATTACCAACTTTATTTGGAATAGTAAGAGCCCCAGAATCTCGTGGAAAAAAATTAGACGTCCTAGGGAGAAGGGAGGGTTGGCTGGTCCAGACCTTCAAATCTATGCATGGGCGTTCCAGCTCTCGCACACGCGTATGTTGCTTAAAATTCCTACATCAACAGGGATGGGCCTTTTTTTTTCTACACTATTAGAATGTGAAAGAGTAAACCAATCTGGTTTTTTGTTCAAATTTGGAGACACCAAATTCTTTAAGAAAATAAAATTGAAAGTTTTACAAGGGATTGCATCTACTTGGTATAAAGTGAGGCAAGCGACAAAAGTTGGCTACTATTCTGGGAAGGCTCCTATATGGAACTTACCCGCTCCTCCCTCATGGACAATGGATGCACTTATCAATCCGCTAATAGAAGCTGGTATCCATAGTTGGGATGATTTGTTTATGGATGGATCATTGCTTCCATGGGACTATTTAACTAACAAAGTAGGCCCAAGTCTGTCGAGATTTAAATATATTCAGATCTCTAGCTGGTCACAGTCATATAAAGAGCAGCCAGCACGGATTAGTAAGATGCCTATAGGTGGTTACAGTGACCTGGTAACTTGCCTTTTAGACAGCCCAGTAGCAAAGAAAGAAATTTCACGTTGGTATAATAAAATAATCGATGAAATAGATGCCAACTTCCATTTACCGACATCACTATGGGCTGAATTAATGCCAGGTTTAGATGTGGAGGAGCTCTGGATGGCTTCTTGCTCAACACTCTGGGACCTAGTTAAACCTGCGTGGCTTCGTAGGAACCACTTTTTTACTATACATAGGGCATACTATTCCCCGCATAGGTTGACTAAGTTTTCTCTAACAGGCCCAGTCTTATGCCCAAGATGCGGGTTTATCGCAGCATCAGACATCCATATGTTTTACGAATGTCCAAATCTATCCGCTTATTGGGAAGCCATTAGTAATAAGCTATCACAATCTTTGGGTGAACACATCTCTATAGACCTCGCTCTTGTTATCTTTGGTCTTAAAAGTAAAGTCTGCAATGCCGCAACCAATCTGCTATTTTATGCCATTCTAGTGGCACGTAGGGAGATATGTAGACACTGGAAAGATGCTCAACCACCCACAGTACACGAATGGCGAGCATCACTTCTCCAAATTTCCAAACTCGACCTCGCCAGAGCAGGAAATCCCAATAGGAGAGCTTTTTTGGCTATGCTTGGATAGTAGCGACAAACCTGGGGTTTTTTTTTTCCCCCCAGGTCCTATGATTATTGTGCGCATTGCCTATCCTTGCTACCATGACTAAGAGTCTTGGGGTTATGGGGGTCTCAATAACTCGGGCACTATCTACTAAGACACAGCCCTAAGCAACATCATGTCTGGCCTGTGTGAATGGTGCTGATTGGAATTGGTCTCCCTCCCTCCCTAATGAATTCTCCCACCAGCTATAAGCTGAGACAGCACAGAACACGACCATACGCCTTATTGCTCTGTGGCGGTCTTTTGGTTTTGATAGATTGGAGCCATGCACGCAAATGAGGATAAAAAAAAGGAAAAAAAATTTTTAAAAAAGGGAAAGGAGAAAAAAAAGATTAAAAAAAAATATATATATATATATATTTATAGATACCATTGTATAGTCTATTCTCGATTTAAACTGTTGCAAGTGAAATTACCAAGCCGGAGGTATATCTGATTCAAATCTACCATTTAATATTCTTAATCCCAGCGCTTACATGTCCATCACAAAGTTTTTCCCAATTTGATTTTGTTTCACAGATTTTAAAGGATCAAGTATTTGTTCTGGGATTAACCATTGGTGATTTTGGGACTGTATGAAATTGTCCCTATAAAATGTATTAACAGGTTTATGTTAAAATCACTTGTACCAAAAAATCTGCAGACGGGTCTATCAATATTTGGTCCAATAAGAAGATAGTGAGAGCAGCACACATGTCCTTCCTTGAAGTCTATTTAGGTGGTATATGTAAATTGATTAATATTAGAATTTTTGGGGTTTTTTCCTTCATTTTTAGATAGTTCAACTTCACTGCTTGGAAGTTAGGATTGTTCGTGTCTTGCCGCTCATGTCCAACTTTCAGGTCAATCAGTATGAATGTTGCCAGACCACCACGCGGTCGTCCAAATTTGTGATGTTTTATTGCAGGCACAAAATATCCTTTATATCCTTGTAGCATAAAAGGGTCCATTTCCCAGGTTTCCTGCAATAATATAATTTGATAAAAATGTGTTAATGAATATATTTGTGCATTTTATATTTTCTTACCTAAACCATTTATGTTCCATGACCAAATTCCTATTGTTGAAATATCTGTATTTAATTCTTCTGTTTTATCTTGTAATCTGATCTGTCATTGTTCGATGTAACCATGCAAAATCTATTTTTCATTTATTCCTTTGTTTTCTTTTATTTTTTCAACTATTTCTTGATATATGGATTTTTCATCATCACAGTTTATTTTACCCAAGGGATTTTTTTTGTACCGAATAGACTAGATCGTCTTTTCTACTGTTTGACCTTTTCATAGGACTTTTTTTTTATAAGTGGAGTTCGATACACCCTTGGAGCTGGTTGACTAATTGTTATCCCCCAACTGCAGAAAACCTCTTGTTCCTGCAAGATTTGGTCCACTATGGAATCAGTATTTGCAGTTAGAAATGTTATTGGTTGGCTGCCATCAGGGTTTTGTAGAAAGCCTACACAATCAATATCTTCAGATGTCACTTTTTCTAGTGATGGTACTGATTTTAAGACCCAAAGACTATTTCCTCCATTCAAAGTATCATGGTTGCGACGTGAATCATATAATGGTGTGAGAATAATTTGGGGGGGGGGTCTTTTTTAGAGTCAGTGTTTCTTTCTTTCTCCCCTGACAAATGTGATTTTCCTTGCATATGATTTGTTTACCTTGACCATTTTTTATAATTATTAGGTCATTCCTTGTAAGTTTATGCTTCGTATCTTCGATCGTTTCTTTTAAAATCATAGTTGTTCTCAATTTCCTCTATCCGTTGCTTTTGTACAACTAGATTATCTTTTTTGTTGTATCGAATTCCAACGTACTTTTGATGTAATAATTTGGGCATGACCTGCATGCCTCTGTTCATCATTTTGGCTAAATAATGAGGTTTTAAGTTCAAGGGAAGTTAAAGATCTTGTTTCTTTAATCGGGTAGCTATCAATGTCACACATAAGTTCCTTTGTTAGTACACAACCCTTTCCTTTTCGTCCAGGTATTTCATCTTTCTCTTGGGATTTCTTCCCCTCGAATATCAGTACATCAGCTTTTTGATCAGTACTTTCCGTTAATATAATTGACTTTACAGGGAGTGGCTTTAAATTTGCAAGGTTTTTTCCAGGCTTTGTAAACATATCATAATATTTTCCATTATTCTCCAATAATTTTACAGACTGAGTCCCATATATCTCGCTAACTTTTTTTCCTTCTCTTCTTCCTTCTTTTATTGTATCAGCATTTATTTCTGGTTTGGAATATATTTTTACTGCATTTTCCTTTTTTCCCCAATTTCTTGCTTTATGTAATTTTTTTCTTTGTCTCTTTGTAATGTCAAAGGATATTAGATCTTCATTATCCTTTCCTACATTATTCATCTGTTTTAGGGAGTCAAGGTTATTTATTTCTTGTTGTTTTCTCTGCATTATTTCTGAGTTTAATTTGTTCACAACTTCAGAATTTATTATTTCACTAGTTTGCTTAATTTCTTTTCTACTACAGATGCCGCTGGATTTTTAACAATGCAACATATCTCCCCTTTTTGAGTTTCATGTTTTTTTGTACAATGTTTTTAACATCTTTCAAAATAGTATTTACTGCATCCGGGAGTGTTGCCAGTTTGTTTATTATAGGTGCACATGTGCAATCAAAATAATTTGAGTCTGCTTTCTATTTGAGATTTATTTATTAAGTTGATTAGCTCAGCTAATTTATGATCAATTCCAGGGACTGCATTAGCCATGACTCCCAGTATTTCAATTTGGGTATCTATTTTATTCGACTCGTATATCAGTGCTTCTAGAGTTAGTGTTGAAGTTTGATAAAATATATCCCATATAGATCCTAGATCTTGATTACCTGTATTAAAATTTTGCTTAATTGGTATTTCGTTTTTTTTATTAGGGGTTTTTGAGCCAACCTGGCAGATTATTTGGTTTTCTGTTTGGATTTTTGAATAAACCCAATTACTGTATTCCCCAGCATATTCAGTTTTTTCTACCGCATGCCCATTACTTCCCCTATTTTTGTTATTAGTTGTTTGCAATTGGTTAGGAGTATCACAATCTTGATATTCATAAATCAAGTCCACATTTCCTTCTCCACTCTTTCTTATTGGCGTAATTGCTGCCAATGCCGAGTTCATAATATCCGTAGTCTGGGTTTGCTTTTTTTGTATGACTTTGTCGGCATTACTTAATTTGAGCGTGTTGTTACAATGTAGTGTGTGGTCATTAGCTGGTTCAATTTTTTCCTTAATTCTACTTTAACCTCTAATGGTAATGGTACCTCTGCAGTTATTGGGGTCATAGGGTTACCAACCTGTGATAGATCTTTTATTGGTGTTTCCATCCAGATCTTATCGATATCCGTCTCTTCTGCTAGAGGTGGCAATACTGGGTTTTCCAAATCCATTCTTTGTTCGATTATTTGTCCCTCTGGTTTATTGTTTGGCTTATTGATAGCATAGTCACACTCGCACTCTTATACCAACTAAAAGTGTATTTCTTTCCAGGATATTGGTTGGCTTAATCGGAGTTGTAATTGCTTTATTTCTACATCTGATTCCGATGACATAAGTGCTCTGGTTGGATCTCTCATGAATTCAAATTTGTGTGGTATTTTTAAAGATTTTTCAAACATTCGTACTATTGGAGAAATTAAAGTTTGATTTGTTCCTTTTAGCTGTGCTTTAGCTTTCGTTTTTTTAACACTTTGGGTGCTTGCATTTCATGTGCTTGTCTAGTAGGCGGGCCCAATGTTCTTTCCTTCCCTGAGCGCATTCCCGATGTTTTTTACCTAATCTTTTCGTATGGCGAGCAGTTATATCGTTTTCAATTCTCCCGGTTGAACAGGTGGCGAATACGTTCCTTATTTGCAACCCTTATTTGTGCAGCTCTGCCACAGCTCTGTGACAGTTCAACCACTCCCTTTACCCCACTACTTCTGGACCACAACACAAGCCACCCCGCAAGCTGCACTATTAGCTGTTTCCGGCTCAGGCTCACATAGGGCGACAGCCTAGCTGCTTCAGCGAGGGCAAGGGGGCCGGGTGTGGAGCAATATAGGTGCAATATAGACCAACGGTTTAACTCACACAGGTCTGGTCCTCCTCTGTGCCAGTATTCTCTGTGTGCAGTTTGTCCGTCTCCCTCTCCAGAGAAAGTGCAAAATGTATGTAGTACAGAGTCGGTGAAGCGGCGTCCGGTTCAGAGGCACCGAGGCTGAAAATAAAGAACAGAGTGGCGGTGTGTAGCGATTGCTACCATCGACACAGCCAAAAGCAAAAGATTCCGTACTGACCGTCCCTTACGGAAATACTACAAGTCCCAGAAGGCCATCCGGCGATGGGGGTTGAATCAATGGGAGGACCTTATATAAACTCCACCTCCGGAACACAACGGGGCTTGTCAATCTTGTTCCGTATTCTTTCGTAGCAGTATTGGGTGTTCTCTCTCGGAGTTGATTTACCGTGAGCTACGCTGATGAAAAGCCTGCGTGGTCATAAATCTTGTTCAACACGACGCCGACGAAGAGCCAGCGTGGTCATGAATCTGATCTGCACGACGCCGACGAAGAGCCAGCGTGGTCAGTCCTTGTTGGAGCAAGCAACGCCGACGAAAAGCCAGCGTGGTCAGGACTCCAGTAGAATTCTTGTTGCAAGCCGTATCCTGTCGTGCAAGTATACTTGAGGAGTGCGGGCTCGCCTCCTGTTCTTTCATTTATTTGCTATTGTTTAGTTTGATTCAAGTGCATCTGCCATTATTGTTTATTTACTGGGGATTCCCGTTTTCCCTGTCGGGTTTTACTGACACTACCTGCTACTTGGGCTACACCGTTCCACAAGGTGTATTGTGGTTCTTACAAAGCGTGGCTTTTTAACGCTTAGTACATTTAGCCCTCCTTATATACCTTTGATACCTATAACTTGTTGTAGGTCGAGAAGTGAAGCTAACTTCTCCGTACTTCTGGCAATCTTTTCGCTAGTGCGCAGTGCGTATTCTTGGATTCCTTCTCGGATACATGGGGTTGAGAAACTGGTGAGTGTTGAATCAAAGGGGGGGAACCAAAGTTCAGACAGTTACCGTTGTGGCATTAATCTCTTACTCTCTGTCCCCTCCTCTACCTGCAGTGTCCCAGTACCAGTAACCTCGTGGTGTAACGACCAGACAATACCAGAAGTACCATTCGCCCGATGCCAATCCACCTCCCGGCCCCTTTCAGTACAGGCTCGAATAGTGGGTATATTCCATTGTTGGGGTTTGTGCGGTGCGGAGTTGGGAGGACTATCGTCTATCGTCTCTGCTGGTCATCAGAGTGAGGTTAGTGGCGCTTGCGTATTCTTGCGCTACTTTCAATCCCGACAGATTGACAAGACCAAGAGTACAGCCCAGCCTAGACGATGGATACTAATACTATTCTCACTTCCTTGTTGGAGAGCTTTACAGAACTTCAACAAGAAGTTCAAACCTCCCGTGCAGAGAACCAGGCTTTATATAAAGAGGTCTCTGATTTACGCAAAGACATGTCCGACCTTGCACATAAAGAGCCGGTGGTGAAACCGTTGATTAGGCCGGCTACCTTGCAGCCGCCTTCTTCCTTCCAAACAGGGGGTTCGTTTGCGGCCCCATCCACTTCTACCGAGACCAATCCACGGTCCATATAATCCAAAATCATGGAATACCTCTAGCTCCCCCCGAAAGGTTTTATGGAGACCCGCGAAAATTTGAGACGTTCTTGAATCAATGCCGTCTACATTTCCTATGTAAACCTATGGTTTTTCAGGATGAGGCTTCCAAGACAGCCTTCATGATGTCCTACATGGGAGGGAATGCGTCCAGTTGGACCATTCCTTTACTGGAAAAGAATGACCCTGTTTTGCATAATTTTTCAGATTTTTGCCTAGAACTACGTAAATTATTTGACAGAAAATCCCATATGTTGTCCCTAGATCACGAATTAATGACCTTAAGACAAGGATCCCAGGATCTGTTGTCCTACATCACCACCTTTAATCGCCTTATCGTAGAAACGGATTGGCCGGCTCAGAAGCGGATTTCCTTGTTTTATCAAGTGCTCCGGGGAGAATTGAAGGACGTATTAGCACAGGTGGTGCAATTGCCTTCCACCTGTGAGGAATGAATAGATTTGACCGTCCGACTAGATCACCGGTTGCTGGAACGAAAAGGGGATAGAAACAGGGGAGACAATAGTTACTCATACCCCATGGTTAAACCCCGGCAGGGGGGGAAGAAAAAGTAAAGACACCGGAAGGACCGGAACCCATGCAAATTGGGGGAATACGTGGTCCTCTCACCAGGGAAGAAAGGGACAGGAGACGGAGGCTCAAACTTTGCCTATATTTTGGCAAAGGAGGGCACTTCATCAATGAATGTAGAGCCAGGAATTACGTTCCAGGGAAAAATCCCCTTCCTCGAGTGCAGGCTGCTCTTAGCTCAAGTGAGCCGGCGGAAAACTGAAGGTCTCAGATCAGATAGAGACCTCTGATTTGAGACGACCACCTGATAAGGTCTCCCCTTATGTCGCAAATACCCTACACCCCGCAGTCGCCCATAGGAACGTGAGTGTTTCTTTATGGGTAGCTAATCAGGACCCTTTAAGACTCGATGCCTTGTTAGACTCGGGGGCTACAGGGAACTATATCGATCAAGACTATGCATTCCGCATGGGTATCCCCTGTGAAAAGAAACATATACCTGAAACCGTTAAAACAGTGGATGGTACTGTACTGACTTCAGGCCCTGTCACGTACCATACGCTTGCCTTGTTAATGAGATTCGGAGAAAATCATTGTGAGTACATCCAGTTCGACCTTATTGATGCCCCACAGTTCCGTCTCATTCTAGGTATGCCCTGGCTGACGCTGCATAATCCTTTGGTAAGCTGGGCGTCTCGTACAGTCTGTATGACTTCCGAGTATTGTAAGGAACATTGTCAGGACGGGATAACCCATGACTTCCCACCTGATCCATCACCCGCTACTTTCCTAGCAAGTGCATGTTCAGTTGATTCCTTTTGATGTGCCACAGCATTACCCAATGAGTACAGTGATTTTCACGCCTTGTTCGACAAGCAAAAAGCCACCCAATTGCCTCCCCATCGCACCTACGATTGTAGGATAGACCTCTTTCATGGTGCGGATATCCCTTGCAGCAGGGTGTATGCCCTGACAGAAAAGGAGACGCTATATCTAAAAACCTATATAGAGGACAATCTGGTATCTGGGTTCATAAGACACTCCACCTCTCCTGCATCGTCGCCCATGTTCTTTGTACCCAAGAAGGACTGCGTGGAGTTGCGACCTTGTATTGACTATCGAGCCATCAACAAAGTAACTATCAAGAACCGTTATCCTCTGCCCCTAATTCCTGTGTTGATGGATCAGTTGAAGGGAGCTCGCTTTTTCACCAAACTCGATCTCCGCGGGGCTTACCATCTCGTATGCGTAATGAAGGGGGACGAGTGGAAGACTGCGTTTAGAACTAAGTTTGGTATCTATGAATATCGGGTGATGCCCTTTGGCCTATGCAACGCCCCAGCCGCCTTCCAGTTCTTTATGGACGAGGTGTTAAGGGGGTGTTTGGAGTAATTTTGTGTGGTTTACATTGATGATATTTTAATCTATTCTGCTTCTCTGCTAGACCACGTCACACATGTAAGAACTGTGTTGGAACGGTTACAACAAAACTCACTGTATGCCAAGCTGGAAAAATGCCTTTTTCATGTTCAACAAGTTGCCTTCTTAGGTTATGTTATCGATGCTCTAGGGTTTCGAATGGACATGAGTAAGGTTAAGGCCATCCTAACGTGGAAAACGCCACGAAACGTCAAGTCAGTGCAGAGCTTTCTTGATTTTGCCAACTATTATCGGCGTTTCATTCAAGATATTTCTAAGGTCATCCATCCCATCACTGCCCTCTTGAGGAAAAATGTCCCTTTCAGATGGGGAGAGGAAGCCGAGAACTCATTTCAACTTCTGAAAGAGAAGTTTACGCAAGCACCCATTCTTCGACATCCAGACCCTAAGATGCCATTTGTGTTGGAAACTGATGCATCACAGTATGCTCATGGGGGTGTCCTGTCCCAACGCCACCCTACCACAGGTCAGCTTCACCCTGTGGCATATTACTCTAAGAAGCTCACCCCATGTGAAGTCAATTATACCATCACTGAAAAAGAGCTCTTAGCCATCAAAAAAGCGTGTGAAGAATGGAGACACTACCTCCTGGGGGCATTACATACTGTCGAAGTCATTACAGATCATCGTAACCTGTTGTTCTTGAAAACAGCTAAGGCTTTGACTCCTCGTCAACTGAGGTGGACCCTCTTCTTCTCAGACTTTGATTTTGTGATTAAATATAGACCTGGGACCCGTAACGGAAAAGCAGATGCGCTCTACAGGTTGGAAGATGAAGAAGTAGTAGTTCCTATGGATCCCCCTTTCATTCTTAAGGGGACCGAACATTCGGAACTGTCCATTGCCTTAATCACTTCCGAAGATTTTCTAGAAGACGTTAGAATCGCTCTAACTGACCAGGACATAGAAGCTTGGGTACAAGAAGAGCCTGACAATCGATGCGAAAAGGATCAGTTAGCATATCATTTCCATGCCTTATATATACCCCTAACTGTGTTGCAACGCAAAGTTTTGGAATGGGCACATGATTCTGCTTTAGGGGGACACATGGGCATTCACAAGACCATCGCTAATGTGGAGTGATCCTTTTGGTGGCCTGGTGTCAGAGCTGATTCTAAGGAATATGTAAAAAACTGTGCGATCTGTGCACAGGGAAAAGCCAGTCATATCAAACCACCAGGACTGTTGCAGCCATTGCCGATCCCACCCAAGCCATGGCATACCTTGTCCATGAATTTTATTGTGGAAATGCCCCCTTGTGAGAAACAAACGGTCGTTCTGGTGGTAGTTGACCATCTTACAAAAATGGGACATTTTATCTCTTTACCTGGTCTGCCTTCCTCCAGTGACTTAGCCAAAGTCTTCCTGCAACACATCGTACGACCACACGGATTGCCGAGTGTGTTAATTACGGATTGGGGAACACAATTCACCTCTCGTTTTTGGAAAGCTCTATGTACCATTCTGCAGATAGATGCTCGTCTCTCGTCCAGTAAAACGGAACGTCTGAATCAGACGCTTGAACAATACCTGCGATGTTTTGCATTACAAAACACCACGGATTGGACCATCCTTTTGTGGTTAGCGGAATTCGCCTACAATAACGCGGTGCATACCACCCTGGGTTGTTCTCCGTTCTTTTGCCTTTATGGATTCCACCCGAACATGCTTCCATTTGAATGGCCGGCGGAATCCTTGGTTCCTGCCATTCATGAACATCATGCTCATCTTCGAGCTATTCTGATCGAGGCTCGGAACAATTTGGAAAAAGCCCAAACAGCCCAGAAGCGTTTTGCTGATAAGAGACGGACCCCGGAACCTGAGTATAAGGTTGGAGACAAAGTCTGGCTTTCTACGAGCAACCTGCATATTAAGGGACTTACGAAGTTGAAACCTAAATATGTTGGTCCCTATGGTATTTGTGAAGTAATAAATGCTGTAGCCATGAAACTCTCGTTGCCAGTGTCGTGGACGATTTATCCTGTGTTTCATGTATCGCTCCTACGTCCTTGTCTTCCAAGCGTGAGGTTGCCTGAACGTCCTCGTCCTGTGGAAATCGAAGGACATGAGGAATATGAGGTACTGTCCATCCTGGACTCTCGCTTGGTCCGTGGCAGGATTCAATACCTGGTCGATTGGAAAGGATTTGGCCCGAAGACAGAACCTGGGAGCCTGTGGACCATCTACATTGTCCCGATTTGGTGGAACAATTCCACGAGCAGTATCCCGGGAAGCCAGGACGGCGGTCCACAAGAGGGGGTTCTGTAGCGATCGCTACCATCGACACAGCCAAAAGCAAAAGATTCCGTACTGACCGTCCCTTACGGAAATACTACAAGTCCCAGAAGGCCATCCGGCGATGGGGGTTGAATCAATGGGAGGACCTTATATAAACTCCACCTCCGGAACACAACGGGGCTTGTCAATCTTGTTCCGTATTCTTTCGTAGCAGTATTGGGTGTTCTCTCTCGGAGTTGATTTACCGTGAGCTACGCTGATGAAAAGCCTGCGTGGTCATAAATCTTGTTTAACACGACGCCGACGAAGAGCCAGCGTGGTCATAAATCTGATCTGCACGACGTCGACGAAGAGCCAGCGTGGTCAGTCCTTTTTGAAGCAAGCAACGCCGACGAAGAGCCAGCGTGGTCAGGACTCCAGTAGAATTCTTGTTGCAAGCCGTATCCTGTCGTGCAAGTATACTTGAGGAGTGCGGGCTCGCCTCCTGTTCTTTCATTTATTTGCTATTGTTTAGTTTGATTCAAGTGCATCTGCCATTATTGTTTATTTACTGGAGATTCCCGTTTTTCCTGTCCGGGTTTTACTGACACTACCTGCTACTTGGGCTACACCGTTCCACAAGGTGTATTGTGGTTCTTACAAAGCATGGCTTTTTAACGCTTAGTACATTTAGCCCTCCTTATATACCTTTGTTACCTATAACTTGTTGTAGGTCGAGAAGTGAAGCTAACTTCTCCGTACTTCTGGCAATCTTTTCGCTAGTGCGCTGTGCGTATTCTTGGATTCCTTCTCGGATACATGTGGTTGAGAAACTGGTGAGTGTTGAATCAAAGGGGGGGAACCAAAGTTCAGACAGTTACCGTTGTGGCATTAATCTCTTGCTCTCTGTCCCCTCCTCTACCTGCAGTGTCCCAGTACCAGTAACCTCGTGGTGTAGCGACCAGACGATACCAGAAGTACCATTCCCCCGATGCCAATCCACCTCCCGGCCCCTTTCAGTACAGGCTCGAATAGTGGGTATATTCCATTGTTGGGGTTTGTGCGGTGCGGAGTTGGGAGGACTATCGTCTATCGTCTCTGCTGGCCATCAGAGTGAGGTTTGTGGCGCTTGCGTATTCTTGCGCTGCTTTCAATCCCGACACGGTGTCCTCCTTCGGCGTTCGGCGCTTTTACTCACACAGCCTGACTCAGCCCAGATTAGCACAGCCTAGAATAAAGTGGAGCGAAATCACTGTCTCAGCATCTCATGCGCATAACCCACTAAAAACAACAGGTTGTCAAATGGGAGTTAGAGTCAGTCAAAAGTCAGTCAGAAGTTTAACCAGCTTAACCAGCCCTAGGGCGGCTTTCATATATAAGCGCTGATAAGCGTTTCACGTTACCACTGTGCGGTTCCTACCGCAATTAAGCACTGAAGATCCTGTGCCACTGGCAAGGGGGTTCAGCCCCTGTCCCTGCCTCCCGCCTCGGTGGCTGCAGCTCAGTGGCTCAGCGTTTTCCTCGGCATCTACAATGCTCACGGCCAGCCGCCTGCCTGCCTGCTTGCAGCTGCTCTCAACTCTGCTCCGTGCTTCTCCTTTGCTCCTCGCAACACTGGAACTCGGAGAAATCCTCGGTGGCATCTCAGATGTTACTATTCTCTGCAGGACCGTGAGTCACTACCCACACGTTATTAGCACACATACTTGCTGTTAACAATTAAAAAAAACGACAAGCTGCTGTTCAGACCAGAAATATTTCTAAGCTTTGTATTAATTTGACAATGATGTCAAAATATGTTCTCACATAGGACATTTATTTTTTAAGGGTTTTTATTACTGTGTTTTTCTATAATGTGATATATGCGCTTTATGTAACTTGCAATGATTATAAGTAATCATACAATAAACTTGACTTGACTATAGTGATAGAGCGCCATGTTATTCTGAAATTTGATGGGGTGCATCATAATCACCAATAGTCAGCACCCGCATACTTAGAGGAATGTATTAACGCGTAATCTTTAGCAATGTAATGTTGAATTAGCTTATATTAAAATGCTTTGGAATATATTCATAGTGTTTAGAAGATTGATGTAATGTTTAATCGTAAAGGAGGTCCTGGAAATGCAAAATGTATTGGTTCACATGTAAAGTGCTGCATTAGGATTAAACGTGCACCATATTAAAGTTGCATGTGTAGTGTTGCTTTTTCATGTAGAGAAATAATGTATTTGATGAACGAAAATAGCAATGCTTATAATATGACATTAGAGAATGTGTGTTTAAATGTAGAAAGGCTTGATCGCATATAAGTGTAGGAAAAGGCCTATTTGTGATTTCTTATCTTAGCCAAAAGCTGTAGGCCCGAAATGTATTTTTCCTTGGAAGGGCTCTTTTTCTTTAGTTAAAAGCAGACTGTGAAACTTGTGTGCGTGCAAGGTCGATCTGTTTACAAGTTTCCAGTTGCAGGTGCAAGGACACATGTCTCGTTAGGCAGAATAACCCGTTTGTTAAGACTAGTTTTGGTAGGAACAGGCGCCACGGGAGTCAACTGGAATGCTGATACTATGTTTTAAGCGAAGATGGTGTCTGGAAATCAACGTCTACTCAACGGTTCTTGGATGAAGTCAGAGTTTAGATGGAAAAATCCAGAAGGAGGACATGCCTGAAGGGGTGTGCGACAGGCGTGCCCTACTGTTTGGGGATTTTGTATTTGGGATAGTGCCCCAAGGGAGGAGAGGCAGAGTAGGAGTGAAGGGACAAGAAGGAACATCTTAGGAACTAGCTCTGTAGCTTTGGTACTTAACTTTGCAAAGTGAGTGTACTTCTGAGGAAGTCTTTACTTCTGACACCTTTTTCATCTTTCCTGGGAATGATTCTATGTAGGGATGTCACTTTAGTGTTAGTGTAGGGACAGATTAATGTTTTTTCTGTCTTTTAGGTCAATGTAGTCATCTCTTCAAGTAGGGACTGTTGTAGTTTGCCTCATGCTTTTGGAGATCACTCTGATCATCATATTGAGTCATCTGAGGCTCATCCGTAGGATTGTTTGCATTAGTGCCCGTTTATTTTCTTAACCTCTTGCTGAGGTGTCTGTATATCTAATTGTCTCTGGCTTTGTAATACATCTTAGCAGACAAGAAAGGTCCAGAGAAGAGGATTCAGGTATTGGTAAGATAAGGTCAAAAATTCAGATAAGAATCCGGCGTCATCAATTGGTAGCAGCTGAGGATTGTTGTCTCTAGAGTAAGGGGAGATCTAGTTTAAGATAAGAGATTCCCGAGCCCCATAGAACCCAGGTGATGATGGTCCAGTGGAGTGCCAGCGGAGGACGGAGTTTCGTGGAAACTGACGAAGAAATGACGGTGCAGTGAAAGCAGCAGTTTGTGGTGGAGTGAGTATGAACAGGATTATGTGTTGTTAGATTGCAGTGTTGTTTAATGTTGTGATGTCTTGCAGAGTTGAAGTGAGTGTTGTGTGATTGTGAGATTAGGCTGTGAGCGCACGCAGCCCTGGAATCTTAGGCTCGACGAGTAGCTTAAGTGATTGTGGTGTAGCAGACACCCAGAGTAATTGTCAACCAGTGAAAAGGGAGTCGTGAGGTACCATCGACTGCCCAGACCGAGATAGGGGGAGCAAATGTGTTAGTGCGTGAGTAACTGACACTGGTCGTGGGTTGTTGTATGTGGAACATTGAGCGGTTGTAACCTATCAGCTAAGGTGATTGTCCGGTCGTTTCGAGGACAGACAGTTGCCAGATTGAGGTGGACAATTACATGAGACTGTGGACGTACAGTCAGAGAAGTGACCGCTCGGACGCTGCGGTTATTTCAGCGTATGAAAGAGACGCGTGAGTGAGTACGAGGAAAATTGTAAAGGACGGGAACTGCTGCGCGGAGGAAAGTGACGTCAAAAGGTGCCGCGCTGTGATAGGTCGATTGGTGTGAAGCCACGCTGGTATTGGTGGATTGCCATCAGGAAGTAAAAGAGCGTTGCGAAGCAAAGAAAACTGATTTTAACATGAAATGCTTGAAAGTTTTACGAGATTTGTGTAGAGGAGAAAGACAGGTGCCTTCTTGAGGTGGAGAAGAGGCTCCACCTGAGGATACTCCAGCTCATTACATGGCTACATATGTAGGGTTACATACTATACTTTGGCTTGAAAATTGGTGCAAAATGACAGAAGGAAATGATCCAGATCAGGTGAGGAATGGAAATTCACCACAGTTATTGGAAGGGAGAGCAAGCACCGGAGGGAATGGCGTAGTGAGCGGAATAGCTCACTTGCCAAGACCCTTGGAATCGAGTACACCGTTGCCAGCTATGGCAGACTCGTCGAGGGGACCAATGGATCTGAGGGGGCCAAGGCCAAAAACTTTTGCTGAGTTAAGATCAGATTTAAGGATGTGGGATCAGTTGACGGGGAATCAGGGTGACAGGATGACGGGAGAGTGGGACGAATCGTAATGCAGAGAACAGGCCTGTCGTTAGGGACACCCTAGAAAGGGGTAGTTGCAGAGAACAGAATAGCGATTGTGGAGAGTCGAACGGTGCATCTAGCAGAGGTACTCTGAAGGTGGTGATAACGGCAAAGATGTTGGCTGTGATGAGGTTAAAGGCAGAAGTGGATGAGATAATTGAGGGAAACTTGCCTATAGGGAGAGTGGAACTTTATGAGCCTGACAAGTTGTTTTTTGTTGCTAAGGATGTGACTCGTAAGGCAAGATCAACACATGAGAAACTGACTGAATTGGCAAACAGATTCGAAGTGGATCTGTCTAAAACAAAAATGTTACAGGGGAATCACAGACTAAAGTATAGTGACCAGGACCCGGAAGAGAAGCGAGTCATTGGGCTAAAAACCCACATTAAAGAGCTGATTATCGGGATACGAGCATGGAACAGACTCGATAAATGGGAAGAAAGATGGTCTGAGAAAAGGTTACCAAGTATGACAGAGACACCACCTCCAGGAGGGCGAAGATAGGAGTAGGAAATGATCCTTTGCAAGAGGTATCTAGTGGAGGATATGTGCATGTGCCTTGAAGTAGAGGTGACCTGCCAGCATTCACAAATGATTTCCCTCAATTGAGGGAGAAACCAGTTGAGTGGTACAAGCAAGTTGAGCGGTTTGTTAAGATCTCGAAGGTGTTGTGGATAGAACTGAACACATTGTTTGACATTGTGGTTCCAAGTGATTTGTGGGCAACTTGTAAGGTTGCAATTGAATGGCCCAGATCTGAACCAGAGAGGGATGCTCTCATGAATGGACCTTCACCCATTGTTATGAAAAAGTATGAGCAGACGATCACGTGGCTGAAGTCCAAGATATCGCCACAAGACATTGATTGGGTCAAAATATATCAGACAGTTCAGGAGCCAAAGAAGACAGTGCACGGATACTATGAAAGGCTCTTGTAAGTCTTTAGGCAGTATGGTGGGCTGCATACCTTAGACCCTAAAGACATGGGACAGTTTGTCTCTAAGTTCGTTTTGGGTCTGAGACCCGAGATTTGTATCATGATCCAATAGCATGTGATATGTTGGCAAAACAACCCGATAGATGAGATACTGCATTATGCTAGATATTGTAGTGATGAAGTGGATACGAAGCATAGAAAGCTCAAGGATAAACTGATGTTAGTCCAAATGCAAGTGGCTGATAAAGGAAATCAGGTGCAGTCAACCGGCAGAACGCTAGGAAGAAGGCAGAATGGTCAAAACCAAGGAAAGGCAAAAACAGGGGACCCTAAGTAGAGAGTAGATGTGGCAACACTGAAAAAGACCACTACGTGTCACCTTTGCCATCAGATCGGACATTGAAGACGTGAGTGTCCCTTAAATCCAGCAAATTGAGCTGCAGCAGGAAGGGAGAGATAGTACAGGTACCTGAAGTGGCGAATACTGTGATGAGACCAAGGTCAATGAAAGGGGTGACACTGGCTCCACAAGTACAGGTTCCCCTGCCACTGAGGATCCCGCAAGAACTCAGACTTACCAGCAGATGCCTCTCTTTGACGGAAGTGATGAATACTACTCAGACCCGATGTCATGACAGTGCCTGAGGGGGGAGGAAGGCTGCACTCTTGCGGCAGTCTTGGAGGTAGACCAGAGGGGACCATTTGTAGAAGCAGATGTTGATGGTCATCCTACCACCTTTTTGGTTGACACTGGTGCTACCCGCTCTACCGTGAGATCTGCAATAGTTCCCAAACTACCCCTCTCGGGACAATCAATCCAAGTTGTAGGTGTTGCAAATAAGAGAATGACAAACCCATTGACTGAGCCGATCCCAGTGAGGATAGGCAATTTTAGAGACCGACATCAGTTCTTGGTATGTAATCAAGCCCTGTTTGCTTGCTAGGGAGGATCTCCTATGCAAACTAAACTGCACTATCTATTGCACCCCCAACGGAGTGGAGTTGCAGACGAATTATGATGATGCTACCTCTAAGGTCACAAAACAGCACTTGTGCATGGAAATGTACCCCGTGGTAACAGTGGAAGAACTCCCACATGATTTGAGAGACTCGGTCTCGCAGAAGGCGCGGGACTTCACAGGTAAAGACATCGGATTGATCAAAGGGGTCGAGCCAGTTAAGATTCAGGTTAAGCTGTATGTTGAGTTCCCAAGAACTCCCCAGTATAATCTGACACCGGAGACAATTGCAGGGATACAACCCATGATTGACTCCATGAGTAAGCAGGGGATTCTGAAGGAGATAATGGGCAGTCCATGCAACTCATCCATTATGGGATTGCAGAAACTGAGTGGCAAGTTCAGGATAGTGCAGCACCTGAGGAAAGTGAATAACATAGTTGTCCAGTGGTACCTAATCCATCAATGATATTGTTTCAGTTTCCATGTAAGGTAGAGTGGTTCACTGTGATTGATTTGTGTCAAGCATTCTTCTGGATACCACTGCATGAAGAAAGACAATTTTTTTTGCATTTTGCATTTAAGCTGGAAAGCCATGTTTTAACGTGGTGTCGTATCCCTCAGGGGTATACAGAGAGTCCATCGATCTTCAATCAGATCTCAAAGAAAAACCTTGAGACTCTCGTATTGCCATAGAACTCCTTTCTCATGCAATACATAGACGACCTCCTTGTTGCGTCGGAGACTGAGTATGTATGCAGGATAGATATCACCGCTTTAGTGAATCATAAGTTGCAGTACTGCTTGAATGAGGTGCAATACTTGGGGCACAGAATAGAGAAAGGGAAGAGGAAGGTGTCACCTGACCGAATTGAGGCGATCATGATCATGGCTGTGCCTACCACACAGAGAGAGGTCAGGATGTTCTTAGGGATCGTTGGTTACTGTCGCCAGTGGGTTCCCAACTTCTCTTTGAAGGCGAAACCTTTGCAGAGACTGACTCATAAGGATGTGAGTGATCCGGTACCATGGGACAATGACTGTATGACGGCGTTTTTGGAGCTGCGAGAGGATCTTTGTCATGCTCCAGCACTGGGAATGCATGACTACAACAAGCCTTTTTCATTATTCTGTTGTGAACGAGAAGGTTGCGCATTGTCAGTTACTGACTCAGGTTCATGGAGGTGTCTGTAGACCAGTCACCTATTTCTCAGCTACTTTAGATCCAGTAGCTTCAGCAGAGAATGTGACTCTTAGGAGGTGTTCTGTTTTGAATCCTGCCACTTTGCTGCCGTTACCAGATATGATTGATGAAGATTGTGAAGACCATGACTGTCTTGATATGACTGAACGTTGCACCAAACCAAGACCTGACATTGTTGATGAACCATTGTCTGAACCTGATGAGATCTTCTTTGTTGATGGTTCATACTTAAGAGATAGTGTCGGTCAATTGAGAGTAGCGTTTGCTGTATACACCATTATGGGAGTGGTTGAAGCTGCTTGCCTAGAAGGAGTATACTCCGCCCAGGTAGCTGAAATCATTGCCTTGAATCTTGCCGGTTTGGCCACTGATCAAATTCGAGTTACCATTTACACAGACAGCCGGTACGGGTTTAGTGTGGTTCATGGCTTTGGTCAGTTATGGTCCCAGAGAGGTTACCTGACATCGTCTGGATCACCCATGAGGAATGGGGAATTTGTGAGGTTATTGTTGGAAGCCTTGCAACGCCCAAAAGAGATTGCTGTGGTTAAATGTACAGCTCATGAGAGGGGGACGGATTTTGTCTGTCGTGGAAACCGCTATGCAGACTAGGTTGCACGTTTCTCTGCTGAACAAGGTTGCATTTTTACTGAGGTTTACACAGGGGAGAGCCGGGAAGGAACTGAGTTCAACATGATGTTGGCCATGGCAGATACTTGGGACAAACTCAAGTGCCTGCAGGAACAGGTTTCAGAGCAAGAGAAAAATGTGTGGGCCAGATCTGGATTTGTGAAAGGGGATGTTGACATTTGGGATTCGAGTGATGGAAGAGCAGTGTTGCCGGATGAGTTGTTGAACCCAATGGCAAGGCAGATCCATTGTGCGGTACATCCAGGGAGAGATGCAATGGTGCGATTGTTCAGACAAACGTGGTATAATGCAAGATTTCGAGCAGTGGCAGAAGCTGTATGTCAGAGGTGTGTCACATGTCAACAAATAAATGCGGGTAAGAGGATTGCAGTTACACTTGAGTCACATTGGGAGGTCGGGGGGACCTTTCAATTGGATGCAATTGGATTTAATCAAGATGCCTAGATGTAACAGGTTGAGGTACATTTTTGTGGTGGTGTGTGTTTTCTCAAGATGGGTGGAGGCTTACCCATCACAGAGGTGTGATACACTCGAGGTTTGGATTTCTGACCTCTTTGCAATCGGACAGAGGAACACATTTCCATAGTGAGATCATGAAGATGCTCTGCACAGCGGAAAACAACCTTTACAAAGCAACTTTTACACCGCACTACCATTACAACGAAACTTTTACAACGCAACATCCATTACAACGCATGCATTTACAACGCAACCATTATAACACATGACACTACAACGCACACCACTACAACGCATGCCATTACAACGCAGTAATTATAAAGCATACCATTGCAACGCATAGCATCACAACACATAGTACCCTTACACTATCCAACACTTACCCTACTGTTGCACCCCCGTGGAGTTAGAATACAAATTTTTACCCCTACACTATCCAACACTTACCCTACTATTGCACCCCCTGAAGTTAGAATAGTAATTTTAACCCCTACACTATCCAACACTTACCCTACTGTTGCACCCCCTGGAGTTAGAATAGTAATTTTACCCCTACACTATCCAATACTTACCTTACATGCAATGCGTTGTAATGGTATGCATTGTAAATGTAGTATGCGTTGTAGAGGAATGCGTTGTAAAGGTAGTTTCAAAGAATTCATTGTAATGGCATGCGTTGTAATGGTATACGTTGTAATGGATGTTGCGGTGTAAAAATTGCGTTGTAAAGGTAGGCGTTGTAAAAGTAGGCGTTGTAACGTCATACATCCTGCACAGCATTAAATGTTTTTACCAAAGACTTCACTGTAGTTATCGTCCAGAGGCTTCTGGAATAGTGGAGCAGATTAATGGGACTTTGAAAGCTCGAATGGTAGTAGTGTGTTCATCTAAAGCTCTGAAGTGGCCTGATGCTTTGCCTTTGGTGTTAATGAGTATCCGTAGTACCCCAGACAGGAGAATAGGAATTTCACCTCATGACGTTTTGATGGGGAGAGCTATGAGATTACCAGCAATGCCATCAACAGCTTTGATAAGCATCACAGATGATCTGATCCTTTATTATTGCAAGGGTCTCGCTGATGTGGTCCGTTCTGTGTCTCATCAGGTGCAGGCTGCTGCTGTTCCAGCTTTGAGTGATCTCTGTCACAACTTGAATCCAGGTGACAGGGTGCTGGTTCGGAAGCACGTGAGAAAGAGCTGCCTAGATGTCCGCTGGCGAGGCCCTTACCAGATCATTCTGGTGACAAATACTGCAGTGAAGTGTGGAGGATTGCCAAACTGGGTGCATGCTTCTCACACCCGTAGAGGTCCAGCACCCTTGGAAGAAACAGCTCCTCTCCCGAACGAAAATCCAACTGAGGTGGCAGGGCCACAGGAGAGGACAAGTTCAGCTGTGAGGGTGGCTGACGAAGCTGGTTGCTCACCGGATCAAGCTGAGAAGGATCATGACAATAGCGACACTGAAACTGCCTCAGAAAGAGGAAGTTGCTGTGAAGGTTATTCAAATTCAGACCCAGCCAGAGAGAGTCGTGAGCAGGGTGAGCAAAGAAGGAGCAGAAGAGCAAGAGGTGCAGAAGAGACGTGGCCTGAAAGACAGAGGCGACTGAATCTGCGTCTAGTTTCTGAAAGAGATCTTGCTACTGTCTCGGAAGACTCAGAATCAGAAGAAGGTGAAAAAAAAAAGCTTTTGGAGGTCTGAGAAGGTCAAGTGCCTTGTCAAAGATACGCAACTCCGGAGTGGACCTACGTTGCGACAAATGCCGGGACTGCTGAGTTCGAGGAGGTTGTGGTCAGTGGTCGTGGTCAGCAACAGCCCCAACGTGAAGATCGACGTGACATTGTTCATCCCAGGACTTGAAATTGAAGGAGTACTGACCTTCACTGTCCCAAGTCCCCCAACATTGAGTGAAGTTCGTGATTTGGTACTTAACAGACTGATATTTCCTACCTTTGGTGTGGAAGTTCCATATCATGAGATCATTGTTCTTCATCTTGAGCTTTTGCAACATGTTTTAGAGAGAATTGGAGCAAATCTTATTCTGGATTAAAGAGACTTTGTTGTAAATAAATTTGAAGAGATAACCTAGGTCCGAGTGGAAGAAGAAATATGTAGGGACTTCCCAGAGAGGACGGAGAAGGGTTAAGGTTGTCTTTGCATCGTGTAAATAAGGAACTGAAATCAAACAGGGGACTTTCAGCTTTCTCAAGTGGTGTTCGAACTGGTTCGCAAGCAACTGAAGAAGAAGAAAAGAAACTTTGAGTGTTTGTTGCTGAGCTAGGAACTTTGAGAACTCTTGAGAGACCATGGAGGCTGGAAATCCAAATCGTAGCTCTAGGTGCATAGTAGGCACACTTGTAGGTGGAGTTATAATCTTCATAAACTTAGCAGTTGTAATTTCGTATTTAAGCCCACACGAGCTGGCAGTGGAGGTACAGGGTACCCCAAACCTACCACTCCTAGCAAGAAAGAGGTCAATATAGGAGATGAACGATCTTTGCTGCCTCAGGAGAGTCACAGGTTTCATATAGATCTTTCTAGAAGTGACTTTAAGCTTAATGCATATGCTAAGTTGTTATATGAATATATTGATGCGATGGATGCGAAAGATTGTTATGTGTGTATGTAGTTGCCTGCTTCAGTGGACAAAGGTATTCGATATCACCATCTTCCACTGACGTATGGTATTTCTTGTAGTTTGTTGCTCAGCATCTTTTATGAACAAGGCCAGTTTGAATATTCCTTTTCTAATTATGATGCCGTGCTTCCTGAAGTACCAGCTTATAAGCACTTGAATAAGTATGATTATCACAAAACAGAAGATAGGCTCAGAAAATATTTTATACCGTCAATAGAGATAGATACAGCTTATGCACATTGACATAATTTGACTTGCTTATTGTCAGATGTGGAGAAAAAGTTCGTAAATCAGGTAGAAGATAGGTACCGAAAACAAACTCAGTTACAAGATTCAGGAAAAGGTTGGGGAGATAGGGGAAATGAGGAGAAATTACATAAATCAAAGGGAAGTTATGGTCCTATAATGCATAAGACGTCATCAGACATACTATGAGAATGGTGCAGTGGGACAGACACCATGTGATCATGTTTTCACTTTGGAAGATTCAGCGAAATACTTTTTGAGAGGAACTGTGCAAGTGATACCGACTGTGTATTATGTATGTGGAAAGAATGCATATGTAAGATTGCCAGCGAAATGGTATGGCACTTGTTATCTAGCGATAATTTTCCCTAAGATTTATCATGCAGAGGTTTTGGAACTCCTGGAAAGAGGAAAGCATTCGAGAGTAAAGAGGGGCGCAAGTGTTGGAGCAGTTGTTGGAGATGTGTTTGGAGCAATGATACCAGGTTTGGGAGTGATTCTGAATGATGTGAAGAAGGCTGGCGACTGTGGTTGATGAGTTGTCAATGAGTACAGCTAAATCGCTAGTGTTGGTTGAAGGAGAGATGTTGTCAATAAGGGCTATGGTTTTGAAAGATCGTATTGCTTTAGATATCCTTTTGGCAAAAGAGGGTGGAGTCTGTAAACTTTTGAAGGTCAAAGAGTGCTGTACTTATATTCCAGATAACAGCAAAGATCTGGAGAAATATATAAGTAACATCACTACGAATCATCATGAGATAGAGGATCTGACTGGAGAAAGAGTTTAGGAGAAAGTTGGCAAAGGATTTAGTCAGGTGGGAGGTTGGTTTGCAAACCTGGGAAAAGGCTGTGTTCTAAAACCTCTCATTATAGTTGTGGTTTGTGTGATCTGTTTGTGGGGTTTAGTTAGGGCTTACAAGTGGTATAAGTCCAACAGACTTGAGAGATCACTGAGAGAGCAAGAAAGGAGAAAGGAAAGACTGAAGGACAGTCAATATCAGAATCTTAAAAACATGGAGATGCTCAGACAAGGGAGAATGGCAACAATTCCCCCCCTTTGATGACTTGTGTCATCAACAAAATCACACCAAGGATGGTGTGATTTTGGTGATGATACAAGTCATCAAAGGGGGGAGACTGATAGAGCGCCATGTTATTCTGAAATTTGTAGAAGTGCATCATAATCACCTATAGTCAGCACACGCATATTTAGAGGAATGTGTTAATGTGCAATCTTTAGCAATGTAATGTTGAATTAGCTTATATTAAAATGCTTAGGAATATATACATAGTGTTTAGAAGATTGATGTAGTGTTTAATCGTAAAGGAGGTCTAGGAAATGCAAAATTTATTGGTTCACATGTAAAGTGATGCATTAGGATTAAACGTACACCATATTAAAGTTGCATGTGTAGTGTTGCTTTTCCATGTAGTAAATATTATATTCGATGAACACAAATAGTAATGCTTATAACGTGACATTAGAGAATGTGTGTTTGAATGTAGAAAGGCCTGATCACATATAAGTGTAGGAAAAGGCCTGTTTGTGATTTCTTATGTTAGCCAAAAGCTGTAGGCCAGAAACTGTATTTTTCCTTGGAAAGGCTCTTTTTCTTTAGGTAAAAGCAGACAGTGAAACTTGTGTGGGTGCAAGGTCGATCTGTTAACAAGTATCCAGTTGCAGGTGCAAGGACACATGTCTCGTTAGGCAGAATAACCCTTTTGTTAAGAATAGGGATGGGAGGAACAGGCACCACAGGAGTCAACTGGAATGCTGATAGTATGTTTTAAGCAAATATGGTGTCTGGAACTCAAGGTCGACTCAACGGTTCTTGGATGAAGTCAGAGTTTCGATGAAAAAATCCAGGAGTACCTGCCTGAAGGTGTGTGCGAACGGCATGCCCTACTGTTTTGGGATTTTGTATTAGGGACAGTGCCCAGTGGGAGGAGAGGCAGAGTAGGAGCGAAGGGGCAAGAAGGAGCATCTTAGAACAAGCTCTGTAGCTTTGGCTACTTACCTTTGCAAAGTGGGTGTACTTCTGAGGAAGTCTTCACTTATGACACCTTTTTCATCTTTCCTGGGAATGATGCCATGTAGGGATGTCACTTTAGTGTTAGTGTAGGGACAGATTAATGTGTTTTCTCTCTTTTAGGTCAGTGCAGTCATCTCTTCAAGTAGGGACTTTTGTAGTTTGCCTCATGCTTTTGAAGATCACTCTGATCATCATATTGAGTCGTCTGAGGCTCAAGCGTAGGATTATGTGAATATTAGTGCACGTTTATTTTCTTAACCTCTTGCTGAGGTGTCTGTATATCCAATTGTTTCTGGCTTTGTAATACATCTTTAAATTTTATTTTGTAGTCAGTAGTTATTGATTTGGACTGATTTGGTTGATGGTAAATTGCAATTGGGAAAAAGAGTTTCTCCCCTTTACACTTCTTAGCAGACAAGAAAGGTCTGGAGAAGAGCATTCGGGTATTGGTAAGATAAGGTCTAAAATTCAGATAAGAATCCGGCGTCATCAATAGGAAAAGACATAGGGCCTGATGACACCGTAAGAGTGCTGCAGGAAAGGGTGGTCCCCCCATCCAGCCTGCTTCATCTCCGGATTGCGGTGGCAATATCGCCTACCCTCTGCCCTCCCTTGTGTGCGCCGATTACAACGCAGAGCCCCGTGAAGGAAGAGACACAGGAGGCCTGTGTGAGAAAGTTTGCCCGTGGATTTAATGGGTGCGCAGCCTCTGACTCCGAGGTACCGGCATTGGATATGCAGTGAGGCTTGGAGAGGGGGGCAGTTACCAGTGCGACTTGGGTCGACTGGCCATGAGCAGATAGTGGCGGCTCCCCGGGAGGAGGCAGGCGAGTGTCCCAGACAGGGACGAGACACCTCCCTCCTCCGAGGTGTGAAGGCTACAGCATGATTAGGCCCTCCTGGGGAAGACGCCACAATGAGTAGCTCAGGCCTGCTAACTCTGTGAAACAGGCGCTGAGCCCCCACAGAGCACCTGACTGAGGCCCTGAGCACAGCCCACTCCTTATAAGAACCGACAAAAGGCTGGCGCAGGAGGACAACGCGCAGAGTGTAGAGACGCCCGTTCTACTGCAACTACCTCTGTTGTGGCCAGGACAGGGCTAGAGAGACTGCAAGATCAAGGCTACATTGCAGCTAGTTGCCGCGTACATCATCAGCAGCGCCAGGAGGCGGTTTAAAAATCACAGCAGGCTCCCGCAGTGCGGGATGCATGTGGGATGCGCCCGGCCAAGCCCAGGCCAAGGGCTGTCCTTCCCTGTCACTGGCCGGAAGAGGCTGGGCTGGGCCCGTCTCTAACATCTGTAGTTGGGGTGCTGCTGCAGCTCATGTTTACTTAGATTCCTGATTGTGATGATGCTGTAATGGCGTATTGACCTGGTCTTTCATAAGGAACTGACTTCCCAAAGAATCGTGAGAGATTACCCTGACACCTCCTTCAGGCTTCACCGTTTCTGAGTGAGTCGCATTTCTCTCCATTTGTATTTCTTTTGTGGGTTACGTAGTCCTTAGGGGAAAATGTAATTTACAATATGGGCAAAAGGAAAGCTGGTGATCTCCCCAGGGCTGATCGACTTATTAATTGAGTTTGTTGAGTCTCTACTAACTCCATTAAATACTGATAAAGAGAAAGAAAAGGATAAAATGCCAAGTATTCCAGCCATATTCAAAAATCAAAAAAATCAAAAGTTGACTATTGTACAACCTGCAAATCCTGCTATATTAGATCATCAAGACCATTGAACTTGCAGAGGATACAGCTTCCTTATAGCCTAAACATAAGGAAACAGAATTCCTGTCAACAATTAAGCTATGCTCAATGTCCGCTTTTCCCAGAAGTTATCAATGCTCCCAATGTCCCTTGTCAAAATCGATTTGCACCTCTTCAATCTCCTGAGGGCACTGGGAGGTCACATTCACATTCACCGCAGATCCAGGCCGGGATGAACCATGTGGGTCAATTTGAAAATGGGACTCAACAAGGCATCGGGACATCTGTTGAGACAGTAACTTTACTAACGTCAAAATTTAAAACTGAACCATCTTAGCAGCATGGTGATCTCACTAGTGGACCAAGTTTCTTTGCTGCAAAAGAGGAGTTCCCTTTGCCCTTGCAAGCCCAGTAGAACTGCTTACAACACCTCATACATATCCACATCCTCCCAAAGCGGCAGTAGTTTTTAATGGAACAGAATGGGCACAAAAATCCTGCTGCTTTAAGATCTATTCAAATGACTAAAAAGTCATTACTGTTCCAGAGAGGCATTACTGTTCCAGAGGTAGAGCTTGCCATTAGACGTAGTAAGGGTGGGAAAGCCCAAGGCCCTGATGGGGTGCCCATCGACCTGTATAAGGCCGATATAAAATTTTGGGGCCCCGTCTTGACCAAGGTTTTCAATGCGGTAGTTGAGGAAAGCACCCCACATACTTTGGGTGAATCTATAATTATATAAATAACTAATTCCCTTGAAATACATACAGAAAAAGCTAAAACATAGCCTCAAGGTAAAATATAGAGTCAAAACTAATGCAATCTCAAAGATAAAATACAGCAAAATTTATTAAAGAAGTAAATAATAAAAACAATTCATATTTTACCTATACTCCAAAGTTCTCTAGACATAATAGTTAAAACTAAAAAATACAATTAATAACACAATCTATTGTGACCTGCACAATACAAAAGACAGACAGAAGTTGTAAAACATAAAAATTGTTGAATACAAGTGGAACATTCAAAGCTGTTTTGTAGTCACACCCACGTTTCATCACAAACAATTTCTATATAAACATGGAAGGAAAAGGCTTGAATTGTACAGAAGATAAGCGTCGACGCGTTTCGGTGGTTCTAGGCGAAAATGGGGTCCACCTTTGTCAAGACTATTGTTGGATGTCTGTCGTGTTTAGGGGTCTGAACAGATACCCTATTCCGGTTGGTCATGGAAAATAATCAATAAATGTAGAGACTAGATCTCAGCCGCATCTGAAGGGTCTCTTACAATGTAGTGTTGGCGGATGCCGTTTGTTAAAAGATGTTATTCAATGCGTCTGATATGCATTGGATATATTAGATGTATCGCTGGTGGGTATTATAGGAAAGTGCGATGCCCTTTAATTCCTAGTACGTTTGGGTCAAGTTCAGTCTCCAAAAACAGGAGCTCGTTCTCACCGAGTGTAGGTAGAGAAGAGTTTGTAAACAGGTTTTCTTACTTTAAAACCTGGAGGCTGTAGGGGCTTGCGGAACCTGTTAGTACAATGATCCGTGGTACCCTCAGGTGGAGCACTGTTGTTGTGGTGGATTCAGCCGCCACGAGAGAGAGGGGAACAAAGGCCTCCTCACACGGATAAATCACGCTGCTTCTGTGGGTTCTGAGAAGTCCGAATTTGGGTTCCGTAAGGGCTTGGGAACCATAGAACAGTGCATTAATTTAGACCTCCTAATAGGAAAGTATAGGCGCGCCAAGCAGGGTTTGTTGTTCCTCTGCTTCGCAGATCTTAGTAGCGCGTTTGATCTTGTTTACCAAGCATTGTTATGGTCAACCCTGTTAGAGCAAGGCGCTCCTCCTGGGATTACTTATTTCTTGGCCAGATTATACTCAAAATTATCTGCCCGCATAAAATATGGCCAAGGGTGGAGAATGTACGGATAGCATCAGAGTTAATCTGGACATAAGACAAGGGTGCATTCTTGCACCCCTTCTTTCCTCCCTCTTTATCAACGCAATTGACACTGAACTTAAGCAGGTCAATTCTGGTGCCCCACAAGCAGATGGTCTGGCTATTCCCGTTTTGCTTTATGCCGACGATTCGGTGCTCTTATCTAGAACCCTTTGTGGCCTGAAGAGGTTAATGGACAAGTTTGCGGGATTCATCAAGGGTAGGAAGTTAAAAATTAATAATACCAAAACTTTTATTATGCAGTGTGGGAAGAAAATGAGGATGTTGAAACCATTTTATATAGAGGACTAGCAGCCCGTCCCGACGTTGTCCGGTAGCAAAAGGCTGCTTCAGGGCCCCCGCCCGAACCGCAGAAGAGTTGTCTGTGCAAGTCCTGGCCCTGTTCAACTGATTTGGCCCACTTGTGTTAATTTTTTAATATGTAGGTATTGTTTTCCGCGTTTTATGTTGTCCGCAAGATGTGAGGAAAGTGTTGTGTCACCTGTTTAATGTTTTTTTTCTTTCGAAGGCTCTTTCCGTGTGTTCATTTTTGTATCCCTTCAAAGAAGTCTCCCTTTCGTTTTGTCAATTGTTTGGTGAAGTCCTGGCAGTGCTCGAGTGATTATGGGCAGTTGTGTTATTTTCGTTATTCGTATGTCTTATTGTAAGCGTTTTATCTTGTCCGCAAGATGTGAGGAAAGTCTCGTGAATGCACAGTCGATTGTGTTTCTCCGTTAAGAAATGTCGGCTTTTTTTGTTTGTTTGTGTTTACCCCCCTGTGACATCGTTGGTCAATGGCCAATGGTTAAAGACTTTTTTTTTTTGGTAAGCCGAAGTCGTGTGTGTGTTTTCTTTAGTGCGTTGTGATTGGTGTAGTATGCGATTAATCCTGCCCCCTGTGTGGCGTCATTTGACACTCCTCGTCGATGGAAGGCCCGCCCGGTTTTTAATGCGAAGGCGTCAATGTTGTCTGGGTAACGAATGTGTGTATATTTCTTATAGCGTGCACCTCTGCTGTTTTTGTATATTGGTGTTACCGCGCTGTATGTGTGAATTTAAATTAATTGAAAGCGCATTTCCGCTGAATGTGTTGGGATTTGCAAATGTTTGTTAGAAATTCAGTGAAAGCGCATTTCCGCTCTATGTCTGCATATTGTGCGTTCTAAATTCAGTGACAGCGCATTTCCGCTCTATGTGTGCATATGTAAGTGTGTTGTGAAGTCGCTTGGTCTATGTTTGTTATTTGCACTTGGCACGGCCCTGTAAAACCCCCACATTTGTTGTTTGAGATGCCCACGGCCATGACCACGCCCCCAAGGGACTACTTTACCACTTTTGGCGATTTTGCTTTTTTAATGTATATGGTGTACATATCTATAGCCTATGTCCTTCTGCCACATCTCCTCTTTCAAATGGTGTATTGGGTGTAGTGATTGGTGCATTACTTTTGTAGTTTACCTGGCTCAAAGGTTTGTGTTCTCTCTTTATAATAGTAGTATAGATAAGAAAATAGAAATCGTAAATAAATTCTGCTATTTAGGTATTACGTTTAGCAGCAATGGCATGTGGTCCCAAGAGATAATTAATGTGAAGGCCAAAATGTCTAAAAGTGCCCACGGAATTTTTTAATTTTCGACCAAGCTTGGGGACCGTCGTATCCATGAAATGCTGCACATCTACTGTTGCAGATGTGTTTCAATCGCATCATATGGATCCGGTGTTTGGGGGTACAGTCGTCACATGGATCTACAGGTGGAGGAAAACTGTTTTATTAAAAAATTGTTATGTTTACCCAAATCAGCCTCAACTGAGATAACACACCAGGAATTGGGGTTGGAGTATTTGTCTGACTTAATCATCCTAAGGCCCTTGATGGTGTGGAGAGCAATCTGGATGAAGGAAGAAACTGGTTTTACCAGGAGTATTATTAGTGACTGCCTTCTCCTAGATAAATGCTCACTGATCCCATGGATTCATTATGTTGTGGCAACAGCTAGAGATGTATTTAATCTAGACGTCCAGGCTGACCCTGACTGCCTATCCGATATCCCCAAGAAAGAGTTAAAGTGTTGTTATTTGAGTAAGAAAGCACAATCATGGAGAAATGTTAATATGCTTCTAATTACGTCACAATTCTATTATTCCAATGTGGTGACACCTGGCTTTCGAAATTATCTGAGGATAGTTACTAGACCATCCCATCGGTTTGTCCTCACTAGATTACGATCAGGAATCGTTCACCATTTGGTGGCGTTCCCTTGTATGAAAAATCATCCTTCCTCACCCTGCCCTTGTGATAAGGTTACTAAACAGAGCACTGTACACTTCCTATTTATTTGTGATCTTTATTTGCACCTTCGCATTGCTTATTTGAACCTTTATTTAAAAAAGAAGGATGTAACAACGATAAAATCAGCAATGAGCTTACTGTTCTCCCTAGAGCATCCTGATATCTGTTTCTTCACAGCTATATTTATTTTGAAATCAATGACCGTTAGGAAAAGTATGGTCTTTTATTCATCTAAGCTGTTTTTTAATTATTACGAGCTGCATCATGTTACATGTTTTTTTTCCTTTTAATTGGTATTTCTTAGTGATATTGGAACTAGAGTGTATCAGGAGGAATGTATTTTGTACATATTCTGTATGCTTTTATGATTGTTTTGTGAAATAATTGAATAAAGCTTTTGAAACGAAACGACTAAAAAGTCACCCAACCTCTAAGGGGCCCTAATGTAAATCAGTTTATGCGACCCCCAAGGCTCTCAAATCAAATAGTATCTAATAGCAAGCTTGCTAATGTTAAGTTGGTTAAGGGTGGAGTATACTCTGTTAATGCAACCTTTCCCACCTACTCGGATAATGCACAAGAAATTGCCTTCTGTTACCAGTGAGATTACCCCTCAAGAACTCTAACTGTAAATACTCACGGAAGATCAAATCGAAACTTTAAAATTTTAATTTACTTGACAAGAGTGCCTAAACTAAACACTGGAGCTTATGAAGGTACTGATGAACTAATTAACATAGTAATTGTTTGGTTCAGGTCAAAGCTCAAATGTCTTTCAGTGATCAGATCTGACATTTTGGAAGCCAGGTGGTGTTCCTCAGACATTGTAACCCTTGATTGTATATAGGTCACGCTGTGCAACAGACAGCTGGTGGAGACCATGATTAATTTCGAACTCCACACTTGCCATCTTTTGGGAAACAATGCATCAGGATTAGGCTGAAACTATCTCCTTCAGACATTAGAAATCTGGAAGGTTTCTCAGTGCAATCTAACTATGCAGGCCAGCCACTTAGCATCTGTCTCTAATCTGAATGCAGTAGATTGACTGAGTAATGAGCATGTATGGAATACTGGTATAAATCCTAGCACAATGTCAACATGTGGGATAGCTAACCCTGTTGGTGATGTCTTAGATCCCCCTAGTGGCAGGAGGAGAAACACAGGGGTGGTGGAACAAACACAGGGGTGGTGGAAATCATAAACTGTGCGATTCCAAATGGGAATGGGGCACGAGGCTGGGGTGAAACACTTCTGAATGACCCCTTAGGCCTGAGCAGTATTAGCGAGAGTCCTGATAGACTTTGTCTTGAATGGGCAAGAATGGATGGTACACCAACTATTACACCCTTGGTTCTTAGTTTAACTCTTCACAAATAGCAGATCCTGAGGTTATTCAAACACAAACCGATATCAGTTTATTATCTTGGAATTTGGCGGGGATTCCACTCAAATTGGGTGACACCGATTGGCTATTGTATATAGGTATGCATGACGTCTGTATGTTTCAAGAGACTTGGGCAACAGGAAAAAAATGTGTTGATGGTTTTATGACCTATAGTGTAGAAGTCAAGCCACCAGAACATTTCGGTATGGCTTCAGGGGGTCTTTTGATTCTCATAAAAAAATAATATATTTAAGTCATGCACCTCATTACAATTAGAATGCTTAGATCTAATGTGTGTTCCTTTGCTACCTTCGGGACTGGATTTGGTCTTTTAAACATTTATGTAAGAACGACTGCAGATAACATTGAATCCCCTACTCTCTCTATTCTTGAAGAAACTTTAGACTCACTTCACCCAAACTCAAAAATAATTCTAGCAGGAGATTTTAACACATCTTATGAGCCATCATCTTATATCAGTGAGGTAACAGAAGAGAAGAATGAACAATGGGGTATTAGAGCACTAACTGGGAAGCCACAAACTAACTTTACGTCAACAGGACGTAAGTTAGGCTCTATAACAGTGGGCAGAGGACTGAGGGCACTGAGTCGCACTACCTCAGATCCTGATTGAGTACCCACTTTTAGAAGAGGTAATCATGCGAGTGTCATTGACTTTGCTATCCTAGACGTGAGGCTATGGCCATTTTTAGCCGACATGAGAGTAGACAGGCGATCTGACAGTGATTACGATCCTTTGGTAGTGTCACTGGTCGGAGCTCCATTAGATAGGGAAACAAATACATGCTACACAGTTGTGCCCAAACCTGTTTTATCCAACTGTAGACGTTATGTTTCCTGGCCCAAAGTTCTGACAAACCCACTTATGCTGGCCCAGATATATATTTACAACAAGGGGTGGTGAGGGACAGAGTCTCTGAATTAAGCAGAAAGCTCTCACCCAGTCAAGAGATCAGGGCTAGATCCAACACCGTTTTTTAGCTCACTGCACCATCCCAGTTTCAGAACCTGGCTGTATGCAAATTAGTCTGTTCCTGTCCCAGTGCATGATGGGAACAGGGCAAACCAAACTACAAAAGCCAATTCTTACACTGGGAAGGAAACAAGCTCCCGGGGACCGGTTTCTGGCATTACAGCCGTCTTCGGCCCGGTTTGCTTGAATCCTGATGGTGCAATGAGCAAGGGTCTCACATCTGAGAATACCCTTCCACGCTTAGGGTGGACAAAAATATTTACAACAAGGGGTGGTGAGGGACAGAGTCTCTGAATTAAGCAGAAAGCTCTCACCCAGTCAAGAGATCAGGGCTAGATCCAACACCGTTTTTTAGCTCACTGCACCATCCCAGTTTCAGAACCTGGCTGTATGCAAATTAGTCTGTTCCTGTCCCAGTGCATGATGGGAACAGGGCAAACCAAACTACAAAAGCCAATTCTTACACTGGGAAGGAAACAAGCTCCCGGGGACCGGTTTCTGGCATTACAGCCGTCTTCGGCCCGGTTTGCTTGAATCCTGATGGTGCAATGAGCAAGGGTCTCACATCTGAGAATACCCTTCCACGCTTAGGGTGGACAAAAATATTTACAACAAGGGGTGGTGAGGGACAGAGTCTCTGAATTAAGCAGAAAGCTCTCACCCAGTCAAGAGATCAGGGCTAGATCCAACACCGTTTTTTAGCTCACTGCACCATCCCAGTTTCAGAACCTGGCTGTATGCAAATTAGTCTGTTCCTGTCCCAGTGCATGATGGGAACAGGGCAAACCAAACTACAAAAGCCAATTCTTACACTGGGAAGGAAACAAGCTCCCGGGGACCGGTTTCTGGCATTACAGCCGTCTTCGGCCCGGTTTGCTTGAATCCTGATGGTGCAATGAGCAAGGGTCTCACATCTGAGAATACCCTTCCACGCTTAGGGTGGACAAAAATATTTACAACAAGGGGTGGTGAGGGACAGAGTCTCTGAATTAAGCAGAAAGCTCTCACCCAGTCAAGAGATCAGGGCTAGATCCAACACCGTTTTTTAGCTCACTGCACCATCCCAGTTTCAGAACCTGGCTGTATGCAAATTAGTCTGTTCCTGTCCCAGTGCATGATGGGAACAGGGCAAACCAAACTACAAAAGCCAATTCTTACACTGGGAAGGAAACAAGCTCCCGGGGACCGGTTTCTGGCATTACAGCCGTCTTCGGCCCGGTTTGCTTGAATCCTGATGGTGCAATGAGCAAGGGTCTCACATCTGAGAATACCCTTCCACGCTTAGGGTGGACAAAAATATTTACAACAAGGGGTGGTGAGGGACAGAGTCTCTGAATTAAGCAGAAAGCTCTCACCCAGTCAAGAGATCAGGGCTAGATCCAACACCGTTTTTTAGCTCACTGCACCATCCCAGTTTCAGAACCTGGCTGTATGCAAATTAGTCTGTTCCTGTCCCAGTGCATGATGGGAACAGGGCAAACCAAACTACAAAAGCCAATTCTTACACTGGGAAGGAAACAAGCTCCCGGGGACCGGTTTCTGGCATTACAGCCGTCTTCGGCCCGGTTTGCTTGAATCCTGATGGTGCAATGAGCAAGGGTCTCACATCTGAGAATACCCTTCCACGCTTAGGGTGGACAAAAATATTTACAACAAGGGGTGGTGAGGGACAGAGTCTCTGAATTAAGCAGAAAGCTCTCACCCAGTCAAGAGATCAGGGCTAGATCCAACACCGTTTTTTAGCTCACTGCACCATCCCAGTTTCAGAACCTGGCTGTATGCAAATTAGTCTGTTCCTGTCCCAGTGCATGATGGGAACAGGGCAAACCAAACTACAAAAGCCAATTCTTACACTGGGAAGGAAACAAGCTCCCGGGGACCGGTTTCTGGCATTACAGCCGTCTTCGGCCCGGTTTGCTTGAATCCTGATGGTGCAATGAGCAAGGGTCTCACATCTGAGAATACCCTTCCACGCTTAGGGTGGACAAAAATATTTACAACAAGGGGTGGTGAGGGACAGAGTCTCTGAATTAAGCAGAAAGCTCTCACCCAGTCAAGAGATCAGGGCTAGATCCAACACCGTTTTTTAGCTCACTGCACCATCCCAGTTTCAGAACCTGGCTGTATGCAAATTAGTCTGTTCCTGTCCCAGTGCATGATGGGAACAGGGCAAACCAAACTACAAAAGCCAATTCTTACACTGGGAAGGAAACAAGCTCCCGGGGACCGGTTTCTGGCATTACAGCCGTCTTCGGCCCGGTTTGCTTGAATCCTGATGGTGCAATGAGCAAGGGTCTCACATCTGAGAATACCCTTCCACGCTTAGGGTGGACAAAAATATTTACAACAAGGGGTGGTGAGGGACAGAGTCTCTGAATTAAGCAGAAAGCTCTCACCCAGTCAAGAGATCAGGGCTAGATCCAACACCGTTTTTTAGCTCACTGCACCATCCCAGTTTCAGAACCTGGCTGTATGCAAATTAGTCTGTTCCTGTCCCAGTGCATGATGGGAACAGGGCAAACCAAACTACAAAAGCCAATTCTTACACTGGGAAGGAAACAAGCTCCCGGGGACCGGTTTCTGGCATTACAGCCGTCTTCGGCCCGGTTTGCTTGAATCCTGATGGTGCAATGAGCAAGGGTCTCACATCTGAGAATACCCTTCCACGCTTAGGGTGGACAAAAATATTTACAACAAGGGGTGGTGAGGGACAGAGTCTCTGAATTAAGCAGAAAGCTCTCACCCAGTCAAGAGATCAGGGCTAGATCCAACACCGTTTTTTAGCTCACTGCACCATCCCAGTTTCAGAACCTGGCTGTATGCAAATTAGTCTGTTCCTGTCCCAGTGCATGATGGGAACAGGGCAAACCAAACTACAAAAGCCAATTCTTACACTGGGAAGGAAACAAGCTCCCGGGGACCGGTTTCTGGCATTACAGCCGTCTTCGGCCCGGTTTGCTTGAATCCTGATGGTGCAATGAGCAAGGGTCTCACATCTGAGAATACCCTTCCACGCTTAGGGTGGACAAAAATAATTACAACAAGGGGTGGTGAGGGACAGAGTCTCTGAATTAAGCAGAAAGCTCTCACCCAGTCAAGAGATCAGGGCTAGATCCAACACCGTTTTTTAGCTCACTGCACCATCCCAGTTTCAGAACCTGGCTGTATGCAAATTAGTCTGTTCCTGTCCCAGTGCATGATGGGAACAGGGCAAACCAAACTACAAAAGCCAATTCTTACACTGGGAAGGAAACAAGCTCCCGGGGACCGGTTTCTGGCATTACAGCCGTCTTCGGCCCGGTTTGCTTGAATCCTGATGGTGCAATGAGCAAGGGTCTCACATCTGAGAATACCCTTCCACGCTTAGGGTGGACAAAAATATTTACAACAAGGGGTGGTGAGGGACAGAGTCTCTGAATTAAGCAGAAAGCTCTCACCCAGTCAAGAGATCAGGGCTAGATCCAACACCGTTTTTTAGCTCACTGCACCATCCCAGTTTCAGAACCTGGCTGTATGCAAATTAGTCTGTTCCTGTCCCAGTGCATGATGGGAACAGGGCAAACCAAACTACAAAAGCCAATTCTTACACTGGGAAGGAAACAAGCTCCCGGGGACCGGTTTCTGGCATTACAGCCGTCTTCGGCCCGGTTTGCTTGAATCCTGATGGTGCAATGAGCAAGGGTCTCACATCTGAGAATACCCTTCCACGCTTAGGGTGGACAAAAATATTTACAACAAGGGGTGGTGAGGGACAGAGTCTCTGAATTAAGCAGAAAGCTCTCACCCAGTCAAGAGATCAGGGCTAGATCCAACACCGTTTTTTAGCTCACTGCACCATCCCAGTTTCAGAACCTGGCTGTATGCAAATTAGTCTGTTCCTGTCCCAGTGCATGATGGGAACAGGGCAAACCAAACTACAAAAGCCAATTCTTACACTGGGAAGGAAACAAGCTCCCGGGGACCGGTCCCCGGTAGCTTGTCTCCTTTCTGGTAAAGAATTGGCTTGGTAGTTCAGTCTGCCCTGTTCCCATGATGCACTGGGCCAGGGACAGACTGATTTGCATATAGCCAGGTTCTGAGCTGGGATGGGGCAGTGAGATAAATAACGGTGATGGATCAAGCCCTGATCTTTGGACTGGGTAAGAGTGGTCTGCTCAATTCAGACACTCTGTTCATCACCACCCCCTTTTGTAAATCGATTTTGGCCACTATAGGTGTGGCAGGGTATACTCAGACATGAGTCCCTTTCTCACTGCTCCATCAGGATTCAAGCAAGCCGGGCCGAAGAGGCTGAAATGCCAGAAACCGGTCCCCGGTAGCTTGTCTCCTTTCTGGTAAAGAATTGGCTTGGTAGTTCAGTCTGCCCTGTTCCCATGATGCACTGGGCCAGGGACAGACTGATTTGCATATAGCCAGGTTCTGAGCTGGGATGGGGCAGTGAGATAAATAACGGTGATGGATCAAGCCCTGATCTTTGGACTGGGTAAGAGTGGTCTGCTCAATTCAGACACTCTGTTCATCACCACCCCCTTTTGTAAATCGATTTTGGCCACTATAGGTGTGGCAGGGTATACTCAGACATGAGTCCCTTTCTCACTGCTCCATCAGGATTCAAGCAAGCCGGGCCGAAGAGGCTGAAATGCCAGAAACCGGTCCCCGGTAGCTTGTCTCCTTTCTGGTAAAGAATTGGCTTGGTAGTTCAGTCTGCCCTGTTCCCATGATGCACTGGGCCAGGGACAGACTGATTTGCATATAGCCAGGTTCTGAGCTGGGATGGGGCAGTGAGATAAATAACGGTGATGGATCAAGCCCTGATCTTTGGACTGGGTAAGAGTGGTCTGCTCAATTCAGACACTCTGTTCATCACCACCCCCTTTTGTAAATCGATTTTGGCCACTATAGGTGTGGCAGGGTATACTCAGACATGAGTCCCTTTCTCACTGCTCCATCAGGATTCAAGCAAGCCGGGCCGAAGAGGCTGAAATGCCAGAAACCGGTCCCCGGTAGCTTGTCTCCTTTCTGGTAAAGAATTGGCTTGGTAGTTCAGTCTGCCCTGTTCCCATGATGCACTGGGCCAGGGACAGACTGATTTGCATATAGCCAGGTTCTGAGCTGGGATGGGGCAGTGAGATAAATAACGGTGATGGATCAAGCCCTGATCTTTGGACTGGGTAAGAGTGGTCTGCTCAATTCAGACACTCTGTTCATCACCACCCCCTTTTGTAAATCGATTTTGGCCACTATAGGTGTGGCAGGGTATACTCAGACATGAGTCCCTTTCTCACTGCTCCATCAGGATTCAAGCAAGCCGGGCCGAAGAGGCTGAAATGCCAGAAACCGGTCCCCGGTAGCTTGTCTCCTTTCTGGTAAAGAATTGGCTTGGTAGTTCAGTCTGCCCTGTTCCCATGATGCACTGGGCCAGGGACAGACTGATTTGCATATAGCCAGGTTCTGAGCTGGGATGGGGCAGTGAGATAAATAACGGTGATGGATCAAGCCCTGATCTTTGGACTGGGTAAGAGTGGTCTGCTCAATTCAGACACTCTGTTCATCACCACCCCCTTTTGTAAATCGATTTTGGCCACTATAGGTGTGGCAGGGTATACTCAGACATGAGTCCCTTTCTCACTGCTCCATCAGGATTCAAGCAAGCCGGGCCGAAGAGGCTGAAATGCCAGAAACCGGTCCCCGGTAGCTTGTCTCCTTTCTGGTAAAGAATTGGCTTGGTAGTTCAGTCTGCCCTGTTCCCATGATGCACTGGGCCAGGGACAGACTGATTTGCATATAGCCAGGTTCTGAGCTGGGATGGGGCAGTGAGATAAATAACGGTGATGGATCAAGCCCTGATCTTTGGACTGGGTAAGAGTGGTCTGCTCAATTCAGACACTCTGTTCATCACCACCCCCTTTTGTAAATCGATTTTGGCCACTATAGGTGTGGCAGGGTATACTCAGACATGAGTCCCTTTCTCACTGCTCCATCAGGATTCAAGCAAGCCGGGCCGAAGAGGCTGAAATGCCAGAAACCGGTCCCCGGTAGCTTGTCTCCTTTCTGGTAAAGAATTGGCTTGGTAGTTCAGTCTGCCCTGTTCCCATGATGCACTGGGCCAGGGACAGACTGATTTGCATATAGCCAGGTTCTGAGCTGGGATGGGGCAGTGAGATAAATAACGGTGATGGATCAAGCCCTGATCTTTGGACTGGGTAAGAGTGGTCTGCTCAATTCAGACACTCTGTTCATCACCACCCCCTTTTGTAAATCGATTTTGGCCACTATAGGTGTGGCAGGGTATACTCAGACATGAGTCCCTTTCTCACTGCTCCATCAGGATTCAAGCAAGCCGGGCCGAAGAGGCTGAAATGCCAGAAACCGGTCCCCGGTAGCTTGTCTCCTTTCTGGTAAAGAATTGGCTTGGTAGTTCAGTCTGCCCTGTTCCCATGATGCACTGGGCCAGGGACAGACTGATTTGCATATAGCCAGGTTCTGAGCTGGGATGGGGCAGTGAGATAAATAACGGTGATGGATCAAGCCCTGATCTTTGGACTGGGTAAGAGTGGTCTGCTCAATTCAGACACTCTGTTCATCACCACCCCCTTTTGTAAATCGATTTTGGCCACTATAGGTGTGGCAGGGTATACTCAGACATGAGTCCCTTTCTCACTGCTCCATCAGGATTCAAGCAAGCCGGGCCGAAGAGGCTGAAATGCCAAAAACCGGTCCCCGGTAGCTTGTCTCCTTTCTGGTAAAGAATTGGCTTGGTAGTTCAGTCTGCCCTGTTCCCATGATGCACTGGGCCAGGGACAGACTGATTTGCATATAGCCAGGTTCTGAGCTGGGATGGGGCAGTGAGATAAATAACGGTGATGGATCAAGCCCTGATCTTTGGACTGGGTAAGAGTGGTCTGCTCAATTCAGACACTCTGTTCATCACCACCCCCTTTTGTAAATCGGCCCAGATATATGGGCTAATGTCAATCATTTTAAAAACTATGAAGGTATGAACGAATTGGAAATCCCAATATTGAATATACATAACTTACTCTTTGAAGAGCTCCAACAGGTGTTCTATAAAGTCATGGGCCACAAGAAGCCAGCTCTTGGAAAAAATATTAAATGGTATGATCTTTCTTGTACGCAAGCCAAATGTTTCCTAAGGACTGCTGTTCTAGGAGGAGAAAGGAGTAAGATATCCCAAGCCAGGCATACTTATAAAGTCTTGTTAAAACAGGTTAAAAAGAGTTGGGACAACAGAATCTGGGGGGACATGTTGCCTGCAGTTAAAACTAATGACAACAGTCTGTTCTGGTGTTGAGTGACCCAAACTAGAGCGGATAACAACACAAAGAGTTACCAACATCATATATCAGCTGATAAGTGGGTATCTAATTTTTCTAATCTGTATGAGTTACCGACTGATGCCCCCCCAAGTTTATATGGTAACACAGGACCATTTAAGTATTTTTCTTGTTGTGATATCTCAGAATCTTATGGCTCAGCTATTACTTTTAGCTCAGAAGACACTGCTAATGCCATCTCTGCGTTAAAAACTGCCAGGCACCAGGACCTGATAAGATCCCAGGGGATCTATATAAATCGGAACCTGAGATTTGGGCTTTCTATTTTAATTTACTTGCCAACGCTATAGCACAAGGGGAAAAGATACCTGATTGCTGGAGAGGGGCAGAGATCGTTACAATACACACGAAGGGCATCGCCTGTGAGCCCTCTAATTATAGGCCAATTAGCCTAATTGACAATGCCCAAAAGATCTTTGCAAGGCAAAACCTGGACAAGTTGTTACATTGGGTAGACACAAATAACATCATGTCAGCCCTTCAAGCAGGACTTCGCACTAAGAAGAGCACCATAGACCAAGTTTCCAGATTCGCCACATTTTATTGGAAATAAATTTTACTTCAACAACAGAAGCTCTATGTGGCATTTGTTGATCTTAGGGCTGTTTTCAATCTCATCCCCCATTCTAACCTCTTGCATATCCTAAATAGGACGGGTGTTCCTGGGAACCTGATCCATCTCATGGTAAAGCCGCACAGTAACAACTTTGCTCAGGTGCAGTGTGGGCACGCAGGAGAGTTAATCGAACGCATTCCTAGAGCGTGGGGGTGCGCCAGGGGTGTGTCCTTGCTCCTACGCTCTTTCCTCTCTGTATAAACAAAGTGGCTGACATTCTGAAAGACTGCAGAAATGATTCCCCTACACAGAACGGCAGCAAGGTACTGATCCTCTTATTTGCCGACCACTCCCTTCTCATCTCCAAGACTCCAATGGGACTCCAGCTCCTTGTTGGCAAATTCACAGACTTCTGTTTGCCAAGGGGTTTGGAGCTCAATGCTAGTAAAACCAAGTTTATGGTGTTTGGGAAGGGAGTGGCCAAAAACATAGTCATTCGTGATAGGAGGAAACACTGGAGAGAGTGAGGAGCTTTGATTTTTTAGGAGTTAAGGTAATGGAGAGCTTGAAGTGGAACGATCAGCTCAGGAAAAGCACGTTACTACTCGAGCATAGAGCAAATGCTATTAGTAGGTTGCATAGACAAACAAGCTCTCGTGCTGACCCGCCGGCTACAGAAGTTTATTGCGGCAAGGCACAAGGGGCTGCTTAATTTTGAGCTGAGATATGGGGATGCGCTGATGTTTCCTTACTCACTGCTTCAGAAAATAGATTTGTAGGATGGTTCGTCTCTGTCCCTAGCAGTACACTGCTAACTTCCCTGTTTTTTGATTTGGGACTCAAAAGAATTGCAGATCTAGCCGCTCTAAGACCACTTGTTTACCGGATTAAGCTTTGGGCACCCCTGAGCTAAGGGAAATTAGAGATTGTCTTGTTGAAGTGCTCTCTACTGGAGGTGCCAAGTCGATATCCTGGGTCAAAAATGTTCCCAATTGGTTTAATAAGCTGGGTTTAACAAGAATATGGACTAACCCGGAATAAATTAGCAAAATCGATCTTAACATTATGAAATCTAGCCACTGGGTTTTTATCCAAGACAGTTATCTCCATAACCAGCAAGTAAGTACATTGACAAACAGATTTTTAGACATTAAACCCTTTTCTCGTTTTCAGGAATTTTTAGATTTTCTTTCCTCTACTTTAGCTAAAAGCCTTTATATTAATTTCCAATTTGGTACTTTCCCCTTGAGATCTTCAACGAATAAATGGCATAAGGTTTTAGGTCTCAGTATTTGCTCAGCATATGCTATCATGGCCCACACCGGAAATGGAATATTTCCTTGTGTCATAATTTGAAGGTGATCAAATATTTAGTGGCTTTTAGAATTTTAAAAAGTAACACCACTCATGTTATAGTTATTGCTGTCTGGCACAAACGTAGTAGATCTCTGAATTTGATTCCTAGTGCTTAGATTAACTCTTTTTTAATCATTGTTTGATTTTAATTGTGCTAGTCTTATGTATCTTATGTATTAAGTAGAAAGGTAAATGTTATATGTTTTCAGTATTTGCTCTATTTGCACATAGCCTAGCCTGTCCAGAGCTTTTGTTTTACGTGCTAATGTCTTCGAACTGTGATGAAAGATATTTTAAAATGCACTCTGATGTATTTATTAGAACGTTCTGTGTTTGTATACTTTGACGGTACTTGGCTACCGAATAAAGTTTATCACTCCTACTACATAGGGCCTGTTTATGATCTTGGCGGACAGAGTTACTCCAACGCAAAAGTAACTGATATCCAGTCAGCTGTATTATAAGTCCATTATATCCTATGGAACTTGTAAAAATGTGGGCGGGATTACCGCCATGTTTGTGACTGATTATCTCATCCACCAAGATCGTAACCAGGATCATAATCTCATAATACATACAATGCAGAATTTATGTTTATGTCATAGCCATGACTGAAGCATTGTTGATGGCTATTTCAATATGGAAATAGAAAGGGAGAGTAGAAGAAAAAGAGAGAGAAGAAAGAGCCAAAACAGAGCTGGCATTAGGTTTGTGTTGAATAAGCTTTGTGGTGAGCAGTAGTTTAAAATACAATCTACATCTAATTCTTGTAGGAGAGTTGTCAAGAAGCAGTACTGGTCGTGGTGTGGGAGAGATGCATTAGCAAAGCAGCTCAGGATCATACTATGCGTGTTGACATAAGCCGTAAAGCTAAAGTGCAAAGTAGCTGTGCTGTAAAAAGATGAGCCTCAGAAGGATTAGACAAGGATATGGCAATACCGTGCAGCAGAGAAGTATGTGTGCTAAGGATTCTCTTCTATAGTTACATATTCTGCAACTGTTGATAGTTTTGAGAGATCTCCAGGTTGGATTAAGTTCTCTGACTCGAAGCACAAATCTGGCTGATAAAACCTATTTGAAAATATGCTTTCCTACTGCCTGGTGGAGATGAGATGTGGCTGAGTTGCTCAGTTGTGGTGCCGTTATTGATTTGTGAATGGCCCTGGCTAGAATAGCTTCCATTTCTAATTCTTGTGAACGATGATACAGTTGTTTTCTTATTTCTGAATTATTGCAAGTATAGTTGATCGCATTTGTGTCCCAGTCCTCCACTGCAGGTTCTAAACGTTACTTTCGCATTTATCATAATACAGCACATTTTACTTCATAGCGCAATGAAGGAAAAATAGCTGTATATATAATACAGCCCCAGGTATGATAAGGTAGCTTTTGGGATGATTTCCATTCATATAATACATTTTTGATCCTTATAGTCAGTAATAAAGCAAGAAGATGGAGGTTGTTAGCGTTTAAATATGGAGTAGGTGTAAGTGGCCATGGGCAAGATGTACTGTAGCAGGGATCCTGCTCTCACACAGAACTGTGCATAGAAACTTAGAACATCAGTGAATTAGGGTGTGCCAAAACTCACCTTAGTATCCAAAAGCCCCTACCAGACTAGCAATCAGTTACTCATTGGTTCTTTCCGACCCCCAATGATTAGACAACCCAGAACATGGACTTAGAACACCTCAGGTAACGTGGAACACATGAACACTCTTTCGTTATACTAACATATCAATCCAGAACGAGAAGTCAATGAGGACACGTGCAAGTTTGAAATGTTTATTTCTAATGCAGTGTTCTCAAATGCAATATCTTAGCTAATACAAGCAAACATATTATAAGGAACAAGGTTAACAGCATGGTTACTATTCCATAAAATACAAAGGGTGAAAGCATGTTAAAATGCTAAAGGAAAAAGGTCTAAATAGAACCTCAGTTTACCCTCCCTGGCTAGTATATTATATTATATCTACAGAAGATCTCTTTGGGTTTAGAAGGACAGGCCCATACCTTTGGGTTCAGCAGAAATAGATCACATCATCTCCTGCACCAACTCTCTGCATACGGATATTCATCAAGTGTGTAACTCACGCTCTGTGCAGTGCATTATTAATCGCGTCTAAAACCCAAAGTTGGCCACAGCTGCATATATCTTATGTCTACTCAGTGCGCTGATCAAACCAAACAACAAGTGCTGTGTTGAAATACCCTTGAAGGCCTCGGCACTCACTGTACAGACATAGCTTACCAAGCAAGGCTGATATTATAAGCAAACATGTTATTCTTGTGTGAAGCAAAATATCCAACTAGGCAAAAAGCTTTAATAACAAAATGTGTCGTGTGCATAGGCTGCAGAAAAGGAAAATGGCGTTTAAACTTCTAACAAGCTCATGCTAACATAACACAGTAAAAAGGTAAAAACAGACCACATGACAGTACAAAGGCCTTTTGCATTTCTTAACTGGTTGAAACTGGGCGAATCACACTTTTGGCTCATTAAGAACTGCAAAAAAGCCTTTTCCTGTGTACATAGGCCTTAAATGGAAATCGCAAAATGCGATTTCTACCCAGTACAAATCGCATAGCAAATAAGGATTTCCTATTTGCAATTTCTTAGCACATGTACAAAACATTTCCCAAATGCAAAATGAGCATTTAGGAAATGCAGTTACCATTGACTCAAAATCGATGGTAACCATGGGCATTTTATAAAAAGCACCACAAGATGTCATTTTTAAAGTGCTATAGAGCGTACATATGCCCCTAGGGCATATGTGTGCTCTACATGTGCACCACTATTTTTGGGGTGCATTTTGGGGGGCCTTAAGCCTGTAGCCAACCATACTTTAGCATTTCCAAAATAGGTATTCCTAATAGGAAATCGCTATTTTGGAAATGCAAAACCAAACTATTGAAATGAATGGTATTGGATTTTCTATTTGCAATATCCTAATAGAGATTCCTTCATTGTAGAAGGAGTCGCTATTTAGGAATTGCTAAATTGCATGTTCTTACATTTTATACATCTGGCCCCAGGGCCATAGGACACAGCATAGTAATTGAGGGTGATATTAGTATCATTTTTTTCATAGTAGTCCCAATTTCTGTCCAGAATGGTTTAAACATCTTACAGTTGAAAAACATATGTTCAAGGATACCTGGTGAGTCTGGACAATTCCAAAACAATAAAGAAAGCATAGAGGAATTGATAGAATCTCCCTCCTTGTAGAGCTACATAAACAAAAGGATTCTATCAAAAAAGTGCAAGTGTTAATTTTATAATTTTTGTAATTTTCTAGGGAGTGTGAAATAAGGCTCTTCCTCAGATTGGTGAGATGAAGGCACTATGTGCTTTTAAAATACCCGATCACGATTATGTGTCCTTAATGGAGCATTAAGGACATCCCTCCGGGCACACCTACTTCTCCTCCCTTGATACAAGAGGATTCCACACACTGTGATTCCTTTGTTATCGTATCTGTATTTATTTATCTTATTGCTTTATTTTCATTGAACACGTTTTGTAAACATTCTGATTTGTTCTGTTATCATATTCACATCAGCGACAAAATTACATTTCTCTCCAATGCATTTTGGGCGTGACCATGTCACCCTTCATCAGGGAATCAATACTATAAACAAAAATGAAAGTAAAAAAATTACTACATTCAAGAGTCTAGATATGTCGTGTTTTTGTGCGTGTTTAAAAGTGACTTATAACTCATTCTACCAATGTGCGTCTGGTTTTAATCACCTGATTACCCTTATCTGCCCGTGCTACTTAATCCAAACACAGTTGCACATGAAGCCACTTATGTGTCGCTGTAATCCACTATGCCGTGAAACTCTATGACAAAAAATCCATATGACAAATTATAATCAATACTCTCTCTAGAAGGTCAAGTTCCAACTAGCATTTATCTTAACGGAGTGAAAATACCGTGGTTTCCTTATGCTGAAACTAACCTGATTCAAGCTCACTCGGTGTTCACTCTCGTTCTTCACCGCGTTCTATTTTCCTCCATTACGACCGGTAGTCAAGGTTACCAAAAAGCCTCAATCCTATATGTTACTGCTCCGATCACGTGATCAAAGAGCTGGATAAAATACTACGCTAAACTGCTAGAGTGAATCCGGTTTCGTGCCTCTTTCCTTTCTTGCTCATAAATCATCGACCTCTTATGATATATTCTGCCTGCCCTTAAACAAAAAAAACAGTGTTAAATCAAACTAATAATTACCAAAATAATTACCAAAAAAGTCCGTCCTAACCGACTACAAGAGACTCGAATCCCTGTGAGTCTATACTAAAACCCCATCGCTCTGAAGGGTGCGCTATGGTGTAAGTGTTGTGTGCTCCATAAATACAGTTTATACGGTGAATTCATAGTAGACTCTTGATTAAACAAAATGAAAAACAAAATTCATAATAAACATATAATTTCGCAGTTCTCCTTTCCAGTGTAAGAAAAACAACAGCACACGCTTCCAGTCTATTTATAAGTAACATGATAGCTCACTTCGTTCATTGAGCCCATTTGGGTTCTGAGTACACAGTTTAGGTTTCCAATAGTTCTCTCGCTGCAACATAAATTTGGTGTTGTCTCTTCCTTCTGTTCTTTCAACTGTCTCAAAAATTATGTATTTTAATTGAGAGATATTAAGCTGTGCCTCCATGAAATGGGTAGCTACTGTGGATTTGATGTTTTTCATCCGTATGTTTGACTTGTGTTCTGTGAGTCTTGTTTTTATGCTTCTTTCTGTCTTCCCAATATATAATTTTCCGCATGGACATTTTAATGTGTATATTACATTCTTAGTATTACATGTCGCATTGACTCTTATTTTGATCTCATTTCCTTTCATTGGATGGTTTATTACATTACCTCTGATGATGCTGTTGCAACTTCCGCAACTTAAACATGGCTTAGTACCTTTAAATTCTTTGGTTAGAGGTTGACGATGTTTTAGAATTTCTCCCAAATTCTGAGCTCTGGTGTGAGCGAAAATAGGAACTTGATCAAAAGATTGTTGAAAATCTCGTTCCAGCTTGAGCATTTTCCAATGTTTGATGATTATTCTTTTGAAGTTGTGACTTTGTGTTGAATATTTTGATACCGCTACTATACAATGGCATCCACTCTTTTAATGGCATTGTCTATGACCTCTTTGGGATAACCTCTATTCATAAATCTTATTGACATTTCTTCCAATGTGGTATTCACTTTCGTGCTGTCCCATGTGATTCTTTTAACTCTGGTCATCTGTGAATAAGGTAAATGTTTTTTTAAGCTGGGTTGGTGAAAGCTGGCAAAATGGAACAAATTATTTTTGTCTGTTTCTTTTCGGTATATGCTTGTTTCAAAGCCTTTATTTGTGATGGTGATCCTCACATCCAAAAAGGTTACTCTAGATTCTGATATATCCCAGGTGAGTTGTATGCGACTGTCCTCTTCATTAAACTCAAAAAGAGCTTGTTCCAACAAGTCTTTTGAAGATTTCCAAATTATGAAAATGTCATCAATGTAGCGTACAATAAATTTTAGATTTTCATTCCATATTGGTTTTGAAAACACATTGGTTTCTTCATAGTCTTGCATAAAAATATTGGCGTATACCGGCGCCGCCGAATTTCCCATGGCTGTTCCTGTAAGTTGTTGGTACCATTGGTCCCATATCTGAAATAACTTTGATACAAAGTAAAAGTCATAAATTCCATAAGGAATACCTGTAGGTCATGATTCAAGTCAGTGTTCAGTAGAGCTCTTTCTATTGCTTTCATTCCTAGGTGATGTGGTATTGATGTGTACAGAGAATGTACCTCTGCTGTACACATAATTATTGGTTCCTTTGGATCTATGGTGATTTTTTCTAGTTTCAATAGGAAATCCGTTGTGTCCTTGACATACGTTCTCATATTTTTCACTGTGGGTTGAAGGTGTTTATCAATGAGTTGACCGATGGGTTCATGCAGACTTCCTCGGGTTGAAACAATTGGCTGCAAAGGTGGATCCGTCAGGTTTTTATGAATTTTCGGTATCATGTAGAATACCGGACTTTTTGGATTTGATTTAGTTAGAAAGTTATTGGTTTTGATGTTGATGGTACCCATTTCGTATGCTCTATTGATGATATTTCCTAGTGTTTTCAAAAATTCCACTGTGGGATTTCCATTTAGTTGTAAATAGGTGTTTGTGTCTGAGATGTGCTCTAAGACCTTCTCCTCATACATAGAATTGTTCATAATAAGTAGGGCACCTCCCTTGTCTGCTTTGGTGAGCCTTAAATTTGTGTTGGTAGCCAATTTCTTTAGAGTATCCAAATCCTTCTGTGTGATATTTCTTTTAGTACGCTTGTCACATTTTAGTTGGGATAGGTCTTGTTTTACCATTTTTTCAAACAGGTCCAAAGTTTTATGGCTTGCTGGTGCTTGAAAAGTACTAGTGGTACGTAATCCACACAATTGATCATCCGGTTCTTTGTCTGATTGAGGAAGAGTGTTATCGAAAAAATGGCGAAGTCTTAGTTTCCGCATGAGTTTAAAAAAACTCACTTCTAATTCCAATGTATCTGTATTAGTTGTCGGTACAAATGAAGTGCCTCTCTGTAGTAAGTTGAGTTCATGTTTGCTTGGTTGGTAATCACTGATATTAATGACCAATTGGTTCATGTTTGTGTCTTTTTCTTGTCCTTGTCCTTTTTCGGTATCGTAGTACTTCTCGTATTGGGGTGTTCCTTCTCTTTGTCTTTGTCTCTCGTTTTGTCCTCTCCGGGGTCGCCTTTTTGGGCCTGACCTTGTTCTAAAAAAGGATTCACTGTTGTTGGGATACTTGTCATTGGTTGCTCCATTTGAATATTATCTTGTGTCCTTCCAACTGATTGAGATCTTGGTTCCACCTGGGCTTGTTCACGTTGTTTTGAACTTGGCTGTGGTCTTTGGGTTCTCTGTGAGGTATCACTTCCTGTGGAAGATGTATACGTGTTCGGTGAGTATGGACGATTTCTTCTCTTTTGGGCATAGATGTCGGCCCACGTGTATACTTCCCCTAACTTATAGTCAAGGGTGTCCCTTTTAAATTTTCTAATTTTTCTTTCATTAATGTCTTTTGTATGTTTTTCCATTGTTCTTTTATGTCGTTGAGCGTTTGTGATAACTCCTCCTCAGTTAGCATCTTTGATAGTTACATTGACACCTCAGCAATTTCTTTTGTTAACTCTTCTAATATTCCGGATAGTTCCTCTATTATCAGTAAAATAAAGTCCAGTGAACATTTATTAAGGATTGCGAACCACTTGTCCTGGAATTGATTGGAATTTTTACAAAGTGAAGGTTTTAGGGAGATCCTTAGGCCTCTCAGTATGCGCTGGGCTCGGTGATATTTGATAAGTGTACTTGCGTGAAGCTTTTGATTTATTTGTCTTTTGGTCAAGTAAATTAGTTGTCTGACATTTTGTTCCTTACCCATGGGTAGAGGATTCCTGCGAAAGTTCATCCCTTATCAAGGCGTATATGCGATCTGCTTCTGTTTCTTTAAAGGCAAAAGTCTCTGCCCTAGCTTCTGTACTTTTTGTTATTTCTTCATAGTTACTCATGTTTGTTATGCGTGCTACTAATTCCCGGGGACTGACTCTAAATTAGATATTTGAAAGGTGGGAAGAGTGCACAGCCTTATTTATGTAATTGTTTTTTCAGTTTTGGGTGCTCCGTAGGTGGCGGCCAACATCCCTGGGCGCCTAATTAACAGATCACGATTATGTGTCCTTAATGGAGCATTAAGGACATCCCTCCGGGCACACCTACTTCTCCTCCCTTGATACAAGAGGATTCCACACACTGTTATTCCTTTGTTATCGTATCTGTATTTATTTATCTTATTGCTTTATTTTCATTGAACACGTTTTGTAAATATTCTGATTTGTTCTGTTATCATATTCACATCAGCCACAAAATTACATTTCTCTCCAATGCATTTCGCGCGTGACCATGTCGCCCTTCATCAGGGAATCAATACTAGAAACAAAAATGAAGGTAAAAAAATGATTACATTCAAGAGTCTAGATATGTCGTGTTTTGTGCGTGTTTAAAAGTGACTTATAACTCATTCTACCAATGTGCGTCTGGTTTTAATCACCTGATTACCCTTATCTGCCCGTGTTACTTAATCCAAACACAGTTGCACATGAAGCCACTTACGTGTCGCTGTAATACACTATGCCGTGAAACTCTATGACAAAAAATCCATATAACAAATTATAATCAATACTCTCTCTAGAAGGTCAAGTTCCAACTAGCATTTATCTTAAGGGAGTGAAAATACCGTGGTTTCCTTATGCTGAAACTGACCTGATTCAAGCTCACTCGGCGTTTACTCTCGTTCTATTTTCCTCCATTACGAATGGTAGTCAAGGTTACCAAAAAGCCTCAATCCTATATGTTACTGCTCCGATCACGTGATTTACCATCAACATCAAAACCAAGAACTTTCTAACTAAATCAAATCCAAAAAGTCCGGTATTCTACATGATACCGAAAATTCATAAAAACCTGACGGATCCACCTTTGAGGCCAATTGTTTCAACCCGAGGAAGTCTGCATGAACCCATCGGTCAACTCATTGATAAACACCTTCAACCCACAGTGAAAAATATGAGAACGTATGTCAAGGACACAACGGATTTCTTATTGAAACTAGAAAAAATCACCATAGATCCAAAGGAACCCATAATTATGTGTACAGCAGACGTACGTTCTCTGTACACATCAATACCACATCACCTAGGAATGGAAGCAATAGAAAGAGCTCTACTGAACACTGACTTGAATCATGACCTACAGGTATTCCTTATGGAACTTATGACTTTTACTTTGTATCAAAGTTATTTCAGATATGGGGACCAATGGTACCAACAACGTACAGGAACAGCCATGGGAAATTCGGCGGCACCGGTATATGCCAATATTTTTATGCAAGACTATGAAGAAACCAATGTGTTTTCAAAACCAATATGGAATGAAAATCTAAAATTTATTGTACGCTACATTGATGACATTTTCATAATTTGGAAATCTTCAAAAGACTTGTTGGAACAAGCTCTTTTTGAGTTTAATGAAGAGGACAGTCGCATACAACTTACCTGGGATATATCAGAATCTACAGTAACCTTTTTGGATGTGAGGATCACCATCACAAATAAAGGCTTTGAAAAAAGCATATACCGAAAAGAAACAGACAAAAATAATTTGTTACATTTTGCCAGCTTTCACCAACCCAGCTTAAAAAAACATTTACCTTATTCACAGATGACCAGAGTTAAAAGAATCACATCGGACAGCACGAAAGTGAATACCACATTGGAAGAAATGTCAATAAGATTTATGAATAGAGGTTATCCCAAAGAGGTCATAGATAATGCCATAAAAAGAGTGGACGCCATTGACAGAAAGGATCTTTTGAAACCGACTAAAAAACATGAGGAAGCGCGTATAGTAGCGGTATCAAAATATTCAACACAAAGTCACAACTTCAAAGGAATAATCATCAAACATTGGAAAATGCTCAAGCTGGAACCAGATTTTCAACAATCCTTTGATCAAGTTCCTATTTTCGCTCACACCAGAGCTCAGAATTTGGGAGAAATTCTAAAACATCGTCAACCTCTAACCAAAGAATTTAAAGGTACTAAGCCATGTTTAAGTTGCAGAAGTTGCAACAGCATCATCAGAGGTAATGTAATAAACCATCCAATGGAAGGAAATGAGATCAAAATAAGAGTCAATGCGACATGTAATACTAAGAATGTAATATAGGCATTAAAATGTCCATGCGGAAAATTATATAAAATTATATATTGGGAAGACAGAAAGAAGCATAAAAACAAGACTCACAGAACACAAGTCAAACATACGGATGAAAAACATCAAATCCACAGTAGCTACCCATTTCATGGAGGCACAGCATAATATCTCTCAATTAAAATACATAATTTTGGAGACAGTTGAAAGAACAGACGGAAGAGACAACACCAAATTTATGTTGCAGCGAGAGAACTATTGGATACATAACCTGGGTACTCAGAGCCCAAATGGGCTCAATTAACGAAGTGAGCTATCATGTTACTTATAAATAGACTGGAAGCGTGTGCTGTTGTTTTTCTTACACTGGAAAGGAGAACTGCGAAATGATATGTTTATTATGAATTTTGTTTTTCATTTTGTTTAATCAAGAGTCTACTATGAATTCACAGTATAAACTGTATTTATGGAGCACACAACACTTACACCATAGCACACCCTTCAGAGCGATGGGGTTTTAGTATAGACTCACAGGGGTTTGAGTCTCTTGTAGTCGGTTAGGACGGACTTTTTTGGTAATTATTTTGGTAATTATTAGTTTGATTTAGCACTGTTTTTTTTGTTTAAGGGCAGGAAGAATATATCATAAGAGGTCGATGATTTATGAGCAAGAAAGGAAAGAGGCATGAAAACGGATTCACTCTAGCAGTTTAGCGTAGTATTTTATCCAGCTCTTTGTTCACATGATCGGAGCAGTAACATATAGGATTGAGGCTTTTTGGTAACCTTGACTACCATTCGTAATGGAGGAAAATAGAACGCGGTGAGAAACAATTGGCCTCAAAGGTGGATCCGTCAGGTTTTTATGAATTTTCGGTATCATGTAGAATACCAGACTTTTTGGATTTGATTTAGTTAGAAAGTTCTTGGTTTTGATGTTGATGGTAAATCACGTGATCGGAGCAGTAACATATAGGATTGAGGCTTTTTGGTAACCTTGACTACCATTCGTAATGGAGGAAAATAGAACAAGAGTAAATGCTGAGTGAGCTTGAATCAGGTCAGTTTCAGCATAAGGAAACCACTGTATTTTCACTCCGTTAGGATAAATGCTAGTTGGAACTTGACCTTCTAGAGAGAGTATTGATTATAATTTGTCATATGGATTTTTTGTCATAGAGTTTCACGGCATAGTGGATTACAGCGACACATAAGTGGCTTCATGTGCAACTGTGTTTGGATTAAGTAGCACGGGCAGATAAGGGTAATCAGGTGATTAAAACCAGACGCACATTGGTAGAATGAGTTATAAGTCACTTTTAAACACGCACAAAACACGACATATCTAGACTCTTGAATGTAATCATTTTTTTACTTTCATTTTTGTTTATAGTATTGATTCCCTGATGAAGGGCGACATGGTCACGCCCGAAATGCATTGGAGAGAAATGTAATTTTGTGGCTGATGTGAATATGATAACAGAACAAATCAGAATATTTACAAAACGTGTTCAATGAAAATAAAGCAATAAGATAAATAAATACAGATACGATAACAAAGGAATAACAGTGTGTGGAATCCTCTTGTATCAAGGGAGGAGAAGTAGGTGTGCCCGGAGGGATGTCCTTAATGCTCCATTAAGGACACATAATCGTGATGTTAATTAGTCGCCCAGGGACGTTGGCCGCCACCTACGGAGCACCCAAAACTGAAAAAACAATTACTGAAATAAGGCTGTTCACTCTTCCCACCTTTCAAATATCTTTTAAAATACCCCTCACACACTAAGAACCCCTTAGTGTCATGCTTCATCATGGGGGTCTTCCCGTCCCTCTACAGGGCGGGGCGTGCTACGACCTACGAACTACGCGGGAGCACTATTTAAGTGGTGAAAGGCTATGTGTTAGTGCACTGTGAGAGGAATCTTGTGAGGTGTGGGGACCTTGTGATGTGAATAAAAAACATTAAAAAATCCCTGGCTAGTGGAAAAAATAATTTTATTCGCTTCCCTGGCTGGGATTATTAAAAAAGAGGGTTGTGAGGTAGGGCTGTTGGCACCTACCAGGTCGACATGTTTCGCAGACAGTCCCCTACTGTCTGCTCATCAGGACCTTTAGCGGTCCCTACTGTAAGGTACTCAGTACTAAAGTTTGCCTAGAGTCCTACAAACTAGCAGCAAAAATAGGCTGTAAGTTTGTGCTTCGGGGCGTGATTTGGCCCAAGGTGAAGCTAAAAAATAGTCAAAAAAAGACACACTGGTCCCTGAAAGAAAGAAAGAAAAAATAACACAATCGATGTATTCAATTGTAGCACACAGTTCACAATTATCTAATTTCCTATGTTGTTATTAAACACGAAATCGTGGGCATACTTCTCAGCTGTATTTAGCAGTGCCGCTGAAGTTGTGTTTTAGTTTTTGCAAAAGGTAATATGCTCCATTATTTAGAGCTTGTCCATTAACATGTTATAAAACACATATTATCTCGACAAAACACACGTACAAAATGACACATACATAAAGGCAGACACTCGTTCGTTTTCTGTATGGCGTTTGTTTTTTGCAATCGGTTTACTCGTTATCCGAGTTGCGACTGCAGATGATAGTTAGCTAGAGATGGGCATAAATATATACATATATACATACTTCCCAAGTTCTGTTTCCGTGCCTCATGAGCCGACAAAACCGAGGGTTCTCTGCGCGGTCAACTGTAAGAATAAATAGAGCCGCACCCTCGCGTTAAATGACAAAGTTCGAGAGAGCCATATTTTTACCTCGTAAGGAGCTTGATTTTCACGACTGCTGGTCACAGTCTCTCTTTACTTACGTAACCGCCAATGTCCAATGTTTTAATCCTACCCTCGTGCCGCTCCGCCGAACAACAGCGTTTGGCATCGCTATCACCATTTAATAGAAGCCGGTGTGCGGTGTCATCATCCGGTAACAGGTTACAAAAGCTGGTGCGCTAACTCAAAATGGCCGCGTGTTTTTGGAACACTTCCTGGTTCGTGCAAAACCAACGATAGTATTTCTTCATTGTCGGTCGTCAGAAAGACTGTTGGACTTTGGCAACATTTATAATATTTATCCATATTGGAATATTCAAGATACACAAATATGGAAAGGGAGCAAAATCATGGTCAAAAATGTTAATTACACACACTAATGCGCCAGCTCGAAATGGCCACGTAATTTCGGAGCACTTCCTGGTTGATGCATAATTACCACAATATTTCTTCTGTATTGGTCATTGGAAAGTTGTGGAAAATTTCATTAGTTGATTATTCACAAAAAAAGGGGGGCTATGATATTTATCCGAATAATGGATATAAGTACAAAAAAATAGAAAAGTAGAAGAGATACCATGATAAATTGCAAAGAGGCAGGAGTTCTGGCTCAATAGTGAAGTGTCGATATTGTATCCTATGTTTTAAGCTGTAGTAAGTTACTTGTTAGGTTATATCTAACAAAGGTTATACTAGTGACATGGAAGTTCGTTAATTTGTCAGTGGTAAGTTTTTTAGTATTTTGGTAGGTATACCTAACAAGAGTTGTACTAGTGACATGGAAGATCGTTAATAAGTCAAAGACTGTTTTCTTAACAAAATGGTACATATGTTCATAGTCGGCTCCATGGAATGTCATCATTCAGACCGTTTTTGTTAGATTTGATTCTGAACACCCATCTCTGTTCTTTTTCCAGGAGTTGTTCTTCACTTGCGACTAGTTCGATTATTGTCCAGGACATGTCTTCTGCTTTATGACCCATTTCTAAGAAATGGTTAGTCAATTTTGTACTGGATTTTTTGCATTTCACAGTGCTCTTATGCTCTCCTATCCTTGTCTTGATTGCCCGGCTGGTCATACCAACATATTCCAGGTTGCATGGATATTTGATGAGGTATACAGCATTAGAGCTATTGCAGTTGCTGAAGCTTCTCTGTTCCCACTTTGTACCATCGTTGAAGATAATTGAAGTACTTTTCCTGGTCAGACAACAGACCTTGCAATTTCCACAAGGGTGGGGACCTTGTACAAAGTTTGCATTCTTAGCGTGGTCGCTGCGATTGGTTTTTGGTCTGGTATGAACCAGCAAGTCTCGAATGCTCTGTGCTTTTTTAAGTGAAAAAATTGGTTTTGGCAGTTGGAGGTTGCCACTATTTAGAATTCTCCAGTTCTTATTGATGATCTTTGTCACCTGATTTGAGCTAGTATTGAAGGTGGTAACACAGATTAGTCTTTTCTCTTCCTCTTTATGGATCTTATCTTCAAGAAGACTTTCTCTGCAATTATTTCTTGCTCGTTTGTATGCTTGTTCATTGATTTTTTTAGGGTATTGTCGTTCTTCAAGCTTTTTCTTCAAATCTTGGGATTGGAGTTTGAAATTGCTGACCTCCGTACAGTTCCTGCGGAGGCGCAGGAACTGACCATAGGGCAGGTTGTCCCGCAAATGTTTCGGTGAAAACTTTGGTACATTAACAGGCAGTTTTTTAATGTACTTTTAAAGTGAGTTGTAGTCATCAACCTTCCATTTTTCGGGAAAATATTCAAATCAAGGAAAACCAGATTGCTATTCGAGGTAGTACTTGTAAATTTTAGAAAATCATCCTGTAGAGTTAACCATGTTAGGAATTGTTTTGAGGTTTTTTCATCTCCATCCCAGATGATAAGGATATCATCGATATACCTCTTCCAAGTTCTGATGTTATTCCTGAAAGGGTTCCTAGGGTTCAGGATCTTGGTGACCTCTAGATGGTGAACATAGAGACCAGCTATGCTGGGAGCAAATGTGCTCCCCATGCTGGTCCCATGTTTTTGGAGGTATATGGTACCCTCATATTCAAAAAAGTTCTCTTTCAATGCCAGAGAGCAACACTCCATAACGACATTGCGTGGAGTTTGGTAATCCCATTCATCCTCAAAGAGCACGTCTTCAATAATTGTCAGGGTCTCATGATGTGGTAGACTTGTGTAGAGGGATTCTACGTCACAACTGATTAGGAGCTGAGTTTCAGGATTGAAAGTCTGATCTTCAAGTAGGTTCAGTACATCCTTAGTGTCTTTAAGGTAGGTAGATGTCCGCTGGACCATTGGTCTTAAAAAAGCATCTGCGAATTTAGATACAGGTTCCAAAATCGAACCTATCCCGGAAACTATCGGGCGTCCGGGAGGATTTTGTAGACTTTTGTGGATCTTTGGTAAAGTATATAGATAAGGGGTCTTTGGGTTTTTTTGACAGAGAAATTCCCCCTCTTTTTTCGTGATCCAATCATGGGCCAAAGCTTCCTCAACCATGGTGGTTATCTTTGTTCTTATTTTCTCAGTTGGATCTTCTCGAAGGATTTCGTAGTTTCGTCGATCTCTCAGAAGTCGCATGCATTCGTTATTGTATTGCTCTTTGCTCTGAATTACTGTGGCACCCCCTTTATCTGCTGGTTTTATTACCAATTCTTTATTGTTACTTAGTTCACGCAAAGCCATTCTTTCCTCTTTGGAGATGTTTTGGTACACTCGTCTGTTCATTGAATCTAGTCCTTCTATTTCCTTCATTACAGCATTCTCAAATGCAAGTAGTTCCACAGGTAGTGTGTTATCCATTGGGGTGAAAGTAGATCTTGGTTTGAGTCCTGTATCTACAATATTTTGGTTGTCTTCTTTATCTTTAAAGAAGACTTGGAGTTTCAAGCGTCTCATGAACTCCTGATTTCCTTGCATAAATGGAATTTATCCAAGTTAGCTGTGGGGACGTATCCAAGTCCCTTTTCTAATACTTTTTTCTGTGGTTCAGATAGTTCAATGTTTGTATGATTAACCACTAAGCTCATTTTTTCGATGCCCCTGTCATGCTCCTTGTAGACACTCTCGGTGGGTCCTTATTTGCGGGACAACCTGCCCTATGGTCAGTTCCTGCGCCTCTGCAGGAACTGTACAGAGGTCAGCAATTTCAAACTCCAATCCCAAGATTTGAAGAAAAAGCTTGAAGAACGACAATACCCTAAAAAAATCATTGACCAAGCATACAAACGAGCAGGAAATAATTGCAGAGAAAGTCTTCTTGAAGATAAGATCCATAAAGAGGAAGAGAAAAGACCAATCTGCGTTACCACCTTCAATACTAGCTCAAATCAGGTGACAAAGCACATCAATAAGAACTGGAGAATTCTAAATAGTGGCAACCTCCAACTGCCAAAACTAATTTTTTCACATAAAAAAGCACAGAGCATTCGAGACTTGCTGGTTCATACCAGACCAAAAACCAATCGCAGCGACCACGCTAAGAACGCAAACTTTGTACAAGGTCACCACCCTTGTGGAAATTGCAAGGTCTGTTGTCTGACCAGGAAAAGTACTTCAATTATCTTCAACGATGGTACAAAGTGGGAACAGAGAAGCTTCAGCAACTGCAATAGCTCTAATGCTGTATACCTCATCAAATGTCCATGCAACCTGGAATATGTTGGTATGACCAGCCGGGCAATCAAGACAAGGATAGGAGAGCATAAGAGCACTGTGAAATGCAAAAAATCCAGTACAAAATTGACTAACCATTTCTTAGAAATGGGTCATAAAGCAGAAGACATGTCCTGGACAATAATCGAACTAGTCGCAAGAGAAGAACAACTCGTGGAAAAAGAACAGAGATGGGTGTTCAGAATCAAATCTAACAAAAACGGTCTGAATGATGACATTCCATGGAGCCAACTATGAACATATGTACCATTTTGTTAAGAAAACAGTCTTTGACTTATTAACGATCTTACATGGCACTAGTACAACTCTTGTTAGGTATACCTACCAAAATACTAAAAAACTTACCACTGACAAATTAACGAACTTCCATGTCACTAGTATAACCTTTGTTAGATATAACCTAACAAGTAACTTACTACAGCTTAAAACATAGGATACAATATCGACACTTCACTATTGAGCCAGAACTCCTGCCTCTTTGCAATTGATCATGGTATCTCTTCTACTTTTCTATTTTTTTGTACTTATATCCATTATATGGATAAATATCATAGCCCCCCTTTTTTTGTGAATAATCAACTAATGAAATTTGCCACAACTTTCCAATGACCAACACAGAAGAAATATTGTGGTAATTATGCATCAACCAGGAAGTGCTCCGAAATTACGTGGCCATTTCGAGCTGGCGCATTAGTGTGTGTAATTAACATTTTTGACCATGATTTTGGACCCTTTCCATATTTGTGTATCTTGCATATTCCAATATGGATAAATATTATAAATGTTGCCAAAGTCCAACAGTCTTTCTGACGACCGACAATGAAGAAATACTATCGTTGGTTTTGCACGAACCAGGAAGTGTTCCAAAAACACGCGGCCATTTTGAGTTAGCGCACCAGCTTTTGTAACCTGTTACCGGATGATGACACCGCACACCGGCTTCTATTAAATGGTGATAGCGATGCCAAACGCTGTTGTTCGGCGGAGCGGCACGAGGGTAGGATTAAAACATTGGACATCGGCGGTTACGTAAGTAAAGAGAGACTGTGACCAGCAGTCGTGAAAATCAAGCTCCTTACGAGGTAAAAATATGTCTCTCTCGAACTTTGTCATTTAATGCGGGGTGCGGCTCTATTTATTCTTACAGTTGACCGCGCAGAGAACCCTCGGTTTTGTCGGCTCATGAGGCACGCAAACAGAACTTGGGAAGTATGTATATATGTATATATTTATGCCCATCTCTAGCTAACTATCATCTGCAGTCGCAACTCGGATAACGAGTAAACCGATTGCAAAAAACAAACGCCATACAGAAAACGAACGAGTGTCTGCCTTTATGTATGTGTCATTTTGTACGTGTGTTTTGTCGAGATTATATGTGTTTTTTAACATGTTAATGGACAAGCTCTAAATAATGGAGCATATTACCTTTTGCAAAAACTAAAACACAACTTCAGCGGCACTGCTAAATACAGCTGAGAAGTATGCCCACGATTTCGTGTTTAATGACAACATAGGAAATTAGATAATTGTGAACTGTGTGCTACAATTGAATACATTGATTGTGCTATTTTTTCTTTCTTTCTTTCAGGGACCAGTGTGTCTTTTTTTGACTATTTTTTAGCTTTACCTTGGGCCAACTCACGCCCTGAAGCACAAACTTACAGCCTATTTTTGCTGCTAGTTTGTAGGACTGTAGGCAAACTTTAGTACTGAGTACCTTACAGTAGGGACCGCTAAAGGTCCTGATGAGCAGACAGTAGGGGACTGTCTGCGAAACATGTCGACCTGGTAGGTGCCAACAGCCCTACCTCACAACCCCCTTTTTTAATAATCCCAGCCAGGGAAGCGAATAAAATTATTTTTTCCACTAGCCAGGGATTTTTTAATATTTTTTATTCACATCACAAGGTCCCCACACCTCACAAGATTCCTCTCACAGTGCACTAACACATAGCCTTTCACCACTTAAATAGTGCTCCCGCGTAGTTCGTAGGTCGTAGCACGCCCCGCCCCGTAGAGGGACGGGAAGACCCCCATGATGAAGCATGATACTAAGGGGTTCTTAGTGTGTGAGGGGTATTTTAAAAGCACATAGTGCCTTCATCTCACCAATCTGAGGAAGAGCCTTTTTTCACACTCCCTAGAAAATTACAAAAATTATAAAATTAACACTTGCACTTTTTTGATAGAGTCTGGACAATTCCAGCATAGGTCAGTTTCAGTACGTTTTGAAAGGTTTCTCAGATGTCAGGCTTTAAGAAGTGTTCATAGTTTGCATTGAGATAAGATAGGAGATCATTTTTTATGGAAGATTTCCAAATATTTTCCATGAATTTTCAGACGCAGTCAGGGAGGAGACGGTTGGGGGTGTATTTTTTCCATTAATCTGTATTTCCAGGGCGGACTCTTATTGACGTTGCTGGAGTTTAGTATTTTATAAATGATAGAAGCAGCATACAGTTGATTGGATAATTTTATTTCCAGATTTATGAAGTGAGGGCTGGGTGTTCTACTGTTTTTGTTCAGTGCTACTTTTAACTTTAAGGAAGCTGTAGAACTCAATGATGTTTAAGTTGTTTGCTCATTGTATCACAGCACAGGTGTTAGGCATTGCAGAGGAGCCTAAGTCTTTGAAATATTGCACATTATCGCAGTGGCGATTTGTCTTCTATTTTAATTGTTATATTATCCCAAAGGGATGCAAACTCTAACCCTGCAATTTTGTTGGTAGGATTTTTGTCTAGAGTTTTGAGGGCCGAGATAGTATCTGGAGTGCTGATGAAGTTTTTTAATTGTTAATGCAGATAATAAGGAGAATGGTTTTATTAGATAATCTTCAATATATGTCCACAGGGGTTTATCTCCATCTCTGCTGTGAGTTCACCATATGGTCTGCCTAATTAAAAAGGCTATCTGATATTTGAACAAAAGTCCATCTGATATTTGAAGAAGTTTGGCAGGCATATTCAGCATTCAGATTTGATAATTGCTAGCTTATTAAGAGAAATTCTACTTCTCATAATTTTCCACAATAAGTCAGATATCAGATTGTCTAAATATTTACAAAAGTTGTTTGAGATTAGGAGGGGGAGCATGAAAGTGATAAAATTGACTTGAGGGGCTTCCATCACTTTGATACATTCTGGTCTCCACCACCAAATTATACATTTTGGGGACCTTCTGGAGAGAGGTTCTTTCACTCTCAGCCTGCTTTCTTGTGTCCTCCAGATTTCTCCATAATTGTATCTCAAGGTATTTGCTAGACCTGTCATCCGTACAGTGATCTTCCCCCCAACCTCTTGCCTGCTTACTTCCTCTTTTTGCTACTTCTTTTTGTTGGCTTCTGAGCACTTTACCATTGCTGACCAGTGCTAAAGTGCACGTGCTTCCTCCCCAAACATGGTAAAAATGGTACATACATAATTGACATATTTAGTTTAATTGTAAGTCCCTTTTAAAGGGGTATACCATATACCCAGTGCCTGTAACCTAAATGCTACTAGTGGACCTGCAGCACTGATTGTGCCATCCACACAAGTAGCCAACACCTGGTTGGTAACAAACTTGTTGACCCCCAGAAGCTTGCTGAGCAAGCAGACAAATGGGTCAGCACCAGAATGTCCAATAAGGTATCTGGGTAGGAATCCCAAAAGGGTGGTCTGGGTTCCCAAAAGAAGAAAGAGCGGGAGATAAAAAGACAGAGTTCTCTAAAGGTCCCCTAAACAACTCAAAGGGGAAATTGACTGGTTCTCATTCCCAATCTGGCCACCAGAAAAAAAGTACCCTAACAAGAGTCAGCAGCCCAAGCCCATCAAGTGCTATGATAGCTAAGAGTATGGACACTACAAGGGGATCCAAAGTTTACATAAAGAGCACCACCTCCCACTGGGAGGAAATATTCCAGGGGTGGCTACTGTAGTGCTGGGGAAGGAGTGTGCCCTAGTTAATGGGGGGGGAGATTAGTGGTATCACCCTAGTGCCCCTGGGTTACAGTGAGGTGGTTTATAAAATCCATGTGCTCTCCAATATTAAAGTATAGAAAATGTGTTACCATCAATAGGCAAGGTATTGAGGCTCTGAGGGATACCAGCAGTCTGTGTAAGAAACAGGCCCGTGAGTGTCTTCTCAGTGATGTGGTTGGGGCACCTGCATTGGTCACCCGGAACCCACTGAGGAGGGCACTGCCTCCCCTTGGTGACCTGCCAGGGCTTGCTGGATGGCATGTGAGGGCCCATCAAGGAGGAGTTCTGTAGGGTACAAAGGGAGTGCTCAACCCTTGTTGGACTGAGGCAACAGGCCAAAGCCCAAGCAGCAGGTGAAGCCTCTGGGAGTCATCACATTTACTGGGAGGACAACCTCCTTTACAGTGAACCTAAGGCTCCTGTGCATAGGACAACAAGGGCCCTGGTGCAGGGCCTTGCTACTGGAGCTGGCTCAGAAATTCCCCCGGCGTGACCCTTGAGACAGGACCAAGACAGGACCTTTGCAAGGCTTGTCCCCCACTTTTATTGGCCTAGGATCAAGACTTCCTCAGATGAGTTCTGTAGGACCTGTGTGGCCTGCCAGGCCAGGAGGAAGACAGTGCAGAGGTAGAAAGCCCTCCTCAGTCCCTTGTTTGTTGTTGGCAAGCCCTTTGAGCATGTGAGCATCAACATTGTTGGGCCTATGGATCTCCAGACTGTATTAGGTAACAGGTTTATCCTGGTGGATCATGCCTGTCATATCCACCTCAGGCCCCCTCTGTGTAAAGGGCCTAGCATAAAGGGCTCATGTTTTATTACTCCTGTGACATCTAATGGCACGCTATGATACCATGGCTGATGTTCCCAAAGCCAGTGATTCCTTTGTGTTTGAATCTCTGCAAGCTTCCCCCAGAATCCCATGAACCAATAGATTACCTTGCACCCGCTGTTACTGGGGCCTTAGTGTTTATTTTCCATTATGCACGTTCGAGCAAAAACAATACATTTGTTAATTGGTTCCTACAGTCAAGTTGCACCTGCCCTTCCTGAAAGGTCAAAGTGGGTGTACTAACACATGTTTTTTTCAAGGATCGTTGAGAACTTTCCAGGCAGCCATGTGCCCCACGTGCCACAAGTGAACTAACTACATCCGTTGAGCCTTCAAGAGGGTATATAAGCCATGCCCTACTCGAGGCATGGCTTGGCCTTACTGCCTGCGAAACAAGCTTCAACCTTATCATTCACCTGAATAATCCAGCTGGAACTGAGAAGCGCTCTAGTCTCCTTCAAGTCCAAGTTGAACAGGTGGTTCCCATGGCTCCACCTCTCTTGACGCCTCTTTCCTCTCTTGATCCTGCACAGCTACTCCTGTTCCCCTGCGACTCTCTGAGTCAAAGGCTCGGGGCCTTCTTCGAACTTCAGACAAGTGGAAGAACAAGGCAAAGTACTTAATGTCAGGTTAGAGCACACCATTCCTTCTACCGTAGTAAGCAGGACCGAGTATCAGCATCTTCTAACACTCTAGACTTTTCCTCCATGCTCTTTCCATGATTTCCTCCAGTGCATCTTATGTGTTTATGCCCTGGACCCTTTTTGCAACCTTGACGTGTGAACAGTGATTGTGCAAGAACTAAAAACTTTAACTCCGGGTTTCTCTGATGAACAGTAGTGCCATGAGAAAGCACTTTAGAGTGTTTAATATATGTATGAACCTTGTACCGAAATCTGTGTTTTGAGTTAATCTTTGGGAGTGCCACTTACTCCAATTTGTGGTCCAAAATTATTCTTGGGAGTGCCAGTAAATCAAATCTGTATTCCAAGTTTATCACTAGGAGTGCCAGTAAATCCAACCTGTATTCTGAGTTTATACCTTGGAGAGCAAGTAACTCCAATATGTATTTCAAGTTGATTCCTGGGAGTGCCAGAAACTCAAATCTGTGATCTTGGTTATTCTGCTCTCATGCTGTGTTGCTGATGAAACCTATAAGTGTATGTTACAGATGTAAAAGTATGGTCATGGTATATGAGGCCTATAAGTTAACTGATATAAACAGCCTCCTCTTGTTATCTCCAGTGTATTTTGTCTTCCCTAAACCAGAGGTTCTGGTCCAGGGCACGTCTACCTCACAGGTCTCAGAAGTGCCAAATCACGTTACACAATGTCGCACAGCCACTGAGCATATCCAGTACCGCAAGTCTCTCTTTTCTTATTTTATCCCAAGTTTGATGCATTCTGGAATCAGTGCCAGTTGCAATTCCTTTGTAAACCAGAGGCCTTTCCCTCCAATACTGCTAGAATAGCCACTATCATATCCTGTCTCGGGGATACAGCTTCTAATTGGGCTATTCCACTCATTGAAAGTAATGACTGATTTTAGAAGGTTTAAAGAGGCAACACATCATCTTATTGCTATGCACACGTTTGCCCAGGCCAGTCATAATAAATTGATAAAACTCTGTCAGGGCAGTAAGGATCTCCTTACCTACATTATTGTTTTTTGTGAGCTAGTTAAGGAAACCCAGTGGCCAGAGGAAAATAAGACTTCTTCTTTTATAGCGGTTTAAGTGAAAACATAAAGGATTCCCTGGCGCACATTGCAGTGATACCAGTCACCCTTAGCATTGCACCCCAACAGAGGCAGGTTTTACCTATGCTTGTAGAATCCAGGACCACATCGAACTAGCTGAAATAGGGGTCACTCAGTTGGGTGTGGTTCTTGAACCAACCCCCATTTACCTGGCTAATACCTCACAGAAGGTTCCATGACATTTAAGGATGCCAGTCACCCTTATCACTGCACCCCAACAGCGGTCAGGTTTTAACCATGCATTTGGGTGGAAGTAGATCTTTTTTACAAAATGGTGCATTTTATTGTCCTTAAAGAAATTCCCACTGCCAAAACCCCCGCCATGCTGCTAATTGAACAAATCATGCGATTACATGGACTCCCTTTGGTCATAATTTCTGTTAGGGGCCCGCAATTCATTTCCCGATTTTTGAGCAGTCTTTGCATATCATTGGACATTAATGCTCGACTCTCATTTGCCTATCACTCACAAATTGATGGGCAGACGAAGCGGGTAAACAAGGTTTTGGAACAGACACAGTGATGTCTATTGACCCGTACTCCTAAGGATTAGGAATCCTTGTTACCTTTCACTGAATTTGCCTACAATACAACACAGCATTCAGCCACTGGGATTTCTCCCATATTTTATTTACCTGGTATGCACCTATGTATGTTACCCAAAAATATTGTAATGCACTCTGAAAATGTACCTGGCATACAAGACTTTGTAAAACATCTGGCTGATTCACAACAGCAAGTGTTATCACACTTGCATCAGGCTAAATTGAGTATGGAAAGTAATGCTAACAGACATCGGCAACAGCTAGACTACAAGGCTGGAGATCAAGTTTGGCTGTCCACTAAACACCTACAAATACAGGGTGCCACATACGCTACAGCCCAGATATCAGGGTCCCTTTTCTATTGAATGAATCATTAACCCAGTAGCTGTGAAATTAAAGTTGCCAGAAGATTTGCCCATTCATCCATGTCATGTGTCCCTATAGAAGCCCTATTGTGCCCAGACCAGTTCTGCTCCCCCTCCTCACCTATAACACTGGATGATCATTTGGAAGTCAAGGTACAGAGAATTCTAGGTTCAAAGCATGAGAATGGATGCTTTATTTACTTTATTACTTGGAAAGGGTATGGTCCTGAAGAGCAGCCCTGGGAACCAGCCAGCATTGTTTATTCCCCTCGCCTGGTTCGTTCCTTCCATGCCCGTCGCCTGTCACCCAGACATACCACACTCTGTAGGCGGTTCTTTGCTGAGTGGAACTGCACCAACACCTTCATGTGCCCTCTGTGTAGTGGTATAGTGAGCAGGGATCATGTTGTATTACCCCTGTGGCATTTAATGGCATGCTGTGATACCTAGGCTGATGTTCCCCAAAGCCTGTGGTTCTGAAGCGCCTGAGTACCAGCAAGCATCCCCCGGAATCCCGTGAACCAATAAGGTACTTTGCACCAGTTGTTACTAGGGCACAGGTGTTGTTTTCATTATGCAAGTTTGAGCAACAATGACACATTTGTTTCCTGGTTAACTGGTTCCAACCCCCGAGTTGCACCTGCCCTTTCTGTAAGGTCAAAGTAAGTGTACTAACACGTGTCTCCTTCAAGAGTCATTGAGAACCTTCCAGGCGGCCATGTGCCCCACGTGTCATGTCACACGTGAACTTCATCCGTTGAGCCATCGAGGGGTATATAAACCATGTCCAACTCCAGGTAGTGGCTTGGCCTCACTCTCTGCAGAACAAGCTTCACTCTTCCACTCACCTGAGCAATCCAGCCGGAATCAAGAAACGTTCTAGTCTCCTTCAAGTCAAAGTTGAACCAGTGGTTCCTGTGGCTCCAGCTCCCTTGACACCTCCTTCATCTCTTCCTCCTGCACAGCTACTCGTGTTGCCCTCAACTCCCTGAGTCAAAGCCTCTAGATCATCTTCTAGATCATCTTCGAACTTCAGACAAGTGGAAGAACAAAGCTAAGTACTTGATATCAGGTTAGTGGGCACTACAGCAGGACCGAGATTCAATATCTTCAAAAACTATAGACTATTCCTCCATGCACGCTCCTTGATTTCCACTAGCGCTTCTTGTGTGTTCATGCTCCTGACACTTCTTGATACATTGATGCTTGAACTGTGAATGTGCCAGAACCAAAGAATTTAGCTCTGTTTTTCTCTGATAAACATTAGTGCCAAGAGAAAGAACTTCAGAGTATTTGATATATGTATGAACCTTGTTACAAAATATGTGTTCAGAGTTAATCCTTGGGAGTGCCAGTAACTCCAATCTGTGATCCGAGTTTATCCTTGGGAGTGCTCGTAACTCCAACCTGTATTCTGAGGTTATCTGTGGGAATGCCAGTACTCCAACCTCTATTGCAAGATTATCCCTGGAAGCGCAAGTAACTCCACCCTGTATTCCATGTTTATTCTTGGGAGTGCCAATAACTCCAATCTGTATTTCAAGTTGATTCCTGGAGGTGCCAGAAACTCCAATCTGTGATCTTGGTTATTCTGCTCTCATGCTGTGTTGCTGATAAAACCTATAACTGTATGTTACAAATGTAAAAGTATGGTCATGGTATATTGAGGCCTGTACGTTAACTGATATAAACAGCCTCCTCTTGTTATCTCCAGTGTATTTTGTCTTCCCTAAACCAGAGGTTCTGGTCCAGTGCATATCTACCCCGCAAACACAGAAGGTCTTCGAAGAGACAAATATTGTTAAGCATTGTCACACAGCTGCTGAGCCGATCCAGTACTGCAAGTCTTTCTTTTCTTATTTTATCCCTACCCCTCTTACCCCCAGGGGGCCTTGTGTAATCTAAGGAGTTTGGTCTATTGATCTAGTGCTCCCCTGAGAGGGATAGGAGATCCAGCATCTGCCCCAGAGTCGTCTCTGCAGTTGGGTCCAGGTCAGTGGATGACAATGCCACTAGGTACCCACAGGCAATCCCTCTGAAGACCATGACTGCACCTGCAGTGGCAAAGGCCCTGATGGGGATTTTTTTACCTGAGTGGGTTCCCCAAGAAAGTTGTGTCTGACAGGGGCACAAACTTCATGTCTGCATACATGCATTCAATGTCGAAGGAGTGTGGGGTAACCTTCAAGTTCTCCACCCCTAACCATCCATAAACAAATGTGCATGTTGAGAGATTCAACAAAACCCTGAAGGGCATGATTAGAGGCCTCCCTGAGGAATAAGTGGGACATCCTCTTACCATGCCTGTTGTTTGCCTACAGGGAGGTACCACAGAATGGAGTGGGCGTCAGCCCCTTTGTGCTACTGTATGGGCACCCTGTTAAAGGACCCCTGAGTTTGGTGAAGAAGGGGGTAAAAGCAAGCTCCCAGGAAGGTTCCCCAGGATGTAGCGAGATACGTGCGAGCCTTCAGAAGCAAAAAGGCTAAATTGTGGAAGCACGCTTCTGACAACTTAGAAGCCAGCCAGGATGTCATGAAGCACCAAAGTTCTACCGCTGTTGAACTGACTCCTGGGCAGAAAGTGTGGGTGATGGAATAGGTAGACCCAAGGCCCTCCAGGACTGTTGGACTGGGCCCTATGAGGTGATTGAGACAAAGGTTGAGGCCACCTACCTGGTGGACCTCAAGACCCCTAGGTAACCCTATAGGGTGCTCCATATCAATCCCCTCAAACCATACGTTAAGAGATCTAAGCTCACCATGCTGTTTGTAGACTCAAAGGAGAAGGATGGGTCTATGGAAGGAGTAATCCTTTCCCCCAGTCTGACTACCGAACAGCAGAGAGCCAGCCACCAAGTGTTAAGACAGCACTTCTCTCTGTTATCCCATATTCCTGGGACTACCCACCTGTGTACCCATTGTGTGGACACAGGGGACAACATCCCTGTTAAGAAAAAATCTTACAGGTTGTTGTATAAGGTGAGGGCCAGTATTAAGAGTGAAGTCTCTAAAATGCACTAATTGGTGATGATAGATCACTCAAGTAGTCTCTGGTCCATTCCTGTGGTTCTGGTAACAAAAGCTGCCCAATCGGACATCATAACTGAACTGAGGTTCTATGTGGATTATAGACGGCTCAACTCAGTTACAAAAACAGATGCTCTACCCATCCCCCAGGCTGATGAGCTGATTGACTCGTTAGGGGCTGTCCATGAATTCAATACCTTTGACCTTAAATCAGGGTACTGGAAGATCGCCCTAACAGAAGGTGCCAAGGAGGGGTCAACTTTCTCCACTCCAGAGAGCCAATACAAATTTTGTGTGATGCCCTTTGGATCATAAATGTCCCTTCCACCTTCCAGAGGTTGGTGAACCAGGTCCTTGCTGGTATGAAAGCCTTCTCAGCTGCCTACCTGGATGACATAGCTGTCTACAGTACCAGCTGGTAGGACAACCTCTTTCACCTCCAGGAAGTGCCTAAGGTAGGCCCTGGGTAGTCCATAGGGCAGGATGCTGTGCAAGTAAAAGGTAGGACATGTACTGGTACGTTTTGCATGTCCTAGTAGTGACAAACACACCAGTTCATTTTTCACTACTGTGAGACCTACTCCTCTTGCAGGTTAACATTGGGAATTCCTTAATACACTTGACGCTGTAATTCCTGATTGGAAGGGAGAAGCTGCATAATGTTTTACATCTTTTGACTGGTAATGATAAATTCTCTTTACTGGTAAATTCGGATTGGTGAACAGCCATGACAATGCGGGGATTACACCGCACTGCCATTACAACGCAGGAATTACAAAGAAAGTCGTTACAACGACTTTTGCTGGAGGGTGCTGTTGGATAGGGAATAGTTTAATTTTCTATCCAACACCTTCCCTACTGTCAACGTGGGCTGGAGTTGGAATAGAAAATTAAACTATTCCACTATCCAGCGCCCTCCAGCGAAAGTCGTTGTAACGACTTTCGTTGTAATTCCTGCGTTTTAATGGCACGCGTGGTAATAACACGCTTTGTCATGACAAACAACCGTTGGATTTAACATTACTATCTTAGAAATGCCACTTTTAGAAAATGGACATATATCTGCTCTTACTTCTCTATGTGCCTGCAGCCTGTCTCTAATACACGTCTGGGGTGGGTGACAGCTACACTTTGTGCATACCCTTTGGACAGCCACAAACACAGAAATTGTAGGTCTGACACAGAACTTATCTGCATTCTGATAGCTCTTTCTGGGCAGGAAGAGAGAGGGACTGACACTTACACCTGAATAGAGAGTGTCCTGTTTCTCACACAAAGGGCCGATTACCCCCTACTGATAGTCTGGAGCCAGGGCTGGGAACAAAGGGATTATGTGCACTTCAAAGACCCTTCTTTGAAGTCACCCCCACTTCAAAGGCACAACTGGGTATAGGTACTGGGTCTCTGACCCTACCAAGATAGGACACTGCTGGACCTGTGAAGAACTCTGCTAGGAGGAAAGACTGCTGTGCCTCAAGGATTGCCAATCTGCTTGACTGCTGTCCTGGAAGAACTGTTTTTCTGCTTTGCTGTGCTGCCCTGTTGCCTGCTGATCCTTGCCTTGCTGAGGACAAGGACTCACTTGAACCCAGAGTGACTCCAATGCCTTCTTGGCTTGCCCCCGGTTCTGAAGTCTCAGGGCCATCAAGGACTTCCTTCAGCCCTGCAACAGCACCTGGACTCTGCAATCTGCGAGTCCTGTCCTACCAAATGGTGCCAATCCAGTCCTGGGCCCTTGCAAGGTTATTTTTTCTGTGCTGATCCATCAAAACCGATGCATCAGTAACTTTGCTCCGGTCTGAACAACTGATGCATTTCCCATCGACACTGACACAGCGGCTGCCTAAGGACATCACCTCTATGGACTTTGCGGCTTGATGCAGATGGACTGCACGGTTCCACAACAACTCATCCCCTTCATTACCTAGGGGTTTGTCGACAAAGTCTCACTAACTGTGCGGATCGGAACCGATGCATCGCCTCCATCCATGGGATCGACGACGACGCAGTGACTTACATACCTCGAGTCTTCGATGTCGCACTGCCTCCATCTAAGGTCCTTTTTCAGTGGGACCAACTTGAGTCCTGTAGTTGACCTACCCTTGATCGTGGTCGGCCTGAAGTTTGGATTTACCCTGGTCTAGCACAAGCAGATGTCCGCAGTTGACGCTTTATGACTTTAAGCACTGTCATTTGATTTATTCTTTAAATATTCATAACTCTAGTTCTACCTATTGGACTGTTGTCGTTTTGGTCTTGTTTAAATTATAAAATTACTCTGTAGTTTTCTATCACTATGTGGAGTATTTTTGTTGTGTTTTCATTGTGTTGTTGTGTGTGTTACACAAATACTTTACATAATGCCTCTTTAGATAAGCCTGTCTGCTCTGTGCCAAGTTACCAGAGGGCGAGCAGGGATTATCTTTTAGTGTGCCAGGCACACACCTTCGCGCCATAGTGCTAGGGTGCGTACCTGAATCTACCATAGGTTTTGTACTAGAAGGGTGGCCTAAGGTGTGTGCCTCATGCATAGCAGCTGAAATCAGTGCCGGCTCTAGGGAGATGGAGGAGAGAACCATATCTTTGTGAATAAAGCGCTCTCCTGTGCCCTCCCTGTCACGCAACAATGCACAGCATTTTTGCCTGCTGCATTGCGTGACACCTTTGATAATCTGGGCCTTAGTACTTCCTTTCTTATGGGCTGGGAAGCAGTGCAAAGCTTGAATTCAGTGATGTTCCATTGCGTTACATTCTTGGACACCTACTTTAGTTTCTTGTAGAATAATTATGTCTCCTTTAAGTTTAAGGCTGTAGTTCAGATGTTTCTTCTTTTTAACTTGGTGTTTAATTCCTTTGGTATTAAGGAAGATAATTTTTAACAATCCAGTTGTCACCCAGAGAGATATATTTCTATATTTTATTGTCAATTTTGGGTTCTATTAGTATGGCACCATGTCTTGGGAGCAGAAATGACATGTTTATATTGAGGTGTGCTATAGAAACTTTGGTAGACTACTAGAGGGATTTTCAGAATATTATTAACGTGTTGTAATCATGTTATTGTAACTAAGCTAAATTCTAATTGTGAAGGTGTTACTAGTGTGTTTTACCTGGGGAGAGCATCTCAGTGAGGGGGAAAGTGTTTGGGAAGATATAGACACTAACACGAGCAGAGAGATAGGGGACATCAGAAAGAAATAGAAGGACAGGATCAAAGAGACCACTTTAAACCCACCCACCCCTATCCCTTCCGGAGTTTTGGAGTGGCGGAGGCCAAGGAAGGCCAAATCTCATAAATCTCTAAATGCGCTGCAAACAAGGAGAGGTATTTGCATAACTGTGAATGTCATGACATAACATGCAGGCAAGTATAAAAGTGGGGACAACTGGAACACCTGGCTTGTAGTGGGTGTTAATAACTAGCAAATCCAAGAGTAAAGCCACAAGCAGGGCCGGCTCTAGGGCGCTGCGACCGGTCCCACTGCGTTGGGCGCAGAATTATGGTAGGGTTGCTGTATTTACAAGTATATTAAAATTTTAAAAGCACCTGCTGCCTATTCTTGGCCTCCACCAATTTTCAGGCAATAATAAAAATGTCAAGATAACTCAGGTGATTAATGTTCTTCCTGGAGACATATGGGAGTTTAGTCTAGTGGAAGTTTTGACTCATCCTAAGGTAGTGCAGAGGGTTAATATGCCTGCTGCAAAGAATGTGTACCATGCAGAAATTGGTCAGTAGCTTACTGCTTTTGTCAGAGAGATCCCTTTGGTACTTGCAGTTTATAAGTTAAAATCCTCATGTAGAACAGTGAGCTATAACGGTCATCAAAGATCTGCATGCAAATTGCATGGTATAGATTAGGGCATTATTATTTTTCTTTCAGTTTTTCATTACCTTATTGTTGCAAAAAGGGTTCATTTGGGTAGAAATATATACTTATTATTAAATAGAATCCACAACCATGGTGTTACAGTGTAGATTCTGAGTTTGTGCTTCTCCAAACCAAGCTCTTACACTATACTGCCTAACAGTATGGATGACGTGACTCCTACACCCTGTAGTCCTCTGTCTTGTGTAACATTACCTATACACTGATTTACATATGTATGATTGATTGTCTCTGTGCAATAGGTGTGTGATGTAAAGTGCTCTTATGCCCTACACTGGTATGAGTACCGCTATAACACTAATTAATTGCATCTGAGAGAGTGCTTATGGAGACTTGACAGGTACTGTTAAAGGGTGGTAGTGAGGTAATCCATGGTGGAGGTGGTCATTGGGAGGCGGCACCAAACACTGTTGCACTGGGTGCCACCAGCACTAAAGCTGGCCCTGGCCACACGTACGCTCTTAAGTTAGCAGTCCTTAAATTTGAATACAAGATGAATGTATAAAGCCAGATTTTCATGTTGACATCAGTGGCTGAAAAAACTGTTCAAGCAAAGCAAGCAAAATTGAGACATCCACCTGTAAGCTAGATTTACAAATGGTGTGGAGGATCCTGGTTGGTGACTTGGTATGAAGCTTATTTAAGTCATTTTGAAATTGTCTATGAATTCTGGCTAGCAATGAGTAGCAGGTATTGGTACAGCAATAACGCATCTCTTAGTTGAACAATTCTGAGACATAAATGTGAGTTGAACTAATGAAGTCAATAGTTCACACCAATAACAATATCTAAGGAAACTGTTTGAACAAGGTAATCAAGATCAAGAAGATCACCTTTGCAGAAACTCTGAAAGTTGCGTCAAGGAAGTGGTCTAGCTACTTATTTTAAGACTGGGATCACACCACAGACAGTAGAAAACAGCTTACGAGTTTAGAATTGTTAAACGCTGTTAGACATTGTTAGACGTGTAGAGTAAAAGACTCTTTGTTGTTCAATTAATTACAATTTTTACAATCTGCTGCATTTTTTTATGTAGAGTAAAAGAAAAGAGGAGGATAGAAAAGTGAGAAAGGATAAAAAATACAGTTCCACCTAAAATGTCTGGATTCGCTAAGGTTTATAAAATTGTTAAAACAGTGGCCCAGGCTGAATCTGAAATGCTAGTGCATTGAAATAGCAGCTGCATCTATAGTTCCTTTAAAATGTGGGCAGACCCTTTATCGCGGTGGATTAGTGTTCGTTTTAATGCACACCTTTAACTTTTCCAACCTGCGATTAAGAGTGTCAATGAAAAATCCAGCGTTTATAGATATTAGCCTCAGTTCTATGGATTTGGATGGTCTGACGTGTATGATTGATCATCTAAGCTTATTTGATTGTATTTCCTTCTTTGCTATGTAAGCTGTGGAGTTGCAGTGGTTCTGGTTAGATGGCCAGCTAATTGCTGCTGGTGACTTTGGTTGTATTTGTGAGGGTGACCCATATTGCATCTGAGAATTTCCCTGATCTGGCTGCGATTTGTACTGTTTTGACGGAAAAACACAGGTCTGAGACTTTTCTGCAATGTCTAAGACCATGAGTCCTGCAAATGGGGACTACCAGACGATTTCGCTCACTGGCCAATTTTGGACAGCAACACACAAGGTGAAACCAGGATTCGCGTTGGTAGCTACATAGTCGGCAAGCGATCAGGTTTTCCCGCCGGGCCCAAGATGGATTGAAGTCCGCTACTGGTAGTGCAAGAAGCTTCATATACTAAATTTTCTTCTGGTTTTGAACTGTCAAGGCTTGCTTGAAGTAAGGCTGGGGTTTGCCCAGTATATAGGAGGCCTCCAGTCGAGAGAATTTGGGTTGCCGGCGTAGGCTTTCCAGATCTCTTTCAAATTAAATATTCTTAACCTGTGCGTTCACTGATCTTTTCCAGGTGGTGAGCAGGATATCATAGTTTTGCAGGTTTTGGACTTCTATATCAAGTAGGTTTAGGGCCTCTGCCAACTGGGCCTTCTATGGGGAGCCAGCCACTTCAAAAATTACTTTGATTTGGGTTTTCAATGAAAGTGTTGGGGCACGCAAGGTGCTGATGTATATTTAATTATGTCCCCTGAACATGTAACGTCCATGCAGGCTAGTCCCAGCTCCAGTCTGACTCTGGATCTCCTAGCCTGTCGAGGGAATGTTAGAAATTTTATATAAGTTGAAATGTGAAAATGCATTAGAAACCTGTTGAATGCACCTGGAAATGCGAGGTGGCTGTAGTCGATAGAGGGGCCGAGTTTGGCACATAGGACTTTCCAGAATGGGATCTGCAGTGGGACTGTGTAGCAGCTGATTTAGATGCTTTAAGCTATAAATGATGCAGGCCCCCTTACTTTTTAGATGTTTTAAGTGGGCCATTCGTGTTGCCCCGTCTGATAGCCTGATGCCAAGGTAGTGGTAGCTTCTGCATGTTTTTATTTGCTGATCGCCATGGCGATCTTGGGCAGTTTTCTTTCGAGGATACTTCCTAAAAATAACTATCTTGGTCTTCTCCTGGTTCACCGTAGGGTTCTTCTTTTGATTGTAGCTGTAGAGTGCGCTAAGAGCTTTCTGTAGGCCGGTATGCGTGTGGTCCATTATTTCAATGTCATGGGGACACTGAAGGATTTAGAGCCGCACTTTCCCCAACCTTGGTGTTAATAGGCATGCACCATCCAGGGCTTTGCCCAGGTCTGCTGTGTAAAGATTAAATAATGAAAGGGCAAGGTCACAGCCTTGTTTTAGATCGTTGTTGGTTAGCACCTTTTCTGTTGCAGTGGATTGGCTGGTCTTTATGCGGACCCAGGTTCCCTGGTGTAGTGCTATTATTGCTTGTAATAGCTGCCAATGGATTCCCCAGGAATCTAGTTTTTCCCACAGTTTCCCTCAGTTACACGGTCAAATGCTGCACTGTAATCCACAAAGCAGCTGAAGAGTGACAGTTGCATCAGCTGTGTAGCTTGATGTGCCAGGTAACCCAATGTTCTGATGTAATCCATGGTGGAACTTTCGGGTAGAGTACAACTAGTGGTCAGACAACCAATATGGTAATACTTTGTAGACGTAAGAGCAGAAATTCGGTTAATACTAATTCAAAGCTTAGATGCGATTAAATTGACTAATTAGAAAAGGAGAAGCGAAAGTGTGAACGCACCCTAAGTAGGACATTGTAAGACTACAAGCAAAGTCTTAAGGTATAATATGTTAGACATGCAGAAATGATTGGTGGTTAATGAACACATTGTTACTATATCAATGTGGATACATCCAAAAGGCAGGAAACAAATATATGAGGTATATTTTAATGTAAAGGCATCCATTAGAGAACAAATGAAAACAAAAGTGCAAGGCATATTACAAATTCATTTTGTTTGAGATTGTCAAGTGAAGATTGAAAATCAGCAAGTTTGTCAAAAAGTTATGTTTTCCCATTACAATGATCCTCATCTTCCAAGGGCCAGTAAAGTAGAAGGATATGTTCAAAGCTTACATCTTGCTCCTTAGAGCAAGGAATCCTTTTCTGTGGGCTACAGTCTCTTTAGAACAGTCTTATGAGATTCTAATCTTTCACCCCTTCTAGGCAATTGGTTTTATTGTCCTCATTTCGTCTAGGATAATTTCGGCATGTGGATAATGCAAGATTCTGAAAAAAATTTGTCTGGGGTATTTTGAATAATCCAGTGCTCTGGTTGGCACTCTATGGCTACTTTTGAAGACTTCTTTGAAAGAGACACCCAATGTTTTTGGTATCCATGCTTCTAGGACAGAGGTACAAGATCCTGCCCATTTTTCAACATTATTGTGCCTCCAAGGTAAAGCTTCTGCGGGGGAAACCCAACTCAGGAGATGATGAAGTTAGTGATGTGGAAGACAACCCCAAACCTCCCTCATCAAGTAGCGAGAAGAGGGTCCCTGAGCCCCTGACTCAAAGGGTAGTACTCACAGCATCTAGATCCCACACAAATGGGTCAGGTATTGATGAGATAATTGAGGACAGCCACAGTGAAGAGGACATCCTTCTAGCAAGGTTGACCAAAATAATATATCTAGAGTACAGACTCCTGACTCTAGAAAAAGAGAGGCAGAGATAGGCATACCTCACATCCATGGGGTCAGCAAACCAAATAGGGAAATAAAGAAATCTTATGACCCTAAAATCCCAAAAAGGATTGTCCCCAAATATAAGGAAGGTGATGACATCACCAAATCGTTCACTTTGAGAGGGCCTGTGGAATGAGGCAAATGAAGAAGTCTCATTGGGGAGCCTTACTTTGGGAATTGTTCTCTGGTAGCTGCAGAGACCGACTTCTGACCCTTACGGGTGCAGATGCTGAGCCCTATGACCTAATGAAGGGCACCCTGATTGAGAGCTTTGGACTCACAACTGAGGAGTATAAGTTTATATTCAGGGACGCTCACACACATGGAGCTAGTCCTGGGTTGACTTCATAGACTACTCATTAAAACACTAGATTGTTGGTTAACTAGGAGTGATGTGCATGACTATGTTGGGCTTTATAGTCTGTGGATGAAAGAACACATGTTAGGTAACCTCAAAAAACTAAAAGTTACATAAGCATCTGGGGGTCTGAGTCTAATTTCTCCCCAAGAATTGGAAAAGAAGGCAGACCATTGGGCCAAGACAGGTGGTGGCCACACAAAAGAGGTTAAAAAAACACCCAAGGGAAAAAGGGGTGACCCCCCAAAGATAAAAACAAGAGTTTTCTAAAGACCACCAAAAACCTGTTCAGGAGGATGGGCCTCTGAAGTCTTCCCCGTCCACTGGCCTGGTGTTGCACCTCTAGGAAGGTAGGACACCAAACTAGAGATTCTGCCTGTCCTAACAAGAATGTTCCTGGTCCCCCTCCAGTTAGCACTGGTGTGGCAAATCTCCAGATGGGATCAACAGTGTACCCAGAGTTTATCAGGGTTCACAATGAAGCTGTTCTAGTTTCTGAAGGGGAGGGAGAGATGGCCATGTTAGCTGTCTGACCCCTAACTTAAGAAAATACCTACAGAACCCATTAGTGAATGGGACTACAGTAGAAGTCCAGAGGGATGCAGGTGCCAGTGTCAGTATGGTGAAAGATACACTGGTTTCCCCAGGACAAACCCTGACTAGAAAAACCTATCCAGTCACCACTGCTGACACTGTCACTACAAACGATTCCATGACTATGGTGACATTAGATTTGGGTGTTCTTAAGCAGGTGGTGGTCTCTCAAAAACATCCAGCTTGCTGTCTGCTTGAAAACGGCCTGGAGACCTGAGCAAAGGCTTAGGTAGAGCTGTAAACCCATGCAGCCATGCTGCTAATCCCTGCGATAGTGTGTGAAGACAAGAGCATAAACTCAAGCACAGGGTGAAAAAGAAGTGATGGAGCCTGGAAGAATGGACCAACCTTCCAAGAAGAAAGGTAAGAAAGTGGGCCAGCTTCTGAACAGCAAAAGACTCATGAACCCTCTCCTCAGGAAGAGGACATGTCAGGTCAAGACGGAACTGAGCCAGTGGGACTTACCAGGTTGAGCTCCTGGGCACAAGGGACCCTTTAGGGAACAGCTTTGCCTTGGACAGCAGGTCTGTCCAACTCTTGAAAGCCTGAAACAGCAAGCTGCTACATAGGAAATGTAGATGTCTGTGGCTCCCACAGGACCTATTGGGAGGAGGGACTACTGCATACTGAGTCCAGAGACCCCATACCTGGTGCCACTATGAGAGTGGTAGTGCCTCAGCAGTACAGGGAGTTTCTACTCACATTGGCCGATGACATCCCCTTAGCTGGGTATCTGGACCAGACCAAGATGTTGAAAAGGCTTGTCAGACATCTCTGCTGGCCCCAGATGTCCCAAAAAGTAAAGGAGTTTATCAGCTCCTGTATCACCTGTCAGGCCAGTGGCAAAACAGTTGGATACATAAAGGCCCCCTTTAGGGGTTCCCTGTGAAAGGGTTGGTGTGGACATAGTGGGCCCACTAGAACCACCCACAGCATCAGGAAACCAATACATATTGGTAGTAGTGGATCCTGCTACCAGGTATCCTGAAGCCATTCCCCTTAGGTCTACTACAGCCCCTGTAGTAGTCAAAGCCCTCATTGGTATCTTCACCAGGGTACTGTTACCTAAGGAGATGGTGTCATACAGGGGTACCAACTTCATGTCTGCATACCTGAAAAACTTGTGGGACGAGTGTGGAGTGAACTACAAATTCACTACCCCTTACCACCCACAAACCAATGGCCTTGTTGAGAGATTCAACAAGACATTGAAAGGCATGATCATGGGGCTACTTGAAAAACTCAAGAGGAGAATTGATGTCCTCTTACCATGCCTGCTTTTTGCTTAAAGAGAAGTGCATCAGAAGGGAGTAGAGATTTCCACTTCAAACTTCTGTTTGTCCATCCTGTACGGGGACCACTGGCCCTTGTAAAAGAAGGTTGGGAGATACCTCTCCATGAACCTGAAAAAAAATTGGTAGACTATGTACTAGGCCTACGTTCCAGGATGGCAGAGTACATGGAAAAGGCATCCACAAATCTTGAGGCCAATCAACAACTCCAGAAGCTGTGGTATGGCCCAAAAACTGCATGCGTTGAGTTCCATCCAGGGTTTTGGAGGCAGTGGCGCAAAGGGCCTCCAGGACAGATGGAGTGGCCCTTCCCTATCCTGGAGAAGAAAAGTGAGGTCACCTACTTGGTAGACCTAGGCACAAGCAGGCACCCTAAGACGGTGGTCCACGTAAACCACCTGAAACCTTTCCGTGACAAGGCTGAAGCGTCCATGCTGTTGGTCACTGATGAGGATCAGGAGACAGAGAGTGAACCACTTCCTGACCTCAACTCTTACAGTCATTGGTTAATTGATGGTCTTATCTACTCAGAATTCATCACTGGCCAACAGCAGGCTGGTTGTAGGCATGTCCTGCAACAGTATACTGCACTCTTCTCCTTAACCACTGGCCAGACACTGGTGTAGTCATGATGTGGACACTGGAGACAGTGTGCCTGTCAAAACAAAGGCCTATTAGCAGTCTGACCAAGTTAAGAAGACTGTCAAAGCTGAAGTATGCAAGATGCTAGAGTTAGGGGTTATTGAGCCCTCTGAAAGTCCCTGGGCCAGCCCAGTGGTCTTAGTCCCCAAGCCTCACCCCCAGGGTGGAAAAAGAGAGATGAGGTTCTGTGTGGACTATAGAGGTCTCAATGCTGCCACTAAGACAGATGCTCACCCTACACCCAGGGCGGATGAGCTGATAGACAGAATAGGGACAGCCACATTTCTCAGCGCCTTTGGTTTGATTACAGTGTACTGGCAGATTGGCATAGCCCCAAGAGCCAAAGAGAAAGCAGCCATCTCCAGACCTGATGGGCATTATCAGTTTACTGGTATGCACTTTGGTTTAAAGAATGCCCCTGCCACCTTCCAACGGTTGGTGAATAAAGTCCTTGCTTGGTTGGAGACCTTTAGTGCAGCATATATTTATGATATTGCTGTCTTTAGCTCCTCCTGGCAGGATCCCCTGGTCCACCTAGGTTCGGTTTAACAGGCTCTGCAATCTGGAGGCCTAACTATCAAGGCATCCAAGTGGCAGATAGGGCAGGGAACTGATGTATACTTTGGCCACCTTGTAGGTGGAGGCCAAGTGCAACCTTTGCAACCCAAGATCCAGACAATTATAGACTGGGAGGCTCCAACAACCCAGACCCACGTCAGGGCATTCCTTGGTTTGACTGGGTATTACAGGAGGTTTGTGTAGGGGTATGGGTCCATTGCAACCCCCTCACAGAACGTACCTCCAAGAAGATGCCCAAGGAAGTGAACTGAACAGTTAGTTGTCAAAAGGCTTGTGACACCCTGAAAGAGGCAATGTGCTCAGCACCTATTCTCAAATATCCAGACTACTCCAAGCAATTCATTGTGCAGACTGATGCCTCTGAGCTAGGGATAGGAGCGGTCCTATCGAAGAACAATGATGAAGGAGAAGACCAACCTATTGCTTTTATAAGCTGGACCCAGGGCGTAGATTTGGAGTGCCATTGAGAAGGAGGCCTTTGATGTGGTTTGGTCTCTGAAGAAGCTGAGACCCTACCTGTTTGTGACTCACTTCCTAATCCAAACTGACCACAGCCCCCTCAGATGGCTAATGCAAATGAAAGGGGAAAATCTCAAACTGTTGAGGAGGTCAATCTCCCGACACGGAATGGAATTTACAGTGGAACACAGAACTAGGACTGCCATTGCCAATTCAGAGGAACTTTCCAGGTTCCTCCACTTAGACAATGAAGACTCCTTGGGAAAGGTTAATCTCATCCTCTTTGTTTTGTGGGGGGAGGTTCTGTATCAAAGTGCCCATTTTTTCATGGTTCCCCCCTAACTTGATGCTAGATAGCTGATGATAACTTGGCTGAGTGAGCCCTGGGTCCCTGCCAAAGAGGTTCCCAGGGTCTGTGTTCTTTCCCAAAACTGTGCCTTTGCCTCCACAATTGGCACACCTCTAGATCAAATGTAAGTCCTTTGCAACAGTTACCCCTGGTACCAAAGCGCCTTGTGACCAGAGAAGACCTCTGGGGGCTGCTGCAGCATATATTATGCCACCTACAAAGACCCAAGAAAATAACATAAAGGGAGAGAGAGAGAGGAAGTGGATTCATTCTCCCTTGTCAGATTTATATAAACAAAATAGAATCCACTGGTTGGTGTACGTGGTCCCTACAATGGTGGGGAGCACACAGTGTTTTTTAAATACCCCGCACACACCAAAAGAGCCCTTGGTGTCATGCTTCATCATTGGGGTCTTCGCACCCCTCTACGGGATGCGGCGTGCTACTACCTACGTCTACGTGGGAGCACTTGGTACACAGACTATTTGTGGTGTGTGTGAGGTTTTTAGTGGTATTAAGTGAGTGGTGGGGTTCGAAGTGTTTATTAAGTGATGGTTAAAAAATACCTGGCCCGTGGGGTGTACTCAAAAAGATTTTTAATGGGCCCCCGGGCTAGAATTATTAAAAGGTGTGTTTTGAGGTTCCTATGTATTACAATGTACATCACCTCTTGTGTGCGTCAACATGTTTCGGAGGGGAACTCCTTCTTCAGGACGGGGTGCACAAATCCCCACCTTACTCACGTTTTGTTATTGAAAAAATCTGCTTCTTACAGAAAAGTGAACCTTAATAAAGGTTATTATGTACCTAATTCAATCTTTATGGGAGGTTTCTGCAATTCGCGAACCTAGGAAAAAGATGTGGAAAGAGACAATATATCATGCTCATAGTCGAATGTATTGCTCCAGGTTCCGTGACCTAAAAAGTGTGGGCAGCGACTGCTAGACAGGTAATGTCATTCTAACAGTGAAGGTGAGCCCTGTAAAAAAGGACAAGAACAAAACATAGACAACATGGAACATAAAACACACACTCTATTCGCTCTAGCCATGGTGATTCTGGTTAGCTGGTGCTAGGAGGGGGGAGTGGTTGTAAAATTCCTAAAAAGTCGTTATTAGATACATACTTATTTCCTTTATACATTGTACCCCACGAGCCTCCTTACGTTCTGGGGTCAAAACGAGCCAATATGCATCCTGTAAAGTAAAGTATAGCTCAGATATCTTACTTACAGGTTTGAACTTCGGTTGTCTATTGCCTGATCAGTTACTCACGATTACGAGGAAGAGTCTCTGCCTTACTGCCCCCAATGCGGCTCCGCTGCAATGGAGACCTGGTTCGCTTCGCGCTTATATGCTTGCTAAACGCAACAATTAGGTGTTAATTGCCTAGGTGCCAAGCCGGAAGCCTATGTCCTAATATGGGCAGTCCGGTGCGGTTTTTCGGTCCGGGCATACCGCTATTTCTGTGTAGGACCTGCGGTGTCAGTGCGCGTGTTCTGGGCGCTCCTGAGACTACAGCGCATGGGTCCAAGTAGGGACGGCTGTCCCCTGCTTAGCGCATGTGCGCTGGTGAGATACTCGGCAAAGGTTTTTCCCTCTTTAATAACGGGAGAAGTATGTTGAAAGTGAACTACAACATGATTAACCTTTCAGTAAGGTCGTCACTGCTGGGCCCAAATGTGTGATGTTTTACGGCAGAATGTATACTTGTTTTATATATGCCGATTTAAAATAATACCTATAAATCAATTGCCATTAGTTGGGCCATGAGCCAATACGGTAAATAACCTTTAACAATCATCATTATTATTTATATGGGTGAGATAGGTGATGGTAACCCCTAGATGGTGACTCTTCTCCATATTTACTAGTGTTGTCATTGGTTCAGGTGGAGATTCTTCTGCAAGGGGCTCAACTATCTAGTCAATGTAGTGGCACGAGGTGCCCCTGCATCATAGTCACTCCCCACATCATTCTCACCCCCTATTTATCGTTGTTTAAGCCTATGGATGCTACTGACTCACAGGTCTGTGTATACAAAGGTACATACTAGGGGTACAGCAGAGTTGGTACATTGTGGCGTTCCACTCCTATAATTTGGGTGGGTAGTGCCATGGTTAGTATAGTTGTCCCCATGGGATATCATCATTTAGACCCATGGTGTGGGTGCCCAGATGGAACATCCAACGTTGTTCCTTTTGGAACAGTCCTTTCTCGGATTGCAGTTGTTCAATTACTGTCCAGTGTAGATCATTCACACAGTGTTGTTCTTTCAGGAAGTGCATTGCCATTTTGGTAGTACTCTTCTTGCATCTCACATTACTTTTGTGCTCGTTAATTCGGATTTTTACCACCCTCGTGGTCATCCCGACGTACTCTAGGCCGCAGGGGCAGGTGATTAAGTAAACTACATGCTTACTGTTGCAATTGGTGAACCTCCTCTGGTCCCATTTTTAAAGGTTAGAATTTTGCTTTTCTTAGTAAGATGGCAGCTACTGCAATTACCACATGGTTGGTGTCCTTGTATGTCATGCGGTGTTTTAACTGTGGTCTGGTATGGACAAGGACGTCCTTTAGATTCTTACCTCTTCTGTGTGCTCATGGCCCAACTAATGGCAATTGATTGATAGGTATTATTTTAAATCAGCATATATAAAACAAGTATACATTCTGGCGTAAAACATCACACATTTGGGCCCAGCAGTGACAACCGTACTGAAAGGTTAATCATGTTGTAGTTCACTTTCGGCATACTTCTCCCGTTATCAAAGAGGGAAAAACCTTTGCCTAGTATCTCACCAGCGCACATGCCCTAAGCAGGGGACAGCCGTCCCTACTTGGACCCATGCGCGGTAGTCTCAGGAGCGCCCGGGACACGTGCACTGACACCGCAGGCATACAGAAGTAGCGGTATGCCTGGACCGAAAAACCGCACCGGACTGCCCATATTAGGACATAGGCTTCCGGCTTGGCACCTAGGCAATTAACACCTAATTGTTGCGTTTGGCGAGCATATAGGCGCGAAGCGAACCAGGTCTCCCTTAGCAGCGGAGCCGCGTTGGGGGCAGTAAGGCAGAGACTCTTCCTCGTAATCGTGAGTAACTGATCCGGCAATAGACAACCGAAGCTTCAAAACTGTAAGTAAGATATCTGAGCTATACTTTACCTTATAGGATGCATATTGGCTCGTTTTGACCCCACAACGTAAGGAGGCTTGTGAGGTACAACGTATAAAGGAAATAAGCATGTATCTAATAATGACTTTTTAGGAATTTTACAACCACCCCACCCCCTCCTAGCACCAGCTAACCAGAATCACCGTGGCTAGAGCGAATAGAGTGTGTGTTTTATGTTACATGTTGTGTATGTCTTGTTCTTGTCCATTTTTACAGGGCTCACCAGCACTGTTAGAATGACATTACCTGTCTAGCAGTCGCTGCCCACAATTTTTTAGGTCACGGAACCTGGAGCAATACATTCGACTATGAGCATGATATATTGTCTCTTTCCAGATCTTTTTCCTAGGTTCGCGAATTGCAGAAACCTCCCATAAAGATTGATTTAGGTACATAAGGACCTTTATTAAGGTTCACTTTTCTGTAAGAAACAGATTTTTTCAATAACAAAACGTGAGTAAGGTGGGGATTTGTGCACCCTGTCCTGACGAAGGAGTTCCACTCCGAAACATGTTGACGCACACAAGAGGTGATGTACATTGTAATACATAAGAACCTCAAAACACACCTTTTAATAATACCAGCCCGGGGGCCCATTAAAATTTTTTGGGAGTACACCCCATGAACCAGGTATTTTTTAACCATCACTTAATAAACATTCGAACCCCACCACTCACTTACTACCACTAAAAACCTCACACACACAACACATAGTCTGTGTACCAAGTGCTCCCACGTAGACATAGGTAGTAGCACGCCGCATCCCGTAGAGGGGTGCGAAGACCCACAAAGACCCTTCACTATAACACCCACACACTGCCAGTACAGGTTGCGTTTTTTGGTGCAGACTAAAGTGAAGAGTCAACATGGCACACGTCTACGTGTGCCATGCCCACCAACACTGCCTGTGGCCTGGGTAGGTCACCCCTCTAGCAGGCCTCACAGCCCTAAGTCAGGGTGCACCATCCCACAGGTGAGGACATAGCTGCATAAGCAAAATGCCCCTACAGTGTCTGTACCATTCTTGGACATTGTAAGTGCAGTGAAGCCATTTTGAGTTCATGGGCTGGGAGGTAGTCAACACGGACTCCACAGCTCCATGATGGCTTTACTGAAGACGTCTCAGCATAATAAACCCACACCGATGCCAGTGAAGGATTTATTCTAAAATGCACTCAGAGGGAATCTTGGAGATGTCCTCTGAAAAACGGCAGACCTCTAGTGTATTGGCTGACTGGTCCCTGTCAGCCAGCAACTACCATACAGGTTTCTGACCTCATTGGGGTGAGAGCATTTGTGCTCTCCGAGGTCAGAAACAAAGCCTGCTCTGGGTGGAGGTGCTTCACACCTCCCCTGGCAGGAACAGCAAGATTTCGCAGTGAGCCTCAAAGGCTCTCACCTTGTGATGTACTGAATTGGGCTGTTCCAACTAGTTGAGATGCCCACCCTCCTGTCCAGGCCCCACATTTGGAGGAGGACAGGCAGGAAAATCAGTAAGCAGAGTAGGAGCGTCCACCTTAGCCTGGCCCACCTGTCGTAAATATATAATTTACCGTCTTAATTTCTATGCAGGTAAGTACTTAATCAATAATAACTCAAATCGGAAAGAAAGAAACAGAGTCCGTGGTGTTAGAGTTCTTAGGGGTTTTATTCCTTAAAAAGGAATGGTCAAGACCTGGATATCATGTTCTTCCCACCACAGGGGTGGAAGAAGGGATAGAGCGCTATATTTTATTAACAGTACATAGCTTATATACTTAATTTACATCATAGAAAGCAATGCAGTAGGCGTAACAGCTGAGAGAAGACAAGATAACAGCATCCACGTGTTACTAATACGTAATCAGAAGGCGTGAACTGGAGGTGTGTGCTAGAAACGTCACAGGTAGGTGTCATGAGTGGGTGGCACCAAACAGAAATGTTGCAATGTCAGCAGAAATCGGAGGCTTGGATGCGCGCGCAGCTGCATGACGTGTGATTGACGTGGAAACTGGAGGGTGCAGGGGACTTGACATTTACACTGACGGAAAGAGACAGAAGTCTGGCATGTCAGATCAACTCGTACTTCTATCATATCTGATATCTGATGTTTGGGAACCATATTATCTGGACGGGAAAGGTCTCTGGGGCTGATGCTATTCTATACTGACTGTGAATGCGTGTATAAGCGCCTAAGTGTCTGCATGAGAAGCGTGGGGGCAGGGGCCTTCCAGGGGAGCATGGTAACAGAGGCTATGAATTACTTGCACGGAGACAGGTCGGCCCTTTGCTCTGCAGCTGGGGGGATGTTTACTTAAACTAGTAGGCAGGAATGTATTTTCGAGGAGTGGAGCAGATAATTCGAAGGTTGTAGTCAGTCTTGGCAGGCAGCAGGCTGAGCTAAGCGCGGTGAGCCGCGCTGGGAGTAAGTCAGAGTTCACGGGTACAGAGGCAGCCTGGGCTGAGGCTTTCAGAGTCAGAAGCCAGAAAAAAGGCTCGATGGCAGAAATTCAGGGCCTACTTTGCCAGAGCTGGAAAAACGTGTAAAGTACACTACAAAAAGACGTTGGCATAGCATACTTAGGAACGGACTATTCAATCCATTCAGGGTGGATCTGAAAGAGGACATGTTAACGTTGGACGCAAATGTATTTGCGTCTTCATAGCTGAGACAGGAGGGAAGTTACATGTACTTTAAGTTAATACATGGAGACGGTGGAATACACGCTAGGGAACATAACTTGACCAAAAATGTATATTTCCTCATTCCCTCCTTGTTCCCTACGGACCCTTCATGATATATTGATCCTCATGAATCGATCAGTTTGTTCTTGTAACATCATTTGCTCGTCTTTCTTTCTTTGACGGTTTGAGAAGAAACTGGAATGTTCAATGCATGACGTGGCACACAGTCCACAAATCGCTGGCCCACACTGTAAGCACAGGCAGCAACTGAATACTAGGACTAGGCCAATGCCTAGGAAGGATAGGATCTTCCATCCCCAAGCGGTTAACGTTGTCCAGAACCAACCGGACCAAGTCCAGGTGCCTGGATTCTGGTGTATCTGGTTTGCAATTTTATGAAGACGTGTAATAGCTTGATATACAGATGGCGCGTTTTGTGGAATGAAAACACAGCAACTTGACCCGATGACCTTACAAGCTCCGCCTCTATCTGCCAAGATGACGTCAATAACAAGACGATTCTGAAGAACAACAACCCGCATGGCGGACTGCTCTTCGGTTAAGTTACCTAGGGCGGAGGGAGTTTCATTCACTACTGCTTCAAGTGTTCTAGTTAATCTGCGTATTAGTTTACTATTTTGGACAGGGCCTAAAAAGAAAAAGAATCCTTTATTAAAATCGGTGTACTGTTCCCATGCCGTTTCTGTGTAGTCGACAAGCGGGATATCTCTTCTGAGTCTATTCTTTACTAGATTTGTATTTCTGTGATAATCAGGAGGAGCTAGAAAAACGGGTGTCAGAAGGAATGCAATGTAACAGGTACCATCCCAATCTGGAGGTAAACGTATGTATGCGGTATGACCACAAACAAAATAGGAATGACTGGTAGCTTTAAAGGACGATTTACCATGATCACTGAATTCGACCACAGTAGTACATTTACTATGACCTAAGTGTACTGAACCTTTCTTACTGACACATAATTCACCAGTGACTGGTAATACTGACATAGCGGGCAGAACTGGTGCAGTTTCAGATTCAACAGTAAGAATCATAAGGTTAATTGTGTAATTACCTAATCCATATACTTCATTTTCTAGATCAGTTCCTATTCTAGTGGGGAGTCCCTCCTTATCAGGGTAACAGACGTCGAGCAGAACCAAGTTCAAGTTTCCCCAAACCCAGCTCCCTTTGAAAACAGCAATATCAGAATCTAAGGAATTAATTATTTTAAACCATGCACCACAGGAGCCATTGTGAGTGAACGGGTACGGAAAGAGGGGCAGAGCTCCCTTGTAATTCTGGTAGGGAGGGAGTCAGCCACATATCCAGCAGTTTGTAGCATTGTTAGTCTGATGGGAATGATGTAACATACTAATGAATGTGTTGTTGCGCAGCGCAAGTCTGTAAGAAAGTTCATGTGGAGGTAACTCGCTAAAAGAATGTTCAGCAGAAACATTGTAAGCAGAGTGTTCACGCTTGAAAATAGGGTAATAGATAGGGAGAAGTATACTTGCAACAATAATCAGAAGACTTAGAAAAAACATGATTAATAATGTCACTATACAGTGACTACGCAGTGATTTGCAATATGTACGTTTCTTGAGTTGTCTCTCTCTCTCTCTATCTCGATCTAGGGGATACATGTCAGAAACTATTTAACCGATTCACCTAGGGGAGGACTTAAACAATTAAACTGTCTGACTTGCTAGATCGAAGCTTGAGTTTATACTCCTCTTGAGGAGTTTTCTCTCGTTCGGAAACTTTAAAGTCTCTAGGCTTGATACAGTCTTTGGTGGGGGTGGACGAGCCTGGGTCTGGTTTCAGTTCGTTATATTTCTTAATATGGCTCGTGTGGACCCACCCCTTTCTGCCTTCCAGTTTCACTGCGGTCCTCGTTGTAAGAAGGACGGTCTTTGGCTCCTTCCAGCGGGGCTCCAGCGGACTTTTCCTGTCGAAGTTCCGTATTAAAACAGTATCACCAGGACGGACATCGTGTGGCTTTACATCAGTGTTGTCGGGAAAGGCTGCGGCAACCTGTGAACGACATGATTGGAGTGCAGACATCAAGGAGGCAAGGTAATCTGTCAACATATTACAATCGACATCAGTAATTTTCTTAGGAATGGGCGTCCCCCACATATTTGGTGGTCTACCAAAGACCACTTCGTACGGGGATAGTCCTGATCTCGAGTGGGCAACCATCCTCATATAGAACAGTGCCACTGGCAGGGCGACTATCCAGTCGACCCCTTTCTCTTGACATATTTTAGCAAGGCGTGTCTTTAGTGTCTGATTATGCCTTTCTACAAGGCCTGCGGCTTCGGGATGTCAGACACAATGGAATTTCCACTGGTATCCTAGCAATAAGGAAACTTCTTTCATTAATTCGGATGAGAATGGCTGTCCGTTATCTGAGTACACAACACGAGGCAAGCCGTACCGTGGGAAGAATTCTCGAACCAGCTGCTTGGCAGTGGTCGGGGCAGTGTAATCTGGGACTGGATATGCTTCGTTCCAACGGGAAAGTGCACAAACAATTACGAGGACATATTTAAATCCTCGACAACGGTCCATCTGGATATAATCCATCTGGAGGACTTCAAAAGGGTGGTCGGGAGTATGAAATCCACCTTGCTCTACAGGGACGCTTTTACCTGGATTGAACTGACAACAGATCATGCAAGTACGCACTTTCTGTTTTGCTGCTGCTCGTAAGTGTTTATTGCTCCAAAGATTTTGTAAACTGTCTAACATCGCTTTTTCTCCTAGGTGTGCTGGACTATGTGCTGTATTGATCATGACTTGAACCATGGAGTCAGGGAGAAACCATGTAGATTTTCCCTTCGTCATCCAACCTTGATCTGTCTGGATCCCTCCTAGTTCAGTCCATTTCTTTATTTCATCTGGGGTAGCATGTGCCTGAATATCGATTACATCTAGTGTGGGATCCCTGACTGTCATACAATTTGTCGGTCCTATTGTCTTTGTCACATCGGTTGTCTGAGTGTGAGTCAGTGCTGTATGTTTTGCTGTCTGGTCTGCCAGGTCGTTACCCTGGGAAACAGAATCTGTAACTTTAGTATGTGCTTTACACTTCATGACGGATATGCCTGAAGGCAGATGTATTGCTTCTAACAGTGCTTGAATGAGGGGACCGTGTTGGATCTTGGCACCATGAGAGGTCAAAAAACCTCGTTCTTGCCATAACATTCCGAAGTCGTGTACAACTCCGAACGCATAACGGGAATCAGTGTATATATTAACATTTCTGTTCTTGGCTAGGATACAGGCTCGGGTCAGAGCAATAAGCTCTGCCGCTTGAGCGGACAGTGTGTCAATACGATGTGTTTCTTTAACTTCGGTTTCAGTGGTCACTGCATATGCGGCCACTAATTCTCCTGTACTTGTTCTCATACATGAACCGTCCACATAAAGTGTCAGGTCTGGATTTGTCAGTGGAACATCTGTTAAGTCTCGTCGTGGCTTTGTTACTGCATTAATGATCTCTATACAATCATGCGGGGCTGGATCTGTCATAATTGTAGGTAACAGTGTTGCGGGGTTCAGAATGCTGCAGCGTCTGATTTCTATGTGTGGCTGGAATAGCGTCAATTCATAACCTGTCAGTCGTGCTATAGTCAAGTGTTGAGTCTGGGTTCTGTTTAACAGAACCTCTACAGAGTGTGGAACTTGTACTGTTAACTGATGTCCTAAAACAATTGAATCGCTCTGTCTGATTGCTAATGCTGTTGCTGCTACTGACTTTAAGCACGCAGGGAGTGCCTGGGCTACTGAATCCAATGTACTTGAAAAATAAGCGCAAGGCTTATGTGAACCTGCTTGATCTTGAGTGAGGACAGACAATGCTGTACCATCACGTTCTGTAACAAAAAGTGTAAACGGTTTGCTGTAACATGGTGTCGCTAAAACTGGTGCTCGGCATAATGCTTTCTTTAATTCCTCAAAGGCTTGTGTATGTTCCTGAGTCCAAGGAAGGACAGTCGAAGTCGCTGCCTCCTGTGTCGTTAACTGGATGAGTGGTTTAGCTAGAAATGCATATTGAGGAATCCATTGTCTGCAGTACGAGGTGAGGCCTATGAAGGCCCGCACTTCCTTTTGTGTCTGGGGTCGTGGCATATTTACAATTAACTGAATGCGATCGGGAGTGAGCTGTCTCCCCACTTTGGACAGCAAGTGACCCAAGTACACAACTTGCTGAACACAGAATTGTAGCTTCGAAGGAGACACCTTGTGTCCCTTGTCGGCCAGAAAATGTAAGACTGTCAGTGATGCTTGTTCGCATTCGGGCTCACTTCGTGCGGTGATCAGCAGATCATCGACGTATTGCAGTAAAGCAGTGTTAACTGGCATTTGAATACAATCTAGTTGTCTTTTCAGTGCTTGACTATAGATGCTGGGGCTTTCTGTGAATCCTTGAGGTGCGCGGGAAAATTTGAAACTTCGTCCATTTAAACTGAATCCGAAAAGGTATTGGCTCTCTGGGTCAATAGGTACACTAAAGAAGGCGTTCTTGAGATCAATTACAGTAAAGAACGTTGCTTCTGAATCAATAGCAGTCAATAGGGAAGAGATATCGGGGACCACAGGGTACTGTGGAACAATGCATTTATTCAGCTCTCTTAGATCAATCACCAGCCGATATACTGGCGGTGCATTGGGATCAGTACGTTTAAGAATCGGAATGATTGGTGAATTACAGATATTGGAGTCGGTCTCTACGACCACTCCTTGGGCAATGAGCTCTTCAATGATTTCCAGTAAAGCCACTACAGCATCGGGTGGTAACTTGTATTGTCTGATTCGCGGTAGAACAACTCCTGTCTTAAGTGTAACACGGTATGGTGTGATATGCATACAACCTACATCAGTTGGGCCTGTTGCCCACAAGTGATCTGGTACATTTTTCAATCTGACATCAAATTCTCGTAAGACATAATGGCCCTTGAAATCCCGCAGAAAGAGTCTAACCCCCTCCGGGGAACAGCAGATTATGGCTCCTAGAGCCTTCAATGTTTTGATACCTAACAGATTTTCTGGACATGATTTTGTCAGTAACAGGTCTGTAACACGTGATAATGGCCCCACAGCCAGGGGGACTGGTTCAGATACCTCATTTACAATGGGCTGTCCTGAAAAGCCAAGGGAAACATTCTGTGAGCCTGAGAGGGGTGCCCCTGGGACTTCATTATGACTGATTGTTGTGCGGCTTGCCCCTGTGTCAATTAAAAACTTTCTGTCTTTTCCCAATACTTGACTGTGTACATAAGGACCCTCTTGATCTACAGGAATTTCAATAAGAGGCAAGCCAAACTCCCTCTCTAGGCTGTTTCATGTGTATCGTTGATACTCAGGGTAGGCAGATTGGGCATACTGGTACATCTGTTGGGAAACTTGTTGAGTCGAGGCTGTGGGTTGTGGCTGTGATACCGCTACGGTCTGTGCTGTATGAGATGAAGCATGCATAGGCTGTGTATTTTGCATAGGTTGTACATTCTGTGAGGTCTGTTGCTGGGCCTGATCTTGTCTTGGTGGATGCGGTCTTTCTTTAGTTTTACCTGTGGATATGTTATGCTTCCGAACTGGACATTCATGTACGTAGTGACCTGGCTGCTTACAATAGTTGCATGTCCCTTTAACGGGAGCTGCAGAATGATTTGTCTGGGTCGCACCCTTTCTGTGACCGTCGGCGGGAACTGTTTGAGCTACTAACATTTTCATTTTCGTGTCTTTCATACGTTTCTGTTCCTGATCTTGTTCTTCTCTAATTCTATTCTGATGGTATTGTAACATTTGTAACATCTGTGATGGCGTATTTGCTTGCCATGTACTTTCAACCTTGTATACACGGTTTTTAACTGCTAACAGGGAATTCTCGACTAACTTTGATACAAAAAGATGCGGATACGACTCGCTACTTGGTTTAAGACCACTATTAATAATAAAACATTTCTCGAATCTTGAATAGAAGTCACTAGTATCTTCGTCGGGTTTCTGTTTACATGCTGAGATTGCATCCCAGTCATTCTTTCTAGTTGTCAATAATCTTGGCAGAACCTGTACTATCAAACCTGGTAACGCTTTAGTTTTCTCCCCAAGGCCTACCCCTGGGACACGTTTGTTCTCTTCGTCTTCTATTTCTGCCCATACAATCTTTTTCTCTCCCACCTCCCATTCCTTTTCCTTGAGTTTCTCGTAGATGCCCGTGGGCAGCAGTACCTTTAACATTTTCATGATATCTTCATATGTGTAATCCCCCATTAGTAACATGTCTTTAAGCTCTCTGTGAAAACCTGCAGGGTCTTTATCATGGCAGGGTACTAGTTTCTTCATTTCTAACAGTTCTAACTTAGTCAGAGGCGTGTGTACATACACGCGTTTCAAGGTACGATCTTCACCCATAACTGGATGTACCTCTCCTAAGGGGTTCTGACTTTCAAGACCATGCAGACGCTCTATATGATACATTTTTCTTTCTGGGGGCGGGGCGGGAACATATTCGGAGCTTACAAAAGTGTTATATCTATGTCGTTGTTCTAGAATTATTTGTATTAACTTGGTACTTAGACCTCTCCATCTATCCATGAGTAGTGCTTCTAATGTTTCGTGTAAGGGACCTGGATCAGAATGTTGGTTTCTGTATTTCGTGAGGAGGTGCTGAATCATGTATACACCTGCTAATTTCTGCTCGTCTGGGGAAAGGTTCAGGAATGTCTGCGCTACGGTGTCATCATTATATATATCCGGATTTTCAGTCCATAATATGGCTGACCGGGCTAGTTCTTGTTCATCCATAGAATTGAGTACATGGTACCCCATTCTCTGTCGGAGTCTTTTATCAGTCTCCTGGAACTGATGTTCAGAAGAATTCGGGTTTGTTAGGGCAGAGAGGAATACTCTCTTGCTTTCTGGACGAGTGCCTTTCCTAAGGTAAGTTCCCTTACCTACATACGCTATAGTGTCTGTAGTCCTTTCTGATTCTTCAGGTTCTTCCTCCTCCCCGGAGGAAGCCTTTTCTTTTTCTTCCTTGTGTATATCTATCACTGCCTTTCTAATTTTCTTGTACATACTGGATATGCAGGTCCCCTTGTCGTGTTTTCCTTCAGATATATTTTGACCCCACTTGTTGAGTGTATCTAATTCACCCTGATCTGTTTCTGGCCTGTCTCGTTCTCTTATTAGGCAATTTATAAAAAAGCGTAGTATCTGTCCTTGCACGTCAACTTTCTGATGCTCCATGGCATCCTTAATACTGTCAGGGTCTTTTCCAGTCTGAATAAACTGATATATTCTATCTAGGCGCTCCTTCATTCCTGCAAATAATAGCAGGAAATCAGTAGCAGATCGTAACCGTAGTGATGCCATCATCATTCTATCGTCCTTGCCGGGTACTGGATCATATCTGCAAACTGTAAGTTGTCCTTTGAGTATGTCGAGACGGGGTGACTTGAATGTGAAAGGACTCTGCAAGTCCCCGAGCTGTAACCTGCGTGTTGATGGCGGGGTCTGGTGACCCCCGGTCGCACCTCCTGAGGCGGAAGCTTGGGCATTATCCCTCTGTGGAGTCTGTATCTGAACTTGAATCTGTCTTTTAGTAGGGTCAGGTAGAAGCAGTTTCGGTAGATCGACTTTAAGTGCAGGAAGTGGTGGAGGTGGTGGAACAGGGGGAATCTGTCGTGGTACTGGCGGAATATGATCTTGGGGCGGGTTACCACCCCCGTCCCTGTCGTTAGGCAGGGCGCGGACGGGCAGATTGGTGTAAGCGGGTGCTACATCCTCTAGATAGGAATTCAGGAATATGTCTTTAGTAGTCTTGTGAATTACTTTAGTTGGCACTAATGGTGGCGGCAGATTTTTCGGTATTTCTGAAATGGCCTCAGGCGAACCCTCGGCCGCGAGATACATACCGTTTACGAGGTTATTTCGTGCGCGGTCTACTTGCTCTGATTTTACTCGGATCCCTTCAGTAACTAATTCGTTTTCTTGGGCTCTATCTGATTCTTTAAGTCTGTCTTCTCTACGTAGTGCTTTTTCAGCACGCTTATGTGATTCCTTACGCCAAAATTCTATGGCGTCTTTCTGAGATTGTCTGGCTTTCTTTTTCCATAGTGCTTCTTCTACCTTCATGATGCACTCGGCATCCCATGTTCCGGTAACAGGCCATCTGTGTCTTTCGTCTAGATGCTTAGTATAGTCGGCCCATAAATCTAGATACAATATGGCATCTAAGCCATGCTTATGGTACATAAAATTTCCAGGAGTGTCCCTAGGGGGGATAGGAATTGCTTCCTCTAGTATCCCTTTCCTAGTTCCTATTTGCTTTAATTTGTCGAAAAACGGCATCTTGTTTACTTAATACTGAATGCTCAACCCTAACTACTTAATACTGAATACAGCTAGTTATACAAGAACACAATAATGCACATTAAAAACGGTCACATTCATACCACGACATTAATCACATGAAAAGACATTTTGAAACATATATGACTACCCCCTGTACTGGATGTACTGCTAAACAGTACAGATACACTGGTAAAACAGTGCAGAAATTCAGAATACTAGATATACTGCTGAACAGTACAGATACACTGTCTAAAAACAGTGCAGACCGTGTTTGTGTACCCAAACCCGTCTTGATACGTCCCTGCAATGGTACTCACCGGGAAGCACGGAAAACAGAAGGCCTCGGAAAACTCGACTGGACTGGACTCGACTCGACTCGGCTCGACTCGGCACGTGGATACTTCGGAAAACTTCGGACAACTTCGGGAAACTGGTGGGTCTCTCGACACCTCGGACCTTGCTTCTTTCGGCTAGGCTCTGGTCGGGATCCTCCGCACTCCTCACCGCCTCGTCTGGGCGCTGATTGCAATCTTCGTCACCTCCGTGGGCCAGAGGGAGATACAGGAAATCCTGCCGGTACGCGTAGTTTCCTTCTAACTGATGGCAGGGGACAGAGCTTGCAACGCACCAACCGGCGCGTGAGGTGGGGGAGGGGTCCCTATTCGGGCGCCAAAATGTCGTAAATATATAATTTACCGTCTTAATTTCTATGCAGGTAAGTACTTAATCAATAATAACTCAAATCGGAAAGAAAGAAACAGAGTCCGTGGTGTTAGAGTTCTTAGGGGTTTTATTCCTTAAAAAGGAATGGTCAAGACCTGGATATCATGTTCTTCCCACCACAGGGGTGGAAGAAGGGATAGAGCGCTATATTTTATTAACAGTACATAGCTTATATACTTAATTTACATCATAGAAAGCAATGCAGTAGGCGTAACAGCTGAGAGAAGACAAGATAACAGCATCCACGTGTTACTAATACGTAATCAGAAGGCGTGAACTGGAGGTGTGTGCTAGAAACGTCACAGGTAGGTGTCATGAGTGGGTGGCACCAAACAGAAATGTTGCAATGTCAGCAGAAATCGGAGGCTTGGATGCGCGCGCAGCTGCATGACGTGTGATTGACGTGGAAACTGGAGGGTGCAGGGGACTTGACATTTACACTGACGGAAAGAGACAGAAGTCTGGCATGTCAGATCAACTCGTACTTCTATCATATCTGATATCTGATGTTTGGGAACCATATTATCTGGACGGGAAAGGTCTCTGGGGCTGATGCTATTCTATACTGACTGTGAATGCGTGTATAAGCGCCTAAGTGTCTGCATGAGAAGCGTGGGGGCATGGGCCTTCCAGGGGAGCATGGTAACAGAGGCTATGAATTACTTGCACGGAGACAGGTCGGCCCTTTGCTCTGCAGCTGGGGGGATGTTTACTTAAACTAGTAGGCAGGAATGTATTTTCGAGGAGTGGAGCAGATAATTCGAAGGTTGTAGTCAGTCTTGGCAGGCAGCAGGCTGAGCTAAGCGCGGTGAGCCGCGCTGGGAGTAAGTCAGAGTTCACGGGTACAGAGGCAGCCTGGGCTGAGGCTTTCAGAGTCAGAAGCCAGAAAAAAGGCTCGATGGCAGAAATTCAGGGCCTACTTTGCCAGAGCTGGAAAAACGTGTAAAGTACACTACAAAAAGACGTTGGCATAGCATACTTAGGAACGGACTATTCAATCCATTCAGGGTGGATCTGAAAGAGGACATGTTAACGTTGGACGCAAATGTATTTGCGTCTTCATAGCTGAGACAGGAGGGAAGTTACATGTACTTTAAGTTAATACATGGAGACGGTGGGGTACACGCTAGGGAACATAACTTGACCAAAAATTTATATTTCCTCACACCCCTAGGGTTAGCAGAAGCTGAGGTGAACCCCTCGCTTAGAAATTCTCCATCTTGAATTGGAGAATTAGGCTAAATAGTAACAGGGATGTGCCCCTCTCCCCAAAGGGATGAGGCGCCCTTTGGGTGTAGTCACCCTAGGGAACAAAAGCCATTGGCTACTGCCCCGGACCTCAGTAACACCCATAAATGTAGTATTTAAGGGTTCCTCTGAACCTTGTTCCTCAGATTTGAGGGACAACAGAAGAAGACTACAGCCGGATTAGGAGCAGAACCATGGCAGATAGTACTCGGCAAGAACCCCGCCACCTTTAGCAAGCTAGACAACTGTACCATCTGTCCTTCCAGAAACACTGCACGGTCTCTACAGAACACCGGAGACATTCCAGCGTTCAACCAATCTCCAAGAACCTTCCTTCGGACTGAAGGCTCTAGTCCCTGGCGCCCACCGGTACACAAACTGTAGTAGCTGAAGACCGACACTTGTGTCGACGCAACTCACTACAGCAAAAGAAATCCAAGACCGCAGCGAAAGAGGACCGACACCTGTGTCCATGTGACTCTACCCTGCCGGAAGAAAGAACTGCAGCTGGACAGCCTCCACTACTCAGAGGGATCCTCTCGGCTCAACAACCCAAGCTTGCCACAGCCCCATTCCCAAAAGCCTGTACCCTCCAGCAAGTGGCCCAATCGGTCTCTTTCTGCCCCGCCTACTCAACCGCGGCTTCCTCGAGACTGCCCAATCTTGCCAGAACTACTCCATCCCTGCTCATCTCCATCCCATGACCGTGACTGATGGGTTGGTAGTGCCTCCCTTCAATCTACAGTGACCCGCTGTCAGCAACCACAACAGTACCAGTATTGGCGGTCTACTGAATCTCATTCACCTCCATTGCTCTCCACTGACTGGGAGAGCAGCCATCATTGTCGGTATTGACCACGGGGGCATAGATACTGAACCTCGCAGTTCTTCAGGTGCCCTCACTCTCCATTGACTAGCCTTGACATTGACAAACCCTGCACCCAGCCACCCCATTGCCGAAGGTGGTGCAGTACCTACTGTAAACTGTCCATTGCTCAGCACCGGCCTAAACCCCTGGAGACTGGAAAAGGAAGTTGTGTACTTACCTGGTGATGCAAAACACTGTTTTACCTTCCTTAGGATTGCATTGCATTCTATCTGTTGCATTCTACTGTCTTGTTGCGTGCTTATCTAGGTTCCTGATCAATACTGTGACCTTATGCCCCTATTCGGCTATAAATCCATTTATTCCCTATATTGGCATAACCGTTCAAGTGCGATTTTCTGAAAAGTCATCTCTGGCCTCACACGAACAGAGCCACATTCCAGCATGACTCTCTGCTACTTCCTTTGCGACCAATTAGTGCAATGACAGAGCAGCAGTCACTATCTGATATTCCTAGATAACAAGTTCTTCAACAAGATAAAAACTTAGCAAACCTGGAAATCCCCGCTTGCTATGTTTTGATTAGTAATGGAACTCTAATGAGCAACTGATAACTGTCACTTCCTAGTGACATCTTTAATTGACGTCTTATGTCCAGCAAACTTGCGTCAAACCCGGCACCTGTCAGGTATAAATATTACCAACGTTGCCTTAAGCAAGGAGAGAGAGATACGAGCTGTGAGTTCGTTCCCTGTTGCTGATGCCAGCTGCCTGCATGACCCTGTGTTGGTAAAAACTAGCACTCTGTCGCTGCAGCCTGCTATCCTGTGGTGGTGAAGCTGCTGATTACCATTATCGCCGCTACAGCGCGACCTATGGTGCAGTACGCTTGAGGAGCCGTGCAGCCGTCCTCTGCGAAGACATCCAGCCCAGCTGCCCGCGGACGCTGTCACCCCTCCTTCCTCGACGCGCTGAGAGAAGCCGCTGCATTTCTCGTGCAAAGAAATCCAGTCCCGGCGCTTCCGGTTTACCCTCGCGGGTGACTGGTATATCGAGAGAGACCCCTGAAGGAGATACCAATCCTCCATCATTCTATTCAGAGGTATGGTGTTGACTAAACCATTAGATGAGAATTCTTGAAACAAACCTTGGCAAAACCAACTTAACTTAAGCTACTTACTTACTCCCCTTCTCACGTGTTAGGCTTAGGTCAGGCACACTGGGGTAGGCTTAGTTAGAAGCACCAGTTGAGTATGTTAGCCTAATGTATATATGACTGTATATATGTTTTATTACTTTTAAACCATTGTATGGCTAAGAAACCATATCAATGCTTTTACAGTTCTATTTCGCAATACTTATCTTACTGTACGTACTTTTTATAATAACAATTATTGCAATTGTGGCAATACATTTCTCTTGTACGAGAAGAAAGACTGTTCAATAAATGTTAACCTTTTATTGATAAACGCCCGTCTCTCTATTCTCTACATACCGTGAAAGTAAACTGCACTAGACTGACTGAGTGAAATCTATGTCTATTGTTTCACACGACCCTAGAGATCGACTCTTGATCTGAGGAGCAAAGTTGTCATGTTGCACGGTTGTTGGAAAGCTGAATCCATTCTTGTCTGTGCCAAGGAAGCTGATCACTTCCTATGCAGAGAAGAAAGTTTCCAGTGACCTCTGAGCTAGTTGGTAACACAACCCAATTAAGTTTAGCATAGTCAGTGGAGGCCTGGAATATCCGCAGTTCCACGTCGATACTACTGTTTATGTTATTCCAATGCGCAGGGCCTAGTGGGAAACTAGGAACTACACTACATGGCGCCCAAACGTTTGGTAAGGCGATAAACTAACGCAAGACTTGTAGAGTAACTCAGTCGTGCATATTTCACACCCCTTTCTCCCGTAAATACTCCAATAGACGTCTGGAGTGGGTGAAAGGTTAAAATCCGCCCGACCTTAGTAGGAAGAGATTCCTATGTAAAGCTCTGGTTTATTCAACGTTGAAGGATACAGTGTTCCAAAATATTGTGCACCTAATCTTTGTCTCCTTGGAGACCTACTCTGCAAAAGCTGCATTTATAAAATGTCAGTAGAAAACAACGGCACCACTGGGGCCGCAGCAGATACGACTCAGCAAGGTCCCGAATACACAGACCCGGGTGCTATTATCATCCCGGTCCAGTTAAGAAGATCTATAACTTTAAAACTTATAGAAAACGGACTGACACCTCAAGGTGGTACAGTAATTTTCGTGATAGAGGCTCACGAATATCGGCAGACAGAGGTATTTTATTCATGGATAAACTTTCCAGCGGTAAACGCTATAACACAGGAGTTTCACTATTACAAAATAGAGGAACCTCCGGGAGAGTACGCTCCTTTCGAGGAGATTGAAATCCCACTTAAATTTCAAGAGCACCTGCTCTGGTTTAATGGCGCCCTAAAACATAATGATCACATAACCAGGCTCGGTCCACTAGGTAGACCAGGAGCCACGTGGCCGGTTCTAGCCAGCTACACACCACATCCTGACATTGCAAAAATGTCTAGAGAAAAGCTGTTAGCACAGCTAAACACATTAATAAAAATACATAGGCAATTAGTCCAATATGTAATACGGAATGCAACAGTCCAGCCAGCTGTTAATTCACCACAGCTGACCCCTCATCAGGGGAACACAAATAAAATTACACCACAGAACATACAGTCATGTCTTGGTAAAACACCCGTAAAACGGGAACAAATTCCTTTCTGGTTAGCCCAGAAAATCACTCAAATAGAGGCAGTATTAATGATACTACCCCTATTGAGAAACACAGAATCTTGACCATCTGCCTTCCTATGGGAATCGCACCACACGTGGAGGACTGCGACACTTGGGGTACAGTCTTTGCTTCCATTTACACAAAAACACACGGTGTTCCGTCTATGGCGGTAATACCAGAAGTGCTAAAACAGATTCAAAATGAATTCGGTCCAGAGCCCGCTTTAAATCTAGGTATGAAATTACTGAAAGACTTCAAGCAGGTCACGGCTATATTATTAGCCAACATAAAGGGAGAAGCAGCATCTGTGGCGATCCGCCAGAAGTTGAGGGAAACAGATATAAAAGATCCTGTTGAGCTTGCAAAAATCATAGAAAAATGCTATGAAGAATTAGGTAGAGACAGCTTGGGTGGAAAACCAGTTAAGCCCCAACTGCTCGAAAATCCTGAAAAATTATTTATTAAAAATAATTTAAACACTCCTAAAAAGAGCTGGGATGAAAATAAACAATCCACTCCCAAGGAAAAAGTTTTCCAGTCCAGAGGAAGGTCTCCTCGACGGAGGGAAAGAACTCCGACTCGAGAACGCCAGTCTCCCCAGCGGGAGCCCTCTGAGAAAAGATATAACCTTAGAAATAGGGATAATATAAAAAAACCTGATAGATATCAAAGTATTGATACACGTCCCTCTCGATCTTTTCCACAGAATTCGGAAAGAAGAGGACGGTCAGACCCAGGAGAGCACACCAAGTCCAAAGACAAGGAACCTGCTCAAAATAAGAAATCTCAATTTCAGAAAAAGAAGGTAGCCAGTATTAGAGTAATCAACTATGCCGAGAATACTGAGGACACAGTTGAAAAACGGGGAGTGGGCATTGACAATGTTGGACAGTGCAGCAGAGATCAGTATAGCGCGCAAGATCTTGATGAGTCATCTGGAGACAGTGGACACGAATGAATACATTCAGGTAGAAACTGCCGACGCCAGACTTAGCGAGCCCCATAAAATATACGAAATAACATTGCGTATAGAGGGTGATAAGACTAGGAAAATTAAGGGTATATTTTGGGATAAGCTCTCAAAAGGCTATGATATTCTGTTAGCTGAAAAAGATTGGCCCCCGGAGTTTGTCAGGGAGTGCCCTCGTGGCGAAGAAGTGATTATGCCTGCCTTCTCGAATCACATACCGATTCACAAAAAATACACATATGCAAGGAAATGGGCAGTAGCCCAGGCACCTGCATTGTATAAAAATCATGTAGGATGGGATGAGGATTCACCACCTCACAAAATCCAATTAAAAAGTGAACCAACTGCCCAACAGCAGTATCCCATAAAGCAAGAAGCTAAAAAACAGGTCAGGGAGATCTTAGATCAACTTGAGTACCAGGGGGTGATTGAAACATGCACCTCTCAGATGAACAATCCTTTGTTTCCTGTCTCCAAGCCAGACAATTCATATCGTCTAGTTTTGGACTACAGACACCTTAATACATGTTGCAAAACTTTTGCAGTACAAAACTCGCATAGTGCAGCCCTAATGAATAACATAGTTAGGAAAAAATACAAAACGACATTTGACATTTCTAATGGTTTCTTTTGTCAAAACATTGCACCAGAAAGCAGATACTTGACCGCTTTCTCCGCATTTGGGTCACAGAAAAAATTCTGTCGACTCCCACAGGGGTTCAAGAACAGCCCAGGACTATTCTCAGCTAGGGTAACAGAGTTACTACAAATCTATGATGATGAAGCATTATCTTTTGTAGATGATATTTATCTCACAGACGACGACTTGGATACTCACTTGAAAAGAGTGAACACCATTATACTTGGGTTCGCAGCAGAGGGTTACAAATTCAACTTTAAAAAGTCCCGAATTGCCCATCTGACAGTACTATTTTTAGGGTACGAATTATCAAGTGAAGGGAAAAGCCTAGCGGACAACTTCTTAGAGAAGTGCGCTGTACTCCAAGCTCCAAAAACGCTGAAGAATTTACAATCCATACTAGGTTTTCTGAATTTCGGAAGAACTTACATACTAAATTACGCAGAGAGGGTTAAACCTCTCTACGAATTAATAAAACCTGATTTAAAACAAATCAATTGGACTCAAAAACACACAGAAATTTTGAGATCACTGCAAACAGACATGTTAGCAAAAACAAAATTAGATACACGTGACAACACGATCGATCTAGTAATCCGAGTCATCCCAGGAAGATGCGGATTCACGTACCTAACCTCTAATGAGGGAGAAAAGGTACCAATTTCAATTAAAACTCACTTGTACACACAAGCAGAAAAAGCATTCAGTCACACAGAAAGAACTGTGAACGCAGTGCAAATCGCATTAGCAAATGAACGAGAACTAGCACACGGCAAACGGATTAATATCCTTACAGCGGAATCCGCCTTCGAGGCGCTATTCAGCCCAGTAAACCTGCCTACAGTGTCACTGGATCCGAAATGGATACAATGCATAGATTCTCTAGGAGCGGAAGACGTGAAATACTATTTCGCCCCGCAATACAAAGATCTGAATGATTTAGAATATGAAGAAGAATATCCTCTGCCAATCGAAATCCTGCCTCTCCCACAATACGCCTGTATAATCTATACAGATAGCTTTGTACAGCATTTCAACGTAGAGAGTAAATCCTACAATGCAGCATGTGCGATCATTAAAGGTCGTTGGCTGTGCGGTAAATTCAGACCGAAAGTAACAAAAACTGAATCTGTAAGAAACTGTTCGGTTCAGAGAACTGAAATCAGATCTTTAAAGATGGCGCTCGAAAATGCAGAACGTGAATTCCCGACACTTATAGTGTGCGATTCTCATTTTTGCGTCAATTCTTACAATAACAAACTGCAGAGTTGGATCGAAAACGACTACAAAGATGACACAGGTGCCACAATAAAGCATAAATTGCTCTGGAACGAGGTAGCTCTTTTACACAAAGAACTACAAAAGACTCACGTGATTCACGCACAGAGTCTTCAACGTGATGGCGTTCACGTTGCAGGGAATTCATTGGCTAATACAGCCAAAGCGGAAGCAACTAACCCGGCTTCCGTAGCCACAAAAAAGCGTACAGATAAGTACATAGACGGGGAAACCATGCTAGCAGTAAAAATGACCGTAAAAGGCGACTGTGCAGCACTACCCGTAAACTATCCACTCAATTATGCATACATAATCGATGCAAACTCCGTTCCTTTTGCTCGAATCCCTGGAGTGGGGGATAGAGTAATTCCAAACAGGAGCAGGAGGGGCTTCCTCTTACTGGAAGCACACATGGGGTTGGGTCTGAAACACCAAACAATCAAAGCCTCTCTGAAAGAATTGCAATCAGAGTACTGGTGGCCAGGAATGAGTATAGATATTCAATGTTTTGCTCAAAATTGTGAAAACTGCAACAGAGATCGCAGTAATGAACAGGCCAGTGTAGTTTCAGGATCCCTTCTAGACAGCATAAGGCGGTCTATCTGCGCAATCAAAGAAGAGAAGCGCGTCCCAGTGTACACAGTTAAGACGAAAAGCACTTAAAAAATGAGGCCCCCAGCGCTCGGCTGACGCTAGAACGGTTATAAAAGATTTGCGAGTCTTTATCGGCACATACGCAATTACCACGTTCCATTCTGACCAGGGTCCTGCTTTCAGCTCTCGAGCCTATAAGGAGGCCATGGCTAGCATGGGAATTGGGTTGCGGTATTCTTGTCCGTCGCACAAGTGTGGTAGAAAGAAAAAACCGGGACATAAAGCAATCTATAACAGCGAAGGTATTAGGTTCATGCGCTGGGTGGGTCAAACATTTAATAAGTGTCCAGACTAGTCTTAACAACATGCCAAGAAATTCTCTAAAAGGTTTCAGCCCATACGAACTATTGTTCGGAATTAGAATGAACGTTCAGGACCTTGATAGTCAAATGTCAGTGGTACAAGAAGAAACAACGCACTTTGATGTAAAAGACCGTTTGGCTGTTTTACAGGAACTGAATGAAACAAGAAAATCATTAAGCAACATAAAGTTAAAGCAACAGCCAAGTACCACTGACGAGGCACCACCCGCAACAGCCCCAGCAAGGCCTGTCTGGATTCCAAAGATTGGGGATCTAGTCAGAGAAAAGATCGCGGTTAAGAAGGAATTTGGGCCTTCTTACAGAAAAGCAGTACCTGTCTTAGCAGTCACCGGAACAAGATCAGTTGTGCTACCGCCCCTTGCTGGTAAAAAGGAGAACAGAGTCGTGTCCATCGACCTGGTAAAACCACAAGCATGTGGCCTATAATCAACAGTAGGCCCAGTGGACTCCCAAGAAACAACAGAATACCCAAACTTGCAACAATCCAAGACGTTCAAACTGAAAGACTAATCACATTCGATCAGCCTGCAGTGCACAATGAAGGACTATGCAATAATGTCATGGAACTCGTGCCTCTTGAAACACAAATTGAAACAGTTCGTCAAGAAACAACACCAGTCTACAATGATGTGGCATCAGAAAGTGCTACCGAGAGACAGATTGAAAGAACAATCCCATCAATTGACAGAACTGCCTCTGGTTATTTCATCAACTTCGACAACTTCTCTGAAGATTTAAACGACCCCGAAGTGATGCCAGAAACAAAAAAGTCTTTTAAAGGAAAAGCAACGGAACTCTTTCATCAACTGAAGGAAATCTACCTTATTTCCCCTTGGCTAGAGTTCTGGTTCGGTCTAGGTATATTTTTCCTCCTGCTTTGGCTCATCATGGTACTGTGTTTGGGAAAATTCATTGAAGGAAAATATATTACAATGGACACAGCAAGTCAGAACATCAACCTAGTCCTGAAACCACACAGATCATCCCACGTGAAGAAAAGAGAACTGTCAACAGTAAATGTCACAGCAATTCCAATACCTGGTGGGGTAGTATGGGAGAAAACAGACTATGAGATCTATGGTCCGGTCGAAATCCTGAAGTATCCTCATCAACTAAAGGTTTCCTTAAGTGACTTTGTGACACCAAGTACATTCTCTGATGATTGGGACTTTAACAGTATTAATGACATGATGTCTGATTTAGTAATGTCAGCTAGATTCACAGATCATGATTATTTACAAGGTTCATCTAGTTATGAGCAGTTATTCTGTTACACCCATTATGGGGATCATTACTTGCATACATCTGCACAGCCTAGAAATGTTTTTATGTATAATCAATGGGAACATTGTTCTACACCACCTAAAAGCAGTTCTAAAGCATTTTTTGAGAAATTCAAATACTTCTCAGGGTTTAACACCAGTGATGCAGAAACGTTTTATTACAAACTGTTAGATAAAACAGGAATGAAAACAATGCTGACAAATTCTAAATTGATATATTCAGAAGCATTTTATGACAAAATGATGACATTTGGTTTTGATTATTGGAAAAATAATATTGAAACGAAAACAATTTGGGGTACAAAAGATTGGCAGGTGCAAGGCATAGAAGCACTGTTTAGAACCTGCATGATACCTGAACAAATGTTATTTTTAAATGACACTGTACACCAAACATCTTGTCTTGGCCTAGCTAGGAACAAAGACCTTAAAACACCGTCTATACCAAAGCCAATACCTGAGAATACAACCACAGATATTGAGTTAGACGTGTCACAAATTTTACATTTCAACAGAACAAATCCTGATTGGAAAAAGTGGTTAATCTGGCCTACAGACACAAATAGCTGTCAAAATAGGTTCCTGAATAAAACACAGGGGTTAAAAATGACCAGATTAGACCCAAGATACTCCCAGAGACAGCATCCAGGGATTATAACAACATACAGTGTAGGGAAACTCTGCCTAGAATGGCTAACTACATCCACACTGGCTGAAATTAAGCAACACTTGTCTTTATTAAAAGATGGTGCTGATTTGCGCGATTTCATTCTTGGACCACGCAAACAGCGTCAAAAGCGTTTCATAGCAACCAGTATCTATGCTGCTTACAACGAGGCTTGGAAAGTGAAGCAAATTGAAACTGCTGAAAAAATACGAGAAATTGATCGTATTAAGTTGGAGAAATCACTTTCTGTGGTAGACAATGGGTTAATGACTCTGTCTTCCAGAATATATTCTTTGGACAATATTGTATCCTCTGCCTTTGATGTGATAGACAGAGATTTGCTAATGTTACAACATGGCCAGTCTCAATTACGCTCTATTATAGAATTAGGCTGGACGCTGCAAAATCTTCGTTCAGGCTATGTGCCTTGGCGTTTAATCAACACAACGTCATTATTTTCCAGTTTTAACCTTACTGATAAACAGATCAGTTTGGCACAGAAAGGAGCAGACTATACAATCCTGAGCATCGAAAAACTCGAGAGATTATCATTGACAATGTCAGAGAGTCCTGTCATTGAATGGATAATACACGGAATTATCACAATTCCGATAACAACTTTCCGATTTCATAAATGCCTTGAGTACATACCTGCTGGCCAGTATGAACAATTGGGTAAGGGATATGTAAAATCCGAATGGAAATTACCATACACTCATTCTTGCTATAGTGACAGCGACAAAAATGTATTTCTTAGTGGTGACAACTGTAAACACTCACTAAGCGGTATACTTTTGTGTCAGGGTATTAATTTACACGGAGCATGTGATGGAAATTCAAACAACCTTTCATGCCACCAGCTAGTCACACCTGCAACTCAGATAGAGCCCTTCTTTATGCAACTCGCAAACGGGAGTTACATTCTTAGAACGGATCACAGGTGCTGTGGCCTCGCGCCAGGGAAAAGTTATCTAGTACAAGTAACGTCCATGGTCAAATGTTGCATGCAAGCATTGTTCCCGAGCGGGCCTCCAGACATAGTGTCTCCCCTCTGGCCTCGTCTGAATCTCTATTCTATACGAATTGATACATTAAGCAAAATGAAATCTGTGCTTTTACAGACAACAGTGCCTATAACGTCATCTAAAGAGACGTATGATCTTCTAGTCGCAAGGACGGCTACTGAAGTCCATGTCCTTTTATCAACAAATTGCCCCGTGCATTTCGTAGAAATGTTCAGCCAACTCCTTAACATGTCTAGTGCAACAAGCATCCCAGGCATATTTAAGACAGTCTTTACGGGACTGCTAACACCCTTCGAGGCAATTTTGGGAATCTTTCCTAATTTTGTGCACTCCATCTTTGGCGGCATACCACTATTTTTGGGACTCGTTGCAGGGATTCTATTTTTGACCATCCTGCTACGTTATGGCAAGCCTCGGCTCAGACATAGCTCCCATGGGAATGGAAGAGACAATCCTAGCAATGCGCTACAGGGACAGGATAACTAACGTCCTCGGATTGGCCAGGCTGAGAGATCTAAACATGACCTGGTTCCTTTCATTCAGACCGATATGGCAAAATTGCATTTTACCTGTGCTACGGTGTATGCTTTGCGGCGATGAATGCGTGTTGGACATCTGTCTTTCACTTCCATCAGCAGTACCAATGGACGTCGATACTCTGCTCAGTCCAATAACGGCTCACGCATTGTGTTGTCCCCAACGGCTACCAATCCTGATGACGGCATTCGTGGAGACTCCTGTACTACAGCCAAGTGGTAACAGTGGAGCGAGTGACAAAAGCAACATCATCCAGGTACAACGTTCTGTGAGCATTGCTGGTCCTGCCTTCGATGACAGCAATCATTCTCACACCTGCCAAGTTACAGCGCTATCTAATTTGGTTGAACTATCACCTGATTTTGTAGACCAATTCTTTGCGAGCCTGTCTGATACGATGTTCTCACCCATAGAGAAACAATAACTTTTGAGAAGCTTTCCGACACACAGCGTTCCCATGAACTCTGAATTCGGCCTTCAGTTTTGATCAACAAAGACTGCAATAAGCTTTGGAACTCTATGTTTCCCCGTTCAAGCATTAAAATTTTTTTTTTTGAATTGGACATTTTTAATAATTGACCTTTTTTTTGGCACGAATAATTCTTTGCTTAACGTAAAAACTATTCTTAGAGAACAGAAGCTTCACACTTCTATTTCTAAGCACATCTAGAGACATAACAACATTACACCAGCCTCTAGCACACATGTTATTACAATGCATTTTTATGTGATGATTTATCTCGCATTTCTTCTGTCAGAGATACTTCATGTGTAATTCCTTTTGCATAATCGTTCATTGATTTTATATGCAATAATTTTTTGAATGATTACTATGCTTTAAAAAACGTACAGTACCTAAATTCCATGTATTACAAGTACGCCTATTTCGAATGCATTTATGTATTTTGGGGTGGGCAATGTTACACATACATCTAATTGCTTAGTTTTAGTAATTTTGATGGACATGAAAACGTGGAGTGGGTGTTGCGTGCTTATCTAGGTTCCTGATCGATACTGTGACCTTATGCCCCTATTCGGCTATAAATCCATTTATTCCCTATATTGGCATAACCGTTCAAGTGCGATTTTCTGAAAAGTCATCTCTGGCCTCACACGAACAGAGCCACATTCCAGCATGACTCTCTGCTACTTCCTTTGCGACCAATTAGTGCAATGACAGAGCAGCAGTCACTATCTGATATACCTAGATAACACTCCGAGTTCTTCAACAAGATAAAAACTTAGCAAACCTGGAAATCCCCGCTTGCTATGTTTTGATTAGTAATGGAACTCTAATGAGCAACTGATAACTGTCACTTCCTAGTGACATCTTTAATTGACGTCTTATGTCCAGCAAACTTGCGTCAAACCCGGCACCTGTCAGGTATAAATATTACCAACGTTGCCTTAAGCAAGGAGAGAGAGATACGAGCTGTGAGTTCGTTCCCTGTTGCTGATGCCAGCTGCCTGCATGACCCTGTGTTGGTAAAAACTAGCACTCTGTCACTGCAGCCTGCTATCCTGTGGTGGTGAAGCTGCTGATTACCATTATCGCCGCTACAGCGCGACCTATGGTGCAGTACGCTTGAGGAGCCGTGCAGCCGTCCTCTGCGAAGACATCCAGCCCAGCTGCCCGCGGACGCTGTCACCCCTCCTTCCTCGACGCGCTGAGAGAAGCCGCTGCATTTCTCGTGCAAAGAAATCCAGTCCCGGCGCTTCCGGTTTACCCTCGCGGGTGACTGGGATATCGAGAGAGACCCCTGAAGGAGATACCAATCCTCCATCATTCTATTCAGAGGTATGGTGTTGACTAAACCCTTAGATGAGAATTCTTGAAACAAACCTTGGCAAAACCAACTTAACTTAAGCTACTTACTTACTCCCCTTCTCACGTGTTAGGCTTAGGTCAGGCACACTGGGGTAGGCTTAGTTAGAAGCACCAGTTGAGTATGTTAGCCTAATGTATATATGACTGTATATATGTTTTATTACTTTTAAACCATTGTATGGCTAAGAAACCATATCAATGCTTTTACAGTTCTATTTCGCAATACTTATCTTACTGTACGTACTTTTTATAATAACAATTATTGCAATTGTGGCAATACATTTCTCTTGTACGAGAAGAAAGACTGTTCAATAAATGTTAACCTTTTATTGATAAACGCCCGTCTCTCTATTCTCTACATACCGTGAAAGTAAACTGCACTAGACTGACTGAGTGAAATCTATGTCTATTGTTTCACACGACCCTAGAGATCGACTCTTGATCTGAGGAGCAAAGTTGTCATGTTGCACAGTTGTTGGAAAGCTGAATCCCTTCTTGTCTGTGCCAAGGAAGCTGATCACTTCCTATGCAGAGAAGAAAGTTTCCAGTGACCTCTGAGCTAGTTGGTAACACAACCCAATTAAGTTTAGCATAGTCAGTGGAGGCCTGGAATATCCGCAGTTCCACGTCGATACTACTGTTTATGTTATTCCAATGCGCAGGGCCTAGTGGGAAACTAGGAACTACACTACAGTCTACCTGTTTCAAGTACCCAGTGTTACTGTTTCTGATTGACAAGCATGAAAGTAATCTGAGACAATAAAGCATTTCTTGCACATGCAAAGTATTGATTGATGCTATACACATCTATTGCCAGCACTTTGAATGTATTGCATAAAATAATTTATTTGTAACTGAGTTCCACTCGGTTCCTAGAAACAAAAGTAACTAAAGTAATATTTTTCTCCAAATATTGGTCTGGATACAGTCTTTGAGTGTGTGGTTGTGCCTTGTATGAGTATGTACATCAAATGCATTCACACTAACCTCTGATAAACCTAATTGCTCAGCCCAGCTACCACTAAATTGAGAGTAAGGTATTATCTAGTTTAACCTCAGCCTTATCTAAGACTCACTGGACTCTGGGCCCACTATACCTCTTTTTTGAATAGTATATACAGAGCCAGCTTCCTACACATGTCCTCTCCCAGCCATGATTCAGCTATGAAGTGTAAGTCAGGTTGTGTGTCAGTGAGAAAGTCATAGATGTGATGCTTGTTTTTTAAAGTGATCAAGCATTTATTTGTATGCAGTTTAGAGAATGTGCTTTGGTGATGATGTGACTTTGTTTTATAGAAAAGTTAGCTGTTTTTTGTGGGCTTGCAGCGGTGTGTCCTTAGTGCTGGTATTAGGTGTATGCGGATAGCAATTGTGTAGCTGTTCTGTATCATGTTCCTCGTCCAGCAGACTAAGAAGGTATTGTGATGAGTCTGCATGTGTAGGTGGTGGAGACGGTGGTTGACAGTGATTTGGTGAGCTGTGTTGTTTTCGTAGAGTAGCCTTGTGCAGTAAACATGGAGATGCAAATTTCTGAAGAGTGGCATGTTGCCTATTTTATTCGCTCCTGTTAAGGGTGGAAGGTGTATGACTTAGTGGTGGTGGTGCAGAATGTGGGTCATGTTGTAAGGTTCTAAATTATCCAATGGGTGAGAGGTGGTTAAAAGAGAGTTGCGGTATATGTGTGGGGGAAGAGAGAAAGCTTGGCAGTGGAGTTGGTTTATGGTGCGTATTATTTTTGTAGTCAGGAAGGAGAGAGTGGTGTATGTTTCTAATTTGTGATGGAAAGTCTTATGAAGTGTTTTTAAAACATTTTTTTGAGTTTTATATAGCTTGAACTAGACCCGAGGATATCAGGTATCAGAGCGCTTTACATGAGCACCAGTTTTGTTACAGAATAACGCATTCATTTTTTTTGTTAGGCACAGGGTGATTCAGTGATTTGCCCAGAATCACAGGATGTTGAGCATTGTTGCCGAGACTCAAACCCACTTCCCCAGCTTCAAGGTCAACCAATCTAGCCATAAGCATACATCCTCTCTGTGTGAGTGTGTGAGATTTTGTTGTGCTGGTGTGTGTGTTATGTTTTGTTTTAGAGGGGTAGTGAGAGGAGGGGATGATGTATTTGTTTTCTGAGAAGACTTTGTATGTAAAGTATTGTTGGTGAGTGGAAGCTGCAAGGTAAAGGTTGCAGCGTTGTGTTTTGGAAAAAAAAGTAAAAGGTGTGTAAGAGGGGATGAACAAGAGTTAAGAGTGTTTGTGTTAGATTTGATTGCTAAAATAGGTAATATGTGTAGTACATTGGAGCAGGGGCGTAACACAGGCCCCCGCAGCCCATGCGGTGCGGGGGGGTCCACGAGCTCCAGGGGGCCCCATCAGCACCGCGCTCTGGCCTCGGTTCGGAGAGCTGCTGATTAATTAATGAGGCATAGAAATATCCACATCGTTTTTTCTATAGGTGGAACATTTCGGTATTTTTCGGAAGTCAACGTGCTGGATTGAAAATACTTCAGCGCGCACTGAAAACAATTACACAAATATGATAATTGACCTGCAGGATAAAAAAAATAAGGTCCTTCATATTTCATTAATCATCCAGGACGGTGAGACGATTTAGGCAGCTCGTGTTAATGCCTTGACCTTCTCTGCCGGGGGCCCGCATTGAAGCACGTAACGTAAGTGCACTCTGCATTGGTTTTTTTGCAGCAAATTCATGCCAGTAGCCTTTTATTATGATTCGCGACTGAGGAGTTTTTATGACAATAAAAACTACAAAACCTCATCTTCAATGGCTTGCAAACGTCATACTCAGAAACCTTAGAAGGTGCCAATACACATTTACTCTGCAAGTGCTTCTTACAGAGGTTTTATCAGTTTCACAGTGGTTTCAAAACCCATACTTCACGGGTATGGCTTCAATTTCATGAAATAGAAGCCACTGACAAGTGTGAAATAAAAACACAAATTATGCAATGTAATACATGGCTTTCGATGTAAAGCCATATGCAAGCGTCATTTGTATCACTTATCAGGAGAGGGAACTGTTTCAATGTGTATGTCGAAAAAACACACAAGACACCTGTAAAATTACATTTATTTCCTTTTGATTTTCAATCTGGAGTGCAACATATTTTGACTTTCAATACGGAGTACAACATATTTGCCAACGCTAATCTGTTACTGCAAACGTGTGTCCTAATTGGGTATTCACACATGTTTTATAAAACTGTATTTTAAAATTATGCGTGTTATTCTCATACACGAGCGCAGCAGATTTACCACTAATTGCAAATTTGCGCACCTCTCAACGGAGTCCCACCAATTGAATACATTCAAAAAATATCTATATATACCTCTAAAAACTGCTATTTCCGGTCGCCTTACACTTCCCTGCTCTGTTTTTTTGTGTCAGATGATCATGTTAGTGCTTAGAAACAGGCACTCTGTCGTGCATTATTCGTGCTACTCAGTCTTTCCACCAGCGAGGTGGAATGCTTCTTTCCCATTCCGCATGCCCCTTGCCACCTCTTTGCTTCCTAAGTGCCCCTCTATTTATGGTGCTTTGCAGCAGTTGTTAAAATCTTCTTAAAGTTTCTCATTCCTCAAATTGGTTTATTTAATATGTTTCACTTGTCCTAATTGCTTGACTTTTCACATGGGAAAGTGTCACTCATAGTTGCTGAAATGTCACTCATAATTCCGCTGAAATTATGAAAATGTCACACATAGCAATCTAAAACCTTGGCAGCTATGATACGCTATATGGATGTGGATGGTAATTATAATAGCAATTCGCATCCTGTTTTAAATTATATCAAAAGAGTCGATAGACGTCAGGCTAAGTTGTCACAGTGTGACGTCTTTGAAAGGGAGGGGTTGCAGCATTTGGAAAATGGCCTGACGTCAGAGCGGTCATGTGCTCTAAACAGTTACACTGCGCATGCTTCTGTGCCGCGTGTATTCTGTTTTGAGCTGTAATTGAGAGGTGATTTCAGGATTTGCAGCTGGGTCTCATTGAAAGGAAGCACCGCGGACTGTTCTGATGAGACACCCATGCCTGGCAACATGACTACTAGTGACGGGTGAGTGCTTTTAGTCCTCCTTGGGTGTCGGAGTGTCTGCTTCACTCTCCCTCCCTAAACCCCTTCTTCTCTTCCTTTCCCCACTGCCCTTGGCCTGTCGCTCTCTCCCTTAACCTCTATTTCCTCTCGAGTAGCAGCAATGGGGACGATTCATTCAACTAGCTTAAATTAAGTGCTTTAACTGAAGTGTCATTGAGCACGTCTCCTGTGCTGTAACGCCAAAGGCTGGCAGTCATTGTGCCTTCTGCCTGAAAGAAATGCAAATGGGGCCTACTAGTTAATCTGCAAATGTAAAGGGAAAAATCTGCAAATATAAAGGATGCTTGCTTGGGAGTTAGTAGGTGTACTGGCTTTAATTGATCAAAGGTTTGTGATGGCAAAGACATTCTTTTTGAGTGGTAGTGCAGAGTTAACAAGTGAGTTGTGCAGTGAGTTTTTTAATTGGCATGGTGTTGAAGAGCTAGTAATGAAAACAAATAATTACGTACAGTCTCAGTATTATTAAAATATAGATTTTGGAACCACTATTTTATCTTAACCTTTTAAGCATTTTGTAGCAGTATATCTTCTACTGTGTGTACTGCAAGTTTAAAAAAGTGAATTACATAATCTCAGTGCTTTCTGTCACAGACTGACCTTGTGGCACTAGAAATACACAAGTAACTATTCTCCACTGCGCTAAGATGTCATTATGTGGCTCTCTGGATACACACCAACCTCTGCAGTATATTAACTAATAGACTGTCATAATGTATTACAGTTCATTTGCCACTATCATTTAAAAAAAATCATTTAATTTGCAAGTTATTTTATGTGTAGCTACCTGAAGGTAAAGTTTTCATAATATTTTGGCTTTCTTAGCCACACCTTTTGTACAACTGATATTCTGAACTCATGTATTTAAAAGTGCATGCATACGTGATAATGAAGAAAATTGAGTTTTGGTAAAATAAAATATTTCCCTAAGATCACACCATTTAAGAGGGGTAACCGTGATTTATCAATATTTTCTGGTTTCGCTTTGTAAAAATCGGCCACTAAATGAGTATCTATTTATCATTCATTATATTAAGGCTTTGTTTTCAACCTCTTTTTGCAGTTTTTATATACCGTAAACTCGACCTGAAGTAATAGAGCGCTTTATGAGCATCAGTTAAATTACACATACAATCTTTGCCATGGTAAACCTCCTCCTCCCATCTGCCAAACCACTCGCTGTGTTAAAAATCGCTCTTGGACTGAAGTAATTTGGGAGGCAGTGCGCCGAAAAACATTTCACACGAAAGATGAAAATCCCTGCAATGGTGCATTTTTTCTAGTTCTGATACTTGTGTTTTAGGTGGTGTCATGTAGCACTTAATGAGTTCCTTACAGGGGCATGCTTGTGTAACGCTACAGACACATTGGCTCCATTTTGAATTAGGTGTCACCAGAACTCCAGGTGTCCCTTGCTTTTCTTGTAGGGTAACTTGGTGGGTTAAAGTATCAGTAGAACACTGCATTAAACCTACAGGCTATGGTCTGAATACCTTCAGGACAGACTTAGACCTTCATTCTCCCAAGAGTGATAAAATGAGTGTACTGTGTGTAAAAGTAACACATCTTGCAGTCCAGTAGCATTTGGCATAAACAGCTACATGTCACACAAAGGTCTATGAGTGTGGACTCCTCCTCCATGGTGCTCCATGTGCAGCAAATGTGAGGTTTGCATCCAAAGCTTTATGCTGTCTGCTTTCTTTACAGCTATGAAACCAACCACTACATGTGGCAAAGCCAGGACCAGGACACTAGACAAGACCTGTGTACATGGCGGGCAAAAGCACTACACTGTTTCATATAGCTTAGTTAAATAAGTGGATGAGGTGACGCTGACACAAACCTCTACTGTGTAGTCTCATCCAAACATGACCAAAACTGTAAAGGCACATTTTAAAGCCAAGGCAATTGTGGGCATTTTTATTATGCTGCCTTTGTTAAGAATGCATTTACAACCATGTCAGTTCTTGACCATTGTTCATGCTTCTCCACGCCAACCACCCTACACTCTTTTGTCTTTGAATTCCATCTACTCTTCTCCGGCCACCCTCAACTTTTGAATACATGCATGCCTTTTTGTTTCATCTAAAAATCAGTCTTCCTTGAATATTTTTAAAACGTTTTGTATTTGATCTTGCATCCACACATCTGCTTTTTGCCCACTCTGAATCCCAGTCCTCATTGCCCTCTAGCATCCAATGTATTTGTTAAATCTCCCCTCCATCCTCTATTCAACTATTTTCCTTCCATTTTTTTATCTTCATATCTCATATCTTCATATCTCTCATGACCTCCTCGACTCGCCACTAGCACCCTTGAACTGTCAACCCTCACTGTTTTTTGTCCTCCACCTTTTTTAAACGCAATTTTTTTATATGTTTCATACTTGCATTTAATGGGAAATACAGTATTTGTTGATTGGATTAAATTGCTGTCAGGGACTCCCAGTGCACATAAGTGAATTTGTGTAATTTCTGTTGCTCTCAACATTGGTTTTTTACTAAGTACATTAACACAAATAAGGCTCTTACGCTGCAGTCGCAGGTATGATTATCTCCCCCAACCAAACCTATCATCTGTCTACCATTAACATCTAACATATGGTTAACTATTCTTGCAGACACAGTGACGTATGGCCTTTAACACTGGCTGCTTCACCCTAACTGGTTGTGTATAAGTAAACTTTTTTATAGGTAACTGATTTAGTCACAACCGTACATGCACCCATCACGGTCCATGCCAAAACACATAGTTAAAAGACATTGTAATTTACAACGCCAATAGCTCTAACTCTCGCAAATGCGAGACCTATTGCATTGCAGATGCTTTTTTATTTTAACTGCAGCTTTCATAAACATTCAGTGAAGGCCACAACAGAGCCTCCCTGACTGTATGTGTCGGTGGAAACAATACTTGCATACAACAAGTAACCCTGGAGCTCACGGTTACCAGATATGCGATGCCCGGGAGCATTCCACAGCAGCCTTGACTGTTCAGCATCAAATAACTCCCATTTGAAAGTAGCCTGAATGCTGGAGTAATCACGGCAGCTGGGGCACCCCTCAAATAGCAGGACAGGTTCGCTACAGGACCATTACATGCCCCATGCAGCATTATATCCTGGCATATGAATGATCCACTTAAAGCATTCTCACAGTTTGTACCACTTAGAAACACTTCTCGATATCCCACTCCAGCTTCGAAATCTGTATGGTAATACCCACGATTCCTTAATGTATTCCTTACTCATTGCTTCATATCTGCCTGCCTGCTTTTGTTCAAGGCAATACTGAAACTGAAAAGTAGTGACAGGTAGAGTTATGTGGCCATGGATTAGACATTCAGTGGACAGTAATTCTGCCACTGTAAATGCTAATCTATTCAGGTTTTCTGTAAGCAGCATTGTATATTTTGCTCCCCTTTTGTGCCATTTCTAACTGTTTATCTGTTAGATTGTATTCAGAGATCAGAGACTCGCTGTTAATATAATCCAAGACACATAGCCTGAATGCAAATATTGCAGCGTCCAGCTTAACAACATAATAGAACATAGTTGAGATTGCCCGTGTTGTAATATGGCCAAATATTCTTCTAGTACGTCTATCACAGAAGACGCAATGTTGCCTAAGGAATATATCCTGGAGATCAATGTAGTTAACCCATCGTCTATCACTGCTAGAGGTTTTTCTAGGTTTATACGGTCTATTTCACGTAATCTCTCTGCGGCCTCTTGTTGGGATATTTTCCATATTTTATTGTAGACAGCATAAGTGAAGCGTTTCTGATGTGGCTTCCTGGGACCTGGTAAAAAATCCCTGAGATCCACATCTTGTGACGGTAGTGATAAGTGGTGTTTCACTGAATCACTGTCAAAATATCGACCTACAAAATATCAACCTACAGGAATATCGATGCAGAAATATCGAAGGCAAGAATATCGACATCCTATCTATAACATGGTAAGTACAAAAATATCGAAAAAAATATATAGATGTTAAAAATATTGATGTTAAAAATATCGTTTTTTTCTGTAAAAAATTAAATCTATACTAATATAATAAAGAGAGAGCCCAAACCTTTGAGGCGGGTTATCTCAGGAACCACAGCACCAATCACAACACCCAATACAGCGTTGGAAAGGGCAGTTGCAGCAGATGGACATAGGCTATGCAGATGCCCACCATTTACATTTAAAAGGTTAAAGAACCGTGCCAGCAAAGTAGTCCCTTGTGGGCATATCTGCGTTGTGCTGTGGGTGTGTGCTGGGGGCGTGACAAATGCTGGGGGCGTGTGGTAAGTTCCGCCCTTCAGGCCATGTCTCATATCGTGTGCTAATCCCACCCTGCTCCCTTTAAATACTCCTCCTTCCCATAATCATAACCCACCCTTGCAAAAATACCCCAACACCCTTAAACACTAACCCATCTTACCCCTATAAATATACCCTGTACCCCAAAACCCAAACCTATCCCTAAACCCTAAAAATACCCCTGTACCCCAAAACCCAAACCTAGCCCTGAACCCTATAAATACCCAGGTACCTCAAAACCCAAACCTACCTCTGAACCCTAAAAATATCCTGTACCCCAAAACCCAAACCTAGCCCTGAACCCTAAAAATACCACTGTACCCCAAAACCGAAACCTACCCCTGAACCCCAAAATACCCCTGTACCCAAAAACCCAAACCTACCCCTGAACCCTAAAAATACCCCTGTACCCCAAAACCCAAACCTAGCCCTGAACCCTAAAAATAACCCTGTACCCCAAAACCCAAACCTACCCCTGAACCCTAAAATACCCCTGTACCCCAAAACCCAAACCTAGCCTGAACCCTAAAAATACCCCTGTACCCCAAAACCCAAACCTAGCCCTAAACCCTTAAAATACCCCTGTACCCCAAAACCAAAACCTACCCATGAACCCTGAAAATACCCCTATACCTCAAAACCCAAACCTAGCCCTGAACCCTAAAAATAACCCTGTACCCCAAAACCCATACCTATCCCTAAACCCTAAAACTACCCCTGTACCCCATAACCCAAAACTATATCTGAACCCTTAAAATACCCAAACACCCCAAAACATATACCTCAGTACCCCAAAAGGTATACCCCTATACCCATACTTACCTTATCCAAACATTAAAAAAATAACATGCTTTTACCATTCATGCATTTACAACGAATTTCGTTGTAAATGTATGCGTGGTAAAAGCATATAAAATGTAATGCCATGCGTTATAATGGCATTGCGGAGCCATGATACTTTTGTAATGAAAGTATGCGGAGTGATGGTATGCGGAAAGAAAGTGGCGGAATAATGAGTGTTTACCCTCCCCCAATAAGTACATTGGTGGCACGGCGGCACACATCTCCAGCAACATACTCATATTTTTTCACCACCCATTTGAAAAATGCACAGGTCTCTCTCATTGATGGCCAGCACCGACATACACTTTTAGACACACCTCCCGCCACAAGTTCTAGAATTGCGAACTTTAGAGCTGGGGAGCTACGTTCGAATCTCGGCATCAGCTCAACATCCTGTGATTCCAGGCAAATCACTTTGTCTCCCCGTGCCTACCACAAATGAATGTGTTCTTCTGTAATGTAAATTGTGCTCATGCCATACTGTCGAGTTCGCGTTATATAATATTGCAAGGAAAAATAAATCAGGAAAACTCGAGTTCACACACTACTGAACGCGCACTCTTAAGTGCATCAGCAGTGCACTGTGAATCGGAGCGTTTCACAGGCCTGTCACAGATAAAAAATGCTATCAAAACGAAATCCTACAAAACAATATAATACTGGCCGGCAGCAATTTATACCCGGACAACGTCGGGACGGGATGCTAGTGTAAAATAAAGTAAATAACGCTAATAAATAAAATAAAGATAATTAAAAATATCTAACAATGATTAAAATTAATAAATAATACTTATATAATAATACATTAATTAAACATATACATAAAATATATCATATATACATACTTAATAAGTTGTTATAATTAATTTAATAATTTATAAATTAATAAAAAATATTATAAATTACAAATACATTTACAAACATAAAACAAAAACATAAATGAAAAGGAAAGAATTACGTTTAATAAATTAAAAAAATTAAATATACCTTTAATATTTTTAAAATTAATGATATACTACATTATCTAAACTTATAAAAAAATAAAAACGAAATAAAAAAAATTCTATTAAAAATCCATAAGTAAAAAAAATACAGTAATGAAAATGCTGGATAGCATAGGAATTAAAATTACCATTCCCACTCCAGAGAGCGCAACAGTAGAGAAACCGTTGTATAGCGTAGAGATACAAATTACTATTCCAACTCCAAAGAGTGCAACAGTAGGGAAAACATTGGATAGCGTAGGGGTAAAAATTACTATTCCAACTCCAAAAAGTGCAACAGTAGGGAAAGCGTTGGATAGCGTAGGGGTAAAAATTACTATCCCAACTCCAAAAAGTGCAGCACTAGGGAAAGCGTTGGATAGCGTAGGGATAAAAATTACTATTCCAACTCCAGAGAGTGCAACAGTAGGGAAAACATTGGATAGCGTAGGGGTAAAAATTACTATTCCAACTCCAGAGAGTACAACAGTAGGGAAAGCGTTGGATAGCGTAGGGGTAAAAATTACTATTCCAACTCCAGAGAGTGCAACAGTAGGGAATGTGTTGGATAGCGTAGGGACAAAAATTACTATTCCCACTCCAGAGAATGCAATAGTAGGGAAAGCATTTGATAGCATAGGGGTAAAAATTACTATTCCAACTCCAGAGAGTGCAACAGTAGGGAAAGCATTGGATAGCCATGGGGTAAAAATTACTATTCCAACTCCAGAGAGTGCAACAGTAGGGAAAGCGTTGGATAGGGTAGGGGTAAAAATTACTATTCCAACTCCAGAGAGTGCAACAGTAGGGAAAGCGTTGGATAGCGTAGGGGTAAAAATTACTACTCCAACTCCAGAGAATGCAACAGTAGGGAAAACATTGGATAGCGTAGGGGTCAAAATTACTATTCCAACTCCAGAGAGTGCAACAGTAGGGAAAGCGTTGGATAGAGTAGGGGTAAAAATTACTATTCCAACTCCAGAGAGTGCAACAGTAGGGAAAGTGTTGGATAGCGTAGGGGTAAAAATTACTATTCCCACTCCAGAGAGTGCGACAGTAGGGAAAACATTGGATAGCGTAGGGGTTAAAATTACTATTCCAACTCCAAAGAGTGCAACAGTAGGGAAAGCATTGGATAGCGTAGGGGTATAAATTACTATTCCAACTCCAGAGAGTGCAACAGTAGGGAAAGCGTTGGATAGCGTAGGGGTAAAAATTACTATTCCCACTCCAGAGAGTGCAACAGTAGGGAAAGCGTTGGATAGCTTAGAGGTAAAATATACTATTCCAACTCCAGAGAGTGCAACAGTAGGGAAAGCTTTGGATAGCGTAGGGGTAAAAATTACTATTCCCACTCCAGAGAGTGCAACAGTAGGGAAAACGTTGGATAGCATAGGGGTAAACATTACTATTCCAACTCCAGAGAGTGCAACAGTAGGGAAAGCGTTGGATAGCGTAGGGGTAAAAATTACTATTCCAACTCCAGAGAGTGCAACAGTAGGGAAAACGTTGGATAGCGTAGGGGTAAAATTTACTATTCCCACTCCAGAGAGTGCAACAGTAGGCAAAACGTTGGATAGCGTAGGGGTAAAAATGACTATTCCCACTCCAGAGAGTGCAACAGTAGGGAAAGCATTGGATAGCTTAGGTGTTAAATATAACATACTTATAAATAATTGTTGTAAATAAAATATTTAAAATTTTTATTTTTAAATAACTCTACATCATTTGCAAATACCCAATAATAATGGCTAAAAACATATTTAAAATTGTATAATTAATTAACATTAAATTAACAATAAATACAAATGAATATGAATTAATCAACATAAATGACCAAATAATAAATATTGAACACTAAAATATTTTTCAAAAATAAAAAACATATTGATAATAAAAAATTGATTAACAATTAAAACATGGTGAACAATACATTTATTTTTAAATAAAAAAACATTTTTTATGAAAAATTAATTACCAATTAATAAAATAAATTTCCAAATATTAAAAAGTTAATAATAATTGAAAATATCAATTACCAATTGTACAAAATTAATTACCAATTAAAAAATTCATTACCAATTAAAAAACTTAAATTTCCAATAAAAAACCTTAATTACCAATTAAAAAAAATCATTGCCAAATAAAAAATGTAATTTTCAATTAAAAATCTTAATTACCAATTAAAAAAATGAATTGCCAATTACAAAATGTAATTACCAAGTACAAACCTTAATTACCAATTAAAAAAATTAATTAGCAATTACTATAATTATTTACCAATTAATAATTAATTAGAAATACAAAAAGTATCAATACCAATAAAAAATAAATAATTACTTAATTACAATTATATTACTTCCCACCCAATTCCCCTATAAACCCACAACCCTCTACAGACCTTAAAAGCAAAAATTAATTAAAATTAAATTACAATTACTAAAAATTAATAACGAATTTACTATAATTAAATTACTTCTCACCCTATTCCCCTGTAAAACTCACGACCCGCTCCAGTACTAAAACATAAAATTAAATTAAAAATAAAAATTTTAATATACAAAAAATAGTACACATATAATTTAAAACAAATAAAATACTTAAAAAAACATATAACACATACATATAAAATACATAATAAAATACATAACAACAAACAAATATCGGGATTAGTAACATCGAAATTAGTAACATAGATATAATTGATATCAATAATACTAACTTCGATATGACTGACATCGATATAAAAAAAATCGATATTACTTACCTTAGGGTCGATATTCTGTCCAGCGATATTCTTGACCTCGATATTCTTCACCTTCGATATTTTAAACTCGATATTAATGTAAGTCGATAATTAGGAATCGATATTTTGACTGTGCACGGTTTCACTTTGTGAGTGTTGTGGTTTTTAGCCAATCAAGGCACAACTTCCCAACAGTGTAGGATGTCACTACCCCGGACGTTCTCTTTGTACATAACGTGGATCTGGCCAATGGATACTGAACCCTTGGGTTTTACACTTGAATCTCGCCTGACAGCTATTGGTGTCTGTGAGTCAAAATAACCATTTCTTCCAATTGGGGTCTGATCATTTGTGTTGTATAATGTCATCCACTGTAATCTTTTTCTGTGATGTTATGTTACCCTAGGTGTGTGATGGAGATGGCAGCTGCGGTGTGTTCAAGTCTTTGTTTTTGGCTAGTCCAAGGTAAGATGTCTGTTGCACTGTCTCGTTCAAAAACATGATCTGTTGAAGGATAATATTTACAACAAGGGGTGGTGAGGGACAGAGTCTCTGAATTAAACAGAATACTCTCACCCAGTCAAGAGATCAGGGCTAGATCCAACACCGTTTTTTAGCTCACTGCACCATCCCAGTTTCAGAACCTGGCTGTATGCAAATTAGTCTGTTCCTGTCCCAGTGCATGATGGGAACAGGGCAAACCAAACTACAAAAGCCAATTCTTACACTGGGAAGGAAACAAGCTACCGGGGACCGGTTTCTGGCATTTCAGCCTCTTCGGCCCGGCTTGCTTGAATCCTGATGGTGCAATGAGCAAGGGACTCACATCTGAGCATACCCTTCCACGCTTAGGGTGGACAAAAATATTTACAACAAGGGGTGGTGAGGGACAGAGTCTCTGAATTAAACAGAATACTCTCACCCAGTCAAGAGATCAGGGCTAGATCCAACACCGTTTTTTAGCTCACTGCACCATCCCAGTTTCAGAACCTGGCTGTATGCAAATTAGTCTGTTCCTGTCCCAGTGCATGATGGGAACAGGGCAAACCAAACTACAAAAGCCAATTCTTACACTGGGAAGGAAACAAGCTACCGGGGACCGGTTTCTGGCATTTCAGCCTCTTCGGCCCGGCTTGCTTGAATCCTGATGGTGCAATGAGCAAGGGACTCACATCTGAGCATACCCTTCCACGCTTAGGGTGGACAAAAATATTTACAACAAGGGGTGGTGAGGGACAGAGTCTCTGAATTAAACAGAATACTCTCACCCAGTCAAGAGATCAGGGCTAGATCCAACACCGTTTTTTAGCTCACTGCACCATCCCAGTTTCAGAACCTGGCTGTATGCAAATTAGTCTGTTCCTGTCCCAGTGCATGATGGGAACAGGGCAAACCAAACTACAAAAGCCAATTCTTACACTGGGAAGGAAACAAGCTACCGGGGACCGGTTTCTGGCATTTCAGCCTCTTCGGCCCGGCTTGCTTGAATCCTGATGGTGCAATGAGCAAGGGACTCACATCTGAGCATACCCTTCCACACTATAGGTGTGGCAGGGTATACTCAGACATGAGTCCCTTTCTCACTGCTCCATCAGGATTCAAGCAAGCCGGGCCGAAGAGGCTGAAATGCCAGAAACCGGTCCCCGGTAGCTTGTCTCCTTTCTGGTAAAGAATTGGCTTTGTAGTTTAGTCTGCCCTGTTCCCATGATGCACTGGGCCAGGGACAGACTGATTTGCATATAGCCAGGTTCTGAGCTGGGATGGGGCAGTGAGATAAATAACGGTGATGGATCAAGCCCTGATCTTTGGACTGGGTAAGAGTGGTCTGCTCAATTCAGACACTCTGTTCATCACCACCCCCTTTTGTAAATCGATTTTGGCCACTATAGGTGTGGCAGGGTATACTCAGACATGAGTCCCTTTCTCACTGCTCCATCAGGATTCAAGCAAGCCGGGCCGAAGAGGCTGAAATGCCAGAAACCGGTCCCCGGTAGCTTGTCTCCTTTCTGGTAAAGAATTGGCTTTGTAGTTTAGTCTGCCCTGTTCCCATGATGCACTGGGCCAGGGACAGACTGATTTGCATATAGCCAGGTTCTGAGCTGGGATGGGGCAGTGAGATAAATAACGGTGATGGATCAAGCCCTGATCTTTGGACTGGGTAAGAGTGGTCTGCTCAATTCAGACACTCTGTTCATCACCACCCCCTTTTGTAAATCGATTTTGGCCACTATAGGTGTGGCAGGGTATACTCAGACATGAGTCCCTTTCTCACTGCTCCATCAGGATTCAAGCAAGCCGGGCCGAAGAGGCTGAAATGCCAGAAACCGGTCCCCGGTAGCTTGTCTCCTTTCTGGTAAAGAATTGGCTTTGTAGTTTAGTCTGCCCTGTTCCCATGATGCACTGGGCCAGGGACAGACTGATTTGCATATAGCCAGGTTCTGAGATGGGATGGGGCAGTGAGATAAATAACGGTGATGGATCAAGCCCTGATCTTTGGACTGGGTAAGAGTGGTCTGCTCAATTCAGACACTCTGTTCATCACCACCCCCTTTTGTAAATCGATTTTGGCCACTATAGGTGTGGCAGGGTATACTCAGACATGAGTCCCTTTCTCACTGCTCCATCAGGATTCAAGCAAGCCGGGCCGAAGAGGCTGAAATGCCAGAAACCGGTCCCCGGTAGCTTGTCTCCTTTCTGGTAAAGAATTGGCTTTGTAGTTTAGTCTGCCCTGTTCCCATGATGCACTGGGCCAGGGACAGACTGATTTGCATATAGCCAGGTTCTGAGCTGGGATGGGGCAGTGAGATAAATAACGGTGATGGATCAAGCCCTGATCTTTGGACTGGGTAAGAGTGGTCTGCTCAATTCAGACACTCTGTTCATCACCACCCCCTTTTGTAAATCGATTTTGGCCACTATAGGTGTGGCAGGGTATACTCAGACATGAGTCCCTTTCTCACTGCTCCATCAGGATTCAAGCAAGCCGGGCCGAAGAGGCTGAAATGCCAGAAACCGGTCCCCGGTAGCTTGTCTCCTTTCTGGTAAAGAATTGGCTTTGTAGTTTAGTCTGCCCTGTTCCCATGATGCACTGGGCCAGGGACAGACTGATTTGCATATAGCCAGGTTCTGAGCTGGGATGGGGCAGTGAGATAAATAACGGTGATGGATCAAGCCCTGATCTTTGGACTGGGTAAGAGTGGTCTGCTCAATTCAGACACTCTGTTCATCACCACCCCCTTTTGTAAATCGATTTTGGCCACTATAGGTGTGGCAGGGTATACTCAGACATGAGTCCCTTTCTCACTGCTCCATCAGGATTCAAGCAAGCCGGGCCGAAGAGGCTGAAATGCCAGAAACCGGTCCCCGGTAGCTTGTCTCCTTTCTGGTAAAGAATTGGCTTTGTAGTTTAGTCTGCCCTGTTCCCATGATGCACTGGGCCAGGGACAGACTGGTTTGCATATAGCCAGGTTCTGAGCTGGGATGGGGCAGTGAGATAAATAACGGTGATGGATCAAGCCCTGATCTTTGGACTGGGTAAGAGTGGTCTGCTCAATTCAGACACTCTGTTCATCACCACCCCCTTTTGTAAATCGATTTTGGCCACTATAGGTGTGGCAGGGTATACTCAGACATGAGTCCCTTTCTCACTGCTCCATCAGGATTCAAGCAAGCCGGGCCGAAGAGGCTGAAATGCCAGAAACCGGTCCCCGGTAGCTTGTCTCCTTTCTGGTAAAGAATTGGCTTTGTAGTTTAGTCTGCCCTGTTCCCATGATGCACTGGGCCAGGGACAGACTGATTTGCATATAGCCAGGTTCTGAGCTGGGATGGGGCAGTGAGATAAATAACGGTGATGGATCAAGCCCTGATCTTTGGACTGGGTAAGAGTGGTCTGCTCAATTCAGACACTCTGTTCATCACCACCCCCTTTTGTAAATCTCTGTTGAAGGATAAGGCATGCTCTAAAAAAAACTTCCATTCCCTGAACTTGCCCTTCTCTAGTACCCCAGACTGATTTTAAGTCTATGGTGTCTTTCCATAAGTCGAAACCTTGTTCAGACAACTGGGTAATAAAGGAAGCAGAGTAAATCTGTTTGGTGTTTGTTAACATATTTTTCTGTGCTGATGTTGGTGCAACCTTATAATATATGAGGCTGGGTCAGACATATTAAACCCTGAAAAATATGGAAATTTTTGTGTAAATGTTTTTGAACTGCCTTTTGGAGGTGTTGGACAATGTTCCCACTGGCGGTATGTGAACAAATTTCTAGGATTATCAGATTTATGCAGAAAGTGATGACCATAATGTTGATAACAATACATTGTTTCGAAATCTAATGTGCTTTCCAATGTTTCACTATTAGAAAATGAAGCAGAATTTTCCAAGTCAGACAACATATTATTTACTATTTCAAAGTCCCAATCATCGGAAAATGCACTTGAGGTAATGATATCACTCAACGATATTTTACATAAATGAGGAATTCTTAAAAGTTCGGTTGGACTAAATGTATCAAAATCAACCTTGTCCAAACTATACCATCAGGTATAGGAACTGCTGTAATATTCACTGATGAAAAGTCTCTTTGTTCTCGATGAGATGATTGGTGTGGTTTTAAAATTAAATTCACCTTTTGGGCTGCAGAGCTTTGTCGAAGGTATTTTCCATTAACAAGCATGCTAAAAACTATTACTAAGCCTAACCAAAAAAGAAAGAAAAGTATCCTGGTGATTACTCATAGTTCTACCCAGGTGACACCAGGTTAGTCTTTTTAAGAAAGTGTAGAAAGTCTTTAACTTGCTGCTTGCGTGATTGTTGGGCCGGCATTGTTTCAGGTTCAATTGGATCCAAAGAAAACGTATCAAAGTTTATGAAGTAGCCAGAAGCGGTTTGATTAATTGTTGGTATTGCATCAGGATTTGTGGAAATCTTAGTTTGCTCTTGTTGAGGCATGTCGAGGTAGACATCTGTATTTGGTTGAATTTAAATTTGTCTTTCATTTTGATTCTGAATTTGAAATTCAGGTTCAAGGGGAACGAGTTAGCATTATTGCATAGTCCATCTTACCGTGCCGGAGACTCTTCGAAAGTAATGAGTCTGTCTGTTTGAACTTCTTGAATTGTAGCGAGAGGAGGGCATCTGCCTCTATGGAGTCCACGTGGCCTTCTTCTCAGTATCGGCCACATTGTCATATAGTTAATGCTTTTCTATATATTGTGTTAAGTTAGCATGAGTTTATTAAATGTTTAAAAGACATATTTTCCTTCGGCTTCAGTTTGCACACGGCACATAATTATTATTGTAGCTTTCAACCTAGACAAAAGATGTGATTTATTGAGAATAATATGTTATTGCTCTGATATCAGTCGTGCCTGGTACACTTGGTACACTGTCTGCACACTGAGAGCTATAGCCTCTAAGAATAACCTAACACAAGGTTGCTGGGAGGCCTGATCCTCGCACCACATTAGACATAACACAAATAATGTTGCTGCCAACATTGGGCTCTACGCGGGTTTAAGATAGAGTTACTGAGAATGCAAAAAACACACTTGATGGTGCTTCGCATGCAGAGAGTTGGTAACTGATGATGTGATCTTCTTCTGCTGACATTTAGAGGTATGGGCCCGCCCTGCTAAAACCCAAATGAGACCTTCTTAGATATAATATAGTATGCTAAATAGGGTGCGCGAAATATAGGTGATACAGATTTCTATAGATTTTTGCATTATAATATGCTATCACCTTTTGCTTACTATGGATTAGTGACTATGCTGATAACTCTGATTTTTATAATATGTATGTTGGTATTATATAAGATACTGCATTTGAGAACCTTGCATTGAAAAATAAATATTTCAAACTTGCACGTGTGTTCTTTTACTCCCCGTTGTGGTTTGAAATGATTATAGAGCGAAAGAGTGTTCATGTGTTCCACGATACCTGAGGTACCCTAAGTTCATGTTCTGGTTTGTCTAAGTCATTGGGAGTTTGTTATGACCAATGCGACACAGTAGCTAGCTCGGTAAGGGGATTTCTGATACTAAGGTGAGTTTTGGGTCATCCTAATTCACCCAGGTTCTAGATCTCTGTGCACAGTTCTGTGGGAGAACGGAAACCCTGCTACATGGCGTCCAATGGTTGTTGGCCTTATATCATGACACTCGAGTAGTATATCATTCAAACCTTAACCCCTTCATTCCCGTTTCCAGAAAACGGCGGTGTCGGAAAAACCTACCTATTTTTGTAATAGGTCTTTTCAAGCAAGAATCTATCTAAAACGGTTTCCTTGAAATTACTACCCAGTTGTGCTACAAAGTAATCTTTGTTTTTTCACGTTCCGGTGCAGTCATGGCACAAGCCGTGGACATCCCGCTGCATAGTCGCATTGCGGTGCGTGATCATTTGCGGACTTATGATGTACCTTTGGAAGGCTTGGCTGTGGTTCAGGTGGTGAGTGCGGAACATGCTTACCCGTACAAACTGTTTTATTCGTGGGTGACATTTCCACCAGTGGACGCGAATTCTGGTGTGTTCCACTCGTACACTCCGTCAGCTGTACCTGCTGCATATGCTCCGTACAGAGCACAGGAAGTACCTATTGATGTTTGGCAGCATGGAGTTTGGTTTGGTGGCGCCCTACCACACGCTTTAACCGCTCCGAGGTTAGGTCCTTTGTCCATTCCGGGCACACCTTGGCCCACTTTGGCTTGATTTACTCCTCACCCTAATCGCGCCCCTTGTAACGTGGGTGACCTGCGACGTCTTCACGAGGTCGCGGTTGAAGAGATTAGGGCACTTATTCATTACACGAGTCGTAATGTTCAAGGCGCAGCCCCTAGGGGTGCGCAGCTTCAAGCAGGTCAGGCTGGTTTGAAAATCAGTCCTGTCATGATGAATTCCGTAATGGGCAAGAAGCCCCAGGATAAGGATGACTTTCCTTTCTGGCTTGCCGAGAAATTCGACCAGCTGGAGGCTGTGTTTCCTAATACGAATCCTGGTGAGAAACACCCGATTCTTACGCTTAGTTTGCCGAAAGATTTGGCCCCTGAGCTTGTTGACTGTGAAACATGGGGTAAGACTTTTGCAGCAGTCTATTCGAGGTGCTTTGGCTCCCCGTCCATGTCCAACCTGTCTGCGGTCCTTAAACGTGTTCAAGATGATCCCGGACCGGAGTCAGCGGTTGAGTTGGGTATGCGCCTGTGTGGCTCCTTTGAGGTGGTTTGCGATCTGATCCTTGCGAATGTCAAGGGGATGCAGTGAACTTCCAGGTGGCTAACGCCTTGGCGTTGATTCCCGACGCGGACAAACCCCGTCAGTTGGCAAGGATAATTGTGGCGGCTTATAAAATGGTTGGCCGCAATGCCAAGGGTCTTAAGACTTTTTCTGATAAGGAAAAAAAGCAGCCCCAGGGACAGTCTTCGGAGGCGAACGCTCAGCCCAAGTCCAAGAAACAAAATTGGCCTAAAAAACAGAATCAGGGTAAGCAACAACAACAACAACAAACACAGGTTTCGCGCCCTGCGTCTCCGTTGCCTGCGCAGTCGGAACGTGTTTATGATTTGCGCGACCGCGCGATGATTAAGACACCTGAACGTTTTCAGGCTTCTGACCAACGCTCTCCTCGTTCCTTTCAGGACTCATCGGCTCCGTCAACCGGTGGTGGAGGGGGAGGCAGGGGCCGGGGTGGCCAGCAAGGACGTGGTGAGCCCCGCCCGCGCAACGGTGCAGACAAACTGGAGGGCTCTACGCCTCAGAGACCGCAGTTTGCCAAGAAGAAAGTCGCAGACTTGACAGCGCATCGATATGCCCCAGATTGTGAGAACGAGGCTTCGGAATCTGACTTGGGCTCTGACCTTGCTGGACAGCGCGGCGGAGATTACCATAGTGAGAGAGGCCCTCCGTCCACTACTGAAGGTGACAGCGACTGACACTTATGTTGTGATTGAAACAGCAGATACAAGAGATGCTCCCCCTGATAGACTTTTTGAAATTGTCCTGTTAATTGAAGGTGACATACAGCGTACGGTTAGAGGGGTATTTTGGGAAAATCTTTCGTCTACATATGACATTTTGCTTTCGGAGGCTGACTGGCCCCCACCTTTTGTAATCGCAGCTCCACGAGGGGAGGAGGTAATCCTCCCCAGTTTCGCGAACACAGTTTCGAGAGTGGAAGCGCTGCACTTTGCAGAAGAGTGGGCTCTGGCGCTTGCACCGGCTGTGTACCGTAATCAGTGTGGCTGGGATAAATTATCCCCGAACCACGAGATTCCTTTACGGTCTCAGGCGCAGCCTCAACCTCAATATCCCATACGACGTGAAGCCAAAGCTTCGGTCGCAGCGATCCTTGAACAATTGGAATATCAAGGTGTAATTGAAACGTGTGTGTCACCGATGAATAACCCCCTTTTTACTGTAAACAAACCGGACGGCTCTTACCGTTTGGTTTTGTATTACCGGCATTTAAACTCGCATTGCCGTAACTGTGCAGTACAGAATACTCACGGCTCTGCCCTTGTAAATAGTCTTGTGCGTAAGCAGTTCAAAACCACGCTTGACATTTCCAATGGTTTTTATGCCCATTCATTGGACAGTTTAAGTTCCCAATGGACTTCTTTCACATGCGGCCTGGTCCAAAAAATGTTTCGGCGTCTCCCAATGGGCTATAAGTATAGTCCTGGCGTATTTTCCGCATTGTCTCTCTGTTGGAGAGGATCGACCCAGATGCTTGTTCTTATGTGGATGATATCTATCTCACAGACGATGAACTTTGGGAGCATCTGTGTCGAGTGAACAGTATTATTTGTAACTTTGCAGACATGGGTTACAAGTTTAATTTTGCAAAATCGCACATTGCAGAGTACACAGTGTTGTTTCTAGGCTATGAACTAACTAATGAAGGAAAAGGCTTGGCTCCTCACTTCCTGGAGAAGTGCGCACAGTTGCGCTCTCCGACAACACTGAAAAAATGACAATCTTTACTGGGCTTTTTGAATTTCGGGAGGACATACATTCCGGAATATGCCCAGCGTATCAAGCCTTTGTATGCTTTGAAACGACCATCTTTTTCCAAATCATGCTGGCTGCCTGAGCATTCAGCTATTCTGCAGTCATTGCAAGCTGATTTGCTCGCTTCTGAATACTTACAGACTCGTGATAACCAGACCAACCTGGTAATAAGAATTGTCCCGGGGACGGTAGGTTTCACGTATCTAACTTTAAATGAAGGAGATACAGTACCTATGGCTTACAAGTCACACTTGTACACTTCGGCTGAATTGCAATTTTCTACTGTGGAGAAAGTTTTGACGGCTATGCAGATGGCAATTCTCAAGGAACGTGCCCTGTCACAGGGAAAACGCATGTTGGTTGTTACCTCGTGTCCTGCCTTGGAGGCAGTTACGAAAGCCAGTGTACCAAATTCTAAAGCTTTGCACCCTCGGTGGATTCAATGGGCTGCATCCTTGTCATCCCAGGATGTCACGTTTATTTTTGATGCCGCTTTATGGTCGCAGGAGTTCTTACAGTATGAGTTTGTTCATCCTGCTCCTTTAGCAATGCGGCCGTTGGAGGATTTCCATTGCATCATTTACACTGATGGTTCGGTGCAGGTTGCGCATGGCTCTAAACATGCCTACGTTTCCGCTTGCGCCATTGTGGTCGGTGCCATGGTGAACGATGAGTTCAAGTCCAGTGTCGTGCACACGCAGACGCTTGGGGACTGCACCGCACAATTGGCTGAGCTTCGTGCTCTGATGCTTGCATTGGAGTACGCGGATTCGAGTGTGACGACTTAAGTCGTAAGTGACTCTTACTACTGTGTCCAGTCTTACAATGAGAACTTGTTCTTTTGGATTCAGAATGAATTTCGTGATTCCAAAGGTAGCACTATAAAACATAAAATGATCTGGGTCCGAGCGGCAGAACTCAAAGAGAAGTTGCCACTCGTGTTTGTAATTCATACTCTTGGCCATCAGCGCGTGGGGGTCCACGCTGTCGGAAATTCGCTTGCTGATGAAGCAGCGAAGTCAGCAGTATCAAAATACTTAGTTGCAGCAGTCACGAGGTCCAAAAGTAAGATAGATGATGACATCTTGGTAGCGGTTGCTGCTACTGAGAAGGGAAGTAAATATCCTGTGGGGTTCCCTTCTAAATACACATACCACTTAAGTCCCGATAAGGTTCCTTATGTGAAAATTCCTGAAGTTGGCAAACGTTTAATTCCCAACTCGGATCGCAGGGCTTCTTTGATTACAGCGGCTCATGAAGGTGTGGCGCCTGCGCATGCGGGCGTCTCGGCCACTGTAACTCAGCTACAACAGAGGTTCTGGTGGCGGGGACTGTACAAACAGACGCGTGATTATGTCCTTCAATGTGACATTTGCCAGCAGATTAAACCTTCAACTGCTGCGCGTCCGCCTCAGACACAGTTGTACATTTCTAATAAACCACTGGGGTGCGTTTATTTAGATCACTGCGGTCCTTTTTCTTCTGATACTGCATATAAGTATATCTTAGTTGCAGTTGATTCATGCACACGCTTTGTGTGGGTTTGGCCCCATCGGAGCACTGATTCACGGACTGTCATTAAGGATTTGCGAGTCTTTGTAGGGATTTTTGCCTGTGGTACCTTCCATTCGGACCAGGGTCCGGCTTTCGCCTCTAAGGCGTATAAGGATGCTATGGTTTCGTTGGGGGTCCAAGTCAAGTTTTCGTCTCCGTACAGACCTGAGGGAAATAGTGTAGTTGAACGAATGAACCGTGACTTAAAGCAATCTTTGACAGCTCGAGTTATAGGCACTGGCAGAAACTGGCTGGCCCACCTCAATGGCGTGCAGCGTGCGCTTAATAATCTCCCTAGAAGGTCTCTGGGTGGGCGGACCCCATACGAAATGCTCTTTGGTATCAAGATGTACGTCCCTGACCTCGACGGTCTAGACTGCAAGGCCCAGGCCACGGCCTTTGACGTAGATGAACATTGCAATGTTTTACAGGATCTACAAAAGACCAGAGACAGTCTAGCAAAGGAATATTTGCCCTCCACATCGGATGATGCGTTGCAGATCCCGGTAATTGGCTGGCTACCCCAAGTTGGAGAACTGGTTCGAGAGAAGATCGATAACAAGAAAGAGTTTGGTCCCTCATATCGTGCACCGGTTCGAGTTCTTGGAGTGAAGGGCACGAGAACAGTCATATTACCACCACTTCCAGGTCGTAAGGAAAACAGATTTATCTCTATTGACAATATCAAGACACAGAGGGTGGCCGATTCTTCATAGCATGACACCGGCTATTTCCTGTCCTTCCATGGTGAGGCATTCTGTGCTGGCTATTACTTCTGGTGCAGAACAGGAGGGGTCCCTCAAGATGCCTGCCATATCCAGTCCTTTATTAAATACTATTCCTGTTACTAACATTGATGAACTGAACTACACCTATCCTGCTGACTTATTTATGCCAGATTTGCAGACTCGTTTGGCCGACCAGTCAAGATTGTCTTTTGACTCTGTTTCGGAACTTTCAAAGAAAACCCTCAACTATTGCAAAATATGTCACCTTATTTAAAAAAACATTTTTTAATTCCCCTTGGACATACATTTGTTTGATTCTATTTTCATTTTACCTTTTTATGTCAATTGGTTTTGTGTTTTATTTTTTCCGCCTGATCGATGGTCACTATGTTAAAGAAAGAACAGGAATTCGGTACCTTAATGGAACATTGGCCCCTCTTTCCTCTTCACATTCAGCACACAGACTGAAATGAGACTTGAATACAGTCAACATTACTGCTTGGCCTGTCCTTGATGGGATTGTGTGGGATGCGGTTAGATTTCAGATACATGGGCCCACTGAAGTGATTAATGTTCCGAATGTGCTTAGAGTAAACATGGGGGATGTGATTAAACAAAATATACGTTCTGATGATTGGGATATTCAGGCCGTGGAAGCATTATTCTCTGATTTGAAATACTATGCTGCCTTTGATGCTGAGGATTTATATTTAGATTCTATTAATTATGGTGATTTGTTTTGTTTTCAAAATTATGGTAATCATTTTTTACATAAGACAAATTCCAGGAGGGTTGCTGTAAATTACACACAGTGGGAACATTGCCCTGCTCCATTGGGAGGCAGCTCCAATACATTTCTGAAAAAATACACTTATTTTACAGATTTTAATCAATCAAATCCTGAGTCATTTTATTTCAAAATGACACAAAAGTCCATGTCCAAAGTTAGACTTACCGATACAAAATTGCTGTATTCGAAGTCCTTTCTAGACAGATTAGCTGTAGATGGCTACGAGATTTGGAAAGGAACAATTGACCTTAAATCGGTTTGGGGTACCAAAGATTGGCAGGTACAAGGCACTGAGGCTTTGCACCGTGCATGTCTCATCCCAAATCACATGTTGTTTCTAAATTCGTCTATTTCCCAAACAACATGCTTTGGATTGGCTACTTCTAAAAAATTAAATACACCAATTATCCCCGAATTGGAAGAATATTCAGGGTGGGGTAAATATACTGAATTGTCCATTCATGAGTTGCAAGCTCTATTGCACAATTCGTCCTTTAATATATCCAGTTTGGATTCGAAGGGTTGGCTGATGTGGCATAGGAGTGCTGATTCTTGCCAACGTCGTTTTCTGGGTTTGGCTGAAGGGTTCACACAAGTCAGACCTGATCCCCGTTTTGAAACTGATTATACTGTCACCACTTATTCTGTGGGGAAACTGTGTCAGAATTGGTTACAACATTCCACTTTAGCTGCAGTTAAACTACATCTGTCTCAGTTAACTGAAAACGTGGATTTGAATGATTTTATAAAAGGCCCAGCTAAGGGTAGGTCTAAACGGTGGATTTATGTAGTTTACAATGAAATTTGGAAATTTTCGCAAATTGAGGCTGCTAAACGCCTAAGGGCAATTGACCAAGCAAATTTGGAGAAAGTGCTTGCAGTTGTCGATAACAGTATTAACATGCTTTCTTCCCGAATTTACACATTGAACAATATTGTCTCTTCTGTAGTTGACATTGTGAATGATGAAGTGTCGGTATTGTACCATGGACAAAATCAATTGCGTTCTGTGATGCAGTTTGCATGGACACTACAGACTCTGAAAGCTGGTTGCGTTCCTTGGAGTTACATGAACGTGTCATCACTATTTGCCCCGTTTAATTTGACTGACAAGCAGCGCATGCTTTCCATGCGAGATGCATAATTATCTATGTTGCACATTGAAAAGTTAGAATCTTTGCCCTTCTCTGTAGCTGAGGCAGCTGCTGCTACATGGCTTATCCATGGTGTTATTACTTTACCATTTGCTTTATATAAATTTACTAATTGTATGAGATATATTGCAATAGGGCGATATGAACCACTAGGCAGTGCTTTCCTACATGAGGCATGGTCTTTACCATACATGTACAGATGCCTGAAGGATGGAAGGGAAGTGAATCTGAATGGTGAAGAATGCACACAGTCGCCTGACCATTCACTGATATGCAGACACATCCAGTTGCATGGTTCTTGTAATCAGGACCGGCCTAATTTGGCCTGTGTTTTAAAAGACACACCAGTTCCTGCAATTGTTCCCACATTCACATTATTGACAAACGGTAGTTATTTGCTTTTGAATAACGAGGAGTGTTGTGGGTTAATGGTCGGTATCGCCTATGTGGTTACTGTATCAGAACGTGTGGTGTGTTGCAAGAACGTGTTATATCCACCCACGCATGGGAATTCAGATGTTTCCATCTGGCCGCGCATCCCAACCTTGAAAGCGGAGTTCAATGGTATGAGCCGAATAAGGGCTCTTTTGTCTCAAAAAGAAGTGGCCCTGAGCTCGGCCTGTGAAACTTATGTCCTTCACATAGCTAACACACGCACAGAGGTGCAGGCACTTTTAAATACTGACTTGCCGTTTCATTTCTGCGAATTAGTTCATCAGATCTTTAATGCCTCCTTCACGTCTGGCTTAGCTCATTTTTTTAAGTTGGTTAGCAGTGGTCTCGTGACTACATTTGAAAAGATTTTTGGTGTTATCCCTGCTTTCTTCCATTCAATATTTTCGAGCTTGTTTGGCGGATTTCCTGTTTTGCTGGCTTTGGCTGCAGGCGTTTTGATATTATTCTGCTTCCTAAAACATGGATGCCCATCCTGCGCAAGGAGCCGCTCAGCCCCTTCTGACACTGTTTTGCAACCGGATGCTTGATTACTATGGCACCCTGCCGCTTGCGACCTTAAGCACGGCATATGGATTATCGTTTCGATTTTCCTATTTCACATGTGTCCAGCCTGTGTTTCATTGCCTGAGCTGCGATTTTAACTGGGCCATTGATTTGTGTCTCTGCTTGCTGTTATCTCCTGAAGTCGATTTTAATCACCTGATGTGCCCCGTAGTTGCTCACAAGTTGGTTTGTTCTGGCGAAAGGATTATGGCCTTGGCAGCGATGCATGGACTAATGGGTCCGTGGGACATCCCCGCAGCGGCGCATGAGTTTCTGGCACATAGCGTTCTTGAGAACCCACCGAGTTGTCCTCTGATGTTGCTAGAGAGTCCGGTGTTGGAGGAGCACGTATGTTCTTTCCCATTGCTTAATTGGATGGCTGAACTGTTTTCGGATGATGACAGTGATTTTATGTTGGAAGCTGTGGCTACCTATTTTGCATATTCTATCCACCCATGAGTGGTTTTGGAGACTTTCACTATACTGGCACGTGAGTTTTTAGTAATTCTGAATGGTGCCATTTTTCTTACGAACAATCTACTTCATATGTTCTAGGCCTGTGATTTTATATTAGGCCTCAAGTTTGATAATTTTTACATTTTTGTTTGGCCACTATAGGCATTCATACATATTTTTGTATTGTTACTTTTTATATACATATACATACATTTAGCTTGGCTCAATATTATTGAACTCTGCTTTCATGTTATGCCTTTATTATATTATTGGCTTGTTTCTTGACCGCCCTCGGATCATTGGGGGGGGGGGGGGGGTGTCATATAGTTAATGCTTTTCTATATATTGTGTTAAGTTAGCATGAGTTTATTAAATGTTTAAACGACATATATTTTCCTTCGGCTTCAGTTTGCACACGGCACATTATTATTATTGTAGCTTTCAACCTAGACGAAAGATGTGATTTATTGAGAATAATATGTTATTGCTCTGATATCAGTCGTGCCTGGTACACTTGGTACACTGTCTGCACACTGAGAGCTAAAGCCTCTAAGAATAACCTAACACAAGGTTGCTGGGAGGCCTGATCCTCGCACCACATTAGACATAACACAAATAATGTTGCTGCCAACATTGGGCTCTACGCGGGCTTAAGATAGAGTTACTGAGAATGCAAAAAACACACTTGATGGTGCTTCGCATGCAGAGAGTTGGTAGCTGATGATATGATCTTCTTCTGCTGATATTTAGAGGTATGGGCCCGCCCTGCTAAAACCCAAATGAGACCTTCTTAGATATAATATAGTATGCTAAATAGGGTGCGCGAAATATAGGTGATACAGATTTCTATAGATTTTTGCATTATAATATGCTATCACTGTTCGCTTACTATGGATTAGTGACTATGCTGATAACTCTGATTTTTATAATATGTATGTTGGTATTATATAAGATACTGCGTTTGAGAACCTTGCATTGAAAAATAAATATTTCAAACTTGCACGTGTGTTCTTTTACTCCCCGTTGTGGTTTGAAATGATTATAGAGCGAAAGAGTGTTCATGTGTTCCACGATACCTGAGGTACCCTAAGTTCATGTTCTGGTTTGTCTAAGTCATTGGGAGTTTGTTATGACCAATGCGACACTGTAGCTAGCTCGGTAAGGGGATTTCTGATACTAAGGTGAGTTTTGGGTGATCCTAATTCACCCAGGTTCTAGATCTCTGTGCACAGTTCTGTGGGAGAACGGAAACCCTGCTACAACATAGTGTGGTTTAATTAGGCTGATTGGGACAAATCTTTTCTCCTTTTTTCTGGCAAGAGGTGGTATAAGTACAGTTCTTGTTCATTCAACTGCTACGATCTCTGCAGGCTTTCTGTATGATGGCCTAAATTCTATCTTTCCTGCTTTTTTCTCTCTGACTAGATCCCTGGCTTTTGGGATCCAGACAGGTCTTTCCGTGACTGATTTGACTTCTCCAGTGGCGGTCTGCTTCCTATGGACATTATTTTGTTGTGTCCTGGATTCATTTAGATCTGGTAAAACAGCAAAATTATCATGGATGTCAAAAGGCTTTTCATCCGCCACTGCGCCTTCACAATCAAGATCAGGTACACACATTCTTGTCCCAAATAGGACCTCATATGGAGTGAACCCCCCTAGAGAACATCTTGGCATGGTATTCAATGCTCGCTGTACTCCATACAGATGTTTTACCCAACTCTCACCTGTGCCTAATACTCTAGCTGTTAAAGATTGATTTAAGTCTCGGTTTTTCCTCTTCACAACCACATTTCCCTCTGGATGGTATGGAGAAGAGTACAGCAATGCTACACCCAATCCTCACATGGCCTCCTTGTAAGCCTGAGAGCTAAATGCATGGCCCTGTTCAGAATGTAATGTGGAAATTGCGTATGTCCCTATAAAGACTCGCAAATCTTTTATAACAGTTTGAGCATCAGCCAAGCATCAGGGCCACACCCATAGGAATCTTGAGCAGGAATCCACTGCAACCATGATATACCTGTAAGCCCCATCTCTTAGTAAGGGTTCGCAGTGGTCCAAGTAAAACACATGCTAGTTGTTTATCAGATATCAATAATGGTGTCTGTGCTGGACGTGTTACGGTGGAACCTTTCATCTGCAGATGTTGCATTTCAAGACATAGGGTCCATTAGGATGCTAGCGTGGATTGGGACCGCCCGCCATTAGGGCGGGGGTCCTGTGGGTGGCATTAGGATGCGGTCGCCACAGTGGCGGCCGCATGGTGCATTCATAACATTGTGGCGGGTGGTGCACTCTGCACCGCCCGCCACAATGCAATGGATGCTTGCATGCATTTGCGTACGCAATGCGGCAGGCACTGCGCGGTGCCTACCGCATTGCATATGCAAATCCGGGGGGTACCACAGGTACCCCCGTGTGCACCCCCCACCCCATCTTCACTTTGGAGGCCCGCAGGGGGCCCCCGAAGTGAAGACCGCATGCCTTTCCGTGGCGGCATCTGTTTCCCCCCATCGTAATAGGGCTGGCGGTGTCAGTTAGACACCGCCACCATATTATTCCTTTTCCGCCCCAGCCACAAGGCGACTGGGGCGGAAAAGCAGCGGACGGTCTTTCCGTCCGCCGGGGTCCCCCCTGCCATACTAATATGGCGGGGGGGTATTTGGGAAACGGTGTCGGGCGGATTGCCTCCGCCACGCCGGCGGTGGCTACCGCCAGCCTGGCGGAGGCAATCCGCCCGACATCGTAATGGACCCCATAGTCTTTAGTCTGCTTTGGTATGTTACTGGTATCTAATTTGTAGGAGTACTTGAGTGGAAACCAATTTGGTACTGCTTTGCTGTTTTTGCATGAAGCAATAACAGTCACCATGATCTCACCATCTTTTCTCATTTTAGAACGAGTGATTGCAGCTATGTAAGCTGTGCATACAGCCCCTATGCGGCTTCATCAGCCAATGAATTCCCTTCAACGTGAACGCCATCACGCTGATGACTCAGTGTATGTATCACATGAGCTCTCGGTAGTTCGGTTTTCAACTCCACTACCTGTTCCCATGTTATGCTTAATTGTGCCACCTTTTGCATCTTTGAACCCGTTTTGAACCTAGTGGTGCAAATATTCATTATATGACTGTACACGGTAAAATTAATCACACACAATTAGTGTAGGGAATTCTCGATCCGTATTTACCAATGCCAGTATCAAGGCTTTTAACTCTGCTAGCTGTGCCGTGCAGTCGCCTAGAGATTGCGTTTTTGTGCAACTTGGGAGGAACTTTCCATCCTGCATTTGACCGTTAAGGATTGTGCAAGCTGCGCTTTATTGTTGCATACTTCGTATGACTGGTTGAGCAGATCAGTGGAAATTATATATTCATACTGATCTAGAGGCATTATTTCGTTTGATAGAGGATATTCTTGTTCGTATTGCAGAAATGCTTGTGTCATTAAATTTGGGGCGTACCTGTATTCTACATCTGTTGCAGTGAGAGAGTTAGCCCATTGTATCCATCTCAGATGTAAGGCTTTAGCGTTAGGAACGTTTGCTTTTGTCGCACCTCTAGGGCTGGAACTGGAGTCAATACTATTATTCGCTTTTCCTGAGCCAGTGCTCTTTCTCTCACTACAGCAGTCTGTACTACTGTTATAACCTTTTCTGTAGATGCAAAGCGCATCTCAGCATGTGTGTACATATGCGATTTGTATGAAGTTGGTACTGTTTCACCTTCATTATATGTCAGATAGGTGTACCCAGATTGATCCGCAACTATACGGATCACCAGATTGTGTACGTTAACGCGCGTCTGTAAGTGTTTGGAAGCTATCATGTCAGCTTGTAAGGAACAAAGTGTATTGTCTAACTGAAAAATCTGGTTATATCAAATGGTAGAAAGGTTTTACTCTTTCTGCGTAATCTAAAATGTATATTTTACCAACATTTTGAAATTCTAGGATTGATTGTAAATTGTATTTTTTTATTTTATTTAATCGTAGGTGGCACAGTCATTACATCTGTGTACATATCAAGCAATGTATATTCGGTCTATACGGTATACATTGCTTGTCTTTCCTTTTATACTAAAGTATTGTTCGTATCTTGCTGCATGCGTTTATATCATTACATACATTAGTATCAATTACATTAATCTATTTCCATTTCTTAGATCACTGTTGGTAATTCGCATATACCCCCTCTGTAGGTGTTCCAGCCTCCCCATAATCTTATCCACTTTTTAGGACAACCCCTGCGCACATATACGGTCTTTTCCGCCACCAAGGCTGTGTCCATATCTTTGCACCACTACGTGAGTGTGGGGGCAATGGCTACACCCCAATGTTTAGCAATGTTTCTTTTGGCCAACATCATTCCCAGTTTCGCCCAGGTCTGTGTTGTGGAGTTATGGTCCGTCGCTTCCCAGATATTAAGCAGGCAACATTTGGGCTCTGGAGGGACTGAGTTCCCACTCCCGATTGTGATGAAGGTCATGACTGATTTCTAATATGACCTTATTACAGGGCAGGCCCATAGTGTATGGAAGAATGTACCGACCTCCCCGCATTGTCGCAGGCAGAGCTGGGTGTCAGCTTTCCCTATCCTATAAAGAGTAGTTCTGGTGTAGTAAATTCTATGAAAAATCTTGAGCTGCAGAAGGCATAATTTGGATGCAATTGCTACTTCACTGGGGGATGCTAGTGCCTCTTGCCAATCAGTGTCATCCAGCTCTTCCAAGTCCTCCCGCCACTTGTCTTGGAGCTTTTGCATGGGGTCAGGCATGTTATTAATAATCTTCTAATAGGTCATGGAGAGTGCTCTTGTGTCAATATGATCCATCAATTATCTGTCCTCTAACGGTGAGGCCTCGGATGGAGTGGTGTTAGGGGGAATTGCCGCCTCTAGAGCATGCTTGATTTGGTGGTAGCGGAATTGCTCTGTTGGTGCCATCTAGTACTGGTCCTGGAGCTGTGCAAAGGGAATCATCTTTCCCCGCACCCAGAGATTCCCCACCCTGGTTATTCTTATATTGTCTCAAAGAATGAACTCTTTACTCTTACCCAACTTCCCAGCTTATCCGTGACCCAGAGGGACGTTACTTGTGTGATCTTGTTATGCCATCCTAACTTTTTGCGCACAATGTTCCATACCTGGAGTGTGTGGTTCGATGGGCCCATGAGGGTCCGGGTCTTGTTATAAAGTGCTCGATTAGTCCCACCTCTCCCAACTCTAATTTATCAAGGCTGTAGGCCTGGTCTGCGTGGGGGACATGCAGCCAGTGGTTAATCACTATCAATTGGAACGCCCAGTAGTATGTTTGTATGTTCTGGAGTGTGATGCCCCAATCATACCAGGTTCGGTACAGTTTCGTCATAGCTATGCGAGCTGGTTTAATATTCCAAAGGAGTTTCGTGACTTCTGCCTCTATGGCTCTGAAATAGGACTGGGGGACCAAGAAAGGTGTATTATGAAGGGCAAAGAAGGACCTAGGAAGCGCCATCATTTTGAAAAGTGCTGCTTTCCCCAGGAGCGTTAGTGGCAACGATTGCCAGTGTTTAGTGTCTCTTTGCAGCCGTTTCAGGGGAGCTTGGAAATTCATAGTTATGAAGACCCCTGGGTCATGGGTGACGTGAATTCCTAAATACTTGAAAGTACCCTTAGCGATTGTTACGTCACAGCCAGCCGGGAGTATTGGTGGAGGTCCTTCCAGACATATAGCACTGATTTTGTCCAATTAATCGTGTATCCTGAATACTGTCCATAGGAGCCACATGCATCTAATATGCAAGACAGGGAACATCTGGGAGAGGCCATTTAGAGAAGAACATAGTCTGCATATAAGGATATTTGATCCTCACATCCCTCAGTCCAGCGGATCCCGTGAATGACAGGGTCTTGTCGCACATAGGCCGCCAGAGGCTCTAGCACAGGGGTCTCCAAACCGGTCCTGGAGGGCCGGATCCATTCCAGATTTTTGGGATATCCCCATTGAGATACATGTAGTAATTTTAAAAATCTGGCATGGATACGGCCCTCCAGGACCGGTTTGGAGACCCCTGCTCTAGCACAAGGGCAAAGAGAAGGGGTGACAGTGGGCAGCCCTGTCTCGTGCCTCAGTGCAGTGGGAACTCTCTGGATATATGCCCATTGGCCACTACATAGGCCAGCAGAGTGGTGTATAACAGCCTAACCCAAGAATTGAATTTTGGTCTACACATCAACTTTGTGAGGACAACAAAAAAGAAAGGGCCACTCGATCGTATCAAAGGCCATTTGTACATCCAGGTACAGCACAATGGCTTCTTCTTGTATGGTATGCTTTCAGCCCAACACGTTATGGAGGCGTCTCAAATTTAGGGCCGTATTCCTCCCAGGCATGAACCCTGATGGATCTGGATGTATTAACGTAGCTAGGTGCGGCATGAGTCTATTGGCGGGGGTCTTGGCCAATATCTTGGCCTCAGCGTTAATCAGAGATATGGGCCTGTAGGAGGCACACTCCTGAGCGGGCTTGCCGGGTTTGTGCATGGCCACTATTGTTGCCGCTCTTTGGTCTCGCGGAAGTTCCTCCCTGTCCAAACTGGCCTCATATATAGCTCCGAGGTAGAGCGTGAGTGTTGTTGCATTTCATTTGTACCACTCTATGGGAATACCGTTTGGGCCCAGGGCCTTTCCTGCCTGAAGTTTACCGATTGCTATTGCTATTTCTTCCATGGAGAGCACTGCCTCCAATAGTTTAGACTCCTTCTCTGTGAGCTTCAAAAGTTTGATATCACGGAGGAACTTCTCCACATCCACTTGTGTTATTTTAAACGCAGAAGTGTAAACCTGTTTGTAGTGATGTGCTAGGAGGTCTACTATGTCTTGGGGGTTCCGGGTAGTTTCTCCCATGGGGAGCTGAAGTTCTGCGACCCACCTATCCGCCTTTTCTCGCTTGCCAAGCCGGCCAAAAGCTTGCCGGCTTATCACGCCTTCATATATAGTGTTTTGAGTAGCTGAGAGTCGCGTCTTCGCTTCCTCCCATAGGTGGTCTTTATACTCCTGCTTTTTAAGGAGTAGTAGATGGGTGTTTGCGTCGGAGTGGTCCTGTCCCTGGGTCCTCTCCAGGTCGCCTACATCTAGTTGGAGTGTCACCACTGTCTGAGCCTTTTCTCTTTTGTGGTGTGTTATGAGTGAGATCGCCTGTCCACAGAACACTGTTTTGTATGCCTCCCACTGGAGAAGTGGGGAGGAGACTGAGGGTGCATTCTCACTAAAGTAGTGTTTGGTTGTGTCGGTCAGTCCTTTCCAGATTTTGGGGGCCTTGAAGTATCCCAGGTATATAGGTCCTATGCGACGTTGTGCTGTGGCGTGCAATGTGTATAAAGCGCTGACCGAGGAGTGATCAGGGATGCCTCTCGGGAAATGTGTAATGTCTAGGAAGTTTCCTATTTCTCCTGCCGGCGCCAGTATGTGATCTATTGATTCTACATTTTTTTATAATTTTGGAGGATGGAGCAGCGCACAGTTTTCTTAAAAATTGGTTGCCAGGCTTTTCACTTCACTTGAAAGCTCATATCCTAGAAACAAGACACTAAGGTGGGCATTTTTTTTAATTGTTTAAGTTGAATTTGTAGCCTTCAGATGCAAACCCCAAAATTATGGTATTCACTCTGTTCAAGTGCTCCTCTAGGTCATCGTCCAGTAGATAAATATCATCCACATAGGACAATGCCTCTTCATCCAAATTTTGAAGTAACTCAGTTACTCTGGCCGAAAACAACCCCAGGCTGTTCTTATACCCTTGGGGGAAGTCTTCAAAATTGACGATGGGACCCCAGAGCTGAGAATGCAGTTAGGTACCTGCTTTCAGGCGCTATATTTTGGCAGAAAAATCCATTTGAGATAACAAGTGTTGTTTTATATTTTTTTCGTACAATATTATTCATTAATGCGCCACTGTGTGCATTTGGACTACAAATGACTTAGTGCAAGTGTTTAAATGTGTGTAATTTGAAAATAAACAATATGAATTGTAAGCTTTCATGACCGAAAACAAAGGAATATTCATCAACGAGGTGCAATTCTCGATCACCCCTTGGTATTCAAGTTGATCTAAGATCTCCCTGACCTGTTTTTTTGCCTCTTGCTTTACTGGATACTGCCTTTTTGCAGTTGGAGTATGTTTTAAAGGAATTATGTGGTGGGTTGAATCCTCATCCCATCCAGCATGGTTTTTATATAATGTAGGGGCTTGGGCTACTGCCCACTCCGGGCAATATGTGTGTTTCAGGTGGCTGGGACTATGGTCGGAAAATGGCAGTAAAATTACAGTTTCCCTTTTTGGGAAATCCATGACGATTGCTGGTGGCCAATCTTGTTCAGCTAACAAAATGTCATAGCCCAACAACAGGTTCTCCCAAAAGAGACCTCTAACTGTCCTACATTTGTCCCCCTCCATTTGAAGTGTTATTTCATATATCTTATGCGGACACTTACCCTACTATCAGGTGTTTCCACTGTCATGTAATGATTCAAGTCCACTGTCACCAGAAATTCCATCAGGTTCTGGTGAGCTATTGTTACTTCTGCTGCACTGTGTAGCATCGTCAGAGCCTAGTCCCCATTCAGTAGCTGAGAATTCTGGGCATGTCTGATCTTTAGACCTGCAACTTTCTCGTTTTTGAACTGTGGCTTTTGCTTTGTTTTTTTTTCTTTTTTAGAAGTGTAATCTTGAGCGTGCTTCTTGTCTCTGGAACTTGTACGCTCTTCTTGTCTGTCTGACCCTCCATCCCTCCCTGAGTTTTTCGATGAACCCTGAAAGGAACGAGAGAAACACGTATTAGTATCCTGATACCCGTTAGGTTTCCTAATATTCGCCCTATTCCTAAGGTTATACCTCTTTTCCGAGGGCTCCTGTGGAGGAGATCTACCTCTGGATTGAGATCTGTTTCCTTTAAAGTTTTGTTGTTTGTTATTGTCCCACTTCTTCTTAGTTGAAGCAGGTATCTGCTTGGAAGTGTCCTTTTCAGGACTGCCCATCCGTTGTGGTTTTAAAACTTTCCCACCCAAACTGTCTCTGGCTAATTCTGCATATGTAGTTTCAATTATATTTGGTAGTTTGTGTTCCTGTTCTAAACGACTGAACTAGGCGTTGGCGGATAGCCACTAAAGCTGCTTCCCCTTTAATATTAACCAATATTATGGTGGATACCTGGGCAAAGTTATCTAGTAACTTCATCCCTAAGTTCAGAGCAGGCTCTGCTCCGTACTCATTTTGTATTTGTCTCAATACTTCTGGTATTACTGCTAATGACGGGATACCATGAGTACTGGTATAAATGGCATTAAAGACTGTACCCCAAGTGGTACAATCCTCTATTTGTGGTGTTATTACCATGGGCAAGCAGATTGTTAGCATTCTGTGTTTTTCATACGGGTAGTATTTGGGAATACTGCCTCTAGCTGAGTTATTCTCTGAGCTACCCAGAATGGCATTTGTTCTCGTTTTGTGGGCATTTTACAAATCACCGTGTGTGATGTTTGTGGTGTGATTTTAGTTGCTGTACTCTGAGTTTGAGTTCCATTTATTGCAACCATTTCTGGTTGGACTGTAAATGTACTCCTGACAAATTGAGTCAAGTTTCTGTAGATTTTTATCAATTCTTGTGTTGTGTGAGTAAGTCTCCTGGTGGCATTGTTTCAATGTCAGGATGTGGTGTGTAGGCCTCTAATATCAGCCATGTTGCCCCTTCTCTTCCGAGCGGGCCGAGTCTCACTCTTTTTCTTATGTGGGGTAGGGCACCTTTAAACCAGTATAAGTGTTCCTGATACGTGAGCTGAACCACAATGTCCTCAAATGGACAATATTCTGCTGATGCATCTCCTTCTGTGTAGGAGTGAAATGTTTTTGTTCTTGCATTTGCTGCTGGGAATGTAACCCACAAATAAAAGATCTCTGTTCTGTATGATTTGTGCGCCTCAATCACGAATACTACTACACCACCCCTAGGTGTAAAACTATGCTCTAGCAGTTTTAGGGTGACTCTATTTCTAAACTTTTCAGAAATCTGTATTGCATCTGCATCTTTTTCTCTGGCTGAGAGGTGTAGATTTTGTACTACGTTTTCTCTTTCCTCAGTCATTTTTTTAGTAAAGAAGAGCTTTCCAAGGGAACTAAGATAAGGTGTTATGCACAATTTAGGAATAATGTGTCCTTCAAGGTTTATTAATCCAACAGCCAATAAATAGGATTTTTTCACCTACTCAGCTGTGGCGGAGTTTGTGCCCACCCATTCTAGATGTCTCTGGTTTGGTGAGTAGGGGTATCTGAGAATAGCAGGACTGAACAACTCAGATTTTACTGATAAATAAGTACCCAACCAACGTTGGCAGCGCCATTTCGTGTAGTTCCTATACAACCTTTACAGTATCTGCACGTTTCGATAACATAAACTGTGGGATTGGCAGCAGACTGATTCTGTGCATCCCCACCGGGTATGTTAGCCTGTCTGTATCAGCTAGTCACAGTGCCACTATTATTTCCTCTTTCCAAGGAGAGAATAGATTCTGGCAACCTCAGAACATGACAACCCTGATCCCTCAGAATTGTGGAAACAATATACTACCTTTCGCTCAGTCACTCATGCATACTTAGTTTGTCTCAGAAAGATACAAAGAATAAACAGGCTGGGCGTTTTCAATAAGAATTTATTGAACAGTTATTATTCTAGTGTTGAATAGATGAGCTGCAACAACCATTAAACAGTAACAGTGGTATATGATTAGAAGTACTATGAAAGTAAAGGATGGTAAATTGCCATCTTGCAGTAATCATGAATATATACATGATTAAAATACATGATAAAAGGTGCATACTCCTACGATGCCTCCCTAACTAGATGTACCTAACTGTACCTAGCATCTGTGTAGGTGTTATGCCATGACCTCCCCGTACAGCGCAGACGCCTGATTGGGGTATCGACGGACAGAGCGGTGCTCCCGATTCCTGAGCTGTGGCCAGGCGAGGAGCGGTGCCGGTCTCTCAAACTCTAGCTTCTACTTAACAGGAGCGTTTGAGAAGGCCTTATCAGGTGATATCCTATATTTGTTTAACTTTTGTTTTATACACATTCATGTTGTCTAAGCAGTAGCAAAATATAAATTTGGTCCTGAGGAAGCAGGAGATACACATTGTATCTACAACTGCAGAAACATGTCGACCTCCACTAACAGGCAGTAGATATTTGTTTAAACTACTGTTTATTTTGCTGTTCACGTTTTTTAACCATGGAAGTGGTTTGCTCTCTATTAAAATTTCTCTTTGAAACCACTATCCATTTTTAATCACTCACTTCACTAGTCATTCTTTGTGCACTGCTTTTTCGGTTACATCTATCGGTGTGTACTGAGTATGCGCTGTGGACACACCGCTTTACTGAGACTGGCCCAAATGATGATCAATAGGGCGGCCCAGTTAGAGTAACTGATGGGATTCTATATCACAGAGTGATGGGTCCTAGCGCATCAGGTAATGACCAAGACACATTGTTTGAACACAGAGTTTTTGAGTTTTCCCAGACCCACAGTTGTTATTTTTGTATACAGTGTTATGCCAAGAAGCCCACTAGGAACCCCATTACCCAAGAATGAGAGGATATGGGACCCCGTCCTGGTCTCGAGTTGGACACGCAGCGAGGGATGTTAGACCACTGCGAGCGGAGCGTCTCCATGCAGGAACTTCAGCGTCTCTGGTCAGTTTGTCAGCTGGGAAGTCTCGGATTCCTCTGTCTTTCTAAGCAAGATGTGATGTATATATACCCATAGGTCTCCCCAGGGGTCCAACCTTGCAGTGTTACTGTGTCAGCCTAAAAGGATGACGTTGGGCCTGAACTTTATACAGAGATATTATACAGGAGAGGTTAGTCTGGCTGTTAGTCCTGCTGTGCTTCCAAGAAGCCTCATGCATATTATATGAGATTCAAACTAGGGAAAATCCTGTGTTCTGAATGCAGTGTCGTATCTAGGTAAAAGATCAGTCCCTAAGAACAGTTATGTATGTAATGTAGGGAAGAATATAGGTGAAAGGTTGCAATGTTACCTGCGCCTATATAGGGTACCTACATGGAGTATAATAGTGTAGAGAAGAATGGAATAGAGTGGCGTCGAGTGGAGGAGTGTAGAGTGAGGGGGCATAGAGTGGAGGGGAATAGAGTGGAGGGGCTTTGGAGGGGAAACATTTTAGAGCAGTGGGGTAGCATAGACTGGCAAACAGTTGAGAGGCAGATAGTGGAGTGGTGGAGCAGAGTGGAGTAGTGTGTCATAGAGTAGAGTGGATTGGAGTAGAATGGACTGAAGTGACATGGAGTGGCATAGAAGAAGAGCTCAGAGAGGAGAAGAGTGCTGTGCAGTGGTGCAGAGTAGAGGAGCGTATGGTGGCATAGAGTGTCATAGAGTGGAGTGGCACGGAGTGGAGTATGCATGGCGAGGTAGTGCACTGCCATTACAGACAACACATTGTCAATTGAAATTACCATTACATTTGCACAGACATACAGTTTTACTGATGAAACTATACAGGGCAAAAAAGATAATGTGTGGAATTGGCAACACCTACTGTATTTATTTGTTTTGATCGTTGGCAACACCTAGTGTATTTATTTGTTTTGATGGTATTCAATTATTTGTTTCCAGCACACTTCAGAATTACAGAAATATTTGCTTCAGTTGTGCTTTTCTAGTTCTGATATTTTATGAAATATTTGCACAGTTCATCTACAGACATTTAAATGTTGTTGTGTGCTAGAAAAAAGACTTCCCTTTCACGCCCTCAAATTGTCAGATAAATCCTCTCACTTAGAAATCGGCTTGCAATAAAAATGTTAAGTTAAAAATGGCGAGGTAGTGCACTGCCATTACAGACAACACATTGTCAATTGAAATTACCATTACATTTGCACAGACATACAGTTTTACTGATGAAACTATACAGGGCAAAAAAGATAATGTGTGGAATTGGCAACACCTACTGTATTTATTTGTTTTGATCGTTGGCAACACCTAGTGTATTTATTTGTTTTGATGGTATTCAATTATTTGTTTCCAGCACACTTCAGAATTACAGAAATATTTGCTTCAGTTGTGCTTTTCTAGTTCTGATATTTTATGAAATATTTGCACAGTTCATCTACAGACATTTAAATGTTGTTGTGTGCTAGAAAAAAGACTTCCCTTTCACGCCCTCAAATTGTCAGATAAATCCTCTCACTTAGAAATCGGCTTGCAATAAAAATGTTAAGTTAAAAAATAGATCCCTCTGTTAGGTTTGAATAATCTTGTCCTCATTATACACCTGTTCTATGCTATGTTAGGTTAGCAGGGTGCGGATAAAGTAGGTATCATTCATATTCATAGTACGCAACCCATTGAGTTATCCCTGCAATGTGTAAGCTTCAGTCAGCACGTTTGACTCTATTTTGTATTTCATAATCCGCCTTCGGCTGTGTCTGAACTAGGCCTCATTATTCGTATTGCTTGCCTCAGCAGGACACTGAATTCAGCTATTATTTCCTTCGCTGCTCAAGGTTGGATTCTGACTTACTAATGAATGAGCCATTCTGCCCTCGCATTTCTATCCTTGTGTGTAACTTTGCTCCCATGTTAGGATCGCCGAGCCTCAGTACGGCAACCTTGAGACACTGATAGTATGTACCCATCTGGCAGGTGTTAGCCCATCCTTTTGTGCCTGCATGGTTCATGTTCAACCTGAGCCGGAAACTTTCCACAGTGGGCATGGTTGGGGGGTTCTTGGAGGAATGGTTATGCGTTGCAGACTGTAGGGGGGCCAGTCCCTCCGCAGGCATCTTAGGGTGCAGGTCAGATGACTCGTCTGCAGAGTATTACTAATAAATGCTTGTTTGTATTCTCTGCTGTCTGACTAACTCTTCATTACTTGGGAAGGCATAGTAGGTCGTTTTCAGTAACCCGTGTGACTTTTCCGGGTCACTTCCTTCAGTTGGCGTCTGAACAGGGACCCCGCACTGTGACCTGACTCGCCCGTAATCGGGTTGTATTGTCAGGGTTGCCTCTGGTCGGTCGGGTGGATCAGCGATCCCCACGCGATAAGAGCCCATTCTCTTGACTGCCCCACCCGTCTGATCGGATGGCTCCTCGTCTAGTGGTCACTGGCTGGGGTCCTGAGAAGGCGAAACCTTGGATTTGACCGTTTGTCCGGAGAGTCGGTAGGGGAGAATAACCTTGCTTAAGCTGAGTGCACCAGGTTAATGATTTGATTGTTGGAAAAATTGTGCCATTCTTGAATGGCATGAGCCTATGGGCTGTGTCCTGGTACAGTCTCCGGACTGTCTTGGTTTGAACTTGGTGGGTTGCGGACCCTTAAAAGACACAGAGTGTTTGCGAACAATCTGCCAGTCTAACTGGAAATTTGGCTTACTCTTGAAAACGGTCTTGGACTGAAGCCTGTCTTCTTGAACTTGGTGCAGTCTCTGGACTGTAGGGAGCGGTCTTCGGACCATTTTAGTTTTGTTCTCAGACCATTATGTTGGTTGGTGTTATATTTGTCCGTTGGGGACAGTGCATGTGTCTTATGTAAAGATGCCTTGTCTAAGTATATTTGGGTGTTTTGGATGTCGATGTTGTTCTACTAAGGCTCCATTGGAAGAAAGCCAGCCTGCGCCTCCGGGGGGGTACCCCAAATTTTGTTGCATACGTCAAGCACGGCATTGGCCCTAATTTGTTTAGCACGTTCTGGAATAAACAAACGAGGGACAATGTTGATTTACAGTGACCGCTCACTTGCATATTTGATGAACAAAAATGGAATTTCTTGCAGGACAAATTGTTCGCCAAAAAGAGCAGGCAGTCGATGTTTGATTCTTCAAGGGTATGGCAGAAGGAAGCAAAGCAATGGCGTATGAGAGCAGATAAGGTGGTCGGGAAGAGACAGACACAAACAATAACGCAGAAAGCAGTGGCCTATGATAGAGAAAAGATAGAGAAAGGCATAGAGTGTGCAGATACATTTTTTGATTACAGACTGATAAATGTTATGTTGCTAGAGAGGAAGGTGATGATTTAGTTGAGGAGTTACTAGATTCTTGACCCCCACCTCCTTATGCCCCTGAACGGATATGCCCCTTGATCCCAACGTCTCAGTCTTCGACCTCTGGTTCTGATATTCCTAGCCTCTCTGTCTCTAGCTCTGCTGCCTCGGCCCAGCCCCGCTTGCCTCTTCCCATCCTCGAAGTTGCAGGGGCGGGTGCCGTTATCTCTCCAACTCTGTCTACTGGCTCCGTATCTGCTGCTACACCCCCTTGTAATCCTACAACACAGTCTCGGTTCGCGATGGTACCAGTCTCTTCATCTGCTCTTTCCCCCTTAAGTGTGATACCTCAAATACTGCAAATGGATGAGAAGCCTATGCGTGGGGTGCATGAAGCAAATTGGGCAGCAGCACGAGACCGCAGAAGAGAGTGTTAGTGCGCTCTGCTGTGGGTGATGAGGAAAAGCAAATGGTGGTGAATCAGGTGGCTCAGCAGGCTCGGAACCCGATCTATATTGTGGAAGATGTGTGGAGTGTGATGAAAGATTATGAGCTATTCATACAGCAGCATGCTCTTAAGCATATGTTGGCTACACTGATAGGACTGTGGGAGCAGTGCTTCCAGGGTTTTGCACCGCAGATCATTTATGACACACAGGACAGGGTATTTGTTACGGGTATGGCCCCCAATGAGGTTTTCAGGAGTGTAACGACATTGGTGGGTTCTCAGGGCAGATTGCTCCAAAAGGTTCCGACAATAGTGACACAGTTCCCCATGAGGGAGGTCCATCCTATTTACCATCCTGAAATACCTGAACTGCACAATGCAATGAATACTGTAATAAGGCCATGAGTCAATACCCGGTTTCAGGAACAGTGGATCTATACTCCTTGGAAGAGGAGTGAAGTAATATCCCTTTAGCTCAGTTGCCGGACCCTCGGAAAAATCCAACTGTGTACTACAAAGAGTTGACAGAGGCGGCCTCCTCCACGGTGATGACGTTAGCTGATAGTGAGTTGTTTTATGGCTTGTTGGTACCAGTAAACATATGGAGACAGGTGCATACACAGGATCATGTAGTGGAATTGGGCGGAAAATGGGATCAGCTCAGGGCGTGGGACAAGAAATGCAAGCCGGGCGAGAAGCCGAAGGCGGAGTTAGTAGACTTGCCGGGTCGCATTATCAGTTATATGCATTCCCTTATCCTGTCAAGACAAGTGGATTGGAACAAGTTGACTGCATGTCGTCAGAAGAAGGGCGAGAGTGTGTCCGATTTCTTTACTAGGTTTGAAGGGGTGTTTCTAAATTTTAGTGGCCAGGATCTGTCGTTGAAAGGTGGTGTCCAATTGTTTATCAAAAGGTGTGTTAAAAACCTGCTTCCCGAGATTGTGACTAGGTTGCAGGCTTCGGAAAGTACTAGGAGCACCTCCTCACCTTCAGTAATATTGAGTATGGTACAGTCCTATGAGCATAGGGAGAATGAGGAGAAAGAGAAGGTGGAGAAAAAGTCAAAGGAGTTGAAGACGAGGGTGTTGATGCAACAAGTAGCGAGGGGAAGTGGAAGAGGCAGAGTTTCAGGTCCGGCCCAGTGGTTACCCTGGTCCAACGGGGTGGCGTTTCGAAGTGCGCCTGTTGGGCTCAACCAATGTGCGTATTGTGAGCAGGAGAGACATTGGCAGAATGAGTGAGTTATTGCAGAAAGGTGAGGCCCATGGAGGGGCAGGGTTTCAGAGGATGTGGAAGAGAAGGAGGAGGCCGATGGGAGATGCAGTCAGAGAATACATTGCATACTGGGCAGAGCGGGAATTATTTAGACGACCCCTGAGGAAGGTCATGGTGACTATGACATAGACAAAGTGACGGGGATGTCCCACAGCTAGGACAGCCAGGGACAAGGCGAGGGACTAGTTCCCGTGCCTGTAGATCAACGCGGACCCTACATTACTGCAGATCTGCAAGGCATGCCTAAGACCTTTTTGATTGACACGAGTGCTATGAATAGCTCTGTTTCTCGTTCGCTGGCCCTAGGGGCAGCTCTGTCTGGCCAAAATAATGTGTTGGCAGGTTTTTCAGGCACGCCCGTTGTTAGCCCAATTTCCAAATCTCTCGCTTTGACTATTGGCCCCTTAACAGTGGGTTCGCCATTTTTGTTAATGTCAAATTGTGTGGAGAATTTGATGGGATTGGATTTGTTAAAAAGATTACATGCAACCATATTTTGTTCTCCAGGTGGTGTTTACATAACATTGGCCCAAAGGTGGCTCTTGCACAACAATGCTTCCCAAAAGATGCCCCCACCGCAGAGTTTAAAGATGTGCCACACACACTGTGTGCTACAGGAGACACAGATGTGGGGTTACTCCAGATCCCACTGGTCTCTATTCAGATCAAAGAAAATGCTGTATTACCCCGTATTCTCCAGTACAAGAAATCACAGGCAGGAGAAAAGGCCTTTGTTGTAATGTATCTTCTCCTTTAAGGAATGTTTGATACTGAGCATCATTCTTTGAGCATGACATTCCAATGCAATTTGTGCCAGTTGCTGAGCTGTTGCTGTTGATTGTTGTAATTAATAAATCTACTCTCAAACCTTGAAGGAATTGAGCACTTTTATCACTGGCGACAAGGACCTATGCTTGATTGGGGACAAGCTTTTGCAACCATCAACTCCCCTGCATAACAAAAACTGGATTTGGACTTGGATTTTGGTTTTTCTTGTTTTCACCGATTTGAAAACATTTATTGTGAGGATACTTATTTGGATTGTTTACTTTGGATTGATCTATCAAGGCATTCACTACGTATATTGCCTTGCCGTGGAAAATTACTATTTCTGGGCTTCATTTTTTAATTTTATTTTACATCGCTCTGGAGAAGACTGTGCTTTACAGCATTTAATCATACCTTACATTGATGATACTTAAAGACTGAAGAAACGGTACCAACTTTATCTAATTTTAACATTTTGTTAAAGTTTACTTACGATCGTAAACACCGTTGGATTGGCGTCACGTCTTGTTTTTATTTGATCTTCCTGCATGCGCAAAGGAATCCAGCGCGTGTGGTCTGCTCTGTGGCTTCTGAAGTGATCGCACATAGGTGTTCGCGTGACGTCAACCTTCAACCTTGACCCGACGGCCACACGCATTGTGCATGACGTCAGAGACGTGGCGGCCATTTTAGATTGGTTCAATTGCCGATTTCAATTCACTCGGCAGTTTTGTGATGAAAAACTGAAAATTAACTAATACTACACTTCGCAAGTTGGTGTTGGTGCTGGATTAACTTTAATTTGGTCACGCTATTGTGTGAATTTTGTGACCATTTAAAAGGTGAGATTTCGCTAATCAATTTTTTTGGGGGGGAAACATTTTTTCTTGTGGAAAATATATATATACATTGAGGATTTCATGTGACTCATTTATATTTACCTTGTGACTCCATCTATCTTCACAATGACTTCAGCTGCAAGCATGTCACAACCCCCACCTTTCTTATCTGATGAAGGTGAACCAATTCTTCCATGGAAAGATGGAGAAATTAATTTGATTCATATTTGGTGGCCATTGGGGGTGAAAAGTTTTCTGCAGTTAGGAAACAAGCAATTTTATTACACAATCTAGGAGTAGAAGGTAGAAATACTTATGACAGTATGGATCTTATATCTGTTGGTGGAGCAGATGGAGAACCAGCAGACATATATGAAATGCCCATGACTATTTTGTAACGTTATTTTGGTCCTAGAATTAATGTTGTTCTGGAACGACATAGATTCTTCACGCGTGTACAAGGTCCCTCTGAATGTGTTGGAACGTATGTAGCTGGTCTTAAAACTCTAGCACGTACATGTGATTTTGGAGAGCTATCTGAGTCAGTTGTGAGAGACCAACTTGTAAGATGCACAAATAGTTCAAGAGTTCAGGAAAAACTGTTATCAAAAAACCCAACTTTGAAAGAAGCTTTGGCGATTGTAGAGGGTATGGAGTATACTTCCTCTTGGGTTAAAGAAATAAGGAAAAATAAGGAAGAAGGAGGTAGCGACAGTAGCACTAAAAAGAAAAGTCAAGACAATGTACACATGTTAGAAGAGGGTGTTATAAATGATGAGTGTTCTGAAGGAGTTGCCAGAGTGACAACTGGTTTGCAAAGTAAAACGGCACAAAAAAAAACCTCAAAATCCTCATACTCAGAAGAGTGTTATGAACAGTCAATCATGTCCTTCTTTCAGCAGAGAGTCTTTCTTGGGAAAGGAAAGAGATTTTAGTCAACAACGGCCTGTTACATATCAAGGAACATGTTGCTTTAGATGTGGAAGCTTTTCTCACACCTCAAACTTTCCTAATTGTTATGCAAAAGATTGCATATGTAATAATTGTGGCATTAAGGGACACTATGCTCGCATGTGTAAATCTAGTAAAAAGAAAGAAGCGAGTAATGATTCTACAGATATTATACGTACAGTAGTAGTATAAAATGTGAAGCTCGTAGATAATACTGTTGATTCTGCACAGATTTTTATGCCATTTTGTGATGTAGGAGTTGATGATTAAATGTTCAAAGTAATGGCAGATTCGGGTTCTCCTTTTACCCTAATTGGGAATACAATTTGGGATGAGGTTGTGGGATTTGAAAATGTGCCACTTTTGCCTCCTGACATTGCTCCTTTAAGCTATACAGGGCCAAGATTGATATTTTAGGATACATAGTGGCTAAGATCACATTTAAAGGTAAAGTGACTACAGGAAAAGTGTATGTTGCTGCAAGGGGAGACAATCTCCTTGGGTGGAGACACCAGCATGATTTGGGAATAATTCTTAATCCCGGTGCTAAGAATCCTCAGAACCAGATAATGTTGCTGGAAGAATTGCTTGGTAATGCTTATCCTCCATCAGTTAGCAGTGTGTGTGATTTGAATAAATACTTCAATGATTATTCTAAAGTATTTTCAGACACACTTGGATGTTTAAAGGGGTTTGAACACAAAATAATTCTCAAGAAATTTGCCAGACCTTGTGTTCATAAGGTCAGGAAGGTACCCCTTATGATGGTTGAACCTTTGAAGTTGGAGATTGATAGGTTGTTGGAGCTGGGAGTAATTGAGGAATTTGAATCCTCAGAGTGGTTGAGTCCAATAGTTTTAGTACCCAAAGATGGAGGAAAGTCAGTGAGAATGTGTGTGGACTTGCGCGGATTGAATGAATAGATATGGGTGGATCGACAGCCACTACCCAACATTTCTGAGTCTATTAGCGTATTGAAGGGAGCAAAGATCTTTAGTGTGCTTGACCTTTCGTCGGTGTATCATCAAATTGTACTGCATAAAGATTCAAGACATTTGACATCTTTTGTTACCCCTCTAGGAGCTTACCAATTTTTGAGGATGCCTTTTGGGCTGGCTTTGGCCGCGGCATGTTTTCAGAGGGTGATGAAAATGGTTCTTGGGAGTTTGAGTAATGTAATGTTCTTTCAGGACGATATTTTGATGTATGGGAAAGATGAGTGTGAGCATGAGAAAGTGTTGAGATCTGTGTTGGACAAGTTGGAGGAGAGTGGCCTCACACTTAAAAAAAAGAAAAGTGTCGTATTGGACTAGAATCTGTTTCTTATCTTGGACACTTAATATCTGGGAGTGGCATACAACCAAAGTTGGAGCTTGTGGAGAGTATTGTTAAAGCCCCTGCTCCAGAAGATAAAGAACAGGTAAAGACATTTCTGGGAATGGCTGAGTTTTATTCCAAATTTGTCAAAGGATTTGCGAGTGTTGTGGAACCCATTAGAGCTCTTTTAAAAAAAGGTGTACGTTTTGTATGGTCTAAAGATTGTGAGGTGGCTTTTAACGCTATTAAGTTAGAAATTGGCAAAATACCAACACTGGGTCACTTTGATTCCAAATTAAAGACCATCTTGACTACCGATTCCAGTCTCAAAGGTCTTGGAGCTGTGCTCTCTAGGCATGGGCGAATTTTGAAAATTCACAATTCGCGAATTTTGCGAATTTGCGAATTCGCGATCCGCAAAATCTGCGAATTTGTGGATTCGCGGATTTTGCGGATTTAGTGGGTAATGGCCGGGCGGGAAAACGGTGCACATCGCCAGTGTGAGGGGCAGGGCCAAACGGGTGAGGCTTATATGCGAGTTCACATGCCTCTTGTGTGCATAAAAGGACAGGCACGGATCAGAGAAGCTCGTGGTCACAGGAACTGCACAGGGATTGAGCTCGTGAAAGTCAATTATGCAAAGGCCTCCATCAAGCATCATAGCTAATTTTCGCGATAGATATGGGGAGAGCGCACACCTACCCAGCCTCGACAAAACACAAATTTTTGGGGGTGCTGATTAACTTTGCCATCACACCAAAGAGCGCCGGGGTCCCTCGAGTGAGCTGTCCATCAAGTGGGTAAAGGGCGCGAAGACGGTGCACACACCACTATTGTGTGGGGAGGGGTCAAACGGACGGGGCTTATATGCAAGTTCACATGCCTCTTGTGTGTATAAAAGGACAGGCATGGATCAGAGAAGCTCGTGGTCACAGGAACTGCACAGGGATTGAGTTCGTGAAAGTCAATTATGCAAAGGCCTCCATCAAGCATCATAGCTAATTTTCGCGATAGATATGGGGAGAGCGCACACCTACCCAGCCTCGACAAAACACACATTTTTGGGGGGCTGATTAACTTTGCCATCACACCAAAGAGCGCCGGGGTCCCTCGAGTGACCTGTCCATCAAGTGGGTAAAGGGCGCGAAGACGGTGCACACACCACTAGTGTGTGGGGAGGGGTCAAACGGACGGGGCTTATATGCGAGTTCACATGCCTCTTGTGTGTATAAAAGGACAGGCACGGATCAGAGAAGCTCATGGTCACAGGAACTGCACAGGGATTGAGCTTGTGAAAGTCAAATATGCAAAGGCCTCCATCAAGCATCAAAGCTAATTTTCGCGATAGATATGGGGAGAGCGCACACCTACCCAGCCTCGACAAAACACACATTTTTGGGGGGGCTGATTAACTTTGCCATCACACCAAAGAGCGCTGGGGTCCCTCGAGTGACCTGTCCATCAAGTGGGTAAAGGGCGCGAAGACGGTGCACACACCACTAGTGTGTGGGGAGGGGCCAAACGGACGGGGCTTATATGCGAGTTCACATGCCTATTGTGTGTATAAAAGGACAGGCACGGATCAGAGAAGCTCGTGGTCACAGGAACTACACAGGGCTTGAGCTAGTGAAAGTCAATTATGCAAAGGCCTCCATCAAGCATCATAGCTAATTTTTGCGATAGATATGGGGAGAACCCACACCTACCCAGCCTCGACAAAACACACAATCACACATCATCCTAACTAACTATTTTAGGATGGCGCCGGCAAGCTGCTAGCGCCATCCTAAAATAGTTACTAAATTAGCTTCATGAAGCACTAATAGATAAAATAAAGCAGGTGCTCGCGGATCGCGGATTTACCGAAAATCCGCGAAATCCGCGAGCGGAAGGGATTTTCCGCTCACCCCTAGTGCTCTCCCGAGTAGTGAATGGGGAGGAAGTAGTTGTGCCTTTTGCTTCAAGGGCCCTTAGGGAAGCAGAAAAGAATTATTCTTGTATTGAAAGAGAAGCATTGGGTGTATTTTGGGCTATTTGTCACTTCAAGTTTTATTTGTGGGGAAATCCATTTGTTGTAAAATCTGACCATCGTCCCCTTGTGCAGATATTTTCATGTCACCAAATCGATCACATGACCCCCAGGTTGAAAAGATGGAATGAGGGGTTACAAGAATATAACTTTGTGGCGCGATATATTTCAGGACAAAATAATAAGCCTGCCGACTGCTTGTCACGCTTACCAATAGATGGTGAACACATTTTGGAAATTAGTGAGAGTGTGAATTGGGTAATTGAGTCGTCAATATCTAGGGGTGAATGGTTGAAGAGTGTTGAGAGTGACAGCATTTTTCATTCTCTTAAAAGAGTCATTACGACTGGTTCGCCTAATTATGAAGTACTGGATAGCAATTTGAAGTTGTACTGGACTGTGAGGGATGAACTGACATTTTGGGAAGGAAATTTGATGAGAGGTGACAGGATAGTTCCACCTGGAGATGTGAGGGAAAACATTGTTTTTTGGCTCATGAGGGTTATTTGGGAAGGAACCTCACCAAAGCGCGTGTTAGAGAAAGATACTGGTGGCCTTTTATGGACAGAATGGTTTAGTTGGTAGTAAAAGATTGTCATTTGTGTGCTGTTAATGACAAGTCTCGCACCACGTCTCATTCTCCTCTATCTCCAGTGGAGATTCCATCCATAGTTTGGACGAAAGTGGGACTTGATATTGCAGGCCCTCGTATGAAAGGTTTGTTATATTGTTAGTAGATTATACTTCAAAGTGGATCGTCTCAAAGTGTTTGGGAGTGGTCAACTCAAGGTCTGTAATTGAGTTTCTCAAAGATATATTTGTCTCAGAAGGTGTTCCTAAGTACTTAGTTACGGATAACGGAGTGCAATTTACCTCTAATGAGATGGATGTTTTTCTAAAAGATCTTGGAATTATTCATCAGAAAACAGCTCTTTATTCTCCTCAGGCTAATGGTCTCACAGAGAGGATGAATAGGGTGGTAAAGAGTTGTGCGCAACGAGCATTGGAATCAAGGGTTCCGTTTAGTGGTGTACTGAGGGAAACCTGGTGGGCACATCACACCGTGCCTAATGCTATTATGCAAAAGTCTCCTTTTGAAGCCTTGAGAGGAAGGGTAGCCAGCTCTAAACTCAATCCAACATGGCTTCCACTGAAGTACAGTGGGAATGGTGTGGAAGGTGATTTGGGAGATGATTTGAGGAGGAAGGAAGTGTTGACTAGGTATCAACAGAAATATAAACAACAATATACCAAAAAGATGTGTGTCAAAATGAGGAAATGGAATGTTGGTGATTGTGTGTTAGTTAAAAAAATCTAAACATGGTTACAAAGGCACTTCTAATTTCACTGGCCCATTTGTCATTGTCGCAATAAAGAAAAATGTTGTTACTATAGACAATGGTTGCACTTGGAGCATGTCCCAGTTGGCCAAGTGTACTGACCTGAAAAAACGTAGAGGTCATTCCATGGACACTTCCTCCAATTTGAAATTGAGTAACAATTCCAGAAGACCAAGACATCTTCCTGGAAGGTTCAAGGATTACGTTATGTATTAGTATGCCTTGATGTTTTGCCTTATTGAGTTGTTATTGGTCTTTGTTGTTTTATGAGTTTTTGTGTTTAGTTCTGTTAATTTTTATTATTATGTAAGCCAGATGTGTTGTAATGTATCTTCTCCTTTAAGGAATGTTTAATACTGTGCATCATTCTTTGAGCATGACATCCCAATGCAATTTGTGCCAGTTGCTGAGCTGTTGCTGTTGATGGTTGTAATTAATAAATCTACTCTCAAACCTTGAAGGAATTAAGCACTTTTATCACCCTTATTGCAAATAATACAGGATTTGATTAAGTCTGGTGTGGTTGAGGAGAAAGCAGCAAATGTGTTAAATATTCCTATTCTTCCTATTCTTAAGAAGGCACCCTTGGATTCTTCTGATGCTCATCCTGATGTCTACCGTTTCATAACTGACCTTAGAGAGGTTAACAAAATAGTAGTTCCCCAGTATCCTGTAGTTCCAGACATTACCACGAGCCTGACACTGATTCTCCATCAGCAAAAATAATTTCTGTGATCAACTTGAAGAAGGCTTTCTTCAGCATTCCGATCCATAGAGATAGCAGATATCTGTTTAGATTTGCCATAGCCGGCTGGAGCTTAAGATTCTGTGGTGCTCCACAAGGCTATACAGAAAGCCCTAATATCTATAATCAAGCTTTAAAAACACAAATGGATTGGAGGGCGTGGCCAGCAGCCGATGAAGATTCCTGCTGCCTAGGAGAGCTCCAGACCTCGGGAGGCTGTAACCAATATCCAATCACTTATCCGCACCTCAATTCAGAGCAAAATACCAGCGGAAGCATCGGAACCCCTACTGAACCTGACGGCCCGATTGCGACGCTGAAATTATCCGGCCCGACCAGACTCTGCCGATGGCTTGAGATGCGGCCAGGAGCTGCGCTGCGAAAGGAGCCTAGAGTGCGAGCGGCACTCGTAGGGCACTCCCAGCATCCAGTGATCTGCAGCGACGAGGGGCAAAGCATGCTGCTGACCAACCCCCGATTCAGGGACCCCCTCCTAGGGCACTGAGGTACCTAATATCTTCTCCGGCCCTGTGGTGGGACCCTCGGAGAGTGGAGCGTGGGAGGCCCACCAGCTGCTTCCACCAAAGGCCAGGACAATACACCAGAAATAGAGCCCACACTGGGGTAAGTGCGCGCATGAGGAAAGAGGCACAGAAACTTGGCGGTTCCCGACTACAACTTGAGGGCAGAGAGCGCCTTGGTAGGAGTGCGCCCTGAAATGCTGTGACCCGCCAGGGGATGCATAACGAACAGTGGGGGGCGGTGGCGCGAATAGCCACTGCGCACGAGATCAACCGCCACAGTGCCAGAAACCAACAGTGACCCATATTGTTGCACGCTATAGTGGGATCCCCACATGACAACCTGCCTAATAAGAGGAAACACGCCCGGAGGTGCGCCATACGACCGCTCCCTGTGGAGGCACAGGAGCTCCATCCTTTCCTCCTGGGGCCCACGGACCTGCCTGCCTTGGGGGCTCCTGTGGACAAATACTACAAGTCACCCAGGTGGGTACAGTTTTACAAAACAAAACAACAAGGCTTCGAAACGGAACATCTTATCACCTTCATAACGAGGACACTGCAGCAGCAGCCGGTTGGTAGGAAACCCGACAGGCCGCGTGCGCCTAGGGGTAGTACAGGCAAGCGGGAGTAAGTACTACCAACAAGCCACTGGCGGTCACTGGTCTTCGCTACAGGACAGGACACAATGGGGGCCGTGGCCAACGAGTGATCCACCAGAACAAACTCGAGAAGTATGCTTACTCCAAATCGGAACAAGATCCGCATAATCGCGCCGCTGCCAACGCAGCAGCAACCAAGGGGCCTGCGACAGGAAATGAGATCACACTACAAGACATCATGACAACGCTCAACAACGTGCATACCTCTCTGGAGTCCCACATAGACACAGTTAGGACTGAACTCTCACTAATTGGCGCAGACTTCAGAAACCTCAGTTCCCGCGTGACGGAGGTGGAAACAACAACAACTGCTTTAAGTAAAGACACAGCCACCCTAAAGAAACAAATGAAACAGCTAGAAATAGAGAATAGAACCATGGCGGCAAAGTTGGATGATTACGAAGGTCACTCTGCCGCAATAACCTTCGTATTGTGGGAGTACCAGAGGGAACAGGGGGTCCATAGTACCATAGTAGACCTTTTTGTGGAGGCCCTGGTCAAGAATCACCTGCAACCCAGAGACCTCTCCAACTATTTCTAGGATCAACGGGCCCACTGTTTCCCCGGGGGCAGATCCAGGCCGGGAGAGCCCCCTCAGCCCATACTGGCACGCATTTTTAACTTTCAGGATCGAGACCCTTATCCTTCAGACAGGAAGAATGCCCCCTGATCCGTTATCAACAAAGTACAATCTCGGTTTTCCCGTACCACACGGCTGCTGTGGTTAAACAGCGACGGAACTTCATCGCCATAAAGCAAGAACTCAGGAATAGCGAACTTAAATTCTCAATGATGCTCCCCGCGAATCTAAGAGTGGAGACGGACTGGAAGACATGGTTCTTCACCAGCCTGGAGGAAGCGCAGGACTGGTTAGAGGGAAGGCGACAGGTCCCACACCGCCGTCGGACGAAACATCAACATGAAACGACAAGATCACAGTCTCCAGGCTGGGTGGGAAAGACGACAGCGACAGAGATTCAGAACAAAGAGAACTAAATAGACATCTTAGGCACTTTCCCATATGGGTGCTGACTAACAAGGACCTGTTCCTTATTCAGGATAAGGCACAGAGTGAAGAATCACTATGCTGCGTTACTGACACATATGTGGAGGGGGCTATGGGCTCCTACAGCGACCCATTGCAGCAGTGACTCTTCCAGGACTGGCCACTAAGAGTCCCCCACGTGACTTTGTATGGACCGTGGGTTCCCGACATCTTACTATGGCCACCTAAGTAAGGCTAAGAGGGTAATTCTGTCTACGAGAAGGCCCTGGGGGGACAACCTAGGAGCTCTCTCTCCCCCTACGACGCTACCGTGTAATGGGAAATAGGCACTCAGCAAAGTTGGGGTGGCGGGTAGTTCTTAAACCGTCTTGCAGGGAGGGGGGAGGGAACAAGGGTTTATCGGGGAAGTTTTGATTCATTGGGTTCTTTATTTTTATACGCTGAATGGCACATCATAGATATACTCATGCTGCTCGTGCATTGCTGCAAAACTATACAGACTGTGTAGAACATGTCTTCAACACTCTCCATGGCAACGCCACCTGACCCCACCAAACCTGCGAGAACACATGCACGGCATCTACCTATAATATCCTGAAACGTTAATGGTCTTGGGGATAACCTCAAGCGGGGACTAGTCCTACAATGTCTAAAGCGTAAAGCACCAGCAATAACCCTACTACAAGAGACCCATTTAACGGGGATGGCCTGCAAAGCACTCAACAGGTGGGGCTTCAAACTAGCGGTACACTCGGTGTTTACATCCGGCTCCCGGGGGGTAGGGGTCCTTATTAAAAAACAAAACCCGATTGTCATAAAACACACGTACAAAGACGATCAGGGCCAATTTGCGGCACTGTCATGTCAATGGGAAGGTCGAGAGGTCAACATAGTGTCGGTCTACAACCCCCTGCGCTCCACTCCCCCAGCGCTCCCAGTATGCAGCAAATTCCTACTTCAACTCCCACAGGGCAACTTAATTATAGGAGGTGATCTTAAAGCTACACTGAATGATACCCTAGACCGCACCCTCCCCCGACAACAACACCGGACACATTCTAACCTAACAGATTTCCTGGATACCATAGGGCTGGTAGACATTTGGCAAATCCGCTTTCTGCAGGCACGGCAATACACACATTACTCAGGTGCACATAACAGCATATCCAGAAAATATCACGTACTGGTGCCGGCTGGTGAAATAGGAAACTTCCTAGACGTTACACATTTATCGAGAGGCATCTCAGATCACTCCCTGGTCAGCGCTCTATACACGTGGCACGCCACAGCACAACGCCGAATATTCCCTATAAACCCGGGGTACCTCAAAACCCCTAAGATCTGGAAAGGACTGAACGATATCACCGAACACTACTTTAGTGAGAATGCACCCTCAGTCTCCTCCTCCTCCTATGGGAAGCATACAAAACAGTGCTCCGTGGACAGGCAGTTTCACTCATAACACACCACAAAAGAGATAAGGCTCAGACAGTGGCAACACTCGAACAGGAGGTAGGCGACCTGGAGAGGACCCAGGGACAGGACCCCTCCGACACAAGCACCCATCTACTACTCCCTAAAAAGCAGGAGTATAAAGACCACCTATGGGAGGAAGCAAAGACATGACTCTCCGTTACTCAACACACTATATATGAAGTTGGTGATAAGGCCGGCAGGCTTCTGGCCTGGCTTGACAAGTGAGAAAAGGCAGAAAGGTGGATCGCAGAACTTCAGCTCACCACAGGGGAAACTACACAGAACCCCCAAGACATAGTAGACCTCCTAGCACATTACTACAAACAGGTTTACACTCCAGTGCTTAAAATAACACAAGAGGAGGCGGAGGAGTTACTCAATGATATCAAACTTCCAAAGCTTAGAGAGAAAGAGTCTCAACTATTAGAGGCAGATCTCTAAACAGAAGAAATAGCGATAGGTAAACTCCAGTCAGGAAAAGCCCTGGGCCCAAATGGTATTCCAATAGAGTAGAATAAACTAAATGCAACAACACTCAAGCCCTACCTCGTAGCTATATATGAGGCCAGTTTGGACAGGGGGAGACTTCCGGGAGACCAAAGAATGGCAACAATAGTGACCATCCACAAACCCGGCAAGCCCGCACGGGAGTGTGCCTCCTATAGGCCCATATCTCTGATTAACGATGAGGCCAAGATATTGCCAAGACCCTGGCCAATAGACTCACACCGCACCTAGCTACGTTAATCCATCCAGATTAATCAGGGTTCATGCCTGGGAGGAATACGGCCCTAAATTTGAGACACCTCTATAACGTGCTGGGCCGTAAGCACACGATACAAGAAGAAGTCATAGTGATGTCCCTGGACATACGAATGGCCTTTGATACGGTCGAGTGGCCCTTTCTTTTTACCATCCTCGCAAAGTTGGGGTTCGGACCAAAATTCTGTTCTTGGGTTAGGCTGCTATATACCACTCCACTGGCCCATGTAGTGGCTAATGGGCATATATCCAGAAAGTTCCCACTGCACCGAGGCACAAGAAAGGGCTTCCCACTGTCACCGCTTCTTTTCGCCCTTGTACTAGAGCCTCTGGCGGTTTGGGTGCAACAAGACCCTGTCATCCGCGGGCTCCGCTGGGCTGAGGGATGCGAGGATTGAATATCTTTATATGCAGATGAATTCCTCCTCTATACGGCCTCTCCCAGATGTTCCCTGTATTGCATATTAGACATATGTGGCTCATATGGACGATACTCAGGATACACGATCAATTGGACAAAATCAGTGCTATATGTCCTGAAAGGGCCTCCACCAGCAATAACGGTTGGCTGTGATGAGACACTTACTGAGGATACTTTCTACTTCTTAGGAATTCACGTCACCTATGGCCCAGAGGTCTTCCTGACTATGAATCTCCCAGCCTCCCTGAAACGGCTGCAAAGAGACATTAAACACTGACAATCATTGCCACTAACGCTCCTGGGGAAGGCGGCACATTTTAAAATGATTGCACTCCCGAGGTTCCTTCAAACCCTTCAAAATACACCTTTCTTGGTCCCCCAGTCCTATTTCCCAGCCTTAGAGACAGAAGTCACTCAACTCCTCTGGAATAATAAACCAGCTCGTATACCTATGACGAAACTGTACCGAACCATTGGCTACATGTCCCCCACATGGACCCGGCCTACAGCCTTGATAGATTATTAGAGTTGGGAGAGGAGGGACTATATTGAGCACTCTATAACAAGACCCGGGCCCTCATAGGCCCCACAAACCACACACTCCAGGTATGGAATATTGTGCGCAAAAAGTTAGGGTGGCACAATAAGAGCACACAAGCAATGCCCCTCTGGGTCACGGATAAGCTGGGAAGGTTAGGTAAGAGTGAAGGATTGGGACAGTTTATGGATTTCCAGGGTGGGGGATCTTTGGGTGCAGGTTAAGATGATCCTTGGCACAGACGGAGCAGTTCCGATACCTCCAGATCAAGCATGCCCTGAAGGCGGCAATTCCTCCTGACATCACTCCACCCAAGGCCTCACCATTAGAGGATAGATTATTGACGGATCATATGGATATGAGAGCAATCTCCATGACATATCAAAAGATTATTAATAAGATGCCCGACCCCTTGCAAATGCTCCGATAACCTCATCCATGCTCCCACGATTCCCCTCCGGTGCTGGGCCCCCATGCAAATGGGTGTGGTCATGACGGAACGGTTCTGCCATGAGCACAGCTCAACCGATGCTCATGATGGAACCATTCCGTCATGAGCATCGAAAGGGTTAAAAGTGGCTAGAGGACTTAGGAGAGCTAGATGACACTGATTGGCAGGAGGCTTTAGCATCACCCAGAGAAGTAGCGATTGCATCCAAACTACGCCTCATGCAGCCAAGATCCTTCATAGAATTTACTACACCAGAACTACTCTTTATAAGATAGGGAAAGCTGACACCCAGCTCTGTGTGAGACAATGTGGGGCGGTCGGTACATTCTTCCATACACTATGGGCCTGCCATGTAGTAATGTCATATTGGAAATCAGTCATGACCATCATCACAAGGGTGAATGGGAACCCGGTCCCTCCAGAGCCCAAACTTTGCCTGCTAAATGTTTGGGAAGCGATGGACCTCAACTCCACAACACAGACCTGGGCAACACTGGGAATGATGTTGGCCAAAAGAAACATTGCTAAAGATTGGGGTGTAGCCATCGCCCCCACACTCACAGAGTGGTGCAAAGAGTTGGACACAGACATGGTGGTGGAAAAGACTGTATATGTGTGCAGGGGTTGTCCTAAGAAGTGGATGAGGTTATGGGGAGACTGGAACACCTACATAGGGGGTATATGTGAACTACCAACAGTGACCCAAGAAATGGAAATAAATTAATGTTGTAGATACTAATGTATGTAACGATATAAACACATGCAGCAGAGTACAAGCAATACTGTACTGTAAAAGAAGAGACAAGCAGTGCATACTGTATGAAACGTATTTAAACGGTATGATATGTAAACGGATGTTATGACTGTGCCACCTAAGATTAAAAAAATAATAATAATTTTTTTTAAAATGTAAAAGAATGGACCGAAGCAATACAAGCCCCAAGAAAAATATCAATTAGGACCCGGTTTAGTCTGATTCAATTAAGGATCACTCCTATTACACCAGGACCCTTTTCTTCAGAACAGGGAAAGCATCCACTCCACTCTGCTTACGAAACTGTGGTCTGGAAGCCACTTTCTACCATATATTATGGGACTGCCCGGTCATCCAGACCTTCTGGCACCAAATCACAACTATAATGACCCAAGTCAAATCTCACACAGTTCGAGTCAACCCAAGAGAAATACTTTTAAATATCTCAGGAAGACCCTCGCTCAAGGCATCTTCAGATCTGGGTTGCTCTATCTCTGTGGGTCGCGAAAAGAAATGTAGCCAAGTCATGGGGTAAATCAGATCCACCAACGATACAACAGTGGAAGATTGAACTAGACTGGTGAACAAGTAATTTACAAAGGGAGAGGATACCCGCAGAAGTGGGAAAAAGTGTGGGGACCGTGGAAATCCTACAGGGGACCTTAAGATCTCAGTGTGAAATGCAAACACGTATGTTGGCCAGGGCAAGGCCGTACTAGAATTTGTAACTCAGACATTCAAATGTAAACTACCATTTTGTTCCTAACATGCTATTCTTTTAAAGCTCTATTTGTTACGGAAGGTAAGGAACAAATATTTACAATTATCCAAGATACACAAGAAGCTGCACCTGATTTGTCAGTAGTCACTTTAGATGCTACAGACGACCCAAACACTAGTCTTGGTGTCACTTCCTCCTTTGCTGACCTTCCATGTGCCCAGGCCCCCACTGAGACCATGAGTTGATATAGGGAATAACCATACCAACTCAAGCAGCATATATAATTGACTCTAATGCTATTTAAATAGTGCCCCACGTTAGGAAATTTCCTACAACCCCTTCGTTCATGAAATGCATTTTTTAGCCTATTTTTATTTTTAAACTCACTTTCTAAATCTGTTTTTAATATGTTTATTTATTGTGTATGTACTTTTATGGTGTCTTTCTAAGTGCCGAATAAAGATTTAAAATTGAAATTGAAAATATATGCAATGTCATGTATTGAGCATAATGATGCAAATGTTAAATAAAAAGAGTTTAAAAAAAAAACCACAAATGGATTCTTTGCTTCTTCCCCCTGGTAATGTGCTATTGCAGTATATCGACGACCCCCTTGTGGCTTATGATACTGAGGATGGTTGTAAAGATGCCACAGTAAAATTGCTGTTGCATTTAGCATTTCAATGACATAAGGTGTCCTTTTCTAAATTTCAATATTGTCAACAGGAGGTCACCTATTTAGGTCACCTACTGTTGAAGGACAGTCGCAGACTAACACCTGAACGCATAGCTGCTATCACTAATATGGTGTTCCTAAAACCCAGCGTGAAGTACGTGCCTTCATTGATATTACCTCGTATTGTCGCCCCTGGATCCTCAATTATACCTTACTAACAAAACCCCTCCTTCATCTGACCACTAAAGAAGAGCATAAACGCTTGTCTTGGACATCTGCATGTCAGCAAGCTTTTGAGCAATTAAAGATTGTGCTTTGCTTTACTCCTGTGCTTGGTACTCCTGGTTACCAGAAGCCTTTCGTGCTCTAGGTACACAAGGCCGAAGGTTGCGCGCTCTCTGTTTAAACAAAGGGTTTCGGGTGTAAGCAGAGACCCTGCGCTTACTTCTCTGCTATTATTGATAGCGTCACCAGAGCTCTCCCGAACTGCCTGAGAGCTGCCACGGCGGTGGCAGTTTCTATCAAACAATCAGCAGGGTTCGTTCTGGATACTGATCTCACAGTAATGATACCTCATGCTGTGGATACGCTTTTGAGTAAGACAAAGACACAGCACCTTACTCCCTATGAAAGGGTGCTCTCCGTAACACCCTCTCAACAAACTGCTGCCAAATGCCGTCCGGGTGACGCACAACATAAGGAAGAGACTCATCCGCCCCCCTGCCCTGCAATATGGCGACCTGTAGCATCTGGATGTCCGCCCTACCAGTAAGGAGGCCCGTCTCCCAGTTATTCGCGTCCGAAAACCAACATGCTGCATGCTGCAACTGTGCCGCATAGTAATATAAGTCAAAGCGTGGCGCTTCCAGGCCCCCCTCCTCGTAACTGCGGACAACAGTGTGGAGAGCTACCCTACTGCGCCGTCCTGCCCGGAGCAGAGACGTGAGCAGCATATTGAGAGTGCGGAAAACTCGTGGGGGAAGTGGACACAGTGAGTTCTGGAGGACATATAACGTCCTAGGAAGCATTACCATTTTGGTGACAGCCAGCCGTCCCATCAAAGAAAGTGGCAAAGAATTCCAAAATGACACCGACTTCTGTAAGGACGTGAGTATGTGATCTATATTCCGGGCCAGCAGCTGTGAATCAGTCGGGCCACCTGTATTCCAAGATAGCGGAACCCCTCTCGCTCCCATTGCAGCCCGAGGTCTGGTAAGTCTCCCAAGGGCACCGAGTCAAGTCCCGCCAGCAGAAAAATCAAAGACTTGAGGCGTGGCCAAGATGGCGGCGGAGTAGGACGCCTTTCCGTGCCGCTCCGGCGCTGATCCAACAAAGCATCTAAAAGCAAGATCTTGGTGCCCACGAGCCCCTACAGCGGCGGTGGCGACCGCCTAGCGGAGCGGCAGACTTTGGTGGGGTCGCCGAGGCGGTGTGACCTCGGGAGCGCCTAAGAGATCGAAAGTAACCCGCGGCCTGTGAGACCCCGAGCTTTCCGGACATCGAGGCCCGGTGTGGGCGAAGGGCGGGGCCCCATATCCGCATGCAGATACTGAAGTAGACGGACGGCCGTTCGGGACTGCGCTTGCGCGAAGGAGGTCCTGATGACCGGACCCGGATCGCACCCCACCAGGGGGAGTTGGTGCGCCGGCCCCCTGGTACTGCAGTGGCGCTCGGGCGGCCAGCGGCACTCTACTATCTACGCCATCCAGCCCTCCCCTAGCGGCTGGCGCCAGCGGCCTGTTCGAACTTTCGAGGCCTGGGGCCTGGGTGCTGTGCAAAGCCGTGACTGCAACGGGGCGAGGGAGCGGCTCCCCCGCTCGTTGGTGGTGCGACACGTGCTGGACGGAGGCCCGGAGGGCCGAGGCAGAAGGACTCCGGCTCTTGGAGGTTCCCGCCTTGGATACAGGAGGTCCCACGGATTGAGTGTGTGAGAGCGGGGGACTGGGACCCCTTGGTGGCGACGGGGGGCGCCGAACACTTGGTCTGCCTGCAGGCCCCACTACTCTCCATAGCCACGTGGAGCCGGCGCAGGGCGCGGGGAGCCGCCATGTCTACTGTGCAGCGCAAACGGAACCAGGGGAAGGACAACGCCTCGAAGGCCTCTCAACAACCGGCCTCCCCTGGGGCGAGTGGGTCATCGAAGCACTCGGACGAAGACGCCCCGGCGACGAAAGCCTTCATGTCAGAGTTGTTTGCCTCAATCAAGGAGGACATATCCGAACTCAGAGCGCAACTCGCCTCCGACCTGCGGGAGGTGCGGAGGGACGTGGACGGCATAGGAGAGAGGGTGGCGACCCTGGAAGACAGGGATCTGAGTGTGGCCACCGATGTTCATATGCTCCAGCAGGACATAATCCGCCTCACCGAGCAGAATCTGGACCTGCAACTACATACGGAGGACCTTGAGAACCGCTCCCGTAGAAACAACATCCGAATACGGGCGGTGCCATGGGACGGTGAGGCGGGGGACCTCCGAGGGTACGTCCAGGAGCTGTTTCTCCAGGTCCTTGATGACGCAGACACGAAGGAGATACAGATGGACAGAGTGCACCGGGTGGGATTGCCACGGCGCGGGGGGGGTCCCCCCCCTGACATCTTGGTGTGTGTCCACGATTTTCGACTTAAGGAGAGGATTCTTCGGAAAGCCCGGACCATCGAGTCGCTGCAGTTCCGGGGTCATCGGCCGCAACTGTACCAGGACTTGGCTGCGTCCACCTTGCAAAAGCGGAGGGAATTCCGCCCTGTCACCTCATTTCTGAGAGAGAGGAGCATCGCCTATTCCTGGGGGCATCCTTTCAGGATCATCTTCAGATGGGAGAACCGCCTGGCCCAGATCCGTACACTTCAGGCGGCAAAAGAGCTTTTGGGACTGGAAGATGTGCCGTCATCGCAGGCCGCGGAGGCCTCCTCGTCTCGACGGCGCCGCCGTTCGAGCTCATGGCACAGGGTGGGGCGCTCCCCCGTCAGTTCCCCTGCTAGACAACGTCCGGACCTTTCTGCCAGCCTGCAGGAACGAGGAGAAGCGGTCGCCACGGTGGCCTCGGCCACGATGGCCGACTCACAGCATAGCTCTGGGGCGGCCTAATCCCCGAGGAATGGCGGATCGGCGCCGGAGAGGCTCGGGCCTTCTGATCGAGGGATCTGTAAGTACTCTGGTGGGAGACGACCTCGATTGTGGCCAAGAGGAATAGTGGTTTCATTCCTCTGGCCTGTTGTTTGATTGGGGGCTTCCTACGGACTTCGGCCTTCTGATCTCAATGAGTATGGTTATTGCACTTTTTTTTCTGATTCTGTACAATGTTCTGTATTGTTTAGGGGGGGGTTTGGTTGAGGGAGCATGGGGCTGGGGGGGGGGACCTGTGACGGGTGGCCTTTGGGGATGAATGCGGAGTGTGAGTGGTGGAATGCGTGCCATGCTGTAGTGGGGTTGATCCGACGACTATTCTGGAAGCGTTTGGGAGCACGTGGCCGGGGGGAGGGGTGGACTGCGATATGGGCGCCAATTGCATTACTGACAGCGGGAGCCTTGTTTTGTGTTTATCATGCCGCTTAGTATAGGCACATGGAACGTCAAGGGCTTGAACTCCCCTCAGAAACGGCAGAAGGTCCTGAAGTATGTGGTAGACCATCACCTTGATGTTGTGGGGCTGCAGGAAACTCATTTGGCACGGAAGGATGAACTGCGGCTCCGCCACAGGGCGTACCCCATTGTGTACAGGTCCTCAGCTATCACGAAACATCGGGGAGTGGCTTTAATGTTTAAGGCGGCGTTGCATTTTCAACCTATGGGGGTCCGCAACGATAGGGAAGGGCGGTGGCTGATGGTCAAGGGGCACGTTCAGGGTAGGCTATGTACGTTTGTTGTGCTCTACCTACCCAATGCAGGTCAGAATAGGTACTTACAGGAGTTACTGGTGAGGGTGGGGGACTTTGCAGAAGGTCTTGTGTTCATGATGGGTGACTACAATTTGGTGTGGGATGGAGAGATGGACAGCTCGGGGGGGCGGCGGGCGGACACAGGGGTCTTTTCTGGGGCTGCGCAGCGGGGGATGGAGGAGATGGGTCTAGTTGATGGCTGGAGGTTTTTTCACCCTGATGTGAAGGACTATACGTTCTTCTCCCATGTGCATCGCTCCTACTCCCGTCTGGATTATGTCTTCCTTAGTCAGTCACTTAGGGGGGACGTTTTGGATGCCGCCATTCTCCCGATATCGGTGTCGGACCACAGCCTCATGGTGCTCACGCTTCGTTGGTCGCCTCCTGACACCGCGAACCGGAAGTGGTACTTCCCGGCTTCGGTGGTCAGGGACGAGGTATCCCATCAAGCCTTACGCTTGACCATTCGGGACTTTTTTGTTTGCAACCCCCCGTCGGACACCTCCCTGATGACCACGTGGGACGCCTTCAAGGCAACGATCAGGGGGACATGCCTGGGCCTCAACTCACAATTGAACGCTTTACGTAGGAAGGAGAGGGAGGAGCTAGAGACCGAGGTGCTCACGCTTGAGAGGGAGCACAAAGCTAATCCCTCGAGACTAACTCTGCGTCCCCTGACGGCGGTGAGGGGCAAGCTGAAGGCACACTATACGAATAGGGCCGAACTCACCCTACTGCGGCTGGGACGGCACTCCTACTCCAGTGGGAACAAGATTGGCAGGCACTTGGCCCGACAACTGAAGGACAAGAGGGAGCGTGAATACATAGGTGGGATTAGAGATGCTGCGGGTACGCTCCATCACTGTGATGGGGCGAAGGCGGACGTCTTTGGCCGCTTCTACACCGCTTTGTACAAGGGGGAGGAGCTAGATCCTGCTAAACAACGGGAGTTCCTGCAGCGCTTATCGATTCCGCAGGTCTCAGGGGCCTGGAACGACCTACTCGATGCCCCGATCACGAGGGAGGAGGTCCTCTCTGCCATCAAAAACTTGAAATTGCACAAAGCCCCCGGACCCGATGGGTTCACCGCAGTCTTTTATCAAACCTATGCGACTGAGGTGTGTGACTTCCTGGTCGCCCTCTTTAACGATATGGTTGGCCCTGGAGTGAATTCTGGGACTCTTGCGGAGGCAGTGATCACGGTCCTGCCGAAGCCGGGGAAGGACCCGGAGCGGTGTGCCTCGTACCGTCCCATAGCCTTACTCAATATCGATGCGAAGCTCTACTTGGCTATTCTAGCAGGTCGCCTACAGGACCTGTTGCCGACGATTATCCACGCGGACCAATCTGGCTTCATTAAAGGCCGTCAGACGCACGATAACACTAGGAGGGTAATCCACCTTATTGAGAAGGCGGACAAGTTCCACATTCCGGCGGTCTTGGTGGGGCTGGATGCTGAGAAGGCCTTCGACCGAGTGGACTGGAGCTTCTTATTCCTCACGTTACAGGCGTTTGGTTTCTCCGATCGATTTATCGCGATGGTGAGAGCCAACTTTTGCAGCCCGCGCTCGAGGGTGGCGGTGAATGGCCACTATTCGGCCTTCTTCCGGCACTCACGAGGCACTAGGCAGGGGTGTCCCCTCTCGCCCTTGTTGTTTGCGCTCAGCATTGAGCCCCTAGCGCTGGCCGTCCGGGAGCACGAGGGGGTGAGGGGCATCCCATTCACGGGGGAACAGCACAAGATCACCCTTTTTGCGGATGATGTTCTGCTATCGGTGGCCGACCCCGCTAACTCTCTCCCGTGTGTGAGAGATATATTGCTGGAGTTTGAAGCGGTGGCCGGCTTCAAAGTTAATTATGACAAGTCGTATGTCCTGAACCTGACCCTTTCTCCGGCCGCTGTGGCACAGGTGAAAGCGACGACGCCTCTTGCCTGGGCCTCGGGCTCCATTCTGTATCTGGGGGTTCATCTCACCCCTACGGTGGGCGGCCTCTTCGCGGCCAACTTCCCGCCCCTCTCGGCCAGGTCGCGGGCGGAACTGGAGAAATGGAAACCAAAATTCCTATCCTGGCTAGGACGGGTACATGCTATCAAAATGGTCCTTCTCCCCAAGTATCTGTACTTGTTCCAGGCCCTACCGATCCCATTGCCCTCCGCTTTTTTTAGCCACCTTAAATCGGTGATGTTAAAATTTGTATGGCAGGGGGGCCGGGCGCGGCTTTCGTTTACACTCCTGCGACGCCTGCGGAATGACGGGGGGGTCGGCCTTCCGGACTTTCACCTCTATTACAAGGCGGCCCAACTTAGAATTATGGTGGAGTGGTCACAGCAGTTTTCCGACAAACACTGGCTGCATATGGACCGGAGTGTGGCAGGCCGGTCCATCTGGGACCTGGCGTGGAAACCGAAGCGGGACCGCCCAGCAAACGCGTATATTAGTACCCCTACGGGGACTACGCTGAAAGTCTGGGATACATTGGCGGGCGATGAGAGGTGGACGACCTTTCCATCCCCATTTACTCCCTTACATTTCAACCCGGAGTTCCCACCGGCGCTCCTCGAGGGCCCCTTTGACGGCTGGAGGGAGGGGGGCTGCCGAGCGCTACTTCACCTATTCCACGGCCCGATCCCCTGACGTTTGGGAACTGTATGCGGGACTACCAAGTGCAGCCGGGGGAGCGATACAGGCATCTACAATTGCTCCATTGGGCCACGTCGCCGGGGGTGCGGGAGGCTGCGACGAGACCTCTGTCCGACTTTGAGGCCTTTCTCCTGAAGACCTCCGCCATGAAGGGGGCCATCTCCTTTCTCTACCAGCTGCTGCTCCGCTCTGCCCTTGCCCCCCGACCGCGCTACATGGAGCAATGGGAGGAGATGGTGGGGAGGGATATCACTGACGGAGAATGGTCAGCACTCTGGAAGGACATGACGCAATTTAATCACTCCATACTCCTGAGGGAGGCGCATTTCAAAACTCTTACGCAATGGTACATGGTCCCGGCTCGACTCCATCGCATCTACCCAGCGGTCACGGACAGGTGCTGGAGGGGCTGCGGCCTCCTGGGGGACTTCCGCCACATTTGGTGGGACTGCCCGATCATTAAACCCTTTTGGGCCGAGATCTTGTCCCATATTAAAGACATTCTGCGGTACCCTATTGACGACTCCCCGGAATTCGTGCTACTGGGGTTGAGAGACCCTGGCCTTGAACACCAGACTCGAGCCGACAAAAAAATCCTTTGGCTATGTCTTGGCGCGGCCAAACTTACGTTGGCTTCGGCCTGGAAGCGGAAGGAGGCCCCGGCGATCTCCCTTTGGCATGCTAGATTGTGGAGGCTCTTGAGTCTCGAGAGAATGGCGGACATATTTTTAGGCAATTACAAAAATTTCAAACATGTGTGGGGTCCCTTGGTGTCCTTTCTCTCTGCGGGATTACCTTCGGCAGTTTGCCAGGCTTCATTGAGGAATTTACATTTATTTCAGCTCTAGAGTATGCATGTTGGATGACTGGGGAATGCGAGCGGCGCCGTCACGGGTGGGGGGAGGGGGGAGTTTTGGGGGCAAGGGGTTGGGTGCTACTTTGGAACAATTATATCGATGAGAGGAGGCTCACCTGGAGAACGGGGCACTTCTGGACTACTTGTCGGCTGCACTAACTGAGCGACCCCCTGGTGGGGGATGAGTACGGGACTGCCGACGCTCACAGCAGACGACGACTTTCCTCCAATGGCTTTCTGTGTTGCAACTTTGCCTCCTCTTAATTTCATGCTTTCCCACTGAGTGGGACCCGCTATGCGCCATATGTGGTACCTTTTGTTTACTGTTCATTTTTCTTTGTCTGCAAAATAAAAATTTTTACAAAAAAAAAAAAATCAAAGACTTACTGCGGTTAAGTCGCAACTCGGATGCCTCGCCAAACCGATCTAAGTGTTGCAGTAGTATCGGCAGTGCCTCCCTGGCATTGTCCGCATATCGAGAGATGCCATTACACGTGTCCCCCACCGTGATACCCCATTGTTCCATATCCGTCCGGACTCAGACAGCAAAGGGCTCTATGGCCAGGGCAAACAGGAGCAGCAAGAGGGGACACCCCTGTCGTGTTCCCCATCCCAGGCGCCATTCCTCAGACCGTGCACCCCCAAGTTTCACCCTGGCACGAGGGGCCATATACAGGATGCAAATCCAACGACAAAAGTTGGGACCCAGCCCCACAGCGAGGAGGACAGTCCGCTGTGTCGAACGCCTTAGCGAGGTTGATAGACACCAACACCATCTGCTCCTCCCGACCACGCACCTCATAATAATGTGATTCAACGGCCGCAGGTTCATGGCTGTATTGCGCCCTGGAATAAAACCGCACTGGTCTTCATGGACCAAGTGATACATATATGGGGCCAAGAGTGAGGCCAGCAACTTGGATAAGATCTTTACGTCCCCGTTGATCACCGGGATCAGACGATACAACAAAGGTTTATGAGCATCCCCCCCCAGTTTCAGGATCATACATATTTCCCCCAGTGTCATGCTCGGCGGTAGAGTCCCGCTCACAAACACCTCAAGAAATACCTGCAATAGGAGTCATGAAAGTGAAACCTCGAATGTCTGGTATAATTCAGGAGGGAAGCCGTCGCTTCCCGGGGCTTGGCCCGCGGTAGGCGCTGCAGTGTGGTACGCACCTCACCCAACGTCAGGGCTTCGTCTAGGTCCTCCTATGCTTATTTGGGAATAGATCACAGGGTCAGCTCGTGAAGGTAAGGAAGATAAGAGGCCTCAGAAATGGAGGGTCTGCGGCGTATACCCGCTGGAGGTGAGACTGGAGAACTCATAGCAGACCCACTTCAGAGTGGACCATGCCCCTTGCAGGTCCCTGTAGGGCCACAATTATCTCCGGGGCCTGTTCCCGTCAGAGAATCCAGGCCAAAAGGTGACCGTATTTATCGTCCTCCCTGTGCAGGCGTTGTCTATATTGGGTGAGGGTATATCTATCGAGCCTCTCCAGGATATCATGGATACGAGACGCGTCCTGTTCCCCTTCTCGTGTTAGAGCCTCAGGAGTCTCAGAGGTCTGCAGATCTAAGAGGCTACAGACTCCGCATCCTGTAGTTCCTGTTGGAGCTGTCTCCGAACCCCGTAGGTGAGGCCCATGCACACCCCTCTCACCATCGCTTTTAAGGCGTCCCATTTCGTGGCCAATGTGAGCTCCCTCACCCTCACAATTAAGGTCCATGTAGTCATTGATAGCGGTTTCTATGTGATGTTTCCCCACCTGGTCCTGAAGGATCTCCGTTGGTAACCTCCAGGTCCTGGGGCGATATAACTGGGCCCCCCAATTCACCACACACGCTACAGGAGAGTGATCAGATAGAAAACATGCCTAACGGGTAACCTCAAGTGACATGGTTGACTCTGTGTTCGTGACTAGGACCCTGTCCAAGCGACTATGTGTATTTTGAGTGGAGGAAAAACAGGTATACACCTTCTGAGTCGGGTTTCTCTGGCGCCAAACATCTAGAGCTCCTATATTCCCCATGACCTCCCTGAGTTTCGCTGTCATTCGTAGTTTTGTGCCAGCGCGGGGTGGGAACCTATCTAGAATGGGGTCCAGGACACAGTTAAAGTCCCCAAACCAAAGTACTGGTACCTCCAGGTCTGGGATCAAAACCTCTTGCAGGGACTGGAAAAAAACTGGGTCATCCGTATTTGGTGCATAAGAGTTCAGTATGGTGATATCCCTGCCATCCAGCTTCGCTCAAAGGAACAGGTATCTCCCATGAATGTCAGATTCCACGTATTGGACAGCCAACGGGACTTCAGGGGCCTCCCAGACTAGGACCCCCCTAGCATATGTGGAAAATGAAGAGTGGAACACCTGACCCCGCCACTTTTTCCCCAATTTTTGGGCCCCTTCGTCAGTGAGGTGAGTTTCCTGGAGGCACACAATCAATACCTTATGCCTGCGAAGGGAGGACAGGACCCTATACCTCTTGGTGCACGTACCCAGCCCCCTTAAGTTCCAGCTTATACCCCATGCTAGGTTATGTGACCGAACATGCCATATTCCCCCACCCATGGAGCCACCCGATCCCGTGCCCGAAGTGTAATACATACGATGCCTGCAACAAACCCCCCCCAACAACCCTCCTGAAACATCTCCCTCCCCCTCCCTCGAGCAATTTACTGACAACAACAAAACATGCAGAAATGCCCTTCCCATGCTGGTGCCTTGGACGTGCACAGCCAACCCATGTGCCCTACCGGGCTGAACCATCCAACAAGTGGAGAAAAGAACTTCCCTCCCCCAAACCAGCCCCTGACAGATTCCAGCTATCTCACGGAGTTATGCAGGGACTCAAACAATCAAAGGATGTGCATGGGCAACAATGCGGACCCCAGTGCCCCCAGTATCAGTGCACACCCCAGTCCAATCACCTCCAAAATACTCTCACTATCTTGAATGGCCCCTTGGCACGTCAACCAAAGCCCTTGGGGCATTGCATTCTAAGACACAGCAGGACATGTCCCTCATGGCAGTACTGAGGAGGTAGTAACTGAGCCCCTGACAGTTTCAGGGACCGTATCAGTGGTGGGCTGAAGAGTTTCCGGGACCAGTTCTCCATCTGGATTGCATGAATATTTTTGAGAATAAGAGGAATGTCACATGGTTGCAAGATGAAATGATGGATTTCTAGGGATTCAATGCCCAGCGCCAGACCCCCTGGCCCCCGTACCACCCACCCCACCCGCATTACATACTCCGCCTCCACCCTCTTAGCCCTAAACCCCGGCCGACTCCCCAACTGCGCCCTAGCCGCTCCTGGACACACCCATGGACCCTTCACATGCATCTCCTGCAAGTATGACGGCACCAAGACCAACTCCACATCTACTAACAACAAACAGAGATCGGACACCAACCACCTTAAATGCATCCTGCTCAACACCCGCTCGGTCCACAGACACGCCATCGACCTTTGGAATCTACTAGACACCATCTCTCCGGACGTCGCCTTTCTAACAGAAACATGGATGAACACATCCTCAGCCGCAGACATCACCATTGCCATCCCAGAAGGCTACAAGATCATCCGTAAGGACCGCACCAAGCAAACAGGAGGAGGCATCGCAATCGTCCATAAGAATTCCATCCGCATCTCAACCAGCTCAGACGCCAACCTCGCTAGCGCCGAACACCTTCACTTCCAGATCCACACCGACCCCAAGACCACACTCCGAGGCACCCTCCTCTACAGACCACCAGGACCCCGTGCACAATTCAGTGAAGACATCACTGACTTTATCACCCCACACGCCCTCCCCTCCGAGGACTACATTCTACTGGGAGACCTCAATTTTCACCTGGAAAAGAGCAACGACAGCAACGCCACCACCCTTCTGGACAATCTCGCCAACCTTGGACTCAAACAACTCGTTAACACCCCCACTCACCACGCAGGCCACACACTCGACCCCATATTCACCTCCAGCAAACATATCTCCTTCAGTCACACCACAGTCCTCCATTGGACGGACCACAGCTGTGTGCACTTTGTCTACAAAAAGACCACAACCCACAACCCTCCTCAACCCACTCTGCGAAGAAACTGGAACAAAATCACCATCGAACAGATCTCCTCATCGCTTCTCCTAAACCCCCCTGCACACTCGTCGAACCCCAACCAAGCAGCCACTAACATTACTCAATGGCTAACCAACAGCGCCGACAACCTAGCACCTCTGAAAAAACGTCAAATCAAACTAGGCAGCAAAAACGCTCCCTGGTTCAACGATGATCTTAAGACATCCAAGAAACTCTGTCGCTCCCTTGAGAAGGCCTGGAAAAAAGACCAAAACACCAGCACCAAGGACGCCTTCAAAAACGCCACCCGCACACACCACCAACTGATCCGGACTGCCAAGAAAGCTGCACTCAAAGACCGTCTAGACAACAACGCCCACAACAGCAAGGAATTATTCAACATCGTCAAAGAATTTACCAACCCCTCAGCCAACTCCAACGACATCACTCCCTCTCAAACCCTCTGCGACTCCCTAGCCTCGTTCTTCCACAACAAAATCGCAGACATCCACAACAGCTTCGACAACCAACCCGGAGACCAACCCACCCAACCTTCTACCGTACCCTCACCCCCCTTGAACATCCTTAATGACTGGAACCCAATCTCCACTGAGGACACCATCCGCCTGATGAACTCCATCCACTCAGGATCCCCCACAGACCCATGCCCTCACCATATCTTCAACAAAGCTGACTCCATCATAGCACCACACCTCCGAGACGTCATCAACTGCTCCCTCAACTCCGCCACATTCCCGGAAAGCTGGAAACACGCCGAACTCAGCGCCCTTCTGAAAAAACCCACAGCTGACCCCTCCGAACTCAAAAACTACCGCCCCATCTCGCTCCTACCATTCCCGGCCAAAGTCATCAAGAAAGCCGTCAACAACCAGCTCGCCGCCTTCCTCAAAACCAACAAATCCCTCGACTCCTCACAGTCCGGCTTCCGGGCTAAACACAGCACTGAAACCGCACTCATCGCAGCAACAGACGACATTCGAACCCTACTTGACAATGGAGACACAGTCGCCCTCATCCTCCTTGACCTCTCCGCAGCCTTCGACACAGTCTGTCATAGCACCCTTATACAACGCCTCAGAAATATCGGAATCCAAGAAAAAGCACTGGATTGGATCACCTCGTTCCTCACCGGAAGAACTCAGAGAGTCCGCCTCCCACCATTCAAGTCAGAGGCCACTGACGTCATTTGCGGCGTGCCACAAGGATCTTCACTCAGCCCTACCCTATTCAACGTATACATGAGCCCCCTCGCGACCATCGCACGCCAACACAACCTCAACATCATCTCCTACGCTGATGACATTCAACTGATCCTCTCACTAACCAAAGACCCTAACACTGCCAAAACCAACCTACATGAAGGAATGAAAGAAGTAGCCGAGTGGATGAAGCACAGCCGGCTTAAACTGAACTCAGACAAAACAGAAGTCCTTATCCTAGGCACCTCCCCCTCCGCCTGGGATGACTCTTGGTGGCCAGAGGCACTTGGAAAAGCACCCATCCCGACGGACCACGCACGGAACCTAGGCATCATCCTGGACTCCTCACTCTCGATGAACAGACAAGTCAACGCCGTTTCATCATCGTGCTTCAACATTCTTCGCATGTTCAAAAAAACATTTCGCTGGATCCCCACCGAAACTGGAAAAACGGTCACCCACGCACTGGTCACAAGCCGCCTGGACTACGGTAACACCCTATACGCCGGTACCACTGCAAAACTTCAGAAAAAACTCCAACGCATCCAGAACGCTTCAGCCAGACTCATACTAGACATCCCGCGTAAAGAGCACATTTCTAACCACCTGAAAGACCTCCACTGGCTCCCCGTCAATAAGAGAATAACATTCCGCCTCTTAACCCACGCACACAAGGCACTTTACGAACTCGGACCCGAATGCCTTAACACACGACTTTCCTTCTACACCCCTTCCCGCCAGCTACGCTCCTCCAACCAAGCCCTTGCTGCCTTACCTCGCATCAACAAAACCACCATGGGAGGAAGATCCTTCTCCTACCTGGCAGCTAAGACCTGGAACTCTCTTCCCATTCACCTTCGCCTCACTCAGAACCAACTAGCATTCAGAAAGCAACTTAAAACTTGGATATTCGACAAGTAATTCCCATCCCTTCCTCAAGCGCCTTGAGACCCTCTGGGTATGTAGCGCGCTATATAAATTTCTTGACTTGACTTGACTTGCATGCACGAAATATCACTGAAAATGAAATTATGCCCGTACTTCTCATCCATACCGCAGCTAGTTTCTGTGTTGAAGGTTCTGGGAAAATTGCAGTGAGACTAAGCAACTGTAATTAAACATATAATTTGAACACCACTAGTAGCTCACCTTTGCTCACACCCCATAATGTATACATTGTTTGTGGAGCACATGCTTATACCAGGCTCCCTAGAGGATGGTCTGGCCAGTGTTATCTCTCTTTTCTTTTACCTCCCGTTTACATTGCACCATCTCACTATCACAGAGACCATTGACTGCAGCGAAGGAGTACTCACTTGTCCCCTGTAAGGAGTTATTAATACAGCAGACATTGATCAGACTGATTCTACTTTACAACAATTCACGGATGCCATGAAGGGTATTCTGCCTTTCTGTGGACCAATGCATAACAGTCTTAGTATCCATCGGCTCACCAGGGTTGTAGAAGGGGTTATCAACACTGCAGCAGGTATACTCACTAACATTACAGCTGAGCTCCAGGCTCCCAGGCTTGTTGCTCTTTAAAATCGGATGGTGTTAGATGTCATTCTTGCAGATAGGGGAGGAGCTTGTTGCGTCATAGGCAGTAGCCGCTGCATGTACATTCCAGATCACGCACCTACTGTGTACTCCGCTATCCAGAAGTTACATAGAATAGCGTCTGATATTCATCAAGACAATGGTTCTTGGTCCTTGACAGGGTGGTTCTGGGGTCTGATATCATCCTGGGGATGGAAGATACTTAATTTCTTAGTGGTCATTGCAAGAGTTGTCTTCATGGGCTGTCTATGTGTTAATTGCCTTCCAGTGTGTTGCACCTATTGCATAGGTAAGCTCACCCCTAGCCCTAAACTGCCAGGACACAATAGCAAAGTCTCTACCATTATGATGCAAGAAGTAATTGATATGATGTTGATAGATGAAGGAATTTTTGAATATTAACGTTTTTGCTATACATGCAATGATTCATCATCTTCTGCTTAGAATTGTAAAGACCCTACCTGATAGCCTCAATAAAGTACTTTAACCTCCCCTGCTAAAAGTAGGGTATGTTAGGTTTGAATAATCTTGTCCTCGTTATACACCTGTTCTATGCTATGTTAGGTTAGCAGGGTGTGGCAAAAGTAGGTATCATTCATATTTATAGTACGCAACCCACTGAGTTATCCCTGCAATGTGTAAGCTTCAATTAGCACATGTGACTGCATTTTGCATTTCGTAATCCGCATTAAGTAGTGTCTGAACTAGGCTTCATTATTCGTATTGCTTGCCTCTCAGGACACTGTATTCCACCTTTGAGGCTCAAGGTTGGATTCTGACTTACTAATGAATGGGCAATTCTGCCCTCGCATTCCTAGCCTTGTGTATAACTTTGCTCCCACATTAGGAGATGCCGAACTTCAGTACGGCAACCTTGAGACACTGATAGTATGTACCCATCTGGCAGGTGGTAGCCCATCTTCCTGTGCCTGCATTGTTCATGTTCGGCCTGAGCTGGTAACAGTTCCACTGTGGGAGTGGTTGGGGGGTTATTGGAGGAATGATTATGCATTGCAGACTGTAGGGGGACCAGTCCCTCAGCAGACATCTTAGGGTGCAGGTCAGATTGGACTCCTCTGCAGAGTGTTACTAATAAATGCTTATTTGTATTCTCTACTGTCTGACCGACTCTTCATTACTTGGGAAGGCATAGTAGGTGGTTTTCAGTAACCCTGGTGACTTTTCTGGGTCACTACCTTCACCTCGTTAGGCATATAATTGTAATAGATCAGTATGAGTGCTTCCTTGCAAGCAGGTGTAATTGGAACAGGTAACGGAAGACTTTTTAGTGTAAATACACATCACATAAATATATGTTTTTTATTACAAAGAGAAAAGATAATATTAGTTTTGAAATAAGGCAGCCTTAAACCCTAGCATATATAGACAAGGATGATTCATTTCGGTTTTGAAAAAAGGATAAAGAATGCACCTAAAAAAGTATTTTCAAAGTAATTTATTTAGGCACCAGTTCTGGTACTGAAAATTACTTCTTTTAGGCCTCTCATTATGATTGACCAATTAAAATTATCGTTATTTACCAACCTTGCAATTGCCGTAATCCAAGGGACTAGGAAATGAGAGGGATTACATGTTTTGGGGAATAACATGTAGGAATCAGTGATACCATGCTTATTACCGTAGACATTCACACAAAAAATTTCAGTTACTTTTAGCCTCTGAAATCTTTGTGTAAAAAATCTAAACACATTCTGATGGTTCCTGTTCTCTGGTTACCAGGTCCATCGGAATGTATGGGCCACTCATACTAAAAGCCTTATGTGGATGTGCAAATGTGATCAGAAACAATGTTGTCACTCAAAGTGCAAGAGAGCCAAATGTAGAAGTGGGCTGACCCATTGCCCCATTGTACGCTGTGGTGGGTAGCAGCAAAATGTGATTGAGAGCTGAACAGACCAGTGGATGAAGGGGATTGACCCAATGCACCTCTGGAGCTACACTTGTTTTATTTTGAATTTGTTTAGTATGTGAGGCTGGAAATTTAATTATGACATTACACACACCTGGTTATTCTTAGCATGCTGCTCCACATCAACATCTTGAATAGAAAGGCAGATTTTGGATTTTTTATGTTTAACTTTAAACATTTCTTCCTGTCAAAAGATGAAATAATATATTAGTGCAGAATGTCAATATATTTGAATATCAAGCGATAGAAAACGATTGCTACAAAAAACATTATGTCACTCTATACACGTATTTTTGACAAAAGAAAGTCCAAATAAAACAAGATTTGTCAATGTTGGCTTTTTAATATTGTCAGAACAAAAATATGAAATATTATCCATATAGTCATAAGTAATGACAGAACAACCCATTCTCCTGGGACAGGAATCCCTTCAATCAGATTGTTAATAAATCCAGGATTTGCAAAGCATGGCAAATCACTAGTGAGGGTCTCAAGGCTCTGAACTGTAGGTACGGGGAATTATTGCTGCCATCGGTGGGACTTCAAGCCCCAGGAATCTTTGAGCCAGAAGGCGTATTGAGGTGAACAGGGGCTAGACAACTGTGCGCCTCAGAAGGCTGCCCCTACTCCTGCAGCCCGGGATACCGTAAGTGTTGCTGCTGTCGGGTGGACATCAAGCCCCAGGAATCTTTGAGCCAGGTGGTGCTTTCAGCTGACAGGGGGCTGCAGAAACGTGCGCTACAAAGCCCTGCCCCACTTCCACAGCGCGGGATACAATAATTGTTGCTGCCATCGGGGGACTTCAAGCTTCAGGACTCTTTGCACCAGGAATCACTTTCAGCTGAATGAGAGATGGACAACCCCATGCTACAAATTTGTGCCCCCACTCCTGCAGTGCGGGACGTGCCCAGGTGAAGCCCGGGTCAAGTGTGGGTCTGTCAGAGACTGGCTGGGCTGGGCCATCCCTCTTAAGATTTGCCCTCTGAACACTTAGGTACAGTGTGTGCTTCATGCCCCTTTGTTACCCAGCGTGGAAAGGAGTTATTTTTTTTTAAGTTTGATTTTATTGAAGAGATAAAGCAAGAGGGAAGAGGGGAAGAAAGAAAAAACAGGAAATGGATACAACAATATAATATAACAGAGTGAGGAACATTAGCTAAAGTGAATACAAGCAGAAAATCAGTAATATAATAAAACTTTTATGAAAGGCATATATAACAAGCATGAGGAATGTATGAACATAACATATGTATATGAATTAGAAATACAATATAATACAATGAACTGTAAATTCGTAATATTGTCATATAAAGGCAAAAGGAAAATGAAGGAGGTTTTCGCACCTCAACAGTGTTAAGGTCTGGAGGGGCGTGTGTTGGGGCAGAAGAAGAAAGATATGTAACCAACGGAAGCCAAATCAAGTCACGTTTAATTGCCAGGGAAATGGGGGAAACATAACTGGTATCTAGTCTATGATGAAAGCAAACTGCATTCCACCAGGAATGATAGGAGACATTCGCACCTTGCTTCCAGTTAATGAAGGGGAGAAGGGGACTTGGAATTGAAAAATCGTCTGGACTTTTTTCCAGATGAGATTCCAAAATCTGAAGATAGGAGGGCAATCAAACAGCATGTGTTTGAGATCAGCAGAAGGACATGAGCATGACCAACAAGTAGAAGGGGAATCCGAAGAAAAACGGGATAAGGCAAGAGGTGTAAATAGAGTCCTGTGATAAATAAAATATAACGTTTGAGTAGTATTAGCAGCTCTAGAGGTCTTATGAAGTTTATTCCAAAGTTTGTCCCAGAGAAGTACAGACCAATCTTGAGAAAGGTCAGATTCCCAAGCAGTTTCGATTCTAGATTTTACCCTATCAGAAGAAAAACGAAAAGAATCATAAAGAGCAGAGGCGGAAGGAGTGGATTCTAAAAGTAGGTGAGTGGGTTAGAAATGGTGTAAAGAAGAAGGGGGGATAACATCATTTTTATGGAATTAAGTCTACCCCACCAGGACAGAAAGAGTGGATGCCAACGTGAGATAGCGGCATCCATTTTCTTGTAGATGTAATCAAAGTTTAGTTTGAGAGTGTCAGATATGAGAGGAGCAAACCAAACACCCAGATATTTGATTTTGGAAGGCTGCCAGGAGAAACCAGTTTGAGAAAAAAGATGTTTCTGGCATATAGAGTTTAGGGGGAGGATTTCGCACTTATCGGCATTGAGGCGATAACCAGAAACCGCAGTAAAAAGAAGAGACTTGCTGAAGAAAGGAAGGGATGGAGGAAAAGGGGTCAGAACAATAAAAAAGGATATCGTCAGCATAAACTGAAAGTTTGACCTGATGAGAACCAAATTGAAATCCCTTTATACTGTTATCCAATCGAATCTTAGTAAGGAAGGGCTCCAAGGCTAAAACAAAAAGCAAGGGGGATAAAGGGCAACCTTGTCGAACACCTCTGTGTAAAGAGAAATAATCAGATGTCCTCCCGTTAACAAAAATGGAAGCCTGAGGGTTAGAATAGAGTAAAGAGATGATAGAGAGGAATTTGGGAGGGATGCCAATCCAACGCAAAGCCTGAAACATAAAATCCCATCCAATCCTGTCAAAGGCTTTCTCCGCATCCAAGGAAATGGCTGCAAAGGGAAGATCCAGAGAAGATGCTTTACTAAGAATGTTAAGGAAAACACGTGAATTGTCGGATGAAAGACGACCCTTTACAAAACCTGATTGTTCAGGACCAACTAGATCGGGTAGAAGGGGATCCATACGTAATGCTAGAATGTTAGCAAGTATCTTATAGTCGGTATTAACCAGGGATATCGGTCTGTAATTTTTGCATAGAGAGTGATCTTTGTCCTCTTTGGGGATTAGGCAGATTAAGGCTTGTTGGAAGGAACCATGGGAAGAGCCTGCTGAGAGAAAGGATTGAAATAAGAGTAAAAGTTTTGGAAGAAGGAAAGAGGCGAAATGGCTATAAAATTCAATAGTGAATCCGTCAGGACCCGGAGCCTTACCGTGACGTAATTTAGAGACGGCGAGGGAGATTTCAGAAATCGAAATGTCCTGTTCTAGAGAAGCAAAATCAACATGAGAAGCCGGAGGAGAGGGAAGAGAATGAAAGTAAGAGAGAAGATCCAAAGATTCCGTGACTCTTTCGGGAGTGTAGAGGGTGTCATAAAATTGGACAAATTCAGTGAGGATATCTTTATCTTTAAATCTAGATTCTCCAGATGGAGTCTTAATGGAAGCAATCTTCGTACGTTCTTTTCTGATTTTTAAGTAATTGGCTAGAAGTTTCCCCATTTTATTTTTACCACCATAATATCGGGAATTACATTTTAACAAAAGGTTAGAGGCAGCTTCGGTAGTGAATTTATTAAATGGGATTTTCGCATCAATAATTTTTTTTAGGGAGTGGTCAGATTTAGAAGAATAGTAGGTTTGTTCTAAGTGTTTAATATCCGCTAAAATTTTATTAGATTTGAGCTCCCTAAGTTTTTTCCTTCGAGCCACAAAATTATTAATAAAACCTCTAGAAGCTGCTTTAAAAGAGTCCCAAACCGTAACAAAAGAGGAGTCAGGGGTATGATTAAGGAGAAAAAATTAAGTGGCAAAAGCAGTAAATTCAGAACAAAAAGTAGGTTCCAAAAGTAAGGCGTTGTTGACACGCCATCTGCCAGAGTGAGGGGAGAACGGAAGTAGGTCGAGGTCTACAAAAACCGGATCGTGGTCGGAAAGTAGAATGGAGCCAATTTCAGATCGAATGGCATGCTGGGACAGGGATTTGCTAAGGAAAATATGGTCAATACGGGATTGTGATTGATTGGGGGGGGGGGGAAACTGTATTCTCTCAAGTCTGGATTACACAGCCTCCAAATATCTAACAGAACATTGTTTTGAAAAGTGTTAACAAATTGGGTGTGCATTTTGGAGGAAACAAATTTGACTTTTGATTTACGATCTAGGAAGGGGTCCATGACTTGTTTACAATCCCCTCCGAGAAGGATGTAATCACCGGAGAGGGAGGACAACTTGGCAGAGGGCCAAAATGTAAATGTAAATGTAAATATGTGTGTCTTGTAAAGCGCACTGCTACTCGGAGGCGTCCTGGCGCTATCGACCGCTGGGGAACTCGTCCTGGCTTTTCCTGTGAGATGTTCCCTCCTGGGTATCTCAAAGGTGAAACCAGGCATCACCGGCATTTGTGGGGGGCTGTTGTGGAGATAAGGCAAGCTAATGCCCAGAATTGCCGAGTGTGATCCCTGGTTAGAGTAGGCACCGAGGCGAGAATTATCGAGTCCGCTGACCCTGGTTCACAACCCTGTCGCCTCGGGGATTGAACCCTGGTCCCGGGCCGTCCTCTGCTTCCGGGTCTGCCGCCTCTAACCAGTGAGCCACACATCAGTCAATTCCGGTAGGGGCATATACATTAAAAAGGGTGAGGGGAATATTGTCAATAAGAAGTGTAACAATAACCCAACGGCCATCAACATCACATTCATGAGAAATTGAGGAAACATTTAACTTTTTATGCAACAAAATTACAACACCATTTTTCCTGTTAATTGTGGGGGAGCAAAGAGCATGACCCATCCAACAACGCTTAAGTTTCAAAGCTTCTGACAGTGAGAGATGAGTCTCCTGTAGGAGAGCAACATCTGTCTTGAGCCTTGCCAAATGTGATAAAACCCTTTGCCTTTTAATAGGATTGTTTAATCCTTTAACATTCCATGATGTAACACGGAAGGGAACGGCATAAAGAAACAGCTAACAGCAACATGCTCGTTTAATGCAATTAAATAAGCTGAGAGAACTAAGAAGAAACATAAACCTAGTAGAGAGAAAGAAAGGATATGAGAAGAAGAAAAGAGTGAAAAGATAGAAGAGTCAGGGCTGAGAACAATACTGAGTCCAAAAAAGAAGAAAGAGAAGCAGTGGAGAAGAGAACAAAGAAGAAAAGAAGACGAAGAGAAGAAGAGTCCAAGAAAAGAAGAGAAGGAAAGAGGACAGCAACAGTAATGATCAAGAAGACAGAACACCTCCAAAACGAACGACTGAGAGACATACTTACGAAAACAAAAAAACCCAAAACAGAAATGGGGAATGGTGGTGGCAGGAGACGACCGCGACAACATCCAGAGCGAACACCAAACCTCAATTACTATGACATCAAAAGGGCAGCATGAGGAAATAGTAAGGTAAAACAGGATGACGAGGAGAAGGGGAGTACCTGTTGAAGGAAGAGAAACATTAGGATAAATGCATGGGAATGAAATAAACAAGATGAGAGATGGGTTGAACAGTAGGAGTACAAAAGAGGAAAGGCAAACATAATGACAACAGTAGATACTTCATAACATCATCAGTACGAACGATGAGAAGACCAGAACCATATTATAATGAGATTAAAAAGAAAGTTAACAAGACCAGTCAACCGGGCTTGGACATATCCTTGACATCAGGACCATGTTGGTGAAGAAAAGCTTGTAGGGCCGCAGGATACTCCTAGGTGGTTGTTTTGTCTTTATAAGTACCCTTGAAGAGACATGGATGCAAGAGACCATGTCTAGCATTAAGGGCTCTGAGCTGCGGCCTCATGTCCAAAAACTTCTTCCTGCGCTCCGTGGTGGCCTTGGAGACTTCCTGCGATAAGTAGAGACAGTGACCCTCCCATATGATCTGCTTCTTGAGTTTGGCGGCTGAAAGGATCCGTAGAAGGTCAGTACATTGGAGGAACAGCATGATAACACCCCTAGGCTTGGTGGCGACCTTAGGACCAAGACGATGAGCTCGTTGAATGTTAATGGAGGATAGGGCCGGAGCGTCTAGGATCTTGGCAAGGAAGGACTGGAAGAAGGCGGTAGGATTAGACCCTTCTGAAAGTTCCGGAAGGCCGTGTAAGCGTAGGTTGTTCCTACGATTCCTGTTTTCCAAATCCTCTGTCTGTCGTTTAAGTAGTAGTATTTCCGCCTCCATGGAAGGAATACGGGAACAAGAGGGCTGCAAGGAATCTGTGGATTGTTCAAAGGTGAGAACACGCGTATCCAGAGATGACCACTTCTCCTGCATTGCCTGCATATTTTTGGTGGTGGCTTCCATAAATGGCTTGAATACACGCAGTTCCTCCAATATGAGATCCATAGAGGAGGGAGAAGAAGTACTCCCAGGAGAAGGTGGGTCCTTTTTCAGGCGCTTGGAGGAAACTAAAGAGGATGATGCTTTACTTCCTGGGGAAGCCTTAGGAATGGCTCCATGTGCGGAGTCAGATTTTGATGAACGACCCTCTTCCATGCTTGAATAGGTGAGTCTGAGTCAGAACCAACCGGCACTTTAGATGTGGAGTTGAGCTTCAAATTGCGAAGTTTCCCCATGAATTCCCAGAGAAGCAGTTGAGAGGAAGCAATGAGTCAAAGGGAAATAAGCAGGAACCTAGGCACCGTGTAAAAAGAGCAAAATGCAGGCACTTAAATAGTACAAAAAGATATGGAGTAGCAATATTCCATGGAAGCCTGAGAGAAATGAAAGGTCCGCAATGTCATGTGGTAATCATAAGAGGGCAGTGTCACAGCCGGAAAGACAAAGCTGAGTGAGCCATAGCGTAAATGAAGAGGTCACGTGAATACCTTTGCGTAGAATGAAAGGAACGCAGTGTAGGCAGCAAACAATGATGAAGGTTTGTAAAGCACACTAAAAAAGCAAGCTGCGTTAATCAAAGAGACCTTGTTGAGACATGAGGGAGTCCACAAAATGGCGGGCTGGGCCACAAATGGCAGGTCGCACCAAGCGCAAAGGAAAGGAAATTTCCAGAAGACACACCAGGCTGGAAAGAGGTCTCACCTCTCATTCAGGGCTGCATTCAGGATGTTGTCAGTAAATGCAGCATATCAGAAACTTCTCAGCCGGCCGCCGTGAGGAAATGGGCCGGTGCACTAAATGGCGGCCGCAATCGCCGGAATCGGTTCTTTCGTGAAAGCACGCGAAATTCGGTGCGGAACCGGGAAACAAGGAGGGCGGGCAGCGCACCTCACGTTCCGGTCCGCATATACGCCTGAAAGTACCAGAAAAGCCCCTTCAGTGCTGCGAGGGGAAGTAATGCGCCGAGGCTTTGTGCGGAGCTCCGGAGCTACGCCGCAATCTTGGCCGGCGCTCAAGCCACGCTCCGTGGAAAGGAGTTATGTTTTTATTTTTATGCTTTACTTGATTGATCTTATTTTTCTTTGCTATGTAATGTCCTTGTGCAGTATTTCTGGTTCTTAGGAGGGGGATTGTTTTGATCCTAGTTACAATTTGAGCAGATTAAGTTCATGATGGGCAAAAGGAAGGCTGTTGATAGTGGGGCAGGGGCTGTAGTAGGGCAAGTAAAAAAAGCCAAAAAGCCTTGAAGCACACTGGCGGGAACTGCGTGCTTGATCACATCGCAGACTCCTGGTCAAATGCGGAGTAATTCTCGACCCACCTGCAGATACCTCCCCTTTTAACCTAAGATGTTCCTTAGCAAGTATGGGACACAACACATCAAACACTATTTCAAAGATATTTAAGAAATCCATCACCAAGAGTCACCTAATAGATGCCCCCACATCAACAAGCCCCACCATGGTAGAAACAGCCACTCTGCCTGATTCAAGACTCTTAGGCCAGTTAGATCCGGAGATTATTTGTAGCAATAGATTTTTACCCCTTCAAAGTTAGACTGATGATCCTCAGAATGCTGAGGCACAGGCAGGTGTGGGAGCCCCCTTAGTGTTAACAATGGGTTTTCAGCCTCCGAATTCCAATGCTTACAAGTACATCAACGACCTGACTGGGTTGATGAAACAGTTGTCAGTAAGGAACCAGGAAGCTTGCATGCTTTCTAATGTTCTGTCTACCCAGGTCAATAATCTGGAATCTAAATCACATAACAAACAACTACCCTGAGCCTTGAGAGGTTCTTCCTGCCCTCCACAGAGCAGAGCACACATATGGAGCTGGAAGTTTTGATAATGTGGAAGCATACAGGCAACCATATTGAGCTATCCAGGGTAGCTTTGGGTTATTCTGACTGCAGAAGACCCAATCACCTAATAGAACCCCTGCCGAGAAATACAGCAAGGCGCCAAACTTTAACCCAAGCACTCTAGGCACCATCTGCTTCCCGCAAAATCTACATGACCCAAATGCCAAAATTAGCTGTTCAAAAGCAGCACAAAGGGGAAGACTTGCTGAGGAACAAGGAGATTCATTGGATTTGCCATGTGCGAGGATGCAGGTCCATAATAAGAGAAGACATTGTTGGGACTGGGAGATGTGAGTTCCCTATCGATTTTATTGAACTGATTCTTGTAGATGGAGGGTTGGTTTAAATTCGGATAGCTTTGGACACCAGAACATGCCCTCCTGCTTTGTCCAATATACAATTTAAGTGGCATCCAATAATTGGACTACCAACACCTACTCTCCATTGCCCATTTATTCGTCCAGGACCTGACTCAACCTTGGGTGAAAATGATTGACTCCAGAGCCAGTCTTTTGGTTGCCATGGAACCTCCAATAGCATGATTGAACCCCACTTTAAGTGTCCCCCCTGAAGTCAGAACCTCATCTAATGATACCACTAGGGACGGGTTGGGAGGTGTACTAGCTGTGGTGGATTGAATATGCAGGATTGGGTGGGACAATATGTGGCCCCCTCTCCAGTAGCGACAACAGACAATCTGCCTAGCATTGGTGCACTGGAACTTGATATCCATCCAGCCTACACTTTCACTTTTCTACTAAATCAGCACTAATGCTTTCAATAGTTGCCTGGGATGTGGCAGGGGTAAAGAACAAATTGATCGTTCCACATTGGAATAATTTCAAAGAAAACTTTGATATCTGAATACTACAGGAAACTTGGAGTGTAGTGCAGATTCATAAGGCTGGGTATGTAAGGTATTGCTTCCCTGCAACCTCTAATTAACCAGGGCGCACTGCCGGGGGATTGTTGATATGGGTTAAGATAGCCCTTGTTGTGTTATTTCGTAACTCCCCTCTGACAGCCCAGATATTCTGGGAATACGTCTAAAGGGTCACTCAGGTTTCATTATTGACATCTATAATGTATATGCAAGAGGAACTAGTGGAGGCAGACCATCAGTCACAAAACAAAAACTAGAAGAGCATCTGGACAAAAGAAATCCTACCCCCACCCTCCTTCGATATTAGCGGCTGACTCTAAAGTCACCTTCCAACCTTTAGATAGGGACGAGGTGAGTAAAACAAAAGGAGGATGATCTGTGGTCAGTTCCATCTTTAGACCTACCCCCTCTTAAAAATGGTTACAATTTGTACTTCAATTAAAAGCCTTGACCATGGAATTTGAGTTGAGGACCACGTATGGAAGGAAAAGATCCGATAGAATGGGAGCCAATACGTTAACAGAATAAATGGTATGAATAGCATCAATTATAACCTGATAAATTTGAGGCTTTGGCGTAGCATTATTGACATAGTTGTGGGTACAAGTTCAGCTAGCAACTATAATCCCCTTTGCTTGAGACTGCTGTCCCCTTGGGGTGGCATGCATGGCCTGCCTGAAAATCAACAGTTAATGAGGGAGGTCTACCCACCCAACGACAAGCGCCGCCTTAAGTGGCACAAGAAGATTCTACATGAAGATAAGCTCCAAATCATACATCAGGATCTGCTAGTTTGCACTTAACATTTAGCAGCTGTACATCCGAAGCCAGGAGTGAAGGTGGCAGTCACAGACACCCACTCTCATTTCTTTTTGAGCGGTTTGGTTCCTATTATATTGTGCCCGAGAACAAGAATAACAGTAGATCCATTAATGGGGAACCAAAAACTTGGTTTAATCGAGAATGCAGACGTCTCAGGAACCAACTCTCCTTGGCCATAAAATCTATGGATCCTGGATATGTAAGAACTTCCAGAAGTGCCTACAAGACAGCCCTCCTAAAAGCTAAAAGGAGTGAACCGAGACTAGATGGCAGCTCATTAAGGAAGCCTGTGATTCCAAAGATCCCCAAAAATTCTGGTGACTGGTTGCGTGGGATGACCAATCGGGGCCTCCCCCTCTTGCAAATCATATTACTGTCTCCGACTGGCACAATCACTTTAAATCCCTCTATTCAAACTCTTGTACATCTGATCTTTTGGTAGATACTTCAGTATCTTATCAGACTGCCAACAGGGACTTATTTACTATGAGCGATATTGAGGCTTCTATTGGTTCATTTATCCAAGCAAAAGCCCCGGGCCCCGATGGTATCCCTGGTGACCTTTTTCTTCATGAAAGTGCCAACTGGTCACGCTATATCCTGCTACTCTCTAATGCCATAGCAGAGAGCACCTTGATCCCAGGGTCCTGGAAGGGTGCAGAGGTGATTCCCCTATTTAAGAAAGGTGATAGGGACAAACCATATAACTGTAGGCCTATTAGCCTAATTGATTCAATTCAAACATTATTTTGCCGTGCCCTTCTGTTTAAGAATCAGGATTGGATACCAGATAACGATATTTTAACATAATAACAAGCGGGTTTTAGAGAGAAGACGGGAACAATAGATCAGTTGTTTTGCCTTCTTTTATACTGGAAAAGTGTGGTTATTGGCCAGGGAAGCTTATATGTTGCTTTCATTGATCTAAAGACAGCTATCGTACTTGTCCAGAGAAACAAATTGTAGCAGGTGCTAAAAGATATGGGATTGCCAAGTGAAATTTTAGCCTTGGTCATTCGCCTTCACAAGGCAAACTATGCTAGAGTTCGGTGAGGCTCTCAAAGTCAGTTCACAGACCCAAATTATGTCAGTAGGGGAGTACACCAAGGGTGTGTGCTGACACTCATTCTTTTCTCCCTATATGAATAGTTAAGTCCAGTTTTTATCCTAGTACCCAGCAGATGCACCCCCTCTAGGGGGGGAAAAAGTAGTGACAATCCTATTTGGAGATGACACCTTGCTGGTGTCAAGAACTCTGGGGTGGGGACTTCAGCTGCTTCTAAATCGATTTAAAGCTTTCTGTGATATGCAAAGCCTAGAAATAAACACGTCCAAAACAAAAATGTATTACACTAAATCTCCACAAGTCCTATATGGACAGACTTACCCTCAGCGGGTTGCCACTTGAGAGGATTAGTAGCTTTGATTATCTAGGCATAAAACTATCCGAAAGCATGTCCTCTATGTAAGTTGACTAACATTACCCAAAATCATAATCCATCAAAAATCAACCCCAGTGCTTTTACGTCCATTAAGATGTTATTAGAACATTGGAATGTTGGGAGCTCCATTGAAAACAATGGAGTGCTCTGGGCTTATAATGGCTGGTATAAGCCTGGAGCTCCAACATTCCAATGTTTCTTTGTTCACAGCTCTGTCTGTGAACAAAGGCTTCAGGGAACCTGAGGAGATTCCAATCCCCTCACGCTCCCAAAAGGCTTTGTTTTTTTTGCTAGAACATTCTGTCCTCTAGTGACAGAATGTTCTAATAGCTTTATAGCCCTTCGTAGATGGGCTATACCGCTATTAAAGTCCCTCTCCCTTGTTAAAGGCCCTCGCCTTCGGCTCGGGGCCTTTAACGCTGGAGAGGGCCTTTAATAGACGGTATAGCCCTCTACGGCGGGCTATAAGGCTATAATGTTGGAATCACCAATGTTCCAGCAACTATGGAACGAATAAAAGGTCTTATGTACAAAGATTCCTAATAAGAAATAGTAAATCGCATCAAATAATAATTGGCAATTTGCGGTTTCTTATTAGGAATCTACTAACATGCATTTGGTTGAATTTGCACACCTACTTCTACCAAATGCATTGGTATTTTGTGAACCAACCGATGTTTTAATAGGTTGGTTCAAAAAATACCGGGTCATATTGGGTGGCAATTAGACCTACCTCAATAATATGCAAAAGGTGGGTCGCAAATTGAGACTCACTGCAATTGGTTAGAGGCACAAGCATGGTGGCCTGTATGGGTAAGCAGACCACCATGTCTGTGATTACTTTTAAATAGAGCATTTTTTTAATGCAGCCCGTTTTCATGAAAGGTAAATTGCCTGCATGTAAAAAAGAATATGACTAATTTTACAATTTTTTTTAGGAGTAGACAGTGGTCCAATGGGCCACTGCTTCCTCATAAAAGTGTTTTTGTCAACAAAAACATTTTAAGAAGGAAGCAGTGGTCCATTGGACCACTGCCTGCACCTAACAAATGTTAGTAAAATTATTCCTTTTCTTAGGGACCCCTTCCAGTTTGTGACTGCTTGCCACCGATTTGGTACAATATGAATGTTTTGCAATTGGATTTTAGACGCAAACATTAATGCATACGTTAAGGAACTAATATTTAGAATGGGATGCCCTTCACATGCCTGTTCAAAATACCAATTCTTTATTTTGTCTGAAACCCAACTTATGATTCGATATCATCTTACACATTTGCAATTTAGGATTTGTAAATTTTAAAAAAGCCATTTTGCAGTCGCAAAGGCCCACAATTAACCTTTGCTTCCGTAAAATTGCTTTGTACTTCAGTCCCTAGACGCACCTTATTTATGGTTTGACAGAGCAGGACTTCTGCCAACAAAAGTTGGAAGTCTCATCCATCATATTGATATTGATACATTCTTCATAGGGGAGAAGAGACATCACTTTTGGCAGATGGCCTACATGAAGTCTGCAGGGAAAATTTAGGATATGGTGGAGCAGGAGAATGTTATAAATCAGTATTGATTCCAGCCCACAAAACTTGTGTTTCCCCTCCTCTGTTAGAATTAGGCGAAGAGCCAGGTTTACAATGGCGGAGACTAGGTTTGTTGTATACAGCCATATACAGACAGCAATAGAATAATTTAACTGAAGTGACAGGTATCTTACATCCAGGTGACAATGACTCCTCCTGAAGCTGATGCCAATGCAGGCACTCTCAGGCGCACTGGTGACCGATTGCTCCTGCTGTCTGCTGCACGTTGCCTGCAGCACCACTCTGCCAGGCTCACTGCTCGATTGGCTCAGAGAAGACAGACACTACAGAGTGAAGCTGTACTTTACCTGCCGCTTCCCTCCGCTGGGTTCGATGCTTGAACGGCACACAGAAGACAGTCACTACGGCGCCTAGCTGCACAGACTTTGAAAGCATTCTTTAGCGGTTATACTGTTCGCAGGCCACGTTGTTTGGAGCCTACGTGTTAGTATAGAAAATATGTTTTAGAATTGTTCATGTAAAGTTAGCATTCGCCGCACCATTTTATGTATGGCCACCATTTTAAATCACAACCGAAACTAACCATTTGCCGTTTCCAAGAAATGGCCTTCTCTAGGTTATGTTTCTCCGAAGCTGAATTCTGCTACACTAATGAATACACTGTTTTTGAGTGTACCTTTCTTGTTAGATGTAGACCTTCTCCCAATTGTCTAGCAGTGGGCACAGGCAGAATGATCTTATAAGCATACTGTGTGCGCGGTCTCAGAATCAAAACTTACTCCTTTGTAATTTACTGTCCAGCTGCATCTGCTTGGAAAATTCCACGATGGGCGTGCTTTCATTGGTTTCGAAGTGTACATAATGTATCGTTATGCTTTCTGATGTCAGTCTCTCTACAGCACTCCCAGGTGACTGGGCAGACCGGGTTCCACTCTGAGTGTATTTGAATAAGAAAACCTTCGTTTGTGTTCTCTACTGTCTGAACAACTCTTCATTTGGTATGGAAGACTGTGAGGTGGTTGTGCGTGACCCGGGTGACCCTATTTGGGCCGTTTCCTTCAAAAGCTGTGCAGCCAATGGGTTGAGCCCCGGCTCTCTTGTGCTGGTGAAATGTGGATTGAGGTTATCGCTTTCAGGAATAGCTCTGTGGACGAAGCACCTAGAGGGGTATTTGTGGTCCCCGGATAGCGTCTCTGTGCAGTAAGCTGGTGCTGCTTAGGTGTGGCTCAGGTGGTGGCGTTGGTAGTTCAGAAACACATCAGTTTCCAGGAGAAGTTAAATGGTTGGGTCTTGCGACTCTATGTGACCTGAGAAACGTATTGCTTACGTTTTTGCTTTTAGTGAGACCCCACTTGTTTTGTTAAAATATTAACATTAATAATAAGGCTTCTCAGATATCAGTAGAGTTCATGTTGGGATGCCTCCTCAAAAGAAAAGTGGTATAAAGTCCAAGGCTCCAGTTAAAAATATGAAAAAAGCGTGGGGCGTGAAGGAACCTGTAGCTACTTCGAGGGACTCATCAGTCTGGAGTGTATTTTGCAAATGGAAGGGGAGCATGTAAGCCTCTTTCAAATGGGTCAATCCCAAGGAAATGTTACCATGCAATCTTGAGCCAATGCCTTAGCTGCCTCATTCAAGGACTTTATGGGAAAACACTTCAAGAACATAGTTCCACAGGATTCTGGGATTACCGATCCTGTGGTCCTCCCTTTAGGAGATCAACAGGTGGCATTGAACATCCAGTAGGGAGAGTACTGGAAGCCAGAGAGACAGAAGCCTTGAAGATGTCTGAGGACTTTGAAAAGATCCACATCTCTTTATACTCTTCTCCTTAAATGTTCCAGCCACCTGAGCTAAGCTCTGCAGGCTCGGAGGAGGGGTCAGGAGTCATGGGGGGAATAGAGGGAGTAGGAGGAGTGGGGAGATATCAGAAGCCGGTATGTCTAAGGAAGTTATTGTTGTTATGATTGATTGGTCAGGGGTGATTTCTCAAGGGGTGGATCAAGGGAATTATGCTTCACACATGATGAACCTAGATTCTACACTATATTATTATTAATGCAAAAGACCGTGAAAGATTTACTGGAAACTTCTCTTGCTACTGAGTCCCTGAGAGCAGAGGCCCACATCCAAAAGGAGATCCTTGGTGAGCTAAAATCAATTCACGCCTGTATGCCTACTAGTGTTAGACAAGTGCCCTCTCCAATTGCTGTACCTGGTGAGGAGGTGTTGAGGGTTGGGGGGATGGGAAAACTAATCTGTGTATCACCATGGTATCACAGGGGGTTTGGGAATTGACTACTTCACCGCAAGAAGCCATGGGAAGGCACGTGTAGAGGTAAAGGGTCAGAAAATCCCTCAAACGAGGTCAGGAATTCGTGCTCTGTGAATGCATTAGTTAAAGCACGAAAAGTAGTGGAGAAGGAAGGAAGAACTAGGAGGGTAAAAGAAGGGGAGAAGGTTGCTTGGGAAGGGAATTAAGATGCAGTTAGAAAAGGCTCCCGCCCTAATGAACTTAGGGCCCGAGGCTTTGAGTAGCAACTGTAGGCCTAAGATTAACAGTAATGGGCCAAAGAAAGTAAGAAGAGAGAGGTGCTCAGCTGGTGGGACTTATAGAAATTATTCTTTGGGCAAGGAAGAGAGTTTAAAGAACAAGAATCCTCTTGAAACTATGATGGATAGCCAAGGGGACTATATTTCAAATCAGATATTATTACAGGTCCAAGCAGGGTTCCTAGAGAAAAGCATGTTTATTTGGATGTTAAACGCAAGGAGAAGAAAGTCAATAATTGGAAGCCCCTGATTAGTTCTAATCTTTTGAAGGTGTTTCCTTTGTTTAAAATTGTGGAGGAAGTGTCATCTAGCAGTATAGCTTAAGTGGTGTTTAGAGATTCAGCAATGAGGAGGTAAATTACAAAAGTCACCTTCACCTCACAAGTTTTTGTTGATTTGGTACCAGAAGCTGGGGTTGAGTTCATGGATTTAGGGCTATGAGTTTTGCTTGAAGGAGAGGTTTTGACCCCCCATTTTAGGAGGCCATTGTTAGAATATCATGCCGGCCTAAATTTGCAACAAGTAAATTCGGAATTAGAAATGGAGGGCTTCTCACCCCGATCTCGTTTAGTGGGATACAAGCATGGTAACTTAGAGGTTATAAAAGCAACCTACTTAAGTGCTGGGGAGGTGGACTCTATCCCACTTTGCAACAGATTTGAGCATCTGAGCATTGATCAAGAGAGTGTCTCCTCCTGGAGGAGGAGTGGCAGGATTGATTAGGTAGAGGACCCTGGGTGTTTTCGCATGGAATATTCGTGGAATGGAACATTTAAGAAAAACAACTGATCTTCCACAAATCTGGGAGGAAAATATGGTTATCTGCTTTCAGGAGACCTGGCTGGTGGGTGAACTCAATTAAGTGGGTTTAGGCAGTTTGCAAAGCGCAACAAAAGTGGGGCCAGGGTGTTCAATAGTTAGATCACCAACACTGGTTTCAACTAAATATATATCATAGGGGCAAGTATCATTCAGACTAGAAGTGATTGGATTTTGGCTTGCCACCTTCACCTGCAGGATGGGTGCCATTTAACAAAGACCTGATAACGTGTATATAAATCCAGGTGGGCTTCGAAGGTAAATGTGAAAATTGCTTTTTTGTGATTTGGCATCCTTGTTAGAGATCCCTGGGGCTCCACCTATTTTATTATTGGACGACTTATTATCAATTATGTGGCCTGTTCAGGAACAGATCTGCTCTAGTGACATGTTGGAATGTTACGGAATACTTTATGCCATATCCCCACAGTGTACCGAATCGAAGTATGATCGTCAATTAAGTTGTTAGGCTTTATATGCCAACATGGTCGTTTTGGGGAGGATGAGTCTGCATCTCACAAATTCGCTCATGGTAATCAGAGATGACCAAGTGGGTATATCTTTATACAGGCATGGTACTTTGAGGCCTGTAAAAGAATTACGGGCAGCAACCACAGGGCTTACATGCGTTGCTCCTTTTTGTCCAAGGGCAAAGGGATAAGGTGATACCTATGGAGCTATCCTTTCCAAACAGCTTGACCACTAGGATTGATGGCAGATATATTGTAATCTTAAAGCAATTTCAAGAGATTAAAGATCTTGGGTTGGGGGGCTGCCAGCTACTGATATCCTGAAGTGGCATTATGAAACTATCAAAGGAGATTTCAATTGTCTGATCCCAATGATCAGGCAATGTAATTCACAGGTTGGAAAAGTAGGACCATGTTATACATGTATTCAGCACTGGTTTGATAAAGAATGTTTGGGTCGAAATAAATGCCTTAGGAAAGCAAGACCGTCAACAGGTTTCTTTGAGGGTTCTAGAGAAAAAGAAAGGAACAGTGCCATAAAAAGAAATATGTTGCACTGATTAGAAGAAAGAAACATAGTTACTACCAGGTAAATTGAGATTTAATGATCCGAACTCTCCAGGCTAAAGATATGCAGAGGTTTTGGAAGTTAGTCCAGAGAGGAGGTGGAAAAGCAAAGGGCCCCCTAGGTGTGAGGTCACATTCCTAAGTAACATCTATAAGGCTAGAGGGGAATATCAGAGAGCAAGTTGGCCCACTCCGGAGTCCTTCCCGGAGGCCTCCTAAGTGAAACTGATATCCTCCCTAAAACTAACTAAGGAAGCAGGTCCAGACAATTTACCAACCCTTATTATAAAATCTAACCCTAAGTGGTAGGCTTGCTTCTTTTTTAAAGTCTTTGCTTTTGCAACAAAGAAGGGTTGTTTTCTGCCTAGTTGGAAGGGCGGAATAATTAAGCCTGTTCACAAGAAAAAGGAGCAGGATGACCCAAGAAATTATCGTTCGATAAGTTTGCTTGATGTTAGAGCTAAACTATATGCCAAGGTGATCTTATTGTCCCTGAAAGATTGGTTTGAGACTAATAATCTGGTCCCGATGAAACAAGGAGGTTTTAAACAAGATCACTCTATGGTAGACCATGGCTTCAGTTTGTGGGCTCTTGGGCATTAGGAATGACAAGGAATCTCTTTTGCTGTTTTGTGGATTTTAGTTCATCCTTTCACCTTGTGGACCGTACTATTCTGTAGGACAAGCTTTGACATCTGGCTGTCCCCAGTAGCTTACTTGCAATTTGTAAGATCAGACTTGATATAATCCAGGGAGACAATTTTGGTAGAGGTAAAGGTATTTATTAAGTACCTAGTGACAGAGACCTCATCCAACTCCTAGAGCAGGCAACTGTCTAAAGACCAGAAACACAGCCCACCATGGCAACACAAGGATTTTACATTCCACATGAAGTGAAAGCATAACATTAGCATGCAAAACATGAAACTAAGACATTACACTATCTTCCCCCTAATGAACAACTAAATAAACACATCAAGTATCGGAACAGAAACAAAGTAGAATTGTAACAAAGAATAAATGAATAAGAAAAGCTAGACATAATCTTGTAACCTTTGAGGATGTCTAATTGCTCTATGAGGTCTTGTTGAGACATCCACCAGCGGCATAGTAGTAGGCATAGAATGAGTTCAAGCTTCTGAGGGAAGACATTTAGAAACTCTGTTTGAATTCCAAACCCTATGATCGCTGGTCTTAACAGCGTTTTTGAAAACTTTAACCACCCTGAAAGGTTTGCTAAACTTTGAACAACCTGCATCCAGGCGGGGTGATTTTATTTTAATCCAATCCGCCATCGAGACCACAGTTTTCTTCGTGGCATGACGACCATCGAACCAAACTTTACGCTTGTCTGTCACCTCTCTCTCCCTTTCTCTCCAACCTTCAACACTGCCCATATTCTCATCAATCACCCTTCTTTTGGGTAAAAACCATGAAGGATAGATTTCCAGTTTAGGAATCCTACCTTTAAACAGTCTAAAAGGTGGAATACCTGTTGAAGAGTGAGGTGTAAATCTATACTCCCTTACTTTTTTTTATGGCATGTTCCCAATCACCTCCTGACACTACCGCTTGCTGTGAACACTCCTTCAAAACTTTCACAAACCTCTCCACCAAACCATTGCATTCAGGATGATAAAGTGCAGCCTTTTTGTGCTTAATCCCTCTCTTTGACAGAAAATCCTCAATCATTATTGAAGTGAATTGGACCCCATTATCTGACAATAAAGAAGAAGGAAAACCTTCCCTTTCAAACAGCTCATCAAGAAAGTCTATCACTACCTTGGACTCCACCGAAATCACAATCTTAATTTCAGGCCAACGTGAGTGCATGTCCTTGCACACCAAAACGTACTTATCAGAGGCATTCCTTCTCACTGGACCGAAAATGTCAATAGAGATATCACTCCATGGTCCTTGCGAGGGCTCCCTCTTTATCATAGACTGAGTCCTAACCTTCAAGACCTTATCACTCCGAGCACAATCTGCACAGTCCCTAACCACCCTTTCAACATGTGCATCTACACCAGGCCACCAATACGCTACCCTTACTCTCTCCTTAGTCTTCACAATGCCCATATGACTGGAATGGGCATGTTCCAGCAGACTCTTGAGATCTTGATGAGGCACCAATTTGCTACCTCTCAAAAGGATGCCATCTACCACCGCTAACTCTTCTTTCACATGCCAGAACCCTTTGATTTCATCACTGCAGTTGCTTTTGTCGCACCACTGACCTGAAACCATTGACATGACTTTCTGAAAGACTTGATCCTTGATTGTTGACTCTCTCCACACACTTTCAGAGATTATCCCTTCACTTAACAACAAAAGAGGGGGACAATTGGGGGACGATATTTATAGGGGTCCAGTGTGCATGTCCCAACGAACTATTACCCAACTGATTGCACAAAGTACCCCTGGGGGTGATAACTATGTTAAGGAGAGTGAACTAGCTTCCTCTCTCTGAAAGGGAGGTTGTATCTGGAAGTCAGGGGCGATTGTCCCTTTTCGGAATTTAGGGAAACCTCACACAACAGGTTGGTTCTATGACTACTGTCGCATTCCCAACCGGTCGCTTCGTGTCATCATCGGCTTCCTGCTCCTGCGTCAAGCCTGCACTGCAATGCCTGACGGGCGGCACTTAGTGCTGCACTTTGTCGGAGATCTTTTATTCCAAAGCCGATGTTTGAGTGGGTGTGAGGGGCCCTAATCGTGAAGTAGTGAGCGTGACATGTGGTGATTCTAAAAAAAGTTAGTGTAGTCTACTCTGGGTATTTTATTCCTGTAGCTACCTACTTTATTAAAACTAAGAGGGGTATGGGATTTCAGCCAACCTGTGTGGGAAGCCCATTCAACCCTCAACAAGTGATCTGGTCGACATGTTTCATGCCATCAAGGCAATTCATCAGGACCAAAGGAAGTGCTCATAAACTTAAAAAGGAGCCCATTGTGGGCTGCGGGGTTAGATAGATACAACCTGTGGGGTCAGGATCTGGAACCAGGAAGAGTTCCTGTGTTGTTCTCCGCCCTGCGGGGGAATGGGAAAATAAGGATATATAACAACAAAAGTTCATAACTGCTGATCTATATTTAGAGCAACGTTGTCTATGCTTTCACCAGGATGGTGAGTATCTTATTGGCAGACTGAGGTCTGAGGGGGAATTCGTTAGAAGCATAACATGCGTGTTTCCTCCCGCTCATCCTCCCGAGTACAGTGAAAGGGTCATATTCCACTCATGAACCTAGAGGAGTTGTGTGCCGTGGGCTATCTCATTTGGGCCTATAAAGATTTCAAGAAGGCTACAAAGGAAGACTTTAAAAAGGCTCTGGACTTACCCACAGTTGTTGTAGATAGTTGTCCCCGGGCTGCTTTGGTAGGACCTGCGTGATCAATTAGTAGCCTGCAGGGATGTGGGATAATTAAGGAAAGAAAGGATGGTGGTTGCGATCTCAATTTAATAGCTAGCTGTGCCCATAAAGGTGCCAGAACACTGTGAACATCCAGGAGCCCCCTCCGGGATCTCACATACCAGCCAAAGAAGTCCGCGTCGGCGTGCCACTCGAAAAGTGCTGCAGCGCGGAGACGGGAGGACTGAGTTAGGGATAGCCATTGCCCACATGCTGCCACCCCCGCGGGGGGGTCCGTAGTGCCATAAGGAGGGCACGCCCAAGCTTGCCAAACCTTCCACACACATAGCACCAGAATCCTGGAGCCTCGTTAGTGTGGGTAGCGGGCCGCCAGTCCATAACGGATTGGGGGCGACAAGCACGGTGGCATGGCTCCCAGGTCCCGAGACCCTAAAGACTCCCCGCAGCCGTATCTACAGTCCAATGGAGGGTCACTTACCCACGGTGAAGCCCCCGGAGATAGTGTGTCCGCGGGTAGAGCCTAGGAGCCCACAACGCCCCTACAGCGTCACGGAGTCAGCCGCGGGCTCAGTCAGCCCCTTACCTTCATCACGATCTGAAGGAGCCTCTAAACCTACGTCTGTCTGGCCGGCGAATCTCGGTCGGTCAAGCAGCCGGTGAGTTAGCCAGGTTACCGGACGTCCTTAAGTCTCTCGTTTGGGCGGTGAAAAATAAAAGTAGGACGTTGTTTGGTGACCTGTGTCTGGACATGCGCACAGGGTCCGTCTAGGTAGAAGGCGGAGTGAGCCTGTCTCTGTGCCAAACTGGGCGCCATCTTAGAGTGGGGTCGGGACAGCATTGCGCTGCAAGATGCGCTTTTAAGAATCCAGATGGGGAGGTCAGGGCTGCTTGGTTACTCAAGGACTGATCATAGATTGTGGTAACTAGATGTCAAATAGTAAAGACGCTATTTATTAATAATGTACCTTATGTTGTCGCAGCAATGCATTAAGCTTGCTAGTATGTTAGTGTGTCACATTCGTAAGGGGGTATCTTTGTGTGTCACATTCGTAAGGGAGTATCTTTGTGAGGGGGTATATGGGACATGGACTGCAGGCATGGTAGCGGGCTGATGCCATTATGTCCATTCCGATAGCATCATAGACTGATAGAGTAATAGTGCAGTCTCATTGTTGGAAATATGTGGGGTAGAGGATATCTAATACTTATACTGGCTGTGTGGTGTAGCCACTCACCCCATTACTAAAGAGAGACACTCTATCCAGTGGGGGTTTATCGGGTCAGTGTGTTCCATGGAACAGAGTCATTGAGACCTTCAGTGTCTAGACGTAGGCGGTGAACCCATCTCTGTTCGAACAGGGCCTGTTGGTTTGATGAGGGATGCCATTCTAAAACTACCCAATGTATGTCTTCTGCAGCATGATTCTGTTGGTGGCAGTGTTCATAAAGACGAGTGTGAGTCTTGTGGCAGCGGACATTGCTGTTGTGTTCCATGATGCGTGTCTTAACTGTGCGAGTTGTCATTCCGACATATTTCAGATCGCACGGGCACGTCAACATGTAGATGCACTTGCTGCTATTACAGTTCGTTCGTATGTCTGTTCAGGTGCCAAGTGAAATCATATGAAAGTTGGACAGTTTTGGTTTGAATAGTTTGTGGGCAAACGACACAGTTGCCGCAGCGGTAGTGTCCTGTTACTGGAGGCAGACCCCAAAGGGTGTTATGTGGGCGGGTACTGTTCTTTTTCGGATGGGTATGGACCAATTGATCTTTCAAATTGCAAGTTCTTTTGAACGCAAAACGTGGACGTCGGATGTCTAGATTGACAGAGTTCAGTATTCCCCAGTGAGAGTTTACCGTTTTTTTGATAAAGGAAGAGTTCTTGGTGTAGGATGTTACGCAAGTGATTATATCCTCCTTATCCTTTGTGTGAGTTTCCAGCAGGGATTCCCTATTGTTATTCAGGGCTCTCTTCGCTGAACGTTGGAGTAGTCTTGTAGGGTAGCCCCTCTCCTGTAGTTTGTTTTGCAGGATGTTAGCTTCCCGATGGTAGTCGCTGGTGGTCGTACAGTTCCTGCGGAGTCTTAAAAACTGACCAAAGGGGAGGTTATCCCTCAATGCTCTCGTATGATGGCTACCATAGAGCAGAAGGCTGTTTCTGTCAGTTTCCTTTTTATACAGAGTGGTTGAGATCTCCGAAGGGCCCAGTACAATTGTCAGGTCTAGAAAGGGTATGGAGGTTTCCGAGATGGTTCCTGTGAATTTCAGGTAGGGATCTTGAAGGTTGATCCAGGAACAAAACGCCTCACAGCTGGTCCGGTTGCCCTTCCAGAAAATCAGGATGTCGTCTATGTAGCGACGCCAAAGGGTGAGATTTTCACGAAATGGATTTTTTTCTGGAGGGTAGATGTAGGTCTTCTCGAATGCAGCCATGTAGATGCATGCTACACTGGGCGCAAAGGTTGAACCCATAGAGGTACCACGGATTTGATGGAACAGTTCAGATTCAAATTTGAAAAAGTTCTCTGTTAAGGCTATATTTGCTAGCTCCATGATGAAGGAGATCGGGGTAGGCGATGTCCATTCCTCAAGTCTCAGAGTGGACTCCACTGCTTCCAAGGTTGCCTGTTGGGGGATATTCGTATAAAGGGATTCAACATCCAACGTCAGCAGGAGATCCACATCTGTTCTTCCGTCCACATCATTAATCAGTCGCAGGACATCTCTGGTATCTTGGAGGTAGGAGGGTATCTTTTTCACTACCGGTTGTAAAAAGACATCGCAGAACTGAGACAGGGGCTCAAGGAGCGAACCAATACCAGAGACTATTGGTCTACCGGGTACAGGTGTGGTGCCTTTGTGAATCTTTGGTAAGGTGTAGAAGTATGGTGTAATGGGTTCTGGAGTAATCAGGAAGTCCGCCTCCGTTTTGGAGATCCATTCGTTGGTTTCAGCCTCGATGACTAGGCTCATGATAGTGGTTGTCAAGCGTTTGGTGGTGTCCACAGGTAGAGGCCGATAATGGGCGGTGTTAGAGAGTTGTCTTCTACACTCAAGGTCATAGTCACATCGATCTTGTATGACAGTGGCGCCACCTTTATCTGCTTGTTTGATTACAATCGTCACATCGTTGCCTAGTGTATTCACGGCTTGTCTTTCAGCAGTTGACCAGTTGTTGAATTGTTTGATGTTAGGTTTCTTTTTCAAGCTTGATAAGACAGCTCGTTCGAAGGTGAGTATCTCCCTAAATTCCGAAAAGGGACAATCGCCCCTGACTTCCAGATACAACCTCCCTTTCAGAGAGAGGAAGCTAGTCCACTCTCCTTAACATAGTTATCACCCCCAGGGGAACTTTGTGCAATCAGTTGGGTAATTATCCCTTCACTAACAAGACAGACATTGACAACTTCACTAAGTTCATCTCCATCAAACCAATCACCATCACTCAGAACCTGCGGCTCATCAACATCTTTAGCGACATCAGCTAATCTGGATAAACAGTCCGCCAGTTTATTGCTAGCTCCTGGAAGGTAGTCAACTGAAAAATCAAATTCTTGCAAGGCCACTACCCATTTTCTAATTCGGTGAGACACCAGATCAATTCCTTTTCTTAGGAAAACTTCTTTCAATGGTTTGTGATCTGTCAACACAGAAAATGTGCTGCCCCACAAAAATTTACGTAATTTGCGTATAGCCCAAAATATAGCTAGCGCTTCTCTTTCAATAACAGAATAAATGAATTCAGCATCCCTCAAGAGTCTTGACAGAAACAAAATTGTTTTGTCTTCCACTTTACCTCTTTGTAAGAGTACTGCCCCAAGATCCTTTGAGTTGGCATCAGTCATCAGGTATGACCTTTCCTTTGGATCAAAACTACTCAAATCTGGGGTTTTATTTAACAGGCATTTGAGATTACAAAACTCTTTATTGCACTCACTACACCACACAAACTCACTCCCCTTCTTTAAAAGGTTCCTCAAGTGTTCAGTGATGTTAGCAAAATTAGGAATAAACTTGTGGTAGAATTCAGTCATCCCTAAGAATTTCACAAGTTCATCCTTATCTTGTGGTGTTTTTAAATTGGAAATGGTGTCTATAAGAGACTTTTTGGGCTTAATACCACTGGGAGATAGTAAATGACTAAGGTATTCTATTTCAGCTACATTAAAACAACACTTGTCAGGTCTCAAAGTAAGCCCACATCACGCACTCTTTCCAATACAGCTCTCAATCTACTGTTGTGCTCAACCAAATTCGTTCCAAACACCAGCACATCTCCTGATAAATTCTCACCCCATCTATACACTTTAACACACGCTCCATGACTCTCTGAAATACAGAAGCCGCAGAAATAAGGCCAAAAGGCATTCTCAGAAACTTGAACGTCCCAAAGGGAGTTACAAATGCTGTGAGGTGCTGGTACATGTAATTTGACCTGGTGGTAGGCTGAGGTAGGCTGGTGGTAGGCTGAGGATAAATCAAGGGAGGTTAAATGCTTGGCACCATTTAGAGAACAAAACGTCTCACTAATATTAGGTAGTGGGTAGTGATCTACTACAACAGCCTTATTTAATTGTCTCAAGTCCACACACAGCCTACCCGCTCCATTAGCGTTGCGTGCCATTATGATGGGAGAAAGCCACTCAGTGGCTTCAACTTCTTGTACAATGCCATTGGAAATCAATTTGTCTAATTCAATTCTCATAGATTCTTTTGCTAAGAAGGGAAATTCCTGACTTTAGCCACCTTGGGTGGAGCATCTTGACGAATCTTGATGTGATGATAATAATTCTTAAGGCAACCCAACCTTGTTTCGAAAACTTCAGGGAACTCTTTCACCCAAGATTTACTTTCATCACCAACCTGACACACCGAGGGCAGCTCTTTCAGGCACACTGAAGGGTTCCTGTTGGGATCCAGAATTATGTGTAAATCCTGTTGGTGGAATCAACTAATGAAGGAATCTCCCTTCATGGAAACATATACTTTACCCTGTACTATTCTCCCTTTGAAATCAATGGTTCCCCAAAAGCAACCCAGTAAATCAATGATTTCACCACCGTATCCTCTCGGTTTGAGATCAAGTTTTAGAAGTTTCACTTTGTTCCCTAAATGTTGTTCAAAAAATGAACTTGGGATTAAGGTCACTTTAGCTCCAGAATCAAATAACATTTTTACTGGGGCATTGTTGATTAAAACCACCTCCATAGGACCATCACTACTAGAAGTTTTGACCTGACATATATTTGATGTATCAGAATCAGAAGAGTCTTCATGGTACAGATCAATTTCCCTAACATTATGGATTAGTTACTAACCTGTAATCCTAGTTCTCATCCAGGGGTATACTCATCAAAGTCATAATCTATGAATAATCCCCGCCCATGTGCGGGATCCCGGAGCATATAGAAAATACATATAAATATATATGTATATATATGTGAAAACATATATTTGCAGCCTAAAACATTTCCCAACTGGCAAAATTGCCGCAAAATTACATAAATTAGCATACATACAGTAGTACTCTCCCAACCCCTAAGGAAGAAAGAGAGCAGAAAAACATTTGTATACAACAATGATTTATTGCCATAGGAAAAACCTGTATGTGCAGGCATTTGCCAGTAGGCAACAGTAGAGTATAAAGCAACAAAGAAAAACTGACACCTTGCCTTTAAGGCATTAGAGTAGGGGTACCGTGCCTTTAAGACCTGAAGGCAACCCCCTGCTCCCCTGATGCACCCCAGGTGACAGTTGGGTCAGTTCTTTTTGGAGGTGCATAACACCTGAGGAGATCCACAATAAAACATCTCATAACTTTGTAAATCTGCTCGTCCGGGGAGGTGGGCGGGAGCTTATGACTTTGATGAGTATACCCCTGGATGAGAACTAGGATTACAGGTAAGTAACTAATCCTTCTCATCCAGAGGATACTCATCAATAGTCATAATCTATGAATAGATTAGCAAGCTCATACCAAAAGTCTAGCGGACGAGCAAGAAATAAAAAAACTTCACAGAATGAGTAAGACATATATTGCAAATACATCTTATGTAAATACGTTCCTTAAAGAGGCCTGCCCTACTCTGGCATCGGCCTGAGTATCTGAGTCCAGGCAATAATGGCGGGTAAAGGTATGGACAGACCGCCAAGTTGCCGCTTTACAAATTTCAGAAATAGGAACATTATGAAGGAGAGCTGTAGTGGAAGCTTTCCCTCTAATAGAATGTGCATGTGGTCTACCCTGCAAGGTCTTGTTAGCTAGTTGATAAGCTAAAGCTATACAGGAGACAATCCAGCGAGAAATGGACCTTTTGGAAGCTGACAGGCCAGTATTAGTACTCCCATAATTAACAAAAAGCCGGTCAGACTTTCTAAGAGGAAGGGTTTTTGACAAGTAGAACTTCAGGACCCTCCGGAGATCTAGAGAGTGTAATGACCTCTCCGGGGGAGTGGAAGGATTAGGAAAAAAGGTAGGTAAGGTAATAGACTGGTTGATATGAAAATCTGAAACTACCTTAGGCAGAAAACTTGGGTGCGTTCTTAAGACCACCCTATTGGCATGAAAAACTGTGTAAGGTACCTTACAACACAAGGCCTGGATTTCACTGACCCTACGGGCAGAGGTAATCGCCACTAAAAAAGTGGCTTTCCAGGTCAAGTGCTGCAAAGAGGCCTTATGTATAGGCTCGAAAAGAGCACTCATCAGCTTAGTCAGGACGATATTAAGCTCCTAGGGAGGGGAGGGGGACCTCAACGGTGGGAAGACTATCTTAAGACCTTCTAGGAAATCTTTAGCTACAGGCATAAGGAAGAAAGATGTCTGATTAGGAGTCTTCCTATATGCTGTGATTGCAGCTAAATGAACCCTGATGGAGGGGTATTTCAGGCCTGATCTCGCTAAATGCAATAGATATGGAAGAATCACCTGCTCTTGGCCATGTGCCGGGTTAAGAGAGTGCTCATGACACCATAAGAAGAACCTCTTCCACTTGAAAGCATAGGACTTCCTAGTGGAGGGTCATTTTGATTCTTTAAGAATAGTCATGCAGTCTGCTGGGAAGTCTAAATGTCCATACTGGATGACCTCAGGAGCCATGCCGTCAAGTGAAGGGAAGGAAGGTTGTGGTGAAACACCTTCCCCTGGTCTTTGGTCAACAAGTCTGGACGACATGGTAGGCGCCGGTGCGGAACCTTCGACAGCTGTAGAAGATCGGGGTACCACCACTGGCGTGGCCACTCTGGTGCTATCAGGATCATCCTGGTGTTGGTCCTGTAGAACTTCCAGATCACCGCCGGGATCAGAGACAGGGGAGGAAAGGCGTAGAGTAATGTCTGCAACCAGCTGATCAAAAGACCGTTCCCCAGAGATCCCTGTTGGGGAAACCTGGACGCGAAGACGGGGGATTTTGCGTTGGCCGCGTCTGCGAACAGGTCTACGTCCGGTATGCCCCAGCACCGAAAAACCTCTTGCGCGTCTTCCTCGTTGAGCACCCAATCGTGCGCTTCTACGAAGACCCTGCTTAGGCAGTCTGCTTGGACGTTTTGAAGTCCTTGTAGATGAACTGCCACGATGGACAGGCCCCTTGCTAGGAGCCAGTGCCAGAAGGCTTGTGCTTCCAGAGACAAGACTCTTGACCTCGTGCCTCCCTGTTTGTTCAGATAGAACATAGTTGTCGTGTTGTCCGTCTGAACTTGGAGGTACTTGGTGCGCAGAGAAGGATAAAGAGACTTGAGAGCTAGATGAACTGCTCGAAGCTCCAGGAAGTTGATATGGTAGCCTTGCTCTACCTCGGACCAGAGGCCTTGAACTTGGAGTCGGTCCATGTGAGCGCCCCAGCCTTGAAGGGAGGCATCCGTGACAATTGACTGGGATGGAGGAGGACAATGGAATGGAACTCACTGAAGGAGATTGGACCGTTTCAACCAGGGGCCTCATGTGAAGGCGAGCATTGGGCACAATGTAAATGCATGAGGCCATCGATCCCAGAAGAGAGGGCACTTGTCTGGCTGTAGGGGCTTGAGTGTCCAGAAGAAGGCGACCCTTCAGGAGCATAGATGACAACCTCTCCTCCGAAGGACACACGCTTGCCTGTAGTGAGTCCAGAGAAGCACCCAGGTAGTGGATCCGTTGGGAAGGGTTGAGAACTGACTTTTTCAGATTGACTTGAAGACCCAACGAGACCATCAGTTTGAGGCAAAACGACAGATGGTTTTGAAGCAGCGTCGGAGTGGAGCTTTTCAACAGCCAATCGTCTAGATACGGATAGACGAAGATCTTTCTTTTGCGAAGAAAAGCAGCCACCACCGCCATGCATTTGGAGAATGTCTGAGGTGCAGATTTCAGGCCAAACGGCAGCACTCGATACTGGTAGTGACGGCGTCCGATCTGAAACCTTAGAAATTTCAGATGATTGACTGACACTGGTATATGGAAGTAGGCGTCCTGCAAGTCAATGGCACACATCCAGTCTCCCTTATGAAGATGCGGGAAGATCTGGTGCAGGCAGAGCATGTGAAACTTTTCTTTTCGTATGAATTTGTTCAGCATACGAAGATCCAGAATGGGCCTGTATTCTTTGACAGTTCCTCGTTTTTGAACCAAGTAATACCGGGAGTACACTCCTCGATTTCTGTGAATAGAGGGAACCTCCTCTATGGCCATCTTCTTTAGGAGGACAGAGACTTCGTCTTGTAGCAATTGACTTTGGAAACGGGGAAGGTGTCGCGCCTGAGGAAGGACTTGCGGAGGAGGAGATTTGAACCTCAGCCAGTAACCATGCTGCACAATAGTCAGCACCCATCTGTCTTTTGTAATGGATTCCCACTCTACCAGATGATGAGAAACGCTCTCTCCCACCGGAGTGGCGAACAGACGTGGAGGAAGCAATGGCTCAGGGCTTAAGGAGGTTGCTTGGAGGAAGACTGCTGCTTGTTATTGCCACCTCTTCCTCTGCCAGGACGACGCTGCTGGAACTGCGTTTTCTGCTGAGACTGGGATTGCCACTGAGGGGTTTGAACCCTCTGCTGGAAAGACCTCCTGTCTCCCTGGCGAAAGCGTTTCTTGAATTCCTTGCGCTTTTCTAATCCCACAGCTTTGACGTGTCCATCTCCACTTTCATTTTGGACATTTCATCGTCAGCGTGGGGTCCAAACAGAGATTTCCCATTAAATGGTAGATTCAAAATCTTCTTCTGGGCGTTTGGCTTGAGCCTTGTCAGGAGGAGCCAGGCAGAACGACTGGAACAAATACCATTGGAATAGCCATGGGCCGCAAGGTCAGAGGCATCCACAGCAGCGCTAATAACCTGATTGGCTACAAGGCCTCCCTCCTGTATAATCTGCAGCAAATCTTGACGATCTTCCTTGTTGAGCTTGTCTGTAAAGCGAGTCAGGGAGTCCCAAAGGGACCTGTCGTACCTTCCAAGCAAGGCAGAGGCGCTTGCCACCTTCATAAATGAAGAGGAGGTGTTACATATTTTCCTACCAAAAGAGTCCATAAGTTTACTGTCTTTTTCAGGTGGTACTGAGGAAGAAGTAGAGCCCGCATGGGACTTCATGGCAGCCGCCACAATAATGGAGGAGGATCAGATCTGAGGAACAAGGGATCCTCTGCAGGGGCCTTGTACTTCTTGGCTATCCGAAATGGAACAGATCCCACCACTGCTGGTGTAAGGAAATTAGCCATAGCCGGTTCTAGGAGGCCGGGGACCAGGGGCAGTAGAGGCCTAGGCGCTGTGCGATGATGAAGGGTATCAAAAATCACAGAAGTGGGAACCACTGGAGTATGCAGCGTAATGTTCAGCTTTTTTGCTCCCCTGCTCAGAACATCGGAGAAAGTCACGTTGTCGTCAATTGGAGAGACTCGGGAAGGAGGCGTAGATGAGAAGGTTGGAGAGTAATCTCGGTAAGACGACCTAGTCGAAGACGATCGTGTGGAAGATCTTGTACGCCGTCTGTTATGGGGCCTGTCAGGATTCCTGCTGTGACGGTCCCTGGACCTAGAGCGATGTCTTGATGGAGACCTCTGTCTTGGACAGATTGGAGAACTTGGCCTGACAGGTGTTCTTGCCCGTACTGGAGAACGTGATCTGATCCGAGATCTTGGCCTGGGTGAAATCCTGGGACTCCGAGGAGACCTAGATGGTCTGAACGGCGTTCTTGCCGTAGATGGAGAATATGTGCGAGAGCAACCCGAGCCCGGGCTACTCTGACCTCCAGATACAGCCCCTTGAGGATGGTGAGGCACCAAACTGCGTGACCAGATCTGGGTGAAGGTTCTGGGGAGATCTCCACGATATTTAAACCAGGAGATGATGACTTGCCTCCTGAAGATCCGGAACCAGGGGACTCCACCACTACCGTCAGTCACTTGATCCCTCGATGGTGAAAGCCTCGACGTCGAAGATGTCTGGGTGACTAGAGGCGTCGAGCGGTGTCTTGAAGCTCTCGACGGCGATCGACCACGTCGAGAGAGGCTCGACTGAGAATCTCAACGTCGATCCGGAGACTTCGACGTCGATCTCCCTCGACGTCGACCAGATGGAGATGCTCCATGACGCCGTATCGATGACGACGACTCTCGATGTAGTGTCGACGATGATTTTCTTCGACGTCGCGTCGACGGCGACCTTTCCTGGCGTCGCCTCGGCATCGACCTCCTTGACGTCGAAGGATGGGATCTGACAGTCCCTCTCGACAGCGGCCCGCTAGCCAGCGGCGACCTGGATGCCGTCCTAGCTCTCGACGCTGATCCCCCCCGGGGCAGCGGAGAGTGTCTCGACGTCGACGGAAGCCTCGACGTCGACGGAGACTTAGATGTGGTAGCAGCCATGGACTTCGAGCCCGAAGCATGGCGCCTCGACTCCGACTTACTTGACTGCGGCGGAGATCTTCGACGTCGTGAAGATGATCTGGGCCTTATCGACGGCTATCTCGACGTCGACGCAGTTCTTCGACCTTCCTTCCTCTTCCTGGGGACAGGAGAAGTGGAATGACGAGGTTTTTGGCCGTGCCTGCTTGTAGGAGAAGATCTGGGGACTGTAGAAGCACCCACCTGGTGACTTTTGTCTATCTCCTGCATGGCATGAAGTCAAATTTTCTCCCTGTCGCGAAGAGTTCGGCTAGTAAACTTTTGACAGTGATGACACTGATCAGGGGTGTGTGCAGATGGTAGGCACACAATACACACAGAATGTGGGTCAGCCAGAGCCATCTTTCTGTCGCAAGAAGGACATTTCCGGATCAGAGCAGGCATTCTGACAGGAAAATCTTGTGTGTTACCACAGAAAAATAAATCAGAAGCCTTATTAATCCAAAAAATGTCGAAATATAAGAGAAAATTCTCTCAAAAACACAATTTCAGTTGAAAACTGAAGAGCTCAAGCTCCAGGATCCTCACAGAAGGAGCCAGAAAAAAGAACTGACCCGACTGTCACCTGTGGTGCATCATGGGAGCAGGGGGTTGCCTTCAGGTTTTAAAGGCACGGTACCCCTACTCTAATGCCTTAAAGGCAAGGTGTCAGTTTTTCTTTGTTGGTTTATACTCTACTGTAGCCTACTGGCAAATGCCTGCAATTACAGGGTTTTCCTATGGCAATAAAGTATTGTTGTATACAAATGTTTTCCTGCTCTCTTTCTTCCTTAGGGTTTGGGAGAGTACTACTGTATGTATGCTAATTTATGTAATTTTGCGGCAATTTTGCCAGTTGGGAAATGTTTTAGGCTGCAAATATCTGTTTTCACATATATATACATATATATTTATATGTATTTTCTATATGCTCCGGGATCCCGCACATGGGCGGGAATTATTCATAGATTATGACTATTGATGAGTATCCCCTGGATGAGAACCTTCTTCTTCAGATCTTTCCCTGACCTACAACATTTTGTGAAATGGCCTTTGCGCCCACACACAGCACAGGAGGCTTTCAAACCAAGGCACCCTTTAAAATTGGCCATGTGACCAGGATTGCCACAACAAAAACACGCTCCCATGAATGACCTGGAAGGAACAGATTTGCTCTCTGTTTTGAAAGAACTTTTAGGTTTTACAGACTTCCCCTTCTCAACAGTCAAAATAGTCTCACCATTGCTCCCATCCTCGTCCCCAAATGTAAGATCAGTCTTGATATAATCCAGGTAGACAAGGTTGGTAGAGGTAAAGGTATTTATTAAGTACCTAGTGACAGAGACCTCATCCAACTCCTAGAGCAGGCAACTGTCTAATGACCAGAAGCACAGCCCACCATGGCAACACAAGGATTCTACATTCCACATGAAGTCAAAGCATAACATTAGCATGCAAAACATGAAACTAAGATATTACACAATTCTTCAGGAATTGCATCACCAGAATTGGGCTTAGGTCGAACTATATTTAAATTGGACCCTGTTTACAATAATCCTGCTCGGTAAAGATCTAAAGCAGGGCTGTATCCTGGCTTCCACGTTGTTTTCTTTATTTTTAGCTGATTACCCCTTTGCCCTTGATAGTACTGAATCTTTATAGTTCTTTGACGTGGCCTGTACATTACCATCTCACATGCTGGATCACAGACATGAGAAGGGTTGCTTATTTCTATTTCTGGAATCTCACCCCCCCCCCCCCCCCCCATATCCCCACCAAACGCCTCACTTAGAAATTTAGGGCAGGAGAACTGCAAAATAAAACCTTTAACCCCAGAGCAGCTGAGCCTTTGCCCCTCTATCCCTCTCCCCATTGCTGAGCCTTTTTTTGATGTTTAGGGCACTTCATGCTTAAGCCTTCATAAATTGTTTTACAAAAAGGTTTTCTGGACAAATTTGTAACCTTTCTTCCCACATGGTGGGGATTTAAAACGTTTCCACTGTATATGGATTTACCTTAAGGGACAGAGAAAATGCCGAAAATATATGAAAATTTGGGGATGGTGCAAAGTGTGTAGGAGGGGGGTTTGAAAAATTGCATAAAAAAAACTGCTGTGCAAGAAAGTGCAAGTTTTTTATAAAAATGGCATCACCAAAAGGTTTGCGGTGCTAAGATCCCAATCTTCCCAGCTTTCTGGAACTAGCGGAGTTGTGAAAAAAATAAAAATGTTTACTACAGTTACCACAGTTTTTGCTTTTTTCCAAGTGGTAGATGATTTTACCTACATTCCATAGTTTCCCCCTACTTGCAGTTAGTTGTGGAAACAAGTGTGAAACCTATAAGTGAACCCAGAAAGACATACATTTTCTAAAAGTAGACACAATTCTGAAGTCTGTAAGTGGTTATTTGTATAAATTGCTTATTGTTTTCCTAAAGAAAATAATTGCTGAAATAATTAATAATGAAAACAAGCTGGGAAAAAAATAGGTGGCAAAGTTTTCGTCTAAATTATTTTGCCCCAGTGACTCATTTATAAAAGTAATATACAGTTACGTTTGTCAAAGCCTTTCAGTTGCATGAAAATATAGTGTTTGTTGGTCGTCCAAAAACGGGTGATACTCAACCAACAACAGTGCTGACTTATTATGATACTTCCCTGTGTACCAACCTTGCATAAATACATATGGTGAATACAACAAATAGGTGTGAAGGATACCTATACAGTCCTTTAGGACAGTCATATCTTTTTATGTGCGGAGTCCCTGCCACCAGTGCAGAGACTCCACCGTCATAAAGATACTACTCGTAAAATACCTTAGTGAATAGCCAAAAGTTGTAAACTTCCACAAAAGTGTACGATTACCTTTGTGAATCGAGTCCAAAGTTTAGAAATAGTGGTTGCAAGACCCAGAAGTATCTGGCTGGCTGGGATGCATCAAAGTCAGTTAGAATCCACTGTGCTAGATAGGATGAGTAGGATAATAATAATAATATTAATAATAAGGAAGCTTATAAAGCGCCTGGTTACGCCAACGGTGTGTTCCCACGCTGTAGTAAGTGGGAGAAACAGATCCCCATGCCCAGACTAGTGATGCACAGGTCTATTAATGAAGGAACAAGTATGTTTTAAGCTCTCTCCTAAACCTGATCTCAGAGGGTTCCAGCCGGGACTCCAGAGGGAGTTTTTTCCAGCTCTTGGCCGCCACCCATCCTTGCCCTCTTGACTTTAAGGACAAGCAACAGGCCAGTCCCACTAGATCTAAGGGACCTTGCGGGCCCGTAGACGGTAATAAGACTCTGCATGTACATAGGACCGATGCCTTGGGTGATGCGGTGGCATGTACAAAGGGCCTTAAACACAATTCTCTTCCTGACAGAAAGCCAGTGTACAGTGCCCAAGGCCCTTTTAAAGGCAGCCCTTCTCGGTTGCCTGAGGACCAACCGAGCCGCTGCATTTTGCATAGCCTGAAGCTGGTTTAGACTTTTGACAGTGGCACCCAGATACAGTATGTTACCATAATCTAAGCTTGAAGTAACAAGTGCATGCACTAGCGTCTTCCTGGCCTCTATAGTGAGGAGGTCCATAGTTTTACGTAGATCCTTCAGGACACCAAAGCAGGTCCCCACTACACTTCTGATATGGGGTTCAAATGTGAGATCAGAGTCTACCCATACACCCAGGTTTTTCTCCTGGGAGCACGGTATAGGGGCTGGACCTAAGCAAGACGGCGACCATGCAGATGACTACACTGACGGACCCCCCCTAACAAAAGCCCCTCCGTCTTGCTACCATTCAATTTCAGGCAGTTGTTAGCCATCCAAGAGGCAAGCTCCTGCATGCATGCCCTGAAATTGGACGCCTCCAGATCCAGTGGCCGTGATAGCGATATTACCAGCTGCGTGTCATCGGCATATGACACAATCCTAATTTGCAAACCCTCTACTATTCTCGCCACTGGAGATACATATAGATTAAATAGGGTGGGGCTCAGGGCAGAGCCCTGAGGCACACCCTGATCCAGTTTAATAGCTTTGGAGTAGTGGGCGCCTTGTCTGACCTGAAAGCTGCGCTCCATCAGGAATGATTGTATCCATTTTAGAGCCGAGCCTGAGACACCGCCCTTATTCAGACACTGTAGCAAGGTGTAGTGAGCCACAGTGTCAAAAGCGGCGCTCAGGTCCAAGAGGATGAGAGTCATCGTTTGCCCCTCATCTGCTCCCTGCCTAATGGCCTTTTGGCCATTAGTAGAGCTGACTCCGTAAAGTGAAGTGACTGAAATCCGAATTGAGTGGGGGGCAGGAGATTGGCTTCTTCCACATATGCCATGAGCTGTAAGTTGCTACCTTTTCCGCCACTTTCGTCAGATATAGTAGCAGCGAGATAGGGCGAAGATTTTCCAATTTGTCAGGGCTGATATTAGGTTTCTTCTGGAGTGGAAGTACAACAGCCTTTTTCCAGCTGTTAGGCACCGTATGCATACTAAATGATACATCTAAAAGATGGCTGATATAAGGCTCAAGAGTACACATGTCCAGTAACTTGTGCTTACCCTTTAGGTAGCTTGGCACCGAGCAATCATGTTTTTTCTCAGGGCCCAAGTGTAAAGTACTAGCACAACACCACCCTTGCAACAAAAAGACTCCACGTCATATGTAGAAAACACTGGTCTTTGTATTACACACACACATTGAAATCAAAACGAGATACACATTGTATATACACTTTACAGTTATATGCAATTGTTGAACGTTCCCATTGAAATCAAAACAAGATACACATTGTATACACATTTTACAGTTAAATGCAATTGTCGAACGTTCCCATTAGCTGCAGAACGTCATGAACATATCTGCACTAATCAGATGTATTCATCCAACACGGCATTCCCCAATATCGCATAACCCCAACAGTTGCAATGGTCAAGCAATCACAGGTCTTTGACACAGGCCTCGTGACCCAGCCCCTCAGTCACTCAACTACACCAGCCAATGATACACGTTGCCCCTGCTGGCGCCACGTTAGGTAGATTGTCAGATCCACCTAAAACAGAAAGAAAGAGTTACTTAATTTCGTCCATCCTGATTAGACCTCCATGTGCCCAGAGGCACGTGCATGAGTGAGGGATCTCTGTCCTCCCACATACAAAAGATTGTGACCAAGGAAGCTGGCACGTTTCCAAGTCTGGAGAAATGTTTCCCCTCAAGCGGAGGTGCGAGCTGCCAGAGCTCACAACAGTCAGTCGTAGGTGCCCACAAGACACAACGAAACCCTCATACCCCGTCATGATGTTCTCCACATCAAAGTACTGTGTGCCAGTGCTCCAGGGAGAAGGACCCAGTGACTACAGATGGAGGTACTGTCGTCCTCCCAACCTGGAGGTCAAAAAACGTCTCAGCTCTCAGCTTAGGTCATCCAACACCCCTTGGACACCACACACCCAGGAGTGCAAGCTAGCACAGGCCCCCTTGTTGCAAGAACAGGCCATTCAGACTCTACAAGCTTTCCCTGCACCTCTCGACCTTCTCACGTCTCGGCACCTCAGTTGGGTTGCAGATCTTCATAAGCATACTCCTCTGCAGTGTAATGATGGTGTACGCCAGGACTGTCCTTGTCCCAACCGACGATCACTTCCACTTGTACTTGTGCGTCTTTGTGATCTTGTGGAAACAGTGAGATTCTTTGTGTCCCCGGGATCTCGTGGATAGGAGGCCAGCCAACCGGCCCTTGGAGAGTATTTAGGCCCCGGCCACAACAGTTGCCACTTAGGTGCAGGCCAGTAATGTCCAGACAAAATCCACCAAGTTATAGTCTCCTTCCTGGAGCACGACAAGCTCCAGGCCACCACATGTCTGTGGATAACCCAGTTGCAGACACTCCTGCCCTAATATTCCTCGTGTCGATGTCCCAGTTTCAAACCAGCGTAGTATGGTTTCAAATCCAAAAGCGTCTCTACTTTCAGAGGCCAGTGCCCCAGCTGTTATTCCCACAATGGCCTTTGAAGATACAATCAGTTCAAAAGGTCACATTTGAAATGCACTAGCCCTCTGTAAATGTTGTCCTGTCTGCCATCTTATCCCAGGAGGTTTGCTCACTATCTTTAGTGGGGCCAAGACCCTGCCCCTTGGAATGCATGTGCCAATTCCACCCCACATAATTGTCCCTGAAAGGCACCTCAATGTTAGAGGTCTACAGTTTCTCTTGACCCCCTAGTTTATGGCCTTCTATCAGGAATGCATAGATGTAGCTGTCCTCCCAGCACCCAAATGTGAATAGGAGAAAAGCCGCCAGGCACACAAGGCCACGAGCATCGAAATGACCACTTTCCCAATGTCTCAAATCACGTGGGGAACCAACGTAGGTTCTGCCAAGCTGCACAGCCACTTGCAATGAATCAAATGAATTAAATACCCATAATTTTTCATCTATTATTTCACCCACAGAGTTCTTATCTATATGCACTTCAGCGCCAGGATGCCCGTAGGGTTACAGAGCGCTCTACAAATGCCATAAATAAATAAATAATAAATAATTTTTCATCTATTATCCTCATTTTTTGTCAAATATATTTTATCCTTCTTGCTTAACAGTATGTTCAATTCATTTTATTCGTATCTCCAAATAACGTAGATGTTCATAAAAACTCAAGTGCAGAAGTAGGTTCCAAGTGTCATGAATTTATTTTGCCAAAACCCAATGCATTTCGGGAAAAGAATTCCCTTCGTCAGGCGCATCTAAAAAAAACAAGTACATGTGTTTTACCATACTAATATCGACATGGATAAAGTTCAAATAATCAATTTAATATGTTATCCAAACGAATAAATAAAAGAATGTTCCCAATCAACTGAACCATGAACTATAAGTAAAACATTAATACTCTACCTGGCATGTTCCCAAGATACATTACACCACTGACATACTGCTATTGATCCCTTTATCACTGCAAACATACTCCCTCCTGTCCCCGTGTTAATTTCAAATGTTAAATGAAATACATTAACATAGAAGACCCTCTCGCCTTTTTTAACAAACATTAAATGTCACCTCTTCGTTAACCCAGAAGCTCCTATGAGGAAATGGCCACTTACCATGATATCCTAACGTTCAAACACCATTCCATAAGATTCCACCTCCATTTAAAACAAAATGCCGAGCATTTCCTTTCCTTAGCATGCCGAGGCGCGCGTGTCTCGTTTAAATGCTAGCTAAATCCCTCGGTGCAACCAGCTGTTTTTAGGCATCTCTTCCCTAGTCAACTCCCAACAGGTGGTTAATTATATTTAGCGAGTTCTGGACTGAGTAAAACAAACGGGTTGGTTCATTTCTTTCCACCCTCCCTCTGTTGTTTAGTTAATACTCACTGCAACTATATATATCCCACACTGCAATATGCCACACCCATATTTCCATCAACGTAATGTTTTACGCATGATCACGGACACGATTTCCTAACTGCATTTTAATGTCTCTTATGTTCCATAAACGTGGTCCATTATTAAAGCAGCATAACTCGTTTCTCTTTCGATAGACATTTTATTATTTTCCCATTATACGTCATGGCACGCAACTAGCTCCTGCGTCAATCGTTTTCATTTGTTATTCCTTCTATCTTCGCTTAGTTTCTATTGCTTTTAGTATACTTAAAAATTTGCAAACATTCGTGACAAGAATTTTCAATTCTATTAAGGACACGGAGGCGAGGATTATGCTTTCTCTATTTCTTTACTACCAACAGCAGCCAATAGGAACATAGTAAAGAAAAACAAAAAACTACAACTCCCATGAGCCCTTAGGCAACCATAGAGAGTTCATGCTATATAAGTCACCATAGAGGACAACACTTCCTCTTTCTTTGTCCAGGAACCATAAACAGTCTAAAGTCATTTGAAAAGCACCGCCAACCATCCAGAAAGGAAAGTCCGAAGGCAGAACCGCAAAGAAATCCAACAGGAAAACAGGCAACCACTCCAAAAGCGCCGAAGGTGCATCAGGAAACACAGCAAATCCAAGCTCCAAGGCGCGGAAAACGGTGCCGGAAAGACCAAGATGATAGATCACTTCTGGTCCGAACCTGAAAGAAAAACAGAGCCATAACATATATCCCCAAAACCTTTGAAGGTAGCATCACATAGGGTGGGGAAAAAATCAATGCAAAACAATGCAGATCATAGTAAAGCAAAGATGCAACAGAAACAATGCAGTAGAATACAAATGGGTGGGATAATCCTCGCCTCCGTGTCCTTAATAGAATTGAAAATTCTTGTCACGAATGTTTGCAAATTTTTTATTCTATGGCAGGACAGGAGGCTTCAGATTATGCTTGTTCAAAGCTGTTCCACCACAACAGAGGCAATATCTACAATGGGTTTGAAGTAAAATGTCTTAAACACAGTATCAGATGACCAATCAGCTGTCTTCACAATGTCATGCAAACTCACACCAACACGAAAAGCCTTAGAGGCCATGGCACCCCTCACGGAATGAGCTCCAAAGATGGAGGTATCAATTCCTGCCTCAGACATAAGCCAGCGCACCCACCGAGCCAGAGTAGCTGACGCCACAGGCTTAAAAGGCTTTAACAAAGCAATCAATAACTGTCCAGACATATCTTGACGAAAAGGAGCAGTACTCACCTCATAATCCTTTATGCAGCGTACCACACACAATTGTGGATTGTGAGGAAACGCTGGGTAAGTGACAGTAGACAGATTAGTCTTGGTACGTCTGGAAACCGTAAAAGTAACGCCTTCTGGGGAAAAAGAACGACCCGCGAGGTCCAATGCGCAGACATCCGAAACACGCTTACAAGATACTAAGCACAAAAGCATTGTCAATTTCGCAGACAACTGCTTACGAGACAGAGAAGCGTTGGGAGGCCAAGCCTCTAGAAAACGCAACACAATGGAGACATCCCATAGAGCAACATATTTCGGACATGGCGGTTTAGCCATCCGCACACCACGTAACAATGCAGAGATGAGAGGATGTTCCCCAACAGGCTTTCCGTCGACCAAATCATGGCCCGCAGAGAGAGCGGAGCGGAAAGAATTGACGGTCCTGTAAGCAGAACCAGCAGAAGCGATGGAAGCAAGAAAATTAACCACTAGAGAGACATCTGCTGAGGCGGGATCCAGATTCCGTTCAGAACACCAATCACACCACCGACGCCAAGCTGACGCATAACGCTTGCGCGTGTTGGGGGCCCAAGCTTCACTGATAAATCTCTCAGCGTCTCCAGATAAGCCAGGGACTTTCCAGCGTTCCCCGAGAGACGCCACGCCACCAGACGGAGCTGGCCCGACAGAACTAGAGGATGCGGTTGGAGCAGAGGATCCAACAGCAAGTTCCACCTCGTTGGAAGCAGAAATGGAGTCGAGCAACTCATTTCTAGAAGGTCCGGAAACCACGCTTGAGCTCTCCAAAGAGGAGTGATCAGAACGATCTCCGACAGAAACTGCTTCGTCCTGGCCAAGACTCGCGGAATCATCGCGAACGGGGGAAAGGCATAGCAAAGCTGAGGAGGCCAAGTCTGGAGAAAGGCATCCGTGGCCATGGCCTCCGGATCCGGACGCCAGCTGTAAAACCTGGGCAGTTGAGCATTGAGGCGAGAGGCGAAGAGGTCGATCCAGGGGCGACCCCAAAGGCGAGACAGGGATCGAAAGACCCGAGGGTGAAGACGCCAGTCGCTGAAGTCCAGCAGATGGCGAGAATTCCAGTCGGCCACTTGATTCTGGCGACCTGGGAGATATTCTGCAATAAGACTGATCTTCCTCTGTAGGCAGAAGTGCCAGAAATCCTTCGCAATCTCTGCTAACAACTTCGACCCAGTTCCCCCCAATTTGTTCACATATCGCACCGCTGAGATGTTGTCCATGCGGAGCAAAATGCAACAGCTGGTGGCTTGTGGAGCAAGACTGCGGATCGCAAACGATCCCGCCAGAAGTTCCAGGCAGTTGATATGAAGGGCTAATTCGTCCTGAGACCAACGGCCGCCCGTCGTCAAGTCTCCGCAACGGGCTCCCCAGCCCCATAGACTCGCATCCGATTCCAAAACCAAGTCTGGAGTCGAGCCGAACAGAGCTTTCCCGTTCCAGGCCTCCATGTGATGGAGCCACCACATCATTTCCGATTTCGCATCTTGGGACAGAGGAACCAGGTCGGAATACCGAAGACCCTTCTGCAAGTGCCTGATTTTGAGACTTTGCAAGGCCCGATAATGCAGGGGACCCGGAAATATCGCCTTAATGGAAGAAGCCAACAGCCCGACAATCCGAGCGATCGACCGCAGCGATACGTTCGGTGCAGACAACAGTGACTTCAACTCCCTCTTGATAGACCTGACTTTCTGGGCAGGTAAAAGAAGTTGGCAAGAGACCGAGTCCACAAGGAAACCCAGAAACTCTATCGATTGAGTGGGTAGTAAATGAGACTTCTGCGGATTCACTAGAAATCCGAGAGACTGAAGTAGATCGATTGTCCAAGATAAATGGGAGCGTAGTTGTAGTGGGCACTGAGCCATCAAAAGAATGTCGTCCAGATACACTATCAGTCGCACCCCCCACGCACGCAGTGATTCCATGACTGGTCGCAGGAGCTTCGTGAAGCACCATGGGGCGGACGAGAGACCGAACGGGAGAACCGTGTATTCGAACCATTCCCCCAGCCATTGGAACTGCAGAAAACGGCGATGAGGTGGAAAGATGGGAATGGACAAGTATGCGTCCTTCAAATCCAGGCGAACCATCCAGTCGCCCTTGCGAAGAAGATCCCTGAGAAGATGGATGCCCTCCATCTTGAAGTGGCGATAGATCACCCCGTTGTTGAATTCTTTGAGGTTGAGTACAAGGCGAGACCCTCCCCCTTTCTTCTCCACCAGAAACACATTGCTGACGAACCCCTGTGGATGGAGGGTCGTTCGCACAATGGCCCCTTTGAGAAGAAGAGAATCGATTTCCTTGGATATCACCTCGCGATCTCGTTGGGAAAAAACAAGGGGAGAAGGGACGGGACCCTGAAGAGGTGGGTGGTAGAACTCGATGGGGTACCCCTGCACTGTTTGCAATATCCAAGCATTGCTGGAGATCGAGCGCCAATTCTCTAGAAAACACTGAATCCTGCCCCCCAAAACAACACTGTCGTAAGGAATCAGGCTCACCTGCAGAGGAGTAATCCTGTCGTCCTCCTTGGTTTCCACCGTAGCCTCCCTTGTTGCCTTGACCTCGACCTTTTCGGGAGGGGTAGAAGGTGGTTTTAGATCCGGAATAGGACTGTTGTTGCTGCTGACGCTGTCCGCCTCCACCCTGGTGGGACTGTTGGCCACGTTGCTGACCAGAACCACGGCCGAACGAACGTCCCCCAGAACGTCCGGCCTTGGCAAAAACCGGGCGGAACGCCCTGCGCAGAGAAGACTGCGCCTTGTCCAGGCCACTAAAGGTCGCCACAAATTTTGTCAGTTCCTTCAAAAAAGGCTGACCAAATAGTAGACCTTGAGCCAGAGCACCTGATTCGGATGTAGCAAGCTCAGACAAGCGCGGATCCATTTTCAGCAGGATGGAACGCCTACGCTCCGTTGAAAGGGCACAGTTTGCGTTCCCTAAAAGACAGATAGCCCATTGGGCCCGGCCAATAAGGACATCGGGGTCAATGCCAGACGCCTCCCCTTGGGCTTGATACCCCAGATCTAGGATTTTCATCAGGGGACCAAGAAGATCCAGCAACTTTTCCTGGCACAGGCGCCAAGAACGGTCAATCCCCTTCTTTGGATCTTTATTAAATTTCTTAAGATAGGTCAAAATCGTGGGGTCGACCTCAGGAGTGTCTGCCAAATTATCCGCCAACTCCGGACGAGGGCACTCGGAACGTAACCGAGCACGCACCTCCTGATCGAAAGAATCACGGATATGGGCTTGGATATAGTCCGCGACTTCTGGAGCAGGGCACCAAACCTTGGAATTAGGATGTATGATATCTGTAGGCTCAAAAGTCAAGACCGGTGGATGGGAAGAGGCATCAACAAAATGCTCCTTTCGGGACTTCTTAGCAGGAGGGGGACCAGAGGGACCTGAGGACGATGAGGAGGACGTATCCTCCGCGTCAGGAGGTGGAAGTTGAGAATGACAAACCTTAGAAGGGGCAGACAAAGACTTGGCCAATTTCACGAAGTCTGACCTGTGAGGATTACTGGGCGACTTAGAGGAATGCTTGGAAACAGACGATGGAATCCAGCCCTGCTGCTGGGCATAGTCAGTCAAATGACGCTTCAGCGGCCCAATGGCTCGAACCAGCGCAGTATTGACCGAATGCTGAACGCCCTGGTCAAGGGCATCAACTAAATCGTACTCAAACGATTCCTCCTGTTCCTCCTCATAACAGTATTCCTCAGCGTCGACATAGTCTGCCATTGTCAAGAACAAACAATGCACACCACTGAGGAAAAAACAAGAAAAAATATATATATATAGAAATTAATCTATATGCCCACAAAAACACTCAAAAGGTAAAAGCCAGGTCACCACCAAGCGACCCTGTCAGGGGGGTTGACAGCCCCACGCAAGCAAGATAGGCAGAGCAGGAACTCGACCAAACAACAACAATAGAATGTGGAGGGACCAGCTTGCGTCTAACAGACACCCTAGGCACCGCCTCTAAAGATTATGCAGCCCAAAACCTTCCGTGAGGTAGAGGGCGTCAAATGGAGCTCTCCGGCAGACAAGTGGGCAGAGGCAAGAAGAAACGCCGCCTCGTAGCGTGTCCGGGCTCCTGTCAACACGGAGCTAGTCAATAATCGCCAGAGCGCATGCGCGGTGGCGTGTCTGCGACCCGGAAGAGGAGCGACGCGCGACGCGCGACACACACGCGCGACTCCCCGAGCTCCGGCCCCACTCTACAAAAATACAGACACGGGCACAAGGCGCCCGAAAGTCCAGAGAGGCGAACACGCGCTCTCGCAGGCAAAGCAAGACAACGTCCTGAAATCGCTTAAAGCGCCAGCGGTAGCACAACACGCATGCACAAAGCGGCGGCGGCAATGAAAACACAAAGCAACAAGCGGCGCTCAGCAACTGTAACAGGACAGCAAGGTAACTTAACTGGCTGCGAAGCAGCAAAGAAAGAGGAAGTTTTGTCCTCTATGGTGACTTATATAGCATGTACTCTCTATGGTTGCCTAAGGGCTCATGGGAGTTGTAGTTTTTTGTTTTTCTTTACTATGTTCCTATTGGCTGCTGTTGGTAGTAAAGAAATAGAGAAAGCATAATCTGAAGCCTCCTGTCCTGCCATAGAATTCATTGTTCTGTTTATAAAGGGTGCAACCTCTCAACAATTGAGACGAACAATTCATGTTATGAAAAAATGGGGGTGAGAGATGCACACCGAATTTATCAAATTTCATCCATGTTTCCTCCATCCAAAACTTTAATCGACGTGCAAACTTGTTCCCCGCTTCGTCTCTTTGCGCTGCAAATGTCTCAAATCACGGGGGAACCAACGTAGGTTCCGCCAAGCTGCACAGCCATTTGCAATGAATCCAATGAATTAAATACCCAAAATTTTTCATCTATTATCCTCATTTTTCGTCAAATATTTTTTATCCTTCTTGCTTAACAGTATGTTCAATTCATTTTATTCATATCTCCAAATAACGTAGATGTTCATAAAAACTCAAGTGCAGAAGTAGGTTCCAAATGTCATGAATTTATTTTGCCAAAACCCAATGCATTTCGGGAAAAGAATTCCCTTCGTCAGGGGCATCTAAAAAAATACAAGTACATGTGTTTTACCATACTAATATCGACATGGATAAAGTTCAAATAATCAATCTCATATGTTATGCAAACATATAAATAAAAGAATGTTCCCAATCAACTGAACCATGAACTATAAGTAAAACATTAATACTCTATCTGACATGTTCCCAAGATAAGTTACACCACTGACATATTGCTATTCATCCCTTTATTAGTTCAAACAGACTCCCTCCTGTCCCCGTGTTAATTTCAAATATTAACTGAAATACATTAACATAGAAGACCCTCTTGCCTTTTTTAACAAAACATTAAATGTCATCTCTTTGTTAACCCAGCAGCTCAAATGAGCAATGTAACATTTCCACATAGGTAATGTCGGATCCACTCACACTACCGGAAAGGATTCGCCATTACAAACTCATCAATATCAAACCCCACACTACTACTATTCTGCACATAAGGAATACCTCTCAATAGCCTTTCCCTACATTCCTCCAAGCTAATTTAATGTGAGAAGCAGGCCCCGTCGTACCGAACACATCATCCGGTGCCATTCATGAACCTTGCATGTAACACACACTCACATGCACACATGCACTACCCCTTCCCAACACCGCACCCTGTCACCAGGGAGAAATCCAATATAGCAAGAGGCGTGTAAAACCTTGGTATGTAGCTTTTTAAGTGCCTAGCCGAGTAACAGTAAACTGCACACACTGGCCTCACTAGGGCAAACCTATGGCACGATCAATGATTTACCTCTGTATGGCACAACCAGTGCTGAAGGTCCACAGAGGAGAATTTGAAGTATATGCCCTGGGTATATCTATTACCCCTGGACAAGGGACTTACAGCTAACTTGAATCAGCTAATCATCCTTTGAGCTAGAGGAGGCGCTGGAATTCTCCATCCCCTTGCTATCAGGGAACCCTGAGAGGGATGCTCTCCTCCTTGACGCCTGGGTAGACATAAAACGCATAAATTGGCCGCACTGCTTACACGTACTCCTAAGAAAGTCAGACCCTCAGCTCCCTGGTTTAATGAAACACTGAGAATAAGCAAGAGCGCCTGCAAGCGCTTAGAAAGGAAATGGAGGAAAAAGTTGATCCTGATGACAAACAGAAGTACAAACTGGCATTGAAGTCCCTTTTGTAATAAAGTTCATGAGGCAAAAAAGGTGTCTGAAAGTCAACATTGAATCTTCTAGCAATACAAGCAAGGAGATGTTTACTATTTTAAAATCCTTTATGGCCCGCCATCTGTGGCCAGGGCTCTCCCACTCTCTTCAGAATGGACGCATGAACTAGCGACCTTCTTTCACAAAAAAATTGTGACTATCCAGGAGTCTTTCACCAAGGGGCCTCCATATGATCTTGATACCCAGTTAGCCCCTAATGCAGAGTTCCTGTCTGGAGAAATCCCTGTCCTTCTTCAGTTTCCTTGGCTGCAACCTAAAGTATCCCTTTATATTATTAAGGGCCTCAAGTCAGGTTCCCCCGCCAACCCCTGCCTGGCAAAATTACTGGCCACTGCTTTGAATCCTGTGGTTAACCAGATATGTCCTCTTTTTGGAAACAGGCCAAAATTCTTCTACTGCTTAATAAGCCCTCAGCTGACCCCAAAGTGTCAGCGGACTACAGGCCCATTTCTCGGTTGCAAGCCTTCTTCAGGTTTTTGGAGAAATACATGAATACAGTGATTTCGCATTATGCCGAAAGGAACAACCTTTTGCAAATCAGTCAGTCAGGCTTTAGAGTCAACTATAAAAACAACAAGTGATGGACTGAATGTGGATCAATGTCACACACTCCCCCAGTCAAAAGATCTGGGCCCAAATCCATCGTTTTTTTGCACTCCAAACCACCCTGGGTTAGACAATGGCAATATGCAAATCAGCTCTGACCCTGTTGCCCCATGGGAACAGTCCAGTCCGAACTACAAAAGCCATGTCCTTCCCAGAACGGAATCAAGCATCCGAGGACCGGACCGGTTTCGAGGTAACACCTCTCATCAGCCCGGCTAGCTTGACTCCAAGTGGTTTGGAGTGCCTGGGACCCACGTCTGGGCATCCCCAGCGCACTTAGGGCGGCAATTGCAAAAACAACAAGTGACGGACTGAATGTGGATCAATGTCACACACTCCCCCAGTCAAAAGATCTGGGCCCAAATCCATCGTTTTTTTGCACTCCAAACCACCCTGGGTTAGACAATGGCAATATGCAAATCAGCTCTGACCCTGTTGCCCCATGGGAACAGTCCAGTCCGAACTACAAAAGCCATGTCCTTCCCAGAACGGAATCAAGCATCCGAGGACCGGACCGGTTTCGAGGTAACACCTCTCATCAGCCCGGCTAGCTTGACTCCAAGTGGTTTGGAGTGCCTGGGACCCACGTCTGGGCATCCCCAGCGCACTTAGGGCGGCAATTGCAAAAACAACAAGTGATGGACTGAATGTGGATCAATGTCACACACTCCCCCAGTCAAAAGATCTGGGCCCAAATCCATCGTTTTTTTGCACTCCAAACCACCCTGGGTTAGACAATGGCAATATGCAAATCAGCTCTGACCCTGTTGCCCCATGGGAACAGTCCAGTCCGAACTACAAAAGCCATGTCCTTCCCAGAACGGAATCAAGCATCCGAGGACCGGACCGGTTTCGAGGTAACACCTCTCATCAGCCCGGCTAGCTTGACTCCAAGTGGTTTGGAGTGCCTGGGACCCACGTCTGGGCATCCCCAGCGCACTTTGTAGTTCGGACTGGACTGTTCCCATGGGGCACAGGGTCAGAGCTGATTTGCATATCGCCATTGTCTAACCCAGGGTGGTGTGGAGTGCAAAAAAACGATGGATTAGGACCCAGATCTTTTGACTGGGTTGAATGTGTGACATTGATCCTCATTCGGTCCATCACCTGTTGTTTTTGCAAACTCGCTATAAGTGTACTGGGGATGCCCAGACGTGGGTCCCAGGCACTCCACACCACTGGAGTCAAGCTAGCCAGGCTGATGAGAGGTGTTACCTCGAAACCGGTCCGGTCCTCGGATGCTTGATTCCGTTCTGGGAAGGACATGGCTTTTGTAGTTCGGACTGGACTGTTCCCATGGGGCACAGGGTCAGAGCTGATTTGCATATCGCCATTGTCTAACCCAGGGTGGTGTGGAGTGCAAAAAAACGATGGATTAGGACCCAGATCTTTTGACTGGGTTGAATGTGTGACATTGATCCTCATTCGGTCCATCACCTGTTGTTTTTGCAAACTCGCTATAAGTGTACTGGGGATGCCCAGACGTGGGTCCCAGGCACTCCACACCACTGGAGTCAAGCTAGCCGGGCTGATGAGAGGTGTTACCTCGAAACCGGTCCGGTCCTTGGATGCTTGATTCCGTTCTGGGAAGGACATGGCTTTTGTAGTTCGGACTGGACTGTTCCCATGGGGCACAGGGTCAGAGCTGATTTGCATATCGCCATTGTCTAACCCAGGGTGGTGTGGAGTGCAAAAAAACGATGGATTAGGACCCAGATCTTTTGACTGGGTTGAATGTGTGACATTGATCCTCATTTGGTCCATCACCTGTTGTTTTTGCAAACTCGCTTAGAGTCAACTATAGCACTGAATCCGCCTTACCTGAGGTCTCGGAACACATCAAGAGAAGCTTGATTTGGGCGGGAAGGCCATCCTGATCTTATTAGACCTATCAGTGGCCTGTGATACTTTTTGCCATGACCCGCTCCTGGACAGGATGCTGAAATTCGGAATTGGTGGCACTGCACTGAAATGGCTCTCTTCCTTCTTGGAGGATAGAGGCCTAGAGGTATGGAATCCCCCCTTTGCTGCTGCAATCCCCAGTCTGAAAGTCAGAGTGCTGCAGGGCTCTGTATTAAGCCGTACTCTGTTCAACCAATATATATGTCTCTGCTTGCGTCAAAAGCCGAAGCATACGGTGCTAAAAAAAATTAAAACGCTCTCGACACCCAGCTCCTCTTTACCTGTGACAGGAGAGCTGACTTCGAAGGTGAGAACATTAGAATCTGCCTCATGAAGGTGTTTAAGTGGCTGAGAACTAACCAACTGAAGTGTAATCCGGAGAAGTCGGAAATGATCTATTTTGGCTCCCTACCCCCAGACATTCGAGATGCTGGTGGCGTGAAGATATGTCACCTCCTCTGCACAACAAACAGTAAAAATTCTAGGCATCATAATAGACAATACTCTTTCAATGGGGATGCATGTTTAGGTAACACACACTTGGAGCTGGACCTTTCCAGGGAGAAGAGCAACCCGCACCTGTGATGTAGAAATACGATTTATGGCCTGAGGTATGCAGTCTGCGGACAAAGCCCAAAGATCTTCTATTATATAATAATTCTTTTGTTTACGAAGGGGAGGGTGGTTAGGCCTTATTGTCTTTTATCCACCGTCTTTATAAAATGACATATCTTTTTATGATATATGTCCTTGCTGCAATGCTAACTGTATTGATATGCATTTTGCTGCTGCTGGTGGCTCGTATACTGCATTTTAGAGCACGTCAGTTAAAATAAATATTTTACACTATTTTCGTGTCTCAGTCGGATCTTATTGTGGACAAGTACGAGAGTATGAGTGTAAAGGTGTGTCTTGTTTCCACGATTCCTAAAGGATCCAGGAGTGTTGAATTCTGGCCTGTCTAATCATTTGTTTCTCCATTTCTGAGTAAGAGACCGAGTGAGACACTATAGCTAGTCTGTCCTGGGCTCGTGGGCACTAAGGCGGTAGGAAGGCTTAGCGCATATACACCGAGGTCCCATAATCCTGCACATAGTTCTGTGTATGTGCAAAATCCCTGCAACATGGCGCCACCAACGTTTGGTCTGGTACTTATTCGAGAGACCCCTGAGTAGCGCTTGTTTTTGTCCGCAATACCCTCGCACCAATTACCAGAGACATCTGTGGTGCAAGGGATTTCATTACAAGACCGGAGGCTACCATTATGCGTATCACTTTTAATGCAGACCCAAGCAGCTGCATACATCATAAAGCAAAGGTTCCACAATAGAACATTAGGAAACATATAAAAGGCATGAGCAAATAACAATCAGCCTCTATTAAATGCGGCTCCAAGCAGATAAGTTCCTTACTTTGCTCTCTATGATTGATGCTTATTTTCTTGGTTATGCCAATGCTTGACTTGAATTGCTAATTTAGCTTTAACTATTGTGGTTTTTTTTGTTGACTTATTGTCTATGGCTTGGTATGCCTTAATTTCCTCTAGATGATTTTTCCCTCCTTTCTCTCCCCCCGACTCGGTTTACCGATATCCAATTTACGGTTATCGGCTCCTGACCTTGCCATCTTTTTCCCTTTCGCCCCCGGTTTGTTTATTTATGATTGCTTTTCTACTCGCAGTTCCCCTTGCTTTTCCATTGTTCTTTTGCCGTTTGAGTGCAAATTAGCATTCAGATTGACGACTTTTACCTCATTGATAGACGACCCGGGCTACCATGCCGGGACACGCGATCTCTCATCTGCGAAGATCGGCCTCTATTTCTCTTTGTAACGCTCTCGTTCATGGAGCAGCGTTAGAGGAAGGACCTTTGGCCATGCACGCACAGCCAAGGTTATTTTCTCTCCCCTCATAGCAACAGACCAACGCTGATCGCGCTTGAGCCTTCAGACAGTTGCTCGACGCGCAGATCAGCTGTTTCCTTCCATCGGAGCCTCGTTTAAGCTATTCCTGGTTTATTTCTAAAATAATTTAACAATTAGTTGGCTTTTAAAATCTCCCATTTAATGTTCTTTCCCAATATCTCAAAATACCTGGCTCATTCCTATTCCATTTAGGCTTTCTCCCCTTTATGAACCTCAATATTAATATTTAAAAAAAGGATATAATATTTATTTACCATAAAAAGGGATATAATATTTATTTACCAAAAAAAAAAGAAGGAAGATATAATCCTTTACTTACCTCAATATCTATCCTTTAAAGTTTTTTCAGACAATGTCTGATACAGGCAATCAATTGATTCACAAAGAAATGAAATTGTGTATGTTTTCAACACTATCTAAATTTATGGCGTCAAAGAGATCATTCCACGCTGAAGAGGATGATACCGTAGAAGCTCAACATAACCTTGCAAATGATAACGATCTCATTGAGATAAGCGGTAAGAAAACTAAAACGAGCAAAAATTTCTAGTATACCCCCAAGAGCACTACAGGAGGTCCTAGCACCTCGAATTTTATGGGAGGTCTTCGCACCTCAAACACTTCAGGTGTCTTTGGCGGCACGACATTGAAAGGTGTCCTCAGCGGCACAAAGTATATGGGTGTCCCAAGCGGCACAAACTATCCTAGTGCTCAAAGTGATGATCTCCAATTTGGACATGACGATAATTTTCATGGTGACGATCATGATGATGATGCATCTGAATTTCCTGATGAATATATAGTAGACCTAGATGAGGACGAGCAGGATTTTGATTCCCAATCTTTTGAGGAAAATCTCCTTTTTTCTTCAAAAGACAGAATTATGGACCCTCTAGGCGAGATATTCTCTCCCCTTAATATTAAACATCCCAGCAGCTCTGAGTGGGTCCCCCATGAACATGTTAGCAAATTTATTGCAAAATGGTTGAGAAACCCCCTGCTGAGAGACACCCGCAATCTCCTAAGAGCCAAATGTTCGAGACAGTCAATTAAGGGTAAGGTCTGCCAGACCCCTACCTTGACCCAGAGCTAATAACATACCTCTTTAAACTTGGGATAGATCCCAGAAAATGATTAGAGAGATCCCTTAAGATTTGCCAATACCCAGTCCTTGATGTTCTAGGACCTTTAACTAAAATCATCGATGCTGCTGAAGACAGCTACATCAATGGCTCCCCGATATAATTCGAGGATGGAGCCAAAGGGCCTTAGTTTTGCTGGGCAATGCCAACGCAGGTCTTAACCCCTAAAGGAGAAGGGTAGTTCTGACTAAGTTCAGTCCCAAATTAAGTGACTTAGCAGACAAGAAACCCTCAATCAACCCTAAGGGTTTGCTTTTTGGCAAAGACCTAATTAGGACCTTAGGTAAATACGTATCTACCTTCACAGCATTAGACAAAGCCCATCAGAATATGAAAAGAGTCTTCAATTCTAATAACCTTTTTGGTAGGGCCAGAAGAATGGGCCAATCTTCTGGCCGCTTCAACCACAGGCCCTATTCTAGATCCAGAGGTTAAGGCGGTAGAGGCTACCAACCCTCCAATCAATCTCAATTCTACCTGCCAAGAGGAAGAGGCTTCCATTCAAGAGGCTTCAGAGCAAGAGGAGCAGCTAGTGACACCACCCTTCAAAGTGAGTACTCTGATTCTTTACCCTTCCCCTTCTTCTCCCCCATAGGTGGTAGGCAGACCAACATTCTTTTATCAGAACTGGAAAGTAATCACTCAAGATCCTTGGGTTCTGAATACCGTGAACGGATTTACTATAGATTTTACAGAAACTTAAATTCAAAATTCACTTCCCAGGGAAATTCCCCTCACTTTAGCTCAAGAGAAAATAATAGAGGAAGAAATCTCCTCAATGCTTCAGAAAGGTGCAATTTTAGAAGTCCCAATGGACTTGCTAAGGTTTATAAGCACACTCTTCCTTGTAGAAAAAAGGACAAAGGATGTAGACCCGTCATAATTCTTAGGGAGCTCAACAAATACCTTGTTTATAGACACTGCAAGATGGAGGTCATCCATCTTATGAGAGACATATTGTTAGTAGGGGACTGGTTGGTCAAATTAGATCTAAAAGATGCTCACTTTACCATTCCTATGGCCAAGGAACACCAACCCTTCCTTCAGTTCATTTGGAAAACCATTCTTTTCAATTCCAGGCTCTTCCCTTCGGCCTCTCCTCAGCCCCTTTGTGTGTCACCAAGGTGATGAGAATAGTTGCCTAATTATTAAGAGATAAAGGTATTCGTCTGATCATATATCTAGACGATATCCTCATCCTGTCTCAGGATCACTCTCAAATTATTCAAGACCTGAAGACTGTAGTAGACCTCTTAGAGAACCTGGGATTTATCATAAACAAAGAGAAGCCAATACTATCTCCCTCAAGGACTATGGAATTCCAGGGTTTTACCATAGACACCATGAATTGCCTCCTTCATCTCCCACCAAAGAAAATTTCAAAAATCAGGAAAGAGATAAGATACGTATTGAAACAACTAAATCTATCCTTAAGGGAACTAGCCAGGCTTCTGGTTCTTCTTTCATCTTCTATACAAGCTATCTTTCCGGGCCCCCTAAATTATCAAGCCCTTCAAAGGATAAAAGCGAGGGCTCTGAGATCAGGCCTCTTGTACGGAGATCGTGTTTCCTTGAACCAAGAGGCCATATTGGAACTGACCTGGTGGTTAGAGAATTTGGACTCCTGGAACAGCAGAGCAATCTTCGGTTCAGCACCAGACTTTGTCTTAGAATCAGATGTGAGCCTTCATGGCTGGGGTGCATGCCTCCTAGATCAGAACACTGGAGGGGTTTTAGTCTCAAGAAGAATCTTTGCATCATCTAAATTACCTAAAACTGACCGCAGGTCTTTATGCACTAATGAGTTTCAAACACTCTCTTCATGGCAGATCAGTCATTCTGAAAATGGACAAAATGTCCGCTGTTGCCTACATAAATCGCCTGGGGTTACCAAGTCGGTAGACTTCTCAAACTTAGCCAAGAAACTTTAGATGTTCTGCCTAGAACACAAGATCTCCCTAAGAACAGAATACCTTCCAGGGAAATCGAACCTTTGTGAGGATTGGAACTCAAGGTTCCTATTAGATCACAGCGACTGGAAACTCAACAACTCTGTTTTCATTTCCCTCAACAATTGGTCCTTTCCAAATAGATCTCTTTGCCAGCAGACTTACATTCCAATTGGAGAATTATTACAGCTGGATGCCCGACCCGGGTGCTCTAGTGGTAAACACCTTTCTCTGGGAGGGGATCAATGCTAATGCCTTTCCCCCCTTTGCCATAATTCCAAAGTCCTTCCGAAGGTGAGACATCAACGCTCTTCCATTGTGCTAGTGACTCCCTTTTGGCCATCCCAAGCCTGGTTCCCTACTAACCTGGAGCTGACTTACGACCTTCCCTTCCTAATTCCTTCCCTCCCAGACCTTCTTACAGATGTAGACAGTAAAATTCACCCTCTTGTTTAAACGGGGAATTTGAACCGTCTTGCCTGGAGAGTGTCAGGAGATCCAATGATCTTGCAGGACTTTCGTCGACAGCTTCAACTCTCCTCTGAGAATCTTGGGTCCCTGGGACACACTACCGGTATAACAACATTTGGAAAGTTTGGTTACGTTGGTGCATGGAAAGAAACCTGGATTCTGTAGAAGCACCTATCGTTGACATAGTTAGTTTCCTTGTAGAACAATTCGATAGAGGTCTTAGTTATAGATCTATCAACTGTTATAGATCAGATATTTCCGCAGGTCATACTCTGGTCAACTGTAAAACGGTAGGTAAAAACACCATTATTTGTAGAATCCTCAAAAGTATCAGACTAAGGAGACCTCCAAAACCAAGATATCAATCTCTCTGAGATGTCAAATTAATTCTTGACCTTTTATCTAGCTGGCCTGATAATACTCTTTTGAACAGAAAGAACCTTTCCATCAAACTCGCTACACTACTTTGCTTAATATCTTGCCATAGGGTCTCTGATGTTAAAGCTCTTGATATTTCTTATAGATCTTATAACATGTTTGGAGTCAAGTTTGAGGTGCAGAGAAGAACCAAGACCATATCGGATTCTATTTTCTACTCACGTTTTGATCTATGTAAAAAACGGTGTGTTGTGGACTGTATGAAAGAATATGACTTCAGAATGAATGCTCTTCGCACTTCCGGTGTGAATCAGTTACTTATCTCCTTCATTAAACCTCACAAAGGTAGTACCTCTGCTTCTATTGCTAGATGGGTTAAAAATAAAATTGTCATGAACCAAGCATGTATCCATCGGAAAATTTTCAAACCACATTCTATCAGAGGTGCAATGGCCAGTAAGTCCGTCTGGTACGGTGGTAAGTTGGATGATATTCTTAAAGCTGCTGATTGGTCTAATTCTAGAACTTTTGCTCAACACTATTGCAATTCTCCTATTACCATGACTAAAGAATCTGGACTTCATTAAAGACACAGGGGCTAACATTATCCCTCCCACCTTTTCCCTTGGGTGGTTTATACAAACAGTATACATTTTGTTATTTCAATTCTTTATGTACTTTTATATATATATAATTTTGCTATTACTGTATGTTTATTATAAATGCTTGCATTTCTCTTATATGTGCTTCATCACAGTATTTATCCCCTCTTTTGCCTTTGTCCTTCTTGGACTTTTCATATCTTTCTCTCTTTTTCAGATAACCTCTCATAACTTCATGGTTTTGATCTTCGGAACAGTTCATTCAACATTCATCTTTTCTTATCTTTGTGATGGCTTATAGAATTTATCAACTCTCCTTAAATTTTATGGGACTTTTTCTTCTCTACACCACATTTAAAAGAGGCTGATTGTTATGTGCTCATGCCTTTTATTTTATTTCCTAATGTTCTATTGTGGAACCTTTGCTTAATGATGTATGCGGCTGCTTGGGTCTGCATTAAAAGGATATGCATAATGTTAGCCTTCGTGTCTTTAATGAAATCCAGATTCTCTAGTCATGGTAATAGGAGAATTGCAATTTACCTCCTATATTAGAGATTAGAGGTTTTTCAAGCTTGGATTTTAAAAGGTTTCGTTTTTTCGTCTTTGAAACCCAGTGTTGCGCCACCATTTTCCTTGTTTTCCTCTCTCGTTAGATGATTACTAATGCTATTGCTGCTTATAATTTCGCAACACTGACTGCTCATTTGATGCAACATGGAGTCCCAGTTGTGGGAGCAACCATTATCTTTGTGTTTGAAGCGAACGCTGCTTTTCGCTTTGAGGTTTTTTATTCTTGGATTAAGTTCCCAGCGGTGGATGGGAATGATCATTTCTTTCATTAATATGAACATACCGCTTTTCCCCGGGATTATAGACCTTATCAGTCACTTGACATTCTGTTGCTATCTTGTTTAATGGCGCCCTACCTCATTATGGTACATAGACTGTTTAGGCTCTCTATTGATCGATGGGGCCACATAGCCCGTTTTGGCGATTTTTAAACCACACCAAAATTATCATGGTGTTTCACACGCAGAGCTGCGAAAATTACACAAATCTTTAGTTCATAATCACAGAAGTATGGTACAATACATGCCTGCATGATCCAGGTGGCTCCGGCTGGACCCCTCCTCAGCAAACAGGACATGGAGGCATGGTAATTAGCCCCATCATGATTAATTCAGTGATGGGAAAGCGTCCTCCAAATAGAGATAATTTGCTGTTCTGGTTAGCTGAGCGATTTGAGCAAATCAAAGCTGTATTTCCCAATACTTCTCCTTTGGATAAACACAGGATCCTTACAATGAGTTTTACCAAAAAGCCTTATTTCCAATTTAGCTGCACCACCTTGGGGGAGGTGGTGCAGCTAAATAGCTTGCACCACCTCGGGAAAGGTGTTTGCAGTGCTGTATTCCCTATGCTTTGGAACCCCATCCATGACAGTGCTTTTAACAGTTCTTAAAAAAAGTTCAGGAAGAACACAGGCGGAGGCCGCCCTAGTGTTGGGGATGAGACTGGTTGGGGTATTCCCTATAGTCTCTGATATGATACTAGCCAGTAAAAAAGGAAGAGCGGTTAGTTTGCAAGGGAGTCAGCACCTTGAGACAGTAGCAGACGTTGATAAACAATGCAAATTGCCTAAGATTATCACTAAGGTGTATAAAGCTTTAGTGCGTAATAATTTGGGAAATAAACCTTTTACTCAGCCGCAGAATAAACCCCCTCCCAAGAAGGAGGGGCGTCCATTCTTTCCTAAAAAGAATTGGAACAAGGATAAACAACAACAACAGAAGCAAGGTTCACAGGCTGGTTCACAGACACCTGATGCTTCAGAGCGTAGGTATGATTTGCATCACTGCTCTAAGCCTAAAACACTAGAGAGGTTTCAGGTTCCTGATCCTCGTTCTCCTTGTTCTCTGAAGGACTTGTCGGATCAACAGTCCGGTGGAGGGGAGCGTCAAGATCATAGAAAAGGTAGGACCTCACAACAACAACGAGATCCACCACAGCAGTTTGACATAAAGGCCATACTGGAAGGACAACTGCCATATCGTGCCCTGTTTCAAAAGAAAAAAGTTTCTGCGTTAACAGCGAAGCATGCCTCAGACGGTGAGAACCCTGGCTCTCGATTGGAGATGGGCTGTGACACTACTCGACAGCGTGGCGGAAGTTACCATAGTACCAGAGATTCTCCATCCTTGTCTGGAGGCGAGAGCAACTGACACATAATCATTACTGCAGTAGTGGAAGGTTTAACCAAGATTAAATCAGATTCCCCAGCTGACCCTTTTCCTCCTCGATCTTATACTAAGATTATGCCCCTATTTGCGAATATATTGACCGTTATTTTTAACATGTCACTTGAGCAAGCCAGTGTTCCGAGTGGGTGGAAACATGCTCAGATCAAGCCAATTCGGCTGATCCCAATTTACCAGTAAATTATCCGTCCCATTTCATTGCTACCTTATTTTGGGAAGGTACTGGAATGGAATACCTAGTTAATAAGTGGCTCACTGCCCATTTAGAGAACTATGGCCTCCTTGACCATTCTCAATCAGGCTTACGGGCTGCCCACAGTAAGGAGACTGTGGTTGTTGAGATTGTGGATAACATCAGGCTCACTCTGGGAAAAAGGGAATCATCAATTTTGGTCCTCCTTGATCTGTCTGCAGCCTTTGATACCATCTCCCACAGTATCCTGAAACATCGACTGTGGGAGGTGGGTATCAGAGGGAAAGCATTAGACTGGTTTGAGAATTATTTGGCTGACCGATCCAATACTGTTCAACGTAATGGTCTCACGCAGTCACTCAGTAACAGTAGGGGTCCCTCAGGGCTCTATTCTCAGCCCCATGCTGTTCAACCTATATCTAACACCTTTAGCGGGTATCATCAGATCACACCGTTTTGAGACTGTGTCTTATGCCAACGATACCCAATTGCTTGTTACTTGTGGCTCTGACTATGCTGGTACACAATCCCGCTTGAAGAGCTGCATGGTCCAAATCAACAACTGGATGAGTTTAAATAAGCTACAACTAAACAGCAGCAAGACTGACATTTTTCTATTTGGAAAAGCTGAGCAATTCTGGGCGTACGACTGGTGGCCCCCGGAGTTATGTACTTGTCCTTCTCCCACGTTAGCAGTATGTAACCTAGAAATTACCCTCGACAATTCTTTGTCCATGAAAAGTCAAGTTAACCAGGTCCTAGGTATCTGCTATGGGATTATGGGTAATCTCCCAAAAAATGTTAAGTGGCTACCCATCGAAGCGAGGAAACCTTTGGTGCAGGGCCTTGTTATTAGCTGTCTTGATTATGGCAACGCTTTGTTTTTGGCACTTAACGAGGACCTCCTTAATCTTCACCCAAGATCTTCTTCCGCCCCGATTCTTAAAACTCTTCACTGGCTTCCGGTGCGGCAAACAGGCCATTTTAAAATCCTAAGTCTTACACACAAGACAATGTATGACAACGGCCCAGGCTACCTAGCAAAAAAACGGCAATGGTGTATACCTGGAAGATCCTTAAGGTCTGGTACCAAATTATACCTTGTTCAGCCGTGCATTCAAGCCTCCTGTAATGGTGGCCGATCATTTTCTTATCTTGCTCCTATGCTTTGGAACAAACTACCATCAGATCTTTTATTCATTGCTGATCATAAATGCTTTCGTAAAAAGCTAAAAACCTGGCTATTCTCTCAATAAGTTTTGCTTCAGGTATCAGGTACCTGAAGCGAAACTTACAGTCATTTTGCTGCTAGCTCCTTGAGACCCCACGGTGAATTGTGCGCTTTATAAGAATATCTGACATTTGACATTTGATGACATTCATTACTGTGGAAACAGCTGATACAAGAGTTGTACCCCCTGGTAGACTTTATGATATAGTCCTCCAAATTGAAGGTGTTATACCATGTACAATTGATGGTATCTTTTGGGATAACCTTACCTCGTCCTATGAAATTTTGTTGGCGGAGGCGGATTGGCCTCCTCCATTTGTTTTGGCTTCTTCCAGAGGTGAGAATGTGATACTTCTGAGTTTTTCACATTACGTCTCTGAAGAGAGTAAACAGGCTTATGCATCGGAATGGGCTTTAGCCCTAGCGCCGGCTGTGTATCGCAAGCAGGTGGGCTGGGATAAAGATTCATCGGCACATGAGATCCCTTTGCGATCGATGCAACTGCCTGAGGCACAGCATCCAATCAAACACGAGGCGAAAGCATCCATTAGTGACATTTTGTCCCAGTTCGGAATATCGGGGTGTAATTGAACCCTGTGTTTCATCAATGAATAATCCTCTCTTTCCGATATCAAAACCGGACGGTTTATATCGCATAGTTTTGGATTATTGAAATTTGAACAGTCATGTTTGCATGTTTGCCATACAAAACACACACACCTCTGCCTTAATAAACAATATTGTCCGTAAAAAGTATAAAACCACTTTGGACATTTCCAATGGACTTTACAGTCACAACTTGATTCCTGAGACCCGTGACTGGACCGCATTTACTGAGGTCAGCAATCAGAAAAGATTTACAAGGTTGCACATAGGCTAAAAGAATAGCCCTGGGGCGTTTACTGCATGTGTTGTGTCAATTTTACACTACATTGATCCTGATGCTTTCTCCTACGTCAATGACATTTATTTGATTGATGACGAATTGCTACTTCATCTGGTGCGTGTTGAGCGCATAATTTTGTCCTTTGCAGACTTAGGGTACAAATGTAACTTTGCTAAGTCTCATATCACCTATTTGGTGGTACTCTTTTTAGGTTACGAACTCAACAATGAAGGGAGAGGGTTAGTCCCCGCTTTCTGGAGAAATGAGCTCTATTGCAGCCTCTTTCTACTCTTAAGAAGTTACAATCTTTTCTGGGCTTTTTGAATTTCAGGAGGACATACATTTCTGATTATGTTCAGCATATCAACCCGCTTTACGCGTTGATACAACACTCTTTTTCGTCTTCCAGCTGGCTTCCGGAACATACAGAAATTATTCGGTCCTTGCAGTCCCATCTGCTTGCGACTAACTTCTTCTTAACTCGTGACAACACAACTTCCTTAGTCATACGGATTGTACTGGGTTCAGTGGGTTTCACTTACCTGACATTCAATGAGGGAGATACGGTCCCCATTGCATTTGTACACCTCAACAGTGATGCGTTTTTCCCCCATTGAGAAAATTCTTGCAGCAGTGCAGATGGCGATCCTGAAGGAGCGCTCTTTGGCTAAGGGAAAACGCATTCTTATGGTATCGCCTGTGCCTACTTTAGAGGCAGTCACAAAGGCGAGCGTACCAAATTCTAAAACCTTACACCCGCACTGGATTCAGTGGGCAAGTTCTTTGACATCGGCTGGTGTCACTTTTATCTTTGACCCATCCCTGTGGATGCAGGAGTTTTACAGTATGAGCAGGTTCATCCAGGGCCACAGTTTCTACTTACTCCTGACAAATACAAATGTATAGTTTATACCGACAGATTTGCGCAGCCAGCCGTTGGTTCCAAACATGCTTACTCAGCCGCATGTGCTATTTTGGCGGGCTCTATGGTTGACAGTGTGTTTAAGTCTTCGTTAGTTCATACACAGTCTCTTAGTGACTGTACGGCTCAGTTTTCTGAGCTGCGGGCTTTAGTATTGGCACTCAAATTCCCTGATCCAGATGTGGCAACACTTATAGTATGCAATACTTTCTATTGTGTACAGTCCTTTTCCGAGACTCTAAAGGTAGCGTAATCAAGCATAAAACACTTTAGGTTTGAGTGGCAGCTCTTAAGGAAAGCTTGCCGCTCACACATGTTATACATACTCCCGGCCATCAACGTGTGGGAGCACATGCTTCTGGTAATTCCTTTGCAGATGAAGCAGCCAATTCTGCAGTTGCCACGTATTCAGTAGCAGCAGTTACAAGGCCCATGACTAAAATTGATAATGAAATCCTAGCAGCTATAACTGCGCTACAAGGGATGGGATGGCGTTCCCACAAGGTTTCCCTTCTAAATATTCTTATCATTTAGCACCAGAAAAAGTTCCCTTTGCTTCCATTCCATCCATTAGGGATTGGTTGATTTCCAACGAGGACTGCAAGCTTCCTTTGATAATTGCAAACACAACAATTTATGGACGTAATGTTGCACAATGGCAAAACATTCGCCCCCAGTCACAGATCTGGGTTTAATCCATTGTTATTTTGCTCACCACACCACGCCAGTTCAGACATGGCCATATGCAAATCAGTCTTGACCATGTGCCTCATGGGAACAGTTCAGTCCGAACTGCTAAGCCATGTCTTCCCTGTACCGGAATGAAGCATCCTCGGACCGGTCTCTGGCTATTAGCCGTCATCAGCCAGGATAGCTTGATTCCAGTGGCATGGAAAGCACGGGACTCACGTCTGAGTATACCCATCCCATTCGGGGTGACAAATGCAAAAACAACAATTGATGGACGGAATGTTGCACAATGGCAAAACATTCACCCCCAGTCACAGATCTGGGTTTAATCCATCGTTATTTTGCTCACCACACCACCCCAGTTCAGACATGGCCATCATGGCCATATGCAAATCAGTCTTGACCCTGTGCCTCATGGGAACAGTCCAGCCCGAACTGCTAAGCCATGTCTTCCCTGGACCGGAATCAAGCATCCTAGGACCGGTTTCTGGCTATCAGCCGTCATCAGCCAGGATATCTTGATTCCAGTGTCATGGAGAGCACGGGACTCACGTCTGAGCATACCCGTCCCACTAGGGGTGATGAATGCAAAATCAACAATTAATGGATGGATTGTTGCACAATGGCAAAACATTCACCTCAGTCACAGATCTGGGTTTAATCCATCGTTATTTTGCTCACCATACCACCACAGTTCAGACATGGCCATATGCAAATCAGTCTTGACCCTGTGCCTCATGGGAACAGTCCAGCCCGAACTGCTAAGCCATGTCTTCCCTGGACCAGAATCAAGAATCCTAGGACCGGTTTCTGGCTATCAGCCGTCATCAGCCAGGATAGCTTGATTCCAGTGGCATGGATAGCACGGGACTCACATCTGAGCATACCCATCCCACTCGGGGTGACAAATGCAAAAACAACAATTGATGGACGGAATGTTGCACAATGGCAAAACATTCACCCCCAGTCACAGATCTGGGTTTAATCCATTGTTATTTTGCTCACCACCCCAGTTCAGACATGGCCATATGCAAATCAGTCTTGACCCTGTGCCTCATGGGAACAGTCCAGCCTGAACTGCTAAGCCATGTCTTCCCTGGACCGGAATCAAGGATCCTAGGACCGGTTTCTGGCTATCAGCCTTCATCAGCCAGGATAGATTGATTCCAGTTGGATGGAAAGCACGGGACTCACATCTGAGCATACCCATCCCATTCGGGGTGACAAATGCAAAAACAACAATTGATGGGCGGAATGTTGCACAATGGCAAAACATTCACCCCCAGTCACAGATCTGGGTTTAATCCATCGTTATTTTGCTCACCACACCACCCCAGTTCAGACATGGCCATCATGGCCATATGCAAATCAGTCTTGACCCTGTGCCTCATGGGAACAGTCCAGCCCGAACTGCTAAGCCATGTCTTCCCTGGAGCGGAATCAATCATCCTAGGACTGGTTTCTGGCTATCAGTCATCATCAGCCAGGATAGCTTGTTCCAGTGGCATGGAGAGCACGGGACTCACGTCTGAGCATACATCTCCCACTCGGGGTGACAAATGCAAAAAGAAGACTGATTTGCATATGGCCATGTCTGAACTGGAGTGGCTTGGTGAGCAAAATAACGATGGATTAAACCCAGATCTGTGACTGGGAGTGAATGTTTTGCCATTGTGCAACATTCAGTCTATCATCTTGTTTGTTTTGCTGTTAACCCTATGTGGGAAGGGTATGCCCAGACGTTGGTCCTGTGCTCACTAAGCGATTAGAGTCAAACTATTCTGGCTGAAGACGACTGATAGCCAGAAACCGGTCCTAGGATGCTTGATTCCGGTCCAAGGAAGACATGGCTTGGCAGTTCGAGCTGGACTGTTCCCATGAGGCACAGGGTCAAGACTGATTTGCATATGGACATGTCTGACCTGGAGTGGCTTGGTGAGCAAAATAACGATGAATTAAACCCAGATCTGTGACTGGGGGTGAATGTTTTGCCATTGGGTAACATTCCGTCCATCATCTTGTTTTGTTGTTCACCCTATTTGGGAAGGGTATGCCCAGACGTGTGTCCCATGCTCACTAAGCCACTGCAGTCAAGCTATCCTGGCTGAAGACGGCTGATAGCCAGAAACAAGACCTAGGATGCTTGATTCCAGTCCAGGGAAGACATGACTTGGCAGTTCGGGCTGGACTGTTCCCATGAGGCACAGGGTCAAGGCTGATTTGCATATGGCCATGTGTGATTTTGGGTGGCTTGGTGAGCAAAGTAATGATGGATTAAACCCATATCTGTGACTGGGGGTGAATGTTTTGCCATTTTGCAACATTCCGTCCATCTTGTGTGTTTTGCTGTTCCCCCTAAGTTGGAAAGGGTATGCCCAGACGTGTGTGTTGTGCTCACTAAGCCACTTGATAAGCTATCCTGGCTGATGACGGCTGATAGCCAGAAACCGGTCCTAGGATGCTTGATTCCGGTCCAGGGAAGACATAAAATGGCAGTTTGGGCTGGACTGATCCCATGAGGCACAGGGTCAAGAATGATTTGCATATGGCCATGTCTGAACTGGGGTGGCTTGGTGAGCAAAATAACGATGGATTAAACCCAGATCTGTGATTGGGGGTGAATGTTTTGCCATTGTGCAACATTCCGTCCATCATCTTGTGTGTTTTGCTGTTCACCCTAGGTGGGAAGGCTATGCCCAGACGTGGGTCTCGTGCTCACTAAGCCACTGGAGTCAAGCTATCCTGGCTGAAGACGGCTGATAGACAGAAACTGGTCCTAGGATGCTTTATTCCGGTACAGGGATGACATGGCTTGGCAGTTCAGGCTGGACTGTTCCCATGAGGCACAGGGTCAAGACTGATTTGCATATGGCCATGTCTGCACTGGGGTGGCTTGGTGAGCAAACCAACGATGGATTAAACCAAGATCTGTGACTGGGGTGAAAGTTTTGCCATTGTGCAACATTCCGTCCATCATCTTGTGTGTTTTGCTGTTCACGCTATGTGGGAAGGGTATGCCCAGACGTGGGTATCGTGCTCACTAAGCCACTAGAGTCAACATATCCTGGCTGAAGACGGCTGATAGCCAGAAACCGGTCCTAGGATGCTTGATTTCGTCCAGGGAAGGCATGGCTTGGCAGTTCGGGCTGGACTGTTCCCATGAGGCACAGGGTCAAGACTGAGTCTCATGGGAACATTCCAGCCCGAACTGCTAAGCCATGTCTTCCCTGGACCGGAATCAAGCACCCTAGGACCGGTTTATGGCTATCAGCCATCATCAGCCAGGATAGCTTGATTCCAGTGGCATGGAGAGCACGGGACTCAGGTCTGAGCATACACGTCCCACTCGGGGTGACAAATGCAAAAACAACAAGACTGATTTGCATATGGCCATGTCTGAACTCGGGTGACTTGGTTAGCAAAATTAACAATGGATTAAACCCAGATCTGTGACTGGGGGTGAATGTTTTGCCATTGCGCAACATCCCGTCCATCATCTTGTGTGTTTTTCTGTTCACCCTATGTGGGAAAGGTATGCCCAGACGTGGTTCCCGTACTCACTAAGCCACTGGAGTCAAGCTATCCTGGCTGAAGACGACTGATAGCCAGAAACCGGTCCTAGGATGCTTGATTTTGGTCCAAGGAAGACATGGCTTGGCAGTTCGGGCTGGACTGTTCCCATGAGGCACAGGGTTAAGACTGATTTGATATGGCCATGTCTGAACTGGTGCAGGGATGATACTTAAAATATACGTGGGGGGTGGCCTGTAGAGGCATAGCATAGTGACCCCTTCCCGTACCTGCCCAAGCAGTCTTTTGCCTCTACTACCCCACTTTGACACCAGAGGAGTTTTATGTTTGTTTAAAACAATAGGCTTGAGGGGGTCCTACATCAAGCTAGCTTCCCCCCCCCAGTCCCTACAATCTGTTTGCCACCACAGGGGAAGATCGGAGGATTTACCCCCTTACAACTGCTCAGAGGGTGGAGAAAGCCCACTGGATGCTAGGGATATATGTTTAAAACTAAAAAAGTGGAGGGGCCAACCTGTCCGGACATCAAGCCGCACCCCCACCAATAACGTTGCAACCCTACAAAGCCTGGCCATTTCTGGAAACTAGAGACACAGACAAATTCAAAGGAGTGTGGCTTGCATGGATCCCACTACATTTCCATCCTCAGAATGCTCTGCAAACATCAGACATGACTAAAATCACTACTTTTCCTCACATTTCTTTGAGCGAATGTTCCAAAATCTGTGGGGATCCACAAACTTTCTACCACCCAGTATTCGCATACTGCTTCCGATAAAAACAGTATTCTACTTGTGTGGCTGGGCGTATTATTATTACCTGAGACCAGAACAGACTAACCCAGGGACCGTTCAAAGATCACAATGATAGTACATTGACTTCATGTGCTCACAGTTTTTTCCTGTTCTTTTCGCTCTTATCGACTGATATACACAAGTGTGGTGCTATTTATATCTGGAGATGTGGGAAATGCAGAGTGATTAAAGGAATTTTGTGGATCCCTGCAGATTCCAGAACTTTCTCTCACAGAAATGTGACGAAAATGTATGAATTTAGCAATAGTTTACATTTGCATGGCATTCCAGGTAAGAAACCTTAGAAAATCTTAGTGGGATCTAGTTTTTGAGGGTGACGACCACACGTGGGCCTAACCACTACAAGAACCCCGATCACCAAATAGAGTCATGGGCAATAGGCCTGGCCACACAAGTAGGGTATCATTTTATTTGAGAGAACTGACAGAATGCTGGAAATTGGGAATTTTGTGGATCACCACAGTTTCCTAATTTAATGCAGAATGCAACACATTTAGTAAAATTCCCTCTGAATCACAGGATAGTATGGGGAAACCAAAATTCAGACTTGTACAAACAACCACTGTTGTAAATGGCCCTTTCTAGGGTGCTTCACCGCGACTTTGTGCTTTTCTCCTTCCCAGTTTTCTGCTGATCTAGGTGCTAGCCTTAGGACTTTGAATGCGTTTGACACTGCTATTCAGTGCCAAAGTGGTGTGCTTGCCATATACATACTGGTGATTGGTGTATACATAAATGAATGAGTGAATATATTTATAGAGCGCACAGCTACTCAGTGAGGGTGTCCCAACGATAAACAGGTCTCCCTATCAACCCAATTGATGCCCCTTACAGCAGGAAATCATATTTACAATTGCTACTAGAGGATGGTAGATCAATTAAAGAATAACCAAGTTTTAAGCAATTTCCTAAAAATGGTTAGCTCGGTCACTTTTCTCAAAGACATAGGAGGAGAGTTCCATGCCTGTGCTCCCAGGAACCTGAAGGACTTGCCCCCCGACCGAGCAAGGTATACTCTGGGAATGTAAGCTAGGCTCAAAGCTGATGATCTCAAAGTTCTTGGTGGCACAAGTTGTGTTACTCTCCTTCTGAGGTAGCCTGTACCAGTCCCATGAAAGACTTTGAAGAATAGCACCAAAGCTTTGTACCTAATCCACTCTTTCACTGGTAGCCAGTGTAGAGCCTTGAGATCGGAGATATGTGGGCCCTAGGTTATTGCAGGGATTCTGCACAAACACAAAACTATGCACAGGGTTATGGGACCTCGGTGTATACGGGCTAAGCCTTCCTACCGCCTTAGTGCCCATAAGCCCAGTACTGACTAGCTATAGTGTCTTACTCGTTATCCTACTCACAAATGGAGAAACCAATGATTAGACACACCAGAACACATCACTCCCGGATATTTTAGGAATCGCGGTAACCAGACACACCTTTTCTCTCACACTCTTGTACTTGTCCACAATAAGATCCCACTGAGACACGAAAATATTGTAAAATATTTATTTTAACTAACGTGCTCTAAAATGCAGTATACAAGCCACCAGCAGCTGCAACAGGCATAATATCAGTACTGTTAGCATTGGAGCAAGGCCATATATCATAAAGGCAGATGTCATTTTATAAAGACAGTGGATAAAGTACTATAAGGCCTAACCACTCTCCCTTTGGTAAGCAAAAGTATTATTATATACCAGAAGATCTCTGGGCTTTGTCAGCAGACCCCATGTAGTTCAGTCAGAAAAACTCCAAAGATTATGCGCACCGTGGAATGCAAGGCGCTCCAAAATGGCATCATTGTCATTAAGAAAATAGAGGGATGCCATCCAATTGAGCAGAGCGAATGAACATTCATGTTCCTCATAATCCAGTGCCTACAGCAGGATAGGGTAACTTGCATGATATTCGATGAAACTCTCCTGCAAGAGGCGCTGGGTAGCCTCACAGGTATTCCAACATGCCAACACTCCAAGTGCAGCCGCACGCATCCTACAGGCATCACCAGAACAGTCCTGGTCATGGGCCAGTAAGGGACCCACCAACAGATCATTATCAGGGTCAGTTCCTGATGTTGTGAAGAAGCAGATATCCAAGGCTCAATAGAACGGGCACCGTCGACAGTAGAACACAGGTTGCAAGCAAGTGAAGTAAGCAAAGCGAATAGTAATCCTATAGCTCACACTCATTGTTGCCTACGGCAAGCATCCAAAAAGTTGCTGCATTCATTCAAGGTATAGTCGCAATAGGGCTGGTCTGTGCAGAACCACAGGATGGACATCCATTGAGCAACATGAGCAGAAGTACCAGCACTTCACACTCCAATAGGAGAAGTGGAAAACCACTGAAGCTGCTGGAAAGAATAGAATGTATAAAGGGCGGTATTACTCCAAAAATAGTCTGAAAAGATTAAACAAGGCCGGAGCCTACAAGTTAAAAAAAATTTGCAAGGCTTTGTGTATCAGACGCATTAAAGATGTGATGAATCAGTCACCCAAAATGTAGTGGGAGATTGGTATTCAGCAGTGACTGAATTTCACTAGATGTTCTAGCCACATGCAATTTGAAGGTCTCTCAAGCGGAAGTGAGAGCAACTTACAAACAATAGCTCTTTGAGTCTGCTTAGTTTATTGAAGTCTCTTTTCAAAGTGGGAATGGAAGGCCACAGTGATCTATCTACAATCCCATAAAGGGGAGGAAAAATAACAGTGCTGCAACAAGTAACTCTTTCGGAAACCATAACTATATATGGAATGCCTGCCCGTAACCCGCAGCAGTTGTGATTATTTAGGATAAGATAACTACTGTTAGAAAGCAACGTGAGTGTGGGAATTATTGTGGGAACTGGTGTTCCATTTAGAAAACAGGCCAAATTTGGTACTGATACATTGGAAGCGCCATGAAGCTGAACTTGTGTACAGACTAACGAGTATCTCACTGTAGAATCACAGCCCTCCCATGTCAGGAAAACATCTTTATCTTCACGTAGACAGTGAAACATGAACGGTAAAGACCACATTTTGTGCAGAAAAGTACCACCCAGGGGTTCAAATCTCCAGATAGGAAAATGTTTCATACATGCAGTAAATTGAAAGAGGAAATTAGGCAGACATAAGCCCATGTATTAACCATACCAAGGAGTCGGTCTCTGCTATTGAAAATGGTACTTGTTCTAACTTCTCAATATGTAACAAGGTATATGTGGAATCTTTCATTGACATAAGTTTTTGTTTATCGGTCAAATTGAAAGGTAAAAAGAGTGCAGTTCAGTTTAAATAATCCCAGGGCACTTTCCCATTTTTCAATATGTGCAAAGTCCAGCCATTGCATTACAGAGCGCAACTGATTTTGACCATGATACAAAACAGACACATCATTCTGCACAATGTCAATAACAGATGAAACAATATTGTCCAAAGTGTAAGTACGAGAAGACAAAGTATTAATGCTGTTATCTACCACATCCAAAACTTTAAGCAAGATATCCTAAACTAGTTGCCGCAACCTGAAAGCTGCCTCCATTTGCGACAGTTTCCAGATTTCATTATATGCTGCATATGCAAAACGTTTCGGAAGAGAAGACTGTGGATCTTAAAGAAAATCTGCCAGATCAATGTCACCATTTAAACGTGAGAGATGTTGTTTCTCAGATGATAACGATGACTGTCCTAAACACTGTTGACACCATCTACCCACAGAATATGTAGTAAATGTATGTATTTGGGGAAAGCGAGGATGAGGTCTACTAAGCATAAACCCCCCTGTTGAGTATGAAAAACGTAACTGGCAAGCATTAGCACCGAGCGGCCATATTAACCATTCCAAGGGTGCAATAGTGGACAAATTGAGGGTACCATTGTGGACCATACCTTGTAAGTTCTCTGGAAAAAAATGTGTATATTTCTGTGAGTCGTCTTAAGCTAGTAATAATAATAATAATAATAGGAGACATTTATGGAGTGCGCAGCTACCTCTACTAAGGTGTCCCATCGTTAACCTGGATAACAACGTAGGCGAGCAAGCAGATGACGGAAACAAGGGAACATTTAAATTCTTAGCAGTAGCTAAACTAATAACATGTAGTTTGTTGCACTGTCTGATTCAAAACTAACATCTATGATGGTATCAAACATGCACAATGCAATGATTCAGTTTCCTGAGTTACAGCACAGGGGAGTGATTCAGTCAAGGAGTGGAGAGGCGGGTATCAGATTAAATGTCAATATACAAAATACCTCTCCAACCAAAAATCAAACAAAATCCATTTAAGCTCGGAAGTTACTTTTATTAACTCTGAGATTGATCACTTATTTTTCTTGATATTGTTTTTTGAGTTTTTCTCCTTTTTTTTTTAAAGTTAATTAAGATATACGCCTCAATGTCATTTGTGATATTTACAAAGACAGTGTAAGCAAACAGTAAAATATGTACATAATACACAACCAAGTACTACGGTGTTAAAAAAAATTGGAATAAAAGACAGGTCAACAGACATTCAACAATTAATACAGTATTGGAACTGCTGGAATTAGCACAAAAGCAAATCAACAGTGCTTGTCAGTCCTACTATACTTTTGCATAAACCAGGACGTATATCTTCTAGTCCTCGCTATTATATTTTTCTAAGGTCCTAAAGAGGTTAGAGTATAGATGTACAACTCTTGGGCTGTGCCAAAAATTTATTAGGCCCAGTCAATACATCATTATTGTGGTATTTCAGTATGTTTACTCTTGTCCTCCAAGTGAAAATGATTCAGTTCCCTGTACCTGACAATTTTTGGTACCCGGTATTGATTTCAAATAATTCGTGCCTTTCCATTAAGCATAGCCTTTCAAGGATAAATCGGTTATGAAAGTCGAAGAATATACCAATTTAGTATGGGTCCGCATGAATTTCATGTGTTTTTGTGCACTCAATTCATAATAATAAGATCTTGGGTTCGATAGATTATAGCCAGAAAAGCACACAAACTGATTTTTCTGTGTTTGTGACATACCTTGGAATGAGGCAGGACAATGTTCCCATGGTGTATAATTAACCTGAATACATACATTGTTTGGTTTATGTAAAAAATGATGACCATAATTTTGGAAACAGAATAAATCAGCTTAATAGGCAGAATTTAAATACAAATCCTCAATTTCAAAAGCAGTATAATATTTTAAATCTGAAAATAACAAATGTACGGCATTAACATCCCAGTCGTCGGAATGCAGTCCAGGTGTGATGACGTCACCTAATAGAGACACGTAAGACGTATGGCATTCGAATCGTCTCCGTTGGGCAATATATTTCGTATTGAACTTGATCCCAAACAATGCCATCTACTACGTTCCCAGCCGAAATGTTAACGTGGGATTGATCCCTTTTCATCATATTTAGATGAGGTGTGTCGGGCCAAAACACCATCAACCAGATAATGTACATTAGAATGTTCAGGTAAGTAATAACCATTAATTAAAAGGAAAAAGACAGTCACAAATCCAATCCACATAAAGAGAAACACTGTTGTAAGTACCATCCAAATGTAGGTCCAAGGAAGAATCAGATAAGTTCTGCGAAACCAGGAAAAGAAAATGAAAAATCGACTGGGGTTCCTGCGTAGTAGAATTCGATGAAGGTAAAGAAAAGTTGTCTCTGTCCATGTAATAACCAACAGTTCCTAGTTGATACAAAGGTGGTCAGTCAGCGTTAAAATATGATTGGAGCTCACGTGTAGGAATGTCCACAGTAAGCTTCATAGACAGCGAGTCATAATTTTGAGGTTTAGCCGTTGAAGATGAGGACAAAACAGGCAGCAGATCAATTGAGGTTTCCACTTCAAGCTCCTGGTGTATGGTAGTCGCCATCAAAGAACTCACAGGAAGTGAAACATCTCTCCGCCAGACAGATTTGGGCATACTATTCAGTATCGGCCAAATGGTGCAACTTGACATGTTTAATGGAAATGTAGCGATTCTTCTTGCTTTTAGGCAGTGGAGGCAAAATCACAGGTCAAGTGCCCTTTAATCCAAGAACTCGGACTGGTGCACTGTAAGAGGGACCAAATTCTTTTTTGTTCTCTATCTTCTCCCAGACCAGATCTCCAACTTTAGCAAGCCACCCTGTGACTGGCATCAGCACCGCTATGTCTTTGGATGAGTGCAACTCAGCTTTAGCAAGAGTGTCTCAAGTCTTTTGTAGATCCTGTAACATAGCACAATGGTTATCTACATCAAATGTTGCGGCAGCTGCCACAAAGTCTAGACCATCAAGGTCTGGTACAAAGATTTTGATGCCAAAGAGCATTTCATATGGGGTCCGCCCACCCAGAGATCTTCTTGGGAGATTATTTAGTGCATGTTGGACCCCATATACATGAGTCAGCCAACTCTTGCGGGTACCTAAGTCTCTAGCTGTCAAAGATTACTTTAAGTCACAGTTCATTCGCTCCACTATAATATTGCCCTCAGGCCTATATGGAGAAGAAAATTGTAATAGCACCCCCAGCGGCCTCATCACATCCTTGTTAGCCTTAGAGGCGAACGCAGGACCCTGGCCTGAATGAATGGTATCACAAACAAATGTTTCCATAAAGACACGCAAATCTCTAATGACATTTCGAGCGTCAGCACTACATTGTGGCCAAACCCAAAGGAATCTAGTGCACAAATCCACCACAACCAGAATATGTTTATAGGCAGTGTTGAAAGGTAAAGGACCACAGTGATCAAAATAAGTGTTTCCAAATGGTTGATTTGAGATGTATAGCTGTGTGTGAGGTGGACGTGCAACCGTAGATGGTTTAATTTGTTGACAAATGTCACAAGTACTTACATAATTACGTGTCCCCCTATATAGACCACACCAGCAATAATGCTGCTGCAAAAGAGACACTGTCCCTGTTGTTCCATCATTATTTTGCTCACCAAGCCACCCCATGTCAGACATGGCCATATGCAAATCAGTCTTGACCCTGTGCCTCATGGGAACAGTCCAGCCCGAACTGCCAAGCCATGTCTTCCCTGGACCGGAATCAAGCATCCTAGGACTGGTTTCTGGCTATCAGCCGTCTTCAGCCAGGATAGCTTGACTCCAGTGGCTTAGTGAGCATGGGACCCACATTTGGGCATACCCTTCCCACATAGGGTGAACAGCAAAACACACAAGATGATGGACGGAATGTTCCACAATGGCAAAACATTCACCCCCAATCACAGATCTGGGTTTAATCCATCGTTATTTTGCTCACCAAGCCACCCCAGTTCAGACATGGACATATGCAAATCAGTCTTGACACTGTGCCTCATGGGAACAGTCCAGCCCAAACTGCCATTTCATGTCTTCCCTGGACCGGAATCAAGCAACCTAGGACTGGTTTCTGGCTATCAGCCATCTTCAGCCAGGATCACTGTGGTCCTTTGACGTTCAACACTGCCTATAAACATATTCTGGTTGTGGTGGATTTGTGCACTAGATTCCTTTGGGTTTAGCCACAATGTAGTGCTGACGCTCCAAATGTCATTAGAGATTTGAGCGTCTTTATGGGAACCTTTACTTGTGATACCTTTCATTCGGGCCAGGGTCCTGCATTCGCCTCTAAGGCTAACAAGGATGCGATGAGGCCGCTGGGAGTGCTATTACAATTTTCTTCTCCATACAGGCCTGAGGGCAATATTATAGTGGAGCGAATGGACCGTGACTTAAAGTAATCTTTGACAGCTAGAGACTTAGGTACGGGCAGGGGTTGGCTGACTCATTTATATTGGGTCCAACATGCACTAAATAATTTCCCAAGAAGGTCTCTGGGTGGGTGGACCCCATACGAAATGCTCTTTGACATCAAAATCTTAGTACCAGACCTTGATGGTCTAGGCGTTGTGCCAGCTGCCGCAACATTTGATGTAGATAACCATTGTGCTATGTTACAGGATCTACAAAAGACTTGAGACACTCTTGCTAAAGCTGAGTTGCACTTGAACAAAGACACAGCGGTGCTGATGCAAGTCACAGGGTGGCTTGCTAAAGTTGGAGATCTGGTCTTGGAGAAGATAGAGAACAAAAACGAATTTGGTCCCTCCTACGGTGCGCCAGCCCCAGTTCTTGGATTAAAGGGCACTTGAACTGTGATTTTGCCTCCACTGCCTAGACGCAAGAAGAATCGCTACATTTCCATTAAACATGTCAAGTTGCACCATTTGGCCGATACTGAATAGTATGCCCAAAACCGTCCTGCGGAGAGATGTTTCACTTCCTGTGAGTACTTCGATGGCGACTACCATACACCAGGAGCGTGAAGTGGAAACCTCAATTGATGTGCTGCCTGTTTTGTCCTCATCTTCGACGGCTACACCTCGAAATTATGACTTGCTGTCTATGGAGCTTACTGCGGACATTCCTACATGTTAGCTCGAATCATCTTTTAACGCTGACTGACCACCTTTGTATTGACTAGGAACTGTTGGTTATTACATGGACATGAACAACTTTTCTTTATGTTCATCGAATTCTACTACGGAGGAACCCCCAGTCGATATTTCATTTTCTTTTCCTGGTTTCGCAGAACTTATCTGATTGACAATCGTTTTGGATGCTTCATGGCAGATGGTATTCCCCGCCGGATCCCAGCGTGAAGTACATGCAGCATTTTCCAGAGTCCTATCGTGGAGCCTCATTCCTGCCAGTTCGGAGACCGCAAGTGTGGAATTACCCCTGTGGAAAATAAAGCGGTTCATTTGTTCAGGGTCGTTTCCATACGGGTGTCATACCCTCTCCTAGAGCAGAGCTCGCAGTGACCAGAGCGCTCACAGCAAGTTTGTTATTTTATCCCCTTCCCTTTTCCCCGGGGCTCGATTCCACACAGCAGGATTCATATTCCTCTGTTGGAGATTGCGTTCGGGAGAAGTAAGGGAAATAAACTACTACCATCGTCCCTGCTGGTGAAAAGAGAAAAGCTTGAAACATTGAGAGAACATATTAGAACCAGGGGTGCCGCTCACAGCGTTGGATTGTGGCCGTTTGTTACGAACCTAACTGGAGGTGAACTGTGACTCCTGAAAGGACGTGTGACCTGATCTTTGCCTGGGATTCTCGGCCCCCGCTCCACGGGTTCCGTTTGAGTGACTTCTGCCAGCTCTACCTATCACCAGGGGACTGCGAGGACCAGCAGGCTCCACTTCCTCACAGCTGGTGCCTCTTCCCCCGGTGTCCACGCCCCCTGCCAGGAAGGTTAAAAACGACATTACTTTCCCGCGACGAGGGACGCATGCGGGTGGGCGCCGGGCAAAGTCCGGGCCAAGGGCGGGCCCGTTTAAGCCCGTTCAAGGCCGTACCAGACCGGACCGGGCCATCCCTCTTTATTGTTCATCCTCGTGGGCCTGCAAATCGTATGTACATTGTTTAAACATTTGTCTTTGTTAAAACTATTGACTTTCGATTAGCTGTATATACATAAGGTATGGCAACCCGCACAAGCAGGAGCAAGGCTGCACTGGGGGGGAACCAGCTGACAGGTACCCTTGATAATTTTATAATCAGGGCCAACTCAGTCATAGACCAGGGCAAAGTCTGATGGAACGTAGAGTGTCCCAAGACCTTGCGATGGCTAAAAGATCATCTATGGGCCATATCGCATATGCCCGAACACCAGAACATACTGGCAGACCCAACGTTATAGAAACACAAGCAGTTGTACATAGCATGCCAAGCACACCGCCACAGGCTCCCATACAACCACAAACTCGTATTTCGGTCTCAACGGGAGCCGATTCACTAGTAGACACCACAACTGAAAACATAGAAGTTGTGGCCCATGAAAAAACTAGTACTAGGCAATTACGTGGAAGGAGGGCGCCATATCTAAGCGGAAACGACCCACCCCCCCTGCTTCTGTTGGGAACAAAGCTAAGGTAGCTAAAACAAAGATTAATAGTGATCCCACAAGTAATAAGGGGGATAAACAGGGGCCGGCATTGCAGGTAGGCCAGCCTGGACAGGATGCCCTACAAACGGACTCACATATAGATCTATCAAATGGGACCCAAGATTCCCAAGTTGGAGATGACGTAGTGATTGTTAACACAGGTACACCAGACGAGGGGGCTGCACTTTTGTTGACAAATTTGGGAAAAATGCTCAACAAACTTTTAACTCCCTTGGAAATTAAATTGTCACACATAGAAACCCAGCTCCCTGAGGTAGAAAAGAGCATAATACCATTGTCAAGTCTTAGTATAGACAGAATACCATCTACAACAACTATGATTAGTGCAGCAACAGTTCCAATCCCAGCTCCAGTCATAGATAAATCCCAATACCCAAACTTACCCAGAAGTTCGGGTTCAAATCCTACAAATGCAGCTAGAACGAATACTGAAGGTAACCATTTGGTAGCTAAAGATCCCCCCAAAACAAACACTACTGGTACTAAGCCCATCCAGCATAAACTAAATGAGCATCGAATAGGGGGATCACTGAAGGGTGGCCCTATTAACTTACCACCAGAAGCCAGTCCTTATATAGTTGTTCTGACGGGGGTACCAGAGTTAGGTACACACAGTGAGGAAACCTTTTGGGCACTTAAAAACAAAGTATGCCATTGGCTCAATGTTAACAGGCCCTTGCCCCCACACATAAAAAGTAAAATCTTGATGGTTCGGAGAGTCCGTGGATAGGACATACTGGGAAAACATCCTCTGGGGACTGTGTAGTTATAAATTTTGAAGACCCTCGAACGTCGCATTTCATCTGCTCATGGAGCCACCAAGATGATATAACAGCCATCGAAACTAGACCACTCGCGTTCTTTTACCCACCAACCAATGGTTATGACAATGGTGGTAGCTGGTCTAGGGCCAAACATCATGCCTGGGGTGGGATTAATGATAGGGGCCCAGTGTACCCTAGCGGATGGGGAGGGATACCAACATCCAATAGATTCAGTTGTTTAGAAGCAGTAGACTGACTGAGGCCGACTATGAGCAACAAAGATAGCAGTAAAGGTGAGAAATGCATATCAAGCCCCAAGCTCATATATGAATCTGGGGGAAAAATGGCTGAGGTAGATGAGTATGCCAACATTAATCCCATTGTCCTTGTCCCAGATGGGAAAAAGGGAGCTTCGAGTAACTCTAATGGTGAAGGGAAACTGGGGGAAGAACGTATTTGGGGGGACACAACACCAAAGGACCTAGTGAACTATTGTGCATCCGTCAATTGTGACACTAGAATGGGTGAGTGTACCAATACCCCAAAGATAAGGATCCTTTAGGCACTCCATACACAGGAAGCAAAAGTGCAAACAATGCTATACCAATCCAGGAGCAAATGTCTTTTGGCAATAGTCATGAACAAAATCTTAAACTAATATTTTGGAATAATGCAGGACTAACAAAGAACCTGAGTGACCCTGATTGGGCAAACTACATCGACTCAAGTGCATTTTGCCTTCTCCAGGTAACATGGGCGCTTAGTACACCGCGTAGAGTAGGCTATAAGTCCTTTGAAATTAGCGCAATCCCTTCAGCAAGAGGTAGGCCCTCTGGTGGTCTTGTCACATGGGTAAATGTAACCCTTAAGATACAGGTAGAAATTCTGGATACTAGTTCAATGGATATATTGGCACTAAAAATTACTACGTGTGCAGGGAAGGTGTTATACTTAATTAATGTTTACAACAGACCTGCCCCGCTATTTAAAGAATCGCTGACTTTGGTTAAATTGGAGACTTTTTTAAATAGAATGGTTGACAAAGAAAGTGTAATATTAGCAGGGGATTTGAACTGCAGCTATGAACCAATCCTAGGTTTGGGTGACGTCTTTGACGAGGAAGATCAAGCAAACAATATCCCTGTCTTGGATAATATTGTCCCTGTACATTGTTCAGTTTTGGCTGTCCAAATAACGAAGTTGTCTGCGGAACACGGCCTGAGGGCTTGTAACGGACGTCTTCCGTCGGATGTATCCAAAAGACTTACCTTTGTAAGAAATAACTCAAAGAGTAATTTAGATTTTATAATGGTGTCTTTGGATATTTGGCAGCACATGATCGATCTAGAGGTCAAAGATAGACTAGAGAGTGACCATCGTCCGTTAGATTTATTATTTGATTTATGTATAATCAATGGGGTTGACAGTGTCAACTTAATAGACTACCAAAGTGGTTCTTGTGATGAAATTTTGGTTAGCAATAACAGGCGTGCCTTAAAATGGTCCCATTTACTTGAGCGAGGCGAAAATCTTGCAGAAATGTATCTATTATTTGACAAGATTTTCTCCGCTTTTGTAAAATCTCCTGTGGAGGCCGACAACCCTGATAACTTTATTAAATTACACAATGAGTTCTTTAAGTTTCTACAACCTTTGGTTACCAAAATGCCTAAAAAAAATTAAATAATCTGTCCCATAGCAAGCCATGGTATGGCAAGACCTGCCGGCAGACTAAAGAGCGTCTTCTGTTGGCATTAAAAACGAAGTTACCAAATGATGTCCGATTAGCACGGAAGGAATACAAGCATACCCAGGTGATGGAGAGAAAAGCTTTGGAGGAAGATAGTTGGGCTGACCTGTTGATAGCTGCAAAATCAAAAGATAACATAGGGTTCTGGAGACTAGTGGCAAATGGGAGTCACATAGGAAGAGTGGCCAAGGATGTTTACCTAGATGAACACACGTGGGTCACCCATTTTACCACCCTATATAAAAAAAATGAGGCCCTAAACTCTAGTTGTGAAGATATGTCGTGGTATATTCCTTCCAGAGCTAAATTGGAATTTACTATAGAGGAAACAGAAATGGCCATTAATGCCTTAAAAATTGGCAAAGCACCCGGATTAGATAAAGTCCCTGGTGACCTCTATAAACACGACTTAAATGTTTGGGCACCATATATCAACTATTTGTGTAATGTACTGGCATCTGGTGCTGACTTCCCAGAAAGTTGGCGGGGAGCAGAAATTGTTTTAATATTCAAAAAGGGCGATAGGTTAGACCCCTCAAACTATCGTCCAATCAGCCTAATGGATATTCTCCCAAAAATCTATTCTAGGCATATTTTAGCTCGGGTAAATCTGTGGATGGAAGATAACTCTGTCCTCACTAAGTTCCAAGCAGGCTTTAGGAACAAAGTGAGCACTGTAGATAAAGTCTTTAGACTTTGCTGCCTTTACTGGAAGTATGTCCACATTAAAAAAGGTCATCTTTACGTCGCCTTTGTAGATCTTAGAGCGGCATTCGACCTTGTGCCACGAGATTTTCTTTGGAAGTCCATTCATAAGATAGGGTTACCTAGTTGTTTGTTGCATCAGATAATTGAGTTACATGCAAAGAATTTTGTGAAAGTGAGATGGGGCCCAAATGGGGAACTATCCCAGAAGATAGAGGGCGGGGTCCGTCAGGGCTACGTGCTGGCCCCTACCTTATTTTCACTGTTCGTGAACGATTTTCCTACCCATTTGGCTGGCTGCAATAATGATTCCCCCAAACTGAACGGGGAGAGGGTATCTGCGCTACTATTCGCGGATGACACCATCATAATCTCCCAAACTAATAGAGGCTTACAGGCACTCCTCCATCCGTTCTATGGCTACTGCAACCAAAAGAGATTGGAAATAAACACACAAAAAAACAAATGTATGGCTCTCAATCCCCACAAATTACAAAAAGGTTGCCCAATATTAACTGGCCTGAAATTAGAATCGGTCCAAAGCTTCTCTTATCTGGGGGTTTGCATTGATTCAAAATTCACGTGGAAGCCCCAAATAGAGAAGAGTAAGCTAATATTTACACAAAATGTTGTCCCGGTCCTAAAAAAGCATGGTGCAAGTACCTGTAAAGCTGTCTCACCAGCGTTAGAGATATTTAAGTTCAAGGTTCAATACGCAGCATTGTATGGTGCAGAAATTTGGGGGCCCATGACCAAGAATGCTTTCTCAATTAGTGAGAATAAATTCTTGAGAAGCCTTGTAAGGGCTCCCAAAGGCACTCCTTTAATACCATTATTGCTGGACCTAAATGTTAAAAGAACAGATCACTACACCGTCCTACGACCCCTAATGTTTTGGGTGAGACTTTCGCTAACACCAGAACTATTGGACTTTAGGAATGGGCTAAAAGAAGTAATGCACCTTGATGTATCAAAATCTAACATATGGCTAAAACACGTTCGACTATGGTTCACTAAAATAGGCCTGCCGCAGTTCTGGGATAACCCGGAATCCTTCCACATAACTAAAAAAATCTGGTGAAGCTCACTTTTTGGAGTTTCGTTCAAAGCACGATGACTAGTGAAAGTAGAGGTGGTACGCTAACAAACAATTTCTTGACCTTTAAGGACTAGCCTAGCTTTGAGAGCTTCTTTGATGAAGTCAAGCCTCCCTTAGCCAAAACACTATTTATGAAACTGAGGTATGGCAATCTTGTGACCAATTCAACCTTGGCATGTTGGTCCAGGAGTGCCGGAGATGAGCAAAGAATTAGTGAAATCTGCACTATGTGCCAGGGAAATCATAAGGAGAATGACCAGCATATCCTTTTCTTCTGTTTGGCCTATGAGAAGGCGAGAAGAAAGTGGATTAAACCCCATGTGCATTCTCCTGGGCATAAGATCATGTAAGGAGGCACTGAGAATCATCAAAACTGATACGACTAGAACAATAGTATTTAGTGTCAGTAGATTTCTGCTCTCTATTTATTTCGTACGCAGGAAGAAAGGCTTAAAACTATGATGACATTTTCTAATCGACTCAATCCAAATTGTAACCCGACTTGTTGTAATTTACATTTACATGTTTTTATTCTGTATGGATAACGAAAAACTGATAGACAGGTCTACCTTATTGCACATATATGATTTTATTCTTCAGCTCCCCGTACAATCGTCTACTCAATGGTTTGTAATTTTAATCAAAATGTCCATCCATTATTAGTATTGTATTTTTTAACCATAACGGTTCATTTTGTATCAAAAAATGTTTATGACATGTATTTTAAAAACGTATTGTTGTTTTGCACATTTTTTTTGCCCAAGTTGTGCCGAAATAAAGATGAAAATGAAATGAAATGATTCTTCCTCGGACGTATATTTGGATGATACTTACAACAGTGTTTCTCTTCATGTGGATTGGATTTGTGACTGTCTTTTTCCTTTTAATTGATGGTTATTACTTACCTGAACATTCTAATGTACAATATTTGGTAGATAGTGTTTTGGCCCCTTACACTTCATCTCATATGATGAAAAGGGATCAATCCCACAATAACATTTCGGCTGTGCACGTAGTAGATGGCATTGTTTGGGATTAAAATCCATACGAAATATACGGCCCAAAGGAGACAATTCGAATGCCATGCGTCTTATGTGTCTCATCAGGTGATGTCATCACACCTGGACTGCATTCCTACGACTGGGATGTTAATGCCGTACATTTGGTATTTTCAGATTTAAAATATTAGACTGCTTTTGAAATTGAGGATTTGTATTTAAATTCTGCCAATAATGCTGATTTATTCTGTTTTCAAAATTATGGTAATCATTTTTTGCATAAATCAAACAATGTATGTATTCAGGTTAATTATACACAATGGGAACATTGTCCTGCCCCATTCCAAGGTATGTCACAAACACAGAAAAATAAGTTTATCTGCTTTTCTGGCTATAATCTATCAGACCCAAGATCCTATTATTATAAATTGAGTGCACAAACACACACGAAATTCCTGCTGACCCACACTACATTGGTATATTCTTCGACTTTCATAACCGATTTATCCTTGAAAGCTTATGCTTAATGGAAAGACACGATTGATTTGAAATCAATACGGGGTACCAAAAATTGTCAGGTGCAGGGAACTGAATCATTTACACTTGGAGGCCAAGAGTAAACATACTGTATTGACTGGGCCTGATAAATTTGGCACAGCCCAAGAGTTGTACATTTATACTCTAACCTCTTTAGGACCTTAGAGAAATATAATACAGAGGACTTGAAGGTATACGTCCCGGTTCATGCAAAAGTATAGTAGGACTGACAAGCACTGTTGATTTGCTTTTGTACTAATTCCAGCAGTTTCAATACTGTATTAATTGTTTAATGTCTGTGACCTGTCTTTTGTTACAATTTTTTTGAACACTGTAGTACTTGGTTGTGTATCATGTACATATTTTACTGTTTGTTTACACTGTCTTTGTAAATATCACAAATGACATTAAGGCGTACATCTTAATAATCTGTAAAAAAAAAGGAGAAAAACTAAAAAAAAAATATAAAGAAAAATAAGTGATCAATCTCAGAGTTAATAAAAGTAACTTCCGAGCTTAAATGGATTTTGTTTGATTTTTGGTTGGAGACGTATTTTGTATATTCACATTTAATCTGATTCCAGTCTCTCCACTCCTTAACCCCTTCGCTGCGGGATGTTTTCGCCCCGCAGTGCGGGGGGAGGGGGGCCACGCATGACGCCGCCGTGCTGCTGACGAGCTCAGCTCATCATGAAGCGCAGCGGAGCTGCACTCATGACGAGCTGAGCTTGTCACGGCTGCACCCGTTTTTAGAAAGTTTAGCACAGCGGGGTAATTACCCACTCGTGCGAAAGTTCCAACGGCCGTGATGAGCTCAGCTCGTCATGAGTGCAGCTCTGTTGCACCTCATGACGAGCAGAGCTCGTCACCAGCACCCATGTCGTTAACTGAATCACTCCCCTGTGCTGTAACTCTGGAAACTGAATCATTGCATTGTGCAGGTCTGATACCGTCACAGCTGTTAGTCTTGAATCAGACAGTGCAACACACTACATTTTTTGGTTTAGCTACTGCTCAGAATTTAAATGTTCCCTTGTTTCCGTCATCTGCTGGCTCGGCTACGTTGTTATCAAAGTTAGCGATGGGACACCTCAGTTGAGGTAGCTGCGCGCTCCATAAATGACTCTTATTATTATTATTATTATTATTATTATTATTATTATTATTATTATTACTAGCTTATGACGACTCGCAGAAACATACAAATTCTATTCTAGAGAACTTATAAAGTATGGTCCATAATGGTACCCTCAATTTATCCACTATTGCACCCTTGGGATGGTTAATATGGCCGTTCTGTACTAATGCTTGCCAGTTACGTTTTTCATATTCAACAGGGGGGTTTATGCTTAGTAGACCTGACCCTCACTTTCCACAATTACATACAGTTACTACATATTCTGTGGGTAAATTGTGTCAACAGTCCTTAGGGCAGTCATTGTTATCATCTGTGAAACAACATCTCTCACGTTTAAATGGTGACATTGATCTGGCTGATTTTCTTTAAGGACCACAGTCTCCTCGTCCGAAAAGTTTTGCATATGCCGCATATAATGAAATCTGGAAACTGTCGCAAATTGAGGCAGCTTTCAGGTTGCGGCAACTAATTGAGGATAACTTGCTTAAAGTTTTGGATGTGATAGACAACAGCATTAGTACTTTGTCTTCTCGTACTTACACTTTGGACAATATTGTTTCATCTGTTATTGACATTGTGCAGAATGATGTGTCTGTTTTGAATCATGGTCAAAATCAGTTGCGCTCTGTAATTCAATTTGGCTGGACTTTGCACATATTGAAAAATGGGAAAGTGCCCTGGGATTATTTAGACTCAACTGCCCTCTTTTTAACTTTCAATTTGACAGCTAAACAAAAACGTATGTCAATGAAAGATTCCACATATGCCTTGTTACATATTGAGAAGTTAGAACAAGTACCATTTTCAATAGCAGAGACCGATTCCTTGGTATGGTTGATACATGGGGTTATTTCTTTGCCCAATTCCCTCTTTCAATTTACTGCATGTATGAAACATTTTCCTATCTGGAGATTTGAACCCCTGGGTGGTACTTTTCTTCTCAAAATGTGGTCTTTACTGTTTATGTTTCACTGTCTATGTGAAGATAAAGAGGTTTTCCTGACATGGGAGGGCGGTGATTCTACAGTGAGACACTTGTTAGTCTGTACACAAGTTCAGCATCATGGCGCTTGCAATGTATCAGTACCAAATTTGGCCTGTTTTCTAAAAGGAACACCAGTTCTCACAATAATTCCCACACTCACATTGCTTTCTTACAGTAGTTATCTTATCCTTAATAATCACAACTGCTGCGGGTTACGGGCAGACATTCCATATATAGTTAAAGTTTCCGAAAGAGTTACTTGTTGCAGCACTGTTCTTTTCCCTCGACTTTATGGGATTGTAGATAGATCACTGTGGCCTTCCATTCCCACTTTGAAAACAGACTTCAATAAACTAAGCAGACTTAAACAGCTATTGTTTCAACAAGAAGTCACTCTCACTTCTGCTCGAGAGACCTTCGAATTGCAGGTGGCTAGAACATCTAGTGAAATTCAATCACTGCTGAATACCAATCTCCCACTACATTTTGGGAAACTGATTCATCACATCTTTAATGTGTCTGATACACAAGGCCTTGCACATGCTTTTTTAACTTGTAGGCTCCGGCCTTGTTTCATCTTTTCAGACTATTTTTGGAGTAATACGGCCCTTTATAGATTCTATTCTTTTCAGAGCCTTCAGTGGTTTTCCACTTATCCTATTGGCGTGTGAAGTGCTGGTACTTCTGCTCATGTTGCGCAAGGATGTCCATCCTGTGGTTCTGCACAGACCAGCCCTATTGCGACTATACCTTGAATGAATGCAGCAACTTTTTGGATGCTTGCCGTAGGAAACACTGAGTTTGAGCTATAGAATTACTATTCGTTTCGCTTACTTCACTTGCTTGCAACCTGTGTTCTACTGTCGACGGTGCCCGTTCTATTGCGCCTTGGATATCTGCTTCTTCACAACATCAGGCGCTGACCCTGATAATGATCTGTTGGTGGGTCCCTTGCTGGCCCATGACCAGGACTGTTCTGGTGATGCCTTTATGATGTGTGCGGCTGCACTTGGAGTGTTGGCATGTTGGAATACCTGTGAGGCTGCCCAGCGCCTCTTGCAGGAGAGTTTCATTGAATATCATGCAAATTGCCCTATCCTGCTGGATGCACTGGATTACAGGGAACATGAATGTTCATTCGCTCTGCTCAATTAGATGGCATCCCTCTTTTTTCTTAATGACAATGATGCCCTTTTGGAGCGCCTTTGCTTTCCACGGTGCGCATAATCTTTTGAATTTTTCTGACTGAACTACATGGGGTCTGCTGACAAAGCCAAGAGATCTTCTATTATATAATAATACTTTTGCTTACCAAGGGGAGGGTGGTTAGGCCTTATAGTCCTTTATCCACTGTCTTTATAAAATGACATCTCCCTTTATGATATATGGCCTTGCTCCAATGCTAATAGTACTGATATTATGCATTTTGCAGCTACTTGTAGCTCGTATACTGCATTTTAGAGCACGTTAGTTAAAATAAATATTTTACAATATTTTCGTGTCTCAGTGGGATCTTATTTTGGACAAGTACGAGAGTGTGAGCGAAAAGGTGTGTTTTGTTACCGCGATTCCTAAAAGATCCGGGAGTGATGTGTTCTGGTGTGTCTAATCATTGGTTTCTCCATTTGTGAGTAGGACAGCGAGTAAGACACTATAGCTAGTCAGTCCTGGGCTTATGGGCACTAAGGCGGTAGGAAGGCTTAGCCCCTATACACCGAGGTCCCATAATCCTGTGCATAGTTTTGTATATGTGTAGAATCCCTGCAATAATCTAGGGCCCACATATCTCCGATCTCAAGGCTCTACACGGACTTCCAGTGAAAGAGTGGATTAGGTTTAAAGCTTTTGTGCTATTCTTCAATGACTTTCATGGGAGTGGTACAGGCTACCTCAGAAGGAGAGTAACACAACTTGTGCCACCAAGAACCTTGAGATCATCCGCTTTGAGCCTAGCTTACATTCCCAGAGTATACCTTGCCCGGTCGGGTGCAAGACCTTCAGGTTCCTGGGCGCACAGGCATGGAACTCGCTTCCTATGTCTTTGAGAAAAATGACAGAGCTAACCATTTTTAGGAAATTACTTAAAACTTGGTTATTTTGTCATTGATCCACCATCCTCTAGTAGCAATTGTAAATATGATTTCCTGCTGCAAGGGGCATCAATTGGGTTGATAGGGAGACCTGTTTATCGTTGGGACACCCTCACTGAGTAGCTGTGCACTCTATAAATATCTTCATTCATTCATTCATGTATACACCAATCACCAGTATGTATATGGCAAGCACAACACTTTGGCACTGAATAGCAGTGTCAAACGCATTCAAAGTCCTAAGGCTAGCACCTAGATCAGCAGAAAACTGGGAAGGAGAAAAGCACAAAGTCGAGGTGAAGCACCCTAGAAAGGGCCATTTACAACAGTGGTTATTTGTACAAGTCTGAATTTTGATTTACCCATACTATCCTGTGATTCAGAGGGAATTTTACTAAATGTGTTGCATACTGCATTAAATGAGGAAACTGTGGTGATCCACAAAATTCCCAATTTCCAGCATTCTGTCAGTTCTCCCAATGAAAATGATACCCTAATTGTGTGGCCAGGCCTATTGCCCATGACTCTATTTGGTGATGTGGGTACTTGTAGTGGTTAGGCCCACGGGTGGTCGTCACCTGGGAAAACTAGATTCCACTAAGATTTTCTAAGGTTTCTTACCTGGAATGCCATGCAAACATAAACTATTGCTAAATTCATACATTTTCGTCACATTTCTGTGAGAGAAATTTCTGGAATCTGCAGGGATCCACAAAATTCCTATACTCACTCTGCATTCCCCACATCTCCAGATATAAATAGCACCACACTTGTGTATATCGGTCGATCAGAGTGAAAAGAACAGGCAAAAACTGTGAGAACATGAAGTCAATGTACTATCATTGTGATCTTTGAACGGTTCCTGGGTTAGTCTGTTCTGGTCTCAGGTAATAATAATAAGCCCAGCCACACAAGTAGAATACTGTTTTCATCGGAAGCAGTATGCGAATACTGGGTGGTAGAAAGCTTGTGGATCCCCACAGATTTTGGAACATTCGCTCAAAGAAATGTGAGGAAAAGTTGTGATTTTAGTCATAGTCTGATGTTTGCAGAGCATTCTGAGGATGGAAATGTAGTGGGATCCATGCAAGCCACACCCCTTTGAATTTGCCTGTGCCTCTAGTTTCCAGAAATGGCCAGGCTTTGTAGGGTTGCGACTTTATTGGTGGGGGTGCGGATTGATGTCAGTACAGGTCGGCCTCTCCACATTTTCTTTTTTAAACATATATCCCTAGCATCCATTGTGCTTTCTCCACCCTCTAAGCAGTTGTAAGGGGGTAAATCCTCTGATCTTCCCCTGTGGTGGCAAACAGATTGTAGGAACTGGGGGAGAGGCTAGCTCGATGTTGGACCCCCTCAAGCCTATTGTTTTAAAAAAAACATAAAAATCCCCTGGTGTCATAGTGGGGTAGTAGTGGCAAAAAGACTGCTTGGCCAGGTACGGGAAGGGGTCACTATGCTATGCCTCGACAGACCACCCCCACGTTTATTTTAAGTATCATCCCTGCACCAGTGGGCTATCTGTCCCCTTGGGGGGGTTGATTGGCACAAACTTCCAATCACCCCTCGTGGAACGAGGCTGAAAGACTGTTTTTTTATTTTCTGAGGTACAGGATTACTTGCCCTCGCTCGGGGGCTACTCCCTCTCCAAACAAAATACCTGGAGCCTAGTGGATGGATCCCTGCTTTGGAATTGATTGCCCTGCCGAGCAATCCCCCAAGCAAGGATCCACATGCAAGAGGTATTGCTGGAAAGGAGCACTGTGCCCTTGAGAGCGGTACCTGTCCTGCCTTGATCAGTGGTAGGGGAGGACTTTGTCCCCTGAGCACTGCTCAACCTAAAAATAGTTGACGCCTAATGGGGCTGACTGCTTTCTATTTCAATTGTATGATGTCAGGGTGCTGACTGTCGCCAAAAAAGGAAAGTAAAGCAATCTTAGAACACAAGGGAAGTTTTTTCCCTCAAAGACCTAAAGAATTTTTGTAAAATCACCAGGAGATTTTTTTAACCACGTGGAGAGGACAAGATGTTCATGTCCTCCGCACTGAGGCGGTAGATCAGTGGACGAACAACTTGTCCACTGCCTTAAGGGGTTACATGGGAAAATAGATATAGCTATTTTGTAAGGAACGTAGGCTCCACTAGCGGAATAATTTCTCAAAGGAGACTTTCAAATTAGTTTTTTTTATGAGAATGCATATCTTAGGAGTTTGAAAAACATTTATTCTATTAGTTTTATCTATTTGATGCGTCTAAAATTTGGCGTAGTAGGGCAGCAAAGTGCTTTATATAGAACAGTATTATGCAGCAGGAGCTTCTCACACAGAAGATTTTGGTGAATAGTCATATTGAAAATAGAAAGCAGTAATAATGACGGGTACACAAGGTGGTGTCTGTAGATTAAGGACACAGCTATGGCCCTATTGGAATAGGGTTAGTTGAAAATGCAATTCTGCACAGCGGGCTGGCTGTAAAATGCAGGGAACAGATGGAACCTTACTTCATAGGTTAGCGTGACTGCATCTTTGCTCTTTTATTTTTAAATCTCCCATCCCCAATGAAGATAAATGCAGTGCAGAGAGCCTGTAGCAAATGTTGCTTTCCTTAATTCAGGTCTTCCCTTAATTCAAGGGATTGGCTTACATTTTTTTTAACATTCACCTTCAGGGCTGAAAAAAATACCCAGAGTCCTACCTCTGGATGCCTATTCCTGTAGGCTGCACCAGTGCTATTTATTTCGAAGATTTATCTTCACAATATCACCATCCACACATAATCAATCAAGCATGTTCACTTTAACAAAAAAGACATATTCACTTGATCCATATATTTTTAAAATCTTTATGTGAAGCCACAGTGTGTTAGAATTCGTAGGAACTTAGAGCATTAGCGCTAACTGGGTATAGACTTAATAGAAGCACATGTATTCAATGATTAACAAGCATTGGCATAGCCAATAGGTCTCGCCTTTGGGACCTTATAAGTGTTTAGCCATGCAGCACTTGATGTTGTTGCACCAAGGATATTGTGCTGGATAACTAAACACTTATGAGGTCCCAAAGGCGAGACCTATTGGCTATGCCAATGCTTGTTGATACATACCACCATCCAGTTTTAAAGTCTTCTTAAAGTTTCTCATTGCTCAAATTGGTTCAATTACTGTTATATATATATATATATATATATATTACCTACTGGCTATCGCCAGTAGGTATATATAGTTAGGATTAATTCCCTATGGGACTTTTGAAAATTCTATGTCTAATAACTTTGGCGTTTGTGGATGGAATCGGCTGAAATTTTCAGGAAAATGGCACATTTTGTTTCTGAGCAGCTCCTGAAAATTTGGTGGGGTTTCGTCAAGGGGGGGCTGAGAAAAAAGGGGGGTCCCAAAACGTGTTTTTCCCATTCATTTTTCCATAGGGCGGTTGGACTCACTTTTAGCTCGAACGGCTGAATGGATTTGCACGAAACTTGGCAAAATTGTAGGGACTGTTAGCCCGATGTGCCTTTGCTAGGTCTCAATATATGTGCTCCAGTAGTTTTTGAGAAATTAACGTTTAAATCAAGATATATATCTGTAACAGCGCTCTGGGCAGCGATCCGGTCCGCTTACTTTTCGCTTATCGGAACTTTGCGCGCAGAAAGCTGATTGGCTCTCCGGTGTCTGTCAACATTCTAAACAGTCCGGAGCGGCCGCCATCTTGTCTCTCGGTAGGATCGAGAGAGAAGAAGAGGTGAAAAACGAAGGGTGAATTTAATGAAAGGGGGCAAGGTATCCCCCTCTTGACCCCCTAGGAATGCTGTTGGGGTTATTAAAGGGACCCGTGGGGAAAAGAAAAAAAAAATGATTTTTCACGGTAGAAGCGCTTCACGGGCCGCGAACTGGGCCGCAAACTGGTAGCGAAACGGGAATTCGCCATTTTGTGCTTCGTAAATTAAATTACTAGTTATAAGTGGGTACGGGAGACGTATCCTAATCCCCTATGTTTCCTGAGGGTGGGTGAGGAGGCTGATATATGTTGATACATCTCTTCCAGCGGCTGTGCGTGAGCTTTTTTTTTTTTTTTGCTGCGTGACAGTCCGGAGCGGCCGCCATCTTGTCTCTCGGTAGGATCGAGAGAGAAGAAGAGGTGAAAAACGAAGGGTGAATTTAATGAAAGGGGGCAAGGTATCCCCCTCTTGACCCCCTAGGAATGTTGTTGGGGTTATTAAAGGGACCCGTGGGGAAAAGAAAAAAAAAATGATTTTTCACGGTAGAAGCGCTTCACGGGCCGCGAACTGGGCCGCAAACTGGTAGCGAAACGGGAATTCGCCATTTTGTGCTTCGTAAATTAAATTACTAGGTATAAGGGGGTGCGGGAGACGTATCCTAATCCCCTATGTTTCCTGAGGGTGGCTGAGGAGGCTGATATATGTTGATACATCTCTTCCAGCGGCTGCGCCATCTTGCCTTTTTTCGAATGCCACAATTTTGTCGTGCACGGCAGCCATTTTAGATGCCAGGCTGGTCCCAGGCTATCACCTACCCCTGCGGATGTAGTTTATGGCCCCAGCTGTAGAGAATTCAGACATGCCAATCCTCCTGATTCAGGCGTGTGAGTACTGATTTCAGTGCTAGTCTCCCGCCTCCCGATTTCTGCAAGCAAAAACCCGGGGGCATATTACTAACAACTAGCGATAATTTTTGTCTATAACTTGTTTAGAGACAAAAATTATCGCCGCACATCGGCGATTTTTATCGCAGATAAACCTTGCTATTATCGCAGAAAAGTCAGCGATATTCATGTATTATCGACCTAATGCTCTTAGCCATGTTATCCACCTCCCATTGGATAACATGGCTAAAACCTGCTCAGGGCAGGTGTTAGCTTTTGGAGATATTCGCGCTTAGTGCGAATATCTCCAAAAGTTGGTAATAGAAGGTAGCGATGTTAGGGACTGTTTCCAGTCGCTAACATCTTGGCACGCCACTTTGCATGTCATTAGTGATAAGTATCACTGACATGCAAAGCCGGGCCCAAGATGGTCGCTATCTCCTTTTAGGTGTCACTAACTGGTGTTAGCGACAGCTTGATAATAGGGAAATAATTTTATCTCCGCTTTCATGGTTTTTAAAGCCAAAAAAGGGGAGATAAACCCCCTTGCTAATATGCCCCACGATTCCTTGGGGGTTTCAGCTGATAGGGCTTGGTATTGTGTTACATGGTAATTTTTCCATGAAACGTCAGAGGGTCGATGTAGGGGTTCTAGAAGAGGTGATAAACCATTTAAGCCTCATGAACAAGCGCATGGTCTTTTAAAGATTTCTGAAGTACTCGGGGCGGCGGTGTGTGTGTGCCCTCTTTCAGGAGCGGGCGGGGGGGCACTGCCAGCAACTTGCCAGGTCAGGTAGTGTTCAACACGTGCATCACCCTTTCTCTGCTTGCTATTGCGCTCCATGCTTCGGAAAGGTAAGAAAAAGAACGTGCATTTGAGTTTGAAATGTCCGATCCTGCAGCAGCACACTTCCAAAGCCCACACATGACAATAACCCGATTCAAGGCCCCATTCACCCGTTTTTCAAAAAATAGATAACACTCCAACAAAGTAAGATTATAAAACTTTATTAACTTTTAACGATAATGAACAGAACAAAAACTAAAAACATTTAAACATTTCTCAACACAAAAAGCAACAATGGTTAGAAGCTGTCTTTTGTGCGAATAGTCCCAAGGCAGCACAACGTGCAGAGTTCTGGACGGCACCCAGGTGATGTCGCCTGGGTGCCGCACTGGTTTAGGGATCCTACAATGCTGCTCCGAAAATTGGCGTGGGGCGTCCCGGGTGGGGCGGGGGGAGGCCTCGTCAGTAGCGGTCTGTTGTGCGAATAGTCCCAAGGCAGCACAACGTGCAGAGTTCTGGACGGCACCCAGGTGATGTCGCCTGGGTGCCGCACTGGTTTAGGGATCCTACAATGCAGCACAGAAAAACAGCGTGGGGCGTCCCGGGTGGTGCGGGGGGAGGCCTCGTCAGTAGCGGTCTGTGTCCAGTGTCACATGGCTGACACAACATGTACGACAGGCACCCAGGTGATGTCCAGTAAACTGCCGCACTGGTTTTGGTATCCTACAATGCTGCTCCGAAAATTGGCGTGCGGCGGCCCGGGGGGGGGGAGGCGGCGTGAACGGGTCTCCCCAGGTGGCGGCCATCTAGCTGAGTTGCGCTCGCTCTTGCGGCCACAGCGTCTCGCTCACCATGTTGTGGAGTTGCTCCCACTCTTGCAGTGCAGCGATAGGCGGCTGCCACATGGCTGTCAAAATGGCGGACGGCTCTTCGGTTTTGGGCCTGGTCCACTGAAATGGCCCTGGGACACCTTGGAAGTCGGACGCTTGCCTGCTAGGGCTTGGGCTCCATTCTCGAAAAGCGTCCCCTCAGCCGTGAAGATTGTATAAAAGTCTTGGGGGCCCCCGACTCCCGCAGGCTTCCGGTGGGGAGCGGCTGCCATGATTGCTCGCGGAATGACCACGACGGAGCCACGAGATGGTGGTGCTCTCATGCTGACGCCAGCTTCAGTCTGAATGATCCAGAAACAAGGTGGGGCTTTCATCGTTTGGGAAAAAAAAATGTTCTAAACCAATGAAAAGTGTTATTTTTAGGTCATATGACCAAGCCTTCCATCTTTAGGAAACCAAAAGTAAAATGAACCAATGAAAAGTTTTATAAACAAGTCACATGACCTGTTATGCGACATAGGGCTACAAAAAGCGTAGAAAATCCGTTGGCACGTGAGGCGGCGTCAGTAGCGGACCGATGTGCGAATAGGCCGAAGGCAGCACAACGCGCCGAGATCCGGATGGCACCGAGGTGGTGTCCAGCAAATTGCCGCACTGGTGTGGCCATCCTACAATGCTGCGCCGAAAGACGGCGTGTCCAGCTGAATTGCGGTCACTGTTGCGGTACAGTGACTCGAACGCGCCGAGATCCGGATGGCGCCGAGGTGGTGTCCAGCAAATTGCCGTACTGGTGTGGCCATCCTACAATGCTGCGCCGAAAGACGGCGTGTTCAGCTGAGTTCCGGTTACTCTTCCGGCACAGTGACTCGAACGCGCTGAGATCCGGATGGCACCGAGGTGGTGTCCAGCAAGTGGCTGCACTGGTGTGGCCATCCTACAATGCTGCGCCGGAAGTCGGCGTGGGGTGCCCCGTTGGCTTATGAGGTGATGTCAGTAGCGGACTGATGTGTGAATAGGTCGGAACCAGCACAAGGCGCCAAGATCCGAATGGCAAGTCCTGGATGTTGAGTGCCTCAGTTGAGATTTCTGAGAAGTGCTTGTAGAACTGTCTGAAGCTTATTTGCACCTGCTGCAGCTTCACTAGGTCCGGCGGAACTTGTTGCCTTTTCCTTTGTGCTTCTTTTCCTACAATGCGTTTCTTCTGAAGACACGACCAGGTCCCTGAATGTGTGCAGGGGGACGCTATTGAATGAATGAACGCGCCGAGATCTGGATGGCACCGAGGTGGTGTCCAGCAAATTGCCGCACTGGTGTGGCCATCCTACAATGCTGCGCCGAAAGACGGCGTGTCCAGCTGAGTTGCGGTCACTGTCAGTAGCGGACCGATGTGCGAATAGGCCGAAGGCAGCACAACGCGTCGAGATGCGGATGGCACCGATGTGGTGTCCAGCAAATTGCCGCACTGGTGTGGCCATCCTACAATGCTGCGCCGAAAGACGGCGTGTCCAGCTGAGTTGCGGTCACTGTCAGTAGCGGACCGATGTGCCGAGATCTGGATGGCCAAGTTTCAAGTTTCATCTGGCAGTTTTTCTCCATCCCTCCTGGATCAAAGAAGGTGAATGCTAAATATGCCACCTGCCTCATCTGAACATATGAAGTTAACTTGTATACACTGTGGTGCTATGCTGTCCTATGGCAACATGAGCACCAACCTGATGAATACGGCATTCGAAAATCATAAATGCCCTAATGCACCCAAGAAGTAATTTTTTTTTTGCTCCAGTTGAGCCGTTTTCAATGCCTGTTTTTTGTTGTTTCCCCTCCATCAAGAACAAAACAAAAATACAAGGCGCTAAGATCCGAATGGCAAGTCCTGGATGTTGAGTGCCTCAGTTGAGAGTTCTGAGCAGTGCTTGTAAGACTGTCTGAAGCTTATTTGCACCTGCTGCAGCTTCACTAGGTCCGGCGGAAATTTTTTCCTTTTCCTTTCTGCTTCTTTTCCTACAATGCGTTTCATCTAAAGACACGACCAGGTCCCTGAATGTGTGCAGGGGGACGCTATTGATTGAATGAAAATGGCGGCTTGACACAAAGCTGACTCAAGCGTTACTGTTGGTGCTATACAGACAAAAATTGGTTTTCAGTTTGTACATTCTTCAGGTTTTTTTTCCATCTAAGTCTGATTGAGAGTTTGTAGAAAAATGGCTTCAGATTTTCCACATACTACTCTTCAACATTCTTCCTAAATGTAACAATGTGAAACTCACTAGGAGAACGGCTGTTTCTGTTTCCTTTCAAAATGCTGCCACCAATATTTTCTGAATAGAAGACACCATCTTGTAACATAAAGGGCCGAAAGGGGTTCTGGTCTGGCCAATGGTTGGTGGAGACATTTTGACTATATCTTGGACCTGCCCGGCCTCGCCCAAAATGGCGCCGGTATAAATGGGACTCGTAACTCTTTGCCCGCAAATGTATATCTAGAAAATGTTATTGTAAGTGGCCCTGTCGTATTTTAATTACAAAATGTACGTCCACCGATTCCGCAACTGTTAGACACCTTTGTTCTTGTCACCTAATGGCCCGCTCGTTACGTTCCTCTACAGTGTAAATGTCTCCTCATCATATACGATTTGAGTTTGCTCCGTGGCCGGCCCACGTGGTTATAGGCCCGTATTTGTATACTGACATTTTCACAATAAAGGTTTTTAAAACAAAACACGGTAGTAGTATTTTCATTTGTAAAGTTTTTACTTTTAGTGACTGTTTTGGAATCAGTAAAAGGCAAGTGAAATAAAGCAGTCCAATTACATGACGGATAAAAGGTATAATATGTAGGAACGCAGTAAAGATAAATGGTCAAGGGCAGTTGTGTTTTTCATGTCTGCAACATAAAGTGATCGATAAGAATCTGATAATCAGGCGTATCGGCGACTAAGACAGCAGGCCGAATCTCTTTTACTCAACGGCTCCGTCATGGAAGGAAGAAACGCCCTTTTTCTCGAAAAAGGAATATATTTTACTTGCAAGACAGTTGTAAATTTTCCGGGAAAGTACATTAGCCTGGAATATTATAACATATGTTTGAAAAAAAAATATTGTTCGAAAATAATAAAAAGCGTAATTTTTAGGTCATATGACCAAGCTTTTCATCATTAAATTAACAAAAGTAAAATGAACCAATGAAAAGTTTTATTAACAAGTCACATGACCTGTTATGCTTACGTTACGCGCTGCGCGCCGCGCCTCGGATCACTTCCGGGTGCGCTAACGCGGCGTGTCATAAAACGCATTACGCGACAACGTAGGTCAAGAATATAGTCTAAATGTCTCCACCAACCACCGTTCAGAACACAACCCCTTTCAGCAGTCCAAAAAGTTCTGTTAAATGACAACAGAGGGGACAGGCAACAAGAACCATCAGTCAAAGAGGGGAGGGCAAGTTCTTCTCTTCCGGGTCATGTTGGGGCGCTACCGGAACTGATCGAATTGGTAGTCTACAGTGTTTCTGGATGTTTCAGACTAAAGCTGGCGTCAGCATGAGACCACTACCATCTCGTAGCTCCGTCGTGGCCATTCCACGAGCAATCATGGCAGCCGCTCCCCACCAGAAGCCTGCGGGAGTCGGAGGCCCCCAAGACTTTTGTAGAATCTTCACGGCTGAGGGGACGCTTTTCGAGAATGGGACCCAAGCCCTAGCAGACAAGCGTCCGAGTTCCAAGGTGTCCCAGGGCCATTTTAGTGGACCAGGCCCAAAACCGAAGAGCCGGCCGCCATTTTGAGAGTCGTGTGGCAGCCGCCTATCGCTGCACCGCAAGAGCGGGCGCATCTCAACTACATGGTGAGCGAGACGCTGTAGTCGCAAGAGCGGGCGGAAAACAGCTGAATGGCGGAAGAGGCACAGTGTAGCAAAAGCGGGCGGAATGGCAACTAAAACGATAAAGGGGCGCCCCACTACAGCTTGTCTTCAGGTCAAACGGATTTTGGGACAAGGTCCAGAATTGAAGAGTCATCAAAAGGCAAAAAGTTCCGCCGGACCCCGGGAGCCGGCCGCCTATGTCGGGGGCGATCTCAGGCTACACCAGTGCTATAAGACTTGGGGAGGGTGTCGGAGCCAAGCGTCTTCTCCGAGTCCATGGCCATCACACCGCCCCTCAGGGGCCTCCGTCAAGCTGTTTAGGAAGGTAACATATCACATTGTTTTCTAATGCAGTCAGGTCCACAAACGACACTCACTTACTTTGAGAATAGTGAAGCTGCAGTAGGTGGAAATAAGCTTCAGACAGTGTTACAAGCGCTGCTCAGAACTCTTAACTATGGCACCCAACATCCAGAACTTATGCTATTTGAGAATGGTAGTGACATCGAAGCATCTCAGGGACCAAAACCATTAACGTACTTTCACGTATGAAAATCTTACTTGGGGAGGGGGCAGGAGCGAAGCGCCCCCTCCCAGTTAGCGCCACCACACCGTATGTTGAAAATCTGAAGCCATCGTTCTACAAAGTCAACCAAACTTGGATTGAAAAATCTAGAAAAATGTACAAACTGAAAACCAGTTTTGGTCTGCATAGCATCAGTAACAACGCTTGAGTCAGCTTTGTGTCAAGCCGCCATTTTGATTCAACAAAGCACAGGCATTGAAAAAGGCTGAAATTCAGAACTCTAAACTATGGCACCCAACATCCAGGAGCTTGCTATCCGGATCTTGGAGCCTTGTGCTGTTTTCGATCTATTCACACATCGGTCCACTACTGATATCATCTTATAAACCAACGTTATGTAAATAGTTTTTTAATAAAATGTTTTACCCTGTTTCTTTGCTGGTGTGTTGTCTATATTTTTAATATTTGCATAGGGTTTGTCATTATTTTGTGCGGGATGGGTGATGGAGCCGAGCTGTCTTGCAGCCCTCATGGTGTGGAGCTCAGTTCATCTCACTATTTTCGTATTTCTCAAGAAGGGTTGTTCCTAATATTTCTATTTTAGCGAGGTCAAAAAGAGATCCAATTAGTGGCCTACTGATTTTGCTCGATTACTTTTATTTTTTTACACGATTTTTCACTATCTGCAAAGACTAAACAGAGTATTGCGACTTTGTGCTTGTTTGTAAATAGAGAATGATCCAAAGAGAACCAATTCTAAAACAGTAAATGCTTGGACAACAATCAATCAAATGGAGAGACAAGGAGGCACGACGGATTACAACGGGGGTAAAGGCCTGCGTTAACTACCCTTCAGTATCTGCAAAGAGAGAGTACTACTAAGGCAAAAGAGGGGAGGGGGGGGGGCAGCGTTCAAAGCACATCAGCGTGCATAAATACGAAAATGTTTTTATCTATCACGTACTTGACATTTTAAAGCTTTTCATATTTGCTATTAAAAAACCAATGAAATTCACAGAAAAAACCATAGGTTATAGTGGATATATAGTTAGGAATTTGCATTTACAAAACCTTGAAAATTCAATGAAAAAACCATAGGTTATAGGCCATATATAGTTAGGAATTAGCATTTACAAAACCTTATTTTACTCGCATAAAACCATTGAAATTCCATATATAGTTAGCTAACTATAAGCGCTAACTATATATCGCGCACCCGCAATCCACTGCTGATGATGTCACATATTACATCATTCATGACATGGTCAGTGACATCACTGATGACATCACTGATGACATCTCAAATGACATCACTGATGACAACTCAAATGATATCAATGATGACATCTCAAATGATATCACTGATGACATTACTGATGACAACTCAAATGACATCACTGATGACATCTCATTTGTCATCACTGATCACATCACTCATGTGATAATACAATGAACCTCTTCAGACTCTAATATAACCTTACATACACTCAGTATAAACAGACACTCACAGACTGTCACTCATCCATGGAGTTACTCACACACCTAGTCAGTCATGCAAAGAATCAATCACACCTCCATTTCCTCAACTATACAGTTATACACATCTTACTTATTCAAACATATAATAACACATATTTACTCTCTTATATAATCCCTGATACAAGCTCACAGTGATCGATACAGCCACTCACACATTCACTGGCTCTTATGTTCAGTTATTTATATATCTCAACTCTCACATGTATTGTGTTTTACATACGTACTTACTTGCACATGTAGCAATGAGAAATCCATTCACTCACCAACACACCCATGCACAGTCAACCGCCCATATAGCTGTTTCCACATGCACTTTTGAACTCATACTCCTAGTGAATCAACTGCTTACACATCTATGCACAGAGTCACGCACCTCCCAGCCACCCACACACACACTCAGCCTCCCATTCAAATATTTGGGCAACCAATCAATAACCCATATGGCCACTCTTATAGCTACTGATCAACACATGCAGCAGCTTACACAACATCAAACATACTGATGCACGAATTAAGACAGTTTAGTCACTAACCCATGTACTCAGTGAGACACATTTAATCACTCACTCATACAGTCAGTCATGCACCTACTAAATTCTTCATCCAGACACTTATACATCCACTCATTCTTCAATATGTAAAACATATTTAAACTTTACAGACACATACAATCACTGGATGTTGTGATCAGTGATGTCATCAGTGATGTCATTTGAGATGTCATCAGTGATGTCATCAGTGATGTCACTGACCATGTCATGAATGATGTAATATGTGACATCATCAGCAGTGGATTGCGGGTGCGCGATATATAGTTAGCGCTTATAGTTAGCTAACTATATATGGAATTTCAATGGTTTTATGCGAGTAAAATAAGGTTTTGTAAATGCTAATTCCTAACTATATATGGCCTATAACCTATGGTTTTTTCATTGAATATATATATATATATATATATATATATGATTCCCTCAAATTCATTGCTTGAGTTTTTCTCGCAAAAAAGTGTCACTCATAGTTGTTGTAATGTCAATCATAATTACACTTTAAATATAAAAATGTCACACATAGCAATCTGAAACCTTGGCAGCTATGGGTATCACAAAAAAACGCTCACAGCACGTACATTAGTGTGGGGTACAAAGGAATGCAGCAAGGTTACAAAGGCATACAGCAGGAGTATACAGCAGGTACTAACCGGCTCTGTTGAGTCTGTGTTGCAAGTCCCTCCAGAACAGCTCCTGATAGCACCGGTTCTTCCTAAGCAGTAAGGAGCTGAGCAGTGAGGAACTCAGTGGCTGCAGATCGGGACCCATTGTGCTGCTCTGCCCAGGCCTTGCTCTAAAGAAGACTGGAGTCCATTGTCCAGAGGCGGGCTCCCACTCTCGCATCGGCTGGTAGAAGATTAGTGCCGGTGATGGCACTGAGAGGGCCAAGCATCACCGTGCAGACTGAGCCTGCCCCCCACCCCACCCCGGAAGTGGGAGGAGCGAAGGAAGTCTAGAAACTGCGCAGTGAGAACTGAGGAGCCACCTCTCGGGTGCACGCATGTTTCACTCCGAATTGAGTTGCCTGTAAAAATGCCTGGTGCGACAGATGAGAGTGACAGAGGTTGATAACTGCCTAAAATAGGTGCACATAAGATTCCACTCATTAACAAAAACCCAGCGGGAGGGATGGATTTGTGTCGACAGAAGAGGCAACGGCGCATCAAGTGGCAAACTGCTGCACATACAGAGGGAGGGAGGGTGCACGCAGAGAAATCCGTGGCCGGGTATCAGAGTGGAAAAGGCGAGAGGTAAATGAGGGTGGCGCAGCGGGAGATGAGCAGAAGAGAAGCCGAGTGCAGCCTGGACAGTGAGAGGCAGCGCAGAGGTGAGGTGAGTTCAGAGGTTGGGAGGAAAGGCAGGCTTGAAGAGGCATGGGCAGGGAGACAGTGAGATGAAACAAAAAGCAGAGGTAATTAGAGAGCGAAAGATGGGAATGAAAGCGCACGGATGAGGAAAGGGCCCACAGCTAAAAGTGTAACAGCAGCTGGTTTCAGGAGAGAGAGCTGTGCACGAGGGAATGACTAATGCAGCTGTTTTCAAGCACACTCGTGCTTGTGGCACCGTCCGCCTTGCGGGAGCAAGCAACAGCCAATTAGCATGCACGCTGCTGCTCGCTCCCGTAAGGTGGATACCGCCACAAGCACGAGTCTGTGCTTGAAAATGAGTAGAGCGACGGCTAAAGGTCCTCCTATACCGCGCATGCGAGCTGCGTAGGTGATACCTAAAAATGAGTCACTTCCTTTCACTATGTTTGGAGCTCCCTCCAGTCCTTATGCTCTGGATAAATATTCTGACTCCTCTCCCACGTCTATGCACAAGTCACCTGATCTAATGTTCCAGTGAAGAAAAGGGGGTGTGACAAGAAGAACGTTCGACTTCACATGCCAGAAGTATTAAGGAAACAGGACGATTCATTTTCACGTCAGAATACATAGCTGGGAGCCCAGAAATGTCAATAGCCCCTGGCAAGGAGACTAATCTATTTAGTTCTGCCTCTCAAGAATCAATTGAAGGTGTTTGGTGAATGGAGACCATATTTCTGAAAGGTTAATAAAAGGAGGGCTTAAAAGGTGAATTTAATATATAGGGCAGCAAGTTGCCTATTTTACGGGGTTATATCTCACTCTCAAAGAATAAGGACTGTGACAAGGAAGAGGACACAATGGCAACAAAAATATTAACGATGACTTTCTGTCTAAGGCAATATAATGATGTTACTTAGGGGTTTATTCAAATTCTGTCAGAAATGGTACTTCTCCAAAAATGTCTATTTAGAGTCAGGGGAACCGCCATGTTTCTGACGGTGGACCCTAGGCTGCCTCTGCTGGCAGAAACCTTTCACCAAATCTGCCCAAGTGATAAAAGGCCATCGGTCAATGGACATCACACCATCCGCTCTATTGAGGGTGGACATTCCAGCATAATTTTTCCTCTTTGGAACCGCCAGTAGAGGCCTGGTGATACTGATCAGAAAGAATAAATCATTGGCAAAGCCAATAGGTCTCGCCTATACAAGAGCTCTTCGCTTTGGCAATGTGTTTTTGCCATGTTGTATAGAAGTGTGGCTGCTGTTCAGCATGGCTAAACGTTAGTGGCATGGATTGTCCTAAAGTGTAGTTAGGAGTGAGTAGAGTGTCACAGACTAGATTTGTTGGAGTCGAGTGTCGTAGAGTTGAGTTGAGGGGAGTAGAGTTCAGTGGTTCTGTGTCAGAAAGTGTTGAAAGACGATGGCGTTCAGATTACTCGGTAGACAATAAAACCTGTTACCGAGAATCCATCAGCGAATATAAAGCTCAAGTAAAAGCGGCCCAGGCTACATATTTTTCCAATAGAATACTGCTTGCAAAGTCAAAGCCCAAGGAAATTTTTCAAATTGTGAAAAAATTAATGAAACCCTTTCCCAGCCTGCAGGCCGAAAAATTCACCACCCACTGTAATAGCGTTGCTGAGTTCTTCCACCAGAAAGTAAACAATATCTACTCAGCCTTCCCCCCCAGAAATATCACTCCCTCAGCCCAATTCAATAAACCCACAGCTCCCCCCCTTTTCAACATCAATCAACTTTGACTCACTTTCCCCCTCTAGACCTTGCAACCATTGAAGCCTTAGCGCGGAAAGTCAAATCCGGATCCCCTGACGACCCAGCCCCGCCAGATATAATAATGGTAGCCTCTCAGATCACTCTGCCTATAATTAGGGAGGTACTAAATGCATCCATCACCTCCGGCATTGTCCCGACCGTCTGGAAGCAGGCCATGGTCAGATCATTATTGAAAAAACCTAATTTAGACCCGACTGACCTGGGTAACTACCGACCCATCTCCCTGCTCCCATGGGTTAGCAAGATCCTGGAAAAATATATAAATCAACAGCTGGTAAACTTCTTAGAAGACCACCACTTACTAGACCCCACCCAGACGGGCTTTAGACAGAAACACAGGACTGAGACCGCCCTCCTCATGGTCACCGAGGAAGCCAGAAAAATCCTGGATCAAGGAGGATCAGTGGCAGTGATCCTCCTTGACCTCAGCGCAGCATTTGACACAGTCAGCCACGACACCTTGCTGCACCGTATGTCCTGGGCCGGGATCAAGGACAAAGCCTGGTCGTGGTTTAAGTCCTTTCTAGAGGACAGATCCTTTCAAGTCTTCGAGGGTGAGTCCGTGTCCACCAGCAGACCTCTGAAGTGCGGAGTCCCCCAGTGCTCCTCTATAAGCCCCGCACTTTTTAACTTGTACATGAGGCCACTGGCTGAGGTTGTCTGTCCATTTGGGGTTAAGATCATCTCTTATGCGGACGACACGCAGCTGGTGGTCTCACTGGCGCAGGAAGCCAACCTGCTTGCGCCAGGTGGGCTTAGAGAATGCCTAGAAGAGGTGAAGATCTGGATGTCCTTATCATCCCTCAAACTGAACGGGGATAAAATGGAGCTGATGCTCCTAGGCCCCCCAGATCTCTGCCGTCCCACCTCTCTGTGGCCGCCCTGTCTGGATCTCCCTCCAACCCCCAAAAACAATATCAAGAGCCTTGGAGTTTGGTTGGACAGATCCCTGTCTTTCAAAGTTCAGGCCACAAAACTTTCAGCCACCTGTTTTGGCATCATGAGGATGTTAAAGAAAATCTTCCCCCTCCTCCCCATGGAAGCCAAACAGGTGGCTATACAGGGGTTAATACAGTCACACCTTGATTTCAACAATGTGCTATACCTCGGCGCCCCAGAGTTTACTCTGCGCAGGCTCCAGACTGTGCAGAACTGCGCAGCCGGCATACTGCTCGATCTCCCTAGCAGACAATCAGTGAGGGCCGGGCTGGTCAGCCTTAATTGGCTACCGGTGCGCCAGAGAGCTCTGTTCAAGGCAATGTGTATAGCCCATCAGGCCTTCTGGGACACAGGCCCTAGGATTACCCGTGACCAATCACCCATTACACTCCCAGCAGAAGCCTCCACTCCAGTCAGACCTTCAAAGCAGTAGTCCCTAGAATAAAAAGGACCAGATCTGGTGGCAGGACGTTCTCCCATAATGCATCTAGGACTTGAAACACCCTCCCACTGCATCTCAGAGCCAACTCCAATCTTTCTGCCTTTCGCAAACAGCTAAAAACCTTCCTTTTTAACCTACCCTATTAACTTCAACCTAGCCTCCCTTACAGGCTCTCTTGTTGGTTCTGGTTACTTTTTAGCGCTTGGACGCCTCCGGGCAGCAATTTGCGCTTTATAAATCCACATCCAATCCAATCCAATCAGAAAGTGTTGTAGAGTGCAGTGCCATGGATTGCAATGTCATAGAGTGGAGTGGAGTGGTGTAGAGTAGAGTGGCGTAGAGTGGAGTGTAGTGGGGTGAATTGGACTAGAGTAGATTGGGATGGGTTGGAGTAGAGTGGGTTGGATTGAGTGGAGTGGGGTGGATTGGAGCGGGTGGACTAGATGGGGTGGTTTGTATTGGAGTGGGGTGGATTGAAATGGGGTAAGTTGTATTGGATTGGGGTGGATTAGATTGATTTTGCTGTGGTTTGGGGTGATATGGGTGGATTGGATTAAAGTAGGGTGATTTAGAGTGTGGTGAATTAGAGTGGAGAGGAGGGGGTGGATTGCACTGGACTTGAGGGAGTGGATTGGAAGGATTTGTTTTGTTGGATTGGGGTGGGGTGGATTGGACTGGAGTTGAATTAATTGGATTCAAGTGGGGTGGGCTGGATGGATTGGGTGGGGTGGACTGAACTGGGGTGGATGGATTCAGGTAGAGTGCGGTGACTTGGAGCAGAGTTTGATGGATTAGACTGCAGTGGATTGGAAGGATTTGTTTTGTTGTATTGGGGTGAGGTGGATTGGACTGGAGTTGAATTAATTGGATTCAAGTGGGGTGGGGTGGACTGAACTGGGGTGGGTGGATTCAGGTAGAGTGCGGTGACTTGGAGCAGAGTTTGGTGGATTAGACTGCAGTGGAGTGAAGTGTGGTGGACTGGATGAGGCGGATTAGATTGAAGTGGGATGGATTGGGGTGGGATGAACTGCAGTAGGGTGAGGTGGACTGGAGTGGATTGGATTGGAGTGGGATGGATTGGATTGGAGTGAAGTGGAATGGAGTGAGGTGGAATGGAGTAAGATGCTAGGAGTGGAGCAGATTGGATTGAGTGGAGTGAATTGGACTGATGTGGATTGGATTGGGTTGAGGTGAACTGGATTGGAATGGGGTGGATTGGACTGAGGTTGATTGGATTGGGGTAGGGTGGAGTGGGGTCGGGTGGGGTGAACTGGAGTGGGGTGGGGTGGACTGGAGTGGAATAGATTGGATTTGGCTGGATCGGGTGGATTGGATTGGATTGGTGTGGGGTGGGGTGGATTGGATATGAGTTGGGGGATTAGTTGGAGTGGGGTGGATTGGATTGGTGTGAGGTGAGGTGGACTGGATTGGGGCAACATGGATTGGATTGGGTGGGAATGGAGTGAGGCGATTAGAGTTGGGCAGATTGTTTTGGACTGGAGTGGGGCGGATTGTTTTGGATCGGAGTGGGGCAGATTGTTTTGGATCGGAGTGGGGCAGATTGTTTTGGATTGGAGAGGGGCAGATTGTTTTGGATTGAACTGGGCAGATTGTTTTGGACTGAGTGGGGCAGATTGTTTTGGAATGTTTGGGGCAGATTGTTTTGGATTGGATTGGAATGGGGTAGACTGGGGATGGAATGGATTTGATTGGATTAAAGTGTGGTAGATTGAATTGGTCTGAGGTGGATTTGATTGAGTGGTGTGGATTGGTGTGGGGTGAGGTGGGGTGGATTGGCGTGGATTGCAGTGGGCAGATTGGAGAGCTGTGGATTGGGGTGTACTGCACTATTATGTTTTCAAGCAGTATTTCAGAAATTACACATAAGGGAGAAAGAATGTCACTCTGTCATAAAATAATACTCATCTTCTGAGAACAGCGGCCACAAGCAAAAACAAAAGAAAATATGAGTGCAAAGTGAGAAAAGAAGACTTGGCAAAATAAAAGAAAGTTAACTATAGAAAATAAAACTTTGCAATTGTATTTGCCCTGCTGGGCACACTTATGCCAGTCACATGCCTTCTGTTTGTAGGGCACTAAAAGTTAAAAAGAACAACACAGAACTTCAATCACATTGGGAGCAGAAGACAGGCACTGATTAAGTTGAATCGATCAGTACTTGGCCCCTGCTTCACAGAGAGGAATGGAAATGATGTTAGACGTGCCTTGATGAATTATGAGGCTGTAAAGAAGAATGCCATACAAGCCAACGAATGGTAAGCAACGGGCGGGCTCCAAGCTCTTTTTGTAAAAAACAGTGTCTCACAGGCCAGGCGCATGCACTAGCGCATGCTCTTGCAGGCTCGACCCTAAAAATAACTATTAGTAAAACAAAGAGACAGAAATGTTGTTGGTGGAAGAAAGAAGCATAAGGTAAAATCAAGAAAAGGCATTGGTATACAGCAACCATGGAATTTTCGCACCTAAGAAGAAAAAAAATTCAAAATTAAACACTTTTACAGGAAAACCATTATATGTGTTGATGTGCATATATATTTAATACTCTATTTTAGTAATGGATCTTTCCCAATACTCAGTTATTGCGAATCAATGATAGAAAAAGGGGTTTAAAACACAAAGGCTTCCAAGGGGTCTCTGGTGGCTTCAAACCTTTGATGGACAATTCCTTGTGAGGTAACAAACCTTGGCATACATACCACTTTCTTCTACAAACTGAGCATTTACTGCACATGTGAACACAAGCACCAAAAATCCTCTTTCGCAATAGAAATGTGCCTTTAGCCTCTTTGCCCGTGAACTGAAAAGGGAGCCAAAGTTAATTATTTCTCATAATCAGTAAATATAATAAGATAACAGAGCATCCCATAATGAAGCACTGAAATGATGGAAGACCGGCCCCCTAAGAAATATAATATCACGTTAGCATAGCCGTATATGCATAGTACATAGAGCTGCTGCCACAGTGAACTTGTTATTGAAGGATTAGGTAGGAATTCCTTATTAGAAAAATCCATAGTGTAATTTTTGGTGCCCATGACAGTTCTGCTTCATTCGATGTTGTCTGCTAAACAGTGACTTCTAGCGGCTCAGGAGTTCTTGAGCCACAGAACTATTGTGACCAGAAGAATCGGGCGACGCAGCTCACCCAGAAGGACTTCATTTCACATGTTCTATATAAGCAGAATTTAAATAAGGAATCAAGCATAACAAGAGCTGACCGAATTTACACTATTATGACTGAAATAGATTATTTTAATCCTGCTCTTTTCTGCTGTGAAACTCGCATGGCCATAATCAGTAATTGGAACAAGTGTGAGAAATAATCCATAATTTAATACAAAGTTACATCTCATTGATTCGAGTGATAAGCTTAAATATCCATGTTAAAAGGTCAGTGCCTCTTTCGAGAGCAAGGTTATATTTGTAAGACCAAGCTATATGGCCCAGTCAATCATCCGCTTTTTTTGCAGTTTTATATAGCTTGAAGTCGACCCAAAGATATTAGAGTGCTTTACATGAGCACCAGTTATATTACATAAGAACATATTAATTTTTGGTAGGCACAGGGAGATTAAGTGATTTGCAAACACAACAAGATGATGGACGGAGTGCTGAAACTTTTCAACCACTCACCCTCAGTCAAGAGATTTGGGTTGAATCCCTCGTTCTTTAGCTCACTAGGCCACCCCAGGTCAAACTAAGTCATATGCAAATCAGTCTTGATCCTGCTCCTCATGGGAACAGTCCAGCCTGAACTGCCAGTTTAGGTCCTTCCTGACCAAAAACGAGCATTCTGGGACCAGTTTTGAGGTTTCACTCCTCATCAGCCAGGCTAGCGTGAATCCAGTGGCACAGCGAGCAAAGGACCCACGTCTGGCATACCCAAGGCCACTGGATTAAACCCTAATCTCTTGATTGGGGGTGAGTGATTGAAAGGTTTCAGCTCTCTGTCTATCACCTTGCTGTTTTTGCTATGTTCACCCTGAGTGGCCATGGATATGCCCAGACTTGCGTCCCTTGCTCGCTGTGCCACTGGATTTAAGGTAGCCTGGCTGATATGGGTTGATACCCCAAAACAGGACCTAGGATGTTTGTTTCCAGTCCAGGGACGACCTGGCCTGGCAGTTTTGGCTGGACTGTTCCCATGAGGAGCAGTCAAGACTGGTTTGCATATGGCTGGGTCCAAATTGGGGTGGCATAGTGAGCAAAACAACGATGGATTAAACCCAGATCTCTTGACTGGGGGTGAGTGGTTGAAAAGTTTTAGCACTCCATCCATCATTTTGTTGTGTTTGCTATGTTCATCCTAAGTGGCCATGGGTATGAACAGACTTGGTTTCCTTGCTCGCTGTGCCATTGGATTCAAGTTAGCCTAGCTGGTGAGGGGTGATGCCCCGAAATTAGTCCCAGGATGTTTGTTTCCAGTCCAGGGAGGACCTGGCCTGGCAGTTCGGGCTGGACTGTTCCACGAGAAGCAGGGTTAAGACTGATTTGCATATGACTGGGTCCAAACTGGGGTGGCATAGTGAGCAAAAGAACAACGGATTAAAGCCATATCTCTTGACTGGGGGTGAGTGGTTGAAAAGCTTCAGCACTCCGTCCATCATCTTGTTGTATTTGCTATGTTGACCCTAAGTGGCCATGGGTATGGCCAGACTTGGTTTCCTTGCTTGCTGTGCCATTGGATTCAAGTAAGCATAGCTGGTGAGGGGTGATACCTCGAAATTGGTCCCAGGATGTTTATTTCCAGTCCAGGGAGGACCTGGCCTGGCAGTTCGGGCTGAACTGCTCCCCGAGAAGCAGGGTCAAGACTGATTTGCATATGACTGGGTCCAAACTGGGGTGGCATAGTGAGCAAAAGAACAATGGATTAAAGCCAGATCTCTTGACTGGGGGTGAGTGGTTGAAAAACTTCAGCACTCCGTTGATCATCTTGTTGTATTTGCTAGATTAAGTGATTTGGCCAGAATCACAGGGGGTTGAGCCCATGCTGAGACAACTTATTTTGTCTACTAGACGATATAGAAAGTTTGTTAAATGAGAAAGCGTGCATAAGTAAAACAAGCAGGGACTGAGACGCAGCTGCAACAATCTGGGATTATGGGCAAGTCACTTATCTTTATGTGTCTAAAAATGAGAAAAAAGAGCGCAAGCGCTATGGAGAGAGCATTAATATCAATAGGGTATCCCAGTATTTCATAGAACCTGGGGAAAATGACAGTATATACTAAAAGTTGGTTCTGTCGAGAAAAGTACAATTGCTTCAAAATGTTTATCTTTGTCCTGATCAACTAGGAGAACCAATCAGTGGTATAAAATCAACTTTGATGACCAGAAAGACAATAAAGATGAGACTGACGCTGTGAGCTCAAAGTGTGAACGATATATTAAAAATCATATATCTTATAAACCAACACATATACTAATAATTAAAGACACAGGACTGTTCCACAACATATAAGATTACATACATACATACATAAGTGCCATGTAAGGTACATTACATAGAACACTAACCAAAAGATAAGACAAATAACATTATCAACACATCAACACACTTGGAAAATAACTTGATTGGGCATCCATATATCCTTAGTTTACATATTCAAATAGATGGCCTTTTTCTTTGGCGTAGATATTTTGTATGAAAGTTCCCCTTTTTTGCATAGTTACACCCCACTTTTGCCTGACAATTGATGCAACCTGCCTTGATGTGCACTGGGTCCCTGCCAATCAGGTTTACATGGCCTGTGTTCTTACCCAAGACTTTGTATCCACAATTGCCAAATCTTTGGAAACAGGAAAGCCCCTAGTAAAAGGTACCATGGGTACCAAGGGCACTGTGACCAGGGAAGGCCTCTAAGGCCTGCCGCACCTTTTGTTCCAGCCTTAGAGGCCCTGCACCTTAACACACACACACACTGCCACTGCAGGTTGCTTTGGTGCAGAGAAAAGTGAAAAGTGGACATGGCACCCATCCTGTGTGCCATGCCTGCAATCCACTGCCTGCGGCCTAGGTAAGTCACCCCTCTAGCAGGGAGCACTAGCCCTAAGGTGAGGGTACAGAGGCATGAGCCCTGTACCCTTACATTGTCTCAGTCCATTCTTAGACATTGTAAGTGTAGTAAAACCATAAAGACTATATGGTCTGGGAGTTGGTCATTACCAACTCCACAGCTCTATAATGGCTTTACTGAAAACTGGGAAGTTTGGTAACAATCTTCTCAGCACATTAAACCCACAATGATGCCTGTGTGGGATTTAATGTAAAATGCACCCAGAGGGCATCTTAGAGATGCCTCCTGAAAACCGACAAGCCTTGGTGTGGTTCCTGAATGGCTGCCCACCATTTGCCACCACCAGACAAGTTTCTGGACCACTGGGTAGAGGGCCTCTGCTTTCTGGATCCAGAAACAAAGCCCATCCTGGACAGAGGTGCCATGCCTCCTCCCCCAAGATGGGCTGGGTCCACGAAAGGGGAAGCTTCAAAGGCCTGCCGACTTTGAAAGCTGTCACTGCCTTTTGCTCACCCTAGCAACAGGCTCCCACCGGTTCTGGCCCCCATTTTCGGTGGGAGAATAAGTGGGAAATCCAAGTTAGGAAGAGAGATGTGCCCACCTTTGCAATCTCCACCCCTCAGGTGACCCACACATCTCAGGCCCCTACTTGACGTTGAGTGGACTCAGCCAATTAGGAAGAGGCTCATGCCCCCTCCCACTGGAGGGTGGAAAAATAGGGGGTGTACCCACCCCAAGATAGGTACCCATTGGTCCCGACCCGCATACCCCTTTAACACCCATAAATTTACTATTTAGGGATGTGGCGATTTTGAGATCACGAGGACTGTATTCCAGGTATGCAGAGAAATCAGGAAAACTCATGGAAACTACAAGTCCCAGACTGCCCTGGGATTTCCTAGTGGGATATAAGCACTTCCTTTCCAAGGGGAAAGTGCTTGTCAATTAACCTGGAGGAGAATCGGAAGGGCGGATGGTGTTCCCCGCCGGATCCCAGCGTGAAGATTACAGCCTTTTTGGGAAGCCTGTTTATCCTGGAACCGAGTGCTTGCATGCCGGCTGGTATTGTAACCACTTACTAAATGTTTGTGAGAAAAGCGCGGGCTCGCCTTTTCTCTCCGTGTATAGAAATCTTGGAACTTCTGATACTTTGTTGCAGATCTTTAGTAATTGTAGCCGCGGTACACTGAGAGGCGCGAGACGCTTCTAACTCAACTTCGAGTTTGTAGAAAGATACATTGTGTGTATTTAGCAGGTACTGAACCCAGAAGCCTATCGCCTGCTCTTTTTTCACCGAGACTTTTGTAGTACAATTGAGGATACAGTATCTTATCTTTGTGCCGGAGCCAATTAATCCGGTTGTGGATCTTTCAGCCCCTGTATTGTGAAGGAAACAATCTTAGGGAGCACGAGGGACAGGAAAGTTCCTTTCTTGAAGGGGACTAGTGCTGAGGAGAGGCACGTGTTATTGATATTTAGCCTCCGGACCTGGCATTGTTTGAAGTTCCTGATTTTGGCATAAGTGATAAAAGACTGGGATTACACTGGATAATAAAGGAAGGGACAAGAGGAATTCTGGTGAGTGAAGGAAAGGCACTGTCATATATAAGAGAAGGAGGGGTCATTGAGTATATTAGTAATTGTGTGTTTTGTCATCCCACCTACAGCGTTGAAGGTATCCTAGACCCAGCCCAGAGAGTAAAGCAAGTCCCTGTGAGAAAAGGAGGGAACACACCTTCATCCTCTTTCCCTTTTTTCCTCTGTGGCGCGGAGTCTGACAGAGTTGTTTATATTCTCTGTTGGGTTTTTGTGTTGTGAGGAAATAAGGGGCTTAGCATCAGATATCGTCTCTGCTTGGCTACAGGACAAGGTTAGTGGTGTTCATGGTTCTTACACTACTGCCAATCACGACAAGGGATGACCCAGAACCTTGCCTCCTCAGATTCGAGGAAGAAAGAAGAAGGACCGAAGAGTTGCGCTGACTCAGGAAGGGGAAGAGGACATCACCTCCCTTGCCCTCAGCCCTACCAGCCTGCCCCGTCTACGACCTGCCTACAGCAAGAACCCCGGTGGGTCCAACAGTCAGCAACCCCGAGAGCCCGGAGGATCTGCCCTGCGACCTTCTTACAGACTCTGTCTCCTGTGAGCACCGGATTTGTTCAAACAAAAACTCACCTCCAGAAACCGGATTCTGGCAACTCTGCGATTCTGCACCACTCTGCACCCGAGACCCAGGGCCCGAGTTCAAGTGGCCCAATACCACAGGGAGGTCTCCCCAGTGATCCTGACCTCAGGTCTGGTGATCCCCAACCTTCCTCAAGTCTTAAGCCCTATTGGCTAACATTGGGCTCCTGCACTCTGCACCCAGCCGCCCCAGGGCTGCTGGTGGTGCAACTTGAATGCCCATCCAGACCTTGGGGAACCTTGTTCCTAACCCCCAAAACTCACCATCGTAAGTCATGTACTTACCTGCGAAGCGACTAAAAAAAATATTCCCATAAGAACCCACGTAAAGAGATATTGGGTCTAAAAAATGTCTAAGTGTTGAAATGTTGTTGTATGAAGAAAAGAGAACTCAATTGAAAAGTTTAAAAAGTCATACTTACATTGTATTGAGAGATCCGAAGGTGTGGTATCTAGGCATAACACCCCCAGTACTCAAATTAATCCAAAAGTAACTAAAAAAGTAATCTAAAGGTACTTACTGTATAATTCAAACTGCATTTTAAAGTAATACAAACTAGTAACTATTGCAATTTCAAGCACAACTGCATTTCCTTGAACAGTCTTGCATTTAAAGGTATATTTGACTTACCTGGGCCAAGTCCTGCTTGGTTCTAAAATAAAACATAAGTATACCTTTTTTACTTATTTGATTGGTCTGGAACCTGACTCTGAGCGTGTGCAATCAGCCTTGATTGAGTAAATACAATAAATGCTTAACATACCCTATGGATAAGCCTAACTGCTCGTCCACACTACCACAAGGAGAGCTGTTAGTACTTGGCCTAATTTAGCCTCTGCTATACCTCTGGGGACTCCCTGGACTCTGTGCACACTTTAACTTACTTTGGTATAAAATATACAGAGCCATCTTCTTACATATGTCTAATAACTAGTCATCGTAATCATTAGACTCAGGACATGCCGCAGAGACAGACTGATGTTTCAGTACCGCCTCTGAAGTGATGATTTGAACACTGAGGTGCAGGAAGCATTATAAATTGATACTTGTATCACACACTACTCACCCGCAAGGGTCTCAAGGCGCTTGTCCGAATACCGCTGTGGAACCCATCCTGGCTTTCCCTGTGAGGTGTCCACTCCTGGGCACCCCCTAGGTGGAGGCCAGGCATCCTTAGCGTTGTGGGGGCCGTTGTGGAGATTAAGCAAGCTATTGCCCAGAGTTGCAGAGTGGGACTCCATGATTGGAATAGGCACCAAGGCGAGAATTATCAGGTCCATGGAATTTTTGAGCCCAAGACCCGGCGAGGCGAGGAATTGTACCCTGGTCCCGGGCCAGACCTCTGCATCAGGGTCTGTTGCTCTAACCATTGAGCCACACTTCTCCACTTATCGGCTCCTGCTATAGAGTAAGCACTATCAGGTCCTGTTATCTAACACCAGCACAGATGAAGGAATCTACTTATTTTTGCAATTCAGGAAGCGCTAACTGGCTCCTGGGTATAGTCCAAACATGCACAGAGGTTTTAGCTGTGGGGCTGCTACCATGATACGGACTATTGACTTCAAAGGAACTCATTGAAGAGTTGTGAGATTTTGTGATCTCGCCTTCGCTATAGCAACTAAGAAGCCTTAGAAACAGGCTACATTGGGGGTCGAAATGTTGACGTAAAGAATAGGTGTTCTGTACTAGTATCTGACATATCTCTGCCAAAGTATAAGACCATTGCCCACATGCATCATTGAGAATTGCATTTGAAAACTGTGCGAATCGCAATTTTCGGCCGTTTGCGAATGCAATTCTCAAATTTGGGATGCATCATGCTTTTCGCAATTTTAGGAATAGCAACCATGTTGCGATTTCTAAAATTGCGATGGCATTTAGGAAATCGCAATTTGAGATTTCTTAAATGCAATGCATGAACATTTTTAATTTGCGAATTCGCAAATAGGAAGGGGTAAAGTAGCATGAGGTTGACCTTCATGCAAATTTGCCCAAACTTTCAAAAATGCACAAAAATGCATTTTTGAAAGTTTCATGTTACACACACATGTTCTTGCGACATGTGTGTGTGAAACTTGCACTTAAAGTTAAATTTCAGGGGTGCAGGGGGGGTCCTTGAAAATGCATTCACAAATTGCAATTCGCGAAATGCTAATCGCAATTTGTGAATGCCTTCCCATTCATTCAAATGGGCCTCTTGGCCCATAGGAATCAATGGGAATAGATTCCTTAATTGCGATTCGCAAATTGTGAATCGCAATTAAGGAATTTTTAGAAATCGCAAATAAAAATGCGATTTTTTGATGCATAGCAATTTGCGATTTCCTGATTGCGATTCCTTCATTTTCGCAATTAAGAAATCGCAAATGCTAACTTTGATGCATGTGGCCGCATATGTTTGAATACAAACTAAAGATATACAGATGCCCAATCAAGTTATTTTCCGTGTGTGTTAATGATGTCAATTGTCTTATCTTTTGGATTGTGTTCTATGTAATGTACCTTATATGGCACTGTATATGTTTGTTTTCTTATATGTTGTGGAACAGTTCTCTATTTTTAAATATTAGTACATGTATTGTTTTATACGATATATGATTTTAGATATATCCTTCACACTTTGAGCTCACAGCATCAGTCTCATCTTTGTTGTCTTTGTGATAATCAGTGTTGATTGTACACCATTAACTGGTTCTCCTGGTTTATAAGCTCAAACGTAAACATTTTGAAACACTTGTACTTTTCTCGACAGAACCAACTTTTATTATACTCTGCAACGGAGAGAGCAGCAGGCAGGGGGAGTAGGAGGGCGGAAAAAATAGTACCTCAATCGCATTGGGAGAAGGGATCGGGCACAGAATAACTTTTTTTTTGTTATTGTATTTATTGACATTATTAAACAATGCTTACAACTGTATAAACCACAAGCCAGTTGCTATTCGATACAGAATCATCTTTACATAAAACCATCATGTTAGTTACAGATATTCTTACATACATGATCGCTCCACCACATCATACCTGAAAAAACATAAGTGAGTTCATCCTTTCATAAAAAGAATACCAGCCGCCATCTCTCAAGAGACCATTGCAAAAATATTCCCTGCAGCACCTTTCAGGGTTCATAGTGGATTAAGCACAGAACAGACACCTGCATAGTTCTTCCCAAGAGACGTACAACACACCAACACACCAACCTCATTCTCGGACCCACCCCATTAGCCTAGGACGACTCTTGGTGGCCCACATCGCTAGGCACAGCCCTGGAACCCACAGACCACGGACGCAACATGGGGTCATCCTCGACTCCACCCTCTCCATGACCAGGCAAGTCAACGCAGTCTCCGCGTCCTGCTTCAACACCACAGGATCTTCAAATGGATCCCCCCCCCGACACGAGAAAAACCGTCACCCAAGCCCTCATCACCAGCAGACTCGACTACGGGAACGCCCTCTACTCAGGAACAACAACCAACCTCCTGAGATGACTACAGCGAATCCAGAATGCCTCGGCACAACTGATCCTCGACGTCCCCCGACGCAGCCACATCACACCCCACCTGAGATGCCTGCACTGGCTTCCCGTCAACAAAAGGATCACCTTCAAACTCCTCATCCACACACACAAAGCACTGCACAACACCGGACCTACCTCAACAACTGACTCAGCTTCCACACCCCCACCCGAAGCCTCCGCTCAGCCAACCTCGCCCTCGCCACAGTTCCTCGTATCCAGAAAGCCACCGCCGGCGGCAGATCCTCCTCCTACCTCGCCGCCAAGACCTGGAGCACCCTCCCTACCAGCCTACGACAGACTCAGGACCTGCTGGCCTTCAGAAGACTTCTCAAGTCCTGGCTCTTCGATCAGTAGCACCCCCCCCCCCCCTCCCAGCGTCTTGAGACCCTCATGCACGCTTTATAAATGCAGTTATTGATTGATTGATTGAACCTCGACCCCCCCCCCCCAGGCCAGAGGGAACCCTCTTACATCCCCAGTTCATAGCAACCCGGCACTTAGCAAATAGAAGTAAAAGGACATGCAGCTTTCGGACCTTGACAGGTGTATCCTTGACATAACCCGATAGTCCCTTTACAGGGTCCGGATCCCTGACCATACCAGCTATTTGGTGTATCACGGTAAACATATTGGACCAGTATACTGCCAACCTCGGGCTGCTCCATGCTATGTGTAAAATATTAGCGGGAGCAGTGCCGCATTTCCAGCAGATTTCGCCTTCTTTCAGATTCATTCTATATAAACTGGAGGGTGTCCTATAAAATCTGTGTACCAATTTGAAGTGGATGAGACAAAGTTTATCATTAGGGGACAGTGCTGTTAGTTGGCAACAGCAATAAGTCCACTGGTCCTCTGTAAGTGGAGGTTGTAGTTCTTCATTCTATACCTGGAGTGCCCGTGGCTGTGTCAAAGGGCCAATAAAGAACAGTGAATGACACTGAAGCGCATAAATGGTATGCATGGTTGGGCTCCAAGCCCTTTACTTTATACAACAGTGTCTTGCAAGTGAGACGCATAGGCTAGGGCATCAACTGGCAGGCTCAACCCTAAAAACAAGCATTGGCTTAGCCAATAGGCCTCACCTTTGGGAGGTGTAAGTAGTTTTACTGATTAGGAGGACTACATAAGTAATACATTTCAAAACGTCCTGTAAATACTGGAGATGCTTGTGTTCCCTTCTAGGGGGGGGGGGGGGGGGGGGGGGTTGAGTTGAGATGGACTTTTCCCACGATGAGCAGGATCAGTACTGACTTGCATAGAGCAAGTCTTTGTATAGAGTGGCACAGCGGGCAAAAAAAATTAGTTGGAATGCTACACCAAGCAACTGACAGTGGTTAGACTTTTTGCAATCAGCAATGCACAGCAATGATTTTTGCTACCCTAGATCAAAGTAAAATTTGTACTAACAGTTCCCTTGACACCAAGCCCCCATTTTACTTTTCAAGAGCAATCTGACTCCACCCCTTAGTGATGCACCTGCCTGCAGCAGCCACCAATTTTTGCCTTACCATATCACTGGTGCCCCTAATGAGTGGAAGGGAATAGGGGCGCTTCTGGTTCTGATCCTTTTGCAGAGTGTTGCCCAAGGTTTCAGTCAGCACACTGAGGGAACTCACTGTGGCCCTCCACATGGCAGGGTAGCAGTGGATGCGACAAATTTACAAAAAATCCTTTTGAAGCCAGAGATTGTCATGTAAGTAAATATGTTCCTATTGTAAAAGAAAGCTGTAACAGCAGCGCATGTGAACTTCTACCAATGTTTTCCTTACATGCCTCATCTCTTTGATTCCCCTCAAATCTCGAGGGTGGGTGAACTTGAATTGTTGATGCAGGTTGTAGCGAGATGGCTTTATGCTGTTCGCCTCATCAAGAGGAAATAAGGGCGGATTTAGAAAGACCTGTCCTGTTGACTTGAGGAGCCCATTTACCATTCATTTTAGGAGGCTGTGGTCTGTTGCCCTTTGAAGATAACAGGGTTAGGTCAAATTAGGAAGAAGCAATATTCCTGACCCGCATGGCATTAATTTAATAACAAAAATACTTTATTGCCGGGCTCGTGCTTCCATGATGACCAGGGATTCTAAAGCTCTGAATCAAAGCAATAGATAAAAGTAAAAGCACAGCTCTAATCACATGATATCTCGAAGTCAAACAGATCAAACGTTTGTGTGCCACAGCTCAGAGCTTAAAGAATAAACAGCACATTCTTTACATAAAATGTTAGATTCCACAGTCAGAGGTTAAAAAACTGAAGACCTGCTACTGACACCGAGGACCAGAACAAGCAGCACATTCACTCCATAAAATGTTAGATTACACAGACAGAGGTTAAGACACTGAAGACCAGCGACTGACACGGAGGACCAGCAAGCACAGTTAAAATGAATTCATCATGGAACTGAAAAGCAGCGTGGTTGCGAAAGTGAAAGCGACCGACTGCGCTGGGTTAATTAGTAACCGGATCCAGGAATGCAGCTAGCACACTGCGCTCCGCTGCTCGCTCCGCTCGCTCCCGAGACCCATAGGCCATGGGAGTGAACATTTACAGAAATTGCGGGATATACTTGGGTCTGGTGGCTTACTGGACTAATGCTTCCACTGCAGGATCCTATGTTCAACCTCATGATCACAGGTTCAAATCCTGGCAGGTCCACTCAGCCTTTCATCCATCTGAGGTCGATAAAATGAATACCATTGAGTTGGGTAACAATGAACATCTGTTATTCAGTGCCAAGATACCTATGGGTGAATGTGCGCTTTACAAATATACATGTTATGTTACCCCCGCCTTTGACTATTTGCCAGCTTTCATTTTTGAAAGCTACAAACAATGGTCAATAAAATGTGTGGGTGTGACCAAAATAACACGGAGAAGTCTCTAGGAAGTTGGCAGTGCTTACAAGAAGACTCCCCATAGAGCAGCACAAGGGCGCTGCGCTAGGCTCGACCTAATGATCCTCACATGCTGTGAGAAATGCTTTAACGCCTGCCAGGAATCACTGGCAGGTATAAAAGAGGCATTTCTTGTCATAAACATCTAGAAAAGTCATAAAAGGTAAACACAGATGGGATTTTCAAATATACCTGATCACTTCGATGATTGAACTGAACACACTGGCTAGAAGCCATCATGGTAAATTCTTTTCCTAATTTTAAGGCGTGGTTTTTTGCTGCGTTCGCATCAGGCTTTTGTGCAGACCTGCTTACAGCTGGATCCAGAATGTTAATATTACTTCGTAATGTTTCTTCACCAATCTGTGTTTTATTTCGACAAGTCACTTGTTGAGTTTCCATTTCTGTGTCCAAATACAACTTTTGAGGTTGGGCACTCTTCTCAACAAAACGATTCGTTTCCAAAGCGTGCTTGCTCGGAGGTTTAGATCTACTGTTTTCGTTTTTCAGATGACGGCTAACAGCTTCTACTTTTACCATACCTTTGGTGATTAATGTTTGCTGACATGCTTGCTGTGAAGACTCTTGGGGAGAATGTTCCATCATTGTATGATTTTCACCTGCACTGTTCTTTAATAGCATGGCGCCATGCCTATCTTTATGTATGAAACGCGGCCTAAAAACTTTCTTTGCTGACATATCTTTATGTTCATTCATTTGCCGCTTTGCTGCACTGGTCACATCCGATGTCAGCGATTGTGAAAGGACATGCTTGCAAACTGCCGATTTGGGTGATATGTTTTCTTTCTCAGAGGTGGATAACACTTTGAAAGCGTTTTGTGAAACGCTTAGTTTCTTCTTTTTATCGATAGTTTTGGTGCGTACTTGGGACATTTGTAGCATCCTGCTTTTGAAAATTGGTATGATTCTAGCTGTAGTATCATTTTGGGAACTGCTTCGGATCAAAGATGAAAAGTCTTCTGGTCCCACAGACCTGGAGTTTATCAAATGTGCACCTTTCAAAGCCGTAGAAGCCGCTCCTGCCACGTCGGATGCTGATTGGACTTCGGTGAAAATGCAAGTTGTTGGTTGACTGCTAAAGAGCGCCATCTTGTGATAATTTGCTGTGCAGGAGGCTGCAGGTATTTGAGAAGAAGTCGATTTGATTGCGGGAACTTCAGTCATGCATGCTCTGAGGTTTGTTTTACCACTAAGGTTAACAGGCCTCTCCTGGATTGTCTGTAAAAAACACAATAAGATACCCATGTAATAAAAGTATTAAAACAAGCGTACTATCAATATTTGCAGATTTATATATTTGCATAATATCTTCAAACATTCTATATATACTAGTGTTTAATTTCACTTGGATAACCTGTGTATCACAAGAAAAGCTCGAAAACACGTCAGTAGGGTTCTGGGATCACAACAAAAACGGGGATCAGTCTGAAATGAATTTGCCTTTAACAGATCGCTTTATGTACAAAGTAGTTTTCAAAGTCTTGGTACCACACAAAAACTGCTTTCAGGTTTTGTTTACTATTGTTTTAGTGAACAAAGCGAAAACCATTGAGGATTGAACAGAAAACTACAGAGAGATATATCAATACCTTCCTCTCAGAGTGGTAGTCAACACGAGGGTGGAGGGTGTGTTCATGCTTCTCTCCTTTTAAAATTGTCTTTTGCCTTTTTACCTCTGATTTGTAGGGGTTTGGGGGGTACGGGGCAGGATGATCGCAATATGCCAGTAATGAATATGTGTAGCAATTGTTGATGGTTCTGTGTTTAAACCCTAAAACATTCAATAAATAAAGCTTAAAAAAACTAAAACTCTTCGTACATTTTCCAGCTTCCAAAGATTTGATCAGAGTGAAAATGATCTTGCTACGTTTTGACAGGTATCTCCTATTGCAGAAAAACCTCTGGTCGACCAACGATAAACCACAACACTGCAAACTTTGTAGAAAACTGAGAAGTCTATAACACTGTCAGTGGAAAAAAAGCCTTTGCATGTCCTCACACCAGGAGTGTAATGGAGTTGAAGACTGGCACGAACCTTAGTGAGTGGAATGGTCACCCTGTCAGACAAAATCATTGCTAATGTCCCGATTACTTACCGGTAATCTTCATTACTTTTAGTCCTACACATCCTCGTTGAAGTTATTAAAACTTGAGATGGCTCCACATCAGAGACAGAAACAACACACAAGAATTCTAAGAAAACCTTGCCCACTGTTGTGTGGGGAGTAACGCAGAGACACAACACAAAGAAGATTGTTGGACACTTTTATTTGCTTGGCCACTCAGCGCGAGGAAGCCACATGCTACACCTCTTCTTTCCTCCCGACTTTCCAATTCCAGGCTTTTTTATTCATTTTCACTTCCCCTTCACACCTTCGACTAAGGCCTTGATGACACTCTGCACCTCCCCTCGTTCTAACACAGCCCATCATTATTATGAGTCAGATTTCTTCAATAAGTCTGCAAGGTCTGGTCACCAATCTTCCAGACCGAGTGGTCATCTGAGGGAGTGTCAGCTCAGTGCCCCTCTAGTCATGCAGGACAGGAGTTGGCACACCAGGACTTTCTGCCAAGGTTGAGGGTTCATCAGAGTCTGGACTGTCTTCAGTAGACAGGAAATGGGATCCATTTCTGTTTATGAATTTTCTAGATCGAGACACTGTGACCATGTTCCTCTTTACTGTTGTGACTTGTAACGACTAAGTGTTGGAAGGAGTGTCCGCTTTTTAGGTTAAGCCTAGACCGCGCTTGCGCTGTCACTTAGCTAACTGTGGTATACGCTTTGTAAGGTCCAACTCGGCCCATTTCTTTTAATTTGTATATGTCAGTGTCCTTTAACAATCCTTGCTTGCTTGTGGTCTGTCCTGCCTCTTTGTCCCTCCTTATTCTCGTCCGTTCCTCCCACGGATCATGGATTAAATATAGTATCATTACGCTATGTTTGTTTATCTGTTCTTAAGGGGGCTATTTTCTTCTTGGTTTCCTGCTCTGTTACGGATTGCCTGTGCTTGCATGCTAATGTAGCATTGTCCCTCCCATTTGAGTGTCTGGCGATTGCTCACTTCTGTAACCAGTCTACAGCTTCTTGACTAGAAATCCACTACGCGCTACGTACGGCAGTACAGGCATCTTGTTTAATGTTTAAAAACAGGGCCGCCCACTCCCCACTTGAAGCTCCCATCTCCCCAGCAGCATGAAATGCGCTGATTGGATGGCTGGGACGCAGGCCTGTTCTGGCCAATAAGCACCTTGTCACTGAGAACAACACACCACCAACTGTCTTCAGAAGCTACCATCGCAGTATGGGGAAGACGCGGGTGTAGCTAATTAAATCAAATTTCTCATATGGCCTGGTACTTGCCTAAAGTCCCCCTCCTCTTCACCCTCAAACCCTTGGGGTGATCACCCTCCCGGCTCCCATGGGGCTCACCCCCCCTTTTACCCCCAAGGGAAACAATTCAAGCACCACACTGTTTTTGATTAGTGGTAGTAAACCCCGGCCGTATTCTATTACATAAAATAGGCAAACATTAGCATTTATTATTATTTACATTATGCACGCTATACGCAGAAAGTCCAATACATTGATAGGTACAAGCTGTCAATTGGCTACCCTTAACATGCTTCTAATACATATACATTCCTATCATAAGCTAAGCAATGAAGATATATATTCTCTTTCTGCGTATCCCCATTAGAGCCTACGGAAAGGTCAATAACTTACGGCCCTAGGTCAAGATCAAGCTAGGTCCCAACCTCCAACTGGAGTGCCCTTGCGCAGGGGGTCCAGGTTACCAGATGGATACTTCCACCATGCCCCCACTACGCCCTTAAAGATTCAAGTCCATAAAAAGGGGGCCACTGCAGTTATGCGTCCTTGCGCTCTTGAGCGCATGCCCATGTGGGGATTGACCAAACAGCCTAAATGGAAGCATGACCTCCCTACCCCAGCACCCTACCAGCCTACCGGCTGTAACTGCCCCTGGAGTTCCATGAGAGACCCTCTGGCTCCCCTTCGGGCATCCCCATTTTGACCATGGTTATGCCCGCTAAGGACCAAAAACTATGCTCACTAATCATGACCTTACCACCACAGGCCAGTATAGTTGACCGACTATCTGGCCTCCCCCTTTCGACTTGTAGAAAAGTCATGCTGCGCTCCTTGCCCTATTGAACCGTGCCCCTAGGCTTTCAGAATGACTTCCTTAACCCGTCTAGGGCAGTGTATGTATCTGATCCTGCCATTGGCAAAAAGCCTTCCTAGGCATCCCCCGCAGCACATTACACCTCATCCTCGCTCACAATGTCAGACCCAGTGAGCCTTAAACTATGCAACTACTGTGCTGACTTGCTTTATGTGGAAATAGTCCTCCTCATCACTGGCAGAAGTCTTGCCCAAATGCACTCGGTATAACCTAACCCAACCACTGTTCTGGGTGATGTACAGCATGTGAAACCCAAGACGTTTCTAGGGAATGTGTGAGACCACTACACAATAAGGTCCATAAATACTCGGGGGTATATTGGTGCGGATGTCGAGGGCAGAACCAAGATTAAAATGGCTGAATTAGCAAAATGTGCTGCCCCGAAGCCTTGCAGATTACTTCGGAGCCACTGCCCTTACTTCCCCTTCTGGCTGGTACTTAATATTGCCTGGCACATGCCACCCTCCGTACACAGAAATAACTCTGTTATACCTGATGTGTGCCCAGTCCTAGGCAGCTCCATTGCCAAAACATCCCTCAAAAGGGGTGATATCATCTCCCATCCTATCCACGGTGGCCGATGCTCCAGTAACCAATATCTTCCAGAACCCACTAGGGGTACGTGTATTGAATACTAGTGATACTGCCTATTTCCTGTCAGGGCAGGCTACACTAAGGGACTTCTGTACCTGCTGTGCACCCGTCCCCTTAACCCTGGGCTGTACGAGGAGCTAAACATACCAACCCGGACCCAATAAATGGCCTCAATTGATAGAGACACGATGCACCAGACAGAAACGTAGCACCAGCCATGACACTGGTTGTTAGTATAACTACACACACCTCAACAGGGTTAGTGCCATACCGGAATAACCGGCTGATACTGGAAATAGAACATATTGGAAGACAACATCTGGAGTGCCCCACAGGCCCCAAGATCTGCCAGAAACATAGCCAAGGAATGTGAAGACACACGCCTACCCACTAGGTTCTGGGATAGGCTCTAAATGAACCTCTCTCTTTACTAACTACCTGCTTGCTTCCCGAATTCTTCAGTTGGAAAAAAAACCATACTACGGAGTACCCTAAGGCAGCGCAGTACCTGCTTAGATGGCACCCACATGTACAAGCGCCGTAAGATATTGCTTAATAGCGGAATACCAGTTAAAAACGGGGGTGCTGAGGTGTTGCAACTGTTTGTTGCCCCTGAATTAGGTCATGCTGTCAAGACAAGTGCACTTGTGCACTTGTAACCTAGCGGACAGCTAAATACCCCTACTGAAGGCAAACTCTGGTTGTCTATATCTATACCCAACCAAGACATCAAGACAGCGTATGGACCGTAGCATCTCATCCATGCATGCTGGCACCTCTGAGGCATACTCTTGATTGCTCATCACAGTTGATACCTTCTCTTGCTAACCCATACTGGATCTTCCGGCCCCACTTCCTGTCCTCATTGCGGTGTGGATCACCTCCCAGGTATCTTGCCGTCATTGCTGTGTGGATCAACTCGCAGGTATCCCAGTCATGGATCCGGCCATACATAAAGGAACACAAAAACACAGAGGATTAGTGCTCTTAGCCCTTTGTATGGCAGATAAAATTCACATGCCAGCCCCATTGACCATGTCATGAGACTGTACCCCCGTAAAATCCACTCCCACGGCAACTCAAGTCCTCTTCTCACAAAGCAGGCTGATAACAGTGAAAAAGCAGGTGATACTCATATCCGGTGGACTAGCCCCAAGAGCTAGCTAGAGTGTGAGAAGCCGATGTGCAGTTATAACGCCGGTAACTAGAGGCTGGGATGGGACAAGCCAAAGTATTTGTGACCAACCGCGACCCCAGCAGGCCTTCAGGAGATACATTGTCCCGACTCCACTCCTGGCGTAGCCTACAGGGACATTGTGAGTACCTAACCCGCCCCCGGTGTAAGGGGCAGGGTACGTTTTTATGATCCCCTCAGAGTGAAACCTTAGCAAACGATAGTGCACCCAAATGGATATAAGCCGACCTCTACTGTGGCCATGTTGATACTCGGCGCACCCCTTCTAGTACTGCGCAACTTGGCCACGTGAAGTCAACTATTAAAAAGGAAAGCCAGCCAACAGTTAAGGAAAAAAGGCGGCACTCATAACGCATCGCTCAGCACCTTGGGTGAAGTGAGGTGCGAGAACAAACGTTAGGGAACATGCCCTTGATCCTAAAAACGATTGTCGCACCCAAAAGTCTTGCACTAAAAAACCTGCGGCTGGCACAATTAAAATGCGAGCTGTAAAACCACAAGGACTGCGTACTCTGCAATATATCGTGCTGTGACTCGCCAGACACACTCTTCCGCTAATCGTAACAACCAAAGTAACTAAACACCAAGATGCCCTTTTATTTTTGTTTCAATGTCTGGTATCTAGTTTCACCTATGTCCACAGGCTTGCTTACAACAATAACGCAATTGCCATTACTCCATTTAAAAAACAGTAAGTATCTGATCACGAGGTTCGCTGTTTCCAATGCAAAGGAAAACAGACTGCATCACGCACCGTGTTGAATTCGATTACAAAGAAATACTTGCCGTGCATCAGAATTTCGAAAACAAATTTTAAAAAGTCTTCTTCATGATTTACATTTGATTGGCTATCATAATTTCTGGCAAGACTCAAAATTACATTATTTGATTTTTGGGGAATTTTCCCGTGATTTTAATTGTTTGATCAGCTGAGATTTAACTGGCAAGTGCCTTACTTCATTCAAACGCCTTGTTAGAGTTCCTTATTGTATTTTAACGTGCAAAATGGGCAATAAACATGAAGTGTAATTATCCTTAGAAAAAAACATATTAAAATTCATATGCTTTAAAAATATTACAATCATTAAAAGCCTCTATAAAAGTATATTCTTTATTGAGGACAATTTCGTCCATATTCAATTGCCTTTTGCAATTAGGATCGAGTGCATATTGCACCATATATCAATAACTCGGATTATCTGGACTTCAGACAAATTGGAATATATGCATAATAATACTCATACAGGTATTATATGTTAATATAACATTAAAACAGTATGTGGTCAATCTCTAAAGTGCTAGTGCAACGTGCAAAAGATATAATGTGCAAATATTATCAGTACAGTACATTAATTAGCAATTCAGTGCAACGTATGATAAAGTGCAAGTGCTTTTGACAGTAATTGACTCAAAATGTATTATTGTTTCTAATATTGTGAACCCAATTGCTTCTAAGAAAATCCGCAGGTGCTTAGTGATTTGGTGCACTCAATTCCAAACATTAAATTACAATAATACCTATTATTCCACCTATTGATATCTGAACTCTAACCGCTACAAGCTACCTCTTACCTTTAAATATTTCAATCTATTTTTCTTCATTGTCTTTAAACAGCAATTGTAATTCATTAAAAATCAGAATGTGAATTCTCTGAACATAATAACATTAGCCATATTTTCTTTTTCTATGGACTCAGGTGTACATGCAAATCCTCGTCTGTGTTAATTTCCATCGGGATCCTGGTGTTAAAAAGCATTATGTATAGAGATTACAATTGTCTCAATCTTTTCACCCTATTTCCGCCTCTTCCTAATTTAGGAATCTGATCTATTGCAAAATAAGTCAGATCCTGCATCCTGCCTTTATGTATCTCATTCATGTGGCGTGCCACCTGATATGTCTTATCATTGTTTTTTATAGCTCGCATGTGCTGCAGAATACGGACGTGAACCATGTGAATGGTGCTTCCTATGTACAGCTTTGGACAAGAGCATTTTAAAATACAAATCACATGGTCACTTCGGCAATTTAAGAAACACCTAATTTTCCATTGGTTCATCATAAGTGGGGATATGACTTGCTTGGTGTTTTGGGAAATAGAGCAGGCTTTGCACTTTTGGCATTTATAGAAGCCTGGATTCGCCTTTAGCCAGCTACCTGATTTGATTAATTCCGGGCTGCTGTCCACCCACTCCTGTCTCATGGATTTTGCCCTTTTGAAGGTTACCTGCAGCCTCTGTTTAACTACTGCACCGAGCATAGGTTCGCTCCTTCTCAGATGCCAGTTACTACCCACACAATCTCTCACTTTTGTGTGGTAGGCAATATATCCTGTGATCAGTCTTATTTCGTAATTTGCATGTTTTTTGTTTTCTACTTTTTCTTCTTTAGGCGTTAACAAGACTTCTCTTTTAATACCACTAACGTTTTGTAATGCTTGATTCAGGACCTGCTTTTCATAAACCTTTCCTCAAATTTTTGTGTTAAACTATTCTCAGTTTCCTCTAATGCCTGCCTCTCACTGAAGTTTCTTTTCGTCCTGAGATTTTCGGCATAAGGAATATTCCTTTGAAGGTTAATGGGGTGAAAGAAGTCTGGTGCAGGATGGAATTTCCTGTGGTTGCCTTCCTGAACGTGCGTGTGTGGAGTGTGTTATTCTTTATATAGATCTTTAGGTCTGAAAACGTTACTGACGTCCTGTCTATGGTGTATGTAAATTTAATGTTTAGTGAGTTGTTATTTAATTTCATAACAAAATCTTTTTCTGACTCCTCTGCGCACTCCCATACCAAAAACAGGCCATCTATAAACCTTTTCCACACTACCACATTTGCATTCGATTCCTGTGCATGTTCAACTTTGAGCACCTGCTCCTCCCACCAGCCCATATGCAAATTAGCATAGCTTGAGGCGTAGCAGGTGCCCATCACCATTCCACAAGCTTGTCTTTACTTCTCACTTCCAAATAAAAAACAATTGTTTTCTAGGCTCATTCTGCCCATCTCAATCAGCATTCTAGAGTGTTGGTACAATGAAATGTGACGTGTGTCCAAAAATTGAAGCATAACATTTAGTCCTGCTTCATGTTTGATGCTCGTATATAACAAGGTAATGTCTAACATTATTAACAAGTAGCTTTCTTTTCAAATGAGTGTTTCAATCTTCTTTTAAAAATCTCGAGTGTCTTGTATGTAAGCTGGGATTTTTTAACCAAATCCTGTAAGAAGGGATCCAACTAGGTTGAGTTTGTTTCAAATAACCTTTCTATGGCGGAAATAATGGTTCTGCCCGTGGTTTTACTTTAGCTTTATGAATTTTAGGGATTAGATCCAGGATCAGTGTCACCTGATTGTCTATCTTCAGAAATAAATATTCACCTTGAGATAGCAAGCCTAATCCCCTCCAGCGTGCCAGTTTTTTGTGCAATTTGCTTTTAATTTCTGTCAAATTGCTGTGTGGGACCTTGATGTAAGAACTTTTATCGCTGAGTTGTAATGTTGCCTCTTTGTTGTACATCATCAGTGGCCAGAGGACCACATTTCCTCCTTTATCCGATTCTCAGACCACTATATTCTTATTCTTTTTTATCTTGTCCATAACTTTTATGTACTTTCTATCTAGAAAGGTGGTTACCTTTTCGAAGTTCGATTCGATTCGATTCAAAATCTTTATTCGGATTACAAAAGATCCATAAAAGCACAGTTAAAATACAGTTCAACATTTTAAAAAATTACAATAGATGTAATAGATGTTATAAAGTGCTTATCAATGCAATTACACAGTAACATATTTCTCATTATATATAAAGTGCAAAAGAGGTCAACAGTCATGGAAAGTGCAAATAAATCAGGGGCATTCCATAGTTTTACGTACATTAAAAATAACTTTTAAAAAAGTGCTTGTGCGGAATATAAGTTCATCATCCTCTAATTTCAGGAGCATTAAATAGGACTGATTCAAGGAGAGCGGTCTATGTTTTTTAAAATATGGGGCTAAAAACCATTTAATATATTTCATATAAAACTTACAAATAAAAAAGAAGTGTAAGTCATTTTGTTTACTGACTCCGTCACAAGGACACAGAATATTTCCAGATGTGCTGTGTCCCAAAGGAAAACAGAGTGAAAACTTAATAGTTCCGGCTCTCATTCTGAAAAGTAAGGATCTTTCCCAATTACACATTGGCAGTGTCAAATACAATGGAAGCTGTTGGATAAATAAGCCATTGTTACTATAGGACACAACAGTTTGTTTCCGCATCTCATCTGAAAGTCTCTTTTCATTATAGGTGGCATATAGTTCAAATTGGACTTCCTTTTTATCATTACTCTTGATGTGAGATGGATTATCAAAAAGATCGCCTCTGCCTATGCTAGACAAACTTTCCTGTATAGCACGAAGCCATGGGATCCTGTTCCATTTGTCACAGGCTAGGCACTCCCTCAGGATATCCTATGTTAAACTAGCATAGTCATTTGTCCAAATAGCCAACCAAAATAGTGCAGGCCTTGCAGCAATGAAATCACTGATATATGGTATATTCAGCTCTGAGTGGCAGATGTACCCCGATGATGAAATGGGGGCCCCCAGCAGTTTCCTACAGAGCCGATTCTCTTCTCTTTGTAATGTAGGGGTTTTTACTAACCCCCAGATTTCGGCGCCGTAGGTTGCCACAGGAGTGCATTGTAGCCTGTATATCTTTAGGATTGCTTTAGTTGCTCCAATTTTCCTCGGTCTAGGAAGGGATAGAATTGAGTTTATGGCCTTTCAGAACTTGCCTGTGGCGTGGGCAATATGCCCTCTCCACAGGCCGTTCGCAGCAAAGACCATACCTAAATATGGAAAAGTTTTAGTTGAGGGCAACTTATCAGCTCCTACCGTTATGGAATTTAGTTGCCTAGAACCCGGCCCACAGGACATAATAAATGATTTATTAAAATTTACCTTAAGATCCAAGTTCCCCATATAGGAAAAAAAATCCCTGACTAGTGCGCGTAGGGCATTACGTGTTAATCCCATGAGCACAGCGTCATCAGCATACAAGAGACAGGGTAGTAAGCCTCCTTTAATTTTGGGAACATCTGTGGTGGCCCTCTTCAGGGAGTTACTCAGGCCATTTATATAGATAATAAATAATACCCAAGATCTTCAGTGTGTTGTCCAGGAGCGAAATGGGCCTATAATTTGCAGGGTCAGATCTTTCGCCCTTTTTATAAATGGGCACAATTATGCTCGTGGACCAGGTTGCAGGTATTGGGACAAACGGGAGACTATTAAAAATGTTTACAAAAATCGGTCCCCAGAGTTCCGGCTTGTACTTAAGGAATTAGTTACTTACCTGTACACTATAGTTCTCCAGTATTATCTTTCATAGATTCACATGCTTGTATCTTCCCCGTCGTCATGGTGGGAGTCTCACGGTAACAGAATGACCAAGCAGTATCATAGAGAAGAAAAACTGCATAGAAAATCCCCATAGGGGCTGTATTATTTGGTAACCAGACCATTTCTTTGTTTGGTCCAAAAGCCAGCCAATCAGCATTGCTGCCCTGCCCTCACACTCCCCAGCAGAAGCTTCCTGCCTCAGATTTCCGTCCCCGAGTGAGAGACATGGATAAATACCGAGAAACAGGTTCTGCCTGAGAAACGGGGAGGCGGGCGGGCGCATGTGAATCTATGAAAGATAATACTGGAGAACTATAGTGTACAGGTAAGTAACTAATTCCTTCTCCAGTATTACATCTTTCATAGATTCACATGCTTGTATCAGAGTAGTAAGCAGTGCTCACAACATTTGTAGCGTTTCCAGGACAGAACTCATAAGGAAGCTCTGCCGCAAAGCAATGATATAACAATACATATCAATATATAAGTAATACGATAAATGCATGTTTAAATATATATCAAAGTACTGTATAAAAAAAATTAATCATGCCATTAGATCATACCTTACTGAAATAGACGTTTCAGAACAGCTTGTCACACTGCCGTGTCCTCCTTCCACGCAGTGTCTAGACAGTAGTGTCTTGTAAATGAATGCACGCTCTTCCACGTTGCTGCTCTGCAGATGTCAGGCAGCGCCACTCCTGCGAACAAGGCCATTGAAGTTGCCATCTTCCTCGTGGAATGTGCATGCACCTTAGAACATAGCGGCTTCCCCGCTTTTTAATGGCATTTCTGGATAGCTGAGGATATCCACCTGGCAATACTCAGTCTTGACAAAGGAAGGCCTTTCCTTTGTCCTTCGAATGCAATGAATAATTGCTTGGACTTGCGGAACGTTTTTGTCCGTTCAATGTAGAATTTTAGGCATCTGGAGATGTCTAGAGAGTGTAAGGCCCTTTCTGCTTCCGATGAGGGATTGCTGAAAAAAGTAGGCAAAATAATAGGCTAATTGAGGTGAAAAGACGTCGTCACTTTGGGAATAAAAGTAGGATTTGTTCTTAATATAACCCTGTCCTGACGGAATTGTAAGAAGGGTTCCTCCACTGAAAAGGCCTGGATTTCGCTAACCCTCCTTGCTGATGTCAGTGCGAGCAGAAGGGCTGTTTTCCATGACAGGAACTGTAAGTCTGTTTTGTGTATGGGCTCAAAAGGCGGCCTCATAAGCTGCGATAGGACTGTATTGAGGTGCCACGGTACTGGTGGGCGCCGGATGGGTGGGAAAACTCTAAAAAGTCCTTTGATAAATTCTTTTATGATCCTGCAAGACCAGAGAGATGGTTCATTTGGCTTCCGCCTGAAGGGTGATATCGCTGCCAGGTGAACCTTGACCGAGGCATGTGAGAGACCTGCCTTAGAAAGTGACAGTAGGTAAGGTAAGACACCTTCTGGTTGTACCTCAAACGGATGCAAGTTTTGACTGCTGCACCAGTGGCAAAAACGGGTCCATTTCGCTGCATATGTTTTGTTTGTTGATGTAGCTCTGGCTTGCGAAAGAATATGCTTGCATTCCTGCGGAATGTCTATATCTTGAAATTCCCGCTCGTGAGGTTCCATGCTGACAATTTTAGCGATTGCAGATCCGGGTGCAGAATCTGCCCTTCTTTCATGGAGATGAGGTTCTGAAATGTCGGAAGCTGGATCTTGTTGCCCTTCGACATTTGAAGTAGGTCTGAAAACCACGCTTGTCTTGGCCAGGCTGGTGCTATCAGTATGACATGGCAGGGTTCGAATCTCATCTTGCGCAGGATTCGCGGTATCACCGGAAACGGAGGGAAGGCGTAGGCAAATCTTCCTGTCCAGTCCATGAGAAATGCATTTCCCTTGGAACCTTGTTGATGGTACCTGGACGCAAATTGGACACACTTTGAGTTGTTCTTTGTTGCGAACAAGTCTAATGTGGGGGTGCCCCACCTTTGAAACAAGTTGCGAACCTGAGTGTCGTGCAGTTCCCACTCGTGCGTCACCTTGGAAGTGCGGCTCAGGGCGTCCGCCCGTGTGTTGAGGACTCCCTGTATATGCTGGACCTGAATTGAGATGCCGTTGGATATCAGCCATTTCCAGATTCTTTGCGCCAATGTCGACAGCTGTTTGGATCTCGTTCCACCCTGTTTTATCAAGTAAAACATGGTCGTGGTGCTGTCCGTCTGGATAAGTACTGACGATTGGCGTATTCTGGGAAGGAATTCTTGAAGCCCCAGAAACACCGCTTTTAGCTCCAACATATTTATGTGAAGCTGAGCTTCCCAATCTGACCAAAGGCCCTGAATTTCTAGCTCCTGAAGATGCGCACCCCATCCTTTCAGCAAAGCGTCCGTTGTCATCACGAATTGGTGATCTTGAGGAATAAAGCTCAAGCCTTGGTCCAAGTTCCTTTGAACCTTCCACCATGACATGGCCACCTTCATACGGTTCGTGATGATAATGCGATCCTCGAAGGTTCCTTTGGATTGGACCCACTGCTCGTCTAGTTGTTCCTGCAAAGGTCTCATTCGAAGACGACAGTTTGGCACCAGTGGGATGCAGGATGATATCATCCCCAACATGGACTTGTACAGTCTCACGGAAGTGGACTTTTTTGTTTGCAGTGATGCCGTTAGCCCCATGATCTTTCTCCTTCGATCTTCGGAAGGATAGGCTTTCCCTGCTCTGGTGCATATCCATGCCCCCAAGAACTGGATGCCTTGGGCCGGAGTCAGCGAGGATTTCTCCAAGTTGGTCCTCAGACCCAAGCGTTGGAACAGCCGAATGCAGCCTTGAAGAGACCTTGCTGCGTCCTTGAAAGATGGACCTGTCACCAACCAGTCGTCCAGATATGGGTAAATGTAATGCCCTTGCAGTCTTAAATGGGCAGCCACCGGGGCCATGCATTTGGTAAACACCCTCGGTGCCGATTTGAGTCCGAATGGCAGGACCTTGAACTGAAAGTGGCGACTCTCCACAACAAATCTCAAATACTTCCTGTGCTTCCGGTGAATGGGAATATGGAAGTAAGCGTCCATGAGATCCAAGGACGCCATGTAGTCTTTTTCCTTTATCATTAACAGAATCTCCTGCAACGATAGCATTCTGAAGGGTATCTTCTTTATGTATCGATTGAGATCCCTCAAATCCAATACCTGCCTCCATTTCAGGGTTTGTTTCTTTTTGATGAGGAAGAAATGCGAATAGAAACCTCTCCCTCTGAGATGTTGCGGCACTTCCTCTATGGCTCCCTTTTGCAGAAGCGAGTGTACTTCTTTCTGCATTTCCTGGCGATGTTGGTTGAGCCTGAATACTGGGGGATGATCCGGTGGTATTTCCGCAAATTCCAGAGTGTGGCCCCTGCTTATGACATCTAGAACCCATTTGTCCGATGTTATGGACATCCAGTTGGTGTAAAATAGAGACAGATAGTGGTCGTTTTCCGGGATCTGTTGTGTGGGGAGCGCCGGCCTGAAATCATTGACGTCTATTAGACTGCTGATTTTTCCCCCTGGCGTTTGGTTTACCTCTGGACTGCTGTTGGTAAGAGGAGTTGGAGGACCTGAACTGGTTGCTGGTATTATACTGTCGATATCCCTGTTGATTATACGGTTGATATCGATTGGACTGAAAAGAGGGTCTTTGATTAAATTGACCTCTTGCACCCCTCTTTCGAAAGGACTGAAACCTTCCCTGCTGAAGAGATCCCAGCGCTCTAGCTGTATCCGTGTCCGACTTTATGCCTTGCAACGCCTCATCGATATGCTTCCCGAATAACTTTTCACCGTCAAAAGGCATATCGACAATTTTCGCCTGCACCTCTGGACGAAAAGAAGTCGCCTTGAGCCAGCCCTGCCTGCGAAGCGAAACCGCTCCAGCCATCTGCCTGAAGGCCATAGACGAGACATCCATGGCGATGTCGATAGATTCGGCAGCAGATTTAGCTCCTTCTTTGAGGAGGGCTGGCGCTTCCTCCTTTCTATCTTCCGGAAGTGAAGAAAGTATGGGTGAAAGATCGGACCATATTTGTCTGTTGTAACGGCCAAGCAGTGCCATAGCATTTGCCGCTTTAATGGTAGAGGCTGCCATGACCGCAAACCTCTTACCTGCTCCATCCATTCTCCTTCCTTCCTTGTCTGGTGGCACTAGGGAAGTAGCCACCGGGTTCTTTGAATTTCTTTGCGCCGCCTGCGTCACGACTGATTCCGGCCTGGGGTGCCCAATGAGGCAGGCTGCTGTGGACTCTGGTGCTCTGTACTTTTTTTCAATTCGGGGAACTGAAACCGCTATAGACGCCGGTGTTTTCAGAATCTTTAGGCCCTCCTCCCAGATGTGAGGGATAATCGGAATTGAGCGAAGCGATCTTTTGTTATCATCTTTGAAATCGTACAGGAAACAATCTGTCTCTTGCACTTCCACATCCAGATTGAATCTCTTGGCCGCTCTTTCCATGATATCATGGAAACCTCCGATGTCTTGAGGAGGAGAGGTAGACGGTAGTGGGACAGGTGATGAAGCCGATGGTAAAATGTATTCGTCCCATTCCCGCCCCAAAGCATCATGAACAAGCTCTCCTTCTTCAGGCTGTTCATCTTCGTCGGATTCCGTTAGGTCATCCCTTATAGTAACCACCTGCGGTGATCTCACCCCTTGCTCTTGTGAAGCAGGTGCTTTAGGCGTCTGCGAGGAAGGCGTCTGCGAAGCTGGTTGCGAGGAATTCGCCTCTGGGAAACGACGGTAGTAGTCGTTTAACATCAACCTAAGGTCAGACACAAGAGTGAGAGGTATGGAAACCGTCTCTTGACGTTCCTCCTCCCGTGAGTCCTCATGCTGCTCCTCCTCCTCCTCATCATAATCCCCAGATTCCTGAAATGACTCATATCTGGAAGATTGGGGTCTGTCTCTGAAGGAATATACTTCCTCCTCGTCCGTGTCTTGGCTCTTTATCTGAAGCTGAGAAGGACTGTAGGCGTCACCTGAGGACTCCTCTCCATCTGAGTCCTGCTCCAGCAATGAGGATGGTGGCAAAGGAGAAATCTTTGTCCATGAGGTGAACTCTGCAGATTTACTGATAGTAGCCGAACCCCTGGTCGACTGAAAAGACCGGATCGAGATCATGGTCTTCGACTGCGGTGATTTGAATGCCTTTGCAGATGATAGCACGATTTTCGTCGACGGCGCCGTCGACGGAATCATCGTCGACGACACCATCGTCGACGGAACCATCGTCGACAGAACCATCGTCGACAGAACCTTCGTCGACGGTACCTTCGTCGACGGAGCCTTCGTCGACGCGACCATCGTCGACGGGGCCCCCGTCGACATTCTCGACTTCGAACCTGTCGTCGACGGAGTCGTCGTCGTCGTCGTCGACGGTCTTTTCGTCGACAGTGAAATTTTACTCGTCGATGTTGTTGTCGTCGACGTCGTAGCCGTCGACGTAGCTTTAGATCCTATCGTCGATGAAGCTGTCGTCGTCGACGAAGTCGTCGTCGACGGTGAAGTCGTCGACGGAGCTGAAGTCTTCACCACAGGTTTTGGAGCAGAAGCTAGGGAGCTGGTCGAAGGTGCAGACCCAGACCCTTTAAGACTTGACTGCTTTTCCAGAGGAGTAATAGGAAGAGATGAGGTTGATTTCTCCTTAGATTTACTCCTTTTAGACTCTACTCTCTCCACAGAAACAGAGGCCTTTCTTTTCTTGGGAGTCGAATGAGAAGATTCCTTCTCAGAGTCTGAGCCTGATGTGGCCTTCTTCTTCTGAAGCCATAACAGTAATCTAGCCTCTCTGTCTCTTTTAGTTTTGTCAGAAAATTTTCTACAGAGTTTACAGTCTTTCACCAAGTGTTTAGGATAGAGACAGTAAAGGCAGTCCTCATGTGGGTCCTCAGAGAAAAGTCTGGCCTCCCACAGGACCTGCAAGGCCTGAACAGCCTCTTTTTAGAGCTTTCAGCCATCATGAGAAAAATAAGTACACACAATACCTTAATCCAGCAGATAGAAAATAAGATTCCAAAGGGTCAAAAGTTCACACAGGAACAGAATACTGAGCAGAGCTCAGGGAGACTCCTTTCTCACACGAAGGCGGTTGGAAATCTGAGGCAGGAAGCTTCTGCTGGGGAGTGTGAGGGCAGGGCAGCAATGCTGATTGGCTGGCTTTTGGACCAAACAAAGAAATGGTCTGGTTACCAAATAATACAGCCCCTATGGGGATTTTCTATGCAGTTTTTCTTCTCTATGATACTGCTTGGTCATTCTGTTACCGTGAGACTCCCACCATGACGACGGGGAAGATACAAGCATGTGAATCTATGAAAGATGTAATACTGGAGAATTATATCTATTGGGAAGCCGTCAGGCCCGGGTGCCTTATTAACAAGGCTCTGGTTAATGGCCACGGTAACTTCCCCCAAGGTAATTTCTAAATATTCCAGTGTTCCTGGGCCATAATCTCCTATGGCAGCTCCCGGACTAGCATATATTTTGGAAAAATGTAATTCCCATTGCTCACTTGCTATAGTGCAGCTAGTTGGAGTTAGCTGCTTACCCATGTCCCGCATCTTTTTAACAGCCGGCCAGAAAGTCGTGCTGCTCCCTATTGCAGCAGCAGTTGTTAATGCCTCCCATTGCTCAGCTAATAAAGCTGCCTTCCTTGACCCTATAGCTGTTTTATAATTTTGTCTAGCAGCCCGTACATCCCTTATACTTCTAGGTTTACAGTTTAAAGCCCTACGAAGGGCTTTGTTGGCTGCTGAACAGTAACAATCAAACCACCTTGGCTCAGAGGCAGTCAATTTAGTGGGGACACTTAGGAGAGATTTTACAATATGGCAGAGTGTGGCAAAGTCTTTTACTATCCTCTGATGATTCCCATCATCAAAAGAACAGGAGTCGACTAGCGAGCCATGATTACTCAAAATTGTGTTTATTACTTGACTACTATCTACCCCCCGCCATTTTAATCTTAAATTATTAGTCGAGGCCGTGATATCCCTAGCTCCCAAAGTGCGAGCAAAGGCATTAGAAGAACCTAGACCAATGTTTACCTCCAAGGCATTATGGTCCCCGAAGGCGGTCTCAAGAACCCCAGCCTTCGTGACTCTATCTATTAGGTCAGAAGACATAAAGATATAATCCACCGTGCTAGAGAATTCTCGACCTCTAAATGTTGGGATGTAAGTAGATGGCTCGTTTTTATTGACATCCATTATATATGTTAGGATGTGTTCATTAATAAAGCATTCTAATTCTTCGCCGCGTTTAAAAGCCCTGTCTATTTGTGTGTTGTCCATTTTAGATTTTAAGAACTTCGCATTAAAATCTCCTGCAAGAATTGTCCTAGTGCTCACCTGGTTATGAGAATTTTCCGCTATTTTAGATAATTCTCCGAAAAGTTCTATATAGTTCTTATTCGGGTTTGAATTAAAATCATTATTATAAAAGTTAATTAAGTTATATGGAAGTCTACGGGTATACTCAATTATCTGGATGTTTGCACTTTTAGAAGGAATCAGTTTTATAGACCCCCTATGCTTATCTTAAACCCGATTAGTAAACCTCCAATCGGGCGACCAAAAACAGGTTTTTGGGCCTTAATACAATAGCAATGAAAACCCTCTATATGCACCGCAGTTGTCGCCCAAGTTTCCTGCAATAGTATTATATCCTTATCCGAAATAACCTTTAGCCATTCCAAGTCAGAGACCCTTTGCTGAAGTCCTGCAACATTCCAGCTTATAATTCTAAGTTCCTTATTTGGCACCTGTGAGTGTTGTCTGCCCATATTTAAGTTAGTGTCCTGAGTGCTGATGTGACAACCCGGGTCTTGAATCCTCTGTGCCATCGACTCATAGGGGGTGGCATGTTCTTCCTTTTCTGGGGGCAACCTGTGACCCGGTACGCTAACTAAGCCCTGAACTAGTGTAAGGTGTGCCTCATCTATTTGTGTACTTTCCGGCTCAACCTCGCTACTCTCTTTTCCCACAGCGCTGACATCTATTGTAGTATTTTGTGGTTCAATTAGTGATGGGAGTCAGTCAACCATATCCAGGCTATTGAATCTATTGAATGTAGGGAACCCCCAAATAGCGTCCCTCGCTGGAAGACATCTCTGATAGTTTCTATAGTTAATATACCTGTGGTCGTTTCTCGCCCATTCTCCCCAGTTGTTTCCTGAGTCCCTCTGCCCCACCTGGCACCATCCTTTATCCAATCCATGATCATAACGTTCTTGTCTAACATTTCCCCTTGGTGGGTAGAAGTATGAAAGATGCCTTGTCTCGATGCCCTCGTTATATCCCTCACTAACCCAGGAGCAGATATAGTCCACTGAGCGGGGGTCATCGAAATTAATGATCACACAATCACCTTGTGCTTTCTTTTTCTCATGGCCTACCCATGGTACTCTCCGTACTGTCAGGATTTTACTTGCACAGTATGGAGGTAAGGGCCTGTTGTTGCTCAGTCAGTGAGTAACTTTGTTTAGTAGAGACCATGATGGCTCGTCTATGTTATCCGGGGTCTCTGGGACACCCGTCATTACTACCACATAAGGACTTGAGCCTGGGGGGGAGGTTGGCGGCAAATCGTCCTTTCTTCCCTTTATACCCCTCCTTTTCCTTATTCACCTCATTAGCTTTATCTTTCCCTTTAGTAGAACTTTCCCCCGGGGTTTTTCAGTTGTTACCTTGCAATTTTGCAGTTGGGATGGGTACTGTTGGTTTTATTACCAAATCCTTAGCCGTTGGAACTGCCTTAGGTTTGGTAGTGGTAGTGGGAGCTGGCATGGTTTTTAATGCTGACTGAACAGTTTTTTGGGGAGGGGGGCAATCTTTTGCTTTTACAGGGGGGACTCTAACTATAGTACTTAATTCAGTTAGTTGCTTTTCTATCGACCCCAATCGTGCATCTATAGTGGCTAGATGGGCACTCACAAGTTCCCCAACCTTCATTATTAGTTGGCTGTTAGAGGTACAATCTTTACATAACAAACCCAGACTAGACATTTCCCCCAAGCATGCATAATCTGTGGTCCCTTTCTTATTCCCTTTCTTAGAGCTATTTACTGAGCCCTTCCCCTGCTTTTTCTGTACCTGGGGATTTTCCCTAGGGATAGTTGTATTTTTATTTGAACTTTGGGGCAGTCGTTTCTGTATAGTCCCCTCCCTTAAACCTCTCAAATTTCTTGAAATGGAGGTTGAGTCATCCAGTGTACTACTGATGACAGTAGGTGTATCAGGGATGGGGTTTGCAACCACCCGCTCCAGGTTTATAGTCGGGGTATGATTGACAATAGAACTGCTTACAATGTCAATATTAGAAGTAACTTGAGATGCCTCTACCATGATAGAGTTCGTGACAATTACAGGACTTGCTGTTGGAATTGACTCAGTCACCATACCCAGTTGTGTGTTAAAATCATCTGTTAAGTCTAAATTTGGTGATTTTTCCAGGCTCAACTGTGATTCCGACAATGACTGGGTTGCAGATAAGTCTACAGTATTTGGCATACTATATATTTCCACTATTACACCAGGCGTGACATGTGTTTCAGAGTCTCGATAGGGTGTTTTGGCTGAGGCTAGCAGACCCAATGACGACCTTTTCGCCTCTGCCAGTTCTAGGGAAACGCGTCGTTCCAATAAGGATATTCCATGGTCTATAGCCTCATTTGCTTTTGTAATAAAATTGTCAATAGGGCCAGTAACCTTGCCTCCTCCAGCTGTAGTTTTACTCCGGCTACCCCTTGTAGACATGGTAGCAGATATTTACCAAACAGGGGGTAATATGTTACAATGTATTGAGAAGTAAATACTTATCTTCAGGTGGAGAACACGTAATTAAGAGTTACGAAATCCAGATGAAAGGGGGGTGGCCCGTCCCGTCTCCGATCGTCCCCGGATGGCCACAGACGGTCCCGCCCTTGTCCCGGGCTTCTCCCGGCGCGCTCCCGCGCGCTTCCGCGTAGCGGGTACGTGACGTCCTAATATAGCGTGGGACGTGATAGGCGGATGGGCGTGGCCGGCAGGGAGAGCAGCCCAGCTGTCGGTGATCGGGCGCGCAGGGACTCCTGGTCCACGGAGTCCCTGCCTGATGCTCGCAGCCCTGCCGGTTTACAAATTGCAGCCCCTTGCGCAGCAGCGGCTCCCTCTGTTAATGCCGCGCTGCGGGACCCGCGAAGCGGGTCCGGCGAGTTGCTGGCGTGGTCGTGGGCTGGGCTCCAAACAAGTCTCCAACAAGAGCCTCCCTCCGCTGGTCTCCGCACAAGAGTAAGTGAATGAACCCACCAGATAGCAAATAGAACGCCCCTTTAACTCCGTGGGCGGGTGGGAGTGGCCGGCAGGGAGAGAAGCCCAGCTGTCGGTGATCAGGCGCGCAGGGACTCCTGGTCCACGGAGTCCCTGCCTGATGCTCGCAGCCCTGCCGGTTTACAAATTGCAGCCCCTTGCGCAGCAGCGGCTCCCTCTGTTAATGCCGCGCTGCGGGACCCGCGAAGCGGGTCCGGCGAAATGCTGGCGTGGGCGTGGGCTAGGCTCCAAACAAGTCTCCAACAAGAGCCTCCCTCCGCTGGTCTCCGCACAAGAGTAAGTGAATGAACCCACCGAAGTTCTTATTTGATGTTAAAGCTAGATCCTTCAAATCTTTTATCACGGCTTCTGAAAAGGAATCAATCAGATCCCATGGCACATTGGGAATAAAAGTTGATGTTGGTTTAAAGGGCGTTTTCACTCCTTTATACGTGTCTGTTCCCAAAACTTCCATTGTATCTCTCAACATTCCTTCAGGTTGCAGGCAGTCACATTCCAATTCTAGCTCCTGAATCTCCTGTATCATGTACAAATCTCCAACCTCTAGATTTAGGTTTTCCCCTGTTGTCTCTTCTACATTTCCAGGTAGATTTGTTTTGTTGAGAAAATAACTGTTTCAATTTTGCTATGCGTGTCTGACAGTAATCAAAATTAGTTTTTCTACAGAATGACAATCCCAGTGATAGTATGTTGTTTTCTTCCTCAGATAACACCAAATTAGTCAGATTTATCACCGTGGCTGGATTCCATTTTATTTGCAGTCGTATTGTTCCTTTTTTTTTGTTCCAGACCTGATCTCTATTCCCTCCTCTCCTGTTTTGTGCTTTTTTGGTGGTTTCTTCCTCTCTGTTGTTGTGGCCTCTTTCTGTTGATCTTTGTTTGATCATACCTAAAAAAAGAAATTCATCAACCGCTGTTGGTATTTCTACAGTATTCAGGGCAGCACCTGCGCCATCATCTTCAGAGCCAGTCTCCATGTCAGAACTTGCCACCGAACTTCTTTCAGAAGCACTGCCATTTCCTATACTGTGTGGTCCTTGCTTTCTCCAAGTAACAGCTTTCCCAGACAGTCTCTGTCTCCTGATATTATCGAAGCGGCGGACAAAGGTATATCTGTCCTCTCTGATAATCCAGTTTATCTCGTAAACATTAAGTGGCTTTTCTATCCCTGATAGTTTGTTCTTTTTTTTTTAATTTGATTAGCAATTCCGACTCACATTTATCCAAAGCATCTGCTTTCATCATCTGGGATAATTCGGACTCAATTTTTTTGATTTCATCCAACAACTTGTCTTTGTCCTTTTGCTCATACTTATTAAGTATATTTATAATGTTACAGGATGATTCCGCATTGTTTGCGGACCACTCTTTAAACATCTCGGGGTCAGGATTTTCGAATGTCGGTGCCACCAAGATTCTCAGCCCTCGTGGGACTCTCCCAACTCCCAAATATCTTTGGGGCCCATCGGGAGACGGGGAGGGGAAGAAACCGACCGGACACAGATGTAGGTGTGATAAAGGCCGCTTTATTGGGAAACAGGTGCATCCTGAAAACATACCCCAACCTTGGCCTTTGCCGTGCAAAACTAGGCCTAACTAATTATACATGTACCTGACCAGAAACCCCCACCCCCTCCCCTAAACAGTTCCCCGCCAACAACATAACATCATTATCAATAAACCAAACTTTTATCACTGTTTGAACATCAGCCCTCTGTACACTCCCTCTCCTCAGCCAGTAAAACTCCTTCCTCCTATCCTACCCCCCCCCCCGGTTTGACTAGGAAAAGCGCCACTCAAAAGCCCCCCTAAGGCTTTCGACCCCCCCCCCCCTAAGGGCCCTGCACCTTAGGATACCTGCGCACCCCTATTGCCCGGTCTAACGCCTCCTTCAATTGCACGATATATAGCTCCATCCCATATCTCGACAAATGAACACCATCCTCAAGAAAAAAGTAGACCGCCCCATATTTCAATTCCGGGTGTTCCATCCTTCCCACCCCTTCCTTGTCACAAAAGGCCCGCATCTCTCTGTTTATCTTCCTCCTAGTCCTATCTATAGCCCCCGGTCTCTCAGCTCCCCTCCAACACCTCCTGGGTATGAACTCGGACCATATGACATAGCACCCTGCCCACTTTCTCTTGATCTCCAGCAAGTCCCTCCTCATTTGTTTTACTAGCGCCAGTCCCTTGCACTGCACCAAGTCGTTCTCCCCCAGGTGAATAACCACTACATCTGGGCAGATCCCCCCTCGCACAACATTGTTCAACAATGGCACCAACTCGTGCCAACGCATGCCCCCTGTGCCCCTCCAATGACACCTGAACAAATTCTCATCCAGCTCCAGATTGAGATTCCTGCATTTTTCCCACTCAGCCCTCTCCGCTCTTTTGACAAACGAATGGCCCACCACAAAAATGGACACTGCTGCCGCCGTAGGCCCCGCCACCGCACCTGTAAAGAGACGTATGTAAGCAGCGAGCCCAGCATCCATTCTTAATCCAACGCTACCCCTCGCAACCTAACATACGACTTATAGCAATCTGATTTCCAGCGCCCCAGCCGTTTGATCTCCTCCTTCCCCCAGCCTTTCCTCGCTGCCTCCGTCGCTGCCAGATGCGAAATGAATGCGTTCCAAACTCCCCCGGGTCCTCACCCATAGACCGCAGGGCGTGCCGCAGGACCCACAACAACTGCGCCGCGTCACACGACCCCCTTCGCTCCTGCCAAAGACCTCCGCCACATCCTGTCCCCCTTCTTCCGCCAGCCGTCTCCCCCACTCCGCCGGGCACACCGACTCGGTCCCCCCGGGACCCAACAAGACCCACGTACCCTTCCCCCGCTGATCAGTCTTGGACCGCCGAAGCCGCACCGCTACCTCCCGGCCTTCGATCTCCACATCCCCCCACTTCAAACCTGCATCGCCCCTCAAACCTACCAACTCCGACACCCGAAAGGCTCCAAAGTACAGCCACGACATCAACGTGGAAAACCGCACCGTCTCCGCCCGATCCCTGCACACCCGCGGTAACTGGACCAGCAAGCCTGCCAACATGTCCTCCGTAATCGGCCGCCTCTTCCGCGCTCGAGCTCCTCTCTCCCTCTCCCAACCCTCCAGAAGTCTCCCCCCCAATTCTCCCGCCGAGGGTGCATACCCCCACCACAGCTTGCCCATGAAGGCCACACCTGCCAGTTTACCCGCGATAGTCACTCTTGCCAAACCTTTGTCCATCAATCCCAGCATGAAGCGCACCACCTGCTCCTCCCAACACCACTTGCCCCGCTGCCTTACCGCTCCAAAGCGCAGAAATTCCGTCCAGGCCTGCTCGTAACTCTTCCATGTTGACGCTGCCAGGGATGACCTCACCAACTGAACGATCCGCGCTCTCCCACCAACCACATCTCCTTCGGCACCTCCGTCTTGACCGCCGCTGCCTCCGTGGCTAGCCCATGGAACCTCCGCCACTGGGAACGAGACAAAGCATCAGCAATGTCATTGTCCACTCCCGGCACATGCCTAGCCTGAAACAAGATATCGTGTTCCAAGCACCTCAAGACAAAAACGCGCATCAGCTTCAGCACCTGGGGTTCCCTTGCGGACTGCCGGTTAACTACCTGCACCACTGACATATTGTCCACCTTGAACAACACCCGCCTGTGCGCCAACTCCTGTGCCCACACTGTCACAGCCACCACCAGCGGGAACAGCTCCAAGAAAGCAATGCTCCTACCCCCTGCCTGCCAATGCTCCGGCCATTGTTCCGCGCACCATCTGCCTGCCCAGTAGATTCCAAAACCTCCAACTCCCGCCGCATCCGATGGCATCGTCACGTCCCACTCCCAGTCCTCCGGGGGTGCCATGGGCACGCCATTGAAACGCTCCAAAAAAGCCAACCACATGTTCAGATCCTCCTTCGCGCCTGCCGAGATTCGCACATGATGATGCGGCCGTGTCAGACCGGACAATGCCAAACCCAGCCGCCGACAGAAAGTTCGCCCCGCGCGCACCACGCGACAAGCGAAATTCAAATGCCCCAGCAACACCTGAACCTCACGCACCAACACTTTCGGCCTGGCCAACATGCTCTTCACCAACTCCACCATAACCGCCCGCTTCTCCTCCGGCAGGCGTTCTTCCATGGCCGCTGAATCGAGCTCTATCCCGAGGAACGACAGCACCGTGCTGGGCCCTTGCGTCTTCTCTGGCGCCAACGGAACCCCCAGGTGACCCATCAGGTCCGTAAAACTGTCCAGACTCTGCTGGCAGTCCGTCGAACCGGGCCGACCCACCAGGAAGAAGTCGTCCAGGTAATGCGTAATCGCCTCAGAGCCTGTGCGCCAGGAAAAAGCCCACTGCAAAAAGGAGCTGAATCGTTCGAACAAGGCGCACGACACGGAACATCCCATAGGAAGCGCTCTGTCCACAAAAATTTGCCCATCAAGCTGAATTCCCAGCAACTGATGGTCCGCCGGGTGAACCGGCAGCAACCGAAAAGCCGATTTCACATCGCATTTCGCCATGAGCGCCCCCGTGCCCGCCGTCGTCACCAAACGCCTTGCGACGTCCACGGACGAGTACGACACGGACGCCAACTCTGCCGATATAAAGTCGTTCACCGATGCGCCCTCCGGCCATGAGAGATGTTGAATCAGCCGGAATTGGCCCTGCTCTTTTTTCGGGACCACTCCAATGGGGGAGATGATCAAGTCCGGCAACGGCGCCTCTGAAAAAGGCCCTGCCATCCTCCCCTCCCTCACTTTCTTAAAGAGCTTCTCCCGGACGATACCTTTGTGTGCGTTCACGGACTTCAGGTTCTCCGCCCACCGAGCGATCCGCGGACCCTCGTACCCCAACCGGAAACCCTCCCTGAAACCCCGACGCAGCACGGACGCATCATCCGCCCGCGGATACACCTCTAACAACGGTTCTAGCCGATCCAGCCTAACCGGAGTACAAGCCTTTTCCCATGGTACCTGCCCCCCCTCTACCTCCACCCCTCCCTCTGCTGGGCCCGGGCGCCGGGTATTGTGACTGCGCTGGGCCTCCCCAAGGCCCCCAGCATCGCGCCTCTGGATGTCGTCTCCCACATGCGGAGCACTCGTGCCGAAAACGGCACGCCTGCCAGAGACAGGAACCCCTGTTGAAATCCCAACAGGTTCCGACACCCTGACTACCTCCGGCACCGCCCGCCCCCACCCCTCCACGGGTGGGGCGGGCCGAAAAGGGGGGCGGCGCCAGTGGCAAACCACTGGCCGTGAAGATGATGCGGCCAAACTTAGCCCCACTCATCGTCTGCTGGTAGAGGTCGGAGTCCAACTCCCCCCAATTAGCCTCCGGGTCCGACGCCATGCGCGCCCGAAACTCCTCATCGTAATGCGACCAAGCATTACCTCCGTAAGTCACCTGAGCCCGCCGCACTATATCCATATACTTGAACAGCGCGACCGCCCTATCCGGGTACTTCTGACAGTACACGCTGGCATAGATCAGAAAAGCAGCCGACCAATTCTCAATAGTGACAGGCACCTTCGGACGCCTAGCTAATTCCTGTTCCTCCTCCTTCGACCCTTCCTTGGCCATCAACTCCCTGTGGAGCAACCTCAAAATCTCCACGTATTCCCCCTTCCATATCTTTTCCTTAGTTGCCAGCGACAAGTGCGCCCCCAGTGGCTTCGCCACCCCCATGTACGGCAGCTTTTTCACCGGCACGTCACAACTCTCCTTCGCCCCCGCACTAGACGCCCCCGACCCACCGGCCTTCGCCGCGTCCCCCGACACCGTGCTCCCTGCCGCCGCACCCCCCACCGATTCCGTGCCCGACCCACCGGCCTTCGCCGCGTCCCCCGGCGCTGTTCTCCCTGCCACTGCGCCCCCTACCCCCTCTGTACCCACCCCTGCATCCGCCACGTATCTGCCCTTCACCAATCGCACCTCGTCACCACCGCCAGTATCTGTCCCCACGGACCTCTGGCATCCACCATCAGCACTCCCACCCTCCTGACCTCCATGAGGCCTGCCCAAGCCACACCCCGACCCCGTACTGGTCTTACCTGGCGTCAAGGCTAGCGTCCTCACCGGATCCCGCCGCCTAACCAGGTCTGCTGGGGGGGGCGTCACTCGCGGCACCACTTGCCGGGGGCATATCTGCAAAACACTGCCAACAACATTACCAGTTTCCCCCCCTTCCTCCCGCAGTTCCCCTTCTTCCTCCGACTCCATCTCACGCTCTCCTCCTCCCATAACAGCTCCTGTTGACATCCTGCTCAAACCTGCCTTGTCTCTACATGCTGTCATCAACATTCCTAAATCTACACTCTCCATACTCCTGTCCACATTTTGGTAATCATTATTTCTTGTCACATTGCTGCTCCATCCCCGTCCCCCGGCGGCCGGAGCGACCCATCGGGAGGGGGGCGTTGGAGACCTATAACCTTGCCATCCGCTGCCCGCACGCACATGGTCCCTCGTTGGAGCGCGACCGCCAGTACTAGGCAGAGCCGGCCCATCCTCTCGGCGGGTTGGAGCCGCATGCTGCTCACCCGAGCCCCTTACCAGCTGCTCCTGCCAAGAGAAAAACGGGGAAGTCCAGCATGCCGGGGCAAAAACACCGTCGTCACACCACCCCCCTCTCCCCCCTGCCGCCGAATGTCCTCCTCGCCGCGCCGGAAGCCCCCCCTCCCAACCCCCTTCCCCCCACCCCCAAGCCCCTGTCTCGCCCCATCCCCCCCATCCGCCCCCCCCTCGAACCCCAATAATCTCCGCCTCCCCTCGGCCCCCCTCCGCGACCTCCCATGGCCCCCCCGAAACCGTACTCTCCTCCGCCGTACCCCCCCCTCCCCCATCCCCCTCCTCCATCCTCCCGTGACCCCCGAGGCATCCCCCCCGCCCCGCTACCCCCTTCGCCGCTCCCCCTCGCCCGCCCTCTCTGTCCAAAGCCCCACCCCCGACCCCGCGGTGAAACCGGTCTACTGGGAGGCACCACATCCTCATCTGCTGAAGACCCCAATTCTACATCAACCGCTCCCCCCTCCCCGTCCCCCACCTCCTCCCCAGAATCTTCAATGAGCAATGGTGATCCCCCCCTGACTCCCCCTGCCCCCCTGCCTCCCCCTCAACCACCATGGTCTCGTCCCCTTGGTCCTGCCTCCCACCCTCCCCACCCCCTCGCCCCCCCACCGACTCCCCCCCCACCCTTTGCACCCCTCCTTCATGGACTCCCCCTGCCATCCCCCCGTCACCCCCCCAGCCTGGAATTCGTCTTGCGGGCCTGAACGCTCCCTCGGCCCCTGGCAGAGCCTGCCCCTCCCCCCGCGCCTCCCAAAACCTCCTCACGCATGCTCCCGCTCCCCCCTACCCCCCCCCGGGCCTTCCGCCCCCTTTGTAAACATCAGCGGCGCCTTCTTCCGGCCGCCGCGCCCCCTCGCCGCACCTCCTCCTCTCTTTTGTGCCCCAGCCGCCTTCGGCCCGCCGCCTCGCGACGCTCCACCCCCTGCTCCCGCCCCCTCCCCTTTCTTCGCGCGCGACCGCGGAGGCTCGCACACCATCACCGCTGCCACGGCGCCATCAGCAGCGCGCCGTGGTGGCCTTACCCTCACGTCGTCGCGCAGGAGGTCCGTCCTGCCAGCCTCCCCCAGGAGCCTCAACGCTTCCCGCACTCTAGGATCCGCCATGTTCTCCGCCGCCATACCGACAGGCACGCTCTCCTCAGCTCCGCCGCCTCACGCAAATCACCCTGCTCTCCCGCCCGGCACACTCCCTTCCTCCCTGTCGCTGCCCACCTTCCGCTGTCACAACAACGCTAATACCAACACCGTCGACAATGGAAACCTAAGGCCTACCACTACCACAACAACAACGCTACACTATGCCCACCGGCTGCTGGGTCACTGTCTCCGAAATGGTGCCCAGAGTCCTAAAATGGCCGGTTTTAACCCCACTAGCCCAAAAGGAGCCCAATCCTACTAGCTAGCCCAAAACCCAATATCCCTTCCTGTGTCCCTATCTAAATCTTCCCCCCTCCCCTTCCTCCCGGAGCCCCAAACTTCCCCGGGGGGGAGAGCCTCCCTCCGGTCGGCCACCCCCCGCAAAGCCCATTCTAGGGGCCTCACTTCCCACCATTTGGCAACCTCTCCTCGTTTCAATTTCTCCAATTTGTGCATTAACAGCCTAATTCATGAAGCCTAAATCGGCTCGCAAAGGGCCAGATTCTGAGAATCTGTCCCTTTGTGAGTGCGATTTTTGCATTTGGGATTCAACATCCCAAATGCAAAAATCGCTATTTGCTAATTCGCATATTTGCGAGGAATTACATTTAAGGAATCTCTATTTGAGATTCCTTAAATGTAATTCATCATCCATTTTCCAATTGCGAAATCGCAATTTCGGCCCGCAATTTACCGCGAGGTCAAACCTCGTGGTAAATTGCGAAAACTCAGAAAAATGCATTTAAATGCATTTTTCTGAGTTGCATGTTACACACACACATGTCCTTTGGACATGTGTGTGTGCAACACCTGTGTTAATTTCCATTGCAGGGGTGCTACAGGGTGTCCTTTGGACACCCCTGGCACCCTTGTACTCGCAATCTCATTTGCGATTAGCTAATTGCTAATCGCAAATGAGGAATGACTCCCCATGCATTCCTATGGGCCTTTTGGCCCATAGGAATGCATGGGGAGTTATTCCTTATTTGCGATTAGCAATTAGCTAATCGCAAATAAGGAATCAGTGGGAATCGCAATTAATATTGCGATTCCTACATGAATACCGTTTTGCGAGTCTCAAATAGCGATTCCTTATGATTCGCTATTTGAGCCTCGCAAAACGGCCCGTTCATGAATCAGGCTGTAAGTCCTGGGCCCTTGCATCTGGGATTACCGTTTGTAATTTTTCCTTGCAATTTACATTTGCGCTGATGTTATCGTCAAACACCAAGTTTGCTTCCTCCTCTCGCTCTTGCAGCCATGGATCCATAATGGCTTCTATCTGTACACGTTAATTTCGGCACCGTAAATGAATTCTTTTGAGAATCTTTATATATCTTTATAGACCAATGTCCCACCGGGTAACCTCCCTGGTTCCTCTCCCCAATCACTCAAATTTTTGGAAAGACCACACTCTGAGGCATGGGACTGTATATATATATATATATTATGCGTAATACTTACTTTTAATATTTACCAAAATACTTACATTTTAAAGTAATTTTTTCACATATTAAACACTATTTTCCAAACCTTATTTCGTTTTAAAAAAAATCCACTCTACAAAACCATAAAAAAGACGTCCATCCACCATTTCATCAACAGTAATATATCTGTCATATACAATCCAAGAGTGCCATCTACTGGCCAGAGGTAGTTGTAAATGCATTAGTGGTTTAAAGACTCATGATTCAGGTTGAAGTCGTTGTAAAGGCCGTTTCCCATAGCATCACATCCACTTTCTCCGGCTGAATCTTTAATAACATCCTCATGATAAGGGGAAAAGGAAGAAGTAACTGGGCCAAATTATCAGCAGAGCATCTGTCCTCCATGCTTCCCTCTCCAGGAACCTTAAGCAAAACCTCAGGACTACTGCATTGTACTGTGACACGAAGAGGTAGAAAAATATATAAAAGGTATGGAGACCATATTGTCTGTCCTTATTAGAACATCCTTCTGAAAAATCAGATCTGAACATCTTAGAAGTGTTCTTTGAATTGTTTTGAGTTCCCTCCAGTTGGATGATCTCCTCTGCTCCAAAAAGGACCATGTCTGCTGACATGACTGGGCCAGGATTGTTGCTCCACTACTAATTTTGCTGGAATCTGTAGTGAGAAGTACATGCTGTTGAGGAAGCATGTGCATGCCTTTTGATAGCTCACTTGAGTTCATACACCACATTAGCTTATGCTTCACCTGGCTGGATAAAGGAATGAGGTGATCCATGGGGTAAATTACCAGAGACTAAAATCTGAGTAGGTGCCACAGGTAAAGGCGAAGATGAAGACGTGACCATGGACCTGTGACAACACAAGCTGTCAAGTGCCCCTGAACCTTCAGACATAACCTGGGTGAGACCTCCGAACTGGAGCGAAGAAGGAATATCAGCCTTTAAAGATGCTGATTCTTTCCAAGGGAAGGAAGATTTTCCCCACATCTGGTTTGAAGATGGCTCCTCTGAACTTGATTTCCTTCAGTTGACAGTTTGGGATGTTGAGCATAGGTTCTAATCTGCTCATCCCTGTCATTGTGACCTGCAGAAATATGAACATCTCTTGGACAGACAGAGCATGAAGTAAACAATTGCTGAGGTAGACTGCTATTCCCAACAGATGAATATGAACTAAGACTGCAGCCTTCCTCACAACCAGAACATGAAGATAAGCATCTGTGAAGTCGAGAGCAATCATGAATCTTTGTGATGGGGTTGGAGCCAAGATTCTCTGCAAAGTCTACATCTTGAATTTGATGTCTGGGATAAACTGATTGAGGTTCTCCTGGTCTATCATGAGATGGAAGCCTCTGCATCTTTTCTGAACCAGGAAAATGACTGAATAAATTCCCAGACCTCTCTACCTCATTGTGAATAAATGCCCAGACCCCTCTACCTCCTTGGAAGTAGGCAAACTGCACTTTTCTTTAAAACTGTTGTAATCCCCTCCATCAAGGCCTGCCTCTTGAAATGATCCTTGGAAACTGGAGTTTAAATTAAAGTTGATGAGAGTGACGGAGACTGAAACTCGATGTGATAAACAGATCTGAAAATATGAAGAACCCAGCTGTCTGATGTTATCTTCTTCCATTTGGAAATAAATCCTCTTATCTGACCTCCAACTGGTAATGGTGGGGTGAACCAGACATATTCAGGAGTTTGGTGGTTTAGAAATTGAATCCTGCTTCTGTTTCCCAAAGGAACAAAACAACAATGTAGACTTTCCCGCAGTATGGAAGAAGAATCCAACTGCTGGCAGGATGGTTGTCTGAAAGACTTCCATTTTGAGGACCTAGGTGATTGAGGAGTTTCCTTAAATGAATGAATAATGCTTCCATTCCTTGCTTGTTTTCCGGTCCAGGGAGGACTTGGCCTGGCAGTTTGGGCTGGACTGTCCCATGGGGCAATGTCTCAAATAAACCCCCTTTGGGATACTTCATTTGCATACCATAGTACTGCCACACCACATGCAACACTCAATTACCAGAGACTAAAATCTGTGTAGGTGCCACAGGTAAAGGCGAAGATGAAGACGTGACCATGGACCTGTGACAACACAAGTTGTCAAGTGCCCCTGAACCTCCGGACATAACCTGGGCGGGACCTCCGAACTGGAGAGAAGAAGGAATATCAGCCTTTAAAGATGCTGATTCTTTCCAAGGGAAGGAAGATTTCCCTACATCTGGTTTGAAGATGGCTCCTCTGAACTTGATTTCCTTCAGTTGACAGTTTGGGATGTTGAGCACAGATTCTAACCTGCTCATCCCTGTCATTGTGACCTGCAGAAATATGAACATCTCTTGGACAGACAGAGCATGAAGTAAACAATTGCTGAGGTAGACTGCTGTTCCCAACAGATGAATATGCACTAGGACAGCAGCCTTCCTCACAACCAGAACATGAAGATAAGCATCTGTGAGGTCGAGAGCAATCATGAATCTTTGTGATGGGGTTGGAGCCAAGATCCTCTGCAAAGTCTACATCCTGAATTTGATGTCTGGGATAAACTGATTGAGGTTCTCCTGGTCTATCATGAGACGGTAGCCTCCGGATGTTTTCTGAACATGGAAAATGACTGAATAAATGCCCAGACCTCTCTACCTCATTGTGAATAAATGACCAGACCCCTCTACCTCCTTGGAAGTAGGCAAACTGCACTTTTCTTTAAAACTGTTGTAATCCCCTCCATCAAGGCCTGCCTCTTGAAATGATCCTTAGAAACTGGAGTTTAAATTAAAGTTGATGAGAGTGACAGGGACTGAAACTCGATGTGATAAACAGATCTGAAAATATGAAGAGCCCAGCTGTCTGATGTTATCTTCTTCCATTTGGAAATAAATCCTCTTATCTGACCTCCAACTGGTAATGGTGGGGTGAACCAGACATATTCAGGAGTTTGGTGGTTTAGAAATTGAATCCTGCTTCTGTTTCCCAAAGGAACAAAACAACAATGTAGACTTTCCCGCAGTATGGAAGTAGAATCCAACTGCTGGCAGGATGGTTGTCTGAAAGACTTCCATTTTGAGGACCTAGATGATTGAGGAGTTTCCTTAAATGAATGAAGAATGCTCCCATTCCTTGCTTGTTTTTCGGTCCAGGGAGGACTTGGCCTGGCAGTTTGGGCTGGACTGTCCCATGGGGCAAAGTCTCAAATAAACCCCCTTTGGGATACTTCATTTGCATACCATATTACTGCCACACCACATGCAACACTCAAATGTCACCGAATTTATATCACGGTAGCCCAAAAATCCAATATGAAAATATTTATTAGGTTGGTTTAAAAACTTTCTTCCTTCTTTTTGATTTTTTGGTAATTACTAAAATATATAAAATACAATATCCACAGGAATATCAAACATTAAAATCACATATATAGGGAAAAGTGCAAGTCAGTCAGTGCAAGTTCAAAGATAATCGTGGGCAATAATTCAACATTAAATCTTGTTGTCCTTTTCATATGTCCAAGTAAAATACTCCCAATTAGGTCTAGCGGGGTTACCAAATGGTAGGGGAAATGTAAAACATTCAATGTGCAATTGTCAGACTGAAACAGGATCTAATGGAATTTATTGTAACATGTCTTTTTTAGATATCATTGTAATGAACAAGTCCTGAAGAAGGTGCAAGATTGTCTTTGGCACCGAAACAACGCGTCAACAGTTTGTTTGTTCTCTGTTTTTATAAAATATGCTACAGTGAGATTTTTTTGAACTATGCTGATGAGCAAAGTTTAGAAATTCAAGTTTTTAAAATAAGTCAAACAATATTTCATATTGATTTGTGTAGAACAAGATGTATAATGTAAATGAGATGATGTATTGTTGTTTTTAAAATATATATATTTTTAATAAATGAAAGAAAACTTTTTTAAAAAATTTGTGTTTAGAAATACATTCATGTTGAACCTGGTCTGACATTTATAAAGCTTGTAAATTTGGTAACCTGCGCATAGACAAGACCCCTTCTCCCACCTGGGAAATGTCTCTTCATGAGACACAACAATAGAAACTGATTGTAAAGTTCAGGATTAGGAGTTTTAGTTTTTTTATCTTTTCATATGGTCCACAACAGTCCATATGATACACAAAAACTTTTGTTTACAAGTAGACCAAGAAGCGATGCGTTTCAAAGGTATACACAGGTCCAACTTCCTTCTTCAGGCTTTACTACTAATTTCTCCCAACACTTTTGTCAAGGTATAGACAGGTTGGCTATCACAGGTAATCTCCTTTTCTGACAGTGTTCTTCATGAGCTTTTAGCTACAACAATAATATATAGAGGGGACAAGTCTCCACTTTTACTGATGCGATCGTGGACTAATGACAGTTCATTAATGTCACAAGGTACTCCTGAACTTTCCCTTCCTCTTTACTTATGCGAGGGGATTCATCCATTGGTGACATAGGGGAAATGAATATATGAATCACCCAACAGTTGTGTTCTTAAATAAGAAGATCACACGCTATTTGTTCCCGTGACTTAGGTTGGCTTTATAGTACAAGTAAATAAGCTTGATTATTTATTCTGCAAAAAACGTTTTACAGCAGTGGTTCGATGCTTTTTTTGCCCAAGTATTGGGATTGAAAAATCTCCTATACATGCTCCTTTCGTTTCATCCCATGGGGAACAGGGTCAAGGTTGATTTGCATATGACTGGGTCCAAACTGGAACGGAGTGGTGCCTAAACAAAGATGGATTAAATCCAGATCTGTGACTAAGGGGTAAATATTTGACAATGTTCAACATTCCGTCCATCATCTTTTTGTGTTATATTGCTTCAAACCTTTTGAAGAACTAGTCAAGGATGGCAAACCTTGTACGTCACTATATTTCAGTCAATAATATTGATCTACAATCAATATCACATATACTGTAAATCCCCTAATGATATATTGTTGCTGTAAGTACACCATTACTATTCCTGCGTCCATATATACCTACCCTAGTTTTTGTATTGATGCTTGGGTCGATGAAGAGGATGGAATATAAGTGTGATATGATAAAATGCATGCTGCATAGTGAGGGAATTACAAGGGAAAGTGGAGCATGACAAAGTCAGCAACCTAGGGAATGAGGGCTAACTGCTCACAACTTTGCAGGCCATGTAGTATTAGGAAACTGGGCTATCCGCACAGGTAATACCGCTGAACATAGGTAACCTCATTGAAAATAGGGCCCTTTGTTGGATATTAACTTTCCGGAGCCCTTTGAAGATCGAAAAGGTGGATTCCAATGTTGAGAAACATATTCAAGTTCATAGACATGTGACAGATTATTATAATAATTATTATTGAAGCTTATAGAGCATATGGCTACCTCCAACAGAATTGTCCCGGCACTGCACCACATCCATCCTGAGGGGAAAAGAGACCGAGTTGAGCCGTTGATTTTAGGGCTGGCTGAATAGCCTTGTTGTTTGTACTTTCCTAAAAATGGTTTCCGAGTTAATTTTTCTCAGATGGTTAGGCATGGATTTCCATAAGGTAGCGGTTTTCACTGAGAAAGCACGCCATCGATCCTAGCCTTCACAAAACTGGGAGTGACCAAAAGATTCTGACCATTAGATCTGAGTGCTCTGGATTGGCTATATTTCTGAAGTCTCCGCTTCAGGTATTGAGTACCAGTACCTCTAACTGCTCTATGTGCCAGGGCTAGAGCTTTGAACTCCACTCTTCTCTTTACCGGGAGCCAGTGTAGACTGGGCAAGTGGGGGGGTAATATGATGTCGTAGAAGCACATTCCTAATTAACCTGGCTGCTGCGTTTTGGATAAGCTGTAGTCTCCTGATCAAGTACTCCAGAAGACCAAGATAGAGGCTGTTGGCATAGTCAAGTTGAGAGGTGACTAATGCATGCACTACTGACTTCCTGCAATCCATGGGCAGGAAGTGAAGGAATCTTCGCAAAGCCTTCAGTTTCCAGAAACACCGTGAGGAGACATGAGCAATTTGTGCCTTGCCAGTGAGTTGAGAGTCAAACTTGAACCCTAGGTTCTTGGTAGAGGGAACTAGTAGCTGAGGAGGATTTAACTCATTCGGCCACCATAGCGCTGATTGGGGCGGAGTAGGTTGATTAAAAAAATAAGGCCTCCGTCTTATCAGTGTTTAATTTTAGGCAGCTGTCTGTGATCCATGATGAGATGTTTAAAAGACACTGTCTAAAATTGGCGTAAGCTGTCTCGTTGTATTCTCTAAAAGAGAACACCAGTTGTGTGACGTCAGCATACAAGACAACTTTCACCCCACATTGCTCGACAATTGCCGTGAGGGGAGTGAGATAAACATTAAAAAGTGTGGGGCTCAGAGCCGAACCAGATGATACTGCAATCCTTGCAGACTGGAATTATAATAGCAACATATGAGAGGAGGTTAAGGGAAACAATAGACATACAGATCAGCAATTTTTCTACATATTGATTAGAAACTATTTGTCTAGTGTACACTGGAGGCTTTGCAGGATTGGATGGAGACAAACCGTACTGAAGCTCTGGCTCACAGGGACCTAGAAAGGGAATATTGTAGAAAGCTTGCTTTTTATGTAGTATGCCAATGTAAGGGCATACCATGCAAAAAGTCCAGATGTCCCTTATTTAATTTACAGGGCTTCCTTTAATAATCCCAAGTGCTTGATTTGTGGTAGTGAAGTCGAGCAACTTTAGCATTTGTTGTACACACACACACAGTCAACAAATGGTTCACACACTCAAGAAGAAATAAGAGACCAATTAAAATCATTTAAAGTAGATTTTTATATGAATTTAGACACAAAGGTCTTCAGAACAACTTCAGTGCATTTAAAGATATAATTTTTAAAGAAAACAGAAAAATAGTTCAAATAGCAGTTTTGAGGCATGAGCCCCGAACTCTACAATGTTCACACATGAGAGGAAAATCACATGTAGCAAAACGATACTTGCAGTTGGACTTTAGGGGTGCCCTTTGAGACTTAAAGTTCTAGGGGGCCAAGGTCCAAAGTACCACCAGCATTTTCTCTTTTCCTGCCCTGGTGCGTCTGAGTGTGGAGGAGCTGTTTGGGATGGTAGCCTCGAGCGCTACAACGATAAAGTCAATAGGACCTAAAACAAAGAGGCTGTAATGGGGGACTTGGGGACATGTCCGGATGAAGTCAAAGGAGGGTTCAGGTCGTGGGGAACCCCAGGCCTAGGGGACACAGTCAGGAGTCATGAACTTGGGCCATGGGGCTCAGGTGCCAGGGTGCTTGGCTGGCTGGCCACTTATGTTTTAGGCTCCCAAGGTTGTCGGAAAAGCTGCAGGGGAGAGAAAAACAAGACAGCAGGGTCACTCTGGTCATGGGTTTTAACAATGGTCTAGCACACAAACATGGCAGAGAGATGGGGCTGACCTCTTGAAGCCACAAAAACCTCCTGCACAAGTGTTGCTCTCTCTGTGGGACCCATGGCAAACAACACAGTAAACCGGGCAGATGAGGCAGGTGCCTGCAGATGCTAGATGCTAGATGGTTGTCGAAGTGCCAGACAGTCCTCCAAGTGTTACGGAGGATGCACAGCACCAGGACAAGTCAGGTCTTTGCAACTGTTAAGGAGCAAGTAGTAAGGCAGGGATTGGCGCCAGTTTATGTGCAGGTCCTTAGTTCTTGCTGTGTTGTGTCTTCTTTATCCTTCTTCTGTTCCCAGGTATTCAAATCTGCCTGTCTGGTGGTGGGGGACCCCTAAATATCTAATTTAGAGGCGTCAAGGGGAGTATATGGTAGTAGCCAATGGGCTACCTACCACTAGGGTGACTACACACCCTATATGACCACTGTCTGTGAGAAGTGGTCATAACCCCGACTCAGAAGTCTCTATTTTCACCTAAAACAAGATGGTGAAACACGTCTCTGGCTGTTCACTTCAAATAGCCCACCTTAGGGGTGTGACTAGTCTGTGAGTGAAACAGGCCTTCTCAATATCTAATTTCCCACCTGCTCTCGTGCCACATGGGCCCCAGGGCAGGGGTCAGCATTCCTCAGGTCTGGGGGAAGCTAGGGTCATAAATCAAAGGCAGCCAAGGCTTCGAAGACTCTTCTGGCCTTGGTACGCTAAAGCATTAGCCATCCGACTGTAGGAGGTGGGAACACCTTGTGCCGAGCAGGCATTGTTCCTGACCTCTGAGAGCGCAGGCTGGAAAGATATGAGTCAGTCAACACACTATGGGGTCGATTAGGATCGCGGACGTAAACGTGTTCCGTCCGCGGAGGAAGGTGGCAAGATACTCCGGACCGGTCCGCGGATAAACCGCAATAGCGATTAGGATAATATATGAATGAAACACCGATCGCGGCGGACGGAGCACACCAAACCCCGTCCGCGGCGGTCGAAGTACACCTGAGACCGCCGCAGGCGGACGGAACCGAAAGAACACCGACCGCCGCGTACGCACATGACCGCGAGAACATCCACTTCTGCCGCTATACCTGCGTAGTGTCCGTGTCCGCAATTAGGATAACTCCGCAAGTACCCCGGTAGCCACCGCGATCCACGTCCGCTGTGGTACCAATGCAACGAGAAACCGTGCCCCACAGCGGAAGGCCAACACGAACAACATCCCTACCGTCAAACCAATGCCATACAGTGCGACGGAAGTTAATACCAAACACAGGAAAATGAACGACCACCCGCCTGAAACATCAAAACCAATCACAAGACACAATGACCCACCCTCAAGTACCACATAATGCTCACCTGGCAACACACCCACCTAGCACCTGACTGCCAATAACCAAATCAGACACGACCAAGGCACAGACTATAAAATAACTCCCACCCACTCCCGAAATCCTCTGCATCACAGCATAGCTGCTAGCAGGAGACACCACAGAACATACAGCAAACACCGATATCTTACACATAACCAACACCCAAACACACCCACTACACAAAGACCCACCACACCATTCCTACACACCACACACCTCCCAATTCACTCAAACCCACACCCCGAGCACCACACACCATGGCACCAAAAAAGAACCCCAAATTCACAGACACCGAGTTAAAGGATGGTAGATGGAATAATACGTGTAGAACCCCACTTATTCGGGGCCCTAGTGCAGCAGACCAGCGTAGCCAGGAAAAACAACATGTGGGACCGGATAGTCACCAGGGTGAATGCGTCTGGGACCGTCCCGAGGACGAAGCAGGAGATTCAGAGGCGGTGGCATGACCTCAAAACCAGAGTCAAATCCATCCGTGCAAAGAACTATCTCCGGGCAAATCACACAGGCGGTGGAACCCCCCTGGAGCCCTTACCGTACACCGACTAGGAGGACAAGGTGCTGAGCATCCTGCACCCAGAGACCCTTGACGGACTTGAGGATGGAGAAGAGGCTGGTAAGTACAAACCAAGCACCATGAGCACAACAACATGGCGTGCCTCACACAACTCAGAAGACACATCCCAAGACCCCAACCCATGCAGGCAGTCCACATACTCACCAACGTCTAAACCACTCCAACAGGCCCCCATGTCCATAGGGATGGCGGTGGTGGTGGGTGGGGTGTGTGAGAGGACAGCACTAGTCGAACTCCCAACAGGCCCCCATGTCCATAGGGATGGCGGTGGTGGTGGGTGGGGTGTGTGAGAGGTCACTAGTCCAACTCCCACCAGGCCCCCATGTCCATAGGGATGGCGGTGGTGGTGGGTGGAGTGTGTGAGAGGTCACTAGTCCAACTCCCACCAGGCCCCCATGTCCATAGGGATGGCGGTGGTGGTGGGTGGGGTGTGTGAGAGGACGGCACTACAACTCCCAACATGCCCCCATGTCCATAGGGATGGCGGTGGTGGTGGGTGGGGTGTGTGAGAGGTCACTAGTCCAACTCCTACCAGGCCCCCATGTCCATAGGGATGGCGGTGGTGGTGGGTGGGGTGTGTGAGAGGACGGCACTACAACTCCCAACAGGCCCCCATGTCCATAGGGATGGCGGTGGTGGTGGGTTGGGTGTGTGAGAGGTCACTAGTCCAACTCCCACCAGGCCCCCATGTCCATAGGGATGGCGGTGGTGGTGGGTGGGGTGTGTGAGAGGACGGCACTACAACTCCCAACAGGCCCCCATGTCCATAGGGATAGCGGTGGTGGTGGGTGGGGTGTGTGAGAGGACGGCACTACAACTCCCAACAGGCCCCCATGTCCATAGGGATGGCGGTGGTAGTGGGTGGGGTGTGTGAGGGGACGGCACTACAACTCCCAACAGGCCCCCATGTCCATAGGGATGGCGGTGGTGGTGGGTGGGGTGTGTGAGGGGATGGCACTACAACTCCCAACAGGCCCCCATGTCCATAGGGATGGCGGTGGTGGTGGGTGGGGTGTGTGAGAGGTCACTAGTCCAACTCCCAACAGGCCCCCATGTCCATAGGGATGGCGGTGGTGGTGGGTGGGGTGTGTGAGAGGACGGCACTACAACTCCCAACAGGCCCCCATGTCCATAGGGATGGCGGTGGTGGTGGGTGGGTGTCTGAGAGGTCACTAGTCCAACTCCCACCAGGCCCCCATGTCCATAGGGATAGCGGTGGTGGTAGGGTGGGGTGAGTGCGAGTGGCGACTGAATAGTCAACAAAATGAAAATAACACGTAATGCCCACAGTACTCCTCTTCACATTTTTGTTTTGCAGGTGATCGTAATCTGACAGGTGGAACCACCACCCGGCCTCCAGACTCGCCTCACTCAGGACTTTCTGGGGACGATTGCCCAGCCAGCTCCGGTGCGAAGGATGGTGCGGGCACAAGCAGGCAGCCAGGGCCATCTGGCTCCCAGGTGATACCAGCACCGACTACTACGGCCTCTGCTATTCCCACCACACCGGCCACTGTGACCTGCACAGCCACCACCAGCACCACCACCACCTCCACCACTACCAGTACCACCACTCCTGCCCCTGCCACCCTGGCCAACCAACCGCACGACGCCGGGCCTGCGCCATCCCAGCCACACAGGGAGAGTGTGCGGCAAAGCAGAGAGGCAAGGCCACATCCGGCAGGCAGGAGCACAGTACAAAGACGTTCTGAGGAAGGACACCCACCCAATGCCATGGCACAGTCATTGGAAGCCCTAGCCAGGGTCCAGGAAACCTATGAACGTGGCCAGGCACAGGCAGACCGTGCCCACCAGGACTCTGTTGAGAACACTGCACTGTTGGGGGCCATTGAGAGGCGGCTTGGCCAACTAGTGGACATCATGTCCCAGAACAATACCATGTGGATGAGATGGATAGCCGCCAACACCACCCTCCTCACACCCCCTCAAACAACGCCACGGGCACCAACACCACCGCCACCGCCACCTGCGCCCCTGGCGACGGATGTGGTACCAGATCAGCCTGCGCCCCCAGCTGACTCCGTCCAGACTCAAAGACGGAGGGACCGTCCGAGGCTGGAAGTGGGCGAGAGCAGTGTGGATGCTCTTTCCACATGCTCCAAGAGGAGCCGACAATGACTGTCAAACTACCTGAGCCAGCCATTCACCCTGCCAACTATCCTGTCCCACCTAGCCAATCATTGTCACAGGCCTGCTGCACTAGGCAGACACCACCCTATGTGGTGTCAGCACGGACATTTCATCTGCCATAACCTTTAACTCACACTCCCCCACCCCTTCACTAATTTGTAAATATGCACCAACACCAATGCACAATCTGTAAATAAATACCACTTACTCACTCAATGATGTCTTGCCTCCATGTTTATCCGCATGATTGCATCAGAAACAGACGTTACCAGGTTCAGGGATCCAAGTCGTACAGAATCATGCCGCAGCGGGAGTGACCTAGGGAAATATAGAAACCGCAAAGACACGTCAGGAAACAGATTCACACTCATCACAACACACTGCAGTGCTACAATCCACAAACCACACTGATCACAACATGATTGGATGAGAGTACACACATCATGGAGACTTGCATGTACAAATAAATAAACACACACACACACACACATGCATACATCACATTGCAGAACACATAGATGATGCACACCACAATGACACAAGACCAGCAAACATACACAGGGCATACATAAGCAGCACAAGAGGAGCACACTCACATTCAAGGGAAGTAGCGATCAATGAGCTGGCGCCTCCGGTCCACACCTTCCTCCTCACCACTATCCTCATCAGTCGACATGGGTGGGTCGGGAGGGCGAGGAACTTGCTGTTCATCAGGGTCCAACAGCAGTTCAATGTTATTGCGCACAGCCAGGTTGTGGAGCATGCAGCAGGCAATCACGATCCTGCATATTTTGCCTGGTGAGTAAGGCAGGGCCCCTCCAGTCTTATCCAGGCACCGAAACCTAGACTTAAGCAGGCCAAATGTACGTTCTACCACTCGACGTGTCCTTCCATGGGCATCATTGTATCGCATTTCTCCCGCTGTAGTTGGATTGCGTATGGGACTCAGCAGCCAAGGCCTGTTTGGGTAAGCCGAGTCGCCTATGTTGGTGGAAGAGAGAGAGAGACAGAAACATCACAACCAGAATTGGTGGGCACACCATGCCACACAGATATCACTCCTGTCACCACAGCATACTCACCAACAAGCCACGCTTGTGCCGGACGCAGATTTGCCATCAGTTGGGGGACAATGCTGCTCCGCATGATGTGGGCGTCATGTGCAGAGCCTGGAAATCTTGCACACACATGTGATATTATGTTGTCGGCCTGGCACACCACCTGCACGTTGAGGGAATGGAAGTGCTTCCGATTCCTAAACACCTGCTCACGTGCCCGTGGTGGAATGATTGCGATATGCGTGCCATCAATGGAACCCACAACGTGTGGTATCCGACCCAGTGCATAGAAGTCTGCTTTGACCGCTGCCAACTCTGCCGCCTGTGGGAAATGAATGTAGTCATGCTTGTACAGCATCATGGCTCTCAGTACATCCCGAAGTACCGTGCTTAACATGGACTGTGACATCCCCCCGGCATGTCCAACTGTGTACTGAAATGTGCCTGTAGCAAAAAAGTGGAGTGCCGCCATCACCTTTGCCGTGGGTGTAATGGAACCTGGATAGGTTCTTCGCGGCTGCAGGTGAGGAGACAATTGGTTCACAAGCTCCATCAATCGACGTCGATCCAGCCGGAATTTCCTGATCACCTCCTCGTCAACCATATCCTCCAGCACAGTGTATGGGCGATGGACATTTGGAGCCCTCCTGTGTGGGAGTAGATGGAATGGAAGTCAATTCACATACAATGCATGTCTGTGCAATTCACTCACATGTCAACGAACTCTACCAACACGTAAAATGCAGTGTATAATTGTCATATGTGTGACATCTCTGATTGTCACTACAAAATGGATTGACGTAGCAACAATGTGCAGCCACTAGCAACATGATGTGTCTCAACATGTGCAATGCTACTTTGTCTCAGGTCAACATTACTGCCAACAAGACATGTGACATGACCCAAATGTGTAGGCACAACATCACATACACACATGCAAGTGTATGCACACAAACGAAAAGATACACACACACACACCATTTCATCATGCACCAATGGCAACACCAATAATGGTGGGCATACGTACATCACATGCATGGTGACACAATAGGCAACACACATGCACTGAACACATGTGTACCCCCACCATAGTCATTATCTCACATATACCACTCACTGACAACTGAATCAGAATGTGCCGATACATCCGGGTTCTACTGTGTAGATGTGAGGTACTACAAACTTGTGTAGGGAAATACCCGATGTCGACATGCACATGTGATGCACATTTGTGGCACACCGATGGCCATGGTATGGGCACACATGGGATAGAGCATGACATGTGGAGTCACGCAATCACGCACACAACCGTCATCAGGCAGCTGCAGACAATAGAACAAGGTGCATCGTCAGCAAAGATACAATCATAGGCCCTGCCATGGCGGTGCACTGCTTCCGCTGTTTACGACTGGGCATACGCGGCCCGCGTTCCACCTTCCCAATGGCTGTATGTGCACGGTCCGTCACGGTCACACACCGGCAACTGCATGTGCTAGGCTCCGGGACGGATGCTTCACTTGCAACAATGTTCAATCACTGGCGCCAACATGGCGGGGCACGTATTCGGCGGGGGAGGTGCAGGCCAACACATTCATTAGCTGATGTCAATGGACATGGCAGGTCATGACCCCCCTTACAGTGACATTGCATCATCCACCCTACACCGGCCGGCCCAGCCCTGCCCAGGACCGCCGTGCCGGCCAAGTCAACTACCGCCGTGCCAGGCCCGGACCACGACCGCCGTGCTGGCCATGTCAACTACCGCCGTGCCAGGCCCGGCCCAGGACCGATGTGCCGGCCATGTCAACCACCGCCGTTTCAGGCCCAGTCCACTACCGCAGTGCCAGGCCCGGCCCAGGACCGGCGTGCCGGCCATGTCAACTACCGCCGTGCCAGGCCCGGCCCAGGACCGCCGTGCCGGCCATGTCAACTACCGCAGTGCCAGGCCCGGCCCGGGACCGGCGTGCCGGCCATGTCAACTACCGCCGTGCCAGGCCCCGTCCACTACCGCTGTGCCGGCCATGTAAACTACCGCCGTGTCAGGCCCCGTACACCACCTCTGCCGTGCCAGGGCACGGCGGTAGTTGACATGGCCGGCACGGCGGTGGTGGACGGGGCCTGGCACGGCGGTGGTGGACGGGGCCTGGCACGGCGGTAGTTGACATGGCCGGCACGCCGGTCCTGGGCCGGGCCTGGCACTGTGGTAGTGGACGGGGCCTGAAACAGCGGTGGTTGACATGGCCGGCACGCCGGTCCTGGGCCGGGCCTGGCACTGCGGTAGTGGACGGGGCCTGAAACGGCGGTGGTTGACCTGGCCGGCACGCCGGTCCTGGGCCGGGCCTGGCACGGCGGTAGTGGACAGGGCCTGAAACGGCGGTGGTTGACATGGCCGGCACGCCGGTCCTGGGCCGGGCCTGGCACGGCGGTAGTTGACATGGCCGGCACAGCGGTCCTGGGCAGGGCTGGGCCGGCCAGTGTAGGGTGGATGATGCAATGTCACTGTAAGGGGGGTCATGACCTGCCATGTCCTTTGACATCAGCTAATGGATGTGTTGGCCTGCACCTCCCCCGCCGAATACGTGCCCCGCCATGTTGGCGCCAGTGATTGAACATTGTTGCAAATGAAGCATCCGTCCCGGAAGCTTCCACATGCGGGTGCCGGTGTGTGACCGTGACGGTCTGTACACGTGCATCCAATGGGAAGTGTGAACAAGGCCCGCGTATGCCCAATCGAATGTAGCGTATGCTGTGCACAGCAACACCAGGGCCAGTCATTGGCCCATTTCCAAACACGCATCCAGGGCTGACCAATGGCTGGCTCCGTATGCCACTGACATGGCCTCAGGGCCCTATATATGTGTGATGTGCAAAAGCAGACATTCTACGATGACCACCGACTGCTGCCTGTGACCATCACCTCCACCTGCTGCTGCGGAGCTGACCACCGACTGCTGCCTGTGACCATCACCTCCACCTGCTGCTGCGGAGCTGACCACCGACTGCCGCTCTAGTGCCATACTCCGTGAACTTGTCATGTCGAGAGTCAAAGAGATCCGGTCTCGTCCCTTCACCGCCGCGGAGCTGGATGTCCTCGTGGACGGTGTGCTCCGCAACTTCGGACGCCTGTACGGCGCACCGGACAGGTGGTAGGTGCATTGAGGGACATGTTGGTGTGCATGAGGTGGTAGTGTAAATGTCGGGACCCCCTCTATATATATTTTGGTGACCGGGGAAGAGAGAGGAATACGCTGTATATCACAATTTATCAAAATTCCCCCATGGTCAGATCATAATTTCTTTTCAGGCTTCGCTCTCACAATTTAACCATCAAAGTTCACATTTAGTATAGGAATAACAGTCTCATATTTTTCATTTGAATCTCTTTTATTTCTTTTTTTCAATTTTATCAAAATTATTTAAAACAATTATCTTCTTTATCTTTTTTTTAAACGTTTTACAGAATCCTTTTTTTTAGTTATATAAGTGTAATTCATCAGTTCATTAACATTTGTTACAATCCAAATACTTTATACAATGTAACCTCAGTTATCATCATCTATGCAATCAAATCATGTATTTGTTTGTTCTGAAAAGTGCAAAGTGTAAAGATACGGTAAGATCAACTATACCCCTAACACACATAACAAGTCCCTCGCATACATCACATTCATACAGTTTCACACGCTTACAAATTCTAAAACAATCTCTAAGTTTGGAAATAACAAAAGATCTTAAAAGTTTCCTAACGCCAGGTCTACGCGTTTCGGTGGGATATGACCACCTTCCTCAGGACCAGCTTAGAAATCGTTTTATCCTTTCATTCTTCTTTGTGTGCAGGGTATCTTCCAATTAAATCCGTGCAAAGCCTTTACCACACCTTTACGTTAGTGGTCGATGTAAATGATCCCAATATAACACCACTAATATCGCTGCAAGTGTCCTGTATATGGTTCTTCCTTCTGGCTTAGATAATACTACAGTTTGTTCTTGTGGACTCCCACAGAGTATCTTGTCTTTAGCGTTTGAATGGGCCTTTTCTTGTGCTTTTATTTTCGGTTTTTTCGGCAAAGGGGGCGCAGGTTTGGTATATCTTTTAGATTTTGATTTCTGTCCAATCTTAGTGTTTTGTGGACAGGGGCTACCTTTCGAATCTTCTTATGTGTCTCCTTTCATACGTATGGCTTCGTTTTGCTGACTGAATTGTGGCAATCGCTCCTCTGAGATGCGGTCTTCCTTCAATGGATTCTTCCTGCCGATTCTCCCCTTACACGGTGTGCATGAGGTGGTCCATGACACCTGGGCTCTGAAATCTTGGCGGTGTGATGTGGGACCAACACATTAGTCGAAATGTGCATGGCTGCTGAGAGATACGTGTTGCCCCTATCTGTGTGACTGGCCAATTGTCCACTGACTTGCACCCATTTGTCTCCCATCATGGTAGGTCAAGCTGCACCTTCGCAAGGACGTGTGGAGGAGCATTGCACGTGATGTACGGGCAGTGGGGGTGTCCAATAGACGACATACACACTGCCACAAATGCTGAGACGACATTTCCAGGCTGAGCAAGAATGTAGTGGAAGTGGCACTAGGGATGATTTCAAGAACGGCACGTCTGGCCCGACGCTCAGTGACCCCTCTCATGCACCGTATCATTGCTGTGACGCATCCTGACCTGTCCGAGCGGTTGCGTGTGGATGAACAGCAACGTGGCGGTAAGCATACTGTCAGTGTATGTTGCTTGGGTGCAATGCATGTATTGTTGCCCAGACACAGTGACTTACGTGTAGCGTGTGTCTCGTTGCAATGGCAAGTTGGTGACATTGGTGCAGTGAAATGTCACGTCCAGGTCCGGCATGTTGACACGCCGCTCGCTAAGCAGTTGAGTGTTGATGCACATGCTGTAGTGCTCCGTCACCCCATGGCAAGACTGGTGTGCAGATGTACGTGCTCATGCCCTGTCCGCATGCTGTACATGTTGCACGGCCAACACCACTTATTTCCTGTGAGGATGACTGGTAGAGGTGGCCTGTGTGCAGGTTGGGGGATCGATGTACATTGTCATCAATGGCATTAGGGATTCCGTAGCAGTACTGTATGTGAGTGTGCCCATGACTTACACCCATTTCCTGTGCATTTCAGCATTGGCAGAGGGCACTCAGCCACAGACGGAGGAGATGACTGAAGGCAATGCATCCGGATCAGACATCGCGCACACGCAGACTGACACAGAAGAGGCCAGCGCCGGAGAGGGGGACAGGACCATCCCGGAGGACTCGCATGTGGAGACAACATCGTCATCATCTTCCGACAGTGTTGGTGAGTCAGCACTGTTGTCACAGACTGGGAGTGGGCAATCAACACCTTCGGTCGGGACACAGCACACAGGGCCCACCCTGGCGCCAACTGCACCATGTACTGCTCGTGCACGCAGGAGTAGGGGGAGCAGAGTGGCGTTCGGTGTCAGCACCGCTGCCCCAGCCTCGGTGAGCCAAAATGCTCTTTGTGCAGAGGCTGTTGATCTGCTGCGACAGCTGAGTGTGGGGCAGACCAATATGATAAATGCTTTCCAAGACCACAATAGGAAGTTGGGGCAGGTGGTGGCTTTCATGGAAGGGATGCATGGCGATCTGGCTGGTCTACACAGGACAGAGCAGTCATTGGCTACCAGTGTGTCGTCTGCCATTGTCCAGTCGCATGGACTGGGTGCTACTTCTGTTCCACCATCTACAACACTGGATGTCTCAGGGGGGAGTGAATATTCTGACCAGGACTCTAATACAGGTTATTGCACTAGAAGCAGCGTCAGCCAGCACGTCAAGGCACGGAGGGCTCAGACACTATCCCCTAGGTCAGCAAAATCTGTTCACAAAGACAACGTCAGATACACTGGAGTACACACACGGGATCCACAAGAGGGGTTGGGTGTAATGGCTACACATGCTGCACAGGCATCCCACACAAAAGGTACTCCCAAGGCAAGCCTCATTCCCAGTTCCATGGACACTACCTTGGACAAGGACAGTCAGAAGACGAAGGCACCTCATGAGAGCAGGGACACTCCCAGGGACAGGGACACTAGGAAGGAAGGAGCCACTCCCAAGGACAGGGAGACTAGGAAGGAAGGAGCCACTCCCAAGGGCAGGGAGACTAGGAAGGAAGGACCCACTCCCAAGGGCACGGAGACTAGGAAGGAAGGAGGCACTCCCAAGGGCACGGAGACTAGGAAGGAAGGAGCCACTAGCAAGGGCAGGGATACTAGGAAGGAAGGTGCCACTCCCAAGGACAGGGAGACTAGGAAGGAAGGACCCACTCCCAAGGGCAGGGACACTAGGAAGGAAGGACCCACTCCCAAGGGCACGGAGACTAGGAAGGAAGGAGCCACTACCAAGGGCAGGGAGACTAGGAAGGAAGGAGGCACTCCCAAGGGCAGGGAGACTAGGAAGGAAGGAGCCACTACCAAGGGCAGGGACACTAGGAAGGAAGGAGCCACTCCCAAGGGCAGGGAGACTAGGAAGGAAGGACCCACTCCCAAGGGCACGGAGACTAGGAAGTAAGGAGCAACTACCAAGGGCAGGGACAAGGACAGTCACAAGACAAACACACCTAAGAAGAGCACGGACACTCCCAGGGGCAGGGACACACACAGGGAGAAGGTGTGTTCTGGGGATAGGTACACCACAGACGACAAGTCTGCTGCCAGGAACAGGGCACCATCCAGGGAACAGGGAAGGTCCACAGACAACATTCCTCCTACGGAAATGTAACATCCAAGGGACAAGGCATCTCACATGGACAGTGGCGCTATCAAGGACAGGCATACATCACCCCTTGATGCACTGAGGCAGCTGTTGTTGAGGGAACGGAATACAGATGTCTCCGCGGTGGAGTCACCCCTTACCTCCACTCCCATCAGGGCCCGTCAGGAGCGGATGCAGGTGGACCCTGTAGTAGCATCCCCCATGACACATGTTGCAGAGGCCAGGAGGCAGCCACACAGCAAACGACAAGCAGGCTCCAGCACATCCCCAGAGGTAATTTCCCCGCCAGCAGATGCACCTCCCATGGTGGGTGATATTTCTTTTCAGTCCGGGCCACTTGCCAGTCCTGTCCTGTCCAGGGTGCAGTCACATGTCCCCAAGAAACGTAGACACACAGCAGTGACACATGCCCACCCCGATGTCGGCCAATTGCAACTATCCCCCGCTCCCAGAGCCACCCTGCCTCCTGGCCCATACAGCCCTGTGGCTCATCATTTCAGTGGTCCCAGTGGCGCAGCTGCAGTTGACTCGCATGTGTCAGATAGTGGCACTGTGTCTGTTGTTTGCTGTCATGCATCATGTAGTGGCATTGTATCAGTTGTGCCCTCTCCTGTTACTGGTGCTGGCAGTGTGTCTGGGTCTGTGGCCCATGTGTCAGTCACTCGGGCTGTGGCTGTGTCTCACACTCCTGTTTGTGGTGCTGGCAGTGTATCTGGGTCTGTGGCCCATGTGTCAGTCACTCGGGCTGTGGCTGTGTCTCACACTCCTGTTTGTGGTGCTGGCAGTGTATCTGGGTCTGTGGCCCATGTGTCAGTCACTCGGGCTGTGGCTGTGTCTCACACTCCTGTTTGTGGTGCTGGCAGTGTATCTGGGTCTGTAGCCCATGTGTCAGTCACTCGGGCTGTGGCTGTGTCTCACACTCCTGTTTGTGGTGCTGGCAGTGTATCTGGGTCTGTGGCCCATGTGTCAGTCACTCGGGCTGTGGCTGTGTCTCACGCTCCTGTTTCTGGGGCTGGCAGTGTATCTGGGTCTGTGGCCCATGTGTCAGTCACTCGGGCTGTGGCTTTGTCTCACACTCCTGTATCAGGTGCTGGCAGTGTGTCTGGGTCTGTGGCTCACGTGTCAGTCACTACATCTGTGGCTGTGTGTCACACTCCTGTTTCTGGTGCTGGCAGTCTGTCCAATGCGGGTACTTCACGCAATCCGCCTGATAGTGTGATGTAAGGTGCTGTTGACTTCACTCACGTGTCATTGGACATGGTGTGTATATTGTCCATTGTAAACAGTCTTCCACTGCTGTGGTCCTTGGGATGGGTTAATTGTGATTCGTACTTGTGGTGCCTCAGAAACTGCATTGTGCCCTCTCATGTGCTGCCTCTGATGTACCTGCTCTGGTGTCCACAATGCCCTGTTGCTGTTCTGATACTGCTGTATGCCCTCTCATGTGCTGCCTCTGATGTACCTGCTCTGGTGTCCACAATGCCCTGTTGCTGTTCTGATACTGCCGTCTGCCCTCTCATGTACTGCCTCTGATGGACCTGTGCCTTGCCATGGAATGTTGGTACACTTAGCCCCTCTCATGTACTGCCTCTGATGTACCTGCTCTAGTGTCCACAATGCCCTGTTGCTGTTCTGATACTGCCATCTGCCCTCTCATGTACTGCCTCTGATGGACCTGTGCCTTGCCATGGGCTGTTGGTGCACTTAGCCCCTCTCATGTACTGCCTCTGATGGACCTGCTCTGGTGTCCACAATGCCCTGTTGCTGTTCTGATACTGCACTGTGCCCTCTCATGTGCTGCCTCTGATGTACCTGCTCTGGTGTCCACAATGCCCTGTTGCTGTTCTGATACTGCCGTCTGCCCTCTCATGTACTGCCTCTGATGGACCTGTGCCTTGCCATGGACTGTTGGTGCACTTAGCCCCTCTCATGTACTGCCTCTGATGGACCTGCTCTGGTGTCCACAATGCCCTGTTGCTGTTCTGATACTGCTGTATGCCCTCTCATGTGCTGCCTCTGATGTACCTGCTCTGGTGTCCACAATGCCCTGTTGCTGTTCTGATACTGCCGTCTGCCCTCTCATGTACTGCCTCTGATGGACCTGTGCCTTGCCATGGACTGTTGGTGCACTTAGCCCCTCTCATGTACTGCCTCTGATGGACCTGCTCTGGTGTCCACAATGCCCTGTTGCTGTTCTGATACTGCATTGTGCCCTCTCATGTGCTGCCTCTGATGTACCTGCTCTGGTGTCCACAATGCCCTGTTGCTGTTCTGATACTGCTGTCTGCCCTCTCATGTATTGCCTCTGATGGACCTGTGCCTTGCCATGGACTGTTGGTGCACTTAGCCCCGCTCATGTACTGCCTCTGATGGACCTGCTCTGGTGTCCACAATGCCCTGTTGCTGTTCTGATACTGCCGTCTGCCCTCTCATGTACTGCCTCTGATGGACCTGTGCCTTGCCATGGACTGTTGGTGCACTTAGCCCCTCTCATGTACTGCCTCTGATGGACCTGCTCTGGTGTCCACAATGCCCTGTTGCTGTTCTGATACTGCATTGTGCCCTCTCATGTGCTGCCTCTGATGTACCTGCTCTGGTGTCCACAATGCCCTGTTGCTGTTCTGATACTGCCGTCTGCCCTCTCATGTACTGCCTCTGATGGACCTGTGCCTTGCCATGGACTGTTGGTGCACTTATCCCCTCTCATGTACTGCCTCTGATGGACCTGCTCTGGTGTCCACAATTCCCTGTTGCTGTTCTGATACTGCTGTATGCCCTCTCATGTGCTGCCTCTGATGTACCTGCTCTGGTGTCAACAATGCCCTGTTGCTAATCTGATACTGCCGTTTGGCCTCTCATGTACTGCCTCTGATGGACCTGTGCCTTGCCATGGACTGTTGGTGCACTTAGCCCCTCTCATGTACTGCCACTGATGGACCTGCTCTGGTGTCCACAATGCCCTGTTGCTGTTCTGATACTGCTGTATGCCCTCTCATGTGCTGCCTCTGATGTACCTGCTCTGGTGTCCACAATTCCCTGTTGCTGTTCTGATACTGCATTGTGCCCTCTCATGTGCTGCCTCTGATGTACCTGCTCTGGTTACCCCGATTATGTGTAAATAAACTTGTCAATCATGTGTCGTGGGTTGTCGGAGTCATTCCTGCGTGTGTGATGCTGGTGTGTATTTGTATTTACTTCAAGTCAGTGGGTTCAGATACATGTCACTCCCACCTCCCTACGTCACGACCCTTGCAGGTGCTCCCCTCCACAGGAATCAGTGGTTTCAGATACATGTCACTCCACCCTCCCTACGTCACGGCCCTTGCAGGTACTCCTCTCCAGACAGCGAATGGTTTGCTGCCTACCTGCGTCGTCCTCGATGGTGGGCCAAGAGTAGGACGTGGTGGATCGCGAAGAGTATCGGGTAAGCGTGTAGTGCTGGGTCCATGTCGGCGAGCGGCTCGTGGTGGGTATGGTCGCTGTGGGGCATCCGCAGTGTTCAGGCAGGTTGTTTTTCCGCAGCGCTTTTATGTGTATTTTCCGCCATCTTGATCTGGAGGACGGTCCTAGACGTCAGTCCGTACGGCGGAGTCTCTGGATTGGTTACGTCCGCCGCGTGGTTTGGTGCAGTTGGGCGGCGGAGGGTGATCTGCCGCCGCAGACGGATTTTGGCCCATATTTCCTATCCTGATCTGGCGGACGGAGTGTCCGCGACGGGCGGACGCAGAATAGGCATGTTCCGCATGCTCCAGGGCTGCGGAGGCACTTCCGTCCGCCATCCTAATGAGCCCCTAAGTGACTAGCAGGGTTACAAGGGATACCCCTAAGGTGCCCTCTGGGTGCATGTCTTCATAACTCAGATACAGGCATCAGTACGGATTCAATAAGACACATGTTTGATACAAAACGCCATTACTTTCAGTAAAGTCATCATGTAGCGGGGTAACTCGTCATGGGCAGTACCCAGTATATATTCTTAGAATGGTTACCTGAACACTTGCAATGACTAGTAATGTAACTAGGCCTCACAGGGGTACATCCCCTCAGGCAGATGTGCCTTCACATTTAGTATAATGCAACCTGCCTTAGGGCTCTAAAGGCCTACAGTAGGGATGACCTATATATGATACATGCAGTGTGTGTTGGCATTGCACACAGGAGGTGTGCAATGTCCTGATTTCAGAACAATTTGCACCATTTCATGCGTTCTGCAATGGCTGTCTGCATGTAGTTTGTGTGTGGGTCCCTAGGGTGGCATAATACATGTTGCATCACTTAGGGACCCTCTGTAGTACCCAAGCCCTGAGAACCAGGGATACCATTTACTAAACTCATACAAGGGGGCTAAAAGTCAATGCCAATTGGGGTACAATCAACATTTGTATAATTTTGGGGAAAGCACTGGAACTGAGGCCTAGTTAGCAGGGACCCAGTGCACTTCCCATCAAAAGCATCAGTATAAGTTGGCAAAAAGTAGAGCTGACCATGTCAAAAAGGGGCACTTCCCTACAATTATCCACTTTTGATGAGGCCTTTATTATAAAGCACACTGCCCCCTTTTTGGAAACGTGAGAAGTTTAGAAAACTGTGTTATAAATGTGGTAAATATATTTCCTTGTATTTAACGTGATTTATTGAGGGGGAGAACAGTGGGAGCTCCCCATCTGTCTTCCTCTATCCAGTCCTTAGAGACGAGACGAGACGGTTCAACCAGATTCGAAGTGAGGAGCGAGGAGTGAGGAGCGTAGTGAGAGGAGCGGCGAAGAGGAGCGCTGCCACCGTGGAGCCGCGAACTGTGAACCGGGGCAGGGGCCGCGGAGCCCTTTCGACATCCTTTCCTCTCACTCCCTCGTGAGGCGCACCTCAACAGCAGCAAGTAGCGGCAAGCAGCAGCTATCCGCAAGGGGTCATCGGAAACGAGCCCGCCGCAACCCGTGAGGAGCTGCGAGGAGGAAGTAGCAGCACTAGTGGAGAAGGTGGGGGGGGGGGCTGCGAGAGGGGAAAGCTGAGACCCGAGTCACGAGCGCTGCCTTCAGCAGTCAGGACACTCATCCCTACCCCATAATACCCACCTCAACCTCAACCCACCACCTGGACAAAACATTGAAATATCGAAAACACCCCACCCGTGTGCCCCACCCGTGTGCCCCACGCCGGGCTGGGCTTCATAATCATAAACCCGTAAAAGAGCCGCAAACCATTTTATAAACGCAGTAAAGAACCTCTGGGCACGTCTGAGAGCGTCAGGGGAAGTGTGGAGGGCCACGAGTCACGAGTCATCCAAGAGTGCGGTAGAGAGCTGCATTTTACCTCATAGTGGGGGTGGAGTGCCGCAATTCCCCCACAGAATTTCAGGCTTGTCGGTGTGTGGCGGAGAGCCAGGATTCGATCTCCACAGCGTGACGAGAGTTACAATTGCCTCCCAGTGCTTCCCAGTGCGGCAAGAGCAGTGAGCCCGCTTCTTGCACTGCGGGAGGAGTGAGGAGTGAGTGAGTGGAGGAAAAATAGATTCCAGCGCATTTCCAGTGCCCCAACCCCAGCCCTAGCACTCTAGGCCAGGGGAAGGAGGTGGCGAAGAGGACCCTCAACAGCAACTAACAACCAACAACCAACCAAGGAGACGAGGTGAGGACGTGTAGGGTGCGGGAGTCGAAACGTGACGCAAGCGCGGCTGCCGGTAGAGGCAGCTGCAAAGTAAGAGCCGAGGGATGACCGGGAAGGCAGTCTGACTAGGTCTGATTTGCCTGCGGTCCCCCCGTGTGCACCGCTCGTTTGTCGGACTCCCACAAGTAACCCTCCCGCCGCAGTTTTGCCAAGGAAGAACAAAGAAAGGGGAAAAAGAAGAGGCAGCAGCAGCTCGAATTCACATAAGGAGGAAGGTAACACCAACGTACTAACCAAAGTAGAATCCTAATAACAACAAAAAAGGCGAAGTAACAGTAGAGAGATGAGGTCGGGGAGGATTTGAAAAAAAAACCCGCAAGTAATTAAAAAGAAAGCCAAGACCAAAACCTCTACTCCCTCCACTGAGGAAAGTATGGTTACCACGCTAATATCACCGATCTACCCCATCTTTGGTACAATGAACTCCACCGGCAAATTTACTTTCCTTAAAGACCCAGTATCTGTAATGTATACTATTCCAGCAACACCGAACGGTCTTCAAAAGCCAATGTCACCAAGCAAACCAATAAAAACAACAAAGATAACAGATATAATGGCACCATCACAATCTAGCTCCAACCTGACCTCAGGGAGGGAAAATGATGTGGAGGTAAAAACCAAGGGTGTGCATATGCTTTGGGAAAATAGTAAACACACGATACAAATTCAAGCCCAAGTACACACGGAAAACAAAAATCAGGATAGAGACCCGGGGCAAGTAAAACACCAAACACTACCTGAAGCAATCAATAGGAGCATGGATAATACACGTGAAGGGTCCTCACTAATAACAGAAATAAGTAAAAAACATAACAAAAATGAAAGGACAACTACAGTTACATTATTAGTCCCCCCGACATTTGACATAAATCTGGATGACTTAATGGCCGAAAGTCAAGAGGCCTTTTGCAGTAACGAAGGGCAATGTAACATCAGCGCCCACAACGAAGCACATAACGAACATCCAAATAGCCACTCAACTCCAAGGCACAAATCATGGCTAAATCAAGCAGCAACAAACCACAACAAAGAGACAAAGGACAATAAACAACCTTGGGGAGGGCCCCAAATCCAAACGGACAATAAAGATAGTACACCAACACACATGGTGAAGTCAAACGACAAAACAAAAGCACCTAATCTGGAGCAAACAAAATTCCACAATAAATCATAAGGGACGAACATGGAGTCCCAAGAAGTCATCTTGAAAAATATAAACAACACATTAACCATGGATACCGTAAACTCAAATATAATTGAGATATCTAGTAGGCTGAATCATTGTGCTGATATTGGGGACATGGACGCAACCTTACATCCACCTGTAGGCCACAGTGAAAAATTGCATAAAAAAGACAAGGAGCTGCTTTTAGTCAAGACCCCCAAAAAGCATGTATACCACAAAATCGACGCAACTTATAATAAATTACACCAACATCAGCAAGATCAAAGGCAAGAACTTAATAAAAATCTGGAATCAATAATCGCATTACATAGCGCATTGGGGAACATACTGGAAACCTCAATCAAAACCTTCAATATGCAGTCGGACAAACTAGACATACAAATACAACTAATGGGCACCATGGCCGGATACATATCCGGAATAAACAAAAAACTAGACACCATGGTCAGCACATTAGATATCCTCCAGGAGCCAACCCGATCATGGGGACCAACCAATATATGTAGCTGTAACTCTATATTGGAAAAATTGAAAGACCTGCCAACCATACTAAAAGACATTTTGCATGAATGCAAGCTTGTTAACCAGAGAAACATAACGACACCAAATGAAAGCGACCTAATCTCGTTTGTGCAGCTTATAAACACTTCAAACAAAGACACAGTCAATCCCAAAAAGAGCCACGAAAACAAAATAAAAGTGTCAGTACAACAAATATTGGATCATAGAATCAAGCCCGACGAATTAATAAAGCTTAATGACGCTCCATCAGAGGCCACTAAAACATCAAGAACCAAAACCCTTGTGGGACACTCTAATAACTATAAATCTACTGACAACAGCACATCAAAGATGGATTATCATATGTAATGTAATGTAATGTAATGTAATATGCTGTTTTGTAGCGCGCTCAATTACTACCGGAGTATCCTGGCGCGGAAGACCGCTGGGGAACCCGTCCTGGCTTTCCCTGTGAGATGGTCCCTTGCTGGGTATCTCCAAGGTGAAACCAGGCATCCCCGGCGTCTGTGGGGGGCCGTTGTAGAGATGAGGCAAGCTTAATGCCCAGAGTTACCGAGTGAGATCCCTGCCCAGAGTAGGCACCGAGGCGAGAATTATCAGTCCGCTGACCCTGGTCCACGACCCTGCCGCGTCGGGAATTGAACCCTGGTCCCGGGCCGTTCTCTGCCTCCGGGTCTGCCGCCTCTAACCAGTGAGCCACACCTCTCCACACTGCAAACTGAGAAAGATAAATCTGAGTCGGATGGAAAAGAAAAACAAATAAATCAAAAAGGTCTAACGAAGCGGCAAAAAAAACGAGCAAGAAAGAATAGAAATCAGGTGGCCGAGAAGCAGGTGCTGATTAGCTACCCCATTTTTAACCGTGAAAACGCACACAAAAAAATCTGAAGTTGACTTTAATTTAAGGGTGCAACCATCACCCGCAAGGGCAATAGAAGAACATAAAGATTTGAAGCACATATTCCAAATAGAGAGAACTAAATCTATGTCCAAAAAAGTAACTGACCAGACACACAGGGTGTCTTCTAAAACACTAATGCATTTTGAGGGGATAGTACAACCACAAATCTCAGGTGCTGGTAGCAGAACCAAGACTGACACTACAACCCTATCATCTGCCCTAAGCGAGGTGGATTGGAGCATGGAACAAGTGGACAGCGACGCAGCACAACTAGAAGAATCTGTAGCGAGTCCGCAAAGCGACTCGCAACACAAGGCGATAATTCTCAACCAAAAAGCATGCACTCCACCGAAGAGCAAAAAGCACAATCCTAATGAGCCTTCTCAAAATAAGCATGAAGACATCAATCAGGGATGTCAAAAGACAGTCATTAAAGGTCCGGTAAAAAACAAGAAGGTATCATCCATCCAGATCACTGTTCCAAATGCCGATTCCAGACCAGGCAAAAGTGATAACAAAACCGTTAGATCATTTACAGCCAAGGTAGATAGGGGCCGCTACGACGAAATGCAAGTAACAATAAATTCAGGCAACATAGAACTACTACAAAACACCGATTTAATAAATGTAGTAAAATATAGATCGAGTCCCACGTCAATTGCTAGGGAAAACGGACGACATACACAAAAAGGCGGCCTAAAACGAGAGTGCACGGATGGAACCCTGAAAGACAGAATGTCAACCGAACAGCCTCAAACGGATGCTAACAAGCAAGTAACAAACCATCCGTGTCTTGATACAAGGGCTCGCGGAAGCGACAAAATAAGATGGACTCGACCAAATGAAAATGTATGTTCCACCAAAGACTTAACACCAAACTCAAAAACCCCAACAGTAGGAAGGCTGGTCTTCATACCTAATTATAAAGCACACGGTAAGCAAGACTACTTAAATCGAGGAAACATTCTTCATCTAATATCTACAATTACAAGCCTCAGCCAAATAACAACAACCAACCTACTTTCAATAGAATTTATCTCCCTCGGAGAGAATGTAGCAAAAGAATGTACATTGGCTACATGGAGATTGAGGGAATCGTTAAGAGCATTCTTGCGGAAACTACCAAATTTGAGGAGTAGGGAATCAGTCTGAAAGAAGAGGCAAAATCGAGATATCCAACTCCCCTACTAAGGAAGCAGAGTAAAAGAGGAGATCATACACGGATAAGTCAAACTACGTATACCGTACTACATGGCACCAGGGGAGCAGACAACGGCAACAATGGTAGCCCAAGATTAACACAGCGCTCTAACGATGATTGAACCAGTCATGTAACAGGCAGACTAGAGGGAAACACAATTAAACTTCTCTCCTGGAACATCGCCGGAGCAAGAGATATTTTAAATGGCACTAGAAAAACAGATGCCTTCCTCCAATACTCTCTCTGACCTATTTTGTTTGGTTTAATGACTCTGGGCACTTTACCACTGCTGACCAGTGCTAAAGTGCATATGCTCTCCCTACTGAAATTTGTACATGTGATTGATGTCCATGATTGGTTCATTGGATTTACTGTTAGTCCCTAGTAAAGTGCACCAGGAGTGCCAGGGCTTGTAAATGCCAATACTGCTAGTGGGCCTGCAGCGCTGGTTGCGCCACCCACAGAAGCAGCCTTAAAATGTGTCTAGGGTCTGCCATTGCAGAACCCGCGTGCAGTCTCGTACTGTCATGCTGGCTGGGCAAGTGCACCCACTTGCCAGCCCCTAAACCTTCCCTTAACTTCATATTAGTCACCCCTATGGTAGGCCTGAGGGCAGGGTGCATTGTAAGTGTAAGGTAGGACAGGCCCTGATGTGTGTGGCATGTCCTAATAGTGAATTACTGCCAAATTCGTTTTTCACTATTGCAAGGCTACCTGCTCCCCTTAGGCCAGAATGGGCTGCTGGAATTATTACACTCTATAATCCCAGCAGGCTCAGGGAACATGGTAGAGAGTCATGTTTAGTATGCCTGAACTCAGAATAATAAAATACTTCTTTTAATAAAGTTTATTTTAATATCCTGAGTTTGCAAATGCTACTTTTAGAAAGTTAGCATTTGCTTGTCTAACCATTTCAGCCCGCCTCTGCTCTTGTGTGTATCTGACTGTCAGGGTGTGTGAGTGACAGGGCTGGGAGTTGACAGGTTGTGAATAGCAGGATGACACCTTAGTGGGTGGTGGGAGTTTCCCCTGAGTGATGCATCAGGCTGTGCTCTGCCTCCACAATGCTGGCTCCGCCCTCCTGGGGAGCGACTGATGACTCAGCCTGCACCTGGACCAGGAAGGACCGAAGCTTGTCAACAAAGTGCTCAAGCTGCCCCTGTCTTCACAATGCCGGCTCCGCCCCCCTGGGGAGCGGCTGATGTGCCTGCCCTCACACTGAATGCAGAAGCAGAAGTACCCACCACAAGTGCTCAGGGACTGAGAACAGTTATGCAAAGGCACCCCTGGCCTGTAAGAACAAAATAAACTGGGTATAAAAGAAGGAGCCCTGCTCCTTGTAAATTAAATCCAGTTTGCGCAAAGAAGAAGCTCTGCCTGAAGAGAAGGACCCTGGGAGCTGCAAGGAGAAATACTGACTCTGACCCCAAGAGACTGGCCTGTGGTGGGTGCCTTGCTGCTGAAGGAGAGCAGGAGAAGAAAGACTGAAAGACTTTGCCTTTATTCAACTTGTGCCAAACTTTTACCGAGATCTCCAAGGGCTTGCTGTGAACTTGCCCCCTGACCAGCGCCCCAGGAACAGTGGGCGCTACCCTGGAAGAGAAAGCTGCCGTGAGTCGTGCATCTGTCCTGCACCACTACTGAGGAGAAGCGGAGTGCGCCGTGAGAGAATCACTGTGCCCTCTAAAAAGCCCTTGGCACACCCGTCCAGCCGAGCACCGCAACTGCTATCTGGCAGGCCCCAGCTGACATCGCCAGGACCAGCCTCGCTGGCCCCAGCACCGTGCCTGTCGCCTGCCTAACTGCGGTCTGCACCGCAAGAACGGACCCTGCCTTGTGCCTGCCTGCTTCACAGGAGAAGAAGTTGCCCTGAAGCCCCAGCCGCCACCGTTTGCAAGCTGCAGCAGCGTGGGGAGAGAAGGACGACCCGCTGTGCACCCAGAGGCTGTGTTCGCGCCTCTCACTGCTGTCCGGGGCCCTGCCCCCCTCTTGCCAGGCCGGGAGCACCTCGCCGGAAGATCTGACCCCCACCGCAACGCCGCCCTCCTGAGCCGAGCCGCCGCTCGGATCGACCGAGGAAGACACCGCGACGAGGGACCTGCGATCAACCCCGGCATCGTCCGCCCGGACCCCCGCCTTCAAGGATTACAAGGTACTGTTGTGCTAAAGTGTGCCGCGCTCTGGACACGGAGTCCGTGAGGTGCGCACCCCTCGTCCCCTGCTGGCCCCCGCTCTGTGCGCTCTGAACTGCGAGACTCCGGGAAGCCGTCCCGCAGCCCAGTTCGAGACGCGCTGCCAGCGGAACGCCTCTCAACTTACGAGGTGCCCTAACGCCCCTGAGGGGAGTCGGTACTCTGCCAACCTTGCCCCATCCTTGAAGGGCCCCTTCCCTGAGAGTGCCACATTCGAAGGTCCGCTCTTTGGCTGCCAAACCCTGTGCGCTAGGAATTGTGCGCCTACCACGGTGACTGGGAGGCCGGTACGCCTCCTCTCGGCCATCGGAGTGAACGCCGCGCACCCCTGCTCACGCGGAAGGCGTGAGGGTTGATAGGGACTTGCATCCAAAGCCGGGTACAGCGCCCAGAAGCACTAGAAAGTGCTGTACTGTCCTGGAACGGGGTAAAAGACCCCAAAGATCGCATTCAGGAACTGTGACACTCTTTTTGAAGGGTAAAGACTACTTTTTAATTACAAACTGAACAAGAACTGTGGCCTATTTACAAGTAATTGAAATCTGACATTTTTAAAGAAATTGAACTGTATTTACAAGCCTGCTGCTAAGAATATATAAAGAGAATATATTTTGAATACAATACAGTTTGGTGTCATTGTGTGGTGGGTTGGTGGTTAGGGGTGTGATACTGCAGATGTTTAACCCCAGATGCCCCAGAGATTAGCCTAAGACTGCTTAAGCCACACTACCTAGAGGGTAAGCAGAGGTTGTCTTGAAGGTAACCCTCAGCCCTGACGAGGAAGGTAGAGTCCCTGCTTGTCGCTAGTGCTGCACTGCGCCAACTAGAGACTCCCCCTTCCTACATTGGACGCAGCGGTGAGGATCGCGAATTTACATTTGCAGTGTTTTACCTTAGCTACTGACCATTGCATAGTGATTACAGTCCAGTAACTTAGCCACAGACTTTTTTTTGATTTATGTTTTACTGAGAGAATCCCCATTTGTTGTGAAGTCATGCCTGGATCAGTCAGAATGGAAATTGAACCAGCAAGAAGCATCATGAATTTTGGTAGAGCCCTGTCGCCAGAGGAGTTGACGGACAGGAAGGAGGCCAGAATACATGAAATGAAGTTGGCGGAGCTGAAATTGAATTGCCAACTGGAGCTAGAATCTAGGAAGTTAGCCCTGGAAGAAATAAAAATGGAGCTTGCGCATGACTTAAGAATGAGGAAACTTGACTTGGAGCTCGAGGGGCTTGAGGCCAGGAGGGCTTCAGCCCAGCAACAAGAAATATGAGATTGAGCTTTGCTGAGTTGGAGGTGGAGTCCAGCTCAGATGGTGGCAGCAACATTAAGGTATCTAGTGCTGACAGCATAGTGCGCGCACCTAGAGATAAGGCACCTGACTTGGAGGGGGTTAACATACACCAGGAGGTTCAAGGGCATGAGGTAGCTCCAGTAGTGCGCAGCGTCCCTGAAGGGAAAAGGGTAGCTGGCGTAGGAGTTCATGGTCCTAGTGGTGGGAGGGATTCCCCCATGGTTGAGGTCCTGGTGGGTGAGTGTAAAGACCGCCCAGAAGAGTGTGGGTTGTGTGACAGAGACAGCCCGCTACTGTCTGGCCAGTCTCAGAAGGATGGTGTGGAGTATGTGTGTGAGGCGCTGGATGGTGAGGTGAAGGATAGTTTGGTTAACCCTGCTAGGGGGCTGTGTAATCCAATTGTGGGAGAGCATACTTTAAGTCCCAGTTTTCCAGAGCTATGCCAACACCTGTTTGAGAGTGAGTTCTCTGACCCCAGGGAGCTCACATTGGAGGCAGACCTTGTGGTGGATTCCAGAGGGTCTGGAGAGGCATTGGGGTGTGATCCTGTGGGGAGTGGCTCAGGTATCTTCCAGCCCAGAGTGGTGGAAGTGGCGCAGAGTAGCCCAGCTAGGTCCTGTAGTAGTGAAAGGGGTGTAGGGCCTCACGTCCTGTCCTTGAGGGTAAGGAGTGAGAATGGGTTTTGTCCCGGTAGTGCCCAACCTCAGTCTCAGAGCCTGGATCGTTCTTTAAGGGAACACCAGGTGGGGAGCCTAGGCTGTCCGGATGAGTCACCCGCTGAGGGTGATCCCCCAATGGCTAGAGAACGTGGGGGCTCTGTAAACAGAGCTCCAGTAGTTCTGGTGTCTGGCAGTACCACTCCAGTTGGGAGGGTGCAGAAGTCCAGAAGGAGGGGCGAGAGGGGGAAAGAGTCCCCAGTGGAAGAACCAGTGGGTCAGGGGCCAGCCAGCAGGGCTGCGTCCCCAGTGAATGACCATGGGGACACCACTTCTGTCCTGGGGGATCTTCCCACACTGTCAGATGGACAGGGGTTGGGAGATCTGCGCCAGGCAGACTGTCGCACGGCACATGAGCTATGTGCCACCCTCGGGGTGGGCATGAGTGCTCCCGGGAAGTCCTGGTGCGCCAGGCAAGAGTTCAACTGCAGGGTTGGGTCCCTGGGTTGGAGAGCCAGGGTCAGGTGTTGTCTGACCTGGAGGGCAGGACCACTGTAATCAGTGTCCTGACCCATGTCACTTCTAGGGGTACCACTCCAATTGGGAGTGGGCAGTACTCTGGAAGGGGGTGCAGTGGGAGGAAGTCCTCGCCTTTGACCCCGGTTCAACTAGAGGGTCTAGACCCTAGGTTTAAGGGCCAGGTGCAGGGTGTCCCCCCTGACCTGGTGCCCCAGTTGCAGGATAGCACCCCTGAACTGGTGGGCGGATTGTGCAGGTCACCTGCCACAGGTACCCTGACAATTCTGGAAGGAGGTACCACTCCAGGTGGGAGGGTACAGAGCCCCAAGGAGGAGGACCGGGTGTGGGGGAGGCTACCCCAGTCTTGGGTCCAGCTGCCAGGTAGAGGCCTGGAGCTGGTGGGTCAGTGCCAGGATGTCATACCTGACCTGACAGGAGAGAGAGTGGACAAAGGGTGCCAAGCACCTGGGGCTACTGCCTCCCGCTCTTTAAGGCCACAGAGGTTAGAGAGCCCTGAGAGGCATAAGGCCTGGGTCTCATTCCTGACTACTGTCAGTGGCCACTGTGATTTGATGACTGTCTGTTGGGACACACCTGGGAGCGAATTAAGACTAGGTGCTGCCAAGGTGGTGTCCACAGAGGAAGAGAAGGGTACCCCATGGAGTAGCTGGGTGGACCCTGAGAGTATGTACAGAGGATTTAAAATAGGTTCTGATTGGGGTAGAACTGGAATGTGCCCCTGCTGTTGCGGGCCAGGTCCATGTTCTATCGCCCCAAGCAGGGAAGCCCATCACAGTGGTGATTGGTCTACCCTGCGTTTTGGCTGGAAGGGGGTTGTGTTGGACCTGGGCCTCTTGGCAGGGTCATCCCTAAACTTTTTGCCTTCCTCCAATACTCTCTCTGACCTATTTTGTTTGGTTTAATGACTCTGGGCACTTTACCACTGCTGACCAGTGCTAAAGTGCATATGCTCTCCCTACTGAAAATTGTACATGTGATTGATGTCCATGATTGGTTCATTGGATTTACTGTTAGTCCCTAGTAAAGTGCACCAGGAGTGCCAGGGCTTGTAAATGCCAATACTGCTAGTGGGCCTGCAGCGCTGGTTGCGCCACCCACAGAAGCAGCCTTAAAATGTGTCTAGGGTCTGCCATTGCAGAACCCGCGTGCAGTCTCGTACTGTCATGCTGGCTGGGCAAGTGCACCCACTTGCCAGCCCCTAAACCTTCCCTTAACTTCATATTAGTCACCCCTATGGTAGGCCTGAGGGCAGGGTGCATTGTAAGTGTAAGGTAGGACAGGCCCTGATGTGTGTGGCATGTCCTAATAGTGAATTACTGCCAAATTCGTTTTTCACTATTGCAAGGCTACCTGCTCCCCTTAGGCCAGAATGGGCTGCTGGAATTATTACACTCTATAATCCCAGCAGGCTCAGGGAACATGGTAGAGAGTCATGTTTAGTATGCCTGAACTCAGAATAATAAAATACTTCTTTTAATAAAGTTTATTTTAATATCCTGAGTTTGCAAATGCTACTTTTAGAAAGTTAGCATTTGCTTGTCTAACCATTTCAGCCCGCCTCTGCTCTTGTGTGTATCTGACTGTCTGGGTGTGTGAGTGACAGGGCTGGGAGTTGACAGGTTGTGAATAGCAGGATGACACCTTAGTGGGTGGTGGGAGTTTCCCCTGAGTGATGCATCAGGCTGTGCTCTGCCTCCACAATGCTGGCTCCGCCCTCCTGGGGAGCGACTGATGACTCAGCCTGCACCTGGACCAGGAAGGACCGAAGCTTGTCAACAAAGTGCTCAAGCTGCCCCTGTCTTCACAATGCCGGCTCCGCCCCCCTGGGGAGCGGCTGATGTGCCTGCCCTCACACTGAATGCAGAAGCAGAAGTACCCACCACAAGTGCTCAGGGACTGAGAACAGTTATGCAAAGGCACCCCTGGCCTGTAAGAACAAAAGAAACAGGGTATAAAAGAAGGAGCCCTGCTCCTTGTAAATTAGATCCAGTTTGCGCAAAGAAGAAGCTCTGCCTGAAGAGAAGGACCCTGGGAGCTGCAAGGAGAAATACTGACTCTGACCCCAAGAGACTGGCCTGTGGTGGGTGCCTTGCTGCTGAAGGAGAGCAGGAGAAGAAAGACTGAAAGACTTTGCCTTTATTCAACTTGTGCCAAACTTTTACCGAGATCTCCAAGGGCTTGCTGTGAACTTGCCCCCTGACCAGCGCCCCAGGAACAGTGGGCGCTACCCTGGAAGAGAAAGCTGCCGTGAGTCGTGCATCTGTCCTGCACCACTACTGAGGAGAAGCGGAGTGCGCCGTGAGAGAATCACTGTGCCCTCTGAAAAGCCCTTGGCACACCCGTCCAGCCGAGCACCGCAACTGCTATCTGGCAGGCCCCAGCTGACATCGCCAGGACCAGCCTCGCTGGCCCCAGCACCGTGCCTGTCGCCTGCCTAACTGCGGTCTGCACCGCAAGAACGGACCCTGCCTTGTGCCTGCCTGCTTCACAGGAGAAGAAGTTGCCCTGAAGCCCCAGCCGCCGCCGTTTGCAAGCTGCAGCGGCGTGGGGAGAGAAGGACGACCCGCTGTGCGCCCAGAGGCTGTGTTCGCGCCTCTCACTGCTGTCCGGGGCCCTGCCCCCCTCTTGCCAGGCCGGGAGCACCTCGCCGGAAGATCTGACCCCCACCGCAACGCCGCCCTCCTGAGCCAAGCCGCCGCTCGGATCGACCGAGGAAGACACCGCGACGAGGGACCTGCGATCAACCCCGGCATCGTCCGCCCGGACCCCCGCCTTCAAGGATTACAAGGTACTGTTGTGCTAAAGTGCGCCGCGCTCTGGACACGGAGTCCGTGAGGCGCGCACCCCTCGTCCCCTGCTGGCCCCCGCTCTGCGCGCTCTGAACTGCGAGACTCCGGGAAGCCGTCCCGCAGCCCAGTTCGAGACGCGCTGCCAGCGGAACGCCTCTCAACTTACGAGGTGCCCTAACGCCCCTGAGGGGAGTCGGTACTCTGCCAATCTTGCCCCATCCTTGAAGGGCCCCTTCCCTGAGAGTGCCACATTCGAAGGTCCGCTCTTTGCCTGCCAAACCCTGTGCGCTAGGAATTGTGCGCCTACCACGGTGACTGGGAGGCCGGTACGCCTCCTCTCGGCCATCGGAGTGAACGCCGTGCACCCCTGCTCACGCGGAAGGCGTGAGGGTTGATAGGGACTTGCATCCAAAGCCGGGTACAGCGCCCAGAAGCCCTAGAAAGCGCTGTACTGTCCTGGAACGGGGTAAAAGACCCCAAAGATCGCATTCAGGAACTGTGACACTCTTTTTTAAGGGTAAAGACTACTTTTTAATTACAAACTGAACAAGAACTGTGGCCTATTTACAAGTAATTGAAATCTGACATTTTTAAAGAAATTGAACTGTATTTACAAGCCTGCTGCTAAGAATATATAAAGAGAATATATTTTGAATACAATACAGTTTGGTGTCATTGTGTGGTGGGTTGGTGGTTAGGGGTGTGATACTGCAGATGTTTAACTCCAGATGCCCCAGAGATTAGCCTAAGACTGCTTAAGCCACACTACCTAGAGGGTAAGCAGAGGTTGTCTTGAAGGTAACCCTCAGCCCTGACGAGGAAGGTAGAGTCCCTGCTTGTCGCTAGTGCTGCACTGCGCCAACTAGAGACTCCCCCTTCCTACAATAGCCCTCCAGAAAACATTGTTAACGGAGTCAATCGATGTACCTGGAAGACTTTGTTTCCATACCAACGCAACGCGAACTCAACGTTACGGGTGTGCAAAAGGGGGACTCTTGGTATATGTATCTATCACACTCAAAATCAAGCCCTCTCAATTGCTCACATCCTCAGTGGATATGCAAATTATCAAACTGGATGGGATGATCCAGAGAGAAACTCGAACAATTATCCTGATCAACATTTATGCCCACCCGAAATATGCAGCCAAAAAAGAATTCTTCAAACGGATTAATAATGTCGTTTCTGACCTTCGGCTTGAACAACCGAGTTGGGACATCATACTGACAGGCGATTTCAATGCCAATCTCTTGCATTGGCTGGAAGAAGAGGATAACATCTTCCAAGCAAACGAGCAGTGGGGCGTTGACCTCCAGGAAATTCCACCCGTAATGAAGACCGACCCGGCTGGCATGCAATTGATGTGGGATCTTGAGCATCTTGGGCTAAGGGTGATAAATGGTAGATATAAGCAAGATAAACCACCATCCGCAACCTACATAGGTCAAGGTACAAGCACAATCTTAGACTACACAATAGTCACATTACCTCTGTTAAGACTGATAAAAAACTTCAAAATAATCAGCTCATTAGATAGTGACCATTCAATGCAGCACATCGAAATGAACCTGACCATACCAAAGTACGAACAAGTACGAACAACGGTAGGCGAAGTATCTACAATCAATTTAAAGCGGTTGAGGTGGACAAGTACCAACCTCCCACAAATAGCGCTGGATGCCAAGAATGAACTTCGATCCTTGATCCAAGATAAAAATCTGTGTTCAGAGACCTGGACTAAATATCTAAACAGGTTACCCAGGAATAGTACCAATATCAAAAACAACACCAATTTAACAAGTAGTACTGCTTTTTCTAAGGCAGGACTAACCCTGAGAAAACGCTTGCGGAAATTCACAAGACGAGCCTAAGGCCACACTGCCAACTCAAGTGCTTGGCAAGAAGCCCGAACAATAAGGAAACTCTACAAAAATTAATCTGGACGGAGAAAAAAAATCAAGCCAACGAGTTCTGGACTAATATGTTGTATAACATAAAAAAATCCAATAGCCGGGCCTTTTGGCAGCAAGTAAATTCCCTAAGCATACCGGCACAAGTCATAAGTATGACCTGCATAACCAAAAGCGCATGGTCTCAATACATAGCTGGCACGTTCTCAATAAGACCAGCATTTCAGCTGCCAGCAACAACTTCAAGTACCGGGGTCTTGAAAAATAAGCCTTATGTTTGGCAAAACACGTCCAGAACCCAACAGGCAAGCTTAGATAACTTGTTGCGGATTAGCGATGAACTTCAAATACCACACATAATTAGCAGAAGTAGGCAAGACAGTGCGCCTGGACCAAATGGCATCCTGCAGGCAATTTACAAGGATGATCCGCAATATTGGGCCAATAAATTTAACCATCTGTTTAGATCTATAAATAACACAAGTCAGCTCCCAGAAAGTTGGAGAGAAGCAATTATCAATCCAATTTACAAAGGTGGTGACCGCAAAAATCCGCTCAAGTATCCTCTGATTGCCCTCATTGATGCGGAAGCTAAATACTATGCATCCCTGGTACTAGCGGATCTCGCAAAATGGTCTGATACCAATAATAAGATTCCGGTAAATCAGACAGGGTTTCGTCGCGGAACAGGCACGATGGCAAACATAATGGCCTTGAGTCTAATTGCGGAAAAAAGCCTACAACATCACCAACATTATTTGCCTGTTTCCTAGACTTCAAGGGGGCCTTTGATCGTGTAAGCAGACATTTACTCTGGACTAAACTGAAACAGCAGGGCCTGCCAGATTCAATCTTAACTCCAATTATCGATCTACACACCGACACCTGGATGCAGGTAAAGATCGACAATGGACAGCGGTTAACCCGAAAATCTGCACCTTTGACGGTCTAAAACAAGGCTGCGTGTTGGCACCTCATCTTTTCAATTTATTCATGGCTGACTTAACCTTAAACTTAGACCAGACCAATGCACATCCACCACAGCTTGGTCACCTGCGTGTTACACACCTATCCTACGCAGACGACGTGGTTTTACTCAGCCAGACTAAAATTGGCCTGCAACGCCTACTACAAGCATTGACCAGATACACAAAATTAAACTTACTTGAAATAAACAGTAAGAAGACCAAGATCATGGTCATAACTCGTCGCCATAAAGTGTCACCGGCATTTGCAATAGAGAACAGCAAATTAGAAGTGGTCGACAGTTATAAGTATCTGGGAATACAAGTAGACAAACGCCTCAATTTTGCAACACATTTTAAAGCCATTGAAAAGAAGGGGACTGCAGCATTACACGTCTTTAACTACTTAGCAATCAAACTTAGAGGCCCCATGTTCAACCCGCTCCTTAACATAATGAAAGCTAAATTACTGCCAACAATATCTTACGGGAGCGTATTACATCACAGGAAGAGTGCACAGTTAATAGAGAAAATACAAACAAGAATCTATAAACGTGTATTTGGTTTGCCAACTGATTCATCACCTGCGCAAGTACGACTAGAATTCGGCCTGCAATCTCAAGTTCTGCTAAAACAATACGAGTTTGTCAAATTTTGGTACGACATCTGGATGAACCAGGAAGTAGAGATTTACCGCGCCATGTGGGAGGCAATCAACAACAATTTGAATTCCCAGTATGCCAAATTTTTAAAACTCTCTCTAGAAACAACAGAATTGGGCACACTCTGGGAAACCGGACTCCCAGTAACGTTGTTCAAACAAACAGTAAAAAAAGCGGCCAGCAGGCATTCGTTACTCAACGATAAAACATCCCTGAGTCATCGCGACCACGCCTGGATGACAATACAATCATATAAAAACCCGGCTCCGGCAGCATATCTACAACTTGCCTTCTCAGCGTACATCAAACATAGATACCTAAAATTAAGGCTGGGCAATCTCCAGACAAATTAGGACCAACCGAAATGGAGGATGCAAGAAAATAAAGGGTGCGAATTATGTGGAGCAAGAAAACAAGACCTAATTCACCTGATTTCATCTGTCCCGCCATGAATTCGGAACGCCGGAGCAGACTAAAGGCGAAGTTTAATGAAATTGGAGTACGCACCTGTCGGTCTGCAATCATACAAACATTGTGTTCAGTGGATCCTCAACTTATTTGCGGTGCAGTCCAATACATAATTAATTTTGAGAAAAAGAGAGGAAACACGATAAAGTCTTAATTGAAAACACAAATCCGTATACATAGCATGATGTTTTCCATAATTCAATCACAACATTATTTAAAAGAACAACCTTTACAAATCTCATGACTTATTACCAGCAAATTTGTGGTTTATTGTTCACTTTCAGAATTTTTTTTATTTTTTTATCCAGGCATTCAATGTTTTTGTAATGGTTTTTATTAACTATACAATAAAGTGTATTATTATCAATCCTTACTAATGAGGCTCCTGCCTCATCCGTAGATCTTCAAAAGAACAAACAACTTTTCTCCATCTCTTACTCTCCTTCCTTAAAGGGCTGAGCCCCACCCCCTCATTCTCTATTCATGGATACAAATGAGGGACTCACCCACTAATTCCTACTGTTCCTTTTTGTCTTTTATTGAGACCATCCTATGCACTTTGTATCTAATTGTGTATATTTTTGTGTGTTTTGCCACCTGTTTATGTAATGGTAAAAGTTGTACTATGAGGTGAAGGCTTAAGTCCTTCTTTCTGTCCCATTTTGCCTAACGCAGACCATGGTTTCTTCTTCTATGCAGTCTGGTGGTGGAATATCCCAGAATTTTCCATCCAACTCCCTGCACCCCTCCTCCCGACTTCCTCTTTTACATAAATCCTCCTTCTTGAGACTCAGCCTGGCGGTTTGGAAATTGTGGGGGCATGATTAACTGAGTTAGGTTTTCCAAGGAGGTGGCGTTTTCAATTCAACAGCCCTAGAGGCCATCAATGCTCAAAAACTATTCTAGATTCTGAAAGAATTTTGAGAATTGCGGTTTGGCAGCTCCTACTTGCCACCTTCCTCATATGAAGAACTTTGGTCTGCTGAACAGCTAGTTAGAAGTTTACTAAAAGGTTTTGTAAATAGGAGATCTGCTATTCATTACCTTGTTCCGAAATGGGATACCCCTTCGGTCCACAAGGCTCTACAAGGTCCTTCTTTTGAACCTTTGAATTCAACTCCATTGAAGTACCATAACATTGTATTTTACTGATGACCATCACTTCTCTTCTGGTAGGCGGCTGTGAGAGAATGGGGATGTTTTTGATAGAGGAACCTTATCTTAAGTTCTCCCCAGACAAAGTGGTTTTAAGAACAGACCCAGCTTTTCTTCTGAAGGTGGCCTCCTCTTTTCATTTAGATGACATAATATTTTTACCAGTGTTCCTCTCTACTCCTTCTTTGGAGAAAGAGAGTTTGCTTCATCTACTAGATGTTCCTATGGCTTTGTCAATTTTTAAAGTTCGCACTTCAAATTTCGGGAACATGCAATTTTTTGTTTATAACCTTGGGGACGTTCAAAAAATAATGGACGGTCTACAAGTGCAAATTCATATCACATCAAACTTCATTTCAGTAATTTGAGACACCACAGTTTCGCATAAAAGTGCAAGGATTTAAATAGAACTACAATTAAAAATATATAACAGTGCGTTTTTTTAAAAGAATACAAATTTTGAGTCAGATGGATGAACAAACTACATTATTGTGTCCGGTAACCAAGTGTCCAGATTTGATAGCAAACAGTCTTGATTGCAAGAGGGTTAAGAAAGATGGACAAAGTGAAAGTGTGTAAAATGCATAGTTGTGCATGCTGTGGCCTCAATGAGCAGCGGAAGGAAGAAAATCTTAGCGACCAATGAAAAAAGGCATTTCTGAATCAGGGTGGTTCATACAGAAATGCAAGATGCATGATTGTGTGCACAGATATCTCAGTAGACAGTAGATTTGTAACAGCCTCAGCGACCAGTGAGATAGGGGATTTCTAGTACAAAATGGTTTGTGCAGTGAAATGGAGTAAAAATTCTGAAGTATAAATTGCAAGATAATCATGAAATACATATTATAATATGCTAAATCCACTAGTAGCCAATAATTTAGCATAAATCACAGCACAGCTGGTACAGCAACAGCATAATGTAGGATACACAGTAGTCAATGATACGTGTGCCACTGAGCTTGTGCCCTACGTTCAACAATCTACCGGGGGCAAGAAGAAAAGCACACAGGGGACAGATAAATTCCCAACCCAACAAAAACCTCTAAGTGTCGGTCATGAGTGTTGGAAATAAACGCCCCTTGTACAGTGCGATGGCAAGAATGGATCCTACGCTGGATCATAGAGTATTGGCGTGTGTGCTGGTGTTAGAAGGAAGGGACTATTAATTTACACCTCAGTAGTCAGGCCTTGCCCAAGAATGTTGCCACTGCACTAACAAAAAGCAGGTATGGGTCAGTCCTCAGGATCCTGAGAGCTTCAACATGTCTCACTGTGCCTATTTTGGCACAGTCTGATCTTTACCAGGACCGTCTTAGTCTTTCAGGTTCAGGTTCAGAAAGCTTTATTCGATTTGCATAGTACAACCATAAAAGCGACAATAAACAAGAAAAGGTATACATGCAATTACATCAAATCCTAGAATACAAAATTATTATTATTTACTAATGGCATATTTATCTAAGCATTCATTTCCAAGCAATTAATAGCACTTGAAGGGAAACATTATTAATAAATATTTAAAAAGGAGAATATGGATAGCAACTATTTCATTAAAACATTGTACTAAAACAGTATCCTGGCTAAAAATGTTTACCAAGAATTTTCTAAAGTGACGTGTGCATAAAAGAGCTAAAATTTATAACAGTACAACGCATGATATGCATATTCATTTTCTCATGCAAAATGACAAAGGCAAGTGAAAGCCGATATTCGCTATAATGTTGGATTCAAAAACTCGACTTAGTACCCCAACTATATACACATGGATTTTAACTTAGCGTATACTTTTCCTAGAATACCAGTTGCAAGTTGTTACAAAACTATTGATTTCCTGGCTGCTCTACATTTTAATAGAAATAAGGCGACCCGGAAACAAATATCTGTATCCTCAAGAGCACACAATAAATTCATTGCATCCACTGTTTTACGTACATTATATTTCAAAAAATAGACTTCAGATAACATTTCCTGAGGGAGGAATAAAATTTACACAATATTAAAAAATGACAACAACTCTGGTTGGAAGTATTGTCACAGGGACATTTCATGGAAGACCTTTCTCCCATTTCTGGGAAGGATACTAAATGGTGGGCAGTCCCCAACCTCAGGTGTGTCAAAACAAAACGGTGTGAAGATCTTGACACCTCTGTTAAGTGTGCCTGGAACCCATTTTTGAGTCCGAGTTGTGTATAAAAAATAAAAGTTTTTTGGTGCCTAATTTATTTTAGTCGCTCTTCCCTTTTGTATAATCAGAACGAGTCATTGATTTCTTTCTTTGTAAAAGGGGTTGCGTATTCTGACTCCTTTAGAATGTTAAAATCAAACAAAATACTACACCAATAAATAATATAGCTCAACCAAGGGATGCAAGAACAGAAATCTAATTTAAGGCAGTCTCTGATTATTCTCTGTGTAAACTCAGTCTCCCTCTTATCCCAAATCGAACGCCATAATAGCAATGGGCGTAGAGCTGCTAAGTCTGCTATATAATTGAGTCCAGTTTCTTGGTGTATTAAATAGGTTGAGGCCGATGATGGGGTACTCAAACGCCGTTTTAAGAAGCAGTTTTCGCTTTTTTGAAGTTCGACTGTAGAGGAATGACCCCATATTCCAGCTCCATACAGAGCTGAGGAAACACATCCTGGCATTATAGATGGTCAGCATATCTTTTATCCTCCGGTCCCCTAGTTTACTTGCAAAGCGAAAAATCCCATTTGTGTTCCTTATCATTTTTAGTTTAATGTTTTCTTGCTCGCCTGCCCATTTACCATTTTGGTCAAAAGTAATGCCTAAATAACAGAAAGTTTTAACGGCTTGTATTTTCGAACCATCAAGAAAAAAAGGCCTTGATGTCTTCTTTGTCCTCCCGCAGGCCATGGTATAAGTCTTTGACTTGTTAATTAAAAGTTTCCTTTCTTTTATAAAATGTGCAAATTCATCAATAAGCCGCTGAAGACCTAAAGGGGTGCGGGAAATTAAAACAGCATCATCTGCATAAAGCAGAACTGACACCACTGTACCATCAATTATTGGGGCGTCTGCTGGGGTGTTATTTAAAACTGTAGCTATTTGGTTGATAAAAAGGGAGAATAAAAGGGGGGCCAGTACGCAGCCCTGTCTAATACCTCTTTGAACTGGGAAAAAAGGAGTTCGTTCTCCTGTAGGCCCATATCTAACACTACATGACAACCTCTCGTAAGCTCTCACCAGAAAAAATACAATCTCCTCTGGGGCCCCAGATTCGAGCAACACTTTCCACAGGAGGGAATGGTCTACTAAATCGAACGGGCTACTCAGATCAGCAAAACACATAAATAAGTTGCCCTCTTTGGCTACGGTGTATTTGTTGATGAGAAGATCTAAGTTAACGCATTGTTCGAGTGTTCCCATACCCTTGCGGAATCCATATTGCACCGGTGTTAAAACCCCGTTTTCTTCGGCCCAGGTTTCCAGTCTTTTCAGAAGAACCCTGCTCATCACTTTTATGGAGGAATCCAGCAAGGAGATTGGCAGGTAATTACATGCCTCCGAGCGTGAACCCTTTTTAAAAAGTGGGACAATGAGTGATTGTGCCCATGTAACAGGGAAATTTTAGAGGGCTGCAGTGTTAAAAATTGTTGTCAGAATCGGGGCCCATAAATCCATCAGGTCCTTGTACAGATCTATCGGGACGTCGTCCGGGCCCGGTGCTTTTCCCCCTTTACTATTTATTAACCCTTCCCTCACCTCTTCAGCAGTAATTGATAACGGTAGTCTTGGCCATGTAAAATCATTTTCTACAGGTAAAATTAAAACCAACCTATCCGGATTAAAAATCTTAGAAAAGGGTTCGACCCATTCAGTGCAATTTACATGAGATGTCAATTAGGTAGTACAGTTTTCCTTTAAAAACGGACTGTTAACAGTGTTCCAAAATAGTTTGCTATTTTTGGTGTCGGCAGCCATGCTTAGCTTATCCCAGGCATCTTGCCGCAGTTCTTTTGTATGCATCAGCAGGGTGTGCTTATAAATCTTTCTGAGCTCCTGGATTATTAGTTGATTACGGGGCTTAGACCCTAGCGCTATTTTAAGCTGATGTAATGCCTGGGTGCACTTTGGGTTAAACCACCTCGTACCTCCCTGTTTATTCGCTCTCGGGATTTTAGTTAACAGTTTTGTGATTTCATTATTTATTTCAGAGAAAGTTGTTAGCAAAATTTCAGGTACAGCATCCTCTTTAAGGCAGTAGTCGATAGCATCCCTGCATCTGGTGACCACCTCTTTTGGAATCATCGGGGGTCTACACCATTCCACTTTATTCTCACTCCGTTGGGCCGGGCAGGGATAATATCTACAAGGCGGTCTCCAGTATTAGGTATTTTTCTGCCCCAATCTACTAATACTATAGAGATGCTATTGTGGTCGCTAACCGCCTGCTCCTCTATCCAAAGATCTTTAAAGGAACTGTTTCCTGAGATTACAATGTGGTCTATATTACTATTCCCGGTCCTCCCCGTAAATGTTGGGCATTTAATATGACCTTTCTGTATTGAACAATCCAACAATTCAAGATCAAATTTTGCCATGAGTGTATTTAGTGCCATACCATAATTGCAGTGTGGAAAATGTATGTTATGCTCCTCTTTTACCATGGTGGTACTATGGATCTTCATCAAACCACATGAATTAGTCAAAGTCGCTGGGCATACCCGAATATTAAAATCACCCACCCACAGGATAACCACAAGTTTCTTAGAACGATTCAGTACTCTGTCTAACTCCTTCTCAAGTTGTGCTAATGGTGATTCTCTTTCCTTATTAAAAATATTATTATAATAGTTTATTAGAACCAGGTCCCTACCCTTCGCAAACGTTAGTCTTAGGATTTGACTATAGTTACCAATTGGTGTATAACTTATCACTTTACAACCAAGCAGCTTAGTTGATATAAGTAACAGCAGCCCCCCTTTAGCCCTTCCTGTTCGGGAGGGTACTGCATTAAGACAGTAAGATGTATATCCTTCTACGATAACCTCGTCGGTACACCAAATCTCTTGTAGGCAGTCAAAGTCGCTGTCATAGGTAGTAAACTCCTGCCAAAAAGGGGTGTCTAGCTTTTTATTTCATCCTGCGATATTCCAGGTGGTTAACGTGTACCCCTCTTGTTGTACGCTATCCGTACCCTGGATCACTTCTAGATTAAAATCAGGATTTGGGTTTATGTTAGCATTTATGAGGGCACCCTCCTTTACCAATGGCTTAGCAGGGATGACCAAAACTGATTTACAGGTCAGACTATTCTCACTAATTCCAGCGGCTCTGTACTCCCCGTTATTTCCCATTTGTGGATTTTGTCTAATTATTTTGCCGCAACCCTTACCAAATGTGTACATCTCGTCTGTCTCAAACCCAGGTGGTGCCTTTTCCATGATTGTATGTCAATCATTTTCCTCCATTCTGGATAGGCATTCATATCTATTAAACAGCGGGATGCAGGTTTGCGATGGGTATACTACTCGTGGGGGGGTACACATTTTATAGTATTTGAGGCCAAAAATCTGAGTCCGGATACTAGATGATTAGTCCCTAATTGTCTGTAGAAATACCCCAAAGGCAATAATGTCATGTTAAATTCTCTGCGTGACGGTGGGGGGTTAATTAGTAAAGTCGCATGCGCCCAGTTCGGTGACCTAAAATTTATAATCACGCAATCCCTGTCAAAGGTTTTCGGTACTGGTCCTATCCATCCCACTCTTTGGGTAAGTAGTATCTGTTCCATACCCGTTATGGGGTAACTACAATTATAAGTCAACCAGTGGAGGATTTTATTCTTGAGGGTTTCTGTTGATTCCGTTTGTCCCTCCCGCAATTTGGGTACATTACAAAGAACGTGACATAGGGGCTACTTTCAGGTGGTAGATTCATTACCAATGGTATGTCACAGCGCTTTGATTTTTCCGGAGGACATGTAGCCTTCGGCTGTTCGGGCCCAGTCCTTACTGGTATCCCCGCCCCTTCCTGGGTGTTTGCCCTTTTCTCTTTGGGTGGAACAGACTGTTTCCCTTGCGTGGTGCCCTTTCTGTTAATCTGGGCACTTACCTTTTTGTTAGAATTGTCATTTGCGGTACTATAGTTTTATTTTTAATTGCAACATTAGAAGGCCCCTGATGTGTTGTTACTTTCCTTCTTTAAGTTTTATTTCGTCTTTCTTTTGGGTGGGCTTAGGTGATGCCCCTTTGAGAGTTGGTGTTTGTAGTGATGAACATGGTGAGATGCTAGAGGTGTTTCGGCATCCTACAAGTTTCACTACTTGCTCTTCTAAAGAGCACATCTTTGTTTCGATATTTACTATCTTTAAACAAATGGGACTCAATAGTGTGGAGACAAGAGTCTCCAGTCTCACCCAAAATCCTGCACTACCCCCCACTATGTTAGCCTCAGGTGGTGGTGCGTCAATGTCGTTAGAGCGACTGGCACCCTTATCTTTTCTCGGCCCTGCTTTGTTTTTCACCCCTTTCCGGCATGTGGGACTACCTGTACCCTTTTGTTTGCTTGTATGTTGCTCGCTGGTAGTGTGTTTTAATTTTTTCTTTGCTTTCTGCCCCCTTGTTCGAGCTGGTGGACTATCGATAATTACCCTGTCCAGGTTAGGTGATTCAGTGTTTGGATCGGCATCTAAGCCTTCTGGACCTTCTATTATTATGGAATCATCAATAGCCAGGGGAGCAAGGTCTTGACTCATATTCTGTGACTTCATGTTGGGGGTGGATGAAAGCCTACTGCCCATGCGGGAATGATCTAGTGACACCGAATCCTCAATTAGGCTGTTCCCGTGATTCTCTGCTCCGGGTAGCCCAGCATATGAGGCTGCGAGCAATGAATCAAGGGAGTTAGCCAAAACTGGTGATGAATTGGTTGGTTGCATTAGTGTGGGTAAACTAGAGGGGAGCGAGAAACGTCTCTCTGTGTTTTCAATGGCCGTGGCCACAGCCCCTATTGTCTTTTGCAGCATCCTGTCAATGGCGGTTAAACTAGGGAGGGGGGTAGTGCTAGATGTAGTTGGATTCTGCCTGGTCCTTGGTCCTGACACAGCAGGTGTTTTCTTCCCCATATTTTTAGCAGATGTAATATGTCCGCAAGGGGTACGTGGCCCACAGTACCTAGATGCCTAGCCACAGTATGGTCCTTATCCACAAGATACAAGTGTCCCAATTGGAAGTAACAGACTCACGGTAGTCCAGGAATATAAGGGTGCTTGTAACGTGGTTACACGGTCTGCCAAGGGGGATGGCCCAGCCCAGCCTTTGCCAGCCCCTGACGGCCACAGACGGCCCGCCCTCTGCCCCAGCTCAGCCCGGCGACCTCCCGCGCATGTACCGTGAGGCGGGAGGTCTGACTCCTTTTTCTAGTGCCTCCGGGCACGTTTGGAGGCGTGGGCAAGCTGAGGCTCCTGGGAGATGTAGTGCACTGTTCCCCCCACTCTGCGGCAGCGCCTGGTGACCTGCGGCGCATGCGGCGGGGGAGAACGGCACTGGGCAGCAGGGCAGAGTGATGGCAGCAACCTCCCGGCAGAGAGAGCAGCAAAGGAAAGGTCCCAGGCGTTCGGTGCAATGAAGGTGAGCTTCGCGGTACAGGCAACCCTGTAGTCACCTGAAGTTGACTCAGATCATTTGCTGTTTGAAGAGTCTTTTCATCAAAAGCGGACTGTCTGTTGCCAGAGCAGTCAGGAAGCACTCAAAGCCCAATTCTTTTCGCATTCACATTGGGTAACTCTTGCCCGGAGGTCTTAAAACCTGAATTCCTCTGCTTTTCTTTGAACTTCAACCAATTTCAACCTTTCAGTCTTTCAAATTCAGGGCAGGCAAACAAGAAGTAAGCGACAGGTTCCCTCGAGGTCTTACAGAATGAGCAGGTCAAGGGTGACTCAGTGGAAGCTGACCGTTTCACTTTAAATGTGGTAAGAGGTAAGGTTCCAAACCTGAACTGAATGTGAAGCTTTCTGTCAGTGGGGTCAGTAATGAGATCCAAGTAAGGTTACAGGAGCTGGAAAGCTTGAACGTGGTGAATTTGAGGGTCAATTAGCTCCTCGTTAGATGAATGTCAGCATTCTGGGTGACCCAGTGCCAGTATAGCTCTTTGATCTTTTCAGTGGAGGGGAAGTGAGTAGTAAGGGTGAATTGCACAAATCCAATTGCCCCAATGTGCACAGCCATTTCTTGATGCTCTTGAGCCACTCAATTTTATGGAATGATTCCAGCGCTATGAGTTCTTGCAGTGCTATAGCATACAGGGCTAGTTCTGGTGTTTCTCTGTCTCCTCCAAAACAAAATTGATCTTATAGTTGCCTTGTCTTCTATAGACAGCCTTTCCATATCAAGATTAAATGGGTGCATTGAGGTGCTTGGTGGGAGCCTAAGTAAGCTCCTCTGGAAGTTGTTTTTCGTGTTACTTAAAGTGGCTATAGTCTGAAAGCCCTACAACTCTACCCCATAAAGGGCTACCCCCAGAGCATTTGAATTGTACAGTTGCAGTGCCGGGGTAAGAGAGTTAGTGAACGATACAGGGTACTCTTTCAGAATGGTGCCTACAACTTGCATGAACTTCAGTGCTGCTCTATCTCTGTGTGGCCTCCATGAGAGTTTGGGTGTAAGCCTGATGCTCAAGTAATCAGCAATTTCATATTCCTGGGCGGCATACACGAGGGTGTCTATTAAGGAAATATGTATTTCAGCCACATGGGCTTCCCCAAATACTTTTGTTTCTCACTATCGACTTCAATTTGGTTATACTAAGACCAAAGCTTACGGTTCAAGAGTTCTGTCTGCAGTTTTGGATTAATTGTTAATACATAAAATTGTTGGGTGTTGTAGAGTCTGGTTGTCTGAGTAATTCTTATTTTTGGGCATTAAAGTGAGGATAGGTTAGGTACATTCTCATTAGTCAGTCAGTCAGTCATTAAGTCTTTATTTCGATTCTTCATCATAAAAGACAATCTATAACAAATTAGTACAAATTCCATACAAGATAAAATTCATCATATTCAAGGTTCTAACCCCATTTCTAAAGTCCAGTAGTAAATAAATACATGAATATTTACACTATAAAACCATCCCTAAAATAGAATTAAATGTAAAAATAAGCAATAGACTTAAACATATCTAATATTAAAAATCTCTAGTGTGAACTCTCCAATCCTGTTCTAATTTCCAACAGCAGCCCCTAATTCAGATAACCGTAGCTTCAATCATTCCTGCCGGCTATACCCCCCTTTTTTATTCTGAAAAACCCAGGCCCAGCTCAAAAACTTTGCTACACCAATTACAACTAATTGTGAGGTATCATTTTTCAGTATTCTACTTGCAACCAGTGCTGATCTTGTTCCCATAAGCGAACATACAGGTTTTAACCAAACATGTCTTGGTTGATGGTACACAGGGCAAGAAAATAGAAAATGATCGATGGTTTCAATGTGATCTGGGCAAAATACACATTTGTCGCTACCACCAGAGTTCCATCTACTAGATAACCATTGTTGGGGTAAGGTACCTACTCTGAACTAGTGAAAAAGTTTGCGGTCGGAAAGCTTCGTAATGATATCCCAGTAATCTTCCAGGAAGGATTCATCCTTGATATCGAGGAAAACTGTTGTCAAAGATCTACTGACATGGAAGGAGAATCTCTTAACTTTAATCATCTCCCAGTACCCAGCGCTGTAAACTTTTTTTGATGGAAACTCAGCTGTGTCCGGATGGGCCCAGAGTTCCCCCATCCCCATATCTGTCAACAGTGACTTGATTTCAGCCAGCCAGGAAATCTTACATGAACAACCCAGCCCCCTTACTTCCGCCAAGGCTTTGGCGTACAAGGAGAGCTCTGGAGTAGTCCAGAGACGTCGCCAAAATGCCAAGGGTCTGAAGCGTGCTACATCCTCAACTGCCTGGCAGCCGAGGTCTAACAATAAAGGAAGACGCAGAATAAGATTGGGGTAAGCCTACTGTCGACCTCAAAAATTTATTCTGGGCGACAATAAGTGGGGACAGGTTGTTAAAGCCCCATAATTCTGCACCATACATAATCGCGGGCAACATTTTGGAAACATAGATTTTAACAATAGGGGCAATGGGCTTAGTTAGGGACAACCTGTGCTCTTTCATCAATGCACCAGCTAGTTGGGTGTGCTTTAAAGCTAGCATGTCAATTTGGGGCTTCCAGCTCAATTTATCACTGTATGTGACCCCCAGGTAAGTAAAAACAGCTGTCTGCTCCAAAGGGGCGCCACCCATGTAAACACGTGCTCTAACAGACTTCCACCCATAGAGCACCATGAACTTGGTTTTCCCCACATTGACCTCCAGCTCATGTTCGCGGCAGAACACCTCAAAACGAGACAGTGCCAGTTGTAATCCCTGTCTCGTCTTGGATATAAGCAAGGTGCCGTCCGCAAACATGAGCAGGGGGACTTCCATGCTGGCTAGTATTGGCGCGTCGGTCGGGAAGTTTACAAAGTACTGGACCCCCATTTATAAATAAAGAAAACAGGGTGGAAGCCAGCACACACCCCTGTCTGACGCCTTTGCACACCTCAAACCTGTCAGTAACCTCCCCTGGTTTACCCCAGCGGACCTGGGCATAAGTATGTTCGTGGAGTTTAACCAAGATAGCAACCAATTCATTAGGCATCCCCCGCTTCAAAAGTAATTTCCACAGTTTTGCCCTTGGCACAAGATCAAAAGCGGATATAAGATCCACAAAGGCCGCAAAAAGCATGCCCCCATCTAAAAAAACCTCCTTCCAGTACAGTAACACGAATCTAAAGGCCTGATCCAGGGTTCCTATATGTGACCGAAAGCCCGCCTGTAAGGAAGTTAGGATGTCAGCTTCAGTCATCCAGCACTGTATTCTCCCTAGTACTAATCATGCTATTATTTTCTGTACAGCATCGATTAGACTGATCGGTCTATAATTAGCCGGAGCAGAGCGATCACCTTTCTTGAATATAGGTAAAATCTCTGCTCCGAACCAAGATTTAGGGACTAGTGCACCGCTGACTAAGGCATTTGCTAGTGCAGTTATATATGGGACCCATAAGTCTTGATCATGCTTGAATACATCTGCCGGAATGCAGTCAGGCCCAGGAGCTCTGCCACTCGGAATCACTTTCAGCACAGACTCCACCTCTTTATGTGAGAATTCCAAAGGTTCATCGTAACTGGGGGGCAGGACAACCCCAACATTACTATCAAGAATCTTGAATTGATTTTGAAAATAAGTTACCCAGTGCTGCGGCTCGACATGGTTACTCGGTGTCAGTGATTGCGTGCAGTTCCCCCACTTTAATAGGTGCCAAAAGTGGGTCATATTATGACCATTGCAGGCCTGTACCAACTCCTTCCAACGGTCTTCATCCCACGATTTCTTAGCTTCTTTCTGCACTGCTTTGTAGGTGACCCTGCATTGCTTGATTTTATCCTGCAATCTAGATTTAATAGCTTTCACCAAGGCTTGTTGGGCCTGCCTACAGCTATTGTTGTACCACGAGCTAGGCCTCAGCAATTTATCCTTTTTACAGGGGATGCTTTTAATAAAATATTTTTTAAGGCCCATTAAAAGATCTCTGTGGATGCTCAATGAATTAGCATTGAGCACCTCTTTTGACTTGCAACGTTGAGTTTACACAGAGAGCTTGGGACCAAATCCCTAATGTCAGCACGGGTCCTCTCATTAGTGGCTATCCTAGGCCACCGTACCCTTCTTTGGTCATTGGAAATAGTTACCATCTCCTGGTCTAGTACACCTTCACTCATGGAGGAACTACTAAAACTACTATCATTAAGTGTCAGAATCAAAGGGTTGTGGTCGCTTTCTAGCCTACTCTCAACCACCATATCTAAAACATTAGGCCACAACTCCACATTTACTAAAATATTGTCAATGTGGCTGCCAGATCTGCCGTTATCAAACGTCTTCGCACCCTGCCTATCTGACTGAGTCCTGCCATTAACCGGCCTCAATCCCTTATCCAGTCACAAGCCCTTCAATTGGAGTGCAGCCTCGGACCATTTCCTTATGGGTTGTAGGTCCAAATAGGGAATACCCCACAATACATCCTCGTCTTCGGTGAGCTTACAATCATCAAGGTCTAGGGCTCAAAACACGTGTTAAAATCACCAGCAATAATCCGGTAACTAAAATTATCCTCCTGATTCAGATGACTTTCCAGGAATTAAACAACTTGAGAGCTCCTACCACCTGGTAGGCCCCTCAAATAAACATTATATATGGCCACATTAAGGACCTTAGATGATCTAACCCGGATAGCCATAATATCGGGGCAATTAATAGAAACTTCTTCCACCTTTATCCCCTCACATTGCCATACCCAAAGGCTCAGGCCACCAACTGGTCTACCCCTCGGTCCCTTAACTGCTGGTTTGGAGAAATTTAAGTAACCCACATGAAAGACTCCTTCCACAGACCAAGTCTCTTGGAAGGCCCACACATCCGTGTTCTCTATAAAACTTGCCCAATCAGGTGAGAGTAGTTTGGATTCCAACTCCGCAATATTGCACGAGGATTAGGATACGAAGATACGAAGAATCTCGTTGAGCAAGGGCTCGTCAGTGAGCGATCATCATGGACAACAGAAGTGTCCTGCTGAACCGGGCATTGACACGTATTACCTGCTCTGTTATTAAGATTTGCTCGAGAGGAATCACTCCCCCCACCGAGCTCCTTATGGGTACCAAAAGCATTCCCTCCAATCATCATCTTAACCCTATGTCCATCGACCCACGGTGAGGTGACACATCCACTCAGTCAATCATTGTCCTCTAACATGGATAGTAACTCAAAACGATTGCTGATCTGAATAGGATAATCAACCAAGTTGTAAGCCCTATCGGGAACCCAGGCTTCCTTAAATCTTGAAATCCTACATGGTTTATAAAAAAACCTAGGGGTAAAATTTTAATGTCATCAGCAGCGTTGGGGTAGTGGGCAGCCGTCTCAAGGATGTGTTGTACAAGGGAAGGAGACCTGAAACTCAATACCACACAGTCACCCGCCAAGGATTTGTGTGAATGACCAATCCAGTTAATACGCCTCACCATTTTAAATTCATCAAATAATGCCTTACTAATGCCAGACTTTTTCCTCAGAAAGTAGCGAGCTTTATTTTTAAGGGTTGACCAGTGTTTACGAGTACCCAAAGGGAGTGGGGGTACATTAGCTAGGATAATAGTATAGGGTGTGGCTTTGGGTGGGGGTGGAGGCTAGGAAGCATATTAAGACCCCCTTCTAGCCCTTCTTCAACCCTCCGCCCGTTACCTGCTGCCTCATTCCACTGCACTGTTGGAGCCATAGTGTCATTTTTTGAAATCGGCCGGGCTGGATCTACAGCACTTCACACCTCTGGGACCCGGGCAGTGCATACTTGGGCATTTCGAATATCACCGATTTGCACGGTGGTTTCTACCCCTGAAGATTTACTTGGTGCACCCCCATTATCCTGCAGAATAGAATGGATTGGAATCCTTTGCTTACTACAGTAGAGACATTGTTCAATTTTATTAAGCCTCTCATATACTGAGTCAAGTCTTTTAAGAATGGGAGAGATGAGGGCAGCTAACTGATCTTAGTATTGAGCACAAATTTTCTTGGTTAAACTGGGCATTGGCGCCAGCAGTAGAATTAACTACGGGAGCATTAACATCTGTATTCCCAAAAACATATACCACACTAGTTCCATTAGTAGCCACAGATGCGGCTTGTTTAGCTGGGTAGCAACCTTTCCTTTTTTTTGTAGGCGGTTCAACCCCTACTCCCCTAGTGCTTTCCTCCCCCTTGTCTTAACCATAGCCGGACTCTGGGTGCTACATTGGGGTAACGAGGCACCAGAAATGGGGGGCATGGACACCTCGCATATCGAACCAGGTGGGGTAGTCTCACCAGAGTGATCCACTTCAATACTCGTTTGAGAGAGGGGTAACTGGGCACAAGGCAAAGAGCCACCCCTAGATTAAACTGGCTCCAATGAGATACTACGTTCAGTTGCCTGAATCTCGTGAATCAAAACTGATTCCGCTCAATTTAAAAAAGCGTTGAGTTTACCCACCACCCTGTCCCCTACCTTCCTTTTACTCATAGCTGCTGGATACAATGTTAAAGGAACCCCCAAGAGTTCGAACCAGGCAATTTACAGTGAACAACAAGCAAAAAATAATAGTCCCAAAAGAAGGATGCAGTCTTACAGTTCTCAGCAGAGGATGTTGGAGATGTGGCCCAGCCTGGCCTCCTCTAGGCTCTGACGGGCGCGGACGGGCCCGCCCTTGGCCCGGGCTTTGCTGCGGGAGGCCTGGGCCAATTTTGAGTGCTTCGGACGCCCTCCAACAGCGTCACTTCCCCTGCGACTTGCAGGGACTTCTGGGTTTGTGGTCCTAGACGACCCCACCAACAAGCCGCGCCGTTCCCCTCACGGCCGAAATGGCGTCTCCGGGCTCCTGGCATCACCGGGTTCCTGCTTTCCTGGCAAGGTGAGTTAAGTCAATGCAGGCAGCTGAATGAAATTAAGTGTCCCCATTAGTAACAACTGGGACGAAGAAGGCTGATGAGGAGGTAATGGTTAGAATTCTTACTGGTAATCATCATTACGCTGATTTGAAGCAGTTTTTGTCAAAGTCCTCCGTTTCCTCCCTTTTTATTCCTTCACTTATAACGCTGAGAGTTAAGTCTTGCATAGTATCACGGGATGTTGTAAAGGCTTCGGGCAAAAAAAAGAAACAGAAGAATAAAAGTTGTCTTTTCTTTGGGTGGTTTAGGGTGGAAGCATGAACTCATTAGTAAGGACTATGAGGAAGATTAGGACTCGAGGTGATGAAGTTTATTGGTAATTAATCCGAGCACTTCACTGCATGGGAAATTCGCATCTGTTAGCACCTGCAAAAATATTGTGCTGATTCCTTGCTTGTGTTGGTCCATATTTAAAGCTCACTCTTACCACTTGTTCTAAGGCACAATCATGGTATAGCACAAGTCCGACTCATTCTAATTGTGGACCATTATGAAGAAATTCAACACAAAGAAACTCGTGCTCCTATTCCCAGCCATCGTTGATTATTGATTATTATAAAAAAGCATTCAAGACCGTTGGTCATGCAATCCATTTAGGCTGCACTAGAGATGATGGGAATCGACACAACACTGCAAAATGTCATCAAAGCCATGTACGAAAATGTATCGGTCCCGACGAGAACAGGGCTAGATAGCCAAAAAAGTTCCAAGATACTAACAAAAAGAGGAGTGGATTTTAACTGTCTTTGGACCTCAACCCAGATCATACCTTAAACAAATAACATATTTGAGTGCCTGAGAATAGAAGAAACCCTGGTTAGTCTTCCTCGGCGATTGCACTGGAATACCTTGGTTAAGATTGGTTTTGATACGGGGATAATGTACGCCATCTATATATTGGAATCAAGGTGTTCAACAAGGTTGCATCCTAGCACCGTTTTTTGTTTCTCACTTACATTAATTGGTTTAGAAGCTAAATTGCTCAAAAATAAATTGGAGTTTCCCAAGACAAATTCTCATTTTATCCCAACACTTCGTTATGCGGACAACGCTGTCCTATTAGCAATGACCACAATTAGCCTTCAGATAGCTCTGGGCGCCTTTGTGGAATGTACGTCCTCTTTAGACTTGAAGATAAATCAGCAGACGTCTTGTGCAATGGTTTGTGGGCCAAAGAAAACTAAATATAAAACCCTTTTTTATTGAGGGAATCCCAGTGCCTAAAGTATAGAGTTTCTGTTATCTGGGTTTTCCATTTGACCCACAAGTTAACTAGGGTATTTGATGGTGCAGCAAACTAAGCGTGGGCGTAAAATCCAATTCGTTCGCGAATTTGCGTATTTTTGGCAATTTCGCGCTCCGCAAATCGGCCAAATTTGCCCAAAAATCTTCAAATTCGCAAGCAGCGAATTATTTTGCTTGGTCGCGCTTGAAAAATACAATATCGCGCGTGCGGCGTTGACTTACCGTGATTCTGAGTCCGCTGAGTTGTTTTTCTCCCGGTTTGCGTGTGCTGCGCCATTTTCGATGTTGCTGCGTGATCGCGCGAGAGTTTTTCGAACGCAATTACGTCATCGCGGCTCGCCATCTTGCACAGCAAGAGTTTGACAACGCGAGTTCGTCATAAGGGCCCGCAATTACGCATTGCGGGAGTAAACAATGCCAAACACGTAGATGCGGCGCGCAGTTGACTTCCGACGGGAGATTTGAACTGCTCGCTTTCCCGAAATTGCAAAAATTGCAATTCTGCACAAGAAATCTACCGCAGGAAGCATAAACCTTCTGAAAATGATGATTTTGATCAGAATAACTCCTCAGATTGACATTTGACTGCACTTTTTGGTGCAAGGAGTCCATTTTGGGGGGTGGGGGGGAAGGAAGTGCCCCAGAGTCTCCAACTTCATGTTCCTGTCCAGCAAGCTCCTCCCAGTGCTTTGTCCATGTCCTGGTCACTTTTGATTTGGATCTGGAGCTGGAAGGATTACTTTTTGTGGCTGCTGCTGGATATTTGTATTTAAGGACTTTTTGGACTTTGGAGTTTGGATCACTTTTGGACTTGAGATTTTACAAGTTGGTGTTGTTTGTTTGGGGCATTGCAGTTGCTGCAACTACAGTTTTAAAACTTTTTTCACAACTTTAAAAAAAATATATATTGTGGGTAGCCACAGTATCCAGTAGGCCCAGGGTTAGCCATGGGTGCATGATACAACTGTTTCTGTGATTTTTTTTAAACTTAATTCTCATTTATGTCATGGAATTTTAGCTCACTGTTATATGTTAATTTTTATTTTATTTTGGGGTGCCTGTAAAGCCTCACTAGCCAGTAGGCCCAGGGGTAGTGAGTGGTGCATGGACCAAGTCTTTCTGTTGGGTGTCTTGAATTTAAACATTATTGAGGGCATGAATACCATTGGATTGTGGTGATTTTTGTGTGTTTTTCGACTTTTTGGGGTGTTGTTGGGGCCTGGCCATGTGGGTGGGGACCATTTTGAGGCCTGGTACAGGCAGGGCCTGGCCATGTGGTAGGGGTCCAGGGGCCAGTTTGAAGCCAGGCAGTGTGCCCAGGCCTGCACCCATTTTGCCTTGCTTTCAACCATTATGCCCAGTGGTACACAGTGGTGCATGGACCTAGTCTTTCTGTGGGGTGTCTTGAATGTAAACATCAATGAGGGCATGGATGGCATTGGATTGTGGTGATTTTTGTGTGTTTCTCGACTTTTTGGGGTGTTGTTGGGGCCTGGCCATGTGGGTGGGGGCCATTTTAAGGCCTGGTACAGGCAGGGCCTGGCCATGTGGTGGGGGTCCAGGGGCCATTTTGAAGCCAGGCAGTGTGCCCAGGCCTGCACCCAGTGTGCCTTGCTTTCAACCATTATGCCCAGTGGTACTCAGTGGTGCATGGACCTAGTCTTTCTGTGGGGTGTCTTGAATTTAAACATCATTGAGGGTATGGATGGCATTGGATTGTGGTGATTTTTGTGTGTGTTTTGACTTTTTGGGTGCAGATGAGGCCTGGCCATGTGGGTGGGGGCCATTTTGAGGGCTGGTCCAGGCAGGGCCTGGCCATGTGGTGGGGGTCAAGGGCCCATTTTGAAGCCAGGCAGTGTGCTCAGGCCTGTACCCATTTTGCCTTGCTTTCAACCATTATGCCCAGGGGTACTCAGTGGTGCATGGACCAAGTCTTTCTGTCGGGTGTCTTGAATTTAAACATCATTGAGGGCATGGATGGCATTGGATTGTGGTGATTTTTATGTGTTCTAATTTCTAATTTAAAACATTTATAAAGCGCAGCGTGCACCGTACGGTTTCTTGGCGCTGGTAGGAGGTTCGGCAGCTGAGGACAAAAACATGGAGCCTGTGGAAAAGAGACGGGGGGGGTTACACGGAGAAGGCCTGATTGAAAAGGAACGTTTTTAGATCCTTGCGAAAGGAAAGATAGTGAGTGGCAGAACGGAGATGGTCAGGGAGGGAGTTCCAAAACGTGGGAGCCAGGGTAGAGAAGTTGGTCCCACCCCACTTTTTGCGTTTGAAACGTGCTATTTGAAGGAGAGACTTGGAAGAAGAGCGAAGCTCTCTGGTGGGAACTTATTCTTTTATTAATGAAGAAATGAAGGCGGGGGCAGTGCCTTGACGGGCCTGGAAGACCATGCAGCCGGTCTTAAAGAGGGAGCGTTCCTTTACAGGAAGCCAATGAAGCTCCCTGAGAAGAGGTGTGGTGTGGTGATAGCGTGGGAGACCATAGACCAGCCGGGCCGCCTGGTTCTGGATCATCTGGAGTCTCCGCAGGCTGTATGCTGGGATGCCATGATAGAGGGCGTTGGCATAGTCCAGCCGCGATATCACCAGGGCGGCCATGATCAACTTAAGTGCCTGTGGGGAGAAAAAACGGGAGACAGTGCGGATGGTTCGAAGAGTGAGGAAACAGGAGGAGACCACAGAACCAATTTGAGAGTGGAGGGTGAGCTGGTTGTTCATTTTGACACCCAGTGTTTTAACCGTGGTTGAGGGTGAGGGTGCGGGACCAAGAGAGGAGGGCCAGAAAAGGGAGTTCCAGGGGCTGGATGAACCACCGGTGAGAACCAACTCGGTTTTGTCCGGGTTCAGCTTAAGGTGGTTGTGGTTCATCCAGTCCCTGATGAATGTCATGGTTGACTGGAAATTAGAGACAGAGAGAGGGGAGGAAGATAGGTCAAAGATGAGCTGGAGGTCATCCGCATAATTGTACACGGTGACCTCCAGCTGCTGGAGTGCGAAAATAAGAGGAAAGATATAAAGGTTGAAAAGTAAAGGAGAGAGAGAGGAACCCTGGGGGACACCACAAGTGACAGGAAGTGGGGTGGTAGTAAAGTCTCCTAACCGGACCGCCTGGGTGCGGTCCCTCAGAAAGGAGGAGAGCCAGACCAGAGCTGATCCCCCGATTCCAGCCGCCTTGACACGGGAGAGTAAGATGGTATGGTCCACCGTGTCAAAGGCGGCGGAGAGATCGAGGAGGACCAGTGCCTGGTGTTTGTTATCATCCATACCCTTCCTGAGGTTGTCTAGGACTGAGACCACAACTGATTCAGTCGAATGCCTAGGACGGAAGCCGGCCTGGCGGGATGCCAGTCCCCCATTAGCCTCTACATGGGCGCTGAGAACTGCGGTGACATGGACCAGCACCTTGCCCAAATAGGGCAGCAGGGAAATGGGGCGGTAGTTGACTGAGATGGACGGGTCCGCGCCAGGTTTTTTCAAGATGGGCACTATGGTGGCTGCTTTGAGCGCAGGGGTCACTACTCCCTGTGCTAGGGAGCTATTGAGGAGAGTAATGGGGGGTTCAGGACAACAGGAGTAGATTTGTTGCAGGATTCGTGCCGGACAGACATCTGCCGGGGAACCCGACTTCACTTTGGGAAGTATCTCCAGAAATGTTTCCTGAGTGAGGGGGGGAATGGAAGTAAGATGGCATTGAACGGTGGGAGGGGAGGGATCAACAAAGGCAGGCGAGGGAGGGGGGATGTTGGCCTTGATGGTTGCGATCTTATCCAAAAAATAGGTGTTAAGTTGATCGCATAGAAGCTGGGAAGGAGGGATTTGGGGTGAAATTCTATCTGAAAAGGCCAAGTCATTCACTATACCGAAAATTTCTCTGGGTTTATTTTCGGCTGACATTATTTTTGTTGAAAAGTAAGTGGTTTTGGCAGCAAGAATTGCAGTTTTGTATTTGGCCAGTGATGTGAGAAAAAGGGTTTTAAGTAAGGGACAATAATTTTTCCTCCATTGCCTCTCAGCCTGTCGGGTGATCAGTTTAAGCTCTTTAAGGTGGTCGTTAAACCACCTGTTGGAGTCCTTAGGTCGACGGATGGAAATGCGACAAAGGGGAGCCACTGAATCACAGCCTCCAGCCAGCCAGGTATTAATGGCGTTGGCTTGAGAGACGGATGGAATACCAGATAGGGTCGGAGTGGAGTTCCGAAGCAGGGAGGTCAAGGAGGGAAGATCCAATCTGTTCCAATTCCGCGCCCAGGTATTTTTGGCATGCAGAGCTTTGGGTACCGGGTTTAGGGAGATGGAGAAAGAGACAAGAGCATGATCAGACATGGGACAGGGAGAGACAGTTACCGAAGACACTGGAAGGTTGAGGGACCAAACCTGGTCAAGTATGTGCCCGTGAGAATGAGTGGGGACAGTTATATGCGGTACAAAGTTGAGGGAAAGAAGGGATTCTGTGAATTCTTTCGAGGCAGTACACTCAAGTGGGTCTGAGGGCCAGTAATTGAAATCCCCTAGCACCAAGACCGAAGCGTAGTTGACCACCAGGTTGGCCAGCAGGTCTTGAAATGCCGGTAGGAATAGGGACGAAGACTGGGGTGGGCGATACATTAGGAGGCAGGTAATCGGGGGAGAGAAGTAAAGGGAACGAACAATCAGGAAATCTGTGGGGGGCATGGGGGAAGAGGGAAGTGTTTGAAAGTTCAATTCAGACCGAGCGATTAACGCCACACCACCACCAACCCTGCCTGCCGGGCGGTCGGCACGTAGGGCAACGTAGGAGGGGGGAAGGGTAGCCAAGAGAACGGGGAGGGAAGAATCACAAAACCAGGTTTCGGTCAAGAGCAGTAAGTCAGGCTTCTCTGAATCGAGTAGGACAAACAGCTCATGGTGGTGCTTGACCGCTGACCTGGTGTTGAGTAAGAGAACAGATAGTGACGGAATGGTAGGGGGGGGTTAGGTGGGGGGGAACAATGTAGCGGAGGAGCCGGCAACGAAGGATGTAGTATTGGAGGGGAAGGAGGGGCAAGCCCCAATGAGGTGATGAGCCTACGGACGGTATCCGAAAGTGGCCAATGGCCTTGAAGGGTGGTAAGTTCCTTAGAGGAGTATGATATGAATTTGGCATGGTGTCGTGCCCCTGGCCCCGTCCGGCCGCGGACGGGCGCAGACGGGCTTGCCTTAGGCGCGCAAACGGCGCGCCCGCTGCGCTCGTCCGCTGCGCGTTCTGAAATTCCACATTGATATAGGCGGCTTCAAGGGCGGGAAGGGGGCGTGGCCTGCAGGTGGGCGTGGCCAGCGTCGATGATAGCCGGTAGGAGGGGGTCACGTGAGCGATAGATCCGCTACACGGCACCCTCAGTGTGCAAAGTGCAAATAGCAGCAAGTAAAAGTATTTAAAACACGATTTATACAATATTAGCAGCTTCTCCCGGCTTTTCGCCTCAGGAGACTCGAACCAACAGAGCGCTCGTGAGCCAGCGCTTAAGAAGGGCGGGAAGGGGGCGTGGCCTGCGGGTGGGCGTGGCCAGCGTCGATGATAGCCGGTAGGAGGGGGTCACGTGAGCGATAGATCCGCTACACGGCGCCCTCAGTGTGCAAAGAGCAAATAGCAGCAAGTAAAAGTATTTAAAACACAATTTATACAATATTAGCAGCTTCTCCCGGCTTTTCGCCTCAGGAGACTCGAACCAACAGAGCGCTCGTGAGCCAGCGCTTAAGAAGGGCGGGAAGGGGGCGTGGCCTGCAGGTGGGCGTGGCCAGCGTCGATGATAGCCGGTAGGAGGGGGTCATCTGAGCGATAGATCCGCTACACGGCGCCCTCAGTGTGCACTCGACTTTTCGGGGAGTTGTTGGGGCCTGGCCATGTGGGTGGGGGCCATTTTGAGACTTGGTACAGGCAGGGCCTGGCCATGTGGTGGGGGTCAAGTGGCCATTTTGAAGCCAGGCAGTGTGCTCAGGCCTGCACCCAGTTTGCCTTGCTTTCATCCATTATGCTCAGGGATACTCAGTGTTGCATGGACCAAGTCTTTCTGTGGGGTATCTTGAATTTAAACATCATTGAGGACATGGATGGCATTGGATTGTGGTGATTTTTGTGGGTTTTTTGAGTTTTTTGGGGTGTTTAACTGATGTTCCTCTGGCTTCCATTGCTTTTAGGTGCACACGAGAACCACCAGTGCCAGGAAGAAGTCCTGCAGCGGTGTGTGCAGCACAATTAGTATCAAAAGAGAGGAGTCTTGGGCTATTACTGCTCTTGTCGAAGCAGAAGGTCCACTCACGACGTGCCCAAATTACATGGAATGCAAGGAATGTCGCGGTGTTCCTAACGCCCTCACACCATTTCAGGTGTCATGCTTCATCATTTTTTTCTGTGCAGCACAATGTCACGTGACGTCACGTGTGGCCACAGACAAGACAACTCTGCAACTCATGCAACTGCGGCCTGCTGTTCTGACATCTGAAGAAGATGGGCCCAAAGAAAGGTGGCCGTAGCGCCTCAGCAAAAAAAGTTGCCAGTGCCACTGCAAGTAAGAAGGAGCAGAAGAAGCATGTGGCACAACCTACCAAGGAAACTAGTGGCCCACCGACACCTTTTTTGGTAAAAAAAAAACTACGCCTGCAGCAGCAGCGGTGTCCGCTGGGAACCAAGCTGGAAGCAGCACCTCCGCTTCATTGGGCTCAGTGCCACCACGCCAAGTTAGGTCCAAGACCATAAGTGCTCCTGGGGCCGCCACTTTACTTTCTCAATAACCATCGAACAGTGATGTTGGCGCATCACAAGAAAGTATCATCCAATCAACGTCGGGTGTAACTCAGCTGACGAGTGTTCAACAACCACGGCTGCAACGACAACCACAGGTGCAACTAGTACAAGCGCAAGTACATGGGCAAGGAGAGGCGCAAGTAGAGGCGCAAGGAGAGGTGCAAGTAGAGCCGCAAGGAGAGGCGCAAGTAGAGGCGCAAGGAGAAGTGCATGGACAGGTGCATGGAGAGGTGCAACTAGAGGTTCATGGAGCGGCACAACTGTCTACAGCGCTTGTTCCTCCAGAAGTAGGGGCACATCAGGAAATTGATATTCAAGCGGGGGTATCATCCGAGGAAGCCACTCCTCCTGATGATGATCCATTGTCTTCCAGATCCCCAGCAAGAAATAGGTCAAGGAGGGCTACTACTACTACAAGCTCTTCTTCAAGCTCCCTTCATTCTGATGACCTTGATCTTGATTGGAACCCACAAATGCAGTCTGTGAGTGAGGCACGCCATGAGCCGAGAAAGGTAGCTAAGCCTAAAAGGAAGGTTCCCGCAAGGATTCGAGTTATGGGTGATGACGACGAACAAGAAGTGGTGTCTTCTGCTGCTGATGAAGAGTCTGACGATGACCCAGTCATCACAGTCGTCACTCCAGCCCCAGCGGGCATGCAGCAGACAGACATTTTCACCCTATCCTGAATGGCTGCTGAGCGGGATGTGGGCGGCGTGGCACTGGTACCACCACCAACGCAGTTAACTACAACACTAACACGACCTACAGATTCCATATTTTTTAGTCAGAAGGGCTGGCAGGGACCTCCATCCAGCTCGACCTCAAGTAGTGGTGCTGTAAGTGAACAATAGAAACTAATTCAGCCACGCCCATCCTCCACTTCATCTGGCATTGAAAGTCAAAGTAGCACCTCCACCACCACCAGACATTTCTAGTCCCCAGTTTGGGACTTCTTTACTGTTAGCCAAAGGGTGGAAAACATGGTCATTTGTTCGATTTGTAAAACATTAGTTAGTCGGGGTAAGCTTGGTACCAACTATGGTACCAGAGGCCAGAGAGGTCATCTCAAAAAACACCACACTATCGAGTGGGAGGCGCACCTAAGTGGGATCCAGGAAGCCAAAAGAAAAACAAATCCAAATGTATCCATTGAAATGGCATCTGATGATGACGAGGGGCTGATCGTGCAGGTGGGAAGTGAAGAAGCGACAGACATTTTTTCTGGTACACCCAGTACCCCTGGCAGCAGCACTGCAGTGATATCGCCCACATCCTCTACCCCTGCAACATGTATGTGGCACACTAAGAGTCTGGGAGAGACACCAATGCGAAAAACTACATCACTGGGCCTAACTGGTTGGAAGAAGTCATCAACATCATCACATAAAATGGTCCAGCCCACCATTAGCAGAATGTTTTCGTCAGAGGTGCCATTTGAACGCAACCACTCAATGGTACGTCTGTATAACGCAAAGCTGGCTAAAATGCTAGCACTGGACCTTCTCCCTTTTTCTTTCGTGGAAGGGGTGGGTTTTTATAGAATTTGTGGCACCAGTCTGCCCTAAATGGAAGGTTCCTAGCCGGTCATATTTTGCCAGAGTTGCGGTTCCAGCACTACATCAAGATGTGCTGGAGGTGATTGGGGCAGCTTTGCAGGAGAGTGCTGTTCACACTATCCACTTGACAACAGACATGTGGGCCAATTGCCAAGCCCTTGATTACATGTGCATCACTGCACACTGGGTCTCTTTTGCAGGGGTTAGAGACAAGACAGATGCAGGTGTTGACCCGGACACAGTTTTTCAAACTACTCGGAAACATGCAACATTAGCCATGTTTGCCATGGAGAAAACTCTTACTGCACCTAACCTTTTGGACGAGTTTGATAGGAAGGTCTCTGAATGGCTGCATCGAAGAAATCGCATGGTTGGTTATGGTTCCACGGATAATGGCAGTAATATAGTTAAGGCCATGCAGCAAAGTGGCTATTTTAGAGTGCTGTGTTTGGCGCACAGTATTAACATTGTGGTACAAGATTTCTTGAAAAAAGAAAACACAGTCAGCAAGTTACTGACCACCTGCCGAAGAATCTGCATACATTTCAGCCATTCTTTTAAGGCCCGGAAGGAGCGGAGGAGCATTCAACATGAACGTAGACTGCCAGTCAAAGGACTCATCCTGGAGGTGGCAACACGTTGGAACTCAACCTTTTACATGCTTGACCGTCTGTCTGAGCAGTGGGGCGTAATAAATGATTATGTCTATAAACTGGGTTCTAGTATGAAAGACATGAGGCTAGAGTTGGAGGAATGGAAGCTAGTTGCAAGCCTGACATGCGTCGTCCTTTTGAGGTCTTCACGCGGGAAGTCAGCAGGGAGGACTGTTCTTTGGGCAAAGCTATCCCATTGTTGGTCATGCTAGAGCACCAACTGAAGGCGGTGTCTTCAACGTTCCGAGATGATGCTGAAAAGCAAGACGCATATCAGTTGGCGGAGAGGTTATTAAGCAACCTAGTTGCCAATGAAAGGCTTAAAAACATACATACAGAACAACATTACATTTGTGCCACTATTCTGGATCCACGGTACAAAAAGGCAGTGGCCAGCAAAGCATTCATTCCTTTTGATGAAGCAGATGTTTCAAAGTACAAACATTGGCTAGCTGTGTCAGCCACTCAGTTCGAAAAAGAGCGGCAGAAAATTCAAGGAGCCGGCAGAGGTACAACTGAATCAGCAGGCCATCCGGCGTCAAGTTCTATTTCTGAATCTGTGGCCGAAGGGAGTCACTTTCCCTCACAGCCGTTAACGACACCAGCAACCGTATCATCATCCTCACCTGCACCAGTCCCAGCCATAATATTGTCGGAAGCGGATTGGCTAACTCATCAAGGGTTTGCTCGTTCCGGTGCAGCAAAGGCCACAGATGGTACGCAAAGTGGAGCAACCATGGAGAACCTTGAGTCGATGGTGCAGGCCTATCTGGATGACCCAATAGAGTTCTTTGTTAATCAGAACCGATTGCTGTATTGGTATAGGAAAAGGCCTCTATGGCCACTGATCACCAACCAGGCTCTAAATTATTTGCCTTGCCAACTCGCAAGCGTGTCTTCTGAACGTGTTTTCAGTGCTGTTGGTGCCATTGTAACTTCAAAAAGGATCCGCCTCTCGCCCAAAAATGTGGAGAGGTTAACACTGATCAAGATGAATCAGCACTTTATACCACCAGATCACAAAATACGTGAATGCACGCAGGAAGAAGAGGACACCGACTTAGGTGACGGAAGTTTTTCTCTGTTAGCTGACCTACTCCCGTCTCAATTCATAGAGTTTGAGGACGAGCTCTACTTTCCTGACACCGAGGCCTGAAAATGACTACCTTTTTTTGTCCTTATTCACTTTTATTCCTGTGTGTCTTTCTTTGTTTTGCAACTTTTACCACAACAAAACTCTCACAACAAGTCCATCAGCAGCACTGTCTTCATCTTATTTTCCTTATGGATTTGAAGGTGCCGCAGTCTGCATTCCTGAGGTTCACAAGTTCACAACTCAATCATGCTCCTCTATACTCCTCCTCCTGACTCCACCTATCCATTTCCCTCAAGGCAGATGGAGTGGATTACGAATAATAAAGAAACTTTGTTTTCATAGACGAGTCCCCTCAAGTGGGACTGAATTTACTGACTGACTACATGCTTGCTGATTGCTGACAGAGTTATTTCTGAACTTGACAGGAGAGGCTGCCCTGTGGGCCTTCACTTTCCGAAGAAGATGCGGACAAAAAGTAGAACAGGTAATAAATAATTGAGAACATGGCATGCAGTGGACAGCAATGGCTGTCTGGCTCTGATGAAACCAATTGCCGTTTGTTTTTTTGTGCATGAAATTAATCATATGTCTTGTCTTAGTTATTATTTAATCTTTTACACAGTATCATTCAAATTGTACTTCAAATTCAGGGGCCACTATGTTGCATTTTACAATATGCAAAATGTCCTTGAAGTGGACTCATTTGCCAATATACCATGATGATTGATTAAATAATATATATTTTTTCTTTACAGTCACTCACTGGGATGGATGGATCATCAGCGTCGGTTTACGGAAGAACTATGGCCAATATGTGAGCGGCAAACAGGTAAACCAGTCTACAACAACTACTACAGCAGAACTACATGTCTGTCTATTCGTGGTATGTAGTGGTCGAGGGCGAGGCAGTGTACTGTTGTTGTTATGCCAGGCAGAGTCCACTCCAGACAGCAGTTCATGTAAAATTGGGGCTATTTGGCTTGCTGCATACAATTAGATATGCTTCGTCTGTCTAACAAAGAGCCTAGGTATGCTACATCAAGTTGCTTCACTCAGTGGTGCCTGCCATGACCGTCTGCATGGCACTGCCTTAAGCTTGGGCCAAACATCCATTATTTGTGCGAAATTTGTTGTTTTCGGTTTTTCGCGAATCTCGCGAAATTACTGAAAAATCGCAAATTCTGGAGCGGAACGGATTTTTGGCCCATGCTTGCGGCAGGGCCATGCAGACGGTCAAGGCAGACACCACTGAGTGAAACATCCTGATGTAGCATACCTAGGCTCTTTGACACAGACATACAAAGCATATCTAGGGTTTAGGGTTCAGTGCGATTTACTAGGGTTTTTGGGTTTAAGTACTCCTGCTGAGTATGGGGCTCAGGGCCCAATGCAGGCTCGTTCATAATGAAATGATGTTGGCAAGGTTTTAGGGGGGTTTGGCGTTGTTGGTCCAGAATTGGCAGAATTTTGGCCTTTTCTGGTGTTTTGCTGGCGTGTGTGTTTGGGTGTGTCAAGTGTCTGAAGCGCCTTCAAAGACAATCACGACTCATAAAGACTACATGTCCCAGAATCCTTGGCGGCGTGGGAGGAGTATAAAAGAAGGAATCTGCTGATGCTGAGCGTCGGATATTCTGGTTCCTGACCAGTGTTGGAGAGTCGTCCGTCGTTGGAGTTCCTGTGGTGTTTTGTCCTACTACCTTGTACTAGTCCGTCAGCCTGCAGAGAGGTCATCCGTTCTTGCACCGGCTGGTGCGGGAAAAAGATTTCTTGTTCCGATTACCTCTATTCGGCGTGTGCGTTTGCATACGTGTTTTCCTTGTCGTATACCATTTTCCGGCGTCCCCGTTGGCTGAGCCTTCTTGCATTGGCTCATGCGGGGAACGCCACGATTTGTTTATTCCTTATTCGGCATCCCCGTTGGCAGAGCCTTCTTGCACCGGCTTGTGCGGGGAAGCTAAGAGCTGAGTTCATCATCGGGTGTCCCTGTTGGCTGAGCCTTCTAGCACCGGCTCGTGCGGGGAATGCCTAGATTTGTGTTTCGTCCTTCGACGTCCCTGTTGGCTGAGCCTTCTTTCACCGGCTCGTGCAGGGAACGTCGTGTTATTCGTTATTTCCAGTTCCAGACCTGAGGTTCGTTTATCAGGTACTGTAGTTACATTTATTAAGGGTGACGTAACCCTATCTCTTTCCTTTTCTTGTATCTTGCAAAATTACTCTAGAAACTTGGTCCTCGCTATTGGAAGTTGTATCGTACTCCGCCTCCTGCTATGTAGCATGGTATGTCATTAGCATTAGCATTACTTTTTTCTATTAACAGAAGAGATAAAATCCTGGTTAAGTATTCGACTGTTTGTGTATTACAGGTGGAATTTAGATACGCTTCATGCCCATATTTCGGACCATATAGTAGGGGAAGAGAAGTATCTTCAGGGCCTACTCTTAGTTTTCTTACAGGTATAGGGTTCAGGGGTTCTTGGAGTGTTTTGGTTGTGTCCCCTTACGTCAAGAAAAGATACGATCATTATTTATCTTTTGTCGTTACAGATCTCCCTCCCTGCTGTCCCCTTCCTTTCCTTCCTGTTTATTATTTTGTTTATGCCCTCACTTGATCCTTCCTGGACCCAGGCTGTAATAGCTAACTGGGTTCAGTTAGATCAGGAGGTGGCCTTTATCACATCGATCTACTGATTCCGAGGACTTGGAGGATAACAGGGTGAAAACTAAGTGAAAACTAGTCGTAGACCTTCTTCTTCTTCTTCTTCTTGTTCTTCTTCAAAGAGCGCAGTGGTTCGATTTTGTTCTGCCATGCTGAGAATCTTGGGAATCACTGGAACATGTGTCCAGGTAAGTTTCAGGAGGATCGATGTAGTGGAAGTGCTTAAAAAAGCAATTTTTTGTGAACAGCGCAATTTGCCATGTTTTGAATATACCAGTATTGCATGTTTTTGGTGGGCTCTTTGGGGGTGTTCTAGATTTGTGGGGGTGGGTCGGAGCACTGCTGGGAAGGTATAATTTTGATTGCAAGTGGTTTGAAGAAAATCCATGGTGGAAAAGGGGGGTTTGGGCCTAGTTGCAGACAGCGTTTTGGCACAATTTAACCTGAGGCCTAGCAGTATTATGTGTTTTTGGGGGGCTGTTTGGGGGGGTTCTAGGTTTTTGGGGTGGTCTGGGCGCACTGCTGGGATAGTCTAATTTTGATTGCAAGTGGTTTGAAGGAAATCCATGGTGGGAAAGGGGAGTTAGGGCCTAGCTGCAGAGTGCGTTTGGAGTGATTTGGACTGGTAGGCCGAGAATTTTCTGTCATATTTTCCATTTTTGCTTTTGTCCTGTTTGGAGGTGTTCTACATTTTTGCGGGTGGGTTGACGGGTCTGGGGGCATTGCTGGGAAGGTCTAATATCGGGCGCAAGTGGTTTGGAGAAAATCCATGGTGAAAAAGTTTTTCCGTTTTTGCTCACTTGCCTGTTTTTGGGGGGCTGTTTGGGGGGCTCCTAGGATTTTGGGTGTGGGTTTTGGGGTCTGGGAGCACTGCTGGCACAGTCTAATTTTGATTGCATTTGTTTTTAAGAAAATGCATGGTGGAAAAGGGGAATTAGGGCCTAGCTGCAGAGCGCGTTTGGACTGAATGAAAGGTAGGTCCTAAATTTTTTAAGTGTGAGTTTTTGCATTTTTGCTTTAAGCCTGTTTGGGGGTGTTCTACTTTTTTGCGGGTGGGTTGGCGGGTCTGGGGGCATTCCTGGCAAGGTATAATATCGGGTGCAAGTGGTTTGGAGAAAATCCATGGTGAAAACGTTTTTCAGTTTTTGGGGGCTTGTTTTTTCGAGGGCTTCTAGGTTTTTTGGGGGGTCTGGGGGTTTGGGAGCACTGCTGGGATAGTCTAATTTTGATTGCAAGTGGTTTGAAGGAAATCCATGGTAGGAAAGGGGAGTTAGGGCCTAGCTGCAGAGTGCGTTTGGAGTGATTTGGACTGGTAGGCCGAACATTTTCTAAGGTCACATTTTCCATTTTTGCTTTTGGCCTGTTTGTGGGTGTTCTACCTTTTTGCGGGTGGGTTGACGGGTCTGGGGACATTGCTGGGAAGATCTAATATAGGGTGCAAGTGGTTTGGAGAAAATCCATGGTGAAAAAGGGGGGTTAGGGCCTAGGGTTTGGGTTAGGGTAAAGGTTCTAAAATCGCAGTTTACACTTTACACCTAGCTTGAGGGGAGAGATCCGCAAATTTCGGCCACACTTATTTATCATTGAAAAGGAGACTCAGAGTACGCACTTTCGAAATGATGCTTGTATGTTTTGTAATACTGTTGACTCTGAAACTGAAAGTGTTATTTTTGCACTACACAGCGTACCTTATATTTTTTTCTCCGTGGTGTTTTAATATCACTTCCTGTTTTTCCATCAACAATTACAGGCCGGATTTTACCCTGTGCAATGGCAAAAAGGATGACCTCAGGCTTAGCGACCCGCAATTCAGCATCCTTCAGGCAGGCAGTGGACAAGGTGTCTTCTGGTCCCCAACATTGATCGGCGGAGCGTCAGATGGAATGGAGGAGTACAGCGAAAAAGAGGAATGGCTGGATGCATGCAACTTCCCAAATTCAACAGGACAACTACAACAATATACAGTTACAGTATCCATCTTCCTTTCTACTTATCTTTTACGTTATGTTATTGCTGTGAACTTCTGTGAGTGTGACTCTGTGCATTTGTTTGCTCTCTGCTTCAATTCATTTCTCCAGCCATTGTATTCTTTTTTCTTTGCTATTTTTTAAACTAATTTAATGTACTAAGTGGTTCTTCTCTCTGAGGGCAGATTGGCAAGTGAAATTGAATAATTACTGCAGCCCTGTACTGTCACATTGTTTCTTCATAGTTAGTACATTGTAGAAAGTACTACTTACTTTACAGTAACCTATCCATTTAGCAAACAACTTCATGCATGCAGTAGTGCATGCACTTCCTTTATGTCCCTTAAAAGATTTATGGATAGCTTTGTATCCAAAGATTTGTTTATCTTCATTTGTTGTTTGTCCATGCTGTGGTTTTTTTCCCTCTCTCCACAAAACTTTCCCCACAAACCCCATTCCCATCCAAGTTTCAAACCCTAACCCTCTTCCCCCGGGCTGTGTGGTTTTCATTGAGGTGTGAGTAAATTACAACAATAATTCCACACACTTGCTGGGGAGGATAAGGTCAAAGCAGCAGAAAATCAATTTCAAGGCTGGTGAAGGAATCCGAGGAGATATTCTTACTCAGCTTTACACAGACCCAGGACTGTTTGAAAATCAAATCTGATTTTCATGGGCGCCATCAACTGTATTGATCATCAAGAACATCCTCCTCCTACACGTGGTGAATGATTACGCTGCTGTGTCCTTCACCTTCAGTACTATTTCTTGTAGTAGCCAAAGCCAAACTCCACGCAACTAGTATAGTTTGGAAACTTTAGCATTTGTTAGGCTAAATTATGGCACTGTTCTTGTGTACTATGCTATATATCGTACTGTTGTAATGATCCGCTCAGGCCACTCAAGGTTTCATTTTCTTTTTTTTCATATGCTGCTACTGCCACTGTGTACCACCACTACTACCACCACAACTATACCATTTCATCCGACCAGGATTGCCAACCTTCATCGCCAGTTGCCATGCAGCCAGCCCTGTGCCTAGCCCTAGGCCTATTCTCAAACACGAATCACAGGTAAGATAAGCGTTTGGGGGGAGGAAGAATAATGGAGTAGGAGGAGAGAGGAGAGACTGACGGTAGTACTACAAAAGTAGTAGGACAATTGAATTCACTAAGTCTGTGAGTGGCACTTACTTTTGTAAACATTTGGGTGATTACATAGACAATTTGAATCAAGCAGCCAGTTAAGTTTCAGGAAAACAAACGAACAGTTAACCCCCCGCCTCCCCCGCAAAACAGTAAAAACGCGTATGCAACGTTTAAGTTGAAAGTAAATAATTATTTCAATCCATAACAAAAATAGACTATCCCACAAGACCCGACTCACCTCCATCCCTAACCCCAAAGAATGTCTGTGAAAACGTCCCCAAAGTCCAAGAAAAAACCCAACTCCCAATTTCCAGCCCCCCAAAAGTCTTTAAAAAAGGGGCAAGGGACAGTCTCTCCTCCTCTACTGCCGGCGGCGGTGTCCTTTGGCCAGGTGGGCCCGTTGCTCCCCGCAGAGGTTCTTCTTGTGCAGGCTCTTCATTCTCTGCATCTCCTGCTCAAGGTTGGACACCCTGAGGGTTAGGCGGTGGATGCGGGCCTTGCACCTATTGTGGGGGGCAGCTGATTTTTTGGCTGCTTGGCGGTGGTGGGTGGCTATGGTACCACGGCTCCGTACAGCTGGAGGCTTGCGCTGACTGGATGACCCAGGGAGCGCGGAGGAGGATGTAGCTTTCGCGGTGGATGTTGTGGTGGTCTGCGACTGCGTGTCCTCCTCCTCCTGGGCCACCAGCCGCCGATATTCGTCAACAATCGCCTCCAGCTTCCTTTGCCGGGCCCGTCTAGCCAGCTCCTTCGGTGTCAGTTTGGAAGGAGCATCTATATGAAGAAAGAAAGACATACCGTAACCAATGCTATTTAAGGTTAACACAAAATAATTCAGCAGAAAGTTGTGTCACAGTAGAACTAGCAACTTGCAAGCACAGTACATAACATTTATGGCCTGCATCTATCTAACCTCCCACTTCGTCAGCCTCTGCTCTAACATTAGTGGGAGTTTTCAGGAATCAATTCTACGAGCACTATAAGGACTCACTACATTAGAGTCGACTATGACAGTACATTAGTCTTATTCTTCTTCTTCTCTCTTGTTTAGCGAAATTGGTACGTAAACTTCTGGAAGCTGGCATAATGCCAGCGCAGTCAACTTGCACCCGAGTAAAACAGACGCAAGCCATGATGACACAAACTTGCGTTTCTGTACCAGCCCAGTACATGCAGGTGGTGAAGCTCTTACTTTTCTATTACGGGTGGCACTGAGAATACTCTGTTACAAGGGCTACTGCTTAATTAATTTAACTTTCACCCTTCAGTGCCAATGACTAATAGAAAAGGAAAATGAAGAAGATAAATAATATGATTATCTATCCCTTCACAGGATATTTGCTTACATATGGGATGACTTTAGGTGCTTTGTTTTTTATTGAGTGAACACTGATAGGCCACACATGAATGACAGAGTTGTACTAAAATTATTAACAGACGTAGTGAGTGGCCCCCGTAATCGCCGGATATATGCTGTGCTTGCAATACAAACTACTGCTACTGTTCTTGGTAGTATTCGGAAAAATTACAACTTCTTTTCCTTGCCTTTGCTACACTGGAACGGACGTGTGGGTGCGGTGTTACATGCTCTTCAAAGTAACATTTAGTTCGTCCAGTGACCGTCTACTATGAGTCAGATAGTACCATGATCCAGGAATCCATCCATTCAAAGTAAATGTCAATCATTCTTCTTAATGTTTCAACTGGACAAACCTTAGTTTTTCTCATGGAAAAACAACATTTTCATTTTATTTTGGAAACCGCAAGCCATGCATTCGTGCTTGACTTGCATTTGAATTTGAACCAAAGGATATATTGCGCACACATACAGTTTGTGTTTCACCCACCCAGGCAGTCCTCTTCCCTTTCTCCTTCCACCCATCCTTGCTTCATCCTTCAACCGGCCATGCATTATATTCCCAGCCACCTCGGGCAGCATTCAAAAACACGTATCATTCTATGCCAGTCATCATTACTTTTAACTCGCTTGTCCTTCCACACTTACTTACACCCTTCTTTCCCTTTTCGTTCATCCCATCCATCAAGTTCATCTCTGATCTGACTTGGCTTCTCGATAAAACTTTCACAGCTGAGTTGAAGTCAATTTAGAGGAGGTTACTACCGGGTTGATAAAAACTTAGTTCTAAATTTGTAAGTCTTCTTGACAGTAAAGTATACTTGTACTGTACAACATATACACACGTGCAGAGAGCACACTCTGCAGTCTGCAATCTCAATAAGTAAGGAATATAATAGGTTACCACTGCCCGCCACTCCCGTGGCATCCCCCACAGCAGTTCCCGCTGGCTGTTGCGCCGCCTCCACCCCAGGAGTGCCCACCTCTGAGCTGGCCCCGGCGCCAGTGGATGGCTGTGCCGATGTTCCACCTAGAAAATACATTTCAGATTCTTAGATGCCATATACACCACTCCCTAGTATTTTGTCTAGGAATGAAAAAATGTTACTAAGACTACACAAACAAATTTAATAATTTGTGACTCTCTAGTCTAAACTACAAAATGCCTTTTTTTCAGGGAAGGGTGTTTTTTAGTTATGCTTGTCTTGCTACACTTTTTGGCACAACTGATGAATGCTTACTTTTTAACACACACCATTTTTCTCATAACAGACAGAAGCTTCCCTTCTAAGAACAAGAGCAAGATCAGATCATCATTACTTGGACGGAGTCAGCAACGACTCAGCACCACAAAGAAGACTTGAAGTTCCAACCAGGTGAGGGCTCGCCCACAATTAATGTGTGAAATTACTAATCACTTTTCAATTTTAAATCCACAGTTTATGTTGTATGATGAACTTGATTTTAATAAATGTTTTTATTTTTAATAAAGCTTTAAAACTTACATAGACTCTGTGGTTTTTGGCCATGAGTGAGTGAGCAAAAGGGTTTGCAATTTGCAAGCATGACTACGTGGCTCTGAGAGGTCTTATGTCCTGGGTTGTATAATCATTGGGGATCAATCATCGATGAATTCGGGAGCTAAATGACTCTGACACACTAGCTAGTCAGTAAGGAGATTGGGGGTTCAAATTATGTTATGACTGAGGTATGTGGAAAGTCTAACTGCGCCTATTAAAATTGATAATCAATGCACTATTTCGTGACCATAGTTCTGTTTGTGCAGAATAGTCCCTGCAACAGTAGTAGTATGGATTGTCCTCCTATCCAATCAAAAAGTAAACTAGTATCTTATTCTTTCTTGGTGGCCATTGACATTTTATTGTTGGGAATTGTCAAAGCATAAAAATTTAGAAGACTTCAAAAGACATTATGGACAACCCAGAGGACTGCACTCAGTGCATAGAACTATTGCTGAATAGAATGGAAGTTTTGTTTAACACCGTTTGCCAACTGTGCAAGCTTAGTTAGCTACACAGACAGACTAATAATAATCTAGTAGTACCACAGGGAGTCATAGTAGAGGCAGGATAAGAATTTAGAAACAGTCTACAAAAAGATCAAAGACGATTTAGAAAAAATCAAATGAGGAACGTTAGGAAAAAATAGGTGCTGTAAAAGATAGGGAAGTATAATTATTAATATTAACAGGAAAACTTACTGGGGCCAGCAGAGCAGCCCTCGCCGGACCGATCCTGGCCTTCCTGATCTTGTCCCTTCTCCACCGGCGCCGCTACCTCCTCCTGTGTCCCCTTGCCCCTGGGGGGTGCTGATGTACAACATGAAAGAAAGACCCAAACATGGATGATTGTTGTCAACCAAATCAAACATTTCAAAAAAACAATACCAAATTATTTCGAGTAAATAGACAACAATTGCACTAAATTTATTGACCTATCAGATGTGGTCTACTAGGATATTAGTATTTCTGGATTCGCAGACGTCTACTTGGAAAGTAATGAAACTCACTAAACCAACTACAAAAAGGTTCGACTAGGACTGGCAGGCAGCACTCCGCAGCACGCAAAGTGACAGACACAGTCCATCGTGATTGCAGACCAGTGAGAACACTAAAAAGTTTCCTACTGAATAACCAGTCATAATATACTCAAACTATCAATCCACCACCACTATCTCTTCTTAGTGGCAGTAGTACAAAGGAAGGACTGGACTTGAGTCTCTAGGGGCAGATTTACAAGCCCTTTGCGGCTCTTTTGCTCCGTCATTGCCTGACTTTTGTGACGCAGCGGCGGCGCAAAAGAGGAGCCATGGTGCGGGGTATATTAACAACGTGACGCATCTGGGAGATGTATCACGTTGTAAAGCCCTGTGCCATCAAGGGGCGTTCCGGCGCAAGGGAGGGTGTTCCTGCGCAGAAACGCCTCCTAAAAGAGGCTGAGTGAAATGTACAAGATTTCACTCAGTCACTTTTAGGCCAATGCTGCGTCAAAACTCTGCGCCTGCTTGAAGCAGACGTACGACTTGACGAAGCATTGGGGAGATAGGGCACCCCAGAGCATTGCTGGTGCTGCGTCATGCTTGCGACGCAACTCCAGCAATGTGCCGCCTTTACGGCACAGATGCGTGACGCATCTGTGTCGTTTTTACCCCATGGTGCGCCGCATTGTAAATGCAGCGCACTATGGGTGGTGGAGGTGTGGCGCACAATTACTTGCGCATCCCAGCTAATTTGCAGGGATGCACCAGTAATTTTAAATCTGCCCCTTAGTGTCTAGCATTACACAGTTCTGTAAAGTACACTCATACATAATCACTCAGGCCAATAAAATGAGCACAAAATCGAAAACAAGTAAGCATAGTAGCACCGCCACTGAGCAGGCGAGCAGTGCACCTGCAATGCAATCACAGAAGATTTTGAAACATAATTTACCTACAATGCAATCGGCAGCATTATTGCTCTTCGGAAAAAACAAACATTTGCAATATGATAACATAGAGCAGGAGAAAATAGAGTAGTGATTAAATAGCTACTACTACTCACCAAGCCCAGGGATCTCGACGCCTAGCAGGTCGAGCAGGATCATGTTCACGGTCCAGGATGTCGGACCACTGGTGCGTGGCCTGGCTGTAGGTGCGCCGGACCCGAGACTGCTGATACATGGCCCGGCACACCTTCCCCCACAGCTGCCGAGGCTCCCACAGCCCGTACCCGCCAGCGATCCTGCCGCGATGGACTTGCGGAGCGGCGCTGGACATAAAAAATCAGTGCGGCCACCTCCTCCGCACTAAAGATCTCCCGGGCTACGACTTGCTCCCCACTCAATCTCCCGCATGGGAGCTGGGTACGGGGTGCGGGAACATTCCCCTTGTCCTTCCTGGCTCCCTTTGCCATGGTCCTGGACAGGAATGGAAATAATAAATAGGAAAGAGAATGGGGAAAAAGTAAATAAATGAAGAGGTAAAAAAAGTTGTTTTAAAGTAACCAAAAGTAGAAAAAAACACAAAATATAGATCCAGACAAATAGAGAGATAGATAATGAGCAATAAAGAGCAAAAAAAAGTTCAAAGAAACAAAGTAATGCAAAGATTAAAAGAGGATAGAAAAGCCAGGCCCAGAACCATAGCAATGAATGAAAAACAAGATGGCCATGCCCATTGAGGACCGCGTGGGTAAGTTTGCGCGATATTTCCCCCGCGAGCACGCAAAAACACGCGCGAACTTGTAATAGCGCGCCCTACACAACGCGAGATTGCCGATAGCACCCGGAAACGGAAATACGCAACGCGCACAAGATGGCCACGCCCATTTACGACCGTATGGGTAACATCGCGGTCGGGCGCTGCAAGCGGCTTGCTAATACGCAAAAAACCCTGCGAACACGCCAAAAAAATCCGCAAATTCGCACAAATTCGTGAAATTTGCGGATCGCGAATTCGTTTTCGCACTAATTCGCGGACCGCGAATTCGCAAATTTCGCCCATACTTACAGCAAACCAACAGAGCGGTGGAAGTGATTTTTCGCTTTGCATCTAAGCTATGGCATACACCAGAGAGGGAAATTATTACTTTATATAAAGCTAAGTTTCTCTCAATTGCTTTGTTAGGAGTGGGAGTTTGGGGAATTTGTGATTGCTCTAGACTCGAATTATAGAGAACAGCTTTCTCCAAAGACGACTACAGCATGGTACAACGCATGCTATTACATCGCGTTCTTTTACAAAGTGGTCGTTACAACGACCGTGTTGTGAGCATGCAATACCTTTACATCGCAAGTCATTAGAACGACTTGCTGTAAGGGGTGCGCTGAACTTAGGAATAGTATTATTTACTATTCCTACTCGAATTTGCGCAACAGCATGAAAGGTGTTGGATTTCATATCCAATACCTTAGCGTCCCCTACAGCAAGTAATTCAATGACTTGCAATGTAAAGGTATCACGTACTAACAATGCGGTCGTTGTAACGACCTCATTGTAAAAGTACTACGATGTTATGACAGTGTTGTAAATGCTGTTTCTCTCCGAGGACTTTTGAAGGTACCACATGGTCGTTGTAACAACCACGTTGTAAAAGCACTGCGATATTATTACAGCGTTGTAATTGCTGTTTCCCTCCGAGGACTTTTGATGGTACCACATGGTGTGCCAACCTTCTTTTGTCATTTGGAAGTGGGATTACATTTTGTGGTAGACAGTTTGTGCCTGGCTCATTAATATTATGGTTAAAAATCTGGGAAACTTTGGAGCTAGGATTCTCTAAACATATTCTTCAGGGTTGCCGACCTTATATAACGCCTAGTCTATAACTTGGCTAGGGTACCTTAAGCGTATTTTTAGTAAGCTGTGAGCTTTTCATTAACCCAGCTCAAATTTCACGCTCTACTACAGACCAGATAAAGTTGGCATTTGATGAGCAGAAGCAGAGTTTGCGTGGGCGACAAGCTGTTCAGCTTTCCGCTCTGGCAAATTACTAAGCTTTAGAATCTGGCCATGAGTTAAAATTCTACTTTTCTTACACAGAAAATCCTCTTGCGAAAATATATCAAGGCAAAGCACATTGCACTTTTTGCTTTTTTGAGCACTTTATAAATCATTGAGAACGCGCTTTTTACTTTCACACAGTTTTAATTAATTTCGGGAAGGCTTTATATTTCTACAGTATCTTAACTCGCCAGAGGTTGTCCATGGTGTGATGAGTTTTATCAGAAAGTCAATTGAAAACAGGAAAAGATATTGCCAAATATTGTGGGTTTTGGGATGTTTTATTGTCTTGGTTATTTTTTTATTAATGTTGTGTACTGGGATTTTAAATGTTTTGATTTGTGTGTTTTAGGAAATGAACAGTGTGTATTATATGTTTGAAATTGGACCTTTTATGGCTTTTTCTAGCCGAATAACATTTTATGACTGACTGAGTGAGTCCCTGTAATCTGTAACTGAGAAATTACCCTAAATTGAAAGAGTCAAAATATTTTTCCCAGTTTGCACAGATGAATCGCTCCTTGTAGCACTGATCTTGAATGCATGAAACATTCTTTCACCAAAACAAGTGTTTTCTACAGGGAAAATAAACTGGGATTTAATAAAAAAAATCAACAATCACGTTTTAACAAGACCAGCACTTTAAAAAAAATTGTTTAATTTCTGGAAGTTAAAAGGTCTACACATGTCTGGGACTCATGCTGGACAGCCAAGGCTCAAAGGCTACCCAAATGGAATTGACTGTGAAAAAGCCACAAATCATATAATGATAGCACATCCTTTGTGACTAAAGCCTCATTATGGGGAAATGCAAACTGGGTGCTCCCAACCCCACCCCAGCAAGAAATTCTACCTTTGATGACTTTAATGTATGGGCCGTTGTACTTCTAGACAAGGAGATATAACTCGCAGAGAGGAGACTGTCCCTTGCCTCTGATAATCTTGATTTGCCTTTATATGTTTCCCCAGGAGACCAGCTGGTTACAACAGGGGACTTATCACCTGGAGGTCAAGGTGGCAATGATGAGCTTACTTCTAGGCTTCATCTTTCTCCCATTAGTGTAACCACCACACCCCCTAGATCGGTTGTGTTAAATGCCACAAGTCCCCCCTCCAAAACGTAAAAAGCAAAGCAAGCAGACCAGCCCTAGGTCTCCAGAGCCTGTCCATCAGTCCATGCTTCCTGATAATCCTGATTGTACCCTAACTAGTGCGATCCCAGCTTCAAGGTTCAACAAACAGACTAATGGCTTGATTGATGCCTTGAAATATACCCTAGCTGCTAACCTCATGCTCGTTATGGACCACTTGTCCCTAATTGAAAGCAAACCATCCAAGTTATTCAAGGCCATGGGGACTGGCTCTGGTATTGGATCCAGGGAAGTTCTGAAGCCTACTGTTGCCACCAGAAAACTGTTCCCGCAAACGTGGTCAGATGCCCTACCCTGCCACACTCGCCGACACCTACTTTTACGCAAACTGGATCTTCCCTTGGTGATGCCATGTCCCTCCACCCTGGTGAGCATTTGATACCCCTGGCACCAACAGTCGCCAATCAACAGGTACTAGCTTACCAATTGTCTGATACGGATCATTGAAGAGCAGGTAGTGATGTTGTCTTAACTCTACCTCCAGCTGCCTGGCCCTATGTTTAAATTCTTGCTAACATTCCGAAGGTAAATTCCTGGTCCACGGAAAGCTGTGAGTAAGCGGATGACCAAGGGCACTCACGGGTTGAACCAACAAGTCCACCATAAAATGAATCCATAGACTGTTCCCTTAAGTTCTATTCGCAAATATAGGCCCCTGGATAGGGCCAATGAGAAAGGAATTTGAGGGGGACAGCGTCATCATAAACTTTTCCAAACAATCAGTTACCAGGGTGCTGATCAGTGCCTTGTATTAGGGGTTAGCCAAACAGAGCAACGTGATGGTTTTTCCTAAGGGGGATTTTTGTAAGGCGATGAGCCCCGTGATTGGGCCCCCAAGAGTGCCGCTCGGTACTGATCGGTTCTCAAGTGCCTCCTTTTCTGTACCCGTCACCAATTGATTTTTGGCCTTGGCCACCACCTGTAATTTTGACTGACTAAAAAGCTCTTCCCCTTTACAACCTTTAGGTCCTAATGGTGTGGAACGCCCCACTAACGGCCCTGATGCATTTAGTCTGTCCCAACGCTGTGAGGTTCTAATCCTAGCGTTAAAATGCTGAGTTGGAATGTGGCTGGCCTTGCCGCCTAGATCCATGACGAGTCTTGGCTGGACTTTGTTCTTTCTAATGACACTGTGATTCTACAGGAAACTTGGGCCACTAAAGAGCTTTTTTGTGATGGCTTCATTTCCTACTCAGCCCCTGCTGTTCCATCAGGAATGGGCAGGGCATGGGCTGGGTTGGATGTCAGATTTAAAAGCTCTCTTGACTGTATCATTTCTCCAATTCCCTCTCATAATAGGCTAATGCAAGCATTCCTGGCTGAGGGGTCAAACTATTTTACATTTGTGTTAATTAATTTTTATAATGATAATTTTCATCAAGGTCAATCAATCAATCAATCAGGGTATTTGTAAAGCACACTACTCACCCGTGAGGGTCTCAAGGCGCTGGAGGAGGGGGGCATCAGCAGTTCTGTTTAGTCAAAAAGCCAGGTTTTGAGTGCCTTCCTGAAGGTGTTCAGAGAGGGGGCGCTTCTGATGTCGATTGAGAGCTCTTTCCAGGTCTTGGCTGCGATGCGGGAGAAGGCACATCCCCCTGATTTGACTCTGTGAATGCGGCGGGTTTCGGCAAGGGCGTGGTTGGGGGATCGGAGGTACCTTTTGGGTATGTGGAAGTTGATTCTGTCGTTGAGGTATTGGGGTCCGTTGTTGTGTAGGCATTTGAAGGTGTGGATGTGTAATATGACAGAGATTCTCTTCTTGACTGGGAGCCAGTGGAGATTCTGTAGGTGTTGGCTGATGTGCTCTGGCGAGGGATACCGAGGATGAGTCTGGTGGCGATGTTTTGTATTGTCTGCAGCTTGCGGAGTAGAGACTTGTTTCTGCTAGCAAAGTGGATGTTTCTGTAGTCCAGTCTGCTTGTAATGAGTGCATGGATAACTGTCTTCCTTGACTCTGTGGAGATCCATTTGAAGGTCTTAGGGAGGATGCAGAGGGTGTAGAAACAGCTTGAGGCGATGGCGTTGACCTGTTAGTTCATGGAGAGGGAGGAGTCGAGAATGATTCTGAGATTCCTGGTGTGGTACGTGGGGGCTGCTGAGGGTGGTGGGCCACCAGGTCTTGTTCCATGCCAATGGGGTTGTCCCAAGGACTAGGACTTCTGTCTTCTCTGAGATGAGCATCAGGCAGCTGTTGCTCACCCAGGCTGTGACAATCTGCATTCCTTCCTGAAAGCTGAGTCTGGTGGTGGTAGGGTCCTCAGTGAGGGAGAGGATGAGCTGGGTGTCGTCGGCGTAGGATACTATGCTGAGGCCGTGCTGACAGACGATGGCGGTGAGGGGGGTCATGTAGATGTTGAAGAGGGTAAGGGCACTCCGCAGTTGATTTCTGTGGGCTCGGAGAGAAAGGGTGGCAGCCGGATCCTTTGGCTTCAGCCAGTGAGGAATGATAGGATCCAGTTGAGGGCCATTTCTTATGTGCCGGTGTCATGAAGTCTGGCGGTGAGTGTGCGGTGAGAGACGGATTCGAAAGCTGCCGACAGGTCAAGTAGGATCAGGGCTGTCGTGTGGCATTGGTCGAGGAGGGTGCGGATGTCGTCTGTGGCGGCAAGTAGGGCGGTCTCGGTGCTGTGGTTGCTGCGGATTCCAGATTAGGAAGGGTCGATGATGAACCTGGTCCAATCCTAACTTTTTTTTAAAAATCTTCATTTGTGATTTGAAATCCAACCATTCCTCCCAGGATGGTGGCTTAACCTTGTCCTGGGTTGGGATTTCAATGCTAAATTGGGCTCAGGGAGGGGGACAGCTCTTATTGAAATTGTCTTCTCTCTACAAACCCTCTGGACACTCTTATCAGCCCCAGTCAGAATAGAGGCCAGTTTTTGCTTCACATATTTGGCCAGGTTTGACCTGTGTAATGTTTTTGATTGGGTTGCTCGTCTCTGTATAATACTCCCTACCTTTGTTGGAGGAGCATGCTCCTCTGTTATTGATTATATTTTTGTTAGTAGGAGCGTCCTTGGTTGTGTGGGAGACGGTAATGACATCACCAGCCCCAACAGCGATCACAATGCTCTCTCTGTCACGCTGTTCAGTCCAAAGTCCTGGTAGTGGGATATTGCTGTGGTGGAGTCCCAACTTTTGCTGAGCAGTGATGGGCTAAGGCTAATACGTATGATGTCCTGCGCAGGCATTGCATGGGACACCTGGCTCAGCTATTTGACTGTTTGAGCGTAACTTATTACTCCACTAGTAGTACCCACGTCTTTGACCTTTTAGGGTAAATTATCAAGAGTCTCTTTATGAACCTGATTACCACCCCCCTCCCAACCACCAAACTCACTCATGGTTTGAAATAAACTGCAGGGAAGGCCAATAAATGCTTAATGTGGGTGCTTAAAGCAACGCCATAGGACCCAGCAAAGATCGTGGCATGCAGGAAGGCTTAGAAGTCAGCCATTCGCAGAAGGAAGGCAGAACTTAAGGAGGAGGTCTGGAGTACCTTAGTCACAGCCTGTAGAACAAGCAACTCCAGTTTATTTTGGAAAATGGTCAACCATAATAAGCTGACCAAAACTGATACTATTCGCATATGCAATTACATAAGCGCTGATTCTTGGGTAGTGTGTACATAAAGGTGAGCAACCCAATATACCCTTGCGGGTTCGGGCAAAGTTTATGATAGAAGATGGCCAGCAAGGGGTTTCATTTATTCTGAGATTTTTTTTTTTTTTTTTTTTTTCAGCACCGTTAGGACTTGTTTAGGAGTAATCACAGTACCTAAGCCTGAGTTTAATCAGTGGCTGTTCTATTTAATTCCAAAAGAACAAGTTCCTAAAAAAAGGAACACAAGATGTAACCACACTAACATCAAATTTACACACGAATAATCAATAAAACGTGAAACCAGGGTTTTTGTCTGAAAATTATTATTGAAATTCAAGGCAAAGTATATAAATTTCTGTACAAAAAAATGAACAATCATAAAGAATAGGGTGCATACATAGATATAATGAGGATATTCAAGGCATTGGTTGCTTGTCCTTAGACATATCCAAATTTTAAGTCCAGACTGCTGGGTCACAGTAGTTGATTGATTTTAACTCAAAGTCAGAAGAAAATCAAAAGATGACATGAGACAAACTATGCAGAGTTGGACTAAACAAGTCGACGTTTCGGCCTTATTTCGGTTATTCTTAAGACCATCATCAGGACAACAAAATGGTATATACAATTGATGACCCTTTTTTTTTTTAAATCAAATGCGCGTCAGTTAGAGATTCTTGACGGCACCGGCACCTTCATTTGGTTGCGTTGAGGTCAGGCACAGAAGTATATCGATTGTGCATGGGATACACTTGCAACGAGTATAGCGAAGCAGTGAAAGGATTCTGGCAGTTAGTCCAGTTTAAATTGATGCTTGGTTATCTCAAAAATGATTTGAATCATTCGCCGCGGAACGTCAATAAAGAACGATCAGGGATCCCTGATCGTTCTTTATTGACGTTCCGCGGCGAATGATTCAAATCATTTTCGAGATAACCAAGCATCAATTTAAACTGGACTAACTGCCAGAATCCTTTCACTGCTTCGCTATACTCGTTGCAAGTGTATCCCATGCACAATCGATATACTTCTGTGCCTGACCTCAACGCAACCAAATGAAGGTGCCGGTGCCGTCAAGAATCTCTAACTGACGCGCATTTGATTTAAAAAAAGGGTCATCAATTGTATATACCATTTTGTTGTCCTGATGATGGTCTTAAGAATAACCGAAATAAGGCCGAAACGTCGACTTGTTTAGTCCAACTCTGCATAGTTTGTCTCATGTCATCTTTTGATTTTTTTCTGACTTTGAGTTAAAATCAATCAACTACTGTGACCCAGTAGTCTGGACTTAAAATTTGGATATGTCTAAGGACAAGCAACCAATGCCTTGAATATCCTCATTATATCTATGTATGCACCCTATTCTTTATGATTGTTCATTTTTTTGTACAGAAATTTATATACTTTGCCTTGAATTTCAATAATAATTTTCAGACAAAAACCCTGGTTTCACGTTTTATTGATTATTCGTGTGTAAATTTGATGTTAGTGTGGTAACATCTTGTGTTCCTTTTTTTAGGAACTTGTTCTTTTGGAATTAAATAGAACAGCCACTGATTAAACTCAGGCTTAGGTACTGTGATTACTCCTAAACAAGTCCTAACGGTGCTGAAAAAAAAAGATTCTTGGGTAGGGCATTTTAACAAGTTTACCATACAAATGACAGTATTGATTCTTTCATGCCTTTGCCCCCTTTCCGCTTGAAATTGAGCTCGCAGTTAAAGAAGTGGCCAAAGTGATTCATTACAGCCCGATGCACAAAGCCCTGGGGGCCTGATGGTGTCCCCATCGTCCCATACAAACTGGAAGTGGATGTGTGGGCCATATCCTAACCAACTCTGCAAATTTAGCCTGCCTAGTAAGCCTGCCTAGGTTGTTGTGTCTTGCCATCATTGTTCCTATCTTTAAAAATGGGAATAGGGTCTCCCTAGCAGTTACAGGCCCATTTACCTTCTTGATTCCACGATTAAGGTAATCAAGTAGGATCATTTAGGATGGATCTTGTCTTGGACTTCTGACAATGAAATCACCTTTGACGTCCAGTAAGGCTTCAGAAATGGGCTGGGGATCCAGGAGCAATGTCTCAGTCTATATTTTCTCATTAATAAATACACAATGGCCAAAGATGGCTTCCTGTACTTACTTTTATGGACATGGCATGCTCTTTTGATAGAGTTGTCAGGTCCGAACTATGGGAAGTTCTTCTTTCTTGGGGCTTGATTCTGATCTTCATTATGACCTAAGTGCGCATGTTCAGGTGATTGGGTCCTCACTCCTATTGTGTTCCTTTTGTACATTAACTGCCTGGAGGCAGCTCTGACTGCCAGGGTTGAGGAACCCCAATTGTGAAGGGAAGGCCTGTCCCTGTTCTCCTGTATGCAGATGATGCCGCCCTAATGTCTCGAACACTGAACGGTCTCCAGGCTCTACTGAACTTTGTTGATTTTTTTGAGCAGCCTGGGCTTAAGTACAAACCTTATTAAAATGCTTGGTATGCCATGTAGTGGGTTGAAGGATTTATTGGAGAACACAGTGTAACGACAAGTCTCTCCTAAAGGGGCCCAGAGATAACTGCCCGTCCTGGAATCCCCAAAAGTTCTGGGGTTCCATGATATAGCAGCATTCCAGACTCACATCACCACACTTCTCCACTTTTCAAATAAAGACAATTTAAAGAAGGAAACACATAAACAGTGCAAACCTAGAAGGAATAAAATGCATTGCATTAAGAAACAAATTAACAGTGCAAACTTGAAGCACAATACTGTTTCCTTCCCCTTAAACATAAAAAAAATCATAATCACAAATAAAATCTTGCCACTTGCTCGGTGTGAATTTAGTGCGAACACTCCTCCTCAAAGTATCATGTAAATCTCACTCATCAACTTGTTTGGGGGGATTGACTACAATCGTTTTGTTCTTTGACGTTCTTATAAGAACTAGTATCAAGTGCTAGACAAGAAATATTCCACCAATTGCCATCAGAAAGTTTGGCAGCATTCTTCCTGAGTTCAGAGATTTGTAAAGGATCTTTGAATTTCGAAAGACCTTTCCCTACTAGACAGGGATTCTTGACACACATCCAGTCACCTATTTTCAATCTGTTTATATTTTTATTATCATTATTTACTCTCTTTGCACCAGAGATATCAGAGTTGGATTTTGCCACAAGTTTTGGTCATCCAGAAGGGGAATAACTCAGTAGTTGCCTTTCTGCCATACAAAAGTTCAAATGGGGTCTTAGTCGTGACACTGGGAGGAGTTGTTTTATAGCTCCAAATCAACTCTTTTATTGCTTTTTAACGTCCATATTACATCTCAACGTAGACTGAATACACTCAACTGAAGTTCTGTTTAAGCGTTCTACTTTTCCATTACTTTGTGGATTATATAACGGTGTTCTAATGTGTTTGATATTACACTTTTCTAAAAAGAAACCTAATTTCGAGAGGTGAATTTAACACTGTTATCTGTTAAGACCGTGGTTCCCAAACTGTGGTTCCCAAACTGTGCACCGCGGCACCCCGGTGCGCCGTTATGAGGTGCCAGGGGCACTGCACTTACGTTGTGGGAAAGTGAAGTTTGTGTCAGCTGTAGTGTAAATGATGTGCCCTCTGCATAATCTGGGAACATGGTTTGGCCCGAGAGTACTGGCGTGATACGTGCGTATGTATACGCGTTGGACGTACGTGCTTTCACAAGCGTAGTCCTATCTCCATTTTCCATGAAGCTCTGACCATTTCAGGTGCGTTGTTGCTGTCTGCCGTGCCTCGTGGGAGCCTCTCCTTCACATCTAAGGTTAGTTACATTACTAGGGCCGTTGGTGTTGAAATTGCCATGGGAGGGATTCCTGTGTGGTCCGTTTGGTGTTTGACTTTGACTGCTTTAACTTTAAGTCACTCCGTGCAGCCCGCCTTTTTACAGTAAAATTATTAATCCAACGCCATGTCGATCTTCGGCACAACCTCCGTTTTACACTCGCATCACTAGCATTATTTTTACAGTAAGTAAAAGTAATGTTCTGGAGGCAAAGCCTACAGTCGTTTCATGTGTAATATTAAGTTGAGTTAAAACTGCCCCTAAACCATACTGAGAAGCATCCACTGTAACAAAAGTCTTTCTTCTTTCTACAAGGATTGTAATGCTGGTGCAGAAGTGATGTCTTTTTTAAAGTGCTTTGACACAATTCTGACCAAACACATTTTTCACCTTTTTTAGCAAAACTTTGAAGCATTCAGTGATAGTGGCAACATTCTGAGTGCATTTTGCATTAAATTTACATAAACATAAAAATGACAGCAATTGCTCTCCATTTTTTGGAGCAGGGGCATCTACATTACTTTTTACTAGACTAGGTCTAGGTTTCACACCTTATTTAGAAAGTATATGTCCAAGATATCCAATTTCACTTGTTTTGAATGTACGCTTATCTTTCTGTAGTGGGCACCCCTCTTTTCCAAAGTTTCCAAAACATCATTCAGTGCAAGATCATGTTCATGTTCAGTAACAGCAACTATTAAAATATCGTCTTGAAAGATTACCAATGAACATATCTGTCATGAGTCTCTGAAAAATGCAGAGTGGCATCCGACAGAAATAAAAAACTCCATCAGGAGTTACAAACGCTGTCAAATGAGCTTTTGTCCAATACAACTTGATGATAAATGTCTCTTAACTCTAATATTCTAAAACAATTGGATTGACAAACCTCTTGTTATAAGATCTTCAATTCTAGGTAGAGGGTAATTGTCTACCCAAATAGCTTCATTTACACTTCTCATATCAATGCACATGCGCAGTTCTCCATTCTTTTTCTTTGCTAAAACTATGGGAGACAACCACAAAGTTCCTTCTGTCTTCTCAATGATGCCTTCTGTGCACTCATCATTAAGCATAGGAGAAAGATCTCCTCTTACGCTTAATGGGATGTTACGCAATTCATGTTTGACTGGAGGAACGTCATGTTTGACTTTGATACTGTATACAAAATCTGAAATTTTACCTAACTTATCTTGAAAAACGTTGGTGAATTTTTCATCCCATACGTTTTTACTAATGCTCACTGATCCTAACCTCTTTTCTCTCAAATAAAATGGGTTGATCTAGACCTGGTCTGATTGTAATGTCAAATTCAGCTTGTTGAATTAAGCCTAAGACATTGATTCCTCTTTTGGTGATATATACTTTCCCATTAATTGATCCATCTAAAATCATAATGTCAGCCCATAAGAAACAAATAAGGTCTACTCTACTCCCTTCAAATGCTACTGTATGGATGTCTGGTGGAAGTAGAACTTTGCCATACCATTACTTCACAAAAATATCATAAGAAATTATGGTTATGCGTGCACCACTGTCAACTAATAGTTGAATAGAGTGACCTTCAATAGAAACATTAAGATTCAGATCAACCAATAAATCTTCATCATTTCAATAAACACACCTTTTCATCATCAAAATTACCATCAAAAGCATTTAGAACACAACAGACATTTTGTGGGTTTGCCTGCCCTGCACATTTTCAAAAAAATTACCCATTTTCCCACATTCCTTATATTGTTGATCCAATGCTGGACAATACCTGAAAGAGGAAACATGTGAAGGCGAACCACATCTATAACAATACACCTTATGAAACTGTTGAGAAGGATTATTAGGTCTAGTGAATGTTCTCAGTCTAAAGTTGTCTGAGAAACTTTTAGTGGTGGGTTTATTGACTACTGCACCAGAGATTGTAGACTTGGCTAAAGATTCTGCAAGCAGTTTTGCATCAATAGTAGAACCTTCAATGCTTTTAGCTAAATCTATAGCTTTATCTAATGTCGGGTTTTTACATGCAAGTAACCTTTCTTGTATTTTTTTTAGAGTGGCATCTAGCTACTAATTGGTCACGTATTAATTCTGCAGTAAAATTATAAAATTCACATTTAGAAGCTAGTATTTTTAACGCTGTAACATAAGTGTCTATACTTTCATTAGGTTGTTGTGTTCTAGTAAAAAATGTGTATCTATGTACAACCATATTCTTCATTTTTGAAAAATATTTATCTATGTGCCATTTCTGTTTCAAATTCGTCAAGATCTTCGTCTTCTGCAGGAACATGTTCAGGTAAATGATCATGTATGGTCTGTATCGATTGCCCCTTGGTAAGCTCTCAAAGGTCTTAGCCATAAATTCCACTCCAATGGTGGTTCTCCAGGTTCTTGTAGGAATGGTGCTGGTGCTTGAACACTTTGCATGTTGGTTAGAAGTTGAAATAATAGGAAAACAAATTAAGCGTGCAAATCGCAGTAATTTGCACTTTCCCGTGGAAACTCCCAAAAAAAATTGAAATGCTAAAACAACGCAGGAACGCTGTGATCTGCACTTTATGGCAAAAATATTGAGTTGATAAACATAGAATTGAATGTGTAAATCGCTGATGACTGTTTTTTTTAATATGCAAATAGTGAACTGCAAAGTGTGCAAATTGCTGTTATAGAATTTGTTTTATGACTTCCATATTTTAAATGTACAAATAGCGATTTGCAAAGCGTGCAAATCGCTGTTGTAGAATTTCTTTTGAGATGATACTGAAAAGTGAAAAGAAACACTTGAAAGTCCGCTTTTTATGTTGATGGACTTGGTGTTCTTCCCAAAATGCAATGCGAGTCGTGACACACTTGAGGGAGACTTAATGGCAGCCACACAAGCTGTGTCTCTATGCGCCGTGATCAGCGCCGTGATCTGTCATCAAATTAACAAAATGTTTCACACTGTGGAAGAGCAGAGTCTACAGCTAGCTGATCGGGTGAGTCTTTGTTTTGAAAATTACGGAGAGAATGTTTCTTTCAGCGCGGCGCACTGCATGAGTTTCAGGCTCAAGAATTCAACGTATCACGCACAATCTATTTCACGTAGTCTGAATACGCTCTGTCTCACTCAGCTTGACTCGTGTCTGCTTCTGCGCTGGAATTGTTGAGTGCGCTCTGTCTCATGCAACTTGACTCGTGTGCTCATGCGCTGAAATTGTTGAAATCCACAACTTTGAATAAATATTGAAAAGTGAAGATCTCACCTTATAGTAGTAGCGTACCCCATACTCAACAGCAGTTTAAACAAGTTAATGACACTCTGGCCCTGGTTTTCTTCCCGTTTTATTGTTGTTTGAATTGTCAGCTTGGTTCCTTGCGTTTCTTTTGCACTTGGAAATATTGGTTTACTTAGTTGCCCACTTGTCACCAAAACACTGAAGCAATTATTCAAATGTCTTCAGTAGGTTGAAGGATTTATTGGAGAGCACAGAGTAATGACAAGTCTCTCCTAAAGGGGCCCAGAGATAACTGCCCGTCCTGGAATCCCCAAAGGTTCTGGGGTTCCATGACATAGCAGCATTCCAGACTCACCTCACCACAAGATGTTGTGTAACTCTGTGGAGTTCCTTTTCAGTCTGCTGTCTAAGATAGAAAGTAAGTCAGTAATGGCCCTTGTTGAGATCTATTCTAAGAAATTAGTCGAGGTGTGTTTTGGTGTGGCCATTTTTATTAAACATGTACTACAGGTTAGGCACTCCCTGAAGTCTTATGTGCGTTGTTGAACTGTTGGGCAACACGGTTTCTGTACTGTGGCTTATGCTGCTGTTTTCTTCCGAGCTTTTGTATTTTATTGTGTAATTATGCTTTTATGGTTTATTTTATTAATCAAAATAAAGCTGATGACGATGATGACTAAAGTAATGGAATCTGAAGTAGGCACTATGAATTTCAAAGACCAAAGGATGGGACTTATAGATTGAGTAACTATAAACTCTGGGGCTGGGGTCGGAGTACTTTTTAGGGGGCTTAGTTGTAGGGCTCAGGGTAGGGCACAGGATAGGGGCAGTTTTCAGGTGGCGGGCAGTTGGGAGTTTTAGGGCTCAGGCAGGGGGCGGAGGTGAGGGTAGATTATTTGGGTTGGGGTCGTTTTGGGGGTGGGGGGGGTCGGGGTAGTTTTCAGGGCTTGGGGGTCGAGAGTTTTTGGGCTCAGGGCAGGGGACAGGAAAGTGGCAGTTTAAGGCTCAGGGGGCAGTTGGGCTGGGGCGGGGGTAGGTGGTGTTAGGTTTTAGGGGGAGCGGCTTGTTTTAGGGCTCAGAGAGTGGGCTGGGGTCAGACTTGTTTTAAGGGGACTCAGTTGTAATGCTCAGGGTAGGGGACAGGATAGGTGCAGTTTACAGGTCGTGGGGGCAGTTGGGCGGTGTAGGGGGGAGATAGGGATTTTAGATTTAGGGTGTTTTTAGAGTTTAGAGCAGAGGTGCAAGAATGTTGATCTTTACCACACATGCCCATTTACCAAACATGTCTATACTACGAAATTGCATGGTAAAGGCATATGTGGTAAAGACACAAGCGGGGTTTGGACCGCATGGTTACGTCATGGGTTGTTCAGGCATGCCTTTTTCCATCACCCAATCATGATATGCTGCTCCATAAGACTGCAATGTAAATGTCTAAAAACCAGAGGTAGGGGCGTGGCCAAGATGGAGGCTTGATCGGACGTGCCTTACCTGGCTCCCCGGCCCTGAACCCCATATCACCCCTTAATTCGCTGGCATCACGCCCGTAACTGGTGGCATCTCGACCCGCTGAGCTGAGCTCCACACTGGAGCATCCCTGGCCGAGCCCCGATCTCAGATGCAGTCTCCAGTGCCCTGTGCCCCGCCGCGGTCATCGGCCTGCAGAAACGGGGCATGGCAGCTCCGGGCTGAAGTTATCTGTCGGGCCCACAACAGAGGGACGTGCCGCCGGCCGAGGACTTAAGTCCGCGGGGTGCGGCGAGGCAAGCCCCGATGGGTGAGCTGTGACCCCCGGAGTATCAGACCGTCCCGGTGAGTCACTGCGAACCGAGGCCCTGGCTTCGGGCCTAGAGAGGGCGAGCTCGAGAATTCGACTTGGCTGTGCAACTGGAAGGGGGTTCCCTCACCACGAATCCTGCGCGGCCACGAGGGGGGAGAGGCAGCTGACCCCCCCCGTCGCCTGCAGCCCACCCCGGGGGACGATCAAGAGACCGGGCATCTGCACTGAGAGCCGCTGCTAGCACCAAAGCCCCGATCGCGGGCCTGGTCCGGATCACGCTGGGAACTTGCCCGCAGCTAGCTCTCGCGGCGGGCTATCGCCGTACCTGAGGCCCGGCTCCGGGCCTGGTCTGGGTGGCGGAGGAGGGACAACTTACGACTGGGACCCCCGGAGAAGATTGGGATGCACCTGAGGGCTCGCCCACGCAGCAGCTAAACCCCGGATTCGACGCCCAGCCTTGAAAGACGGCTATAAGGATCGCTGGCCTGCACATGCAGAGTACGGGAACTCTGGGCTGGTGGCTCGAGTCTCGGGCCTAACCTTGCCTAACCTTGCCTCTAGAAGACATGCATCCAAGGCTCGGACACAAGAGAGGGGGACGCCCGCTCACGGGCCTCGCACCGCACCCGTATCTGCTCCCCGCCACGTGGCAGCCGGCTGAGAGGCTAGAGCTGCCTTGGCTCTGCAGTGGCCGAAACCCAGCTTCCAACAGCAAGAAAGCACCCATGGGCGCCCAGGTAGTTGCGCCTGGCCCTCGATCCTAGCAGCGCTGCGACTCGCACTTCGTCCCGCTGCAGCACACAGTCGGACAACAGCTACGCCCCGTGGGCCTTGGAAGGCCCGACCCTGAACCCCCCATGGGCTGATTGCGACCTCCCCGGGGGACACTGAGATCGGAGGTTCTGGAAAACACGCTTGACCCTTCACAGGATCTGGTGGCTGTGGGGCACACCACTGAACTATATCCTCTTAGCGGCCTTGGCCCCCAGGACATTTGACGGTGGCAGAGCAATAGCGGCATGGCCAACACTGGGGGCAGGGGAAATCGCAATATTGTCGACATGCTCAACAAGGGTACCCCGAAGGGAGAGAAAAATTAGGCACGAGCACCTCACACCAGGATGACGAGGGGGCCCCAATCACGAAGGCCTTCCTCGAATCGCTTTTTAACACCCTGAGGGATGACTTTCAGGCCCTGAAGCAGGACTTTGTGGGGGAACAGCGTGAGCTCCGAAAATACGTTGACGGCCTGGGGGAACGCATAGCCACGATGGAAGAAGCGGACCAGACTCTCAGCATGGAGGTGGATCAACTAAAACAAGAAATCCTCCGCCTTCGGGAGCAACAAGTGGACCTTCAGGCCCACTCGGAAGATCTTGAAAACCGCTCTCGGATAAATGACATACGGGTCCGGGGGGTGCCGCTGAAATCAGAGGGGAACAGCATCACTGGCTATCTGCAGGAGCTGTTTTGGGAGATCCTTGGAGAGTCCGGTGAGTTTGATATCCGTATTGACCGTGCACACAGGGTCGGCTTAGCGCGGCACGCACCACCACCCCCCTGGACATACTGGCTTTCCTCCCAGATTTTCCCCTGAAGGAACGCATTTTGAAAGAAGCTCGGCAGAAGCAGCCCATTCACTTTCGGGAGGATCCCGTGGCCCTCTTCCAGGACCTCTCAACCATTAAATTGCAGAAGAGGAAGGCCTTTAAGGTAGCTACGAACTTCGTAAGAGACAATGAGGTGCCCTACTCCTGGGGTCACCCATTTCGTTTAATTTTCAAGTGAAAAGGGACACTACACCAACTCAGATCGCTCCAGGACACATGTGCGTTGTTGGGCATTGACGTACCAGAGGATGCAGGGTCCAGAGAAGCTTCCCCGCGACGGTCGCAAGACGGGCCCACATAGCGCTAGAGCAACGGATGGCAACAGGTGCAACTGCGACGATCCCCCAGAATTATTCCTAAGCCCGACCCTACCACGGTGGCTCAAGAGCAGGCGGCGGCTGTCCAGGAGGTGGTTAGAGACACAGCGGCCACACTTTAAGATGCTATACTCAAGGGGTATGCCTTTATGCTATTTTTTTGTCTGGGGGGAAGGGCGGGGGAGCCACCGGGATTGCCGCTGCCACGCTCTCCTCCACATTGACACTCTACGGACCTGAACAGTGTTCTGGTAGGCCCAATGACTATGTTTAGTGTTTGGGGGGGTTGTTTTGGGCGGGATTTGAGGGAGGGCAGGAGGGCTGGTTGAAGTTGGGGCGAGGGGTCAGGGGGGGAGAGGGGGAGGGAAGGGATGGTCTGTTGGGACTGGGAGGGGGTTGGGGTCAGGGGAGGGGGGCATCCTCCTTGTCTACCTATTTTTGAGTTTCCTTTTGCTTTCCCGCGCCTTGTTCAGAAACAAGCAGATCCTACCACTCACATATGGCACCGCTCCGATTGAAAATCCTCTCTCTCAACGTGAGGGGTCTAAATAACCCTGTCAAACGTCGGGCAATACTTTCCATTCTGGAGACATCTGCCTCTTACAAGAGACACACTTACTGCCAAAGGACCACCACCGACTTAAATCCCGGGCCTTCCCCTTGCAGTTTTTCTCGTCCGCATCTAAGAAGGTGGCAGGGGTGGCGATCCTAGTATCCAGATCCTTTAGGGGTCAAGTCCTACAGAGGGAGACAGAGATCAAGGGCAGGTTGCTGATACACCGCTTTCTGATTGCAGGGCAGACACTTTTAGTGGGCGCCATATACGCACCTAATGAAGGTCAGGAAAAGTTCCTGCACACGGCCTTAGAGACAGCCACAGCGAACACTCAACCACACTTGTTACTGGGGGCGACCTCAATTTAGTATTCCATAACACAGCGGATCGTTCTTGCCAACGCACGGGGCAGCTGGGATCACTCTCCACAGCGGGTCACACACATCTATCAGACCTGGGCCTGGTCGACCTATAGAGAAACTTCCACCCACACTCCACGGCATACACCTACTACTCGGCGGCCCATAAATCCTATGCTTGGCTTGACTACTTTCTTTGCTCCTCACAACTGGTGCCCCGAGTGCAAGACGTAGATAACCTCCCGACCTCTCTGTCGGATTACTCCCCAGTAATGACCACCTTTCTCTTCTCGGATGTGCCTGCCCCGCCTCGACATTGGCGCCTGCAGGATGCCTTGCTTCAGAGCCCTACCGTTGTGGAGCGGATTAAAGCCACTATCTCCCAATTTCTGACTCACAATGCCAACACTGACACGACTAAGGCCACACAATGGGCTGCGCTCAAAGCAGTCTTGCGGGGAGAGTTCATCTCTATCGCCACGGCTAACAATAGAGAATGCGCCCAGAAGAGAGCCGAAATAACCCAACAAATAGCTGAGTTGGAGCAGATGCACCAACGAACGGGGGCTGCCCGAGCCTGACGCCAACTCTGTACGGAGATGCTGGCGGCCCTAGACCAAGATGTGGCGGAATATGCAGCTCTACACCTCCGACAAGCATACTATACGGGATGATCGCTGCGGGAAGCTATTGGCGAGTAAATTAAGAGAGCAACGCCAAAGGCAGGGCATAAGAGCCATACGGACCAGTCGGGGAGACCTAGCCGTTGACGGTGTAGACATAGCTTTGGCTTTTGGGGACTTTTATGAATCTCTATATGCAGCTGACTCGTTCGACCTCCAGGCTGGCCGTGCTTACCTGGGAGGCCCGGCACTCCCGTCCCTGAACGAGGCGCAAGCAGAGTTCCTAGATCGACCCATTGTCCTGGAGGAAGTGGTCTCGGCGATATCTCGCCTCAAATTGTGGAAATCACCGGGCCCAGACAGCTACTCTGCAGTCTTTTATAAAACGTTCTGCCACCAGGTTGCCCCGCTACTGCGGGACCTTTTTAATACCTTCAGCCAACCCGGGGCCATCCCAGAGGACCTTCTAGAGGCGGCGATAACGGTCATACCCAAACTTGGCCGAGACCCCACACGCTGTAGTTCTTATAGGCCGATATTCCTCTTAAACGTGGACCTAAAGCTCTACACGGGCATCCTCGTGAGAAGGCTGGCACCATACATGCAGCAGCTGGTGGAACCGGACCAGGCTGGTTTCATTCCCCAACGGCAGACCAGCGATAACACCAAACGGGTCCTCCACCTCATCGAGTCTGGGTCACGGTCGAGGCCAGACTGCATGCTATGTACCATCGATGCTAAAAAGGCCTTCGATAGGGTGCACTGGCCTTATCTGGAATTGATGCTACAACACTTCGGTGTGGTGCAGGTTCTCCGCAACCGCATACTGAACTGCTATCGTCGGCCCAATGCCACAGTCCGTGTCAATGGCCACACCTCCCCGCGCTTCCCGATCGGCAGGGGCACGAGACAGGGGTGCCCTCTCTCCCCTATCCTTTTTGCCCTGTACATGGAGCCTTTGGCGCAACGAGTCAGGCAACATCCCTTCATCAAGGGCATCCCCTTTGGCGGTGACGTGCATACGATCAGTTTATACGTGGATGATATCCTTCTCTCCCTTACGGAGCCAATGCAGTCGCTCCGAGCACTTTTTATCGAACTCCATACCTTTGCACTGGCCTCGGGGTTTAAGATCAATGTGGAGAAATCGGAAGCCCTGAATTTCTCCCTGTCGCTGGAGACACTCGTCGAGGTTCAAGGCGAGTTCGATTTGCAGTGGTCAAACACCACCATCCCTTATCTAGGAGTTCTGTTGGCCCCTACCGTCCAGGCCACTGCGGAAGTGAATTACGTTAGGCTCCGCTCATGCCTCGGCGACGAACTCCGGAGATGGAAACATCACTCACTCTCCTGGCTGGGGCGGATAGCAGCCAATAAGATGACCCTGCTCCCACAAATCCTTTACGTGTTCCAAACTCTCCCTGTGCGCCCCCCAGCCGGCTGGCTCCAGAAGACGCAGTCTGATTTGGCGCGCTTTATCTGGAACGGTCGTCACCCACCCTTCAAGCATGCCATTGCGATTCTTCCGCCCGCCCATGGTGGGGTTGGTGTGCCTGACCTCCTTTTATATTATCAAGCAACACAACTCCGAACCTTGGTGGAGTGGTTTCCGCTGGAATCGGGCAAGAATTGGCTTTTTCAAGACCAAGCGGTGGCGGGCAGGCCCTTACAGGGGGTTCCGTTTCCCCTCAGATGCCACCGCCCTCCCAATCTATACGCATCACAGATTACAAGCACTGTATTGGATGTATGGGATCGGGTGGCGACCCGGCACAAGCTCACCTCGTTTCCCTCCCCGATGACCCCGCTGTTCGATAATCCCAAGTTCTCCCCGGGACTGGACCCCAGGGCATTTGTAGCCTGGAGACGCTCACCCTGGAGGGCCCTGGGACATATGTTCAACTTAAACGGTATCCTCTCCTTTCAGCAGGCGAAGGAGGACTTTGGTATACCGGAATCTGACCGCCTACCGTATCTACAGGTCCGACATTGGGCTTTGCAGCCAGGATTCAGACCGGGCGCGCAACGCCCCCTCACCCCGTATGAAAAGTGGCTGGTTACCCGAACGTCTGATAAGAAGTTGATTTCCGACTTGTACCAGCAGCTCCTCCTCACAAACATTTACACACATAAAGCAGGGAGGAACAGGTGGGAACGGGACCTGGGGAGATCACTCACGCACAAAGAATGGGATGGCATCTACCACAGGGCTCGACACTCGGCCTACCACATGGGCCTCACTGAAACCCTGACCAAAGTGGTACCATACACCTGAACGCTTACATCAATGGGATCCCCGCATTAGTGACCGCTGCTAGAGGGGGTGCGGGGGGCTTGGCACCTTGAAACATTTACCTTGGAGCTGCGACCGCTTGCAACCCTACTGGAGTTCGATCTTAGATGACATAGATTCCCATCTGGATACTCAGTTCCCTAGATTCCCTGCTTACATTCTGTTAGGACTCCCCAATGCCCTGATGTACCCATTGAAATCTAGGAGAGGGAGGCTTATAGCGATTGCGCTAGGGGCAGCCGTGCAGAACATCCTGGCACACTGGAGGACCACACAACCTCCCCCCCATAACGGCTGGCTGCACAGGCTATGGATGGTTCTGGGGATGGAGAAGTTGTCTTAGGCAAGGGCAGGGAGAGGAGAGGAGTTTGTGGAACTTTGGCGACCATTTTTGACTCTGCTCACGGGGGAGTTTAGGGAACTGAGCTGCCCTCGCTACTTGCGCTTATTGCGCCTAGCTGACACTCCGATCAAAGAGCCGAGGGCTAGTACTGGGACTATAGAGCAGGCATTTAGATTGCTACTCACTCAGGTGGTCACACCCTGGATCTGATTTTTACCAACCATCCTAATGTTCACTGTCACCCCCCTAAACACATTTATTGGTCTGATCATAAAATGGTAGATTTCTCCTTGTTACATTTACCTAATCCCATAAATCACCCTGCCACGCAGTCCACTAAATGTAGACCATGGCATAAAGTCACTCCTGCCAGGTTCACACAAACCTGGAAACAGCCAATATTCTCAAACTCAGATAACATCGAGACTGCTCTCTCAAAGTTTAACTCCACACTGACGGCAGCCATTGACACCCTGGCTCCCCAGAAAAATGTAAAAAAATCTACCATAGCTAAAAGGGAAGCATGGTACACTGAGGCCCTTAAAATAGAAAAGCAGGGATGTAGAAAGTTGGAGAAACTTTGGAGGCGGACAGGCAATGGGGAAGATAAGAATCGATATATGGAGGCTATTACCACTTACTATAAAAATATAAAAAAGCAAGGAAAATAAGCCTCACCTCCCAAATTGCAGAGGCGGGCAACTCTACAAGAGAACTATTTAAAATCATACAGACCTTCACTAATCCTGTGATGTGTGAGAGCCCAGATACTTTCACTCAAGATCTTTGTAATGAAATATCAAAGTTCTTCGAGGATAAAATTGAAGGGATATACAAGAAAATTATCTCAGTCTCAGATCCCTTGGATGTTGAGGTCCCTGAAATCTCCCCAATGGTGACTTCTGGGAAAACCCTTCATGTAATCCCTGAAATAACCATCAAAGATCTGACTGCACTTATCAATCAAATGAAGACCGGCTCTCCTACTGACCTGATACCCGCTAAACTAATCTCCTCTTTGAACGAGATATTAGGACCCTCCATTCAGAAATTGCTGAACCTCTCCTTTGCCGAGGGACAACTCCCACAATCCTGGAAGGAAGCTGTAGTGAACCCTATACGCAAAAATTCCACCTTGCCCTGGTCAGAACTCTCCAACCTTCGCCCAATTTCTCTCCTCCCTTTCATCAGCAAACTGGCAGAGAAACACGTTAACACCATCATCTCCAGCTTTATCGAGGAGACAGGGGGCCTGGACCAATCTCAATCTGGGTTCAGGCCCAACCACAGCTCTGAATCGGCCCTTCTCTCTGTGACAGATAAGATCAAAATGTCACAGGATAGAGGCGGTTCCATGATCCTAGTGCTGTTGGACCTGTCCGCAGCCTTTGATACTGTGTCCCATAACATCCTTCTCAGCCGTTTGCAGGGAGTAGGAATTGGAGGCTTAGCTTTATCATGGTTGGAGAGCTTCCTCTCCGGGAGGTACACAATCTATCAGCTTGGGCCTCTTTCGTTCCATCTCAAGGGTGCTCACGAAGGGGGTGCCACAGGGCTCATGCCTTAGCCCTACATTGTTTAATGTATATGTGGCCCCCCTTGCTGAAATTATGCGGAAATATGGGTTCATACCGGTCTCCTACGCTGATGACACCCAGCTCCTCTACCCTTTCAGCTCCCTTGACCCTAAAGTCAAGGAGAACTTTGCTGAGGGTATGAGGGCAGTGTCACATTGGATGGCTGTGAATTGCCTCCAATGCAATGTGGGAAAAACAGAGGTTATGCTCTTTGGCAAGGCGAGTCTCCTCTGGTCCCCAGACTGGTGGCCATTAGATCTGGGCCCAGTACCCACATCCAAACCTCATGTTAAGAATCTAGGGGTGAAGTTGGACCAAAAACTGACCTTAAAGGAACACACCAATTACATCGCAGGGCTGTGTTTCCACACCATCGGCCTTCTCAGACGTGTCTTCCCATATCTCCCTGCCACCTATAGGAAGACACTTGTACAGGCCTTGGTCACCAGCCGCCTGGACTACTGCAACCGCCTGCTGACATTAGCAAATGCAGATGCAGTAGGTCGTTTGCAGGTAGTCCAGAACACAGCGGCGAGATTGGTCATGAGTGTACCGGCCAGGACTCCCTCTAGGCCCTTGCTGGAAGAGCTACACTGGCTCCCTCTACAGCAGCGCATCAACTTTAAGATATGCTGTACGGTCCACAAGTGCCTATACGGAGCAAGCCCTAAATACCTGTCACAATCTCTTGAGCTGTATCAGCCTAGCAGGTCTCTCCGCTCAAGCAATCAAGCCCTCCTAAAACCCCCTGCTACAAAGAAATCCAGACAAGGAGACCGTGCTTTCTCCTCGGTTGGACCTGCCTTATGGAACAAGCTCCCCGCCGATGTAAGAATGACCACCAACCACCTGTCTTTTAGAAAGACATTAAAGACCCTTCTTTATCAAGAAGCATTCCTGTCCTCTTAACTCCTTGTGTTACACTACCTGATGATCCTATGGCTGGCAAAGCGCGGAGATACCCTTACGGGATTGATTCCAGCGCTATATAAGAAATTAAAATAAAAATAAAATAAATACTCATTTATTGGAAGGTGGTTCTTATAGGCAAAGGCAGTCTTTACTTTGCGTTTATAGATTTAAAGACTGCCTTTGACCTAGTGCCCCGGGACCCGATTATGGGGTGTATTATCAGAAATGGGGATTCCTTCATACATCTTGTCAATATTAGTGAGGCTCCATGTTGGAAACTTTGCCCAGGTGAGGTGGGCTACGCAGGGGCAGAAGACAAGCAGAATTCCAGTGAATAGGTGTGTCCGCCAGGGTTGTGTTCTTGCTCCCACCCAGTTCTCACTTTATGTGAACGGTGTGGTGGAGCACCTGCTGAAAAATCCATCTGTTGCACCTTCCCTTGCGGGCGAGTGAATTCCAACCCTCCTATTCGCTGATGATACCCTGCTCGTCTCCAAGTCCCCTGTGGGTCTACAGAGCCTCCTAGACAGCTTCCAGTCCTCCTGCACTTGGAGAGGGCTCATAATTAATACTGACAAGACCAAGTACCTGGTGCTGAATCCCCCTAAAAAACTCGGTCGATCCCCAGTACTGAATCATGTATCCTTGGAAAGGGTCACAGAATTTGAATATCTAGGCATACGCATTTCTGACACAATGCAGTGGAACCTACATCTACAGAAGATAGTATTAAGCCATAAAAGGGTAGTGGGGGTGCTCCTTAAGGAACAGCGCTCTTCCTAAACCAGACCCATCGCCCCGGTCATTGACATTTACGAGGCGAGAGGAGTCAGTTCGGCCCTCTATGGGGTGGAACTGTGGGGTACAAGTAATACAGAACAGCTATCTAGATCCGAAAATAAATTTCTTAAGGATCTAATGGTACTCCCACAGAGCACCCCCATGGTACCACTGCTACTAGATCTAGGGTGCCACTCGATTAAAGATCTGGCAAAGATCCAACCAAACCTAATATGAGCTCGGCTATGGCGTGTCCCAGAACTATCAAAGGACGCGGAGGGTCTGGCGAAAGTAATGTCGATGTCGGGTTGGCATAAAATCAAGTGGCTCAAAGATGTTGAATCCTTACTTGGTGAGTTGGGCCTTAGCGATGCCTGGGAAACTAGATCCGCTCCCCCAAAGCCGCCCTGAAGAAACTTTACTGGAGATGGGTATTCAGTAAAAACAGCTCTGATCCCAAACTTGGCAGACTAACAGATGACTTTCTGAGGATCAAGGATGTGCCATTTCGGGAACCCTACCTTGATATCATTCTGAAACCCGTTGATAGGGCTTTGTATTTCAAATTTAGGGTTGGAACCCTTCCAGTTCGCAAATTGACTGCCCGCTGGAAAGTTCCATCCCAAACGTCTCCCTTTTGCCCTATCTGCGAGTCCAGAGTAGAATCTGTTGCACATATTTTGTTCGCATGCCCGGCATATAAATCACTGAGGAATTGTTGGTTAAAACCATTATGCAAGGAACTGGGAACTAGGCATCACACTGTAGCACTGCGTATCTTGATGTCAGATACTCGGTTGTTGTATGTATGTGGCTTGTCAAAATATTTAAGATGGGCTTGGTCCATCAGATCTAAAAGGCTTAGTGATAACACTTAATTTGTGATTTTATACTCAAGCATATGCAGTCTTTAATCTTTTTTGTTTAGTATGTTTTAATGCATTTTAAAATATGTGCAGTCAATTATCATTTGTGTTGTTAAATTATTGCACAATGACGCGCTTTTAAGATATGTTTTTATCGAAATAAAGCCTTATACTACTACCACAAGCACTTTGTATGCAACTGCACACACTTGGAAACTGTTGTGCTAATAACTTTGGAGATTTTGTATGCAAGAAACTGTGCTTAGATATGACTAAGCAGTGATTCAACACAAGTAACATTTTGTAAAAATTGGTTTTGCAAGTCTCAGTGCACAGGGCAAACAAAGGACTCCTGTGCCCAACTCAACTATGAGTTCTTATCAAGGTTTGAATAGTTTTTCCCAGAATTACTCATATTTTAAAAGAAAACAGTTAAATTCAAACTTTCCCCCAGACTTCATAGCAGAACGGAGTCCATGTAGCATGAAAGAATGACAATATCTTCATGTGCCTGCTTGTGCCAGTGTCTACTATGTCAATTTTTCCAATGCCTCCCATTGTCTTGGTTTCCCATAATTCCACAGTGTGCATGGCTCCACGCTGTATTTCCAAGTCTTGGCCTGACTCACAAAGGAATTTGGAAATCCACACTAGCAGGATGTTTTACTGAGTTTGGTAAAAACAGGCTAGCCATTTGTGCAAAAGCAACACAGCTAGTCAAACACAGTTCTAACCAAATGAATACTTGGAGGGTTGCCTGTCTTAACTTAAGCAGACGTCTAATGACAACTCCTTTTTTACAATTTAACTTATATATGCCAACCCCGCATATGCAGAAGTATATTTTAAGGATTCATTCTCTGTCACATAAGAACCAGCTGCATCTGACTTTAGCATAGGAAGCAGTTTCAGGTTAGAAGTTTAAAACAAAGTTGGAGCAGCAGCGTGACAGGTGAAATGGGGACGAACGGGTCGGTTGAAGATGGGGGACAGATTAAGGGTGGGACTCAAAACAGACAGGTTGAGGAGAAGGAGGCTCGGCAAAGGTTTCGAGGTTATTAGGGCAAAGTCAGCTATTAACAAATTGTCTAGTAACTTTCCAGTGTTGTAGGATTCCCGCTTGTCATATCAGTTCGCACTCTCCTTCCCTCCCATTTGCTTTATTTTGTCCCTCAGTTCCCGCATGCTGGTTTTGTTTCGTTACTTGTTTCATTGACTACAGGTCACCGTTAAGGTTGTCACCACCTTCCTTTCCAAGAAGAAGGCCAAACGAGAAACTACTAGTCACATACATGTTGATGTGGTGAGGTGATTGATTTCAGAATTAATGGTTTGGTCTTGTATGTTTTGCAGTATTCTGCCTGCTGATGTTATCCGCTCCTGCTCTGTGAGACCATGGCCAGACTATTCATCATACCTTTGTAGATGCGAAGTCCATACTCTGGCTCCAGCTGACTCTAGTATGGATCTTCTATTGTCCACTGTACCCTCTCTTTTTCCATCTAAGTGTTCACTTGGAAATGGGTTTCCATTTCCAAGTTATATTCTGAGAGAAGTTTGGGATTGGCATTGAACACATTCTGTGAAAATTCTAAATGGGAAGCATAAAAACAACACTAGCCTCTCAGTAAGAACTCTCAATAGTCAAAAAGCCAACATTCCACAGTGATGAGTAGTGAACAAGTTACTTACCTTCAGTAATGCATTATCTGGTAGAGACAAGATCTATCCGCAGATTCCTTCTCTTTGAAAATCCCAGGTGCCAGACTAGAAACGACAGATTTTTGCATGAGCAGTACCCCAACCCGCCGGTAGGTGGCATTGATCGGCTCCAAGTGGCGGCGGCGTCTGCTCAGGAAGAGACATTTGGGTCACCTATATACGCACCACCTCGGTGCACATATGCCAGTTACTTTTCACGACTTTCCATGCCATGAGCCCAGAGCCGTGAAGTGCACTGAAACTGGTGTATCCAAACTAGGGCCCTGATAGGGATCAGCCCTGACCCTGGAAACTTGTCTGCAGGGCGGGAAGGAGGGGTGAGTTGGTGGGGAATCTGTGGCTAGATCTTGTCTCTACCAGATAATATATTACGGAAGTTAAGTAACTTGTTCATCTGATAGAGACATCTTTTCGCAGATTCCGAACCTTAGAATAGATACCCAAGCAGTACCATCCCTGGTGGTGGGTCGAAGACAAATTCAAAGCTGAAAAGTCATGCAGGACCGAACGGGCTCAGTGCCCATCCCTATGGCCCAGACTGTCCAGGTAGTAATTTTTGGTAAACGAGTGCAGGGACATCCACGTTGCTGCCTGGCAGATGTCCAGGGATGTTTCTCCACTTGCTAACGCAGAGGTAGCAGCTTTAGCACTGATGGAAAGAGTCCTCAAGGGGCTGCTTCCCTGCCAAATCGTAGCAGATTTTTATACATAGAATGCCGCATCACGAAATGGTTGGGTTCTGTACTGCTCAACCCTTCTTCACTACAACATATCCCATGAAGAGTTGGTCATCCACCCGGAGCATTCTTGTGCAGTCAAGGTAGAATGACAATGCTCTTTTCGGGTCCAGATGGTAGTGTCCCTACTTTTCTTTTGAGGGAGGTGGAGAAGCGTAGAAAGTGGGCAAAGTGACGGATTGGCCCACATGGAATGATGTTATCATTTTCAGTGGAAAGAGGCTCCAGTGCGAAGCACCCACTTGTCTAGAAATATAGACAGGAATGGAGGTTTGGATGATAAAGCGTGCAGTTCACTGACCCTCCGGGCAGATGTGATTGCCATTAGAAAGGATGTCTTGATGGTGAGCAGCCGATGGAGACAATTATAAAGAGGCTCAAAGGGAGCAAACATCAGAAATGTGAGAACCAAATTAAGGTCTCACTGAGGCATAATGAAAGGGAAAGGTTGGAGCAGGGGTAAGGATAAAAAGAAGGATATTAGAAAGAGAAGCAGAAAGGGGGTCAATAGACTTTTCTGTACAATATAATACAAATTTGTTCCAGCGAAAGGCATACACCATCTTGGTGGAGGGGCGCCTGGCTGCCAAAATGACAAAATGACAAAACAGACTTCAGAAGGAAGGTTAAAAGCTATCAATTGTCGGCGCTGAATCTCCACACAAGAAGGCGTACAGGTGACATGTTTGGGTGGTGGACCCGCTCCTGCTCTATCAACAGAAGATCCTCCCGAAGAGGCAGCCTGATAGAGGATTGATGATGATGCTGAGAAGCTTGGGATACCAGACTCTCTGTGCCCAGTTCAGAGCCACAAGGATGACTTGGGACCAGTTGTTACTGATCTTATTGAGAACTCTGGGCAGGAGTGGTATAGGCGGAAAGGCATACAGGAGGCCTAATCTCCACTCAAGATGAAAAGCATCTCAGAGCAAGAGCCTCCTTGGAAACTCTAGTGCACAAAACTGCTGACATTCTCGGCAGAGACAAACAGATCTAAGCAAGGCTCTCCCCACTGCTGAAATAGACCATGCACCACCTCCCGATTGAGATGCCATTCATGATCCGCTAGATGGCTTTGTTCGTCCATCATGGCGTTAATGGAACCTGCCAGGTGTTGAAACACCAGGTATATGCCTTGCTGTTCCAGCCATTTCCAGAGACGCAGTGCCTCTTGGCAAAGGGTGCATGACCCCACCTGCCTTGTTTTTACAGTACCACATGGCAGTGGTGTCTGTGAACACTTCGACCAGCCTTTCCTTGATGGAGGGTAAGAAGGCTTGTAATGCCAGTAGGAGCTCCAGCATGCTGATGTGGAGTCCAGATTCGGCTGGAGATCGGAGTCCTCTGATCTCCACCTCTCCCAGATGGCCGGCCCATCCCAGGAGTGACGCATCAGTCACTACTGTTAGGTCTGGTTGGGGAAGGGAGAGAGTTCTGCCTCTGACCCAATTGGGGCATGTTAGACGCCACTGCAGGTCTTTTGCAGTTCCCTCTGAGCTCTGGACCATGTCTGTGCAATTCTCCTGATACTGCGCCCACTGGAACTTCAGGTCCCACTGCAGAGCCCGCATATGCCATCTGGCATGTGTTACTGGTAGGATGCAGGAGGTTATCAGGCCCAACAGCCTCAAAGTCATTTTCACTGAAATCCAGGATAGAGGCTGAAACATCGGTATCATAGCCTGAATATTCTAGACTCGCTGCTCAGGAGGATAAGCCCAAACCTGCATTGTGTCCAGAACAGCTCAGATGAACGGGAGTGTCTGAGAGGGAGTCAGGTGTGACTTTGGCATGTTGATAGTTAACCCCAGCGAATGCAGAAGGTTCACCATAGTCTGGAGGTGGGAGACGACAGCCTAGGGTGATCCCGCCTTCAGCAGTCAGTCGTTGGGATAGGAGAAGACTGGCACCCATGATCTGTACAACCCAACACCAGAGGCGCACTGGTAAGGTCAAAGGGGAGCACAATGAAATGAAAATGCTTGTGGCTGACTGTGAACTGCAGGTAACACCGATGGGCAGGGAGGACGGGAACATAAAATTAGGCTCCCTGCAGGTCCAACGCTACCATCCAGTCTCTTGTGTCCAGGGCAGACAATACCTGAGCCAAGGTCAACATCTTGAACTTCTCCTTTTTGAGGAACAGGTTGAGGGTACTCAGATCCAAGATAGGGCAACACCCCTTTGTTCTTTTTGGAATCAGAAAGTAGTGGGAATAGCAACCACTGCCTACTTCTGACACTGGAACCCTCTAAATGGCTCCCTTGGCCAAGACTGCTGTGACTTCCTTGCTGAGCAAGGACAAATGATCCTTTTGTCAGCCGATCATGAGATGGAGAAAAAGGGGGAGGGGAGTATTCAAAGGGAAGGGAGTAGACCATTTGAATAATCTGTGAAACCTACCTGTCCAGTGGTCGAGATGATGGCTTATTCTGCCACCAACTGGAACCCAATGATTTTGTAGGGCAAGATTACGACTGCTTAAAGGCTGTGGTGGGGTGGTGGTAGTGAAAGACCTCTGTCCAGAGAAGGTTGCATGGGGCAGTGGCTGGAGTAGGGTTGGCTCGGTAGAAAACCCCTTCGGTAGCCACGAAAGGGGTAATAGGCAGACTGGGGTTGACAGGGCAAGTGGGAGGCCCAATGACTTGGCCGTAGCCCGCAAGTCCTTAAACTGCTCCACAGGGCCTGTCGAAGCTGAGGCTGGAGCCTTCAGCTTAGAACCCGATGGGTCTCTCTCCAACCCCGCAGGCCCCAAAGTCACACCTGAGGGGTCGCTCTGCTCAAATATGCAGTGCATGGCCCTGTGAAAATCTTTAATTTGAGCCGGGTCGCTCCAGCTTCCGGAAAGGGTAGGAGGTTCAGAGTAAGCCCTGGCAACAATTTCGAGGAACAGTGCCTCGAACAAAGATGCTCCTTTATCGTGTCAGCTGATGGATGAGGGGAAGTCAAAGCATGCTTCAAATTCTTGTGCTTCTTATACTTCTTCTCCAAGAGTCCTGATGACCTGAAGTGAAAAGAAGAAAACTTCAGGGACCACTCCCTTAAAGCCTTCGGTGCATTGTCTCGGCAGTCCTAGAACAGCTTGGAGTTGATGTCATGCTCAAGGTACCACAGACACACCAGATGTGGGTCTGTAACTGACATGACATGATGGCAGGCGCCACATGGTTTAAAACATGTCTTCCTCAAAGTTACCTTGACACACAAGGAGGAATATTTCCTCAAAAAAATAAGTTGACAAAACATAATAAACTTTCTGTCAAAAAGCGACAGAGGGGTAGCTCTTTCTCCAGATCAGCGCTAACTGGATCATTAAGAAAAGAGTTGACGTCAGCGTGCCGAGGTGGTATCTATATAGGTGATGTCACTTCCGGGGCAGACAATGCTGCATGGAGCTGATAGACACCACCTACCGGCGTGTAACGGTGCTGCTCACGCAAAAATCTTCTGAGTCCAGTCTGACGCCTGGGAAATTCAAAGGTAAGGAATCTGCGACTAGCTAGCTCTATCAGATAAAGTATTTTAGGCTACTACACTTAGAAAGAGCTTTAGCTTTAACAATATCCAACTGGTTGGCTTAATTTTATGTGGACTCAACACAGAAAGTATCGTACCACATCTGTCTTCACTCCTTTCATATATCGTGGGTAAGTGGATATTTTTCCCAATTTCAGATTTCAAAATCTTAGTTTTGTTTAAATTAACAGACCAGAGTTTTACCAATTGGAAGATGCAAAAAGATCTGAGGCTGCTGACCATCTGGAATTTGTATAAATTAACCTAAGGTATAGATAACTATTTTTAGATAGGAAACACATTGGCTGAGCTTAAATAAGCAGGGTTGGTCAACAAAATGGGCAAGGATCTCTTGTTTATAAACCCTTAGCAATATTAATTCTCCTATGATACCACACATCCTTGTTCATACACAAATTAATCTATGTATTGGACTGAATTGTGTGTAAGAGTTTAAGCAGCCCTTTGTCTATTCCCATTTTATCTAATGTCATCAAATTGAGATTGTAAATGATCTTGTAAAAAATGGCGTGTTATCTACCATAAAGTATAAAAGTTTGTACCACAGTGAAATGCTTTTCTTGCATTTTGAGACAGGATTTCCTAAACCCCAACAGGTCTCAGGCAAGTGCATTCAAGCTTTTATTTCAGTCTAACTGATGTAAAAATATGACACGTAGGTAGAACTACCGGCCACTGTCTAAAATCTATTGACTAAACAAGCAATGTATGGTAGCACTTAAGGACAGCTCAAATTTCTAAATTTGGTAAGAAGAGAGGGAATTTCCTAATTATGGAGCCCATTAGGATGGCGGACAAACCTGCGTCTGTCCGCCACCCCCGAGGTGGAGGGACCATCCGCAGCGGCGGTCCCTCCGTTTGAATTAGGATGTGACCGCCACCCTGGCGGTCACATCCCGCATCTTTAACCTTGCGGCGGGTGCTGCTTGAAGCAGCTCCTGCCACAAGGTTAAAAAGGCCTGTATTGCATTTACATGCACAAAGCGGCAGGCACCGCGTGGTGCCTGCCGCTTTCTCCATGTAAATACAGGGGGTACCACAGGTACCCCCCATGTGCATCCCCCACCCCCTGACACCCTGGGGGCCCACAACGGGCACCCAAACTCAAAAGACCACATGCTTTTCCACAGCGGAAAAGCTGCTGTGGAAAAGCATGTTTCCTGCCCCATCCTAATATGGCTGGCGGTGTCTGATAGAACCGCCACCACATTAGAGCTTTTCCTCCACGGTCGGAAGGCGACCGCGGCGGAAAAGCGGCAGAAGGTTTTCCCATCTGCCGATGACCCCCCAGCCATCCTAATCTGGCGGGGGGTCTTTGAAGGCACTGCTGCGGTGATTCCGCATCCTCCGGGCCGGCGGTGGCTTCCGCCGGCCCGGAGGATGCAGAATCACGGCAATCCTAATAGGCCCCTATGTCGGGTACAGGAAAACCCATCTTACACATGGTCGGAACAGGTGATGACAAAGTAAGGGTAAGAGAAAATTATTTAATAAATGAAGCAAAACTAAGTCAAATATGTGTCAAAATTCAAACTATGTTGAGGGGTGTATTAGTCGCCATTTACTATAATACCACTTTTAGGTTATATTGTATGAATGCCAAGCTATATCAACTTCCAGGAATAGATTAACATTGTCCAAAATGTTAGAACTTAGTGAGGACTTTGAATCATATGATGGATAAGTGCCAAATATTACAGAGATTTTGTTCTAAAATAGAACAATTTAACAGCTTAAAACGGTCAAGGCGCACCTAGCAAAAAGGGCATATTGGGGGTAGCCCAAAGACTTAAGAATGAGTTGGAATCAAACTGACTACATTGTTTTTCTTGGGACACACCTGGTTTGAAGTGGGAAGATGGATACTCCGATCTTCAAACGTTGCGTTTGTGACAATAAATTGATGACCTATTTTGAAATACGTTCCTGAATAGGAATGGCACCAACTAGTGGAAGATGCGGAAATTGCGGGGTAATTGACTGGCACAAGTGCAATGGAAATCCTGAGTGGAGACGAAGTACAGATGGGGGTGAATAACCAGGTTTGTTTGAAAAGCTTTCCCAAATCTAGGAATTAAGTAGATGATGATGTAAGTGGATAAATGTTACAAAATCCTTGAGAGCACTTGTGAATGCAAATAAATGAATTAAACAGTGAAATAATATCTATTGCCTTGTGTAAGTGGATAAATGTTACAAAATCCTTGGGCCCGATTCACAGAATGAACTTAAGACTCAATCCTAAACTTACTACTGTTTTGGTATTCACAGATTGCACTTACTACTTTTGGTATTCACAGAATGAACTTACTACTTTTGGCATTCACAGAATGCACTTACTACTTTTGGTATTCACAGAATGAACTTACTCATTTCGGTATTCACAGAAGTTAGGACTCCTAACTTTAGGACTCCTAAATGCCTTCTGTGAATACCGAAAGTCCTAAAATTAGGATTTTTCTCAATTTAATAGTAGTAAAGTTAGAACTCCTAACTTTAGGACTCCTAAATGCCTTCTGTGAATACCGAAAGTCTTAAAATTAGGATTTTTCTCAATTTAGTAGTAGTAAAGTTAGGAGTCCTAACTTTCTTTCCCATAATGCATCATATAGAGATGCGCGCATAACAATGGGGGAGTGTCCACAACTGCACGCCATCCATGCCCAAGCCTCTGATGAAGAGACATTCGAAACCCGTAAGGCAACGCGCTGGAACTGCTTAAATTGTCTGTATGCTGAACCCGCCTGTACCAAAGATTAAAAGGTTTTAGAGGTGAAACCTACCTGCTGTTCGTGTGCTTTCCTGCTGTTTGGGAACCACAGGAGCATTGATGTATAAGCAGCAGCCCGCCGATGGGAAGGCACCACCCCGCGAAAAACTGGGGGCCACTTGGGACGTGGATAAACCTGTCCTGCTGTGGGGTAGCAGGCAAAGGATAAGGACGGGCCAACAGAGCAGAAAATACAAGTGCATCGATTCACGATGGAATAAGAGGACTTTCTTTCCCATAATGCATCATATAGGAATGCGAGCATAACAATGGGGGAGTGTCCACAACTGCACGCCATCCACGCCCAAGCCTCTGATGAAGGGACATTCGAAACACGTAAGGCAACGCGCTGGAACTGCTTAAATTGTCTGTATGCTGAACCCGCCTGTACCAAATATAAAAAGGTTTTAGAGGTGAAACCTACCTGCTGTTCGTGTGCTTTCCTGCTGTTTGGGAACCTCAGGAGCGTTGACATATATATATGTATACATATATATATATGTATACACACATATATATATATATATATATATATATATATATATATATATATATATATATATATAATATATATATATATATATATATATATATATATATATATATATATATATATATATATATACTACTATTATAAAGCAAGAACTTTGAACCTTTGAGGCGGGTAAACTCGGGAACCACAGCGCCAATCCACACACCCGATACATCATTGTAATCGTCAGGGTGTGCAGATGGACATAGGCTATATAAACTATAAAAATATGCCTTATATAAAAAATGTACCTTAAAAAAAAAGTAGTCCCTTCGAAGTAGCGCCGGCCGCTACCTGCGTGCTGACGACAGGAGCGCGGGGAGGAGCGGCCTCCAGGAGCGCGAGGAGGAGTGGCGGACATGGCATGGGGAGGAAAGTGACCAGCGGCGAACAGGCAGTGAGGACCGGCGGACAGGCGGGAGGAGCGGTGACGAGCGGCAAGGAGCGGCGGAGCGGTGAAATGAGGAGCGCGGGGGAGGAGCGGCGGCTGAGGTAAGGCTCCGGGGGGCCCACGGACAATGTCGGGGCAGGCGGGAGTCGGGGCAGGCAGGAGACGGGGCAGGCAGGGGACGGGGTGGACGGGGGCCCGGGCTGCTGGACAATGTCGGGGCGGGCGGGGTCCTGGGCTGCTGGACAATGTCGGGGCAGGCGGGGGTCGAGGAAGCCTGATTGCTCCCGGACAAGGTCGGGACGGGCTGCTAGTATATATATATATATATATATATATATATATATATATATATAAATAATATAAATATAAATTATTATTCTTAATACAATTTATTTTGTTTGTCTTGATATATTTTTTTACTTTTCCCTTTCCTTTACACAGAGTAATCTCCGCCTAAGTGTAGAAGGTTACTAGAAGTAACATTACACTCCTAAATTAGGCTCCACCTCCTGAATTCACATGTTGGAGACATGTAAGTCTACACTTTCTAGTACATTTAAACTCGTAAATGGGGAATAGCCACAAAAGTAATACATGTCCTAAAAGTGTGAGGGTAAATTGTTGTGTAGATTTAGGGCCCGATGTAGGTAATCCCAGATTGCTGATTCTTAAATACCGAATCATACCGATTCGGTATTTAAGAACTGGCAATCGGGATGAAGGTAATTTTACCGATTTAATTACCGAATCGGTATGATTCGGTAATTGCCGAATCAGTATTTACCGATTTGGTAATTGCCATTCATTCCTATGGGCCTGGAGGCCCATAGGAATGAATGTCAATTACTGAATCGGTAAATACCGATTTGGTAATTGGGGGAAACATAGAAGGGTGGCAGGGTGTCACTTTGACACCCTGTTGCACCCCTCAATTGTGCATGGGTGCACATGTTGCAGACCAACATGGCACTGTTTTAAAAGCAAAAAAAATGCTTTTTAAAGGGTTTTCATTATTTACCACCAACTTCTAGTTGGTTGTAAATAACGAATTCTTAAACCCCTGTAGCACTGATTACAGTGCTACCTACATGTCAAGATTCAGATTCGGTAATTTTACAGAATCGGTATTTTACCGAATCGGTAAAATTACCGATTCGGTAACATTACCGAATCTGTATCTTGACATGCCCCTACATCCCAAACTCCAAATACCGGTCGGTAACGGCCAAAATCGGCCATTACCGACCGGTATTTGCCTTCCTACATCTGGCCCTTAGTCTTGTGTAAGTTTACCTCTGTGAATAGGCCCCTTTCTTTTTGTCACCTATACTGCCAGACCTCTCCAGGTTTCTTTTTTCCTGTGCTGAGGAAGAGGCTACAGAAAACTCTGGCCACAGTATAAAAATTAACCAATGTTATGAAGTCAGTAGTATAACTTCTGAGATAATGCTTTGTTGAAAATTCACATTGAGTCGCCTGGCAATAATGTTAGATTTTATATGTAGGTGAGGCGAGCTCAGAACACACCTGCACCACCTTAAATAAAAAGGACAAGGCCTCAAAAGGATGAGGTTTCCAGTTCCAAAGTTATAATGGTTCCAATGGCAGACAAGGAGCATTAAAATGTTCATGTGAAGGCAGGAAAGGGAAACAGATGTGCCAAAACATGTAGAAAACCAATACTTTAATTCATCACACCATTTGAAAATGTTGCAGAAAACCCATTTTTAGGGTTTTTGAAAGGAATCTAAGCTATTAAAACTTACCTGTATGTTAGGGTTGGAAAGCTGTTTTGTCGTGTAGCAAGGCTTGCTTGTCATACGTACTGGATATCCACAAAGATGAGGCAGAGTACATTTCAAGTCAGTGATGAAGGCCGTCAGGACACCCTCCAAATCTGTTCTGGGAAAAAACTGTACTGGTTGACTTCTGAGACAGCAGAAAGGGTATCTGGGAGTTAAGTTAAGGATCCAGAACCACTCTCTATAATTGAACATGCTCTGCATCCTACAGCTCATTGTACCAGACTAAATGGGTTTGCACCTCACGGATGTGGCATAATAAAGCTCCTATGCTTTTATGGTTGCCTAAGATCCCAATCAGAAGGAACATGGCTTAAGATTTTGGGATTGTTAACCCATCATGGAAAGCGCCCAATACTAATCTGCCTATTATGGGGATCATGTCTGGAATGGCACTGTGAGCAAATTAAAAATCTGAAAAACGCTACTTACATTTAATCATAGCTCTCCTCATGGTTGTCCTCTGTGACTTCATAAACAGTAGAATATCAGCACGTGTGCGGGATATAAAAACACATTTTTAACTATGCATATTTTCAAATTTGAAAATAACTTAATCAAGAAAACATACCTTTAAGAGATAACATTTAAGGATTCTTTCACGTGTTAAAAGATAATGTAATAACCAAATCAAGTGCATTTGAGTGAGCGCAACAGCCTAGAAGTGCTGGTGAATACTGAAAGCTCCTGTCAATGAGGTAGAATCCCTGACTGCAATTGACTTCCTTGACACCAACAAAAGCAGCAACAAATCAAAGACTACATAGGTAAAATATTTTCAGCTACATTTGTGGTATTCTCAGGATCTTCTTTGTTTTGATTGTGCCTGAATGATGAGATATAAACAGAAGGTGAAACACTTAAGACTCTAAGCTTGGAGAATAATGCACTGAATAGTCCCACCAATGCGCGCGAACTCCAAGCACTTTTTCACAATATATCTTCTTAATCGAAGATGTTTGCCTTTCTTCAAAAAGACCTGCAGTCATTTAAGAAGTAAAATATTGTGAAGCCTATAGGACCAGGCCATAATGGCCCAGTTCTTCATCTTGTACTTACAAAAGGGGCCAGGAGAATTATCTATATTATAATTTCATAATGATTTAGTACAACAGCATATATATCTTTCACAAACACGTTTATTTGGTAGAGCACAGAGATGAAGGAGAGAAGGATAGTGTAGTCCCATAGTCTGTCATTTTATTAGTTGAAAATAGAGACTGTGCCTTTAAGAACCCAGGGACCACCAGTATCCCATCATGCTGAGCAAGTGGCAGTTGCTTCAGTTCTTTTTGAGGCAATGCACAATGATATATAGGTTCCCTGGTACTTCTGTCCAATCCACCAGAGAGGTAGGAAGGTTACTTATGAGTATAATAGGAATTCCTCTACGAGAGAATTGGAGTTATAGGTAAGAAACTATTCGTTCTATTGTACATGATTTCCATTTATAGTCATAATCACTGAATAGAACTGCAAGCCTATCCCTATTTAAAGCGTTCGAGAAGACAGAGAGTGAACTAAGGCAGAAGTTTAAGCAAACAGATTCCTGAGGGAGGCCTGCCATACTTGAGCGTCCACTCTAGTATCAGAGTCCAGGCGGGAATGCTTAGTAAATTTATGGACAGATCTCCACATGGCTGCTTTGCAACTATCTGGAATAGGGATATTCCTTAACAAAGCATCTGGACCCTCTTTACCTCTAGTGGAGTGTGCTTTAGATTTAGCTGATAGACTCTTGTTAGCTTTCTGACTAAACCCCTACAGACCGGACCATAGTTGATAAACGGGACAGCAATTTACCTCGTCTTAGTGGCACTGTGAACCGGACGCTTCACGGGGGCAGGCTTCATCTTGAGCAGGCTTCATCTTTAGCAGCAGCAGCAGTAGAACTGGGGAGACCGGACCGCTGGTGGTGACGCGGCTAGTCTCAGACTACATTACCCAGTATTCCCGGCGCTCCTAGGGCCGCAGCTGGAGGTGATCAATTTGCGGCGCCAGGAGGAGCTTAAAGGGTCGCCGAGCCTCCCGCAGCGCGGGACAGCAATTTACCTCGTCTTAGTGGCACTGTGAACTGGACGCTTCACTGGGCAGGCTTCATCTTGAGCAGCAGCAGTAGAACTGGGAAGACCGGACCGCTGGTGGTGACGCGGCCGGTCTCAAACTACATTACCCAGTATTCCCGGCGCTCCTAGGGCCGCAGCTGGAGGTGATCAATTTGCGGCGCCAGGAGGAGCTTAAAGGGTCGCCGAGCCTCCCGCGGCGCGGGACAGCAATTTACCTCGTCTTAGTGGCACTGTGAACCGGACGCTTCACGGGGGCATGCTTCATCTTGAGCAGCAGCAGCAGTAGAACAGGGGAGATCGGACCGCTGGTGGTGACGCGGCCGGTCTCAGACTACATTACCCAGTATTCCCGGTGCTCCTAGGGCCGCAGCTGGAGGTGATCAATTTGCGGCGCCAGGAGGAGCTTAAAGAGTCGCCGAGCCTCCTGCGGCGCGGGACGCGGCCGCGGCGAAGCCCAGGCAAAGGGCGGGCCCTCTGTGGCCCTCGATGGCACAAGGGGCCGGGTCGGGCTACCCCTCTTGGTTTTGTGAGCCGCTTAGCAGCCGTGAACATTCTGGTTACTTCATCTTAGGGAAGCGAGTTTCTGTATTTTTCTAATTTTTGTGTTACCCAATCTTGTTCCAGTCCTAGTGATACTTTCTTGTTGTGCATAATTTAATATTGAACTGGGATATTCTCCCCTGACTTTGGCGTCATTGTTCTTCCAATGTAGTAGGCTGCATTGGCAGTTCTTACCATTGGAGTTATAGATCATCCTAGTATATGACAATGCTTGCACCCGGTAATAGTAAACAGGGGGGGTCCAAACCAGTATTACCTAGTCTGACGGCGATTGATAGCATGCTACAGAAAACGATTGGGGTGGTGGCTAATGCCAACGAGCATACGGAGCAACGCCTCTCACTTTCCCCCCCATCCACAATCAATATTTCTGGGACTACCATAAATTCACAGGATTCATTCCTTGCCCCATCATTTGTATCTCTCCCTGGTACACACCTTACTGTAAACACTCGTCACAGCCCCCTCAACAGTGAAAAGGTCTCTACATTATTGCAGACTTCGCCAATTAGACTATCTTTGTCCCCAGCTATCAATAGTAAACGTTCTTCACTGGGGAGGATTACAGAAGTTGTTAGCCCCCCGGTGCAGAATGGGGAGCATCGCTATGAGGGCGATATTAGTATCCCACTTCAGTTACGTGATCAGCCTATTGAGCTGACCAGTGTTCCTACTCATGAAGTTATACGTCCCTGACTCCCTTTTGGGGATCTATCACAAGAGGACCTATTGTTACCTCCCCCCCTTGAGGGCTCACCTGCTCCGTTAAATCAGGAAAAAAAGAGGAAACGCAGGGTAAATAAACAGTTTGGTAGAAGCGCAAAGACGGCAAAAATAGCACAGAGCCCGTAGAGGAAGGCAAAATCTCAAGTGGGCGCTCACCTACCTGACAAGGAAAGTGGGTTAGTCCATAACTCCCCCCACTCACTGTTTATAGAAGAACTTATGGGGAGGATGGAACATCTTGTTAGGTCTTTAACACTTCCCTTAGTACACAGGGTTAAAATTATCTCAGAAAAACTGGGGGAAATCGAAAACTCAATAGAGAGGAACACTGACCAGTTGAAGGAGCTAATTATAAGTAAGCATATAGATCCCCCATCTAGGCCCTCTGCATCCTCCTCCTCTGCAGGGAAAAAGCAATGTAAGATAATAAACCCTGAACCTGAGGGGGTAAGTAAGCCCTCCAGCACTACAGCCAACAGGCCCGTAAACTCAGAGAGTAATCTAGGGGTTGGACAGGTAAAAAAAACAACACACGTCCAAAGGGGAACTACCCTGCCGGCACACAATAGGCCTTCTCCACACTCCAATAAACAAAGGGCACTAAGGAAGAAGGTAGATCTCCCTCCGCAGGTGGCCCCCTTTGTAGTCATCTTGACCGGGGTGCCTGAAATAGAGAAGGGAAAGATAGAAGATTATCAAACCCTGAAAAACAAGGTTGTCCATTAGTTCGTTAACAACAGACCGCTTCCAGCTAACTTAAATGGAGAAATACTACATGTTAGAAGGGTAGGCTGGCTGGGTCACAGACCTAAGGATTTAACGGGCAATGTGATCATTGTTAATTTCAAGGATTCCAGGGTAGTCAAATACATTGAAGACTGGTATGACGATAGGAGTGGGGGAGGAATCTCCACCAAGGCCCTAGCTTTCTTCTATCCCCAGTCGCTAATGTTGAGAACACCCCATCCACCCTTAGTGCCAATGCTACATCAGGGTGACCACACTATGTTTCCGTTAAGACCTAAATATCCTACACACAATCCCCGGCCCATGCACTCTAATCAATTTAGATCAAATCACCTGGCGCGTGGGTATGTAGATAGGCCCCCTACTAATTAAACAACAGGGGGTGGAAGCTTGTTCCCTTCCCAGAGCTAAAAAACGGTGTTGGATTAAGCCCTGATCTCTTGACTGGGTGAGAGTATTCTGCTTAATTCAGAAACTCTGCCCATCACCACCCCCTGTTGTTTAATTATTTTGTCCACCATAAGCGTGGAAGGGTATACTCAGACGTGAGTCCCTTGTTCATTGCACCATCAGGATTCAAGCAAGCCGGGCCGAAGACGGCTGAAATGCCAGAAACCGGTCCCCGGAAGCTTGTTTCCTTCCCAGTGAAAGAATTGGCTTGGTAGTTTGGTTTGCCCTGTTCCCATGATGCACTGGGCCAGGGACAGACTAATTTGCATATAGCCAGGTTCTGAGCTGGGATGGTGCAGTGAGCTAAAAAACGGTGTTGGATTAAGCCCTGATCTCTTGACTGGGTGAGAGTATTCTGCTTAATTCAGAAACTCTGTCCATCACCACCCCCTGTTGTTTAATTATTTTGTCCACCATAAGCGTGGAAGGGTATACTCAGACGTGAGTCCCTTGCTCATTGCACCATCAGGATTCAAGCAAGCCGGGCCGAAGACGGCTGAAATGCCAGAAACCGGTCCCCGGAAGCTTGTTTCCTTCCCAGTGAAAGAATTGGTTTGGTAGTTTGGTTTGCCCTGTTCCCATGATGCACTGGGCCAGGGACAGACTAATTTGCATATAGCCAGGTTCTGAGCTGGGATGGTGCAGTGAGCTAAAAACGGTGTTGAATTAAGCCCTGATCTCTTGATTGGGTGAGAGTATTCTGCTTAATTCAGAAACTCTGTCCATGACCACCCCCTGTTGTTTAATTACTGACAGGGAACCCAGCCCAACAGTGAACAAGGCTGTAACAACAGCAAGGAGAGGTAACTGTCTGGGGAGGCAATGCTGTCGCACAAACACAGAACTCAAATATGTAGGAAGTCAATACTCCCAATAATGAATCATCTAATTCATGCACACCTCACAATTCACCATACTAAAACTCAAAATAAGGACCAATGAGAAATTATTCGGGAATTCAAGCCTTTACTAGAATTCAGGAAGTCAGGGCTGCTGGATGTTTTGTCAATTGGGTATCCTTGCTAGAGTCTGCCATTTCAGAGTGCCTGTGGGAGACTAGGCCCCACTCTGCTGCTGATTGCCCGGGGCGGGCTGGCTGAGCACACCCCATGGGGAGGGAAGTCTGATGAAGGGGGCAGGGCGGCTCAACGTCAAATCTTTACAAACAGGCACCTAGGTACCTGCAGCAAAGTCCAATTGGGACGGGTTTCCGATTACCAAGTCAAAGAGGCCCCATTCTCGGACCCCAGACCAGAACCAAAGATTCTTCATGGCTTGAGGTTCCAACAGCACCCCCAAAAAGCCATTGCCTTCCAGCCAATAGAGACCCTCTTTAAGTCCCAAAACATACCTGTCCTCCAGTAGCAGAACCTGTGTTTTCCATAAGCTCGGCCTAGTGAAGACCCCATCACCACCACCGCATAAGATCCGACAGGATGTGAGGTGCTGAGTCAGTCGAGAAGGGAGGTCCACCTGAATGGTCAACCATCCGAGTGCACCACCTTTCTTACACGAATCTCGGTGAGTTCTTGACCTTAGATTTCAGGTTCTCCATGCAGCAATACTTCTTACCACATCTCCCTCAGAACTTTACAAACATCGGAAAAGCCTGCTCACCGGGTCATTCCCCTCCAGAATAACAACGTAAGCCTGTCGCCGGTTAGGGGTCCCTGGCCACAGCTGGGAACAGCAGGTCCAAAACCCAAGAAAAGAAGGGTAGAAAGGAGAGGGGAGTGCCGAGGAAAAGGGAGTCTACAAAAATCCATCACAGCTCCACACGAGATTAGATCTCGAGAATGTGCTCACCTCCTCTCCAGACCTAGCAGTCAGCCAACACACCAGGTCTTACACACATCATCTGAAGAAAACAGTATGCCCAATTGCAGACACCACAGTATCAGAAACACAGGGACAGCTTTCCGACCACCTCCATTTTCCTGATAAAGTGGGACAGCCAATCACATGAGATCTAGGGAGGTGCCCAAAAGACCAATAAAAGGAAGCCCAAAATGAAGAGGGGCGTTCTCAGGACACCAGGCACCACTGGGAGGCTCATTTTGCACACCGCGGGATTAGAAGGGTATGCACGTAACTTAAGGGCATACTGCGATCACCAACAAAACTCTTTTACACATCGCCCCCTGCACATCTAGGTCAAAACATCACCTGCGCCAATAGCACCTTCCAGGCACAACTTGGAGAGAGAGGTTGGTGACACCACTGAAACGCAAACCAAAATTAATAACACCTCATGTTCACGAGATTACCTCATAAAAATCTTACCCCAACTTAACTTCCAGCTAGGTACAGAGGGAGGAGGCCCGACAAGAAAATTAAGAGCCCAACAACACCTAGAAATGAATGAGTCCCATACACCACAAGACACTCTTCAAGGACACCCATGCTCGGGTCACCTCACTAAAAATGGTGTTAATGAATGGGGAAAAAGCACACCACGAAAATGAAAAGTACAGGAACCATGAAGGAAAATGAAGGAGCATGTAATAATGCACTGTTTTTGAACTAACAAATCGAACGTAGCTTCTATTCAGCAGGTTGGTGATCGAAAGTCTAAGTGCCCCACCCATTCAGTGGCTACATCTGTACCCCTGCTACAGTGGGAAAATCAAGAACTACAAACTGTACTGTGACTTTTTTGCTCCAACTGTTTTGCCTAAACACATTTCCAATTGCTGGAGGATCACCAACATCTCCCCTGGATCCAGTCCCAAGATCTACTATGTTCAATAAATTATGTATTATTGCACTTCTATGTACCCTCTGTTTGGCATGGGTGTTCCGGCATCCATTTATTACCAAAGCACTGCCTAGTCTGATGGAGTCCACCCGAAGCTATTACTGCGCTTGCGTGGGGAGCTCTCCCACATCACTTACAGTTACATCAAACCCAACACTTGAACTCCACATGCAATAAAAAGCGCCCTTTTTCACAACATGTGGTATCAGCACATGACCGTAGTGGGCTCAAAGACAACATTCAGGTTGTGTTATGCCCGTTTGCTGATACGCATGCAAAAGGCGAAGAAAGCGTTTACTTGTCCCAAGAGGTAGCCCCCGAAGGAGCAAAATGCCAAGATAAAATCTGACATAGTAGAACAAATAAAGTAGTAGTAAATCTGACTAGATACAAGACCAATCCCACAGCAATGCACCTTTTCACCAAGCCTAGTGCCATTCAAATAGCGCTAGGTAGGATGTGGAGGTAGGGCACCATAGGGGAGGACACAGTTTGGCCCGAGACTTTCCAGAAAAGAGATTCTTGGAGGTAGCAAAACCACAGCACCAATGGACAAACTTGTCCATTCCTGCTTCTATCTGTGGCCCCGGAGGGGGCCTTGGCATTTATGGCACTGCCTAATTTAATATTATTTGTAAATAAACTAGCCCGTTTTGCTGCCGCTACCGCTAACCAGCTGATCCCTTCCTCTGATAGAGCAGTGCTGTTTGCTGCGGACCCGCCCGCCAGTCTCCCGCTGCTCCCTCGCTCTTTCACCAACTTGAGCGGGAGCCGCCGAGAGGAGACGGCGAGGGGCGGGACCACAACTCCCAGAAGCCCTGCTGGGGTCCGCATCACTCGTAAGCGCCAGGAGGCGCATAAATAAGACGCTACTGCTACTGAGAGCGGGTGCCCCTGCAAGCCCGTTTTGCTGCCGCTACCGCTAACCAGCTGATCCCTTCCTTTGATAGAGAAGTGCTGTTTGCTGCGGACCCGCCCGCCGGTCTCCCGCTGCTCCCTCGCTCTTTCACCAACTTGAGCGGGAGCCGCCGAGAGGAGACGGCGAGGGGCTGGACCACAACTCCCAGAAGCCCTGCTGGGGTCCGCATCACTCGTAAGCGCCAGGAGGCGCATAAATAAGACGCTACTGCTACTGAGAGTGGGTGCCCCTGCAAGCCCGTTTTGCTGCCGCTACCGCTAACCAACTGATCCCTTCCTCTGATAGAGCAGTGCTGTTTGCTGCGGACCCGCCCGCCAGTCTCCCGCTGCTCCCTCGCTCTTTCACCAACTTGAGCGGGAGCCGCCGAGAGGAGACGGCGAGGGTCAGGACCACAACTCCCAGAAGCCCTGCTGGGGTCCGCATCACTCGTAAGCACCAGGAGGCGCATAAATAAGACGCTACTGCTACTGAGAGCGGGTGCCCCTGCAAGCCCGTTTTGCTGCCGCTACCGCTAACCAGCTGATCCCTTCCTCTGATAGAGCAGTGCTGTTTGCTGCGGACCCGCCCGCCAGTCTCCCGCTGCTCCCTCGCTCTTTCACCAACTTGAGCGGGAGCCGCCGAGAGGAGACGGCGAGGGGCGGGACCACAACTCCCAGAAGCCTTGCTGGGGTCCGCATCACTCGTAAGCGCCATGAGGCGCATAAATAAGACGCTACTGCTGTCTCGCGGGACACAAGCGGGACGCCGGGCGAAGCCCGGGCAAAGGGCGGGCCATCTTAGGCCCTCAGAGGCCTGAGGAGAATGGACTGGGCCAGATCCCCTGGTCGTAGGACTTCAATTGAGAAAGTCGTGCAAACTTGACATCACTGGTGTAATATTAACACTGTCTTCCAATGTCTACTATCATGCATAGTCCGGCCACCGTTGGTTCTGATAAAGCAGGAGGCATGACAAATCGAACCTTAGACAATTACTTTACTAAAGCTGTTTCTGAAGGACCAAAAGACCTATGCCTAGCAGAACGGCAGGCTGATCGCCGTCGTTCTATTGAATGCATTAAGAATAGGACTCTTTCTGAGCCTATTCCTGTTGCTACCTCGGACAATGAGCTCTGTGCCACTACCACGGATGCTACATCACCTGCTGCCAGTGTGCCCCTATTACTTAGGGAATGCCTAGCACCTGCTATTGGTCTAACTCAAATTCAAACAGAAACACATACCATTCCTCTTGACTCCTTTAGTACACTAATCCATCAAAGGCCATGATTTCACCAACACCTAGGCCGGGGAAGGTAGTAAGAGGAAAAAGTATGAGGTCTCTGCCACATAAAATCTATGGCCCTCCGCCAACTAAAAAGAGGCGTAAGAGGATGGAGCCAACCAAGCCAAAGTTGAGTCACACTGAGTTTGGGAAGAAGTCTAACCTTATTACCAATGAGGCCATGGGAGCAACAGTTGTTAAGGAAGCAGAAGGAACAGTGTTAGACTCTCCAACACTCGTACCATCATTAGTTAATGAGTCAAATACCGATCATGTTCTAACGGCAGAAGGGTCTCAACTAGCCCCTCCTAACAATTTACTGGACAGTATAGAACTCATAGTGAGAAGCTATACACTAGCTATAGTCGAAAGACTAAAAGGATTGGAGCTAAGACTAGGGAAAATAGAGGTGGATTTGGCAACACACGGAAAACCCACTAGGTCTTTAGAACACAAAGGGCCAACAACAGCATCAATCCCTTCTAAAGCCTCCACATCGGCACATATTCCCCCAATAGACGCAGTTGTAGTAACACCCTCTATTGCTACCTCACATAACAACCCGAAATCAGTTACTCCAGCTTCTACCAATCACTTGTCTACATTACATCATCTACACGTAATCATCTCCTCAATCCTAATACAAACCAGCCAAAAACATCAACGGCAAGACCGATTACATCATTGAATCGCATCCCTGATACTTCAGCTAACACTCTAGCAAGGGAAGTGGGTAACCCATTAAATGGACCACCAAGATTGGAGGAGGAAGAAGCTAGACATATGAAAGGGGGCCAAGGTAGGAGACCACCCACTGAACTCCCGCCGGAAGCCGTACCATATGTGGTGGTACTCACCGGGGTTCCAGAATTGTCAGGTAGTAAACGGGAAGGTTTCTTCCAACTAAAAAACAAAATAATGCACTGGTTGACTTTACATAGACCAATAGCCAGCAACATTAATGGCAAAATAGTCCATGTTCGACGACTGCCATGGTTAGGTGGAAGACCCAAGGACATAGGGGGAGATGTTGTTGTTGTAAATTTTAGGGACAAAAATGCAGTACAATATATACTGAACTGGCCACATGGCAATGCAAATAACTGTATTATACCGCGCACATTGACTTATTTTTATCCAAGATCAATAGTATTTCCTCCCCAATCGGTAATCAGTAATGTCCCCTTTGTCAATCATTTTTCTAACATGGAGCTTGCTAGGAACCCTGTCTATATGCACCAACCAGCTCCAGCCCCCGTGATATTCGGGTGGAACACAATACCCCCCAGACATAATACTGGTGAATACAGAAGAATGGCTCATCTAATGCCATTCACGCCTTTGGAGTTATCAAATAGATTTGACGTATTCAGTGGTCTGGACGAGTGTGATTGAAGATTAATAATCAGGGAGGAAGACAGTGGGGATGTAAACACCTTTAGTATTGATGGAGTTAAGGAGGAAGAAGGGACTAGTCTCCAAAGGGCAGGGAATTCTATTACTGTAACTGGTAATGGGGCCAACATTAGCCTGCCCTTATCCATACCTCTAGGGACCCGCGGGTCAAATGAGGGGTCCTCCTTGTTCTCACTTGTCTCATGGAATGTAGCGGGGTGTGTGCAAAACTATGTGATCCTGATTGGAATATTTACATGAACACCTTTGATATTTGTGTGCTGCAGGAAACTTGGCCCCCGGATCAGGTTCATAGAGTTGGATATAAAACATACCAATTAGAGGCTGTGCCTTCATCAAGAGGACGTGCTTCAGGAGGTTTATTAATATGGATCAGTGTATCTATCAACGTTGGCATAAAAATCTTAAATATTGATTCTTTCGATATACTTGGTCTGGAAATAATCACAGTGGATAAAAGGGTGATTAACCTCCTAAATGTGTACAACAGTCCTCATCCATCCTACAAGGAGTCACTATGCATTGAAAAACTGGAGACTTTTATGGACACTTTAAATCCAGATGCAAGCGTAATTCTATGTGGGGATATGAACTGCAACTTTGAACCGATCATGGGCATAGCACATTTGTACGAAGATGAGGATGCTGCTCATGGGATACCTGCCCTGACTGACAACAGAACGGTTGCTGGCACTACATTAGCCCTTCAGATTACAAGGCTGCTCACAAGCCATGGTTTGAGGGCATGCAATGGGCGCATGCCATCTGATAGTCCGAAAGCACCCACTTTTAAGAGACGAGATTATGAAAGCAAACTAGATTATGTCATTGTTTCTTTTGATCTCTGGCCACATACAAATGATTTAAAGGTCAAGGAGAGATTCGACAGTGACCATTATCCACTAGAAATCAGCTTTCTCCAAAGTTTATTAAAGGGGCCGGGAGACACTGAGGGAGGCCACAGCCAAGTACATTTACCTACAGCAGATAATATCATTCTCAGTAACAATAGAAGGGCTGTTAAATGGGCATATATACTGGAAAGAGAGGACTTACTGGCCAACATTTACTGTACCTTTGCAAACACACTTGAATCATATTGTCCGTATAGATGTGATTCTGGAGAATTTATCAAATTAAATAAATCCCTTTTTAGCAAATTACTAGATCTTCTCACAAAAAGACTAAAAAAAGGGACTGGCACGGTAAATGCCAAACCGGTAGGTAAACCTTGGTATAATAAGGAATGTCGTGTTGCTAAAACCACTTTGATTGACGCACTTAAAAGGAAAGGTCCTATAGAAATTAGAGACAAAAGGAAAAGGAAGTCATATAATAAAATAATGGTAAAAGCAAAATCCTCTTGGGATGAGGAACTATGGTCTAGTATGCTACTAGCAGCCAAAACCAAGGATCAGAGGTAATTCTGGGAATTAGTGGCCAAGGGGAACAAGCGTGAAAAAGGCTCCAGAGAGGTTTTCCTAGATGAGGATACGTGGGTAAAACATTTTACAACGTTGTATGCAGCTAAAACCACTGAGGAAACCTCTATGGAAGAACCCACTTCCATCCAACCAGAGAAATCACACCCATTGGTAGTTTTTGACTTGCAGGAAATGGAGTTAGCAATTGCTTCAATAAAACAAGGGAAGGCGCCTGGACTCGATAAAATTCCAGGCGATCTCTACTTGCATAAGGTTGATGTTTGGGCTCCCTATTTAAATCATTTATTTAATACTATTGCGGCCGGTGACCAAATCCCGGACACATGGGATGGCGCAGAAATTATTACTATTTTTAAAAAGGGGGATCGAGGCGATCCAGCCAACTATCGCCCCATTAGTCTTTTAGATATTACTCAAAAGATATACGCCAGGCACATATTAAATCGAATAAACACGTGGTTGGAGGAAGAATCAGTTTTATCAAAATATCAGACGGGGTTTAGGGAAAAAACTGGGACTATAGATCAGGTATTAAGGCTATGCTGCTTGTATTGGAAATATGTTATCATCGGCAAAGGTCACTTGTATGTGACCTTTGTAGATCTACGAGCAGCATTTGGCCTAATTCCTCGTGATCTACTTTGGAAATCCCTAGAAAGACAGGGGCTCCCTGGAGAGCTGTTAAAATTGGTGATGGGCTTGCACCAGGAGAACTATGCCAAGGTCAGGTGGGGCCCAAATGGGGAACTAACAGATCCAATCCCCATAAAAAGGGGAGTACGCCAGGGATGCGTACCTGCCCCCACCCTTTTCTCCCTTTTCGTTAATGATATTGCAGCCTATATGGAGAACTGTGACAATGATTCGCCTCGATTGGGGGGGGGGGACGAGTAGCGTCCCTCCTCTTCGCGGACGATACGATTCTCATTTCACAAACTCCTCGGGGCCTTCAAATTTTACTAGATAGGTTCCAGCAATACTGCACTCTAAAAGGGTTAGAAATTAACATAAAAAAACAAAATACATGGCACTAAACCCGCACAAAAGTTTCAAAAGAAATCTAACACTAAACGGTCAAAATCTTGATTACAAACAGAGCTTTACCTACTTGGGGGTCTTACTAGATTCGTCAATGGGATGGAGACCACAGCTAGAAAAATCAAAAATAGTGTTTAAACAAAACTGTCTTCCAATATTAAAAAGACACAACAAATGTGTGAACAAGGCAGTTACCCCAGCAATAGAGATTTTTAGGTACAAGGTCCAATCAGCTGCCTTGTATGGGGCAGAACTATGGGGTCCAGTATGTAGGAAGACCTTTGAAATACAGGAGAATAAGTTTATCAGGGGATTATTAAAAGTACCCAATAACACTCCACTGATACCATTATTTCTAGATTTAAACATTAAACATACTGACCACCATGCAATGTTGAGACCACTATTACTATGGGTTAGACTATGGACAACCCCTGAACTGATTGATTATAAAAATGGTCTGAAAGAAGTATTGGACCTAGATAGTGGCAGCAAATGTTTTGGGTTCAAACACGTAAGAGCTTGGTTAACCAAACTAGGATTAACCCATTTCTGGAGTGAGCTGGAGTCCCTAAGTACGGTCTCTAAGAAAATTGCTAAATCGTCTTTTTGGTCATATGTGAGCCACGAGTCTGCGTACATAAGAGCGCATGGCCCCTTAACCGAAAAATTTCTAATGGTTAAAAATGTGGCTCATTTTGAACCATTTCTTGATGAGATCCAGCCACCATTGGCCAAAACACTGTACTTAAAATACAGATGAACCAAGGCCACTGAGAAAAGCTGGGGGAAGACAAATAGTGATTACTGCACTTTATGTACAAATAACTTAAGGGAGGACGTTCTACACATATTGTTATTTTGTCCTAGTTATGGTAATGCAAGGAAAAAATGGATAGTCCCACTGTGTCATAACATTGGTTCTATCTCCCATAAGGAAGCTGGCAGAATCTTAAATACGGACACCAGCCAAGTAATTGTGTTCGGAATCAGTAAATTTCTTTTGGCTGTAAACTTTATTAGACTGAAAATGTCTCTTCCTTTTTAAATTGCATACCCTATGGATTTGCTTAAACCACAAATTATGTTTTCTTTTCTTCTATTTTTGCTGTGCCAATTTAAAATGTTCTTCTTGCCATGGCTGTTATAAATTCCATTTAATGAACTTTTTAAATCTGTATAATGTATTTTAATCTTTTATACATATTTATTTAATTTTCTGTGATAATTCTAACCATAATAGTGTGTCCTAATATGATGAAATGTAGTATTGACTATTGATTTGCTGATATTGTACACTGTACTTTTATTGTATATCTTTTATGTTGCAAAAGCAACGAAATAAAGATTGAGAGAGAGAGAAATAAACATTTAGGAAATTAATGAAATGTGGATCTATAATAAACAATAACAATACATAGCCAGAAATCAATTATTACTCAAAAATATAATATTTTAATAATTTTTATGTAAAAAGGTTTGATATATGATGTTATTTTATTTTTTCTGATAAATAAGAAAGTAACAAAATGCATTCAAAATGCAATATACAAACGTAAAATTTTGTACAAATGAGATAAATTGATGCAGAAATGATAACAGCAAAATAATTATAACTAACATAATTGGAATCAAATGAGATACATCAATACAATATTTATGACAGATTTCCAAACAAATAAATTATGGCTAACATGATTAGAACCTATGCGCGTTTCGGTGGGACACCTTCATCAGGTAGCCATATGAGTCTAAAAAGAAAAAATACAAATTGAAGAAAACATGTATATTTAGAATTCTGGGCACATATTGAAGATCCTACTAAGTCTTTCTGTCTAATGCTAGATCAGATATGCTAAAAAAATTACATTTGTGTAAAACATGTCACAGTAAGTGATTGAAAATTAAAAAAATTCCCTATATCAGAGTGGGACTGTTAGTTACTAAAGAAAGAACGGAAGTTGTTTTAAAGTGAAAAGGAAAACAAATAGATTCGATAGCCCATGTGAAAAATCACCAAGACTGAATATGAAACAACGAGGTTCAGAGAATTCTATCCTATATTAAAGAAACCCAAAGAGTGTAATGAAACCTTACACATATAAGAGGGTGATATTTTCTGTCCCAAGTAGAGCGGAATGCTTTAATGAGATTACATTACCTCATATAAAGTGTAAAAACAACGAAAAGCAAAGGGTAGCTTCTTGTCATGGAAGCTTGGAGTGTCGGTCGATAGTGCCTGTAGGTATATCTAGGACTTCTAGAAATGAAGATGAAACCATCATAAATATCATTTTCACCACAGTCTCAAATTCCTCTAACGAGAAGAGAGATAGATGTTATAAATCCCTTGAACATCTCTGCTGGAGGGATATTTATCATTAATATAAATATCTTGATTAGTTAGTTGATTCTAAAATATTAACAATGCCATACATGTAATGCATATAGTCTAAGTATAGGTTCAAGAAAGTCAAATCGTCTCACTTTACAAAGTGCAGCAAGATCCTGAAGTTTATTTCGTACATGTACCAAAGTCATAAAGTAGAAAATCTAACAAGAGAATAAGCTAGAATATTGGGCAGTCAGAATCTTACCTTGAAGAAGAGTCAAGTTCAAGTTCAAACGTCTTTATTTCGATATATTTCATCATAAAAGACATCATAAAACACTTTAATCTTCTAATTACAGCATAGACCATAAAAAGATACTTAAAAACTTAATTGCCATAAATTCCCAAACCCATCTCCTATCAGTACAAAATTACACATTTACACAGTAATACAAAAAGGTTTAATTGATTAAAATACATAAAACAGGATTAAATTAGCGAATATAGACGTTCCAGAAAATACATTACTGTTTAAAACAGTCAATTAGTTGACTAACAAGCATCAGTTGGGTGCCTGGCTCTAATAACCCAAGTCCATCCCAAAACTTTAGCTAGGGCTGTGGCCCCGGGGACTGATGTTGTCGTCCTCAGCAGCCATAGAGCCTCCTGACCCACTCGTGTGCGCAGATTGTTGCAAATTGGTTTTAACCATTTTCTCCATGGGGCTAAGTATGCGGGACAGACAAAAAAGACATGGCCAATAGACTCTATCTGATCACTACACCACGGGCAGGTGGCCTTGGACTGACCCCCCAATTCTTTGTAAAGGATCTTAGTGGTAACGCCCCAACTCTAAACTGGTGGAACAGCTTCCAATCAATACTCTTGGTGATGATGTCCCAGTAAATTTCAAACGCGGGATCGAGTTTATGATTCAGGAACCTACCAGTCAAGGAAACTGAATCTGACTGGGCAATAAGCTGATTCCTTTGGGCCGCCCAATAAAGATCCTTAAATGCCTTTTTAGGAGGGAATACATTATTTCCAGGGTCCAACCACAGCTGACTTAAGCCCATGTTCTCCAATATGGATTTAACAGTCTTAAAACACAGACGATTACCAGAACCCACTATAGATCCAACATCCTGGATTTCCTTCGCAAAGGATGCGAGTTCCGGGGTTGACCATATCCTCCTATACAGGGCAACAGTCCTAAAACGTGCAACTTCTACAATAGGTTGACAGCCTAGATCCAATAACAAGGGTATCATAGGAGTAGATTGGGGCAAACCAACCAGACAGCGCAGAAATTTATTTTGTACTCTCACTAAGGGGGACAAATCCGAGTAACACCAAAGGTCTGCACCATACAATATTGACGAGCTAATTTTAGCATTATATATTTTAAGTGCAGGACCAATTCTTTTTATTAGTGAGGTTCTCTGTTCCTTGATAAGGCTACCAGTCAGATGTGCAAACTTCAGAGAAAGTACTTCAATCTGAGCTTTCCATTTAAGCCTATTTTCAAGGACAACCCCCAGGTAGGTCATCACTTCCACCTGCTCTAATCCAACACCATTTATACTGACATGACCTGCCAGAGGCCTATTTTTTGTCAGCACCATAAATTTGGTCTTACTCACGTTAACCTGAAGATCATTATTTTTACAGAATTCCTTAAATTTATTCAGTGCTATTTGTAGCCCCTTTTGGGTTTTAGACAGGATAAGGGTGTCGTCAGCAAAGATGAGGAGAGGTAACTTTGTGCCACCTAAAACAGGGGCATCTGTCGGAGTGTCCGCAAGGAAATGCACAACTCTGTTGATAAATAATAAAAACAAGGTCGGAGCTAATACTCATCCCTGACGGACACCAAGAGTAACTGGAAATCTCTGGGTAACCTGCCCCTGCCTGCCCCATCTAACTTGTGCAAAATTTGCCTTGTGCAGTCTTGTGACCAAATCCAAGAGATCAATAGGCATACCCATACTCCCCAATGCCTCCCATAACTTAGCTCTGGGGACAAAATCGAATGCAGACTTTAAGTCAACAAACGCAGCATAGATTGTTCCTTCACCCAGGGACACCACTTTCCAGTAAATAAGGATAAATCTGAACACCTGGTCGATCGTGCTTACACAGGATCTAAAACCGGCCTGCATGGGGGATAAGATATTCTCAGTATCCATCCAGACCTGGATTTTAGCCAACACCATCCTAGATATAATTTTCTGGATTGCGTCTATCAGGCTAATTGGGCGGTAGTTCCCCGGGGCCGAACGATCCCCCTTTTTAAATATAGGAAGAATTTCAGCCCCCAACCAAGAATCCGGAATCGGAGCTCCATTCGCAGTTGCATTCGCAAATAAGGTGATATATAGCACCCAGATCCCGGGCTCGTGCTTAAATAAGTCTGCCGGGATGCAGTCCATGCTTGGGGTCTTACCGGCTTTTGTTAAACCCAGTGCAATCTCTGCGTCTTTGGACTCAAATACTGTGGGGGGGCACCTTGACCTTGGCAGTGCGGCAATTGTTTATGAGCCACCAGTGGCCACTGTTTCAGGACCCCTAAACTGGGACTCAAAATATTCTTCCCAATCGTCCGCAGCGACATAAGTCCTGCCAGTGACAGTCATCCCATTCTCTCTTTGCCTCTCTCTGGATTTTTTTGTACTCAAGCCTTGCCTTCCTGATATCTGCACTAACACAGGATTTTAGTGCAGTAATCAGGACACTATGTGCCTGTCGGCACTGTTTGTTATACCATTTATGCCCTGGTTTCACGTCCGAGATAATTGGGGGCTTAATATTTTTGGCGAAAAGGGCTTTCAAGGAACTAAAAAGCTGTTCGTGCAGTACACTTATGTGCACCAGATTGTCCAAAGGATCAACCAATGCCTGCATGGCATGTAGAGTATTTAAAACTGTGCAGGAGATCTTATCCAAAACTGCCGGGTCTTCAACTACCCTGCTCCACCTCACCCTCCGCCTATCATTTGTTAAGATAGCCTGTGCTGTAGCGTACTCAGTGGCTCTAGCAATTACTGGGTTATTTTCAAGCTTCAGGTTGAGGACCAGAGGATTATGGTCACTCTCAGACAGGCAAGAATAGACATGTCCACCAGAGATGACCAGCACTCTACTTTAATAAGAATATAATCAATTCGACTCATTCTAATACCATTGTCGAATGTGGCCCTACCAGTTTTATCGGAGGGTGATCGGCCATTTACTGCTCTCAGCCCCCATTCTAGACAAAATCCTAACCAGTGTAATGCAGCCTCAGTCCAATACTTAATAGGTTTTAGTTCAAGGGATGGAACATTCCAAAGTTTATCTTCTTCTATAAAGAAGTCCTCCCCACCCCCCACATACGGCTCAAAGGTAGAATTAAGGTCCCCAGCCACGATTACAAACTTTTCCCTCCCTATCGAGCTAAGCAGTGAATCAAGCTCTTTTAAAATAATCACTTTGTCTCTTTGGGGGATATATAAAGACTTCTAATCACGATTGTGAATGCATGCTCCTAGATGGTAGCATATGTAATCAGGAATTAGGTAATATAAAGAGACATATTACCAAATGAACAAATAAAATGTGCATTAAGTGTGTACCTGTGAAAAAAAAGCTATTCCCGTGAGATTTCTAGAGTTTATCACTTAAGTAGCTGAAGGGCATACAGGCCAACAAGGTCATGGAGACAAAATTCAAAAGATACAATGTATCAATAAGATTTCTGAAGTATTACTAAAGACTGCATAATAGGAGTCCAGGAGGTCTCAATATTATCAATATTTTCAAAGATAGACAGACTATATGTCACCTCTAACAATTGCCAGAGGCTGTGGTGTTACTGGCTTGTAATATTTAATGTTTAGGTACTTAGTCCCTGGTGTAGTTAAATCTGGCACAGGTAACTCAAGGTATGTACCTGTAGTGAAGATAATGGTGAGACCACAAGTAAGTATATTGTGTACAATACCGTAGTGTCTAAAGGACCAAGATCCTAATGGGAAAAAGTAAAGAGTGAAATACCTAAGAATCGACAAAGACACTGCCCCCAATATTAATGCTGGGTGAGTTGGCGATGCTTTGTGGTTCACTAGGAAAACAAAATACATACACTATATTAGCCATCGTAGCTGATAATAAAGATATCTCCATCCTATAGTACTCCTATGGTGGACATACCTTGCAAGGTTCTCGAGTCATAAAATAATCGGACGGCAGCCGCCTCCAAGTGTGGACCCAGGAACATCCGATGTGGAGGTGCCATGTCTTATACGAAGAAGTGAAGTTTCGAAGCCGGCATCCGTTGCCTTGTTGGTTTTAAGTCCGCCCCCTATGTTCCTAACTGCTTCTGGGTGAGGCCGAAGGGACGTCATGTTTCATCGACGGGAGGAAGGAGAAAATCATGCAATCAGGAATAGGGTGAATAGCGGCCGCCATATTGGATGAGTAGAAATAAGCTTATAATGGTGAGGATGGAGTATAATGTCTAAATATATAATAGTCTTCATAAAAAATCATCACAAAATGAATAATAAATGAATAAGGGAAATGGTTCTGATACCACCCTCAATATAATTACCGATAAAAATTTTATGTGCCCAGTGAAGTGTTTATTATCATTCATGAATGGAGCTCCAGCATGTAGCGGATACAATGCTACGATCCTTATACAACATTCTAGACATTACTGAGCCAATTGCACGGAATACAATTGTAGTGTTATGGACAATGCGATGAAAGCAAGACCGGCGGTGGGTGACCGGCCAAGACCGGCGGTGGGTGACCGGGTAAGACCGGCGGTGGGTGACCGGCCAGGACCGGCGGTGTGTGACCCGCCAAGATCGGCGGTGTGTGACCCGCCAAGACCGGAGGTGGGTGACCAGCCAAGACTGGCGGTGTGTGACCCGCCAAGACCGGCGGTGGGTGACCGGCCACGCCCATCCATGCCATGGTGTCCTCAATGCACAGGCCGCTCACCCACGCCCAGCACCCAGCGGTGGGTGACCGGCCAAGACCGGCGGTGGGTGACCGGTCAACACCGGCAGTGAGTGACCGGCCAAGACCGGCAGTGTGTGACCCGCCAAGACCGGCTGTGTGTGACCCGCCAAGGCCGGTGGTCTGCGGTGGGTTCTGCAATGTGACTGTAAGGGGGGGTATCAACTGCCATTTCGAATTTCATATTGAAAAGTATGTGTTGGCCTGCACCGCCCCCGCGGAATGCGTGCACCGCCATAGCGACACCAGTGATTGTATTTTTTTCAAATTATGCACCGTTGCGGAAGCGCGCACATGTGTGACTGTGACGGTCCGTGCACATGTAGCCAATGGAAACAGGTAACGCGGGGCGCGTATGCGCATTCGAAAATAGCGGAAGCCGTGCACTGCCCCACCAGGGCCAGTCATTGGCTCTTTTTGAATGAGGCATCCAGGGAAAACCAATTGCTGTGTGCCACTGATATGAGCTCAGGGCCCTATATATGTGTGAATTTCTGCAGCACACATTCACTGCTTTCATCCACTGCTGCCTGCGACCATCACTTCGACCTGCTGCTGCTCAGCTGACCAACAACTGCTGCCTGCGACCATCACCTCAACCTGCTGCTGCTGAGCAGACCAACAACTGCTGCCTGCGACCATCACCTCCACCTGCTGCTGCTGAGCTGACCAACAACTGCTGCCTGCGACCATCACCTCGACCTGCTGCTGCTGAGCTGACCAACAACTGCTGCTTGCGACCATCACCTCGACCTGCTGCTGCTGAGCTGACCAATAACTGCTGCTGTAGTGCCACAGTCCTGGACCTTGCCATGCAGAGAGTGCGAGAGATCCGGTCTCGTCCCTTCACCGCAGCGGAGCTGGATGTTCTTGTGGACGGTTTGCTCAGCCACTATGAACGGCTCTACGGTGCACCCGGACAGGTGGTAAGTGCAGTGGGGAACATGTTGGTGGGCATGAGGTGGTCACTGACTCCTGGCTTCTGCAAGCTTGGCGGTGTGCTGTGGGACCAACACATGTGTTGTGCTGAGCATGGCTGCATGTAGATACGTGTTTCTACGATGTTTGTGAATGTCAAACTGTCCACTAAAGTTCCCCTCTTGTCTCCCATCATGGTAGGTCAAGCTGCACCTTCGCAAGGCCGTGTGGAGGACCATAGCACGTCATGTACGGGCAGTGGGGGTGTGCAGTAGACGATACACACACTGCCACAAGCGCTGGGACGACATATCCAGGCTAAGTAAGAATGTTGCGGAGATGACACTGGGGATGATTCCAAGATCAACACGTCTGGCCCGACGTACCATGACCCCTCTAATGCACCGTATCATTGCTGTGATGCATCATGACCTGTCCGCCCGGCTGAGAGGGGTTCAACAGCAAACTAGCGGTAAGCAGACTGTATGTGTATGTGACTTGTGAGTGCATGCAGGTATTGGTTCTCAGACACAGTAGTGACATCTGTGGTGCGTTTGTTTTGCTGCAATTGCATGTTGGTGCCATTAGCGGAGTGAGCGGTAGCATCCATGTCCGCCAGGTGGACAGGCCACTTGCTTTGTAGTTGAGGGTTCCAGGACATGCCGTTGAGGTCTGTGGTCCCATGGCATGACATGTGTGGTGGTCTACAAGCACTTGCCCTGTTCGTATGATGTGCATGTTTCACAGCCACCACCGGTTCTCTGATATGAGGATGTCTGGTAGGGGTGGGTCGTGTGCAGGATGGGTGCTACATGTTATTAGTCTGTAAGGAAATTTGTGATTCGCCAGAGTAGGGGGAGTAGAGTTGACTTCGGTGCAGGCACCGCTGCCCCTGCCCCTGTGACACAAAGTGTACTTTGTGCTGAGGCTGTTGATCTGCTGCAACAGCTGTGTGTAGGGCAGACTAACATGATCAATGCATTCCAAGACCACGATAGGAAGTTGGGGCAGGAGGTGGCATTCATTGAGGGGATGCATGGCGATGTTGCTGGACTCAACAGAACAGTTCAGTCATTGGCAAACACTGTGTCTTCAGCCATTGTACAGTAGCATAGACAGGGTGCTACTTCTGTTCCCCCATCCACACCACTTGATGTCTCAGGGGGGAGTGAATTTTCAGACCAGGCCTCATTTACAGGTTATTGCACTAGAAGCAGCCACAGGCAGCAAGGCAGGGCACGGAGGGCACAGACACCATCCCCTAGGACTGGGAAATCTGTCACCAAAGACGACGTGAGCTACACTGGAGTTGACACACAGGATCCTCAAGGGGTGTTGGGGGAAATGGCTTCACATGCTACACAAGCATCCCCCACAAGAGGTACTCCCAAGGCAAGGGCACCTCCCAAGTCCAGGGACACTCCTAGGGACAAGGACGCTTCAAAGGAAAGGCCACCTCCAAAGAGCAGGGACACTCCCAGGGACAAGGACACTACAAAGGAAAGGCCACCTCCAAAGAGTAGGGACACTCCCAGGGACAAGGACGCTTCAAAGGAAAGGCCACCTACAAAGAGCAGGGACACTCCCAGGGACAAGGACACTACAAAGGAAGGGGCAACTCCCAAGAGCAGGGACACTTCCAAGGACAAGGTCGCTTCTAAAGACAGGTACACTACAATGGACAAGTCTGCACTCAGGGACAGGGCACCGCCCAGGGATCAGGGAAATTCCAGAGACAGGACACCTCCTACGGCCAAGGCACATCCAAGGGACAAGGGTTCTCCCATAGACACTAGCTCCATCAAGGACAGGCATACATCACACCTGGCTGCACTGAGGCTGATGTTGTTGAAGAAAAGTAAAACAGATGTGTCAGCGGTGGAGTTCCCCCATACCTCTACTCCCATCCATGCCCGTCAGAAGCAGAGGAAGGAGTACACTGTTGTTGCATCCCCCATTACACATGATGCAGAGGGCAGAAGGCAGCCCCATAGGAAACGACAAGCAGGTTCCAGCACGTCCCCAAAGAGCAGACCCCCACCAGCACATGATCCACCTTTGATGGGTGATATTTCAGATGAGTCCGCACTAAGCATGGGCGAATTTTGCGGATCTCGCGTTCGCGAATTTTGCGGATTTGCGAACTCGCAATCCGCAAAATCCGCGAATATCCGCGAATTTGCGGATTTTTTTTTGTGTGTTCGCAATTGTTTCTGCCAGTTCGCGAGGATTTGGTACTAGTTCGCAATTGCGAACTTACTTGTCGGCTCGCAACGGTCGCGACTATGTTGTTTCTACGTCTGGTTCATCATCACAGCCTCCCAGCACCCTCTGTTTTACCACTGGCACCCTCTCTTTGACCCATGCCACCCTCTGTTACATCAATGCCACCCTCTGGTTCATCATCACTGTAGAAGATGGGGGGGAAAAGCAAGCCCACCTGCCCTGCTTGAACTGACATGAATTAATTTGGGGTTAGTTTATTAACAACACCTGCCCTGCCCCAACTGACAATAATGAATTAGGGGCTAATTAATGTGTCACTGAAAGAATTTAAAGTTCCAGCCTGGCACCTGCTTGTCTGCTCCTTTAGCTGTAAATCAGGACCTTTGTGGCATACAGTTAAGGTCAGAGCAGGGTCACACAATAGTTGCAAGCAGGCAACCAAATTCTGGAGGGCCCCCTCAGGAAGCACTACAAAGAATCGTTACAAATCATGAGGTTGACCTTTTGCACCTGCTCATTGCTTTTGCTTTTGCTGAAATCGTTTTTCGGTTTTTTTCGCGCTATTCGCGGGGCGCGGCGTCGTGCGAAACCGACCGCGGAAGCCGCCAATTCGTGCGAATGAGCATTTTATTTTTTTGCGGCTTGTTGTTTCGCGAGTTTTTTTGCAGTATTCGCGAGCCGCTTGCAGCGCAACACGCGAATTTACCCCAAGGTCGAGTACGGGCGCGGCCATTTTGTTTGCGTGACGTATTTCCGTTTCCGCCCGCTATGTATAATCTCGCGCAGTAAGCGCATTGCGAGTAGAGGTTCGCACGAGATCGCGCGGGAAATCTAGAGGTTCGCACGAGATCGCGAGGAAAATCTTGCGCGAACTTACTTTCGCGCTCGTGAACGGGCGCCGGCCATCTTGTTTTTCATTCATTTCCTGTGTCTGGGCATGGTGTTTAATCCTCTTGGTATCTTTGCCATCCTTTGCTTGTTTTCAGTTTTTTTTTAACGATTTTGCTTCTTATCTATCCCTCTCTTTTCCTAGCTGTATATTTTTGTCTTTTCTGCTATTTTTCTTTACTTTTAAACTACTTTTTTAAACTCTTTTCTTTTCTTCTTCCCTATCCTATTCTTTCTTAATTTTCTACTTCTTCCTACCTTACCTGCCCAGAGCATGGTCAAGCCAGGCGCCGTGAAGCTGCCCAGGCACTTGAGGGCCGCAGCGGCGGCGGGGAGTAGTGCTGGACCCAGTGGCAGGACAGCATGCGGGAGATTGAGGGGGGAGCAGGTGACGCGACGGGAGATATTCAGCCCGGAGGAAGTGGGCGCGCTGGTCTACTTCGTCCAGCGCCGCCTGCCCAGGACCATCGCGGGAGGCGGCAGGATCGCGGCCGGCGGCTACAACATGCGGGAGCGCCGGAAGCGGTGGGAGAAGGTGTGCTGGGCCATATCCCACCTCTACGGGGTCCAGCGCACCTACAGCCAGGTCACCCATCGCTGGACGGACCTCCTGGACCGCGAGCGCGACCTGCTGGACCAGCTCGGCTTGGAGATCCCCGGGCTTGGTGAGTAGTAGTAGCCATTTAATCACTCACTACTATGATGTTTTCTCCTGCTCTGTGTTGTTGTATTGCAAATATTTGTTTTTTACATGGAGCAAGCCAATAATGCCGCTGATGACGATTACATTGTAGTTAAATTATATTTCAAAATCTTCTGTGCATTTCAGGTGCACTGCTCTCCTTCTCAGTGGCGTTGCTACTATGCTTATTTGTTTTCTATTTCGTGGTCTCATTGGCCTGAGTAACTATTATGTATGAGTGTACTTTACAGAACTGCGTAATGCTAGACACTAGGGGGCAGATTACATTTACAAGCCCCTTGCGCCACGTTTACGTTGCCTTGCGTGACGCAACAGCGGCGTAAACGTGCCGCATCCCTGCGAGTCATTTACAGCATGACGCATCTAGGGAGATGCGTCACGTTATAAAGCCATGGGCCTGCACCACAATGGGTGCGTTCCTAGTACGCAGGGTGGGCGGTCCAGCGGCTGTGCGCCTCGCAAAATTGCCTGCGTGAAATGTACAAGATTTAACGCAGGCACTTCTGCGACGCTGCTACGTCAATTCAATTCCTTATGTCTGCTCGAAGCAGGCGAAAGGACTGACACAGCATGTTAAGTATTGGGTGGCCCTGAGCATTACTGGAGTTGCATTGCGTTGGCGACGTGACTCCAGCGATGCGCCGCTCTTACGTGACGAGATGCGTCACGCAAGTGCCTACCCTTGCGCCAGGGCGCGCCGCATTGTAAATGAGGCACATCTGCCGTGTCGCAAGGGTAGTTTTGCGTGACGCATTTGATCTGGCGCATCTCTGGAGATGCGCCAGAACGCGTAAGTAAGTATGCCCCTAAGGGGCAGAATTGCAATTACCGTCGCATCCCTGCAAAGTAGCAGGGATGCGCCATTAATTGTGCGGCCCGCTACCACCACCAAACATGGTGCGCCGTATTTGCAATGCGGCGCACCATGGGCCCAAAACGTCACCGAAGCTTTACTGCTGGAGTTGCGTCGCAACGATGGCGCAGCTCCATCAATGCTCTGGGGTACCCTATCTCCCCAATGCTGGGTCAAGCCGTACGTCTGCTTCAAGCAGGTGCAGGGTTTGTGTGACGCATCATTGTCCTAAAGGTGACTGATTGATATTTTGTAGATTTCCCTCAGCCACTATTAGGATGTGTTCCAGCGCAGGAATGCCCTCCCTTGCGCCGGAACGCCCCCTGATGGCGCAGGGCTTTATAACGGGATGCATCTCCCAAATGCGTCACGTTGTTATAATATTATACGCCGCACCATGGCGCCCTTTTTTGTTTAGCTGCTGCGTCACAAAAGTCACGCAAGAACGGCGCAAAAGAGCCGCAAGGGCTTAAATCTGCCCCTTCCTTTGTACCCCTGACAATAAGAAAAATAGTGGCGGTGGATTGATAGTTTGACTATTTAAATGACTGGTAATGTAGCAGGCAACTGTTAGTGTTGTCACTGATCTGACTGAAATCACAATGGAGTTTGTCTGTCACTTTGCGTCTTGCCTGCGGACTGCTGCCTGCCAGTCCTAGGTGAACGTTTCAGTACTTTGTTTAGTGAGTTACGTGACTTTCGAAGTCACAGGTCCGCAAATAAATGAAAAGTAACCATAATCAATATAATTTCGCAGAAATATTTTGTTATTGTTCTTTTGAAATGTTTGATTTGGTTGACATTGACAAGCAACAATCATCCATGTTTTCTGTTCTTTCTTTCATGTTGTACGTCAGCTCCCCCCAGGGGCGAGAGGAGGACACAGGAGCAGCAGGCGGCGGATGCTGTTCAACAGGGCCAGGATCGGGCAGGCGAGAGCTCCTCTGCTGGCCCCAGTAAGTTTTCATTTTAGACTAGTACCTATTTTTCCTAGCGTTCCTCATTTGACTTTTTTCAAAATTGTCTTTGCTCTTCTTGTAGACTGTATCTAAATTCTTATCCTGCCTCTACTATGACTCCCTGTGGTATTACTAGATTATTCTTATTAGTCTGTCTGTGTAGCTAACTAAGATTGCACGGTTGGCGAAACTCCCATGATTCTAGTCAGCAATAGCTCTATCAACTTAGTGCAGTCCTCTGGGATTGTCCATAATGTCTTTTGAAGTGTTCTATCTGGACTCATGCTTGCAAAAATTGCAAAACCTTTCGCTCAGTCACTCTAGTCTGGACCAAAAAACACAGATTGTATTTAAGTTTAAAAGCTTTATTAAAAGTAAACACATTTATTAAAATGAAGTCATAATAAAACTAAACGTTTAACTGATAATGGAAAAGTGGTTAGTGCTGACGATTAATTGAAGACATTTCTTGTGGTCGAGCCGAGCTCTCACCTGGTTTCAACTTGATCTTGTTGTTAGAAGTCCATCTTCTGTCTGTGTGGAGAAAAATGGTGCGTGTTAAAAAAACAGCCTTCATCAGTTGTGCCAAAAAGTGCAGCAAGACAACCTTCCCTGGAAAAAGGGACATTTTTTTTAACTTTAACGTAGACAGTCACAAATTACATTGTTTTCACATGTCTTCATTCCTAGACCAAAGACTAGTGAGTGCTTTATTCTAACATTCTTAAATGTACTTTGTAGGTGGAACATCTGGTGGCGGGGCCAGTGTGGAGGTGGTGGTGCTCGACACGGAGGCGGAGGGCGATTCTTCAGGGGAGGAGGCGGCGGCTGTGAGAGTTGAGACGGTGGTGGTGGCGGCCAGAGGTAAGCTCTTATATATTCCTTACTTATTGAGATTGAAGACTAGCTGGGAAGGCAAGAATATGAGATGCATGGCTGGGTGAATGATGAAGCAATGATGGGTGGAAGGACAACAGCCTGGGTGGGTGACACAGAAACTGTATGTGTCCATATACCTGGATTATGCTACTATCTGACTCTTAGATAGCATATGTGTATCTAGAGCAGGGGTACTCCTAGTATGGCCCGCGGGCCGGTGGTGGCCCGGCAAGCCTTCCTTGGCGGTGCGCAGACCTTGCAGACAATCACTGCTCCCCCGGCCCCCACAGAGCAGAGGCTTTTTTGTATTTCACCTGTTAGCGCCCCTGCATCTCCACTCTGACAATCACTGCTCCCCCGGCCCCCACAGAGCAGAGTGGAGATGCAAGGCCACAAAGAGGTGAAATAGAACAAAGCCTCTGCTTTGTGGGGCCGGGCAAGCAGTGATTGTCAGGGTGGAGAAGCAGGGGCGCTACAACAAACAAAGCCTCAATAATATGTTCATGGTCTTTTAAAGACCTGTTAAGTACTTTGGTGTTGTTGTCTGTGTGTGCGCGTTGAGGAAGCGGTCTCAACCCGGGCTGAAGGCTGACACAGATAGACACACACACAGTGAGATGACAGAGGGGGAGGGAGAGGGAGGGCAGGAGGGAGAGAGAGATGGAGGGAGGGCAGGAGGGAGAGCAGGAGGGAGAGAGATGTATGTAAATGCTGGGTCTGGTGGCTCAGTGGATGAGGGCATCTGCTGCAGGGACCTGTGTGCAACCTCATGGTCACAAGTTATCGTTTTGCTTTAGCCCCGCCCCCTCTGACTCCGCCCCCACCAGTGCGGCCCTCGGCCCCAAACTACACTGTAAATGTAGCCCCTGAGAGAAAGTTTGTGAGTACCCATGATCTAGAGAGAGTAGACGGTCAGTGGATGAACTAAGTGTAACTTTGAAGAGCATGTAACACTGCACCCGCACGTCCGTTCCAGTGTAGGAAAGGCAAGGAAAAGAACTTTTAATTTTGTCCAAATACTACCATAAATAGTAGCAGTAGTTTGTATTGCAAGCACTGCATAGATCCGGTTATTATGGTGGCCACTCCCTACCTCTCTTAATAAGTTTAGTAGTACTCAGTCATTCATGTGTGGATGTATCACTGGTCACTCAATAAAAAGCAAAGCACCTAAAGTCATCCCATATATAAGCAAAAACATCCCATGTGAAGTGATAGATAATCAGATTATTTATCTTCTTCAATTTTCCATTTCTAGTACTCATTTCCACTGTAGGGTGAAAGTTAAATTAATTAAGCAGTAGCCCTTGAGTTGTAACAGAGTATTCTCAGTGCCACCCGTAATAGAAAAGTAAGAGCTTCACCACCTGCATGTACTGGACGGGTACAGTAACGCAACGGCAACGCAAGTCTAGGTCACTCCTCATGGCGTGCGTCTCTTTTTCTCGGGTGCAAGTTTACTGCGCTGGCATTATGCCGGCTTGCAGAAAATAACGTACCAATTTTCCAAAACAAGAGATAAGAAGAAGAATAAGACTGGTGTACTTTCATAGTCGACTCCAATGGAAGTCCACAGTGCTCGTAGAATTTGTTCCTTAAACTCCCACTAATGTTAGAGCAAGGATGAAGAAGTGTGAGGTTAGATAGATACTGGCCTCAATAGTTATGTAATGCGCTTGCAAGTTGCTAGTTGTACTGCAACACAAATTTCTGCTGAATGATTGAGTTAATCTTAAAGAGCATTGGTTACAGACTATGTCTTTCTTTCTTCATATAGGTTCTCCTTCCAAACGAACAAGGAGGAAGGAGCTGGCTAGAGCGGCCCGGCAACGGAGGATCGAGGCCACTGTTGCGGAATATCGGCGGCTGGTGGCCCTGGAGGACGAGGAAAGTGTGCAGTCGACAACAACAACAACGTCATCTGCATCGGCCTCCGTGGCCCCACGGGCTGCCACCCAGCACAGTGGTCCACCCAGACTGAGCCGGGCTGCCAAAGGCAAACGCCACCGCCGAGCAGCAAGGCCAACAGCTGCCTCTCACAGGCATTGCACCTGCAAGGCAGTGAAGGCACGCCTGCGCCGCACTACCCTGATGGTGTCCCGCCTTCAGCAGGAGCTCGCCTTGCTCCGCGAGGAGCATGATGCCCTGGCCCAAAAAGTTAACAGCATCCACCCATAGTGTCCCTTGCCCCTTTTTTAGAGACTTTTGGGGGGTGGGAATTGGGAGTTGGGTTTTTGGGGACTTTTGAAGGACAATCGTTGGGGTTAGGGAGGGTCTTGCGGGAGATTATTTTGTTAGGGATATAAATATACTTTTTCAAACTTTATCTGAGCATACCTGTTTTTTACTGCTTGCCTGGTGGGTGGGGGTTTAACATTGACTGTTTTCCTGAAAGTTTAGTTCCATTTTCTTCCTTTAAGTGTAAATGCCCAAATGTTTTCAACACTAAGTGCCTCTCACAGACTAAGTGAAGTGAATCCAAGAGTCCTAGGACTTTAGTAGTACTACCTTCAGTCTCTCGTCTCTCGTACTAATACTCCATTATACCCCCAAACCACCAAAAGCTTATCTTACCTGTAATTTGTGTTTGAAAGTAGGGCTAGACCCAGGGCTGGCTCCACGGGAAACACCGAATAAGGTTGGCAATCTTGGTCGGATAAAATTTCCTCATAGCGGTGGTACTAGTGGTGTGACACAGTGGCAGTTGCATGCCTATGAAAAAAAAGAAAATGAAATCTGGTTTGTCCTCCTGAGCAATTCAACGGTACAACTGAGAATATAGCAGGTGACAGAAGTACAGTAGAGCAGTGCCACATTGTAGCCTAACAAATGGTAAAGTATAACTACTAATTCGGTTGAAGTTCTTTCACATTAGCAATGGTTCTTTGTCAAGCAGAGTAAGAATATATCCTCGGATTTCTTCACCAGCCTGTTGCTATCACCTTATCCTCCCCAGCAAGTGTGTGGATTTATTGCTGTAATAATATTTTAGTCACACATCAATCAAAACCACACAGCCCGGGGGAAGAGGGTTAGGGTTTGAAAAATGGATGGGTACGGGGGTTTTTGGGAAAGGTTTTGGGAGACAAGAAAAAATAGCACAGCATAGACAACCTATTGTGAACATGAACAAATCTTTGGGTACAAACCTATCCATCAATCTTTGAAAGTGCATGCACTACTGCATGCATGTCAGTGAAAAGTAAGTAGTACATTCGACAACTGTGGAAAGAAAGAATGCGACAGTACAGGGCCTGTGTGGAATTATTGATAACGATATTCAACATAAGGTCTCTGTAGCCAGATACCCGAGAGCCTTGCTGGTCACTATAAATCCATTCACAACAACACTCAATGGGGTTGGTCTGGAAGGTGTCAGGTTTACTCCCCGTGATCCAGTCGATGCAAATATGGTTCCACCTCCAAATGTCACCAACACCCAGAAGTGTAAACACAGGGTGTTCGAGCCATTAGGCGGGGGAGAAAAATAACAAACTAAAATAAAAAATGTGGGATGGGTAAAGGCAGGGTCAGCAGGGAAAGGATACCTGTAACAGAAGACAAGACAGGCATCAGTGAAGTGCTGTCCTAACATACAAGGGTACTCTCATATAGTCTCACTAAATAACCAAGGAAGTAGACAAGTACCTGAGCACCAAGAAAACATGACCTTGGATAGGAAATACTATAGCCCTTCTGCCACAATCTGTGAGGAAGGCCTAAGAAACACATAAACATATAGTTAACGAACACACTCCTGTCGCACCAAACACACTTGCGTTATACTAAGACATCAAACCCACTACTCACAACATACCACAAACATGGTAGAGGACTCAATGTACAAAGGGGGTTCCAAATAGTCAAAGCAAAGATGTATGGTCCAACAAAAAGGAAGAGGGAAACGGTAGTGTGTAGGAAGCAAGAACTACAACACTGCGCTCTCTAAGTAATGACCCAGTAGAGAATCTTTGGTGAAGGTCAAACAGAAAAACGTAGTTGCGACCACCACTGAATTCTGCCAACAACACACCCCACGGTGCACTACACAAAGAGAACTGGGGTAGCCTGTAGTTACCTCACTACATGCCCAGTTATGGAGGTCCTTTGAAATACACAGTTATACAACGGAGACGCGTAGTTGTCCTTACTACCGCGCTCCGTTTTAATAGTACAAAAACGATCCCCGATGTGAACGCTAACACGTGGTATAGACCGCCACTGTGCTCCGCCACACACAATTCAACCAAACAGGAATTCATCAAAGGTAGAATTCTGTTAGAAAACAGTCACAGAACCTCCCTTAACAATCCGTTCAGGCAGTAATCAGCTGACCGCACGGGCGGCCGAAGAGTTTAGAGCGGCTTTACCTGAAGACGCGTGAAGTCCGTCTACCGCCAAGGACAGAACACGGAAGCGCTCCCCACTGAGCCTCAGGGGGGGGGGGAAGGTGATAGTCCACAGGAGACACGATAGAAAAGCATTTAGAGCGTCCGCTCTCATGCCGGTGCAGAACAGAAACCAGAATAACGCGCAACAGGAAGCGCGTCTGTTCCCCAGATAAACTTCCTGCAAGTCTCCCGCCTACTCATGGGAAATGTAGTTTCATAGTACGGTAGGCGCTTAGGGGCTGCGTAACCTGACAGAAGGTATAGTAGATAGAAAAGGAGAAATTGCTTTTTTTCTAGGTGTCCCCTCACTCACCAGGGTTGCCCCTTGGTGACATGCTTCATCATTGGGGCCATCCCAGTCCTCTACGGCCTGGGGCGTGCTGCGACTTGCGAATTACGTAGGAGCACTTACAAATGACTATGTGTGGTGCAGATGTGATAGTGGAGTGGACTAAGTGATGTGTTAAGGGATCAATTTAGAAGCCTAGAGAGAGCCAAGAAATGCAGTCACAGTCAGAGAAAAAGGCAAGGGATACTGTATCTATGTGGTTGTAGTGGTCCTGTTGGAAGTGGTAAGTAAGTTGCCTGCAGAAAAAAAATCCTCCTATTAGCGGCACTCCTCTATTGCAGCCGACGCTTCGTCCATCGATGTTGGTCACCAGAAGACACCCTGTCCACTGCCTGCCTGATGCTGAATTGTGGCTCGCTACTGTGAAGCCTGACTCCATCCTTTTTTCCCCATTGCAGAGACTGAAACCCGGCCTGTAATTATTCAACGAAAAACAGGAAGTGATATAATATTACAACACCACTGATAAATAAATACAAGGTATGTAGGCTGTGGAGTGCAAAAAGTCACAATTTGATTTTCCTAGTAGACAGTACAATATTTTTGAAAGTGCGTACTCTGAGTCACCTTTTGAAGGATAAATAAGTATGGGCAAATTAATGTAGCGGATCTTGCCCCTCAAGCTAGGTGTACTGTAAACTGTGTTTTAGAACAAAATTAGATCTTCCTAGCAGTGCTCCCACCCAGTAGGGGTGGGCGGAAAATCCGTTCCGCTCAAGGATTTTGCGGATTTTCGGGAAATCCGCAATCCGCGAGATTTGCGAATCTCCCGCAAAATCCGCAAATCCGCGAGCAGCGGATTTTGCTCGCACTGCTCGCACTGTTCGCGTGAGTTGGCGTGAGTTCGCGCCCCGCGAATAAGTGCAAAATTGCAGAAATACGATCTTAGCAAAACTGAAAGTAACTACTTACCAGGTTCAAAAGTTCAGGCTCATCATTAGTAGCCATTTCCTGTAGTGCTTCCTGAGGGGCCCCTCCAGAGTTCAGTTGCCAGTTGAAACTATTATGTGACCCTGCTCTGAACCTCAGAATAGTTACACATATGCCACAAAGGTCCTGAATTACAGCTAAGGGAGACAAGCAGGAGCCAGGCTGGAAGTTAAAATCCATTAATCAGCCCCTAATTCATTATTGTCAGTTGGGGCAGGGCAGGTGTTGTAACTAATTTTGCAACAATGAAAGCACTTAGCAAGTGCAAAAGATCACTAATCAGGGCGCACTAAGGAAGCAGGTGCCAGCTAAAAAAATATTCTGTGACACATTAATCAGCCCCAAATTAATTCAGGTCACTTGAGGCAGGGAAGGTGTGCTTTGCTTTGCCGAAAATAATGTACACTGGACAACCAGAGGGTGTGGTGATGAAACAGAGGGTGGCATGGGTGGGCCAGAGGGTGGCATGAGTAGTCAGAGAGTGGCAGTGGTGACAGAGAGTGGCAGTGATGAAGAAGAGTGTCCCAAACAGGCTGGACACGTAGAAACAACAAGTTCGCGAAACTTGCGACCCGACAGGTAAGTTCGCAATTTGCGAAAGTGTACAAAACCCTCGCGAACTGGCAGAAACACGGGCGAACACAAAAAAAAAAAAATCCGCAAATTCGCGGGAATTCGCGGATTTTGCGGATTGCGAATCCGCAAATCCGCAAAATTCGCGAACGCGAGATCCGCAAAATTCGCTCATGCCTACCACCCAGACCCTTACTAAAGCCAGTCGCAAAAATGTAGAAGACCCCCAATCAAATCTCAAAAAACGAGGCCTAGCAGAAAACTGGTGACAAAACTTACTTTGAAAGTAAAAGTAGGCCGAAGTACCCCCTTCCTAATTACCCATTACCCACCGTGGATTGCATTCAAACCACTTGCAAGCAACCAAGCAAAAGTAGCCATAGCCAGCATCGCTCCAAGACTCGAAATCCCCCCCACTCAAACACATGCAATAGAAATACTGCTAACCCTAACGAACCCTAAGTTAAGAATAGTGGCAAAGGCTTTCTTTAACTATGCCAAATCCCCGCTTTCCCACCATGGATTTTCTTCAAATGACTTGCAACCAAAATTACACATTCTCACGAGTGCTCTAAGACCCCAGAACTCAGTTGGAAAAATCTAGAACACCCCGAAACACATGCAATCCTGCTGCTAGGGCTAACCCTAACGAACCCTAAGTTACAAAAAGTGCCAAAACTAAAGGCTTTTCCGCGCGGATTTTGTCCCAACCACTTCTACCCGGTATTAGACCTTCCCAGGAATGCCCCAAGACCCGGCAACCCACCCGCCAAGAAGCGTAACACCCCCAAACAGGCCAAAAGCAAAATCTCATACTTGCAATATTTCTGGGCCTTCGGTCCAAACGCGCTGCGTAGCTAGGCCATAAGTCGGGGTTGGCACGACGGATTTCCTGAAAAGCAAATGCAATCAAGATTAGAGTGTCCCAGCAGTGCTCCCAGACCACGAAACTCACCCACAAACACCAGGAAGCCCCCCAAACAGGCCCCCGAAAACGCTACATAGAGCAAAATGTCAGAAATAGCCAAAAAAAAAATCGGCCTGGATTTTGTCCCAACCCCTTCTACCCGGTATTAGACCTTCCCAGGAATGCCCCAAGACTCGTCAACCCACCCGCCAAGAAGCATAACACCCCCAAACAGGCCAAAAGCAAAATCTCATACTTGCAATATTTCTGGGCCTTCGGTCCAAACGCGCTGCGTAGCTAGGCCATAAGTCGGGGTTGGCACGACGGATTTCCTGAAAAGCAAATGCAATCAAGATTAGAGTGTCCCAGCAATGCTCCCAGACCACGAAACTCACCCACAAACAGACGGAACCCCCCCTAAGAGCACCTCAAAGGCAAGCAAGTCATCAAAAACACACAAAAAATTCCGCCTGGGATTTGGTCCAAAACACTTTTATCCGGTATTAGAGCTTCCCAGCAATGGCCCCAGAGCCGTCAACCCAGGAGAAAACGAGTAGAAGACCCCCAAACAGCCAAAGAGCAAAAGTACAAAAATGGGGACTTAGTCAATTTTTCACAAATTTCCCAAATCACTCCGCGCGCGCTCTGCAGCTAGGCCCTAAGTCCCCTCTGCCACCATGGATTTGCTTCAAACCTCTTGCAAAGTAAAGTATATATAGCCAGCAGTGCTCCCAGACCACGAAACTCACCCACAAACACCAGGAAGCCCCCCAAACAGGCCCCCGAAAACGCTACATAGAGCAAAATGTCAGAAATAGCCAAAAAAAAAAATCGGCCTGGATTTTGTCCCAACCACTTCTACCCGGTATTAGACCTTCCCAGGAATGCCCCAAGACCCGTCAACCCACCCGCCAAGAAGCATAACACCCCCAAACAGGCCAAAAGCAAAATCTCATACTTGCAATATTTCTGGGCCTTCGGTCCAAACGCACTGCGTAGCTAGGCCATAAGTCGGGGTTGGCACGACGGATTTCCTGAAAAGCAAATGCAATCAAGATTAGAGTGTCCCAGCAGTGCTCCCAGACCACGAAACTCACCCACAAACACCAGGAAGCCCCCCAAACAGGCCCCCGAAAACGCTACATAGAGCAAAATGTCAGAAATAGCAAAAAAAAATATCGGCCTGGATTTTGTCCCAACCACTTCTACCCGGTATTAGACCTTCCCAGGAATGCCCCAAGACCCGTCAACCCACCCGCCAAGAAGCATAACACCCCCAAACAGGCCAAAAGCAAAATCTCATACTTGCAATATTTCTGGGCCTTCGGTCCAAACGCACTGCGTAGCTAGGCCATAAGTCGGGGTTGCCACGACGGATTTCCTGAAAAGCAAATGCAATCAAGATTAGAGTGTCCCAGCAGTGCTCCCAGACCACGAAACTCACCCACAAACACCAGGAAGCCCCCCAAACAGGACCCCCGAAAACGCTACATAGAGCAAAATGTCAGAAATAGCCACAAAAAAAAATCGGCCTGGATTTTGTCCCAACCACTTCTACCCGGTATTAGACCTTCCCAGGAATGCCCCAAGACCCGGCAACCCACCCGCCAAGAAGCATAACACCCCCAAACAGGCCAAAAGCAAAATCTCATACTTGCAATATTTCTGGGCCTTCGGTCCAAACGCGCTGCGTAGCTAGGCCATAAGTCGGGGTTGGCACGACGGATTTCCTGAAAAGCAAATGCAATCAAGATTAGAGTGTCCCAGCAATGCTCCCAGACCACGAAACTCACCCACAAACAGACGGAACCCCCCCTAAGAGCACCTCAAAGGCAAGCAAGTCATCAAAAACACAAAAAATTTTCCGCCTCGGATTTGGTCCAAACCACTTTTAGTGCTTCCCAGCAATGGCCCCAGACCCGTCAACTCACCTGCAAAGAGGTAGAACAACACCCCCACAAGTGCTGACCCTTTCTTTATTGGGCGTAAACCAGCCCTCTGCTTTGATGGAAATAGGAGTCTGGAGGAGGAGGATAGAGGAGCATGTTCTTCTGAACTTGTGAACCTGAGGAATGCAGACTGCGGCACCTTCAAATAAATTAGCAAACAAGTGAAGACAGTTCTGCTGATGGGCTTGTTTTTGTGATTATCTGATTAAAGTTTGAATTATATTAACTGTGCACAACAAAGAAAGACAGACACACAGGAATAAAAGTGAATAAGGATGAAAAAGAAAGTTATTGATTCGTTGTCTCATTTTCAGGGCTCGAAGTCGGTATCACGGTCCAGGAATAAGAATAAGGCTTCGTCATCATACTCTGCGAATTCAGGCAGGGAGAGCTCAGTGTCACCTGACAGAGTAGAAATTCCCTCATCTATGTTGCTGGCCACCTCCTCTTCATCCGGCACGCTCTCTCGTACTCTGAAATCTGGTGGTATGAGGTGCTGATTCATCTTGATCATTGTTAACCTCTCCACATTTTTGGGCGAGAGGCGGCTCCGTTTGGGAGTTACAATCCCACCAGCCGCACTGAAAACCCGTTCAGAAGACACGCTTGCGAGTGGGCAAGACAAGTAGTTTAAAGCCAGGTTGGTGAGCTGTGGCCACAATTCTTTTTTCCCATGCCAATACGCCAATGGGTCAGAATTAACATAGACCTCTGTTGAGTCATTCAGATAGTCCTTCACCATCGACTCAAGGTCCTCATCCAAGGTTCCTCCACTTTGCTTAGCTCTTGCTGTGCCTCTGACCTTTTGAGAACCAAACCCACGCAGAGCTAGCCAATCCTCTTCAGCCTCCAATGTTTCTGTTGTCTTTCGTGCAGATGATCCGGTTGCCGGTGTCTTTAACGGCTGAGAGGTCACTTGTGCCACAGCCACAGGTGCAGAAGTGGATTGTTTTGACTGGGGATGGCCTGCTGATGTACTGCCATTTCCTTCAATTTCCAGCCGTTCTGTTTCAAACTTCTTGGCTGACAAGGCTAGCCAACGTTTGTACTTTAGAACATGTTCATCATCAAAAGGAAAGAATGCTTGGCCTGCCAGCGCCTTTTTGTAGCGTGGATCCAGAATAGTAGCACAAATGTAATGCTGTTCTGAGTGGATCTTTTTAAGACGTTCATCACCTTGTAGGAGCTCTAATAATTGCTCGGCCAGAAGCAAAGAGTCTTGGTTTTTATCTTTTCCAAACACAGAACACACCTCCTTCAGTTGGTCCTCCAGCATGTACAACAATGGGATAGCTTTTCCCAAATTAGAGTCCTCCTTGCTGACTGCACTCGTGAAGAACTCAAAAGGACGAAGCATGCGTGTCAGGCTTTCAACTATGTTCCATTGCGGCCCACCCATCCTCAGCTCCTCTGCACCCTCTTTAAGGAAATATTGATCGAGTTCCGTATACTGCTCATACAGACGCTCAAGCATGTAGAAGGTTGAGTTCCAACGTGTTACCACCTCCTGGATGAGTGCTTTCACTGGCATTTGATGTTGATATAGCAGGCTCCTCAGCTGCTTCCGGGCCTTAAAAGAATGGCTGAAATGCTTGCACATTTTTCGGCAGGTGTCCAATACACTGTACGCTGCACTGCCTTTATTACCCAAGAATTTTTGGACAACCAGGTTTATACAGTGCGCCAAACACGGCACTCTGAAATAGTAACCGTCCCTCATGGCCTTAACTATATTGGCGCCATTGTCCGTGGAAACATAACCAACCTTGCGTTTTAGTGGGGACAGACAGTTAAGGACCTTTGTGTTAAAGACATCCAAAATGTTTTCTGCTGTGTGACGTTTCTCCAAACCAAACATGGCTAGTGTTGCATGTTTCCGAGCACCTTTAAAAACAATGTTAGTGTCAACACCTGAGTTTAGCTTTGCTTTAGCCCCTGAAAAAGAGACCCAGTGTGCAGTGATGCACATGTAATCAGCGCCTGCGCCACTGGTCCACATGTCTGTTGTCAGATGTATAGTGTGAACAGCACTCTTCTGCAAAGCTGCCCCAATCACCTTCAGAACATCTTCATGTAGTGCTGGAACCGCAACTCGGGCAAAATAGAACCGGCTAGGAACCTTCCATTTAGGGCAGAGCGCTGTCACTAATTCTAGAAAACCAACCCCTTCTACAAAAGAAAAAGGGAGAAGGTCCAGAGCTAGCATTTTAGCCAGCATAGTGTTATACAGACGGGTCATTGGGTGGTTGCGTTCATATTGCGCTTCTGTAAACAACATCTTTTTAATGTTGCCCTGGACCAATGATTTACGGGATGATGATGATCTCTTCGACCCAGTTACGCTCGCTGATGAACTTTTCCGCATTGATGTCTCACTCTCTCCCACACTCTTAGTGTGGCTCCCATGGGGTGTGCTGCTGACATGGGAACTGGGTGTAAGTGAAGTGTTTGAATCGTCTTCTTCTACCTCCTCGTCATCAGCAGATGAAAAATCAACGTTTTCATTACGTGCAATTCCGGCTTTCTTGACCGCCTCTAGGTGCGGAAACCATTGGACAGCGTGCCTTCTCTCAAGATGACCTCTCTGGCCTCCGGTACCATAGTTAGAACCAAGCTTACCACGACTAAATCGAAGCTTACAAAGGCTACAAATGGCTACGTTTTCCTTTTTTGGGCAAACACTAAAGAAGTCCCAAACTGGAGACTTGAAATGTCTTCGGGGGCCGGAGGAGGCGGCGATACTGGTGGTGGTGGTCCTGCTGCTAATGCCAGATGAAGTGGAGGATGTGGATTGCCGAACTTCAGTACGTTTTGCACTTTCACCACCACGAATTGAGGTCGAGGACGAGGTGGGTACCTTCTTGCGAAGAAATATGGAAGCGGTAGGTTTTGGTGTACTACTTAACTCCAAATCTAATGATTCCATTTCCATTGCCTCCTCGCCGACATCATCATCACGCTCAGCAGCTTCTCGGGATAGGGTCAAAATGTCTCTTTGCTGCATGCCCGGTGGGGCTGCAGTGACCTTTGTGATGACTGGCTCGTCGTCATCGTGAGAGGCTTCATCACCAGCAGTATCTGTCACTTCTTGTTGAGCCTCATCACACTCCATAGGTTTGAGTTTTTGGACGACCTTCCTTTTACGCTTAGGTACCGGTGTCAGATCATGGTGTGCCTCACTGTCAGACCGCAGTTGTGGTTCCCAAGACAGATCACTTGCATCAGAACGAGGTGGGCTTGAAGAAGACACCCCCCTTGATCTTTTCCTTGCTAGGGATGTGGAAGACAATGAATGATCATCAGGAGGAGTGGCTTCCAATGATACCTCGGCTTCATTGTCGATTTCCTGAAGTGCCCCTACTTCGGGAGGAACAACTATTGTGGGCACTTGTGAACCTCCATGCACCTTTGCTTGCGCATCTCCTTTTGCTGCCTCTCCTTCCACATGTACTTGGGCGTGTACTTGCACATGGTGTTGTTGTTGCGGCTGTGGTTGTTCAACACTTGTCAGATGAGTTACAACAACCTGTGTTGATTCAGGGACATTGCTGCTACTTTCTTGCGATGAGCCAACATCACTGGTCGATGGTGATTGGAGAAGTACACTGACTGCCTCTGAAGCACTCAAGGGCTTTGACTTAAGTTGGCGTGGTGGTGGAGGCACTGAACCCAATGGAGCAGGGGTGCTGCTCCCAGCTTGGTCCCCAGCAGAACCTGCTGCTGCAGGCGTACTTTTTTTTTTGCTCCCAAAAAACGTGGCGGGTGGCACACCAGCCTCCTTGGTAACTTGCTTCTTCTGCTCCTTACTAGCAACTTTCTTGCTAGAGGAGCTACGGAGAACTTTCTTTGGGGGCGGGGCCATCTTCTTCAGAGCAGGTCAGACAGCAGGCCGCAGTTGCACGAATTGTAGAGTTGTCTGAGGCCAGACGTGACGTCGCGTGACGTTATGCTGCACACACACACCGCTGCAGGACTTCTTCCTGGCACTGGTGGTTCTCTTGAGTCTTGTGCACCTAAAAAAAATGGAAGACAGAGGAACATCAGTTCAGTTATAGAGCACAAAAAAAATCGAAAAACACTGCAAAATCAGCACAATCCCAATCCATCCATGCTTCCATAATGTTTAAATTCAAGACAACCCACAGAAAGACTAGGCCCATGCAAGACTCACTACCCCTGGGCATAAATAAAGGTTGAAAAGTAGGCAAAATGGTTGGAGGCCTAACAACAAAGCCTGCATTCAAAATGGCCACTTGCCTCCTAGCACATGGCCAGGGCCTGCCTGTACCAGCACTCAAAATGGCCCCCACCCACATGGCCTGTCCCCATGAACACCCCCAAAAATCGAAAAACACTGCAAAATCAGCACAATCCCATTCCATCCATGCCCTCCATGATGTTTAAATTCAAGACACCCCACAGAAAGACTAGGCCCATGCACCACTCACTACCCCTGGTCAAGGCCCCAACAACAGGTCAAAAATCGAAAAACACAGAAAAATCTGCACAATCCCATTCAATCCATGCCCTCCATGATGTTTAAGTTGAAGACAGCCCACAGAAAGACTAGGCCCATGCTAGACTCAAATACCCCTGGTGAAAAGGCCACAAGTACAGGCCCAAAAAACGAAAATCACTGAAAAATCTGCACAATCCCATTCCATCCATGGCCTCCATGATGTTTAAATTCAAGACAACCCACAGAAAGACTAGGCCCATGCAAGACTCACTACCCCTGGGCATAAATAAAGGTTGAAAAGTAGGCAAAATGGTTGGAGGCCTAACAACAAAGCCTGCATTCAAAATGGCCACTTGCCTGCCAGTGCCAGCACATGGCCAGTGCCTGTAGCTGCACTCAAAATGGCCACCAGCCACATGGCATGTCCCTCCCCATGAACACCCCCAAAAATCGAAAAACACTGAAAAATCTGCACAATCCCATTCCATCCATGGCCTCCATGATGTTTAAATTCAAGACAACCCACAGAAAGACTAGGCCCATGCAAGACTCACTACCCCTGGGCATAAATAAAGGTTGAAAAGTAGGCAAAATGGTTGGAGGCCTAACAACAAAGCCTGCATTCAAAATGGCCACTTGCCTGCCAGTGCCAGCACATGGCCAGTGCCTGTAGCTGCACTCAAAATGGCCACCAGCCACATGGCATGTCCCTCCCCATGAACACCCCCAAAAATCGAAAAACACTGAAAAATCTGCACAATCCCATTCCATCCATGCCCTCCATGATGTTTAAATTCAAGACAACCCACAGAAAGACTAGGCCCATGCAAGACTCACTACCCCTGGGCATAAATAAAGGTTGAAAAGTAGGCAAAATGGTTGGAGGCCTAACAACAAAGCCTGCATTCAAAATGGCCACTTGCCTCCTAGCACATGGCCAGGGCCTGCCTGTACCAGCACTCAAAATGGCCCCCACCCACATGGCCTGTCCCCATGAACACCCCCAAAAATCGAAAAACACTGCAAAATCAGCACAATCCCATTCCATCCATGCCCTCCATGATGTTTAAATTCAAGACACCCCACAAAAAGACTAGGCCCATGCGCCACTCACTACCCCTGGTCAAGGCCCCAACAACAGGTCAAAAATCGAAAAACACAGAAAAATCAGCACCATCCCATTCCATCCATGGCCTCCATGATGTTTAAATTCAAGACAACCCACAGAAAGACTAGGCCCATGCAAGACTCACTACCCCTGGGCATAAATAAAGGTTGAAAAGTAGGCAAAATGGTTGGAGGCCTAACAACAAAGCCTGCATTCAAAATGGCCACTTGCCTGCCAGCACATGGCCAGTGCCTGTAGCTGCACTCAAAATGGCCACCAGCCACATGGCATGTCCCTCCCCATGAACACCCCCAAAAATCGAAAAACACTGCAAAATCAGCACAATCCCATTCCATCCATGGCCTCCATGATGTTTAAATTCAAGACAACCCACAGAAAGACTAGGCCCATGCAAGACTCACTACCCCTGGGCATAAATAAAGGTTGAAAAGTAGGCAAAATGGTTGGAGGCCTAACAACAAAGCCTGCATTCAAAATGGCCACTTGCCTGCCAGCACATGGCCAGTGCCTGTAGCTGCACTCAAAATGGCCACCAGCCACATGGCATGTCCCTCCCCATGAACACCCCCAAAAATCGAAAAACACTGCAAAATCAGCACAATCCCATTCCATCCATGCCCTCCATGATGTTAAAGTTCAAGACAGCCCACAGAAAGACTAGGCCCATGCACCACTCACTACCCCTGGTCAAGGCCCCAACAACAGGTCAAAAATCGAAAAACACAGAAAAATCAGCACAATCCCATTCCATCCATGCCCTCCATGATGTTTAAATTCAAGACACCCCACAGAAAGACTAGGCCCATGCAACACTCACTACCCCTGGTGAAAAGGCCACAAGTACAGCCCAAAAAAACGAAAATCACTGAAAAATAAGCACAATCCCAAGCCATCCAGCCCCTCCATGATGTTTAAATTCAAGACACCCCACAGAAAGACTCAGTCCACCCACCACTGAGTACCCCTGGGCAAAAGGCCCCAAAACAGCCCAAAAATCGAAAATTCCAAAATTTTAATTGCAGCAACTGTATTGCCCCAAACAAACTTACTTGTAAAATTTCTAATCCAACAGTGATCCAAAGAAAGTCAAAAAGGCCTCAAATCCAAATATCCAGCAGCATCCACAAAAAGTAATCCTTCCAGCTCCAGACCCAAATGAAAAGTGACCAGGAGATGGACAAAGCACTGGGAGGAGCCTGCTGAACAGGAACAGGAAGTTGAAGACTGTGGGGCACTTCCTTCCTCCCACCCCCCTGCCCCCCTCCCCAAAATGGACTCCTCGCTAAAAAAGTGCAGGCAAATGTCAAACTAAGGAGTTATTCAGATAAAAATCATCATTTCTAGAAGGTTTATGCTGCTTGCTGGTGGATTTCTTGTGCAGAATTGCAAATTTATATTTTCGCTCGCCGCATCTCAAATCTCGCAATTGCGGAGTACCGCGAGACGTGATCTCGCCGTACTCGCGTTGACAAACTATCGCTGGCAAGCCGCGATGACGTAATCGCGCTCGCCAATTCCCGCGGGATCACACAGCAAGATCCAAAATGGCGCAGCACTCGCAAACTATCGAAAAAAACAACTCGGCAAACGATGATAAACGCCGCGCGCCGCAAAAATTGTATCACCAACGCCGCGCGCCGCCAAAAAAATCCGCTGCGTGCGAATTTGCGGATTTTGCGGGAAATCCGCAAATCTCGCGGATTGCGGATTTCCCGAAAATCCGCAAAATCCTCGAGCGTTAACGGATTTTCCGCCCATGCTTAGTCCGCACCACTTACCAGTCCAGTCATGTCCAGGGTGCCCTCACATATCCCTAAGAAATGTAGACACACACCATTCACACCTGACCACCCCAATGTCGCTCCAGTACAGCTATCCCCAGCTCCCAGAGCTACCCTGCCTCCTGGCCCATACAGCCCTGTGGCTCATCACTTCAGTGGTCCTAGTGGCACAGCTGCAGTTTACTCTCATGTGTCAGATAGTGGCACTGTGTCTGTTGTTTGCTGTCATGCATCATGTAGTAGCACTGTGTCAGTTGTGCCCTCTCCTGTTTCTGGTGCTGGCAGTGTGTCTGGGTCTATGGCTCATGTGTCAGTCAGTCGATCTGTGGCTGTGTCTCACACTCCTGTTTCTGGTGCTGGCAGTGTGTCTGGGTCTATGGCTCATGTGTCAGTCACTAGAGCTGTGGCTGTGTCTCACACTCCTGTTTCTGGTGCTGGCAGTGTGTCTGGGTCTACGGCTCATGTGTCAGTCAGTCGATCTGTGGCTGTGTCTCACACTCCTGTTTCTGGTGCTGGCAGTGTGTCTGGGTCTATGGCTCATGTGTCAGTCACTAGAGCTGTGGCTGTGTCTCACACTCCTGCTTCTGGTGCTGGCAGTGTGTCTGGGTCTATGGCTCATGTGTCAGTCAGTCCATCTGTGGCTGTGTCTCACACTCCTGTTTCTGGTGCTGGCAGTGTGTCCGAGGCAAGTATTTCAAGCAGTCCACCAGATTATGTGATGTGAGGTGTAGATCCCTTCACTCACATGTCATTTGACTTGGTGTGTAGATTGTCCATTGTAAGCAGCCTTGCATGGTTGATGTCCTTGGGTCGGGTCGCTTGAACCACGTACTTGTGTTGCCAGTGATGTACCTGCTCTTTGCCTTGGACTGTTGATGCTCTGTGCCCCTCTCATGTGCTGCCTCAGATGTACCTGCTCTGTTTCGACCACTGCCCTGTTGCTGTTCTAATTCTGCGGTGTGCCCTCTCATGTGCTGCCTCAGATGTACCTGATCTGTACCTTGGATTGTTGATGCACTTAACCCCTCTCATGTGCTGCCTCTGATGTACCCGCTCTGTGCCTTGGACTGTTGATGCACGTAACCCCTCTTTTGTGCTGTCTCAGATGCACCTGCTCTGTTACGACTGATGCCCTGTTGCTGTTAGGATGCTGCATTGTGCCCTCACATGTGCTGCCTCAGATGTACCTGCTCTTTGCCATGGTCTCTTGATGCTCTGTGCCCCTCTCATGTGCAGCCTCAGATGTACCTGCTCTTTGCCATGGTCTTTTGATGCTCGGTGCCCTCTCATGTGCTGCCTCAGATGTATCTGCTCTTTGCCATGGACTGTTGATGCTCTGTGCCCCTCTCATGTGCTGCCTCAGATGTACCTGCTTTTTGCCATGGAGTGTTGATGCTCTGTGCCCCTCTCATGTGCTGCCACTGATGTCCCTGCTCTGTTACGTACACTGCTCTGTAGCAGTTAGGATGCTGCAATGTGCCCTCTCATGTGCTGCCACTGATGTACCTGCTCTGTTACGTACACTGCCCTGTTGCTGTTAGGATGCTGTATTGTGCCCTCTCATGTGCTGCCTCAGATGTACCTGCTTTTTGCCAGGGAGTGTTGATGCTCTGTGCCCCTCTCATGTGCTGCCACTGATGTCCCTGCTCTGTTACGTACACTGCTCTGTAGCAGTTAGGATGCTGCAATGTGCCCTCTCATGTGCTGCCACTGATGTACCTGCTCTGTTACGTACACTGCCCTGTTGCTGTTAGGATGCTGTATTGTGCCCTCTCATGTGCTGCCTCAGATGTACCTGCTCTTTGCCATGGTCTCTTGATGTTCTGTGCCCCTCTCATGTGCTGCCTCAGATGTACCTGTTCTCTGCCTTGGACTGTTGAGGCACTTGGCCCCTCTCGTGTGCTGCCTCTGATGTACCTGCTCTGTGCCTTGGACTGTTGAGGCACTTGGCCCCTCTCATGTGCTGCCTCTGATGTACCTGCTCTGTGCCTTGGACTGTTGATGCACTTAACCCCTCTCGTACCTCTCATGTGCTGCCTCAGATGTACCTGCTCTGTTACGACCACTGCCCGGTTGCTGTTAGGATGCTGCATTGTGCCTTCTCATGTGCTGCCTCAGATGTACCTGCTCTTTGCCATGGTCTCTTGATGCTCTGTGCCCCTCTCATGTGCAGACTCAGATGTACCTGCTCTTTGCCATGGTCTCTTGATGCTCTGTGCCCCTATCATGATCTGCCTCAGATGTACCTGCTCTTTGCCATGGACTGTTGGTGCTCTGTGCCCCTCTCATGTGCCGCCTCTGATGTACCTGCTCTGTACCTTGGACTGTTGAGGCACTTGGCCCCTCTCATGTGCTGCCACTGATATACCTGCTCTGTGCCTTGGACGGTTTAGGCACTTGGCCCCTCTCATGTGCAGCCACAGATGTACCTGCTCTCTGCCATGGTCTCTTGATGCTCTGTGCCCCTCTCAGGTGCTGCATCAGATGTACCTGCTCTTTGCCATGGACTGTTGATGCTCTGTGCCCCTCTCATGTGCTGCCACCGATGTTCCTGCTCTATTACATACACTGCCCTGTTGCTGTTAGGATGCTGCATTGTGCCCTCTCATGTGCTGCCACTGATGTACCTGCTCTGTGACGTACACTGCCCTGTTGCTGCTAGGATGCTGCATTGTGCCCTCTCATGTGCTGCCTCAGATGTACCTGCTCTGTGCCTTGGACTGTTGAGGCACTTGGCCCCTCTCATGTGCTGCCTCTGATGTACCTGCTCTGTGCCTTGTACTGTTGATGCACTTAACCCCTCTCATGTGCTGCCTCAGATGTACCTGCTCTGTTACGACCACTGCCCTGTTGCTGTTCTGATTCTGCATTGTGCCCTCTCATGTGCTGCCTCAGATGTACCTGCTGTGTGCCTTGGACTGTTGATGCACTTAACCCCTCTCATGTGCTGCCTCAGATGTACCTGCTCTGTTACGACCACTGCCCTGTTGCTGTTATGATGCTGCATTGTGCCTTATCATGTGCTGCCTCAGATGTACCTGCTCTTTGCCATGGTCTCTTGATGCTCTGTGCCCCTCTCAAGTGCAGCCTCAGATGTACCTGCTCTTTGCCATGGTCTCTTGATGCTCTGTGCCCCTCTTATGTGCTGCATCAGATGTACCTGCTCTTTGCCATGGACTGTTGATGCTCTCTGCCCCTCTCATGTGCAGCCTCAGATATACCTGCTCTTTGCCATGGACTGTTGATGCTCTGTGCCCCTCCCATGTGCTGCCTCTGATGTACCTGCTCTGTGCCTTGGACTGTTGAGGCACTTGGCCCCTCTCATGTGCTGCCACTGATGTGCCTGCTCTGTGCCTTGGACTGTTGAGGCACTTGACCCCTCTCATGTGCAGCCTCAGATGTACCTGCTCTTTGCCATGGTCTCTTGATGCTCTGTGCCCCTCTCATGTGCTGCCTCAGATGTACCTGCTCTTTGCCATGGACTGTTGATGCTCTGTGCCCCTCTCATGTGCTGCCACTGATGTCCCTGCTCTGTTACTTACACTGCCCTGTTGCTGTTAGGATGCTGCATTGTGCCCTCTCATGTGCTGCCACTGATGTACCTGCTCTTTGCCATGGTCTCTTGATGCTCTGTGCCCCTCTAATGTGCTGCCTCAGATGTACCTGCTCTGTGCCTTGGACTGTTGAGGCACTTGGCCCCTCTCATGTGCTGCCTCTGATGTACCTGCTCTGTGCCTTGGACTGTTGATGCACTTGGCACCTCTCATGTGCTGCCTCTGATATACCTGCTCTTTGCCATGGACTGTTGATGCTCTGTGCCCCTCTCATGTGCTGCCACTGATGTCCCTGCTCAGTTACGTACACTGCCCTGTTCCTGTTAGGATGCTGCATTGTGCCCTCTCATGTGCTACCACTGATGTACCTGCTCTGTTACGTACACTGCCCTGTTGCTGTTAGGATGTTGCATTGTGCCCTCTCATGTGCTGCCTCAGATGTACCTGCTCTTTGCCATGGTCTCTTGATGCTCTGTGCCCCTCTCATGTGCTGCCTCAGATGTACCTGCTCCGTACCTTGGACTGTTGATGTACTTAGACCCTCTCATGTGCTGCCTCTGATGTACCTGCTCTGTGCCTTGGACTGTTGATGCACTTAACCCCTCTCATGTGCTGCCTCAGATGTACCTGCTCTGTTACGACCACTGCCCTGTTGCTGTTCTGATTCTGCATTGTGCCCTCTCATGTGCTGCCTCTGATGTACCTGCTCTGTTGTACCCAATGCCCATGCTCTTGGCTAATATAAGATTACACCCCTATTATGTTTAATAAAGCAAGTCCATCATGTGTTGTGGTTTGTCGTTGTCATTCCTGGTTGTGTACTTGTATTGTGGATAATTTGGTACGATTGTACATGAAGTTTCTCAAACATGACACTCCCCCTCCCAACGTCACAGCCCTGGAAGGTACTCCCCTTCCGACACCAATTAGTGTGTTGGCGTACCTGCGTCGTTGTCGGTGATGGTCCATGACTTGTTGGTGGTGGAGCACGAAGAGTATCGGAAATGCGTGTAGCGCTGGGTCCATGACGGCGAGCAGCTTGTGGTGGGTATCTCTGCAATGTGTTGTATCTTTGCTGTAGGGAATCCGCCGTGTTCAGGCAGGTTGTTTTTCCGCAGCGATTTGATGTGTGTTTTCCGCCATCGTGATTTGGAGGACGGTCGGAGACGTCATTCCGTACGGTGGTGTCTCTGGATTGGTTACGTCCGCCACAGGGTCGGTGTAGTACTGCGGCGGTGCGTGCTCTTCCGCCGCGTACGGACTTTTGACAGTGTTTCACATCCTAATATGGCGGACGGACTGACCGCGGCAGGCGGAATGGAAAAAGGCATTTTCTGCCTACTCCAGCCCGGCGGTCGTCCTTCCGTCCGCCATCCTAATCGACTCCTAAATGTAGATTGGAGTTGGAATAGTAAATTAAATAGGTTTAGTGTCCAGCACCTACCCCAATTAAATGTAGGTTTTAGTTGGAATAGTAAATTAAATAGGTTTAGTGTCCAGCACCTACCTCAATTAAATGTAGATTGGAGTTGGAATAGTAAATTAAATGGGTTCAGTGTCCAGCACCTACCCTAATTAAATGTAGATTGGAGTTGGAATAGTAAATTAAATAGGTTCAGTGTCCAGCACCTACCTTAATTAAATGTACATTGGAGTTGGAATAGTAAATTAAATAGGTTCAGTGTCCAGCACCTACCCTAATTAAATGTAGATTGGAGTTGGAATATTAAATGAAATAGGATCAGTGTCCAGCACCTACCCTAATTAAATGTAGATTGGAGTTGGAATATTAAATTAAATCGGTTCAGTGTCCAGCACATACCCTAATTAAATGTAGATTGGAGTTGGAATAGTATATTAAATAGCTTTAGTGTCCGGCACCTACCATAATTAAGGGGCTCATTATGATTGCGGATTTTCCGCATCCTCCGGGCCGGCGGAAGCCACCGCCGGCCCGGAGGATGCGGAAAATCCACAGCGGACCCACCAAAGACCCACCGCCACATTAGGATGGCTGGTGGGTCCTGGTTTCCGTCCTCAGCTTTTCCTCCGCGGTTGGCTTACAACCGGGGAGGAAAAGCACTAATCTGGTGACGGTGTCTCTCAGACACCGTCCGCCAGATTAGTATGTGCCTGCAAACATGCTTTTCCGCTGCGGCTTTTCCGCCGTGGAAAAGCATGTGTAACTTCACTGCGGGGGCCCGTTGCGGGCCCCCTAGGTGAAGGGGGGGGTGGGGGGTGCACATGGGGGGTACCTATGGTACCCCCCTGCATTTGTATGCAGAAAGCGGCAGGCACCGCGAAGTGTCTGCCTCTTTCTGCATGCAAATGCAATGCGTGCATTTTTAACATTGCCGAGGGTGCAGCTTGAAGCCGCACCCGCCGCAATGTTAAAAATAGAGGATGTGACCGCCACCCTGGCGGTCACATCCTAATCGCACAGGAGGGGACTCCGCAGCCCATGCGGACGTCCCCTCCTCCTCAATGATCGCGGACGCAAGTCCGTCCGCGATCATAATCGGCCCCTAAATGTAGGTTTTAGTTGGAATAGTAAATTAAATATGTTTAGTGTCCAGCACCTACCCTAATTAAATGTAGATTGGAGTTGGAATAGTAAATTAAATAGGTTCAGTGTCCAGCATCTACCCTAATTAAATGTAGATTGAAGTTGGAATAGTAAATTAAATAGGTTTAGAATCCAGCACCTACTCTAATTAAATGTAGATTGGATTTGGAATAGTAAATTAAATAGGTTCATTGTCCAGCACCTACCCTAATTAAATGTATATTGGAGTTGGAATAGTATATTAAATAGGTTCAGTGTCCAGCACCTACCCTAATTAAATGTAGATTGGAGTAGGAATAGTAAATTAAATAGGTTCAGTGTCCAGCACCTACCCTAATTAAATGTAGATTGGAGTTGGAATAGTAAATTAAATAGGTTCATTGTACAGCACCTGCCCTAATTAAATGTAGATTGGAGTTGGAATAGTAAATTAAATAGGTTCAGTGTCCAGCACCTACCCTAATTAAATGTAGATTGGAGTAGGAATAGTAAATTAAATAGGTTCAGTGTCCAGCACCTACTCCAATTAAATGTAGGTTTTAGTTGGAATAGTAAATTAAATAGGTTCATTGTCCAGCACCTACCCTAATTAAATGTAGATTGGAGTAGGAATAGTACATTTATTTGGTTTAGTGTCCAGCACCTACCCTAATTAAATGTAGATTGGAGTTGGAATAGTAAATTAAATAGGTTTAGTGTATAGTACCTACCCAATTTTAATTTAAATTGGAGTTGGATTATTAAATGAATTCTGTTCAGTGTCCAGCACCTACCTCAATTAAATGTAGATTCATGTGTGAATAGTAAATTTACAAAAATATTTCTGCATAGTTCTTTAAATTTTGTAATATCTATATCTATAACGTTTTTAATAAACAGTTTTTATATATTGTTATTAATATTTTATAATAGATAGTAGACAAAAATTACACAGTTTTTGAAAAATAATTTTCTTTATTTGTTCATATAGTACATAATTCAAATAATACATTTTTTATAAATGAATGTATACAATTTTAACAAATAAATATAAGTACATTTTAAATAAAGTATTTAGTTTTTGTACAGTTGTTGAGGAAAGTACATTTTAGGTATATATAAAAAATATAGTAAATGTAAATATATTGAATATTACAATATATATAGTACATACAGTTGGAAAAAAACTGTTTACATTTCAAAAATTTTATTTAATGTACATTTTATAACATTTAAAACATATAAATGTGGTGTTGAAATTATGTTATATATGTTGATATATTTTTCAAAAACAACATTCGCGATCCTTGAGATCCTTGAGCCAGAACCTGTCGGTGGTCCCACGCTTCAGACTAAGTATAACTGGCGGCCGCTCCTTGTGGAACTCCCTTCCTGTGGAGATATGGGCAATAGATGATCTGCTTCAGTTCAGACGGGCCATTAAAACGTTTCTGTTTGCCTAATTCCTGACTGAGTCTGTTCCATTCTTGCAGTTGTGTTGTGTTTACCTTCTCAGGGCGCCAGGACGCCCCTTTGCTGGGGCAGCTGTGCGCGGTACAAAAACAAATAACATAACATAACATAACATATTGTTTATATCATACAATATACATTTTTTAACAAAATTTTTTAATTATAATATCTGTTATATATTTTAATTTTATTAATATTAATTATGTTTTATTATTATTAATACCTTTAAAATGTTTGTAACTTTTTAAAAATAAATACATAAAATTATACATTTTGTTTAGGAATTTTTAACAGAACATTTTTTCATAAATATAACATTAAATATTAAACTGTAATAATATTTAATTTTATATTTTTTAATATATGAATATAATAATATTTAAAAAAATACATAAATTGCATACATTTTGAAAAATAATTTAATAAAGTTTTACTGAATTTTTAAATGTTAAATACATTTTTTGTCATTTATTTAACTATTTCCGTGGTAATATTGTTTGTGTCTTTTATTTTGTAACCGCTCTTAGTCTTTTTGTGTCATTTTTGAAGATTCAAGCTCACGGTTGGAAGCTACTTCGCGTCTGAGAAGGTAAGAGTTCTATTCTTTATATTTTAACTATTTTAAGTAAGTTTGGAAGGTAGTAGTTTGTTATTTAGGGTTTGTGGACTTCGATATTAGGATTTAGATTGTATGTAGTTAGTTATGTACGTTTTTATGTTTTCTCGGCGTTTTCTCAATTTACGGCCTTGTTGGAGTTATTGTGTTTGTGGGTGTTTATTTACTTTTGGTTTTAAGTATGTAGGTAATGGTGATTATTAATGCATTGTTTTAAGTTTTTTGTGGGTGGGAATGTTTATTTTTCTATTCTAGGTTTTTGGATACAGCGTTTTCGGTTTCGGAGCTTTTACGTTTCTTTTTTTCAAAAGAAGTGTGTTTTACTTGTTTCAACAAATATGTATATTACACTTCCTTTATTTTTCGGGTTTCCTGGAGCGTTCCTTATTATTTTAAACCTTTTTCGGGTTTTTGATGGATTCTGGATTATTGATTTATTTGGATGTTTGATGGATTTTGCACAGTTGTATTTTTCATTTTATTGGGTTATATTTTTTTATCCTGTGGATAACCTGGATTATTATGGACATTTGGATTTGCTATTTATGTTGCTGTGAAAGGTAAGTGATTTTATATTTATATTTTTGTGGGTTGGAAAATGTTCAATTTTTATACAGTTTTTGTTTAGATATTTATTTTGTCTACATATTTTTAAATATTTCAATTTATTAGACAAAATAAATATGTAATAATTGGTTAAGGAAATGTGTTTGTTCATATTTCAGGCATTTTTAGGATTTTTTTTATTTTATATGGTTAGTGTTTTCAGTTTAGTGTTTTGGCAATCATTTTCAAGTATTCTAGTCCTCTTGTTGTAGGATAAAGTTACTTGTTGTAAATATTGGTACATTTGGGCAGTTTGTCTTGATAATTTAGGTTTTAATTGTAAGACAGATTGCTCCATTCTTAATTCTTGAAAACGTTGTTCTTTTTGTATTGCTATTAGGAGTTTGTGTAGTGTAGGAGTTGTTCGGCCAGTTGAAGATAGGAAGGCATTATGCCAACCCTCCACTGCGTTGTTTGCTTTGACTTCTTGGTTTAGGGTTGGTAGATATACATTCCACCACGGTATTAGGAATTTTGGTTGCCGTCTGTGGCCTGACCTGTGTGGTCTCCCCACCCAAGTGTCCTCGAAATAATCGAGAAGTGGATCTAGTTTTGTTCATTTTTTGTATAGAAAGGACTTTCTATTAAAAGGTTATAGTGCTCAGCCACATCGGTGATTGGCACGTATGCTAGGGCTATTAGGTGTTTTATTTGGTATGCAAATGTAATATTGGTTGCATATTCAACACTAAGGGGCAGATTATGATGGAGGATTTTCCGCATCCTCCGGGCCGGCGGAAGTCATTGCCGGCCCAGAGGATGCGGAAAATCCTCTGCGGACCCACCAAAGACCCACCGCCACATTAGGATGGCTGGTGGGTCCTGGTTTCAGTCCGCCGCTTTTCCGCCGCGGTTGACTTACAACCGTGGCGGAAAAGCTGTAACAATGCTGGCGGTTTCTATCAGACACCGCCAGCCATATTAGGATAGTGTAAAAGAGATGCTTTTCCACGGCGGCTTTTTTGCAGTGGAAAAGCATACAGACTTTGACTTCAGGGACCCGTTGCGGGCCCCCTGGGTGAAGGGGTGTGGGGGGTGCACATGCCCCCAGCATTTGTATGCAGAAATCGGCAGGCACCGCGCGGTGCCTGCCGCTTTCTGCATACAAATGCAAGGTATGCATTTTTAACATTGTGGCGGGTGCAGCTTGAAGCTGCACCCTCCGCAATGTTAAAGATAGAGGATGTGACCCCACCCTGGCGGTCACATCCTAATCTGCACGGAGGGAACGCCGATGCCCATGCGGACGTTCCCTCCTACTCTGGGGTCGCGGACGGACTCAAGTCCGTCCGCGATCCTAATGAGCCCCTGAGTGTTGATTTTTGCAAATGTCTCCATAGACATTGGTTAAAGTGGAAGTAACATCCTTGTATGGATGTGTGAGGATATATTTTAAGGATGGAATTTATCATGGCTTGTTCAAAGTCTATTATAATTTTTAAGGGAAAGAAGTCTGTTGTTTCTTCTTTTATTTTGTTTAATATTTCTGAGTATGTTGAAGTTTGTTTGTTTGGAACAAACAATAGATAGATGGTATGCAATTATTATGGTATTGCCCATGTATGGTATATAATTGATAGAATAGATTAGGGCATATGGTAAATGTGGCATCCATCATCCATGTTTGACTTTCTTTTACTTTTTTTATGTTGTTGTTTGTAGCAAACATTATTATCCTTTTATCTTTATTGTTGTTATCGTAGAAGATAAAAGGTTTATCATTATGAGTTATGGTAAGGTCAGGTGGAATTATGACCTCTTCAAAAGTTTTAGGTGTTGATATTGTTGCTCTTGTGGATATTTTTTGTCCTAGCTATGGTTCTTTTTATAGCAGCTATTGTTGGTAATTGACCGCTTGCTTCTCTAGGTACTCTAGGTAGTATTTCCTTAAGTATTACACTTGTTGGTAGGTCTGAGGTGCTGCTTAATTTCTTAAAATCTTCTAGGGTAGATTTAACCTCTATTTCTGAGATATTAGGTGGATGGTTGTGTTCAGTTGTATTTATTACACTTGTTTCTCTGGTTGTTGCACGCCCATAGCATTTGTTTGAGTAATACTTAGTACATTTCCAGTTTACTTTAAGGTCTTTTTGTTTTTCCTGAGTATAAGTATACCCCATATAGCATAACAAAAAATGTCCTTTCTGGGATGTAACAAATTTTGCTTCTTCAGTCATTGTTTATTTCTTAAATCTAGAAAGGGTGTATGAAATATTATTAGAAAATTTATTTTTAATAAAAGAATAATTAATTATATATGTACTATTGTTAGGTACTTACCAATTGTAATGTAGTTGACTTTCAATGTAGATGTTGCCTTTTTTGCTTGATGCTTTTCTTGATTTTAGTGGTCTGTGGAAAGAAAGTTAAGTATATGTTAGCGAATGTTTACATGTGTATTTTGGTTACACATGTTGTAGGGTACTATATTTTATTATTAAAAAGTTCTGTTGATTTTATATAAATTAAATACTGGTTTAAAAATATATATATATTTTTTTTAATTAAGTCAAGTACTAACATTGTGGGTTTTTTAAGATAAATAATAGTACATGTGCATGTCTTCTATACTTACCAAGTGTTCTTTATTTGTTGTTGAATATAGATCTTTTCTTGATATATTGCTGCTTTTCCTTTTTAAGTTGTCTGTGGAAAGAAATACATGTATGTTTAATAATTTGTTTTGTATTTATATGTGAAGTTGTTTTTTTTAGCAACAAAAGAAGAAGAGATGTCCGGTCTAAAAAAAAAGAAGACTGTGTGTACTGTACTGGATACTAAAGAAAACTAGGAATCATACAGCAACCAAGAGAGGTAACACCAGGCTGAGAAACTCCCATCAGCCCACCCTTATGGCGGAGCATCATCATGTGGGATTTAGATGGTGAATCCAAACCTCGCCCAATTCATCAGTTGATGGTGCAGAGATGGATATCAATAGGTAAGCTCTAGCCAAAGTGTTTATCAAGTGGTGCTAATGAAGTGCAGTGCTGTGAAAAATGTGAGTGAAAATCTAAAAACGGCTACTAGGGCATAAAATAAAGTTTAATCAGGATTGTCCTAGTGTCATGATTAAAATAACACCTGGTAGTCTGAAATTATAACTACACAATGGCGCTGTGCAGGGAGGTCAACATGTTTCAGCCAAAATGGAAACTACTGTCCGGCTTTCTTCAGGACCAAAAAGATGGAAAAACTACTGCAATAGTGAAAAGAATTTGTGTGACTGTGCATTTATTAAAGTTCATTTCATCCTACCAGGAAGTTGGATCCCCAATGTACTCTGGTGATCATGAATATGTTGTCCTTTCCTAAAAAGGAAAAAGAAAAAATGCACAAATACATAATATTGTTGCTTACTTGTGTCCATGTGATCATAAAGAAATAGTACAGAAAACACACAAACGAAGGGGAAATCCACTTTGCTAGACAGAAATATATTTAACTTCTGTTCTAATCAATCTTTTCGATTTAGATAGATTATGATATATATTACTCACCCAGCATTATGTGGGAGATAGCCTCACCTCGAATGCAACCGCTCGGGAATATGAGGCCCTGCTCTATTATGTAAAGAGTAAAATATGGACATGATCAATACATTTTGCTATTGTGCCCAGCATAATCGCTCTAATTTCTTCACATTTAAATGAACCCAGTTTTTTGAAAAAGACAACCTTACAATGACCCCGTAGGCTGATTGGATACAGGGATTGGCTGAAGGTGTAGAAAAATCTACACTATGGAAGTGGGAGAGTTGTCAAAGAACCCCTGTGGTATTTGGAGCATTACTCATAACATAAATATAAGGTAACAAAAAAAGAGTAAAATCAAGTATTGTCTAGGTATCCAGGTCCTGGACTGGGGAAACCACCTCTCCAATAGTGAATAAAGGACTAAGTTCTCCTTGCACGAACGTTTATCCAGGTTAAACGTTCGGGCAAGGAGAACTTAGTCCGTTATTCACTTGTTGTATTGCTTTTAAAAATGTATTATATTGATTCAAAAATGTGTATATTTTAAATGTGTTTGTTTAAATTGTTTTCATTTATGTAGTATTTTGTAATAATTATTTTAGGGAGATATATTTTTTTAATTGTGTTTGGTATGTATATACATAGTTATATGGGTGTATTTTTAATAGTTTAAAGGTGTAGTGTGTTTAATAACATTTTTTGATAACTTTAGAGATGTCGATATTTAGGTAATGTTGATAATATTGATGTCTATATTTTTGTTTTCGATATTTTTGTAATGTGCTATATTTATTTATAACTGTCGATATTTTTAATTTCGATATATGTGTGTTCGATTTTTGTCGGGTCAATGTTTTTGTATTACGATATTGTTTGATCGATGTTTTTGTAGTTTTATAATTAAATATAGGGTGTCGATTTATTTGTACTCGATATTTGAGACACGATGTTTGTGTAGGTCGATTTTTGTGAAATCGATAATTTGTCAGTGATTTGCGTTAGTTACCAGTAAACCCTTTGGAGCAACATTATTTCTCAAATATGAAGTTAGGATCGTACCATGCATCATGTTGGGGGATTAAGAGTGCCTCTCTCCCTCACTCTCTAGTTGTTTTGATTGTTTCAGCAGCGCACAGCTGCGAGAGCCAAGTGTTCACTTTGTTCAAGGGCTATCTGCTTATGCGGCAACTATAGGAACAGCGGCTTGGAGAATTTCGGCTTATCTTATTCTAACGAAGAGGTGGATGCCCTTCTGGCAGACCCCTCATTGTTTTCTGACCCTGCCATTGCCCAGACCATTTCACAAACAACGGAATGGGATAAACTCACAGAGCAGAAGCGAAGTAGAATCAGGGCCATCCTGCATGGTACGATTCTAACTTCATATTTGAGAAATAATGTGGCTCCAAAGGGTTTACTGGTAACTAACGCACCACGGATTTTTTTGGACGACGCACAATTTCGGAAAGAATGGGCCCAGATCGTGTGGCATTGTACCCGCGACTGGTTAGTCCTAATAATAAACACAGCCCTAAGATTGTCAGAGGCGATAATGGTGGAGCTACAACTCACAGAGACACACTTCAGAACCACTTTGACAGGGTACAAAAAGAGGCTAGACAAATTAAACAAGGAGATTAATGAATACAAGGATTCATTAGCCCAATCCAAGGCACAGAAGTTCCAAAAAGAACTTGTGAAATGGTCTTTTGACAAAGTCTACCCCTATGCGAGCTCGACATTTAGCCCACCAACAAGAAAGGCAGGGGGCAGTGAGAGTTCTGACAGTGACTCCACAGCTAGTGGGTCCAGTGGTGACAGCTCGAAATCACGCCAAATAGGAAGAGGCAAGAACAGGAGACAACCTAACTATCAACAGAATTGGCCACCATTCCCACAACCGGGCGCGGGTGGATATCAAGGCATGTTTTAACATCCCTAGTACCAACAGATGATGGGATGGAATTCCCCTTTCCCACCACCAATGTTACAACACAAAATGTATCGACCGCCTTTTTTAGAGAGGGGCCTGAGAGGCCGCTGGAGAAGAAAAGGCAACAATCAGGTTCACTGGGAGGCAGAGGAAGCAGTGGGGGACAACACCAGGAGCAAAACCCAGAAACGGCGAACAGGCCCGAGCAATCAGTAAGCCTAGTAACTAATCTGTCTTCAATCATTTTGACGGAAGCAGAAAAGATGTCCTGGAGAAGGGCCTTGGTTTCATACCAACTGCCCGACTTGATCGGTTTAAGCTCCACTGTGAGCTGGCGGAATTCTTTTGCAAGTTAAAATTGAAAAACTTTTTTGAAAAACAGGATTCCGAGGGCACTCAGACCACCCAGGGTGACACTGATTTTAGGTTGAAATCAACCTTCATCCCACCATTGCGTGCCCCCAGAGATCACGGCTTTTGAGCAGGCAGAGTTCAACGACATAGAATCCTTCGAAGAGAGGACTCCATATAAAAGCCTTAAAGCCTGTGAATTTCAGGCTCTTCGTTCCTTACAGGAGAACACTAACATCGTGATAAAATCAGCAGACAAGGGCGGAGGCATGGTAATACAAGATACAGCAGCGTATGACAAAGAGTGAAGGCGCCTCCTGTCCGATGAAGATAGCTATATCAGCCTCTCGTAAGACCCTACACCCACATTGCGGGCAACCATCGCGGATCTGGTGACAGAGGCAGAAGCATCTGGACACATTACCAAACATGAGGCAGACTTCCTCACTACCACCAAGGGCATCATTCCCTATTTCTACATGTTACCCAAGACGCATAAAAATCACATGCCCCCAAATGGTAGGCTGATTGTATCGGGGATTGGATCACTTCTGGAGCCTCTATCTCGCTAATGCGATTTTTTCTTAAAACCCTTGGTCCAATCAACCAGTACATACTTGAAAGATACCAAACGCCTTCTGGTTCTATTACAGACATGGAGCTAGAGGGGGAGCCCACCTTTCTCGTTACTTTGGACATAGAAAGCCTTTATACCTGCATCCCGCAGGACGATACCATCAGAGTGAGAGAGGCCACTCTTGAGGAGACCACTTGGGAGTATGTCACCCCCAGGGAATTTGTCATTGCCTGTGCTACCCTGACCCTGAAGAAAACCTTCTTCGAGTACGGAGACCTCTATTTACAATCGAGGGGCACCATGATGGGCAGTGTTTTTGCACCCAGTGTAGCTGGTTTGTATGTTTTTAATTTCGAGAAGAAACACATCCTTTCAGATCAGAATCTATTCCTCCCTTTCTGAATTTTTGGAGGAGATATATAGATGATGTGAACATCATCTGGCAGGGTCCAGAAAATCAACTGTTGGATTTCTTCTCCTGGATCAACACTTGTGATCCACACCTCAGATTCACTTACGCCTACCACAAGGAGGAGGTGGTGTTTCTGGATGTTGTGATTACCAAGGTCGAAAACTCATTCCAGACACGGGCTCACCAAAAACCTACGGCAAAGAATAACCTATTACATTTTACCAGCTACCACCCACGCCCCCTACGGGAAAATCTTCCTTTCGGGCAGTTTTTGAGACTGCAACGGAACTGCAGCGAGGTCGCAGTTTTCAAGACACAGTCAAATGAACTTACCGAAAAACTTAAGAAACGGGGTTATCCTGAAAGGATCCTTAAGAAAAGCTTTAAGAGAGCTCCCAATCAGAACCGGGAAGCTCTCCTAGAGGATATCACTAAGACCCTAGAATCCAGAAACATTGGAAGATCCTAGAAAGCAACAACCATCAATGGGAACTGCCCCTCTTTTCATACAAAAGGGCCAGGAGCCTCAGGGACTCCCTCGTGCACACTCGCCCCAAGGCCCAAAACTCTGCAACAATTCAAACAATCACTAATGTGTGGGGTCTGCCACCCGTGACAGGCCATTTCCCCTGTGGGGCGTGTAGTGTATGCCACTTGACAACAACAAACAAGCAACTCAATCTGGAACCAGACAAGGTCTGGCGACAAACAGCTCACACAAATTGTAATTCCACAAATGTGGTTTATTTGATTACCTGCCCTGTAACCTGAGGTATGTGGGAATGACGACCAGGAAAATTAAGCAACGTGTGTGCGAACACCGGAGCAATATTAGGTGTCGCAAGGCGAGCACCAAACTTACAGATCATTTCCTGTCCTCGAACCATACCACCAACGATCTGACTTGGACCATCATAGAGCAGATTAAACCAGGTCCCTGCACCCAGCAAACATTATTTGAGAAAGAACAGCAAGCGATATATCGCCTTTCTACCCATCGTTTAGGGATGAATGATAACATCCCATGGGGGTCTGTTCTCAGATAATCATCCGGCCTGTCTGAGTGGTTCCGGTAAGTCAAGCCTCGTGCCACCATTTACAGTATCCCTCTTTATATAGTTTTTATTTGAGGACACTGGGGCACTATTTTTAATAATTGATATCTGGGGAGTACGATCCTGTACACATGCCTAGTGCGCCCAAAAGCAACACTGTCATCTGCTCTTTGTGTCATTAGTCAGATGCGTAGCCTTGAGCGCCTTTAATGTTACTGGTATTATGTAACGTAGCTTGTCCCTTTGCACCACTTTTATCATTAAAGTTGGGAATATTCAAAAACACTGAGCAGTCTTCCCAGCCTTCTAGTCTTTTAACGTCAATCGTGATGATGTAATGCGCTACCCCAGCGTTTTGCGTCCCGCGTGACCGGAATAGGACTCTTCTATGGAACTCACGCCGACTTCGTCAACATTCGGACCAAGGCGCTTACCGTTAGGTGTACAGCGGGATCCTGCCTTACATGGAAGTAAGTGGCTAGCGATTAGCGAGGGTGGAGTTTTTCTTTCCCAGCCCTGCTTAAAAACATTAGCTAACTTGCGGCTTTGCCTCCATTTCCACTCAGAATTTTCCAGGCAGTTCCCACGCCTTGTGATCCATGATGCAAGTTGCATCATTTTTTTAAGTAAGCCGTTTCTCTTGCATGCCGCTGTTTTTACTCTTGCATCGGTGTTCTGTGCATGCCCTTCAGCGCCCTTTCCACAGGGCTGGGGCAATATGGGTTAACCAATACGTTTTACATCACACGCCGTATTAAAATCACCCGAATAGTGATCGTCACCTGAACTTTTAACTACCCTCGAGATGGGGTGATTGCACAGGTTGCCCGTTAACCTCTGGGCTTCCCTTTGATGCATGAAAGTTTATTGAGCAATGATAAACTCACTCCACAGACAGAAAGCAAGGTGTGGTTGTGTATGAATCACCGGACCACAATTTAGTTTCATGTCCGTTTAACTTTTTTCACTCAGGGAACACGCTGTGTTGATGATTAAGCCACTAACTGGGAAAACACAAACATATTGAATTTTTTAATGTATAGACGTGGTTTGCTGTTCTTTCTTTTTTTAGGCTACAGCTGATCTAGGAAAATCTGTGTGATCAACGTGGTGAAACCGTGAGTTTTGCCACCTCATTAGACCATAGGTTAGGGTACGCCTTAGCGAGCGTATACCGCCATGGTCATTGTTTAGGTCCTGATGAAAGCTTTGCATAGATTGCATATTGAAGCAGAAACATGTTGACCAGTATACACGTTCTTATCTAATCGATCATCCTGGCTACACTTATTAGCTAATATTGATCCATCACCAGTTTTTAATAGTAACCAAATCACCTCGAATAAATTGTTTGATAGGTAGTATTTGGAGACTTTTTAACTTGCACTGACCCCTCACACAAACAACCCGCTCCGCTGCAGTTGCAGGCGTCATAGCACACCAGGGAGGCACTCGGCCTCCTAGGTGGGGACCCTATGATGAAGCATGTCACTGACCAGGTTGGTGAGTGAGGGTACTTAAAACAGACATGTGTGTGTTCCTTTTATGATCTTTTAGGTGGTCACTCTTTTGTTGGTTTTGTGAGCCAGAACATTCAGCCATCTTGCAATCTTTGCAGGTTGACTTACTTGAATCTAAGTTCTTGTCGACTCGTAATAACCTCACCAACATGGTAATAAGAAACGTACCAGGGGCGGTGGGTTTCATGTACCTCATTTTTAATGAGGGAGATACAGTTCCTATTGTTTACAAGTCACACCTGTACACTTCGGTCGAGTTGCGGTTTTCACTGTGGAAAAAGTTTTCACAGCAGTGCAAATGGCGATTCTTAAGGAACGTGCACTATCGCAGGGAAAGCACATTGTGGTTGTTACTCTGTATCCTGCCTTGGAGGCAGTGACGAAGGCCAGTGCACCAAATTCCAAAGCTTTGCACCCTCGGTGGATACAATGGGCTACATCCTTGACATCCCTGGATGGAACGTTCATTTTGGATTCCTCTTTGCAGACTCAAGAGTTTTTGCATTATGAGTTTGTTAATCCTGCTCCTCTGACTATGCGCCCACTTGAGGATTTTCGTTGTATATTTACACTGATGGAAGTGCTCAAGCGGCTACGGGTTCTAGACACGCGTATTCCGCGGCCCGTGCAATTGTGGTTGGTACGATGTTGGATGGTGAATTCAAGTCTGATGTCGTGCATACACAGACATTTGGGGACTGTACCCCTCAGTTGGCAGAACTTCGTGCTCCGATGCTTGCATTGGAGTATGCGGACCCCAGTGTGACTACTCTTATTGTGAGTGATTCTTACTACTGTGTACAGTCTTTCAATGAAAATCTGCCTTTTTGGACTTAAAATGATTATCTTGACTCCAAAGGTCACACAATAAAACATAAAATGATCTGGGTTCGAGTGGCGGAGCTAAAAGAATGACTCCCACTCATTTTTGTAATTCATACTCTGGGTCATCAGCGCGTTGGAGTTCACACTGTTGGCAACTGTCTCGCGGATGAGGCTGCAAAGACAGCAGTAGCAACATTTGCAGTGGTAGCGGTTACATGTTGCAAAACTAAGATTGATGATGATGACATCTTGGCAGCTTTTGCCGCAACTGAGAAGAGAGGTAATTATCCTAAGGGTTTCCCTTCCAAGTACTCCTATCGCTTAAGTCCCAATAAAGTTCCTTATGTGAGAATTAAAGACGTTGGTGACAGACTGATTCCCAACGCGGATCGCAGACAGGCTTTGATTACAGCAGCCCACGCCTGGATGGCTTTGGCGCATGCCGGCGTGTCAGCTACTGTATGTCTCCTCCAGTAACGGTATTGGTGGCGGGGTTGTACAAACAGACACATGATTTTGTGCTTCAATGTGGCATTTGTCAACAAATTAAACCGTCTTCTGCTGCATGCCCGCCCCAAACTCAGTTGTATATATCTAATAAGCCACTTGCCTGTGTTTATTTGGATCACTGCGTCCTTTCTCCTCTGATACTGCGTATAAGTACATCTTATTTGCAGTTGACTCGTGCACGCGCTTTGTCTGGGTGTGGCCTCAAAGGAGCGCTGATGCTAGGACTGTCGTAAGGGATTTGTGTGTCTTCGTGGGAATTTTTGCGTGTGGCACCTTCCATTCGGACCAGGGTCCAGCGTTCGCCTCTAAGGCAGACAAGGATGCCATGGCTTCATTGGGGGTCCAAGTCAAATTTTCATCTCCATACAGGCCAGAGGGCAATAGTGCTGTGGAGCGAATGAACCGAGATTTAAAGCAATCCTTGACAGCGAAGGTTTTAGGTGCTGGCAGAGAATGGCTTACCCACGCGAATAGCGTACAACGTGCACTTAATAATCTCCCTAGAAGGTCTCTGGGTGGGCGGACCCCATACAAAATGCTCTTTGGCATCAAGATGTTTGTTACGGACCTTGACGATCTAGACATGGCGGCGGGAGCCGCATCCTTTGACGTAGATGAACATTCTAATATTTTACAGAACCTACAAAAGACCAGAGACAGTCTTGCAAAGGAACACTTGCCCTCCACGTCTGAAGCTGGGTTGCAGATTCCGGTAGTCGGCTGGCTACCCCAGGTTGGAGAACTGGTCCGAGAGAAGATCGACAACAAGAATTTGGTCCTTCCAATCGAGCACCAGTTGCCGTGCTTGGTGTGCAGGGTACAAGAACAGTCATTTTACCTCCTTTCCTGGATGAAAGGGGCACACAGGGTGGCCGATACTCTATAGTATGACGCCTGCGGTTTCATGTCCAGCAATGGTACGACACTCTGTTTTGGCCTCGGATCCTGCCATCGGGCCTGACCTTGCCATTGAAATTAGTCCACTTACGAATCCTTTCTTGAATCAACCTGTTGGTGATCCTCTTGATGACACTGAATATACTTACCCAACTGACTTGTCTATGCCTGATTGGGAGACCCGTGTGGCTAATCAATCCCCTTTTTTCATTTGACACTGGCTCATCCACATCAAAGATCCCTTCCAAAGTTTCGATTTTTGCTACCTGGTTTAAAAAAAAAGATTTTTGATCCCACCTTGGATTTACATTTGGCTGGTTCTGATTGCAATTTTTTTGTTCATGTCCATAGGATTTGTGGTATATTTTTTTCTTTTATCAATGGACACTATGTTGACGAAAGAACATCAATTCGAGTGATTTATGGAACTTTGGCTCCCCACTCCTCTTCGCACATCATGAGGAGGGACCAGACTTTTGTTATTATAACTGCTTGGCACGTTTTAGATGCGATTGTATGGGATGCTGTAAAGTTCCAGATTCATGGTCAAACAGAGGTTATTAATGTTGCCAATTTACTCCGTATCTCTATGGGGGATGTGGTTAAACTAAATATTCGCTCTGATGATTGGGATGTTAAAGCTGTGGAAGCTTTATTTACTGATTTGAAATATTATGCTGCTTTCGATGCTGAAGATTTATAATTAGAGTCTGCAAATTATGGTGATTTGTACTGTTACCAACATTTTGGCAATCACTTTCTGCATAAGACTAGCTCATTTAAGAGTATGGTTAATTTCACACAGTGGGAACATTGTCCCGCACAAGTGGAAGGCAGCTCGAAAACATTTTAAACAAAGTTTTCCTATTTTACTGATTTTGATTAATCCAAACCTAATGCATTTTATTTTAAATTGACTGGAGAGTAATTTTCCAAGGTTAGACCTACCCACACCAAATTACTTTATTCGAAGTCCTTTATTGACCTGTTGGCTGTTGGGGCTATGAACTGCGGAGAGATACTATTGATCTTACGTCTGTTTGGTGTTCTAAAAGTTGGCAAGTGCAAGGAACTGAGGCTTTGCATCGTGCATGTCTCATCCCAAACCATATGTTGTTTCTGAATGATACTATTTCACAAACCACATGCTTTGAATTGGCTACTTCTAAAAAATTAAATGCTCCTTCATTTCCTGATTTGGGTGAATTTCCCCTTTGGAATAATTATACCAGTACTTTCCTGAGTGAAATACAGGCACTGTTTAGGAATTCCTCTTTTAGGGCCAGATGTAGGAAGGCAAATACCGGTACCGACCGGTATTTGGAGTTTGGGATGTAGGGGCATGTTAAAATACTGATTCGGTAAAATTACTTAATCTGTATCTTGACATGTAGGTAGCACTGTAATCAGTGCTACAGGGGTTTAAGAATTTGTTATTTACCACCAACTAGAAGTTGGTGGTAAATAATGAAAACCCTTTAAAAGCATTTGTTTTGCTTTTAAAACAGTGCCATGTTGCAGACATACATGCCCTAAGGGCATGTATGTCTGCAACATGTGCACCCATGCACAATTGAGGGGTGCAACAGGGTGTCTAAGTGACACCCTGCCACCCTTCTATGTTTCCCCCAATTACTGAATCGGTATTTACCGATTCGGTAATTGACATTCATTCCTATGGGCCTCCAGGCCCATAGGAATGAATAACCATTACCGATTCGGTAAATACCGATTCGGTAATTACCAAATCATACCAATTCGGTAATTAAATCTGTAAAATTACCTACATCCCGATTGCCAGTTCTTAAATACCGAATCGGTATAATTCGGTATTTAAGAATCGGTAGTCTGGGATTACCTACATCGGGCCCTTAATGTTTCCAGCATTAATCCTGAACGCTGGTTGCTATGGCAAAAAAGCGCAGATTCCTGCCAGCAAGATTTTCTGCGTCTGACCCCTGGCTATACAGAGGTTAGAGTTCATCCCCATTTTCAAACTCACCACTCAGTAACCACCTATTCTGTAGGCAAATTGTGCCAGAGTTTGCTCAGACATTCATCCTTAGCGTCTGTTAAGTCACATTTGTCCAAACTCACTGACACTGTCGATTTAAATGATTTTGTGAAAGGCCCTGCGGGTGGCAGATCAAAAAGATGGATATATGCTGCTTACAATGAGGTTTGGAAACTGTCTCAAATTGAAGCTGCTTCTAGGCTTAGAGCTATTGATCAGGCCAATTTAGAAAAAGTGATTGCCGTTGTAGATAATAGCATTAACAACCTTTCTTCCAGAATGTACACGCTAGACAATATTGTGTCATCTGTGGTTGATATTGCCTAAGAAGATGTTGCAGTGTTATATCATGGGCAGAATCAATTGCGTTCTGTTATGCAGTTTGCCTGGACTTTGCAAACGTTAAAGAATGGTTGCGTTCCATAGGATTACATGAACACAAGTTTGTTATTTCTGCCTTTCAATTTGACTGTTGAACAGCAATTTATGTCAATGAAAGATGCCAAGTTTTCCTTGTTGCATATTGAAAAGTTAGAACCTTTGCCTTTTTCTGTAGCAGAAGCGAATTTGGCGGTTTGGCTTATCCACGGGTTTATAAACTTACCCTTCTCTCTTTTCAAATTCGAGGCTTGCATGAAACACTATGCTATAGGCAGATTTGAGCCCCTGGGTGGAGCATACCTTTATGAAGTTTGGAATCCCCCATACACATACAGATGTTTGAGGGATGGTAAAGAAGTTTTTTTGAATGGCGAAGATTGCATCACTACACCAGATCATTCATTAACATGCAGAAATCTTCAATTGAAAGGCTCATGTAATGTACTTGCTCCAAATTTAGTGTGTGTTTTAAAAGGCACTCCAGTTCCGGCCATTACACCGACATTCACATTGCTTGCTAATGGTAGTTATTTATTATTAAATAATAAAGAGTGTTGTGGGATGCACGCCCATATTGCTTATATCGTTACCGTTTCCCAGCGTGTAACTTGCTGCAAGAATGTGTTGTTCCCTCCTCAGCATGGCAGGCTTGATGTTTCCATCTGGCCATCGATTCTACCTTGAAAGCAGAGTTCAACAATATGAGCAGAATAAGGCCTCTTTTGTCCCAGAAGGAAGTTCTTCTTACATCTGTGCGTGAGGCATTTGTCCTTCACGTTGCAAATACTCGTACTGACGTTAATGCCTTATTAAACAAAGACTTGCCCTTGCACTTCAGTGCTTTGATCCACACAATCTTAAATGCCTCCTCGACTACTGGCCTGGGACATAGCATAGTATGCTTTGGCCTTGTAACCTCATTTCAGATTATATTCGGTGTGATCCCTGCATTTTTTCATTCGATTTTTTCGAGTGTCTTTGGAGGTTTCCCCTTGCTCCTCGCTTTGGGCGCGGCATTCTGCTATCATTTTGTTTATTACAAAATGGATGCACAGTTTGTGCCCCACGACGTTCAATCCCGGCTGCTCCACCTGCGTGACTGGTTGCTAGAATACTATGGAATGCTGCCTTTGGTGACTCTAAGTGTGGCGTATGGTTTATCCTTCCGGTTCTCATTCTTCACTTGTGTGCAGCCTGTTTTCCATTGCCTGGATTGTGATTTTGAGTGGGCCCTGGATTTGTGTCTCTGCAACACTGTGTCTCCTGATCTGGATTTTAATCTACTAATGGGTCCCTTCGTTGCTCATGAAATAGACTGTTCTAGTACCGGGATTATGGCCTGCGCAGCGGCTCATGGGGTTCTAGGCAATTGGAACATTTGGACTGCGGTCAATGACTTTCTGGATCGCAGTTATCTTGGAATAAGCCCGAGTTGACTTTTGATGATGCTAGAGGCTCCGGTAATCGAGGAACATGTATGTTCATTCCCTTTGATTAATTGGATGGCAGAAATTTTCATGGATGAAAACAACGACTTCTTGTTGGAAGCAGTTGCAACATTTGGTGCTTACACGTTGTTGGACTGAAGTATGGATTATTTTCTTTGCTTCATAGACAAATGCTAAACTTGTGAATATTTTTAATTTTTTTTACTTACATGTTGAGGTATTTTCACACGCCATGGCCCCGTGTGTTTGTATTCACTGATTTGGTTTTTTGAATTTCCATACTTAAATTTCAAGTTTGGCAATATTTCTGAACTTAGTTCTGTCTCTATTGAACTTGATCTCTGCGTTCTATGATGTTTGCCCTGAGTGCTGTGTCTTCCCCGAACATGGGATGGGGGGGTGTAGTGTGATTTATGGGCCTCTTTCTGCGTGCATGTTAAGTTAGCGTGGCCTATTAGGAGTTTAAACGCCATTTTCCCTTTTGCTGCTTTGTTTGCACACGACACTGCTGAGCTGTTTTTGTTGAGTTATCTTTCATGAAGGTTTATACATGAGAAAAGGTTTGTTTTTCAACATCTCTAGACATACATCGTGCCCCCAGTCTGTACAGTGAGTGCTGAGCCGTCACGGTTATCATAACGTGTGAGCCTGTTTATCGGCGTGTCCGTGTAACACGTTCTAGACACAACAATTTGGCAGCTGCAAGCCGAGTAGGATTCTGGCGCCTTTATCATAGCACACTTGCCAGAATTGAACACACTTGGAAGATTCCAGGCATGCAGAGAGACTAACCAATCCTGATGTAATTTACACTTACTGAGCGGAAAGGTAAATGGGGTCCCCCTAAGAAAGCTCAAGAGACCTTGTATAGTTTTATAATACATGGTTTCTAGATAGGGAGGGTGCTTCAAATAGGCCCTTGTATCACCTGTTTGCACTATCATTGTAATATGATTCCTTCTTTTGTATTTCATAGAATTGTAACCATGCTGACCGTATTATTCTTAATCATATGTATGCTTATGTTGATCAAAATACTGCGCTTGATCACGTTGTTAAAATAAACATTTTAACCTTACTGTGTCTCTATTTTACTCCTGTTGTGGACTGGTATGAACGTATAACAAGAGTGTTCTCACTTCCCACCATTACTGAGATGGTCCTAAGTCGCATGTTCTAGGTTGTCTAATCATTGGTTTCTTTGCTATAGGACGAAGAGCTAATGTGACACTGATTGCTGGTCTGGTAGGGGATTTGGGGTACTAAGGTGAGTTTTGGTACACCCTAATTCACTGAGGTCCTAAGTCTCTATGCACAGTTCTGTGTCTGAGCAGAATCCCTGTAACAACACTACCTTAATTGACTTTCCTTTGTCCCAACATCCAAATATTTTGGAAATCCATATAGACCAAATGTTCCAATATTTTTCATCTCGATATTCCCTTATCATTTCAAAATGTTTTTCTGGGGTCCATGTCATTTGATTCTCATGATACAGTGCTAAAGCCGAAACTGATCTTTTTATTGCTCTTGCATTTAAAGTTATTCTTACCTGTTGAAAAGACAATTACAAAATATGCATGTTAATATGGTGGAACTTTATTTGTGACAAAGATAGGACTTCTACTGTTTCATCTTCATCTGTAGCTCAGAAAATTGTCTGATTTATTTTGGTTACCTTTTACTACTTTTTTTATATGTCCACTCTCTCACCTACACTAACTTTTACCTTCTAATTTTCCTCCCTCCCTTTCCTCTTATCTCTTTATTCCTTTAGTAGCAGCCCGTCCCGACGGTGTCCGGGTATGAATTGCTGCTGGCCAGTAGTATGTTGTTTTGTAGGATTTCGTTTTGATAGCATTTCTTATCTGTGACAGGCCTGTGAAACGCTCCGATTCACAGTGCACTGCTGATGCACTTAAGAGTGCGCGTTCAGTAGTGTGTGAACTCGAGTTTCCCTACTTTATTTTTCCTTGCAATAATATATAGCGCGAACTCGACAACATGGCATGAGCACAATTTACATTACAGAACACATTCATTTGTGGTCGGTACGGGGAGACAAAGCGATTTGCCTGGAATCACAGGATGTTGAGTTGATGCCGAGATTCGAACGTAGCTCCCCAGCTCTAAAGTTCGCAATTCTAGAACTTGTGGCGGGAGGTGTGTCTAAAAGTGTATGTCGGTGCTGGCCATCAATGAGAGAGACCTGTGCATTTTTTAAATGGGTGGTGCAAAAAATATGAGTATGTTGCTGGAGATGTGGGCCGCCGTGCCACCAATGGACTTACCGGGGGAGGGTAAACACCCATTATTCCGCAACTTTCTTTCCGCATACCATCACTCCGCATACTTTCATTACGAAAGTACCATACGAAAGTACCATGACTCCACAATGCCATTATAATGCATGGCATTATATTTTATATGGTTTTACCACGCATACATTTACAACGAAATTCGTTGTAAATGCATGAATGGGAAAAGCATGTTTTTTTAAAATGGTTAGATAAGGTAAGTATGGGTATAGGGGTATATGTTTTGGGGTACTGAGGTATATGTTTTGGGGTGTTTGGGTATTTTAATGATTCAGATATAGTTTTGGGTTATTGGGTACAGGGGTGGGTTTAGGGATAGGTATGGGTTTTGGGGTACAGGGGTATTTTTAGGGTTCACGGCTAGGTTTGGGTTTTGGGGTATAGGGGTATTTTTAGGATTCAGGGGTAGGTTTGGGTTTGGGGTACACAGTTATTTTTAGGGTTCAGGGCTAGGTTTGGGTTTTGGGGTACAGGGGTATTTTTAGGGTTCAGGGCTAGGTTTGGGTTTTGGGTTACAGGGGTATTTTAGGGTTCAGGGCTAGGTTTGGGTTTTGGGGTACAGGGGTGTTTTTAGGGTTCAGGGCTAGGTTTAGGTTTTGGGGTACAAGGGGATTTTTAGGGTTCAGGGGTAGGTTTGGGTTTTGGGGTACAGGGGTATTTTAAGGGTTCAGGGCTTGGTTTGGGTTTTGGGGTACAGGGGTATTTTAGGGTTCAGGGGTAGGTTTGGGTTTTGGGGTACAGTGGTATTTTTAGGGTTCAGGGCTAGGTTCGGGTTTTGGGGTACAGGTGTATTTTTAGGGTTCAGGGGTAGGTTTGGGTTTTGAGGTACAGGGGTATTTATAGGGTTCAGGGCTAGGTTTGGGTTTTGGGATACAGGGGGATTTTTAGGGTTTAGGGATAGGTTTGGGTTTTGGGGTACAGGGTATATTTATAGGGTTAAGATGGGTTAGTGTTTAAGGGTGTTGGGGTATTTTAAGGAGTAAGGGTGGGTTATGCTTATGGGGAGCAGGGGTATTTAAAGGGAGCAGCGTGGGATTAGCACACGATATGAGACATGGCCTGAAGGACGGAACTTACCACACGCCCCCAGCGTTTGTCACGCCCCAGCACACACCCACATCACAACGCAGACACGCCCACAAGGGACTACTTTGCTGGCACGGTTCTTTAACCTTTTAAATGTATATGGTGGGCGTCTGCATAGCCTATGTCCTTCTGCTGCAACTGCCCTTTCCAACGCTGTATTGGGTGTTGTGATTGGTGCTGTGGTTCCTGAGATTACCCGCCTCAAAGGTTTGGGCTCTCTCTTTATTATATTAGTATAGAAGAACACTTTTCAAAGCACCCCTGATTCCTTTAAGGAAGTTGATCACTTTATAAAAGTACGTTTTACAGCATTTACAGAGATGACAATCTGCTGTCCATTGTGGGTCAACCTTACTGCAATTTTGGCCAGTTGGAGTGAGACGCAATTTGCAACCAACCTGATTAATATTAATTGAGTAGGTGGGAATACAATATACTCTGAAAATGTACTTTGCAAACTGATATATTAATGCATACAAATTGCAACCAGAATAATAGTACAACTGACCCTCAATATATTATTTCACCTTCATATTCTATTATAACAGTTGTTAAAGTCTAGACCCATTTACAGAATTCTCTCCAGAGGGGACATGCCTATCTAGTAGAGTGAGCAGTGAAAGGAATCTAATCACTGGTTATCACTGCAATACAGTGCAGCCAATGTGGCTACATATTAATCCACTTGAAATGTCTATCTGAGATTAGTAGGTTTAATTATAAATTCAGAAAAAAATCAATGTAGATCAATTTTAGCAAAATTGTATAAAAATACGAAAAGATCAGAGTAAGTCCAAATCTCCTTAAGAGATGTACCCTATATAGTATAAAGCAAACTACTAACTCTAAAATAATGACACAGGTCTTCAGTAAAAACACTCTGACAACGGGTCAAGTAGCTGAAAGCCACACTATTAGGCATATCACTCAAATGATTTAAGTAATTCAACTATTATGTATCTACATCTACAACTATTATTATTTGGTTCCATACTATTTAGATTCAGACCAGTTGGGTAGCGAAATAGCATAAACAGATTGTCCTCTGTCGTTCTCCACCTGTGCAAATGGTAGTCTTTAAATATTATGAAACAGTCCTTTAGTTTCACTTTTATTCACACTATGTACAATCTTCATGAGACTTCCCTAACCCTACTCCATATTCTTCTAAATGTGCCCCTACTTTTATCCTTCTTCCACTCAGACCTAGGTATTCTTCTATAAGCAATAATACAAAGCTCATTCAACTTCTCTGATAATGTGAGGACAAAGTTCATTGATGAGCATCTTCAGTAACATTTCTCTCAGTTCAGCAACTCCTGTGAATTCAAATGAGGACATTTAGTTTCCATAAACCACTGTGGGCCATATGTATCAAGATACCAATTAGCGATTCTGTAATAGCGATTTTTAAGAAATCGCTATTTCAGAATCGCTAATTGGTATGTATCAAGAAAATCGCAATTTTTTTACGATTTCTTGATATTACTTAATTGCGAATTCGCAAATTGTGAATTCGCAATTAAGGAATACTTTCCCATTCATTTCTATGGGCCTCCTGGCCCATAGGAAGGAATTGGAATTTATTCTCAATTTGCAATTCGCAATTTGCTAATCGCAAATTGAGAATAATTTCAAGGGTGCAGGGGTGTCCAGAAGATACCCTGTTGCACCCCTGAAATATGCATGGGTGCACATGTGGCGCACATACATGCCCTAAGGGCATGTATGTGCGCCACATGGCACTTTGAAAAATGCTGAAATGTGCATTTTTCAAGGAAATCGCAACTTACCACCAACTAGAAGTTGGTGGTAATTTGCGATTCTTTAAGGGCATTTTGGAATTTTTTTTGCTTAATACATTGCATTTAAGGAATCGCAAAATTTGCGATTCCTTAAATGCAATCGCAAATGAGGAATCGCAAATTTTGCGATTCCTTATTTTGCACCCAAATTCTTTCATACATACCATTTTGCGAAAATGAGTTTGCAAACGCCGAAATTCTGTGAATTTCGGTGTTTACGAAAGCATTTGGCCTTGATACATATGGCCCTCAGTCTTGTTGGGTAGAGAAGGGAAAATGTAAGAAGAATGTTCAGTCTAAGCCCTGGAAGTCTCAACAGAACTTCTACTATTAGTCTGCAACTCCCATTCCTTACCCTTGTTGTCATTAGTAACCAGGTAGGTTCACTCAGAAGAAGAATGCCTCTGACAAGGCACTCTCAAACTTTCAGATTTTCAAAGACTCGATCTTTCTTTCACCTTCGTCTTCAATCTGTTCTGATTCACCAGTGGCTTCTGATATGAGTTCAAGAGCTCCCTCCAAGGACAACTCCAATCTTTACCTCTCCTTGTCCTTGGGCCAGTTTTCTTCCACCACTTGTGATTCCACAGCACTAGCTACTTCGATAGGGTCAGGATCTGCTTCATTCACCAGCACTGCATCAGCTTCATCAAATTCAGACTCAACTTCAGACTCAATTTCAGACTGGTGGTGACCCCTCCTCAGATTGCTCAAGTATGTCTCAAGCTCCGCCCAGTCCCCTACAAATTGGCTGAACTTTTTCCGTGGCTTTTCGACCAAAGTTGGTTTCTCTTTTGGGGGAGGTGCTGCTTCTTCTTCACAGGGACACAGGACTCTACGAGTGTGGGACACAGTTTGGAAGACCACCACACTTCACAGCTGTCTTAGTGGCGTATCAAGCTTTATTCAATATAAAAGATCAATCATAAAAGCACATAGTACAGATTTCATCATTAATACATAATCAAAAAAACATTTAAAGGAGGAAGAGCAAATTTATCACTATGAGAACATATAAAGAGTGAAAAGCGCCCCCCATTAAATCAACACGACAGTTCAAACTATCAGCTGGCGCCTGAAGCGTCTTCATTTGTTGGGCCTTTCAAAGGACCATGTAGCGGGGAAGCCTAAGTATGACTTAGTTAAATTTGCGGCTGGGGGACCGTTAGTTGACGGTAAGCCAAATGGATAAAAATAATTAGATTAAAGTTTAAAACTGTGTTCTCTGGGTTCAAGGCAGCTATATTGCCCTGTCTACAGGTCCGAACTCCTAGCTTGTTCCACTCTGGTCTCAGCTTTGTTCTGCGCAGGGACAGCGATGGGGGGCAAATACAAACAATGTGCTCCAGGGATTCATCTGATTGCCACAGCCTCTGCACACAAGGTCGATTGAGGGGCGCCGCCACAGAGGTAGGTGTTTCAAGAAAAGCCACTCGCTCAGTCTAAGGGCCAAGAATCTTTGTTTTAGGTGTACAGAATAGGAACAGGCCAGGTGTGGCAAGGGAGATGATATGAATTGACTACTGCCTATGCATGCTTCGTAGTGACCAAAATCACCTGGTACCAACCAAGACAAAGAGGTTCAAGGCAACTCTTTCTCACATGTTTCTTAACTACCACCCAGTCCCAGACTGAGGTCGAGGCCCTGCTCTTGATGTGGTGGTGAAGTAGTTGCTTCTGATGAGACATAGAATGAACCACATCAGACAATCCTTTACAGTAATTGAGTACCAAATCATCTGGGATATTTACTAATATATTTACAGTCAAAGCAGGCAGTCTTATAGCTCTCCCAATGATGATCTCATTGGGAAAGAGTCCTGTTCTCCGATCTGAGACACTGCGACAACCCATCGGTACAAGAGGCAAACCATCAGGCAATTTCAAAAATGTTGAAGTACACACTTTAGTAATTCTAAATTTTAAAGTGCAGTTGACTCGCTCCATGCTACCTGAAGCTTCTGGCCGATAACTGCAATGCAATCTCTGCTCCACTTGTAACGCTGCACGTAACATTGTCAAGGCCTCATTATTAAAATGGGTTCCTCAGTATGACTATAAAGAGGTTGGTAATACGAATTTTGGGTTAAGTTCCCACAACAAAAATCTACATACAGTGAAGCTATCACAACTCCTAGTTGAATAGGTTTCCACCCACCATGAAAAGATGTACAACACCACTAAAATGTACCTCAATCCATCGCATACTGGAACCTCAGCAAAGTCCAACTGCATCTTATTGAAGGGACCTCCAGATCTCCCTATGTGACTCAGTGTGACAGCAGTTCACTTTCCCACATTCATTTGCTGACAAATCACACATTGATAATACAATGCCTCAGCCATTGTTCAAAACCTTGGGTTAAAACAAGTCTGCCTAAACAGCCTCACCATGGCATCCCTTCCTAAATGCACCGTACCATGATAATACCTCATCCTTAGAGGCAGTAAACTTTTATGCAATAATGGTCTTCCGTCTCCTGAAACCCAAATGTCTGCATCTCGTTTCACACAACCTGCTCTTAACCAACTTTGTTTTTCTTCCACAGTAACCTCCTCTTGCAATCTCTTCACTTCCTCCCATGTATCAGCAATTGTCATCAAAATATTGAAATTGATTTTATCTGTTCTCTCATTTGTGTAGTCACCATTAAAAGTACAGACATCCAGTCCACAGTAATGTGCAACTTAGTTAGCATATCTGTTGCCAACTGTCACTAAATCATTCACTTTACAATGAGCAGGACCGTCACCAATGGCAATTCGTGCAGTCATTCGGAAGACCTCAGTAAGTTTTTTCACATTTTCTCCATTGTGGATGAGGGATCCTGAAGAGTTCATGAAACCCCTCTGAGGCCATAACTGTCTAAAGTCATGAACCATCCTACTGGCTATCAGTGAATATGGTCACTTTTAGCTGGTCTGAAACACAGCTTTGTCTGGTAAGGGCAAACAATTCTTCCACCTGCGCTGAGAATACTCCTTGAAGCCAGGCAGTTACCATTGCTCGCGTAACAGTACACAAAGTAAGAGGCAGTTCTCAGGTTTCCACCTTTATCCCGGAGGCAAGGGCTATCCACAAACAGAGCGTGATCAGATTCAGGTAAAGGCTCATCAGAAATGCCGGGACGGGGCTTGGTGCATAGCTGAGCGACATTGAGACAGTCATGTTCTACTTCAACTTCATCTGCATCAGTCAGGTAAGGACATCAGGGTAACAGGGTTTAGAGTGAAACATCTCTTCAGGGTCACATTCTCTGCCGCCAAGGTCAACTGCTCATACCAAGTGAGCCTGCTATTCGTTAAGTGTTGAGTATAGATTCTAGTTAGCAAAATATCCACAGAGTGGGGAACATAGACAGTCAAAGGATGACCCATCACTATGCTTTTGCATCTCTCTATGCTGACACCTGTGGCAGGAACGGATTTGAGACATCCATGCAACGTTGATGCTACTGGATCTAAAGCAGCAGAAAATTAGGCTGCTGGTTAACGGGCACTTCCGTGAGTCTGTGTCAATACTGAGAGTGCACAGCCTTCTTGTTCATTGAAAAAGGGCAAAAACGCTTTGCTGTACTCTGGCATTCCAGACTACAGCAGTAGCACAACAGAGGACTTATTTTCAGCTCTAGGAAGACATTCAAGTAATAGTCCTCCCAAGGCACCAGATCAGACATATCTATGTGTGTTAGCTTCTGTAAAGGCTTAGCCATCAAGGAAAAGATGGGTATCCACTGGTGACAGTAGCCCACCATTCCTAGAAACATCCTGACTTCCTTCTGCATATGAGGAGGATTCATTTGCATGAACGCTGAGATTTTTCCCTGTGACACCTTTCTCACACCCTTCACAATATGATGTCCCAAATAAAGGACTTCTGTCATACAGTACTGCAACTTAATTGGGGATACTTTATGTCTGTTCTCAGACAGATAGTTCAGCAGGGCTATTGTATAGGTTTTGCAAGCCTCTCAAGTATTTGATGGGACCAGCAGGTCATCAATATACTGAACTAGGACAGAATTACAAGGCATGACCAGAGACTCCAGATTCCTTTACAGGATGTGATTGAATATAGAAGGACTCTCTGTATACCCTTGTGGGACACAGCACCATGTTAAAACAAAGCTCCAGAGCCAGAAAGCGAATTAGGATTGGCTCTCCTCATGGAGGGGAACGGAAAAGAAATCCTGGCAAAGATTAATGACAGTAAACCATTCGGCCTTGCATGGAATCGGAAACAGCATCACAGATGGATTCAGTACCACTGGACAACAAGGAACAATTATGTTATTAACCTTTCCGAGATCCTGCATGATGCAGTACTTGCTGCTTAGTTTCTGTAAGCCCATAATGGGTGAGTTACATGGACTCCCCAGGATCTCCTTCAAAATACCTAGTTCAATCATTTTTTCAATCACAGGTGTAATTCCAACAACTGTTTTGGGTGTCAGATTATATTGTGGTGTTTGGTAATAATCTGCATTTTGCTTAACTTGGAAACGGAGTGGCTCAACCCCTTGAATGAGTCTGATGTCCAGAAAAATCCCAAATTGGGTCTTTCACTGTATCTCTGAGATCCAATGGTAAGTCTTCCATTGTCAACATGGGGAACAATGAGACATTTAAGTTTTTATTGGCCAGCTTAAAGGCAATGTTCTCATCGTTTGTTAGGAGTTAAATCCCTGTGGCTTAGAGTAGATGGTGCAATTTAACTTGCACAGCAAATCCCGTCTCAAGAGACATACACGACTAGAATCACACACCATAAACTGATGATTATCTTTACATGTGCCTATCTTTAGAGGTACTTCTTCAGTAAGAGGATTCGACAATCGTCTATTTGCAACTCCTACAACTTGGCTGTTTTTCCTTAGAGGGGTGCGTTTGGAACCTCTGCTAATTGTGGCCATCTACATCAGCACCAACACATGGTTCTCTCTGGTCCATCTCTAAGACTGCACCAAGTGTACAGTCTTCCTCCGTCGTCAGGCACCGTCATAAGGATGGATCTATAACATAACCATTGGAAGCCTCCAACATTGGGTAATTCTGAGACACATTCTGAGTTGAATTCATGTCCCTATTCAGATGAAATCTATGATTACCTTCAGCCTGCTGTGGTGTCGGAGGTTGCAGAACCTGCATTCCAGGACCCTGTGAACCAGAAACATTTTGAGACCGCAGCCTGGGCACATTTTGATTCTGCACGACATTTCATTGAGACTGAACCATACCCCTATTCTGTTCCTGATTAGTGGGATTTAAAAAAACATTCTTGCTTCCATTGCTCCACCCTATTACAATAGTGATGCAGGTTAGTATTTTTCAATGTGGCAATATCAACTCCAGTCTTAGGATCTATAGAAACCCCTCTTCCTTGTTGCGCTGGAGTCTCAGGCAGCTGGACTACCTTAATAGAGAGTATTACCTCCATAGGGTTGTCCTTGACATCATTTGTGCTACCATGAACTTCTCTTTTAACCTCCTGTGCTTCATTTTAATTTCTTCACTGCAGTATTTTTCATATCCCAGAATCTTGTTGAAAGACTTGTTCTGCCAACAGTTTAGATGCTGCTGTACGACCATACTAATCTCAGGTCTCAAACCAGTAACAAATCTAGACACACATTTCCTTGGGCTCTAGAGAATCCATCCACTATACTGCTTAAAAGCCTGCAATAATCTTTCTTAAAACCCCTGAATAGTCTCTTTAGGTTCCTGGGTTGTCCTGTCAAATTTTACCCAATCAATATCCTGTTGTGGTACCTATGCCGTCAACCAAACAATTACCTGCTCATACTGCTTCATCACAATAGGTGCCGGACCATGTGTCACTGGATCTCTTTCAGCCTCACGTTCATGCCAATCTATAGATATCTTGCATGCTGACCATAGATCAGCAGGGACCACAATTTAAAAACAAAGTGTTCAGGTCAATCCACAGCTCCTTCTAAATGTTCACAAATCGATCAACCTGCTTTTACCACTGTACAGGTTTCTTTCTCAATCTCTGGAAATCATTTGTAAATGCTGCAAGATCAGCTCTACTCCAAGGTACATGAACATACCCTCCACTCAGACTTCTTGGAAAGGGAAAGCTTGGACACCCACTCCCTCTTTTTCTCCAGGAGTGGGTTCTCCTGTTATTCTCTTAGAACCCTTACACTTAGCCATCTCTCTACCCATCTATCCAATGTACTCCAAAATCAAATGCATAGTATGATCTCTCAAATTTGTGTTTTCAGTCCCGCTATAATCAGATTCTCTATATCCTGAGCACTTAATGCAAGTCTGTGTTTTTTCTGCAATGCCTTAGTTTGTTCCACATCAACATCATATCAATTAGCCAATTCAGATAATTTCTATGTTCCTGTCTCACTCTTCTGGTGACATCTTTACTCATGAACAACAACTTACTGGTTGATTAGAGCCTATTTAATAGAGTTTCGAGCTTCCACTTATCATCGCATCCAATTCAGTTTTCAATTTGGCCACATCAATCAAATCCGCCTTTACAGCTGATTTAATAGTTCCATGACTAGTTCCAGTACTTTGGCTTCCTATTTATTTTTCATTATGCTCTTTTAACCACTTCTCTAAGTCTTGGACATCGAATATATGTTGACCCCTGGAAGTTCCCTTCTCTGGAGTGGTATTCTCTCAAGGCGTGCTGTTGTGCACATTTGGGAGTGTTTCCAATACAGGCAAATCAAGGCGCACTAATTCCAGAAAGAACCTTTACGGGTCTGCATTTATTCAGCAAAGCAGACGGATCTTCACCTGCTGTGCAAGGTGCACTCGCATTTATCGGGACAAATGGTACAAATTGCATTCTCTGACTCTCTACTGCCTTTACTTCCATAGAAGCAGGCATTCCCTGATCTCCATTTCCAATAAAGTTAGGACTGCATATAGGAACAATTGGGCCAATGGTGACCGGTACTGTAAGAGCATCCGGAAGCTGTGATGCCAAATTATTGTTGCAGTTTCCTGAGGTTCAGTTTGTGTCCCGCCAGTCGATATTACCCCTACAACAGCAGGACTAGGAGCAACCGGGGCTGAAGTACTTCCAGATCTATCAGTAAGATTCACATTTCCTCCACTTTCCATTTGCGTCTGGTTATGTCTAGGTGGACGTTCAGCTAGCAACTCATCGAATAAGATATCACCCTGCGTTGTTATCACTGTCTGCAATTCTCTCCTTCCTACTTTTCCTTCTCTTTCTGTCAGCTTCATTTCCCTCACTTATTATGACAGGATACAACCTTGCTCCCTCAATCATATCCACTCTCCATCTCTTTTGTTGGTTATCCCATCTTACATTGGCATATGCACGCATCGTTTTTGTCATCCTACCTTGGTATTTGTCTCTGTGCTTTACATGTGCTGGCCGTTTCCATGCATTAAGCTCTTCAAATTGTGTGGTTCTAGGTAAAGGTTTCATTGCAAAAAATATCCCCTCTCAAATGATCAATGATTCTGAAATTGAAGGTACCGTAGTGGGGAAACATCAATGCACCTTCTTTCTCTATTGACTTGTGCCAATTTTTAAGCTAAATAATAAAATGTAACCCTACTTTTGTTGCCACATAATGTGCCAGTGTATCCTCTGGTGGCGCTTCCCTGCCAGTTCTAGTAGACACCCCTACATCTCCTTGTATCATATCTCTTATTGCCTTAAAAATCTCATTTTTCAATTTCTTATTTCAACAAATTTAACTCAAATCCAATTAAACAAAACTTAAGTTCTGTAACAATACGATCACTAATACCAGCATTGCTTTCAAGGAACAATTTCAACCAATCCCGGCGCAGTGTTACACCAACCAACCTATCCCAGCGTGGCACACCTTGATGTCACCCTCACTCCTCGCAGCAGTTCACCATCCTTCACAATTTTTCCCACACTCTCTTTCTCTCATTCACTTCTGTTTATACTAAAACAACAATTAAGAATTGTCTGCTCCACTAAAAGAATTAATAGAATAACTCACCCCAAGAACACATATCCACAAATGAAACCGCAACCAGTATAGAATCACCCAAATAAGTATAGTTTCCCTTCTGCACAAAAGGTCCACCACATTAATTACAGCTCTATCTTGCATGCGAAAGTTCCCTATTTCAATTTCGGTCGCCAACGAGGTCTCACGACAAACCCCACACAACAATAGCAGATAATCACAACACAGGGTCTTCTGGACCTTTATTATATATCCCGGGATCTTAGGTCATGTTGGACCCGATAACAACTTCAACTTCAACATCAACTTAATACCACATTCACATCACTCTAACAACATCTCCGGCCTTTTGTGACACCAAGGGCCTAGCTATTAATGTGAGCAAAACTAAATTCCTTGTCCTGAACCCCCCTAGGAAATCTGTTATCCCTCCTGTTCTAGACTCAGTGCCAATTGAAAGAGTCAGGGAGTTCGATTATTTGGGCATTCGACTTTGTGACACCATGAATTGGAAGCCCCATCACCAAAAGGTCTTTCTGACGCACAAGAGGGTTACAGGGGCCCTGCTAAAAGAACAACGTGCCTCATCTCTTAAACCTATTGGGGCACTATTAGACATCTATAGGGCAAGGGTGGTGAGTGCGGCACTGTATGGTGCGGAACTGTGGGGTGTACAGAGAGTTGTCACCTTAACATACCTTGAAAACAACTTTCACAAGGACCTTATAAAGGTACCACACTGTACCCCCACACTCCCTCTCTTACTCGATGCAGGTACACGCCCAATAAGCGAACAAATTAGGCTACGCCCCCTCCTATTATGGGCCCGGATATGGAATGTTCCTGAATTGTGTAGTTATGCTGACGCCCTAAGAGAACTCCTTTCCCTACCCGGCTGGCACAAGGTCGGTTGGCTTAGGGAAGTCAAGCGGCTTCTCTATGAATTAGGCCTAGGAGAAAGCTGGGCCAATAAAATAGCTCCATCTAAACAGATGCTTAAGAAAATGTATTGGTCATGGGTGGCTAATGAGAGAACGAGTAACTCCAACCTATGCAAATCTGCTGTTGAGTTTCTTTCAATCAAGGATCTCCCTCATAGAGAACCATACCTGGACTTGATCTGCAACCAGGGTGACAGATCGTTGTATTTCAAATTCAGGGTGGGAGTGCTTCCCATAGGGCAGTTAACCTCCACTTGGAAGCTACCGTTGCAAACTGTTCCAAATTGCCCCTTCTGTGATTTAAGGGTTGAGTCTGTTGCCCATTTGTTGTTCGAGTGTCCCGCATATGCAGCGCCCAGGTCGAGATGGCTGAAACCACTATGCAGGAGCCTGGGAACTAGATCGTACCTGGAGGCATTACGTATATTACGATCTGATGCTCGTCCTTTTTTCGCCTGTTGCCTGGCAAAATTCCTGGGCTGGGCATGGCGGATAAGATCTGCACAGAAATTGCTGCTTCAGTAATACATTCTTGCTGTATCTGCCCCTAATTCGTTTTTATGCCTGGGTAAATAATTTATTTATAATATTCTACTATTGAATTTGTAGATTTTATTCAATGTGCATTGTTATTTTGATATGTATTTTATTCACCTTTGTAATGTAATGCTTTTATGATATGCAAATATATCGAAATAAAGCTATTTACTACTTACTACTACAACATCTCCGCCAGACATCACACAACCAATATTGTACCGCAAGCTAAGTATAAATTTCACACTTACACATCCCTTCTAATACTCACTCATCCTTCGCTGTTGTTTCAACGCATGCCACTGAAACTCTGCCTGTTCTCCATGCTTCGATCCTAGATTCTGAACTAGGGACACCAATGTTGGGATCAAGATTTTCTACGTCAAGTTCTAATTTCCTTCACTTACTAACTAACCATCCAATAATGCTAACAATTGTTAAAGTCTAGGCCCACTTACAAAATTCTCTCCAGAGGGACAGGCCTGTCTAGTAGAGTGAGCGGTGAAAGGAATCCTATCACTGGTTATCATTCCAATACAGTGCAACCAATGTGGTACATATTAATCCACTTGACTCTTTGATATGAGTTTAGTAGGTTTAATTATAAATTCAGAAACACAACAATGTAGATCAATCTCAGCAAAATCGTATAAAAAAAAAAAAAGATCAGAGTAGGTCAAAATCTCCTTACAATATGTACCCTATATAGTACAGAGCAAATTACTAACTTTAAAATAATGACGCAGGTAATCAGAAAGAAGAAATGAAGGTTAAATTGTATCAGATGATTCTCTTTAATGAGAATGAGTAACCTAACTTTCCCTACACTACCTTGATAAGGGCAACCTTATAAACTAAGGCACTTGAGTTAGCACGTAATCAAATAAGAAAAGAAGAAAGGTGTCAGCCATCGGAGACTTCAGTAGAAACACTCCGACAATGGGTCAAGTAGCTTTAAGCCATGCAAGTAGTAGCATAGGTCTGCTCCCTACGGTACCCCAAAATGGACTCTCTCCCTAACTAAACACAGCACATAATATTGTCTCCCGTCGATTTGATACTCTCAAGTGGCTTCTCCTTGGGAAATTTCCATAGATCTGGTACAACTAGATATTTTCAGCACCTTTCCAAGCCAGATAGCAAATTCTCTCTTCACGTCCTTGGTCTTTCCTTTCCCATGAGAACTCCTCTTTCTGCTTGTCACCGTGATTCCTTCATCCTACGACTCCTTCTCATATTCTACTATCTATTTAGACAAAACTCCTTTATTCTAAATAATGAGGCTTATTCACACATGCAATAGAAACAACTCAGAAGCATACATTCCATAATGAAGGTTAAACGTGAATTATATTTCAAATCTTAATGTGAGCAGCAACGGAACTAATTTCTTCTAGAGGCATAGTTTTCCTAAGTTAACATGTGCACAGGGTTACAGGGTATGTGCACCTTTCTATACACAAAAATATAAATGCAACTCCTAAAGCACTAATAGATTAAATGAATTATAAACATCTCAGTGTTAATGTATCTGCACATGATCAAATCGAATTACACTTATAAAAGTTAAACATTAGTTACACCCATTCTAATTAGGTATCGCACAATATGACATTTCTGGTTATTTTCCCTAGTCACATTAATGCATACATTTTCACATACCTTTAATCACATTCTAAATACATGTATTTCAAACAAAATACCGTTTAGCACAAAATACTCTACTTCCTTTAGCACATAACACTGAGTATATTTGAGTGCTGACTATGCGTGAGTATGATGCATTCCTACATTATCTCCAGATGGGATCAAGATTACACTTCTTCAATATCCAATCCTGGATTAACTCATACAATATTCTTGATTAAAAATAAGCCATTAAAAAAAAGCTAACTTTTTGGGCTTCTTTCTTGATAAAAGACTTAAGAGTTATTTAGAGTTTTGGTGGAGGTAGGACATTAACCAAAATTAGCCTGTCTCCCCATCCAGAGATTATACATGGGTATAACCTGCACTTCTTCGGGCGAGCTGTTTGTCAGCTCATCTCACAACAAAACCTCAAGATACATTTCTAGACCTTGGTGTTGACAATAATTGGTTATGGTAACTTTTTGTCAACTAGTCTTCCTATAGTACACTTGGCTCCTGTGAAGGCAGACCTATACACAAAGCTTTGCTTTATTAATAGAACTCTAAATATTTATTCGTATCACTCCAGCACTTCCATTTGGAAGCAAGAACACTGCACATGACGGCCTATATCACTTAGCACCTGACTTCAACGTTGACATTTTGGGGGGGTTAAAGCTGTTAAACAGTGCAGAATAATTTATTTTAGAACAGCTAGTTTACAAAAGGAATACAAAATAGCCCACGTCTTCTCTGGTAGTGTGGCCACAATGCAGAACTCCCTCTCCCCAGCTTTATGGACACAACACTTGTCTAGGTACTTTCAAGAAGGTGCTAATAAAACTTATTTTCTGTTCCCAGTTAGTTGCATTTCTCACTGCGTCTGTATTCCACCCTAATCTTTGCTGATTGTCCCATCAAATTACTCCACACTCTTCCACTGCTTCTTGTCGTATGCTCCCATCTCTCCCCTACTCCATTCCATATTTTCCACCTTAATCTCACACACTTGACGGCATTTTCCATGCTCCCAAGCCACTACTCTTACTTACATTCTTACACACAGATTGTAATGTGTTTCATGCATATTGTCTAAATTTCTGTAGTATGTTTATTACTGTACATATTTCAAAAAGCAAAAAATCCAACTAACCCTTCTGACTGCATTCTTGGAAGTCTTTTGGGGGAAGTATCTGTCTGTAGACAGCAGCATTGAGCTGCTCCTAGGGTTACACAGATACTACAAATTCAGAGACACAAATTGGGGAAAAGCTGATCATTACCAAGCTGAATCTACTGCAGTGTATTCTCTTGAAGAGCCATATATCAAAACACTTGAGAAAGTGTAATTGACTCTATTTCAAAGCCACTCCTGTCCGTGCATCCCCCTTCTCTGTAGCAGATGAGAGGGTAGGCAGGGTCTTTGAATGATTTATAGGAACAAAGAAGAGAAGAAGATAATAGGAGTGAATCTGATCAGTTACAATGAACAGTTTGATAGCTAGGACAATCATATTTTGGAAGATGATGGAATTAGGTTTTCAGGTGGCAACTACGGGATTGGAAGGCCCAAGCAGTAACACAGAGTTTAGGGATTATAATCAGCCATATATTGGATCTGTAATCAGCCAGGCGTGCAGTACTGGGAGGGAAGGCCAGAAACACAAGGATTTCAGAAGGGTCATCTGTCATATCATAAAAGAGTGTTGGAGACAACTGTGAATATGCTTCACCCAGAGGCATAGCTTTGGGAGGGGGGTTTTACACCCCCCCTAACAAGTTTATTCTGTACTAAATAGTTGAGAACAAGTGCTTTTAGTTGGGTATGGTGAACTGTCTGTCAGAATTCACCTGGGATACTGACAAACACACACACTCTCGCTCTTCCTTGTTTTGAAGGCCTTAAAAATGTTTATTAGTTTGGAAAATATGTTTTAGGTGCCCCTAACAAGCTACCTCCTCTCTCTCTCTCCACTGCTCCCTAATCCCCCCTCATGTCATGCTTCTCATATAATGCATCTTAACAAGATATCCCTGGGTGATTGTTAGGAAATTCAAAGCTTATACACCCCCAATCTTATTGATCAAGTTGTACCTTGGATGTACCTTACAATTGGGGAAATTCCATCCATGTGTCTTGGTAGGGGATTTGCTGAAATAAAGGTAAGGGGGGAAAACAGGGACACAAGAGAGCTTCAGACAGAAAACAAGTAAGAAGTGATAATATAAGACACACGTTGAGACCATGAGAGGCTGGACAAGTCAAACAATAACCCCTTAGAAAGTCTTGATAAGCCATGCGGGGAACGCTATGGGTTGACCGAGGCAACCAATGCTAACAAGCTATGCTACTGAAAGGATGAGAAATACCAATGGCATTACCATAACCTAACATAAACTAATCTGGCCTAATGTGCATAACATTACATATGAGGGTTTGGATTAGATAAGAAAACATCTGCTAATATTAATCAAGTCCATAAAAAGCATGGAGAGACAGCGATTTATGTAAAAGCAAAAAGGTTATCAATAAAAATAAAATCTATAATAAAAGGATACGTGAAAAGTCTTTCCCCTATTGGCTTAAAGTAAACACTGCAGTAAACTATATCGCCGCCATGATCTTCTGGGAGCGTATAGCCATACTATAAAAGAAAAAGACATAACTGTAGTGTGCTCAACAGACAAAAAAAGCAGTTAACAATATAAAGTCAATGAAGCTGATGGCCTGCCTGTCATGTAATACTTTACCAGATTACGCCAGTGCAGCTGCAAATCCTTGTATGAAAGGAAAGGTGACTCTGGTGGAATCGTATGGTGTACATTCATGATCTGTCCCATTTTCATGCTGTCAGAAAGGAAAGCAAATACGAAGAGCAATTTTAAAAAAATGCATTTTTACATAAATATATTTTCTGATGGATACATCTGCCTGACAATTCCTCACCTTCTGAATATCCCCAGGCGCCAGAAGGGATTTAGGAAACTTTTCCAAGCAACAGCTCCGGACGTCGGCAGTTGGAGCCAAACAAATCGTAATATGGTGCACATGGCACACTGGTGTAATATCTTCGGCTCCTACCTGACAAGGGATCTGAACCCGAACGCCACTTCGGCAGTTATTGAATTTCTCTAGTTTTTTGCTGAAGTCAACTGTCTCTCACTCCTTGTCAAGTTTTAAGCCTTGATGTACATGTAGGGTGACCAGATTTTCAGATGGGAAAACTGGGAGGGGCACAGACATAGAAATACGACTAAATGACCTATTACTTCTCAGGGCATCATATATATGAAATGTATATGTATACATATCTATCTATATATTTATATATATATATATATTCACACGCCCTCTCCTGCCTGTGAAGAGCTCCAGGTTCTGGGGGCCGGGCTCTTCACCCCTGATCTACACCTCATTAACTCCTGCTCTGCTGGTTAAATGAAGCGAAGCAGCACAGCAAGAGAGTCTAAAAATATGAACTTCTTACCCTACTTTCTAAGAGGGTGGTTGGAACATGAACCTGCACAACACTGTAATTAATGTGCAGGTTCCCCTGACCCTCCCTTAAAAAACAGCAATTTTTTTTATGTTGGGACGTGGAGAAACAGCGGCCGAGACTCTCCTTTAAAATGCGGCCCCCAGGGGAAGTGAGGTCGGCAGACCAGTCTTCCCCTGGGGTTTTCGCGCGATAGCTTAGGACAGGGTGTGAGGTAGTGTAGGGGTGGGTTAGGGGGTGGGGGTTAGGGATAGTGTTTAAAAGGGGACAGGAGAGGAAGTCCTTCCTATTCCTGTTCCCCACGCCTTTAGGGTTAGGTCAGGAAAAGTTTGAGGAGAGGTTAGGGCAGTTTTTTGGTTAATTTCAGCAGCAGTGTAGCGTAGGCTTAGTGGCAGGGTTGTGGAAGCTCCTTACCGGGTCGAGTGGCTGAGAGCAGTCGGGGATCCTCCGGTGTCCCGTAAACACGTGTGGTCCTTGCTGGGCAGGCGTCGGCGGGGGAAAGGCCTCTCTCGTCAGGTAGGCGGTAGCGGGTCTCCAGGGTGTGCCATGGCGGAGCCGGACGCGGCGGCGGTTCGCCCTGCGCTGCTGGTTCTGGGCCGGGCTGGGAGATCCGACCTCCTTCAGCCTGGCGTGCTAGAGCAGGCGTGGGTCGGGATGACCCGGACGCCACACTCTGCTTCTGCGGGAGTGGCCGCGGCAGTGGCGGCCTGCCTGGATGAGCCACCACCATCCAAAGCAGGGCGGTGCTGGAGACAGCAGGAGACAAGCAAGCACGGCGGTGGCAGCTGAGCCTTCCCGCGCGCCCCCGCAGTGAGCCGGCTGCTGTGGAACAGCCGGAGAAGGCAGGCAGGGAGGGCGGGTCAGCCCGGAGCGTGCAGGTGATGTCTGGGGGCCCGGTGGGAGGAGTGGCACAGCGGGACCTCCAGGTCAATGTGCTGGCTGAAGGTGGCTTTGGGAGAGGACAGGGGACTCCAGCTAGGCTAGCGAAGGGGAGGGGGAGAGTCCCACAGAGGAGCCAGCAGGGGATGAGTTTGTTCTGTGCCTGTCGGATGAGGGGTCAGAGGAGGGGGAAGGGGGGACATGGGGAAACAGCCTGTGGACCGGTCATGTGGTAGGAAGGGGGTGGTCAAGCCCCAGGGTTCCAAAGGGAAAGGGCCCCTGAGGGCCCACATTGCTCAGACAGGCTGGAAGCCCCCGGTGGGGGGCCCCAAAGCCCCAGGGTGATGGGCATGTCGCAGGAGGAGAGAGTCCGTGAACAGCGTTGCATCATAGCGGAGACAGAGCAGAGGTGGCAGGCTTTGTGTGCTGCCAGGGAGGCAGGATGGTGGGGTGTGCTGGTGGGCACGGTGCCACCGGCGCCTGGGTTTGTAACAGGTGTAGGCAGAGGTCAGAGTAAGGGGGCTGCAGGGTCCAGTGATAAGTGGGTCTAGGTAGAGGGGCCAGGAACTGCTTTGTCGGCAATGAGACCTGAAGGCGCTGGGGCCCCCTCAGGCGCAGACGACCTAGGGGGGGGAATACTGGCCAGCGGTGGAAGCTGGCAGAGGCAAGGGTGGGCCGGCGGGGCGCAAGACGGCCTCCAAATGCTGGGGGGAAGCAGCAGGGGGGTTCGCAGCAGCCTGCCCTCCACCGCGGGATCGGGCAGGAGCTGTTCTGGAGGCCGAGATTGTGCCTGGGGTGAAAGGGAAAGGTCCGAAGAGAGTGATGAGCGAGGTGCGGAAAGCGGTTGTGGAGGTTGTGGATGATGAACAGCTGGACTATGACGAGGGTGAGGATGAGTTGGAAGAGGGTGAGTTGCGTGAGGAAGGATGTTAGGGGAAGAGTGGGGCAGCAACAGAGAAACTTGGTGTGTTACAGGGGACGCAGGCCAGCACCAGTCGGATCTCGCAGGTGGGAATGAAGACGGTGGATGCCAGGCGAAAGGACCGGGAGGTGCCCACAAAACTTTCAGGTGAGGGCGCTGGGTGGGATGCGTGGAATGATAGTGCAAAAGGGGGACGTAAGAAGGCCTGCCGGTCGGTGGGGGTAGGGGATGGGTCTGTCAGGGACACGGGGGTGCAGTGGGGTTCGGGGGGGGGGCTTTAGTGGAAGGGAAAGCGCAGGTGGTGGTAGCCAGTGTGCAGACTGACAAACCTGAGGACCTGTGTGGTAAGGAAGAAGGGGGGACAAGCACCTGAAGAAGTTACCCTATATTTTGGTTTGGCGATGCCACTTGGGTCTCATTTGTCGGAAAAGACGAGAGCGAGGATATGGAAGCATGAGTACGTAGACGTATTCAAATTGTTGCAAAGTGAGATTCATGCAAAGGAAGGGTCCAAGGAGGAAGAATGGGAGTTGACTAGGCACCCGAGAGTGCCTATATCGATGGAAAATTGGACGTTGGCGTTTTTGATTTACGCCAGTATTTATTGTGAGAAGCACGCGGACAGGGCGATAGCTCTTTTCAAATATATGGATGTAATCAGAAAGGCACAGTTGCATTTTGGAGGATTTGCCTGGCTCAGCTATGATGAGGAGTTTAGGGCCAGGATTAGCGGATTAGCGTTAACCCAGATAAGGCTTGGGGAGACATTGATCAGGAGCTTTGGGTTCAGTTGATGTCATCTACACAGGCGGCGGCGTCTACGCACACGGCCAGTGGCCTTCCAGTGGCCTACCTGTCTTTTCAGTCGCGTCCCGCCCAGTCTGGGGCAGGTGGGCAAGAATCTTCTGCAGGATCAGGGAGTCAGGGTACCTACACGGGGACCGCTGGTCAGCAACCCAAGCCTGGTGGAGCCACCATTGGGGCACGCTGAAATTTTAATAAAGGTTTCTGCACGCGACACCCCTGTAAATTTAAGCACAAGTGTTCCAAATGTGGGGGAAGACACCCGGTTACGCAATGCTTTACGCTGGCCACACCTTCTGAGCAGTGGAGGGTTAGAAAAGGCCGTGGACGGGCTGGGCCAAAAGGCCTCTACACCGGTTGATGTGGTAGCCATGGGTCCATGGCTCTCTCATACCCTGATAGAGAGGTGGCTTTGAAGTTGCATTGGGGGTTCACAGAAGGGTTTCGGGTAGGGTACCAGGGTCCTCGGGAGAGAAGGTGGGCGGAGAATTCAGGGTCTGTGAAGGAACTACCGGATGTGGTGACGGCCAAATTGCAGAAGGAAGTGTTGGAAGGCAGGATTGTGGGACCGTTTAACGCATGGCCGGTGCCGGACCTCATTATTTCACCTTTGGGTGTGGTCCCTAAGAAAGAGCAGGGTGAGTTCAAACTGATTCATCATCTGTCATGGCCGGAAGGGAGTTCAGTGAATGATTTCATTGCGGAGAAGGACTCCAGGGTGTTGTATGCGTTGGTCGATGATGCCACTGGTCTGGTGCGGGTTTGTGGTCAGGGGCGGAATTGGCTAAATGTGACATCAAGTCGGCCTTTCACCTCCTTCCCATTCACCCGGCTGATTTCTCTTTGCTAGGAATGCAGTTTGGAGAGTCATTTTTGTGGACAGGGTCTTGCCGATGGGTTGTGCGATTTCCTGCGCGCTTTTCGAGACTTTTAGTTCTTTTCTGCAGTGGGCCTTTGTGGACCGGAGTGGGCACTGGCTGGTGTCTCACTATTTGGATGATTTTTTGTTTGTAGGGAAAGGGCAGAATGGTGAGTGTGGGCGGCATTGAAGCAGTTTCAAAGTTTGGCCTAGGTTTTTGGAGTTCCTTTGGCGCCGGAGAAGATGGCAGGGCCCAGTTGCTGTTTGACCTTTTTGGATATCGAACTTGATTCACTGGCATGGCGGGCGCGTGTGCCGGAACAGAAGGTGTCGGAGATTTGGGTGGTTCTGTTGCAAGTGGTGGAGGTCCGAAAAATTGATTTGAGGTCTGTGCAGCATCTTTTGGGTTTGCTGAATTTTGCTTGCCGGGTGGTGAGGTCCGGGAGAACATTTTGTAGGCGCCTCGGCATGGCCATGTCAGGGGCGGTACTCCATCACCACAGAGTCCGAGTCACATTGGGGGTCCGATCGGGTCTCCGGGTGTGGCTGACCTTTTTGGAGGATTTCAATGGCATGTCCATGGATTTTGGACACGATAAGATGGTTTGGCAAGTGCAGCTCTATTCGGACGCGGCAGGTGTAGCCGGGTTTGAAATTTTCTGGGACGGGCGATGGTGTGCGCAACAGTGGCCGGATCATTGGTTTCGGCAGAGCCGGAGCATTGCTTTTCTTGTGTTCTTTCCCTTGTTGGTGGCATTACAGGTCTGGGGGCCCGAATTTCAGAGCAGGTCGTGCTGTTTCATGTGGATAACAAGACGGTGGTGGATCTGAGGGTGTTGCGCTTGCTGCGAAGCTTTATAATGCAGTTTTTGCGTTTTAATGTGCTGTTTCGCGCGCAACATGTCTCGGGTGCAAGCAATGACATGGAGGATGCATTGTCTCGTTCGCAGTGGCAGCGTTTCAGGAGGCTGGCGCCAGGAGGGGAAGCTTGCAAGACTAAGGTGCCGGAGGGTATCTGGGCCTGGGGGAGTGAGAGTAGTGGGGTTGGTTAAAAGATCTATAGCTGAATCCACTAGGCACTCCTACGGGTTGGCATGGTCTGAATTTGGCACGTTTCTAGGCTGGACTAGGAGTGCATGTGACTGTGAGCAGGGCAAGGTTCGTTTTGTGTTGAATTGCATGGATAAGGAGTTGTCTCGGACGACGATTTCGGGCAAACTGGCAGGGATTTCTTTTTACAGTATGTTGCATTTGGGTTTTGATCCAGCTAGGTCTGCTTTACTGAGTAGAATGTTGAAAGGCTGGGGACGTTTAAGGGGGGAGGTTGGGGGGAGGAGCCGTGGGAGGCCCTTAGGTTTGAGCTGTTACAGGGCCTTGTGGCGGAGTTGCCCTATTGCTATTATGACGACCATGAAGTGGCATTATTTCGTTTGTGTATGATTTGGATGTTTTTTTGGGCTTTTCGGGTGTCAGAGTTGATTGGAGCAAGGGGTGCGCCTGGGCGAATGTTTGAGGATATGCGTTTGGATGGGTCACGTTTGGGAATCCGGTTGGGTCATTCTAAAACAGACCAAGGCGGACTTGGCAAGTGGGTATGGTTGGGGGAGAGTGGTTGTGTGGAGGTGTGCCCGGTGCGTGAGTGGAAAGTGTTTTGTGGCAGGGTGCAGAGAACTGCGGGAGAGATATTTTGGTGTGCTTCCCAGAAGCGGGTGACTTCTTTCCAGCTGTTGTCGGTGTTGCGAATGGCGCTGCGATGCATGGGCAGGGATCCATCTCGGTACGGGACGCATTCATTCCAGATATGTGCAGCCACGGCAGCAGCTAGGTTGGGTTAGTCCTGGGATGCCATTAGGAGGATCGGGCGCTGGCGGTCTCGATGTTGTGAACGCTACGTGCGCAAATAAAGCAAAAAGGGCGAGGCTGCTTTTGGGGGGTAGATAGGGCTGCTGTTTGTGCGCGGTTATGGCTTTCGGTGTGGTGCTAATCTCTTTTTCTTCGTAGGTTGCGTTCAGGGGCCAAGACGGTTACCTGGATTGTTGGGCATTCCTTTGTTCATTGGGCCTCGAAATATGCAGACAGACAGATATACGGCCGTAGCCTGGGACTGAGGAGCAGCCATCATGAGGTCCAGTTGTGGGGTAAGAATGGCATGCATTGGGGCGACTTGCTGACGAAGAAGGTGGCTCAGCTGGGCTGCCCGGACATGATTGTGCTCCACTTGGGGGAAAATGACTTAGTCAAGCAGTCGGGAGTGGCATTGCTACATTTGATGCAACAGGACTTGGAGGCTATAAAGAGCAATCTGGCTGGCGCCTGTATTGTTTGGACTGAGTTTGTCTCACGACGTGTTTGTAGAGGGGCGTTGAAGCCGGCAGCCATTGAAAGGGCGCGGCGCAAGTTGAATAGGGCTATGAGACTTTTTTATGCTGCACATGGGATCAAAGTGATTGCTCATGTGGGCCTACAGCTGGAGGAGCCCCTTCTTTTTCGAGATGACGGAGTGCACCTTTCGTACATGGGAAATGATTATTATATGATGGAAATGTGGGATACTATCAGTCTGTTGTGGAATGAGTCTATCTGGTGCCGGCGTGATTGAGAACGAAAGGTGCACTGGTTTGGGGTGGGGCAGGTAACTGCCCTCTGGGGGTTCCCTGGTTGGCAGTACTTGGGAGAGGTGGGGAGTCCATGACGGGCATAATCACCCTTCCAGGGAGGGGGATACAGGTGGAGGATGGGACTGTGGCAGGCAGGAGTGCGATGGCTGGACCTTCTGGAGGAAGTTGAATGAGAAGGGTGTAAGTGAATGATATAAGTGAAGAGGTCGTGGTGTGAATTGGGAGTTGAGTAATTGGAGTACGAGAGTGGATGTTGGTTGGAAGAGATGAGGTTGGGGATTGTTAACTGTTCTTTTGTGTTATGTTGAACTGGTTGTCAACCCTGTCCTAATAAATGGCCTTTTACGCTAAAGCAACAGCGTGGAGTGGTTATTGCGCGATGCGGCCACCAGGGGAAGTGAGGTCGACAGACCAGTCTTCCCCTGGGGTGTTCACGTGATAGCTTAGAACAGGGTGTGAGGTAGTGTAGGGGTGGGTTAGGAGGTGGGGGTTAGGGATAGTGTTTAAAAGGGGACAGGAGAGGAAGTCCTTCCTCTTCCTGTTCCCAGCGCCTTTAGGGTTAGGTCAGGAAAAGTTTGACCACTTTCCCACCCTACAGTTATGGAGTGGGGAATGGGGGGCGATTTCATTTTGGTTATAAGCGTGCCAGTTAAGGACGGGTTGAAGAGGTTGTGTGGCAGTACTTTGGAGGGGTGGGGAGTCCATGGCGGGCATAATCACCCTTCCAGGGAGGGAGATACAGGTGCAGGATAGGGGTATGGCAGGCAGGAGTGCGATGACTGGAGATGCTGGAGGAGGTTGAATGAGAAGGGTGGAAGTGAATGATATAAGTGAAGAAGTCGTGGTGTGAATTGGGAGTTGAGTAATTGGAGTACGAGAGTGGATGTTGGTTGGAAGAGATGAAGTTGGGGATTGTTAACTGTTCTTTTGTGTTATGTTGAACTGGTTGTCAACCCTGTCCCAATAAATGGCCTTTTAAGCTAAAGCATCAGTGTGGAGTGGTTATTGCGCGAACCGCGGCTGTCCGGGGACGTCTCACCCTTTGTACATGTCACAAACAGATGCCATTTTACCCCCTTCACTATATCTGTAAGTGGTATCCCTGAAAGAAGCATGACACTCCATTCTGCGATTTGACAGCATCCACTCACCCCTAAAGCCATAAGGAAACAGAAGGGCAAGTTATTCTTGGTGGAACCGAATGTTCCCCCAAATAGTCACTCTTTCCTCTTTCATGTAAATCTCCTTGTTGAAAACAGTTCTTCAAATGGCCGTACCACAAAAAACATAAGAAAAAAACACAGGAGAGACAAGTATTCTTCGTCCTCCTGGAAAGTCTTGTATTCTCGAGACTGGTTGGAGAGTCTTCTCCTCCTCCTTGGAGCTGACAATAAACAGGCCCCACCGGAGCTTCTGGCTCAATGTGAGGATACCGCTCAATGAGTAGCCCTTCAGTGAGCTGTGTTAGACATCTTCATAACTGCCAATCCTCTCTTAGGGCCACTCTAATTGCCAAGCTAGCAGATTCTGCGGGAACAGCACCTTTATGGGCTCCAGTTCAAAACCTCCTGAGTCACCCTACATCAGGCTGTATAGCCTTAGTGCCACCTCCTCACAGGCCACCTACTCCACCATCTGCACTGGTAGGCCCAGCCCCAAAATCATGTTCAATGTTTTCTCTGGAAATGTCAGTTGGAGACTCAAGTCCACAGCTTATGCAATCTAAATGAAAGGACAGCCACGTTTCAGTTAGAAAGGTCAAGTCATGGTTTGAGGACCAGCCACATGTGGATATTATAGTCAGGACTCAAAGGTTCAACTGTGTTGAAGTGATTTCGTCTCTGATTGTGATGCACTAGACATGCTGAACACGGACTTTTAATGCACTGATGCAGAAGATTCAGAAGGCCAATAACTTCCTCCCACCACATTGTACAGCTATATTGATGCTGGGCTTTTCTTTAACTTCCAAAATGCCAGTGGCCTCAACACGTTTCTTCGGAAGAATATTCTTTAAGTTACAAGCTCCCATTCATAGAATGATTTGTACTTTCACAGTTGTGGTACACAAGGTTGCATGTGAGCCCGAGATGCCACTATAGACAGCTTGGCCCAAGTCTAATCTACTGCTAAAAAAAGACACACCAGTCTTTTATGTCTTCTCAGCCTTTCTGCCTTTTAAAGAGCTTTTATTCAAAACCATTGTTGATGCTTGGGACAACCCTTTTTCGGACCCAGCAGTCTGCTCGTAAACTGCATAATGTCACAAGCCTGCACTGAACAGTCCTAAATCTGGAAGCTCTGACATCTTCTGAAAAATAGAACCTCAATGCTTTCCACGCTGCACCACTTTACTATGAATCAAAGAGCATGAATGCCATGGGGCAGAATGAATTCTTCTGAGAGCCTCGCCTTGCATATAGCAAACTGCACATATCTCTTGACCAGATATGTCCACACAACAGGTTCTTCAATGCAGCCTGGATTCATCTAATAATATGGCTCTTTCTATGTCCACGGCCAAAGTTAAGCACAGGCATGACTGGTTGTGCCCTAGTGGCTTCTCTGGAGACATCAAGTCCACTCAAATGGATATACCACTTGATTGCAAAAAAAATTGCAGGGAAAACTCAGGTTCCTTGTTGGAGTGCTTCAAAGTTAGTAGAGCCACAGTGCATTCCCTCTGGATGCCTCCTCAGCCAAACAATTCCAGCATCAACATGGCCACTTTCACAGCTTCTCACTAACCCAGCCCTCTAGACAAAGACTGCCATCCCAACTGCTGCTAACACCTCTGTAGCTCCTCTCATGGAAGAGGTGGGTCCCAGGACCAGCAGCAATAGTCCTCCCTAGCCACGACCAGTTCCAAGACCGCAAGCCAACTGGTATTTTACCTTCTCTGCCCATCAGCTTCCAGTCAGACCCTGGATTGCCTTGTTTCTGGACCACCGGAAGACCATCATTATGGATGGGCAGGTGATTTAATGACATACTTGGACACTGGCAGCTTAAGGTGAGCTCACCACACTTGTTTGGCAGACATTTTCTGCAAATCATCAGAAGGCCAACGTCTTCCCATCTAACTGTCTCTTTTTCGTAGGTGCAATCATGAACACTGCCTGAAAAAGAGCCTTTATCATGCCTCAGACATTCATGGACATTAGGGATATAAGTACAATATTTCAGATTGAGGAAACTGAATCTGTACATTAGACCCTCCATAAGTTGTCCCTCATGGCCTTTTGTATTCTCCTTGTTCCCCCTGCTCAGTGAAGGGTGAGGTTACTTAATTGATGCATTATGAGCCAACGTGTGCATCACCAAGGCAGCCCTATATGCCATAGTTAGAATATTTTCCACAGTGCTCCCAGATTTGGAATGGTGAATGTGCCTCTCTAACCTTACGGTGGGTTTTCAATTTTGCTCTCGCTTGGTACAGGTGACCATGGAAATGCATGCTTCCTTTTTGGAATGAGGCAGACTCCTGGAAGAGATGCCAGTTTACAGCCTTTGGTCGCTGATAGAACAGTGCATGCATGTAAACATGCTCAGGATTTAGGCAATCCGACTTGTCTTCAAGGCCTTCCTTTCTTTTATTATGTGCTGGGTGATGCATGTTCTATCTGGTAATACAAGAGTATTCCACTATCTGAACAAGCATGGGGGATTTGGATCCAGGAAAATTTCCACAGAGGCCTATGCCTGTGGAAGTGGTTCCTGCAGCACGGGGTATTTGAAATGATAACACACTAAGCTGGGGTGTTAAATGTGCACATAGACTCTCTGAGAAGCTCATCGTTGGTGGGTCATGAAAGGGAACATCATCCTGACATGAATGCCAGGGTCTTCTCAGGTTTGGGGCCCTCATGCAATGACATGTTTGTTTCAGTCCATTGCACTACATCTTGCACCATCATGGCTCAACGGAAGTCCATTCGAGTAGGTCCTGCCTCCCTAGATGTTTTATCCAGACAAGTAGGAGGCACACACATGCCGTGCTTTTCAGCTAAAGGAGGTGTTGGGCTTTTCATATAGGTGAGTCCGTCACTCTTCTGTCCTTTTCTTCTGAACACCATTCTAAGGAGGAGGGTCAGCTACACAGTCTGGACAACAGAGAGCTTTCATTTTCATCATAGATGGATGAGAGCAGACAAGGTGGATGACGAATATTTTTCAGACTTTGTTATTGCTAATAGGGGTAAAGCAGTGACATGTGCATAATTTCCTGTGTATCATTCTTTGCAAGAGAATTTACTATGCTTTCTTGAAGAAGGAACTTCCTGAAGGAAATTACAATCCATTGCAATAGCACAATGGCAGCTTCCACTGCACTCTTCAAGGACTGTTTGATGACTGAAATTTGCCAATCGGTAACCTGGCCTTCAAAGCATATTTGCCAAGCACTAATGCTTGAACTTTCAGTCTAAGAGCACTGACTACCATGACTACCAGGACGGGAGTGCAGCAATTCTTGGTTTGATTGGCACTCCCAGTAATACACACACTTCAGTATGGATCAGAGATTCTTTCATAAGGTGATGAATCTATGAGAAGAGGTATCTATCTAAAGAACAAGTTATTCACCTGCAAAAAAAGTTATTTGGGTAGATACTCTGTCTTCTCACAGATTCCTCAACGGGCTCTCCCCTTTAGAAGCTGTGCTGATTGTAGAAAGGTTCAATGCTGTTGCATGTTTTGTTCTGTTATTGCGCCTGCGGATTCTTCATTCTGTCCTGTTTCTCCTTCGCAGACCTTGTTCAAGCGTTAAAAATATAAATAAACTGACACAAGCATGCCAGGCAGTATGACATAAAGCCTGATGCTGTCATGTCTGGTGACTGTCGGAGCTGTGTCTGGCATTGCATGGCTCCTCCTGGTGGCACTAGGGAGCTGCTGCTTGGTGAAGTATTCCAGATTCAGTCTGGCATCTGGGGATGATAATAAGATGAGGAATGTGGGAAAGTTTAAGCAATCATCAGGAAAAAGTGTTATCAAATGTAAATAATTTGCTCCATTATGATTACAACTTCCATTAATTAATAGACAATTTGCTCAGTAACGTGAATTCACTCGAATGATACATTTTAAGTAACATCACATTATAATTGTGATTACCAAAGCAGAAAAACAACCCTGGTGTAAGTGTAAAATTAATTTGATGAGTGTACAATCAGCTGGTTAAAGGATCTTCTCAATACCAACCAGATACCATCCATATACTGTCTGGTATGATGTCATTATAAAGAAAAGGGTACTTACCTGTAACTACAATTCTCCAGCATTGATATCTTTCATAGAATTGTGAAAACAGCTTAAGTACCCCAAACACCTCATTTGAAAATCCCTCAGTTCAACCACTGAGATGAGAGAATACTGGGCACCACCCCCACACCCTCTTACAGTCACAATACCTCAGATTTTCTGTAGCCCAGTGTGAAAGCAAAGTAATGTGATGCTTTGGGAGAATGAATGGTCGCTGGAAAATGTAATAACATCATCACTATCATACACATTTTATTCGGTCTACAAAGACCATAAAAGTACACAATGAAACAACATATCATACAATAATATACAAAAGTCAACACACAGTTCCTACATTTCAGCATCTGATTCAATCATTAAATCTCCCATACCTCATAATCCGGACCCTGTATGACCAAAATTATAACAATAAACAAAAAACATTACAATTCACAAAATGTTAAATATAGGTCTGCTATGCTATATTAAAAGACCAGATATAAAATATATCATACATCATTAGCTAATGCAGTTCAAACATAGATTCTATCCAACAGTATAGTATATGCTCCTTTAAACAACATCTTTATAGGGGCGAAAATATCAGTAAAGTGCGTTGTGTATGAATTCAACTGGCCTAACATGACACATTTATAAATATGTAACAATCAAGAATAAAAAAAAAGCATTAAAGTGCATTGTGTGTAGAGTTTGTCCGGCCCTACAACGCACATAAAGGAAATTCCCTGAGTAAGCGGCATGTGATGATATAAGAAGTCTTGGGCAGCCAAGCCATTACACTGTGTTAATACACCAGCTACAAAACTAATACCCAAAGTACATTTGAAAGCTGGGCCCATGATAAAAATAAAACACAACCAATCCCATCATCATATAACTTTCTTAACTTCAAAAATGAGGCCAAAAAACAAGCAACTGCATTTGTTACTTGAACGTATCGGAATAGCTGGAGGAAGCTAAGAGCAGGCTTGACCTGCACAAAATCCAAGGATCTCTAAAAAAGAGTAACAAAAGGTCTTACGGGGAATATCACAGAAACCACAAAAAATAGAAAGTAAATAAGATCCTTGTCAGAAAAATGATCACATGTACAGACACCAATCTGGCAATTCTCCTTTTTTAGGCTAGGGCAAGGCTAGCAACAAATGTATTCGTTTAAACCAAAATCTAATGAGGAGAAATGGGTGATTACCATTATTTACATTGAGCAGGTAGGGTTCAATGACAAACCCTGTTAAAATCTGCACATACCGAAGGTTTCTCAGGCCTCTTGCTCTCTCTAATAGCCTCTCGCCATAATAAGAAATTATTCCGTGCCCAAGAGATATCTGCCTTCACAAAGCGCCCTGAAGTTTAAAAAAAAGTTGCTCTAACCCATTTAGCAAAGGTGTCCCTTATGTACATTATCCATTATCCATTGGATTGACCTCCACAAATGAAGCTGCATGCAGTCTGAGATTATCTCCCTATTAAGGTGAGTTTTAAAACATGCCCAGATGGGGAGTCACCTGAGCAAAGGACGCATTGCTATAAGGTCAGAAAGATAGGGCCAACCCAGTCCCTTATGAATCTTATATGCAGGGGTAGCTGCCGGAACTGCTAGCAGGCATCTACAGAAGCCATTCTCCTCCACCTGGAGTTATGAGGTATCTATAAAGCCCCACACATCACTGCCATACATGACTGCAGAGCACGATTCAGCTTGATATATCTTGGTTAGAGCACCCAGTGGTTTGTTACAAATTCTGGAAGAAAATGGTGAAATCAGCCCCAATAGAACAGGCCAGGGAGAGCCAGCGGGACCCATGAATAGTGGTGATCAAAATCCACGCCTAGATATGTGAAAGTTTGGCCCTTGGTTATCCTATGGACCTGAACCTGATAAGATCTAGACTTGGTCCCTTTAGGGGCCAAAACCATCACCTGAGATTTACTGTGATTGGTGGACGAATCAAGAATATTCATGGAGGTGAAAAAAAATCAAGCAGTGTTTGCAGACCAAGAGCAGTCCTTGCAGGCAAAACCGTATCATCTGCATATAACAGTGCAGGGATTAGGCGATTTCCAACTCGTGGACCATTCCACCTGCTTACCTAATAACCTGACCCCCAGATTGTTCACATACAAGGTGATCAAAAAATGAGCCAATATACATCCCTGCCTGACTTTGTGCTTCAAAGAAAAGGCACTAGGACAGGACTCATCCACATTATCCTGGACAACTGCTGCCATGTACCTGTGCAACTTGCCAAGAAAGGTGACACTCTCTACAGAGACTTGGGTCTTGTCACTGTGTATTTGTTGAGTAACAATAAAAGATTGAGACACTTATCACATGTGATGTGGCCCGGGTGAAACCCAAATTGCAGGTCTGAAGAATGGAACCATACTCTGCCCACGACATGGCCCTCTCCATGATGACCGTACCCATTCCCGTGGCAGCAGAGTCTATAAGGAGAAGGGGCTCTAGCAGCTGGGTAGATCTCTTGTACCCTTCTTGTATATAGGGATAATGATCAACTTAGACAATGAGTCTGGAGGGCTCATTTGAGTGAAATACAAAAAAGGTGGTAGTGGTTTAGATGACCGCACATCTCAATCCACACAGTACAGAGAATGTATACCACATTCTTTGTCGTGCTTACACAAATGTAAATGGTGCTCTAAAAGGTACAAAAGCACCCTACTACCCTAGGTGCCTAGAACATGTTATATAGGCTGGATTATCTTAACCCCTTCCACGCTGATGACGAGCTGGGCTCGTCATGCCGTAGCCTCCTCGCACGCTGATGACGAGCCCAGCTCGTCACGTAACATGCGATTTAAAAAATCTCAGCGTGCGAGCGGAATTCCACTAGCGCGCATGAGGTTAAACAATGTAGGTTCAAATAAGGGACAGGACTCAGCACGATTTATTGTTCAGTAGCATATATTCCACATAGAAACAGTCAACACGTGTTTCGTCACAATGAGGCGACTTCTTCATAGCTGATAATGTATACATACTAAGATAGTTTTTACTTTCAATGTATTACAAGATCATTCATAACATGTTTTTCATGTAGTGAAAGGGACCAAATTAAAATATCCCAAGAAAAACAGATGCGAGTAGAAGGATATTACAGTCCCTAAAGTAAAGACTCACCTAGAAATACATGCACCTTCAGAAACACCAACAACCGGTGTTTAATTATTTTCTATTTTCTTCAGCCATTAGTAAGATGCATTACAAAACAATAATGAAAAGAAATGAGCTTTTCCTTTACACTTTGTAAGATTGATACACTGGTTGATAAAAAGAGAAGCTGAAGGTACAGAACACAGAAGGATTACAAAAGCTAATACTTCTACATAATAAAATAAAAGTAGTAAACCAAGAAAATAATAATAAATGTATGACTATACCCATTGCAGACTAGACCAGACCCCTTGAACCTATCTATGGCAGCGCGGGGTACTGGCCTTAGCAAGGGCTAACTCGAATTGAAACACCGGTCTGATCAATGCACAAAACTCTTTAGCATTTGGACTGATAGGATTTATCCAGGCTCTAGCAATACACAGACGCACACACACTATAATAATAGAGACTAGTGCCCTCTCAGAATTGGTAGCCTAAAGCTTAAGCCCAAGGAGTATTTCCTTTTCTGTAAGCTGGAACTAGCGACAAAATTGTAATGCTAGTGTTGCACATACATAGTTCCAGAATACCCTAAGCATTGGGTAGTCCAAAAACATGTGCTTTTAATCTGCTGTGAACAGTTTGCATTTAGGGCAGTACAACTTACTAGAAGATTGAGCTGTTACCTACTTAGAGATGAGCTCTGGTGTGTAATACAACATAAAAACTGTTTACTGTTGTTGCAGTTTTAGATTGACGGAGGCAACTGCTCTATCTAAAATATCTACTGCCTCCTGCATCTCTGCTGCCGTAATATTAGTATTCAAAAGCCAACTTAATTTAACTGATATCTGCAAATTATTATCGTGAGCTGAGGCAATGAGCTTTCGATCTAATGCACCAATGGCGCCTCTACCAGAATTACCATATATCCCCATCAATGTTCAAGAAGTATATGGTGCAGTTAACAACCTTTGCCCATGTAAGAAGTAGTCTCTTATCTGGAGATATTTAAAAAAAGAACGGTGTGGGAGCACAAATTCATCTCTAAGTGCGATAAATGAGAAGAAACCCTGATTGTCGTGTAGTTGGCCTCATCTGTAAATGCCCACTTAGGGAAAATATTAATTTTGATGATATTACACCTGCCGATAATACTAAGAGGGCACCGATGCCAGCTGTGTAATTTAACCATGACAGATTTAAGAAGTGATTCATAATTCAGGACGATTAGATCCTCTACCCAGCTACTAAGGCAGATACCTAGATAAATAGCTGTGTCGATGACCCACAAAGATGTTGGCAATGTGTCAATTTGGTAGTTGAGAATTGTCTGGGTTTTTGCTATATTCAACTTATAACCAGAGAAGGAACCAACGTGTTCAACCTCGTCTGTTATGAGAGCAGAGCATCAACAGGATTCACAGAATAAACAGCGATGTCGTCTGCATATTCAGTAAGCTTTAATTCTATACTATTCAAGCTAACTGGGAGGATCCCTGTATTCTGCAAGAGATGTCTTATGAAAAGCTCGATATAGAGAGCAAAAAGCAGGGGGAGAGTGGACAGTCCTGGTGAGTGCCTCTTTGACCAGGGAATTGAGCAGATGACAAGCCATTCAGCCTAAAAACTGCAACAGGGTTTTGGTCCAATTTCTGTACTAGAAAGATAATCTGAGTGCTAAGTCAAAATTTACATTGTTCCCCAGAGTACCTCCCAACCTACCCTGTCAAAAGCCTTCTCGGCATCTAGCATGATCATACGGATCTGTGTTTTATTCTGCCGAATACGTAGAAGGCTGCTATGGCAGTATTGATATGAGAAGCAGTGTCTCTGACGAGGACAAACCCGTGTTGCTGTGCGGAAACCAGCCGAGGTATATTAGGGGCCAAGCGCACAGCCAAGATTTTTGAAAATATTTTGGTGTCTGAGTTAATTAAAGAAATAGTACGATAGAAGCCTCTGTTGTCCAAGGCTTTTCCCTTCTTGGGAAACATTATGATGTTAGTCAAACTCCAGGAAACTGGAGGTTGCCCTCCATTAATAATGTAGGCAAATTCTGGTACCAAAATATCCCCAAAAACTTTGTAGAATTCCTATGGAATGGTATCCTCACCTGCTGCCTTTACTGAGGGCCGTGATTGCACCCTCCACCTCAGCTGACAATATGTCTCGTTGTAGTATCACCGATTCCTCAGCGTCAAGTCGTGGGAGTTGACTCTCTTGCAGATAACCCTGAAGCCTGTTCCTATTTGAAGCTGAATCGACGTAATATGTAGCGTAGAATACTCCAAATTATTCAACTATCTCCTGCGGCTGGATGTGGAGAGACACACCTTTATCCATTTAATATTCGATGTAACCTTCCTGTCTGATATCTGTGAAGCCAAAAGCCGTCCAACCATCTCCCCGTATTCGTACTGCATTGCCTTATGTTTATGAAAGTTAGCAGTTATTTTCTCTGTGAGCCTTCTATTTAGCATACTCTGTTTTTATAGGAGCTGTAAATAAATTGTCCGCTCTGTCATATCCCTAATCATAATTGCCTGTACATGCTGTCGCTCTAATTCTAGATAATCATGACGATTTTGTTCCATCTCTTAAGATGAACGCCTATTCTGGGCCATAATAAACTGCAGAGTTGTACCTCTAATTAAAGCTTTCATACAATGCCAGACTATGTGAGCCAATGCAGTGCCTTTTGTTATGTCCTAGATATTCGCCCAACGCTGTTTGGAGATGAGTACGGTATTGAAAGTTGTTAAGTAGATGCCAAGGAAAAAAATAGAAAGACCGTCTAGCACCCCTTACACTCTACAGCTCCCTTAATGTAAGCACCAGGGGGTTGTGATCAGATATGACTTTAGGACAGATTTCAATGCGTGCATTTTCCAAGAGGGATTTCTTGACTAAAATCATATCAATGCGTGAATATTGGTTGTGTAGATTTGAATAAAACATGAACCCTGGCAGCGCAGGGCAGAGCATCCTCCAAACATCATCAAGTCGGTGAATATGCATAAGCTCGAGGATAGCTGCATATGCTCTACGCATTCTACCCTGTGTTTTTCTATTTGCAGTGTCAATCTTCTGATCAATAATACAATTACATTACCCCATTACTATCAGATCCCTGCCCCACCCCAATAATTCACTACTTCAATAGTAAAAAATGTTGGGGTTATCGGTATTGGGGACATAAACCAGACAAACAGTGTATTTGCACCTACATATCAACAACTGTGCTATTGCCCATCTCCCCTTAGAATCTGCCTGAATGCGCAGTACTGTGGTGTGCAGATTTTTGGATTTCAACAAGGCAACCCCATGTATCGAGACTCACTGGGAGGTGCTGACTAAAACATCAAACCCTAATTGAGTCAGCTTTGACCTGTCTTTATAGGCCAAGTGAGTTTCGATTAGGCTGAGTATCTGTGACTTAAAGACCAAATGATTCTCACGTACAAGTCTCCGCTTCCTTACTTGGTTTAGTCCTGCAACGTTACAACACATACGTTTTAATCTTCCTTCTGCATCCTCCACCCCTTCACTCTGTCCTTCTGTATCATCTAATTATAAATTTACGACTCTTTTCTGGCTATTTAACCCCTCACAAAAAAAAAACATACCAGTAACGTTACATAGTGTGTCCCTCTAGTATTGACAACCCCATGCTCTACCCAGCACAGCTCAAAGCCATGTCCCAGCAGAAAGAAATCATCCCCTTCCCCTGCTGTCATTGACTGACAGCATGCATAGAGCTACTGCCTGAGCTCCCGACCCCCATCTCCCCGACCCCGTGCCCCCAATCTCCCCCAACACCAAATTAGACCCCGATTAAACCCCACAGTGTAAAAAAAAAAAAAAGATATTTTTCCCCCTCCTTCTCTTTTCTCCCTCTTTTCCCTTTTCTTCCTTTACCCCTTTTCATTTCCTTCCTTTTCCCCAAAAAAAGGGGGGCATTGAAAAAAGTCCATACTAGTCAATAAAATCAGTTGAAAAGTTTCAACTAAGATCCTCTTAATTGTTTCTGCTCCCCTTCGAGATGCCTAGAGCCCATCCTCAACCTTAGGTTGGCCCGCCAGACTCCCATCAGGTAAGGGCTTGCTTTGTGTTCCTCTCTATATAGAAAAAGTACGACCGCCCATCTTTACGTATTTTCAGTCGAGCTGGCTCCTGTAAAAATACTTGTGTACATACCGTTTTAAACGGGTCAATAAGCTGGCGGAGCCACCACTGCCGGTCCATTGTGGACTTGCAGAGATCCGCCCTGCAAAATATAGACATTAATTCCAGTTTGAAAGGAGTAGAGGGACGGGCTCTAATGTATTTGCTTGTCGGAGCAAAACATTGCCAATGAATACTATTAGACTTGCCATCTTTTGACGTGTTTCCCCTGAGTTTTTGCTTTCTGACCTCCTGGTTTTGACAGATTTTTGCAGGTGTAATGATTCTGCGCACTTTTCTCACTGCTGATCAGTGGTAAAGTGCAAGTGCTCCTGTGGAAAAATGTGTTAAGGATTGGTGTTTCCATGATTGGCCTATTTGATTTATGTGTCAGTCCCTAGTAAAGCGCACTGCGGCTGCCAGGGCCCATAAATCAAATGCTGTTGGTGGGCTGCAGCACTGGATTGTGTCACCCACGCAAACAGCCAGTAAAGTGTAACTCTGGCCAGCCACTGCAGAGCCTGTGCGCAGTCTGGGACTGCCATGTCGACTTGGCAAGTGCACCCACTTGCCAGTCCCTAAACCTTCCCATTTCTACGTTTCAGTTACCTGTATGGTAGGCCTTAAGGGCAGGGTGAATTGTAAGTATAAGGTAGGACAAGCCCTGGTGTGTGTGGCATGTCCTAATAGTGAATTACAGCCAATTTCGCTTTTCACTATTGCAAGGCTACTTGTTCCCATCGGCCAGAATAGGCAGTTTGATTATAACAACTTATAATCCTAACTGACCCAGGGAATATGGTAGAAACACTAATTTAGAATGCCTGAACTCAGAATGAGGAAATACATCTTTTAGTGAAGTTGGTTTTAGTATTCTCTGTTTGAAATACCACTTTTAGAAAGTAGGTATTTTCTTGCCTAACCATCCAGCCTGCCTCTGCTGGGTTGGGTATTGCATGTCTGGTTTGCGAGTGACAGGGGCTGGGGTGGCTCCAGGAGACAGTGTGAGTCAGCACAAGGCTGAATAGACTCATCTGCTTATAGAATGGTGGGAGGAGTAGCACCTGGGTCTGAATAGGGCTGTGCCTGCCTCCCACAATGCTGGCTTTACCTCCTGTGGTGTGTCTGAAGACCCTGGCCCATCCTGACAAAGAAAAGAAGGAGTCTTGTAAACAAAGTGCTCCAAGACTGGCCAGAACTGGTTTGGACTAGGTACAGGAGCCTCTGCCTTCAGAGGACAAAGGATTTGGTGGTATAAGTATTGGGGCCCAAACCCCAGAACATTAGAACTCTTTTGGATCAAGAAGACTGCCAAGAAGAAGAGCCGGAGAAGCTGTGAGGAGGAACTACCACTTTGTTGTCTGCTTTGCTGTGTTGGCCTGCAGTGGCTGCTTCTGTCTTGAGTAGTGAAAGGACTGGACTGAACTTTCTGCAATCTACTTTTGTGAGGTTCTCCAAGGGCTTGAGGTAGAGCTTGGTCCCAAGCAAAGACGTCAAGCTCTTCTACCCTCAGCACTGGGAACTGTGTGGTTTGTGCTGCAACAGAAGAAAAGCAACTCGACGATGTCGACGGTGCCGCTGCTGACTCTGTGTCCTGACGGCACCGCAGAGGGCACCAGGACCCTGGTCTCATCTATGCCGCCTGCTAACGCTGCCACCTAGCCGCTGCTTGAACCGCCACCTCTGGGCACCGTACTCCGCACTGCCTCGCTTCACGACGACGCAATCGTATCTCCGACGATGACGCTCCATTTTGGAATCGACGCAGCTGCCTGCACCGTGGTTCGAGGGCACCGCTCGTAAAGTTACACGATGTACCGCCCTCATCCTGCCCTGTAGCTTTGGCCTACCAACGCCAGTGCCATCGACTCCAGTTTGTCAGCCGACGACAGCGCTTCACCAACGACGACACAGATGCTTGCACCATGACCTGCCAGCACTCTGATGAGCACTGCCTTCATCTCACACTGTGATCCTGGTCTCACCGACAATGCCATCTAACACCGCCACCAAGCCGCTGCTCACACCGCGTCCTGAGGGCACCGCACGCTCCACCACTGCACTTCACACCGCAGCAACCGATGCCTGCCGACGCCAGTGCTCCTGACTTCAACAGAGAGGAGATCGACCTACAAAGCATGTGACTTCGAGGGCCACGACGACTCCTGCACCGACGCCTGCGGAAGCAGTGCTTTTGGAAGCTCAACAAGAGGTTGCTGAAATCCTGCATTTCTAAAAGGTACTGTTTGCGGGTCTTCCCGACACCGTAGCTGGCCCACAATGCCGCGGCCAGCCAGAACTGTTTGGTTATTTTAGGAGTGTAACTCCCTTATCCAGACTAGGAAGAAGGGTTCGTATTTGGACAAAGGTGCAAACGCTTGCCAACTAGAGACCCCCATTTCTAACAAATACTAATATTGGGCGGGGATGAGGAGACCTAGCCTGGAGCCATTGTGCAGTGCAGGGAGGTAGTCAATGCGCCCGCTGGACCTGTAAATCCATATCTCAGTCGGCCAGATCGGGAAATGCCTGCTGGAATAAACTGACTATATCGGCCCTGGGGTCCGTGCCTTCCTTCCCTTTGGGAACACCTAAAACCCTCAAATTGTTATGCCGCTGCCGATTTTCCATATCTTTGACCTTAGCCTGTAAGGCTGTTATCTAAACCTCTGGATTTTTAACAAATTATGTAGTAGAGGTGCTAGATTCTTCCACAGTCGTGACTTGCTGCTGCAGCTAGAAGACGTCTGATGAGAATGAGGCAACCTTAGCAGTAACGCCCATTAGTGCTTGTTTAATATTTCGGTTGTTGGTCCTGGCTTGTAGATAGAATTCCTGAGCCTCCACTCTTTGGGTAGTTAAGGCCTGCAGGATTTTGGTTAAAGAAGGTTCCTCGCAATTATCAGGTCTTGGATTATGGGCTGGTGACCCTGTCATACAGTCAAACTGATCCACTGATAATAGAATTGGAGACGAAGATACATGGCCGGGTATATTGAGGGTTCTGCCAGAAATTCCTTTGCTGCATTCTGGTTGAGCCAGGCCTTGCAATCTCATAATCAGCTCAGGAGAGTTTAGGTATCTCCCCCGTCCTCGGGGGAGCAAGTCGGGACATCTTTTCGGCCATGACTAGATAGTCTGGAAACTATGGCTTTAACCTCACCCTTTGATGCGCAGCCATCCTTAGCTCCATATGAAGCCGCATTTTTAAGTCACTCCTCCGTGATAGTGAGAGCAGATTTAGAGACTCCCCATCCTCTCCCTCCTTTGCCCCCTAATTTAGCTCCTCTGGCTCTTTAAATCCTTTCCCTCTTGAGGATTTTCCTCCAGCCGAGAAGCTGCCTAGTGGTGTATTGAGCTTGGCTGCAGCGGTAGGCTCATTTAATTCCACTTGTTGATCTATTTGTTCCAGTTCGGATTCAGCAGGTGTTAAAGTGCTCTGGGAGGCAACCGATATCCCAGATTGTGACCCTGGTGAATCTGCCACAGAAATTGTAAAAGGTTCGGTCACCTTCAGATTGAATGAATTCACAATCTAGAGGGGCTGGTAAGTCTTCTACCTGGTTAGAATCCACATGGACGGGCCAATTGTACCATCTTGTGCCATTAAACATGTACTACCTGGCCCTGGTTGTAGGCATATAGTTGTTGCAAGTAAAGCACTAGGCAGCAAGGGGGCACAGGAGGTATCAGGCAGTAAGTTAGAACTCACTGTCATCTAAGGCACAGCATGCACAAAATCATGTAGACCGGTGACGTTGGGGGCGGCTGCACCCCTCAGTGTGCCCCTGGCGCTTGTAATGTGGGGTAACATCGCCAATAGCAGGACTGGTTGGGGAATCAATCCTGGCACTCCAGTCCTCCTGTGCTGCTGCTGCATTCACTGCCTCAACCAGTTCATCTCCAGGGGTGGAGTGCACAATCACAATGGACAGGAGTAGCCCACCGGCTTACCCTGAGCGCAGCAGCCGAGGGATTGGTCTGCCCAGTTGAGAATCAGGGGCTGCCTCAGGTACTGTTCCTGACCCCCCTCTGGGGTCAACAACGCTCTGTACAGCAGCTGTAGAATCCTCTCCGCCCACTGCAGCAACTGCAAGTTCACCGACTTGGCCACATCCTTTCTGGGTTGCACGTCGTAGGGGAGCCATTCCTTGTCCAGATGAGGCCAGAGCGAGACTGGTGGTATGGCCGTGCTTGAAGCTGGGGAGGCCGCCGACCTGCCGAGATGAATGAAACTGTAGACTGGTACAGAGCAAAGCCGGCACATCCGCGCCCCGAAGGTAGAATCAGTATTCAAATCTGACATAGTCTCTCGTTTGGAGGTTTGATTTTATTGCTCACCATCATACACGGGCTGGAGATACAGAGGGCCTGAGGCCGGAGGCTAGAGGGCCTGAGGGAAAAGAATCCGGGCGGCGCTCTCCCTGGCGGAATCAATCAGCCATCTTTCTTCCCATTGATTATGCACCAGCTCCTAGTCTCATTTGAGTGGCCAGTTTAAACATGCAGGTTAAGTTTGGTGCCCACAGTTCTGGTGTTGCCTTGAATAGATCTGCAGGAACCCCATTGGGAACAGGAGTCTTGTGTGAAGTCATCTGGCTTATAGATGATTGAACCTCCGTGACAATAATGGTTAGATTAAATAGCTATGTGGACAACAAGGTGGCATCCCATTGATCCTCACTAAGAGGGGCATTGGGGCATTATATATACCCTCGAAATGATCTATCCATTTCTCTGGGAGAATGTGTGAAGATATGGTATGATCCCGTTTATCAATAAATAATGGTCTGTTCACCACCTCCCATCATTTGCAGCTGTCATCCCAAGAAGAAGCCTAGATCAGCTATTCCCAAGCTTCCTCTCTGAGCCCCTCTTTCTCATATTTAGCATCATCTTGTATGCTATTCTTCTGCTAGCTATTAGGCTGCAATCTTTAGGCTTTGCTTTAAGGGCATTTAACAACAGTTTCTGGGCTCTCAAGCAAACCTTATTAAACTACATTGGGTTACTGCTCTTTATTGGTTTAGGAGTGAGTAATAATTTTGACTTAAGTTCCTTCCCATCTCTAAATATGCATTTAGTAAGGCAGTATCTGGGCAAGAACCCTACAGACAGATTTCAAATTCTCCCCGTTTGGTCACCAGGAGGGATCTTAAAAAGTCATCTGGGATTACCTTTGACCGCCTTAATCTTCTGTCCTAGTCAATCAGTACACCACCCCCATGGAGAGACCTATCTCGATGTGGGGCCCGTACAAACATGTCTGCAATATTAATATTAATGAAGTTATGGTCACAGAACCAAGAGGCATTTGTCCTGAAATGTTTTGAAGAGTTCCGCAAAAAAAGCTGAAACTAAGAAGCAATCAATTGTGGAAAATTGACCCTGCATATAAATGTGATAGGGAGGCTCCAATCTGCATATTGAGATTATTTGCTCATAACAGACTCCAGGTTACCTTTGGTGAGAAGATGGTTTAAACATGAACCAGCATGGGTGTGTTCCATATGGGCGCAATCATCATAGCTCACATGATCACAGAAGGTAAAATACTGTGGGCACCGATGTATGTTAAAATCCCCATCTAAAATAAATCCAGCTCCTACGATGTTACGGGTTTCAACGTGTGACATTTGTTCCCTAAGAGTAGAGAGAGTCTCACAAAATGTGGGGCCTGTGGTTCCATTGTCAAAGTTAATCAAAACAACATTACCAACTGCAGGGGAACTAATAAGAAGTGCCTGTAAATTTGCAGGGCTTGCTGCCAACTCCTTGATTCTACGGAGATAGAAAAAAACCTATTTAACAAACCCTCCCCTGGTATGTCCCCTTAGAGAGGGCAAAGCAGGGTTGTAGTATATACCCTCCCATGAAAAAGGAACCTTCTACATCCTATGTCTTTTGTAAATATATTGTGGCAAAAAAATCCTAAATATATAACAGCCAATCAGGATTGTTTCTTTTATTATTTATGCCAGCTACGTTCCAAGAGGCTAACGTGGGCTGACAGGCATCAATATTCCCTATACATGTGTGATTAACAAGGGTATGTAGTGGATTGGGTAGGTCACCCTCCTCTGTGGTGGTAAGTGCTCTATTCTGTATGGACCCTCTTTCAGCTGGCTGTTCATATTTTTGGATAGCAAGGGCCTTGGTCCATATCTCCTCACATTCCTGTGACACAGACAGACAAACCTTTGTGTCATCTATTTCAGTGCATTCATCAGGAGTGTCAGGAAGAGTGTTCAGATAATCCTCCTCTATGATGTTAATATCGGTGAATGCGATGTCAATATACGCCATAATATATGTACACATAACAATGTCAATATCTGTAAATACGATGGTGATGTACTCTATGACAAATGTACGCAAAATATTGAGAAGGTCAGTAAATGCAATATCAATGACCACCATGTTATATGTACACGCAATAACAAACTCATATAATTGCTGTTGAATCCACCCGAGATGACCTCCCTATTAACCCCGAGTCAGAGAAACATGGTCAGATAGGCCTCACGACCCAAACACAAGTAAGTCACAGGTGGGGTTACACTTATCCCGAAGACAAACGTGCGAACAGGGAAAACCCAGATCGATCCCACAGATAGCCAGCGACACCACAACAGGTCAGAGGAGATTGGCCCCAATAAAACACATTTGACCAAAGGCGCACGCGTTCCTGAAATACTACAAAGTCAGATGCCACATGTAGATTGGTACACTCAGCTAAGTAGAACACAGCATGCACACAACTCGCAGTGATCACACGCTCCCAATGCCAGACATCTGGACACATGCACCCTTGCTCACATTAGATCTCCACTAAGTACAGATTCACCTGTGGCCCCTTATCAGAGATTTGAATTTATGGTTCATGACTAGGCCTGGATTTACGTGTCCTACATCAAGACAGTCTTTAGACACAACTCTGTTGCTGCTCTCCAGTCTTCTGTGTTTAATTAAACCACTTTTTTCTTGTTTTGACAAACACCTCTTGTCATTTCATTTTTTCAAAGTAAATTCATTTCAGAGCAACAATATGAGCTCCAATCAGTGAGAGCCCCATATCGGTCAGCTGGTCTTGGTGCCCAAGGGCTTTCAATACATCAAACATTGCTTGCAGTGCACACCTTTCTTCTTCCATTTTATCTTCGTTTTGCCATTGTCATTTCTAACTTGTTCTTGTATGTGTGCTCCCTGTGTTGCGTGATCTACCCTGGTTTCACACCTTGCAAACATCCTGAACAACAGAAGCGAAATATCACTGCTAGACCAGGTGCACAGCTCCGGATTGGGATTGTCCCACCCTTTCATTCAAATTCTATCAATATATGACCAAAATTAACCGAAGTACTCCAACAAGTTTGTTTATGCTTCATTTACTTTCTTGATTTCATTCACACGTGAGATACTTATGAATTTCATTGCTTCTCATGACCCAGATATGCTCATCCGGGCCTTTTTCTGAACACGCCAAAACACATTAAAACATCCTTAGTAGCAATTCTTGTTATACCCAATGCATTTCGGACTGTTTGAAAGTCCTTCCTCAGGGGTTCACTACAATAAAAGAATATTGTGATTAAATTGTGACTTCAAACCTTTTGATTAACAACAAATATGTTTCCACAAACAAATCTTATTACCCTGCTTTGTATCAACCCTTTCCCGCTAAATCGCCATGCATAATGTTCCTGTACCTCTGCTTGAAAAACAACCGGTCTTCCACGACATTCCCCCTTATTACATCACAACCCTGCCTTAATCATTGTACCTCCTCCGTATTCCCAGATATTTATATTCCAGTTCTTGACTCCATTAACTCATACCTATCAAGACGCCACGTCTCTCGCTTTTCCAAAATGTTTCCCTTCATAGAGCAGTGATGAACACTACATCATAACGTCCCTCTGTTTTAAATCATGTGACGTCCCCCCTCCTTTGCAATTTAACCTATCACCACCTGTCGTGCATCGTCAGTCGCAGTGTTATCGCGCAAAACTTCATAACCCATGATGCACCTCTTCTTTCACTGCGGCGCGGTGATATCTCAATCTTAAACCCCGCCAGTGTTGCCTCAAGCATTTCCATACTTTACTCCGCTCTCTCTTATGATGTTTTCAATTGCGCTCTAACTCAGATACTCAAATGGGTTTAAACAGTATCAGTTTGTTAAAACATGTAGTTCAACAACTACTTTTCGTGTACATCAACAAGATGAAACCAACTCTCTATTCACAAAACTCCTTCCAATTTAAGAATGTGCATATCACATGTGTGATCGTATCCGTCGAAATTATTTGGCCGTTTATTTTTCTCTGTGGGTCCAACTTGCAGGTCGGGTAGACAAGTATTGCTAGTGTGAGTGGTGTGTCGGCACGTCCTGAGGCGGAAGCTGGGACCGATGCTGGTGACATTGCGATTGCTGCTATTGTTGCTGTAATTTGTTTTTAAAGCGCTACATACTTGTTCTTTTTTTTAAAAACCTATTGCATATTTGCACATTCTTTTAATAGTACCGAACCGGAGACAACTCCCCCCGTGGGTCCCGCCATCTTGGGTGAGGACCGGCCGAGCAGACTAGTGCTCGCCCCTCCCGCCCCTCCCGCCCCTTCTCACATAAAAACCCTGATATTTGATGCACCCCACTGATTGCTAGTGTGAGTGGTGTGTCTGCACGTCCTGAGGCGGAAGCCGGGACCGATGCTGGTGACATTGCGATTGCTGCTATTGTTGCTGTAATTTGTTTTTAAAGCGCTACATATTTGTTCTTTTTTAAAAAAACCTATTGCACATTCTTTTAATAGTACGGAACCAGAGACAACTCCCCCCCGTGGGTCCCGCCATCTTGGGTGAGGAGCCGGCCGAGCAGACTAGTGCTCTGCCCCTCCCGCCCCTTCTCACATTAAATGGCACCCTTTCCTAGGAAGCGCAGCAGACGTGCGAAGCGGGCGCGCCAAAGGCGAGCCCGTCTGCGCCCGTCCGCGCCGGACCCGTGACTAGTGCCAGGACCCCTGATCGGAAGCAAGCCAACCCTACCTCGCGGTATACTTACAACAGTGATACCTTGCGGGCTTTAAGGGACAGTACCAACGTAACAGGCTGCACCATTTTGGAAATGGGGGACGATGCCTGGAAGAACCCTCACCAGGGCGCTAACTGTTCACAGGTTTTGCCCAGACTGGGCTGGCAACCTATTGCACCCGCCAGGGCCTATAAGAAACTGCCAGTGAGGAAAGATCAGCCGTCTGTGAAGTGTCTACTCCTTAACGCTAGATCACTGGTTACACACAGTATAGAAGTAGCGGATTTAATTCAGGACGTTGGAGTGACGATAGCATTTATCACTGAATCCTGGACCGATGCCGCCTCGGAGCCAGACATTGTTAACACCACTCCACCGGAGTATGTCTGTTATACTCAAAATCGAGAAAAGAGGAAAGGGGGAGGCCTGGCTATTATTTACCACAACTCAATTAGAGGGTCCTTTCAACCTGGACCCACAGGTCTAGAGGAGGCTCTTCTGTTTAATCTCACTTTGTCTGATCATCAAACCCTCAGAGGCTGCCTAGTTTACAGGCCCCCAGGGACCAAAGCTCCATTTGTTACAGCTCTGAGTAACCTGCTTGTAGTAGCAGTATGTGCCCAATCCTTTACACTACTGGGGGATTTTAATTTCCACCTCAAATGCGGCTCGGATCCAGATACGCGTGATCTGATTGACCTACTGCAGGGGGTGGATCTGAAGCAATGGGTCTGTGGTCCGACTCATAAGGCAGGACATACCCTAGATGGTATTTTCTCCAATCATCCCAACCTAGAAGTATTAACAGTACAGCCAATCTCCTGGTCTGATCATTCAGCAGTCCATTTTAATTTCACTCAAGCTCCCCCCGTGAGACCGTGTAAAGCTAAAAATGTACCAAGACAGGTTAGGAAATGGAACAACATAAAGGGTGAGACGCTGGAAGACGTATTAAAAACATCGTTGGTGCCCCTCTCTCTGGAAATGTAGAGGAAGCTGCCTCAGCCTACACTAATTGGCTCGAGTCAGCATGTTTGCAACTGGCTCCCCCCAAAACTGTTCATCCCACGCGCTCAAACCCTTCCGACCCCTGGTTCTCTGATCAGATCAGGGACCATAAAACTCTGTAAAAAAATGGAAAGAGCTTGGCGGACAAATTATAGAGAGGCAGACAAAAAACTACTCAACATTGAGCAAAGAGCCTATAAAGAGATGATACAACTGGCAAAACGTGCTTTTTTCACGAAACAGATAAGTCAGCAATACCCCGAAGGAACTATTTCGGACAGTGTCATCCCTGGCAGTCCCTAAGACCATAGAGATACCCCCCAGTCTCCAACTTTGTGATAACCTCGCCAGTTTCTTCCTGGAAAAAGTGGAAAAGATTTTCTCTTCTCTAGACAATCAAGTAAGGACTCCCTCCCCTATCGCTGGTCCAGAGACGGACAGCAATTCGCGAAAATTCCGTCAATTCACCCAAATCAGCGAGGAGGAGGTAGTGAGCCGACTACAGAAGATAAAGTCGGGCTCCCCTCATGACCCTTGCCCGGCCGCAGTCGCCAAATTAGCTCCGGCCACAATTGCAGCAGGACTCACCCCCCTCTTCAATCTCATGTTGGATAGTGGGGAAATTCCCTCAAAATGGAAACAAGCATCCATCCTGCCCCTCCTGAAAAAATCCAACCTGGACATAACCGAGATGAACAACTATCGGCCTATTGCCAGATTACCCTTCCAAGCCAAAATTATGGAGAGCATTCAATTCAATTCAAAGTACTTTATTTGGTTAAAAAAATATAACCATAAAAGCATAACATGTGATATTACAAGCACTATAAAATACCAAAAAGTTCAATAAAAGTGTAATTCCATAAAAACAGACAGTGAATAAGACGGAGTGATAAAGAATTGTTACCACATAAAAAATGGTTTAAATCATTACTTTTTTTAAAATAGTGTCTCTGTCCATTTAATTCATCAAAATTTGACCCAAGAGTGGTTCAAATTGATTAAAGGTGGGGGTGAGGTGGCCACTCGAAACAAATCCAGTTCTACCCTTCATGTGATTTCTTTGTGTTTATTGACATGGGGACGGGACATATAATGTTCTGGGGTAGAAATCACTTATGCTCCAGGTGGAAATGGGACCGTCTCCTTTTTGTGGCTGCCATGATTGGAGATGTGGGACGACATATTTGCTCCTAAATTTTACAAGTATCAGATCTCCTGCAATGTCTTTTGTTAAAGGTCCTAGCCAGCCCACCCTTCTGACAGATAGTATAGTACCATCGATGTTAGTTGGCAGAGGTCTATTTTTGGTTAGCCAGAAAGTGACTTTATTTCTTAGATCCTGTTGTCTTTCATGGTTCCCCTTGGTCAGTTCTGGTACTCCCGCGAGGACGCACACAAATGGGACGGCCTCCGGTGGCAAATGTAGGAGATTGGTTTTGTGTGGCATATTCTCACTATTTGCCGGTAACCCCTTATGCAACCTAGATGCTTTGTTCGGCCCTGCTCTGTAGTAAGAGCTCCATGCTGTTGGGCCTGCTTTCGAGGGGTTCCAAGCTGTCTTTTGTGGGTTGGCTAATTGATTATGGGTAGTCTTGCTTTGTGTGGTGGATTCAGGCGTTTTTGTGGGGGTTGGGCGCTGTGACTGGGAAGGTCGTGCCAGGGTTTTTGTGAGTGGCGAGTTAGCCTTAATCGCTTCCTCGACACCTGTGAGCCTATTCCCTAAGATGATTTTGTTTTCTATCAGGGGTGATATTAAGGTTTCCAACATTCTTTCGATTGAGGCCAATAGAGAAGCCTCAACAGGAGCTGTAGTGGCAGTACTGACAATGCTGGGAGTGTAGGGCAGTGGGGAAGTTGGTTTTAGTTTTAGTTGCTTTGCCTGACTCCTCATTTGTTTAACCCCATCTCTCTTCCTTTTGGTAGAGGAGATCTGTGGTGGCCCTATAGGTTTGAGATTTGACTCTGGTCGTACTAAGGAGGGAGTACCCTGGGAGTTTTCAGTTAGTTGGGGTTGGCTACAGGACTGGGGACTAATGGCTGCTATAGTGCAAATAGGGGCATTGATATGTACGTTACCTGAATCCACAGGATCGTACGTGGACTTAATTTATTTAGTTCATCCAGTAGCGATAAACCTGGTACTGCATCAGGAGTTTGTACAAGAGAGCATATACTAGGGGGACAATCCATAACGGGGGATCGTTTTATTCTCTCTAGTTCACTTAAAATAGGGAGAGTAACCCTATTAATAAAATAGTCCATTGTCCCCTTAAGAGAATGTCTCTGTGAGAGAGTATTTCTGGTCTCCTCCTCCTCACGGGTCATGGCGAGATGGGTTCTGTTAGTTACAACTGGAACAGAATCAGCCACCAGCGAAACGTTCAGCTGTATTGAGGCTCTTCAGGGACCTGTAAGGGAACTGGGGAGTATCAGTAGATAACAGTACCTTATGTCTTTAGTTTAAACCCATTCCGTGGTCAGAAAATGTAACAGGGGTGCCCCGTCCCGGCCTCTTCTGGCCCCTGATGGCCACAGAGGGCCCGCCCTTTGCCCGGGCTTCGCCCGGCGTCCCACTCGCGTCCCGCAAGGGAGGGCTGACGACTGTTAAATGCGCCTCCTGGCGCTAGAATTGGGTCACGTGGTTCCCTGGGCTGCTGGGGGTTGTAGTTCCCTGACCTGTACTCCACGGCGGCCAGCGCTTCCCCAGGTGGAAGTGGGAGCGGGCAGCAGGAGGCAGGCAGGCAGCAACCCCAGCAGGACAAGCAGGTCGGCAATCCTCCTCCCGGACTCCCCAGCAACAGGCAAGTTCCGATGTGCTACTGTTATTTACCTTTGGCAGTGCTTTTTTATTTACCGTGGGACTCCCGCCTCGGCGACGGGGAATGATTCAGGCATGTGAATCTATGAACGATACCCCAATACTGGATAAAGAATGGAGCCATGAGCCTAGTGCCCTGCGACTTTGCCTGGGCTGATGTTAGTCAATCATTTTCATCAAGTCCCTGTACACTTAACAAAGGTTCAAATCTGTTGGCCAGGGAAAAAAACGGGACCTATATTTCTAACCTGGAAAGGTTTAGCTGGTCTGGGAGGGAGCTGCTGAGGATGATTCAAGGAAGACTGGTCAGAAGGAAAGAAGTACTGAAGGTGGACAATTCTGACAGATTTTTTAGAACTACACCTCAGAAGGCAGCCAGCAAGCGCTTTGGATTGTCAGAATGTTTAACGTCAACTATGACACAGTCCCCCTCCATATTTTTCCCGATCCTACGGCCTACCCAGCCCACTCTTCTGGTCATAATAATATCGGGAGATACGTTTTGACCAATAACCATGTTATTATTACAACAATAAGTAACTTTATGTATAAGGTCCATAGTGGATTCCCTCGAGCTTCGTGAAAGTGGGGGGACTCCCACTAGGATTACGGCCAAGGGTGCTGGTTCTGGGGGCATATCTAAAATGCTCTGACTTTCAACGTTTGACGTGACAGGTCGAGGCAAAGTTGATATATCAATTTGGCCCCCCAGGTACTCGCAACCCTTGTGTTTGCGCTACCTGTACTGCAGGAATTGGGTTACTAAGGGCGCAAATGTTCCTAGGCCCATGGGACACCCCCTCAACCAATGGGATGGAGTTTTGTGTAGGATGTAACTTGATTCGGGCTTCCAGGCATAGCATAAAGTATCCTTGTGTCAGACAGCCACACAGAGACGTGCCTAACACAAAAAGACATCCCTCCCCCTCTATCTCTGCCCCGTTGGGAGAATAGGGGGTCATTGGAAACAGGACATTAAGCAGCCTCGCCTCTATGCCCTCCAACGTTTGTTGTATAGGTGCTATAAGTTCATTAGTCATTTGTTAATGCTGGAAAAAAGTATCTAGCAGTGGTTCAAGGGTAGTGCTAGGGTTGGCTGGTTATATTGGCTTATTCAGTGATGTCTTCCGAGGGGTTCTTTTACAACCAGTTCTTTTCCTCTTAGTGGGGGTGCTATCCAGAACTGAATCATCTGCCATTAGCATAACCGGCTCATCACAGGAAACCACCGCAGATGGAAACGCAGGTACAGGCACATGCAGAAAAAGGCCCGGGCTGGGAGTAGCCCCTATTATCCCACAATACTCCACTGTGATTAGATCTTGGACAAGTTTCCCAGTCTCCAAAGAGAGCCTTCTTTCAGTTAGGGCTAGCTCCCTTGATATGACATTGTCTGCCCTAGTTAGGAAGGAGTCAATAGTCACTACTGTAGTGCCACCAGTAATTCCCCCTGTACCCCCAGCAGCAGTTTTATTTTTTGGCCATAGTTGATGGGTCACAGATACCGTAGAGATAAAGTGCAACACCTCGGTGGGGCAAAAAGAACAAAATAAGTGCTGTCTTGGCTGTGATAAGTTGTAATGAGCTGTCAACAAAACTTGTGGTAGCTGATTAATATACGAGTCAAAAAGTCAGCTATGGGGAAAGATGTTAACAGTACCTTAGCCTTTGTAGGGCGCCCAGGAGTCCAGAAGTCCAAATGAAAGACAATGGACCTAGCCCAGCATCTGGGCACATGCCCGGGTGTGTCCCACACATCCAACTTTGAAAGCACCCGTGGGCGCAAGTGTTGCCATGGGGAGAGCCTGTCATTGATGCTGCCTACATAGCGGGTAAGAATGCTTAGATTCCCCTGTACTGGTACCAGGTGATGGATTTGTGGCAGCTACCGGAACTTCTAACATCAAGAACATGATCTCAAAGATGGTTCAAATTTCACAGGTTCATTGATGCTGAGTACTGTTAACTAATGCAGACTAGAGGCATGGTAGTGTTTGTGTTAACCATCTGAAATGTGACACAACAATGGAAAGAAATGCTTGTAATGTCCTTTAATGCTAATCCATATATATGGAGAGATAAACAGGATTTCTCCCAAAGGCACAGAAGAATAGATACGTCTCTGGTGCCATGCAGCTATCCTCAGGCGAGCCTTTGGTGACTGCAGCCCAGGCCCAAACAGCTATGGTTTTAGTCTCAGCTTCCCAAGGCTGTAAGTAAAGAGGGGTGCCCAGTTGCTGATTACAGAATTTCACCAGGTGAAGATACAGATACTGCATGTGCAGAGTGTAGTATGGGACAACCCTTATGCAACACATATGCCATTCAAAAGCTTATGGAACTACTAAACCATCATGGAGATTTATTCCAAGAATATCTCACTGATCTCCCTGATGGAATATAAACTCTATGGTTAGTGCTATCAAGCTCAAACAGCCCAGAAAAGTTGAACATTAATTGAATCTTTTTGGATGATGTCAGAGAAGAATTTGAAATAATTCGCTAAGAACCCTAAATCATACATGGTACAGAGTTTAAGGTGCTAGGGGTGTGCAACCAGGACCCAGGAAGATATGCTTACTATGCTGTTGGCAGATAGCGGCAGCAATTGGCCTGCAGGAGAACAAATTCCTTGAGCGGGAGATGTATAAAGCTAATCTCTCAAAAGAAAGGTACCAGAAATTATCTAAAAACTGGCGTCCAATTAGTCTATTTAATGTAGACTTTAAAATATTGCTTAAAACTCTGTTTTTTTAATTAAGGCCTGAAGTTTCCACAGCCATACAATCTGAACAAATGTCGTATTCCAGGACGCAACATTTCTAACAATTTATGATTGGTTACAGATGTGCTATCATAGGTGAAAGACCTTAGTTTATCTCTGTGTTTGCTCAACCTTAACCAAGAAAAGGCCTTTGATAGGCCGAACTATACCTTTTTTGTTTAAGGTTTTAAAGCACATGAATTTTAGTCCAAACATCAGGTCAGGGATTATTTTTAGAGCAGCTTAATTTCACTCCACCCTTATATGTCACTTATTTACAGTGATTTATGTAGATTAAGATTTCTTTATTTTGTGTTTTCTAAATGTAAATAAACAAAAGGGATTTCAAATGGACTACTGAATACTCCATGATAAAATCTAGAAGGATTCATTACCGTGTGCATACTAATGTTGACTAGAAATGCAGTATTTGTTCATAGTTATACGAATGTTTAATAATGCTCTTCACAATTATATGTAGTCATGATTTATTCTACATGATGCTTCATATGTGTATTAATTGTGACTGTGCTTGCACATTTATATTCAAACGACAAGTGCACTCTAACTGCTGTGCTAATTTAGTATAACCAAAGGCATGAAGCTTCTAATTTAAATGTTTAATTTTCACGTGAAAATTGTTTTGCTTGAATGTTCTCTCCTCTGCAGGTGCAAATACAGGCTTCGGTAGCTAGAGTAAAGCATTGCCTGTTTGTAGCAATAATAAGGTACACCGTACGGGAGGAATTTCTCAGCAAGAAAAAGTTCAAGTCAGGTGGTAGACAAGTTCTCATGGTGAAGAAGGGACGCTCAAGGACAATCGAATGTGCTCAATTGAAAGTGTGGGAGAAGAGCTGGATGTTGCTAAATTATTTAGGACGATGGACGATGCTGGTTATCTTGCATACCTTGTGTGCTAACAGATGTTGTATTGTTAGTTAGAGAGCAGAGACTTTTAGGATTTCATGATTTACAGACCTTTTATGTGATTCTTCTCACTTTGTAGCTTCATACTATAGAGTTGAAGTACTTTTACTCTTATCAGACTGAAACCTGTTCCTTGCTTACCACAGTTTATCAGGGTTTCCCCGAAGTTAGCATAGAGTAGGATAAGCTAGATTTATATTAGAGATACTAATGACTAGGCAGGAGGATCGAATTCTGCAAATAAACCTTCAGATTCTCTTTCTCATATTTTGTATCGCAGCCACTGGGTTTTGGGTGTGCTTCCTTCTTTATAGACTGAATTTTATTAAGAGGTTTGGACTCATTCTTGAAATACTGTATTTTTACAATATGCTTTTGAGACTCATCTAAATTAGTTTGTTTCTGAGTCTGTAATAAAACCCTTTAACTTTCTTCAGTAGTCCTAGTCTCATTGTGTGACTAGTTGGTTACACAGTTATTGAGATATGCAATGTATATTTATTCCCTCTTACCTCTCAGGCAACTAATAAAAGGTCTACTGACCAAGGAGAGAAAATATTGACTGATTTAGAGCATTCGCAGATGGTAGCAACACAAGGATGGTTAGTTCTCGAAGTAGAGGGAGGTAGAATATTTACCTTAGACTATTACCGTAGACTACTTTAAACACAAAATCCATCCCAAGAGAGTATATGTTTCGGATTGGAGGATCGTTGAAGTTCCAGAGGTTCAGAAGAGAGTGGTGGTAGCAGGGGAGAAGTGAGTATTAATCGAGATGTGTTTTGCAGTGGCTTATACTTAGTTTGCGGGTTGTATAAGAATGGTGTGTGGTCTAGCGAAGTTGTTTGAGTGTTGTGCAAGTGTGGTGTTAAATTCAAGTTGTTATTGGGTCCGACGTGACCTAAGATCCCAGGTTGATATTACACGTGTAGAAGACACTATATTGCAACTTGTCTGCTAAGGTTTTGTGGAGTTTGTCGAGAGTCGCTGTCAACAGCACAATTGAGGTAGGAACTTTATTTCTATGTGTGAAAGTGAGAGATGATTAGCGGTATGAACCTTTTGCGCAGAGGGAAAATGTGCTGATCAGGGTGATTCCCTGCCGGTCAAGGTCTCATTTTGAATGTGTGTTAGAATGGAAATATTTCTTGGGTGATTGTATTCTGCTATTTTCTTTAGTAAATCAATCAATTGTTGTTGATCGTTCTTTGTATTACAGGCATTTTGTGTGTGTTGATGAAGTGAAAGAACTTGTGGAAATTGTAAAAGAGGGTAAGCCACTGCAAGATTGGCGTAATAGTTTGCTGCACTGAGATTGGTGGGTTGTGGTAAAGCCGTGCTGTTATTGGCTGCCCGCGTAATCGAGGGCCATGTTGGTATTGGTCAGTGGTTTTGTACGAGAGTTATGGAATAAAAAAAAAATGTTATTGAAAATATTCTGATCTTTTTTGCTGACAAACTTGCTGGGAAAGTGAAATGTTTTAGAATATAATGTGATTTGGTAAGGGGGAGTTGTGACGATACCTGTTAGAGCGGGAGAAAAGGAACCACATGAAGATATGGCAGGTCATTATATGGCGATAAACATAGGGGCTCACACATGTATTTGACTCAGTCAATGGCACAAGATTACAGAGAAAGAAGGTGCACTGGTGTTTCCACATTATGGTATGTTTAATGTAAGAATCATCAAAAACTTATTAAGAATTGTATTAGAAATTAAACTATTACCTAGACCATCACAGTTTAAAGAGCTCAACACTTGGGAACGAGCGGATCATGCAATAGAAAGAGAGAAATATCAGGGTAGAGCTAGAAAGCCAGCGCAAACATATGTGGATGTTAGATGGGATGCAGAACAGGAAAGATGGAAAACAGACATGATAGAGAGAGGAAAGTTGTATGCTGTATGGACCAGTGAAGAAAGTGGGACAGGGAGAAAGAAGATTAGACAAGTCAAAGGGATAATGAGGGAGGCTGGAGGATAGTAATGATGACAACAGTGATAGTCTTTTGGACGTGCTATTGTCAGAACGTCCACATCCTTACAATGAGCCTCACATGATGAGTGGGGAAGGCACTAATGTGAGTGGTCAGACGGGAATGGCTTCCACCCCAGTAAATGTTAATTTCAATCTAATGGGGGCTCTACTGTGAATATGAATCAAAATATGATAGAAGGGAGCACGGGAATGTGTGTGCCTAGTACCTCCACAGCTCTCACCACTCCTTACTGTTCCAGTTTGCCTGTGGTTCCTATATACCATCGTAATTCAGCAGGGAATGTGAGACCTAATTTGGTTGTTCTGGCTAAACCAAAGGTTTTAGGGAATACACCTGCAAATGTAGGAGTGGAGGGAATGTGTTCCCTTAGTTCCAATTAATGTGAGCTCTCCTTGTGGGGCAAGTGCAGACCCCTTGATGAACTAAACTGGATTTGGATCTTTAAGGATATTCCAGGGATTACCGGAGATTGATACAAATATGTGAGAGTCACCTCTAAATGCAAATAGTAGTAAGCCTAGAGAGGGGGGAATGTCTAAAGCTTCTGGGGGGCAGTCTTTGAACATCCAAGAATTGGATGAATGGCTCAAAACGTTTAATGAATTTAAAATGGAAGCAGAAGTTCAGAACTGAGTAAGGGAACAATCAGGTCAACTCTCAAGGTAAAGTTGGGGGATGTACTTAAATTGAAACTTGATTTGGATGAGATGATAAGTGGAAGTCTTGAACTAGCAAAAATAGATGTCCTACAGCCAATGAACATTTGTTTATGAGCAAGGATGTTAACAGACAAGAAAGACAAGCTTATGATAAACTCATTGATTTAGCAAAAAAGTATGAGGTAGACCTATAGTGAACAAAGGCTTCACAAAAGTGCCACCAACGTTTGTTCTCAGATCTGGACATAGAGAACCTGAGAGTACCAGGGTTGAAGATGCAAATTCAGGAGCTAATCAGAGTGTTCAAATCTGGTGTACATTGGATGAAGGAGAAGTGCTCAAGGAAGAAGATCCCAAAACGTCGATGGAGAATCGCCTCCTTAAGAAAAAAAGGGAGTGAGTACCACAAGTCCCCACTTGCAGTAGGTACATAGCAGAGATTATGTTCATGTGACTTGGAGTAGAAGTGATCTTGTGTCATTCACAAATGACTGTCCACGATTTACAGAGAAGCCTGTGGAATGGAACAAACAGGTTGATTCAAGTCAAGTCAAGTCAAATATTCTTGTAGAGCGCACTTATCACCGGAAGGTCTCCAGGTGCTTGCAGCAGAACAAACAGCGATAACAGACAGCAACTCCTGACCGGCCAAGTAATTACTTAGGAAAGTGTTTACTTAGGAAAGAGCCAGGTTTTAAGGTTTTTACGAAAGCATTTATGGTCTACTATGGATAGAAGGTGTGATGGCAATTTGTTCCATAGCATGGGAGCAAGGGAGGAAAAAGAGCGACAACCATTACAGGATGTACGAGCACGCAGCTGAACCAAATACAATTTGGTGCCGGACCTTAACGATCTCTTTGGTATATACCATTGGAGTTTTTTTGCTAAGTACGTAGGGCCAGTAACGTACATTGTCTTATGTGTAAGACTTAGGATTTTGAAATGACTACTTTGACGCACTGGGAGCCAGTGAAGATTTTTAAGGTTAGGGGCAGCAGGAGATCTAGGGGGAAGGTCAAGGATTTGTGAAATTTTCAAAGATGTTGTGGACTGATTTGAATACTTTGTTTGATATTGTTCTTCCAAGTGATTTGTAGTCTGCATGCAAAAAAACTATGGATTAGCCTGAAAGGAAGGCAAAAAGCGATGCAGTGAAACATGACCCATCAGCCAGTGTAATGAAAAGGTATGTTCCGGTGATGACTTGGCTGAAAGATAAGGTGTCGCCACAGGATATTGATTGGGTTAAGATTGATAGGACTACATAAGAACCCGAAGAGACAGTTCAATCATTCTACAAGAGATTGTTACAGGCTTTTAAACAGTATAGGGGGGTGGACATGTTGGAACCTAAGAACATGGGACAGGTTGTGTCCAGGTTTGTGACAAGATTGAGACCCAAAATTAGTATAAATATTCAACAGCATTTAATATGTTGGCAGAATAAGTCCATTGATGAGATTTTGCGGTACACCAAGTACTGCCATAATGAGATTGAGATGAAACAGAAGAGGCTCAAGGAAAAGCTGATGATTGTGGCAGAAGAAGGCTACTCAAAGGGGTAACCAGAACCAGCCCTATAAGGGAAATGTGGCCCCTAAACATGGTGTTTCTCAGCTAGGAGCTTCTATGATGGAAGGTGGGGGAGGTTTCCAGTAGCTGGGTAGAGGTTGAGGTATTTCTATTTACCTGAGTACAGGGTTTGGTGTGGCCACCTTGAAAAAGTCTAATTGATGTAATCTGTGTAAAAGGCACTGGGAGCCCAAATGCTGTCTAAATCCAGCAAATAAAGGACAAAAATTAGGGTTTGCTAAGCCTCATAGTAGTAACCCTATGTAATTACAAAATGGACCCAGACTGAGATCTCAAAATTTTAATGCGCCGCAAGGTAGGATGATGCAGGTCACGCAACCGTGATGTCACATCAGAATGCCAATTCCAAAGTTCAATACAAATCAGGTCCCAAACATGAATCAGAATTCTTTTCAGAAGCAAAATATAGCTCAGCAGTTTCCTGTGTTCGAGCTGGCAGAAGGATATGGCTCTGACCTGTCCTCCTGATGGTGCCTGAGAGGGGAGGAAGATTGTGCACTTGGCTCAGTCTTATAGCTAGACCCATGTGTAGATCCTGAAGTAGATGGCCACCATGTTACATTTTTGATTGACACTGGTGCTACCCACTCTACTGTGACAACATTGGAGTTTCCAAACCTACTCCTCTTGAGAGGAAGAATCCAAGTTATAGGAGTAGCAAATAAGCAAATGTCTAGTCTCTTGATAGAAGAGGTTCATGTAAAAATATGATCTTTTGCTGAAAATCATCAATTTGTGGTATGCGACTCCAGCCCTGTGTGTTTGTTGGGACGTGATTTCTTGTGCTAGTTAAATTGCATACTTTACTCCAACCTGAAAAGCATAGAACTCCAGATGAATGATGAAGATATTGCTTTCAAGATAGCAAATCAAAATTTAGCTGTTACATTGTTCCCAGTCTTTGATCATGCCCTGCAATTCAGTGTTGGTCCAGTACACTGATGACCTACTGATTGCGACAAATACACAAGAAGCTTGTAAAATTGATACTATTGCTTTGCTGAACCCTTTGGCTGAGAATGGACATAAAATGTTCCCAAACAAATTGCAGTACTGTTCGACAGTGGTCCTGTATTTAGGACACCACACTTTGAGAGGTGCAAGGAAGGTCAAATTGTTACAGCAATGTTATAGTCAGTGGCACATTAACAGAGCTTTTGTCCCCGTTCTTCATTTTGGCCATCAATCACTTTATTGCAACTCTGAGTGCTTACAAATCTAAATAAAATGATTCCTGTCCCAGGAGGAATGGGCTGTTCTGTCACTACATCGACCTATATGGATAATATTTATGTTTTTTGTTCTGACAACATTTCAATTCAACAAGTGTTATGGTACTACAATAAGTTTTAGCTTGCATCCTCAGCACAAATTAACCTTTGCAAAGAGAGAGTGTGTTTATATCAACTGGAAGGAACATAAGTTAGATCAGGTCCTTAATGTGGTGCAAGATCGCATCAAAGTTCTTGGGTTGTTTTTTGGAAAGGGTGGTAGCCTCCATAGTTGGTCAAAATGTATGACTAAGGTCAAACTAAAGATAGCTTTTTGGGGCTTCAGGTCACTTGCTATAACAAGTAAAATCGTTGTTGCAAAGGCAGAATTTTTTTGAAGCCTTTTGTATGTTGCTATTGTTTTCCCTATTACCAGAAACTGCCTAATAGAAATACAAAGGTGGGGTTTTCAGTTCATTTGAAAGCAAGAACAAGTTGCTTGTGTTTCTATGCTTAAATCTGTGAATTTGGGTGGCAAGAATGCTCCAAACATTGGCCTTCGACTACATTCCTTGCTTATTTGCAACATATTTTATAGGCAAGCATTTTTCAAGACAAGGACGAAAGGAAATGGTCCTTTTTTCCCACATTTTGGATTCATTTTCTGGTATGCAGAACATGGGGCTAATATCTAATAGCATACCTCACTCGGAATGCTGCTCATTTGTTTACTTTTAAGCTAAAAAGTTAATTGAGAACAATTTAAATAGGATTCCTTTGTGTTTGAATTCACTCAAGCTTGTTAAAAAAAGCAGTCACTGGGAAACAGCTACAAATAACAGTCAGTGGTTTTTTTTTTATCAGACTTCAACAGCAACTTGGGGAAATGTTAATCTAAAATGCCAAGTTAGTGCCCATCGCTACCTGGCATGGTCCATGGTACATGGTTGCCTACCTCTGTGACTCGTTTTGTATTGGAGAAAATGTTCTAAAACTCCTTTTTGTGTCAGGACAGGATGTTTTTCGGGGGAATGTTGCGACCTCTTTTGGTACTGCCCTATGGCGCAGAGGGTATGGGCTTTGGCAGGGGTATGGCTATCCTTCTTAAATGCCGATATCATCTTATCTAAAGAGGTTGTAATTTTTGTCCTGATCAGCTCCAGCTCCCCATGCCAAACATTTTGGATCATTGTGAATTGCCTGAAAGATGGACAGACAGAATCTCTTGGCATTCAAAGGTGTAGCATTATCTGCTCAAGTGATGTATGCATTAGAACGTTCCTTGGTAAAAGATTATGTGTGCAAAGATATATAAAATAAGGGTAACTTACTTATTTATGTCTACTACACCTCCAGGGGTATAGAGTATCAACCACGACTCTCCGGCAATCTCGGTCCTGGGCTTTTCTTTCAGTCTGACTCCAGGTGTAACTAAACTCCCTGCAGAAAACCTTGAGGCCTCAATGCCAGGTGTTTCTTGGCCTTCCCCTTTTCCTTTTCCCTTGAGTGTTCCAGGTGAGGGCTTGTCTCATGGTGTTTTATGTGGACTTGCGTCGGCTGTGACCTATCCTGTCCCAGCTTCTTTTCATGATTTATTCACAAGCAGGGAGTTGTAAAGTTTGCTGCCATAGGTCATTGTAGCTGATGGTATTTGGCCAGCGGATTTGGAGGGTTTTCCTCAGACAGGTGTTGCTGAAGGTCTGAACTTTGTTGGTGGTGGTCAGTGTTCTCCTCCAAGTTTCTACTCCATACATAAGAACTGATTTTATGCTGGTGTTAAAAAGCCTGATTTTGGTTTGCAGCGTTAGGTCATTGGAGCTCTAGCTCTTCTTTAATTGAATGAAGACAGCCTTTGCTTTGCACATTCTAGTCTTGACGTTGATGTATGTGCCGCCTTCTTGTCTTTGACACTGCCCAGATAGGTGAAGGCCTCAACCTTTTCCAGTACATCATCTGCAAGAGTGGCTGCAATTTTGCTGGCAGCATTACCCTTCAGGATCTTGAATTTTCCCCTGTGGATGTTGAGGCCAAGTTCTGCTGATATGGCTGCCACTAAGTTGGTCTTTTTTTGCATCTGCAGATAAGTATGGGAGAGTAGGGACAGGTCATCTGCCCACTGGACCCCATTTCTATTTTTTGCTGTGGATATCTTCATGATCCAGTCTATGGCCAGCAGGAGGAGAAAAGGCGAGAGCAATCAAGCCTGGCAGACTACGTCCTCACTTTGAAGGGTTCCATGAGTTGTCTTCCATGGACAATCTTGCAGGTCAATCCCTCGTAATATTTCCTGATGATTCTTACAAGCTTATCTGAAACACCATAGAGGGGGAGGAGGTCTAAAGGGTTTTCTTGTCTACGCTGTTGAAGGCCTTATCATAGTCAATGGAGTCGACAGAGAGGGGCGAGAGGGGGAGTTCCATTCCATCGACTGCTCAATGATGATGCGTAATGTTTCAATCTGGTCTCTGCAGGATCTATCTTTGCGGCATACAGCTTGATGGTCTTGTGACTGAGCATCAACTTGTTCCATCATTCTATTCTGGCTGGCTCTGATAAGCACTCTCCTGGGGTTGATAGAAGAGTAATCCTTCTGTAGTTTGCGCAGATGCTCAGGTCACCTTTCTTGGGGATCTTGATCAGATAGCCCGCCTTCCAGTCTGATGGAATCTTTTCTTCTTCCCAGATCCTTCCAAACATGAGGTTGAGCAATGTCTGTGTTCAGTGACTTTAAAATAATGTTGTCGGGGCGTGGCCAAGATGGCGTCGGAGTAGGACGCTTTCTCGAGCCTCTCCGACGCCGATCCTGCACAGCGACTCACAGCGGGGTCCTGAGACGTTCTACCCGTGCTGCTCGATCGGCGGAGGCTGCCGCTTGCTGGCGGCGTGTCCCGGTGTCGTCGCCTCGGTGAGGGGTGATCGGCAGGAGCTGATCGGAGGGAGCCGGGCTGAGGCCTGTGAGGCGGCGGCCTCGAGTGACCCGGAGGCCGGAGGAGGCGGAGCGGTCCTGGGCCCTGACGCGACATCGGCGTGGGCTACGCCGCGATGACCGGGTGAGGCGGAATGCGGACCACGCCAGCAGAGGGACGCTCGCTGCTCAGCGCTTGAAGGTGCCTTGGCGGACCACGCCGGGGACTGGAGCCGCCGGGAGCTAGCTGGGGAGCCGGCGACGTGCTTGAGGGCGGCCCCTGAGGACGTCGACAGCGGGAGTTGGGCACAGATCCGGCGGGGGCAGAGCGAGCGGATCCCCCCCCCTCGGAGGGCTGCGGACTGGTGAGCGTCCCGGCGGGGGCAGAAAAGCGGAGCTGCACAGTAGCGGGGCCTAGTACCTCCCTGGGGCACACGCCACGCTGAGGCCTTCCATACTTGGGCCGGGTGACTCCAAGTGGCTGGGGGGCCGGCTTCTTCACGCCAGCATAGCGCAAGCAGTGCCGTGCAACGTGAGTGACTAGCCCGTAGTGGTGGAGGGGCTTTACTTCTTCAGTGGCCCTGCTGATGGACCTTGTGGAGTGGCCTGCCATTGCGACTGTGGTGCACCCCCCCCCCCGAGGAAGGCCCCACCGGCGCAGCTACGGCCTTCGGCAATACACTGGCACCAGGGAGAGCGGAGGCCTTGCGGTTTGCTGGCGTAGTTCTGGAGAACGGGGCACTTGGACTGCTGCCCGCCTGGGTGGGCCCTACTGACGGCGGAACGCCTGGCGCTACCTTGGAGAGGTTCTGACGGTGACCGTCCGGACTGACCCCTCCCGGGTCCTGGGCACTGGTGAGGACACAAGCTGTGTTGGGAACCCGCGCCGGTCACCAGCCTTGGGCTATGGGCCTCCCTAGGGCCGGAGGGACCCCTGAATGCTAGCGGCGTCGCTGCGTGGAGGTGGCCTGCTGGGGGAAGAGCCGCACTTTGGTCGGTGCTCTCATATCGGAGAGGGCGAATAGCGTCTTCGACGGACCGCCCCGGCGCGGTACATCGCCGGCCCGCGTCTCGGCCTTCCGGCTGCAGTTATCCCAGGCCCAGGTGGAAGTGCGTGGGAGCAGCCGGCAGCCATGTCCAACTCACAGCGCAGAGGGGGGAAGACGGGGAAGGAAGTAGCCCCCAAATCATCGCAGCAACCGGCGTCCAGGCAGTCGGATGATGAGGCGCCAGCAACTAAAGCCTTCATGAAGGAACTCTTCGCGACTATCAAAGAGGACATCTCAGAGCTTCGTACCCAGCTGGCCTCGGACCTCAGGGAGGTGCGGAGAGACGTGGATGGGATTGGGGAGAGAGTAGCGACGTTGGAGGACCATGACCTTAGCATTGCGAATGATGTGCACCAACTCCAACAGGATATCATACGCCTCACAGAGCAAAATCTGGATTTGCAGACCCATGCGGAGGATTTGGAGAACCGCTCCAGAAGAAATAACATACGCATCAAAGCAGTGCCGTGGGACGGGGAAGCGGGAGACCTGCGTGGATACGTCCTGGCGCTGTTTCTCCAGATCCTAGAGGACGAAGAGGTGCGCAACGTCCAGATGGATAGGATGCACAGAGTGGGGCTGCCCAGGAGGGGCGGGGGTCCGCCGCCGGATATCCTCGTATGCGTACATGACTTCCAGTTGAAGGAAAAGATATTGAGGAAAGCGAGAACCACTGCCTCGCTGCAATTCAGGGGCCATCACCCCCAGCTTTACCAGGACCTGGCTGCGACGACCTTGCAGAAACGAAGGGATTTCCGTCCTGTGACCGCCTTTCTCCGGGAGCGTAGCATATCCTACTCCTGGGGGCATCCTTTCCGGATCATCTTTCGATGGGAGAATCGGTTGCGACAGATCAATTCCCTGCGGGAGGCGAAGGATCTTCTGGGCATTGAGGACACAGAGCCGTCGCAGGAGCCGCGGGGATCACCATTCCGGAGGCGGCGTCGTTCTTCCTCGTGGCACAGGGTGGGCCCGTCCCCGGAGCGGCGGCGGCCGGATCCGGCGACTAGTGAGCAGGAGAGGGGGGCCGCGGTGGCTTCGGTGGCCTCCGCCACCATGACGGCTTCCCAGATGAGCTCTGGAGCAGCGTGACCCCGGTCTTATGGTGTGGCGTCGGAGGGGCTCTTGGCCTGAGGTCCTCGGGGTACTATGGTACTTTTGGAGAAGACACCCCGGGACTTGGACCTGGGGGTCCCCAGGTGGTCCCCCCTGCCCCAACCCCAGACCAACGGGGGACCTTTCAACCAGGACCTTCTGGAACTAAAGACTGCGTGGTTCAGGTTCAGTGCATTGAGTTGCATTTTGTTATTCTTTGTTCTTGGGGGGGTTAGGGGTGGGATTGTTAGCGCTCTGATCATGGGTGTCAGGGCGGGATGTTCTGGATTGGGGAAGGGAGTGCGGGGAGTGGCGGCGACGTTGTGTGACGAGAGTGTGTGGAGAGGACATTTGTCGATAGTTTCTTTTGTGATTTGTATATGGTTTGGGGATCTGCCTTCGTTGACCCTTGCGTACCCTAGGACTGTGGGTGCCTCACGGGGCTTGCGGAGTGTCCGGGCGGGCCTTCTGGGTTGGTTGTGGTTGGGGTTCTTCCCTAGAGTCCCCGTGTTTATCTACCTCCCCTGGGCTCGGTTTATGGAGCATGTGTGGGTCCGGTGCGAGCACCGTGGCTGTCTGGCTGTGAACATGGCGTGGACTCTGTATAATCCCTTATGCATGTCAGCATAGGAACATGGAATGTGAAGGGCCTTAACTCTCCGCAGAAGAGACAGAAACTCTGGAAGTACATCATAGATCACCATTTGGATGTGGTGGCCCTCCAGGAGACCCACCTGGCTAGGAAAGATGAGTTGAGGCTTCGACATCGGCAGTTCCCCCTTATCTATAGGGCCTCTGCGGCCACAAAGCACAGGGGGGTGGCCCTGCTCTTTCGGGCTTCCCTGCATTTTCAGCCCATGGGGGTGAATGTGGATAGGGACGGCCGTTGGCTATTGGTGAAGGGACTGTTGCGGGGGCGCTTGTGTACTTTTGCTGTATTGTATGCTCCTAATGCGGGACAGAATAGCTTTCTGCAGGATCTGTTGGACAAGATGGGGGACTTTGTGGAGGGTCATTTACTTTTGCTAGGCGATTTCAATATGGTGTGGGACAGGGGTCTGGATAGCTCTGGAGGCCACAGGGCAGACACTGGCGTCTTCTCAGACGAAACTAAAAGGCAGTTGGGAGACCTGGGACTGATCGACAGTTGGCGCTTTCTCCACACACAGACCAGAGATTACACCTTTTTTTCCAACGTACACCACTCGTACTCCCGCATTGATTACATCTTGCTAAGTCAGGCCCTTCGAGGGGACGTACAATTAGCTAGTATTTTTCCACTCTCGCTATCGGATCATAGCCTTGTGGTTCTGGGACTGCACTGGGCCGCCGGGGGGGATGGTTGGCGCAAGTGGTATTTCCCGGCAGCGCTGGTGCGAGATGAGGTGTCGTGTAAGGCCCTACGCAAGGCAATTGGAGATTTTTTCCTCCTTAACCCGCCGTCAAACACGTCGGTGTACACCACGTGGGACGGGGCACGTGCCTCGCTCTCAACGCGAATTTGAACAAGCTCAGGCGCGAAGAGAGGGAGGCTCTGGAATTGGAATTGGCTACTTTGGAGCAGGCCCACAAGGCGAACCCCTCTAGGGTGACCCTTCGCCCCTGACGGCGGTCCGGGGGAAACTGAGGGCCCATTATAATAACAGGGCGGAATTCACTCTTTTGCTACTTCGTCGTACCTCCTACTCCCAGGGCAACAAGATCGGGCGCCATCTTGCCCGGCAACTCCGGGACAAACGCGAGAAGGACTATATCGGGGGCATTCGTGATCAAGCAGGCTCTGTTCGGCATAGAGACGCGGACAAAGCGGCCATTTTCGGGCGCTTTTATGCGGCACTCTACTCGAGCGACGCTCTCGATCCCGGCGCACAATCCAGATTCTTGGAGGGCCTGTCTCTCCCAAAGGTTTCTAGGGAGTGGAATGAGTCCCTATCCTCCCCCATCACTCGGGAGGAAGTCTTGGATGCCATTAAAGGCCTGAAGCTGCACAAGGCCCCGGGCCTGACGGCTACACGGCCCTTTTTTACAAAACGTTTGCCTCTGAAGTATGCGACTACCTGGTCTCCCTCTTCAACGCGATGGCGATTGACGGCAGGACCACGATTCTATGGCTGAGGCGTTGATCAGTGTTATTCCCAAACCGGGGAAAGATCCTGCTCTTTGTACATCCTACCGCCCGATAGCACTTCTCAACCTGGACGCCAAACTGTATTCTTCTATATTAGCGGGTAGGATGCAAGACCTGATGCCCGCCCTGATCCATCCTGATCAATCGGGATTTATTAAGGGCAGACAGACCCACGATAACCTACGCCGCGTCATACACCTCATCGAAAAGGCGGAGCGTTTCCGCATGCCCGCGGTGCTGGTAGGACTCGACGCAGAGAAGGCTTTCGACCGCGTCGACTGGGGGTTTTTGCACCAGACTCTATTGGCCTTCGGTTTCTCGCCTTCCTTCGTGAAGATGATTGAGGCCAATTACAGTGGGCCCACATCCCGTGTGCTGATCAATGGCCATAGATCCGCGAGTTTTCGCCACTCCCGAGGGACGCGCCAGGGCTGCCCCCTCTCGCCCCTTCTCTTTGCTCTTAGCATTGAGCCATTGGCGTTAGCAGTGCGAGACAATGAGAGGATTCTAGGACTTCCCTTTACGGGTGAGCAGCACAAAATCTCGCTCTTTGCAGATGATGTCTTACTGTCTATCAAGGAGCCGGCGCTGTCGCTGCCGCATGTCCACTCTGTGCTCTCTGACTACGAGGAAGTCGCGGGCTTCAAGGTTAACTTCGATAAATCCTACATCCTAAACCTGACCCTCTCGGCGGGGGAGGTGCAAATGACCAGGCAGCTCACTCCGCTAGCTTGGGCGACGGAGTCCTTGCTCTACCTGGGCGTGCGGTTGACTTCCTCCGTGAATGCCCTGTTCCACGCTAACTTCCCTCCGATGCTTTCCTCGGTAAGGACTGAGCTGAACCGTTGGAAACCTAAATTCATCTCGTGGCTGGGCAGGATACACGCCCTTAAAATGGTGCTCCTCCCCAAAATGTTGTATTTATTTCAAGCTTTGCCTATTCCAATAGGGCTAGACTACTTTCGCCGATTGAAGACCATGATGCTGCGATATGTCTGGCAGGGAGGCCGAGCACGGCTTCCGTTCCACGTCCTGAGGCGCCCACGCTTGGAAGGGGGAGTAGGCTTCCCAGACATGCATTTGTATTACAAAGCTGCTCAACTGAGGGTCATCGTGGAGTGGTCCCAACAGACGTCGGAAAAGCATTGGCTCCACATAGATCGTAGCGTTGCGGGCCGCTCCATCTGGGATCTGGCCTGGAAGCCTAAGGCAGACCGCCCCAAGAATGCTTACATTAGCACCCCCACGAGTACGGTGCTAAAGGTGTGGGACACGGTGAGCGGTGACGACCATTGGACCACGTTCCCGTCCCCATTCACCCCGATTCACTTCAATCCGGCCTTTCCCCCGGCCCTCGCGGAGGGTCCCTTCGACGCTTGGAGGGAGGGGGGCTGTAGAGCCCTCACCCACCTGTTCCATGGCACCGAACCCCTCACTTTCCACAACTGTATGAGGGACTACAATATCCTCCCGACAGAACGCTTTAGGCATCTTCAACTCCTACATTGGGCGACGTCACCTGCCGTAGTAGACGCGGCCACCAGACCCTTGTCACAATTTGAGTCCTTCCTCCTTCACACTTCTACCATGAGGGGTACGATTTCTTTCCTGTACAAATTGTTATTAGATTCTGCCGTGTCACCACGACCTCGATATCAAGACCACTGGGAGTCCACACTGGGGAGGGACATCTCTGCCGCCGAATGGCGGGCCCTGTGGAGAGATGTGACAACGCACAATCACTCTACTGACCTCAGAGAAACACACATGAAGCTCATCTTTGATTGGTACATGCACCCCGCCAAACTACACCGCATATTCCCGGCCACCTCGGATAGGTGCTGGCAGGGCTGTGGGATGCTGGGAGACTTTAAGCATATATGGTGGGATTGTCCCACCATTCAGCCGTTCTGGGCTGAGATTCTGTCCCACATTAGAGACATTTTGGGTTATCCGGTTCCGAATTCCATGGACTTTGTCCTATTAGGGCTTAGGGATCCACTGCTTGAACACCAGACCAGGGCGGATAAGCGTGTTATGTGGTTGTGTTTGGGTGCGGCCAAGGTGACTCTGGCGGCAGCGTGGAATTCCCCATCTACCCCGGCTATTTCCTTGTGGCATGCCCGACTGTGGCGTCTGTTGAGCGTGGAACGCCTCTCTGACATCTTCCTGGGGAACTTTAAGAATTTCATGTACAACTGGGGCTCACTGGTGCGATTTCTGTCCCGAGGTTTGCCCTCGGCTGTATGCCCGTCAACTGCTGCGATCCCTCCATCTCTTCCAAATTTGATCTCCGGAATGTCTGTATTGTTTGCTATGTTTGCTGGTCGCCGCCACTGGGGGGAGGGTGATGTTGGGGAGGGACGAGGGTGGGGGATAGTTGGGGTGAGGGTCTTATGTTCTTCTTCCTTCCTGCTCTCTCGCGGCGACTAGCTATGCCTTGGGAGGGCCACTGGGCCTTGAGCGGAGTGTGGGCGGTCTTGTCGACCTGAGGGTGCCTAAACTGGACTTGAGCTTTTCATTGCCTGCGGACTATGGAACCATACCGCCTTCTTCTTTGGATGAGCCCCTCCCCCCCTTTTTTTGCGCCCCCTGTGTGGGGTTTTGTGGCGGTGTGTCGCCTATCTTTCTTTTTCCTTTCTGTTTCCCCTCTTACTGTCTACCCTCCCTTCTCTTTTCCACTGATATACTGCAAAATAAAAATTAAAAAAAAAAAAATAATGTTGTCAGGTCCTGCTGCCTTACCATTTCTCAGATGTTTGATGGCTTGCGGTATTTCATCTTTGGTTGGTCTGCTGCAGTCAATTGGCATGTCCTTGTGAACTAGCTGTATATATGGTGGAGACTGCAGCATGGGCTTCTTCAGCAGTTCTTCAAAGTGCTCCATCCATCTTTGTTGTTGGCCTTTATTACCAGTGATTATCTTCCCAACTTGGTCTTTGATAGGTCTTTCCAGCTTGCTATATTCGCTGGAGAGTTTTCTTGTTATATCGTAGAGTTCTTTCAAGATTCCAAGGCTTGCTGCTTTCTTGGCTTCTGTGACAAGACCTTAGATTAATCTTTGCTTAGCTGCTCTTAAGCTCCTCTTTACTCCTTGTTGGTTTTCTGCTCTTGTTCAGTTGGTGTTGACTTCAGCTTTCATTTCCTTTCTCACTTGGATTTTGAGGAGAGTCTCAGTGGAGATCCATTCTTTATGCTGGTGTTTCTAGGGACCCAGAAACTACTGGCAGGTTGATGTCACTGTTTCTTTTATCTTCTCCCACTGGCTTTCTACTGGGTCTATGTCATCTTCTTGTCCTTGCAGGACTTGAAACTTGAAACTTGTTACTGAGGGTGAGTGAATATTTACTCTGTTTCTGTACATCTTTGAGGAGAGTGGTGTTACATCGCTGGCATTGTTTTTTCAGTTCCATCCATGCTTTCTTCAGTTTTAGTTTATGTCTGGCCACGACAAGGTAATGGTCTGACGCTACTTCCGCTCCTCTCATCACTCTCACATCCTGGAGGGACCTTCAAAATTCTTGACAATGAAGACATGGCAGATCAGATACTCAGTTGAATGGTCTGGTGAAACCTACATTCCCTTGTGCATTCTTTCATGTGGGAATAACCTACCGCCTTTCACCGGACTGTTCAGGGCACAGAGATCTGCGAGTCTTTCACTATTCTGTTCATGTCGCCAGGGCCATGGTTGTGCCTGAGTTCTTCATACCCACTGTTGATGCTTCCAATCTTGGCATTGAGGTACCCCATCACTATGGTGATGTCTCTCTCAAGGCATTTCTCCAGGATGGACTGGACTCTGCTGTAAATCTGTTAACATTGGATAACATTCATGTTGATACTAAATAAGGGTAATGTGAAAGCTTATTCAGAATGGTGTTGGGGTGATCATAGGTGACAGGTCTTGCCTTGGCCTAGAAGACCGAAGGTTTTTGTGTCAGTAAAAGGGCGCACTGCCAGTTCATACGCATATAGTTTCAAAATAACATAAAGTCTCCAGGTGCTATACGGCGAGTGGACAAACCCAAACCACTCATGTGAGTACAGAACTACTCCTATCAAGTAAATCGTTTGCCAAAGCACTCTGTAAAGTAACGATGTTTTGTACAATGACAATATACAAGCACATTCCAGAACACCAATATGACAGAAGTGAGTAAAGTTCCACAAGATGAGTAAATCTTGGAGTCTTTTAATGAAGAGTACAGCCAGCCGACACATGTTTCATCGCCTTCGCGATTCCTCAGGGCTAGATGGCCGTATCAACATCAGAAGGTCGCTTAGCTGGTGATAATTCCGACCCAGCCGGGCCTTCACTAGTAGCACTAGCATGAGTGCGTCCAGAAGCAGTGACAGTCCTATTATATATATTTAAAAGGAGTATACGTCTAAGTAGGGCTCGGAAATCACTCGGGGTCCTTCACCAAAATTTCGGACCTTCTTTGGTTAAACAGAGTGCAGGGTCAATTCTTATGTCAGGTAACCTGATGCAGTTCCAAGTGCAGAGTCAAAGAGTGTTCGCAAACTCCCCAATTTCAATTCAATTGCCAGAAAACCAAATGCGGTTCCAAAATAGAATAAATGTCAAGCCGTGTGCGGCGTCTTCAGAGGTAACAGACGAGTGAAGCTGTTCCGGGCCCGGAACAGCTTCACTCGTCTGTTACCTCTGAAGACGCCGCACACGGCTTGACATTTATTCTATTTTGGAACCGCATTTGGTTTTCTGGCAATTGAATTGAAATTAGGGAGTTTGCGAACACTCTTTGACTCTGCACTTGGAACCGCATCAGGTTACCTGACATAAGAATTGACCCTGCACTCTGTTTAACCAAAGAAGGTCCGAAATTTTGGTGAAGGACCCCGAGTGATTTCCGAGCCCTACTTAGACGTATACTCCTTTTAAATATATATAATAGGACTGTCACTGCTTCTGGACGCACTCATACTAGTGCTACTAGTGAAGGCCCGGCTGGGTCGGAATTATCACCAGCTAAGCGACCTTCTGATGTTGATACGGCCATCTAGCCCTGAGGAATCGCGAAGGCGATGAAACACGTGTCGGCTGGCTGTACTCTTCATTAAAAGACTCCAAGATTTACTCATCTTGTGGAACTTTACTCACTTCTGTCATATTGGTGTTCTGGAATGTGCTTGTATATTGTCATTGTACAAAACATCGTTACTTTACAGAGTGCTTTGGCAAACGATTTACTAGGTCTTGCCTTGGCTCCAATGTTTTGAAAGACATGAATTAACATGTTTATTGATTTACTTGTGGTTTGCTTTATAAATTATCATTTACTTTATATGTTTTAATATTCTTGGTTAAGTTTCTTTTAACTCATAGGAATTTTCAGGGTATAATAACATCTATGTAAACCTGATGTAGACTTTATTTAGAATAGTTAAAATATAAATAAATACAAATTAATGTAAAAAACATAGTACATTCTTGTTATTCAACTATAACATATTAAATACATTTCTAAATATTTTATAATTGACCATTAAATATGCACTGTTTTTATACACTTTATATTTATTTACACATTTGACTATTTTAAATAATGTAATTTAATTTAACATTATTTCCTATGGGGTATTATTTTAAGCCCTTACCTCCTTTATCTTTTATGGAAGTGTATAGCAGTACCAGTGTTTGGTCAATGAAGTTCTGGGCTTACTGCAAAAATGTAAGTTTAAGAATACCTAGAAGTAGTAAACTTACACAAAACTGTAAACTTCCTTCAAAAGTGTAAGTAACCTTTGTGAATCAGGCCCTCAATCTGTATAGCCTATAACCTTAACCACTAACCCTTAGCACTTTTCAGACTGTTATTCACTCAGTATATTCTGGGATTAAATACTTTGGGTAGTGCTTTTATCAATGTATTTATTTTTATATTTAAAGTTCTCTGTTTGACATTTTGATGCAATACCGTCTAGAAGTCAAGACTGGCTAGACGCTTCTGTGAAATGATATCTAAGTGTCTCCAAACCTGGAGATAGAACCGGGCTTGACTCAACGATGTAAAAGAGACTGTGGAGCAGGTCTCAACTGTGTGGGATCCTTTGGTGTTTCTTCAAATACTTTCCAAAGATCTCAACAACATAGTCCAGCTAGAACATGTTGTCAGATGCCAGGAGATAGATGAAGTAGGTAAGATAAGGTAGGAATCAAATAAGTGGATCCAATCTCAGGATCCCCAATATCATTTAAAAATGAAGGAGGTTGACTCATGGATGAAGCAGCCATGAAGGAAAGCTTCACTAAAAACTGAGGACGAAGGCAAGGTACAATGTGGTGCTCACTGAAAGGTTTTCTAGAGGAATATGGCACTGAATGACAGGAAGACCTACCACAATATGGATTCCTACAGAAAGGGGAGATGGGGGAAGTATACCTAATGGGAGAGGGGCGCACTAAATATGAGCAACAAAATACTATATAAAGGCACTGACAGAAGTACTGGGAAACCATGTAAATCCTAAATGAATTGTACTATGTCACTGCACATGGAACACGATGTACTGAAAATGTCAAAACCCCCTTAAAACATGAAAATACAATAGGCCACAGTAACCTGGGAGAATAATTTTTTCTTTCACTGTGAAGGGAAAAAAATGAGAAAGTTCACCTGTACTTCTCACTTAGAAGGACTTATCAAATCTACAAAACACCACTAGAGTGAAATAGGTAGACTCAAAAAAACTACCTGAAACTGAGAGTTAAATGTCTGCATTGACAACCCTACTCACTTCTCATACATTTACAACCATAAAAAAACTTGTAGAAGGATTTAGCCTGTACGGCAGAACTCAGTAAGCACAATACATTACATCCACTTACAATAGATGTAGGAAACTATGCATGTCATGTAACTCGTAATCACAGATAATCTCTGGATACCTCAAACAGAATGACAGAAATTCCACTTAAGAAATAGAGAACGAAAGAAAACCTAAGAACCTAGCTTGTAAATTAACTAAAATGCCAGAACAATACCCTGAAGAAGGTGTGCGTGTCACCATGTAGAGGTACACACACCATGCATGAGTGAGGGGGGGTCAGGGGAGATAAATGTCATAAGGAGTGACGCTCATGGGGCAATGTATCACGAAGGTGCAGTACACTTCTATTTGCCCTGATAACGGCCGATGAACAGTGGGAAAAACTGTGGAACTAGGTAAGTACCAGGTGTGAATTAAAATCTTGCCTGGAGGTACAAAGTATTCTCGAAAGGTACTGTGGAAGAAACTACACACTCAAAAGTAGTGTAACATCAAGAGGTAAAGGAACCAACCCAAAGGAGATAGAGAAAGCACAAGTAAGTGTACCCATCAGCCCACCCGCGGGCGGAACCTCATCATCTGGGTTTTTAAAGATGTAAACTGGTATCCACTAGATCCTTCATTGAGTGTTCTCAAAGGATACTAGTACAAGGATCCACCAGTGAGACGGACAGCCAACAGGAAGTGTTGAAGGGCTGAGGGAAGAAAGTAAAAGATTGCAGTGCTCAAAAAGTGTAGAGATTAAAAATGCCTGTTATGATGACAAAGAACAACTTTATTGAGGGTGACATCATACCGTCATGGTTAAAAGCAGAGTGATGATAGTATGGAAAAAATTACTATCAGTTGAAGATATTAAATGGTCAACATGTTTCAGCCTCGACAGGCTTTCATCAGGACCAAAAGAAAACACTACTGCAACAGTGGTTCAAAAGATCCCACCAGTGAAAAAACAATCTTTAATGATTACAATGTAGACCTACCGGTAGAGCAAATTTTTTCTTTATGGTAGTCTCATTCATATGTGACAGACACTCTCCTAAGGGAAAATAGAGGAAATACAAACAAGATGCAAACATTTTTGAACATTTATCAATTGTTAACATATTGTTTTCCACAGTAACTTAAATTGAATAAGTTTATTAACTCACCCATATATTATATGGAGAAGGCCGCACCTCGCCTGGCACTCGCTCAGGTCAGAAAGAGGCCACGCTCTGGATATGGGGATTAAAGTAATGGAAAAATAAATTTTCTTATCACACTTTGAATTGATCGCCAAAAAGTGCGTCATGAAAGACTAGAAGTGATACTCTGAGTAGGCAGCAAAGAATGGCAGACAAAACTGCTGAAAAAGCACTCAAGGCTAAAAGCATCTCTTATTGGTAAGCATAGGTTTGGCAGCATTTGAATTAAGAGTCAGGTACTGAAAAGTCAGACAAATGTGTATGGCTAAAAGGGCAACAGTCTAGTATACACTAATATTCTTAAAGTTGAGATGAAGATGCACACTGAATCCATTTGCAGTTATTAATGAAGTGTCCCCTCTAAACCAGAAACAAAGTGCTTCAGTTTGGAAAAAATGAAAGAGTTAGGAAAAAATGAAAGCAAAGTTCCAGTTCATAGCAAAGTTGAGCTCTCCTCAAATAGAAGTGTAGAGCTCACAACCAGCAGATGGACAAACAGAGAGAGATAGAGAGAGAGAGCTCGCCAAGGTTGTTGCACCCACCTGTCCGTCGTTGCCTCGGTTCTATCGTCTGAGCCGAGGGGAAGGTGGTGAAACAACCTGTGTGTTCCGAGTAAAAAGGCCATTTGCGGACCGAAGGGAGAACTGCAATTACTTAGCGTTATCCCGGACACTGATTGGTTCAGTGACGTATTATCACAGGCTCCGATTGGTCGGGCGGTGGAGGCTCTCCTGACACGATCGTATCTCTATGTTACTAATTTCAAGAACACAAAAGGAAACCAAATGTATCTGCTGACGAGTCATTGCCTGGAAACTAATCTCAAATCACATTGTCAGAATGGATGTTAGTGTTCGAGGTTTTGCAGCAGATCGCGGCTCAATGTGTGTGAAAGACCGGAACCAGAAATAAATGAGGTATTTCCGGTTTCCTATAGTTGAAGTCAGTGTGTACACAGAACTGGTGGCGGAAATAAATGAAGTATTTCCGGTTTCCTATAGTTGAAGTCAGTGTGTATACAGAACTGGTGCGGACTTAAAGGGGAGCAGGCAGGAATGTAGGTTTGTTCATACATTGTGCGTATAAAACGGAAAACAAGCTTCCAGGCCGATAGTTTCAACCAATATCACTTTTTACAAAACAATTCTCAGTGTCAAAAGATGTAGTCGATCACGAGATATTGACACCTTTAATTGTAATATAATCAAGGGAATGTGTTGCAATCAATGATTCTTAGCTCCAGTTATAAATCAAAGGACACAAAAAGGGACTGTTTAAAAGGCTAGTTTGAACAGGCATAGCCATGAACAAGATGGGTAAGACCAAAAATGGAGGACTAACCTCGGTCTTGGCATCAGAAGGTCTCTAAGGGAGATAGTAGATTAGTTTATGAGGCAATAAAGACACAAGGAATTACCATGTACGTAAAAGATATTATTATTACAACTCGGTATGTGAATTAGTCCCGACCGATGAACACCGTGTATCATTGGCACAATCTTAGATGTTAGCGGTATATATTAGTTATGTATATACAAAGATGTATTGTACACATTGATGGGCACATCACATGGATTTTAAAAGAATAAGGAAAAGTACCTCTGCATGGGCAGTGTTATGGATAGCGAATATCTGATTGCATATAGGTTTGTGTGTAAAAGCAAGATTTCCAAATGCACGGAGATGGTAAACAGCAAAAACAATGGATTGACATCATAATGTATCTGTTATTTAGTTGAAGAGACCGGTATATATAACAGTCTAGTCATAAATAGCCCAGATCAGTATGCTGGTGTATTTAAAGCTGAATCCAGGAGATGTCATCATTTAAACCTGTAATGTCACTTTTAAGTTTGAAAACCCATTTCTGTTCTCTAACGAACAAAAAATGGGAAATGTTGCTGACATGTGGGGGTATGAATGGTTGTTCAAGGACTAACCACTTCATTTCATCCGCAGTGTGTCTCATTGTGAGAAAATGGTTTGTCATCCTGGTCGCTTGTTTGTTGCGCCTGATGGTACTTTTATGTTCCTGTATCCTAAGTTTGACCTTCCTGGTCGTCATGCCTATGTATCGGAGGGCACACGGGCAAGTGATTTGGTAAATAACCCTCTCGCTATTGCAATTTGTATGCCATTTTAACTCCCATGGGCGAGATGTGCCAATGTCCACAGAAAGTGTCTTTTGGGTTTGTGCGCATACTGAACAATTCCCACAAGTATGATGTCCTTGTACAGGGGGAAGGTTCCACAGTGTTGTTGTCGGATCGTTTGAGATGCAGCGTGGTCTGGTATGCACCAATTCATCTCTCAAATTTGAGCTCCTCTTAAAGGAAAACATAGGTGTGGGAATCTTATCACCTGCGGTATTCAGTATTCGCCAGTTGTGCCGGATGATTTTCTGTACTGATGTGGAGACCGTGCTGAAAGTGGTGACAAACGTAAGTCTTTCAAGAGGTAGATTTTCCACTGGGATTGTCAGAAGGGCATCCCGATGATTGTTGGAAGCCCTTTTGTAAGATTGTTTGATCAATGCCCTTGGATAAAGTCGTTGTTCCAACCTGGTTGAGAGTATACCGGCTTGTTCCTGAAAATCAGATCTTTCAGAGCAATTTCTCCGAACCCTGAGAAATTGTCCAAAGGGTAAATTCTCTCTCAGGGAGCGCGGATGGTAACTATCAAACCTGAGCAGAGAGTTTCTCGACATCGGCTTCCGATATAGAGTACTGGTGAGATGGCCTTCCTTTGGAATGATCAGAAGATCTAGAAATGGAAGTTCTGAGCGGCTATATTCCACTGTAAATCTTAAATAGCGGTTTTGGTTATTTAGCCACTGTTGGAAAGCCAGTATCGACTGACTATCTCCACGCCACACCACAAGGACATCGTCGATGTACTTCTTCCACAACACCATATGATGGTAATATGGATTGTTGTGGTTGAGGACATACTCAGTTTCGAAGAGATGAACATAGAGATTCGCCAGGCTTGGCGCAAATTTACTGCCCATCGAAGTCCCCTATATCTGGAGATAAATCGAGTCTTCGAATTGGAAGAAATATTTACTCATCGCGAGCCTCGCCAGATCCATAATAAAATGGATGGTTGTGATGCTTTCATGAGTGGTGTTTTCCAGAAGTTGTCTCACAACCTGTAGAGTCTCTTCTTGCGGTATGCAAGTATACAATGATTCAACATCAAAACTGACAAGAATGTCAGTCTCGGTGTTGAACTCCACCTCTGGTAGGAGACGGAGAACATCCTTTGTGTCTTGTAAATAGTTGGGCATGGTTTTTACAAGTGGTCTTAAAAATACATCTACAAAGGAAGAAAGGGGCTCAAGAAGTGAACCGATCCCTGAAATGATAGGCCATCCTGGGGGAGGTCTGGTGGGTTTGTGAATCTTTGGCAGTGCGTAGAAATATGGAGTGACTGGATGCGATGCGACTAGAAATTTGGCCTCATGTGGTGTTATCCAGCCCTCCGCACTCACCTCTTCCACTAATGTCTTAATTTCAATTGTGAGACTGGTGGTCGGATCAGTAGACAGCAAAGTGTAAGAGTTGGTATCACTGAGTTGTCTTAGACACTCGGCACGATATAAGGTGGTATCTTGGATGACTATAGCACCACCTTTGTCGGCCGGCTTGATGGTAATATTGCTATCATTAGATAGAGTTGCCAATGCTGATCTCTCTGCTCTGGATAGGTTTTGAAAGGTGCCTGTTTTTGACAGATTCAGAGAGTTGATTTCGTGTGTCACTGCTTTCTCGAAAGCGCCCACTTTGGATGGTATTTGATGCAGAAGAGGAACAAAAGTCGATTTTGTCTTGAGACCTGTGTTGGTTTCTGTACTTGGTTGATCAAGTTCTTGTCTACTGTCTGCAAAAAAGAAGTGAAGGCGAACCTTACAGAAAAAATTCTCAACTTCACTTCGAAGCTGGAAAGCATCCCCAGTGTTAGTTGGTACGAATCCAAGGCCTTTGTTTAGTACTTGGTGTTCAATGGGGGTAATGGTGCGTGAACTGATATTCACAACAAGGTCTTCCTTGCTCCCTGGAGTGATGGTTATTGTCCTCGCTTGCTGCGGGTGTTCGGGCCCTCTATCTCGTCTGCCCATTGTACTTGGGGTTGACCTCTCCGTCTGCCTCTGTTCCAGCCACGGCCTTGTCCTAAAAAAGTTTGACTGTCATAAAAATGAAGCTGCATTTGGTAATGGGACATAGGTGGTGGAAATTGGGGGTAACCTCATGGGGTGGGTGGCCACCACGGGCCCTGTTGGTACATATTACCTTGTCCAGTACGCCTACGATTGGAGCGATTATATCGACCTCTACCTCTCCATTGTGATGTCCCACTGATGTCTGAATCGCTAGAGTCAGGATCAGAGGAGGATGTGGAATAGTTGGAACCGTAACCTTTACCTTGTTTTTGAGTGTCAATGGGTGTATAATTGTCACTTGTGTAAGGATAAATCCTCTCGTGGGAAAACTTTGCCAGATCTTTCTTGAATTTTTATATAAATAGGGTCTTTATATTCCTTGTTTGCCTTATTTGTTTCTTCTAGTTGTTTCTCAAAACGTTTGGTTGTGAGGGTGGTTTTTATTTGGCCTTCCAAAACTTGTATCTCCACAAGGATGGCATTGGCCACCCTTTTGGCAGTGGAGATGATTAAGATCAACCAATCGCGGGTGCATCGCCACGCGATTAGTGACCAGTCTTTAAGAAACGTTTTATCTGTGAGAAACAATCTAGGCGCATTAGTCACCACTAGGCCAGTAGAAGCACATTTACCATGCAGGTACTCAGCCATAATCTGTCCATGGATAACAGTGCATGAGTGGCTCTTCTTTAAATTAAGAATGATGTCCCAATCTCCCGGAGGAGGTGGTCCTGTGGTGGGTATGGAGTCCAACATGCTTGGATTTTCGCTGAGAATAGATGATAATGTCTCATCATCAAATGCTAGTCCTGCAAAATCTGCCATCTCGCATGCCACTGCACACTGACTTCAACAATAGGAAACCAGAAATACCTCATTTATTTCCGGTTCCGGTCTTTCACACACATTGAGCCGCGATCTGCCGCAAAACCTCGAACACTAACATCCATTCTGTCAATTTGATTTGAGATTAGTTTCCAGGCAATGACGCGTCAGTAGATACATTTGGTTTCCGTTTGTGTTCTTGAAGTTAGTATCATAGAGATACGAGCTTGTCAGGAGAGCCTCCACCCCCCGACCAATCGGAGCCTGTGATAATACGTCACTGAACCAATCAGTGTCCGGGATAACACTAAGTAATTGCAGTTCTCCCTTCGGTCCGCAAATGGCCTTTTTACTCGGAACACACGGGTTGTTTCACCACCTTCCCCTAGGCTCAGACGATAGAACCGAGGCAACGACGGACAGGTGGGCGCAACAACCGTGGCTCTCTCTCTCTCTCTCTCTCTCTCTGTTTGTCCATCTGCTGGTTGTGAGCTCTACACTTCTATTTAAGGAGAGCTCCACTTTGCTACGAACTGGAACTTTGCTTTCATTTTTTTCTAACTCTTTCATTTTTTCCAAACTGAAGCACTTTGTTTCTGGTTTAGAGGGGACACGTCATTAATAACTGCAAATGGATTCAGTGTGCATCTTCATCTCAACTTTAAGGATATTAGTGTATACTAGACTGTTGCCCTTTTAGCCATACACATTTTTCTGACTTTGCAGTACCTGAATCTTAATTCAAATGCTGCCAAACCTATGCTTACCAATAAGAGACGCTTTTAGCCTTGAGTGCTTTTTCAGCATTTTTGTCTGCCATTCTTTGCTGGCTACTCAGAGTATCACTTCTAGTCTTTCATGGCGCACTTTTTGGCGATCAATTCAAAGTGTGATAAGAAAATTTCTTTTTCCATTACTTTAATCCCCATATCTAGAGTGTGGCCTCCTTCTGACCTGAGCGAGTGCCAGGCGAGGTGCGGCCTTCTCCATATAATATATGGGTGAGTTAATAAACTTATTAAATTTAAGTTACTGTGGACAACAATGTGTTAAGAAATGATAAATGTTCAAAAATGTTTGCATCGTGTTTGTATTTCCTCCATTTTCCCTAAGGAGAGTGTCTGTCACATATGAATGAGACTACCATAAAGATAAAGATTTGCTCTACCGGTAGGTCTACATTGTAATCATTAAAGATTGTTTTTTCACTGGTGGGATCTTTTGAACCACAGTTGCAGTAGTGTTTTCTTTTGGTCCTGATGAAAGCCTGTCGAGGCTGAAACATGTTGACCAGTTAACATCTTCAACTGATAGTAATTTTTTCCATACTATCATCACTCTGCTTTTAACCATGTCGGTATGATGGTCACCCTCAATAAAGTTGTTCTTTGTCATCATAACAGGCATTTTTAATCTCTACACTTTTTGAGCACTGCAACCTTTTACTTTCTTCCCTCAGCCCTTCAACACTTCCTGTTGGCTGTCCGTCTCACTGGTGGATCCTTGTACTAGTATCCTTTGAGAACACTCAATGAAGGATCTAGTGGATACCAGTTTACATCTTTAAAAACCCAGATGATGAGGTTCCGCCCGCGGGTGGGCTGATGGCTACACTTACTTGTGCTTTCTCTATCTCCTTTGGGTTGGTTCCTTTACCTCTTGATGTTACACTACTTTTGAGTGTGTAGTTTCTTCCACAGTACCTTTCGAGACTCTTTGCACCCCCTTTAGTGTTTGTTGATTGTTTAGTTGGGGGGCAGGGTGCAAGTTGGTCTATAAATTGAGTTTTCCCCTCAGACCCTCTTTCATACTTTTGTATTTGTTTGTACAAAGTATTCACCAAATCTGCCTTGGTTGAAGAAACTGTTCCCAGGTCGAAACAATCGTTGTATGGCAGTCTTGAAGGCAGGAAGAATGAAACCAGAAAATAGGGCCGGTTCTACTGCAGCTGGTGCGCCGGGAAACTGACGAGGAGCGCTCAGCGGGAAATTGACGATCGGTGCTCTGGATGTCTGGTACTCCGGAAACTGACAAGCTGGAATGAAACTGGAGAATAGGGCCGGTTCTACTGCAGCTGGTGCACCGGGAAACTGACGAGGAGCACTCTGAGGGAAATTGACGAGCGGCGCTCTGGACGACTTGAACTCCTGAAACTGAAAAGCTGAGCCCTGTGAGGCACTAACGAGCGGCACACAGATGCCAATTCAGGACGATGGGCGCCGGAGGAACTGCTAGCGTTTCCGTCGGGCCACTCTGAGGTAATTTTGCCGAAAGGAGCTCCGAAGTAAGACACAAAGGAACAGAACGACAGAGGAAACAGCAGGTAAAATCGTCGACCATAGAGAACAGTCGACTGTCAGCACACAGGAATCATGCACCTTCTTGAAGGACGAGAAGCCTGCAGGCACAGTGGTGCACTCACACAGGATTACGTCAATGACCTCACCTGGAACGGGATGATGACGAATTTGCTTTAAAACTCAACTGAATGATGGTCACGGACACCGCTGGGCACTGTCTTTAAAATGGGGACCAGAACCAAGGTCCTTCCACAGTGGCAAATATACCGGCACCACAGGAACTTGCTGGAGTCAGCTCTCAACAAACCACCACTGATCAGACGAAGATGACTCTTTCTGTGTTGCGAAAACACACTTCTCTTGACTCCTGGTCAGTTGAGGTGGGGACCCAGCGTTCTCCACTTGATTTTCACCTCTGCAGCATAACAGCACGACCAAAAACAAGGTACCAGGCACCAAGGACTATGCAAACGTCACTTGAACTACACCAGGGGAAAATCTTCTCCTCCGAAGTACATATATTCACCCTCAATCCGAAGCAAATGGAGAGAGTATCAAAGGGGAGGTGACAGCATGGCCCCCTACGCCGGTTTTGTCGCCAGTATTATAATGAAGAATCTTAACGCAGAAGTAAGTGAAAGCAGTCTTTATTCTGTCACCTGCGCTCCAGGACTGCATGAAGAGCCCAACATTCTAAGTCAAACTCTAGTGGGGCATACCAAGAGGGGAAGGGTACAAGGTGGGGGGGGCGGAATGTACCACCGGCATATAATATAGGAAAGAAGATTACAACAGTTACCTCCTGATACCTGTAGGGAACTAGACTAATTAAATAAGGAGACATAGGCCACAGGCTTGATCCGAATTGTGACCACACTCGCATAGAGTGTATGAATTTTGGGGCGTATTCGGAGTTTGCCAGATCAGTTACTCTGTCAACGCATATCCCGTCCCCTTATAACAAGTGCATTATATTCTACGGCATGTGTAAAGTTGTGACGGAGTAACACATCAGTCAAATTTTAAATCAGACTCCTAGGGATTAAAAATTAAAAGCAAGTGTCTTGGAGGAATCTTTGACTTAACCCTGGTAGCTTTGTACGAGTGACAGGCTTCTGGCAGAAAAAAGCGTGCTTTGTAGTTCGCAGTATCACAACAACATTAACCCGTTGGCTGCTGCCGTCGTCCAACGGTCGTCGCATGCACTACCTTGGTAGAGCTGGCACGTCCGTTGGCCGACTGTGCCCCACCCGTTTTTCGAACTTTCAGCACTGGAGCTGAACGTTCGATGCAGCCAACGGGTTAAAGTAAGGAAAATAAACTGAAAAAGAGAATTCTGAAAAGAGAAACATGGACTGATTAAAAGTACAGCAGCAAACCAACAAAGATAAGGAGTTATGACTTTTTAACCCCTTCGCTCCTAGGCCTCCCCCGTGCTAAGCCTTTTTTTTGCTATTTGGGGTAGTTCGCGTTCAGGCCCCTGTAACATTTTTACCACATCGGTGTCCACACCAAATTTGAGGCCTTTTCTTCCAACATCATGGGGATTTTAAAGCTACCCAGGGTTTGTTGATTCCCCTGGAGGGGACCCAGAAATTTGCCAAAATATATCTAAATTTTGGGGAAAAATTGGAAAAAAGGGCTGCAAATGAAAGCGTCTGTTTTTTCTCCTGCAAATGGTATCAACAATGGGTTTGTGGTACTGAAATCACCATCTTCCCAGCTTTCAGGGACTGACAGACTTTTGTCAGAAAACAAAACATTTGTACACATTTTTTACATTTTACTGGGACATAGCCAATTTTTGCAATTTTTTGTGCTTTCAAACTCCTTCCAGTTAATGGTAAACATGGGTATGAAACCAATGATTTATCCTGAAAAGTGATGCCTTTCTGAAAAGTAGACAAAATTCTGAATTCAGCTAGGGGTTATTTTTGTAAATTCTTCCAGGTTTTCTTATAGAAACTAACAGTTGAAAATAGGAACAATGAAAATGAGTTGAAAAAGATAGGCATTTGTGCCAACGTTTTCATCTGTAACTTCTTCTAAGTATGACAGATTTTTGAAAGCAATATACCGTTACATCCGCTGGACGCTTCTGGTTGTAGGGATATATAGGACTAGTAGGTACCAAGAATCCGAGAAACCCAGAGCCAATAACTGAGCAGCGTCTTGCACAGGTGTTTTATTGTGTACTGGGCATATAGCAATTCATTTGGGAAAATATGAATAGTGAAAAATTGGTATGAAAGACACCTATGTATTTTTGAAATGGGAACAAAATATAGATTTTAGAAACAGTATCTATTTGCACTTCTCCAAAATTGGGGGTACCCATACTAGCATGTGAATTACAGGACATTTTCCAAAGTTTCTACATTGTCTTTCATTTGGAAGGCAGAAATGCATCTAAAATCAATAGGTAATAACAGTTGCTCTACAATTCTGTGTTTCCCTAAGCCTCCCCATAAAAATGGTACCTCACTTGTGTGGGTAGGTGTAGTGCCCGCAACAGGAAATGGCCCAAAATGCAATGTGGACACACCACATTTTTACAGCGAAAACTGACCTTTTTTTTGCTGAGTGCCTAGCTGTAGAATTTGAACCCTAGCTCTGCCGGCACCTAGGGAAACCTAGCAAACCTATACATTTTTAAAAACTAGACACCCAGGGAAATCCAGGATGGGGTGACTTGTCTGGCTCTCACCAGGTTTTATTATACAGAATCCCTTGTAAACCTCAAACTTTGAAAAAAAAACACATTTTCCTCACATTTCTGTGGTGGAAAGTTCTGGAAACTGCGTGAATCCACAAAGTTTCACCCTCCCCGCATTCCCCAAATTCGCCCGATAAAAATAGTACCTCACTTGTGTGGGTAGGTCTAGTACCTGCAACAGAAAACGGCCCAAAACGCAACGTGGACAAACCACATATTTAAAGTGAAAACCCTAGCTCTGCCGGCATCTAGGAAAACCTAGAAAACCTATACATTTTTGAAAACTAGACACCCAGGGAAATTCAGGATGGGGTGACTTGTCTGGCTCCCACCAGGTTTTGTTACCAAGAATTCCCTACAAACCTCAAACTTTGTAAAAAAATGTCCTCACATTTCTGTGGTGGAAAGTTCTGGAATCTGCGTGGATCCACAAAATTCCAAACACTCCGCATTCCCCAAAGTCTTCAGAGAAAAAAGGTACCTCACTTGAGTGGGTAGGCCAAGTGCCCGCAACAGGCAAGGGCCCAAAACGTATTGTGGAGACATCAAAATCACCTATCACAAAACAACCTGTTTTTGCAAGGGGGGCACCAGGGTTTTTGGCCCTGGGCTCAGCGGCCGTCTAGGAAAACCTACCAATCCCACATATTTCTGAAAAGTAGACACCCTGGGGAGTCTAGGGAGGTATGACTTGTGTGGATCCCCCAACATTTCCCTACCCAGAATCCCCTGCAAACCTCCAATTTAGCTGAAAAAAATCAAATTTTCCTCACTTTTCATTGTGGGAATGTTGTGGGATCACTAGGCTGACACAAACGTCTGAATTTACAGTTTCTACTTAAGTAAAAAGTGTACTTCATAACAAGCGTTCCTCCCTGGAGAGTCAGTTAAGACAAGGAACCCTCCTGGTTGTTGGTTGTTATGATAGAATGACAACATTATAGTTAAAAAATCCAATCACAATAGAGTTTTATACAGCAGTATTTGACCACATCATGCCAAGGTGCCCTTATGTCAAAAGAATGTACAAGTAGAATTGAGACAAAGGCCTAGGATCACACAATTTGGTTAAGCAGGAAAGCCTTGACTAACCCCAGAATTATGGTTTCATTTTGCACAAGATGTACCTCATTGAACAAGCAGCTCTGCAGGAAGTCTATAATGATGCTCAAGGCCGTCCAATCGCTAGCAACAATTAAAACTCAAACAAATCAAGGTACTGCCTGGCGGAGGCACACAGGACAAACATTCACTGGGACAGGATTGACACACAGCCCGTCTTACTGCCTTTTTAGCTAGGTGGGTTGCATAAGCTTGTCATTCTAAAAGCATGCTGGGGTTCCAAAGTTTTGGGGAAACACTGGGTTAGAGTAATAAGGCCACAGTTATTATAAAACTTCCAGTATTCCAACAATTTAAGAAAGGGCAACTAATCTGTACATATGGTTACTAAGAGAGCTGTTTTATATCCCCAAGGGGTCCAATCCCTGGCCGGTGCTGTCCTCCTACACATACGGAGGTCAGCGAATAAAGATATGGGCAAGGTGTTGGGCACAACAACAACTTGTTTAAACAAACATACTTGTGGCCTTGAAGGCAGACAACTCTACGCTTACCATCGAATCCTGAAGTCGGGGCCTGGGCAGTGAGGGGTAAATGCATGGCCCAGCAAACCCCTAGCAGACGGCCCATTAGCACAGTGGGCACCAGAGGGATATATTTGTGGTTAAAGAGGTAAGTAAGTAAGTAAGTAATATTTTTATTGTTTTAGGTTAATAAAAACCGTTACAAAAATGCATTGAAAAACAGTCTCCTCAATAGAAATTAAAAGAGAACCTTAAAAACAGGAATTAAAAGAAATAGCAAAGATAAAAAGCAATAAAAACATGGTACGAGTATATTGTTCAAGGCTTCTTTGTCCTATCCTGAGGTATCCTCTCGGCCAAGTGCCTGTTTTTTTTTTTCCGTTCTGCTAGTTTCAGGAATTTCACCAGCTTCCCGTTTAAGGGGGGGAAACCAGGATCAAAACAGGCAAGGACGGCTTGTCTCCGTGAGCGGACTCCTAGGTCGTTAAAAGCAGTTTTCAACAGGACTACTCTTTCCTCGTTCAGCCTCGAGCAAGTACATAGTAGATGTTCTAAGTCTTCAGTCCCCATTCCGCAGAGCCTGCATTTAGTCCCGTAGTTCTGTCTCAGCCATGGTGGTAGGTGAGGGATGGCAGGTAGGATCCCTAGCCTGTGTTTGAAAAAGGCTTATTTTCTTTTCCAGCCATACCCCAGACCAAAATATGCTTGAAGCCCCGGTGATTTATATGTACACAGGGTCATCCAGGCGTGGGGCCTCTGAGAAAGCGAGGCTTTGTCCTCCACATGCGAGTGACTCTTTAAACTCTTGTTTACTATGCGCTTGAATTGTGCATGAGATAGAGGAGTCTCCCATAGGTCTTTCAGTCCTGTGATGGCCAAGGACTCCTCTAAGTATTTTTTCACCGGCATTCTGGATGAGCTGGTCATATCTTGCCAGAGCTGTCGGTTCAAAGTGTTTTCTGAAGAGTTCTTTAATTTATGCCAGCACTTGATGTATGAGTCTTTTCGTGCGAGTGTTTTGCACGTCAGCCCAAATTCCAACAGTATCTGGGCCTGCGAAGTGTACGATGGCAGGTTAAATAGAAGTCTGTAGGCCTTTGAGATAGTTGTATCAAGAAGTTTTGCGTCCGTTCCTCTTAGGGCTTTGCTGCCATACGTGATTGATGACTCTATTTTGATTTTTGCTACTCGAAGTAGTGGCAGTAGAGTCTCGCCACTCAAGTTGGACTTTAACTGTTTCAGTGTCATGGCTATTAACATTCCTTTCCTCTTGATGGCCTCTAGTTGGTTTAAATAGCGGCCGCCTTTGTCGACTTGGATCCCAAGATATTTGTATTCAGGGCAGTTTGAAATTGCGTCTGTACCAAGCGACCAAGTGTGCGACTTTTTGTTCCCAGCTATGGACAGAACTTTTGTCTTGCTGATGGTCACTTCTAATAGATTTTTAACGGCATAACCATGAAGCGTGTTAATAAGGCTCTGAAGACCAACTTTCCTGTGGCTGACCAAAACCACGTTGTCTGCGTAGGAAATGCTGGGCAGCCCTTTGCCTCCTAACCGGGGAGAATGGGAATTACAAGCCTCTAGGGCGGGTGGCAGGTCAGCTGTAAAAAGATTGAAGAGAGTTGGAGCTAACACGCACCCCTGCTTTATGCCCTTTGTGGTAGGAATAGGCCTAGAGAGGTGCGAGCCGTTCCCAAGCTTTACCTGGACCCACGTATTTGTGTGTAATCCGTTCAGGAGGCTTAGTAGAGGCGAGGGAATCCCCCAGTAGGCCAATTTTCACCAGAGGATTTCTCGGTTGACATTGTCAAAGGCCGCCCTAAAGTCCACAAGGAAGAGATCTGGCGTCAATTAAATGATGGTGTGAGTTATAAAAGACTAACATCCGGCCCAACGAGAGACCTGGCTGCTGAAATCCAGAGGGTGACACAGGAAGGTGTCCAACAAGGTTTCCTCACGGATCAGGAATACCAGTACCTTAATCAGAGCCATCTCCGCATACCAACTATATATACCTTACCTAAGGTGCACAAAGACATACACAATCCCCCGGGACGACCTATCGTCTCCGGATGTGGATCCATTCTTGAGCCTCTATGCCGGTATGTGGACTTCTTTTTAAAACCATTAGCAGAAGCTACTTCCACCTATTTGAGAGATACCACGCATACCATTACCTTGGTAGATGGGAAACCTTTCAATCCTGATGAGGAACTATTAGTAACTTGCGACATTGTGTCGCTCTACACAAGTATCCCCCAGGAGAAGGCTCTAATGGTGGCCACTGTAGCCCTTGACAGTCGGGAAGCCCCGGTACAAGTACCCACCTCATTTATAATCCTTCTATTGAAGATCGCCATGATGAGGAATTTCTTCATGTTTTAAAATGTATTTTACCTACAAACGAAGGGCGTGGCAATGGGGGCAGCCTTTGCCCCGGACCTGGCAATTTTGTTCATGGCCTTTTATGAAAAGACTTTTGTCATTTGTGATCACAACCCTTTTCGGCACCAAATACAATTTTGGGTGCGTTATATTGATGATGTGCTGTTAATCTGGAAGGGTAATGACAATGAACTCGAACATTTTCATTCTTGGCTAAACCTACAATCTCCTGACATCCAATTTACGATGCAAGCCAGTAACAAGAAGATCGATTTCCTTGACATCACGCTAGTAGCAGAGGAAGGCACATTGTATACTACTCTATTCAGAAAACCTGCGGAACGAAATTCATTGTTGCAGTATTCAAGCCACCACCCACGGAGCCTTCGAGACAACTTGCCCTATGGTCAGTTCCTTCGTGTTCGAAGGAACTGCAGTAAAAAAAGAAGATTACATGCTACAATCAGACATCATGATGGAACGTCTAATAGAGAGAGGCTACCCGAAACGGCTAATCAAACGCTCTAGGAAGAGGGCATGGTTTTGTCACCGCGAAACACTCTTGGAACCTTCAGCACGTAATCGTCAATCAGAAGAATGCATGATCTGCGTAACTACCTTCTCAACGAAGAGCCAATCCATAAAAAAGGTAATAAACAAACATTGGGGTCTTATTGCGAATGATCTGGAGATCATAAACGTACCCTTGCACGCCTTCAAAAAGGCGAGGAATGTGAAAGACTATGTAGTTTCATCTTTCTTAGAATGCCCACCTGAACCTACTCTGGCCTCGTGCTGGAAACAACCACCGATAGTTGGACATTTTAGATGCGGGAACTGCAAAGCTTGTCCTTCAACCATCCAATGCAAAGACTTTGTTTTCAAAAACCATCGACATACACAAAAAAACCACACGAACTGCAACACTAAGAATGTGATCTATGGCATAATCTGCCCATGTGATCTCATTTATGTAGGCCAGACTCAGCAGCGTGTGAAAGTATGATTCCTCTCACATTGTAGCCGAATCAGATGTAAGGTACCTGGGGCACCCCTGGTTGAGCATTGCGTAAAACAAAACCATTTGCCTGAATCATTGAAATGGGTGGTTTTGGAACATGTCATACTAGGTCCAAGGGGTGGTGATCTACCCAGCATTCTAAATATCAGAGAGCTTAAGTGGATTCATATCTTTAACTCTGTAGCTGAGGGTCTAAATGAATCTGAAAACAGTTTTGTGCAATTAGCGAATCTTTGATTTCCATTTCCAGGATAATATGTTGAACTACTTGCAGTTGTCCAATCAAAAAACAGTATAATTGACAGTAAAAATGTTTTGTTCCTCTCTTTACAATGATACTGTAAATAAACTGCTTGAGTTTACACTATCCTATGAGATAAGTGCACTCTATTTTCGGGACACGACATGCTTTGGTAATAGCAGACCTCAAAAATGTCTAGATGTATAACACATTAGGAGTATAAAACGCAATGTTTGTCTATTTTATTTTCAATTTTATGTTTATTCTGTATAAATTATTTTTCTGAACTAAAAATTGTACGATTTTACACTATCCTATGAGATAAGTGCACTCTACCATTTACACATGACATGTACGTGCTAAGAAAAATCTAAAAATGTATACATGTATGAGTTGATCACTTATTGCTTGGATGAATGATAATTGTATAACAATACCACTCTACCTTTAACATGTAAGGTCGGTTGAACTTAGCTCTCTCCGAGTGATGGAGTCAGTATCCCTCAATTGGATTGATCTTCAATGGAGTCTCAAACATTACTGTACCCAAAAGGGTCGACCCCTCGATGTACTTTTTGACATCACCGAACGGGTTTGGATTAATTTAACATTTTTTTGCAAGATATGATAGCATAGCCCCCTTAAAATAGGTACACGGATAGTACTATCCACTTTGTAACGATTTTATTATTACACTCTGAAGATATCCGGACTACTATGCTTTAAACAGGGCGAGTCTTTTTTCTATCCTCATGATCTGGACCCGATGCTCCACCCCCTTCAAACCAACCAGGAAGTAAATGGTTCGATGCGGTCGGTGGCAGAGCGTTGAGCATCTCGAAAACCAAGAAGGAAACGGTGTGCCGCGGTCGGTGGCAGAGCGCTGAGCATTTCGAACTTATCGGATAGATTCCGGCGGGTTTTTATACGTCCAAGGTAACAAGTTCATCCCGCCCCTCTTTGTTAACAATCTAGACAACGCGGCTGAATCACGGTCCATTTTTTGAACCCATGGTGCCTTACTGTTTTATAGGAGGCTGTGAAAACCACGTATGATCCAGTCTTCCTCCAGATGAGTTGCTACTTGTGGAGGTAAGGATCTTAACATAGACGCCCCTTTTTGTTTTTAGTCCAACACGGCATCAATACTTTAAATGCCTTTTCCTCATTTTCCAGGCTTAATGTAAAACCCTAATTCTACAGACAGATGCTCCCAGAACCTTCCGTTCATGAGAGGTAACCTCTATACAATAATAATTTACAGCCAGGCTTCTTTCTTTTTCAAAATTATGCACATGCACTGAATATAAAATTAAAATCTGTTTTCTCTCTATGTCCCTCATGCGTAGGAGTTTTTCTAACCAATTCCCAAATAATCTGCACCTGGTAGTACGAAGTATTGGAGCACCTAAAAGTGTGCCGCATACACAGAATCCATCCTGTCTGCTAACCAATTGAATACTGGTTATAAGCCTTATATAATGAACTATCCTTGACATTTAGAGCTTCCATGTTAATAATGCCTCAATGGTATGATAAAACCCCGTCTCCCTATTTTAAGGTGACCAATTTAACAACCCATAAGAACTTTTCACTGTACTGTCAAGACGCCCTGAGAACCTTCAGAGATCAGAGGTAAATTACAGGCCACGAATAGTAGTTATTTGTAGATTTGTAATCCATACTTAGTTCTATGAGTATGAAACCATACAACTGTCCATGAATACCTGAGAATTGCTCTTTATTTATAACCCTATCTAAGATTGGTGAGACCACTGACATTGGGTGGAGTTTTATATACTGTGCATCACATATTGCCGAGACCAGGAAGACGGTCACCCAGGCCCTCGTCACCAGCCGACTGGACTACGGCAACGCCCTCTACGCCGGAATCACCGCCAAGCTCCAGAAGAGACTCCAGCGGATCAAGAACGCCTCAGCCAGACTCATCCTCGACATCCCCTGACGCAGCCACATCTCCGGACATCTGAGAGACCTGCACTGGTTCCCCGTCAACAAGAGAATCACCTTCCGTCTCCTCACCCACGCACACAAAGCCCTACACGACCAAGGCCCGAGCTACCTCAACAACCGCCTCAACTTCTGCGCTCCCAAATGCCCCCTCCGATCGACCAACCACGCCCTCGCCGCCGTCCCCCGCATCCGAAGAGCGACAACAGGAGGAAGGTCCTTCTCCTACCTGGCCGCCAAGCCCTGGAACACCCTCCCAACCGACCTCCGCCTGACCCTAGACCACCTCTCCTTCAGGAAGAAACTCAAGACCTGGCTGTTCGAGCAGTAGCGGAACCCCACCCCCTCACCCCCAAACGACTTGAGACCCTCCGGGTAAGTAGTGCGCTCTATGAATGCCTTGATTGATTGATTGATTGATTGACATATTGGACAAGATGTCACCATTCTGGGGCATTTTACTTTCAAGTTGCGTATGACAAAATAGCGCTCTTTTGTGTTATGGAGTATAGACAACCTTTTGACTACAAAGAGAAATGACCCAACAGGCTCTGTTGAGTTTCTATTTTTTGTTTGTACAAACTGACAATCGAAAGATCTGTAGATGAATAAGTTTTTTCCTCGTTATTTTCAGTTAGAAATTATCATTTTGATCCGGGAGAACTCACCTTCTGTTGATCCAGCCCCTCTCGCCCCTCGCGATAGGTGAGCTATAGACAGTTTCTATGTACTCTTTAACCTAACACTATGTGTATTGTGTTTTCGACACAATTTGACAACACGTTTTTAATTGTTACACTGTTTTCCATAATCCGCCCTCCTTGGAATAATTAACAGGATGGGTGTGTTCTAATTGATTTTTTTTAACTGTCCCCCAGGAGGTTGCCCACCCACAACTTCTCTGTCCTGACGAAGACCCACTCTGTAAGGAACACACTCCTACTGTTTATCCGGGTCGAAACGTAGACTACACAATCAACGACCAACTCCGACCCCAAGCAAGACATTAACGGCTCCAGCGGAGTTAGGCCCTTGTTCATCAGTTATATTTCGGACTCTTTAAGAGCCTCATGGTGTGGCCTTTGGCTAAAGGGACCACATGTACACAGTCTTCAAATTGAGAATAAGACTAGTCACTGAATGAATCAGACCATCCCTATCCTATCCCTGACACTTCCCTCACTTCAACCTTCCCCATTGTGAATGTGGGCACGCACATTTATAGAAACTTGTTATATATATAATTAAATGTATCATGAGTTCCAACCATTGAATAGGATGTATATGCAAATCCGAATTAAACTCTTTTGCATTCAATAGCTTTGCTCTTTGAATTAATTGAATACAAATAAAATAAGTTTGAATCTTTTGTTTTGTGTCTGGGACCCCTTCCTTTCGTTCTAAAGTCCACAAAGCAGAGGTGGAGAGCCTGTTAAAGAGGTGAAAAACAATAGTTACTTACCTGTAATCTGTGGTTCTCCAGTATTGTTATCTTTCATAGATTCACATGCCTGAATCATTCCCGGTCGTCGGAGTGGGAGTCCCACGGAACATAAAAAAGCAATAATTATGCACAAACTAACCATAACATAGGTAACATAAAACCAGGTAGTAAAGTAGCCAGAAACTACAAGGAAAAAAGTTCCACATTTATGACTTGTCAAAGTCATTATATACAGTTCAAACTGCAGCCAATCAGGCGACAGCACCCTCCAGAATGTTCTCCTCAGAGCCTCAGGCTCGCACAAGAGGGTACCAAAGTGAAAAGAGCATAAACAAGCCTCTGAGGGGAGGTGGGTGAGTTGCATGTGACTCTATGAGAGATACTAATACTGGAGAACCACAGATTACAGGTAACTATTGTTCTTCTCCAGTATTGGGGTATCTTTCAAAGATTCACATGTCTGAATCAGAAAAGCAGTACATTCACAAAAATGCTCGTACAATGCTACTTGTGACATAATCATATGTACAAAAGGCATTATGCAATAACATACATAGAAATATAAATTCAGAATTCTGTTGTCTTTCAAAACATCAGAAACACACAAACGATTATTTTTGGAAAATAGCCATTAATACAGTTCAAAAAGGCAAAACTCAACGCGTTTCAGGGATTCTCCTCCCTTGTTCACGACAAAATTCTGAATTGATTTAAAGGCTCGCAACCCACACACGAACCACCGTCGCTAATGTGGCCAGAGCATGGCGAGACTCAGCATCTGCTGAGCCAAAAAGGAGTATATATATATATATATATATATATATATATATATATATATATATATATATATATTACCTACTGGCGGTCGCCAGTAGGTATATATAGTTAGGACGGTTTCCCATAGGAAATCCCCAACATTCTATTGGGAATAACTTTGGCCCTGGTTGATGAATCTTCGCAAATGTCTCAAAGAAGATGGCTCGCTCCGCTCCGCTCCTTCCCTGAAAGTTTGGGGGGGATTCGTCAAGTGGGGGCTGAGAAAAAAGGGGGGTCCCAAAACATGTTTTCCCCATGTTAATTTGCATAGGACCTTTAGACTCAGCTACAGCTTGAACCACTGAAGGGAATTACACCAAACTTGTCAAAATGGTAGTGTCTGGTATGCAGATCACGCTTTTGGTAAAATTGTGTAAATCCCTCCAGTGGTTCCTGAGAAAATTAGAAGAGAAATCAAAGAGAAATCAATTATATATCTATAAGCGCGAACGCGTGCGCGCACCCCGCGATTTTTCGTGATTTTTTTTATGGGGGGGCCTTGGGGGGCGGGGTTAGGGGGGCTTCTCTCTTTCATTTTATTGTTTGTAATGTAATTTCAAGGGTGCCCACCCCTCGTTTTGCCCCCCCGAGATCACCGCCGCCGCCCGAGGTGCCTTAAGATGGCCGCCGCCTGGTTGTGGGCGGGGCCGGGAGGACGTGGTTTCCGCTTCCCCCTGCCTGGGGGAAGCCTTTGCTGTGTCCGTCCGGGGTGGATTCTGTGGCGTGATGTGGAAGAATAAACGTAGCAATGCCTCCGCAACAACACTCTCGAGACAAAAAGTCTACCATTTCCTTTATAAACAATTAGGTGGTCGATAAAAAACATGCAAATCATGATACCTTTCCAAACTACACAAAGCACGAGAAATAGAACAGGTAGCAGTTAATTCGGTGAGTGCGTGCCTGTTTGTTTGATACATGTGCGTCTTTACATGTATGGTATTTGTGTATGTGTTATTTCTGCGTGCGTTTGTGCGTGAGTGTCTATTCCAAAGAGGCGCAATTAATGATTGATAATAACAAGTGAATCCAGAGTCAGACAAGTGCACTGTTTGTCAGGAAGCAGATGGGACATCCAGCTCTACTCTGCACGTCAACTTGACCCCCACCCCCCTGACAGGTTTCCGTAACAGGGCAGCATCCCTGGGTGTGCAGAGGGATCAATAAGTGCCAATATAATCGGTTTCCTGACACTGGCAGGGCGATGCAAATGAAACGCACGAGCACCGTCCTGTTTGCTCGAAACCTCCATTAGCAAGTCAGCAGCGGGGAGAACCGTTGCATTCTGGCACAACCTCTGGGGGCTGGAAAAAAGCGTGCCTCGGTATATTAGTGTCTGTACACAAGGGCAATGCTAATGCGAGCAATGTGTAAACAGCCCTAATTGTGCCGGAGCCAGGTAGATAATTACTGCTGGATGTCAGGAGACAGGCTTTGGCGAGGATTTTAGGGAACTTGACATGATGGTGGTGGGGGTGGAGGGGCGCAGAACATCCGCTTTTACAGGCACACAACCAGTCCACGTTTTTTTGCAGCTCATAGTCCCTATCACATAGAGCAGGTGCCTCCCTGGGTGCAACTAAATGCAGTACGTTGGCCCTTTGCTTACAAAGCGAACCCTTATGAAATTACCTCAGTATGCAGTGATCCTAAAAAAGCAAATAATAAAGGAACTATCGGGAATGATTCCAGGTCAGAGCCGGTCTCCTACACGGTGTCGAACATGCTGGCCTCCTGTGTTTAACTAGAGCAAAAATGGTATAATCAGCAAGTTCACACATGCCTAATCCCATGATGAACTCTTAGGCGACAATCTATTTTCCTTCATTAGCACATTTTATTTCTCGAACAACTTAGGTTGGGCTCATTGATTTTTCAATAAATAGTTGTTACCTTATGCACATATTAAGTGTTTTCACAGTAATGATGCAAATGCGAGGCATGCAATCTTTACACCTTCCACTTTTCATCTATTGTTTCCAAATATTTTAGAAATATGTTCATGCAAGATGGATGTTAATTGTAAATTATTAAAAAATCGATATTATATATGCTAAGGTAAACATTCAAAACAACGAGGAGACCATTTGTGACTGTATCCGACTAAGTACGATGCATATGATATTGTGGTCGAAATTCTAATAAATGGAATTAGGAAAATATAAATATTTTTTTTAAGTTCTCTAGTAATATAGTTAATCCTCGATAATTTTTGCTAATGTATTTTGGGGCAGGTCTTAACTTAATTTCAAGGCATTTTATACGAAGATTGTTTGCCTGTGTAATTTATTTAACGCGGTCATCCTTGCTGAGGGTTTACTAGACTGGCTGCAACAAAGTGTTTTCACTGAGGATAACTGCTCTGTTGTTCTTGGATCTAGGGCATCCCATGTGTGAATTTATGAAACTCCCTCTGTGCCATTTATTGTTAGTAATTGCGCCTCCCCACCCGCCCGCTGATGCTTGCAACGTCTGTGATTTTATTAATCTGAATAATTACATTTTAATGGTAAATGTTACTGGGAAATCAAATGCCACAGCCCACATCCATCCATCCACCCACCCATCCATCCATCCTGCATCCATCCATCATTCATGCATCCATTCACCCATCTATCATGCATGCATCCATCCATGCATCCACCCAACAATCATTCATCCATCATGCATCCAACCATCGTTCATGCATCAAAAATCGGATCCCTAGGGCTGCTCAGGTGGTCCCACAAGGATAGTAACATATTTAAACGTTATCCGCTAATAGAATTCGCATTTTCAAAACCTTGCAAATTCACTGAAAAAACCATAGGTTTCTGCCCTTACATATCTATATATTAGCATTTAAAAAACCAATGAAATTCACTGAAAAAACCATAGGTTATACACTATATATAGTTAGGAATTAGCCTTTAAAAAACGAATGAAATTCACTAAAAAAACCATAGGTTTTAGACCTTATATAGTTAGGAATTAACATATAAAAAACCATTGAAATTCCTCCTATATAGTTAGCTGGACATTTTATTGACATAAAACCCAATGAAATTCCATATATAGTTAGTTGCAATAACTATATATCGCGCACCCGCAATCCACTGCTGATGATGTCACATATTACATCATTCATGACATGGTCAGTGACATCACTGATGACATCACTGATGACATCTCAAATGACATCACTGATGACATAACTGATGACATCTCAAATGACATCACTGATGACATCATGACACACTAATACCAGTTACTACATACGCACTCACTGATTCCTACGTCTACGCACACATTCACTCATTCACCCATACAATCACTCGTACATACAGTCACCCATTTTTACAACACTGTCATATGCACTCATACACCTATGCAGACACTCACACACTGCCACTCATCCATGGAGTTACTCACACACCTAGTCAGTCCTGTAAAGAATCAATCACACTTCGATTTCCTCATCTATACAGTTAAACACAGAACACCTTACTTTTCCAAACATATACTAACACATACTTACTCTCTTATACAATTACTTATACAAGTACACATTGATCTGCACATAGTCACTCGCCTCCCAGCCAGTTACACACACACTCAGTCTTCCATACAAATACTTGGGCAACCAATCAATAAGCTATATAGCCACTCATATAGCTACTGATCAACACATGCAGCAGCTTGCACAACAACAGACATATTGATGCACACTTTCAGACAGTTTAGTCATTAACCCATGCATTCAGTAAGACACATTCATTCACTCGCTCAGTCAGTCACGCACCTACTAAATCCTTTATCCAGACACTTATACATTCACTCATTCTTCAATATGTAAAACATATTTAAACTTTACAGAAACACACAGTCACTGGATGATGTCATCAGTGATGTCATCAGTGATGTCACTGACCATGTCATGAATGATGTAATATGTGACATCATCAGCAGTGGATTGCGGGTGCGCGATATATAGTTATTGCAACTAACTATATATGGAATTTCATTGGGTTTTATGTCAATAAAATGTCCAGCTAACTATATAGGAGGAATTTCAATGGTTTTTTATATGTTAATTCCTAACTATATAAGGTCTAAAACCTATGTTTTTTTTAGTGAATATATATATATATATATATATATATATATATACAGGACAATGTTTATATAAATAATAAGCATGGCTAGTATGCGTTTGAGAAACAGTAAAGAAGAGGAGGGGAGAACAGAGGCTCACCTTATTTAAAAAGATTACGGAGAACCGCTTGTCCCACAGAGGTATCTTCATTACTGGCAGCTTCCAAACAGTAGTGCTTGGTAAAAGTGTGCCTGCTGGACCATGTTGCAGCTCTGCAGATTTGATGAAGAGGCACACCAGCAAAAAGAGCAGTAGAGGAGTAGATTGCTCTTGTAGAATGCGCTCTTGGAGCTGTCTATAATCGTCTTCCTGCTTGCTGATGGCAGAAATAAATTGCAGCAGAAATCCAACGATCTATGATTTGTTTTGATATTTGGTGTCCTTGACATATTCTTCCATAGGCCACAAATAGCTGGTCAGATTTACGGATCATAGAAGTCCCTTGTAAATAGAATTTGAGACATCTCTTGATGTCCAGGGTATGCAAAGTCCTTTCTGCAGGTGATTGAGGATTAGGAAAGAAAGTCTTTAAAATGATTGGTTCGTTTAGATGGAAGTCCGACAGTACTTTAGGCATAAAACTGGGGTTAGTGCTTAGCACTATCGAGTTTGAGTTGAATTGAAGGAAAGGCGGATTAATAGTGAAGGCTTGAATGTCACTGACCCTCCTATCTGATGTTAAAGCTAAAATCAGAGACACCTTCCACGACAGAAACTTTAAATCCACTCTATGAATAGGTTCAAAGGGGTGTGGCATAAGTTGTGCAAGCACCACGTTAAGATGCCGAGATGGAGGTGGGCGCCGGATAGGAGGAAACATCCGAAACAATCCTTTGAAGAAATGTTGAATGATCCTAGCTGAATTAAGAGAGTTGGAACCATCTTGTGGAAATCTTGAAATAGTCGCTAAAAATACCTTTAGAGTAGTATGGGAAAGGCCTGATCTTGCCAAGTACAAAAAGAATGGTAGAATCTGCTCCGGTTTTGCATTGATTGGATGAATATTGGCAGTTTGACACCACATGCAAAATCTCTTCCATTTAAGCCCGTACGTCTTAATAGTGGAAGGCACTCGAGCGTTGGCTAGGACTTCCTTAAAAGCAGCAGGAATGTTTAAATGAGCAAATTCAAGGTGTTCAGGCGCCAGGCCGCTAACCTCAGAGATGCAGGGTCCAGATGGCAGATCTGTCCGTTCTGGAAGGACAGAAGGTTCGGTGTTGGTCGAAATTGAATGAGATCGCATTCTGCAAGAAGGAGGAGTTTTGTAAACCAGAACTGGCGAGGCAACCTGGGATCAATGAGAAATAGGCGACCATGCTCTCTCTTCATTTTCCGGAGAACCCTGGGAACCAACGGTATCGGAGGAAAGGCGTAAGCATATAACTGCGACCAATGCATCGAAAAAGCATTCCCGTGTGACCTCTTGTGGGGAAGCCAACTTGCGAAGAATGGGCATTTGTGGTTCTGATTAGTCGCAAACAGATCTAGATCGGGACGACCCCACTCCTGAAAAATTTGATCCAGCCTTGGTTGATGTAGCTCACACTCGTGATTGGATACTGTTGATCTGCTGAGGGAATCGGCCAGGACATTGGAAACTTCCAGAACATGGAACGCTGATAGGCTAATCCTGTGTCATATCGCCCAGTCCCAGATTTGTTGGGCTTGTTGAGAGAGCAGGGCAGACCTTGTTCCTCCTTGTTTGTTCAAGTAGTGCATACTTGTTGTGTTGTCTGTCCGAATTAGTACTGAAGCTCCCAGAATGATGGTGCGAAAGGATTTTAGGGCCAGGAAGATGGCAAGTAATTCTAGAAGGTTGATATGCCAAGTCCGCTGCTGGACGTTCCACTTGCCGCTGACCGTCAGATCTTGAAGGTGTGCTCCCCACCCCTCGAGGGATGCATCTGTGGTGCTGGTAAAACTTGGAGCTTCCACTAGGAATGTGCACCCTTTTTCCACATTCCTTTTGCTAGTCCACCAGACTTAGGCTTCTCGCATCCGGGGAGTGATACGAATGAGATCGTCAAATGACCCCGAAACCTGCAACCATTGGTCGTTGAGCTCTTCTTGCAGGGGCCTCATTCTGAGACAGCAGTTGGGTACTAAAGGGATGCAGGAAGAAATCATTTCCAAAAAAGACTTTAACTGCCGGACTGAAACTCACCTTTTTAATCGTAATAGGGGGGCAAGTTTGCAAATCTTTTGTTGTCTTTCGTTTGAGACAAATGCTTGTGTCAGTTGTGTGTCTAACGTGGCTCCTAAGAACGTCTTTCTTTGTGATGGAACAAGATGAGACTTGTCGAGATTGATGGAGAGACCCAGAGATTGGAAGAGGGACACACATCTCTAAATGTGGGCGTTTGCGACTGTGAAAGAATTCGCCTTGATAAGGCAGTCATCTAGGTACAGAAAAATTTGGATCCCTTCCAGACGAAGGTGTGCGGCCACCGGTGCAAGAACCTCGGTAAACACACAGGGTGCTGAACAAAGTCCGAAAGGAAGTACTTTGAACTGGAAGTCCCTGCCAGCCACTCTGAACCGCAAGAATTTTCTGTGTCTGGGTAGAATTGGCACATGTCCTGGAGGTCGAGGGTGGCCATGTTATCCCCCGCAGAAAGGAGTTGAAGGATTTCTTTAAGCGTTAACACCCAGAAGGATAACTTCTTTAAGTATTTGTTGAGGAAGCGAAGATCGAGAATGGGGCGCCATTCTCCCGATTTTTTCATTATCAGGAAAAATCTTGAATAAAATTCCGTTCCTCTTTTCAATTGAGAGACCATTTTGATTGCTCCCTTTCGTATCATCAAATTTATTTGGGAAAAAAGCTCCTTGAGATGAGCTGGAGGTGGGCCTTTGGGAGGAGAGTTTGGAGGAATCTTTATGAACTCAAAGTCAAAGTCAAAAAGTACTTTATTTGGTTAAAAGACAATAACCATAAAAGTTCACAACATGATTTACAGTTTACACGGGGAAAATTTAAAAAGGATCAAATCTATTATATTTCATTAAAACCAGTTGTTTTCCGTAATTTAAAAGCAAGTTTAAAAAAGCCTAAAACTACTGCAACAGTTAAAACAGTGTCCATTCTCTGAAGTTCTAAAAATGCTGGGCGACATCTATTTAAATTCATTTCTTTGAGAATTGGGATAAGGAATTTTCTACGTGGTAAAATGTAAAATTTACAGAAGAATACAATATGGATATCAGATTGGGACGAGGATTCATCACATGGACACATAGGCAAATTTCGAGACCATGAATTCATTTCAGGGAAGGACAAAAGTCTAAAAACAATATTTAGTCTAAAACGGGTCAAGAAAAATCGATCATAGTTGGACATCGGTAGGGTTAAATACGGCTGTATCTTGTCGCCAGTTATTAACAGAAGATGCGAGGTAACTGTCTTTTTCTTCCTTTCATCTCGCCTTCTCCTCTCCTCGAGGTATTCCATACACAGCTTACTCAACAATTTCCTGGATATATTAACCATAGTGAGTGGATCATCATAATATTGTTGGCAACCAATTTCAATGAGAAAACGTTTGACGTAATCTAGCCAGTCAAATCTACCCACATTTTCCAATTTTAACACATCCTGCAACATAGCCCGATTCACCACACACTCATTTGTTGTCCACACCCTATGCCACAAAAGGATGGGTTGTGTTCTAATTATGTCTGATATATGAGGTTGTCCAAGTTCAGTGTGGCAAATATAAGTCGCCACACTTTGTGGTATTGCTAACACATCCCTCATAAACTTATTTTCGGCTATTTGAATTGAATTTATGTTCGAATACCCCCATAGACCCGAGCCATACAAAGCTACCGATCTGCACGTGGCATTATACATGGTTAGGATTTCTCTTATTGGTTTTTTACCCCGCTTTTTTATAAAATTCTTTAAGGCCGTTATTGTTTTTAGGAACAAATGAGTTCTGGACTTCATTGCACTTGTCCAAACCCCCGATTCATGGAACAAAATGCCAAGATAAGGAAAAGAAGAGGTGTTTTCCAAAGGAACATTATTTATGAACATTCTTCTCATCTGCTTTCCATTTCTTTTACCACAGTTCATGGAGAAGGTTTTACTGCAATTAATTTTTAAATCTAAACTCATCATGAACTTTTCAAAGGATGTTATCAAATTTTGAAGGTCCAGGGGGGACCGTGCCATTAGGACTGCATCATCTGCATACAAGAGTGCAGGGATTGATCTTTCACCAACCCTAGGCATATCCCTGCAGTCCTGCAGCAGATGTCGCTCAAGTCCGTTAATGTAAACCAGAAATAAAAAAGGAGCCAGGACACACCCCTGGCGTACTCCACGTCCAACACCAAATTTTCAGGTACATTCACCCCCTTTCCATAACGAACCGATGCCGTAGCTCCTGCGGATAATTCTCTTAGAAAGCAAATGATTGGAAGTTCCACGCCCAACCCTTTTAAAATTTCCCACAATTTCACGTGTGACACACAGTCGAACACCGACGTAAGGTCAACAAACGTAAGGTACAGGCGTTCTCCTTTTACCCTGGTATATTTTTGTTGAACAATCATTAAATGTAAACATTGTTCGATTGTTCCTATGCCCTTCTGAAATCCAAACTGTAGATCACTCATTAACTCATTCTCCTCGGCCCAACTTTGGAGTCTTGCCAAGATAACTCTGCCAAGAATTTTTATAGAAGAGTCCAAGAGGGAGATTGGTCTATAGCATGCGCAGTTTTGCCTGTCTCCCTTCATGTATATCAGTACAATGACCGAGGTAAACCAAGACGGGTTCAATCCCCTTGCTAGTGCTGCATTAAAAAGTTGTAATAGTATTGGGCCCCAGATCTCGCTATTGGCTTTATACAGATCTGCTGGGATCCCATCAGGACCTGCGGCCTTGCCTCCTTTTGTTGCTTTCAAGCCCGACATTACTTCCTCCAGGGTTATCACCAGTTTCTCATCCCCTGGCCCTATATTACCCATTGTAATAGGGTGTATTGAAGGACTTTCATCTTGGCACCTATAGAGGTTAGAAAAATGTTCCACCCAATCCTCCTCAGCAAAAGCAATTTCCATTCGTGCCTTGCAGTTGTCATAGAGAAGGGGGGCATTTACGGCCCTCCAAAAAGCAGATGCATCCTTGGACTGTGACGCTACACATAAAGCTTCTAGGGCCTCCTTTTTTATTACATCTTTCCTGTTCTTTAAGACCTCATTATATATTTTCCTGAAGGCTCTTATTTGTAAGGGATCTCAGGGTGTCCTATGAATAGCATGTTTCAAATCAATTAGTGACCTTGTATATGCTTTATCAAACCAACTTTTATTACCCTTCGCCCGATTTTTTGCCTACACCCACAAACTGTTTCTGACTGTGGAAGCTATAATGTTGAAATGCTCTATAATCTGTTCGCTATCAGACTGCTCGTTCAGGCAAATCGCGAAGCTATCCGAACAGACATTCAACAATTTTCCTAGGAACATTTCTGGGCCCACCTTACACCATTTTAGGGAATACCCATTCTGTCTCCCAAGAACCACATCAGAAACTGTACATAAGGGGAGCATATCATCATGCTGCTCAGGAAATGGGTTTTCAACCTCCATTATTTGGGGAAGATGGTCACTTAATGATACCTCCATAGTCCTTAGCCTCTTAATCTTATGGCTATAGCTATTTGAGTAAATAATAAAATCAATTGTGGTAAATGCCCCTCTACCAATAAATGTGGAGGCAAAAGGAGTTGGTTTTTGGGCAATTTCATTGGCATATCCCAGATTATACATAAACAATATTTCATTTAATATATCCCTGATCAAAGAATGATCGAAATGTGTTAGATTGATGTCCTGCTCTAACATTAGGCCACAGATGCCTTGTTTGCCCTTTTTACAGAGTGGACAATTAAAATCCCCCCCCCCCCATAAAATTATTACTTCCCTGTCATTTTTATCAATTTCATGTTGTATATCCTCCCTCAGCATTTTTAAGGTGCTAAGGATTTAATTCCCTTCTTGTTTACCTGTAATTACTTGATAATAACTAGATTTTGACATGAAATGTACCTGCTCATACTTGAGCCGATTAGAGAGGAACGTAATTAGACCTCCCTTTGCTCTCCCATATTGACCCCCCACAGCCGGAGTAAAAAAACTTCTATATCCACTTAAAAACACTGGATCCGTGGACCAGGTTTCTTGCAAAGCCAGAATGTCTGATCCATATATAACGCTTTCCCAGGAAGGATTTTCGATTTTCTGCCTCAGTCCTGCCATGTTCCAAAATAAAAGTGTACAGGGTTTTCTATTCTCATTTACTAAATGATCACCCAAAAAATCATTACCCAGATCCTTTCCACCTATCGAGGGACATGCTGTTCTGCATTTTCCCCCTTCTTTTAAGTCAAGGTTACTAGATATCTTACAACCTTCCTCTTCATTATGACCATGCGTCACAGTGGGCACAGTTACAGATTGAATAATGTTCTCATCACCCTCCCATGACCAATGATCTCTTCTATTCTCCTTGATGTCATCACTGTTCTCCCCTAGTCCAGATGTTTTGATAAGAGAAGTATCCTGTTTTTGTCAATCCACAAAATCAAGGCCCGAGAATACATCAAACCGATTGTGGACAGGTATATTATAAACATGTGGAGCTATACCTCTGTTATCCCACAAATAATTATTTCTAAAATTAAGGCCTGGGGTTGGTGGATAATTCTGCCTAGGGTAGAAATTGGGTAATCTCTGTGGTTGGGAGAAAAGAGACTGAGTATGTCCAAATTGATCAGAGCCGTACCTATTTGTAAACTGCCTTTCTACTTCACGGTTTTTGGGATGTTGGGCTGAAGCATATGGGTAGAAGTAGCTGAGATAATGTGTAGAGATAGAGTCGCTACTTCTTGGATCATACCAATCCCTGATGTGCCTGACAGCTCTATGATCTTTAAAGTTTATGATGATTACATCCCCTTTCCCATCTTTAGGTCGTGAGCCCACCCATGTTGAACGCCTAACATTTAACATTTCCCCATTAATGTGGGCAGGCAAGGGTCTATTGTTACGTAACCAATAAGTAACTTTATTTCTTAAGGCTCAATAGTCTTCCTTAATGACTACAGGGAGCTCAGGGACACCCGCCATGACAATCACATAAGGGGCAGCTTCAGGCAGTAAATCTACTATTCTGTGTGATTGCCAGTCTATATTATGCGAATTCCTATCCCCATTATCCTTAGTAACCTTACTTTGCGGGAGTTCTACCTTTTCCTTTGAAATCAATTTATTCCCCCTTTGATCACCCACTTTATTAGGTTTTGCCTGCAAGTGCTCACGTAGTGAGCATGCGCTAAAAAACCTTTTGAGTTCTATGTCGGATCGATGACCCACCTCTGTCTCTCATTGGCTAGCTCCATAAATGGAGGCTAGCTATTGGGAGACAGAGGCTGTCAATCACGCTTTCCCCTGAAAACGCGATTCGGGGGCGTTTCTCGGACTTTTTTTAAGCCCCGCCCCTTTGTCCTGGGCCGCGCTGTGATTGGGTGCCGGCCCGGGACCTGACTTGTTTTAGCTGTCCCTAAGCAGCGCTCGTGCTCACCTAATGGCTGCTTTTTCTCTCTCATTATTATTCACTGCTGTCTATGTAGACTTTAGTCCCTCTCCCCCATGCAGTGCAAGTTGTAAATTCCCCGCTCCCCTCCCATGCCTAAGCAAGCAGAACAGATGTGACTTCGCTGCGCCACTCGCGCTGATCCATTGTGTTACCAGCTTTAGTTTGACTGTCGGCATCCCTTATTTACTTTGCTATTGTTTTAATGATCATTTTTTACATTCAATTTTTTTTAAATGTACAGTTTCACCAGTGCCGAGACCCGAACCGGGTACCCCAGGTCTAAAGTCAGCAGCTCTGAAGTTTATGCCAACGCCGCTCTATTGCTGGGCATAGGTGTCAGTTTATTTATCTGCGACTTTCTTGAAGCAAGCTGCCGTCAGCAAAGCCTGCTTCCAGGAGCTGTCCTCGTCTCCATTGTGACGCTATCACCAATCCATTCAAGCCAAGCTGCAGCTTCCTGAGAGGCCCTGGGGGACCGGGCCATCCGGTAAAAAAATGGAACTCACACTTAGATTCTTGGTGCTTTTACAAAATGTTTGTACAGATCTATACTGCTTTGAAAGCAAACGTGCTCAAGCCATTTCTTTCTGGGTTTCGAAGATGCCAGTGTTTTAGAGAATGTGATTGAAAACTATATGTTAACTATTGCTTATTGTTTTTGCTCAGAAAAGATGTGAAATTTAAGGCTTTTTGAGAGAACATTTGAGAGGGGCAGATTCAACCCTTCTACAGCAGATCGGTGACATTTTGCAACTACTTATAAAATAGAATTATGATCCGTGATTTACCTTCTATTTAACATTTAAGCATCATTCAACAAATAATATGCAAATTACATAAACTGATATCCCATGTCAGTAAAACTATGTCTGGTCGCGAAGAATAGTTTGAAGTTTAGCAAATATGCCATTGTGTGCACAGAGTGTTTGTTTCTTTCTCTTAGCTTGAGGTATTTGCCGCTTCCCATTAATTACTGCAACTGAATTTCATGTTCAAACGTAGTTTTTATTAGTACGCAGGCACACTTGTTTGAATGAAAGTTTTGGTATTGCTCATGTATTTTATTATGAAACATACGCGTCGCATAGCACGTACAAAAGGTACATCTAGTCCAGTCTTGTTCGTTGCATTCTGGGACATGTAGTTTTTTAATGTAACTAAATGGCCGCGCAAGGTTACTTGCCTTCACTGACCCTTCTCTCCATTCCCCAGGCCTCCTCTCAGTTACACTTATGGACTTTTCCAGCTTCCCCCTCGACGCAAAAGGTCTGAGGCTTTAGGGCTCCGACAACAACAACATTTATTCCTCATGCAACCATCAGAACTCGCAGCTTTGGGACATACAAGACTTTTACACTATTGTTTTTGCTGCTCCTTCTGAAACCCCGGACTCCAATTCGATCCACGTCTGGGTGGGTAGCTGCATGGAGAGTGGGAGGGTTGTCGCTGTTTTTGCACTAAAACTTAGAATCCAAGCCGCGGTGCACCTTTAAGGTGTATGCGACACATTGTACACAAGGCTTCCATGCTGTTTTTAGGTTGTTTGCGCTATGAAATCGGTGCCCCTCAGTGTGCTGCCGTTTTAAAATTTCATTTTGCTCATCTTTTTTTTTACACTTCCTAAGTCCCCTCTGTCTTTTCGTTTTGTTTGTAGATTTTTCGTTAACTACAAGGTTCGTTGATATAAGTCACTCACAATGCAGCGTTAATAAAAAGCTCTGCTAATGTATGTTTCATTAAAAAACAGGAAAGCCAGGTTGGAACTCCCCAAAAAACAGAACTAATAAACAATATCATTTGCAACGCCAATAGCTTTAACTTTTAATGATGCAAATCCGATTGCATTTCAAATGCTTGTTTGGAGGTTGAGCTGTAATTTCAGACTTCTTCTTTGGCAAAAGGGGTGTCTGTACCTTTTTGGGGGGGTCACTGGATGGTTTTTTCCCGCCAAGGCAAGTTTTTGTAGGAAGGGTAGAATGTAATGGGACTTGTTTTGTTTCTGGCATCGTTTTTCCAGGTTTTACTATAGAGTTTGTATTAATCAGCCCCTTCGTCAAGTCTGATAGTAGAAGTGTATTTCGTTCTACTTTTTTGTCAATCAAGTCTAGGTGCATATTAATCAACCTAGTACTTTCTAAGAGAGGATGCATAAATGATTTTATCAGAGTTTCAATTTTTTCCAGTAAGCCATCCTCACCAGTATGGCGATTAGTTGTCATTAAGGGTATCATAGTCGGAGTCAATGAATCGACCACATTCAACGATGTTGAAGTCGAGCCCTTCTTTTGTATTTTGGCTTCCCGAGTCTTTAAAGGACCACCCCCTCTTTTTTTAGTTTTGACCTTGAGTGGTGAGATGTGGCTGATATTGGAAGGGGATGGGGATGGAGTAGAGAATCTAGGGGAGTTTGATAGTCCTTCGTCATCAGTGCTATTATATAATCCAAGTATGGACAAGTCGGGATGGTAGGCGATTTCAACAGAGGAACATCAGTGTTAAGATTAGCAAGCATTTCTCCTTTATCCTCCGTATTTCAAATATTCACCAACCCAGTATATTCTACTATATGGTTAGTGGAATTTGGCGATAGCGCAACCCCTATTTGCCCCAAGGATGATCGTTTTCCAGTCATTAAATTCAAAGCAGGTCCCCTGTTTAATGCAACTGTATCTACTCTTTTTTTGCAATGCTTCCCCCCACGTCTCACATGTGCTTTTCTGTATTTTCTCACCGGTTTTGGGGCTAACGGTGTATGCTCAAATTCTTCGATAACAGTATCTGGCCGATCTTCATGCTTCTCAGCATGCACCTGTGCTACAATCGTAATGACTTTCCTTACACCAATATCGGGATTATTAGGCGCAACTGTATCCGCCACTAAGAGGGATGTCTCTTCCTGTAGCATGTTGGGACTCCCCCGACCTAGCGATGCCCTTCTATCATGATTGATCTGGTTTACCTTTTTAATTAGGTAATTATCCATAGTACCCAGACCAGGAACAGTTTTATCATTTTTAATTGCCTTATAACTACAATCAATCTATCTACTAGTATAGCAATACAGTCCCAAAACATGCAAATACACTTTGCACGCACACCAAATGAGGAAAGGAGTCTCACTTCATTACATATGGTCCTTCCTGGCAGAATCAAAGTCTGTGGCCCAGTCCAGTCTCCTCAGGCCTCTGAGGGCCTAAGAGCGCCCGCCCTTTGACCAGGCTTCACCCGGCGCCCACCGCCGCGCGTCCCGCGTCGCGGGGGCTGACGATGGTATTTATGCGCCCCTGGTGCGGTTTCCGGGCGCTAGGGCTGCTGGGAGATGGAGTCCAGCAGGCCCGCGCTCCACTCGGTGGCCGCTCCTGTGGCGTTGGTTGCAGCAGCGGGAGGCGAGCCTCTGTGTCAGTCCAAATGGCGTCAAGGAAACAAAAGGCACAGGTAGGATTTCTGAGGTCCATAAAAGTATTCCCCGCTCTGCCGGGGCTGACGCTGTTATTTATGCGCCCCTGGCGCGGTTTCTGGGCGCTAGAGCTGATGGGAGATTGAGTCCAGCAGGCCCGCGCTCCACTCGCCGGCCGCTCCTGTGGCGTTGGTTGCGACAGCAGAAGGCAAGCCTCTGTGTCATTCCAAGTGGCGTCAAGGAAACAAAAGGCACAGGTAGGGTTTCTGAGGTCCGTAAAAGTATTTCCCGCTCTGCCGGGGCTGATGCTGTTATTTATGCACCCCTGGCACGGTTTCCGGGCGCTAGGGATGCTGGGAGATGGAGTCCAGCAGGCCCGCGCTCCAATCGGCGGCCGCTCCTGTGGCGTTGGTTGCGGCAGCGGGAGGCGAGCCTCTGTGTCCGTCCAAGTGGCGTCAAGGAAACAAAAATCACAGGTAGGGTTTCTGAGGTCCGTAAAAGTCTCTAGAACATGGCCTCTGGCTACAATGTCCAGGACCCACTTGTCTGATGTTATAGCGGACCAGTTCGAGTAAAATTGGGAGATTCTTCATCCAACTTTTAAATGGGTAGGCGGTAGAAGTGGTGGCGTTTGTCACTGTTTTTTAGATGAATCCAGTTCGCAGTAGGAGGGCTTAATTTTATTCTGCGAATAGGAGGTATTTCGTTGTCCATAAGACTGTTGTCGCTGAGGCTGGTATCGTTGGTTACTTTGAAAGGACTAGTATGACCTTTGTTGGCTATTGCCTCCTCTATTAGAAAAGGATCCACGTCCCTTAGCACCCTGAAAGGGCGGCTTCCGAAATTGGAGAGTACAGAGAGATCTTGCTGTCCATGTATCTTTTTTAATGGTCTGAAGGGCCTCTTCCACATACTGGCCAAATAGTGATTCCCCATCAAACGGCATATCAACCTCCTGGCTTAAAGATGTTGATTTTAGCCAGCCTTGTCTTCGCAGTACTGCGGCACCCACTAGTTGCCTAAATCCTGTAGATGCGACATCCACGGTCAAATCTATGATCTCAGCAGATATACGCTCTCCTTCTTGTAGGAATTTTAAAGCTTCAGATTTTGATGGTTCCCGCAAGACGTCGATGTAGGGAGAGATGTCCGACCACATCTGTCTGTCGTATCGACCTAATATGGCCAGTGAATTAGCAGCATGGACAGTTGCTGCTGCCATGGTGGAAACCTTTCTTCCAATAGCATCCAATTGTCTGCCATGCCGATCCGGAGGAGCTGTGACCGGAGAGGAGGGGTTTCTAGCTCGTTGTTGTGCCGCTTGGTCAATAACAGAGTCAGCTTTTGGTTGACTTATAAGGCATGCAGGTGAGTTATCTGGTGCCTCATATTTTTTGTCGAGACGAGGCAGGACCGCAGAAATAGAAGCAGGAGCTTTCATGACCTTCAATCCTTCTTTCCAAAAGAAATCAATGATTGGGATAGTCCATATCTGCTTTCTTGGCTGATCTTTAAAGTCGTATAGGAAGCACTCATCCTTCTTTGCTTCCATAGGCAGAAGGAACCTTTGTGTTGCCCTTTCCATAAGGAGATGAAAGCCTCCAATATCAGCTGGAGGCAAATCGATGGGAGCTGGAGTTGAAGGAGACGGAGTTTGTATCTGTAATCGTCCCACTCTGTAAGAAGTGATCTGTTGTCCAATTATCCTTCCTCCCTTTCATCGTCCAAGGTGTAAGCATCATGGGAATGATGAGAAGGCACTGGAGAAGGTGGTTTGGGTGACTTCAACGCAGAAAAGGAAGCTTGAGGCAAAGGTGTCGGTGGAATGGACTCAGCCGATTCAGATGGAGGAAAACTGCGATAATAATCGTCTAACATGTATTGCAGATTATTCAGCAGAGCTAAAGGCATCTGTGCTGTAGGTATCGCATCTGGAGCTGGAGCTACAGTCTCTGGTGAAGGATTTTCATCCTGATCATCCTCATGATATTTAATAAACAATTTTGAAGGGCTCCTGGAAGTGCTAAGTCTGTCATCCTCTTTGGACTCCTCATCATCCTCACCATAATCCAGTAATTGCTCAGGTAACTCCAGAGTTACCTTAGTAAGGGAAATATGCGGTGGCAAGAGGGCCTCCAATGAAGAACCACGTCTGTGCAGCAAGGAAGATGCTGTTGTTAATGGTGGCAATTGCACTGACGTCGTAGACGGTGCAGAGGATGCCTTGGCCGTAGACGCTGACCAAACCTGCAACTCTGTGCAAGATGATAATTGTAGCGTCGAAGAGGGGGCCGTCGACAGAGTCGTCGTCGATTGAGCTGATGTCAATGAAGTGACCGTCGACGAGGCAGTCTTCGACTACGAGGAAGTCTTCGTCAACGAGGCAGTCTTCGACGATGAGGCAATCTTCGATGACGAGGCAGTCCTCATTGACGAGGTAGTCGTCGATGATGAGGTAGTCTTCAATGATGAGGTAGTCTTTGACGACGAGGCGGCCGTCGATGAGGCAATGGACAAGATCTTTCTAACCTTCATTGTCGACAGGATGTCGACGGTAGATATAATTTCCTTTGTCGAAGAGATTGGCTTCACAGAGAGGGAAAACTGCGTCGACAGATATGAAGCTGACGACATGATCATCTGTGGTCTCGGCGACGAGAAGGTCACAGTCGATGTCGAAGTAGCGTTGACGGTGATATTCGTCAACGAAGTAGTCGTCGTTGATGACAGAACTTTTCTCTGAGGTAAATTCTTCTCAGAAAGTCGTTTTGAAGCCAGAGACTTCGCAGTTTTTCTCGGGGGCGTAGTAGGCAGAGGCTTACTTGTAGAAGGTGGAGGAGCTTTTTTTGAGGTGGAAGGCAATTCAGCAACTTTAGAGGGTGGCTGTTTTCTCGACACCTTAGCCCCAGGAAAAGACAGATCCTCCTCAGAAATCTTCTTCCTAGAGGACATAGTTGAACCAGAGGCAACCCTCCCCACATCAGATAAGGGGTTGTCTTGATCTTTAATTTTCTGTAGCCACAGAAGTAGATGCCCTTCTCTGTCTTTGAGAGTTTTCTGAGGGAAGGTCCTACATATTTTGCAGTCTCTCACCTGGTGATCAGGATACAGGCAATAAATGCACTTCTTGTGGGGATCCTCAGAAAACAGTCGGAGCTTCCCACAAGGCTCACAAGGTCTAAAGAGAGATTTCTTAGAAGACGACATCCTAAAATTAAGAAATTCCTGAAGAATTAGAAGAGTACTGAGCAGAGCTCAGGGAGACTCCCTTCACACGGCGTGCGGTAGAAAATCTGAGGGCCTGAGCCTCTGAGGAGAACATTCTGGAGGGTGCTGTTGCCTGATTGGCTGCAGTTTGGACTGTATATAATGACTTGGGCAAGTCATAAATGTGGAAGTTGTTTTCCTTGAAGTTTCTGGCTACTTTACTTCTTGGTTCTATGTTACCTATGTTATGGTTATTATGTGCATAATTATTGCTTTTTTATGTACTGTGGGACTCCCACACCGACGACAGGGAATGATTCAGGCATGTGAATCTGTGAAAGATACCCCAATACTGGAGAACAAAAATTCCCAACTTCTTGGGAGGCCGTCAACCTTTGCTACAGAAGGGTAAATTAAGCCAAGTACAAGCCCACCAACTCAAATTCAAAATCAAATTAATTATGAGGGGTTTGGTAAATTAGTCATGGCCTCTTTAGTGCAAACACAACAGGGTACCCCAATAGGGTTGGGGCACACCTGCCAGAGGTTGGTAGGGAATTGGTCCAACTGGAAGGAGTGGTATCTGCAGGTTGCAGGAGATTATAGAACCTGCCATTGTGGGGAGCCCCGGATATGACAGTGGCCACATCACGGACCTGGCGGAGTTACAGAGGCAGAATGGTACATTGGGATACCCTCTTCAGGAGCACAATAGGGGTGCAGAAGCCAAACAACCCAAGCAATTTTTACAGCCTGAGCAACCGGGGCTTGCCTGGACATGCTCCTCCCCTAAAAGGCGTGAGAAAAGGGATGGACTGGTGGTCCACCGTATTTAAGGGGAATAATCCCCACAAAATGGTAGCACCTATTGGGTTGGCCACGGTGCAGTTGGCTCATCAGGCGGGCAGGGCAGCTTAGGTTAGTCACCGCTGCCTGCCTCTGGTTCGCCCATAAGTTAACCCACCACGTTGGCATATAGTTTGTGTATGAAATAAACCTGCAGCAAAATGTTTCACAACAAACATGTCTTGTGTGTTTATTGTATTGTTGTGCATGCTATGTTCTTCTTGGAGGGGCAGGTTGCATATATCGGCACTATGTAGGATACAAATCTGAGTGCCTATTTTCTTCCTGTTCACCTGTAGCTGCTAAGTACAATGTTATTGAAACCTGGCAGTGTCGGCTGGTGATTACATTTCTTTGCCTTTCTGATGGTGAACATGCAGAAGGGGCCAGTGAGTCAAACAGCCAGATCACCTCTAAAAAGTACAGAGTTTGGCTGACCTCTGGCGTGGGAAAAAGGTTAATGACAGTCATTAAATTAGATTCCTGCCAGGGACAAACTGGTTTAGGTTCAACATTACAACCAAAAAAGGAAAAATGTAAGAATGCGTATAGAAATTATGTTTGAGCTAAAGGTACTAAAAACAGATGTTCAACACTCACTTCAATTTTCTCCTCGTAGTAAGATGTTAAAAGATTTAAATATGTATAGGGGTCCTAGCCAAAAATAAAAACCTGGGGGCTTATTTATGGAGGCTTGCCCTGCCAGAGCGCGACTTTTTTTGAAACTCCGGCGTCGCATGCCTCTCAATCATACCTATGAGGCGACACAAAGCCACTCTGTGTGGCCTTCCATGGCTTTATAGATATGGAGTAGGACAAAGCACCACAAGTCGCTGTGTTGCCTGTGCCAGGGAGGCGTTTCATGGGCATTATGGTCAGTTTTCCCATGCAACACCCATGGATTTTGACCCTGCCCCAGATTTACTTAACCCCTTCCCTGCTCATGACGAGCTCAGCTCGTCATGCAGTACACTGGTCGTGTGCTCAGCTCGTCATGAACAAATGGCACCAGGGATTTTCCAGCACAGGAGGGGAAAACCTCTAGCAGCCAAGGTGTTAATCAATTAAACCTGAGGCAGCCCTAAAACTTTACACCTCCCCAAAGCAGACGTATCGAGGAGAAATATTTCTATTTCTCCTCATTTTTTCCTCTTTCCATGAGTGCTGCATTTTTGCAACACACATAGAAAGAGGAAAATGCCTTGCGGGATTGTTTTTGTGCTGGAAGTTGCCCCTTTCTTTAAAAAAAACAATCCTGCATGCAACGCAGATACTCATGTACAGTGGTGCCTGCGTTGCTGCTAGGCAGCAAATCATGCACCAGCGCTGGGAGAAAGTACAGGAATGCAGCATACTTCATTTATTCTGTGCATTCCTGCCCTTTAACATTGGCATAGGGCTATGCAGCAAGAAGACTTGTGGTGCTCCCTTACACCAATTACCCATAAATGGGGTCCTGAGTGTTTTAAATACATGACAGGCTCTGCAAAGGCACAGCTGCCACAAGCCTAAGTGGAAACAGTGATGTGTCCCTGTTACTAGTGAAACTTGTATTTTAGCGTAACTTTCATGCTTCACATCTGACTACCAAGCAAATAAGCTTGCATATTTTAATGCACACTTTACTGTTGACTCTGTTAATGTTAGATGTGGGCCTAACATATATTTGGTCTACAATGTCCCAAAGGTGCCAGGCAGTTCTGTTGCCAACTGTGGGTGGTGTAAGGGCACACTGCATCTCACAACGGGTACTTAACATTTACCTAAAAGTCAAATTTGCCAATTAGTTGCCTTGTGTCAGTAAAAGTACAAGTAATGAGAGGTTATTTAATCTTCTTCTCTTCCTGCACAGGCGTCCAAAATGTCATCAATCTAAGGTCCATACAACTAAAAAAAAGCTGAGAGTAGAGGCAAAAATGGCGGATTCATACACTTCCAATTGTGAAAGAAGAAGTAAATCGTGAGAAAGAACAGCAAACATTAGAAATTAGCATTGCGTGAGTGAAGCAGCAGTGCTGATCCACACAGGTCAGCAGAAAAATAGGAACTGGCAAAGGTACACAAGGATGATGACCAAGTACGACATACGCATGCGTACAAGGTTTCAGCATTGAAAGTTATATAGAAGCAGTTTACTGTCCCATCACTAACTAGGTAGTAGAGATTTCTAAAAGACTGGGGTAGAGCCAGCCAGGACATAAAGAGTAATATGTATTCAAACGTTGTGATGAGATGTGTGGTGGTTCTATGGAATAATTGTGCACATTTTCGATATTAGGAGCTTGGAATTATTTTAAAAGAAAGGCATGCTCTTAAAACAGTTCGAACCTGTAGCAGATTATATGTTTCCGACTCTTGTTACGACAGTACATCAGCTTTTGTATCAGTTGTGTGGCATGACACATAGGCAACACGCGAGTACAGATGAGGAATACAAGCAATGCTTTTCACACATACAATGGCTATCAATAACACTAGGAGGGATAGAAATATATTCCATGCTGTTTCACAAATGATATCGTGACTTTATATCTTACACCTACAGGGTTTGAAAGAAAATGTAATGTGCTGGAATTGCTGAACAATAAGTTGATTATCAGTACAAATAAAAGCATTACAACGTCTCCCTGGGGAGAAAACTCTTTTAAAAAGGCATTTCTCATTTTGTTTCTCACTCTTTGTCTTTTTAATTCAGGTATACATTTTCTAGCTTAAAATGTCTATGCTTGCACTTTGTGCATGACAAAATGCATGCGTATTATAGTCATGGAAAAGTGCAAAGTGGTTTTCATTTTTGTTGCATTTTCAAACCCCTGGTGGAAAAACCTGAACTGAAATGGTCAGTTGCTGTTAACCCTAAATTGTTCCTTGACTGATCTTTAAGAGTCTGCAATAACTATAGCCATTTTGCCGGTACATAGTTCATAATTTTTCTTCCACCGAGACCTCTTGGAGGAACTTTGAATGATTATGAAAAACTAAGATGTGTGTTGTATCGCTAATGCACCCGTTCTTTGTGAAGCAAATGTCTCACCATCTCGTCAGGTAATGTTCGCGCAATAAATTTAGAGCAACATAAAGTTTGTGAAACAATTTACATACCAGTCTGCCACAAATACTGTTATTGAATTCCATAACTGCAAAGTATCTGACATCTGTGCACATATTCAGAAATGTATAACTAAAAACACTCTGTAAAACAGTATAACTAATAAATAGTATAACATGTGAAATCATATAATAAATATAATATGTTCATATCTATATATTATTAGAGAAACTTACCTTGGTAAGACATAGCACCAATTGCTTGAGATGGCCTCGACAGGTATCACTGCAAATTTACTACTGCCAAATATCCGTATTGTGCTTGCTGATATATCAAACTCTCCTAACTAGAAAAATACATAAGTGCATCTATCATTGTATCGAAATAATGAAGTTTGAACTTAATAAAGTAACCACACCCAAACATTATACAACTTTTTGTATAGAAAATGAGACTCACCAAACCATGTGCATTTTATGTAGTTCGTTGAAGCTTGTTACTCCAAAATAGCCTCTAGTAGGCCGTTCTATGCTCTAATACTTCTCAATGATATTTTACAATCAAAACGGCTGTGAACAATTACGTTATCTCAAACCTAATGAGAATGTCAAAGGGGAAGGGGCAGAGTGGTAACCTACATTCACAAAATGGTTCTTGGAATCATATTTACTGGTAACCTTGTTCTACCTCTATGGCAAAGCTGTAGAAATCCCTTGCTAGCTCAATGAATGAATGAATATAGGCTTTATAAAGCGCAAACTTAGCCCAAGGGCTTCAAGGCGCTGCAGAGAGGGATCAGAGAAGTCCATAGGTAGAAAGGGCTTACAGATTCGAGCAGGTGAAGAGCCAGGTCTTCAAGGCCTTATGGAACGAGGAATGGGTTTCCAGAGTCAAAATTGAGGGAGGGAGGGAGTTCCACAGATTAGCTGCAACCGGCGCAAAGCTCACCCCCCCCCCCCCCCCCCCCCATTTGGATTTCCTAACCCTGGGGGCTGTTACCAGATTCTTGCTGGCAGATCTTAGCTGCTTGCCAGGGACATATCTCTAAAATCATTTTTTAATGCCTTCTGACCCCATATTATAAAAGGCCTTGTGTACCAAACACATGGCTTTAAACAGTTCGCCGTCCCAAAGGGAGCCAGTGCAGGCTTCTGATGGTTGCCGATACAGAGTGAAATTTAGGAAGGCCCATCACCAGCCTGGAGGCAGCATTCTGCACAAGTTGAAGTCGATGTAGGAGCCCCTTATTAATCCCTACATTAAGGGCATTGCAGTAGTCCAACCTGGACAGCACAAGGGCCACCACTGCCTGTTTACACGGGGGAGGGAGAGAAATTCAAAGATCTACTTGAGAATCCTTATCTTCCCAAAGCAGGTGGAAACTGTTCTATTTATTTGGGGGCCAAGGGCAAGGGAGGTATCCACTATGATGCCTAGATGTTTGGCACAGGAGCCAGGGCGAGGTCAGGATCCCAGCATGTCAGGCCACCAGGCCTCAGACCAAATGTCCTTTTTGTCTCCCAAAATTAAGACCTTCGTTTTTTCCCCCATTGAATCTAAAATAGCTCTCTAACATCCACGTAGCCACTGCCTGCATGCTGTTTTTAAAATTTGCTGCTGACGCTTCAACACTCTCAGTGATGGTGATCATGATTCGAGTGTCATCAATGTAGGATAACACTTCTAAGCTGAAGGATCTTAACACCCTGGCATGCGGGGCTACATAAATATTAAAAAGGGTGGAACTCAATGAGGATCCCTGGGGATTGGCCCATCTTGACTCTTTGTGACAGTTCCATAAGGAAGGATATAAGCAAAGCCCTCGTTCCCTATTTCCAGGAGCCTCCCAGCCAGTCTAAGGGGTGATATGGTGTCGAAGGCTGCCGTCAGTTCCAGAAGGATGAGTAGGGTGGTATGACCAGCTTCAACCTGTTGTCGAATGTTGTTAAAAACAATGGTAATGCCGTCTCAGTACTGTCCTGACTTCTGAACCCATGCTGCGAGCCATCGAGCAACTGATGTTCCTCCAAATACGTACTAAGATGGAGGTTCAGGTGTTTCTCCAAGATTTTGACTTGGACAGGCAACAGGGAAATAGGCCGGTGCGTGGAGCTCATTGTCAGACGTACATCCCAGAAGGAAGGCTAAAATGTCTGATTGATTTGCCTAACTTTGAATTAGCCTGGCCATCAATATTGTAAGTAAGGCAGTTAACTACATTGTGTGGTAAAGCAACCTCACCGTTTAATAAACCCAATAATCCATCTTGGGTCCAGCCACAGTTCGTCTTTAAAACCTAGCCCAACGCTGGAACGTTGTGGCTTTGAGCTGTCAGGCTTTAATAAAGGAAAATGTGCAAAACATTTAGAAGTAGCAAAACAATTGACCAAGAAAGAAACATATATATATACCAACAAAAAGAGAGATAGGGAGAGTTATGGAACACTCTTATTCCCCGGTTAAGTCTATTTAAACAACAAAAGAGTGTCCTCTGGTGTTTGAGAAACCACAAACAGGAGCAGAAGAACAAAAAACTGGCCTCACTTGGATCAGTTAAGAAAGCCCTCACTCACCACCTAGTGGTGACATGCTTCATCATTGGGCCCCACTAAAGAGGCTGAGTGCCCCTTTAGTGTGCTTCGACGCCAGATTTACTGCGGAGCAGGTTTTGTGAGTTCGGGCGTGCAGTGAAAAAAAATTATTTTTGGTGAGAAGATTTAAAAATGTCTTAAGTGTATCCAAAAATTATTTATTATCAGATCACTAGGACATATATTTAAAATTAGGTGTAGGAAAGTAGTCCACAATTAATTGTGTGGTTATTTCCAAAGTTAGTTATTTGTCATTCAACATGTTTCTGCCTTTGAAACGGTGTACAGTTACCAGGCATTCATCAGGACTAAAAAGGTGTACTAAACCCTGGTGGTATGGGCACGCTAAGGCCCACCCTTACCTAGGGACATGAAAAGTGAAAATGGTGAAAAAAGTTGTGAAAAATAGTGCAAAAAGGAAGAGAATTCTCTTCCCAGTTACTCCTGGTTTAGGAGGCTAAAGGGACATAGACATACATATAAGAAAAGACAAACAATTAGTGGTCGGTCTTATTTACATAAGTAAATCCATGGTGCTCCATTTTTTGTGGGTGGACAATGGTGGTGCTAGAACCATATCATTAACACCAACCTCAGTCCCTGGGTAGCTAACCACTAGTTACTGGGAAGTGTGGTGAGCTACACGTGAAGATAATAAAATTGTGGTGGTTGTGGATTAAAAAGAAAACTTGTGTTCCTATTAAGGATCAATGGACCGAATGGGCTGTGGTCCTGTCACTAATAAAATAAAGGTTAAAATGTCTCACTTATATGGTGTGTTCATGGTACACCATGGGTCACAGGAGGGGGGTGATAGCGTAATTGGTACACCCTTGGTAAACGAAGAAAGAAGGCATAAACGAGTCAGGAAATAGACAGAATGGTACTTAGCTTAGCGACGTTCTACTGGTATGTAATTCATCAAAATTCAAGCCATTACTTACGCCCTCAACACTAGGCACCCTCTGTATACCTGCGATACCCTCAGACTGGACCCCGACGATCAGGAGCGGGGCCGGCGGGACTATATTTAAAGTGATTCTGTAATCGGAGCGGCTGTTTCCGGGGGCGCGGCCGCGTTGCTGGTAGGCGGAGTTCCATAGCTTCAGCCAATCAGGGATAGGACTAAATTGTGACGACGGGGGTCACATGGGGGCGCGTCAAGACTCGGCTGTAACCGTAACCAATGCTTATGATGGAAAATGTTGTTGCCTAGGAAACTAAGGTCACATGGTGCCGGAACACTCAAAGCCTAGAGCGATAGTTCACTTATCCACAAGGTGGACGTCAGATTAAAAAAAGCGCTAGCTTTATTAGGCTAGCGGTTTGTAAATGACACAGATCTATCGTCCATTGGTGACGCGTTAATACTAAAAAGTGTGACAGTTGGTGGAGTTCGATACCTTTTGTTTAATTTCAACACTCTGGAATGGAGATAGTCATTAATACATAGGGGTGCAGAAGTGAGAGAGGTGAACGATTATTACCCAAAGGGTGGGGATCACGTGCCAAGGTGCTACGCAGATCGTCTTTGCTAGTGCACTTTACCCATGGCTGCATGTAATGAATTGCCCCTAATGACCAGCAGGTTGTAAGGTCAAATTTCACCCTCCACACAAGTTTGAGGGTGCGGTATTAGGGGTAGGCCTGGAGGGAGTAGGCGTTGGCATTTGACAGAGACTGTGTGATATCATTGGCATGGGGACAACCTCGGGTTTCTTTGTTTATTATACAGTGGAGGTTTTATCAGTGCAGTGGGGAATTATTTCAATACAGAATTCCACGGAATTTCATCATTCAATCCAGTGAGGTGGGTCCCCAATCTATAGGCCCACCTCTGTTCTTTTTCAAACAGTCGATTGGTGATGTTGCTACCAGTGTTCAGCTGTTCTATCACAGTCCACCGCATGTCGTTGGTGATATGGTTATTCTCAAGGAAGTGCCTGCTCATTTTCGTGGTGACCTTTTTGCACTTAATGCTACTTCTATGTTCGCAGATCCTCTGCTTAACCTTCCTGCTCGTCATACCCACATAACAAAGATCACATGGGCAGGTGATGAGGTATATGACATTGGGTGAGTGGCAATTAGTATGCCCTCTTTGCGTCCACACTTTCCCTGCTTCGAGTGTTAGGGATTTGGAAGGTGTTGTGAGGTGGCATACGCTACAATTTGAGCATGGAAAATGCCCTGTCACTATTGGGAGACCCCATGAATCTGTCACAGATCGTGCTGCTGCCGGTGCGATCTCCCTGGGGCGTGTATGGACCAATGCATCTTTCAAACGAATGTCTGACAAAATATCGAAAACAAAAATATCGATATACAAAAATATCGGAACAAAAATATCGAAGTCAAAAATATAGGAATCCTATCTCTAACAAGGTAAGTACAAATATATCGAAAATAAAATATAGAATGACAAAAATATCGTTTTTTGTGAAATATCGTTTTTTTTAAATATAATAAAAATGTAATATTAACAATATAATACTTATAAATGTAATAAACATATTTAAAAATGTACTATAATATTTAAAATTAATACATAATGTAATACAAATTAATATTAATAAATATATAATACATAATATATTTTTCATTAATAATAACTCTAAATTAATTATTGTCATAACTTAAAAACAAATAAAAATGTAATAATTTACTAATACATTTATTTACATAAAATATTCACATAAATAGCAATTAATAACAACATAATACTAATAAAAAAGCTAAATACATTTTAGATAGCGTATGAGTAAAAATTACTATTCCCACTCCAGAGAGTGCGACAGTAGGGAAAGTGTTGGATAGCGTAGCAGTAACAATTACTATTCCCACTCCAGAGAGTGCAACAGTAGGGAAAGTGTTGGATAGCGTAGGGTTAAAAATTACTATTCCAACTCCAGAGAGTGCAACAGTAGGGAAAGTGTTGGATAGCGTAGGGGTAACTATTACTATTCCTACTCCAGAGAGTGCAACAGTAGGGAAAGTTTTGGATAGCGTAGGGGTAAAAATTACTATTCCCACTCCAGAGAGTGCAACAGTAGGGAAAGTGTTGGATAGCGTCAGGGTAACAATTACTATTCCAACTCCAGAGAGTGCAACAGTAGGGAAAGTGTTGGATAGCGTAGGATTAAAAATTACTATTCCAACTCCAGAGAGTGCAACAGTAGGGAAAGTGTTGGATAGCGTAGGGTTAAAAATTACTATTTCAACTCCAGAGAGTGCAACAGTAGGGAAAGTGTTGGATAGCGTAGGGGTAACAGTTACTATTCCAACTCCAGAGAGTGCAACAGTAGGGAAAGTGTTGGATAGCGTAGGGGTAAAAATTACTATTTCCACTCCAGAGAGTGAAACAGTAGGGAAAGTGTTGGATAGCGTAGGGGTAACAATTACTATTACAACTCCAGAGAGTGCAACAGTAGAGAAAGTGTTGGATAGCGTAGGATTAAAAATTACTATTCTAACTCCAGAGAGTGCAACAGTAGGGAAAGGGTTGGATAGCGTAGGGGTAACAATTACTATTCCAATTCCAGAGTGTGCAACAGTAGGTAAAGTGTTGGATAGTGTAGGGGTAACAAATACTATTCCCACTCCAGAGAGTGCAACAGTAGGGAAAGTGTTGGATAGCGTAGGGGCAACAATTACTATTCCAACTCCAGAGAGTGCAACAGTAGGGAAAGTGTTGGATAGCGTAGGGGTAAAAATTACTATTCCCACTCCAGAGAGTGCAACAGTAGGGAAAGTGTTGGATAGCGTAGGGGTAACAATTACTATTCCAACTCCAGAGAGTGCAACAGTAGGGAAAGTGTTGGATAGCGTAGGGGTTTAAATTACCTACTTATAAATTACATCTATCAATTAATTAATTATTTAAAATTAATTACCAATTAATTTAATTTATTTACCAATTAATAAAAATAAATGTATGCTTCCTACTAATTAATAATTAATTCTACATAATGCAATTACTTCCCACCCTATTCCCCTATAAACCCATAACCTGCTACAGAACATATTTATCAATTAATTAAAAATAATTACCAACATAATTAAATATAATTACCAATTATTTTTAATTAATGTATGATTCCTACTAATTAATAATTATTTAAACATTATTACATTACTTCCAACCCTATTCCCCTATAAACCCATAACCCGCTACAGAACATATTTATCAATTAATCAATTAATTTAAATTATTTACAAATAATTCTCAATTAATTAATTAATAATTCCTACTAATTAATAATTAATTTAACATAATTAAATTACTTCCCACCCTATTCCCCTATAAACCCATAACCTGCTACAGAACATATTTATCAATTAATCAATTAATTCAAATTAATTCTCAATTAATTCTCAATTAATTAATTAATAATTCCTACTAATTAATAATTAATTTAACATAATTAAATTACTTCCCACCCTATTCCCCTATAAACCCACAACCCGCTACAGTACTAAAAGACAATATTTAATTAGATTACATTAAAAATAAATAATAAAACATAATAGGTACAATATAATATACACAAAATGTATTTAAAAACCGATATTAGTAACATCGAAATTATTTATTTCGATATTATTGACATCGATATTTAAAACTTCTAAATTACTAATATCATACTAATATTGATATTAAGACTGTCGATATTACTTACCTTCTATATTATGTCCCATCAATATTTAAACTTCGATATAATTGTAAATCGAAATTTAAAACTCAATATTTTGTCTGTGTACCCTTTCAAACTGCGTCCTTTCTTGAAAGAAAACAGAGGTTTTTCCCAAGTTTTCTTGATACTCGATATTATAATTCTTGTTTATAAATTTTTTCATCATGTAGAAGAGACTACTATATGTGGTTACACACGTGAATTAAATCTCCTCGGGGGGGTTTGTCTTATCCTCCAAGAGGGCTTCTCAAGGTTGGTTGCGCGCTCTCTTATACCCTTTATTCAGAGTGACCAATGGGTAACCTCTTGATTTCATTTTTCAGTTAGGCCAAGTGATTGCGCCTTGAAGTCCCGTACATCGGTGCAATTTCGCCTGATTCGCAGGTATTGACCATACGGTAGGTTCTCTTTCAATGGGCGGGGGTTGAAGCTCGTGAACTCCAGCAAATAGTTTTTGGCTGTTGGCTTATAGTGTGTTTTGGTTGATAGACTGCTTCCTGTGACCATGATTGTTACATCCAGGAAGACCACCTCCGTTCTGCTGGTGGTATGAGTAAATTTCAGGTTTGGGTCCAGAGTGTTGATCCATATCAGGAAAGCTGTCAGTTGTTCATCACTGCCTGTCCAGACAAGAAAGAAACATAACACAAAGAAAAACTGAGACCAACTTATAAAAATAGATCCCACTGGGGAATACTGGAACTGTCCAGCCCGCAGGACCCCCAGACTGCTCCCCGGTCCGACACGACTCAGGTCTGTTGAGGAGGTGGCACTGCACAGTGCCAGGAGCCCTGGCCTGTCGGAACCTGGCCTTCCAGGCAAAAGCTAAGGCTTTCACCCGGCTCTCAAGGGGGATTACAAAAGCTTTTCAGCCCACAGGAACCCCAGACTCCTCCTCGACCCAACACCACCCTGGCCCAAGTATGGAAGGCGTCCTGCCAGGTGCTGGGAGCCCAGGCCTGCGGGAATCTGGCCTCCTAGGTAAAAATGTATGGCTTTGCCACCTTTCATGAGGGATTAATCAGTGCTGCTTAGCCCACACAGCTTCCAGCACCGGCAACGCTGGTATGGGCCAATGCTCCAGCACCATCCACTTTCAGGGCTAGTTGATCCGGCAGGCGAGTTATTACACACTCCTTAGTGGATTCCAACTATCATGGCCATCGTTCTGCTGTCTACATCAACCAACACCTTTTCTGGGGTCTGAAGAGAGTCGGCATCGGGTACCTTAACCCAGTGATCGGGTTAACCTGCAGCACCAGTTCTGCTCACCAAAAGTGGCCCACTAAGCACTTGCACTCGACACCCAGCTCCAGGCAAGCGAGCCGGGCTTCTTACCCATTTAAAGTTTCAGTATAGGTTGAGATCATTTCTGCTCTAAGTCCTCTAATCTTTCACTTTACCAGATAAAATGTGGGTTTCCGGGTGCCAGCAATCTTGAGGGAACTTTTGGAGGGAACCCACTACTAGATGGTCATTATTATAAAAAGTACTTTTATGATTAAATTGTCCTTACATACTCCTGCTGGGAATCCATAAAGGGGTTCTTGTCAGGTGTAAGCCTATTTATGTATGCGGAGCTCTCTGCAACCAGTGCAAAGTTCTCCAACCTCACACAGTACACTAAAGGGATTGGAATTGGGCTTTCCAAGGTGGTTTGCCTTGAAGATTAATTTGTGAATGTCCACAAACATGGCTGTTTTTTGGCCGTCCACCAAAACAGGTAAATACTCCATCTCATCACATTTCCTTTTTAATCCCTGAAAGGGTTAACAACTTAGGCCAGTCCATAGCTTTTGTATCGCCCCTTCCAAAATGAGATTGGGAATTGATCCCCTTCAGAATTTAAATGTTTTCTTTTTTATTGAGCAAAAATATAGAATAACCAATACTCTTATACACAAAATCAATGTCATAATTATATAATAGAATCCATTATTTTAAATATTAGAATATTCTTTTAACAAAACTGTTATGCTATCAGAGCTATCTATTCATTGGTTGTCTAAAGTGCAACTTGCAAAGTCACTGAGATTCCATCTTTCATATTCTATAATATGCCTAATTAAAACATTTAAACAATATAAAGGGCTATTAATGAGATACTGTGCATTTATCTCCTATAAAGTGCATTTTCCTATCACCTTCTCAGAGTGTTCTAAACCTTGATAAAGTGCAACATCCCATATTCTGCCCTTAACCCCTTCGATGCTCATGACGAGCTCAGCTCGTCATGCAGCACAGTGCTCCTGTGCTCATGACGAGCTAAGCTCGTCATGACCACACCCATTTTTATTGCTGTCCAGCACAGCAGAGGAATAGGTGTAGCATCGATGAGGTTAATATCCAAATTATTCCTAGAACAAAGTGTGATTGTACTTAGATAAATTCACCTCAAACTACTTTGACACATTTACCCTTGCTGACTCTATCTCATCCATATGTTTCCATACGGAAGTATATCTTTTAGTAGCTCCGCCCCTTTTCGCATAAGCCTCTTCGAAATTTCTTATTCGATTCATATTTTTATACCAATCTAGGTATGCAGGTATTTTTCTTTTCCTTCAGTTCTGGAGGATCAGGGAGAGTGCGACCAGGAAATTAATTACCACAAACATTTCCTCCCCTCTAGACATAGACTGAGTTTGTCTCCGTTTTGATAAACCAAAACGTGCTATTTCAGCCTCTGGTTCCAACTTTCTCTGCAAGCCAAGGCTAAGCACAGCACAAACTTTCACCCAGAACTGTCTTAACAAGGGGAATGTATAAAAAACATGGAGCCAGCCTCCCTCATCCAATCGCAGACAACGAAAGCATTTATTCTCGACTTCTGGATACATCTTTTGGAGTGCTTTAGGGGTATAATATGCCATCCAGCATGATAAAATGACATTCTTTTAAAATGTGCTGCTCTTAATTCCTTGCTGCCATATTGCGAGATAACTTGCCACTCAAGATCTGAGAAACGACACTGTGTTTCCTGTTTAAACCTCTCCCGAAAGTTGATAACCAATAGGAATTCTTATTGGCTGTGTAATAATCTATACCAATTTCCCACCCCTCTTATCTTCTTATCTAAGGGGATTCTTGTATAGCGCACTGACACCGAAAGGTTTCCTGGCGCTGGCTGAGTGCCAATGAGATGAAGAGACGGGGGTCTAGCCAGTCTGTGTGAAGAGGTGAGTTTTCAGGAGTTTTCTGAAAGCCAGAAGGGAATTGGCAGATTTAAGAGGGAGAGGCAACTGGTTCCAGAAGGCGGGGGCAAGGTAGGCAAATCTGCGACCGCTGTTTTTTTTTAGTTTGGTAGCAGGGACAGCTAGCAAAAGGCGATGGGAGGAACGAAGATTGCGTACCGGACGGTAAGGAATGACCAGTGATTTGAGAAAGGCAGGGGAGGTCCCGAACACAGCTTTGAAGGTCAGGCAGCCAATCTTAAATGCAGTCCTCTGCTCCACCGGCAACCAGTGGAGTCTGTGAAGCAGTGGTCTCGCGGATTGCCACTTCGGGGTTTTATAGGCCAGCCCTGCTGCTTGATTCAGTACAATCTGGAGCCTATTAAGGAGGAATTTAGGTAGGCCGTAGTACAGGGAGTTTGAAAAATCCAGGCGGGAGAGCACCAGGGCAATCAGGACTTGTATCAGGGCCTCTGGTGTCAGGAGATGGGAAACTTTCCTGGTTTTTCTGAGCTGGAACATACATGAGGACACAACCGCGCCAACCTGAGGCTTAAGAGAGAGCCCCGAGTCAATTATGACCCCGAGGCTCTTTGCTGACTTAGCCGGGACGGGCGGGGAGCCGAGCTCAGTTGGCCAGAACTGTGGGCCCCAGTGAGTGAGACTGTTTCCTGGAAGGATTAACTCAGTCTTCCCCGGGTTCAATTTAAGCTGGTGGGAGTTCATCCAATGTTGGATGTGTAGCATCACTGCTTGACAATCGAGGGCTGCATTGGGGGTGTTAAGCGGGAAAATGATTTGCAGATCGTCTGCATAGTTGAATACGGTGATATTCCACCTCTTCAAGGAAAAAATGAGCGGCTGAAGATAGAGATTAAAAAGCAGAGGGGACAGGGACGATCCCTGAGGCACTCCGCAGATGGATGGGACCTGTGCGGCTGTGAAGGGACCAAGCCGGACCGCCTGCATTCTGCCCGACAGGAAGGATTTGAGCCAAGCAGAGGCCAGGCCTCGGATGCCGGCTTGCTCGGCACGGTGGATAAGGATGTTGTGGTCCACCGTGTCGAACGCAGCCGACAGATCCAATAAAACGAGCGCCTGTGATGTCCCTTTATCGGCATTAGCCCTAAGCGTATCCATGACTGCCAAGATCACAGCCTCGGTGGAATGGGCTGGTCTGAACCCAGCCTGATTAGGTTCGAGAAAGTTGGAACGCTCGATGAATTCAGATAGGCAGCTAGTAACATGTGCCTCCAAGAGTTTGGATAGGTAGGGCAAGAGGGAGATAGGCCGATAGTTGGCGAGATCGTCCGGGTCGGCTCCAGGCTTCTTTAGTAAGGGCACAAGGACAGCCTCCTTGAAGGAATTAGGTACTACTCCTGCCTCTAATGAGGCGTTTAATAAAGGCAAGATGCAGTCCGGCATGGACAGGCAGATGTCGCGAAAGACAGAGGGGGGGCAGCAATCATTAGAAGAGCCAGATTTGACTCGAGCAACAAGTTTTGCCAGAGCGCTGGGGTCGAGGGCAGGGAAAGAAAGCAAGGAGAGCGGGTTTTCAGGGGGGGAAGCTGGCATATCGTCAGGAAGGACTGAAGGAATCGTATTCTTGATCTTGGCAATTTTTTCAATAAAGAAGTTATTTAAGGCATTACAAGATTCTTGCGTCGGGGTCTGAGAAGGAAGGGTCCTTGCATTAGACGTAAGCTCCCTCATGATTGAAAAGATCTCCTGAGATTTGTTATGAGCAGTGAGAATCCTTTCCGAGATGTGAAGAGCTTTTGCTGCAATAATAGCATCTTTATATTTTTTTCTCGCAGCAATGTATAGCTCTCTGTCGATGGGCAGATAATTGCGTCTCCACCTACGCTCCGTTTGGCGCAGTTCGAGTTGCTGAGCTTTCAGGGTGGAGTTGAACCACTTGTGGGACTTACTGTGCCGGGAACGGGGGAAGCTGGAGGGAGGGGCAAAGCGATCACTGGCTTTGATGATCCAGCCAGTAAGATCTTCCTCCAGAGTGTGGACAGTCGCAGTTTTAGATAACGAAGGACGAGTCTCAGCCAAGAATGAGAGGAATGCCTGAGAGTCAAGAGTGCTCCATTTACGGGCAGTCCCACCGGCCATGGGAGGGACCTTAATGCAACCTCTGACTGTGATCACTGTGTCGATCAAGTAATGGTCAGACCAGATATAAGGGGTGATCACAGGATAGGAGAGAGTGAGATTATGAGTCCAGATGTGGTCTAAAATATGACCCCCAGTGTGAGTGGGGGAAGTGACGTGTTGGTTCATGTTGAAGCTGGTGAGGACTTCAAATAGCTCAGCCGCACGAGGGCCAGCTTCCTTGTCATTATACCAATAGTTGAAGTCGCCAAAGATGGCAACTCGAGCAGATGAAATAAGTAGATTGGCTAGCTGTTCACTGAGGGCAGCAGGGAACGAAGGCATAGGGTAGGGAGGGCGATAAAGAATGATGATGGTAAGAGCGCCCTCTCTGGTCTCTAGCTTAATGATGAGATTGTCCACGTCAGTGAGTGTGAGAGAGGACATGGAGGTAAATTTAAGCTCTTTACGGATGACAGCTGCCACCCCGCCACCGGCGCGGCCAAAAGGTCGGTTCGTATTGAGCAGGTAGTAGTCGGGGGGCAGAGCAGCTAAGATGTCAGGGAGAGAGTCATCATTCAACCAGGTCTCGGTAAGTATGAGAATATCAGGTCTTTCATCGGTGAGGAGGAGGAAGAGATCAATCTGATGCTTGACCAGTGAGCGTGTATTTAAGAATAGGGCTCGGATACGTGTTTCAGTCACACTGGGATCGGATAACTGTTTAGTGCAAGGGGGGGGAAGAGGTACATACCGTGCAATACCGAGGGACGAGATAGTGTCTAATGTTCGCGGGGTAGTGCGACAGATACACAATCCAGATCCCTAAGTACATGAGGGGAATAAACACAAGGGGGAGTGGCCTCCAGCGCCTCCTTAGCGCGGACAGGCGCAGACGGGCAGGACTCTGGCACGACTCCGGCACAGGTCCGGCGCGTCCGCTGCCCGCCTCCGCTGCGCGGATGCATGACCGTCCCCTTTTATGCGCGACTAGAGCGCGGGGGATTGGACACACACCCAATATGGCCGCCGCTTATCTGAACCTGGGACCAACTCCACAGCGTCTATACTCGGCTGGGAGTGGCCCAGGGCAATAAGGAAGAGGGGGAAGGAGTCAGCAGAGAGAGCTTATTAATTTAAGCTGATGGGGGGTTGTTGCAGCAAAGTTAAAAAAACGCCGATTTTTCTGTTTTAAAAATGCCTAATACAGCTAAAATGACACAGCAGCACAACTTCCCGGCTTCCGCCTCAGGAGGGACACAGATAGCACTCAATCAAAAAGGCAGCAGGCTCGGGGAACCCCTTTTATGCGCAACTAGAGCGCGGGGGATTGGACACACACCCAATATGGCCGCCGCTTATCTGAACCTGGGACCAACTCCACAGCGTCTATACTCGGCTGGGAGTGGCCCAGGGCAATAAGGAAGAGGGGGAAGGAGTCAGCAGAGAGAGCTTATTAATTTAAGCTGATGGGGGGTTGTTGCAGCAAAGTTAAAAAAACGCAGATTTTTCTGTTTTAAAAATGCCTAATACAGCTAAAATGACACATCAGCACAACCTCCCGGCTTCCGCCTCAGGAGGGACACAGATAGCACTCAATCAAACAGGCAGCGGGCTCGGGGAACCCCTTTTATGCGCGACTAGAGCGCGGGGGATTGGACACACACCCAATATGGCCGCCGCTTATCTGAACCTGGGACCAACTCCACAGCGTCTATACTCGGCTGGGAGTGGCCCAGGGCAATAAGGAAGAGGGGGAAGGAGTCAGCAGAGAGAGCTTATTAATTTAAGCTGATGGGGGGTTGTTGCAGCAAAGTTAAAAAAACGCTGATTTTTCTGTTTTAAAAATGCCTAATACAGCTAAAATGACACAGCAGCACAACCTCCCGGCTTCCGCCTCAGGAGGGACACAGATAGCACTCAATCAAACAGGCAGCAGGCTCGGGGAACCCCTTTTATGCGCGACTAGAGCGCGGGGGATTGGACACACACCCAATATGGCCGCCGCTTATCTGAACCTGGGACCAACTCCACAGCGTCTATACTCGGCTGGGAGTGGCCCAGGGCAATAAGGAAGAGGGGGAAGGAGTCAGCAGAGAGAGCTTATTAAATTAAGCTGATGGGGGGTTGTTGCAGCAAAGTTAAAAAAACGCCGATTTTTCTGTTTTAAAAATGCCTAATACAGCTAAAATGACACAGCAGCACAACCTCCCGGCTTCCGCCTCAGGAGGGACACAGATAGCACTCAATCAAACAGGCAGCAGGCTCGGGGAACCCCTTTTATGCGCGACTAGAGCGCGGGGGATTGGACACACACCCAATATGGCCGCCGCTTATCTGAACCTGGGACCAACTCCACAGCGTCTATACTCGGCTGGGAGTGGCCCAGGGCAATAAGGAAGAGGGGGAAGGAGTCAGCAGAGAGAGCTTATTAATTTAAGCTGATGGGGGGTTGTTGCAGCAAAGTTAAAAAAACGCAGATTTTTCTGTTTTAAAAATGCCTAATACAGCTAAAATGACACAGCAGCACAACCTCCCGGCTTCCGCCTCAGGAGGGATACAGATAGCACTCAATCAAACAGGCAGCAGGCTCGGGGAACCCCTTTTATGCGCGACTAGAGCGCGGGGGATTGGACACACACCCAATATGGCCGCCGCTTATCTGAACCTGGGACCAACTCCACAGCGTCTATACTCGGCTGGGAGTGGCCCAGGGCAATAAGGAAGAGGGGGAAGGAGTCAGCAGAGAGAGCTTATTAATTTAAGCTGATGGGGGGTTGTTGCAGCAAAGTTAAAAAAACGCCGATTTTTCTGTTTTAAAAATGCCTAATACAGCTAAAATGACACAGCAGCACAACCTCCCGGCTTCCGCCTCAGGAGGGACACAGATAGCACTCAATCAAACAGGCAGCAGGCTCGGGGAACCCCTTTTATGCGCGACTAGAGCGCGGGGGATTGGACACACACCCAATATGGCCGCCGCTTATCTGAACCTGGGACCAACTCCACAGCGTCTATACTCGGCTGGGAGTGGCCCAGGGCAATAAGGAAGAGGGGGAAGGAGTCAGCAGAGAGAGCTTATTAATTTAAGCTGATGGGGGGTTGTTGCAGCAAAGTTAAAAAAACGCAGATTTTTCTGTTTTAAAAATGCCTAATACAGCTAAAATGACACAGCAGCACAACCTCCCGGCTTCCGCCTCAGGAGGGATACAGATAGCACTCAATCAAACAGGCAGCAGGCTCGGGGAACCCCTTTTATGCGCGACTAGAGCGCGGGGGATTGGACACACACCCAATATGGCCGCCGCTTATCTGAACCTGGGACCAACTCCACAGCGTCTATACTCGGCTGGGAGTGGCCCAGGGCAATAAGGAAGAGGGGGAAGGAGTCAGCAGAGAGAGCTTATTAATTTAAGCTGATGGGGGGTTGTTGCAGCAAAGTTAAAAAAACGCCGATTTTTCTGTTTTAAAAATGCCTAATACAGCTAAAATGACACAGCAGCACAACCTCCCGGCTTCCGCCTCAGGAGGGACACAGATAGCACTCAATCAAACAGGCAGCAGGCTCGGGGAACCCCTTTTATGCGCGACTAGAGCGCGGGGGATTGGACACACACCCAATATGGCCGCCGCTTATCTGAACCTGGGACCAACTCCACAGCGTCTATACTCGGCTGGGAGTGGCCCAGGGCAATAAGGAAGAGGGGGAAGGAGTCAGCAGAGAGAGCTTATTAATTTAAGCTGATGGGGGGTTGTTGCAGCAAAGTTAAAAAAACGCAGATTTTTCTGTTTTAAAAATGCCTAATACAGCTAAAATGACACAGCAGCACAACCTCCCGGCTTCCGCCTCAGGAGGGACACAGATAGCACTCAATCAAACAGGCAGCAGGCTCGGGGAACCCCTTTTATGCGCGACTAGAGCGCGGGGGATTGGACACACACCCAATATGGCCGCCGCTTATCTGAACCTGGGACCAACTCCACAGCGTCTATACTCGGCTGGGAGTGGCCCAGGGCAATAAGGAAGAGGGGGAAGGAGTCAGCAGAGAGAGCTTATTAATTTAAGCTGATGGGGGGTTGTTGCAGCAAAGTTAAAAAAACGCAGATTTTTCTGTTTTAAAAATGCCTAATACAGCTAAAATGACACAGCAGCACAACCTCCCGGCTTCCGCCTCAGGAGGGACACAGATAGCACTCAATCAAACCCCTCTTAGCTTTATTCTAAAGAGAGTGGGTATAGCAGGAGTGGCACCTGTGCTGGATGCCAGCCAGTACTTATTCAATAAATGCTTAATCTGAAGATAGCCAAAGAAGGAAAGCTTACACCGGTCTCCGCATCTAGCTTGGACCTCCTGCCAATTAATGCATCTACTTCATTATAAAATGACCCAGCTCTTTAAAGCCATTAGCTTCCCAAAATCTTAAATGCCTATTCAGTATTTGGAGGCCTAAGCTTTTACATTCGGTAAGCTGCAGGTACTCATACCCTGCAGAGTGGGCCTTCAAGGAGTAAAATGCCTGAAGTCTAATATGAAACTCCGGCAATGTCTTGTATATATTTTTTTTGTGTTTTGTTGTTTTTATAAAAACTGGGATCTGAAAACCAGATTCCTGTATAATCTTGTCCAAAAAAAACAATCCATCAGTCCCTTTCTGGCCATTAGATGCACTATTATATCTAAAAAAGGATGCTTCATAGTATGTATGTATTTGTGGGAGTGCAAGCCCCCCCCTAATTAATATCAATTTGAAGTACAGGAAGTTTTACCCAAGGAGCCTTCTTATTTCAGATAAACTGTCAAAAGATTGTTTCCAGCTCTTTGAAATACGCCGTATTGATTTTAATCGTAACGTTTGTAAAAAGGAAAATCAATAACGGTAAAATCAACGTTTTTACAAGGGCAATACGACCGATCAATGTAAGGGGAAGAAGTATTCACTTATCGAGTAGGTCTTTAATATTTTTTCAGCATGGCCTCATAATTTAATTTATAAACTTTATCACCACATATTGATTTTTGACATATATCCCCAGATATCGAGTTGGGTTAGGTGAAAGGGCTTTGCGCTTTAGATTATCTGGGAGGAAATCACTAACAGCATTAAGCAACAGAATTTCAGTCTTTCTATGATTAATTTTATACCCACCAATTAATTTAACCTGTGCAAATTCTCTTAATGTAATTTCAATATTCTGTTTTTCAAGTCCAAGATACAAATAATGTTGTCTGCAAACAGTTTTAATTTTGACATTCCTGCTATTGGTGTTCTAATCTCTACGTTATTGCAAATCCTAGAGGCCAAAGGTTCAATAAAAAATGTAAATAGTACGAGAGATAGGGGACACCCCTGTCGGGTACCCTGGTTTATATCAACTGTGCAAGATAGGCTAAAGTTTATAAAGACCTGCGCCTGGACCCTTTTATAAATATTCTGTAACATGATAATAATCTGGGGAGGAATCATAACCCTTTCAAGACTATAAAAGAGAGCATCCCTGTTCACCAGGTTGAAAGCCTTCTCAGCGTCGACCATCATTATAAGAGTTGGTGTTTGATTAGTATTAAAAAAGTAAAGTGCTTCAATTAAGAATCCGGTGTTGGATGACATTGACCTGCCTGCCACAAACCCTGTTTGATCCTCATGAATCATAAAACTGTGCAACTGGAATGAATAGGTTTGCCCAAATTTTCATTAAAATTTTAAAATCCAAATTTAGCAGGCTAATTGGCTTGTATGAATTGTACTGTACTGGAGTAGCTGTGGATACATGAGCTATGGACTCACTCCAGCAAGGATAATCATGATCCATCTCACAGGTAGTTACTAAATGACTGACTGATGCTTGACACCTAGCAGAGAGAGGGGGCAAGAAACAAATGTCAATTAGCCTCCAGAGAGAAGGAAAGGAAAACTGGAGGTAAAGACAGATTTAGATAACCACCCAAAAGACTCCTAAAAGGGATTGTGGGTGAACATCTCACCCACTTCAGATGACAACTGATCTGTCACCTAAAATGTTTTGCATGGTATGGGGCCTGCATGACTGAATTGTAGACAATCATTTTACAGTAAGGCATAATCGTCCAGGCAGGTGATGTATTTCTGTAGACAACCAAAGTGCTATCTACTCTTCAAACGTTTCTTGATTTTAAGAATCGTTTGTACTGACCTCTCACTGACTGTAAAGATCACTGTCCATTTTTTACTTTCTGGCACACTTTGGAGGAGGAAGCATGTAGTTTCACACCACATTTGAGGAGCATTATGGTTAGGTTTAGCATCTAATATATGGATCACAAAGTAGGTGATGTACACTGAGGCAGTGAACAGGTGAGACTATTGCCACTGATTTACTGTTGTTTATTTATTGGGATGATGTACATGATGGATGGGTCAGCTGGCTTGGCCGATCACTGTCTAAAGTATTATTGGGTCTACTGACCTTTTGGGCAGCAGCTTGTTTTCAGCACATCGCACTGCACCATTCACCACTGAGTACAATTCAAACTCTTCACCCATTCTTTCAGGGCACTACACAACACTGGCTCAGCATACCTCAACAATTGCATCTGATTTAACAAACCGTCTAGCCACAGCTGTTTATCTGGACTCCTACTTGAACAAATCCCGCACATATGGAAAGCCAGATTTGGGGGTTGAGCCTTCTGCATTGCGCCTAAAACATGGAACGACCTGCATCTACAGATAAGAGCCTCCTCCTCATGTCTTGAATTCCACAAGAAGGTGAAGACCTGTTTTTTCGAGTAGTCCCACCAGGCCCTAGGTGGACATATAATCACACCTGCTCAGTGTCAGGATACCCTCCCAAGTGATAGTATGCACTACAGATTTACATAGCAAACACAGGGTAGTGCTGAAACTTTTCAGACACTCATCCCTAGTCACCCATCTGGGTTGAATCAATCATCTTTCTTTAGCTTACTTTGCCATCCCAGTTCAGACACAGCTATATCCAAATCAGTCTTGACCCAGTGCCTCATGGGAACAGTCCAGCCCGAACTGCAAACCAGGTCTTCCCTGGAATAGAAACAAACATCCTGGGACCGGTTTCGGGGTAACACCCCTCATCAGCCAGACTAGCTTGAATCCAGTGGCAAAGTGAACAAGGGACCCATGTCTGGGCATACCCTGCCAACTTAGGGCAAACAAAGCAAACACAAGGAACTGATGGGCAGAATACTGAAACTTTTCAGACACTCATCCGTAGTCACAGATCTGGGTTGAATCCATCTTTGTTCTTTAGCTCACTTCGCCACCCCACTTTAGACACAGCTATAAGCAAATCAGTCTTGACCATGTGCCTCATGGGAACAGTCCAGCCCGAACTGCCAAGCAGGTCTTCCCTGGAATGGAAACAAGCATCCTGGGATCGGTTTCGGGGTAACACCCCTAAACAGCCAGGCTAGCTTGAATCCAGTGGCCAAGTGAGCAAGGGACCCTCGTCTGAGCATACCCTGGCAACTTAGGGCAAACAAAGAAAACACAAGGGGATGATGGACAGAGTGCTGAAACTTTTTAGACACTCACCCCCAGTCACATATCTGGGTTGAATACCTCATCGTTCTTTATGTCACTTTGCCACCCCAGTTTCGACTCAGCTATATGCAAATCAGTCTTGACCCTGTGCCTCATGGGAACAGTCCAGCTCTAACTGCCAAGCCAGGACTTCTCTGGAATGGAAACAAGCATCCTGCGCTCCGTTTCTGGGCAACACCCCTCATCAGCCAGGCTTGCTTGAATCCAGTGACAAAGTGAGCAAGGGACCCTCATCTGAGCATACCCTGCCAACTTAGAGCAAACAAAGCAAATACAAGGGATGATGGACGGAGTGCTGAAACTTTTCAGACACTCACCCCCAGTCACAGATCTGGGTTGAATCCACCATCGTTGGATTCAAGCTAACCTGGCTGATGAGGAGCTTTACCCCAAAACTGGTACAAGGATGCCTGTTTCCAGTCCAGGGAAGACCTTCCCTGGCAGTTTGGGCTGAACTGTTCCCATAAGGAACAGGGTCAAGACTGATTTGCATCTAGCTGGTTCTGAACTGGGGTGGCGAAGTGAGCTAAAGAACAATGTTAGGTGTCATCTGGTGTCCTCAGAGCAAGTCATACCCAATACGTTCTACCAGGTCATACTTGCAGGCAACGTGAAAGTCACTACCCAGTAGCTCTGGTTAGTGGGGGTGGGGGTCTCAGGTTCTCTAAAAGTAGCTGTGAGCTGTACCATGCCTGTAGACTGTCTGCTAGGCAATGACTTACGTTATCGGAAAAACAATGGTCCAAGACCTCTATGATTTATGGACTGAATTAATCAGTGAATATTCATTGACTGAGCAAATTTAGGAGCATGTACATTAATCAGCTCTATCCATTGATGCATATATTCATGAAACAATATAATGATAAGGGCATATAGCAAGCAACAGTATCCGCAAAGAGCAATATTTTTAATCCATTGTCTCTTGGTCAAATAAATACCATAATTTATAGCTGCAAAACATTACAGATCATAGTGGTTGCCCCAAGCGGAGCGTGCAACATAGCAAAGAGGTGCAGAAAAGATGTGTAAAGTGATTGGAAAGGAAAAAAATTAAAGAAGTGGTGACATAAAATATTCAAATCGATTAGCAACACAGTGACGGATCCACATTCACCCGTCCTATGAAACCTGACCACTGAGTTATTTGAATGAAATTTCTCATCTGTTTCAAAGATAAATATATCATAAATGTTTGCACATCAATACAACAAACAACAGGGTCCAGGTTTTTTTATATACAGCGTCGACGTTTCGACTCGTCTTAGGGCCATACGGTCATTTATGCATGGGCCATGCAAGTCTTCATCAGGACAATAAAAAGGGGGGGCAACCGAGGGATTATAGATGACCCCTGAACGGAGTAAAGTAGTGATAATTCCCACGTAAAACAGATGGTTCTCAATCCTTGTAATCTCCAGTTAGAGTCTGAGCATCAGTGTCCCGTTGTTAATAGGTGTGTTTCTGTTAGTTAGTCCAACCATATTTGCAACATGTCCTCCTCCTCTGTTATTAAGGGACCCGTTCTGGAAGGTATTAAGTGCTCCAAATTTCCAAAGGCACTCGAGTAGCGTATGCGTCTGCTTGTTAAAACTCAATCTCAGTACTGGAGGCTGCCTCCAGTACTGGGACACAGGACGTATGTGCAACTATGTGAAGCATCTTCTCACTAAACTCAACTAGATTCAATACTACAATTTGCCTGCCAGAAAGGCTCATTGCAATATCAGGGCATGACACCAGCGTTCTGTCCTGACTACACCCCAATAGTGCACAGAAGTAAAGCGCACCTTACGGTCAGCCAATGTAAAATACTCAATGCTCTATCCGGCAAGACTCTGTGTTTAATTTAGTGGGTAGACACTCATTTTTGAAACAGTGGACGAAACTGCTCAATTTTGTAAACGCCACCATATAGAACTTACCTCCGCAGCTGCGGCACCTGGCTCTACGTCTCCCATCCACCCATCCTCCATATAACATTACTTTGGTCCTGACAGATGCTGGGAGCTATCTCTTATTCAGATTTTGTTTAATCAACCATGATAGTGTGACGGATTTTCCCTCCACTGGTGAATGCTGCATGACACTATCTCTATTCGCCTTTTTTTCACTTTAATGTAGCAGTCATTTCGAAGTACAGAATGCAGTGTTGATGCAATGGATATCATGTTCTCTTTACTATTTAGGCTGTAACTTTAATATACATGCCCATGGTCAAAAAGGTGCTCTTCTTGGGTGTTGTGTCCCCCCAAGGATGACTACTTTAATATTTTCTTGTTTTCTGATAGGGGCACATCTTGGGGAATTCTCTGGCAGTATCTACTATACTGCTGGAAGTGGGAGGAGGGTAATGGGACATTTGGTGTTATAATATCTGATTTTTTTGTATATTGCTATTTAGTTTACTCTATTGGTCTCATTGCATATGGATTGTACATGCTGTATTTTGTATGATTAATTCGCCTTGTCCTAGCCGACAATGTAATGCATATTTATCCACTGCTCGCCTAAATCCAGCTGTCCACGGCTTCACCCACCATGACCGCCAGCCACTCTTCCTTAAAATGCGCATCCTAGAATGTGCAGGGGCTCTCCAATCACCAAAAGGGCCAACAGGCACTGTCCTACTTGTCCAGACATGGTATACAGGTCACCTTTCTCCTGGAAACACACTGCACCCCAGGCGAACACCTCTGTACGCATCAGCTCGGGGCACAAAAAGATTCTTCGAGAAATATAGCACACATTCCAGAGGGGTCTGCATCCTAATACATAAGGCGATACCATTCACTAAAAGCAAAGTAGTTGCTGATCCAAAGGTCGTTATTTGATTGTGGCAGGGATATTGGGCACCATCCCCTACTATTGGTTAATATTTATACACCAAACACAGACTCCCCCAAGATCTACACAGATATTTCAGTGCACCTTACCCACTTACACACCTCCATTATAGTCATGGGAGGGGAGTTAAATCTCTCCAAGAATCAGATGATCAATACACAGGCCACTCAACAAAACCACAATCTCTGTGTACTCTCTCTGAACTCACACAACCCCACCATTTAACAGATGCATGGCGATTCAAACACCCAAACACAAAGGACACAGTACACTCTACTCCACATGGAACTTGTTCCCGAATAGATTATTGATTCATTACGCAAAAGCTAACACTTGCACTCATTGATATTTCACATTTACCCAGAACGCTGCCCGATCATTCCTCCATACTACTCAGAGTACAGATACCAGACAACCTACCACCATGTGCGCCCTGCCATTTCCTTGCAAATGCCCTACTGGACAAGGTCTTCCGCACTGAAGTCCGAGATGCAATCACTGAATATTTCCAACATAACACAAACCCAGTGTAACACTTTTCGATACTCTGGGATGCTTTAAAAAGGATATATCAGGGGGTTTGTATCGCAAAGCACTCTGGAGTTCTACGCTCTATCTGCAGAGATTTGACACACGTGGAAAAAGCACTAAAAACACTTGATTCCGAGATGCCTGAGGGAAACCACTCTGCACACTTATGGAGGAGGGCAGCACTAATCTTGGAATTTCTAGACTTGGCCCACCATGAGTTCAAGTACTTAAGTAAATATGCCAGAGCAAGAATTTATGAAGAGGGGTAGAGACCCGGCTGCACGTTAGCTAATACCCTGCATCCCCATACCAAGCGACAATGATCCCCTTCCTCCACCATGATGATGGTACCATAATAACAGCACAGAACGATATAACACACATATTCATGCAATACTACACTAACCTATACTGCTCTAAATCCAATACCACTACAGACACCATTGCAGATAATCTTGCAGAAATCGTTATGGTTTGGATGGAAGAGGGACAACAACAGTTCCTAGCTGTGCCCATCACCTGTGAGGGGATTGGACAAGCAATTGAAGACTTTAACGGCACGTGCGCCCGGAGTCTAGACAGCTTTACCGGTGCATTTCATAAGGCATATAAATATGAATTAACCCAGTACCTATTTGAGGTATATGGGGAGACTTTGTCATGTGGGGTCCTCCCCCAGACAATGCGAGAAGCAATCATAACCCTCCTATTAAAGCCTGGCAATCCACTAGAAAACTGTTCATCCTACCGCCCATTATCGCTATTAATCCACAACAACAACATTTTGGACAAGGTATTGGCGGATCACTAAAACAATATCGATGTTAAAAATATCGAGATACCAAAATATCGAGTAAAAAATATAGGATGCCGAAATATCGACTTCCTATCTCCAAACAGGTAAGTACAAAAATATCGAATCAAAAATATCGATGTTAAAGATATAGACAGTCAAAATATCGACTTTTTTAAATAGTTAAAAGTAATTTGGAATTAATAAGATAATAAATATAACTAACTTAAAAATGCTTAAAATACTTAAATAACATCAAATCTAATAGATAATTAATATAATTAAAAATATATATTTTTTAAAACATATATATATATATATATATATATATATATATATATATATATATATATATATATATATATATATATATATATATATATATATATACCAAACACGAAGTTGCTCCAAAGGGTTGCGGGTGGCCCCGTGGGAAGTGGCGTGAATGCCGGCAGAGCACGCCGGTATCCTTAAGAACTTCTATTCGTCACAAAAGTTCGATATCACGCTCTCAGAATGCCAAAAAACGCCAGAAAGATCAGCAGAGTCCAAGGGTGTTCATTGACACCTTACTACATGCTTCGGCTTCCAAGAAGCCTTGATCACGTAAGTTTGTGCATAGCATGTGTACAACGTAAATACTTTACAAGGAACATAAACAAAGGACTCAGGTCGCAAATCAAAAGGCAAGTAACGTGTCGGCCATCTTGGAACGGTCAAGTATCGCTTGACAGTATCTTTCTGGCAGAGAGACTTTGTCGCTTGTTGTAATCCATATCGGCATCTTACATATGGGCACTTAAGCGTTCCAGGTATTTTACCTAGTAACTTGTAGTGACAATCTTTTATTCATTTGTCCATTACCCAGCGTGTCCATGCTTTGTGTTTTGGTCACACAGATATCCTGATTTGACATTGGGTACATTAATCTGCAGTGATAGAGACATGTCATTTCATTTATTATTTTTTTTCCCCACCATGCAGCATGGCCATACGGATATCGTCAGTATATATCGTTGTTATTGACTATATTTACATGACATGTGACACTCTGTCATTTTACGTTTGAATCTGCTTTAGCGTGTTTACCTTTACACGTTGTCTGCATGGATATCTCCAATGGCGGCAGCATGGTATACATGGACTTTACAAAAATGTATAATGATTAATTGAATATACAATTCATGTAAATGTTTACATTATATGTGCTTTGATCGCATTTTGCATTTTATGTAAATACCTTAGGATCGGCATATACTTGACCGTTCCAAGATGGCCGACACGTTACTTGCCTTTTGATTTGCGACCTGAGTCCTTTGTTTATGTTCCTTGTAAAGTATTTACGTTGTACACATGCTATGCACAAACTTACGTGATCAAGGCTTCTTGGAAGCCGAAACATGTAGTAAGGTGTCAATAAACACCCTTGGACTCTGCTGATCTTTCTGGCGTTTTTTGGCATTCTGAGAGCGTGATATCGAACTTTTGTGACGAATAGAAGTTATATATATATATATATATATATATATATATATATATATATATATATATATATATATATATATATATATATATATATATATATATATATATATATATATATATATATATATATAAACATAGTATTAACTAAAAAAATACAATATATTTACCATAGGATAGCGAGAGGGTTAAATTTACTATTACCACTCCAGTGAGTGCAACAGTAGAAAAAAACATTGGATAGCGTAGCAGTAAACATTACTATTCCCACTCCAGTGAGTGCAACAGTAGGGAAAACATTGGATAGCGGGAGGGTAAGATTTACTATTCCCACTCCAGTTAGAGCAACAGTAGGGAAAGCGTTGGATAGCGTAGGGGTAAAAATTACTATTCCCACTTCAGAGAGTGCAATAGTAGGAAAAGCGTTGGATAGCGTAGAGATAAAAAATTACTACTCCCACTCCAGTGAGTGCAACAGTAGGGAGAGCGTTGGATAGCGGGAGGGTAGAAATTACCATTCCCACTCCAGAGAGTACAACAGTAGGGAAAGCGTTGGCTAGCGTAGGGGTAAAAATTACTATTTCCAATTCAGTGAGTGCAACAGTAGGGAAAGCATTGGATAGCGGGAGGGTTAAAATTACTATTCCCACTCCACTGAGTGCAACAGTAGGGAAAGCGTTAGATAGCAGGAGGGTAAAAATGACTATTCCAACTCCAGAGAGTGCAACAGTAGGTAAAACGTTGGATAGCGTAGGGGTAAAAATGACTATTCCCACTCTAGTGAGTGCAACAGTAGGAAAAGCGTTGGATAGCTTAGGGGTAAAAATTACTATTCCCACTCCACTGAGTGCAACAGTAGGGAAAGCGTTGGATAGCGTAGGGGTTGAAATTACTATTCCCACTACAGAGAGTGCAACAGTAGGGAAAGCGTTGGATAGCGTAGGGGTAAAAAATACTATTGCCACTCCAAAGAGTGCAACAGTAGGGAAAGTGTTGGATAGCGTAGGGGTAAAAATTACTATTCTCACTCCAGTAAGTGCAACAGTAGGGAAAGCATTGGATAGTGGGAGGGTAAAAATTACTATCCCCACTCCAGTGAGTGCAACAGTAGGGAAAGTAAATAATTCATATATAACTAAAAATAACATAAATATTAATACCAATTACAAATTAATTTAAATAATTAACCATTTTATATAATATATTAATTAATCAATTAAAAAAACAAATAAAAATTAATTATTAATAATTACCTACTAATACAAATTATTTACCAATTAACAATAAATTAATTAACAATTTAAAATTAATAAAAAATTAGATCAAAAAATAAAAATTTAAAAAAATGTAATTACTTACAATTAAATTACTTCCCACCCTATTCCCCTATAAACCCACAACCCACTACAGAAAATAAATTAATAAAAGTAACATAATTATCAATCAATCAATTATTTAAAATTAATTAACAATTATATTTCAATTAATTATCAATTAATAATTAATTAACAATTAATTCAAAATAAATACCAATAAATACATTAAAATATTTAACTAATTATAATTAAATTACTTCCCACCCTATTCCCCTCTACACTCATAACCCGCTACAGAAAATAAATGACTACAATTAACATATTTATCAAATAATCAATTAAAATAAATTACCAATTATATTTTAATTAATTACCAATTAATAATTAATTAACAACTAATTCATAATAAATACCAATAAATAAATTAACATATTTAATTCATTATAATTAAATTACTTCCTACCCTATTCCCCTATAAACCCACAACCTACTACAGAAAATAAACTACAAAAATTAACATATTCATCAATTAATCAATTAAAATTAATTACCAATTATATTTTATTTAATTACCAATTGATTAACAATTAATTCAAAATAAATACCAATAAATAAATTAACATATTTAATTAATTATAATTAAATTACTTCCCACCCTATTCCCCTATAAACCCACAACCCGCTACAGAAAATAAATTACTAAAATTAACATATTTATCAATTAATCAATTAAAAATAATTACCAAATATATTACAATTAATTGCCAATTAATATTTATTATTAATTAATTCAGTATAAATACCAATAAATAAAATAACATATTTAATTAATTATAATTAAATTACTTCCCACCCTATTCCCCTATAACCCCACAACCCGCTACAGAATTATATTACGCAAATATTAAAAATAATATTGACTTACTTACCTCAAATTCAATATTTTTGTTGTCTATATTCTGTCCATTCGATATTTTTGTATTCTATATTCTGTCCATTCGATATTTTGTCAATTCTATATTTTTGATTCGATATTATTGCTACTCGATATTATAAACTCGATATTTTGACTGTACACCGGTATTGGCCACCCAATTATCTCTCCTGATTGGCACAATTATTTTCCCGCTACAGACAAGGTACGTCGCCAACCAATCCACGTTGGTAAATTTGCGTACTGTATTTGCAGTCCTTCATCAAATCCACCCTGACCTCCCGGCATCTGCGGTACTATTAGATGCTGAAAAAGACTTAAATTCCCTCAAATTGCTGTTCTTGTTTGCTACACTGAGCAACATTTTTTGCCCTAAAGGTGTTTGTGACCTCATTCGTCTACTATATGTGGCTCCCACAGCACACCTAAGAGTGAATGGCACTATCACAGATTAGTTCCTGCTGTCCCAAGATACACGGCAGGGATGTAACCTATCTCCCTTATTGTTCATAGTAGCAATGGATCCCCTTGTTTGGCATCTGCATGAGCGCCACCTGGCGAGAGGTCTAAGGTTTCAATGTGGCCCATTATTAGCATCATTATTCGCTGATGATATTATGCTATTTCTCAGAAATCCTGCGTCAAACCTCTCTCTAGTCCTGAGAGAAGTGTTTTGTTTTGGAACTTTGTCCGGATCAGGATCAATTGGTCTAAATCTGAAATATTCCCATTGACAGACGCTACATGTATAACATATTTGGACTTCCCTCTCCAGTGGTGCTAGGGTCCCCTCAGTACCTCAGTATCTACTTACAACAACAAAGTTCTGAGGTAATAGGACTGAATTACGGCCCGCAATAGATAACCTAAACAAATTGATCGGAAAATGGATAAAACTTCCTCTATCCATGGCTGTCAGAATTGCAATAATAAAGATGGTGGTACTTCCTCGGTTCCTATATTTGTTTCTATAGATGCCCATCGCTCTCACCAATGCTTTCTTAGATAGCCTCAAAGGCGCACCTATTTGGCTGATATGGGTGGGAAAACACCCCAAGATTGGCTCAAGTACTCTAATATTGGCCTATGAACACGGAGGATTCGGAGTCCCAGATCTCTATCTTTACTATCTAGTCAACAAGTGCATTTCTCTTATCATTGGTACCATCCTGACGCACCTTTCCAATTCCTTAAGCCTGAAAGCTTGCAGATTCACCCCTATCCACTGGAAACACTCTTACTACGTGGGTTACCCAGAAATATCCAAGCTATTCAACGAATTGCAGCAACATGTTGTGCATGGATAAAACTTCAATGATATCTAGGTTTTGAGCACCTCTATTCCCCGCACATTCCTGAATAGTGCGATTCGATCGGTGATCCCTACTGCCCCCCTTGAGCCGCCCGACTTTCCTCTGCTAACCCAGGTAATCACGATCCCTGACAGTACTCATCTGGTATCCAAGCTTTACCATGCAACAAACACCATGAAGCCCATCACTGACAGGGATTCGAGGGCAGCCTGGAAAAGAGACTTAGGTTTCCCTTTGCCCGACAATATGTGGTTTTACTGTTGCAAGCAAACCAAATTAGTATCAAACAATCACAGGAACAAATTATTACATTTAAAGTATTTACATCGATCATCCTTTACTCCACAACTTCTATCCAAATTTGACTCCACCAAACCTCATACAGGGGTGTGTAATTTAATAAAATATCTACTTGTCCATGGGGCAGGTTACTTCAAAAATCTACTTGTCCTGAAACAAAATCCACTTGCCCCTTTGGTGCCATGTAGTGCAACGACAAATTATGGCAGCAATCTCATTATATGAGGGCTCTGATATAGCCTCTCTAATTATGCCAGGGCTTATACCATAGTAATGTTTGAATATGTGCAATCCCCTAATATTGCCACATTTCCTCAGATCTACATACTGGGGCTGAAGGTAGGTGTAAGCAATAGTTCCAGGGTTGCAATTACCTTTTTAGTCTGTACAAACCTACTAGCGTGCATGTCTTAAGGGTTTTCAACAACTCTTCTCTAATCTGTTCCCATACTGAGAAATGTTGGCAATTTACTCCTGACAATGGCAGAAGTACACCTTCTTCCAGAGTTGGGAAAAAAGTGGTTGAGGGGAAAGGGAACTTCAAAAATACTCAGATTTCGCAAGAGCAAATCTACACATGCATATTTGCTCATGCTAAGATGCAGTTTACATATATTTTTTAAGAGTACTATTTCTTGTCCAAGTTCCGTAAATTCTTGGGAATTCATGAAAGCCGTATAGCTGCACTTAATGCAAGGACATATGCCATGGGTGCACTTTTGAGACCTCCTTTAATAATTGGGCCGCTAATTTGGTCTGGCATTGACCGTGACCATTTGAGTTTATTAAAATTCTGTCTCTCTCTCTGTATCATCTGGCTTCACTGTGAGTGACAGCGTTCTCCGGTTTCACAAGGAGCATATCGGCACACACAGTAGTTTTGTTCCGTGCCAGTAACTACTGTAGCAGTGTGTGCTTGTTTGAGACCAAAAACAACTTTTGCTAATGTTTGGTGTAATGGTGAGGGCCCGTCAGCTCCCACACCAATAAGGTTTTATAAAAAGCATGCCAAAACAAATCACACATTTATAAAAACTAAAAAGCTGACCACAAATTTGAAACTGGTTACATTGATTTTCCATTATGAATATTTTTGGGAAATACTAGCATGTATCAACTCGTTACTAAATGATGATGCAGAGAAATAATACCTAAAATTTTACAGTGGTTCAGCAAAATGTTTTTTTCCTGCTTTCATTTTTTAATGAACATTTTATTTTGAAAGCAAAGAATCATCAATCTTGCGTTGAAGCTTCTGCAAATATTTACATCACATCAGAGAGCATTCTGGAGGCATTATACATAGCCTCATATTGCTAAACTTTGAAAACGTGTGTACACATTTTTATACTGGAACCACTGTCCATAGTGCAATCAGAACTTACAACATTTACTTAGAACACTCACCTTAATAATAACACCTTAGATGCGCGCAAACATCCCTCCCCAGTGCTGTGCTGTCCATTGGAACTAGTGCTGAATGGACGTCCAATGGTCGTGCGCAGCACTGGGGAGGTAGTGCTGCCGTCGGCCAACGCCCCGACGCAGCACTTAAGAGGTTAAAGGCTTTCAATTAATGAACCATAAACACAAATGTTAACACCATTAGCACATGGACAAAAATATTACCCTAACTGCAGTCAGTGCCCTTCCCCGATCCATAATGTGGTACTGCAAACTGACATCCAAAGGGTTTGTGCTGAAGGGGGTTGGGTCTACTTGTCCCAAAGACAAAATACACATGTAAACTTGTTGCCCTTGACCCCAAACAATATGTCCTGGGCATCAGGCTATAGGAATACAACATCCCTGCCTCATAGCTGTCCTAGATGCACAACAGACCATGCAGACTTCATACATTTAGCTTGGAATGATGCACCTATACTGCTATATTGGGAAGAGATGTTCCGCATTTAATCACAGATGATAGAAACTAATATTAAGCCTTCTCCACTTATATCCCTTCCGGGCTATACCCTCCCATTGCCAAAAGGAGTCCAGCAATACACTGCTATCACGTTAATATTAGCTAAATGCCAGGTATCTCTACACTGGGGAGCACCTTCCCACCCCATAGTCAAACACTGGATGCGGGACCTGGTTAACTGTGATACTACCAGTGACATATATGTCTCACTCCAACCCCCTGTGTCCAGACCAAAAAACAGCTAGCAACCTCTGAAAAAGTACTTACTAATGTTTCCAATGGAAAGCAGCGCCCACCTACCCCAGTTTAGATGCCTAAAACGGTGCGAGATGAATATCCAAATTTATTAGAGAGTCCATACTCCTATATATACTAATATAATAAAGAGAGAGCCCAAACCTTGAGGCGGGTAATCTCAGGAACCACAGCACCATTCACAACACCCAATACAGCGTTGGAAAGGGCAGTTGCAGCAGAAGGACATAGGCTATGCAGATGCCCACCATATACATTTAAAAGGTTAAAGAACCGTGCCAGCACAGTAGTCCCTTGTGGGCGTGTCTGCGTTGTGCTGTGGGCGTGTGCTGGGGGCATGACAAATGCTGGGGGCGTGTGGTAAGTTCCGCCCTTCAGGCCATGTCTCATATTGTGTGCTAATCCCACCCTGCTCCCTTTAAATACCCCTGCTCCCCATAATCATAGCCCACCCTTACTCCTTAAAATACCCCAACACCCTTAAACACTAACCCATCTTAACCCTATAAATATACCCTGTACCCCAAAACCCAAACCTATCTCTTAACTCTAAAAATACCCCTGTAACCCAAACCTAGCCCTGAACCCTAAAAATACTACTGTACCCCAAAACCCAAACCTACTCCTGAACCCTAAAATACCCTTGTACCCCAAAACCCAAACCTAGCCCTGAACCCTTAAAATACCCCTGTACCCCAAAACCCAAACCTACCCCTGAACCCTAAAAATACCCCTGTACCCTAAAACCCAAACCTTGCCCTGAACCCTAAAATACCCCAGTACCCCAAAACCCAAACCTAGCCCTGAACCCTAAAAATAACCCTGTACCCCAAAACACAAACCTACCCCTGAACCCTAAAATACCCCTGTACACCAAAACCCAAACCTAGCCCTGAACCCGAAAAATACCCCTGTACCCCAAAACCCAAACCTAGCCCTGAACCCTTAAAATACCCCTGTACCCCAAACCTACCCCATAACCCTAAAAATACCCCTGTACCCCAAACCCAAACCTAGCCCTGAACCCTAAAAATACCCCTGTACCCCAAACCCCATACCTATCCCTAAACCTATAACTACCCCTGTACCCCATAACCCAAAACTATATCTGAACCCTTAAAATACCCAAACACCCCAAAACATATACCTCAGTACCCCAAAAAGTATACCCCATACCCATACTTACCTTATCCAAACATTTTTTTAAAAAAATGATTTTACCATTCATGCATTTACAACGAATTTTGTTGTAAATGTATGCTTGGTAAAAGCATATAAAATGTAATGCCATGCGATATAATGGCATTGCGGAGTCATGGTACTTTTGTAATGAAAGTATGCGGAGGGATGGTACGCGGAAAGAAAGTTGCGGAATAATGAGTGTTTACCCTCCCCCAGTAAGTACATTGGTGGCATGGCGGCCCACATCTCCAGCAACATACTCATATTTTTTCAATACCCATTTGAAAAATGCACAGGTCTCTCTCATTGATCGCCAGCACCGACATACACTTTTAGACACACCTCCCGCCACAAGTTCTAGAATTGCGAACTTTAGAGCTGGGGAGCTACGTTCGAATCTCGGCATTAGCTCAACATCCTGTGATTCCAGGCAAATAGCTTTGTCTCCCTGTGCCTACCACAAATTTATGAGTTCTTCTGTAATGTTAATTGTGCTCATGCCATGTTGTCGAGTTCACGCTATATAATATTGCAAGGAAAAATAAAGTAGGGAAACTCGAGTTCACACACTACTGAAAATGCACTCTTAAGTGCATCAGCAGTGCACTGTGAATCGGAGCGTTTCACAGGCCTGTCACAGATAAGAAATGCTATCAAAATGAAATCCTACAAAACAATATACTACTGGCCGGCAGCTATTCATACCCGGACAACGTCGGGACGGGCTGCTAGTTGGAGATAAAGGTGACTTCCTCTCTGAAATCTACGAACAAAGGTTACAGAAGCACTCAATTAATTCCCAGCAGATCTTATTTCACATACAGAACAATAAAGTGCCAGTAGTAGAGGTGTGTTACAGGGATTCTGCTCAGACAGAGAACTGTGCAATATCCCCTACCAGACTAGCAATCAGTGTCACATTAGATCTTCGTCCTATAGCAAAGAAACCAATGATTAGACAACCTAGAACATGTGACTTAGGACCATCTCAGGAATGGTGGGAAGTGAAAACACTCTTTTGGTATACGTTCATACCAGTCCACACCAGGAGTAAAATAGAGACACAGTATGGTTAAAATGTTTATTTTAACGACATGATCTCAAGCGCAGTATTTTAACCAACATAAGCATACATATGATTAAGAATAATACGGTCAGCATGGTTACAATTCCTTAAAATACAAAAGGAGGAATCATATTACAACGATAGTGCAAACAGGTGATAAAAGCGCCTATTTGAAGCACCCTCCCTATCTAGGAACTATGGGGCATATTACCAACAAGTAGCGATATTTATCGCTAAATAGGCTTAGCGACAATTTTTTTATCGCTGAGCATTGCCCGAATTTATCGCTGAGATAACGTGCTATTAGCAACAATTATCTCCAAAGCAATAAATTTTCCGGCGATAGCGGCAAAATGCGTGAATATCGATGAGAATAGAGCGATTTTCACGCATTAGCAATGAAATGCTCTTTGCCATTTTATCCACCTCCCATTGGATAACATGGCTAAGAACTGGTCTGGGCAGGTGTTAGTATTTGGAGATATTCGCACTTAGCGCGAATATTTCCATCGCTACGCCTGCCTTGCTAATAGGCGATAGCGATGTTAGCGACTGTTGTCAGTCGCAAACAGTTTTGGTACGCCCACTTTGCATGTCATTAGCGATAAATATCGCTAACATGCAAAGCGGGCTCCAAACCGTTCGCTATCACCTAAAACCTGTCGCTAACTGCTGTTAGCGACAACTTGCTAATAGGGCGATAGAATTATCGCCGCTTAGCAGCCGAAAACGGCTGCTAAAGCTGCGAAAATTCTCTATTGCCTCCTTTGATAATATGCCCCTATGTATTATAAAGCTACAGAAGGTAAGACTTAGCCTAAGACTTTGGACCTCGCTACCTCATTGGCACCCCTCAGATGCACAGCACAATGGAACTCTTGAACTCTGATGAACATTTGTTTATTTTTATCTCCTTGTTTTGATCTTATCCTCTCTGCTGTAAAGCGCTCCGATACCTTCGGGTCTGGCCAGCGCTATATAAAACCTCTTAAATAAATAAAAATAAATAAAATAAATTACATCAGGATCGGTTAGTCTCTCTGCATGCCTGGAATCTTCCAAGTGTGTTCTATTCTGGCAAGTGTGCTATGATAAAGACGCCTGAATCCTACTCGGCTTGCAGCTGCCGAATTGTTGTGTCTAGAGTGTGTTACATGGATACGCTGATAAACAGGCTCGCAAGTTATTATGACCTTGGCGGCTCAGCACTCACTGTACAGACCGGGGGCACGATGTATGTCTAGAGATGTCGAAAAACAAACATTTTCTCATGTGTAGACCTTTGTGAAAGCTAACTCTGCAAAAACAGCTCAGCAGTGTCGTGTGCAAAAAAGGAGCAAAAGGGAGAATGGCGTTTAAACTCCTAATAAGCCATGCTAACTTAACATGCACGCAGAAAGAGGCCCATAAACCACACTACAGGTGGAAACACGTTTTTTTATTGATGATCTTCGTTATTACTTTCAAAGTCTTCTTTTTAAATACAACACATTAAGAAACTGCAGCTGGCATGTGTTTCTTCTACAAAACTTTTGAAGGCTGCAAATAATATATACAATATATGTGCTGGAGTTAAGAAGCGGGCTGTTTGGCAGACTCACCTCCCCCTGCTGAAGCGGAAATCACCCCACGCCTCGCGGCCCCGCTCGAGCCTCTTGAAGATCGCCGCGACAGTGAGTTGAGGCTTCAAGCCACCCACCACCTTTGGATTGCAGCGGGACTGCGAGGACCAGCGGGCAGTGCGCTAACCTGCCACAGCTGGTCCTCTTCCCGCCGCCTCCTCACTGGGGATAGAAAACAGGGGTCGGACCTGCATCCTGTGTGTGCTGGAGTTAAGAAGCGGGCTGTTCGGCGGACTCACCTCCCCCTGCTGAAGCGGAAATCACCCCACGCCTCGCGGCCCCCGCTTCGCGGGCGCCGCTCGAGCATCTTGAAGATAGCCGCAACAGTGAGTTGAGGCTTCAAGCCACCCACCACCTTTGGCTTGCAGCGGGACTGCGAGGACCAGCGGGCAGTGCGCTAACCTGCCACAGCTGGTCCTCTTCCCGCCGCCTCCTCACTGGGGATAGAAAACAGGGGCGTGGTTTTACTCCAAGGACTATATCGCTGGACCTTCTCAATAGGCCCGCGGGACGCGCGCGGACGCGCACGGGCCAAGACCGGGCCAAGAGTGGGCCCGTTTGTGCCCGTTCGTGACCAGGAGTGACCGGACCGGGCAACCCCCCTAACTTGTATAGTCTCCTCCTGTCATTTGGGCCATGGCCAGCAGAGATACCAGGATTAAATCGTCGTTAACTGGAAGCCTCTCAACCGCTGGAGGTATGGAAAAATTCCTTATCAGGGCCAACAATATCATAGACAAAGAAATTGTCATCCTGGAGAAACGCTTATCTACTGAACTTATTTCTCTTAAACGCTCATCTATAGGGCCCCTCGCTAATGCCAAAACACCAGCCAGAAATAGCGAACATCCCAGCCCTATGGTTGAAACGCAGCCTGCAACCCTGGAGGTAGAACCCCCGCTAAGAGTGGACTCTGATACCTTAGCTAACACAATTGTTACTGTAGCGGAAATCAACCCTGCTCCTGACAGTAATAATGTTTCTATTATGTCTAACCTCGAAGAGAGTATCATTCATTCTAAGAGTCAAGGGGAGAGGGAAGGTGCTATTAGGAAACGGAAAAGAGTATACAATAAAAAAGAAACCAAATTTGGAAGATCTGTTAAATCAGCTAAATTGCGGGGTGAACCACCCCCGATTATCAATCCCCAAGAAATTACCCCCCTTGGGAGAGAGGCGTCCATGGAGTGGGTTGTGGCTTTACTTAAATCGATTATATCACCGTTAGAGGCAAAACTGGATAGGTTGGATCTTAGAATATCCAACATAGAGAAAACAACTGCTTCGATCTTAGCTATTTCCAGTAAGCCCAAATGCCAAAATACCCCCCCTATTGTCCCCACCCCCCTGGTCCCTCCCCTTCCTAATCCGACCCAACCCCCTATTCCTTCATTAGTAAACTGTTTACCCACCCCCTCCATGCCCAGCAAAACTAATACTACAACCCCCCAGCACTTGGCGAGTCAACAAGCCAGTTTGTCTAATCCCCCGGTACATATGGACGAGGTGAATCAGGGATCCCCGGTCAATGAATATAAAACCCCTAGACCTAGACGGCCTGATCTCCCGCCAGAAGCCAATCGGTTTATGGTTATCTTAGCTGGAGTACCACCATTAGAAAAAGGGGAAACAGAAACTTTTAGTTCCTTGAAAAGTAAAATCATCAAATGGCTTAACTGGAATAGACCCCTCCCGACCCATTTACATAATGAAATCATCATGGTTAGGAGGGTTCCCTGGGTTGGTAAGACTCCCAAAACCATCAACGGAGACTGTATTACTGTTAGCTTTAGAGATCCCCGTACGGTTTCTCATATTTGTGCGGGCTTCAACAGATCATTTGATTCCACTATTCAGACCCTCCCAGTTTCTTTCTTCTTCCCACCAACTAACAATTTCCACCATACTAGAAGAGGGGATTGGACGGTAGTGGAACGTAGGGGTAGGCAGCGACCGTTTGACATCAGACCTCTCAGGCTACCCCAATACATGTCCCAACCCTACCCTTTTTCTGAATATAATCGTTATGGCTGTATAGAAGGCCTGGAGGGAGTCGATTGACTACCCCCCGATGTAACATCTCCTGAGTTGGTCCCTGTCACTGGAGATAAGGAAGCCCCATCTAATAATATATTTCCGGTCCAATGCAGGGTAGCTCCTCCTAATATGATATCTACACCATCTGTTGACCCGAAGGCGGTTTATCTTGCACCCCATGTCCTGGGTTCTATAGATACGGGTTGTGCGACATCATCCTCCATAGTTACCCCACTGAACTGGTGCAGGCCCCCAAGCCAACAGGATACTCAATGGCGAGCTGGAATATTGCAGGGTGGCGGCAAAAAGTTGCAGCCCTGGGCTGTAGAGAACACATCACAGACTTTGACATTTTGTGTTTGCAAGAAACATGGTCTGTTGAAGATTTTCATTACGATGGCTTTGTCTCTTACAATTGTCATGCTGAAGAATCTGTTATGGGGAGGGCTAAAGGCGGATTATTGATTTTACTATCTGTACACCTCCCTGTACTTGTAAGAAAAAGCCACCAAGTGGGGTTTCATTCTCAGATATTGGAAATAGTGGTTAGTAGGGGTAGAAATATTCTGTTGATTAACCACTACAATAACACCTTTGATCCAACCAGTACTTCTGTTGTGGATGAACTTGAAACAGTATTAGACTCAATTTGCTATAAATCGGCCATATCCTATGATATTATATGGGGGGGAGACTTTAACATCAGAACCTGCCCTCTCTCTTATACAACTGCTTGTGGGTTTGATGGGGACAATGGAGAGTACTCAGTCCATTTCTTACACTCCCCCTATGGTACTTCCCTTAACAACCTTTTGTTAAAGTATGATATGTCCATCCATCAACATGCCCCTGATAATGAGGGTAATATGGCCCCTACTTTTACGGGGAGGAATACTGTTTCTGTTGTTGATTATCTGCTAATCTCAACCCGGATTGTCCCGCTTTGTACGGTCCCGCTTATTCTGGACCTTGGACTGAGTGACCACAATGCTCTAACTATGTCCATCTTTAGTGAGATCCCTAGGAAGGTATTTACCGGCAGGGTCGTAGACGACATCATTCCATGTAGGCAAAACGGGATACGTATTAAATGGTGTGGGGAAAAATCCGAGAATCTACATCGCAGTGTTGTGAAAGCTGGTTTAAAAACGATATTCTGTTGTCTCGAAATTGATGCTCCATCTGAAAGCATTGTAAACAATTTTGAGAAACTTGGCACCATAATCAAGCAAACCCTTACTACCAACAAGGCCCCAATCAAACGGGAAACGCTGGGCTGGTTTAACCAGGCGTGTACTAAGGCGTTAAAAGCCCTTAAGCTTGCGCTTTCCAACCTACCTAGAGATAGGGAAATGGTCAAACACTTGAGGGCCAATTATAACATCGAACTGAAACACAGAAAACAAGAGCTAAGAGAACAAGCCTGGGATGACCTGAATAAAGCTGCAGCTCTCCGGGACAGTAAGCTGTTCTGGAGCACTATTAATAGCCCATTCCTCCAGAAGGAAGAATTCCCAGTCCTTACCGCTCAAGTAAGTGAAGACAGTTGGGTCTTACATTTCACAGGGATTTTTGACCCAATTAGGGAGCTTCATGATAACATCTGTAATAACCCCATTACTCCAGTTGAACCCCTGGGAATCATGATCCATGAAGTAGACATGGCAATCAACGGTAGCAAAGGAGGGAAGGCACCAGGACCAGACGGGGTACCAATTGACCTATATAAATATGATCTGGCCCTGTGGAGTCCATTATTGACCCTAGCGTTTAATGCCGCTGTGGACAACAACACTCCCTCAACCTGGAGTGAATCCATTATCATTCCAATCTATAAGAAGGGGGATAGAGGAGAGGCTAAGAACTACCGCCCTATCTCCCTTCTGGACTCCTCATTAAAAATCATGAGCAGGGTCTTATTAACGCGGTTGGAAGAATGGGCTGTAGACAATAATATTCTTGCACCATCCCAATATGGCTTTAGAAAGGGCCTTGGTACTATAGAACAATGTATTAACCTAAACCTCCTAATAGGAAAATACACCAAGGCCAAACCGGGCTCTCTGTACCTGTGTTTTGCGGATCTTTCTAGCGCCTTTGATCTGGTCGACCACACTTTGTTGTGGTCAACTTTATTGGGTATGGGCGCCCCCTCTGCTATTATCCACTTCTTAGCAAGACTTTATTCCAACCTATCGGCCAAATCCGTTATGGACCAGCGGGGGAGTGCACAAGAAAGATCAAGGTAAGATCTGGCATCCGACAGGGATGTGTTTTAGCCCGGTTGCTTTTCTCGCTCTTTATTAATTCAGTTGAGCAGGAATTAAAGAAAATCCAAGCTGATGCCCCACAAGCAGGAGGTCTACCTATACCGGTATTACTCTATGCCGACGATACTGTTATACTTTCTAGGACTCCAATAGGCCTTCAAAAATTGATGAACTGTTTTTACGATTTTATCCAGGGGAAGAAACTTAAAATTAATAATTCTAAAACTTTTGTTTTGGTGTGTGGCAAAAAGGTAAAAAATCTTAAACCCTTTTATTTCAAGGAAAACCGTATTGAGGTTGTCGATAATTTCTGTTATCTGGGCGTTACTTTTAATACCAGAGGTTCCTGGGTCCCAGAGCAAACTAATGTTAAAGCAAGAATGGGTAAGGCCTCCTTAGGCGTTTTCCGCTTTGCCTTCGCCGTATCATAGATATGCTGAATATTTATAAACATAGATGTGCATCGATAGCACTGTATGGCTCCGGGGTTTGGGGACATTGTAATGTAAGGGACCTGCAAATTACGGAAAATATGTTCCTCAAACGATTGCTCTGCCTCCCACCCTCGGCATCCACTGTCCTAACACACATAGAATTAGGTCTGGACTATTTAGCTGACCTAATTGGACTGAGACCACTATTGGTTTGGAAATCCATTTTTACCAAGACTGAAACTGCCTTTACTAAAGATATCATCAAGGACTGTCTACTTTTAGAAAAAGTCTCCAACATTTCCTGGATAAAATATGTGATTTCAACCTTTAAGGATCTGTTTGATATGGACGTGAGTAAAGATCCTGTATGTATTAATTCTCTGTCCAAACAGGAGGTTAAAAGTGAATTCCTGAGGGTTAAAACCGATTTGCGGAAAATTGAAACAAAAGAGTATTCTACTCATGTTTTTTATTATTCTCTTAAAGATGATGTTTCTGGTATACCTATGTACCTTAATGCTATTAGTAGATGGTCCCATCAATTTGTACTTTCAAGACTGAGACTTGGCATTGTACATAATTTGGTGGCATTTCCTACAATGAAATGCCATTCTGTTACCCCTTGTCCGTGTGACTGTTTAACCAAACAAAGCACTCTGCACTTTCTCCTACTCTGTCCTTTGTACAAAGCTCAGCGTATTTTTTATCTTAAACCTATGTTTTTGAAATATTCTATGTATACCACAGGAAATGCTATGAAGTTATTATTTTCACTTGCGAGCCCGGATTTATGTTTCTTTACTGCAACCTTTATTTTAAAATCTATCACAGTAAGACAAAGTATGGTTTTCCCCTAAATTATGTATAATAATTTTTACAGTTTATGCTAAACTTATTAGCCCAATCGCATGATAAGTACCTCCCCTGGTGTTGTAACTTCATATGTGTAATGTTTTATTCTGTACACTTTTATGATGTTTTAAAACAATCGAATAAAGTTTATGAAACGAAACGAAACGAAATATATACAATAGGCTCACATTACTGTGCTATAAATGACAACAACGGAGAGACAAAGAAACATCAACAAGGTTTCATTATTGTCCATATGACACGAAGACAGATGGTTCACATGTGGGGCAAGAGGCAAAGAAGGATGAGGAGGGGAAAAAGTGATATTCCAAAAAATACTGAGAAAAAGAACGGACAGCACCAAGTCGAAAATGTTGCACTGCAAATGCAATGCAAGGGGTGCAAAAAATGAGCAGGTGCCAGTGCCCACCATAAAGGGATAAAACCATAGTGTCCTTCTGAAAAGTGAGGCAGCCAGAGGCACCCATGTTATATAATTTAACTGTGATCCCATGAACACACCTGTGGGATTATTAGGTTACACATGCGTTATTTACCTGAGAACGCCTTGAGGGCCTACGTCGATGTGTTGTCAATTCATATAAAAGTGAAACTAAAAATCTGTGGGAAAAAATGTAGATCCATAGAGAATGGAAACCCGAAGAGTGAAAGTATGCAGCGAGCTGGTCAATCAGTCTTACTGATAAAAGTTTGAGTTTGGCCAATGTGATACACTTGGTGTAATATATTCGACCAATCGTGTACAAGGTAAAGGAAATTGATCCTTACCTGCGCTGTTCCGAAAACAGTCAAAGTATTTGTTTATTCATAATGCAATCTCGTAAACTCTCTTTACTACCAACCCAATATCCGGCGGTCAGGCAAATGGCCTACTAGTATTCACGGGATGCTCTTAATAAAGAGTTGAATCCGAAGTAAAACACAAATGCAAAGAAGGCAATGACCAACTTGCACACTCAGAATAGTAGCGTAAGACAAGCAGGCTGAACCTACTTGTGGCTTATGTCTGGTCTTTATCCCCTAAGTAAGAAGGAATGCCATGTCATTAAATAATTAAAACTAAGTCCAACTATAATCCTATGTGTATTAAAAATACATAAAATACAGTGCCTATCAGTACAATGCATAACATCTTACCTTTCATGTGAGGTTGTTCTTCAAGTTACACAAACCACATTAGCCAAGTAAAGCATAATACTGCAGTTTCAGAAGGCAGTGGTAAGTCTAAATAATATGTATAAACGAAGCGCTAAGGTTAGTGCTGTGGTTGCGATATATAATAGTAGCCGAGCATGAGAGCAAAGTCAAGTAAAGACACAAACTATTATCAAAAGCAAGTGCATGCTTACCTCGCCAGTGAGCCACGGCTTGAGTAAGTTCCTGAGTGAATGCTGAGAACAGCGTGTGCCTTAAGGGACGCCTGGCATCGCTCACTGCATAAGCATAGAGGCAGGACTGATCTGTGGTGCCTCCAAAAACAGAAGAACAGGTACCATACTGGACATGAAAACCAGCTAGTGATATGTATATTCTTAAAATAAACGGTGACCCAACCCTGGTAAGGGATTTGAAGGATCAATATTAGAATCATAAGAATGTAAAAAAGGAACTGTACATCCCAAAAAGTCATAGATATGTGTTGCGAAAAAAGGTGAAAGGCGAAGCTACAGTTGGGGGTCGATTACGGTCTCATTCGGAAGGGATCCGAATCGGATTCAGGTTTGTTTCCAACTGAATCATACACAGTTCCGGACGACCAATTACAATGCTTGGAAACCGTAAGTGCTGTCCAAATTGGTTGTAAACGGCATTTGGACAAGTCGAGCCTTTCAGACCCGAATTGTACAGCTCCATGGTCTCGGTTTCCGAGTGAGCAATTACAATGACCAATTTGAACAGCTGGTCGGAATCGGTTTGCCTGGAACTAAACAGCTTTTGAATCGGTCTTTGGGGGCCCGTAGCAAGCCCCCCTTCACCCAGGGCCCTCCGAATCGGGCCCATGGGTCCCCTCTTCCCAACCCTGTACAGTGTGACAGGCACCACACTGTTCAGGTTGAAGTCAATGGGAGTCTGACCGAATCGTATCTGGAAGCATCCTGATACATCCAAATTGCTCTGTCGTATTCCACGATCCGAGTCGTTCGGAAAGCATTCTGGAACTGATTAGGAAGGAATGCTTTCCGAACAGGATCGTAATCGGCCCCTTGGCAGTAATACTACAAACAATGTGTGTGTATTAAATGGGCCATTTATACAATTTGTGAACATTTTCCGGATGACCATTTAAGGCCACCAACATATGTGCTACGTGACACTATAGGTGGTGATGCAATGCATACGCCCCAAGAGGAAGTGTGATAGTAGTGTTAGTTGGGAAACAGCTGCAGCAATTTCAGAAACTGTTGCCGCTCCGATTGCATTACATTGCACTTTTCTTACAAGAATACATATAGCTCCTTGTCTATGTACAGGATAGTGTCAATCAGTCTGAGTTGAATTATCCATAAACTCTCTAGTCGTCTGATTGCGAGTGTTCTGTCGCCTCCCCTGGACATGCTACTTAAATCATCTATGATATCAAAGCTGATGTTAATAATTTTGTTCTGTCTATGTTTTGTGCTGTAATGCACCTCCAATAGGTAGCTGGTGTCACTGTTCCTGATCGCCCTAAGGTGCTCTTGGATTCTCTCCTTCAGAGGTCTGATGGTGCTACCAACATAAATGAGACCACATTCACAACCAATTTGAATACACAATATATTTGGTGTTGCAGTTTATGAATTTGGTGATATCATCCACCCTACTCGTATTGTATTGTAATGAAACAACCTTATCTCTCAGAAGCAGCATACACTGCATAACCCACATTGGGAGAAAATGTACGAGACCGGGTTTAGCAGAGATCACTCCTTTAAGGGCCCCACTCTATTTGCGGAGTGAAAGCTGTATTCAGACACAGTGGGATTGACTGCTATAGCTGTATGGGCTCCAGAGGTAAACATACAGGGGCCCCATCGACATCAGGCTTTCTCCATTGCTGAGAACTAATACCAAGGACTTCACGGTGGGCCGATGCAGATAGAGGCTGGGCTGGAGGGGCTATCCAAGCGCAGGGTCGACATCCTGGACTAGGAGTACACAAACTGTAATGCTACCCATGAATACTCGGCAGCTGCTCTCAATTGTGGGCAAGAGGTGGCCACCGCATATCTCCTTACATAAGCATTGCTGTCCCTTCACCAGTGCCTTTGCTTAAGGTGATAGATGAAGATGGCGAGAGATTCCTACTGTGGCATTCAACGCCCTAGACTGGGTTTTTGTTGCAGTTGTCCCTCCACAGGTGGATTTATGATGTTACAACGCGTACTATTACAACGCATACCATTACAACGCATTTTTTACAACGCAAAAACTATTACAACGCATGTTTTTACAACGAGTACCATAACAACGCAAAATAGTAAATTAAATGTAAAAATACCATTTTAACGCAACAAATAACATCGCATACCATTACAACGCAAAAAATATAATTATATATATTTTTTTTTGTACAATAAAACCTGGCACGGGATGCAGGGAAAATAGGGGTTTTGGGTGGGGAAGTGTATTAAATAATGAGGAAAGAAACTACCATATTATAAACAAACCTGTGTTTAAAAAAATTAATACTCGAGTATGAAAATGAATACTCGAGTACTTAAATTAACACTCTCTGCTAAAAATCATCTAATTTTACCAGACTACATTTCGAAATCGAAAAAATAAAACAAGTACTTAAATACATTTATTTATAAATAATTTACACGATATTTAACACAAAACAAATTCGAACATATATGATATGAAAAGTAGACGCCATTTTGAGACAGTATTTCATAGATTAGTCCTACTATTATTTTTATGAATTAATACCACAAGACATTATCCAAAATGGATGCCAAAACGGCAGAATAAACGCAAAGCAAATATCTTTTAAGTAATTTTTAAAATAAACGTTTACAGAGAAATAAAACAAAGAAAAAAAAACAGATCTAACGCATATTTTAAAAATTAAAATAGAGTCAGTAACCCAAACTTATAAATACGAGCCAGACACCATTTTAGAACCAGTTGATCCTCAACTACCCGAGTGACCAGACATAAAATCTGAACCTCTGACCTATTCACCTTTTGAAATCCGTTTTCCGAACTGAGCAAAATAATTAATCGATTAACAAGTGAGTAACGTTATTACTAAACGATATAACAAAGAAAGTAGTTTATTTCAAAGGAATTTAGAAAAATGTTAACAGTTATTATTAATAATATTTAAAAATGTAATTAGTATTCAAAATATATTTCTGAATAATATTAAACAGATAAACGTGATAAAAACCCATAATTTTTAAAAACGCGAAATATATATTTCAAAATGCAACTATTTTTCTAAACAAGAAATTAATAACGCAATAATATTTTTGGGGATAACATATGGTTACAATTTGTTTAAATTAATAGTCGAGGAAATCACGACTTGGCCGAAAAAAACGTGTGACCACAGAAAATATTCTTCTCAAGACTACCAACAGTACTTCGCGATAATAAATAAAAGGTACATATTCACAATTATTTCGAGTACTTTAAAATAAAGTAGCCGAAATAATTCGCTTAATAAATACCTGTTTTTAATTATTTTGACAGAAAACCTCACTTCATAAATAAATACCATTTGATAACTGACTGAATAAAGTGACCCGACATCTTTAGAAAAAGGTAAATAAATTAATTTTTACTAAGAAGAAATACAGAAATTAGATTAAACAATCCTAGTGTAATTACTAACCCATAATATAAAATGTTGTTACCATATCCTAAATTTTGTAAATAATAACATTGAAAAATATATATATAATATTGTTACAAATATAGTTTTAAAATATTTTTTAAAATAAATAAACATGAACATTTTTTATAAAAAAAATAATGTAAACTAAAAACGGAAAAATTAATATTATATTTTTAAATGTTTTAGATACGTAAACCGAGCTTTGGACACAGTAAAGAAAAATTCATCCATTTAATCGAAAATCAAACATCGAAGCTTCGTTTCAAAAGGTAAATTGTAAAAAATGCATATTAATGAAAATGATTAAAAATGTATATCACTTTATGTAAAAAAAAACATTACGAGTGTTTTTAAAGGATTTAATAAAAATGTATTAATGTCTATGAGAAAGACCTGGATAGTCTACAGGTATAAAACACCATTCCAACTAGTAAGTGCTTCAGTAAGGAAAATGAAGGAAAATATAGAGGTATAAATTACTATTCCAACTCCAGATAAGTGCTGCAGTAGGGAAAGTGCTGAATAGAATAGAGGTAAAAATTACTATTCCAAATCAGAGTAAATGCTGTAGTTAAAAAAGTGCTGGATAATTTAGAAGTATAAATTACTATTCCTACTCGAAATAAGTGCTGCAGTAGGAAAAGTGCTGGATAGTATAGAGTTATAAAGTACTATTCCTACTCGAAGTAAGTGCTGCAGTAAGGAAATTTCTGGTAAGTATAGAGGTATAAATTACTATTCCAACTCCTGGTAAGTGCTGTAGTAGGGAAAGTGCTGGATAGTATAGAGGTATAAATTACTATTCCAACTCCGGGTAAGTGCTGCAGTAATGAAAGTGCAGGATAGTATAGAGGTATAAATTACTATTCCAACTCCGGGTAAGTGCTGTAGTAGGGAAAGTGCTGGATAGTATAGAGTTAAAAATTACTATTCCAATTCAGGGTAAGTGCTGGAGTTCATAAAATGCTGGATAGTCTAGACGTTTAATTTACTATTCAAACTCCAAGTAAGTAATGCAGTAGGGAAAGTGCTGGATAGTGTAGAGGAATACATTACTATTCAATCTCCGGGTAAGTACTACAATAGAGAAAGTGCAGGAAAGTCGTGAGGTATAAATTACTATTCCAACTCCGAGTAAGTGCTGCAGTAGGAAAAGTGCTGGATAGTATAGAGGTATAAATTACTATTCCAACTCCGGGTAAGTGCTGCAGTAGGGAAAGTGCTGGATAGTCTAGAGGAATAAATTACTATTCCAACTCCGAGTAAGTGCTGCAGTAGGGAAAGTGCTGGATAGTATAGAGGTATAAATTAATATTCCAACAGCATTGAAGTGCATCAAAAGAGAACTTGAGGTTAATTGTAAAAATGTCTACTATTTTATCTAACTCTATCACTGTACACCAAAAAATGAATAATAGATATACATGTTAACATTTTAATTTTAAATACTCTCTCTTTGATCGAAAATCATAAATAACATAATTGTTTTCATAAATTATGTCCAGAATCCTACCCACAAATATCTACATCTACAAAAAGAACAACCAAAGGAAACATCTACATCAATAACACCTTTCCAGGGTTAAAAGCTCCAATCTCATTGGTAAGTAAAAGTCATAACAATTGATACACATAACAAAAGTACATGAAATGCAAAATTTTTAATTTTTATTGTAACTGTAAATAAGTGCTGCTGTCCAGAAAGTGCACAATGAAGTGCAACAGTAGGAAAAGTGCTGGATAATCTAGAGGTATAAATTACTATTCAAACTCCTGTTCAGTTGAACAGTAGAGAAAGTTCTGGATAATGTTGAAAAATAAATTACTATTCCAACTCCGGGTAAGTGCTGCAGTAGGGAAAGTGCTGGATAGTCTAGAGGAAAAAATTACTATTCCAACTCCGGGTAAGTGCTACAGTAGGGAAAGTGCTGGATAGTGTAGAAGAATACATTACTATTCCAACTCCGTGTAAGTGCTGCAGTAGGGAAAGTGAAAGATAGTATAGAGGTATAAATTACTATTCCAACTCCGGGTAAGTGCTGCAGTAGGGAAAGTGCTGGATAGTATAGAGGTTTAAATTACTAATCCAACTCAGGGTAAGTGCTACAGTTGATAAAATGCTGGATAGTCTAGAGGTTTAAATTACTATTCCAACTCCGAGTAAGTGCTACAGTAGAGAAAGAGCTGGATAGTCTAGAGGTATAAATTACTATTCCTACTCGAAGTAAGTACCGCAGTAGGAAAAGTGCTGGATAGTATAGAGGTATAAATTACAATTCCAAGTCCGGGTAAGTGCTGCAGTAGGGAAAGTGCTGGATAGTATAGAGGTATAAATTACTATTCCAACTCCGGGTAAGTGCTGCAGTAGGGAAAGTGCTGGATAGTATAGAGGTATAAATTACAATTCCAACAGCATTGAAGTGCTACAAAACAGAACTTTGAGGTTTATTGTAAAAATGTCTACTATATTATCTAACTCTATCACTGTACATCAATGAAATGAATAATAAATAGATATACATGTTAGCATTGTAATTTTACATGAAATGCAAAATTAATTTTTTTTTAACTAACTGTAAATAAGTGCTGCTGTACAGAAAGTGCACAATTAAGTGCTACAGTAGGGAAAGTGCTGGAGAATCTAGAAGTATAAATTACTATTCAAACTCCAGGTAAGTGCAACAGTAGGGAAAGTGCTGGATAGTATAGAGGTATAAATTACAATTCCAAGTCCGGGTAAGTGCTGCGTAGGGAAAGTGCTGGATAGTATAGAGGTATAAATTACTATTCCAACTCCGGGTAAGTGCTACAGTAGGGAAAGTGCTGGATAGTATAGAGGTATAAAACTTCGGGTAAGTGCTGCAGTAGAGAAAGTGCTGAATAGTATAGAGGTTTAAATTACTATTCCAACTCCGGGTAAGTGCTGCAGTAGGGAAAGTGCTGGATAGTATAGAGGTATAAATTACAATTCCAACAGCAATGAAGTGCTACAAAACAGAACTTTGAGGTTAATTGTAAAAATGTCTACTATATTATCTAACTCTATCACTGTACATCAATGAAATGAATAATAAATAGATATACATGTTAGCATTGTAATTTTAAATAGTCTCTCTTTCTTCAAAAAGCATAAATAACATATTATTTTTCATATATTATTTCCAGAATCCTATCCATAAAAATCAACAACTAGAAAAACAACAACCAAAAGAAACATCCACATTGATAACACCTTTCCAGTGATAAAAACTCCAATCTCATAAGTAAGTAACAGTCATAACAATTGATACACATAACAAAAGTACATGAAATGCAAAATTTTAATTTTTTTAACTAACTGTAAATAAGTGCTGCTGTACAGAAAGTGCACAATTAAGTGCTACAGTAGGGAAAGTGCTGGAGAATCTAGAAGTATAAATTACTATTCAAACTCCAGGTAAGTGCAACAGTAGGGAAAGTACTGGATAATGTAAAAAAACAATTACTATTCCAACTCCGGGTAAGTGCTACAGTAGAGAAAGTGCTGGATAGACTAGAAGAATAAATTACTATTCCAACTCCGGGTAAGTGCTGCAGTAAAGAAAGTGCTGGATAGGATAGAAGTATAAATTACTATTCCAACTCCGGGTAAGTGCTGCAGTAGGGAAAGTGCTGGATAGTCTAGAGGAATAAATTACTATTTCAACTCCGGGTACGTGCTGCAGTAGGAAAAGTGCTGGATAGTATACAGGTTTAAATTACCGATCCAACTCAGGGTAAGTGCTACAATTGATAAAATGCTGGATAGTCTAGAGGTTTAAATTACTATTCCAACTCCGAGTAAGTGCTACAGTAGGGAAAGTGCTGGATAGTCTAGAGGTATAAATTACTATTCCTACTCGAAAAAAGTACTGCAGTAGGGAAAGTGCTGGATAGTATAGAGGTATAAATTACTATTCCAACTCCGGGTAAGTGCTGCAGTAGGGAAAGTGCTGGATAGTATAGAGGTATAAATTACTATTCCAACTCCGGGTAAGTGATACAGTAGGGAAAGTGCTGGTTAGTATAGAGGTATAAAACTCCGGGTAAGTGCTGCAGTAGGGAAAGTGCTGGATAGTATAGAGGTTTAAATTACTATTCCAACTCCGGATAAGTGCTGCAGTAGGGAAAGTGCTGGATAGTATAGAGGTATAAATTACAATTCCAACAGCATAGAAGTGCTACAAAACAGAACTTTGAGGTTAATTGTAAAAATGTCTACTATATTATCTAACTCTATCACTGTACATCAATGAAATGAATAATAAATAGATATACATGTTAACATTGTAATTTTAAATAGTCTCTCTTTCTTCAAAAAACATAAATAACATATTATTTTTCATATATTATTTCCGAATCCTACCCACAAAAATCAACATCCAGAAAAACAACAACCAAAGGAAACATCCACATCAATAACACCTTTCCAGTGATAAAAGCTCCAATCTCATAAGTAAGTAAAAGTCATAACAATTGATACACATAACAAAAGTACATGAAATGCAAAATTTAAATTTTTTATTGTAACTGTAAATAAGTGCTGCTGTACAGAAAGTGCACAAAAATGTAGGGAAAGTGCTGGATAGACTAGAGGAATAAATTACTATTCCAATTCCGAGTAAGTGCTGTAGTAGAGAAAGTGCTGGATAGCATAGAAGTATAAATTACTATTCCAACTCCGGGTAAGTGCTGGAGTAGGGAAAGAGCTGGATAGTCTAGAGGAATAAATTACTATTCCAACTCCGGGTAAGTGCTGCAGTAGGGAAAGTGCTGGATAGTATAGAGGTATAAATTACTATTCCAACTCCGGGTAAGTGCTGCAGTAGGGAAAGTGCTGGATAGTATAGAGGTATAAAACTCCGGGTAAGTGCTGCAGTAGGGGAAGTGCTGGATAGTATAGAGGTATAAATTACTATTCCAACTCCGGGTAAGTGCTGCAGTAGGGAAAGTGCTGGATAGTATAGTGGTATAAATTACAATTCCAACAGCATTGAAGTGCTACAAAACAGAACTTTGAGGTTAATTGTAAAAATGTCTACTATATTATCTAACTCTATCACTGTACATCAATGAAATGAATAATAAATAGATATACATGTTAACATTGTAATTTTAAATTCTCTCTCATTCTTTAAAAAGCATAAATAACATATTATTTTTCATATATTATTTCCAGAATCCTACCCACAAAAATCAACATCCAGAAAAACAACAACCAAAGGAAACATCCACATCAATAACACCTTTCCAGTGATAAAAGCTCCAATCTCAAAAGTAAGTAAAAGTCATAACAATTGATACACATAACAAAAGTACATGAAATGCAAAATTTTAAATTTTTATTGTAACTATAAATAAGTGCTGCTGTACAGAAAGTGCACAATTAAGTGCTACAGTAGGGAAAGTGCTGGATAGACTAGAGGAATAAATTACTATTCCAATTTCGAGTAAGTGCTGCAGTAGAGAAAGTGCTGGATAGCATAGAAGTATAAATTACTATTCCAACTCCGGGTAAGTGCTGCAGTAGGGAAAGTGCTGGATAGTCTAGAGGAATAAATTACTATTCCAACTCCGGATAAGTGCTGCAGTAGGGGAAGTGCTGGATAGTATAGAGGTATAAATTACTATTCCAACTCCGGGTAAGTGCTGCAGTAGGGAAAGTGCTGGATAGTATAGAGATATAAATTACTATTCCAACTCCGGATAAGTGCTGCAGTAGGGAAAGTGCTGGATAGTATAGAGGTATAAATTACTATTCCAACTTCGGGTAAGTGCTGCAGTAGGGAAAGTGCTGGATAGTCTAGAGGAATAAATTACTATTCCAACTCCGAGTAAATGCTACAGTAGGGAAAGTGCTGGATAGTCTAGAGGTATAAATTACTATTCCAACTCCGGATAAGTGCTGCAGTAGGGAAAGTGCTGGATAGTATAGAGATATAAATTACTATTCCATTCCGGATAAGTGCTGCAGTAGGGGAAGTGCTGGATAGTATAGAGGTATAAATTACTATTCCAACTCCGGGTAAGTGCTGCAGTAGGGAAAGTGCTGGATAGTATAGAGGTATAAAACTCCAAGTACGTGCTGCAGTAGGGAAAGTGCTGGATAGTATAGAGGTATATATTACTATTCCAACTCTGGGTAAGTGCTGCAGTAGGGAAAGTGCAGGATAGTATAGAGGTATAAATTACTATTCTAACTCAAGCTATCTGCTACAGTTGGGAAAATGCTGGATAGTCTAGAGAAATAAAATACTATTCCAAGTAAGTGCTACAGTAGAAAAAGTGCTGGATAGTATAAAGTTAAAAAACACTATTTCTACTCCAAAAAATTACTACAGTAGGGAAAAAGAATGAAAATTTAAACGTATAAATCACAATTTTTAATCCTTGATAGTGGTTCAGTACTAGAAATACTATTTATGCAGAAAATAAAAATATGAAATGTACCCAAAAAGTTTAATATCAATTATTTATCTTTTCAGGAAATGTCTACACATCCTACCGCTAAATACATCAACTCCAGGAAAGGAAACCGACTCCTTAATCATGCAGGTTACATTTATTGTAAGGAAAGGATACGTTTTCCAAGGAATCATTGGAGATGCGTGCAATACTTTACAACCCGTTGCAGCGGCAGAGCGGTTACGGTCGATGACATTATTGTAAGAACAACCGACCATAACCACTCTGCCTCTGCAATGGAAGTTGATGTAAGAGAATCAGTCAATGAGATGAAAGTAATTGCAAGCACCTCCAATGATTCCACAGGATCCATTTTGAGAGAGGTTGCTCAGCATGTCCCTACCCATGTAGCTAGTAATATGCCTACCATTCATAATTTGCGTAGAATTATACAACGTCAAAAGCAGGCAAATAATACTCAAACTAATACACCACATACCTTTTCTGATATAATTATACCACATGAACTTACTATTTCTTTTGCTAATGAACCTTTCCTTCTGCATGATAATGAAAACCCTCAAAAGCGTATCTTAATTTTTAGTACTCCCCGCAACCTTTTAAAGCTAGAAAGTAGTGAAATTTGGATGATGGATGGGACGCTTAAAAGCACGCCCCATCCATTCAGCCAAATTTATACTATACACGCTAAAATTAACAATAGTGTAATTCCCCTAGTGTATAGTTTGCTGCCTGATAAGACTTCTGCAACTTACACAGAATTTTTAACTGTGATTAAATCTAAAACTAACCAAAGCCCTAGGAAAATAATAATGGATTTTGAAATTCAGGGGTGTTTTTTCCATTTTTCCCAGGCATTCTGGCGTAAGTTACAAAAAACACCCTTGGTTACAGAATACTCAACAGACAGCAAACTTCAAGTCGAATTAAAAAAATTAACAGCTCTTTGTTTTGTCCATCCCGAAAGTGTAGACGAGTACTACACTGCCATTACAGAATCTGAATATTATTTAACAAATGAGGATAAATTGGTACCAATTCTAAATTATATGGAACAAACATGGATTGGACACCTAGGCAGATCGGGTCGCAGGAGGAAGCCACGTTTCCATGTGGAGTGGTGGAACTGTTATTCGAGTTGCCTACAGGGAGAGGCTAAAACAAATAATGCCATTGAGGGATGGCATAACTCCTTCAATCATGTAATTGGAAAAACCCCACCCGAATTTCTACTCATTTCTGGAAACTTTGAAGAAGGAGCAAAGTTTCCAAGAAATGAGAATTTCTCAAACTCTCACAGGTAGTCTAAACTCACGGATTACTCAAAGAACTAAAGAAATGTCTGAACGACTATTGGGACTTATACAACAGTTTTCATTGTGTGTGGCTCTAGATTACCTTGAAAATCTAGCTAACATCCTGTCTTTTTAAATACATATACACATTACTTTCCTGCTTTGCTCTAAATTTACTCCCTCTCTAATTTAAATTGGCAAAATTAACATTTTTTTAAAAAAAAATTACTAAATTATATGTTGGGTCACCTATCTTATTTTTTTATTATTTTTTTAATAACTATTTTTTTCACATTTTTTTAAATAATCCCCTTACATTGAAAACATTTTTGTAAATACAAAATAACAAACGTTTATTTTTTCAAATGATTATTATCCAATATTATTTTTTATATTGAGCAAAACATTTGCACAATATCTTTTAAAATATGATAATGCATTTTTGAAATTAAAAACTCTTCTTCTTTTCACTCTACCCCTTACAATTGTTGATAAAAGTATTTTTCAAATAAGTAAGCTGATATTTTATTAATATTACCTATATTGGCATATATTTTACAATTTTTTCTCAAAACATAGCTACCAAAATTCTTCTATCTGCTTTAACAAATACTCTATATTTTTGTTCAGAAGCAAAATTATCCAAACTTGAAAATACTGAAAATTGTTTTTGAAAATATATATATTTTTTTTAAACAAGTAAACATCTTTTTCTAATTTGGTAAAACAACACATCCAATATTTTTTTTTTACAAAAATAAAATCACATTTTTTAATTCAAACGAAATAAACGTATTGATTATCCTTTAAAAACAAGTACAATTTCACAAGATCAATTCAATTGTCTAAATTAAAAACATCTTGATATATTTTCAATAAAATATATGAAGTACAACATTTTTTCCTATTAATTTACTACTCTAGGTATTCATCCGAACAAGAAAGAAGCAAAATTGGTATATTTTTTACTAAATTTAATAACACCAAAATAAACCATAAATGTAAGCTTCACCATATTTTTCAGAAATCGGTTAAAAACAATTCAACCTTCATAATCTTTTTTAACCGTATTATACAAGACTTCCAAAGTAAAAATCAGATACCTTTTACACAAACAAAGAAAACAACATTTGAAATATCAAAGTTTACTATCGATTAATCTTTTATCAACAATTATGTAAAATTAATATTCAAAATCTTTTTTTTCTCAAAACTTTCGATACTATCAAAAATGCATTATAATACATTGCTTTCAAAACGATTACTAATTTATGATACATTAACAGAAAATCAATTCTTCTCCTTTAAATACAACTATTTCAACAAACATTTAAGTTTCCGATCTTCCCCCACCCACAGACCCAACATAAGCATATTCTAGATACACGGGTAGCAACATGTCTTCATATGTTACATTATTTACTATTTGAGCAACCTCAACTTATCCTTTCCTTACAATAAATGTTAATCTTTTTAACAATATTTAGATAAAAGAAGGTTTAAAGTATTTTCTACCTGGACGTAGATCAGCTTCCAGCTGCTTCCTGCTCCGATGCTCCACAAAATGGCCGCTTACGCTCACGTGAACGTCATGGCGTCAAAAAGTGCTGCAACGATAAAGAAAGGACTACTGTATATTTATATATATTTCGAATATTGTAATAAACTTATTTTTTTTAATATTATATCGTTATGTTATAAAATATGCAAAAATATGCATTAATACAATAAAAAATCGTACATATTTTCTATATATTTTTCTAAAATAAAATTTGAACTAAACTTATTTCATCATATGTTTATTGTTTTTATTTTGAAAAGCATTATATCTTTAAATGTACATTACTCTTCTAAATTAACTTCTTTCATAACTTACCTGTTTTCTTCTTTCAACTCCCTTATTTTCCTTTTCATTCTTTTTCTTTACTTTAATGTAATTCCGTACCACTATACACATATCCAGAATCCCGGAAATAAAAGAAGGACAAATTCACCCATAGCAAACAATGGTAAACCATGGGAACCTAAAAAATATTTATAAATTTTATTTTATTTAAAAGTATATTTTACATAAATTTAATACCAAGCTATTTATCCACAATTTTTTTTATATTAAACTTAATATTATTTTCAATAATTTTATAAATTTTTAAAAAATTAATTTTTATACTTATTTTATACAAACTATAAATACCTTTCTAAAGAAATATTTTACTAAATAATAATAATATATAATAAAATGTATAATTTTAAATTTTTTATTATTTTAAAAAATATTTCCATTCATTAATACTATAGTATATTTTTAATTTTTCTTACTTATTTTAAATTATTAACATTAGATTTATTTAATACTCAATTATTAAAAACAAGTTTAAATTAAATTCATTACATTTTCTCTCTATTAGTGTAATAAGAAATTATTTTAAATTTTGAATAATATTACATTACTTTTATTTAATACTCAAGTATTAAATTGAATTTGTTTAATAAATGTATACATTTAAATAATATAAAATATTTGTAAAAACAAATTAATACTCTATTTAATAAATTAATTAAAAAATAATAAATTAATATTTATTTATTAAAAATTAATACTGTAGTACCCTTTTTATTAAATAAATAAATACTCTATTATTCTAATAAGAATTTGTAAAATTAAAAAAAACATTAATATGAAGTAATAATTTGAATAAATAATAAATAAATAATAATTTGAATAAATATTAAAATAATTAAAATAAACTTATATTAATAAGAAATGCGTTGTAGAATTATTTTAATAAATGTATAAATTTAAATAATATCAAATATTTTTAAAAACAAATTAATACTCTATTTAATAAATTAATAAAAAATAATAAAGTAAAAAATAATAAAGTAATATTTATTAATTATAAATTAATACTATAGTACCCAAATTAATACTCTATTTAATAAATTTATAAAAAATAATAAAGTAATATTTATTAATTAAAAATTAATACTATAGTACCCTTTTAATTAAATAAATAATGACTCTATTATTCTAATATGAATTTGTAAAATAAAAAAAACATTAGTATGAAGTAATAATTAGAATACATATTAAAATAATTTAAATAAACACATATTAATAAGAAATGCGTTGTAAAAGTACCTGCGTTGTAAAAGTACTAGCGTTGTAACAGTATAAGTTATAAAAGTATGCGTGGTAAAAGTATTTGCGTTGTAAAAGATGCGTTGTAATGGTATTGCGTTGTAAAAAATGCGTTGTAACAGTTGTATACCCATTTTGCCTAGCATTTGATGCAACTTTGACTGAAGAGCACTGGATTCCTGCTAAACAGGTCCCCAGTGGTAGTTTTCTTTCCCCAAAACAAAATAACTGGTCATTTGATCCCCAAGTGACCAGGACTTTAGCACCTCTGTAAGTCCCTAATAAGTGGTACCTCTAAGAGACACAGCACCAAACTCATACAGACTACAAATGCACGCTGCATGACAATGAAAACACGACATGTCACACACCTGTGTACCATGTCGCCTTACTCTGAATGCAATATTTGTAAGTCTCCTCTAAAGCAGGCCTTACAGCTCTAAGACAAGGTGCACTATATTACATGTGTGGACATATCTGCATTAGCAGATATGCTCCTGTGCTAGCCAATTCAATTACTGCCAGAACAAGTGAACAGGCAAGGCCTTTTAAGTACATGTGCTGGACACTGGTCGAAAACTACTTTTCCAGCTACATGATGCTTTCACTGAAACTAGAGGTGTTTGGTATCAAACATCTCGTTTTAATAAACCCATAGTGATTCCAGTCATGGACTTATTAATTTGTGCATCCAGAGGGGACCTTACTGGTACCCTCTGAAAACCTACCAACTACTAATGTGCTGACTGACTGAGGGCCTTTGCTCTCAGGAGGTCAGGAACAAAGCCTGCTCGGGCAGAGGGTATTTACAGCCTCTCCCACAAAACGATCTGCGAATTAGCATTCCAAGACATGAGCTTCAAAGAGCCCACTGCCTTTGGTATCCAAATCTGGCTTCCCCTCAAGAAGAGGATGTCAACCTACCTGTCCAGGGCTCATTTGGGGCCTTGACAGGTGGGTAAATTATAAGTCAGAGAGGGGTGTTCACCTTCAGGCTAGTTCCACCACTAAGGTGGGCTACCTGAAGTGAATACGAATATCAGAAGTCTACCATCTTTCTGATGGCAAACGTAGGAACTCTGGGACAGGGTTATGCCCACTTTCCACTGCAAGTTGTCCTATAGGGGCTGTAGTGACCACAGGGGTAAGTTGCCCATTGGTTACTACCCCACACTCCCATACCACCCCTAAATCTAGTATTTACAACACTAGGAAATCAGATCCCGCTGACCTGAAAGAAGGACTGAAGAGCTGTGAAAAGCATGAACTATGGAAGGAGGAACAAAATTGACGCCAACCCTGCCAGACTGTTTGCTGTTCCTGATGATTGCACCAAAGTGGACTCACCCTGTAAGCTGCTGTGCCTCCAAAAGACTGGGAGGGCCACCAGCACTTCTGCCAAGACTCAGAAACTCTTGTAGGGTGTCAGAACTGCTTCCCTGCACCCTGAAGGTACTAAAACGAGAACTGTGAGGACTCCAGCCCGTGAAAACCTATCACGGCCAGCACCACTGCACCTGTTGCACCAAGCCTGAGTTAAAGTGGGCCAACAGCGCCAGCGTGGGCCCCCAGCCCTCTAGAGAAGAAGATCACCTTGAGTTTGCCAGGATGGCCACCTGCAGCCTCTTGGTGCAGCCCCCGACCATGAGTGACTCTGCTGTGAAAATCCCGACAGCTCAAGACACTTCTGCACCCGTGGAAGTGGACCGAAGGTGTCCCCACGTCCTTGAGAATCTTGAGACCTGAGCCCCCCTCTTGGTTCAGCCTGATTGGTTTCCTTGCCCATGCTTACAGCCTCTTTTCAACTGGACCGATCCCCATAGGATAACATTACGCATCCGATGCTGAAAAGCACCTCTGAACCCAGCCGCCCCAGCACCCGAGGTCACCTCTTGGTGCTGCCTTGGACCTTACACCATACTTACCTTAAGTCCAGCAGATTTGTTCAGTAAATCGCTGCAAAGTGCCTGAATGAAGTACATGTTTTCCCCCATAGGATAACACTAGACATCCCATGCTAAAAATCACCCGAGGCTGAATAGCAGCTCTGCACTCGGCCGCCTCTGTGCTGCGCGAAGTGACCTGTTGGTGCTGCCTTGGACCTAGCCCCACATTTACCTAATGGTCAGGGGATTGGTCTCATAAGTCGCTGTGAAGTGCCTTAATGCAGTCAATGTTTTTCCCACATTTGATAACACTAGGCATCCTATGCTGAAAAGCACCTTTGCCCCCAGTCATCCCAGTGCCGCCCAAGGTGACCTGTTGGTGCTGCCTTCAACCTTGCCCCATACTTACCTTAAGTCCAGGAGATTGGTCCCATATGTTGCTGTGAAGTAACTGTATGTAGTGTATATCTTTTTCCCATAGGATTACCGCTTCAGATTTTGCACTGTGTTGATTTTTCAAACGTGTAAAAATTAATAACTCAAAACCTTATTTTGATGATCTTGGTGCGGCAAGTTATATAAAGATATGAGCTATTTTTATAAATTGGTGTGTTTCTCCTCATTGAGTTGCATGCATCATTTATTGACTGTGTGCGTATTGCAGACACTCCTCTCTGATAAGCCCAAGATTGCTCAATGACACCTAGAAGAGTCCCTTGAGATTGCTGGAGCAATCCCCTATCCACTCATAAGGGATGCCTGGACTCTTTGCACAGTATACCTCTTTAATGGTGTAATATATAAAGAGACAGCTTTTTACACAGGGCACCAGAGTCCCCCTCAGTGTTCAGAGCAATGGACATAACTGCACCTACTGGGGCAAGACCAACTCTCTGGAGCAGGTAACGGTGGGGTTCGCAGGCTTGCAATGCCCAGTTCCCAGCACCAAAATTAGTGAATTTGGCCAGGCATAGCTCTGAAGAGGTGTGCTGACACCATTGGGAGGTTTACGCTGGTAGACTCCTGTCTAGGGCCTGGGGACACCGGGCATCCATCTCCTTGGTGGGGATCAGCTAAGGAACTTCCCTGCAGTGCATAGAGGCATGCGGTCTTCACCCCATAAGGCTTCAAAGACAACTAAATGTACCTCACATAGCACCTGTGAGACACAGCAGCGACCAGGGCGGAGATGCACCCGCGACAACAGCGCTGGGCTGAGAGTGAAGATGATTGGAGGACCCTGCCTGTGCATCTCTTTCAGAAACTGAGGCTGCACGGAGATCTGCCCCACCTAACTGCACATGAGATTTGATCTGGCAGCTTCCTGTAACAGGGTACACACAAAGAGAGGCAGCAAAATCCTGCTCGCCTTCTGTAACCATGGGCAAGGTTGCACAGAAGAAAGACCAGGAGATGAAGGCTCATTGCAGGGGGGCACCACTGAACCCCTGATCAACAGCGGCAGTCTAGCCCAGCAGACTAAATCCGCCTAGCAGATATTTTTACCATGGCGGAAAGAGACCTGGCTGATGTGCCCCCTGTCCTGGCATCGGCAAATGAGAGGCTGCCAGCTATGGAGCCTAAGTTTTGCATGCTCAAACCTAGGGCTGAAGACGCTGCCAATCAGCCACGCCGAAACAACATAAGGGTGGAGGGCCTGCCCGAGAGAACTGAACGGCCTACCTCGAGAAATTGATTCCAGAGGAAGTGGCACCAGAGGGCTTATCCTCGTTTTTCACCCTGGAGCCGGCCCACAGTGTACCAGCCAAGCTGCTGTTTCCAGGGGCCCTGCCACTGCCCTTCGTAGCCCAGCTGCTCTGCTATAAAGATCAACAACACATTCTGGCTCAGTCTCAATGCAGGAGAGACCGTTCAGTTGAGAACAGCATGGTAAAAATCTTCCCTGATTTCTCAACAGAGGTGCAGAGGCAAAGATCTTTGATCCTGGAAGCTAAGAGCAAACCTAGATACATGGGAATCCCTTACGCAATGCTGTTCCTGGCTAGGCTCAGAGTGATAACACCAGATAGAACCAGATTCTTCCAGATCGCACAGGAAATATGGAGCTGGAACAACCAGAAGCCTCAATCTGGGCCGGGCAAGGACCCCCGGAAAAAGTGTGCATGTAGGGCCCGATCAAGACACAGGATCAGGGCTCGTAGTTACGCTGCCTTATCACAGGCCGGAGAACAAGAAAGGCAGAAAGCAATGGCAGTAGTAGCATTGCTGAGTGGCAGTGGGAGGAGACCCAAACCCGTCACCCGATGAGGATGGGGCCACACAAGACTCTGACTCAAACCACCCCTTCAGTGTCTCAGTGGGTTTGAGTCTTGAGCTGATCAAGATGAACCCAGGAAGGCCAGATGAAATCGTCTGAAGCCGTGGACATGTTGGTAACCATTAAGGGGACTTATTTTGTGGAACTATAATGCTTATCAATTGAGGGAGTGAGTCTAGTACATTCACCTCTCTAGGGTCAGGGAACTATACACAAATAAACAGCAAATGGTGGGAGGACCCGTTGATAGAGCAGCTTTTTGTCTTCAATACACCCCCCCAATAGTGAAATGCATGGGTACTTCAAAAAATTGTTGCAATTTGACTGACAGTTTCATTGTTTGGATGGGAGTTTAGGCCTGCTTGTTCTGGGGAGTTGGGGTGATTGTTATTTGTTGAGTTTTTGGGAACCCATGAGTTGCATTCTAAAGCATTCGCCCACAATCCACACTGGGGCCTTGGTGGCAGTGAATGGGTGACGGATGGAGGAGGACGAAGCGTGGAGACTGACATACAAGCTAGATGGCAGCGCCCATGACCTATAAATGCCTTTCCTGCAACATCTGAGGTATGCATACAATGTCTATGCGCAATCCAGCAGGAAACACAACTAATGGCCAAGGAAGAACAATTGTTACTTACCTGTAAAGGGTGGTTCTCCAGTATTGGTGTCTTTCATTGATTCACATGGTTGAATATTCCCCGTTGTCGAAGTGAGAGCCCCAAGGTAAATAAAATAGCAATAAAACCAATAATATATGTATATAAATACATAATTACATACATTCGGAAACCATAAATACTTATAAGTACTAAGGTTAGCATTAACACATAGGAATACATTAGAAGAAAAGAACGCCTTTATAGCATATCCATGTCATTATGTTAGTCCAAACTACAGACAATCAGGCTCAAGCACCCCTCTAGAACCTTCTCCTCAGAGGCTCAGGCCCTCAGATTTTTGTAGCACAAGGGTGACAAAAGAGTCTAGGAGGAGAAGCGAGCCTCTGAGGGGAGGTGGGTGGGTTGGATGTGAATCTATGAAAGACACCAATACTGGAGAAACACCGTTTACAGGTGAGTAACAATTGTTCTTCTCCAGTATTGGGGTGTCTTTTACAGATTCACATGCTTGAATAGAATAGTGAGCAATAATAGCTGGCCGCAAGACAAAATAGCAGTGCATTAGCATCAAAATGCAATGAATGACATAAAGCTGTCAGACAGATAATAGTAAAAAGACCATACAGGCGGAGGGAAGGAAAGAGGCTCACCTTATTTAAAAAGATTGTGAAGCACCACTTGGCCTACTACTGTATCAGCTTCGTTGATCGTCTCAAGGCAGTAGTGCTTCATGAAAGTGTGCCTGCTGGACCACGTGGCTGCTCGACATATTTGGTGAATCGGCACACCAGCAAACAGGGCAGTAGAGGATGACATCGCCCTGGTGGAATGAGCTCTCACTGTAGATTGAAGAGGCTTGCCAGCCTTCTGATGACAGAAGGAAATTGTGGAGGAAATCCAACGTGCAATAGTTGGCTTGGTAACAGCACGCCCCTTGCGCATGCGTCCGTAAGCAACGAACAGTTGATCAGACCTGCGAAAGGTCGCTGTCCTGTCGATGTAGAATGTAAGGCATCTTTTAACGTCCAATGAATGCAAACGTTCCTCTGCCGGAGATTGGGGATTAGAGAAGAAAGTCTTCAAGAACACTGGTTCATTGAGGTGAACTGTTTGTTCATAGTGCATACTGGTGGTATTGTCAGCTTGAATGAGCACTGATTCTCCCTCGAGTAGAAGATGGAAAGACTTGAGTGCCAGGAAAATGGCTATTAGCTCCAGTCTGTTGACGTGCCAGAAACATTGAAAAAGGGTCCACTTGCCCTTCATGGATAGTCCCTGAAGATGTGCGCCCCAACCTTCCAGGGAGGCATCCATGGTAAGGACGAGCTCAGGAGCAATGGTTAGGAAAGAAGTACCGGCAGCGATGTTTGACGGTTGAGCCCATCAATGGAGAGCGGATCTCATCCGAGCGGTCACCAGGACCAGATCGTTGAAAAAGCCGGTGACCTGACGCCACTGTTTGTCCAGTTCCTCCTGAATTGGGCGACTCTTGAGCCTGCAATTTGGGATCAGGGAGATGCAGGAGGACGCCATCCCAAGAAAGTGTTTCAATACACGAACTGAAACGGACCCTTTTGAACGGATGAGAGCCACTGGGCGTAGAATTCGCAGCTGACGCTCGTGAGACACGAATGCCTTTGCCAGCAAAGTATTCAGAGTAGCACCTAGAAAGGTCCTGCAGGGAGCTGGATTGACCTGAGACTTCTCGGTGTTGATGGAGAGACTGAGGGAGTGGAATAAAGTCTGACAGAATCGAGTGTCCAGAGACGCCTGATGGCGAGATTGCGACTTGATGAGACAGTCGTCCAAGAGGAAAAGATTTGAACGCCCTTCAAACGTAGATGTGCCACCACCGGGGCCAGGACTTTTCGTGAAGACGCGAGGGGCGGAGCGAAGGCCGAAAGGCAGAACCTTGAATTGAAAGTCTCTGCGCCCTACCCGGTAACGCAAGTACTTCTGGTGTTTTGGAAGTTTCGGCACGTGGAAATAAGCATCCTGGAGATCGATGGTGGTCATGAAGTCATTTTTCGAGAGAAAGAGGAGAACTGCGAGCGTGAGCATGCGGAAGGATTGGCACTTCAGGTACTGGTTCAGGGCGCTTAAGTCGAGGATCGGACGCCATTCGCCGGACTTCTTGAGGACGAGGAAAAAACGGAAATAGAATCCTATCCCCTCCTGAGACTTGGGAACCACTTCGATGGCACCTTTCCGAATCATGAGTCGAATTTGTTGAAAGAGCTCCTTAAGGTGAGCTGGAGGTGGACCAGTTGGAGGAGTGTTTGGAGGGAACTTGACAAACTCCAAAGCATGGCCTTTTGCTACAATGTCCAGCACCCAACGGTCCGAGGTGATTGAAGACCAATTGGAAAAGAAAAGGGAGATTCGACCTCCAACTTTAAGTGGGGAAGGCAAGTCATTGCTTCTTAGAAGCGGAGCCTCTATAGGAAGACTTTCCTCTGTAAGACTTGGTAGACTGCTGCCAATAGGACTGCTGTGACTGGGAGGAATATCTCTGATTTCCTTTGCCATAGGAGTGGTACTGGTTGGATCCGCCGCGAAAAGAAGAGGAGGTGCCGCGTCCGTGTGCACCACGAAAAGGCTGCTTGCGAAACTGCAAAGTGCCTAGTGCACGAGCCGTCTCGGTGTCCTTTTTTATGGTTTGAAGTGCGTCATCCACATGCTGGCCAAAAAGCGATTCGCCGTCATAGGGCATGTCGAGGATTTTCAGCTGAACCTCCTGGTGAAAAGAGGTGGAACGAAGCCAGCCGTGATGACGTAAAATGGCTGCCCCCACAAGCTGACGAAAACCAGTGCGCGCAATGTCCACAGAGCAGTCGATAATCTCTGATGACGCTCTCTCTCCCTCCTGAAGAATCTGAGAGCCTCTGCTCTGGAGGGCTCAGGAATGAGGTTGATAAAAGAAGACATATCCGACCACATCTGGCGGTCGTAGCGCCCCAGAATGGCCAGAGAATTCGCAACCCTCACTGTGGTAGAAGCCATGGTGGCATCAAGACGACATCCCTCACAGTCAGGAGGAGCGGTAATAGGAGAAGACGGATTCATGGAACGGAGCTGTGCAGCCTGGGTGATCACCTAATCTGGTTTAGGCTGCGCTACCAAGCAAGCTGGAGAACACTGGGGCGCCCTATATTTCTTCTCCAAACGAGGAAGAAGTGCCGGAATAGAATTTGGCATCTGCATCAGTTTGACACCCTCGTTCCAAATGAAGTCAATTATGGGCACTTGTCTGGACCTGTTTAAAAGGTTGACTCTTGAAATCTTAAAGGAAACAGTCCTCATCCTCAGAACCATAGGAAGTTTAAAGCGCAGCGCCGCTCGTTCCATAAGTTGGTGAAAACCAGCTATATCCACAGGAGGGGAATCCCCTGGACCCGAAGGTGGCGGAGACGGTGTCTGTGTCTGATAACCGTCCCAATCCGCCATGTTCCTATCATCATTATCGACTTCGCCGTCTTCCCGATCTGGGCGAACGTCAGCATCCTCATAAACCGTTGCATGGACCTGAATAGAGGTTGTAGATGGTGCAGAAGGCGCAACTGACTCTGGCAGTGTAGCTGCGGTAGCTGCAGGCACCGTAGGTTGAGGAGACCCCTGGTGAGACGGTGGAAATCATCTATTATAATCCTCTAACATGTATTGGAGATTAGAAATGAGGGAGAGCGGTATTTGTGCTGTGGGAACCTGAACAGAAGGTTCCTCCTCATGAAAGTAAGGATCTTCCTGATCATCCTCATAGTCTGACATTTCATGACCAGCTCCGAAGGACTTCGAGCTGCCCGGAATCTATCATCTTCCTCCTCATCAGAACCAGAGTCCTGCTCTGATCTTGTGGCAAAAAGAGGTGATGAAGGCTGAGAGTGACATGGAATCGGAAGCTGATCCAAAGGCACATGTCAACGTTGGTGCAAAGGGTCAACAACAGAAGCCCCAGAACCGGATGAAGAAATTGGCACCAGAGGCAATGATGTGAATTTAGACGTCGACGACAGTAACACCGCCGACCGGACAACCACCGTCGACGAAGCCGTAGACGGAGCCATAGACGGCAAGACCACAGCCGCTGACGAAGCCACCGTTGACTAAGCCTCCGTTGGCAAAACAGCCGTCGATGGAGCCGTCGCCGGCAGAGCACACGCCGATGAAAAAGCTCTCTTCATAGCAAGCGTCAACGAAGATTTTGATGTCGACGAGATTCCCTTTTTAGACGTCGATGAGGAGATTGGAATCGTCATCAACGACCCGCTGGCACAAGTTGTCGTCACGGTCGTCGTCAGAGAGCTGGAGACGGCAGATTTTGTCGTTGGAATGACCGTAGACGCTCCCGTCGACGATTTAGCACATTTTTTAGTGGAAAAACGCGTAGAAGGAGCCGCGGACGCCTGAGAGTCAGATCTCGGGGCATAGACATAGCAGGAGGAGGTGGAGATACAGCAGGAGCCTTCTGGAGTTGAAGTTTCTTCTTCTTTAGGAAAGGAGATAGCAAATCCTGCACACTGCTGGGTTTAGAAGCGGCTCTAGATACACCTGACGCAAGGCTTTCTGCATCAGAAAGAGTGAATCCTTATCCTTCAACCTCTGCAACCACAGGAGGAGACACCCTTCCCTGTACTTAAGGGTCTTGGTTGAGAAAGTCCTGCAAATGTAAAAATTTTCTACCTCATGCTCTGGATAGAGGCAGTAAATACGCTTCTTGTGAGGGCCCTCTGAGAAGAGCCGCAATTTCCCACAAGAAGCACATGGACGAAACAAAGACTTCTTACTTGAAGACATCCCAGAAAAACTGTAGAAATCTTGAAAGAAGTTGAAAACTGAGCAGAGCTCAGGGAGACTCCCTTCACACGACGTGCGGTAGAAAATCTGAGGGCCTGAGCCTCTGAGGAGAAGGTTCTAGAGGGGTGCTTGCACCTGATTGGCTGTAGTTTGGACTAACATAATGACATGGATATGCTATAAAGGTGTTCTTTTCTTCTAATGCATTCCTATGTGTTAATGCTAACCTTCGTACTTATAAGTAATTATGGTTTTGGAATGTATGTAATTATGTTTCTTATATACATATATTATTGGTTTTATTGCTATTTTATTTACCGTGGGGCTCCCACTTCAACGACGGGAATATTCAAGCATGTGAATCTATGAAAGACACCCCAATACTGGAGAAGAGTGGGTGCTAGAGCGCTAATGGAAGGGCCAGGCATATTATACCACATACTCAGCCTACGCTAGTTTGGATCTGAGCGGGGGTACCGTTCAAACACACAGGTGACTTGATCAATCTAGAGGGCAGATATTTTGTACAGGCCGCCTGGAGGTCCGTGACATAGTGATAGTGAACATGCATGCACCCAATGTAGACCAAAGCTCTTTCCAGGTGAGTCTGTCAGTCCCCCTAGCCCCACATTTGGTCCACCCAACAATAATGAGAGGGGATTTTGATTGTGTAGCAGACCCCCAGACAGATAGATCTCACTCTCCATTGTGAGACTCCCAGGCCTTCAGAGAAGCCCACAATTTAGCAGACTAGCAAACTAGGTGGGTAATAATTGACACTGGGAGGCAGACCCACCCACAAGCTCAAGGCTACTCTTTTTTTTTTTTTTAGTTTACAGGAGCTCCACATCCACATAGATACATTCATCTGTACTTCTGATGTGCATAGCCTGGTTTATTCCACAGAGAACTTGGCCCACCCAATTTCAGACCACACCCCTGTACTCCTGCACCTGTGATGGGCACAATCCAGACCGTGTATTTCAACATGAAGTTGAAACCTGAATCATTGGAGGATCAGGTGTTTCAGGAGGTCATTGGAGGAAAAAAAGGACAGTATTTTGCAGACGATGATAGCACTGCCTCCTCTCCCAGTGAGAACGGAATGCCTTCAAAGTAGTAATATGGGGCCAATGCATAGCAGAATCAATGGGGTCAGGGGCGCCCTGCTGGGTGCAGAGTGAGAATTGTGTAAAGTGGTGACCCACAGGCCCAGACGCCAGAACTTGTAACAAACTCTCCTAGATATCAAGGAGAAAGTAGTGTCCCAGGTTGAACGGCTCAGATGCTTTGATTTTAGACAATACATGAAGCAAACGCACACTGAACAGGACTGAACCCGATCCCTGTTAGCCTGATTAGCTAATCCAGAATAGTGCGGATCAACTTTAGGTCAAATCGAGGCAGAAGGGAGGAGAACCGGGTATATAGCCAAGAGAGGAGCAATAACCTCTTTTTTAATATTACTCAGAATTTTACAAGAATGCCATGCTGCACGATGAAGAAGACATACAAGCTTTCCTAACGGCGTTGCCCCTCCCACGCCTCACAGAGGTGGAAGCCGAGGAGCTAGGTGGGGACATCATTCCACAGGTAATAAAGGTGGCCAATAAAAATATGGCACATGGTAAGACGTCGGGGACAGATGGGTTACACAGCCTACTCTAAAGAGCTGACCCCCAAGCTTGTGGATCTTTACAGCAAGGCCAGGGACAACAGGTGGCGATAATAGCTAAAGCCAGGAAAACCTGCCTATGATTGCAAAGCTTACAGACCCCTCTCGATGTTAAACATCTATTACAAGATCTTGAACAGAATCTTAGCGACTAGACTCCTCCCACTCATAGCCAAATTGACACACCCCTATCAGGCTGGAGTTAATATAAGGTGGCTCTTGGAATTGTTGGAGGCCAACGAATATGATCACGAGGATGCAGCAGTGTTTGCTGTAGATATAGAAAAGGCCTGTGACAGCCTGGAGTGGGGGTATTTGTATGATGTGATGTCACATATGCGGATGGGAAGGAACTTCTTGGCATGGACTAAGCTGCTCTATGCAGACCCAGTCCCTATAGTCCTAACGGGCAGGACCGTATCTGTGGGATATGCAGTAGGACTTGGGACACAACAGGGGATTTCTCTATTGCCCAGAAATAAGACTAGTTCCCTTGAGACATATACAGGATAAGCTAAAACTTAGCTTTAAAGCAACTAACGATAAAATCATGAACTACTACAATTCTAAACATAAAGTACACATCAATTTATTAACGTAACAGAAATAAAAACAGTTTACATTTATACATCTTACAATTGCTAAAAAACAATTAAAATTTCAACTAATAATACAATCTATTGTGACCTGCACAATGCAACAGACAGACAAAAATTTGTTGTAAAACGTAAAGAATTGTAAAATACAAGTGGTACATTCAATACTACAATTTCATCACTCCCTAGTTTTATGGCCACAAATTTGTATATCAACAGGGGAGGAGAGGACTTGAATTGTACAGGAGTTTGGCGTCGACGCGTTTCGGTGGTTCTGAAGCGAATATCTTCCACCTTTATCAAGACTAAAGTTCGATGTCTGTCTTGTTTCAGGGTCTGTACAATTCCCCGGTGTGTTTTGTGCGATGTGATTAGCTGATGGGTCTGTTCTCTACCACGTTTTTAAGAAGTAAAATAGGATAGATTCCTGTATAATCTCTTCAGAATGTTGAATGATGTCACTTTATAGATTACGACGGTGTACAAATTACAATGGTTCCTGAAGGAGATCAATCAAGTTCCATCTCTAAAATCGAGTGGAGAATCTTCTCCAAACTGGAAAGAAGAACGTTTACGTTAGCGAGGTTTTGCTGGAAAATGATGGGCGCTTGACACGTTTTTCGCTGCCAGGTAAAGCTGATTTTTAAGGTGGAGCGATTTCTCTATTGCCCCTGAGTTTTGCGTTGGCCTTTGAGCTGTTGGCCAGCTATGCGAGAAAAGGGAACGGGTATCAATGACTGCACGCTGGAGAGTACTTCCACTGCATATTGTTATATGTGGATAATTTACTGATCTTCCTTAAAAACCTGTTGGAAGACCTAGATGGGCAGGGGCCTTTCTGGAGTGTTTGGTTCCTTGTTGGGTGGGAAAGTAAACTGGCAAAAATTCAGATTATTCCCAGCAGCGTCAAACCGCGATCTTCCTTAGGGGTTGGTAGAATTACAATGGGAGCCTAGATGCCTGCCATATCTGGCTGTCATGGTCTATCACAACCGAGCTGACCTGCTGGACGGGCTATCAGGTCACTCTGTTCGAACATGGAATTCTGGAGCTGCTGCTAACAGTTGCCGGGCACAAAGCCCTTCTAAAGATGGTGGCACTCAAATGTCTGTTGTACTTCTTTTGGGAAGCTCCCAATTTGGATCCCCCGTGCTAAGTTCCCAGAACATGATTCCTTGATCACCGATTTTATATGGGGGTAGACAATGGCAGAGGCGGTTGGGAGTCCCCGATTTTGAGGCAAATTATTATGCAGCCCAACTCTAATGGTCCGTCCAGTGGCTTGCATTCAGGCAGGATCTGGACAAGTGAGTGAAGGACTTGCACATCTGTGTAACTTTGCAGTTAGATCACTGTAATGATTTGTGGCGTGCTACCTGGGAGGTACGCTGTCTGAACCTCACAGCGTGGAGAACGAAACTAATGCAAAGCTCCCCCCAGTTGGAAGGAGACGCCCTGTAGCACAGCGCAAGAATAGACACCAATGTCTATAAACAGTTCATCAAAGTTGAATCCACACTATGTTTGAGGTTCCTTGGGTGTTTAATGCATGATCAAAGAGTTCATCAAAGCTTTACAAATGCATACACTTCATCCAACGAAAGAAAGTCATCCAATTATAAATCCTCCCAATGCATTTCGGGCAGATGACTAGCCCTTCCTCAGGGGACAGCTCTACAAACGAAAAAGGAAAAAGCCAAACAGTCACTAAGATTCACCTGTATAATACAATGATGATATCACCAAGATCACTAACCGCATATGTGAAATGCAAAGCAACGAAGTCGTGAATATAAACATGCCAAATCAGGTGAATCTTAGTGACTGTTTGGCTTTTTCCTTTTTCGTTTGTAGAGCTGTCCCCTGAGGAAGGGCTAGTCATCTGCCCGAAATGCATTGGGAGGATTTATAATTGGATGACTTTCTTTCGTTGGATGAAGTGTATGCATTTGTAAAGCTTTGATGAACTCTTTGATCATGCATTAAACACCCAAGGAACCTCAAACATAGTGTGGATTCAACTTTGATGAACTGTTTATAGACATTGGTGTCTATTCTTGCGCTGTGCTACAGGGCGTCTCCTTCCAACTGGGGGGGAGCTTTGCATTAGTTTTGTTCTCCACGCTGTGAGGTTCAGACAGCGTACCTCCCAGGTAGCACGCCACAAATCTTTACAGTGATCTAACTGCAAAGTTACACAGCTGTGCAAGTCCTTCACTCACCTGTTTAGTTTACCATTTTCTGTCCCAAGGACTTGGCACGCTCATTTAACCTCTACCATGAATTATGATACCATATCCAGCATGACGGATCTCAAGGCTGACACCTTCGCCTTTACGGCGGGCGACGCCGATAAAATCTATGGAATGATCCAGGAAGATATCATAGCTGCTGCTAGTACCCGCAGCCCTGAGAGTAACATCAAGCAACTGCTCTACTTATTGAAAAAGGAATGTAATCAAAAACTACATGCTTGCACCCTAGTGCGGTATCACCAAGCCCAGCGGATCCCCAGGGGCCTACGGGTTCCCCTGAAACCACTTTTATGCAAGAATAATGCAAAGTTTGTTGAGCGATGGTTCGCCATACTCAACAAATGTTCGCTTGATTTGATTATACTCATAGTTGAGGAATTGTTGAAATCTCTGGAAGACCTGGCTAAAGAGAATAAAACCATTCGGACGGAACTGGATGATGCCATGGACCCCACGGAACTGGCAACCATGTTGGAAGATGTGAATGCCCAACTCGAGAAACATACACGAGAAACACAGGAGCAGAAACTCCGCAAATATAAAAGGGATACTATAGACTACAAGCTCGGCGAGGTGTACACTTGGGCAGAAGTGTACGCCCGCCGACGCCCCAATCGTCCCTATAACCCGTACTCTGAAAATGAAACCTCTTCATCTGATGGCGAAACTAGAACCCCCAGAACAACTACAGCTTCTCCAACTGGTGAACAACAACCCAGCACTTCGAATACTGCGGTTCATTTTTTAGAGGAGGGCCAAGGTCAACCCCCCGACCCAGGCGGGGCAAAACCCGCAGAGGTAGAAAAAGAGCAACCCAAGTCCAAAAAGAGCAACCGCTGCAGATGACCATCCATGACAACTTGGTGATTAATATTTCTTCTACACCACTGACGCATGAAGAAACACTAGTGTTACAGAAAGGCCAATCTTTCGTACCAACCACGAGAACTAACACACTTGAACTAGAGGTGAGCACGTTCAAACTCGTCGGCAATATCAGGTTACGGCATTATTTCCAGAACATAGTGACTTCTACGACCAATGAAGATGATATGTTACGTGGACTACGTCCACGCAGTACCTTTCTGGCTCCTGTGAGTCATAAGATTATTGACATGTTTGAGAATCTTGTTAAGAGGGATATTGCCAAATTGCCGTTTCAATCCAGAGTAAAACGTGAGAATCCGACCACCAAAGAGAAAAACATCTTAGTTAGGATTGCCAACAACCCCAATATAGTGTGTCAGACTGCTGACAAAGGGGGTGCCCTTGTCATAATGGATACAACATTCTTCGAAGAACAGGTATTGGCTCATACTTCTGACTCTAACACTTATGCCCCACTGATGGCTGATCCCCTTGACGAGTTTTCTGCTGTGTTAGTTGGAATCATCCAACAATCATTTGAGAACGGAATCATCAACGATCAAACCAGACGTTATCTGATGCCTGATAATCCCAAACCACCTAGACTTTACATGTTGCCTAAGGTGCACAAACACCCGACCAAACCACCCCTCAGGCCCATTGTGTCGACGAAAGGTTCGATTCATGAACACGGTGGTAAATTTTTGGATAAATATCTCCAGCCATTCGTCTTAGACACTAGATCACACGTCAGAGACACCACTGATTTTCTGGTCAAACTTGAGAAGAAGCTACCAGCACATTAGGTGATCAAGAACTGGTATTGTGTACGGTGGACGTGTGTTCACTATACACGTCAATTCCTCACGACTTGGGTATCTCTGCAATTGAACAAGAACTATCCAACTCTGACTTAGAGTCAGACATGCAACTTTTTCTAAAGGAACTATTGGTATTTACGTTGTACCATAGCTATTTCACTGTTTTCAACAATTGGTTTCACCAGTTGTGTGGTACCGCCATGGGCAATTGTGCGGCGCCGTCATACGCTAACATCTTTATGAAATCTTTTGAAGAACAACATATTCTCAACCAAGTGGCCTGGCAGAATCATGGCAAACTTTATTTGCGATTCATTGATGATATTTCCATCTTATGGAATGGAACTGAGATGGAGCTAACTGATTTTTTGACCACATGGAATCTGATCAATGACCGAGTACAATTCACTTGGAGCTTTGATAAAGAAAGTATTCACTTCTTGGATGTGAAGATCCAAAGAAACTCTGGGAATTGGAACACCACTATTTTTCGAAAACCTACTGATCGAAACTCTCTCCTGCACCATCAGAGCTTTCATAGGCCTGGGTTAAAACGTAATCTTCCACTCTCTCAATTCATGCGTGTTAAACAGTTCTTAGTGGTCCGCTCCTCTTCTTTCTCCCCTCACCTAGCCTGTGTGCTGGTATATCGTCCACCACAACCCACCCCCTCTTTTCTCCCTGCCTTTCAAGATCTACTTGGCACCCTGGCTGTTAATTATGCTTCGGTGCTGGTCCTTGGGGATTTTAACTACTGGCCCTCCGACCCCAAGGAATGTTCCTCTTCTAGAGAATTTTCAGAAACTTTATTGTCACTCAATTTTTCCTCCCTGGTCCACATCCCCACTCATATCCACGGTCACACCTTAGACCAAGTTTGGTCCCTCAACTGTCCCCTCTTTTCACTCACCGTGTCCCCTTGCACTTGGTCAGATCATTTCCTAATCTCCTTTTCCCTCTGCCTCTGCTTGACCAAGCGGCCTACCCTCGCCAAAAACTCCTGGGCTCGCAATTGGGGCAAAGTTAACCTATCGGACCTTACTTCCTCACTACTGGCCTCTTCTCCCACTCTATCGGACTTGGCGTCTGCCGCCCAAGCTAAGGCCATTGATTCCTGGCTTACGGAGGGAAGTGACTGCTTGGCCCCCCTTCGGCGTACCTCGATTAGGCGTCCTAAAGACGCAAACCGGTGGTTCAGTAAAGAACTAAAAGAGCAGAAACTCACGGTCCGACAGGCAGAACGTAGATGGAGACAGGACTACTGTCCCATCTCCAAGTCCCGCTATGTCCTCCTTTTAGGGGCTTACAAAAAAAGCATTCTAGAGACCAAGAAGGCTTATTTTTCCGCCAAAATCTTAGCAGCTGAGAACCAACCTAAGGAGATCTTTTCCATCACTCATGACCTGGCTTTCTCCGACAGGACTTCCCTGAAACCTCTTCCTTCTCAAAATCTCTGTGATTCTTTGAACTCCTACTTTGTGGAAAAAATTGCGACCATTAAAACCAATATCCCTCCTCCGTCCCCCTTATTTGTTGATCCCCAGCCACCCCCTGTCCATGCTTCACTCACCTCTCTCCCCCCTCTCTCCGAGGAAATTTTCCTTTCCCTTCTCCCTAAAATCAAATCTGGTTCCCCAGCTGACATCTGCCCTGCACACATCCTACGGCAGATCTACTCAGTGTGCACCCTACCCCCTCTCATGTTTCTTAATAACTCCTTGGCCCAGGGTGTTGTGACCCCGTCACTGAAATCTGCCACCATTGTTCCCATTCTGAAAAAACCTGGAGCTGACCCCTCTGCCTTGGCTAACTACCGCCCCATCTCCTTGCTACCCTTTCTGGGTAAGGTGCTTGAGCGACACGTCACCTCTGTGCTCAGCTCCTATGTCGAGGAGAATGGGGTGCTGGCCCCCTGTCAGGCGGGGTTCCGGCCAAGGCACTCGACAGAGTCAGTGGTGGTGTCTGTGCTGGATACCCTCAGGGAGGGCATGGACAACGGTCAACCTCAGGCGCTGGTCCTCCTTGATTTATCCGCCGCTTTTGACACGGTGGATCACTCCATCTTACTCTCCCGTGTCAGGGCGGCGGGCATCGGAGGAACGGCCCTCATTTGGCTTTCATCCTTCCTGAGGGACCGGACCCAGGCGGTTCGTCTTGGGGAGTTTTCAGCTACCCCCTGTAAGGTCCAGTGCGGGGTGCCCCAGGGTTCTTCTCTGTCTCCCCTGTTATTCAATCTGTACATCTCCCCTCTCATCTTTGCTCTTCAGCAGCTGGAGGTCACGGCATATAATTATGCCGATGACCTCCAGCTCATCTTCAACCTCTCCTCTTCCCCTGACTCTATATCTAATTTCCAATCTATTCTGTCTTTCATCAGGGACTGGATGAATTTCAACCACCTGAAGCTCAACCCCGATAAGACTGAACTGGTGCTTACGGGTGGTTGCTCCAGTCCCTGGAACTCGTTATTTTGGCCCCCTTCTTTCGGCTCTCCCCCTACTCCTGTTTCCTCAGTTAAGACCTTAGGTATCAAGCTCAATGATAAACTCACAATGCACTCCCAGATAGGCTCCGTGGTTTCTTCTTGCTTTCTCACTCTCCGCACTATCCGCACTATCTCTCGTTTCTTTTCCTTCCCTGCACTCAAACTGATTATGTCCGCACTGGTCCTATCCCGCCTGGACTACGGGAATGCCCTGTTCAACGGCATCCCACAGTACAGCTTGCGCAGGCTCCAACTTGTTCAGAACCAGGCGGCCCGTCTTGCATTTGGTCTCCCCAGATTCCAGCATACCTCTCCTCTGTTGAAGACCCTTCACTGGCTTCCCATTCGGGAACGCGCATTATTCAAACTAGGATGCCTGGCCTTTCAGGCCAGGTCTGGTCTGGCCCCCCTCTTCATATCTTCAGTCATCAAAACTTACGTCCCCTGCAGAGACCTCCGTTCCTCAGTTCAACATCTTCTAGTTACCCCACGATTCAAGAAAAAAAAACAGGGCGGCTCTAAATTTGCTACTCTGGCCCCTGTGTTTTGGAATTCCCTTCCTTTCCACCTCAGATCCCTCACCCAGTATTCCCTTTTCCGCAAATCTCTTAAAACTTTCCTGTTTACCCAGGCCTTCTTGCCTTAACATCCCCCTTTTCAGGTTATGTCCTTGTGGTTGACTCTTCTCCCTCTGGTAGTTTGCTATCTTAGCGCCAAGAAACCGCTCGGTGTATGTCGCGCTCTAGAAATACTTTAAACTTAAACTTAAACTTAAACTTAAACTTCCTTAGAAGATTCATGCCAGCAGGAAATCAACAACATGGTAGAGAGATTCAAGACACGTGGCTATCCCCAGCAAACCTTGGATGAAGCTGTCAACCGTATTGGAACAATGAAACGTCAAGAGTTGCTACAAACGCGTGTCAAAACTGAGAATACCAGGATGGTAGTAGTCTCCAAATACACCATTTTGAGTAATCGATTAAAGACCATTATCTCCAAACATTGGTCTCTGCTCAGCCTGGAACCTGATTTTCAAGGAATCTTTGCACAACAACCCATGTTTGCGTACACCAGGGGACGCAACCTCAAAGAAATCCTGACGAAACCCAGAACACCAAGTCAATCAGAATCCTACAAAGGTCTCCGACCCTGCTACAACTGTAGCAATTGTAACAACTGTATCCAAGGTAATGTCATCAACCATCCCATGAAGGGTCATCCCATCAAATTGCGAGTTAATGCCACCTGTAACTCAGCCAATTTAATTTACATGTTGAAATGTCCCTGTGGGAAATGCTACGTTGGTCATACCGAAAGAAAAATCAGGACTCGTCTACTTGAACATAAAAGCAACATAAGAACAGGAAATATCAAATCGACAGTTGCAGCAAATTTCGCTGAACATAAAAATTTTGTGGCTCAGCTTAAATTTCTAGTACTGGAACAAATTGCTCTCACACATAACAACAAGCAGACCCTGCTAAAGAGAGAGAACTTCTGGATCCGCTATATGGCGACGATGCAGCCACACGGTCTTAATGATCGGATGGAATTTCTGTGTTACCTATGATTCATTAATCTGATGTGTATTGATTCACTGTCGTATTCATTAACTGCTGATCGTAGATATACCATGTCGAATCATATTTCAGTCTGATACCAGATGAGCTTATGTTTTTATTGGATTTGTACCCAACGTTACTTTGTGCTTATCATGCTGTTCACTAAATCATCACTTAATGGCGGGATACTTTCTGACACTTTTCGTTTCACCTTCCTTTTCCAAAATGGCGTTACTCTTTGCCTAGTTAGTCCGCTTTCTATTTGCATGTACGCGTCACACGCCGGTACTAATTTCCACCAGGCTCAAACACTCGTGGGGTTCCCGAGATTTTGCCGATACTGTCTCGTCACGAATAGCTTGCAACGTAAGTACTACTCACCGGGGACTTTTCTATCATTTTCGGCGTTCACGCCGTTTTTTCATGGGCCATTTCTAACTGAGGTGCGTTTCCCGCAGATTTCTTAAACGCTACGTGAGTATTGAATTGCATGACTCTGTTTCACTTTTGGTGTTGGTACTTTTTTGACGCAGGGGTGGCTGGTTTCTATTGTTACACGGTCTCCGTTTCACGTAGGGACACTATTCTGTTAATATTCCACTTGACACTTTTTCGCTACGTTCTTGCATTGTATTATGTTGAGGTTGATCAGATATTTTGATGTTATTCATAAACCATGACATATGGCTGGGTACAGTCCGATTTGGCATGTTTATATTCACGACTTTGTTGCTTTGCATTTCACATATGCGGTTAGTGATCTTGGTGATATCATCATTGTATTATACAGGTGAATCTTAGTGACTGTTTGGCTTTTTCCTTTTTCGTTTGTAGAGCTGTCCCCTGAGGAAGGGCTAGTCATCTGCCCGAAATGCATTGGGAGGATTTATAATTGGATGACTTTGTTTCGTTGGATGAAGTGTATGCATTTGTAAAGCTTTGATGAACTCTTTGATCATGCATTAAACACCCAAGGAACCTCAAACATAGTGTGGATTCAACTTTGATGAACTGTTTATAGACATTGGTGTCTATTCTTGTGCTGTGCTACAGGGCGTCTCCTTCCAACTGGGGGGAGCTTTGCATTAGTTAGGATCTGGACAAGGTCTTAGGACCCTTTGTAACAGGGCTCCTCGATCTCACCAGAGTATTTGTGCGGGTGAGGCGCTCTTCAGCTGGGGACACCCTGGAGTTTCAAGTGATATCTAAGTGCTGGAATCAATGCTTACAAAAAACACTCAGAAAAAAACCAATATTACCATGATCAGCTTATCACTATGCTAGCGGAACTGCAACACGGTGGACACTGGGGATGGACTTGAGGAATGGCCCGTGGCTGGGTGATGACAGTGGGAGACTTATTTAGAATGGAAGAACTGCTCCTATTTGAAGAATTTTGTCCGGCTTTCGAGCTCCTGAAGGTCCACTTCTTGCTGCATAGAGCAGTTACAACGACTTTCCACAGGCACTGGAACACTAGCACAAAAAGAGCTGCCAATATATGGTTCTCTCTGCGGGCACCATTAAAGTCATCACATGACTGTATAAGATGATACAGGAGGACTTACACCAGCCATTGGAGTGACTGCGGGTGCGCTCGGAGGAGGCTTTAGGCATCCCTACAACTGAAAGGGACTGGGACTCCATCCTAGATATAGTGCAGTATCAAGAAAAGCCCAATTTAAGTTAACTATGACATTCCTTCCCAGAGCATACCTCACTCCACAGTGCATTGGCAGATACTTCCATGTGGTCGATACCGCATGCCTGAGATGCAGAGAGGTGGGAGCTGACTACCCGGGCAACATTGCGGCGGCGCAGGGCAGGCACCTCAGTAGGGATTACGGTATCACTGTCCGCCTGTCTTTTTGCGGCAGATATCCTGACGGAAAAAGACAGGCGGGGACTGGCTTTGGGGGCCCATTGCTGGTCCCCTCTATGTGTGGGGGGGGGGTGCACTGGGCCTGCAGTTCCATGCACCAAGTTGCAGGCACCGCAGGGAAATGGGGTGCATGCACCTTTATCATTGTGGGCGGTGCTGCAGCTAGCAGCACCGCCCCCATCGATAAAGGCCCAGGATGCGCCCACCAGTATGGCGGGCGCATCCTAATAGCAGTAGTGGGACTGCCGCATGTCTGGCGGGCGGTCCCAAACACCGCTATGGTGGCGGGTGGACCAAGCCGGTCCGCCATCATATGAGCCCCTAAGTAATCCAAAGGAGGTTATTGTTAGTAATGTAAAATATATGCTATGTTTTCAAGGTAGTCTGCAGGCCCAAATATTGTGAATTCTTCCAATTTTAAAAGTCATCTTTGTAACATTTCTGTGCTTTTCTTAGAAATGTGAAGCTGCATGCTACATGTCAAACATTATACTTGCCTCATTTCTAGAAAACTTTGCCCTTTTTTTTCAAAATTTTAAGAAATTATATAAGTTAGGGTGAAATTTGCCATTGCATTATTGAATGAATTATACCAACCCTCTAAGGCAGGGGTCTCCAAACCGGTCCTGGAGGGCCTGATCCATGCCAGATTTTTGGGATATCCCCATTGAGATACATGTAGTAATTTTAAAAATCTGGCATGGATCCGGCCCTCCAGGACCGGTTTGGAGACCCCTGCTCTAAGGCATTGTTTTTATCCCTCCTTTCACAGAAACTGTGTGGTTTATGCCTGTTCAGATGCCCAATCCATGTTTCGCCAAAACAATTTAGTAACGGGGACAATTTTTGTTCATTTTACATGAAGTAATCAGATTCCACAATTATAGTGTAATAATCTTCAACACTTTCAGGGAGGACAAAACAAAAAGCAGTTAGCTTTTTAAGTTCAAATTGCACTTTACTTCTTGATATATATAGCCTTCTACTAAGGCTGTCTTTTTTATTTTATGCCATTACGCCTTGGAAAAGTGGAAAAGCAGCCTTAAATGTAGGCATCTGGATATAATGCAGAAATAGTTTTTATCATTTGAATTTTAAAGTCAATGATAAATTTCCTAGGACTTTTTTGCATGTATTTAGTTTTAACAATTGTTAAAAACTCAATATAAGTAGTAGTTTGTTTATGAGGCAGTAAAGCATAACTGAGTGGAACAGTGTCCTTAGAAATAGTAACATGTATTGTCTTTATTTGTGCAAATTGATGTGTAGTTGATTTAAAAATGCTGTCCATTGCCCAAATGTCACAGTTGTCTTGGGTAACTATGTTGTGAGAGTTAAGAAGAATAGTATTCGTTTTTCTGAGCTCTGATTATCATAAAAAAGAAATTATGAGGACATCCAAGATGTGGATTACTTGCCTGTTTTTGTCTATGAATCATGCTTCTTAAATTTGGAATGGCAGGCATGCTACTAGCAATAAGTGATGTAATATTTTGTGCTACCTCTCGCAAAGCTGAGCCACAGGGTTCACTGGAGGTGGCTCTTAAATTCGTTGCATTCTTTCACTAACTTCAATTTCCCTTGCAGAGGCAGAGAGGTTATGCTCTGTTGTCCTTAAAACAAGGTCGCCTTTACTAACCACTCTGCCTTTGAGGTGGGTTGGAAAGTAATCGGCACACCTCCAGTGTCTCCAGGGCTCAGTTTCCCTCTCTTTGCAGTAAATGTAACCTCTATGTTTTAGCAGCCTATGTCTCTATTTCAACAAATGTTTGTTGCCTCTCTTGAATTTTCAATTTTCACTGAAGTTGTACAAAAAAAAAGAAAAAAGAAAATATTTTTATTTTTTGAAAATCAAGCATTCGTCTGTTTTCCTGCAAATTCCTTGTTTTTTTCCTGGTCAGGTGTTATGGTAATCAGTCAGACTTCAGCCCACTGTCCCGCTCCATTATGAAGTCTGCCCTGACTAAAGGTAGATTACTAAGGTTGCCCCTTGTCTACTGTCCAGCGCCTTTCCTGGGGTCACCTTCAATAGATTTAGAAAAGTATATAGGCCCTCTGCCCACTCTTTAGCAAAATCCATAGGGTTATTCATGATTGGAGTTTGAATAGAAAATCTACCCCCGCTCACCTTCCAGCACATGCCTTGAGTTCTGCACTGACTGGAGTTAGCATAGCAAGTCTTCCCCCAGCATACCTTTCTTGCAGCTTCCCTGTGGACAACCCTGACTTGAGTTGGTATAGCAAATCTGTCCCCTGCCCACTGTCCAGCACCTGCCCTGAGTGAGCCCTGACTGGAGATATAATAGTACGTTTGTTGCCTACTAAATATATAGCAACCTGACAAGAAGTTGAATAGTAGGTCTGTTCTCAGGCCCCCTGGGTTCAACTCTGACTAGAGTTAGAGAAGTAAATCTGCTCCTTCCACAAAATCCAACACCTTCCTTGAGATAAGTCCTGACTGGAGTTAGAATAGCAAATATGCCCCCTGTACAATTTCCAACACCTTCCCTGGGGTTAGCCCTGACGAGATGTACAATAGTAAATCTGCCTCAGTTTATAAACAGCATTTTCTTTCATGGACTCAGCCCTGAGTTGTGCTTATTACTTGATTCTTTGATATGTTAATCAATATAGATATACAAGCTTATTTTATATTTTTAATTATGTAGATATAAATGCTATAGTTTTAGAACAATCTAGCAATTGTACAACATTATCATTAATATTTATTTATTTTAAGGATGCCTACTGTATTGGGTATTGTCTGAAAGGTTTTGAAATGTTCTTTAGTGACACTTTATTTAATTATGGTTTTAGATAGAAGTCAATCTGTGAAAACAAATATATTTTTTTCAAAAATAATCTTTAGTAGATATTAGTTGGTTATACTGCAAAATGATTCTGGTGTTGGCATCAATACTTACTTGTGTCAGAAGGTAGCAGTATAATTCCGACAGAAACTGCTGCACTGGCTTTCACGTCTGATCACCTCAGAGAGCAGTGTGGCAATCCTCACAAAATGTTATGCTGCCGATTTTACAGTGCTGGTGAGGTACAAATACATTTTTAAAAATATCCCTCAGGATTCTTTTTTTTTTTAGGGGAGGGGGAGAGGGTTAAAATATGACTCGCCCATTCATTTTCCCTGTTATCGTTTTTTCTCCAATTAAATGTGACCTGTGTAACGGACATCTGCGATCTTAGTGGAGGCATTTTTTTAGACATTTAAAACATATCTTGTTTTAATAATAATATATGCTTTTAAATGTAGCGTTTCTGCAAGGGGGTGGTTTATGATGGAATGTGCTTTACATATTTCTTTACTTATTTCAAAATTGTGCAGTAAATGCATACGTGATAATGCAAGGTAAATATATTTTTAATTCTAGTCACTGTAAATGCGTGATAAAGGTGTGCATGCTAAATACTGCATTGTAAATGCATGTGTTGTAAAGGCACCGCATGGCAATGTCATAGAACCTCCACATACAAGCTCTTGTATAGATTTGTTGTTAACATTTGCATTACTATTACACAGAACCCTGCCACCACTATAGTCTCATACAGTGTTGCTGATTAAAACATGATCATGGTACAATTAGATGTTGGTCTACTAGCCCCTCTGCAGGCACTTGAAGAATGAATACATCCGACTATAAGATCCATGAAGAAAAATATCACCTCGGCTCATTCCTAATAACGTATTAGAAGAAACATAGGAGATGTTTGAAATTGCTCAGACATTACGAGCAGGTGGGAGAGAACATATGAGAGGGGAATTGATGGTGATGCTGCCATGATCAACAGGCCAGCAAGGGAACACCCAGCAGCGGCTGTTACCGGACGGAGGATGGTGGGTTGGCTATTGAGCCATTGGCCAGCTATGTGAGAAAAGGGAATGGGAATTAGTGGCTGCAAGCTGGAGAGCACTACCACGGCATATCGTTTTATGTAGATGATTTACTGATCTTCCTTAAAAACCTGATGGAAGACCTAGACGGGCCGGGCCCATGCTGGATTATTTTGGTTCCTTATTGGTGTGAAAGTAAACTGGCAGAAATCCAGATTTCCATCAGCCAGTCACGCGATCCTCCATAGGAGGTGGAATGATCACAATGGGAGCCTCAATTCCTGCCATATCTAGGTGTCAAAGTCTATAACGACTGAACTGACAAGTATGGCCTTGAATTTAACAATTTCAACTTCGATCTTGAAACACGAGATAAGATACTTGGGGGTCCAAATCACGCAGGACATAGAACAATTAACAGACAGAAATTTTGCTAAAATCGAGAGAGAGTCTGTTGAATCTTTGAAAAGCTGGTCTATTCTTCCTCTTACTTTAATCGGGCGAGTCAATATTATTAAGATGATGCTGCTCCCTAAACTAATATTCTTGTTCCAGAATATCCCATTAGCCTTTACGGAAGCTAAGTTAAGTAAAATCCAAGCTAAATGGAACTCTTTTACATGGGCCTCAAAAGGTATAAGGATCACTTGGAAAAAGCTGCGAAGAAAAAAAAGTAAAGGAGGCCTGTGTGCTCCAGATTTGAAATTCTATGCTTGGACTCGCTTATTAAAAGCAGGGATAATGTTATTTGATAAGCCAGACAGCACGGAAACAGGAACTATGTTTGAGACAATGATATCAGAAATTCAAGGGGGAACTCTTGGTTTTTTATTGAAGTTTGGAGATCTGCACTTTTTTAAGAAAGTGCGTCTGAAGATGTTGAGAGATATGGCCTATATTTGGGCTAGAACAAGGAGATCGTTGAATATTCCATATTACTCTGCTATGGCTCCTATTTGGAAATCGCCTGGTTCGCCAGAGTGGACCAAGGACTCTTTGGTCACTCCCCTCGTGGACACTAATTTAAAATGCTAGGGTCAGCTCTTCCCTGAAGGGACGTTGCTAAGGTGGGATGAGATTTGCATATTGACTGAGGATAAGTTATCTAAGTTTAAATACTTGCAAATCAAGAGCTGGAGCAAGGCGATAGGCTCGGAAATTGGAGGTACGGGTGTGGTGGAGGAACTCCTTGTTCAGGGGAAGAATAGGAAGATCAAGACATCAAAGTTGTATTGGACCATTCTGGAAATTGTTGATGGCGATTTTATCCTGCCAGCTCAACTATGGGGAGAGCATGTTCCAGGCGCGGAGTTGGAGGAGTTATGGCAAGTATCCTTTAACTTACTACATACCACAGTCTCTCCCGCCAATTTAAAATGCAACCATCTTTTTTCTCTTCACAGAGTATATTGGTCTCCTGCTAGGCTAGCCAAATTTTCTAAAGTTTTGATTCCTTGTTGCCCAAAGTGTAAGCAGGAAAAAGATGATGACCTCCACATGTTTTTAACTTGTCCTGTTCTAAGCAATTTTTGGTCTGCCGTAGCGGAAGGTATGAAGAAACTGTTTAACTTTGATATACAGGTTAGTATATCACTTGTTTTTTTTGTATTGTTAGTAATTATGAGGTACTTCCTCAAGATATAAATAAGTTGTCTCTATATTTGATTATTTTGGCTCGCAGAGAAATATGTAAACTTTGGGTTAAAGACATTTCACCTTCATACCTAGATTGGATAAATGCAATCAAATATACATTGAATTTAGACAGGGCAGACTGGAGGAGAAGAAAGCATTTTTGTATTCCTTGTATCAATTGGCTGAATAGGATGTAACCGTTATGGTCCAATGATTATGCCTTTTTGCAGAGTGAACTACCCTACGATCAGTTCTGGGGCCTGGGAAGACAGATGAACTGAATTGACTACCTCTTGGTATTATGTGGGTACCTGCAGAAAATTCATCCATTAAGACCTTCAGAGTCTACGATCATGTAAGGAGGGGTCTATCCGCTACGTAGCGGATGGCATGGACTTGGTACTCGGTACTCTGAGAATATCTTAAGGTGTATGAGGACAAAAAAAAAGAGTTCTGCAGGCACTGGAGTAATAGCACCTTCGAACCACAGACACATGAAGAGCTCACAATATATAAGTCTCTCTGCAGGCACTATTAAAGTCATCCCATGCTGTATAAAACGACACGGGAGGACCTACACAAGCCACTGGAGTGACTGTAGGTGCGCTTGCAGGAGGATTTAGGCATCCCCATAACTGAAAGGGACTGGGACTCCATCTTAGATAGAATTCCAAAGGTATCAAGGAAAGTCTGATTTAAGTTGATTAACTATTACATCCTTCTCAGAGCATACCTCACTCCACAGCGCATTGGCAGATACTTCACACTGCATACTTTTTGGGAGCAGATCACACGAACGATCACGTTATTCAAGAGGAGGTTCCTTGCTTACCTGGCCATGGTCTCCTAAGCAGGTTCCCAAACACTTCCAAAAAGAAGGTTACGAGTAAATTCTAAGACCTGGCTTTCATACTAGCAAAACGGGAAATTACAAAGAATTGGAAATCGCCTGTGGGGCTCCAAGTACCTAAATGGCATAGGGAATTGAAAAAATGGGTGAATTGTGAGGGTACTACTGAGGGAAGCTAGAATAGGGATCAGTATTCTGGATAAGGCCCACACCTGGAAAGTTCTGGTGGATAGCCTCAAAGACCAGGAACTCGATTCACTAATGGGCTCAGCCACGGGATCTCATGGCCCGGTCACGCATTAGAGCTCAACACCACATTAGGGACGTTTCAGACACACCAGGATTCCTATGACCCATACACTCATGGGGACAGCACTAGACAGTTGAATACTGCCTGTCCCATTGGTGCTAAGGTGGGCACTGAATGGTGATATGACGTGTGTACAGTTTTAAGGCGACTCATGGGGAAGAGGCCAAGACTGCAACAAAAGAAAGAGGAGAACATTTTTGAAAACGTAAATAATTATTTTTCGGGTAGAACATTCTGTTCTTTAAAAAAAAAAGAAAGTATTGTACAAAAAAGGGGCTCTTTTTCTTTAAAAATATAGTTTTGATGATGTTGGTAATTCCTTTTTGGAAACATATCACCAAGAATTGAAAAAAAGAAGACAACTGTGGGTAAGTGAAATTATTTTTATTTCCATGCTTAGTTTTAAAAAGACGTCAATTATAAAAAAGGCGACAATATTTAAGAAAGGAAAGTAATCCAAAGGAGTTTATTGTTAGCAATTAGTAATGTATAATATATGCTATGTTTTCAAGGTAGTCTGCAGCTCCTAATATTGTGAATTCTTCCAATTTTAAAAGTCATATTCGTGACATTTCTGTGCTTTTCTCAGAAATGTGAGGCTGCACACTACATGTCAAACATTATGCTTGCTCATTTCTTGAAAACTTTGCTCTTGTTTTCAAAATCTTCAAGAAAGCATATACGTTAGGGTGACTTTTGCCATTGCATTATTGAATGAATTATACCAACACTCTATGGCATTATTTGTTTGTGTCCCTCCTACCACTGAAACTGTTTGGATTAGGCCTACCTGGTCAGATACCCAATCCAGTTTTCTTCAAAACAATTTAGTAAAGGGGCCAATTTTTGTTAATTTTACATAAAGTGACCAGATTCCACAATTGTAGTGTAGCATTCTTCAACACTTTCAGGGAGGACAAAACACAATTTTCAGTTCAAACTGCATTTTACTGCTCGATATATAGTCTTCTGCTAAGGCTGTTTCTTAAATTGTATGCCATTATGCCTTGGAAAAGTGGAAAAAGCAGCCTTGAATTTAGATATTTGGATATAATGCAGGAATATTTTTTATCATTTGAATTTCAAAGTCAATGATACATTTCCTAGGAGTTTTTTTGCACGTTTTTAGTTTTAACAATAGTTAAAAACTCAATTTAAGTAGTAGTCCATTTATCAGGCAGTAACGCATAAATGAGTGGGACAGTGTCATTAGAAATAGTAACATGTATTGTCTATATTTGGGCAAATGGATGTGTAGTCAATTTAATTAAAAAATGCCGTCCATTGTCCAAATATTTGTACAGAGACAAGGGAACCCTGTAAGTCAGATGGGACCTAGGGTATGCATAGCATTATAAGGAACATTGGTCCCTCTAGAAAGGATATATGAACAATAGGATACAGACCTACAATGAGCCCTGGGATGATGTTCTCCCTAGGCGAGATACAGTTTATTGAATATAAAACAACTGAAGAACAAAAACACCATTATATACAGAATTACGTAGGTCAAAGGTTCTAAGTACGTAGATTTCCAGACCTCAGGCATTAAAAGTGCAAGGTGACTGTGAAGGAATACAAATATCAGACAGTCACAATTAAACAGGCATCTTTTGCTCCACAAAAAAAATCAAGTAAGACAGTTTGGAGTCAAGATGCAAAGGTGGATGGCATTTCGACCCCCACTACAATAGGGGGATCATCATCAGAACATAAAGTTTAATGCCCGAGTGATAGCCTATACATAGTAAAGAAAGAAAGATTGGGAGAGAAAAAAGGGGGGAAAAAGGGGGGGAAGGGAGAGAAGTTTATGACGGTTTCAAAATAAATACACGTGGACAATTCCCAATGTGTAGTGCTGACCTACCTATGATAGGGGTGAAAAAACAATGAGCTAAATGCCACCATGCTGCGAGGGTCTGAAGACATTGTGGCTCAATGGCAATTAGAAAAAATATGCTTGTGATTATGGCTGTGCCCATACGTTGTACAACGATGTGAAGGTCGGCGACTGAAGGTCGCGTCAGGCATATAAGTGAAACCAGCTAAAAACAGACCTGTGAGAAAGTCAGGATCATGTGCGGGAGTATTATATAGCGGATGCTACCTTGGAGGGCTCTGCAAGGCCGGAAGCCGGATAATTACAGCCGATCTAGAGGGTAATTAGAAATTAATTGTAAACAGAGAGTCATGAGTAAGAACAATGGTGAGTCCTCCTAGCGCCTGCAGTGTTCAACTTACTGTGGAGTTGTTAACAATTGGCGGCGAGGTGAGGGGGACTCATACCGCCTTGGTAAATATAACCTAAATCGGAGCCCTGATCAGGGTAACGATGGTAGAGGGCCTATGAGAGAAAATGGAAATGATCAGTTGGACCACCACTGGTCATAGGAGAAGGCTGACAAGGCGGGTGATGTGGTCAGGGATGGTGCTTACCGTAACGTGCAATGGCGTTAGGAAAAGAATTCCAGCAGTACGCCAGTGTCCGAATAAGTGCCAGACAGGGGAACACATTGTGTGTGTCAGCGCATACGATATATGGGATGGTGAAGCATGTTTCCAGTGCGCATGATAGGATTCTGCCAGGAGGCACTAGAACGTGTGTGTGGAGAAATGAAAAGTAAAAGTGAGCACCATGATGGAGAGGTACAGTCAGAGTAAAACGAGAAAGAAAGTGAGCAGGAACCGTGTCGGTCACCAATATGTACATAATAGTTAAGGGCTAGAAACATGAATGGCAATTGCCCAGATCTGAGAGATTGGGTTGATAGAAAAAAATAACATAATAAGCCATTAATATTCAGTGAAATATGAGCAAATTACACTCCATGTATTACAAATACAAACAACAACTGAAGCAGTAATTATTGTCACGTAAGGAGGTCCTGTGAGAAGTCCCCCTTACAATTATTGTAATAGTAATGTTCTTAGTAATCTTATAGATTCTGGCCATGTACTATAGGCCTATGGGCAATGCCGGTTATACAATATATAATGGCATTTAAACAGATAGCTAGCAAGGGTAGTGAATTCCAGTATACAAGAAGGAAAAAATGCAAATGTCAAAACATGTTTAGAGCACCCACAATGAGGACATAGAAAAGCTAGCAGTGGAAGCATATGATACTAGTACAGCTGACACGATGAATTAATACCGGTAAGGTTTGATGCAGAAAGGTATCGAAGAAGAGTCATTGAATCATTGGCGCACTCCATGATTTATATCAGAGTAGTCCAATCCTCAGTTTTGTTGATTCCAGTGTGTAGACTCTTGGTACTCAAAATCCATTTCAATTCCTCCTTGTTTAGGATGGTGCTAATGTCTGTGTTCCGCGGAGGTGGTTTAATCATGCTGATGACTTGTCATTTTAGGTCATCCTCCATGTGTCCGTGATCTGTGAAGTGATCCACCATACGAGTGTTGGGTGTTTTGCATCTGAGGTGACTTTTGTGCTGGCCGATCCGGATTCTGATCTTTTGGGTGTTCTGACTTATATAAATCAAGTCACAAGGGCAGAGGATCGATCGCATATACAACATTGGCAGTGTTACAACTTGAGAAGTGGTTCAATGTTATTGCAATAATTCTGTAAGCAAACTCTTTGCTTTTGATTGTCAGTTGACAAACACTGCAGCCCCCACATCTTAAATGACCCAACACCGGTGTAAGTCCCCACAAGTCTGTGAGAGTTTGGATTGATTTTTTAGGGGGGTGCTCTGACCAAGTGACCTTTGATATTTTATTCTTACGAAAGGCGAACAATGGTCGTTCTAAAGCCAAATTACATGAATTGAGTGTGGGCCAGTGTTTTAAAATGCATTTTTTGATCTGATGGGAGAAAGGAGAGAAGGTAGTGGCACAAACCAGTCGGTCATTTTCTGTTTTGGATTTGGGTATAAGGAGGGCTTCTCCTGGGCAAAACCATGCCTGTTTGAGTGATCTTCTAACAAGTTTACGTGGGTAACCCCTACTAATATGTTTGTTAGCCAAATGGTATGCTTCAGGAAAATAATCCTGTTTGAAGGAACAGTTCCTTCAAATACGTAAGAACTGCGAGAATGGAAGGTAATCCCTTAGTGCTCGCGGGTGATGGCTGTTGTGAGAGTAGGGTGTTTCTCTCTGTCGGTTTACGAAATAATGGGGTGTGCAATGCACCTTGGTGTGGTTTGATGAGAAAATCCAAAAGGGCTATTTCTGATTTGCTGTGTGTGATGGTAAATTTTAGACCATTGCAATTTATATTCAGCCAGTCATGGAACATGATCAAGGTAGCACCTGAGCCTTGCCAAATCATAAAAATAATATTAATATATCTTTTCCACATCATTATGTTGGTCATGAAAGGGTAACATTTGGATAGAATCCTCTTGGTTCCAAGCCAATCTATATAAAGGATCATAAAAACTGCTCCCATGGATGTACATTTCATTTGTTGGAAAAATATGCCATTGAATGAGAAAAAATTCAAAGTTAGATAAGTTTTCAGCAAGTGAAGAATACATGAGGTAGACACAAAGTAAGAGCAAATTCTGCAATCAAAACTGTTTTGAATAACTTTGATCCCTTCCACCTGGGGGATGTTAGAATAAAGTGATTTGACGTCCAGGGTACAGAGTATGCAATTGTCAGAGTTCAACTAAGTTGATCATGTCCTTCGTGTCCTTGATATAACATTGTGTGTTTGGTAAAAGCAATCAACATAGTGACTGCGTGGCTCCAAAATAGAGGTGCAACTGGATACTATGAGGCGTCCTGGTGGGGCATCTATGTTTTTGTGTATCTTAGGCAGAGTGTAGATCACTGGTGCTCTGGGCAATCTAGTATTCAGATGAAGAAATTCATTTTTACTGAGGAAGCCTTCTGCTTTACCTGCCTCTGTAATAATCTCACTGGTAGGGTCTGCTCCTAGTCTTTTGTAATGATCTGTATTGGATAATTGTCTGACGATCTCTCTTTTATATGTAACTACGTCCTGGAGAACAATACCTCCACCTTTATCTGCTGGTTTTATAATCAAATCATCTTTCAACTTCAAACCTATGAGGGTGTTTTTCTCCAGTAAGGGGAGGTTATAAGGGATGAATCTGTCTTTAGTCTCACGTACTAACCTTCTGTAGGATAAGTTCCTTGAAGGTGTGTATTTCTGCTGGAATGCTTACGTAAGGTGTTGAGAATGTTGAAGGGGTCGGAATGGTGTATAGGCGGTATTAGTAATGACTGGTTTATCTAAGAAGAAACCATGTAAGCGAATCTTGCTGAAAAAATACAATAATTCAGTTTGTAATTTCAGAAAGTTTGTCCTAACGGTGGGAACAAATGAGGGGCCTTTGCTTAGTAGATATATTTCGTATTCTGATAGTCGTTAGTTTGAGAGATTAAAGATGGGTATTTTCATGTAGTTGGACATGTCAGGAGTATCTGCACCAATTGGTAGTATTTGTGTCTTGTCTGTCAGTCTCCTGGTTTGCTGTACCATCTGGGGGGACGACCTTAACCCAGTCTGGGCGGACGTCCCTGGACCCTGTCTAAAAAATCATTGTTAAATGTGTTTCTATTTTTTGAGGAGCTGGGTCCTTCTCCTTAATCGGGATTATCTGATGATTCCCCCGAGGTATCTGAAAAGCCAACAATTTTTTGTTGTTTGTTATATCTGTACCAAGCGCATTGTGGGTTAAAGTTAGTGTATGTCCTATTAGTATTAAAGTCTTCAGACCAGTAAGGGTAGGTTTTCTCAATTTTGTAATTCTTGATGTCTCTTTTGACCTTGGTAGTTTTTTTATTTTGCTTGATCCTGTTAAAATCTGATATAGTTTTATTGACCTTCTCAAGGAGGTTGTTTGCATTAACAATGGTGCTAGATTCCTTTGTCTGTTTTTCTATGCTATCAATTTCTATCATGAGTTTGTTAATTTCTTCCATAGCTATAACAATGCCTACTACCTTCCAATGTCTGGAGCACATTGTACCAATGTTACTAAATCCACTGAGATATTTGTTGCTATCAGTAAAGACCCCCGGGATATTCCTTACTTGGACGCCAACTGATATCATGTCGGCTTTGACATACTCAGTGAGCATCTGAATGATCAGTTGGAGCCTAATATTTTTCCAAGTTGTTCAAATATTGAGACATCAGTTGAATGAATAGTTTAAGTGGACTCTGAGAAGAGAGAAGGGCCTTCAAGGGTCTTCTTTATGTATTCATCTGAGTACAAGGGGGCATGATGTGTCATGCTTCACCCTGTTGATAACCAGGGAGGGGAGCTGATAGAGGGGGTGAGGGTTTGGGCAAGAAAAGAAGAGGAAAGAGAAGACAGAAGAGGAGGGGAATGAAGAGTGGAAGAGACCGATGGAAACGTGGTAGTAGGGATGACCTGAATCACTTGCAATGAGTTGATTGTGCTAAGATATTTGTAAAAAGACAAGGGAACCCTGTACGTCAGAAGGTACCTAGGGTATGCATAGTATTATAAGGAACATTGGTCCCTCCAGAAAGTGTATATGAACAATAGGACACAGACCTACAATGAGCCCTGTGATGATGTTCTACCTAGTGGAGATACAGTACACTTAATAAATATGAAACAATTGAAGAACAAAAACACAATTATATACAGAATTACGTGGGTCAAATGTTGGAAGTCAGCGGATTTTCAGACCTCAGGCATTAAAAGTGCAAAGTGACTGTGAAGGAATTCAAATATCAGACAGTCACAATTAAACAGGCATCTTTTGCCGCACAAAAAAATCAAGTAAGACAGTTTGGAGTCAAGATGCAAAGGTGGATGGCGTTTCAACCCCCACTAGAATAGGGATATCATCATCAGAACATAAAGTATAATGCCCGAGTGATAGCCTATACGTAGAAAAGAAAGAAAGGTTGGGAGAAAAAAAAGGGGGGAGGGAAGGGGGGAGAAAAGGGAGAGAAGTTTATGACAGTTTCAAAATAAATACACTTGGACAATTCCCAATGTGTAGTGCTGAACTACCTATGATAGGGGTGAAAAAACAATGAGCTAAGTGCCACCATGTCGCGAGGGTCTGAAGACATTGTGGCTCAATGGCAATTAGAAAAAATATATTTGTGATTATGGCTGTGCCCATACGTTGTACAATGATGTGAAGGTTGGCGGCTGAAGGTCGTGTCATGCATATAAGTGAAACCAGCTAAAAAACAGACCTGTGAGAAAGTCAGAATTACGGGAGGGAGTACGATATAGTGAATGCTACCTTGGAGGTCTTCAGGAAGAGTATATGAACAATAGGACACAGACCTACAATGAGCCCTGTGATGATGTTCTCCGTAGTGGAGATACAGTACACTTATTGAATATGAAACAATTGAAGAACAAATACACAATTATATACAGAATTACGTGGGTCAAATGTTGGAAATCAGCAGATTTCCAGACCTCAGGCAATAAAAATGCAAGGTGACTTTGTGAAAGAATACAAATATCAGACAGTCACAATTAAAAAGGCATATTTTGCTCCACAGAAAAACAGGTAAGACAGTTTGGAGTTAAGATGCAACGGTCAACGGTGTTTTGATCCTATTGTTCATATACCCTTCCTGGAGGGACCAATGTTCCTTATAATGTCCATTGCATCAGAGTTTTTGAGGGTAACTATGTTATGAGAGTTGAGAATATTAGCATAAATTTTTTTGGGCTCTGATTGTCATATAAAATAAATTATAATGGGAAAAGGATTCAGGGCTGGACTGACTACCTGGCGTTTTGGAATGCTGCCGAGCTGGGGGCTGATTTAACTGCGGTGGGGGCTGATTTTGTTAATGAAGACCTGCGTGTGCTTTGAAATAAACAAAGCAAAACGAATTTCGTTAAGCACACGCAGGTCCCCATCAATGAAATCAGCCCCCATCTCAGCAGCATTCCAAAACGCCTGGTAGCCAGTCCGGCCCTGAAAGGATTGTGTTAGTTCTTGGGGAATATGTATTTCAGACAACGTATGAGGGCATTCAAGATGCGGATTACTTGCTTGTTTTTGTCTTTGAATCATCCTTCTCAAATTTGGAATGGCAGGCAGTCAACTAGCAATATGTGAAGATTTTGTGCTACCTCTCTCAAAGCTGAGCCACAGGGTTCACTGGAGGTGGTGCTTAAATCTTTAATTTGTGGCATTCCTTCACTAACTTTAATTTCCGAAGCAGAGGCAGAGTGGTTATGCTCTGTTGTCCTTAAAACAATGTTGCCTTTAGTAACCGCTCTGACTTCTCAGTGGGATAGAAAGTAATCAACACACCTCCGGAGCCTCAAGGGCTCAGTTTCGCTCTATTTGCAGTAAATGTTACCTCAATGTAACTTTTTAGTAGCCTATGTCTCTATGTGAACAGATGTTCCTTTCCTCTCTTGAATTTTCCATTTTCACTGAAGCTGGAAGAAAAAAAAGAAAATAGGAAATTATTTGAATTTTTTGAAAATCAAGCGTTTGTCCATTTTCCTGCAAATTCCCAGTTATTTACCTTGTCATGTGTTTTGATAAATCAGTCAGACTTCAGCCCACAGTCCAGCTCTTTTATGAAGTCTGCCATGACTAAATGTAGATTACTATGGTTGCCCCTTGCCTACTGTCCAGTGCCTTTCCTGGGGTCATCATTACTGGATTTAGAAAAGTATATATGCCCTCTGCCCACTCTTTTGCAAAATCCATAGGGTTATTTCTGATTGGAGTTAGAATAGACTATCTATCCCCTGCTCACTTTCTAGCACCTGCCCTGGGTTCTGCACTGACTGGAATTAGCGGAGAAAGTCTGCCCCCTGGCTACCTGTCTTGCAGCTTCCCTGTTGACAACCCTGACTGGAGTTAGTATAGCACATCTGTCCCCTGCCCACTGTCTAGCACATGCCCTGGGTGAGCCCTGACTGGAGATATAATAGTAAATTTGTTCCCTACCAAATATCCAACAACCTGACAAGAAGTCGAATAGTACTCCAGAATACCTTTCCATTAATAAGGACAATTGAAAGTAGGAATACCAAAGCAGTTCCACCCGCTCTTGAAGTATACAAATATAAGGCTCAATCGGCTTCATTGTACGGAGCAGAGCTGTGGGGCCCGTGACAAATGAAACATTCAAAGTGGGCGAAAATAAGTTTCTTAGGAAAATATTAAGTCTACCCACAAGAACACCACTGGCTCCTGTATTGATGGATTTAAACTTTCATCGTGGATGAACAGGCTAACCTAAGACCATTGTTGTTTTGGGTTCGCCTGTGCTGCACAGACGAGCTTATACACTATAGAGAGGGTCTTGAAGAAATCCTAGGATTAAATAAAGGTGTAGGTTTGACCTGGTTAAAGCACATTCACAACGTTTTTTGTAAAAAATTGGGATTAAGGCATTATTGGGATGGCCTCAAAAAAGCTTTTAAAGGAAACCTATTGGTCTTTTATACACAATTCTATGTCCCATTCTCCAAGGGTGGGACCATTTACAACACAGTTCCTCCAAATGAAAATAGTTTGGAACTTCGAGCCCTTCGTAGATGAAATACAGCCACAACTAGCTAAATACCTTAAATATCGCTACGGTATCCTACAAATAAAGTCAAATACTGTGAAATGGGCGCCAGGCGAAGTGGAGGAGGACAGATGTGTTTTATGTGATCTAGGTCCAATAGAGAATGAAACACGTCTGATGTTCTTCTGTTTAGCCTATGTGCGATGCAGAAATAAATGGATAAACCCTATTTGCGGCTTGCTCTGAACTAGATTCTGCCTTGAAGCAGAAAGATTGTTACAATCTGATACCACGCAGACAGTGGTTTTTAGTGTTTTTCGTTATTTGTTAGGTGTAAGCTTGATAAGGAAAAGGGGAGGTCTGAAACTCTAGGCTGAGAAAACGAATGGGAAATTATAATGAGCTTGGCATGTTCACTTTAAGAGTATAATATAAAATATACATTGATTTATATATCATGTGAAATTCTCTTATTTTATTGGAATACGTTTTTTAAAGACTATTTTAGAGGTATTTATTTGACTGTATTGGTGTATTTTTATATAACCTGATGTGTTTATTCCTGCTTTAACATTTTTTTAAAATAATGATGTAATACTGAGAACCCACCCACCAGCGCAACGAACCCCAGCCAAGCGGCCACCAACCTCACGAAGTGGATCAGCGACTGCGCAGACGACCTCGCCCCTCTGAGGACCCCGCCTAGCAGACCCGGCAGCAAGAAAGCCCCATGGTTCACCGACGAACTCAAGAGCTCCAAGAAGGACTGCAGAGCCCTTGAGAAAGCCTGGCGCAGAGACCCAACACCGGACAACATGACTGCCCTCAAGCTCGCCACCCGACAACACCACCAACTGATCCACACCACCAAGAAAACTGCATTCAAGGAACGACTGGACAACAACGCACACAACAGCAAGGAACTCTTCAACATCGTCAAAGAACTCTCCAACCCCAACGCCGGAAACAACGACATCACCCCTTCGCAAGACCTCTGCAACTCCCTCGCCTCCTACTTCCACAACAAGATCGCGGACATACACAACAGCTTCAGCACTCAAATGACGCACGCCAAGACTGAACCACCGCCCACCACCACCACCCTCCGCGCTTGGACCCCGATCAGCACCGAAGACACCATCCGCACGATGAACTCCATCCACTCCTGATCTCCGACCAACCCTTGCCCTCACCATGTCTTCAACAAGGCTGACGCTGTCATCGCACCCCACCTGCGGGACATCATCAACACCTCCTTCAACACCGCTACCTTCCCGGAGAGCTGGAAGCACGCCGAACTCAGCGCCCTACTTAAGAAGCCATCAGTCGACCCCACCGACCTCAAAAGCTACCGACCCACCTCGCTGCTCCCGTTCCCCACAAAGTCATCGAGAAGACCGTCAACATGCAGCTGGCCTCCTTCCTCGAGACGAACGGATCCCTCGACCTCTCGCAGTCTGGCTTCCGGGCCAACCACAGCACCGAGACCGCCCTGATCGCAGCAACCGATGACATCCGAGCCCTGCTCGACAACAGAGAAACAGCGGCCCTCATCCTCCTAGACCTCTACGCGGCCTTCGACACGGTCTGCCACCGTACCCTAGTACAGCGCCTCAGCAACGTCGGAATCCAGGAGAAGGCACTGAAGTGGATCACCTCCTTCCTCGCCGGAAGGACACAGAGAGTCCGCCTCCCCCCGTTCAGATCAGAAGCCACCGAAGTCATCTGCGGCGTTCCTCAAGGCTCCTCGCTCAGCCCAACCCTCTTCAACATCTACATGAGTCCCCTCGCAGCCATCGCACGCCAGCACAACCTCAACATCATCTCCTACACCGAAGACACCCAGCTGATCCTCTCCCTCACCAACGACCCGGTCACCGCCAGAGCCAACCTACACGAAGGGATGAAAGAGGTAGCCAATTGGATGAAGAACAGCCGCCTGAAACTGAACTCGGACAAGACGGAAGTCCTCATCCTGGGATCCTCCCCCTTCGCCTGGGACGACTCCTGGTGGCCCCCCGCCCTAGGCAGCGCACCCAAACTAACAGACCACGCACGCAACCTGGGCTTCATCCTGGACTCCTCCCTCTCCATGACCAGACAAGTCAACGATGTCTCCTCGTCGTGCTTCAACATCCTACGCATGCTACGCAAGATCTTCCGGTGGATCCCCATCGAGACCAGGAAGACAGTCACCCAGGCCCTCGTCACCAGCCGACTGGACTACGGCAACTCCCTCTACGCCGGAACCACCGCCAAACTCCAGAAGAGACTCCAGCGGATCCAGAACGCCTCAGCACGACTCATCCTGGACATCCCCCGGCGCAACCGCATCTCCGGACACCTGAGAGACCTGTACTGGCTCCCGATCAACAAGAGAATCGCCTTCCGTCTCCTCACCCACGCACACAAAGCCCTGCACAACCAGGGCCCAGGATACCTCAACAGCCGCCTCAACTTCTACGCTCCCAAACGCCAGCTTCAATCGACCGGCCACGCCCTCGCCGCCGACCCCCACATCCGAAAAGCCACCACAGGGGGAAGGTCCTTCTCCTACCTCGCCGCCAAGACTTGGAACTCCCTCCGACCCACCTCCGCCTGACCCAGGACCACCTCGCCTTCAGTAAGCAGCTCAAGACCTGGCTGTTCGAGCAGTAGCGGACCCCCCCTCCCCTAGCGCCTTGAGACCCTCCGGGTGAGTAGTGCGCTATACAAATGCTTTGATTGATTGATTGATTGAGAAATTTGAAATGTCTTAGATCACTAAGCTGGTCAGACAAATCCATGTAGAATCCAGATGAATTAGTAGTATTGTATTTTATGTTCAACACGATGTATTGTGGAAATGTTTGTATTGTTTTTGCTGAAAACCTTTTATGGTTATTTTTACCAAACTGAACATTGAATAAATTAATAGTAGGTCTGTTCTCAGCTCCACTGGGTTCAACTCTGACTGGAGTTAGAGAAGTAAATCTGCCCCTTCCACAGAATCCAGAACCTTCTCTGAGGTAAGTTGATCGAGGATCAAGAACAAAGTCTTGACAGCTCCACTGGTATCTCACTTCCTACGAATGAATCACAGCCCAAACGATTTCAAGTGGACAATCCTGGCAGTGATAAAATTGTCTATAGGCGTTGGAGGAGACCCGGATTTGCAGTTGGCCCAAAAAGAAGCCTTCCTGATTATGAAATTTGACACAGCAATGACAGGATTGAACAACATTTCCAAACTGAGCAGTTTACGATAGGCCTCCGCATATATTGTAATGAAGGTACGATTGCCCTAAGAGATGGGCTACTAACCATGTTGCCAGCTCGTTGCTCTGCTACATACGAATCGAAGCTGCCTCCGTTTTACATACTCAAAGTACCATGATCCTTCGAGACCATATTTGGATCAACAACTGCTCCTTTTAATACACGCAGTTGCACACATGTTGCGCTGTCACATATGAATTGAAGCTGTATTCGGTCTACATACTCAAAGTACCAGGATCCTTGGAGACCACATTTGGATTAAGAACTGTTCCTTTAAATACACGCAGTCGCGCACACGCGGAACCACATGACGCGCACCAGCGTTGGAATCAAGGAGAAGCAGATTCGGTAGCCGAAGAGATCGTGGCGTGTAAGTAATTTCACACGTGAATCTATAGTTTATCAAGCCGATAAATCACGAAGAACCCCTTGACAATTATCTAACTCAAGCCGTCCGTCTCTTGTAGTACAATTTGAGATTGTGACCCAAGTATCAAATACGCCAGTATCGAGGCAGTCATGCCGTAACTTACAACATCCTGAAGTTCAGAGGTACTTTTAATGTCTGAAACATGCAAAAAAACAGTGAAATACTGAGTGCATTTGAACTTAAAAGGAATCCATTGTTGATTTCAGTACAGCGCTACTAACATCATATTGCAGTGCAATTATTGCTACAAAGAGACCGCATAAAAGAAAGAACGGCCCGAGGTAGGAAGCTGCTTGTACCATGTAACACATGTAGAACAAAGAATATTGAAAACCAAATATATTGATTTTCTCTCATTCTCTTCATCCAGCCATAGAGTTTCACTGCTCTCCCCCCGAATTAGAGACAACAGTCTTGGGAAGAACAAAAAGACACACAGGTACTTTCAGGTGGTGTAGGTGTTGTCTGAGTGTAAACAAACACAACAGATAAGTCATCATTTACTTACACCAATTTGTATTGTTTTAAATTTTACAGTAAAGGCCATCTCCAGTCCACGTCCTGAGGAGAACCCCCAAACAGATTCAGGGTTCAAAACGCGTTGACCCTGTGCTGGAACAGGAACTACAATGGGTGTTACAGGGAATGCAGCCTAGGATAAAAATCCCCCCTGCAACTATAACCCCACAAAAATAGTTTCCAGCGCAGTGAACAAGCAGGCCTGTCTAAATGAGTTATTGGTCGCTTGTTTGTATATATGTTAATAGGACTGGTGTCCCATAAATGAAATAATTGGAGGCATCCCCCCCTTTTGTGTATGGTGTCTGTTCTTTTTATTGTCTGTATTATTTGTCGGTTCTGATGGTGTAAAAATGTTTTGATAAGAGTGTTTTGCTTTTGGACATATTGAAATGCTTTGAAAATAGTACATGTAAATAAGTAAAAATAATTAAATAAAAAACTTTGCCGTTTAGTATTATTGGCTAGGTGTGGTGCTAAATTGCTAAATGACTCTATCTGGCCACTTTTGTTGTTTATCAAGCCATGATTAACAGGCCAGCAAGGGAACACCCCCCAGTAGCAGATTCTGCCGGATGGAGGTGGTGGGCCAGGGGACTGTAAAAGTAATATAAAAAGATATTACCTGAAACGGAGGGAAGGCCACCTCTCCTCCGTCTTCATCTTCCGGTCGGCTCCTGAGCCAACCACAATGCTGCAATGCAGCATTGTGATTGGTCTGAGAGCCGTGGTTTGGCGCTTGGACAGGTTCACAGAGGCCTTACATGGTCCTCACCAGGCTGTTTAATGCAGCCAGGTGGGGAACATGCAAAGTGTGCACAACTGCTTGGGCGGCCAAAGAGAGCCGGCCCAGCAGGAATGCGCATTTAGGGAATACAAACCACTCCTCCTCTTGCACTGTCCCACTCTGTGAACTTACTGACTTTCTGCAATTAGACGTAAACTTGGCTGCACCGGTTAACCCAGTCGAGATCACTGTCGCCTCCTTTTCCATAGGTTGTTCCACTCTGAGCATTTGGATGCTACTGAGGAAGAATGAAAAATTTCCTAGTAGACACGAAGGAAAGTTTCAGTTCTATTAAGGACTTGGAGGCGAGGATTATGCTCTGCTTTCTTTATTTTCCAACACCAGCAGACTCAACTTTACAGAAAAAAACTCTCTTTCCCAGGAACCCCAGGGAAAGGGCAGTCCGAGAGGTCAACCAATCAGCATCCATGCATGTCCTCAGGGTCCTGGGAATGCTGGGACACCTCCTCTTTCTTGACTGCGAACCATCCAGCTGTAAACGAATTCCATTAGTCCGTTTTAGATGTGTCTGGTCCTGAAATAAGTAAGAGAATAAAGAATGAACCAGAACGTAACCAACACAGGGCTCACACAGGTATCATACCGATAAGGAGCAATAGGAACAGAAAGATACCAGGATTCACAATCAGCAATACAAATACAATTATACTTTGAGTAGTAAAAACCTTAAACTAAATAATATTGAGACCAATACTTATACCTTACGGTGTAGTTGATACAAAAGCCGGGTGGGAGAGAGACAGACTGACTCCTCAGGAACTCCGGGAGGGAATAATCCTCCCCTCCGAGTCCTTCATAGAATTGAAACTTTCCTTTGTGTATACTAGGACATTTTTCATTCTATGGCAGGACCGGAGGCGAGGAATATGCTCATTTAAAGCTTGTCCACCACCAGGGAAGCCATGTTAATGACCGGTTTAAAATAGAATCTCTTAAACATGGTGTCTGATGACCAGTCAGTGGCATTAAGAATATCCTCGAGACGAGCTCTGAGGGTAAAGGCTTTGGAGGCCATCGCTCCTCTCACTGAGTGAGCACCGAAGTGCGAGATGACAATGCCAGCTTCCCGCATGACCCATCTGGCCCATCTTGCAATGGAGGGAGAAGACACAGCCATGAAGGGTTTCCTGAGAGAGATCAGCAACTAGTTTACACCATGAGGACGAAGTTCATCTGTCATGCTCTCATAAGCCTTGAGACAACGTACCACACATAACTTAGGGCAAGGGTAAGAAATTACCCTGGAGTCTGACTTGTTACGTCGAGAAACAGGAAAAGTAACCCCTTGGGGGAGAAAACCTGACCGGAGATATCAAGAACGCTCACATCAGAAACCCTCATGCAGCAGACCAAACAACGGAGCATGGCCAACTTTGCAGAGAGTTGCTTGCGACACAGGTACCTATTAGAAGGCCACGATTTGAAGAGATGCAAGACTTTGTTAACATCCCACAGGTGTGAGTATTGAGGCAGGGGAGGTAGGAATAGGCGAATACCCCTTAACAATTTACATACAAAAGTATGTTCCCCCACCGCCGTGCCCTGCACCGGGTCATGGCCCGCCAAAATGGCTGATCTGTATGAATTTATGGTGTGGTAAGCCAAACCAGTGGCTAGGGAGGCCAGGAAGTTCAGGATGTGGACCACATCGCATCCCACAGGATCCTGACCCCGGCTAAGGAACCAACTCACCCATTTGGACCAAGCCAAACGGTATCGTTTGTTGGTGCCGTCTGCCCATGCCGCTGCCAAGATAGTCCGAGCTTCACCCAATAAGCCTCGGAGTCACCAACATTGCCGGAAATCCTCCAAGCCATGAGGGACATCTGATTTTGCAGGACTAACGGATGATGCCCTCCTTGGGGATCCCGAAGAATCATGTGATCGAGGGGTAGAAGGATTGGAGAATCCCAAGAAAGTTCCAGAAAAACTGGAAACCAAACTTGCGACTTCCAATATGGCGTGATCAGCACTACCTTCGCCTGTTGACGGCGAACCTGCGCTGTGAGGCGCTTGATCATCGCAAAAAGGTGGAAAGGCGTACCCCGTCTCCAGGTACCAGTCCTGAAGGAAGGCATTCTTCGCCGCCACTAGAGGATCCGGTTTCCAACTGAAGAAACGGGGAAGTTGATGGTCCAGGCAAGACGCAAAGAGGTCCACCGAGAAGGGGTCCCAAAGGGTGTGGAGGCTCTGGAAGACTCTGGTATCCAGTTGCCAAAGACTGAAATCCGACCATTCTCGGGAGCACCAGTCCGCCACCACATTGGCTGCTCCCGGAAGATACTCCGCTGTTACTGAGACACTAGTTGTCCAGGCAAAAGGTCCAAAACTCCTTGACCATGTCCGCTAGGACCTTGGATTTCGTGCCCCCCAGGTGGTTTATATTGCGGACAGCGGACACATTGTCAATTTTGAGAAGGAAATGGCAGCTGATCTTGTCTTTCGTTCAGCACTTTGATGGCGAAAGACCCGTCAAGAAGTTCCAAGCAATTGATGTGAAGGCATTGCTCGTCTGCGGACAATTTTCCTCCGGTAAAGGAGTCCCCGCAACATGCTCCCCAGCCCGACCTGCTGGCGTCCGATTCTACAATTATGTAAATGGCCCTCCCATTCCAGGCCTCCGTATGGTCCAGTTACCACTGGGGGGAATGCGTTCTGAGTAATGCAAACCCCTCCTGAGGTGATTGGCCTTCAACCTTTGAAGGGCTCTGTAGTTCAGGGACCCCGGAAAGATGGCCTGTATGGAGAAGGAAAGAAGGCCCACTACCCTGGCCACTTGCCGGCGAGAGGTGGTGGGTCGAGCCAGCGTGGGCCTGAGCTCCCTTCGAATCTTGAAAACTTTCCTGGAGGGGAGACTTTTTTTTTTTTGGAAGACCTTTATTGCAAGTGATACAGTTACACAGCAGCGTGCCTACATCCCAGTAATAGGGCCGGCTGCAATCAATTCAATAGCGAATAAAATGAAGCATATAATCAATGGCATCTGGCAGCATTGTACAAAATATGCAAAAGTCATCAGTAGCCAGTGTGTCTGGCTCAACTTATATCTTGTAGCAGCGTCATACACAGTTAAATGCGGTCTAATTTTGTGATTTTATAACCAACAATACAAATTCCCAACACCCCCCCACCCAAACATCCCCGGTTTCAGGTCGTAGCAATGTCTTATAGTATAAAAGCTCGTTGGGTAAGCAACACACAGCACGCATTAGTTCATTCAGTCAGTTGGTCAGCTCTCGCAACCATTGATCATCCAACCCTGCATAGATCTCCAGGCATTGGCAGACACATGGTATGGCCACATGTCGGTATAGTCAGTTCTCAAGAGACAGCCTGTACGAAGGGAAAAAAGGCAGCACACCGTAGGTATCATCGTAGCACATTCACACTCCCGCGTAGTTACATAGATCCACCCCCACCTGTCGATGGACCCCCACTCCCATTGCCCGTGCTATCGTCATCAGCCAGGGAAATCATGTATGCTGTATATGGGCCCCAGATGTCACGTGGTCGCGACCGTGCAGGAACACCCTCATAATAGCAAACCAGTTGATCCCTGCAATACGCCATGTCTGTCAACCACAGTTGAACATCAGGTGCCCATCTCCCTCCCCAGGCCATTGCAACCCTCCGTTTAGCCAACTGTAATGCCAGTACTATCAAGCGCCACACTCCCGCCGGCACTCCGGAGGCCACACCCAGCAAGCACAGGCGTATATCCATCACAACCTCAGTCAACGTCATTTTAGAGAGTGCCTCAGTCACGGCAACCCAGAAGGCATACACACATGCACATCCCCAGGCCAGGTGTACAAAATCCGCATCATCCGTACCACACCGGACACAGTGAGCCGTATCTCGGAGACCATACCTAACCAACTGCACTGGCGTATAATACCATTGATGTAGAAATTTATAATGGATGAGACGAAAATTGCCGTTGGCCACATAACCCCCAGCCATGGAGCAGCATTCAGTCCACTCATCATCAGTTAGCGGGTCTGGTAGGCATCCATCCCATCTAGCCCTGGCCATCACCGCGCCTCCCCCCTCGTCCTCCTGTGAAGCTCTGTACAATCTAGAGAGCAATTTAACTCTGTCCGTTGTGGTATATAGCAACTGTAAAGCCCCTAGCGCCAATGGTTCCTCCGGATATGTAGGATATAAGGAATGTACGACAGCCCGGAGTCTAACATATATAAACGTAGACATAACCGTGTTAGGGGAACGGTCAGTCATAGCCTGTAGTGAGAGGAATGAGGCACCTGGGAATAGATTCCCTACGGTGTGGAGCCCCGCACCCTGTAGGGTCTGTAAAGCCCCAATTTCACTGGAGACAGAAATCTCCGTGTGACACAGCAGTGGCATACTGGGGACATACAACGGCAGCCTGTTTGCTCGTCTACCCAGCTCTCGCTAAGCGTTAGCGGTAGATCTCACTGTGTCCACTTCTCCCTTATCAAACACTGAGTGAGTGTTGACTATCATCGCTTTTAGGGGTATGGGTATGACTGCACTGGCCTCAAGCGCCACGTGTGGGGTATACGGTGGGGCCGACAGCCAGTAGGAGGCAAAGTGCGCCTGAGCGCACAAATAATACAGTTTCATGTCCAGAATGGCGAAGCCCCCCAATTCATATGGCTTAGTGAGTACATCCCACTTCACTCGTGGTTTCTTACCAGCCCAGGTTAAGGTAATCAATAAAGACTGCAGTCTGGTGAAGAAATGCGACTTTAGCGGGAGGGGAATGTTGACAAAGAGTATAAAAATTTCGGAAGTACCACCATTTTTATCAGAGATACACGATCGGCGAAGGTGAGAGGGAGCCGAGTCCAACGTGCCACCTGGTCCTCAAGTCTGGAGATAGCCACTCCATAGTTAGCCTGAATAACTTCCTGGCTATCTCTATGTATCCAAATGCCGAGATAACGCACCGGTTCCGTCGCCCATTCCAACGGAAATTCCAAGGGAAAGGGGAGGGAAACGTCCGTGAGAGGCAGCATAATAGATTTCTCCCAGTTTATGGAAAGACCCGAGTGGCGACCAAATCGAATAAATTCACGAAGTATGGATTCAAGATATCGAGCTGGCTCTCGCACGTATAGGACCATGTCATCGGCATACATGGACACCGCTAGAGACCGAAGAGGGAACCTCAGAGTAGCGTCCGCATACCTCTGCCTCAGAACACAAGCCAGGCGTTCCATCACAAGAGCAAACAGTAAAGGCGAAAGAGGACAGCCCTGTCTAGTCCCCCTCTGCAAAGGGAATGGCTTCGAGACATGACCGTTTACCCTTACGCGCGCTATGGGATTCGTGTACAGCAGAGTTACTAGTGATGTGAAGAAGAAGGGCACCCCCATAAGATGCAATTTCACGATCATGTACCGCCATGCTACTGAGTCGAAGGCTTTCGCGGCGTCAAGCATGACAGCCACCGCAGCCAAGTCCGGCTTGAGTAAATGTAGCACCGCAAATAGAGCTCTTAAATTGTGAGTGGTAGACCGGAGGGGAATAAATCCAGATTGATCCGGTAACACCATGACCGGGAGGAGCAAGCGCAGCCTAGTCGCCAGCACTTTAGCTATGATTTTAACATCGGTGTTCATGAGGGACAAGGGACGATACGACTCGCACCTATTTTGAGGTTTACCCGGTTTTGGCAGCGCAACCAGAAGCGCCTCTCTCATCGTGGTCGGGAACTGGCCCTGTTCCACCGCCTCCTCAAGAACCATCGCCAGGTGTGGGAGCAAAAGATCCACATATTCTTTGTAAAATTCGGATGGTAAACCATCTGTTCCAGCTGCCTTGCCGTTTGGGAGGGCCGCTATTGCATCCCTAAATTCCCCTTCCGTTATATGATGCATAAGAAATTCCTGTTGACCCCTCGAGAGCCAGACCAACGCTATGTCCTCAAAGTACTGTGCTATTTCCTCCTCCCCCGCCGTCTCCCTATACTCATACATCTGTTCATAATATTTCGCAAAACAATCAAGAACGCCTGTCGCGCTAGTGACAGTGGTCTCCCCGTCCTGTATCTCTTGCACAGCACAGTGTCTAGCCCAAGGGTCCTTTATTCGATCCGCCAATCCCTTCCCTGGGCGCCCCCCTTCACCGTAATAACACGCCCTAGTGTGTTTGGATAGGAATTTGACCTCCTGGTCAGCAAGATCGTTATATTCAGTGACTTTCTACCTAATGCTAGCCAATAAGGAATCCTCAGGAAGCTCCTCCAATTGGCGTTCAAGTGTCAACAATTCCCCCTCCAACCTAGTCATGGCATCCCTTAGTGACGTAAGCACACCCGATTGGAGGCCTATACATGCTCCCCGTATGGTCACTTTGAAAGCTTCCCACACCGTGCACATACTCTCAACAGACCCAACATTCTTATCAAAGAACTCCTCGATTATCACTCTTAGTCGCTCACGCAACACCAAATCAGTCAAGGTCCCCGGCGGCAATCGCCAGGAGAAGGGAGCCGGGGCATGCGTCGGCAACCACACTTCCATGCGAACGGGCGCATGATCTGAGATTGTACGAGGTAGGTGGCCAACATCCATCACCCATCCACTGACATCCCGGGTCACAAACCAATAGTCCAGTCTCGACCACGTGTCATGGGCCGACGTGTAACAGGTGCCCTCCCACCTCCCAGGGTGTCGTAACCGCCATACATCCACCAGTCCAAGCCCACTCATACCATCTCGTACTGCATCAGTTGCCTTCCTATGCACACTCCGTCTATCATTCTTCCTGTCCATCGCCCCATCTAGAGTGACATTCAAATCTCCACCACAAATTATGGCCGATGGAGGCAGCATGTAAATCTTATTCCAGAGAGTGACATAAAAATCAGGGTCATCAACATTTGGACCATAGACATTAATCAGTGTAACCAGGGTGCCACATTGTTTTCCATGTACTATAATATACCGGCCATCCTTGTCAATCTCCTCATGTAGGGTCACAAACGGTACAGTTTTTTTGATCAGAATCATAACTCCTCGTGCATACGATGAATAATTCGAAGCCAGCCTAGTGCCAGCCCACTGTTTACCTACAGTTTCAGCCGCCTTCCCCCTAAGGTGCGTCTCCTGAATAAAAGCAATTTGCGCACCATGCCTATTCAGAAACGCTAACATTTGTCTAGTTTTCTGTGGACGATTCAACCCCCTCACATTCCAAGTGATACAAGTAAGTTTACCCCCCCCCTATCCATACGTCCAGATCGTGAGTATATCCCGGAACCAGTAGAACAATCTTAAGATCCAGCAAAAGACGTAGGGCAGACAGCAATCAACCAATCGAGTATCTGCAAGAAGTGCCTCGTAAGCCAGGCAACACACCAACCAACATTGCTTCAATCTTTGTCTAGTCCATCCCAACCTCCCGCCATGGATAACAAAACAGACCGACCCTTCCCGGACTCTCCAAAAGTCCCCAATCCCCCCTCCACCCACTTCAGCACCCCCAACCTGCCAAAGCTGTCCCCAACCCCCCAAACCCCAAAACCCCAACAGTGCAAACACAAGTATGTGGGGATCTCCCATATGTAGGGGCGCAGTGGCGCACAGCTCCCACCAGTAAACCAACGAGAGAGCAGACCGTGCAATCCATAGGGACATCCCACCCCTCCCACCCCAACCCCACAGCTTCAAGGATTTCAAAGATTGTAATTCGCACAGCATTTGGCAATTAACCTAGCAATGTCTCTGATTTCGCCTCAGTGCAAGTCTCACTATGCTTTGAACATTTCACAAATGGTCATGCCAGTACAGCGAGGATCCCCCCAGTGCATAGCCACCACCCATGCAATTCAATATTAGTATTTGGATGCATGATAGGTCAACGCAATAATCACCGCAACTGTGAGTTACCCCACGTGTGTACCACAGTCAATAGTCAAAGTCAGCTGCCGCATAAATCCTTTAGAGGGAGCCAGCGTTCCCATAATACAAAGCAAGAGATTGAAAGGCAACATGGAGTTGAGCAACCTAAAACTGAGCGGCAGCCATTTTCATAGTATGTGGATATCAGCAAGGGGCTAACAGGTCAAGAACAAACACTTAGATCACCTCATCTTGTAGTTCCTCTTCCCCATCCTGCGCTATATTCGAGTCTCTTTTACGTTTTTTCTGCTTTTTCGCATAGTCCATGGCCGCCTTAGGGGAGGCAAAGATTTTGTTGTCCGATGGAGCTCCAATCCGAAGACGAGCTGGATACAGCATGGCATATGGGATATTTTCGGCGCAAAGAAGCTGTTTCACCAGGGCGAATTCCTTCCGCGCCGTTTGTACCGCCATAGTGAAATCGGGATAAAATTCAAGTTTATTTCCCTGATATTCTATAGTACCTTTCTCTCGTGCCAGGCGCAAGATGACATCACGATCCTTATAGTTAAGAATGCGAGCAATAATAGGACGGGGCTGTGCCCCAGGTACTGGTCGTTTTGCCAAAGAGCGATGTGCCCGCTCCACTATAAAAACACGTGACAGTTGTTCAGATCCAAAAATGTCTACCAGCATGCGCTCCATGAAGTCCTCCATCCGACCAACGTTCGCAGATTCCGGCAGGCCAGTAACGCGTATGTTATTGCGTCTGGACCTCCCCTCCAACTCCTCGTTCTTCGCCTGGATTACCGCCAAAACTCTCTCCATATTAAACACCTTAGTCGTTACCGTAGCCAGCCCGTCCTCCGTGGCCGACACTCTCTGTTCAACTTCACCCATCCTTTCATTTTGCCGGTTAAATTGTGTCGCCATGTGGTCGAGTCTATGATTGACCGCTTCCATGGTGCCCTCTATGGATTGAAGCGTTTTTTGCATCGCCACCAATGTGGCCTCCAGGTTCGGGGTACCGCCAACCGCTCCGGCAGGCTCAGCGTCCGGCGGTACCTGCAAGGAAGACAACGCTGTCTTCTTTGCCTCAAAAGTGATCTTGGGCTGATTCCTCTCTGGCCTGCCCATGGCGACTCTCAGGGCCCTCAGCCAAGCCCAACAGCGGTATCCCGTGGGCGGACAGCAGACCAATCACCCCAGCTGTATATTCCTAGCTAGTACCTTAGAGTTGGCGGGTCAAGAAAGCACCCGGACTCCCCCACCGTCTCCGCGACTTCTCCAGGGCGGGGATCGATATTGTAAATGCAGGAGGCCAGGAGTCCTCACATAGACCGTCCCCGAGCCTCTCCACTGCTCTCCACTGCGGGTAGCGGCCCCCGTGTCCGTGTGGCCGATAGCACACCCTCAGCACTGCTCCGCCTCCAAGGTCCGCACCCCGCCCGCGTCCCCACCTGTCACGGCTTGTACGGCGCGGCCCAGCACCACCTCCACAGCACCGGACTCGCCTAGGCCCCTACCCCACTCACCGCTTCCAGCAGGGCCGAGCTCTAGGCCGTAGGATAACCAATCTCCCTCGTTCCGGCAAGGCGTGCCCTCGCCTTCTCCAGCGCGTGTCTCCTGTCTCCCCGTCAGCACCCTCGCTCAGGGAAAAGAGCCGCCAAGCTCCAAGGCAGTCACCAGGCCCGAATTGCAGGGCCGCACGCCACCAGGCCCGATTCCGGCGCAGGGCGTCTCCGCCGGGAAAACAGCTCTTACGTTCCGCTAGGCGATGAAAAAATGTCTCACTTGTCGCCTTGATGCTTCAGCCGTCGATTGCCTTCAAGTTGGCCGGTGGGGACAGCAGGATGTGCAGGATATTGAAAGGATTTTAGACGGTCTCGGCAGAGCCTCACATGAGTGCGGCCATCTTGCCCGGCGCCCTCTATCGCCCCTGGAGGGGAGACTTAACGTCGCTTTGACCGAGTCTATAATAAACCCCAGAAACCTCGTCTGTTGGGCCAGAATCAAAAGGGATTTCTTCCCATTGATGACGAACCCCAGGTTGCAAGAGATGCACCGTCGTCCGGAGTTGCTCTCTGAGCAAGGTCGAAGACTGAGCCAAGGGAAGAATGTCGTCGAGATAAATGAGGAGACGGAAGCCTCTTGCTCTGAGGTACTCCACCACAGGTTTGAGGACCTTTGTGAAGCACCAAGGAGCCGAGGAAAGTCTGAAAGGTAGCGTTGTGAACTCGTAAATCTGGCTCTTCCACATGAACTGGAGAAACTTGAGTTGCGGGGCAAAAATCTGGATGGAAAGGTTAGCGTCCTTCAGGTCAAGACGCACCATCCAGTCATTTGGGTGCAGGAGGTCGCGCAGCAGGTGGATTCCCTCCATTTCCAAATGGCAGTAAGCCAACCAGCTGTTGAACTCCTTTAGATTGATAACCGGGCGCTGACCCCTGTCCGTCTTGTCTAATAAAAAGATGTTGCTTAAAAAAACATTTGGTTGGAGGGAAGAGCCCACTATCGCACCTTTGTGGAGGAGATCGTGGACTTCCTCATCCACCAGAGCAGTTTGCGCGGCCGTGAACACCAAGGGTCGTGGACGGCAATCCTGCCTCGGAGTCCCATAGAACTCTATTTGAAACCCTCTTATGGTCTGAAGAACCCAGTAGTCCGCAGTAATAGCCTACAAATTGCCAGTGAACAAAGCCAACCTGCCCCCCACCCACAAATGGGGGTAAGTGGAGAGACTCACCTGACTGATTTTGGAACTGGCCTCTGCCTCCTCCTCTGGCGCCTCTGCCTCTTCCATTTCTGCGAGACTGAAAGAATTCCTGTTTGGGCTGGTCACCCGTCTTCTTGAAGCCTTTGATGGGAGCTTGAGTGTAGAAGCAGCCGGTCGAGCGCCCAGGCCACGACCGACCCCAACGAAAACCTTTGGGTTGAACACTCTTTTGATGGAGGTCTGTGCTTTATCGAGAGTGGTGAATGTGGAAACGAACTTTGTGAGCTCCTTCACAAAGGGCTCGCTGAAAAGTCCCTTATCCGCCACTGCTCCCGCCTCCGAAGAGGCCAAGTCCCCCAGCTTAGGGTCCACCTTAAGCAACAAGGAGCTGCGTCACTCCGCAGCTAGGGCACAGTTCGCATTCCCCAGGAACACGATAGCTCGTTGGGCCCAGCCGGAGACCAATTCAGAGGAAAGAGTGGAACCAGAAGCTTTCGCTTCCTTTGCTAGATCTAAAATCTTCGTGAGAGGACCACAGGCGTCCAGGAGCTTGTCATGGCAAGCTTTCCAGGACCTATTGATCCCTTTCTTAGGATCGCGAATATACTTCTGGAGAGAGGTAGCCATTCGGACATTTATCTCAGGGGTGACAGCTACCTTGCCAGGAAGGGCAGGCCAGGGGCATTCCGCCCGCAAGCAGCCCCTGACTTCCTTCTCTAGCGGTTTCCTCATCCTACTGGCAACAAATTGCACCACCTTCTCACTCTGTGTCCACGTCGAGGAACGGGGGTGAACTAAATCTTCTGGGACAAGCATATCTGCAGGACCTTTGGGTGCACTCTGTTGTCGGTGCCAGGGCCTGGACGGGTCCGTTTCCCCCAGGGACTCCTCATGCGATTCATCTCCGTCCTCATCGTCGTCCTCCGGAGGTAAAGGGCTGCCGCCTTCTAATGGATCTACTGGGGGCACAGGGGAACGCGCCAAAAAGGCCGCTTTAAGGCGTTCAAAAGCCCCCCCATCCACAGCCTCTGCTTTATGTTTGGGGTGTGGGGGGGGGTTGGCGTTCCCCTGAGGCATAGGCGCAAGCAACTTTCATAATGCACCTCTCAAAGGGGCCCATGGCAGCCTCGACAGCTTGATGGATGGAGGCATCCATAGAGTCGCAAAAGGCATCATCCACGGGAGAACCTGGAAGGTTTCCTCCTCAAAAAATTCCCATTCCATAATGGCGAAGGTACACTTGTCAGACTAAAAGTCCGGGTATGTGGGGACCCAAAAGGGTACTAAATTGTTAGGCAGAGAAAAAAACCCTGATAAATTTGGGCCTTGCAAGCAAGGAATTCTGGGTAACCAACCCAGGGGCCTATACTCACGAGATAAGGGGGTTATTCACTGCTGAGGACAGTCTCTTTCCCTGTCCGGCAGCTATCTAAAGCCTGGGCTGGCCCCTTGAGGTATCGACGGCCTTTATGTAAATTATGGCTCACTGTATCGCTACCGACCCTGAAACGGGCATCAGGCTGCGGGAAGAACAGACCCGAGAACGGGTGTAGTGCTCCAGGCTGTGTGGGCTTCATGCTCGGCTGGGAAGCAGTGACAGGAACTTCCTGACAGAAATTGTTCCCCACCAGCAAACGAGATGCAGAGAGACGTGGTGTGCAAGCGCCCTCTAGTAACCGCTTAAAAGCCGCAAGCCCACATAGAAAGACCGCAAAAGGAGCTATGATAACGCTCCCACAGTCACAAACAAGCAAACCACATAAACACTGTACAAACAAGATCAGGGGAGTATTCCTGAGACAAAGCTACCTGTTTTAAGAGAAAACAACACAGTGCTCGCGCGCTCACCACTGACAACCTAAAATTAGTACAACCCCCAATGAACATAAAAAAGGGAAACACAGCGCGCAAGAAAAACAAAGCTATATCAAATTAAACCAAATACAAAACACCCTTATGTAAACACAAGAAATAGTGCCATGAAAATAGAGGGTAATGGAAGGTACTTATCTGCTGGTGAGCAGGAAAAGAAAAAGGAGGTGTCCCAGCATTCCCAGGACCCTGAGGACATGCATGGATGCTGATTGGTTGACCTCTCGGACTGCCCTTTCCCTGGGGTTCCTGGGAAAGAGTTTTTTTCGGTAAAGTTGAATCTGCTGGTGTTGGAAAATAAAAAAAGCAAAGCATAATCCTCGCCTCCGGTCCTACCATAGAATCAACGTTTCCATCAGAACCTGAGCTGCCAAAGCATTCCGTAGAAAAGAGACACATGATGAAGGTTAACATATATGAGAAGGAAATAGCCAAACCCATAGATGACATGTTCAAAGGGAGTGCTCCTGGAGAAGACTAGACCTGGGCAGAGCTCGCAGAATTTGACTCCACGGAATTCTGCGGAGTTACCAAAAAACTCCGCCAAATTCTGCTTAGTTCCGTGACTGGGCGTATTACTGAAGTTCATTAGGACTCCTTTGTGGCTGTGGGAGGTGGACTGGAGCAGGAGAAACATCTTTTTGTAGCAATAGTTTAAATATCTTTATTCTGTTTCATATTACATAAAACCATAAAAGCCCAATGAAAAAACCAGGAAAGCAAGTCTGTGCAAGTTCATAATTCAAGTTATATGTACAAATTGCAACTAATCCCAGACTCCAATTATATTAGGATAAAACAACTAAAAACAGTACATAAAAGCCAATAACTAGATCTGTGACCTGTTAGCAATACAAATACGGATGTATGACATTACAACGCATGCTTTTACCACGCATGCTTTTACAACGTAAGTATTACAACGCAAACCTTTACAACGTATAGTGCTTTGGGGTGCTGGATAGTGAATAGTTTAATTTACTATTCCAACTCCAGTCCCCGTGGACACTAGGGAAGGTGTTGGATAGTAAATTAAATCTATTCCCCATCCTAGAGCGCCCCCCAGCGCAATGCGTTGTAATGGTTTACGTTGTAATAGTTGCGTCGTAAAAGCAATGCGTGGTAAAAGTTGCGTTGTAAAGGATGTTTCCCTACAAATACATGAAACCAAAGGTGATGATTAAGGACAAGCCAACTAATCACAACTCGCCCTAAGCTTGATAGCGGATTTAAAAAAACTTAAAACATGCAATACAGTATTGTCCTTCAACATCTGGAGAAATATAAAGGCGGGCCAAACTTGTTTAAAGTTGGCTTGTTTCAGGATGGGAATTAAATATGATTTTATAAGGAATTTCGTAAAATGGACAAAACATAGTAAAATGGAACATTTCCTGCTGAGATATTCTATCGGAGCCGCAGGGCAGAAAGGATTGCCCTCTATTTGAGCCCCTTGGGTAAGTAAGGAGTAAGTAAAACAGATCAAACCGAAACCTGGTCAGAAGGAATCTATTGTAAGAATTCACGAAACCAAGTATATATGGCTTGCCTTCTCTGTGGGCCTTAATATAACAAAGTGGTGAACACTTGGCTTCATGAGCTGTCTCTCCTTCCTTAATATGGTCTGACGCGTACTGAACACCGTCTTAAGAAGGGGTATATCTATCTTTGAAGTACTCAGGTTTGTTAGACTACTTTTGATATATTTCAGCCATGGAATCCTTAATACTTGATCCAGGGCCAGGCAGTCCTTCAGGATTGCCTTATTTAGCTAATCCCGTCCTTAACCCATTTGTTTAACCAAAGTAACAGCGGGAGAAAGGCTATCTGCTCTGTAATATAGGGCATTCCTAAATTTTCAGGGGCAATAAAAGAGGGGATCCCTGGTGGACAGCAGACATCTCATGAATTTGTTTTCCGCTATTTTGGACATCCTTTACTTCAGCATATCCCCAGATTTCGCTGCAGTAAAGTACTTTTGACAGACACTTAGCCCTATAGAGCTCCAAAAGAGCCCCCACAGATCTTTTACCCAGTCTACCAGCAAAATATTAAATTAAGACACTTTCCCTATTAAGGTCATTTCTCTTACATGTAAATTGTGGGCCCCATTTCAGTTTATCATCCAGGAGTACACCCAGGTAGGAGAAAGCAAATGTTTTAGGGATTGGGGTAGGTCCTACCTTAAAGGCATATGATCTGCTAGGCCACACCCCCAGTTGCATGATGTATGATTTGGAGTTGTTACATTTTAAGTCCAAATCTCCCATAAACTGGGCAAATGTAGATAAGATGGTTTGTAAACACCTCTCAGTCCTAGCCATCAAGACGGCATCGTCTGCATATAGCAGATGGGGAGACCTCGCCGTCCCATTTGAGGATAATCAGCCTTAGTCTCCAGAAGGGTTTTATCAAGATTGTAAAGGTAGAGATTAAATAGAAACCGGGCCAATATACAGCCTTGACTGACACCGCCCCTAATGTGGAATGAAAGAGATACAGTCAAGCTCGACGAAAATCACACTACCTCCTTAGTGTCCCAGTGGAGGTCATAGAGAAATGAGACCATCTCCCTGTCTACCCGTAATGCTAAAAGGATCTGCCATAATTTGGCCCTGTTTACGCAAATGCAGATGACAGATCCATGAAAGCCAGGAAGATGGTACCCCTGCGGGCAACTGTATATTTACTGGTTATTAGGAATAGGTTCAAAGATTGTTCGCTCGTAGAAAAGCCAGGGCAAAACCAATTTTGGGTGTCCGACAGAATGTTATTGTCAATAGCCCAGGTCAATAACCTATCCCACAATATCCTATCAACCACTTTTACCACTGAATCTAGCAGGGAGATGGGTCTATAACAGACAGTGCTGGCGCTATTCCCCCTTTTAGAAACTGGCACAATGATAGAGGTCGTCCATAAAGATGGAGTGCCAAACCAAGCAACAGCAATAATCACGGAAGTGAGCACTGAAGCTCAAAGTGCCACATCCGACAAATAAAGATAAGGTAGGATTCCATCAGGGCCTGGGGCAATATTATGTGTCATTCCAGTGATACCCCGCCTTACTTCTTCTTCCAATACTACTAGTTGTTTTGTGTACCACCAGGATTAAGTAAAGGCGGCAGGGCCGAGTCTCCCTTGAACATATCCTCAAAAGGACGGACCCATTCATTTTCAGTAATATGTGCTTCTAAAATATTAGCTGCCTCTTCTCCCAAAATGGGGCTATTAATAATGCTCCAGAACTTAGCACTGCACTTATAAGTTGTTGCTTCCATAAGGTTGCCCCAAGCTTCTTCCTTCAGAGCCGCCCTGTGTTTACTAAGACCTAGTTTGTACTGCTTTCTTTGGATTTTAACTAGCACTGCATTCCTCTGGGAGGCGTGAAGAGCGAATTTAAGTCTCTAGGCAGCAAGTGAGTATTCTGGGTTAAACCATCTAGATCCCCTCTCCCTCTGAGCTCCCTGAGATGGGACAGCCAATAATTTAGCGACAGAGCAGGATATTGATTCAAAGGCACGGATGATAGACTCATCTGACTGTGCATTCGCATTCTGACAGATCTGAAGTTCACTCTGGCACATCTCCAGTAGAGACCTGCACAGAATGTCTAGAGAAATCTTCCCCCATCTAAGTCTTCTCCCTCAGTCTGTTGCCCGTAGAACCCCTCCTCCTGTGATCTATATTTTTAAGTCAAAAGTGGCCCATATACCTTTAATACACAGGGGGTTATAGTCGCTGTAGCTACTAGGTATTATTGAAAACTCTTAGATCATATAATAAAGGAGGGTAGAGATTAAAGTAAAATCAATGATCGAGGGTTCCTGGCCCAGCTCCTTAAAAGTTGGAATAAGGTATCGCCTAGAGAGGGTCAATTTCCCTATGGATAATTGCAAATCCAAATCACAAACCCATGTGTTTAATTTCTCCCCCAGCCTACAATGATCAAAATGCACACCGTCTACAAGAGGACAAGATGAATCCTCACTAGTCCCTGGGCCCCCCTGCCTTAAGGCCCCACAAATATGGCTATTAAAGTCCCCAACCAGGACAATTTTACCAGGCTTACGTGGCAGGGCCATACCATTTGTTAAGAATGAACATAGGCGAGTGTGAAGGGAGAAGTTATTACCCAGCGGATGACTGCAATGGTTCACTTGGGCCAGCTGATCCTTTAAGTCCGTTTGTAAAAGCACTGTGGATTTCCTTGGACCCGGTCCACCCAGTCAATAACAGTGATCAAGTTGTCCCAGCGGCTCAAATGAGTTGAATAAAAGAACTGGAGGCAATTGTTGAGGCCATCCAGATGGGGTCGGGGTCACTAATTTTCTCGGATGCAAAGTGTTAGACCTGTCTGGCTTTTTGCGTAGTCCCTCCAATTTATTATTTATTTTGTCCCCTTTTTGCCCCTCATACCTTTAATAATTTTTGTGTCCACTAACTTTTTTTTTAGGTGTTGGTCAAGGGGATAGGTGTTCTTTTCCCCCCTCACAGTTTTTCACCTCAGGCCTAGCGGCCTGTTCTGACAGGAATGAAGTTGGAGTCACAAAATGGTGGCTACCAACTGCCCTAACTGCCAAACCCAGAACCTGTCCCATAGAGTAGTATAGGGCGTTCCAGAACCTTCTGGTCCCTTCTGGACTCCTGAGGGTCAGCCTATAAAAGGCGGAATGCTGGACAGCCATTTTGTCTAGTCAGAGAGAGTCAGCTGGAGGACAGGCTGTAGCTGAAGGTGGGGGGAGGCTAGTCAAAGGGTTGATCTCCTGGACTGGGATGCTGCCTTATTGATCCACCACACTACCCCCCCTTTGGGTTACTTCTCTTGACCCCGCTGTTGAGGGTTACTGGAGACCCTGGGCGCCTGACCAATCCCTAGACTGAAAGAATAGGGAAGTGAACAGGAGAAGGAGACTGCAGCACTGTGGTGTGCAGTCCTCTGCCCAGCGTAAAGACTTTAGGGTGACTGTGGCAGAGAGAATCTCAAACAGAGTGGGGCTAATCCTGGTGCCCCCCCTGCTCAGCTCGTTAATTGAGTACTGGCCGACTGTTGGAATCTCCCCCCTGGTGCCACATCCCCACCGTGTCCCTCTTCCTACCTGTTGCAGCGGGGGGCTGAGAGAGCGGAGGCAGTGAGACGACAAGCCGTTCCGCCCTCTTAACCGGCGCGAGGTGAGCGGCGCCGATGTGGAGCTGTAGTTGGGAATCCTGAGGTGAGGAGCGGACCTGAGGAAGCCCTTGTCTATTTCCGGGTGGGCGGAGAAGAAGAGAAGTGCCGACCGAGCAGCGCGGTCTCCGGCAGTGAGACACTCGCTTACCACGCATGCCCAGTAGTGCCACCGGGCTCTGTGAGGCGGAGCCGGCTGGGAGGTTGGAGCGGAAGCGGCGCTTGCCTGCGCAGATTAGCCTCGGCAGAGCTTACCCCGGGGTGTGTGTTCTGAGGCTAGGAAACCAGGAGCGGAAACATCCTTTGCCAAAGGGGAAGTTGGAAACTACCGTTTTCCCCGCGCCAGCACCGAGTAAGCAGCTAGCTGGGCGGGGAGTAGCGGATTTGGTAACTTGAGCTCCTGTGGAACCTCAGAGCAGCAGCGACGTGTGGAGACTTGGGAAGCATCGTCTCCACGCTACAGTAAGGAGAGTGTGGGGAAGGAGGGAAAACTGAGCCACTAGAAATGTATCTCCTCTCCTCGAGGAGCAGAGGAGAGGGGCCCTTGAAAGTTCTGATTAAAAAGGGGAAGAGTGGTACTGGAGCTGACGACAAAGTAGCTTAAACACTGGTCATTTCCCTCAACTGTATAAAGGAGGTGGAGAGTAGCTTGAGGACTACCTGTGAAAGTAGGGCTGGTGGAGCCTGCTGTTTAAGTAAAGATATCAGTTCCTTATAGTGACTGGTAGTGCCCATGTGAATCTCTTGTGTATTTAAACCCTCTCAGTGACTGCTTATCTGTTAGGAGGGTGAGAGGTGCTGAGGGAGGAAGGTTAAGGGCACCTTATTGAAGATAAATCTAATCAATTCTGGAGTCCAATTAAATGTACTAGTGATGTTAATTGATGATTTAAGTTAGCATTTCTGCAGGGATTGTATCAATTTTATGACTAAACTGTATTGAGCTGTAAACTCTAAAAGGAAAACTGCTTAAGATGTTGATTTAGTAACTTTGAAAGAATAAGAATATTTACAGGATTAAATGTACAATACTGAGCTGTGATTTTACAGGTGTAAAGCAGAGTATATTATTTTTATAAACAAGCACGTATTTTTCCAACATTGGTGTAGTGTCATTTTTATGTGTTATTGCGTGGAATTACTGCTGGGTGGTTTGCAACCTTCACACTTGTGCCTCTAGTATTTAGGTCTTACCCTAGGCCGGGCTACCCTAGGTGACCTGTCATCCCAGGTTCCAACAAATTGGTGTCCAGCGGTGGGATCCTGACTTGGTTGCAGCTACTCAATAGTAATTAAACGCAATACACTGGCCTACACCAGGAGTTTTCTCCTTGGGGCCCTCCTAATTTGAATTTTGTTTTTCCAAATTTGTTCCTGGTGGTGGGAGGAGGTTATCCTCAGATCACACTTCTTAGTTCTCTCCTGAGTACTCATTTAATCCCATATTTGAAAAATGGAATTAAACCTTGAAGAGCTAGAGTCCTACACTGTGACCCAACTGAAAGAGTGGTGTCAACAACAGGGGGTATTCTTCAAAAAAGGTGCCAAGAAAAGCGAGTTACTGACAAGCATAAGGGCATGGGTGGAAGCTCATATAGTGGAGGAACAGGACACAGAAGAGAGTGATAGGGACACTGTCCTTGAGACTGCAATGCTGTACCAAGCTGGAAGGGGGAATCTGCTGACAGGTCCCAGGACACTTTCGAGGGAGGGCAGCAGCGTCTCGGTGAGGAGTTTAACTGACGCCGAGTTGGAAGACAGGAGGGAGGAGAGGAGAATGAAATTGGATTTAGCTAGAATGGAAATGGAGAGGGAGGACAGGAGGTTGGCCCACGAACGAACCATAAAGGAGCTAGACCTTCAAGCCTTAACACTAAGGTCTCCTAATCCAAACGATGGTGGCAGTGAAAACAAAGTAAATACCAGGGAACCCAGACCCTATCTACCCAAGGATGTTATTGCTAGTTACACCTCAGGCGATGACATTGCCAAATGGTTAGCCGCATATGAAGTTTCTTTAAGGGCTCATGGGATCTCAGACACTCACTGGGGGGGTGGGCTGTATAAATATATGCCACCTGCTGGCAGGGATACCTTGTTGGCTCTGGAGCAGGATGAGCAAACCCACTACCCTACAATGAAAGTGGCACTGGTGAAAAAGTTTGGACTTACCCCTGAAAAATACAGACAAAGATTTAGGGGAAGTCACAAACTGAGTACCCAGAATTGGGTGGATTTCTTAGATTACGCCAAGAAAGCCTTGGAGGGTTGGGTCAAGGGCAGTGAGGTGAAGAATTATGAGGGGCTGTATGATCTATTTTTGAAAGAGCACCTCCTCGAGAAATGTTTTCCCGAGCTGCGCCAACACCTGGTGGACAGCAAGCTGACCAATCCCCGGAAGCTTGCAGAGGAGGCGGACATCTGGGCAAGTACCCGGGTGTCCTCAAAGGGGACTGGAGGGGATTCCCAAAAGGCCGGACAGGGCGCCCCCCAGAAGAAGGAGGGGGGAGAGAAAAAGAGGGTGTTCTCTAAAGGTCCCCAAAACAATTTCCAAGGGAAGGGAACAGGTTTCACTCCTAAGGCAAACCCGCCCAGAAACCCTAATCCTGGCCAACGCCAGCAGCCAAGGGTTCTCCACTGTTTTGAGTGTGGTGGTGTTGGACATTATAAGGGAGATGTCAGATGCCCAAAGAGACCACCCCCTCCCACCGGAGAAAAACCACCGGGAGTAGCTAGTGTAGCGCTCAGGGAGGAGTTGCCCTTAAATAAGGGGGTGAGTGGGCGGGTGTCACCTTAGTGTCCCTGGGAGAGCGGGAGATGGTTCCAAAGATCCAGGTGCCCCCAAATACTACAAAGTATGGGCAATGGGTTACCATCAATGGCCAGAGAGGGGAGGCTCTGAGAGATACAGGAGCCAGTATGACTATGGTGAGAAGTCAACTGGTTTCTCCAGAGCAGGTGGTTCCCAATGTACTCCACCCCGCCGCGATGGCTGACGGCAGAATGGGCCACTATCCAGTGGCTGAGATTCCCTTTGAGTGGGAGGGGGTTGCAGGTTCACTTCGAGTTGCCGTAACCCCTGCCGTGCCAGTTGATTGTCTGCTGGGGAATGACATGGAGCACAACACTTTGAGAGAGGTGGAATACCGGACGCACACTGCGATGCTGGGTACACCTGACTGGGCCTGTGTGAGCACACGGTCTGCGACTGCCCGGAGAGGGAGTTCGCCTGGGTTGGAGCCTGGAACAATGGCCCAACCCGCTGCCAAAAAGGGACAGACCCGGAGACAGGAAGAGCCTGCTTCCGCTTCCACACCCCATGTGACAGATCGGCCACCTGCGGTGGTGGTCCAGGAGTCCGTGGAGGGGGAAGTATACTCTCTGGAGGATTTACCCATCCCTGCTGAGTGGCATGTGGAGGGAGGTCCTACCAGAGAGGAATTCTGTAAGGGGCAGAGGGAGTGCCCCACCCTTGAGGGACTGAGGCGACAGGCTGAAGCCCAGGCAGCAGGTGATGTTACGGGACAGTACCATATTTACTGGGAGGATGGACTCCTCTACAGTGAACCCAAGGTACCCTTACCTGGTTCGTCAAGGGCCTTGGTAGTCCCGCAACAATACCGAGCCTTTCTGCTGGAATTGGCTCATGCTATACCCCTGGCAGGACACTTAGGCCAGGACAAGACCTTTGCTCGGCTTGTCCTCCACTTTTACTGGCCTCAGATGAAAGTGGTGTCCAACACTTACTGTCGGACATGTGTATCCTGCCAGGCCAGTCGGAAAACAGGGGTGAAGCTGAAGGCTCCCCTGGAACCACTTCCAGTCGTTAGCACACCCTTTGAGAGGGTGGGCATCGACATTGTAGGGCCTTTAGATCCACCAACAACAGCTGGTCACAGGTTCATCCTGGTTCTAGTGGATCATGCCACACGGTACCCAGAGGCAATTCCTCTGAGGACAGTCACTGCACCTGTGGTGGCTAGAGCCTTAATGGGGATCTTTACCCGAGTGGGATTCCCCAAGGAAGTTGTGTCTGACAGGGGGAGCAACTTCATGTCAGCTTATATGCGGGCGATGTGGAAGGAGTGTGGAGTGACCTACCGGTTCACCACTCCTTATCACCCCCAGTCAAATGGACTGGTTGAGAGGTTTAACAAAACCTTGAAGGGCATGATCAGAAGTCTGCCCGAAAGCCTGCGGAGGAAATGGGACGTCCTCCTACCCTGTTTGCTCTTTTCTTATAGGGAAGTGCCACAGAAGGGAGTGGGCTTCAGCCCCTTCGAACTTCTGTATGGGCACCCTGTACGCGGTCCTCTCAGCCTGGTGAAGGATGGTTGGGAGAAGTCTCCCAGGAAACCCCCCCAGGATGTGGTGAGCTACATGCTGGCCTTCAGGCGCCAAATGGCGAAGTTGTGGAAGCAGGCTTCTGACAACTTGGAGGCCAGCCAGGCAGTTATGAAAGAGTGGTATGACCACAATGCTCACCAGGTGGAATTGGAGCCTGGCCAGAAAGTGTGGGTGATGGAGCCTGGAGAGCTTAGTGCTCTTAAGGATCGCTGGACAGGCCCATTTGAAGTGTTGGAGAAGAAGGGTAAGGCCACATACCTGGTGGACCTTAAGACCCCTCGACAGCCCCTACGGGTGCTGCATGCCAACCGACTCAAACCCCACCATGAGAGGCCCGAGGTCATGTTAATGATGGTGACTGATGGGGAAGAGGAAGCGGAAAGCGAACCTCTCCCAGACTTGTTCTCGTCTCAAGAGAATGATGGGTCAGTGGAGGGAGTGATTCTCTCTCCCACTCTAACTCCTGAGCAGCGGGAGGACTGCCGCCAGATACTGGAGCAGTACTCTACGTTGTTCTCCCTTGTCCCGGGAAGGACTCACTTGTGTACCCACGATGTGGACACAGGGGACAGCCCACCAGTGAAGTCGAAGACCTACCGGCTGTCTGACAAGGTGAAGGCAAGCATCCATGGAGAGGTTGCCAAGATGCTAGAGCTGGGAGTTATCGAACCTTCTAACAGCTCTTGGTCCAGTCCGGTGGTGCTCGTGCCAAAAGCCGCGCCACCAGGCACAACACCCGAACTGAGGTTCTGTGTGGATTACCGGGGACTGAACTCAGTGACAAAGACTGATGCTCATCCGATCCCTAGGGCGGATGAATTAATTGACCGGCAAGGAGCTGCCCAATATCTGAGTACCTTTGATCTCACTTCGGGGTACTGGCAGATCTCCTTGACAGATGGAGCAAAGGAAAGGTCAGCCTTCTCCACACCTGAGGGACACTTCCAGTTTTGCTTGATGCCCTTTGGGCTCAAAAATGCCCCTGCCACATTTCAGCGGCTGGTGAACCAGGTCCTCTCTGGAATGGAGAGTTTCTCTGCTGCTTACCTGGATGACATTGCTGTCTTCAGTAGCAGTTGGGAGGACCATTTGCAACATTTGCAAGCAGTTCTCCAGGCCCTGAAACAAGCTGGATTGACAATCAAGGCCAGCAAATGCCAGATTGGGCAGGGGTCGGTTGTGTACCTTGGACACTTGGTGGGTAGGGGGACTGTGCAGCCCCTGCAGGCGAAGATTGAGGCAATCATGGCCTGGGAACCCCCCAAGACACAGACTGAGGTCCGAGCTTTCCTGGGCCTCACAGGCTACTACCGTCGCTTTGTGAAGGGGTATGGCACTATTGTAGCGCCCCTCACAGAGCTCACCTCTAAGAAACAACCTCGACGGGTAGTTTGGACGAACGCTTGTCAGCAAGCTTTTGTGAAACTGAAGCATGCAATGTGTGCAGCACCGGTCCTGAGGGCCCCAGACTTCTCCAAGGAGTTCATTGTCCAGACAGATGCATCAGAACATGGCATTGGGGCAGTGTTATCGCAACTAAATGAAGAGGGCCTGGATCAGCCTGTGGTCTTCTTATCCAGGAGACTGCTTCCTCTGGAACAGAAGTGGAGTGCAATTGAGAGGGAAGCTTTTGCGGTGGTGTGGGCTCTGAAGAAGCTGCGGCCATACCTGTTTGGCTCACACTTCCTGGTTCAGACTGACCACCGACCCCTTCGTTGGCTGATGCAAATGAAGGGGGAAAATCCCAAGCTGTTGAGGTGGTCCATCTCCCTACAGGGAATGGACTTCCGGGTGGAACATCGGCCTGGAGTGGACCACGCCAATGCAGACGGTCTCTCCAGGTATTTCCGCCTTAGTGATGAGGACTCCCAAGGGGTTGGGTAGTTCTCCCCACTTTCAGCTGGGGGGGACGCGTGTTAGACCTGTCTGGCTTTTTGCGTAGTCCCTCCAATTTATTATTTATTTTGTCCCCTTTTTGCCCCTCATACCTTTAATAATTTTTGTGTCCACTAACTTTTTTTTTAGGTGTTGGTCAAGGGGATAGGTGTTCTTTTCCCCCCTCATAGTTTTTCACCTCAGGCCTAGCGGCCTGTTCTGACAGGAATAAAGTTGGAGTCACAAAATGGTGGCTACCAACTGCCCTAACTGCCAAACCCAGAACTTGTCCCATAGAGTAGTATAGGGCGTTCCAGAACCTTCTGGTCCCTTCTGGACTCCTGAGGGTCAGCGGAATGCTGGACAGCCATTTTGTCTAGTCAGAGAGAGTCAGCTGGAGGACAGGCTGTAGCTGAAGGTGGGGGGAGGCTAGTCAAAGGGTTGATCTCCTGGACTGGGATGCTGCCTTATTGATCCACGACACTACCCCCCCTTTGGGTTACTTCTCTTGACCCCGCTGTTGAGGGTTACTGGAGACCCTGGGCGCCTGACCAATCCCTAGACTGAAAGAATAGGGAAGTCAACAGGAGAAGGAGACTGCAGCACTGTGGTGTGCAGTCCTCTGCCCAGCGTAAAGACTTTAGGGTGACTGTGGCAGAGAGAATCTCAAACAGAGTGGGGCTAATCCTGGTGCCCCCCCCCCCCTGCTCAGCTCGTTAATTGAGTACTGGCCGACTGTTGGAATCTCCCCCCTGGTGCCACATCCCCACTGTGTCCCTCTTCCTACCTGTTGCAGCGGGGGGCTGAGAGAGCGGAGGCAGTGAGACGACAAGCCGTTCCGCCCTCTTAACCGGCGCGAGGTGAGCGGCGCCGATGTGGAGCTGTAGTTGGGAATCCTGAGGTGAGGAGCGGACCTGAGGAAGCCCTTGTCTATTTCCGGGTGGGCGGAGAAGAAGAGAAGTGCCGACCGAGCAGCGCGGTCTCCGGCATTGAGACACTCGCTTACCGCGCATGCCCAGTAGTGCCGCCGGGCTCTGTGAGGCGGAGCCGGCTGGGAGGTTGGAGCAGAAGCGGCGCTTGCCTGCGCAGATTAGCCTCGGCAGAGCTTACCCGGGGGTGTGTGTTCTGAGGCTAGGAAACCAGGAGCGGAAACGTCCTTTGCCAAAGGGGAAGTTGGAAACTACCGTTTTCCCCGCGCCAGCACCGAGTAAGCAGCTAGCTGGGCGGGGAGTAGCGGATTTGGTAACTTGAGCTCCTGTGGAACCTCAGAGCAGCAGCGACGCGTGGAGACTTGGGAAGCATAGTCTCCACGCTACAGTAAGGAGAGTGTAGGGAAGGAGGGAAAACTGAGCCACTAGAAATTTACCTCCTCTCCTCGAGGAGCAGAGGAGAGGGGCCCTTGAAAGTTCTGATTAAAAAGGGGAAGAGTGGTACTGGAGCTGACGACAAAGTAGCTTAAACACTGGTCATTTCCCTCAACTGTATAAAGGAGGTGGAGAGTAGCTTGAGGACTACCTGTGAAAGTAGGGCTGGTGGAGCCTGCTGTTTAAGTAAAGATATCAGTTCCTTATAGTGACTGCTAGTGCCCATGTGAATCTCTTGTATATTTAAACCCTCTCAGTGACTGCTTATCTGTTAGGAGGGTGAGAGGTGCTGAGGGAGGAAGGTTAAGGGCACCTTATTGAAGATAAATCTAATCAATTCTGGAGTCCAATTAAATGTACTAGTGATGTTAATTGATGATTTAAGTTAGCATTTCTGCAGGGATTGTATCAATTTTAAGGATAAACTGTATTAAGCTGTAAACTCTAAAAGGAAAACTGCTTAAGATGTTGATTTAGTAACTTTGAAAGACTAAGAATATTTACAGGATTAAATGTACAATACTGAGCTGTGATTTTAGAGGTATAAAGCAGAGTATATTATTTTTATAAACAAGCACGTATTTTTCCAACATTGGTGTAGTGTCATTTTTATGTGTTATTGCGTGGAATTACTGCTGGGTGGTTTGCAACCTTCACACTTGTGCCTATAGTATTTAGGTCTTACCCTAGGGCGGGCTACCCTAGGTGACCTGTCATCCCAGGTTCCAACACAAAGTCATAGTTGTGGGTGGGTAAAAATAACCGAAGGGCAGTGCTTGTATATAGGTAGAAGGGCCTGTTCTAGTACAATGGTTGGTGGCATGGAGAATCCTTTCTGCCAGATGTGATCTATTGAACTTCATTATTATACAATCATCATCACTACTCTTATTCAAGCCTCCTATCCAGGCCACCCTTCTAACCAAGAGGATGTCCCTTTCCACTCTAAGGCCCAAGGGTGTGTTGTTGTTAAGCTAGTAAAGGACCTTGATCTTTAATAAGTAAAAATCCTCGGTGATGTCCGTCTTTAGGACTGGCACGTTACCTAAAACCACAACATACGGTGTTGCTTCCAGGGGTAAGTGGGTGGAGTTTGGACCCTAGGACACTCTATTCTGGTTAACAGCGTCAAAGATTGGGGCATCCCCTTCTACTCCCCTCACAAAAGGAGCTGAATACCTGCGATGATTGGCCTATGATCTAGATGATAACTGATGGCATGGCCTCGCCTGCGAACCACATATGGAAGGTAGGAGTTGTCCGATGCATGTAGATGGGCCAGGTAAGGAGATGGTGCTCACTGGGTGGGCGGTTTGGGCAATGTGCACTTTACTTGAGGCAGAGATAACAGTAGCTAAGCCGGCAGATACATCAGCTGCATCACAGGAGCGGGGAGTAGGAATAGATGTTTTAAGAAATTTGCCGAAGCTAGCCGAGCTGCGAAATGGCGGCGCCTTGAGCGAGCTCCTCCGGGAGACCAGAAATAGCATCCTCATCCTACACTTGCGACATCGTATTGACCCACCAAAAATGCTGGCACCATCTTAGCACTGTGTCCCCCACCTCCGCAGCAAGTTTGAGGGTGCTCGGATGTAAAGTAACACAGAAACTGTAGTTCTCAGCCACGGAGTACTGGGCCCAACTGCGCATCGACCCACAGTGCACCTCCTCGCCGCGACGTACGACACGTACGCCGGATCGCGGTCGGCCGAACTGCCGGTGAGGCGAGAGGGAAAGAACCCGACCTGCTGGCGGCGAGCACAGACGAACCAGACAGCCCGCGCTGACAGTGCCCACCAGGTGGGGATGTGGGTCAATTGAGCTACGCCCCACATAGGGGAGATACTGACAAAAATAGCGGGCGAATTAGTGCGACCAAGATAAATTCGGCAGCGAGAATGTGGGGACTGGGGACACCGTGCTACACGATAATACTACCACAAACTGCCTAATCCCACCAAAGTCATTACCAAGTCCACAGAGGGTCCCTGACACACGTCCATTGGAAAGGTAAGAGGACCTGGAAATCTGCGGCCTAGCACCAGTTGGAAGGTGGACTACTACCAACAAGCGCAGTGATACTTGGCCCCCCCACAGGCACTCGTGAGGGCAGCGGCAAGAGAACAGGTTCATTAGCAAGTAGAGGTGGATATTCGGCTCTGCTGCCATTTGAGAGACGGAGTGTGGCAGAGTGACCGCCGCCAATTGAAGCGCTGCAACACCCTTTCCCTCTGCTCAGGAAACCGCTGCAGTAATTTCCTAAGGCCCACTCATGAGGAAAACTAATCTCCAACGTGAGGAACAAGGGCAGCAAGGAGAATAAGGCCCATTCATCGTGCACAGCGAAGCATATACTGGGAAGCCACTACATAAGAGACTAACAATCTCTCTACATTCTGAAACCCGCACCGCCTATCGGTGACGATACGCTGCACTACAGACCAGGGGTAATACCTCTCTAATACCTCTCGGCAGAGATTGTCGGTTCTGTGGCCGTGCTTGAGGGTTGGGGGCCTATACCACCACACCGCCCAATACACGGAGTAACCTCCCTTGATCAGACACACGCGCAGCTCCTTTGGCCGCACCATTCGACCTGCGGCCTGCAACGGCGAGGAGTTGGTTACCCTTGGTGCAACGATGGGGAAACCGGACAAGAACCAACCAAAACTCACCTTCGACAATTCCAGAAAACAGGTGGAACAGGCCGGAGAGGAACAACAGGCTATCCCGCCTGCGACATCCTTGACCAGCGGGACCTCGGCTGACAGCATCCAGTCCATGTTCCAAACAATTTAGACAGCACTGACCAACAATGACGGCAAAATCGACACTCTCACACACAGAGTAGATCGTATGTCTGAGAGATTGGACAGACACTCTGAGAGAATAGATATTGCTGAACGGAGGATCTCAGATGTAGAAGACACCAACAATCAGATTACTGCTAAACAATCTGGGATAGATAAACAACTAGCTGCGCTCTCTGCCAAAGCCGAGGATTTAGAAGCCAGATCCTGAAGAAGCAACATCCGCCTGATGGGTATAGCGAAAACTACAAATACTGGCCCTATGGAAAAATATGTGGAGCAACTTCTAATCATGCTAATGGGCAGGGACACCTTTTCGGACGTATTCCTAATTGAAAGAGCACACTGATCCCTTGCTCCCAAACCTCTACTGGGCACTAGACCGAGACCCTTCATAGCTAAACTATTGAACTACAGGGACAGGGACACGGCACTGTGGAAAGCACGAGAACTAGGCGCACTCCGACATGAGGGTATGGACATTGCAATCTATCCAGATTCTACGCAAACAGTACAGGAAGCGAGGAAAAAATATGGTCAGGCGAAACAGAAACTGCGTGACCTACAAATCCCCTACGCTATGCTATATCCGGCCAGACTCAAGATCACAGATGACGGGTCACGGAGATCTTCAATGAACCAAAAGACGCTATGAAATATCTGCAACAGCGGAAGCCGAAAGGAGAAAGCAGGGGATCGCTGCAGGATAGACTTACAGAGCGAGAGACATTGTCCGATGTGGAATGATGAACCACTTCAGAATTGGACATTTTTGAAATACTAATATGTGGTCTAGTTTCTCCGACTCACTGGAGCCCGCTGAGTCACTAATAAGGGCTTTGACGGGCAGAGTCCTCTGGGCCGTTTAGAGGAGGACATACTGTCTGCCGATATACAACACAACGCAGGACGGCTAGCACTTGAAGGCCAAGACGAAGACATGCCACACAGATAAGTGACCAATGAAGAGACTGTCCTTCTTGAAGGGGACTGGGTTAACTTGAAAGGGTACAATTGACTCAAATGGTTTTTCATAAACATGAATGTGATATGTTATTCTATTAGGCAGAATATATGGGGTCGGGCACTGTTACGGTGTATAACCATGCTCTCACATGGCCTCCCCCTTTGCACAACCCAGCAAAGGGACAGAGCTTGGCAGCTTCCGCCCAATTGTGCACACCACACTTGGTTACGTTTCCCGGATTTTGTTAAACGGGGGGTGGGGCGGGGATATGGTAGGATTGCAGGGCAATGTCTTCGTTGTTATGGGAATGACGGAGTGGGAGGGGTTGGGACGGGGGGGGGGTATGGGGGTCCAAAAAGAAAATCACCGGGCATCTGCGGTTGGGTACATAGTATGTGTTTATGCTCTTCATTTAGGAACATCATGCTCACACATGTCTTCATTCTTATTCATTGTTCTGATGTATGGCGACAGATGTAAAACAAGTTAGAACGTTGACTTTAATGACCTAGAATGTCAGGGGTCTGCATAATCCACCAAAAATACACAAAGTAATTGCCTATTTAGACAGACACAAAATTGATGTGGCCTGTCTCTAAGAAATGCATCTCACGCCGCAGTGAGAGACTAGAATAGGATATAGGTGGACACAATATCTGTTGGCATCCTCCTACTCAAACTATGCACGTGGGGTGCTGGTGCTGGTTAAGCGCACCACTCCGTTTACGCTTATACATGCACTTACTGATGATCAGGGCAGATATGCCATTATACGAGGTTCATTTGCGGGTACAGACCTTACGATTATTTATGTATATGGTCCTAATGTGGATGACCCACTCTTTTTTGACGACATTTGGTCCAACCTCAGGAACATACAGCCCTCCGCTATCATATGGGAAGGGGACTTTAATACATGCCTGGACCCCGCACTGGACAGATCATCGGGCGCTGATAGATATGGCCGACGGGCGGCCAACTCCCTGTTAGATGGCATCAAGGACTGGTCCTTAGTGGATGTATGGAGGGAGCGACACCCTGGGCACCGGGAGGGAACTTGCACCTCAACGACATATAACACTTGGTCAAGATTAGACTATTGGCTGACTACACGGGAGGTTAGTACCTGGGTCACGACGGTGGAACACTTGCCAAAAACATTATAGGATCATTCCCCTGTTCGACTGGAGCTAGCTATCCCCACTCATACCCCCAAGCAGTTTACATGGCGACTCCAACACTCTGCATTAAAAGGTCAAGTGTTTCGCAGAGAGTTGAGGCAAGCAATACAGGAATTCTTCCACATGAATGGAGGATCAGTGGAAAGCACTAGATCCCTGTGGGAGGTCTTTAAAGTCACTAGACGGGGCCATTGTATTAGTAAGCATGCAGGGATCCTTAGGGATATACAACAACAGTTGATTATGGTAGAAAGGAACATTAAGACCCAAGAGGAAGAATACACTACTACTTTAAATGCATCCCTCCTTGTGGAAATACGGAGTAAAGTGGATACGTATCATGAGTTTGCGGACTCAGAAATAAAATACCTTTCACAACGATATACGGCCAGAACATATGGTGAAGGGGGTAGACCGGGCAATGCCTTATCCACCAAGATCAGACCCGCTCGTACTAAGGCACATATAACGCAATTCACGAATGCACAGGGCGCGCTGATCTATGACACCCCCTCCATTTTAGAAGACTTTCTGACCTACTACTCTACATTATACACCACACAGACAGTAAACTCCTCATCTGCTATACATGAATACCTAGATGATATAGGCTTGGCATGGCTCTCCGACACACATAGGGAATACCTAAGTCATCACATAACAGAGGACGAATTTAGGGAGGCGATTAACTCGCTACTGAATAATAAAGCCCCGGGGCTTGATGGTCTGCTGGGCGAATTTTACAAAGAATTTAAGGACTTGCTGATACCGCACCTGGCTCATATGTATGAGGAAGCATATGAAGAAGGAATTCTTCCATCAACATTGCGCGAGGCGCTGCTAATAGCTCTCCCTAAACCGGGCAAAGATCCCCAAAAATGTGAATCATATCGCCCCCTGTCACTCATAAACATTGATGTCAAAATCTTGGCCAAGATCATAGCGACTAGAATACAACCATTATTGGGCTCACTGGTCCTGCCAGATCAAGCAGCTTTATACCCACTAGATCCACGACGCAGAATATACGTACTATTTTTGCTCTATATCATAGCCTAAACCCGGAACTACCTGCTGCAGTGGCACTATTAGATGTGGCGAAGGCGTTCGATTCTGTGGAGTGGGAGTTTATGTTTACAGTCCTAGCAAGAATGGGATTCCCACCCCCATTTATGAAATGGATAGCCCTATTATATAATAAGCTGTGTGCCAGAGTGCGTATTAATGGCACTACGTCACAACCTATTGATATAAGCAGAGGAACACGACAGGGATGCCCTTTGTCCCCTATCCTCTTTGCGCTCACTCTGAAGCCTTTAGCGTACAAGATTAGACAACAGCACCCAGAAGCAGCGCTACAATTCAGCCTTCGCCCCATAGGTATCTCACTTTACGCAGATGATATGGTGTTCTACACCAGATATCCTAATGTGAACTTGAACCCACTGATAAGAGAATACATCAAATTTGAGAAATACTCGGGACTTAGTATAAATTGGGACAAATCAGTGGTGATAAACTTGACCGCCGAGAACCCACTGCCCAGTTTAGATTACCAATTACAATCGACGGCTGACCCAGTGAAATACCTGGGTGTCTGGATACACCATGACCCTGAGGTAGTGATCAGAGAAAATTATGGAGTGGCCATGATCAAACTAGACGAGCAAATCGAGAAATGGGTTAAATTGCCGCTATCACTAGCAGACAGGATTGCCCTTCAGAAAATGGTCATATTGCCCCGCTTTCTATATTTATTTTGGAATATCCCGATATAGCTCACACAAGCCTTCTTTACCAGACTCCGTACAGCACTACAGCATCTCACATGGCCTGGGAAACAGCCCAGAGTAGGCTGGAAGACGCTCGCGTAGCCATATCACCAGGGCGGTTTTGTGGCCCCCAACCTACAGCTGTATTTCTACTGCGCACAGGCGCAACATGCACACTATTGGACACAACCGCACTCTTATATACCACATATAGCAGTAGAAACAGACAGCGTACACCCAAAGCGCTTAATACAATACATATCGGACCCCATCAGCTGCTACCCTAATGGTTCTATACACCCGGTAAAGTGCACATCCAGGGCTTGGCACATCTTGGAGCTGAGTGCGCAGAAGCTACCACCTTATTCCCCGGCGCTTCCGATGGCCCACCATCCCAAACTATCGGTGATGCAGGAAACAAAGATGAGAGCGGTGCTAGGAGATATGTGATTTACGACATTAGGTACACTGTTCCCCAACAATACTTTTATCCTGTTCAACAGCCCATCCCTATGCGCGCACCAAACACCACTAAAAATGTTTGCATATTTACGATTACGTGCAGCACTTAAAGATTTATATGACTCCCGCGGAGAGAGTGCAGACGTGAGCAGGCTGGAACAGCAACGGCCAGACGACACTGCCTTGCGGCTCACCCTGGACGAAGGCCTCGGTCACGGATAGTGCTGGCAGCTCAAGGATATCCTGGAACATAGAACACGAACCTGGACTAAACTGCAGCTCAGCTGCTTCTGAGTACTGGACTGGGGCAGTCCAAGGGAGAAAGGGAAGGACTGCGCTTCTCACTGGACCTCTTACCCCCCCTCACGCAAGTACACTGTTTGGGGTTGGGATTGAGCACTTTGCTGTGTTGGGGTGGCGGGCAGTTCGAAGTCCGTCCGGCAGGGAGGGTGGTGGACAAAAGGGTGGATGGTTGGGGTTTTAAATTGTTTTCTGTTTTCTATATGTTATGGCAATGACTCACGCACTTTGCGGCAACCGACGGCTGGACGTCCACAATACATAACTACTGCAATGTACACGCACCCTACTTACAGCATCCATGGAAGCACAAACCCTGGTTAACAGCACCCCAGAGATGACCCCTCCCACACCGATTGCCCCACTGACAGTGCTCACGTGGGACATGCATGGCTTGGGTGATAAAATCAAGCGTGGCCTGGTAATGCAGGCTCTCAAATGTCAAGCACTAACGCTAGCACTCCTACAGGAGACACACCTCACGGGCACGGCGTGTAAAGCACTAGACAGGTGGGGATACAAAATGGCAGTGCACTCCGAGTTCTCCTCCGGCTCTAGAGGAGTAGGCATTCGGATACGGAAGTCTTCCTCCTTCATAACCCTACAGACAAAAAAGGATGATCAGGGGAGATTTGCAGCGGTGCGGGGTTGGTGGGAGGGAAGGACTATTAATGTAGTATCGGTGTACATTCCCCCAGCACTGAACGCAGTGGCGCTTCCAGCCCTTAGTGAGTTTATACTTACGTTGACGGAGGGTGACCTGATTATTGGGGGGACTTTAACGCCACAATGAACGCTAACTTGGACAGGCACCCGGTTAGAACATAGACACCTGGCATCTCTCATCTCCAGAGTTTCACGGATGCTCTTGGACTGGTCGACATATGGAGACACCAACACTGCACTGCACGACAATTCACGTTTCATTCAAATGTCCATAACTGTCTGTCTAGGATAGACTATTTCCTGACTTCCACCGATAGCCTACACAACATAGTGGATGTTACGATAAAGCATAGAGGCATCTCTGACCACTCCCCAATAGTGCTGACATTCTCATCACATCTCATGGCTCGCAAGCGGACATACCCCATTTACCCCGGCTATCTGCAGGTTCTGAAAATACGAAAGGACATCAAAAAAGCCACAAACTATTTCTTTGCAGAGAACACCTTGTCCGCAGGCTCCCCATCGATCCTGTGGGAAGCCTTTAAAACAGTCATTAGAGGACAGGCCTTAGCATCCATCACTGGATATAAGCGCGACAAGCAGGCAGAGTTACTTGAGTTGGAGCTGGAGCTGCACTCGGTCGAAGCGCAGCACTCAGCAGATCCTCCCCGTCCTCAGCACATGCACTACACCTTAAACAACAACAGTACAGAGACTACCTATGGAAAGAGATCGTGTTCAATCTTACGCCACTAGACATAGAATATATGACATTGGTGACAAGGCTGGAAAGCTCTTGGCATGGCTCCATAGGCGTGAACACAGTGTTAGAAATATTGCGCACCTGCGGACGACTGAGGGACAAATGACCTCAGATCCGCGAGAGATAGTAGACACTCTGGCACGCCACTTCCGCGACGTCTACTCGTCAACGTCTCCCGTGTCAGAGGAGGAAGCAGTGGCCTCCATCGGCGAAATTGCAATGTCACTCCAGAGGCCTCCGTAGAATTGGAGGCAGATCTTGGTGAGGATGAGTTGCGCGTTGCAATAAGTTTGTTACAGTCGGGAAAGGCACTGGGGCCCAATGGGGTCCCAATAGAACTATATAAACAGTTTTCGGCTATTCTTACCCCCCACTTACTAAACATGTATAAAGACAACCTAGAAAAAGGTGTGTTGCCGCAGGATCAACAGTTGGCTACTATAGTGTAGTGGCTAACCCGAAACCTGGAAAGCCCATGACCGACTGCACCTCATACCATCCCATCTCCTTGATAAATGCAGAAGCTAAAATCCTGGCCAAAACCTTGGCTAACAAACTTGTGACACACCTCCCATACTTGATCCACCATGATCAATCGGGTTTCATGCCTAACAGAAACACTGCGCTAAATCTCTGACGCCTCCACGGGGTACTGGCCAAAGCACAGACCCTGACAGAACCAACGGTGGTCCTATCTTTGGATGCGAGGATGGCTTTTGATATGGTGGAGTGGAGTTTTCTCTTTGCAGTCCTCGGCCACCTAGGATTCAGCCCAAAATTCTGCGCCTGGGTCCGCCTCTTGTATCATAACCCACAAGCACATGTGACGGCCAATGGGCACATATCGGACAGCATACCCCTGTCGAGGGAAATGCGCCAGGGGTGCCCACTGTCACCACTCCTTTATGCGCTGTACTGGAGCCCCTGACTGCACGAATCAGAGGCGACCCCTTCCTGAAAGGTATCTGGTGGACGGAAGGCTGGGAGGACCATCAGTCCCTCTATGCCGATGACATCTAGTATACTTGTCAGACCCTGAACACTCCCTGCCAGTGCTCCTTGAGATCTGCGACAACTATGGGAAGGTCTCGGGCTACACTATTAATTGGGCCAAATCGGTCCTCTGCGGGCTATGGGGGCCCTTGCCGCGTCTCCCTGACGACTGTCTGCTTCTAGTTTCCCATGATACCTTTGAGTACCTGGGTATCCATATCACAACAGGACCTGCAGATTTCTTCACTAAAAATGTGTCGCCCCCGCTGGAGCATTTACAACGGGATGTGGTAAACTGGGCACAGCTTCCGCTGACGCTATTGGGGAGAGCAGCCTTATTTAAAATGATGGCCTTACCCCGTTTTTTATATGCCTTGGAGAACAGGCCGTACCCTGTGCCCTTAAAATATTTCAAACAAATAGCAACACAGGTCTCCACACTCCAGTGGGGCAATAAGCCGGCTCGTATAGTGCAGGCTAAACTGCATCGTAGTTGGTATGACGGTGGAATAGCACTCCCTAACGTCCAATTATATTATTGGGCAGCTCACCTCAAAATTGTTAATCAATGGATACATGCCCGCAGGACGACCCAGCCTATAGGGCAGATAGGGCCCAGTTGGGCACGGGAGCTATGCTTTCGGTGCTCTACAACAAAGACCAGGTTCTGAAATTACTGGGACCGACGAGGCACATGACCACACTCTGGCAGGCAGCGCAGACTAGACTCAGGTGGAAGGGGACCCTGACCCGGCTTACCCCGCTGTGGGATACCAGAGCATTGGGACGCCTGCGCAACAGCAAGGGGTTCGACCAATGGGACAACATAGGCATCTCCACAATCGGCGACCTATGTGATAAGGGTGATGTGATACCGTTTACCCAGCTCCGACAACAATACAACCTTGCCCCCTCTGAGGTCTTCCGTTATACACAGATTAGGCACGCACTATTGACGGCACTGCCACAGCGTACGGAGGTCCCTGAGACTTCCCCACTGGAAGACCGGCTGCTTACAGACTTTTTACAGAAACGCGCCACATCGTTCACTTACCGTAAAATTATCAATAACCTACCGGACCCTACAACACCACTGAGAGTACAATGGGTGGACGAGGTGGGGGACATGGATGATTCAGAATGGCAGGAAGCACTAGCCTCTCCAGAGAGGTGGGGATACCAGCACGGCTACGACTAGTCCAATTAAAAATCCTGCACCACACATACCACATTTGGAGTGCCCTGCACAAAATGGGCAGAATTCAACATCCATACTGCCTCAGGGGTTGTGGGGAGGTTGGATCCCTTTATAATACATTATGGGACTGCCCCCAGATAGCTGACTTCTGGAGGAGGGTGCTAAGAACACTGTCGCAGGTCACGGGGTGTCACTGGTTCCGGAGCCCCGGAAATGTCTACTAAACGTATGGGAGCCTAATGACCTCTCACGCATGATGCAAACATGGGTTACGCTGGGATTCCTGGTGGCCAAACGCAATATAGCGCAGAGCCGGAGACTTACCCACCTTAGCGGCCTGGTGTAAAGATATTGACTTAGCTATGATGGCCGAAAGGACAGTCTACATTAAACGGGGCTGTCCTCAAAAATGGACCAAAATATGAACACCATGGAACACCTATCGGTGGAACATTTGTGAACCTATGCTTGATCATGATGAAGAAAGTTCTGATGAAGATCTATGAGAAATGTGGGTGGGAGGTGGACGACGCACTATCTACAGTCTTTTTTTTTAATTCAAATAGGTTTTTATTGGATTATCTACAGTCTTTTTTGCGGCCGGCTGGGCTGCTGTGCGAAGTCTTGCTGAACTACCAAAGTAATGTATATGATGGTTGTCATATTTGATGTTATATGCTTTGCTTTATATGCTATTGTGCTGATTGCAAATAATAAAAAGAGATCTTTAAAAAAAAAAAAAAGATTTATATGACTCAATCCCCGCTGCGCCTGAACCGTTGCGATCCCTACAGGTACTACTGACTGCTCCCACACGCAGAAGTCTGGTTACACGCTTATACACAGCTTCCCAGAACGAGATGGGAAGAACTTATAGGGGAGAGCTTATCGGAGGATGACTGGAGCTATAGTTGCGCACAATTACACTTACTCATCTCGAACTGCAACCTGAAGATCATCCACTTTAAGTTTCTTCACCAAACGTATTACACACAGGCCAAGTTACACCGCTATGGCCTAAGAGCAGATGATAAATGCCTACGCTGCTCAAGACATGGGGCTGATTTCTTAGATAATTTTGCATGGGCGTGCCATGGCCTGTACAACTATTGGCAGGAAGTGACATATGCGCTTACCCACATGTTGAATGAACAGATCCCGAACATACCCCTAGTATGCCTACTAGGTATATATAAACTCAAACTGGCCAAAAGACGAAAGCTGTTGGCGGTGGCACTACTGCTTGCGAAGTGGCGAGTAGCCATTAAATGGGACAGCAAGCGCCCACCCAGATTCAAGGACTGGATAACTGATTCACTATATTGTAAAGAAACTCTAATCGCTTATGCAGAAGATATACCTCAGGCCTCCAGACCTAAATACGTTTGGCAACCACTGGTAGATTATTTACAGCAAAGTGTTCACGATTCACAGTAGACTAGCGAACCACGATCCACTGATGAAAGAGCGAGATTGCTATCCCGGGGGGCCCTGTTGCTACGATACCATAGATATGACAGGACACTTTGCTCTTTGTTGCGAACAGAAGATGTAAATTATATGCTTACTTGATTGTGCTTATCCCTATATAAGACCAACGTCAAGAGTTAATAGTCGCTATGTATCTTTACATTGTTTAGAAGAGCTATTTCTAACAGGTATTGACGACATGAATGTTCGAAATTGTACATATATCTATATAATGCAGTGTGTTTACGCTGTACTGCTGCCTGGTGAATAAATTTTTTTTTTTAAAAAGAAGTTTAAGGAAATTTAGACAGATTTAAAAGAATTCTCTCTATATAAGACAGCCTTTGCTTAATTGGTCCCAACTTAAGGTCCAGGCGATCAAGAAGGGAACTCAGACTGGTCTCTAACATGATCGCCAGCTCGTCTTTTGACAGGGGTGCTGCACTCTTGATGTTTGGCATTGGTGTGTCCACTTTCGATCATTTCGCATTAGCCGTGGTGGTGGTATATTTGTGCTTGGCCCCAGATCCAACCCCGCCACAAGACTGCCCCTCCTGGACAACTACACTGGGGGCTTTGGTTTGAGCTGGGAACCTACTCCCCAATGTAGGTCCCACAGTTGGCTCAACACAATCAAGCTGCTTATCAATAGTAGTAAGACGTGGAGAGGTGGATATCAACTTGATTCCCTCCCTCCCAGTATTAGAGACACAGGATAGGAGGTGATTGGCCAGGGAAAGTTAGTGATACTACGAGTAAAGACAGCATATTATGAGTGTCACTTTAGTACACACCAAGCAGAAGTGCACACTAGAGCGCAGTTCAAGCCCCGATTTACATCAATTCTGTACAATAAATTGCATATATCTTTCAATAGAACAACCTCGTAAAGATGTGCTGTATCTGTTTTTAGGTCTTGCCTGGGCGAGCGCATGCGCTGCTCTGGCGAGACATTTAGTAACTGGGTTATCAAAGTGCTACCAAAGGCATTTGCTGGCCTCAAGAGTGCGGTTACAAGCGTGTGAACGTGCACAGCTGCCATCTGGCTTTCTGTAATGGCTCATTAAGCCTTACAGCGCATGAATCCCCTCCCCTACCCCCTCCCTTCTTGTCAAGTTCATTTTCCTTTTCATACTCTTCCACCCCGTGCTCTTTGATCTTTCTTGTTCGTGTTCCCCTTCTTCCCGCCCCATTTTGTTCATGTTCACTGGATCGCAAACAGTTTCACTTTCACGGCCGTGTCACTTTCACGGCCATTGCTTTTTTACACCAAAGACACTCAAATTTCTATATGCCTATTCCTTATACTAATAATTCACAAAACCTCACAACTGCCCCACAACTCCTCCTTAATAAATACCGCCACCTCGTGCATGAAAGGCAAGCTTTCAAACAAGCAACAAGTCTATGGGTGTCTTAATACAAACAATACCTTGTTTGTGTCTTTCAGTCAGGTATTTTTGTTGTACACACACTTCTCTTGCTGCCAGATCGGCACCTCTTCTGTGAAACGTCCTCTTCTTCACTTCAGGGTCACCTGTTAACGCTGAAAGTTTATATAAATAAAATGGCTCCGGCCGAAGGCATCGCTGCGCAGCTGCCACTGTGGTGATGTATTTACATCACCACAATCGAAAATATTACCATTAAAATTGGCATGCACAACTGAAAGGGCATTTGAGGTAAACAAGAAGCGCGGGTGACTTCTTGGCAACAAGCAGTCAAATGAAAGGTAGTAAGGCACAGAGTGCAGGTAAGAAGGAGCACTGATTTAAATGCTCACTGCTGACATCTTTGGCGATTTGCGTGCTATGGGCTTGAATCCAAGCAATGATAATTGCAATCCTTTAGAAGTACGTTAACCGAAATCCCATCACATTGAGTAATAGTAACACGTTGTTAAAGTACTTAACAACAGAAGTGCACAATGAAGTCCTACATAAAAACAATTAAACAACAGGGGGTGGTGATGGACAGAGTTTCTGAATTAAGCAGAATACTCTCACCCAGTCAAGAGATCAGGGCTTGATCCAACACCGTTTTTTAGCTCACTGCACCATCCCAGCTCAGAACCTGGCTATATGCAAATTAGTCTGTCCCTGGCCCAGTGCATCATGGGAACAGGGCAGACCAAACTACCAAGCCAATTCTTTCACTGGGAAGGAAACAAGCTTCCGGGGACCGGTTTCTGGCATTACAGCCGTCTTCGGCCCGGCTTGCTTGAATCCTGATGGTGCAATGAGCAAGGGACTCACGCCTGAGTATACCCTTCCACGCTTATGGTGGACAAAATAATTAAACAACAGGGGGTGGTGATGGACAGAGTTTCTGAATTAAGCAGAATACTCTCACCCAGTCAAGAGATCAGGGCTTGATCCAACACCGTTTTTTAGCTCACTGAACCATCCCAGCTCAGAACCTGGCTATATGCAAATTAGTCTGTCCCTGGCCCAGTGCATCATGGGAACAGGGCAGACCAAACTACCAAGCCAATTCTTTCACTGGGAAGGAAGCAAGCTTCCGGGGACCGGTTTCTGGCATTACAGCCGTCTTCGGCCCGGCTTGCTTGAATCCTGAGGGTGCAATGAGCAAGGGACTCACGTCCGAGTATACCCTTCCACGCTTATGGTGGACAAAATAATTAAGCAACAGGGGGTGGTGATGGACAGAGTTTCTGAATTAAGCAGAATACTCTCACCCAGTCAAGAGATCAGGGCTTGATCCAACACCGTTTTTAGCTCACTGCACCATCCCAGCTCAGAACCTGGCTATATGCAAATTAGTCTGTCCCTGGCCCAGTGCATCATGGGAACAGGGCAGACCAAACTACCAAGCCAATTATTTCACTGGGAAGGAAACAAGCTTCCGGGGACCGGTTTCTGGCATTACAGCCGTCTTCGGCCCGGCTTGCTTGAATCCTGATGGTGCAATGAGCAAGGGACTCACGTCTGAGTATACCCTTCCACGCTTATGGTGGACAAAATAATTAAACAACAGGGGGTGGTGATGGACAGAGTTTCTGAATTAAGCAGAATACTCTCACCCAGTCAACAGATCAGGGCTTGATCCAACACCGTTTTTTAGCTCACTGCACCATCCCAGCTCAGAACCTGGCTATATGCAAATTAGTCTGTCCCTGGCCCAGTGCATCATGGGAACAGGGCAGACCAAACTACCAAGCCTATTCTTTCACTGGGAAGGAAACAAGCTTCCGGGGACCTGTTTCTGGCATTACAGCCGTCTTCGGCCCGGCTTGCTTGAATCCTGATGGTGCAATGAGCAAGGGACTCACGTCTGAGTATACCCTTCCACGCTTATGGTGGACAAAATAATTAAACAACAGGGGGTGGTGATGGACAGAGTTTCTGAATTAAGCAGAATACTCTCACCCAGTCAAGAGATCAGGGCTTGATCCAACACCGTTTTTTAGCTCACTGCACCATCCCAGTTAAGAACCTGGCTATATGCAAATTAGTCTGTCCCTGGCCCAGTGCATCATGGGAACAGGGCAGACCAAACTACCAAGCCAATTCTTTCACTGGGAAGGAAACAAGCTTCGGGGACCGGTTTCTGGCATTACAGCCGTCTTCGGCCCGGCTTGCTTGAATCCTGATGGTGCAATGAGCAAGGGACTCACGTCTGAGTATACCCTTCCACGCTTATGGTGGACAAAATAATTAAACAACAGGGGGTGGTGATGGACAGAGTTTCTGAATTAAGCAGAATACTCTCACCCAGTCAAGAGATCAGGGCTTGATCCAACACCGTTTTTTAGCTCACTGCACCATCCCAGCTCAGAACCTGGCTATATGCAAATTAGTCTGTCCCTGGCCCAGTGCATCATGGGAACAGGGCAGACTAAACTACCAAGCCAATTCTTTCACTGGGAAGGAAACAAGCTTCCGGGGACCGGTTTCTGGCATTACAACCGTCTTCGGCCCGGCTTGCTTGAATCCTGATGGTGCAATGAGCAAGGGACTCACGTCTGAGTATACCCTTCCACGCTTATGGTGAACAAAATAATTAAACAACAGTGGGTGGTGATGGACAGAGTTTCTGAATTAAGCAGAATACTCTCACCCAGTCAAGAGATCAGGGCTTGATCCAACACCGTTTTTTAGCTCACTGCACCATCCCAGCTCAGAACCTGGCTATATGCAAATTAGTCTGTCCCTGGCCCAGTGCATCATGGGAACAGGGCAGACCAAAATACCAAGCCAATTCTTTCACTGGGAAGGAAACAAGCTTCCGGGGACCGTTTTCTGGCATTACAGCCGTCTTCGGCCCGGCTTGCTTGAATCCTGATGGTGCAGTGAGCATGGGACTCACATCTGAGTATACCCTTCCACGCTTATGGTGGGGCAAAACGATTAAGAAAAGGGGGTGGTGATGGACAGAGTCTATGAATTAAGCAGAACACTCCTACCCAGTCAACAGATCAGGGCTTGATCCATCACCATTTTTTAGCTCACTGCACCATCCAGAAACCGGTCTCCGGAAGCTTGTTTCCTTTCCAGTAAAAGAATTGGCTTGGTAGTTTGGTCTGCCCTGTTCCCATGATGCACTGGGCCAGGGACAGACTAATTTGCATGCAGCCAGGTTCTGAGCTGGGATGGTGCAGTGAGCTAAAAAACGGTGATGGATGAAGCCCTGATCTGTTGACTGGGTACGATTGTTCTGCTTAATTCAGATACTCTGTCCATCACCACCCCCTTTTCTGAATCGTCCCAAGTCTCTTCACTTCCTTATCTCGTGTCCTGTGGCAGGTGAGAAATTACTCTTATCAGCATGTCGCCATATTTCTTGACACAGAAAGATGTTTGATTGTGTAGAATGTGGAAGTCATTTGCAGATTTGCAACCTGAATTTGATCTGCCACAGTCATCGTTTTAGATATCAGCAACTGACTCACTGCTAGAAGAAGCTGCTAAGCTCAGTATCTACAGACTTGGCCCAGTCTGCCAGTATCAAATACTTATGCACTTGGAGAAGGTACAAGGGGTTTGAAGAATCCTATGGGGTTATCATTGATTATGGTTGCTCTCGAGGTCACAGAAACTGGTGGGAACACTAGCTGACAGTTCAGTTTTCGATAAAGATTGGGAAGCTCTACTCCTGAATGATAATAAGGTATTAAGGGAAGCCAAACTGCTGTTGGGATGCTTCATAATTCAGCACCACTGGCACTTTTACCTATTTTGATTCCAGATAGTGAAACTGATCCCGGTCTCATCATTGTGGATGTGTACACAGCCTAATTGTGATATTGTCCATACCTTGTGGGGGTGCCAAATCAAAACTAGAAACTTACCTGTAAGTCAAGCTCTTCAGTGCTAACATTTTCATAGACTCACATGATTGAATCTTTCTCCATCCTCAGCAAGGAAATAGAAAATGAATGCTGTTATAACAACCACAGGCCCAACAACAGTGTGTGTTTGGTAGCACATCCACCTGTTTTGAAACAACCCAAACTTCAGGCAATGTGGTGGAAGTGCTGTGTTCTGTACTCCCCCAATAGGCCACCATAATGCAGACTTCATAGCACAAGTGTGAAGGACAGTAAATATTTATAGGCCCTCTGACCGGAGAGGAGGGTAGGTCACATGTGAATCTATAAAGGATTCCTATATTAGAGAACTGTGGTTACAGGTTAGCAACTACATTCTTCTCCAGCTTCGGAACTTGCATAGATTTACATGCTTGAATCAGAATAGCAAACAGTACGTCACATTCAATAACTAAGCAGGAAGCAGGCTCACTTAATAAAACAGGGTATGTATAACAGCTTTTACCACCAAACAATTAGTTGCTGCATTCGGGCCCTCTTGACTGCTGCCACAACATGGCTGACTCCTGCTGAATTTGTCGCATCCATAATAGAACTTAATCCTATACAGGATTACATGAGCCCTAGTAGTGACTTGTAAAGTTTGACTTGCATCAACTTTTGCCAGCAGAGATGCACAGCCAATGTTCAAGGCTTTGTCACTCACTATGCCAATGGAAATGCTTTGCCAAGTTGCATATCAACGATGACTGCTAGAAACTGAATTTGTGGAGCTAGACTGATAAAGGACATTAGCAGTGAAGGCAGGCCTAGCTGATAAAAAAAGTTTGATCACGATGCTGTGGAGTGGTATGCTTTCTCTTTTGAGGGCACCCTCACCAGGCAGTCCTCTAAGTACAGGACTTTTGCAGGGCCTTGTATCTAAAGAAAGACATGCAAAAATAAATGTTGTGAATATCCCGGGCTAGAGCGGATCTTAAGCTGAAGGACACAGAATTGAACTGGTAGTTCTGTCCTGCACACAAAATCTTGGACCTTCTTAATTCCATATCAGTCAGAACCAGCTGTTGCATCAGCACCTGGTTGACTCTGATCTGACCTCTCCCCCAGAATTGGGAAAGAAGGTAGACAAATGGGTCAGAACTAGGGTGAAGCAGAAGGTACAGAACCAAGATGATGACCAAAAGAAGCAAGATCAAAAGGGTGGAGAGAATGGTAAAGACCAGAAGTCTTCACAAGGTCCCCAAAATGTTTCTAATGGTGGGGGTCCCCAATCTAAAAAGAAAGAAGGCCCAAAGAAATCATGGTGCAACATGTGTAAGAGTAATAGTCACTGGACTAGTGATTGCACCAAAAAGGAGACAGCTCCAGCCACCATTGCCCCTAAGGCAACTGTTCCCCCTAGTTCTGCTACTAGTGGTGGTTCTCAGCAGAAGGGTGTAGTAGGGTTAACTCTGGGATCCGAGATGGACTCTGGCCTAGTCAGAGTGCCAACTCAAGCTGTTTTGATCTGTGATGGAGGCATGGACATGACCTCCTCTGTGAGTCCCAGTAATCTGGGCAAGTACAGACAAACACCTTTAATTAATGAGAAAAAGGCTGAGGCCTACAGGGACACAGGAGCCAGTGTCACAATGGTGACACCAGACTTTGTGAACCCTGGACAAGCCATACTTGGTGAGACTTACCAAGTTATCAACGCCAGCAATGTGTCAGAAGCCAAGTCCTGCACCACAGGAGTTGAAGATGCTCCCAACGCCCCACACCAGCAGGACACCCAAAAAACAATATTTCTCTTGGCGACGTACTGATAGGGGAGAAAGGGGAAGTGAAAGACAAAGAGAGACAGCCTGAAGTTGGTAGTTCCGCTGAGCACGCCGTTGGACAGTCAAGCTCGCCGTTGAAACAGCCGAGTTTGCAACTGTAGTAATGTGCAGTACCTGTAGTGAATGAATGCACCTTATTACATACTATATAACTTCACTTGCTATCTAGTAGTTTGAATAATTATACTTCATTTACCAATTAACCCCCAGGCTATAGCTCCTCTCTGTTATTAGGTGTTGGGTGAGGTGCAATTTTCTGTACCTGTAAATGAAGACACAACATGAACCAAGCCTCAACTTTACCAAAATGTTTTAATTGTTATTTTCTATACTCCCATTGACTTTTACCTCAAATGCAGATTAACTGCTTGTCGATTAATTATAACCTGAATAGAAATAATAAAATTCTGGAACTTCGTTGTGATATTTCAGAACTACTTGCACGACTAAATTTAGAAAGTATGAATCACCAAAAATTAGTAAATATTGTTGGGCAGTTGAACGGTGTCAGACACCTCTTACCACTGCTACTACCGGAACACAATAACTGACTGAGTTTGCTGAGTCTTTAAACTCTAAAGTTTGCAGGAGTGTTCTTGAATGGGCCTCTGTCGTTTCTAAAGAGAAGAGTGTCAGAAGGTCCCTTATTGCGCATGCGTAAAAATTACTCGAACCAAAATACACGGAAACATCCGTTCCGTACAAGGCAGCTAAACGCCTCACAACTAAACTAGAAATTGGATAGTTGAAATCAATACTAAGAAGACAGCCGGCGTGAAGAGAAAGACAACTGTCTTCGTCATGCTGACGGTTGAAGTGCAGCATTCACTTCTTGAATTCGAGTGACATGCACCTGGCTCGTCGCGAGCCGCGATCCCTGAGAGACTAGACTGCTGACCTAGTTCTTGGGTTGTGTCAGCTGCGGCCATACTGGATTTCTCTAGCATTATAATACATTGCCTTACGAACAGTTTGGTCATTAAAAGTTTGTTCTTATGGTGACGTTTCCTGCCAATTCTTGTTTTGGGCATCAATTTTCTTTTACAATCAAAGGTTGCCAGACAGGTCTTGACACAATGTCAGGACTACCCATGCCATGGCAGTTGTTGATTTCTCCTGGGAAGGGGTAACTGGCCTTAAGAAGGTTGTGATCAGTGAAAACCTCCCTGTAGTATGCTTGCTTGGCAATTTGGAAACTTCAGCTTGGTCTGAAGTTGAGTTGAGGACCCATGCAGCAATGCTTGGAATTCCTGCACATGTGTTTGCTGTGACTAGGTCACAGGTCAGAAAGTCTGACACTAGATAGGCACTGGATTCTGGAATAATGGACCAGTTGCCTACCAAGAATAGGAGCAGTAGGGTTAAGGTAGTGCCTTCCCCCCAGACTCAGAGTGAGGATCAGCCTTCTGAGGAAGCTGATTGTGAGCCTGAAGAAGGAACTGTCCCAGAGGAGCTTGAACCTGATCAGGTTGAGTTCTTAGGGACCGGGGGCCGATCCAGGGCAGATGTGAATCAGGCGCAGTTGAGCTGCCCTTCTCTTGAACCCCTCAGACAGCAAGCTGCTGCTGAGGCTGCTGAGAATGCTATTGGCACCCATACAATTTACTGGGATGATGGACTCCTGTATTCAGAGCGTAGAGACCCCAAGCCTGGTGCAGCCAGGAGGGTGGTCATACCTTTGGCATTCAGGGGCTTCCTATTGACACTAGTCCATGATATTCCCTTAGCAGGACACCTGGGCCAGAACAAAACTTGGGACAGAATTGTCCCTCACTTTTACTGGCCCCACTTGTCTGAAGACACCGAGGAGTTTTGTTGCTACTGTGTAACCCGCCAAAACAGTGGCAATGCAGGAGGCACTACAAAGACCCCGCTTATACCACTACCTGTGGTGGCGGTTCCCTTTGAACATGTAGAGATTGACATTGTTGGACCAATGGATGCCCAAACTGCATCTGGGCAAGGGATTATCCTAGTGGTAGTGGATCATGCCACTAGGTACCCAGAGGCAATTCCCCTTAGGACCGCTAAAGCACCTGTTGTGGCAAGAGCCCTCTTGGGAGTTTTCTCAAGAGTGGGTTTCCCTAAGGAGGTGGTATCTGACAGGGGTGCAAACGTTATGTCTAGCTACTTGACAGCAATGTGTAAGGAGTGTGCTGTGAACTACGAGTTCACCACACCCTATCAACCACAATGCAATGGTTTAGTTGAAAGGTTCAACAAAACCTTAAAGGGTATGATTAAGGGTCTCCTTGAAAAGCTCAGGCGGAGATGGGATATCCTGCTACCCTGCCTATTGTTTGCATACAGGGAGGTTCCACAGAAGGGGGTTGGCTACAGCCCATTTGAACTTCTGTTTGGGTACCCTGTTAGAGGACCTCTTTGTCTGGTGAAGCAGGGATGGGAGTTACCTCTCAAACCCCCTGAACAGGATATTGTGGGCTATGTACTTGGTCGCCGCTCCAGGATGGCTGAGTACATGAAAAAGGCAACTAAAAACCTCAAGGCTAGCCAGGAATTACAGAAAGCCTGGCATGACCAAAAGGCTGTACTGACTGTTTACCAGCCAGGACAGAAAGTGTGGGTGTTGGAGCCTGTGGTCCCAGCAGCTCTCCAAGACATGTGGAGTGGGCCCCACACTATTGTTGAACAGAAGGGATAGGTCACCTATTTGGTAGATCTTGGAACTCCCAGGAGCCCCCATAGGGTGCTTCATGACAACAGACTGAAACCATATGTTGACAGGGCAGACATAGGCTTGCTCATGGCTACTGATGAAGGAAAGGAGGAAGAGAGGGACCCTCTTCCAGACCTGCTCTCTCAGAACCCTGATGGTGGATAAGTTGATGGAGTAGCCTTGGCGTGCAGCCTCACTGATCAGCAGCAAACTGATTTCAGACAAGTTCTACAACAGTTCAGACATATGTTTTCGCTGACTCCAAGTTAGACTACCTGGTGCACATATGAAGTGGACACTGGAGACAATCTGCCTGTTAAAAATAAGATTTACAGGCAACCTGATCATGTCAGGGACTGTATCAGGACAGAAGTCCAGAAAATGTCTGATCTGGGAGTGATTGAACCTTAAGATAGCCCTTGGGCTAGTCGAGTGGTCCTAGTACCCAAACCTCACACCCAGGGTGGCAAGAGAGAGATGAGGTTTTGTGTAGACTACAGGGGTCTCAATGCAGTCACTAGGACGGATGCCCATCCAATTCCTAGAGCAGATGAGCTCATTGATATGTTGGCATCTGCCACATTTCTGAGCACATTTGATCTAACAGCTGGCTACTGGCAGATCAGACTAGCTGATGATGCAAAGCCAAAAACAGCATTTTCAACCCCTAGTGGATATTATCAGTTTGTGGTAATGCCCTTTGGTCTGAAAAATGCACCTGTCGCAATTCAAAGGTTGGTGAATAAAGTCTTAACAGGCCTGGAGAACTATAGTGCAGCTTATCTTGACGATATTGCTGTCTTTAGCTCCACCTGGGAAGATCGCCTGATCCACCTGAAAAAATGTTATGGAGGCCCTGCAGAAGGCAGGCCTAACTATCAAGGCTACTAAGTGCCAGATAGGGCAGAGTCAGGTTGTGTACCTGGGTCAACTTGTAGGTGGAGGCCAGGTTCAACTATTGCAGAGCAAAATCTAGACCATAATAGACTGGGTTGCTCCAACCACCCAGACTCAGGTCAGAGCTTTCTTGGGCCTGACTATAGGAGATTTGTCAAGGGATATGGTTCTATAGTAACACCCCTGAATGACTTAATTTCTAAAAGAATGCCTAAGAAAGTTTAGTGGACAGTCAGCTGTCAAAAGGCATTTGATTACCTGAAGTAGGCCATGTGCATTGCACCAATTCTGCAAAGTCCTAACTACTCCAAATAATTCATTGTCCAAACAGAGGGATCTGAGTTGGGGGTAGGGGCTGTGCTGTCACAATTGAATGACGAAGGTCAGGACCAGCCAGTAGCTTTTATTAGCAGAAGGCTGACCCCTAGAGAGAAACGTTGGTCAGCTATTGAGATGAAGGCCTTTGCTGTGGTTTGGGCTCTGAAGAAGCTGAGGCCATACTTGTGTGGCACTCACTTCACAGTTCAGACAGACCATAAGCCCCTCTTATGGCTAAAACAGATGAAGGGTGAAAATCCCGAACTTCTCAGGTGGTCCATTTCCCTACAGGGGATGGAGGATACAGTGGAACATGGATCTGGGAGTACCCATGCCAATGCAGATGGACTCTCCAGATATTTCCACTTAGAACATGAAGACTCAACTGGTCAAGGTTAGTTTCATTTCCCTGCATTGGGGAGGGGGGTTATGTAGGAGAGTAGGTTCTGCTTCCTATGGTTACCCCCACTTTTTGCTGTGTTTCACTGTTTTTTCGACTTTAGTCTGGCTGTGGCCCTGCTAATCAGGACCACAGCCTAGTTGTTCTCTCTCTAAATTGATTGCATGTACTTTAGGTACATACCAGATTAGTTACTGGGTCGCCCTTATGAGTCCCTACTATAAGGTACCTTAGGTACCAAGGGCATAGGTATCACAGGGACATACCAGGGGCTGAAGCATGTATTATTATGCCACCCCTGGGAAGCTTTCCAAAATGGCACCACGGGTCTGCACTTGCAGCCTGGGTAAGGTGGTGTAAGCACAGCTTACTTAGATATAGTACACCTATATCTACATTTATATATATATATAGACACATAATAACCTATAAGTCACTCCTATGGCAGGCCTTGACAATCCTGAAGGCAGAAAGTTAGGTTTTGTGTGAGAGAGTGCCCTAGCATGAGCTGAGCCCCTCTGCAGCTTTCGGAATCCCTTCCTTATAGCTGCTCTATGAAATAGTCATACCATATACTCTTAAGTGCATTATAATCCTCGCTGTTAATGCTAACTTTGGTTTGGCTTTATCAAAACATGTCATGTTTGTTGTCAAACACTTTGGAATACTATCCCCTGCCAGTTCTGGCTGCGGGGGTAGCATTCCACCCTTCTAGAGGGAGAAGACATGTATTTACTGTCAAACCCGGTTAAAGTTAAACAGAGTCCCAGCATCACAAAATGGATGCTGCTGCCACAGACACGAGTCTACCCTCCTGCTGCTGGACGAAACTCCAGCAGGGGAGGCCTGGACAATAGGTTTCCTGTCCAGGGAGGTGCTAGCACCTCTCCAGACAGGCTTTAGTGTATTGGGGCCGGGTGGGTTGCATTCAGTGAATGCTTTTCAGACACTGCCTGGGGCACACAAGGTGCTCCATGCATTTGCCAGTTCAAAACGGTTGCTGGGGCACTCAGCCCCAGCTCTGGCACAAAACTGGACAAAGGGAAAGGGGTGTAACCACCACTAGAATAGTGGACATCATATGCCAGGCAACTTCTCACACACAGGTTCATTGAGATGGAACATGGTAGGTACTTTGGGTATGAATGAGGGATTAGTGCATAGCACCACTCTATCCTGCTGGAATTGAAGATAGGTTTCTGTAGCTGAAAAGGCTTGGATTTCACTAATACGTCTAGCCGACGTGATAGCTAAGAGAAAAGCCACCTTCCAAGATAGAAATGTTATGTCACATTTGTGAATCCGCTCGAATGGTGCTTTCATGAGATGAGACAACACAATGTTCAATTGCCAGAACACCGGAACAGGCCAAACCTGCGAGCAGGCTCTGAAAAGGCCTTTCATGAATTCCTTCACCAATCTGCAGGACCATAGGGATGATTGGTTTGAACGTCTCCTAAACCCTGAAATCGCGGCCAAATGGACTTTTACCAAGGAATGAGAGAGACCAGTCTTTGATAGGTACAGACGATATGGCAAAACCTCCTCCAGAGATGAAGAGAACAGATGGCATGAGTGATTTGCATACGAGGAGCAGACCCTTCTCCATTTAGCAGAGTAACATTTGACCGTGGAGGGAGCATGGGCCTTGTTGAGAATGGAATGACTCTCCTCAGGAATATCTATATCCCCTAATTCACTGTGGTGGGGAGCCAGGCGACAAGTGGAGAAATTGAACTTGCAGATGAATCACCTGGCCGTGGTCCATAGAAAGTAGACGTTCTAAGGGATGAAGACGAATTGGAGAGACTTCTGATAGGCGAAACAGCTTTGTGAACCAGTATTGCCTTGCCCACGCTGGGGCAATGAGAATGATGCGGCAAGGTTCTTGTTTCATCTTTTGCAGGACCTCGGGTATTAATGGGAATGGAGATAAAGTGTAGGCAAATGTCCTTACCAGGAAAAACGGAAGGCGTTCCCTAGGGAACCCGGTTGAGGGAAACTGCTGGCGTAGAACTCACATTTTTTGTTGAGAAATGTAGCGAATAGATCCAGGGTTGGCGATCCTCACCACTGAAAAATCCCTTTGAGTTGAAAGGCATCCAATTCTCATTTGTGACACTGTTTGGAATCTCTGCTGAGCAAATCTGCCAATTCGGTGAGCACCCCTGAAACGTGTTGGACTTGTAATGAGATATTGTGGTGAATCAACCAATTCCAAATTTGTTGTGCCAGAGTTGAGCGAGTGGGCAATCTTGTCCCTCCGTGTTTCTGTAGGTAAAACATTGTGGTAGTGTGGTCTGTGCGTTCAAGGATTGAAGAACTGTTTATCCTTGGAAGGAAGGAACGTAGCCCTAGAAAAACTGCCTTCAGCTCCAACAGGTTGATGTGGCAAAGAGATTCCTGATCCGAACATTTCCCTTGAACCTGAAGGTCTTGGAGGTGAGCACCCCATCACTCCATGGAAGCGTCATGACCATTAGAGGCTCTGGAGGAAAGAAGGATAGACCTTGTGGGAGATTGCTTGTGATTTTCCACCAGGATATCGCCTTGATCATCAGAGGAGTGACTGAGATTACGTCATCGAAGGACCCTCGGGCTTGAAACCCATTGGTTTTCGAGCTGCTCCTGGTTGAGGCCTCATCCCCAACCGACAGTGCGGAATCAGCGGTATGCAAAATGTCATCCTTCCCAACACTGATATGTAAATCCTTACAGAAACTGACTTTTTTGAAGAAAGCGATTGAGCCATCTTTAAAAGTCGAGAAATTCTTTCTTCTGTGGGAAAGGCCATTGAGAGGTTGGTGTCCAATCTCACTCCCAGAGACCTGGAAGGAAGGAGCGAAGTCTTCCCCTCATTAAGACTGAGGCATAGAGAGCAAAAAAGGCAATGACATGCGATCGTGGACTTTTTTGCAGCATGAAAATTCGGAGCCTTGATCAACCAATCATCCAGGTACCAGAACGCCAGAGAAAGGCTGCTACTGGCGCTAAGCATTTGGTGTATACCCTGAGCGCAGACATTAGCCCGAAGAGTAGCACCCTGAACTGGTAGTGGCACCCTGCCACTTGGAACCTGAGATAACGGTGGTGCTTTGGATCAATAGGAATGTGAAAGTACTTATCCAGAAGATCCAGAGAGGTCATGTAATCCCCTGAATCCAAGAGAAGGAGAATATCCTGGATCAACAGCATCCGAAACAGGTGGCTTTTGATGAACTTGTTCAACAATCTGAGGTCCATGACCTGCCTCCATTTTCCAGTTTTTTTTCCTTATGAGAAAAAAGTGGGAGTAGAATCCCAAATTACGCTGACTGCGCGGCACTATCTCTATTGCCTGCTTTCGAGAAGGAGTTTTATTTCCCTTTTGAGAAGCGCCAGATGTCGGCGGGCAGACTTTTTTGGAGGGAAATCTGGAGGTTGTTGAACACATTCTAGGGTGTGACTATGTTTGAAGACATCTAGCACCCATTTGTCGGGTGAAATGTAGTTCCATTGAAGAAAGAATATGGAATAGTCTTGAGCCGAATGAAATGGGACTGGGGTGGCGGGTGCCTGATGGGTCTCATTGTCTCCCGCCTGAATCCAGGGATTTATCTCCCGAAGCGGGACGTCTTTGAGCTGGAGCTCTGGAGTAAGCTGAAGCAGGCATCTGCCGAAAGGACTGGACGGAGTACTGAGGATGGAAACCCTGTTGATAATAGGGTGGAAAACGCTGTTGATGTTGGGACCAAGCTGTAAATTGGCCTTTTCCCTGAAAGGAAGAGAACCTTTTCTGCCGTAAATTGGCTAGGGATTTTGCCGTATCCGTGTTGGATTTGATAGCCTCGAGAGTCTCATCTACATGCTTACCGAACAAATTCTCGCCAGCAAATGGCATGTCCAGCACCTTCGCCTCGACTTCTGGTCGAAAAGAAGTAGCTTTCAACCAACCCTGCCTGAGCAACACTGCGGCACCCGCCTGTTAAATATTGGACGGATTTGTTAGCATGAGCTGAAAGCCATTTTGTATTTCTGGCAGTCATTTTAGTTAGCCATGTGCTGCCACATGCTCGCCATGTGCTCTGTCATCCCTTAGTGTTGATTGCTCTTGTAATCTGCCTAGAAATGAACTATATTCAGCATCTTTCACCTTCGCACATGCTCAGTTGAGCTTGTAGCTGTCCTTGCAACTGTTCCTAGTATGTAAATGTCAGGATGTGTTTGCCAAAAACAGCCACTGTTAGCTCCTCCCACTTTGTTGAGCAAGCAGATCCTGTATGCCCATATTAGTAATTTTGCATGCTTACATGAGCCAGGACTGCCCCTTGGTCTTATGCTATGTAACCCTAGGCATATATAAGGCCCCAGTTTTCTGTACTCCTTAGACTGCCTCATTCAGTTGCTAAGGCTTCTGTGTGATGTAGTCTACCTCATCTGAGGTGAATAAATGTATTCTTTTTATATTACAGCTTCTGTGCCAATTTCTTCTTTGTTGGTTTAAAAGGACCAAGTATCAGTGGGACCCCTGAGAAGGTTTGTTGTTTTCTTCAAATGGCGCTCCAACGTGGACCTCATCAGAGAATTGGCTATCTGAGGGAGTGATCTTGTCAGGAGACAGAAATCTACTGAGGAGGACAGGACATGATTCTACTAAGGAAGTACTCTGTGCATGGAGATTCTGGGGATTCTCTGTCTCTGCAGCCCAGTATATTTCTGATCTTCCTGGTTTTGATCCTCCACACGATATCAACCCTGACTGAGAACCTTTTTGGCGTGAGTATTCTAAAAAGACCGTTAGGTCATTCAGAACTTGGCAGTTAGAATTTGGACAACCATTTGTTTGGTAAGAGTCGTTCTGCGGCACTTGCTGTTGATTTGATGCCTTGGATTGGTAAAGTAGTTTAGTAACACTTACTGTGGCTTTGGAATTTTGGAATTTGTGTTGGCCAACTTTGGATTTGTATGGGATAGATATACAAATTGCAATTTGTGTAGGCAGGTAATGAGGAGATTTTTCTCTGTTTAAATTTGTTTGAACGGCGCAATGTACAAAGAGTACCTTAAGCATAATATTTGCATATTCTGCAATATTTTTGGCATGCCTGATTCAAGCACTCATCAAAGAATGAGTTGCTTTTTGGAGGTACCATAGTGAGATGTGAATTAAATTAGCCATCTCCCCTAGAGGGAATGCCTAAATAGGTTTAGGTATAAAAACATATTTCTTCCTTGGTGATTCTGTATCCACAGGGAATTAAAATATGACATAATACAAACACGGATCTTTTTTCAGCGTAATTTTATGAATGGAGAAATGCAGAGCGATTTTTGGGTGTTCTGCCAGCCAAAGCTAGTGAATTGAGTGTATTTTGGCTTCTTGGAAATAAAACAGTTTGTTGGGCTGTTTTTTTTGCAGTCTTTTGGAATACTATAGAGAAGCTCTTCTTGTAAATATGACTTACAACTAGTATTTACAAATGGTTTGGTTTATGTACAGTCTGTGGGCTGTCCTTTGTTTCTGTCCTAAGTGTTGATCTGTGCGTTAAATGTGTATTTAAGTGCCTATGTGGTTCGTGGTTTCACATTGCAACTTCTGTTTGTAAATATCGATTGCGGTCTTTGTGTAAGGATTGCTAGCCTTAAGCGTGCTGTATTATGTGTCCTGAGTGTTTGACCCCTTCTGTATGTGTCTGGAATGAGCTCAATGTGTGTGTTCGTGTTTTTTTGCTGTCATCAGTCTGTTATGCAAAATGTCATTTAATTAATATTAAATAAAAACTAAATAAAAATCCACAAATGAACCATATGATATGCTAAATAATTATATGTTACTATTTAATTTATAGAGCAAGCAATTATGACATGTACAAACTGACAATGCTTAAAATATAAAATTAGAATTCACATTGAATAGGAATAAAATAGGCCTCAAAAACAAAGTTGTGTGTTTTGCAATAAATGAACAATTATAAAAATGTTACACCATTTTCCTTAGATACATTGTGTTAGATATTAACAGGCAAATACATCATCTGAGTACATTTTTGCTGAACTAAAACACATATTATAGAGCATGCATTAAAATGCCTCAGTTTTAAATAAACTGTACCCAAGCTTAAATTTCAACACTAAAAAAAGCTTTACAACAGCTGTGTTTTAACTGCCCCTAAGCAAACAGCTGTTTTGTTTTGATTGTGGGCCACGGAGAGACGGATGTTGACTCAGCCAGGATTTAGTAAGTTAAACACGGGGTAAAATCCTGCATTTCAGACTGCTGTTTTAAAAAGTTACAAAAATCTGGTTCATTATTTTAGATACCAGGAAAACATTTAAGGTAGGGATTTCCATTCTTAAAGTCTTTTGCATAAGCACATTCTTGGTTCTGATGTTTAAATAATGACTATGACTGTCCTTTTAAAAAGTGGCGCAAAACTTTTCATGTTTCAAGTTAGGCTCCTGTGCTTAGGCTTGTGAATGAATGCATCTAAATATGATAGGCATGGAATAAAGCTTGCTTTTCCTATGTGGAATTATCAAAATGATTGGTTTTATTATTACATTTTTTTTAAATTAATTATGAAAAATTATTTAAAAAAATATGTGCCTTTAAATTTGTTTTTTAATATTTATAAAGCTTAATACTCATACTGTAACCTCCTAGCATCAAAATTTAATTTAAGTTGTGTTGTATCACATAATGAGGAAATTTGCATATGAAATATCACTCTGCGCAGGCGTAATAAACTCATTTTTATAAGGATAGATATGATTATTTTAATTTCTTACTCCAGAGCTATCTAGAGAACATTTTGATAATGAATGTTATGCAAATAAATGATAGGATATTCATTTTTAAGTGCCCCAAATATCAAAGTCGAAACTGGCTAAAATTCACTATTTAAACAGCAATTTTTGCCATTAAGAGCAGCTTTTAAAGTGCCATATGCTTCAGTAAATGCATACATTAAGATATAATACAAACAGCTGACTTCTATATTGTTACACAAGTATATTGCACACTGCTTATAATTGAAAATATGTATAAAAAACAGCAGAAGTTATTAAACTACCAAACAGGGAAATGGGTCAACTTTCTGTTTTCAGGGTGGCTTTGAATAGGGAAAGCTGCATGGAATACTTTGGACACAGAATAGGACAGCTGGGACATTTTAAAAGTAATTTCTAAATTTAGAAGCCTGACAGGGCTCCCAAAGCAAGGTCTGCGTTGCCATTTTGACCTCTGAAACTTTTTGAAAGACAAGATGGTAGCGCAGGAGAAAAGGAGAAGTTTTACTTTTTTTTGCAAAAAAAACCAAGCACTTTATGCACTCATGTGATAGAAAACGATATAATGGTATATGTGAACTTTGATTAACAGATAAGCTTTGCCATATTTATACAGTACTAATGCTTAAAAGCTGAGGCAATGAAATTTAGTTTGACTTCATGTGCCCTCATGTTACATTTGTACATTTGCTAAAAAGGATTGGGGTTTGGATATTCATGTTTTTTTAGCCCTCTCAAAAGTGCTATGTACCTCCTACAACTTTGTTTATGCCCAGTTGCTACAAATATGGGTTGATGGTGTTGACAGAAGTGAAACCTGTTTCAGGTTTCCTACTGTCAAAATGGGGGAAGAAGGCTAACTCCTCTACAAATTAAGGCTAGGTAACATATGTATGTTTCTCTCTCCTTTTCTCAATTTATTTTAGCGTGTCTAAACTGTCTGTGAAATAGCAATAAGATATTGAATTGGCTATTCAGTAATACTGTTTTAAACATTGCTAGTATTAATATAATGAATAAATATATGTTAGGTTACTGCCCATATTGTTTGATGAAATTATGACAGGATCAGTAGTCTAGATTGTTGTTCCCTTATTTGACCTTTAAGGGGAGCTAGATGTGGGTAGTTTTAGTTCTAAAAGTCTTAAGTGATAACACCAATATTGTATGTTATTCCATGCTACATAGTTTTGCAAGGGCATTGCTAGTTTTTTATTAGCTAGTCCATGTGAATAAACTGACAGCCCTTATTAGAGCTGATGTTGCATAGTCTGGATCATGAAAAATAGAACGCAGGGAAGATGCCCATGTGGTCCTTAGCAAAAATGTTTTGAAGAAAATGTTGTTTTATAGATAAGAAACCCTGTTAAATTAGCAGTTTTAGATTTTCCTGCTGCTCCTATAACATGAGAGCATGGTCCTAAGCGTACAAGTAGGTATAGCCCACAAATCTGTCACACCTATCTCAGTTCTGAGCACTGAAGCTGACTATGATTGTAATCATTTACATGTAAGAGTAAGGGTAAGATGTGTTAGTATTTCTCTGCATTTTATGTTGGTGTGTAGACCTTGTATACCCTGTAAAGCGCTCTGATACCCTCACGGGTCAAGTTCGCGCTCTATAAGACACTAAAATAAATAAATAAATAAATAAGTAAGAAGAATCATTTTAGAAGTGTCTGCAGTCCTGTACAAGTAATGTAAAATTTATGAGCAAAAGTGTAGAACATTTCCTTTTTTTGAGGGTTTTCAGATTAGCACACAGGAATAGACCAATGTAAGGATTTAGGGTACGTCTGTGTTGTTTTTCTCTTTTCCTCTGAGTTTAGTAAATTAATACAGACTTCCTTGGCTGCTTGGGATTGGTTGATGTTCCTTTTATACGTGCCAATAGGTCCAGGCTGTTGTTTTTTTTTACTCTCACATAGATAGATGGAAGTGTTTCTTGGGTGCCTTGCTAATATATGGGGCGTCCCAAGACTAGGAAATATTTTGAGACTATCCTCTCTGCTGATAGACTGTTTCTGTGCCTTGTCTAAAGACCTTTTGCTCTGTCCACCAATAGATATTTGCTGCTTTACAACCATTGCCAAAGGGGTCCCGACATCAGATTCAGCCTGGGGAGTCAGCGTCAGCACCAGTCCAACTTGAAGCCAAAGTGAAGGTAACCAGCACAGGCATTGCTGGCAACTAGGACTTCAGTGAAGGCGGAAGCCCTGAAATGAATTGTGTACCCCTGACACTGTTTTGGGCGAAAGACGGGGTCACAAATCAGAAAGAAGAAATCGTGGATCATGCCCAGCTGAGAGTCACAGACCAACCAGAATGATGAGGAGGCTTTGCTTGAGGTGACCCCTTTTGAATCAAGGGTTGCTTCAGAGATCCTAGCATCAGGCCTCTGAATCCAGGTCCCAAAGTGAATGCAAGTTTGCTCTTTTGTTTGTTGGTCAATAGATACCTGGATACACTAGATGCAATGTGTGGCCCCAACGAATGAGCAGTGCAATACAGGAATTAGGGAAGGACTTGAGTTTAGGGTACAGGTACTGTGTCTCTGGTGTCTGTTAGATTGTAGTGAAGAAAACTGGTGCACTGCCTGAGACACTGGACAGGATCGCTGAGAGCATTTGCCTGGTGGGTGACTGCCCTATCCTGAAAGAAGAGACTTTTTCCTTGAAACTGGGGCTGTGATTCTTGAGTTGCAAGTTGTGCAGCTCTACCGTGGAAACAACAAGAGCCTGCCTGTGAGGCTCAAACGTACACAGGGAGAAGACTCCCCTCTGGTTGTTTGTACAGCGGCTTCAATTTCCCCAAGGACTTCTTCTTTTTCTGGTCAATAATGTACCCCTTTAGTCGTCCCATTTTTAAGGAGGAGTAGCCCTTTGCAGCTCTTCGTCCTAATTCCTATGGCCCTGTGTGGTCCTCCTGGTCCCAGATATGATTGATATTCTTGCCCTCATTAAAGGAAAATGTAAAAGTCAATTGGAAGATTTTTCTTTTAGATATGTGCTGTTGGCTATTCTGAAATTAAAATGAATAGTCACTGAAATGCATAAGAACCCTGAAAATGTTTCCTAGATGATTCTAGGATTTGCTTAGGACCAGAAAAATGATAATTCTATTTGTAATAGTGGTCATTACTCTCTCCTGCAATCTGTATGTTAATTATGACCTGATGCTCCGTTCCCTTTGTATTCCTGCTTATACCCGCAGTTGAGCTTGTAGCTGTCCTTGCAACTGTTCCTAGTATGTAAATGTCAGGATGTGTTTGCCAAAAACAGCCACTGCTAGCTCCTCCTACTTTGTTGAGCAAGCAGATCTTCTTATTAGTCATTTTGCATGCTTACATGAGCCAGGACGGCCCCTTGGTCTTATGCTGACTATGTAACGCTAATTATAGAAAAAGTGGGGTTGTGTCCGTTTCGGGGGCCGGGTAGGACAACGTAACAATGTTTATAAATAAGGGAACTCGGTCACGTTTCAGTTCTGCCTCTTTTTTATTCTGGTACAAAAGGGGGTGGTGATGGACGGAGCATCTGAATCAATCAAACACTCACACCCAGTCAAAAGATCTGGGTTTAATCCATTACCGTTCTTTAGCCCACTCTGCCACCCCAGTTCAGACATGGCTATATGCAAATCAGTCTGACCCTGTGCCTCATGGGAACAGTCCAGCCCGAACTGCCAAAAAAACAATTGAAATACAACTATACATTGACACTTCACATTACGATTTCTACATTACATTTTCTACAAACCTATTCTAAGTTGTACCCTAATGACTAACTTGACACCAGACCTACACTGATTTATTTTGATCTAATAGAGGACTGGTCTCGCAAGGGCATGCTTCTTTTTTAGAAGGCGTTATTCTGTTGACTGTGTGCACCAGTAGGTATGCACCGTTCTATTTGTTACCCTCTGCAAGTTAAGTGTTCGTAAGCAAGCCGAACTAGCTAAGCCAAAGCGTTTCCAAGCCCGTTTTCTTATACGTCAGGCTTTTCTTCAGGGCTATTAGCTGGGTACCTATGTAAAAACAATAGGGAACACAATTCAGTGTGGGGCCTTAACCTTTTCAATTATGTGGTGTGGATCATTTGTACACATTGTTACCTTCTCAAGATTTGTGTACAGATATATTTTGGTTGATTAGAGCTCTTGAATGGCGTTTGGGTTGTTCTGCAGAGATAAAGAACACATAATGTGTTTAATCTTAATGTGGGGCATTATATCACTAAGTTCTTGTTACTGTTATGACATCAGGACTTACGTGTGTTAATTTCCATTAGTCGTGACTATGGCCGCTTATTGCTTTTTGTCTTCTGTTGCACAGTTGTTAAAGGAGCGGCGGGAGCTGCGAATTATTAAAAAGAGGATTTTCAATGGGTGTAATCGGTAACCTGAAAGGTCTCTGTGGGGAGTTTCTCCATTGCTGATAACCACTTACTTGGAGTTTCTGCACAGGGGCTGACCGCCGAACTTTCGTTTTAAAGGAGTCGCCTCATTTCACCAAGCTTGATACCCTCATAGCCACAAGAAGTCGATAATCGGTATCGCCCTAACCGATCGCTGAGTGGAAGCTTTAAAATCGTACAAGAAGCATTGCTTGAGGGGCATAGGAAGGTCGAAGTGCTTTGAAGCTCTTTCAAGCAGATCGTGAAAGCTACTGACGTCTGCAGGTAGCCTCCAGTCAGCCTCCAGCAATGTGAGAGAAGGCAGCATATGCTCTATGTAGTCCATCCACTCATCATGGACATCAGTGTCCACCTGTAACTCACCCTCTTCTAGTAGTTGGGTCTCCACTGTCCGATACCCTAGTTGGGTTTTGCAGAGGAGGCAAGGACTTCTGCTTTGGCGGAACCAGAGTGGGTTCCTGAACTGAACTGGAATCATGGCAGACTCCTCCTGGTGAGAAACTGATTTTCGGGCCACATTGTCTTCAGGGAAGTCATTTGTAGTAGTCATCAAGCATGAAGCCTAAGACCATGACTAGTGACATTGGCACATTGATTGAGGGTTCTTGATGATCTTCCTCCTCCTGGTCATAATATGGGTAGTGCTCCTGGAAGGTATCTAGGCGTTGCACACCAGAGTGCCTCTCAGAAAAGGAGTAATCACCCTCAAAGTATGTTGAAGGATTATCTGGCTGATCCTCTTCATCCGATTCTTGACACTTCACTCTCAGTAGAGAGGCTGTAGGCAGGGCCAAACAGACCTTCATCCTCTGATTCCTGAAAATCCAGGAGGCGAGAAGGAGGAAGAGGAGATATTTTTGAAAAGTCTTGCAATGTCCATTTTCATCGTTGACAGGATCGTCACCGGAATCGTCACCAGGGACTGTGATGATGGTGTGAAAGTAACTGTTGACGGGGCGGAGACACTCGTTGACGGTGCAGTATACAATTGTACCGTTGACAGTGAAGCTCTCGTTGTCGATGAACTCCTCACCGAAGTCCCAACGACATCACTACCTCCGTCTTCTTTGACGAGAAAGCTGTTGTCTTCCTTTCGGCGGTCGTAGGCAGAGAATGCCTTCTCCACAGGTCTGACGACGGGTGGATTTTTTGAGCAGGAGTAAGTGGAGCATCGGGAAGAGCATAGCCAGATCTTTTTTGAGAAGAGCCAGGTTGCTCTTTTTTACCTCTCCTTTCCTCTGAAGACTCCTTGCTCAAAGATCGTTGCTTTTTCTGATCTTTCTGACCAGAAGAAGGATCTTCTTCCTTTCTTTTCTTTGAGGAAGAATGTGGCCTCTCCTCACTCTCTGAGTCAGAATCCCTCATAGATATTTTCTTCTGTAGCCAAATAAGAAGCCTTCCCTCATGGTCTTTGAGGTTTTTGAAGAGAAAGTCCGGCAGTGCTTACAATCCTTAGGCTTGTGCTCTGGATACAGGCAGTATAAGCACTCCTTGTGAGGATCCTCTTTGAACAGCCTGGTCTTCCCACAAGTCTTGCAGGGCCTGAACAGCCCTTTTTTAGACTCTGACTTTCTGTAAAAAATACAGAAAATAAGCAGAAAACTCACTTTCTAGCAGCACCTCAGTTGAAGAGTATGTGGAGGAAGGAAAACTTGCAGTTGAAAGTTGAAGAGTTTAAAGTAGAAAGACTGTGACTGAGCAGAGCTCAGGGAGACTTCGTAACACACGACGTGCTGTAAGAAATCTGAGGTATGGTGGCTCTGCAGGAATGGATACTAAGGGGTCTGTCATGGATTGGTTGGAGTTTGGATGTTCCTTAATCATGTTAACTGGTTACTAAATACTGTTACTTCTCAAGGGAGACTGCCCTTTTAGCTTTGTGCTGCTATTTTACTGTCACTGAGGGACTCCCACCATGACGAGGGAGAAGATTCAAGCATATGAATCTATAAAAGATATAATATTGGAGAAGCGGGTGATACCTTAACATCGAAGCCAAAATAGAAAGCATCAAATTAATCAAAATGTAAGTGAGTATAAGGAAGTATACATTTACTATTCTTAACTCCAGATCCATGTACCATGAAGATATATATATATTGTCAAGGTTCATATATGTGGATTTAGATGTGGAAAATCTAAGCATACTAATATGTTGATATATGTTTGCCCTCAATATTTTGGATACGATATGAAGGTATAAAGATGGTAAATGTTCAGGATCCACAGGACCCATACTGTGTTGGTAACTGTATGCATTACCTGAAGGGGGTCTTCCACAGGAATTACCATCCTAGGTGGGCCTGATAGTAAAAGAAAGATGATGGTAAGGCAGCGAATGAAAGGCATTGAGAAGGTGAGTTTGATAACCTAGATGCTGTTGACTGCCTTGACGTCGCTCTTCTTGACTCTGAGTACCTCGACCTCCTCAAGGCTCATGAACAGTGCCTGAACATCACATTTTTCAATGTTGTATGCCTTGACGTCGAGTAGGCATCTGTAGAGTGTGTCAACATTGATTGGCTTAGTGCCGTACAGGAGGGCTTCTTCGGTCATTGGTGTCTTCTTGGTGACAAAGGAGTACCTGCTGCTTAGCCAGCCTTCGATAGCAAACATGTTAATGCCGAGCCATGTTTGGATGTCATCCAGTAATCTCAGGAGTGACAGAAGGACAGTGGTGTTGCCCCACTGCTTTTAAGCAGTATAAATAAATGAAAAATTTAAATGATAATAACTCTAAATTATTATCATTATAGGTTTTCCTTGTTGCTGCAGCTTATGGGCACTCCCTAAGTACGCATTAATATTTGGCTGGCTATGGGCATTTTGCATTACCGCCTGAGTGCTTCCTAAATGCTCTGTTCCTATGCTGGGAGAGGCGATGAAGTAGAGAGCGGCGAGAAGTGGAGCAGAGGTAAGTTTTTATTTGTACTCCCCCACCCCGATGTGTGCCAGCCACCACTGCAAATGAGGCGATTGTGGTGACACCTATTCTTCTACCTATATTTTCCCTTTCGAAACTCCTTTTCTGGAGACTGCTGCTACACAGTAGAAAGGGCATCATCTCTGGCTGATGTATGATGTATTTCTTTCTGCTTCTGCCCTGAGATCTTCAAGTTCACCTCTCTAGCAAATCATTTCATGGTCATTAAGGTCTCATTTTGTCATTTTAAAACAGAATTGTGTTCTCTGACTGAATACAAAAAAGGTAAGCAGGCCACTTGCCCTTTCCTCAGTTTTCTGTTTGCATGTTTTCTAGGGTCTAATCTAACAATACGCCACTGGTTTTTTGGATGCTGCAATGTAGCCTGTTATATTTTATTAAAATGTTTTTTTACCAAAGAGAAAGAATCATAAATAGATGCCCTATTTTTTCTGATAAGACTGGGTACTGCATTAGGAAAATGGCAATTTTTAACTCCAATTCAAGATATGAAGGGGTTCCACATAATAAAGAAAAGTGTTCGAGGGATCCCTCACAAATCCAGTATTATTTTATGATCATGAAGATACTGTGCTGCAGAACTTTAGTGCACATCCAGGGGAGTTTTTGTCAGGGTTCACTGGGTAGGTTTTCCGAAAACAGACAACTCTAAACAGATTGATAGCAGCGTATCTCACTAACTTGTCGTATGAAGAGAAATTGCACAGCAGAATTAGTGTGCTTGGTATAGACAGAAATGCCATTTATTCCTAATGCCTGAAAGAAAAGCTGTATTCAACCCAAACAATGTCAACTCGATACATGGTTAATATTGGGGAGAGAATGTGGTCTTGTGGCTAGACTGCAGCCCGCGGAGCTGGGAAACCAAGGTTCGAGCCGCAGGGTCGACTCCACATCCTGTGATTCTGGAAAATCACTTGATCTCCCCATGCCACACACTGACACTGTCACTCATACTGAAGACAGGAGACACTGTCACTAATGCTGAAGACAGGCAACACTGTCACTAGGCTGAAGACAGGAGACACTGTCACTCATGCTGAAGACAGGCAACACTGTCACTTATGCTGAAGACAGGCGACACTCACTCATGCTGAAGACAGGCGACACTGTCACACACTGTCACTCATGCTGAAGACAGGAGACACTGTCACTCATGCTGAAAACAGGAGACACTGTCACTCATGCTGAAGACAGGAGACACTGTCACTCATGCTGAAGACAGGGGACATTATCACTCATGCTGAAGACAGGCGACACTGTCACTCATGTTGAATACAGGTGACGCTATCGCTCATGCTGAAGACAGAAGACACGGTCACACACTGTCACTCATGCTGAAGACAGGAGACACTGTCACTCATGCTGAAGACAGGAGACACTTTCACACATGCTAAAAACAGGTGACAGTTGCTCATGCTGATGAGAGAAAACAGTGTCACTCGAGCTGAAGACAGAATACACTGTCACTCATGCTAAAGACAGGAGGCATTGTCACTCATGCTGAAGACAGGAGACACTGTCACTCATGCTGAAAACAGGATACACTGTCACACACTGTCACTCATGCTGAAGACATGCAACACTATCACTCATGCTGAAGACAGGCGACACAGTCACTCATGCTGAAGACAGGAGACATTGTCACTCATGCTGAAGACAGGAGACACTGTCACTCATGCTGAAGACAGTAGAAATGGTCACTCACGCTGAAGACATCAGACACTGCCACTCACGCTGAAGACAGGAGACACTGTCACTCTCGCTGAAGCCAGGAGACACTTCACACACTGTCACTCATGCTGAAGACAGAAGACCCTTCACACACTGTCACTCATGCTGAAGACAGGAGACACTGTCACTCATGCTGAAGACAGGAGCCAGTCACACACTGTCACTCATGCTGAAGACAGGCGACACTGTCACTCATGCTGAAGACAGGCAACACTGTCACTTATGCTGAAGATAGGAGACACGGTCACTCATGCTGATGACAGGAGACACTGTCATTCATGCTGAAGACAGGGGACACTGTCACTCATGCTGAAGACAGGCGACACTGTCACTCATGTTGAAGACAGGTGACGCTATTGCTCATGGTGAAGACAGAAGACACGGTCACTCATGCTGAAAAAACAGGAGACACTGTCCCACACTGTCACTCATGCTGAAGACAGGAGACTGTCACTCATGCTGAAGACAGGAGACACTTTCACTCATGCTAAAAACAGGTGACAGTCAATCATGCTGATGAGAGAAAACAGTGTCACTCATGCTGAAGACAGAATGCGCTGTTACTCATGCTAAAGACAGGAGACATTGTCACTCATGCTGAAGACAGGAGACACTGTCACTCATGCTGAAAACAGGAGACACTGTCACACACTGTCACTCATGCTGAAGACATGCAACACTATCACTCATGCTGAAGACAGGCGACACGGTCACTCGTGCTGAAGACAGGAGACATGGTCACTCATGCTGAAGACAGGAGACACTGTCACTCATGCTGAAGACAGGAGAAACGGTCACTCACGCTGAAGACATCAGACACTGCCACTTACGCTGAAGACAGGAGACACTGTCACTCGCGCTGAAGACAGGAGACACTGTCACTCACACTAAAGACAGGAGACACTGTCACTCACGCTGAAGACAGGAGACACTGTCACTCATGCTGAAGACAGGAGACACTTCACACACTGTCACTCATGCTGAATACAGGAGACAATGTCACTCATGCTGAAGACAGGAGACACTGTCGCTCACGCTGAAGACAGAAGACACTGTCACTCATGCTGAAGACAGGAGACACTGGCACTCACGCTGAAGACAGGCGACACTGTCACTCGCGCTGAAGACAGGAGAAACGGTCACTCACACTGAAGACATGAGACACTGTCACTCACACTGAAGACAGGAGACACTGTCACTCATGCTGAAGACAGGAGACACTGTCACTCACGCTGAAGACAGGAGACACTGGCACTCACGCTGAAGACAGGCGACACTGTCACTCGCGCTGAAGACAGGAGACACTGTCACTCACACTAAAGACAGGAGACATGGTCACTCATGCTGAAGACAGGAGACACTGTCACTCATGCTGAAGACAGGAGAAACGGTCACTCACGCTGAAGACATCAGACACTGCCACTTACGCTGAAGACAGGATACACTGTCACTCGCGCTGAAGACAGGAGACACTGTCACTCACACTAAAGACAGGAGACACTGTCACTCACGCTGAAGACAGGAGACACTGTCACTCATGCTGAAGACAGGAGACACTTCACACACTGTCACTCATGCTGAATACAGGAGACAATGTCACTCATGCTGAAGACAGGCAACACTGTCACTCATGCTGAAGACAGGAGACACTGTCACTCATGCTGAAGACAGGAGACACTGTCACTCACGCTGAAGACAGGAGACACTGGCACTCACGCTGAAGACAGGCGACACTGTCACTCACACTGAAGACAGGAGACACTGTCACTCATGCTGAAGACAGGAGACACTGTCACACACTGTCACTCATGCTGAAGACAGGCAACACTGTCACTCATGCTGAAGACAGGAGATATGGTCACTCATGCTGAAGACAGGAGACACTGTCACTCATGCTGAAGACAGGAGACACTTCACACACTGTCACTTATGCTGAAGACAGAAGACACTTCACACATTGTCACTCATGCTGAAGACAGGAGACACTGTCACGCATGCTGAAGACAGGAGACACGGTCACTCATGCTGAAGACAGGAGACACTGTCACACACTGTCACTCATGCTGAAGACAGGCAACACTGTCACTCATGCTGAAGACAGGCAACACTGTCACTCATGCTGAAGATAGGAGACACGGTCACTCATGTTGAAGACAGGTGACGCTATCGCTCATGCTGAAGACAGAAGACACGGTCACTCATGCTGAAGACAGGAGACACTGTCAAACACTGTCACTCATGCTGAAGACAGGAGACTGTCACTCATGCTGAAGACAGGAGACACTTTCACTCATGCTAAAAACAGGTGACAGTCACTCATGCTGATGAGAGAAAACAGTGTCACTCATGCTGAAGACAGAATGCACTGTTACTCATGCTAAAGACAGGAGACATTGTCACTCATGCTGAAGACAGGAGACACTGTCACTCATGCTGAAAACAGGAGACACTGTCACACACTGTCACTCATGCTGAAGACATGCAACGCTATCACTCATGCTGAAGACAGGCGACACGGTCACTCATGCTGAAGACAGGAGACATGGTCACTCATGCTGATGACAGGAGACACTGTCACTCATGCTGAAGACAGGAGAAACGGTCACTCACGCTGAAGACATCAGACACTGCCACTCACACTGAAGACAGGAGACACTGTCACTCGCGCTGAAGACAGGAGACACTGTCACTCACACTAAAGACAGGAGACACTGTCACTCATGCTGAAGACAGGAGACACTGTCACTCATGCTGAAGACAGGAGACACTTCACACACTGTCACTCATGCTGAATACAGGAGACAATGTTACTCATGCTGAAGACAGGAGACACTGTCGCTCACGCTGAAGACAGAAGACACTGTCACTCATGCTGAAGACAGGAGAAACAGTCACTCACACTGAAGACATGAGACACTGTCACTCACACTGAAGACAGGAGACACTGTCACTCATGCTGAAGACAGGAGACACTGACACTCACGCTGAAGACAGGAGACACTGGCACTCACGCTGAAGACAGGCAACACTGTCACTCATGCTGAAGACATGAGACACTGTCACTCATGCTGAAGGCAGGAGACACTGTCACACATGCTGAAGACAGGAAACACTATCACTCATTCTGAAGACAGGCAACACTGTCATTCATGCTGAAGACAGAAGACACTGTCACTCCTGCTAAATAAAGGCGACACTGGCACTCATGCTTAAGATAGGAGACACTGTCACTCATGCTGAAGACAGGCGACACTGTCACTCATGCTGAAGACAGGTGACACTGTCACTCATGCTGAAGACAGGAGACACTGTCACAGACTGTCACTCATGCTGAAGACAGGCAACACTGTCACTCATGCTGAAGACAGGCGACACTGTCACTCATGCTGAAAATAGGAGACACGGTCACTCATGCTGAAGAAAGGAGACACTGTCACTCATGCTGAAGACAGGCAACACTGTCACTCATGCTGAAGACAGGCAACACTGTCATTCATGCTGAAGACAGAAGACACTGTCACTCCTGCTAAATAAAGGTGACACTGGCACTCATGCTTAAGATAGGAGACACTGTCACTCATGCTGAAGACAGGCGACACTGTCACTCATGCTGAAGACAGGTGACACTGTCACTCATGCTGAAGACAGGAGACACTGTCACAGACAGTCACTCATGCTGAAGACAGGCAACACTGTCACTCATGCTGAAGACAGGCGACACTGTCACTCATGCTGAAAATAGGAGACACGGTCACTCATGCTGAAGAAAGGAGACACTGTCACTCATGCTGAAGACAGGCAACACTGTCACTCATGCTGAAGACAGGCGACACTATCGCTCATGCTGAAGACAGGAGACACGGTCACTCACGCTGAAGACAGGAGACACTGTCACACACTGTCACTCATGCTGAAGACAGGAGACACTGTCACTCATGCTGAAGACAGGAGACACTGTCACTCATGCTGAAGACAGGTGACAGTCACTCATGCTGATGACAGAAAACACTGTCACTCATGCTGAAGACAGAAGACACTGTCACTCATGCTGACGACAGGAGACATTGTTACTCATGCTGAAGCCAGGCGACACTGTCACTCACGCTGAAGACAGGAGACACTGTCACTCATACTGAAGACAGGAGACACTGTCACACACTGTCACTCATGCTGAAGACAGGTAACACTGTCGCTCATGCTGAAGACAGGAGACACTGGCACTCACGCTGAAGACAGGCGACACTGTCACTCGCGCTGAAGACAGGAGAAACGGTCACTCACACTGAAGACATGAGACACTGTCACTCACACTGAAGACAGGAGACACTGTCACTCATGCTGAAGACAGGAGACACTGTCACTCACGCTGAAGACAGGAGACACTGGCACTCACGCTGAAGACAGGCGACACTGTCACTCGCGCTGAAGACAGGAGACACTGTCACTCACACTAAAGACAGGAGACATGGTCACTCGTGCTGAAGACAGGAGACACTGTCACTCGCGCTGAAGACAGGAGAAACGGTCACTCACACTGAAGACATGAGACACTGTCACTCACACTGAAGACAGGAGACACTGTCACTCGCGCTGAAGACAGGAGACACTGTCACTCATGCTGAAAACAGGAGACACTGTCACACACTGTCACTCATGCTGAAGACATGCAACGCTATCACTCATGCTGAAGACAGGCGACACGGTCACTCATGCTGAAGACAGGAGACATGGTCACTCATGCTGAAGACAGGAGACACTGTCACTCATGCTGAAGACAGGAGAAACGGTCACTCACGCTGAAGACATCAGACACTGCCACTCACACTGAAGACAGGAGACACTGTCACTCGTGCTGAAGACAGGAGACACTGACACTCACGCTGAAGACAGGAGACACTGGCACTCACGCTGAAGACAGGCAACACTGTCACTCATGCTGAAGACATGAGACACTGTCACTCATGCTGAAGGCAGGAGACACTGTCACACATGCTGAAGAGAGAAAACAGTGTCATTCATGCTGAAGACAGAATGCACTGTTACTCATGCTAAAGACAGGAGACATTGTCACTCATGCTGAAGACAGGAGACACTGTCACTCATGCTGAAAACAGGAGACACTGTCACACACTGTCACTCATGCTGAAGACATGCAACGCTATCACTCATGCTGAAGACAGGCGACACGGTCACTCATGCTGAAGACAGGAGACATGGTCACTCATGCTGAAGACAGGAGACACTGTCACTCATGCTGAAGACAGGAGAAACGGTCACTCACGCTGAAGACATCAGACACTGCCACTCACACTGAAGACAGGAGACACTGTCACTCGTGCTGAAGACAGGAGACACTGTCACTCACACTAAAGACAGGAGACACTGTCACTCACGCTGAAGACAGGAGACACTGTCACTCATGCTGAAGACAGGAGACACTTCACACACTGTCACTCATGCTGAATACAGGAGACAATGTCACTCATGCTGAAGACAGGAGACACTGTCGCTCACGCTGAAGACAGAAGACACTGTCACTCATGCTGAAGACAGGAGAAACAGTCACTCACACTGAAGACATGAGACACTGTCACTCACACTGAAGACAGGAGACACTGTCACTCATGCTGAAGACAGGAGACACTGACACTCACGCTGAAGACAGGAGACACTGGCACTCACGCTGAAGACAGGCAACACTGTCACTCATGCTGAAGACATGAGACACTGTCACTCATGCTGAAGGCAGGAGACACTGTCACACATGCTGAAGACAGGAAACACTATCACTCATTCTGAAGACAGGCAACACTGTCATTCATGCTGAAGACAGAAGACACTGTCACTCCTGCTAAATAAAGGCGACACTGGCACTCATGCTTAAGATAGGAGACACTGTCACTCATGCTGAAGACAGGCGACACTGTCACTCATGCTGAAGACAGGTGACACTGTCACTCATGCTGAAGACAGGAGACACTGTCACAGACTGTCACTCATGCTGAAGACAGACAACACTGTCACTCATGCTGAAGACAGGCGACACTGTCACTCATGCTGAAAATAGGAGACACGGTCACTCATGCTGAAGAAAGGAGACACTGTCACTCATGCTGAAGACAGGCAACACTGTCACTCATGCTGAAGACAGGCAACACTGTCATTCATGCTGAAGACAGAAGACACTGTCACTCCTGCTAAATAAAGGCGACACTGGCACTCATGCTTAAGATAGGAGACACTGTCACTCATGCTGAAGACAGGCGACACTGTCACTCATGCTGAAGACAGGTGACACTGTCACTCATGCTGAAGACAGGAGACACTGTCACAGACTGTCACTCATGCTGAAGACAGGCAACACTGTCACTCATGCTGAAGACAGGCGACACTGTCACTCATGCTGAAAATAGGAGACACGGTCACTCATCCTGAAGAAAGGAGACACTGTCACTCATGCTGAAGACAGGCAACACTGTCACTCATGCTGAAGACAGGCGACGCTATCGCTCATGCTGAAGACAGGAGACACGGTCACTCACGCTGAAGACAGGAGACTCTGTCACACACTGTCACTCATGCTGAAGACAGGAGACACTGTCACTCATGCTGAAGACAGGAGACACTGTCACTCATGCTGAAGACAGGTGACAGTCACTCATGCTGATGACAGAAAACACTGTCACTCATGCTGAAGACAGAAGACACTGTCACTCATGCTGACGACAGGAGACATTGTTACTCATGCTGAAGCCAGGCGACACTGTCACTCACGCTGAAGACAGGAGACACTGTCACTCATGCTGAAGACAGGAGACACTGTCACACACTGTCACTCATGCTGAAGACAGGTAACACTGTCGCTCATGCTGAAGACAGGCGACACGGTCACTCATGCTGAAGACAGGAGACATGGTCACTCATGCTGAAGACAGGAGACACTGTCACTCATGCTGAAGACAGGAGACACTTCACACACTGTCAGTCATGCTGAAGACAGAAGACACTTCACACACTGTCACTCATGCCAAAGACAGGAGACACTGTCACTCATGCTGAAGACAGGAGACACTGTCGGTTATGCTGAAGACAGGAGACACTGTCACTCATGCTGAAGACAGGAGACACTGTCACTCATGCTGGAGACAGGAGACACTGTCACTCATGCTGAAGACAGGCGACACTGTCACACACTGTCACTCATGCTGAAGACAGGAGACACTGTCACTCATGCTAAAGACAGACGACACTGTCACACACTGTCACTCATGCTGAAGACAGGCGACACAGTCACTCATGCTGAAGACAGGCGACACTGTCACACACTGTCACTCATGCTGAAGACAAGAGACACTGTCACACACTGTCACTCATGCTTAAGACAGGCGACACAATTCAAACACCAAATACTATCTGGGCCCAGGGAGGGCTGGGCATGGGGTCTGTCTGAGATGTAGGCATGCTCCACAGAGGAGGTAGAGTGGCGAGGGGAGGGACGGAATTCCCCTCTGTCCTTCCCGTGAACCCCTACGCCTGTGAGCTCCATGCCTGGCCAGAGTAGTAAACAGAGCAATAAATCATGCCTCCCCTGATAAGAAGGTTAGCCGTAAAGCAGGCCATGTTGTCCGTAGTGGCTGTCTGTAAAGCGGACAGGGTGGCACCTGCAAACACTCCTTTCCATTGGGAAGCCAGCGTTTACCATGAATGCTGACGCTACCCAATGGAAAGAAGGGGTGGGCTTAGAGTCCCTTTTAGATTACAAGATCTCTCTGAGAGGCGGGGCAGCTTTGCTGCCACGCCCAGCGGTACCTAAAAATAAATGTGTCTTTGGGTAACCTAACTGGTGCTCATGTAAAGCGATCCAATACCTTTGTGTCGAGTTCGCGCTATATAAATCTGCAAAAAGAAAAAAATTATGTAACATGGTACAATGACATTTCCCAAAATATGGGCTCCGAGTTTATGGTTTTGAGCCGTAGCTATGAACACGGGTTGTGGGCACATGAAACAGGGAGCTGCTCAGCAGTCTCTCAAAGCCTATGATGAGCCGCTGCAGTGGCGGCTCCTCTGAAGACTCAGAGGGTGATATGTACAATGAAGTGGTGAAGCATGATGTTAGCCTCCTAGGCTTAACGACACACTCCTTCACTTCAGAAACACAAGGCTGCACCATATTTACAAGAATGTGGTGCAGCCTAGTATTTCCTTCTGCGATGGCGCTAAGTTTACCAACTTAATGCCAAAGCTGATACCCTTGCACCAGAGTGCAGGGGTGTCTGCGTGCAAAAGAGGATTGTTTTTGTGTAGGAAGGTGCCCCTTCCTGCACATAAACAATCCTAAAATGCCATTTTGTAACTTTCATGTGTGCGGCTTCATGCAGCACACATGAAAGTTACAAAATGGCATCTTGTAAAAGGTGTGTTTATGTACAAGAAGGGACACCATCCTGTACATAAACACACCATGACCTTTTGCTTTTTCCATGTGTGCTGCACAAGGCAGCACACATGGAAAAAGCAAAAACGAGAAGAAATAATGCATTTCTCCTCGTTTTGCCAAGTTAAGACCAGGATATATCTGGTCTTCATTTTGGCGCTGCCTCTTATGTATGCCACCCTTGTACATAGGGTGCAGCGCCAAATACAATGGGTGTTGCAGTGGAATGCCCACCGCAACATCCACTGCACATACCTTTCATGCTAACCATAGCGTGAAAGGGTTCCTTATGTACAAGGCAGAGTTAAGACACATTAAGTTACGGTGCCTCGTACATAAGGCAAGGCCCCTATCACCACGGAAACGTCACAAAAAGTGACATTCCCATGGCGATACAGGCTTGTACATATGCTCCAGAGACCTCTAACACTTAGGCAGAGATCTCTAACTACAGCAGACAGTAAACTAACTGTACACCGGAGGCCTTTACTTCTGCTCCAGAGGCGGATACCCCCTCAATTGCCATATACTGAGACCTTGGATTCAAAAGAAATGACAGCAATTTCGAAATGGTCGGGTCCAACAAATAGGGTATCAAGAGTGGTAACAAAATAGAACACGACAGAATAAAGGAGAAAATTAAATGAATGCAACACCAAGTGAACAATGTCTCATTTAGATCACAGGTACCCATGAACTCTGAACTTCAGAAAAGCAAATCCGAAGATAAACTAAAAGCAAGAAAGACTTTCTACATACCTGCTTCCCAACACATCCTTGCCACTCCTTCGGGCAGCCTTTTTCAAAGGCATCTATAATATCACTTCTTAAAGAGATTTAAACTTCTTCTTCCAATTAGGAAATGTAATTGCACATTCCTCTGCCAGTTGATGGTTTGCGAATACAGGCAAACTCAGTTTAAATCAAATGTAAACAAATATAAACTGTTTGTGGTATTTTAGTGCAGAGTATGTGTTTATATAAGTAATATATAGCTATTTATTGTAGAAAATGCATGCAACCACAAAAATAATTAAACGAATCACTTTCAAATTGGTGCTGTACCTCAGGAGGTGGAAGGCGAACTGTATGCACAGTCAAACTGATGCAAAGTTGAGTTTCTGATACATAGAGGTCCATAACTGAAATAAGACGAAATGCTGTTATTTGGAAATATATACTTGAATGGAATTAAAATAGATAAATCAATGAAATAAAAATACACTATGGGGTTATGTTGAGAAATATACACTATAAATATAAACAGTTTGTATCCTAATCGTAAATGTTGCAGTTTTGTACAGTTACAAATATTAGTTGTTAATATTACTAAGCGAAATGGTACTCAATGTATCTGTATCAGAACGGTAAAGTGTTAAGTGGATCAGCAAAGCCTGCACTCATCAGCTGACAAACAGGCCTCTGCAGCAAGTTCATTAACCTCCTGAACACTACCTTGTTTTGGTAGGCAATATTCTGTGAAATTAACTGGAAAGTATAATTACAATAATTTATATTCCTGCATAAGGGAAAAGTTCATTGAATTCATAAACTACAGAAAATCTATTTGTGCAGGATGTGAGAACGCGTCATATAAGTAGTCATGTAGACATAATTTCTTGTTTTTAAGTCAACTAGAGTGAATTGGTGGTTATAAAATAACTGGTTGTTCAGGCCCTTCTTTTAATCTTTTCAAAAATAGGGAAAAAAACAGAACACATGAACACGTAGGAGGGGGGGGGCGGTAGTACGGGAGCGATGCACCAGTCACAATAAGAACAAATTGATACTGGAACCTTAAGGGCCCGATTCACAAAGGTAAAGTGAGACGAAAGTCTCACTTTACGACTTTTGGTATTCACAAAGGGCCTTTACGAGTAGTAAATGCTCTTTATGAATACCGAAAGTCGCAAAGTTAGACTTTCGTCTCACTTTACCTTTGTGAATCGGGCCCTAAATCTTTAAAGCCAGGTAGACTGAGCCAAAGCCCCACAAGTCACTACAGTGGCAGTCAGAACACAGGGATGTTAACAGCCAGATTACATCTTGACCTCTACGACCTTGCCTATTCTCTTGACGTCACTTGAGCGGTAAGCAAGTTCTCTAACAATTTAATGAAGATGCCTATGAAGAAGAACTAAGATTTGAATTAAGTAATGATTCCTCTTTCTCACAGCAATATAATTATATATTCATAAATAATGCCAGAGAGGGGCAAACTCATCCCAACATGTTGAGTTATTAAATGGTGGGGACGCAAACAGAACTGGAAAAGAGAAGTGAAAGATCATAAGATTTTCAATAACTAGGGGGCATATTACCAAGGGCATTATCGCTGCTTTAGCGGGAATTTTTCCAGCTAAAGCGGCGATAATTGTATTGCCCTATTACCTAGCTGTCGCTAACACCAGTTAGCGACAGCTAGTAGGAGATAGCGGGCATTTAGGTGCCCACTTTGCATGTCAGCGATAATTATCGCTAATGACATGCAAAGTCGGCGTGCCAAGATAGTCGCTAACATCTCTATCTCCTATTACCAACTTTTGGAAATAATCGCGCTAAGCAAATTGAAAGACAGTCAGTTTTTAAAGCAAATTTTTCTAATCTGAGGACAGAGAGTGGCAAAAATGGTGTCTGAGCCCACATGTATACGATTGGTCAGCAGCCTTCAGCACTTTTGATCAAGTAACCTTCAGAAAAAGCCTTTAAGAATGCTGTTTGAGTGGACCTGGTTTAAGGTGGAAATGATATTTTTGGTCAGGCAAATGTTAAGCAGGTGCAATGCCAGACTGCAATTAGTCCCTCAAGAATCCTTTTTTATGTTCATCTGGTCTGTACAATGTCACTTTAATTTCACAATAGATGATGTAATTCAATCACTCTTATTTCTTACCCATGCTTTGGAGTTACAATCATTATACTTACTTTTTGTTCCCCCTGTCTCAACTTTGTGATGATGAACACAAAGCACTTGGGTCCAGCCCCCCAAATTCTTCCTCCTTCTAGTGCACAAAAGACTTTGGCACAATATGAGGCGAGTCAAAATATTTTATAAAAATAAGATTACAGGTTCACAAGACTGTATGAATAACACTGAAAATTGCTGCTAGATTTTCCGACAGCCTTGTCAAAATCTAAAGGACTTAGGGCCCGATTCACAGAACTAACTTAAGACAAAATCCTAAACTTACTACTTTTGGTATTCACAGAACGTACTTACTACTTTTGGTATTCTCAGAATGCACTTACTACTTTTTGTATTCCCAGAATGCACTTACTACTTTTGGTATTCACAGATTGGATTTACGACTACTTACTTTACGTCCGCAGTCGGGCCGGAGATTCCGGCCCGGAGGTGGAGATTCTGGCCCGAAGGTGGAGATTCCAACCCGGAGATGGAGATTCCGGACGGTGGCAATGACTTAGCCACGGCTGAAATCTCCACAACGGGCCGGAATCTCCACCTCTGTGCCGTAATCTCCACCTCCAGGCCGGAATCTCCACCTCCAGGCCGGAATCTTCGCCACCGGGCCGGAATCTCCGGCCCGAGTGCGGACGTTAAGTTAGTAGTCGTAAATCCATTCTGTGAATACCAAATGTAGTAAGTGCATTCTGTGAATATCAAAAGTAATAAGTACGTTCTGTGAATACCAAAAGTAGTACGTTTAGGATTTTGTCTTAAGTCAATTCTGTGAATCGGACCCTCTCTTCACATCTAGGGTGCAAAGTAGTCGTTCTCCTAGAAAGGAGAGTTTATCCTTGAAGAATAGAAAAAAAACAGTTGAGTTTACAAAATAACCTTAAAGAAATGTATGATGAGTTTCAGAGACAATATAATCTTATTGAGCATTGTGTGAAGATGATAGGAACATGCAGACTTCATTTGACTAACCCCTTTGACTTATAAATGAGGGGTATGCAAGTTTTATTACAAAAGTGGAGCCCTGCGTAGATCCTGGGAGTTCACAAAGTTTCTAGATTGTCTAAGTCCACACCCTCACTTAGGGGCTGATTTAAATTTGGGCAGCTGGCCTGTCCTACACCAGGGCAATAAATCAATCAGGGGTTTATAAAGCATGCCACTCACCCGTGAGGGTCTCAAAGCGCTGGGCGGGGGGGTTTGCAGCTCTGGATCAGTCAAAGAGCCAGGTCTTGAGGCTCCTACTGAAGGTGAGCAGGGTGGTGGAGCGTCTGATGTTGACTGGGAACTTGATCCAGGTCTTTGCTGCGATGTAGGAGAAGGCTCTTCCACCTGCTCTGGTTCTGCGGATGCAAGGGGTATCTGCCAGGGCGAGGTCGGCGGAGCAGAGGTTCCTTTTGGGTATGTGGAAGGAGACTATTTCGTTGAGGTACTTGGGTCCAATGTTGTGGAAGGATTTGTAGGCATGGGTGAGAAGCTTGAATATTACTCTCTTCGCGATGGGGAGCGAGTGGAGGTCTTGTACGTGCTGGGTCATGTGCTCATGTTGTTGGGTTCCCAGGACGAGTCTAGCTGCGGTGTTCTGGATGGTTTTGAGTTTGTGTAGCAGGGTTTTGTTGATTTCGGCGTAGAGGGCGTTACCGTAGTCCAGTCTGCTGGTTATGAATGCGTGGGTGACGGTCTTCTGCATTCGGGGGATCCACTTGAAGGTCTTACAGAGGATGCAGAGGGAGTTGAAGCAGATTGATGCACCAGCGTTGGTCTGGCGGGTCATGGTGGGGGAGGAGTTTGGAATGATGCTGAGGTTCCTGGCATGGTCTGTCGGGTGGGTGAGTTTCCGAGAGTAGGGGGCCACCAGGAGCTGTCCCATGCTATGGGGGAGGGTCCAAGGATGAGGACCTCTGTCTTCTCTGAGTTCCATTTTAGGCAGCTGTTGCTCATCCAGGCTGCGAGGTCTTTCATTCCTTCTTGGAAGCTGAGGCTGGTGTCTTTGGGGGAGAGAGGATGAGCTGGGTGTCGTCGGCATAAGACACTATGCAAAGCCCATGCTGTCTGACAATGGCGGCGAGGGGGGTCATATAGATGTTGAAGAGTGCGGGACTGAGCAAGGATCCTTGGGGTACTCCACAGTTGATCTCTGTAGGTTCAGAGAGGAAGGCGGGAGTCTGATCCTTTGGGTTCTGCCAGAGAGAAAGGAGCAGATCCAGTCGAGGGCAGTTCCTCGTATATCGGCATCGTGGAGTCTGGCTGCAAGAGTGCGGTGAGAGACGGTGTTGTAGACTGCGGAGAGGTCTAGTAGGATGAGGGCTGCAGTGGGGCCCTGGTTGAGTAGCATTCGGATGTCATCAGTGGCAGCGAGGAGGGCGGTCTCGGTGCTGTGGCTGCTGCGAAATTCGGACTGGGAGGGGTCAAGGATGGAGTTCTCTTCTTTGAGGGTGGTCGTGGTCATCTGGGCGTTGATCAATCTCCCAGTGACTTTGGCTGCAAAGGGAAGGAGAGATGGGCCAGTAGTTTTTCAGGTCCGTCGGGTCGGCCGAGGGTTTCTTGAGGATGTGCTTGACCCCTACCCACTTCCAGTCATCTGGGAAGATGCCGGATTCGAGGGAGGTGTTGATGGTCCGGCCTAGTTTGGGAGCTATGTCGGTGGCGGCTCTGTGGTAGATGTGGGATGAGCATGGGTCCGTGGGGGCTCCTGAGTGGGTGTTCTTCATGGTCGTGGTGGTGTCTTCAGTAGTAGCAGGTTTCCAGGTGGTGATGGTCGGCTGTTTGTTGGTCTTGGGGAGGGGGGTAGTGTCCGGAGCCTGTTCGCTGAAGTTGTAGTAGAGGCCTTGATTTTCAGGTTGAAGTAGGAGCTGAGCTTTTTGCAGAGGACCTGGAATCGTGTAACGTCCATGGCTTTGCTGGGGGGTTTGGTGAACTGCTGTATGACTTTGAAGAGTTCTTTAGGGTTACTTTCGTTGGTGTGGATTTTGTTCTAGATAAAGGTCCGCTTGCTGGCTCCTATGCGCTGGTGGTATTCATTCATGGTGTTCCTGTAGTTGTTCTGGTCTTCAGTGGATTTTCTGTTCCGCCAGAGTTTCTCCAGGCATTTGCTGGAGCGCCTGGCTTCTTGGAGGTTGGGGGTGAACCACGCAGCCTTCAGGGGATGTTGTTTGACGAGAAGGCGGAGGGCTGCGAGCTTATCAGCACAGCCGGCAATCCAGCAATGTAGTTCTTTGGCTGCGGAGTTGGCGTCAGTGGTGGAGGAGGGTGGTGTTGAGGTGTTCCTCTGTGATCTTGCTCCAGTTCCTTTGTGGTGGGCAGGTTTGGGTGTGGTGGTTGTGGTGAAGGTGAAGTATACCCAGTGGTGGTATGTCCAGAATATCTGCATGGTGTGGCTGAAGTGGATGTTTGTCCCTCCTGTGAAGATGGAGTCGAGGGTGTGCCCGGCTCTGTGGGTGGGTGTGGTGACAAGCTGCATCAGTCCATGGTTGTCAAGGAGGATGGTGGAGTTGGGGTCGCTGCCGTTGTTAAGGTGGAAGCTCAGGTCTCCTTTTCTTTTTTTTTTTTACTTAAATTGACGCCGACACCTCTTTGTTTATATTGTAAAGCATCACTTTCTTAAATAGCCACACATCGAGGGGAGCTCCACCAAAGGGCGTATGCCCAAGAAGAAAGGGAGGGTTCCCCATGGGGGTAGAGGGTTAGAGGGGTCACTTGGGGTTGGGGTTGGGGTGGCTGTGGCACGGGTGGGGTTGCAGTGGGAAAAAAATAGAAAAAATGTGTCCTCAAACACAGTTATGCTAGTGATAAGAATGTTAGCTTGGAGTATTGATGTAAGCAGGGAAGCTGATTACTATAGACAAAATGGCTGAAGAAAGGCTAAAGTTTTTATCATGGAATGTTAATGGCTTGCGGTGCAGTAGAAGACAGCGCCTGATTATGAAATATCTTGAGCAGTCAACCGCCCAGATATTCCTTATTCAGGAAACCCACCTAAGCTATGTAGAAACCAAAGTCTTTGGTAGATACAAATGGATAGAGCATACTATCTGCTCCCAAAATACGACACATAACAAGGGGGTCGCAGTATTAATAAGGAAGGGAGTCATAAATACTATCAAAAGTGTATCAACTGACGCCTCCGGTAGGTGGGTCTTGGTGCAGGCACATCTGGGGAGGAATGAGATCGCCATGGTATCCTATTATGGTCCAAATATAGACGACCCTGGTTGTCTTCTTAAAGTTCAGGCCATACTAACAGAAGTCACATCCTCACTCATAATAGGGGGCGATTTCAATGTTCTTTTAGACCCCGTCAGGGACAGGTCGAATCATAGTAAATATGCTGTTGCACCACGCACTCGGAGAACAATGATTAATATGATCCACGATCTTGGCCTGGTGGACTTGTGGGAAGTCAAGGGGGGAACAGGAGTAAGGTTCACTTATTTCAGTAAAAAACACGGCCATTCCTCTAGATTAGACTACATTCTAACGGACGCAGTAGGAGCAGAAAACATAGAGGACATTCTTGTTCAGCCATCTATTCTTTCGGATCATGCACCCATAACTTTTACATATCTAGGTAGTAAAGCTGAGTCTCCCACCCGATGGACGTTAAACAGAGTTATATTGGTAGACCCAGAGTTAATTATTAACATCAAAGAATCAACAACCAAATTCTTCCTAGATAATGTAGGGTCTACAACCCCCGATGTGGTATGGGAGGCCTTTAAGGCCTATATTCGAGGGGAATTTCAAAGCTTCATTTCTTTTAAAAACAAGAAGAATAGGCGAGAGTTCCATAAAATGGAATTAGAGATATCCAGATTAGAGAACGTAAGGCTCCAATGTCAACCTGAGATCCTCCCTTCTATCTTAAAATACCTAGAATGAATCCGCTCAGACTATAGAGTTAAGTTGGAGGAAAAAGTGAGAGCCAAATGGAATGTTCACAGAATGGAGCATTATGAATATGATGAGAGAGCAAGCGCCACACTTGCCTGGAAGCTAAAAGCTGACAGCGTTAAAAACAACATTAATAAATTAATAATAGATGAAGTAGGCACAACATCATGCAAACATGAAGATATGCAGCGATGCCTGGTTAATTTGTTTTCTGAGCTATATAAAGAGGAGGTAGTTCCTGACATTGATAGTATTTAAACATGGCTTCAAAATAAAGATCTGCCAAGATTGACCAATGACAGATAGGAACTACTCGAAAGTCCTATAACAGAGGAAGAGATTAAACAGCATATTGCCAAGATTAAAAACAACAAGGCAGCGGGAACGGACGCACTTCCAGGGGAAGTTTATAAAATTCTTGACGATGTTATTATATCTAGACTACTAGAGTTATTTAATTATATCTACATAGAGGGGGGGAAGGTACCCCACCATGGAAGGAAGCAACAATTGTTCTTATACTGAAACCCGGAAAGAGCCCACTGAAGGCAGACTCCTATAGGCCAATCTCCCTGCTAAATGCAGACTATAAGATCTTTACTAGTGTTTTGGCAGGGAGATTGGTCAAGGTGATACCACAGGTGATAGGGGATGAGCAGAAGGGCTTTATTCCGGGTAGGTTTATACAGGATCAGATATTACAACTGATTGGCTGTGTGGATCTTGCGGTAGCAAGGGCAGAACCGCTTGCAGTGGCAGCGTATGACGCCGCTAAAGCGTTCGACCGCGTTAGCTGGATTTTCCTCTGGGAAACCCTCAGGGTTATGGGATTTGGTCCTCTGCTTATATGTTCATTAGTAAAATGCTATGACAGCGCATCTGCTACTATCTTCCTAAACGGAAAATTAACTCCTAGGTTCGAAATAAGGAGAGGCACCCGACAGGGGTGCCCCATTTCATCCTTATTATTTAACATTTATACAGAGCCTTTGCCGTAAATGCTCAGGTTAGATCCCCAAATAACACCTTTTCGGATTCAAGACCTAAATATCAAATTTGCTCTTTATGCGGACGACCTGCTAGTCTACACTAGTGACCCTATCAAGGTCTTCCCAAAGGTTGAGCACTCCTTAAGTGAGTTCGGAAGATTTTCTGGTTACTCAGTGAACATTTTTAAGACCGAGGCAATGTGATGGGGAGTTGAAGGCTGGGAAAATCAAGGGAGACCTGGATTTAAATACTTACGAATTAGTATAGAGCAAGAATTGTTGAACATCCCCTTGACTAACTTAAATAGAGTAATAAAAGAAATTGACCATCTTTTCCTTAGATGGAGAAATATCCAACTTACAATATATGGCCGAATAAATATAGTTAAGATGGTAATCTTACCCAAGCTAACATACCTTTTTAGTGCCATTCCCCTCGAATTTTCATCTAAGCTTATTGGGAAAATTCAGAGTAAGGTGGGTAGTTTTATATGGGCCAATAAGAACTCCAGATTATCCTTGAAGAAGCTGAAGAGGAGACTTCTTAATGGGGGGCTAGCACTACCTGACATCTTCTGTTATTGTCTTTCTTTTCAGTTCAAAAATATTCGCAGTCTTTTGTCCCGTCCTAACGATAATAATTGGGGGAGGATCTTGAAGGCAATGGCGACACATGAGGGGGGCGGTGATGGTTTCTTGTACAAATTTGGAGCTATAAGGTTCTTCAAGAAAGTCCACCTAAAGGTAATTCGGGCGGCACTTAAATCATGGCAGAATCTGAAAACCAGGTGGGGCATAACATACTATTCAGATTTCACCCCAATTTGGGGCTCTCCGGGGCTTCCTGACTGCTTGAAGGATAGCTTAGCTGTGCCAATAGAACTCGCAGGCATAAGTACATGGTCCGAATTAATTTCAGTAGATGGGGTTTTACCTTGGGAGGTCTTGAAAGTAAGGATTGGAGACTCTTTTTCACGATTTATATTGTTACAACTACGCTCGTGGTACATTGCAGAAAAGAACAACATTGGCGGAAATTGGGAAATAGAGGTTAAGTTCCAAAACCCCATCCCCTTTAAAAAGGAAGTCGGGATATGGTACAGGTGCCTGCTAGATAGAGAAGACATTGAGCTCCCCCCTCCCCATCTGATTTGGAGAACATCAATCTTAAAAAATAGAGCCGCGGAGCTTTATCTTCCATCTATCTCTAACATTTATAAGGTTGTAAAATCACCTCCTCTGAAGAAAAAACACTTTTTTACTATCAATAGGTTATATTATACCCCCTATAAAGTAGCTAAGTTTGTTAGCGATCCAACCCTAGGTGCCCTAAATGTGGCATGCTCAAGGCAGACGATCTGCACATGTTTTATGATTGTTCCCAATTAAAAGGGTATTGGCAGAATGTGGAGCTGGCACTAACGGGTATATTAGGCTATGAAGTTAAGTTAGACCCTGCATTGGTCATTTTCGGCTTAAATTCTTCACTGGAAAATTGCATATCTAAAGCACAGATAGGCCTCTTTTTAAATTTGATTCTAGTGGCCCGTAGGGAACTATGTATGTTATGGAAAGATCCAGCTGCTCCTCTCTACGAGAAGTGGCTTCGGGCCGCTTTCGCAATGGCACGGCTTGACCGTACAGAAGGCAACCTTTGGGCGCCCTTAGTGTGCTGGGGGAAGGCACTAAGTTTGGTAAAAGATCGTCCAAGGATTACACCAAGCCTCGTACAAAGAAGCAGGCCTGGCGGCCCGTAGCGTATGCAGGAACATTGATCCAGGGTGCCTAGGATAAACGGGATCTAATGTTACGATGGCAGATGCTCACGGTGGTATGAGGACAATCTAAAAAAAAAAAGGGAAGTTCAGGTCTCTGATAAGAATCTAGCCCGTGGAGACGATGGCGTGGGGTGCGACGAAGTCGGCAATGGTGGTGGCTGAAGAGGCACGAGGGCCCAGGGGGGGGTCTGTAGACGAGGGTCCCGTGCAGTGCAGTTTTGGGGCTGGTTTGGATCTGGAAGTATAGGTGCTCTGTGTTGGAGAGGGGGTCGCTCGTGCTGGAGGTTGAGAATTGGAGGGAGCTCTTGTGTGCAATGGCGAGTCCTGGGCGGTGGGGGCAGTCCTTTCTTTGGATCTTGTATCCGTCTGGGATGTCGTGGGCAGAGGTGGTGTTGGTCTACGTTTCCGTGAAGAAGGCGACGTCTAGCGAGAGGGTGTCGAGCATGTCCCAGATCTCCAAGGCGTGTCTGTGTAGGGAGCGCACGTTGAGGAGGATGCACATCAGGGCTTTGGTCATGCCGCCATCAGGCCTGGGTTTAGAGGCCGCGGGGAAGGATTGTCGGCAGTGTAGGCAGGAGAATTGGGCATGGGTAGTGTTCGGCGTCACTCTCTGGCAGTTGTTGTTCCTTCCGGGGTTGAGTGCGAGGAGGGAAGCTGAGTCGTAACGGTGGATGGCCAGAAAACCTGGGTTCCTGGCGCTGGCTGCGGACGGGTCACGGATGGGCTCAGACAGGCTTGCATTTGGCTTGCCTTTGGTGTGCTTTCGGTGCACCCACTGCATGCAGCCGCGCAGCGGTTACTATTAAGTAGGAGAGGGGGGGAGCGCAGCTGGGAGGTGGGAAGCAGGAACCAGCAAGGGGGAGGGGCCGCTAGTGCAGCTGCAGCAGCGGGAAGAGAGGAGGCAGAAAATGGGCACAAGGGGGACGAAATAACAGGAAAAAGGCACAGAGACAGAGCGGGCACAAAAAAAGGCAGAAAAGCAGAAGAGTGGCACAAGGGCAGACTCAGACACAAAGAGAGCCAATAAAGGCAAAGAGGCCCAAGGGCAGACACGGGCCCAAAAGAGACAGAAAGCAAAAAGAGGTACAAGGGGAGACACAGGCACAAAGAGTCAGAAAGCAGCAAAGAGGCACAAGGGCAGACACAGGCACAAAGGAGACTGAAAGCAGCAAAGAGGCACAAGGGCAGATACAAAGAAGAAAGAAAGCAGCAAAGAGACACAAGGGCAGACACGGGCACAAAGGAGACAGAAAGCAGCAAAAGGGCACAAGGGCAGACACAGGCACATGGGGACAGAAAGCAGCAAGAGGAGCGGTGGCACTTGACGGCGAAGCTGCAGGGGGAGAGCAGGTCTCTGACCAGGATGTCAGATGTGATAATGTGCCCACGGATAGTATATTACTCTGTCACCCTCGCGAAGGTGCCGTCCGGCAAATTTAGAAAAGTCTGTAGACTCAGCGGACATTTCAAGCATCAACAGGATCCACCATGTCGGATGTTTCCTGGCAATGTATTGTAACTTTGCGGGTCACCTCCGGTGCCTGTACCTGCTAACCCCACCCCACACCCCTCGGCTGCCCTCTCTGACAGCCCTGGCCCGCTCCCCTTTGCCTCCCATATCGTACATCATTCAGGGTTTACATTAAAGCTCATTAGTTTTCCAATGGGGCTTTAATGTAGGCCTCATGCCCACCCCATTTCTATCCTTGCACTGGGCCTCTTCTCTCACTTTGTATCTGCACCAGGGGCAGAGCTTAATTTGAGCCATTGCTTTCAGGTACTGCTCATCACTGGCACCTAATCCTCAGCACCAGTTCTTATAGCACCAGTTAAGGACACACTCATTATGATTGCATGTGATTTTCCCCAGAATCACAGGATACTGAGCCAGCCAAGACTCGAACTCGGTTCCCCAGCTCCGAAATCGGCAGTTCTAGCCATTAGTCCAAGTCCTCTCCAGAATAATACATGCCAAGCTCTAGTCAGGAGGGAGTTTGCACCAGCACATTTCCCTGGTTAGCGCTGCCTCCTGAGGAGAGCCCCAGCATTTTTTATTTTACAAATCAATCAATCAATCAATCAGTCATTGGTTAAGCGCACTACATACCCGCGAGGGTCTCAAGGCACGGGGGGCTACTTATCGAACAACCAGGTCTTAAGTATCCTCCTGAAGGTCAGCTGGTCTTGGGTCTGTCTTAGGCTCAGTGGGAGGGTGTTCCATGTCTTGGCGGTAAGGTGGGCGAAGGATCTCCCGCCAGTGGTTGTTCTTCAGATGCGCGGGACGGAGGCGAGTGAGAGGTTGGCGGAGCTGGTGGTTGGGGGAGTAGAAGGAGAGCCGTCTGTTGAGGTAGGCTGGGCCGGTCTTGTGGAGTGCCTTGTGTGCGTGGATGAGGAGCTTGAAGGATATCCTCTTGTTGACGGGGACCCAGTGCAGGTTTCTTAGGTGGGGGGTAATGGGTCGTGTCGTGGTACATCGAGGATCAGTCGTGCCGAGGCGTTTTGGATGCATTGTAGTCGAATGATGAGCTTGGTTGGGGCTACGCGTAGAGGGCATTTTCCTAGTCGAGTCTGCTGCTGATGAGGGCCTGGGTGACTGTCTTTCTTGTATCTTTCGGTATCCATCTGTAGATCTTGCGGAGCATGCAGAGGGTGGTAAAGCAGGAGGAGGAGACGCCGTTTACTTGCTTGGTCATTGAGAGCGTTGAGTCGAGGATGATTCCCAGGTTGCGTGAGTGGTTGGTGGGGGTCCGGGCTGCCTCCAGTGCCGTTGGCCACCAGGAGTCGTCCCAGGCTGAACGAGTTGGAGCCGAGGATGGGGACCTCCGTCTTGTCCGAGTTCAGCTTCAGATGGCTGATCTTTATCCAGTCGGCGACAGCCTTCATTCCTTCATGGAGGTTGGCTTTGGCGGTGATGGGGTCCTTGGTGAGGGAGAGGATCAGTTGAGTGTCGTCAGCGTAGGAGATTATGTTGAGGTTGTGCTGTCGGGCGACGTGTGCGAGCGGGGCCATGTAAATGTTGAACAGTGTCGGGCTGAGGGTGGATACTTGGGGTACGCCACAGATGATCTTGGAGGCTTCAGAATGGAACGGGGGGAGGCGGACGCTCTGGGTTCTGCCGAAGAGGAAAGAGGTGGTCCATTCCGGAGCCTTGTCTCTGATCCCAGCGGCGTGGAGGCATGTGCGTAGTGCGCGGTGGCAGACGGTGTCGAAGGCGGCGGAGAGGTCTAGGAGGATGCGTGCTGCAGTCTCCCTGTTTTCTAGCAGGGTCCTGATGTCGTCGGTGGTGGCGATGAGGGCGGTCTGGGTGCTGTGGTTGCGGCAGAACCCTGACTGGGAAGGGTCCTGGATTCTGTTCTCTTCGAGGTATCGGGTTAGCTGTCTGTTAAAGATTTTCTCGATGACCTTGGCCGGGATGGGGAGCAGAGAGATGGGTCGGAAGTTCTTGAGGTCTCTTGGGTCTGCCTTGGGTTTTTTGAGTAGGGCGTTGATCTAGACGTGTTTCCAGCTCTCTGTGAAGGTTGCGGTCTCAAGGGAGTGGTGCGGGAATGGGTCTGACGGAGAGCCGGAGTGGATTGTGCTCATGATCTTGATGGTGTCATCGACGCTCACGCTGGTCCAGGCTAGCAAGGGGGCTTGGTCGATGGTGTGCGGAGGGTCTGTTGTGTTGCTGTCTGTTGGGGCTGTCTGGGTGTTGAAGCTGTCGCGATGTCTGCTATCTTGCGGTGGAAGAAGGTGGCGAGGGGGTCGCACAGGGCTTGTGACAGTGGTATGTCGTTGGTGTTGGAGCTGGGGTTGGAGAGTTCCTTCATGATGTTGAAGAGCTCCTTGCTGTTGTGTGCGTTGTTGTCGAGGTGGTCTTTGAAGGAGGTCTTCTTGGCAGCCCTGATGAGGTGGGGGTGGTTGCGGATGGCGTCCTTGTGTGCTGTGTGGCTGTCTGGAGTTTGTTCACTGTGCCATTTTTTCTCTAGTTTCCGGCAGGCTTGCTTGGAATCTAGGAGTTCTGAGGTGAACTAGCTGCCCTCCTGCTGGTGTCTCTCTGGGGGTTTTCTTCAGCAGGACGAGGGTTTTGGCACAGTCCTCAATCCAGCGTCTGAGGTGTGGGCAGCGATGTCGTGTTGGAGGGTTTGGTGGGTGGACTAAAAGCGAGGTTTGCATGTAGTTGGTCTTCGGTAATTTTGCTCCAGCGGCGGCAGGGGATCTGTTGGGTGCAGTGGTGTGTGGTGGGTTTCTGGAAGGTGAAGTGGATGCAGCGGTGGTCGGTCCAGAGGAGTTCGGTGGTGTGGCTGACGGAGACTTGCGGGCTTGAGGAGAAGACGGGGTTGAGCGTGTGGCCGGCAGAGTGGGTGGACGTTGTGACGAGTTGCCTCAGTTCGAGGTTGGCGAGGTTGTCGATCAGGGTGGTGGAGTTGCTGTTGTAGTTGTTCTCAATGTCAGGGGCGATGTCAGGTGCGGAGGAGTTGTTCAACCAGGTCTCCGTCAGGAAGGCCAGGGGAGGTTGTGTTGAGCAGGTCCCAGAGCTTGGCTGCGTGTGGAGCGGGTGTTCAGTATTATGCATCGGAGGTGGTTGAGGTCTTTCTTGGCGGGTGGTTCGTCGGCTCTGTGGCTGGTGTAGCTGCAGTTCGAGCAGGTGAAAGGACCGTGTGTGCATTTTGTGGGTCCATCCGGGGTTGAGAGCGTGTAGAGTGCTGGCGTCGTAGTGGCAGTGGTCATCGTGGCGAGTGCGGGGCCAGGGGTTCTGGCACTGGGCACGGTCCAGGCACGGACCGGCGCAGACGGGCTAGCCGCGTGCCAGCGGCATGACCGCGCAGCGGCCGGGATGTATGGGGAGGTGGGAGTGAGGAGCAGCTGGGAGGCGGGGCAGCGAATGGGCAGTCAGGGGGTTGGAGCCGCAGGGGATGCAGCGGAGTGGGCAGTGAGGGGTGACGAAGGAAACAGAAGGCAAAAGGGCACAACATTTGAGGGGAAACGAGTGGCACAGAAGGCAAAAAGGTCACAAGAATGGCAAAAAGGTCACAACAAACGGGGGGAAACGAGTCGCACAGAAGGCAGAAAGGTCCCAATAAAGGGCAGAAAGGTAAAGAAAACGGGGGGAAACAAGAAGCCGAAAGGTCCCAGGAAAGCACAGAAAGGTCACCAAAAAAAGTGGCACAGAGAGCACAAAGGTCACAAGAAAGGGCAGAAAGGTCACAGAAATGCAGGGGCAGCTAAGCAACAGAAGGCAAAAACGGGCAGAGAGACACGGGGGCCGCGAGAGGAGCAGAAGAAAAAAACGGGCAGAGAGACACGGGACCAGCGAGGGGAGCAGAAGGGAAACCGGGCAGAGAGACACAGGGGCAGCGACCAGGGGCATCGTGAACCTCCACTGTAGCAGCTACATGAGTGGAAGGATGAATGGATGGATGAGTGAAAGGAGTATTGGATGGTTGAAAAGGAGGGTGGATAGATAGATAGATGAAGTGAAAGGGTGGGTGTATGGGTGAGCAAAAGGATGGTGGAAACGGATATGCACAATATCTTGCACTCAATTTAGTCATGCTAAAGGACCACAGACTCGGAATTCCAGTTTATGGATTTTATTATAGGGCCAAAAATAATTGAATATAAACACTCCTTAATATCAGAGAATATAGGTACATAAAAATCAATACAGAGTTGAACCGGCAAAAATAATTAATTCGGCATAAAAGGCATAATGTGATGAACTCCAAAATCAAAATGCAACCCAGATTCGAAGCTGAGTCTAAATCCTTTTTCATGAGGAAGAAAAACAAAGGTTATCTTTCCCTATACTGCTCTCTCTGAAGGTCCTGCCTATTTCCCTTGTATCATACCCCAAAGGTGTCAGTACATGTTGCCTTCCTAAGAAGTACTCATGTCAAATGGGTCGGATAGCTTAAGGCTATAGAGCTCGTTCTAAGATGCTCCTTCTCCGAAGAAAAATGCAGAAGTCTCTAATTTCTGTCCCTGCACATCATGCAAAAAGACAACGTTCGGACCCCCCACCAAATGTATCACATGATGAACTGTTCACTTATAATATTCCCCTAGTAGATTTCCATGGATGCTTTACTTAAGTTCTTCTTGTCTTCCAGTGGCCTTGGGGTTCAGATAGGCCAGGCACGGAAGGCATCCTCCCTTCTCGCCTTTCAGACTACTTCAAAGTCATTCCGGGTATCTCCTTAAACTAAGAATAGCGAGGTTGAATTCTTGCACCTACAGTAGGATGAGAACATACTGTCTTGGCACACAAAAAGGTTTCATTTAATTATTTCTTGAGCAACCAAAAATTCTAAACCAACAACAACATGCAGCTCTGGGCCTACAGTGCAGGCCACTTAAACAACACATAATTACATCTATATGAATATAATGTCATACTGCACATTATGCATACAGGAATTATAATGGTCTCTAATACATGTAAAATCCTGCTTGAAGGTGTACACTATATCTCAATTCTTATATAGCGTGAATAAATGCATTTTAATAAGCATTAAAAAACACTGCAAACGATAAAATACATGTGAGTGTGTGTAAACCAGGAGTATAATGCACCCATACAATTTTTAGTGCGGTAAGTGCCCTATCAGCCCCCCCCCTCTTATGACTAGTGTCACGCCCTCGCCACCGTCCCACGGATTTGCAGAACCACCACCGGAGGAAGATCATTCTCCTACCTGACAGCCAAATTATGGAACTCCCTCCCTGCACACCTACGACTGACCCAGGACCACCTCACCTTCAGGAAACACCTCAAGACCTGGCTATTCGAGCAGTAGCATCACCCCCCCAGTTCCTTGAGACCCTCACGGGTGAGTAGTGCGCTCTATAAATGCATTGATTGATTGATTGATTGTCATAACACCAACATCTATCCACCTACAATTTCCTCCTTGTAGAAGAGATCGACCTAAACAGAAGTTGTAGCTTGTCATCCCTGTCTAAATCTCTCTAACCCTTTTAGGTGCTGATAATGACTGTCCTGCAGTCGTTCCAATTGCTTCTCATGTTTTTTCAAAACATTTTCTTGATCACGTGCCTTTTGCCATTTGAAAGCCTTGATGGCTACCAATAACACAATGATACAAATGATCGCTATTATGATAGGTTTCAAGATGTACCCCATTATTGCTTGTCCCAGACTTCCAAACCAGCTTCCAATCTTCCCAAATCCCTTTCCAATTTATTCCCAAATTCCATCTGCAGCCAAATCACATAAATCTTGATGTATCTCTGAAATATTACTGATATATTTCCGTATATCCCGACTATTGTCAGGCATATACGTGCAGCACTGTTGAACTTTTAATAATTTACAGACTCCTCCGCTTTTGCTAATCGGATGTCTAAAGCAAGATAAATTTGAAGAACCATAGCCCCTATCGAGACCATCTCCCCATCAACAAGTAACAAGATTTGAGCTGTATTCACGGAGAGTTTATCCATTATTATTGGCAACTTTCTAATTTTCACATCATTCAAGATCAGACCCTCACTTGGTATCATGGCTCCAAATACATCTCCAATAATTTCTCCAGCACTTGCACCATGTATTCCTCTGTGAACGCTTTTTCCCTCTAAGGGCCATAAATAGTCTCTACATGAAAGATTTTAGGAAATACCACTGCTAAATAACATGTACCATACCAATTTTTGGGCAATTTCACATAAGCACTTTTTCCACACACAAAATACACATTTGGAACTATGGTTAATTTGTCCAATAACCCTTTCTTATTGCCTCCTCAATTAAGAAAATGTGTTCACAATCACGCTCACCCACAAATATTTTGTCATAATATGTTGACGGGTGTCTAATGCACAATTTTCCCTTTTGCTGAAAGTCCAAAGCTATTGGACCAGAACTTCCCTTTGCCTTATGATCTAATTTTTCCTGTACCCATGGGATAACCTTATGATTTGGGTCTGGTCTGAATAAGGTCTGTCTACGTCGATCTCCTATCTGATCTACAAATTTCTTTTCAATGTCAGTCAACATGCAAGTCAAATTGTGTCTATGAGCATATGATGCATCAAAAGTAATAGCAGGCACACACTAGACATCTCTCTACCTCCTTATAGTAATCATATTTATTCACTTCTGAGAGCACCACATCATAATTTGTGAAGTAGTACTCAAAATGTGCGTTACTATAAAACATGCTTAGAAACACACTACATGTGATGCCATTAATCAAAGGTAGGTGATGATATCGGATGTCCTCTTCTACTTATGCTGTTGCATACACACATAACAATCTTTCTCTTCCATTGTATCAACATACTCATACAACAAACGAGCATATGCATTTAGCGTAAAATCCCCTTTTGACAAATCTATGTGTAGCATCTGACTAGTTTCCCTTATCATATCTCTATCTTTGGTAGACGGACCCACCCCTATGTCTGAGGTAGATGTTGGTTGTTCCCCATTTTTTTCAGCAATGTGAGACCCAACCAAAGATGTAACAATCACCACAGTTATGACAATAAGCACCACAACAATAAGGGTAGCAATTATGTATTTCTGCTTGCGTCCTGATTTTTCGGACTCCAGTTTGGACCACTGTTTTTTATTTGAAACATGAATGAATTGAACAAAGTGTCTGTTTTGCTTTCTTTTGCTTAATTTGGTTATTTACAATGTCTTTTCATTTTCCTTTTTCCATTCGATTATTGCAATGTTCAATTCAACAATACTAAACCTATTGAAGAGACGTAGACAGCACTAATCCTCAATTCTTCTTCTTTTGAAAGTCCCTAATTTAAATCTTCTTCCTCTTGGGGCTAGGTTATCTTCTTTCTAAGGCTAATAACATTTTCTTTCACAGTTCAAACTTCATCATATGATATTATATCCAAGCATAGCAAGAACAAGCTGTAGTATTTCAGCACAAATTCTCTCCCATTTCCTGTGCGGTTGGCTGTCGACCAAAGGTAGGGAAAGCAACCTGGTTGAGGATCAAACAGTACAATCCACTCAGCCTTGGTGGATCGGGAACGGTCAGGGTCAAAACTCCAAAGGCATCAACTCCAGGGACTATTAACTGAATGTTAATTGTCAGAGTGTTCTCTCCGTGACTTACTGTGCCGGTCTCCAACCTCCCGGATATCTCCGGTCTCTGCATCTGCAGCCAGATACATCCACTCAGGAGATGCGAACTTTTGTGACGGTACCCTCTCCCTTCTGGATTGTCTTAGACCATCCGGTCTTTCTTTGGCTTCACTTTGATTTGATTCAGTTGTTTCAGGAATTGGAGTGAGATTTTTATCAGATGCAAGCCTTATGTTCATCCTTTCTTTCTATGTTGGCCACTTTGCTGCTGCAGCATCTGCTCTCCTCTCTTCCTCTCGATCTGACCCTTCTGCACCATGCTGTTCACTCTGTTCTGGCTCAAAGTTCACCTCTACAATGTCTTCTATCTCTGAGTCTGAATTCACTTTGGGAGCTGTTTGATTTATTCTTTCTTGATCCGTTGATTGTTCAGCCTCATCAAGAGTTCTCACGATTTGACCTGTTCTTTCTGTTTCTGTTGCACCTTCAACTGCACTTCTCGGAACAAGTGGAGTCGTGTCCGCACCAGGTTCTGGGACTCTGCGAGTATGTGACGTGTGGATCCAGTTTGGCAATCCTCCACACTTCACCGCTCTACTTGTGACCAAAAGTACCTGATATGGTCCTCGCCAGCGAGCATCAAGGCAGCTCTTCCTCACGTGCTTTCGGACAAGCATCTACTCACCAGGGTTAGGATCATGCAGGAGGTCTCTCGAGGTGGATACAGTCACAGCCTCGACCTGGTGGAACACAGAATTAACCACATCAGCCAGTCCCTTACAATAATCCATAACCAAATCATTCTGTGATGTTTATCAATGCTGTAGCTGGTACCATAGGCAATCGCATAGCTCTTCCTATAAGAATTTCGTGGGGAGAGAGCCCTGTCCTCCTATCAGGAATACCACGCAGACTCATCAATACCAATGGTAAAGCATCAGGCCATTTCAATGAAGTTGACGAACACACCTTGGACACCCTCATCTTGACTGTGCCATTTATCTGTTCCACAAGCCCAGAAGCCTCAGGCCTGTAGCTACAGTGCAATCTTTGAATAATCTTCAAGGCTATACACAACAATTTCATGATTTAATTATGGAAATGTGTTCCTCTATCTGTCTCCACCAAGGTCGGCAATCCAAACCATGGTATCAGTTCCCTTAAGTGCAGTTTTTCCACTGTGAGACTGTCACATCGTCTAGTGGGATACAACTCAAACGTGAAACGATACACACCACCACCAAAACATATCTCAGCCTATTGCATCTCGGCATCTTGATAAAGTCCAACTGTATCCTATTAAAAGGACCTCCTGATCTTCCAATGTGACTCATCGCAATCACACTTCTTTTTCCCACATTCATTTGTTGACACGTAACACACCTGTGACAGACTGCTTCAGCATGCACACGAAATCGTAGATTAAACCATGTTTGCCTAAACACTCACACCCTGGCATCTCTCCTAAGATGAACTGCTCCGTGAATCTGCCTTGTCATTGGCTCAATAAGCAGTTAGGTAACACAGTCCTTTCATCTGTTGACACCCAAATGCCATCTTCTCTCTTTTCACAGCCTTCTCTAACCCATGATGCAGCTTCCTCCTCTGAGACCTCATCCTGCAGCCGCTTCACCTCATCCCAAGTATATCGGCTAGAGCTAACTTCATGCTGAGCTTGGTCTCTTCTGTGCTCTCTCCTATATATTCACCATTGAAAATACAGACATGTATTGCACAAAAATGAGCTACTTCACGGCCCTTGGTAACAAAATCTTCTCCTTTCCTATGGGCTGCACATTTAACCACAGCTATTTCTTTAGGTTTCTGTAAATCCTCCAATAATTGACGTACATGTTCGCCATTACGGATAGGGGATCCTGAAGATGTTAAAAATCCCCTCTGGGACCGTAACTGTCCAAAATCATAAATCACTCCAGACCCAAATTGGCTGTCTGTATAGATAGTCACTCGAAATCCATCCACGATGGTACAGTCATGTATCAGAGCAATAATTTAAGCCACCTGAGCAGAATATACTCTTTTCAAACAGGCAGCTTTAACCACCCCCAAGATGGTATACACAGCAAAAGCTGCTCTCCAACACCCTTCATTGTCTCTTAAGCATGAACCATCAACAAAAAGGATCAAATCAGATTCAGGTCAAGGTTCATCGACAATGTCAGGACTGGGTTTGGTAGATAGTTCAGTAACATCCAGACATTCATGCTCTTCACAATCCTCTTGTTCTTGCGGAAGCGGTAACAATGTCGTGGGATTAAAAGTAGTTCAGCGTATTTGAGTAACATTTTCAGAGGCCAATATACCTTGCTCATACTTTGTAAGTCTGTTATTCGTTAAATACTGTGTCTTTTTTCTTGTCATTAACAGTTCTACTGAATGTGGCACATACACAATAAATGGATGACCCATCGCTATGCTTTCTCATCTCTCAATGCTGACACAGATTTGAGACATCCGGGCAATGCAGAAGCTACAGGATCTAACGTAGCGGAAAAATAAGCCACTGGTATTCAGGCACCTCCATGTGTCTGTACAAGGACCGCTAAGGCACATCCTTCTCTTTCACAGCAGAAGAGCAAAAACCCTTTATTGTAATCTGGCATTCCAAGAGCTGGACCGTGACATAGGCTCTCTCTCAGCTCATGGAAGGCTATCAAGCAATCGTTGTCCCATGGTACTGGATCACTAATGTCTTTTCGAGTCAACCTCAAGAGTGGCTTTGCTTGCAAGCAAAAGTTTGGGATCCACTGTCGACCATAGCCGACCATTCCCAAAAACATGCGAACTCCTTTGTGTTTTTGGAGTTCCCATTTGCAGAATCGTCTCTATGCGATCTGGTGACACGCTTAGTTTTCCCTTTTCAATTCGGTGATCCAGATACTGCATTTCTGTTTGACAATACTAGAGCTTGTTTGGGGACACCATGTGTCCATTCTCTGCCAAATGATTCAGCAAAACCACTGTGTCTATCCTGCAAGCATCCTCAGTCTCTGAAGCGACCAAAAGTTCGTTGATATACTGTACCAGTACTTAGCTCTCTAGGCATCACCAGCCCTTCAAGATTCTTCTTCAAACACTGGCTAAAGATAGAGGGACTTTCTGTATGCCCTTGAGGGATCCTGCAAACATGTTAACACAAGGTCGTCCATCCTAAATGCGAAAATATACTGGCTATTCTCGTGGAGTGGTATAGAGAAAAGCGCCTGCCACAAATCGATGACTGTAAACCATTCTGCTTCACATGGTATCTGAAATAATATAACAGCTGGATTCTGTACCACAGGAAAACATGGGATCACAATTTCATTGACCCTGTGCATATCCTGCACTATTATGTACTTGCCGCTAGGCTTCTGTAGTCCCATTATAGGTGAGTTACAGGGACTTCCTCTTATCTCCTTCAGAATGTCTTGTGCAATCATGGACTCGATTACAGGTCGTATTCCAGCCACAGTTTCTGGAGTCAATTTATACTACGGAGTTCGTGGGAATTCAGCATTCGGTTTGATCTGTATCTTAACAGGTTCAACTCCTCGAATCAATCCTATCACCTCACCTGTGGAATCCCACACCTTCAGAGAAACTGAATCTCTCAAATCATATGGTAGGTCTTCTATTGTGAGAACCACAAACAGCTCTGCACACAAGCTCATATTGGCCATTTTAAAATCAGCGTCGTCATCATAGGTTTGCAACTCTGCACACCCCTCGGACTTATGGAGTTGCCATGTAAGTTTGGATTTTGAGACCTTGCACTTACGGTGACCGGAGCCTGTCGCAATAGGACAGTTTTGGTTTATGTGGCCCGCAGTTTTCTAACACACAAGTTACTACTTGTGTAATGATATATCTGTAAGAGACATTAGTTAGTGATAGATTCCATACCTTAGAATATCCCCGGGCGTCAGACTGGATCCAGAAAGTTTTTGCTAGAAGTACCCCTGCGTGTCAGTAGGTGGCATGGCGCGGCTCCGCGTCCGTCGCTGGCGTCGTATGCGCCGAGATGGCATCACAGAGACTACTTAGGCACCACCCATGCACGCTGGCATCAGTTATGTGCATGATTTTCCGCGCCAGGAATGCAGAGCCATGCAAGAAACCGACTTCTGGCGCCATGAAACTAAGGCCCTGAAAGGGATGTCCTTAACCCTAGAAATCAGTTTGCAGAACGGGGAGGATGGTGGGGCGTTAAGGAATCTATCACTAACTAATGTCTCTTACAGATATATCGTTACAGAAGTAGTAAATTGTGCATCTGAAAGAGACACGTTAGTGATAGATTCCTTACCTTAGAATAGATACCTCAGCAATACCAACCCTGGTGGAGGGTCTACTAAAAAGATCACACCAGAAAGTCATGGATAACAGAATGGCCAAAGAAGCTGTCTCTCCGGACCTGACTGTCAAGGCAGTAATGCTTGGTAAACGTATGTAACGAGGCCCACATTGCTGCCTGATAAATGTCCTGCAAGGAAACGCCGCGTCCCAAGGCAGTAGTGGCTGCTGTTGCCCTGGTGGAATGGGCACACAGCCCCACAGGAGGCTCCTTCTTGGCCAACGAGTAACAGGCCTTGATGCAGAGAACGACCCACCAAGAGATGGTCCGTTTTTTGCACAGCCCAACCTTTTTTAGGCGCCACGTAGCCAACAAAGAGCTGGTCATCCACCTGGAACTGCTGTGTGCGTTTCAGATAGAACGAGAGTGCACGTTTGGCGTCCAGACGGTGGAGCCTCTCTTCCTCTTTCGAAGGATGCGTCTGCCCGATGAGGAACCTTCAGCAAGGAAGAAGAAGGACGAGTCCGTAAAACCACCTTGTCCGGATGAACAGAAAGAAAAGGAGGTTTGGAAAAAAGGGCCTGGAGCTCACTCACTCTTCTGGGAGAAGTGATAGCTACCAGGAAAGCCGTCTTGAGAGTGAGAAGACGCAAAGGACAGTTATGAAGGGGCTCGAAGGGAGCGCACATCAGATATGTCAAGACAAGGTTTAAGTCCCACTGAGGCATAATGAACGGCACAGGAGGAAAAGTGTTGGTTAACAACCGGAGACTTAAAAAGAGAAGGCTGATCTGGAAGCCGTAGAAAGGTGGAGAGGGCCAAAAGTTAACCTTTGAGAGTGCCCAGAGCAGAGCCCTGCTGGGCTGAAGAAAGAAGGAACAGAAGGACTTCGGAAAGATGGGCAGAAAGGGAATCCACAGCCTTAGCTGTGCACCATGCCACAAACTTGTTCCATCTACAGGCGTATACCGTTTTAGTGGAGGGATGCCTGGTCGCCAGAATTACATCACAGACTTCGGGAGGAAGATCGAAAGCTTTCCACTGTCGCTGCTCAATCTCTACGCATGGAGATGAAGGCTGGACAGGTTTCCGTGAAGGACCGTCCCCTGCTGCTGCGACAGAAGATCCTCCCAAAGAGGCAATTGGATCGGGGATCGATCGCCAAGTTGAGTAGCTCGGGATACCAGTATCTTCTTGCCCAATCCAGAGCCACAAGAATGACTTGGGCCAGATCGCGCCGAATTGTCTTCTGCACTCTGGGCAGTAGTGGTATAGGCGGAAAGGCGTACAACAGACCGCAACTCCACTCGCGACGAAAAGCGTTGTCGAGCGAGTGCGACCTTGGAAACTCCAACGTGCAGAACTGGTTACATTGCACGTTCTCTTCGGTGGTGAATAGATCTAACCAAGGCTATCCCCACTGCTAAAAGAGACCTTGCGCCACGTCCGAGTTCAGACGCCATTAGTGATGGAACAAGCACTGGTGGCTGAGTTTGTCGGCCCTGGAGTTCAGAGAACCTGCCAGGTGTTCATTCACCAAGGTAATGCCTTGATGTTCCAGCCATGTCCAGAGGCGCAGAGCCTCGTGACATAGGGTCCAGGACCCCAACCTGTTTGTTGCAATACCACATGGCGGTGATGTTGTTGGTGAACACCTGCACCACACTTCACCGAACAGAGGGAAGGAATGCTTTCAGTGCAAGTGGGATTGCCCGAAGCTCCAAAAGGTTGATATGGAGCCGGGACACCACAGGAGACCTGAGGCCACTGATCTCCGCCTCTCCCAAGTGGCCTCCCCATCCCAGGAGGGGCGCATCCGTCACCACTGTGTGCTCCGGTTGGGGAAGGGAGAGGGATCTGCCCTTGACCCAATTGCGATTCGTGAACCACCACTGCAAGTGTCGTGCAATGTCCTCCAAGATCCGGACGTGATCAGACAGGTTGACCTGATGCTGTGCCCATTGGAACTTCAGGTCCCACTGCCCATCCCGCATATGCAATCTAGCATGTTGCACTAGCAGGATGCAGGATGCAGGAGGCCACCAGGCTCAGGAGCCGGAGGGCCATCCTGACCAAAACCCGGGATAGAGGCTGAAAGATCGGAATCATAACCTGAATATCCAGAGTCGCTGCTCGGGAGGATAAACCCGAATCTAGAACCGCTTCGATGAAGGGGAGCTTCTGAGAGGGACTCAGGTGCGACTTCGGCACACTGATGGAGAACCCCAGCAAGTGCAGGAGGTCAGCCCTAGTCTTAAGGTGGGAGACGACTACCTGGGGCGAGCCCGCCTTCAACAACTAGTCATTGAGGTAGGGGAAGACTGACACCCTGACCTAAGCAGATAAGCTGTGACCTCCGCCATCACTTTCGTGAACACCCGAGGGGCACTGGTATGGCCGAAGGGGAGCACGGCAAACTGAAAATGCTCCTGGCCTACAGTGAACCCCAGGTAACGCTGGTTCACTGGACCGGGATGTGAAAATATGCATCCTGCAAGTCCAACGCTACCATCCAGTCTCCAGGGTTGAGGGTAGCCAAGACCTGAGCCAGAGTCAATATCTTCTCCTTCTTGAGGAAGCGATTGACGTCCCTGAGGTCTAAGATGGGACGCAAGCCCCCTTTGTCCTTCTTGGGAACCAGAAAGTAGTGGGAATAACAACCACATCCTACTTCCAGCCCAGGAACGCGCTCGATGGCCACCTTGGCCAAGACAGCCATAAATTCCTGCTGGAGAAGCGCAAAGTGATCCCCGACATGCAGTGGAATCAAGGAGGCATGGCCTGTGGATAGACTCGAAGAGGAGGGAGTAACTCCTCCTGATGAGTTGCAGCACCCACTTGTCAGAAGTGACAGAACTTTAGTGGAGAAGGTGATGGCGAATCCTGCCACCCACTGGCATAGGGTGCAACCTGAAGCTCAGACTAGGAAGGTTTCGAGGTTGATGTTGCGGAGGCAGAGGTGGACTGACCCTCATGCCGGCCCCCGGAGCCACCCCGGCGGCCTCCACGCCCACGGGCATGCTGAGTTTGGTTCTGCGCAGGATTTCGGCCTAATAAATGGGCAGGGGCGCCTCCGCCCTGGCCACAAAAGGAATGAAAACTTGATGTGGCCGGGCGCGTGGTGGAAAGGCCCAAGGACTTTGCTGCAGCCCGAGAGTCCATAAAACGCTCCAGAGCAGTGTCGATCTTATCACCAAACAGGCAAGTGCAGTCAAAGGGCATTTCCATGAGCGAGCCCTGGACGTCCAGGGAGAACCCGGTGGACCGCAGCCAGGCATGGCTACGAAGTACCACGGTTGTGGAAACTGCCCTACCGAGGGAGTCCGCGGTGTCCAAGCCACAACAAATGGCGAACCAAGTCGCATCCTTACCCTCAGCCACAGCCTGAGACAGCACAGCCTAGACCTCCTACGGGCACTGAGGCAACACCTCAGCAACGGTATCCCACACTGCGTGGAAATAGCGGCCCAAAAGGCACACAGTGTTCACTGACCGCACCCCTAAGCTGGCCGAAGAAAACAACCGCTTGCCAAACTGTTCCAACTTCTTAGAGTCCTTATCCGGCGGAGCCCTGGGAAAAGCACTCTGGGACGTGGAAGCTTGAATGACTAGACTCTCAGGTGTTGGGTGGGTGGTCAGAAAGGCAGGGTCACCCGGCGCCGGGCGATGACACCTTGTGACGATTTTATCCACAGGAGCCCCTGCGGCTGGCCGCGACCAAGTGCCCAACAAGACTTCATTGAGGGCATTGTTAAAGGGCAGCAGTGGCTCAGATGAAGTGGACGCCAACTGGAGCACCTCAGTAAGGAGATTAGTCTTAAGGGTCACCATTGGGAGATCCAGGTTAAGGACCTCAGCAGCCCGATGGAGCCCCACCGTATACGAGGTACCTTCCTCCATAGTGGGAGGGGGAGAGGCAAACCCCCGCTCAGAGGAGACATCAAAGTCGCCAGCCTCCTCCAAATCGTTGACCCAATCCTGCTCAGAATCACACTGACGAGCAAGAGGGTCCTCGGACCCCTCCCAATCATCCTCCACCACTGGCGCAGGCGGCCCAGGCCTCGGCAGCAGGGCAGGGATCGGGGAGGGAAGAAACGGGGTCGGAAACGGTGCTGAGAACTGTACCGGCCGGCACCGAGTCGGCGCTATGTCCCAATTCGGATCCCAGGCGGGGACAAAACCGTCCGGGAACCAGGGCAGAGGCAGAACCAGTGGTATCCACTGCGGCGCCGCCAGCAAAACCGAGGGTGGCGCCAGGTTTGTAGCTGGCAGCATGGGACCTCTTGGCGCTTTGGCTGGAGCCAGAGGTGCAGGATCCTGCAGTGCCGGGGCCGGAGCCACAGGCGGCGCCAGGGCTGGATCCGCCGGAGAAGTTGACGGACCAACAGGATCCTAACACGGAACCGTGAGAGCCCGAGGCCTAAACAGGCGGACCACGGTAAGGCGGGGAGGCCGCGGAACTCCTAGGCTCCAAAGGAGCCGCAGGGGAGGAGCCGCTGTACCCCTCGTCCGCATCCGAGTACCGACGGGGTGACCTCAGAGAGCGAAACCACTTCTTCGACTTCTACTTGTTATCCGAATCCGAGGGGGAAGACTTGGATCCTGAGGAGCGGTGATGACGGCTCCGCGAGGGGTGCACGGAAACGGCACAGGGACGAGGGCCATACTTCAAGCAACTTCCGGCGCCGCTCCCTCAAGGCCTTCGGGGGCATAGCCCTGTGGTAACAAGCCTCAGCCAGACCCGCTAGTGCAAGGGGTTCGCCGTTCTCTGCACAAAGTCCTCAGACCAATAGGAAGAAGTTGGCACGGAAACTGGAATAGAAAAAGTAAAATTTATTACACCTCATGAGGTGGTGCAATGGTTCAAACAGCACCCTGCGGTATTGCAAGAAGTAGCGCCCGAGCTAAGAAAGCATGCTTTATTTATGCCCGCACAGGGGCTAAAAAGAAGGCGATACAAACACAAGAGCATAGTTTATGTACATATAAGGCAATATAGAGAGGCACAATCGATCAGTGGGAGGAGCTAACAGTTTCGGTGGTCGACAAACACATTCCTATCTGGAACTAATCGCTTACAGATGTGGACCCTACTTGACATGCGCGAAAGTGAGGGGATGCTAAATATAACTTGTTGCCGGGCAGATTTCAAGAGTCGTGGACAGGAAGATAGGACAAAACACATGGTCAGCACGAGGCAGCAGGTAGCAGACAAAATGGCTGCCAAAAATACAAAATGGAGTCCGCTGAATGTCAAGATAACGGCTAGAACTAAGATGTCTTCTGCTAATGCTTAATCTAATCGCTGTCAAATTACAACAGACGACCCTTTCAGCATTAGTTGAAGACAATAGCTTTTCTAGGGTAGTCTAAATATTCATCCTGTATATCTATTCGCATCATGTTGGCTACTTCCTTATCTAACATGTGTTGTGCTTTTATTTTTACAATATTCTTCCTGGTTGGCATACAAGCAGTAATGCACATGGAATATAATATCGGGCCACAATGAATACACATACAACAGGTGAAAATTACTGCAATAGCGATACATAGAACAGTCAGTAGTTTCCAACCCCAAGCAGAGACTAGAGCCCAACACCATCCAGTAAAAGACCAGGTGCAATTCTTTGTGTGAATGTCTGTAGCTATCTTATGCAGTTTAAAAATTGCATCATACACTGAGGGCGAATTATCAGGGATGTAAACACAACAACTACTACCGATAATTTTACATGCTCCTCCTCGATCTGCTAGCATCACGTCTAACACCGTTCTATTCTGGAGCGCTACAATTCTAGCAACTTGCAACTCTTCAGTAATATTTCCTAGCGCTAAAGTAGTCTGATTGGTGACAGCTTCTGCAACTCTAGTTAACCATCTCACTTTCCTGCTATTCAGTGCAGCACCCAAAAAAGAGAACAGACCCAAATTAAAATCAACATATTGCTGTAGACTAGTATCTGTCTGATCTACTTCATCAGTGCTTATAGTTCTCTTGCTTCTATTCAATGAAACATTTTTGTACAGTTTAAAATCTCGATGATACGATGCAGGTGCCAGAAAAACAGGAGGTAACAAAAAGGATACATAACATACACCTGACCACCCAACTGGTAGTCGATGATATCCATTACTGCTACTACTAAATATGTGCTATGAGAAGCTAAAAAAGAACTGTCATTTATTCCATCTATTGTCAATACTGTAAAACATTCACTGACTTCAACTGGGATTTATCCAATACTTTGTACACATAAGTCTGCTTTAGTCTTTGTAAAAGTAATCACAAATTTTTCACTTTTGGCAAAGTCTCTTGTGTGGGTGAAGCCATATGGCGTAGAGAAATTGTTTGGTCGATATTTCTCCCATTCCCATATAGTTCCATTGTCTTGAGGATACCCATCTTTGTCCTGATAACACTCTTTATTCAAGCGGAAAAGAAGTCCACCTACTGCAGGTTTCCGAGTTGAAAATAAGAGGGTATACCAGGCTCAACAAGAGCCATTATGCGAGAAAGGAAGTGAAATAAAAGGAGTTCCTACATTCTTTTGAGGCGCTGGAATCATAACACATATCCAACAGTTAGTGGTATTTGTAGCATTATGAGTATGGTGTAGCATCTGAACAAATGTATTATTGAGATAAGACTGACGATGTTTCTGCTCATGATACGGAAGAGTGAAATGCTGGTGCTGCTCTGGGACTGGATTAGTAACAATAAATAATTCACGAGCAGGAATCATCACTTCAACAGACCAAGTGATTGCCGCTATAATTGCCAGAATAGCAAAAACCCCTATAACACCAAGGATTTTCTTCTTGTTCATTTTAACAACAAAATCGACTCTCTCTAAAAAAACAAAACAAAAACAAAAATAATTGTAGGAGCTCTTCTCCCATGGGTAGCCGTTGGTTTCTTCACCGAAGATCAAGATGGGTGTCACTACACTACGCAGGGCTGATCCCCCCCCCCTTTTTCATATGGACATTCCGTCTCCACTACCCAGGGCGGTTGCTCAACCTGTCTCTTTCAAAACTGTAGATTCTTTTCTCGGTCTCAAGTTGTATCGCAATGTTCCATGGATCGTCTGGTCCGGGAAGAACTCCTCAGATTCGTCAGGTGATAAAGCTTGGCCTTTTTCCGTAGTCAAGATCTCGCAATGATCGATCAGCACAGCAGGTTCCACCAAGGTCGACAATGCCTTGCAACAATGGGTACTATGCACCCAATTTTTCTTGTTTGTGACTCGAACCGCTGTTCTCGTAGCAAGGAGCACCTGTTCTGGTCCACGCCACCTCGGCTCCAAGCTGCTTGACCTTTCAAATATCTTCACCATGACAAAATCCCCAGGTCGGAGTGCATGGCCATCACCTGCAGATCTGTAGGGTAGTGCTTCTCAAACCTGTTGATGAATAGAAACCAAGCTGTCAGTTAATTGTGCCAAATAGTCATTCATTAAGACACAAGGTACATCATACACAGAACTCGGTTTCCGGACTCCCCAAATATTCATAGGCCTCTCGAACACTACCTCATATGGGGTGAGGCCTGTTCGAGAGTGCGGCACTGATCTAATAGACAACAATGCCAGAGGCAACGCATCTGGCCAAGTCAAAGATGTGGAAGCCTGAATTTTTGCTATTTTCAACTTCAGAGTAGCATTATACCTTTCCACCAATCCTGCTGATTGTGGATGGAATCCTGCATGGAACTTCTGTTTAATTCCTAATCCCTTCAGGACATGTCTGATAATTTTCCCAACAAAATGATGTCCGTTATCATTCCATAGGAGTTTGCAAACACCAAATCTCGGGAAGAATTCCTTCAGCAACACTTTTGCAGTAGTAATAGCAGTATTGTCCTTCGTGGGGTATACTTCGATCCATTTACTGAAGGCACAAACCACCTCTAAGACATACTTCAAGTTATTACAACGCTCAAGTTGGATATAGTCCATTTGCAAGACTTCAAAAGGTGCAGTTGGTGTAGCAAATCCTCCAGCTGGAGTTCGCGTCCCTTTTCCAGGATTATATTGTAAACAGATCAAACAGGACTGCACTACTTTCTTAGCTGTGCTAGCAATTTCTGGATGCTCCCAAACTTGCGTAAGCAATCTCGTTATTGCTAAAGCTCCAACATGTGCTAGCCCATGTGCCATTTGAACCATAGGTTGTACAAAGGCTATAGGCAGCATCCATCTATCCTTCTGCTTATTCCGACAACAACCTTCATCGATCCAACTCTCCTTCTTCAGACCATTGTTCACGTTCCTTTACAGAAGCAGATTTCTGTATCTCTCGTACTCCCTGTCTAGCATCATACCAACGCTCAGCTTGTGACTTCACTACATACATAGAAGTAGTGCTTCTCTGTGTTACAGTCTCACATGCCACATGATCTGCAAAGGCATTACCTTGTCCAATCTTATCTGTAACTTTCTTATGCGCACTACACTTCACAATAGCTATTTTCTTCGGGTATGTTAATGCAGTCAGAAGATTATGCACTAAATCTCTGTGCATTATTTGTATCCCGTGAGATGTAAGAAAACCTTTTTCCTTCCAAAGTAGGCCAAAATGATGCGCCACTCCGAAAGCATAGCGGCTATCTGTATAAATATTCACACATAGATCGGTACTAAGCTTGCATGCTCGTGTCAAGGCTATAAATTCAGCTGCTTGAGCCGATGTCTGTGGTATGCGAGCTGTCTCCACTATTGTTTCAAGCGTGGTGATTGCATACTCGGCTGAGGTCGTGCCATCTGGCAATTTCAAACAAGACCCACCAACCCACAATTTACCATCCACATCTGGAAGGGGCGTATCTTGCAAATCAATGCGACCCTTTGTCTGTTCCTCAGTCAGGAATATACAATCATGTGTTTCTTGTGACTGAGGCTGAGTCGCTGGATAAGGTAACAAAGTAGCTGGGTTTAAGGTTGCACATCTCTTCAATGTAATATGAGGAGCTAGCTATGTCAGTTCATATCCTGTCAGACGAGCGCTAGTTAAGTGGTGCGTCTTTGTCTGATTTAAAAGGGCATCAACAGCATGAGGTACCAACACTAACAGCTTATGTGACAAAACTATTCCTTCACTCTGTCGTATTGACACAGCCGTTGCTGCAACTGAGCGAAAACACCCAGGCAACGCTCAGTCAACAGGATCAAGAACTGCTGAAAAATAAGCACAGGTACGTTGCTTATCACCATGCAACTGGACTAAAACTGACAATGCGCATCCATCTTTCTCATGCATGTAGAGTGTAAAAGGCTTTGTGTAGTCTGGTGTACCTAACACTGGTGATGAACAAAGGGCTTGTCGTAACTGCCGAAAAGCAGTTTCACATTCATCTGTCCATGGAAGGGGTATTGGAGTGTCTTTTGTCAAAAGTGCTAGCAAAGGTTTAACAATGTAAGAGAACCCCAAAATCCACTGTTTACAAAAAGAAGTAAGACCAAGAAATGCACGCACTTCTTTCTGTGTCGAAGGTACTGGCGTGTCTAAAATTGCTGGTATGCGATCTGATGTCAATGCACGTCCCTCCTTAGACAAAAGGTGACCTAAGTAGGTTACCTTTGGTCTACAATATTGCAATTTCTTTTGTGCCACTTTATGATGATGTGAAGCAAGAAAGGAAAGCAAGGACAGAGTGCATTTTTCACATTGTTCAGGGGTATCGGCTGCCAACAAGATGTCATCAACATATTGTATGAGAGCCACACCTTCAGGTAAAGCAAAGGAATCAAGCTCTTTTTTCAATGCTTGACTGTAAATACTCGGACTCTCAGAGTAGCCTTGAGGAACTCTACAAAATCTGTACGATCGATTATTCAAAGTGAAACCGAACAAATATCAGCTACCAGGATGAATAGGGATCGAAAAGAAAGCATTCTTCAAGTCTATAACAGAGAACAAGGTTGCTGTTGGAGGAACCAAAGTAAGAAGTGTCGTAATATCAGAAACCGCAGGGTATTGTGGTACTACGATCTTGGTCACCTCTCTAAGGTCTATAATGAACCTGTAAACTCTAGTGTCAGTGTCTTTTTTCATAATTGGAAGAATCAGGCTGTTCCTCAACAGCCCCAACTTGAATGAGATCATGTACAATTCGTATGAGTGCTTCTTCACCCTCCTGTGAAATTCGGTATGGAGGCAAACGTGGTAATACAGCTCCCTCCTTGACACTAATGTGTACCGGTGGAATAACCATTTGACCCACATCAGTGTCTGAGGTAGCCCACAAAGGTTTAGGGAGTGAAGCTAATGCAGTATCCTCTTTAACAAGACAAGCTCTTTCAGGCACAGAGTGATTATCATTCAAAATGACACACACCCCTTCAGGGGAACATTGTATTGTGGTTCTTAAATACTTGAACATATCAAGACCCACAATATTGTCTGTGTGTTTGGAGAAAGCAATAATGGACATGGAGCACTAAATTTATCAACATGGAATGCAAGTGGTTGTGACAATGGGCTAAGGGAAGTTGTTCCATCGAAACCTTTCGAAGTAATAGTTACTCCAGACAGGGGAGCCCTTGGAACCAATTGTTTAGACAAAGCGCTACAAGTAGCTCCTGTATCGACCAGAAACCGATCACTAGAACCCAAATCATGTGCTGTAACATAGGGACCCGTCTGATCTACTGGAACTTCAACTGATTCCTTACCCCATCCTAGGCAATCCTATGCATGAACAGAATCATAAAGTTCAGGTTGTACATAATCGGACATTTGATACTGATTTTGTCTATCAAAGGCGTTAAACCTATCCTGTGTTCTTACATTGGTGTTAAATCGAGCACAATCATTCGCATTCCCTCTAAGCCCAGAATAGCCAGAACGATTTCTCATTTGTCCCCGACCTTGTGAACCCTGTTGAGCACGCTACACTGGACGAATGTCCATCCAGTGGCAACAATACGCACATTGATTGATAGACAAATTCGAACAAGTGTAGGGAGGGTTAAAAGAACCACGTCCGCCTCTATCATAACCTCTAGAGGGACGACCATAAACTTGAGCTAACATGACCTTCGTTTTCCAATCTTTAGATTTCTTGTCTTCATTACCTTTCGCTTCTAATTCTTGACGCTCGTAATATTGAGCCATCGTTCAAACGGATGCTGGAGAAGATGTAGTCCAAGAACTTTCACTGGCTTTTAAATGGCTTGCTATCCCTGGTAACAGATTCATAACATATTTATCGACAAAAAGATGTCTGCCTGTATCATCTGTCAAAGACTGACCGCTAAAATCGTGAAAAGCTTCCTCAAAACGTGTAAAGAAATCAGAAACCGATTCATTTACCTTTTGTTTGCACAATGCTAAAACAGTCCATTCTATCTTTTTAGGGGGAATAACTGTTTTAAGCTTAGTTATTATAGCTGCAAGGAGATCAAATATTAACTTATGTGGCTTTTGAGCGGGTTCCCTCTTCAAATCTAATTGTTCTAAATCTTTCCATTATGAGCCAAAAGTAGCACGATCATTAATTCTACGAACGGTCCTCCACATGTCCGGTGGTAATATCAACCTGAAAAATAAATCAATATCACACAAAGTCATAGTACAGGAATTGATAGCGCCTTCAACTTCCTCATAGAAAGCGGCTGGATTTTTACGTGGATCAGGTAATGCTGCTTTAAGCGCCATTACATCTGCCCTATTCCAAGGAGTATAGACCCAATTATAAATAAAATAACCTTTAGCATCAACATAATTTTTGTCGTCACTGTCACCCGCTCCTTTAGGAGGAACATACAAGGGCGCTGCTTCCCGCATGGGCTTCATATAAACCGCCATTATCTTATCTGTTCCGAAGATAGAAGACTGTGACTCTCCGGTCTGAGATGTGTGCACAGCTTCATTTGCAAGCCTTTTCTTCTCCTTCAAGTGAACCGCATCAGTTCGTAATTTAACCAACCATCTAATCGTGTCAGCCACCTGAGGGAAAACAACAAGACCATCATGCATCTTCTTACAATCAATCGCTACATCATCAGGTTCTAAATTTGGAGAGAATTTCTGAAATAATTCAACAGCTTCTGAAGCAAACGTCTCAGTGAAATACATCTGCTCCCTTTTTGACCACCCCTGTAAACTAGCTAAGAGATCAGAAGCAGGATCAGTGCTACGCAATGCTTTACGAGCAGTCTGTCTGATATCGGCCGCACGTTGACCAGACAGCATAGAACGGGTGTCCCGCGCCTTTCGTTGATCTGAATCGGAATCCTCACCACCTTCAGACGGGGCAGACGTAACGGCATACGGAGGTGGAGGTCGATCTAATAACAAAAAATCTTCTTGTAGTTTATTAAGGACAGGATAGAGAGGTTGTCGGACAGGGTATTGGCCAGATACCTGCAATCTGTGTTCTTTCTCCTCTCTCTCTTTCAGCTCTTTCACTTCTTTCTTTCTCAACTCCAGAGCTTTCTCATACACATTCTTCCACTGCTCTTTCTCAATCAATGCTTGTTCACGCCTCGCTCGTTCCGGCACTTCTTTCTCCCACATACGCATGCATTCAAACATATCACGTCTAGACTTCCGCTCAAACATACATCGCTCCACATATTCAATCTTTCGTATATCAAATGACCCATGTATAGGCGAAGGTAACTCAGGATCCTTACGAGTGTATTTATGCCATAACATGCTGTACATTATGGAAGAAAGACCAAATTTTACATACATATCCCTATTAGGCGTCCCCTCTGGGGGAGAGTCTAAGTCGGGCCCCATTACAAAAGCAGCACATACTTCCAAGTGTGCTAAAAACAGACATGCCGAAAATAATGCAAAATATGCAGTATTATACACCAAGTGGCACTTAAGGTACTTCTAGTACGTTGCGCCGTTCAAATTTGACTCATTGAAGAAAAATCTCCACATTTCCTGCCTATATGTGTTGCAACAGCATATATCTTACCAAATCATGCAAATACAAATACAAATGCAAAATAAGACTAATCTTTACCAAATACAAATATACCACAGTAAGTGTTCCTAAAACTACCTTACCATACAAGGGCATCCAAAACCCATAGTATGTGCCGCAAAACGGCCCTTACCAATCTTAGGGTGTCCAGATTCCAACTGCCAAGTTCTAAATTCGACCAAACGGCCACTGAACAGCGAATCAACAGAAGAGATCTCAGACGAAGACCAGCGCCACCTGGATGGTCAGATCGGAAAGAAGGGAAAAAACGCCTTGGATGCAAAGACTCGGGTCTCCTCTGGCAGTGATCACGTCCTCAGCGAGATCCCAATCCTTCGTCGCGACCACTCCTTCGGGCATCCGAGTCGTCGATGAGCCCCACGTGTCGGGCGCCAATTTGTGGTAGCAAGCCTCAGCCAGACCCACTAGTGCAAGGGGTTCGCTCTTTTCTGCACAAAGTCCTCAGACCAATAGGAAGAAGTTGGCACAGAAACTGGAATAAGTAAGTACGATTTATCACACCTCATGAGGTGGTGCTACGATTCAAACAGCACCCTACAGTATTGCAAGAAGTAGCACCCCGAGCTAAGAAAGCATGATTTATTTATACCCACACAGGGGCTCAAAAGAAGGCGGTACAAACACAAGAGCATAGCTTATGTACATATAAGGCAATATCGAGAGGCACAATCAATCAGTGGGAGGAGCTAACAGTTTTGGGGGTTGACAAACACATTCCTATCTGGAACTAATCTCTAACAGATGTGGACCCTACTTGACATGCACGAAAGTGAGGGATGCTAAATATAACTTGTTGCCGGGCAGATTTCAAGTGTTGTGGACAAGAAGATAGGACAAAGCACATGGTCAGCACGAGGCAGCATGTAGCAGACAAAATGGCTGCCACAAAATGGAGTCTGCTGAATGTCAAGATAACGGCTAGAACTAAGATGTCTTCTGCTAATGCTTAATCTAATCGCTGTCAAATTACCACAGCCCTACAGTCCAGACAGGACCGGGAGTCATGGTCGCGCCCCAGGCAGTAGAGTCAGACGCCGTGAGGGTCCGCCACTGACATATTGTGATGGCAAGTCCCACAGGACTTAAATCCTGGCATCCCTACTCGCACCAGAGAAAACCAACCAGAGACAAAAGTCTCAAAAAGATAATAAAAAAATGACTGAGGTAGGTGCTCTAACAGGATCTGCGCTTACTGGCGCGGAAAAAGAAAGAGCTGAGGTCAGCGCGCATGGTGGCACCTAAGTAGTCTCCGTGACGTCATCTGGGCGCATTCGACGTGGAGCCGTGCGACGCCACCTACTGACCGGCAGGAGTACTGCCAGCAAAAACTTTCCGGCTCCAGTCTGACGCCTGGAGATATTCTAAGGTAAGGAATCTATCACTAACATGTCTCTTTCAGATCTGTAAGTCAGTCTGCATTTATTACATTTTGGGTCTTAACTCCTATACTGCGGGTGATTGGCTTACATGTATACCCTCCATCTTCCTTAGTATTTATTACGCTGACGGTTACTCGCAATTCCACTGCAGCCTCATAGTCCTCTGGATGTGTACTGGGGCTACCTCCTCGAACAACTCTGTATGTATGACTGCGGATTACCTTCTATTATTTCTTGGTAGTCTATTTGAAGGGGGATGCATAGTCATGCTCTTACCATCTTATATTTCCCAATTTGTATAGTGTCACCCTCTAAAGACTACATCTATGGCAGGGTTGTACTAGGGGATCCTGGACGTTTTCACCGTGAAAGTATGTATGGCATCCCATATCATTAACTCTGTACTCTTTGAGTTTACACCATGGGGTTAGAGGTATTTATCTTAGTATCTATCTTTACAGAATCAATCTCCTCTTTTGAGGTAGTCTGCTTATGCTTGGGTTTTTCAAGAATCCCCCAGAACTATATCCTTTTTGGAGTAAGAACGCCCCTGGAAAGTATGTTAGTCTTTCTTTATGCTATATATTCTCTTCTCTATCTGTTTCTACCTTTTTACCTATGTATCTATTTCTTTTTCTTGGATATTCCTTTCATCACTTGGGTACTTTTGGATTTTGTGAAGTCTACACGTAGGGTGATGGTGTTTTCTCTCTATATTGCACCATTTTGGTGTTTGGGACTCATGGCTATCTTTCTCCATTTCTTAAGCCATTGCTAAATTAAATTATGTAAAGATGTATTATGTTTTGCTTGTCCCCACAGAGCAGTGTGTTCACATTGTACAGAGCCCGGTGTACTACATTTAATGATTTTTTGATGCAAGAGCTACAAATGGTTTGTGACCACTGAACAATTTATGAATTCACTACCCTGATGAACGATGGTCCAAGTGCATGGTACTTCCGAAACGTGCGTCAGAACATTCCTTGTGTTTTTGTACACTGTTTGTAAATTTGTATGTATGTCCATTCAAGTTTAATATATAATTGTTTTGTTCTCACACTATACAGTTATTTTTTTGTTTGTTATTGTTGGAGAAATATACATATCATGTATGGTTTCTGAATAAGTTCCTTTGGGGCTCTATCGTAACTTATGTACAATATTTATGATTGTTTTTATGAATACAATGTTTGCAAATGCACTTGCTACATTTGGATTTTTAAAAAAAATAAAATTGTAAATTTGTTTTGATAATAAATGAACCAAACTACCAATCTGTGGAATACGTTATTTTGGATAGATTACCAAATCCCAAAAGGTTAAGTAGTGGGAAGTGTTTTGTTGTTGATTACTATGTTGAATTAACCACCATTGGGCCATCCACCAGTGTCTTTCAAAAGCCAACAAACAGAAATATCACATTACACTTCAACTGTTTTAACCGCACCCCCATAAAATTGCATCTACTGGTATCTCAATTCATACAAATTAAGCGCATACAATCGGATCAGCAAACCTATTTGACTACTAGCAAAGAATTTCATACCAGATATACCCAGCGTGGTTATCCTGAACACGGACTCAATGCAGCTACACACCCTGTGGATAACATCAAACAAGAAACATTGCTTCAACCAAGAACAAAGGTTTCCAGAAACTTCGAGTTGTTTGTACTAAAATTCTCCACAAAATCTCATGAGATCAAACGTCTTGTAAATAGACAGGGGAAGCTGTAAAAAACGAGCCTGACTTTAGAAAGCTGTTCTTGGAAAAACGCTTGTTTGTCTATTCGCGCTCTCGTAATCGCAAAGTGCTTCTTTCTACTCTCAAGCACGAACAAATGCAGGAACATAAAGGCATGCGCAATTACCATAACTGCACCCATTGTGGGAATATCATTGCAGGCAGGACCTTGTCACATCTTCACACAGACAATAGGCAAACCTATAAAACTGCGACACACATCAGATTGTAACACTGAGAAACGAATTCACTGCATCAAATGCTCTTGTTGTCTGGTCTACGTAGGGAAAACAGAAAGATAGATCAAAATCTGAATAACTGAACACAAAAGCATGATTCAGACCCAGAACCACAACTCGCATTTGGTAATGCACTGGTTACAACATGAACACAACATTTCACAATTGTGTTTTACAGTCCTAGAATGCATCAACACTACCATAAACACCAACGTACCTATCACCTTAGCACAAAGAGAAACCTTTTGGATGAGGTATTTGGACATGTATGTGGTATGTTATGTTTTTTTTATAATTAGAAGACTTATTTTTACATATATTACTGTTTGGGTATTTAGTAACATGATCAGGCATGTAATGAAAAGATTTTCTTTAACACTATGGTACCTTTTTTTCTTTTCTTTTGTTGATCTTGCTTTGTATGTCTCTATTCTTATGTTCACAACGTAAGCGTGTAAATAATGCTTAGAGCTTAGCTTTTTGTTTTTTTTATTAGCTTGATGTCATCATCTGCAATGGTCGATACTCGTCTACTTCACTAAGTACCAAATCAGTTCTACATTGGTTTTTGTGCACGTGTATTTGAATTATTTTATACTTTTAATTTACATAACCCATTATCCTTTCACTACAGGGCTCGATTCCGATCCGGTAAAAAGCGCTCCGAATTGCTGTTCGGAGCGTTTTCCCCCGTACGAATCGTACCTGAAGGCGTCCCCGTACGAATGTGTAAGTACGATCACAACCTAATGCGTCACTCCGTACGCCACGTAAAAAACGCCGTACAAATCGAAAGTCCATACGAATAGCAGTCGGCTGACGCTCGACGCTACGTCCGAACGTAAATAGACCGCGTCTCCCGAACCACAAAGTACGATCCGTGTTCTACACACTCCGTACGGCTCTTTTCCTACGAGAGCTCAAAACTACCGTAAAACCACACTCCGGCACGACCCGCACCCTGGTACGCGACAAGCAGGACATGGACGCCATCGTCCGTGTCGTCCGTGTAATCCCTATCCTGTACGCCTACCACCTCGTACTGAGAAACCGACGACGGCGCAGAAGGTGAGTACAACGAAGTTCTACATACCTGTACGTCTTGCAACACGCGCACATCTCCATTTCACGATTGTAATGTCTGGGCAGGTTGCGCCACACACTCCCGCACTACACCAGTGCAATACGGAGACCGGCCGCACCTACGTCATCGACCACGGGGTACGGTACATCACCGCAGTACACCTGTGCAATACGCCGCACCTACGTCATCGACCACGGGGTACGGTACGTCACCGCACTACACCAGTGCAATACGGAGACCGGCCGCACCTACGTCATCGACCACGGGGTACGACTGGTCACCGCACTACACCAGTGCAATACGGAGACCGGCCGCACCTACGTCATCGACCACGGGGTACGACAGGTCACAGCACTACACCAGTGCAATACGGAGACCGGCCGCACCTACGTCATCGACCACGGGGTACGACTGGTCACCGCACTACACCAGTGCAATACGGAGACCGGCCGCAACTACGTCATCGACCACGGGGTACGGTACGTCACCGCAGTACACCAGTGCAATACGCCGCACCTACGTCATCGTCCACGGGGTACGGTACGTCACCGCACAACACCAGTGCAATACGGAGACCGGCCGAACTTACGTCATCGACCCCGGGGTACGGCAGGTCACCGCACTACACCAGTGCAATACGGAGACCGGCCGCACCTACGTCATCGACCACGGGGTACGACTGGTCACCGCACTACACCAGTGCAATACGGACACCGGCCGCACCTACGTCATCGACCACGGGGTACGGTACGTCACCGCAGTACACCAGTGCAATACGGAGACCGGCCGCACCTACGTCATCGACCACGGGGTACGACTGGTCACCGCACTACACCAGTGCAATACGGAGACCAGCCGCACCTACGTGATCGATCACGGGGTACGGTACGTCACCGCAGTACACCAGTGCAATACGCCGCACCTACGTCATCGTCCACGGGGTACGGTACGTCACCGCACAACACCAGTGCAATACGGAGACCGGCCGCACCTACGCCATCGACCACGGGGTACGGCAGGTCACCGCACTACACCAGTGCATTACGGTGACCGGCCGCACCTACGTCATCGACCACGGGGTGCGGTACGTCACTGCAGTACACCAGTGCAATACGCCGCACCTACGTCATCGACCACGGGGTACGGTACGTCACCACACAACACCAGTGCAATAGACGCGTGGCACATACGCCTGCCATGTGATTTTAAGTGTAAGTGGTGTGCAGAACATCCACCAGTGCCCTGCATCAGAGTGTGTGGCTAACACCCCCCCCACCAGTGCCCACCAGTGCCCAGCATCAGAGTGTGTGGCTAACACCCCCCACCTGTGCCCACCAGTGCCCAGCATCAGAGTGTGTGGCTAACACCCCCCCCACCAGTGCCCACCAGTGCCCAGCATCAGAGTGTGTGGCTAACACCCCCCCCCCCACCTGTGTCCACCAGTGCCCAGCATCAGAGTGTGTGGCTAACACCCCCCCCACCTGTGCCCACCAGTGCCCACCAGCAGAGTGTGTGGCTAACATCCCCCCACCAGTGCCCACCAGTGCCCAGCATCAGAGTGTGTGGCTAACACCCCCCCCCCACCTGTGCCCACCAGTGCCCAGCATCAGAGTGTGTGGCTAACACCCCCCCACCAGTGCCCACCAGTGCCCACCAGTGCCCAGCATCAGAGTGTGTGGCTAACACCCCCCCACCTGTGCCCACCAGTGCCCAGCATCAGAGTGTGTGGCTAACACCCCCCACCAGTGCCCAGCATCGGAGTGTGTGGCTAACACCCCCCCACCTGTGCCCACCAGTGCCCAGCATCAGAGTGTGTGGCTAACACCCCCCCACCTGTGCCCACCAGTGCCCAGCATCAGAGTGTGTGGCTAACACCCCCCACCAGTGCCCAGCATCAGAGTGTGTGGCTAACACCCCCCACCTGTGCCCACCAGTGCCCAGCATCAAAGTGTGTGGCTAACACCCCCCCACGAGTGCCCACCAGTGCCCAGCATCAGAGTGTGTGGCTAACACCCCTCCCACCTGTGCCCACCAGTGCTCAGCATCAGAGTGTGTGGCTAACACCCCCCCACCTGTGCCCACCAGTGCCCAGCATCAGAGTGTGTGGCTACCCCCCCCCCCCCACCAGTGCCCACAAGTGCCCAGCATCAGGGTGTGTGGCTAACACCCCCCCACCTGTGCCCACCAGTGCCCAGCATCAGAGTGTGTGGCTAACATCCCCCCCACCAGTGCCCACCAGTGCCCAGCATCAGAGTGTGTGGCTAACACCCCCCCCCACCAGTGCCCACCAGTGCCCAGCATCAGAGTGTGTGGCTAAAACCCCCCCCACCAGCAGAGTGTGTGGCTAACATCCCCCCCACCTGTGCCCACCAGTGCCCAGCATCAGAGTATGTGGCTAACACCCCCCCACCAGTGCCCACCAGTGCCCAGCATCAGAGTGTGTGGCTAACACCCCCCACCAGTGCCCACCAGTGCCTAGCATCAGAGTGTGTGGCTAACACCCCCCCACCTGTGCCCACCAGTGCCCAGCATCAGAGTGTGTGGCTAACACCCCCCCCCCACCAGTGCCCACCAGTGCCCAGCATCAGAGTGTGTGGCTAACACCCCCCCACCAGTGCCCACCAGTGCCCAGCATCAGAGTGTGTGGCTAACACCCCCCCCCACCAGTGCCCACCAGCAGAGTGTGTGGCTAACACCCCCCCCCCACCAGTGCCCACCAGTGCCCAGCATCAGAGTGTGTGGCTAACACCCACCCCCCACCAGTGCCCACCAGTGCCCAGCATCAGAGTGTGTGGCTAACACCCCCCCCACCTGTGCCCACCAGTGCACAGCATCAGAGTGTGTGGCTAACACCCCCCCACCAGTGCCCACCAGTGCCCACCAGTGCCCAGCATCAGAGTGTGTGGCTAACACCCCCTTCCCCCACCAGTGCCCACCAGCAGAGTGTGTGGCTAACACCCCCCCCAACTGTGCCCACCGGTGCCCAGCATCAGAGTGTGTGGCTAACACCCCCCCACCAGTGCCCACCAGTGCCCAGCATCAGAGTGTGTGGCTAACACCCCCCCCACCTGTGCCCACCAGTGCCCAGCATCAGAGTGTGTGGCTAACACCCCCCCACCTGTGCCCACCAGTGCCCAGCATCAGAGTGTGTGGCTAACACCCCCCCACCAGTGCCCACCAGTGCCCAGCATCAGAGTGTGTGGCTAACACCCCCCACCTGTGCCCACCAGTGCACAGCATCAGAGTGTGTGGCTAACACCCCCCCCCACCAGTGCCCACCAGTGCCCAGCATCAGAGTGTGTGGCTAACACCCCCCCCACCAGTGCCCACCAGCAGAGTGTGTGGCTAACACCCCCCACCAGTGCCCACCAGTGCCCAGCATCAGAGTGTGTGGCTAACACCCCCCCCCCACCAGTGCCCACCAGTGCCCAGCATCAGAGTGTGTGGTTAACACCCCCCCACCAGTGCCCACCAGTGCCCAGCATCAGAGTGTGTGGCTAACACCCCCCCCCCACCTGTGCCCACCAGTGCCCAGCATCAGAGTGTGTGGCTAACACCGCCCCAACCAGTGCCCGCCAGTGCCCACCAGCAGAGTGTGTGGCTAACACCCCCCCCTCACCAGTGCCCACCAGTGCCCAGCATCAGAGTGTGTGGCTAACACCCCCCCCCCTACCTGTGCCCACCAGTGCCCAGCATCAGAGTGTGTGGCTAACACCCCCCCCCCACCAGTGCCCACCAGTGCCCAGCATCAGAGTGTGTGGCTAACACCCCCCCACCAGTGCCCACCAGTGCCCAGCATCAGAGTGTGTGGCTAACACCCCCCCACCTGTGCCCACCAGTGCCCAGCATCAGAGTGTGTGGCTAACACCCCCCCCCCCCACCTGTGCCCACCAGTGCCCAGCATCAGAGTGTGTGACTAACACCCCCCCCCACCAGTGCCCACCAGTGTCCACCAGTGCCCAGCATCAGAGTGTGTGGCTAACCCCCCCCCCACCTGTGCCCACCAGTGCCCAGCATCAGAGTGTGTGGCTAACACCCCCCCCCCCCACCAGTGCCCACCAGTGCCCACCAGTGCCCACCAGTGCCCAGCATCAGAGTGTGTGGCTAACACCCCCCCCACCAGTGCCCACCTGTGCCCAGCATCAGAGTGTGTGGCTAACACCCCCCCCCCCCCCCACCAGTGCCCACCAGTGCCTGGCATCAGAGTGTGTGGCTAACACCCCCCCCACCAGTGCCTACCAGTGCCCAACATCAGAGTGTGTGGCTAACACCCCCCCACCAGTGCCCACCAGTGCCCAGCATCAGAGTGTGTGGCTAACACCCCCCCCCCCCCCCACCAGTGCCCAGCATCAGAGTGTGTGGCTAACACCCCCCATGCCCAGCTGTTACACAAAAACACATACCATTGTGAACTGCATTACCATCTGGAGATTGACACATATGAACATACCTAAATTACAACTTGACACCAGCTCCCAGGCACACAGCAGTCACAGACATTATCACACAAAGTCAACTTCAGAAAATAACAAGAATTGCTTTATTCAGCTGCTCCAGTGGAAACGATGTGGCCACCATCTGTTGAATCCTCCGGCACCGCATGGACAGGAGAGGGAAGGACAGGCGGAGTGGGTGCAGGTGTAGTGGATTCAGCCACACTGGCTGGTGTATTGCCAAAAGTAGCTTCGAAAACCTGGCTGCACACCTCAGCCAGTGCGGAAAAACTACGGGCCCGATTCACAGAATGAACTTACTACTTTTGGCATTCACAGAATGCAGGTACTACTTTTGGTATTCACAGAATGAACTTACTCATTTCGGTATTCACAGAAGTTAGGACTACTAACTTTAGGACTCCTAAATGCCTTCTGTGAATACCGAAAGTCTTAAAATTAGGATTTTTCTCTATTTAGTAGTAGTAAAGTTAGGACTCCTAACTTTAGGATGCCTAAATGCCTTCTGTGAATACCGAAAGTCTTAAAATTAGGATTTTCCTCTATTTAGTAGTAGTAAAGTTAGGACTACTAACTTTAGGACGCCTAAATGCCTTCTGTGAATACCGAAAGTCTTAAAATTACGATTTTTCTCAATTTAGTAGTAGTAAAGTTAGGACTCCTAACTTTAGGATGCCTAAATGCCTTCTGTGAATACCGAAAGTCTTAAAATTAGGATTTTCCTCTATTTAGTAGTAGTAAAGTTAGGACTACTAACTTTAGGACGCCTAAATGCCTTCTGTGAATACCGAAAGTCTTAAAATTACGATTTTTCTCAATTTAGTAGTAGTAAAGTTAAGACTACTAACTTTAGGATGTATAAATGCCTTCTGTGAATACCGAAAGTCTTAAAATTACGATTTTTCTCAATTTAGTAGTAGTAAAGTTAGTAGTCCTAACTTTACTACTACTAAATAGAGAAAAATCCTAATTTTAAGACTTTCGGTATTCACAGAAGGCATTTAGGCATCCTAAAGTTAGGAGTCCTAACTTTACTACTACTAAATTGAGAAAAATCCTAATTTTAAGACTTTCGGTATTCACAGAAGGCATTTAGGAGTCCTAAAGTTAGTAGTCCTAACTTCTGTGAATACCGAAATGAGTAAGTTCATTCTGTGAATACCAAAAGTAGTAAGTGCATTCTGTGAATGCCAAAAGTAGTAAGTTCATTCTGTGAATCGGGCCCTACCACCTGAACCCGGGACACATTGGGGGTGGAGGTAGAGGGCTGTGAGTCTGTACTCCTGGGTGTGTGGATGCGTGTGTGCGTTGTGTCCCCTCTCCCTGTGGGTGTGCCTACATCCCCTTGAGATTGGGTGCGTGGAGCTTTGAGCTTTTTCTGACGTGTGGGTGTGCTGGGTGTGTGTGACCTGTGGCATCTGCGTGTATGTTGTGTAGATATGGGAGAGGCAGAGGTGGATGGGTCTGAAGGATGGGGGGGAGACAGATGCTGCTGGGTGTACATTGCTGCCGTCAGTGTTTACTCTATGGCAGCCACACTCCGACGTGGATCAGACATGGCCGATGACATGCCCTCCATGAACGACACCAACTGTGTAATCAGTTGTGTATGTCCATGGAGGACAGTCAGTATGGATGTCTGACCTACTGCAATCTGCCGGAGTAGGTCCACAGTCTCAGCACTGAGGGCAGCAGGGGACACAGGGGCAGGGGCTGCGGTGCCGGGAACAAAGGAGACACGGGTGCTAGCACGGACCCTAGGGACACTAACGACTGGGAGGGTGGAGATGGTACTGGAGGAGGGGACGCCAGCCAAAGATGATGGAGTGACCATTGCTGCATATTCACCCTCCTCCTGAGAGTCTGACTCGGAGTCGTCGGCATGGTAAGATGTGTCAGTCACATGTCGTCCGGCCTGCAGACTCTCGTCACCCTCCGTGCCACTGCCTCCCTCTGACTCCTCAAAGCAGGTGGCACTGTCGGTGTGTCCCTCTTCCTGGTCCGCGCCTGTGTCCCCTCCAGATTCAGATGATGATGCTGTGGCCAAGGAGAAGAATAAAAACATATCAGTCACCTGTACACATCAGACATGTCAGCTACAATTCATTAGGGTTCATTTCTGAACATGGCATGCATCATGAGTCCCATGAGACTGAACACTGCACAATGATAAGTCTAGTTGTGGCCGATTGCGAGAGACACTACGCATAATGTATAGTAGGATACAAGCAACAGTGAAGGGAAAAATCTATCATGAGCGACACAATGATGATTGACTGCCTGACAGCAGGATAGCTGATGAAGCATCACAGCTCATTTACACACCCTGCCACCCAAACCCAGACCTGCACATGTTGAATTTCCTTACACCTTGTGCCACATGGGAAAAGTCCTTCCTGAACTGACATGTGATGTCATCCTGGGACCTGAACCAAGTGTAACATCACCTCACACTGGCATCACAGCTGTTGACACCCCAAGCCTCATTGTGTGACTGACCATCAATAGTAATTACAAACAACATTCGACTTATTTGGCAACTATGCACACACGCACTGCCCAGTGTGAGTATGCATAAGCCCAAAATATTGCACATGTACATTGTGCACCTGTAGCCAACACATGACTATTTGAAAGAGTACCATGGACAAAGGCCACTGAGGCTGACTCGTGCAGAAGACACATGTTTAGACTCAAGATCAGTGCCTAAATAGGAAGAACGGCAGACACAGTGCACATGTGGTGCCACATGTAAGGTTCCAACAGGTGTCACAGACCCCCCTCCAACATGATGATGTGCAAAGGAAGATGCATGCAGAGACATTGCACCATAGGAGTACATGTGAAAAACAAACATCATCCAAAGCGCAGGTCAAATGTGGATTAGGGCAAGGCATGTAAAGAAGCAGCTGCAGAAACTGGGACATTCTGATGCCAATGCATGGAGTGCCTGTCTGACCACAACACTCAAACTATGGGAGTGTAACCATGCCTTGGAGCACTGCAGGGAGCATGTGACACACATCACAACAAACAGACATAAACCTACCCACTACTTGCTGCTGTCCCTCCTGCAACTGCCTATGGAGGTCTGGAAACACCACTTCCAGGACCCGGAGCATGTTGGGGGTGAGGTGGCGGGTGCCGCCATGCCGGCGTGGAGCTTCCAGCTTTAGCTGTACTCTGGCGATGCGGCGGGTCCAGCACCGGATGTCCTGCCACCTCTTCTTGATGTTACGGAGCCTCCTGCGAGGCCCCCCTCACTCCTGACAGCCCTGGCGATGTCCAGCCAGATTTCACCCTTCTCATAGGCAGATACCTGTCACAAATGTAAAGTAAAACAGCATCAGTACACCTGGTCCATGTTCCAAACACACACATATGTGCACAAAAAACGTTATGATAACAGGGCATTGTAAGCTAAACACATTAGCATTTTTGGCCACGAGTATGTGGCCTGTGAGCAAACACCACTGCATGACATGCCATTGAAAGGCTACAGATGACATGACGGGTGCTAAACACTCTTCGAGCATGGCACTCACAGACCTATGTATGCAACATCTGGGTGCACTGCAGCACGTGACACGCTGTCACACACCCCACTGCAACAAAGAACCTTCTAGAAACAACACTGTACACCCTGGCACTCACTCCCAACAACATTGCATCTAGACACTATACATACACAGTGGCTATGATGTCACACACACACCAGGTGCACACTCCAAGGTATTGCACACATCACTCACCTGATCCTCTGGTCTCCCATACAGCTTGCTGTAGTTAGGCAGGAGGGCATCCAGCAGGGTCTTGTTCTCACCATCAGTGAATGCAGGTGCCCTCTCCATGCTAAGCCAATCAGGGTCCAGAGGATTCAGAGACAGCAGCTGTGGTTACCACACCAATGTTGTGCAGGCAAGTGCCCTCCCACAGCCACATGCTGCCTTATATCTGTGCTGCAGAGGGGCTGTGAGTCCAAGGAGTAGTGTTTGATAGGCCACCATAGTTAGCATCCTACGTACCATCCAATCACATCACACATAAGGACATGACACATATATGCATGGTTTGAAAACTGAGCCTGAGCTGAACAACAACTTTTGCAACATTGTATACTTTTGCCCAACTGACTTTTCCAGAACACCTGTAGGAGGCTCAAAAAAATCTGTATCCATGACAACCTGGTTGCATTTTGATCAGTCCACTGTTCCCCTAGATGTTCCCTATGTATTTAATCAAATACCCACACAAGTAAGGTGGCATTGCCGTTGCCAATGCAACCCATTCAATGGTGTAACGAGGCGTACACACGCACGTACCATTGGGGTACGCTTTCCTCGCGTATGGCTGAAATGCAATAGGGAAACGAGGCGTACACACGCACGTACCATTGGGGTACGCTTTGCTCGCGTATGGCTGAAATGCAATAGGGAAACGAGGCGTACACATGCACGTACCATTGGGGTACGCTTTGCTCGCGTATGGCTGAAATGCAATAGGGAAACGAGGCGTACACACGCACGTACCACTGGGGTACGCTTTGCTCGCGTATGGCTGAAATGCAATAGGGAAATGAGGCGTACACACGCACGTACCATTGGGGTACGCTTTGCTCGCGTATGGCTGAAATGCAATAGGGAAACGAGGCGTACACACGCACGTACCATTGGGGTACGCTTTGCTCGCGTATGGCTGAAATGCAATAGGGAAATGAGGCGTATGTACAGTGCGTCAAACATGCTCAAGTGAACGATTGTGTAGGCTGTGTTCCTGACCTCCTTCATGTCACCATTGGGAGAGTGACTCCAGGAAATCACATAGCAGGGATGTAGTCTACCCTCATGTTGACGATGTGGATGCATACATCAGCATGGCATCCTCACATCAGCATGCCCCAGGTGTGGCAGACATTGAAGTAGCACAGGGACTGTGACCTAGTGCCTCAGTTGATGTGTGAAGACCTGGCAAGACTTGTCATTACTCCTTTAGCACATGTGCATCACATGCATACAACACTTTGCACCGGCGTAACGTCTACAACTTATTGTGATGCACATCAACACTGGACTGGCACACCATTCAGTACAGGGAACTGGCACATGATGACAGCAACATGCCCACTGTGACAGAGGTGTAATAGACGCACAGCATGACCCTGAGTCACCACGTCATGTGTGTGCCATATGTGACATTGTGCCTGCTGTTTGCATATGAAATGTTCAGGGCAGTATCATATTACTCACCTTAGAATATCCCCACGTGTCATCCTGGACATGGCAATTTCCGCTCAGTAGTACACTTGTGTGTCGGTAGGCATGTCCTGCGGCTCACCGTGTGCTGTTGGCGTTGTGTGTGCCGTGATGACGTTGTCTGGGTACTCATACGTGACCTCAGCGTGCTCACGTCAGGTCCTCTGTATTAACAACACCTGTGCTGGTCCCGTATAAGTGTAACCTAACTCTTTTTTTAAACAAGATCATAGTACGATCACTTCTGACCATTTCACTTGGATTGTCTGACTCAGGACGGTGCCAATAGGGATGTCCGTTTCAAAGCCTGTGAGGATTGCAAACCTCTCATGTTGGTGACTGACCCTCACCGTCGGTGTCTCCACAGTGTTCACGTCAAGAAAGACAAGTAGAGCTGCTCCGACTGCCGGGACCAGACATATGAATCCAGGTGTGATTGGTCACACAAGCCGCTCAGACTCCAGCAGTTGTCCCTGCACCACAATGGCTCATGGTCTGGACGTAGGAGGAGTGCCTGGGCGTGGGTGTTGAGACATCATAGCCCCTGGATTTGACATCAGTCCTCCAGGGCCAAGTCGTCAGGTAACCCATATATGTGAAAGAGATGTCATCACACTTCCAAATCACCACAATGCACGTGCAATGCTGCATGGGATTCGGGTGACACCGCCCACGCGGCTCTGTCAGATTTGCAGCCGTCGTAGCCTGCACCACGACCTGTGGTCCTCATGTCCATGATGTTCCTCACACCACCAATGGCCTACGCGGGGGATTCTGGCCCAGCGGACCCGTCTGGGGGCACTAGCGCGTCTGGTGATTTGCCCCTGACGCCATCACTCACTTTGTCCCTGACGCAGGCGGCGCATTTGTGCCAGACCCGCTGGGACAGAAAGGATCTGAATGTTGATCCTGGTCCTCGCTGGTTCACCTCACAACCTCACTGGCAACTGTCCCCCAGGTGCCAGCCTTGGCGCCGTTCTCGGGTGGTGGTGTCCCCGATACCACACCCTGTACGGCACTGGCGTGGGAACTGTGCGGCAGTATACCGCCATTAATGCTGCAGGGGGGTTCAACTCCTACGAGCCGGGCACAGCTCATGACAAGCCTGATTATCAGGGAATGGGTGTCAATGAGTATTGGTAGGGTCTTGAAGACCCACTGACACATGAGTGTCGGTCCCAAGGTGACAGGACAGGTGGACTGGGGCATGCAAGTGGTCTGGACACCTAGCCAGACACTGGTGATGTCTCTACTCCAAACGAGTTAATGGATGAGCGGCCAACGTACAGTGTAATGTTTATGTGGGCGGCCAGAGCCTTGCCCATTCATTTCCCCGTTGCCGCGGTGAGGACCAACCTCCTCACTGAGGTCCTTCAAGTGCAGTCACGCTCCGCTGAGCCTCTGCAGGCCTATCCTGAGGAATGTACTGTATCTATATTGTTCTGCATGTACAGGCACGCTGCATGTTTGGCTGTAGATAGGCACGTTGTCAGACGACCACACCCCTCCCCGGACTGACCATGTTCCCTGTCCTCCCATCCCACCCTAGAGAGCATGGCCATCCAGCCCGCCCAATCACAGACCACATTCCCCGTAGCTCCGCTGTAGAGGGTATCCAAGAGGTCTGAGCAGTACGGACAGATGTCATCATCCTCCCTGAGTCTGGGACTGAGGTCTTCCAACATCACATGCCTCTTTGTCCGCTTCCCACACTGTCTGTGGGACATGGTTGTGTAACTGCTGGCAGAGTGTGCGTTGTAGGTACGGGCAATACTTGGCCAAGCACTTGTAGGATGCCAGTCAGCGACACCGTATTTCATCCAGTGATGGCTCAATATCCCCGACTCACATAGATGGCATCCAGGGAGGCAAATTTGTCTGAAGATTGGTATGTATTCAAAGTCAGGGATATGCTACTTACTACTGTTCCATTATGATATTTTGTTACAAAAGATAAGTAACCAGTTCATACATTTCAGTACATCTGCTGTAGGAGCATCCATATTGTGTCCTTGCCGTGATTACAGGATTTCTAATGTACGCACACCATGCCACTTGTGTTAATGAAGCCCTCATATGTGTGATTGCATCACAGACCATTTGTGACTAATCAAACATTAATGCAGTATGATGATGTTCATGTAATAGTTAGGGAAATATCACACCGCAACATGACTATGTCAGAACTGTGCAAATGATGCCACATGTGGTGTGTGTGTATTGCTGTAAGCTGTCTGGATGTGCAGACAACCTCCTACTGACATTTACATGCCGTGTGTCACTGACATGATACATTGTCATGCTCAATAAGACCTTTCCATCAGATATTTTGTATGCATGTCATATCCATTCCACAGACCACAGGTCTTTTACTGTTCATGGAAGAGTGGCTGGGAGTTGGAACATGTTACAACAGTGTGTCTCCCACGCCACACTCACACTTGTCTAGATTTGTTGAAGCAGTGTTGCTTGTGCCATGTACATTGTTATTGTCTTAGTCAGACAGTTGAACACATTTTCTAATATTTGTGGATTGCAGGGTACCCCCTCTGGAACGGCCGTTACCTGACTTTTGCATCCGTCGTTATCGCTTCACCAGACAGATGATCAAGGACCTGACGGACAGACTGGAGGCTCACCTGCAACCACGACACAGGTATCCAACGGCGCTGACACCCAAGGTAAAGGTGATGGCAGCCCTCCATTTCTTTGCCACAGGTACATTCCAATTGACCATAGCTGATGTGGGAGGGATGTCTCAGACCATGTTCAGCCGTGTATTGACAGATGTTTTGGCAGCGATGTTGCTCCACCTTGATGAATTCATCACATTCCCTACTCCAGAACAGTTGACAGATGTCAAGGGGGAATTCTATGCCCTGGGACGCATGCCACATGTAATTGGTGCAATTGATGGTACACATGTTAGTCTGGTGCCACCACAGGCTCAGGAGCAAGCGTATCGCAACAGGAAACACTACCACTCAATAAATGCCCTGGTGGTGTGTCTTGCCAACATGATTATCTCACATGTCTCTGCACGTTTTCCAGGATCGTGCCACAATGCTTTCATCATGAGGCGTAGCAGGGTACCACAGATGATGCTGCAGCTGCACAACCACCGGGCATGTCTTGTTGGCGAGTATACTCTGTCAGCTATGTATGTCAGTATGTCACACCTTCTTCATCTGAATCATATTACACACTCATTTCCATGATGTGGATTTGCAGGAGACGCTGGATATCCAAACATGCCGTGGCTAATGACTCCACTACGCAACCCCAGGACAGCTGCAGACCAGCGGTACAACAATGCTCATGGGAAGACCAGGCGGGTGATTAAGCGGACATTTGGAGTCCTGAAGAGCCCGTTCAGGTGCCTGGACAAGACAGGCGGAGCCCTCCAATACAGCCCACGCAAGGTGTGTGACATCTTCACTGTGTGCTGCATGCTTCACAACATGGCAGTGGAGAAGGCTGTGGCGCTCTACCTTGACCCTGATGAGCTGGAACATCCGCCCGTAGAGGATGAAGGCCTTGCCCAGGATACCAGTGATGAGGAGGTAGAAGATGATATCCGGAGTCACCTCATCCGCAACTTCTTCTCATAATGGTGAGTCATAGCTGCTTTTATGTAATACATGTACTATAGAGTTGCATGGGTAGCATGATGTGTATGCAGCAGACTGTATGCAATGTCACTTGGATGTCTGTAGTGCTGTGTCACACAGGTGCAGATGTAATGCAACACACATACGTGTTATGTGTGTACTTGGAATGTACAGGTGTACTACAACATCTGGATATTCAACAGGACATTGTCTGAATGACATTGTACAGAACTTGACCCCTTGTGTGCCACTCTCATCCACAGCTCACCCTGCCTGTTGTCCGTTTGGGTCATCGTGGTCACCCTGCTATTGCTCATTATGATTGCAATGTCAGCCTAATCAACGGAGCATGCATGGACATGTGGAAAAGTCATTTTGGGTAAGGACTCATACGAGGCTGTTTACCGTTGGTATGTGTTGGAAACGTGTGGTACATGTTCATGTGCATGTAGTGCAACCATGAATATATGCAACAACAATATGTTACTTATTACATGTATGCCCACTCCCATGACAGGATAGTCACCCCATCTGACAGTCATCTGTTGTAGTTGTATGCTCTGGTGGATGCATCAATGTGTGTAGACATTGACACTGCAACATTGCATATACCATGGTTTGACATTGTGTCAGAGGTCTCAAACACGGACTCTGTGGGGGATTGCAGCATCACTGTGTGCATTTGAATGTGACTGGATCCTCACCTCCACCTTGTGGGACAGTCCAGTTTGGTTGCCATTCTACCATGTCGTGTAGGTGTTGCCCACTGTATGTTCCACATGTCCTGAGAACTGTCCTGTGAATCTGTGGACATGGATGCATTGCCCCTTGTTGCACTATTTCATGTCACTGTCATGTCGTTACCTCCGTGCAGGTTGAAAATACTGCTCCACCAGCCTTCACAGTGAGTAGCACTTCTGTTTTGAATCACATGATGCCATGTATGTTTTGCTTGAGATATGACAATGTTGGGATGATGCATATGTGAATTATTGTGTTGCACCAGTGGAGTGCGGTCATTCACATGATTCTCGAGTCCCGTGCAGCATTTATGTGCAATGGTAGGGTATCATTTTGTGGTTTGGTTCAACTTCACTTGCAGTTGATATTTCTTCTAACAGCATCTCATGTTTAGCTTAGTAATGCTATGTTGATAGATCAAAAGACTGGCTATAGAGTGCCTTCATTGCATTTAGGTCATTAGCTTCCTCATCATATGTGATTCTTACAGCTGTTGTGGGTGAAGTAAATTTTGCCTACATGGCCCTTATGGGTACACATGATCAAAAACAGATATTACAGTCTGCGTAAGTAGCATTGCCAACTGTTTTCATTTGTTTGTGAGGTCCACCTCATCTGAGCCAGTGAATGATTTTTTAACAACATAGGTCTCATTGCATGGTCGCTCACTTGTGAGCGTTTCACAATACTCTAATGGATCACAGACTGTCCTATGTTTTATGTGTCCGTGTCATAGCATCGGATCTGATGTGTTAGCATGATGACTAATGTAATGTTGTCTCCAGTCACTTTACTTCACAGGTGTGACTGGTACAGTGTATCACATGAGGTTTTTGTATTAGCAGTGACATGAGAATGTACTCCTAATGGTTATTTGCCTCTGTTTCAGGTCTCCCTCCCAGCAGTTCCCATCCTCTCCTTCCGTCGCCTGATCACCCTTTTGTGTCTGTCATTTGTACTCAGACCAAGGGGCTATTTGGAGGTGGAACCCTTTGAGCATCACACCACTCTGATGAAGAAAGGTACGGCCAGTCCTTGACAGGCTTGTACCCAATATTACTGCTGCATTACATGTGACATCATTAATAGTGTCATTTGGAGTCCTTGCCAATGCACATGTATGTTTGACAGTGCTCCATGGGCTCACAATGTAAAAAACTCATGTTGTGCATGACGTGTGTTTTTTTTAAAGATTCTGCCGCCTTCATGTCAACGGACATGTCCTTCTAATGTGCATGTTTACTATTTGGCATGTAGTATGCTTATGCTTGTTATGTGTTGAAGTGTCCAGCGGGCACATGCATGGTGTTTGGGAAGGCTGTAATACTATATTTTGTGTAAGGTCGATGGCTTTGTAGCAGCTGTTTAGCTTTCCACACACTAGCTGTAGTCTACACCTGCTGACGCTGTGTGTCCTGTGCCCCACTTGTCTGTAAGGGCTCTGATACAGTGACTGTGATCTTTGGTCATTACTGTGCCATTTTATTTGCAGTGACCCCGAGTGAGTCAGACACTCCTGCCTTCACATTCACATGTAACTCTGTGGCTTGCAAATGCCCTTGCGGTATGTGCCCATTTGGCAAGTTGTCACACCCCTCCTGCCGTCATGTCTTCACTCATTGCTGCTGCTGCATGCACAGGCACGATACAGCACACACGATCCAGGTACACAGACACCTACAGGATGACCCTCCTTCCATCCTTTTGTAGAGCATGCTCCTGCCACCCTACACACAGACGACACCAGACAATCACCCTCCTGACATCACAATGCTTCTGACTCAGCCACTGCAGCTTATGTGTCTGTGTGTGCAGCACATACTGGCACAACTATGCAGATTCACATGACATTGGGTCTACGTACCACCAGGTCATGTGCCGTGTACAGCACACACACACCTTCCATAGGCACAATATTGTACAGTGTTACCTTGTCAACACCACAGCAGGAAAAATCATCTTGCTAACAGTCACGTGGCAGTACACAACCTGGTCACACCACTTCGACATAGCTGTCACAGTCAGTCAAGTTGCCACAGGGGACACACACCATGACCACGTCTCTTGGGTGTGGTGTGATTTACCCAGTATGGTGTAGGTATGTGTCAGACGTAGGTAGTTGTTCTGTATGCGTTGCTCCCATAACAGGAGTCTAGTACTTGTAGCTACATAGGGGTAGGTCACCTAGTCAGGTGTGCTTGTGTAGAGTGCAACAGCCCATTGCCCACAGTCTGTCCTGCCACCCTTGTCCTGTGCGCCATTCATGGCATCCACAGTACTGCATCATGTTGATGATAGTTCACATAACCATAGGACACAATTGTAGGTACTCCCTACGTGGACAACTAGTTTTGTCACAATGATCTGTACACCTCAATGTGACTCTCCTGGGCCTGGCTGTGATAGCAGTTTGGCATCCAAACCCCCCTCCAGCATTTACTATCACACACGGGTGTCTTGCCATGCATGTATGTAGTTGTTAGTGATTTTTGACCGATGTGTGTCCTCACACGGAATCTGATACAAGTGTGTGGATTGCTGCTGTTTGTTGGATACCCTTGCATTGTATACATTTGCACACACATATCATTTTATGCTGTGGTTCAAAGATAAATCGACAAATGCGTATGAGGTTCAGTGTATTTATTTGGTGATCTTGTGCAGGAAACGTGAATAGGTGCTGTACATAAAGGGGTTGAATCCAAAGTTCAGTGGTGGAGATGAGATGCCTTACAGTTACTGTCAACATAGTCCAGGCCACAGTGCTTGGCATCATCGGGTAGACTGTGACCAGCAAGTCCATGTGGGAGAGTCGCATAGGGGATACTGTTGCACCCAGGGGCAATATGCCAGGTCCTGTGTCCTGGGAGTTGTGCATGGCCCACTGCCCCTCAACGTCTTAGCCGTGGACGACCCACCTTCCTTGGGGGACCCTCAGGTGCAGGCCTGGACGATGCATGGGACGCTACGTCAGAGAGTTCCTCTTCCTCCTCCTCCCCCCTCCCTGCGGCTGGTGTCACACTTTGCCGTGATGTTGCTGGCCTTGTGACACAGGGAGGGTGCTGCATGTTGGCAGCTATCTGACGTAGCGATTGGCTCATTTCCCGATGCACCGTCAAGAGCTGAGCCAGACTTTCCTCCACCCGTCCATAATGTTGTTGTTGCCTGGCTATTTGCTCTGCCTGCTGTTCTTTCACCTGGTTGAGGACCTCCGCAAGCTGGCCTACCTCCCTGGTGTCCCGCTGGTATGCCTCCAGGATGTTAGTGAGTTCAGGCATACCGGGCCCTGCAGCTGACTGGCCAGATTCCCGCCTCCGCCTTGCACCTCTCCCACCACCCTGACCCACATGACTACCGCCTGCGCTTGTGGGCACATCCGGTCGACGGGCCCCCCGAGTGCTGGCAGAGTGGAGGTTGTCTGCCACCTATGGGGCGCCCGACAAAGGGTGTCCCTCATCTTCAGACAGGCCCTCTGATGGATCATGTGCAGGGCTCTGACCTGTCTGCTGTGATGTGTTGGGAATGGTTCCGGTGGTTGGCAGAGATGTAGCTGGTACAGTTGCTGCAGGTGTTTGGGATCCAGAGGTGCCAGGTTGGTTGGGGTCATCCACAGTGCGTTGAGTGGCGTGGCTGTCGGTGGGGTCTGTGTCCGGCTGAGCCTGGGACTGGGATCCTTCTCCCCCCTGGGGGGGTGGGCTCCACACGTTGCCCTGTGTGTGGGAGAGAGAGACACTGTTAAGGCACTATCAAGTGACATCTTGTTTATTTATCCAATATCTGCATCACAGTTCCACATGCTTTAGATTGTTGTCATTGTTCAGTTGTGCATGTAGTGGTAGTAAATTGACATGTACTCAGGGGTATTTTCATTCTTCCATTCTCTTGACAATGACTGACACAGCCATTGCTGTGTCTTGTCTTGCCGGCACTACACATCTTAAGCATTGCTCAAGTTCACGCAACATCCAGGATACGGTGAAAATCCTTATGTCTGCGTCAAGCATGCACAGAGTTTAGATGCAGCATGTTGATGTAAGAGACAGGGCATCATTAATTTGCATGACATCAACTACGTTGGATGTATTTTGCTGTTCCGTGATGGCCACACAATGCCAACACCCCTGGACCTGTACACACACTTATCGATCATGGCTTTTGAACGTGTCACTTCTCTAAGACGCATCACCTTGTCAATACCCATGTCCATGTTGTTACTTACGTGCATCCACATCAGTCATGAGATGGGGCACGTGCATTGTTTGAGAGGCACAATGGACTGGAGCTTCTGCAATGTGCATGTATTACTTGTATGCGTATTCATATGAGTGAGTGTTTAGTTGTGATACATGACAATTGTGACATTGTTGCACTCCTATGCTTGTCCCCAGGGGATGAGTTTCTGTAAGGGGGTGTATGACAGGCCATGTTAGTAGTTTGCGTGTGATTTGCAAGCGTCCATCGTTCATTATTTGGCTGCCCCCTGATGTGGCATGCTGGCATATTTGTGATTTTGGGTTCATGCACAGGATGTGTGACCTTGTCCTGGTGTTTGTGTTTGCAGTGATCACATGAGAGACTTGTGGTGCCTACACCTGTGCCCATTGTGTACTACAGAGCATTCCCAAATGTGTGTCCTGACACAGTACATTGTCCACTGCAAATGGTGGGTGTGTTGCAGGCAATTAGTAGATGACTGCTATCCCTGCACATTCAGCTCTATGGTGTTTTGAAGGCCTGTGCAGTGCTTGGGTGCAACTGTCTGCGTGCCCAGGGGGCTGAGGTGAGGTGACTGAGGCAGGTAGACAGAGGGATGGAGGGAGACAGAGGGAGGGAGTGCAACAGGGGGAGAGGGCGACAGGGGGAGGGGGCGACAGAGGGATAGGGCAACAGAGGGAGTGGGCGACAGTGGGAGTGGGAGGGAGAGGGAGACAGGGATGGAGCCAGGTTGTTTGTGCTTGCTTGCTCGCTACACTGCCTTACTGTGCCACAAAATATTGCTTCTCTGGAAGGTGTGTCCAACACATGAAATTGTTTGGCAACTGTAGTATACTATCTTGTGTGATATTTCCCTATCCCTGTGCATTGGGCATGGTGCTTGGGTGTGTCCCTGGGACATATGGGATGGGAGTAGCCTCCTACCCTCCACCTTCCACCCTTTGTGCCTCCCCCTTGCATCAATCCCCATGTTGTTTAGTCATGCTGGGACTCATGGCCACCCACCCCATGCTGCTGGGCACTGTTGTAAGTCCACCCCTGTAACATGTTTTTCTTGTACACTCTCCAGGCTCAACGGCTCCTCCTATTCCGTGTACTCCCACCGGTGCCAGCAGCTCCATGACTTTCTGCTCCCAGGGATGGTATACAGGAGGTCTGCGGGGACCACCACCTCCAGTGTAGTGTGCATTGGCGTAGTCCTGGTCCATCTTCTTCTTGACCATCCTACGCAGATCATACCACCTGTTCTGGCATTCTCCCCTGGTGCGCCTGATGGGTGCAACAGCATTGACCCGGTCTACGATCCTCTCCCACGGGCGAGTTTTTTGTGCCATGCTGGTCTGTCTGACCAATGCGCAAAACAGCTGTGGCTCGACTCTGATGATTTCATCTGTAAGGATCTCCATCTCCGGGTTAGTGAACTTTGGATTCTTGTGTGTGGTCATGGTGTGGGGTGTATGTGATTGAGGGGGTGATGGTGTGTATGGATGAGGGTGTGTGGTTCTGATTGTGAAGGGGGTGGTGTGGGTGTAGATGTGATAGGGTGTATGTGTGAAGGTATGTTGCTGCAATTGTTGGTGTGCTCTCAGTTTCTTCGCAATAATGGGTATGTTGCAAAGGATGATGGGTTGTATGTGTGGACCCTTTTATTGGTGAAAAAGTGGGTGTGGCTTATTTTGAATTGGTTGTGTGTGTCACTTGTGCGTGCGATCGAGTTGCTTGGGGTGGTGCGTGCAGTACATGTGCGTGCGATCGAGTTGTACGGGCCGTTGGTGGGTGGGGGGCTCGCGTACGCTTGTTGGGGGGGTGGTGCGTACGGTACTTGGGCGTGCGATCGAGTTGTACGGGCCGTTGGCGGGTGGGGGGCTCGCGTACGCTTGTTGGGGGGGGTGCGTGCGGTACTTGTGCATGCGATCGAGTTGCTTGGGGTGGTGTGTGCGGTACATGTGCGTGCGATCGAGTTATACGGGCCGTTGGGGGGGGCTCGCGTATGATTGTTGGGGGGGTGGCGCGTACGGTACTTGGGCATGCGATCGAGTTGTACGGGCCGTTGGCGGGCTCGCGTACGCTTGTTGGGGGGGTGGTGCGTACGGTACTTGTGCATGCGATCGAGTTGTACGGGCCGTTGGCGGGTGGGGGCTAGCGTACGCTTGTTGGGGGGGTGGTGCGTACGGTACTTGGGCGTGCGATCGAGTTGTACGGGCCATTGGCGGGTGAGGGGCTCGCGTACGCTTGTTGGGGGGGGGTGCGTGCGGTACTTGTGCGTGCGATCGAGTTGTACGGGCCGTTGGGGGGCGGCTCGCGTATGATTGTTGGGGGGGTGGTGCGTACGGTACTTGGGCATGCGATCGAGTTGTACGGGCCGTTGGCGGGTGGGGGCTCGCGTACGCTTGTTCGGGGGGTGCGTGCGGTACTTGTGCGTGCGATCGAGTTGCTTGGGGTGGTGCGTGCGGTACATGTGCGTGCGATCGAGTTGTACGGGCCGTTGGGGGGGGGCTCGCGTACGCTTGTTGGGGGGGTGGTGCGTATGGTACTTGTGCGTGCGATCGAGTTGTACGGGCCGTTGGCGGGTGGTGGCCTTGCGTACGCTTGTTGGGGGGGTGGTGCGTACGGTACTTGGGCGTGCGATCGAGTTGTACGCGCCGTTGGGGGGGGCTCGCGTACGCTTGTTGGGGGGTGGTGCGTACGGTACTTGGGCGTGCGATCGAGTTGTACGGGCCGTTGGCGGGTGGGGGGCTCACGTACGCTTGTTGAGGGGGGTGCGTGCGGTACTTGGGCGTGCGATCAAGTTATACGGGCCGTTGGCGGGTGGGGGGCTCGCGTACGCTTGTTGGGGGGGTGGTGCGTACGGTACTTGGGCATGCGATCGAGTTGTACGGGCCGTTGGTGGGTGGGGGGCTCGCGTACGCTTGTTGGGGGGGGTGCGCGCGGTACTTGTGCGTGCGATTGAGTTGCTTGGGGTGGTGCGTGCGGTACATGTGCGTGCGATTGAGTTGTACGGGCCGTTGGGGGGGGGTTCGCGTACGCTTGTTGGGGGGGGTGCGTACGGTACTTGTGCGTGCGATCGAGTTGTACGGGCCGTTGGCGGGTGGTGGCCTTGCGTACGCTTGTTGGGGGGGTGGTGCGTACGGTACTTGGGCGTGCGATCGAGTTGTATGCGCCGTTGGGGGGGGCTCGCGTACGCTTGTTGGGGGGGTGGTGCGTACGGTACTTGGGCGTGCGATCGAGTTGTACGGGCCGTTGGCGGGTGAGGGGCTCGCGTACGCTTGTTGAGGGGGGGTGCGTGCGGTACTTGGGCGTGCGATCGAGTTATACGGGCCGTTGGCGGGTGGGGGGCTCGCGTACGCTTGTTGGGGGTGGTGCGTACGGTACTTGGGCGTGCGATCGAGTTGTATGGGCCATTGGCGGGTGGGGGGCTCGCGTACGCTTGTTGGGGGGGGGGTGCGTGCGGTACTTGTGCGTGCGATCGAGTTGCTTGGGGTGGTGCGTGCAGTACATGTGCGTGCGATCGAGTTGTACGGGCCGTTGGCGGGTGGGGGGCTCGCATACGCTTGTTGGGGGGGTGCGTACGGTACTTGTGCGTGCGATCGAGTTGTACGGGCCCTTGGGGGGGGCTCGCGTAGGCTTGTACGAGGGGTACACGTGTGGTATGTGTTGATTGCGCTTGCTGTGAGGCATGGGAACCCGTACGAATCCATCTTCATGCGCGACTACTTTGGCCCGTACGAATCGCGTACTGGGTTCCCCAACTGGATCGTAATTGTGTGGTTGTACGGCAGGTTTACAAATCGTACGGTTTGATTTCCGACGCTGAGTCGTACGGGGCTTCGACTGTTGTTCGTACGGATGGCTGATATTCGTTCGGGAATAGGCGCAAATGGATCGTACTACGCAGGTCGTACGTTTTTTTTCTATTCGTACGGATTCGGCTACGAATACGAATCGTACGGGGGATTTTTTTACCGGATCGGAATCGGCGCCTGTGTTGTAGACTGTGCTCGAAGCCTGGCATGTACAAGAAACAGTATTGTTTCAAAGGTCTGTCGTTTATGTGTATTATTTTACACGTTAGCTACACATTAGATGACAGGCATTGAATGAATTGCACCGCATGTTGACTCTGAGTGGCATTTGGCATGATTCCACTTCACCTAACCGCGATTAAATACAGGTTGTTTTTAAAAAGCATACGTTTTAAGTCGACGCCTTTATGCATCTCACTATTTTTACTAAGCGGGTGATGTCATTTTTGCAGGACTGTTCTGACTGAACGCACATACCAGTCTTACTCATGTGCGGAGAGTGTGTGTTACTGCACTGGTTGTCTTCGATAGCCACACAATACAGCTTGTATGTAACCCTTTTGGGCATGGGTGTCTATACTGGGTCGAGGGGTGCCTCCTAATTACTCAATTTAGGGGTGTTAAGGTGAGGACCAGGTAGTAGCCAATGGGCTATCTACCGTTTGGGTGACTGCACTGATGATGGCCCAGTAATAATACAAGCGATATGACGCCAGTAGCCCTAAGCTACATGTGGGATAGGATGTATGACGTTACAATGCATACTTTTACAACGCATACAGTTTAAAACGCATTTTTTACAACGCAACATCCATTACAACGCATTCCATTACAACGCATGCCATTACAGCTAATTTTTAAAAACTACCTTTACATTGCATTCCATTACAACGCATACTACCTTTACAACGCATACCTTTACAACACATACAATTAGATTGCATGTATAGTAAGTACTGGATAGTGTATGGGTAAAAATTACTATTCTAACTCCAGGGGGGGGTGCAACACTAGGGTAAGTGTTGGATAGTGTAGGGGTAAAAAACTACTATTCTAACTCCAGGGGGTGCAACAGTAGGGTAAGTGTTGGATAGTGTAGGGGTAAAAATACTATTCTAACTCCAGGGGGTGCAACAGTAGGGTAAGTGTTGGATAGTGTAAGGGTACTATGTGTTGTGATGGTATGCGTTGTAATTGTATGCATTGTAATGACTGCATTGTAAAGACATGCGTTGTAGTGGTATGCGTTGTAGTGTCATGCGTTGTAATGGTTGCGCTGTAATGGCATGCAATGTAATGGATGTTACGTTGTAAAAGTTTTGTTGTAATGTTAGTGCATTGTAAAAGTTGCGTTGTAAAGGTTGTTTCCCGTGGGATAGGTCTCTGATGATGACCCAGTAATAATACAGGCGGTATGACGCCACTAGCCCTAAGCTACGGGTGGATAGGTCCAGTGAGTGTCTTCCCTGGCTAACACCAAACGGTAGATTTCTCGTTCCCAGAGGAGCATGATGAGGTAAAGCCAGTGGAGGTAGGTACGGAGCTAAACAGCCGGTAAGGGCAACTAGCAGTTCCCCACTGCAACCAGTTTACCATTTAGAAAAATGGGGTTAACCCAATTTGGTCGAGGACATGGGTATTATACTATATGAGAAAAACAAGGGTCCTAGACCTCAATTTAAAAAATGTATAAATCAATACTTAGTTGATTATTCAAGTAAATTCAGAGCATATAATCAATCACCAGCTCATGGTAATGAATACAAAAAACAAAAAACAAAACAAAGCGCAACGGACTGAATTATTACCAAGCAATTTTAACTCATTGCTTCATCCAAAAAGTTTTTTCTTATTCAAAAAAGGTAAAATATCAACTCGTTCTTGCCAAAGTATCACAACAATACAATAAATATATTCATAGATCGGTGTGCCCCCAACAGGGGAACGTGCATAGATAGAAGTGATAAAGAATGATATAAATGTTTTAGAAAAAAGAAAGAATCAGAAATTGGTGACAAAATAATTACAATTATTAGGGGGCAAGTAGGCAGATCGCTTACAAATCACCATCCAACAATATATATAGTCACCCGGCCTAAGTATAGTTCATATGTACAGTTTTTAGTTGGAAATAAATTCCAAAATAGGCACTTCAATTGAAGAACAATCAAGGTCCAGGGTGAGATCAAAGGGTGAGCGTTGACGTTTCCACTCGTCTTTTGGCTCAACGGGTAATTTACACCTCGGCCGTGCAAGTCTTCATCAGGACAAAGAAGGAAGAAGGGACAGTTTCACCAAGGCTAGGTAATCTTGATTTGCCTAAAATAATTAAGGAACATATCAGCCGTTGCACATACACATAATTACTCACAAAACCCATAGGGAACAAAGCTTACCCACATGGTGGAACCGTCAGAACTTAACAACCGTGTGCCGACTCTCTCACACCGGGAAGGGTATACGATTTCTCCTAGAGGGCAAAATTAAATTAAAACCTCGATTAGGACCGCCTCCATGGATCTACTGTTAATATGAAATGAAATGTTTACGCACTTGTATAGCGCACGACTACCCGAATATGAATACCGCCGAGGAACCCTTCCTGGCCTTTCCCTGTGAGGAGCCCACTCCTGGGCACCCCCAAGGTGAAGTCAGGCATCCTCAGCGTTGTTGAGGCCGTTGTAGAGATTAAGCAAGCTATTGCCCAGAGGTGCAGATTGGGACTCATGATTAGAATAGGCACCAAAGCGAGAATTATCAGGTCCGAGGAAATTGAGCCCGAGACCCGCCAAGGCGGGAATTGAACCCTGGTCCCGGCCAGACTACTGCATCAGGGTCTGCCGCTCTAACCATTGAGCCACACTTCTCTACTCTAATATGAAGGCATAATTCATCCCTACATAGCTTTAAAAAGTTTTCCAAAGGTCCAACAGATGAGTCTGCCGGTAATTTCATTTCGGGACTATTCCTCACGGGATACAGGGTCTAATGAGATCCCGTGGCAGTATGGCACATCAAATCTGCAAAAGCAGTAACATAGATTGGAGAAGTATTATATTTTATGGGTCCAACCATCCAAGTACTAGATGATATGAGCGCGGGACATTGATGTTATAAACATATACCTGATGATGGAATTGAAAAAGTTCGGATATTCAATGTTTTTTCACCATGTCAGGGACAATTTGCCCTTTGGGCAGTTCCTGAGGATACGGAGGACTTGCACAAAAAAAGAGGACTATTTTGATGAATCGGCCCTGTTGATGGCTAGATAGAGTGAACAAGGGTATCAGCTTAGATTGCTCGAAAAAGCACGGAAACGGGCATGGCATAATCATAGGGAACATTTGCTTGTACCGAAAAAAAGAACAACTAATGAAGAACGTTTGGTATGCGTAACTACATATAAAACCAAAAGTAATGCCATAAAAAAGGTAATTAATCATCACTGGCATTTGGTTAAGGATGAATGGGGCAATATACCACCCCCTTACATGCCTTCCGGAAAGGTAAAAACATCAGGGACATCTTGGTCAAATCATTACTCACTGAGGCAGGTAATGCAAGACAAAGTACACTGTGGGAGCTCCCACTAGTGCTAGGACACAAGAAATGCGGGTCATGCAAGGCCTGTTCTATGGCGGCAGAAGTCACTGTATTTACATATAACAACCAGATACACATTTTGAAACAATTTAGCAACTGTAATACCTCTGGGGTAATATATGCCATCATCTGCCCCTGCGGTTTTATGTATGTTAGGCAAACAGTCCAAAAGATCAAATGTCGTATAGTGCAGCACTGCAGCCGCATTCGGTGTAAAGTACAGGGGGACCTACTGGTGGACCATTTTTTAAAATTTGAACATACAGCTGACTCTTTCAAATGGTGGGTAATTGAGAAGGTAATCCCCAACCCTCGAGCTGGGGATTTGAGTAGCATCTTAAATCGAAGGGAATGTAGATGGATATATTCTCTCAATACTGTAGTGAAGGGTTTAAACGAACAGGAAGAGATTAGGAGACAAGTCTCTTTGTTAGATCTATAATGATAATCATGTACTTGTATGTATTCCAGCCATGTGTTACCTTGTTCTTTCATCCTAACCCTGACTGTACTAATATAAGTCTTTTTAATCCATTCTGATTTCTACCCTGTAATGAATTTTCTATGTACATATATATATATTTGTCTGTATGTTATATTGTGTTTTTGAATATTTATGATGTGTCTTTTTATAGTATGAATTGTATTATGATGTGTGTTTATGCACCAATGTATATAGGTTGTTATGAAGGGAATTGTTGTATTGAACAAAGGGGTAGAGGATACTTTCATGTAATTTATGGTGCTCCTCCTCCATGTACCCGTATGCACTCCAGTGTGGACTAAGGAGTAGTTTCTCTCCTGTAACTCCAGTTCTGTAGTAGGGGTATCTCTGTTATAGTCATAATCTAGTGAATAGTCCCGCCCATGTGCGTGGACCCCGGAGCAATGAAAAATAATCTCTTAAGGTGTCAAAAAATGCATAACTGCACAGACACTTAAGAGAGAATTAAAGACAGATAATGCAGCCTATATCACCAGGCTACACCGTCCAGTACTTCAACTAGAAATTCCACCAAAAAATCCACAAACAGCAAAGTCTGTCCAGATTTCCCTTGCTTCAGCAGCAAAAACCCTCTGGAATGATAGTGAGGAAGACATGGACAGACAAGCCCCATAGGCCGCCATTATGTGGCTCAGAACAGGATATTGTGCCTTTAAGAGAACTTTCCAGAACTTCACAGTATCCCAGAATGCACTGCAGGTCCCTCTTACTTTCAGTTCTTTTTGAAGGCGTAACACGCCAGGCCTGTAGCATTCCTTACATGAATATCTCTCTCCACCGGGGAGGAGGGTGGGCGCTTATGACTATAACAGAGATACCCCTATTACAGAACTGGAGTTACAGGACAGAAACTACTCCTTCTGTAGTAGGGGATCTCTGTGTATAGTCATAATCTAGTGATTAGAATGGCAAGCCCATCCCCACACCAAAGCGGCGGTAGAGAATGAGAAATAATACCACTATTGTGCGAACAGATTTCGCAGCGAAGCCTGCCCAACCTGAGCGTCTGCCCTGGCATCAGTGTCCAGGCAGTAATGCTTAGCAAAGGTATGGACCGACTTCCAAGTGGCCGCCTTGCAGATTTCTGCAATTGGAACATTACAGAGCAAAGCAGTCGTGGCAGCTTTGCCCCTGGTGGAATGAGCCTTAGGTTTACGCCCTAAGGTCTTATTAGCCTTTTGGTAACACAGTTGTATGCAGGACACAATCCACCTAGAGATGGACTGTTTAGAGGTAGCAAGACCCGTCTTGACTGATCCATAATTGATAAACAATTGGTCTGACCTACGAATATCCTTGGTCTTATCCAGATAAAATTTCAAAAACCCTCCTAACATCCAGGGAATGCAGCGACCTTTCCGCTGGAGAGGAAGGATTCTGAAAAAATGTAGGTAAAGTTATGGTTTGGTTAACATGAAAATCAGATATAACCTTTGGAAGAAATTTAGGGTGAGTACGCATAACAACCTTAGCAGCATGAAATACAGTATAAGGTTCCTGGCAACACAACGCCTGAATTTCACTCACCCTGCGGGCCCATGTGATGGCCACGAGGAACACCGACTTCCAGAACAGGTGCTGCAATGAAGCCTTAAGAATAGGTTCAAAAGGCTCCTTCATCAATCTGGACAGCACCACATTCAATTCCCATGAATGCGAAGAAAGCCGTACAGGAGGGAACACTTTCTTCAAGCCATCCAAAAAATCTTTGATCACAGGGATCTGAAAGAAGGAAGTCTGTGAAGGGCATTTCCTGTAGGCAGTCAGCGCAGCAAGATGAACCTTAATGGAATGGACATTAAGGCCAGACTGCGCCAGATGCAGAAAATACGGAAGGATGACATCTTCCTTCCACGTCGTCAGGTCATAATTCTTAGACCTGCACCAAATGCAAAACCTCTTCCACTTGTAAGCATAGGAAGTCCGAGTGGAAGGTCGCTTAGCCTCCTTCAGTATGTCCATGCAATCTTCAGGCAGATTCAAATGGCCATATTGCACTATCTCTGGAGCCATGCCGCCAAACTCAAAGACGAGAGGTTGGGGTGCAATGTCTGCCCCCTGAACTTCGTGAGAAGGTCTGACCTGCACGGCAGCTGTATGTGAGGAAGGAGAGACCAGTGAAGCAGGTCCGTGAACCACCACTGCCTGGACCAATCCGGGGCAATCAAAATCATCGCGCCCTGGCCTGGGACAGCTTGATGAGTACCGCCGGAATCAGGGGAATGGGTGGAAAAGCGTACAGAAAGCTGTTCGACCAGTTGATCCATAGCGCATTCCCCAGCGTTCCCTGCTGGTAGTACCTGGAGGCGAAGTCTCGGCATTTGCTGTTTTCGGCGGTGGCAAACAGATCTACGTCTGGAGTCCCCCACCTTGCGAAGACTTCTCCCAGTACTTAATTGTTTATGACCCATTCGTGGTTTTCCTGAATCAGTCTGCTCAGTGCGTCCGCCTGAACATTCTGTACACCTGGTAGATGGGTAGCCGTTATCGTCAGTCCTCTGGCCAGAAGCCATCTCCAGATCGCCTGCGCCTCCTGCGACAGAGTGCGTGATCTCGAGCCCCCCTGCTTGTTGAGGTAATACATCGTGGTCGTATTGTCCGTCCGTACAAGCAGAGAGTTGGTCTGGAAGGACGGATGAAAGGCCTTCAGTGCCAAGTGAACAGCTCTGAATTCCAGGAAATTGATGTGATACGTGGACTCCGTTGGGGACCACGTTCCTTGAATCTATAAATCTCCGGAATGCGCCCCCCCCCAGCCCTGGAGAGAAGCATCCGTCACGATAGTCTGAGTGGGAATGTCCTTGTGGAAGGGAACCCCTCTGAGGAGATTCTCCGCTGAACACCACCACTTCAGAGACTGAAGAGCATGCAGAGACAGTCGTATCTTGTCGTCCCAAGACCCCTTCCTCTGATCCCACTGATCCTCCAAGCACTCCTGCAACGGTCTCATGTGCAGTTGCACATGTGGCGTTAGGAAGATACAAGAGGCCATCGATCCCAGTAGAGAAGACACCGTCCTCACTGTTGTAGATGGAACGGTCATAAGAGCCTGAGCCTTCCGAAGGAGTGATAATCGTCGCTCCTCCGAAGGAGACACGCTTGCTGACAGCGTATTGATGGAGGCTCCCAAGTACTGAATGCATTGGACCGGAGTCGGGACAGACTTGGACATGTTGATGTGCAACCCCAGCTTGTTCAAGAGAACGCACATCTTCTGGAAGTGTGCTTGAGCTTCCGAGAAGGAGGAGACCTTGATCAACCAATCGTCCAGGTACCGGTAGACAAACACCTTGTTCTTCCTTAGGTGTGCTGCTACCACTGCCATGCACTTCGAGAATGTTCTGGGCGCAGACTTCATTCCGAATGGGAGTACTGTGTACTGATAATGATTGGTGCCGACTTGGAATTGCAGGAACTTCCTGTGTTTGTGTGCAATGGGCACATGGAAGTACGCATCCTGTAGGTCTATAGCACATAGCCAGTCTCCCTGTTGCAACTGAGGATAAATCTGATGCAAAGACAGCATGCGAAACTTCTCTCTGCGAATCCACTTGTTTGCCTGTCGCAAATCCAGAATGGGCCTGAACTCGTTCTTGTCCTTCTTGCGAACCAGGAAGAACCGGGAGTACAGACCTCTTCCTCTTTGAGACAGAGGTACGTCTTCTATCTCCCTTTTACTTAACAGGATATCGGCCGCCGCCTGGAGCTCGTGCAGTTGAAACTGTGAGCCGACCGGAGGAATTGATGGAGGCGGGCTGGTGAACCAAAGACTGTATCCATTGCAAACAATATTCAGCACCCACTTGTCCTGAGTAATTTTTCTCCACTCTGCCAGAAAAAATTGAATGCTTCCCCCCACCGGAGTGGGTAACGGATGCAGGGGAAGTAAACACTCAGGGCCTAGACCCAGCCGGGCCTTTGGTCGCTGCTGCAGACTGTTGGCCGCCTCTGCCTTTCTGGCGCTTCTGGAAAGGTCTTCAGAACTGCTGCTGGTGTTGCTGCTGCTGTCCCGAAGTCTGGCCACGCCCTCTGCTCTGTCCACCGAACCGTCTCTGGAACGGCCGGTGAGATTTCTTGGTATCCTTGGGCTTTTCCAGACCCACAGCTGTGAGCGTTTCGGCCTCCATCTTAATGCGGGCCATTTCGTCATCTGCATGTTTCCCAAACAGGGTTTTGCCAGAGAATGGTAAATTGGCAACCCTTTGTTGTGCGTCAGGCTTCAGCGACGTGAGGCGGAGCCAGATGTGCCGTCGGTGGTTAACTCCATGGCAGTATCCATGCGCCGCCAGGAGGGAAGAATCTGCTGCAGCACTGATGACTTGATTTGCCACCAACATCCCCTCATTCACCACCTCTTGGAAATCTTCTGTCTTGTCACGAGGCAGGTGTTCCACAAACTGCTGGAGGGATTCCCAGAGGGCTCGGTCATACCGCCCTAATAAGGCCGTGGCACTCGCCGCTTTCATGGAAGTCGCCAATGACCCACAAACCTTCCTCCCCGCTGAGTCCAGCCATCTAGATTCCTTATCTGGTGGGACTGTGGATGACGGAGTGGTGGCATGCTGCTTCCGAGCCGCCGTCACTATCACCGAGTCTGGCGGAGGGTCCACCCTCAGAAAAGCCGGATCCGAGTTGGGAGCCCGGTATTTCTTCTGGAGTCTTGAGGGGGCCGCCTTCGTCACCGCCGGGGTGAGGAACAGGTCCATGGCCGGCTCCTCCAGGCCCGGCACCAGTGGTAGTAATGGCCGAGACAGATATTTCTGGAGCAGCGTCTCGAAGATCACCGATGTTTTGGGCGTGGGCACCGTCAACGAGATGCGCAACTTCGCGGCCCCCCTCAACAGGACATCATGGAAGGACACTAGATCATCAACCAGTGACACCCTTGTCTCCGGAAACACCGCCAACATCGGTGAATAGTCCCTGGTCTCTGAAGACCCCGTATGCGAACGGGACCTGCGCCTCCTGTGGCGTCGTCTGGACCGCGTGGATGACCTGTTGTGACTCCGCGATCGCTCCCTCCTCCTGGAACGAGATCGCGACCTCCCAATTCGTGGACGCTCCACAGGTCTCCGCGGAGACGTCTTCCGTGGCCTATCCAGGGGGTTCGACTTAGGTGTCCCCTTAGGCGGTGTAGGGAGGCGAGGCAGGGACACCGACCTCGGCGGAACCAGAGGCGGTACCTCCGGCCGAGGGACAGACTGAGGAGGTGGAGGTGGTGGTGGCCGTGATGGCGGAAGCTGTGGAGGGGAGGATTGCTGGGAGGAACCTCCTTAGGTAGAGGTGGAGGAGGTGGGGGCGTCTTCGGCCGAGGTGGTGTATAAACCACTGAGTACACCGAGCCCGGTGACTTCTTTGGGGGAAGGGACTGCGAACCAGCCCCTCCAGTCGGTGATCGCCGTCTCCGGCGTCCTCCCCCAGATCCAGCGTGACTTCTGGCGCCAGAACTCCTTCTGCACCGCTTATGAGAGTTGGAAAGTTTCAGCGACGCTGATCTCTTTCTTCTCGACGCCGAGCGTCGCTTCTCCGGCGTCGAACGTCGCCTCCGCGACTCCGCCGTCGAACGACGCCTCCGCGACGTCGAACGCTTCTTCCTCGACGCCGAACGCCGCCTCCGCGACGTCGGACGTTCAGTCCTCAACGACGAGCGCCGACTCCTTCTCGACGCCGACCGCTTTCTCGAGGTCCTCGACGTCGAGGATCCCCTCGATGCCGGCCGTCTTCTCGACGGCGACCGGCGGTATTGCCTCGACGGCGAGCGCCGACGCCTGCTGCTCTTTCTTCGCCATCGATGGCTCGACGCTGAAGTCGATGACGACGACGAAGAATCCGTCGACGGTGATCTCGACGGCGGCCTACCCAGGCCCTTCGACGTCGATCCTTCACGCCTTCTCGACCTGGAGCCCCGAGGAGATGGGGAACACACCGTCGTCATCCCTCTCGACGTCGTCGTCAATACAATCGACGCCGACGGAGACCGGGAGCTTTTGCTGGGCTTCCTGTCTCTGGGGAGCCACCCAGAGGCCTCAGCAGGGGCAGAGGGAGCCTTCCCAGCCTGCCCAGACCCACCTGCAGCCTGCAGTCGTCTCTCCTCTAGGCCTTGCAGCCTGCTCTTCAGCCTTTCCCTCAGGGTCCTTGCTGAAAAGTTCTGGCAGATGTCACATTCTTCAGGGGCATGTGCAGCAGGGAGACAGAGGATGCAGACGTCGTGTGGATTGGACTTGGACTTCTTCCTTCCACATTCTTGGCACTTGTCGAAGAGGGCAGGCATTTTAAAGAACTAAAAAGCCTGAACAAATACACAGAATTAAGAAAACACCAAACACACAAAATAAAACACTTTTAGACACCAAAAGTGCACAAAAAAACAATAAACCCTTGAAAAGGGGAGAGCTCAATGCTCCAGGGTCCTGCTAGCAGGAGCCGGAAAAAATAATTGAAAGTAAGAGGGACCTGCAGTGCATTCTGGGATACTGTGAAGTTCTGGAAAGTTCTCTTAAAGGCACAGTATCCTGTTCTGAGCCACATAATGGCAGCCTATGGGGCTTGTCTGTCCATGTCTTCCTCTCTATAATTCCAGAGGGGTTTGCTGCTGAAGCAAGGTAAATCTGGACAGACTTTGATGTTTGTGGATTTTTTGGTGGAATTTCTAGTTGAAGTACTGGACAGTGTAGCCTGGTGATATAGGCTGCATTATCTGTCTTTAATTCTCTCTTAAGTGTCTGTGCAGTTCTGCATTTTTCGACACCTTAAGAGATTATTTTTGATTGCTCCGGGGTCCACGCACATGGGTGGGACTATTCACTAGATTATGACTATACACAGAGATCCCCTACTACAGAATCACTTTTTCTCACTATGTGAGATTTTATATTTGACTTGGGTTCTTTCGCGTAAGTTTTATTATAAATTTTACACAGCAAACAATTCCCTCAAATATACTACGTTATAATTGCAAAAATCAATTTTTAATCTGACATCTATGCAGCTTGATAGATCGCTTTTGTTTGGTGCAGTCTTTCCACCACCTCCATGATGACGTATTACGTCCCCGCAAGAAAGGCTTTCCCGTTGGTGTACGACCTGATACGTCCATAGGGATCCTGTTGAATACAGAGACGGCGGTCAATAAGGTAGGAGAGACTTATGTTGCCCTTGTTGCGGCTGTTTTTCAGAAGCGCTCTTTGAGTGACAATACCGGGTGTACTTATGGCCATTACTATATTGCAGGCGCCTCCGTGGCCACCGATCGCCCTCAGATGCCGACAATGCGGTGTGGGTTGTGATTACGTGGCTAAGGTAGGGCACACAGTGCTTTACTTAAATCATTTTCAATCTGTCTATGTAGTTTGTGTGTACTGATAGGTGCCCCCTAATTTTGTAGATACGCCACTAAGGATTCTCTGATTCCGAATTTAGCCGAAGCGACATGGTGAAAAAACCTTGAATATCTGAACTTTTTCAATTCCATCATCAGGTACATGTTTATAACATCAATGTCCCGCGCTCATATCATCTAGTACTTTGATGTTTGGACCCATACAATATAATACTTCTCCAATCTATGTTACTGCTTTTGCAGATTTGATGTGCCATACTGCCACGGGATCTCTTTAGACCCTGTATCCCGTGAGGAATAGTCCCGATATTGAATTACCGGCAGACTCATCTGTTGAACCTTTGGAAAACTCTTTTAAGCTATGTAGGGATGAATTATGCCTTCATATTAACAGTAGATCCATGGAGGCGGTCCTAATCGAGGCTTTAATTTAATTTTGCCCTCTAGGAGAAATCATATACCCTTCCCGGTGTGAGAGAGTCCGCACACGGTTGATAAATTCTCACGGTTCCCCCATGTGGGTAAGCTTTGTTCCCTATGGGTTTTGTGAGTAATTATGTGTAAGTGCAATGGCTGATATGCTCCTTAATTATTTTAGGGATATCAAGATTACCTAGCCTTGGTGAAACTGCCCCTTCTTTCTTCTTTGTCCTGATGAAGACTCGCACGGCCGAGGTGTAAATTACCCGTTGAGCCAAAAGACGAGTCGAAACGTCGACGCTCACCCTTTGATCTCACCCTGGACCTTGATTGTTCTTCAATTGACGTGCCTATTTTGGAATTTATATCCAACTAAAAACTATACATATGAACTATACTTAGGCCGGGTGAATATATATATATTGTTGGATGATGATTTATAACCGATCTGCCTACTTGTCCTCTAATAATTGTAATTATTTTGTCACCAATTTCTGATTCTTTCTTTTTTCTTAAACACTTATATCATTCTTGATCACTTCTATCTATGCACGTTCCCCTGTTGGGGGCACACCTATCTATGAATATATTTATTGTATTGTTGTGATCCTTTGGAAAGAACAAGTTGATATTTTACCTTTTTTGAAAAAGAAAAAAACTTATTGGATGAAGCAATGAATTAAAATTACTTGGTAATAATTCAGTCTGTTGCGCTTTGTTTTGTTTTTTGATTTTTGTATTCATTACCATGAGCTGGAGATTGATTATATGCTCTGAATTTACTTGAATAATCAACTAAGTATTGATTTATAAAAAAATTTAATTGAGGTCTAGGACCCTTGTTTTTCTCATATAGCAACCAGTTTACAGCAACCATCCATGACCCAGTCCACTCTCCCCCCAGAGGTCCGAGGACGCCCCGCAGTATCAGGCATCCAGGTAGACAGTGGATTCACTGCTCACTCCGTGGACTTCAAGGAGTGTGCTTGTGTGCTGCCTCAAACAGCCAGAACAGAGGTTGCCCGTGGCCCCCCAGTACCCATGGATCATGACACCAGGAAGGCCCAATCCTTCTAGCAGGTCCCCGGCACCTAGAGAAGAGTCCCCTGATCGGGGACAGTTACAATGAGTGAATGGGCCCTGTTCACAGTAGGAGTCTGCCCTCGGGGCCCAAGTCCTGTACTTTGTTGATTCAATATGACCGGTATGCCACAATGCGGAGGTCTGTCAGTCCCTGCAAGACCCAAACGCCAGTCGCAGCTCCTGAGTCACAGTGGCACCAGGAGCCAGGAAGACCACCAGGCCAACGCCACAGCAAGTACTATCACAGCGGCCACTCGGTGCTCGTAATGGCTCAGCCGCGGTGTCTTGTAAAAGGGGCACCATCAGGGCCTGGCACACCCCTGTGTCATGTTAGCCACACTGCAGTGATCGCTCAGGCCCAAACGGGCGTGCCACTCCAGCCGCTGCATCTACCCTTCTCTGGCCAGTCGGGTGCCCAGACTAGGTTAGTACAGCTATCCTTGGGTCTCAGCACTTCCTGTCGAGCCGCTCTCAGTGAGGGAGTTCTGCCCTCCACTCCAGGGTAGCAGTAAGGTAGTAGCGTTCCAAGCCACCCCTGGTCTGAGACCCCTCTCCCTGTGGATAGCCCCCCGGAGCCGCTGTCAGGTGTCACCACTGGCCGAACGCTGAAGCCTCCATGCTGCCATCCTGGAGCAACAATGCCAGACACATGGGACCGGGCAGGTCATCTTGGTGGTGTTGAAGTGCTGAAAAAGGCAAGCAGAATGGAGAAATGGCATGATTACGGAGCTGAGGTATGCCCTGCTGCATCACCTCAATATGTGAGGTGCAAGCCTTAGATAACTCTTACAAATGACCCAATTTCAGGATGTCACTCAGTGATTTCCCTGACTCCTGAAGGATGTTTTCTTGTGACTTAGTGGAGGCGCATTCTTGTACGATCTGCCCTTGTATTTCCTCGCATTCATCTGCGAATGCGCGTGTGCTATCAAGTTCTTTCAGTCTAGCATAGAAAGCATCAATGGATTCCTCTGGGTCTTGCCTGGCTTGTCGAAAGACAAAGCATTAATAATCTTGGTTCAAAATAGGCGTTGAGGGCAGCCACTAAAGTGGCATACTTTTTCTGGGTCGCCTCCGTGATAGTCCTGGAGATCTTATCAATACTTTTCCCTCCCAAGTAGAGTAAGAAAGCCCTGTGGCATCATCCGGGACCTTCGTTGCCTCAAACTAGAGTTCTAGGCACCCCACCCAGTCTTTCCATTTCGGTGCTTGAGTTGAAGGGGCCCCTTCAATGATGAATGCATCAGTGGCAGGGATGTTGGACATGCCAGGCAGTTCATTAGCTATGTAGCCTGCAAGTGGTGTCAAAGACTACTTAGTCGGGAAGCCTACAGCTGTGTGGGGCTCTATGTCTTGCGCAGTGAGTGTGTTGCTGCACTCTGATTGTGGAGGACAGGTGGCCCCCCTCCCCGCCTAAGGTAGGTACTCAGTCTGCAGAGGCACCACAGGGGAAGAGCAGTTGTCTTGATGGCCAGCCCTGCTACCCCGTGGGAGGGCTCATGTGGTGGAGTACTAAGCTCTGTTCAGCACTGACCTTGCTGCGTTCATCATGCAGTGGGTTGCCGCCTGTGATATTGCATCCTTTGTGTAGGAAAGTGGGTTTCTGTTGCAGTAACCCCCCACACTTTTTGCCAGATTTCTGATGCACTTTAACTTGATGTACCCTGTGTCCCTGCAAATCAGTTTCCCAAGGCATGTGCTCTCTTCCAAAACTGTACATTGGTAGCCACAATTTGCACCTCTCTGGCCACATGTAAGTCTCTTGTAAAAGGATACTTCTGTAACAAGGGTACTGTGACAAGACTAAGAGCTGCAGCACCTAATGTGCCACCCTTAGAGGTCTTGTACCTTAACACACACACACACTCTGCCATTACCAGCTGCATGTTTTGGTGCAGGGAACAGTGAAGAGTCGACATGGCACACATACCTGTGTTGATAGGTCAGATGCACAGCTAGTTTTTAGGCGTTCAAAAATATGTAAGGTTTTAAGACTTAGGCACCATAAAACCTTACATATTTTTTGAACGCCTAAAAACTAGCTGTGCATCTGACCTATCATCACAGTTCTACTTTTTTGTGTCCACTCCAGGACAGATAGCACGCCACTAATCGAAGATGAGTAATTAGGAGGAGATCGCAAAAAGCACTGAGGCCAGAGCCTCTACATTTGCATTTAAACCGGATGAAGCGGACCGAATTTACGCATTGATTAGGGAAGAAAACGCACAGGAGACTACTACTCGCTCCAAAGAGCAACATATAAGACAACTAATATACTTAAGCAAGAGACGTATCAATCAACAATTACACGCAAGCACACTGGTAAAATATCACCGCAATCAACGAATACCTAGGGGCCTAAGAATTGCCTCAAAACCATCACTCTGCAAAAACTCAAAAAAATTTCAAGAAAGGTGGTACGAAATCCTTAACAAATGTTCCCTGGACTTGATTCTTTTAATTATAGAGGAGCTTTCTGGGATACTAGAGGAGCTTACCGTGGAAATACCTGAAACATCAACTGAATTATCCAAAATGCTCTCCGAAGAAGAACTAAAAAACATTCTTGAGGATATACAAACACAAATGGATAAACATACAAACGAAATTAATGAACGGAAGATTCGTAAATACAAAAGGGACACTCTGGATTATAGACTTGGTGAGGTCTACACATGGGCCGAAATCTACGCTCAAAAAAGAAGGAATAGACCCTACAATTCACAAACTGAAACCTCATCATCGGATAGCGATAGTACTCAAAGAAGCAGAAGAACCCAACCTACTCATACGAGTACGGATATCAGTCTAACACAACAACCTACCACGAGGTTCCAAACTGAAACAAGTCCTTTTTTAGAACAGGGCCAGGCGCAAAAAGGAGACCCCGGAGAGGACAAAACAAAAGAAAAAGAAAAGGAGAAAGAACCACCTATTACGAGGAGTGTGACGGGAACCATCAAAGACAAGAAAACAAAGAAGACATAAACACGGACCAACTAGTTATCAACATCAGCAAATACCAACTCACTAAACATGAAAAACGATTATTACAAAAGGGCACATCATTCGTACCCACCACCAACACAAACAGCTTGGAACTGGAAGTAAGTTTTTTTAAACTTATGCGTAAATTACGGCTACTCCACTTTTTTGACAATGTGCTACCCCAACAATCCAAACAGGACAAAGATCAACTTTTGGGATTAAGACCCCATAGCACATTTCAATCACCAGTCAGCCACAAAACTCTGGACCTATTTGAGAACAGAGTAAAGAAGGATCTACTCAACATTAAACATGGACAGAAACGTACCAAAAACATCACCCAAAAAGATTTGGGATACCTTGAAAAAGATATCATCAAATGACCAGATCAGATGTACCAAAGCTGACAAGGGGGGTGCCCTAGTCATCATGAATCAAGACATGTATGAAACTAAGATCATGGAACACATCATGGATACCACCATCTACATGAAATTGGATAACAACCCCACAACTGAATTCATGAAAATCCTCACAAACATCGTAGATAGGGCACATGAAGCAGGCATAATCAACGACAGGACAAAGAACTTCCTGATCAAACCCAACCCTAAAAGTCCTACCCTCAGAATGGTACCCAAAATCCACAAAAAGCTCATGGACCCCCCCCCATGAGACCAATAGTCTCCACATGTGGGAGTCTCCATGAACCCATCGGTCAACTCTTGGATAAATATTTACAGCCAACAGTACAATCCATGAGAACATACACCAAAGACACCACCCATTTCATTTCAAAATTAAATGACCTGAAGATTAACCCAGAACATAACCTGATTCTATGCACCGCGGATGTACAATCATTGTACACTTCCATACCCCACTCTCTAGGTATAGAAGCCATCGAACAAGCCTTACTCAATTCTGATTTGGACACAGCATTTCAAACATTTTTGATGGAACTCATGCTCTTTACATTATATCAGAGTTATTTCAAATATCAAGACTCATGGTACCAACAATTGGCAGGCATGGCCATGGGCAATTCAGCGGCGCCTGTATACGCCAACATCTTTATGCAACAATACGAGGAGACGCACATCTTCACCAACGAAGAGTGGACAGAGAACCTACTACTTCTAACACGATACATCGACGATATTTTTATCGTCTGTGTGAGAAGTTGGCCTGGTATATAATGCTCACTAATTCTAGTGATCACTTTGTACCATGCCAAGCAACCCTTATGATGATGGTTGTAATTCAACCTTGTAGACCAGTTATCCTAGTGGTAACGTGGACAAAGCAGTCTTAGGCTAAACTCTGAAAGGCATGTGAAGCCAGCTGTTATACCATACACAACCCCCTTGAATACCAAATGAAAGGGACACCACACAGATATATATTGAAAATATATATTGATTTATTAACTATTAACATCCCCTGGACTCTTTATGAGCACAGAAGCACAAGCGTTAAATCACAAGACAGTTTAAAATACACAAAAGTTGCACAATATGGATGAGCCCTAGGGGCCACCTAAACCATATACTAAATAAGTGGTATAAGAGATACCTAAAGGAAAGTGAAGAGGCCTAGGGCCTTGGGAATCGCTGGAGCTATTCGAGACTGGAGTTAACTAAGTCGGGAAAGGCCCACGGGACTCGGGTGCAGTGTTCAAAGTGCACGCACTTCTCAATACAAAGTCTATGGTGCGTAAAAAGCACAAAGTTAGAAAGTTAGGAACCTTCCGAGTGACCTACGGAGCTGAAACTTAAAACACAGGCCCTTGGGATGTGTACCAGTGCAGGAGCACCGGCGGAGCTGAGTTACCTCACCCACAGGAAGCGGGTGCACAGGGTCGAAGATGTGTCGGGTTTCGTCACGCTGGTCGATGGTGCTTGGAGCTGAAGATGCTGCAGGCGGCTCGATGAGAAGAGTTCCGGTGGATCCAAGGGTGGATCGGAAGAGTTGAAGACCTGAAAGCAGAGGGGACAGTGTTCAAAGTCACTAGCCAGTGACTGCCCTGGAACCAGAGTGGAACCAGGCGATGTCGGGTGCAAACAGGCGTTGTCGGGTAGCTTCTTTCTGCAGCCACGTGGATACCCGGGGTCGAGGACGTCCAGGAGTCGGTCACGAGCTGTCCCACGTAGGCTTCTCGCTGTTGGCGGTGTCGGCGACCTGATCGGAGCAAACAGGCCTTGGCAAATGCAAGCCACGCAGAAGTTGAAAGATGCTGTTCACTCGGACCAGCAAGGTCAGAGCGAGGGCTCCTTTTCACAGGAGCTTGGGTAGGTCTGGAGCAACCAGACCTGCTGTTTAAATCTTCGGGTTCGTCGCCAAGATGGCCGCTGACCACGTGGCTAGTGGCCGGGATGGCGCGTCGAGTGGCACGGTGCAAAAGGGCCCCACGCAGATCGTGGAGATGCTGGGGGGCTGATCTTCGGTGCAAGGGCTGCTCGGTGGTGGGGGTTCTCAATCCCCAAAGCACAACGTCGAGGATGCCTCAGAAGCTGCGCAGTCAGCTTTACGAGTGTCTTCCAAGAGGTCCGGTCCCACGTCACTCGGTGCCTCCACGGGTCCCTTCTTCGCAGGGACTGTGGATCGGGCTCTGAGAGGTCTGGGAGTCTGGTTCTTGTCGGGCTCTGGGCTCGGTCTCCGGCGGGAGGCGGCGGCAAAGCAGACGTCGAGTTGCTGGTTGGTACCTGTGTTCACAGGGTGGTCACTCCTTGGCCACAAGGGAGATTCTTCTTCAGTCTTCTGTGCAGCAGAATGTCGAAGTCCAGTCTTCTTCTTAGTTTTAAGTTGATTTCGGGATGATCTGCTGTGCAATGGCACTGCTCCCCCTCTTATTCCCAAACTGGGGGTGGATCACCTACTAGGTCCCTCCTCTGGGTGGAACCAGGAAGGGGGGCGGTTACACCCCCTTTCCTTTGTCCAGCTCCGCGCCAGGACTGGGGCTGGAAGGCCCCAGAACCGGTTTGGACTGGCCTATGCACGGGGACACCTTGTGTGCCCCGGGCATGTCTGATTCTTTTCAGCCCTGTCCTACCTAATACACAAAATCCTGTCTGGGGTGGTGCTCGCACCTCCCAAGGCAGGAAACCCTTTGTCCAGGCCACCATCTGCCGAGTTTCGGTCAGCAGCAGGAGGCCAGACTTGTGTCTGTGGTGGCAGCGTCCATTTTGTGAAGCTGAGGCTCTGTTTAACTTTAACCGGGGTTAAGGCTACACACATGTCGTGTCCCTCTAGAAGGGTGGAATGCTATCCCCGTCGCCAGAATTGGCGAGGGGATAGTATTCCAATTCGTATGACACCTTACTCGACATGTTTTGATAAAGCCAAACCAAAGATAGCATTTAACCGCGAGGATTATAATGCACTTAAGAGTATATGGTATGGCAATATCCCGGAACAGCTTAGGGAGTTGTTCCCGACAGCTGCAGACAGGCTCAGCTCATGCCAGAGCACCATCTCACATATTTCCAAGCACTCTGCCTCCAGGATTGATGAGGCCTTCCATAGGAGTGGCTGATAGGAACATATGTGTCCAGTTTAGGGTTAGGCACAGGCATACTGTACCTAAGTAAGAGGTGGTTACACCGACTTACCCCAGCTGAGTGATCAGCCAGTTGTGTCAAAGATGGAGGCCAGGCCAGGGGTGGCACAACACATGCTGCAGCCCCTGGTAGGCCTTGGCTACACCTATGCCCTGGGTACCTATGGTACACTGTTACAGGGGCCTATAAGGTGAACCAATTCCAATTGTGTTATGTACCTAAGGTACATGGAGTCCATTTTAAGGAGAGAGCAATCAGCCTGGGGCCCTGAATAGCAGGATCCCAGGCCAACTAAGTCAAATACCAGCTAAACACCAGGCAAAAAGTTTGGGGGTAACCATAGTCAGATATCCACCTTCCTACATAACCCCCCCCCAAACGAAAGGAGATAAGGCTATCCTTGACCAGGTAAGCCTATATTGCCTAAGTGGCCATATAAGGAAGTACCAGCTCTGGCTTGGTAACCCCCTGTCTCATGGTCCACTAAGCAATCCCTCACCCTAAGGGTATCGGAGGGTCTCCACCATAGGGAATCTCTACCTGTGGTGTGTCTTTGCAAAGTCAAAGGCTGGTGTTGAGATGGAGTACTGAAGTGAGTTTCCTCTGTAGGGCTCAGCTTCCTCCAATCACTCTCCACCATGTGTGCCTTTCTTTCTCTGACTGAGTTGCACTGTGCTCTCAGGGTCAACCTCTGGCTACCTAAAGCTGGAGGCTGGGTCCCTCTGTTTGGCTTACTGGAGGGACAGGTCAGGTTTGGGCCCTTAGGGTCCCAGGTTTTGCTGTGCCCAACAATATCCATCTGGGGGAGGTCCCTAACTACTTTTAAGGGGGATCCCTCAGGAGTTTTTAAAGCTTGCACCTCACTAGGGCTACTAGTTTCGGTGCCCCTAATCTGCTGATGGGGGTGCTTTATTTGACAGGGGGCCCTTTGGGTCTCACTGTCCTTCTTGTCCTCTGCAGCCCTGGGCTGAGTAAGGCAAGGTAGAGAGGGGCAGGTTACCTGCTCCAGACTGGGTCCCACCTGAGAAGGGTCCACTGCCATCAGAGGCTCTGTTAGGCCAGGCCTAACAACCTCTGGGACAGTTCCTTCATCAGGGGTAAGATCAGTTCCCTGAGGAGGCTGATCCTTTCCTAAAGTCTGGTGGGAGGGAGATTTCTCTTCCTCCTCAATGCTCTCTGTTTGGGTGGAGTGATCCATCATTTCAGGCTTCACTACCCATGTATCAGTTTGAGTTTGGGCTGTGGCCATCACAGCCCCACCAACCTTTTCAGGAGGAGACTCAGTTTGGGTATGGGCTGTTACTAGTACAGCCCTGCTACTCTTTCCAGGAGGGAAGTTATCTAAAGATGGGGCTGAGGTTTGCTCAGCCCTCCCAACCTTTTCAGGAAGGACATCTGGAATTGGGGCTGTAGCCATTACAGCCCCACTAACCTTTCCATGGAGATTTACCATTCTAGAATGGGTTTGCTGTTCAACCTCAGCCCAGGCTGAGATTTCCAAATCATTACCCAGTAGGCAATCTACAGGCAAGTTTGCTGACACTGCCACTCTCTTTGGGCCAGTGACACCTCCCCAGCTAAGATTGACTACTGCCATGGGATGATTGGATTCTATGCCATCAATGTTTGTCACCTGATATTTGGCATCAGGTAAAAGTTGCCTTGAGGGGACTAGACATTCAGCCACCATGGTGATGCTAGCCCCTGTGTCTCTGAAGGCCTCAACTTTCAAGCCATTGATGAGGGGCTCCTGTCTATACTTGCTCAAAGTGTTTGGGCAAGCTGTGAAATTGGCAAACCCCATGCCAGTCTCATAGACAAGAGTATCTGAGTTAGGGGACCTGGATAGGCCTGAGTCCACCTGTCCTCCAAAAGTAAACCCACCCAAATTCTTGGGGGTGCTCCCACCACCTGGGGGACCACTGCTAACAGTGACAGGAGGTGTTGGAGCCTTACCTGGAGGTATATTCTCCTTATTGCCATTCTTGGGACAACAGCTATCTGTTTTGTAATGCCCCACCTGTTTACAGGTATGACAGTAAGGCTTTTTCTGGGATGTAGAAGTGTCTTGGGACCCACCCCCATTCTTGGAGTTTTGGGGCCCTGGGGAAGTCTTTTCCTTACTTTTATCCCCACCCTTCTCTTGAGGCTTGGTAGTCTCTTTCTTTTGGTCACCACCCTGGTTCTTAGGCCTGATCCTGGTTCTGACCCATTTGTCTGCCCTCCTACCCAATTCTTGTGGGGAGGTCAGATCAGAGTCAACCAGGTGCTGATGTAGAAGCTGATTTTGACAATTACTTAAGATTTGCTCTCTCATAATTAAATTATACAATCCTGTATAGTCAGTAACCTTACTTCCCAGCAACCAGCCCTCCAGAGCCTTAGTGGCACACTCAACAAATTCAGACCAGTCCTGAGTCTGTGTCTTCTGGGTGTCTCTGAACATTAACCTGTACTGTTCAGTGGTTAAGCCCAACCCATCAATCAGAGCACTCTTCAGGACCATGTAGTTTCTAGAATCCTCATCACTAACTGTGAGGAGTCTGTCTCTGCCTCTACCTTCAAAGGAGAGCCACAAGATTGCTGCCCACTGCTCCTGAGGGATCTGCTGTACCATGCAGGCTCTCTCAAGTGCAGTCATCCATTTGTGGATATCATCCCCAGCTTTGTAGGGGGGCACAATCTTACTCAGGTTTCTTGTATCAAAGGACCTGTCTTTATCCTTCTGGATATTGCTGCCACCAGTGGATCCTAATCCACTCTCTCTAGGCTGTCTTGCTCTAGCAAGTTTCTCCTTGGCCAGGGCAACCTCTAACTCTTGCCTCTGGATCCTAAGCTCAGCCTCTCTCATCTTGGCCTCATGTTCCCTTCTCTGAGGGCTAGTCATCTCCTTCCTGGAGTGACCATGAGAGCCTCTAGAGACATGGGAGGTATTGGATTCACCTGAGTGATGCCTCCTCCTCCTATGGCCCTGGTTAAGTCCACCTGGGGGTCTGAATGGGTTGTTACCTGATTCATTCCCAAGTTGACTTAAGTTAGCCTGGTTCAGTCTACTGACCAGCACCTGACTATCTCTGTCATCATCTGACTCACTGCTTTCCACCTCCTCCTCCTCTTCTTCTTCCTCTACATCTACCTGAGGAGCTCCAGTGGTGGAGGCTTCCTCATCTACCAGGATGATAGGGGCAGGGGTGTCTACAGTGTCATCCTCTGAAGGATGGCCTCCTTCAGCATCCCCTGTGGGGTTTGCTTTAGAGGTCTTTAGAGCCTCAGACTGATCCAAGAGCTCTCTTAGGTGGTCTGTAGTAGGGGAAGGCCCTGTCTTCAGACCCCTTAAGACACAAAGCTGTCTTAATTCCTTAAAGGGAAAAATAGCAAACTGGGATGGTGCCCTTGGAGGGTCACTCTCAACAGGAGTAAGTCCACTGGACCCCTCTGTTCCAGACATTGCTCTAGTGTGGGTGGATGTGTTGCAATCTACCTACACTGGTGTTTACCTACTAAACCTATCTAGTAGTTGTAGCTAGGGTGTGCTACTCCCTTTGCTCTACAACAACTAAGTTCAGTAGAACTTATGTATACTAGTCTTGTTTTATATGTACCTAGCAGGTACCTGTATGATCTTTCAAATGATAATCTCAAAGATTGTAATGGTAAAACAACAGCAAGCTCAGATCCCAATCCGCTGCTCACCAATGTGAGAAGTTGGCCTGGTATATAATGCTCACTAATTCTAGTGATCACTTTGTACCATGCCAAGCAACCCTTATGATGATGGTTGTAATTCAACCTTGTAGACCAGTTATCCTAGTGGTAACGTGGACAAAGCAGTCTTAGGCTAAACTCTGAAAGGCATGTGAAGCCAGCTGTTATACCATACACAACCCCCTTGAATACCAAATGAAAGGGACACCACACAGATATATATTGAAAATATATATTGATTTATTAACTATTAACATCCCCTGTACTCTTTATGAGCACAGAAGCACAAGCGTTAAATCACAAGACAGTTTAAAATACACAAAAGTTGCACAATATGGATGAGCCCTAGGGGCCACCTAAACCATATACTAAATAAGTGGTATAAGAGATACCTAAAGGAAAGTGAAGAGGCCTAGGGCCTTGGGAATCGCTGGAGCTATTCGAGACTGGAGTTAACTAAGTCGGGAAAGGCCCACGGGACTCGGGTGCAGTGTTCAAAGTGCACGCACTTCTCAATACAAAGTCTATGGTGCGTAAAAAGCACAAAGTTAGAAAGTTAGGAACCTTCCGAGTGACCTACGGAGCTGAAACTTAAAACACAGGCCCTTGGGATGTGTACCAGTGCAGGAGCACCGGCGGAGCTGAGTTACCTCACCCACAGGAAGCGGGTGCACAGGGTCGAAGATGTGTCGGGTTTCGTCACGCTGGTCGATGGTGCTTGGAGCTGAAGATGCTGCAGGCGGCTCGATGAGAAGAGTTCCGGTGGATCCAAGGGTGGATCGGAAGAGTTGAAGACCTGAAAGCAGAGGGGACAGTGTTCAAAGTCACTAGCCAGTGACTGCCCTGGAACCAGAGTGGAACCAGGCGATGTCGGGTGCAAACAGGCGTTGTCGGGTAGCTTCTTTCTGCAGCCACGTGGATACCCGGGGTCGAGGACGTCCAGGAGTCGGTCACGAGCTGTCCCACGTAGGCTTCTCGCTGTTGGCGGTGTCGGCGACCTGATCGGAGCAAACAGGCCTTGGCAAATGCAAGCCACGCAGAAGTTGAAAGATGCTGTTCACTCGGACCAGCAAGGTCAGAGCGAGGGCTCCTTTTCACAGGAGCTTGGGTAGGTCTGGAGCAACCAGACCTGCTGTTTAAATCTTCGGGTTCGTCGCCAAGATGGCCGCTGACCACGTGGCTAGTGGCCGGGATGGCGCGTCGAGTGGCACGGTGCAAAAGGGCCCCACGCAGATCGTGGAGATGCTGGGGGGCTGATCTTCGGTGCAAGGGCTGCTCGGTGGTGGGGGTTCTCAATCCCCAAAGCACAACGTCGAGGATGCCTCAGAAGCTGCGCAGTCAGCTTTACGAGTGTCTTCCAAGAGGTCCGGTCCCACGTCACTCGGTGCCTCCACGGGTCCCTTCTTCGCAGGGACTGTGGATCGGGCTCTGAGAGGTCTGGGAGTCTGGTTCTTGTCGGGCTCTGGGCTCGGTCTCCGGCGGGAGGCGGCGGCAAAGCAGACGTCGAGTTGCTGGTTGGTACCTGTGTTCACAGGGTGGTCACTCCTTGGCCACAAGGGAGATTCTTCTTCAGTCTTCTGTGCAGCAGAATGTCGAAGTCCAGTCTTCTTCTTAGTTTTAAGTTGATTTCGGGATGATCTGCTGTGCAATGGCACTGCTCCCCCTCTTATTCCCAAACTGGGGGTGGATCACCTACTAGGTCCCTCCTCTGGGTGGAACCAGGAAGGGGGGCGGTTACACCCCCTTTCCTTTGTCCAGCTCCGCGCCAGGACTGGGGCTGGAAGGCCCCAGAACCGGTTTGGACTGGCCTATGCACGGGGACACCTTGTGTGCCCCGGGCATGTCTGATTCTTTTCAGCCCTGTCCTACCTAATACACAAAATCCTGTCTGGGGTGGTGCTCGCACCTCCCAAGGCAGGAAACCCTTTGTCCAGGCCACCATCTGCCGAGTTTCGGTCAGCAGCAGGAGGCCAGACTTGTGTCTGTGGTGGCAGCGTCCATTTTGTGAAGCTGAGGCTCTGTTTAACTTTAACCGGGGTTAAGGCTACACACATGTCGTGTCCCTCTAGAAGGGTGGAATGCTATCCCCGTCGCCAGAATTGGCGAGGGGATAGTATTCCAATTCGTATGACACCTTACTCGACATGTTTTGATAAAGCCAAACCAAAGATAGCATTTAACCGCGAGGATTATAATGCACTTAAGAGTATATGGTATGGCAATATCCCGGAACAGCTTAGGGAGTTGTTCCCGACAGCTGCAGACAGGCTCAGCTCATGCCAGAGCACCATCTCACATATTTCCAAGCACTCTGCCTCCAGGATTGATGAGGCCTTCCATAGGAGTGGCTGATAGGAACATATGTGTCCAGTTTAGGGTTAGGCACAGGCATACTGTACCTAAGTAAGAGGTGGTTACACCGACTTACCCCAGCTGAGTGATCAGCCAGTTGTGTCAAAGATGGAGGCCAGGCCAGGGGTGGCACAACACATGCTGCAGCCCCTGGTAGGCCTTGGCTACACCTATGCCCTGGGTACCTATGGTACACTGTTACAGGGGCCTATAAGGTGAACCAATTCCAATTGTGTTATGTACCTAAGGTACATGGAGTCCATTTTAAGGAGAGAGCAATCAGCCTGGGGCCCTGAATAGCAGGATCCCAGGCCAACTAAGTCAAATACCAGCTAAACACCAGGCAAAAAGTTTGGGGGTAACCATAGTCAGATATCCACCTTCCTACAGTCTGGAAAGACTCTAAAGAGAAATTGCAAAAACTATTGATGGAATTCAACCAAATTGATGAACGTATCCAACTCACATGGGAACTATCGGAAAAATGTGTGAATTTTCTGGACGTCAAAGTTTCGGTCAACAAAGATGGATTCGACACTGACCTATTCATTAAACCCACAGATAGAAATAACATGTTCCACTACACGAGTTTCCATGAACCCAACCTAAAAAAATACTTACCTTTTTCTCAAATGGCTCGGATTAAAAGAATCACATCAGATCCCACAAAATCTAAACAACGAATAGAGGAAGTGGCCACCAGATTTCACAATAGAGGGTACCCAGAGAACATTATTGAAGAATCCAAATGTAAAGTTGCGAACATAGACAGACAGAAACTGTTACAACCAAGTATAAAAAAAGAACAAACCCGCATAGTGGTAGTCTCTAAATTTTTCACTGCAAGCATGAAATACAAACGGATCATCTACCAACACTGGTCACTGTTGAATCTGGAACCAGATTTCAATCAAATGTTCAGGGAACCCCCACTATTTGCTTTTACCAGGGCACAGAACCTAGGAGAAGTGGTCCAACATAAACCCACTACCACGTTGAAACATACAGGCACCAAACCATGTCTGAACTGCGGGAACTGCAATAGCATCATCAAAGGAAACTCAATCAACCATCCCATGAAAGGTCACACAATAAAACTTAAGGTCAACGCCACATGCGATTCAAGTAATGTGATTTATGTCCTAAAATGCCCTTGCGGCAAACTGTACATTGGCAAGACAGAACGCAAAATCAAGATAAGACTTACAGAACATAAGGCAAACATTCGGCTAAAATCTGCCAAATCTTTAATAGCCGTACACTTTCAAGATGAAAAACACAACATTTCCCAACTCAAGTTCATCATACTGGAAATCGTCCCCAGAATTGAAGGCAGGGACAATACCAAATTCCTACTCGAACGAGAAAACACCTGGATTCAAAGACTTTCTACACAGAAGCCATTCGGCCTTAACGACAGAATTGAACTCTCTTGTTATCTGTAATAATTGCACTTGGAGCAACCTAGTAATTCCTGTGTGAATTCACTGTGATTTTTTGTTTACGACTTGTTATTCACGGTTTACTGTTTACAGGATATCTATTTTAATGCTTACGCCACATGGTTCACATCACACAGTATTTCCACTACTTATACCCCGTCCCGCCTCACCTAGTATCATAACCATTTTCCTACCATTTTCTAACCACCTTAATTCTCCATCATTATTTTTTCCAATTCAGCCGTCATGATAATATCTATTTTAGATATTAATAACTCCGCGCATTCCAACATTTTAATACGCGGTACCGCAACGAGGATTACAAGTCTTTCTTTACCCTCTATGATCACGTGATCGCGAGTTTTCGAATTTGACCAAACGCGGCAGTAGACACTTTTGTCCTGACCGGCGTTGGTGAACGGATTGCTTTTCGGAACCTGTTACCCTATTTCAGGTTAGTTTCCCGACCATACCATATTAGCATTGTATGGGAAATTTGTTATTTTTCGCGTATTATCTTTATCGCGTCATAGCGGTAACATACGTTTTCTACCCTTTATTTACAGAATCATGCAACCATAAAACATGAACACACATAAGAATACAATTTAATTCCTTTTGTGTTCCCAGGGGCTCCAGGTTCATTAAGGTGACCCCATAACCCACCACAGAGTTTTCCATTCCCTTATGTATTGTTTACACCGCAACCAGTAAATCACTTACAGGACGTTTATTTTCCTTTCTATCACAGTATCCTTTCCCTGATGAAGGGGCAAACAATGGCCCCGAAATGCATTGGATGTGTATAAAGGACAGTTTCATGCTTTGAAAAAAAGAGCTAATTGCATATCACACATATCATGTGGAAATGATTCATGGAACTATGCTTTGAATAAAACGTATCAAACAACTGATAAAGAAGTCTGGAACCTATGTTGTATTGGAGGAATAATTGTGTGCACACAAGGATGAGACCAGTGGTTCACTGATCTCACGACTTTTGAATACACATACCTGTGTGCCATGCCTGTAACCCACTGCCCATGGTATAGGTAAGTTACCCTCTAGCTGGATGCACTATACCAGTGGTGAGGGTCCAGTTGCATGAGCACTATACCCTACAGTGTCTAAGTCCATTCTTAGACATTGTAGGTGCAATAAAGCCACACGAGAGTATATGGTCTGGGAGTTTGTCATTATGAACTCCACAGCATCATAAATGCTTTACTAAATTCTGGGAAGTTTGGTAGCAAACTTCTCATCATAATAAATCCACACAGATTGACCTTCAACCTACAAAGAAGGATGGCAAAAGTCGCACAAAAAAGGAGACTACAGAGAAGATGCCAGGATCCGTCTAAGCGCGGATATATGACGGTACCACGCGTACTTTTACAACGCGTACCGTTACAACGCTACTTTTACCACGCAAGTCGTTACAACGACTTGCGTGGAGGGGCGCTGGATAGTAAATCTTTTAATTTACTATTCCAACTCCAGTCCCCGTGGACTCTAGGGAAGGAGTTGGATAGTAAATTAAACTATTTACTATCCTGGAGTGCCCTCCAGCGCAAGTCGTTGTAAAGACTTGCGTGGTAAAAGTAGCGTGGTAACAGCACCGCATTGTAAAAAATGCGTGCTAACCGCTGTATACCGTAAGCGCCTGCATTGCATGTCTAGGACGGTCGTAATATATGGAAGTTAGATTTAGGCAGGAAAGACTACAATCCCCAGAAGCCTCGGCTGAGGCTATATGAGACTGTGAGACACGCTTCCTGTTGCGTGTTATTCTGGGTTTGGATTCGAGCGGAGACGGAGCTATTCTTCCCCGCTGTGCTGTTGAGGACGCCTGGGGCGCTGTCGTGTGGATTCACCGGCGAAACGGTAGGAGCGGTTCTCCGCCTTTCTGAAGATCGACTTTGAGCGGAGCGCTGTGGTTGTTGCCACGCGTTGCTGTATTCGAGGTGCGTGCAGTGAGGGAACTGCAGCGCCTTTTCCTATGTTTGGTATTTGGTAGAGCGGAGCGCAGTGGTAAACCGCCACACGCTGCCGTTTCGTTTTGGTATCGGAAGATACTTCCTTTTTTAGTTTGTTGTCGAAAAGCGGAGCGGAGTGGTAGGGGGCACCACACGCTGCCGTTTCTTCGTGTACTTTTGTGTGTTATCACGTTTATCTTACTTATCCCTAACTACATTGAGTAGGTGGTGCGCGGTGGCGGTCGCAGCTCCGTGTAACCAGAACAAGCGACCTATTAGGGTGTGTGTGAACTTACTGAACCTGCATGCGGAGCGCGGTGGCGGTCGCAGCTACACGTTGCCGTATGAGCGAACTATTGATTCTTGGGATGTTGTGCTCTTATGGAATTGTTCTGGAATAGTTCTATTCAACAACATTCTGTTCTTTCCTTTGTATACCTTCATTTTCAGTATCTGTGTGTTATTTGCTGACTTCATTGAGTGCAGTGGATTTAGCAGAGCGGAGTGCTGTGGTTCTTGCCTCCCACGCATTACCGTGTTCTGTGTTTCTTCTTACTCGCTCATATACTTTCTCAGCACAGTTCATTTTCTATTTCATTGATGGAAGATCACCTCAGGAACCCCTTAAACAAAGAGATAAACTACAGACCGAAGGCCACAAGCATTACTGCCAAGAGGTGAATCTGAGAAGCCTATTGCAGTAGTCCAACTTTATACACACAGGTATTTTGTCTATTTAGGGAAGTACATTTGGTGATTGAATTGCTGAATGAACGGTGTTCTTATCCCTGTATGTTTTGTCATTCCAGGTACATCCCTTTCCCAGCTGACCCCTTCCTTTCCTTCCTTGTTTATTATTTTGTATTTACCCCTCACCTAATGGCTCAAATACTCTGTTGATATAATTCGGAGTGCTTGTGACGTTTGAAGGTGAGCCTTATGATCATCATCCGGATCCTGTGGAGCGTATCTGACAGAAGAACTGACTTGGCCCCAGTCCTACCGGCCTGTGTGCTCTTTCAGGTGAATCTGCGCCAAAAGTCGACTTGTCCTGCAGCCAGGGACCTCCGCAACTCCTGGGAGGACTGACTGCCTTCAACAAAGACTAGACCTCCTGCGAACAACAGCTCTGTCCAAAAGAAACTCCAAAGACAGACTCTGAGCCTGCTGAGGACAATGAAACTCGATGCCTGGAACCACCACTGTATCTGTTGCCTACGGCCAGAGTCCAAGTGGCTTACCAGTCCCACAAGGTCCCCCAGCGCTCCAGAGTCCAAGTTCACCAATGGTTGACCCCTCCAGGACACCTCGACTTCACCTGCAGCCTCTGCTCGGACACCCTCCCCAACCGGGAGTGGCCCGGTAAGGTGAAATACGACCTCAAAAGGCACCCCTGCATCCGGCTGCCCTACACCCTGGAGTCCTCCAACTTACCTGCCCTGCTGTTGGTTCCTCCTGGAACACTTACTGAACAGAGCCTGCAGCCAAAATCTAAACCCGGCAACCCCCATAGGATTGCATTGGGATCCTGACCCCTCCTAAGCACCTTGCACTTGGCCACCCCTGCACCGCTGGTGGTGTGGACTTGGTGCTGACCCCTTTGCCCTGAGCTTAACCCTAGGAGCTTGGCTCCCGAGACCGAGTTGCCTGCCTTTGAGCAGCCCCCAACCGAGGTGCTCCCTTGCCCTATTGGCTAACATTGTCACCCTGCACACTGTACCCGGCCGCTGAACTCATGTTTGTATGGAGAAAAGATTACTCAGCTGGAAAGTCTAAAAAGTGTTACTTACCATGTATTGTAAGATCCTTAAGGGTGGTATCTAGGCATACCACGAGTACATTACTCAAAGTAATCCAAAAGTAACTAAAACGTATTCTAAAAGTCATTATTGTATAATGCTAACTGCTTTCTAAATCAATACCAACCTGTCACTATTGCAAACTTGTTGTATCGTAGGAAGGAGTTCCAGTAGACTTGGTTAGGTTACAGATGAATACGTTTATTGATCTTAAGTTAGATGAGACATCACCACCCACACCAACATTCTACTCTCACTGGCTGAACAGCAGAGGCAGAGAAACAGGGAAGATGTAAGGTAAAACCTTAGATATAACAAAACTTCAATCATATCTGTATTTCATTGTTAAATCCTGCATTCCAAGTATTTTTAACTACCTGTACCAAGTCCTGCATGGTTCTAGAATTAAAATACAAGTATTCCTTTTCTTATACTTACCCAATTGATCTGGATTCAGTCTCTGGGTGTGTGCATCAGACTTGATTGAGTGAATACAATAATGCTTAACACACCCTCTGGATAAGCTTAACTGCTCGCCCACACTACCACAAAGACAGCTGTTAGTACTTACCTAGTTTAGCCTCTGCTATACCTCAGGGGACTCAGTGGATTCTGTGCATACTATAACTTACTTTGGTATATTGTATAAAGAGCCAACTTCCTACACTTGCATTCTGCAAATGTGAATGTGACAGGGGCACCACCTGTACTTCCGTACAACCAAGTAACCACCAGGCATGTTGGGAGGCACTGTAACGAGAAGCGTGCTCCCTACTATGGGGATTGGCAGGGGTTAGTTCCGCCCAGTCACCCGTGTTGTAGGGTGTCCATGGGCCTTGTCGCGCTCCAGTATCACCGAGCACCTGGGGGCCTAGTATGAAGAAAACTCGAGATACCAGGGTGTTACTTAGTGCCCAACGTACCAGTGGGAGCTGCCCTGCCCTGTCATGCCTTCACCTTTATTACGCTGTGGCCCATGTAACTCTGGGTCTAACTATCATGCTGCCTATGCGGGAGCCACTCATGGTCCCCACTCCCACAGTTGTTGGTAACTACACAAACATCCCCTAAATAGAAACACTAAAGGAATCTTGTTGAAATCTAAAATGAAACCTGGGAAAGAACGGTAAAAGCATCCTTTCAAATCACAGCGATTTTTTTGTTTTTTTTACATTACTGGAATACACATTACAGCCAAACTTTTTTCGCTATGTTGACAGAATGTGATTATAAAGACACTTCCCACTATATCCCTATGGATAATCTCATAATAATAAGTCGGACCATAAGAAAAGAATACGAGTGAATAATGCTGCACAAAGCATGACTCACACTGAGTGCATTACATGAACCACCAATAAAGGCATGACTAGTATTCTTTACACAATAAATATGGATAGGATTTTCTTTCTCTTATTAGGTTAGCTCTCTTGAAAATGAACTATAGCCCTTACTACCCTTGACTAGGCATTGAAAGCATTTTGTGATGGATCCGCTCAGTTCATTTAACTGGACTAACTGTTACATAAACAAGCAAGAATAATGACGCTGTGTTAAAATGATAACGTATGTTTAATTCAGATGATTTTTATCCGTCCAATGAACAATACATACATAGAATAAACAGAGGCTATCACGCAACTTCTAATATATAGCCAAATTAATGTAGTCCCCAGAGAATAACACATTTTTCTTGTTTTAAGAAATCAATTAAATGTAATATATGATATTTACCAACAGCATTTTGTTTTCCTTTCTGAGAAAGAAAGTCTTTGCCTGAAACAAAATACGGTCATAGTTAGCAAACGCTTCTACGAGTTTTTTTTTATCATATTCACAAAGGTAATGCATATATCATAAGAAGTTATTTAAATGTAGAAATCAAGTCTTACAATAATGAAGAAAACACGATTTCCCCTTTTTAAGGCAATGAGAGAACAGAGTAGTTGACACTAGATTTGGTAAAGGGGTTCTGCCAACTCGCTGTTCCCTTGTCTCATTTTGAAGTTAGGAACCCTAGATTTCCGAAAGCAGACCCTCAGCTAGATCCGCTATCACAAACCTTCCTTGACGGCTCATCCATCTTAAAGTTGCCAATATCTTATGTTGGCCCAGATCTTACTCAGTCTTATTTTTGCTTGTGAGGAAAATCTTTGCAACCTTGCATTCCTTGAGGTAGTGGTTATTTAGAAAATACCTTGTAATCCTGTGGACTGAAGCTAGAAACTCAGAACATACACACCATTAATCCCACAAACTAGGTATTCCGTCCATAAACTCAATGAACAGTAAGCCAATACATATGAAACATGGCTCACTGCTCTCAAGTATAACAACAATCCTGTACAAAGTGCAACAGGAAGGGTAAGGCTAAATGTTACAAAGCATTGTTGCAGACATTCTTTACAAATTAAATACCAGTGTGCACTGCCAAATGAATGTCAGTCTTTTCTAAGCGTTTCATTAGGACGAGGTACACTGCAATGCAGAAACCACATGATTACCTTTATAAAAGCACCATTTTACATCATGTTACTTTTAAATCTTAGCCTAGTTAGGAAGTTATATTTTTAACATCCAAAGAATGGGGGCTGCGCAGACGATTTGGACAACGTGGACCCCATCCCCTGGAGCCTGCCCCCTTTTTAAAGATTTGTATTTCTTTGTAAAGGGGAGGAGGGGCGCGCAGCCCCCCTCCCATGCAGCATTCGGCTCCGGGGATCCCATCAGCCGCTCCCTGGCCTCTATACTTGGTGCCCTAGTCCCACCCAGGGCACCCAGTCATTGTCAATAGGGGCCAGGAGAGAAGCCTGAAGACACCTGCGGTCTCTGCTTGCTCACCGCGTCCTGCGGGAGCCGGCATTGCTATTGGACAAAGGGAGCTGCTGAACATGCAGCTCCCTCTGTCCTAAAGCAATTCTCTTCCACTTTAATGCTCTCGCTTCCTGAAAGCAAAACAGTGTTTGGTATGGCTTGGTGGAAGCAGTAATGCTTCCGCCAAGCCATAGCAAATTGCAATGTCCCGGGGGTGGGCACACCAGGACATTGCTGGAGCCAGCCCTGGGAGGTGGCGGTCCCCTGGGCCTTCTACAGCTCTACGGGGGGGCAGCACGGTCCCCCTCTTTCAAATTGTAGTGTAGTTCCTAGTTTCCCACTAGGCCCTGCGCATTGGAATAACATAAACAGTAGTATCGACGTGGAACTGCTTATATTCCAGGCCTCCACTGACTATGCTAAACTTAATTGGGTTGTGTTACCAACTAGCTCAGAGGTCACTGGAAACTTTCTTCTCTGCATAGGAAGTGATCAGCTTCCTTGGCACAGACAAGAAGGGATTCAGTTTTCCAACAACCGTGCAACATGACAACTTTGCTCCTCAGATCAAGAGTCGATCTCTAGGGTCGTGTGAAACAATAGACATAGATTTCACTCAGTCAGTCTAGTGCAGTTTACTTTCACAGTATGTAGAGAATAGAGAGACGGGCGTGTATCAATAAAGGGTTAACATTTATTGAACAGTCTTTCTTCTCATACAAGAGAAATGTATTGCCACAATTGCAATAACTGTTATTATAAAAAGTACGTACAGTAAGATAAGAATAGCAAAATAGAACTGTAAAAGCATTGATATGGTTTCTTAGCCATACAATGGTTTAAAAGTAATAAAACATATATACAGTCATATATACATTAGGCTAACATACTCAACTGGTGCTTCTAACTAAGCCTACCCCAGTGTGCCTGACCTAAGCCTAACACGTGAGAAGGGGAGTAAGTAAGTAGCTTAAGTTAAGTTGGTTTTGCCAAGGTTTGTTTCAAGAATTCTCGTCTAAGGGTTTAGTCAACACCATACCTCTGAATAGAATGATGGAGGATTGGTATCTCCTTCAGGGGTCTCTCTCGATATCCCAGTCACCTGCGAGGGTAAACTGGAAGCGCCGGGACTGGATTTCTCTGCACGAGAAAGGCAGCGGCTTCTCTCAGCGCGTCTGGAGGAAGGAGGGGTGACAGCGTCCGCGGGCAGCTGGGCTGGATGTCTTCGCAGAGGACGGCTGCACGGCTCCTCAAGCGTACTGCACCATAGTTCGCGCTGTAGCGGCGATAATGGTAATCAGTAGCTTCACCACCACAGGATAGCAGGCTGCAGCGACAGGCAACGCTCAACAGCAGTTAGCTTCGCTCTCACAGCTCACAGCTTCGCATTGCTTAAGGCAACTTTGGTAATATTTATACCTGACAGGTGCCGGGTTTGACGCAAGTTTGCTGGACATAAGACGTCAATTAAAGATGTCACTAGGAAGTGGCAGCTATCAGTTGCTCATTAGAGTTCTATTACTAATCAAAACATAGCAAGCGGGGATTTCCAGGTTTGCTAAGTTTTTATCTTGTTGAAGAACTCGGAGTGTTATCTAGGAATATCAGATAGTGACTGCTGCTCTGTCATTGCACTAATTGGTCGCAAAGGAAGTAGCAGAGAGTCATGCTGGAATGTGGCTCTGTGGCTCTGCTCGTGTGAGGCCAGAGATGACTTTTCAGAAAATCGTACTTGAACGGTTATGCCAATATAGGGAATAAAGGGCTTTATAGCCGAATAGGGGCATAAGGTCACAGTATCGATCAGGAACCTAGATAAGCACATGACACCCACTCCACGAATTCATGTCCATCAAAATTACTAAAACTAAGCAATTAGATGCATGTGTAACATTGTGTAACATAGCCCACCCCAAAATACATAAATGCATACGAAATAGGCGTACTTGTAATACATGGAATTTAGGTACTGTACGTTTTTTAAAGCATAGTAATCATTCAAAAGGTATTGCATATGAAGTCAATGAACGATTATGCAAAAAGAATTACACATGAAGTATCTCTGACAGAAGAAATGCGAGATAAATCATCACATAAAAATGCATTGTAATAATATGTGTGCTAGAGGCTGGTGTTATGTTGTTATGTCTCTAGATGTGTTTAGAAATAGAAGTGTGAAGCTTCTGTTCTCTAAGAATAGTTTTTACGTTAAGCAAAGAATTGTTCGTGCCAAAAAGAGAGGGTCAATATTTAAAAAAATTGTCCAATTCAAAGAAAAATCAGTTTTACCAAAGCTCCTGGCAGTTTTATGTTGATCAAAACTGAAGGCCGAATTCAGAGTTCATGGGAACGCTGTGTGTCGGAAAGCTTCTCAAAAGTTATTGTTTCTCTATGGGTGAGAACATCGTATCAGACAGGCTCGCAAAGAAGTGGTCTACAAAATCAGGTGATAGTTCAACCAAATTAGATAGCGCTGTAACTTGGCAGGTGTGAGAATGATTGCTGTCATCGAAGGCAGGATCAGCAATGCTCACAGAACGTTGTACCTGGATGATGTTGCTTTTGTCACTCGCTCCACTGTTACCACTTTGCTGTAGTACAGGAGTCTCCACGAATGCCGTCATCAGGATTGGTAGCCGCTGGGGACAACACAATGCGTGAGCCGTTATTGGACTTAGCAAAGTATCGACGTCCATTGGTACTGCTGATGGAAGTGAAAGACAGACGTCCAACACGCATTCCTCGCCGCAAAGCATACACCGTAGCACAGGTAAAATGCAATTTTGCCATATTGGTCTGAATGAAAGGAACCAGGTCATGTTTAGATCTCTCAGCCTGGCCAATCCGAGGACGTTAGTTATCCTGTCCCTGTAGCGCATTGCTAGGATTGTTTCTTCCATTCCCATGGGAGCTATGTCTGAGCCGAGGTTTGCCATAACGTAGCAGGATGGTCAAAAATAGAATCCCTGCGATGAGTCCAAAAAATAGTGGAATACCACCAAAAATGGAGTGCACAAAATTAGGAAAGATTCCCAAAATTGCCTGGAAGGGTGTTAGCAGTCCCGTAAAGACTGTCTTAAATATGCCTGGGATGCTTGTAGCACTAGACATGTTAAGGAGTTGGCTAAACATTTCTACGAAATGCACGGGGCAATTTGTTGATAAAAGGTCATGGACCTCAGTAGCCGTCCTTGCGACTAGAAGATCATACGTCTCTTTAGATGACGTTATAGGCACTGTTGTCTGTAAAAGCACAGATTTCATTTTGCTTAATGTATCAATTCGTATAGAATAGAGATTCAGACGAGGCCAGAGGGGAGTCACTATGTCTGGAGGCCCGCTCGGAAACAATGCTTGCATACAACATTTGACCATGGACGTTACTTGTACTAGATAACTTAGTCCGGGCGCGAGGCCACAGCACCTGTGATCCGTTCTAAGAATGTAACTCCCGTTTGAAAGTTGCATAAAGAAGGGCTCTATCTGAGTTGCAGGTGTGACTAGCTGGTGGCATGAAAGGTTGTTTGAATTTCCATCACATGCTCCGTGTAAATTAATACCCTGACACAAAAGTATACCGCTTAGTGAGTGTTTACAGTTGTCACCACTAAGAAATACATTTTTGTCGCTGTCACTATAGCAAGAATGAGTGTATGGTAATTTCCATTCGGATTTAACATATCCCTTACCCAATTGTTCATACTGGCCAGCAGGTATGTATTCAAGGCACTTTTTAAAGCGGAAAGTTGTTATCGGAATTGTGATAATTCCGTGTATTATCCATTCAATGACAGGACTCTCTGACATTGTCAATGATAATTTCTCGAGTTTCTCGATGCTCAAGATTGTATAGTCTGCTCCTTTCTGTGCCAAACTGATCTGTTTATCAGTAAGGTTAAAAATGGAAAATAATGACGTTGTGTTGATTAAACGCCAAGGCACATAGCCTGAACGAAGATTTTGCAGCGTCCAGCCTAGTTCTATAATAGAACGTAATTGAGACTGGCCATGTTGTAACATTAGCAAATCTCTGTCTATCACATCAAAGGCAGAGGATACAATATTGTCCAAAGAATATATTCTGGAAGACAGAGTCATTAACCCATTGTCTACTACAGAAAGTGATTTTTCCAAATTAATACGATCAATTTCTCGTATTTTTTCAGCAGTTTCAATTTGCTTTACTTTCCAAGCCTCATTGTAAGCAGCATAGATGCTGGTCGCTATGAAACGCTTTTGACGCTGTTTGCGTGGTCCAAGAATGAAATCGCGCAAATCAGCACCATCTTTTAATAAAGACAAGTGTTGCTTAATTTCAGCCAGTGTGGATGTAGTTAGCCATTCTAGGCAGAGTTTCCCTACACTGTATGTGGTTATAATTCCTGGATGTTGTCTCTGGGAATATCTCGAGTCTAATCTGGTCATTTTTAAACCCTGTGTTTTATTCAGGAATCTATCTTGACAGCTATTTGTGTCTGTAGGCCAGATTAACCACTTTTTCCAATCAGGATGTGTTCTGTTGAAATTTAAAATGTGTGACACGTCTAACTCATTATCTGCAGTTGTATTCTCAGCTATTGGCTTTGGTATAGACGGTGTTTTAAGGTCTTTGTTCTTAGCTAGGCCAAGACAAGATGTTTGGTGTACAGTGTCATTTAAAAATAACATTTGTTCTGGTATCATGCAGGTTCTAAACAGTGCTTCTATGCCTTGCACCTGCCAATCTTTTGTACCCCAAATTGATTTCGTTTCAATATTATTTTTCCAATAATCAAAACCAAATGTCATCATTTTGTCATAAAATGCTTCTGAATATATCAATTTAGAATTTGTCAGCATTGTTTTCATTCCTGTTTTATCTAACAGTTTATAATAAAACGTTTCTGCATCACTGGTGTTAAACCCTGAAAAATATTTGAATTTCTCAAAAAATGCTTTAGAACTGCTTTTAGGTGGTGTGGAACAATGTTCCCATTGATTATACATAAAAACATTTCTAGGCTGTGCAGATTTATGCAAGTAATGATCCCCATAGTGGGTGTAACAGAATAACTGCTCATAACTAGATGAACCTTGTAAATAATCATGATCTGTGAATCTAGCTGACATTACTAAATCAGACATCATGTCATTAATACTGTTAAAGTCCCAATCATCAGAGAATGTACTTGGTGTCACAAAGTCACTTAAGGAAACCTTTAGTTGATGAGGATACTTCAGGATTTCGACCGGACCATAGATCTCATAGTCTGTTTTCTCCCATACTACCCCACCAGGTATTGGAATTGCTGTGACATTTACTGTTGACAGTTCTCTTTTCTTCACGTGGGATGATCTGTGTGGTTTCAGGACTAGGTTGATGTTCTGACTTGCTGTGTCCATTGTAATATATTTTCCTTCAATGAATTTTCCCAAACATAGTACCATGATGAGCCAAAGCAGGAGGAAAAATACACCTAGACCGAACCAGAACTCTAGCCAAGGGGAAATGAGGTAGATTTCCTTCAGTTGATGAAAGAGTTCCGTTGCTTTTTCTTTAAAAGACTTTTTTGTTTCTGGCATCACTTCGGGATCGTTTTCATCTTCAGAGAAGTTGTCGAAGTTGATGAAATAACCAGAGGCAGTTCTGTCAATTGATGGGATTGTTCTTTCAATCTGTCTCTCGGTAGCACTTTCTGATGCCACATTAGTGTAGACTGGTGTTGTTTCTTGACGAACTCTTTCAATCTGTGTTTCAAGAGGCACGAGTTCCATGGCATTATTGCATAGTCCTTCATTGTGCACTGCAGGCTGATCGAATGTGATTAGTCTTTCAGTTTGAACCTCTTGGATTGTTGCAAGTTTGGGTATTCTGTTGTTTCTTGGGAGTCCACTGGGCCTACTGTTGATTATAGGCCACATGCTTGTGGTTTTACCAGATCGATGGACACGACTCTGTTCTCCTTTTTACCAGCAAGGGGCGGTAGCACAACTGATCTTGTTCCGGTGACTGCTAAGACAGGTACTGCTTTTCTGTAAGAAGGCCCAAATTCCTTCTTAACCGCGATCTTTTCTCTGACTAGATCCCCAATCTTTGGAATCCAGACAGGCCTTGCTGGGGCTGTTGCGGGTGGTGCCTCGTCAGTGGCACTTGGCTGTTGCTTTAACTTTATGTTGCTTAATGATTTTCTTGTTTCATTCAGTTCCTGTAAAACAGCCAAACGGTCTTTTACTTCAAACTGCTTTGTTTCTTTTTGTACCACTGACATCTGACTATCGAGGTCCTGAACGTTCATTCTTATTCCGAACAATAGTTCGTATGGGCTGAAACCTTTTAGAGAATTTCTTGGCATGTTGTTAAGACTAGTCTGGACACTTATTAAATGTTTGACCCACCCAGCGCCTGAACCTAATACCTTCGCTGTTATAGATTGCTTTATATCCCGGCTTTTTCTTTCTACCACACTTGTGCGACGGACAAGAATACCGCAACCCAATTCCCATGCTGGCCCTGGCCTCCCTATAAGCTCGAAAGCTGAAAGCAGGACCCTGGTCAGAATGGAACGTGGTAATTGCGCATATGCCGATATGGACTCGCTAATCTTTTATAACAGTTCTAGGCGTCAGCCGAGTGCTGGTGGCCTCATTTTTTAAGTGCATTTCGTCTTAAACGTTGTACACTGGGACGCGCTTCTCTTCTTTGATTGCGCAGATAGACCGCCTTATGCTGTCTAGAAGGGATCCTGAAACTACACTGGCCTGTTCATTACTGCGATCTCTGTTGCAGTCTTCACAATTTTGAGCAAAACATTGAATATCTATACTCATTCCTGGCCACCAGTACTCTGATTGCAATTCTTTCAGAGAAGCTTTGATTGTTTGGTGTTTCAGACCCAACCCCATGTGTGCTTCCAGTAGGAGGAAGCCCCTCCTGCTCCTGTTTGGAATTACTCTATCCCCCACTCCAGGGATTCGAGCAAAAGGAACGTAGTTTGCATCGATTATGTATGCATAATTGAGTGGATAGTTTACGGGTAGTGCTGCACAGTCGCCTTTTACGGTCGTTTTTACTGCCAGCATGGTTTCCCCGTCTATATACTTATCTGTACGCTTTTTTGTGGCTACGGAAGCCGGTTTAGTTGCTTCCGTGGTGGCTGTATTAGCCAATGAATTCCCTGCAACGTGAACGCCATCACGTTGAAGACTCTGTGCGTGTATCACGTGAGTCTTTTGTAGTTCTTTGTGTAAAAGAGCTACCTCGTTCCAGAGCAATTTATGCTTTATTGTGGCACCTGTGTCATCTTTGTAGTCATTTTCGATCCAACTCTGCAGTTTATTGTTGTAAGAGTTGACGCAAAAATGAGAATCGCACACGATAAGTGTGGGGAATTCGCGTTCTGCATTTTCGAGCGCCATCTTTAAAGATCTGATTTCAGTTCTTTGAACCGAACAGTTTCTTACAGATTCAGTTTTTGTTACTTTCGGTCTGAATTTACCGCACAGCCAACGACCTTTAATGATCGCACATGCTGCATTGTAGGATTTGCTCTCTACATTAAAATGCTGTACAAAGCTATCTGTATAGATTATACATGCATATTGTGGGAGAGGCAGGATTTCGATTGGCAGAGGATATTCTTCTTCATATTCTAAATCATTCAGTTCTTTGTATTGCGGGGCGAAATAGTATTTCACGTCTTCCGCTGCTAGAGAATCTATGCACTGTATCCATTTTGGATCCAGTGACACTGTAGGCAGGTTTACTGGGCTGAATAGCGCTTCGAAGGCGGATTCCGCTGTAAGGATATTAATCCGTTTGCCGTGTGCTAGTTCTCTTTCATTTGCTAATGCGATTTGCACTGCGTTCACAGTTTTTTCTGTGCGACTGAATGTTTTTTCTGCTTGTGTGTACAAGTGAGACTTAATTGAAATTGGTACCTTTTCTCCCTCATTAGAGGTTAGGTACGTGAATCCGCATCTTCCTGGGATGACTCGGATTACAAGATCGATCGTGTTGTCACGTGTATCTAATTTTGTTTTTGCTAACATGTCTGTTTGCAGTGATCTCAAAATTTCTGTGTGTTTTTGAGTCCAATTGATTTGTTTTAAATCAGGTTTAATTAGTTCGTAGAGAGGTTTAACCCTCTCTGCGTAATTTAGGATGTAAGTTCTTCCGAAATTCAGAAAACCTAGTATTGATTGTAAATTCTTCAGCGTTTTTGGAGCTTGGAGTACAGCGCACTTCTCTAAGAAGTTGTCCGCTAGGCTTTTTCCTTCACTTGATAATTCGTACCCTAAAAACAGTACTGTCAGATGGGCAATTCGGGACCTTTTAAAGTTGAATTTGTAACCCTCTGCTGCGAACCCAAGTATAATGGTGTTCACTCTTTTCAAGTGAGTATCCAAGTCGTCGTCTGTGAGATAAATATCATCTACGTAAGATAATGCTTCATCATCATAGATTTGTAGTAACTCTGTTACCCTAGCTGAGAATAGTCCTGGGCTGTTCTTGAACCCCTGTGGGAGTCGACAGAATTTTTTCTGTGACCCAAATGCGGAGAAAGCGGTCAAGTATCTGCTTTCTGGTGCAATGTTTTGACAAAAGAAACCATTAGAAATGTCTAATGTCGTTTTATATTTTTTCCTAACTATGTTATTCATTAGGGCTGCACTATGCGAGTTTTGTACTGCAAAAGTTTTGCAACATGTATTAAGGTGTCTGTAGTCCAAAACTAGACGATATGAATTGTCTGGCTTGGAGACAGGAAACAAAGGATTGTTCATTTGAGAGGTGCATGTTTCAATCACCCCCTGGTACTCAAGTTGATCTAAGATCTCCCTGACCTGTTTTTTAGCTTCTTGCTTTATGGGATACTGCCGTTGGGCAGTTGGTTCACTTTTTAGTTGGATTTTGTGAGGTGGTGAATCCTCATCCCATCCTACATGATTTTTATACAATGCAGGTGCCTGGGCTACAGCCCATTTCCTTGCATATGTGTATTTTTTGTGAATCGGTATGTGATTCGAGAAGGCAGGCATAATCACTTCTTCGCCACGAGGGCACTCCCTGACAAACTCCGGGGGCCAATCTTTTTCAGCTAACAGAATATCATAGCCTTTTGAGAGCTTATCCCAAAATAGACCCTTAATTTTCCTAGTCTTATCACCCTCTATACGCAATGTTATTTCGTATATTTTATGGGGCTCGCTAAGCCTGGCGTCGGCAGTTTCAACCTGAATGTATTCATTCGTGTCCACTGTCTCCAGATGACTCATCAAGATCTTGCGCGCTATACTGATCTCTGCTGCAATGTCCAACATTGTCAATGCCCACTCCCCGTTTTTCAACTGTGTCCTCAGTATTCTCGGCATGGTTGATTACTCTAATACTGGCTACCTTCTTTTTCTGAAATTGAGATTTTTTACTCTGAGCAGGTTCCTTGTCTTTGGACTTGGTGTGCTCTCCTGGGTCTGACCGTCCTCTTCTTTCCGAATTCTGTGGAAAAGATCGAGAGGGACGTGTATCAATACTTTGATATCTATCAGGTCTTTTTAGATTATCCCTATTTCTAAGGTTATATCTTTTCTCAGAGTGCTCCCGCTGGGGAGACTGGCGTTCTCGAGTCGGAGTTCTTTCCCTCCGTCGAGGAGACCTTCCTCTGGACTGGAAAACTTTTTCCTTGGGAGTGGATTGTTTATTTCCATCCCAGCTCTTTTTAGGAGTGTTTAAATTATTTTTAATAAATAATTTTTCAGGATTTTCGAGCAGTTGGGGCTTAACTGGTTTTCCACCCAAGCTGTCTCTACCTAATTCTTCATAGCATTTTTCTATGATTTTGGCAAGCTCCACAGGATCTTTTATATCTGTTTCCCTCAACTTCTGGCGGATCGCCACAGATGCTGCTTCTCCCTTTACGTTGGCTAATAATATAGCCGTGACCTGCTTGAAATCTTTCAGTAATTTCATACCTAGATTTAAAGCGGGTTTTGGACCGAATTCATTTTGAATCTGTTTTAGCACGTCTGGTATTACCGCCATAGACGGAACACCGTGTGTTTTTGTGTAAATGGAAGCAAAGACTGTACCCCAAGTGTCACAGTCCTCCACGTGTGGTGCGATTCCCATAGGAAGGCAGATGGTCAAGATTCTGTGTTTCTCAATAGGGGTAGTGTCAGGAAATACTGCCTCTATTTGAGTGATTTTCTGGGCTAACCAGAAAGGAATTTGTTCCCGTTTTACGGGTGTTTTACCAAGACATGACTGTATGTTCTGTGGTGTAATTTTATTTGTGTTCCCCTGATGAGGGGTCAGCTGGTGTGAATTACCAGCTGGCTGGACTGTTGCAGTCCGTATTACATATTGGACTAATTGCCTATGTATTTTTATTAATGTGTTTAGCTGTACTAACAGCTCTTCTCTAGACATTCTTGTAATGTCAGGATGTGGTGTGTAGCTGGCTAGAACCGGCCACGTGGCTCCTGGTCTACCTAGTGGACCGAGCCTAGTTATGTGATCATTGTGTTTTAGGGCGCCATTAAACCAGAGCAGGTGCTCTTGAAATTTAAGTGGAATTTCAACCTCCTCGAAAGGGGCGTACTCATCCGGAGGTTCCTCTATTTTGTAATAGTGAAACTCTTGTGTTATAGCGTTTACCGCTGGAAAGTTTATCCATGAATAGAATACCTCTGTCTGCCGATACTCGTGAGCCTCTATCACGAAAATTACTGTACCACCTTGAGGTGTCAGTCCGTGTTCTATAAGTTTTAAAGTTATAGATCTTCTTAACTGGACCGGGATGATAATAGCACCCGGGTCTGTGTATTCGGGACCTTGCTGAGTCGCATCTACTGCGGCCCCAGAGGTTCCGTTTTCTGGCATTGTAAAAATGCAGTTTTTGCAGAGTGGGTCTCCAAGGAGACAAAGATTAGATGCACAATATTTTGGAACACTGTATCCTTCAACGTTGAATAAACCAGAGCTTTACATAGGAATCTCTTCCTACTAAGGTCGGGCGGATTTTAACCTTTCACCCACTCCAGACGTCTATTGGAGTATTTACGGGAGAAAGGGGTGTGAAATATGCACGACTGAGTTACTCTACAAGTCTTGCGTTAGTTTATCGCCTTACCAAACGTTGGGCGCCATGTAGTGTAGTTCCTAGTTTCCCACTAGGCCCTGCGCATTGGAATAACATAAACAGTAGTATCGACGTGGAACTGCTTATATTCCAGGCCTCCACTGACTATGCTAAACTTAATTGGGTTGTGTTACCAACTAGCTCAGAGGTCACTGGAAACTTTCTTCTCTGCATAGGAAGTGATCAGCTTCCTTGGCACAGACAAGAAGGGATTCAGTTTTCCAACAACCGTGCAACATGACAACTTTGCTCCTCAGATCAAGAGTCGATCTCTAGGGTCGTGTGAAACAATAGACATAGATTTCACTCAGTCAGTCTAGTGCAGTTTACTTTCACAGTATGTAGAGAATAGAGAGACGGGCGTGTATCAATAAAGGGTTAACATTTATTGAACAGTCTTTCTTCTCATACAAGAGAAATGTATTGCCACAATTGCAATAACTGTTATTATAAAAAGTACGTACAGTAAGATAAGAATAGCAAAATAGAACTGTAAAAGCATTGATATGGTTTCTTAGCCATACAATGGTTTAAAAGTAATAAAACATATATACAGTCATATATACATTAGGCTAACATACTCAACTGGTGCTTCTAACTAAGCCTACCCCAGTGTGCCTGACCTAAGCCTAACACGTGAGAAGGGGAGTAAGTAAGTAGCTTAAGTTAAGTTGGTTTTGCCAAGGTTTGTTTCAAGAATTCTCGTCTAAGGGTTTAGTCAACACCATACCTCTGAATAGAATGATGGAGGATTGGTATCTCCTTCAGGGGTCTCTCTCGATATCCCAGTCACCTGCGAGGGTAAACTGGAAGCGCCGGGACTGGATTTCTCTGCACGAGAAAGGCAGCGGCTTCTCTCAGCGCGTCTGGAGGAAGGAGGGGTGACAGCGTCCGCGGGCAGCTGGGCTGGATGTCTTCGCAGAGGACGGCTGCACGGCTCCTCAAGCGTACTGCACCATAGTTCGCGCTGTAGCGGCGATAATGGTAATCAGTAGCTTCACCACCACAGGATAGCAGGCTGCAGCGACAGGCAACGCTCAACAGCAGTTAGCTTCGCTCTCACAGCTCACAGCTTCGCATTGCTTAAGGCAACGTTGGTAATATTTATACCTGACAGGTGCCGGGTTTGACGCAAGTTTGCTGGACATAAGACGTCAATTAAAGATGTCACTAGGAAGTGGCAGCTATCAGTTGCTCATTAGAGTTCTATTACTAATCAAAACATAGCAAGCGGGGATTTCCAGGTTTGCTAAGTTTTTATCTTGTTGAAGAACTCGGAGTGTTATCTAGGAATATCAGATAGTGACTGCTGCTCTGTCATTGCACTAATTGGTCGCAAAGGAAGTAGCAGAGAGTCATGCTGGAATGTGGCTCTGTGGCTCTGCTCGTGTGAGGCCAGAGATGACTTTTCAGAAAATCGTACTTGAACGGTTATGCCAATATAGGGAATAAAGGGCTTTATAGCCGAATAGGGGCATAAGGTCACAGTATCGATCAGGAACCTAGATAAGCACATGACAAAATATTTAGCCCCGGGAGGTGGTGGTCCTCGGGGGTCTTAATTATTCTGTTTGTGCCACGGGGAGGTAGCGGTCTACGGGGCAGCAGAGGAGCCGCGTGGCTATGCTGCAAATACATTATTTCTGCCCCAGACTGCGGGGAGGCTATAGAACCTCCCCCGCATTCTTTTTAAAATAATGTATGTGGCCCGGGGAGGTGGTGGTCCCAGGGGCAACAGCAGGACTGGATTGGCTCCAGGGCTTTTCTTAATAAACAATGCAAACCAAATGTTTTAAGAAGTACGCTTTAAAGCTATTTGTTTTGCATTGTTTATTTAGAAGCGCCTTCAGCTCCCCAGCAACAAAATCGGCCCCTCCGCAGTGAACTTGGAACCCAACCGCCCACCCCAGCAAAAAAAAAAACAGTAGCCAGTCTGGACCTGGGAAGGAGCCACACGGCTCCCCTGCATATTATTGCTGCTGTGGAAAGCTGTCAGTCTCTGGAGCTGTGGCGTAGGCCATAGGACCTCCCCTGAATTACTTTAAAAAATCTGTGTGTCCCGGGAGGTGGCAGTCCCCAGGGCAGCGGGGGAGCTGCGTGAGTCTCCCACCAATAATTTATATTTAGTGCACCAGGATGTGATGATCCCTGGGGCTGCGGGGGGGGGGGGGGGGGGGGGGAGCAGGCGGGCCCCCGCATTTGTATACTTCAGGGGCCCAGGGAAGTAGCTGTCCCCGGGATTTTTAAAAAGCCTATTTGGGGGCCCCAAGAGCTCCAATCTCTGATTGCAATATGCCACCGCGATTTACCCACCCGGGGTCTTCATTAGAAAAAACGTGTTTATTCTTTATTTTTCTGCAGATCCGCGGATTCATCCGCAAATTCACGGCAAAATGAAATTACATAAATACTTTTTATCCCCGGAGGGCTCTCTGTGGAACCCCACCACCATATCATACTGGTCAAGATGGGCCCAATTCACAAACGTAATCTGAGACAAAATCCTAACTTTACGACTTTCGGTATTCACAAAAGGCATTTAGGAGTAGTAAAGTTATGATTCCTAACTTAAAAACTCCTGAACTGAGACAAAATCCTAACATTACAACTTTCGGTATTCACAAAAGGCATTTAGGAGTAGTAAAGTTTGGATTCCTAACTTTACTACTCCTAAACTGAGACAACATCCTAACTTTACGACTTTCGGTATTCACAAAAGGCATTTCGGAGTAGTAAAGTTAGGATTCCTAATTCTGAAAAAACACTGGAATATCTTACAGGCAGATGGTACAATTAGAAGTAGCATCACACAATACCCCAGCATAACCTACAAGAGAAACAACTCTCTCAAAGATGATTTGGTACATAGCCACTTTGCAAGTAAAGATAGGGGCATCTCAGAAGTAAGTGGCTTTTATCCCAGTCTAAAATGTAAGGTATGTAAGAAAAGCAACAAAGTAAAAGAGTTTCAGATTCCGGGTAGAGACTCTAAAAAACAGATAACGAAGTTATTGAATTGCAACACGGATTTCATTGTCTACTGCTTGGTGTGTCCGTGCAACCTGCAATATGTGGGCAGCACGGTGCACCAAGCAAAAAAGAGAGTCTTAGAACATATGCGAGCGATAACTAGAAATAATAGTAGTAGGTATCCGGTTGCGAGCCATTTCGCAGTAAACCATAAAAGCAATATTCAACTCCTAAAGTTCTTTTCTATTGACCATGTACCAATCCCAGAAAGAGGAGGTGACAGGGTAAGTGCCCTGCGCAAGTTAGATTAAAAAATATTATTGAGTTGAGAACAATGGGTCCCTTTGGCCTTAATAGCAAAGAGGAGGTATGGATTCACATTGGTTAAGTTAATAAACCACTGTAGGCATATATGAATGAGACAAGATTTATTTCTCAGCTACCTCTTCCCTCTCTCTGCCCCCCCATGTCAGGAAGAGATGTGTAAATGATGTTTTTGAATATAAAAAAGACGGACACTGTTGTGGCAAGATGAGAAATGTATAAAGTTTTAAACATTGACAATTACCAAGGTAATGAATACAATTGTAAATGACAACGCCCATACAGGGCGCTATTGTGTTAACAATGTAAGAAATGGATATTGCTTTCACATGCCCTGTTTTCTCAATTCTAGAATATAGGAAATCTGGCTGGTTTGTAAATATGCAATACGAATGAAATGTAATATTTTTTAATAGCTGCTGAGAATGATGAAAGACTTAGAGCTATATATGGATAAGATAGGATCGTTTAAGCTCAAATGGCCATGAATTGAGAATATGTGCCTGTTAGAAATGGGGATCTTTGGTTGGCTGAGGCTTGCACCAAAGCCAGGCAGAGACCACCACTCTAGTCAGGGAAAGGGAGTTACGCGCCAAAGATAACCCCTGCTCACCCCCTTAGTAACTTGGCATGAGCAGTTAAGCTTATCTCGGTGGCGATGTCTAAAGCGAATGTATGACGATACATCGCAAACTAAAACAACGCGTGCTTTTGCAATGCAGTTTTTAGTTTGCATGTACCATCACAACACGTCTTCACATCGCATGACATTAGTTCGCATTTCCTTTGAAATGCACACTAAATGCCTTTACAACGGACCCAAGTTTCCCGCATGTATTTAAAACGCAAAATATCCCCCAAACACTAACACACTACCCTACATAACACACAGTCCACAGTAATACCCTACAGTAAAAAACAGTAAAGCACTCAAAACACGACCCTACCCCTACGCACAGTCTGCCCCCTTTACATGAAACATTACCATACCGGACCTGCTTACACAACCCTAAACCAATACCATACACTACAACCCCCTGACATCACCCTAAGCCCTAAAGCCTTAAACACTAGATTACACTACAACCCCCTGAGACTACCCTAAATCCTAAAACACTAGCATATACTACAACCCCTGACACTACACGAAGCCCTAAGCCCTAAAGCCTAAAATACTTGCATACACTACAACCCCCTGACACTACCCTAAGCCCTAAAGCCTAAAACACTAAATTACACTACAACCCCCTGAGACTTCCCTATACCCCAAATCCTAAAACAATAGCATACACTACAACCCCCTGACACTACACTAAGCCCTAAAGGCTAAAATACTTGCATACACTACAACCCCCTGACACTACCCTAAGCCCTATATCCTAAAGCACTAGAGTACACTACAACCCCCTGAGACTACCCTTAGCCCTAATCCCCCTTACCTCTCTCTACTCGTTGTCGTCTCTGTTCCTGTCCCGTTCCCAGCATCGCCGTCTGAGCACCGACGCCATTACATCACATGCGTTTTAAATGCGCATGCGATGTAATGGCCAGAGTCGTAATGTGTATGCGTTGTTACGTTGCATGACTTGTAACGCGTGCGACGTAATGGCATGCGTAGTAACAGCCTCGTTGTAGTGGCTGTTTCCCGTGTAAAGCATTTGCACAACACACACAGTAACAACACACTAGGCACACCACAAAAGGAACTCTACACAAGGTTATATAAAAATAGCCTTTGTATTATTATAAAAACACATCAGATAGTAATCACACAATATACACTGTGCCAACTGGCACGGGCAATATTTACAAGGGATTATTTTTTTTTTTCCATTTCCATCTTTATTTCGATCAATTTTAGATCATAAAAGATATGCAAAACACATACAGTTAAAACAGCAAGACGGTCAAGCCGAGATTACGCAACATTTAAAAAAATATTAGATTTACATAAAATCAGAACATTTCATTTATGCGAGCTCTGGCTCAAATTTTAAAAATCGATTACAGATATGCCACATCGCAGTAAAGAATTTAGCCACCCCGAATACAATAATAGTTGAGAGGTCCGTTTTTAAAATCCTGTAAGCTGGGAGGTATCTTGTGAAGCCCAATTTTTTGAGGAGAGGGACAAGCCAGTATTTCCTGGGTCTTCGATAGGCCTTGCAGAAGAATATAATGTGCAGATCATCTTCCCGATGGTGCGAACAAGACGGGCAATGCTCACACAATGAAGTCTGGGCCCAATGTTTTGTAAATGCCCTTGTAGGAAGTGTGCCATATCGCCATTGTAAAAAGATTTTCCTTGTAAGGACCGGGGAAATGTCGTCTAGCACACGCTCAAATAAGTACACTTCCTTAAACTTGAGAAACAAGTCTGTCAAGGACCCCTCCCGTGGTTTTCCCAATATAACAGTGAGCCTCATCTCGCGAAAATCTCTCACTATGAGTTTGCGTGAGGTCCTAGTGCAAGTGTTAGCTGGATCTAGCCATAACTCTGGTCTGCCTATTTTCTCACATGTTTGTTTGATGTAATTCAACCATGGAATTTGTCTTGATTTAGGTAGACAGAGGATCTCTTGGAGCTCACTTCTATAGCTCGCAAGTTCTGGTGTGCTCCAGATGCGGCGCCAGAAGATGATTGGTCTTAATCCCAATTCCTCCACAATGGGTCTCAGACCTAAGTCGAGTCTCAGCGGGAGGAGAGGGGTACTTGCAGGTAGGGCCGCCATCTGCCTAATAAAATTATTTTCAGTTGTTTGTAGTTTTTGGCTAGAAGAGTAACTCCACAATTCGCCTCCATATAAAACTGCCCCTCTGGCCTGCATTTTGTAAATTTCAAGGGCAGCACTAAAGGGTTTGTAGGTCGATCTGCTTATCATCCTAGAAATACCTCCGGATAATTGGACCAATTTCATGTGGGCCTTTGCCCGATGCGTGTCCCACGTCATGTCCTGGTTGATAGTTACGCCCAGGTATTCGAAGGTAAAAACCCTCTCTAGTCTTGTTGAGCCAATAGTAGGGTTGGGGGGTGTTAGTGGGGGGGGGGGGGGGGGGGGTTTAGAATCATGAATTTGGTTTTTAACGCATTGATCTCAAGCCCCCGCTCCGCACAGAACGCTGAGAACCCGTTCAGGACTCTTTGTATACCCATTGGTGATTTGGACAGCAGCAGGGTGTCGTCCGCAAACATAATTGCGGGCACCCTGCTGCCGTTCAACTTAGGGGCATCGATGTCTTTGATCCAGGACAGGTGGTCAATTACCCCATTGACAAAGAGGCAGAACAGGGTCGGTGCAAGCACACAGCCCTGTCTTACCCCCCTGTCAACGGGGAACCTGTCGGAGAGTGCCCCATTTCTACCACACCTGACTCGTGCGAAATTTCCCTGGTGTAGCCTTATCAGAATAGTCAGGATGTCTGCCGGAATGCCCAACTCGAACAATACAGTCCAAAGTCTCTCTCTGGGTACTAGATCGAAGGCGGCTCGCAAGTCCATGAAGACCGTGTACATGTTGCCGCCCTCGAGTACCGCAGTCTTCCAATAGAGAAGGTTCAGGTGGAATATCTGATCCATAGTGGAAACCCTTCTTCTGAATCCCGCCTGATAGGGGCTTAAAATGGAATTTTCCTCCATCCAGTTTTGGAGGCGATCTAATATCAGCCTACCGAATAACTTCTGGGGAACATCGATAAGGCTGATAGGCCTGTAGTTAGCTGGGAGCAGAGGTGATCCTTTTTTAAATATGGGAACAATCTCTGCGCCCAGCCAAGTACTAGGAACCTCCATACCCTCTAGGACAGCATTGAATATCACAACCAAGTATGGTGCCCATACATCAGGCTCGTGCTTGAATAGATCGCCCAGGAGGCCATCCAGTCCTGGCGCTTTGCCTGTTGCCAGCCCTGTTATGGCTGCACGGACTTCCGCCTCTGTGAAAGGGATTATTTACACATGACATGGCCACGTGGGCCAGTGTCAGAATTAGCACTTGGTAAAGAATACTAAAAGTAAGAATATATATGAACTTAGAACACAGCAAGTAATCACTGGCAGACACTATACTCAGCGTCAACCTGTAACATAAATCATAACAGGCACAGTAACACATAAGGCGAGAACTCTATTCTGCGCCAACCTCATAAGCAAAAATAGGATAAACCATAATCTCCTAAACATCAGGAAATACACAAAAGAACATAACCTGCAGTAGGAAATAAATCAAACCTAGACCACAGTAGAAGTAAAACAGTAGGTAAAACCTCACAAGCATAAAAGAACATAACCTGCAGTAGGGAATAAATCAAACCTAGACCACAGTAGAGAAGTAAAACCTAAAACAGTAGGTAAAACCTAGTAACCATAAGAGCACATCTATGAGCATAAATCAAGGTGCATAAATCATACTAAAAACATTAAGTTTCCTAGTACATATAAAAAGGACATTAGGGCCTTGCGCCCTACAAAACCTAATAGTCCCCAGGGCCAACTGGCCATCTATAAGGGGCTCAAATGCCCTCTGTAAACAAAGTCAGGGCTGCTGTCTAAACAGCGACAGTCACAGGGGCGCACTTGGCGCAAACCTAAATGCGGCAGCTGCCCACTACTTGCTGGGCAGCTGGGAAGTTCAATGAAGGCCTAAACGTTGCAACTGGCACTAAGTGCTGCGCAGCTGTGCAGGCCAAGGTAGGGGTGAAGGGGTGCGTCTCACTCCTGGATTAAAAGTACATATCCCCTGAATAAAGGATCCTAAACGGTGCAGCTGCCCACTAATTGCTGGGCAGCTGGGAATCAGCAAACTGCGGCATGTGCTCTCAGTAGCCCTAAATAAATTGCGCAAAAGGTGGGAGCCCTCCAGGCTCTGGAAATAGGCATGTGTCTGGGACCACTCTGGCTCCTGAAATAGGGTTGCGCCCAATAAGGGGAAGAACTGGCCCCCTAAACACTGGCGCTTTAAAATTAAATATGCCTGAGGTGCCCTTTTAACACTTATGGCTTTTAGTCAATTATGGCCAATGAGGACTGGCCCCCAATGAACTGTGGGCCCCACGGGGGCTTCTAAGAGGAGGCTCGACAATGTGGGAGCAGCCCGCTGCCAGACGGGGCCGCTCGAAGAACAAAAGGGTACAACCCCGAGCCCCCTCCTTACCGGAGCTTTACAGCGGAGCTCCTCTTCACCTGGGTGGCGGCATGCGGGGCTCTCCCTCCATCATGGGAGCCCCGCGCAAACCAACGCGTCACCTGTTCCTCCCAGCAGCTCTCCTCACGGCGCCGGATGGCCTCTCCTCCCGACGCGGCACAAGGGGGCGGGACTTCCTGGTTCTGGGCGCCGGGGAAGCCCTTCTGATGGGCCAATCCCTCCGCGGCACCTCTGTGACGCCGCGGGAGTCTCAGCCGGCTGGGACCAATCCCTGCGCGGCCCCAGGATGATAGTAACCCTGTAAACTACCGCCCCATTTCTCTTCTCCCTGCCATCGCCAAAGTCTGCGAGAAAATTGTTAATAAACAATTAACAGACTTTGTGGAGAGTGAGGCATTATTACACCCTGCACTGTCTGGATTTCGATCCACTACATAGTACTGAAACTGTACTAGTAGAGGTGTCAGAAGCCATTCGGGAGGGCCTGGATGCTGGCGGAAGAGTGGCTCTTGTTTTATTAGATCTCTTTGCAGCGTTCAACACTGTGCCGCATGACCTTCTCCTGGCTCGGTTAACGGGGATTGGTGTCTCCGGCACAGTGTGGGCATGGCTTAAGTCCTTCCTGGAAGGCCGTATCGAGCAGATTTGGCTTCCTCCGTGTTCTTCCCCTCCTCAACCAGTTACGACCGGGGTTTCACAGGGCTCCGTCCTTAGCCCTCTCCTCTTCAATATCAATATCACACCTCTGATATATTTGGCTGAGGAGTTAGGGGCTAAGGTTATGGCCTACACCGATGACACACAGTTGCTTTTTACCTGGACTAGGATCTCGCTTTCCGTTTCAACGGCTCAGCACTGTCTTGCAGTTTTCAGCAGGCTGGCGGATGCCCAGCTGAAATGCAACGAACAAAAATCAGAGGTTCTGCTCTTTGGCAAATTTCCATCTAACTTTCGCCAACTCTTGTGGCCTTCAGACTCATTGCTGCCATCCTCCACGGGTCAGCCTGCTAAAAATTTGGGGGTGTGGTTCGATGAGTCCCTTTCTTTTTCAACACACATTAACAAACTGACTGGTTGCTGCCTTGGTCTCTTTAAAACCCTTAGGAGTTTCTTCCAACTGCTTCCGCAAGCAACGAAAGAGACGATAGTCTCCGCCTTGATTTTGTCTCGCTTGGATTATGCGAACGCTTTTTACATTGGCATCCCGGCCTATATGCTACAGCGACTCCAGGTCGTGCAGAACACAGCGGCTAGACTGCTGTTAGGCATCTCGTCTAGGATCAGTGTACGACATCATTTGCATTCTCTCCACTGGCTCCCTGTGGCACACAGAGTCAGGTTTAAAGCTCTGGTTTTGGCCCACCGTGCCCTCCATAAGCTTGGCCCTGTATACCTGCAGAGACGCTTTTCCTTTTATCTTCCTGCCCGTGCTCTTCGTTTTCAGTCCCTTCGCTTGTCCCGAGTTCCTCGTTACAAGCTTCAGCGGCCTGGCGGTAGCTCCTTTACTGTGAAGGCCTGCTCGGCCTAGAATGCCCTCCCCCTTGAACTTCGCTCCATTCAGGACACAGCACTGTTCAAACGGAAACTGAAGACCCACCTGTTTGTCTAATTTGGCCTTTCTGTTCTGCTCCCATTTCGATCCCCTCTCTTTTCTCTCACCTGTGGCTCCGCGACGGGACACTCATGAGTAGCTGTGCACGTTATAAATTGTAACAACAAAATAACAAAATAACAACATAACAACGTCAGCAGCTGCTTCCTCGGCTAAACTTTGCCTCGGTGCCGCGGCGGTGAATTTGGGTGCAATAAAGGGCAGGCTCCCTCGAAATTAAAAGTACATGGACATGAGGGGTGGACACCTGCTAAGGCACATAAATAAGCGGGGAGGGCACCCGCTCTAGAATTAATTAAATAAGCGGGGTCGGCACCTGTGAATAAGTCACAAATCCACACGGAGACGCAGGATGGGCACCTGTGCTTTGAAATAATTAAATAAGTGGATGAAAAATGCAGGGTGGGCACCTGCAAGGGAATATATTAAAATAAGCGGACATGATGCAGGGTAGGTACCTGCGAGTGGTTATTAAAATAAGCAGGCATAATGCACACAGCGCTCCCAGGGCGCTCAATGTAACCAGAGGTCCTGAAGTAAAGAGGAAAGCACTCCCAGGGTGCTAAAAAGATGCAGCTAGGCCTTGGGGCCAAGAAATGGAGCAACCAGCTCCTCAGCAAAGAAAATTCCTCCAGTCCCCCTGGCAAGGCAGAGGGGTCCCAAAGAGAAGTCCTCCAGGCATCCAGGGGCTGGGCAGAGCCCAGGGAGGCAAACCTTCCCCTGAGTTCCAGCAGCAGCACGCCCCTGGTAGTTTCAAGTCCGCAAACAAGAACATCTACTTGGGGGCACAGCCCCTCTTTTATACACAGAAATCCTTTGATATAGCAATGTAGGCAAGGGGAGAACCAGATGCAACCGGTTCTTGAGCACTTTGTTTTGCTCAGCCCCTCTCCCTATTTACAAGACAGGCCAGGGACATCAGACGCACCACAGAGGGTGGAGCCAGCATTGTGGAGGGAAGGCCCAGCCGTATTCAGGTCCCAGGTGCACTCCTCCCTGCCATCAAGCATGCAGATGTCTCCATTCACCACCCCCTTTGAGATATAACCCGGGAAACCAGGTTCACCAAGCACCGGATCGTCATACCCGCAGCAGTGCCGATGCACTTATTCAGTAAGTAAGCCCCTGCTACACGCGAAGACCGCTATTATGCAAGCGTTATGGTTTACACTCGTGTAACCTGGCATTCTTTTCGCCCCCACTCAGGTAGCCATTGTGCTCCTTGCGGCTTCTACACGACCGAGTCGTGATTATCTTCCCGGACATTTAAAGATACCGGAGAACTTAAAGTCGAGGTTCACACCCGACTTACCAGGTAACATGCTACCCCACTAACCTGAGTAGATGCGTACGCCGCGCATCGCTAAGGCTCTAACCCCCCTTTTTATTACTTCACAGATAGCCTAATATAGTGGTCTCAACCACGTAGAACTTTCTACGGATGGCCATACAGTTACGACGTACGTGTCATTCACTAATTCCTTTTTCACCCCCCACATGTAGCCATCACGCCAGCCGCCGCTATCAGTAGCATGCACGTCCAACCATCTCCGTGCACAATTCAACTAGACCGTGCACTCCGGCTTCAATTCTATTTTGATTAGACCTATCTCTGCCGCTGTAAATAACCTCATGCACATCCATGATCCTCTCAGAGTGCTGCCATGCATGTAGCTGCCGTTTTATATTTTCACAGTCACTGCGCCGATATTGTTCTCACTCGATGCCAACCCTGAATAGACCCAACTCAGCCGTTGCAAATAACCTCATGCACTCCCATGATTCGTTGAGAGTGTTGTCATGCATGCATCCGTTGTTTCATATTTCTCACAGTCACTGCGCCGACATTGTTCTCATCCCCAAAAATTTTTAAACTCCTTTCACTTACCATGGACCAAATACTGAATGTGTCACTGGTAATCACTCCACGCGTAACCACAAAAGGATCTCTGACACATGCCTGTTACTCATGTTATATTTTCTGTTTTCCCCCCCTTTTCTTCCCAATGTAAATATGTATGTAAAGTAAATGTAACGAAAAGGCTCAAAAATGATTACTCGTGTCCAAGACAACAATAATGCCAACTCTTGTCCTGAGGATGATGCCTCTATTTTAAAAGGCATCGAAACGTCGTTGACTTTTAACCCCATATGCAAACTATTTATGTAGCATTTAATAATGCAATGGTGTGGTTTTTTGAACACTTTAAGTCTGTTTTACTGAAGTACAAGTGCGCAGACGAATTTCTTGCCTTTTTTATACTGTTTTCGTTGTTGTGTCTTGTATGTTGAGGGTCACGGCTGTGCCCGCTTGACATTTTCTAAGAAACACTTTAATTGTATGTAATGGAAAATAAAAACCCTGTCCGGACTGACAGAAGACATACTACTTATTAAGTGTATGATCATTGTTTTTTGTATACCATTCACATATAGGAACCACTGTTTTTTGTAATATGTAATGCCCAAGGTCTCTATGCTATACCTTAAGGGTTCCCTTGTTCTGTTGAAACGTAATTAGCGCAATCGCTGGATTGCAAGGGATTTAGGTAATCCCAGCCCCTTTCCTCTCTCAAGTGGGCTCACCCTGTCCTGTGTCATACTCCTTGTCAACATTTCCCTTCTCACCCAAACTCTGTCTCTATCAGGCATGTCTGATCCTCACCCTCCTATGTACAATTTGGAATACATTAACAAAATTCTAGGGGGTCCATCTCTCCTTTCTGACCCAACCGAAAGCCCATCTGCATCCAGCACTTGTCAAACAGATGATCTAGAGAAGTTAAAGAAAAAAGAGGTTCGCCTACTTCTAATGATTAGACTTCTGACTGACTATTTGAATTCCAATATTATCCCACTTGGCCTACAAGTACGCAACGTACCAGGGGTCTTTACTACCAATCCTAAAGGGTTCAGTTACATCAGTACGACTTGCTCTCGGCACTGGATGGTGCTCGGAATCGAAATTGCGACAGAAGAGCTTCAAAAATTAAGTACTGAAATAACAGATCTTGAAAAACAGATTAGAGACAATAACACTAGCTCAGAAACAAGTAAACTCCTCGAAAAAATAAACAAAACTGTAGAAGAGTTTCATAAATTTGAATTGAACAAAAAACAAATTAAAGTAAAAAAGGACATTAAGAACTATAACCAAGAGAGAGCATACCCTTACCTTAACAAGGACTACTACACCAATCACCCATATAACGGTCCCCAACAACAGAGAACCTGGGGTAGGTTTATTAGGAGACAACAGTATGTAGGATTTACTGACAGTTCAGCCGACTCGTCTGGCCACTCTGATCAGAGTGACAGTCCGGGTCCCTCTAATAGGAATTATTTAGAGGGAGGCCGGGGCCAACCCAGGGGCAGAGGAAAAACATGGTCCAAACCACCGAACCCACCCGGGGAACGATTCACACGCCGCCAACATTACCGGTGGTAGCTATACCCAATCAAACTACCAGCGATTCCACTACTAATGTCTTAGAAGCTGGTCTCCTTCCAATCTTTAACCTCACAGATCACATGCTCTCTAGCAACGAAGTATCACTCCTTAGTAGAGTTTTGTCCTTCGTGCCCACAGTACGCCCTAACTTTCAGGAAGCCCAAACAGAACTCCTAAGATTCTTTAGGAAAGTTCGTTTACATAGTTTCTTCATTCTCAACCCATCCATTCCCAAACATTACAATACCCCGTTTAGACCTCCCTCAAAATTTTCTCCCACAGCTGGTATGATTCCAGCCGAGATCCCCACATTCGAGAAACTGGTTCTTAAGGACCTATCAGACCTTGAAGAAAAAAGGTCCTTTATCCCATATAACATCACTCTTGATGAGAAAAATGCTATTTCCTCCCTCAAAAACAACCAATCCCTGATAATAAAACCTGCAGATAATGGGGGAGGGATAGTTATCTAGGATATTGAATCCTACAAAAATGAAGTGCTTCGCCAACTTAACAACAACGAGCACTATTGCAAACTTCCCCGCAACCCTACCAGTGAAATTCAAGACCTGATTATAACTGTCACTGCAAGGGCACTTGACTCAGGTTTCCTGTCCAAGAAAGAGTATGATTTCTTAATACCAAATCTCCACGGACTCCTGTGATCTACTGCCTGCCCAAGATCCATAAAAACCCACAATCACCACCAGGCCGCCCCATAGTTTCGGGCTGTGGATCGATCCTCGAACCATTAGGGCATTACATAGATTATTTTATCAAGCCATTCGTCCCTGAAACCATGTGTTACATCAGGGACAGTATGGCTATGATAAACTTCATCGAGGATTACCCCTTTGATCCCACATCCAGCACTATGTGTACGCTGGATGTGGAATCACTGTACACCAATATCCCACAATTTGAATCCCTCCGTGTGATTGAGAAGGTTCTTGAATCAAGAGCACGTCCACATAACGTACCCTCTTTATTCATCCTTGAGCTACTCGAAATCTGTTTGACCAAAAACTTTTTTCTTTTTGAGGGACAATTTTACGGCCAAGTCAAAGGAACTTCCATGGGAGCAATTTTTGCTCCCAACCTAGCGATTCTTTACATGGACCATCTGGAGACTAATAGCATTCTTCACACGTCTAATCCTTTCCACAATGGCATTTCCTTGTGGAAAATATATATTGACAATATTTTCTTATTATGGAATGAGTCCCATGAAAACCTTATAGCCTTCCAACACTGGCTAAACAACAACAGTGGTGGTCTCTGCTACACTCTGTCCACCAGTAAAGATTCCATCCCTTTCCTTGACTTACAAATAAGACACACTGAAGGCCGTTTAACCACCACAGTGCATCGCAAGCCCACAGAGCGCAACACCTTGCTCGAATATACCAGCCATCACCCCCGGGCACTACGCGATTCCTTACCCTTCTCTCAGTTCCTCCGCATTAGGCGTAACTGTTATTTTAGGGATGACTATTTTGCTGAGGCAAATATCCTTAGCAAGAAACTTAGAAGCAGAGGTTACCCACGCAAATTGGTGCGTAAATCTCTTAATAGGGCTTGGTATTGCCCAAGAGAAACCCTTCTAGAGCCTAAGCAAAAGAGTGAACAGGACAGACTCATCTGTGTCACAACATTTTCACCGGCATCCAATGCCATAAAAAAAAGTGTTCTGAAGCATTGGCCAGTCCTCAATGCAGGGCATTTGACACTAGACAAGCCTATGTTTGCCTTTAAGCGTGCAAAGAATATCAAAGATCACCTAGTTAGGGCAGCTCTCCCACCACAAACACTGAAAACAACTATAAATGATGCTTGGGGTCTTCCACCACTCACAGGCCATAGTAAATGTGGAGGCTGTATTTGCTGTGATACTACAATCGAAGGAAAAACGTTTGAATATGGTAACATCAAATTTGAACGGAAATATTTCTCTAATTGTAACTCTGCAAATCTAGTGTACGCCATTTTTTGTCCATGTATGCTCATTTACATAGGGCAAACTAGCCAAAAAATAAAACTCCGAATTGGCCAGCATCGAAGCAGTATCAGATGCAAAACAGCGAATGCACCTCTTGTGGAACATTTTTCTGCCAATGGACAAAGCGAAAAAGACCTTCTCTGGACAGTGATCACAATTATCAAACCGCCCCCCAGGGGAGCAGACATGTCCCAATCGCTGAATAAAGAAGAACTGCACTGGATCCTGCGAACCAACAGCATTTGGAATGGGTTAAATCGGCTTGAGGACTGGACGTCCTTGCTGTAAATTTCTAGAATTTCCTTACATGTCGATGTATTTCTGAATATGCAGATATTGTATTCCTCCTTTGCTCCTAAAATCTGCATGCTCACTGTAATATAATTCACCACTTTAAGATGGCCACCGCAAACACTCCCTTTCACTATACTCACGCAACCCAGTCCCTTCACGCTGTTTACCCCCTTTGAGATATAACCCGGGAAACCAGGTTCACCAAGCACCGGATCGTCATACCCGCAGCAGTGCCGATGCACTTATTCAGTAAGTAAGCCCCTGCTACACGCGAAGACCGCTATTATGCAAGCGTTATAGTTTACACTCGTGTAACCTGGCATTCTTTTCGCCCCCACTCAGGTAGCCATTGTGCTCCTTGCGGCTTCTACACGACCGAGTCGTGATTATCTTCCCGGACATTTAAAGATACCAGAGAACTTAAAGTCGAGGTTCACACCGGACTTACCAGGTAACATGCTACCCCACTAACCTGAGTAGATGCGTACGCCGCGAATCGCTAAGGCTCTAACCCCCCTTTTTATTACTTCACAGATAGCTTAATATAGCGGTCTCAACCACGTAGAACTTTCTACGGATGGCCATACAGTTACGACGTACGTGCCATTCACTAAATCCTTTTTCACCCCCCACATGTAGCCATCACGCCAGCCGCCGCTATCAGTAGCATGCACGTCCAACCATCTCCGTGCACAATTCAACTAGACCGTGCACTCCGGCTTCAATTCTATTTTGATTAGACCTATCTCTGCCGCTGTAAATAACCTCATGCACATCCATGATCCTCTCAGAGTGCTGCCATGCATGTAGCCGCCGTTTTATATTTTCACAGTCACTGCGCAGATATTGTTCTCACTCGATGCCAACCCTGAATAGACCCAACTCAGCCGTTGCAAATAACCTCATGCACTCCCATGATTCGTTGAGAGTGTTGTCATGCATGTATCCGTCGTTTCATATTTCTCACAGTCACTGCGCCGACATTGTTCTCATCCACAAATGTTTTTAAACTCCTTTCACTTACCACGGACCAAATACTGAATGTGTCACTGATAATCACTCCACGCGTAGCCACAAAAGGATCTCTGACACATGCCTGTTACTCATGTTATATTTTCAGTTTTTTCCCCTCTTTTCTTTCCAATGTAAATATGTATGTAAAGTAAATGTAACGAAAAGGCTCAAAAATTATTACTCGTGTCCAAGACAACAATAATGTCAACTCTTGTCCTGAGGATGATGCCTCTATTTTAAAAGTCATCGAAACGTCGTTGACTTTTAACCCCATATGCAAACTATTTATGTAACATTTAATAATGCAATGGTGTGGTTTTTTGAACACTTTAAGTCTGTTTTACTGAAGTACAAGTGTGCAGACGGATTTCTTGCCTTTTTTATACTTTTTTCGTTGTTGTGTCTTGTATGCTGAGGGTCACGGCTGTGCCCGCTTGACATTTTCTAAGAAACACTTTAATTGTATGTAATGGAAAATAAAAACCCTGTCCGGACGGACAGAAGACATAATTATTAAGTGTATGATCATTGTTTTTTGTATACCATTCACATATAGGGACCACTGTTTTTTGTAATATGTAATGCCCAAGGTCCCCATGCTATACCTTAAGGGTTCCCTTGTTCTGTTGAAGCTCCATTCACCACCGGGGCAGACCCATCCTGACTCCTGGAGCCAGGCACACCAGCCAGCTCCAGCCAATCACAAGCCAGACAGCCAATTCACATTTAATGCACAGGCACGCCAACTTCTAGAAGTGGCACTTCTACACTAGGTACAACAAATCTGCACATATCGCGCAGCATTTAAACTCACGAGTTCGCACATACCAAATTCAACCTTACATTCCCCCCGCATCAGGAACTACCATGGACACACATATCCCCCATGCATGTGGGCCATCTCAGCACACACACTCAGAGTGCGCACGCACTTTACACCGGCCCACAGTGCTAAAGTATGCAGAGGCCTAAAATCACTACCACCATGCCACTGGCTAATGGCAAAAAGTCTAGGGGTGAACCTGCCAAAAAGGCCCAAGTCCAACAGGGCTCATTCAGGGCAGGATGTGGATCGATGATCGACTATTTGATATAAGGCAAATAGAGAGACTTTTGAGGAGATGGAAGAATGAATTAATTTTCCTCTGTATGTCCCAAAGGGCCGTACTATCAATCTAAAAATATATAAATGCATCCAATGTATATGTTATATGGAACACAGTACAAAATATTCTGTGATCTAAAAAATAATTGGTTTGTTTAAGGTAATCTTCGGGTGTTTCCATGTTTTGGCAGTACATAATGGTATTACTGCAATAAGATACATAAGTAATGACAGCTAGGACTGCGGGCATGACCATTCAAAGATTGCCCATGGAGTTTCCTTCTTCAAAAGGGATATTTATTTGGATTAGTCCATCATTCCCTTGCAATGGAAAATGCATATATTGTGTGTGTGTAATGCGTGGCACGCTGACATTGACAAAGACAGTCACAGCCGAAACGTGTTTGTCAGCCACGGGGGAACAATACTATTAAATCTAACTTACTCGTGTGTGCGCCACAGACTTTATGCAAACAGAGTATTTGAGAGAAATATGTATATATATATATATAGATATAGGCCATGGGAGCATGGCCGAAACACGCCTCATGCTGTTTCGAACAGCAATAAAGTACTGTAAAGACAATACAGCTCTGGTGGTCCGTACCTGATTATTTCCGAGGAGGAGGTATTTCGGGACTGTGGTTCTTTATTGAATATATATATATATATATATATATATATATATATATATATATATATATATATATATATATAACGCTCTAATTCCCCCTGATGTTCCCAAGAAGACAAACAGCACTCGGAAGGTAATACTGCCAATCACGCTGATTTAATTGTCACGGAAGGGGCACACACAGACACGTTTCGGCGTGCTGCCTTCGTCAGTGTGTGTTACACTGGGTACAATGTCGACATGTTTTTAAAGCCGCAAACACTATTTCGGACATAGACATAGACAAGGGACTGTCACCACAACTATGCAAGGGCGCGCCATCTTTGAATGACCTAGATGTCATATATTACACTCATTGTCTACATTAAGTGAGATCAAGCCTATAGATGGGCACTTGCCCTGATGGAGTCGTGGTGCATATGATATACACTAGTTCCTGAGGTGAACAAAAGATCAAGCCGTGGATCGGCTGATGTCCCTTATCTTACAAGCCAATCCTGTCCATCATAGTTTATAAGTTAACATTTTGTTTCCATACATGGAGAACTTACATATAAATAAAATAGAATGTAAATACGGCTAAATGCAGTAGGTACAACAGCGGGTAGAATATAGCATGACAACTACTTATTACAGTGAGCTCAGCTAGTTGATCATGATGGATTCAATCTTTGTCTGAAATTATAGCAGTGTCACCAAACAATCTTACATAACAATTCATTTCGGGTTGCAAAGTTAAAATAATCTCAGCGTGGCTCCTCTGCACTAGAAAATTTTCTTCAAATACAGAGAATGAATTTCATCCTATTGCAATCCTAATTTCATAATTTCAAAACGTAATCATAGAAAACAAATCAAATCATATAGATCTGACTAAAATTCTAGTTCACCTGACGACTGTCTGATATTCAATGTACAGAACCATCATGTGTGTTAAGGAAGACTGAGTCATAAGAGATACATTACAATTCAAACTGGGTCTCTTGACAGCATTATATTCTAACAGTGTTAAAGTTCTAAATACAGTACGGAGATTAATGTGTCTCATTTCCCCAGATGGAATGCCATCTCTTCCCCACTGTTGAGGCCTTTCAGATGTTTGGTTGAGAGGTCTATAATGTATCTCGATTCCAACCTCCGCAATCTTCTTAAGCGGTCACCACCTCTTACATTGGGGGGCACAGTATCAAGACCGAAATATTGCAGTTTATTACGATCCTGTTTATGGGCCTCAGCAAAGTGGCGGGCCACCGGATAGGCCTGGTCCGCCTTGTCTATGGCTCTAAGGTGTTCAAGTATTCTTAACTTGAGCTCCTTAATAGTGCTCCCAATATATCGAAGGCCACATGGGCACTGTAAGCAATAGACGGCATATTGCGTACTGCAGGTGATAAACTTATTGATGGTCATTTTTCTGCCTGTATCTGTTATTATGTACGACAGGACCCGTTTACTGCCTGCGCACGCTTTACAGCGGCCGCAGGGGTAAAAGCCTTTTTGCTCTCTTAAGGTGTTAACTCTCTGGGTCAATTTTTCAAAGTGGCTGGTCACTAACATGTCGCCCACTGATCTTGCTTTGCTAAACGTAAGGAGTGGATGGGTTGGTAAGTCTTCCTTAAGCACGTTATCGGTCAGTAGAATGTGCCAGTTTTTATTTAGCATCATTCTTAGGTCTTTAGCCCCTGACGAGTATGGAGTGGTTAACCTGAATTTACCTTTGTTATTGGTTTCTTTCTCCGTACGTCTTCCCCGTATAGGGTCCGTCGTTAGGAGAGTGCCTCTTTCTATTTTCCTTACTTTGTTCAGAGTCTTCCTCAGCACTTTTTCGCCATATCCCCTGATTTTAAAGCGGGATACACACTCCGAGGCAGCCGCCTCGAAGTCAGAATCTCTAGAACAGTTTCTGCGGAGCCTGAGTAATTCCCCGTAGGGGATACTATTGATTAGTTGGGGGGATGACTGCTGCTGGCAAAGAGTGTAGAATTGCCAGCAGTCTCTTTCCTAAATAGGGAGGTATGAAGATGTCCTTCTTCTATAAATATTCTCAAATCCAGATAATCCGCTGCCACCGGACTGACTGAACCTGAGAAGTGAAGGTTTACATTGTTTTTATTCAACATGTTTATATACTCATATGCTGTATCGCATCCACCATTCCATACGATGACCAGGTCATCAATGTAACGATGCCAGCATATTACCTTCCCCTCTTGTTCCCCAACTTTGCAGCTCCTGGGCACCTGCTCCTCTCACCAGCCCACGAATAAATTTGCGTAGCTGGGGGCAAAGCAGGTGCCCATCGCCGTCCCTGACCTCTGTATGTACAATTGATCCTCAAATAAGAAGATATTATGGGTCAGGCAAAATTTGACGAACTCCAGAATCATGATGTTGTGTCTGGCGAAACGTAGCTGACGCTGTTCTAAAGCGTGTTTAACTGCTTCTAAACCATGTTGATGTTCTATCCTAGTATACAAACTAGTAATGTCCAGTACAATCAGCAGGTAACCCGATTCCCACTCCAAGTCCTGTATTTTCATCAAGAAGTCCTTCGTGTCTCTGACATATGACTCTAAATTAGACACCAAAGGAAACAGGGTATTATCGACCAATCGGGACATGTTTTCTGTTAGACTCCCAATAGAGGAAATAATTGGATGGCCAGGAGGACAGTCACGATGCTTATGTAATTTAGGGAGATGGTAGAATGTTGGTGTCATGGACAATTAGTACGCAGGAATAAATGTTCGTCTCTGCTGAGCATCTGAAGATCGTACCATTTTTTGATCAGTTCATCGTATTCTCTGATGCTCTGTTGATAGATTTCACTGGTACACTTGTTATGAAATTTCTCATCTGAGAGTTGCTTCAGAGCTTCTTGTTTGTAGTAATCCCTAGTCATTAAAACCACGTTCCCCCCTTGTCCGAAGGTTTCACTATAATGTTCGTGTCTGCCATTAAGGTTTTCAGTGCATATTTCTGTGGTTCCGTGATGTTATGTTCAAGTTTATGGTGGTCCGCTTTGCGATATTTCATCAGATCGTTGTTCATTGCTTCAATAAATACATCCACTGCATCCCAAGGGGATTGGGGAACAAAGATGGAGACTGGTTTAAATCCACTATCCTCTCTATCCTGTTCCACTCCTTGCAGTTCTGCTCTGCGCCATATCCAGTTCTTCGATATTCTGTGTTTGTTCTAATTCCAGGTTATCCAGGATTTCTACAGTATGTAGATCCCTGCTACTTAAGGTATCTGTTGCAGTTGTACTGGATCCTTTATTCCCCTTGTCTTGTAAATGTGGACGTAATTTAAAATATTTATGTAGTTTGAATTTACGTGTAAAGTGGAACAAATCGATCTTAGTCTGTGTATACTCCAACTCATTGTTGGGACAGAATGTTAATCCGAGGCTTAGGTCTTGTTCTTCATCAGTCCTAAGTTCTCTTCTTGTTAAGTTAACTACTGTAAGGTTGGCCTGATCCTCAGGGGCACTATAGGTGAATGGTGTTATTTCTTGTTGGTGCGGTTGCGGTTCGACCAGCGGGATGCTCCCGCGCCGCCTCTGCCTCTTCTTCCCGCCACCTGCCCTCCTTGTTCTCCTTCTTTTCCTGTTCCCGAGGTTACTGCGTCCGGTGGTTTGTTTTTTCCAGCCAGGATTTCTTTATTACCTCGAATTCCTCCTGAAAAGGGGTTCTCTTATTTCTTCCGAGTTCAGTTCCTTTTGATGTTCTATTGCCACTTCGTTCCTCAGGATCTGATTGATTCCCTTCGGATTCGTTCTCGGTAACATCGGATTCTGAGGTAACTTCACCAGTTGCATTTGTTGATCCAGCATCACCACCTGTTATTTTCTGTAGGGCTTTGCGAGGAGCGTCATATTTCTTCGCATATGTAAGTACGCGTCCTGTTTGATAGTCATTCGCGTCTCGTTCATATTTCTCTTGCTTGCGAGGTTGAATTTTGGTTTCATATTTAACGAGCCGGGCTTTCATTTGATCTTTCATCTGCCCAATGGTGGTTATTAAGCTCGGTTCTGTTTCACTGTCTAATTCCGTGTTAATCAGTGCAATTTCTGCCAATGCTCTTTCTCTGTCACTCCATGCATACTTAACAAGTATCTTTAAAGTCCCTTCACAGAAGGATGCGGTATGCTCAAACCAATCTGTCAGTAGTTGGGGGTCCGGATTTTCATATGAAGGAACTGTATGGACCCTTAATCCTCGCGGAACCCTCTTCTCCTCAATATAGTTGGTAAGACTAGTTGCTTCCCACCATTTTCGAATCTCCCTTTCATGGAGTCTTTCAAGTTTCGTCATGGTGATCGTAAGTGGATTGTTAGATGTTTCTACTGCCGGCGTAGTTGTTTTTACAGGCATTTTCTCTTGCCGCCTAAACATGGCTTTAGCCGCCGCTTGCCGTTCCACATCGGAAAACATGTCGAAATGTCAGATGTCCCGCACAGTCTCAATGTGCATCTGGGACTCGTGTGGCCCCCCGCGTTTTGTCGCGTGTTGACTGTTGCCTTCCTATCGTCTTGCCGAAATATTCCGAAATGTCACTGGCATGCAGGAATGGGGATAGGTAAATCCAAGAAATTGCTTACCCGGAGACGTCTTCCTCGGGAAGCCCTCCGCACTGGCCGTATGACGTCCTCCGTACTTCGTCTCTCAGGTCAGTTACAATCCCCCATTATCGGAAACGGCGGTGCGCAGCCTTGCCAATTTCAAAACGCTCCTCCACCACAAAGAACGGCTGCTCACTCGTAGACGGGTGCTGTCGGCGGCTCGTGGACGCCGTTTCACATAACGCTCCAATTCCCCCTGATGTTCACAAGAAGACAAACAGCACTCGGAAGGTAATACTGCCAATCTCGCTGATTTTATTGTCACGGAAGGGACACACACAGACGCGTTTCGGCGTGCTGCCTTCGTCAGTGTGTGTTACACTGGGTACAATGTCGACATGTTTTTAAAGCCGCAAACACTATTTTGGACATAGACATAGACAAGGGACTGTCACCACAACTATGCAAGGGCGCGCCATCTTTGAATGACCTAGATGTCATATATTTCACTCATTGTCTACATTAAGTGAGATCAAGCCCATAGATGGGCACTTGCCCTGATGGAGTCGTGGTGCATATGATATACACTAGTTCCTGAGGTGAACAAAAGATATATATATATATCATTGCTGGTCTTGCACCAAAGTAGCGAGGCACTTATTAAAGTGGGTGCTGCAACGCGTTGGTGCACCGCGTGGAAAATCCAGGCTCAAAATCCTCCCCTGTCAACAGGAAAGAAAACAGCACTCCCGGAAACTCGTCAGTAAAGCAGTATGTTTTATTTTGCGGACAGACGCGTTTCGGAAAGACTTCCTTCTTCGGTGTCACATACAACACAACACGCTGCGCGGCACCATCTTAATAGCAGGCACAAGCCATAAGCACAAAAGAGGGGCTACTGGCATCTCTCTGGATAGGGAGTGCCCTACTGTAAGTATCAATAGCGTGAAAATCGCTAACACGCTCTTACTAAGCCTAACATGGCCTGTAAAACATGAAAAAATGTCTACAACATTGTAACATCAATCATGTTTTCTCAATCTTGCTGTGGATCGGCAAATGGCAACCCCAATCAGTTGCCCTAAACAGTCCCTAACAGTCCAATTATAGAGAGCGTGAACAAAGCCTGTTCCTAGGCTGAAACGCGTTGGTCTGAGCTGGAGCAATAAACCTTCATAAAACCGACTTGGAACTTTGTTGTTCCTCATTCTTTGTGTAAAAAAAAAATATATATATATATATATATTCCGCAGCACACGTTCACCTTAGAAAAGAACGATGTCCAGGCCAGCAAATATGTTCAAAACTGGATTTTAGCAAGGGAAGTTGTTCCCGAAACGCGTCGAGTAGGGCTGTGATTAAAATCCAGTTTTGAACATATTTGCTGGCCTGGACATCGTTCTTTTCTAAGGTGAACGTGTGCTGTGGAATTTGCTGGGATTGGCGATCCCGTCCGGGCCTGCCGCTGCAAGGGGCCACCAGAGCTTTTTTTGCCAAAACGTTGTGCTGGATTTTACCTACTGGCGGTCGCCAGTAGGTATATATAGTTAGGATTTTTTCTCTATGGGACTTTTGAAAATTCTATGTCTAATACCTTTGGCGTTTGTGGACGGAATTGGCTGACATTTTCAGGAAAATGGCACATTTTGGTTCTGAGCAGCCCCTGAAAATTTGGGGGGGTTTCGTCAAGGGGGGGGCCAAGAAAAAAGGGGGGTCCCAAAACGCGTTTTTCCCATTCATTTTTCCATAGGGCGTTTGGCCTCACTTTTAGCTCGAACGGCTGAATGGATTTGCAAGAAACTTGGCAAAATTGTAGGGACTGTTAGCCCGATGTGCCTTTGCTGGGTCTCAATATATGTGCTCCAGTGGATTTTGAGAAATTAACATTTTAAAAACCAGATATATCTGTGACAGCGTCCCGGGTAGCGCTCCGGTTCGCGTACTTTTCGCGTTACGGAACTTTGCAAAGCGAAGCTGATTGGCTCTCCGGTGTCTGTCAACATTCTAAACAGTCCGGAACGGCTGCCATCTTGTCTCTTGGTAGGATCGAGAGACAAGAGGAGGAGAAAAACGAAGGGGGAATTTAATGAAAGGGGGCAAGGTAGACCCCTCTTGACCCCCTAGGAATTATGTTGGGGTTATTAAAGGGTCCCGTGGGGCAAATAAAAAAAACGATTTTTCGCGGTAGAAGCGCTTCCCGGTTCGCGAACCGGGTCGCGAAACGGGAATTAGCCATTTTGTGTTTCGTTTTAATTAAATTACAAGATGGAGGAAAAACAATGTGAGAAATGGGTATTAGGGGGTACGGGAGACGTATCCTGACCCCCTATGTTTTCTGAGGGTGGCTGAGGATGCTCATATATGTTGATACATGTCTTCCAGCGGCTGCGCGTGAGCGTTTTTTTTTTTTGGCTGCGTGACGTCTGTTAACGTTCGATTCGAAGGAAATCAGGAAGTGTTGACCGCCATTTTGTCACTGCGAGTAAATATATTGTTAAAAATAATTGTTATAAATTAATCCGTATTGATAAACATTGTGTGCGCCATCTTGCCTTTTTTCCAATGCCACACTTTTGTCGTGCACGGCAGCCATTTTAGATGCCTTCACCAGACCCACTCTCTGCACGCCGCCGATCCTCAGCATGGCTCCCCACCCTCGCAAGCATCTTCCCCACCCGCTGGTCACCCCCGCTCTCTCTCTCATGCATGGGCAATAAACCTCCTCCCATCTGCGCTGCTCTTCCCTGAGAATCACACCCTGTGCCCGCCCAACACCTCCCTTTTACCCTATTCACTACCGCACCCTCTGACACTCCTCTTCCTCTGTGTCCGATTGTCCAGGCCGGTCCCAGGCTATCACCTAGCCCTGCCGATGTAGTTTATGGCCCCAACTGTAAAGAATCACCCCTCTTCAAAGGAGTTACAGTAGATCAAGGCCCCCACCCCATGAGATCCGTCACACCACACGCGTTCCTACTATCTGATAACGATCCTGTATTGTGATTGGGGAAGGGATTCTCACTGTAAGGGTGTGTGGGACCGAGCCTGAAGCGGAAGATTCCAGGGATGCCTTTTTGTACATCAAAGTCTTCACAATTATGTGTCACATTAAAAATATATAGCACTCCAACAAAGTAGTAGGATTATAACATTTTAATAACTTATAAATATATACAACGCTCCAACAAAGTAAAGTTTTAAAAAAAACATTTTAAACAACTATTTACATGGCAGCCTGCTGCAACACACATCTCAACGCAACAATGGGCTGCTATGGTTTGTCTTTTAGTCGGAAAAATCCGTTGGCCTGTGAGGTGGCGTCAGTAGCGGTCCGTTGTGCGAATAGGCCGAAGGCAGCACAACGCGCCGAGATCCGGACGGCACCCAGGTGGTGTCCAGTAAGTTGCCGCACTGGTCTGGCCATCCTACAATGCTGCGCCGAAAAACGGCGTGGGGCGCCCCGGGGGGTGGGGGCGGAACGAACTGGCCTCCCCCGCCTCCCCAGGTGGAGGCTCCTCTGCTGCAGTGGGGCGCCCCTTGGCATTTCACTCGCCATCCAGCTGTTTAGCGCCCGCTTTTGCGGCACTGTGCCTCATCCGCCATTCAGCTGAGTTGCGCCCACTCTTGCGGTGCAGCGATAGGCGGCTGCCACAGGACTCTTAAAATGGCGGCCGGCTCTTCGGATTTGGGCCTGGTGCACTAAAATGGCCCTGGGACACATTTGAACTCGGATATTTGCCTGCTAGGGCTTGGGCCCCATTCTCGAAAGCGTCCCCTCAGCCTTGAAGATTCTACAAAAGTTATCGGGGCCCCCGACTCCCGCAGGCTTCCGGTGGGGAGCGGCTGCCATGATTGCTCGCGGAATGGCCACGACGGAGCCACGAGATGGTGGTGCTCTCATGCTGACGCCAGCTTCAGTCTGAAACATCCAGAAACACTGTAGACTACCAATTCGATGACTTCCGGTGGAGCCCCAACGTGACCCGGTAGGGAAGAACTTGCCCTCCCCTCTTTTGACTGATGGTTCTTGTTGCCTGTCCCCTCTGTTGTCATCTAACGGAACCTTTTTGGATTGCCGAGTGAGAAAAAAAAAGGTGGGGCTTTCATCATTTGGGAAAAAAAAATGTTTCAATCCAATTAAAAGTGATATTTTTAGGTCATATGATCAAGCCTTCCATCATTAGGAAACCAAAAGTAAAATGAACCAATGAAAAGTTTTATAAACAAGTCACATGACCTGTTATGCGGCTTTGGGCTATAAAAAGCCTACAAAATCCGTTGGCCTGTGAGGCGGCGTCAGTAGCGGACCGATGTGCGAATAGGCCGAAGGCAGCACAACGCGCCGAGATCCGGATGGCACCGAGGTGGTGTCCAGCAAGTTGTTGTACTGGTGTGGAGTAGCGGACCGATGTGCGAATAGGCCGAAGGCAGCACAACGCGCCGAGATCCGGATGGCACCGAGGTGGTGTCCAGCAAGTTGTTGTACTAGTGTGGCCATCCTACAATGCTGCGCCGAAAGTTGGCGTGGGGTGCCCGGGGTGGGGGGGAGGCGGCGCGAACGGGCCTCTCCCGCCTCCCCAGGTGGAGGCACCTCGTCTGCAGTGGGGCGGCCCTGAGCGTTTCACTCGCCGTCCAGCTGAGTTGCGCCCGCACTTGCTGCTACAGTAGGCCAAAGGCAGCACAACGCGCCGAGATCCGGATGGCACCGAGGTGGTGTCCAGCAAGTTGCCGCACTGGTGTGGCCATCCTACATTGCTGCGCCGAAAGACGGCGTGTGGTGCCCGGGGGGGGGGGGAGGCGGCGCAAACGGGCCTCTCCCGCCTCCCCAGGTGGAGCCACCTCATCTGCAGTGGGGCGCCTCTTAGCGTTTCACTCGCCGTCCAGCTGAGTTCCGCCCGTTCTTGCGGCAACAGCGATAGGCGGCTGCAACAGGATTCTCAAAATGGCGGCCGGCTCTTTGGATTTGGGCCTGGTCCACTAAAATGGCCCTGGGACACCTTGGAACTCGGACGCTTGCCTGCTAGGGCATGGGCCACATTCCCGAAAGCGTCCCCTCTTTTGACTGATTGTTCTTGTTGCCTATCTCTTCTGTTGTCATTTAACGGAACTTTTTTGGACTGCCGAAAGGGGTTCTGGTCCGACCGCTGGTTGGTGGAGACATTTTGACTATATCCTGGACCTGCCGGGCCTCGCCCAAAATGGCGCCAGTATAAATGGGACTCGTAACTCCTTGTTGTGTACTGGTTGCCCAACCTTGATATCACGAGATACGTATGCAGTTTTGAAGCACATGGCGGGCGGGGACGAGTACTGATTGAACATTTGGACATCCCTATTGATATTAAGTTCTGATGTGTTATTGATTACTGTACTATTGAAAGTTCGAATTAACGTCACCCATGGTACTTGCCCGCAAATTTATATCTAGATAATTTTATTGTAACTGGCCCTGTCGTACTTTAATTATAAAATGTACGTCCACCGATTCCGCAACTGTTAGACACCTTAGTTCTTGCAACCTAATGGCCCGCCCGTTACGTTCTTTTACAGTGTAAATGTCCCCTCATCATATACGATTCCAGTTTGCTCCGTGGCCGGCCCACGTGGTTATAGGCCCGTATTTGTATACTGACATTTTCACAATAAAGGTTTTTAAAACAAAACATGGTAGTAGTACCTAGATTGGTAAAGTTTTGAATAATAGCCACCGTTTTCGAATTAGTAAAAGGCAAGTGAAATAAAGCAGCCCGATTACATGACTGTTAAAAGGTATAATACGCAGGAACGCAGTAAAGATAAATGGTCAAGGGCTGTTGTGTTTTCCACTCCTGCAACATAAAGTGATCGATAAGAATCCGATATTCATGCCTATCAGCGACTAAGACAGCAGGCCGAGCCTCTTTTGTTCAACGGCTCCCTCATGGGACGAAGAAAAGCCCTTTTTCTCGAAATAGGAATATTTTACTTGCAGGACAGTTGTAAATTTCCCGGGAAAATACATTAGCCTGGAACATTGTTAGTGATAAACTGTAAATGCATCTGGGTCCTTTGCTTTACAAGTCAGAGTGAAAAAAAAAAGTTGGGGCTTTCATCATTTGGGAAAAAAAAATGTTCGAAAGCAATGAAGTGTGTTATTTTTAGGTCATATGACCAAGCCTTCCATCATTAGAAAAACAAAAGTAAAATGAACCAATGAAAAGTTTTATTAACAAGTCACATGACCTGTTATGCTTACGTTACGCGCTGCGCGCCGCGCTCTGGATCGCTTCCGAGAAGCTGCACCTCGCGCACCGGAGCACTTCCGGGTGCGCTAACGCGGCGCGTCATATGACGCATTACGTGACAACGCAGGTCCAGAATATAGTCAAAATGTCTCCACCAACCAGCGGTCGGAACACAACCCCTTTCAGTAGTCCAAAAAGTTCTGTTAAATGACAACAGAAGGGACAGGCAACAAGAACCATCAGTCAAAGAGGGGAGGGCAAGTTTTTCTCTACCGGGTCACGTTGGGGCTCCACCGGAAGTGAACGAATTGGTAGTCTACAGTGTTTCTGGATGTTTCAGACTGACGCTGGCGTCAGCATGAGAGCACCACCATCTCGTGGCTACGTCGTGGCCATTCCGCGAGCAATCATGGCAGTCGCTCCCCACCGGAAGTCTACGGGAGTCGGGGGTCCCGGTGACTGTTGTAGAATCTTCAAGGCTGAGGGGACTCTTTTGGGAATGGGGCCCATGCCCTAGCAGTCAAGCGTCCGAGTTCCACGGTTGCCCAGAGCCATCTTTAAAACACGAAAATGTTTTTACCTACCACGTACTTGACATTTTAAAGCTTTTGATATTTGCTATTAAAAAACCATTGAAATTCACTGAAAAAACCATAGGTTATAGACCATATATAGTTAGGAATTAGCATTTACAAAACCTTGAAAATTCACTGAAAAAACCATGGGTTATAGATCATATATAGTTAGGAATTAGCATTTACAAAACCTTATTTTACTCACACAAAACCATTGAAATTCGCATATATAGTTAGTTGCACTAACTATATATCGCGCACCCGCAATCCACTGCTGATGATGTCACATATTACATCATTCATGACATGGTCAGTGACATCACTGATGACATCTCAAATGACATCACTGATGACATCACTGATGGCAACATCCAGTGACTGTATGTTTCTGTAAAGTTTAAATATGTCTTACATATTGAAGAATGAGTGGATGTATAAGTGTCTGGATGAAGGATTTAGTAGGTGCATGACTGACTGAATGAGTGAGTGATTAAATGTGTCTCACTGAGTGCATGGGTTAGTGACTAAACTGTCTTAATTTGTGCATCATTATGTCAGTTGTTCTGTAAACTGCTGCATGTGTTGATCAGTAGCTATATGAGTAACTATATGGGTTATTGATTGGTTGCCCAAGTATTTGTATGGGACACTGAGTGTGTGTGTGGGTGGCTGGGAGGTTTATGACTCTTTGCATAGATGTGTGAGCAGTTGATTCACTAGATGTATGGGTTCAAAAGTGCATGTGGAAACAGCTGTATGGGCGGTTGACTGTGTGCATGAGTGTATTGGTGAGTGAATGGATATCTCAGTGCTACATGTCAAAGTAAGTACATATGTAAAACACAGTACATGTGAGAGTTGACATATATAAATAACTGTGCATAAGAGCCAGTGAATGTGTGAGTGGCTGTATGGATCATTGTGAACTTGTATCAGGGATTGTATAAGAGAGTATATATGTGTTAGTATATGTTTGAATAAGTAAGGTGTGTATAACTGTATAGTTGAGGAAATGGAGGTGTGATTGATTCTTTGCATGACTGACTAGGTGTGTGAGTAACTCCATGGATGAGCGACAGTCTGTGAGTGTCTGTTTACACTGATTGTATCTAAGGTTATATTAGAGTCTGAAGAGGTTCATCGTATTATCACATGAATGATATCAGTAATGTGATCAGTAATGTCAAATGAGATGTCATCAGTGATGTCATCAGTGATGTCATTTGAGATGTCATCAGTGATGTCATTTGAGATGTCATCAGTGATGTCACTGACCATGTCATGAATGATGTAATATGTGACATCATCAGCAGTGGATTGCGGGTGCGCGATATATAGTTAGTGCAACTAACTATATATGCGAATTTCAATGGTTTTGTGTGAGTAAAATAAGGTTTTGTAAATGCTAATTCCTAACTATATATGGTCTATAACCTATGGTTTTTTCAGTGAATTTTCAAGGTTTTGTAAATGCTAATTCCTAACTATATATGGTCTATAACCTATGGTTTTTTCAGTGAATTTCAATGGTTTTTTAATTGCAAATATCAAAAGCTGTAAAATGTATTCTTCTTTTAAAGGAAAAATATATTTTTTATGTATTTAATATAATTTTTTTATGTATATAAATTTATTATTTTTTTTTTCGCTACCGGTCCGCGCACCGGGTAGCTTCCCGTTAGCTCAATTTGGTGCCGCGACCCGATCCGCGCACCGGGAAACGTTCCGTTAGCGCAACTGCCGCATTAGAAAACAACATCGTGACGCGTCACGTAAGCGCGACGTATCGCGTTGCCGCGTAATGCGTCTTATGACGCGCCGGGTTAGCGTACTCGGAAGTGCTCCGGAGCGCGACCCGAGGCGCGAAGCGCAGCACCCTGGAAGCGCTCCGGGCGCGGAGTGGGACGCATAACGTAAGCGTAACAGGTCATGTGACCTGAAAATAACACTTTTCATTGGTTTAGAACATTTTTTTTCCCAAATGATGAAAGCCCCACCTTTTTTCCTTAATCTGACTTTCATCTTTGTGGGAGGAAGACCTGTTTCTGCTTGTTCAGTCATGGCATCTGTAGTAGCTGCAGCTGGTGGACCCCCACCACCACCACAACCACCTAGGAAGGAAGGACCACCTGCAAAGTTCCTTCCAAACCCAGAGGAAGAGGAAGAAGAAGAGGAAGAGGAGGTAGAGCCGAGGCAGTTCTTGTGTGAAGAGCCCCGGCAATCCCACCGCTTAGACCATTTTATATGGCAATTTTTTTCTTACCCTCGAGGGCGAAAAAAGGTCAATGCCCGGCTGGTAACATGCCTCATTGCGATGCAGTTCTGTCCCGAGGCACAGACAAAAAGTATCGTTTTGGAAACTATACTATGCATCGCCACATGTAGAGGTGACATCCAATCAATTATAGCATTGCTGAGGTGCGTCACCTCCAGGATAACCCACCAATATTATTTTACTGTTTCCCTTGGTTTTCCCCTTGTTACGCTTTCCGGACCGCTACCCGGTGCGCGGACAGGGCGCTAACCGTGCAAAAATTTGAAAAAAAGGCTGTTTTTCTTTACATATATGGGCCTCCTCAGCCACCCTCAGAAAACCTAGGGGGTAAGGATATGTCTCCCGTGCCCCCTTATACCCATTCCCAACATTGTTTAACCTCCGTCTTGTGACTAAATTCGTCCGAAACACAAGATGGCGGACTCCCGTTACGCTACCGGTGAGCTACCCGGTTCGCGTACCGGGTAGCGCTTCCACCGTGAAAAATCGATTTTTTTTTATTTTTTATTTTTTTGCCCCGCGGGGCCCTTTAATAGCCCCCACATCAATCCTAGAGGGTCAGGAGGGGTCTACCTTGTCCCCTTTCATTCATTTCCCCCTTCGTTTATTTCCACCTCTTGTCTCTCGATCCTAGCGAGAGACAAGATGGCGGCCGCTCCGGACTGTTTAGAAAGTTGACAGTCACCGGAGAGCCAATCTGCTTCTCCTCGCGAAGTTTCGTTACGCGTCTGGTACGCGAACCGGGGCGCTAACCGGGACGCTGTCACAGATATATATATTTTTTTGAACGTTAATTTCTCAAAATCTACTGGAACACATATCTTGAGACCTAGCAAAGGCACATCGGGCAAACAGTCTCTACAATTTTGCCAAGTTTCATAGAAATCCATTCAGCCATTCGAGCTAAAAGTGAGTCCAACCGCCCTATGGAAAACTCGATGTTAAAAACATGTTTTGGGACCCCCCTTTTCTCTCGGCCCCCGCTTCATGAAACCCCCCCAAACCTACAGGGGACGTTCAGAAACAAAATGTGCCATTTTCCTGAAAATTTCAGCCAATTCCGTCCATCAACGCCAAAGTTATTCAACATAGAATTTTCAGAAATCCCTATTAAAAAAAATCCTAACTATATATACCTACTGGCGACCGCCAGTAGGTAATATATATATATATATATATATATATATATATATATATATATATATATATATATATGGAAAAATGAAAGCCCTCATTTTGTTCCTTTTCAAATTAAATGTATTAAGTGTTACCACTTTATTCCAATCAAGATGACTTCAGGTGTGCCATACTTTTGTCATAAGTAAGACTGTTAGCGTTCTAGTTGTTCTTTAGAACACTCTGGGACATTCTGTCATTGGGCTATAGTTGGGCTACATCTGGCTGATATTTGGGCTACATTTGGGCTCTTTTGTCTCTGGTGGCCATCTTGGGAGACTGCATATCAGAATTTTTTTAATGAAATATAAGAGGATTTGAGAAGTCACTCAAAATGTGCCCTAATTTTTCTTTCTTCAGCAATAATCATAATTTCTATGGCAAAATGAACACCCTCATTTTGTTCCTTTGCAAATTAAATGTTTTAAGTGTTAACACTTTATTCCAATCAAGATGACTTCAGGTGTGCCATACTTTTGTCATAAGTAAGACTGTTAGCGCTCTAGTTGTTCTTTAGGACACTCTGGGACATTCTGTCATTGGGCTATAGTTGGGCTACATCTGGCTGATATTTGGGCTACATTTGTTTTTTTTGTCTCTGGTGGCCATCTTTGGGCTACATTGGGGTACATTGGGCTACATTTGGGCTCTAACATATATATAGCCCAATGTAGCCCAATATATATCTTTCAAAGTTAATTTTCGGAAAAACCACTGGAGCATATATCTTGAGACATAGCAAAGGCACATCGGGGTACCAGTCCCTACAATTTTGCCAAGTTTGGTGGAAATCCATTCAGCCGTTCGGGCTAAAAGTGAGTCCAACCGCCCTATGGAAAACTCAATGTTAAAAACATGTTTTGGGACCCCCCTTTTTTCTCGGCCCCTGCTTGACGAAACCCCCCCAAACTTTCAGGGGACGCTCAGAAACAGAATGTGCCACTTTCCTGAAAATGTCAGCCAATTTCGTCCATCAACGCCAAAGTTATTTAACATAGAATTTTCAGAAATCCCTATTCAAAAAAATCCTAACTATATATACCTACTGGCGACCGCCAGTAGGTTTTATATATATATATATATATCTATATATATATATCTATATATATATATATATATATATATATATATATATATATATATATATATATATATATATATATATATAGAGAGAGAGAGAGAGAGAGAGAGAGAGAGAGAGAGAGAGAGAGAGAGAGAGAGATAGATATATTCACTGAAAGAACATAGGTTTCAGGGATGTTATAGTTAGAAATTAGCATTTAAAAACCCTTAGAAATTCACTGAAAAAATCAAAGGTTTCAGGGATGTTATAGTTAGTTGGATGTTTCACTCGTACAAAACAAGAGAAATTCGGCTGTTATAGTTAGTTGAGCTAACTATAGCTCACGCCCCCGCAATGCACTGTTGATGATATCACTTATTACATCATTCATGACATGGTCAGTGACATCACTGATGACATCTCAAATGACATCACCAATGACATCATCTAGTGACTGCGTGTTTCTGTAAAGTTTAAATATGATTTATATATATATTTGCCAAGGAGTATTGAAGAATGAGTGGGTGTATGAGTGTCTGAATGGATGATTTAGTAGGTGCGTGACTGACTTGTGGGACACCCCCGCGCCGCACGGCCACCAGCTGCTGCGTGTGCCCCTTAGCCTGTCCCTGCCTCGCTGCCTGCCTCGCTGCCGGCTTGACTCTGTTGTCGTTTGTTTTGCTTTTGTTTTGTTCGCCATTTGTGCTTGTTAAATTGTATTTCTTGCCCGTGTTAGCGTTTTTTTTTTTTTTTTGATTTCCATTAGTGCCTGTATTTTTCAGCTTGTGTCCTTCCTGTTTGCCCGCCTACCTCGCCGCCCTCCGTCTTCCCTCCCCGCTCCCCGCTTCCCGCCACCACCGCAGACCCCGCCCCTTTTTTCCTTCTGTTCCCTCCCCGCTCCCGCCTCCCAGCTGCTCCGCCCACCCGCGCACTTGGCCTTTATATGGCGACCGTGCGACACAGGTGAGTGTGACCCATTTGTGGGACACCCCCGCGCCGCACGGCCACCAGCTGCTGCGTGTGCCCCTTAGCCTGTCCCTGCCTCGCTGCCTGCCTCGCTGCCGGCTTGACTCTCTTGTCGTTTGTTTTGCTTTTGTTTTGTTCGCCATTTGTGCTTGTTAAATTGTATTTCTTGCCCGTGTTAGCGTTTTTTTTTTTTTTTTGATTTCCATTAGTGCCTGTATTTTTCAGCTTGTGTCCTTCCTGTTTGCCCGCCTACCTCGCCGCCCTCCGTCTTCCCTCCCCGCTTCCCGCCACCACCGCAGACCCCGCCCCTTTTTTCCTTCTGTTCCCTCCCCGCTCCCGCCTCCCAGCTGCTCCGCCCACCCGCGCACTTGGCCTTTATATGGCGACCGTGCGACACAGGTGAGTGTGACCCACTTGTGGGACACCCCCGCGCCGCACGGCCACCAGCTGCTGCGTGTGCCCCTTAGCCTGTCCCTGCCTCGCTGCCTGCCTCGCTGCCGGCTTGACTCTGTTGTCGTTTGTTTTGCTTTTGTTTTGTTCGCCATTTGTGCTTGTTAAATTGTATTTCTTGCCCGTGTTAGCGTTTTTTTTTTTTTTTTTTTGATTTCCATTAGTGCCTGTATTTTTCAGCTTGTGTCCTTCCTGTTTGCCCGCCTACCTCGCCGCCCTCCGTCTTCCCTCCCCGCTCCCCGCTTCCCGCCACCACCGCAGAAACCCGCCCCTTTTTTCCTTCTGTTCCCTCCCCGCTCCCGCCTCCCAGCTGCTCCGCCCACCCGCGCACTTCGCCTTTATATGGCGACCGTGCGAACGCGCAGCGGTCACGCGCAGCGGGCGCGCCGATTGTGCGCCGAAGGCGCGCCAAAGGTAAGCCCGTCTGCGCCCATCCGTGACCGGATCGCGACCAGCGCCAGGACCCCTGGCCCCCGAAGACCCCGACCGACCCGCCTGACGTACTCCGCCGCCACCCTCATCGCTCTCAACTCCGGCCGACTCCCAGAATGCCATCAAGCCACACCACGACGCACCCACGGACCTTTCAGCTGCCACGCCTGCAAATTCACCTGCATCCGGACCTGCCTCGCACCAGCACCCGCCAAGTCGAACACCAGCAGCACCCACCTCAAGTGCATCCTGCTCAACACCCGCTCCGTCCACAGACACGCCATCGAACTCTGGAACCTCCTAGACGCCACAGCCTCTGACGTTGCCTTCCTCACGGAGACCTGGATGAACGCCTCTTCAGCTCCCGACATCGCCATTGCTATCCCAGAGGGCTACAAGATCGTCCGGAGGGACCGCAACGCCAACCAGATGGGAGTAGGCATCGCCATCATCCACAAGAACACCATCCGTCTCACGACCAGCACCGACAACACCCTGACCACCGCCGAACACCTGCATTTCCAGATCCACACCAACCCGAACACCACCCTCAGAGGCACCCTGATCTACCGACCCCCTGGACCACGCACACAATTCAGCGAGGACATCGCCGACTTCGTCAGCCCGCTTGCCCTCCCCTCCTCTGACTACATCCTCCTGGGGGACCTCAACTTCCACCTGGAGAACAACAACGACCGCAACACCACCACCCTGCTGGACAACCTCGCCAACCTGGGACTCAAGCAACTGGTGTCCACCCCCACCCACCTCGCCGGACACACACTCGACGCAGTCTTCTCTTCCAGCACAGACATCGACTTCAGCCACGCCACAGAGCTTCAATGGACGGACCACAGCTGCGTCCACTTCACCTTCAAGAGAACGACGACCCACCACCACCAGCAACAGGCCGCCGCAGAAGCTGGAACAAGATCACAGCAGACCAGCTCGCCACCTCCCTGAGCCAGCACCCTCCTGCCAGCTCAGCGGACCCCAGCCAGGCCGCCGACAACCTCATGAAGTGGATCAGCATCTGCGCGGACGAGCTCGCCCCGCTGAGGACCCCGCCCAGCAGACCCGGCAGCAAGAAAGCCCCGTGGTTCACCGACGAACTCAAGAGCTCCAAGAAGAACTGCCGAGCCCTCGAGAAAGTCTGGAGAAGGGAACCTACACCGGACAACAGGACCTCCCTCAAGCTTGCCACCCGGAAGCACCACCAGCTGATCCGCGCCGCCAAGAAAACAGCATTCAAGGAACGGTTGGACAACAACGCACACAACTGCAAGGAAGTCTTCAACATCGTGAAAGAGCTTTCCAACCCCAGCGCAGGAAACAACATCACCCCATCGCAAGACCTCTGCAACTCCCTCGCTTCATACTTCCACAACAAGATCGCGGACATACACAACAGCTTCAACAACCAACCAACGCACACCATGACCGAACAATCACCCCCCACCACCACCCTCCACGCCTGGACCCCGATCAGCACCGAAGACACCATCCGCACGATGAACTCCATCCACTCCGGATCACCGACCGACCCCTGCCCTCACCACGTCTTCAACAAGGCCGACGTGTCATCGCACCCCACCTGCGAGACATCATCAACACATCCTTCGACACCGCCACCTTCCCTGAGAGCTGGAAACACGCCGAACTCAGCGCTCTACTCAAGAAACCAACAGCGGACCCCACCGAACTCAAGAACTACCGCCCCATCTCGCTCCTCCCGTTTCCAGCCAAAGTCATCGAGAAGACCGTCAACAAGCAGATGGCCGCCTTCCTCGAGACGAACGGATCCCTCGACCCCTCACAGTCCGGCTTCCGAGCCAATCACAGCACCGAGACCGCCCTCATCGCCGCCACCGATGACATCCGAGCCCTGATGGACAATGGAGAAACAGCGGCCCTCATCCTCCTAGACCTCTCCACGGCATTCGACACGGTCTGCCACCGCACCCTAGTACAGCGCCTCAGCAACATCGGAATCCAGGACAAGGAGCTGGAATGGATCATCTCCTTCCTCGACGGAAGAACACAGAGAGTCCGCCTACCACCGTACAAGTCAGAGGCCTCCGAAGTCATCTGCGGCGTCCCTCAAGGATCATCTCTGAGCCCCACCCTCTTCAACGTCTACATGAGCCCCCTCGCGGCCATCGTACGCAAACACAACCTCAGCATAATCTCCTACGCCGACGACACCCAGCTGATCCTCTCCCTGACCAACGACCCCGCCTCCGCCAGAGCCAACCTGCACGAAGGGATGAAAGAGGTAGCCGAGTGGATGACGACCAGCCGCCTGAAACTGAACTCTGACAAGACAGAGGTCCTCATCCTGGGCTCTTCCCCCTCCGCCTGGGACGACTCCTGGTGGCCTCCCGCCCTGGGCACCGCACCCAAACCGACAGACCATGCACGCAACCTGGGCTTCATCCTGGACTCCTCCCTCTCCATGACCAGGCAAGTCAACAACGTCTCCTCGGCGTGCTTCAACATCCTACGCATGCTACGGAAGATCTTCCGGTGGATCCCCACCGAGACCAGGAAGACCGTCACCCAGGCCCTCGTCACCAGCCGACTGGACTACGGCAACGCCCTCTACGCCGGTACCACCGCCAAGCTCCAGAAGAGACTCCAGCAGATCCAGAACGCCTCAGCCAGACTCATCCTCGACATCCCACGAACCAGCCACATCACCGGACATCTGAGAGACCTTCACTGGCTCCCCGTCAACAAAAGAATCACCTTCCGCCTCCTCACCCACGCACACAAAGCCCTACACGACCAAGGCCCGAGCTACCTCAACAGCCGGATCAACTTCTACGCTCCCAAACGCCACCTCCGATCAGCCAACCACGCCCTCGCCGCCGTCCCCCGCATCCGAAGAGCGACTACAGGAGGAAGGTCCTTCTCCTACCTGGCCGCCAAGACCTGGAACTCCCTCCCGACCGACCTGCGCCTGACCCAAGACCACCTCTCCTTCAGGAAGAAGCTGAAGACCTGGCTGTTCGAGCAGTAGCGGCACCCCCTCCCCCCCCCCAGCGCCTTGAGACCCTACGGGTATGTAGCGCGCTCTATAAGTGTCACTGATTGATTGATTGATTGACTGTATAAGTGAGTGATTAAAGGTGTCTTACTTAATGCATGGGTTAGTGACTAAACTGTGTGAATGTCTATATCAGTCTGTTAGTTGGTGCATAAGCGGCTGCATGGGTTGGTGAGTAGCTAGATGAGTGTCTATCTGGGTTATTGATTGGTTGTCTGAGTTTCTGTATGGGTGCCTGAGTGTCTGTGTGGGTGGGTGGGGAGTGTGTGACTCTATGCATAGATGTGTGAGTGGGTGATTCACTGGATATATGGGTTCAAGACTGCATGTGTGAAGGGCTGTATGAGTGGGTGAGTGTGTGTATAGTTGTGTTGGTGAGTGAATAGTGGTCTCAGTGGTACATGCGTGAGTAACTACGTACGTGAAAGGCAGTATATGTGAGTGTTGGAGTTTATAAATGACTATATGTGAGAGTGTGTGATTGTGAGAGTGGCTGTAAGGAGGAGTGTGTGCTTGTATCAGTGATTGTATAAGAGAGTAAGTACGTGTTAGTATCTGTATGAATAAGTGAGGTGGTGTTTGTATGACGGTATAGATGAGTAAATGGGAGTGTGATTGATTCTTTGCATGACTGACTAGGTGGGTGAGTAACTCTATGGATGAGTGGCAGTGTGTGAGTGTCTATATAGGTGTATGAGTGCTGTATTGATGAGTAGCTGCATGTATGGGTGACTGTATGGGTGGATGTGTGTGTAGTCCAAGGAATCAGTGAGTGGGTATGTAGTAACTGGTATTGGTTTGTCTATGGTTGCGAAAATGGTAGTCTATATTTTAGAGTTGGTGTATCAATGGTTATATTAGGGTATGAGGAGGTGCGTCAGATTATCACATGGATGATGTCATCAGTGATGTCATCAATGATGTTATTTGAGATGTCATCAGTGATGTTACTGACCATGTCATGAATGAAGTAATATGTGACGTTATCAGCAGTGCATTGCGGGCACGAGTTATAGTTATCTCAACTAACTATAACGGCCAAATTTCTCTGCCTTTGTACGAGTGAAATGTCCAACTAACTATAACGTCCCTGAAACCTGTGTTTTTTTTCAGTGAATTTCTAAGGTTGTTTGCATGCTAATTTGTAACTGTAACATCCCTGAAACCTATGTTTGTTTCTGTGAATCTCAAAGGTTTTTTAAATGATAATTTCTAACTATAATATCCCTGAAATCTATGTTTTTTTCAGTGAATTTGGAAGGTTTTTTTAATGCTAATTTCTAACTATAATGCCCCTGAAACCTATGGTTTTTTTCAGTCAACTTCGGAGGTTTTTTAGATGCTAATTTCTAAATATTCCTACAGAGCTAGGACATGTGCAGAAAGAGGAAGAAAAGCGCTGAAAGAAGCAAGAGAAATGCAGAAAGAGTCAACAGGAGTCCAGAAAGAAGAAGAAAGGTGCAGAAAGAAGCAAGAGAAATGCAGAAAGAACCAACAAAGGTGTAGAAAGAGGCCTTGTTGCAAAGTCATCTAGTGCCCCCAACATTTTGCTGACTGGTACTGGTGGTAAGTGACTGACAAACTAGGCCCGGAGCCAGTGCTATGCTGAAAGACACTTAGAATACAGTGAAAACACCTACATATTCTAGGGTACACTATGGGTTGGGCTACCCCTGTGATTGGCATGACCTCCCCTGTAAGGCCCTAGTACATAATAGGGCAGGGGGATTACAACTACCTCTAAGTCAGAGGTGCAGAAAGAGGAAAGAGAAGTGCAGAAAGAAGCAACAGAGGTGCCGAAACAGGCAAAAGAGGTACAGAAAGAAGCACATAAGGTACAGAAAGAGGAACCAGAGGAGCAGAAAGATGGAAGAGAGGGCAGAAACAAGCAAGAGAATAGCAGAAAGAGGCAAGAGAATTGCTGAAAGAAGCAACAGAGGTGTAGAAAGAAACAAGAGAAGTACAGAAAGAGGCAAGTGAGGTGCAGAAAGTAGCAAGGGCAGTGCAGAAAGAACCAACAGAGGTGCAAAAAGAGGCAAGAGGGGTGCAGAAACAAGTAGGAGAGGTGCACAAAGAGGCAAGAGCAGTGCAGAAAGAGGCAGGAGGAGTGCAGAAAGAAGAAAGAGAAGTGCAGAAAGATGTAACAGAGGTGCTGAAAGAGGAGCGAAGGGTGCAGAAAGAGCAAGAAAAGTGCAGAAAGAGGCAACAGAGGTACAGAAAGAGGCAAGAGAGGTACAGAAACAGGCAGGAAAAGTGAGAAAGAGGGAACAGGGATACAGAAAGAGGCAAGAGAGGTAAAGAAATAAAAGAGGGGTGCACAAAGAGGCAAGAGATCTGCAGATAAAAAGCAACAGCGGTGCTGAAAGAGGCAAGTGAGGTGTAGAAAGAAGCAAGAGAGGTTCAGAAAGAGGCAATAGAAGGGCAGAAAGAAGCAACACAGGTACAGAAAGAGGCAAACGAGGTTGAGAAAGAGGCAAGAGATCTTCAGAAAAATGCAACAGAGGTGCTGAAAGAGGCAAGAGATCTACAGAAAAAAAGCAACAGAGGTGCTGAAATAGGCAAGTGAGGTGCAGAAAGAGAAGTGCAGAAAGAGGTACTAGAGGTGCTAAAAGAGGCGCAAAGTGTGCAGAAAGAGCAAGAGAAGTACAGAAAGAGGCAACAGAGGTACAGAAAGAGGCAAGAGAGGTGCAGAAACAGGCATGAAAGGTGTAGAATGAAGGAACAGGGTACAGAAAAAGGCAATAGAATTGCTGAAAGAAACAACAGAGGTGTAGAAAGAAGCAAGAGATCTGCAGTAAAAAGCAACAGAGGTGCTGAAAGAGGCAAGTGAGGTGAATAAAGAGGCAAGTGATCCGCAGAAAAAAGCAACAGAGGTGCTAAAAGAGGCAAGTGAGGTGCAGAAATTAGCAAGAGGTGCAGAAAGAGGCAACAGAAGTGCAAAAAGAAGCAACAGAGGTGCAGGAAGAGGAGCGAGAAGTACAAAAAGAAGTGAAAGAGGTGCTCAAAAAGGCAAGAGGGATGCAGAAAGAGGCAAGAGCAGTGCAGAAAGAACCAAGAGAAGTACAGAAAGAAGCAACAGAGGTGCAGAAGGAGGCACGAGGGGAGCAGAAAGAAGGAAGACAAGTGCAGAAAGAAGCAACAGAGGTGCTGAAAGAGGCACAAAGGGTGCAGAAAGAGGCAAGAGAAGGGTAGAAAGAAGCAACAGAGGTACAGAAAGAGGCAAGAATGGTGCAGAAAGAGGGAAGAGAGGTGTAGAAAGAGGCAAGCGAATTGCACAAAGAGGGAAGAGAGGTGCAGAAAGAGGCAAGAGCGGTGCAGAAAGAAGCAACAGAGGTGCCGAAAGAGGCAAGAGAGAAGCAGAAAAAAGAAAGTGAAGTGTAGAAAGAGGCAATAGGCGTGCAGAAAGACGCAAGAGAGGTGCAGAAACAAGCAAGAGAAGTGCAGAAAGAGGCAAGATAATTGCTGAGAGAAGCAACAGAGGTGTAGAAAGAAGTGCAGAAAGAAACAGGTGAGGTGCATAAAGAAGCAAGAGCAATGCAGAAAGAACCAACAGAGGTGCAAGAACAGGCAAGAGGGGTGCAGAAAGAGGTTGGGGAGGTGCATAAAGAGGCAAGCAAGGTACAGAAAGAGGCAGGAGAGGTGCAGAAAGAGCATGAGAAGTGCATCAAGAGAAACAGGCAGGAAAGGTGAAGAAAGAGGAAACAGGGTGCAGAAAGAGACAAGGGATCTGCAGAAAAAAGTAACAGAGGTGATGAAAGAGGCAAGTGAGGTACCGAAAGGGGCAAGAGAACTAGAGAAAAAAAACAACAGAGGTGCAGAAAGAAGCAACAGAGGTGCAGAAAGAGGCAATAGAAGTCCAAAAAGAAGCAACAGAGGTGCAGAAAGGGGCAAGAGTGGTGCAGAAAGAGGCAAGAGAAGCGCAGAAATAGACAACAAAGGTACAGAAAGTGGCGAGAGAGGTCCATAAAGAGGCAGGAAAGGTGCCGAAAGCGGGAACCGGGGTGCAGAAAGAAGCAAGAGAGGTGCAGAAAGAGAAAAGGGGGGTGCAGAAAGAGGCAGGAGATCTGCAGAGAAAAGCAACAGAGGGGCTGAATGAGGCAAGTGAGTTGCAGAAAAAGGCAATAGATCTGCAGAAAAAAGAAACAAAGGAGCTGAAAATGGCTCAGAAAGAAGGAATAGAAGTGCAGAAAGAAGTAACGGAGGTGCTGAAAAGGGAGCAGTGGGTGTAGAAAGAGCACGAGTAGTGCGGAAAGAGGCAATAGAGGTACAGAAAGAGGCATTAGAGGTGCAGAAACAGGCAGGGAAGGTGCAGAACGAGGGAACATGGGTACCTAAAGATGTAAGATGAGGAAAGTGAAAAAAAGGGGTGCAAAAAAAGGCAAGAGATCTGCAGTGATAAGCAACAGAGGTGCTGAAAGAGGCAAGTGAGGTACCAAAAGAGGCAAGAGATCTGCAGAAAAAAACAACAGAGGTGCTGAAAGAGGCAAGTGAGATGCAGAAAGAAGCAAGAACGTGCAGAAAGAAGTGCAGAAAGAAGCACCAGATGTGCAGAAAGAGGCAAGAGGGGTGCAGAAAGAGGAGAGAGAAGTACAGAAAGAAGCAAAAGAGGTGCTCAAAGAGGCAAGTGAGGTACAGAAAGAGGCAAGAGATCTGCAGAAAAAAACAACAGAGGTGCTGAAAGAGGCAAGTGAGTTGCAGAAAGAAGCAAGAGAGGTGCAGAGAGAAGTGCAGAAAGAAGCACCAGATGTGCAGAAAGAGGCAAGAGGGGTGCAGAAAGAGGAGAAAGTACAGAAAGAAGCAAAAGAGGTGCTCAAAGAGGCAAGAGGGATGCAGTAAGTGGCAAGAGCAGCAAAGAAAGAACCAAGTGAAGTGCAGAAAGAAGCAATGGAGGTGCAGAAGGAGGCATGAGGGGTGCAGAAAGAAGGAGAAGTGCAAAAAGAGGCAACAGAGGTACAGAAAGAGGCAAGAGAGGTGCAGAAACATGCATGAAAGATGCAGAAACTATTGACAGTTCTGTGTATATTACTTGCAATCCTACTGACATGCTGCCTATGTACACAATGTGGTACAATGCTTTGCTCCATCTGTATCACTGCTTGTACACCTTCCAGAAGTGATGTTAAACAAATGAATGCCCAGCGTATCCTAGACAAAGAAGTTGATGAAATGATGCAAATTGATTTACATGATGTATACTTAGACTCCTCTAGATTATAAATGTTGTCAGCTAATTCTAAAAGGGTTGCCTGTAGAAATTTGGCAGAGATCACTGTTAGCATTTAGCTGAAGCCATCTTGTTTCTGGCAGCCATCTTGTTGACCATGTGCTCGCAATGTGCTCTTTCGTTTTCACTGTCGCTTGCCCTTGTGCTTTGTTCAAGAACTTGCTATACATAGTCTCTGCTACTCTGCACATGCTCAGAAGAGTCTGTAGCTGTCTCTGCACCTGCTCTAGTTCATCACTGAAAAACCAACCAAACTGCCAATACTGATGGAAATTTCAAACAATTAAATAACTGGTGCAGGGATATCCAAACCAAGCAGCCATACACTTATTAATAGCCTTTATTTTCAATATTCAAAAATGTCTTTCATTTGAAAAACATATACAGGGGATATATACATACATATGATTCAGAAACCAATTAATAAATACCTTTTACATTCCACTATTGACAATCACTATTCATACTATTCTCACAAAGACACATTCATTCCATCTGCATTCAAACAATCACCACGCTCACTACACACCACAAAGTCCTTATGGGCCAAAATTACTTATTCAGCTTAATATAAGGCCCTACCACAGCCCAAACAAAGCACTAGTAAGTTCTAATTTAATTTAATGGTGCACGAAATTGCGTCAAAACAATGTATCATATGATGATTCCTCAAAAAGAATTTCTGAATTGCTAAAGATGGTGCACAGACATAATATCGAGTCCAAAATATCGATTGGACATAATATCGAGTTGTAAATATAGATTGGACAAAATATCGACAGGACAGAATATAGATATCCAAAATATCGTTTTTAAGGTAAGTGATGTAATATCGACTGTTAAAAATATAGAAAGTTAAAATATCGAACTATATAATATAGATAGTTAAAGATATCGATTTTTTAATAATATCTAATTTTTTATAGTGTTTTTTTATGTTATATGTGTGAAAAGTGTGTATTTATGTTATAATTAATTTTAATTAATGAATTTTGTTTTTATAATTATTGCATAATTTAATACTGTAGAGGGTTGTGGGTTTATAGGGGAATAGGGTGGGAAGTAATTTAATTATAATTAATTAAATATGTACATTTATTTATTGGTAGTAATTTTTAATTAATTGTTAATTAATGTATATTTGTTAATTAATTACATTTTAATTGGTAATTAATTTTAATTAATTGATTAATTGGTAATTATGTACATTTTACTAATTTATTTTCTGTAGCGGGTTGTGGGTTTATAGGGGAATTGGGTGGGAAGTAATTAAATTATAATTAATTAAATATGTAAAATTATTTATTGGTATTTATTTAGAATTAATTATTAATAACATTTTTATGGGTAATTATTAAAATTGTATTTGCCATTTAATTTAATTTAATTGATTAATTGCAAATTGTGTTAATTTTAATAAATTATTTTCTGTAGCGGGTTGTGGGTTTATAGGGGAATATGGTGGGAAGTAATTTATTAAGAATTAATTAAATTTATTTAATTGTATTTAATTTGAAATAATTGTTAATTAATTTTTATTTATTAAATAATTAATTGTTAATTGTAATTAATTTGTATTAATAGGTAACTAATTGAAATAATTATTGTTAATTAGTAATTTTAATATATTAGTTATTATATTATATTTGTTAATTATTTTCTTCCCCTTTTTGATTTTAAAACAACTCCTGTCCCGAGGAACTAGAGAATTATTAATAAGTCCGGTTGAAATTCGACCTTAAACTACTTTTCCTGGCATGCCGCGCAATGCTTCAGGAAAGCGTATCAGGTCACCTGGCCGATCACTAAGGATAAACTACATTGCCCAATACGCAAATCTTCCGGCACACACGACACACGCTCTACCAGATGCGTTGTGTCAAGATTTATCTTCCGGTTCATACAACATATTTCCTGTCAGTAAACAATGGACTGAACTTATGGCGGATTAAGAAAAACAAGCGGCAAAATATCAAGGTAGGCGACGGGGCTTTGGCAAGCGGCTGCATTGGATGCCTTTTTTCCATTAAGAACAGGCAGTAAAAATCATGTTTTGTTTATAGCTGGTGAAAACCTGGCATAACACTACGGCGAGGCGAGGGGAGGCGAAAGAAATTGCAAATTCGTGCAACAGCACCGTAATTAGAAGGTGCGCTACGGATCGACTTTAAAGCATTTTTATAAAAGAACTACTTAAACGGTACGGGATACTTACCATTACACATCGTTTTTTATATAGGTGTCCGCATATTGGCACATGGAGAGATGTTTTTGAACATGTGGCATGAAAAATCCTCCACTGGGAATTTCTGTATGAAGTAAGTGCAACTGTCATCAACTGGCTATTTCGATATATGCTCTTCTAATGAGTTTGACCTTAGGACGTGTTCTGTCTGTCTTTTTCATTTCTAGAATCACACAGTGAGCTTAAATACGAGGGAAGTCCACGGCTGTGGCTTTTTCTTTAAATTGGAAAGTGGTGGCCAGTGGCGATTGATGGGTAGCGTGAGGCAATTAGAGTAAGAGCAAGGTCATGACAATTGTTGTCTTTTTGTTTTTGTTTCCACAGTGTCTCTTGGTCCTGATGAGAACCCCTTTACCGAGTGGGGTTTGAAACGCGTAGACTCCTTTTTTTCCACTACCAAACAATTGTATTAATTTTGTGATCAAGGTTTTGGTGCACTCTAAAGATAATTGCAGATCTTTAGCAATTCAGAAATTCTTTTTGAGGAATCATCATATGATACGTTGTTTTGACGCAATTTTTTGCACCATTAAATTAAATTAGAACTTACTAGTGCTTTGTTTGGTCTGTGGTAGGGCCTTAAATTAAGCTGAATACGTTGTTTTGCCCATAATGACTTTGTGGTGTGTAGTGAGCGTGGTGATTGTTTGAATGCAGATGGAATGAATGTGACTGTGTGAGAATAGTATGAGTAGTGATTGTCAATAGTGGTATGTAAAAGGTATTTAGAAATTGGTTTCTGTATCATATGTATGTATATATCCCCTGTATATGTTTTTCAAATGAAAGACATTTTTGAATAGTGAAAATAAAGGCTATTAATAACCGTATGGCTGCTTGGTTTGGATATCCATGCACCAGTTATTTAATTGTTTGAAATTTCCATCAGTATTGGCATTTTGGTTGGTTTTTCGGTTTTATGGATTCAGCCTTACTGATTAGAGTCAGGCTCATTATTGTTATACACTAGTTCATCACTGTCAGGCTGTTTTAACTGAGGTCGGCAATCCATGGCCCCTCCTTCTCTGTTGACTCTGCATTCTCTGTATGACCATTTATGTATGTAACTCTTCCTATGTGTGCTCTTACCGCCTTCTTTTGAGCTCATGTGTGGGTATAAAAGACCCATGGTTCTTCTACTCCTTGTGCTACTTCATACACTGCTGAAGGGTGTTGTGTGAATGCAGTTCCACCTCATGAGGTTTAATAAAATATCTTTTTGCTATTTCAGCTTCCGTGCCAACTTCTATTAACTGGTCTGAGGACTTGTGTGCAGAGAAGGGCAAACCCCTAGCACTGGTAGGCCTTGCTGAGGTCTACTTCTACATGACCTTCCGGGAGCCTCTAGTGAGCCCAAGTACACAGTCAATGCTTGATCCCTTATCAGCACCACCCTGTTCCGGAGAGACAACAGATACAGGCACAATCATAATATTAGGGGTTTCCCTATTCACAGTAATGTTTTGATGACTCTGCTGGGTAAAGAAATGTTCAGAGTCTAGTTTTGCATAAAAGTCAACAACTGATGCAGTGAATGAACCAGCAGTAAGGTGTCTATATATGATTGGTTTAGAGAGATGTGCTGTTTACTCTGCTGGGTTGAATGGCGAACGCTTGAACCGGGGCCCAACTTTATAGATAGAGGTGGATCCAATAGTTGCCCACTTAAGCCATCCTCCAGTTCTAAATTTGACTGGGTCGTCCGGGTTGTGGCCCCTTCGTAGCACTTTGTCTGATCCCCCATGAAGCCACAAGGAATCTTCCATGCTTCCCCAGAGGAGAAATGAAGCAATATTATTAGGATGGGCTTAAGGAGCAAGCCTTCTTGACCCAGTATTGCCTCCACAGGAGCAGACCGGGGAGTTTTGCGGAAAAAGACAGTAACGGCTGGTTGAGCTTTATAGCAAAGATGCTGTAAATGTCTGGATCCGCTATACGATCTCCTTAATCCAGTTGACGTAGAAACGAGGAATGTACACAGCCTGAGCCTACTTTTTTACCAAACATCTCGCACCGGCATACTTAAATATCAAAAAGAAGCAGACTCTCGCCTCCACTCTGGTTGCTTGCTGGAAGATAATCTCCGGCGGCGACTTCCTCTCTCCAATCAGCCTGCTAAGGATGAAGGCAGCAATCCTCGCAGCAGCTGGGAGGGGGCAGAGGTAAAGCAAAACAAACAAACAAAAAAGAGAGCCCAGAAACTTCAGGGGTAACAGGATTGTGGGGCTTAAAGTCAAACCTTCTTACTATAAGAGTGGTGGTAAGGACCCAAAGATAAAAGCACCAGACAGGCACAGCAAGGAGGGGAGTTCAAGACGCTGCTGACCGTTTCTAGAGCCTCCAGCCTCCAGACCTCTTTTGCAGGGTGGCGAGCTCGAGCTCGCAGATTTAGACAAACTAAGAGCTACTGCACCCCCAGCGCCCTACGCCCTACAATTGGCATACACAGGCTCGCGAGGCAAACAGAAGAAGGGCTTCCTTTAGTGCCTTCATTCTACTCAAGGCAGCCCCACGCGCTCCGTTGTTCCGGGCGGTTAGAAGGCGGAAACGGGGGAGGGAAGGAACCAGTCCCGTAAGTTTGCGCCGCCCTACAATGCTTTGATGATCCAGGTGCTCCGTTGATCCAGGGTAAGTTAGGGTTGTCTGTCACTGAGGGTAGCGGGTGACAGTGACAGGGATAGGAAAGAACGGTCCCACAGTCCTACAGACCTACAGGTCAGAGGTCCGCAGCCCATCGTGCCGCGCTCTTAAGCTGCTCTTGCTTCAAGAGCACGCAGGAAACTCCAGACCGAAACCACTAGATTCTCTGGATTCTCTTTGCACAGACTCCAAGTGCAGACACAGACGTCTGGGCCACTTCCATGGGGCTGCCAGAGGGCACTCTCTCTAAAGCCGCCACCCGCTCTGAGGCCCAGGTGCTTTATACCAGCTTCAGTACTGGCAGGGAAACGGCAGGTAAGTGGGCGGCAATATGAGACCAAAGCTGTACAGAACTGTCAAAAACTGAGAGGGGCCAAGAGGAGCTGATTCAGGAGCAGGGGCAGAGTGCGAGCAAGCAGGGTACAGCAGGCCCACCGCTCCTCTCCTTCACCTTCCGCAGCCTGGCTCCTGACACCCAATACCCGCCTCTCGGCTCACCTGTGGTGGTTGCGGGAGCGGGGTGGAGCGGGGGTGGCACGGTGCAATGTGCAGTGATGCAATCAAGTGCTGACACGACCTGCTCATCCTCTGCATCCAGCGTCCCCCTCCACCTACCCGGTAACAATCCTGCAGGGCTGGGGCTTTTGATTGCGGTCCGGTGGTTTTGACAGGCCGCCGTACCTGAGGAATCAATCGAAAATGCGTTCTGCTGAGACCAGGGATGTAGGTCACGTCGGCTCCGCTGAGCTCCGATCTCCAGTGCAACGTCCCTTTTGCTCCGCAACAACGCTCTCTCTGATTCACTCTGGAAATTTGTGTGGGTGCTGCATTCTGTCCAACAATTGTTCTTTTTGCATTTGTCACCCCGAGTGGGACGGGTATGCCCAGATGTGGGTCCTGTGTTCTCCATGCCACTGGAATCATGCTATCCTGGCTGATGAGTGCTGAAAGCCCGAAACCAGTCCTAGGATGCTAGTTTCCAGTCCAGGGAGGACCTGGCCTGGCAGTTCGGGCTGGACTGTTCCCATTGGGCGCAGGGTCAAGACTGATTTGAATATGCGTGGGTCCAAACTGTAATGGCATGGTGAGCAAAAAAAATTATGGATTTAATCCCAGATCTCTGTACTGGGGTGAATGTATGACATTGTTCTGCATTCTGTCCATCAATTGTTCTTTTTGCTTTTAGAGGAGGACACTGATGTGCCAATAGTGCAGCAACAGGCATCTGGATTGCAGCCTGGGGCTGAAAGCTTCCCACTGAAAGTGCTGTGCTCTGGGTTGCTCCATACATGGTGCAACCGGTTTTGCCTGCCTTCAGTGGTGCCACAGGGTTTGGAGTGAATACTGAAAATATTGTTGCCTGTACATTTCTTTCAGTTGTTTATGGACAATGTATTTTTGGATGAGATTGTTGACCAGACTCATTTTTATGTTGAACACTATTTGATGGAAAACAGTGCAAGACTTAAGCCCCACTCTAGAGCCCACTGGTGGACTCCCACAAATGTGGATGAGTTGAAGAAGTTCTTGGGTTTAACTTTTTTAATGGGCTTGATAAGGAAGCCGTCATTGTCTTCATATTGGTACTGCTAGTCCCTTAATATATATTTCCTGTAACCATGAGTTATGATCAGTATTTCAGTATTGACCTCCCTGCTTCTCCATCAACTTTCTGAGTTAGTGAGAAAAGTGTGTGGGAACTTGGTAAAGGACTTTTTAACAAAGGTCGCCATTTATACGTAGATAACTTCTACACTGGTGTGCAATTGTTCAAAGTGGACACTTGCTTATGGCACCATCTGCTCTAACAGTAAAGGTTACCCAAAAGAGCGTGTTTGTTAAAAACTTGAGAAGGGATAGTACAGTGCCTTGTGTAGAGATGAACTTCTTGCTGTGAAATTTTCTGACAGGAGGGATGTGTACATGCTAACTACCATTCATGACAAAAGTAGCACGTCACCTGTAAATGTTTGGGGTCAGGTTGTTGAAGTGTGCACACCTGTGTGCATTTTATGGTTTAATTCTTTTTTATTAAAGTCAATGTATAGTAAATGAAACATTCACCACATGTACAATTAGTCAGGTGTTGTTAAGAAGTGACATAAAGGCAAACACGTCCCAGGGTAGGTCTGATGTAGCATGCACATTCCAGCCTGGTGAAAAACAGTCATTAATATGCAGAAATAAGGTGAAACATCAAAAATAAGAACTTCTCCCCCCAACCCCCATCCTTCCTCCCCCCCTTTCCATACCCGCCCAGTGCTCATTACCACCCCCAACTTCCCCGCCACTCCCGTCTATAATGTCTCTCCGTCTGTATCTGCCTTAAGAGTCGACCTCCTTTGGCTCCGTGAGTCTCAACAGCCGAAGGTACCTCGGGCAAGTGATTTCTCTGAATTCCGTGATTAGAAGGGATCGAAATGGTTGCCAGAGCTCCTCATATTTGTCCCCTTCCCCCGCCATGGTGAGTGATAATTTTTCCATACCCAGTACATGCCACATCCTGTGCAGCCAGCCCATAATGGAGGGGGTAGTGGTGGTGCGCCAGTGTGTGAGGATATTTTGCACTGCGGAACCCAGTGCAATGGCAATGAGACCTTCTCTGCGGGAGCTTAAGGGGTATGTCAGTGGGATAGGAAGCCCTAATAACACATACGCTGGGAAGCTTGGAAGCTCTGTTTGAAAATGTTTGTCCACGTCGTCGAGTACCTGTGTCTAGTATGATTGGAGGTGGTCACAGTCCCACTCAGGTGTACCAGGTTGCTAACTTGACCACAGCCTCGCCAGCAGAGTCTTTCTTTACTATGATCGATCTCGTGCAACCGTTCTGGGGTGTAGTACCAGTATGTGGTTATTTTCGTGAATGTCTCCGTGAGCCCAGTGTGATATGTGGAGTGGCATGCTCTATAGGATATCTTCTCCCATTCTTTATGACTAAGGACCCTGCCCAGTTCTCTTTCCCATCGTTCCCTGCCTGGGTTGTAAATATGTGCCTGTGGTGTCTGTAGCATCTTAGAAAGGTCAGATATGAGTTTAGCGTCTGAGATACAGGATATGAGCCATCGTTCATACGGTAAGAGCCGTCTGTCTGCGTTCGTCCTCACCTGTGGTTGGAGTGCCCAGTGTCTGACTTGTAGATATCGCATCCGCTCCGTCTCAGGGAGGCCATAATCTTGTTTAAAAAGTGGGAAGGGGATAACCTCCCCTGGACTATAGATGTGATGTAAGAAGCGGCAATCCACTGGTCGCCAATGTGTGAAGGTCCCTCTCCCTGTGCCCGGGGTGAATTCTGGGTTATCTACTAGCGGCGTAAGCGGGGATGTGAACGTTGTAAGGTCATGGGCAACACTGGTGGCGCCCCACACTTCTAAGGGAACACGTGTGATGTATGAGACGTAGAGGTTTGCAGGCCTATGGGCCTTCCGAAGAAAGGGGATTTCCTGCAGCGGGAGGCCAGCTACTGCCTGGTCTTGAAAGAGCCAGTGTTTCTCTGACGCCCATTTACTCCATTCTACCAGGTAGTGTAACTGACCGCCTGGTAGTATTTGTGCAGGTCAAGTATTCCTAGGCCTTCCGATTCCGGGGCTTGCGTGGCCAATGCCCTCCGCATTCTGGGTTTCCGGCCCTGCCAAATAAATTGGGCAAGGTCAGCTTGTGTTTGTCGGATCCATCCTGTGGGCGGTCGCATCGGCAGGGCCCGGAAGAGATAGAAGATTTGGGGTAAGATGGTCAGTTTGACCGCTGCAATCCTGCCCAGCCAGAAGAGCGGGAAATGTCTCCACCGACCTATCTCTTCCCGAATCTTCCCACGGAGTGTCGTGTAATTAGCTACAGCCATGGTGGAAAGTGTGGGGGCCAGCTGGATCCCCAGGTACGGAACTGTGTCTGATGCCCACTGAATGGAGAGGAGGCTCTGTAAATAAACTCTTGTGGAGAGGGACAGCGAAAAGTCTAAGGCGATCGACTTGTCTGTGTTCATTTTGAACCCGGCCACTTTAGCGAAGGCGTCCAACTCCGCTATACAGGCTGGCAGGGCAGTACGTGGATTTTCTAAAGAGATCAGTATATCGTCTGCATAGAGACTGATGGTATGCGTGAAGCCGCTGAACTTTATCCCTGTAGCGGCCTGATTTTAGCGAATTCTCTGGGCAAGTGGCTCCATGTACCGGGCGAATAAGAGGGGCGATAGTGGGCATCCTTGACTCGTGCCCCTCTCAATATCAAAACTAGCCGAGCTATAGCCATTCACCCGGACTACTGCAGTGGGGGACTTGTAACAGTTAAAAATGAGGTTGCGAAATTTCTCTCCAATCCCCACCTTTGCCATGACCAGTTCTAAATAGGGCCAGTGAACACGGTCGAATGCCTTTTCGGCATCTACTGCTAGCATCATTCTCTCTCCCTGCACTCGGGAAGCTTTTTTTTTTTTTTGTATGTTCTTATATAGCGCTCGATCACCTGGGGAGGTATCTCGGCGCTTGCCTTGGGAACCCGTCCTGGCTTTTCCCTGTGAGATAGCCCCTACAGGGCATCCCCAGGGTGAAAGCCAGGCATCCCGCCGTGGGGGGGGCCGTTGTGGAGATTAAGCAAGCTTAATGCCCAGAGTTGCAGAGTGTGAACCCATTATTAGGTCAGGCACCGAAGCGAGAATTGTCGAGTCCGTGGACATTTGAGCTCAAGACCCTGCCGCGTAGGGAATTGAACCCTGGTCCCGGGTCTGACCGCTGCTTCAGGATCTGCCTGCTCTAACCAGTGAGCCACACATCTCCACTTTTTCTATCAGGTGGACGATGCGTTTGGTATTAACTAGTGTCTGGCGTTCTGGGATAAAGCCCACCTGATCCAGGTCTATGATGCCGGGTAAATGGGGGGCAAGTTGGGCTGCTAGGATCCCTGTATACAGTTTGAGATCCACATTTAATAACGATATCGGCCGGTAGGCTCCACATTTGGTTCTGTCATTCCCAGGTTTGGGAATTACCATTATTGAAGCTTGGAGAAGGTTAGGTGGTATCGCCCCGGGTTTGGCAAACGTGTTGAAAAGCCGGGTGAGAATCGGGGCGAGTGTAGTGGAAAATTTCTTAGCGATGGCGGCAACTACCTTTTCAATGCGGATGTCTCTCTCGAGATATTCTGTTTGGGGCGGAGCAGGGAAGGGAGTGCGACCGAATCTAGGAAAGCAATAAATAGGCATGCCGCAGCCTTAGTGCCGCGAATTCCGTGCGATCCATGTCTGAGGCCGATAATTGGTGTCGCGTGGCCTTAAGTTGCTTCCAAATTCGTTGGTGCATTTGCTCCAGTTAATGGACGCGCTGCGTGAGTTTGTCGCGTTTACGTTGTCTGTCTCTGTTTTCGGTGGATGAGAGGGCTATAAATTCCCCACGGAGAACCGCCTTTAAAGCAGCCCACTACGTCGCAAGGGTTGTGTCAGAGTTAGCATTGTGAGACAGGTAGTCTTGGATGGCATCTTGAATATGTTTCACCACATCCCTTCTATGCAATAACGTGTCTCTAAGGCGCCATACTCTAGGGGGGTACAATGCAGGTGGCAGGGTGAGCGTGGTAGTGACTGTTGCATGGTCTGAGAGTGAGATAACCCCTATCTCTGTTGTGGTAGATAGTGTGCATACTGGGCCGGAGGCTAAGAGGTAGTCTAGTCTGGCATATGTTTTGTGTGCATTGGAGTAGTATGAGTATTCTTTATCTTGTGGGTGACTTCTGCGCCAAAGATCGTGGAGATCTAATTCCTTCAGTTGGTCTATGCTGCTGGTTGATAGCGCCCCTGTCTGGCGAGTGCGTTGGCCAGACCTATCCAGGATATTATCAAAGACCAGGTTTAAGTCGCCCCCAGTATAATGTGTCTGTCTGGCGTGGCTGTAGCCTCCGTAAGGGCCGAGTGTAGGAACTGTTTTTGGCCCTCATTAGGGCCGTAAAGGGACCCAACAGTAAATCTGAGGCCCCCCAAGGCGAAGCGATATGCAAGCAGCCTCCCTCTAAGTTCTGCGCTTTTATGTAGGACCTCCCCTTTGAATTGTCGTGCCACTAGAATCACTACTCCGGCTGACTTGGTGGGGCTAGAAGAGAAGAACTGCGCTGGGAATTTATGCGAGCGCAGTCGATGGCAATCCCGAGCCAACAAGTGAGTCTCCTGTAATAAACATATGTCCGCCTGCGCATTTTCTAGATAGGATAAAATTGCTCGTCGTTTAACAGGATTATTCAGACCCCTCACATTAAGGGTCAGAATCTTAAGGGTGGTGGGAGGCATAGCCTTCAACGGATTTGATCATGGTAGTATCCGAGGCCTGGTGAGGCGTGTCATATGTGCAGGTGTCGGTATGACGAGGCGGGACCTCACAGACCTGCGCGAGTGTAAACTCTGGGAGTGGAAAGCAAATATGGAGCACTGGACATCCTTCCCTCCCCCGTTCTCCAACTCCCCCAAAAACTCCCCCCTCCCCCCTTCCCTCTCCCCCCAAAAAACCCAAAAATCCAAATGTCCAAAGTCCATCACCCTCCTGGTCAATAAGAGATGTATTCTCTTGGGGTGTTTTAGTCAGTTCAGAATACTCCTCCCTCCCGCAGACGGACCGGCACAAGAAATGAACAGCCTGCGACTGCAGATGATAAAGCCATTAATGTCAGCTGGGATGGGTTGAGGACAGGTCTGAGACGACCGCCTCAACCGCGGCATGCTGCCCATCTCTGATGTCGGATGCTGGGGGCTTCCTGATACGGCATCTCCTGCCCTGCTGGTGCCACTGGGGGCCCGGGGCTGCAGTCCCCCCAGTGTGGACCGGCGAGCTATCTTCCTCCTCCGGTGGATCTATTCCTAGCAGGCGGCAGGCTTCTCTCATTGAGCGGATCTGATACAGCTTGTTATCGAGTTTAAACACTATGTGAAAGGGATGGCCCCAGCTGTAGGGAATTTGGTGCCGTTGGAGATGTGTTGTGACAGGTTTAAAGGACCGTCTCTTCTGTAAAGTAAGTGCAGACAGATCCTGGAACAAGACCGGTGCGTGGTTCTTGAAGGTTATGGGGTGTAACTGCCGAGCTTTCTGTAGAATGTCCTCCTTTGTGCGGTAGTCCTGCACACATACCAGGATGTCTGGCGGGGGGCCGACGTGTTCCTTGGGAGCCCCACTCGATGTGCTCTATCGAGTTGAAGCTCTGACTCTAGTGGACGACCCAAGATGTCGTTAAAAAGTTCCCTAGTGAAGCCAAATAAATCTTTGGTGACGTCTGCCACTTTTACACCTCGTATCCGTTTGTTATGGCGCCGAGATCTGTTCTCTAAGTCCTCCATGCGCGATTGTAGGTCCACCAGCTGGTCGTGGAGCCGCAGTATCTCTTGCTGGAGGGCCTCGATGTCGGTGTCATGTCCATTAGCTTTCGTCTCCAGTGTCACTACTCGTTCCCCTATCCCATCAACATCCCTACGAACCTCCTTAAGCTCTTCAGTGAATACTTCCCTGATGGTGTAAATTTCATTTCTTAGCGCTGTGAAGAGCAATTCTATGAAGGCTTTCGTGATGGGCTCTGAGCCGTCCGCCGAGCCCGTAGCTGGACGTGCCTTTGGGCGACTGAGTCGCCTGGGCCTTCGTGAACAGGTCTTTAACTGTTTTGTCCTTGCATACCCTCGCACTGGACATGTTATATGGGCCCCTTATTGGGATCCCTCTTCCTGAGGCTTAGACCAGTCACCGGATAGGGCCACTCTGTGAATGTCTACGTGTTGGGTCCTAGCCGAAAATCAATTTGTTGTATCTCGCCGGGCACCCGGACCTCCTCTTGGGCTGTACAAGCTCTGCCCTGCCTTTCCCCATGACCACTAACCAAACCTGTCTATATCAGTCCATCAGTTGGGGCTCGGACTTCTGTGTGCATTTTAGACTACAATAAGCACTTGGGTGGTGTAGATACAGCAGATCAGAGATTGGAACTTACATTAAGAACCCGGCCTAGTAAATCCAGACAAGCACAGGCGGCCTGGTTAACACCTGAGCTTCGTAATGAAAAAGGTAATTGCAAGAATTTTGAGAGGCAATGGCGATGGACCCATCTTATCAATGATAAAGAGAAATTCAGGACTGCCCTTTTACAAATCCTAAAGCTTGTGATCTGGAGGAAGCCCCATCTCAAACCTCTATGATAAAATTGTTGATTACTTTACACAGAAAATTGATACTATAATAAGATCACCTCTGCTGGCAGTTCGATGTTGGTTACCACAACTACAGATCTGTCACTGTGCTTGAAGGTAAATTCACTGTTGAGCTTTCCTCCACTGACTCAGGAGGAGTTGGAAACTCTATTGTGCAATGTGAAATCAGGTTCACCGCTTGATGTCATACCTGCCAGAATCTCGTCCTCTCTCGTAAAACAACTGTCAGCTCCAATCTGCTCTCTCCTTAATCTGTCACTGAAGGAAGGCCATCTTCCAGCAGCATGGAAGGCAGCCCAGATCATTCCAAAACGCAAAAACACCAAAGCCTCCATGGAAGATCTTGCTAATTTATGACCAGTTTCCCTGCTACCTCTTATGAGCAAACGGCTGGAAAAGCACATTAATAAATACCTGTCGCACCATATCAAATTGGCAGGCAGCCTTGATCCATCGCAATCAGGCTTTCGGCCAAAAAACAGTAACAAAACTGCCCTCGTGGCTGTTACAGATAATATCAGGCTAGCTGTAGATAGTGGCCAATCCACTCTCCTGGTGTTTTTAGACCTGTCCTCCGCATTGGATAGTCGACCACCAGATTTTGCTCAGGAGACTGGAGAAATCGGGTATTGGTGGTGTGGCTCAGTTGAGGTAAACAAGTTTCCTTTCTATCATTCCCAGACAGTCAACCTGGGTCGGTATCGTTCTACATCCAAGGAACGGACCAAGGGAGTGCCCCAGGGCTCTTGTTTAAGCCCCACCTTGTTTAACATCTATGTCGCTCCCTTGACAGCACTTCAAAGGACCTACGGGTTCACTCAATATCGTATGCAGATGACACTCAGCTTACCTTCTCTTTCAATAAATCTTTGCAGGCGGCTCAAGCCACCTTCTCTTCCCGCATGTGGGCAATCTCTCAATGGATACGTAACAACTTTCTACAACTAAATGCCGGAAAGACTGAGATCATGCTTTTTGGAGATGCTCCACTGCTGTGGACACCAGTGGTGGCCAAAAGAGCTGGGGACCGCTCCATTACCGAAGACAGTAGTAAAAAATCTAGGGGTCTGTATAGAGCAGGCTCTGACCATGAAAGAGCATGTGACCCACATGGTTGGTTCATGATTCCATGTGCTTAGCCTGCTGAGAAGAGTCTTCCCCTTCCTACCCGATTCCACACGGAAGACTCTTATCCAGACTCTGGTGTTGTGCAGACTGGATTACTGCAATGCCTTGTTGATTGCAGCTAACGAGTCCTCGCTGGACCGCTTACAAGTAGTGCAGAATACAGGAAATCGTATAACAGTGAATGCCCCTTACAGAACAGACTCACTTCCCCTTCTCCAACAGCTTCATTGGTTGCCTGTGCACAAACGAATAACATTTAAAATCTGCTGCATTGTCCATAAAGCAGTGTGAGGAAAAGGACCGACTTACCTGGTGGAGAAACTCAACAGATATACTCCCATAGGGACCTCCGCTTTGGTTCGAAATCACCCCTTATGGCACCTAAGGTCAAGAGGTCAAGGACAGGGGAAAAAGCTTTTTCATATCTGGCACCCCTCTACTGGAACCAGCTTCCCATTTCATTGAGGCAGTGCCCAGCCCATCTGCAGTTCAGAAAAGCTTTGAAAACTGTTCTATTCTAAACCCTCTCCCTTGTGACAGCTTTCTCATGTGGGTCCATGGGTGCTGAGATACTCCTTCGGGGGTGATTCAAACGTTATACAAATCCATAAATGAATAAATGAAAAATAAATTAAACACATTGGTGTTTGTAAGGATTATGTTTGGATTATGAAGTTGGCTATCCATTTATTCCATTTAGCAACTTTCCATGCTTTTGCTGTATTCAAGGATTGTTCTCCAGCATCAAAGATGACATTTGTTCAGTTTAGCAGTCTCTGATAGGTAGCCTTGTTGTAGTGGAGCAGGCAAGAGTTCTTAGAGAAGCTGTGGTAGAGGATGTGGCTAGACTGAAAGATCGCCACCTTCCTGATCACATTCCTCCCACGGTCCAAAAAACCCCAAAGATTTCAGCTAATAAATGTAGAGTGCCTGAAGAAGTATGTGAAATGAGAGTTGTAAAACCGCCTCGATTGTCCTTCTAAGCCTGGGCTGTGTGTGCCCACATGTTTTAAATTGCATTACACACAACAGAGTGAGGGTAAGAGTACACTGACTGGTCTGTATCATGTTAAATTTTTTGTTCAAATTTCATGGTTGGCATTAGTGTGATGTGTTAGCGCTGTTGTGTTTGTAGTTATAGTTTTGTATCTACTTCCAATTGGTTTGGGTATTCTTTTTTGTATAAACAAATGTGATGGTGGTGTGCATAGACTATATGAGTCCAAAACAAGGACCACCGTATATGACCAACGGGAGGGGTAAGTATTATATATAAGTACAAAGAGCTGTGGACATCATTTCAGGGGAAGGAATCACGGGGCGTGGCCGAGCCGGTGACCATGATGGCCGCTTGACTTAGGAGCCTCCGGGACACTACAGCCGCCACACAGCGCAATGCTGTGACTATTCCAGCCCCACAGCATCGCATCGCGCTCCCAATGCTGTGGTGCACTGAATGTACTGTGTGAGGCACCCTATGCTGCCGGTCACGCTGAAATCTGTCCTGCGGCGCCCCTGGGCCTGACGTGGCCCTCGGAGGCACGAGTTGACAGGGGGCCTGGGGCGCAAGCGCCTGGATTGGAGGCTTGGACCGGATGCTGTTGTTGCCGAGGTCACTGGGGACTAGCCGGGGAGCCAGCCAGGAACGCGCAAGTTGTGGATCTCTCCGTCAGCGACACCTCGGGGAGGAGTACTCCCTTCCTGTTCTGGCCGCTGAAGAGAGTGAACGGTCTCTGGCACGGTGCTGATGGAAGTATGCAGCAGAGGCCTGCTATGAGCTGCGTGGACGATCCGCTTCTCATGGCGTGATGTTGCCTGACCCGTGAGTACAACACTGCTCTAGCCGGCATGCTGATCGGACCTCTCCAACTCCTCAGGCACTTGTTAGATTCTAATGTGTCCCAATACCCCAGGCCACCATTTTTGGACTACCACGCAGCACAATTGGAATGGCCTGAGTGGCGGCGGCCTGGTGATTCCTGATCTAGCACTTTTCACTCTGGCAGGGTACATACACTATAGTGATGCTGATAACCCCGATTAGTGTGCCATTACTAACCTGCCTGGGATAAATTGTACCCACGGTTGCCTGCACATTGCTCTGCAGTCCCCCCCTTCGACAGACTGCCGAAAATGGTCCAGTCTGACATAAAACAACCCCAACTTAATTTCAAGGGGGGAAGAACCCAAGGAGGGAGGACACCGAAAGGGAAGAATCAAATCAACTGAAAGGCACAGCGGATATAATGGCTGAGCTTTGGGCGGGGTTCAGCTCCATAGACACTCGTCTAGACAGGTTAACTAGTCGCCTGGATGACATTCATGGTCACATGGAGGCTCAAAATACACGAATAGGGGGTGCAGAGCAATGTGTTTCAGATCTGGAAGATGCACAACCTTCCCTGCAGAGGTGTCTCAAGAGAACAGAGTCCCTCCTCAAGCAGCTAGCCACTAAAGCTGAAGATTTAGAGGCACGGTCCCACAGAAGTAATAGCCGCATTTCAGGAATTGCGGAATCAACGAATACTGGTCCTATGGCAAAAGTTGTGGAGTCCATCCTCGTGGACCAGTTTGGCAGAGATGACTTCTCCGCGTCATTTGCAGATGAGCATGACCATAGTACCCTGGGACCCCACCTGTCCCTGGGGCACCTCAGAGGATTAAAATTGGTAAAAACCTCAACTACGGGGGGCGTGGCTAGCAGCCGAGCATGGCGGCCGCTTGAAGTGAGAGCTCCCGAGGGCACTGCAGCCTTTAATCTATCCGGCACAAAAATCCGCTAACTAGCGCACCTGAAGCGGCGGCGTTCGAGTCCCGGACTTCAGCGGTGTCACCGGTCCGACTTTGGAACAGATCAGAGCACCGGAGCCCGAGTTAAATCGAATGGCAAGTTGGGGCCTGTAGCCAGAAGAGCAACACCGGCCTCTCGTGACATCCGAGCCCCGGCGGAAGCGCGGCCGAGCCGGCCGGAAGGAGTGAACACACCCGGACGCCAGCCAGGCGGTCCCAAGCTAGCCTAACACTCCTGCAAACACCATCCGCAGGCGCGCGGACTGCCGCCACCACCAACCGGGACTGCAGCGACACACAGGTTGGTGCCCTGGCCGCACGAAACGGTGCCCTCATCCTGGTAAAACCCCCCGCCCCCCCCACGAAGTCCTAGCGGGCCGGGAACGCCTCGGCGGCCATCAGCGGCCCCCGCGCACCTGGGAGGTAACAGCGGACACTGCTACCGCTGCAGACTTACGGTCCAGAACGCCGGTACCCCGGGGGGACGACGCCGCTCCGGCCACCTACGCGGGAGCACAGAGAGGGTCTGCATTTTACCGGACACAACTAACGACGCCAACGCAGAGGCAGTAACCCGGCGGCCTGTGGGGGGGGCGGCTGACAGAGCTCGGACCCCAAACCATCTGTGGTGGCCGTGCAGGGCGGAGCGACACTGCAAACGTGGGGAGAGGTCGCAGTAACCGCCCCAGCCCAGGAGAAAACCACCAGGGGCACCAAATCGGAACCGACAGGCAATTTCCCGACACCCACGCAAACGGCCACTGAGGCTCAGCAGTCAGCAGACAAGAACACTCAGTCCACCACCCACCCACCGAACTGCTGTTCCCGACTCTAACGGTACACTCCGACGCACGGCGAAGCCTCGAACCTCGCAAATCTTAACACTATGGCGGGTAAAGGCCTCAGGAGTGGGTCTACACAGGCCAAACTGGACAAATTCGCCTACGGCCACCAGAGTCAACAACAGACCACGGGGCGCCCATCCTCGGGACAAGCCCAGGAAGCAGAGAAAACTACCAAAATAACGCTGGAGGACATCATGAAAACACTCTCGGAGGTGAAAACCACGGTGGGCGCCATCTCCTCGGAAGTCTCCCTGCTGCGAGCTGACTTTCACAAAATGGCGGAGAGGGTGTCGCAGGTGGAAGTGGTCACTAAGTCACTGGTGGAAGACACTTCAGAGCTCCAAGTGGCCATGGAAAGGATGCAGAAAGTGACCAAGCTCCTGCACGACAAGCTGGACGACCAGGAAGGGCGTTCACGACGCAACAACGTACGTATCCTTGGGCTTCCAGAGACGGAGGGGAAAGGGGCAATGGACCTCTATATAGAAGACCTCATCAAAAGCAAACTCCAACCCAAAGGTCTATCTCACTTCTTCTCGGTGGAGAGGGCGCATAGGGTGCCGGGAGGCCCTCCCAAGACGGGGGCAGCACCACGGCCAGTACTTGCCCGGCTCTTCAACTTCAGAGATAGAGACGCAATTTTACAGGCAGCAAGGAACTCACCGCCAGTGCGGATTCAAAATGCAACCCTAGCCTTTTTCCCGGATTATACGGCGGAAGTGGCCAGACGACGCAAATCCTTCACGGAGGTTAAGAAAGCGCTACGTGACAGAGAACTGCCATACTCCATGATGTTCCCTGCTAAACTGCGGATAGTGGCGGAGGGAAAGACTTGGTTCTTCGACACACCAGAGGTAGCGCAGGAATGGCTGGAGGGCTGGAGACCTGCGGGACAGAGACACCGCTCACAGCGTGACCGACCGCGACATCGTCCTGAGAAATCGCCGCCCAGTCAGTCTTCCCAGCGGCCGCTACAGAGAGGCGAAGAGGAAATAGAATCAGACCTTGAGAGAGACCCTTTGGACTCTGGGCAATCGGCTCCGGTATGACACTGTACTACATTGCCTTCGAGACTGTATGGGCCGCGGATGCCGTGGCTCGGACAAAGCTGAGTAGGGTGGGCACAGGCAGTGCCCGAAGGGGACTCACCAACCCCACAAGCAAGTAAGATGTATGGGGGAGGGCGAAAGCACTCTGCACAGTTGGGGAAGCGGGCGGGGAATTGTCCGTGGAGCAGGGTAGCAGGGAGGGGGGACGGGATTGAAGTTTTCAAGTTGAAATGTTTAATTTTGTTTGTTGTCATCGCTCACCACCTACAATGTGCTATTACCTCGACATCAGTATGTCTCCTACACAGCACGACACACACCGGCGCATGGGCTACGCCACAGCACACATCGTTTGCAACACTCCCTCATCTCCTTAATGGCCAGGCCACTTAATCACACGCCCGCCGAGGGCTCCTCCACGGCCGGGAGGGTTCCCCCACTACGCATACTGACATGGAATGTCCGGGGCCTGGGGGACAAAATTAAGAGAGGCTTGGTCCTACAGGCCATAAAACGACAAAACCCAGATATAATACTCCTACAGGAAACCCACCTCACAGGGTCCACCTGCAAAGCCCTAGACAGGAGAGGCTACACGATGGCTGTGCATGCAGACTTCACATCTGGCTCCAGGGGAACGGGCATACTGATGAGAAAGTCATCCCCCTTTATAGTAACACGCCGGGTGGAGGATGACCAGGGTCGCTTTGCCGCGGTACATGGGCAGTGGGAGGGCAGAGCTCTAAATGTGGTATCAGTATATATTCCCCCAGCCCTACACTCTGTGGCCCTTCCGGCACTGGGCAAATTCCTTCTTGATCTCCCTGATGGCGCAACAATTGTTGGGGGGGACTTCAATGCAGTCATGGACCCGATAGTGGACACCTTTCCCTCTAGAACCCGGCCACGCGGTACGGCACCACTGTCGGACTTTGCGGAAGCCCTGGGCCTTGTGGATCTCTGGTGACAACTGAACGCCGAGACCACTACATACACCTATTATTCAGCGGTACACAATAGCCTTTCTCGCATAGACTACTTCATGGCACTGGGACTGGGACTGGGACTGGACATGGTAGACAGGGTGGACACACTACCCAGGGGAATCTCAGATCATTCTCCGATTGTCCTAACACTCACCACTGGGGGTACACGGAAGGCCCGAATTTACCCTATCTACCCCAACTTTCTGAAAATCCCCAAGATTCGAAAAAGGCTTCAACTGGTAACCACACAGTACTTTGCTGAAAACACGGGCACAGTGGAATCACCCTCAACCCTATGGGAGGCGTACAAAACAGTCCTCAGGGGGGCGGCCATTGCAGCAATTACGGGACACAAACGAGACTCACGAAAGGACCTCACAGACCTGGAGCTGGCACTCGACTTGGCCAACCATGCACATATGTCGGACCCATCCCCATCCACGACGCACACCCTCATGATTAGGCAACAACAACACCTGGCGCACCTCAAAACGACCGAAAAGGGTTATATCGCGAACACTAGACATAGAATTTACGACGTAGGCGACAAAGCGGGCCGTATGCTTGCGTGGCTGGACAGGAGAGGGACTGGGACTAGAGACATTCAGAGGCTCAACACAGAGGAGGGGCGAACACTGGTACACCCAGAAGAAATAGTTTGCGAACTAGCACAACACTTTCGGGCAGTGTACACACCAGAACGGAGAGTCACTAGACAAATGGCAACGGCAACACTCACAGACATTACCATCCCCAGCATTACTCAGGAGGATAGGGACACCCTAGAACTGGACCCAACGGGAGAGGAAATCCAGCTGGCAATCCAGGCATTGCAGTCCGGGAAAGCTCTGGGCCCTAACGGGATACCGGTGGAGTGGTACAAGTCCATGGCTCCAGACCTCAGTACCCCATTGCTGGCCATGTTCTTGGAAAGCAGGGACAAGCTAGAACTACCGCTAGATCAACGCACGGCCACGATCGTAACGATACCCAAGCCAGGGAAACCCCCGACAGAATGCAACGCATACCGCCCGATATCGTTACTGAACATCGAAGCCAAGATACTGGCTAAACTGCTGGCTACCCGCATGCTACCCCACCTCAGTACCCTGATCCACCCTGACCAGTCGGGCTTTATGCCCCACCGGAGCACTGCGATGAATCTTAGAAGGGTCCATGGAGTACTAGCCAGGGCGCACCTCCTTGCGGAGCAGGCGGTGATTCTCTCTCTCGACGCCAAAATGGCATTCGATCTGGTGGAGTGGGAGTATCTCTTCGTGGTACTGGAACGTATGGGGTTTGGGCCGAAATACATACAATGGATACGGTTACTTTATGCGAAACCCGTGGCACAGGTGGTGGCCAACGGCCACATATCACCAAGCTTCCCACTGAGCAGGGGGACTAGACAGGGCTGCCCCCTGTCCCCCCTGCTCTTTGCACTGGTGCTTGAGCCTCTAGCCATCCAGATCAGAACCACGTCACTGTTCGCAGGCATCACGTGGGAGGAGGGATGGGAGGACAAAGTCTCGCTATATGCAGACGACATGCTTATCTACATGTCCGCACCTGATACAGGCATCCCAGCCCTGCTTGACCTTTGTGACACGCATGGGCGCGCATCGGGATACACTCTCAACTGGTCGAAATCCACAATATTCACGTTGAAGGGCCCGGCTCCGACATTGCAGGCGAACTGTCCATTGCTGACGACGTCGGCCTCTTTCAAATACTTAGGAATTGTCATAGCATGTGGGGAAGCGGAGTTTTTTGTCAACAACCTGAAGCCACCCATAGATCGCCTGCGAGCCGATGTTAAATATTGGGCAACCCTGCCCCTGACCCTACTGGGCAGAGCGGCTCTCTACAAGATGATGGCCCTCCCACGACTCCTCTATGTCCTCGAAAATACTCCGCATTTGGTACCACCGCGATACTTTAAACAGATCGTGGCGCTGGTCACGGTCTTGCTATGGAATGCTGGCCCGGCGCGTATAGCATACGACAAACTAGTGAAAAGCTGGTACGAAGGGGGCATAGCGCTCCCCAACATCCAGCTATATTACTGGGCAGCCCAGCTCAAAATTGTAAACTACTGGATCCACGCCCCAAGAAATGACCCGGCCTATCGGGCGGACTGGTCCCAACTTGGGACGGAAGGTATGCTGTCCGTACTCTATAACAAATCACAACTAAAAACACTGGTTGGCCCGACCAAACATACGGCGACATTGTGGCACATGGCACAGGCCCGTCTGGGTTGGACAGGTCGGATCACTAAAATGACGCCCTTATGGGACACAAAGGCATTGGGAAACCTGAGAGGCTGTAAAGGGTTTGAGCGATGGGACTCCATAGGCATATCTACAGTAGGAGACCTGTGGGATACTGACTCAGTGCTACCATTCACGCACCTACAACACCAATACAGTCTAGGACCCACAGAGACGTTTAGATATGTCCAAGTTAGACACGCATTACTACAAGCAATCCCTGCAGGCACCACCCTGCCGGATTCCTCCCCGCTGGAGGATAGGCTACTGACAGAATACATGCTCCAGAGCGCCACCTCCCTTACCTATAAAAAACTGCTAAACAATCTCCAAGACCCGACACTAAAACTTAAAGAAAAATGGGAAAGGGAGCTAGGTGGAACTGACGAATTCGAATGGAATGAAGCGCTGGCCTCCCCGAAGGAGGTTGGGATCTCGAGTAAGCTCAGGCTAGTACAACTTAAAATCCTACACCGCGTCTACTACACCAGGCCGCTGCTGCACAAAATTGGGAGGGCACTACACCCCTTTTGTTTGAGAGGATGCGGGGAAGAAGGGACACTGATACACACCCTATGGGAATGCCCGCACATTTGTGATTTCTGGAGGCAGGTACTCCGCTCAATCTCCCAGGCCCTTAAACTGTCCATATTACCGGAACCACGTAAATGCCTTCTGAACATCTGGGACCCCAATGATCTGGGCAGGTACGAACTGATTTGGGCATCGTTGGCTATGACAGTGGCTAAACGGGACATAGCGCAGAAGTGGGGGGCGCCAGAAATACCCACCGCTAGTAGGTGGGCCAAAAACATGGACATTCTCATGGTGACGGAAAGAGCTGTATACGTGCTCCGAGCAGCGCCCCGGAAATGGAACAAAGTCTGGGCGGCGTGGAACAAGTACAGAGGGGACATCTGTGAACCCTTGCCGGAAGGGGAAGACTCAGATTCGGAGGGGGAGGAGGAGTAACTGAACGGTCACGGGATGCTGCCTCGTGAACAGGACAATGCTACTATAGCGGCGCTGGCCCGGCCACACGCCACAGTGCGTGGAGAGGCACTGACTACTGTACCACGTGGGTGGGTGAAAAAGGTTGCGATGACACATGGTTAAGGGGGGTAAGTTGGGAAGTTTGTTCACACTGTTCAATGAAAAAAGACTTCGCCATCACTGACACAGGAGGGAGGGGTTATCAGGGAACTCAATCCTGCACGGTGTAACTCACAAATGATGTATGTAATGTACCTGAGCAATACAGGCAACGCAGTTCATGTTACGAAAAATCGCTCGTCACATATAGAAATGTTAAATTGAAATGCTATATGGGGATCGCCCAATGGAATGTATGTAACTGATAAACCACTATTCCTTCCTTCAATAAAGTTTAAAAAAAAAAAAAACCTCAACTACAATGATCACGATGTGGCCTTTTTGTCTATCCAGAGAGCGAGGCGCACTCACCTATCAGGGATCCACCATTTCCCTATTCCCTGATTTTAGCCGATGGTGCAGGAGGCCTGGCGCAAATATGCAACCGTGAAGCGGACCCTTCAAAAGGCAAATGTCAAGTATGCTTTGCTTTACCCAGCCAGACTACGCATCCAACTTGGTAGTTGGTAGTTAGGCCCACATTTTTGACTCTCCTGAAGATTCGGAACAATTCTGGAAGGAACATAGATCAACTACAACATCGAAACATCAAGATTGGGACGCTGGCCCTGACCCTCGATCTCTGGTATCCTTGAAGACTGGTACTCTGTGCTTAAAACACTTTGGATACACCATTGACTGGTTTGGTCACTGACTGCTGTATGTCTGCGCAGCTTCCTAGATATCATGTAGATGTCCATTGGCTGGGTGAACTCTATTATCCATGTTAATGGGGCGGACTAACAGCTGTGAGACTGTCAATGGTCTGGTGGAAATTACGGTTTTCAATAACCCAACTTCTCGATGGCTCAATGGAGCGGTGCCATCCCCCGCAGGATGATTCCTCTTCCTTTTTCTCTCCCTTTCCTGTTTCTTCTTTCCCTTGTCCCTGGTCCTTCTTATTGTGCTGGGATTCAACGGGTGCCTTGCTATTGTGTATCCAATGGGGGGGGGGGGTGGTTAAGAGGGCTTTTTTTCTGTATGGTTGTATTTGTTCTGTTTATTGCTTGCATGGAGCATTTTCCCTATTGGCAGTGTAGAGTATATGCGTTGTTGACCTCTGGTTCATAATGCTCACGCTATTCGTGATTGAATTACTGTTAATGGTGGTGCTGGCTCTTCTCTCGGCCTTTGGTGTTTATCTTGGAATGTTAGGAGGTTGTCCAATCCCCACAAAAGCAGACAGGTGTTGGCCTACCTGGCTAGGCATTTCTTCCAAATAGACTTTCTTCAGGAAACTCAATATGCGCCCCTCCCTACGCATCGTTTTGCTTCCACTTGGGGTGAGTCTTGTTTTTTTTCATGTTACAGCTCCTATTCAAGTAGTGTGTGCCTTTTAGTGCATCGCTCCCTCCCCTTCCAATCCCTCGGCCAACTCCAACGACATCACCCCCTCTCAAGCCCTCTGCGACTCCCTAGCTTCATTCTTCCACAACAAAATTGCAGACATCCACAACAGCTTCGACAACCAACCCGGAGACCAACCCACCCAACCATTTGCTGAACATTCACCCCCCTTGAACATCCTTAACGACTGGAGCCCAATCTCCACTGAGGACACCATCCGCCTGATGAACTCCATCCACTCAGGATCCCCCACAGACCCATGCCCTCACCACATCTTCAACAAAGCAGACTCCATCATAGCACCGCACCTCCGAGACGTCATCAACTGCTCCTTCAACTCCGCCACCTTCCCGGAAAGCTGAAAACACGCTGAACTCAGCGCCCTTCTGAAAAAACCCACAGCGGACCCCACCGAACTCAAAAATTACCGCCCCATCTCGCTCCTTCCATTCCCAGCCAAAGTCATCGAGAAAGCTGTCAACAACCAGCTCGCCGCCTTCCTCGAAGCCAACAAATCCCTCGACTCCTCACAGTCCGGCTTCCGAGCAAAACACAGCACTGAGACCGCCCTCATCGCAGCAACAGACGACATTTGAACGCTACTGGACAATGGAGACACAGTCGCCCTCATCCTCCTCGACCTCTCCGCAGCCTTCGACACAGTCTGCCATAGCACCCTTCTACAGCGCCTCAGAAACATCGGAATCCAAGGAAAAGCACTTGAATGGATCACCTCGTTCCTCACCGGAAGAACCCAGAGAGTCCGCCTTCCACCATTCAAGTCAGAGGCCACTGAAGTCATCTGCGGTGTACCACAAGGATCTTCACTCAGCCCCACCCTCTTCAACGTATACATGAGCCCCCTCGCGGCCATCGCCCGCCAACACAACCTCAACATCATCTCCTACGCGGATGACAATCAACTGATCCTATCACTCACCAATGACCCTAGCACCGCCAAAAATAACCTACACGAAGGAATGAAAGAAGTTGCCGAATGGATGAAACACAGCTGTCTGAAACTGAACTCAGATAAAACAGAAGTCCTCATCTTAGGTACATCCCCCTCCGCATGGGACGACTCTTGGTGGCCAGAAGCCCTTGGAAAAGCACCCATCCCGACAGACCACGCACGGAACCTAGGCGTCATCCTGGATTCCTCACTTTCAATGAACAGACAAGTCAACGCCGTCTCCTCATCCTGCTTCAACATTCTGCGCATGCTCAAAAAAACATTTCGCTGGATCCCCACCGAAACTAGGAAAACGGTCACCCACGCTCTGGTCACGAGCCGACAGGACTACGGAAACACCCTCTACGCAGGTACCACCGCTAAACTCCAGAAAAAACTCCAACGAATCCAAAACGCCTCAGCCAGGATCATATTAGACATCCCGCGTAAAGAACACATATCTGGCCACCTGAAAAACCTCCACTGGCTTCCCGTCAATAAGAGGATCACTTTCCGGCTCCTAACCCACGCACACAAAGCACTCTACGAAATCGGACCAGAATGCCTCAACACACGACTGTCCTTCTACACCCCCTCTCGCCAACTACGATCTTCCAACCAAGCCCTCGCCACTGTACCTCGCATCAACAAAACCACCATGGGAGGTAGATCCTTCTCCTACCTGGCAGCTAAAACATGGAACTCACTTCCCACTTACCTTCGCCTTACCCAGAACCACCTAGCATTCAGAAAGCAACTTAAAACGTGGATATTTGACAAGTAATCCCCCACCCCTCCCTAAGCGCCTTGGGACCCTCTGGGTATGTAGTGCGCTATATAACTTCTCTGACTTGACTTGACTTACCTTGCAGATCCTGAGGGTAGATATGCCCTGGTAAAGGGATTACTGGGGTGGGAGCTATACTGCTCATTAATGTATATGCTCCGAACATTGATTCCACCGACTTCTTTCCCAAGCTCTCCGCTAATATCGACAAATTGGGGACTGATATTATCCTGATGGGGGCAACTTTTACCTCACGCTTTATCCTGTGACTGGCTCCACTGGCCCGGGACGCACTATGAAGCCCCACTCTACACTGGATCTATTGAATCTTTTACTGACTGCATTATTAGGGGATGCCCGGTACATACTATATGAGTCCAAAACAAGGACCACCGTATATGACCAACGGGACAGGGGTAAGTATTATATATAAGTACAAAGAGCTGTGGGCATCATTTCAGGGGAAGGAATCACTGGGCGTGGCCGAGCCGGCGACCATGATGGCCGCTTGACTTAGGGGCCTCCGGGACACTACAGCCGCCACACAGCGCAATGCTGTGACTATTCCAGCCCGCAGCATCGCATCGCGCTCCCAATGCTGTGGTGCACCGAATGAACTGTGTGAGGCACCCCATGCTGCCGGTCACGCTGAAATCTGTCCTGCAGCGCCCCTGGGCCTGACGTGGCCCTCGGAGGCCCGAGTTGACAGGGGGCCTGGGGCGCAAGCGCCTGGATTGGAGGCTTGGACCGGATGCTGTTGTTGCCGAGGTCACTGGGGACTAGCCGGGGAGCCAGCCAGGAACGCGCAAGTTGTGGATCTCTCCGTCAGCGACAACTCGGGGAGGAGTACTCCCTTCCTGTTCTGGCCGCTGAAGAGGGTGAACGGTCTCTGGCACGGTGCTGATGGAAGTATGCAGCAGAGGCCTGCTATGAGCTGCGTGGACGATCCGCTTCTCATGGCGTGATGTTGCCTGAACCGTGAGTACAACACTGCTCTAGCTGGCATGCTGATCGGACCTCTCCAACTCCTCAGGCACTTGTTAGATTCTAATGTGTCCCAATACCCCAGGCCACCATTTTTGGACTACCACGCAGCACAATTGGAATGGCCTGAGTGGCGGTGGCCTGGTGATTCCTGATCTAGCACTTTTCACTCTGGCAGGGTACATACACTATAGTGATGCTGATAACCCCGATTAGTGTGCCATTACTAACCTGCCTGGGATAAATTGTACCCACGGTTGCCTGCACATTGCTCTGCAGTCCCCCCCTTCGACAGACTGCCGAAAATGGTCCAGTCTGACATAAAACAACCCCAACTTAATTTCAAGGGGGGGAAGACTCCAAGGAGGGAGGACACCGAAAGGGAAGAATCAAATCAACTGAAAGGCACAGCGGATATAATGGCTGAGCTTTGGGCGGGGTTCAGCTCCATAGACACTCGTCTAGACAGGTTAACTAGTCGCCTGGATGACATTCATGGATACACGAATAGGGGGTGCGGAGCAATGTGTTTCAGATCTGGAAGATGCACAACCTTCCCTGCAGAGGTGTCTCAAGAGAACAGAGTCCCTCCTCAAGCAGCTAGCCACTAAAGCTGAAGATTTAGAGGCACGCTCCCACAGAAGTAATAGCCGCATTTCAGGAATTGCGGAATCAACGAATACCGGTCCTATGGCAAAATTTGTGGAGTCCATCCTCGTGGACCAGTTTGGCAGAGATGACTTCTCCGCGTCATTTGCAGTCAAGCATGACCATAGTACCCTGGGACCCCCATCTGTCCCTGGGGCACCTCAGAGGATTAAAATTGGTAAAAACCTCAACTACAATGATCACGATGTGGCCTTTTTGTCTATCCAGAGAGCGAGGCGCACTCACCTATCAGGGATCCACCATTTCCCTATTCCCTGATTTTAGCCGATGGTGCAGGAGGCCCGGCGCAAATATGCAACCGTGAAGCGGACCCTTCAAAAGGCAAATGTCAAGTATGCTTTGCTTTACCCAGCCAGACTACGCATCCAACTTGGTAGTTAGGCCCACATTTTTGACTCTCCTGAAGATTCGGAACAATTCTGGAAGAAACATAGATCAACTACAACACCGAAACATTAAGATTGGGACACTGGCCCTGACCCTCGATCTCTGGTATCCTTGAAGACTGGTACTCTGTGCTTAAAACACTTTGGATACACCATTGACTGGTTTGGTCACTGACTGCTGTATGTCTGCGCAGCTTCCTAGATATCATGTAGATGTCCATTGGCTGGGTGAACTCTATTATCCATGTTAATGGGGCAGACTAACAGCTGTGAGACTGTCAATGGTCTGCCTGAAAATACGGTTTTCAATAATCCTACTTCTCGATGGCTCAATGGAGCGGTGCCATCCCCGCAGGATGATTCCTCTTCCTTTTTCTCTCCCTTTCCCGTTTCTTCTTTCCCTTGTCCCTGGTCCTTCTTATTGTGCTGGGATTCAACGCGTGCCTTGTTATTGTGTATCCAATGGGGGGGGATGGTTAAGAGGGCTTTTTTTTTGTATGGTTGTATTTGTTCTGTTTATTGCTTGCATGGAGCATTTTCCCTATTGGCAGTGTAGAGTATATGCGTTGTTGACCTCTGGTTCATAATGCTCACGCTATTCGTGATTAAATTACTGTTAATGGTGGTGCTGGCTCTGGTCTCGGCCTTTGGTGTTTATCTTGGAATGTTAGGGGATTGTCCAATCCCCACAAAAGCAGACAGGTGTTGGCCTACCTGGCTAGGCATTTCTTCCAAATAGACTTTCTTCAGGAAACTCAATATGCGCCCCTTCCTACGCATCGTTTTTCTTCCACTTGGGGTGAGTCTTGTTTTTTTTCATGTTACAGCTCCTATTCAAGTAGTGTGTGCCTTTTAGTGCATCGCTCCCTCCCCTTCCAATACGTTGAGACAGTTGCAGATCCTGAGGGTAGATATGTCCTGGTAAAGGGATTACTGGGGTGGGAGCTATACTGCTCATTAATGTATATGCTCCGAACATTGATTCCACCGACTTCTTTCCCACGCTCTCCGCTAATATCGACAAATTGGGGACTGATATTATCCTGATGGGGGCAACTTTTACCTCACGCTTTATCCTGTGACCGGCTCCACTGGCCCGGGACGCACTATGAAGCCCCACTCTACACTGGATCTATTTAATCTTTTACTAACTTCATTATTAGCGGATGCCCGGTGCACGAACCATCTTACGCCTGTACATATTATATTTACTCTGCTCCACACGGGTCCTGATCCTGTATAGTCAACTGGTACCTTTCACCAGAGTTGTTACTAGATGTACGCAAAATTGAATACCTACCTCGCACTATATCAGATCATTGCCCGGTCCTCCTTTTAAGCACTGAGCTCCTGAGGCGGAAGCCGGGAGCGAGATCGGATTTTAAACTTTGATTATTGAATGTCACTTGTATATTATTGTTAAAAACCTACTCACTTCGCTCCTTGCCCAGTTCAGCTGGCGCAGCGGATCCAGCGATGCCGCAGCATCTTACTCAAAAACTTCTCTTGCCGCCATTTCCGCGAGCCCGGAGGCCACACCCCTTTTCAGAGGCCACGCCCCCCGCCGCTGCCCTACAAACAGACGCTGATTACAAGCGCTTTGACCATTAAGCACTGAGCTCCTGAGGCGGACGCAGGGAGCGAGATCGGATTTTAAACTTTGATTATTGAATGTCACTTGTATATTATTGTTAAAAACGTACTCAATTTGCTCCTTGCCCAGTTCAGCTCGCGCAGCGGATCCAGCGCTGCCGCGGCATCTTACTCAAAAACTTCTCTTGCCGCCATTTCCGCGAGCCCGGAGGCCACGCCCCTTTTCAGAGGCCACGCCCCCGCCACTGCCTCACCTATCCATAAATCATGTGCATCTTCCGGACGCGCAGCGGACGAGCGCAGCGGGTGCGCCGTCTGCGTGCCGAAGGCGCGTCAAAGGTAAGCCCGTCTGCGCCCGTCCGCGGCCAACCGGGCCCAGGGGCCTTCCATCATGCCCAGATTGTCCAATACTCTTCTACTCAGCTCCACACCCTCCAAGGCCCGTGGCCTTTGGAGGACTCCGTGATGTCGCACATCAACAGACTGGGATTGAAGGCCTTGCGCCTCCCCCTTCTCACTTGTCCTTACCCTTCCTTTCCCTTGTCTCCCTTGCCCCTCCCGTGCCTACTACCCTGTCCGTCTATTATCTTAACACCAGGTCAGCAGTTAGGCATTGTCACGAACTTTTCATCTTATTGGACTCACACAAACCGGATCTTTTATTCCTTACAGAGACCTGGTTTTGTGACAACTCCCTTCCTTCTCTGTTAGCTGCCCTTCCCGCTGCTTACTATGCTCTGCGCACCGACCGACCCTCTGGCAAATCGGGAGGCGGCGTCGCTCTGTTTGCCCGTAGAGAATTCTCCTTTCAGCCGTTAACCTTTTCCTCCATTGGATCATCAGACTTTTTAGTCGTCCGCTCACCGTCTTTTAGAGTCCCACTTACCTGTCTGCTCATGTACCGCCCCCCCCCAACCCTCTCAACTCTTTCTCCCCGGTTTCCAAGATCTAGTGGCCACCTTAGCGGTCAACATCTCCTCTGTCTTGATACTAGGAGATTTTAACTTTTGGCCTTCTGACCCCGCAGAATGCTCGATCTCCCATAAATTCTCGGACACCCTCCGCTCCCTCAACTTTGACTCCCACGTTCACTCCCCCACCCACACTCAGGGCCACATCCTGGATCAAATCTGGTCCCTAAATTGCCCTATCGCCTCCTTGTCCATTTCCCCCTGCACCTGGTCTGATCACTTCTTGTTGTCCTTTTCCCTTCACCTTAGCCCAGTCACTAAGCCCTCTCTCCCCAAAAACACCTGGGCGCGCTCTTGGAGCAAGGTGGATGTGCCCGCTCTCTCCGCCACACTCTTTGCATCTAGTCCAGATCTACACGGCCTGTCATCCTCCGCACAAGCCGACTCTATTAACTCCTGGCTCCTGTCAGGCTGTGACTCTGTCGCTCCCCTCAGGCAGGTGTCCTCCCGACGTGCGAACGACGCTAACCGCTGGTTCAATGAGGAACTCAAGGCATTAAAACTCACTGTGCTCCATGCCGAGCGGGCCTGGAGACGAGACTACTGCCCCAACCTCAAAACCCAGTATACCATCCTCCTGTCTCAATACAAAAAATCTATTTTGGCTACAAAGACTGCCTACTTCTCCTCTAAAATCATGGCTGCTGAAAACCAGCCTAGAGAAATTTTCTCTATTGTTCACGACCTTGCCTACTCCGACAGAGCCACCCTCAAACCCACCCCCTCCCAGGAGTTATGCGACTCTCTCAACTCTTATTTTCTGGACAAAATCTCTAACATCAAAGCAAACATCCCTTCTCCCCCCCCTTCCTCTGTCGACCCCCAGTGTCCATCAGTCTGGGCACGCCTTGATTCTTTCCCTCTCTTGACAGAGGAGGCCTTTCTCTCCCTTCTCCCTTTGGTCAAATCAGGCTCACCTCTAGACCCCTGCCCTGCCCACATCCTGAGGTACATTTACTCGGTCTGTGCGCAGCCCCCTCTTAAATTTCTCAATAGCTCACTGTCCCAGGGCACTGTTATTCAACCTCTAAAATCGGCCATCATTGTCCCTATCCTCAAAAAACCGGGCGCCGACCCCTCCGCTCTCGTTAACTACCGCCCCATCTCACTTTTGCCCTTTCTAGGGAAGGTACTGGAGCGCCATGTCACCAGAGCGCTCAGTACCTTTGTGGAGGAAAATGGTGTGTTAGCCCCCCGTCAGGCCGGGTTTTGCCCCGCACACTCCATGGAGTCCGTAGTGCTATCGGTCCTTGACAACCTCAGAGAGGGCATGGACACTAACCACCCCCAGGCCCTGGTCCTCCTCGACCTCTCCGCCGCTTTTGACACAGTTGATCATTCCATCTTACTCTCTCGTGTCAGAGCAGCGGGGGTCGGTGGCTCAGCTTTGGTCTGGCTGCCCTCCTTCCTGAGGGACCGCACCCAGGCTGTACGCTTGGGCGACTACTCGGCGGACTTCCGGAAGGTGCAATGCGGGGTCCCCCAGGGTTCCTCCCTGTCCCCTCTTTTATTTAATTTGTACATTGCCCCTCTCATTTTTTCTCTCCAGCAAATGGAGGTCTCTGTCTACAATTACGCGGATGACCTCCAGCTTATTTTTACTTTGTCCCCCTCCCCTGAGTCCATGGCGAAGTTCCAGTCTATTATGATCTTTATCCGGGACTGGATGAATTACAACCACCTAATGTTAAATCCAGACAAAACTGAGCTGGTTCTGACAGGTGGTTGCTCCAGTCCCTGGACCCCTCTCTTCTGGCCCCCCTCCCTAGGTCCCCCCTCCTTCTTCTTCCTCTGTGAAAACTCTGGGCATTAAACTGAATGACCAACTCACTCTGCACTCCCAGGTCAGCTTTGTGGTTTCCTCCTCCTTTCTTTCACTCGGCACCATCCGTAAAGTCTCCAGTTTCTTTTCTTTTTCCGCCCTGAAACTCATTGTCCCGGCGATGGCAATCTCCCGCCTGGACTATGGCAACACTCTATACTGCGGCATGCCCGCCTACAGTATGCGCCAATTACAGCTGGTCCAAAACCAGGCTGCCCGCCTGGTTTACAATCTGGCCAAATTCCACCATGTCACTCCGCTCCTGAAGTCCTTGCACTGGCTCCCTATTCGAGAACGAGTTCAGTTCAAGATAGGATGTATCACCTTTCAGGCTCGAGCTGGCGCAGCCCCTGACTTCATCTCCTCAGAAATCAAAACCTACGCTCCCGTCAGGGAATTACGTTCATCCTCTCAACAATTGCTGACAGTTCCCCACTTCAGGCGTAAAAAGTGAGGGGGCACGAAATTTTCCACACTTGCCCCTGCCTTCTGGAACTCTCTCCCCGACCACCTTAGATCTTCCACTCAATATCCGCACTTCTGTAAGGCGCTCAAAACATTGCTTTTCTCACAAGCCTTCCCATCATAATCGTCCTATTCTCCCCCTCCTCCCCGACCCTCCTGCCCTCTTGGGCTCAGTACTTCATAGCGCCATGAAACCGCCAGGTGTAAGTGCGCTCAACAAATGTTTTAAACTCAAACTCAACTCCTTGTATTAGACTTCTCTTCACTTCCCAAGGAACAACCATTATGGAGGTTCCCTTCCTCTGCCCTGTTGGACTCTGTGTTTCGGAGTGAGGTGGATGATGCCATTCGGGAATACTTTGAACTTAATGACGGCATGGTGGACTCCCAATTGGGGCTATGGGATGCCTTGAAGGCAGTGATGCACGGGGTCTGTATCTCTAAGCATGATGGCGTGCTCCGCTCTATCTGTGGAGAGCTCAGTAAACTAGAACAGAAACTGAAAGGTACTAACACTCTTTTCCTTGCTGATCCCTCACCAGCCTCGTTCCATACCCGTTCAGCATTAATGGTGGAGTTTAATGATGTAGCCACCAGGGAAGTTAAATACCTTTGTAAATATGCTGCGGCCAGAGTATATGGGGAGGGGGAAAGACTGGGTTGGACACTGGCCCGACTTCTACGCCCACAATACCAATTGACATATATCACACAATTAGATTCAGACATGGGTGAGCCAATAATAACTAATATTGACATTTCTGGAACGTTATTAGCCTATTACACACGTCTGTACGAAACACGTGCTCCTCCTGGAGGGCAGGCTTTACGGGAATACTTGCAGGAAATCGCCATGGTTTGGCTTGAAGATGGGCCACGTGAGTTCTTGGCATTCCCAATTGACGCCAATGAGGTTAACAGGCAACAAAAGACTTAGCTAGTAGTCGAGCCCCTGGCTCTGATGGTCTTACCGTAGACTTTTATAAGGCCTACCAAGATATACTTGCCCCACGACTGTTTGAGGTCTACGCCGAGGCCCTTGACTGCGGTTCCCTCTCCCCAACCATGCGGGAAGCCATAGTAGCTTTACTTCTTAAACCGGGGAAAACCACCCACCCAATGCCAGTCATACAGACCATTATCGCTTTTGAACCACGTGTTAGGGTTTGTGCACAGCAAAGAGCATGTCCCCTCTCAGTGCACTAGTGGTCTCTGTCATAGCTCTCTTTAAACATACTAATGAAAGCCTTTCTTGTTATCTCAGCCCCTCCCTAAGACTTCTGTGTATGTTGCTCAATATATTCACAAGTTTAGACATTGCTGTCTTGTTTGCACATTGGACCTTGCTTTTACCAAGGCTTATTTAGAACACATTGGACCTTGCTTTTACCAAGTCTTATTTAGAACACTCCTCCCTAGGCCATGTGTTACTTCAACTCATTAGCATAATAACTGCAGCTCTACACACCTGCTTGTGAGAACCACACCCAGTTCTTCGAACCACACCGAGCTCTTCGAACCACACCCAGCCCTGTCTATAAAAGGCAGCCCCTGAGCCTCACCCAGTGCTTGTGCTCGTCTACCTCCCACTTACCTGAGAACAGATCCTTCAGCGCTGGCACTCCTGCTCTCTCCAGACCTTCATTGACTTCAACGGGCGCTGCTTATGGCTCTTCCTTCTTCTGGTTTCTGGCTACTTCTTGCCTCAGCCCCTCTTCTGTCCTCTGCAATCGACCTGCAAAAGAGAAAGAGGTCAAGGTTAGACTGATCAGTATCCCTTTTCAGCAACAAGTAAGTGCAAAACGTTTTATTACCTGAAAGAACTTTATCGGCGATTTCTGGATTCATGTAAAGACAATTTGGAACAAGATATCTCCCACAAACTTTGTGGTTCAAACCCTTTGTTACAAGAATATTTTGTGGAACTTTCTGAAATAAACATTGTTTTACATTGAACTTTTTAAAGAATCGAACAGAGGAAACCATTGACAGCAAGGCAAACAGTAAATCAAGGACTTGCATAAATTACCTGCTGTATTTTGGATGTAAAAGTACAGCATTTGTTTTATAAAAAAAGTCTGGAAATGTGTGAAAAGTGAGTTTTTTATTAAGAATTTAGGCTTTAGTTATATTAAGTTGAATGTTAGACGTTTGTAATTCTGGTAATGATATTCGTTTGATTTTACAGACGTTTTACAGTAATAGAAAGCACATCCCAGAACAGTAACTCATTCCAAACCTGGAAGCTTAAGACCAGGATCCAAGAGGTACTTTTAGAAGAGAATTTCTAATAAGATTAGGGTTTAGTCGGGAACACATTTAGGGATAGGTTGCACTTATCTGTTCTTTGTTTAAGTTTCATTATTCACCAGTTTGTACAGAAGTCAGAGAGGGCCGCAGATTTTAGCAGCTCTTCTACAGTGGAAACGCAAGAACGGTGTTGTCTCTCTTTTTTTATTTTATCCACTTCCCCCCTTCCCTTGAGCTTCTGGATCTTAGTGCACTGTTTTAAAACTAGTGTGCTGGAACAAGCAGTTTCAGGGTGGGGTGGGACTGTCTTCAACCTCCATCAGAACTGAACGGAAACTCAGGTGAGCTGGGCTTTGACAGAAGCACAAGCCTTTAAAATACTCAGTTCTGTTGGACGATGAATGCCAGGGAAGAAACAGAGGGCATTGACGCCACGGATATGGCGCAGGCCCTAAACGAGGACTTGGCCCATAATGAATCAGTGTCTGGCATCTTGCAACATATGTAGAGGAAATAGAGAACTTAAAGTTGGAAAACACCTTTTTAAAACAGGAATTAAGCAGGTATAAACCTAGGGAATCTCAGTGGAACACAGCTTTTACGCCTTTGTTTAAAACCTCCTCAGAGACAGGGGCGCGAGCAAAACATGCAACTTCCCCCCCCCCCCCCCCCCCCCAGTTGAGGTTACTGTTAATGTTCCTAATGCTGTGCCTTTAGCAGCACCTGAAGGTTTTCATGGAGATAGTAACAAATTCCATGTTTTTATCAATCAATGTCAATTACACTTCGTTTGTAAACCACAACAGTTTCCTACTGATGCTACGAAAGTGGCATTCGTCTTGTCTTATTTGGGCGGTACAGCAGCCAATTGGTCAATTCCTTTTGTGGATAGAGATGATCCCATCCTCCATAATTGGAATCAATTTAAACGTACTATGACCAGCCTTTTTGCAAAACACACTTTTATGCAGGCAAGCGATAATGAGCTTTTCAATCTTAAAAACAAGGTAAGAAGGATTTATTGACCTATCGCACTAGTTTTAATAGTTTACTCACCGAGACACGTTGGCCAGAAGCGTGTCTCCCTTTTTTATAAAGGTTTGAGAGACGAGTTAAAAGACGCGCTGGCTCATATCGTTGATTTGCCAGAAGACTATTCTGACTTTGTAGATTTAGTCGTGAAATTGGAACACAGACTAAAGAAAGAAAGGGAGATAAATCCAAACTGGAATCACGGTTAACTTTTATTAGACATGAGAAGAAAGACACAGATAATAAACTCCCTGAACCTGAGCCTATGCAAATAGGGACACTCAGAGGTCCACTCACGTCAGAGGGAGACGAAAGAAGGAGAACATTTCAATTATGTTTATATTGTGGCAAGGCAGGACATTTTGCCAGAGAATGTCCAGTAAAACCTAAAACTTCACGAAAGAGTACTGTTTTCTCTATCTCCTCAACTGAGTCGGGAAACGATTAAGCTCAACAAGGGGGGAGGTTACTTGTTCGAGAAAACATCTTAATCAAACCTCTAATTCTGCAGCCTTCATGGTACCGCACATACCTAGACATTTTATAATTCAGATCTTTTTAATTGTTACTACCCAAGTTAGACATTCTCTCCCTGTCCTACTGGACTCAGGAGCAAAAGGAAATTTTGTGGATAATAAGTTAGCTAACACATTAGGTCTTCCTATTTGCCTAAAGCCTTGTCCAGAAGCAGTATGTGCAGTGGATGGGTCAGAAATGACCTCTGGATTAATCACAAAACAAACAAGTCCCCTTGTCATGGTCTGTCAAAACGGGCACACAGAGATGATTAGCTTTGATCTGATAGATACCCCTAATTTTGGCTTGATTCTCGGGGTACCCTGGTTAACAACTCAAAAATTGATTGGGTGACCAGAACAGTTACTTTGGATTCCTCATTCTGTAGAACCAATTGCTATCAAGAAGCAGGTACAGAGCAGAGCTCAGTAATACACTGTGCTAGTGTTACACAAGATGAACCAAGTTTCCCTCCTGAATATTCTGACTTTAAAGACGTTTTTGATCCAGTGAAGGCTAGTGTGTTACCCCCACATCGGTCATATGACTGCCGTATAGATCTCATCCCAGGGGCCCCTTTAGCTAATAACAGAGTATATGCTTTGACTGACGAAGAGACCAAATATTTAAGAACCTACCTAGACGACCTACTACAGTCTGGGTTCATCCGACATTCCACATCTCCGGTGTAATCTCCACTTTATTTATCCCGAAGCTGGATAAATCTCTGCGCGCATGTATCGACTATAGAGGACTAAATAAGGCTATAATAAAAAAATAAATATCCTCTTCCTCTAATACCTGTGCTGTTGGATCAATTAATGCCAAAGCTTAAGCAGTTAGGTCCCGGGACGTGAGGGGGGCTGGACCCTTTGAAAATCATACATGTACAAATTGCTCCCCTCACACTTGTTTTCTGCTTAGTGATTTAAAGCACATAAATCAGGACTACTTCTGAATATGTGGGTTTATTTTAGTTTCACCCTTTGCTTTTCAATATCAAATACAAAAGTTCATTTTATAGCATGTTTGAAAAAGACACGCAACATCAAACACTAAATGACAAATATGCAAAACAAGGATTTCCAACACATTAAATCCAAAACAACAAATTTAAACAAACATGAAACATATATGCACATTATTTTCATATGACGGCAATTTTCATCAATTTTAGAATGCCGATATCAAAAAGATACTTGTTTCTGTATTCTATAAAGTCATTGAAGGACAAAAAAGTCTGAGAAGAGGGCCAAATGGATACGAATAAATGAGTCCAAGTCTCAATTAATCCTAATTCTTTCGTGGCCTTCTAGATGCCGACGCGTTTCGAACCCGTTAAATAAATAAACGGGATCTCGTCAGGGCCTTGTCACTTCAGTATCTTTTATTCTGTGCAAAAAAAAAGGAAAGAGAGAACAACACCTTAGTTCTGTTGTTCCCACCCATTTTTAAAAAAATCACTACACCTCTGCCTGTGAAGAAATCTGTACCTATAGCGTTGTGTGTGGCCGGGTTCATATAGGTTCAACAGCCTTCTTGTATTTGTTCCTGTCTTTGGGAACCCTGTGGGGATATTTGTGACTATTAGAAAGTTCGGGTTTGGTTGGTGATCACCCTGGTTAATTAGCGGTGCATTAAAAAATTCATACCTTCTTTTTAATGCCGCTGCTCTTTAAGAAATGTCCTCTGTCCGTTTGATTGTCTATTCTCAGTTGTTTATCTGCTTTCTCTGGCTTGCGCTCCCTATTTATTAAAAAAGTCAGGGTTATTTTAAAGAATGGTCTCTCTTATTTTTAAAGTATGTGTGCTAGAAAGGCATCTACCTTGAAGGGGCGTCCCTCTGCGAGCGTGGGTTTGCTCTCCTGTCGAGGCGGAAACGTTTTCCTCAATCTATTCGAAAGAAGGGGAGTTGTGTTAATCTAACATGCGCTCGCATATTTGGGAGCAGCATGTGAAAATACCACGGCCGGTACTGTCTCCTACCTTTAGTTAGAGGAGCGAGGGTGAGGCATCTGGCAGTCCGCAACGCTTCTATCGCTCTGAGCTTCCGCATTGAAGCCGGCGTTGAATTGGAACACCCATATGGGGATCAGCGTCATACATTCTTGTTGATGACGCGGTCCTGGCATTCTGGGATATGTAGTTCAGAGTGTCCATGGGGAAAGCTTACCATTATGGTTAAAATTCTTGTTCAGACCCTCACTCGTGGGGTGACTCGCGCGAAGCACTATTTCATTTCTGGGGAGATTAAAGCCTGGAGACTTCTGACAATGTATTTAACCCGCTCAGAGAAGGCATACCCATTCTTGAAGGACGACTATTACTCACAGGCGGACTCGCGCGGAGCACTATATAACTTTTTTAATGCACCGCTAATTAACCAGGAAAGAATTAGGATTAATTGCGACTTGGACTCATTTATTCGTATCCATTTGGCCCTCTTCTCAGACTTTTTTGTCCTTCAATGACTTTATAGAATACAGAAACAAGTATCTTTTTGATATCGGCATTCTAAAATTGATGAAAATTGCCGTCATATGAAAATAATGTGCATATATGTTTCATGTTTGTTTAAATTTGTTGTTTTGGATTTAATGTGTTGGAAATCCTTGTTTTGCATATTTGTCATTTAGTGTTTGATGTTGCGTGTCTTTTTCAAACATGCTATAAAATGAACTTTTGTATTTGATATTGAAAAGCAAAGGGTGAAACTAAAATAAACCCACATATTCAGAAGTAGTCCTGATTTATGTGCTTTAAATCACTAAGCAGAAAACAAGTGTGAGGGGAGCAATTTGTACATGTACGATTTTCAAAGGGTCCAGCCCCCCTCACGTCCCGGGACCTAACTCCTTAAGCTTTGGCATTTAAGGGCGGGTCTTCACCCGCGAGAGTCATCAGGGCATTAGACACAAGCACGCCGCTGATCAGACTCATTTGTTGCAAGAGAGGGACTAGTCCTTCTCAAATATTATGGCTGAGAAAGACACGCTATCTTTTTCCGAGAGTCACACCCAAAATCTACTAGCTTCTTCCCCATTTGGCAATATCACTTTAAGCACCTCCGCCCAGCAACAAAACGAAACAGATAAACTCATTAGATTAAGCAAAAAACATATTAGAACCGAACTCCACGGACATTTTCTCCTGCAGCACCTAAGGGGTGGCACCATCCCTTAGGGTCTTCAGGTCAAAAATGTCCCAGTAATTTTTACAGAGGACGCAGAATACAAATTAGGCTTCAGCCGGATAAGCACCAAATGCAGCCGGGACCTAATGGTTCACACCGTTGAGACTGCACAAAGAATTTGCCGTCAGGAACTGGAGGAAATTGAGACATTAACTAAAAGCATTGCAGAAAGTGACGTGATCCCCGATGCTAAGAATCTAATTGAGAAAATAGAGAAGGAAATCCTGCAGTTTAAAGATACCACTATCAACGCCAAAACTGCCCAGTACGACCGAGACTCAAAGTCATTCACGTTAGAGAAGGCATACCCATTCTTGAAGGACGACTATTACTCACAGGCGGACTCGGGCGGAGCACTATATAACTATCAGGGACGCTCTCGCAATAGATTTAAAACATTCTCAGAGACAACCTCATCAGACTCTTCTAGCTCTGAATCTAGAGGCAAAAATAACAAGAAACAAGTAGCTTTTTTAGAGAAAGGCCAACAGCCATAACAAAGACAAAAAATACCATGGGAAATGCGGACACGCAAACAATTTTACAAATCGTAGAGGCACCCTCCTCTGTTGTCAACCTGTCTGAAAAAATTCTAACACGGGACGAAGAGTCCGTGCTAAACCTGGGATTAAAATTTGTCCCCAGAAAACATACAGATTTTGCAAAAACAAAAATGGAGATTATTGCTTTTTGCCGTAAAATACGACTAAAGGCATTCTTTGCCAACCAACCCCCCAGTATGGATCTGGAAACAACTGGACTTAGGAACAAATCCACCTTCTGCCCAAACCATAACATTCCAAAACAAATTCTTGTTTTCGAGCAAGTTTTGCTATCTTCCTTGAACAAACTTGAAAGGAACAAAAAGTATGTCCCACAAAATATTAGCAAAGGGCAGCAAGTGGCATTGAAGGCATTGAGGGAGGATTCGACCGTGGTCATCAAACCGGCCGACAAAGGCGGGGCAGTAGTGATCTGGCCCCGTGAGAAATATCTGACCGAGGGGTCCACACAGGTAAATAACCAAGTGTGGTATAGACTACTCCAGGAAGATCCAGTGAAACAAATACAGGGGGTCATAAAAGAACTGGTGCAAATAGGAATTGACAATGGGTTCGTGGGAACCAAGGAGGCAGATTTCCTGGTCAAGAAACATCCATGAACACCCATCTTGTATTTTTTACCAAAAATCCACAAGAGCCTAAACGATCCACCAGGCAGGCCAATCGTCTCTGGGTGCGATTCGTGCCTGGAACCGATCTCTAAATATATAGATTTTTTTCTAAAGCCTTTTGTGAGCACAGTAAAGTCGTACCTCAAGGATACCACCGACTTTCTGAATAAAGTCGAGGGAACAGAATTCAATAACAAAGATGAGATTATGGTGACCATGGACGTCACGTCTCTCTATACACAGATACCGCAAGATGAGGCGTTGGAGGTCATGGAATTGTACCTCGACACTAGGGAGAGACCCCATCGGGTCCCCACATCGTTCATCCTCCAACTAGCAGAACTGACACTAAAGAAAAATTACTTTCGCTTTAATGATCAGTTCTTCATGCAGATCAAAGGTACGGCCATGGGTTGTCCATATGCGCCTGAGATGGCAGTTCTATACATGGCAGAGTATGAACATAAATTTGTGGATAATAACAACCCTTTCAAGCCCCACATCAAACAGTGGTTGCGATACATTGATGACGTGTGGCTCCTGTGGCAGGGGAGCCGCACGGAATTAATGGCATTCCACCAATGGCTAAACAGCAGACACCAGGACATTAAATTCTCTATGGAACAGAGCAACAGCAAAATGACGTTTCTCGATGTACAAATCTCTGATGATGAGGGTCACCTAAAAGCGTCCCTCTATAAGAAAAAGACCGATAAAAATACAATCCTACACCACAGTAGTGACCATCCCAGAAATCTTAGAGCAAACCTACCTTACGGTCAGCTCCTTAGGATAAGGAGAAACTGTTCAGAAGTGGCGGAGTATGATCAACACGCCCAGACATTTTGTGGAGAGATGACCAATAGAGGGTACCCCAAAAAACTACTCAAGCACGCATACAAACGGGCACGATACACTCCCCGTGAATGCCTATTAACACAGGACAAGAGCAAACCAGAGCTTGAAAAGATGGTATGTGTGACCACATATGGCCCAGACACGCACAAAGTCAGACAAATGGTCTTGAAGAACTGGCATCTCCTTGAGGAACTGGAATGCCCCTTCCCGAGGCCAATATTTGCATATAAAAAGAACCAAAGTCTAGGCCAGCGTCTGGTCCGCGCTGATGTACGAATCCAAAAACCTAAAAGTGACCTGCTCTCCCAATGGGGCTTGAAACCGATACTGGGACATCATAAATGTGGGAATTGTGTCTCATGCGATACCACGATTGAAGGCACTGAATTCACCCATAAGAACACTAAATGGAAAAATGTAGGTTTCACTAATTGTCGGACAAGAAATGTTGTATACGCAATTTTATGCCCGTGTGATAAAATTTATATCGGGAAAACAAACCAACAAGTGAATACCCGCATCACACAGCATAGATCTAGACTTAAAAATAAGGTAGCGAATGCACCCATGGTACAGCATTTCACAGAGGCCAATCATCGAGAAACCGAATTTAAATGGACTGTACTGTATAGCATCAATCCAAACAAATGTCCCCCTGACACTGAAAATGTCCTTTTGACAAAAGAGGCATACTTAATCCTTAAATTTAACAGCACCCAAAGCGGGTTAAATACATTGTCAGAAGTCTCCAGGCTTTAATCTCCCCAAAAATGAAATAGTGCTTCGCGCGAGTCACCACACGAGTGAGGGTCTGAACAAGAATTTTAACCATAATGGTAAGCATTCCCCACGGACACTCCGAACTACATATCCCAGAATGCCAGGACCGCGTCATCAACAAGAATGTATGACGCTGATCCCCATATGGGTGTTCCAATTCAACGCCGGCTTCAATGCGGAAGCTCAGAGCGATAGAAGCGTTGCGGACTGCCAGATGCCTCACCCTCGCTCATCTAACTAAAGGTAGGAGACAGTACCGGCCGTGGTATTTTCACATGCTGCTCCCAAATATGCGAGCGCATGTTAGATTAACACAACTCCCCTTCTTTCGAATAGATTGAGGAAAACGTTTCCGCCTCGACAGGAGAGCAAACCCACGCTCGCAGAGGGACGCCCCTTCAAGGTAGATGCCTTTCTAGTACACATACTTTAAAAATAAGAGAGACCATTCTTTAAAATAACCCTGACTTTTTTAATAAATAGGGAGCGCAAGCCAGAGAGAGCAGATAAACAACTGAGAATAGACAATCAAACGGACAGAGGACATTTCTTAAAGAGCAGCGGCATTAAAAAGAAGGTATGAATTTTTTAATGCACCGCTAATTAACCAGGGTGATCACCAACCAAACCCGAACTTTCTAATAGTCACAAATATCCCCACAGGGTTCCCAAAGACAGGAACAAATACAAGAAGGCTGTTGAACCTGTATGAACCCGGCCACACACAACGCTACAGGTACAGATTTCTTCACAGGCAGAGGTGTAGTGATTTTTTTAAAAATGGGTGGGAACAACAGAACTAAGGTGTTGTTCTCTCTTTCCTTTTTTTTGCACAGAATAAAAGATACTGAAGTGACAAGACCCTGACTAGATCCCGTTTATTTATTTAACGGGTTCGAAACGCGTCGGCATCTAGAAGGCCACGAAAGAATTAGGATTAATTGCGACTTGGACTCATTTATTCGTATCCACTTGGCCTCTTCTCAGACTTTTTTGTCCTTCAATGACTTTATAGAATACAGAAACAAGTATCTTTTTGATATCGGCATTATAAATTGATGAAAATTGCCGTCATATGAAAATAATGTGCATATATGTTTCATGTTTGTTTAAATTTGTTGTTTTGGATTTAATGTGTTGGAAATCCTTGTTTTGCATATTTGTCATTTAGTGTTTGATGTTGCGTGTCTTTTTCAAACATGCTATAAAATGAACTTTTGTATTTGATATTGAAAAGCAAAGGGTGAAACTAAAATAAACCCACATATTCAGAAGTAGTCCTGATTTATGTGCTTTAAATCACTAAGCAGAAAACAAGTGTGAGGGGAGCAATTTGTACATGTACGGTTGGATCAATTAAGACATTCTACTGTATACACTAAACTAGATCTGCAGGGAGCTTAGCACCTGGTCCAAATAAAAGAGGGGGATGAGTGGAAGACAGCTTTCAAGACAAATTTTGGTCTATTTGAGTACACAGTAATGCCCTTTGGGTTGTGTAATGCCCCTGCGGCCTTTCAATTCTTTATAAATGAGGTCCTACACGAATTCCAGGACGTTTGTGTCATAGTATACATAGACGACATCCTCATTTACTCTAAGAACCCGGAAGAACATACCCAACGTGTTTGTGCAGTATTATCAAAGTTAAAAGAAAATCATCTCTTTGCTAAATTAGAAAAAATTACTTTTAATGTCAGCAAAGTGGACTTTTTTAGGATACTGCCTGTCACCCCAAGGAATAATTATGGATGAAAAGAAAATTTGTGCTATTACTGATTGGCCAGAACCATCATCTGTGAAGGATGTTCAGAAATTTCTGGGTTTCGCCAATTTTGATAGGAGGTTTATTTCTCATTTTGCAGACATTGCGGCCCCAATATCCACCTTGTTGCGGGGAAAGGGCAACAATTTCTTTGGTCTGATGAGGCGGCTCACGCCTTTCAACTCCTGAAACAAAAGTTCACTTCAGCCCCAATTCTGAAACATCCTGATCCTGACTTGCCATTTTTTGTCGAAGCGGATGCTTCACAAGTAGCTTTAGGAGGAGTTCTCTCTCAACGAGATGCAATAGATGGCCAATTACATCCTATAGCCTTCTATTCCAAAAAGTTATTACCAGCTGAACAAAATTACACTGTGGCTGAAAGAGAACTATTAGCTATCAAAGTAGCCTTTTCTGAATGGAGGCACCATTTAATGGGAGCCAAGTACCCTGTTACCATCGTTTCTGACCATAAGAACCTACAGTTCTTTGGATCACTAAAAGCATTAACTCCACGTAAGATGCACTGGTTACATTTTTTTAGTACATTTGACTTTGTTATAACCTATAGACCAGGTGCACAACAAATTCAATCTGATGTGTTATCTAGATTCGGACATACCTCAGACATGAAACAAGACAAAATAGGAGAACCCATTATTCCTCCCCAAAAACTTTTGGCACCAGTACAACAGAAGGATTTCATCACAGATCTATATAATGCACACATGCAAATGGCACCTCAAGATTGGTTAAAGGATTCCCATTACTCAATACATGAGGTTTATTGTATCACGACAACATGCTGTTAGTGTCCACCACAGAATTACAAACACAGGTGATAATTTGGCATCACGCCTCACCGTTGGTTAGGTCATCCTGGCTGGGTAAAAACCCTGGAAAATGTGCGAAAACACTTTTGGTGGGACAATATGAGTAAGGACATTAAGCAATTTGTCACTACCTTTCCAGTTTGTGCAAGACATAAATCTTCGTATAAGGCCCCTGACGGTTTGTTAATACCAATGCCATCACCCAAACAACCTTGGCACACTGTGAGTGTAGACTTTATTGTAGGTTTACCACCAGTAAAATCCTTCACAACAGTATTAGTGATAGTGAATTTTGTCTAAAATGGCACATTTTGTACCATTATGGAAATTGCCAACTGCGGCAGAATTTGCGGATATTTTAATAAGAGAAATTGTGCGTTTACATGGTTTGCCAAGTAAAGTGGTGTCAGACCGAGGTAGCCAGTTCAACTCTAGATTTTGGAAAAAATTATGCGAAAAACTGAAAATAGATGTGGCATTATCCACTGCTTTCCATCCAGAAACAGATGGACAAACTGAACGACTGAACCAAACCTTACTTCAGACGCTACATTGTTTATTGGCTGATTCTAGTAAATAGTTGGAAGCTCTCCCTGTCGCGGAGTTTGTTTATAATAAAACTGAGCATGCAGCTCTACTTTGCTCACCATTTTATTTCATGCAGGGGTATCATCCGAGAGCTATACCCATTTTATTAGAAGATTCCCTGTTGCCTACAGTAACAGGTAGACTAACGAGATTAGGTGACATACAAGACAAGGCCAGGAAACATTTATTAAAGTACAAAGAAAGCATGAAAAGACAAGCAGACAAATGCAGATCTGAGGCCCCAATGTATACAATCGGTGACAAAGTATAGAGGGATCCCGAAAGCTGCAACCACGTTTCATTGGACCCTTTAGTATAACTGCCATAGTAAACCCGTTAACAGTAAATTTGGAATTACCAAAAGAATACCCAGTACATGCTACATTCCATGTGTCCTTGCTTAAGCCGTACAACGCAAACACCCCACCCCAACCACCACCTCCACCCATACCAATCAAGGGAAATCTAGAATATGAAGTGAAAAGCATAAAAGAGGAAAAAAGAATTCATGGACGTCTGTTTTATTCAGTAGAATGAAAAGGATATGACGAAACTGAGAATTCATGGGAACCAGCGTCCTATGCACATGCCCCACGGTTGATTAGACAGTTTTATCTAAAAAATCCAGGGAAACCCCGTCCAGTAGGAGGGCCTTTCAGGGGGGCGACTGTTAGGGTTTGTGCACAGCAAAGAGCATGTCCCCTCTCATTGTACTAATGGTCTCTATAATAGCTCTCTTTAAACATACTACTGAAAGCCTTTCTTGTTGTCTCAGCTCCTCCCTAAGACTTCTGTGTATGTTGCTCAATGTATTCACAAGTTTGGACATTGTTGTCTTGTTTGCATATTGGACCTTGCTTTCACCAAGGCTTATTTAGAAAACATTGGACCTTGCTTTTACCAAGTCTTATTTAGAACACTCCTCCCTAGGCCATGTGTTACTTCAACTCATTAGCATAATAACTGAATCTCTGCACACCTGCGTGTGAGAACCACACCCAGTTCTTCGAACCACACCCAGCTCTTCGAACCACACCCAGCCCTGTCTATATAAGGCATCCCCTGAGCCTCACCCAGTGCTTGTGCTCGTCCACCTCCCACTTACCTGAGAACAGATCCTTCGGCGCTGGCACTCCTGCTCTCTCCAGACCTTCATTGACTTCAACGGGCGCAGCTTCTGGCTCTTCCTTCTTCTGGTTTCCGGCTACTTCTTGCCTCAGCCTCTCTTCTGTCCTCTGCAATCGACCTGCAAAAGAGAAAGAGGTCAAGGTTAGACTGATCAGTATTCCTTTTCAGCAACAAGTAAGTGCAAAACCTTTTTTTACCTGAAAGAACTTTATCAGCGATTTCTGGATTCATGTAAAGACAATTTGGAAGAAGATATCTCCCACGAACTTTGTGGTTCAAACCCTTTGTTACAAGAATACTTTGTGGAACTTTGTGAAATAAACATTGTTTTACATGGAACTTTTTAAACAATCGAACAGAGGAAACCATTGACAGCAAGGCAAACAGTAAATCAAGGACTTGCACAAATTACCTGCTGTATTTTGATGTAAAAGTACAGTATTTATTTTATAAAAAGTCTGGAAATGTGTGAAAAGTGAGTTTGCTATTAAGAATTTAGGCTTTAGTTATATTAAGGTGAATGTTAGACGTTGGTAATTCTGGTAATGATATTCGTTTGATTTTACAGAAGTTTTACAGTAATAGAAAGCACATCCCAGAACAGTAACACATTCCAAACCTGGAAGCTTGAGACCAGGATCCAAGAGGTACTTTAGGAAGATAATTTCTAATAAGATTAGGGTTTAGTCAGGAACACATTTAGGGATAGGTTGCACTTATCTGTTCTTTGTTTATGTTTCATTAGGCACCAGTTTCTACAGAAGTCAGCGAGGGCTGCAGATTTTAGCAGCTCTTCTACAGTGGAAACGCAAGAACGGTGTTGTCTCTCTTTTTTTATTGTATCCACTTCCCCCTTCCCTTGAGGTTCTGGTTCTTAGTGCACTGTTTTAAAACTAGTGTGCTGGAACAACGCAGTTTCAGGGTGGGGTCGGACTGTCTTCAACCTCCATCAGAACTGAACAGAAACTCAGGTGAGCTGGGCTTTGACACCATGACTATAAAATTCTTGCTAAAATTGTTAGCTACCTGTCTTTCGTTACTAGTGGATACTATATTGTGCCCTTTTCAAGTGGGTCATGAATCAGATGAATCAGATGAAGTCAATGCTCCCGGCAGCAGTTGTGCTGCTGGATGCCGAGAAGGCCTTTTATTCTTTGGAATGTTCCTTCTTGTATGCGGTAATGCAAAAGCTGGGTATACCAATGGGATTTTTGAATTTGGTTCGCCTTTAATATTCTAATTCAGTTGCCCGTTTGAGGGTGAACAGGATAATTACAACACAGTTCCCATTGTCACAGGGCACCTGTCAGGGGTGCCCATTATCCCCTCTTTTGTTCATTCTTGCTACAGACGGTCTCTCCCGCCTTATACAGGAGCATCATCTTCACAGGGGCTTGCAGTTATATACAGGCCCTCTCACTGCTTCCTTTTATGCGGATGACGTGCTTCTGTTTGTTCGGCACCCAGCTAAGAACCTCCCCCCATTGTTGAGGGAGATTGTCCGTTTTGGGGTACATTCAGGATTGGTCATAAACTGGAAAAAGTCAGAGATTTTTCTGTTAACTCCTACCCCTTGACTCAGTAAACGCCGAAGGCAACAACGGACAGAGCGGGCCTCTTAATCCTGAGCTAGGTCCTGGTGAGGTGAGGTCCAGTCCCCGGCCAAGACGGATGAAGTCTGCATCCCTTTAAGTGGAGGATATGTTAAAGTAGATTGTATTAATTCCAACCTTTTATATTGTTCTCTATTTTTTCCTTTTTTAACTTGATTTTGAGAGAGATTTATGCAGTAGCAATTTTTAAGAACAGAGGTCCTGACGAAGGCCTAGGGCACTCTTACCCTATTGGCTGAAACATGTTGGCCGTGATAATCTAGCAGTTATTTATTAATACTGCTCCTTGCACTGTTCTGTTTTTAGATTAGAGGGTGAGGTGATAACCCCAATAAATTCTGTATTTCCTCCTCATGATTTTATTTTAACATCACACACTTTTGTTTTGGTTGGCACTGCTTTTTGATTTCCATGTGGTCACAGACTTAAAATAATGCATAGTCTGTCTCTCTTTTCTCTGGGGTCCCTATTCTGATGATTCCATTGAGCGAATCCCTTTCTTGGAAGTCTGTCTCCATGATCAGGGGACATATCATCCATATGGGTGGATAACCAGATGATAAGATTGATCACACTGATAATTGATAGGAATCCATGCTCTGCTCAATGATTTCTGGTTCCTTTAACATTCCTGTTTTCTTTACTTTTCTAAGTCTGTTTGTAGCAACCTAAAGCACTTGGTGGCTTGATATCTAATAGACTCCCAGTTCAGTTGGTTAGTGTTATTGTGTACATTGGGGATAGGAACTGTGGCTGGTCGGTAAAATATCCCTTTGACCCTAATTTTCCTGTTGTGTTTTTTGAACTCCTGCCAATGCTCAGGTTGATGTAGAATTCCCCCTGCATTGGTGCACCGATCACCCTAAGTATCTTGGCATTTATCTACATTGTAATGTTGCATAGGTCACCCGACTTAATTATGGGCCAGTGATTGACCACCTCACAACTCAGGTTGATAGATGGATAAAGCTCCCTCTGTCTATGGCTGGCCGAATTGCCATAATTAAGATGTTTGTTTTGTCACGACTGCTATATTAATTTTTAAATATTCCAATTGCACTGATTGTCTCTTTTTTCAATACTCTACACTCTATATTGACACGACTGGTGTGATTGGGCAAACAACCCTGAATAAGTTGGAATACACTTATAATGCCTTATGAACTGGGGGGGTTCGGAGTTCCGGATCTTTACCTCTATTACCTGGTGGGGCAAGTCCATTTCACGTACTATTGGTACCATCCCGACGCTCGTATTCAATATCTCAGGCCTGAACGATCCCAGGTGTATCCACACTCACTTTCGTCAATCCTGCCGCAGGGGCTTCCACGCTGTCCCACTGAAATACAGACGCTGTCCACAATTTGCTGAGCATGGACTAAATTATGTGCATGTGCAGTATGACCTCCTGTATTCTGTTCATACACCATTACTAGGCAATCCTTAGATACCCCCGCCACCGAAACTCTTACTACAAGGACGCTGGACAAATTGAGGCTCCACACAGTGGGGGATCTATTCAAAAATTCTCAGCCATGCACTGTTGTTAACCTGGCATCACAAGGAGCTGCTAACTAGATGGACAGGTTCCTCCTACATAGAGTGCATAGCGCCTTGCTGAGCGTTCTACCTACTGCTGCCATAGAACCAGAGGACTTCCCGCCCCTCACATTCGTAAATCTAATAAGTGCATTTCAGTTAACAGGTCTATTGCCTGTGTACAATTCTTCACCTCATATTTTAGGAAGATTGGTCGTAACCACAGTTTACGAGCATCAAGAACATTTAGACAATCTAATAAGGTGTGCAAAATATTGCATTTCGTGCCTAGGTTACAGGTACATTTCCCTTCATAATCAATCATGGCCCTTTTAATCCTATCATTCTCATAGCATGCATTTATCCCAATCCTTATTTTTAGTAATTCTCTTCTTAACCAACGATTGGGAAAAATATCCATATATGGGAACTGTTGACCCACTTGCCAAGCTTTTATCATAAAACCTACAGATTTTTTCCGTTCAAGTTCTGCCTATCCTGGACCTGTGATATTTCTTTCCCTATTGTCCTAAGTTCCTTCTTACCTACGGAATTATAAAGGTTCTTCTGGCCTACGTCAGCCCTCAAATCCCTGCACACCATAACAACTGTTTCTCTACTCCTTTTGCACACTTCATTTCACTCTGTTGGATCTCACGTTTACACCAAGAAGACACTTTTTGCTCCTCTTAACCGCCCAGGCGTTGCCAAAATCTTAATAGTGCCATGCTTGACATTTTCTGCCAAGAAACCATTCTGGTTTCTAGTCTTATTGCCTGGATAATTGAGGATCTTGGTAGGGATAATAATTTTTTTACACACTTCCCTTCTTCCCCATCCCACTTTTTCTTAATACTTAGGAATAGCAATTGAGCCCCATATAGGATCTTAGATGATACCAAAGCTGTGTAAGCCTTCAGAACTGGTCTATCCATAATTTATCCGTAAGTATTATTGAATTTGCTCAGGCCACTAACCGAGGATAGAGCCTGCAGTTTTAATGCATTCAAATGTTTCCTTTGCTGATATATTATCTCCACAATCATCAGTGTACTTCTTATATACAAAGTGCAAACGACGAAGTGCTTAAGTGGATGTGAGAATGCAAAAAATATATAAACACAAGACAAGGTAAAACCTAGGTTCATCCGTTAGTTTACGAAAGAAAATATGTTGGGCGTTATTGCACATTCATAATTGATCCTAATCAAAATGTGAGCCTGTGATAAAATGACAACATTTCGACCCTGGCTTATTCGAAAGGTCTCTTCAGGACCAAGCTGTTTGGCTTAAGACCAACAAGTGTGAATCACATTTCATTGGGGCACTTAGTGTGTGTTCAATAGCACCATCTCTAGATAAGCGTAAAACAGGGGCCTGCTGGGTCCACCCTATAAAGAGTCTCAAAATGATACCTGAATAGACATGATTGCCTGCTTAGAAGTAGAGATAGGAAGGGTCTAACCAAGAACTCCCTCCGTCTGCGTGGACATGCAAATACACCGTCTGTAACTAGTTCCAATAATCCAGCACCAAGTTTAGTGAAAGGATGCTCCTACTCGCCAAACGAATCCAACAACACAGAGAGAGCGCTGTCTCTTTTGCATCATGGACTGGCATTTGGCTGGCAGTGTCTGTGAACTAGCACTTGGCTGGCGGTGTGCGTGGAGTGGCATTTGGCTGGCAGTGTGCATGGACTGGCGCTTGGCTGGTGGTGTGCGTCGACTGGCGCTTGGCTGGTGGTGTGCGTCGACTGGTGCTTGGCTGGCAGTGTGCATAGACTTGCACTTGGCTGCCAGTGTCTGTGAACTAGCACTTGGCTGGCAGTGTGCATGGAGTGGCACTTGGTGGCGGTGTGTGTGGACTGGTGCTTGGCTGGCAGTGTGTGTGCAGTGTCATTTGGGTGCCGGTGTCCATGGACTGGCGCTTGGCTGGTGGCGTGCGTGGACTGGTGCTTTGCTGGCGGTGTGCGTACACTGGCATTTGGCTGGCGGTGTGAGTGGACTGTGTGCGGCTGGCATTGTATGAGTAGTGGCTTCATGCTGGTCACCACACACACTGCTAGCCAAACCCCTGAAGGTGTGATTACTTTGTCAGTCATGTGTGCAGAAGAAAGTGAACACCCTTGAAAGGAACTGTCTATTGATGTGAGTGTTGTAATGTCAAGGGCCCGTTGTTGGTGGTGTGAATGGTCTTGTGTGTGTCATATATGAAAGGTGTGTCAATGGCATGTAAAGAGGTTAGTGCCTTGATGCAGCTTTACAGCTTACATTTCAGAAATGTCTGGGTTTGGTTGGTTTCCCTAGATGGCCGCCAAGCCCAGAACCAAAAACGCTGGTGACTCCCTTGCAAAACCAGGTCGTTTTGTGAAAGATCATTTTGATGTCTCTACAATACATTTTGGGTCCTTCTCTGTCACGGGTACTTGGCCCACCCACACAAGTGAGGTACCATTTTTTATTGGGATAATTGGGGAACGCCGGGTGATAGGAAATTTGTGTCTGCCCGGTGCTGCCACAACTTTCCCACACAGAAATGTGAGGAAAATTTGATTTTGTTTAGCTAAATCTAAAGTTTGGAGGGGATTCTGGGTAAGAAAATGTTGGGGAAGCAATGCAAGCCATGCCTCCCTGGACTTCCCTGGGTGTCTGGTTTTCAGAAATGTCTGGGTTTGGTAGGTTTCCCTAGATGGCCGCCGAGCCCAGAACCAAAAACGCAGGTGATTCCCTTGGAAAACCAGGTCATTTTGTGATAGATAATTTTGATGTCTCCAGAATACATTTTTGGCCCTTTCCTGGGATCCATGCAAGCCACACCTCCCCGAACTCCCCTGTTAGTCTAGTTTTCGATAATTTTGATGTCTCCACAGTATGTTTTGGGCCATTTCCTGTTGCAGCACTAGACTTACCCACACAAGTAAGGGACCATTTGTATCTAGACCCTTTAGGGAATGCTGGGTGGGTGGAACTTTGTGGCTCCCCGCAAATTCCAGAACTTGCCATCACAGAAATGTGATATTTTTTATTTTTTACATAGTTCGGGGTTTGCAAAGGATTCCGGATAACAGAACCTAGTGAGAGCCACACAAGCCACCCCACCCTGGATTCCAGTGGGTGTCTAGTTTTCACAAATGCACAGGTTTGCTAGGTTTACCTCGGTGTCGGCTGAGCTAGGGCCCAAAATCCAAAACTAGGCACATTGCAAAAAAAGGGTCCGATGTCAGTGGAAAAATGATGTGATCTGTCCATGTGCATTTTGGGCAGTTTTCTGTCACTAGGCCTACCCACACAAGTCAGGTACCATTTATACCAAGAGACTTGTGGGAATGGTGGGTGGGTGAAAGTTTGAAGCTCGCCACAGATGTTTCCATAACAGAAATGGGAGGAAACTGTTTTTTTAAGAAAAATTTTGAGGTTTGCAAGGGATTCTGGATAACAGACCCTGGGGTGAGTCTCACAAGTCACCTGATCCTAGATTCCCCAGGGTGTCTAGTTTGGAAAATGTACAGGTTTGCTAGGTTTCCGTAGGTGCTAGCTGAGCTAGGGCCCATGATCCAAAGCAAATAACATTGCAAAAAAAGGGTCATTTGTCAGTGGAAAAATGTGATGTGTCCACGTAGCATTTTGGGTTAGTTTCCTGTGGCGAGCACTAGGCCTACCCACACAAGTGAGGTACTATTTTTATTGGGAGACTTGGGGGTAACACCAGTGCCACAGAAGAAGGGGTCCTTAGGGTATTGCACTCATCGGGCCTCGGAGTATTGGATCTCCAAGGCTGGGGTATAGCTTGGGGTGGGGAGACTGCTTGCCCCATCCCCAAAGTTTAAAACTCAGCTGAGGGGAGGGGTGGAGTTCACAGGGGATCTAGAAGGCTTGCGCAAGGGGGGCACATTCCCCTCCTCTAACTTTAAAACTTAGCCACCAGTAATGGGGCTCCAAAGACTCTATGAGGCTCAGCAGAAGGGTTGCTCACCCATCCAATAAAACAATATCAGCAGCCCACCCCCCAGGTCCTGGCCCAACCCAGGAAAGGGCTTTTTTGTTTTTTTTAAAAAGGGTCATCCCTTTTTCAAAACCTTTTTGCTGCAGATCCTCCATGAATTCACTGTAGAATTAAAGAAACAGGAAATGGCCCAAAACACAACTTGGACATATCACATTTTTCAGGCCTCTAAAGGAGTTTTGTCTCGGGCAATACTAAGAACATTTCCATAAAAGTAAATTTCCCACTAAAGTTATCAAAAATACTTTAATCATGAATTTTGTTTTTTTAGAACTGAGTGAAAAATAACTTTGAATAATTTTTGTAGCATTTTCTCAAGTGTATATATAAATAAAGGTTTTTAATTATACCTAGGTCTGATCATGAAGAAACTAGCTTAACCTATACAGTACAAAATAGCTTTTGGGTATTTAGTCACTGTTAAGGTACACTAATTCCAATATGCAGTGTTCCTCTTTTTATATAGTAAATACCCATCCAAGTGGGTATCCAAGGCACCTTTTGTAGAGTTGATTTAATAAATTACTGTGAGGTTTGAGACTCAAAAGGATATAGTTGGTGGATTCTGCTGCCAATACCCAACAATCCACCCTTAGAGAGTCATCCTGTCAATCAGTGGTTTTGATTGACAGGAGATCAGCGCATACATTCTTGATTGTAGAAAATGAGGGTAAGGGTTAGAGAAACACCAGACGCGTCTTCAATAGTTTGATACTAGCTTCACTAATACTGGTAAGCTTTCAGACAAACACCTACTTGCACATCTCCTCCTGGAAACACCTATATAAAGGACAGAGGATATAGTTAAATGAAGTCAGAACCATCTCCAGCGGAAACTACCACACTAGTTCAGGACTTCCCAGGTTCTTAGTAAGTAAGTGCCAGTAAACTTCTGGTAACCCAAAACACCTAAGGAAGAGGAGATGAGATGAGGCAGCTGTGAAGCACAGAGCAACAGCCAGCGAGGTAGGTTCAGGGCCTAACAGGTACAGTTGAACGAGTGATTCAGGAGTAAAATATCCAAGATAAACAACTGCGGGGGGGGACAAGTGAGTAAGGGAGTGAAACTATAAAGGTGTAGACAAGGAGCAAACATAGGGCGAGACCTATGAGTTAGAGAGCCATATAACAAAAAAAGTTGTGATGCAACTTGCCACTGTTTCTGATAGTTCTTAAATTCTCCCGAAAGCTCCTGCATTCCCTTGGTGGTTCTCTCTGATTTGTCTGTTGGTGGTCTTGACCTGGAAGGACCATCTAACACTTTTGCACCATAGCTGGGACTGACAATCATTCCAACTCCGCTAAATCCTGCTTTCCCCATTTCTTACATGCATTGTCTGTCTCCTGCTTGTATTAGTATTGTGCCTCCCAATGCCCATGATCCAGACATACTCACAAAAGTAAGGTTATCTACATGGCAATGGCACCTTTCCTTTCTAAGTATCACTACAGTGCTTTTAAACAATCAGAGAACAGTCGTGCAACTCAATGCCACATATTTCTGTCCTATATGTGGGTTCTGTAAATATTCTCTGCTGGCCACATATGATATTTAACTTCCATGCCACTGGCGTAGCTTCTGCTCAATCTAATATGGCCTTACAGGAAAGTTAAATAGACAAATTGACTGAAAATATTTTAACAGTACCACACGCAATGTGGCACTGAATAGCAGGGTCATGGTGCACAGAGTTGTAATATAGGGTTCTAATATAGGAAAAAATATGTTCCCTTCTAATACAATAAAACATATGTTCCAGGAAAGGACAAAAAATCTGGGATGACCATGTACAAAAAGCGACTTTGGTAGACATAGGTATAAGCAATGGGCAGTATAATCTTTATCTTGATTATCAATAAAGTCTATAAGAGTAATTACAGTTTCACTCTTATTAAAAAAAAGGTTCCTGCAAAGTATTGCTATTTCAATAGGTAGAGCAATGTGAACGAGGTACTTGCCTTCTGTAACGCTCTATCTGGGAGGTATTCTATCTAGCCACAAATTCCTTACCTTTTGAATACCCCTCGGGTGACAGGTTGGACCCAGAAACCTTTCTTTAGTACATCTGTGTGCCAGAAGATGGTGACTTGCACCTCCACATAGATGCAGTTCAGCTCTGGAAATTACATGCAGGACTTGTATAGGTTGCTTTCAAAACAGTCCGCTTGTCCAAACGCAAAGCCCCAACAGCAAATTGCTAGACAGCGTGCTGATTTCTAGACTTGGGATCTTATTTAAGGGATAGCGTCAAATCACAGAACGGGCAGAATGGAAGGTCATTGAGGAATTCATAGCTATATAAAGGGCCTGATTTAGATCTTGGCGGATAGGTTACTCTGTCACAATGGTGACAGATATCCCGTCTGCCGAAATAAAAATCCCATAGGATACAACGGGATTTATATTTCAGCAGATTTGCTATCTGGAACCATTGTGACGGAGTAACCCGTCCGCCAAGTCCTAAATCAGGCCCAGAGTCTCTACCAGAGAAGGCGTTACAGAAGGTATGTAACTTGTTCTTCTGATAGAGACTTATAGCCACCGATTCATCACCTTTTGAATAGACACCTAGAATCTAGTTTGAGGCGGGTCTGTGAAGGAAATCAAACCAGAAAGTCTTGCAGGACCGAGTGGGCACAATGCCCCTCTCAGTAAACTTGACTGTCCAGACAATAGTGCTTCGTGAAAGTATGAAGGGACGCCCACATAGCTGCCTGGCAGGTGCCTAGGATAGGGACTTCATGTGCTAACGCAGTTGTAGCAGCTTTGGCCCCGGTAGAATGAGCATGCAGTCCTTCACTAGGCTGCTTTTTGACAAATGTAGATCTTTATGCAGACCAAGATCCAGCTGGAGATTGTGCTCTTCTGAAACTGCCTTGCCTTTTTCACTCCAGAGAAATCCACAAAGAGCTAATAGTCCACCTGGTGTTCTTTGATATGATCATTGGAGAAGCTCAGCACTCTCTTGGGGTCCAATCAATGGAGTCACTCCTCCTCTTCGGAAGGGTGAGATAGAGCACAGTACTCCAGCAGAATGACGGTTTGACAGACGCAGAATAGCATCACAACTTTCGGCAAGGAAGGATGCCTGAGTCTGCAAGACCAGTTTGTCGCCGAAGAAGGTAGTGTATGGTGGATTGATGCAAACAGCCAGAAGCTCATTCACTCGCCATGCGGGGGAGATGGTGAAAAGAAACACAGTGTTAATGGTAAGGAACTTTAAGTGACAGCTTGGAAGCAGGTCAGAGTGAAAATCAGAAACATCAGAAACAGATTAAGATCCGATTGGGGCATAATCACGGGAGAAGAGGAAACATATGTTGAAGCCCTTTCAGAAATCACATCACATCTGATGACTTAAACAGTTAGGGCTAATCTGGCAACTGTAAAAAGGGGGCAAGGCCCAGAAGATGACCCTTAACTGTGCCCAAAGCGAAGCTGTTCTGGACAAGAGAAAGGACAAATAGCAGAACATCACATAACTTCACCTGGAATGAGTCAATTGGCATGTGCCACACCAAACCACAAATTAATCCTAACAATAGGGATACACAGTTTTTGTCAAGGGATGCCTGGCTGCCCAGATAACATTAACCACCTCTGGAGGAAGGTCACAGATGTGTAGCTGTCATGACTCAATCTCCAAGCAGGAAGTCAGAGAGTACAAAGGCTCGAGTACAGAAACTTACCCTCCCTCTGCGACAGTTGGTTCTCACAGAAGGGCAGCTTTGTCGGAGGGCATATGCTCAAGGCCAGGAGTTCTGGATACCATACTCTCTTTGCCCAATCAGGAGCGAATAGGATAACTTGCGCCCGGTCAGTCCTGATCTTCTTGAGAACTCGGGGCAGGAGTGGTTATCAATAGAAAGACATACAGGAGTGCCAACATCCAATCAAGTCGGGATGCATCTCCGAGTAAGAGGCACCTTGGAAATTCTTATGTGCAGACGAGCTGACGTACCAACATTCTTGGAGTGGCGAACTGATCAAGTCAATGTTCTCTCCATGCACAGAAGAGACCTTGCGCTATTTCTGAGAGTAACTGCTATTCGTGATCTGCTATGGATCCATGTCTGAGCACATCTGCTCTGGCATTCAAGGATCCTGCCAAGGTGGTTCACCACCTGCAAATTTTCTTGGTAGTCCAACCATTTCCAGTAGCACAATGCCTCTTGGCACAAGTTCTGTGACCCCACCTTGCTCTGCTTGTTGCAGTACCACATAGCGGTGGTATGGTCCATGAGCACCTGTACCAGTCTCCCTTTCATGGATATCAGGAAGACTTTCAATGCCAAGCGGATGGCCCTCATTTCCAAAAGACTGCTGTGGAGCTGGTACTCCAACTGAGACCAGAGGTCTCTGATCCCCACATCTTCCAGATGGCCACACCCTCCCAGAAGCGATGCATTAGTCACCAATGTCAGCTTTGAGTGGGGAAGGGAGTGGTCTGCCGCTGACCCAACTGCAGTCTAACCACCACCACTACAGATCTTTTGCAGTCTCCTTCAAAATCTGACCAAGGTTGGAGAGGTCCTCTTGATGTTGGAGCCAATGGGACTTCAGATTCCACTGCCCACATGACACCTGGAGTGCTCGATCTGCAGGATGCGGAAGGCCATCAGTCCTAAAGGCCTCACAGTCGATCTCACTGAAAGCCAGGACCAAGGCTGAAAGATTGGGATCATAGGCAGAATGTCCTGAACTCCTTTTCTTTGGGAAAAGGCAGAGAACTGAACCGTGTCCAGAAGGGCTCCGATGAAGGGGAGTTGCTAAGAAGGAGTCAGGTGTATCTGCAGCATGTTTAGAGTGATCACCAAAAATGATAGGTGGTTCAGCGCAGTATGGAGATGGCTGAAGACTGCCAGGGGTGAGTCTGCCTTCAACAGCTAGTCTTTGAGGTAGGGGAAACCTGGCATCCCGGACCCCCAAAGATGAGCTGCAATCTTCGCCATCACTTTTGTGACCACCCTAGGAGCACTGGTAAGACCAAAGTGAACTGAAAATGCTCATGTCCCACCATGAACCACAGGTAGTGCTGATAGCCTGGCAGGATGGGAATATGGAATTAAAGTTCCTGCAGGTCCAACACCACCATGCAATCTCCTGAGTTGGGGGCAGATAAGACATGGGTTAGGGTGAGCATCTTATATTTCTGTTATGAAGGAAGGCATTGAGAGGGCGCAGATCTAGAATAGGCTGAAGGTTTCCATCCTTCTTGGGCACCAGAAAGTAACTTAATAACAACCACGCCCAACTTCTGGCACCCTTTCAACAGCCCATTTGGCTAAAAGGGCTTGCACTTCATGCCGCAAAATGGAGAGATGGTCTACCATAAGTCATTTGGAGGGTTGCTGGAAGGTGCCGCAAGAAGAAAGGAATGGTAGTGCATAACCCCTGCAAAATATCTGCAAAACCCCCCTCACAGAAGTGATCGCCTACCAACCTGGAAAGAATAGCTGGATTCTGCTTCCCACTTGGTGGCTATCCTCCATTAAGGGCATGCTAAATAAGTTTTCAGGTTGGGCTGCGAGGGGCACTGTACTCGGTGACATGCTGGCCTTCGCTGTGTGGAGAGTGGGCACCTCAGCCTCAATGTGAAAACTGCTGGGTCCACAGAGGAGGTTGGACAGGCTAGAGGTAAGGAGTGCCCTGTCCAAAACTGTTAAAGGAGAGTTGGAACTGTCATGGTTGGTGAGGAGGGGTGGAGAGGACCAGAGAGCGAGTGGTAGTTCTGCCCTTTTTAAAGTCATTCAAGAGCAGAGTCAGCCTTGTCCCAGAACAAGTCCGTCCAGCCAAAGGGCATGTCCATCACAGAGGTCTGAGCATTTCCGGGAATCCAATTCATCGCAGTCATGCATGCGGCGAATTTCAACACTGATGCCAATGGCTTGCCCGATGGAATCGGTGGTGTCCAAACCACAGCAAATCATGAACTTGGTTGTATCAGGACCATCCTAATTTGTTTGAACCAGGACAGAGTGAAGGTTGTTAGGCACACACGATCATGTACCTCCAAATTCCAAAGGGCAAGGAAGTAGCGCCCCAACAAGCAGCTGGTATTGACAGATCGGAGGGCCAGGGTGGTGAAGGAAAAGACCAGCTTGCCTAATGTTTCCACTCGCTACGATTCCATGCCAGGGGAGTGGTAGAAAACATGCTTGGATTAGACCGACTGATGCTTTTACCACAAGGCTATCAGGTGAGGGGTGATGTGCAGGAAAGCAGGGGCACCCGGAGCAGAATGATGATGCCTGCCAATTAATCGGTTGACATGGGACCCAGAGAAAGATTTGGCCCAGGCCCCTAATAAAGTGTCTGTCAGTGCCTCATTAAATGGGGAGAAAGGCTCAGCAGAAGTATGTCTAGGTTGTAAACCCTCAGTAAAAACATTACTTTTTACATCCATGGTGGAAGCTAGAGGTCAAGAACTTTGGCCGCCCTACGCATAACCATAGTGTAAGAGGCAGATCCCTCTGGGGCTGGTCTGTGGGAAGGAAAAAGAGCCACCTTATGAGACGTATCTTGGCCTCTAGCCTCTAGCATGTCTCATACCAATTGTCATCATTGTAGGGCTGACCCAACTCATCACCCTGATAAGTGGGCTGCCTCCTTTGGGGGAATCTATGTCCAATGGAGGAAGAGGTACTTTGGCAGAATCAATTGCAGCTTGACTTGAGGTAGGATTGGAGCTGACTCGACGTAGGAGTGGACAGTTGGGTACTCCTACTTAGTCATTGATGGAGTCAGCACTGACGTTGAGGAACCCAAGGCCAGCAAAGTATTCGGGCCAGAAGTGGAGTCTCAAGTGTGAGCTGGAGGCAAAGTGGGCTCAGAGGGTCAAACTGGCGGCGAGGGTGAATGTGCAGGTGGTATCCTAGATGGAAGGCCTCTTAGTTTTGGGGGCCCGGAGGTGCGCCTGAGCAAGTCGACATAGAACTGAAGAGCTGGTGCATGGCTGCACCTAACTCTTCGATCTGATGTGACCTGGCATTCGTCCACGGAAACTCTGGTTGATCCAGCACAAGTTGCATTATCAGATCCGAAGTCAGCTGACTTCGAGAGTGACATAAAGAACTGTGGCGCAGCCCCAGAGCCTGCTCAGGGGAATGACAGTGGAGTGAGGGTTTGGAGTCCAGCTTTGATTTCTTGAATTTCTTTTTATATTTTCTTAAAGACTTGAGGTGTGACAAAGAGTTACCCCTCACACTTCCTGAAGACCTTCGGGTTCATCAACGCACAGTTAGTACTGGCCTTGGAATTGTGGCTCGACCCTAGATATCACAAGCATACCTGGTGGTGATTTGTCACAGACATTTGTGTGCAACAATCCCTACAGGGCTTGGAACCTTTAGTTTTTGTTGGAGACATCCTTTGCACACTGGACAAATCTTGAGGTGAAATGTCTCTGAGAGACTGTTGTATTCTCTTCATTATTTTGCTTTAGTGTTATATTCTATGATCTAGCTCAGGCTTCACCTTATGGAATGTTAATGGGTTGCATATCAGCCCAGTTGCTGGGTTCTGTGCATTCAAACTGTACTGAGAGCTGTTGGGGCTAGATGTATTTTCTCTACGCTCTCTTGTCTGCTGTGTAGCTTCTCTACAATAAATCCCTGTCGAACTCATCAGTGACTACGAGTGATCCACTACAATTTATGGCGACGATCCTGCGCTACACAGTAACACGCTGGACCCTGCGTGCAACCCAACTCACCTTTGGTGCTCATTGTTTTGAAGATTCCTTCAACCAGTGGTAAGACTATTCCTTTTTATTGCTTCACACCACCGATGTTTTCGTCATGCATCTTCTCTCAAAGCACCATCTCCATTGCCGGCATAGAAGTCTCCTCCCTCGAGTCTCATTCAAAACAAAAAAGCATCGCAACGAAATAGGAGCGTTGTTATATAATCGACTCCTGTTGCACTCATTTCTTTTCCCTATTCACTATGGAAGCGTTTTGGCTGTGTTGTTGTGCGCATTTCCTTGAATTTGGATCTCGCGATAACAGAGACGTTGAGACTGTCTTGCGCATGCGCAACAGGATGTTTTAGACTGCTGCCTAGCAACGTGGTCTCCATCTTTCTGCGAACACTAGGCCTGCCTGGTCTGCCTGACTACACGTATCATGTCACAATGATGCGTGTAGCTAGCAACTGCTTAGCAACGCATCCTGTTTCCAGTCAGCCGATTTCGCCGATCGGCAAGTCTTTTCTACTTTTCGTTTCAAAGCTCTCAGCTTGATTTCACGGAGCGGGTCACACTGCGGTGATCCACAAACTAAGTTATTACGGTGATTCACACACCAGTTTCAAAAGTAGTTTCCTGTGTGCGATTTATCTAAAGGTGATTCGCACACCAATACTCTTCAAGTCAATATCTTGTATAAGCGGATAACCACACGGTAATTGGCACACCTATTTCCACATTTCATTTTATGTTTTTCATATACTGTGTTTAAGTGCATTGTATTGCATTTCATGTACAAATAACATTACTTGGTTTATGAAACCAAATCTGTGTTAGATTTCAGTTTACTGCATTGCAATTTCTTTTTCCCTTTCCTTTTCTCTTTCTCTTCTTTTCTTACTACGTTTTCTGTGTCTTCTTTTGTTTCATCCTTGCTGCAAAATGATGCAATCTGTTAATCCTGCTCCCTCTTTCCTGGAATCTTCCTGGTCGTTCCTTCAGGGTGAAAGCTGCGTTAATCTGGAACACCCTCCCAGTTGAAATCCGACTGCTTGAGGACCTGTTGTCTTTCCGTAGAGCCATCAAGACTTTCCTGTTTTAGCCATCTCTCTGCGGCCCTCTTTCCTTGTTGTGTTATGTTGCTCCTTGTCTCTGCGCCGGGATGCTCCTTCGCTGGAGTCGCTGTGCGCATAATAAATTGTTATAACATAACATAACATAACATCTCCTGTTCGATGGAAAATGTGGCTTGAGGCATTCCAGACGTATCTGGGAGCCATTGGTGCATCAAGGTTTAGCAGTGAATGAAAGAAATGCCTACTTCTTCATTCCCTTGGATTTGAAGGTCGTTCTATCTACAAACACCTTCCTGAAATCATTCATCTACCAGAGGATGTTGTCGAAGATTATCAGGACACTCTTTTAAAACTTGAAAAAAGGTTCGACAAACAACCCAGTTTGATGGTTCTTCGTCACAAATTTTTTAAAAGACAACAATGTGAAAACGAAGATGTAGACTCCTACATTTCTACATAAGGCAGACTTGCTGCTGTTTGTCAGTTTGATATTTTCAAAGACCAATTGATCCGTGACCAATTTGTGTAACATTGTAGAGATAAACAGATTCGCCAGAAGCTTCTCTCTCTTGCCATTCCTTCTCTTGATGAAACAGTCAAAATAGCCAAGAGTATTGAAAATTCACAAGTATCTTTAATATAGTTGGAAGAGAAGTCTACGGATCCAGTCAGCGTAGTCTTGTCCAATACTAAGGGAAAGGCAAATTACTCTAAAAAAAATTCTTCTTCTATCAAAGGCAATACTCTCAAAAATTCTAAGTCTGGGAGGGGTGCATCTGATTCTCAACAAATTAAGCAGATGTGTTACAATTGTGGGAATCCTCCTCACCTTAAAGGAGCAAAGTGTCCCGGAGCTAATGTGACTTGTAGTTATTGCAAAAAGATAGGGCATTTTGCAGAGGTCTGCATGAAACAGAAAAATCCAAGAAGGCCTGATGCTTGTGTTTTGGAATCAGATCAAGAATCTGATTCTGAAGTGGTCTCTGTTGTTTATCTCTCAAATGAATTTATGTCCAGTATAGATGAGTCATGCGAATGTGTGGATCTAATTGTTGAAATTATCGTGGGAGGAAAACCTCTTAATCTTTTTGTCGACTCAGGCGCAAGGATTACCATGGTGACTCATGAATTATACTATACAACATGGGGAGAAAGACAACTTCAACCCCTGATCGATCTCCAGTCTCGTATAAAGGACGGAAGATTGATCTCCTTGGGTATTTTGAAGATGTTCTTATTTTTAAAAACAGCAAAATAAGTGGCAAAGTGTATGTTGCAGTGAAGGGTCTGAACATTTTATGATGGTATCATCAGGGTTTGTTCAAGATGGTCCTTAGACCTGGGATATCTGAGCAAGTTCTTGTTGTATCTGATGAGTGATGGTCAACATTTGTGCTAGTAGAGTGAACGCTTTCCATCTGTCTTTGGAGGAGGGTTAGGAACTATAAAGGGATTCAAGCATAGAATTGTTGTTAACCCCTTCCATGCTGGTGACGAACCCCAGCCGTCATGCACTACAGTGCTCGTGTGCTGATGACGGCTGGGGTTCGTCATGGCCCGCCCGTGTTCTGCCGGCGGCCGCACACGGGGAAAATCGCGGCCGCACGGAAGGGGTTAAAGATGATGCCCTTCTGATTAAGCATATGTTGAGAGGTGTACCTTTCAGTGTGAGAGACAATCTAGAATGAGAGCTCAATTCCTTTTGTAACCAAGGGATTATCGAACCCACTGAATCGTCACTGTGGCTTTCATCCTTGGTCGTCGCGTGCCAGAAATGTGCAAGCTGCGTGTCTGTGTGGATTTGAGATCTCTCAATAAGGAGATCTGGGTCAACTCTCACCCACTACCGAAAATATGTGACCTTTTTGCAAGCGTTAGGGGGTCCAGATACTTTTCCAAGCTGGACCTAGCCAGCGCATATCATAAGATTGAGCTTGAACCTGCATCACGCCCTCTCACGGTCTTCGTGCACTTCGTGCACCTTTAGGCACTTTTCAATACTTCTGGCTTGTCTCTGCGGCTTCCATTTTTCAACAGGTCATGCAAAGTATGTTAGGTGGGATTAGTGGTGTTCTTGTTCTCCAGGACGTTGTGTTGATACACTCCAAAGACATCCCGACACATAATTCCTTGCCCGAAAGAGTTCTGGGAATTTTCAAGGATCATGGGGTGGTTGTCAAGCAAGAAAAATGCATGTTTCTTACTGAAGAGATAGAGTATCTTGGTCACCTAATCTCCCGCGAGGGAATCAAACCCAGGCAAGGGCTGCTGGATGCAATCACCCAGGCTCCGGCTCCATCTGATAAGAGTGGCGTCAAGTCTCTACTTGGTTTTATTTGAAGTTTGTTCCCAATTATGCCACTCTTGCACGGCCCATCAGTTCTCTTCTTTGCAAGGGTGTGGTGTTCAAATGGTCAGATGAATGTGAGTCTGCCCTGCAGTGTGTTAAGAGTTCCCTCTCTAACAGTAGTGCAATCAAACCTTTTGACCCAGATTTGTCTTCTTGCATAACTGTTGATGCGAGTCAAGTGGGGCTGGGGGCTCTTCTGACACAAAATACTTCAAGAGCAGAGAACACGGTTGCATTTGCCTCCCAGGTTTTGAGAAATGGGGAACTTCAGTACTCAGTCATCGAAAAAAGCTGCTATCTTGAATGTGGGCCATCGAAAGGTTTTGACCCTATATTTGGGGTAAACTTTTTTTATTGAGAATTGACCATAAACCTCTCATTTCAATTCTTGAGGCTGGCGCCGGCAAATGCTGTTCACCTAGGATCCTTCATATGGTATCTTGCCTTATGCAGTACCAGTTTGATGTTGTTCATGTTTCTGGAGGCAGGAATCTCAGAGCAGATTATCTGTTAAATTTTCCCATTGATAAAAACAAGGAAGGAGCAATTCCTTCTGATGTTGGGGAAGAAGATTCTAATGATTGCCTGAAAGCCTCACTTGACTTACCGGAGCAGGGCCTTGATACCACAGACAGTTGGATTAAAGCTCTTACCAATGATGAGATTTTACAACGAGTATGTGGGTTTGTTAAGTCAGGTTGATCAAGAGAGCGTGCTCTTCCTCATTGCATACAGCCTTTCTGGAAAGTGGAATCTGAGAAGACGGTGTATTATTACGAGGTGACAAGCTGATTGCCCCTCAGAGTCTCAGGAAGAGCATTATTGTCAAAGCCCACGAGTGTCATTTGGGATATACGCTCACCCAGCGATGGGTCCGCGAGTTCTTTTGGTGGCCCTCGATGGACAGTGATATTAATGATCGCGTTGATTCATGCTGCATCTCTAGCTCTGCTGACAAAGGTTTAAAACGGTACAAAAGGGGGTGGTGATTGACGGAGAATCTGAACCAATCAAACACTCACACCCAGTCAACAGATCTGGGTTTAATCCATCACCGTTCTTTAGCCCACTCTGCCACCCCTGTTCAGACATGGCCATATGCAAATCAGTCTGACCCTGTGCCTCATGGGAACAGTCCAGCCCGAGCTGCCAAGCCATGCCTTACTTGGACCAGAAACAAGCCTCCTAGGACCGGTCTCTATCATTACAGCCGTCTTCAGCCAGGCTTGCTTGAATCCAGTGGCAAAGTGATCAAGGGACTCACGTCTGAGCATACCCTGCCAACTTATGGAGAACAAAGCGGTACAAAAGGGGGTGGTGATGGACGGAGAATCTGAACCAATCAACACTCACACCCAGTCAACAGATCTGGGTTTAATCCATCACCGTTCTTTATCCCACTCTGCCACCCCTGTTCAGACATGGCCATATGCAAATCAGTCTGACCCTGTGCCTCATGGGAACAGTCCAGCCCGAACTGCCAAGTCATGCCTTCCCTGGACCGGAAACAAGCCTCCTAGGACCAGTTTATGGCATTACAGCCGTCTTCAGCCAGGCTTGCTTGAATCCAGTGGCAAAGTGAGCAAGGGACTAACGCCTGAGCATACCCTGCCAACTTATGGCAAACAAAGTGGTACAAAAAGGGGTGGTGATGGACGGAGCATCTGAACCAATCAAACACTCACAGCCAGTCAACATGGGTTTAATCCATCACCATTCTTTAGCCCACTTTGCCACCCGAGTTCAGACATGGCCATATGCAAATCAGTCTGACCATGTGCCTCATGGGAACAGTCCAGCCCGAACTGCCAAGCCATGCCTTCCCTGCACCAGAAACAAGCTTCCTAGGGCCGATTTCTGGCAGTGCAGCCGTCTTCAGCAAGGCTTGTATGAATCCAGTGGCAAAGTGAGCAAGGGACTCACGTCTGAGCATACCCTACCAACTTATGGTGAACAAAGTGGTACAAAAGGAGGTGGTGATGGACGGAGCATCTGAACCCATCAAGCACTCACACCCAGTCAACAGATCTGGGTTTAATCCATCACCGTTCTTTAGCCCTCTCTGCCAACCCAGTTCAGACATGGTCATATGCAAATCAGTCTGACCCTGTGCCTCATGGGAACAGTCCAGCCCGAACTGCCAAGCCATGCCGTCCCTGGACCGGAAACAAGCCTCCTAGGACCGGTTTCTGGCATTACAGCCGTCTTCAGCCAGACTTGCTTGAATCCAGTGACAAAGTGAGCAAGAGACTCACGTCTGAGCATACCCTGCCAACTTATGGCTAACAAACCGGTACAAAAGGGGGTGTGATGGACGGAGCATCTGAACCCATCAAGCACTCACACCCAGTCAACAGATCTGGGTTTAATCCATCACGTTCTTTAGCCCACTCTGCCACCCCAAGACATGGTCATATGCAAATCAGTCTGACCCTGTGCCTCATGGGAACAGTTCAGCCCGAACTGCCAAGCCATGCCTTCCCTGGACCGGAAACAAGCCTCCTAGGACCGGTTTCTGGCATTACAGCCGTCTTCAGCCAGACTTGCTTGAATCCAGTGGCAATGTGAGCAAGGGACTCACGTCTGAGCATACCCTGCCAAATTATGGCAAACAAAGCGGTACAAAAGGGGGTGGTGATGGACAGAGCATCTGAACCAATCAAACACTCACACCCAGTCAACAGATCCGGGTTTAATCCATCACCGTTCTTTAGCCCACTCTGCCACCCCAGTTCAGACATGGCCATATGCAAATCAGTCTGACCCTTTGCCTCATGGGAACAGTCCAGCCCAAACTGCCAAGCTATGCCTTTCCTGGACCGGAAACAAGCCTCCTAGGACCGTTTCTGGCATTACAGCCGTCTTCAGCCAAACTTGTTTGAATCCAGTGGAAAAAGTGAGCAAGGGACTCACGTCTGAGCATACCCTGCCAACTTATGGAGAACAAAGTGTTACAAAAGGGGGTGGTGATGGACAGAGCATATGAACCAATCAAACACTTACACCCAGTCAACAGATCTGGGTTTAATCCATCATCGTTCTTTAGCCCACTCTGCCACCCCAGTTCAGACATGGCCACAAGAGGTGAATTTGAATCCTTCTTGAAATCATGCAACATTCAACAAGTTAAGAGTTCCCTTTATCACCCCCCGTCCAACGGGCTGGTTGAACAAATGAACAGGGATATGGGGGACTGTATTAAGTGGGCCGTATCCAGTAACTGTGATATTATTAATTCTCTCAACAGTATGCTTTGGTTCTACAGGACCACACCTCACTCTACAACTAGAGTTTCTCCCTTTGACCTGTTGAGAGGAAGAAAGCCCAACACTAGCTTTAAGCCTGCATGGATGAACAAATTGATCAAGTCTGTTTCTGATATTATGCATCTGGTTAGAGAAAATGTCTCCAACCCCCAGTCCAAACAGAAGTCTTGGTTTGACAATAAGAAAGGGGTCAAGACTGTGCCTGTGGTCATTGGAGATCTTGTCCGTATTAAGTCCCCTTTACAAGTGAAGAAGGGTGAGAGCAAATTCGGTTCTCCCATTTCCGCCACCAGGGATGGTAGGAATTCTGTGCAAGTTGAAGGGGGAAAATGGTGGAATGCTGGTAAGATTGTAAAAGTTAAGAATATGCCTTCATATCCTGTTACTGTGCCTCTTGGTCCGGAGGTTGGTGTACCTTCAGACATGTCCTTCAGAAAGAGCTAAAGATCTAGGATTGTTCCTAAGAAATACTGCATGTAAAATGTTTTAGAGTCTCGGCTTTATGCTTACTTTCAAAATATTCAATAGTTATTGTTTTTAGATTTGTTTTATTTTTTTGTTTTGTTTCTGTTCATTTTGTTTCTCACTTTTGTTTATTGAGAAAGGAGGATATGTTGTATCCTCTTCATTATATTGCTTTAGTGTTATATTCTATGATCTAGCTCAGCCTTCACCTATTGGAATGTTGATGGGTTGCCTATCTGCCCAGTTGCTGAGTTCTGTGCATTCAAACTGTACTGAGAGCTGGTGGGGCTAGATGTATTTTCTCTACGCTCTCTTGTCTGCTGTGTAGCTTCTCTACAATAAATCCCTGTTGAACTCATCAGTGACTACGAGTGATCCACTACAATTTATGGTGACAATCCTGGGCTACACAGTAATACGCTTGACCCTGCGTGCAACCCAACTCACCTTTGGTGCTTATCGTTTTGAAGACTCCTTCAACCAGTGGTAAGACTATTCCTTTTTATTGCTTCACACCACCGATGTTTTCGTCTTGCATCTTCTCTCCAAGCACCCTCTCCATTGCCAGCATAGAAGTCTCCCCCCTCGAGTCTCATTCAAAACAAAAAAGCATCGCAACGAAATAGGAGCGTTGTTATATAATCGACTCCTGTTGTACTCACTTCTTTTCTCTATTCACTGTTGAAGCGTTTTGGCTGTGTTGCTGTGCGCATTTCCTTGAATTTGGATCTTGCGCCAACAGAGACGTTGAGACTGTCTTGCGCATGCGCAACAGGAGGTTTTAGACTGCTGCCTAGCAACGTGGTCTCCATCTTTCTGCGAACATTAGGCCATAACCTGCCTGGCCTGCCTGACTACACGCGTCATGTCACAATGACGCGTGTACCTAGCAACTGCTTAGCAACGCATCCTGTTTCCAGTCAGCCGAATTAGCGATCAGCACGTCTTTTTTACTTTTCGTTTCAAAGCTCTCAGTTTGATTTCACAGAGCGGGTCACACTGAGGCGATCCACAAGTTATTACGGTAATTAGCACACCAGTTTCAAAAGTAATTTCCTGTGTGCGATTTATCTAACAGTGATTCGCACACCAATACTCTTCAAGTCAATATCTGCTATAAGCGGATAACCACACGGTGATTCGCACACCTTCTTCCACATTTCATTTATTGTTTTTCATATACTGTGTTTAAGTGCATTTTATTGCATTTCATGTACAAATAACATTACTTGGTTTATGAAACAAAATCTGGGTTTGATTCCAGTTTACTGCATTGCAATTTTTTTCTTTTTTCTTTTCTCTTTCTCTTCTTTTCTTACTACGTTTTTCTGTTTCTTCTTTTGTTTCATCCTTGCTGCTAAAGGATGCAATATGTTACTCCTCCTCCCTCTTTCCTGGAATGTCCAGGAGAACCTCCAGTTCGATGGAAAATATGGCTTGAGGCAATCCAGACGTATCTGGGAGCCGTTGGTGCATCAAGGTTTAGCAGTGAACGAAAGAAATGCTTACTTCTTCATTCCCTTGGATTTGAAGGTCGTTCTATCTACAAACACCTTCCTGAAATCATTCATCTACCAGAGGATTTTGTCGAAGATTATCAGGACACTATTTTTAAAAATTAAAACAAGGTTCTACAAACAACCCAGTTTGATGGTTCTTCGTCACAAATTTTTTAAAAGACAACACTGTGAAAACGAAGATGTAGACTCCTACATTCCTACATTACGCAGACTTGCTGCTGTTTGTCAGTTTGATATTTTCAAAGACCAATTGATCCGTGACCAATTTGTGTGTCATTGTAGAGATAAACAGATTCGCCAGAAGCTTCTCTCTCTTGCCAATCCTTCTCTTGATGAAACAGTCAAAATAGCCAAGAGTATTGAAACTTCACAAGTATCTTTAAAAGAGTTGGAAGAGAAGTCTACGGATTCAGTCAGCGTAGTCTTGTCCAATACTAAGAGAAAGGCAAATGACTCTAAAAAAAATTCTTCTTTTATCAAAGGCAATACTCTCAAAAAATTGAACTCTGGGACGGGTGCATCTGATTCTCAACAAATTAAGCAGATGTGTTACCATTGTGGGTATCCTCCTCACCTTAAAGGAGCAAAGTGTCCCGGAGCTAATGTGACTTGTAATTATTGCAAAAAGATACAGCATTTTGCAGAGGTCTGCATGAAAAAGAAAAATCCAAGAAGGCCTGATGCTTGTGTTTTGGAATCAGATCAAGAATCTGATTCTGAAGTGGTCTCTGTTGTTTATCTCTCATATGAATTTATGTCCAGTATAGATGAGTCATACGAATGTGTGGATCCAATTGTTGAAATTATCGTGGGAGGAAAACCCCTTAATCTTTTTGTCGACTCAGGCGCAAGGATTACAATTGTGACTCATGAATTATTCTATAAAACATGGGGAGAAAGACCACTTCAACCCCCCGATCGATCTCCAGTCTCGCATAAAGGACGGAAGATTGATCTCCATGGGTATTTTGAAGATATTCTTATTTTTAAGAACAGGAAAATAAGTGGCAATGTGTATGTTGCAGTGAAGGGTCTGAACATTTTAGGATGGTATCATCAAGGTTTGTTCAAGATGGTCCTTAGCCCCAGGACATCTGAGCAAGTTCTTGTTGTATCTGATGTTCAACATTTGTGCCAGTGGAGTGAACGCTTTCCATCTGTCTTTGGAGGAGGGTTAGGAACCATAAAGGGATTCAAGCATAGATTTGTTGTTAAAGATGGAGCCCCTCTGATTAAGCATAAGATGTGAGGTGTACCCTTTAGTGTGAGAGACAATCTAGAACGAGAGCTCAAGTCCTTTTGGACCAAGGGATTATCGAACCCACTGAATCGTCACTGTGGCTTTCACCCTTGGTTGTTGCGTGCCAGAAATGTGGCTAGCTACGTGTCTGTGTGGATTCGAGATCTCTCAATAAGGAGGTCTGGGTCAACTCTCACCCACTACCAAATATATGTGACCTTTTTGCAAGCGTTAGGGGGTCCAGATACTTTTCCAAGCTGGACCTAGCCAGCGCATATCATCAGATTGAGCTTTAACCTGCATCGCGTCCTCTCACAGCCTTCGTGTCACCTTTAGGCACTTTTCAATACAGACAGATGCCCTTCAGGCTTGCCTCTGTGGCTTCTGTTTTTCAACGGGTCATGCAAAGTATGTTAGGTGGGATTAGTGGTGTTCTTGTGCTCCAGGACGAAGTGTTAAGTTCACTCCAAAGACATCCCAACACATAATTCCTTGCCCAAAAGAGTTCTGGGAATTTTCAAGGATCAAGGGGTGGTTGTCAAGCACAAGAAAAATGCATGTTTCTCACTGAAGAGATAGAGTATCTTGGTCACCTAATCTCCGGTGAGGGAATCAAACCCAGGTAAGGGATGCTGGATGCAATCACCCAGGCTCCAGCTCCATTTGATAAGTGTGGCGCCAAGTCTCGACTTGGTTTTATTTGAAGTTTGTTCCCAATTATGCCACTCTTGCACGGCCCATCAGTTCTCTTCTTTGCAAGGGTGTGGTGTTCAAATGGTCAGATGAATGTGAGTCTGCCCTGCAGTGTGTTAAGAGTTCCCTCTCTAACAGTAGTGCAATCAAACCTTTTGACCCAGATTTGTCTTCTTGCATAACTGTTGATGCGAGTCAAGTGGGGCTGGGGGCTCTTCTGACACAAAATACTTCAAGAGCAGAGAACACGGTTGCATTTGCCTCCCAGGTTTTGAGAAATGGGGAACTTCAGTACTCAGTCATCGAAAAAAGCTGCTATCTTGAATGTGGGCCATCGAAAGGTTTTGACCCTATATTTGGGGTAAACTTTTTTTATTGAGAATTGACCATAAACCTCTCATTTCAATTCTTGAGGCTGGCGCCGGCAAATGCTGTTCACCTAGGATCCTTCATATGGTATCTTGCCTTATGCAGTACCAGTTTGATGTTGTTCATGTTTCTGGAGGCAGGAATCTCAGAGCAGATTATCTGTTAAATTTTCCCATTGATAAAAACAAGGAAGGAGCAATTCCTTCTGATGTTGGGGAAGAAGATTCTAATGATTGCCTGAAAGCCTCACTTGACTTACCGGAGCAGGGCCTTGATACCACAGACAGTTGGATTAAAGCTCTTACCAATGATGAGATTTTACAACGAGTATGTGGGTTTGTTAAGTCAGGTTGATCAAGAGAGCGTGCTCTTCCTCATTGCATACAGCCTTTCTGGAAGGTGGAATCTGAGAAGACGGTGTATTATTACGAGGTGACAAGCTGATTGCCCCTCAGAGTCTCAGGAAGAGCATTATTGTCAAAGCCCACGAGTGTCATTTGGGATATACGCTCACCCAGCGATGGGTCCGCGAGTTCTTTTGGTGGCCCTCGATGGACAGTGATATTAATGATCGCGTTGATTCATGCTGCATCTCTAGCTCTGCTGACAAAGGTTTAAAACGGTACAAAAGGGGGTGGTGATTGACGGAGAATCTGAACCAATCAAACACTCACACCCAGTCAACAGATCTGGGTTTAATCCATCACCGTTCTTTAGCCCACTCTGCCACCCCTGTTCAGACATGGCCATATGCAAATCAGTCTGACCCTGTGCCTCATGGGAACAGTCCAGCCCGAGCTGCCAAGCCATGCCTTACTTGGACCAGAAACAAGCCTCCTAGGACCGGTCTCTATCATTACAGCCGTCTTCAGCCAGGCTTGCTTGAATCCAGTGGCAAAGTGATCAAGGGACTCACGTCTGAGCATACCCTGCCAACTTATGGAGAACAAAGCGGTACAAAAGGGGGTGGTGATGGACGGAGAATCTGAACCAATCAACACTCACACCCAGTCAACAGATCTGGGTTTAATCCATCACCGTTCTTTATCCCACTCTGCCACCCCTGTTCAGACATGGCCATATACAAATCAGTCTGACCCTGTGCCTCATGGGAACAGTCCAGCCCGAACTGCCAAGTCATGCCTTCCCTGGACCGGAAACAAGCCTCCTAGGACCAGTTTATGGCATTACAGCCGTCTTCAGCCAGGCTTGCTTGAATCCAGTGGCAAAGTGAGCAAGGGACTAACGCCTGAGCATACCCTGCCAACTTATGGCAAACAAAGTGGTACAAAAAGGGGTGGTGATGGACGGAGCATCTGAACCAATCAAACACTCACAGCCAGTCAACATGGGTTTAATCCATCACCATTCTTTAGCCCACTTTGCCACCCGAGTTCAGACATGGCCATATGCAAATCAGTCTGACCATGTGCCTCATGGGAACAGTCCAGCCCGAACTGCCAAGCCATGCCTTCCCTGCACCAGAAACAAGCTTCCTAGGACCGATTTCTGGCAGTGCAGCCGTCTTCAGCAAGGCTTGTATGAATCCAGTGGCAAAGTGAGCAAGGGACTCACGTCTGAGCATACCCTACCAACTTATGGTGAACAAAGTGGTACAAAAGGAGGTGGTGATGGACGGAGCATCTGAACCCATCAAGCACTCACACCCAGTCAACAGATCTGGGTTTAATCCATCACCGTTCTTTAGCCCACTCTGCCAACCCAGTTCAGACATGGTCATATGCAAATCAGTCTGACCCTGTGCCTCATGGGAACAGTCCAGCCCGAACTGCCAAGCCATGCCGTCCCTGGACCGGAAACAAGCCTCCTAGGACCGGTTTCTGGCATTACAGCCGTCTTCAGCCAGACTTGCTTGAATCCAGTGACAAAGTGAGCAAGAGACTCACGTCTGAGCATACCCTGCCAACTTATGGCTAACAAACCGGTACAAAAGGGGGTGTGATGGACGGAGCATCTGAACCCATCAAGCACTCACACCCAGTCAACAGATCTGGGTTTAATCCATCACGTTCTTTAGCCCACTCTGCCACCCCAAGACATGGTCATATGCAAATCAGTCTGACCCTGTGCCTCATGGGAACAGTTCAGCCCGAACTGCCAAGCCATGCCTTCCCTGGACCGGAAACAAGCCTCCTAGGACCGGTTTCTGGCATTACAGCCGTCTTCAGCCAGACTTGCTTGAATCCAGTGGCAATGTGAGCAAGGGACTCACGTCTGAGCATACCCTGCCAAATTATGGCAAACAAAGCGGTACAAAAGGGGGTGGTGATGGACAGAGCATCTGAACCAATCAAACACTCACACCCAGTCAACAGATCCGGGTTTAATCCATCACCGTTCTTTAGCCCACTCTGCCACCCCAGTTCAGACATGGCCATATGCAAATCAGTCTGACCCTTTGCCTCATGGGAACAGTCCAGCCCAAACTGCCAAGCTATGCCTTTCCTGGACCGGAAACAAGCCTCCTAGGACCGTTTCTGGCATTACAGCCGTCTTCAGCCAAACTTGTTTGAATCCAGTGGAAAAAGTGAGCAAGGGTCTCACGTCTGAGCATACCCTGCCAACTTATGGAGAACAAAGTGTTACAAAAGGGGGTGGTGATGGACAGAGCATATGAACCAATCAAACACTTACACCCAGTCAACAGATCTGGGTTTAATCCATCATCGTTCTTTAGCCCACTCTGCCACCCCAGTTCAGACATGGCCACAAGAGGTGAATTTGAATCCTTCTTGAAATCATGCAACATTCAACAAGTTAAGAGTTCCCTTTATCACCCCCCGTCCAACGGGCTGGTTGAACAAATGAACAGGGATATGGGGGACTGTATTAAGTGGGCCGTATCCAGTAACTGTGATATTATTAATTCTCTCAACAGTATGCTTTGGTTCTACAGGACCACACCTCACTCTACAACTAGAGTTTCTCCCTTTGACCTGTTGAGAGGAAGAAAGCCCAACACTAGCTTTAAGCCTGCATGGATGAACAAATTGATCAAGTCTGTTTCTGATATTATGCATCTGGTTAGAGAAAATGTCTCCAACCCCCAGTCCAAACAGAAGTCTTGGTTTGACAATAAGAAAGGGGTCAAGACTGTGCCTGTGGTCATTGGAGATCTTGTCCGTATTAAGTCCCCTTTACAAGTGAAGAAGGGTGAGAGCAAATTCGGTTCTCCCATTTCCGCCACCAGGGATGGTAGGAATTCTGTGCAAGTTGAAGGGGGAAAATGGTGGAATGCTGGTAAGATTGTAAAAGTTAAGAATATGCCTCCATATCCTGTTACTGTGCCTCTTGGTCCGGAGGTTGGTGTACCTTCAGACATGTCCTTCAGAAAGAGCTAAAGATCTAGGATTGTTCCTAAGAAATACTGCATGTAAAATGTTTTAGAGTCTCGGCTTTATGCTTACTTTCAAAATATTCAATAGTTATTGTTTTTAGATTTGTTTTGTTTTTTTGTTTTGTTTCTGTTCATTTTGTTTCTCACTTTTGTTTATTGAGAAAGGAGGATATGTTGTATCCTCTTCATTATATTGCTTTAGTGTTATATTCTATGATCTAGCTCAGCCTTCACCTATTGGAATGTTGATGGGTTGCCTATCTGCCCAGTTGCTGAGTTCTGTGCATTCAAACTGTACTGAGAGCTGGTGGGGCTAGATGTATTTTCTCTACGCTCTCTTGTCTGCTGTGTAGCTTCTCTACAATAAATCCCTGTTGAACTCATCAGTGACTACGAGTGATCCACTACAATTTATGGTGACAATCCTGGGCTACACAGTAATACGCTTGACCCTGCGTGCAACCCAACTCACCTTTGGTGCTTATCGTTTTGAAGACTCCTTCAACCAGTGGTAAGACTATTCCTTTTTATTGCTTCACACCACCGATGTTTTCGTCTTGCATCTTCTCTCCAAGCACCCTCTCCATTGCCAGCATAGAAGTCTCCCCCCTCGAGTCTCATTCAAAACAAAAAAGCATCGCAACGAAATAGGAGCGTTGTTATATAATCGACTCCTGTTGTACTCACTTCTTTTCTCTATTCACTGTTGAAGCGTTTTGGCTGTGTTGCTGTGCGCATTTCCTTGAATTTGGATCTTGCGCCAACAGAGACGTTGAGACTGTCTTGCGCATGCGCAACAGGAGGTTTTAGACTGCTGCCTAGCAACGTGGTCTCCATCTTTCTGCGAACATTAGGCCGTAACCTGCCTGGCCTGCCTGACTACACGCGTCATGTCACAATGACGCGTGTACCTAGCAACTGCTTAGCAACGCATCCTGTTTCCAGTCAGCCGAATTAGCGATCAGCACGTCTTTTTTACTTTTCGTTTCAAAGCTCTCAGTTTGATTTCACAGAGCGGGTCACACTGAGGCGATCCACAAGTTATTACGGTGATTAGCACACCAGTTTCAAAAGTAATTTCCTGTGTGCGATTTATCTAACAGTGATTCGCACACCAATACTCTTCAAGTCAATATCTTCTATAAGCGGATAACCACACGGTGATTCGCACACCTTCTTCCACATTTCATTTATTGTTTTTCATATACTGTGTTTAAGTGCATTTTATTGCATTTCATGTACAAATAACATTACTTGGTTTATGAAACAAAATCTGGGTTTGATTCCAGTTTACTGCATTGCAATTTTTTTCTTTTTTCTTTTCTCTTTCTCTTCTTTTCTTACTACGTTTTTCTGTTTCTTCTTTTGTTTCATCCTTGCTGCTAAAGGATGCAATATGTTACTCCTCCTCCCTCTTTCCTGGAATGTCCAGGAGAACCTCCAGTTCGATGGAAAATATGGCTTGAGGCAATCCAGACGTATCTGGGAGCCGTTGGTGCATCAAGGTTTAGCAGTGAACGAAAGAAATGCTTACTTCTTCATTCCCTTGGATTTGAAGGTCGTTCTATCTACAAACACCTTCCTGAAATCATTCATCTACCAGAGGATTTTGTCGAAGATTATCAGGACACTATTTTTAAAAATTAAAACAAGGTTCTACAAACAACCCAGTTTGATGGTTCTTCGTCACAAATTTTTTAAAAGACAACACTGTGAAAACGAAGATGTAGACTCCTACATTCCTACATTACGCAGACTTGCTGCTGTTTGTCAGTTTGATATTTTCAAAGACCAATTGATCCGTGACCAATTTGTGTGTCATTGTAGAGATAAACAGATTCGCCAGAAGCTTCTCTCTCTTGCCAATCCTTCTCTTGATGAAACAGTCAAAATAGCCAAGAGTATTGAAACTTCACAAGTATCTTTAAAAGAGTTGGAAGAGAAGTCTACGGATTCAGTCAGCGTAGTCTTGTCCAATACTAAGAGAAAGGCAAATGACTCTAAAAAAAATTCTTCTTTTATCAAAGGCAATACTCTCAAAAAATTGAACTCTGGGACGGGTGCATCTGATTCTCAACAAATTAAGCAGATGTGTTACCATTGTGGGTATCCTCCTCACCTTAAAGGAGCAAAGTGTCCCGGAGCTAATGTGACTTGTAATTATTGCAAAAAGATACAGCATTTTGCAGAGGTCTGCATGAAAAAGAAAAATCCAAGAAGGCCTGATGCTTGTGTTTTGGAATCAGATCAAGAATCTGATTCTGAAGTGGTCTCTGTTGTTTATCTCTCATATGAATTTATGTCCAGTATAGATGAGTCATACGAATGTGTGGATCCAATTGTTGAAATTATCGTGGGAGGAAAACCCCTTAATCTTTTTGTCGACTCAGGCGCAAGGATTACAATTGTGACTCATGAATTATTCTATAAAACATGGGGAGAAAGACCACTTCAACCCCCCGATCGATCTCCAGTCTCGCATAAAGGACGGAAGATTGATCTCCATGGGTATTTTGAAGATATTCTTATTTTTAAGAACAGGAAAATAAGTGGCAATGTGTATGTTGCAGTGAAGGGTCTGAACATTTTAGGATGGTATCATCAAGGTTTGTTCAAGATGGTCCTTAGCCCCAGGACATCTGAGCAAGTTCTTGTTGTATCTGATGTTCAACATTTGTGCCAGTGGAGTGAACGCTTTCCATCTGTCTTTGGAGGAGGGTTAGGAACCATAAAGGGATTCAAGCATAGATTTGTTGTTAAAGATGGAGCCCCTCTGATTAAGCATAAGATGTGAGGTGTACCCTTTAGTGTGAGAGACAATCTAGAATGAGAGCTCAAGTCCTTTTGGACCAAGGGATTATCGAACCCACTGAATCGTCACTGTGGCTTTCACCCTTGGTTGTCGCGTGCCAGAAATGTGGCTAGCTACGTGTCTGTGTGGATTCGAGATCTCTCAATAAGGAGGTCTGGGTCAACTCTCACCCACTACCAAATATATGTGACCTTTTTGCAAGCGTTAGGGGGTCCAGATACTTTTCCAAGCTGGACCTAGCCAGCGCATATCATCAGATTGAGCTTTAACCTGCATCGCGTCCTCTCACAGCCTTCGTGTCACCTTTAGGCACTTTTCAATACAGACAGATGCCCTTCAGGCTTGCCTCTGTGGCTTCTGTTTTTCAACGGGTCATGCAAAGTATGTTAGGTGGGATTAGTGGTGTTCTTGTGCTCCAGGACGAAGTGTTAAGTTCACTCCAAAGACATCCCAACACATAATTCCTTGCCCAAAAGAGTTCTGGGAATTTTCAAGGATCAAGGGGTGGTTGTCAAGCACAAGAAAAATGCATGTTTCTCACTGAAGAGATAGAGTATCTTGGTCACCTAATCTCCGGTGAGGGAATCAAACCCAGGTAAGGGATGCTGGATGCAATCACCCAGGCTCCAGCTCCATTTGATAAGTGTGGCGCCAAGTCTCAACTTGGTTTTATTTGAAGTTTGTTCCCAATTATGCCACTCTTGTGCGGCCCATCATTTCTCTTCTTTGCAAGGGTGTGGTGTTCAAATGGTCTGATGAATGTGAGTCTGCCCTGCAGTGTGTTAAGAGTTCCCTCTCTAACAGTAATGTACTCAAACCTTTTGACCCAGATTTGTCTTCTTGCATAACTTTTGATGCGAGTCAAGTGGGGCTGGGGGCTGTTCTGACACAAAATACTTCAAGAGGAGAGAACACAGTTGCATTTGCCTCCTGGGTTTTGAGAAATGGGGAACTTCAGTACTCAATCATAGAAAAAAACTGCTGTCTTGAGTGTGGGCCATCGAAAAGTTTTGATCCTATATTTGGGGTAAACGCTTCTTATTGAGAACTGATCATAAATCTCTCATTTCAATTCTTGGGGCTGGCACCGGCAAATGCTGCTCACCTAGGATCCTTCCTATGGTATCCTACCTTATGCAGTACCAGTTTGATGTTGCTCATGTTTCTGGAGGCAGGAATCTCAGAGCAGATTATCTGTCACGTTTTCCCATTGACAATAACAAGGAAGGTGCAATTCCTTCTGATGTTGGGGAGGAAGATTCTAATGATTGCCTGGCAGCCTCACTTGACTTACCGGAGCATGGCCTTGATACCAGAGACAGTTGGATTAAAGCTCTTACCGATGATGAGATTTTACAACGAGTATGTGGGTTTGTTAAGTCAGGTTGATCAACAGAGCGCACCCTTCCTCATTGCATACAGCCTTTCTGGAAGGTGGAATCTGAGAAGACAGTGTATTATTACGAGGTGAAAAGCTGATTGCACCTCAGAGCCCCAGGAAGAGCATTATTGTCAAAGCCCACAAGTGTCATTTGGGATCCACGCTCACCCAGCGATGGGTCCGTGAGTTCTTTTGGTGGCCCTCGATGGACAATGATATTAATGATCTCGTTGATTCATGATGCATCTGTAGTTCTGCTGACAAAGGTTTAAAGGTTTCCTGTCCGTCTCTCTTTCCTATTGAGTGTCCTTCTGGACAATGGTCCAAGGTAGGTGTGGATGTCATGGGACCTTTGGAAATTTTACCTGGAGGGTCTTGTTTTGTTTTAGTGTTAATTGATTATGCTTCAAAATGGCCTGAAATGAAACTTGTTAAGGAGAATTCTACCAGTAACATCATTTTTTTTCTTAAAGATATGTTTTTGAGGGAGGGGTTTCCTGATACCATGATGACGGATAATGGCACTCAATTCACAAGTGCTGAATTTGAATCCTTTTTGAAATCATGCAACATTCAACTTGTTAAGAGTTCCCTTTATCACCCCCAGTCCAATAGGCTGGTTGAACGAATGAACACGGATATGGGGGACTGTGTTAAGTGGGCCAGATCCAGTAACTGTGATATTATTAATTCTCTCAACAGTATGCTTTGGTTCTACAGGACCACACCTCACTCTACAACTAGAGTTTCTCCCTTTGACCTGTTGAGAGGAAGAAAGTCCAACACTAGCTTTAAGCCCGCATGGATGAACAAATGGATCAATTCTGTTCCTGATATTGACAGTTTCATGCATCTGGGTAGAGAAAATGTCTCCAACGCCCAGTCCAAACAGAAGTCTTGGTTTGACAGTAAGAAAGGGGTCAAGACTGTGCCTGTGGTAATTAGAGATCTTGTCCGTATTAAGTCCCGTATACATGTGAAGAAGGGTGAGAGCAAATTCGGTTCTCCCATTTCCGCCACCAGGGATGGTAGGAATTCTGTGCAAGTTGAAGGGGGAAAATGGTGGAATGCTGGTAAGATGGTAAAAGTTAAGAATGTGTACCTTCAGACATGTCCCTCAGAAAGAGCTCAAGATCTAGGATTGTTCCTAAGAAATACTGCATGTAAAATGTTTTAGAGTCTCGGCTTTATGCTTACTTTCAAAATATTCAATAGTTATTGTTTTTAGATTTGTTTTGTTTTTTGTTTTGTTTCTGTTCATTTTGTTTCTCACTTTTGTTTATTGAGAAAGGAGGATATGCTTCATTATATTGCTTTTGTTTTATATTCTACTAGCTTACCCGGCGTGCGTTGCTGCGATCTCAAAAGAAATGAAATTTAAGGAAACTTGTTATGATAACATTCAATTTACATTGTGTCATTTCTATTGAAACGTATTCATTTTAATATGGAAAATATTTTAAAGTGTTGTTTTAATTCTGTTTATTTATTCGAGTGCTTGTGGATACACAGTATTTTTTGTTTTTCCGTCTGGTGCGCACACAAATAAATCACAAGGCTTTCCGACGCGTGAGCTAGCCACATACAGTTGTCCATGTGAGAAGCACGGATTCTCCAAATCTAGTCCACACACTTGCAGCGATTGTCCTTGTGCTTTGTTGATGGTCATTGCAAAAGCGAGTCGCACCGTAAACTGTAAATGTTCATTATTGGAAAGATTATGAGGGCCCTGGGGGGGCCGGGGGGCCAATATTTAACAAATGTTTCTTTTTTTTTGCCAGAAACCTTCGCAGGAGTGTACTCAACAACTTTTCAAAGTTTTATGGCGATTGGATGAATGGTGTAGTAATGCATAAAGGACAGCAAAATTGGTAACGGTTTAAAGGAGCGCACAGCACAAGTCAAGGTATGGTCATTAAACAGTACAAAATCAAGTTATCAAATTGGTGCTCAGGAAGAGGTGGGGGACTGGTTACCACAGTCACCAAGACAAACCGAGGTTCAAACAATAACTGTATTCTTCCGAGCACTCAAACGTCATCAAGAAAAGTCCTTATGTAGTTTCCACTATTCTTTTTATTTTCCAATCAATGTTCATTCAGATCAAGTCCAAATTTCAATCAAAAGTTGCTCGCAGCCAACGCGCGTTTCGTCAAATCCGTATAGGAGATTTTGACTTCTTCAGGGCTGCAACCCAAATAGTAACAATCAATCATAATTCGCACAAGTAAGTTTACAGAAATCATAAATATTACTCAAATCCTCAACATATCCAAAAATTATATATCATATTGGTTCCCGCATTTCGAAACCCATACTGATAAACAACCGATATTATCACATTGATTTCTCCAAGAAGGAACATATCTGCCAAAGACATGAAATACAATGTACAACAAAGTCAAACAATTTATCACAAAATTTATCAAATCCACTAAATACGAGTTATGTATGTTCAATTGTAAAGTCTGAGGTTTGGGGTTCCCGATAACACCCATAGCTGACTGATCACAGGATTGTAGCTCACCTAGTTGGTGGTAGATGTCTACATTCAACTATTCTCCTCTATGAATTCGTCTTCTGTCAATATATTCCTTATTATGTCATCATCTGTAATTTAGATTAATATTTCAAATGTATAAGCAGTCCCTCATATACTGAATAATCATCACCTTTAAATTTAATGTAAATACGATCAGTGTTTCCACTCACCAAATAGTGTCCGGTTTTGTAGTATTAGTAATCAAAATTGTATGGATCCCAACCTTGTAAATTCCAAATCAAACTTCCAAAATGCGTTTCCGTTTAAACCTAAAGTAAATTAATGCGTGTATCAGTCTTATTATTAGTAAAGACATGGGACGGTTTCTGCTTCAGTTTAAGTCAATTTATAAGTATCTCACCTCAAGGATCAATTTCTGACCCGTAGTATATATCCCGTTATATCTAGTCTTAGTAGCTTTGCTTCTCCATATGTATCACACGAGTCCGTGTCTAATAAAAGAAAAGTGGGTAATTTCATAAGTATCGAGTTTACCCTACTTACTAACTTAGTTGTACAATTTAGAGGCTTCGTGCTCACCATTAGCGTGTCAATTCTGCTCCAACTTTGGCGTTCAGCACGGCCGCCATCTTGTAGTGTCTATATATAGTCACCTAGTGCGGGCGCCATCTTGTAATGTCCTAGTACCATTACAAACGGATGGAAATTCTAAAAAGATTATAGTCCCGCCTGATTGTATCAATATCTATAACGGTTCTAATTCATCCGATCAGGAAACCTGCTACCTCTCTATATTGTTTTATGCCATCAATACGTGACAATGACTGATAATGGCTACGGTTAAATATGCAAGTTGAGGTTTGTGGTTTACCTGAAGACCCCATTGGTTCGCAGATCATGGAATATTAAATGGTTTCCCTAATCCAAGTAGTTACGGCTGTAACAATAGGAATATAGGATCACATAAAAATATACACATAATAATGACGATTTGTAAGACGGTTTCGAATTTAAATTAAGGATCAATACCTGATCGGATGAATTAGAACCGTTATAGATATTGATACAATCAGGCGGGACTATAATCTTTTTAGAATTTCCATCCGTGAGATACTTATAAATTGACTTAAACTGAAGCAGAAACCGTCCCATGTCTTTACTAATAATAAGACTGATACACGCATTAATTTACTTTAGGTTTAAACGGAAACGCATTTTGGAAGTTTGATTTGGAATTTACAAGGTTGGGATCCATACAATTTTGATTACTAATACTACAAAACCGGACACTATTTGGTGAGTGGAAACACTGATCGTATTTACATTAAATTTAAAGGTGATGATTATTCAGTATATGAGGGACTGCTTATACATTTGAAATATTAATCTAAATTACAGATGATGACATAATAAGGAATATATTGACAGAAGACGAATTCATAGAGGAGAATAGTTGAATGTAGACATCTACCACCAACTAGGTGAGCTACAATCCTGTGATCAGTCAGCTATGGGTGTTATCGGGAACCCCAAACCTCAGACTTTACAATTGAACATACATAACTCGTATTTAGTGGATTTGATAAATTTTGTGATAAATTGTTTGACTTTGTTGTACATTGTATTTCATGTCTTTGGCAGATATGTTCCTTCTTGGAGAAATCAATGTGATAATATCGGTTGTTTATCAGTATGGGTTTCGAAATGTGGGAACCAATATGATATATAATTTTTGGATATGTTGAGGATTTGAGTAATATTTATGATTTCTGTAAACTTACTTGTGCGAATTATGATTGATTGTTACTATTTGGGTTGCAGCCCTGAAGAAGTCAAAATCTCCTATACGGATTTGACGAAACGCGCGTTGGCTGCGAGCAACTTTTGATTGAAATTTGGACTTGATCTGAATGAACATTGATTGGAAAATAAAAAGAATAGTGGAAACTACATAAGGACTTTTCTTGATGACGTTTGAGTGCTCGGAAGAATACAGTTATAATGCATAAAGGACAAACAGACATACTTTCGTTTTTATATATATAGATGATCTAGCTCAGGCTTCACCTTATGAAATGTTGATGGGTTGCCTAGCTGCCAAGTTGCTGGGTTCTGTGCATTCAAACTGTACTGAGAGCTGTGTGGGCTAGATGTATTTTCTCTACGCTCTCTTGTCTGCTGTGTAGCTTCTCTGCAATAAATCCCTGTTGAACTCAAAAGTGACTACGAGTGATCCACTACAGAGACACAAAGGGAGCGACGGATCTCTGGCGCATAAATAAAGGAACTAACGTCAGTGTGATGGAGTGTGGGCTACATAGGCCCCACATGTCACTTACGGTGGAAACTATGTCCATGTGAAGCTGCTAGGTGCCTCTTTCCAGTAGGTAGAGGTACTCATGAAAAGTTCCCAGATCCAGCCTTGTGCCTGAGCAGCATTCAAAAGGTGAAGAATCTACGGACAAGAGTCTCTATCAGAAACGTTATTGCACCAGGGCAATAACAGTGACATATATAATGGTTTACTTAAATATAGGTAATAGGCTGGAAAGTTTAACATAGGCAGAGGTAAGGTCGATTTATTGAGTCTTGGGTAAACTCTGTGGCTGGGTATGTGTCAACAAGGCTTTTGGTAGAGAAAATAAATCTGTCTCCACATTCTCCGCTTTAAGTATTTTGCTCGAAGCAAAACAACTCTACCAGTGGCTTTCAGGATGCACTACAATTTAGCATGTGCCAATTGTAACATGGAACTCTTGAAAAAGTGAAGGTGGTCTTACAGTGTTTTTCTATTTAAAATCGTCTTGAATGAAAAAACTGTTCTATTTAAAATGTTCTCTCGCTTGAGCCCTATAGCAATCTTGCCAACGCACACAGGAGTGCGCCTACACATCCCAGCAGCCACTGGGGGAACCTACGGACTGCCGGCCCCTCCCCTCAACACCGGGGGACTTCAAAACTGCTCGAGTCTCACGCTCTGCGGGAGACGATTCGCTTGAGCCCTAAAGCAATCTTGCCTACGCGCACAGGAGTGCGCCTACACATCCCAGCAGCCAGCAGGGGAACCTACGGACTGCCAGCCCCACCCATCAACCCTCAACACCGGGGGACTTTAAAACTGCTCGTGTCTCCCGCACCGCGGGACGCATGCGGGCGTGCGCCGGGCGAAGCCCGGGTCAAGGGCGGGCCCATTTAAGCCCGTTCAAGCACGATCTAGGACGGGACGGGCCACCCCCTTAACATCTTCAATTAAGGTTAGTGAGTGTCTGTACCCTTGTTTTGAGTGACACAGTTTGATTGGGCATTATCCGTTATTTGGAAATAGGAGCCTGACCCATTCCTTGAAAAGATCATGGCTACTTCTCCAACTACAGGTGGGAATGGTAGGAAATCCACCGGAGGCGCATTAATGGGCACCCTGGATAACTTTCTTGTAAGAGTGTCAACAGCCTTGGCCAGAGACATTGAACTAACAGAAAAGAGATTATCGCTTGATACTCCCTTTGATAAGAGATCCTCAATGGGAAGTTTGGCGAAGGCTAGGTCACCAGTCACCCAGCAGTTTGATACCCAGGATATATTGTCCTCCTTGGGGGGGGGATGAGAGAAGTCAGACATCACAGCCACCTGGGACCCTGGCACTCCCGGAACCACCCCCCACTACCTTAATGGCCACGAGTCCAACAAGCAACCTAAATACCACCTCGAGGAGTTTGCCTTCACCTAACATCAAGACTCGGTCAGCCAGTAATGCTGAAACGGAATCAGTACAGCAATCGTTGGGTTTGACATCAAAAAGGAAACGTACTGGGGCACAAGCGCAAGCAATAGGAAGAAAAGCAAAAAATGGAAAAGAGCATGTGCCCAATGAGAATCCTACCCTAACCACTTCCCCTAGCTCTAGATCATCACTACCAGTTAATGAAGGGGTTAATCCATTGCTAAGTGTGGGGGGTGAGGCATCGGTTGAGATGGGCCCGTCTTTTTGGAAAAGACTGGAATGTACTTTTAAGAAGATATGTCACCCAATATACGATAGACTGGACTCCATTGAAAACAGACTTGTGTGTCTTGAACTTTCACTTGCCTCAGCTCAGATGCGGGTGGGAAACTGGGGTAGTGGACCAAATTGCATGCAGATAAATGCGACAGGGCAAAGTGTTGTAGACGCTAATCCTACTGTTCCACCAAAAGGTAGTGATAGTACTGTATTAAAAGATCCCTCAGTGCCCTGTGCCACATTTTTTCCACCAACTTGACAGGGGTTAAACAAACAGTACAGAGGGATAGGACCCATCAAGCAGAAGTTAGTAGATCTGCAATGCAATATAAAGCATTGTCCAAATCGCCCCCTGTTCATTCTGTAGCTAGTTTACCAAACATAGAACTCCCCCCTGAATCAGCCCCTTATGTGGTGGTTTTGGTGGGGGTTCCCCCCCTGGACCAGGGGAAAAGGGAGACGTATATGGAACTTAAGAACAAGTGCATCTTTTGTCTCAATGCTAATCGACCATTGCCAACCCATATATTTGCCGAAATTCTATTCGCTAGAAGAGTGGATTGGGTGGGAGGGCGGCCAAAGTCTGTTGTGGGGGACTGCATTATTATAAATTTTTGGGACAGGAGGTGTGTTGAATACATCTGTAATTGGCCCTAAAGCACAAGTTACTACTTGTGTAACGATATATCTGTAAGAGACATTAGTTAGTGATAGATTCCTTACCTTAGAATATCCCCAGGGGTCAGACTGGATCCGGGATTTTTTTGCGTAGCAGTACCCTTGCGTGTCGGTAGGCGTCGTCTGCGGCTCCGCGTCCGTCGTCGGCGTCGTGGGCGCCATGATGACGTCGTCGGAGTACTTAGACGCCACCTCCGCGTGCTGACGTCAGTTCTTAGCCACAGCTTTTCCGCGCCAAAAGCGCTGAGCCGTGTTAAAAACCAACACTGGTGCCATTGAAACTAGGGCCCTGAAAGGGGATGACCTTAACCCTAGATATCGGTTCGCAGAACGGGGAGGATGGGTGGGTCGGTAATGGATCTATCACTAACTAATGTCTCTTACAGATATATCGTTACTCAAGTAGTAACTTGTGCATCTGAAAGAGACACGTTAGTGATAGATTCCTTACCTTAGAATAGATACCCCAGCAATACCAACCCCGGTGGTGGGTCTGCGAACCAATAATCACACCAGAAAGTCCTGGAGGACGGAACGGCCAAAGAAGCCATCCCTCCGGACTTGACTGTCCAGGCAATAGTGTCTTGCAAATGTGTGCAGCGAGGCCCACGTAGCTGCCTGGCTAATGTCCCACAAGGGCACTCCCCGGCCCAGGGCAGTTGTTGTCGCCGTGGCTCAGGTGGAGTGAGCCGGCAATCCAACAGGGGGCTCCTTTCTAGCCAAGGAGTAGCATGCCTGGATACACAAGATGATCCATCGGGAGATGGTCCTCTTATGTACCGCCTTCCCCTTCTTAGCGCCCAACCAGCCAACAAAGAGTTGGTCATCCACCCGGAACTGGCGTGTGCGATCCAAGTAGAATGAGAGCGCACGTTTTGGGTCCAGACGGTGGAGCTGCTCTTCCTCTTTAGAGGGGTGCGGTGGCGGAAAGAAGGTTGTCAAAGTGATCTAGCCCTTGGTATGACGAATCTCTCAAAAAGCTTAAATCTTCCTGCAAAAAAGCAGAACGTGCATGGCGCAAAAACTATGATGCTGACCTTAAGTCAGCCTATAGGGCCTGCACCAGAGTCTACCATCGGGCCATCTGTTCAGCTAGGGCTGCCTTCTATTCGCTGGAGATTAAGAACAGCACTAATCCCACCAAGGCTATCTTCAGGGTTTGCAATGACCTCACTAGCAAAAAGACCGATACCACTACTCTTGAAGCCTCATCAGCTCATTGTGAGGATCTGGCCTCGTTTTTTGTGGAAAAGGTGGAAGCTATTTATAGGTCATTTTCGCAGTCCCCTATCAGGGAGAACATCATTGTATCTACGGCCGCTAAGCCACTGCTTATCATCCCTAGCCCTACTCTGGAGGAGTTTAAAGCTGTGACGGCTAAAGTTAAATCTGGCTCCCCGGATGATCCTATGAGACCTATTCAATTCCGGGAACTCGCCCAGTGCTGCTACCCTGCAATGCACAGTTTGATGGATCTGTCCTTTACTACCGGCAGTGCTCCTAGGGCATGGAAGCAGGCGACTGTCATTCCGATTCTCAAAAAGCCTGCCCTTGACCCTACTAAATCTGAACACTATCGGCCGATCTCCCTTCTTCCCTGGCTCGCTAAATTAGCAGAATCTCATGCTAACCATATCTTGTCTTCTCATCTGCAAGAAACTAATATTCTGGATAATCCCCAGAATGGGTTTCGGGCGGGCCATAGCACCGAGACAGCGCTTTTGGTCATGGTGGAACATATTAGGAGGATGTTGGACCAGGGTCAGACGGCGGCACTGATCCTATTGGATCTTAGTGCCGCCTTTGATACGGTCTCCCACCAGATCCTCCTACACCGTCTCATGGAGGCTGGAGTTGGAGAGTTAGCACTTGAATGGTTCCGATCCTTTCTCGCGGATCGAACCTTTAAAGTATCCACTCCCCCCTTTGTTTCGGCCTCTCGTTCCATCCATCAGGGTGTCCCGCAGGGATCGGCCCTCAGCCCTACCCTTTTCAATTTATATGTTCAGCCACTGGCGGAGGTAGCCCATAGCTTTGGTCTCACCATAGTGTCATACGCCGATGATACACAGCTGGCGGTGGCACTCAATGGTGATTCCAACATGGATGCCCCTACCTTTCAGTCAGCCCCTAAAGCCGTGGCTGGCTGGATGGCTAACAACCGACTCCAACTTAATGCCTCTAAAACCGAGGTCATTATTTTTGGTAGGGAAAGTGGACTCTGGGGTGATCAATGGTGGCCTTCTGAATTAGGCCCTCTTCCCATCCCCGTGGCCGAAGTCAGGAATCTTGGGGTGTGGCTCGATGACAAACTCTCCTTCACATCCCATACAAAGCGCGTAGCTGGTACTTGTTTTGGTGCCCTGCAGTGCCTCCGACCCATCTTCAAGTTTTTTGATGCGGATACCAGACAGATCATAGTCCAAGCTCTGGTTCTTACCAGATTGGACTATGCCAGCTCCTTGTTTTTGGGTGTAAATCAGGCAGAATTGGCTCGCCTTCAGAGGGTGCAAAACGCGGCGGCCAGGATGTTGGTCGGCCTTCCAAAATTTGTGTCTGCTCGCCGCACTATCCAAGACCTCCATTGGCTGCCTGTGGGGCAAAGAATTAAGTTTAAAGCTCTCTGCTTGACTTTTAAAATTCTCAAGTCTGCTTCCCCCCCATCCTATCGCAGACAATCCAGCACTATGTTCCTTCTGGAGCCCTACGTTCCTCAGGCTCAAATCTTGCCATGGTGCCACGCTTTAAAAGAGCTAGAATGGGCGGCCTCTCTTTTTCAGTGATGGCGGCAGTACTTTGGAATTCTTTACCTGCCACTCTCCGCTCCATTTCTGATCTGCTCCCTTTTAGGAAGGCTCTGAAAACCTTCTTATTTTCTTCAGTTTAGCTTTCTGCTTGGTCCACTTTTGCTGTGTTGTGTTTTACCATCTCCTGAAAGCGCCGGGACGCCTCTTGGCTGCGGCATCTGCGCGCTATACAAGCGATGATAACATAACATAACATAACATGGACTGCCCAATGTGGAAGGCTGTGACAACCTTGGGCAGGAAAGATGGCTTAGTACGCAACATAACCGTATCCGGATGGACAGAAAGGAAAGGAGGAGTACAATAGAGGGCCTGGAGCTCACTCACTCTCCTGGCAGAGTACAAGGTTCAAGTCCCACTGAGGCATCACAAACGGAACAGGTGGAAATGTGTGAGTGATGCCCTTCAGGAATCGATTTACAATAGGGGACTTGAACAAAGATGGTTGATCAGGCAGCCTTAAGAAGGCTGAAAGGGCAGAAAGATAGCCCTTGATAGTGCCCAGAGCAGAGCCCTGCTGGGCAAGAGAAAGAAGGAAGAGAAGAACCCCAGAAAGAGGGGCAGAGAGAGAATCCACAGCCTTTGCTGTGCACCATGCCACAAATCTGTTCCACCTGCAGGCATATACCGACTTCGTGGAGGGACGGCTGGCTGCCAGAATGATGTTACAGACTTCGGGAGGCAAGTCAAATAGCCTCAACTGTCGCCGCTCAATCTCCAAGCATGGAGGTGGAGACTGGACAGGTTCGGGTGGAGGACCGTCCCCTGTTGAACGACAGAAGGTCCTCCTGAAGAGGCAGACAAACCGGGGGATCGACTGACATACTGAGTAGCTCTGGATACCAGTACCTTCGTGCCCAGTCCGGAGCCACAAGGATGACTTGGGCCCGGTCGCGCTTGATCTTCTTCAGCACTCTGGGCAGAAGTGGTATAGGCGGAAAGGCGTACAACAGACCGCAACTCCACTTGCGACGAAAAGCGTCTCCGAGTGAGTGCCGCCTTGGAAATTCTAACACGCAGAACTGATGACATTGCGCGTTCTCTTCGGTGGCGAATAGATCTAACCAAGGCTCTCCCCACTGCAGAAAGAGACCTTGCGCCACGTCCGAGTTCAGACGCCATTCGTGATCCATCATGCACCGGCGGCTGAGTTCGTCCGCCCTGGCGTTCATTTTACCTGCCAGGTGTTGAACCACCAGGGTCACGCCCTGATTTTCCAGCCATTGCCAGAGGCAAAGAACCTACTGGCAAAGGGTCCACGACCCCACCCCGCCCTGTTTGTTGCAGTACCACATGGCGGTGGTGTTGTCCGAGAACACCTGCACTACACTCCCTCGGACAGAGGGGAGGAATGCCTTCAGTGCTAGACGAATCGCCCGCAGCTCCAAAAGGTTGATATGGAGCCGGGACTCCGCCGGAGACCAGAGGCCTCTGATCTCCGCTTCTCCCATGTGGCCTCCCCAGCCCTGGAGGGACGCATCCGTCACAACTATGTGGTCCGGTTGGGGAAGGGAAAGGGATCTGCGGCTGACCCAATCGCGGTCCGTGAGCCACCACTGCAGCTGTCTCGCAGTGCTCTCTGAGATCAGGACGTGGTCGGACAGGTTGCCCTGAATGAGATAACTAAAGGATATAAAAAATGTCGAAAGAGCCTATAATGAAATCGAACCTCAAATATATAATGACACTATGGGATTACTGGCATTAAGTGCTTGTTTTTATTATATGTTGTTTTGTATATAGTTATATCTGTATTTTATTGTTAAATGTATGTTTTTTATATAATTGATTACAGCCCTGAAGATGTCACGGATGTGACGAAACGCGTTGGCAACAAGCAATTCTGTAATTTTAAAATTGAAGTACTGAATAAAGAAAATCTGAAAATCTTCAATCAAGCTCTCTTTGACATTCTTATCTGTGGGAAGTTTCTTAATGTATGCCAATAACTTGTGTGAACTATAGAATTCTGTCAACACAGTATTTGTACATGTACCTTGGTGAGAGTCATTTTCTGTTAAATGTTCAAGTGATTTGTATATCACTACTAGGGGATGTATATTGGTCACATCTTCGACCTTGTCGCACAAGGAATTAATCATTAGATAGGCATCACAAATAGTGAAAATGCGTGCTGGTCCTTTATAGCTCTGACCCTTGAGAGCACTTTTTTTGGTTGGGATAAATACAGACCTGAATGGAAGATGGGAACATCTTGAGTACTCTCCAGGCCGGTTTTCGCCCCAAAACAAGCATGATAGACCAAGTTTTTCGGTTTATCATCCTCTATTGGCGGACTGTGGTTTTGGGGAAAGGGGCATTGTATGCAGTATTCGTCAACTCGAGGGCGGTTTTTGACTTAGTGCCGCGCTGCAAACTATGGCGAGTCTTGAAAGAGCTGGGAATGGCCCCGGAGTTGTTGACCTTGGTTGTGCGCCTGCATGAGGACAATTTCGCTTGATTTCCGTGGGGACAACAGGGAGAGGTTAAGGAAACCTTCCCCGTGGAGCAGGGAGTGTGGCAGGGTTGCGTCATGGCGCCTACCTTGTTCTCGCTCTTCGTGAACGGGGTGGCAGACTACCTCTCCCAGGTACCCACTGCTACCCCTGTGATGGCTGGTAATCGTGTCCCAATCCTCATGTTTGTGGACGATACCTTGATAATCTCAAAAACACAGAGTGGTCTCCAACGGGCCCTCCAGCGTTTTGAAGATTTCTGCTTATTGCGCGGACTAGAAATAAATACTGCCAAAATAAAGTTTATGTCTCTTACTGAACATAAACCTTCCAAGTCTTTTAAACCTTTTAGAGGAAGCATATACATGAATAATTGCCCGTTAGAGCAGGTTGTTGCTTTTACCTATCTGGGGGTCACCCTGCAGAGGGCATGCGCCGGAATAGCCAACTAGATCTGGCTACATTAAAGCACCAGCAACAGTCAGGACGTTCAAAACCTCATTGACGAAACCTATCAGCTCCACTTCTTGAGATTTATGGGATGAAGGTGCTAAGTTCGGCCCTTTATGGCTCTGAACTATGGGGGTTTGAAAATCTTAAGCCCCTGACATTAGCGGAAAATGAGTTTTTTTCGAAAAGCTACTAGCGTCCCGCAAAGTACCCCTTTGACACCATTGCTGTGGGACCTTGGTAGGAGAGCAGTTCAAGATTTGGCTACTCTACGACCATTATTGTATTGGCGTAGAATATGGACCACCGAGGAACTACAGCTCTATATGCTAGGGGACTAAAGGAAATCATCAAAAAGGATTCCTTCCATAAAATAAACTGGTTAAAGGCAATCAGAGCCCTGTTAGTGAGATTGGGAATGAGTGAATTGTGGGATGATCCCTCAAATGCAGTATTTCCATCTAAAAAAACATGAAGGCCAAATATTGGGAGATGATCAATTCAACAACATGTACAAAAAGCCTTTCCTCTCACCTTAGAGGACGATTCCTTGAATTTAAGGCTTATCCAGAGTTGGAATTGTATTGGGACGTTATAGAGAAACCGTTTGACCGCAAGCTCTATTTCCAACTTAGGGTAGGCACCCTTCCAACAAGGTTATTTACAGCACAGTGGGTGGGAGTAACTGATGGCAAATGTCCTAGGTGCAAGGACCAACAAGAATCTACAAGTCACCTCCTATTTTTTTATCCCCTATATGCAGCACCTCGGAAAAAGTGGGTGAAACCAATCTGTCAACTAATCGGTACCCACAGACATGAAGAGGCATTGAGAATCTTATATACAGATCCCAGTCCCCCAATTGTTATAGCCATGGCTAAATTTTTTAAATGGGCTTGGGTAATCCGATCGAAACAGTTATTGCAGTAAGATGAGAAGCGATCTATCTTGATCTTCCGAAATTTAGTAAAAACAAGGTGAGGATATTTTTATTATGATCAATTGAGTTTCGAGCAGTGATAGTCAGACTGTAAATATTGTAAATCTGAGGTGTATGTTTGTGTGTCTTTTTACATGAGGTTTTGAAAATACATTAGAAAATGTGTATTTCTATCCATTTTAAATGCAGGTCTATGAGCATTTCAGTGCAGCGTGTGAAGAAGCATCAACTAAAGTGTTAGCTTAAAAGTAATTTAGATAATGTATTTCACGTTTCTATTTTTATATCACCCAAACTCGCATCTTAATCCATAATTAGAGAACAAGGGTTGCATTGATTTTTCAATACAAAAAGATAGATTCACAGACGTGAAAAACAACTAAAGCAAATTAAGATTGACCCCATAACAAACGTATTCATTCATTTGAAGACTACTTCAAGCAACTAGAGTTTTAAAATTGAGTTTTCACTGGAAATATGTTAAAGCTTTATAAATAACATAGTACATTCTACAATCACGAATATCATTCCAATGAAGGCTCCTCATGCAATTTCCAAGAAGAGTTCTGAGCGTACTCCCAAAAAGTTTTTGGAATCATTTACTATAAAGTGGTGGCCTTTAAAGTAAGTGTTTCCTACCACATTGATGTAAATTTCACAGGCTTCAAATACGAGTGGGAGTCCACCCATAAGACAAATATTCAAAGAATACGGCAAAAGGCGCATTTTTAAAGGCAAAATCACCTTTCACAATGGACAAAATTACTAGGACCTGTGTGCTTTCCTCAGCCCTCCAGTGCAAGAGATATTTCAGGATCACTGTGTAAGTGATCACCAGATCCTCAGACTCTATCTATAAGGCATTTGGTAGACAGATATAGAGGATTTGCCTGAGCCTCTTTTACCGGTTTACTCTATATCCCTCAGTTTCGATGTTAGATTCTTGGTGGTCGTAGAAAAATACTTTGACTATGCTGTAAAAGTGATCAGTGCTCTCACATAGGGGAGGAGGGAAGAGAGATAGCTCTGGAAAGCATTGTCATTGCCTAGGCACAGTGATGCCCCGGTCCTGGGTCATTGAAGAAAACTTACACATCAGCTATTTCCATCTACAGGCACATACCTACCAACTTTTCCCAGAAATATCAGGGAATGCCCAACAAATATCACCGTCTTAAAATAAACAAAGCAGTGACCAAAACTTCTACAGTGTTCTACATGACAAAACTCTGCCTATAGCTTTTCACAAAAATCCATCAGATCCATTAAAAACGTAGCAACACTCAGCAAATTCTAAGTCTTCTCCCTATGGTTTTGATCTGGCCCAGTTGAAAAGAAAACTGCAGAGTTAAACCATTTATTGCAAAGCGACATTCCTGCAAACAAAATCTGCATGACGGGACAACTGTAAGAGGCTGATTTAGAGTTTGGCGGACAAGGTACTCCATTGCAAAAGCAATGGAATACTAAGTCTGCCAAACTGACAGTGCACCCACCTTCTTTAGAGGTGCTTGGACCATCCATATTCTGTTGATAGAGCCCCTGTTCACTCTGTTGACGAAATGCTTCCTCTAATGGCCCAACAAAATAGGGACCAACAAAGGACGGACTTTACATCATTCACCCTATTTGTGCATGACGGGGTAAAGGTTTGTTTTTTACCTGGTGGTAAGGGACAGGAAAATAAAAAACAATAATGAACCCCACACCATAGGAGAAAACGTCCGGGTATGGGGGGGATCATTTATTCTTTATTTTTTAAAAGCAAACTCCCACTTTGGGACTTTGTTTTTGAAAAACAAAAAGTTTAGAAAATGTTAACAGCTGGTCCTCATGGTTGAAGGTATCATCTGTCAAACTTTTCATACACTGACAGGAACCACTGTGACAGATGTTTATGTCAATCTGCAGACTTGTCTGCAAGTGGATAACTCAAACTTTGATGGGCTGGATGTCTGTCCAGGCAATGGAGCTAAGTACCCCATCACCCTGATAACACTAAACCATCCGCCAAACAGTAAATACGTTCCTAAGGCACTTTGTAAATATTTTGGGTGTGGACTTGAGGCCGAAAGTAAGAATCTTGAATTGGTAGTGGGTACCAGGTACCGTAAACCTGAGGAATTTCAGGGGTTTTCGATGGATGGGTATGTGGAAGTATGCCTCTTCTAGATCAAATGAGGTCATAAAGTCCCATTTGTTGAGGCGACACAGGATCTCGGCTAAAGTTACCATCCTGAAGGTTTGTGTGTTTTCAGGTACTTGTTGAGGCTCCTGAGATCTAGTATTGGTCTCCACTCCCCTGATTTTTTCTTTATTAAGAAAAAACTGGAATAAAAACCCTGAACCCTTTGCAGAGGTGGAACTTCCTCAAATGCCCCGATGAGAGAATGGTCTTTACTTCCTTGTGCAATAGGTGAAGACGAGGGGGAGGGGCCCCCTTGGGTGGAGAAGTTGGAAGTTCTCCACCCAAGGCAAATGCAAATAGATCCAACACCCATTGGTCTGACGTTATACTTTTCCATTGCTGGTAACAATTGCAAATCTTTGCACCCACGGGAAGGAAAGAGAAGGGGGAAGATGGTACCCGTTGTTGCTCATTGCTTCCTTCCGTTGACCCGCCCTTGGGACGGTGTCCTCTTGCAGGCGCCTTGATGGGAGAAACTAGCTGTCGCGTATTGGCAGTAGGTAGAAGGTTGATAAGTCTGCCTATATTGAGCCTGATTGGTCTGGTATTGCTGTTGCCTCTGAAAACCTCCTCTTTATGTGGGAAACCCGCATCCTTTTCCTCTGTTGAAAGGCATTTTCCTGTATTGGAGGTTTCTTAACGACTTTGCTGTGTCAGTGTCCTTCTTTATGGAGAGCAGCGCATCGTCAATATTCTTGCCAAATAACAACTCTCCATCAAACTCCATGTCCAAGATCTTTGTTTGAACTTCTGGCCTGCAAGTGGTGTCCTTCAACCACCCCTGGCATCTCAACACTACTGCGTGAGCCAGCTGTCGGAAACCTGTGTTTTCTATGACCAAAGCACAATCAATGGTCTCAGAGGCTGCTCTTGCACCGTCTAACAGGCTCTTCTTCAACTCTTGTTTCCTGTCTTCAGGGATAAGGTCCAATGAGGCTGCCATATCCAACCTCTTCTGTCGGTCGAAGCGGCCAATAATATCTAAAGCGTTAGCTGCTCGAATGGTAACAGCAGCCATGGCTGAAAAACGCTTGCCCATGATGTCCAATTTGGGTTCCTCCTTGTCCGGAGTAGTCGAGATTGGGGTAGCTGGATTTTTTGATCTTCTCTGCGCCGCCTGCTAAATGATGGAATCCGATTTCGTGTGACCTGTCAGGCAAGAAGGTGTCTCTTCAGAGGCCCTGTACTTCTTGTCTAATCGAGGGAGCACTGGTGTTACTATAGCTGGTGTTTTCATGATCTTTACTCCCTCCTGCTAGATGTAATCTATTTTAGGGATCGTACAAATTAATTTCCTGGCGTCCTACTCCAAATCATACGGAAAGCAATCTCTACGCTGTACAGCCATGGGGAGATGAAACCTGTTGGACGCTCTCTCCATCAAGTTGTGGAACCCTCCGATGGCTTCTGGAGCTGAGTTCACTGGATGATGTGCTGGCGGAGAGGGTGTAGGGATGATATAGTTATCCCAGGGATCCGCTGGTGGATGCGGTTCTGGGATGTCTCCTTCTTCTCACTCGTCCTCTGAAGAAGAAGGAAAGTCCTCAGTGGGTGCCTGTGCTGGAGGACGCTGTTTTATAGGTGTTGCTGGGAGGGATAAGGCTGCAGTTGCCAGGGGCTATGGTTGATGTGATGGTGGGTTACTCTGAACATCCTGGGGTGGAAATCTCTGCCTGTAATCAGCCAATATGGCTTGTAGATCGTCGATTAAAGAGGGTGGTAAATGTGAAATTTCTCTAGGGCCAGGCTTCGGAAAAAGCAATTAGGCTAAAAATGGCATGGAGGCACAAGATATGGCTGGTAAAATTGTTGCTGCTGCTCATCCTCATAGTTGTCCTCCTCATCCTGGCATTTTACATGCAACTGGGATGGCTATGTGCCACCCCATATAGACCATCTACATCCTCCCCCTCATCCTCAGACTGTTGGAAGTCTAATACGTGCGAGGGAGACAACGGGGAGATCTTTGTGAAAGATGAAACATCCGGATCGAGTAACGTCTTTACCCTTGTAACACTGAACTTCATCGATGGTTGCATTGAATGTACCAATAACCCTGAAGAGGGAATATTTGTCATCGACTGTGCTGTTGTCGCTGGTGTTACCGTCAACGGTGTCATCGCTGGTAGTGTCGACGGGATGCTCGGCGACAGGATGCTCGGCGATGGGGCGCTCTTCGACGGCAGCTTCTTCATCGACGAACTCTTTGTCAACTAGGACGTCGACGATGATACTCTTGGCAACGGTATGGATCCAGAAATGGCCATTGTTGTCACTGTTCCCTCCGGCGAAGGAGATGACGACGTAACTGTGGTACTTGTCGTTGTCGACGGTCTAGGAGTTGTCAATGTCGACAATAGTTTTTTTTGTCATTTCCCCTTGTAAAATCTGTAGAGGATAGTGCCATTAACATAGTAGATGCTTTTAACAAACTCTGTTTTGGTATAAAAAAACACCCTTCTCAGACCTATATGTACACTGAATGAATTACACAACTGCTTTGATCATGACTGTACAGTAGACAATCAAGAATTAAGGAAGGCTCTAAGGAAGAAGCCTATAAATAATGTACTGATCCCTGCCGTGAGGAAACATTATACGACTGTTACAACCTAGTGCCGGCAACAGGTCCTCACAAACCAATGGGAGACATTAGCACAGGCAGCTAACACAAAGGATTTTAAGCACTTTTGGGCCACAGTTTCTGGTATGGGACGTAAAAACCTGACCATCTCCCAATTTCTTGCCACATCACCAGTGAATCGTGGGAAGACCATGTTAGCAAGGTCTATGTTTCATCTCTTAACGCAGACAATTTTATTGTAGACAATAGTAAGTTGATGGAAGTTAGAATCACAGTAGAGTAAGTAGAAGAGGCCCTATCCCAAAGCATGGGTGGTAAGGCACGGGGCCCCGATGGAGTACCAATTGATCAACTAAAACTCAATACTAAACTTTGGGCTCCAATTTTAACTACCGTGTTAAGTCAACTACCTCATACAGATATACCAGACTCTGGGTGCACCTCTATTATTGCCCCCATGAAGGCAATCGAGAAGACCTCTGTTGTTAAAGGCCAATATCGCTAATTGATACAACTGTAAAAGTCCTGTGGCATGTTATTTACAAAAGGATCCAGAATTGGACCAAAACAAAATCAATTTAAATCCTGCCTAATATGGATTTATAGGTAAGGTTGGGACAACTGAGCAATGTGCCAACATGAACCTAATAATAGGTAAGCACACAGTTGCGAAGCATGTGCCTTTATATATGGCATGTATGGAATTAAGTGCTGCTTTCGACTGTGTGAACCGGTTAAAATTATGGCACATGTTGATACTCAAGGGTTTGGATGCCCCCTTTTTAATTTTCTTGCGTTTCTACATAGGGGTATGAAAGCGAAAGTTATAATAAATAATAATAGGAATGTATCTAAGAGCATTGGGATTGGTAGCGGAGTTAGACAGGGGCGTTTATTTGCTCCGCTCCTGTTTATATTACATATATTAATAATCTCTACCCATCCCTATCCCCTATAACCAGTGATGTTTCATCTGTTAAAGGGAGACCCCCTTCCTACACTTTTATATGCGGATGACGCAGTTTTGACGGCACGGACCACCAGGGCATTGCGTCTTTTAGTGTCAGCATTTATTAATTTTATGTCTACATTTTGCAAAATCCCATGTTATGGCATGTGGGCAACATTCTATTCAATTGTCTTCTATATAAATAGGTAATAACTCCTTAACTATTGTTAAGAGCTTCCCTTACCTAGGAGTTATGTTTTCATCTTCAGGAGCATGGTCACCTAACATTGCACATCGTAGAATGCTATTTTTGAAAGCAATTCGATCACTGCTTTCTCTTCCTCAACCTCGCGACGAGGGGTAGCTGAAAGCAATATTACAAATATATAAGTTGCAATGTGTTCCAATTGCTACTTATGGTTCCGCCATTTAGGGAAGTGTGAATTGTGTAACCATACAATCAGAGGAAAATAGGTTCTGCAGGTGCCTGTTGGGTGTATCACCTTCTTCCCCACATGTTATTTGTCACAAAAAGTTAAATTTGCTATACATATTCGATTTCATTAGAGCAAGACCATTGCTACTTTGTTTATCCATTTGAAGTAACGATTAGGTGTTGCTCATAAGAGATGTAATAAATGATTGTATCTCTTATGATAATGGCCTTCAAATTCCGCGGCTGGCATATATTAAATCAGAATTTGGGAAATTGGGTGCAGAGCAGGTTTTTACAATGAGAGATTCATGCCCTACCTATAACAAACGGGAAGTAGCTTCAGCTTTTTATAATCTATCTCGTGAAAATCATCTTAATAGTGTAGTGGGGAAACCTTTGATAACTGCATATCTGTCCCAGAGCATTTCAGAGGTACCACCTGTATATTTAGAACAATCTTGTGGGAGATAGGAGTGTTCCCTGTTATTTAGATTGCGTGCTGATACAGTAAAATATTTACTGTGCTTTCCTATTGGGTACCAACCAAATATGGCTGCCATTCCCTGCCCGTGTAATAACTAGTCAGGCCAAACTACTGTACATTTTTTATTGTTTTGTATATTTCAAGAATATTATGTAAGGACATTTTTGCTTCCACCTTTCAAAAGGAGATATCCCGGCATTAGACAGAATGAAGCAATGTTTTTATTAATTTTTCAACTGTCCGATAGTGAAACCTGTCTACATGTCGGCTCATTTTTAAGACATGCTGTGAGGGCAAGTGGCACTTTATTATTGTAATAACTTGCTGCCATTCCTTGTTCTTAAATTATCTTTTAACATTTGAGCTATGTATAGATATGTTTTTATCAGATTTATATTCATTTGACAATGTACTTATGTGGATGTAATGTTGCCTGTTTTATATGCATGCTTTTAAGGAAGGGTGAACTTTTTTAATAAAGAAAGTGAACTGAACTGAACTGTAGATGAGGCTCTAGAACGCTTCTTTTCCTCTCCCACAGGAGAGGTGGGGACTGAAGTTGTAGGCTCTGAGGAGACTTTCGGGTGATTCTCTTTCTTATGGCCTTTGCCCTCCTGGAAGGGTTTGAGGTGTTTCCTGCCCTCACCAGGGGCATCATCCTGTGACTTGGATTTTTTGTGTGGTCTGGATGAGCTATCACTGACTTCTTCAGAAGACTTCTGTTGCTTGGTGGACTGGAGTCAAAGTAGCAGCCTCCGCTCTGTGTCCATCAGAGTCTTAGAAGAAAAGGTCTGACAGATCTTGCATTGTCTTACCTCATGAGAGGGATGGAGGCAGTAAATTCAGTCTTTATGTGGATCATCCACATGGACTCTCTTCCTGCCACAGGTCTTACATGGGCGAAAGAGGCCTTTCCTATCCAATATATTGAGAACATCAATCTTGAGGAAAAATCCAGAAAGAAACTGAATAGAACTCAGGGAGACTTCCTTCACACACAACGTGCTGTGAAAATATGGGGGAAACTGCCTTTGCTGGGAAGGTTCTAGAGGGTGCTTGCAGCTGATTGGCTGCTTTCAACAATTGGTCCTTTTTTAGCAAGGACCTAGATAGGCTATGTAAAACATGGCTCAATGCCATTATCGCCTATGGCATGATTTAAATACTGCTTGATTATGTTACTGCGGGACTGCCATCTCGAAGACGGGGAATGATTCAGGCATGTGGATCTATGAATGATACTCCAATACTGGATAGCCTGCAGAGAAAGTGTTCTCCAATCAGCGACAGAATCTGTGATGGAGTAGTATTGCAACTTCTGAGAGACATATTGAACAAGGTTTCTCCATGACTTTCCCAAGGATGCTTGTACTTTGTACTTTGAATGGTTTCCTGTGTAGTGCACTCCTTGAAAGGTATTTCCTGTAATTCTTTTTATTGTGAGTTTCTAATGTGAAGCATTCCTCAATTGGATGATCAATCTCAGAGCAAATGTTCCTTGGATGTTGAGTTAAGTCCTTGTGATCCATTTCAGAAGATGCTTTATACTTGTGCCTTTTTTAACTGTGCTTTGTCGATTTAAACGGCTCTTCCCTCTGTGTTGTTGAGTGAGGGTTTGAAGGGCTTTTAAATATATGCAATAGTCACTTTTGAAAAACAACGAGTCCATCTTCCGTTCATTGAGCAACTAATGGAAATCATCACTAGCAATGTCGACTCAGCAGTGGCCCAAATCCTCCTTGGTGATTTCAACCTGCACTGGTCTAACCCCAACGACCCTGCTGTATCTTGCCTTAAATCATTCTTAAATGATCAGGAACTGACTCAGCACTGCGACGATCCAACTCATATTAAAGGAGAAACTCTAGACCTCATCATCTCCAAAGGGCAGACCATCACCCTAGAGCCCATTTCCCCTTGTGACTGGTCCGACCACCACAGCATCCTCTATGATATCAACAGGGATGTGATGATGAGGAAGGCTCAACCATTGAAATCAAAGATATGGAAAAGAGACCTCAGATCAATAAACTCAGACGAGCTAGCTTCCCAATGTAAATCTGCCTTCTCCTCCCAAGCTGACTTGGTCGAGGTGCAATCACTCACTGACGCCTTTGACAATCACCAACATCATGGATGAAATTGCTCCACTTCAACAAAAAAATGCGTCAACAAAAATATCCAAACCATGGTATAATGACAACTTAAATACAGAACGCCGCAACCTTAGGGCAGTTGAAAGTTCCTGGCAATCCAATCCCTCCTCGGTCCAACAAAACTCCTTAGAGATATCAGGAGCCTCTACAACAAACAAATCAAGAGTGCTAACGCTGACTACTTCAGACACCAACTGGATCAAGCAGCAAACCGCCCCAAGAAACTGTTCGAATTGATCAAACAGCAATCAGTTGTTGGTCCAAACCATTCTGAACCTGGTGGCAGCCCACCCTCATGGGACGAACTTGCAGCTTTCTTCTTGGAGAAATCAAGACTCATCTCCACTGACCTCGCCTCCAAGTTGGCTCTATTGCCTTCTTCTAATGCCGCCTCCCCCCTTGACCTTCTGAAAAGCGCAAATCGACCACCATGAACACCAAGAACAATGCGTCATGGGGCACATTTACCCCATTTAGTGAAAATTACATTCACAAGATTCTTTAGAATATCAATCCTTCCAACCACTTCAGTGACCCGTTGCCCCCGATCATCTTCAAAGAAATCAAGAATGCACTTATCCCCACCTGGACGAGGATTGTAAGCGCTTCTCTATCACAAGGCACGATCCCCAATTGCCTAAAAGCAGCCCAGGTATAACCTATTCTAAAGAAACCTAACGCTGACAAATCTGATCTCAATAACTTCCGCCCCATTTCCAACAACCCCACCCTAGCGAAACTTCTAGAAAAATGTGTTCAATCCCAACTTTGTGCTCACATAGAGAATTACCAACTCCTAGACCAGCATCAATCCGGCTTTAGGAAGGGGCACAGCACCGAATAGACTCTCACACACGTTATGGAAGACATTTTAAAAATGCTTGACCAAAACGAATCCTGCCTCCTGATCCTCCTTGACCTTTCCTCCACATTCGACACAGTTAATCATGACAACCTCCTATCCATCCTGCAAAACAGAATGGGTTTCTCTGGTGAAGTGCTACAATGGTTCTCGTCTTTCCTACATCACAGATCACAAAGAGTCAAGGCTAACCACTCTCTCTCCCAGCCCTCTACTGTATTCATGGGGATCCTCCAAGGGTCGGCTCTATCTCCTATCCTCTTCAACCATTTCCTGGAACCTCCTGCTAACTCATTAAATTCCATGAACATTCTCTTCCACATGTATGTGGACGACAAGCAATTCTATTTGAAAATCTCATCCCCGGAAAACATCATCTCTCTCAACACTACCCTAACGTCTACTCAAAACTGGTTAACGGAGAGCCATCTCCTGCTTAACACTTCCAAAACGGAATTCCTGCTCATCTCCCCCTGAACCACATCCCCAAGCTAGACCTATGGCTGAGTCACCTCACTGCTTTCAACTGCACTCCTCTCATCATAGACTCAGCCAAATCTCTCGGAGTCACCATGGACAAGCACCTGAATATGAAAAATCATATCAGCAATGTATGTAAGGGAGCAAACCACTTGTTGAGGTCACTCAGAAATATCAAACCTTTCCTTCCACTAAAAGATTTCAAGCTGGTGTTCCAAGGGCTTGTCTTGCCGAGGCTAGACTACGCCAGTGCTACCCTCTGTGGCCTTCCGAAATACGCCCTGGCTCCACTAAGATCATCACTGAGCGCTGCGGCTAGACTCGTCACAGGCACCAAACGATACGAACATATATCCCCAGTCCTAAAATAGCTCAAATGGCTGCCCTAAGAAGCATGAATTCAGTTAAAGATTGCCGTTCTGGCGCACAAAGCCCTTCATTTGAATATTCCCAGGTACCTTGGGCAAAAACTTGAACTATCCTGTATTGTAAGAGCCTCAAGAAGCACCACTAACTTCCTCTAGAAACCACTCATCCTTATTAAAAAAAAAACTTGTCACCGAGCCTTCTCCGGCGCTGCCCCAAAGAAATGGAACTCCTTTCCACCAGAAGTACTCCGAATCTCTTCAACGACGGCTTTCAAATTGGAAGCCAAACGATTAATAATGAACAAATTCTCACCCCAAGAAGGATAGGCTCACTTGCTCATTGTCAATGCTACTACTATCATGGTACCTCCATTTGTTACAGATCCTTTTTACTGCAGACAGTGACCCCCCCTCGTTGCCCGTTTACACCTGTTTATTGTATTACCCTCCTAGGAGTAATTGTCCTGCATTCTGCGACTATTGATGCTTTTTGTTTTTTTTCTCTCTACCTGATGTTGATATTGCATTTATGTTCTTCCTTCCATCATATTGTAAAGCGCTCTGATATCCTTTGGGATCTTGCATCGCTATATACAACTTTATAAATACAAATAAATAAAATAAAATAAAAAGGGAAAACAAGATATTTTAAATGTCTATCACAATAAACAGGGAGTTGCTTTAAAAAATATGCTATCTTGTTTCAAAATTGGAAAGACCCAAAATTTGTTTTAGGTTGTGGCAGTAGCAAGTGTCATCACGATTATTATATGAATCAATTTTCACTAGAATATACAGGCATATTTATTCTATTATGCACCACAACATTCCTTTATTGAGGAACACTTCTATTATTGGCAAATGGCGTAGTAGACTTTCTGTACAAATCGCATCAAGATTACACAAGCAACCAGATCAAAGTTGCATTACCTGGCTTTATGGTCTAATGCAGGGGTGCAGGGTGGGGGGGGGGTGTTTTGGGGATTCTTCTGGGGGTGGTGGGGGGTCTTTGTTTCTTTGTTTCTTTCGAGGCTACGCTTTGCTGCATATTTTGTCTTTTGTGCCTGCTTCCGCGCGGGGAGGGCATCGTTCTCATTTCTGGGATGGGGGGTAGGAGGCTGAGGGTGCTGAGCTGGAATGTTAACGGTCTGGGCGATAGGATAAAGAGAGGGATAGTTTTGCAATATCTGAAGCGTCTTTCCCCAGATATAGTCTTATTACAGGAAACCATCTAATAGGAAACACATGCCATGCACTGAATAGACGGGGCTATCGCCTGGCGGCACACTCCGGCTTCACTACTGGGTCAAGGGGGGCGGGCGTCCTCGTTAGGAGCTCCCTCCCCCTGGAGATAGATGACACCATTCTGGATGATAGAGGCCGTTATGCGGCCATTACGGGTCGCTGGGAAGGGAAGACGATCTCCATACTCTCTTTATATGTCCCGCCAGGCCTACAGTCCACTACATTTTCTGATTTGGGAAAGGTGGTCCTGGGGTTTCCTGAGGGCATGTTGGTTGTGGGTGGTGACTTTAACTCGGTTGTCAGTGGTAGGGAGGATCGCAGCCCCCCCGGGTTTGCCCGAAGTTGCAATCATGGCTAGGCAATTTTTTGGATGCGCTGGGTCTAGTGGATTGCTGGAGACAACTGCACCCCGGACAGTCACAGTATACCTTTTATTCGGGAGCTCATGGGAGTCTCTCGAGGCTTGATTATATCCTCATACCGGCGGTGCAGGTGGTCTTTGTAAGGGAAATTAGACACCTTGCTAGGGGGATCTCGGACCACTCCCCACTTTGGCTTACTATTGATATACAGTTGGTGGCCTAGGGCCGGATTTCTCCGATTAACCCCTGGCACCTTCGCAATCCTAAAACTAAAGCCGAGGTGGTTAAATGCATGGATTATTACTTTGCTGAGAATGTGGGGTCGGTGTCCTCCCCCATCTCCCTGTGGGAGGCTTATAAGACTGTGATTCGTGGTCAAACTCTGTCCTTGATTGCCAGTGCGAGGAAAAGTAAATATGAGGAGGTGGTGCGTTTGGAAAATGAAATTACTGCATGGGAAGAGGAGTTGGAGTCGGGGGTCACACCTGAGAGATTACACGTTTTAGCCCTCAAACAGTCTGATTACAGGGCTCTGGTGACTGACGCGGCCAAGGTCATGAGTCGGGAGCAACAGGGACGTCTGTATGATGTGGGTGATAAAGCGGGAAAACTGATTGATTGGTTGGATAAAAGAGACAGATTGAGTCGGGTGGTGCCTGTTGTTGAAAGAGCGGAGGGAACGCGGGTTGTGGACCCGGTTGAGATAGTCGAGGTCTTCGCCCAGCACTTTCAGAAGGTTTACGTGCCGGTTTCGGACAGACCGGAGGAGGATTCACATTTGCTACTTAGGGATGTCGCGTTGCCTAGCCTGTCGGAATCGGACAAGGAGCTTATGGAGGCGGATTTTTCCACTGACGAAATAGCGCTCGCTATCCGCTCCCTTCGCTCGGGTAAGGCCTCAGGCCCGAATGGTATCCCGATTGAGCTGTACAAGCTGTGCCCCGACAAAATGGCGCCGTATCTTCGCCAAATGTTTTTGGCATCGCAAGATCTCGGATCCCTTCCCCCGGATCAGAGACTGGCATCCATTGTAGTCATCTATAAAGATGGGAAGCCTCGCAATCAATGTTCGTCATTCCGGCCGATTTCGCTTCTTAACGTGGAGCCAAAGATCCTGGCAAAGCTTTTGGCAAATCGGCTGATAAAGGTGATCAGCGATTTGATACACCCGGATCAGTCTGGGTTTATTCCCCATCGAAACACCGCGCTCAACCTTCGCCGTCTTCACGGCGTACTGGCAAGGGCGGGGTACCTTAGCGAGCCGGCCATCTTGGTTTCTTTGGATGCCTCGATGGCCTTTGACACGGTGGAATGGCCGTATTTGTGGGCGGCCCTTGCAAAATTCGGTTTTGGCCCCAATTTCATTGGGTGGGTTAGACTCTTATATGAGCAACCGCTAGCCCAAGTGGTAGTCAACGGTAGGGCCTCGGAACCCTTTGTTCTTGGAAGAGGCACAAGACAGGGCTGTCCTCTGTCGCCACTGCTCTTCGCGCTTGCTCTTGAGCCCCTTGCCGCGTGGCTTTGGTGGGAACCATCGCCTAAAGGCATTAGGTGGGAACCATCGCCTAAAGGCATTAGGTGGTCCCCTGACTTCGAGGACCGTATCTCGTTGTATGCGGATGATATATTGTTGTACCTCACTTCCCCTCGTAAATCATTGGGAGTCTTGTTCGACATTTTGAGTTCCTTTGGGAGAAATTCTGGCTTGGTCATTAATTGGGCCAAGTCCTGTATTTACTCTCTTACTGCAGAATTGCCGCCCTTGCCCCGCGTCTGTCCGATTCCGATTTCGCACGTCGGCTTTAAGTATTTGGGGATTTATATATCGTTGGACTCCGCCGCACGATATGAGCGAAATTTGCTTCCTCCGCTTGTCCGGCTTAGATTGGATGTCGCGGCGTGCTGTAGTCTGCCGCTGACCCCGTTGGGGAGAGCGGACCTATTTAAGATGATGTCTCTTCCCAGATTCCTTTACGCCATCCAAAACACGCTTGATGTAGTGCCGGCCAGCTATTTTCGTGAAATCGAGGGCCTCCAGAGGAAGCTTGTGTGGGGGGGGCGGGCGACCTCGCATTGCACTTGCAAAATTGACTTTGCCCTGGTACGATGGCAGCATAGCATTGCCTGATATCAAACTATACTATGGGGCATCTCAATTGAGTGCTGTCAACCATGCAATGTACGGTCCTGTTCCGAAACCTGCATTCAAAATGGATAGATGGCAGCTACCGGGAGGCGACTATAATAGGGCACTTTACTCTAGGGCGGCTAGGAAGAATCTGACTGGCCCCACTGGGGTAGCGGTACGGGTGTGGGGTAGTGCGACCGCGGCCACGGGGTGGTCGGACAAGCTAACTAGAGCCACCCCCCTGTACGCAGCGGAGAGACTGGGCAGTCTTTGGACGACGAAGGGATTCGACAAATGGGACCTCATTGGCATCAGTAAGGTCGGAGATCTTTGGTTCAAGAACAGAATCAAGACTTTCGACGATCTAAAACGGGACTATACATTGAGTGATAGGGAACACTTCTGCTATATTCAGATCCGCCATGCGATTGAGTCGGTCTTCCCAGCCGGAACTACTATTCCAGAGTCCTCTCCCCTGGAAGACAGAGTGCTTGAAGGGTATGTCCACGATAGCACTATTTCTCTCATTTATAAAAAAAAACGTATCAATGACCGCTCGGGTCTCCTTGTACAGCTTCACGGGGCTTGGACCAGCGATGCATTGGAGTTGGACAATGAAGACTGGCAGGCCGCGATATCTTCCCCCAAGGAGGTCGCGATTCCGGTGTGTCTCCGGCTGGTGCAACTGAAGATTTTGCACTGTGTCTATGTCACGGGTCCACGCCTGATGTGTATGGGTTATTCTATGGATGGGTTGTGTAGGCGCGATTGCGGTATGCTTGCTACTTTTCTTCACATTATATGGGAATGTCCGAAAGTTGCGCTGTTTTGGAATCAAGTGCATGCTGTTATGGAAGAGGTGACGGGTGTTGCGTTATTGCCAGAGGCCAGACGATGTCTGTTAAACATTTGGGAGCCGAATGATTACAATGTTGCTCAGACTCAATGGGCCACCCTCGGCAACATGGTAGCGAAAAGGGACATAGCCCAACTGTGGGGATCTCCAAGGACACCTTTAGTTTCAACATGGGAAGAAAACATGAATTGGTGCATGTTCAGAGAAAAAACTGTATATGTTGCCTGTGGCAGACCCAAGAAGTGGGGGAGGATATGGGGCCAATGGAATTCGTATCGTGGAGAGATTTGCACCCCTCCTTTCGTACAAGTCTCTGATATTCCTCTGTCCCCGTGACCGTGCATTCCATGTTCTTTACTTTTTAATGTGTATGATTTGCTTGCCCACTCTCGGTCCCCTTCCCTCTCCGAGATCCTTCATCCTTCACTACATTAGCTCCTTTAGCTGGGTCGCTACCCCTACTGCTTGAGACAGACACTAAAATGTATAGCCTAACGCCTCGAATTTTTTCTTGTTTTTTTTTTTTTGTTTGAGTGTGTGTTTATAAAATATAAAATGTGAAACCTTTCATTTATCCTCCTATCACCACAGGTTTTCTATATTACTATGAGGTATCGTTGCCGGGCCCAAGGGTTGTAGGCTGATGAGCTGTGTAATACTTTGACTTTGGTATTTACTGCTACTGGCCGGCCTCTGTGGTTGTAGGTCTGTATTTGTAATGCTTTCCTTGCAATAAAGGTTTAAAAAAAAAAAAAAGAAAAGTTGCATTACCACTTTTGATCTCTCATAAGGTCAAGAGTTTGTGACCAAGTAGCAAAGAATCGAACACTTGAGAAAGCAAAGCGTGCAATTTAACTTGGGCAGAAACATGTAGCAGATCATGCATATAGAAAATACATTTGTATTTGTGGCTTTTGTGTCTGCCAATTGAGTTTGAATGTAAATTATATATATGTTCACAGAAAAAAACATAGGTTTCAGGGGTGTCATAGTTAGCTGGATATTTCACTCGTACAAAACCATAGAAATTTCTCGGTTATTGTTAGCTCTGCTAACTATAACTCGATCGCCCACAATGCACTGCTGATGATGTCACATATTACATCATTCATGACATGGTCAGTGACATCACTGATGACATCATCCAGTGAATGTGGTTTAGTTTGACATATATATATATATATGTATATATATATATGTAAGTGGAGTGGTGTGGCTCACTGGTTAGAGGCGGCAGACCCGGAAGCAGAGAACGGCCTGGGACCAGGGTTCAATTCCCGACGCTGCAGGGTTGTGGACCAGGGTCAGCGGACTCGATAATTCTCGCCTCGGTGCCTACTCTAACCAGGGATCACACTCGGCAACTCTGGGCATTAGCTTGCCTCATCTCTACAACGGCCCCCCACATTCGCCGGGGATGCCTGGTTTCACCTTGGAGATACCCAGTAGGGACCATCTCACAGGGATAGCCAGGACGGGTTCCCCAGTGGTCTACTGCGCCACGACGCCTCAGGGCAGCAGTGCGCTTTACAAAACCACATACATACATATATATATATATATATATATAAATATTCACTGAAAAAAACATAGGTTTCACACCAGTTATAGTTAGGAATTAGCATTTAAAAAACCTATTAAATTCACTGAAAAAACCATAGGTTTCACACCAGTTATAGTTAGCTGGAAATTTTACTGACATAAAACCATTGAAATTCCCACGTTATAGTTAGTTGGACTCACTATAACTTACGCGCCTGCAATGCACTGCTGATGACGTCACATATTACATCACTCATGACATGGTCAGTGACATCACTCATGACATCACTGATGACACCATCCAGGGAATGTGTGTCTTTCTGAAAAATAAATATGTTTTATATTTTAGTTTCTATTTTTGGATATGTGTTTCAAGGGTTACATTACACTGAAAGGAGGTCTGTCACTCGGTCACAAGGATGGTGTCACTGTTTTTTTTATTCTTTTTTGTTGTTTTATATTTTTTTGTATCAGCATGAGTGTCTGTATGGTTTGGTGGGGGTATTACTTAGCACATAGATGCATCAATGACTGATATGTGTTTTGAAGACAGCATATGTGCAGGACTGTATGGGTGGATGAGTGTGTATATGTGTGTGTTAGTGAGTGAATGACTGTCTCACTAGTGTCTTTATCAGTAACTACATATGTTTTAATCTAGTACATGTGAGTATTGATGTATATAAGTGAGTATATGTGAGAGTGAGAGATTGTAAGAGTTCCTGTTTAAATAAGTATGTGTTTCTATAAGTGATTGTTTAAGAGAGTAAGTATGAGTAAGTTTCCTTAGAAGTAAGGTGGTAGTGTGTGTATAGCTGTATATGCAAATAAATGGATGTTCAATAGTTTATTTGCATGTGTCTGTATGTGTGTGAGTAACTTTTGGTTGACTGTCGGTGTGTAACAGGATGTATATGTGTATCACTACATATGATGAGTGAGTATATGTATGAGTGACTATATAGAACTGTTGGTGAATGAGTGGATGTGTATATAGATGGTGGAATTACTGAATTGGTTGTTGTAACTGGTATGGGTATGTCCTTTTTTAAATGTTAGTTTCTATTTGTGAATATATGTTTCAAGGGTTACATTACATTGAAAGGAGGTCTGTCACAAGGATGGTGTCATCAGTGATGTCATGAGTGATGTCACTAACCATGTCATGAGTGATGTAATATGTGACGTCATCAGCAGTGCATTGCAGGCGCGTAAGTTATAGTGAGTCCAACTAACTATAACGTGGGAATTTCAATGGTTTTATGTCAGTAAAATTTCCAGCTAACTATAACTGGTGTGAAACCTATGTTTTTTTCAGTTAATTTAATAGGTTTTTTAAATGCTAATTCCCAACTATAACTGGTGTGAAACCTATGGTTTTTTCAGTGAATTTCATAGGTTTTTTAAATGCTAATTCCTAACTATAACTGGTGTGAAACCTATGGTTTCTTCAGTGAATTTCAAAGGTTTTTTATTAGCAAATTTCTATACCTATGTAATGTAATATTTTTTAAAATGAGTCCTATATTATATATTTATGTAATACTATTTTTTTATGTATATTCTTTTTTTTTTTTTTTGCCCTGGAGCGCTCCCGGTGCGCACCAGAGAACGCAGTATTCCGGCGCGCCCCGGTGCGCGTACTGGGGCGCGTACCTTTAGCGCACCCAAAAAAATAAAAAATAAATAATGAAGAAGTGAGCATAAAGAAAGGGGACAGAAAGACTGCTGTAAAGCGAAAGAGAGCTAGAGAGAGGAATACAAAGGGACTGTGTAATAGATAGTAAGACAGAGAAAAGGTGTTAGAGGAAGTAACTGAGAAAAGGAAAGACATGGGGAGTGACAGAGACAAAGGACAGAGAGAGAAAATGAAGGAGTGACAGAAAGGGACTGAGTGAACCAGAAAATAAAGGAAAGTGAGGGAGTGTGGGTGAGCAGGAGGACTGAAAGAAGTTGAATGTGGTAGGAAAGTAAGGAAAAGAGAAGTAAACATGGAGGATAAGAATAAGTGAGGGATGCAGAGTAAGGAAATAGGGGTGAGGTAGGGTGAGAGAAAAGTAGTGAGGTTAAAGCAAAGGATGATGACAAACTACATTTTTTAGTCATACTTACCATATAATTAATGTAAACTTAATTACTTTTTTTCTACACTTTGTATCTGTGAAAGAGAGAAGATAAAATAAGTTATAATTAGTAGAATATAAATAACATAAATAAAAGAGACAGGTGAAGAGGTTACAAATCATAAAAGTCTACTTAGAAATAAAGCAAGAGAGAAGGATACAGAAAGGGAAATAAAGTAATGTAGAAGGACAAAAAGAGGGAAAAAGAAATAGAAGAGCAAATTACTAAGAGTAAGTCAGATAAATTCAGTGACAGAGAGGAAGACAAGCTGAGAGAAATGAAGTGAAGGTAAGTAAGAGACTAAAAGAATGTTAGTTAGCAAAACTAAATCAAGAAAGAAGAGTAAGTAAAAGGGGAATGAGTGAGAGGGAAAGGAGTCTGATTGAGAATTCATTAACAAGAAAGAGGAATGGAAGATGACTGAGAGTGAGTGAAGGGGTGTCACAGAATGAAGGGATGAAGGGAGTGACGATAATATAGAAAGATTGAGAGAAAAGGAGTGAGGAGGTAAGTACACAGAGGGACTAAGGAAGGAGTGAGTAAAATGGAGTACAATGAGTAAGGAATGGAAAATGTGTAAGGGAGTAAAACAAGGAAAGAGAGGGGAAGAGGACTAAAGCAATGGTACTGAGAGAATGTGATTCGGTAATGAAACTAAAGAGAAGGATACTGAAAGATAGGAAATGCGGGGTAGTAACGGAACCGGAGTAAAAGAACTGGGGTGAAGAATGATGAGAGAGGAACAGTGAAGTTGTTGTAAGAGAAAAGATAAAAGGTAGATAAACACAAATGAGCATAACACAAAGAGAGTGTGAGACTGAGGACATAGAGGTAGTAAAGGAAAAAAGAGGATAAAAGTAAGAAGCAAAGAAAGATAAGTGAGAGAGAATGGGTAAGTTATAGTGACAGAGTACGAAAAAAGAGAGGAGTGAGTAAAGAGAAATTAGTAAAAGAGCAAAGGAGAAAAAGACAGAAAAGGCAAATAAAGCAGAGAGACTGAAAGCTGAAAAGTGGTGCAAGTACAGAGGGGATGCAGACAGTTGAAATGGGAATGAGGGGTTCTGAAAAAAGTGCAGTAAAAGAACGTGGATGAAACAGAGTGAGAGAAAGGCAGTGTGAGTGAGTAAAGAGAGCTGAAAAAGGGTGGAAAAAGAAAAGTGAGTGTGAGACAATGGGAATACAAAATAAATTACACAAAATAAACTATAGAATAACTTCTACAACATGTTACATAGTTTATTTTTGCTGTTCTCAGAATTTATTGAATTTCACTAAAACAGTGAGTTCAAACTATTCATCACATAACAGCGGGGAAAAAAACACAATCTAAAAGATTGTGTTTAAAAAAAAACATATAAACTTACAAATCACATATTTACACTAATCTTTGATTCACTTACTTTTCCTTGAGGCCAAATAGTAGATCGTGAAGGTCCTTTTCATTGGAAAAACTCTGCTGTTCTCTAAAACTTCCATTTCATCGACTTTCTAAATAAAAAACTCTAAGAACATCTGAAATATGTCTCAATTTTTTCTTTTTCTCGTTGCGTTAAGCTATGACTCTTTCCTAATTCCAACACTATTCCTTACGGCCAAATAGTGTCAGATTTATCAGTCTATTTTCAAACTCAGAAATTACCGTTTATCCGATGTTTTGAAAGAAAAGCTCAGACCACATTTTCACAATGTATAACTATTCATATTCCCATCTCTGGATCACTCATGTTCAACATTTCCTATAATACTGATATCACTTACTATGAGATCCACTTACAGTACCTATATGAGAACTGGATTTTTTTTATTATGTTCATCAGTTTTACTCACAATATAATTTTAAATAGCAGACTAACTTTTAATAACTGCTCCTGTCTTTATAGGCTAATTACCTTTAGTTAAATTTCGTCTCTAAAAACACTAGGTAAGAATTTTTTAAGTCAAAAGGCAAACGTTGTTTGAAAGTCAAATGAGTATCATTACAGAAAGACCAACCTTTTCGACATTTTAAATAAGCTGTATAATGCCCTGATGTTGTTGAAGGACCGTCATGATAAATAATAGCTACATTTACAAAGGTTCTTCCTGAAATTGATAACTGAGAAGCCACAAAATTTTTAATAGAAGTTGTCAATTTAGTTCCATCAGATCTGCATCGTTGAAACATTAAAATGACATACTGTCCATAAGTTTGTATAAATAATGTGGACAGCATTGTACACTTACATTGGGAACAAACCATATTATGATCAGCTGCTTTAAGTAGATTATTAAAAGACACTGATTTGCAGTCTGGTAAACTCAAATATATAAATCTTTCAGTGTCTATTCTAGTACTACTTGATAAACTACAATTGTCAAAGTCATGCTGCCATTGATAAGAAAGTCTAAAAAGATTTTCTACATCTACACCTTCATCTTCCAATACACCAAACATATACATTAAAAATTCCTGACAATCCTGCTGAATATTTTGTGAAATTTTTTTTTGACCTGAACATATATCTAAAAGATTTCGAATTTTGGAAACACTTTCTATTTCTGCTCTATCACTGCTACATTTCTGAAACACAGAATTCAATAAACCGCAGAATCTTTGATCCCGATTTTCAACAATCTGTTCTTGTAAAGTTTTAAGAAAAAAAACAACATTAACCACTACATTAGCATAGCAGTTGACACCAGAACTGTTTTCAAATTGAAATCCAACAACATCTTGAACAGAATCTTTTTTCTTTCTGCTTACAATTACAGTTTCATCTACTTTTTGTCTTTTTGCTACTATCTCACTGCAATTATTCTCATTTCTTCTTTTTCGGCCTGCCACACGTTTTTCAAACAGAGGATATTGAGGCAAATCAGGAGCATACTCTCTTCTTAACCTATTGTATTCTTTAACACAATCTAGATCTGCACAAATCTTTGTCTCATCACACTCAATCAATGATAAAGTTCTGACTCGTGATAATGCCACATATGCCATACCCTCTTTAAACACAGAACTTCCAATGTTCACCAAAGCACTATCTACACTTAAACCTTGAGATTTATGAATTGTCACCGCATATGCCAAACAAACAGGAAACTGTTTTCGGCGAACATATAAGTCTTTTACAAGCAAAAATCTAGCAGAACAACGACTAATTTGTTGTACTTGCTCAATGCCATCAAATTTTATTTTTAAAAATTCAATTCCATCTCTATTTCTATAATTCACAAAATCAACAACATGACCCATTGCTCCATTTACCAGACCTCTTTCAACATTTAAATTCCTTCTCAAAATGATACGACAATTTAAACACACATTCAGAGTCTTTTCAAAACCAGCTGTTTTAGATATACTTTTCTCTAATGAATCTAATTTTGTTTTCAAATTTTCTGACAAAACAATTGTTGCACCCATATGCTCTATTTTATCTATTGCTTCCAGTTTCACAATCTCTTAATTTTCTAACTTTAACATTTTGTTGTTGAAGATGGAACATTCTTGCAGAGTTGGCATCAAACATATCCCAGATTTCTTCTCAGTAATTTTCTTAAAAATATTCTCTGGAAGAATGTTTTCATTTGGATACAAATTTGAAATTAATCGAGCATGTAAAGCTTCTTTACCAAGCTCACTTACTTTTCCGATTCTTACATCTTGTAGAATATTTTTATAATCTTCATCCTTTGCCTGTCGCATATTTTGAAGCAGTTCTGCATATTTAAAATTTAACCATATATTAACGTTTCCAATGCTTCCAAGGGACTTCCTGGTATCTTCATGCGTGAGCATTTTAAACACTGGTTGTCCTTTTACTGGAGTTAACTGCAGTAGATCTCCAAAAACAATAATGTGTTTCCTCCAAATAACACATCATACTCTGTTCTAAGAATTTCTTGCATTCTCAAATGCACAAAAGCAAGCATTAGATTTGAGACCATGCTTACTTCATCAATGATAAGAAGTTTCATTTTCTTCAGGACTCTGGAAACTTCAGAACACGCATCTCCAGATAGCTTGTTGTAATGCAATTTATTATCATGCTCAGCTGGCAGCATCAGTAAATGATGTAGAGTAATCCCTTTAATGTTATGTGCTGCCAGTCCAGTTGGAGCGGTTACAACACAAGACAGCGGTGATTCAGTCCTTTTCTGCAAAGAAGTTGCAATTACTTTAATCAGAAAACTTTTTCCGGTTCCCGCTTCTCCACTTACGTACAGTCGGACAGGCTTAAATGATGTACATGAGCACTCTTTTTTCTCATGTCTGAATCCATGTTCAATCTGTTCTGTGACTTCGTCATATATCTTTTTCTGCTCAACGTTTAGTTGCTTTACCAAATCTTTTAAGTTAACTACATCCTCTTGAGCTTGTTCCATAGCTCTTTCCACCTCATGCATGGCAGTTGCAGCTTCATTTTGGATAATTGGTCCTCCTGGTGGATCCTGACTCAATGAAGTAGAATCTGACTGTCTTGAGAACTGTCTCTAGCAATCTCTTCAGCAATTGTGGCTTCTTGCTCTATTTCTTCATTCAACATTTGCAGATAATTTGGAAAAACAGGAAATTCTATGGTATCCTTGGTTGCATTAAAAGAGTCTTCTTAACAGAGAAAATCTCCAAGTAGTTCCTCTTCTGTACGCCATGGCTTAAAGAGTTGCAAAAGAGCTAAATAGTAAAATTCTCTTTTGTCTGGAGATTCGCAACTCAATTTTTGATGATTAATCAAATGGCCTTTTCTCTGCTTCACTAGACATCCTTCATACCCAATGACAGCATATTTTCCATTATTGATATCTTCTGTGATGTTCCTCTTATAACTGTAGTTTTGCAGAACTTCATACAAACAAGTGTTCTCAAGGTGAGTACTTCTTTTTGGATAGTATGTATCCAACATGTTTGTCTTCAAAATATCTGTACTGTTTGGTTCTTTCTCCGCCAAATATTCAATTTCTTGTACAGATTTCAAAACTCGGTTTCGTGTTGGAGCAAGACCTAGACTCACCCAAATGATTGTTCTTGATTTGGCATAGAGACTTGCTGATGATAACCGATCAGAACATTCATATGCTCCAATTTCTCGATGCGACAACATCTTCAGACTGAAACTGTATAATTTTTTACTTATACTCTTTTCATGTGAAATGTCTTCCCACATTTCCTTCAGTTCAGTCTTTTCTTTTTTTGTGACGTAAGACGTCACATAACGAGCCACAGCAATAGAGTTGTCAGCAACAAACTGAATATCCAAGTTAGCATTCCACATGGATAAAATCACTGGGTTGTAGTCGTTGATATACTTGGACTCTTCGTTTCTTTTTAAATTGTATGTATTTTTTGGTGATTTCCTTGTCACAGTATGTCGCAGAGAAGACATCAAATTATTTACTCTTCCTTTAGAAATCACTGGTCGTGGAAACGCGAAACGACATTTCGTGTAAAATTTGTCCTTGTTTTTAAATTTTCGACGACAGTACTTTCCACAACGTTGGGATTGAAAACGTAAAACTTGTTGCCTTAAACTGTTTTCTTCAGTAGTTTTCGGAACAGCACATGTAGAATATTCTTCAATGAAACTCATCACTGTGTCATCCGAATCAGTACCAAATTTGGGTGCATCTTTAATCCATAACAACATATGTATGTGAGGAGCACCTCTCGCTTGATACTCCTTCCTCCAAAAGAAATCCAAAACCTCTCCAAGGGGAGGATTTTTTTTTTGGTAATAAAAGACATCATAGCTTCAAATCTATGATTAGAATATCTGCAAACATTCACTGGATCCAAAGAACACAGTTCTCCAGGTGTTTTCAATTCTATATTTTGTATGTTTCCATTTGCCTCTCGTAGAAATTGACGTAAGTCGTCCCATGCATACTCAGCACAGCTAAGAGTGAGGAACCATGTAGGAGTTCCTAAGTTTCTTAGCATACATTTCAATTCCCCATGACGACGGAACCAATACTCGTTTGTTCCACGCTGACATGCCATGAGATTGATTAGCTGAGATTCCAAAATACTGTCTTGCAGATTGACTTTCTCCATAAAGTCCCTCGCCGAAACATTTTGCAGATGAGCTCCACTTTTCAGTATATGATTAACTGCAAAAGAAAGCCCAGACAAATCACTTTCATACAGTAGATGAAACAAATACGGAATGCATTGACGAAACCTTGGATCTTCAGCATATAATCTTAAAGTCCGGTATTCAGCTGCAGGAATTTGAACTGGTCGCTCGTCATATCGTCCACCTCGACCTGTTGGAAATAACTGTGGAAAGCAATGAACTTCCAAACTTTCTTCCCATACACTAATAGGACTTCCTTTTGCTGCTTTCATTTGAAACAAGTCAATTGCATTCCCCATTACTTCTTTGGAATGCAAAGGATGAACAGTATAATGTTCATATATTTCTTCACTTCTAGACACATCAACTTTTACAATTTGGCCAACTGAACAATCACTGTCGTCTTCTGTAGCTGTTTCCTCTGCTCCAACACTTACATCTTTGTAGTACTCATTATTTTTGACCAAGTACAACGTTGCCTTTTTGACTTTCCTAACATCCACTAAATCTTGCCAGATTTTCTTACTCTTTGTCGGAACCCCATTAACTAGAATAACCAGAGGATCCTCTTCTACTCTTTCTACACCAATTGTATCAATATTTTTCTTGACATCAAGAGGCAAATAAACAACTCTTCCCTTTAACCCTCTTTGTAAATCTGTAGGAGGTAATTTCCCTATCTTAGGCTCCATGCGAACAATAGCCTGAAAAGGATGTACACATTGAATCAAAATAGATTCATAAGTATTTAAATCTAACAATTCAGAAGGAATATCTATCAACTGAAGATTATTATGAACAGCTCTAGCAGGCATTCTATTTTCATTTAATTTTTTCAAACAATAATTACAAATACGCTGATCAAAACTCAAATCAAAAGAATTCTCCACCAACAAATAACTTACAAAATCCGTCCATTCACTATTATTTTCCAATTCACATTTTGCATATAAATCAACTAACCTAGTCTGAATCTTATAATGAGTCCGTCGACGACACACACAAGTTAAATTAGGCCTTTCACTTGATTTCACCTTAAAGTTGGTAATTTCCTCGTCAAACTTTTCTATACTTGAAATCTGTACATTGTCTTCCACATTACCATCCATTACTATATCCATTTCTACACTGTCCTCTTTGTTCCCAAAATAACAAAACTCAATTCCTTCACAAATAGTCTTCACATCTACTTCAGATCCATGCAAAAGAGCACTGTTTAACTGTTTAAGCTTAAGTGCTGAACGTTTTGCATAATACAACCTTCTCACTAATTTCCTCACCTTATTATGATGCACTGCTAACATCCTAAAATGATGAAAAACACTCTGACATACTTTTCTAGAAAGACAAGCCAGTGAATGTCCATGCAAACCTGTGTTTTCTCTCAGTCTGCAAGGATCTAACTCTTGCAAGATCTTCATTTTCTGTTTTACACTTTTCTTACTATATGTACGTAAGAAATTTCGAAGCAAATCAATTGAATCCTGTCACACACTACAAATACTTCTGCACTTCCATGTGTACACTGGACCCTTAGTACGTCTCCCTAAAACTTCATCAGCTAACACCTCTTCTGCATCTTTAGACACAAGTTTCTAGTTTTCCATCGGACAACCATATTTCACCTCATATGCTCGACCACTGGTGTCAACTGCATGCACCAAATCATTTTACTGAAAGTAATTCTCCTCATTAAAAAATGGCTCAGAACTTGAACTATGCATCCATTCTCCAGAAAATACTTCACAAAAATTAGTCCGATTAATTATTCTTTTCCATCTACTGTTCGATTTGAAAACATCAATTGCCTTGTTAAGTATCCTAATTCTATTGATTACTAAAATAAAAAAAATGTTCTTAACTTCAAAAGCCTGATCAACAATCTTCTCTACACTTTTCTTTTTCTTATAAAAAGCAGCTCTCTGTTTACCTTTCTTTTCATTTTTTAGCACATTTAAAACTACCCTATTGTGAAACATTCGTCTACGAATGTCCCTAAATTGATTTTGCCTTCTATTGCTATCCATACTCTTCTCTCCTGCTCCAGTAGAGACATTTTTTGAGGGCCTCTCCTTCCTTTTCAAATTTGCTCTCTCCTTCTGGATCTTCACATTCCCGTTAACATTTGTTTTTGTTCTACATATGTTGCGAAAAAAAGACTTAGTTGTCTTACCAGGAGCTTTTTTGGTGTTTTTTGAAGTACTTGTTGTAGAGGATTCTTTTAATTCCGTTGCTGATTTTGTTTTTTTCCGTATGGTATTTTTTCTTCTCCTTTGCCTTAACGGCATTTTTGCTTACTTTTGAAATGTTGATTTCAATCTGTGGTAAAGAAAAAAATAACACATTATAGACCACTATTAGCAAACAACAAAGCAATGACAATAAGAAAACGATATAAACACTAATTTGCAACATATCTAAGTTTATACCACAGCAACTATATAACTAGGAGTAAGACAAAGAAAAACAGCTAGAGGGAGTAACACAAAAACACAGAGAGACTCAGACAAAGAAACAGGTAGAGGGAGTAAAACATACAAAAGGACTAAGACAGAGAGAGTGTATAATATGTTGAAAGACAGAAAAAGGATGTAATAGGGAGAGGGAGTAAGTCAAAAAAGGGAGTAAGTCAGAAAAAGGATGTAACTGGGAGTAAAACAGAGAGAGGGTGTAACAGGAAGTAACACAGAGAGAGGGTGTTAGAAGAGAAAAGGTTGTAAAAGAGACTAAAACAGAGAGAGCCTGTAAAGGAAGAGACAGAGAGTAAGTTTGAGAGAGGGTGTAAGAGGAAGTAAATCAGAGACAGGATGTTACAAGAAGTAGGTCAGACAGAGGGTGTAACAGGAAGAGAGAAAAAAAGTCAGAAAGAGAAAGAGAGACGGTATAAAACAGACAAAAGGTGTAATAGGGAGTAACTCAAGGCTAGAATATTACAAAGAAAAAGGTTGATTAGATAGTATCTTCATGATTCAAAAAATAGATTAGCACATTTCACAATCATGTCATCTATGTTTCCTCAGATTAGTCATGTTTTTTGATAATGCTTGGTTAAAACATTTTGCTGCATAGAGGAATTGTATTATGTAAGATTGAGAAGTTTCACCAGTGACCTGGAATGCTTGTACATAGGACCTGTGCTGTGTTTCTAAAATGTTATTTAAAAAACGATTTTGGGGTAAATGCATGGCTTTTATATTTTTGAGAAAGAATTAATAGTGTTTGCCTCATTAAATAAATATATTAACACATTTCACAATCATGTCACCTGTGTTTCATCAGACTAGTAAACAGATTAAGCTGATGAGGTGAGGCCTATCCAGGGGTGCAAAAGAGTTCAGCACTGTGTCCAATAGTGCAATGGACTTAACTTACCTTATCTGACCCTTGGGCAAGCCTCACCTCCTCTGTACCCCCTTGACAGACCTCAATGTATTGGGTATAATTAAAAGTGATAGGGTGCACATGAAGTGAGGCCTGAACAGGAGTGCAGATGAGGTGATGCCTGTCCAGGAGAACAGAGGAGGTGAGGCCTGTGTCGAAGAGTGCAATGGACAAGACTTCAAAAAGCCTCTCCCCCACTGCATACTAAAACATAGACTTCACCTCCTTTTCACCCCTGAACAGACTTCTCTCCCACTACTCTCTTGAACACAGGCCTCACCTCCTCTGCACCCCTGTGCAAGCCTCACCTCATCTACAACCCTAAACAGGCTTCACCTCATCTGCACCCCTAGACAGGCCTCACCTCATCTATACCCCTGGACAGGCCTCACTTCATCTACACTATTTATTCCTTCTCAAAAATATGAAAGGCATTCATTTACATCAAAATCGTTTTTAAATAACGTTTTAGAAACACAGCACAGGTCCTATGTACAAGCATTCCATGTCACTAGAGAAACCTCTCAATTTTACATAATGCAATTCCCCTATGCTGCAAAACCTATTTACCAAGCATTATCCAAAAACATGACGCAAACCAACCAGAAAGAAACTCAATCTACATCCTAATCTGAGGTAATGCAGGTGACATCATTGTAAAAGGTTCAAATATATTTATTTAATGAGGCAAACACTAATAATTCCTTCTCAAAAATATAAAAGGCATTCATTTACACCAAAATCGTTTTTTAAATAACATTTTAGAAACACAGCACATGTCCTATGTACAAGCATTCCATGTCACTAGAGAAACTTCTCCATTTAACATAATGCAATTCCCCTATGCTGCAAAACCTATTTACCAAGCATTATCCAAAAACATGACACAAACCAACCAGAAAGAAGCTCAATCTGCATCCTAATCTGAGGTAATGCAGGTGGCATCATTGTAAAAGGTTCAAATATATTTATTTATTGAGGCAAACACTAATAATTCCTTCTCAAAAATATAAAAGGCATTAATTTACCCCAAAATCGTTTTTAAAATAACATTTTAGAAACACAGCACAGGTCCTATGTACAAGCATTCCATGTCACTGGAGAAACTTCTCAATTTTACATAATGCAATTCCCCTATGCTGCAAAACCTATTTACCAAGCATTATCCAAAAACATGACACAAACCAACCAGAAAGAAGCTCAATCTGCATCCTAATCTGAGGTAATGCAGTTGACATCATTGTAAAAGGTTCTAATATATTTATAGTGGTGTAGAGTGGTGTGGCTCACTAGTTAGAGGCGGCAGACCTGTAAGCAGAGAACGGCCCGGGACCAGGGTTCAATTCCCGACGCGGCAGGGTCGTGGACCAGGGTCAGCGGACTCGATAATTCTCGCCTCGGTGCCTACTCTAACCAGGGAACACACTCTGCAACTCTGGGCATTAAGCTGGCCTCAACTCTACAACGGCCCCCCACAGACGCCGGGGATGCCTGGTTTCACCTTGGAGATACCCAGAAAGGGACCATCTCACAGGGAAAACCAGGACGGGTTCCCCTGCGGTCTTCAGCGCCAGGATACTCCTTGGAGACACAGTGCGCTTTACAAGTACACCCACATTTACATTTACATTTAATGAGGCAAACACTAATAATTCCTTCTCAAAAATATAAAAGGCATTCATTTACACCAAAATCGTTTTTAAATAATATTTTAGAAACACAGCACAGGTCCTATGTACAAGCATTCCATGTCACTAGAGAAACTTCTCAATTTTACATAATGCAATTCCCCTATTCTGAAAAACCCATTTACCAAGCATTATCCAAAAACATGACACAAACCAACCAGAAAGAAGCTCAATCTGCATCCTAATCTGAGGTAATGCAGGTGACATCATTGTAAAAGGTTCAAATATATGTATTTAATGTGAGGCAAACACTAATAATTCCTTCTCAAAAATATAAAAGGCATTCATTTACCCCCAAATCGTTTTTTAAATAACATTTTAGAAACACAGCACAGGTCCTATGTACAAGCATTCCATGTCACTAGAGAAACTTCTCAATTTTACATAATGCAATTCCCCTATGCTGCAAAACCTATTTACCAAGCATTATCCAAAAACATGACACAAACCAACCAGAAAGAAGCTCAATCTGCATCCTAATCTGAGGTAATGCAGGTGACATCATTGTAAAAGGTTCAAATATATTTATTTAATGAGGCAAGCACTAATAATTCATTCTCAAAAATATAAAAAGCGTTCATTTACCCCAAAATCGTTCTTTAAATAACATTTTAGAAACACAGCACAGGTCCTATATACAAGCATTCAATTTCACTACTGAAACTTCACTATTTCACGAAATATAATTCCTCTATGCATTAAAATGTTTTAACCAAGCATTATCAAAAAACATGACACAAAACAACATTAAAAAAAACAATCTGCTTCCAAATCTTCTCCATAGAGCATACAAGTCTCTATCTAAATTAAATGAATCATTTCTTACCTTTACAAATGCTTTGGGAGATAGAGAACAATGTCAGACACACACACCAATTTTTCTTTAGCAGAGCAAAGGGCATGCATTCCACACACTGCAACCATGACTGGCACAGAAAACCTCTAATTCTACACAGATATGCCTCATTTCAACCAATCAAAACTCTTCCCTCACTATTTTCAAACCAACACCCTTCCCCTCTCAGCCCTTTCTATCTGTTACCATAGCAACTCCCTCCTTACTTAACTCACAGGTTCAAAAGTTTATTCTACAATGTTGCAAATGAACTAAGCAAGGATGTTTGACCTCTCAATACACCAGCTTATCCGATGAAATGTTTCTTTAATTGACTTTTTCTTAACCATTCAAATTGCTTCTTTCACAAAACACAACCATGCACGCTAACTTTTAGTTTTCAACTATCTGAATCCACCAATCATTGCTTGTGATTCAAGAGCAGTGAAACTCCACAATTATTTTTTTGTAAACTCCTATTATTCCAACTGCCATTTCATTCCCACACTTCATCTGACTGCACCAGAACCTTCTCTCATCATGTATTCTGTGTGGAATATTGGACATAGCTACATCCACTGGGCTCAAAGGTATGCAGCTAGCTGAAATTTTCACAACCTTGATTTAACAAATGTGGAAATCAAGTGGATTGGCCAGAGAGGATTGAGATGTCACCAATTGATACGATTGGTGAAAACCTTTTTGCATCTGCCAAACCCTGACCTCTTAATAGTGCACTGTGGAGGAAATGACTTGGGCACCTTGACTGGGGTAGGTCTGGAAATGCTTTTAAAGGACACCTTTGATCAATTGATGACACTTGTTCCACAAACTACCTTGGTATATTCCAATATATGTCAAAGACAGAAATGGAACTGGTCCAACCAATTTTGTCCACAATTTGAGAAAGCACGGAAACGTGTGAATAAATCTGTTTCTGCTTACATGAGAGACTATGGAATGGGTTCAATATACAACAATAACTTACGTTTCAACATGCAAGATGTCTACAGAGGAGATGGTGTGCACATCTCAGATGAGGGGAATAGAATATTCCTCCTGAATTTAAGACTGTGCATTGGAACCTACTTGTAGGTACCTAAATCAGCCACAGAACCCAAAAGCTCTTTTCAGAGCTACCCTACCTCTGATCACCAAAATGATTATCTTTCTCTAACTTTTTTCACTATTTTTCACCAGAGTACGCTCCCCGGTATGCTCCGCGGCGCGCGTACCGGGCGCTCTCCCCGCAAAATTATTATTATTTTTTTTTTTGCATATATGCCCCTCCGAAACTCCCCTCAGCAAACCTAGACGGGTCAAGGGGTGGCTACTGTGCCCCTTTTTACCCATTCCCAACGTTGTTTGTCCTCCATCTTGTATCTCAATTCGACCGAAACACAAAATGGCGGAGTCCCGTAGCGCTCCCGGCATGCGTCCCGGGGCGAGCACCGGTGAGCGCTCCCCAAAAAAATGTTTGAAACGAAATTACATAAAAACCACTGGACAGACTTTCACCAAATATAGCATAGACCCTACTATATACCACTCCCTACCATTATCCCACATTTGATAGTATTCCATTCAGCCATTTGGACTGTAGCCCTGTCTAAATATCCTGAGGTAAATTACATGACAAAAACACATATGAAAGTCTTGGAATTTACAACCAATTAAAATGTTACTTTCATTTCCTACTTTTTTTTCCTGACATTTGATTGGTTATGTACATGAATATAAATGAAAAATGAGAGGGAAATACGGCCATTTTGACTACAACTACCTGAGATACATCTTTAAAAGACTTTCTCATTTATCTTCATCACCTTTCTATAAGGTAAGTTATAAACTTGTGAAGGGGGACTTTAAGTTCATTTGTAAAAAAGTTTTCTGGCAGTTATTTACTGTCCCTCTGTTATAATTACAGATTGAGATAGGCTTCTCTGTTATAGTTATTGATTGAATTAGGCTTCTCTGGTATAATTATGAATTATATTAGGCTTCTTCACATACACTTTCTTATATTTCTACTTTCTACCTCATACCATACACTGCCCAAAAATACCTTCACTGTTAAAAACTCACAAGTACCTGTCTAAACTTAAACCCAACAGTGCCCTATCTCTACTGATATATTTATTTTTTATGCAATTTACAGCAAGAAAATGGAAGGAGAACAAAATAAAATTAATATTTCATTTGAAATTGATCTGGAGAACGATCCTAAGGAAGAGATTGATGAATTAGACTTTTTGGATCAGTCTCTGGACCAAGACTTATTTAATTGTGTGGAAGAAATTGAATCATGGAATCCAAATGAGGACATACCTGACGAAATAATGTTGGAAATTCTTTTAGATTTTGAAAAATCACAGCAATAAATTTTTTTTTAAAAATTAAAAATTGTTCGAGACATTATGCTTTTTTTATATGTAAATTATGAAATAGTACCAAAATAGATATAATATAAAGTGAGACTTATAGTATACTGTGCAACTTACTTGCTCCCACTATATTAGCTCCAATGTGTATTTAACATCTCTTTATCATCTCCTATCTCCATGTTGTTTCTGCTTTCCTGACAGACAGACTATGGTATGAATTCGATATATAACACAGTAATTTCTGTAACAACATGCAAGATATCCACAAAGGAGACGGTGTACATTAAATTTTAGACTCTGCATTGGTAACTACATGTTGGTACTTAAATAAAAAAATTAAAAAACAACAAAAAGAACAATTTTATTAATAAACCTACATTTTTTGAAAAGTCTGTCATTCTTTTTTCCCCATGGTACGCTCCCTGGTGCGCTCCCCCCGCAAAAATCGATTTTTTTTTTTTGCCCCGCGGGGCCCTTTTATAGCCCCCACATCAAACCTATGGGGTCAGGGGGGTCTACTCTGCCCCTTATGGTCAATTCCCCCTTTGTTTTTGCCACCTCTTGTGTCTCGTTCCTACCGAGACACAAGATGGAGGCCGCTCCGGACTGTTTAGAATGTATACAGACACCCGAACCTAAATTACTCAAAATCCTCTGGAGCACATTTCTTGAGACCTAGCAAAGGCACATCGAGCTACCAGTCCCTACAATTTTGCCAAGTTTCGTGGAAATCCATTCAAAAGTTCGGGCTAAAAGTGAGTTTGACCGCCCTATGGAAATTAACATGGGGAAAACACGTTTTGGGACCCCCCTTTTATCTCGGCCCCCACTATACGAATCCCCCCCAATTTTTCAAGGAAGGACCAAAGCTCCGTGAGGCAAATTTGAGGAAATTTTCAGGCACATTCGTCAACTGGCGCCAAAGTTATTCACAATAGAATTTTGAGATTTTGCAGTGAATATATATACATATATACATATTTCTTGGATTCTCCTTGCTTCGACCCTCCCACCTGAAGTCCCGGCACAGCAAGCAGGTAGGATTTTTCAAAAGTTTCTTTATTCACACACCATGTGCAAAATAACGTGCATTAAATCGGACGGCCTACGCGTTTCGGCTACTGCTAGACTTCCACTGGACCATAGAGTCCCTGGTGTCTAGACCATTTTTAAAGTGCTCAGTGCAGTTTAACCCTTTTCCATTTCCATTATCCGCCTAGACTGTCAACCTTGCTTACAGGTTATGGCTCATTAGTGATCGCCATTTTCTAGGTGTATGTGATTCATTATGTATGTGTATACATATGTATACTAATCTCACAGTGAAGTACTGATTGTGAGTCATATAACATATATATGTTCTACACCTACGTATTTACAAACTATTTACATTTCTACAAGATGGGTGAAAGTGTCTTTCCAACTGATGGCTGTTATGTCACAGTAAAGTACTAGTTATTTACAGCCCTATACAGTATGGATTCTCTTTCTGTTATCGATTCATTTTGATGCCAGTGATTCATGCAGCTCATTTACTATATACATTATTTACAGATATCTAGCTATACCCAGGACCTCCTGGCTCATATTGTAATCGCACTTATCTATGCTAAGGTTATGTAGTCTGCATAGTGCATTCATAGAATGGTATTAACATAGCATTTGCATCTTCAATTTGTAAAGTACATTTATATACATTGCAGTTTCCTGGGTCAAAGTGGTGGTCTGTGTTGCATCTTATCATCCTAGCATCATCATCAGTCTATTTCACCCATAAGCTTGTTCTCTGAAATGTATTAGTTCAGTTAAGGTTCTACTTATGGCTAATTCTCTTATTAAGATTATTGCACTATTTACATCTATTTACATTGTCCGATCTCAATTGGATTCTCAGATACTCAGTCGAATATTGGTCAGTTCAAAAATTTACAGATGTACAAACAATTCAGCATCTAAATTGTGTCCAAACGGATACTCTGTGCCCATTGCCAAGATCATTCTCGACTTGAGTTCACGTAGTTGTAGTGTACGATCCCCCCCTCTCTCAGATGGTTTGCTGAGTTTGATTCCTGAGTACTTTAACAAATTGGGGTTGCATTGAAGATATTTGGCAAAGTGTATGGTCATAGGGTAGCTCGGGTACTCATTCTTGATCGCTCGTAGATGTTGGAGGATCCTTAGTTTTAACTTATTGATTGTGCTTCCTATGTAAGATTTCCCGCAGGGGCACAAGAGCCTGTAGACCACACACTTAGATTCAAATGTTATGTGGTCCCTTATTTTCTCAATCCGTCCATTCTGTAGTTTGTATTTTGTAGTGTTTGTGCCATGCTCGCAGTCCTTACATTTGACACATTTCCAGAATCCTGGTGTGGTCAGCCATGAGGACTTTTTTGGCTGCTTCAGTTGTAGATGTCTCTGTGTAAGGATATCACGTAAAGATTAAGTTTTCTTGTAAGTGATACTTGGATAGGAGGTCAAATTCTCTTTAAGAGTTTCATCAAGGAGTAGGATCTTCCAGTTTCTCCGTAGTGCCTTTTTAAGTTCATCACTCTGGTTGTTGTAATCGATGATCAGACGTGTCACATTGTTCTTATCTCCTGGTTCGTCTCTGGTTCCTTCCCTTTTGCTGTTTCCTGGCACAAGGAGGTTTGCTCTCTTCTTCAGATTCATCCTATTTCGTGCTGTTGCAATAACTTCATCAGGGTAGCCTCTTTCCCGGAATCGTTTACTCATACCCTCAATTTCTTGTTCCAGGTCAGCAATTTCTTTTAGCTTGTAGCATCTGTCCATATAGAATGCTCCATTTTAACTTTACTGGATGCCCGCTGTTAGCATGAAGTATGCTGTTGCACGATGTGGGTTTTCTGTGAATTTTAGTACACAGGGTATCTCTTTTCACAAAAACTTCCACATCTAAAAAATCTAATTTGTTGCACTGATAGATGAAGTGAAGTGGAGGTTGAATTCATTTTCTTCCAATGAATCAATAAATATTTGAAGTTCGTCTTTACTTCCGTCCCAGATGATGAACAGATCGTTGCTGAAGCAACACCAGAGTCTAATTCTTGATTTATTCTTCTTTTCTTCTTCCATCACTGCAGTCTCCCACATGGCCATCAGGAGGTTCGCATATGTGGGTGAAAATGATGTTCCCATTGCAGTCCCTTGTTTCTGCAGGTACAGGTTCCCCAGAAACAAAAACGCATTGTGTGTTAGGCAGTAGGTGAGCATCTCCACTAACATTGCAGAGTGTTCCAAATAACTGACAGATCGTGTTTCTAAAGCTTTCTTGATAGCTTTGATTCCACCCTCAAGGGGTATCGAAGTGTAGAGTGAAGTGACGACTATTGTAGCCATTAAATAATTTGCTTTCCACTTGACTCCTGAGATTTTATTAAGGAAATCCATTGTAACCCTCAGGAACGAAGGTAGTGCGGTTACATAGTTCATTAAAAATACGTCAATAAATCTCGATGTTGTCTCTAGTAATGATCCTATGGAACTCACAATTGGTCTTCCTTGTGGTTTTACGAGGGCTTTATGTACTTTTGGTAAAAAGTAAATTGTGGCTGTGATGGGATGGTCCGTTTTTAAGTAGGAATATTCTTCAAAGTCAATCAGGCCTTTGTTCTCCATGCCAACAATAAAGAGTGATATTCCTCCCTCCATTCTTCCAATGGGTTCCTCTTTAGTGGCTCATAGTGGTCTAAGTTGTCTAATTGTCTGTTTGCCTCAGTAATATAGTCAGTTACATTCTGCACGACAATGTTCCCGCCCTTGTCTGATGATTTTATTATTATGGTGGGGTCATTTTTTAATTCTGATATTGCTTGATATTCCTTGGGCAACAGATTGTTTTTATTACCTGCATCCATTTTATGGTTGAACGATTTTCCTGAAATTTTTGTTATTTCCTCCACCATTACTTCGTGGAAGAGATCGACTTTGTTCCCAGGCGGGAGTTGTGGACAGAATCTCGATTGTTTTTTCAACCCGCTTTCTCCACCCATGTTCGTGGATATGCCTGTTTGATTGCAAAATTCAATGTCTGATTGAAATGAGCCTATGGTCTCTTTTTGGCTCAATGATGGGATCTCTTTGATTGATGCCAATGTTATTATTGCTGGTAAGTCCTTTTGTATTGTAGGAGATACTTCTTCATTTCGTATTATGCTCACAGGTTTCTTGGCCTTTTTCTCAGAGAAGTACTTTCTTAGTTTGACTTTTCGACAAAATTTATATAGGTCAATTCTTATGTTGGGTACATCAATGTTCTTCTTTGGGCAATAGGACAATCCTTTATTTAATAGTGTCAATTGTATATCTGATAATTCTTTACTCGACAAGTTGATCACCAGATTATCAGATATTGTTGATTTTCTCATTGCTATTTTTGTTTTCCTTTGCCTCTCTTTGGCTTTGTTCCTCCTTCCGCCCCTTCTGATTGTGCTTTTGTTGGGGGTTTTATCAGAGGTTTTGATTGCACTCTTCCCCACATATTTCCCCTTCCTCTTCCTCTCTGTCGCGTTACCATCTGAGCCAGCTGCATCACCCCGCGAAAATTCAGTGGCATACTAGTTGTCTCTTCATCATTGGAGCTAATCTCCGAGCTATCCACAACCTCTGTATACTCTGTTCCTGCAGTTTTGTCCATTACTACATGGCTTCTTAGAGTGTCATACTTGTGAGCGAATGAATAAATCAGCCTGTCTCTCGTGAATTTGTTGGCTTTGCGTTTTTCCACCTCTATTTCGTGTTTCGCCACCTTTTTCTCCATGTTCTCAATGGAGTCCTTATTTTCCTCAGTTGCAGGCATGTCAACAAGTTCTAATTCTAGCGCTTCAATCACACTTGTTGTCATTTCCTTTCGGCATGTATGATAAGGGTTCTCATTAACTTGAAAGAACATTCATTGGTGTCTGTTTGCCATAATTTAATTAGGTCTGGGTCCAGATCATTAAGGGTGGGCATTATGAGTATCCTGAGGCCCAGTGGGACCCTCTTGTACTCTATGTATTTCTCCAAGGTCGTTTTCTCCCACCATTTATTGACCTCCATGATTTTTTGTTGCTGTAACTCTCTCAATATGGTCAAAACTGTTCTATTGTCCTTCTCAACTCCACCCGTATTTCTTTTTTCATTTGTACTTGTTGTGGGGGTGTTCTCGTCAATAAGCAATTCACTCGCCCTTCTCTGGCGGTTTCTTGATTTATCTGCCATATTTCGGTAAGCAAGGTTGAAATTTTAACTGTTTTAATGCAACGTTTATTCGCTAGGTGTGTCGATTTAATTATTGATGACAGGTTGTCTGTTTCCTGCTCCTCAGGCTTAACGGACTCCCCCGTATACCTGTTGCTCCTAGAGAACACATTGTTTTCCTTCGGCTATATATATTTATATGTGACCAAGGCCTCTGTGCAGGCCGAAACGTTATGCTGGCGAAGGTACTATTAAACTAACAAACTCACCTGAACTCTGGGTCTTCGTGTTCTTTGCTGTGTTGGTGTTCCGGTGATTGCGGACCTGGCCGATAGTTTGGAACTCTGAACACACATGTGTGTGTATATATATATATATATATATATATATATATATATATATATATATATATATATATATATCAACCAATCCCGATTTAAAAGAAAAATCGGACTCCGACACAGGTATAAGCTTCACCATCCAGCCGTTTATTTAATTTTCTGCTTGACGCGTTTCGGCACACCTGCCTTGCTCACAATCAATATATATATATAGAGTGGATATATAACTGTCTGGATGGAGGATTTAGTAGCTGTCTGACTGTCTGTTTAAGTGAGTAATTAAAAGTGCCTCACTTAATACATGGATTAGTAACTAAACTATGTGATTGTGTGCATCACTGTCTCTGTTGTTGTATAACATGCTGCATCAGTTGGTCACTAACTAAATGAGTGTGTATATTAGTTATTGATTAGTTGGGTGAGTATTGGTATGGGACACTGAGTTTGTGTGTGGTTGGATGGGTTGTGTGTAACCCTATGCATAGATGTGTGAACGGTTGATTGACTAGGTGTATAGGTTTAAGATTGCATGTGGAAACAGTTGTTTGGGTGACTGAGTGTATTTAATTGTGTGTGCGTGAGCGAATATATGTTTTAGTTGTACATCTTCAACAAAGTAAAACAATAAAAGGCATTGTATGTGAGAGTTGGTGTATATAAATAAGTATATTTAAGTCAGTGATTGTGAGAGTAACTATATGAATGAGTGTATAATTGTAATGGTGATATTTTAACATATTAAGTATGCGTTACTATGTGTTTGAATAAATGAGGTGTTGTGTGTATAATTGTGTAAGTTAGTAAATGTAAGTGTGATACATTTTTTTCATGAATGAGTAGGATGACTGCATAACCGACTAAGATGACTGCTGATGTGTCAATGCCTATATGTGTGTATAAGTGCATTACATAGTGTTCTATTATTAATGTGACTGCATGTATAAGTGATTCTGTTGTTGAATGGGTAGTTGTGTGTGTAGCCTTAGGAATCAGTGAGTGTGCATGTAGTAACTGGTATTGGTGTGTCAATGGCTTCAAAGATGGTACTCTGTATTTTACAGTGAGTGATGAAAGGTTATACTAGTGTATGATGGGGTGTATCAAATTGTCACGTGGATGATGTCATCGATGATGTCATCAGTGATGTCATTTGAGATGTCATCAGTGATGTCACTGACCATGTCATGAATGCTGTAATATGTGACATCATCAGCAGTGCATTGCTGGCGCGCAAGTTATAGTTAGCCAAACTAACAATAACGGAGGAATTTCTATGGTTTTGTACGAGTGAAATGTCCAGCTAACTATAACACCCCTGAAACCTATGTTTTTTCCGTGAATTTCTAAGATTTTTTAAATGCTAATTTCTAACTATAATGTCTCTGAAACCTATGTTTTTTTCAGTGAATTTCAAAGCTGTTTAAAATGCTAATTTCTAACTAAGACGTCTCTGAAACCTATGTTTTTTTCAGTGAGTTTCAAAGGTTTTTTAAATGCTAATTTTTAAGTATAATAGTAGTTATACCTACTTTTTTGTACTGATTGTCTACAGTTTTTTAACTGTTTATTTATAAATACTTTATTCATGAAATAACATTATATATTTTTCTGAAAATTGCAAAAAAAAATTTTTAAAAATTCAAACCGAAATATTGTTTAATTTTTATTTTTTATTTTTTTTTATTTGAATATAGTTATATAATCTTTCTTTTTTTAAATCCGATTTTTTTTTGAGTCGGCACCCAAAGCATACACATCACGGTGGGTGTGCGGATTATAGCCGCCATTTTAGAAAAGTCATGGAGGATCCGCGTACGGTGTGTGACGGCTGCGTGTTTTTCAGTTACATCATATACATTTAATTTTACATGATGTGCGCGATTGGTATGCGACCAGTCCGCGACTCCTGCCTGCGCTGTGCCGGGTCTCGCATGACCGCATATACGTGCTGGGGCGCGCTGGGTGCGCGACTCCCGCAAAAACATTTTATGTTCTAAAGTGATATGTATGTGTCTTTAATATACATATTAGGGCAAGAGGTTATCTATGATATTCATAAAAATAATATATTTGTACTTATAATAAACTTATATTAATTTTAAATATATTTTCGCAAAGCCGCGTCGGGTGCGTGCTTCGTGAGCGCAGAGTGCGCGGATCCCATTTGACATTAAAAAAAGATGTAATTTTTTATAACATTTCCCACTGTAACTATTGAAGGACCCCACCCATTTTAATCATTCTTGGTGGAGCATCTTTAGAGAGACATCTCTTTTCCTACAAGAACCTTTTTTGCTTTATTTTTTTGGTGTTTTTCAAAATATATCAAACAAAAAGGCATCTGGACAGCAGCAGGAGGAAGTATCTTCTGAAGAAGAATTCTTGCAGGAGAGACCACGTCCACAGAGGCAGGAATCTGTTGTGTGGAAATTCTTCACTTTTACACCTGGAGAGAAGAAAGTAAATGCGAGAAAGGTGATGTGCAAAATTTGTGACCGGGTCCTGTCAAGAGGCAGTGAAAAAAAATACTCTTGTAGCACTGCTTCTATGTACAAGCATCTCCGGACCACACATCCTCTCAATCTTGCTCGGGAGGAAATGAGGCGAGCTGCTTTGAAGCCCTCACCTGCTGTGGCAAGTACATGTGGAGCGTCCTCAGGAACACCTGCAATGGACATTAGATCAGAATTCGCATTTCTCGAGCAACACTGCGTGAAGTGTAAGAAACATATGCTTCGGTGAGCAGTCGGTGGATGCAGTTTGTGCTGCGCAACACAACCATTGCTGTTAATTTTTTTTGTTTTTTGTTTTTGGAATGGTAAGTAATTCCAAACATTTCCTGTTTTATTCGTTCTTTTATTTGTTCATTTTTTTAAAAAACACCCAAAAAAATACAAAATTATTCAAAAAAATTTAAAGAAAATACAAAAGAAAAAAGAAGAAAAAAAAGTTCAGAACTACCTTATCTAGTTAAAGAAATAACTATAATTGCAACGTAATGGGTGAAAGATTGGTTGAATATATGTATACAGCATGATTGACTGAAAGAATGCATTAGTAGTGTATGGTGAATGTAAATGTGAAGATTTATGAGGAAGTACTGCAACGTGACACTGCAAGCTCTTTAGCTGCACTGCACTGTGGCACTTCCAAAGCACAGGGATGTGACATATGTACATGAATATATTGCAACTCTGTGCTTCCCTCTGTACTGCTGCACAAACTGCAGTTATGCAGTGACACAGGCAGGCAGGGACACCTTCCTGCACAAAAACAATCAGTAAAGGAATTTCCTCTTTCAATGTATGCTGTGGAATGCAGCATGCATTGAAAGAGGAAAACATTAGGAGAAATGAAAACAATTCTTCTTGTTGCGCATTGCTACACCAACTGTAGGATGGTGCAGCATTCACACACATCTCCAGATTTACGATTTCTCATAAATCTGGAGATGTGTCTTTTTCTATGGGTGTTGCGTGAGAACACCTACAGCAACACCTATGGAACGCCCCTTCAACAAAAAATTCTGTGTATGAAGGGGTCGTATGTACAAGGAGAGGAAAAACCACGCAGGGTGGCTTTTCCTCTCCTTGTAAATATGAAGGAGTGCCTGGCGCCATTACAACGTTACAATAAGTGACATACTGGTGGCGCAGGGTGCTTGTAAATCTGCCCCATAAGTGCTTAGGTATTGGCAGACTGATACAATAAGAACATAGTGCTGGATGGGTGATTGAGAATTGCATGAGACTGACAGGAGGTATCCTACGCTGCATGGGTACTACTTCAGTATTTAATGGAGTGGACCAATAGTATGTATCTGTATAGAGATTTGAAGGGATTATGTACAGAATATTTTATGTGTACTTGTGATGGTGCCTAGCTCATTTTATAAGAATACCACTAGTAACTGGAATGATGACAGTGCTGCAAACAGAGTGAACACTTAATTTATAAGTGCTTACGTATTGGTGGAGTGATAGGATAAGTAGATAGTGGTAAATTTGTGATTAAAGAAGTGCATTGGACAGACTGGATGATTCTTACACTGCATGAGTACTAACTGGGTATTTAGAAGAGTCTATCAATAGTATGTAGCTAGTTAGAGGTCTGCTTGGATAGTGCACAAAATATTATAGCTGTACTTGTGTTAGTAGCTAGGCCATTCCATAAGTTCATGACTATTAATTAGTATAATTACAGTATTACAAACAGAGTGTATAGTGAATTAGTGCTTAGGTATTGGTGGAGTAATAAGATAAGTAGATAGTGCTGGATGGGTGATTGGAGAAATGCATGGGACAGACAGGAGGATTTCTACACTGCATAGGTACTAACTGGGTATTTAGAAGAGCGTATCAATAGTTTGTAGCTGGTTAGAGGTGTGCATGCATAATGTACAAAATATTGTACCTGCACTTGTGTTAGTGACTACGCCATTCCTTAAGTATACGACTAATAACTGGAGTAATTTCAGTGTTGCGAAGAAAGTGCGTGATGAATTTATAAGTGCTTAGGTATTGGTGGAGTGATAGGATACGTAGATAGTGCTGGATGGGTGAATGGAGAAGTACATGGGACAGGCAGGAGGACTCCTGCACTGCATAGGTACTAACTGGGAATTTAGAATAGTGTATCAATAGTATGTAGCTGGTTTAAGGTCTGCATGCACAGTATACAAAATATTGTACCTGCACGTGTGTTAGTGGCTAGGCCATTCTTAAAGTATATGACTAATAACTGGAGTAATTTCAGTGCTGCAAAGAGAGTGCATGCTCAATTTATAAGTGCTTAGGTATTGGTGAAGTAATAGGATATGCTGATAATGCTTGATGGATGAATGGAGAACTGCATGAGGGAGACAGAAGAATTCCTAGACTGTATAGGTACTGACTGAGTATTTAAAAGACTTCATCAATGCTATGTAGCTGATTAGAGGTCTGCATGCATAGTGCCCAGAATATTGTAACTGTACTAGTTTTTCTGGCTGGGCCATTCCTTAGGTACATGACTAGTAACTAGAATAATTTCAGTGCTGCAAAGAGAGTACATGTTGAATTTATAAGTGCTTAGGTATTGGCGGAGTAATAAGATATGTAGATAGTGCTGGATGGGTGATTGGAGAAATACATGGCACAGACAGAAGGATTACAACACTGCATAGGTATTAACTGGGTATTTAGAAGAGCGTATTAATAGTATGTAGCTTGTTAGAGATCTGCATGCATAGTGTACAAAACATTGTTCCTGTACTTGGGTTAGTGGCTAGGCCATTCCGTAAGTATATGACTAATAACTGGAGTAATTTCAGTTCTGCAAATAGAGTGCATGCTAAATTTATAAGTGCTTAGGTATTGGCCGAGTGATAGGATACGTACATAGTGCTGGATGGGTGAATGGACAAGTGCATGGGACAGACAGAAGGATTCCTAGACTGCATAGGTACTAACTGAGAATTTAAAAGACTTTATCAATGCTATATAGCTGATTAGAGGTCTGCGCGCACAGAATATTGTAGCTGTACTAGTATTGGTGTGTCTATGGTTTCTAGAATGGTAGTCTGTATTTTAGGGTGTGAAGAGGTGAATCAGATGATCACGTGGATGATGTCATCAGTGATGTCATTTGAGATGTCATCAGTGATGTCACTGACCATGTCATGAGTGATCTAATATGTGACGTCATCAGCAGTGCATTGCGGGGGCGCTAACTATAGTTAGCACAACTAACTATAAAGGACAAATTTCTCTTGTTTTGTACGAGTGAAATGTCCAACTAGCCATGACATCCATGAAACCTGTGTTTTTTTCTGTGAATTTCCGAGGTTTTTTTAATGCTAATTTCTAACTATAATGTCCCTGAAACTTGTGGTTTTTTTCAGTGAATTTTATATCTATGTATTCTTTTTCCTCTCACTCTTACAAGGAAGAAATCAGCACTCAGGTTGTAGTTTGGAAGTATTTAATCTACAAAGGACGTGATCCACGAGTTTCGGCTCGTCCGAACCTTGATAACGATACAAGACGTCATTGTAGCATCCTTATTTAAATGTACAAATGCCTCCTGTTGCCAACATTAACAAAGGACTACATATTACTTTAATCCAAAAAGCTGACGGCCATATTGGCCTGGTCACGATGTGAAAATTCAGGAATTGATACAATAAAGAAAAGAAAACAAGTGTTAATATGCACACAATGTCATTTCATCATATCTTGCCCCGCGACCGCCATACCTGTATGTTCGTCAACGTGACTTATTCATAATAGACATACTCAGGATTGCAAACATCGACATAGCAATGGACTACACATTACTTAAAAGTGAAAGGTTATCAGCCATAATAATCTGGGCATGTTGCGTATTATAATGGTTCTTACACGAAAGAAAAGGAAAAAAAGAGGTGTTAATATACACACACTATCCCTAAATAAAGCTCTAGCGATTATAGTTCCATTGCATTCACAGCTCATTTGAGATGTCATGAGTGATGTCATGAGTGATGTATCTGACCATGTCATGAATGATGTAATGTCTGAGGTCATTAGCAGTACATTGCATGAGCGTAATTAAAGTTTGCGCAGGTAACTATAACTGCTTAATTTCACTGGTTGTGTATGAGTGAAATCTGAGTCTAACTATACCGTCCCTGTAATCTTTGTTTTTTTTAGCACATTTCTAGGGTTTTTTTTACGTTAAGTAAGAAGCATATCACAATGGATAGTGGGGGGTTGGAAGCAGGGCCTGGCATTGTGCTGCCCCCACCTAAGCTTGCTGCTCCTGCCTTCCCTCCTTCTAGCAATCCTTTGTCCAAGTCCATGTCCCTGCTCCCTTATGTTATATATAATTTGTAGCGTGCCCAATTACTCAGGAGTATCCTGGCGCGGACAGACTGAGACCAAGGGAGCCCAATTAATTAAATGGAAGGGTTGAAAAGATGTGTTTTAATTAATTTCTTCAAGACGCGGAGATCCTGAGTGTGTGTCGCAGTAAGTCGGGAAGGCTATTCCATAAGATGGCGACCTTTACCCACCACGACTGGCCGCCCGTCCTAGAGTGACTAACCTAATAGCGCTGGCCTCACGGGAGTATGCTGCGAGGCCCTATACAATCCCCTTCGGGTAAGGACATGACTATTGCTGCCTTTTGCTGTTGTCTCCTAGGTATTGGGTGTTGTCTTGTAAGCTTGGGCGTCACATCACAGTTATGTTTTAAATGCACTATGGAAATCCTCCAAATGTGAAACTTTATTCATGTCATATTTAGTATGACTCAGAAGGGACTTTGCACCCAAACCCCGGTACAACTGCTCTCCCTTCCCACACACACTACCCCCCCTCACTCCTCACAGTGTGGAGCCTTTGTCACCAAAGTCACGGTACACTATCTGAGCATGAAGTCACTATGTAAAATTTGACTTGACTTGTTCTTTCTTTGTTAAATTTCTTCCCTACCTCTAGGTCGCCTAAATAGAGCAGGACCCCGTGGCCCTCTTTTCCTCCGACCCAGCGAGGTTTTATTTGCTTTCTTCAAAAAGATTGAGCATTGAGTTCATACTTGTTTTTGTGTAGTACTTTATTGAGGTCCTGACGAATCGCCGCCTGGCGAGAAACATGTTGACCACATCAGGGGGTTGAGTTAGTGTTCTGTACACTTATACGGTCTCTAACTCCCCTCTCACCCCTTTTAACTAAGGAACCAGCCACGTTAATGAAGTGAATTGTGGACTGATTACCTCTTTTACTTTCTTCACTCACGTTTGCACTGACTACACTTCTCTTCATCCTCATTTACACCCACCATCGGCAAGGAACAAAAGAACCCTGCCAAAAGAGTACCTTTGGCTACTCCGTCAGACATTGCAGCGCCGGTCTGACGAGGGGCAGTGAGTCGATGATGACACTGGACACCCTCCAGTAATGGTGTGTATCACACCTAATAATCTGGGTGTGTGAGGCTCTCTAAGTTCCGACTAGGAAACCCTTCCAGCCACGGTACTGACAATACCAACTCCTCTCTTCACGCTGTCACACTTTCCCTGGGGAACTTTGTACTCCGCTGCAAGCTAAACCGGGGAGTGAACAGCAGGCGGAGAGAAGAAGAGCGCAGCCAGGGTTGTAAAAGGCCACACGCTTCTTGATATATGATGGTCCAAAATCATGTAGGGATTTATGGGCCATGGTCAGGATCTTAAATTGGACCTGCTGGGCCACAGGTAGCCAGTGTAGGTCACTTAAAAGTAGCCTCACACTGGATCATTTAGAAATGGTAAATAGAAGTCTGGCCACTGCATTTTGAATCAATTGAAGTTTATTCGTCAGGTAGCCAGGGATGCCGATGAATAAAGCATTAGCATAATCGAGCCTAGAAAGGATAAGTGCCCGGGACACCATTTCCTTGGCTGATTGTGGTAGCAGAGGAAAAAACTTTCTCAACGTCTTAAGTGTGCCAAAACAGGCACTGGTGAGTTTTTTAATATGTTCAGAAAACCGGAGACATTCCCCGAACCATACTCCTAAGTTCTTGGCCGGGCTGCCCTCCGACCATGGGCATGGAAAGTCCGGCAGCCACAAGGCTTCTCTAAAAAGCGGAGGAAATTTGCCATACAACAGTATCTCCTATTTTTCTTCGTTGCACTTGAGTTGAGCCTGGGCCAGCCAAGTAAACACGGCTGATAAGCACCTTTGTGCTGCCCCAGTACACAATTCAGATCCTTTCCAAGTAAATAAAAGCTGTGTGTCATCAGCATATGCCATGATTTTAGCACCCAGCCAGGGCAATCAAAGGAGTCAGGTATATATTAAAAAGTAGCGGGCTCAGAGTAGAGCCCTGTGGGACTCCTGTAGATAGCTTCCTGGCAGAGGATGAAAAGGGTGGAATCCAGACCTGTTGGGTGCGCTCATCCAAAAAGGATTTTAACCAAGCCCACACAGCACCAGAGATGCCAATGGAGGAGAGTCGAGCGAGAAGGAGCGGGTGAGGCACTGTGTCGAAGGCGGCAGAGAGGTCCAATAAAATCAGGGCCGCTCTGCCGCCCCCATCCAGGCACTCCCTAATCACCTCAGCCATCTCAACCAGCGTGGTCTCCGTGCTGTAGGATGTTCTAAATCCAGACTGGGCTGGGTGGAGCGCCCCTGATGTTTCCATGAAGGTCTCAAGTTGACAGAAGACTACCTTTTCACACACTTTGGCCAGTGCAGGCAACAAAGAGATGGGACAATAATGGGAAGGCAACAAGGGGTCAGCAGTAGATTTTTTAAGAAGCGGGAGAAGTTTGGCCTGTTTCCATTGCGCAGGTACCATAGCAGAATGAAGTGAGCGATTGATGATAGTAGTGACTTCCGAAAAAACACTCTCTGCTACCCCTGCTAAAGCTCTAGCTGGACATGGGTCCGTAGGAGAACCCGACTTTAGGGATTTGAGGATGGCAAGAATGTCGGAGTCCTCTGCTGGCACAAACTGAAAGAATAAGGGGCTGATAAAATTACTTGACAAGGGAGCTATAAGTGAAGAGGTCTTCTGCTCCCCTAAGGCCGACCCTAAACTATCTTGAATAGATTGTATTTTATTGATAAAGAAGGAGGGGAGCTCTTCGCACCATTGGGGAGAAACTGGGAGGGTCTTTTGTTCCGCACACGGGGACATGAAACTTCTGACGATAGAAAAAATCTCTGCTGTTATTATTGGCTTTCATAATTCGTTCTGCATACAAATCACTTTTAGCTTTCCTGACAGCAGCATAGTAATCTCTCTGAGCCGCACGAAGCACTGCTTTAGCCGCAGGGCAGTATGCAGCACGCCACTGGCGTACCAGTTTCTTGCATCCAAACTTTAATTCTTTTAAAGACGTAGGAAACCAGGGATTCGAAGGGGAGGATCTGCGATGTCTGTTATTCGAGGGTTTAGAAGAAGATTCAACCCCCTGACAGACCCAGGTGTTAAAACAGTCCACAGCCTCCCCTAGGTCATCTGCGGGAACCAGAGGGATATTAAGCAGGGCCTCAGATAATGCAGGTATGTTGATCCTCCGCATAGGAGGGTCGTGGGACGGGGGAAGGTAGAAGAATGTTTCCCCATAGCCCATCAAAACCTAACCAAAAAATTATCAGACCATGGAACCAGAAGGGGATTCATGATATGTAGGCTGTCCGGAATTCGGTTAAAACCGACTCTGAACGAAAAAACACTACCGAATGAAAATCAGCTGACACTGTTTAAACCGAGTGTCACTGATTTTCATTGCTGTTGCACCACTTGCCCACTTGATGGAGCCAAAGCATTGCAGACCAAACTGCAATTAAGGCACCAAGAAGGAGGCAGCCCAGAACGTGTGTCACCCCCATTAAAAGCGGGGAGATACATTGCTTGGCAAGAATGTTGGGTGTGGCCAGGTCCCATTCTAAATACTGTCCAAGTTTGTGTGGTCTCGCACACCTCACTACAGTTCGGGCAACCTTGATGAGGAGACGACTACCAGACGAAGACTGCCAGTGTTCCAAGGCCTAGGTGAACCAGCCAAGGTAAATATTGGGAGTTTTATCCGGCATCCGTGGGGTGGGCGCCGGGTAAAGAGGCGGCATGCTTGTACTTGAATTCTGATGCCATTACTAAAATCGGCCTGTGAGCAAGGCCTCCCCTGCCTGGCTAACGTGGGGTGGGCGCTGGGTAAGGAGGCCGCATGCTTGTAATTTTAATTGTGATTCCATTGCTAAATCGGCCTGTGAGCAAGCCCCCATCCCCCCCTGCCTGGCTAACGTGGGGTGGGCGCCGGGTAAGGAGGCCGCATGCTTGTAATTTTAATTCTGATTCCCTTGCTTAAATCGGCCCGTGAGCAAGGCCCCCCCTGCCTGGCTAACGTGGGGTGGGCGCCGGGTAAGGAGGCCGCATGCTTGTAATTTTAATTCTGATTCCCTTGCTTAAATCGGCCCGTGAGCAAGGCCCCCCCTGCCTGGCTAACGTGGGGTGGGCGCCGGGTAAGGAGGCCGCATGCTTGTAATTTTAATTCTGATTCCCTTGCTTAAATCGGCCCATGAGCAAGGCCCCCCTGCCTGGCTAACGTGGGGTGGGCGCCGGGTAAGGAGGCCGCATGCTTGTAATTTTAATTCTGATTCCCTTGCTTAAATCGGCCCGTGAGCAAGGCCCCTCCTGCCTGGCTAACGTGGGGTGGGCGCCGGGTAAGGAGGCCGCATGCTTGGAATTTTAATTGTGATTCCATTGCTAAATCGGCCCGTGAGCAAGGCCCCCCCCTGCCTGGCTAACGTGGGGTGGGCGCCGGGTAAGGAGGCTGCATGCTTGTAATTTTAATTCTGATTCCATTGCTTAAATCGACCCGTGAGCAAGGCCCCCCTGCCTGGCTAACGTGGGGTGGGCGCCGGGTAAGGAGGCCGCATGCTTACAATAACTCCCTCGCACTCATCACAAATACATACAAATACATACACCCTCTCACATTCATCAACACACACCTAATCACACGGTTTCTGATTGTGCTTGGACTCGGCCCACAGTCATAACTCCTGCAGACATTTTTTGTCAATATTTGCGCACTTCAGTGTCGAAGCCACGTTATTGTCTCTGCCGTCAGCTCGTCGCGCGCTGCAGTATGTAATCTCTGGTACAAGGGGCACAGGCTCTGTTTGTGGGCCGCAATGTGTGTGTGTTGTGGGGGGAGAGATAATTAAAAGGAGTTGGGGAGGGAGAACGAGAAGGGAGAACTGCGAGAAGTGACTTGAGAGTGTTAAAGAGAGGACAAGCTACGGTGGAGTAACAGCCAGAGCTGCTAACTAGGGAACCGGGTTCGAGTCTGTAGGTGGGCTCAACATCCGGAGATTCGGGCAGATCACGTAACCTCCCACCACAATCTGAAGCAGCAGCTGCTACAAACAGGCTCCGTCAATTCCCTAACGGTTAGACACGTAAAGGCCCAAGCCTCCCGAAATACCACCTCCGTGCCACCCCCTCTTCCAGTTGTGCGGTCCGCACGAGCTACGTGAAACCCTCGAGGTACAGCAAGCTCAACTACCGGCACACATGATTCACCTAACCAAGTTACAACCCTGTGTGGTTGTTGTTCTGTCACTGGCCTTCCCGCCTTCTCTGAACAGTTAGCTTGCTGCCCCATCCATCTCCTCCCTATCCTCTGTTGTCTGAATCCATGGACTAGCCTCCTCCCTCCTGCCATGCATGGTCTGATGTGCTGCCACTGCCCTCCATTTAGCATGATGTAACAGTCCACTCCTCCTGACCTCCATTGCCCAATTCTATGCTCCATCATTGACCTCCTGCTTAGCCTCTGTGCTTAGATTGCTGCCCATATTCTCCTCCCCCTGCCCTCTGATGTATGTGTGCATACCCCTGCGGCATCCTTTTTACCCACCATGTTCCATGGACCTGCCACTCCTATCTACTCTGAGTGTTCTGTTGAGCTGCCACTCCCCTCCTACCTGCCTAGCATTGTCAGATGACTGTAACCTGTCCCTGCCAACTCCACCCTGCTTGTCCACATTCAATGCCCCTATCCCCTTCCTCCTGTCCTCCATGGTCCATTTTACTGCCACAAAACTATAAATAAAGTGAAATTTTGTATGTTTTAAAGAATTGTCCCTCGTTTACACTGAGTTCTACAATATGGTTTGAGTCATGATGAAAATATACTAATGTAAACTTTATCATTAGAACTTCCTATGAATTTTTTCTGCCATTGCCATTTTACTGCCACACCCTTTTGCCCTCCCTGCTCTGTAGTGCTGCAACTGCTCCTCCTGCCTGCCCCGCGTGGTCTGTTCTGAGGCCCCTTCCCCTTAAATCTCCTGTCTGTGCCCAAGTCCTGACCCCCCTTCTATCCTCCATGGTCCTTTGTGCATGCCCCTGCACCCTCCTTCTTGCCCACCATAGCCACTGTGCTGCGACTAACCCTCCTGCTTGCCATGCATGGTCTTCTGTGCTGCCCTAGCCCCTTCCCTGTGTGGTCAGCTAGCTGTCCCTGGCCCCCTCCCACCTTCCCTCCATGGTCTGTGTGTATGCCATTATAGTCTCACTGTTGCTCTCCATGGTGTGTCTTGCTTCTAGTGCCCATCCTGCCTGACCTCCATGGTCATCTTGCTGCTCCTGCCCTGCACTCTTGCCCCCGGCCCTCTGTTTCCATGTGCAGACCCCTATTCCCTCCCTCCTGGCTTGTCTGTTCCATTGTAATGCCCCTGATCTGTCCCTCCTGCCCTTTATGGTCTATTATGGTGCATCTTTCTCTCCTGTCTGTCCATTATTGGTAGCTAGCTACCACAGCCTCTTTCCCCTCTGCTCTCTGTTGTCCATGTGCATGGTCCTGTCCCCTCCCTATTGCTTTCTATGGATTGTTGTGCTGCACTCCTGTCCCGCATGCCCTGTGTGGTGTATTGTGCTGCTGCAAACCCTGATGCCTGCCCTGTAGAGTAAGTTTGGTGCACCTCTCCATGTCCCTCCTGTCCTCTGTTTTCGAGTCCATGTCTCTACCTCAATTACTCCTGCCTTCCATGATCCAATGTACCATACGTGCTAACATTTTGAACTTGGTAAGAGGGAGATAGTGAAAACAAACTGGGGTATTGATTTTCCCCTTTGACTTACATTGAAAAAGAGGAGATTGTAGACAGGAGACAGATCAAATAAAGCCCATTTGGGATTAAAAACATTGGACGTTTCCTGGCTGAATCGGGTCTGTTGGCATGTATGGTTGTACTACCAGTGCCTCTTCCTTCTGCCCACAATGGTCTATTATATTGCCACCGCCTCTCTTGCCAGTCCTGTATTGTTGGCTTGTTGCCCCTGCCCCCTTTCCACTGCCCACCATAGTCTGTTGTGCTGCCACTGCCCTTCCTGCCTGCCCAGTGTGGTCAAATTGTTGCCTCTGCACCCTCCTACCTGCCTTCAATTTTCAAAGTCCGTGCCCCTGGCCTCTGTCTCTCAACAGTATCCTAATGAACAACTAGATTGCTAACATTCTATATTTATTACAAAAGTGTGCAACGCCTGACGTCATCTTAATGTAATCAAAACTGTAATACCTGGAGCATTTCCTTTAGAAATTACGTACATGAGAGGGGCTTATTTGCATCAAAATTATGGTTAGTGCTCTAAAAAACTAAAATGAGGACATATTTTCTGAGTTTTCAAATAGCGACAAAGCACTTTTAAATTATTTGTTATCTGTATGTTTTTTTATCCAGTTGAGCACTTGATTAAATGTTGCACTTAGGGGAGAGGATGCGGTGTTACTTCCAGAGCTGCAGACTTTGCAACTGGGGAACCAGGTTTGAGTTTCTGCTTCAGCTCGACATTCTGTGATTCTGGTCAAATCACTTAATCTCCCCATGTCTACAACCAAAATGAATTTGTTCTTGTGTGATGTAACCAATGCTCATGTAAAGCACTCCAATACCTGACAAGTCTGCACTATATAAAACTGCGAAACAAAAAATAAAAGTGTTTTGCACACTTCTGTCATTGGGCTACATGTGGGCTACATCTGGGTGATATTTGTGCTACATTTGGGCTCTTTTGTCTCTGGTGGCCATCTTGGGAGATTTATTTGTTATGAAGTTTCCTAATTTCCTCATTTACTGCAGTCTCCTCAGTAGGAAATGCTTTCAGTTTTGTACTTTGATTCCACCAAGAAGGTGTTCAGATATGTCACACATTTGCCATAAATTCTGAATGTTAGCACTCTAGTTGCTCATTAGATCACTGTAGTAAAGCCTACTGCTCACCACGAAGTCTGCTGCTGGTATTAAAAGTGCATGTTTCAGCCTGCATGTCAGAATTATTTTATGAAATAGTAGAGGATTTGAGAAGTCACTCAAAATGTGCCCTCATTTTTCTTTCTTCGGCACAAATCATAATTTCTATGGCAAAATGCACCCCCTCGTTGTGTTCCTTATAAAATTAAATGTTTAAGTGTTACCAGTTTATTCCAATCAAGATGACTTCAGGTGTGCCATACTTTTGTTATAAGTAAGACAGTAAGCGCTCTAGTTGTTCTTAAGAACCCTTTGGGATATTCTGTAATTGAGCTATACGTGGGCTACATCTGGATGATATTTGTGCTACATTTGGGCTCTTTTGTCTCTGGTGGCCATCTTGGGAGACTTATTTGTTATGAAGTTTCCTAATTTCCTCATTTACTGCAGTCTCCTCAGCAGGAAATACTTTCAGTTTTTACTTTGGTTCCATCAAGAAGGCATTCAGATGTGTCACACATTTGCCATAAATTCTAAATGTTAGCACTCTAGTTTCTCATTAGATCACCGTAGTTAGGCTACTGCTCACCAGGGAAGTCTGATGTTGGTATTCAAAGTGCATTTTTCAATCTGCATGTCAGAATTTTGTAATGAAATAAAAGAAGATTTGAGAAGTCAAAATGTGTCCTCATTTTTCTTTCTGCAGCACTAATCATAATTTCTATGGCGAAAGGAACCCCTCATTTTGTTCCTTTGCAAATTAAATGTTTTAAATGTTACCACTTTATTCCAATCAAGATGGCTTCAGATGTGCAATACTTTTGTCATAAGTAAGACTGTTAGCGCTCTAGTTGTTCTTTAGAACACTCTGGGACATTCTGTCATTGGGCTATACTTGGGCTACATCTGGATGATAATTGTGCTACATATGGGCTCTTTTGTCTCTGGTGGCCATCTTGGGAGACTTATTTGTTATGAAGTTTCCTAATTTTCTAATTTACTACAGTCTCCTTAGTAGGAAATACTTTCAGTTTTTTACTATAAATCCATCAAGTAGGCATTCAGATGTGTCACACATTTGCCATAAATTCAGAATGTTAGTGCTCTAGTTGCTTATTAGATCACTGTAGTAACACTACTGCTCACCAAGGAAGTCTGCTGCTGGTATTGAAAGTGCATGTTTCAGTCTGCATGTCAGAATTTGATAATGAAATAGAAGAGGATTTGAGAAGTCACTCAAAATGTGCCCTAATTTTTCTTTCTGCAGCACTAATCATACTTTCTATGGCAAAATGAACACCCTCATTTTGTTCTTTTTTAAATGAAATGTTTTAAGAGTTACCACTTTAGTCCAATCAAGATGGCTTCAGGTGTGCAATGCGTTTGTCATGAGTAGGACTGTTAGCGCTCTAGTTGTTCTTTAAAACACTCTGGGAATCTGCAGTAGAGCACAAAGGAATCAACTGACAGTCTCTGCCCTTGTTGGATGTACATGTTTTACTGAGAATGTCATACTTCATTCTCACATAACTGAGAAAGATAATGTGAATTTACAGAAATATATGCAAAAAAGGAGCAGAGAACACTGCGTAGTTCCAAAGTTTAGATGGAGAGCAGCTCCTGTATAGAGCACCCAGCAACACCAGCAACACTGAATTTGCTCACTCCAAACGTCTGCTTTTATATCAAAGTTAAAAAAAAATGCGCACAGAAATCACAAAGTGGTGGAAGCAAAAGTCCCTGTAGAAATATGAGAAAGCAGGGAGAGTACCTAGAGGACTCAGGATCATACTCGCACCAAGCTTTGACAACTCAAACCTCAAAATGTTAACTGAGTGCGAAGAAAGCAATTCAGATGCATCTATGAGATTGGTAAAAAAAAATTATAAAATATGTACTAATGGAACGAGAAGAACTGATCAAGGAAATAGACAAATTAAACAGTGATCTGGATAAATGTGAAAATCAAGAAAATATTAGCAAGATGAGAAATGAAATTAAGGCATGACTGAAGAAGCACTAAGATACCATCAAAATAAAGAAGTCTTTCAAATGTAATCGGGTTAAAATTGACTAGGAAACAGGCCAGATATTTACATTCACATGCAAATTTGACAATGCCAAATGCCAGCGGTTCGTGGAGACAAATCCAGCAGGTCTTAACATCCATAACATAGGTATGAGAGATACAAATGAAGCAGCGTCCACCTCAGACTTGAGCTCCTAAACAAGGAGAGGGAATCGGAGGATGGAGTAACTGCAACAACCAGTGCAAATATGGATAAGGGAAGACTTACGGTGGCGGAAGATAAGGATTGTTTAAGCTTGGACAGGAGACAAACCCTAAGGCCACGGAATACTCCAAAGACACAAGAAAAAGGAGAAACAAAAGGAGAAGAGAAAGGAGGAAATGTGGTAAAACCAAAAAACAAAAGGCAACAATGGAGGCAAAAGTAAGAGTGAAGGACATTACAGTCATAAACCTATCAGAAGTTACGCTCAACAAAGCAGAAATCCACATTCTTTCACTAGGATTATCATTTTGTCCAGAGAGGAAATTTCATTATGAACCAAGAGCAATTTTAATTATGGACAAACAAGAGTGGACATTATTAAATTTATTAGAAAATGAAAACTCAAAAAGTATTTTACTAGTAAAGAAGGTCTCCAACAGAAAATTGAGGGACAACACAACAAGGATATCCAGAAGGAAAATCTACAGAGATCGGATGGCAATATTTTGCTAACCATGCAGTTTGAGTTTGAGTTTGAGTTGGGATTTATAAAGCGCGTAGCTACCCTAGGGCATCCCAGCGCTGACTTGACCTCGATTCCAGAGGGGAGGGTAGAAAGTTACAGGTTTATGGGAATAGCCAAGTTTTTAATTGTCTCCGAAAGGCCAGGTGGTTGTGTTCTCTCCGCATGGCGAGTGGGAGGGCGTTCCATAGTTTTGGGGCGTTGTAAGAGAACAAGCGCCCCCCGGATCGGGACTTTTTTATTCTCGGAACGCTGGCGAGGGAGAGGGAGTCTGATCTGAGATGTTTGTTAGACTGGTGGGGTTTAATGAGGGGTGTCAGAATCAGGGGGCCCCTGCCTTGCATTATTTTGTGCGAGATGCATAAGGTCCTAAAGGTAATCCTCTGTGAAGTCCTCGGCGTCGACCTCATCCGAAAGTCTTGACGTCCTTCCCCTCGACATCGAACTTTGACGTCGTTTAGGCCCGGAGCCTGGGTCGACGGGGAGCATTTGGTAGTCATACCTGGCCTCTACGTTGTCGCCTTCGACGTCGACCGGGACCTGCGTCGCTTCTGAGCCTTCTTCCTACTGGGAGCCTCCCAGAGGCCAAAGCAGGGGCTGTGGAAGAGGAAAGGCTCTCTCCACGACCAGATGGCCCACCTGCAGCCTGCTGTCTTCTCTACTTCGGGCCTTGAAGACAAATCTCCTCCCTGTCACGCAGGGTCCTCCTGGAGAAGGACTTGCAGATGACACAGAAGTCAGGAACATGAGTTGAAGGAAGACAGAGTATACAAACCCTATGAGAGTCCGATTTGGCCTTCTTCCTGCCACACTCTGGGCACTTGTCAAATAAAGATGGCATTTTGACAAGAAAAGAGTTTCTAAACTGTCCCAAAAAGACAGCAAAAGGAAGGTAAAGGCTCAGACGTCGAGTGAAACACTCAAACTAGCAAAAAAAGAACAAATAATTCAAGATATACCACCAAAAGTAGAGCTCAATGCTCCAGGGTCCTGCTAGCAGGAGCAGGAAAAAATAACTGAAAGTAACTAGCCTCTGGGATACCGAGGGTCTCCGGAGGGTTCCATTTACAGACAAATAATGGCAGCCTATGGGGCTTGTCTGTCCAACCCTTCCTCTCCATCATGACAAAGGATTTTTGTGAAGGGGAGTTTCTCTATGTGTTAAACTTAGCTAAATGTTTAAATTTGAGTGTGATCTGGCTATCCTTTTCACGTCAGGATGAAGTATTGGCCAGAGTAGCCTTGTTAATTTCCGGCTGCATTATTTGTCTTTGATTTCTCTTAAGTGTCTATGCAGCATTGCAGAAGAGGACAACTTAAGAGACTATTTCGATTGCTCCGGGGTCCACGCACATGGGCGGGACTGTTCACATGATTTTGACTATACACAGAGGTCCCCTACTACAGAAATCATGTTATGAACGAACAAGCAGCAGACACTACAACATCACAAAGGAACAACTTAAAAAAGATTTATCACAATGGAAAAGACAAGGACTAATCACAAAGGAAGAATTTGGTTTCCTTTTTTTTTTTTTTATTGAACTCAATCCAGACAGGTACATAACAGAGAAATGACAAAAAAAAAGCATACTAGAGAAGAGTACAAGTTGAAATCATAAACCTTCATAATCATAGTCATAATCATATTCATATTAAAGGGTTTCACATTGATAAGAAAGAAAGAATAATAGAATAAAAACAATATTTGATACAATAGGTAATAGAAGACCTTTGATGAGCCAGAGACTTCCCCCAATGATTCACAAAATATATTACATTAAATAGCAAGCATTTTCTTTTTTGGATAATATTCTGTTACATATATTATAGGTTATATGTTGACTTCTATCCCATCAAAAAAAAAAAAAAATCTAGATAGATGGATTTAATCCTGCTTTCCAGCTCAAAACTGGAGACCAAATCGATTCGCCCATTCTTTTCCATTTAAGCCCTCTTGTAGAGTATATGGCTCTCTCGAAGGTGAAAACAGCTAGAAAACGAGCCAGCCAAATCTGGAAGCTTGGTGGTTCGGCTTCTTTCCAGCGGGCCGACAAAATAATTCTAAGTACCGCCGTACCTATGAATAATACATTTTGCTCATTCTTTGATAGAGCGATCGATGAATCATATCCTAAAACAAACAATGAATCTGTTCCTGAAAGGTTATAGCCAAACAGCACCTCCCAGTAATCAGCAATCATATGTTTGATTTGAGTGAGTTTGGGGCAACTGCTTAGCATATGTATTAAGTTAGCTGGTCCTTGTGTACATCTTGGCCATAAATCATTTTCCCTTTTACCCCAAGAATACAATTTAGCGGGTGTATAATAGAGGCCAAAGATGGTTTTATATGTTTGAGCTTTAAGGTTGCCAGTCCTAAAAAGTCGTTGGCTCAGCTCTAGACTTTTATATATGTCAACATTGGGATTACTAAGTTTTGCTGCCCAGCTAGATTCAGTTTTTTCCAAATCATCTTGTACATTAACAAGGAGAAGATTATATATAACACCAATTCGTGTATTAGACCTATTAATAGCCTCCAACAGATCTATTTTCTGTAGCCCAAGGGTAGGTCCCTTAGCCTTGAGGTTTGTATATATTTGCACATATTTAATGTAGTCCCCGTTAGAGAGATGATATTTATCCTTAACATCTATAAAAGTAGTTTCTAGATCATGTACCAGAAAATCTTTAACACGCAGGATTCCAAGTCTCTTCCATTTCCTTGCTATGATGTCATTTGAAAATGGCAGGGTCGCCTTCGTATATCACAAAGAGGTATACCTATTCCATTTACTAATGTGCAAGTGTTTAGTAACTTTGCCCCAAACCTTTAATGCCTTTAATGCCCCATTTATAATTTCATATTTCCAATCATTGGTGTAATCCCGTGCCTCAATCTGTTGTAAGAACAATCCATTGGCCTTGTCCCCTAGTAATAGCTCATATATTGAGGGTGGAATATTATTATCAGGGGGTGATACCCTTCCGTTAGAGCTAATCAGTGGGGTCATTTGTTTAAGAAGTGCGGCCCAGTGATACATACTAGTATTGGGTATTAGTATTGGGTATTGCCAACCCACCTCTTTCGCTAGGCAAAGACATTAACTTGTGAGACCTTCGGATTTTACCAAGTTGCCAAACAAACTTAATCATAAGGGATTCAAGAGTTTTTAAGATCTTAGGATCAATAGCCAGTGGAATTACTCGAAACAGGTAAAGGCATTTAGGAAGTATATTCATTTTAAGGAAATTGGCTCGCCCTATAATAGACAAGTGGAGCCCATTTACTCTATCCAAATCTTTTGTAATATTTTGAATCAGTGGAATGAAGTTATGATTAATTATATTTTTAACAGTGGGAGTAATGACAATTCCTAGATAAGTAGCATTTGCAGCTCTCCTTTGATCATTATAGTCGATGTTGTCGGTACATAATACAATTGTCTTCCTTTTGTTTAAAGAATATCCAGAATAAATGCCATATTCTGTAGTTATAGCCTCAATTTCCACCATAGCCTCAATCGGGTTCGATGTTAAGACCGCGATATCATCAGCATATGCAAATACTTTAGTAGAAAACGGGCCAAGAACGATTGGGGTAATAATGGGGCTCTCAATAAGTTTCAAAATCAAAGGATTAATATATAAAGCAAATAATAAGGGGGAGCAAGGACACCCTTGCCTCATACCTCTAGTTATACTGATATCGTCAGATTCAGATCCCATCAATTGTACTTTAGCTTTAGGAGATAAGTACATTGATCTTATCGCTTTAATAAATTTGGGGCCGAAATTGTTTAATTGCATAATTGCCCACAGGAATTTCCACGAGACGCGATCAAACGCCTTCTCGGCATCTAATAATATCATTGACATTCGGCCCCCCGTGACTGTCATGCATCAAACAAGGCAATTACCCTAGATGTATGGTCCGTTGTTCCTTTGCCAGGTACAAAGCCATGTTGCCATGGGGAGACGATTTGTTCAATAACACTACTAAGTCTCGTGGCTAACACCTTGCCATATAATTTGGAATCCGCGTTAATTAATGAAATGGGACGGTATGACTTTAATTGCTGAGGTGATTTTCCTTTTTTGGGGAAGACAATTATATTTGTATTATTCCAGGAGTCAGGGGTTATCCCATTCCATTGAATACCTAAAAAAAGATCATGAAGTATTGGACCCAGCTGAGGGCTCAGAATTTTATATAGGTCTATCGGTAACTTATCGGGACCGGCTGCTTTGCCCGAAGCAAGTGAGGTTAGAGATAGTAAAACCTCATCTAAGGTGATTTCCCTTTCCAGATCCTGGCGTGTAGTATCATCTAATCCTTTTACACCCTCGGTATTATTAATAAAGTTACTCAGAAACTCATATTCTGTATTTAATAGAGGGGTAGAGTCTTCCGTATATAGATTCTGATAATACTGCTGAAATAACGAAGTGATCTCATCTGCCTGAGTATATGATTTAGAATTGTCGGTTATCAATTTTATCTGATTGGAAACATTCCTTTGCCGGGTGTGTAATGCCAACTGCCTCCCCACTTTTTCCCCATTCTCATAAATATCTCTCCTATGAGCACTGTAGGTCTGAGCTGCTTTTTGGCTAAGGTTGTTGTTTAGCTCATTTTTTAATAGAGTAACTAAATACATTGACTGTGTAGCATCTGCCCCATGGGAAATAGCTGTGGTATGATCTTCCTCTGCCTTAGCCAAGGCTATTACTTTAGCATTGAAGTCATTCTTATTTAGCTCTCTCACTCTAGCTTGGTAGCTAATGGTCTCGCCCCTAAGGGCAGATTTAAAGGAATCCCATACAGTGTTTTTGGAGGCACTAAAGCGGTTGATATCAAAAAATTCCTCCGTCCATTTTTTTAATGTGTTTAATGTATTCATTATCGACCAACAGTTTTCGATCAAATGACCACTGTCGAGGTTGCTTTCGATCGCCAACTGTCAGTGTGAGAACCAAAGCATTGTGATCAGATATGATCTTAGGATGTTTATTAATTGCTGCCTTAGCCACCAAATCCCTAGTAGAGAAAAAATAATCTATACGGACATGTTTTTGGTGTGGGTGGGAAAAGTATGTACATCCTGAGTCCTGCTGATTCTTAACACCCCATATATCTACTAGTCCCAAACTATTTGTGAGTCTCCTGATAGCCTTATATACTTTAGGTTTGCGTCCTACATAATTCTGCAGATTATGGTTATTTTGATCTTTAAATACATGTGTTTTTAGAGAGATGTTAAAATCCCCACAGATTACTAGCGAGCCTTGCCAGGTTGCAAGCTCAACTTCAAGTAGTGAGAATACTGTCGGATCGTCCTGATTAGAACCATAAATCGTGCAGATAATCAAACCATTTGCTAATTTCGCTATTGCCCATCTACCATGTGGATCAGAAGCAGCACATATAGGTTGGCCAAGATAAGTTTTGGCGAGAATCGCCACCCCTCTTATATTTGATGTTTGGGTAGAGACGGCTAAAAAATTATATCCTCTGAGCCTCAGTTGTGATCTTTTTACCCATGGAATATGAGTCTCTTGTATACATAAAATGTCTACAGGATTAAGTTTTATTAATTCACATAATCAACGTTGTTTTTCCCTATTTAATAGACCCCCAATATTCCAAGTTTGAATTTTCAGTCTAGCCATTAGTCAATGAATCAGCATATATAAAGAACTCTCTAATTCTCTCATTATACTTATCAAGGAGCTTTGACTTCTTCATCATACAGTTGCTTACTTTATTTATACAGTTCTTAGTATTTACAAAAAAAAAAGTTTTACCCTCTGGATCAGGTTCTTTTGAAAGAAGAAGAAAGAATTTGGTTTCCTGTGCAAAGAACATCCAATACTCCCAATCATGTACCTTATACCGAAAATCCACAAAGAGACACTACCAGTACCAGGAAGACCAATCATCTCGGCAAGGAGCAGCGTGCCGGAAAAGATATCGCAATATGTGGAATTTTACTTGCAAGAATTTGTTCAGAATATGCCATCTTATCTTAAAGATACGGAAGACTTTATTAGAAAATTACAGGACACAACATGGAGTGATGAATACATTCTAATGACGCTTGATATTACTTCACTCTATACAAGTATAGAACATTCAGTGGGTCTCAATGCAATAAAACATTTTCTAAATACTCATGCAATAGGAATGTTAAAACACAACAAAATGTTGCTGGAATTAATATCATGGTGTTTACACAATATTTTTTTTTGGGGGGAAAAGAGATGTTTAGACAAATATGAGGAGTTGCGATGGGGGCCTGCTTCTCCCCCAGTTATGCATTTTTACATGTAGGTTGGTGGGAGGAGCATGTCCTCAGAAGAGAACATTCTGTTTTGTTGGACAATCATATTGTTCAATGGATGAGGTTCATTAATGATGCTTTTATAGTGTGGCATGGCAATGTGGACAGCGCAAAAAGTTTTGCACAAACAATCAATGCAAACAATTTCAACTTAGAATTCACTGCCCACATTTACGAGTATTCTGTGGATTTTTTAGATGTTACAGTTTATAAAGGACAACACAAACTGGAAACAACATTACATCGTAAAATCACTGCAGGAAACTCAACGCTCCATGCAATAAGTTTCCACCCAAAGCATCTCATTAATAGTATACCTTATGGGGAACTATTAAGATTACGGAAAATATGCAGCACAGAAACTGAGTTAGAAAGATGCCATCAAGAAACAATTACCAGAATCTCACAGCGAGGTTATAGTCAAACTATACTTCAGGCCATAACAAAAGTCAATGCGAACCTAGAGGAGAACAATCAGAAGAGAAAGACCAACATGAAAGAGACAATCCCTTTCCAATTGAGAACCACAACCAAGGAGACAAATGTAGAGGGCACTACGATCAGGCTAATAACTAGCTACAGCAGGTAGGAAATTAAAATCGGAAGCATAATTAACAGAAATTGGCCAATAGTACTAACAGACACTATTTAGGCACAAAAAAATCAGAAAAAGCCAATACTAACATTCAGGTGGGCTCTATCAATGAGGTCCATGTTGGTCAAAAATAGTTCAGAGATCAACCCCAATAAATCATGGCTCAAACCAAAAAATGTTTTTCAAATGCACATCGTGCAGGGCAAGCACATTTGGGGTCACTACCACAGAATACACTACCCCATTCAACACAGAACCCACACTGTTAAAAGAAAATTATAACTGCCACACTGAGTATGCAGTTTATGTGCTGAAATGCACCTGCAGCCCGCAGTATTGTGGGTAGCACCAAGCTGCAGGTGCATGTAAGAATACTTCCGCACTTAAGAGCAATAGTGAATTCTGATCAAATAAATCCTGGAGCCAGGCACTTTAAGGCTATACATCATAATGGTCTCCAGTGTTTAACCTACTGCATAATTGAATCTATACCACCTCTTAGGCGTGGGGGTAATAGAGAAAAAGCGCTTAGAAGATTAGAGTCAAAAATTATTTTAGAACTGGACTCTAAGTCACCGTTTAAGTTGAACAACAGTGAAGAGTTACACAATTTCCTGTAGAAAAAGTTGTACGTAAAGTTTTTTATGTGAAGTTTTTTGTAACATACATGTGATAAAATACAGGGTGTTGTAGGTTAATACTATAATGAGTTTTGTGGGGTTATTTATGATATTCCTATGAAATGTTTATGAAATTTTAATGAAATGTTATGGAAGTTTTGTGAAGGTTTTATCAAATTAATTTTAGATGCTGTCGAAATTTAGTATAAACACGCTCTAGAAATGTATCACGACATAACAGAACCATCTTAACATGACAAACTAACATGGTACAGGATCATACCATTTATTTCTCCAAAAGGTAAAATAATTTTGCACAAACAAATAAGGAGAATACAAAGGTAAAGAGACATGAGAAATGGAACAAAGTCAGATTTTTCTCTTTCCCCAATTACACAAATAGGAAATCTGAAGGAATCGCAGACAGAAAATTTTGATAAGAGAGCATCCAGCCTCTGCACTTAACACCTAGCTGCTATACGATGTTTTTATATGTCTTTTAAACAGCTATTTAACTATTTTTTATATAATTATTGGAGAACACATGCACTTTAAAAAATTGTACGCACTTAGCACTTTGGGCAACACTTAGCACTTTATGAAAGTAGTGACAAACTTTGTCAATTGCACATCAGCACTTTGTGATATAATAAGACGGCATAAACTTAAAGAGAAACAAGTGGTAAAACATTGAAGATTAAATCAGTATGACCACAAGGCAAAAATAGGAAAGATTGTAATCAAATTAAAAAAAACACAATCATTTCCTGAGTTAATAATCATGTTTATGTGTAGGTAAGACAATGACACTAAAAGCACTATGCAGAGAGATACAGGTCATCCCACATATGAGCAATATTAATATCTAGTAAATAGGTTTATGCATTTTATCTATATATTTAATTATTTATTGAATTGATTGATGATATCATCGTTTATTCCTTTTTCTGTGTATAGGTATACATATGATTATACATATTTGTTTTTATAAATGACTTGTGAAAAAAGGATTAACCATTTCATGTTTAAAACAGAATTTACAAAATGCTGTAAGCTGTATTTTTTGCAACATATGCCTTACTATCAAACAGTCAGTGATTATAGGCACTCCTATCATGTGACATGATGACACAATAGATTTAAACATCATGATTTGCAGCGTTTCCTCATGTGATCAAGGTCACGTGCAGTGACCGAAATGCATAATGGCGAGTTGGAGTGAGTAAATAAAGATGATTTAAGCACAATTGCTGGAGTCCGTACCCGTCGATCCGCTTCAAGAGGATTTTGGTTGGGAAAAGTTGTGATATATATATATGTATATATATATATAAATTCACTGAAAAAACGATAGGTTTCAGGGACGTTATAGTTAGTTGGACATTTCACTCGTACAAAACCATAGAAATTCCCCCTTTATAGTTAGTTCAGCTAACTATAACTTGCGTCCCCGCAATGCACTGCTGATGACGTCACATATTACATCATTCATTACATGGTCAGTAACATCACTGATGACATCTCAAGTTACATCACTGTTGACATCATCCACATCCAGGGTGCGTTTGCACACTTGTCACTTCAGGCCACGCCCCCTCCCTGCACCACTGTGCAAACGCACTCCCTGGTGCGTTGTAAATTGGGGGATTAAGTCGGCTTGATACCTGAGGGTCCCTAGGGGCCAACTAGCCCACCAGCTACCTCCAGTAAACACCACAGAGCTGCGTTGCAGAAAGGTGTAAAAAGGGGCGTGGCCTCTCAACACCTCTCTGCAACGCAGCTCCCTGGCACATACTGGAGGTACCTGGTGGACTAGTTCACCCCCAGGGACCATCAGGTTTGAAGGGGACTTAATCCCCCAATTTACAATGTGCCAGGGGGTGTGTTTGCACAATTGCTATGTCAGACCCGCCCCTCCCTGCAACTAAGCATGAGCGAATTTTGCAGATCTCGCGTTCGCGAATTTTGCTGATTTGCGGATTCGCAATCCGCAAAATCCGCGAATTCCCGCGAATTTGCGGATTTTTTTTTTTGTGTTCGCCCGTGTTTCTGCCAGTTCGCGAGGGTTTTGTACACTTTCGCAAATTGCGAACTTACCTGTCGGGTCGCAAGTTTCGCAAACTTGTTGTTTCTACGTGTCCAGCCTGTTTGGGACACTCTTCTTCATCACTGCCACTCTCTGTCACCACTGCCACTCTCTGACTACTCATGCCACCCTCTGGCCCACCCATGCCACCCTCTGTTTCATCACCACACCCTCAGTGTACATTATTTTCGGCAAAGCAAAGCACACCTTCCCTGCCTCAAGTGACCTGAATTAATTTGGGGCTGATTAATGTGTCACAGAATATTTTTTTAGCTGGCACCTGCTTCCTTAGTGCGCCCTGATTAGTGATCTTTTGCACTTGCTAAGTGCTTTCATTGTTGCAAAATTAGTTACAACACCTGCCCTGCCCCAACTGACAATAATGAATTAGGGGCTGATTAATGGATTTTAACTTCCAGCCTGGCTCCTGCTTGTCTCCCTTAGCTGTAATTCAGGACCTTTGTGGCATATGTGTAACTATTCTGAGGTTCAGAGCAGGGTCACATAATAGTTTCAACTGGCAACTGAACTCTGGAGGGGCCCCTCAGGAAGCACTACAGGAAATGGCTACTAATGATGAGCCTGAACTTTTGAACCTGGTAAGTAGTTACTTTCAGTTTTGCTAAAATCGTATTTCTGCAATTTTGCACTTATTCGCGGGGCGCGAACTCACGCGAACTCACGCGAACAGTGCGAGCAGTGCGAGCAAAATCCGCTGCTCGCGGATTTGCGGATTTTGCGGGAGATTCGCAAATCTCGCGGATTGCGGATTTCCCGAAAATCCGCAAAATCCGCGAGCGGAACGGATTTTCCGCCCATGCCTACCTGCAACACTGTGCAAACGCACCGAAATTAAAAAAAAAATAATAATCTTTTTTTGGTCCTGGGGGTCCTTCTGGGACCCCCTAAGCAGGCCTAGGGGGTCAGGGTGTTTCTACCCTGCCCCCTTCTCTTGTTTTATATCTTTGTTTCTCTGTTTTCTGGTGACTCGCTTCTACCGAGCCACAAGATGGCTGCCAACACTTCATGGTTTGGAGTGTTGACACCCAATCACAGTGAAGCTCGTGCCCAGATATCAAAACTTTTATTTTTCTGATTTCTCACCAACTACTGAACGGATTTACACCATTTAAAAAAAAGGCCGCTTTATGATCCAAGCACTATCTTTTTACCAAATTTGGGGTAATTCAGTTCAGTAGTTTTGGCTGTAGCCTTGCACAAAGTTTCTTATGGGAAATGTATTTTTTTTTAATCTTATTTTTTAAATTTCTAAAAAATTACTGAACGGATTTACACTATTATCAAAAAAGGTCGCTTTCTGAACCAGGCTCTACCTTTCTGCCAAATTTGGGGTAATTCGTTCAGCAGTTGGGGCTGTAGCTCGTCGCAAAATTTCCTATGGAAATTAACATGGGGAAAACGTGTTTTGGAACCCCCCTTTTTTCTCAGCCCCCACTTGACGAATCAGGATAGGAGCTGACCTGGATAGACTTTTTTGGGGGAGAAGTTCTCAAAGATTCATCAAACAAAGCCAAAGTTATTAGCAAATCAAAAAATGATTTTCCTATAGAAACTAGGTATATATATATATTCTCTGAAAAAACCATAGGTTTCACACCAGTTATAGTTAGCTGGAAATTTTACTGACTGACTGACTGACTGACTGAAGGCCTCATTTATGAGGCCATGCGTCACTTTTACGCCGCCGGTGCGTCACTTTTTGTGACGAACCAGTGGCGTAAAAAATGCACCTTGTTGAGTCATATTTACAAAGTGACGCATCTAGGTATATGCATCACTTTCTAAACCCCTGCACCACATTATACCTGCGCCAGGTGTAATGTATGCAAAGGGGGCATATTGACGCAAGAAAGGGTCGTAGAAGTGACGCAGTGAAATCTATGAGATTTCAATGCGTCACTTTTAGGACACCGTTGCGTCAAAATCTTGCACCTGCCTCAAAGCAGGCATAAGACTGACGCAGGCCCTTTCACATGGGGCTGGCCCCATATGAAAGGATGCATTGCTGGAGTTGCGTCACTTTTGTGACACACTCCAGCAATGCATCACTTTTGCGCTTACAGATATGTCAGAAATACTGAAGTATCTGTAACTCCTTGCAACATAATGCGTCATACATTAAATATGACGCATGTGTAGAAGACTGAAGGCCTCATTTATGAGGCCATGCGTCACTTTTATGCCGCAGGTGCGTCACTTTTTGTGACGCACCAGTGGTGTAAAAAATGCACCTTGTTGAGTCATATTTACAAAGTGACGCATCTAGGTACATGTGTCACTTTGTAAACCCCTGCGCCACATTATACCTGCGCCATTTGTAATGTATGCAAAGGGGGCATATTGACGTAAGGAAGGGTCGTAGAAGTGACGCAGTGAAATCTATGAGATTTCACTGCATCCCTTTTACAATGCTGTTGCGTCTTAATCTTGCGCCTGCCTCACAGCAGGCGTAAGACTGACACAGGCCCTTTCACATGGGACTAGCCCCATGTGAAAGGATACATTGCTGGAGTTGCATCATTTTTGTGACACACTCCAGCAATGCATCACTTTCCTCTAAACACTCTACTTTATTTTTTTACTCTATCTTTTACACTGTTTTCCCCTGTGGTGCGCACCTGGTGCGCGTACCGGAGAGCGTACCGGGGAGCGCCGCCAACGCTTACCCCGCGAAAATTTCAACAAAAAAAAAAGGTTTTTTGCCCTTCAAGGTCCTTCTAGGCCCCCCTGCCCCCCTGAGAAAACCTAGGGCGTCAGGGGGTGTCTACTCTGCCCACTTTTAATATTTTCCCCTTTCTTTTTCACCTCTTGTGTCTCGATTCTACCGAGACACAAGATGGCGGACTCTCCGGACTGTTTAGAATGTTGACAGACACCCGACAGCCAATCAGCTTTCCGCTCGCGCACTCCCGTAGCGCGCCGGGTGCACTCCCCGGTACGCGCACCTGTGAACGCTTGGAGAGCGCCTATAGATATATATGTGTTTTTGAAGTTAATTTTTGTAAAAACCACTGAAGCAATTTTCACCAAACATAGCAAAGGCACATCTGCGTACCAGTCCCTACATTTTTGCCAAGTTTGGCGTAATTCCATTCAGCGGTTCGGGCTGTAGACTTGTCAGCCCCCACTTCACGAATCCCCCAAAAACTTTCAGGGAAGGAGCGCAGCGGAGCTGGCCAAAATATTGGAAAATTACACACAAATTCCTCAACCAGCGCCAGAGTTATTCCCAATAGAATGTTGCGGATTTCCTATGGTAGCCAATCCAAACTATAACTACCTACTGGCGACCGCCAGTAAGTAATATATATATATATATATATATATATATATATATATATATATACATATATATTGCAACTTTGGATTGGTAAAATACCATCTGGGCCTAGCTGAAATGAATGAAAGCAACCCCTGACCCCTGTTTTGTTATCATTATAGCTCTTCAGAGAGGTTTAGCTTTGTCCAGACACAAAGGAGCACCCAGCATAAGTCAAAACAATACCCTTTCAGACATAGAGTGCTGCATGCATTTTGCAAAAAAAAGGAGCAGAGAACGCTGGGTAGTTCCCAAGTTTAGGTGGACAGCAGCTCCTGTATAAAGCAACCTACAACACTAGCGACCCTCAGGGGCCGATTCCGATCTGGTAAAGAGCGCTCCGAATATCCGTTAGGAGCATTTTTCCCGTACGAATCGTACCCTGCAATGTCCCTCGTACGTACGACGAAGTATGATTCGTACCAGGAGCTGGACTCCGTACGAGTCGTACAGAGACCGTACGACTCTAATCTCCATACGAATCTCACTCGGAGCCCGCTGTACACAAAATCTGTACGGTTAGCGGCTGGTTTATACGACCCAGCAAGTACGATACGTGTCGGGTACGCACCGTACGACCCTTTTTCTACAGGAGTGGAAAAAAGCCGTAAAAGCAGAGTTCGCGACGAAACAGGTACGGTATAGTTCCCCCGGGTACGGCGCATACCTCCCATGATCAGAGGGGTATGCCAAGATGAAAAGAGACAAAGGACCAAATGTACTAAGAAAATGATTTGCGATTTTCTAATTGCAAATCGCTTACGATTTATTTGCAATTAGGAAATCCCAAAACGGCAGGCACAAAAGTGTGTTGAACACTTTCTGCAATTCTCAGTGTGTCGCAAATGACCTACCTCAATAATATTAATGAGATAAGTCACGATTTGCGACCCATTAGAAATCCCAAAAATCGCACTGGGCCAGGGACAGACTGATTTGCATATAGCCAGGTTCTGAGCTGGGGTGGTGCAGTGAGATAAATAACGGTGATGGATCAAGCCCTGATCTTTGGACTGGGTAAAAGTGGTCTGCTTAATTCAGACACTCTGTTCATCACCACCCCCTTTTCTGAATCGTTTTTGGCCACTATAGGTGTGGCAGGGTATACTCAGACATGAGTCCCTTTTTCACTGCACCATCAGGATTCAAGCAAGCCGGGCCGAAGAAGGCTGAAATGCCAGAAACCGGTCCCCGGTAGCTTGTCTCCTTTCTGGTGAAGAATTGGCTTGGTAGTTTAGTCTGCCCTGTTCCCATGATGCACTGGGCCAGGGACAGACTGATTTGCATATAGCCAGGTTCTGAGCTGGGATGGTGCAGTGAGATAAATAACGGTGATGGATCAAGCCCTGATCTTTGGACAGGGTAAGAGTGGTCTGCTTAATTCAGACACTCTATTCATCACCACCCCCTTTTCTGAATCGTTTTTGGCCACTATAGGTGTGGCAGGGTATACTCAGACATGAGTCCCTTTCTCACTGCACCATCAGGATTCAAGCAAGCCGGGCCGAAGAAGGCTGAAATGCCAGAAACCGGTCCCCGGTAGCTTGTCTCCTTTCTGGTGAAGAATTGGCTTGGTAGTTTAGTCTGCCCTGTTCCCATGATGCACTGGGCCAGGGACAGACTGATTTGCATATAGCCAGGTTCTGAGCTGGGATGGTGCAGTGAGATAAATAACGGTGATGGATCAAGCCCTGACCTTTGGACTGAGTAAGAGTGGTCTGCTTAATTCAGACACTCTGTTCATCACCACCCCCTTTTCTGAATCGTTTTTGGCCACTATAGGTGTGGCAGGGTATACTCAGACATGAGTCCCTTTCTCACTGCACCATCAGGATTCAAGCAAGCCGGGCCGAAGAAGGCTGAAATGCCAGAAACCGGTCCCCGGTAGCTTGTCTCCTTTCTGGTGAAGAATTGGCTTGGTAGTTTAGTCTGCCCTGTTCCCATGATGCACTGGGCCAGGGACAGACTGATTTGCATATAGCCAGGTTCTGAGCTGGGATGGTGCAGTGAGATAAATAACGGTGATGGATCAAGCCCTGATCTTTGGACTGGGTAAGAGTGGTCTGCTTAATTCAGACACTCTGTTCATCACCACCCCCTTTTCTGAATCATTTTTGGCCACTATAGGTGTGGCAGGGTATACTCAGACATGAGTCCCTTTCTCATTGCACCATCAGGATTCAAGCAAGCCGGGCCGAAGAAGGCTGAAATGCCAGAAACCGGTCCCCGGTAGCTTGTCTCCTTTCTGGTGAAGAATTGGCTTGGTAGTTTAGTCTGCCCTGTTCCCATGATGCACTGGGCCAGGGACAGACTGATTTGCATGTAGCCAGGTTCTGAGCTGGGATGGTGCAGTGAGATAAATAACGGTGATGGATCAAGCCCTGATCTTTGGACTGGGTAAGAGTGGTCTGCTTAATTCAGACACTCTGTTCATCACCACCCCCTTTTCTGAATTGCTTTGAAATATAGCAATCTTTTTTGTATAGCAGACCATTTTCCTAAAAGGAAAACTGGATGCGATACAAAAAGCAAAATTAAAAGTTTTCTTTTCATTTTTTAAGAGCAGGCAATGGTCCGTGGCACCACTTCCTGCTCTTAAAAACAGTTTTTGCATACATTAACAAAAGGGAAGAGGTCACTTGGGGACCCTTCCCATTTGCGTATGGGATACTACCAACTTGAAATTGGTGGTAACTGCAAATGTTTTGCGACAACATTCCCTGTCGCAAAACATTCCTACACACCAGTGGTATTCAGTATTAGGAAGGGATTCCCTAAACACGCCCCTTCCTAATATCGAATCACAAAAGCAAAATGCGATTTGGTAACAAGTTATTGAGTCACATTTTGCCTTTTGTACATGCCAAAAAGCATTTTGCCAGTCGCAAACAGCCTGATGAGCCGTTTGCGAGTGGTAAAATGCATCATACATCTGGCCCAAAGAACTTTTGTCATTTCAGCAGCAAATTCTTTAAGCATAGGATTAGCACAGTGCCATTCACAATGATCTGTAAAATGACAAAAGCCTTTTACAACTCCAGGCACAGTATTACAGCTTTGGATTGGTAAAACATCATCGAAGTCAAGCTGAAATGAATAACAGCAACCCCTGACATGTGTTTCAGCATCATTATAGCTTTTCAGAAATTAGCTTTGTTCAGACATAAAGGAGAACCCAGCATAAGTCAAAACAATACCCTTTCATGCATAGAGTGCTGCATAAATTATGCAAAAATTAAGCAGAGAACTCTGGGTAGTTCCCAAGTTTAGGTGGAGAGCAGCTCCTATATAGAGCACCCTACAACACCAGTCACACTCTGAATTTGCTCACCTCAAATGTCTGCTTTTCTATCAATGTTTTTAAGCATAGGATTAGCACAGCGCAATCCACGCCAAGTTAGAAAGGGAATTTCTTTTGCCATTTTTACAGCAATACCACGTCTTAAAACACATAATTGGACATGTAGTTTAAAAACATATAGTCACAGAAAAGGAACACTAGTAATTACAGTTTCTCAATAAACAAAGGGTATTGTAAGAACACCTCTACCACCTGGTTCCAGCACCACATCCACCAAAATATGCTTTTATCAATCAAATGTTAGCTAGAGTTAAAGATATTCTGTTAAGAGAAATAAACAGAATCCATCTCATTTAATAGATTCATCAAAGTTTGCAACTCTATTTTACTAGAAATATTAAAATCCAGACCCATCTATAAAGATTACCTTGGATCAGAAGATGGCCAGCTTTGTTCCAAGTAGGGGCAAGTCGAGCTGTAAGTGTGTATGAGAGGCAGGTCTGCAACAAAGCTGGGGTTACTCTCAAAGGAGGATCCATCTAATAAAACACAAAAAACAATGCGAAGACTAATTCAAATACCATGCCCTAATGTTCCCAATCATGCGTTTGCTTCTATTTGGTTTTACTGTACGTCATGCCAATAGCAAAAAAAATATACATTAGAAGACAACATGTACAGCAAAATCTAGAATTAATAAGTGCTAAATTAATGAGACATTCATGCAGGGTACAAGGCAATTACCAACAATAGGCGAGTAGTTTTCTATATGAAAGTCCAACCGCTCCATGAACATTCAGCCATTGGCCCTTGCAAGCAAATATTTTCACTCTCATAACAAAAAATACGAGCTATAATTTTATGCATCTTATTCTATATACTTCTATCACTGGTGTTAGCCACTTGCATCATAGTTGGCTGTATGATGGCAATTAAAGAGAAAATAATACTAAAGGGCATATTTACAAGCCCCTTTCGCCACCGGAGCATCACTTTTTTATTTGACACTCCAGTGTCATTGTGCTTTTCCCCATATTTACAAGGTGGCGCTAAGCCACTTAACATGACATAACAGCCCCTTATAAATATGCCCCTTTCTGCAGCAGTAACTACGGCATAGGAGTGGGCAATGGGTGTTGCTGTGGGAATTCCACCGCAACACCCATTGCTTTTTGATGCTGCCCCAGATTTACAAGGATGGGGCAGTGCCAAAAACGAACGCCAGGTAATACCTGGTCTAAGAATGGCTATATGAGGACAAATTATTAATTTCTCCTTGTTATTTGTTCCTATTATGTGTGCTGCATTCTGCAGCACACATAGAAAGAGCAAATCACAATTATTGATTGTTTATGTGCAGGAAGGTGCCCCTTCCTGCACATAAACAATTGCCCCTGCAGCGCAGGCACCCTGCAACATGGCAGCAGGGTGCCTTCACTGGAGCTAGGCTGATTTGTTAGCGCTGCACTAGGGGAAACACAGGGGTGTGCGCATTTTTGAAAATATGGCACATCCCAGCGTTTTGAAAATGCAAAAGCGTGGTGTTGCCAAATTTGGCGTAACACAGCGCACCAGCATTTTCTTATAGATATGCTCCTACGTTTCATTACCTTTCTGGCTATTTATATGCCTCTGCAATAGCACCTGGTGAAACAGCTACCAGTGCAGACCCCCTCAATGTTTTCTATTCGAAATATGCAATGGGCATACTGTTTGAAACTGCAACATTTAAGATGTGTTCTTTCATACAATCGCAGCATCCATGTTTAATCATAAGTAACATGCTTCTTTTATGCTGGTAAATATAGGCCCACTAGGCAAAACTGTTTTGTAGTGGTATGTGGCATGAAGGCTGGGACAAGTAAGGTTACTTGCTTGCAGTCCTAGCTCTCCTTCTTCATTACAGAGCAATCATAAGCACTGGATAGTCTTGCTCACCTGTTGGATGCCAGAGTATATTTAAAAATGAATATCTAAGTGTAAAACCTTTTCTGTAGAAAAGCCTCTCTGCAGGATAAATTGGCCATTTCAGTTTATTTACTTACAAACTGCTATACTCAAAGAATGAATAAAAGAATGACACAACCTTTTTTTAACCCCTTAAGTGCTGATGACGGAACCGCTCCGTCATCAGCTACGGGTGTGCTGTGCTGATCACGGAGCGGTTCCGTCATGGCCCGCTCGGCGTGCCTGCGCGGCACGAATTTCGCGCCTGCGCTGGGCGTTTTATTGAGCGGGGCGGGCCATGACGGAACCGCTCCGTCACAAGCACAGCTCAACCGACGCTGGTGACGGAGCGGTTCCGTCACCAGCATGCGGCCGCCACGCGGCCGCCCCGCCCCTTAGCACTGCGGCGGAATAGCCTCCGCAGTGAAGGGGTTAAAGAAAAAGTGAAAGAAAACAGAAAATGTTGACAGAGCGGCTATAGGTTATAGAGGCTAAACAAGTGGCACTACTGCTCCTTTAAGCAAGTCCCTTCAGCCAATATTTTATCATTTTTGTCAGGGGCATTTGGATCAGTTTGAATATAATGGAAAAGTAGGATACTATGTGCAAAATAGCCATTTCATCAGCCGTATCTGATTTTTGCTCAGGTTGGAACTAGTGTGGCCACCAATGGGTTTGAACCATCCTTTGGAAGCACCATCTCTCATGGCACCTGTAGCCTTATTTTTTACACTATCATTTATGGGGCCGTACCCTAGATGACTCCTACTCCTTCATTATCTCCATCTTCATCTGCTGCATCTCTTCAGCAGAGCGAATGCCGAACAAGGTGTTTCCTGGAAAAGATGCAAGTTGGGGGCCGGCAGGCTGAGTGCGTGTTGTTGGCCGTCTGGCTTTAAGCCTGTAAGACAAAGCCAGAAATACCTCCTTGAGGAAAGACCATGGCAAAAACCATGAGAACCTACACTGGCAAAGTCTGCTGCAAGGTGAGATGATTTGAGTCCATCATGCATTCAATTATAATTTCCTAGAAATCTGTCCGTGACTCTTTGAGCAGGTCTCCCATAAACTGTTGTAGGAAATCCTAAAGGGATCAATTATATCTCCAAAAAAGCACGCATACACTTGGCAAATCAGAACTTCTTCTCACATACTGTACACTATTCTACGTGCTGAGTTCAATTTTTTGCTCTCTATGTTATGTGGTACTCTGGAAGAAAGAGCTGCAGACTTCCATCACAAAATGTAGCAGTGTATCTGCTCTCAAAACAGTGACTCTTGTTTCACGTTTGCCTTTACTTCGTATTTAGGATGTAGTAAATGTAAACGTGAAGTCTTACACTTCAGTTTTTTTTTTACTTACAAGGTCCCAAAGGCGAGACCTATTGGCTATCTCAATGCTTGTTAAATAAAACATATTTTTATTATTTTTAAATGCATTCTGGAAAAGTAAAATTAAAAGTTTCCTTTTCCGCTGGACCACTGCCTCCTCTTAAGATATGTTGCTGCCCACATTCACAAAGGGGACGGGGTCCCTTGGGGACCTCTTCATGTTTGCGAATGGGGTACCACCAACTTGAGGTTGGTAGTAACTGTGAATGTTTTGCGACTTCATTCCCAGTCACAAAATATTCACAAATACCAGTCCGACTTGCTATTGGGAAAGGATGCCCTTGGCACGCCCCTTCCTAATAGCGACTTGCAAACTCAATTTGTGATTAGGTAATACCTTACCGATTCGCAATTAGGCCTTTGTACATTTAAAAATTCATTTTTCAGGTCACGAATCAGGCCGTTTACCAGCTGAAAAAACTTCATACAATTGGTCCTTTATTTTTTTAAACGTAAAAGTGAGTACTGTGAGATGTGAAGTAACATGTAGGGTTGAGTATTGTTTTGACTCTAAATCTGAAGAATGTGCTGAAACTAATCCCAATGCCAATCTGCCATTTTTTAAGGATTCTGTTGGCTAAAAAGGTGAAAATGTAAGAGGAAACAGAAACTGTTTTACCATTCCACAGTCTTGGGAAATTATGAGTCTAACTGTACGTCATGGGCAGTTTGTGAAGTCTGTACAAGGGCTGCACTGGCTGACTACCAGTAGCCAATCTGAAGGTGCTTAAAACATGGCATTTTTTAAATTGGCAGAAAGGATCCCACCTTCTTCATCAAAGTAGGAAGTAGACACCACCAGGTGAAAGACTACGAGGGAATAATGCATAGTAGAGATGAGGCTGTCAGACCAACCAAGCAGCACCTGTAATAACGATGCCTTTACATTTTAAGCATACTTGGCACAGATCCAGCTGGTCTTAACGGTGGATCCTCTTGTAAACTTGACCGTACATCATATCAAATGACCACAAGACGGACTTCTACAGAAAATGGATATTGAACAGTGGCATACAGAGCATACAAGAAGATCTTCATGAGCCGATAACCTGTAAAATCAGTGTACTGTGTGAAGAGGGTACTAGTGTCAGGCATGAAATTACTTTGGTGATGTATGTCTCCTTTTCCAGAAGCTTATTTTTTCCGTTATTTACCCTTTGGTTTGCTACATTGAACTCCTCATTCTGCATGAGTGTCTGTCTTGCTTTACTTTCTCTATACTGCTGCAAAAACGTCCTTTTCCTGGGACATCAGTCTTAATGTTGTTGAAGGAGTAACAAGAATGTGCACTGCGCCTTTTGTTGCTTTTACTGGGATGGGTCCTATAAAATGTGAAAAGGCTATTCACATTTCATTATAAAGCTGGAATTACCTAGTGTACAATTAGCTGGTATATACACTTGTATGTTCTTCTCGCGTGATATCTGCACAATGCACTTGTTTTTATTGTGTCGATGATGGAAAAGGAACTTGCACAGTACACAATTATTCAATAGTTATTTAGCAAAGTGGATAATCACATCAATGTAGCACATTTCACAAAAAACACATACACCCACATTCCGTTGTTGCATACAGAGAGAAATAATTCGAAGGATTGTTGGCAGGGGGCCTTGAAAGTTTTGAGGTGAAGACTAACATTTGTCTCTTTTACAGGTACACAGTTCAATGGGAGGACACAAAGGTGCATAATAAAGTCTATATATTCATGTAACAGAATATGTTACTAATGAATGGAGTGTGTATGATTAGCTCATTCATGAATGCATTGAGCCTGAAAGCATTACTTCCAGAATGATTTATAAGCTTGAAGGAAGAGCGTTCTTAAGTACTTAGTAATTAATAATTGAACAGTGAAGTCTAGGTTTAATGTATGCTTTGAACAGGACTGCCCCAAAGTGCAAAGGATACTTAGAAACCAGCAGATAAAATATAGCTGCTGATATGTCAGTACAGAATCGTCCACAGTGTCGAGTTTTGCTAAGTGTATTGTTTACTGTCCTCTGCCCACTCTGTGAAGAACTCACAAGCATGGGGAGAGACAAGACTTACCTGTAAGCGCCGCCACCGCCGAGAGTCATTAAGGGGGCAGAGAAAACCTATCCAGATAACGCCGACACCGCCAAGAGTCACCGGAACACCTGACTCCGCGCCGCCGCTCCGGGGGACCACAACTCCCGGCAGGCCTCGCGGCGGCGCGTTCTGAGCGACGCGGAAGGCGCCAGTGAGCGCCAAAGGACCGGATAAAGCCGGCTGCACCCCGGCAGAGCGGGGGAGAGACAAGACTTACCTGTAAGCGCCGCCACCGCCGAGAGTCATTAAGGGGGCAGAGAAAACCTATCCAGATAACGCCGACACCGCCAAGAGTCACCGGAACACCTGACTCCGTGCCGCCGCTCCGGGGGACCACAACTCCCGGCAGGCCTCGCGGCGGCGCGTTCTGAGCGACGCGGAAGGCGCCAGTGAGCGCCAAAGGACCGGATAAAGCCGGCTGCACCCCGGCAGAGCGGGGGAGAGACAAGACTTACCTGTAAGCGCCGCCACCGCCGAGAGTCATTAAGGGGGCAGAGAAAACCTATCCAGATAACGCCGACACCGCCAAGAGTCACCGGAACACCTGACTACGCGCCGCCGCTCCGGGGGACCACAACTCCCGGCAGGCCTCGCGGCGGCGCGTTCTGAGCGACGCGGAAGGCGCCAGTGAGCGCCAAAGGACCGGATAAAGCCGGCTGCACCCCGGCAGAGCGGGGGAGAGACAAGACTTACCTGTAAGCGCCGCCACCGCCGAGAGTCATTAAGGGGGCAGAGAAAACCTATCCAGATAACGCCGACACCGCCAAGAGTCACCGGAACACCTGACTCCGCGCCGCCGCTCCGGGGGACCACAACTCCCGGCAGGCCTCGCGGCGGCGCGTTCTGAGCGACGCGGAAGGCGCCAGTGAGCGCCAAAGGACCGGATAAAGCCGGCTGCACCCCCGCGTCGCGGGACGCGAGCGGGACGCCCGGGGCTAAGCCCGGGCAAAGGGCGGGCCCTCTACGGCCCTCATCGGCACGAGTAGGCAGGAGCAGGGCCAAGACCGCTGCCCAAATTCACCCAAGTAAGTGCTGTTACCCCTTCATTCCTGTAATCGTCTGGATCATCATATTGACTTTCATCCCAAGGACTAGCATTTTTGATATCAACATGTCTAAAGCTAAAGCATCTTCTGCTCCACTTAACACAATAGACAATTACATGGTACAGAAAGTTGCCAAAATTAATCAGAATAGGAGATCATCTTTGGGTCTTAGCTATTCACCGGACTTGCTCATCGATAATACGCCTCTACCACTCTCAGTTCTTGACATTAGTAATGAGGTGTTTCAAACCCCAGACAATAACCCACTGACCCAATTATTAGTTGTAATTAACGAACCAGCTCCTGAATGTACAACTGATGTTGAAAGTAATACCTTAGAAGAGGAAATCCCTACACCGGTTCCAGCCCCTAGAGTAACAAAGGGTAGGGGGAAAAACATACCAAAAAGGGGTGGACTTCGATCAGGTAAAAAATGCCTTGAGGCCTCGTCCGTGGAGATAAATGGTGACGATATTGGGAACAATGGGGGAGGTGGAATTCACCTAGATGAAGATCAATTCAAAAAGCTACTGAATGCCATAGATAATAAAATTAAAACTATTACTAAACCACTTCTAAGTAAAATTGACCTGCTTACAGCAGAGGTCACCAGATTGGGATCACTTTTGCAAAAAGCTATAGAAGAAACACCAAAGTCTGTCCCAATAAACTTGGCTATGGCAGATCCGAAAAATACCAAAGCCGTACTTCGCCCAGATATTGCCACAAACACTTCCCAAAACACCACGTCCAGGCCTGGACAAGGGGGAGAGGGGATGGGAATTCTAAACCCAGCTTCCATGGTTGAGGATTCTGCAAGGCCCGCCTCTAGAAGTACAAATGAGATAGAGAATACAGATAAAGGGCCAGTAGAACTAATAGTGGAAGCTTCCCCACTAATATTGGTTTTAGCAAATGTTCCTAAATTAGAACCAGGACAAGAGGAGAATATCCCTTCTTTGATAAACAAATCACTTCATTGGTTATCAAAGAATATGGCTTTCAAACCAGGAGGAAGGGACCAGCTGGCACAGGAAGTAGTAAAAGCTAGAAGGGTTGAATGGATCGGGGGTGGCATTAAAAAGTTTAGGGGGGATTGCGTGGTGTTGCACCTCTTAGATCCCGAAGTCCTACCAAACATACTAGCTAATATATATCCCCCCCAGCGTAGATCTACTGAAATAGTGCCATTAACGTTGGATTTCTTTTATACAAAAAAGGGAAATAACATAAATCCAACACTGTTAAAAACTAAATGGAACCCTGTAATAAGAAAAGCCAAATACCCTGCAAATAAAAATAATTGGGGAATTGCGATAGAAAATAGGTTTTCTGCCATTTCTGGATTAAGCCAATGTGACTGACTGGAAAATCCGATGAACCTAGGGCAACCAAAGATTACAGAGGTCAAACACGGGAATCCTAGCATTCCCATGACAAAAGAAACAGATTGTGGTGTGACTAGGATACCTGAACTTAGAGACTACACTTTTAAACCAGTAGAGAAACGCTCATTAGCTGCTCACTCTGGTATTAAACTAGTCGAAGTAAGGTCTCCACCTGGTGCGCCTTCCCCTAACCTGACTATTCCCTTAAATAAGAAGAATATGGAAAGGGAAAGTCCCATCAAGATCATCTCTTGGAATATCGCGGGTATCCAACATAAAATAGAGACTCCAGAATGGTGTGACTTTATAGATTCTTATGACATTGTGCTGCTACAAGAGACATGGTCAGTGTCACCAGTTTTTCGCTTGGGCTTTTTAAACTTCTATGTGCCCGCGAAGAAGAATACAAAGGGACGCCCTTCAGGGGGTCTAATTATTTGGATACGGCAAGCTCTGCAATGCACCATTAAGCAGAACCATATCTCTAATAGCGACCTACTTTCTATACTGCTCACTTGCAACGATGGTTGCAAGTTGGCAATATATAACATCTACGCAAGGGGAACCCAAGGGGGCATATCCTCAGATATAGTAGGAGCTTTAGATGTTGATCTAGAAATGATATCTACCCAGTACATTATCTTGGTGGGTGGAGACCTAAACACAACATTTGAACCCTTAGGTTGTGAGGATAATGATCTGACATATGAAGAAGACACCAAATGGGGAATTCCTCAGTTAGACATTCCGGTGGTTAAAAAATGGACAGAAGTAGCTATTCAGGTTAAAAGCCTATGCCTATCCAGAGGATTGAGGGCAGCCAATGGCCGCACTCCTTCTGATATACAGGGTAGGCATACCTTTGATAACCTAAGATCAAGTAGTAGGATTGATTATATTCTGATAGATGTTAGAGGCTGGAGTAAAGTGATCGACATGCAGGTCATATCTAGGTTGGAGAGTGATCACAACCCTTTGTGTTTACTATTCAACCTAGAACAAAAAATAATGGCAGAAAATCCAGCTAGGAACTTTATGACTTCAGATGTTGTTCCATCAAATAATCTTCGTCATGTTAGATGGGCAACTTTAGTAGCCAATGCAGAGGATAGGCAGGTCCTTGAGGGGCTAGTTATTGATGAAGTTGCCAGACTACAGGTTTTTATGAATGATGAAAATTTTAAAGAGATGATTGAAGAGTCACAGCCAAAGTTCTTTGCTAGTATTCAGAAGCTATTCTTGAAAACAAGCAAGAAGAGGAAGGGTAATGGACCACCCATAAAGAAGGGTTGGTACGATCAATCATGTAGAATAGCAAGACATAATCTTAGTATCGCTTTAAGATCTAAAACGGGAGTTTTAAAAGCCAGGGACGAATATAGAAAAACCCAGATTAAGGCAAAAAAGCAATGGGATGAGAATCTTTGGCTAGATTTGAAGAAGGCATGTGTTGATAAACATCAGAAAGAGTTTTGGGCCATATTAAAGTGGGGCTCAGGGGGTGTAGCTGAATGCCCAAAAAATCATGTTCCTAAGGAGTCTTGGGTCGACTTTTTCAAACCCCAATATGCTGACAACTCAGGCCTTCAGGCTGTTCCCCTTCTAGAAAGGGTATTTTTTGCTAATGAATTATTTACATTAAAAGATGTCCACGAGGCAATGGATGGAGTGACCAGAGGCAGGGCACCAGGAATTGATGGCATACCGGCAGATTTTTTTCTACTAGACAGAGATAGCTGGTGTAAATACTTTGTATGGCTTGGAAATGCTATCGCACAGGGGGCAAAGATTCCAGCAACATGGAAAGGAGCAGAAATAATCCCAGTTTACAAAAAAGGGGATAAGGCTCTAGCAAGCAACTACAGGCCAATCAGCCTTATCGATTGCGCCCAAAAACTGATGGGCAGGCTGGTTCAAAACAAGTTACAAGCCTGGATAGTTGACAAGGACATTCTTTCGCCTTATCAAGCGGGATTTCGCCCTTTAACCAGCTCTGTTGACCAGGTGTTCCATTTTCTAACTATATACTGGAAAAATGTTACCCTGCTAAATGGTCCCCTGTTCGCTGTCTTCGTTGACCTAAAGTCCGCGTTTGATTTAGTTCCCCGACAAAAACTTTGGGATGTTTTAAGGGATTTAGGAATAAGTCCGGAATTATTAACTTTGCTTGTAAGACTCCACGAGAACAATTATGCCCGGATTAGGTGGGGAGCCCAGGGCGAGGTCACAGAAGCCTTCCCTGTTGAGAGAGGCGTAAGACAGGGTTGTGTCTTGGCCCCCACGTTATTCTCCCTCTACATAAATGGCATTGTGGATTTTCTGAAGCAAGTTCCGACGGATGCTCCATTACTAGACGGGAAGCGAGTTCCAGTACTAATGTTTGCAGATGTTACCTTGCTGGTCTCGCGGACCCCTAGTGGTCTACAAAAGACAATAAACGCTTTTGGCGATTTCTGCCGGATCCGGGGCTTAGAAATAAACACATCAAAGACAAAATTTATGAATCTGAATCCCTCTAAGAAATTCAAGGGGAAAATGGTTTACAATGGGGCTTTCTTGGAAGAAGTGGATGCCTTCACTTATCTAGGCATCTCCCTGAATGCTAGTATGAATTGGAGATCCCACATGGACGTTGTACTGTTAAAATTTAATCAGTTGGCAGGGGCAATAGCCAAAAAGTACAAATCTTCATTTACAGAACCAATACAGCCAACAATGGAGATCTATGGCATGAAAGTGCTGGGTGCATGCCTTTATGGATCAGAACTTTGGGGTTTCACCAATCTGAATGCTTTAACAGTGGCAGAAAATAAATTCCTGCGGGGCCTAATCGGTGTTCCACAGAGTACCCCCTCAACTCCTCTACTTTACGACCTGGGGAGGAAAAGGATTGAGGACATGATCAGGCTGCGTCCCCTCCTATATTGGAGGCGTATAAAATCCACTCCGGAGTTGAGACATTACGCTGCTGCCTTACTGGACGTTGATAACTCTGATATTTTCCATAAAGTAGTTTGGCTAAAAGAAGTGAGGAAATTACTTCAAAAGTTGCACCTTGAACACTTGTGGTCCGTAACAGACCCAGATGACTTTCCTTCAAAGACTACATTAAAAAAGTTATACTGGGACATGATAAACAATGCTGCACTGACCTCTAGCCAATCTCCTGCCTTGACATCCCAGTTCCTAGAGATAAAAACCTCCCCAAGGTTTGAACAGTACTGGGATTTGATCTCCAAACCTCTAGATAGGAAATTGTTTTTCCAGTTCAGAGTTGGCACCTTGCCCCTAAATGCTTTTACTGTTAAATGGTCCCCAGATAATGTAAACACATGCTTCCATTGTAAATCCCATGTAGAAGATATTTTGCATTTCTTATTTGTATGTCCACTATACGTTGCCCCAAGGCGTAGATGGTTGAAACCGGCATGCAGAAATTTGGGCACAAGGAGATGTATTGAGGCTTTTAGGGTCCTGAAATCAAGCTGTGCCCCTCAACTTGCAATTGCTGTGGCTAAATTCCTGGGATGGGCCTGGATAATACGCACGCGCACTTTAAAACTCCTATGAACTACTTGAGCTTCCTTTGGGCTGTGATGATATTCTTTTTAAAAAACTTGTAAATTTTGAAAATTCTTATTCGCCAACAAAGCACAAATGTATGGTATTTAATACGTTTTTATTACTAGATTAGTATTTATTCTGTTTAGTTTAGGGATGCAAACTTTTATGAAAACGTTGTCGAATAAAGTATTTAAACTTGAAACACAAGCATGTTTGCAGGCCCCGATAGTCACCGGAGCGGCCCTCTTTTTTACGCTCCAGTGGCGTAGCACCATTCCCCATATCTACAAGCTGGAGCCAAGCCACTTACTGTGGCTTATTGTCGCTTTGTAAATATTCTCCTTTCTACTGCAGTCCTCTGCGGCAAAGGGACGTCCAATGGAAGTTTCTGTGGGAGTTCCACTGCAACACCCACTGCTTTTTGAAGCTGCCCCAGATTTACAGGGCTGAGGCAGCACAAAAAACAGCGCCATGGATTACCAGGTGTTAGAATGGCAATACAAGGAGAAATCATTCATTTCTCCTCATTTTTCGCTCTTTCCATGTGGGCTGCATTCTGCAGCACACAATGAAAGAGCTGATTGCCATGAATGATTGTTTATGTGCAGGAAGGTGTCCCTGCCTGAACATAAACAATCGCCCCTGCAGCACAGGTACCCTTGCCACATGGCTGGAGCTAGCCAGATTTTTTGCGGCAGTGCTAGGACAAAAACAGAGGTGCAACGTATTCTTGTGAACACGGTGCATCCTTGCATTTTAAAAAAGTCAGAGAATGGCTCATCTGATTTTGGCGCATCTCTTCACTACAACATGTTTTGTAAATATGCCCCTTAGTATGATTGCCTGTTTGCAAAAACAGGTATACATTTTTACAAAATGAAGGGTGTTTCGCTGAGTACAATCTGAGCGTGACTTGAGTGAGCACTAGACCTGGACGGTATGATCTGGTAGAAAAGGAAGATTGTGTGAGGCAACTAAATCCTCTGTATATCACAAATAGAGACCACTTCTAGAATATGACCAAGTCAATGTGAAGTGACGAGTAGTGACAAGGGCGTCTCACAAAAACTCTGTGGATGTGACCTATAGTCACCGTCCACTCAAGGGGGCCAGTGACCCATTAGGAAGGAACGACTTGCCCCATGGGAGGCGAGGACTAGGGAGAACCCGGTAGTCACACTCAGTGACTGTTGGGCTGTTCCCCGTAGGATCACTTGATGTCAATATATTCCACGATACGTGTATGTTAAAAAACAAGAGCGAATCACTGTTGTCGAAATCTCCCGAAAGGATCTCTCCATCAATCCTGAGTAAGAAATACGTGGACAGGCTGGTACTGCAACTTAGGCTTGAGGCTACTGATTGACAGATGGCTAATGGGGTGGCACGTAACCAGCCAGACAAATGCCTGAACAGGAAAAACCCAGGTAAGTCCCACAGATAGGCAGCAATACCACAAAGGTCCCAGGAGATTGGTCCCAATAAAGCACATATGGCCAGAGGGGTATGTGCACTCCCAAAACACCATAAAGTTAGATGCCACATGAAGTTAGAAACACTCAGCCGATCAGAATACAGCACACACAGTACATGCAATGATCACACGCTCCTCATGCCAGACATCTGGACACTTCACCCACTGGCCCTCATCATGTTCAGGTAAGATTGAGACCCACCTGGCCTGCATTCACTATCCGGTGGCCTGATTTACAGCTCCATGACTAGGCCTACATTCCTTTTTCTAAAATAAGTTCTACATTGTTTTATGATGATTTAAAGACTGGTTATAATGGCACTCAGAACTAATGTATGTTAAGACACTCCTCAGACCAGTTTCTGTGACTGTTTCCCAGCCGCAGCATTTACTTAAACAAACTGTTCCTGTTTAGCCAAACGCCTTTTTTCTTTTGTGTTTTCAAGGTAAATTCACATTCCAGCAACACTATCATGGATGTAGGAATGAAAATGCTTTTCTAAAATAGGCCACTGACGTGAGCAAAATGATTACGTTCTTGTCTTTGCACATGCAAATGACCTCATTCCCCAAAAGGTACTTTTTAAATGAATGGTATGGCCAGATATTCATGGAGAGTTTTTCCAAGTACAGTATGGTATGTACTGGAACTGCTATGTTCTCGATATAGTTAGCCCTCAAGGAGAAGGATTATATTAATAGAGGAAGTAAGCTACGAAAGGGGGTGATAGTAAGTAGCCTATAAAGAGTTAGTTTTGTGACTGAAAATAAATAAGTAACATCTTGTTTTACGAGTTAAGAGGAGCCAATTGTCTTATTTAAGACTGTGAAGAGAAAGGAGAAAGGAAACTGATTCCAAAGAGCAAAATTGTATTGTGAGGCATCTGAGACAAGCAGGAAAAACAGTTTCAGGGATGGAGAAGGATACCGGAGCTGTTTTCTCACTTATCCGTGGCATCCTAAAGAAATATTTCTGTAACCCCATAATAAGTAATTATTCAACTTGGGGATAGAAAATGTTTGACTACAGTTAAAATGTAGGAAGTATAGATGGCAATCCTGGAGAGTGGTAAAAGTAGTGATCACTCAGGGCAACAAAGAGCTATGAAAGTCAAAACCGCTACTGAAAGCATTAGACTGAATGATGAACACGGTACATAAATTCGCTTTTATTTAAGATGGAACGGCCAATCACCCAAATCTAATTTTTGTGATAATTGATTTAATCAATTTTGATGCATGTCAATATTCATAGTTAGGTTATAGCGTTTTAATGTACTTTGCTGAATGGCGCTGTGTTTAGGTGAGTATTATTTTATAGGTGTTTTCAAAGTGAATGCGTCATTATTCTGAGGGGAGGCATTATTTTCACTGAAGTTGAAAGTGGTTTATCTAGGAAGTATGAGTTTCTGGAAGAATCTAAAAAGCTTTCTTTTTCACTGCCTGCTGATGAATCAGATAAAGAGAGAGGATTTACTGCAACCTGAAGAATTGCCGGCAAGATCGAAATTGTTCTGTGTGTTCGTAGGCCAATAAAGTACTTAACAATTTATTAAAAATCTTATCAAGTCACTGATCAGAAAATATCATAAAGGCAAAGGTAGAAAATAGAGTTAAAAATATAGGGATATTATAGTGCGGCGACTTAATAAATATGGGATAATGTACCACCTGCTGTACGTTATAAGGCTGTATGACAAGGGATTCTGCCACCCTTATTTAAAAGCCCGCCTCTAATCTCTTGTTTGGGACAAACTTTGATATATATCAGGAGACACTGAAACAGGCAAAAGAAAAGGTTAACAGTGTTCAGAGAAATGATTTATTGAAACCAGATAAGGAAAGGACTGTGGCAAAGTTGAAAAACTCTCAGGGCCAGATAAGGATGATCACGGGCTACAATGCTTATCAAGCGAGAGTAAAGGAGAGCCTGTGTAGGCATTGGTACCTTGTGAAGCAAGATCCAGTATTACAAGGGCAAATTTCAAGAAGACCTATGATAACATTTAACAGAGCAAAGTCAATGAAGGATGACTTATTTAAAACAAACCCGGAAGTGAAAAAGATAGGTGGGTGGTTGAAAGTAAGCCCCGGCTTCCATAAATGTTACAAATGCAAGGCATATCGACATGGGAAAAATGACCAACAGGTAATGTCACCCCTGTTGAATAGTCCTTGGAAAATAAGAAATCCCCTTAATGGCAAAAGTGAATTTGTTGTTTATGTCCTTAGGTGCTCTTGTCCAAAAATTTATATTGGGAGTACAATTCACATGGTCCATGTCGGCATTTTACAGCACTTAAGAATTATAAAAAATAATGATGAAAACTATGTATTAGCACAGCATATCAACGAATTGCTCAAAGGAAACAGTAATGAATTGGTTTACTTTAGGATAGATCAGGTTCCTAAAGATCGAGAGGTGGTGATCGTGAAAGAAAACTAAGAAAGCTAGAATCCAAGTACATACTCCTGTTTAACACTAAAAGCCCTCATGATTTAAATATGGAAGAGGATCTGCATGAGCACTGTGTATAGAGAGTATCCATTTCAAAGATTTTAATTGATTTAGTTTGTTAAATATCACAAGAATTGAACAGACAAGAGAAATGCAAAGTGAAGAGAAATGATGAAATGATTTGAGCCGATTTATGGTTAAATGCCCTATATTAAAGTGTTAAAGGATGAAGGTCAAATGATTCTTAAAAATTACTGTCAGGTTACATTTTTTAAGTGTGGTATATTGTGTTAGTAATTTGTTAAGCACATACACTTTATTTAAAATGCAATATTTGCACATAAAAATGAATATCTGAAGTACTGTAGAGCATTAGCACTTTACAAATAATATTTTGCACAATAAAGGATAATTACTGTGAAGCACTTGCACTTTAGTATGAATACTTGAATATTTGCGTAATTTGCACTAAGTATTTATTATTGTGTCTCCTTTTTAAATAATTGTTTAAAAAAATATATATTGTAAAGTGTGAATCAAGTGATAAAAACCTGTATAGTGACCCTCTTAAAAGCACTAAAAAAGAATTTATCTGGTCTATATTTTTTGGCAGAAAGATGGGTAGTATATGATGGAATATACTTTACTAAAGAATCGGACTTCAAGCAAGGGCACTCTCCCGGTATTTTTGTCTGGTGAAAAATTGGAAACAGGACCGATCTCCACCATAAATGAACAAAAGACTCACATCTTTTAAAAATGACTGAAAGTAAAAAGAGCACATTGTCACTTTTAGTTGTGCATGAATTAATGCATAATAAGGACCAAGAAAACAATTTGAGATGGTTTTATGAAATGTTTTAAAAAATTAGATTAGGGGGCCCATTATGATGTGGCGGATTGCCCCCGCCAGGCTGGCGGTGGCTACCGCCAGCCTGGCGGGGGCAATCGCCCGACATCTGCATTTGTTTTCCTCCTGCCATATTAGTATGGCGGGGGAACCTCAGCGGACGGAAAGACCGTCCGCCGCTTTTCTGCCCCGGTCGCCTTGCGGCCGGGGCGGAAAAAGAATATTATGGTGGCGGTGGCGGCATGCGAAGGATCCCTGTGGGGGCCCGTTGCGGGCCCCCAGGGACTCCGGGGGGTGGGGGGTGCACATGGGGAGTACCTATGGTACCCCCCAGCAGTTCCATGCACAGCGCGCTGCCTGCCATGCTGTGCATGGAAGTGCACAGCATGCTTTCCTGCCATTGTGGCGGGCGGTGCTAAGTGCACCGCCTGCGACAATGGTAGGAATGCAGGATGCGCCCGCCACTGTGGCGGGCACATCCTAATGCTATATATATATATATATTTCCAAAAGTTTCCCCAGAGATGAGGCCGCACTCCTCCACAGGTCAGTGACATCACTTTTTATTTGTAACAGGCTGATTCACACTCCGTAGGCCAGGGGGGCACCATTACGGAGTGTGAATCAGCCTGTTACAAATAAAAAGTGATGTCACTGACCTGTGGAGGAGTGCGGCCTCATCTCTGGGGAAACTTTTGGAAATATGAAATCACGGCGCTTCCAGGCCGTGGTGGCGACGCACCACCCTGGAGCCAAGTTGGGTCTGTGCAGGGAACTTTTCCTTGTGATCGGCGAAGCAGGTATTTAAATTAACAGACTGCGTCTCACTCTGGGGCTTAATAGAGAGCTATGAAGTGGCCCCTTTAAAATAACACGAGCACCAAACCCACTGGAGGGAGTACAATGTGCGTTTATGAACTGCAGGTCCCAGGAAACATTGTGAAAGCAGCACATCAGAGGCTAATTAAAAGCACTTAATGAGTGAACATGGGACAGTGCAGATGCACGTAAATGTGGCAGCTTGTGTTCTGGCCTCTGAGGAAGAGGACTGTGTCCTTGAAACGCGTCAGGCCAGGGGGGCACCATTACGGAGTGTGAATCAGCCTGTTACAAATAAAAAGTGATGTCACTGACCTGTGGAGGAGTGCGGCCTCATCTCTGGGGAAACTTTTGGAAATATATATATATATATATATATATATATATATATATATATATATATATATATATATATATATATATATATATATATATACATATAAATATATGTGAACAAGGCAGGTATGCCGAAACACGTCATGCTTTTATAAATAAACAACCCTGAAAAGGTTGATGATCTACTCTGCTCCTGTGTCGGTGTCCGGTTCTTGAAAAGAAAATCGGGTTTGGTTGGAGAAATATAAATATATATATATCGAAATTCCACTCTCCTCGCCGCTCTTTCCACAGCGCTTCCAAAATGAGAGAAACAGATGCTTATTAAGTTTTGCAGCCGCAGGTATTTTATTAATCAGATATTAAAGTGCATTGCAGTGTCTAAAAAACCAAACACGTTTCGACGTTCCCTGACGCCTTGTTCGCTGGTGTAATACGTGAGAATACCCTCCTACTATTTAAAACAAACCCCAAACCATCGTGATTGGGCATGGTTTCACCAAGGAAACAAACAACGTACTTTCAACATAAACATTAATCCGACGGCATGAAATCGAAGACAGGTTCCGTCTAATCAAATGCTACCATTTTACATTTTAGACATATCAACATTTGTAATTTTATAAAGGGATCTGTCCACATGCTCAACGGAAGTACAATTTGTAAATTATTACAAGGGAAAAAACAAAAAATACAATGTTTGGTATTTTCCCTAAGCTAAATAATGTAATACATTTATTTGCAATTAGTTCTCAAATGTTGCAAAAATAATAATGTTACGTCGTGTTAACTGTTCATATGTTCATGGCAAACACCCGAATATGTGCAAAGTGCAAACAATTAAAAAACAATTTGTGTCGAAGTTCTATTAATCACATCTTCCAGCCGGAAGTGTGCAAATTCATCATTTTCTCAACAATTTTTATTTATAAACATGGAGGGGGAGTCAAGGATAAAAGAGACAGACGACCAATGATCTGATTTTAAGTTGATAACTGTGCAAATACAATTTCATTATACGATACCATTCATTAACAGCATAGATGGTTCCTTGGTTTCTTATACTACCGATTTTATAATCATGTTGCTGCCCAGATGTAAATTAATGTTTCATTAAAACACCACCTAATTGCGATTATTTTGTCTTAATAATGCATCTGAGATTGATAAAACAACCCATAGAAAGGATCATATTGAATCCTAGATTTTATCTAAGGTTTTGATGGAAAGTGGATTTCATTAATTTACTACACAGTATCCAATAAAATAAGAACACTGTATAAAAAATAAATAAATAAATACATTTAAGACCTTTATTTATATAAATGAGGAGTTTTCTATATATTATAAAAATTATATATAAGTTTTTAATTCATGTTGGCTTTCTCATAAATAAATGATCCTGTGTAGTTTCAAGTTACCGTATCTCAGAATTATCCTAAGAAGTGGTGAAGGTCTTCGCAAATATTAAGGCCCGCGGACTCTTAGTTTCTAGTTTTACAATGTAGCTGGTTTCTAGCCGGCGGAGTTGTTTCTCCCTATCCCCACCCCTTTTACTAGTGGGAATGTGGTCTATCACGAAATAGATAAGAACATTGAGGTTACCTCCATGTTCCATTTTTACGTGCCTTGCCACAGGATATGTGGGGTCCGAATTTACTGTGGCCCTTAGATGTTGTAAAATCCTTGCCTGTACTGGGAGCTTTGTGCTTCCGACATATCTTAAACCACACACAGGTTAAAATGTATACAGCATACTCAGTTTTACAAGTAAAATGCCCTCTGATTTTTATGGGCCGATCTGAGAATGCACATGTGTATGATGTGGTATTGGAGCCAAATTTACAGGCTCGGCAAGAGGAGCACTTAAAAAAGCCATTACGGGAAGAAAGCCAGTTATCTCTATTGAAAATCTCAGGACTGGTTTTTACCAGGTCGGATTTCATAGAATGAGCTTTGCGAAAAGTAAAATTGGGCTTAGTAGTATAAATATCCTTGAGGATACCATCTGTCATCACAATTGGCCATTCATTATTTACAATTTTTCTGATGACCTTAGATTGCCTGTTGAAGGTTGAAATGAATCTACATGTATTGTTAGATCTCTCTTTTACTTCACATGTACTCAGGGTATTTAAAGTTTGTTCACTATTGCTGTTTGCCCTCGGTAATAACAGGGTTTCTCTTTTAATTAAGGCAACCTTGCGCCGGGTAGCAGCTAGATTTTTTTCCCTATAGCCCCTCCCTAACAGTTTGAGTTTAGTTAAAGTAAGAGCTTCCTCGCATGCAAGAGTCGTACTGCAGGCTCTTTTCACTCTGAGGAATTCGCCATAGGGTAAGCTGGCTATGGTGTGGCTGGGGTGAAAACTACTTGCATGAAGCAGGGTATTCCCTGCAGTAGGTTTCTGGAATAAGCTTGTTTCTATAAGCCCTGCTTTGATGTTAATCAGAATATCAAGGAAACTAATGGTGGTAGCATTAATATGGTGTGTGAATATCAAGTTATAAGAGTTGTTGTTAATAACATTGATGAATTCAATTGCCTCCACCTCCGTGCCTTTCCAGATGATGAATATGTTGTCTATGAATCTCCATAGACGTACAATATGCCAGTCATATAGGGCTTTATGTTCCCACTGAGGACATGCTCCTCCCACCAGCCCACATGTAAACATGCGTAGCTGGGGGAGAAGCATGCTCCCATAGCCACTCCTTGTTTTTGCCTGTAAATTGATCCATCAAATAAAAACCTGTTATTATGAAGGCCCCAATGTATCATATTGATCAGCATTTTGTTATGACCATAGTATTCAATGTTGTGTAGGTTCAAATAATGCTCTACTGCTAAAAGGCCATCAAAGTGTTTGATACATGTGTAAAGAGATTTTATGTCCAAACTTACTAGTAGATAATCATTTTCCCATTTCACTTCATTGAGTTTGGCTAAAAAGTCTCTAGAATCTTGTATAAAGGAGGGCAATATATATATATATATATATATATATATATATATATATATATATATATATATATATATATATATATATATATATATATATTCATTCAGTTTCACCATGAGGATTTAAGCAAGCCGGGCTGAAGACGGCTGGAATTCCAGAAACCGGTCCTCGGAAGCTTGTTTCCGGTCCAGGGAAGGCATGGCAGGCAGTTCGGGCTGGACTGTTCCCATGAGGCACAGGGTCAGACTGATTTGCATATGGCCATGTCTGAACTGGGGTGGTGTGGAGTGCAAAAAAACGATGGATTTAGGCCCAGATCTCTGTACTGGGGTGAATGTATGACATTGTTCTACATTCTGTCCATCAACTGTGGTTTTTGCATTTGTCACCCCGAGTGGGATGGGTATGCTCAGACGTTAGTCTCATGCTCTCCACACCACTGGATTCAAGCAAGCCGGGCTGAAGATGGCTGGAATGCCAGAAACAGGGCCTCGGAAGCTTTTTTCCGGTCCAGGGAAGGTATGGCTTGGCAGTTCGGGCTGGACTGTTCCCATGAGGCACAGGGGCAGACTGATTTGCATATGGCCATGTCTGAACTGGGGTGGTGTGGAGTGCTAAAAAACGATGGATTTAGGCCCAGATATCTGTACTGGGGTGAATGTATGACAGTGTTTTACATTCTGTCCATCACTGTGGTTTTTGCACTAGATGATTTATTTAAGCAACAACAACCCCGGTGGGAGTAGAAACAAGGGGTCAAAAGAAACGTGCAAAATGACTGACAGCAAAAATGTGGTAAATCTTTCTTCACGTTGTTTAAATAATGTTGAACTGGATGTTTTACAGTTTGGTCTTTTCTTTTGCCCATCATCTACTTTTTCGTATCCCTAAGAAAGAATTGATTTATTTTATTTTACTCGTAAGCTTCGGTTACACAAGTGGCATAAACTCAAAGTTAAAGGTACCTCGCAAGTAATGGGGGCTAAAAATGTTTTGCCTGTAACTGAGACTATTAATGAAAAAAATTATTTGATTGTGCCTAAAGAGTTAGAGGGGGATAATGCAGATGCAGTACCCATAACTGTGCAGAGTTTGGGTTACAAAGTTGATCTTAATTGCCCCAATTAATTTAAACCCAAATCTGTTTTTAACCCCATGTTGCCCCCTTGTGGTATTGACACATTTGAAACACTTATCATTAATGATTTGAAAAATGTGGCAAAAAAGAAGAAATGGTTCCATGATAATTTAACTAAAGAACAGAGACTGGCGGTTAAATTATTACAAGTAGATCGAGATATTGTTATCCGCCAGTCGGATAAAGGTGGAAATGTTGTTATTTTAAATGTGGATGACTATATACAAGAAGGGCTACGTCAATTGAATTGTGATGATTGTTATGAGCAGGTAACGAGGGAAGATGTGGATAAATGTAACACTACTTTCTACAGTATGCTAAAAGAATGGCACTCGCAAGGTATCCTGGAATGGGACGAATATTCTTTCTTGTTGTACCGCAATCCCAAGGTAGCGATTCTCTATCTTTTACCCAAATTGCATAAAATGCAACATCACCACCAGGAAGACCCATCGTAGCTTCGATGGGTTCCCTCCTAGAGAATACCTCGAAGTATATTGATTATTTTTTGCGGCCTTTTGTGGAAACCCTACCATCATATATACAAGATAGTAGAGACTTTTTGAGGAAGATTTAGGATGTACAGTTGCAAGAAGGATTTTGACTGATCAGATGCCTGCAGCCTGTACACATCAATTAAACACACGGATGGTGTGCAGGAATGCAGACATTTCTTGGACTCCCGTTCCATTTCATTTTGAAATCAAAATGATTCAGTTTTGTTTAGAACACAATTATTTTGTTTTTAATGATGTTCTCTACAAACAGAAACAGGGTACGGCTATGGGCACCTGTTTTGCTCCCAGTTATGCCAATTTATTTATGAGGAACTGGGAGCAGCAGGTGTCCAGGAGTCAAGGTCAGTACCGCAGCCATGTTAAGTCATGGCTGCGGTATATTGATTACTTTTTTATCATCTGGGAAGGTACGATTGATGGGATCAAGGAATTTATTTCTGAACCTAATGCTAATGAGAGCAATCTAAAATTTGAAGGCATAATAAGTGATCAAAGAATTACGTTTTTGGATCTGTGTGTGGAAGGAGCTGACAAGAAGTTAGTCTTCAAATTGTATCGCAAACTTCACACAGAATGAACTATTAGTTCCTGTGGAGAAGAATAAAATGGAAGACAAGAAGGTTATCAGATTCATCTCTCCATTCAACTCAGGTTCTTGGCAGGTAGGGAAGTGCCTGAATAAATATTGGAATGTACTCTAAACTGAATCCACCCTGGAAGATGTTGTTGGCGAACACCCCAACATTACATACAGAAAGGCTAATTCATTGAAGGACAGACTATGTGACAGTGATATCTCTAAGGTTAAAAACACAGAAAGAGGTATCCAGGGATTTTTCACCTGCATGTCATGCAAAGCCTGCAAACATAGCACGAATATCAAAAAGGTCTATTATCCAGTTACGGATACTGAGAAACTGATTGATAAACATCTCACCTGTCTCTCAGACTATTGTATTTATGTTCTGATATGCCCATGTGCTAAAAAATATGTGGGCAGTACCATGTTTGCTGCAAAGAAGCGCTTTTTGGAACATATGAGAGCGGTTCAAAACAAAGATAAACTTTCCCAGGTGGCCATACACTTCGAAAAATTTCACAAAAGCAATCGCAACTTCCTTCGATTTTCTGTAATTGATAGGGTGTTGCCATCGAACAAAGGCGGGGACAGAATCCGTAGATTACGACAATTAGAGTCCAGGTACATTATGAAACTGGACACTAAGATCCCTGGGGGTTTAAATTCGGAGGAAGAATTATCTTGGCACCCAGGAGAATGAGTATAGGAACTTTATCGAATAATAAAAAAATCTAAAAAATCACAAAATCTAAAATTCAGCTTTGCAGGATCTCATGGTCTCAGTTATCATGTATAGGTATGTAATTACATTGTCCTGTATTTTCCTTTTTCTTTGACATAATTTTTCCAGGGCTAAATTGTTTTCCAAAAAGTTGGAATATATAATGTACATATGGTAGTTATCTCATACTATGGCCACCTGTATTCAATTTTATTTTTTTTAAATCACATGCACAATAGTCACTGTAATAAGTTGGCAGAAATTGAGTTGTCAGTGGATACCTTTTATATTTTGTTCTCCCTGCATTTTATAAGATGTATGGATAGTTTACAGCTGGTCCTAATATTGGTTATTGCACATATGATTTACTGGTGGGTTACTTTATAAACACATCTATTTAGATATATTATTTCCTGGTAGAATGTGGTAGGGAGAATTTAAGTTTACTTTTAATCACCTACTTGGGGAATTTATTGCACTATATTGTGACTCAATATTTGGTTTTTTTTATTATTCTTATCCACTTGGGTGGATAACTAATTCTCATGTATTAGAAAGAAATGAGGTTGCAGACCAATATTATTGTGCAATTTTTTGGAGCAGAAAAATGTGATGATGATAATTTTGCATCACTTAATTTGAAAGAAAACGAAGTTGCTCAATCTATGCAATTTTTGTAATTGAATATGTACGCACTATGCACTAACGGAAAGTTAATAACTGAGGTTTATTCAACTGCAATCTTTTGTAGACCTCCCTTTATTTATTTCGAAGGGGAGTCATGATTACATTAATGTATTTGAATCGCCTATCGTGGAAAGTATATAAATAGAGTGACCGTACTATGAGAACATTGTAAGACGGAGGTTGTTATCCTAGGTAGCGCCAAGAAACCGTACGGTGAACGCTGCGCTCTACAAATGTTTTAAATTCAAATTCAAATTCAAAGACCTATGGGGCCCTCACCACTGGCCTCACAAAATGGGTCCCTTTCCCGTTCCTGTCACTCATGTCCACAATCTGGGCTTCATTATTGATGAAAATCTTTCATGAGACAACAGGTGGCTAAGGTGGCTGCCATCTGCTTTACGATCTTGAGATGGCTTCATAAGATCATCTGGATGCTCCCTGTCTCTGCCCAACGCACGGTACTCCAGGCACTTATCACCTCTCGCCTCGATTAAGGCAACGTTCTTTATCTTGGTAGTTGTCAAACGGTACTGAGAAAGTTACAGGTAGTGCAGAACTCTGCTGCATGCCTTCTCTGCCAAGTTCCCAGACAGGCTTCCATCTCGCCTTATCTTCGTGACCTCCAATGTCTACGAATCGATCAAAGAATTAAATTTAAAACTTTGTGTTACATCTTTAAAATCAAACAAGGGGTTGCACCACCGTATCTGCAAGAGCTCATCCATCCCTACATTCCTTCTCCTCCCCTCTACAGCTCATGGGGACTTGGTGAACCCCAGATTTAAATTAACAAGAATGGGAGGCTGTTCTTTCTCTTGTTTCGGCCCCAAAATCTGGAATTCTCTTCCTGTGTCTTTGAAAAATGACTCGTCTTATCTGAGATTGCGAAGAAATCTTAAAACTTGGCTTTTTTAGCAGTAAATGTGCTTTGAACCTCTCGCTTTCTAGCAATTTGTGTCCTAGGCGCCGGGAAACCCGTTTTGGGTATCTGTGCGCATTACAAATTTAATTTAAGAATAATAATTTAATAATAATAGAACAGGTGGATGAATAGATTTTGGAGGGTTTATGGCTCTCTAGTAATTACGTAAAAGGTTGAAAATGTAATATGATTTTGTTCCTTTTTACTTTACCATTCCATAATGGCTGACGATTCTGTGTAACATTTGTCCACTTTTTATGTTCACGTTGTCACGCTGCACGTCAGCTAAAATGTTTGTGTATATATGGATTCTTTGTGTTGATAAAGTTACCCGAGACCAAGGTGTTTATCACCGAAACGCGTAGGGTATATTTGGCTTATGCTTAAATAAATCATCTAAAGCATAACTTTATTGACGGTGTTTATTTCGAAGGAGTGCACATGTGCTTTTTTCGAGCATGGTGAAACTGAATGGATGACGGGGTGACCTTGGACACTGTGGTGCAACAACGCATCTGTGTCCCGGCATTTACAAGGAGGTGGAACTGTGCGCTATATATATATATATATATATATATATATATATATATATATATATATATATATATATATATATATATATATATATATATATATATATATATATATATATATATATATATATTACCTACTGGCGGTCGCCAGTAGGTATATATAGTTAGGATTTTTTCTCTATGGGATTTTTGAAAATTCTATGTCTAATAACTTTGGCGTTTGTGGACGGAATTGGCTGAAATTTTCAGGAAAATGGAACATTTTGTTTCTGAGCAGCCCCTGACAATTTGGGGGGGTTTCATCAAGGGGGGGGCCGAGAAAAAAGGGGGGTCCCAAAACGCATTTTTCCCATGTTAATTTCCATAGGGCGGTTGGCCTCACTTTTAGCTCGAACGGCTGAATGGATTTGCACGAAACTTGGCAAAATTGTAGGGACTGTTAGCCCGATGTGCCTTTGCTAGGTCTCAATATATGTGCTCCAGTGGATTTTGAGTAATTTAGGTTCAAAAAAAGATATATATCTGGGCGGAGCCTAACCACACATCTGATCTGATTGGCTGTCAGCACTTCATCCAAGAAGTGTTGGCAGCCATCTTGGGACCAATATACATGATAGCACCTCATTAAAAAGCATTGTAGTTAATAGAGGGTTTTAGGACTTTAGTTACATTATAAATCATTTGTTGATGGTACCATACTCGTTTTAGGAATTGTGGTGGGTTCTAAGGTGATTTTACCATGTGAAAAAACCTTCTGCTGTGATATCATGAATATTGTTTGAAAGAAAACTAATATCTCATGATTTTCCCACAGTGGTTTGGAAGGGGATCTATAAGCTAAACTGAAAGCATATTTTCTGTAAATTCACATTATCTTTCTCAGTCATGTGAAAATGAAGTCTGACATTCTCAGTAAAACATGTACATCCAACAAGGACAGAGACTGTCAGTTGATTCCTTTGTGTTCTACTGCAGCCTCCTAGAGTGTTCTAATGAACAACTAGAGCGCTAACAGTCCTACTTATTACAAAGGTATGGCACACCTGAAGCCATCTTGATTGGAATAAAGTGGTAACTCTTAAAACATTTAATTTAAAAAGAAACAACATGAGGGGGTATATTTTGCCATAGAAAGTATGATTAGTGCTGCAGAATGAAAAATTAGGGCACATTTTGAGTGACTTCTCAAATCCTTTTCTATTTCATTAAAACATTCTGACATGCAGTCTCCCAAAATGGCCAGCAGAGACAAAAGAGCCCAAATGTAGCCCAAATATCACCCAGATGTAGCCCAAGTATAGCCCAATGACAGAATGTCCCAGAGTGTTCTAAAGAACAACTAGAGCGCTAACAGTCCTACTTATTACAAAGGTATAGCACACCTGGAGCCATCGTGATGGGAATAAAGTGGTAACTCTTAAAACATTTAATTTAAAAAGGAACAAAATGAGGGGGTATATTATGCAATAGAAGGTATTATTAGTGCTGCAGAAAGAAAAATTAGGGCACATTTTGAGTGACTTTTCAAATCCTCTTCTATTTCATTAAAAAATTCTGACATGCAGTCTCCCAAAATGGCCACCAGAGACAAAAGAGCCCAAATGTAGCCCAAATATCACCCAGATGTAGCCCAAGTATAGCCCAATGACAGAATGTCCCAGAGTGTTCTAAAGAACAACTAGAGCGCTAACAGTCCTACTTATTACAAAGGTATGGCACACCTGAAGCCATCTTGATTGGAATAAAGTGGTAACTCTTAAAACATTTAATTTAAAAAGGAACAAAATGAGGGGGTATATTTTGCCATATGAATTATGATTAGTGCTGCAGAAAGAAAAATTAGGGCACATTTTGAGTGACTTCTCAAACCCTCTTCAATTTCATTAAAAAATTCTGACATACAGTCTCCCAAGATGGCCACCAGAGACAAAAGAGCCTAAATGTAGCCCAAATATCACCCAGATGTACCCCAAGTATAGCCCAATGACAGAATGTTCCAGAGTGTTCTAAAGAACAACTAGAGCGCTAACAGTCTTACTTATGACAAAAGTATGGCACACCAGAAGCCATCTTGATTGGAATAAAGTGGTAAGTCTGAAAACACTCAATTTAAAAAGGAACAACATGAGGGGGTTAATTTTGCCATAGAAAGTATGATTAGTGCTTCAGAAAGAAAAATTAGGGATTATTTTGAGTGACTTCTCAAATCCTCTTCTATTTCATTAAAAAAATTCTGACATGCAGACTGAAACATGCACTTTGAATACCAGCAGCAGACGTCCCTGGTGAGCAGTAGCTTTACAACAGTGATCTAATGTGCAACTAGAGTGCTAACATTCAGAATTTATGGCAAATGTGTGACACATCTGAATGCCTTCTTGATGGAACCAAAGTAAACAAGCATTGAAAATGCAATAGATCTCGCCCTCGTTTAAGTTAAAGCCATTCTGTTTGTAATGAGGTGGCTTTTTAGCTTTGCTTTTATTAGTGTTTTTTCAACTTTCATGTAAATAACATGCATCTGTATGCATATAAGTATATGTATGCATGCATTTATGTTTGTATTTATATAGATATACAGATAATATATGTTTATATATGTATGTATATATATATATTCACTCAAAAAACCATAGGCTATAGACCATATATAGTTAGGAATTAGCATTTACAAAACCTTGAAAATTCACTGAAAAAACCATAGGTTATATACCATATATAGTTAGGAATTCGCATTTACAAAACCTTGAAAATTCACTGAAAAAACCATAGGTTATAGACCATATATAGTTAGGAATTCGCATTTACAAAACCTTATTTTACTCACACAAAACCATTGAAATTCCATATATAGTTAGTTGCACTAACTATATATCGCGCACCCGCAATCCACTGCTGATGATGTCACATATTACATCATTCATGACATGGTCAGTGACATCAATGATGACATCACTGATGACATCTCAAATGACATCACTGATGACATCACTGATGACAACATCCAGTGACTGTATGTTTCTGTAAAGTTAAAATATGTCTTACATATTGAAGAATGAGTGGATGTATAAGTGTCTGGATGAAGGATTTAGTAGGTGCATGACTGACTGTATGAGTGAGTGATTAAATGTGTCTCACTGAGTGCATGGGTTAGTGACTAAACTGTCTTAATTTGTGCATCATTATGTCTGTTGTTCTGTAAACTGTTGCATGTGTTGATAAGTAGCTATATGAGTAACTATATGGGTTATTGATTGGTTGCCCAAGTATTTGTATGGGAGACTGAGTGTGTGTGTGGGTGGCTGGGAGGTGTATGACTCTGTGCATAGATGTGTGAGCAGTTGATTCACTAGAAGTATGGTTTCAAAAGTGCATGTGGAAACAGCTGTATGGGCGGTTGACTGTGTGCATGAGTGTATTGGTGAGTGAATGGATATCTCAGTGCTACATGTCAAAGTAAGTACATATGTAAAACACAGTACATGTGAGAGTTGACATATATAAATAACTGTGCATAAGAGCCAGTGAATGTGTGAGTGGCTGTATGGATCATTGTGAACTTGTATCAGGGATTGTATAAGAGAGTAAATATGTGTTAGTATATGTTTGAATAAGTAAAGTTTGTATAACTGTATAGTTGAGGAAATGGAGGTGTGATTGATTCTTTGTATGACTGACTAGGTATGTGAGTAACTCCATGGATGAGTGACAGTCTGTGAGTGTCTGTTTACACTGATTGTATCTAAGGTTATATTAGAGTCTGAAGAGGTTCATCGTATTATCACATGAATGATATCATCAGTGATGTGATCAGTAATGTCAAATGAGATGTCATCAGTGATGTCATTTGAGATGTCATCAGTGATGTCATTTGAGATGTCATCAGTGATGTCATCAGTGATGTCACTGACCATGTCATGAATGATGTAATATGTGACATCATCAGCAGTGGATTGCGGGTGCGCGATATATAGTTAGTGCAACTAACTATATATGGAATTTCAATGGTTTTGTGTGAGTAAAATAAGGTTTTGTAAATGCGAATTCCTAACTATATATGGTCTATAACCTATGGTTTTTTCAGTGAATTTTCAAGGTTTTGTAAATGCTAATTCCTAACTATATATGGTATATAACCTATGGTTTTTTCAGTGAATATATATATATATATATATATATTCACTGAAAAAAACCATAGGTTTCAGGCACGTTATAGTTAGGAATTAGGATTTTAAAAACCTTGGAAATTCACTGAAAAAAACATAGGTTTCAGCCACGTTATAGTTAGGAATTAGCATTTAAAAATCCTTAGAAATTCACTGAGAAAACCATAGGTTTCACACGTTATAGTTAGCTGGACATTTCACTCATACAAAACCATTGAAATTCCCCCGTTATAGTTAGGTCGGCTAACTATAACTCGCACGCCGGCAATGCACTGCTGATGACATCACATATTACATCACTCATGACATGGTCAGTGACATCACTCATGACATCACTGATGATTTTTTTTTTTTAAAGACCTTTATTGTACCACTAAACATTACACAGCTTCTGGCCTACAACCCCTGGGGCCGGCCGCAACATTTTCTCATATATGCAATAATGTATGGATTACACAGCCACTATGTCGACAGCCCGGGGGTACGGCGGCGTTATAAATCAATGTATATATGTGGTTCGTGTTCAGAATGCAGATTTGTGTAGGTCCGATTTTATATTTTATGACATTGAACAGTATTTATTTTTTTTAATTTTGAAAGAAAATGGTAAAACAATACACAAGGCAATAGTACAATATACACGGACATGTGTTCACAAAGGAGGGACTCCTGAGGATAGTGTTATTCAGCATATAACTGATACAGAGAGTAGGGGGGGCAGCGGGGAAGCAAGTCAATGGTAACATAAAGTAAAAGATACGTGGAATGCCTGGTCAGGGGGAGTGGGAGACATCGAGGATCTCAACGAAAGGTGGCGTACATATATTCCCACGGTAAGCATTCCACTGGCTCCAGATTTTATTCCATTTCCTAGGTCTACCCCTAGCTACATATACAGTCTTCTCTCTAAACATACACCAATCCATGCTTTCCTTCCATACCGATACCGTGGGCGGCAGCTGGGAACCCCACAACTGTGCAATGTCTCTCTTTGCAATCATGTTCCCAAGGGTCGCCCACTGGGTCTGAGCAACATTATAATCATTCGGTTCCCACACATTCAACAGACAGCGCCTGGCTTTAGGCAGCAATACAACTCCCGTGACCCTCTCCATCACTGCATGCACACGGTTCCAAAACGCGAACGCCTCGGGACACTCCCAAATTATATGAAGGAAGGTTCCAACCATTCCACAGCCACCCTTACATAACCCATCGGGGGAATAACCCATACGAACCAAGCGCGGACCTGTAACATACACACAATGGAGAATTTTGAGCTGGACAAGGCACAGACGGGCGGGAATAGCCACCTCCTTAGGCGAGGATAATGCAGATTGCCTGTCCTCATCATCCAGCTCCAAACCGTCACCAGTCCAGACCTCCCTGAGACGTACAAGTAGATCCGCCTGATTGTTAATCAACTTTTTGTACATTAATGAAATCGTGCTATCAGGCACATGACCGTCAAGCACAAGGTCTTCGAGCGGGGAGAACTTAGGGATGAAAGTGCCAACAGTGAAGACCGAGGCCAAAGCATGGTGAATCTGCGCATATCTGAAAAATTCCTTGTCGCTCAACTCGTATTCTATCTTTAATGCCTCAAAGGTCTTCATTTTGCCCTTGGCCCAAAGGTCGCCCACCCTGCTGATACCAATCATGTCCCATTTCTCAAAGCCTTTCGTTTTCCAGAGACATCCCAATCTTTCAGATGCGTACAACAGAGTTGCATGGGTCAGTCGATCTCTCCATCCCAAAGCCACATTTGCATCATGCCAGACTCGTACCGCGATCTTGGTAGGTCCAGTTAATTTCCTCCCTACTACCTTAGAATAAAGCGCCCTATTGTAGTTCCCTCCCGGTAACAGGTATTTGTCCATCTCGAATGCCGGGTTAGGACCGGGTGCGTACGTTGCATGGTTAATCGCACTCAACTAAGAAGCCCAATAATAACGCCTGATATCCGGAAGCGCTATACCTCCGTCGTACCAAGGGAGTGTTAGCTTAGTAAGGGCGATACGCGCACGTCTGTCCCAGACCAGCCGCCTTTGTAAGCTCTCCACCTCTCGAAAATAGCTCACCGAAATAATATCAAACGTATTCTGGAGCGCGTACAAAAATCGTGGCAGGGACATCATTTTGAAGAGCGCCGCACGCCCGAGCGGTGACAATGGCAACCTACGCCAGCGCATAACATCAAGTTTCAGCCTCTGAAGAGGGGGAGCAGATTGCGCTCATAGCGGACAGCGGGATCTAAAGATATGAAAATCCCCAAATATTTGAATCCCGTCTGTGAGACTTGAATAGGAAATCGACGTGGCAAAGGAGGGAGACCACCCGAGAGCACATAAATACAGGATTTAGTCCAATTAATAACTAGACCTGAATTCTTTCCAAACGAAGTAAGCACATCAAACAACACATTAAGCGATGTTCGGGGGGACGTGAGGTACAACAAGATATCATCTACATAGAGCGATACTCGATCCTCAAAATCCGGAGTCCACTGGATACCCTTTATCGAGGGTTCCCATGGCAACCAGGCAGCCAGTGGTTCCAGAGCAAGGGCGAATAGTAGGGGGGACAACGGGCAGCCCTGCCGTGTACCCCGCCCGAGGGTGAAGGAGTTTGATACTCGGCCATTAACGACCATCTGAACCAGCGGCTTCTCGTATAAGAGCTTCACCCACCCGATAAACCCGGAACTGAAACCGAATTTCGTGAGAGCGGCCCAGAGATACGGCCATTCTATTGTGTCAAAGGCCATCGTAGCGTCTAAGGAAGCCAAAATGGCCGGCTCATGAAGAGACGCCGCCCTCGGGAGAACGCCATGTAAGCGCCACAGGTTACGTGCAGTGTTGCGATGCGGGATAAAACCAGACTGATCCGGGTGGATCAGGTCACTAATTACCTTGATCAGTCGGTTGGCTAACAATTTGGCTAGAATTTTGGGTTCGGCATTTAAAAGCGAAATGGGCCTATAGGAAGCACAGCGATCCCGTGGCTTCCCCTCCTTGTGGTTAAACACGATCGTAGCGAGACGCTGATCACGGGGAAGGGAGCCAAGGTCTCGCGACTCCAGGAACATATCTCGAAGATACGGCACCATTTTATCCGGACGCAATTTGTATAGTTCAATGGGCAGACTATTGGGACCCATAGCCTTGCCAGAGCGAACGGAACGAATAGCAGTGGCAATTTCATCCGCCGAAAGTGGAGTGTCCATTAAATCACTGTCGACCTCCGATAGGCGCGGCAATGCAATGTCGCGCAACAACAGATGAGAATCCTCCTCTGCCCTATCAGAGACCGGAGAGTACACCGTTCGAAAGTATTCCGCAAAACATTCAACAATCTCAGCCGGGTCTGTCACACACACTCCATCAAGTTTCTCAATCAGGGGAACCACAAGACTCGCCCTTTCTTTCTTATCAAGCCACATGATCAATTTACCAGCCTTGTCCCCCACGTCATACAGTCTACCCTGTTGCTCTCTATTCATAACTTTAGCAGTATCAGTCAACAGGGCTCTGTATTCTAGATGCTTTAGGCTGAGGGAGTGTAATTTAGCACTAGTCACGCCAACCTCAAGGTCACTTTCTATCTCGGCTATCTCTGTCTCAAGACGAGCAGTTTCTTCGTGTCTAGTTTTCTTAGCACCAGCAAATAGTGACAGAGCCTGCCCACGGATGACAGTCTTGAAAGCCTCCCACAATGACACAGATGAGGACACAGACCCCACATTTTCAAGAAAAAATTGATCAAGGGACTTTATCAAATCAGCACGGATCTTAGGATTGCGAAGATACCAAGGGTTTATGGGAGCGACCCGGCCTTCGCCACACACTTTAGTATCCATGCAGAGCCACAAAGGGGAATGGTCTGATATACCCCGGGCAAGATGTCTAATTTCCCTGATAGAATCAAGTCTGGAGAGGCTGCCGTGGGCCCCAGAATGGAAAGTGTATTGTGTCTGCTCGGGATGCATCAACCTCCAACAGTCTACTAGACCAAAAGTCTCCAAAAACCCACTCAGCCATGATTGAGACTTGGTGAGATCTCTGGGGGGTAACGATCTACGCTTCCAGAGACAACCAAATTGAAGTCTCCACCTATCCAGGATACCATCAGGAAGCCCCAGCACTACACGCCCGATATCGGCAAAAGTAGAGGTCTGTAGACCCGGCAGGACGTATATGGTAATCAGTGAAACAGTCCTTCCCTCCCATCTGCCAGTGAGAGCGGCATAGCACCCCCTATAATCAAGGATTACATTATCTATTTCCAAAGGGAGAGAGGACCGGACAAGGATGCCCACGCCCCTAGAGCCAGAATTAAATCCCGAGAGTGCAACAAGACGATAACCCCGCCTGTTCATGGCGTGGCACGTATTCCCAACCAGATGTGTTTCCTGTAGGAGAACGACGTTGGGGGAGAGGCGTCGCAAAAATTGCAGAACCCCTCCCCGTTTTATCCTATCACCCAACCCATTGGCATTCCAAGACATCAGCCTCAACCCACTACCCCCCATCCCGGCAAGGAGTGCAGAATCCACCCCACAAAGAACACAATGACCGGATACAAGAAGAGAACAATACGTTGCCTTGAAAAAAAATAACAAACACACAAACTCCCCCCTCCACCCCCCAACTTGAACCCATTACAACACCCCCCACCCTGCACCCCTGCGTTAGACTCAAAAGCCACCCCAACATGCAGTGTGCCTGTCGCCCTGACATTAAACTAATCTACAAAAAGAAACCCGGAGGAGGAAAGAGTCTCGTTTTCCCCGCCACCCTCGGGCATACAAGAATGAATCACAATAATATTAGAATCATCAAACCCAGCTTTATGATAAGTCAAATATTCGGAAGTCGGAAACCACAGTGTCACTCTTGCTCCGGCACACCCTACTCAGCACCACCAGGGTGCTCAGTTCGATCGTTCTGCGTTGGTAAAGCATCCAGCCAGTCACTAACACTTTCAGGACGGTCAAAAAAAATGTCCGGTCCTCGTATTCGACACGACGCCTGGTTGGAAATAGCATCGCGTATTTCAGGCCCATGCCTCGCAGTCTTCGCTTCACTCCCTGAAATCCCATCCTTTGCCTTTGAACAAGCTGGTTGAAGTCCGGGTAAAAGCTCACTGTTGTGTTTTCGAAGTTTACAGGGCCACTCACCCTCGAGGCCTGCAGGATAGTATCTCTGTCCCTGAAATGAAAAAGCCTGGCAATGATAGGCCTCGGAGGGGCACCCGGCTTTGGTTTCCCACCCGGCACACGATGTGCACGCTCCACGGCGAAAAATTTGCTCAGACCTGTAGGAGAAAGGTGATTTAGGACAAGGTCTTCCACCAGAAGATCCGTCGCAGGATTTTCGGGGTTTTCAGGGACACCAATGATGCGTATGTTGTTGCGCCGGGCACTGTTTTCAAAGTCTTTCATTCGGTGAGACATAAGGTCGTTGGAGGATCCCAGATTACCGATTTCAGTCAGTAGATCTGACACATCAGTCGTGAGGCTAGAGGTCTTTAAATCCAGCGACTTGACCCTTTCATTGGTCTTAGACAAGTCAGCTCTGATCAGGGTAACATCGATGGCTACCGTGTCGATTTTAAGAGCAAGAGCCTCATATTGCTGGCCAATGGAAGCCTTCATACTGGCAATGGCGCCCATGACATCCTGGAGAGTCAAGTCGGTCGGCGCGGCCGGGTCTTCCTTGGCTTCTTCCAAAGTACGGTTAGTACCACCGGGGGACCCTTTAGAATGGGTATAGTGGTCCATGACGTTAGTTTGGATCGGTCCCTCGCGTAGAGGCGTCATGGTTTTCCTCTTCTCGTTGTCGGCCCTGTGAGCCATATTGGAAAGTGTGCCCCAAAGGGGCCCGCGAGACCTGGTGAAAATGGCCGTTCGAGGGCAGATCACCAGAGTCTACAAAAGTGGGCTCAAGGGCATGGGCAACAACGTAGCTCAATGCAAAGGCGCTCACGACCGCAGGCACCCAATGAAGAGGCTGAGCCAGGCTGGCCTTCGGGCACACCGGAACGGTCACTGAAAAACGAAACTGACAAAATGAAACTGAAAGTTGGTTCAGGGCTACTGGGGGAAGCCCCTCAGCCGCTGTTGTTCAACTACTTCCCGGCGTCCTGGCAAGTCAAGCCCCCGGCTTCGCCATGGGGTGGGCCTCAAAAGTTCAGATCAACGTGGCTGCGGTTCCCAAAGTCCAAATTAAATTTTGTAAAGAGCAGAAGTATCAGCCGAAGTTCATCTCCAATAACCCATATTCAGAATCAGGATATCTTCAGGATATGTTTGGAGGGCCGCAAGGGTCTCGGGAGCCCTGTGCTCACGGGGCCATCTCAGATGCTCGCGTAGCTCCTCTTCAGATGAATTTTTTTAGGTTTCAAAACTCCACACTTAGAAGAATTTCCAAGTGAAACCAGTCAATGTTAGCCTACGGAAGGAAATTCAAGTTACTGTAATTACAATTAGAATTACTTTTCAGGATCAGTAGTGGGCTGAAAGATGTAAAACTGAGGTATCTGATAACAGGTGAGTAAATCGGAATTCGTTGTTCGGCTGACTTTAGAGGAATAATTCGCTCAATAGTGAAGGAAGGGGGCGGGGCCCGAGGTGAAATGTGTGCAAACACGCCCTGTGGCGCATTTTAGGTTGGGGAATTAATTCCTCTTCAATACTGTTGTCCCCTGTGAGCCAACTAGCCCACCAGGTACCTCCAGTATGTGCCAGGGAGCTGCGTTGCAGAGAGGTGTTCAGAGGGCACGCCTCCTTTTTACAACACTTTGCAAAGCAGCTCTGTGGCGCTTACTGGAGGTACCTGTTGGACTAGTTGGCCCCTAGGGGACCTCTGGATTGAAGAGGAATTAATTCTCCAACTTAAAACGAGCCACAGGGCATGTTTGCACACATATCACCTCAAGCCCCGCCCCCTACCTTCACCACTGTGCAAACATGCCCCGTAGCGCATTCTTAGTTGGGGGATTAAGGGCCATATGTATGAACACATTTTCCCATAGACACAGAATGGGTAAAACCTTTTGATACACCTGGCCCTAAGTCCCCTTGCATACTGAGGGTCCAGGGGGCCAACTAGCCCACCAGGAACCTCCAGTATGCGCCAGGGGCTGCATTGCAGAGAGGTGTTAAAATTGGCGTGGCCTCATTACACCTCTCTGCAACGCAGCCCCCTGGCACGTTTGCAGAGGGGGAACTAATTCCCCTTGCATACTGGGGTTCCCTGGAGGCCAACTAGCCCACCAAGAAGTTCCAGTATGCGCCATGGGACTGCGTTGCAGAGAGGTTTAATGAGCCATGCCCCTTTTTACACCTCTCTGCAACGCAGCCCCCTGGCACGTTTGCAGAGGGGGAACTAATTCCCCTTGCATACTGGTGGTCCCTGTGGGCCAACTAGCCCACCAAGAACCTCCAATATGTGCCAGGGGGCTGCGTTTCAGAACGGTGTAATGAGGCCACGCCCCTTTTTACACCTCTCTGCAACACAGCCCCCTGGTGCGTTTGCAGAGGGGGAACTAATTCCCCTTGCATACTGGGGAACCTCCAGTATGCGCCAGGGGGCTGCGTTGCAGAGAGGTGTTCTGAGGCCACGCCCTTTTTTACAGCTCTCTGCAATGCAGACCCCTGTCGCATACTGGAGGTTTCTGGTGGGCTTGTTGGCCCCCAGGGACCCCCAGTTTGCAAGGGGAATTAGTTCCCCCTCTCAAATGCCCCAGGGGGCGTGTTTGCAAAGAGATGCAGGGAGGGGGCGTGGCCTCCTCCCGATCCATTTTTTTCTTTACTTTTTCTTTTTTTTTGGCCCTGGGGACCCCATTCCCCAGGGCCTGCCCCCAATTTTTTTTTTTAAATCGGGAAGGGGGCCGCCCTTTGTAATTAAGGGTGGGGCTGCATAGCCCCCTCTTCAGGCCACTAGAGGGCCTGGGGAGCCCATCCTCCGGGGCCGGCCTACATCTTTAAAAAACATATATATATTTTTTGGGGGGGAGGAGGGCCGCGTGGTCCCCTCCCGGGCCACTTCTGGCCCCGGGGACCCCATCTCCCCGGGCCTGGCCCTCCTCATTGGGGGCCGTGGGGGTCCCCAAGCTCCCCAAGGTTCCTCCTGGCTCCCCGCATCCTGCGGGAGCCGGCATTGCTTTTCTGCATGGGGAGCAGCTAACATGCTGCTCCCCATGTAGAAAAGCAATCCGCTTTAGTTTTTGAAAGAGAGAGCATGTTTCCTGCTCTCTCTTTCAAAAACCATAGCAAACAGCAGTGCCCCGGGGGTAGGCACCCCGGGACACTGCAGGAGCCGGCCCTGGGGGGTGGCGGTTCCCAGGGCCATCAAGGGCTCCAGGCGGGGGGCCGCGCGGCGCCCCTCCCATCATTTGTAAAGCCCCGGGGGTGGTGGTCCCCAGGGCTGATGGGTCCGTCAAGGACCCCCTATTTTAAATATTAGTGCCCCGGGGAGGTGGTGGTCCCTGGGGCACTTGGGGGGGCTTGAGCCCCCAACACAGGTTTTTTTATTTATTTAAAATGAAGCCCCGGGGAGTGGCGGTCCCTGGGGTTGCGGAGGGCCGTGAGCCCCCCACAGGGGTGGCGGCCCCCAGGGCTCGGGGACCTTAAAGGCCCCCCATCATTCATATCGAAGCCCCGGTGGGTGGCGGTCCCCAGGGCTGTGGGGGGCTGTGTGCCCCAGCTAATATAATTACTTTGCCCCGGGGTTGGCGGTCCCCAGGGCAGTGTGGGGGTATTGGGCCCCCCACATTTTTTTTATTATGCCCCCGGGATTTGGTCCCCCCGGGGGCTAATTTGAAAAAACAGCAGACCAGTTTTTTTTTCTTACGGGGTACGCGTTTTTTGGCCTTGGGGGTAATTGTGGGACCCCCTGAGCAGGCCTAGGTGGTCAGGAGTGTTTCTACCCTGCCCCTTTTGCATGTTTTTTGCGTTTCTTTAGCTGCTTTCTTGTGCCTCGGTTCTACCCAGGCACAAGATGGCTGCCAACACTTCCTGGTTTGGAGTGTTGACAGCCAATTAGCATAAAGCTCGTGCTCGGAAAGGTATGCGTACTGTACGCGTATGGTACTTCGTCTATAGATATATCTATGAGCTTACTTTTTATTTTTTAAGAAACTACTGAACGGATTGACACCATTTAACAAAAAGCGTAATCTGCAAACCGAACTCTACCTTTGTGCCAAATTTGGTGTAATTCCGTTCAGCAGTTCGGGCTGTAGCCTCACTTAAAGGTCCCCATGGGAAATTGCATGGGGAAAACACGTTTTGGGACCCCCCTTTTTTCTTGGCCCCCGCTTGATGAATTACTCCCAAACTTTCAGGGAAGGAGCGCAGCAGGCCATTTTCTTGGAGAATTTCGCGTAGATTCGTCGACCGGCGCCAAAGTTATTTCAAATAGAATGTTGCAGATTTCCTATGGAAACTAGGTAGTTACTATAACTACCTAATGGCGACCGCCAGTAGGCAATGTATATATATATATATATTCACTGAAAAAAACATAGGTTATAGACCATATATAGTTAGGGATTAGCATTTACAAAACCTTATTTTACTCACACAAAACCATTGAAATTCGCATTTATAGTTAGTTGCACTAACTATATATCGCACACCCGCAATCCACTGCTGATGATGTCACATATTACATCATTCATGACATGGTCAGTGACATCACTGATGACATCACTGATGACATCTCAAATGACATCACTGATGACAACATCCAGTGACTGTATGTTTCTGTAAAGTTAAAATATGTCTTACATATTGAAGAATGAGTGGATGTATAAGTGTCTGGATGAAGGATTTAGTAGGTGCATGACTGACTGTATGAGGGAATGATTAAATGTGTCTCACTGAGTGCATGGGTTAGTGACTAAACTGTCTTAATTTGTGCATCATTATGTCTGTTGCTCTGTAAACTGCTGCATGTGTTGATCAGTAGCTATATGAGTAACTATATGGATTATTGATTGGTTGCCCAAGTATTTGTACGGGAGACTGAGTGTGTGTGTGGGTGGCTGGGAGGTGTATGACTCTGTGCATAGATGTGTGAGCAGTTGATTCACTAGATGTATGGGTTCAAAAGTGCATGTGGAAACAGCTGTATGGGCGGATGACTATGTGCATGAGTGTATTGGTGAGTGAATGGATATCTCAGTGCTACATGTCAAAGTAAGTACATATGTAAAATACAGTACATGTGAGAGTTGACATATATAAATAACTGTGCATAAGAGCCAGTGAATGTTTGAGTGGCTGTATGGATCATTGTGAACTTGTATCAGGGATTGTATAAGAGAGTAAATATGTGTTAGTATATGTTTGAATAAGTAAGGTGTGTATAACTGTATAGTTGAGGAAATGGAGGTGTGATTGATTCTTTGCATGACTGACTAGGTGTGTGAGTAACTCCATGGACGAGTGACAGTCTGTGAGTGTCTGTTTACACTGATTGTATCTAAGGTTATATTAGAGTCTGAAGAGGTTCAATGTATATCACATAAATGATATCATCAGTGATGTGATCAGTAATGTCAAATGAGATGTCATCAATTAAGTCATCAGTGATGTCATTTTAGATGTCATCAGTGATGTCATCAGTGATGTCATTTGAGATGTCATTAGTGATGTCATCAGTGATGTCACTGACCATGTCATGAATGATGTAATATGTGACATCATCAGCAGTGGATTGCGGGTGCGCGATATATAGTTAGTGCAACTAACTATATATGCGAATTTCAATGGTTTTGTGTGAGTAAAATAAGGTTTTGTAAATGCTTATCCCTAACTATATATGGTCTATAACCAATGTTTTTTTCAGTGAATGTTCAAGGTTTTGTAAATGCTAATTCCTAACTATATATTTGTCTATAACCTATCTTTTTTTCAGTGAATTTCAATGGTTTTTTAATAGCAAATATCAAAAGCTGTAAAATGTATTCTTCTTTTAAATGAAAAATATATTTTATATGTTTTTATTATAATTTTTTTATGCATCTGCCAAACCCTGACCTCTTAATAGTGCACTGTGGTGGAAATGATTTTGGGACTATGACTGGGGTTGGTCTGGAAATGCTTTTAAAAGACACCTTTTTCCCCAAACTGCCTTGGTATATTCCAATATATGCCAAATACAGAAATGGAACTGTTCCAACCAATTTTGTCCACAATTTGAGAAAGCACGGAAACATGTGAATAAATCTGTTTCTGCTTACATGAGAGACTTTAGAATGGGTTCAATATACAACAATAACTTGCCTTACAACATGCAAGACATCTACAGAGGAGATGGTGTGCACTTCTCAGATGAGGGGAATAGAATATTCCTCTTGAATTTTAAACTGTGCATTAAAACCTACTTGTAGGTACCTAAATCAGCCACAGAACCCAATAGCTCTTTTCAGAGCTACCCTACCTCTGATCATTCAAAACGTTTATCTTTTTCTAACTTTTTTCACTATTTTTGACCAAAGTACGCTCCCAAAGTACGCTCCCCGGTTCGCTTACCGGTGCGCGTACCGGGCGCTCCCCGCGCGAATTTTGAATTATTTTTTTTTGCCTATATGAGCGTCCTAAGCCCCCCTCAGAAAACCTAGAGGGTCAGAAAGTGTCTACCGTGCCCCCTTCTACCCATTCCGAACATTGTTTCCTCTCCATCCTGTGTCTCAATTCTACCGATACACAAAATTGAGGACTCCCGTAACGCTGCTGGTACGCGTACCGGGGCGCACACCGGTGAGCGCTCGCTAAAAAAAGGTGGGAAAGTAATTTACAGAAAAACCAATGGAGACACTTTCATCAAATATAGAATAGGCCCTACTACATAGCAGTCCCTACCATTTACCCAAATTTGATGGAATTCCATTGAGAAAATTATGCTGTAGGCCTGACTAAATATCCTGAGGTAAATTACATGACAGAAACACATATGAAGTGTTAGAATTGACAACCAATTAAAATGTTACTTTCATTTTCTACTATTATTTCAAGACATTTGATTGGTTATGTACCTGAATATATATAAAGAAAGAGAGAGAAACACAGCCATTTTGACTACTACGTCCTGAAGTACATTTCAAGAGCATTTTCACTGTCAACTTTAACTTCTTTTTCAAAGGTAAGATATCATTTAAAAAATTTGAAAGGAGAACTATGTTATGCACTTTAAATTAAATAAGGAAAACGTTTTCAGATAGTTACATACTGTCCCTCTATAAGAGTTAGTCATTGAGAAAGACTTAATTATTTAAATTATTGTTTGAGTTAGGCTTCTGTGGTATAATTATGAATTTACTTAGGCTTCATCACAGGCACTTTTTAATAGTTCTACTTCCTGCCTGAAACCATGCACTGCCCAAAGATTACTTCACTGTTAAAAACTCACAAGCACCTGTCTGAACTTAAACCCAACAGTGCCCTATCTCCACTGATATATTTTTTATATGCAATTTACAGCAAGAAAATGGAAGCACAGCAAAAAGAAAATACAATGTCATTTGAAATTAAGATTGAAAGCAATCCAAACCAAGAAAAAGAAGAACTAGACTTTATGGATGAATCAGAAGACCAAGAATTATTAAAATGTGCTGAAGAATGTGAATGTGATTCTTGGAATGAAAAGGAGGACATTCCTGATGATTTAATGTTACAAATTCTCTTAGATTTTGAAAAATCAGAACAATAAATTTAGATTTTAAAAGTTAAAATTGTTTGAGACATTATTCTTTTTAATATGAAAATTATGAAATAGTACCCAAAAAGATAAAATATAAACTGAGACTTAAAATATACTGTGCAACTTTTTTGTGTTACATAGTAAGTTTGCTCATAGTTACTTCCTTTCTCCCACTATATTATCTCCAATGTGTATTTAACATCTCTTTATCATCTCCTGCCTCCATGTTCTTTCTGCTTTCCTCACAAACTATGCTATGAATTCCATATACCACAATAACTTCTGAAACAACATGCAAGATATCTACAAAGGAAACGGTGTATATTTATTTTTAGACTCTGCATTGGTACCTACATGTTGGTACTTAAATAAAAAAAAATTAAAAAAATACAACAAAAAGAACAATCAATAAACATACAATATTTGAACATTCTTTCATTCTTTTTTCCGTATATTACGCTCCCCGGACCACTTCCCGGTGTGCGTACCGGGCGCTCCCCCCGCAAAAAAAACGATAATGCTTTTTTTTTTTTTTGCCCCGCGGGGCCCTTTTAAAGCCCCCTCATCAAACCTAGGGGGTCAGGGAGGATGTACTCTGCCCCCTTATGTTCATTTCCCCCTTTGTTTTCCACCTCTTGTGTCTCGATCCTACCGAGACCCTTTTTAGCCCCCAACTTATCTGAAGGCGGAATGTTTCCTATCTCTGAGGAAAGCGGGGGCTCAGATTCTAGTTTTACTCCCATCTCCGTAGCCTCGATTCAGCTGATGTTTGCAGCGCTATCAGCTGAGATTAAGCGAGGGTTCGAGGAGTCTGCTGCTAATCAAAGAGAAATAAGAACCTTTTGTGAATCCCTAGACGAAAAGATTGTTAGCCTCTCTGTAAGAACACAATCCCTAGAAGAAACGGTGGGTCAGATATCCATGCGTTCTGAGAGCGTCCAGGACGATATATTGAAATTGAGAAGAGAGGATACTGCGCTATCAGAGAGAATGGAGATTGTGGAAAACAATGCCAGACGCTGCAATATCCGAATCTTAAATGTACCAGAGGGAAGTGAAGGAACAGATATCAAAGGCTATACTATCGCGTTGCTAAAAGAGTCTCTCAACCTTCAACTTTCAAATGAGGATCTCGTCATGGATATACAGCGTATCCACAGGGACCCATTTAGGCGTAACCCGCAGAGAACCAAGCCGAGGAAAATCCTGGTGAATTTCCATACATATACCTTGAAAGAACAAATCTTGACCCTAGCATTAAAACAAAAATCATTACCAGGCAAAGGTTTCAACTACCAGATACGCTCTGATCTGTCTAGATTCACTCTCGACAAACAATGGGAGTTGGGTAAAAGAATGGACGCTTTTCGTGGACTGGGTGCCACGGTGCAGATGGGCTTTCCTGCTTCCCTCAAAATAATGCATGATAACAGAATGTACAACATACGGTCGGTTCAGGCTGCAGACGAGCTGCTACTGTCACTGGGAAGTAGAAAGAAGTAATAACAGGGTTTACAGGGTTGAAAGGGCCCACATAAGGTCTTATAAGGACTTATAAGCTCCCCTTCTCATATCTCCCATCATAACAAAGGAAAAAAATAATAAATAATAAAAAAATAAAAATAAAAAAAATAAAAAAATAATCTAAAATTGATAACCTCTAAGAATGTTCTGGCATAGTATCAAATTTCTAAAGATATAACAGAGTTTGCAGGAACAAAGAAAATTTAAAAAAAGGAAACAAAACAAAAAATAAATAAATAAATAAATAAATATATAAAATCTAAAAAAAAAAAAAACTTTAAAAAAAAATCAGGGGGAAGGAAAAAGAAAAAGAAGGAAGGAAGGGAAGGAAAATAAATAAATAAATAAATATATAAATAAAAAAATAGACAACGAATCAGGGAGTGAAAAAGGAACACAATTAAATATAATTTGAGGCACTCACAAGGGGGGTTCGGGAGGAGCTGGGGCACTTACTTCCGGTATTCCGGATAGTGAGTACAAGGGTTTCCCAAGGGAGGGAGGAAGGTTCGGGGGGCACAGAGGTGGTGGGGTGGGGTAAAAAAGCAAAAAAATATTTATTCTCAATAATGCTCCAATCAGTACTATTTTTTAGGGATTCTAATTCCAAGCAGCAGAAAAACAGTGGTTCGTATAAATTGGCGGTATTTCCTATCACCACCTATTCCCAGGGTTATGGTGAAGCTTAACATTTTGTCCTGGAATGTTAATGGTCTCCGTACCAAACCGCGTGCAAATAAAATTCTCCAGTACTTGCGGGATGTTGAGGCGGACATTATTATATTGCAGGAGACGCATTTAGTGGAGAGAGAAATACTTGAGCTGGTCAAGAAAAATAGATGGTTGGAGACTTCTGTTTCTACCTCCCAATCGCTGAACACAAGGGGAGTGTCTATCTTGTTCAAAAAATCCAAGACAATAAAAATCATTCAGCATGAGGCCGACACTGGAGGCAGGTGGGTCATCGTGGCGGTCGAGATAGGAGGAGCAGTGCTCACATTGGCAGGGTACTATGGGCCGAATCAGGATGACCCCTCAGCGTTAGAATCTTTATTCTTCCACCTGCTGCAATTTCCTGAGCCAGTCATTATTACTGGTGACTTTAATATTGTACTGAATCCCATGCTGGATAAGTCCCCAACAAGTAGACAACTGCCCCTTTCTAAGTCAAGAAACTGTCTACTTGGGTGCATGAATGAATATGGATATGTTGATATTTGGAGTGTAAGAGAGGAGCAGAGGCAGGGATTTTCCTTCAGGAATCTCAAATATCGACATCGGTCGAGGATAGATTTTATGCTAATTAGCCGAGAGTTGACTAACTCAGTCAAAAGCGTGGATTATATTCCGTCACATCTCTCTGACCATTCAGCTATGAAGATGGTACTTGACTGGGGAGATAAACCCCCTACAAGGTCATGGTCTTTCGATCGATCTCTACTTACCTCATCGGAAGATATAGAGCACATACAATCAGAAGCAAGGGCTTTTTTTTAAATTAACACTGGATCAGCCTCTCTAGGTGTTATATGGGATGCTTTTAAGTGTACATTAAGAGGGATCATAAAGAACAAGACCGTATACCGTAGAAAGCTGTATCTGGAAGAGGTGTCTTCTATCGAAGAGAATAATAGAGCTACCCAGGCAGATATCGAAAACAGTAGAGACGACAGCAATCAAGATCTATCCCAGAAACACGCCAAAATGGCGGAATTGAAGAATGCATTGACATCAGTATTAGGCAAAAGAATCATGCAGAGATGGGAGGTGAGCAAACTAGCTCATTTCCAATATGGAGAGGGGGCTGGCAGGCTCCTGGCCTGGAAAGTAAAATCGGACCGATTGCGAAATCATATCGATTCTGTGACAACCGAGCGCGGCATCTTCAAAAAAGATGCTGACATCAGGGAAGTCTTTAAAGACTTGTTCCAAACAATATATCAGGAAGACCTGAGTGCCACCTCCGAGGATGCTGTTAATTGGTTAAAGGATCTTTCTTTACCATCTTTGATGGATGAACAAAGCACTTTCTTGGATAAGGAAATAACGAAGGATGAGGTAGAACAGGCTATACAGGGAGCCAAGGGAGGCAAGGCAGCGGGAACAGACGGTTTACCGTCAGAAATCTATAAAAACCTGCTATTGGTGGTCTCTCCTGTTCTGGTGGAACTGTTTAACAAAATCTTGAGGGAGGGAGAGGCCCCCCCAGCATCCTGGGATAGCGCCTCAATAACACTAATTCTGAAGCCTGGAAAGCCCCCATCCGACTGTGGCTCATATCGGCCAATTTCAATTTTAAACGCCGATTATAAGATCTTGGCGGCAATATTGGCTAAGAGGCTCGGTCAGGTAGCTCCAGATATACTGAATTCTAACCAAAAAGGTTTCGTAAAGGGGAGGCAGCTGTTCGAGCTCACATATGATCTGGTGGGAGCTATAGATCTGGCGACTAAGGAGACTCTGCCCCTCTCTGTCCTCACCTTGGATGCCACCAAGGCCTCCGACAGGGTAAATTGGCAATACCTGTCGGAGGCCCTGTTGAGGTTCAATGTGGGAGACAAATTCCGTAGAGCAATAAAACTGCTATATGGAAGCCCCTCGGCCTCTATCCTGATCAATGGAGGGTTGTCTGAGCCATTTAGGGTTACGAGGGAATGAGGCAGGGTTGCCCCCTGTCCCCTCTATTATTCGATTTATATATAGAGCCGTTCGCGCAGAAACTGAGAGAAAACCAACAAATCAAACCATTTGTCTACTGTGATTGGATTAAAAAAGTTGCCCTCTATGCAGATGACATTATGATGTTTACACCAGATATAAATACTGCGTTTCCAGTGGTTATAGATCTCACCTTGGAGTTTGGAAAGGTGTCAGGATATGAGGTGAATGCCTCTAAAACAGAGTCAATGTCATGGAACGTTAACCTAAATACACATAGTGCGACAACGAGGGCTAACTTGAGATACTTGGGGATAGTCATAGACAAAAATATAAACACGATAGCCTCTCTAAATTTTGCAAAAGTTGCAGCACAGTGCCGAAAATTGATGAGAACATGGGCACATCTCCCTCTCACCATCTTGGGGAAGGTAAATCTAGTTAAAATGTCCATATTGCCAAAGATTTCTTTTTATTTAATTCAATACCGCTGTTTTTTGACCCCAAATTAATTATGAAACTACAGAGTGAGATATCTTCTTTTATATGGAATAATAAGAATCCAAGAATTTCCTGGAAAAAGATAAGGCGTCGGAGGGAGAAGGGTGGGTTGGCGGGCCCAGACCTACAGGTTTATGCATGGGCATTCCAGCTAACGCATGCACGCATGCTTTTTAAAACACCAGCTGATTCAGGCCTGGGCCTTATGTTTTCCACTTTGCTGAGTTGTGAGGGAGTTGGGCAGGCCAGCTTCCTGTTTAAGTTTGGAGATCCCAAATTTTTTAAAAAGATAAAGCTGAAGATACTACAGGGGATGGCCAATACATGGTATAGAGTAAGATATTCGATTAATTTAGGATATATTTCAAGCAAAGCTCCAATATGGGACTTACCTGTACCCCCTCCCTGGGCGGAAGACGCACTAGTCCTACCACTTAAAGAGGCAGGAATCAGATCTTGGGGAGACTTATTTTTTGATGGATATCTACTTCCATGGAACTATTTGTTTAACAAAGTCGGACCGAGATTTTCAAGACTTAAATATCTACAAATCTCAAGTTGGGCCCAGGCGCAAAACACACTGCCCTCACGTAATAGCAGGCTTCCTATAGGGGGAGTGAGTGAACTAGAAGCATGCCTGCTTGACAAGCCACCTATAAAAAAGAGATCTCGCTCTGGTACAACATGATCATAGAGGAATTAGATGGAAAATTCTGTCTTCCAACGCAATTGTGGGCGGAGTCTATGCCAGGAGTAGATGTGGAAGAACTTTGGCTAACTTTATGCAGGGTATTGTGGGATTTGGTGAAGCCTGCGTGGCTACGAAGGAACCACGTATTTTCTATACACATAGCTTATTACTCCCTGCAGAGACTGTCAAAATTTTCTCAAATAGGGCCAGTCTCATGCCCAAGATGTGGCTTGGTGGCGGCGTCCGATATCCACATGTTTTTTGAATGCCCACAAATCACTCCATTCTGGGATTCCATAAGCAGTAAATTGTCTCTGATTCTGGATTGTCAGGTTACCATCGATTTGGGCTTAGTAATTTTTGGCTTGAGTGGAAAAACTCGTAACGCTGCCTCCAACTTAGTGTTTTATTCCATTCTGGCGGCCCGTAGGGAAATTTGTAGACACTGGAAAGACGCTTTGCCACCCACTTTTTATGAATGGCGTGCTTCAATCCTCCAGATCTCGAAACTAGACTTGGCAAGGGGAGGAAATCAGGTGAAAAGAGCCTTTTGGAACCTGTTGGAGAGGTCACGTTGAAACCTGGGTTTTTTTTTTTTTTTTCTTTCCCCAGGTCCGATGATTATTGCTGACATGGCTCACCTTCTGGCCCCGCCACAGTAGTGTCGATGCTTAAAGGGCCTTGGTATTCCGGGCATTACTGTCCAACAGAGCAGTCCGCATACTAGAATCTCACGCCCAGCCAGCTGTTACTGAAGGGATTTGGTTCACCACTCCTCCTACGCTATCCCCGCCAGCAGTAGCTGAGTCAGTACAGAGGCATAGCCTGACTTTCGGTATGGGCGGTAGTTTTCTGTCTTGACAGATTGGAGCTAATGAACGCAAATGAGGATAAAAAAAAATAAAAAAAAAAGAAGAATGTGAATGTGATTCTTGGAATGAAAAGGAGGACATTCCTGATGATTTAATGTTACAAATTCTCTTAGATTTTGAAAAATCAGAACAATAAATTTAAATTTTAAAAGTTAAAATTGTTTGAGACATTATTCTTTTTAATATGAAAATTATGAAATAGTACCCAAAAAGATAAAATATAAACTGAGACTTAAAATATACTGTGCAACTTTTTTGTGTTACATAGTAAGTTTGCTCATAGTTACTTCCTTTCTCCCACTATATTATCTCCAATGTGTATTTAACATCTCTTTATCATCTCCTGCCTCCATGTTCTTTCTGCTTTCCTCACAGACTATGCTATGAATTCCATATACCACAATAACTTCTGAAACAACATGCAAGATATCTACAAAGGAAACAGTGTATATTTATTTTTAGACTCTGCATTGGTACCTACATGTTGGTACTTAAATAAAAAAAAAATTAAAAAATACAACAAAAAGAACAATCAATAAACATACAATATTTGAACATTCTTTCATTCTTTTTTCCGTATATTACGCTCCCCGGACCGCTTCCCGGTGTGCGTACCGGGCGCTCCCCCCGCAAAAAAACGATAATAATGTTTTGTTTTTTTTTTGCCCCGCGGGGCCCTTTTAAAGCCCCCTCATCAAACCTAGGGGGTCAGGGAGGATGTACTCTGCCCCCTTACGCTCATTTCCCCCTTTGTTTTTGCCACCTCTTGTGTCTCGATCCTACCGAGACACAAGATGGCGGCTGCTCCGGACTGTTTAGAATGTTGACAGTCACCGGGGAGCCAATCCGCTTCTCCTCGCGAAGTTCCGTTACGCGTCAGGTACGCGAACCGGGGCGCTAACCGGGACGGTGTCACAGATATATATATTTTTTAAAATGTTAATTTCTCAAACTCCACTGGAGCACATATATTGAGACATAGCAAAGGCTCGTCGGGCAAACCATATCTACAATTTTGCAAAGTTTCGTGTAAATCCATTCAGCCGTTCGAGCTAAAAGTGATTCCAACCGCTCTATGGAAAAATGAATGGGAAAAACGTGTTTTGGGACCACCTTTTTTCTCGGCCCCCCTTGACAAAACCCCCCCAAATTTTCAGGGGCTGCTCAGAAACAAAATGTGCCATTTTCCTGAAAATTTCAGCCAATTCCGTCCACAAACGTCAAAGTTATTCGACATAGAATTTTCTGAAATCCCATGGGAAAAAAATCCTAACTAAATATACCTACTGCCGACCGCCAGTAGGTAATATATATCACCTACTGGCGGTTGCCAGTAGGTAGTTATAGTTAGGACCTGGTTTCCATAGAAAAAGCGTTTTTTGTTTTCCCAATAACTTTGGCGTTGTTTGACGAATCCTGGCGAAATTTTCAAAACTAGTGGGGCGCTCCAGTCATTTTCTATCTTGAAAGTTTTGGGGTGATTCGTCAAGCAGGGGCAGAGAAAAAAGGGGGTCTCAAAACACATTTTCTCCATGTTCATTTCCATAAGAAACTTTGGGCAAAGCTACAGCTCGAATTGCTGAACGGAATTACACCAAATTTGGCAAAAGTTGTCTCCTTGGGGCAACCTTGAGATGTGGATATATATATATATATATCTGCAATACCTCGCAGCAGCAGCGTTGCAGCATTCATTTATTCCCAAATAAACAGCTTGTCACGACGCGTTTCGGCCACATATATATACATATATATATATATATATATATATATATATATATATATATATATATATTACCTACTGGCAGTCGCCAGTAGGTATATATAGTTAGGATTTTTTCTCTATGGGATTTTTGAAAATTCTATGTCTAATAACTTTGGCGTTTGTGGACGGAATTGGCTGAAATTTTCAGGAAAATGGAACATTTTGTTTCTGAGCAGCCCCTGACAATTTGGGGGGGTTTCATCAAGGGGGGGCCGAGAAAAAAGGGGGGTCCCAAAATGCATTTTCCCATGTTAATTTCCATAGGGCGGTTGGCCTCACTTTTAGCTCGAACGGCTGAATGGATTTGCACGAAACTTGGCAAAATTGTAGGGACTGTTAGCCTGATGTGCCTTTGCTAGGTCTCAATATATGTGCTCCAGTGGATTTTGAGTAATTTAGGTTCAAAAAAATATATATATCTGGGCGGAGCCTAACCACACATCTGATCTGATTGGCTGTCAGCACTTCATCCAAGAAGTGTTGGCAGCCATCTTGGGACCAATATACATGATAGCACCTCATTAAAAAGTATTGTAGTTAATAGAGGGTTTTAGGACTTTAGTTACATTATAAATCATTTGTTGATGGTACCATACTCGTTTTAGGAATTGTGGTGGGTTCTAAGGTGATTTTACCATGTGAAAAAACCTTCTGCTGTGATATCATGAATATTGTTTGAAAGAAAACTAATATCTCATGATTTTCCCACAGTGGTTTGGAAGGGGATCTATAAGCTAAACTGAAAGCATATTTTCTGTAAATTCACATTATCTTTCTCAGTCATGTGAAAATGAAGTCTGACATTCTCAGTAAAACATGTACATCCAACAAGGACAGAGACTGTCAGTTGATTCCTTTGTGTTCTACTGCAGCCTCCTAGAGTGTTCTAAAGAACAACTAGAGCGCTAACAGTCCTACTTATTACAAAGGTATGGCACACCTGAAGCCATCTTGATTGGAATAAAGTGGTAACTCTTAAAACATTTAATTTAAAAAGAAACAACATGAAGGGGTATATTTTGCCATAGAAAGTATGATTAGTGCTGCAGAATGAAAAATTAGGGCACATTTTGAGTGACTTCTCAAATCCTTTTCTATTTCATTAAAACATTCTGACATGCAGTCTCCCAAAATGGCCACCAGAGACAAAAGAGCCCAAATGTAGCCCAAATATCACCCAGATGTAGCCCAAGTATAGCCCAATGACAGAATGTCCCAGAGTGTTCTAAAGAACAACTAGAGCGCTAACAGTCCTACTTATTACAAAGGTATGGCACACCTGAAGCCATCTTGATTGGAATAAAGTGGTAACTCTTAAAACATTTAATTTAAAAAGAAACAACATGAGGGGGTATATTTTGCCATAGAAAGTATGATTAGTGCTGCAGAATGAAAAATTAGGGCACATTTTGAGTGACTTCTCAAATCCTTTTCTATTTCATTAAAAGATTCTGACATGCAGTCTCCCAAAATGGCCACCAGAGACAAAAGAGCCCAAATGTAGCCCAAATATCACCCAGATGTAGCCCAAGTATAGCCCAATGACAGAATGTCCCAGAGTGTTCTAAAGAACAACTAGAGCGCTAACAGTCCTACCTATTACAAAGGTATAGCACACCTGGAGCCATCGTGATGGGAATAAAGTGGTAACTCTTAAGACATTTAATTTAAAAAGGAACAAAATGAGGGGGTATATTATGCAATAGAAGGTATTATTAGTGCTGCAGAAAGAAAAATTAGGGCACATTTTGAGTGACTTTTCAAATCCTCTTCTATTTCATTAAAAAATTCTGACATGCAGTCTCCCAAAATGGCCACCAGAGACAAAAGAGCCCAAATGTAGCCCAAATATCACCCAGATGTAGCCCAAGTATAGCCCAATGACAGAATGTCCCAGAGTGTTCTAAAGAACAACTAGAGCGCTAACAGTCCTACTTATTACAAAGGTATGGCACACCTGAAGCCATCTTGATTGGAATAAAGTGGTAACTCTTAAAACATTTAATTTAAAAAGGAACAAAATGAGGGGGTATATTTTGCCATATGAATTATGATTAGTGCTGCAGAAAGAAAAATTAGGGCACATTTTGAGTGACTTCTCAAACCCTCTTCAATTTCATTAAAAAATTCTGACATAGTCTCGCAAGATGGCCACCAGAGACAAAAGAGCCTAAATGTAGCCCAAATATCACCCAGATGTACCCCAAGTATAGCCCAATGACAGAATGTCCCAGAGTGTTCTAAAGAACAACTAGAGCGCTAACAGTCTTACTTATGACAAAAGTATGGCACACCAGAAGCCATCTTGATTGGAATGAAGTGGTAAGTCTGAAAACACTCAATTTAAAAAGGAACAACATGAGGGGGTTAATTTTGCCATAGAAAGTATGATTAGTGCTTCAGAAAGAAAATTTAGGGATCATTTTGAGTGACTTCTCAAATCCTCTTCTATTTCATTAAAAAAATTCTGACATGCAGACTGAAACATGCACTTTGAATACCAGCAGCAGACGTCCCTGGTGAGCAGTAGCTTTACTACAGTGATCTAATGTGCAACTAGAGTGCTAACATTCAGAATTTATGGCAAATGTGTGACACATCTGAATGCCTTCTTGATGGAACCAAAGTAAACAAGCATTGAAAATGCAATAGATCTCGCCCTCATTTAAGTTAAAGCCATTCTGTTTGTAATGAGGTGGCTTTTTAGCTTTGCTTTTATTAGTGTTTTTTCAACTTTCATGTAAATAACGCACCGTTTTCACCAAATCGACTTTGCCCAAGCACACCCTTCCCTTCGGCCAACAAATCCCAAAAATTCGGCACACCTGCCGATCCACTCTCCCTACAGCTCACCCAAGCCCCGTCCCTCTAGCGCAACTGGAACATCCCAAATTCACCTTCTCCATGCGCACCAAAAACTCCCATTGAATAACATGACAATTCGCTACTCCGCACAAAAATTGCTCTTTAAAGCACTTCCACTGCTCCGATCCGCTTCAAACTTGGCTGGACACTAGTTCCAGCGATTCCCTAACATCTCACCAAAAATCAGCTCAATCCATCCACTGGAACGGGGACGAATTTCAACCCGAATACGCGCCCCCCGCAAACACAAAAAAAAGCCATAAAACGGCCAAATCTCGACCAAAAACCGCCAAAATCCCTCAAAACCTTGCCAACACCAATACGCACGAAACTGAACCGGCCCCTCAGCCCTAGGCTCCGGGAACCCTACTTAATTGACCCAAAAGCCCTAAAAAAGCAACATAATACACACGAAAACGCCCTAACAACCCTAAACTGCATATAAGTATATGTATGCATGCATTTATGTTTGTATTTATATGTAGATATACAGATGATACATGTTTATATATGTATGTATATATATATATTCACTGAAAAAACCATAGGCTATAGACCATATATAGTTAGGATTTAGCATTTACAAAACCTTGAAAATTCACTGAAAAAACCGTAGGTTATAGACCATATATAGTTAGGAATTAGCATTTACAAAACCTTGAAAATTCACTGAAAAAACCATAGGTTATAGACCATATATAGTTAGGAATTCGCATTTACAAAACCTTATTTTACTCACACAAAACCATTGAAATTCCATATATAGTTAGTTGCACTAACTATATATCGCGCACCCGCAATCCACTGCTGATGATGTCACATATTACATCATTCATGACATGGTCAGTGACATCACTGATGACATCACTGATGACATCTCAAATGACATCACTGATGACATCACTGATGACAACATCCAGTGACTGTATGTTTCTGTAAAGTTAAAATATGTCTTACATATTGAAGAATGAGTGGATGTATAAGTGTCTGGATGAAGGATTTAGTAGGTGCATGACTGACTGTATGAGTGAGTGATTAAATGTGTCTCACTGAGTGCATGGGTTAGTGACTAAACTGTCTTAATTTGTGCATCATTATGTCTGTTGTTCTGTAAACTGTTGCATGTGTTGATAAGTAGCTATATGAGTAACTATATGGGTTATTGATTGGTTGCCCAAGTATTTGTATGGGATACTGAGTGTGTGTGTGGGTGGCTGGGAGGTGTATGACTCTGTGCATAGATGTGTGAGCAGTTGATTCACTAGATGTATGGTTTCAAAAGTGCATGTGGAAACAGCTGTATGGGCGGGCGGTTGACTGTGTGCATGAGTGTATTGGTGAGTGAATGGATATCTCAGTGCTACATGTCAAAGTAAGTACATATGTAAAACACAGTACATGTGAGAGTTGACATATATAAATAACTGTGCATAAGAGCCAGTGAATGTGTGAGTGGCTGTATGGATCATTGTGAACTTGTATCAGGGATTGTATAAGAGAGTTAATATGTGTTAGTATATGTTTGAATAAGTAAAGTTTGTATAACTGTATAGTTGAGGAAATGGAGGTGTGATTGATTCTTTGATTGACTGACTAGGTGTGTGAGTAACTCCATGGATGAGTGACAGTCTGTGAGTGTCTGTTTACACTGATTGTATCTAAGGTTATATTAGAGTCTGAAGAGGTTCATCGTATTATCACATGAATGATATCATCAGTGATGTGATCAGTAATGTCAAATGAGATGTCATCAGTGATGTCATCAGTGATGTTATTTGAGATGTCATCAGTGATGTCATTTGAGATGTCATCAGTGATGTCATCAGTGATGTCACTGACCATGTCATGAATGATGTAATATGTGACATCATCAGCAGTGGATTGCGGGTGCGCGATATATAGTTAGTGCAACTAACTATATATGGAATTTCAATGGTTTTGTGTGAGTAAAATAAGGTTTTGTAAATGCGAATTCCTAACTATATATGGTCTATAACCTATGGTTTTTTCAGTGAATTTTCAAGGTTTTGTAAATGCTAATTCCTAACTATATATGGTCTATAACCTACGGTTTTTTCAGTGAATATATATATATATATATATATATATATATATATATATATATATATATATATATATATAACAAGAAACTCTTCCCAAGCTTCACTTCTTTAGCGAAAAAAAAGAGCACGGGCCACGGAGGTTTGATCAGCTGCAAGATTTTATTGGTATTCTTTCTGTGGTGCAGCGGCAGCCATTATATATATATGTGTATATATATTCGCCGACAGCGTTGTCGTATCTTTGCTTAAAAGGACAACAAGTTGAGGCCCATTTGTATTTCACAGTGAATTTTTTATTGGCGTTTCACACCCAACGAGTTTTGCAGCCGCAGCCGCTTGATCACAAGTGAGTTTAAGTGTTGAACAATAAAGTTATATACAAGTGAAAACCTTCATCATGTGACTTTTTGATCAAAAGTGAAAACATACTCTCTCACCATCGGTTATTATTGATATCTCATCACTTATCGTCATAAGCTGTGTTAATTCACACAAATGCATTATTTACAGTTTAGCAGGTTTAAACATGTCATTTAGTCCAAACTGTTATGGTGATCCTTGTATTCAGGAACTGCAAGTCCCATAATTCCTTAAGCTCGTTACCTCAAAGACTATTTTTCGAATGTGTGAACTCACTCGTGATCAAGCGGCTGCGGCTGCGAAACGCGTTGGGTGTGAAACGCCAATAAAAAATTCACTGTGAAATGCAAATGGGCCTCAACTTGTTGTCCTTTTAAGCAAAGATACAACAACGCTGTCGGCGGATATTCAGGGGTAAGGCGAAACCCCGTTGAGGCCCGCCAGAAAAAAGCGGCGCAGGCTGAATTCGCCATTGCTGTCGGGAATGTATATATATATATATATATTTTTTATTTTTTTTACATTCACTGGATGATGTCATCAGTGATGTCATTTGAGATGTCATCGATGATGTGATGAGTGATGTCACTGACCATGTCATGAGTGATGTAATATGTGACGTCATCAGCAGTGCATTGCGCAAGTTATAGTTAGCTGAACTAACTATAACGGGGGAATTTCTCTGGTTTTGTACAAGTGAAATGTCCAACTAACTATAACGCCCCTGAAACCTATGTTTTTTTCAATGAATTTCTAAGGTTTTTTAAATGCTAATTTATAACTATAACATGCCTGAAACCTATGTTTTTTTCGGTGAATATATATATATAATATACTATGTATACATGTGAAAATGTCTCAGTTCACCTGTTTGCCTCGGTGGCATGGAAAAAATGGATGAACGGACGTCAGCATGCCGACGAGGTCCTCTCATGGCTCCGATTACTTCATACAGTGTCGGGAGTGGAGCCGTGCTATTATGACGTCCTTGTCGACGTAGGAGAGCTAGGAAAGAATTTCCCTGGAATGCTGGTGCAGGGGATATTCACCTAAGTGTTCAGGCTAGTCCTTTGGGAGCAAATGTTTATGTTGCCACTTCAGAAACCGAAACCAGTGAAAGAGGGCAGAGGCCCTGCAGACGGCACACGAGATGGGGTGCCCAGTCGTGTGCACCGGAAGGGCAGCGAAGGGACAGGCACCACAACTAACTGTGGGCCAAAAATGCGTTCCGCTCGTGGAATTTGTGGATTTTCGGCAATTTTGCGATCCACGAATCTCGCGAAATTGCAACTTGCAAGTTGCAACTTCAACTCTGGCAGCTTGCCGGCGCCATTCTAAAATGGTTACAAAGTTAGCTTCAACTCGGGCGCCTGCCTTAACTCTGTAAGTGCTTCCTTTGGGCCACAAATTAAACCTCAACAGGAAGCACTTACAGATATAAATTAAGCAGGTGCCCGAGTTGAAGCTCAAATTCAGTAACGTTTAAATCAGCCTAAAACATTAGTGAGCACGGTCGAGGCTGGGCAAGTGTGCTTTAACCCCATATCTGCAGTCGAAAATTAGCTGTAATACTCGAAGGAGGCCTTTGAATCCATGAGTTTCTCAAGCGCAATCCCCGTGTAGTTCCTGTGACCAGGAGGCTGCTTTCTCCTCACCTGCTGCCCTGCTCGCTCTCTGACCCTTTATACACAAGAAGCATGTTGACACGCATAGAAGCCCAGCACCACACACTAGCAATATCAAACGTCTTCCCGTCCTTTCCCAACTATGATGGACAGCTCACTCAAGGGACCTCGGCGCCTTTTGGCACGGTGGCAAAGTTACAGGCACACATTGTCAGTGGAGACAAATCTTCTGGCCCTTTACGCAGCTGCAGTGTAGGAAAAGCACTTTGCATGTACCCAACGAGGTAGCACTTACTGGATTAGCCAGTAGAAAGAAGTCCAGTTGAGTAGAGGTATTGCACAAAACGGTGGCATCTTCGTGGATAACTATTCAGGGCAGGATTCATTCTGGCACGAGGCTCCAGTCACAAAAATTAAACCTCAGCAGGAAGCACTTACGGATATAGCAGGTGCCCGAGTTGAAGCTCAAATTCAGTAACGTTTTAATCAGTCCAAAACATTAGTGAGCACGGTCGAGGCTGGGCAAGTGTGCTTTAACCCCATATCTGCAGTCGAAAATAAAAAATAATACTCGAGGGAGGTCTTTGAATCCATGAGTTTCTCGAGCGCAATCTCCGTATAGTTCCTGTGACCAGGAGGCTGCTTTCTCCTCACCTGCTGCCCTGCTCGCTCTCTGACCCTTTATACACAAGAGGCATGTTGACATGCATCGAAGCCCCGCACCACACACTAGCGGTATCAAACGTCTTCCCGCCCTTTCCCAACTATGATGGACAGCTCGCTCAAGGGACCTCGATTCAGAAAAGGGGGTGGTGATGGACAGAGTATCTGAATTAAACAGAACACTCATACCCAGTCACCAGATCAGGGCTTGATCCATCACCGTTTTTTAGCTCACTGCACCATCCCAGCTCAGAACCTGGCTACATGCAAATTAGTCTGTCCCTGGCCCAGTGCATCATGGGAACAGGGCAGACCAAACTACCAAGCCAATTCTTATACTGGGAAGGAAACAAGCTTCCGGGGACCGGTTTCTGGCATTACAGCCGTCTTCGGCCCGGCTTGCTTGAATCCTGATGGTGCAATGAGCAAGGGACTCACATCTGAGTATACCCTTCCACGCTTATGGTGGACAAAACGATTCAGAAAAGGGGGTGGTGATGGACAGAGTATCTGAATTAAACAGAACACTCATACCCAGTCAACAGATCAGGGCTTGATCCATCACCGTTTTTTAGCTCACTGCACCATCCCAGCTCAGAACCTGGCTACATGCAAATTAGTCTGTCCCTGGCCCAGTGCATCATGGGAACAGGGCAGACCAAACTACCAAGCCAATTCTTATACTGGGAAGGAAACAAGCTTCCGGGGACCGGTTTCTGGCATTACAGCCGTCTTCGGCCCGGCTTGCTTGAATTCTGATGGTGCAATGAGCAAGGGACTCACATCTGAGTATACCCTTCCACGCTTATGGTGGACAAAACGATTCAGAAAAGGGGGTGGTGATGGACAGAGTATCTGAATTAAACAGAACACTCATGCCCAGTCAACAGATCAGGGCTTGATCCATCACCGTTTTTTAGCTCACTGCACCATCCCAGCTCAGAACCTGGCTACATGCAAATTAGTCTGTCCCTGGCCCAGTGCATCATGGGAACAGGGCAGACCAAACTACCAAGCCAATTCTTATACTGGGAAGGAAACAAGCTTCCGGGGACCGGTTTCTGGCATTACAGCCGTCTTCGGCCCGGCTTGCTTGAATCCTGATGGTGCAATGAGCAAGGGACTCACATCTGAGTATACCCTTCCACGCTTATGGTGGACAAAACGATTCAGAAAAGGGGGTGGTGATGGACAGAGTATCTGAATTAAACAGAACACTCATACCCAGTCAACAGATCAGGGCTTGATCCATCACCGTTTTTTAGCTCACTGCACCATCCCAGCTCAGAACCTGGCTACATGCAAATTAGTCTGTCCCTGGCCCAGTGCATCATGGGAACAGGGCAGACCAAACTACCAAGCCAATTCTTATACTGGGAAGGAAACAAGCTTCCGGGGACCGGTTTCTGGCATTACAGCCGTCTTCGGCCCGGCTTGCTTGAATCCTGATGGTGCAATGAGCAAGGGACTCACATCTGAGTATACCCTTCCACGCTTATGGTGGACAAAACGATTCAGAAAAGGGGGTGGTGATGGACAGAGTATCTGAATTAAACAGAACACTCATACCCAGTCAACAGATCAGGGCTTGATCCATCACCGTTTTTTAGCTCACTGCACCATCCCAGCTCAGAACCTGGCTACATGCAAAATAGTCTGTCCCTGGCCCAGTGCATCATGGGAACAGGGCAGACCGAACTACCAAGCCAATTCTTATACTGGGAAGGAAACAAGCTTCCGGGGACCAGTTTCTGGCATTACAGCCGTCTTCGGCCCGGCTTGCTTGAATCCTGATGGTGCAATGAGCAAGGGACTCACATCTGAGTATACCCTTCCACGCTTATGGTGGACAAAACGATTCAGAAAAGGGGGTGGTGATGGACAGAGTATCTGAATTAAACAGAACACTCATACCCAGTCAACAGATCAGGGCTTGATCCATCACCGTTTTTTAGCTCACTGCACCATCCCAGCTCAGAACCTGGATGGATCAAGCCCTGATCTTTGGACTGGGTAAGAGTGGTCTGCTTATTTCAGACACTCTGTTCATCACCACCCCCTTTTCTGAATCGTTTTTGGCCACTATAGGTGTGGCAGGGTATACTCAGACATGATTCCTTTTCTCACTGCACCATCAGGATTCAAGCAAGCCGGGCCGAAGAAGGCTGAAATGCCAGAAACCGGTCCCCAGTAGCTTCTCTCCTTTCTGGTGAAGAATTGGCTTGGTAGTTTAGTCTGCCCTGTTCCCATGATGCACTGGGCCAGGGACAGACTGATTTGCATATAGCCAGGTTCTGAGCTGGGATGGTGCAGTGAGATAAATAACGGTGATGGATCAAGCCCTGATCTTTGGACTGGGTAAGAGTGGTCTGCTTATTTCGGATACTCTGTTCATCACCACCCCCTTTTCTGACTCGTTTTTGGCCACTATAGGTGTGGCAGGGTATACTCAGACATGAGTCCCTTTCTCACTGCACCATCAGGATTCAAGCAAGCCGGGCCGAAGAAGGCTGAAATGCCAGAAACCGGTCCCTGGTAGCTTGTCTCCTTTCTGGTGAAGAATTGGCTTGGTAGTTTAGTCTGCCCTGTTCCCATGATGCACTGGGCCAGGGACAGACGGATTTGCATATAGCCAGGTTCTGAGCTGGGATGGTGCAGTGAGATAAATAACGGTGATGGATCAAGCCCTGATCTTTGGACTGGGTAAGAGTGGTCTGCTTATTTCAGACACTCTGTTCATCACCACCCCCTTTTCTGAATCGTTTTTGGCCACTATAGGTGTGGCAGGGTATACTCAGACATGAGTCCCTTTCTCACTGCACCATCAGGATTCAAGCAAGCCGGGCCGAAGAAGGCTGAAATGCCAGAAACCGGTCCCCGGTAGCTTGTCTCCTTTCTGGTGAATAATTGGCTTGGTAGTTTAGTCTGCCCTGTTCCCATGATGCACTGGGCCAGGGACAGACTGATTTGCATATAGCCAGGTTCTGAGCTGGGATGGTGCAGTGAGATAAATAACGGTGATGGATCAAGCCCTGATCTTTGGACTGGGTAAAAGTGGTCTGCTTATTTCAGACACTCTGTTCATCACCACCCCCTTTTCTGAATCGTTTTTGGCCACTATAGGTGTGGCAGGGTATACTCAGACATGAGTCCCTTTCTCACTGCACCATCAGGATTCAAGCAAGCCGGGCCGAAGAAGGCTGAAATGCCAGAAACCGGTCCCCGGTAGCTTGTCTCCTTTCTGGTGAAGAATTGGCTTGGTAGTTTAGTCTGCCCTGTTCCCATGATGCACTGGGCCAGGGACAGGCTGATTTGCATATAGCCAGGTTCTGAGCTGGGATGGTGCAGTGAGATAAATAACGGTGATGGATCAAGCCCTGATCTTTGGACTGGGTAAGAGTGGTCTGCTTATTTCAGACACTCTGTTCATCACCACCCCCTTTTCTGAATCGTTTTTGGCCACTATAGGTGTGGCAGGGTATACTCAGACATGAGTCCCTTTCTCACTGCACCATCAGGATTCAAGCAAGCCGGGCCGAAGAAGGCTGAAATGCCAGAAACCGGTCCCCGGTAGCTTGTCTCCTTTCTGATGAAGAATTGGCTTGGTAGTTTAGTCTGCCCTGTTCCCATGATGCACTGGGCCAGGGACAGACTGATTTGCATATAGCCAGGTTCTGAGCTGGGATGGTGCAGTGAGATAAATAACAGTGATGGATCAAGCCCTGATCTTTGGACTGGGTAAGAGTGGTCTGCTTATTTCAGACACTCTGTTCATCACCACCCCCTTTTCTGAATCGTTTTTGGCCACTATAGGTGTGGCAGGGTATACTCAGACATGATTCCTTTTCTCACTGCACCATCAGGATTCAAGCAAGCCGGGCCGAAGAAGGCTGAAATGCCAGAAACCGGTCCCCAGTAGCTTCTCTCCTTTCTGGTGAAGAATTGGCTTGGTAGTTTAGTCTGCCCTGTTCCCATGATGCACTGGGCCAGGGACAGACTGATTTGCATATAGCCAGGTTCTGAGCTGGGATGGTGCAGTGAGATAAATAACGGTGATGGATCAAGCCCTGATCTTTGGACTGGGTAAGAGTGGTCTGCTTATTTCGGATACTCTGTTCATCACCACCCCCTTTTCTGACTCGTTTTTGGCCACTATAGGTGTGGCAGGGTATACTCAGACATGAGTCCCTTTCTCACTGCACCATCAGGATTCAAGCAAGCCGGGCCGAAGAAGGCTGAAATGCCAGAAACCGGTCCCTGGTAGCTTGTCTCCTTTCTGGTGAAGAATTGGCTTGGTAGTTTAGTCTGCCCTGTTCCCATGATGCACTGGGCCAGGGACAGACGGATTTGCATATAGCCAGGTTCTGAGCTGGGATGGTGCAGTGAGATAAATAACGGTGATGGATCAAGCCCTGATCTTTGGACTGGGTAAGAGTGGTCTGCTTATTTCAGACACTCTGTTCATCACCACCCCCTTTTCTGAATCGTTTTTGGCCACTATAGGTGTGGCAGGGTATACTCAGACATGAGTCCCTTTCTCACTGCACCATCAGGATTCAAGCAAGCCGGGCCGAAGAAGGCTGAAATGCCAGAAACCGGTCCCCGGTAGCTTGTCTCCTTTCTGGTGAATAATTGGCTTGGTAGTTTAGTCTGCCCTGTTCCCATGATGCACTGGGCCAGGGACAGACTGATTTGCATATAGCCAGGTTCTGAGCTGGGATGGTGCAGTGAGATAAATAACGGTGATGGATCAAGCCCTGATCTTTGGGCTGGGTAAAAGTGGTCTGCTTATTTCAGACACTCTGTTCATCACCACCCCCTTTTCTGAATCGTTTTTGGCCACTATAGGTGTGGCAGGGTATACTCAGACATGAGTCCCTTTCTCACTGCACCATCAGGATTCAAGCAAGCCGGGACGAAGAAGGCTGAAATGCCAGAAACCGGTCCCCGGTAGCTTGTCTCCTTTCTGATGAAGAATTGGCTTGGTAGTTTAGTCTGCCCTGTTCCCATGATGCACTGGGCCAGGGACAGACTGATTTGCATATAGCCAGGTTCTGAGCTGGGATGGTGCAGTGAGATAAATAACAGTGATGGATCAAGCCCTGATCTTTGGACTGGGTAAGAGTGGTCTGCTTATTTCAGACACTCTGTTCATCACCACCCCCTTTTCTGAATCGTTTTTGGCCACTATAGGTGTGGCAGGGTATACTCAGACATGAGTCCCTTTCTCACTGCACCATCAGGATTCAAGCAAGCCGGGCCGAAGAAGGCTGAAATGCCAGAAACCGGTCCCTGGTAGCTTGTCTCCTTTCTGGTGAAGAATTGGCTTGGTAGTTTAGTCTGCCCTGTTCCCATGATGCACTGGGCCAGGGACAGACTGATTTGCATATAGCCAGGTTCTGAGCTGGGATGGTGCAGTGAGATAAATAACGGTGATGGATCAAGCCCTGATCTTTGGACTGGGTAAGAGTGGTCTGCTTATTTCAGACACTCTGTTCCTCACCACCCCCTTTTCTGAATCGTTTTTGGCCACTATAGGTGTGGCAGGGTATACTCAGACATGAGTCCCTTTCTCACTGCACCATCAGGATTCAAGCAAGCCGGGCCGAAGAAGGCTGAAATGCCAGAAACCGGTCCCCGGTAGCTTGTCTCCTTTCTGGTGAAGAATTGGCTTGGTAGTTTAGTCTGCCCTGTTCCCATGATGCACTGGGCCAGGGACAGACTGATTTGCATATAGCCAGGTTCTGAGCTGGGATGGTGCAGTGAGATAAATAACGGTGATGGATCAAGCCCTGATCTTTGGACTGGGTAAAAGTGGTCTGCTTATTTCAGACACTCTGTTCATCACCACCCCCTTTTCTGAATCGTTTTTGGCCACTATAGGTGTGGCAGGGTATACTCAGACATGAGTCCCTTTCTCACTGCACCATCAGGATTCAAGCAAGCCGGGCCGAAGAAGGCTGAAATGCCAGAAACCGGTCCCCGGTAGCTTGTCTCCTTTCTGGTGAAGAATTGGCTTGGTAGTTTAGTCTGCCCTGTTCCCATGATGCACTGGGCCAGGGACAGGCTGATTTGCATATAGCCAGGTTCTGAGCTGGGATGGTGCAGTGAGATAAATAACGGTGATGGATCAAGCCCTGATCTTTGGACTGGGTAAGAGTGGTCTGCTTATTTCAGACACTCTGTTCATCACCACCCCCTTTTCTGAATCGTTTTTGGCCACTATAGGTGTGGCAGGGTATACTCAGACATGAGTCCCTTTCTCACTGCACCATCAGGATTCAAGCAAGCCGGGCCGAAGAAGGCTGAAATGCCAGAAACCGGTCCCCGGTAGGTTGTCTCCTTTCTGATGAAGAATTGGCTTGGTAGTTTAGTCTGCCCTGTTCCCATGATGCACTGGGCCAGGGACAGACTGATTTGCATATAGCCAGGTTCTGAGCTCGGATGGTGCAGTGAGATTAATAACAGTGATGGATCAAGCCCTGATCTTTGGACTGGGTAAGAGTGGTCTGCTTATTTCAGACACTCTGTTCATCACCACCCCCTTTTCTGAATCGTTTTTGGCCACTATAGGTGTGGCAGGGTATACTCAGACATGAGTCCCTTTCTCACTGCACCATCAGGATTCAAGCAAGCCGGGCCGAAGAAGGCTGAAATGCCAGAAACCGGTCCCCGGTAGCTTGTCTCCTTTCTGGTGAAGAATTGGCTTGGTAGTTTAGTCTGCCCTATTCCCATGATGCACTGGGCCAGGGACAGACTGATTTGCATATAGCCAGGTTCTGAGCTGGGATGGTGCAGTGAGATAAATAACGGTGATGGATCAAGCCCTGATCTTTGGACTGGGTAAGAGTGGTCTGCTTATTTCAGACACTCTGTTCATCACCACCCCCTTTTCTGAATCGCTCAAGGGACTTCGGCGCCTTTTGGCGCGGTGGCAAAGTTACAGGCACACATAGTCAGTGGAGACAAATCATCTGGCACTTTACGCAGCTGCAGTGTAGGAAAAGCACTATACATTTACCCAACGAGGTAGCACTTACTGGATTAACCAGTAGAAAGTACTCCAGTGCAAATCACAAAAAAATCTGCGATTTCGCTGATTTTTTTGCGATTTCGCGCGAATTTGCAGACCGCAGATCCGCAAAATTCGCCCATACTTAACCACAACCCACAAAAAAGGTAATGAGGGCACTGAATAACACAGGATCTTCTCTTTGTATCTGGCAGGAGCAACGAGGTTAAAATGCCCAAGTACCAAAATGTAGAATTAGTGCTACAACAGTCTTCGAGAGGACCTGTGATGCTGCTTCTGCCTCCCGTACCCTGGAGGCAGCACATGGCTCACGAGGTACGGTCATACTGCGTTGGGACGCACACTCGTTGACTTCTCATGGCACTGCTCCACACTTCAGGGAGGACGCTTTCCATTAGCTAAGTTTTCTGATGACGTGTCGCACCAGCCCCGTCCAACAACAGAACTCCTTTAGATCCAAACAGACTCTTCCACTCTCTCACCGGAAGTGAAACCAGGCCACACGGACACTTTCAAAATACAACAGCAGTGAATCCACTTTTCGGTAAAAAAAAACATTCCTTCCTCCTAATTAATCAAATAAACGTCTCACTGAAGAACTGGGGCCAGCTTCGATCGGTAAACAGCCGTTACAACAACTTTTTTACTTTGCGATACCATTACAACGCATGCATTACCACGCATGCGTTGTACATTGCAAAGTCATTAGTACGTATATTTTTAGAACGCATGGTCATTTACCACGCATGCCTTTACAACTAATTTTATTGTAAAGGTATGTATGGTAAATGACCATGCGTTCTAAAAAACATGTAGACGATCCACGTTGTTGTAAGGAAACAGAGGCTGCTCCGTTTCCTCACAATGACGTGCACCACCCCTCAAAGACAACATGAAGCAGGAACCACGAGGAGTGAGAGGTAAGGGGGATTGGGCATGGGGTGGGGGTTTCTTTTCTAGGGTTTATGGTAGTGCAGTGGTGTTTGGGTAGTGTAGGGGGTCATGCTGGGGGAAGTGTTTTAGGGTAGTGCAGTGGTGTTTGGGTAGTGTAGGGGGTCATGCTGGGGGAAGTGTTTTAGGGTAGTGCAGTGGTGTTTGTGTAGTTTAGGGTGTTGTGCTGGGTGTAGTGCTTTAGGGTTTAGGGTAGAGCAGTAGTGTAGGGGGTCGTGCTGGGATAGTGTTTTAGGGTTTAGGGTAGTGCAGTGGTGTATGGGGATTGTGCTGGGGTAGTGTTATAAGGTTTCGGGTAGTGCAGTGGTGTTTGAGTAGCGTAGGGGTCATGCTGGTGGTAGTGTTTTAGGGTTTTGGGTAGTGCAGTGGTGTTTGTGTAGTGTAGGGGGTCATGCTGGGGGTAGTGCTTTATGGTTTAAGGCAGTGCAGTGGTGTTTGGGTAGTGTGGGGTGCCGCACTGGGTGTAGTGTTTTAGGGTTTAGGGTAGAGCAGTGGGGAAGGGGGTTATGCTGGGATAGTGTTTTAGGGTTTAGAGTAGTGCAGTGAGGTATGGGGATTGTGCTGGGGTAGTGTTTTAGGGTTTCGGGTAGTGCAGTGGTGTTTGAGTAGCATAGGGGTCATGCTGGTGGTAGTGTTTTAGGGGTTAGGGTAGTGCAGTAGTGTTTGTGTAGTGTAGGGGTCGTGCTGGGGGTATATTTAGGGATTGGGGTAGTGCAGTGGTGTTTGGGTAGTGTAGGGAGTCGTGCAGAGGTAGTGTTTTAGGGTTTAGGGTAGTGCAGTGGTGTTTGTGTAGTGTAGGGAGCTGTGCTGGGGGTAGTGTTTTAGGGTTTATTGTAGTGCAGTGGTGTTTGGGAAGTGTAGGGGGTAGTGTTGGGTTTGTGTTTTAGGGTTTAGGGTAGTGCAGTGATGTTTGTGTAGTGTAGGGGGTAGTGCTGAGGTAGTGTTTTATGGTTTAGGGTAATGCAGTGGTGTTTGGGTAGTGTAGGGGTTCATGCTGGGGTAGTGTTTTAGGGTTTAGGGTATGGCAGTGGTGTTTGGGTAGTGTAGGGGGTCATGCTGGGGGTAGATTTAGGGGTTAGGGTAGTGCAGGGGTGTTTGTGTTGTGAGGGGATCTTGCTGGGGGTAGTGTTTTATGGGTTAGAGTAGTGCAGTGGTGTTTGTAGGGTGTAGGGGGTTTAGGGTAGCGCAGTGGTGTTTGTGTAGTGTAGGAGGTCATGCTGGGGGTAGTGTTTTAGGGTTTAGGGTAGTGCAGTGGTGTTTGTGTAGTGCTGGGGGTAGGGTTTTGGGTTTACAGTAGTGCAGTGGTGTTTGTGTAGTGTATGGGGTCATGCTGAGTTCTAATGTTTTAGGGTTTAGTGTAGTGCAGTGGTGTTTGTGTAGTGTAGGGGGTCGTGTTTTCGGGTTTAAGGTACTGCAGTTGTGTTTGAGTAGTGAAGGGGTCATTCTGAGGGTAGTGTTTTAGTGTTTAGGGTGGTGCCGTTGTGCTTGTGTAGTATAGGGGGTCATGCTGGGGGTAGATTTAGGGTTCAGGGAAGTGCAGTGGTGTTTGTGTAGTGTAGGGGGTTGTGCTGGGGGTAGTGTTTTAGGGTTTAAGGCAGTGCAGTGGTGTTTGTGGAGTGAAGGGGGTCATGCTGGGGGTAGTGTTTTAGGGTTAGGGTAGTGCAGTGGTGTTTGTGTAGTGTAGGGGGTTGTGCTGGGGGCATATTTAGGGTTTAGGGTAGTGCAGTTGTGTTTGGGTAGTGTAGGGAGTCATGCTGGTGGTAGTGTTTTAGGGTTTAGGGTAGTGCAGTTATGTTTTGGTAGTGTAGGGTGTCATGCTGGGGGTATTGTTTTAGGGTTTAGGGTAGTGCAGTGGTGTTTGGGTAGTGGAGGGGGGAGAGTTTTAGGGTTTAGGGTAGTGCGCCCAACCTGCGACAATATCCGTCGACAAAGGGATCCTCACTCTTTTGAACGCTCTGCCAATTGAATAATTTGGGTCAAGGGCCCTACCACATCCAAGACCTATCAATTCTTTTATTTGGCTCCCTCATATACTTGGAGAAAAAGGGTCATTGTTTCTCATCAGTTTCAGGCATGTGTGCCATCTTCCCCTTCAGTGAGGGCCTGGGGAATTCTCCCCTCTTGACCTCCTTTTCAAGGGGTTGATGGATTTTCCCCACCACATACTCTGCCACTTCAGGGGTCCACTCCACCGACCTAGGATGGTAAATTTGGGTAGGCTCGAACATGTCCGAGTAGACCCCGTCCCCAACCTGGGACTGAGAGGAGTGGGCCTCGACGCTAGGGACACCCTGAATCCTTATCCTCATTGGAGGAGAAATCGTCCTCCGATATACCCTCTCCCTCTAAGGGAATCCCGCCGTCCGGGTCTACAATAGTGGTAACAGCAGCGCAATTTTATGCGGGTTGCTCCTCCCCCCGGCAGGGTGCATGTTTTAGCATTTGTGCACTCTTGAGGAAGGTCTTCGTAAGTTTATCAAATCCTTCCATGTGCCCCGCGTTATGCTTAACGGCCCTTTTTTCTCCCCTCTGAGAGCTACTGGGACCCGCCACCACCAGACCTGGGTCACTGAACACCCCAAGGATGCTTTTTGCCAGCTTATCAACCTGATCCCTAAGAGGAGCCAACGCCCTAGAAATAGCCAGAGAGAGGGCTTGGTCCACTGCTGGAGGGAGAAGTTGGGGGGCCAATCCTCCTCCACTTCCTGGTAGGAGGAGTAAAAATGGTCTTCTGGAGAAGACATAATAGCAGAGGGTGTGAGCACAGAATGAATGCCCTTAAAATCCTTAATGCAGCCCCCTCGTCAGTGCTCCAACAGCTAGGCTTTCCCAGAAGCTGTCATAAGAATAGACTGAGACGCAATACCAATTACCACCACCAGGTGGCGGTGGTCACTAACATGGCTGGGTGGGGAAATCAACGCCCAGCGGTGTCAAAATTAGGCGAGGGTTGGTCGGGAATCAAGCGGACACTAAAGGAGTGACTGTATTCCCGAACATGCGTAAAGCCCAGCGGGAGCGCTCGACAGGGCTGCCTCGCTCGGACCAGACGCGCCTGACAGGATTTCACCGTGCGCAGAGCACAGCAGGGGAAACTGCGAGGGGGAGAACACGCTCGGGTAAGAGTCTCCTGCACAGGGAATATGAAACAATACCAAGGCAATAATGCTAATAAAGTGCACAAGAAACCGCTATACAAACAGCAACAAAGTCAGATTAAGCCAATAACGTAAGGAATGCACTTAACTGACGAGCAGTGAAGAAAGAGGAAGCGGAAGGGACGTCACAATATTAGACTATAGTTGCCTTGGAGACTACCCCCCTAATGGTTCATGGGTTGTGTAGTCTTTTGTTTAATGATTGTTGTGTTACGTTTTCTTTGAACTGCTATGCAAATAAAGTGAGGAAAGATATGCATAATCCTCACCTTTATTGACAACTTGTTTGTCGTTTGGAAAAGGTCTGAGGAGTCAGTGAAAGGCTTTATTAAAAAACTGCAAGTGAACAATTTAGATCTGAAGTTTACAAGCACCATTAGCAATACAGAAAGCTCACAGCGGGAAACACGTTGCTACATGCAACGAGTTTTCACCTGCAGAATTTGATCAAAAGCATTCGGTACGGTAAATGCTTGAGGACAATGTGGAATTGCAGTGAGAAGGTAGTCTTAGATGAAGAATTGGTAAAATTGAGATCCAGGTTCAGAGCCAGAGGATATACAAAGACCAATGTGCAAGTTGCAACAAACAAAGCTAAGAAGAGAAATAGATTAGAAATTCTCTTTAATCCCAGCCAGAGTAAAATCAAGCGAGAAAGTGATAGCCAAAACCAACAAGAATGATTACTACATATCATCAGCAGAATGGCCAAATTAGGAGTATTCTTACTAAGCATTGGCACTTAATATGAAAGGATCCGGTTTGGGGAAAAACAGATCAGAAAAGGCCAGCAATCGAGTTTAGAAGACCACAATCGTTTAAACCGATGCTGGTGAGTAGCAGCAAGCCACAAACTGGCTTAAACCCAAAGAGGGGTTTATTAAATGCACAAAATGCAAAGTGTGTGGCTTTGGAAAAAATACTCAGTCATACACTTTGGATTGACTAAGCGAATGAAAAAGAACAAAGTGTACTTCACCTGTAAAACAAACTTTGCTGTCTACGTTCTCTAGTGCCCATGTGGCCTGAGATATGTGGGCAGCACGATCCACCCAGTTCATAAAAGAGTGCTACAACATCTCAGAGCGATACGTAATGGGAATAGAACCTACCCTGTTGCGCGTCACTTTGAGTCACATAATAACAAGAACACACAAGGCCTTGTGTATTTTGTAATAGACTGTGTTCCCCCAAACATACGAGGTGGTAATTGGGAGAAAAAGCTGCGAAAGTTGGAGTCCTGCTACATTCTGGAATTGAATACACGATTCCCTTTGGGATTGAATATTGAAGAAGATTTGATTACACACCTATAACAATTCCAGTTTTGATAAGCTGTAAGTGTAAATTGGCTATGGCGATGGTGACTTCTCTGAACCGTTTTTAACTTTATTAATTTTTCACAGGGTGATACACATGGGTGGGAAGAGAGGGGAACTAAGCATCAATGGTTATAAACCCACTTGGGCGGTATAAATTTACATGTCTATATGTGTGAAACAAATGATTGTAATTCAGGTATGATGCGTTAACCCACTTGGGTTTAATCCATTATGAAAGAGCATTATAACCAATTTATTTTGCCTAGTTGGCATTTGCCACTCCGTATTTTGTTAACAGCTGCTGTGCAATTTTCATTTTAAATGTTGGGGGCCAATAATTATTTGAATGGTTCTCATAATTGATATCTAGGCAATGAGGTCAAAAACAGAACGCTTTTTTTTATTCGAAAGTTGTTACTGATTATGGCAAAAGAATTATACACAATTACAATGTAAATGACATGGTTTTTATTAATTTGAAACGCGAACGAGTTTGCGCAAACTTGATGCGATAAACTACTAGTCTTTCGTCTAATACACTGTTTTTGTAGTTCGGTCATGTGACATGACATGAACATTGTATTTAAAAATGGCTGATTTAAACGGTTAAGTTGCCGGTCTACAAGCTTGCTGGATAGGTGAAACGCATCCTACGACTTCAATAAAGTATTGTTGGCCAGAACACGGTGACGTCATCCTTTGCTACGAGGAGTTACGAGGAGTTTTGTATAGATATATATATCTATATATATATATATATACACACACATATATATATATATATATATATATATATATATATATATATATATATATATATATATATATATATATATATATATATATATATATATATATATATATATATATATATATATATGTATATATTCACAGAACTACGTTTCTTCATCCAGATTGTCCAGAAAAACTAAACCGGACCTAAACAGGTAATTTGCAATCTTCTTTATTATGCGTGCATTCCAATAACCGCTATCGCGCGTTTCGGGCCTTATGAGCCCTTGTTCACATGAACAAGTTTATTTTATGCCCTCCTAAGGAAAATAGAGAATAGTTAGAATCTTTCTGCATGTTTCTACAGCAGGGGTCTTAAGCCTTCTGTATAGCAAAAGTCCTGAGCTACTAATAACTTTGACAATTGTTGCAACATAGACAATCACAATAGTGACAACACCTTCAGAATTACTAGTACTGGCCACCCAAATGCATGTTACTATGTTGTATGATGTTAAAACATTATATGTAGAATATTGTTCGAGACAATATAAAATGAAGGAACATATATATGTAAGTATATATTTACTATTCTAAACTGCACAAATACATATCTGAAGGTATAGACAATCAAGATAAATAGATGTGGAGCAAAGAACGTAAATAAAACTATAATTATCTTTATATTCTTACCTTCATGAGTTGGTATATATTCAGGATACAGAATTTTAGCTGCACAATATTCACAATTCAATAAAACGGTAAAACAGTGATCACCCCAATGCATAAAAGGGGTTACTAACAGCAATCTCAGGAAAAGATTTGTCATATTATAATAACTCTACACAACTAATGACATAACACTGACAGCAGTTAGCGCCTGCGGGCACAAAGAAAATACAAAAACCTATAAATGTTCACAACTCTATATGAATAATTATTGAAAGAGCAGTTTAAACATGTTTTGGATTTTCAATTATTCAATTTTCCAACATCAGCATATCAGTTTCCCAAAATACATTGTTTTCTACCAAAGGCATTCGCCCTCTTTCCTCTATAAGGTCATGGAACTCCTCAGTGACTTGCAACATCCTCACAATACATGGCAGGCATTACTTTATCCTATATATAGCTTAGCTAGTTACCGAGGAGTTCAATGACCATATAGAGGAACGAGGCCGAAGGCCAAGTTCATTTATAAGATTATGGAACTCCCAGGTGACTTGCAATATCCTTATCATATATAGCAGGGGTTACTTTATTATTTATAATACATGATACACCATCACTCTTCTCACACACCACTTATATCTTTGGTGTGTAGCCCTTTCACATGAATTAGAAAGCATGTTTGCAAAATGAAGAATACAAATAGAATCTCAAGTACAAAATAAATACATCAATAAAGCGGTTGAATATTTGTTGGGAGGTATTAGAATCAGTTTAATACAAGTCAGTTTAAAAAAAAGCACAGCAACAAGGAATCTGTATAAACATTTAGAGAGATTCTAACAGTTCAATGATTTCCTAAGGAGTTCAAAAATAAGCTGACCCCAATGGGTAACTGGAAATCTTGTACTTACAAGGCCCCGGGAGGAGATAATGCTCCAAAACCACGGCGGGAGGCAGAATGCCATCATTAGTGTCAATGCAAGCACAAGAGAGCTCATCAGGATGCGTTTTGAAGGTTGACACGAGAACAAGGATAGGACGTGGAATGCGTTTAAAGCCTCCTACACTACAGATGGTAATGAGGCTCATATATAGCTAATAGGGACTAATTCAAATTATCTGCAATTATCGATCTGTTGTTCACATCTATGAAATATGAATAATGAAAATAAAAATCTATTATTGGGAACAGAATAAGGAACTAATAAACAATGTAAAGTACAACTTCATGAAAGGTGGTGATAATTAATTAGGTTCATGCACAATTAGAGATGGAGCAGTGTTAGACCCAACGAATGCCAGGATAATCACAGCACACATAGAAATGATTATAGAGCTCAAAATCACTGTGCACCGCAGATTAAAGCTCATAGTATTCAAATATACCAAACAATATAGGTCAAAGATTCGAAGAATTTCACAATAACACATTCTTATAGACATTCATAAAATTCAAAATGCAGGGTCCAATAGGCTCTGACAGAAAAGCAAGTGAGATTAGTCCTTTTGCAATATAATCACATTTATTGATCCCTTTACCTTCACATTTCTGTAGGACAAGGGATAGGTCTCCTCTCGTACTGACTCCGACGGAGGCAGAGACCCCCCCCTGTGTTGCAGTCCAGAAGGATCAATAAGCTCTGGCCATGATTTGTCTAGGATATCCATAGTGTTGGTCGCTAACGTTATCTCCCATTAAAATTCAATATCACCCTTTGGACATCGCCACGGTTTAATGTCCAGCGTTAATAACGTCTGTGGAATACACAGAACCACAAATTTTTGATAGAAGCCACTACATTGTTTGCTCTATTGCTATCCAATTGTTTTATAACCTTTGGTCCGTCGTGTTCATACTGACAGTATCACCGTCATGATTAACGTAAATCCTACATTATGACCCCACAGGCGGTTGAGCATCTTTATTGCCATATTGACTGAATTATGTATATACTCATGAACCTATAGTGATAGAGAGCCTCTCATGCCACGTTATATATATATATATATATATATATATATATATATATATATATATATATATATATATATATATATATATATATATATATATATATATATATATATATATATATATATATATATTACCTACTGGCTATCGCCAGTAGGTATATATAGTTAGAATTTTTTCCCTATGGGACTTTTGAAAATTCTATGTCTAATAACTTTGGCGTTTGTGGACGGAATCGGAAAATGGCACATTTTGTTTCTGAGCAGCCCCTGAAAATTTGGTGGGGTTTCGTCAAGGGGGGGCTGAGAAAAAAGGGGGGTCCCAAAACGCGTTTTTTGCATTGAGTTTTCCATAGGGCGGTTGGACTCACTTTTAGCTCGAACGGCTGAATGGATTTGCACGAAACTTGGCAAAATTGTAGGGACTGTTAGCCCGATGTGCCTTTGCTAGGTCTCAATATATGTGCTCCAGTAGTTTTTGAGAAATTAACGTTCAAACCAAGATATATATCTGTAACAGCGCTCTGGGCAGCGATCCGGTCCGCTTACTTTTCGCTTATCGGAACTTTGCGCGCAGAAAGCTGATTGGCTCTCCGGTGTCTGTCAACATTCTAAACAGTCCGGAGCGGACGCCATCTTGTCTCTCGGTAGGATCGAGAGAGAAGAAGAGGTGGAAAACGAAGGGGGAATTTAATGAAAGGGGGCAAGGTATCCCCCTCTTGACCCCCTAGGAATGTTGTTGGGGTTATTAAAGGGTCCCGTGGGGAAAATAAAAAAAAAATGATTTTTCACGGTAGAAGCGCGGCCGCGAACTGGTAGCGAAACGGGAATTCGCCATTTTGTGCTTCGTAAATTAAATTACTAGTTATAAGTGGGTGCGGGAGACGTATCCTAATCCCCTATGTTTCCTGAGGGTGGGTGAGGAGGCTGATATATGTTGATACATCTCTTCCAGCGGCTGTGCGTGAGCTTTTTTTTTTTTTTTGCTGCGTGACAGTCCGGAGCGGCCGCCATCTTGTCTCTCGGTAGGATCGAGAGAGAAGAAAAGGTGAAAAACTAAGGGGGAATTTAATGAAAGGGGGCAAGGTATCCCCCTCTTGACCCCCTAGGAATGTTGTTGGGGTTATTAAAGGGTCCCGTGGGGAAAATAAAAAAAAAAAGATTTTTCACGGTAGAAGCGCTTCACGGGCCGCGAACTGGGCCGCAAACTGGTAGCGAAACGGGAATTCGCCATTTTGTGCTTCGTTAATTAAAGTACTAGGTATAAGGGGGTGCGGGAGACATATCCTAATCCCCTATGTTTCCTGAGGGTGGCTGAGGAGGCTGATATATGTTGATATATCTCTTCCAGCGGCTGCGCCATCTTGCCTTTTTTCGAATGCCACAATTTTGTCGTGCACGGCAGCCATTTTAGATGCCAGGCTGGTCCCAGGCTATCACCTACCCCTGCGGATGTAGTTTATGGCCCCAGCTGTAGAGAATTCAGACATGCCAATCCTCCTGATTCAGGCGTGTGAGTACTGATTTCAGTGCTAGTCTCCCGCCTCCCGATTTCTGCAAGCAAAAACCCGGGGGCATATTACGAACAACTAGCGATAATTTTTGTCTATAACTTGTTTAGAGACAAAAATTATCGCCGCACATCGGCGATTTTTATCGCAGATAAACCTTGCTATTATCGCAGAAAAGTCAGCGATATTCATGTATTATCGACCTAATGCTCTTAGCCATGTTATCCACCTCCCATTGGATAACATGGCTAAGAACTGCTCAGGGCAGGTGTTAGATTTTGGAGATATTCGCGCTTAGCGCGAATATCTCCAAAAGTTGGTAATAGAAGGTAGCGATGTTAGGGACTGTTTCCAGTCGCTAACATCTTGGCACGCCACTTTGCATGTCATTAGTGATAAGTATCACTGACATGCAAAGCCGGGCCCAAGATGGTCGCTATCTCCTTTTAGGTGTCACTAACTGGTGTTAGCGACAGCTTGATAATAGGGAAATAATTTTATCTCCGCTTTCATGGTTTTTAAAGCCAAAAAAGCGGAGATAAACCCCCTTGATAATATGCCCCACGATTCCTTGGGGGTTTCAGCTGACAGGGCTTGGTATTGTGTTACATGGTAATTTTTCCATGAAACGTCAGAGGGTCGATGTAGGGGTTCTAGAAGAGGTGATAAACCATTTAAGCCTCATGAACAAGCGCATGGTCTTTTAAAGATTTGTGAAGTACTCGGGGCGGCGGTGTGTGTGTGCCCTCTTTCAGGAGCGGGCGGGGGGGCACTGCCAGCAACTTGCCAGGTCAGGTAGTGTTCAACACGTGCATCACCCTTTCTCTGCCTGCTATTGCGCTCCATGCTTCGGAAAGGTAAGAAAAAGAACGTGCATTTGAGTTTGAAATGTCCGATCCTGCAGCAGCACACTTCCAAAGCCCACACATGACAATAACCCGAATCAAGGCCCCATTCACCTGTTTTAAAAAAAATAGATAACACTCCAACAAAGTAAGGTTATAAAACTTTATTAACTACTAACTTTAACAAACGGAACAAAAACTAAAAACATTTAAACATTTCTCAACACAAAAAGCAACAATGGTTAGAAGCTGTCTTTTGTGCGAATAGTCCCAAGGCAGCACAACGTGCAGAGTTCTGGACGGCACCCAGGTGATGTCGCCTGGGTGCCGCACTGGTTTAGGGATCCTACAATGCTGCTCCGAAAATTGGCGTGGGGCGTCCCGGGTGGGGCGGGGGGAGGCCTCGTCAGTAGCGGTCTGTTGTGCGAATAGTCCCAAGGCAGCACAACGTGCAGAGTTCTGGACGGCACCCAGGTGATGTCGCCTGGGTGCCGCACTGGTTTAGGGATCCTACAATGCAGCACAGAAAAACAGCGTGGGGCGTCCCGGGTGGTGCGGGGGGAGGCCTCGTCAGTAGCGGTCTGTGTCCAGTGTCACATGGCTGACACAACATGTACGACAGGCACCCAGGTGATGTCCAGTAAACTGCCGCACTGGTTTTGGTATCCTACAATGCTGCTCCGAAAATTGGCGTGCGGCGGCCCGGGGGGGGGCGTGGGGGAGCCGGCGTGAACGGGCCTCCCCAGGTGGCGGCCATCTAGCTGAGTTGCGCTCGCTCTTGCGGCCACAGCGTCTCGCTCACCATGTTGTTGAGTTGCTCCCACTCTTGCAGTGCAGCGATAGGCGGCTGCCACATGGCCCTTAAAATGGCGGACGGCTCCTCGGTTTTGGGCCTGGTCCACTGAAATGGCCCTGGGACACTTTGGAACTCGGACGCTTGCCTGCTAGGGCTTGGGCTCCATTCTCGAAAAGCGTCCCCTCAGCCGTGAAGATTGTATAAAAGTCTTGGGGGCCCCCGACTCCCGCAGGCTTCCGGTGGGGAGCGGCTGCCATGATTGCTCGCGGAATGACCACGACGGAGCCACGAGATGGTGGTGCTCTTATGCTGACGCCAGCTTCAGTCTGAATGATCCAGAAACAAGGTGGGGCTTTCATCGTTTGGGAAAAAAAAATGTTCTAAACCAATGAAAAGTGTTATTTTTAGGTCATATGACCAAGCCTTCCATCTTTAGGAAACCAAAAGTAAAATGAACCAATGAAAAGTTTTATAAACAAGTCACATGACCTGTTATGCGACATAGGGCTACAAAAAGCGTAGAAAATCCGTTGGCACGTGAGGCGGCGTCAGTAGCGGACCGATGTGCGAATAGGCCGAAGGCAGCACAACGCGCCGAGATCCGGATGGCACCGAGGTGGTGTCCAGCAAATTGCCGCACTGGTGTGGCCATCCTACAATGCTGCGCCGAAAGACGGCGTGTCCAGCTGAATTGCGGTCACTGTTGCGGTACAGTGACTCGAACGCGCCGAGATCCGGATGGCGCCGAGGTGGTGTCCAGCAAATTGCCGTACTGGTGTGGCCATCCTACAATGCTGCGCCGAAAGACGGCGTGTTCAGCTGAGTTCCGGTCACTCTTCCGGCACAGTGACTCGAACGCGCTGAGATCCGGATGGCACCGAGGTGGTGTCCAGCAAGTGGCTGCACTGGTGTGGCCATCCTACAATGCTGCGCCGGAAGTCGGCGTGGGGTGCCCCGTTGGCTTATGAGGTGATGTCAGTAGTGGACTGATGTGTGAATAGGTCGGAACCAGCACAAGGCGCCAAGATCCGAATGGCAAGTCCTGGATGTTGAGTGCCTCAGTTGAGATTTCTGAGCAGTGCTTGTAGGACTGTCTGAAGCTTATTTGCACCTGCTGCAGCTTCACTAGGTCCGGCTGAACTTTTTGCCTTTTCCTTTCTGCTTCTTTTCCTACAATGCGTTTCTTCTGAAGACACGACCAGGTCCCTGAATGTGTGCAGGGGGACGCTATTGATTGAATGAACGCGCCGAGATCTGGATGGCACCGAGGTGGTGTCCAGCAAATTGCCGCACTGGTGTGGCCATCCTACAATGCTGCGCCGAAAGTCGGCGTGGGGTGCCCCGTTGGTTTATGAGGTGATGTCAGTTGCGGACCGATGTGTGAATAGGTCGGAACCAGCACAAGGCGCCCTGCACTGTTGAGCCTTTTTCAATGTCTGTTTTTTGTTGTTTCCCCTCCATCAAAAACAAAACAAAAATACAAGGCGCCAAGATCCGAATGGCAAGTCCTGGATGTTGAGTGCCTCAGTTGAGAGTTCTGAGCAGTGCTTGTAAGACTGTCTGAAGCTTATTTGCACCTGCTGCAGCTTCACTAGGTCCGGCGGAACTTTTTTCCTTTTCTTTTCTGCTTCTTTTCCTACAATGCGTTTCATCTGAAGACACGACCAGGTCCCTGAATGTGTGCAGGGGGACGCTATTGATTGAATGAAAATGGCGGCTTGACACAAAGCTGACTCAAGCGTTACTGTTGGTGCTATACAGACAAAAATTGGTTTTCAGTTTGTACATTCTTCAGGTTTTTTTTTCCATCCAAGTCTGATTGAGAGTTTGTAGAAAAATGGCTTCAGATTTTCCACATACTACTCTTCAACATTCTTCCTAAATGTAACAATGTGAAACTCACTAGGAGAACGGCTGTTTCTGTTTCCTTTCAAAATGCTGCCACCAATATTTTCTGAATGGAAGACACCATCTTGTAACATAAAGGGCCGAAAGGGGTTCTGGTCTGGCCGATGGTTGGTGGAGACATTTTGACTATATCTTGGACCTGCCCGGCCTCGCCCAAAATGGCGCCGGTATAAATGGGACTCGTAACTCTTTGCCCGCAAATGTATATCTAGAAAATGTTATTGTAAGTGGCCCTGTCGTATTTTAATTACAAAATGTACGTCCACCGATTCCGCAACTGTTAGACACCTTTGTTCTTGTCACCTAATGGCCCGCTCGTTACGTTCTTCTACAGTGTAAATGTCTCCTCATCATATACGATTTCAGTTTGCTCCGTGGCCGGCCCACGTGGTTATAGGCCCGTATTTGTATACTGACATTTTCACAATAAAGGTTTTTAAAACAAAACACGGTAGTAGTATTTTCATTTGTAAAGTTTTTACTTTTAGTGACTGTTTTCGAATCAGTAAAAGGCAAGTGAAATAAAGCAGTCCAATTACATGACGGATAAAAGGTATAATATGTAGGAACGCAGTAAAGATAAATGGTCAAGGGCAGTTGTGTTTTTCATGTCTGCAACATAAAGTGATCGATAAGAATCTGATAATCAGGCGTATCGGCGACTAAGACAGCAGGCCGAATCTCTTTTACTCAACGGCTCCGTCATGGAAGGAAGAAACGCCCTTTTTCTCGAAAAAGGAATATATTTTACTCGCAAGACAGTTGTAAATTTTCCGGGAAAGTACATTAGCCTGGAATATTATAACATATGTTTGAAAAAAAAATATTGTTCGAAAATAATAAAAAGCGTAATTTTTAGGTCATATGACCAAGCTTTTCATCATTAAATTAACAAAAGTAAAATGAACCAATGAAAAGTTTTATTAACAAGTCACATGACCTGTTATGCTTACGTTACGCGCTGCGCGCCGCGCCTCGGATCACTTCCGGGTGCGCTAACGCGGCGTGTCATAAAACGCATTACGCGACAACGTAGGTCAAGAATATAGTCTAAATGTCTCCACCAACCAGCGTTCAGAACACAACCCCTTTCAGCAGTCCAAAAAGTTCTGTTAAATGACAACAGAGGGGACAGGCAACAAGAACCATCAGTCAAAGAGGGGAGGGCAAGTTCTTCTCTTCCGGGTCATGTTGGGGCGCTACCGGAACTGATCGAATTGGTAGTCTACAGTGTTTCTGGATGTTTCAGACTAAAGCTGGCGTCAGCATGAGACCACTACCATCTCGTAGCTCCGTCGTGGCCATTCCACGAGCAATCATGGCAGCCGCTCCCCACCAGAAGCCTGCGGGAGTCGGAGGCCCCCAAGACTTTTGTAGAATCTTCACGGCTGAGGGGACGCTTTTCGAGAATGGGACCCAAGCCCTAGCAGACAAGCGTCCGAGTTCCAAGGTGTCCCAGGGCCATTTTAGTGGACCAGGCCCAAAACCGAAGAGCCGGCCGCCATTTTGAGAGTCCTGTGGCAGCCGCCTATCGCTGCACCGCAAGAGCGGGCGCATCTCAACTACATGGTGAGCGAGACGCTGTAGTCGCAAGAGCGGGCGGAAAACAGCTGAATGGCGGAAGAGGCACAGTGTAGCAAAAGCGGGCGGAATGGCAACTAAAACGATAAAGGGGCGCCCCACTACAGCTTGTCTTCAGGTCAAACGGATTGTGGGACAAGGTCCAGAATTGAAGAGTCATCAAAAGGCAAAAAGTTCCGCCGGACCCCGGGAGCCGGCCGCCTATGTCGGGGGCGATCTCAGGCTACACCAGTGCTATAAGACTTGGGGAGGGTGTCGGAGCCAAGCGTCTTCTCCGAGTCCATGGCCATCACACCGCCCCTCAGGGGCCTCCGTCAAGCTGTTTAGGAAGGTAACATATCACATTGTTTTCTAATGCAGTCAGGTCCACAAACGACACTCACTTACTTTGAGAATAGTGAAGCTGCAGTAGGTGGAAATAAGCTTCAGACAGTGTTACAAGCGCTGCTCAGAACTCTTAACTATGGCACCCAACATCCAGAACTTATGCTATTTGAGAATGGTAGTGACATCGAAGCATCTCAGGGACCAAAACCATTAACGTACTTTCACGTATGAAAATCTTACTTGGGGAGGGGGCAGGAGCGAAGCGCCCCCTCCCAGTCAGCGCCACCACACCGTATGTTGAAAATCTGAAGCCATCGTTCTACAAAGTCAATCAAACTTGGATTGAAAAATCTAGAAAAATGTACAAACTGAAAACCAGTTTTGGTCTGCATAGCATCAGTAACAACGCTTGAGTCAGCTTTGTGTCAAGCCGCCATTTTGATTCAACAAAGCACAGGCATTGAAAAAGGCTGAAATTCAGAACTCTAAACTATGGCACCCAACATCCAGGAGCTTGCTATCCGGATCTTGGAGCCTTGTGCTGTTTTCGATCTATTCACACATCGGTCCACTACTGACATCATCTTATAAACCAACGTTATGTAAATAGTTTTTTAATAAAATGTTTTACCCTGTTTCTTTGCTGGTGTGTTGTCTATATTTTTAATATTTGCATAGGGTTTGTCATTATTTTGTGCGGGATGGGTGATGGAGCCGAGCTGTCTTGCAGCCCTCATGGTGTGGAGCTCAGTTCATCTCACTATTTTCGTATTTCTCAAGAAGGGTTGTTCCTAATATTTCTATTTTAGCGAGGTCAAAAAGAGATCCAATTAGTGGCCTACTGATTTTGCTCGATTACTTTTATTTTTTTACACGATTTTTCACTATCTGCAAAGACTAAACAGAGTATTGCGACTTTGTGCTTGTTTGTAAATAGAGAATGATCCAAAGAGAACCAATTCTAAAACAGTAAATGCTTGGACAACAATCAATCAAATGGAGAGACAAGGAGGTACGACGGATTACAACGGGGGTAAAGGCCTGCGTTAACTACCCTTCAGTATCTGCAAAGAGAGAGTACTACTAAGGCAAAAGAGGGGAGGGGGGGGGGGCAGCGTTCAAAGCACATCAGCGTGCATAAATACGAAAATGTTTTTATCTATCACGTACTTGACATTTTAAAGCTTTTCATATTTGCTATTAAAAAACCAATGAAATTCACAGAAAAAACCATAGGTTATAGTGGATATATAGTTAGGAATTTGCATTTACAAAACCTTGAAAATTCAATGAAAAAACCATAGGTTATAGGCCATATATAGTTAGGAATTAGCATTTACAAAACCTTATTTTACTCGCATAAAACCATTGAAATTCCATATATAGTTAGCTAACTATAAGCGCTAACTATATATCGCGCACCCGCAATCCACTGCTGATGATGTCACATATTACATCATTCATGACATGGTCAGTGACATCACTGATGACATCACTGATGACATCTCAAATGACATCACTGATGACAACTCAAATGATATCAATGATGACATCTCAAATGACATCACTGATGACATCACTGATGACAACTCAAATGACATCACTGATGACATCTCATTTGTCATCACTGATCACATCACTCATGTGATAATACAATGAACCTCTTCAGACTCTAATATAACCTTACATACACTCAGTATAAACAGACACTCACAGACTGTCACTCATCCATGGAGTTACTCACACACCTAGTCAGTCATGCAAAGAATCAATCACACCTCCATTTCCTCAACTATACAGTTATACACATCTTACTTATTCAAACATATAATAACACATATTTACTATCTTATATAATCCCTGATACAAGCTCACAGTGATCGATACAGCCACTCACACATTCACTGGCTCTTATGTTCAGTTATTTATATATCTCAACTCTCACATGTATTGTGTTTTACATACGTACTTACTTGCACATGTAGCAATGAGAAATCCATTCACTCACCAACACACCCATGCACAGTCAACCGCCCATATAGCTGTTTCCACATGCACTCTTGAACTCATACTCCTAGTGAATCAACTGCTTACACATCTATGCACAGAGTCACGCACCTCCCAGCCACCCACACACACATTCAGTATCCCATACAAATACTTGGGCAACCAATCAATAACCCATATAGTTACTCATATAGCTACTTATCAACACATGCAACAGTTTACAGAACAACAGACATAATGATGCACAAATTAAGACAGTTTAGTCACTAACCCATGCACTCAGTGAGACACATTTAATCACTCACTCATACAGTCAGTCATGCACCTACTAAATCCTTCATCCAGACACTTATATATCCACTCATTCTTCAATATGTAAGAGATATTTTAACTTTACAGAAACATACAGTCACTGGATGTTGTAATCAGTGATGTCATCAGTGATGTCATTTGAGATGTCATCAGTGATGTCATCAGTGATGTCACTGACCATGTCATGAATGATGTAATATGTGACATCATCAGCAGTGGATTGCGGGTGCGCGATATATAGTTAGCGCTTATAGTTAGCTAACTATATATGGAATTTCAATGGTTTTATGCGAGTAAAATAAGGTTTTGTAAATGCTAATTCCTAACTATATATGGCCTATAACCTATGGTTTTTTCATTGAATATATATATATATATATGTTCATGATCTATGGATGGTATCTGACCACCAAGTGAATTGAATCTGCTGCGCCGAAGGAACTGTTGGCAAAGGTTCCACTCCAAAACACGCGTCAGCACTATTTTCTGTCTTGAAATTATTTTTGAATCTCATGTATTGTAACTGCCTATGTAATATAGTTTGTTGTGTGCAATTTTATGGCATGACACGGAGGCTAATATTATGCAAATCTCCTTTATTACCACAGCTCAGCAGTAACAATGAAGAGAATATAGAACTCAAACAACATTCCAATACAGTATATAGGGCATGAGCACACATCCATCTTCCTTCTTTGTTGTTGCTGCTCACAGAGATAAGTACCCTCATTTCATTTGTGCTTACTTTTATGTATATATGGAAATTTATTGTTGTTTTTGTAATTAATGCTGAGTCCTATTGACCCTACAATTCTTTTATTTCTTATAAATAGACCTTATAACTTGTCTCTTTGAAGACCTTCTTATAAAACATTACTTTTATTTTCTCTCGTATTTTTTGTATTCTAATTCCCCCGTTTTTATGGGCCTCTGTTTCTCTTTGAGCCTTCTTGGGCCTCTGTTTGTCTTTAAAATTGCACGCGAGCACTAGGCGTTGCTTTGCATTGCTCTGATCCCAAGCCTGCCCGGCCTTTTGAATCACGCTCCCGTCTTACCTACCGCACACCGTCCTGATCTTTCTTTCTCTCCTCTGTGCCCTCACATTAATAATCCTTAAGTAGGACGCGTATGCAGCCAGGCAAGTTTCCTTTCGCAATGGGAATCTGTGCTTTCAGGAAGGAGCGTTCCCTCCACAGCCTTCCTTCCTTACAGAAATGGTGCATCTCTGCGCGGCCGGGCCGCCGCGCAGAGATGCATTATTGTGGAAAAAATAACACAGAGGATTGGAGCCTACTTGGAATTGGAATTAATTGTACTCACCTCTTTGGACTACTAGAACCAGCATGCTCGTGAAGCAGGAAAAGCCACGCCCACTGAGGGCGGAGATATTCAACGTGAAAAACAATAAAGTGTGTTGAAATCATTGGTGAGTTCTCCCGTCCTTCTGTGCAACAGCCCATGATTAAGAGGCGGTTTGGCCTCGAAACGCGTCGGGCATGGCAGTATGAAATATGCAAAGCAGCCAGGTGGGCAGCAGCGAGGCCAACAGACCGGAGGTCGGGAATCCATCGTATGCTCTCTGAAATCTGGAGGGGCGGTTTGGTGAACAATGTTGTGCGCGGCGGCCCGGCCGCGGAGAGATGCACCATTTCTGGAAGGAAGGAAGGCTGTAGAGGGAACGATCCTTCCTGAAAGCACAGATTCCCATTCCAAAAGGAAACTTGCCTGGCTGCATATGCGTCCTACTTAAGGATTATTAATGTGGAAAAAATTACAGAGAGGATTGGAACCTACCATAGGGAATTAATTGTACTCACCTCTTTGGACTACTAGAACCAACATGCTCATGAAGCAGGAAAAAGCCACACCCACTGAGGGCGGAGATATTCAACGTGAAAAACAATAAAGTGTGTTGAAATCATTGGTGAGTTCTCCCGTCCTTCTGTGCAACAGCCCATGATTAAGAGGCGGTTTGGCCTCGAAACGCGTCGGGCATGGCAGTATGAAATATGCAAAGCAGCTAGGTGGGCAGCAGTGAGGCCAACAGACCGGAGGTCGGGAATCCGTTGTGTGCTCACTGAAATCTGGAGGGGCGGTTTGGTGAACAATATATATATACAACCCCATATGATTTCACTTCCCTCTTACCTCAAAGATACCACTGATTTTTTACTTAAATTGGTGCTCTGATTTTTGTTTCCTGGTTATGGATATTGAGGCACTTTACACCAGCATTAATCATCTGCAAGGTTTGGAAGCTGCTCAATATTTTCTTGACACACGAGAAGCAACCTTAAGAGATCATATTTCCATATTGTTAGACATGATACGTATTTGTCTATTCAACAATTACTTCCAATTTGACAGGGACATTGTCTCCATGTTGGCTGGTGGGAGGGACATGTTCTCCGTGGCACCCATGGGCACTGGCTTCCCCATCTGGCCCACTATTGGAGGTTTATAGATGATATTTTTATCATCTGGAATAGGACACACGAGCAGGCAGCACTCTTTGTCAAAGATGTCAACATAAACAACAGAAACCATAAATTTACTGCAAACATTACATCTAGTTTTGCAGAATTTCTTGATGTCCAAGTATACATTGACCAGGGTATGATTCAGACTAAAGTACACAGGAAAAGCACTGCGGGAAATTCCATCCTTCATGCCTGCAGTGCCCACCCTCCACACACAATCAATAGCATACCGTAAGGCGAATTTATTCGCATTAAACGAATATGCAGCAGTCCTGATGCTACCAACCAGTGTTTGGCTGAATCTAGAGAAAGATTCCTCAAGGGTGGCTATAAACGAGAAATCTTAGATCGCGCTCTCACAAAAGCTCTAGCACGCCCAAGGGAGGAACTTCTAACCCCGAGAGCCAATATCACCTTAGATTCAGTAACTGATGGGTCCATCCGCTTCATTACCACCTACTGTTCCCAGGTACCAAAACTAAGAAAGATCATCAAGTCAGAGTGGCCGATTGTGTTAACGGATGTTATCCTAGGCCCGATTTTACCTAAGTTATCGGCCATCACCTTTAGGAGGGCTCCTTCCATGAAAGATCTTTTGGATAGAACACAACCTGAGCTTCAATCTAAAACTACCTGGCTGAATAAACCAGGCTTCTTCAGGTGCACTTCGTGTCGTGCTTGCACGTTTGCTGTCAATGGCACTGAATACACATCAGCATTTAGTGAGAGACCAATACCAATAAAGGAACATCTGACATGTCGCAGTGATTTTGTAGTATACCAACTTACCTGCACATGTTCACTCTCTCTCTTATATTGGCAGCACTAAGCTGCAAGAAAACCAACGTATTTTGCAGCACATACGAGCAATAGTAAATTCTGACATGAATTATCCAGTGGCTCGCCACTTCAAGGCAGTGCACGACAAAAAACTTAAAGATCTTAAATACACCTTACTGTCTTCTGTTGCCGATCCTGGCAGAGGTGGTGATCGTGAAAAACTTTTGCGACAAAAAGAAGCATATTTCATACTGTTGCTTGATACTAGATCTCCAAACGGGTTGAATGCTTTTGACGAATTACATCATTTTTTATGAATGTATTGATTTCTGAATTATTGTTTTTTTTTTAGGTTATTCATTGTCTGTTTAAAAACGAATTATGGAGTATATACATATACATGATGATTTATGAATAATCATAGTGAACACTATGCTGTAGGTTCTAGAAGAGCTTCTACCGTCTGTATTTTTATCAAATATTGTATATTTGAATTTGTTGATCACGTTATTTTGCACTTGCACTTTAGTAATCAAACATTTTAAGAAATTGACATGCAAGAGATAATCAGATAAGATCTACTTTGGAGGCTAATGCAGTATTGTAATGTAGTTGCATCTTGCACTTGCAATTGATTTGTTTACATTATTCATATGTGCAATTTTGATATGGATCGAAGATGGTCCATTGTTGACATTTTAGAGCAAACTATGTTTCAATGTCTTATCAAACAGTTCTTCTTAATTTGAAAAAGATTTTTTCATGTTATTTTGTTCACATTGGTTTGTTTTTCCCCCACATTTATAAGCACTATGCTTTAATTATCTCTTTTGAATATCTCTTGTGATTTGGATTTGTTTATTATATTTGTTTGATACTATGTCCGATTCACATCACTTTTCACTCATGCGTTCTGTTTCTTAAAGGCATGGTACCCCTACTCTAATGCCGTAAAGGCAAGGTGTCAGTCTTTCTTTGTTTCTTTATACTCTACTGCAGCCTACTGGCAAATGCCTGCAATTAAAGGTTTTTCTATGGCAATAAAGCATTTTTGTATGCAAATGTTTACTGCTCTCTTTCTTCCTTAGGGGTTGGGAGACTACAACTGTGTGTATGCTAATTCATGTAATTTTCAGCAGCTTTGCCAGTTTGGAAATGTTCTAGGCTGCAAATATATGTTTTCACATATGTATACATATATATATATGTATTTATTTTCTATATGTTCCGGGATCCCGCACAAGGGCGGGGATTATTCATAGATTATGACTATTGATGAGTATCCCCTGGATGAGAACAAACTCTCCCTGGAGTTGTGGGTCATTTCAGCCACCTTCCAGTTTTGGAAGAAACTGAAAACATGGGCTTTTAACCCCTTTGCCGCGGCCACGATTTTTCGGCACTTCCCCAAAAAGGGCGGGGCCGCAACAGCCATTGTCAGCACGCAAGGGGTTAATCAAGAGTAATGGTCAGGTCTCTTAGCCCGTCAACACTTCAGGTGCAGAGCGCCAGGACACTCCTTGGAGTAAGAAAGCACTATACAAATGCCCTTTACATTACATTACACATTCGTTGAGTTAAAGTTTGAAAAGTCCTTCAATAGTAAATTAAAAGAGTCATGCTCAACATCTTTTGTGTTAGAAGTATATTGATACATGACACAGTTCCCACATTTATATTGCCCTTTCAATGTAGGACGACCCCACAAAATGTCCAGGGTGTTGATCATAGCTAATATAGGACCCACTGAGTGAACTTATTGGCCTCAAATGCTTTTACCTATTTTAAAACAAAATAGTGGTACATCTCAAAAAGGGTCAATGCTCTGTAGGATACGCCAATGTCTTCTGATGGAGGCTGTAATCTTATTGGAATGAGGATAGGAATTGGTGACTCATGTCAATCTACAAAGGTTTTCTTTTCATTGGTCTTTAGGAGATCCTCTTTATGGCTAAACCATACTCTTTTTAGAGAAGCTTGTACAATTGTGCATGGGTAGCCCCTTTCAAGTAATCTTTCTCTCTCTCAGCATGTAAGCTTCCCTAAAGTAGTTTGCTTAATGGGTACAATTATGTCTTAGTCTCAAAAATTTACAATAATGGAGACTGTATCTAAGGAACCATGGGTGAAAGCTTTCATAAGATAGAAAGGTGTTCGTACCAGTGGGTTTTCTGTAAAGAGATTACATTAACTGCCCTTCCTCATTTTTTATTATTAGAATGTCTAAGAAACGGATTTGCATTATCCCAATGGCATGTGAACTGTAAACTAATCTGTGATTGAGATGCCTTACCAATTCCTCCAGCTTAACTGTGGAATGTTCTCAAATGACAAAAACATCATCAATGCAGCGTTTCTAACATTTTATGGCAGGTGTGAAAGGATTTTGTGTGTCAGGACATATTAAGGTTCAAAAGAGTCAACAAAAATATTTGCTAGATTAGGAGCAAACATTGCACGCATTGAAGTCCTGCAGCATTCCTGGTAGTAATATTTCGCAAAAGTAAAATAATTAGTAGTTAAAACAATTTTTAAAAGATTAATTACCCACTTGGTGGGCACTTCATGGGGTATAGCGCATGCATTGAGCACTCAATTAATGAGTTATCAGCACTTTGTTGTGGGATGTCAGTATAAAGTGAAAATATATCTAGAGTAACTAACAGTTCCTTTCGTGGGTCGAAGGGAAGGCCTTCTTTCAGATTTATCATGTATGTACTATCTTGTACATATGTGTCCAGTGTAGGCACTATGACTTTGATGATTACATTCATGTATTCAGCCAAGGGTTCCAAAATATAAGCGCAGTAGAAAGGATTGGCCTGCCAGGCGGGTGTTCCAAGTTTTTATGTACTTTGGGAAACGTGACCTGAGATATTTCATGCTTAGAAATTCTATTTCTTTTGGGGAAAGGATACCTTCTTCTTTCACTTTTGTGGTTACAGCCAGAATTTTAGCCTTAACAGATTCTACTGGATTATGTGTTAAACTCAGGTAGTGGTTACAGATAGATAAATGTCTATGGATTTCTGCATTATAGTCATCCACAGCTTGGATTACTATCCCATCCCATTTATCAGCAGGGTTTAAAACAATAGTAGTGACTTTTTTTCAAGTTCTGTAGTGTCCGCTTTTCTGATAATGTTATGTTGAAGGATATGAATGTTCTCTCCTCTTGGAGCAGCTGTAAATCTCTAAGTATTAACTTTTCAAATGTAAAAACATCCGGGGGCATTCCTATATTTGATGGGGATAAAATGAGGAGGGTGGTCTCAGCCCTAAAACCGAAGTAGAGGTGGTGTCTTCCTTGTTGGCAAAAAAGAATTTGAGGTGAACTTCGCAAAAAAACATTTGCTTTTCAGTTTGTTGACTGGTGCTGCTGATTCGAATTCCACTGGTGCCACCAATCCACTACGGTTCTTCATGCTGATTCTCCGGTATCGGCAGTTTCAAGCTGTGGCAGTGAGCGGCGAGGAAGACGCTGTGAGGCTGTACAACTGCCAGCTTCAAGTAGCTTCCCGTGGCTCCTGCGGCTCCCGCTAGCCCTGTCCCAGCCGTCCTCGCAATGTGGCACCCCGCGCTCTGTGCCCGGCACTCCCCCCGCTCACGGACTGGCAAAAAGTTTCCGCGAGTGAGACACAGAGGCTCCGCTAGTTCCAGTTCCAGTTCTAGTTGGGGGCTGGTGGTGCCTAAGACCTCCGAGATCTCCCTGCAGCGGGGGTATCGCGAATCACGGACCACAGACCGAGCTGCAAAACTCCCGTCACTAATCCTTGCCACAGCTTAATATCGGCCAGCGCTGACAAGGCGTTTCAGGCTGGGGCGAGGCGGGACGCCAGCAGGCCATCAGCTGATCTGCGGGACGCCAGCAGATCACCAGCCGTCACCAGCCTGAAAATAGCGGAAAAATGTGGAGAGAGGTGGCAAGTCTGCGTTAAGGCAGTTGAGGGGGCAGGGGGGGCATCGAGGAGTGGTCTGCATAACCTTGCCTGACCTTGCATCCACTGCTGGGGAGGTCCTCCACAGCTTCTGGCACTCTCCAGGTACCAGCTGTCAGTCTCTCCCGCTTCCGGCCTCCCGCCTTGCTCCCTCGTTACTCTTGCTGTCCTGCTGCTCTCCCCTTCACCCTACATCTTCACAACCCCCATAGCAAGCAGCCGGGTGGTTGGAGCGGAGGAGTGTGAGAGCAGGCATCACCCCTTGCTTTCTGCCCTCTGCGCCCATCGTCCTAGCATCATCCTGGCAGTAGCAGAAGGAGCAACACGAGCTGCTGGAGCTACTGGTCTCAGGACAAACAGCATTGAAAAATCAGATAAACCAGACTAGACCAAATTGAATTGAACTGAATAACTGACTTTCCATTCCACTGCCCTTCCATCGGTAGCTGACAACCTGTCAGACCTGTCCCAACCTGCTTCGGAAGGACTCTCTGACAACACAACGCAATGGGGCAAGCGTGAGAAAGCAGGGCGGACAACAGCAGAGTTTCTTCAGAGAACCAGGAGAATTTCAACCATGAGGTCAGGCAGGAAAAGGGGGCAGCCCATGGCCACTGTGCGCAAAGCAAACAAAATGGAAAATCAAAACCAAGCGCAACAACTTTAGTAACGGCCACTAAAGAAAGTACCCAGCAACCTAACACAGGACCCTGGAAATCACCGACCTCACTTATACCAATCAAAAATGTAGTCAAAATTTCAATTTCTAAAGGACCCAGCATCATCGCTATTCTATTCCAGTGGCAAAATTCTGGGCCTTCAAGATCCACTCCTCCCCTTATTCCTCCCCACAACCAGCTGCAGAGCAAGCTCCAGTAAAAATTATAGTGGCCTAATTGTGGTCCCTCCGCTAACATCAGAAACTCACAAGAGTCTATAACAATGAAGGGCAAGACCATAAACTTAGGGCAGGGGGGCTCAATTGAACACAAATTAAATTATTCTCCCAAACCCGAACACCACTCCAAAGTCTTGCCTCCGAAAGAACTCCACAAACCCCCTGACGATCCGCCAAAACAAAGAGAGGCCATCAAATCAGCCCTATCTTCTTTAGGAGTGGGAACAGGGGGCAACCACGATATCCCCAAAGAGTCTTCTGAAACTTCAATGGATTCCCCGGTTTTCAGGGGAGGTGGGCAGGACCCACTCTCCTACCTGGGATCACAGGAGTGAGCGGACCTAATAGCATCCTATGCATTGTACGCTCCTGGAAAACAGCTTTCACTTACAGCCTGTACCAGTGCAAATCAAGGTGTGAAACAAGGTAACAACCAAGAAACAGTGATTAACAACTCAATTTCTCCAAAAAGCCCTCCAACTCCTTGTTTGACCTCAGGTTCATCAATTCAAACTGGGAAATAGGCATCGAATACATGGGACTTTCTATTAAATACAATGCAGCGAACGGTTGACATACTACATTGCCAGACAGATAAAATGGACCTGCAGTAGACACTTTTAGATACTCTGGCCCTCTTCGTGGGGGGAATAGACGACAAACTAGGCCATCTAAACCTTTTAATTAGCAGAGCTCAGCAAGAAGCAAAACTGAACTACAGTTGTGGTCCTATTATTGATTAATTATTGTTAATCTCCTCAATTGTTTCTACTCTTATAGAAGGCCTGGCAAAGGGCCCAAATCAAGAGAAATCAAGGGCAAATTCAAACAAAGCAGAACCCAATGGGTCATCAAATAGGGATCCTATTGCCCCAAAAAACTCTGGCAACAAACTTTAGATCTGTCATGAGGACAGCCCGTCCACTAGGCCCCCTCCATTATCCAAGGAGCAAACACCAAAGCAGACGCAAAGCAACGTCATCAACTCAGGAGGAAAGGTCGGAATAAAATACCATCTCAGAGCCTCACAAAAGTTTACCCTCTATTTACAACAAGAACATCACAGCAGCAAGTACAATCAGCTATCGCACAAGTCCCCGAAGTTGAGGGAAGGTCCATTCTGCCAAAGGAAACCTACACTATGGAAAACAAGGATGGAAAACAAGCGGAAACACCACCTTTGGGGGCAGCCCGGATATCACCCAGTGGTCAAACCAACATCCAAGGCAACAACAAAACGAAAGTTGAATCGAAACAGGACGACAGCACTAAAAGCAGAACGTCACAATCAGTTGAGTTGAGAGAGCCCTCTATTAGCCATGGTTCAAACCAGGAGTTGGCCTCAACCTCAAACTTACACGTGCCACTTCTATTGGGTGCCAATCACAATACATCAACCTTGCAAATTGAGCTGCCAGCTCACAGGATCTTTCAGGATTCAAATAAGGCATCAGGGGAAGTTAATCAAAAAACAACAACACAAGTAGAGCCTGTAATAAAGTCCAGGGACCACAACATCTGGGCAAGTGGGTCTCTCCGTAGCACACAATTTAAACTCAGATCATGGCTTAGACGGCTCCACAAGCCCTAGGCACCAAGGGTCCCTAACTTCTGATACCTTCATCGGACCGAGTCAGCAACTCACTAACCTCACCACAGAATGTCACTTAGGGCCAATCTTTGGAAAAAACCCTCTAATTAACCAAACCAGGAACTCTGCCATTACTATCGTCACCCCAGAATAGGAATCGAAAGGTCCCTTTGATATCTTGAACAGAGGGAATATTCTTCAAGTCCTAGAAACAATACCAACACCGAAAGTTATACGTTCTACTGATCTTCTTTCAATAGAATTCATAAAGTTGGACAAAGCAAAAGGAATGGAATCCACCAAAGCCACCTGGAGGACCATACGAATCGCAAAGAAAGACCTGGAAGAAAAGGATACCTCTAAAGCCTGGGGGATACAACCCACTGTGTTTTTCTAAGACATGATACCCATTCCCTTTACTTGATATAGCAAGAGAAGGAACAACCTGCAAAAGCAACAAAACGTTGTTTGTACTAAGGGGGGCCCGAGGACGGTGACCACAAAAAGAACAGACATCAAACTAGTGCAGTAGCCAACACTGCAGTTGCTCCTGTCCACCTTCAGATCACCAGAACTGTTAATAAATCTGGTCACCCACAGTGACAGAGAAACGCAATGAGGCATTGTTGAAATTCAGGTATATTACCTCTGAGGATATGTTCATGGAATATCAACGGGCATAATAACAAGGCCACAGACGATGAATTTCTTGACTACTTAAAAACCTTAAACATCATTTTATTGCAGAAAGCATGGCAAGAGGAGCCTCTGTAAGTAGATGGATACACTTGCTTCCACACTGCCTCCATAAGGAAAAGCAACTATGGCTGTCTATCAGGTGGCCTGCCTAATTATATTAAAAAAAATAAAATCATAGCGCACCGGAATTATGGCCTCTACTCCCAGCTGTAAACATTACAAAGGTTCAATTAAATCTTAGCGGAAAAAAGGAGGAGGTACTGATAATTAACATATACATAAATCCAAAACAGAAAAAACAGGACTCAAAAACATTGATTGAATACCTTTATCAATTGATGAGTACACACACTACTGCAAACTTCATCGTGTCAGGGGACACTAATCAACATATATTTGGTATCACCTTAAATGAAGACATTCAAACCCTGTCTTTTTATTGGAACATTCCAACTCAATCACATAGCGCCCACAGAAGAATATCTAAGGGCGCCTCAGAGCTGCTAGAAGATCTGGAGAACATCAGCCTAAGGGTGCAGAATGGCAGATTTGTTGATGACCCCCACGGCCGCCTCATTCCACTCAGGCCATGAAACCTCTACAATTGACTACACCTTTGTGTCTATCTCATTCAATTTCAATTTGATCTTTATCCGGTTATTTGCAAAGAACAACCATAAAAGCACAATTTAATATACATTTTTTAAAAACAAATTGATAAAAGAGACCACATTGTCCGCAGGAATAAAACACAATTAATCTGGAGATGAATATATACAACAATATGTACAACAATATCAAACATTATCCCTCCATGCTGATTCTAAATTTTGGGGCTAATTTTAAAAAACTGATTACAAATAAAGTGCATTCGTTATTTAGCAGCTGTAGGTGACAAAGTGCGGGTTTGATCTGAGTAAAATTCAGTCTTTTAAGAAGGGGCTTAAGGTAAGCCCTACGGGGAATATCATAAAAAGGGCGAAAAGAATAAAAAGTGCACCAAATCCTGCGGAGACGCACAGTCGCAGCCGCAGGTAGGTAACACTTGGCCTTGGTGACTGCCTCTTGGAAAGGCTAGCAGTAAGTGGAAGAGGTTCAGCCGAAACCTAATTAACAAGAAACGATCAAAGCTCGACATTGGCCAAGTCAAGTATGGTTCCATGCTTAGTGTGGTTTGTATAACAACATAGTTTCTATTGCTGCTTTTCTTTAGGTTCACCTCCTCCCGCTGGAATAGCTGTGAAAGAAAGAAGGTGTTTTTCACTAGCTTTACATCGGTTACAGTAATTGTGTCGGGATTTGAGAAAAGTTCCGGACGCCCCAATGCAGTAAAACTATTTTTTAAGTATTTAAGCCACTGGATTTTTAACATGTTATCCCATGTCAGTGCTTCTCTCAAGAGCTGGTGGTTTAACGGGAGGTCTTTCTTTAGCCAGCATTTAAGCCAGAATGTTAAAGGCCGAAGTGCAATGGTGTCACCTAAATAAGGGGAACCTAGCTCCTCATGCACTATAAAATTGGCGGTTCCTCTTGGAACCCCCAAAAGCTGTTTCAAGAAGTTGTTTTCTGCTACCACCAAGTCCTTAACATTCGTGTGCCCCCATAACTCGCTTCCGTAGCAGCCTATTGCCAGACTCTTGGCCTGATATATTTTTAACAAAGCGGCAATTGGGTGTTTCCCCATTTTCCTCGAAAAATAAAAAATTGCTGCATTTGCCCGTGTTATCTCCCCTTTTTTCTTCTGTACAGTGGGGCCCCATTTCAGTTGGGTATCAAACAGGACCCCCAAGTATGAGAAGGTTTTAGTTGTGGGAATCTTCTCCCCATTTACATGAAATGAAAACTCCTTCTTATGTGCTGTGCCTACTTTCATAACGAAGATTTTGAATTATTAATGGAGAGATCCCGGGATTTCATGAATGAAAAAAAGGTGTTAAGCAGCAGTTGGAGCACTTTTGCGGTCCTTGCCAACAAAACGGCGTTGTCTGCATAAAGTAAAACAGGTAGCCCTTTAGCCCTACATAGGGGTAGTCAGAACATATTTTTAAGAGGGTATTTTCCAGATTATTGATGTATAGATTAAAAAGAAAAAGTGCCAGGATGCAACCCTGTCTTACACCCCAGTGTACTCCGAATGCCCTGGGTGTATCGGACGTTAGCTTGAGTGTCCTGATGTAGGTCCGCCAGGAAATTGACCAGGGCCTGCTTCACCCCCATATTTCTCATAGCCTCCCATAATTTGCCCCTATTGACACAGTCGAAGGCTGAAGAGAGGTCCATAAAAGCCATATGGACTGTGCCCTGAAGTGCCAACGTATATTTTCCTAACACTATATATAGGTTGAGACACTGGGAGGTGGTGGAGTGACCTGGTCTAAAACCATATTGAATTGGAGAGATTATATTATTTTCGTCAGCCCAGGTTGTTAGCCTATTCAGGATTACACCGCCTACTACTTTTACGACCGAATCAATTAAAGATATTGGCCTGTAGCAGGATGTGCTGTTTCGGTCCCCTTTTTTAAAAACGGGGACTCTTGTGGACAACCCCCAGGACTTTGGGCATCCATGGTCAACTGCTGCATTAAATACCATTCTTCCAACACATAATAGGCTATTGTCTGGGAGACAAAGGGGATAGTGACCACCGGCTGCATGATATCTCAATTTATGGAAATAATAGTGCCCGTTTCTGGGCAACGATAAACAAATTCCTACAACCTGGCACATGGTGGTTTAACAACATACATAATAGAAAACAACTCGACATCCTTTTTAGAACGTCACTTCAGTCATCAGGTATATGGATTTAATATTAGCAAGGATGACCAACCACCACCCCAATTTCACACTGTGATGAATGACGAGGCAGAGAAAATTGAAATCGATACCGCCATGATCAGGGAATAAATATGTAAAGGGAGGAAAGAAGGAGCACCCAGGTCAAACGGGATTCCACCGGCTCTTTTTAAACAAAACCCAGAATACTGGTCAGAAACTCTAACTCATATCTTTAGCTCTGTTAGGCAGTCTGGGTGTTTGCCCGCATCATGGAAGGTGTAGGAGAGTAGGGTCTGCTTCCTATGGTCACCCCCACTTTTTGCTCTTATATACTAGTTTCTCGACTTTAGTGTGGCTGTGGACCCGCTAATCAGACCCACATCCAGCTGTTCTCCCTCTAAATTCATACCATGTACTTTAGGTACATATCCAATTGGGTATTGGGTCACCTTTATGAGCCCCTGTATAGTGTACCATAGGTACCCAGGGCATATGTGCCTCCAAGGCCTACCAGGGGATACAGCATGTATTATGCCACCCCTGGCTGGCCATCCAAATCGACACAGCTGGCTGATCACTCAGCTGGGGCAAGGTTGTGTAATCACCCCTTGCTTAGATATAGTATTCCTATATCTAACCTTATATATAGACCCATAGGCTTCAGGTTCAGGTTTTTACGTCTTTATTTCAAAGTTTTCTTCATAAAAGACAAACAAGTAAAATATATACAAAAATACAACACATATGTACCGACCTTAAGCATATAACATATAATATAAACTATCACATATCTTATTTAAAAAAGTCAATTAGATAACATAGAAAGACGTTTTTCACAGTTAATAAAAGTATAAAAGTTCATTCCATTAGGCATACATTTTATAGATCTCTTTTAAGATTCATCTATAATCACCTTTTAAGCACCTTGCTCTGATTAACCAGGCCCATCCAAGGTATTTTGCCATGCCTATGGCCAACCATTCTGAAGTATGAAATCTTAGAATTGACAGTGCTTCATTACACACACGTGTGTTAATCCTTCTACATATGGGTTTTAGCCATTTCCGGCGTGGTGCACAGTATGTAGGGCAAGCAAAAAGAAAATGCCCTAAAGATTCCTTTTGCTCGCTACACCAGGGACAATACAATGGGCGGTAGGTTATGCCACTTATTAGTAAATTCCCTTAATGGCAAAGTCCCTACACGAAATTGATGATACAATTTCCTATCAGTACTTTTAAGATAGTGTCCTAGTAGGTCTCGGTGTCAGGAACCACTTTGTGGGTTAAAAATTTACCTGTTAAGTTGGGTTTCTGTGAGAGCAAGACCTGGTCTTCTTTTACTGTGGCCCAGAATAGTAATTTAAAATCTTTTTTCGATGGGAAAATATAATTTCCCGGCTCTGTCCACTGCATATGGAGACCCATTCTAACGAGAATGGACTTTATAGATTTGAACCAGGATATATTCCTTGCCCCTTATATCGATCTCACATCCAAAATTTCTTTGGCAAACATAGATAATTCCGGAGTGGACCAGATACGTCTCCATAGAGCAACCATCCTGTATTGGGCATGATGTTTAATAGATTGACAGCCCATATCTAACATAAGTGGGAGTGATGGTGTCGATGGCGGAAGGCTTACCAGATTGCGAAAAAACGTATTCTGGTTTTTATCCAGAACAGCCAAATCTACATTCCCCCACAAATCTGAACCATAAAGTATGGCGGAACTAATTTTTGTGTTATAGATTTTAAGCACCGGCAAAACTCTTTTAGTCTGGGAACAACGCTGTTCTTTCACAAGACACCCTGATAAACGTGCAAATTTTAATCTGAGTGCCTCAATCTGTTCCTTCCAACCTAACCTGTAGTCTATTACTACTCCTAAGTACGTCATTACCTCTACTTGTTCCAAAGTAATCCCGTTCATGGTTACATGGCCCCTCAGTGGTTTATTCTTGGTCAGAACCATGAATTTTGTCCTTGAAACATTAATTTCGAGGTTATTTAGGCTACAAAAGTCCACAAATGTATTTATTGCTGTCTGGAGACCCATTTGCGTTTTTGCCAAAATTAGGGTGTCATCGGCAAAAATTAAAAGGGGAAATCTAGTCCCACCCAAGACTGGCGCATCTGTCAGTGTTGCTGAGAGAAACTGGACGACTTGATTAATAAAGAGTAAGAATAGGGTTGGTGCCAGGACACAGCCCTGTCTCACTCCACGGGTCACTGGGAAGGATTCTGTCACCTGTGTCTGCCTGCCCCACCTTACTCTGGCAAAATTGTCTTCGTGTAGCCTGATTGTAAAATCGAGTAGGTCAGATGGTATTCCCATTCTCCTTAATGCTGCCCACATCTTTTCTCTAGGGACCAGGTCGAACGCAGATTTAAGATCCACGAACGCTGCGTATATTGTTCCTCCTCCTAAAAACACAGTTTTCCAATAGATCATAACAAATCTGAGCACATGGTCGACTGTGCTTATATTAGCCCTGAAGCCAGCCTGCAGTGAGGACAAAATGTTTTCTTCAGTCATCCAAGACTGAATTCTGCCCGACAGCATTCTAGCAATTACCTTCTGCAGGGCGTCAATAAGACTGATAGGGCGATAGTTTCCCGCATTAGACTTATCGCCTTTTTTACACACAGGCAGGATCTCGGCCCCTTTCCAGGAATCTGGAATTCTGACACCTTTGGCTATAGCATTGGCCAGAGTAGTTATGTAGGGGACCCAGTTTTCTAGGTCATACTTAAAAAGGTCCGCTGGAACACAGTCCATACCGGGGGCTTTCCCATTATGAACCTGCTTAAGGGCATTTACTGTCTCCGATTCCTTAAAAACTATTTGATTACAAAAAGCAGCTGGAATTAAAGGCCGGTTATTCCTCCTTATATTGTAGGAGCCCAACTCTATACCACTGAATTGTGCCGAGAAATACTCAACCCAGATCTCAGCCGGAACATGATTGACTAGGGCTTGCATATATCCAGTCCCTCCCCACTTCACTACCTGCCAACATTTTTGTTGGTTAGTGGAGAGGCTAGCCTCATATAAGTCAAGCCAACGTTGGTCATCCCAGGTTGTCTTTGCTTGTTTTAACACCGTCTTATAATTTGCCCTCTCTTTTTTGATATCAGCTGATGCTCTAGATTTGATAGCAGATATCAAAGAACTATGAGCATTGTGGCAGGACTTATCATACCATTTGGCTCCTAGATGAATCAAACCAGTTTTTCTCCCACTACCTGGTTTAGTAAAGAGGGTTTTGATTTTGGCAAAAAGGGACTCATGGATTACACCGATTTGCTCCATTGACCCCACATCTTCCAGTAAAGGCTTAATCTTCTTGGTCACTGCCGATACTTCCACTGATATGTTATCAATGATACCAGGATCTTCCAGAAACCTAGCCCAACGTACCCTACGGCAGTCATTTGTAAGGACTGCCTCGGCAGTAACGAGGTTTGTAGCTTTATTTTTAAGTAGGTCACCATTTACTATCAGGTTTATTGCTAAGGGATTGTGGTCACTTTCCGGTCTTACGAGTATTTCCATGTCCTCTAATAGACTCCAGAACTCCATCTTAATTAAGAAATAGTCTATACGACTAGTGTTGTAACAATTATCAAAAGTAACATTTCCTTCCGGATCTGACTTAGTCCGCTCTCAGATCCCACTCCAAACATAGGCCAAGCCACTGCATAACGGCCTCTCTAACCTTTTTAACAGGAGAAATGGCCAAGCTAGGAATATTCCATAGCTGATCTGCTTCGCCATAGCACCCGTTATCCAAGATGGGAATGGGTTCAAATGTACAATTAAAATCCCCAGCAATCATTACACACTTATCTCTACCAATATTGTTCAGTAAGGGATCTAGGTCCTCAGCAGTTTTGGATATCTTCCCTCCTGGTCGCCCCCTAGCATATATATTGATTAAGAAAAGATCTTGGCTATTTTCACAACTTAACTTTAGCCCCTGGATGTCGGTACTCAAGGTCGGTAAATCATAGATTTTATAACCGAGAGATTGTCTACTCCAAATAACAAGACCCCCAGACGGGCGACCCTTCGGTCCTTTGCATGCTGGTTTATAAAAATTCAAATAACCAAGTCGATATATTACATCAACTGACCAGCTTTCTTGGAATACAATTATATCAAAGTGTTCTACAAAGGACCCCCAATCAGTTTCATCTAATTTCCCTTTCAGCCCAGCGATGTTCCATGATAATATCTTAAGGGTATTTTCGGGTGTCACTCGTGGCTTGCCAGGTGAACTAACATTCCCCCCACTTCCCTCATGAATTGGGGAAATACTTGTATGTTCATCCATCCATTCAATTCCTGGGGGGACATTACCCAACTCATCCTCCAGCGTGTCTATAATATTCACAATTTGATTTGTGGTAGAATTTTCTAACACCTGAAGGTTTGGAGAGTGTGGAGATGTTTCCCCGATGGACAATCTGGGCAGTCTGTAGTCTAAGGAACCATTATTGAGTCAGTTAACTCCATCCAGTCCCATTAAAGGGGCAAAGCGGTTTGAAAGATGGGGCAGGAACATTGGATAGATAGGTGTTTCTGGAAAATACCTATCTCTAGGTCTATAGTTTTGAGTGGAATGGTTTTGGTGTGATTGGTCTCTTGCTGGGTTGAGTGTAGGGTAGAAGTAATGCAAAGACAAGGTTTGGAAGTCACCCAGTCTTCCATATCTTGGTTCTCTGCAGATAAAATCAACAACCCATGAGTCCCTAAAGCTAATGACCACGCAATCCCCCTCAAGATCTTTTTTGCTATATCCCACCCAATCCACTCTCCTAACATTAAGGATTTCAGTTTTTGACATTGGGGGGAGAGGACGGTTTTTATTTAGCCAAAAAGTTACTTTATTGTGTAAGTCTCTATGGGTTTCCCTCTTACCCTCTCCTAATGGGGCCACTCCAGTTAAAATTATGGTATAGGGTAGTGACTCAGGGGGGAGATTCACACATTGTTTCCTAGATACAGGTTTTGTCCTAGTCCGTGTATTTTGGTCAGTGTGGCCAGTAGATTTGAGTGATTTTCTGGGGGGGGGGGGGGCTGTGGGTTAGAAGCAGTATCTACCTTTTGTGATGTTGCATTCACAATAGTCTGTTTACTTTTATCAGGAACAGGTTTCTGCTGGGGGGCTTTCAAAGTAGATAATGCTGGTTTAGCTTTATTCCCCTTGTCCCTATTACTCACAGGGTTTTTCTGGGAGTGTGTCAGGTCTGACCCCGTGGGGGCAGTAGACATTTTAGATTTTTTTGATGTGGCTATATTTTCTCTTACTAATGAATCCAAAATGTCCATCGTATCATTTAATAACCTAGTCCGTTCAAATAGCGGCAAGAGTAGGGATTTAATCAATAATTCTATTTTATCCAAAAGAATGTTTTCTACATCATTTCCTATATTTTTGTTTTTCTCTAGGGGATTGGCTAGGGCTGATGTAGTTGTCAGTAGAGGAGATACATTATTAGTTCTCAAACCCTTTTTATTCCCCTCCTTCTGGATCGAATCTACCCTTTTCCTTTTGCCAGGTTTTGGTGCGGGCGAGCACTCAGAGTTTGGGGAAAGAATTTCTCGCTCCAGACTTGGGATAATATTAGGGGAATCAGAGAGACCAGTCTCGATGTGAAGTAAGTTATGGTAAAGGGAACTACTTTCTGATATAGAATCTTGAACGATATCTATGACACCCCCCTCTAACTCCAGATTTTGGCTAGTGGGTACGGTTATTCCTTCTGAGTCATTATTAACGTTGGTAGAAATGCTAGTCAGTTGGGTTAGGGGAACCGGGGACACAACCTCGTGGATTGGAGATCTTGACAGTCCAACCTCGCTGGTTCAAATTAGAGCTCCCACACGAAGCGGGACCCGCAAAGCGGGTTCCGCGAGCAGTAGGCTTTAAGTCAGAGTTGAATCCACAGGCACGGAATCCCAGCGTGAGCAAACAGTGTCCCATAGGCCCCTATAAGTCACTCCTATGGCAGGCCTGAACTATCCTGAAGGCAGAGTGCTTGGTTTTATGTGAGATGGTGCTCTAGCATGAGCTGAGCCTGTCTGCAGCTTTCAGAATCATGTCTTTATAGCTGTTCTATGATATAGCCATACCATATACTCTTAAGTGCATTATAATCCTCGCGGTTAATGCTAACTTTGGTTTGGCTTTATCAAAATATGTTGTGTAAGGTGTCATACCCTTTGGAATACTACCCCCTCGCCAGTTCTGGTGACGGGGGTAGCATTCCACCCTTCTTGAGGGAGAAGACATGTAGTTGTAGCTTTACCCGATTAAAGTTAAACAGAGCCTCAGCATCACAAAAGGGATGCTGCTGCCACAGACACAAGTCTGACCTCCTGCTGCTGGAAGCCCTTCCAGTGAGGGAGGCCTGGACAATAGATTTCCTGCCTTGGGAGGTGCTAGCACCTCCCCAGACAGGCTATAGTGTATTGGGGCAGGGTGGGTTGAATGAAATGAGAAACTGCCTGGGGCACACAAGGTGCTCCATGCATAGCCTGGTTCAAACCAGTTGCTGGGGCACTCCTGCCCCAGCTCTGGTGCGAAACTGGACAAAGGGAAAGGAGTGTAACCACCCCCTTCCCAGGTCCCACCCATAGGAGGGACCTAGCAGGTAATCCAGCCCCTTTAATCAGTATAAAGCTAGGAGCGGAGTCTAGAGACTTTGGATTATCCTGAACTGAAACCCTGAAACGAAACTCTGGACATTCGACATTCTACTGCAACAAGAAGACTGAAGAATCTCCCTTGTGGTCAAGGAGTGACCACCCTGTGTAAACTGGCACCACCTAGCGAATTGCCAGTTTGCTTTGTCGACACTCCCGAAGGATCCCGACGACTCTGCTTCACAGGACTGGCTCTTTGTTAAATTGTGCAGCTTCTGAGGCGTCCTCGAAGTGCATTGGGACTTGAGAAGCCCCAACACCGATTCGTAAGTGCACCGAAGCTCAGCCCTCCACACTCCACGAGTGCTGCGTGGGGCCTGCTCTTGCATTTCCTCTCGACGCGTCTTCGCGGTTGCTACCCCGCTGGCTAGTGGCCATCTTGAAGACTCATTTTGAAACCATGCTGCTTGCTCTGGGCTTGCTCTTGCTTTCCTATAAAGGGGAAGCTCCACAGACCTTGCTGGTCTGTACAAGAAGCCGATCTTCACTTCCTGCGTGGGTTGCCTTTGCCAAGGCTTGTTGATTCCAATCCGGAAGCCGACACGGCCAACCGCGAGAGCCTTTGTGGGACAGTCCGCAACCAGCTCCTGGTCATCGTTGACGCCTCCTGGTCTACGTGGCTGTAGAGACAAGCTTCACTTCTTCACCTGTTTGCAGCTCGACATCGCCTGGTTCCTTCCTGGTCACTGGCTAGTGACCCAGACTCTGTCCCCTCTGCTTTCAGGTTCTTCACTTCTCCGATCCACCCTTGGATCCATCCGGACATCTTCCTCCTGGTCGCCTGCAGCATCTTCTTGCAGCTCTCCATAGGAAACGATGACGAAACCCGACACGACTTCACACCTATGCACCCGGCTTCCCTGGGTGCTCCCATGGGTAATAACTATCCAAGTGTCCTGTTCTAACTGGGTTTCCCAGCAAGTCCACCCGGACTGTCCGAAATCAACTAGTTTCTAACTTTTAAGTTCCCATTGAAAGCCTATGAGAACTCGCGTGTGTGTTTAGACATTGCACATGCATCCTGTGAGACTCCTACTTCCTAACCTGTGGTTGTTCAGTGTAGTCCTAGGCCTATTCACCTGTTCTGAAGTGGTTCATATATGGTTTGTGAGGCCCCTAGGGCAGAATTGTATTTGTGCAACTTATAGTATGCTTATTGAATCACTTGTGCTGTATCTCGAACTCTGACCTCATAAAGAGTGCAGAGGGGTTGTGTTAGTAATAAATACATATATATTTGATATATACCTTGTGTGGTGTTCTTTCATTTGGTATTCAAGGGGTTATTATTGGTAAAACAATTGGTAAAACAATTGGCTTCACATGCTCTCTGAAGTATTAGCCTAAGACTGCTTTGTCCATGCTACCACTAGGATAACTGGTCTACAAGGTTGACTTTACAACCATCACCATAAGGGTTGTTTGGACTGATACAGGGTGCCCAGTAGAATAGTGGACATCAAATATCAGGCCAACTTCTCACATTGGTGTGCAGCGGTTGGGATAAGAGCTTGCTGATTGTTTTACCATAATATCTTGAGATATCATTTGAAAGATTATCAGGGTCTGTACTCTGATAATATTCTTCATAGCAATGCAGAAGTCAGAAACGCTGTGATCAAATTTATTGGTAATGCAGATCTAATAAGAACTTTATATGATTCAACTAAGACAGATCTCGAGAAAGAAATCAGCATTACCGAGATACAGCTAGCCCTTTCGGGGCTGGCTTCAGGGAAGGCTGCCAGCCCTGATAAAAATCCTCTGGAAATTTATAAAATATTATAATATAAAACACATAAATATTAGGTACTGTGATACAGCCCCTCTTACTTGACCTCTTTACCGGCATACAACTAACGGGTAAAACTCCAGACTCTTGGGCTGAAACAGATTTAATTATCTTCCATAAAAAAATAAACCTGTTGAGAAACCATCTTCGTACCGACCTATTTCCCTGATTAATTCAGACTCTGAACTGTATGCAAAAATTTTTGCCAATTGGCTCGGGGGGGGGGGGGGGTGGTTGAGCATCTGGTCTCCCCCTAGCAACACAGCTTCGTCCCGGGTAAGGGCATGACGGATCATTTTCGCAGAGCCGTTGCGCTCTTCGACTTTGTGTCTAATGGGGTGGGGGGGGCAGATGTCAATGATCCTCCTTGATGCCGAGAAGGCTTTTGATCGTGTGTCAAGGGAGTTTTTGTGGAGGTTCTCTTTCTAAATAATTTTGGGTCTAATTTCATCAATTCTATTAAAGCTATGTATTATCACAGAGGGCATGATTACAGATAATGGGGAAAGAATCTAGTCCCATTAATATATCCAGGGGAACAAGACCAGGTTGCCCCCGCTCCCCTATTCTTTCTGCCCTTTATATTAATCCACTGATCAATAGATTACTACAAAATCAGGAAATCAAACCCATATCTATAGGCAACTTTGATACAAAAGATTGCACAAATCGATATAATAACTCATCAATTTGGTCTATTTTCAGGATACTCGCTTAACAAAGAAAAAACAATTATCATTTGCACTGATAATACAATATATAATGACCCCCGCAGGGTAGATAAGGCTACCTACTTAGGGATATGTTAGACATCTAAAATAGAGGCGATTAACAGCTTGAATTATGATCCCTTAATTAAAAACATAGAGAAGGACCACAAGAGAATTAATAGTTTGCATTTATCTATCATCGGTAGGGGGAACTTTGTAAAAATAAACATACCTCCCAAACTCCTTTATTTATTCCGTGCAATACCTTTAGCAGTAGAAGACAACACTCTTAAAATAATAGACTCACTATTATCATCTTTTATGTGGCAATATGGGAAGATTCTAAGATCTATCAAGTATCTAACGCTGACTACAACTCCTAGAGAGGTTTAGTAGGTAACACTTAGTGTAGGTAGGTGCACACACCACACCTCACTATATCATGTCTCTGAGATCAGAACCCAGTAGTTCTCTCCCAGTGGATGTAGATCCTTTAAGGATACCTTCCAGATATGATACCCTAACTTTCCATGATTTAAGGCACTTGTGCACTTCAAGAATGTTAAAACAGGGTTCCAACCCTACCCTCAAGCACCTGATTGAGCTCATGGAAGAATATGATGCTCAGAAAGCCTCTAATACAGGCCTGTCAGCTAATACAGATGAGGGGCAGCCCTCAGCAGAAGATTCCCCTGATCACAACATAGTTGATGAAGATGAGGTAGAAGAGGAGGACTCTGAGGAGGACGCTAATAGCCAGGTCTTAGTGGGAGAACTTAACCAGGCTAACCTAAACTTACATGGGAATGGAGAGGGCCTAGTACCGTCCAGACCCCCAAGCAGATTTAACCCTGAACACAGAAGGAGGAGATCCCCATCCAGAGAATCTCAGCATTCTGGTGTCTCAATAGGCTCAGATGTTGTTAGGAGAATGTCTTCCCCTGAGAGAAGGGAACATCAGGCCAGACTGAGAGAAGTCAATATGAAGATTGAGAGGCAAGAACTTGCCCTCGCCAAAGAGAGACTTGCTTTTGCTAAAGAGCAAAAGTTGAGTGGGTCAGAACCCACTGGTGGCAGCAATATCCCCAATGATAGAGATAGGTCCTATGATAATAGAAACCTAAGCAAGATTGTCCCTCCCTACAAATTTGGGGATGATATCCACAAATGGATAACTGCTTTGGAGAGGGCTTGCAAAGTACACTAGGTACCCCAAAGTCAGTGGGCAGCAATCTTATGGCTCTCCTTTTCAGAAAAAGGTAGAGATAAGCTCCTCACGGTCAGTGATGAAGATCCTAACAACTACACAGTCCTGAAGAGTGCTCTGATTGATGGGTTTGGCCTAACCACTGAACCGTATAGGTTGCTGATCAGAGATACCCAGAAGACACAGACTCAGGACTGGAATGGTTTTGTAGCTTGTGCCACTAAGGCTCTGGGAGGCTGGTTGCTGGGCAGTAAAGTTAAGGACTATACAGGATTGTATAATTTGATCATGAGAGAACAAATACTTAATAATTGTCAGAACCAGTTACTACATCAGCACCTGATTGACTCTGATCTGACCTCTCCCCAAAATTGGGAAAGAAGGCAGACAAATGGGTCAGAACCAGGGTGAAGCATAAAAACCAGAACCAAGGTGGTGATCAGAAGAAGCCAGACCAAAAGGGTGGGGATCAGAAAGTAAAAGACCAGAAGTCTTCAACAGGCTCCCAAAAAGCTTCTACTGAGGGGGGTTCCAAGAAATCCCAAAAGAAGATGGGCAAAGAAAACCCTAGTGCAATATCTGTAAATGTAATACTCACTGGACCAGTGATTGCACCAAAAAGGAGACAGCTCCAACCACCATTGCCCCTAAGGCAACTGTTCCCCCTAGTGCAGCTAATAGTGGTGGTTCTCAACAGAAGGGTGTAGTAGGGTTAACGCTGGGAACTGAGATGGACTCTGGCCTAGCCAGAGTACCAACTCAAGCTGTTCTTGTCTGTGATGTGGACATGGCAATGTCCACTACTGTGAGTCCCAATAACTTGGGCAAGTACAGACAGACACCTTTAATAAACAATAAAGTGGCTAAGGCCTATCAGGACACATGTGCCAGTGTCACCATGGTGACGCCTAACTCTGTGGACCCTGGACAGATCATGCTAGGTGAGAATTACCTAGTGACCAATGCTAGCAATGCCACTACCACCCATAGTATGGCAATTGTTAACTTCTCCTGGGGAGGGTTAACTGGCCTCAAAAGAGTTGTTGTAAGTTCAGACCTCCCTGTTGAATGTTTATTGGGCAATGATTTAGAATCTTCAGTCTGGTCTGAAGTGGAGTATAGGACTCATGCAGAGATGCTGGGCATATCAGCACATGTCCTTGCTGTGACCAGGTCACACTGAACAGGCACTGGATCCTGAAACTATGGACCAGTTGCCTTCCAAGAGAAAGAGCAAAAGGGTTGAGGCAGTGTCTTCCGCCTTGCCTCAGGATGAGAATCAGACTTCACAGGAAGCTGAGTGTGAGACCCAAGAGGGAACTGTCCTAGAAGAACTTGATCAGTAGAAATTAGGGGTGTGAGGAGCACTCCGTTGTATATCACTTATGGTCTTTGGTTCCACTGGTGCTCCGATTTGTCAGGGTAGTCAATCCTGGTTGTGTAACTGGTAGTTATGACGAGTTTTTGGGCCCGTCAAATCGGGCACTGTTCACTTGGCGCTCCGCGCTTTAAATATTCTTAACAACTTTTTCACTTTGTGCTTATTTTTATTGTAGATATCTTTAAATTTTTACTTGATTACTCTTTTTCTTTTTTTCATGAGTTATTTGCATTCATCATAACAAAAAACATTTGATTCAATTCATCAGTGTTAACATTAGTTCATGATAACATATTCAGTGATTCTACTTCATTCCTTATATATGCTACAAACAATGTACAAACATTTTTTCACAAAAGAGCCCTATGCATTTCGGCGCCTCTGCGGTGCCTTCATCAGGGGCGTGTCTGGAAATAAAACATATGAAAAGTATGTAAGAATTGTGGTCTAGAATAGTGTTCAATGTAGTTCAGGGGGGGTTGAGTTACTAGATTTAATGATAGTACCTGGTCTTTAACCTGTGTGATGGTGAAAGGACTACGTCTCCCTCGTTGGGTTTGATGTTCAGTCTCTGCTGATAACAATGAATGGCCAACATTAGTTATGTGATTCAGATAATGTCTTCGTGTTTAAATGAATCTCAAGGTTTTACAGGTAAAAACATACCTGTGAAAGATGTTCTGTGCTCGCTGTAAGAACGAAATGAATTAGGTTAGAACTAGTGATTCCCTATCCTGTATCCCATTTGTTTAATGCCAAGCAAAATAAGGTGATGCTTTACCTTGTCTTCAAATTGTAAAAATCTGTTAGGTAAAAAAACGCAATGGTATTACTACCACATATACGTTCTACATGGCACTAGTAAGAGATGTGCTAAAACGTCTCCGTTTATACCTATTCTATGTGCCATAAGTTAAGTGACAAACAAAGTAAGTTGGGGCTTTACCTTGTCTTCAGACGAAAAAATCTGTTGGGCGAAAAAACGCAATGGTTTTACTGCCACATTTACGTTCTGCTTGGTGATCAAGAGAACTGAATTAAACCGTCTTTATTCCTACCTTAACGACCAAGGATTCCCGCCGTATAAGGGGTTCCTGTAGCTCTCGATCCGTTTCCCCGAGCAAATATCAACACGCCATTTAACTGCTTCCCAAACTCCGTGGCGATGCGGAGTTAGTAAAAATGAACAAAGGACTAGTCCTAAGTTCCTTGTCCCTTCGAATTGAAAGTATGGGCGCCATGTTCGAATGGTGAATGATAACAACAAAATATGTTAAAAATATTATGATAGGTTAACGTTAGGAATTCTACCCTTTCTGGTGTTAATCTTCCTATCAATCTGTTATGTTATCATGACGCGGTGTGCTGGCTCCGTTGACTCCGTAGCGATGCGGAGTTGGTAGAAATAAATAAATAAAGGACTCAATCATGTCCGCTCGAATTAGATGTTAGGGCGTTGTATGCAATAGTAAATAATGACTAATGCTATAATGAAGAAGTTGTGCTCTTCTTTTGTAAATACATTAATTCTGACACTTGTCAAAATGCATAGTATGGCAAGTTCTCATCCACCTGATGATTGCTGGATGTGAATTGGATAATCGAAAGTAATTCTACTCGATTAGTGTGTTTCTGATAATAATGGAAAGTGCATATCAGGGGTATTCAGGTAGATCGTGGGGGCATAGTTAAATTAGGTGGTGAAGATCGTGCCCTGTTTTGACTCTAGTTTGGACCATTGATGTTAATGTTTAGTTCATGTTCACGTAATGTAAATCAATTGTCCTTGCGTACTGTGTCAACAACATATACCTTTCATCTAGTTAATGTATGAAACATATTTAGGATCATGATCAAACTTTCTATAGATATATATAAACAGTTCCATCAATGAAGATATCATTATGATCTTGGTTGTATTACAACTACTTCATAGTGCATATGAACACTTTTATACTTTGATATCTTCTATGTCATGATCTGATATTCTAGTTTCAAACAAACACTAAGCCACTGTTGTGTTTATAGATAACATGAAAGGTCGTATTTATCATTTAGACCTGTTGGCGCTAGAGTTTTAAGATATTTGATCCAAAAAAGTTCTCTTTGTAATAATCTCTGTTGATTGTCTATGCCATTCTTTATCTGCACTTTTTCAATAATGAAAAATCTCAATTGAGATATCGTATGTTTTTCGTCTCTCCAGTGGAGTACTAGAGGTGACGTTAAGTTTTGATTACGGATTCTGCTTTTATGCTCTCCAATGCGTATTTTTACTTTGCGTTCCGTTTTGCCAACGTACATTTTCCCGCATGGGCATTTGATTGCATATACCACATTTTGAGAGTTGCAGTCACTATTATGTTTCAACTGTATTGATTTTCCCGTGGTTGGATGGGTACATGTATTGCCTGTGATGACGTTATTGCAATTGGTGCAGTTCAAACATCTTGTGGTGCCTTTGTATGATGCGGGGTTTATTGTTGGTTGTTTGTATTTTAGCCTCGATCTCAGATTTGGTCCTCTAGTATGCGCATGTATTGGCAGATCTTTGAAAATCCCGTGGAAGTCCGGCTCCACTGATAATAATTCCCACCGCTTGTTGATTATTGATTTGATTTTGGTGGATAAAGTTGTGTATTTGGTCACAAATACCATCCTGTTTTGTGTTGTTTGCTCTTTTGGTTTCAATAAATCATGTCTGTTCATAGTTTGTACCTTCTCCAAATGTTGTTCCAATATGTTGAGAGGGTACCCTCTGTCTTTGTATTTCTGTGTTTGTTTTTCCAAGTTCAGTTGACATTCTTGAGGTTCTGAACAAATTCGTTTGATTCTTATGAATTGTGATGCTGGTAGATTGTTGATGAGCTGTTTGGGGTGAAAACTTTTATAATGAAGTGCACTGTTGCGATCTGTGGGTTTTGTGTATAATGATGTATCAAAGCCATTGTTTGTTTTTGTGATTCTGACATCAAGATAATCAATCACGTCATTACTGATCTTATAGGTGAATTGAATTCTCTTGTCCACTGAATTCAGAGCAATTATCAATGCCTCAAGTTTGTCTTGCGTGTCATCCCAAATTAAAAACACGTCATCAATAAATCTGCTGTACATTTTGACATGCGACCATTCTCTTAGAGACATGAGATTCGTTGCTTCGTATTGGGCCATGAAGGTATTAGCATATGCAGGAGCCCCTGCAAAACCCATAGATGTTCCATTCAATTGGGCAAAGTACTCATTTTTCCAGGAAAAATAACTGTTGTGCAAACAGAATTTTAATAGCTGGATTAAAAAATTTTTTTGGTTAGTTGGTATAGTTTCCATTTTGAGCAAAGCCCACTCGATTGATTCCAGTCCCGCATGATGGGGTATTGATGTATAAAGTGCAACCACGTCAATGGTGCACATGATCCAATTGTGTTGAAAACCCTCTTCTGTCTCTTTCAGTTTATTCATGAAGTCTGTCGTGTCACGTATGTAAGATCCCCATTGTTGGACAAACTGTTGTAAATAATGATCAATATATTTACCTAAAGGATCAAAAATTGATCCACATCCTGACACAATAGGTCTGAATGGGGGGTTTGTCGGGTGTTTATGTATCTTTGGGATCATGTAAAGACTTGGACGTCTTGGATTCCTCTGAGTTAAGTATGCTGTGGTTTGTTCATCAATCCACTCGTTATCCATTGCTGTTTTTAGTATGTCACGCAGCATCTGTTGTAAAGTTCCCGTTGGGTCTGTGGGTAATCTCATGTATGTTCTTATGTCTGCCACATGTTCCTCTACCTTTTGGTCGTAGAATTCCGTGTCCATAAGTACCAGGGCTCCGCCCTTGTCTGCTGGCTGTATAGTCAGTGTTGGGTTGTTTGCCAAGTTATTGATTGTATTTAACTCCTGTTTAGTCATATTGTTGTGCGGTTTCTTTCTGTAGTCCAATGCTTGTAGGTCCTTCCTTACCATTATTTCAAAAGTATCGAGCATCTTGTGTGATACAGGTGCTTGAAACACACTTTTGGGCTTGAATATTCTGGTGGTATCTTGCCTTATCTGCTCACTAGGATCAATTACATTTTCAAAATAATGTCGTAGTTTTAATTTCCTCATGAATCTGAAAAATGCACCCTCTGTTTCCATTTCATTTGTGGTTATTGTGGGGACAAATGTTAAACCTTTGTTCAATGTAGATGTTTGTTGCTTGGTTAGTGTGATGGAAGATATATTGATGATTAGGTTACTGTCCGTCCGCTCCTCAGTGCTTTTCCGGCCACTTCCTCGCCTTGTTTTACGCTTGAGGCCACTGTCTCGGGGACTGTTGTTGGTGGTCGTCCTGAGTCCTGCTCCTGTGATAAAAAAGACCCTGTTGCACTGCTGGTCGTGGCTTGTTGTGTGGTATCGCCTGATATTATAATGCCTTCCTGGGTTGCTTTGACCGGTCCTCTTCTTATGGATGTTTCTTTGTCGGTTACAAGGCTCTCTTCGGAGGAGCGTGCTGATGTTGGTGTTTTCTTTGGTACATATTGACGACGGGCATATATATCTGCCCAAGTGTAGACCTCATTAAGCTTGTAGTCTATTGTATCACGCTTGTACTTTCTCAGTTTTCCTTCTTGTAGCTCTTTTTCATATTTATCAAGCTTAATATTAATCCCTTCCAAGCTCATTTTCCATGTGTCTGTCTCCATTCTAGTTTCTAGTTCTGTTTTCAGAACATAGATTTCATCTTCCAATTCCCTCATTGTTTTGGCGAGTTCCTCAATAATTAACAGTATTAAATCCAAAGAACACTTGTTGAGGATGCTAAACCATTTCTCCATGAATTTTGGATTAAGGTTGAACCGAAATAACATGGGTTTTATGGATAAACGTAATCCTCTCGGGATGCGTTTTGCTCGGTGATATTGAATTAGGGTTGAAGCATGCATCCTTTGGTTTAGTTGACGGCGTGTCAGGTACTCCAACTGTTTCAATTGTTGAGTTATTGATCCCCCGTGAACATCCATATTTTTAACTTCCTTGATTAAAGAGTAAATCTTGTCCGCCTCTTCTGCTGTGTAGGCCAATATGTTGGCTCTGTTATCCGTCATTCCTGTGATGGTCTCGAACTGCATTTGGAAAAATTGGGTGCCTCCTTACTAGTTGACTTGATAATTAATCAGTAGAAATTAGGGGTGTGAGGAGCACTCCGTTGTATATCACTTATGGTCTTTGGTTCCACTGGTGCTCCGATTTGTCAGGGTAGTCAATCCTGGTTGTGTAACTGGTAGTTATGACGAGTTTTTGGGCCCGTCAAATCGGGCACTGTTCACTTGGCGCTCCGCGCTTTAAATATTCTTAACAACTTTTTCACTTTGTGCTTATTTTTATTGTAGATATCTTTAAATTTTTACTTGATTACTCTTTTTCTTTTTTTCATGAGTTATTTGCATTCATCATAACAAAAAACATTTGATTCAATTCATCAGTGTTAACATTAGTTCATGATAACATATTCAGTGATTCTACTTCATTCCTTATATATGCTACAAACAATGTACAAACATTTTTTCACAAAAGAGCCCTATGCATTTCGGCGCCTCTGCGGTGCCTTCATCAGGGGCGTGTCTGGAAATAAAACATATGAAAAGTATGTAAGAATTGTGGTCTAGAATAGTGTTCAATGTAGTTCAGGGGGGGTTGAGTTACTAGATTTAATGATAGTACCTGGTCTTTAACCTGTGTGATGGTGAAAGGACTACGTCTCCCTCGTTGGGTTTGATGTTCAGTCTCTGCTGATAACAATGAATGGCCAACATTAGTTATGTGATTCAGATAATGTCTTCGTGTTTAAATGAATCTCAAGGTTTTACAGGTAAAAACATACCTGTGAAAGATGTTCTGTGCTCGCTGTAAGAACGAAATGAATTAGGTTAGAACTAGTGATTCCCTATCCTGTATCCCATTTGTTTAATGCCAAGCAAAATAAGGTGATGCTTTACCTTGTCTTCAAATTGTAAAAATCTGTTAGGTAAAAAAACGCAATGGTATTACTACCACATATACGTTCTACATGGCACTAGTAAGAGATGTGCTAAAACGTCTCCGTTTATACCTATTCTATGTGCCATAAGTTAAGTGACAAACAAAGTAAGTTGGGGCTTTACCTTGTCTTCAGACGAAAAAATCTGTTGGGCGAAAAAACGCAATGGTTTTACTGCCACATTTACGTTCTGCTTGGTGATCAAGAGAACTGAATTAAACCGTCTTTATTCCTACCTTAACGACCAAGGATTCCCGCCGTATAAGGGGTTCCTGTAGCTCTCGATCCGTTTCCCCGAGCAAATATCAACACGCCATTTAACTGCTTCCCAAACTCCGTGGCGATGCGAAGTTAGTAAAAATGAACAAAGGACTAGTCCTAAGTTCCTTGTCCCTTCGAATTGAAAGTATGGGCGCCATGTTCGAATGGTGAATGATAACAACAAAATATGTTAAAAATATTATGATAGGTTAACGTTAGGAATTCTACCCTTTCTGGTGTTAATCTTCCTATCAATCTGTTATGTTATCATGACGCGGTGTGCTGGCTCCGTTGACTCCGTAGCGATGCGGAGTTGGTAGAAATAAATAAATAAAGGACTCAATCATGTCCGCTCGAATTAGATGTTAGGGCGTTGTATGCAATAGTAAATAATGACTAATGCTATAATGAAGAAGTTGTGCTCTTCTTTTGTAAATACATTAATTCTGACACTTGTCAAAATGCATATTATGGCAAGTTCTCATCCACCTGATGATTGCTGGATGTGAATTGGATAATCGAAAGTAATTCTACTCGATTAGTGTGTTTCTGATAATAATGGAAAGTGCATATCAGGGGTATTCAGGTAGATCGTGGGGGCATAGTTAAATTAGGTGGTGAAGATCGTGCCCTGTTTTGACTCTAGTTTGGACCATTGATGTTAATGTTTAGTTCATGTTCACGTAATGTAAATCAATTGTCCTTGCGTACTGTGTCAACAACATATACCTTTCATCTAGTTAATGTATGAAACATATTTAGGATCATGATCAAACTTTCTATAGATATATATAAACAGTTCCATCAATGAAGATATCATTATGATCTTGGTTGTATTACAACTACTTCATAGTGCATATGAACACTTTTATACTTTGATATCTTCTATGTCATGATCTGATATTCTAGTTTCAAACAAACACTAAGCCACTGTTGTGTTTATAGATAACATGAAAGGTCGTATTTATCATTTAGACCTGTTGGCGCTAGAGTTTTAAGATATTTGATCCAAAAAAGTTCTCTTTGTAATAATCTCTGTTGATTGTCTATGCCATTCTTTATCTGCACTTTTTCAATAATGAAAAATCTCAATTGAGATATCGTATGTTTTTCGTCTCTCCAGTGGAGTACTAGAGGTGACGTTAAGTTTTGATTACGGATTCTGCTTTTATGCTCTCCAATGCGTATTTTTACTTTGCGTTCCGTTTTGCCAACGTACATTTTCCCGCATGGGCATTTGATTGCATATACCACATTTTGAGAGTTGCAGTCGCTATTATGTTTCAACTGTATTGATTTTCCCGTGGTTGGATGGGTACATGTATTGCCTGTGATGACGTTATTGCAATTGGTGCAGTTCAAACATCTTGTGGTGCCTTTGTATGATGCGGGGTTTATTGTTGGTTGTTTGTATTTTAGCCTCGATCTCAGATTTGGTCCTCTAGTATGCGCATGTATTGGCAGATCTTTGAAAATCCTGTGGAAGTCCGGCTCCACTGATAATAATTCCCACCGCTTGTTGATTATTGATTTGATTTTGGTGGATAAAGTTGTGTATTTGGTCACAAATACCATCCTGTTTTGTGTTGTTTGCTCTTTTGGTTTCAATAAATCATGTCTGTTCATAGTTTGTACCTTCTCCAAATGTTGTTCCAATATGTTGAGAGGGTACCCTCTGTCTTTGTATTTCTGTGTTTGTTTTTCCAAGTTCAGTTGACATTATTGAGGTTCTGAACAAATTCGTTTGATTCTTATGAATTGTGATGCTGGTAGATTGTTGATGAGCTGTTTGGGGTGAAAACTTTTATAATGAAGTGCACTGTTGCGATCTGTGGGTTTTGTGTATAATGATGTATCAAAGCCATTGTTTGTTTTTGTGATTCTGACATCAAGATAATCAATCACGTCATTACTGATCTTATAGGTGAATTGAATTCTCTTGTCCACTGAATTCAGAGCAATTATCAATGCCTCAAGTTTGTCTTGCGTGTCATCCCAAATTAAAAACACGTCATCAATAAATCTGCTGTACATTTTGACATGCGACCATTCTCTTAGAGACATGAGATTCGTTGCTTCGTATTGGGCCATGAAGGTATTAGCATATGCAGGAGCCCCTGCAAAACCCATAGATGTTCCATTCAATTGGGCAAAGTACTCATTTTTCCAGGAAAAATAACTGTTGTGCAAACAGAATTTTAATAGCTGGATTAAAAAATTTTTTTGGTTAGTTGGTATAGTTTCCATTTTGAGCAAAGCCCACTCGATTGATTCCAGTCCCGCATGATGGGGTATTGATGTATAAAGTGCAACCACGTCAATGGTGCACATGATCCAATTGTGTTGAAAACCCTCTTCTGTCTCTTTCAGTTTATTCATGAAGTCTGTCGTGTCACGTATGTAAGATCCCCATTGTTGGACAAACTGTTGTAAATAATGATCAATATATTTACCTAAAGGATCAAAAATTGATCCACATCCTGACACAATAGGTCTGAATGGGGGGTTTGTCGGGTGTTTATGTATCTTTGGGATCATGTAAAGACTTGGACGTCTTGGATTCCTCTGAGTTAAGTATGCTGTGGTTTGTTCATCAATCCACTCGTTATCCATTGCTGTTTTTAGTATGTCACGCAGCATCTGTTGTAAAGTTCCCGTTGGGTCTGTGGGTAATCTCATGTATGTTCTTATGTCTGCCACATGTTCCTCTACCTTTTGGTCGTAGAATTCCGTGTCCATAAGTACCAGGGCTCCGCCCTTGTCTGCTGGCTGTATAGTCAGTGTTGGGTTGTTTGCCAAGTTATTGATTGTATTTAACTCCTGTTTAGTCATATTGTTGTGCGGTTTCTTTCTGTAGTCCAATGCTTGTAGGTCCTTCCTTACCATTATTTCAAAAGTATCGAGCATCTTGTGTGATACAGGTGCTTGAAACACACTTTTGGGCTTGAATATTCTGGTGGTATCTTGCCTTATCTGCTCACTAGGATCAATTACATTTTCAAAATAATGTCGTAGTTTTAATTTCCTCATGAATCTGAAAAATGCACCCTCTGTTTCCATTTCATTTGTGGTTATTGTGGGGACAAATGTTAAACCTTTGTTCAATGTAGATGTTTGTTGCTTGGTTAGTGTGATGGAAGATATATTGATGATTAGGTTACTGTCCGTCCGCTCCTCAGTGCTTTTCCGGCCACTTCCTCGCCTTGTTTTACGCTTGAGGCCACTGTCTCGGGGACTGTTGTTGGTGGTCGTCCTGAGTCCTGCTCCTGTGATAAAAAAGACCCTGTTGCACTGCTGGTCGTGGCTTGTTGTGTGGTATCGCCTGATATTATAATGCCTTCCTGGGTTGCTTTGACCGGTCCTCTTCTTATGGATGTTTCTTTGTCGGTTACAAGGCTCTCTTCGGAGGAGCGTGCTGATGTTGGTGTTTTCTTTGGTACATATTGACGACGGGCATATATATCTGCCCAAGTGTAGACCTCATTAAGCTTGTAGTCTACTGTATCACGCTTGTACTTTCTCAGTTTTCCTTCTTGTAGCTCTTTTTCATATTTATCAAGCTTAATATTAATCCCTTCCAAGCTCATTTTCCATGTGTCTGTCTCCATTCTAGTTTCTAGTTCTGTTTTCAGAACATAGATTTCATCTTCCAATTCCCTCATTGTTTTGGCGAGTTCCTCAATAATTAACAGTATTAAATCCAAAGAACACTTGTTGAGGATGCTAAACCATTTCTCCATGAATTTTGGATTAAGGTTGAACCGAAATAACATGGGTTTTATGGATAAACGTAATCCTCTCGGGATGCGTTTTGCTCGGTGATATTGAATTAGGGTTGAAGCATGCATCCTTTGGTTTAGTTGACGGCGTGTCAGGTACTCCAACTGTTTCAATTGTTGAGTTATTGATCCCCCGTGAACATCCATATTTTTAACTTCCTTGATTAAAGAGTAAATCTTGTCCGCCTCTTCTGCTGTGTAGGCCAATATGTTGGCTCTGTTATCCGTCATTCCTGTTATGGTCTCGAACTGCATTTTGAAAAATTGGGTGCCTCCTTACTAGTTGACTTGATAATTAATCAGTAGAAATTAGGGGTGTGAGGAGCACTCCGTTGTATATCACTTATGGTCTTTGGTTCCACTGGTGCTCCGATTTGTCAGGGTAGTCAATCCTGGTTGTGTAACTGGTAGTTATGACGAGTTTTTGGGCCCGTCAAATCGGGCACTGTTCACTTGGCGCTCCGCGCTTTAAATATTCTTAACAACTTTTTCACTTTGTGCTTATTTTTATTGTAGATATCTTTAAATTTTTACTTGATTACTCTTTTTCTTTTTTTCATGAGTTATTTGCATTCATCATAACAAAAAACATTTGATTCAATTCATCAGTGTTAACATTAGTTCATGATAACATATTCAGTGATTCTACTTCATTCCTTATATATGCTACAAACAATGTACAAACATTTTTTCACAAAAGAGCCCTATGCATTTCGGCGCCTCTGCGGTGCCTTCATCAGGGGCGTGTCTGGAAATAAAACATATGAAAAGTATGTAAGAATTGTGGTCTAGAATAGTGTTCAATGTAGTTCAGGGGGGGTTGAGTTACTAGATTTAATGATAGTACCTGGTCTTTAACCTGTGTGATGGTGAAAGGACTACGTCTCCCTCGTTGGGTTTGATGTTCAGTCTCTGCTGATAACAATGAATGGCCAACATTAGTTATGTGATTCAGATAATGTCTTCGTGTTTAAATGAATCTCAAGGTTTTACAGGTAAAAACATACCTGTGAAAGATGTTCTGTGCTCGCTGTAAGAACGAAATGAATTAGGTTAGAACTAGTGATTCCCTATCCTGTATCCCATTTGTTTAATGCCAAGCAAAATAAGGTGATGCTTTACCTTGTCTTCAAATTGTAAAAATCTGTTAGGTAAAAAAACGCAATGGTATTACTACCACATATACGTTCTACATGGCACTAGTAAGAGATGTGCTAAAACGTCTCCGTTTATACCTATTCTATGTGCCATAAGTTAAGTGACAAACAAAGTAAGTTGGGGCTTTACCTTGTCTTCAGACGAAAAAATCTGTTGGGCGAAAAAACGCAATGGTTTTACTGCCACATTTACGTTCTGCTTGGTGATCAAGAGAACTGAATTAAACCGTCTTTATTCCTACCTTAACGACCAAGGATTCCCGCCGTATAAGGGGTTCCTGTAGCTCTCGATCCGTTTCCCCGAGCAAATATCAACACGCCATTTAACTGCTTCCCAAACTCCGTGGCGATGCGGAGTTAGTAAAAATGAACAAAGGACTAGTCCTAAGTTCCTTGTCCCTTCGAATTGAAAGTATGGGCGCCATGTTCGAATGGTGAATGATAACAACAAAATATGTTAAAAATATTATGATAGGTTAACGTTAGGAATTCTACCCTTTCTGGTGTTAATCTTCCTATCAATCTGTTATGTTATCATGACGCGGTGTGCTGGCTCCGTTGACTCCGTAGCGATGCGGAGTTGGTAGAAATAAATAAATAAAGGACTCAATCATGTCCGCTCGAATTAGATGTTAGGGCGTTGTATGCAATAGTAAATAATGACTAATGCTATAATGAAGAAGTTGTGCTCTTCTTTTGTAAATACATTAATTCTGACACTTGTCAAAATGCATAGTATGGCAAGTTCTCATCCACCTGATGATTGCTGGATGTGAATTGGATAATCGAAAGTAATTCTACTCGATTAGTGTGTTTCTGATAATAATGGAAAGTGCATATCAGGGGTATTCAGGTAGATCGTGGGGGCATAGTTAAATTAGGTGGTGAAGATCGTGCCCTGTTTTGACTCTAGTTTGGACCATTGATGTTAATGTTTAGTTCATGTTCACGTAATGTAAATCAATTGTCCTTGCGTACTGTGTCAACAACATATACCTTTCATCTAGTTAATGTATGAAACATATTTAGGATCATGATCAAACTTTCTATAGATATATATAAACAGTTCCATCAATGAAGATATCATTATGATCTTGGTTGTATTACAACTACTTCATAGTGCATATGAACACTTTTATACTTTGATATCTTCTATGTCATGATCTGATATTCTAGTTTCAAACAAACACTAAGCCACTGTTGTGTTTATAGATAACATGAAAGGTCGTATTTATCATTTAGACCTGTTGGCCCTAGAGCTTTAAGATATTTGATCCAAAAAAGTTCTCTTTGTAATAATCTCTGTTGATTGTCTATGCCATTCTTTATCTGCACTTTTTCAATAATGAAAAATCTCAATTGAGATATCGTATGTTTTTCGTCTCTCCAGTGGAGTACTAGAGGTGACGTTAAGTTTTGATTACGGATTCTGCTTTTATGCTCTCCAATGCGTATTTTTACTTTGCGTTCCGTTTTGCCAACGTACATTTTCCCGCATGGGCATTTGATTGCATATACCACATTTTGAGAGTTGCAGTCACTATTATGTTTCAACTGTATTGATTTTCCCGTGGTTGGATGGGTACATGTATTGCCTGTGATGACGTTATTGCAATTGGTGCAGTTCAAACATCTTGTGGTGCCTTTGTATGATGCGGGGTTTATTGTTGGTTGTTTGTATTTTAGCCTCGATCTCAGATTTGGTCCTCTAGTATGCGCATGTATTGGCAGATCTTTGAAAATCCCGTGGAAGTCCGGCTCCACTGATAATAATTCCCACCGCTTGTTGATTATTGATTTGATTTTGGTGGATAAAGTTGTGTATTTGGTCACAAATACCATCCTGTTTTGTGTTGTTTGCTCTTTTGGTTTCAATAAATCATGTCTGTTCATAGTTTGTACCTTCTCCAAATGTTGTTCCAATATGTTGAGAGGGTACCCTCTGTCTTTGTATTTCTGTGTTTGTTTTTCCAAGTTCAGTTGACATTCTTGAGGTTCTGAACAAATTCGTTTGATTCTTATGAATTGTGATGCTGGTAGATTGTTGATGAGCTGTTTGGGGTGAAAACTTTTATAATGAAGTGCACTGTTGCGATCTGTGGGTTTTGTGTATAATGATGTATCAAAGCCATTGTTTGTTTTTGTGATTCTGACATCAAGATAATCAATCACGTCATTACTGATCTTATAGGTGAATTGAATTCTCTTGTCCACTGAATTCAGAGCAATTATCAATGCCTCAAGTTTGTCTTGCGTGTCATCCCAAATTAAAAACACGTCATCAATAAATCTGCTGTACATTTTGACATGCGACCATTCTCTTAGAGACATGAGATTCGTTGCTTCGTATTGGGCCATGAAGGTATTAGCATATGCAGGAGCCCCTGCAAAACCCATAGATGTTCCATTCAATTGGGCAAAGTACTCATTTTTCCAGGAAAAATAACTGTTGTGCAAACAGAATTTTAATAGCTGGATTAAAAAATTTTTTTGGTTAGTTGGTATAGTTTCCATTTTGAGCAAAGCCCACTCGATTGATTCCAGTCCCGCATGATGGGGTATTGATGTATAAAGTGCAACCACGTCAATGGTGCACATGATCCAATTGTGTTGAAAACCCTCTTCTGTCTCTTTCAGTTTATTCATGAAGTCTGTCGTGTCACGTATGTAAGATCCCCATTGTTGGACAAACTGTTGTAAATAATGATCAATATATTTACCTAAAGGATCAAAAATTGATCCACATCCTGACACAATAGGTCTGAATGGGGGGTTTGTCGGGTGTTTATGTATCTTTGGGATCATGTTAAGACTTGGACGTCTTGGATTCCTCTGAGTTAAGTATGCTGTGGTTTGTTCATCAATCCACTCGTTATCCATTGCTGTTTTTAGTATGTCACGCAGCATCTGTTGTAAAGTTCCCGTTGGGTCTGTGGGTAATCTCATGTATGTTCTTATGTCTGCCACATGTTCCTCTACCTTTTGGTCGTAGAATTCCGTGTCCATAAGTACCAGGGCTCCGCCCTTGTCTGCTGGCTGTATAGTCAGTGTTGGGTTATTTGCCAAGTTATTGATTGTATTTAACTCCTGTTTAGTCATATTGTTGTGCGGTTTCTTTCTGTAGTCCAATGCTTGTAGGTCCTTCCTTACCATTATTTCAAAAGTATCGAGCATCTTGTGTGATACAGGTGCTTGAAACACACTTTTGGGCTTGAATATTCTGGTGGTATCTTGCCTTATCTGCTCACTAGGATCAATTACATTTTCAAAATAATGTCGTAGTTTTAATTTCCTCATGAATCTGAAAAATGCACCCTCTGTTTCCATTTCATTTGTGGTTATTGTGGGGACAAATGTTAAACCTTTGTTCAATGTAGATGTTTGTTGCTTGGTTAGTGTGATGGAAGATATATTGATGATTAGGTTACTGTCCGTCCGCTCCTCAGTGCTTTTCCGGCCACTTCCTCGCCTTGTTTTACGCTTGAGGCCACTGTCTCGGGGACTGTTGTTGGTGGTCGTCCTGAGTCCTGCTCCTGTGATAAAAAAGACCCTGTTGCACTGCTGGTCGTGGCTTGTTGTGTGGTATCGCCTGATATTATAATGCCTTCCTGGGTTGCTTTGACCGGTCCTCTTCTTATGGATGTTTCTTTGTCGGTTACAAGGCTCTCTTCGGAGGAGCGTGCTGATGTTGGTGTTTTCTTTGGTACATATTGACGACGGGCATATATATCTGCCCAAGTGTAGACCTCATTAAGCTTGTAGTCTATTGTATCACGCTTGTACTTTCTCAGTTTTCCTTCTTGTAGCTCTTTTTCATATTTATCAAGCTTAATATTAATCCCTTCCAAGCTCATTTTCCATGTGTCTGTCTCCATTCTAGTTTCTAGTTCTGTTTTCAGAACATAGATTTCATCTTCCAATTCCCTCATTGTTTTGGCGAGTTCCTCAATAATTAACAGTATTAAATCCAAAGAACACTTGTTGAGGATGCTAAACCATTTCTCCATGAATTTTGGATTAAGGTTGAACCGAAATAACATGGGTTTTATGGATAAACGTAATCCTCTCGGGATGCGTTTTGCTCGGTGATATTGAATTAGGGTTGAAGCATGCATCCTTTGGTTTAGTTGACGGCGTGTCAGGTACTCCAACTGTTTCAATTGTTGAGTTATTGATCCCCCGTGAACATCCATATTTTTAACTTCCTTGATTAAAGAGTAAATCTTGTCCGCCTCTTCTGCTGTGTAGGCCAATATGTTGGCTCTGTTATCCGTCATTCCTGTGATGGTCTTGAACTGCATTTTGAAAAATTGGGTGCCTCCTTACTAGTTGACTTGATAATTAATCAGTAGAAATTAGGGGTGTGAGGAGCACTCCGTTGTATATCACTTATGGTCTTTGGTTCCACTGGTGCTCCGATTTGTCAGGGTAGTCAATCCTGGTTGTGTAACTGGTAGTTATGACGAGTTTTTGGGCCCGTCAAATCGGGCACTGTTCACTTGGCGCTCCGCGCTTTAAATATTCTTAACAACTTTTTCACTTTGTGCTTATTTTTATTGTAGATATCTTTAAATTTTTACTTGATTACTCTTTTTCTTTTTTTCATGAGTTATTTGCATTCATCATAACAAAAAACATTTGATTCAATTCATCAGTGTTAACATTAGTTCATGATAACATATTCAGTGATTCTACTTCATTCCTTATATATGCTACAAACAATGTACAAACATTTTTTCACAAAAGAGCCCTATGCATTTCGGCGCCTCTGCGGTGCCTTCATCAGGGGCGTGTCTGGAAATAAAACATATGAAAAGTATGTAAGAATTGTGGTCTAGAATAGTGTTCAATGTAGTTCAGGGGGGGTTGAGTTACTAGATTTAATGATAGTACCTGGTCTTTAACCTGTGTGATGGTGAAAGGACTACGTCTCCCTCGTTGGGTTTGATGTTCAGTCTCTGCTGATAACAATGAATGGCCAACATTAGTTATGTGATTCAGATAATGTCTTCGTGTTTAAATGAATCTCAAGGTTTTACAGGTAAAAACATACCTGTGAAAGATGTTCTGTGCTCGCTGTAAGAACGAAATGAATTAGGTTAGAACTAGTGATTCCCTATCCTGTATCCCATTTGTTTAATGCCAAGCAAAATAAGGTGATGCTTTACCTTGTCTTCAAATTGTAAAAATCTGTTAGGTAAAAAAACGCAATGGTATTACTACCACATATACGTTCTACATGGCACTAGTAAGAGATGTGCTAAAACGTCTCCGTTTATACCTATTCTATGTGCCATAAGTTAAGTGACAAACAAAGTAAGTTGGGGCTTTACCTTGTCTTCAGACGAAAAAATCTGTTGGGCGAAAAAACGCAATGGTTTTACTGCCACATTTACGTTCTGCTTGGTGATCAAGAGAACTGAATTAAACCGTCTTTATTCCTACCTTAACGACCAAGGATTCCCGCCGTATAAGGGGTTCCTGTAGCTCTCGATCCGTTTCCCCGAGCAAATATCAACACGCCATTTAACTGCTTCCCAAACTCCGTGGCGATGCGAAGTTAGTAAAAATGACCAAAGGACTAGTCCTAAGTTCCTTGTCCCTTCGAATTGAAAGTATGGGCGCCATGTTCGAATGGTGAATGATAACAACAAAATATGTTAAAAATATTATGATAGGTTAACGTTAGGAATTCTACCCTTTCTGGTGTTAATCTTCCTATCAATCTGTTATGTTATCATGACGCGGTGTGCTGGCTCCGTTGACTCCGTAGCGATGCGGAGTTGGTAGAAATAAATAAATAAAGGACTCAATCATGTCCGCTCGAATTAGATGTTAGGGCGTTGTATGCAATAGTAAATAATGACTAATGCTATAATGAAGAAGTTGTGCTCTTCTTTTGTAAATACATTAATTCTGACACTTGTCAAAATGCATAGTATGGCAAGTTCTCATCCACCTGATGATTGCTGGATGTGAATTGGATAATCGAAAGTAATTCTACTCGATTAGTGTGTTTCTGATAATAATGGAAAGTGCATATCAGGGGTATTCAGGTAGATCGTGGGGGCATAGTTAAATTAGGTGGTGAAGATCGTGCCCTGTTTTGACTCTAGTTTGGACCATTGATGTTAATGTTTAGTTCATGTTCACGTAATGTAAATCAATTGTCCTTGCGTACTGTGTCAACAACATATACCTTTCATCTAGTTAATGTATGAAACATATTTAGGATCATGATCAAACTTTCTATAGATATATATAAACAGTTCCATCAATGAAGATATCATTATGATCTTGGTTGTATTACAACTACTTCATAGTGCATATGAACACTTTTATACTTTGATATCTTCTATGTCATGATCTGATATTCTAGTTTCAAACAAACACTAAGCCACTGTTGTGTTTATAGATAACATGAAAGGTCGTATTTATCATTTAGACCTGTTGGCGCTAGAGTTTTAAGATATTTGATCCAAAAAAGTTCTCTTTGTAATAATCTCTGTTGATTGTCTATGCCATTCTTTATCTGCACTTTTTCAATAATGAAAAATCTCAATTGAGATATCGTATGTTTTTCGTCTCTCCAGTGGAGTACTAGAGGTGACGTTAAGTTTTGATTACGGATTCTGCTTTTATGCTCTCCAATGCGTATTTTTACTTTGCGTTCCGTTTTGCCAACGTACATTTTCCCGCATGGGCATTTGATTGCATATACCACATTTTGAGAGTTGCAGTCGCTATTATGTTTCAACTGTATTGATTTTCCCGTGGTTGGATGGGTACATGTATTGCCTGTGATGATGTTATTGCAATTGGTGCAGTTCAAACATCTTGTGGTGCCTTTGTATGATGCGGGGTTTATTGTTGGTTGTTTGTATTTTAGCCTCGATCTCAGATTTGGTCCTCTAGTATGCGCATGTATTGGCAGACCTTTGAAAATCCCGTGGAAGTCCGGCTCCACTGATAATAATTCCCACCGCTTGTTGATTATTGATTTGATTTTGGTGGATAAAGTTGTGTATTTGGTCACAAATACCATCCTGTTTTGTGTTGTTTGCTCTTTTGGTTTCAATAAATCATGTCTGTTCATAGTTTGTACCTTCTCCAAATGTTGTTCCAATATGTTGAGAGGGTACCCTCTGTCTTTGTATTTCTGTGTTTGTTTTTCCAAGTTCAGTTGACATTCTTGAGGTTCTGAACAAATTCGTTTGATTCTTATGAATTGTGATGCTGGTAGATTGTTGATGAGCTGTTTGGGGTGAAAACTTTTATAATGAAGTGCACTGTTGCGATCTGTGGGTTTTGTGTATAATGATGTATCAAAGCCATTGTTTGTTTTTGTGATTCTGACATCAAGATAATCAATCACGTCATTACTGATCTTATAGGTGAATTGAATTCTCTTGTCCACTGAATTCAGAGCAATTATCAATGCCTCAAGTTTGTCTTGCGTGTCATCCCAAATTAAAAACACGTCATCAATAAATCTGCTGTACATTTTGACATGCGACCATTCTCTTAGAGACATGAGATTCGTTGCTTCGTATTGGGCCATGAAGGTATTAGCATATGCAGGAGCCCCTGCAAAACCCATAGATGTTCCATTCAATTGGGCAAAGTACTCATTTTTCCAGGAAAAATAACTGTTGTGCAAACAGAATTTTAATAGCTGGATTAAAAAATTTTTTTGGTTAGTTGGTATAGTTTCCATTTTGAGCAAAGCCCACTCGATTGATTCCAGTCCCGCATGATGGGGTATTGATGTATAAAGTGCAACCACGTCAATGGTGCACATGATCCAATTGTGTTGAAAACCCTCTTCTGTCTCTTTCAGTTTATTCATGAAGTCTGTCGTGTCACGTATGTAAGATCCCCATTGTTGGACAAACTGTTGTAAATAATGATCAATATATTTACCTAAAGGGTCAAAAATTGATCCACATCCTGACACAATAGGTCTGAATGGGGGGTTTGTCGGGTGTTTATGTATCTTTGGGATCATGTAAAGACTTGGACGTCTTGGATTCCTCTGAGTTAAGTATGCTGTGGTTTGTTCATCAATCCACTCGTTATCCATTGCTGTTTTTAGTATGTCACGCAGCATCTGTTGTAAAGTTCCCGTTGGGTCTGTGGGTAATCTCATGTATGTTCTTATGTCTGCCACATGTTCCTCTACCTTTTGGTCGTAGAATTCCGTGTCCATAAGTACCAGGGCTCCGCCCTTGTCTGCTGGCTGTATAGTCAGTGTTGGGTTGTTTGCCAAGTTATTGATTGTATTTAACTCCTGTTTAGTCATATTGTTGTGCGGTTTCTTTCTGTAGTCCAATGCTTGTAGGTCCTTCCTTACCATTATTTCAAAAGTATCGAGCATCTTGTGTGATACAGGTGCTTGAAACACACTTTTGGGCTTGAATATTCTGGTGGTATCTTGCCTTATCTGCTCACTAGGATCAATTACATTTTCAAAATAATGTCGTAGTTTTAATTTCCTCATGAATCTGAAAAATGCACCCTCTGTTTCCATTTCATTTGTGGTTATTGTGGGGACAAATGTTAAACCTTTGTTCAATGTAGATGTTTGTTGCTTGGTTAGTGTGATGGAAGATATATTGATGATTAGGTTACTGTCCGTCCGCTCCTCAGTGCTTTTCCGGCCACTTCCTCGCCTTGTTTTACGCTTGAGGCCACTGTCTCGGGGACTGTTGTTGGTGGTCGTCCTGAGTCCTGCTCCTGTGATAAAAAAGACCCTGTTGCACTGCTGGTCGTGGCTTGTTGTGTGGTATCGCCTGATATTATAATGCCTTCCTGGGTTGCTTTGACCGGTCCTCTTCTTATGGATGTTTCTTTGTCGGTTACAAGGCTCTCTTCGGAGGAGCGTGCTGATGTTGGTGTTTTCTTTGGTACATATTGACGACGGGCATATATATCTGCCCAAGTGTAGACCTCATTAAGCTTGTAGTCTACTGTATCACGCTTGTACTTTCTCAGTTTTCCTTCTTGTAGCTCTTTTTCATATTTATCAAGCTTAATATTAATCCCTTCCAAGCTCATTTTCCATGTGTCTGTCTCCATTCTAGTTTCTAGTTCTGTTTTCAGAACATAGATTTCATCTTCCAATTCCCTCATTGTTTTGGCGAGTTCCTCAATAATTAACAGTATTAAATCCAAAGAACACTTGTTGAGGATGCTAAACCATTTCTCCATGAATTTTGGATTAAGGTTGAACCGAAATAACATGGGTTTTATGGATAAACGTAATCCTCTCGGGATGCGTTTTGCTCGGTGATATTGAATTAGGGTTGAAGCATGCATCCTTTGGTTTAGTTGACGGCGTGTCAGGTACTCCAACTGTTTCAATTGTTGAGTTATTGATCCCCCGTGAACATCCATATTTTTAACTTCCTTGATTAAAGAGTAAATCTTGTCCGCCTCTTCTGCTGTGTAGGCCAATATGTTGGCTCTGTTATCCGTCATTCCTGTTATGGTCTCGAACTGCATTTTGAAAAATTGGGTGCCTCCTTACTAGTTGACTTGATAATTAATCAGTAGAAATTAGGGGTGTGAGGAGCACTCCGTTGTATATCACTTATGGTCTTTGGTTCCACTGGTGCTCCGATTTGTCAGGGTAGTCAATCCTGGTTGTGTAACTGGTAGTTATGACGAGTTTTTGGGCCCGTCAAATCGGGCACTGTTCACTTGGCGCTCCGCGCTTTAAATATTCTTAACAACTTTTTCACTTTGTGCTTATTTTTATTGTAGATATCTTTAAATTTTTACTTGATTACTCTTTTTCTTTTTTTCATGAGTTATTTGCATTCATCATAACAAAAAACATTTGATTCAATTCATCAGTGTTAACATTAGTTCATGATAACATATTCAGTGATTCTACTTCATTCCTTATATATGCTACAAACAATGTACAAACATTTTTTCACAAAAGAGCCCTATGCATTTCGGCGCCTCTGCGGTGCCTTCATCAGGGGCGTGTCTGGAAATAAAACATATGAAAAGTATGTAAGAATTGTGGTCTAGAATAGTGTTCAATGTAGTTCAGGGGGGGTTGAGTTACTAGATTTAATGATAGTACCTGGTCTTTAACCTGTGTGATGGTGAAAGGACTACGTCTCCCTCGTTGGGTTTGATGTTCAGTCTCTGCTGATAACAATGAATGGCCAACATTAGTTATGTGATTCAGATAATGTCTTCGTGTTTAAATGAATCTCAAGGTTTTACAGGTAAAAACATACCTGTGAAAGATGTTCTGTGCTCGCTGTAAGAACGAAATGAATTAGGTTAGAACTAGTGATTCCCTATCCTGTATCCCATTTGTTTAATGCCAAGCAAAATAAGGTGATGCTTCACCTTGTCTTCAAATTGTAAAAATCTGTTAGGTAAAAAAACGCAATGGTATTACTACCACATATACGTTCTACATGGCACTAGTAAGAGATGTGCTAAAACGTCTCAGTTTATACCTATTCTATGTGCCATAAGTTAAGTGACAAACAAAGTAAGTTGGGGCTTTACCTTGTCTTCAGACGAAAAAATCTGTTGGGCGAAAAAACGCAATGGTTTTACTGCCACATTTACGTTCTGCTTGGTGATCAAGAGAACTGAATTAAACCGTCTTTATTCCTACCTTAACGACCAAGGATTCCCGCCGTATAAGGGGTTCCTGTAGCTCTTGATCCGTTTCCCCGAGCAAATATCAACACGCCATTTAACTGCTTCCCAAACTCCGTGGCGATGCGGAGTTAGTAAAAATGAACAAAGGACTAGTCCTAAGTTCCTTGTCCCTTCGAATTGAAAGTATGGGCGCCATGTTCGAATGGTGAATGATAACAACAAAATATGTTAAAAATATTATGATAGGTTAACGTTAGGAATTCTACCCTTTCTGGTGTTAATCTTCCTATCAATCTGTTATGTTATCATGACGCGGTGTGCTGGCTCCGTTGACTCCGTAGCGATGCGGAGTTGGTAGAAATAAATAAATAAAGGACTCAATCATGTCCGCTCGAATTAGATGTTAGGGCGTTGTATGCAATAGTAAATAATGACTAATGCTATAATGAAGAAGTTGTGCTCTTCTTTTGTAAATACATTAATTCTGACACTTGTCAAAATGCATAGTATGGCAAGTTCTCATCCACCTGATGATTGCTGGATGTGAATTGGATAATCGAAAGTAATTCTACTCGATTAGTGTGTTTCTGATAATAATGGAAAGTGCATATCAGGGGTATTCAGGTAGATCGTGGGGGCATAGTTAAATTAGGTGGTGAAGATCGTGCCCTGTTTTGACTCTAGTTTGGACCATTGATGTTAATGTTTAGTTCATGTTCACGTAATGTAAATCAATTGTCCTTGCGTACTGTGTCAACAACATATACCTTTCATCTAGTTAATGTAGAACGTAAATGTGGCAGTAAAACCATTGCGTTTTTTCGCCCAACAGATTTTTTCGTCTGAAGACAAGGTAAAGCCCCAACTTACTTTGTTTGTCACTTAACTTATGGCACATAGAATAGGTATAAACGGAGACGTTTTAGCACATCTCTTACTAGTGCCATGTAGAACGTATATGTGGTAGTAATACCATTGCGTTTTTTTACCTAACAGATTTTTACAATTTGAAGACAAGGTAAAGCATCACCTTATTTTGCTTGGCATTAAACAAATGGGATACAGGATAGGGAATCACTAGTTCTAACCTAATTCATTTCGTTCTTACAGCGAGCACAGAACATCTTTCACAGGTATGTTTTTACCTGTAAAACCTTGAGATTCATTTAAACACGAAGACATTATCTGAATCACATAACTAATGTTGGCCATTCATTGTTATCAGCAGAGACTGAACATCAAACCCAACGAGGGAGACGTAGTCCTTTCACCATCACACAGGTTAAAGACCAGGTACTATCATTAAATCTAGTAACTCAACCCCCCCTGAACTACATTGAACACTATTCTAGACCACAATTCTTACATACTTTTCATATGTTTTATTTCCAGACACGCCCCTGATGAAGGCACCGCAGAGGCGCCGAAATGCATAGGGCTCTTTTGTGAAAAAATGTTTGTACATTGTTTGTAGCATATATAAGGAATGAAGTAGAATCACTGAATATGTTATCATGAACTAATGTTAACACTGATGAATTGAATCAAATGTTTTTTGTTATGATGAATGCAAATAACTCATGAAAAAAAGAAAAAGAGTAATCAAGTAAAAATGTAAAGATATCTACAATAAAAATAAGCACAAAGTGAAAAAGTTGTTAAGAATATTTAAAGCGCGGAGCGCCAAGTGAACAGTGCCCGATTTGACGGGCCCAAAAACTCGTCATAACTACCAGTTACACAACCAGGATTGACTACCCTGACAAATCGGAGCACCAGTGGAACCAAAGACCATAAGTGATATACAACGGAGTGCTCCTCACACCCCTAATTTCTACTGATTAATTATCAAGTCAACTAGTAAGGAGGCACCCAATTTTTCAAAATGCAGTTCGAGACCATAACAGGAATGACGGATAACAGAGCCAACATATTGGCCTACACAGCAGAAGAGGCGGACAAGATTTACTCTTTAATCAAGGAAGTTAAAAATATGGATGTTCACGGGGGATCAATAACTCAACAATTGAAACAGTTGGAGTACCTGACACGCCGTCAACTAAACCAAAGGATGCATGCTTCAACCCTAATTCAATATCACCGAGCAAAACGCATCCCGAGAGGATTACGTTTATCCATAAAACCCATGTTATTTCGGTTCAACCTTAATCCAAAATTCATGGAGAAATGGTTTAGCATCCTCAACAAGTGTTCTTTGGATTTAATACTGTTAATTATTGAGGAACTCGCCAAAACAATGAGGGAATTGGAAGATGAAATCTATGTTCTGAAAACAGAACTAGAAACTAGAATGGAGACAGACACATGGAAAATGAGCTTGGAAGGGATTAATATTAAGCTTGATAAATATGAAAAAGAGCTACAAGAAGGAAAACTGAGAAAGTACAAGCGTGATACAATAGACTACAAGCTTAATGAGGTCTACACTTGGGCAGATATATATGCCCGTCGTCAATATGTACCAAAGAAAACACCAACATCAGCACGCTCCTCCGAAGAGAGCCTTGTAACCGACAAAGAAACATCCATAAGAAGAGGACCGGTCAAAGCAACCCAGGAAGGCATTATAATATCAGGCGATACCACACAACAAGCCACGACCAGCAGTGCAACAGGGTCTTTTTTATCACAGGAGCAGGACTCAGGACGACCACCAACAACAGTCCCCGAGACAGTGGCCTCAAGCGTAAAACAAGGCGAGGAAGTGGCCGGAAAAGCACTGAGGAGCGGACGGACAGTAACCTAATCATCAATATATCTTCCATCACACTAACCAAGCAACAAACATCTACATTGAACAAAGGTTTAACATTTGTCCCCACAATAACCACAAATGAAATGGAAACAGAGGGTGCATTTTTCAGATTCATGAGGAAATTAAAACTACGACATTATTTTGAAAATGTAATTGATCCTAGTGAGCAGATAAGGCAAGATACCACCAGAATATTCAAGCCCAAAAGTGTGTTTCAAGCACCTGTATCACACAAGATGCTCGATACTTTTGAAATAAATTGAAATAATGGTAAGGAAGGACCTACAAGCATTGGACTACAGAAAGAAACCGCACAACAATATGACTAAACAGGAGTTAAATACAATCAATAACTTGGCAAACAACCCAACACTGACTATACAGCCAGCAGACAAGGGCGGAGCCCTGGTACTTATGGACACGGAATTCTACGACCAAAAGGTAGAGGAACATGTGGCAGACATAAGAACATACATGAGATTACCCACAGACCCAACGGGAACTTTACAACAGATGCTGCGTGACATACTAAAAACAGCAATGGATAACGAGTGGATTGATGAACAAACCACAGCATACTTAACTCAGAGGAATCCAAGACGTCCAAGTCTTTACATGATCCCAAAGATACATAAACACCCGACAAACCCCCCATTCAGACCTATTGTGTCAGGATGTGGATCAATTTTTGATCCTTTAGGTAAATATATTGATCATTATTTACAACAGTTTGTCCAACAATGGGGATCTTACATACGTGACACGACAGACTTCATGAATAAACTGAAAGAGACAGAAGAGGGTTTTCAACACAATTGGATCATGTGCACCATTGACGTGGTTGCACTTTATACATCAATACCCCATCATGCGGGACTGGAATCAATCGAGTGGGCTTTGCTCAAAATGGAAACTATACCAACTAACCCAAAAAAATTTTTCATCCAGCTATTAAAATTCTGTTTGCACAACAGTTATTTTTCCTGGAAAAATGAGTACTTTGCCCAATTGAATGGAACATCTATGGGTTTTGCAGGGGCTCCTGCATATGCTAATACCTTCATGGCCCAATACGAAGCAACGAATCTCATGTCTCTAAGAGAATGGTCGCATGTCAAAATGTACAGCAGATTTATTGATGACGTGTTTTTAATTTGGGATGACACGCAAGACAAACTTGAGGCATTGATAATTGCTCTGAATTCAGTGGACAAGAGAATTCAATTCACCTATAAGATCAGTAATGACGTGATTGATTATCTTGATGTCAGAATCACAAAAACAAACAATGGCTTTGATACATCATTATACACAAAACCCACAGATCGCAACAGTGCACTTCATTATAAAAGTTTTCACCCCAAACAGCTCATCAACAATCTACCAGCATCACAATTCATAAGAATCAAACGAATTTGTTCAGAACCTCAAGAATGTCAACTGAACTTGGAAAAACAAACACAGAAATACAAAGACAGAGGGTACCCTCTCAACATATTGGAACAACATTTGGAGAAGGTACAAACTATGAACAGACATGATTTATTGAAACCAAAAGAGCAAACAACACAAAACAGGATGGTATTTGTGACCAAATACACAACTTTATCCACCAAAATCAAATCAATAATCAACAAGCGGTGGGAATTATTATCAGTGGAGCCGGACTTCCACGGGATTTTCAAAGATCTGCCAATACATGCGCATACTAGAGGACCAAATCTGAGATCGAGGCTAAAATACAAACAACCAACAATAAACCCCGCATCATACAAAGGCACCACAAGATGTTTGAACTGCACCAATTGCAATAACGTCATCACAGGCAATACATGTACCCATCCAACTACGGGAAAATCAATACAGTTGAAACATAATAGCGACTGCAACTCTCAAAATGTGGTATATGCAATCAAATGCCCATGCGGGAAAATGTACGTTGGCAAAACGGAACGCAAAGTAAAAATACGCATTGGAGAGCATAAAAGCAGAATCCGTAATCAAAACTTAACGTCACCTCTAGTACTCCACTGGAGAGACGAAAAACATACGATATCTCAATTGAGATTTTTCATTATTGAAAAAGTGCAGATAAAGAATGGCATAGACAATCAACAGAGATTATTACAAAGAGAACTTTTTTGGATCAAATATCTTAAAACTCTAGCGCCAACAGGTCTAAATGATAAATACGACCTTTCATGTTATCTATAAACACAACAGTGGCTTAGTGTTTGTTTGAAACTAGAATATCAGATCATGACATAGAAGATATCAAAGTATAAAAGTGTTCATATGCACTATGAAGTAGTTGTAATACAACCAAGATCATAATGATATCTTCATTGATGGAACTGTTTATATATATCTATAGAAAGTTTGATCATGATCCTAAATATGTTTCATACATTAACTAGATGAAAGGTATATGTTGTTGACACAGTACGCAAGGACAATTGATTTACATTACGTGAACATGAACTAAACATTAACATCAATGGTCCAAACTAGAGTCAAAACAGGGCACGATCTTCACCACCTAATTTAACTATGCCCCCACGATCTACCTGAATACCCCTGATATGCACTTTCCATTATTATCAGAAACACACTAATCGAGTAGAATTACTTTCGATTATCCAATTCACATCCAGCAATCATCAGGTGGATGAGAACTTGCCATACTATGCATTTTGACAAGTGTCAGAATTAATGTATTTACAAAAGAAGAGCACAACTTCTTCATTATAGCATTAGTCATTATTTACTATTGCATACAACGCCCTAACATCTGATTCGAGCGGACATGATTGAGTCCTTTATTTATTTATTTCTACCAACTCCGCATCGCTACGGAGTCAACGGAGCCAGCACACCGCGTCATGATAACATAACAGATTGATAGGAAGATTAACACCAGAAAGGGTAGAATTCCTAACGTTAACCTATCATAATATTTTTAACATATTTTGTTGTTATCATTCACCATTCGAACATGGCGCCCATACTTTCAATTCGAAGGGACAAGGAACTTAGGACTAGTCCTTTGTTCATTTTTACTAACTCCGCATCGCCACGGAGTTTGGGAAGCAGTTAAATGGCGTGTTGATATTTGCTCGGGGAAACGGATCGAGAGCTACAGGAACCCCTTATACGGCGGGAATCCTTGGTCGTTAAGGTAGGAATAAAGACGGTTTAATTCAGTTCTCTTGATCACCAAGCAGAACGTAAATGTGGCAGTAAAACCATTGCGTTTTTTCGCCCAACAGATTTTTTCGTCTGAAGACAAGGTAAAGCCCCAACTTACTTTGTTTGTCACTTAATTTATGGCACATAGAATAGGTATAAACGGAGACGTTTTAGCACATCTCTTACTAGTGCCATGTAGAACGTATATGTGGTAGTAATACCATTGCGTTTTTTTACCTAACAGATTTTTACAATTTGAAGACAAGGTAAAGCATCACCTTATTTTGCTTGGCATTAAACAAATGGGATACAGGATAGGGAATCACTAGTTCTAACCTAATTCATTTCGTTCTTACAGCGAGCACAGAACATCTTTCACAGGTATGTTTTTACCTGTAAAACCTTGAGATTCATTTAAACACGAAGACATTATCTGAATCACATAACTAATGTTGGCCATTCATTGTTATCAGCAGAGACTGAACATCAAACCCAACGAGGGAGACGTAGTCCTTTCACCATCACACAGGTTAAACACCAGGTACTATCATTAAATCTAGTAACTCAACCCCCCCTGAACTACATTGAACACTATTCTAGACCACAATTCTTACATACTTTTCATATGTTTTATTTCCAGACACGCCCCTGATGAAGGCACCGCAGAGGCGCCGAAATGCATAGGGCTCTTTTGTGAAAAAATGTTTGTACATTGTTTGTAGCATATATAAGGAATGAAGTAGAATCACTGAATATGTTATCATGAACTAATGTTAACACTGATGAATTGAATCAAATGTTTTTTGTTATGATGAATGCAAATAACTCATGAAAAAAAGAAAAAGAGTAATCAAGTAAAAATTTAAAGATATCTACAATAAAAATAAGCACAAAGTGAAAAAGTTGTTAAGAATATTTAAAGCGCGGAGCGCCAAGTGAACAGTGCCCGATTTGACGGGCCCAAAAACTCGTCATAACTACTAGAAGAACTTGAGCCTGAACAGGTTGAGTGTCTTGGGACAGTGGGCCCCTCAAGGGCAGACCTGGGGCAGGCACACTTGGATTGCTCCTCTCTTGAACCCCGCAGACAGCAAGCTGCTGCTGATTCTGCTGGGAATGCTACAGGTACCCACAGAGTGTATTGGGAAGAAGGACTCCTTTATTCAGAGGCTAGAGACCCCAAGCCTGGTGCTCACAGGAGGTTGGTCATACCTTTGGCATTCAGGGGCTTCCTTCTTACCTTAGCCCATGATATTCCCTTAGCAGGACATCTTGGCCAGAACAAGACTTGGGACAGGCTTGTCCCTCGCTTTCACTGGCCTCATATATCAGAAGATACCAAGGAGTTTTGTCGCTCCAGTGAAACCTGCCAAACCAGTGGCAAATCAGGTTTGCAGGTCGACGAGAAGCGACCAAAAAACAAATTCCAAAAGTGGACCAGTACCACATATGGGGGCACGAGGAACCCCAGGTATGCCCGTAGGCACAGAGATGAAGGTAATGGGTCTGCACATGTCCCTGAGACAGTTGGATTTTACGTACATCTAGAGGAAATGGGCATCCAACTAATGTGTGTCACTCTATGTTTTTTATGTTGTTTTGTCTTTCTGTCGGTGTCTTGTGTGGCTACAGATTTAAACACCGGCGGCGAATGGCGGTGTGTGAAGAATCCCCCAGCCCTGAAGAAGTTGCCGACGAAATTAGACAGGCAATGAAACATGTTGGCTTCACAGAATATAAAACGAAGCACAACGGTAGAGTGTTGGTTTTAGTGGGAGTAGAAACCCAGCATAGAATAAAGGTGTCCGAATAGCTAGGGACTTCTAACTCCATTTTTAATGCAGTATCACACAGATTAGCGGTGTTGATACTTGCGGGGGTAGATGCACATAGGTGTGGTAGGGACATACACTATTGAGCCAACTGACCTTCTTTTCCTACTTTCTATTTTGTTTATTTTTGATGGGAAGGAGCCAATGATGTGAAGTGGAACATACTGACGAGAACCTGTCAGCAATTCCCTGGTGGTTGCTCCCGTGAGGTACCTTCCTATCGTCCACACATTTTTTCTGACCCTTTTTTGATTTAATCTGACCTATCCCTCTCTGCATCCACACATGGGGCTGCACAAGCACAGCTTGAGTGGAGGGACTGTAGAAACACAGGGAATGACATGCTCAGATTGTATGAGGATATTTTAAAGACAGGCATACCCTGTTGTAAAATGCTGGAGTGGGTGTAAGGTTAAGAATAACCGCACGAACGAGTCAACAAGAGGTAGTATAAATGAAATTGCCTGTGGCATAGTAGGACCAGGTTTTGTGAGTATAATGATATGAGTGGAGGGTACCTGGGTCTGAATATTTCCCTCTGAGCTCCTATTGAGTGAGAATTGTTGAGAACGGCGGATCAGCCGTGAGAGCACTCTGATATTTTGCATTTTTCCTCGTTTTAAGACAAAGAACTTTGATATATGACTGGATCTCCAGCCATAATTAACAAAGAGTTTTGACACAGCCCTATCCAACTGTTTCACAGGACATAGACACATAAGATGGATAAATACTGCCTGGCCTTCACTGAAGACCAGATAGCCTCCATCTTATCAGGCCCATCGCTACTCCCAGATGCTCCTCTGACAAGCACAACAGCTAGAGAAGAGTGGGACAAACTAAGTAGCCTGAAAAAGCGCCAAGTACGAATAGCCCTGCATGGGGCATTGATGACAGAATACCTCAGAGCAGGAGCAGCCCCCGCCAGTCTATTGGTAAGACTAGAGCCCAAAATCTTCCTGGAGGATAAGCGGTTCGAGTGGACTGGAGTTACATTGCGAACAAGTGCACTCGGGACTGGTTTATCCTCATTATCAACACGGCCAAGTGCCTTAGTGAGGAACTGTTGAAAGAGATCTTGGATTTGGAGGAGGCTATTAAGGCAGACACCACTTTACAAGATACTAAAGACCAACTCGCCAAAATTAAAACTGACTTGGGCGAGTACAAAACATATATGGTGAACCAGAAAATTAAAAGGTTTAAAAAGAAATCTAGAGAGGTTCACACATGAGTGGGCCTTTCCCTACACGGAAGACGCCTATTATCAAACTCAAGTAACCTCGGCGGCTCAGAGAGGTGGGAATAGAGGAGGGCGCAATCAGGGCAGGAGGACACCACAAAACTGGACCTTCGACAATACGAGCAGTGAAGATGACGACACTAGTGCCCAACCATCCACATCTAATCAAGGACGGGTTAGGTTCAACACTCAAGGGAGAAGTGACGAGGACCTAGGAGCACTGTTCAGGTCTTTTTTAGGACAGCAACAGGCAGAAAGAGGGATAGGGGGAGGCCAGGCACCGAGCGGTCGGGGGCGGGCCAGGCAGAATCCAACATGGCAAACTTTCTCCCCACGGGTCACCAGGAGCAGGGGATACAAGCAACCCCAGTTCTAACATCATATGACAATGATATTGTTGTCAACCTATCTGACTATGCCCTAACACCCATAGAGCGTGAGGTTCTAAACAAGGGACTGGGGTTTGTCCCCACTCCTGAACATGATAGTTTCAAGTGTCGAAGTGAAATACATGAAGTTCTCAGAAAAATCAAACTAAAGAAATTTTTCGCAGACAAGCCACAGGACCCTCCTTCAGTGTTCAATACAAATTTCCACCGCCCCTCTACGTTCTGTCCAGTAATGAGTACTGTAGGACCAGAAGTAGCTTTCCTTGAAGAAAAAGTCTTATCTGACATTGAACAACTAGAGCGGACTGAATCCAAACGGAAATACTCTAATATGAGCAAAACGGAATGGATGGCAGTTAAATCCTTGGAAAACAACACCTCCATTACCATCAAGCCAGCCGACAAAAGGCGGGGCAGTCGTGGTACTTAACACCACAGACTATGAAATAGAAATTAATCGCCTGTTGGGGGCACGCCAGAATTATCAACTGCTAATGCGTGACCCAACAGCAGAGTTGCTCACAGTAATTACAGCTGTGGTGGTGGAGGCAAAAGAGAAAAAGTGGATCACTGCGAAGGAAATGGATTTCCTGATTAATCCAAAACCCAGGATCCCTGCATTCTATATTGTTCCAAAAATCCACAAGGCTCAGTCCCCACCACCAGGACGACTGATAGTGTCCGGTATCCAGTCAATACTGGAGCCACTATCTCAATTTGCTGATTTCTTCCTTAGGGAATGTGTCATCACCCAAGCATCTTACATACACAACACGACCGATGTATTGAACATCCTGATGGACATGGAATATGACCCGGACCAACAATTTCTGGTAACAATCGATATTGAATCACTATATACAAGCATACCCCAGGACGCCACGCTGGTGGCAGTAGCACGGGCCCTTGCGGGGAGAGAGTATGTATGTATGTATGTATTGGCATTTATATAGCGCACTACTTACCCGTAGGGTCCCAAGGCGCTTCAACCGCTGCGAAACCCTTCCTGGCTTCCCTGAGAGATGGTCCCTTAATGGGTATCTCCAGGGTGAGACCAGGCATCCCCGGCGGTCTGGTGGGGCCGTTAGTGAAGATGAGGCAAGCTAATGCCCAGAGTTGCCGAGTGTGATCGCTGATCAGAGTGGGCACCAAGGCAAGAGAATTATCGAGTCCGCTGACCCTGGTCCAGAAACCTGCCGCGCCGGGAATCGAACCCTGGTCCCGGGCCGTCCTCTGCTCTCGAGTCTGCCGCCTCTAACCACACTACTCTTCGATACACCTCCATCTTTTGTCCTGCAATGTATTGAGATAGCGCTTACCAGAAACTTTTTCCAGTATAAAGACCAACTGTATTTACAAATATCTGGTAGATCGATGGGGGCTACATTTGCCCCCAGTCTAGCGTGTATCTATGTGGGACAGTTCGAGACTCACAACATTCATCATCCATCGAACCCGTACCAGAAGAACATTTGCCTCTGGAAGCGATTTATTGATGATGTCCTCTGTGTGTGGACTGGGTCTGAGGCGACATTGCAGGAGTTTCTCATGTGGTTGAATAACCTGGACCCATGTCTGAAATGTTCTTGGCATTATAATAGGGAGACAGCAGTATACTTGGACCTTGATATACTAGCCCAGGATCATCAACTTACCACGCAGGTCCATAAGAAGCCGACTGATAAAAACTCATTGCTCCACTATAACTCATATCATCCTCGCGCACTCGGTGATAATCTGCCGGTAGGACAGTTCCTCCGGTACAGACGGAACTGCAGTACCAAAGAAAAATATGTGGAAGAAGCGAGTGAACTGATGGCGAAGCTGGAGACACGTGCATACCCCAAAAGAGTAGTGAAATCTGCATGGAAGCGAGCTCTGAACACTCCACGGGAAAGTCTCCTTGAGAGAGTACCAAAGGAAACAGGAGAATGTTTACTGGTGGTCACCACCTTCGATCCATTGTCCTCTAAGATCCGCTTGATCTTAAGAAGGCACTGGCACCTTTTGACTACCAGCAGTTTTAAGATGCCACCACCGAGGTTTGCCTTTCAAAGATCGCAAAATTTGAAGGATAGGCTGGTGCATTCATGACCCAGACAGGAAGGGGTAGCACCACAACCAGTCGTTGGGCATCACCCGTGTGGATGCTGCTCAGTGTGCGGACTCACCGAAAAAACGAAGAGTGTTCAACTGGAGAATGGCAGGATATGGAATCTGAATAGCCTGACGAACTGCAACACAGCTAATGTCATATATCGGCTCACGTGCGGACTCCACTACATTGGGCTAACAACAAGAAAGGCCAAGTTCCGCATTCAGGAACATCTCAGCACGTTGAGAGCAGGACGACTAACAACTAAGTTGGTACAGCATTTCAAATTGATGCAACACCAACCTAAAGACATACGCTGGGTGATCCTAGAAAAAATCATGGGGGACCCTAGAACAATTGAAACCAGGCTGATGTCAAAGGAAGCTCGCTGGATCTATCAAGAGAGGGCAGATAAAGATGGACTCAATGATCGTATTGAATGGAATAAGATATCTGTAAGATGAATGAGCACTGACAGGAGGGCCCTCTGAGTTATGTCTGCTTGAAGAGGGGGTGGCACATATAGGAGAATCAATATATCCCCAACTGGTGATACTGGCTGAGAGAGCCCCGGGACTACATTTTCACTGAGAATATATATAGGAAGAGGATCCCACATAATAATAATGTTAATATTCTTTTCCCAAACAGTGAAATTCACCAATTCGATACCGGTATAGGTAGACAAAAGCGTATGAATAATCAGCAACTGAGAAATCACTATTAGATACACTACGAGGAGACGGCATAGGAAGGGTGCATGGTAGAACGAAAGATCTCCCCATTCCAAGAAGGCCGCCATGTAGTAACAGGTCATGTGACACGTTACGTCACACACCAACATGTAATACAGCCGGCGAGAACAAGGCTCGAGATAGCGGGAACGGGAGCCCCGAGTAGAAGAAACGTCGTTAGCGAAAGACGGTAAGGAGAGGGATCCGTAATCCAGAGCCACATGACCAGCGAGCAAATACATAGACTTGTGGGGGTTATTTACCGGCACTTTAAGAAGTGCAAAGGAGCATACGGGAGGTGGAATAATGTGGGTCGTAATTGTGAGTCAGGGCAAGCGTAGTTGTATTGGAAAGTGGAGAAACGATAGCGGCCACAATACCAAGGAGCCGCAGCGATAGCGAGGCACGAGACATGTTGGCAAGTGCCAATTTTAACTATAAATCTCACAAATTAAATAAACGGGCAAGAATGACATAGTGTAGAGGTACAAGGTACTCACTATGTATATGCATGTTTGCAGGTCGACGAGAAGCGACCAAAAAACAAATTCCAAAGGTGGACCAGTACCACATATGGGGGCACTAGGAACTCCAGGTATGCCAGTAGGCACAGAGATGAAGGTAATGGGTCTGCACATGTCCCTGAGACAGTTGGATTTTACGTACATCTAGAGGAAATGGGCATCCAACTAATGTGTGTCACTCTATGTTTTTTATGTTGTTTTGTCTTTCTGTCGGTGTCTTGTGTGGCTACAGATTTAAACGCCGGCGGCGACCGGCGGTGTGTGGAGAACCCCCAGCCCAGAAGAAGTTGCAGACGAAATTAGGCAGGCAATGAAACATAATGGCTTCATAGAATATAAAACGAAGCACAACGGTAGAGTGTTGGTTTTAGTGGGAGTAGACACCCAGCATAGAATAAAGGTGTCTGAATAGCTAGGGACTTCTAACTCCATTTTTAATGCAGTATCACACTGATTAGCGGTGTTGATACTTGCGGGGGTAGATGCACATAGGTGTGGTAGGGACATACACTATTGAGTCAACTGACCTTCTTTTCCTACTTTCTATTTTGTTTATTTTTGATGGGAAGGAGCCAATGATGAGAAGTGGAACATACTGACGAGAACCTGTCAGCAGTTCCCTGGTGGTTGCTCCCGTGAGGTACCTTCCTATCGTCCACACATTTTTTCTGACCCTTTTTTGATTTAATCTGACCTATCCCTCTCTGCATCCACACATGGGGCTGCACAAGCACAGCTTGAGTGGAGGGACTGTAGACACACAGGGAATGACACGCACAGATTGTATGAAGAAATTTTAAAGACATGCATACCCTGTTGTAAACTCCTGGAGTGGGTGTAAGGTTAAGAATAACCGCACGAACGAGTCAACAAGAGGTAGTATAAATGAAATTGCCTGTGGCATAGTAGGACCAGGTTTTGTGAGTATAAGGAACAACAAAGGCCCCCTTATACCACTACCCGTGGTGGGGGTTCCCTTTGATACAGTTGGGATAGACATTGTTGGACCAATGGATCCCCAAACAGCCTCTGGGCACAGATTTATTCTGGTGGTAGTGGATCATGCCACCAGATACCCAGAAGCTATTCCCCTAAGGACCACAACAGCGCCTGTTGTGGCAAGAGCCCTCATGGGAGTTTTTTCAAGAGTGGGTTTTCAGAAGGAGGTTGTCTCAGACAGGGGTGCAAACTTTATGTCTGCGTACCCAACTGCTATGTGGAAGGAATGTAGTGTGAACTACAAGTTCACCACTCCCTATCATCCACAGTGCAATGGTCTTGTGGCAAGATTCAACAATACCTTGAAGGGCATGATCAAGGGTTTACCTAAAAAGCTTAGGCGACGGTGGGACATCCTTCTGCCCTGCCTTCTGTTTGCTTACAGAAAGGTCCCACAAAAGAGGGTTGGCTGCAGCCCTTTTGAACTTTTGTTTGGGCATCCTGTAAAGGGACACCTATGTCTGGTGAAGAAAGGATGGGAGTTACCTCTCAAAAAGCCTAAACAAGACATAGTGGACTATGTACTTGCTCTTCGCTCCAGGATGGCCGAATACATGAAGAAGGCTTCTAAAAACCTTGTGGCTAGCCAGGAACTTCAAAAAGCCTGGCATGACCAAAAGGCTGTGCTGAATGTATACCAGCCAAGCCAGAACGTGTGGGTGTTGGAGCCAGTGGCCCCAGCAGCACTCCAAGACAAATGGTCTGGACCCCACACTATTGTTGAGCAAAAGGGAGAGGTAACCTACTTGGTTGATCATGGGACTCCCAGAAGCCCCCACAGGGTGCTTCATGTCAACAGACTGAAGGCATATGTTGACAGGGCAGACATGGGCTTGCTCATGGCTACAGATGAGGGACAGAAGGAGGAGATTGACCCTCTCCCAGACCTGCTTTCTCAGAACCCTGATGATGGTTCAGTTGATGGAGTGGCCTTGGCAGGCAGCCTCACTGACCAGCAGCAACAGGACTGCAGACAAGTTCTACAGGCCTAAAGGCATATGTTTTCCCTGACCCCAAGTCAGACAAACTGATGCACCCATGAGGTGGACACTGGTGACAGTCTGCCTGTGAAGAGTAAAATCTATGTTTATGTTTATGTTTATTAAATTTGTATTGCGCACAAATACCCGAAGGTGTCTCGGCGCAGAGGATTATACGTTGACGGAAATAAATGAAAAGTGAAATTATTGATCAAAGAGCCACGTTTTCAACTGTTTTCGGAAAATTAAAAGGGATGGACTGGTTTTGATGTAGAGAGGGAGAGTGTTCCATAGCCTCGCCGTGGCTACCAAGAAACGTCTGTCCCCCCAAGCAGCAACCTGACCATGTCAGGGACTTGTTAAGGACAGAGGTCCAAAAGATGTTAGAACTGGGAGTTATTGAGCCCTCATAGAGCCCCTGGGCCAGTCCAGTAGTCCTTGTGCCAAAGCCTCACACCCAAGATGGTAAGAGAGAGATGAGGTTTTGTGTGGACTACAGAGGTCTCAATGCTGTCACTAGGACAGATGCCCATCCAACACCTCGGGCAGATGAGGTCATTGACAGATTGGCTTCTGCCAAGTTTTTGAGCACATTTGACCTGACAGCAGGCTACTGGCAAATCAGACTAGCTGATGATGCAAAAGCCAAAACAGCATTTTCAACCCCAGGAGGTCATTACCAATTTGTGGTGATGCCCTTTGGTTTGAAGAATGCACCTGCCACTTTCCAAAGGTTGGTGAACCAAGTCCTTTCTGGGCTGGATGACTTTTATGCAGCTTATCTAGATGATATTGTTGTCTTCAGCTCCACCTGGGAGGATCACCTGATCCACCTGAAGAAAGTTTTGGAGGCCCTGCAAAAGGCAGGCCTGACTATCAAGGCTACTAAGTGCCAGATAGGGCAGAGTAAGGTTGTGTACCTGGGCCACCTTGTAGGTGGGGGTCAGGTTCAACCACTGGAGAGTAAGATCCAGACCATCAAGGACTGGTCTCCTCCAACCACCCAGACACAGGTCAGAGCTTCCTTGGGCCTGTCTGGTTATTACAGAAAGTTTGTTAAGAACTATGGGTCCATTGTGGCACCACTTAATTACTTAACATCAAATAAAATGCCAATAAAGGTTCAGTGGACAGTAAGCTGTCAAAAGGCATTTGATGACCTGAAGCAGCCATTGTGCTCTGCACCTATTCTGAAAAGTCCAGATTACTCCAAGGAATTCATTGTCCAAACAGATGCTTCTGACTTGGGTGTGGGGGCTGTTCTTTCACAATTGAATAAAGATGGTAATTGCTTTTATTAGCAGAAGGCTGACCCCTAAAGAGAAACGTTGGTCAGCTATTGAGAGGGAGGCCTTTGCTGTGGTTTGGGCCCTGAAGAAGCTGAGGCCATACTTGTTTGGTACTCACTTCAAGATTCAGACAGACCATAAGCCACTCTTGTGGCTAAATCAGATGAAAGGTGAAAATCCCAAACTACTTAGGTGGTCCACTTCCCTACAGGGTATGGACTTTACAGTGGAAAATAGACCTGGAACTGACCATGGTAATGCAGATGGACTCTCCAGATATTTCTACTAATAACATAAAGACTCAACTGGTCAAGGTTAGTTTAATGTCCCTGCGTTTGGGGGGGGGGGGGGTTATGTAGGAGAGTAGGGTCTGCTTCCTATGGTCACCCCCACTTTTTGCTCTGATATACTGGTTTCTCGACTTTAGTGTGGCTGTGGGCCTGCTAATCAGACCCACAGCCCAGCTGTCCTCTCTCTAAATTCATACAATGTACTTTAGGTACATATCCAATTGGGTATTGGGTCACCTTTATGAGCCCCTGTATAGTGTACCATAGGTACCCAGGGCATAGGTGCTTCCAAGGCCTACCGGGGGCTGCAGCATGTATTATGCCACCCCTGGCTGGCCATCCAAATTGACACAACTGGCTGATCACTCAGCTGGGGCAAGGTCGTGTAATAACCCCTTGCTCAGATTTAGTATTCCTATATCTAACTTTATATATAGACACATATGCACCTATAAGTTACTTCTATGGCAGGCCTTAACAATCCTGAAGGTTATAAATGAGGGGGTTACCCAAATGTAGTCACTGGGACCTGGGTTCAGTAAGTACTAGGAGGAAGGGGTCCCAGTGTGAACAAGGAACATTTAGTGCAATTCGATGAATTAATCAAAAACAATTATTTGATCCGCAGAGTTTTATTCACTGTGGGATCCAGTGTAACGAATACACGTAGCAAACAATCAACTGTATTGACGGTCATACAGTGCCCCGGGAAAGAGGAGGGAAGTGATAGTGGTGAGGATAAGGGAGTGGTAGGATTGTGTGACAGTAAAATCAAACATTTGAAAGAACCTTTTATGCTATAATTGGTATAGCAACAACTGCCATAAAGAATGGCGACGATAATTTTAGAAAGGCATACATCACAAGGTACAATACATATACACAATATTGGCGTGAGGTTGCCGCAATTAGAACAACAGTCGACGTTTCGACCCTCTTATTAGTGCAGGAATTGTTATCCTTGCTGCGGGGTCTTCATCAGGACCAGGGGGTTGGGGCAGGTAACCTAATGAAAATGGGTATAACAAACTAAAGTTAGAGGGGTGCTATTCCAGCCTCTCAAATTTATCACAGCGGTAGTTTAAGCGTTAGTCTACATCCTAGTTAGAAGTATTAGCTAGATGATTTATAAAAAGGGGAATTGTGAGTCAGTACACATCAAAGATTAAAAGTACAGTGGTATAAACATGTCCAAAGCATGGAACAAGGTCTAAACATAATCGCACCCGATGTAGCCATACTTTACATGGCAGCCTTTGAAGAAGATACAGTCCTTAATCAATTGAACCCATTCAGAGACCAGATTGGTCTCTGGATGAGGTATATTGATGACATTTTGCTCATTTGGAACGGTAGCCATGACCAATTAAGCAGTTTCTTTACCTGGCTAAACCAACAATCTCAATTTGTCAAGTTTACTATCCAATCGGACAGCAACACCATTGATTTTCTGGATGTCACGATTTACCATCAATCTGGATCACTTTGCACCAAATTATATCGCAAACCATCTGAGAGAAATTCTCTATTGGCTTACAACAGTCATCATCCCGAGCTCTCCGTGATAACCTGCCCTTTGGGCAGTTTCTAAGGATACGAAGGAATTGTTCAAGTAAAGACCATTATTTCTCGGAATCAGAGGATCTTTCAAATCGCTTGCTAAGCCGGGGATACCCAAGACGCCTGATAAAGAAAGCACGCAAGCATGCGTGGTTCTATCCCCGCGAAGAACTACTATCACCACAAGACAGAACAAACCAGGAAGAGAACCGTATTGCTTGTGTTACTACCTTCAATACCAAAAGCAATAGGATCAAACGGATTATCAACCAGCACTGGCATTTGGTATCTGATGATATCAAACAACCTGAGACACCACTTCATGCGTTCAAGAAGGCTAAGAGCATTAAGGACTATGTGGTTTGCTCTTTCTTATCCACAGACAGCCAACCCACGATTACCTCCATGTGGAACTTACCATTTGTGGCCAAATGTGGCCATTGTAAGGCCTGCGATTCTGCTATTCAGACCAAAGAATTCCTACATCTCCACCTTACAGTCAAGCTCAAATCTTTCAGCAACTGCAACTCAAATAACATCATCTACGCCATCGTTTGCCCATGCCAGAAAATCTACATCGGCCAAACTCAACAAAAAGTAAAAGCGCGGATTTTACAACACATGAGCCGAATCCGTTGTGATGTCCCTGGCGCACCGCTAGTGCAACATTTCAAGTTGAATTCCCATCCCCCTGAAAGTCTACGATGGCTGGTCATTGAAAAGGCAACGCTGGGACCACGAGGTGGAAATATCTCTGACATTCTAAACACCCGAGAACTGAAATGGATCTACTTTTTTAATTCAATTGAAACTGGCCTTAATGAACATGATAGTTCATTTTCCCAATAGGCTACACTTCCATGATGGGGTTATCTCCGCTCATTTATGCTCCTATTTCTAATCATTGAATATACTTGAACCCCCCTTTTTTGACCATCCTGAGTAGGGTCCTATTTATAATATATCCCTTTCCCAGTCAAATCCATGTAGATTTCTTCCAAATATTTCTGAGTTTCAGCAAGGTGGCCCTACCCTCATGTCCGAGAGGTACGCTACTATTCCAGTGGTGATTATCATACAGTCTGTGAATGTATGTGTTGATTGACTGCGCCATGGGCCTTACCCTCATGTTCGAGAGGTACGCCCTGCATATACTAATTGGTTGTTTTGAGATGATACTGATATCACATTGTTCTTCTTTTGATTTGATGCTCCGAATGCTGTCTCGCAATTGATTATTCTCTCACGGTAGTGTCTCGGACTCATGACATGTTAACGTGTTCTGTAATACTTCCCAACTGCCTGGCCCCTTCAGTTCCATTAACACCATTGACGGGGCTAGCTTCGTTACTCAACTGGTAGTCTTTCTTCACGCTCCATGGCTCACTCGATCACCACGTGACACGTTGCCATGACTATTTCACTAAACCAGGAAACGCAGCACATATCGGCTGCCCTCGTACGGAGCTCCCTGATTAAATCTAATTTAGTGAGTATGACTCCTCCCCTGTTCCGCCTCCTGTCTTAATCCTTTAACATCGATTTGCTCTCTCATGGTCCCATTGTTTTGACTCATCAGACGAACTTTGGATCCATTTCCCACGATGCCTTAATATATCTAGCACCGACTGAGTGCTTGATGCAGCGATCGGTAAGCATTACTATTTTGTATCCGAATGGATAATGCTGTGACTCTCTTCGACTGTCCTCCTCTGTATAGACCTGTAATCAGTGTATGCTCATTATTTTTAGGTGCAGCTCTACTTCTGACGTTGCCCTAATTAATCATTGACCACACGGAGGACTTCTTACCCTGTGGTATGTCTTCCTCCTAATTTTTAACTCATTGTGATGTCAATATGTATTAGAGTAGCTTGTAATAGTCTCATTCACTATATTTCAGGCTCTCCTACGATCTTTTGGGACCGAACTCTAGTTTATGTCCAATCTATTTTCAGGTAATTCAATTAATACAGGCCTTACCCTGTGAGTGGTTTTGTTGCCAACACACGTGCCGGTTCTCCAACCCGGGCGCTCGGGCCCTCCCTCCTAATTATGTTTAGACCTTGTTCCATGCTTTGGACATGTTTATACCACTGTACTTTTAATCTTTGATGTGTACTGACTCACAATCCCCCTTTTTATAAATCATCTAGCTAATACCTCTAACTAGGATGTAGACTAACGCTTAAACTACCGCTGTGATAAATTTGAGAGGCTGGAATAGCACCCCTCTAACTTTAGTTTATTATACCCATTTTCATTAGGTTACCTGCCCCAACCCCCTGGTCCTGATGAAGACCCCGCAGCAAGGATAACAATTCCTGCACTAATAAGAGGGTCGAAACGTCGACTGTTGTTCTAATTGCGGCAAACTCACGCCAATATTGTGTATATGTATTGTACCTTGTGATGTATGCCTTTCTAAAATTATCGTCGCCATTCTTTATGGCAGTTGTTGCTATACCAATTATAGCATAAAAGGTTCTTTCAAATGTTTGATTTTACTGTCACACAATCCTACCACTCCCTTATCCTCACCACTATCACTTCCCTCCTCTTTCCCGGGGCACTGTATGACCTTCAATACAGTTGATTGTTTGCTACGTGTATTCGTTACACTGGATCCCACAGTGAATAAAACTCTGTGGATCAAATAATTGTTTTTGATTAATTCATCGAATTGCACTAAATGTTCTTTAACAATCCTGAAGGCAGAGTACTTGGTTTTATGTGAGATGGTGCTCTAGCATGAGCTGAGCCTGTCTGCAGCTTTCGGAACCATGTCCTTATAGCTGTTCTATGATATAGCCATACTATATACTCTTAAGTGCATTATACTCCTTGCGGTTAATGCTAACTTTGGTTTGGCTTTATCAAAACATGTCGTGTAAGGTGTCATACGCTTTGGAATACTACCCCCTCGCCAGTTCTGGCGACGGGGGTAGCATTCCACCCTTCTAGAGGGAGAAGACATGTAGTTGTAGCTTTACCCGTTTAAAGTTAATCAGAGCCTCAGCATCACAAAATGGATGCTGCTGCCACAGACACAAGTCTGACCTCCAGCAGCTGGGAGCCCTTCCAGCGAGGGAGGCCTGGACAATAGATTTCCTGCCTTGGGAGGTGATAGCACCTCCCCAGACAGGCTATAGTGTATTGGGGTTGAATGAAATAAGACACTGCCTGTGGCACACAAGGTGCTCCATGCATAGCCCGGTTCAAACCAGTTGCTGGGGCACTCCAGCCCCAGCTCTGGCACGAAACTGGACAAAGATAAAGGGGTGTAACCACCCCCTTCCCTGGTCCCACCCATAGGAGGGACCTAGCAGGTAATCTAGCCCCTTTAATCAGTATAAAGCTAGGAGCTGAATCTAGAGACTTTGGATTATCCTGAACTGAAACTCTGAAACGAAACTCTGGACCTTCGACATTCTACTGCAACGAGAAGACTGAAGAATCTCCCTTGTGGTCAAGGAGTGACCACCCTGTGTAAACAGGCACCACCTAGTGAATTGTCGGTTTGCTTTGTCGATGCTCCCGAAGGATCCTGATGACTCTGCTTCACAGGATTGGACTTCCAGACTTCTCCGACCCGCACCTCCAGCAAAGCTGAGACTCGTGGCGGACACCAGAGATGTGGGACCGGACACCTGGCCATTTTGCTCTTTGCTAAATTGTGCAGCTTCTGAGGCGTCCTCGAAGTTGTGCATTGGGATTTGAGAAGCCCCAACACCAAGTCGTAAGTGCACCGAAGCTCAGCCCTCCACACTCCACGAATGCCGCGTGGGGCCTGCTCTTGCATTTCCTCTTGACGCATCTTCGCGGTTGCTAGCCTGCAGGCTAATGGCCATCTTGAAGACTCCATTTTGAAACAACGCTGCTTGTCTGGTTGCTCTGGGCTTGCTCTTACTTTCCTGTAAAGGGGAAGCTAAACAGACCTTGCTGGTCTGTACAAGAAGCCGATCTTCACTTCCTGCGTGGGTTGCCTTTGCCAAGGCTTGTTGACCCAATCCGGAAGCCGACACCGCCATCAGCGAGAGCCTTCGTGGCACAGTCCGCATCCAGCTCCTGGTTGTCGTTGATGCCTCCTGGTCCACGTGGCTGCAGAGACAAGCTTCACTTCTTCACCTGTTTGCAGCTTGACATCACCTGGTTCCTTCCTGGTTCCTTCCTGGTCACTCGAGTACTCCGGTGCTCCCGTGGGTAATAACTTTCCAACTGTCCTGTTCTAACTGGGTTTCCCCGCAAGTCTACCCGGACTGTCCGAAATCAACTAGTTTCTAACTTTTAAGTTCCCATTGAAAGCCTATGAGAACTTGTGTGTGTTTAGACACTGCACACGCATCCTGTGAGACTCCTACTTCCTAACCTGTTGTTGTTCAGTGTAGTCCCAGCGATTCCCTAGGCCCTAGGCCTATTCAACTGTTCTGAAATGGTTCTTATACCACTTATTTAGTATATGGTTCGTGAGGCCCCTAGGGCAGAATTGTATTTGTGCAACTTATAGTATGCTTATTGAGTCACTTGTGCTGTATCTCAAACTCTGACCTCATAAAAAGTGCAGAGGGGTTGTGTTAGTAATAAATACATATATATTTGATATATAACTTGTGTGGTGTCCCTTCATTTGGTATTCAAGGGGTTATTATTGGTAAAACAATCGGCTTCACGTGATCTCTGAAGTATTAGCCTAAGACTGCTTTGTCCATGCTACCACTCGGATAGCTGGTCTATAAGGTTGACTTTACAACCATCACCATAAGGGTTGTTTGGACTGATACAGGGTGCCCGCTAGAATAGTGGACATCACAACTTCTCAGAGAAGGGCTTCGTCATCTCACCAATTTATGAAGCGGGAGACAAAACCCTACCAAAAAGCTCCCGTTTAATTGCATTATTGGACGTAGAAGCAAAATACTTTGCAGGGAACCTACTTACAGAGCTACAAGAATGAGCAACAGAGCAAAACATAATCCCCTAGCCAAACTGGGTTCTGTAGAGAGACAGGAACAACAACCAATCTTTTAGCAACGTCACTACTCATCGATAAAGCAACTTTAACCAAACAAACTCTTCATCTTTGCTCTGTTGATTTCGAGGCGGCGTTCAACATCGTCAACCGAGTTAACCTTTGGAGGAAATTGGCGCACTGGGGAGTTCCTTCGTCCCTCCTGAATCTCCTAATAGAATTACACTCCAACACGTGGATACAGGTCAAGCTCAGCAACGGCTCCCACCTGTTGAGGCGCATACAAAACAACTACAGGCCTCAAGCAGGGGTGCGTTCTTGCACCTTTTTTTTTTTAACCTTTATACAGCAGACTTGACAACAGCACACACTGCTTGCAATGCGTAAGCCCCTCCAATAGGAAGAAAATCCATTTTCAGCATGTCCTATGCAGACGATGTTGTTCTAACTAGCCATACTCAAGTAGCTCTACAACTGCTACTTAACACACTGCATGGGTGCGCTGATAAAAACTATCTAGAAGTTAACATTGACAAAACTAAAACTTTGACAATTAATGGAGAAAAGCGGTCCCATGTTTGGTTGCTTGGAAATACCGCAATTACAAACTGCGATGTGTATAAGTACCTAGGTGTCATGATAGACAAAGGGGGCCACTTCGTGAACCAGCTTAAGGCCATCAAGAGGAAAGGAATGGTGATTGTGACAATGCTAAGGCAACTTAAAAGAAAATTAACAGTACCAATATTTGCCCCACTCCTCCGTGCACAAGCAAAAATTCCATCATTATGTACCTCATAGGGCAGCGAGGTACTGCGAGGTAGGGACGCTTCACTGCTGGATACCACCTTGGCAAAAGCATACAGAGTAATGTTAAACCTCCCACCATATACCTCGCCAGCACAGGTTTGGCTCGAGCTTGGTCTAACGAAGCAACTCCTCGCAAAACGAGGCTCGTACATCATGTGCTGGCAAAAAAATTAAGAACTCCACCAGGAATACACTGAACCACCAGCTCTGGTAGGAACTGTGCAGCACATCCACCTTGCCGGCTAAAGCATATTTGGAGGAACCATTGCCTGTCATAGGACTAGCTGAACTATGGGAAATCCCAACAACACACTTGCATTTTAAGCACATTGTAAATAAGGTTATTAAGAAACTTTCTCTTACAGAAGATAAAACTGCCTTTGCACACAGGAGCCATGCATGGATGACTCTGTGCAGTTACAAATCATTTGTGTGACAGACATACTTTGAACTGGGGTACTCCAGAAAGTCTAAAGAAGTCTTTCTAAAACACAGGTTAGGGATCCTGCCAGCCATACCTCATCTTCCACCATGGCTGAGAAAGAACTATGGGAACTAGTGCCGGCTATGCAGAGTTGCAAATGAGGACATTGAACATATAATATGCTCCTGCATCAAACTAAAAGAAGAAAGGATAGGCCTCCTAAAAACTCATTTAGATGAACGAGACATACGTACCTGGAGACAAGTTGTACGTCCCATGCTTTAACCCAAGGGACCCACAACTAAATGGGAAGCTAGTAAAGTTCCTGCTTCAAGTAGCATCTGAGCAAAGGATCTGCAGTACTGTAACCAGCGTATAGACTCCAGAGAGTAGACTCCAGAGGCTCCGAACAAAACAAACAATGGACACTCTGCACTTCCATATTATTCATGCAAGTCTTGATACATAAATATTTTAACAGAGTATCGATCAGAAAGGAATTTACCTAGAATGTATTTTTGTAATGGTGTTAAATAATCAAAAACAATACATTTTTACTACTTACTACAGTTGTAAAGATCAAATTCTGTCCTTTCTGTAGTAAAAAAGAAAGGCCTTTGATAAGGCACGAGATTTATGCTGATGATAGAAGATGTTCTGACAATTTAAAATGGGTATTTAGTGATTGTGAGGGCATAGGGTAGCCTCAAGGAAATGTTATCACTCACAGCATTATTTAAGGACCCTGTGGTCCCTATCTGCAGTGCTTCCTTCTGGTTTGATGGTGCCCCAGAGTCTGCCATCGTTTGCCTCTGGTTCCTTTTCCTCTTTGATGCCCTCTTCCTTTAAAAGGTATGTTCTACTAGGTTCACACTACAGCTGGTGCCTTCCTGAGGGTCAGAATCATCTGACTATACTGATGTATCTGAAACATGATGTTTCTCTGATTTTTAGTTCTTTCCTAGGTATTGTCTTTATTGAAAGTGGGGTTATTTGTTTGTTTGTGTAGAAATTGACTTTTAAGTAAGGGTAAGTTTGTTCTTTTGAAAAATTATGTATATTTTTAGTAACCTTGTCTGCTTTCTCTTTTAGTTCAATTATATGAAATTCAGCAATGGTTTTATTCGGATTATCAAGTACTGCTTTGGCTTCTAAGAGGGAGTCAGGCCCGTGGAATTTTTCCTCTAACTCCTCAATGACTTTTATTTCTTCCCTGGTGTGATAAAGTGCTGTCTCAATACCTAGCACCATCCAGTGGTGGAAACAGGTTGTGGCAATGTTGCTAAAACCACCTCTGAGTTTTGTATCTCCTCTAATAATACCAGGAACAATCCTCACTTGCAGGACTAATTTTATTATCCCCCTTTTAAATATTCTGTAAGCATATGTGCAGGTAAATCTGTGCGGACATGTTTTGTCTTGGTTTTTTTCTAATTTACAAAAAATTAGCTTTGAGTCTGTAGTAGAAAGGATGTTATTTCAAAATAAAGATGGTCCACTTATCACTTTAGCTATATATTCCTCTGTATAAAGAGGGGCCTTATTATCTGAATAGTGTTAATATAGAAACCTTACCATAAGAATATGGTAAAGACTTAAATTTAAGATGTTTGAAATCAGAAAGTGGTGATTTTGCCATGTTTAAATGTACTAAAATTAATTCAGCACACAGCGCTCTACCTTTGTCGCAGGGATTCTGCTCCTACACAGAACTGTGCACAGAGACCCAGGACCTCAGTGAATTGTGGTGTACCAAAAACTCACCTTAGTGCCTAGAAGCCATAACCAGTTAGCATCAGTGTCACATTAGCTCTCCGTCCTATAGCAAAGGAACCAATGATACGACAAACCAGAACATGCGACTTAGGTTATACTCAGGAATGGTGGGAAGCAAGAACACTCTTTCGTTATACTCTCATACTAGTCCACAACAGGAGTAAAAAAGAGATACAGGAAAGGTTAAAATATTTATTCTAACGACGTGCTCTAAGATGCAATATCTTTGCTAACATAAGCAGACATATGATTAGAAATAATATGATCAGCATTGTTACAATTCCATAAAACACAAAAGGAGAAATCATATTACAATGATGGTGGAAAAAGGTCTCATAGTGCCAAGTATATCATCCTCCCTACCTAGGAACTAGGGGCCAGATGTAGGTAGGCTTTTACTGGTCGGTAGCGGCCGAAATCGGCCGTTCCCGACCGGTAAAAGCCTTTTCCTATGTAGGAGGCTTATTTACCGATTCGGTAAATTCCGAATCGGTAAATGTTGATTCGGTATTTACCGAATCTGTATTTACCGAATCAGTAAATAAGATGTAGGAAGCACTTAAAAGAGTGCTTCTGGCCTTTAAGAATTCATTATTTACCATAAACTATTAGTTGGTGGTAAATAAGGAATTCCTATGTAAATGCATAAATGTGCATTTACACCTGTGCCATGTGACAGACATGCATGCCCTTAGGGCATGTATGTATGGCACATGTGCACACCAACACTAATCAGGGGTGCAACGTGGTGTCAAAGTGACACCCTGCCACCCTTGACTAATTCACATTTTTACCAAATCGGTAATTACCGATTCGGTAATTGACATTCATTCCTATGGGGTTCCAGGCCCATAGGAATCAATGGCAAATACTGACTCGGTAAATACCGATTCGGTAAATACCAAATCTTACCGATTCGGTATTTGTTACCCAATTTTTATCTACATTGCAATTACCGATTCGAAAATACTGAATCGGTAAAATTTGGGATTTTCAAATTGGTAATTGTAAATGACCTACATCTAGTACTATGTTTTATAAAATATAGAAGGTCTCTTAGGCTTATTTGGGGGACCCCTTACCTCCAAGATCAGCGGGTGTGAATCACATCAGGATCTGTAACAGCTCTCTGTCTCTCTGGAAAAACGGGATTCTTCCAAGTGTCTGAAATCATGCTTACAGTGCAATATTAAAGGCACCAGAATCACGTTGGCTGCAGCTGCATGTATGTTATGGCTAAAACGTGAGCCGATCAGCCAGAACAACAGCTACCTTGTTATGATAACCTTGGAGGCTTTAGCTCTCAGTGTGCAGACTTGAGTCACGATGTAAGTCTAGGGATGCTGAAAACAAGCCATTCTCATGTGAAGCATTTCACACCGCCTAACTGACAACAACAGTTATATGCAGTGTTGTGTGCAAAAGCAGCAAAAAGGTAAAAAGGCGTTTAAACTTCTAATAAGCCTATACTAACATAGCAATGTGCGCAACAAGACCCAGCCCTCACTACAGCTTCTAGTCGATTGCGTCTTGTCCGTACAAAGGCGTTTACTCCAAGGAGTGAGTTAAAAGGAGCATTATAACCACTGGGCTCCTGATATGATTTATCATTATCTTCACTGAGTAATTCTGGTTATCCTAACATTTTGTCAATACAAGGCCATGCCCAAAGTGAGCACTTACCTTTTTCATTTCCACAGTTGCTACTCTGCATGCCTGTGTGCTCTTTAGCACTGATTTTCAGGGACTATCAGATAACGCCCTATCTTACATGTATCCTAGTAAGCGGCATCACTTCAGACACCTTACTTACCTGTTATTCATATTTGATTTTTTCAGGACCACCACTTAATCCTTAGTCCTGATGAGACCCTAGTAGTTTAGCTAGAGAGTCAAAAGGTCATTGAAACATCCTAGTAACAAGGAAACAAGGAGGTTTTCCCACTGTAAAATGGAATATCTAGAGAACCTTTTGAGTTATGTATTACTCACACATTAGCCTTTGTATAAGTTTGGATTGCTGTATGATTGCTGTATTATTTTGGCTTTGGCACTAGGGACACATTGCCCTGTGTTGTGTTTTGTAATTGAACCTTTAAGTTTACCAAGCGTGTATGTGGGTGTAAAGCCAAGAATCCGTTAGGAAAGAGCCAACCCATTACCTGATGGGAGAGAATGTAGGACCCTGTCTTGGTCTTGAGTTCGACACCCCGCAAGGGATGTCAGACCGCTGCGTGCTGGAGCTTCTGCGTGCAGGGACCTCACCCTCTGTCTATCTAGGGTAGGTATGGTTCTCTTATAACATTAAATAGCCTCTGGGTTCCTTACACAATTGATGTGTTGTGAGTACGAATATGTAAAGGAGCCTAAATCAATACCTGCAATAATGCAAAGTAGTTCTTTCGCCCTAAGATGAAGATGACCATGACGTTTGCACAGAGTATGTTTATGCTCTCATGTACGTCATGTGCAGAGGACTTTTCTAAGAATCTTCATATATATATAATAAAGGAGGCTAGTTACAAGGAAACTGAACGACATTTATTCAACACATAACTGGGTAAAAGGTCAGTGTTAGAACTGTCATTCAGAGCAAGGTAGGACAAATGTAAGTAAAAGGTAGTGTAGCTACCTAGGCCTAGATTGGGGTACATTGGGGTAATAAACAGACCCTTTTTTATTTTCTACTAAGTCTAATTCTTTATAAAAGTAAAAAATAAAAAATAAAATCTCTCAAAATATGTGGATCTGTGTATTTTTGGATGCACAACAATGCATTATAGCTCATACAGTTTTACTATACACATGTGAAACCATAAAATTTAATTTTCACCACACCTAAAAAATATATATGTTATTTTTCACTAAAAAACATTGCTGCACCAGAGAGCTTTTAAAAGGAAAATGGCAATGTTGAAAATGTTGATGATAAAGAGTTGAGTGAAGCATCTGCTTTACATCTCAGTAGCAATTTACAAGTAGAACAACCATCAGAAATGAAACATGAACCCCATGGACATATAAGGTCCCCAATATGTCCCAGGACGAAATATAATTATAATTATTACTTCTCCAAGAGACACTATATGCGAAGCAGATTGCTGTGAAGTTGCACAGCAATATAAGGCCAAGGTCAGAGATGTCTCTTAATTTTTTAGCAGAATTACAAGCTACTTGAGCATGTTAAAACATTGAGAAATCGATGCAGCAATTACAAAAACAGCAACTGAGGGAATTGCATTCTTTTAGGACAAAATTAAGTGACATTGACAAAGCCATAGCATCTAGTTTCATACACTTTCCTGAGTCACATGAGGCTATATGTACTGAAATCAGCGCATTAACAGTGGACGAATCCACACTGTGGAATAATGTATAATGATAGATGTGCTGGCCAATGTCAGCATTAACAGTTAACTAACAGACTGCAAGGCTTTGGCCTTGCTACCGCTACATGTCTTGTATCTCGAAGGTCACGGAATTTACATGCAGAATTAGGACATTTTAATGGAGAGTTTGCTAAAGACCTAGAAAAAAATATTAATGTGCCTAATGAAGTGGAAAATACTCATGCAAGAAGTGTTGAAGGAGGTGTACTTAAAGAAAGTGAAGGGGCATCAAGCCACAACATTGTGTGGGTGCAAGAGCAGGGTACTCAAGACACAGTTCTAGACAAACCCCAGATGTACATGCAATTAATACACCAGTATCCAGTGACTGAGTTACGGAATTGAAGGGAAAAAGTGCAAAGCAGTAAAGCTATAACTGTTGTATTACCTATCTGTTTATTTGATACACTGTCAACTAAAATAAATCTGTACAATATTTATTTAATGTAACATTTTCATTTGCAAAGTGTTACTTTAATGGAAACCATAACTTTGTTCTTCAATGGCTTGTGAAAAAAGCAGAGATAAATATTGTTTAGAATTTAAAAATGATACTTTGTGGAAGGCTCAAAATGTCAATAATAAACAAATTATTTAAAAAGTAGTTCTCTGTGATTTGTGTACTAAGATTCCTTTCATCAATTGCTCTGTTAACATCTACATCTTGATGTTGTGCACAAGGGGAAGGTATTTCTTCATCATCACTATTGTCCTCTAACATCTGTATAGGAAGGCCTCTTTAAGTTTCAACATTTTGCAACATAGAACATGCAACGGTTTTAGAAGAAACGTCTGGTGCATACTGCAATGCTCTCCCACTCTTATGTAGGCATCTAAAGCGTCCTTTTAGGAGTCCAAATGTTCTTTCTATAATGGACCTGGTCTGTCGGTGTACTATATTATAACTACGCTGCTTGGCTGAATGAGGATGTGGGAAGAGTGTCATAATCCATGGGCGAAGAACATATGTACTGTCACCTAAATGTACATTAAGCATTAGAAGAAACCCTGAACATATGTTAGAAATTATGAAGGTGTATACATGAATGCAAAATTATACTGTATAGCTTACCCAAAAGAAAACTATCTCCAAGCTATACTGTTGCCAAACGGGTGCACAGACCCAATGGGAGAATAATTAGGAATCATGGGTACTGCCTGGATAACGTGTTTCATCGTCAGTTATTACACACTCATTATTACGCACAACCTGCATATTTAAGGAGTGGCAATTTTTTATATTTTGGTATAAAAAAATTTAAATGTTGACAGCAAAAATGCAAAGCGATAAACATTTTGTTTGTAGCATTAAAATAAGAAATGCTAATAATTTTAAACTTTGAGAATACAGATACAACATTTTAGCAGTCGCAAACGAATTTGCGAGTCACAAAAATGTTTTGAACATAAAGCCCTAAGAGCTGTATACCCAATTTCAAATGTCTACATTCAATCCGCTCAATGGTTGGTTAAGATCAGAATATTAAGTAATCTTTAATGGAGTATGTTATCCATAGAGAAAATATAAATGTAGTTTGTTAGAGACATAAGTAACATGTTTGCCATACAATATGAAAGAAGCAGCTTTCCGCAAAAACATTTCACAAAGCAACGGCTTACCTTGGATCCATGCTTCACCACTGCAGCTTGAATTTTGCCTGCTTTATAAAATGGAATCTACACAAAAAAGATAATAAAAATCTTTACTACTCGGATGTTAAAGCAAAAGCAGAACTGGAACTAGGACAACAGAGGAGTAGGTTTACATTTTTATAAAGTCATCACTGAATAACATGCAAATTAAATTGTCTCTGAAATCAGGAAAGAAAGATTAGTAACCTGTCAAAGTTATTATGTATTTTTAGCAGTGGTATTCTCATTAGTTTCATAACTTCTAATTTACAATGTACACTTTAAAATGTTTTTCTTTTCACTTTTGGAAATAAAAAACAACATTAAAACGTTTCAACAGAACGCAAAAGTGACTTCTACTACAAATGTTACTTCAAGTTGAGGCCACTTTGGCTACAGCCACATGGGCCAGTTTAATTAATTTCTTTTTTTAGATTTTCATTTTAATTGTGCACTGAGACATTAATAGCAAACGGGTTAATGATTTTTTCTGAAAATACTCATTACAAACCAGGCAGCTGATTCAAGAACTTTTCAGTGAAAGAGAAAGTCTGCTATAATGCATGCCTAAATATCCTTCCTTTTCAACTGGATACAAAGAAAGTAATCCCTCCACCAGCAATTTTTGGTTCCAGTACCTAGGGTAGCTCCCGTTATTAGCACCACCAGCCCTAAACATTATTAAGCTGGACTGTCTCGCCTGGCTAACTCTGGTAATATTTAGCCTGGAAGGAAAAACCAATAGAGGGAAAATATTAGGAGAAGAAATGAGAAGACCTCCTGGGCTTGCGAGAAGAGACCATGTGCTCCTAAAAAAAAGGAGAGACCAGCTGAGCCTAGGGGGGAGAAAGTCATTGCTAAAATGAGGGGTAAAATGACCTATTTGTGGGGGACAAAGTCTACTAAGATCCATATTGTGTTATTTGCCAGTGGTACCTTTCAAACCCATGCTGCTTTGCAATCTGGCATTCATAGTCTTGTGTTTACAACAAGAAAAATAAATAAAAAAATTCTAGTACCAGAATCCGAAGAACAATATGGACAGGGCGGGCAAGTACACATGGCAAGGGACAAACTGAGCTCCCTGATCATCAGATCTTTATCCAGTGGTGCCTTTTGAGCTAATATTGTTTTGTAGTCTGGTAGTCATGGTCCTGTAGCAGGGAAACACAACTAAGAGTTCCATAACAGAGGGTGTTTTGGACAAATGAGCTTACGTTGACTAGCCTTGCTGACCTCCTTTGTGAGACCACTTGCAATTTCTGTCTGACAACAAGATCACCCTCGAATCTCCGTACAAATCAAAGATAGCTTGTTAAACAAATGACTTACACTCCACAAAATGTATATCAGCACAGAGGTCACAATAAAACCATAGAATTTTCCTTAAGGCAGCGAGGGACCTGACCATGGTCAGATTTATGTACAATGCCTGACGTCTTAAAGAAGATCTCATCTGATAGGGAGCCAATGTAGGGATCTGAAAAATTTAGTTCTAGCATGGTGTCACACCTAACTAGTCTGACATCCTCCCTGAAGTGAAAAAAACATTTTATGATTTTGCCTGTGTAGAGCAATATTTCTATGAACTTTAAATCTTTTGTGTTCTCTATGTAACAAACTGTACACTGTTGATCCAGCAGAAGAGTTTTTTCTTTAACCAGACATCACTCACTACTCTACCCATACTGGGCCCTTTGCAATTAGTCAACTAGCATCACTGCAGTATACTACAGTGCTGATGGGCCTCTGAAGGATCTTTCTCCACCGATAGTGAGGGGTGGAAATGAGGGTATCCAAAACCACGCTGGCCACCCAATGATGACCATTAATTGGCAGCCAATTCATAAATTTGAAGTAAGATACAAATACACCATTCTCAATACCATGCTATATAAATCAAATACTGCGATGGCAGCTCAGTTTAAAGAGAGAACATCAGGACTTAATAACAGACTCAGGCAGATTTAGATAATTTGGTTATTGTATTAGTGATCAAAAATATATACATATAAGTATTCTTTTGAGCATTTCAGTCAGGAATCTTATAACAAATGGTATAAAACCACACATTTAGTCCAAGTTTCTAACCCAGAAGAGGATGGTTCTCAAAGTTACAGATTCCCAACAACATTAAGAGGAAGAAGGACGGTTTGTTTCTTCTTAACAGTATTCAAAAAGTTCTAAACTAAAGCAAAAGACAGTAGAATCAAAGTCTACTTAGGACGAGTCCATAGACATAGGTTAAAGAGTAAAATTGGGTAAATCTGGACCAAGATGGTTTCAGCAGATAAGATCATTAGCAAAGAGCAAAAATATAGGCTTAACATAAGGTTAATGTGGCGTATTTGTATATGTGGCGTATTTGTATAGCGCGAACAGTGACCCGGAGGCATCCCGGCGGTTGTACTCCTACCACAAGGGAACCCCTCCTGGCTTTTCCTTGTGGGGTGTCCACTCCTGGGCATCCCATGGTGAAACCAGGCATCCCTTGTGTAGCGGGGGCCTTTGTGGAGACTAAGCAAGCTATTGCCCAGAGTTGCAGCGTGGGACCCATGCTTAGAATCGGCACTGAGGCGAGAATATCCGGTCAGAGGAATTTAAGCCCGAAACCCGCCGAGGCGGGAATCAAACCCTGGTCCCTGGCCAGCGTTCTGCATCAAGGTCTGCCGCTCTAAGCATTGAGCCACACTTCTCAGCAAAGAAAGATTCAATCAGTCTTCTAAGAGCAGCATCAGTAAAATAAGGCCACGATAAAGTGCCAGCGCAGGATTGGGAACTTTGTTGTCCTCAAGAACTTCTGAGGCAATGTGTTTCTACTGAAATTAGCCAGACAGCAAGTAAATCAGCATAGTTCATAAAATAAGTCCCTAGACTCAAGAAGTCTTCAGACAAGTAAAGTTGGAAGCCATGAAGATTTAATAAATAATTAGCAAATGGTACAGGAGGCACACATAATTGTCAAAATGCATGGTAGAACAATATAGGGGATTAGCATAAGGCTGAATCACATGCAACAAAAAGTCTGACAGGAAGTCATGTCTCAGGGTAAAAATATTCTAAGTCCTGAGGTCGGCTTTCAAAGAGTTGGGGCAAACTAGACTGAATCACCTCCAATTGTGAGGTCTTATATAGAAAAGTATACATCCGAAATTACACTGTGATCTTAAAATGAATGAAATGTTGCAAGATTCAACCAAACATAAAGCAAGATTAAACACAGCAGTACATAGCACTGTGACTCTTGAATCCATCGCCATTGGAGAGCTCCTACCCTTCCATGCAGCTTGCTTGCGTGTCCTGAGCCCGGTGCCTCCTCTGGAGACATTGTGTGTGGCACCCGGGAACCGCGAGCGGGCCCTGCAGAGACCTTGGCCTTGAGGCTTCCCCAAGATGGCGGCTCTGCTTCCCTGATCCCCCGGCTTGTTCTCCGGTCCTGAACCCCGGGACTCCTCCTAGAGTGCCAGGAGTGAGGAGATCCCAGAGAAGTGTTGGTGCTGGCCCACAACGCTGCTGCGGCTGACACCCGGTGAGCGGTTGGCCTCTGTTGGTCGGATGTGAGGAGAGGAGGGTGTCGCCCCTTCCAATGCCCCCACGCTGCCCTGCCCTGGTGGAGGCCCCCCACGAATCACCGGAACTGCGACCTGGGCTGCGACCGGAGGGCTGGTGAGGCGACGGCCTCTACTGTCGGTCGGACGGTTGTGGAGTGGGTGCGTGCTTTCCTCCTGCGTACCCCGCTTCCCACGCCACTATACCGGACCTGGATTGTCACCACTGGGGATTATATCGGAGGTTGAGGCCCCTCTCCCGGGCAGTGATCGTGCACCGGGAGTGAGTGCATGGACTGGAGGCGAGCTCACCATACACTGACAAGGTGAGGAGCTTGAGGGCCGTTTTGCTCCTGGGTGGCGGGGGCTCCAGCTGTCATTCGGGCGGCGGGGAATGTTCTCCCCCCTCTCCTTCTGGGTCCCAAGGCCTCGGCTGCTTCACTGTCCTGGCCGGTGACAGTGCCCTATACTGCGGCTGTGCACCAAGGCGGCCTTCTGAGCTGTTGTGTTTCCTGATGTGCCGGTGGTCTGTGGGGGAGCCTCGCCTGCTGCGTCGGGGGAGGCGTGGTGCGAGAGGCTGGCCTCCTTCTGGTGAATCCCTGCCAACCCGCTGGACGGAGCCTTTTGGGAGGATATCAGCCGCCGTATCGGGCAGCGGCGGTGAGTGGTTCCCTGGCTCTCCACCCCATTCCCTGGCTGCCCCTCTTCCTACACACCTTGTCAGCTGTGCCTTGTTCCTCTTCTTCACCGGCCCTGCCCCTGAACTGTGGTGTGGACCCCGGCCTATTTGTGCGCAACTGCATGCTGGCATTCCTTCTGGGAACACAAGAGGGGCCTACAGGTAGAAGGTACAGCCGTCGGCCGGACTGTGGGGCGCTGTGTGGTGGGGCCCCCTCTTTCCATCCTCCTTGCTCATTCTCTCGCCCCTCCCGCCTGTGCGCCTGACTCTTAGTTAATTGTTTAGTCCAAAGGACTAAGTCAAATGATAATAGGTAGTAAATACATATTGTACCACGGGGTAGAAAATGCGGCAGTCAAGTATGGTTATACAAAGAGGTATATATACAAGGGAATAGCAATTCGCTATAGACCCAATAGAAAACTGATTACGTCCCTTGGTGACTCTAGTTGGATTAAAAACATAATTGCGGGGATCTGTGATCTAAAATTGGAAATGTCCACTCCATTAAAGGTTCGATAGACCTTATAGACGGCAGAAGGCCGACCTATCTTAACAAACATCCTACAGGTACTGACAATATCGACATACAGCATGTATGTTGATATTGTCAGTACCTGTAGGCAATTATGTTTTTAATCCAACTAGAGTCACCATATACCTCTTTGTATAACCATACTTGACTACCGCATTTTCTACCCCCTGGTACAATATGTATTTACTACCTATTATCATTTGACTTAGTCCTTTGGACTAAACAATTAACTTTGCCTCTGAGGTCTGTCCCATCATTTCACCTCTAGAGTGATTACTTGTTCCATCAATGATGTATTCCCTTTTCCAATTATGATCATGTTCCCTTTCTCGACCTTTTATTTATTTAAATATTTTCGGATCCCTTGTGACCCATGTATTAATAATTCTTAAATTTTTACGCAGATTCGTTGCCCCATTCCCCACCACTCCTGTCCTGATGAAGACCCTCTAGCAAGGCTTTTACCATGCCTGCATTTCACCTGGGTCAAAACGTCGACACTCCTTCCTGTGGTCAGCCTCTGTCATCATTCATTATTATTGATTTCCTTTGAGGCATGATTGTCTAAAATTATTGATTATTTATAATTCCATTGTGTTTTTTCTTATCAATTTTGTTATACTTTAGTCTTTATGACCTTTTGTTTAGTTCTCATCTTTCACTTTCCCAGCACTACCCTTCTCTATTTCATCCTTAGGGGCACTATATGTGATTTAACCTGTACTAATTTTTATGAATGATTCTTATATAATACACGTTGTGATTAAAAACAATGCTGTTATAATTACCTGTGTATGTATCTACTTTTGTTACGATTCTGTTTATTGCTTGATTGTCTGGGACCATTTTGTTTGTACCAATACCTTGCCCCTGGGGCCGACTATCTTTGAGGGAGACTTTAACGCAATAATGGACCCCGACCTTGACACTGGCACGGCACCTTCTGTCTCCAGAGTTGCTCAATCTACCCTCCTGTCGAATTGGGCTGCCACTTTGGGTATAGGGGACGCCTGGAGACTCTGGCACCCGACTACTTAACTCTACACCCACACGTTGGCTTCCCACCACACACACACACGCACAACTAGACTATGTTCTTTTGCAGGCCTCGGACTGTAGAACGATTCAAGACGTCACCGTCCTCCCCAGGGCTTTATCAGACCACTCCCCTGTAGCAACATGGATGGGCAGTCTTCCTGCATCCTCATGCCCGATCTGGCGGTTGAACGCCTGGTTCGTTCAGGATAAGGATTTCAGGGACCAAGTGGGGGATGAGCTCCGCCATTATTTTACCCCTAACCACAGGTCAGTTCCTTCTCCTGGCACCCTATGGGAAGCCGGTAAGGGCACCATCAGGGGTTTTGCCAAGGGCCAACTCAAACTCAAATGTATGAAGCAGGATTCCCATCTCACACTCCTGAAGGCCCAGGCTGTTCTAATTGAGGTTCAGCCTCCGGAGGGACATTCTGAGGCCCAGGAAAGGAGACTTACGTTTCTCAGGGATGAGATCAAGCAGACCTCCTTGGAGGCAGCCAAACTGCTGTGGAGGTCCTCCGTGGCGCGAGTATATGGGTGGGGAGACAAAAACGGGAAGTTCCTGCACCACCTGGCCACCTATCCAATGGCTGATCGTATAATCCCTGAAGTGCTCGGCTCTGATGGAGTGAGCCACCGAGCCCCCGTTGCAGTGGCCACGTGCTTTGCCATTTACTACGCTACTCTTTACTCTGAGTAGCCTCCCACTCTCTCGCACCCGGAACTCCTCCAACGCGAACACCTTTCCCTCCAGCAACTTAGTGAGTCTGAGGGGGAGGATCTCGATCTCCCGATCAACCCGGAGGAAGTCAGCGATGCCATTTTGCACCAGGCTGCGAGTAAGACACCAGGGCCGGACAGGTTCCCGCAAGAGTTTTATGCGTTCTACCGTGATGTGTTAATCTCCCACCTCCTAGAGGTGTACTGGGAGGCATCTGATCGGGGCTCCTTCCGTCCTGAGATGGATACGGCCACTACTGTGGTGATCCCGAAGTCTCAACCTCCCTCGAGGCACTACCCCGACTACCGTCCAATCTCCCTCATTAACTCAGAGCTCAAAATCTTTGCCTTGGTCCTAGCCAATCGCATACGGTCACATCTGGCCAAACTGGTCCACCCCGACCAGTGCGGTTTTATGCCCTCCTGGGAAACCCAGCATTTTCTTCGACGCCTACACCTTGCTTTAGCAAACTGCCAAGGGTTTATACCCTCCCGGGGAACCCAGCATTGTCTTCGACGCCTACACCTTGCTTTAGCAAACTGCCAACAGCTATCCTCGTACCTATCCTTCCTTCTCATAGAATTTGAGAAAGCATTTGACTCAGTGGACTGGCGTTATTTGGAAGAGGTCTTGATCGGATTGGGTTTTGGGGCCCTCTTCCGCGGACTGGTTAAGACTAAGGGCCCAGGTGCTAGTCAATGGAGCCCTGTCGGATCCCTTCCCCATCGGCAGAAGCACAAGGCAAGGATGCCCCCTCTGACCCCTTCTATTCACGTTGGCGCTGGAGCCCTTTGCCTGTCTTGTACGGTCTGACCGGCTCCTCACGGGTTGGAGATAGGCTGACTTAAAAGGAAGATAAGATCACCCTATATGCTGATGACATCCTACTATTCCTAGCAGACCCGGCGCAGTTGGGACCGCGATGCCTGCAGGCCCTGAATTTCTTTGAGCAAACCACTGGCCTCCGCTTGAACTCGGCTAAATGCGTTCTGGTCCCCCATCACCTTTCAAGGGAATGTTTTGACTGGCAGGTGTCGAAACCTCTTCGGCGACAGTCCTTCAAGTATCTGGGGATTTGGGCTGCCCTCCTCCCTGATCTTGCATGGTCACTCAACGTCACCCCATTAGTGAAGAAGGCCCGGGCTGACCTCCTTAGTTGGCAAACTCTGCCACTGAATCCTATGGGTAGAATAGCCTTATTTAAAATGATGGCCCTGCCTAGGTTCCTTTATGTGCTCCAGAATACACACCTCTCCTTGCGTTGTGGTTCCGAGATCTGGACAGTATGGCCATCAAATTCCTGTGGGGGGGTCGGAGGCCTCGATTGGCTCTTGCACAGTGCCAGATCCCGCCATTTGACGGCAGTCTGGGACTGAAGAACCTCTACCTTTATTATCCAGCAGCTCGGCTCCTCACCGTACATGACTGGTTTAATGGTGGATGGTCTGACCCGACATGGACCCGTCTAATTTTCATGGTAGGCTTTACGGGAGCACTATCCCCCAAACCCTGCCCAAGTTCGCCCGCGGGGTGCTTTTGGCCTGGCGAGCGGCTCTGCGCCACACCCAATGGTCAGATAAACTGACCAAACATACCCCTCTGTGGTGCGGCACATGGCTCCGCGAGGTTGCCAACCTCTCGGGCTTTAGCGCGTGGTAACTCATTCGTATCTCCCAGCTGGGTGACTTCTGGAGTGAGAGTCACATCCGCACCTTCCAAGAACTACAAACATGCTATTCCCTTCTTCCTTCCCAGTTCTACAGATACCTTCAGATACACCATGCCCTCCAATCCCACATTTCAGATGGCATCTCCCTACCCGATTATAGCCGCCCGAAGCCCAGACCGTGACCGGTAATTTGGGGAAGGGGGGAATCTCTCCCATTTATCGTTCCCTCATTAATGAAACCCCTAACACACTCTCACACCTCAGAGACAGATGGGAGGGTTGGTTTGGGTCTTTGGACGACGCTGACTGGAGAGATGCATTAATCACTCCCAAAACAGTTACGGCCTCAGAAAGGCTTTGCTTGGTTCAAGTATATTATCTTCATACTGCTTATCTGACACAGCAGCGTCTCCTCCGCGCTGGACTTCGAACTGATGCATCATGGCCCCACTGTACCCATCCACAGGCTGACTTTTATCACATGGTGTGGTGGTGCTCCGTAATTACATACTACTGAGAGTCAGTAACGGGGGAACTCACTGAGGTTCTGGGCTGGGAGGTTCCTCTTAACCATATGAATTGTCTGCTTGGTGTCACCGAGGGGCTGGATGGTTCCAGGGCTGAAATGCTCTTTTTCAACACGGCATTGATGGTGGCCATAAGGGACATTGCAGCCAACTGGCTGAGTTCGACTGCTCCCACCATGACGTGCTGGCACAGAGTGGTGGACTTGTGCGCTGCTCAGGAGTGACCCCTGTATAAGGCAAGAGGTAGTCCGCGGAAAGTTTGTAGAATGTGGCCCAAATGGGTCGGAGTAGTGGAGGACTAATACCCTCAATGTACATTCGAGGTTGGGATTGGGTACAGCACTGTTTTTATTTCTGTCTTGCTTATCAATGTCTCTTTACTGATGTAATGTTCTCTTGTATTTGCCTTGCACGACGAATGAACAAAAAACTGGTGTTAATGTTTTTCGTTAGTTTCCTATAAAATCAATAAACTTGGTTATCAAAAAAGTACATAGCACTGTTTTAACACCACGCCCTGCATGCATATTAATAGGACCCATTTTAGCATAATGTTAACGTACGTGATAATACAAATATGGTTACAGACAAAACAATGACAAGCTTATTAAAGAATGGGCCTACAGGGAGCAGGCAGGAAGAACCTTGAACTCATATAGCAGTAAGCGAAACTTCCTTCACAGTTCTTCGAGAACAGCATGTCAACATAGACCATTTCAATAGTGCACATTTTATTATGTGTGATGAGAGTAGAAATAAAAACATAAATTATGGCTGAGATTAAATCCAAGATGAGATTAGATTCAATTTGAGCCTGGTTTGGCCGCCACATACAAAAATAATCAGTTTGCAAGGTGCTGCATCTTTATTTTTTTAGCAAAAGACACACAGATGATGGACAGAATGCCTAGCAAATCAAACATGCACGCCCAATTACTAGATCTGGGTTAAATCCATTGTTCTTTTGCTCACCATGCCACCCCAGTTTAGACCCAGCCATATGTAAATCAGTCATGGCCCTGAGCCTCATGGGAACAGTCCAGAACGAACTTCAAAGCCATCCTAGGACCCTGAGTGGGATGGGTATGCTCAAACGTGAGTCCCATGTTCTCCACACCACTGGAGTCAAGCTATCCTGGCTGAAGACGGCTGATAAACAGAAAGCGGTGCTAGGATGCTTGATTCCGGTCCAGGAAAGACATGGCTTTGCAGTTAGGGCTGCACTGTTCCCAAGAGGCACAAGGTCGAGGCTGATTTGCATATGGCCATGTCTGAACTGGGGTGGTGTGGAGTGCAAAAAAACGATGGATTTAGGCCTAGATCTCTGTACTGGGGTGAATGTATGACATTGTTCTGCATTATGTCCATCAACAGTTATTTTTGCATTTGTCACCCCGAGTGGGATGAGTATGCTCAGACGTGAGTCCCATGCTCTCCACATCACTGGAGTGAAGCTATCCTGGCTGAAGACGGCTGATAGCCAGAAACCGGTCCTAGGATGCTTGATTCCGGTCCAGGAAAAACATGGCTTTGCAGTTCGGGCTGGACTGTTCCCATGAGGCACAGGGTCAAGGCTGATTTGCATATGGCCATGTCTGAACTGGGGTGGTGTGGAGTGCAAAAAAACGATGGATTTAGGCCTAGATCTCTGTACTGGGGTGAATGTATGACATTGTTCTGCATTCTGTCCATCAACTGTTATTTTTGCATTTGTCACTCCGAGTGGGATGGGTATGCTCAGACGTGAGTCCCATGCTCTCCACACCACTGGAGTCAAGCTATCCTGGCTGAAGACGGCTGATAGCCAGAAACCGGTTCTAGGATGCTTGATTCCGGTCCAGGAAAGACATGGCTTGGCAGTTCGGGCTGACCTGTTCCCATGAGGCACCGGGTCAAGGCTGATTTGCATATGGCCATGTCTGAACTGGGGTGGTGTGGAGTGCAAAAAAACTATGGATTTAGGCCCAGATCTCTGTACTGGGGTGAATGTATGACATTGTTCTGCATTCTGTCCATCAACTGTTATTTTTAGATTGAAAGATCGACACTTTCCTGATCAAATTTCTCCCACGCCCTCAAAAGGCTTTCCCAGTAGGTGATGTAGCATCTGTTGGTGAAGAGGTACGCGGAAGGAGATTTGTTAGTACTGCCCCGAGTGTCCTTCTAAACATGCGCTGTGTGTGCCTGCTTGTTTTAGAATGTACCACACACACAAAAAAGACAATTGGGAGCATCCATGAGTGGTAAAGTGAACAGTCTGGTCTGTGTTGTTTAATATTTTTTGTTCAGTTTCAAGGTTAGCATTAGTGAAATTTATTTAGTTTCAGATTTTCTGTTAGTAGATTTGTATCTACTTACAATTTGTTTGTGTTTTCTTTTTTGTATAAAACCCCCTAAATGTGATGACAGTGTGTGTAGGCTGGGTGTCAAATCTGATCTGTGAGAGTGATCCTCCGGTATGCACAGGAGAAGAATGTCGCAAGTTCCCAATTCACTCCTGAGACTCCCCAGCCCCACACATTATAGCATGAAGGCTGACAGAGTTACACGGGGGAAAGGGGATGGGACAGAGAAGAGACTGCCACACTGCGCTTGAACCTTTTCTTCTTCTCTATTCAGACGTCTGTTCTTGGGTGTCTTCCTCTTAGGCTGTCGCATGTGTCTTGACTGCAAAAGAAATAATATTACATACAATTCTTTCCTAGGACGTCCTGTTTATATGCTAAGCTTGTTCAGGATTTTCCTTTACCTACCCGCCCACTGTGTGGCCTAAGCTCCTCTTCTTATTTGATTGTGCTTCTGTTCTTCTTTATTCTCAGTGTGCTGTAACCAAAGAATAACTACAATTACTCTACCATTTATTTCTGTACTTCTCACTAATAGTGTTTTTCTACTTACAGGTTTTCTCACCTATCAAGTCACTGCTTAGCTGTTTAATGGATTCTGGGAAGTATGTATAGTTTTTCTTCACCTACGATGAGCTAATCTTTTTTAGTTTCTTATTAGTGGATAAATAATAATAAATGTTTCCTGCAGTTGTATTGTTACTGCTATGTTTGTTTAAACCGCGTATTCTGTGTTTCTCTACTCCTCTTAAGCTAAACTCAAAATGCTTCTATTCTTTATTTGCTAGGGTCTCTTTCTAAACCCTACACTCGGCAACTTCCTGTCTTCCTTGCCGATCTTAGCGCCATGTTCGCTTGTGCTGACGCTGAATTCTTCTTTTCTTTCTAAACATTAGCGCATGCTCAGCTTTAATTCGTTATTATTATTTATTGCGCATGCTTGGAATCTGAACACTTCCAGTAGCACAAGCGCACCCTGCATACAATCGGAACGAGCTTACTTGAAACTCCGAACTCTCTTTTTTTTAAACAACTCTCCCAAAACTTCACTTCTTCGGATAATGGTAGCGCGACGCGTGTAATTTCCTAAACTACACGGAGCTACTTCTGGAACGTCTTCTCCGTGTCACTACTCAGGTGAAGTGTGCCATACATCAGGCGTTTCACCTGTTTGTTCGTGATTAGACTCAACTGCTGAAATGCTGACCTGCCGACCCATTCTAAGATTCCTAGCCGCCATCTTAAGGTAGGTTGGAGATTGTCTGCTACCTATTCTGTACAAGCGTTTATTTCTTAAATTCAATCCGGTTGAAACTACACCAATATGTTGTCTTTGGGGATTTCTGGATTTACTAGGTTTTGTGATCCTGACACTGGGGCTCGGCTGGTGGTATGTGTGGACTGGTGCTTGACTGGCGGTGTGCGAGGACTGGTGATTGGTTGGCAGTGTGCATGGACTGGCGCTTGGCTGGCGGTGTAAGTGGACTAGTGCGTGGCTGGCGGTGTGAATGGACTGGCACTTGGCTGGTGGTTTAGGTGAACTGGTACTTGGCTGGCTGTGTGCGTGGACTGGCGCTTGGCTGGTGGTGCGCATGGACTGGCGCTTGGCTGGCAGTGTACATGGAGGGGCGCTTGGCTGACTGTATTAATGAGCTGGTGCTTGGTTGGCAGTGTGAGTGAACTGGCACTTGGCTGGCTGTGTGCGTGGACTGGCGCTTGGCTGGTGGTGCATATGGACTGGCGCTTGGCTGGCGGTGTACGTGGAGGGGAGCTTGGCTGGCTGTGTTAATGGGCTGGTGCTTGGCTGGCAGTGTGAGTGATGTGGCACTTGGCTGGCGGTGTGCATGGACCGGCGCTTGGCTGGCAGTGTGTGAGTAGTGACTTGCTGCTGGTCACTACACACTGGTAGCCAAATGCCAGTCCACACAATCCGCCAGCCGGTGTGGTTACTGTGTCAGGCATGTGGACGTGTAAAAGTGAAGGTCCCTTGAATGGCGCTGTTTGCTGTGTGTTGTAATGTGATGTGCCCACGGCTTGCATTGTGAATAGTTATGTATGTGTCACACGTAGGAAAGGTGTATGAATGGCCTGTAAAGAAGCTGGTACCTTGTTGTGGCTTTACAGCTCACAAGCTGTGAGTCAATGGTTCAGTTTCTTGTTCTTTCAATTACTAACAGTGCATTTCATTTTTGTGAAATCTTTTGTTAATAAAATTGTATATACTAAACCTTCACTCACCCTTGTGACAAATTGAGAAAAATTTGATTTTGTAAACTTAATTTGAGGTTTGCAGGGGATACAGGGTAGGAAAACGTTGGGGGATCCATGCAAGCCATACCTCACTGGCCTCCCCAGGTTGTCTAGTTTTTTTAAATGTGGGTTTGGTAGGTTTCCCTAGTTAGCTGACGAGCCCAGAGACAAAAACCCAGGTGCCACCCCCCTTTCAAAACCAGGTTGTTTTGTGATAGGAAATGAATATGTCTCCACAATACGTTTTGGGTACTTGCCCCAACCACACGAGTGAGGTACCATTTTTATTGGGAGACCTGGGGAAACACTAGGTGGTAGGAAATCTGTATCAGCCTCGTGATCCTACAACTTTCCCACACAGAAATTGAGAAAAAAATAATTTTTTCAGCTAAATTTGAGGTTTGCAGGGGATTCTGGGTAGGAAAACGTTAGGGGGTCTACACAAACCATACCTAAGTGAACTTTCCTGGGTGTCTAGTTTTCAAAGATGTATGGGTCTGGTTGGTTTCCTTAGATGGCCGCCAAGCCTGGGGCCAAAAACCCATGTGAGCGCCTTTGCAAAACCAGGTCGTTTTGTGATAGGCAATTTTGATGTATCCACAATACGTTTTGGGCCCTTCCCTGCTGCGGTCACTTGGCCCACCCACACAAGTGAGGTACCATTTTTATCAGGACACTTTGGAGAATGCAGTGTGGGAGGACGTTTGTGGACTTAAACAGATTCCAGAACTTTCGATCAGAGAAATGTGGGGAAAATGTGTTTTATTTAACAAAGTTTGAGGTTTGCAAGTGATTATATGTAAAAGAATCTGGTGTAAGACACACAAGTCACTCCCTCCTGGACCCCTTGGGAGTCTAGTTTTAAAAAAATGTATACGTTTGCTAAGTTTCCATAGGTGCTGCGACGCCTACTACACGTTGAGAAACTATATTTGCCTGCACTGCCGTTGCCTAACCCTCATTGGCTCCCCATTATAGGCGAATCGGTGGTACAGCCCACAATGTCCAAATACCAACTACACACGGTCGGAGATCTCTTCCCGGACGGCCATGCTTTCTCCCTTACGGAAGACCACTGCTTCACAGACAGAACGTTCATGGACTCATTCACGCTGACTAGACTTCGCTCAATGCTCAGGGCTGAATTCCCCTCATTTCCGCTCCCCCCTGATGACACTCCTGCACTCACATTTATAATACAGAACCAGGCGGGGGCACATGTTGTCTCTAAGTTGTACAAGATATGCCTTGCCTCAGTCCCTTCCTCCGACGCAGCGGTGTGCGCCGCTTGGGAGGGCGACCTGGGCATCCAGATCACAGACGACCAATGGGCGGCTTGTTGTGCTACCACGAGAAAAGTGTCCATTAACACCAGACATAAACTTATACACTTTAAGTTCCTGAGTAGGACGTATCACACTCCCGCACTTGCTCATAGGATTGACTTTAGCAGGCCACACCATTGCCCTAAATGTAAAGCCCCACAGGCAGATTTCGCCCATCTTTCCTGGACTTGCCCACAACTGCATAACTACTGGCTACAAATGCACCGGGTTCTGGGGGACATATTGGGCATGGACCTGCAACCCACCCCTGAAATTGCGTTGCTTGGTTATGTTGCCAACTTCCCCACGCCCTCTTCGTAAACTGTCATCCATTGGCTTTCTTTTGGCTAAACAGGAGGTGGCGCTGCTCTGGTGTGCTAGGTGCGCTCCAACAGTCCGCGCTTGGCTCCGTAGTATGGCCTACGTAATGTTAACAGTGTTGAATATTCAGAACAGATTCCAATTGCTTCCAGACCGATTGACATATGGGGGCATACCGGAAGTATGTGGCGAGGCTCGCTCAGGAGGCACAATCCCAATCGATTAATTCCTTTGTTCCGGCGGGGGTGGGCTCCACTGCCACGTAAAGACTGCCTCCATCGTTATTTTCATGCGGGGCATGTATGATTAACACTGCAGAACATCGTTGCTGGTCGCTCCGGTGGTTTGCAGAAAGGCCCCATGGGCCGCCTTAGGTGTTGCCTCTTTCACTGTGGGACTCCGCTGTCACTCCTATGGTGTTGGGAGGGGAACTGGCCTGTACCTGAATGCCTCGATGTTTCCATTTCCTAATGCGCCATATTGAGAATGGAATTGTTTCTTGTGCTGATTGATCTGCTCTACTGTACTCGCAATCTTACTGATATGACTCACTCTTTGTATGTTGCTTATTATTTCTTCTTCAGTTCCTATATGATTTTCTCTTTTATTTCTAGTTTCGTCAAAAAGCAAACATGTACTATTGCACTGTGTCATTCTAGAAGTTTGCAATCCCCTTGTGATCTGTATGTAAAAGTGGATTTAAAAAAAAAAACTTCCATAGGTGCTGGCTGAGCTAGGTTTCAAAATCTACAGCTATGCACTATGCAAAAATAGTGTCAGTTTTCACTGTAAAAATATGGTGTGTACACGTTGTGTTTTGGGCCGTTTTCTGTTGCGGCCACAAGGCCTAGCCACACAATTGAGGAACCATTTTTATTTTACTGGGAGACTTTGGGGGATTCGGGGTGGGTGGAAGTTTGTGGATCCACGCAGATTCCAGTACTTTCCATCACATAAATGTGAGGAAAATGTGTTTTTGAACAAAGTTTGAAGTTTGCAAGGGATTCTGGGTAACAGAACCTGGTGAGAGCCACACAAGTCACCCCCTCCTGGATTCCTCTGGGTTTCTAGTTTTAAAAAATGTGTAGGTTTGCTAGGTTTCCCTAGGTACCGGCAGAGCAAGGGTTCAAAATCCACAGCTAGGCTCTTTGAAAAAAAAAGGTCAGTTTTCACTGTAAAAATATGGTGTGTCCACGTTGGATTTTGGCCTATTTCCTGTTGTTGGCACTAGGCCTACCCTTACAAGTGAGGTACCATTGTTATCGAAAGACTTTGGGGAATGCCGGGTTGGTGGAATCTGGTGCATCCACACAGATTCCAGAAATTTCCATCTCAGAAATATGAGGAAAATTTGTTTTTTTGACAAAGTTTGTGGTTTGAAAGGGATTCTGAGTAACAAAACCTGAAGACAACGAGGCAAGTCACCCACTCCTGGATTCCCCTAGAAGTCTAGTTTAAAGAAATATATAGGTTTGCTAGGTGTCCTTAGGTACCGGCAGTACAAGGGATCAAAATCCACAGCTAGGCACTTTGAAAATAAAGGGTAAGCTTTCACTGTAAAAATGTGGTGTGTCTACGTTGCATTTTGGCCTGTGTCCTGTCGGGGGCACTAGGCCTACCTACACAAGCGAGGTACCATTTGTATCAGGAGTCTTAGGAGAATGCTGGGTGGGTGAAAGTTTCTGGACCCACGTGGGTTCTAGGACTTTCCATAACAGAAATATGGGGCATTATTTTTTTTTTTTTAAACAAAGATTGAGGTTTGCAAGGGATTCTCTGTAACAGAACCTGACGGGACGCACACAAGTCACCCCTTCTTGGATTCCCCTGCAAGTCTAGTTTTAAAAAATGTATAGGTTTGCTAGGTTTCCCAAGGTTCCGGCAGAACAAGGGTTCAAAATCCATAACTAAGCAGTTCGCAAAAAAAGGGTACGTTTTCACTGTAAAAATGTGGTTTGTCCACGTTGTGTTTTGGGCCGTTTCCTGTCGCGGGCCCTAAGCCTACCCACACAAGTCAGGTACCATTTTTATTGAACCTGGTGAGAGCCACACAAGTCACCCCATCCTGGATTCCCCTGCGTGTCTAGCTCTAAAAAATTTATAGGTTTGCAAGGTTTCCCTAGGTTCTGGCGGAGCTAGGCTTCAAAATCTACAGCTTGGCACTTAGCAAAAAAAAGGGTCAGTTTTCACAGTAAAAATGTGGTGTGTCCACATTGCGTTTTGGGCCGTTTCCTGCTACGGACACTAGGACTACCCAAACAAGCGAGTTATCATTTTTATTGGGAGACTTTGGAAAATGCAGGGTGGGTGGAATTTGGTGGAGCCACACAGATTCCAGAACTTTCCATCACAGAAATGTGAGGAAAATGTTATTTTTTTTTTTTACAAAGTTGAGGTTTGCAACTGATTCTGGGTAACAGAACCTGGAGAGAGCCAAACAAGTCACCTCCTCTTAAAGTCCCCTGGGTGTCTAGTTTAAAAAAAAATGATAGGTTTGCTAGGTTTCTCTAGGTGCCAGCAGAGCTATACGGATTTTAGCTAGGGTTCAAATTCCACAGCTACGTACTTTGCAAAAAAAAGGTCTATTTTCAATGTAAAAATATGATGTCCACGTTGTGTTTTGGGCCGTTTCCTTTTGAGGGCACAATGTCTACCCACGCAGGTGAGGTACCATTTTTATTGGAAGACTACAGAAAATGCGGGTGGGTGGAATTATGTGGATCCACGTAGATTGCAGAACTTTCCATCACAGAAATGTGAGGAAGATGTTTTTTTTTTTTACAAAGTTTGAGGTGTGCAAGGGATTCTGGGTAGCAGAACCTTGTTAGAGCCACACATGTCACCCCCTCTTAGATTCCCCTGGGTGTTTAGTTTTAAAAAATGTATAGGTTTGCTAGGTTTCCCTAGATGCCGACAGAGCTAGGGTTCAAAATCCACAGCTTGGTACTTTGAAAAAAAAGGGTCAGTTTTCACTGTAAAACGGGGTGTGTCTATTTTGCGTTTTGGCCTTTTTCTTGTTGCGGGCAGTAGGCCTAACCACAGAAGTGAGGTACCATTTTTATCAGAAGACTTTGGGGAATGCGGGGTGGGTGGAATTATGTGGGTCCACGTAGATTCCAGAACTTTCCATCACAGAAATGTGAGGAAGATGTGTTTTTTTTACAACGTTCGAGGTTTTCAAGGGATTCTGGGTAACAGAACCTGGTGAGTGCCACTCAAGTCACCTCATCCTGGGTTCCTGTAGGTGTCTAGTTTTCATAAATGTATAGGTCTGCTAGGCTTATCTAGGTTCCTGATGAGCTAGGGTTGAAAATCCACAGCTAGGCACTATGAAAAAAAGGGTCTGCTTTCACTGTAAAAATGTAGTGTGTCCAAGTTGCGTTTTGGCCCGTTTCCTGTTGCGGGCAATAGGCCTACCCACACAAGTGAGGTACCATTTTTATCGGTAGACTTAAGGGAACACATAATTGTAGAGCAACTGTTATTGCCTATTGACTTTGTATGCATTTGTGCCTTCCAAATGTAAGAAGATGTGTGAAAAAGAAGTCACTTTGAAAAATGTCCTATAATTTACATGCTAGTATGGGTGCCCAAAATTTCGGAGATGTGCAAATAGCTCCTGCTTCTAAACTCTATATTTTCCTCCTATTTCGAAAAATACATAGGTGTCCTTGATACCTATTTTTCACTCTTTATATTTTACCAAATGAATTGCCATATACCGGGTACAAAATGAAAAACCATTGCAAGACACAGCTCAGTTATTGGCTTTGGTTTCCTTGGGTTCTAGGTAAACCTACAAGTCCTATACATCCCCACAACCAGAAGCGCCCAGCAGATGTAACAGTATATTTCTTTCAAACATCTGTCATTTTTAGAAGAAGTTACCAGTGAAAACGTTGGCACAAATGGCTTTTTTTAACTCATTTTCAATTTTTCTTATTTTCTACTGTTAAAACCTTAAAGGATCTACACAACTGACATTTTGCTGAATTCAGAATTGTGTCTACTTTTCCGAAATGTATAGCTTTCCACGATCCATTATTGCTTTCCTACTAATTTCTACCACTAACTGGAAGGAGGCTGAAAGCACAAAAATTTGTAAAAAATAGGCTATGTACCAGTAAAATGCCGAAACTGTGTAAAAAATGTGTTTTGTTTGACAAATGTCTGTCTATCCCTGAAAGCTGGGAAGATGGTGATTTCAATACCACAAATCCTTTGTTGATACCATTTGCAGGGGAAAAAACAGAAGCTTTCTTCTGCAGCACTTTTTCCCATTTTTCCAAACAAAACCAATATTTAGCTGTATTTTGGCTAATTTCTGGGTCCCCTTCAAGGGAATCAACAAACCCTAGTTACCTTTGAAATCCCCATGATTTTGGAAGAACAGGACGCAAATTTGGCGTTGATACCTTATGTGGACAAAAAGCTACAGGGGCCTAAGCGCAACTACCCTAAATGGCAAAAAAAAGGCTTAGCACAGGGTATATAGAGGCCTAGCAGTAAAGGGGTAAATTTTTTACATGTCATAAAAATAAATTGAATTAATAGCCTTCTACTAATTGTATTTAATATAATTGAATTGTATATTATTTATCCCTGCATCTTTAAAATATCTTACCACACCGAAACTCTACCCTTACCTGATCCCTAAAAACCCCTTAGTACCTACAAAAACTACTATCCCTCACCCCTAAAAACCATTACCACCCCTACACACTATTCGTCCATGAACTATTTAAAACTCCTTATTTCACCTGAACTCTACCCATCCCTGTACACTTAGTAAAGAAGTTACTTACCTGTAACTGACAGACCTAAATTGGAATTCAGAATGTATGTTAGCCGTACAGTTAAAAAATAAGGACCTTAATTTAATTTTGGTCAACTTTTATAACGCAGGAGGATGTAGAGCAGGAAAGCTGAATGAAAGACTTGGGTCACAGAGAGAGCAGGACCAGGGTGTAATGGTTACGCTGATCTTAATAGCGGGGGATTTTAACTGTCACTTGTGCCCAAAATTGATACTGTTCACAGAAGACTGGTCCTCATGTAATTTAAAAGAGGGAGCACACTTTGAGCATACGGTGGAAGGAAGGGAACTTATTAGGGTTTTGAAATGTTATACAATGGAACATTCAATTGATTTATTACCCATTGAACCAAATAAGCAGGCTAACCCCACCTTTAAAGGAAGAGGAAGCAGTTCATATATTGATTTTATTCTTGTGTCCCACCTGTTAAAAAAACGAATTCTGGGTTTTTCCATTGACTGGAGTGGTTTTAGTGACCACAACCCACTAACATTGACGGTGGCAGTGTCAAATGTTAGTAAGGCTATAAGGAGGGGGGTGGAGAGTAATAGAGAGACAGTCACGGACCAAGGCAGGCGCTTAAAATGGTCTAGACTTGATGGAGAAAGTTTCTATAAGTCCCTCTGGGAAGAGGGGAAACAGTATTTGGAGGTGTGTCTAGACTTAGCGATGAACGGCCCCCCGTTAGTGGAGGCATTTGAAGAGATAGGGCAGTAATAGACGGCCTCACGCACATGATAGGGCAGGGCAAGAGAAAGATTGAGCCAAAGTGGTTCGACAGAGGGTGCTCTTTAGGCCAAAGGAATCTAAGAGCTGCTCTCAAACATAAGCCAAGGGATAAACAAAGGGTCATGCATTGCAGATTAATTTATAAGAAGGCAGTAAAGCGCCAGAAGAACGCGCTCCAAACCCAAACGTGGGGGATTTGAGAGGAGAGGCTGAACGGAGAGATCTTTCCACTTTTTGAAGGATAGTTAACAAGCCTTGTTTCCAAGACGCAAATAGCCCACAGATAGCATTTAATGTGCTCCCTGAACAGTGGGTAAAGCGCTTTAGAGGACTATATAACAGGGGAACTATCGAGACACAGGAGTATAATGTGAGTGGGTGGGATGTGGAGCTAGAGTTCACTCTAGAGGAGATCATTGAGGGCATTAGGGGCCTTACTCGGAATAAGGCCCCAGGACCGGATGGGATTCCTCCGGACCTTGTTTTAAGTAAGGTGGATCTATGGGGTCCAGTCCTAACAAAAGTGATAAATGCGGCCATAGCCTCTGGGCTCCCCCGCTCATGGTCGACGGCTATAATAGTGCCAATTTTTAAAAAGGGGAGTAGGGATAGTCCCCAGTGTTACCGCCCCATCTCCCTGATAGACGTGACAGCTAAAGTGTTGGGCAGAGTAGTCTTGAATCGCTTGATGAGTTGGGAAGAGGAACATCATATCCTTACCGCTGTGCAGTATGGATTTAGGGTCAACAGATCAACGACCGACCAATGCTTAAACCTATATTTATTGGTAACAAAATATACAGTTGCCAATAATGAAAAGGTTTATCTAGCTTTTATGGATCTGGCAGGAGCCTTTGATTGTGTGAACAGGGAGAAGTTGTGGGCCATAATGTCCAATCTAGGGGCGGACACTGACCTCATTAAGATCTTGAGAGCCTACACCGGAACACATCAGCCAAAGTGAGGTACAAATTAGAGGGAGGTAACACCGAGTCTTTTATTTGTACCAGTGGAGTCAGACAGGGTGTATCCTGGCCCTGTTCCTGTTCTCCCTGTATATCAATGGCTTGGAACAATTCCTAAGTAGACTAAAAGTGGACTCCCCTAGAGTAGGCAGCAGAGCAATCTCCGTCTTGCTTTATGCAGAAGATGCTGTCCTGCTGGCACGCACACCACTCGGACTACAGCGTCTGATAGACGGGTTTGTGGATTTCATGACTAGCTTAGATTTATCTGTCAACCTGACTAAATCGTATGTTATGGAGGTGGGGCCTAAATGCTCGGGATTTTTTTTTAACTATAGAATAGGGACATTCAGCTTAGCGAAGGTACAGTCCTTTTCATACCTGGGTATTTTATTTGATAGGGGCTTACATTTTAAACCACTGATTGAGGAACGATGCAACAAGTTAGTATCTAGCTCAGGGGCAATAAGGAATTTCGGTCGCAGATTGGGGCGATGGTCACCTGAGCAAATGATGATCTTATATAATTCAATCTGTTACTCAAAAGTGGCATATGAGGCAGAACTGTGGGGGATGGTTGATGTAGCTAAATGGCAGATAGGGGATAACAAATATTTGAGAAGACTCCTCAAAGTCCCACAGTGTGTATCCTCCCATATTATACATGAAGAACTGGGTGTTATGTTTTTAGAGGACAGGGTGGGGAGCAGGCCTCTACTTGCATGGCTATTGCATGGCTAAAGATGTGGGCCAACCCAGAAGCCAGTCTAACTAAACAAATAATAATGGACTGTCTGGGGAGGGATAGAGGAATGAATATCCCATGGCTCAAGTACGTAAAGGGTGGTTTGGAAAGCATTGGCTGTGAGGACCTTTTTCTGACGCCGTCCAGTATAACAAAACGGGATTAGGCCAGAGTAAAGGAGACGTTTTCAAACACAAAGCCATAGCACGTGAAGTTAAGGACAGAAATAAACAATCAGTTAAGGCACACGTTTTAGTGAGGTCTTGCGGAGGAATGGAGCCTTAACTTGCCCTTATACACAATGCCCAGGATAGATTTTTAATAACAGTTGAGTCAAAGGGTCCCTGCGGCTGAGATCAACAATCTCCGCAGGACACCCTTCATTTTGTATTATTATGCCCATTTTATCTAATGCCCAAGCGCCGCTTCCTAGTAAGCTTGCTGAAGAAGTCCAAATTTAGACATATGAAAGAAGCTCTTTTATATCTACAAATGGCCCAAGATCCCCTAACCTTATTTCCCGTGACAAATCTTTTAAGATCATCAGTCAAATTGAGAGATACTAGAGGAATTTGCTGAGTAAAACATTACCACAGTTTCGATTGAAAGGCGGTGGGTTGAAATGGGTCTAACATATGAATTGTGCAATTAACAGCTCCTGTATCTCTCTTGTTGCCTTTTTTAACTGTATATGTTCTCATTTTTATACTGTACTTTTATGGAGGTAAGTGTAAAATGCCGAATAAAGAATTTGACTGACTGACTGACCTGTAACTGTAACTCTCTAGTATTTGTATCTTTCATAGTTTTACAGCGAGGAGAGGAAGAGGACACAGACAGGTGGAAAAGCGAAGAGCAGATCTACAAACACTCTGGACCAAAGGGGTCCCCTGCCCTCACCCTCCTATGGGGCACGTAGCTCCTTTGATAGGGCTTTAGAATCCAAAGCCATCTTTGCAGTGGAATGTGTCCTACGACCCCACCCAGTGGATTTCCTCGTACCGTAGTCCGGTGAGAGTGGAGCCCTTGCATATAGGTCCTGATGAATGCCACGGACCCTAATGGACCACCAGGCAGAAACATGTTGACCCTTTGACTTCGGTGGGAGGACCATTGTATCCTCAATGCACCGATCACAATTTTAATATACCATACAGATGCTAGCAATATTAAAATTAATGTGACATCTGTAATGAATTTTTAACTCACTTTCCCTTCCTTTTGGGCCACCACTTAGTTTACAAGTGCTTCCCTGTCGTCAGGTGTATGCCCGCCCTCTACCAAACCAAGTTGCTAGAGGGCGAGGACTGGTCAGTGATGAAGTATGACACCAGGCGGTGTGTGAGACCAGTCCTTCACATTTTGTGAGATGCCTGCACTCACTAACTGGTGATAACTGCACTTAGTCACTTAACACGGGGAGCAGCTCTATTGTGTTATAACATTATTGTTGGGGGCTCCTAGCTCCTGGTACCCCTTGCCTCTGGTTCCCTCAGTCCTGACACATTCTGGACTACTGTGGTCACACCTTTCATAGTTTCACATTGTTGAATCATTCCCCGTCTTCAAAGTGGAAGTCCCACGGTACAACAATAAAACAGTATGCATCATTATCATTAACTATGATGGCAATAAATAATCACTTCAATAGCCTATCTATGCCCCTTTTAAAAAAGAAACAAACTTCAGCCAATAGCACCTTCTAGAACACTCCCAGGAGAGGCTGAGTCCCTCACATGTTCTACCGCACGTCGTGTTAAGGGAATCTCCCTGAGCTGTGCTCAGTTTTGTCAGCTATTACTTCTTTTTGGACCATCCAAGGTTATATTTCCTGTTTCATTTCTCTGACCCTGCCACCTATATGTCAGAGCAGCAGAAAAAAAGAGAGATTGCACCCTAAAGATAGTAGGAATGTATCTACTATCTTCATCCTGCCCACAAGGTAAAGTACTACAAACTATGTCTAACCTTTTCCTCTTAAACTCTCACGTATAGAGAGATGAGGCTATTATTATGGCTACAGAAACTTAAATCTGTCAGTTCTGATGAGGAGGACAGTGAGAACTCCTTCCCATTTTAATCAAATTGGCAGAAGGTTAGAAATTCACTCGGAAAGAGTACTTTTCATTATGTAATGTAAATCCATTCTGGTGTTTTTGAGAAATTTGCATTTAAAGATGTGCCAAGGGTGGTCATGAAGTGGTTAAGATAATAGTGATATCAGGACGAGTGATCTTGCAGGAGTCCTCCAAGACTGTAAATTAAAACAATAGGAATCTTTGACTGTCTGAAAGAGCATTTTCTCCCATTCACCTTTTTGGTGCCACTAGACCAGAACCAGTCCCGGGGAGTAGAGCAATCTGATTGGCTGGCTACAACTTTAAGCAAAATGCAGTGGACGCCATTACAAGACATGGGACCTCGGTCCTCATGTCCTGAAGTTGTTTTTAAAAAACATGTAAGAGGGCAGGGTAGGGATACCCTGACCCCTGGCACTTGTGGGGGATCTAAGAGGGTCCTCCCCCATGGTTCATAAAGAAATAAACATTTTGTGCTGCGTGTATTGTGGTACTCTTGCAGGACCCAGTGAAGCCCACCCATGCTGTGCTTAAGGACTAATGCAGGGCCAGCAAGGTACAGAGGGAGCGCACAAGTTTCTGTAAGGGAAGTTTGCATGGTCCTGTGTACTATGAAAGGGACGTTCGTGAGGTGGTACCTCTTGAGTCCTGGTTAGGCCCTGCGGCAAACTGAATGCCAGGCCAGGTCAAAAGGTGTGTGCCGCATGAGGTTTGGGTACATGCAGGAGTTTGGGTATAATGTCACAATGATTGCAAGATATAAGTGCTGATGAAATCAAAGATGTAAGTAAAATACTGAAAACCTACCTGTGATGTGAAGATTACTAATGTATTTACCTGCTTTTAAAAGACTCATGATGTAAAAACTGCAAAGTACTGTTATCATACTGTTAGAAATGGGATATCTGGTTGGCTAGGGTATGCACCTACTGCAGGCAGAACTCACCAACCTAGTCAGGCTAAGGGAGTTACACTCTAAAGATAACCCCTAGTCACCCCCTTAGTAGCTTGCCAGAGCAGTCATGCTTATCCCAGAGGCAATGTGTAAAGTGTTTGTGCAACACACACACACCCCAGTGACACACTAGGCACACCATAAAAAGAGACTCCACACAAGGTTAAATACAAAATATCCTTTGCGTTCGATATCAAACATGTTTAGACCACAGTCACATAAATCAATAATCACCTTGCCAACTAGGCAATAGTCATTACGTAGGTCATAAATCACTTGGCCATAAAGCAATTGCTATAATAACGCATAGATTAGAAATCACTTTGTAGTATTGGCAAAACATATTGGGTAGGGTGACCAGACGTCCCAGTTTTCCCCGGACGGTCCCCGTTTTTGGAGAAGTGTCCCAGTGTCCCGACACTTTTCTCCAAATGAGTCAAATGTCCCCGTTTTCGAAAGGTGTCCTAGTTAAACACACAAATGTCCAGTTTTTTCATTGCGTGTGATGAGCGCTGTAGCAGGAAGAGAAATCCTTTGAAGAGAGACGTTTTCTCTCGGGATTTCCCTTCTTTGTCCACGCAGCGCCACCTACACTTTTGCTGACTTCCAAGAGGTGCCCGGACAGACGTGTTGCAAGGATGTTATCAGGCCTCATGTGCACATTAGATGAGGGGAAATCGACAAATGTCTAGTCAAACCTGTAAATACACTGCTCAGCCATTGTCCGTTTTTAGGAGAAAAAAGTCAGATTTAATTTACTGGAACGAGTAGGTGTTGCATTTTTTTGGAATTCTTTCAAACAGCAGGCCACTACTGAGTACACTAATATTCTCCTTTAAAACGTATAGTTGCTCAGCTTATTTGACCATTTTGTTAGGGATGTTCGGTGAGGTATTCTGCAGCCCCACAAATGACTTTCATCTGGTCGAATTGAATAAAGTGATGATTTAAAGTGCTTTAAAAATACATTTTCAAACTGGTGCTCCTTATAAAGTTTTGTGCATCTTCGTTTGGACATTTACCAAAATCATATTTTACGAACTCAACCTAAACATGGTTACCACCTGAGGAATTTATCTGCACATTAATATAATGCATGAGGGATTCTCCGGTGGGGATACTCTTTAGCCGAGGCATACACCTGTATGGGGAACATCCTGCAAATTCATGAGTGCACCTTCTGTGACACTGAGACAAACTGGCTTTCTTTCTTACATATCCTGTATACGGAGCACCCATGAATTCCCTATGTGACATGCAGTGTAAACCTCTTGAATTAATTAATTAATGTTCTTGAGTAGCCCACATTGTGAACTGAGGCACAGAAAAGGAAATTAAGTTACATTTGTCAGTGCCAGTCTTCTGCTTCCAAAGTATGCGGCGAGGAAGTAGATTGCATCTTGTATAATTTCCATCATGCTTATTTTCAAACACTGTGCCTGCTTACATCCTGCCTTTTTCTTGAAAAGTACGTAAGAGCAAGTCATGCGTATGATCCCACAATCCGGTCAACTGAGGACAGCCAGGATAACAACACAGGTCTTCTTAATCCTACAGGTGACATATCTGTGGTGGGCCAGGACAGGGCCTGGCCGGAGGATTTGTGACTGCCAAAGAGACGCAGGGACACCAAGGTAGTATAGCGCCGGAAAGACCCCGAGCGGTCTTCCGCCTGTTTTATTTATACCCCGGAGCGAGACCCCGCCCCGGGGGTGTGGGGATGCGTGTGGGAAATGGCAACATTGTATAGGGGAGCCCGGGTGGCTCTCTACATCCCTCCTTCAATTTAGTCTGCTCTTCCGGATACTGGTGCCATCAGGGTGAAGTCCATGCAAAGTCTCTCAGTCTCTGGCTCGGACCCGGATTGGGTCTCAGGTTGTATCTGCGACTTCGGACAACCGGGGATGCTGCAACCCCAGCCGGGGTTGCATCTCCACTCTCGACACTCGAGGCAGGGCACAGTTGACTGGTGCTGATTCAGATGTTTTGGCTTGCCGCCCCGAGTGGGCTTCCTCCGTCTTGTCCGGCCGGTGGTGAGTGTGAGGAGATGGCCTGATATATAGTGCTCACTATTCTAGTGATCACTGTGTATCATACCAAACGACCCTTATTGATGATTGGTTGTAAGTCAACCTTATAGACCGGGCTGTCCTAGTAGCATGGACAAGAGCAGTCTTTAGGCTAAACTCTAGAGGGCGTGTTAAGCCAGCTGTTATACCATCACATATACCCCTTGAACACCAAGTGAAAGGACACCACACAAGTTGTTATGAAAATAAAGGATATTTATTTATAACAAGTCTACCCTGAACTCTTTATGAGTCAGGGAGCTAAGCACAATACAAAACTCTTAAGAAAATACTTTAAGTCGCACAATTTACACAAATGATCGAGGGGCACGAAAAACCATATACACTAAAAGTGGAATGCGAAATACTAGCAGGTAAGTAACAAGATCCAGAGGCTTCAGGATCGCTAGGACTACACTACTGAACCCTAAGGTTAGGAGCGGGCAGCCTAGGGAGATCGGGTGCAGAGTGTGCACTCTCACGCGGGATGCGGGACAAAGTCTATGGAGGCTAGTATTTCTAAAGTCACTGTTTCTGGACGAATCCGACTAGGTAGACTAAAAACGAAAAAGGATCTGGACACTTAGATAGTGAACCTATGTTGGAGCACCGAAATGCTCGGGTTACCTAGCCCAGGGGCTGCAGCTGCCTAGGGTTCAAAAGACGTCGGGAATCCTCGTTGTAGTCTATGGAGCCTGAAAGAAGAAGTTGCTGGCAGGCGACTGGTGAAGATGTTCGGAGTGATCCAAGCCTGGATCGATGATGGAGATGACCTGAAAGCAGAGGGGACTCAGTTCTTAATCACTAGCCAGTGATTGTGTGGGCACCAGGATGGCACCGGATGAAGTCACCTCGACCAGGTGAGTGGGCGACGCTGGACTCTGCTGTCCCTCGGACCAGGAGGCGTTGTCGGCGACCAGGCTCGAGGTGCGAGCTGTCCCACAAAGGTGTCTGCTGTCGGCGATGCTGGAACCAGGATTGGAGCAACAAGCCTTGGCAAAGGCAAGCCCACGCGGTGGAGTCAAGATGGCGTCTGGAGTGGACCAGGAGGGTCCGGGGTGCTCTTCTTTTGGAGGGGAGCAAGGGCCAGTCTGGTGCAACCAGACCAGCGATGAAATCGTCGTGGTACGTCGTCAGGAGGGCCACTAGCCAGTGGGCAAGTGACCGGACAACGCTGTGAGCAGCAAAGAGCAGAAGGGCCCCACGCAGATCTCGTGGATGCTGGGGGGCTGGACTTCAGTGCTGGAGCTGCTCAGGGTTAGGGCTCCTCAGACCCCAAAGCACTCACTCGAGGATCCCTCAGCGGTCGTGCTGGTTAAGCATCGTGCAGTTTTGAAGATGGCCGGTCCCTCAGGTCTCGTCATACCCACGAATCTCAGCTGGGCTGATGATGCAGGTAGAGGTCAGAGATGCCAGGGAATCCGGGTCTCGTCGAGCTGGGCAGTCTTGATCCGGAGGATGGACTTACAGCAAACCGCGATGCTTAGATGATGCCTGTGGGTGCAGGGTGGCTACTCCTTCACCACAAGGGAGAGTCTTCAGAAAAAGTCAAGAGTTCCTTTCGTGGAAAGTAGTTCAAGATTCAGAATTATCTAATTTGGGAATGGGGCCTGCTTCTACCTTTATTCTAAGAAAAGGGGCTGGCACACGACTAGGTCCTGCCCATGGGTGGGACCAGGAGGGGGGTGGTTACACCCCTCTCCCTTGTCCGGACTTTCCCCAGCTCAGGGGCTGGTGGCCCCTGGAACTGGTTTAAGCCGGCACATGCACAGTGAGCACCGGGGTGCCACTTACAGTCACCTTCCTCTCAGCCCTGCCTACCTGGGATACACAAAACCCTGTCTGGGATGGTGCTAGCACCGCCCCTGACAGGAAACCCTTTGTCCAAGCTCTCCTCGCTGGAAGGACTCCCAGCAGCAGGAGGTCAGACTTGTGTCTGTGGTAGCAGCATCCATTTTGTGATGCTGAGGCTCAAGTTAGCTTCAACCGGGGTTCACAGTTACATATATGTTGTGTCCCTCTAGAAGGGTGGAATGCTAACCCCGTCGCCAGAATTGGCGAGGGGTTAGTATTCCAATTCGTATGACACCTTACTCGACATGTTTTGATAAAGCGATACCAAAGTTGGCAAATAACCGCGAGGATTGTAATGCACTCAAGAGTATATGGTACGCGCTATCATGGAACAGCTATTAGGACTTCGTTCCGCAAGCTGCAAACGGGCTCAGCTCATGCCAGAGCACCATCTCACATAATTCCAAGCACTCTGCCTTCAGGATTGATAAGGCCTGCCATAGGAGTGACTGATAGGAATACATGTGTCCATTTTAGGGTTAGATATAGGAATACTATATCTAAAGCAAAGGGTGATTACACCACCTTGCCCCAGCTGTCGTGCAGCCAGTTGTGTTAGATTTGGATGGCCAGCCAGGGGTGGCATAATACATGCTGCAGCCCCTGGTAGGCCCTGGGTACACCTATGCCCTGGATACCTAAGGTATACTGTACAGGGACTGATAAGGTGGCCCAGTACCAATTGGTAAATGCACCTAAGGGACATGTGTGTCAATTTAGAGAGAGAACAGCTAGGCTGTGGGTCTGATTAGCAGGCCCACAGCCAGGGAAAGTCGTAAACCAGTGAAGCAAAAAGCAAAAAGCTGGGGTGATCATAGGATTGCAGACCCTACTCTCCTACACGACCCCCCCCCCCCAAACTTTGGGACAATAAGCTAACCTTGACCAGGTGAGTCTTCTTGCTCTAAGGGGAAATACCTGGAGAGCCCATCTGCATTGCCATGATCAGTGCCAGGTCTATGCTCCACTGTAAAATCCATCCCCTGTAGGGAAATGGACCACCTAAGTAGTTTGGGGTTTTCACCCTTCATCTGATTTAGCCACAAGAGGGGCTTATGGTCGGTCTGAATCTTGAAATGAGTGCCAAACAAGTATGGCCTCAATTTCTTCAGGGCCCAAACCACAGCAAAGGCCTCCCTCTCAATAGCTGACCAATTCTTCTCTCTGGGGGTCAGCCTTCTGCTAATAAAAGCAATGGGCTGGTCATGACCATCAAAATTCAGCTGAGATAGAACAGCTACCACACCCAACTCAGGAGCATCTGTTTGGACAATGAATGTTTTGGAGTAGTCTGGACTCTTTAGGATAGGTGCTGTGCACATGGCCTGCTTTAGGTCATCGAATGCTTTTTGACAGCTTGCTGTCCACTGAACTTTCTTTGGCATCTTTTTACTTGTCAGGTCATTAAGTGGAGTCACAACGGATCCATAATTTCTGACAAATTTCCTGTAATATCCAGTCAGGCCCAAGAAAGCTCGAACCTGAGTCTGGGTGGTTGGAGGAGCCCGGTCCTTGATGGCCTGTATCTTGCTCTCCAATGGCTGAACCTGGCCTACACCTACAAGGTGGCCCAGGTATACAACCTGTGTCTGCCCTATCTGGCACTTAGTGGCCTTGATAGTGAGACCTGCCTTTTGCAGTGCCTCTAACACTTTCCTCAGGTGGACCAGGTGATCCTCCCAGGTGGAGCTAAAGACAGCTATATCATCAAGATATGCTGCACAGAAGTCATCCAACCCAGTGAGAACTTGATTCACCAGCCTTTGGAAGGTGGCAGGTGCATTTTTCAAACCAAAGGGCATTACCACAAATTGATAATGCCCACCAGGGGTAGACAATGCTGTTTTGGGCTTGGCCTCCTCAGCTAACTTGATTTGCCAAAACCCAGCTGTCAGGTCAAATGTACCTAAGTAGTTGGCAGAAGCCAATCTATCTATAAGTTAATCTGCACTTGGTATTGGGTGGGCATCAGTCTTAGTGACTGCATTGAGACCTCTGTAGTCTACGCAAAACCTCATCTCCTTCTTACCACCCTGGGTGTGAGGCTTTGGCACTAGAACTACTGGACTAGCCCAAGGGCTATCTGAGGGCTCAATGACTCCCAGCTCCAACATTTTCTGCACTTCTGTATTGATGCAGTCTCTGACATGATCAGGCTGTCTGTAGATTTTACTCTTGACTGGCAGACTGTCCCCAGTGTCAACCTAATGGGTACACCAATTGGTTTGACTGGGTGTCAGAGAGAACATATGTCTAAAGGATTGAAGAACTTGTTTGCAATCCTTTTGTTGATGCTCAGAGAGGCTGCCACAAAAGACAACACCATCTACTGACCCATCATCAGGGTTCTGAGTAAGCAGGTCTGGGAGAGGGTCACTCTCCTCTTCCTGCCCCTCATCTGTGGCCATGAGCAAGCCCATGTCCTTCCTGTCGACATATGCTTTGGGGCCTGTTTACATGGAGCACCCTGAGGGGGCTCCTGGGAGTTCCAAGGTCTACCAGGTAGGTGACCTCTCCCTTTTGCTCAATGATTGTGTGGGGCCCAGACCATTTGTCTTTGAGTGCTGCTGGGGCCACTGGCTCCAGCACCCACACCTTCTGTCCAGGCTTGTACACAGTCAGGACAGCCTTTGGTCATGCCAAGCTTTTTGTAATTCTTGGTTGGCCTCAAGGTTTTTAGATGCCTTTTCCATGTACTCAGCCATCCTGGAGCGGAGACCAAGTACATAGTCCACAATGTTGGCTGCAGGCTTTTGAGAGGTCTCTCCCATCCTTCCTTCACCAAACAAAGGGGTCCTCTTACAGGATGCCCAAACAGAAATTCAAAAGGGCTGTAGCCAACCCCCTTCTGTGGGACCTCTCTGTAAGCAAACAAGAGGCAGGGTATCAGGACATCCCATCTACGCCTGAGCTTTTCAGGTAGTCCATGAATCATCCCTTTGAGGGTCTTGTTGAATCTCTCAACAAGCCCATTGCACTGTGGGTGATAGGGTGTGGTGAACTTATAGTTGACACCACATTCCTTCCACATTGCAGTCAGATATCCTGACATGAAGTTTGCACCTCTGTCAGAGACAACCTCCTTAGGGAAGCCCACTCTGGAGAACACTCCAACTAGTGCTCTTGCCACAACAGGTGCTGTAGTGGTCCTAAGGGGAATAGCTTCAGGATACCTGGTGGCATGGTCCACCACCACCAGTATAAACTTGTGCCCTGATGCTGTCTGGGGTTCCATTGGACCAACAATGTCAATCCCCACTCTCTCAAAGGGTACCCCCACCACAGGTAGTGGTATAAGGGGGGCCTTTGTTGTGCCACCTGACTTACCACTGGCTTGGCAAGTGACACAGGAGCGACAAAACTCATTGGTATCTTCATTCATGTGAGGCCAGTGAAAGTGTGGGACAAGTCTGTCCCAAGTCTTGTTCTGGCCTAAGTGTTCTGCAAGGGGAATCTCATGGGCCAAGGTAAAAAGGAAACCCCTCTGAGACAAGGGAAGGACCAGCCTCCCCCTGAGCCCAGAAACTCAACCTGATCAGGTTCAAGCTCTTTAGGCTCAGTTTCCCTCAGTTCCTTAAGGTCAGCTACTCTGAGACTTGATCCAAAACCTGGGGCAAGGGGGAAGGTGATGCCTTAACCCTACTGCTCCTTCTCTTGGGAGGTGTCTGGTCCATTGTTCCAGGATCCAGCACCTGTTCAGTGGGGGATCTTTTGGCCTGTGACCTAGTCACAGCAAGGACATGTGCTGGCAAGCCTAACATTTCCATGTGAGTCCTCTGCTCCACTTCTGACTATAGTGATGTTTCCAAATCATTGCCCAACAGACATTCTACTGGGAGGTCTGAACTAACCACAACTTTCTTTGGGCAACTTACCCCTCCCCAGGAGAAATCAACAACTGCCATACCATGATTGGTAGTGACATTGCTGGCATTGGTCACCAGGAAATCTGTACCTGGCATGATCTGTCCAGGGTCCACAAAGTTAGGTGTCACCATTGTGACACTGGCACAAGTGTCCCTGAAGGCCTGAGCCACGTTTCCATTAATTGAAGGTGTCTGCCTGTATTTGCCCAAAGTATTGGGACTGGCATCAGGGGATATATCCACATCCCCTGTACAGACAAGGACAGCCTGAGTGAGTGTGCCAACTAGGTTGTCATACCCCTCAGTTCCCAAGGTTAACCCAACTAGTCCCTTGGGAGGTGCACTACCACTACTAACTGTACTAGGGGGTGCAGGTGCCTTAGGGGCTGTAGTGGTAGGAGTTTGCCCTCCTTTCTTGGTGCACTCACTAAACCAGTGAGTCTTACGTTTACAGTATTGGCACCACCTTTTTGACTGGCCTTCTTGAGTCTTCTTTTTCTGCTGTGAAGCCTGACCCCCACCCTCTTTGGTTTGTTGGGGACCTGTTGAAGACTTCTGGTCATTTTGTTCACTCTTGTTACTACCCTTTTAGTCTGCTTTCTTCTGACCACCCTGGTTCTGAGTCTGGTTCTGCTTGACCCTTGTTCTGACCCATCTGTCTGCCTTCTTTCCCAATTCTTGGGGAGAGGTCAGATCTGAGTCAACAAGGTGCTGATGCAACAACTGGTTCTGACAGTTATTTAAAATCTGTTCTCTCATGATAAGATTATACAACCCTGTGTAATCAGTAACCTTGCTACCCAGCAAACAGCCTTCCAAAGCCTTAGTGGCACAATCGACAAAGTCAGCCCAATCCTGAGACTGAATTTTCTGGGTGTCTCTGAACAGCAACCTGTACTGCTCAGTTGTTAAGCCAAACCCATCAATCAGTGTATTTTTCAGGACTTGGTAATTGTTAGCATCCTCAGCTCTAGTAGTGAGGAGCTTATCTCTACCTTTGCCTTCAAAGGAGAGCCACAAGATAGCTGCCCACTGACTCTGGGGGACGCACTGGACAGTGCAGGCCCTCTCCAAAGCAGTCATCCATTTGTGGATGTCATCCCCTTGTTTAAAGGGGGGCACTATCTTACTCAGGTATCTAGTGTCTAAACTCCTGTCTTTATCTCTAGGGATAATGCTGCCACCAGTGGGGTCTGCCCCACTCAATTTCTGCTCTCTGGCAAAGGCAAGTCTCTCTTTGGCAAGGGCAAGTTCTTCCCTCTCAATCCTCAGATTGACTTCCCTCATCTTAGCTTCATGCTCTCTTCTCTGAGGGGATGTCATCCCTCTGTGAGAAGAGGCCTGAGAGCCATTGGTACAAATGGATCTTTTAGAGCCTCTGGAGAGAGACCTAACTCGTCCATTCCCAATATTAAGCCTGCCTGAGAGTGGGCCTGGGGGTCCCCCAGTTCCATTCTCATGCATGCTTAAGTTGGTCCTGGTAAGCCTTCTGACTACTACCTGACCTTTGTCTGCCTCATCCCCTGACAACTCCTGATCCTCTTCCTCTCCTTCACTTCCTGTTCCATTGAGGTTGAGGTCAGGGTCCCCAAGGGTTCCCTCAAAGGGAGGCATGCTCCCATCTGGATTAGAAGGGCCTGTGTTAGAAGCTCTTCTGGCATCATAAGTCTCTAAGAGACCTATCAGAAAGGGAGTGGTAGGGTTAGAACCCTGTTTTAGCTTCCTGGAGGTACACAGTTGTCTCATCTCCTGGAAGCTAAGAGCTGCATATCTTGACATGACCTGTGGAGGGTCAATGACCACTAGGGGAGTCTGTGAAGATTCTCCTTGGTCAGACATGCTTTCTAGTGAGGTGTAAGTGGTGCACTTACCTACACTATTTGTTTGCCTACTGATCCCTTGCTAAGAGTTGTAGTCAGGGTGTGCTAAGCCCTGTTACACTACAACAGCTGGTTCAGTAGAACTCAGAGTATTCTAAGCTAAGTTATATGTACCTTGGTACTTATGTGATCTTTCAAATGATATTCTTAGGATACGTGTGGTAAAACAACAGCAAGCTCAAATCCCAACCGCTGCACACCAATGTGAGAAGTTGGCCTGATATATAGTGCTCACTATTCTAGTGATCACTGTGTATCATATCAAATGACCCTTATTGATGATTGGTTGTAAGTCAACCTTATAGACCAGCTATCCTAGTAGCATGGACAAGAGCAGTCTTTAGGCTAAACTCTAGAGGGCGTGTTAAGCCAGCTGTTATACCATCACATATACCCCTTGAACACCAAGTGAAAGGACACCACACAAGTTGTTATGAAAATAAAGGATATTTATTTATAACAAGTCTACCCTGAACTCTTTATTAGTCAGGGAGCTAAGCACAATACAAAACTCTTAAGAAAATACTTTAAGTCGCACAATTTACACAAATGCCCGAGGGGCACGAAAAACCATATACACTAAAAGTGGAATGCGAAATACTAGCAGGTAAGTAACAAGATCCAGAGGCTTCAGGGTCGCTAGGACTACACTACTGAACCCTAAGGTTAGGAGCAGGCGGCCTAGGAAGATCGGGTGCAGAGTGTGCACTCTCAGGCGGGATGCGGGACAAAGTCTATGGAGGCTAGTATTTCTAAAGTCACTGTTTCCGGACGAATCCGACTAGATAGACTAAATACGAAAAAGGATCTGGACACTTAGATAGTGAACCTACGTTGGAGCACCGAAATGCTCGGGTTACCTAGCCCAGGGGCTGCGGCTACATAGGGTTCAAAAGACGTTGGGAATCCTCGTTGTAGTCTATGGAGCCTGAAAGAAGAAGTTGCTGGCAGGCCACCAGTGAAGATGTTCGGAGTGATCCAAGCCTGGATCGATGATGGCGATGACCTGAAAGCAGAGGGGACTCAGTTCTTAATCACTAGCCAGTGATTGTGTGAGCACCAGGATGGCACCGGATGAAGTCTCCTCGACCAGGTGAGTGGGCGACGCTGGACTCTGCTGTCCCTCGGACCAGGAGGCGTTGTCGGCGACCAGGCTTGAGGTGCGAGCTGTCCCACGAAGGTGTCTGCTGTCGGTGATGCTGGAACCAGAATTGGAGCAACAAGCCTTGGTAAAGGCAAGCCCACGTGGTGGAGTCAAGAAGGCGTCTGAAGTGGACCAGGAGGGTCCGGGGTGCTCCTCTTTTGGAGGGGACCAAGGGCCAGTCTGGTGCAACCAGACCAGGGATTAAATCGTCGTGGTACATCGTCAGGAGGGCCACAAGCCAGCGGGCAAGTGACCAGACAACGCGGTGAGCAGCAAAGAGCAGAAGGGCCCCAAGCAGATCTCGTGGATGCTGGGGGGCTGGACTTCGGTGCTGGAGCTGCTAAGGGTTAGGGCTTCTCAGACCCCAAAGCACTCACTCGAGGATCCCTCGGCGGTTGTGCTGGTTAAGCGTCGTGCAGTTTTGAAGATGGCCGGTCCCTCAGGTCTCGTCACACCCACGAATCTCAGCTGGGTTGATGATGCAGGTAGAGGTCAGAGATGCCAGGGAATCCGGGTCTCGTCGAGCTGGGCAGTCTTGATCCGGAGGATGGACTTACAGCAAAGCGCGATGCTTAGATGGTGCCTGCGGGTGCAGGGTGGCTAATCCTTAGCCACAAGGGAGAGTCTTCAGAAAAAGTCAAGAGTTCCTTTCGTGGAAAGTAGTTCAAGATTCAGAATTATCTAATTTGCGAGGGGGCCTGCTCCTACCTTTATTCTAAGAAAAGGGGCTGGCACGCGACTAGGTCCTGCCCATGGGTGGGACCAGGAGGGGGGTGGTTACACCCCTCTCCCTTGTCCGGACTTTCTCCAGCTCAGGGGCTGGTGTGCCCCTGGAACTGGTTTAAGCCGGCACATGCACAGTGAGCACCGGGGTGCCACTTGCAGTCACCTTCCTCTCAGCCCTGCCTACCTGGGATAAACAAAACCCTGTCTGGGATGGTGCTAGCACCGCCCCTGACAGGAAACCCTTTGTCCAAGCTCTCCTCGCTGGAAGGACTCCCAGCAGCAGGAGGTCAGACTTGTGTCTGTGGTGGCAGCATCCATTTTGTGATGCTGAGGCTCGAGTTAGCTTTAACCGGGGTTCACAGTTACATACATGTCGTGTCCCTCTAGAAGGGTGGAATGCTAACCCTGTCGCCAGAATTGACGAGGGGTTAGTATTCCAATTCGTATGACACCTTACTCGACATGTTTTGATAAAGCGATACCAAAGTTGGCAAATAACCGCGAGGATTATAATGCACTTAAGAGTATATGGTACGCGTTATCATGGAACAGCTATTAGGACTTGGTTCCGCAAGCTGCAAATGGGCTCAGCTCATGCCAGAGCACCATCTCACATAATTCCAAGCACTCTGCCTTCAGGATTGATAAGGCCTGCCATAGGAGTGACTGATAGGAATACATGTGTCCATTTTAGGGTTAGATATAGGAATACTATATCCAAAGCAAAGGGTGATTACACCACCTTGCCCCAGCTGTCATGCAGCCAGTTGTGTCAGATTTGGATGGCCAGCAAGGGGTGGCATAATACATGCTGCAGCCCCTGGTAGGCCCTGGGTACACCTATGCCTTGGATACCTAAGGTATACTGTACAGGGACTGATAAGGGGGCCCAGTACCAATTGGTAAATGCACCTAAGGTACATGTGTGTCAATTTAGAGAGAGAACAGCTAGGCTGTGGGTCTGATTAGCAGGCCCACAGCCAGGGAAAGTCGTAAACCAGTGAAGCAAAAAGCAATAATCTGGGGTGATCATAGGATTGCAGACCCTACTCTCCTACAGTGAGCCTGAGAATGTTGCTCCAAAGTCCTTAACATAATCTTCGTTATTCTCGTGATCACCTACTATTGCTGGGGGGCCAGCCGGCCCTCCCGTTTTCTTGAAACAGGATACGTTGCAGGTCACCACCTGACTGCCTCGCCGGACGGTGACCATGGTCCCTTGAATCTTGTCCACTGTCCACACCTCCGGCTCATAGGGTGTTCGAAACTTCCAGCCTGGGTGTCGATCTCGGACCACCACAGTGTCTACTTCCTGTAGCCTCGGCGGTTGGGCACACCGTGCTTCGCTCGCTTTCTGATTGGTGGTTCGTCTCCGAGCTTGGATGGCCTCTCCGTCCCTTGCCTCAGGGGTCCAGGTGCAGTCAGTCGGGATGCTGTCCCGAGGCGCCCTCTTGAACAACACATGTGCGGGGGCACATTTGGTGGGGCTATGTGGTGTCTGCCGATAGGCACCCAGGAACTGATCTAAGGCTGCTTCGGGGTCCTCCCCGCTGTCCACGGCGATCCTCAGAGCTCTGTTGAGTGTTCTCATTAGTCTTTCTACTTCCCCATTTGCTTGGAGCCAAAGCAGAGTGATTTTCCGGTGTGTGATCCGGAGGTTCTCAAGGTAGCTTTGAAATTCTCTTCCCTGGAAGGGTGGCCCATTGTCCGACTTAATCTCCTCTGGGAACCCCATGGTGGCGAAAATGCGGTTCAGGGCCTTCTTGACTTGGGGGAAAGCAATTGAGGGTATGACTTCCACCACCGGGATTTGGAGAATGAATCAACTACAACGAGCGTATGCCGGCCATCCGGGAAGCTCCCAAAGTCGATGCTAAGGTGGGTCCACGGTGTCTGGGGGGCCTCTTCCGTAATCACCGGTGCTGGCACAGGGTCGCCGCCTGTGATGGTGCAGGCGTGACAGGAGCGTACCATCTCGTCCACCATGCTGTCCATGACTGGGAACCAGACCTTGCTTCTCAGACGGGCCTTGGTTTTAGCCATTCCTTGGTGACCGTTATGTGCTATCGCCAACATCTGACACTGAAGACTCTGCGGCACTACGATCAAATGTCCTCTGAGGATGACCCCTTCGTCCCCCACACTCAGCTCGCTCCCGACTTGCCATAGTTGCTGCCGCGAATTGCTAACTTCCGATCGCAGGCTCTGGGCCCCATCCAGAAAGTGAGCCCAGCGATTCCCCTCTAGAGCATGCCTGACATGGGAAAGTGTTTCGTCCTTGGCCGTGGCTTCACCTATCTCCTTCAGCGTCATTGTGTCAGGGCACGCGGCTTGCGAGATCATGTGAACGAATTCTTCCACTCCCGGTCCATCGTCTAGGGGGTGGGCCGGCTTTGTCACATCCGGGTGTCGGGACAGGTAGTCAGTGGGGTTGTGCGCCCCCGGTATGAACAGGATCTTGAAGTCTTATCCTTGTAATTGGACGGCCTATCTGTGGGGGTGCTAGTCTGGATGACCCTGTAAACAGAGGCAGCAGAGGTTTGTGGTCTGTCACCACGCTGAACTCTTGACCACACAAATAGAGGTGGAGGTGTTGGCACGCCCACTTAATTGCCAGCGCCTCGCGTTCAATCTGGGCATATCGGGTTTCGGTGTTGGTCAGGGCCTTGCTCGCGTACGCGACTGGCTTCCACTCTTCCATGCCATATTCCTGTAGCAGCATTGCTCCAAGGCCCACCGGGCTGGCATCCACGATCAGTTCTGTTTTACGGCGCGGTTGGAAGTATGCCATCACTGTTTTGTCTAGAAAGCTTGCTTTAATGTCTTGGAAAGCCTTATTGGCTGCTCCGGTCCACTCCCACTTGTGGTCTTGTCGAGTGAGTGCCCTCAGGGGTTCCGCCAGAGCCGCCAGGTTGGGGATGAAACTGCCACAATAGGTGGCCATGCCTAGGAAGCTCCGTACTTCAGTGGGGGTCGGCGGAATGCTCGCGGTCCGGATTGTTTCCGCTTTCTTGGGGTCAACTTTCAGTCCATCTCGGGTGAACGTATACCCGAAAAAGTCGATGGATTCTTGGTAGAATGAACATTTGGACCGATGCAGGGTCAATCCATGCTCCACTAGCCTTTGTAGCGTTGCTCTCAAATGTGCATGATGTTCCTCTGGGGTGTTAGAGTAGATGAGGATGTCATCGCTGAGGTTGATCACCCCGCTCAGTCCAGACAATACTTCGCGTATGGCGTTTTGGAACACCTCCGCCTCTGAGGACACGCCAAAACTCAGCCACCGGTATCTTTGTAGCCCCACGTGGGTCGAGAAAGTGGTTATGTAGCAGCTCTTGGGCTCTAGTTCGAGTTGATGGTACCCCGAGTTGAGATCCAGCTTCGAAAATCACTTTGCTCCGTTCAGGTTAGCGACGATGTCATCCATGCTTGGGGTAATATGACGCTCTATCTTCACGGCTGCATTGGGGAGCCTCATGTCAACACACAGCCTGATTGCCCCTGGTTGTTTCGGCTTGGGCGCCACTGTGGTATTGGGTTCCCAAGGCCTACATGCTCCGCAGAATACCCACTTACACCAAAAGAACTGTTGGCACGGAAACTGAAAAGTACAAAAGACAAGTTTATTAAGACCCCATGGGGTGGTGGTACATTCCTACAGCACCCTTCGGTAATGCAAGAAGTATCACACCGAACGTTGGTGCGAGTCCTTCTTTTATACAATTTACAGACAATAAAAAGGTAGGCGTTACATGGTTACAGAGTTTAGGTACATGTATGGTCATTTTTGGAGCACAGCCAACTCATGGGAGGGGTTACAACTCCACTGGTCAGTTGTGGCGGAACATTCCTAAGGGGTGACTGGTCAGTTGGAACTGCGCATGTACAGGCTTGACCGTTACTAAAAATAGCCTGTTGCTGGGCAAACTCGAGCGGTCAGCGGCACGGACAAAGGACTAAAGGGCATGCTGACCACGAGGCCGTTCATTCCCTAAAATGGCCGCCATAACATACAAAATGGCGTTTTCGAAATAAGGCCAAGTTAAGGGAAATAACGTGTAGCAAAGCTAAGCGCTAACCCAGCCATCGTCAAATTACAACACCACGACCAGTGGGGACACCCAGGGGGTCGGACCTGACACCTTTTCTATTACCCCGAGATCTTCTAGCCTTTTGAGCTCTGCCTCTACTTGTGGTCGGAGGTTAAACGGTACCCGCCGGTGTCAGAGAGCTACGGGGCGCACTGAGGTGTCTATGTGTAGACAAAATTTCCTTCCTTTTAGTTTCCCCAGGCCTTTGAATAACGCGGGGAACTCCTGCAGCAGGTTGTCTGAATGTGATTGCTGCACTTGATTCGCAAAGAATACGAGCCCTAAGTCTTCCGCCGTGTGGCAGCTTAGAAGAGTGCCCTTCTTTCCTTCTGTGATGTGAAAACGAGCTTCCGTCGAGTATTCTCCATTCACGATGGTGGTGCTGATCACTCCACGCAGTGGTAATGGGTCCGTGCCTCCATAAGTGTAGATTTGCGTGCTTGAAGGTGCAAGGGCAGGCTTAGGCGACATCTGTTCGTATTGTTCTGAGTCCATAACATTAACGGACGCCCCGTGTCTATGAGGGCTCTCACTTCGGTGCCTTCAATGGAGACGGTGCACATGGGCGGCGGTCTCCTTTTCGTGGATACTCGGTTGACGTATGAGATGACATACACCTCTTCATCGTCGTCATCCTCATATCGTGGTCGCCTTTCCTGGGCTTGAGTGTCAGGGGGCGGCAATTCTTGTTCTAGTGACAATTGTCGAACTCGCTGCGTCAATTGTCGGGGTCCATAAGCTGCGCGGGACCTGGGGGCATTCGGTCTGTAACTTCCGCCCTGGCACACGGCTGCAGAGTGGTTCAGCCGACCACATTTCAGGCATGTTTTCCCTTTCGCCCCGCATGTCGCTGTCGCCGGATGATCTTCACCGCAATAGGCACACTGTGTACCACGGTTGGGCACATATCGCTGGCGACCGGACTGTGGCCTCCTTTGTATCCCATCAACCCTTTCTTCTTTGATCGGTGTAGCCTTGGCCACTGCGGGCAAGGCCATCATTGAGCGCAGGGCTATCTCCATTTCTTCCGCCCGCGCGTCAGACAGTTCGTGCGAGCGGGACAAAATCAGGATTTCGTCTAGCGATATTCCAGACTGCCGGAGAATGAGTTTTCTCAGCAGTTTTGATCGACACCCCACTATGATCTGATCTCTTATCTCCTCTCTTGGGTTGAGGAAAGGGGAGGTGCTGGCCAGCCGGCGCAGTCTTGCATAGTACATGTCTACAGATTCGGACTCTGTTTGCCATGCCCTTTTAAACTTGAATTTCTCAAAGTCATTGTTGAGTTGGGGGTCGAAATGGGTGTTAAGCGCGGTGACCGCTGCATCGTAGTCGTCGTCGGGCCCGTATTGGGGAGCGTCTCGAAGAGGTCGTAGATTTCTGGGCCTCCGTACAGGATGAGGAGGGACCTCTTGACCGTCCCGTCGGTCTCTCGGGTGCCTTTGAAGTAGAGGTTGAGCCTCCCGAGCCAGGCCTTCCATCTCGGTGCTGCCGTCGCGGGGTCAGCCAATTCACTGAATGGGAGAAGGGGCGCTACGCCTGTGTGCCCATGGCTGGACCGCTGGGGGGTCAGCATCACAGCTTGATTCTGGGCTACTCCTGCAGGGCCAGGCGGCTGTGGTGCGACCGCTGCGCCCTGGTTCTGGCCATCGCCTGACTGGCCTGACCCCGTCACAGGGTTCGCACATGTCCCAGCCCTTCCTGGTGTCTTTCCGAGGTTCACTGGAGCGATGGTCGGGTTACGCACTGCCTCCTTCCTCCCACGTGGACGTGGGTGCACTTTCTCGGCACCGCTGTGCACGGACACGGTCCACCTCTGGGTTGTAGATGGAGCTTGGCAGCTCCGGCCGCTCTTCTGCACCGCGCTGCGGTGCGTGTGTGGGCTATAGTACTGGACGGCAGGGAGGGTGAGGCAGCTGTTGAGAGTGTATCCCTTTCAATCGACTTTGATATGTTGCCACGATGTCCAGGGATGTTCCTGTTGCCTATCCCCTCTGTCCAGCCTCTTCCGCTTGCCAGTGCTTGTTATTTTACAAAGGTGAATTGGCCTTTTCCCGCTTCTGCCAGGTTGCGCCACTCCTCGCGCTTGCTGGAGCGTGATGAGGGCCTTTCCCTTGTCTTCCTGGGGCCTAACTTGCTCGCCGCTCTGCTTCGCCCCTCCCCCTCGGGCTTCAGGCGTGCGTTGCTCGCACGCCACGAGAGGTGCACGCAGGGCCGGGTAGGCCGCAGGGTGTTTGCGGAGGCGGGGGGCAGCAGGATGACCACTCACCCACGATGTCGCGCTCGGCGAGTCCCACCAGCTGAAAGCGCTCCCAGGGAGGAGACGCGTGGGCGGGCCTCAAGCCAGAGCGCGTGCAGGGAAGTCAGCACAGCCGGACACCGAAGCAAGAGCAGGTGGGCTCCGCGGCTTCTCTTGCCAGGCGCCAACAGTGCGCCGAGGCTCCAGGGGCAGGGGACGAGCGGGCACGCGTGTGTCCAGACCGGCCTCGTCGCCAATGTGGTGGGCCAGGACAGGGCCTGGCCGGAGGATTTGTGACTGCCAAAGAGACGCAGCGACACCAAGGTAGTATAGCGCCAGAAAGAACCCGAGCGGTCTTCCGCCTATTTTATTTATACCCCGGAGCGAGCCCGCCCCGGGGTGTGGGGATGCGTGTGGGAAATAGCAACATTGTATAGGGGAGCCTGGGTAGCTCTCTACAATATCCACTAAACCCCATCACCTGAGGTGCATTTGTGAGAACTACGCTGATACCTCACCTTTAAATTTGTTCCACTCAGGCTGCAACACACCACATACACACACCAGCGAAAGAGCACAGGCAGTGATAGGGCAAAATCCTGTCTTGTAGAGAGCAGGTATAATGCACGCAGCACCATTGCAAGCGTCACACACACACACACTTGCCTGGCAGCATGTGCTGTGGCAGTGCACGTTTCTCTTATACAGTACAAGCTCAGCACAGTGACACTGTAAGCTTCCTTCACAGATGTATGTACACCCAAGGTCCTGCTCAAGCAGCCTGTGACAGTGTGAGTTTCCTTCACAACCTACAGGTTCTGCATAGCTAGTGCCCACTCGGTCTTTGGAGGGACCTGTCATTGTAGTCCCCTTTCTATGTCTATGACAGCTGTCAAATAGTCCTACTTTTATGTCGATGGTTACTTCAAACCGTAGTCCTACTTCTATGTCTATGACCTGTCCACTGCTAACTAAGCAAACATTACATCACTTCCAGTGCACTGTTGTTTATAGCATGAATCACAATGGTCTATTTACTAATGGCAGGGGGGAAAAATGCCAGAATCATCAAGTTGTGTTTAGCACCTTGGTACTAACAACCCCAAGCACACCGACCCAGTGTGCAGGCGCTGAGGGGGAATAATTGGGCTGCGAGCAGGTGTTTCACATCCAAGGTGGCTATGGCAAAACAATGCCCCCAACAATTTATCATATAGCAGCTGCCCATGTTCATGCAACGCAGCTGTGAACTTTGGCAGGGGCCTAATCCCCCCCAAAGTTCTGCGACCTCTGATAAGGATCCTTCCCGCTCTGCGGCCGTGATGACAAAAGAGCAACATGCCCCCCAATAGTGCTCCAAACAAGAGGGAGACACTCACATGGCTCTCCTTCGGTGCGGTGGACCCAGCACGGCCCCATGAGACCCCTCTCCTTCGCTGGGGGGTGATGAAGGCATGTCTATCCGGTGCGGCTGGGGCTGCGAGACCTCTGCAGCTTTAGGGGGCGTGGCCAGGTGGTTCTGGGATTCGGAGCTGATGTGTTGGAAGCTTAGCAATGCTCGGGGATCTCCTTTGCGCTGGTTCTGCTTACGAGTGGCGGCGCCTGTAATTGGAGATCTCTCCCGACCTCGACTCGGAACACAGCAGGTGTGGTCTCAACCCAGAGTAGAAACAGCAAGCTAAGCACCCACAAAAGGTTGGACTAGCAAGGGAAGCACAATGGAACTTCCCCTAAAGAAAGCGCACAGGAACATTTCCAGCAAATAAAGCACAGGGAGGCTTTTCAGCAAAAAAAGCCCCCAGGTAATTCTTAGAAAAGTAAAAGCACAATGGAACTTACAGTAGGCACAAGAAGATCCAGCACAGTAAAAGCACAAGGAAGACTTTTATATCCCGGAGTCTTCCAAAATAGGAGGCAAGCACACAGAAGCCCTTGGGGCTTTACTTCCCAAGAAGGATACAACAGCAGGGAAAAAAGAGTTAGTCCTTTTCCTCCGCCAGACAGAAACAGCAACTGCAGTCCAACCCACCCCTCACTCAGAAAAGGCAGCACTCCTCACACAGTCCTTCCGCTCTTCTTCTTGGCAGGGTCCTCTTGTTCCCTAAAGAAATATAAGGTCCTGAGGTGTTAGGTGCAATACTTATACCCCATTTTGTTAATGTGCCCTTTGATGTAAGGGTCTCTGAACCCAGTCCAAACCAGTTCTGTCCTCCCTGGTGCAACATGACCACAGGGGGGCGGAGACAGCATTTTGAAAAGGAGACACAGCCTATTCAGGTGCAAGCGTAACTCCTCCCACCACTCTACATGCAGACCAGGTTTATTCAGCTTTACCAAAAGGTCAGTTATTGCATTCTGAGTTCAGAGACCCTAATCTCCAATTTTCTATCTGGTCCCCATGGAAAATTATATTTGCAAAATGTTACAAAGCAACTTCCATGTTAGCCTATGGGAGAGATAGCCTTTAAAATTGAAAGAAACGAAATACACAGTATTTCACTATCAGGACATGTCACACACACCAGTACATGTCCTACCTTTCACATACACTGCACCCTGCCCATGGGGATACCTTGGGCCTACCTTAGGGGTGCCTTACATGTAAGGAAAGGGAAGGTTTGGGCCTGAGAGATTGCTGAACTTGCCAGGGTAACATGGCAGTTTACAGCTGCGCGTGCAGACATTTCAGTGGCAGGTTTCAGACACATTTACAGGGCTACTCATGTGGGTGGCACAACAGTGCTGCACATGACTGTTTTTCACTATAAGATGAGGAGGTATGACTCATTGGTGAGTTTCCATACATTGTCCACGCCTTGCCGGACTCTTGTGCAGCATGGGTCCATATACTAGGAGCAATAGAAGCAACCAAGTGTGATCTGACTAATGATTTGCTCCATCGGACGTACTGAGTGCTGCAGGGTAGTACTTTTTATGTTTAGTAACGGATCGTCTTTTGTGGCCTCTTTATTCTATGAAAGTGGCACCGCCTCACTACTTATGTTAACGGGTGGTATATTATCAAACTACGTTTCCCAGAAATCCTTGTCAGATTCGGTGAAGTCGGTTTTCACTACCTCCGTCCCCCGGTACTAGTGTAGGGAGTTTTAATCGTAATTAGGCATTTGCCAGCACAGACCTTGGATATCAGCATCCACAGCGTCAGCAATTTTATTAAGTGTTAGAGATTGGTTGATATGACTATGAGCTTAAGGCTTTAACAACTTTTCCCAGAATACTTGCTGTCAACCTACTTTCTCATGGTACTTGACGCCGCGGATGGTTCCGGCGGATTACAGATGCCATGCTGCCACTGGAACAGCGTTTTCCCCGTGTTATTCAGGTAGATGTCTCTAAGCGGTTCTTACGTACTTACGACAGGTAATAAAACTTGTGTTCAGGACAATACAATTTATTGATATGACTACAGTTATATGCAAAATCTTCCTTCTCTGCAGATTCATGAATACGATTGGCGACAACATCTGCTGCATTTGAAGCACTTGATTGCAATATTAAAGATTGGGATCAACACCCCCATGTAAGTCCCGTTACGAGTGTGGGCGTTCAACCTTGTCTTGACAGATTGAGGGTCGTATGAATTTTCTTTTTCATTTCATTTTTTTATTTTTTCCTTATTTTTCAGATGCTTTGAAAGAATAGCTACACTTTATAAATGATGTAAGAGGCTGGAGCACTAGTTGGGTGCGTTCTTGCTTGGGTAGTACATTCTAGGATTTGAGTAGTAAGAGAATGTGTTTTCTGTCTTGTTCTTCTAGATCTTGATGGTCCTGAGGTGAGCCCTGACAATTACACTGTTCGAAACGCGTCGACCTTGCGCCCTCTTAAGTCAAGCAAACATAGTCCAATTGAGTGGTTGTTTATAATGCACGTTAAGATTTTTGCTTAATCGTATTTAATGTAGTTTTGTGCATTGTTGTCTTTCCTATTGGTTCTAAAGCTGTTGTGTTGTTTGGCTGAGTGCGCCTCGTTGTCCTCTGGGGGGAGCATTTTTGAATAACTGAAAATCCAAGTGGGCTTGATGAATGTGTGAAGTGGGTTATGTATCGAGATTGAGTGTGGAATGGCTGATAGAGTATTGAGTGTTTGGGGTGTCTTTTGTCTAGCAGTGGATTTGAAAAATAAGAGGTGTTTTGTTGTATTTTGTTTATTGGTTAATCATGCCTATCTGTTTGTATTTATTGAAAAATAAGACTAAGTGTCGAAAATAAAATAAATTTGAGAAATTAACTTTTCGTGGGACCAATGATATATTTACATTGGCATCAGAGTTAAATACTATTATCAAATAGAGCTCAGTACTGGCATTTGTGTTGGTTTGCACACCTACTAGTAGCAGTTGATTTACAGGCCCTGGCACACACCATGCACTTTACTAGGGACTAACCAGTAAATCAAATATGTGAATTATGCTTATCAATCATATCACAATTTATACAGAGAGCATATGCACTTTAGAACTGATCAGCAGTGATAAAGCTCCCAGAATCCTATAGCCAACGAAAACAGGGTCATAAAATAGAGGGCAAAAAGTTTGGGGATAAACCTGTCAAAAGGGTCAGGTCTAACACACATCATTATATCTGTCTCTGCACTGAACACATACTTCCCCCAAGGTGATTAAATCAACTTTCAAGAGAGGTAAGTGGATCTCTTTTCAAATGTAAAATATCCTGCCCTCAGAAAGCGTCATCAATTGTTATCTAGAAAAAGCTGAAGTTAAGGCAATCAATAGATACAAACTGTAATGAACTGAAGGGAAGAAATGCGTTACTTACCTGTAACAGCAGTTATCCAGTATTGGCGTCTTTCATAGATTCACATGCCTGAATCATTCCCCGTCGTCGAGACGGGAGCCTCCGGTAAATAAAAAAGTAATGTCCATAGACATACATAGAGAGAAAGGGTCCAAGGGTCTCCCCTTAGTAGCCTTTCCTTGTCCTTATGTAAAAAAGGACCAAACTGTCATAGTCAGCCAATCAGCTCCGACCTCCCTCTAGAACCTTCCTGGGAGGAGCCTCAGTCCCTCAGATTTTCGTACGCACCCAGCTAGGATTGGCGTAATATAGTCCGAGAGGGAAGTGAGTCCTTCCAGGGGAGGCGGGAGGGTTGCATGTGAATCTATGAAAGACACCAATACTGGATAACTGCTGTTACAGGTAAGTAACGCATTTCTTATCCAGTATTAGGGGTGTCTTTCATAGATTCACATGCCTGAATCAGAGTAGCTAGCAATCATAGTAGCACATTTGTAAAACAGAGTTGCTCTGCCGCCATAGTAGATAATGCATATAATATCATACAATAAAGAGACAGCATATCATCAGAGCAATAATGTGCATACCTGGAAGGCGGGGTGCAGGAAGGCTCACCTTACTGAAAGAGATGGCGAAGCACCGCCTGGCCCACTGCCGCATCCTTCTGGAGTTCGATATCCAGGCAGTAGTGTCTGGCGAAAGTATGCGGTGACTTCCAGGTCGCCGCTCTGCAGATGTCCAGAATCGGCACTCCAGCAAACAGTGCCGCTGACGTAGACATCGCTCTGGTTGAGTGAGCCAGAACACGGTCATTCAAAGGCCGGCCGGCCTTTTCGTGGCAGAATGAAATCGCCGAGGGGATCCATCTGGAGATGCTTTGCTTCGTGAGGGGCAGGCCCATTCGTGGTCTGCTGTATGCCACGAACAGCTGTGAGGATTTCCTGAGAGCCTTAGTCTTGTCCAGGTAGAACTTTAGGCACCTCATAAGGTCCAAAGAATGCAGCGACCTTTCCGCTGCTGTGGAAGGGTTGGCAAAGAAGGACCTAAGGACCAATGGTTCGTTGAGATGGAAGTCCGAAGGTACTTTTGGAATGAACTTAGGGTTTGGTCGCAGTATCACCCTATCCTGTCTGAATTGCAGATATGGTTCCTGAATGGACAAGGCTTGCAGCTCGCTAACCCTTCTGGCCGAAGTTAGAGCGAGCAAGAGCGCTGTTTTCCATGAGAGGTGTTGAAGAGATGCCCTGTGAATGGGTTCAAACGGGTGACGCATGAGCTGGTTGAGTACCAGGTTAAGCTGCCATGTAGGAGGTACTTTCCGAGGCCTCGGAAAGGATCTGTATAGCCCTTTGAGGAATTGCTTGACTAGCCGACTAGACCACAGAGAAGGTCCTGTGACCGTTCTGGTGAACCTCGAGATCGCAGCCAGGTGAACTTTGATGGACGCATGCGCCAGTCCCGACTGGGCCAAATGCAGGAGGTATGGTAATATCTGTTCAGGTGTGATGGCGAGGGGCCGTAGGCCCTGTTCTGAACACCATATGCAGAACCTCTTCCATTTGAGACAGTAGGTCTTGTTCGTACTGTCTGCCCTCGCTTTGGCTAGTATCTCCCTGCAGTCCTGTGGGATATTCAGGCCACCGAACTCTCTGTGCTCAGGAGCCAGGCTGATAATTTGAGCGATTGGAGGTTCGGGTGCTGCACTTGCCCGTTGGACATCGTCAGAAGGGCCGGGTGTTGGTTCAGGCGAATCGGTGATCTGATGGAGAGTCGAAGCAGATCCGAGAACCAGTGTTGCCTCGGCCAGGACGGGGCAATCAGGATCAGGGTGCATGGTTCCACCTTCATCTTCCTGAGGAGTCGTGGGATCATCGGGAATGGAGGAAAGGCGTATGCAAAGACGCTGCACCATCCGATGGAAAATGCATTTCCTAGTGATCCTGGTTGGGGATGCCAACTTGCGTAGCTTGGGCATTTGGCGTTCCTCTTGGTGGCAAAGAGGTCGATGTTTGGGACTCCCCAAAGAGAAAAGATGTGAGTGAGGGCGCTGTCTGATAGTTCCCAATCGTGGGAGAGGGACTTTTGCCTGCTGAGGGCGTCCGCGATGGTATTGTCCTTTCCCGGGACATATTCCGCTTTGAGTTGGATTTCGTGCAGCACTAGCCAGTTCCAGATCTTCTGCGATTCGCGTGAGAGCGAGAGCGAACGCGTTCCCCCTTGTTTGTTTAGGTAGTGCATCGTCGTGGTGTTGTCTGTCCTGACGAGCACTGGGGATTTCTGGATGCGGGGCAAGAAGGCTTGGAGAGCCAGATACACGGCTCTTAGCTCCAAGAGGTTTATATGGAGCGATTGCTCTTGAGAGTCCCATTTGCCGCTGATTTGTAGGTCCTGGAGCACCGCGCCCCATCCCTCTAGGGAGGCGTCTGTTGTTATCACCAGCGGTGATGCTGGAAGGAGAAACGGTAAGCCCACATTTAGATTTCGGCGACGTGTCCACCATTGTAGAGCTGTGGAAATTTTCGGTGTGATCCGAAGGATGTCTTCGAAGGAGCCAGTGCTTTGAGTCCATTGGCTCGCTAGTGCCTCCTGCAAGGGTCGCATTCTGAGCCTGCAGTGCGGGATGAGGAGTATGCAGGAAGACATCATCCCCAGGAGGGAGGTGTAAGTCCGAACTTTCAGGTGCTTTGTCTTTGCCACAGCCGTGGCCAGAGATAAGATCTTGTCTGTCCTCTCTTTCGAGGGGAAGGCTTTTGTGCACTCTGTGTCCAACATGGCCCCTAGGAAGGTAATCTTTGTTGCGGGGACCATGCATGATTTTCTGAGATTGAGCGTTAATCCCAGATTTTGAAAGAGATTGGTGCAGGCGTTGGAGGATGTGATTGCGTCTCCGGGTGAGGGTGCTTTCACCCGCCAGTCGTCTAGGTAGGGGAAGACCTGGTGGCTCAGTTGACGCAGGAAGGCTGCCACTGGCGCAAGGCATTTCGTGAAAATGCGCGGCGCGGACTTGAGGCCGAACGGCAGGACTCTGAATTGATAGTGACGGCCCGCCACCTCGAATCTTAGGAATTTCCGGTGATTTCTGAGGATGGGGATGTGGTAATACGCATCCTGGAGATCCAGTGACACCATGAAATCTCCTTTCTCTAGAATGTCCAGGATTTCTTGAATCGTCACCATCCTGAACGATTGGCTCCGCAGGAAGGTGTTGAGTGTCCGGAGATCCAGGATGGGCCTCCACTTGTTTTCTTTTTGTTGTACAAGAAAGAAGTGGGAGTAAAATCCTTTCCCCTTTGAGGATGCCGGAACCCTTTCGATTGCTCCTTTTTGTAGCATTGTCGAAAGCTCCTTCAGAAGCAGGCGTGGATGTTTGTGTGTCCGTCTGCGTGGAGGGGTATTGGGAGGGATGGAGGTGAATTCGAGAGAGTGGCCGAATTGAATAATTTGAAGAACCCACCGGTCTGTGGTGATGTACTGCCAATTGTGAAGGAAGTGGGTCAGCTTTCCTCCAATTTGAAAGGATGGAGAGGGTGTTTGGACTGGCTGGAGTAGTCGGTCACTGGCGGCCGCCAGCGCCCCTCTTGGTATTTTTACCTCTGTAGGTTGATCTTCCGAATGAAGATTGTCGGCCTTGCTGTTGTTTGTTTTGGTACTGGCCTTTGTGATTGTATGAGAACGAGGACCTGTTTTGATATGAGCCTCGATAGGAGGACTGACCTCTGGGCCTGCTGCCCCGAAAGGACTGGTTTCTAGACTGCAGAGAGCCCAGTGCTCTTGCTGTGTCCGTGTCCTTCTTAATGGCCTGTAGAGCCTCGTCGATCTTTTCTCCAAACAGGTGCTGGCCGTCGAAGGGCATGTCCAGAACCTTTGCCCGTACTTCCTGGCGGAATGAAGTCGCTCTTAGCCATCCTTGGCGTCTCAGTACAGCAGCTCCCGCAAGTTGACGGAAGCCTGTCATGGCTGCGTCGATAGCACAGTCTATGAGTTCCGCTGCAGAAGATTGACCTTCCATGAGGAGCGCTTTCACCTCACCCTGGACTTCGTCAGGTAGTTCTTTCACGTAAGGGGCAATGTCCTCCCACAGCTGGCGATTGTAACGCCCCAGCAAGGCAATGGAGTTGGCCACCTTGATGGACATGGCCGATGTGGATGTGAAACGTTTACCAATCGTGTCAAGTTTTCTGCCCTCCTTGTCCGGGGGAGCGGACAGTGGTGATGAAGGGTTGCAGGAGTGTTTCTGGGCCGCCTGCGTCACTACCGAGTCCGGTTTGGGGTGACCGTTAAGGCAAGCCGCCGCAGTGAGTGGTGCTCTGTATTTCTTATCTAGGCGTGGGACCACCGCCGGCACAGAAGCAGGAGTTAGCATTAACTTCTTTCCTTGTTCCCACAAAAATTCTATGATCGGAACAGCTTTTGCGGATTTCTGAGTCTGTTCCTTAAAGTCGTGCAGGAAACTGTCAGTTTCCGTGGATTCCACCACCATGTGGAATCTCTTCGCTGCCCTCTCCACCAGCTTGTGGAAGCCAGCAATGTCCACCGGGGGGGAGTCCGCTTGACGCGGTTGTGGTGAAGCTGGGGATGATGCTATATATTCATCCTCTTCATCCTGGTCTGAGTGGTCCGAGTGAACCTCCTGGACCTCTCCTTCCTCCAGTTCTTCCTCCTCCTCCTCTTCGTCCGAAGAGACCACCACCTGAGGCTGGACGTCATGGTGGGTTTGATGGTGAAGCTGAGTTTGTTTTGGTGCGGACACCTGTACTTGGACTGGAGGTGTCTGATGCTCCTTGTCCACTGGCGCGGGACTTTTAGGCGCTTGACCGCCTCTGTCCGCCTCCGGAAAGCGTTGCTTGTAGTCTTGCACAAGAAGTCGTAAGTCATCAACCAGGGTCGCTGGTAAGCATATCATGGGGGTGACTTCAGTGCGGACACTGGTATGGACGGAGTGTTCCTGATAGGTGAATTCTTCCTGTTCCTCATCAGTGCTTTGGCATTTTATGTGAAGGTCTGAGACCGAAGTAGCGGGATCCAGATGGTCATCCTCTTCGGATTCTTCGCTTTGGAAAATTTCTTGAGGTGGTTGCTTTTCCACCTTGCTTGGAGACGTCGTTTCCGGGGTAATTAGTGGTTTGCATGGTTTGCCAAACTGCATGGCAGAGCTTGTCGTCGTCGAGGGGACCGTTGATGGTGGCAGCATCAGGGTTGGTGCCTCCAGCAGTTTCGATTTTTTCCATGGTTCCTTCGACGACGAGTCGTCCGTCGACGGTGTCGTCGTCGAGTCCGTCGTCGACGGAGCCTTCGTTGTCGTCGTCGAGCCCTTCGTCGACGGGGTCTTCGTCGACGGGGTCGTCGACGATGAGTCCTTCGTCGACAGGGTCTTCGTCGACGGGGCCGTCGACGACGAGCCTTTCGTCGACGGGGTCGTCGACGAGGTCTTCGTCGACGGTGGAGTGGACGAAGGGATCTTGGTCGTCGACGACTGCGAAGCCGTCGTCCTCATCGACGGTGCCTTCGTAGACGATGTCCTCGTCGACGAGTCTCTCGTCGACACTCTCGTCGTCGACGGTTTCGACGACGATGGGCTCGTCGCTGGTGACGGCGTCGTCGACGGTGTAGTCTTCGTTGTCGACATGGTCTTTGTCGCCGACGACGATTTTAGGAGAATAATTGAAGTAACAGGTCTACCTGAAGATGAGGAGGACGTAGTCGTCGTCGTCGACGCTGAGGGCGACGACGCTGATGTGGTAGACACTGTGGTTGTGACTGATGTAGTCCTCTGGCTTTGTCTAGAGGACGGAGCAGGCCTTTTAAAGGTTTTATCCTCCTTAGCAGACACTGAAGATGACGCAGATCTCGCCTCTGAAGACTTTTTGTGGGTCTTCGTAGGAGGAATGTCTGAGGGGCCCGGGGAAGCTTCCCTTGGCCTCTTGTTTGAGACAGCAGAGGTCCTGGAAACGCTGCTCACAGAGGAGTCCAGATTGTCTCTGTTCTTAAGCCTGTCCAACCAAATCAGAAGGCGACCTTCCCTGTCTCTCACGGTCTTTTTTGGAAAAGACCTACAGATCTTGCATTTGTCCGAATTATGGTCCGGGTAAAGGCAATACAAGCACAGGTCGTGCTGATCATCCACATGTATTCTTTTCTTGCTGCAGGAAGAGCAGGCCCTGAACAGGGCTTTCTTCTTCGAGTCAGACATGGAAGAAGCAGTAGAAATACACACTTACTTCAGGAATAGTGTGGTGAAGAAGTCCTTGAAGAGTTTTGAGGGTTCAGAGAACACTTTCAAAGAAAGTTTGATGAGTTTAGAGTAATCCTGAGGAGAGCTCAGGCTGGAGACTCCCTAGCACAACGTGCGGTAGAAAATCTGAGGGACTGAGGCTCCTCCCAGGAAGGTTCTAGAGGGAGGTCGGAGCTGATTGGATGACTATGACAGTTTGGTCCTTTTTTACATAAGGACAAGGAAAGGCTACTAAGGGGAGACCCTTGGACCCTTTCTCTCTATGTATGTCTATGGACATTACTTTTTTATTTACCGGAGGCTCCAGTCTCGACGACGGGGAATGATTCAGGCATGTGAATCTATGAAAGACACCCCTAATACTGGATAATAGTCATGATAAAATGATGGCTTCTCATCTCTTCCACTAGCTCTACCTCCTTCCTCTTGCCTCCCCTCCCTGTACCCCCACTAGGGCTTGCCATCGGTATAGTGCTTCTTTGCTACCCACCTAAATCGGCTCTTTAGAAATAAGAAAACATATTTACAAAAGTACGTATATGCAAATATAGTTAGATGTCATCAAACGGACACAGTGTGAGGATGTAGGAATGTATCAGTGACACCATATCATACAATTATCTACTGACCATCACCCGCAATATGACAAAGTTACTTCCATCAAACATGTAAATGTAGTCAGTAGAGAAAATCTTGATGCCACACAAAACAATGCCCACAGTGGAAGCTGTCAAGAGGGACAGCTTCCGATGGCGAATCAGTTATCTCCTCTACGGTATTCGTAACTGTTTTTGTCCAATGGCTTGCCACTGCAAATGTGGTACCAAACCATTGATACATCTCATTGTGAATCACAGATAAGTGCAGACACCCCTTTCCCCACCCTCCTAACTGGGATTAGGAAGGATTCACAAAACGACCTTTACGATTCAGGAAAGATTTTCAGAACAGCAAAAGTGGATTAGTACATTTCCCAAAACAGATTGTGGTGGTCAACCCTGTGCTTTTCCAAATCACAGGTGTTGAGACCGCAAAATGGTTCTGTGCATCAGGTTCATTGTGTAGAACGTGTAATAAATAAAATCTTGTGTCACACTGTGCAGCAGTGATATTTGACGTTTCTCCTTTGTTATGCGTGTTTTCACGTCGTTTTGATTTTTTGCAATAATTTGCTGAGCCACGCGTTCCAAGGGAAATCTAAAACTACCAGTTAGTGCTTGTCAGGAAACCCTTTTTTATTTACCTTGAAGGGGAGACAATCAATTTTTTCCCACAGTATTGTCTAAAAATCCCCCCACCTCATATCCCTTGTAGTGCTAGATATCAGTATTCTCGGAGATTTACTGTTGTGTAAAAATACCATTGCAAGGCAGAGAGTGGAAGCTTCCACTGACAGCAATCCCATCCCCCACTTAATCTTATGCTCCTTTCCTCAGCGAACGTATTGATGAGAATTCTCCAGAGCAGCATCATGAAAAGTGTAGGTGGTCATTTGCACAAGGGCAGTGTCCAATACAGTGCATCAAGGGAAGACGACCTTCCTCCACTGCTCTCTGCGGGGGCACCACCTGATGCACCCTGATTGACTGACTGGCAGGGAGGAAATGTCCGACTGGCTGTCTATGGGAATATATAAATAGAGCTGACCTCTACCTCACTGACCATCTTAAGGCCTGGACCTGAGTGGAGCCTGCAGCTATCAGTGATTACAGACTGTGGAGCTGCCCAATTCCAGCTGGACAAGACTAAGCTTGAAGGTCCCTTGGCTTAAAGTTCTCCTGGCATACTTGTCTGCTACATTTGCTTGTGTGGAAGACCCCAACAGGCCTATGAGACGTGGAAACAGCACCATGAAGCTTTCTCTACCCTTCACTGCACACCAGAAAAGAACTAATTCCAGAAATTACCTTGACAAGTGCGGGTCAGTGGAGTTTAGACTCTGCTTGGTAAGTACACGCTCTCTCTGCACCACCTTTTATTGTATTTGCTTCCTTTGACTAACCCAGATGTGTACAGCTGTTCTTCAATAGACTGGCTAGCCAGCTAACTCAATTGAGAGACTGACTTGGTATTTGAGTTCTTCGTGCTTTTGGGCTTGCTCCCACTTGTCCGGGGTCAGGGTACATCAGCTCCCTTTGCCCTCAAATCGGTCACCTTAGTGTGAGGAGATGCTGCCCAGGTGCCTCCGGGGTTCCCAGAGATGGTTATCTTTGTATCAGTTGACCAACACCCGCTGACCCTAAGCCAAGAGGTCAGTGTGCCACCCAGGTTCCACAAAATAAACACTGAGACACTTCCATTTCCTTTGCAGGTTACCAGGTACAGCATTTACAGCACTGAATAGCATACTACGCTCTGTGCACCTGCATGTAGGATTTATGCTTCAATTACTTACCGGTAATTGCATTACTCTGAGTCCTACTCCCTCGCTTCCCTTACTTACAAAATTGAGGCATCCCTGCCTCACCAGACACCCGTACCCATGTGATTTGTCACGTGGGGACTATATATAGCCCCCAGCCCCCTCATACCACCTGTAATACCACATAGATCGAAACCATACCAAAAGGTTGGCCTCGTCCATCAGGGAGGGAGGGAGGGATGTAAGTAAGGGAAGCGAGGGAGTAGGACTCAGAGTAATGCAATTACCGGCAAGTAATTGAAGCATTACCTCATCGTCCCTAACTCGCTTCCCTTCCTTACAAAATTGAGATGTACAAAGCCAAACAGGACAACAAAAGAAGGTATGCAAAAAACAGGTTTATTAAAAAACACAGAAGACCAGGGAAGAACCACTATTCAGGAATCATAGTGGAAAGAACCCTGTGTCCAAAGACATCAGCACAGTCAACCTCCTGTCCAATCCTGTAATGAGAGGCAAAGGTCAGCGGGGAAGCCCAGGTGGCAGCCCGGCAGATCTCTGAAATGGAAGCCCCTTGGACCTCGGCACAGGAAGCAGCCATGGAGCAAGTGGAACAACCCTGAACCCCCAAAGGAGAAAGGTGCCCCGCCTCTTTGTACGCCAAAGAAATCAGAGAACGAACCCAACGACTCAAGGAAGAAGTAGAAGGACGCAGACCCCTATTCACAGGACCAAAATTTACAAAAAGGGAATCCGAGAGACGGAAAGGAGCGACCCGCTCCAAATAGACCAGGAGAGCCCTCCTAACATCCAAAGAGTGAAGCCGCACCTCAGACTCCGATGAGGGGGAACCAAAAAAGGAAGGAAGAACCAACTCCTGATCCCTGTGGAAATGAGAGTCCACCTTAGGAAGAAAGGAAAGAATCGGTCGCAACACAATCCTGTCATCAAAAACCCGACAAAAAGGGTCGAAGAAAGAGCACCCAGTTCACCCAGGCGGCGAGCAGACGAAATGGCCACCAAAAAGAAAGTCTTGAAGGACAACAGGCGCAGATCCACAGAAACCAACGGTTCAAAGGGAGATGACATCAAGGCGTCCAAGACCAGAGACAGATCCCAGGTCGGAGAATGCCGCTGAGGGGTAGGAAGAACATTACCCAAACCCTTAAAAAGGCAACTGACCATCCCCTCAGAATCCGAGAGATTGCCCAGAGAGCTCCTAAACGCCCTAACCGCAGCCCACTGCAGATGAAGGGAAGACACCTTCAAGCCCAAGGAAGCACCCTCCTGAAGAAACAGCATCACCTCAAACAAAGAAGAGAAAGTGGGGTCCAAACCTTTGACAAGACACCACTGACTGAAAGAACGCCAGTGCCGTAGGTAAGACTTGTTGGTCGAAGCGCGCCTAGCCGCCTGCAGAGTAGAGGTCAAACCAGCCGGATCCCCTCGTCGCAGAAGACCTAAGCGTTCAACCTCCAAGCATCCAAGAGCATCCGGCCCAGAACATCCTCTTGAAACGCCGGGAAGACCAAAGGGGGAGGAGACAGAGGTAGCAACCACTCCACCTCCGACCTCAACTCCACCAGGAGAGGAAACCAGGAGGCACGAGGCCACGCCGGAGGCACCAGAATCACAGAAGCCCCCGAGGACCGGACCCGCAGCAGGAAGCGGAGAAGAAGGGGGAAAGGAGGAAACGCATACAGAAGCCAGCGGGGCCAAGGGCAGGAGAGAGCATCCACCGCCCAGGCAGACCCCTCCCGACAATGGGAGACAAACCGGGACACCAAGGCATTTCCCACATCCGGAAAGAGGTCCACCACCGGAACACCCCAACACAACGTCAGAGCCACAAACAACTCCAAGCAGAAATCCCCAGACGACGGAATGGCCCTGCTGAGGGCATCCGCCCGGGAATTGGACACCCCCCGAATATGGATCGCAGAGAGTGCCAACAGATGAGACTCCGCCCAAACAAACAATCGCCTCACTACTAGGGCTAGAGAAGAGGACCTCGTCCCCCCCTGCCTGTTGACATAAGCCATGGCAGTGATGTTGTCCGTCCTGACCAGGACCACGGAACCCCGCAGAAACTGGGAGAAGGCCAACAGAGCCAAACGGACAGCCTCCAACTCCCTCCAGTTCGATGACATCCTGCTCTGAGCGGGACACCAGAAGCCCCTGGACTAATGAACCCCCAGCCAGGCCCCCATCCCGAGAGGCTGGCATCGGTGGTCACCACAACCGGAGCCGGAGGAGAGAGAGAGACACCCTTCAGCAAACGACCCCGAACCAGCCACCAACCCAGAGAAGATCTGATCTGAGGGGAAACCGGGATCGGAGGAGAGGGGAAGGCAATGGGGAGACCAATGCGCCAGAACATGAGCCATCAGAGCGTGCAAATGAAATCTGGCCCAAGGAACCAGAAACACCGTGGCAGCCATATCCCCCTGAACCTGCAGCCATCGTGCCGCCACCTGCACCGGATCGGACAGAAGAGACAGGATGTGAGATTGAATCTTGGCCACCCGAGCCTCGGGCAGAGTGACCACTCCCAAATCTGTCCGAAACCTGGCCCCAATGAAGAGACGATCCTCGGAAGGGACAAGGAACGACTTGCCCAGATTGACAAGAAAGCCGTGCCCCCTCAAAACGGCCAGCACCAAGTCTGTGTGATCGAGAGTCAACTGGAAAGAGGGAGCATGAACCAACCAATCGTCTAGATATGGATGCAAATATATCCCCTGACAGTGGACCAGGGCCACCAAAGGGGCCAAGAGCTTGGTGAAGACCCGAGGGGCGGACTTCAGCCCGAATGGCAAAACCGCAAGCTGGAAGTGGAAGCTGCCAACCGCAAAGCGAAGAAACTGCTGATGAGTCCGAGCCACAGGAATGTGAAGGTAGGCGTCCTGTAAATCGATAGACGTCATGAAGTCCCGGACCCCCACCAACGGGATGATGGACTGCAAAGTCACCATTTTGAAGTGGACGGTCCGAACCCAACCATTCACCCTCTTCAGGTCCAGAACCGGCCGGAATCCCCCTAACACCTTCTGGACCAGAAACAAAATGGAATAACATCCCAGACCCCGCTGTGCCAGCGGGACCGGAACGATCGCCTTCTTCGACAGAAGATCCCGAACCTCCAGCAGAGCCTCCCTCTTGGATGGAGACTTGGGGATAGGAGTAAGGATGGTGCCCGAGCCGGGCGGAACGGCGACAAAGTCTATAAGATAGCCTCTCCTGATAATAATCAACGCCCAGTGATCCCTTACATCCAACTGCCAAGCGTCCAGGAAAGACATCAGCCTCCCGCCCACAGGACCTGCGGGCGAAACACAGTCGACGTCAGGACTTCCTCTTGAAGGCATCCGCCGGAAGCTTGGGACCAGGCAAGGCCGAAGATTTCCTGGGCCTGAAATGGCGTTGACGAGCAGAAAAGTTCCTGGAGGACTGGCGGGAAGACTAAAAAGACGCAGAGGAGGAAGGAGCCGGATTCCAAAAGCGTCGAGAACCAGAGGCAGACGCCTTGCCCTTGTAAGGCAGAGCATGCTTACGGTCCTTGAAGGCCTTAATGACCATACTATCTAGCTGGTCACCAAAGAGCAACTTGCCATCAAAGGGAATCTTCAGGAGTGAGGACTTCTCTGAAGAATCAGCCTTCCAGTCACGCATCCATAAGTTTCGACGAGCCAATACCAAGGAGCCAGAGGTCATGGCCACAGAGCAAAGTACATCCAAAGAGACGTCAGCCAAGAGCTTAGCCTGCTGCTCCATGTGGACAAGCAGGCCAGAGCAGTCCGACTCCTCCTGAATAGCCGTGGCCAGCTCACCAAAGTCAGACACCAAAGACTGCGCCGCATACGCCGAGTAGATGCCAGCACGCAAAGACAAATTCCCAGCGGAAAAGGCTTTCTTCAGCGCACCATCCACCTTTTTATCTGTGGCATCCGAAGGTGAACAATCCTCAGGATTAATAGAAGTGCGACCAATAAGAGTGGCCAACATGGCATCCACCTTCACAGAGTGAGGAAGAGAGACCTCCCCCTCCTCCAGGGAATAAAGCTTCTGTAAAAATCGAGGAACAGAGGCGAGCTCAAGGTCCCGCCATTCCCCCGATATCAAGTCTTTGATGCGGCCATGAAAGGGCATAGCGAGCGCAGGAGGCGTAACATATTGGGGAAAAATGTCCTCGGACCCCATGGGAGCAGCAAAAGGAGAAAACCCCAAGTTCTCCCTGATGTACTGGAGAATAGCAGGCACCTCCTCCCTACAAACTTCCCCGAAGACGTAGAAGGCATGGCAGAGTCCGAAGAAGAAGATGAGTCCTCAGAGGGAGAGTCCACCGGACCCCTCCGCAACACGAGAAGACCTGCGCCTTGGCTTAGCACCTCTCACCTCCAAAGCACGAAACACAGCAGCCTCAATCATGGACTGCACCTCTGAAGCAGACAGGAGGGCAGAAGAATCCACTGGACCCTGGGACCTGGTCCGACGAGCCGGGACAGGCACCTCACCATCATCATCAGAGGAAGACAAAATCCTCAAGCGCTTCGAAGTCCGTTTAGCCATCATGAAACTGACAGGGCAGAACAGCCGAGGCAAGCCCTTAAATAAAGTGCAACACAGCCCCAGCAGGGAGAAATCCAATAGATTCAAAGACACACGAGGCAACCAATGAAGAAGCCTCGTAGAAACAGAAACCAATCACAAAAACATCAAAAATTTATTAAAAACGACCTCAAACCGCAAAGGAGCATTGGAAACAGCCAGCCGAGAAGCCACAGCACATCCACCAGCCGCCGTCTCCATTCCGGCCATTCGAACCGGAACAACAGCCCCAGCCACTCAGGGCCGGTGACTCCGTCACCCGGAACCCGACCGCCCAGCCGCCGAGAAGTGCACCGCAACTCCGCAAACGCGGTGGGGAAGGTTTGCGCACACCAGGTCGGCGCGGCCAGACCCAGGATGGCAACAGCAAGTGAGGGAGAAGCCCTCAAAACAGCAGAAAAGACCGCAGCTCCGCAGAACGGTGGTGAGATAGAAAAAAACAAGAGGTATGAGGGGGCTTGGGGCTATATATATTCCCCACGTGACAAATCACGTGGATACGTGTGTCTGGTGAGGCAGGGATGCCTCAATTTTGTAAGGAAGGGAAGCGAAGGAGGGACGATGAGGTAATGACATACTGTTCTTTCATGTTGACTGTAGACAGTTATTTAATCAGTTGTGTGCTGCTTTATGTTTTAAAGTCTTGAACAATAGACGTTATGTTACTAACCAATATGTTTGGGTAGGAAGATTGCGTTGTCACTGTGTTATCACATCTTGATGAAGCATAGTCAAGGTACTGTAGTGGAGGCTGTACTGTTATTTGATGGTGCAATTGAAAAAAAGAATAAAAAAAATGTTTTAAAAAAAGAAAAGTCGAGGTCCAAGAGAATTGCTTGTTTGCGAACATTGTTTAACCTTGCCATAACTACACTGATTTTGTATATTTTGTCTTTTTCTCGCAGGAGTGTTTATAGCGTTACAAGTATCAGAAGTGTGCAAACATATTAGGGTAACTGTTTTTACTTCTACATTGTCGCATTAAATAATTCATTAAGTATTATATATTATATAACTTTTTCTCTTCTGACTCACCATTTTACTGTAAATCCTAAATATGTATGTATATTTGAATGCTCAATACATTAATGCCATCTGCACTGTAATAACACATTAAAGTATGTATAAAACCATTTTAATTACTTAAAAACACAAAAAGCAAGTTATGTTTAAAAAAGCACTGAAATTAGCAAGTTATGGTTACTAACAAGTCATGCATACTATACCCCGCACACAAAGTGCAATGCTCATGACGTCGCCCTTGATGTGACACGTGCATTTAGACGTGATACAAACAATATTGCAGGTCAGTCTACTTATCACATTAGCATTTGCATTATCACCACAACAATGAATAAACTGTCATTTACATTTGAGTAGGTGTTTTTATGCATTGATGTGCATTTAGATGTTGTTACTTAGTGGTTGTACTGCTGAGATTAGGTCTGCGAGCTACGGCTTGCATGATCTCACTAGTGATGTGACATTTTACTCTCCCATTAACATTGACTTGCACAACTTTAGATACAATATCATCTCTGTGTGTAGAATTTTAGAAATGTAAAGATGTGGTGTGAAGTCATCTTATTTATTGGTTGGTTATAAGCAGTGCATTCGGAAAGCAAGTTAGTTGTTATCGTTTTTTATATAATTTGTGATTTTATTTTCCTTATTGCCATATAAAATATTAACCACATATTAAGTATTTAAATGAAGTATTTCATTTTCTATTGTATCAATCAATCAATCAATCAATCAATTTATAAAGCTGGCTACATACCTATGAGGGTCTCAAGGCACTGGGGGGGAGGGGGGCCGCTACTGATCGAAGAGCCAGGTCCTGAGGACTTTTCTGAAGGCCAGCAGGTCCTGAGTCTGTCATAGGCTGGTGGGGAGAGCGTTCCAGGTCTTAGCGGCGAGGTAGCAGAAGGATCTGCCGCCGGCGGTGGTTTTCCGTATACGAGGAACTGTGGCGAGGGCGAGGTTGGCTGAGCGGAGGCTTCGGGTGGGGGTGTGGAAGCTGAGTCGGTTGTTGAGGTATGTAGGTCCGGTGTTGTGTAGGGCTTAGTGTGCATGGATGAGGAGTTTGAAGGTGATCCTATTGTTGACAGGGAGCCAGTGCAGGCTTCTCAGGTGGGATGTGATGTGGCTGCGTCGGGGGACGTTGAGGATCGGTCGTGCTGAGGCGTTCTGGATTCGTTATAGTCGTCTCAGGAGCTTGGTTGTTGTTCCTGAGTAGAGGGCGTTCCCGTAGTCGAGTCTGCTGGTGATGAGGGCCTGGGTGACGGTTTTCCTCGTGTTGGGAGGGATCCATTTGAAGATCCTGCGGAGGGTGTTGAAGCAGGACGCAGAGACGGCTTTGACTTGCCTGGTCATGGAGAGGGTGGAGTCGAAGATGACCCCCAGGTTGCGTGCGTGGTCTGTGGGTTCCAGGGGTGGGCCACTAAGAGTCGTCCCAGGCTGATGGGGTGGGTTAGAGAATGAGGACTTCAGTCTTGTCTGCCAATGTATTGTCTTGTTAGTATTCTATTTTAATTAGTGAATTCCATAATCGCCAGACAAATAGAGGATAGTAAAAGGCTTCAGCAACAGGTGGGCTGCTTAAGAAGGCTCAGCTTCTCCAAGTGTGGTTGACAAGTATCCCTTATTTCTGTTAGTAGACATAAATTCTTGCGACCTCCTCTGGACGGCAGTGAAAGTGGCAACTTTCCTCACTGGAGAGCAAGACAACGGTGTGACTGCTGCAACAGTTGGTTATCTCTACCAAGTGTGGAAGATTAGATACAACTGGAGAAAGTGAGGATCTCATTTGAATTAAATGAAGACTGCACATAAGGAAGCCTGTAAACAAAAAAAACTTAAAGAAACCCAGTGCCCATTGTGTATTACTGACTGCCTCTAACTGTCCCCAACATTCTCCTCGATCTCCTTGTTGTCCTGCACGCTTCTTTTTCTTCCCTTTTACATCCTAGGTGCGTACACTCATCCATTACTTCTGTCCTACTCTCTTTAAGTAGTTTTTAAAAGAACAAGTTACTTACTGAAAATATGTACTGATGCCCATGTACCATCCTGGCAGACATTCAGGACAGGCACACTGTGTGCCAACATGGTGGTAGCAGCCTTAACTCTGATGGAATGAGCCCTCAGGCCATTTGAAGGCTGCTTCTTAGCCAATGCGTACCACAATTTAATAAATAATATCTAGAATTTGAGAGATGGTCCATTTCTGCATCAACTTGGCTGTTTTTGCACCAGAGCACACGACAAAGAGCTGATCGTCCACGATGTTCCTTGATGCAATCAATGTAAAAGCTCTGCACTCTCTTGGAGTACGAGCAGTGGAGTATTTCATCCTCTTTCGAGGATGAGGCAGCAAAAAGAAAGTTGGAAAAAAAGATGGCTTATTCGACATGAAAAGGCATCACCACCTTTGGTAGGAGTGCTGCTCGTGTCTGTAACACCAGTTTGTCTGGAAAAAAGGTGGTATAAGGAGGCAGGACCGAGAGGGCATGAAGCTCAATCCCACAGTGTGCCGATGTTATCCTCAACCAGAAAAAACATTTTTAATGTGAGAAAGCATCATGGACCACTGTGAACTGGCTCAAAAGGAGTAATGACGAGGAAAGTGAGACCCAAATTAAAGTCCCACTATGGCATCACAAAGGGCTTTGGTGGAAACATATGTTGCAAATCTTTTAGAAAAACCCTCACAACAGGTGATTTGAAAATGGATGGCTGTTCCAACAAATGAAAAGAAAAACGGGTCAACAAATAAACCTTAAACATGCCCCCAGAAAGTCCTTTCTGGGGCAGGGACAATGCAAAATAAACAGCAATATATCCGAGAATTTGGCCCACAATGAGTCTGCCTGGCAGGTGCGGTGCCAAGCCATAGGGTTATTCCATTGTCTAGCATACACTGCTTTTGTGGATGGACATCTGATTGCCTGGATCACATTAACGACTTCAGGAGGAAGGACGAGGGAGATCAAGTGCTGATGCGCAATCTCCATGCAGGGAGGTGCAGCTTGTGCACACCCAGGTGCAAGATCCTGCCCTGCTACTTTGATAGAAGATCCTCCCAAAGCAGCATCCTGATAGAATAGATGCTCAGGTCCAGAAGTTCTGGGTTGTACACTCCTTTGGCCCAATCTGGAGCCACTAGGATGATTTAGACGCAGTGGTTTAAAATCTTCTTCAGAACTTGGGTAGGAGAGGAAGTGGCAGGTAGGAATACAGGAGTCCTGTGCTCTGCGGCATGTGGAATGCGTCTATGAGGGATTGCCTTCTTGAAATCTGCAATGTGAAAAAATTACAGGGTTCTCCCCATTGTTGGAAGGTGTTGTATACCATCCCATGGTGCACTCCCAGTCGTATTCTGCTAGGAGTCTTCAGCTGAGCTTGTGCACCATGGCATTTAAAGATCCCGCCAGGTATTGTGCCACCAGGGAAATACCTGAATGCCCAGCCAGCTCCAGAGAAGCAGAGCCTTCGAGCACAGGACCCCTGAATCCACTCCACCCTGTTTGTTGCAGCACTGCATGGTAGTCGTGTTGTTTGTGAAAAGCTGAATTAGCCTGCCCTTGATGGTCGCCAGAAAGTCCTTCAAGCCAAGCAAATCACCAGCAGCTCCAACAGATTTATGTGGCAGAGGGACTCTGCCAGAGACCAGAGTTCTTTGATCTCCATCTTTCTGAGATGGCCTCCTTAACCCAGTAGCGAAGAGACTGTCAACACCATTAAGTCTGGGTAGAGTAGAAAGGGGGTCTACTGCTATTCCAATTGTGATCAAGCAGCCACCACTGCAGATCTTTTCCATTCCCCTCCAATCATGCCACATGTTCCCCTGGTTTGGGGCCTATTGAGACTTCAGATTCCACTGCTGCCACAATGCCATCAACATTTCTGAATTTTGAAAGAGTCTGATATTAGCTTAGTAATTACATTTGAGATAGGTTATAACTCTCAGAATCTATGCAGGCATTCCTGCTCAGCGAAGCCGACCTGGATATGTGTGCAGAGGGGTGTATGTTATTCATGATGAACTTGAGAAGGGCCTTTTTCCCAGATCTGCTCTACACATATGACCTATATAGTCTGCTGGGGAGTGGGTGTTCAGTTCTGTGTCCACACACTCATGGGTGGTCAATATACATGGACCCGGTAGTTTATACCAGCAACGAGATGACGAATCCTCGCCATTCCTCTGCAAGTTGAGCCCCAGTGCGATTGAATTAATGCCTTCTATCCAGCGACATTCTAGTCGTTTGACGGATTTGCGACAAGTCTCACCCTCTGGGTGGGATCTGGACCTTATCAATGACCAGCCATTTGGGCTCATCTGCTGTATGAGATTTCTCCAAATAATGGTTGACCAGCAGGGCACTGGGAAGAGAATTCCTCATTCTGCTACAGTGCTGTCCAATGCGAGCTTTGATGGCCTGTTGGGTTTGCCCACGTATGGAAGTCCACATGGGCAGGTAATGCAGTAAACCACATTTTTAGGTTTCGAAACCTGGCGAGGGGCGAAGCCCCTCCCAGATCGAAATCTATTGTTTTCAATAGTGAGGTTAGGACAGCCTCTGTTTCCAATTGGCTAGCTCCATAAATGGAGACTAGCCATTGGGAGACAGAGGCTGTCAATCGCGCTTTCTCACGAAAACGCGATTCGGGGGCGTTTCTGGTGCTTTTTTTAAGCCCCGCCCCTTTGTCCCGGGCCGCGCTGCGATTGGCTGCCGGCCCGGGACACCCCCGTGACGTCATTCCCGAGCCGCGCTGTGATTGGCTGCCGGCCGGGACACCCCCGTGACGTCAGCCAATCACAGCGCGGCCGGGACCTGACTTGTTTATGATCTCTTAGCCTCAGTCTGCAGAATCGCCAAATGTTGTTGTAAAGTATAAAAATAACAGAGAACGGAGATACCCGTATCTTACAGGCAGATCCGACGGTCTCTCCCGGGAATTCACCGATATGTCCCCTAGCTCTCCTATGGGTCGGTATCTCGTGACCTCTGTGTACAGTGGGGATTTGTTAACATCTCTCCTCTGCGGGAAGTGCAGATACGGAGACATCGCCGCAGGACCTCCAGAGACACACAGCCCCTCCAGATAGACAGCCCCAGTCAGTCTCTGCTGCGGAGCCGAGGAGGTGTTCGCGAATCTGCATGTTTCTCACCGGGGCATTTCGGTAGCAGCGGTTCCAGCCGAGCGCGGCCGGGATCTGCTCTGCCTCATTCATCACTGGCCTCTGCTCTGTGCTCCTGTGGAGGAGAGGGTACAGCTGTGGGGGAGAGTGAGAGGGGAGCCTCAGTCCGGCAGCTTCTGCGTCTGGCACCTCCAGGGGCTCCGCTCTGTAGAAGTCCACCTGCTGCCCCAGTGCCGGGAATGTAGCGCCTTGAACACCAGACGCCGGAGGCGGAAGCACGGCGATCCACAGTCCAGGAGTGCAGAGCACACTGGGCGAAGCTCGGGACACTCAACCTCCGCGTCTTCAGATCAGCAGAGACGACACTTCAGACTCTGGCACTGTATGGAGTACCGACGTCAGTGCACAGCAGTATAGACTGCCCTTTGAGCCTCCTGGTGCTTGAAGTACCGAGGGTGGGTGCCCGCTGGTAGACGAGATGGGCTCAGACTGCAGGAGCCTCCGTGTCCGGGTACTGGTGTCTGAAAAGCTGCAAAACAACGCTTTAGCCTCCCAGCACTTCAAGGGTTTAGATGGTTAGTGTACTGTTGGAGAAACTGGGAACTTCGGAGCATCCCGGTGCTTAAAGTGCCTAGAGGATGGGTGCTCCCTTGGGAGAGCCTGGGAACACTGTAGCCTCAGGCTCCGCCGCCAGAACCATCTGCATACACAGGCTGAGAGACGCCGGGAGCACCGGAGCCTTCGGCGCTTTAAAGGTGCAAGTATGCGGGGTAGACAGGGTGGAACTGAGATATGCAGCCCATGCGCTTCAAAGGAGCAGGGGCGAGGTGCGGACTGACGCGGGACTCTGAGCGCCTTCCAGGGCTCGAGATGCAGGTCACAGATGGGAGTAAGCGGACTGGAGCCCCTGGCACTGCAGCTGCACAGACGCGATCCTAAGCACTTCCGAGTAAGTGCCGGTGATACTGTGCACACTGGATACTCCCGCACTTCCGAGGTGTTGCACCCACTGCACTGTTCATAGTGTGCGCGCGCTTACTTCCCATGGGTTGCACGCACTGCGCTGCGCACACTTGATTCTTCTGAGATGCAGTACACGCTGCACTGTGCACGCTGGACACTTCTTCACTTCGGAGATGTTACACACGCTGTGCTGCTCGCGCCGGGTGCTTCCGCGTGTCAGGGATGTTGCGTGCACTCAGCACTGGATGCTTCTGTGTTGAGCACAGCTTACAACGCGCACTGGTTGTGACCCTGGAAGGGACAGGACCGGACTTGCCCTGCGCTCGGCGTTTCTCACAGGGGGTCTCCGCCTTGTCCCGGGTCCTTTACTCCCTCCTCCTCTGGGGTCTCGCAGCTTTCCGCCTGCACCGGAGCTGGACTGTGGTGCGCTGGAGCTGGCGCTGGGATGTACAGACTGCCTGTCCCGCTCTCCCAGATAGGATCAGCCTGACATATCACACGGGGCGGGGGGTCAGAAACCTCAGGCAAGGAGCTGACACTGGCCGCGCTCACAGCCCGCCCCTTTTACGAGAACCTTTCCTCTCACTACCACCACCTCCAGCACCCCTACCCCAGGCACTCTCCTCTCTCCAGCAACCTCCTCTCGCCAGCACTCTTTTGCAGGTCCCCTTCCCCCCCACACCTACTGTCACTTCCGAGGAGCGCCTCTTCTAGCGCCCCATTCTAACACCTTGCTACACCAGCAATTCTAACCAAGCAGCTCTCCTCCTAGCAACACCCCTGTACCTCCGTATACCCACTCTTTTCACCTGCACCCCTTCCTCTACAGCCCCTTCTACTTACCAGTAACCCCCATCCCACAGAGCCCGCCCACTCACCAGCACTCCCCTTCCCCGAGTATTGCTTTCCTCAGCACCCCTTCTGCTCACCACCCCTCCTCCGCCAGCAGCTCCCCCCTCAGTAGTACTATTCCTCCACAAGCACCCCTACTCTCACCAGCACACGTTATCAATTAACACTCCTGGTCTCACCGGCACCCCGCTTCTGACCACCGCCGCACCCCCACACCCCTTGGTCTTTGGCGGGAATACCCCGCTGTCTGCCTCCTGGACTGGTGGCCTGTCCTAGCACCCTCATCGCGGGTCTGCGACGTATTTAAACAATGTTTAACCCCTTCCCCCCGTTCGCATTTCTCTCCCCTCTTAAACTATTTGTTCTATTTCCCCTTTCATAGCCCGCTCACCTCTTCTCTACATCTCGCCCAAGAGCCTGTACAACCCCACTCTTCCATCCTGCCCGCTTTTCATTATGCTTTAAAGTCATCGCATCTCTCCGTTGCCCTCACTCAAGCACCCTCGTTTGTACTCTCTACCCCCATGCCCCCCCCATATGTCCCCGTCCTTCTCAGTTCCTTTTCCACCCAATCCCTCGTTGTTCCGTTACACTATGCTGAAGGCAGCACCTCGGCCTGTCCACCGGTGAAGCCCCTGCGCAACCTCGCTCCCTGAAGCCTGCCAGTGCTATCTCAAGGGAAAAGGGACTCATTTCCCACACATCTTTCCTACTCTATCCCTTCTGGAATGTTTTGATCTAGCTGAACACAAGCTGTGCCCCCTCCACGCCTGTCACAGCAGGGGGGGCGCCTGCCACCGACACTGTGCCCCATACACAATGGGGCGCATGCAGACAGCGGGGAGCTCGAACCCCCACTGTTTCCGACCCTCTCATTACAGGAGCATCGAGACCCGACGCAGAGCTCCGTCTACAGAGAGCCCATCTCTCCCAGTCCTCGGCCCCATGGTCTGTGTGCTACAGGAGCACAAATGGCCCCGGGTAATGGCTTGCAGCGAGACCCTCGCTTCCAGAAAGGGGGGGGGGGGGGGAAGGTGTACACCAGCAGCTCTCTTTCAGAGTAAACATTTTTATTCCCATGCTGTATTTTCTCTGTGGTTTGCTTACTTACTGCCGGCCTACTATGTAATGTAATGTCCTTCTGCTGTTTACTGTGTGTATGTAAAGCGCTCTGATACCTACGGGTCGAGCTAGCGCTATATAAAACTTTTAAAATAAATAAAATAATGTGGGTCTGGTGCATCCCTTCAAAGCTCTTGCTTGGTACTGGGTGTTTGGTTCTTTCGCTGGAATAAAAAGACGCTTTTACACCGGCGTGACCCCTGCGTTCAGTTCACACAGGGTGTCTTTTGCATTCTGTATTTTCGGTGCATCAGCTACCTGAACCTCCTGTCTGGAAACCACCTTCAGACAAGCGCAATGCTGCCTGCGATGGGAAGGCAGAGACAGAAGCAGTGAAATGACTGCAGTTTGAAAACAGCGCCAGGATATAGTTTGCAAGCTGCTGATCAATGCCTCGTCACTGGGAGGCAGTGTCCTACCTGCTATCACACAGGAGAAGCAGGTACCCCTGGAGTTACTCCGTACAGGCAAGTTCAATACAGGTCAAGCTTAAAAGGAATGTCGCGTTTTAAATAGAGTGAAATGCAGTGAAGATTATTATGATCATTATTATTATAATTATTGTTGGTATTGTTATTATTAGTATGGTTGTTGTGTTTGACAATAATAACAATTATTATAATTGTTAATATTAATAATAATAATGACAATATTAAGGATGATAATAATATTTTTCACTGCATGTCACTAGTTGATTAAAACAAAGGCATTCCTTCTAAGATTGACCTGTGTTTAAATATGTTTATGCGTCCTCGTTTTTTTCGTCTTTCTACATATTTTGCATTCTGCAGCACACATAGAAAGAGGAAAAAGCCTCAGAGGATTGTTTTTGTGCAGGAAGGTGTTCCTTACTGCACAAAAACAATCTTGCCTGCAATGCAGGCACCATGCCTGCGTTGGCGCATGGCAGCTACTAGTGCACTAGCATAGAGGGAGAGCAGGAAAGCCCAGGGCATTTTTTAGGTTTCGCCTGGCCGTAGCACGCTGTGCTTCGCCCAGGCGAAAACTTTTGTTAACAGTATGGATGTTCGTCCCGCCTCTGTTTCCCATTGGCTAGCTCTATAAATGGACGCTAGCCATTGGCAAACAGAGGCGTCCGTCATCCTGCGAGGCGACTTGTGGGCGTTTCTGAGAATTTTTCTCATCCGGCCCCTTTGGACACGTCAGTGCGGCGGTGGGCGTTTATTTTTAATTTTTTTGGCTGCCTTTTATTTGGTCATTTGCCCCGACCTCTGGCGAGTGCTTGCTGCTGTCCTGCCTTCCTCCGTCCCCCCTCCCGCTGTCCGTGTGAAATCCCACTGTCCGTGAGCCCGTTAACCCTCCCGCTGTCCGCCCCCCCTCCCGCTGTCCGTGAGCCCGTTAATCCTCCAGCTGTCCGCCCCCCCTTCCGCTGTCCGTGAGCCTGTTAACCCTCCCGCTGTCCGCCCCCCCCCTCCCGCTGTCCGTGAACCCGGGGCACATTCTTGCGTCCTCCAAAATTCAGCCCTGAGGAGGTTCTTGCTCCTGCCCCAGGGTGTAACCATCTGCGAGTGCGACCCTCCCACCGAAACTCGGGGCTTGTGCTCGGGTTACTTTGGATGCGGAGTTAGAGCAGAGCGTAGCCTGTCCGGACACAGCGCCTTCCTTCTCTGCCATGGGGCTCCTCCAGGCGCCGCTGTGCAGCTTCATTGGTAAGAACTGAGCGGTAACGATGCATGAACCGGGGTCCCAGTGAGAGAGAGCGCACGCTGAGCTAATGCTGCCCGTAAGGGCCGTCCTGCAGTTGGGTTTGTGGCAGTGACTCAAACCATGCCACTTTGTATACAGTTGTTTACACATGTCTCTGCCTTAGAGATAGGTACAAATGAAGCCTACAAAGGCGAAACCGTTGCATTGTAAATGCTTGTTGGTATTGCAATAAGCAAAGAATTCTAGGTCTTGTTTTATATTTCCATACTCAAATGTTTTCTTATTGCAGGTTAATGGACAGGCTACACAGTTGCCACATTTGTAATTCCCTTTGACTTCTTGAAGACCCCATGTGGTATGCAATGTTCTAATTGTTTGTGCAGGTACTTCTAGGGAGGATCTGATTAGATGGTCTTTCACCTTTCTGCCTCTCTTAAAGGCGAACATGGGGACTTTGATACTGGGCTCTATACTCTTGATAATATGCCAGTTCTTGGTAATTAGTTTGCGTAACTTGTTGGTGTGCACACCAAACGTGGTGACGCAAATGAGTTTGTTTATAGTGGACCAAGGAGTACAGTGAGGCAGAAAGGGAGCATGTCAAACTGAAAATGCTTGTGGTCCACCTTAAACCATAGGTAGCACCAATGAGCCTGTGAAAATAGGCATACTGCAGGTCCAATGCTACCATCTAATCTCCAGAATCCAGGGCAGACAGAACCTGGGCAAGTGTGAGCATCTTGAAGTTGTCTTTGCGCACGAAGGCATTAAGAAGGAAAAGATTTAAGATAGGACGAAGGCCTTCCTTACTTCGGCAAAAGTCAGTAGCAGAACTAGCATCCAGTCCCTAATTCCGAGGACAAAACCCTTTCTACTACTCCTCTGGCTTAAAGAGCCTTCACCTCCTTAAACAAAATGGACAGATGCTCTTCCAAGAGCTGTTCTAATGTAGGTGGTAGGTGTGGTGAGATAAAAAAAGAATGTCAGGGCAAAACTCCATTACAAAATTTGGAGGAGCCACCTCTCAGATGTAATGTTCTGACACCCAGATACGAAGTGTCTGTTCCTGCCTCCCACTGGAGGGCTGTGTGCCAGGAAGGGTGCACTAAAGAGGTTTGAAGGATTGTTGCCAGAGGGGTGGGGACTGCCCCTGATGGCCAGGTCGTTATCTGATGGGCTTAAATCCCTGGCCTTGAAAGGCTGGGAGGCGGAGGTCTGCTGTGGGAGCAGCAAGGCCTGACAATGTTAATGTGCTAAGCCCCTGGCATAGCTTCAAAAAGGATTAAACTGTTGGGGTATTGCCAGACTGGTGCCAAAAGTCCCAGGGAGCATGCTGTAGTTCAACTCTCATTAAAATGTGCCAGGGTCGAGTCTGCCTTCTCACTAAACAGGGGGTATTGTTGAACGGCATGTCCATTAGGGAAGCCTGGACGTCTCTTGAGAAACCTGTGGTTCTCATCCATCTGTAGTGCTTGAAAGCCAACCCACACTACTCTTCTAGACAGTCAGCGGTGTCTAGGCCCAAGACAACATCCTGACTATATAAATGGTTTGGGCCAAGGAAGCCTGTAAATCTTATAAAACATTTTCCAAGGTCAGAAAGGTGTTCTGGTTGACTTTGCTGGTGGACTCCTGCACCACCAAACTCTCAGGAGTTAGATGCTGAGTTAAAAAGTCATGGGCACCTGGAGCTGGTCTATGGCGATGGGCGCTCTGTCGATTGACCTGCAAACCATAGCACGGTTTTGGTCAAGTGCTCAAAGAGTGTATGTGAGGGCCTCATTGAAGGGCAGAAGCGGTTTTGGAGATGCTTGGCCCTCTTTGTGGACATTTCCTTTTCACCTACATAGTGGGGATGTGGAGGTTAAGGACCTTGGCAGCCCTTCACTTCATCCGTAGTTAATTTTTTATTTGGAGTTTTATATAGCACGAACATGACCCATTAGGGTGACAGAGCACTTTATTTTTTTTTAAAACTCATTTTATTGGTTTCATACATACATCTGACAAGAATCCGCGTTTCAGTATCAACATCTCAAGTCAAACATCTCATTATTCCCCCACTTTATCCCGCTTTAGCTATCCAATGGTGATGTCATACCATAATATCCTGAAGAATTACATACAGTGTAACACATATGGCACCTTGCGGATCTTGATTACATACTAACCTATTCACAACTCTCACCAATCTGCCCTCCCCCTCCCTCCGCACCAGTGTGTGTTACTGTAAGCATCATTTTGGTCTCAAGTCTTGGTGCAACTACTACTATTCATATTCCTCCAGGTACCTGTACTTGTGGGAGCCTCCCTCAAATCCCAGTTCCTTGCTCTTATTCCTCCTCTGCTTGGTGATCTAAGAACGATTGAACCAATGTTTCCCACTCGTTTGCGAAGTCTAGTGCCTTATCATTATTCAGTCGCCGTGCCTGTTGGTATCTGATCTCACTCTCACTTCATGCCCATTTTCTAAACTCAGCCTTCCATCTCTCACTACTGGGGCCATCTTTCGATTTCCAGTGTCTTGTTATTTCTCTCTTTGCCCATGTCTACAAATTTACTGGATACCTTAGTCTTGGAGGTGTGAGGGAACCAGTGCAGTATGCATGTTGCAATGTCAAAAGTTAACTGCCTCTCTGTGGTCGTGTTCAATGTGTTTCCTACTTCTTCCCACATCTGGGGCACGCTGCTTCTTCCACTTTAAAGTACTTCCTAATCTTGGCCGGAGTTAAATATGCCCTATGCAGTATATAGAAATGTACCAGTTGAAATCTAGCGGTCCTCGTGCTTTTCCAAGCCCTACGCACTATCTGTTCCCACGCTGTCTCCGGTATGGGCCTCTCTATTTCGGCTTCCCATTGTGCTCTCAGGGTGTCTAGGGGTGCTAGCCCTTCACTCAGCATTCTGGAATATAAGCATGTGACCGCCTTAAAAGTCCCAGCTGCCATCATTGTGTATTGGCACGCCCTTGTTGTCTTAGGTTCCGCTATCCCTCCTCTCCACTGCGCCCTTAGTGCACGGACCAGAGCAGCGTGTATCAAGAATCCCCCTCTGGGCAGATCATACCTCTCTTGCAAAACTTGGTAAGGTAACAGTTCCCCGTCTAAATCAAACAAAAGAGAGGGGGACCAGGAGCTGTTATGGTCCAGTGCCTGTGCTCCAAAAACAAACTTTTAGTCAAAAACGGGGGCACTGTTCCATCGGTGAATGTGCAGTAACCTTACATACACACCCCGAGCTGGGAAAGGAAAGGAAAAAGATGGGAATCCTTAAGAAGGAAAGGAAAGACTAGGTTCGGTTTTGGACCCTCTCAGTGTACACCCAAGGGAGGGAGGGGAAAGTCACTCTTTGTCTCTTGTTGCCCTCACACATCCCGAAAGATGTCAGGCTTCATCATCAGGCGGTGCTCCTCGTTAGGCCGGTGCTGCAATGCCCAACGGGTCCCCCTAAAGGGTCGCTTTGGCGGAGATCTTTTAATAGAACAGCCGTAAGATATGTGCGGGTATGTGGAGGAGGTTCTATAAAGTGATGGTGTACGTGGTGAGTGAATAAAAATGGCTAGGGGAATCTGGAACGCAATAATTTTAATAGTAAAAAATCGGTTCCCCTGTCATCCTAAAAAACCAAGGAGGTATCTGTAGCTGGGCAGCTAAATAATACAATTCAAAATCGGGGACCGCCAGCCCACCCTCTGCTTTTGGTCTTATCAATGTTGCTTGGGCCACTCTCCGACGTCCGGATCCCCATAAAAATCCCACTATCAAGGATTTCAATGATTTAAAGATTGAGCATGGTATCCAAACAGGTAGCGTTCGAAAAAAATATAATAGCCTTGGTAATGCCACCATTTTCAATAGGGCTATACGACCTGCCACAGATAGCGGGAGTGTTGCCCAAAAGGCCATGTTACCCTTCAGTGCTCTCACAAGTCTCCCCATTTTCCCTTGTAACATATCATTAGCTCTGTGATAGATATGGACCCCCACCGCACCCCTCGAGCCATCCCGGGTGGCATTTCTCCCGGCTTCGCCGGAAATAGACATGTTTTGGACCAGTTCACCCGCAAACCTGAGATATCTCCGAAGTCCGATAGCAAGCCCGAATCTCCCTCCAGTGCCTCCCCTGCGTCCTTCAGAAACATTAATAGATGGTCAGCATATAGCGAGATATGCTGTCGGTCACCCCTATATATCAGGCCTCCATATTCCTCTCCCAGCCTGGCTCGCGCCGCCAGTGGTTCTATTGCTAGGGCGAACAACAAAGGGCAGAGCGAACACCCCTGTCTTGTCCCACGGGCCACTGGGTATTGGGCTGAAATCAAAGTTCCCACCCTCACTCTGGCCACTGCTGATGTATAAAGCACCTTTGTCCAGGTCACGAAGGCATCCCCTACCCCAAACCGTCCTAGCGTCTTGTAGAGGTACAGCCATTCCAAGTTGTTGATGGCTTTCTCTATATCCACTGAAAGCACCATAGGCTGCTGTGCCTCAGGTTGATCTTCTTCCAATATTCTTCCAATCTCCGCAACAATCGTCGCACTTTAGAGGCCGTATTCCTTGTCGGGATGAACCTCGCCTGATCTTCGTGGATCAGTGCAGTCATATGCTGTAAAAGGCGAGTTGCCAAGATTCTGCTCAGAATCTTGCAGTCAGTAGTCAGCATTGATAACGGTCGATAGGAGGCCGTATCTGTTCCCACTCGACCTGGTTTGAACAGTGGTATTACCAGTGCTTCTCTCATGGAGCCAGGGAGATGACCTAACTCCTTCGCCTCTCTATGTACCTCCAACAACCTTGGAGCTAGCAGGTCCACATATTTCCAATAAAACTCTATTGGCAACCTGTCCACTCCTGGTGTTTTGTTTCGGGCCATGTGCTTAATAGCACTCCTAATTTCTTCCAACGTTATGTCACTACCCAAACATTTCGCCTGTTCCTCTTCTAGTTCTGGTAGTAATACTCCATTCAGGAAGGAGTTTCTGTCCGCCTCTCCCGCTACCAGCGAGCTTCTATATAATGCTTCATAATACTGTAAGAATTTGTTTACAATCGCACTTTGGGTGAACAGCACCTCCCCGTCATTCTCCTCCAATGCTAATATGGGTGAGCCACTATTCGTCGGGTTGGCCAACCAAGCAAGCAATGTCCCCGCTTTACCTTCCTCAGCGTGCACTTTCGTGATATAGGTTTTATAATCAAAGCAACGTAATCTCTCTATTTTCACTGTCACCCCTTCTTTAGCTGCAACTACCTCTGCTTGCATGTCAGGATGGCCAGGTCTGTCTAATTCTGCCTTCCGTAATATACTCTTGTAAAAGTGCTTTCATCACCCCTACATGTTTACTAATGCAGAGCCCTCGAATCACCACTTTAAAAGCGTCCCATTCCGCCGCTCTTGTGGAGGCCGTGCCAGCATTCTCGGTGAAATAATGTGTTATTCCCTAAGCTACTTCCCTTTGAAAAATCGGATCATCCAACGTTTCAGGTGTCAGTCGCCATGTGAGGATAGCAGATGTCGCCGTTACCCAATGCATAGTAAACAGCAGCGTGTTGTGATCCGACAATGTTCTGGCGAGTTATTCAGTGTGCATTATGGAGGGTACTTTTCTTGTGGAGCATAAAACTGCATCTAAGCGAACATGCAAATCATGCATCGCAGATAAGTATGAGTAGTCTTGGTCATATGGGTGGTGTGTACGCCATATGTCTACTAGGTTCCATCTATTCTGCCATTCCAGTCTACTTTTAGCTAGCCTGTTCACAGGGGAGTCAGCTAGTGGGGGTGCGACCTGTCCTGTGATACCTCTGTTATGGAGTTGAAATCTCCTCCTAGAACTATAGAGCCTGTAAAGTAATGTGCCAACGTGGCAGATAAGCGCTCGAGAAAGCGCGCCTGGTCAATATTTGGTGCATAAATGCTACAAAGTGCTATATCTCTGCCATGGAGTCTCCCTTCTATTGCTACAAACCTGCCTTCAAGATCTATTGCTTGTCTTGTTACCTGGAAAGGAACTCCAGCTCTAATCCATATCATTGCTCCCCGTGCAAACGCAGAATATGCAGTGCTAAATACCTGTCCCCTCCACCTTCGTTGTAAAGCTAGTCCCTCTGCTTTAGTGAGGAGCATTTATTGCAGCAATGCTATGTGTACTCCTCTTCTAACTAAGTATGCATGGATCTTGTGGCACCGTGTCATAGTATGGAGGCCCGCACATTCCAGGTAATACACCGTAAATCAAGTAACGACCCCATTGCTGCCATCGAGTATCCACATTTCAATTCGTGCTCCAGCTTTCACACCGGTGAATTCCGTGCCCCAACCTTCCTCCCAACTACCCAGCATCCCCTCCCCCCCAAGAACAGGACCTAGAACTAACCAGCTAGTCCCCATCCAAACCCCTAAAACAATTAACACACAACTAAACCCAACAGCAGTTACTGAGGGCATGCCTTATGGGCCACGAGGGGAACTCAATGCCAATGGGCCGCCACTGATATTTTGGTGTTATACAGCCCTGTGTACCCGGGATAAACTGTACTATACATCTTCTCCCCCCCGCCCGCCACTTTTAGTCTCAATGAACATCAGTGAGCAGTTCAACTGTTCAAGCTTAGTACATCCTTATTGAGGCAGAAGTTTCTCCCCCTCCCCACAACACATCCCCTAAAATTGTTGGTTCGTTACATCAGCAGTGTCCGCAATCCCTCTCTCCACTGCCAGTAGCTCTGTGTCGGCCTCCCAAAGTTCGAACTTTACTCATCCAGAATCCCATCTGCTGTCTCTGGTGTGACTAGTGGCATCTTTATACTGTCTACCTCCGAGGTCTCAGTGTCAGAGCGCTCCTTTTCCTTCTCTGAGTCAGTGTCCTCCGGGGAGTGCATCTTTTGATTTCTTGAGAGAGCCAACACCACCTCTAGCACTCCCTTTCATTCCATCTCTTTCTGTGGTGATGTGGGCCTTCGCAAACCTCGCCGCCTTTGTCGCAATCCTTGCGATTTGTGCTGTGGGAGCCCCTCTGAGGCGCCCTGTGTCCTTCGACCTTGACCATCTTTTCCAGCCCTATACGATTCAAGCCAGGTCCATGCATCTTCCGGAGTTTCATAGAAGCTGGTCGTATCATCTACAATTATTCGTAATTTGGTGGGGAACAATAAAGAATATTGAAGACCCTCGTCTCTCAACTCTCTTTTAATAGATAAAAAGGATGAGCGTCGTCGTTGGACCTCAAAAGTATAGTCTGGGAACAGGTTGACCTTGCTGTTTCCAACGTGATAGGGGTCACCGGTGCGCGCCTTTTGGAGCAGCAGATCTCTAACTCGAAAGTGCAACAGGCGGGCTACCACCGGCCTCAGGGGTCGCCCCTGCTGTGGCGGTCTAGCCGGTACTCTGTGCGCTCGTTCTAAGGTATAGAAGGATGAAAGACCCTCCAGTGCCACTACTGATTTCAACCAGTTCTCTAGGTATTGCACCATATCTGTCCCTTTGGCTTTTTCCGCTAGACCCACCATTCGGATGTTATTCCTCTGATTTCTACTTTTGGCATCTTCAGCATGCCTCTCCAGCGCCGCTATCCGATCCAAGGCATTCGTCACTGTGGCTTTCTTTTTTTTTTTAAATATATATATATATTTTTTCCCAGTACACACATTGTATTACATATATTATATATTTAACAGTTAACTTTAGTTTTATGGTTTACCATATCTGGTTTGATGACACTACTCACACTTTACATGGCTTCAACAAAATTACACAAAAGAGTAAAGTACTAAATAAAATATATGAGGTACATTTTCCCAACATATACATAAACTTATGCTTACTATAACCTATAATTCCTATTACATTTCACATAAACATAAATTGCCCTAGAGTGCCATAATCTCCTTCCATTTCGCTATTGGCTCCCATATTTTTAAACCTAACCTTCTTCCCCTTTTTCCCTTACGTGCATAAATTGCCTTCTCAAGATTATACATAGCTAATAAATTTGACAACCAACTTTGCATAACCGGGGGGGGGGGGGGGGGGGGGTTCTTATCCAACCACGCTCTTGCTATTGTCAGCCTCAGTACTGCGGTAGCAATAAACAGAAATTCCTTATAAACAGAATCCCTCCTGTGTCCCTCCCCAACAAAATTAACATAGGTGTCAGCTGTGCTTGTAATCTTAAAGTGCTACCAAGAAAATCTTCTACATTTTTAATCAGAGTGTGTAGCTGGGGGCAGGTAGAAAACATATGAATGATATCTGCATCCGCTGCATTGCATCAGGAGCAGATAGTACCGGTGGAGCCTCCCCACTTAGCTATTCTGGCTGGGGTGTGGTACAATGAGAACAAAGTCTTATAATGCTGAGATTGCAGGGGACCCGAGCATAAGATGGTACGACCCAAGTCCAGAGATTCCTGGAAGCTTCAAGGCTCCCGCCCCTACTTTTCAGCCCACTTGTTACTAACTTTATTCATATCATCAATCTTCCCTTTTGCAAGACTTGCATAGAAGGATCTGATCGTACAATCCCCTTCTAATTTTATCTTCTCCAATATCTCATTACGGCCAAACCCCGCGTCCCCACCCCGTTTTTACTAAGAAAGCCCCTTACCTGCAAAAATTTGAAGAAATCCCTTGTTTCGATACCATACTTATGGGTAAGATCTGCAAACTGAACAATCCCTTCATCATCTATTAGATCCCCAATCTGTATTATCCCTTTTTGTGCCCAACCAGCCATTGTTGAATCAGAAAAGACTTCTGCAAGGAAGGATTTATTCTTACATAGTCGGACATACCTATTATATCTTCCTAAATCCGCCTTTTTTAAAAGAGCATTCCATATCTTAACTGCTGCCACTACAGTCTTGAATCTTGTCCTTTTGTAGTACCCAAACTCTACTCTATTTAAGAAACAATTTTCTGCCTCCGCCCCCAATACTACAGAATAGACTTCCGTGGACATGGTCGTAACTCTTTGCTCGAGTCCCCCACCCCAATTAATCCCTGCATATACTGTAATGCAGCAGCCATTTGATACAACCTAAAATCAGGGGCCCCCTCTCTCTCTCGGAAGAGACATATATCGGTAAGCCCGCTGGGTCTTCCCGTGTGCCCAAATAAGCCTATTCAGTACATTCTCTAACAAATTAAACCATTTAACTTCAAAAACCAAGGGGATAGATCTAAAAAAATAAAGAAATTTGGGCAAAATCAAAATTTTTATCACATTAGTGCAGCCCATCAGAGAAAGATGGAGATTGTTCATTCTCTCCAAATCACTCTTTACCTTAGAGATTAATGGAGTCAGATTACTCTCAACCACCACATCCAAATCCGCCGATAGTGAAACCCCTAAATACAATGCAGAACTAACCACCCTGTTGTCATCACACCTAGCTTATATATTCTTTATGATCTGCGTTTTGGATCTATTCAAGCTATAGCCGGATATCTGTCCAAACACCAGGGCCTCTGCTTCTACCTCTTTTATAGCTAAAGTAGGGTTCGAGGTTAGTATGGCTACGTCGTGTGCGTAAGCTAGAGTCTTCACGATACAGTTATTTACCCTCATTGGTGGTATCTCAGGGTTAGTTTCAAATCGCCGCAATAGCGGTTCAAGATATAGCGCAAAAAGAAGGGGCGAGGAGGGACACCCCTGTCTGGTACCCCTAGAGATTTTTACTGCAGCTGACAGCCCTCCATTAACTCTAATTCTGGCAGTTGGGGTGCCATAAAGGGCCTGTATAGCTTTTAAAAAACATCTCCCCTATCCCACACCACCTCATAACGTTCCAGTGATATTCCCAGGAGACCCTGTCAAACGCTTTCTCGGCGTCTAGGAAGAGTGCTGCGACAGGGTCCCCTAGGACACCTGCAGAGTCGAAGATGGTAACAATAGTCCTAACATTTGTGTTGTCCCTTTACCGGGTATAATCCTACCTCCAGGGCCTTTTTGTTTTCTAAGGGAAGGGGAGTTGTGTGGACTGCCCCCCCACCAGCCTAATTAAGCCCAGTGTTGTTTTTTTAAGTGCCCTCCCCTCCCGGCCTTATACTTTTTAAGGGCGAGGGGGCCTAGTGGCCCTCCTCCCTAAACCACATTTAGGCCCTGGGGAATCTGTAACCAGGGCGTTTGGACGCCTCCCCACCCCCCAGCAAAGCCTTTGGATGTGCCAAGGTGATGCAATTCTGGGGCGCTTCCATGTTGTTTAAAATGCACTGCCCAAGGACAGTATGCGGAGACGTTCAGTCCAATTAAATAAGTGCTCCGAAGTGACCTACGTGACGCGCAGCGCTTTCCTAAAAAAAAAGACAGGCAGGCAAGCAGGGCGGGAGAACAGATGAATGTGGAATAAAACTTGCAGAGTGTATTAAAGGGCCCCTTCTGGAGAAAGCATGGGACATCGCAAACCAAAAAGAGAGAAAATTATGAACACATTATGAACGCCAGCGACCAAGATGGCCGCTTGAATCTCGGCTCCGCCGGCCGCCGCATCCTGACTAGCCATCCGGCATACTATCCTGTCACCCGTCCCTAACATCAGGTGGGGGACCAGCGCCTGAGTCACTAGGCGAAATTCTGGCTCTTTTGTACGCTCCGGTGGCTGAATATCATCGTCTGCAATTCTGTGGCCTACGGAGGTGAAAGCCGGGACCTGGAATTTATTGGGGTCCGAGGTGCAGTGCAACAACATCGGCCGCGGGGACCGGAAGTGGTCGATCGGATCCTGTCTATCCTGGGAGAGTCTTGATCGGATGCCCTGATTTCGTCTACATTGGCCCAGGATCACGCCGCCGAAGAAGTGGCAGGACCCTATAGGTGGTGACGATGGCGTCGAAAGGAGACTCCGAGAAGCCTCAGTCGAAATCATAGAAGACTACCAGGCAGGTCCAATCCCAAAAAATTGACAAGTATGCCCTCTCCAAGGGGTCCCCCGCTGGTCAGGCCCGGACAGATGAGGAGGAACAATAACTTGTCGTACTACTCACTACTACTGGTGACACGGGGCGCTGGTTGGGGTTATTTTCATTTTTCCCTCCTGGACTATTATCCGTGAATTTTCCTTTTGTACAAGACTGAATGGGGGAACAATGGTTGGTTCGGGGTGGTGGGGGCGGGCGGCCTGTTGTAAGGTCCTCCTCCGTTTTCTACATTTAGATATTCGTAGTTAGTTGGGGGTGACAGGCACACTGCGAGCTGGAGATGTGCGATAGCTACATGCAGTGGTGCAGGGAGGGGGGTTGGGGGGCTGTTGTTTGGGGTGGTTTGATTGTTAGGTTGTTCGTTTTGTGTGACCAGAGCTCGCGATGGGTGCCTAAGGTTATCCTGTACCTTTTTGGAGATAGGAATGGCCACCGCTAGTTTGGGCTTGGGGTTTTCCGTCCTCAGTTGGAATGTGAATGGCCTGGGTGATAAGATCAAGTGCACCATGGTGAGTCAACTGATTAGAAGGCATTTGCCTGACGTGGTGCTTTTGCAGGAAACCCATCTCATGGGTAAGCGCTGTATGGCACTTTACAGAGGGGGCTACAAACTAGTGGCCCATGCTGGCTTTACATCTGGCTCAAGAGGAGTGGGGATCTTGGTTAAAAACTCCTTTCCCCTCACCATCCAGTCGACTTGGTCTGACAACAGAGGCCGATATGCTGGAATCTCAGGGTTATGGGAGGGAAGGACTGTCACCCTGTTGTCTATATATGTCCCCTCAGCGTTGCAGGTTGATACCTTCCGTGATTTGAGCCGTGTGTTTCTGTCTTTGCCCATTGGGACTATGGTGCTGGGTGGGGACTTCAATGCAATACTAGATGGTGTGCTAGACAGGCATCCATCCCGTGTGCTGTTGCCCTCCCGTAGATGGCTGGCAGATTTTGTTTCCGCTTCGGGTCTGGTTGATGGATGGCGCCTTTGGCACCCCAGCGATGTTAGCTATACACACGCCTCTGCAGCGCATCACTCCCTTTCTAGGATAGACTATGTTTTGTTGCCGGCGTCTCAGGCGGCCTTTGTTCAGGAAGTGACTCGTGACTCACTTGGCGCGGGGGTGTCGGACCATTCACTGATAGGGCTTCGATTGAGGATGGGACAGGGTGATGTGAGTAGGGTGGCACCCATTAACGCGTGGCGTCTGAAAGACCCCTCTGTTAGGAAGGAACTAGTACGTATCACAGACCACTATTTTAGGGAGAATGTGGGATCGGTTACATCGCAGTGTTCTCTGTGGGAGGCCTACAAAACTGTCGCAAGGGAGGAGGTCCTATCCCTTGTTTCTGGGTAGAAGAAAAAGAGCAGGGCGGAGGTAGATAGGGTGGAGGCGGAGTTATTGGCTTTGGAGGCTGCTGTCTCCTCCGGGCGGACCCTGGGGCGGGGCACCGCCTCGGGTTCCTCTGGGATGAATACAGGACCCTGACGCGTGACAGGGCAAAGATGCAACACGCCACCACGCAGAGTAGAATATACGAACATGGTGACAAGGCCGGGAAGTTGATAGCGTGGCTGGAAAAAGGGCGATTGGGGATCTCGATTGGTACCGGAACTGCGTATTGTGGGTGCGGCGATCTCGTCGGACCGTCAATTAATAGTAGATGAATTCGCCCATTATTTTGAGGAGGTTTATGCCTCTTCGGGGGACTTCACAGAGGGAGAAAATGCCGACATGATCCGTGATATTCCGATGCCGGTCCTATCGGCAGAGCATAGAGATTTTTTGGATTCTAACATCACAAACGACGAGGTAGCGATGGCCATCAGGGGGGTTCGTTCCGGCAAGGCATCGGGCCCAAACGGTCTTCCGATTGAACTGTTAAAGCTTCATGTTGACCGTCTAGCTCCGCATTTGAAAGACATGTATCTCGAGAGCAGGGACCGCGGTGAATTACCGTATGATCAACGCATAGCTAATATCGTTCTCATTCATAAGGAAGGCAAACCGCGCTTGGAGTGCTCCTCGTATCGTCCAATTTCCCTATTAAATGTGGAGCCTAAAGTGTTGGCTAAATTGCTTGCCGCCCGCCTGGTGAAGGTCATCACGACGCTGGTGCATGCGGACCTGTCCGGTTTTATGCCGCGTCGGAATACGGCCCTCAATCTTCGACGGCTCCACGGGGTGTTGGTGGGAGCGTCCCGTATTCACGAACCCGCTGTGTTGTTGTCCCTAGATGCCACGATGGCCTTTGATCGAGTGCAGTGGCCGTACCTCTTTGCGGTATTGGAGAAGTTGGTGTTTGGCCCCGTATTTGTTGGGTGGGTTCGCCTTCTCTACTCTGCTCCCCTTTCTCGTGTAGTTGTTAACAACCGTAGATCCCATGACTTCCCACTTGGGAGGGGAACTCGTCAGGGCTGCCCCCTCTCACCGTTATTGTTCACCCTTGCACTGGAGCCGCTCTCTGCTTGGGTGCAATGGGACCGCTTGATTAGTGGGCTGCGCTGGACACCGGAGTGGGAGGATAAAATCTTGCTTTATGCAGACGACATCCTGCTGTATTTGACCTCCCTCTGCAGCTCTCTGGTGGTTTTTATGGATATCCTCGCCATTTTTGGTAGGTTCTCCGGCTTCGCCATCAACTGGGCGAAATCGGTCCTTTTCGTGTTAAGCGGTAATCCACCAAGGGTGCTGGAGAACTGCCCGGTAAAGCTAGAATTGATCAGTTTCCGTTACCTGGGGATCCATATCTCGAAAGATCCCAAGGTGTGTTTTAGCCTGAATCTGCTTCCCCCGTTGGCCAGATTGCGAGGAGATGTTGCCAGATGGAAGGAATTGCCGATTTCTATGTTGGGACGTACGGTTCTTTTCAAGATGATAACCCTCCCGCGCTTCCTTTATGCTCTGCAAGACTCCTTTGACCCGGTGCCTCCGTCGTACTTCACCGAGGTGGAATCTCTACAGCGCGGCCTGTTGTGGGTGGGGAGACCGCGTATCGCCTTATCAAAACTGATGTTGCCCTGGTATGATGGAGGCATTGGTCTTCCTAATATCAGGAAATATTATTGGGCGTCTCAGCTGGCTCCTATCAACCATGCCATTTATGGCTCACCGGTTGATCCGGGTTACGCTATGGATCGTGGCCAGGTGCCCGGTGGAGAGTATACTAGAGTTTTGTACACAAGGTGCAGTCGTTTCCCATTGGTGGGTCCTCCATTGACGGCGACGAGGGTATGGCATGAAGCCAACAAGGCCCTCAAATGGGAGGGACAAATAACGCTAGCTACGCCTCTATGGAGCTCGGAGAAGCTGGGTACTCTTTGGAAGACGAAGGGGTTTGACCGTGGGATTTGATTGGAATCACTCAAGTGCGAGATGTGTGGGGTAAATACAGAGTATTGACGTTTGAGGAGCTGCAGGCCAAGTATCAGCTTCACGAGGCAGAACAGTTTAGATACCTTCAAGTCAGCCAGGCCATACGTGCTGTGGTTCCTAGTGGTGTAACGCCGGCAGTGGCCTCCCCGTAGGAGGGGTAGATTCCTAGATGGTTACCTACCCACCAAGGCGATATCGCTGACCTACAGGAAACTTATTAATCACTCCGGGGACCCCCTGGTGCGATTGAGGGAGCAGTGGGTGGCAGATGGCTTGGTCCTAGACGAGGAAGATTGGAGGGAGGCGGTCTCATCCCCTAGGGTAGTGGTGGTCCCGATGAGAATCCGCTTGGTCCAGCTACGGATTCTTCACCGCTCCTACACCACAGGCCCTGGTTTGTTGAAAATGGGGTTGGCTGTATCTGGGGATTGTCGGAGAGGGTGTGGAATGCCTGGTACATTCCTCCATATTATATGGGAGTGTGAGAGGGTCCGTGACTTTTGGACCAGGATACATTTGAAGATGAGTGAAGTCTGGGGAGTGCAATTGAGATGGAGGCGCGCCGTTGTTTGCTGAATGTCTGGGAGCCCTCCGACCTCTCGATTCATGGCAAACTCTAGGTCACCCTTGCTTGTACGATAGCTAAACATAACATAGCACAGCTTTGGGGCTCGACTCAAGCGCCTCGGGTTGGGAAATGGATGGAGGACCTCGACTGGTGCATGTTCCGGGAGAGATCCGTGTATGTGTCGTGGGGACGGCCCCGCAAGTGGGGCAAAGTCTGGGGAGCATGGAATGCCTTCAGGGGTGACATCTGTACCCCACCTGCTGTAGATCCTGACAATGTGGAGACAGGGGAAACATAAACACAGTCTTTACATTTTTATTCTGCTAAATTATCACTAGTGGAGGTATATGTTCTCACTGTATACATCGGCAGTCACTCAACGTACTCTGGTCAGTTTATGTAATGTGTCATGTTTTACTATTGTTTAATAAAAAGATGTTTAAAAAAAAAAATATATATATATACACCTTTAACAGACCTAAATACCTGTGACTGACTATCCTCAGTTGTACTACCTCATACTGGTCATGATGAGAAGATCGTAATAGGTATGAAATATCCCTGTATAACCCTGTAACGGTAAATTCACTTTCAATCGAGGAAAGGTCAGATGTGAGTGTACAACCCTCTACCGTAGCTATGCATCGTAGTTCTCAGAACCTGACACCTAGTATAGAGTTAAAAAAAAAAAACTGGAACAAACAATATCTATCATGCTCTGCTTTCTTGGAAGATAGCTGGTTACGAGAATAAGAAAGATAATAATGAGTGGTAATAACATAGTCTCAAGCTATCAAATTCTATGCCTTCAAAAGACATGGGAAGTGGAGCAATTTTTATAAACGGAAATCGATGTTTCCATACACCGGCCCTCCCATCTACTAAAGGGTGTCGAAAAAGAGTTTTGTTGACCTGTATATCCAACACTATTTAATTTAAAGAGGTATGCTTTATTAATAAATTGCAGTTTTTCCATATTATTCTGTTACACAGTAACTACAGCTTAAATTGGATAATAATGAACAACTTTGCAACCCCGTATGAGGTTATAAAGGATCTTGACGATACACTAGAGGACATAATATTCTCACAAGCAAAACCAGTTTATGTTATATGGGCAGGTGATTTTAATATATCTAAATGTATGAAGGAAGATTATAGACTATGCCGGCATACGATAAATCATGAGGAATCAAAAGATCACTTTGCGCATACTGTTTACGGAAATGCCTTAAATAACCTACTAATGGTTTGGCAGCTGGAGATCAGGACACAGAGAACCCATATTAACGGTCAAATAATCCAGAATTATTTTTTTTTTTTAGGGACGAGGCCACCTCGGCGATGGACTACATATTAACATCTAGTAGCCATGAAAATAATTCAGTGGAAATAAATATCAGGATGACAGAGCACAGTGACCATGCTAATATCTCCATAATGCTACCATGGAAAGATCTCTGTATAAATAAAAACAGTATTATAACCCCGAAGCCCACTTTAGCCAGACAAAATGGCTACTCGCTAAAGTGGAGCAAAATTGATGCAAATCTACTTTTCACTCGAGTAATTCAGATGAATTTTAACAAGTTCCTATCCTGTCTAAAACTATTAATAAATAAACCTCAAGTAGTGAAAGCATTTACAACGATTTTAGAGGGTATTAAGATACAATTAACTCATTCGAATAGCGTAGCAAGCCAGCAACACAACTGATGGTTTGATAAAATCTGCTCAAAAGCCTCTGTAAATCTTCATAATGCACTAAAATCAAAACCAAGGGCAAATTACAAATAAAAAATCTGAGAGGAATTTATAAAAGATCTATAGCAGAGCAAAAAAAAGAACTGAGATATGAAGCTTGGGAGAAATTAAGGATAGCGGCTAATGCTAATGACTCCAAAGCATTCTGGGAAATCGTGAACCTTCCATTCTTACAAGAGGAAGGTGGCACTTCCACAGATGTTTTTATAGATGAAAACACGTGGATTAACCACTTTCAAAAAATCTTCCAAAGGCATAATAAAAATTGTAGCAATGGACTAGAGAACAGCCCAAGAGCTACCCTGCCTTTAGACTTTACCATGGACGAGGTAGAACTTGCATTGGCACAAGCATCGCCGCTAAAGATATCAGGCCCAGATGCAGTCCTTGTTGACATATTTTTTTGTAAAAGATATTTTATTAAGGGAACAGAAAAACAAAAACAACAGAAAGAAAAGGGGGGATGAAGACACATGAATTGCAAATCAGAGATGTACCCACGCAGGGGTCAATACAAAGAGGCCAGGCAGCAGGAAACGTGTATGAAGGGCTGAGCAGTGTCAACATACAGGGCAGGACGCAATAGTGCAAAAAAGAAAAAGTTCCAAAAATGCAGCTCGGGAGAGTGTCAAGCCCCCTGAGAAGTCCGGAGGGGAAAGCCTGCATGGCTCGGGCAAGACAATGCAGTCCAGAGGCTAGGTCGACCAGGTCCGTGCACGCTTCCCCGCAGTGCGGCCTCAAGAAAATCAGCATAATGTGCAATATCATAAAAGCAAAGCGTCCACATCCCCTAACAGAAAAGAAAAGCAAACCCAAAAAAAAAGGAAGACCCCCCCTCCCCAGAGACTCCAACCTCCCCAGTGCGCCCACCCCCCCGATGGTGGCGGCCAGACAACAACCGTTCACACAGGCACGGATCACACTTGAAACAGATGTAAGGCACGTATAGTGGGCGGGCATACCGCGGACGGCAACCCACGAGAAAGAAAGCGGACCAGTGGGCCCCATCTGAAAGCAAAATTCTTAAAGTTGTTCCTAAAGATATCTGCCATCCGTTCCACACTCAGCAGCCTCCAAAGTCTAGCGAACCAAAGGGAAAGAGCCGGGGCCTCCTTCTTTTTCCATGAGGCAGCCAGAGTGAGTTTGGCCGCTCCCAGGCAGTGTCAAAGGATGTGCTTGTCGGCCCTGGTCTGGTGCTCCAGAAGCGGGTCCCGAAGGCCAAGGAGCACAAAGTCAATGGAATCTGGAACCGGGTAGCCCAGGATCTCCCTAATATGAGACAGTATCTCCTCCCAGTAGGGGCGTATGATGGGGCAGTCCCACCAGATATGGCGGAAGTCCCCCAAAAGTCCACAGCCCCGCCAACATCTGTCAGAAGCTGAAGGAAAAATCTTTTTCAATCGGGTCGGGTATAGATACCAATCCAACATGGTTTTCATATGTGCTTCCCTAAGATCGATCGAATGATTAAATGTGTGTAGATCGCGCCAAAGATGCGACCATTCTGCATCGGAGATGTCTCTCCCCAGGTGCCCTTCCCACAACCCCATGTATCTAGGGCGAGGTGAAACAGCCGTGGTTAACAGCAAATCGTAGAGAAAGGAAATCACCCCCTTCATGGAGGACGTGCGAGTAATGTAGGACTCAAAAGCTGTGGGAGGCCTCGTCGCGGCGTCCCTCACCTCAGGAGACAGTGCCCAATGCAGCAGCTGGGCATGTCGGTAGCGTTCAGTAGGTGGCACACCATAATCGCGCATGCAGTTGTGGAAGGTGAGCGGCTCATAGCCATGAAACAAGTGTGTAAGTGCATGGCAACCCCCGCCTTCCATCTATCAAAGGGCCCCTCAACCAGCGCTGGCGGGAATGCAGGATTAAAGTGAATAGGTGTGAAGGGGGAAGGAAAGGAAGTCCACCGCTCGTCATGAGAGACCGAGTCCCAGACCTTCAGAGTGGTGCTAGTAGGGGTGCTAATGTATGCGTTGCGAGGCCGATCCCCTTTTGCCTTCCAAACCAGGTCCCAAATAGAGCGCCCGCCACACTCCTGTCCATGTGCAACCAATGCTTCTCCGACTCCATTTGAGTCCATTCAGCCAACACCCGGAGTTGTGCCGCTTTATAGTAAAGGAGCATGTCCGGCAGGCCAGCCCCACCCTTCCTCTGAGGTCGGCGAAGCGTAAGAAAGGAAAGTCTGGCTCGGCCCCCCTGCCAGACGTAGCGCAGAATCATAGTTTTCAGTCGCCGAAAGAAACCTCCGTCCAAGGGAATGGGGAGGGCTTGGAACAAGTACAGAAGCTTGGGGAGCAGCGTCATCTTGACGGCATTCACACGCCCAAGCCAAGAAATAAACATAGGCTTCCAGCGAGTCAGCTCAGCCTGTATCTGAGACAGCAGAGGAGGGAAGTTAGCTGCATATAGGGTGGCGACGGAAGAGGTCAGCTGGACCCCAAGATATTGAATGGAGGAGCCCGCCCAGGCCAGGGGAGTGAGCGGTCGGATGCGCTCTACTTCAGAGGGCGGAAGCGTGAGATTAAGTATGTATGATTTGCCGGGGTTCACACGAAACCCCGCCACCGCTTCGAATTGGGACAGCACGTCCTGTACCCGCGGGAGGGAGGTCCCGGGGTCAGCTAGCGACAGGAGGACATCGTCAGCAAACAAAGAGATTTTATGCTGTTCCCCGGAAAAGGGGAGGCCCACAATATCCGGTTCCTCACGAACCCTAATAGCAAGAGGCTCTATGCTAAGTGCAAAAAGTAAGGGGGATAGGGGGCAGCCCTGCTTCGTGCCTCGAGAATGAGCAAAAAATGGAGAGACATGGCCGTTCACCATGACCCTCGAGCGCGGGTCGTGATAGTTGGCCCGAAGCATAGTTATAAACGTGGGGGAAAAGCCAAATGCCTGTAGAGTGCTAAAGAGGAAGTTCCAGTCCACCCGGTCGAATGCCTTTTCGGCATCAAGGCCGAGCAGGACAGCTGGGATCCGAAAGCGTTCGGCCTTCTCAATCAGGTGAACTAGGCGTCTAGTATTATCGTGGGTCTGACGACCCTTTATAAAGCCCGATTGATCCGGATGAATGAGAGCGGGCATAAGGTCCTTAAGTCGAGCGGCCAAGATAGAAGAATACAACTTAGCATCAATATTCAGGAGGGCAATTGGTCGATAGGATTCACACCTGGAGGGGTCTTTCCCCGTCTTGGGAATTATCGAAATCATAGCCTCCGCCATAGAACCCGAGGTGTGGCCCTCATCTCTCATGGTGTTGAAGAGGAGCACCAAACGGTCCCCCAACTCGGACGAGAACGTATGATAAAAGGAGGCTGTATAGCCGTCCGGGCCCGGTGCTTTATGCGGCTTGAGAGACCGAATGGCAGAGAGTACCTCCTCCCTAGTAATCGGGGCCTCGAGAAGGTCATTCCACTCCTTGGAGACCTGCGGTAGCGCTAGGTTCTCCAGATATGCTCGTTGAGCGGACGGCACCAGGTGATCCGCCGAGTACAGAGCAGCATAGAAGTCACCAAAGAGCGCTGCCTTATCCGCGTCCTTGTGTTCCACCACCCCGAAGGGGCTTCGAATACCACCCACATATTCTCTTTCACGTTTATCACGGAGCTGCCGCGCTAAGTGCTTCCCCACTTTGTTGCCCTGAGCGTAGGAGAGGCGCTGTAAGCGAAGTAGAGTATATTCTGCTCGGTTATTATAATGCGCCCTGAGCTTCCCTCGCACCGCCGCTAGAGGGCGAAGCGTCCTTCTAGAAGGATTCTGCTTATGTGCAGTTTCCAACGTGGTCAGTTCCGCCTCCAGCGCCTCCCTTTCTTCCCGCCGAAGCCTATTCAGGGCGGAGTTCAGAGCAATGCATGTACCACGTGTCGACGCCTTGAAGGCGTCCCATTGGGTAAAGATCGAGGTGTCGCCAGTCGGATTCAGCTCAAAGAACTCCCTAATGGCCGCCCGAAACTTCTTGCAGGATTCCTCATCTCGCGTGAGGGATGCCGGGAAATACCATTTGCGATGAGGGGACGAATCAGGGGCATGTCGCCAAAAGGCTATGATCCGAAACTGAAAGTGGAAAAATTTTGGTATCACGCAGGTCACCCTGTAAAGATCGATGCACAAAAATATGGTCGAGACGGGAGTATGTGTGGTGAACATGTGAATAGAACGTGTAGTCCCTAGTGCGGGGGTGGAGGGAGCGCCAGCTATCAATAAGGCCCAGACTTAACAAAGTATCACGCAGCTCCAGGGAAAAGAGACCCGTCTCAGTTCTCTGTTGATGCGAACAATCCAAATCTTTATCCCAAACCAAGTTGAAATCCCCCAGCACAATCAACGCTCCCTCCCCAAAGTCCCCAATCACATTCAAGAGAGTCTCAAGAAAACCATGCTGCCCCGTATTTGGAGCATAGACCACCACCCATGTGCAAAGTTTACCCATGAGCATCCCCTTCACCATCAACCACCTCCCTTCTTTGTCCCCCCGCACCCCCACAGGTTGAAACTGAAGGGCAGATCGGAACAAAAGCGCCACCCCACGGTGCTTAGTAGCAGCAGATGATTTATAAATCAGGGGATACTGCCTGTGCTTGAGCCTGGATTCATCCTTGCGAGCCAAATGAGTCTCCTGCAGGCCCACCACATCCAGTTGGTGATCTAGAATATATTTCCAAATCTTTTGACGCTTCTGAGGCGAGTTAAGGCCTTTAACGTTCCAAGAGCCTATCGTAACAGGCAGCATCGAGACCAACCTCCACACCCAGCGCTTCGATTAATGCAGCCCAACTCTAAAGACACACCGGACACACCACAGCCACACCAGGTCCCAATCCACCACCACCGGGGTCCATCCCCAACAAGCCCACCGGAGCCCTCAGGAGTCCCAAAAACAAACCATAGAAAAAGGAAACCGAAAAGTAGAGAAAGAACAATGAAAGTCAGACATGACCATAAGGGTCGGGGGTAGAAGACCCAGGTAATGCCCCCCCCGATTCCAGGGCCGGGGTGACCCTCCATTGGAGAAAAGTCCCACAGAGTACCTGAGGTGGTAGAGCCCTCCGGCTCCCACTGGCCGCTGATGATGGGGCTTAAGCCGCCGAGGAGCTGTCCACTCGGCTCGATTCAGTCACCTGGGCCACCGAGGCCAAAGCATCTCCCCTCTCATTCTGGCTTGCTGACGGGGAAGGCCCCTCCGCTGTGCACTGTCGGCCCGCTCTCTGCCAAGGCGGGGATCGGGAGCGGCGACGTCTTCTCGGTGAGGCAGTAGCGTCCGCCGAAGCAGATGTTTCCTCCATTCCCAGCAAGTCCCTGGCGGCCGCCACAGTCCGCACTTGCACCAGTCTATTTTGCCATCGGAAGATCAGCCGAAAGGGGTGACCCCAGGAGTAGGACACCCCGTGTTCCCTCAGGAAAGCCGTGACTGGGCGAAAGTCCCATCGCTTCTGCAGGGTGGTGGCCGCCAGGTCCTGAAAAAGTTGGGGGCTGTGTCCGCGAAAAAGCAAATTGTTAGTGTCCCTCGCCTTCCGCAGGATCATCTCCTTCAGCTGAAAGTCGTGGACACAAACCAAGATGTCGGGGGGCGGCGAGCGCGCGCCACGCGGCAGGCCCACCCGATGTACCCTGTCCAGCTTGACTTCATCGCGATCGTCCTCCGCCAAGATGTGTAGAAAGAGAGCCTCCACATATTCCCGCAGATTTCCACCATCTCCATCTGAGGGCACCGCTCTAATTCGAATGTTATTGCGACGGGACCTGTTTTCCAGATCCTCGCAGTGGGTCTGAAGATCCAGATTCTGCTCACGAAGCTGGAGCAGGTCCTGCTGTAGCTGATGGACATCCCCACTAAGGCCCAAGTCACGGTCCTCCAGGGTAGCTACACGCTCGCCAATGCCGTCTACATCACGACGGACTTCACGGAGGTCGGAGGCCAGTTGCGCTTTCAGTTCCGTGATATCCTCCTTGATGGAGGAAAAAAGCTCGATCAGGAAGGCCTTCGTGACCGGGCCGTCAGCGATTCCTCGTCGACATGGTGCGACGTCCCAATGCCGAAGATAGGAGGCAAGATGGCACCACTTCTCCGATCGTTCGCCGATGACGCTGTCCAGCAAGGCCCCAGACAGGACGGCGCCTCCTTGTCACCTCTGTACGGCGATAATTGCCAGTTGGGCCACTGGAACCACAGGCGGGCTCGTCACAGCACCAATGTAGGGGACACGCACAGCAGAGCTTCACTCGGTCGCCAGCCAAAGTCTCGAGTCCCCTCTCGCAAAGAGTCGAAGCCGCCCAGACAAAGCCCCGTAGGCCGCTCCGGAGCAAGTGCGTCACCAAAGTAACACCTCGGCCAAGTCCGCCGTCCCGTGTCGTAGCTCGACGGGAGAAGGGACAAACCAATGCAGGGCGCCTCAGGAGACCCAGGAGAATCAAAGCCGGGGCTTAAATCGCCCCGATACCGCTAAACAAAGCTATGAAGGGCTCGGGGTGCCGGAGGAGCTCGCAGGCACGTCTTACTCCGTCGCCATCTTGGCCACGCCCCCCGTTGACATATTTTTAAATAATGGAGACTTCTGGGTACACTTACTTATGGCAGTGTTCAATGCTATTGGCATTAAGTGCCATTCTCTGTCTATTATTGTACCGATCTATAAAAAAGGAGATGGCTCTGATCCTGCAAATTATCGGCCAATAGCGCTAATTAACAGCACGGCAAAGGTAATGGGTCGTCTATTACTAAATAGAATGGAAGACTGGGTAGCTAAGAAGGGGATCCTTTCGGATGTACAATATGGGTTCAGAAAAGTCAGAGGGACGGTGGACCAATGTCTGAACTTGGCCCATTTAGCAGCAAAGTAGACACAGGCCAAGCAAGAAAACCACTACATGGCATTTAGGCATCTCTGATCCGTTTTTGATTTGGTCAACCGTAGCAAGTTGTGGCACATTATAGAGCAAATGGGGGGGGGGGGGGCAGCAATAATCTGTTTTATCAGACAGTTGTAGGCAGGTGCTACTGTGAAGGTTCGCCATGGTATGCATGGTGAATGTACTAGACCTTTTAACACAAATGGTGTAAGACAGGGCTGTGTGTGCTCGCGCCCTTCCTGTTTACACTGTATACTAATAAATTAAATGACCACCTGGTAGATAAGGCAATAGACACTCTGAAAGTTAGTGCTACCCCATTACCCATTTTGCTGATGATGTGGTTCCTCTGGCAAGAACACCTTTTCACAGAGCCGCGACGAGGCAGTGTCCAGGTGAGGAGGTAACCTTGATATTTGTTTGACTATAGGTACCCCTTCCCTCCCGTTTTGAAGGCTCATGGGGAATTATCTGGGAGATATAAGAAACCCATACTATACCTACTGGGGTATAGTATACTGTGCATGTTAAATTTATGTGCACCACTTAGTTAGGATTATATGTAAATACACAGTTGTTTTGATTTGAGTGTAGAAGGGATCGCTTCAAGGTCCTGATGAAAAGCCAGGGGAGGGCTTCGAAACATGTCGACACTGGAGACATTGCTCATTAAAGCATAGTATCTCCATATTATTCCCTACTTTTAATGATACCAGCTCAAAGGAACATTCAAATATATTTTTTTCCACCAAGCAAGGTATTTTTTTTAATATTTCTTTTTATTGAAACAAGGCATCAAAATGGGTGCATAGTACAGAGGTTAAACATTCCCACATAACATTACAGCATATCAATAATAATGGGGGATGGGAAAAGAAAGGGGGGGCAAATTACTTTTACATGCAAGGGTCACGGGGATGTAGGGATATCCAAAATAGAGTCAACCGGTGGTATGCAAATCTCCCCCCTGTATCGATTCCACAACCCCCAAACAGTTGCCCATTTACGAGGTCTGCCTCTTGCCAGGTAGACAGTCTTTTCCCGGAACATACACCACGATAGCTAAACATAACATAGCACAGCTTTGGGGCTCGACTCAAGCGCCTCGGGTTGGGAAATGGATGGAGGACCTCGACTGGTGCATGTTCCGGGAGAGATCCGTGTATGTGTCGTGGGGACGGCCCCGCAAGTGGGGCAAAGTCTGGGGAGCATGGAATGCCTTCAGGGGTGACATCTGTACCCCACCTGCTGTAGATCCTGACAATGTGGAGACAGGGGAAACATAAACACAGTCTTTACATTTTTATTCTGCTAAATTATCACTAGTGGAGGTATATGTTCTCACTGTATACATCGGCAGTCACTCAACGTACTCTGGTCAGTTTATGTAATGTGTCATGTTTTACTATTGTTTAATAAAAAGATGTTTAAAAAAAAATATATATATATATACACCTTTAACAGACCTAAATACCTGTGACTGACTATCCTCAGTTGTACTACCTCATACTGGTCATGATGAGAAGATCGTAATAGGTATGAAATATCCCTGTATAACCCTGTAACGGTAAATTCACTTTCAATCGAGGAAAGGTCAGATGTGAGTGTACAACCCTCTACCGTAGCTATGCATCGTAGTTCTCAGAACCTGACACCTAGTATAGAGTTAACAAAAAAGACTGGAACAAACAATATCTATCATGCTCTGCTTTCTTGGAAGATAGCTGGTTACGAGAATAAGAAAGATAATAATGAGTGGTAATAACATAGTCTCAAGCTATCAAATTCTATGCCTTCAAGAGACATGGGAAGTGGAGCAATTTTTATAAACAGAAATCGATGTTTCCATACACCGGCCCTCCCATCTACTAAAGGGTGTCGAAAAAGAGTTTTGTTGACCTGTATATCCAACACTATTTAATTTAAAGAGGTATGCTTTATTAATAAATTGCAGTTTTTCCATATTATTCTGTTACACAGTAACTACAGCTTAAATTGGATAATAATGAACAACTTTGCAACCCCGTATGAGGTTATAAAGGATCTTGACGATACACTAGAGGACATAATATTCTCACAAGCAAAACCAGTTTATGTTATATGGGCAGGTGATTTTAATATATCTAAATGTATGAAGGAAGATTATAGACTATGCCGGCATACGATAAATCATGAGGAATCAAAAGATCACTTTGCGCATACTGTTTACGGAAATGCCTTAAATAACCTACTAATGGTTTGGCAGCTGGAGATCAGGACACAGAGAACCCATATTAACGGTCAAATAATCCAGAATTATTTTTTTTTTTTAGGGACGAGGCCACCTCGGCGATGGACTACATATTAACATCTAGTAGCCATGAAAATAATTCAGTGGAAATAAATATCAGGATGACAGAGCACAGTGACCATGCTAATATCTCCATAATGCTACCATGGAAAGATCTCTGTATAAATAAAAACAGTATTATAACCCCGAAGCCCACTTTAGCCAGACAAAATGGCTACTCGCTAAAGTGGAGCAAAATTGATGCAAATCTACTTTTCACTCGAGTAATTCAGATGAATTTTAACAAGTTCCTATCCTGTCTAAAACTATTAATAAATAAACCTCAAGTAGTGAAAGCATTTACAACGATTTTAGTGGGTATTAAGATACAATTAACTCATTCGAATAGCGTAGCAAGCCAGCAACACAACTGATGGTTTGATAAAATCTGCTCAAAAGCCTCTGTAAATCTTCATAATGCACTAAAATCAAAACCAAGGGCAAATTACAAATAAAAAATCTGAGAGGAATTCATAAAAGATCTATAGCAGAGCAAAAAAAAGAACTGAGATATGAAGCTTGGGAGAAATTAAGGATAGCGGCTAATGCTAATGACTCCAAAGCATTCTGGGAAATCGTAAACCTTCCATTCTTACAAGAGGAAGGTGGCACTTCCACAGATGTTTTTATAGATGAAAACACGTGGATTAACCACTTTCAAAAAATCTTCCAAAGGCATAATAAAAATTGTAGCAATGGACTAGAGAACAGCCCAAGAGCTACCCTGCCTTTAGACTTTACCATGGACGAGGTAGAACTTGCATTGGCACAAGCATCGCCGCTAAAGATATCAGGCCCAGATGCAGTCCTTGTTGACATATTTTTTTGTAAAAGATATTTTATTAAGGGAACAGAAAAACAAAAACAACAGAAAGAAAAGGGGGGATGAAGACACATGAATTGCAAATCAGAGATGTACCCACGCAGGGGTCAATACAAAGAGGCCAGGCAGCAGGAAACGTGTATGAAGGGCTGAGCAGTGTCAACATACAGGGCAGGACGCAATAGTGCAAAAAAGAAAAAGTTCCAAAAATGCAGCTCGGGAGAGTGTCAAGCCCCCTGAGAAGTCCGGAGGGGAAAGCCTGCATGGCTCGGGCAAGACAATGCAGTCCAGAGGCTAGGTCGACCAGGTCCGTGCACGCTTCCCCGCAGTGCGGCCTCAAGAAAATCAGCATAATGTGCAATATCATAAAAGCAAAGCGTCCACATCCCCTAACAGAAAAGAAAAGCAAACCCAAAAAAAAAGGAAGACCCCCCCCTCCCCAGAGACTCCAACCTCCCCAGTGCGCCCACCCCCCCGATGGTGGCGGCCAGACAACAACCGTTCACACAGGCACGGATCACACTTGAAACAGATGTAAGGCACGTATAGTGGGCGGGCATACCGCGGACGGCAACCCACGAGAAAGAAAGCGGACCAGTGGGCCCCATCTGAAAGCAAAATTCTTAAAGTTGTTCCTAAAGATATCTGCCATCCGTTCCACACTCAGCAGCCTCCAAAGTCTAGCGAACCAAAGGGAAAGAGCCGGGGCCTCCTTCTTTTTCCATGAGGCAGCCAGAGTGAGTTTGGCCGCTCCCAGGCAGTGTCAAAGGATGTGCTTGTCGGCCCTGGTCTGGTGCTCCAGAAGCGGGTCCCGAAGGCCAAGGAGCACAAAGTCAATGGAATCTGGAACCGGGTAGCCCAGGATCTCCCTAATATGAGACAGTATCTCCTCCCAGTAGGGGCGTATGATGGGGCAGTCCCACCAGATATGGCGGAAGTCCCCCAAAAGTCCACAGCCCCGCCAACATCTGTCAGAAGCTGAAGGAAAAATCTTTTTCAATCGGGTCGGGTATAGATACCAATCCAACATGGTTTTCATATGTGCTTCCCTAAGATCGATCGAATGATTAAATGTGTGTAGATCGCGGCAAAGATGCGACCATTCTGCATCGGAGATGTCTCTCCCCAGGTGCCCTTCCCACAACCCCATGTATCTAGGGCGAGGTGAAACAGCCGTGGTTAACAGCAAATCGTAGAGAAAGGAAATCACCCCCTTCATGGAGGACGTGCGAGTAATGTAGGACTCAAAAGCTGTGGGAGGCCTCGTCGCGGCGTCCCTCACCTCAGGAGACAGTGCCCAATGCAGCAGCTGGGCATGTCGGTAGCGTTCAGTAGGTGGCACACCATAATCGCGCATGCAGTTGTGGAAGGTGAGCGGCTCATAGCCATGAAACAAGTGTGTAAGTGCATGGCAACCCCCGCCTTCCATCTATCAAAGGGCCCCTCAACCAGCGCTGGCGGGAATGCAGGATTAAAGTGAATAGGTGTGAAGGGGGAAGGAAAGGAAGTCCACCGCTCGTCATGAGAGACCGAGTCCCAGACCTTCAGAGTGGTGCTAGTAGGGGTGCTAATGTATGCGTTGCGAGGCCGATCCCCTTTTGCCTTCCAAACCAGGTCCCAAATAGAGCGCCCGCCACACTCCTGTCCATGTGCAACCAATGCTTCTCCGACTCCATTTGAGTCCATTCAGCCAACACCCGGAGTTGTGCCGCTTTATAGTAAAGGAGCATGTCCGGCAGGCCAGCCCCACCCTTCCTCTGAGGTCGGCGAAGCGTAAGAAAGGAAAGTCTGGCTCGGCCCCCCTGCCAGACGTAGCGCAGAATCATAGTTTTCAGTCGCCGAAAGAAACCTCCGTCCAAGGGAATGGGGAGGGCTTGGAACAAGTACAGAAGCTTGGGGAGCAGCGTCATCTTGACGGCATTCACACGCCCAAGCCAAGAAATAAACATAGGCTTCCAGCGAGTCAGCTCAGCCTGTATCTGAGACAGCAGAGGAGGGAAGTTAGCTGCATATAGGGTGGCGACGGAAGAGGTCAGCTGGACCCCAAGATATTGAATGGAGGAGCCCGCCCAGGCCAGGGGAGTGAGCGGTCGGATGCGCTCTACTTCAGAGGGCGGAAGCGTGAGATTAAGTATGTATGATTTGCCGGGGTTCACACAAAACCCCGCCACCGCTTCGAATTGGGACAGCACGTCCTGTACCCGCGGGAGGGAGGTCCCGGGGTCAGCTAGCGACAGGAGGACATCGTCAGCAAACAAAGAGATTTTATGCTGTTCCCCGGAAAAGGGGAGGCCCACAATATCCGGATCCTCACGAACCCTAATAGCAAGAGGCTCTATGCTAAGTGCAAAAAGTAAGCGGGATAGGGGGCAGCCCTGCTTCGTGCCTCGAGAATGAGCAAAAAATGGAGAGACATGGCCGTTCACCATGACCCTCGAGCGCGGGTCGTGATAGTTGGCCCGAAGCATAGTTATAAACGTGGGGGAAAAGCCAAATGCCTGTAGAGTGCTAAAGAGGAAGTTCCAGTCCACCCGGTCGAATGCCTTTTCGGCATCAAGGCCGAGCAGGACAGCTGGGATCCGAAAGCGTTCGGCCTTCTCAATCAGGTGAACTAGGCGTCTAGTATTATCGTGGGTCTGACGACCCTTTATAAAGCCCGATTGATCCGGATGAATGAGAGCGGGCATAAGGTCCTTAAGTCGAGCGGCCAAGATAGAAGAATACAACTTAGCATCAATATTCAGGAGGGCAATTGGTCGATAGGATTCACACCTGGAGGGGTCTTTCCCCGTCTTGGGAATTATCGAAATCATAGCCTCCGCCATAGAACCCGAGGTGTGGCCCTCATCTCTCATGGTGTTGAAGAGGAGCACCAAACGGTCCCCCAACTCGGACGAGAACGTATGATAAAAGGAGGCTGTATAGCCGTCCGGGCCCGGTGCTTTATGCGGCTTGAGAGACCGAATGGCAGAGAGTACCTCCTCCCTAGTAATCGGGGCCTCGAGAAGGTCATTCCACTCCTTGGAGACCTGCGGTAGCGCTAGGTTCTCCAGATATGCTCGTTGAGCGGACGGCACCAGGTGATCCGCCGAGTACAGAGCAGCATAGAAGTCACCAAAGAGCGCTGCCTTATCCGCGTCCTTGTGTTCCACCACCCCGAAGGGGCTTCGAATACCACCCACATATTCTCTTTCACGTTTATCACGGAGCTGCCGTGCTAAGTGCTTCCCCACTTTGTTGCCCTGAGCGTAGGAGAGGCGCTGTAAGCGAAGTAGAGTATATTCTGCTCGGTTATTATAATGCGCCCTGAGCTTCCCTCGCACCGCCGCTAGAGGGCGAAGCGTCCTTCTAGAAGGATTCTGCTTATGTGCAGTTTCCAACGTGGTCAGTTCCGCCTCCAGCGCCTCCCTTTCTTCCCGCCGAAGCCTATTCAGGGCGGAGTTCAGAGCAATGCATGTACCACGTGTCGACGCCTTGAAGGCGTCCCATTGGGTAAAGATCGAGGTGTCGCCAGTCGGATTCAGCTCAAAGAACTCCCTAATGGCCGCCCGAAACTTCTTGCAGGATTCCTCATCTCGCGTGAGGGATGCCGGGAAATACCATTTGCGATGAGGGGACGAATCAGGGGCATGTCGCCAAAAGGCTATGATCCGAAACTGAAAGTGGAAAAATTTTGGTATCACGCAGGTCACCCTGTAAAGATTGATGCACAAAAATATGGTTGAGACGGGAGTATGTGTGGTGAACATGTGAATAGAACGTGTAGTCCCTAGTGCGGGGGTGGAGGGAGCGCCAGCTATCAATAAGGCCCAGACTTAACAAAGTATCACGCAGCTCCAGGGAAAAGAGACCCGTCTCAGTTCTCTGTTGATGCGAACAATCCAAATCTTTATCCCAAACCAAGTTGAAATCCCCCAGCACAATCAACGCTCCCTCCCCAAAGTCCCCAATCACATTCAAGAGAGTCTCAAGAAAACCATGCTGCCCCGTATTTGGAGCATAGACCACCACCCATGTGCAAAGTTTACCCATGAGCATCCCCTTCACCATCAACCACCTCCCTTCTTTGTCCCCCCGCACCCCCACAGGTTGAAACTGAAGGGCAGATCGGAACAAAAGCGCCACCCCACGGTGCTTAGTAGCAGCAGATGATTTATAAATCAGGGGATACTGCCTGTGCTTGAGCCTGGATTCATCCTTGCGAGCCAAATGAGTCTCCTGCAGGCCCACCACATCCAGTTGGTGATCTAGAATATATTTCCAAATCTTTTGACGCTTCTGAGGCGAGTTAAGGCCTTTAACGTTCCAAGAGCCTATCGTAACAGGCAGCATCGAGACCAACCTCCACACCCAGCGCTTCGATTAATGCAGCCCAACTCTAAAGACACACCGGACACACCACAGCCACACCAGGTCCCAATCCACCACCACCGGGGTCCATCCCCAACAAGCCCACCGGAGCCCTCAGGAGTCCCAAAAACAAACCATAGAAAAAGGAAACCGAAAAGTAGAGAAAGAACAATGAAAGTCAGACATGACCATAAGGGTCGGGGGTAGAAGACCCAGGTAATGCCCCCCCCCGATTCCAGGGCCGGGGTGACCCTCCATTGGAGAAAAGTCCCACAGAGTACCTGAGGTGGTAGAGCCCTCCGGCTCCCACTGGCCGCTGATGATGGGGCTTAAGCCGCCGAGGAGCTGTCCACTCGGCTCGATTCAGTCACCTGGGCCACCGAGGCCAAAGCATCTCCCCTCTCATTCTGGCTTGCTGACGGGGAAGGCCCCTCCGCTGTGCACTGTCGGCCCGCTCTCTGCCAAGGCGGGGATCGGGAGCGGCGACGTCTTCTCGGTGAGGCAGTAGCGTCCGCCGAAGCAGATGTTTCCTCCATTCCCAGCAAGTCCCTGGCGGCCGCCACAGTCCGCACTTGCACCAGTCTATTTTGCCATCGGAAGATCAGCCGAAAGGGGTGACCCCAGGAGTAGGACACCCCGTGTTCCCTCAGGAAAGCCGTGACTGGGCGAAAGTCCCATCGCTTCTGCAGGGTGGTGGCCGCCAGGTCCTGAAAAAGTTGGGGGCTGTGTCCGCGAAAAAGCAAATTGTTAGTGTCCCTCGCCTTCCGCAGGATCATCTCCTTCAGCTGAAAGTCGTGGACACAAACCAAGATGTCGGGGGGCGGCGAGCGCGCGCCACGCGGCAGGCCCACCCGATGTACCCTGTCCAGCTTGACTTCATCGCGATCGTCCTCCGCCAAGATGTGTAGAAAGAGAGCCTCCACATATTCCCGCAGATTTCCACCATCTCCATCTGAGGGCACCGCTCTAATTCGAATGTTATTGCGACGGGACCTGTTTTCCAGATCCTCGCAGTGGGTCTGAAGATCCAGATTCTGCTCACGAAGCTGGAGCAGGTCCTGCTGTAGCTGATGGACATCCCCACTAAGGCCCAAGTCACGGTCCTCCAGGGTAGCTACACGCTCGCCAATGCCGTCTACATCACGACGGACTTCACGGAGGTCGGAGGCCAGTTGCGCTTTCAGTTCCGTGATATCCTCCTTGATGGAGGAAAAAAGCTCGATCAGGAAGGCCTTCGTGACCGGGCCGTCAGCGTCGTCTTTAGTCTGCGACTTGCTAGGGCCTGGGGGCGAACCAGACGCCCCCTTCCCGGGACCTTCCTTCCCCGCTTTATTCAGGCGATTCCTCGTCGACATGGTGCGACGTCCCAATGCCGAAGATAGGAGGCAAGATGGCACCACTTCTCCGATCGTTCGCCGATGACGCTGTCCAGCAAGGCCCCAGACAGGACGGCGCCTCCTTGTCACCTCTGTACGGCGATAATTGCCAGTTGGGCCACTGGAACCACAGGCGGGCTCGTCACAGCACCAATGTAGGGGACACGCACAGCAGAGCTTCACTCGGTCGCCAGCCAAAGTCTCGAGTCCCCTCTCGCAAAGAGTCGAAGCCGCCCAGACAAAGCCCCGTAGGCCGCTCCGGAGCAAGTGCGTCACCAAAGTAACACCTCGGCCAAGTCCGCCGTCCCGTGTCGTAGCTCGACGGGAGAAGGGACAAACCAATGCAGGGCGCCTCAGGAGACCCAGGAGAATCAAAGCCGGGGCTTAAATCGCCCCGATACCGCTAAACAAAGCTATGAAGGGCTCGGGGTGCCGGAGGAGCTCGCAGGCACGTCTTACTCCGTCGCCATCTTGGCCACGCCCCCCGTTGACATATTTTTAAATAATGGAGACTTCTGGGTACACTTACTTATGGCAGTGTTCAATGCTATTGGCATTAAGTGCCATTCTCTGTCTATTATTGTACCGATCTATAAAAAAGGAGATGGCTCTGATCCTGCAAATTATCGGCCAATAGCGCTAATTAACAGCACGGCAAAGGTAATGGGTCGTCTATTACTAAATAGAATGGAAGACTGGGTAGCTAAGAAGGGGATCCTTTCGGATGTACAATATGGGTTCAGAAAAGTCAGAGGGACGGTGGACCAATGTCTGAACTTGGCCCATTTAGCAGCAAAGTAGACACAGGCCAAGCAAGAAAACCACTACATGGCATTTAGGCATCTCTGATCCGTTTTTGATTTGGTCAACCGTAGCAAGTTGTGGCACATTATAGAGCAAATGGGGGGGGGGGGGCAGCAATAATCTGTTTTATCAGACAGTTGTAGGCAGGTGCTACTGTGAAGGTTCGCCATGGTATGCATGGTGAATGTACTAGACCTTTTAACATCACAAATGGTGTAAGACAGGGCTGTGTGTGCTCGCGCCCTTCCTGTTTACACTGTATACTAATAAATTAAATGACCACCTGGTAGATAAGGCAATAGACACTCTGAAAGTTAGTGCTACCCCATTACCCATTTTGCTGATGATGTGGTTCCTCTGGCAAGAACACCTTTTCACAGAGCCGCGACGAGGCAGTGTCCAGGTGAGGAGGTAACCTTGATATTTGTTTGACTATAGGTACCCCTTCCCTCCCGTTTTGAAGGCTCATGGGGAATTATCTGGGAGATATAAGAAACCCATACTATACCTACTGGGGTATAGTATACTGTGCATGTTAAATTTATGTGCACCACTTAGTTAGGATTATATGTAAATACACAGTTGTTTTGATTTGAGTGTAGAAGGGATCGCTTCAAGGTCCTGATGAAAAGCCAGGGGAGGGCTTCGAAACATGTCGACACTGGAGACATTGCTCATTAAAGCATAGTATCTCCATATTATTCCCTACTTTTAATGATACCAGCTCAAAGGAACATTCAAATATATTTTTTTCCACCAAGCAAGGTATTTTTTTTTATATTTCTTTTTATTGAAACAAGGCATCAAAATGGGTGCATAGTACAGAGGTTAAACATTCCCACATAACATTACAGCATATCAATAATAATGGGGGATGGGAAAAGAAAGGGGGGGCAAATTACTTTTACATGCAAGGGTCACGGGGATGTAGGGATATCCAAAATAGAGTCAACCGGTGGTATGCAAATCTCCCCCCTGTATCGATTCCACAACCCCCAAACAGTTGCCCATTTACGAGGTCGGCCTCTTGCCAGGTAGACAGTCTTTTCCCGGAACATACACCACGATAGCTAAACATAACATAGCACAGCTTTGGGGCTCGACTCAAGCGCCTCGGGTTGGGAAATGGATGGAGGACCTCGACTGGTGCATGTTCTGGGAGAGATCCGTGTATGTGTCGTGGGGACGGCCCCGCAAGTGGGGCAAAGTCTGGGGAGCATGGAATGCCTTCAGGGGTGACATCTGTACCCCACCTGCTGTAGATCCTGACAATGTGGAGACAGGGGAAACATAAACACAGTCTTTACATTTTTATTCTGCTAAATTATCACTAGTGAAGGTATATGTTCTCACTGTATACATCGGCAGTCACTCAACGTACTCTGGTCAGTTTATGTAATGTGTCATGTTTTACTATTGTTTAATAAAAAGATGTTTAAAAAATATATATATATATATACACCTTTAACAGACCTAAATACCTGTGACTGACTATCCTCAGTTGTACTACCTCATACTGGTCATGATGAGAAGATCGTAATAGGTATGAAATATCCCTGTATAACCCTGTAACGGTAAATTCACTTTCAATCGAGGAAAGGTCAGATGTGAGTGTACAACCCTCTACCGTAGCTATGCATCGTAGTTCTCAGAACCTGACACCTAGTATAGAGTTAACAAAAAAGACTGGAACAAACAATATCTATCATGCTCTGCTTTCTTGGAAGATAGCTGGTTACGAGAATAAGAAAGATAATAATGAGTGGTAATAACATAGTCTCAAGCTATCAAATTCTATGCCTTCAAGAGACATGGGAAGTGGAGCAATTTTTATAAACGGAAATCGATGTTTCCATACACCGGCCCTCCCATCTACTAAAGGGTGTCGAAAAAGAGTTTTGTTGACCTGTATATCCAACACTATTTAATTTAAAGAGGTATGCTTTATTAATAAATTGCAGTTTTTCCATATTATTCTGTTACACAGTAACTACAGCTTAAATTGGATAATAATGAACAACTTTGCAACCCCGTATGAGGTTATAAAGGATCTTGACGATACACTAGAGGACATAATATTCTCACAAGCAAAACCAGTTTATGTTATATGGGCAGGTGATTTTAATATATCTAAATGTATGAAGGAAGATTATAGACTATGCCGGCATACGATAAATCATGAGGAATCAAAAGATCACTTTGCGCATACTGTTTACGGAAATGCCTTAAATAACCTACTAATGGTTTGGCAGCTGGAGATCAGGACACAGAGAACCCATATTAACGGTCAAATAATCCAGAATTATTTTTTTTTTTTAGGGACGAGGCCACCTCGGCGATGGACTACATATTAACATCTAGTAGCCATGAAAATAATTCAGTGGAAATAAATATCAGGATGACAGAGCACAGTGACCATGCTAATATCTCCATAATGCTACCATGGAAAGATCTCTGTATAAATAAAAACAGTATTATAACCCCGAAGCCCACTTTAGCCAGACAAAATGGCTACTCGCTAAAGTGGAGCAAAATTGATGCAAATCTACTTTTCACTCGAGTAATTCAGATGAATTTTAACAAGTTCCTATCCTGTCTAAAACTATTAATAAATAAACCTCAAGTAGTGAAAGCATTTACAACGATTTTAGAGGGTATTAAGATACAATTAACTCATTCGAATAGCGTAGCAAGCCAGCAACACAACTGATGGTTTGATAAAATCTGCTCAAAAGCCTCTGTAAATCTTCATAATGCACTAAAATCAAAACCAAGGGCAAATTACAAATAAAAAATCTGAGAGGAATTCATAAAAGATCTATAGCAGAGCAAAAAAAAGAACTGAGATATGAAGCTTGGGAGAAATTAAGGATAGCGGCTAATGCTAATGACTCCAAAGCATTCTGGGAAATCGTAAACCTTCCATTCTTACAAGAGGAAGGTGGCACTTCCACAGATGTTTTTATAGATGAAAACACGTGGATTAACCACTTTCAAAAAATCTTCCAAAGGCATAATAAAAATTGTAGCAGTGGACTAGAGAACAGCCCAAGAGCTACCCTGCCTTTAGACTTTACCATGGACGAGGTAGAACTTGCATTGGCACAAGCATCGCCGCTAAAGATATCAGGCCCAGATGCAGTCCTTGTTGACATATTTTTTTGTAAAAGATATTTTATTAAGGGAACAGAAAAACAAAAACAACAGAAAGAAAAGGGGGGATGAAGACACATGAATTGCAAATCAGAGATGTACCCACGCAGGGGTCAATACAAAGAGGCCAGGCAGCAGGAAACGTGTATGAAGGGCTGAGCAGTGTCAACATACAGGGCAGGACGCAATAGTGCAAAAAAGAAAAAGTTCCAAAAATGCAGCTCGGGAGAGTGTCAAGCCCCCTGAGAAGTCCGGAGGGGAAAGCCTGCATGGCTCGGGCAAGACAATGCAGTCCAGAGGCTAGGTCGACCAGGTCCGTGCACGCTTCCCCGCAGTGCGGCCTCAAGAAAATCAGCATAATGTGCAATATCATAAAAGCAAAGCGTCCACATCCCCTAACAGAAAAGAAAAGCAAACCCAAAAAAAAAGGAAGACCCCCCCCTCCCCAGAGACTCCAACCTCCCCAGTGCGCCCACCCCCCCGATGGTGGCGGCCAGACAACAACCGTTCACACAGGCACGGATCACACTTGAAACAGATGTAAGGCACGTATAGTGGGCGGGCATACCGCGGACGGCAACCCACGAGAAAGAAAGCGGACCAGTGGGCCCCATCTGAAAGCAAAATTCTTAAAGTTGTTCCTAAAGATATCTGCCATCCGTTCCACACTCAGCAGCCTCCAAAGTCTAGCGAACCAAAGGGAAAGAGCCGGGGCCTCCTTCTTTTTCCATGAGGCAGCCAGAGTGAGTTTGGCCGCTCCCAGGCAGTGTCAAAGGATGTGCTTGTCGGCCCTGGTCTGGTGCTCCAGAAGCGGGTCCCGAAGGCCAAGGAGCACAAAGTCAATGGAATCTGGAACCGGGTAGCCCAGGATCTCCCTAATATGAGACAGTATCTCCTCCCAGTAGGGGCGTATGATGGGGCAGTCCCACCAGATATGGCGGAAGTCCCCCAAAAGTCCACAGCCCCGCCAACATCTGTCAGAAGCTGAAGGAAAAATCTTTTTCAATCGGGTCGGGTATAGATACCAATCCAACATGGTTTTCATATGTGCTTCCCTAAGATCGATCGAATGATTAAATGTGTGTAGATCGCGGCAAAGATGCGACCATTCTGCATCGGAGATGTCTCTCCCCAGGTGCCCTTCCCACAACCCCATGTATCTAGGGCGAGGTGAAACAGCCGTGGTTAACAGCAAATCGTAGAGAAAGGAAATCACCCCCTTCATGGAGGACGTGCGAGTAATGTAGGACTCAAAAGCTGTGGGAGGCCTCGTCGCGGCGTCCCTCACCTCAGGAGACAGTGCCCAATGCAGCAGCTGGGCATGTCGGTAGCGTTCAGTAGGTGGCACACCATAATCGCGCATGCAGTTGTGGAAGGTGAGCGGCTCATAGCCATGAAACAAGTGTGTAAGTGCATGGCAACCCCCGCCTTCCATCTATCAAAGGGCCCCTCAACCAGCGCTGGCGGGAATGCAGGATTAAAGTGAATAGGTGTGAAGGGGGAAGGAAAGGAAGTCCACCGCTCGTCATGAGAGACCGAGTCCCAGACCTTCAGAGTGGTGCTAGTAGGGGTGCTAATGTATGCGTTGCGAGGCCGATCCCCTTTTGCCTTCCAAACCAGGTCCCAAATAGAGCGCCCGCCACACTCCTGTCCATGTGCAACCAATGCTTCTCCGACTCCATTTGAGTCCATTCAGCCAACACCCGGAGTTGTGCCGCTTTATAGTAAAGGAGCATGTCCGGCAGGCCAGCCCCACCCTTCCTCTGAGGTCGGCGAAGCGTAAGAAAGGAAAGTCTGGCTCGGCCCCCCTGCCAGACGTAGCGCAGAATCATAGTTTTCAGTCGCCGAAAGAAACCTCCGTCCAAGGGAATGGGGAGGGCTTGGAACAAGTACAGAAGCTTGGGGAGCAGCGTCATCTTGACGGCATTCACACGCCCAAGCCAAGAAATAAACATAGGCTTCCAGCGAGTCAGCTCAGCCTGTATCTGAGACAGCAGAGGAGGGAAGTTAGCTGCATATAGGGTGGCGACGGAAGAGGTCAGCTGGACCCCAAGATATTGAATGGAGGAGCCCGCCCAGGCCAGGGGAGTGAGCGGTCGGATGCGCTCTACTTCAGAGGGCGGAAGCGTGAGATTAAGTATGTATGATTTGCCGGGGTTCACACGAAACCCCGCCACCGCTTCGAATTGGGACAGCACGTCCTGTACCCGCGGGAGGGAGGTCCCGGGGTCAGCTAGCGACAGGAGGACATCGTCAGCAAACAAAGAGATTTTATGCTGTTCCCCGGAAAAGGGGAGGCCCACAATATCCGGATCCTCACGAACCCTAATAGCAAGAGGCTCTATGCTAAGTGCAAAAAGTAAGCGGGATAGGGGGCAGCCCTGCTTCGTGCCTCGAGAATGAGCAAAAAATGGAGAGACATGGCCGTTCACCATGACCCTCGAGCGCGGGTCGTGATAGTTGGCCCGAAGCATAGTTATAAACGTGGGGGAAAAGCCAAATGCCTGTAGAGTGCTAAAGAGGAAGTTCCAGTCCACCCGGTCGAATGCCTTTTCGGCATCAAGGCCGAGCAGGACAGCTGGGATCCGAAAGCGTTCGGCCTTCTCAATCAGGTGAACTAGGCGTCTAGTATTATCGTGGGTCTGACGACCCTTTATAAAGCCCGATTGATCCGGATGAATGAGAGCGGGCATAAGGTCCTTAAGTCGAGCGGCCAAGATAGAAGAATACAACTTAGCATCAATATTCAGGAGGGCAATTGGTCGATAGGATTCACACCTGGAGGGGTCTTTCCCCGTCTTGGGAATTATCGAAATCATAGCCTCCGCCATAGAACCCGAGGTGTGGCCCTCATCTCTCATGGTGTTGAAGAGGAGCACCAAACGGTCCCCCAACTCGGACGAGAACGTATGATAAAAGGAGGCTGTATAGCCGTCCGGGCCCGGTGCTTTATGCGGCTTGAGAGACCGAATGGCAGAGAGTACCTCCTCCCTAGTAATCGGGGCCTCGAGAAGGTCATTCCACTCCTTGGAGACCTGCGGTAGCGCTAGGTTCTCCAGATATGCTCGTTGAGCGGACGGCACCAGGTGATCCGCCGAGTACAGAGCAGCATAGAAGTCACCAAAGAGCGCTGCCTTATCCGCGTCCTTGTGTTCCACCACCCCGAAGGGGCTTCGAATACCACCCACATATTCTCTTTCACGTTTATCACGGAGCTGCCGTGCTAAGTGCTTCCCCACTTTGTTGCCCTGAGCGTAGGAGAGGCGCTGTAAGCGAAGTAGAGTATATTCTGCTCGGTTATTATAATGCGCCCTGAGCTTCCCTCGCACCGCCGCTAGAGGGCGAAGCGTCCTTCTAGAAGGATTCTGCTTATGTGCAGTTTCCAACGTGGTCAGTTCCGCCTCCAGCGCCTCCCTTTCTTCCCGCCGAAGCCTATTCAGGGCGGAGTTCAGAGCAATGCATGTACCACGTGTCGACGCCTTGAAGGCGTCCCATTGGGTAAAGATCGAGGTGTCGCCAGTCGGATTCAGCTCAAAGAACTCCCTAATGGCCGCCCGAAACTTCTTGCAGGATTCCTCATCTCGCGTGAGGGATGCCGGGAAATACCATTTGCGATGAGGGGACGAATCAGGGGCATGTCGCCAAAAGGCTATGATCCGAAACTGAAAGTGGAAAAATTTTGGTATCACGCAGGTCACCCTGTAAAGATTGATGCACAAAAATATGGTTGAGACGGGAGTATGTGTGGTGAACATGTGAATAGAACGTGTAGTCCCTAGTGCGGGGGTGGAGGGAGCGCCAGCTATCAATAAGGCCCAGACTTAACAAAGTATCACGCAGCTCCAGGGAAAAGAGACCCGTCTCAGTTCTCTGTTGATGCGAACAATCCAAATCTTTATCCCAAACCAAGTTGAAATCCCCCAGCACAATCAACGCTCCCTCCCCAAAGTCCCCAATCACATTCAAGAGAGTCTCAAGAAAACCATGCTGCCCCGTATTTGGAGCATAGACCACCACCCATGTGCAAAGTTTACCCATGAGCATCCCCTTCACCATCAACCACCTCCCTTCTTTGTCCCCCCGCACCCCCACAGGTTGAAACTGAAGGGCAGATCGGAACAAAAGCGCCACCCCACGGTGCTTAGTAGCAGCAGATGATTTATAAATCAGGGGATACTGCCTGTGCTTGAGCCTGGATTCATCCTTGCGAGCCAAATGAGTCTCCTGCAGGCCCACCACATCCAGTTGGTGATCTAGAATATATTTCCAAATCTTTTGACGCTTCTGAGGCGAGTTAAGGCCTTTAACGTTCCAAGAGCCTATCGTAACAGGCAGCATCGAGACCAACCTCCACACCCAGCGCTTCGATTAATGCAGCCCAACTCTAAAGACACACCGGACACACCACAGCCACACCAGGTCCCAATCCACCACCACCGGGGTCCATCCCCAACAAGCCCACCGGAGCCCTCAGGAGTCCCAAAAACAAACCATAGAAAAAGGAAACCGAAAAGTAGAGAAAGAACAATGAAAGTCAGACATGACCATAAGGGTCGGGGGTAGAAGACCCAGGTAATGCCCCCCCCCGATTCCAGGGCCGGGGTGACCCTCCATTGGAGAAAAGTCCCACAGAGTACCTGAGGTGGTAGAGCCCTCCGGCTCCCACTGGCCGCTGATGATGGGGCTTAAGCCGCCGAGGAGCTGTCCACTCGGCTCGATTCAGTCACCTGGGCCACCGAGGCCAAAGCATCTCCCCTCTCATTCTGGCTTGCTGACGGGGAAGGCCCCTCCGCTGTGCACTGTCGGCCCGCTCTCTGCCAAGGCGGGGATCGGGAGCGGCGACGTCTTCTCGGTGAGGCAGTAGCGTCCGCCGAAGCAGATGTTTCCTCCATTCCCAGCAAGTCCCTGGCGGCCGCCACAGTCCGCACTTGCACCAGTCTATTTTGCCATCGGAAGATCAGCCGAAAGGGGTGACCCCAGGAGTAGGACACCCCGTGTTCCCTCAGGAAAGCCGTGACTGGGCGAAAGTCCCATCGCTTCTGCAGGGTGGTGGCCGCCAGGTCCTGAAAAAGTTGGGGGCTGTGTCCGCGAAAAAGCAAATTGTTAGTGTCCCTCGCCTTCCGCAGGATCATCTCCTTCAGCTGAAAGTCGTGGACACAAACCAAGATGTCGGGGGGCGGCGAGCGCGCGCCACGCGGCAGGCCCACCCGATGTACCCTGTCCAGCTTGACTTCATCGCGATCGTCCTCCGCCAAGATGTGTAGAAAGAGAGCCTCCACATATTCCCGCAGATTTCCACCATCTCCATCTGAGGGCACCGCTCTAATTCGAATGTTATTGCGACGGGACCTGTTTTCCAGATCCTCGCAGTGGGTCTGAAGATCCAGATTCTGCTCACGAAGCTGGAGCAGGTCCTGCTGTAGCTGATGGACATCCCCACTAAGGCCCAAGTCACGGTCCTCCAGGGTAGCTACACGCTCGCCAATGCCGTCTACATCACGACGGACTTCACGGAGGTCGGAGGCCAGTTGCGCTTTCAGTTCCGTGATATCCTCCTTGATGGAGGAAAAAAGCTCGATCAGGAAGGCCTTCGTGACCGGGCCGTCAGCGTCGTCTTTAGTCTGCGACTTGCTAGGGCCTGGGGGCGAACCAGACGCCCCCTTCCCGGGACCTTCCTTCCCCGCTTTATTCAGGCGATTCCTCGTCGACATGGTGCGACGTCCCAATGCCGAAGATAGGAGGCAAGATGGCACCACTTCTCCGATCGTTCGCCGATGACGCTGTCCAGCAAGGCCCCAGACAGGACGGCGCCTCCTTGTCACCTCTGTACGGCGATAATTGCCAGTTGGGCCACTGGAACCACAGGCGGGCTCGTCACAGCACCAATGTAGGGGACACGCACAGCAGAGCTTCACTCGGTCGCCAGCCAAAGTCTCGAGTCCCCTCTCGCAAAGAGTCGAAGCCGCCCAGACAAAGCCCCGTAGGCCGCTCCGGAGCAAGTGCGTCACCAAAGTAACACCTCGGCCAAGTCCGCCGTCCCGTGTCGTAGCTCGACGGGAGAAGGGACAAACCAATGCAGGGCGCCTCAGGAGACCCAGGAGAATCAAAGCCGGGGCTTAAATCGCCCCGATACCGCTAAACAAAGCTATGAAGGGCTCGGGGTGCCGGAGGAGCTCGCAGGCACGTCTTACTCCGTCGCCATCTTGGCCACGCCCCCCGTTGACATATTTTTAAATAATGGAGACTTCTGGGTACACTTACTTATGGCAGTGTTCAATGCTATTGGCATTAAGTGCCATTCTCTGTCTATTATTGTACCGATCTATAAAAAAGGAGATGGCTCTGATCCTGCAAATTATCGGCCAATAGCGCTAATTAACAGCACGGCAAAGGTAATGGGTCGTCTATTACTAAATAGAATGGAAGACTGGGTAGCTAAGAAGGGGATCCTTTCGGATGTACAATATGGGTTCAGAAAAGTCAGAGGGACGGTGGACCAATGTCTGAACTTGGCCCATTTAGCAGCAAAGTAGACACAGGCCAAGCAAGAAAACCACTACATGGCATTTAGGCATCTCTGATCCGTTTTTGATTTGGTCAACCGTAGCAAGTTGTGGCACATTATAGAGCAAATGGGGGGGGGGGGCAGCAATAATCTGTTTTATCAGACAGTTGTAGGCAGGTGCTACTGTGAAGGTTCGCCATGGTATGCATGGTGAATGTACTAGACCTTTTAACATCACAAATGGTGTAAGACAGGGCTGTGTGTGCTCGCGCCCTTCCTGTTTACACTGTATACTAATAAATTAAATGACCACCTGGTAGATAAGGCAATAGACACTCTGAAAGTTAGTGCTACCCCATTACCCATTTTGCTGATGATGTGGTTCCTCTGGCAAGAACACCTTTTCACAGAGCCGCGACGAGGCAGTGTCCAGGTGAGGAGGTAACCTTGATATTTGTTTGACTATAGGTACCCCTTCCCTCCCGTTTTGAAGGCTCATGGGGAATTATCTGGGAGATATAAGAAACCCATACTATACCTACTGGGGTATAGTATACTGTGCATGTTAAATTTATGTGCACCACTTAGTTAGGATTATATGTAAATACACAGTTGTTTTGATTTGAGTGTAGAAGGGATCGCTTCAAGGTCCTGATGAAAAGCCAGGGGAGGGCTTCGAAACATGTCGACACTGGAGACATTGCTCATTAAAGCATAGTATCTCCATATTATTCCCTACTTTTAATGATACCAGCTCAAAGGAACATTCAAATATATTTTTTTCCACCAAGCAAGGTATTTTTTTTTATATTTCTTTTTATTGAAACAAGGCATCAAAATGGGTGCATAGTACAGAGGTTAAACATTCCCACATAACATTACAGCATATCAATAATAATGGGGGATGGGAAAAGAAAGGGGGGGCAAATTACTTTTACATGCAAGGGTCACGGGGATGTAGGGATATCCAAAATAGAGTCAACCGGTGGTATGCAAATCTCCCCCCTGTATCGATTCCACAACCCCCAAACAGTTGCCCATTTACGAGGTCGGCCTCTTGCCAGGTAGACAGTCTTTTCCCGGAACATACACCAGTCCATGCTCTCTTTCCAATCCTCAAGCGTAGGCGGTCTCTTGGATCCCCACTGTTGGGCTATATTTCTTTTAGCTATCATTGCCCCTAGAGTGGCCCACCTGGTCTGCGCTGTGTTTAGATCCGTCGGTTCCCAGATATTAAGGAGACATCTCCTCGCCTCTGGTAGCACCGTCACCTCCAATACTTCTCGCATAACATCATGTATCGCACTCCAATACTCCACCATATAATGACATTCCCAGATGGTATGGAGGAGCGTGCCCACCGACCACATCCTCGCCTGCAGAAACCTTCTTCAGATAGTCCCATCCTAACCAAACGTGGACCTTTGATATAAATCCTATGTAATATTTTGAACTGAACTAGCCTCAATTGCGCTGGAATTGCAACCTCCTTTGGGAGGATACGGCCGACTGCCAGTCTTTATCATCTACTTCAATACTGTCCCTCGTCCATTTGTCCCTCCACTCTATAAGGAGGTCTGCTCCGTGGTTGATCAATTTCCTATAAATCAGGGAAATAGTTCTATCCGGCAAGTGCCCATCCAATATTCTATCCTCCAACGGCGAGGCCTCGGGTATCTCTTCTTCCGCCGGCAATGCCGATTTTAGTGCATGATGAACTTGCGCATAGCGGAAATACTCTGCTCCATTCAACTCGAATTCGGTTTGTAATTCAGCAAACATCTTAATCCTACCCTTGACCCAAATATCGCCAATAGTAGCAATCCCATTCAAGTCCCACTTATCGAAACCCTTCGTGTTCCAAAGCTTGCCCTGCTTGTCCGAGCCAAACAGTGGGGTGGCCAGCATAAGTCGGCCTCTCCATCCCAAAGAGCTAGTAGCGCCGTGCCATATCCGCACTGCAACCCTAGTTGGTCCCGTCAAACTTTTTCCTGCCGACTTGGCATATAAAGCTCTATTATAATTTCCGCAGGGAGCAGCCACCTATCCATCGCATATCCAGGGTCTGTACCGGGCCCATTTGTACCCTGGTTTATGGCTGCCAGTTGAGATGCCCAATAGTATCTCCTGATGTCAGGGAGGGCAATACCACCGTCGTACCACAGTACCGTCAATTTGGCCAAGGCAATACGAGGTCTACCCTCCCATAACAGACTACGCTGCACCCCCTCCACCTCTTGAAAATAACTAGCCGGGACTATATCTAATGTATTCTGGAGCGCGTAGAGAAAACGAGGCAAGGACATCATCTTAAAGAGGGCCTCCCACCCCAACAAGGAGAGAGGAAGCTTCCTCCAGCTGTTTGCGTCACTTCTTAATCTAACCAAAGGGGAAGGAGGTTTCTCTCATATCGGACTGTGGGATCCATTGAAATAAAGATCCCCAGATACTTAAACTCATTCGTAGCGATTTGATTCGGACAATTTCGCGGGGGAATCGGGGTGTCACCACTCAGAACAAACAAATTGGATTTCCCCCAATTTATAGTAAGCCTCGAGTTTCTACCTTAGGACGCCAAAACATCACAGACAACCATTAGGGACTTACTGGGTGAGGTCAAATAGAGCAGAATGTCATCTGCATATAGAGAGATCTGGTCTTCTAAATGAGGGGACCATCGAATACCCCTAATTGAGGGTTCCCAGCGGATCCAGGCCACCAAAGGCTCAAGTGCCAGTGAAAATAGAAGGGGAGAGAGCGGACATCCCTGTTATTTACCACAACCTGAGCAAGAGGTTCAGTATAAAACGGACGCACTCAACGAATAAACTCCGGTCCAAATCCAAACTTAGCTAAGACTTCCCACAAATACGGCCATTCTACTGTGTCAAAGGCCATGGTTGCGACGAGCGACGCTATTATAGCCTGTTCCTTCAGAGTATGTGCTCTGGCCAACACTCCGTGTAACCTGCGAAGATTTAAAGCTGTGTTTCTATGGGGAATAAAGCCAGATTGATCGGCATGTATCAGTCCGCTAATCAACTTAACAAGCCTGTTAGACAATAGATTGGCAAGAATCTTAGGCTCCGCATTCAGTAGCGAGATAGGCCTATACGAAGCACAGTTGGATTTTGATTTCCCTTCCTTATGGATAACTACAATAGACGCCACTCTCTTATCATATGGTAATACTCCCTGTTCTCGGGCAGCCACAAACATACCCCTAAGATAGGGGGCAATCTTATCAGGCCTGAGCTTATACAACTCGATCGGGAGTCCGTTAGGGCCCAGTGCCTTACCAGAGTTCAGAGAACGCACTGCCAGGGCCATCTCATCCGCAGTGAGGGCACTGTCCATAAAATCACGGTCTTCCTTAGTCAGGCATGGGAGTTGGATATATGGCAACAACAAGCAAGAATCCTCGTCTGGCTGCCCCAAGACCGAGGTATACACCATTTGAAAATATTCCGCAAAACTATCTACTATACCCTGGGGGTCTGTTATTCGCGCTCCCTCAGCCATCTCAAGTTCCAGGACAACACGATCTGCTCTATCTTTCTTATCTAACCAGGCGATAAGTTTCCCTGCCTTATCTCCAACATCATGTAGCCGGCCCTGCTGCTCTCTACTTAGGGCCCTGGCGCTATCAGTAACTAACGCTCTGTACTCAAGCTGCTTGAGACTCAGGACATGCAGTTTAGCACGGGTCACCTCCTGCTCCAATTACGCCTCAATGCAAGTTATCTCAGATTCCACTTTTACAATTTCTTCGTTTCGATCTTTCGTCGCTCCTGCGATCAGTGATAAAGCCTGGCCCCTTATGACTGTCTTAAAAGCCTCCCAAAGCGAAATCGGAGATGACACCGATCTCCCATTCTCCTGAAAATAATGTTCTAACGTCTTCAGCAGGTCCTTATGGATTTTAGGATTGCGTATGTACCAAGGATTAATGGGGGCTGTTCTACCACCCGATCCCGAAGTTATAACGAATTTGATCCAGAGTGGCGAATGATCCGATATGCCACTAGCCAGGTGTATAGCCTCCGTGATGCAGTATGCTTGGGCCGCCGGCACCAAACAGTGATCTATACGTGAAAGACTACCATGAGCACCAGAGTGGAAGGTGTACTGCCGTTGGTCCGGATGAAGCAATCTCAAACCATCGACCAAACCCAATGTTTCCATAAACTCAGGAAGGCATCTTTGCACCCGCCCCGTATCTCTAGGTGGATGCCTATCCATAGCTCCGGAGACCACAGCATTAAGGTCACCTCCCAAAATCAAAAGACCCCTCAGGAGGTCCAGAAGGATTTTCCCCAAATCAACGAAAGCGGTAGCCTGCATACCTGGGGGGGACGTAGACCGACAACAAGGAGAGGGTGTGCCCCTCCCAACGACCCGACACCCCTATATATCTACCCCTATCATCCACAGTAATGGAGTCAATCACCATGGGGAGCGACTTCCTGATCAGTACCGCCCCTCTCCTGGACCCTGAAGTGAATCCTGCATGTGCGACCAATCGGTACCCCATTCTATGCATCGCCTTGCATGAACTCCCTACTAAATGCATCTCCTGAAGCAGAACTACATCAGTGGCGTGACGTTTAAAAAATTGAAGAACCACACTACGTTTAATTTTGTCCCCCAACCCATTTACATTCCAACTCAACACCTTCAGCCCCCTACCCCCAATCATAAAACATGAAATGGGTCTGTCTCCCCTCCAACTCCTGCACCATGAACATGCTATTATTCTGTACGAAGCCTTGAGATGCAATGCCTATAACAAACAATACAAAAAAAGAACAAAAAACTCCACCCCCAAACAAACCCCCTTCACCACCCCCCTCCCCGCACCCCTGCTCACGGTGTTCATCCGCCCCCAACTCGCAGTGTGCCTGTCGCCCCATAATCTAACTACTAAACTATCGAAAAGGAACTCTGAGGAGGAGTACGACCCCCGATTCCCCGCTTGACCCCTAAATTTACATCAGACCTGTTTAAATCATTTCCACATCCAACTCGTCTGCGAATTCTTTTCAGCCGGATTCCACCCACCAACTTGGTCCAACACCACCTGCAATAATGTTAGTTCTCATTCCTGCTCTTGCGCGCCGTCATCTTCATATCCGCTCCTTCGCCGCTGGTTATCCTGAGAGGAAATAGTCTCCAACCAGTCCGAAGCCATTTCGGGATCGTCAAAGAATAATGCCCTGCCCGTATGTTCAACTCTCAACTTGGCGGGATACATCATGGCATACTTCAGCCCTTTATCTCGAAGTTTCCGTTTAACACCCATGAAGGTTTGCCGTTGTTTCTGTACCGCCTGCGTAAAGTCCGGAAGAAAACTTAGGGTGGAGTTCTCATACTTCAGAGGACCATATGTCCTGGAGGCCTGCAGGATAGCGTCTCTGTCCCTGAAGTTAAGCACCCTTGCAATCATCGGCCGGGGTGGTGCCCCAGGTCTCTGTCTCCCTCCCGGTATCCTATGCGCTCTTTCAATTGTAAAGAAATTTACCAGGCCTCTGGGTTTCAAATGATTGAGAATGATGTCTTCAACAAAAAGGTCAGCAGCCTGTCCCTCAGCCTTTTCAGGCACACCAATAATACGTACGTTGTTTCTACGGGCCCTCCCTTCATATTGGTTCAACTTGCGACTCGCAACTTCACTAGAGGTCTTGAGATCGCGAACTTCCTGTTGTAACAGAGCCACATCATCTGTAAGACTGGACGTTTTGATGTCTAGTGATTTTACCTTTTCACTGGTCTTTGTGAGGTTCGGAGTAAGTTAACCTCTATCGTGACTGTGTCAAGCTTATGATCTAGGGATTCCATCTTCTTACTGAGGGAGGTTTTCACCCCGTCTATCACGGCCATCACATCCTGCAGCATAGGTTCTGTTGTAGCGGCCGAATCCCCCGCACTCCCATCTTGCGATTTTCCAAGCCCAGTCGGTGATCCTCTGGGTTGCGTGTAGCGGTCCAATTTGTTGGTTTGGGTGTACGTAGGTCCTCTAGCCGTCTTAGATTGTTGTTTTTTGGATTCAGGTTTTGTCGCCATTCTGAGAACAGAGGAGAGCAATTTAAGCCATGACAGAGATCCCACAACGAGGCGCCAGACAATGTGTACAGGTGCACTGGCTACACAGTATGCACTCCGGTTCAGTCAGTGCAGTCCTTCATCCGCCGCACTAATCCGCGCTTGGGGGGGTGGGGGGGCCATTGGGGGGGTGGGGGTGCGGGGGGCGGCGATCACCGAAGTCGCCCCAATCACTCAGAACACAGCGTCGATATACAATACCCAATGCGATGGCCAGTAGCAGGATGCACTCTCGTCTTGACAGTCTTTCATTGAATGCCTATGGTCCTCAAAATGGGATATCCGCCACACTCCCTCCACCGACCACAAGTGTTGTATGCCCTCCCTCTCCTGCACCTCAGCTACCCCACCCGATCCACATACAACATGTTGGGTCCTCCAGACTGCTACAGGCTCTTCAATCGTGGGCTTCCCGCTTGCGTCCCCACTCCACAGCCTGATGTAGCACTGTCTATGTAGCCTGCAATCTAGCATCCATGTTGCCTGGGCCTCCGGTGTGGGCTGCGCCGATCTCTAAGCCACCACGACACGTGCGTCACCGCCTGTGAGTCTGGTAGTGAAGCACTGTGGGGGGCAGCAAGTGGGGGGTGCAGTCCAGTGAGCGCTGGGAGCGCGGCCGGGGCTTCCACGTGGCAGAGCCGGGGACTTCCGGTTTCGGCCCGGATTTTATTCACTTCTGCCGGGGTCTGCTTCAAACTTGAGGCCCTGGCTTCTGGGCATGTAGGCCTCAATTTCCTCTGACCGTTTCCTCCGGAGCTCCGCGGCTGATCGGGACTCAAGTTGCAGCGCCCGGCACCGCTTTCTCTCTGCGACCGATTCCTACGGTCTGACAACAGGATGGTATTCAGGATATACCCCAGGGCAGTGGTGGTTTCGGGAGCCCGGAACTCCAGCGGCCATTTTGGACGCTCTCGTAGCTCCTCCTTGTGAGGCAAGGTATTTTTTAATTTTTCACCATTCACTCACTTCTGACCCTTCCACTCACACTCCTACACCACACTTAGAATTGTTTTTCATAACCAGTGCTCCCACATAGTCGTAGGTCACAGCACACCCCGTTCCGAAGTGGGGCGAGAAGACCCCGATGATGAAGCATGCCACAAAGGGTCCTTTTGGTGGGAGAGGGGTATTTAAAGAAAGCTGTGTGCTTTCCACCATTGTAGGAGACACATGTAGTCTGGAAGGACACTTCTAAACTTTCCCATAAGGGTGGATCTCTTTGTTTTTTGTCAATATACCTTGCGGAGGACGTATCTACCTCTTTTGCTCCTTTGAGCATTACCTCTTCACTCCCTTCTTGTGTTACTTTGAAAGAAGACCTTTGCCCTACAAAAATTGCATTATTAATTATGTGTCTTTTATGAAAAACTTGACCTACAAGTCAACAGAACAAAGCTCTTTATAATGTGTGTTGGGAAAAGTAAAAAGAAAGGAACTTATGCAATTGAAGATAGAAATGTTGACATAGTAGACAATTTCTCATATTTGGGCATTGCCTTTGACACTAATTTAAACTGGAACATGATGGTAAATTCAAGGGCTACTCAGATGAACAAAAGTATTGCCTCCGTTTTTAGGTTTGCAACGAATTTGGGTAACAAACCAATACCAGAGATCATTTAAATCTATTTTGCAAAAGCCATCTCAATGGTAATGTACAGGCGCTATATGGGCCAAAGTCAATGTTGACAACCTCTAAAAAATAGAAGATGGGTTTGCCAAGAGGTTATTGTCTGTTCCAAAGGCTTGCACAAATGTGATTACTCATAAAGAACTAGGCCTACCCCACATCACGGATACAGTCAAACTGGCCTCTTTGTTGCTCTTGTTATCAATATGGAAACAGAAGGTGGTACAAACAAATAAATGCATCCTAAATGACATCATGAAATTGGATCATGGATCTAAAATGTCATGTTTATACTATATAAAGTGAAATCTTGAACCATTGAGGCTATGGGTCTTGTATGCTGAACCTGCACAGTGTGAAACCTTCTCGAAGGCAAAGCTAACTAAATATTTCCTAGAAAAATGCGCACATGAAAGATAGATTAAAAATAAAGATAAAGCCACAGTAATTGCATACATTAACAGACCGCCTTTGCAGTATGGCCCATCGTCATATCTCTCCTTTGTGGGTAATAACCGCCATCGTTATATTCTAACGATGTTTTCGCTTAGGTTATATAACACTTATGTTGGGCTATCCTGCAAATGTGTTCTCTCGGACTAGGAACGTTGCCCGTGTGATTTTTGTTTAAAACAATCAATTAGGGGCGTGGCCAAGATGGCGACCGCAGCGGAGGTGTGCTGAAGAGGCTCCCAAACCCGGCCCCGGTGAACGCCCGATAAGCAGTACTAGACCCCCCTCCGGTGCCTGCCGCTGAGGGCCCCCGGCGCAGAAACCACAGTGTGCCCCTCGACAAAGCGGCCGGAGCACCGACGACACCTGAACTCGGAGATCCGGCCGCAACGGAGCGGCCGCGGACCACGAGCTGTGTGCACCCGGGCTGCGGCCTGCCGGAGCTGGCCGGTGCGAGCGCTGCCGCTAGAAGTGAGCAGCGGGCGGCGGCCCAGTCATCGAGGGCCCCGCAGCGGAGAAGCCCACATCAGTCGCCGATGAGAGAGAATCCCTGGGGCAACGAACACCCGCACCAGGGGAGCGCCAAAATCGAGGTCCCTGCTTGGGGGCCTACTCTCAGTGAAGCTGGGGTGAGCAGAGTGATCCTTGCCCCGGGGACGCCAGCGGGAAGCGCCGGTAGACCCCCCCCGGTGCGAGACACAGAGGGAGTCGGAGTGGCACGCCGAAGGAGCAGCGAGGACAGGCGAGGCCGATTTGGGGCCCGGCGGGCGCAGTCCAAATTGAGGCTGGGGACTGGAGGCCTACTGATGCGGAGGCGCCTAACCAGGCCGGGCGAGTGCAGAGAGCTGGCGGCATACGGGGCTGGAGCGCTGGGGCCCGAGAACAGCACATAGAGTGGGACGCTAGCAGTGGTGAGGCCTGTCCCTGCATAGAGTGGAGTCCCTGCGGTAGCTCCCAACTTACCTGGCGACCTAAAAGAGACATGAGACAACCCTGAAGTGGTGGTGGGAGACCAGCACCAACGGTCGGCCCGCTTTTAGAGAATACCTCGGCCCTCGAGACCTGGTTGGGAGGACCCATCTTCGTGGCCCTGGTTGATGGGCGATAGGCAGCCTTCATGAGGGGCCCCTGAGACACGTGACGCCTGGAGCGTGGCGCAGGCGAGCTCCTCGAGCACCCAGTGGAGAGCGGTCTGAAACTGGGCTGAGAGGGCCCTCGTGAGCCTGGGAACTGGGCGACCGCCATCGCATAGCCAGAAGACCCCCCACCTGGAGGCGCCGCAGCGCAGGTGTCCTGGACGAGTCTGGTAGGCCTGGGAGTTGGAAGTGGAGACAGAGGGAGGCAACCTTGAGCCTCTGAGGGGAGCCCCGGGAGGCACTTATACGGCGGGCCCGCCATGTCAGGGGGATCACGCAAGGGAGGGCGCACCATCACAGACGTGTTGACGAAGGGAGCACCTAAGGGGACCAAGAGCCCCCTGGGCCCTGCGGCGGCCGCGGACTCTGTAAAGCGAGAAGATGAAGGGGCCCCGGTCACCAGGGTGTTCCTGGAATCCCTTTTCAACTCCCTACGGGCGGACTTCCAGACCCTAAAACAGGAAATGGCGGGAGAGTATCGGGAGCTTCGCCGCGACGTCGATGGACTGGGTGAAAGGGTGGCCGCTGTCGAAGAGGCCGACCAAACGCGGAGTGAGGAAGTGGAGCAATTACAGCAAGAGGTGCTGCGCCTGCAGGAACAGCAGCTGGACCTACAGGCCCACGCGGAGGACTTAGAAAATCGCTCCCGGAGGAACAACATACGCGTCCGAGGTGTACCGTCCAATGCGGAAGGGGGCAACATCACCCAGTTCTTGCAGGGCCTGTTTCGGGACGTTTTGGGTGAAGGGGAAGACTTTGTGATATGCATCGACAGGGCTCACAGAGTGGGATTAGCAAGAAAGGCGCCAGCCCCTCCGCCGGACATTTTGGCGTTCCTGCCGGATTTCCCACTGAAGGAGAGGTTAATGCAAGAAGCGCGCCGGAAGCAACCCCTGCGCTATCGAGACCTTCATATTGCGCTGTATCAAGACCTTTCTGCTATTACCTAGCAAAAAAGGAGAACATTCAAGGTGGTCACCTCGTTCCTCCACGAGAAGGGGATCCCTTACTCTTGGGGTCACCCCTTCCGCCTGGTTTTCAAATGGAACGGCGCACTTCATCAGTTCCGATCTCTGACAGACGTGTGCGCCCTGCTAGGGATAGAATCAGAGGAGTCCTCGAGGGCCAGGGAGGATGCAGACAACCCCCCGCAGGAGGGGACCCCCGCCCCTCGGTGGAGAGCTGGCAGAAAGTGCGGCGTCAATGAGCGTCCAGACTGGCCTGTAGGCCAGACCCGGAAACGGTGGCACAGGAGAAGGCAGCAGCCATCGAGGAGGTGTCCAGGGATACGGCAACACAAGACTGAGTCTCTTCCTCATGCGCAGTGGATGGGGAGGGGGGTCTTCTTCTATTAGCATTGATGTTATTGGGCTTGAATGGGGCCGGATGGGAGGCAGGTGGGATCGCCAATGCCACGTTTCCCAACACCACTTCATTCCGAGGGCCTGTACAAGGACATGACCGGCTCAGGACTATTTTGATGGTTGGGGGGTTTCGGGAGTTTGGGGGGGATGGGAGTTGGGGTTAGGGAGGGCTACGGGTGGGGAGGTGTTGTGCTTCAGGGGGGGAAAGGGAACGGGGGGTCCTCCTTGTCCACGGGGGTTTTTTTTGCCAGGTTTTCTTTGTACTCCATGCATCGAGCGCAGCGCAGTGCCGTCCCGGTTAAATACTTAGGATGCCACGCCCATTGACCATCCTCTCCTTCAATGTGAGAGGCCTTAACAACCCTATCAAATGGCGGGCGATACTTTCCCTCCTGGAGCACTCGGCTGCAGATATCTGCCTCCTACAGGAGACGCATTTACTGCCCAAAGATCAACACCGACTTAAGTCGCGGTCCTTCCCTTTGCAATTCTTCTCATCGGCAACTAAGAAGGTGGCGGGGTGGCGATCCTGGTGTCCAAATTCTTCGACGGGCGGGTTATGCAGAAGGAAGCGGAGATCAAAGGCAGGTTACTGATCCACCGCTTTCTCATTGCTGGGTACACACTTTTAGTGGGCACTATATATGCACCCAATGACGGGCAGGAGAAATTCCTACACACAGCACTAGAATCGGCCACAGCTAACATACAACCACACCTGCTTCTGGGAGGCGATCTTAACCTGGTCTTCCACAACACAGCTGACGGTTCAGTCCAACGTAGTGATCAAGTAGGGGCACTTTCTGGGATGGGCCACACTCACCTCTCCGACCTGGACCTTGTTGACCTATGGAGGCACCTCCACCCACATACCACAGCATATACCTACTACTCAGCCGCCCACAAGTCTTATGCACGACTTGATTACTTTCTCTGCTCCTCACAACTGTTGCTCCGCGTAAAGGATGTCGAAATCCTCCCGGCCTCTCTGTCATATCACTCTCCGGTGCTGACCTCCTTCCTGCTCCCACCCACACCTGGCCCGCAGCGGCACTGGCGCCTAAGAGACACCCTGCTCCAGAGCTCCACTGTAGTGGAGCAGATCAAGACCGCTATCGCCCGGTCTCTTACTCATAATGCCAACACGGACACAACCAAGGCCACCCAGTGGGCCTCACTCAAGACAGTCCTTCGCGGGGAATTCATCTCCATTGCCACAGCTAACAATAGAGATCGTGCCCAGAAACGGGCGGAACTCACCCAGCGTGTGGCGGAGTTAGAGCAGATCCATCAACGCACCGGGGCAGCCCGAGCATGGTGCCAGCTTTGTACGGAGAGAAAGATGATGTGGCCGAATATGCAGCCCTACACCTACGGCACGCGTACTACTCGGGGGGGATCGCTGCGGGAGACTCCTGGTGAGCAAATTGCGAGAACAACGCCAAAGACAGGGCATCCGCACCGTCAGGTCTAGTCGGGGTGACCTTGTCACTGACGACGCCGACATCGCCGAGACCTTCGGGGACTTCTACAGTGACTTATATGCCGCAGACTCGCTTGGCACGCAAGCGGGCCAAGCTTACATAGGAGGAGGGCCGCTGCCGGCCTTGAACGAGGCACAAGCGGAGTTCCTTGATCGACCCATTGGGCTAGAGGAGGTGATCTCTGCGATATCCCGCCTCAAACTGGGGAAATCCCCGGGCCCCAATGGGTACTCGACGACCTTTAATAAAATTCTATGCCACCAGGTGGCCCCGTTATTAAGGGACCTCTTCAATACCTTCGACCAGCCCGTGCCATCCCGGCGGATTTGCTGGAAGCGGCGATACCCAAGCCCGGCCGTGACCCCACCCGGTGTAGTTCCTACAGGCCGATCTCCCTGCTGAACATGGACCTCAAGCTCTACACGGGCTTCCTTGCAAATCGATTGGCGCCCTATATGCAGCAGCTAGTGGAGCCTGACCAGGCGGGCTTCATCCCCCAGAGACAGACCAGCAACAATACGAAGCGAGTTCTCCACCTCATCGAGGCCGGGTCGCGGGCGCGGCCGTACTGCATGTTGCTGACTATCGATGCAGAAAAAGCATTCGATAGAGTGCACTGGCCATATCTGGAGCTGGTGCTGCAGCGGGTTGGGATCGGCGAGACGCCATGTAACCGAATAATGAACTGCTACCGCCAGCCTAAAGCCTTGGTCCGGGTCAATGGGCATACCTCCCCACGCTTTCCAATTAGTAGAGGCACCAGGCAAGGGTGCCCGCTCTCCCCAATCCTGTTTGCCCTCTATATGGAGCCGTAGGTGCAGGGGATCAGGCACCATAACCTCATCAAGGGCATTCCCTTCGGTGGGGATGTGCACAAGATCAGCTTATATGCGGACGACATCTTGCTGTCCCTGACAGAACCGATGCAATCTCTCCGGGCGCTCTTTATCGAGCTTCATACCTTCGCGTTAGCCTCGGGTTTCAAAATCAATCTAGAGAATTCGGGGGCTCTAAACATATCCCTGTCACCAGGCACGCTAGTGGAGGCCAAGAGCGAATTCGACCTGCAATGGTCTGACACTACTATTCCTTATCTGGGAGTCCTGCTAGCCGCTACCATTCAGACCACTACCGAAGCCAACTACATCAAACGCCGCTCACGCCTTAGCGACGAACTCGGAAGGTGGAAGCGACACTCGCTCTCCTGGCTTGGTCGGATAGCGGCCATCAAAATGACTCTGCTACCACAGATCCTCTATGTGTTTCAGACCCTCCCTTTGCGCCCTCCCCACGGGCTGGCTTCAGCAGACGCAGTCGGATCTGGCACGCTTTATTTGGAACGGTCGCCGCCCGCGCTTCAAGCATGCGATCGCAATACTCCCCCCCGCAAATGGAGGAGTGGGGGTGCCTGACCTCGCCCTATACTATCAAGCGGCGCAGCTCCGCACCGTGGTACCAGCTGGAATCCGGCAAGCATTGGCTCTTCCAAGACCAAGCTGTGGCGGGCAGGCCCCTTCAAGGGGTTCCATTTCTACCGCGATGTCACAGGCCCCCTAATCTCTATGCATCACTGATCACGAACACTGTGCTGGACGTGTGAGACAGAGTAGCGGTCAAACACGATCTCACCTCGTTTCCCTCCCCAATGACCCCACTTTTTGTTGCCTGGAGACGTTCGCCCTGTAGGGAACTGGGACACCTGTTCGATCTCAACGGCATCCTTCCCTTTCAGAAGGTGAAGGAGGACTATGGCATACCAGAGCTTCCCTACTTGCAGGTCCGTCACTGGGCCTTCCAACCAACGATTAGACCCAACGCACAGCGCTTCCTCACTCCGTATGAAAAGTGGCTGTTGACACGCACCTCAGATAAAAAACTGATCTCTGATCTATATCAGCACCTCCTTCTCACCAACATATACACTTGCAATGCAGGGAGGGTCAGATGGGAGAGAGACCTATGGAGGCAACTCACACACAAGGACTGAGAAGGCATATATCATAGAGCTAGACACTCGGCCTATCACACTGGTCTCACAGAAACCCTGACCGAGGTGGCCACCTACGGGTACCACACACCGGACCGCCTACACCGATGGGATCCCCGCGTTAGTGATCGCTGCTGGAGGGGAAGCAGGTAACTCGGCACACTAGAGCATTTACTATGGAGCTGTGACCGCTTGCAACCCTATTGGAACTCGATCCTCGATGAGGTCGACTCCCACTTGGACACCCAACTTCCCTGATTCCCCGCTTATATTTTGCTTGGACTCCCTAATGCCTTTATGTACCCTCTGAAGTCCAGAAGAGGGAGGCTCATAGCAATAGCGCTGGGAGCCGCTGTCCAGAACATAGTAGCGCACTGGAGGACCACTCAACCCCCCCCCACACACACCGGCTGGCTACACAGGCTATGGATGATTTTGGGAATGGAGAAGTTGACTCTGGCAAAAGGAGGCAGGGGAGAGGAATTCGCAGCACTTTGGCGACCATTTTTGTCTCTACTCAAGGGGGAGTTTAGGGAATTGAGCTGCCCACGTTATTTACGCTTGCTTCGCATTGCAGAAACACCACTCGAGGAACCTAAGGTTCAGCAGCGCCGGCGCAAGACTGAGGGCTGATGTTTGACCTATGGCCTACTGTCCGGGATGTCGGGATGTTCCTTTACTTATTCTTTTGCTTTGTGGACAAGGAGGGAGGGTGGGAAGGGGTTACATGCCGGGTTTCCCCGCTGCAAGACTCCTACATTTATGACATTGTCAGCATATTTGTTACCGTATGTCATGGGGGTTTTAAAGCAACAGCTAACGCTATCAAGTTGGACGGGGAACTGTGGTCTGTTTGTTTTTCTTGTCTTGAAAACTCAATAAAAGATTTAAACCATAAAACAATCAATTGTACATATATTATTTTTCTGTAGTTTTTTATGAAAAGGAGAGAAAAAGATTTATTGTTCCACTCTTGCAGAAATTTTGCTTGAGTAATAACATCATCAATTTGACTGTTAAGTTAGAACTAGAAACACTGTATGTCTGCTCCGCAACGGCCTCATTTTTATGTACAGCCTTAAAAAAAACAGTTTAGCGAATATTTGACTACATTTTTTAATCCACGTATAACAAACTCAGGAAAATTAGATCTCATGTTGAAATAACATAAATTAATTACTTAGATGAAATATGCTGCTATCAGGTTTTTATGGAAATTATTTGAAGAATGTATGTCTTTGATTTCAATTTATTGAAATGTTGTAATTTCGTGTTTGTACTTTTTACGCATTTGATTTTAAATGCGAAATAAAGTGTTGATTGATTGACAATGGCAAATCAGGATTTAGACACAGCTTCTCTCGAGGTAGAAATTTATTCCGCTCAGATTCAGAGACCACAATGGTTTGCAGCTCTTCCTGCATCACAATCCCAAAGTCAACACCAATGCCAGTGTGGAACTGGAAGCAGGTTCAAGGGCTACAGATTGCAGAGGGCACAGCCACTGGAGGTAACCGGACTGGGGGTCCTTGCGGATACTTGGGGCCCGAAGGCATGCCAAAGGATATCTGCATTGTGCCAAAGATGCGCATGGTCTCTTGAAAGGTTTCGACTTGCTGCAACATCACCAACAGACCCTGGAATTCAGGGCAGTAGGACTAAAGACAAAAACCGCTTTTGCCGGAGAGTGGCACAATGGGGTTTAGTTCGGCATGGACTTTGTACGTTTTTTCTTTGGAGTACCCAAAGACTTTGACCACAAAGATGAGCACTGCGGCTGTGGGGGCAGCTTTGGCAGTGCAGCGCAACAGTCCGTGCTCTTCACGGCCTGGAGTGCGACCTGCCTGGAGTCTTGTAGTGCTTTGCCATGTACAGTTTCACCTTGCATTCATGTATGGCCTTTGGGTTCATCTGGACGCAGTTGTTGCAGGCCTTGGAGGTGTATGCTGTACCCAAACACCAGAGACACCTTATGGGGATCTGTCACAAACATCTGCTTGTCACAGTTCCATCAAGGCTTAAACCCTGTAGTCTTAGAGGGTGACCGTTTACCTTTCAAAGGGGAAACTTTTTGAAGGAAAATTCACTTCACAAAGTGCAGAAAAAAGAGGAGCAGAGCTCTAGGTCTATGTTTGAAGGTGCGGAAAGTAAGGGATTGACATCAGGATGCACGTGTGATACTTAAATAAGGCTCAATTCTCACTTCCGGAGCAGAATGATGTTGCCACTGAACCACATGGTGCCAATTTTCACTGCACTATATCTACACTGTCTGCTATTGAATGTATACACTCTTAATTTGAAAACACAACTAAGAGAATAAAGCTTTCTTTATTCTGATTTACTTAGTTTCCTCATTATTTATTTTATTTTCCTTGGGTCCAGACAAGGGAATGTGCACATTTGGCAGATTACCCAACACCCCAAAAATATTTCTTACATAAGCAGGAGATTATTTCTTGGTCTTTCAAGTCTGACTGAAAAGCAGCATAGTTTAGCCTTCACATACAAAGGCTAATCCTTCAGCATTCAGATCAAAGAACTTAGGGCCAAATGTATCAATATTAGAATTGATATTTCCAAATTGTGTTTCTACTGAATCACAATTTGTAAATCACATTTCCTAATGTATGAGATTCATTTTAAAATAGCAATTCCTAGTGGATTGCAAATCGACCTACCTCATGAATATTAATGAGGAAGAGCACATTTTGCGATGCAATAGCCATCCCAGGAATAGTGGCCTGCTGGGGTCAGCACCACCATGTCTGTCATTGCTTTTTAATAAAGAAATGTAGAAAACTGCCCCTTTTTGACATGTTCACCCCCACTTTTGTATGGTAATTGACGTGATTTCGACTGGAAGTGCACTGAGTCCCTGCTAACCAGGACCCCAGTGCCATATCTCTTTCCCAAAACTGTACAATTGTACCACAATTGACAATTCCTTTGGCACTCCCTGTAAGTCCCTAGTAAGTGGTACCCCTGGTAAACAGGGCAAGGAGGGTCCTCAAGTGCTGCAACACAAATTGTACCACCCTAAAGGACCCCTCACCAAACACATACAGACTGCCTCTGTAGGCTGTGTGTCTTGGTGCACACAAAAGTGAAAATACGACACGGCACAGACACTGTATGGAGTACAAGTAAGTCACCCATGCTTCAGAACTTACAGTCCTAAGGCAGGGGGCACTATACTATATGTGAAGGGCATAACTGCATGAGCAGATATGCCCCTGTGCTAGTCAGTCCCAATGCTGCCAGTACAAGTGAACAGGCATGGGAACAGTACAGCCCGAACTGCCAAGCCATGCCTTTCCTGGACCGGAAATAAGCTTTCTAGGACCGGTTTCTGGCATTAAAGCCGTGGCAGTTCGGGCTGGACTGTTCCCATGAGGCACAGGGTCAGACTGATTTGCATATGGCCATGTCTCAACTGGGGTGGCAGAGTGGGCTAAAGAACGGTGATGGATTAAACGCAGATCTGTTGACTGGGTGTGAGTGCTTGATTGGTTCAGATGCTCTGTCCATCACCACCCCCTTTTGTACCGCTTTGTTTGCCATAAGTTGGCAGGGTATGCTCAGACATGAGTCCCTTGCTCACTTTGCCACTCGATTCAAGCAAGCCTGGCTGAAGACGGCTGTAATGCCAGAAACCGGTCCTCGGAAGCTTGAAACCGGTCCAGTGAAGGCATGGCTTGGCAGTTCGGGCTGGACTGTTCCCATGAGGCACAGTGTCAGACTGATTTGCATATAGCCATGTCTGAACTGGGGTGGCAGAGTGGGCTAAAGAACGGTGATGGAATAAACCCAGATCTTTTGACTGGGTGTGAGTGTTTGATTGATTCAGATGCTCCGTCCATCACCACCTCCTTTTGTACCGCTTTTGGCCGCCATAAGTGTGGCAGGGTATGCTCAGACGGGAGTCCCTTGCTCACTTTGCCACTGGATTCAAGCAAGACAGACTGAAGACGGCTGGAATGCCAGAAACCGGTCCTCGGAAGCTTGTTTCCGGTCCAGGGAAGACATGGCTTGGCAGTTCGGGCTGAACTGTTCCCATGAGGCACAGGGTCAGACTAATTTGAATATAGCCAAGTCTGAACTGGGGTGGCAGAGTGGGCTAAAGAACGGTGATGGATCAAACCCAGATCTTTTGACTGGGTGCGAGTGTTTGATTGATTCAGATGCTCCGTCCATCACCACCCCCTTTTGTACCGCAAGACTGGGAACAAGCATTGGAGTTCCCAAAAAAAGTGTCCCGCAACTATCGCTTAAAGACCATACGACTTCACATACTACACCGTGCCTATTTGTCCCCCGAGAAGCTCCAGCATTACTACCCAGACGCACAAGTTACTTACCTCCGGTAACGATACATCTGTAAGAAACAGTAGTTAGTATTAGATTCCTTACCTTTGAATATCCCCAGGCATCAGTCTGGATCCGGAAATTTTTGCGTAGCAGTACCCCTACGTCGATTGCGGCTCCGTGTCCGTCGTTGGCGCCGGGATGACATCACCGGAGTACTTAGACGCCGCCCTTGCTCGCTCATTTCAGTTCTTATACACAGCTTTTCCGCGCCAGAAACGTAGAGCCATGATAAAAACCAACACTGGTACCATGAAACTAGGGCCCTGAGAAGGGATGACCTTCACCCTAAATATCGGTTCGCAGAACGGGGAGGATGGTTGGGGAGGTAAGTAATCTAATACTAACTACTGTTTCTTACAGATATATCGTTAACATAGGTAAGTAACTTGTGCATCTGAAAGAAACAGGTTAGTATTAGATTCCTTACCTTAGAATAGATAACCCAGCAATACCAACCCCGGTGGTGGGTCTGCGAACCAATAATCACACCAGAAAGTCCTGGAGAACGGAACGGCCGAAAAAGCCATCTCTCCGGACTTGGCTGTCCAGGCAGTAGTGTCTAGCAAACGTGTGCAGTGAGGCCCACGTAGCTGCCTGACAGATGTCCTGTAAGGGGACTCCCCGACCCAGGGCAGTAGTAGCCGCCGTGGCCCGAGTGGAATGGGCGCGCAGCCCCACAAGAGGCTCTTTATTAGCCAGAGAATAACAAGCCTTGATGCACAATACAACCCATCGAGAAGTAGTTTGTTTATGCACCGCCCGACGTTTCTTAGCGCCCACGTAACGAACAAAGAGTTGGTCATCCACCCGGCACTGCTGTGTGCCATCCAGATAGTATGAAAGCACACATTTTGGGTCCAGACGGTGCAGCCTCTCTTCCTCTTTTGAGGGATGCAGAGCCGGAAAGAAGGTGGGCAAGGTGATGGACTGCCCGATGTGGAAGGCTGTGACTATCTTGGGCAGGAAAGAGGGTCGCGTCTGCAACACAACATTGTCCGGATGGACAGAAAGGAAAGGAGGTTGTGAAGAAAGGGCCTGGAGCTCACTGACTCTCCTGGCAGGGGTGATGGCAACCAGGAATGCAGTCTTGAGAGTAAGAAGGCGAAGAGGACAGTTATGAAGTGGCTCGAAGGGAGTGCACATCAGATAAGTCAGAACCAGGTTCAAATCCCACTGCGGCATCACGAAAGGAACAGGGGGAACATATGAGTGATGCCCTTCAAGAACCTATTTAAAACTGGGGACTTGAACAAAGAGGGCTGATCAGGAAGCCTTAAGAAGACGGAAATGGCTTGATAGTGCCCCAAGAGAAAGAAGAAAGAGGAGAATCTCAGAGAGGGAGCAGAGAGTGGATCCACAGCCTTTGCTGTACACCATGCAACAAATTTGTTCCACCTGCAGGCGTATACCGATTTTGTGGAGGGACGCCTGGATGCCAGAATTACATCGCAGACTTCAGATGGCCTCAACTGTCGCCGATCGATCTCCACGCATGGAGGTGGAGACTGGACAGGTTCAGGTGGAGGACCATCCCCTGCTGATGCGACGGGTCCTCCTGAAGAGGCAGACGGATCGGTGAATCGACTGACATGCTGAGTAGCTCGGGATACCAGTATCTTTGTGCCTAGTCCGGAGCCACAAGGATGACTTGGGCCCGGTCGCATCTGATCTTCTTCAGCACTCTGGGCAGAAGTGGTATAGGCAGAAAGGTGTTCAACAGACCACAACTCCACTCGCGGAGAAAAGCGTTTCCGAGCGAGTGCCGCCTTGGAAATTCCAACGCGCAGAACTGATGACATTGCGCGTTCTCTTCTGTGGCGAATAGATCTAACCAAGGCTCTCCCCACTGCTGAAAGAGGCCTTGCGCCACGTCCGAGTTCAGACGCCATTCGTGATCCATCATGCACCGACGGCTGAGTTCATCCGCCCTGGCGTTCAGGGAACCTGCCAGGTGTTGAACCACAATGGTCACGCCCTGATGTTCCAGCCACTGCCAGAGGCGCAGAGCCTCCTGGCACAGGGTCCACAACCCCACCAGCCCTGTTTGTTGGAGTACCACATGGCGGTGGTGTTGTCCGTGAACACCTGCACTACACTCCCCTGGACAGAGGGGAGGAATGCTTTCAGTGCAAGCCGGTTCGCCCGCAGCTCCAAAAGGTTGATGTGGAGCCGGGACTCCGCCGGAGACCAGATGCCTCTGTTCTCCGACTCTCCCATGTGGCCCCCCCAGCCCAGGAGGGACGCATCGGTCACAACTATGTGTTCCAGTTGGGGTAGGGAGAGCGAATCGGCCGCTGACCCAATCGCGGTCCGTGAAACACCACTGCAACTGTCTTGAAGTGCCCTCTGAGATCAAGACGTGGTCGGACAAGTTGCCCTGATGCTGGGCCCACTGAAACTTAAGGTCCCACTGCAGAGCCTGCATTCGCCACCTGGCGTGATGCACCAGAAGGATGCAGGAGGCCATCAGCCCCAGAAGCCGCATCGTCAACCTGACCAAGACTCGGGATAAAGGCTGAAAGATCGGAATCAGAGCCTGAATATCCCGAAACTGCTGTTCGGGAGGATAAACCTGAAACTGCGCCGAGTCTAGAACCGCTCCGATGAAGAGGAGCTTCTGAGAGGGACACAGGTGTGACTTCGGCACATTGATGGAGAACCCCAGCAGGTGCAGGAGGTTGCCCATAGTCTGGAGGTGGCTGAGGACTCTCTGGGGCGAGCCCGCCTTTAACAACCAGTCATCGAGGTAGGGGAAGACTGAAACCCCTAACCTGCACAGATGAGCTGCGACCACCGCCATCACTCTCGTGAACACCTGTGGGGAGTCCTGCAAGTCCAACGCTACCATCCAGTCTCCCGGGTCCAGGGCAGCCAAGACCTGAGCCAGAGTCAGCATCTTAAACTTCTCCTTCCGGAGGAAGCCGTTGACGTTCCACAGGTCCAAGATAGGGCGTAGGCCCCCTTTGCCCTTCTTGGGAAACAGAAAGTAGTGGACGTAACAACCACACCCTACTTCTAGCCCAGGAACGCGCTCAATGGCCCCCTTTGCCAAGAGGGCCGATACTTCCTCTTGCAGAAGTTGCAAGTGATCCCCCGGCATTCGGTGATATTGCTGTGGCATGGCTGGAGGGGTCACCCTGAAGGGGAGGGAGTAGCCACTTCGGACGATTTGCAGTACCCACTTGTCCGATGTGATGGTGTGCCAGTGGAGAAGGTGATGGGGTACCCTGCCCCCCACTGGCCTCAAATGGGCCTGAAAGCTTGGACGAGGAGGGCTTTGAGGCGGATGCTGCAGGGGTGAATGTGGACTGGCCTCGCCGTTGTCCCCGGGCACTGTCATGGCGGTTTCCACGTCTGCCACCGCACTGGATGTTAGTCTGTGGCCCGTGGCTGGCAGGATGTGTGGGGGCACCCCTTCCTTAGCCACAAAAGGAGCGAAAGGCAGCAGTGTGCTGGCGCGGGGCCGACAGGCACAAGGACTTGGCCGTTGCCCTGGAGTCCTTAAAGCGCTCAAGTGCACTGTCTGCCTTTTCGCCAAAAAGGCGACGGCCATCAAACGGGATGTCCATAAGGGTGTTCTGGACCTCAGCCGAAAAGTTGGCGGACCTCAGCCAGGCGTGGCGGCGAACCAACACCGTTGTTGCAATCACCCTGCCTAGCGAGTCCGTTGTATCCAGCCCACATCGGATGGAATACCGTGCCGCATCTCGACCCTCCGCAAGGGCTTGGGCGAGTTTAGTCCGGGCCTCCTCCGGACATTGTGGCAGCACGTCCGTGACCGTGTCCCACAGAGAGTGGGTATAACGGCCCAAAAGGCACCCGTGTTAACTGACAGCAACCCCAAACTCAGTGAGGAAAACATCATTTTACCATACTGTTCGTACCTTTTGGATTCCCGATCAGGCGGAGCTGTCGGGAATGCGGTCTGGGAGTTTGAGGCTTGGATGACCAGGCTCTCGGGCGTGAGGTGGGTGGACAGTAAGCAAGGGTCGTCCGGTGCCGGGTGGTGGCATCTAGCCACGTTCCTATCTACAGGGGGACCTGTAGCGGGCCTGAACCAAGTGCCCAAAAGAACGTCAGTCAAGGCCTCAGTAAACGGCAGCAGAGGCTCCGAAGAGCTTGCCTGTGGTTTAAGGACCTCAGTGAGGAGGTTAGTCCTCATGGCCGTGACGGGGAGCTCAAGAGCCAAGGCCTTTGCCGCTCGTGTCAACACCACACTATAGGCAGCCCCCTCCTTCGTAGCCACGGTAGGAGGGGAGACAAATCCAGTGTCGGGCGAAGTGTCCAAACCATTGGCCTCCCCTAGCTCACCTGCCCAGTCCTGAAAAGACTGGCACTCCTGTGCCAGAGGGTCCTCAGACCCCTCCCAATCCGCCTCGTCTACCATCTCCTGGTACTCAGGTTCAAATGATGGGGCCGGATCATTGAAGAAATGTTCTTCTCTCGACGTCGAATGTGGCGTCCATCGATGCCGCTCCGACATCGGAACCGGATTGAGGTGGGGATCGGGAAAGAGGTCGTCCGGGGACGGTGTCGGGGGCGATACCCTAGGGGTCGACGGGGTCGTAAGGTCAACCAGCGGCAACCGGAAACCGGATCCAGTGGGACCCTGCGGCCTCTGGACCGAAGTCGCCACGGCGCCGGGGCCGAAGCACCCGGCCCGCTTGGGCTCCCAGTTGGGACCGCGGGCCCGAAGCCGCGCGGAATCCGACGGAGGAGTGAGCGACCTCATGGCCATGAGGAAGGCATCGGTCTTCTCCGGTGTCGCGTTCTGCCCAGGGACCGGCGGATATGGAGCAGGCCGCGACGCCTGCGGCTCTGGCGGAGGCACGTGGGCGGTGTCGCCCAAACCGCCGGCCGCGATGCCAGAGCGTTGGGGGGAGTCAAAAGAGCGGTGTCGCCTCTTCGACTTATTGTTCCTCTTACCTGAGGACTTGGAGCCCGACGAGTGGTGTCGACTCGCCGAGCTGTGATGACTCCGGTCCCTTTGACCGGTCCTTCAACCTCCTTCCGAACCGGGACCTTGAGCGGCATGGGGTCGACTGCCGGAGCTCGAGGCGTTTACGGGACCGCTCCCGTCTAGCCTTCGACGCCAAGTCCCGGCAGTCGGGGCATGACTTGTCATCATGGTCGGGCCCCAGGCAAAGCAGGCACCGGCGATGGAGCATCCCTACCGGCACCGATGGAGTCGTTCGACTAAAAAAAATAGATCAAAAAGATCGAAAAAGTTTAGTCAAAAATTGACTAAGGGTACCACTTTTTCCGGATCGGAGCTTGCTGGCGTGGAAATAAGAAGAACTGACGTCAGCGCGCGAGGGCAGCGTCTAAGTACTCCGACGACGTCATCCCGGCGCCAACGATGCCGACGACGGAAGCGGAGCAGCAGACAATGCCTACCGATGTGCAGGGTTACTGCTACGCAAAAATTTCCGGATCCAGGCTGACGCCTGGAGATAATCTAAGGTAAGGAATCTAATACTAACCTGCTTCTTTCAGATATGCTCTTTACCTGTCCAAGGTGCCCAGAGCCCCAGGCATTGTTTCTTCATATGTTTTGGGACTGCCGAACACTCCAAGCATAGTCACGGGGCTCACGGATATTAGCACATGGGAGGCCTGCGCGCTCGGCATTACCAAACACGATAAGCACCAAAAGGTGGAAACACGATTTGCGTCCATGGCTCTCATTTTGGCTGGACGCTGCATAGCAATGCATTGGAGGGCACCCGAAGGGCCACCGCTAGCGGCCTGGGCGGGGGCAGTTAGTAAATGGGGCACCTCGGAAGAGGAGAGGCTTCTATCGGAAGAAATTAAGGGTTTATGCAAACATCCCATCTCCATGCAATGGGCCATCCTACTGAATTCCTTCAAGCAGGAAATAACTGAGACCGCCTCGTCACAAACCGCCTGATCCCCCACAGCAGGGATGCGACCTGTAATGACCCGACATAATGCTCCCTCGGAGCAGGTACACAGCAGGCTTGGGAGGATGGCTGTAGCCACACAACATATTTCATACCCTGGGATCGCCCCTAACATACACACAGCCCATCGTCGAGCAACCACGCATCAGCACACAGGTCTCTGTTGAATGATATAGTCTTAGGTGCAGTGTACCCCAGTTACGTCACCCAAGTTGAAGAGTTTAGATTGTTACCACAACTACAGCAAGATGTTAACGATGGTGCTAGCCCCGCTGGCTGGTGCTGAACACACCGTGGATGCGATAGGCGATCATCCATAGACACATGCTCCGCATGTGTATACTTCCTCACGTAGACAGGGATAATTCAGGAAATAAAGTATGTATTTTACACAAAAATTCTGTTTTCTAAAAGTATGATCCGCAATATGTTTCTTCCTGAAGAAACTGCTATGTAAGTACGGTGTGAAAATAAGAAATGCCAATAAAAAAGATTTAGCAAAAAGAAAAAAAGCATATGTATGCAAAAAAACGAATTCTCTGGTTTCAAATTGAGTCTAAGCACGATTTTTGTATAGATATACTTAATAATTTTCATAGGCCAAGCTATCATATGCAGTAAGTGACTTTCTTAAGATGATAGCACAAGTAATAAAAATTGAAACAGCATGACAGATGTTATCTGACTCGAGTTTACACACAAATGTGTAGGCTTCCTTATGAAATAAAAACCTCTCTGATAAAACAGGTGGTGATATAAAACGTTTTGGATATCATAGTAAAACTTACAGAAGAGGAAAAAATGCATTGTAGATTGGGTAACTTTCCCATCACATTAGCACTTTGGCAAGTCTTTGAGCCACACGTCTCTTTTTGGGAATGCAACAAGTTGATGTAAAATGTCCATTTGAAACCTAATAAGGTAAAATCTCTTCTGTACATCAGGGATCTCTATAAGGTAAGTAGGCAAACCTTGGAATAATGGTCCTTCGAGATATGGAAATATTGTTTGTTTTTCCATCTCTTTGTTCTCTCTCCCTGAATCACTTTTGTTGGTAAAAATCAGTTTGAGCTCTTTTTTACTGTTCTGTAAGACAATAATGGGACATTCAAGAGAAGCATTTTCATCAATTTCCTTAAGAGTCGGTTAATATATGCCAACAGTATCTTGCCATAGTGGCATAGTGCGAGGCAATCATTAATTAAATCCCTTGTATATTTAGTACCCGCTTGCTCCAAATGTTGTGCCCCCACTAAGGCACATTGGTCTAAGGTGTCATCAAGAAAAATTATACACAATTCTCTGTGGGTGATATAGGGTGGTACAGACTGAGGGACTGCAAAAAGTCTACACAGAAAAGAGTTTTCCTGTGTTTGCATAATCAAGTGCCCCGCTAGACCCCATAGGGTTGCCTCATATGGAGCAGTGGGGATGTACTTACTCCTGTGCCGCTACAGCGTCTCAAAAATTGGTTTATTTCCAACTAGCTTACCCGTCGCACGTTGCTGCGATCTCAGAAGAAAGGAAATTTGAGGAAATTGTTATGATAACATTCAATTTACATTGTGTCTTTTTCATTGAAAGGTATTCATTTTAATATGGAAAACATTTTAAAGTGTTGTTTTAATTCTGTTTATTTATTCGAGTGCTTGTAGATACACAGTATTTTTTGTTTTTCCGTCTGGTGCGTACACAAATAAATCAGAAGGTTTTCCGACGCGTGAGCTGGCCACATACAGTTGTCCATGTGAGAGGCACGGACTCTCCAAATGTAGTCCACACACTTGCAGCGATTGGCCTTGTGCTTTGTGGATGGTCATTGCAAAAGCGAGTCGCACCGTAAACTGTAAACGTTCAGTATTGGAAAGATTATGAGGGCTCTGGGGGCTGATATATAACACATTTTGCCAGAAACCTTCGCGGGAGTGTACTCAACAACTTTTAACATTTTTTTGTTGTTGCCAGAAACCTTTGTGCGAGTGTACTCAACAACTTCCAAAAGTTTCATGGCGATCGGATGAATGGTGTAGTAATGCATAAAGGACAAACTGACATACTTTCGTTTTTATATAGATGGATTGTAGTAGCAAATCTGAACAGAGCCTCTATTATCGACTTACATTTAAGGTTAGCTAAATCTATAGGAGATCCCCAGAGGTTAGAGCTTGAAAACAGCACACCAAGATAAGAGAAGTTATGAACCTCTTCAAAGTTGTGGCCACTCACATGATGGGATTTGTTCTTCATCTTCCTCCTCCTGCACACCATAACAAACGTTTTTCCCAGATTTAGTGTTAAGTCATTTTGTTCCATGTAGGTAAAAAATCTATTGATCAACAGTTGGAGTCCATTTGCTGATTGAGATAACAAAACCACATCATTAGCACTGATATATCATATAATGAGCCAGCTTCCTACAAGAAGTAGGCTCAGGGGTTAGAGGCGGCAGACCCTGAAGCTGAGATCGGCCCTGGACCAGGGTTCAATTCCCCGCCTCGGCGGGTCTTGGGCTCAAAATTCCTCGGGCTTGACAATTCTCGCTCTGGTGCCTACTCGACTCACGGGTTCACACTCTGCGACTCTGGGCAATAGCTTGCTTAATCTCCACAACGGCCCCTCGCAGTGGGATGCCTGGCTTTCACCTTGTGGATACCCTGCCGGGGTTATCTCACAGGGGAATACCAGGACGGGTTCCCTAAGCAAGCGCTTAGATACCGGGTCGGTGATTTGCGCTATATAAATACATGTACATTTACATTTACATTTACAAGAAGGCTTTTTTTAAAAGCAACCCGTTTCCCTTAAAGGAAACAGGACCATTTTAAAAACAAAAGTTTCCTTATTTTCTTTTGTTTGTTTAAGTAAAGGCAGTGTTCTTGTAGGCCACTGCCCCTCTTAAACAAACATTTTTGTACATGCAATTCAATTCAATTCAAAAAGCTTTATTCGACAATAAGTCATAAAAGCACATACAATACACAAACCTATCACAATACACAATAAATAGCACATATAAAATACACATAATTAAAAAAGTATTACATTCCAATTTATACTGTCGAAATACAAGCAATATTAAAAATCTCATACATGTATATATTTAAAATTACTTCATAAAAACAAAGCACTAAAATAAGAATAGGGCCTTATAACAAATTAGCAGCAATTGGCAATGAAGTACGTGCCCGGATAATCCAAGCCCATCTTAAAAATGTAGCTAGAGCAATAGCTATGTGTGGAGAGCAGTCAGATTCTAGTATCCTTAAAGCTTCTGTACCCCTCTGAGTGCCCAGGGAAGAACAAATAGGTCTCAACCATTTACCTCGTGGGGCTGTATAAAGGGGACATACAAATCATAGATGGGTTATGGTTTCTGCCATGTCTATGCAATTATGACAGTTTTCTTCTGTGGTGGGTACCCATTTATGGGTGAAAACTTTTATTGGCAGAGTTCCTATCCTGAATTGAAAGTACAGTTTTCGATCGATAGGACTCTCAATTTTGTCCCAGTATGCTTCACAGGACGGCCAAGATTTGTGGACTAAGAAATGGCCTGTCAGATTGGTATTCATACCTGCCAAGTAGGAAGAGGACAGGACCATTTCCTAATATTCATCTTTCCAACTGTTTTTTTTTAGGGAAAAATTGCAGTTTCTGGTTCCTCCCATAATAATCTTAGGTCAAACTTTAGCAGGAGAGACCTCAAGTCTTTTAACCATTGAATTTTGTGGAAGCGATCTGCTAAAATCACGTCCTTCAGACCCTGGGCATAATGTACAAGTTCAGGGGTGGTCCAGATTCGCCTCCAATACAAGAGTGGGCGTAGCCTTACCATACCCACCACATTTTTCCTACCTAGGTGTAGCAGAAGCGGCACCATTGGGGTAGTTTGGGGGACACCAATTAAGCCACATAGGAATTTATTTTCAGCTATTTGGAGGTGACTCAAGTTGTTGAATCCCCATAGCACCCCTCCATAAAGGGCAGAGCTTATCACTTTAATATTATATATTTCCAATGCTGGAGCTATTGGTTTAGTGAAAGAGGATTTATATTTGGAGTATAATACACCTACAAGCTGATGATATTTTAAAATAGTCATGTCCATGTGGCTTTTCATCCCATGTTGTTCTGGAGAATAATACCTAGGTAGTTGAAGGCATCCACCTGTTCTAAGGGAGTGTTATTCAAAAAGATTTTGCCCTTAAAAGGTTTATTCTGGTTAAAGGACATGAACTTTGTTTTTGCGGTGTTGACCTCTATCCAGCGAGAAGAACAAAATTCCCCAAATGTGTTTACAGCCTTCTACAGGCCGATCGGGCTCCGGGAGATGATCAGGGTGTCGTCCGAAAACATGAGGACAGGTACGCGAACCCCAGCCAAGACTGGGGCATCAGTGGGGGATCTAGAGAGGTGTTCCACTATTCCATTGATTTATAAAGAAAATAGGGTGGGAGCCAAGACACATCCCTGCCGAATACCACGTTCGACAGGGAATGAATCTGTAACCTCACCCTGTGCCCCCCATCTGATCCTCGCAAAATTGTTCTCATGTTGGCGGACGAGGAGTGTTAATAACTCAGGTGCCATCCCCATTTCGCCGAGGACTCTCCAAAGTTTACAACGAGGGACCAAATCGAAAGCCGATTTTAGGTCAACAAATACCGCGTAGAGTGTACCTTTTGTCAAAACCACATTTCTCCAATAGATTGTAATGAAACAAAAGACCTGATCTACAGAACTGGTACAGGGGCGGAAGCCAGCTTGGAATTGAGATAATATAATAAAATAATAGTTCCTCTACCCAGAACTGGACTTTATTTTGGACTAATCGGTCCACTATCTTTTGTGCACAATCTATTAGGCTGATAGGCCTGTAATTACTGGGAAGGGATTTATCTCCCTTTTTAAAAACAGGGATTATTTCTGCTCCTTTCGATTTAGCTCCCTTTTTTAAAACAGGGATTATTTCTGCTCCCTTCCACGGAGGTGGAATGGGAGCACCCTTTGCAACTGAGTTGGCTAGTAGTGCAAAGTACCGGCACCAAGTCGGTCTTTCGCTTAAAAAGACATCTGCAGGGATACCATCCATACCTGGGGCTCTACCACTTGAAACACAGTCTAATGCTAGACTAACATCTTTGATAGAAAATACCTCGCTTTCATAGAAGATATGGGGAGGTATAGGATAATCATCCTCTGTCAGATTGCAGGCATACTGAGGCTTAAAAAATTCTATCCACTGGGATTCAGCAACATTATTTTGTGGGGGTTCTGCCTGTCCTCCCCTATCCCATTTAACAATATTCCAGAATTTTTTGGAATCTTTAGCATCACAAGCATGCTTCAAATCTCGCCACCTATCTTCGTCCCACACTCTTTTTGACGTCCTCTGAGTGCGCCTATATGAATCCCTTGCCTCTCTTACTTTAGTGGGGTTGTTAGATCTTAATTCAACACTCAGTTTATGGCGAGCTAATCTACAGTCCTCATTGTAAAACCTAGCCACATTAGTTGTGATACCCTGGTTGCTCTTTTTTATTTCTTTTGAGAAATAGCTTTTTAGGCTAAAAAAAAGACGGGAGTGAGCCTCTACCATGATTTGAGGAAAATCCAACCCATTGGTCTGATTATTTAAATTGATCAGTTGGCTTCCAACATCTGCTTTAAGTGCGGCCAATTTGGCTGGATTTTCAATAAGTGTATTCCATTTGACATGGTGCATGTTATTAGAAGCAACAATGTCAAGTATTGAAACCCCTCCCTGTGGTGAGTCCTTTCTATCGCCCTTTTGAATTAGGAATGGCGAGCAAAGGGGGTTATGATCACTTTCCAGTTGGGGTGTTATAACCATATCCACTAGACTATACCATAGTCTTAGATCAACCAGCAGGTGGTCAATACAGCTACTATTGCGTCCATTATCAAATGTATTTGCTCCCCACTGGTCAGAAGAAGTTCGCCCATTTGCCGCTCTAAGACCTCTTTCCAAGCACATAGCTTTTAGTTGAATTGCGACTGCTGACCACCTTTTTACAGCAGGAATATCAAGTTTGCGGATACCCCATTTAATATCTTGATCTACAGATAGTTCCTGATCTTCTTCGCCAAGAGGTTCGAAAATAGTATTAAAATCTCCGGCCACAATGGTAATGATTTGATGTGGTAAAGCATCTAGTTGGGAGTCGAGAGAGGATATTATCTCTGAAGTGTGCCCCCATTTAGCCCTCTAGCATAGACAATAAAAATAGCCAACCAGCGGTCATTGCTCCATCCAAGCTTAACCATCATGATATCATTAACTGGGGACCTCATTTGCTGAACTTTACAACATAAATTCTGGCGGACCCAGACCACCAAGCCACCTGCAGGGCGGCCTTTAGGTTTTTTTGAGGCTGGGATGTAAAAGTTAAGGAAACCCAAACGAAAAACAGGGGCCACTGACCAAGACTCCTGAAAAAGGCATATGTCATATTGGTCTATAAATCTACACCAATTTGGGGACAATAGTTTGTTACCAATGCCCGCAATGTTCCATGAGAGTAGGGACACATTTTATGTAATCTTAAGGGCTGTCCTAACATTAGACGGCCTCGCTATACTTACTAGAATCTCAACCACACTCTCTGGTATCGGCCGGGCTGTGGTAGGTGTAGGGGTTGGGGTTGGGGTAATATTTGGAAGCAAGGTCTTACTACAGACACCTGGGTCTAGAATAGGATTAGGGTGAGCCAGTAAAGGAATGTCAAATTTCTGGATGTCCTTATCATTAATCGATATACTAGACAATTTGGCGTTAGACAATGTATTATCTTGGTTTGTGGCCATATTAACTTGCGCTTGGTGCTCAGATACTTGGATGTTAGAAAAGATCTTACCCAGTGTGTTACTAGTATCAACCTGAAGTCAGTCGCATTCCTCCATGTCAGTTAAGGCTCCAAAACGGTTCCTCAATGCAAAGCCTTCCAACAGAGTTGGAGTCCCCCTCCCACATGGCAGGCATGCAGACAGACAATTTGGCCTAATACTCATAGTTCTCCTTAAACACCATGTCCTGTCATAGAAGAATTCTAAGGTTAGTGGTGTAATTGCAGAGCCCCTCTGTTGAGGCGGGAGTAGATTTGACAGCACATTTGGTAACACTTCAGGATTAGAGTGATTAATAGCTATAAAATCTCCCCCAAATCTTTTCTTATGGTGACCCACCCACGGCACCCTTCTAGCCATGATAATTTCCCTAGCTAGTTGCTGGCCACCCCTTGCAGAAATCTTCATGTTGTTAATCAGCCAATGCGGTGCTTTGCCGATTAAAGTGGCTGATGATTCAACTTGGCCTGGTCCCAATTGGGGAGCATTGGCCAGGACAAGAACTAATGGTACAGGCTCTGGTATAAACTGGAAGGACTCTTTCACTTGGTGGGACTTAAGTGTGTTTAGTGAGGGAACTTGGCGGATAGAAGGAGGACCACCTTTCTCTAGGTTTGCATGTATGTTATTAGAGTCTTGGACAACACTATTTGTAACTACGTCCTGGGTTGGTGAATTATTCAAGACAGAGGGATGATGAGCTACATTCTTTGATAGGGACTCCTGAAAATTCTGCCCCATTAACATATCTGGCTGCCTGAGATTCTCCTGAATACTGGTGCTGGCATCATGGGATCGTTATTTGAGGGGACTGAGCCACTATTTTGCTCAAGAGCCATTACCCTTTCTTCAATAGAGGTAAGTCTACTCATAATTGGACCTTAAATCCAGTTTTTCTTTAAATGTTACCCAAAGTGAATTTGATATATCCTCCATGGATGACTTATTATTGAGGGGTAATTGTTTAATAGGTTTAGACTTTGGTCTCGAGTGCCTTACCACCCTGTGGTGTATAGCTTTAATAGGCGGTGCCAGACCCCCAGCTCTAGTACATCTCCTACTAATCTGAGCAGGCGGTGGAGAATTGTAAACTGGGGTTACATCAATAGAGCCTGATGGAGATACATCATGACAGCTTAAGTACTGACAGGATGTCTGGTCTACGTCTATCAAGTCCTGTGGAAGCCCTGGGGTTAACATTTATGGCTGGGAATCATCACCCTCTGGAATATCATGTACAATAGCAGTAATGGTGTGTCCTGGGTCCACAGAGAGACGTCTTTCAGTACTTTCATCTCCTCATTTAAAAGGCTGGTAACTTTTACTAAGTATGAGTCCAGGGTAGCCCCTTCCCCTCCATTTGGTTTAAGTCCATCAGTTCTCTTCTTGCCCATTGTTAACGAATAAGATCAAACAGTACCTTTCCTCGAGGCAAATATCAGAGGGGGGCCCAGCCCGGCCTCTGACGGCCTTAGACGTCCCGCCCTTGTCCCGGGCGTCTCCCGAGGCACTCCCGCTCTGTGTGTGGCTTGGCTGTATTTAAAAGCCCTCCTGGCGCCCAGTGATGACGTGCTAAGGCAGCGCCCCAGGCCTCTGGGAAATGTAGTCCCGGCTACTTGTTGTTGGCAATGTGGGCTCATCGTCCGGCGGGCTACAAAAGAACAGCGGGCCCCTTCGGCGGTCTTCAGTGAGCTTGGCAATCCTGTAATGGCGAGGTAAGAAACACAGCTACACAGCTACAGCGTCCCGGGCTGCGTGTGGCTTGGCTGTATTTTAAAGCCCTCCTGGCGACCAGTGATGACGTGCTAAGGCAGCGCCCTGGGCCTCTGTGTAATGTAGTCTAGCTCCTCGTTGTTGGCAATGTGGGCTTGTGGCCTGGCAGGCTGCAAAAGAACAGCGGGCCCCTTTGGTGGTCTTCAGTGAGCTTGGCAATCCTGTAATGGCGAGGTAAGAAACACAGCTACACACCTACATGCACCTAGGGAAAGGGGTCCATTAGGGCCCCCTTCCTGTTTGCAAATGCATTACCACAACACTTCTGTATTCTGTAAAGCATTAACGTTTTGCGACCAGAATTCAGACATAAAACATTAATACACCCTATTAAAATTGAGTCTAAGCACGATTTGTACAGATATACTTAATCATTTTCACAGGCCAAGCTATCATATGCAGTAAGTGACTTTCTTAAGATGATAGCACGAGTAATAAAAATTGAAACAGCATGACAGATGTTATCTGACTCGAGTTTACACAAAAATGTGTAGGCTTCCTTATGAAATAAAAACCTCTCTGATAAAACAAGTGGTGATATAAAACGTTTTGGATATCACAGTAAAACTTACAGAAGAGGAAAAAATGCATTGTAGATTGGGTAGCTTTCCCATCACTTGAGCACTTTGGCAAGTATTTGAGCCGCACGTCTCTTTTTGGGATTGCAACAAGTTGATGTAAAATGTCCATTTTAAATCTAATAGGGTAAAATCTCTTCTGTACATCAGAGATCTCTATAAGGTAAGTAGGCAAACCTTGGAATAATGGTCCTTCGAGATATAGACATATTGTTTGTTTTTCTATCTCTTTGTTCTCTCTCCCTGAATCACTTTTGTTGGTAAAAATCAGTTTGAGCTCTTTTTTACTGTACTGTAAGACAATAACGGGACATTCAAGAGAAGCATTTTCATCAATTTCTCTAAGAGTCTGTTAATATATGCCAACAGTATCTTGCCATAGTGACATAGAGCGAGGCAATCATTCATTAAATCCCTTGTAAATTTAGTACCAGCCTTGCTCCAAATGTTGTGCCCCCACTAAGGCACATTGGTCTAAGGTGTCATCAAGAAAAATTATACACAATTCTCTGTGGGTGACATAGGGTGCTACAGAATGAGGGACTGCAAAAAGTGTACACAGAAAAGAGTTTTCCTGTGTTTGCATAATCAAGTGCCCCGCCAGACCCCATAGGGTTGCCTCATATGTAGCAGTGGAGATGTACTAACTCCTGTACAGCTACAGCCTCTCACAAATTGGTTTATTTCCAACCAGCTTACCCATCCCGCATTGCTGCTAACTCAGAAGAAAGGAAATTTAAGGAAACTTGTTATGATAACATTCAATTCACATTGTGTAATTTTTATTGAAACTTATTCATTTTAATATGGAAAACATTTTGAAGTGTTGTTTTAATTCTGTTTATTTATTCGAGTGCTTGTGGATACACTGTATTTTTTGTTTATCCGTCTGGTGCGTACACGAATAAATCAGAAGGTTTACCGACACGTGAGATGGCCACATACAGTTGTCCATGTGAGAAGCACGGATTCTCCAAATGTAGTCCACACACTTGCAGCGATTGTCCTTGTGCTTTGTTGATGGTCATTGCAAAAGCGAGTCGAACCGTAAACTGTAAACGTTCAGTATTGGAAAGATTATGAGGGCTATGGGGGCCGATATTTAAAAAAAGATTTTTGCCAAAAACCTTCGCGGGAGTGTACTCAACAACTTTTAACATTTTTTTTTTTTTTGCCAGAAACCTTCGCGGGAGAGTACTCAACAACTTCCAAAAGTTTCATGGAGATCGTATGAATGGTGTAGCAATGCATAAAGGACAAACAGACATACTTTCGTTTTTATATAGCTAGATTGTAGTAGCAAACTCAGTACATTTAGCCGTGTTCTGTGACTGATTGAATTTTACATTTATTTATTTCTTGCGATCGCCAGAACGCTGTCGGCGAATTGCGTGCCGTACGAGACAAGCCAAGCCCAGCCAAAACCCCGGGCTTTAGGAACTGTCTTTGGAGGGCTCCCGGCATCGGCACCGGCATCAGCACCGGCACCAGCTCCAAGCTCGTTTTTGCTTGTGGGAGCTGGGGGCCGTGAAAGCTGCAGGCGGCTGTGGCAAGGCGAGGGAGCCGAGGGAGGCATTTTTACCAGCCATCGCAGACTCGGCAGCAGCAGGGACGCCGTGCTAAACTGTGGCACTCCCTCCACACCCCCCTCCGCCAGGTGTCTTCCCTGCACCCCATCCGTGACTGTGTGTCGGAGCCGGAGCGGAGGCATAGCAGTGGAACTGAATATATGGTGAGCGCAAAGGGGGCAGCGCAGTGTAATCTTTTTAATTTGAATAGCAGAGCGGTGAAGTGTGAGATAAGCCGCCACCTGCTTCAGCTGATTTGCCCCCTCCTGCTCCTTTGCTCTCGCTCCCAGACACAATAAGTGAGAAAAGGAGTATGAAAGGGATTGGTGAAGGTGACGAATGAGAGCAGGAGGAGCAGAGAATAAATGTGACAGCAGCTCTGATCACGATTCAGAAAAGGGGGTGGTGATGAACAGAGTGTCTGAATTAAGCAGACCACTCTTACCCAGTCCAAAGATCAGGGCTTGATCCATCACCGTTATTTATCTCACTGCCCCATCCCAGCTCAGAACCTGGCTATATGCAAATTAGTCTGTCCCTGGCCCAGTGCATCATGGGAACAGGGCAGACCAAACTACCAAGCCAATTCTTCACCAGAAAGGAGACAAGCTACCGGGGACCGGTTTCTGGCATTTCAGCCTCTTCGGCCCGGCTTGCTTGAATCCTGATGGAGCAGTGAGAAAGGGACTCATGTCTGAGTATACCCTGCCACACTTATAGTGGCCAAAAACGATTCAGAAAAGGGGGTGGTGATGAACAGAGTGTCTGAATTAAGCAGACCACTCTTACCCAGTCCAAAGATCAGGGCTTGATCCATCACCGTTATTTATCTCACTGCCCCATCCCAGCTCAGAACCTGGCTATATGCAAATTAGTCTGTCCCTGGCCCAGTGCATCATGGGAACAGGGCAGACCAAACTACCAAGCCAATTCTTCACCAGAAAGGAGACAAGCTACCGGGGACCGGTTTCTGGCATTTCAGCCTCTTCGGCCCGGCTTGCTTGAATCCTGATGGAGCAGTGAGAAAGGGACTCATGTCTGAGTATACCCTGCCACACTTATAGTGGCCAAAAACGATTCAGAAAAGGGGGTGGTGATGAACAGAGTGTCTGAATTAAGCAGACCACTCTTACCCAGTCCAAAGATCAGGGCTTGATCCATCACCGTTATTTATCTCACTGCCCCATCCCAGCTCAGAACCTGGCTATATGCAAATTAGTCTGTCCCTGGCCCAGTGCATCATGGGAACAGGGCAGACCAAACTACCAAGCCAATTCTTCACCAGAAAGGAGACAAGCTACCGGGGACCGGTTTCTGGCATTTCAGCCTCTTCGGCCCGGCTTGCTTGAATCCTGATGGAGCAGTGAGAAAGGGACTCATGTCTGAGTATACCCTGCCACACTTATAGTGGCCAAAAACGATTCAGAAAAGGGGGTGGTGATGAACAGAGTGTCTGAATTAAGCAGACCACTCTTACCCAGTCCAAAGATCAGGGCTTGATCCATCACCGTTATTTATCTCACTGCCCCATCCCAGCTCAGAACCTGGCTATATGCAAATTAGTCTGTCCCTGGCCCAGTGCATCATGGGAACAGGGCAGACCAAACTACCAAGCCAATTCTTCACCAGAAAGGAGACAAGCTACCGGGGACCGGTTTCTGGCATTTCAGCCTCTTCGGCCCGGCTTGCTTGAATCCTGATGGAGCAGTGAGAAAGGGACTCATGTCTGAGTATACCCTGCCACACTTATAGTGGCCAAAAACGATTCAGAAAAGGGGGTGGTGATGAACAGAGTGTCTGAATTAAGCAGACCACTCTTACCCAGTCCAAAGATCAGGGCTTGATCCATCACCGTTATTTATCTCACTGCCCCATCCCAGCTCAGAACCTGGCTATATGCAAATTAGTCTGTCCCTGGCCCAGTGCATCATGGGAACAGGGCAGACCAAACTACCAAGCCAATTCTTCACCAGAAAGGAGACAAGCTACCGGGGACCGGTTTCTGGCATTTCAGCCTCTTCGGCCTGGCTTGCTTGAATCCTGATGGAGCAGTGAGAAAGGGACTCATGTCTGAGTATACCCTGCCACACTTATAGTGGCCAAAAACGATTCAGAAAATGGGGTGGTGATGAACAGAGTGTCTGAATTAAGCAGACCACTCTTACCCAGTCCAAAGATCAGGGCTTGATCCATCACCGTTATTTATCTCACTGCCCCATCCCAGCTCAGAACCTGGCTATATGCAAATTAGTCTGTCCCTGGCCCAGTGCATCATGGGAACAGGGCAGACCAAACTACCAAGCCAATTCTTCACCAGAAAGGAGACAAGCTACCGGGGACCGGTTTCTGGCATTTCAGCCTCTTCGGCCCGGCTTGCTTGAATCCTGATGGAGCAGTGAGAAAGGGACTCATGTCTGAGTATACCCTTCCACACTTATAGTGGCCAAAAACGATTCAGAAAAGGGGGTGGTGATGAACAGAGTGTCTGAATTAAGCAGACCACTCTTACCCAGTCCAAAGATCAGGGCTTGATCCATCACCGTTATTTATCTCACTGCCCCATCCCAGCTCAGAACCTGGCTATATGCAAATTAGTCTGTCCCTGGCCCAGTGCATCATGGGAACAGGGCAGACCAAACTACCAAGCCAATTCTTCACCAGAAAGGAGACAAGCTACCGGGGACCGGTTTCTGGCATTTCAGCCTCTTCGGCCCGGCTTGCTTGAATCCTGATGGAGCAGTGAGAAAGGGACTCATGTCTGAGTATACCCTGCCACACTTATAGTGGCCAAAAACGATTCAGAAAAGGGGGTGGTGATGAACAGAGTGTCTGAATTAAGCAGACCACTCTTACCCAGTCCAAAGATCAGGGCTTGATCCATCACCGTTATTTATCTCACTGCCCCATCCCAGCTCAGAACCTGGCTATATGCAAATTAGTCTGTCCCTGGCCCAGTGCATCATGGGAACAGGGCAGACCAAACTACCAAGCCAATTCTTCACCAGAAAGGAGACAAGCTACCGGGGACCGGTTTCTGGCATTTCAGCCTCTTCGGCCCGGCTTGCTTGAATCCTGATGGAGCAGTGAGAAAGGGACTCATGTCTGAGTATACCCTGCCACACTTATAGTGGCCAAAAACGATTCAGAAAAGGGGGTGGTGATGAACAGAGTGTCTGAATTAAGCAGACCACTCTTACCCAGTCCAAAGATCAGGGCTTGATCCATCACCGTTATTTATCTCACTGCCCCATCCCAGCTCAGAACCTGGCTATATGCAAATTAGTCTGTCCCTGGCCCAGTGCATCATGGGAACAGGGCAGACCAAACTACCAAGCCAATTTTTCACCAGAAAGGAGACAAGCTACCGGGGACCGGTTTCTGGCATTTCAGCCTCTTCGGCCCGGCTTGCTTGAATCCTGATGGAGCAGTGAGAAAGGGACTCATGTCTGAGTATACCCTGCCACACTTATAGTGGCCAAAAACGATTCAGAAAAGGGGGTGGTGATGAACAGAGTGTCTGAATTAAGCAGACCACTCTTACCCAGTCCAAAGATCAGGGCTTGATCCATCACCGTTATTTATCTCACTGCCCCATCCCAGCTCAGAACCTGGCTATATACAAATTAGTCTGTCCCTGGCCCAGTGCATCATGGGAACAGGGCAGACCAAACTACCAAGCCAATTCTTCACCAGAAAGGAGACAAGCTACCGGGGACTGGTTTCTGGCATTTCAGCCTCTTCGGCCCGGCTTGCTTGAATCCTGATGGAGCAGTGAGAAAGGGACTCATGTCTGAGTATACCCTGCCACACTTATAGTGGCCAAAAACGATTCAGAAAAGGGGGTGGTGATGAACAGAGTGTCTGAATTAAGCAGACCACTCTTAGCCAGTCCAAAGATCAGGGCTTGATCCATCACCGTTATTTATCTCACTGCCCCATCCCAGCTCAGAACCTGGCTATATGCAAATTAGTCTGTCCCTGGCCCAGTGCATCATGGGAACAGGGCAGACCAAACTACCAAGCCAATTCTTCACCAGAAAGGAGACAAGCTACCGGGGACCGGTTTCTGGCATTTCAGCCTCTTCGGCCCGGCTTGCTTGAATCCTGATGGAGCAGTGAGAAAGGGACTCATGTCTGAGTATACCCTGCCACACTTATAGTGGCCAAAAACGATTCAGAAAAGGGGGTGGTGATGAACAGAGTGTCTGAATTAAGCAGACCACTCTTACCCAGTCCAAAGATCAGGGCTTGATCCATCACCGTTATTTATCTCACTGCCCCATCCCAGCTCAGAACCTGGCTATATGCAAATTAGTCTGTCCCTGGCCCAGTGCATCATGGGAACAGGGCAGACCAAACTACCAAGCCAATTCTTCACCAGAAAGGAGACAAGCTACCGGGGACCGGTTTCTGGCATTTCAGCCTCTTCGGCCCGGCTTGCTTGAATCCTGATGGAGCAGTGAGAAAGGGACTCATGTCTGAGTATACCCTGCCACACTTATAGTGGCCAAAAACGATTCAGAAAAGGGGGTGGTGATGAACAGAGTGTCTGAATTAAGCAGACCACTCTTACCCAGTCCAAAGATCAGGGCTTGATCCATCACCGTTATTTATCTCACTGCCCCATCCCAGCTCAGAACCTGGCTATATGCAAATTAGTCTGTCCCTGGCCCAGTGCATCATGGGAACAGGGCAGACCAAACTACCAAGCCAATTCTTCACCAGAAAGGAGACAAGCTACCGGGGACCGGTTTCTGGCATTTCAGCCTCTTCGGCCCGGCTTGCTTGAATCCTGATGGAGCAGTGAGAAAGGGACTCATGTCTGAGTATACCCTGCCACACTTATAGTGGCCAAAAACGATTCAGAAAAGGGGGTGGTGATGAACAGAGTGTCTGAATTAAGCAGACCACTCTTACCCAGTCCAAAGATCAGGGCTTGATCCATCACCGTTATTTATCTCACTGCCCCATCCCAGCTCAGAACCTGGCTATATGCAAATTAGTCTGTCCCTGGCCCAGTGCATCATGGGAACAGGGCAGACCAAACTACTAAGCCAATTCTTCACCAGAAAGGAGACAAGCTACCGGGGACCGGTTTCTGGCATTTCAGCCTCTTCGGCCCGGCTTGCTTGAATCCTGATGGAGCAGTGAGAAAGGGACTCATGTCTGAGTATACCCTGCCACACTTATAGTGGCCAAAAACGATTCAGAAAAGGGGGTGGTGATGAACAGAGTGTCTGAATTAAGCAGACCACTCTTACCCAGTCCAAAGATCAGGGCTTGATCCATCACCGTTATTTATCTCACTGCCCCATCCCAGCTCAGAACCTGGCTATATGCAAATTAGTCTGTCCCTGGCCCAGTGCATCATGGGAACAGGGCAGACCAAACTACCAAGCCAATTCTTCACCAGAAAGGAGACAAGCTACCGGGGACCGGTTTCTGGCATTTCAGCCTCTTCGGCCCGGCTTGCTTGAATCCTGATGGAGCAGTGAGAAAGGGACTCATGTCTGAGTATACCCTGCCACACTTATAGTGGCCAAAAACGATTCAGAAAAGGGGGTGGTGATGAACAGAGTGTCTGAATTAAGCAGACCACTCTTACCCAGTCCAAAGATCAGGGCTTGATCCATCACCGTTATTTATCTCACTGCCCCATCCCAGCTCAGAACCTGGCTATATGCAAATTAGTCTGTCCCTGGCCCAGTGCATCATGGGAACAGGGCAGACCAAACTACCAAGCCAATTCTTCACCAGAAAGGAGACAAGCTACCGGGGACCGGTTTCTGGCATTTCAGCCTCTTCGGCCCGGCTTGCTTGAATCCTGATGGAGCAGTGAGAAAGGGACTCATGTCTGAGTATACCCTGCCACACTTATAGTGGCCAAAAACGATTCAGAAAAGGGGGTGGTGATGAACAGAGTGTCTGAATTAAGCAGACCACTCTTACCCAGTCCAAAGATCAGGGCTTGATCCATCACCGTTATTTATCTCACTGCCCCATCCCAGCTCAGAACCTGGCTATATGCAAATTAGTCTGTCCCTGGCCCAGTGCATCATGGGAACAGGGCAGACCAAACTACCAAGCCAATTCTTCACCAGAAAGGAGACAAGCTACCGGGGACCGGTTTCTGGCATTTCAGCCTCTTCGGCCCGGCTTGCTTGAATCCTGATGGAGCAGTGAGAAAGGGACTCATGTCTGAGTATACCCTGCCACACTTATAGTGGCCAAAAACGATTCAGAAAAGGGGGTGGTGATGAACAGAGTGTCTGAATTAAGCAGACCACTCTTACCCAGTCCAAAGATCAGGGCTTGATCCATCACCGTTATTTATCTCACTGCCCCATCCCAGCTCAGAACCTGGCTATATGCAAATTAGTCTGTCCCTGGCCCAGTGCATCATGGGAACAGGGCAGACCAAACTACCAAGCCAATTCTTCACCAGAAAGGAGACAAGCTACCGGGGACCGGTTTCTGGCATTTCAGCCTCTTCGGCCCGGCTTGCTTGAATCCTGATGGAGCAGTGAGAAAGGGACTCATGTCTGAGTATACCCTGCCACACTTATAGTGGCCAAAAACGATTCAGAAAAGGGGGTGGTGATGAACAGAGTGTCTGAATTAAGCAGACCACTCTTACCCAGTCCAAAGATCAGGGCTTGATCCATCACCGTTATTTATCTCACTGCCCCATCCCAGCTCAGAACCTGGCTATATGCAAATTAGTCGGTCCCTGGCCCAGTGCATCATGGGAACAGGGCAGACCAAACTACCAAGCCAATTCTTCACCAGAAAGGAGACAAGGTACCGGGGACCGGTTTCTGGCATTTCAGCCTCTTCGGCCCGGCTTGCTTGAATCCTGATGGAGCAGTGAGAAAGGGACTCATGTCTGAGTATACCCTGCCACACTTATAGTGGCCAAAAACGATTCAGAAAAGGGGGTGGTGATGAACAGAGTGTCTGAATTAAGCAGACCACTCTTACCCAGTCCAAAGATCAGGGCTTGATCCATCACCGTTATTTATCTCACTGCCCCATCCCAGCTCAGAACCTGGCTATATGCAAATTAGTCTGTCCCTGGCCCAGTGCATCATGGGAACAGGGCAGACCAAACTACCAAGCCAATTCTTCACCAGAAAGGAGACAAGCTACCAGGGACCGGTTTCTGGCATTTCAGCCTCTTCGGCCCGGCTTGCTTGAATCCTGATGGAGCAGTGAGAAAGGGACTCATGTCTGAGTATACCCTGCCACACTTATAGTGGCCAAAAACGATTCAGAAAAGGGGGTGGTGATGAACAGAGTGTCTGAATTAAGCAGACCACTCTTACCCAGTCCAAAGATCAGGGCTTGATCCATCACCGTTATTTATCTCACTGCCCCATCCCAGCTCAGAACCTGGCTATCTGCAAATTAGTCTGTCCCTGGCCCAGTGCATCATGGGAACAGGGCTGACCAAACTACCAAGCCAATTCTTCACCAGAAAGGAGACAAGCTACCGGGGACCGGTTTCTGACATTTCAGCCTCTTCGGCCCGGCTTGCTTGAATCCTGATGGAGCAGTGAGAAAGGGACTCATGTCTGAGTATACCCTGCCACACTTATAGTGGCCAAAAACGATTCAGAAAAGGGGGTGGTGATGAACAGAGTGTCTGAATTAAGCAGACCACTCTTACCCAGTCCAAAGATCAGGGCTTGATCCATCACCGTTATTTATCTCACTGCCCCATCCCAGCTCAGAACCTGGCTATATGCAAATTAGTCTGTCCCTGGCCCAGTGCATCATGGGAACAGGGCAGACCAAACTACCAAGCCAATTCTTCACCAGAAAGGAGACAAGCTACCGGGGACCGGTTTCTGGCATTTCAGCCTCTTCGGCCCGGCTTGCTTGAATCCTGATGGAGCAGTGAGAAAGGGACTCATGTCTGAGTATACCCTGCCACACTTATAGTGGCCAAAAACGATTCAGAAAAGGGGGTGGTGATGAACAGAGTGTCTGAATTAAGCAGACCACTCTTACCCAGTCCAAAGATCAGGGCTTGATCCATCACCGTTATTTATCTCACTGCCCCATCCCAGCTCAGAACCTGGCTATATGCAAATTAGTCTGTCCCTGGCCCAGTGCATCATGGGAACAGGGCAGACCAAACTACCAAGCCAATTCTTCACCAGAAAGGAGACAAGCTACCGGGGACCGGTTTCTGGCATTTCAGCCTCTTCGGCCCGGCTTGCTTGAATCCTGATGGAGCAGTGAGAAAGGGACTCATGTCTGAGTATACCCTGCCACACTTATAGTGGCCAAAAACGATTCAGAAAAGGGGGTGGTGATGAACAGAGTGTCTGAATTAAGCAGACCACTCTTACCCAGTCCAAAGATCAGGGCTTGATCCATCACCGTTATTTATCTCACTGCCCCATCCCAGCTCAGAACCTGGCTATATGCAAATTAGTCTGTCCCTGGCCCAGTGCATCATGGGAACAGGGCAGACCAAACTACCAAGCCAATTCTTCACCAGAAAGGAGACAAGCTACCGGGGACCGGTTTCTGGCATTTCAGCCTCTTCGGCCCGGCTTGCTTGAATCCTGATGGAGCAGTGAGAAAGGGACTCATGTCTGAGTATACCCTGCCACACTTATAGTGGCCAAAAACTATTCAGAAAAGGGGGTGGTGATGAACAGAGTGTCTGAATTAAGCAGACCACTCTTACCCAGTCCAAAGATCAGGGCTTGATCCATCACCGTTATTTATCTCACTGCCCCATCCCAGCTCAGAACCTGGCTATATGCAAATTAGTCTGTCCCTGGCCCAGTGCATCATGGGAACAGGGCAGACCAAACTACCAAGCCAATTCTTCACCAGAAAGGAGACAAGCTACAGGGGACCGGTTTCTGGCATTTCAGCCTCTTCGGCCCGGCTTGCTTGAATCCTGATGGAGCAGTGAGAAAGGGACTCATGTCTGAGTATACCCTGCCACACTTATAGTGGCCAAAAACGATTCAGAAAAGGGGGTGGTGATGAACAGAGTGTCTGAATTAAGCAGACCACTCTTACCCAGTCCAAAGATCAGGGCTTGATCCATCACCGTTATTTATCTCACTGCCCCATCCCAGCTCAGAACCTGGCTATATGCAAATTAGTCTGTCCCTGGCCCAGTGCATCATGGGAACAGGGCAGACCAAACTACCAAGCCAATTCTTCACCAGAAAGGAGACAAGCTACCGGGGACCGGTTTCTGGCATTTCAGCCTCTTCGGCCCGGCTTGCTTGAATCCTGTGGAGGGCAGGGAGTAAGCTTGGATATCCCAGTACCCTGTGAGCACTTTTGCCAGTTGGTGAAGCGGGATCCCAAGGAAAGCCACCGCACGCCAAAGGAGCGGAGGCACTGAGGCAGGGTCTGCAGAGAAAGCTCGGTGGTGGATGGCTCGGTGGTGGAAGAGCCGCGACAGACTGAGACAGGCTGAGAACCCATTGACAGGCATCAGGCAGCAGCAGCCAGAGGCTTGTAGCAGGAACGTCGACCGTTAAAAGCCTCATCAGACCTGTTAATTGCCAAGCACCAGTAAGATCGCCCGACCCCCTGAGGCTGAGCAGGAAGACATTATTCTAAACCACATTTTCCAGGCCGCTGGCCATTGAGTGCCAACGGACACGATCTAGACGCCCAGACTGCCCTGGTGATATGAGATCAGGACGCGTTCGTGGATGCCCCACGAATAAAGGGGGAGCAAACAAACGCACGAATAAACGCAAAAGATCGCCGAAAGCTCTTGCAAGAGAAGAGCCACCGACCAAAACCAAGCAAACAACTCAGAGCGAAGGCTCGCTAATCGATATAACAAGCGAAAAATCCGACCATAACAACCTGAGTAGCGAACAACCGACAAAAGCAGAAAAGAGCAGCAAAACAAAAACTAGCCTCGCAATGCTTCAACCAAAAATGTATACAAAGTTTCATTTTTTAAGAAATGCAGGGGACACACTACTTTCAAACACCAACAAATCTTCTGGCTTACAGCAACCCATTGAACCATCCCAGCTCTCTCAGCCTGTGCAGCACACTAGCTTATTGCCAGCAACCAACAGCAAGGGAAGCTCCAGCCCTATGGCTAGGGGCCCACTACAAGTGACATCAACCCCTCAGCGTGACAAAAGCTTCATCTCAAGGTCCGTTACAACCAAAGAGATAAAGAGATAAAGCCAGGAATGAAATTCGTCTTAGAAGCAAACCTTATTCAAGTGCACAGGGCAAATGATAATACAAAAAACCTGCCTATAAACACACCCCACAAAAGCTCCATAGGCCCTGGCACTACTGCTAACGAAAATTCTAGTGAGGGCAACATACCCGGCAAGGGAGGCAAAGCCGACGGAGCATCGAACTGCAATGCAACAAGCCAAGAACAAACAAAGTATCTCAGCGATAACAACGAAGCAAATGTAAACATTGAAAAGGAGCGCAGGGAACAGAACGACTCAATTCTGGGAAACCAAACTTTAACCCATATCGAACAAGCAATTTGCCATAATAGTAGGTCGAGGCCTGGGAAGGAAACGGCCCACACTGACAGATCACCAACCTCGCCGCCAGAGGTAATAGAAATATCCTCATATCTGGGTAAGGAAGAGTGGGAAGATCTATTAGCTGCATATACGCAAGACAACAGCAAAAGTGAGACAAATACTAAAGTGTCGAATACGCCTATTATAATAAGCGATGTTACTCATGATCCCCCAATGAAGGATATGGGAGCTTCAGAGACGGGCCAAAAAAGCCCCACAACTGCAGAAAATTACGACGAAACCCCAAAGGACACAAAGTACGAAAGCGCCTGGTGCAGTTTACTCAAAACAACACAACTCCTGGTAGAAGCCCTCAACTATCAGTCGGATAAAATGGACATTAAACTTACGCTACTTGACACACTAGCTGTATTTGTGGTCGCCATTGATGGGAAGTTGGGCACGCTAAATACGCGTCTTCAAAACAAACTGGCTCAGCCGAATCAAGGCTTTGGGAAGTATAGAGAGGGATGTGGATGTGGCCCAATCATTGATAAATTGGCAACATTACCAACAATATTGAGCGACCTGTGTACACAGCTCAGAAGGACATCTAAGTGCAAACAAAGCAATCCCTGTAATAGCTCCTTCGAGGCGGACACAGACAACTCAAGGTCCAAAGAAGCGCCGGTGGGTAAAAGACAAGGCAACTCTAAATCAAGGGCCTCACCACCTATAATACCAACAAGCACAGGAGTGAGCGAAACCGGAACTATAGATCCTCCACTCTTTGAAAACGCGGAGGAAGATAAAGCAAACTTAAAAATGAATGCCAAGCAAGGACAAGCAAAAAAACGCAAAGGCAGGAAATACAAAATTGACTCTCAACAGAAAGGCTTTTTGCACCTCTTTGGTAATATTCCAATTATGGAACAAAGCACAGCTCAACTCAAGGGTGCCACGTGTCTATCGGAATGCGAGGAAGTCATTAATATATCTAAGACTCCTACCGAGGTAACAACCATTAATGGGATGGGGTGCAACAGTAAAAACGAAACAAAAACCTCCGAAAAATATGGGATTTGTACACAAAAAGCGCCCGAAACAGGAACACAAAATGTATGCCTCCTAATCGGTGAATTCAGCAACATAACCCTTAAACCAAGCGCTGAACAGGCACAAAAAAGCAGCAGGCAGCCCGGCCCCAACTTCCCGCAAATAAAAAAACAAGAACACACTCGGGTGCGAAGCCTGAGAATAATCCGGAATTAGATAATGCAGAGATGGGCAAAGGGCTGCCAGAAAGCTATCTACCTATAATTACCCAAGGAACATCGACCACAAAGAGAGACGAAGAACCACCCATTACAGGGACAGCGGATCTTACATGCTTTATCTCCAGGCCTGGAGATAATTATCACCCGGCCGGCCAGCCAGCATGGAATCAGCACACCATCGGCCGAGATCTAAGAGTAACCGCATTCAATACAAACCAGCCTAAAACAACTGCAACATGACTAGTAGAGGACCTGCGACCCAGTCCTCCCAAAATAGAGGCAGGGTTGTCAAACGAACAAAGAAACGTTGAAGCACCTGCACGAAATCAACAAATACCTGGCTGAGAGCTAAGAGTCACTGCTCCTAATCTCAATCAAACGAAAACGACTGCCATAAGACTAGTAGAGGAAATGCGATCTAGCCAACCAAAAATAGAGAGTGGGCTGACAAGTGAACAAAGAAACGCAATAGGTGTCGTTTGGTTCAATCCGTACTACACCTCGCAAGGAAGACACGACACACTGAACAGAGGCAACATCTTACGGCTGCTATCCCATATTCCCTCTTTGGCAGAAGTAAAAAGCTTGGAATTAGTATCCATTGAATTTATAGCCGATGAGGTTACAGGCAGAGAAAAAACAAAAGCAACTTGGATATCCTTGGCAATTTCACAAAAAATATATGCCGAAGCGGAAACCTTTAAAAACTGGGGGATCACAATAAAACCATATACAAAGCCAAGATATCCTGATATTCTTGTCCCGGCGGAAAATGAGGCAGAACAAGCTATCACGAAAAGTCTCAGAAACTCAGTACTGAGAGGAGCGGTAGGGCCAGGGGGTAATAATGCCGAGCAACATAACGAGATCACCCGATGTACTGCAGATAATTACACACAACTACCTGGACGGCCCGACCCAAGATGGACAGCCAGAACTTTAAATAATAATGAATGACAAATTAGCCCCAAGCCAATGAAGAGCACTCATGACTTATTGAGAATATGCTCTTGGAACATTAATGGCTTGGCGCCTAAAATAACAGACCCAGAGTTTATGACCTACATTAGAAACTTTGATGTCGTGGCATTTCAAGAAACATAGCTCGCAGATCCCCCGCACCTCCATGGCTACTTACGCTTTTTCTCTGCTGCAAAAAGGATAGCTAAATATGGGCACCCTCAAGGCGGCCTAGTAACATATATATCGACCACATGTACCTTGACGGCCAAAGAAGTCGGACCAACTTCTACAACCTCGCTGGCTGTTAATATTTACCTGCCACAACTTAAAGCAAGTACCGTTGACACCGACTTTACTTTAATCAATGTCTATATCCATCCTAGAAGGAAAAGAAAAGCAGCCAATGACCTTTGCAGCTGTATGGAGACTTGCATAAGGGATAGACCCATAACAAATGTCGTTCTCACTGGGGATTTCAACCTTAACCTCATGGGCACCACGCAAGAAGACGAACCACTAATTCAAAATGCAATGAAATGAAATGAAATGAAAAATGAAATGAAAAAAGAACTTGATTAAGCGCACTGCGGCCAAGCGGCTTTCTGGCGCTGGGGATTTGACCAGACTCACAGAGGGGGCTCGGGTAAACTAGCAGGGGAATGCCTGGGAGAACAGGAAAGTTTTAAGAGCTTTACGGAAGTGGGTATAGATAGGGATGGAACGGATGAACAGAGGAAGACTGTTCCAGAACCGGGGGGTCAGAACCGAGAATCGGGTGCCTCCCGTTCTGGATTTACGGAAGCAGGGGACCTGAAGAAGGGAGGGAGAGGAGGAGCGGAGAGTGCGACTGGGGACGTGAGGAGTAATGAGAGATCCGATAAAGAGGGGAGCTGAGTGGGTATGAGCGCGAAAGGCCAGACAGGCCAATTTAAAAAAAGATCTAAAGTGCACTGGAAGCCAAAGAAGGGACTTGAGTACAGGAGTGATGTGGGAGGATTTGGGAAGGCGAAGAATGAGGCGGGCAGCCTGATTTTGAATGGCCTGAAGACGGCGAGTTTCATACGCAGGTATGCCCACGTACAAGCCATTCACATAGTCAAGGCGGGAGGTGATAAGAGCCATGACTATGGTTTTGAGGGCATCCGCAGAAAAGTACCGAGAAATCTTCCGAATGAGGCGGAGGGACAAAAAACAAGAGGAAACTACAGAGCTGACTTGGGCATGCATAGTCAGATCATGGCTGACCTTGATGCCCAAGGTCCGGACAGAAGAAACCGGTGAAGGGGGGAACCGAAGGAAGGGGGCCAGTGAACCGCGGACCAAGGGATAGAGGGACCACCCGTGAGGACAAGCTCCGTCTTGTCCGGATTGAGCTTCAAATGATTGATGCTCATCCATTCAGATGTAAAGTCTAAGGTGGAACAAAACTTAGGAAGAGAGACAGAAGGGGAAGAAAGATCAAAGACTAGCTGGAGGTCACCTGCGTAGTTATACACAGAGACCCCCAGCTCGAGAAGAGACATGATAAGAGGGTAGATATAAAGATTAAAGAGAAGAGGGGGAAGGGAAGAGCCTTGGGGGACCCCACAGGTGTCCAAACGAGGGGGAGCGGAGAAGCCAGAGAGTTGAACCGCTTGGGACCTGCCCTGAAGAAAGGACGCAAGCCAAGAAAAGGCAGCGCCCCGGATGCCCGCTGCGCTGACACGGTCGAGAAGGATGGAATGATTGACCGTGTCAAACGCAGCGGACAGATCGAGGAGGACCAGAGCCTTGGGGAGATTGATGTAAGCTTTCCCTTTGAGTTCGTCCAGGACGGCGATAACCACTGACTCCGTGGAATGGCCTGGGCGAAAACCCGCCTGATGGGAGGCCAGGAGGTGGTTGTCCTCGATGTAGTTGGACAGGCAAGATGTAACATAGCTTTCAAGGATCTTACCCAAATAAGGGAGGAGAGAGATAGGGCTAAAATTAGATGGAAGAGAGGGATCCAGACCAGTTTTTTTAAGAATGGGAAAAACTATAGCAGATTTGAAAGATGAAGGAACAGAACCCAAAGCTAAAGAAGCGTTAAGAAGGGCAAGAGGGGGGGCAGGACAGCTAGTAAAAAGAGTTTTGAGGATCCGTGCAGAAGCACAGTCCGCCGGAGAACCAGACTTGACTTTTGTAAACAAGTTAAGGAACCAGTCCATGGAAATGGGTGGGAAATGATCCAAAGAGGAGGGGGGCAGAGGGAGGGAACAGGAAAAGCCAGCTTGGAGCACCGTAGGAATGTTGGCCTTTATGTTAGCGATCTTATCAATGAAGTAGTCATTGAGTGAAGAACAGAGGGTCTGAGATGGAACAATACTGGTGCTAGTACGGTCAGAAGTAGCTAGGTTATGGACCAGGGAAAAAATTTCTCGGGATTTGTTGGCAGAGAGGGCAACTCTCTCGGTAAAGTATTTAGTTTTGGCCGCAAGGATCGCTCTTTTATAGTCGTTCAAGAGAAGTCTGTATTTAGCGCGGAGATTAGGGCAGTAGTTCCGTCTCCAGTGGCGCTCCGACCGCCTAAGATCAAGTTTGAGATCTTTGAGCTCATTGGTGAACCATATGTGCGCATCATAAGGGCGGACGGATTTGACCTTCTTGAGCGGGGCGACCTGATCGCAGGAAGAGGAGAGCCAGGTACTAATGGCATCTGTCTGCGAATCCAAAGAAAGGTCAGCGAGGTCCGGAGCTGAAGAGGCCAGAGAGAGCGAAAGAGAGTTAAGGTCAGTTTGATTCCAGCTGCGAGCCAGAATGTTTTTGGGTAGAGGCAGCTTATCGTCTGAAGCAGAGTAAATGAGAAATGAAATAATGGAATGGTCGGACCAAATACAGGGGAGTATAGAAGGGGGTAAGACGTCGCAGCGTGATGACCAGATTTGGTCCAGGATATGACCCTGGACATGGGTGGGGGCCGAGATGCGGGATGAAAAGTTCAAACTCTGGAGGGTAGCAGAAAAGTCTTTAGAAGCCAAGTCTTCCCTGGGGTCACCTGGCCAGAAGTTGAAATCGCCAAGTAGGATAACCGAAGAGTTGTTGACCACCAGTGTAGCCAGAAGATCCTGTAGAGCCGCTACAAATAAAGGCATGGCTTGGGGGGGGGGACGATACATAAGAACAACGGTGAGAGGTGCGGAAAGATTTAGCGATCGGGCCACCAAGTAGTCCACGTTAGGTATAGGGGGGTGAGCAAGAAGTTGGAATTTCAGTGTGGAACGGATAATCATCGCCACACCGCCCCCAGCCTTGCCGGCCGGGCGGTCTGCTCGGAGGGTATAGTAGGTGTTAGGGAGAATGGCCAAGAGATCCGGAAGGAATCAGTGGAGAACCAGGTTTCGGTGAGGAATAAATAGTCAGGGGAGTCTGTGTTCAAGAGATTAAAGAGTTCCGTCTGATGCTTGACTTCGGACCGGGTATTAAGCAAATAAGCAGAAGCTGCCAAAGGGACAGATGGAGAGCGGGTGACGAGAGAAGGATCAGTAGAGGGAGAGATGGGGTGACGGGTAAGAGAAAGTGGACAGGAAGGGCGGGGGCCAAGAATGCCAAGAGAGTCAAGACGATGCAGTGAAGCAGGGGAAGGAGGAGAGACAGCAGGGTGTGAAGAGAGTTGGGCTGAGGAGTACACCCGAGAATGGACAGGGTCTGTGGCCCCTGGTCCCGGCCCGTCGCGGACGGGCGCAGACGGGCTTGCCTTAGGCGCGCCCGCTGCGCCCGTCCGCTGCGCGTACGTGGGAAGCACATGTTTTTGTACAAGTGAACAGGGCGTGGCTTCGTTCAGGTGGGCGTGGCCTGAGGTGAGGCTCGCTGATGGCGGCAAGTGGGGAGAAGCCTGTCCCGCGGAATCGTTTACCTCGGCTGCGCGGGGGTCAGGGAAGCAAACAAAAGCCCAGGAACAGGTAAGTATGAGCACAAGTTTAAAAACAAGCACGTTATTACAATTTTAAAAAGATTGATTCTGGTAGATTTTACGCTAAGCTCCCGGCTGTGCCTCAGGAGTTTCTAGTTCAAGAGCCAAGCTCGTAGTCAGCTCGGTTAAGTAGGTGGATGGGCGTGGCTTCGTTCAGGTGGGCGTGGCCTGAGGTGAGGCTCTCTGATGGCGGCAAGTGGGGGAGAAGCCTGTCCCGCGGCAGCGTTTACCTCGGCTGTGCAGGGGTCAGGGAAGCAAACAAAAGCCCCAGGAACAGTTAAGTATGAGCACAAGTTTAAAAACAAGCACGTTATTACAATTTTAAAAAGATCGATTCTGGTAGATTTTACGCTAAGCTCCCGGCTGTGCCTCAGGAGTTTCTAGTTCAAATCTGGGGCATTCCATTACAAGTGACTCCACAACCCTCCAAGCAAACAAAGCTAGGCAATAAGACTTTAAAAGATCTGTAATACTTCAACATCAGGGCGCTAAATGGAAGGACCTCTGGAGACAACCCCCCAGCCGCAACTTTTCACTCAACAAGAACAAGCAGCATCCTAGACCATACCTTTATTTCATTACCACTATTCCAGTTCTTAAAATCATACCAGATAGGTGGCAGCGGAGACAGCGATCACTGCCCCCAAGAAACCAGCTTTAAGATCAAAAAGCCCAAATTTGAGCTATCTAAAGAACTGAAAGAATCAATCCACACCGTCAATTTAAAAAAAAAAAAAATATTCAGCAGCTATAGACGAAACTCTAGTGGAAAGAGCAAAACAGCATCTTGGGAGCTGCTCTGGATCCAGCGAAACCAGGAAATGGGAACAATTTACAAACATCATGTCTACATATGCAACAAGACCTAAGCCACAGTCACAAACAGGCAATGAAAGATCGGGCAAATTCTCTCAAGAACATAAAAGTAAAATTAGAGGCATAAAAACCAGAATCTATCGCACAATGAGAGAGCTCCAACAGGAACCCAAAGACACAGCAAAGCACGACCAATTACGGAAATTAAAATCAACTTTGAAAAAACCAAATGGGAAGCAAACAGATCTGCTGAGGATAACTTATGTGAGTGATAAGAGGAAGGGGTCCCAGTAACCAAAGAACAGTTTACTAAATAATAACAAATAAATCAACCAAGAAACAAATCTGTCCACATTGTTTTAATCACAATGTGAAATGTATATAACAAATATATAATTTTGTCTCAGAACGTGAACATGGTTTCGCAGTGCCCCAAGTATAGTAAAGAAACAAGGGAAGGGGGAGTGATCCTGTGAGGAGGAAGTGGAGGGAAGGAGGAAGAAATTCTCAAGTGACAGTTTAATCAATATATATACATCATTTGTCCTCACTACACAGTTTGTGTAGAGATGGGGACCACAAGGTTCAAATAATTATTTCCATACAACAACATACTCCACAAGGTTCAGAAAATGAAAACAATGAGGCGTGGAGTTGGTAATGCGAATAGTTGTCGACGTTTCGACCCCCTAGTATGCAGGTAGAGTTGCTATCCTTGCTGTGGGGTCTTCATCAGGACAGGGGTGGGGACACCACGAAGTGGTATTCAAAAGACCGTGGTGCAGCTCGCGTCCCGCAACGAGCTGCGAATCGAGCTCGTTGCGGGACGCGATTCATTCCCTTGACCGAATAACTACGAAGCCCTTGTCTGACTAGACCAGACCGCCACACGATCCTATTTTTGATCGCGTTTATCAGCCTCTTAGTTCCGCTTCACCCAACGATACCTTGGACCATGCTAATAGATTAAATCGGGGTCGTCCCTATACCAACTCGTGTATCTTCACCATTGACGATATATCTGGACCGCGCCAGTAGACTGCACCACGGTCTTTTGAATACCACTTCGTGGTGTCCCCACCCCTGTCCTGATGAAGACCCCACAGCAAGGATAGCAACTCTACCTGCATACTAGGGGGTCGAAACATCGACAACTATTCGCATTACCAACTCCACGCCTCATTGTTTTCATTTTCTGAACCTTGTGGAGTATGTTGTTGTATGGAAATAATTATTTGAACCTTGTGGTCCCCATCTCTACACACACTGTGTAGTGAGGACAAATGATGTATATATATTGATTAAACTGTCACTTGAGAATTTCTTCCTCCTTCCCTCCACTTCCTCCTCACAGGACCACTCCCCCTTCCCTTGTTTCTTTACTATACTTGGGGCACTGCGAAACCATGTTCACGTTCTGAGACAAAATTATATATTTGTTATATACATTTCACATTGTGATTAAAACAATGTGGACAGATTTGTTTCTTGGTTGATTTATTTGTTATTATTTAGTAAACTGTTCTTTGGTTACTGGGACCCCTTCCTCTTATCACTTTGGGTCCCAGTGACACTTTCTGGGTACAACCCCTTGTCTATACCCCCGAGGATAACTTATGGGCGAGACTTCACGCTGACATTAAACGGAACGATGGGGCAAGGTTCTGGAAATCAATAAACTTATTCATAAGACCAATGCACCATGGGATCTCATCTAACATCTCAGAGGACACATGGGCAAACTATCTTGGTACCCATTTCAACCAGGCTGAGGTATATAACCAGGACCAGGAGCTTGCTACTTACAAAAAACTTCCAGCGAGCAATGGTTTAAGCTCCTCAGAATGGCACTCTCCGAGCGAAACAGGGAATTTGCCGAACTTAAAAAACATAATTCAGCACCAAATCAAGAAGGGAAGAAGAGAGGGAGCTCCAGGGCCGAATGGAATCCCACCAATTCTTTACAAACAAGATGCGACAGGCTGGGCAGCAGCCCTGGAACCCCTTTTTTTAGAGATAAGACATTTCAACATCCTGCCAAGCTCCTGGAAGGGCTCAATTATCTCTCCAATTTACAAGGCAGGAGACAAGGCTTCCCCTCAAAACTATCGATTGGTGGCTTTAATCGACAATGAGGCAAAATATTTTGCAGGCATCCTTCTAGAAGAGTTGATGGCTTGGGCAACAGAGAGATCCTTAATTCCGGCCAACCAGACAGGCTTTGCCAAATCAGTAGGCACAATGACTAACATTTTGAGCATGGGCATGCTCATAGATAAGGCAGAATTAAACAAAATGCCCATTCATTTCTGCTTCATTGACTATAAGGCCGCTTTCGACCATATAAACCGGAACCTCTTATGGTCTAAACTGAACAACTGGGGGATATCGAGACCACTTTTGGACCTGCTAATCAATCTCCACACAGAGACCTGGGTACAGATAAAGGTGGGGGATGGCTCCGTTCTGTCAAGGCACATACAGACCAACAAGGGCCTGAAACAGGGCTGCGTCCTGGCCCCCACCCTAGTTAACTTGTTCCTAAGCGACCTGGTCCCCATTTTAAACGGTTGCAACTCCCACGCTCTGAAGCTAGGGGGACTGCATTTACCTTGTCTACTATATGCTGATGACATCGTCCTTATAAGTTATACCAAGGTAGGACTTCAACACCTCCTGACTGCAACACAATGCTACTCAGATAAAAATGATCTTACAATAAACCTTGAGAAAACACAGACAATGACCATCAGCAGGAAAAAAAGTAAACCAACATCATGGTACTGGAACAAGACAAGAATTGGAGATACCCCAACATATAAATACTTAGGAGTGAAGATTGATAACGGTGGGCAGTTCTCCGCCCAGAGAACGAGTATACAAGGGAAAGGGCTATCTCTGGCAATTTCGCTGAAGTCTCTAAACCTCAAACTTTCAGGCCCCTCTCTTCTACCCCTGATGCAAGTAATCCACGCTAAACTTCTCCCAACAATTACCTATGGGAGTGAGGTACTTAGAGGAAGGGATGCCAAGATTCTTGATAATACAATAACAGCAGCCTACAGAATCATCTTCAGCCTACCCAAACAAACCTCACCAGCTCAAATCAGGCTAGAATTTGGCATCGAGCAACAGCTCCTAGCAAGGCAGGGAGCCTACATGATAGCCTGGGACAAAGTGAGGAAGTCAAAACAGGGAACATTAAATGAATATTTGTGGAGTGAGTTAGCACAACATCCATCCTCATCAGCAGCCAAGTTCCTACTGGACAGCCGGACGAACACAGGACTAGAGCAGCTCTGGGATACCCCAGTAAGCCATACAACTTTTAAAAAATTGATCAAGAAATCGATCAAACAGCTATCATGGGTCCAAGATAAGGCAGCCCTCTCCAAAAGAACGCATGGTTGGATTACCCTAAACTCGTACACTACTAAGGCACCACAGAGCTACCTTGGCGAGGTATACTCCAAATCCGTCAAAATGCGTTTCTTAAAGCATAGGCTGGGCTTGCTACCCTGTATTCAAAATCTCCTGCGCTGGGTCAAAATAAAAGCTGATCCCCTTTATCGGCTATGTGGCTTGGGGCAAGAGGACATGCTGCACTTGATATGCTCTTGTGAGAATTTACACGATGAACGGAAATACTTGTTGAAACAACACTTCAATCGGCAAGGAATCCGCACACGAAGGAAGGCAGTTCTGGCTTGCTTTTCTCCCCATGACTCTCGCTTGAGCTGTAGCTTCGTAAAATTTATGAAGGCGGTGGAAAAAAAGATGCCTGAAATAAATCTATAACGGTCCCTGTACTATTGATCTATTAACGCTTTGTCGAATGACATTACTGACTCAAAGAAGTTTATGGGGATATCAACAAAGTGGAAATATTTTATAATTATAAAGCTGAACTTTAAAAAAACAAAAAAACTTACTGCTTACGAAGTTGCTGCGTGCACATTCGAACTAAGGAAATGTGAATGTTTTATTCTCTTTTATTAGAATTGTACTTTTATTATTCCCTGTTCTTAACCTATTCTTGTATTGTAATGGTTTTAAGTAACTATGCGAAATAAAATTATTACTATTAGTAGCAAATCTGAACAGAGCCTCTATTATCGACTTACATTTAAGGTTAGCTAAATCTATATGAGATCCCCAGAGGTTAGAGCTTGAAAACAGCACACCAAGATAAGAGAAGTTATGAACCTCTTCAAAGTTGTGGCCACTCACATGATGGGATTTGTTCTTCATCTTCCTCCTCCTGCACACCATAACAAACGTTTTTCCCAGATTTAGTGTTAAGTCCTTTTGTTCCATGTAGGAAAAAAAGCTATTGATCAACAGTTGGAGTCCATTTGCTGACTGAGATAACAAAACCACATCATTAGCACTGATATATCATATAAAGAGCCAGCTTCCTACAAGAAGGCTTTTTTTTTAAAAGCAACCCGTTTCCCTTAAAGGAAACAGGACCATTTTAAAAACAAAAGTTTACTTATTTTCTTTTGTTTGTTTAAGTAGAGGCAGTGGTCTTCTGGGCCACTGCCCTTCTTAAACAAACATTTTTGTACATGCACCAAGGGGAAGGGGGTCCATTAGGGCCCCCTTCCTGTTTGCGAATGCATTACCACAACACTTCTGTAGTCTGTAAAGCATTAATGTTTTGCGACCAGAATTCGGACATAAAACATTAGTACATACTATTCAAATTCAGTATTTGGAAGGGATGCCCTAAAACATCCCTTCCAAATACCTAATCAGTATGTATTTATAATCCCAAATAACGATCAGTAGTTTGTTACCTAATCGCAATTTGAGGATAATACAAACCAAATGCCTTTCTGCATTTGCAAACGAACCAGACCATTTGTGAATACAAATGGGATTTATACATCTAGCCCTTGGAAACAAAACAGAAAACTGAGTTACCTGCTTTGGCCACGAATGGAAGCCTCAAAACTCTATTTCACTATTTTCCAGTTGTTAGTTTGCAACACATTTCTACTTACTATCATCTGCTTAATTGCTCCCCCTCTCCCCAAAACGTTTGCTTTTCAAGCCAGATGATAGACCTGTTTGTCCAGTTAGCTAAATGTGCTTCTTTTACTCCTGGGGACACTTCTTAAGAGTCTTAAGAGTCAAATCTATTTTCTTTTCTACCTATCCAAACTATTTTTTTCTGGTTGAAATGAATTTGTTAAGATTGCCTCGCCCAGTTTTGCTGATTTACTGCAGCTATTACTCTTTTGTACTTTTTGAAATTATCACATTCATGTTTTATGCATTTTGGTCAGTTAAATGTTGATGCTCATTCTTTTGCCTGAAAAAGAAGCCTGATGGCTTAAAAAACACAACTCGAAGGGCTAGATGTAGGTAATTGTATTTTACCGATTCGAAAATACCGAATTTTACTGATTCTGTATTTTCGATTCGGTAAATGCAATGTAGGTAAAAAGTCGGTAAAAAATACCAAATAGTTAGGATTCAGAATTTACTGAATCGGTAATTACCGATTCGGGATTTGCCATTCAGAATGAAAGTCAATTACCGAATCGGTAAATACTGATTCGGTAAAATTGGCAAAACGTCAAGGGTGGCAGGGTGTCACTTTGACACCCTGTTGCACCCCTGATTAGTGCTTGTGTGCACATGTGGCACACATACATGCCCTGTCTGTCACATGGCACAGGTGTAAATGCACATATTTGCATTAACATAGGAATTCGTTATTTACCACCAACTAATAGTTTGTGGTAAATAACGAATCCTTAAAGCCCAGAAGCACTGTTTGCAGTGCTTCCTACATCTCATTTACCGATTCAGTAAATACCGAATCGGTAAATGATGATTCGGTAAATACCGTATAGGTAAATACCAATTCGTTCTTTACCGAATCGGTAAATATACCACCTACATCTCAAAAGTCTATTACCGGTCGGTAACGGCCGATTTCGGCCGTTCCCGACCGGTAATAGCCTACCTACATCTGGCCCCAAGTTCCCGCGGCGAGGGAAAAGAGAATAAATAGCCAGGTACGGAGAGATGACCTTTGTTTTGGAGCCTGCCTTTCTTTCAGTGTGATGCTTTAGATTATTGATCATAATAGTGCACGTTCATCTGTTGACCCAGGCCAGCATCTCTGAGTGAGTGGAGTAGCAAGCAATCAGCATGTGGTAACCAGATCCCCACCCACGGGCAGTGTCTAAATCTAGGGACAACCAGTCTCAGGGCTTGTGAGGAAAGCTGAGGGCCTGATTCACAAAGTTACACTTACACTTTTGTGTAAGTTTACTACTTTTAGATATTCACAAACTATGCGCATCAATAGGATGGTGGGTGGACTATGTCCGTCCGCCATCCTGATGGAAAACGGGACCGCCCGCCATATGTGCAGTGGTGCCGTGGGGTAGATTAGGATGCGACCGCCACACTGGCGGGCGCATCAAGCATTTTTTACATTGCAGCGGGTGGTTCTTTCAGCAGCACCCGCCGCAATGGTAAAAATGCATGTACAAATTGGCAGGCACCGCGTGGTGCCTGCCGCATTGTGCATGCAAATGCAGGGGGTACCATTGGTACCCCCATGTGCAACCTCCACCCCCAACACCATGGGGGCCCTGCTACGGGCCCCCAACAGCATAGACCGCAAGCCTTTCCATGGCGGCAATGCCACCATGGAAAGGCTCATTACCGTACTCATCATAATATGGATAGCGATGTCTCACAGACACCGCCACCACATTGTGATCTTTTACCGCCCGGTCGACACGTCAACCAAACGAAAACCGGAGGACGGTCTTTCCGTTCGCCAGGGTCCCCCGCCATGCTAATATGGCGGGGGAAATGGGTCGCGGGCAGAGGTAAATGTAGGGCGGATCGCCACCGCCATGCGGGCAGTGGCGATCCTCCCTACATTGTAATCTGCCCCTGTGTATGTTTACCTTTGTGAATCAGGCCCTAAAAGTAGAATCCGAGTAATAAGGAAGATTGGAGGCCTTTCCTCAGAAGTGTCTCAGAAAGACTAAATATTCACAAGATGTCAAAGACAGAGGACGCAAGTTTTGTTAGAGTCCATTTTAGGCAAATACGTTACATAAATCCTTCAATCCTCCTGAGGAAGTAAAGAAAACAGAAAATAATATACATTAGGGAGTACTACTGTGCAGGTTCGAGTTCTAACAAGATAGCATAAAAAGAAGAAATCAGTGTGAAGTTCATATAGGACTTCAGCTCACTTTTGTACCTTTACAGAAGGCGACAAACTGTTGAGTGTGAAAGAGAGCATGTCCAAAAGGTAATCTTCAACACAAGGAACAACTTCACAAATATGCATAGCTCTTGGAATGCGCTAAAAGATAATTGTTCTTACCGATGTTATTACCAATATTTGGTTCAACTCATCTGGGACAGGTGATGTCACAACATCCTGATATTGAAATAACAAGTACCTGTGGAAATAAACTTTATTGTATGAAAAGGTAACTGAATAACGGAAACATGTTTTCCGGTGTTGTATACTTCTAAAGAGATCCATAAATAATTAATCAACATTAGGTGAGGGATCTTTGGGCACCCTACTTAGCAGCATACCATCTAGTAACCTTTCAATGACTATTTATTATGCATGTGCCAATGATGTCATTGGACTATTTTACAGAGATATCATCAAGCAAAAGTCTTAGGATGAAAAATGTACTAGCAATCTTAAAGAAAAGTTTCAATTCTATTAAGTACATGACGGTGAGGGTTATGCCTACACTTTATTAATTTATTAAAAAGCAGCCATTCCATAAACACATAAACTACGTTTCCCATCATTCATGAGGAAATGAAAAAAAAAAGTTGCAGTAACAACTGTCCAATCATGGCCATGCTGGGCCATGATTGGACAGTTGTTACTGCAACTTTTTTTTTTCATTTAATTAATCAACATTAGGTGAGGGATCTTTGGGCACCCTACTTAGCAGCATACCATCTAGTAACCTTTCAATGACTATTTATTATGCATGTGCCAATGATGTCATTGGACTATTTTACAGAGATATCATCAAGCAAAAGTCTTAGGATGAAAAATGTACTAGCAATCTTAAAGAAAAGTTTCAATTCTATTAAGTACATGACGGTGAGGGTTATGCCTACACTTTATTAATTTATTAAAAAGCAGCCATTCCATAAACACATAAACTACGTTTCCCATCATTCATGAGGAAATGAAAAAAAAAAGTTGCAGTAACAACTGTCCAATCATGGCCCAGCGTGGCCCTTCTCAGCTTCTGTCTGCCTCTCCTTGTAGTCAACTGTGCTGGAGGTTGTGTGCCTCTGCAAGTGGAACTATAGATCACCTATGCTGGAAAGAAATAGAAAGACAAAAAGGAAAGAAAACGCAAGGATCCTGGGGTAGTTACTTAAACCAGGTGATAACGGACCTTTCCGCCCTAGATATTTGGAATCTTAGCATAGGAGAAAAGGCATTCAACAAACTAATTAACATCACAATAAAATGTTTGTCTCACTCAAAGGATGAGAACACCCTACTGCAGAGACGCCATGCCTGGACAGTTATTAATTCATATGGGAAAAGGAAGCCTCAGGAATATTTATCAGCGTATTTCTCACGCACTTTAAAACATCAATTTATGAGGTCACGTCTGGGCATGTGGGAAACAAAAGACTTAATCCCAGCATGGAAGGATAAAAGGGAAAATTGAGACTGCAGATTATGCGGTTATAAAGACGAATCTATTCAACACATTTTTTGTGTATTCCCTATGTTACTAAATGAACGGAAAGCACTTCTAAAATCATTACTGAACAATTTGAATATACGCTCATGTAGAGAAGCGGTAATACCTGGCTCGGCGGGACTTCAATCCCATTAGTATGTAGACGGGTGAAATTTTTAAACGTGTATTTGAAGGAAATCGGTTGAAACTATATAGAGAGCGAAAAAGAGTCTCTAAAAAAACAGCCAACCAGAAAATTAGGAAGAATCAAAGTGCTGTATTCTTTTTTCTTCTTAAACTTTGTTTAAAAAACGAAATTTTAAATATTAGACGCATAAAACTTATTGATTATCTTTGTATGATTAAGCAAACTATTTTATGTGTATATATGTAGTAGTAATATTTAAAAACTGTTATTTGGTGTAATGGTTTTTGTTTTTAAAAAAAGACTGATCACCCAAAAATAAAATCTTGGAATCTTGAAAATCTAGTCTTTCTTCCTGTGACCAAAGTGACACCCACTCCTGTTTGGAAGACTCCGATCCTGTAAGAACCCATAAACAACATTTAAACCAGGACTTCAGGTGAACCAGCCAGTAATGCAATGTCAGGTAACACAGCAAATGCAAAGAAACAAGCATGTTCAACGCAGACCCGTTCATACAATTATTTAAAAACTGGTGAAAAAAACTGTTACTTACACCCTGAATGGAGAGCTCCGATATCATCAGGTGGGTGAAATTTAACGGAGCAAACAAGTGGGTTAATACTCGCCTCCGTGTCCTTAATAGAATTGAAACTTTAATTTACGATTGCTGGGAAATTTTCCATTTGATGTCAGGACCAGGTGGCGAGGATTATGCCAGTCTAAAGCTTGTCTACCATCAGGGTCACAATGCAGGAGACTGGTTTGAAGTAAAACCGTTTAAAGGTTGAATCTGATGACCAGTCCTCGGCATTCATAATATCCTCAGAATGGACCCCAAGGGCAAATGCATTCAATGGCATAGCACCTCTGGTGGAATGAGTTCGAAAACCCTAGTGTCAATACAAGCCTCTTGCATGGTCCAGCGCCCAATGGTAGGGGAGAAGACAGCTCTATGAGCTTTACAAAGGACAATAAGCAGCTGTCTCTCCCCATGTGGTCGGAGTTCCTCGGTTATTGGCTCATACTGTTTGACATAGCGAACAAAACATAGTTTAGGGAAACCCGGGAAGCAGGGTCATGAGATAATTCTCGAGTTGCACTTCGTCCTACAGGACCCATGGAAGGAAACCCCATCATGAGTAAAGGTGCGACCAGTAATGTCTAGAGCCCGGACATCTGAAACTCAGCGGCAAGAGACCGAGCACATAGCCAACTCCGCAGACAACTGCTTCCTAGAAAGATATTTATACCATGTCCAGAAGAGGAAGAGTTTCAATACCTTGTCGACATCCCAAAGCATTGAATATCTGAGTTATGGGGGAAGAGACAACCTGATACCCCGGAGAGGTTTCTGGACCAACAGATGTACACCAACTGGACATGTCCTGCAGAGATTGCAGACCTGAAGGTGTTGACTGACCTACAAGCCAGACCTTTTTCCAGCAGGGAAGCAAAACAAGCATTTGCAATGCATAAGGCCTCGCATTAGGAAAGTTTGAGCTATTGGTATTGTAAATGACACATTTTTTATTTATGTGTTGGCTTTGAAAATAGCAAAAATAATAGCTTTGTCATTTACAGTTCCAATAGTTATAACTTGTGACACCTATAGCATTTGTAATGCAATATGTGTGGTATTCACGTGACTTAGATGTATTGATATTACAAATAACAATGGTTTTTAATTTTTTTTAATAATTAATACTTAAATAAAAGTTATTGTAATTTATAATGGCAATAGCTTAAACTTTTGTAAATAACTTTTGGAAGAATATGTTCAGTGTATTTTATTGTGACGAAAATCCAAGAACAGAAGTGAAGTACTAACCCCTTTTTGTGACATTTGTAATAAAGCTTGAAACATTGAGAGAACATATTTGACCCAGTTGTTGTTGAATGGTTGCACAGATTGATGCTGTGGTGGTGCTGAGTGATGTTGTGGTGGCGACTAGTGATACTCTGGCATTCAATGATCCTGTGGTAGCGCATAGTGATGCTGTGGTGGTGCTGAGTAATGCTGTGGTGGTGCTGAGTAATGCTGTGGTGGTGCTGAGTAATGCTGTGGTGATGCGATAGATAGAGTGAGTGGGATAGATAGATAGAGTGAGGGCGATAGATAGATAGAGTGAGGGCGATAGATAGATAGAGTGAGGGCGATAGATAGATAGAGTGAGGGCGATAGATAGATAGAGTGAGGGCGATAGATAGAGGGAGGGCGATAGATAGAGTGAAGGTGATAGATAGATAGATAGATAGATAGATAGATAGATAGATAGATAGATAGATAGATAGAGTGAGGGCGATAGATAGATAGTGAGGGCAATAGATAGATAGATAGTGAGGGCAATAGCAAGATAGAGTGAGGGCGATAGCAAGATAGAGTGAGGGCGATAGATAGATAGAGTGAGGGCGATAGATAAATAGAGTGAGGGCGATAGATAGAGTGAGGCCGATAGATAGATAGATAGATAGATAGATAGATAGATAGATAGATAGATAGATAGATAGATAGATAGATAGATAGACAGATAGATAGAGTGAGGGCGATTAGATAGATAGAATGAGGGCGATAGATAGATAGAATGAGGGCGATAGATAGATAGAGTGAGGGCGATAGACAGATAGAGTGAGGGCGATAGATAGATAGACAGATAGAGTGAGGGTGATAGATAGATCGATAGACAGATAGAGTGAGGGAGATAGATAGATCGATAGACAGATAGAGTGAGGGAGATAGATAGATAGATAGATAGATAGATAGATAGATAGATAGATAGATAGATAGATAGATAGATAGATAGATAGATAGATAGATAGAAGTGAGGGCGATAGATAGATAGATAGATAGATAGATAGATAGATAGATAGATAGATAGATAGATAGATAGATGGATAGATAAATACATAGATAGTTGTGTGTGCGGTTGTGTGTGTGGTTGTGGTTGTGTGTGCGTGGTTGTGTGTGTGTGGTTGTGTGTGTTATGCTTTGTTTTGCTATGCTATATTTTGTTATGTTATGCTATGTTTTGTTGTGTTTGGTATGCTATGCTATGTTTTGCTAGGCTATGATATGTTTTGTTTTGTTATGCTATGTTTTGTTGTGTTTTGTTAAGCTATGCTATGTTTTGTTGTGTTTTGCTATGTTTTGTTATGCTATGTGTTGTTGTGTTTTGTTATGCTATGCTATGTTTTGTTATGTTATGCTATGTTTTGTTATGCTATGCAATGTTTTGTTTTGCTATTCAATGCTTTGTTTTGCTATTCTATGCTTTGTTTTGTTATGCTATGCTATGTTTTTTTGCTATCCTATGCTTTGTTTTGTTATGCTATGCAATGCTTTGTTGTGTTTTGCTATGATTTGTTATGCTATGCTATGTTTTGTTGTGTTTTGCTAGGTTTTGTTATGCTATGTGTTGTTGTGTTTTGTTTTGCTATGCTATGTTTTGTTATGCTATGCAATGATTTGTTATGCTTTGTTTTATTATGCTATGCTATGCTATGTTTTGCTATCCTATGCTTTGTTTTGTTATGCTATGCTATGTTTTGTTGTGTTTTGCTATGCTATGCTTTGTTATGCTATGCTATGCTATGTTTTGCTATGCTTTGTTATGCTATGCTATGTTTTGCTATGCTATGCTTTGTTATTCTATGTTTTGTTATGCTATGCTATATGTTGTGTTTTATTATGCTATGCTTTGTTTTGCTATGCTATGTTTTGTTATGCTATGCTATGCTTTGTTATGCTATGCTATGCTATGTTTTGTTGTGTTTGATATGCTATGTTTTGCTATGCTATTATGTTTTGTTTTGCTGTGCTATGTTTTGTTCTGTTTTGTTAAGCTATGCTATGTTTTGTTGCGTTTTGCTGTTTTGTTATGCTATGTGTTGTGTTATGCTATGTTTTGTCATGTAATTCAATGTTTTGTTATGCTATGCTATGTTTGTTTTGCTATCCTATGCTTTGTTTTGTTATGCTATGCTCCGTTTAGTTTTGCTATCCTATGCTTTGTTTTGTTATGCTATGCTATGGTTTGTTGTGTTTTGTTATGCTATGCTTTGTTGTGTTTTGATATGCTATGCTTTGTTATGCTATTTTGTGTTATGCCATGCTATGTTTTGTTTTATTATGCTATGCTTTCTTTTGCTATGCTATGTTTTGTTATGCTATGCTTTGTTATGCTATGCTTTGTTATGCTATGCTTTGTTATGCTATGCTTTGTTATGCTATGTTTTGTTATGCTATGCCAAGCGTTGTTTTGTTAGGCTATGCTATGTTGTGTTTTTTTATGTTATGCTATGTTGTATTTTATTATGCTATGCTATGTTTTGTTGTGTTTTGTTATGCTATGCTAGGTTTTGCTATGCTTTGCAATGCTATGTTTTGTTATGTATGCTATGTTTTGTTGTGTGTTGTTATGCTATGCTATATTTTGTTGTGTTTTGTTGTTATCTCAGATTCAAAAGCAATGGACCGCACTCCGCTAGCCCCTCCTCAGGGTCGCCCCTTGGGATTCTGGTACTTGGAGTTAAAGAGAGGTTCACCCAAGTGGGTGCAAGTAAGTACTTGTTGGACTGATGATCTCTAGATCATATCCATGTCCCGGGTTTTTGGATGTCGCCCGAGAAAGATAGAGTGAGGGCGATAGATAGATAGAGTGAGGGCGATAGATAGATAGATAGAGTGAGGGCGATAGATAGATAGATAGAGTGAGGGCGATAGATAGATAGATAGAGTGAGGGCGATAGATAGATAGATAGAGTGAGGGCGATAGATAGATAGATAGAGTGAGGGCGATAGATAGATAGAGTGAGGGCGATAGATAGATAGAGTGAGGGCGATAGATAGATAGAGTGAGGGCGATAAATAGATAGAGTGAGGGCGATAGATAGATAGATAGAGTGAGGGCGATAGATTGATAGATAGAGTGAGGGCGATAGATAGATAGATAGAGTGAGGGCGATAGATAGATAGATAGAGTGAGGGCGATAGATAGATAGATAGAGTGAGGGCGATAGACAGACAGACAGACAGACAGACAGACAGACAGACAGACCGACCGATAGATAGATAGATAGATAGGAGTGAGGGCGATAGATTGATAGATAGATAGATAGATAGATAGATAGATAGATAGATAGATAGATAGATAGATAGATAGATAGATAGATAGATGCATAGATAGATAGATGGATAGATAGATAGATGGATAGATAAATAGATAGATAGTTGTGTGTGCGGTTGTGTGTGTGGTTGTGGTTGTGTGTGCGTGGTTGTGTGTGTGGTTGTGTGTGTTATGCTTTGTTCTGCTATACTATATTTTGTTATGTTATGCTATGTTTTGTTGTATTTTGGTATGCTATGCTATGTTTTGCTAGGCTATGATATGTTTTGTTTTGTTATGCTATGTTTTGTTGTGTTTTGTTAAGCTATGCTATGTTTTGTTGTGTTTTGCTATGTTTTGTTATGCTATGTGTTGTTGTGTTTTGTTATGCTATGCTATGTTTTGTTATGTTATGCTATGTTTTGTTATGCTATGCAATGTTTTGTTTTGCTATTCAATGCTTTGTTTTGCTATTCTATGCTTTGTTTTGTTATGCTATGCTATGTTTTTTTGCTATCCTATGCTTTGTTTTGTTATGCTATGCAATGCTTTGTTGTGTTTTGCTATGATTTGTTATGCTATGCGATGTTTTGTTGTGTTTTGCTAGGTTTTGTTATGCTATGTGTTGTTGTGTTTTGTTTTGCTATGCTATGTTTTGCTATCCTATGCTTTGTTTTGTTATGCTATGCTATGTTTTGTTGTGTTTTGCTATGCTATGCTTTGTTATGCTATGCTATGCTATGCTATGTTTTGCTATGCTTTGTTATGCTATGCTATGTTTTGCTATGCTATGCTTTGTTATTCTATGTTTTGTTATGCTATGCTATATGTTGTGTTTTATTATGCTATGCTTTGTTTTGCTATGCTATGTTTTGTTATGCTATGCTATGCTTTGTTATGCTATGCTATGCTATGTTTTGTTGTGTTTGATATGCTATGTTTTGCTATGCTATTATGTTTTGTTTTGCTGTGCTATGTTTTGTTCTGTTTTGTTAAGCTATGCTATGTTTTGTTGCGTTTTGCTGTTTTGTTATGCTATGTGTTGTGTTATGCTATGTTTTGTCATGTAATTCAATGTTTTGTTATGCTATGCTATGTTTGTTTTGCTATCCTATGCTTTGTTTTGTTATGCTATGCTCCGTTTAGTTTTGCTATCCTATGCTTTGTTTTGTTATGCTATGCTATGGTTTGTTGTGTTTTGTTATGCTATGCTTTGTTGTGTTTTGATATGCTATGCTTTGTTATGCTATTTTGTGTTATGCCATGCTATGTTTTGTTTTATTATGCTATGCTTTCTTTTGCTATGCTATGTTTTGTTATGCTATGCTTTGTTATGCTATGCTTTGTTATGCTATGTTTTGTTATGCTATGCCAAGCGTTGTTTTGTTAGGCTATGCTATGTTGTGTTTTTTTATGTTATGCTATGTTGTATTTTATTATGCTATGCTATGTTTTGTTGTGTTTTGTTATGCTATGCTAGGTTTTGCTATGCTTTGCAATGCTATGTTTTGTTATGTATGCTATGTTTTGTTGTGTGTTGTTATGCTATGCTATATTTTGTTGTGTTTTGTTGTTATCTCAGATTCAAAAGCAATGGACCGCACTCCGCTAGCCCCTCCTCAGGGTCGCCCCTTGGGATTCTGGTACTTGGAGTTAAAGAGAGGTTCACCCAAGTGGGTGCAAGTAAGTACTTGTTGGACTGATGATCTCTAGATCATATCCATGTCCCGGGTTTTTGGATGTCGCCCGAGAAAGATAGAGTGAGGGCGATAGATAGATAGAGTGAGGGCGATAGATAGATAGATAGAGTGAGGGCGATAGATAGATAGATAGAGTGAGGGCGATAGATAGATAGATAGAGTGAGGGCGATAGATAGATAGATAGAGTGAGGGCGATAGATAGATAGAGTGAGGGCGATAGATAGATAGAGTGAGGGCGATAGATAGATAGAGTGAGGGCGATAGATAGATAGATAGAGTGAGGGCGATAGATAGATAGATAGAGTGAGGGCGATAGATAGATAGATAGAGTGAGGGCGATAGATAGATAGATAGAGTGAGGGCGATAGATAGATAGATAGAGTGAGGGCGATAGACAGACAGACAGACAGACAGACAGACAGACAGACAGACTGACCGATAGATAGATAGATAGATAGATAGGAGTGAGGGCGATAGATTGATAGATAGATAGATAGATAGATAGATAGATAGATAGATAGATAGATGCATAGATAGATAGATGGATAGATAGATAGATGGATAGATAAATAGATAGATAGTTGTGTGTGCGGTTGTGTGTGTGGTTGTGGTTGTGTGTGCGTGGTTGTGTGTGTGGTTGTGTGTGTTATGCTTTGTTTTGCTATGCTATATTTTGTTATGTTATGCTATGTTTTGTTGTGTTTGGTATGCTATGCTATGTTTTGCTAGGCTATGATATGTTTTGTTTTGTTATGCTATGTTTTGTTGTGTTTTGTTAAGCTATGCTATGTTTTGTTGTGTTTTGCTATGTTTTGTTATGCTATGTGTTGTTGTGTTTTGTTATGCTATGCTATGTTTTGTTATGTTATGCTATGTTTTATTATGCTATGCAATGTTTTGTTTTGCTATTCAATGCTTTGTTTTGCTATTCTATGCTTTGTTTTGTTATGCTATGCTATGTTTTTTTGCTATCCTATGCTTTGTTTTGTTATGCTATGCAATGCTTTGTTGTGTTTTGCTATGATTTGTTATGCTATGCTATGTTTTGTTGTGTTTTGCTAGGTTTTGTTATGCTATGTGTTTTTGTGTTTTGTTTTGCTATGCTATGTTTTGTTATGCTATGCAATGTTTTGTTATGCTTTGTTTTATTATGCTATGCTATGCTATGTTTTGCTATCCTATGCTTTGTTTTGTTATGCTATGCTATGTTTTGTTGTGTTTTGCTATGCTATGCTTTGTTATGCTATGCTATGTTTTGTTGTGTTTTGCTATGCTTTGTTTTGCTATGCTATGTTTTGTTATGCTATGTTTTGTTATGCTATGCTATGCTTTGTTATGCTATGCTTTGTTATGCTATGCTATGTTTTGCTATGCTATGCTTTGTCATGCTATGCTATGTTTTGTTATGCTATGCTATATGTTGTGTTTTATTATGCTATGCTTTGTTATGCTATGTTTTGTTATGCTATGCTATGCTTTGTTATGCTATGCTATGCTATGTTTTGTTGTGTTTGATATGCTATGTTTTGCTATGCTATTATATGTTTTGTTTTGCTGTGCTATGTTTTGTTCTGTTTTGTTAAGCTATGCTATGCTTTGTTGCGTTTTGCTGTTTTGTTATGCTATGTGTTGTGTTATGCTATGTTTTGTCATGTAATTCAATGTTTTGTTATGCTATGCTATGTTTGTTTTGCTATCCTATGCTTTGTTTTGTTATGCTATGCTCCGTTTAGTTTTGCTATCCTATGCTTTGTTTTGTTATGCTATGCTTTGTTTTGTTATGCTATGCTATGTTTTTTTGCTATCCTATGCTTTGTTTTGTTATGCTATGCAATGCTTTGTTGTGTTTTGCTATGATTTGTTATGCTATGCTATGTTGTTTTGTTGTGTTTTGCTATGTTTTGTTATGCTATGTGTTGTGTTTTGTTTTGCTATGCTATGTTTTGTTATGCTATGCAATGTTTTGTTATGCTTCGTTTTATTATGCTATGCTATGTTTTGCTATCCTATGCTTTGTTTTGTTATGCTATGCTATGTTTTGTTGTGTTTTGCTATGCTATGCTTTGTTATGCTATGCTATGTTTTGTTGTGTTTTGCTATGCTTTGTTTTGCTATGCTATGTTTTGTTATGCTATGTTTTGTTGCTATGTTTTGTTATGCTATGCTTTATTATGCTATGCTATGTTTTGCTATGCTATGCTATGCTTTGTTATGCTATGCTATGTTTTGTTATGCTCTGCTATATGTTGTGTTTTATTATGCTATGCTTTGTTTTGCTATGCTATGTTTTGTTATGCTATGCTATGCTTTGTTATGCTATGCTATGCTATGTTTTGTTGTGTTTGATATGCTATGTTTTGCTATGCTATTATATGTTTTGTTTTGCTGTGCTGTGTTTTGTTGTGTTTTGTTAAGCTATGCTATGTTTTGTTGTGTTTTGCTGTTTTGTTATGCTATGTGTTGTGTTTTGTTATGCTATGTTTTGTCATGTAATGCAATGTTTTGTTATGCTATGCTATGTTTGTTTTGCTATCCTATACTTTGTTTTGTTATGCTATGCTCCGTTTAGTTTTGCTATCCTATGCTTTGTTTTGTTATGCTATGCTATGGTTTGTTGTGTTTTGTTACGCTATGCTATGCTATGCTTTGTTGTGTTTTGATATGCTATGCTATTTTGTGTTATGCTATGCTATGTTTTGTTTTATTATGCTATGCTTTCTTTTGCTATGCTATGTTTTGTTATGCTATGCTTTGTTATGCTATGCTTTGTTATGCTATGCTTTTTTATGCTATGCTTTGTTATGCTATGTTTTGTTATGCTATGCCAAGCGTTGTTTTGTTAGGCTATGCTATGTTGTGCTTTTTATGCTATGCTATGTTGTATTTTGTTATGCTATGTTTTGTTGTGTTTTGTTATGCTATGCTAGGTTTTGCTATGCTTTGCAATGCTATGTTTTGTTATGTATGCTATGTTTTGTTTTGTGTTGTTATGCTATGCTATGTTTTGTTGTGTTTTGTTGTTTTGTTATGCTATGCTTTGTTTTGTTATGCTATGCTTTGTTATGTTATGCTATGTTTTGTTCTGCTATGTGTTGTTGTGTTTTGTTATGCTATGTTTTGTTATGCTATGCTATGTTTTGTTTTGCTATCCTATGCTTTGTTTGTTATGTTATGCTATGTTTAGTTTTGCTATCCTATGCTTTGTTATGCTATGCTATGTTTTGTTGTGTTTTGCTATGATTTGTTATGCAATGCTATATTTTGTCGTGTTTTATTATGCTATGCTTTGTATTGCTATGCTATGTTTTGTTATGCTATGTTTTGTTATGCTATGCTATGCTTTGTTATACTATGTTTTGTTATGCTAAGCTTTGTTTTGTTATGCTATGCTATGTTTTGTTGTGTTTAGTTATGCTATGCTATATTTTGTTGTGTTTTTCTATGTTTTGTTATGCTATGTTTTGTTATGCTATGCTTTGTTTTATGTTATGTTATGCTATGTTTTGTTATGTTATGCTGTTTTGTTCTGCTGTTTTGTTGTGTTATGTTATGCTATGCTATGTTTTGTTTTACTATGCTATGTTTTGTTTTGCTATGCTTTGTTATGTTATGTTATGCTTTGTTTTGTTATGCTATGTTTTGTTATGCTATGCTATGTTTTGTTGTGTTTTGTTATGCTATGCTTTGTTGTGTTTTGCTATACTATGTTTTGTTTTGTTATGCTATGTTTTGTTTTGCTATCCTATGCTTTGTTTTGTTATGCTGTGCTTTTGCTATCCTATGCTTTTGTTTGTTATGCTATGCTATGCTGTGTTTCGTTATGCTATGCTATGTTTTGTTATGCTATGCGGGTGAGGGTATGTGAGGGTGTGTGTGAGGGTGTGTGAGGGTGTGTGAGGGTGTGTGAGGGTGTGTGAGGGTGTGTGAGGGTGCGTGAGTGTGAGTGAGGGTGCGTGAGGGTGAGTGAGGGTGAGGCGTGTGAGGGTGTGTGAGGGTGAGGGTTTTTGAGGGTGATGGTGTGTGAGGGTGAGAGGGTGAGGGGGTGTGAGGGTAAGGGGGTGTGAGGGGGTGTGAGGGTGAGGGTGTGAGAGTGAGTAAGGGTGTGTGAGGGTGGGAGGAGGTGAGGGGGTGTGAGGGTGAGGGTGTGTGAGGGTGAGAGGGGGTGGGGGGGTGTGAGGGTGAGGGGGTGTGAGGGGTTGTGAGGGTGAGTGAGGGTGAGAGGGTGAGGGGGTGTGAGGGTGAGTTAGGGGGTGTGAGGGTGTGTGAGGGTATGTGAGGGGTGTGAGGGTGAGAGTGTGTGAGGGTGTGAGGGTGAGGTGGTGTGAGGGTGAGGGGGTGTGAGGGTGAGGCGGTGTGAGGGTGAGAGGGGGTGTGAGGGTGAGAGGGTGTGTGAAGGTGAGGGGGTGAGAGGGTGTGTGAGGGTGAGAGGGTGTGTGAGGGTGAGGGTGTGTGAGAGTGAGGGTGTGAGAGTGAGGGGGTGTGAGGGTGAGGAGGTGTGTGAGGGGTCAGGGGGTGTGAGGGGGTGAGGGTGAGTGAGGGGGTGAGGGCGTGAGGGTGAGTGTCTCCAATGAATGTCGCTGCTTCGCCTTCTTTGAAAATGTTCAGTGCTGCAAATAGAGCATGCCGCCCTAATTATCACAGCATGAGGCCCCAAAGTGATAATTATCACAGCATGCAGAGAGGAGCACTGCTGGAGCACTCAACTGCACATTAATTATAGTTGAGTGCTCCAGCAGCCTGGGGCGCCTGTTGACATGCTGTGATAAGTGGGGTCTCATGCTGTGATAATTGCGCACGATACTGATTCCCGCCCCTCCAGGACTCCCTGACCTGCCTCATGGATGCCAAGACAATATTTCTGAAAATATTGCCGTGCTACCGTAAGGCAGGTCATGGAGTCCTCGAGAGGTGGGATCCAGAGCAGACAAATCTGCTAACCAGGAGCTTTTTCCAATGGCCGGCCTCCGTTTCAAGAGGCCTGCCAATGGAAAAAAGGGGCGTGGCTTCATGCCATACTGAAATCCCCTGCTCACAATATCTCTTTGCCTGCAGCAGGGCCATGCCCTGCAATGCAGGCTTCGACCTAAAAATGTACAATGTGGACAACATCTGTCCCCATGGGATCCAAATCCTGCTGCTCACACCAGCCCAACCATTAAGATCAGGTTGAGCGGTGTGTTTAACTGTATTATCCACCCAGGCCAGAGATAGGCTGTGTGGGAAAGCCCTGGGATTTGCCAGCGTGCCCTGTAATTCTCCACGCCATGAGCTGGAGGGATCTGCTGACCAACAGCGGGTGGGTATTCCCCGAGGGATCCTTGAGGAGAAACTGTTCATGGGGTATATGGATTGGAACATCCCAAGAAAGGTCCGTGAAGAAATGGAAACCAGACATGCGACTTCCAAATCGGAGTTACTCCCATCAGGTCAGCTTGTTGATGGCGGGTCTGCGCTGTGAGCCACATTAGCATTTCAAGTGGCGAGAAGGCATACCCCAACTCCATGGGCCAGTCTTGGAGAAAGGCATCAATCGCTATTGTTTCGGGACCCAGTCTCTAACTGAAAAACCACAGAAGTTATAAGTCCAGCTGGGATGCAAAAAGATCGACCATGAAAGGACCCCAATGACTCAACAGAGCCTGAAACACCTGTGGAGACAGTTTCCACAGAGTCGGATCCTTGAGGCGAAGAAATTGCCAATATGCCACTTGGTTGTCTGAGCCTGGGAGATGCTCCACCACCACTGAAAAGTGATGTTCGAGGCAGTATTTCCAGAAGCTCTACGCCTGATCTGACAGCGCTCTGGACCGTGTACCTCCCAGATGGTTGATCTAACCGGCTGCCGCTACATTGTCCATTTTCATAAGTACACAGCACTGGGCACGTTCTCCCGTCCAACATCTCACCATGAAAGAGCCCGCCATAACTCTAGGCAATTGATTCGCAGGACCTGCTTGGATGTAGACCACCCAACTTCAGTGGTAATGCCCCACAACTTGATCCCAAACCCGAGCCACTGACATTGGATTCCATTACTAAGTCCAGTTGGGAACTGAAAATGGCCAATCCTTTCAAGGCCTCTATATGGGGGAAGAACACCAATGGGTTGGGCTCTAATCAGTAAGGCTGAGCCCTTTAACAGCAAAAACACCAAAATTGCATATACTGATGATTTTTTCAAGTAGATCAACACGGCGCATGAACACTCATCAATGTCAGCCGTAGCTAGCAAATCGTTTTTATTTTAGAAAAATAATTCAATTTAAATTGCTGTCTTTTTTTATAAATTACACTTTTTTTCAATATGTAAAACAATACAAAGACACAACCGAAACTCTTACGTAAATATACAACAGTGACTAGCCGCCATCTGGGCTTACCTAACCACTCTCACTCCCAAATATTCAGACATCCAACAAACATCACTCAATACTAATTGCACACCACACTTACTCCACTCAAACACCACTTCCTTGGTTATATAGCACCTTTTCACTTTCTTAGAACAAGGAGCCAAGCCAAACAACATACAACATTGATGAGTGTTCATGCGCCGTGTTGATCTACTTCAAAAAATCATCAGTATTGGCAATTTTGGTGTTTTTGCTGCTTCTATATTTGGGAGGCACTACTGCAGCTCTTCCTTGCTTCCTTGGCCTCTTCTGAGAGGGGAACCTGCTGGGAGTAAGTGAGACCGGGACGCAGGAGGGACACCTTCAGGCATTGCAAGGCCTGGAAGTGAAGGGGTCCCGGAAAAATGGCCTGCATTTAGGATGACAGAAGGCAGACTACCCTGGCGATCTGTCAGAGAGAAGTTGAGGGCCATGCCAGGGTTCTCCTCACCTCATGCCGGATTTTGGCTATTTTCCTGGATGGAAGGCTCAAGATGGAGTCCACCGAGTTGATTATTTGGAGAGAAGTTGAGGGCCTTGCCAGGGTTCTGCACACCTCAAAGTCAGATTTTGGCCAAGGCGGAGTCCACCGATTTGATCAGGAACCGCAGGAAGATCAAAGATTGTGATGGGATCAGGGCCGACTTCTTTCAATTGATGATAAAGTCTAAGGATTCTAGTAGATCCACAGCACTCCAAAGGAGCAATTTCAGAGCCTGAGGACATTGGGTCAAGATGAGTATATTGTCTAAATAGACTATCTTGCGGACCACTGATGCCCTTGGAATTTCGACCATGGGCTTCAGCACTTAGGTGAAGCACTATGGAGCCTATGAGAGGCCGAAAGGCAAGTGGCTGAATTCGAACGTTTGGGACTCCCATTGAAATTGTAGGAAACAACGATGAGGCGGGTACCCCAGAATCGCCAGATAAGCATCCTTCAGATTCATGTGCACCAGCCAGTTGTTGGGACGAGAAGATCTCCAACAAGATGGATTCCCTCCAGCTTCAAGTGGCGGTAAACCAACAACTCCAGTAGATTTATCACTGGGTGTTGGCCACCATCTCGTTTCTCTATCAAGAAAAAGTTTGCTGAGGAACCCTGAAGGGTAGGGGGAGGTTAGGGGGATAGCCCATATGGCCATGAGTTCCTGAACATCCCTTTGGATAAGGAGCGTCTCCCAGCCTGAGAAGGCAACTGGACGAGGCGGGGACGGTGTAACGACCGGATTTTCGGACCAAATACAATCAGCTCACCAAGACACCACCAACCCAGCCGAAACGTAACCACCACCCTCCTCAGGACCTACTTACCTCGGTACCTGGGTACCTACCTGGGGATGGGAAATTTGCAATATACAAGCTTAGATCATCAAAAACACCACCAAATCCATAGGGATTACTAGAAACAATCACTAATTGCTACGGAATTCCATATTCTACACCACACTCATACCTTATAGTCTCGCGGCAACTCAGGCCCAGACTACGCTACCCTCCTCCTCATAGTGAAGGGGGCAGTTCTGATTACTTACCGTTACACACTGACCACAATCAGTGTTCACACACACAAGCAACAATCCTGTGGGTATACACACCGTATCCTCCCGGTGCTCTCTCTCTTTCTCTCTCACAAGCCACAATCCTGTAGGTATACACACCGTATCCTCCTGGTGCTCACGCTGCCGTCACAATCAGGTGACGATACACACCGTATCCACCCAGTGCTCTCAATAATGCCGCTACACAACGGCGATTACTGTGCTATTGATACCTTCAACTCTCTCTCTGTTGGGAAGTTTCACTATATACCACTGGGAATGTCTTATATATATTATAGATTATGTGATAGATAGACAGTTCACTCCTCTCACACAAGAATGGCCAAATTACAGTATGCAAAGGTTATTCTCTGATTTAAGCGCTCCCTGCTCCCTTGCTCAGTTACAACTTACCCGGATGGGAAACGCATCCGTCCACATAACAGCATCTGACTAGAAGAAAGGTTAACCTTACCATAAAAATAACAGTTACACAATGGTTCACTAAGAACTGGGGTCCCTTTATTACACAATAGCAAATTATAACAACAATATAACATATAGCCTGAAAAGCAAAGGAAAGAATTTGAATATGTGTGTGCACGCTAATAAGAAAGGGTCGACGTCACCTTATGAGTACGAAGTCTGGACTCAGTTGTCATCTGGGTTCTGATCTCAGTAGCAAAGCTCACCAGCTGCTCCAACTAAAGTAACTTCAATCTTTCTGAGAGATTATAGCCTTCGGTCTTTTCGGACTTCAAAATGGCGACTGTCTGCTTCAAGTTGATTAACTGCAATAATGCTAACGGCTAGCTGCCGTCTACTAACTGACTGAATGAACTCTCCTCCTCTCTGTACTTTCGCTAATATAGAACTTTGTTCATGCATGGAAATTTCCAGCCAGTAACCTGCCGCCCACCAAATTCTTGTACCACCCCGTGCCAAGGACACGCTCTCAGTTGGCCGACCTGATGTTGCGTCTTCGACACGAAGAAAAATACAGTCTTTCGATAAGGGCCAGCCCGAGTCGGTCCTCTCCAAGCAAACAGCACCTTATAACTAAAACATCACATTTGACCTAAAAGCATCTCAAGCAGCAGAGGCAGAAAGAAAGATGGAGTCTCTCCCGTTCGAGGCCTACAAGGCCCGAAGTAAGCATAAAGATGAATAACTCTATCAGGAATATACTAGTAACCTTACAAAAGGACGGAATAATACCAATACTAAGGAATCTATTCCCTAACATAAGCTTATAGGCCCTAGAATAGAGAAAACAATAGGGAATTATGTCAAGCACCTTGTAAATAGGCCAAATCTAAGGCTCTAATCCCTCTATTAGAATGATAGTAGGCTAAAGTCACCTTCACTCAAAAAGGGAACAAAAACCCGGTCAGAACAGACGGCTGGAAGGAAAAGGGCGTAGAAGTCAAGTCAAGTCAAGTCAAATAATTTATATAGCGCGCTACATACCCAGAGGGTCTCAAGGCGCTTGAGGAAGGGTGGGGAATTACTTGTCGAATATCCAAGTTTTAAGTTGCTTTCTGAATGCTAGGTGGTTCTGAGTGAGTCGAAGGTGAGTGGGAAGTGAATTCCAGGTTTTGGCTGCCAGGTAGGAGAAGGATCGTCCTCCCATGGTGGTTTTGTTGATGCGAGGTACAACAGCCAGGGCTTGGTTGGAGGAGCGTAGCTGGCGGGAGGGGGTGTAGAAGGAAAGTCGTGTGTTGAGGCATTCGGGTCCAAGTTCGTAAAGTGCTTTGTGTGCGTGGGTTAGGAGGCGGAATGTTATCCTCTTATTGATGGGGAGCCAGAAGAGGTTTTTCAGGTGGCTAGAGATGTGGTCTTTACGCGGGATGTCTAGTATGAGTCTGGCTGACGCGTTCTGGATGCGTTGGAGTTTTTTCTGAAGTTTTGCGCTGGTACCGGCATATAGGGTGTTACCGTAGTCCAGGCGGCTCGTGACCAGTGCGTGGGTGACCGTTTTTCTAGTTTCGGTGGGGATCCAGCAAAATGTTTTTTGAGCATGCGAAGAATGTTGAAGCAAGATGATGAAACGGCGTTGACTTGTCTGTTCATCGAAAGTGAGGAGTCAAGGATGACGCCCAGGTTCCGTGCGTGGTCCGTCGGGATGGGCGCTTTTCCAAGGGCCACTGGCCACCAGGAGTCATCCCAGGCTGAGGGGGAGGAACCTAAGATAAGGACTTCTGTTTTGTCTGAGTTCAGTTTCAGACGACTGTGCTTCACCCACTCGGCTACTTCTTTCATTCCTTCATGTAGGTTGATTTTGGCGGTGTTCGGGTCATTGGTGAGTGAGAGGATCAGTTGAGTGTCATCAGCGTAGGAGATGATGTTGAGGTTGTGTTGGCGTGCGATGGTCGCGAGGGGGCTCATGTATACGTTGAAGAGGGTGGGGCTGAGTGAAGATCCTTGTGGTACGCCGCAAATGACTTCAGTGGCATCTGACTTGAATGGTGGCAGGCGGACTCTCTGAGTTCTTCCGGTGAGGAACGAGGTGATCCATTCCAGAGCTTTTCCTTGGATTCCGATGTTTCTGAGGCGTTGTAACAGGGTGCTATGGCAGACTGTGTCGAAGGCTGCGGAGAGGTCAAGGAGGATGAGGGCGACTGTGTCTCCATTGTCCAGTAGAGTTCGAATGTCGTCTGTTGCTGCGATGAGTGCGGTCTCAGTGCTGTGTCTTGCTCGGAAGCCGGACTGTGAGGAGTCGAGGGATTTGTTGGTTTTGAGGAAGGCGGCGAGTTGGTTGTTGACAGCTTTCTCGATGACTTTGGCCGGGAATGGAAGGAGCGAGATGGGGCGGTAGTTTTTGAGTTCAGTGGGGTCAGCTGTGGGTTTTTTCAGAAGGGCGCTGAGTTCGGCGTGTTTCCAGCTTTCCGGGAAGGTGGCGGAGTTGAGGGAGCAGTTGATGACGTCTCGGAGGTGTGGTGCTATGATGGAGTCTGCTTTGTTGAAGATGTGGTGAGGGCATGGGTCTGTTGGGGATCCTGAGTGGATGGAGTTCATCAGGCGGATGGTGTCCTCAGTGGAGATTGGGTTCCAGTCATTAAGGATGTTCAAGGGGGGTGAGGGTACGGCAGAAGGTTGGGTGGGTTGGTTTCCGGGTTGGTTGTCGAAGCTGTTGTGGATGTCTGCGATTTTGTCGTGGAAGAACGAAGCTAGGGAGTCGCAAAGGGTTTGAGAGGGAGTGATGTCGTTGGAGTTGGCAGTAGGGTTGGTAAACTCTTTGACGATGTTGAATAATTCCTTGCTGTTGTGGGCGTTGTTGTCTAGTCGGTCTTTGAATGCGGCTTTCTTGGAGTCCGGATTAGTTGGTGGTGTATGCGGGTGGCGTTTTTGAAGACGTCCCTGGTGCCGGTGTTTGGGTCTTTTTTCCAGGCCTTCTCAAGGGAGCGACAGAGTTTCTTTGATTTCTTAAGATCATCGTTAAACCAAGGGGCGTTTTTGCTGCCTAGTTTGATTTGACGTTTTTTCAGAGGTGCTAGGTTGTCGGCGCTGTTGGTTAGCCATTGAGTGAGGTTAATGGCTGCTTGGTTGGGGTTCGAGGAGTGGGCAGGGGGGTTTCGAAGAAGCGATGAGGAGATCTGGTCGATGGTGATTTTGTTCCAGTTTCTTCGCAGAGTAGGTTGAGGAAGGTTGCGGGTTGTGGTCTTTTTGTAGACAAAATGAACGCAGCTGTGGTCCGTCCAATGGAGAACTGTGGTGTGGCTAAAGGAGATATGTTTGCTGGAGGTGAAGATGGGGTCGAGTGTCTGACCCGCGTAGTGAGTGGGGGTATTAACAAGTTGTTTGAGTCCGAGGTTGGAAAGATTGTCCAGAAGGGTGGTGGCGTTGCTGTCGTTGCTCTTTTCCAGGTGGAAGTTGAGGTCTCCCAATAGAATGTAGTCCTCGGAGGGGAGTGCGTGTGGGCTGATAAAGTCAGTGATGTCTTCACTGAATTGTGCACGGGTCCTGGAGGTCGGTAGAGGAGGGTGCCTCTGAGTGTGGTCTTGGGATCGATGTGGATCTGGAAGTGAAGGTGTTCGGCGCTAGCGAGGTTGTCGTCTGAGCTGGTTGAGATGCGGATGGAATTCTTGTGGACGATAGCGATGCCTCCTCCTGTTTGCTTGGTGCGGTCCTTACAGATGATCTTGTAGCCTTCCAGGATGGCAATGGTGATGTCTGGGGCTGAGGAGGCGTTCATCCATGTTTCTGTTAGGAAGGCGACGTCCGGAGAGATGGCGTCTAGTAGATTCCAAAGGTCGATGGCGTGTCTGTGGACCGAGCGGGTGTTGAGCAGGATACATTTTAGGTGGTTGGTGTCGGATCTCTGTTTGGTGTTAGTGGATGTGGAGTTGGTCTTGGTGCCGTCAAACTTGCAGGAGTTGCATGTGAAGGGTCCATGGGTGTGTCCAGGAGCGGCTTGGGCGCAGTTGGCGAGTCGGCCGGGGTTTAGGGCTAAGAGGGTGGGGCGTCGTATGTGATGCGGGTGGGGTGGGTGGGGCGGGGGACAGGGGGTCTGGCGCTGGGCGCGGGCTTGGCGCGGACGGGCGTAGACGGGCTTACCTTTGGCGCACCTTCGGCGCAACTGGGGCGCGACCGCTGCGCGTGAACGCTGCGCGCAAAAGCATCTGTCATAAATGGTTGGCGGGGGGAGGGGCGAGGGAGGGTCAGCAGGGAGGCGGGATCGGGCGGAGAGGAGGGGCTCTGAGGCACAAACAACAAACAAAATGGAATCCGAGTCCAATTTGCAACAGGAAGGGGCACACCGAGTGAATGGTGGTTCCAATGCTTTTAAAATCAATGAGGAGCACTCGGTAATGTGAAAATTACACAGGCGCTATGCTAAGTAGCAGCTAGCGCACACAACAGCTGGGCATGCGCGTCTGAGACAAGGAAAATGCAGAAATCGGCAGAGCGCTATGAATGGGTTAATATACCCACGCTTATGGCTTCAATCGGCAGATCGCTATAAGTAGAATATTAAACACATGCTCGTGGCTTCAATCGGCAGAGCGCTACAAATACAATGATAAACACACACTCGTGGCTTCAATCGGCAGAGCGCTATAAATACAATGATAAACACACGCTCGTGGCTTCAATCGGCAGAGCGCTGTAAATAAACTAATATGCACACGCTTGTGGCTTCAATGAATGCGGCGCAATGCAATGACAAGGCAAGTAACAGGTTATGAGTAAAAAGTATTGCAGGCAGAACAGCGAGTATATTAACGATACCACAGGAGCAGGGAGCAGGGAGCGACCGCTTCTGAGAGCGTCAGTGGAAGCCATGTACTGTTTGCAGAACCCAAGCATTGGTAGCAAGAGTCCTCCAAACCTGTACGAAACGGGTCAACCTGACCCATAAGCACTTGTGAGAAATCACCTGCAGACTCACTGTGGTAGTTGGTGAAGGAGCCTCCTCCACGTGAACCTCCTCGGGAACTTCTGTGCCTCAGATATCCCTTCCTGGGAAGAATCCCCTGAAGCTGGCAGGGTCTTGCCACTAGCCTCTTCTTAATGACTAACCTCTGCCAGGGGCTTGTGTTTGCTGGCGGTCTGCCAAGCGCTCCCTACCACAACAGGCCCCAGCCAAAACCCATTTGGGAAAAGATATGTTTGATTGAGGACTGTGCTTTATGAAGCAAATAAAATGTGGAGACAAACTTCCCAAGCTACTTGATGAATGGCTCACCAAAAAGCCCGCCGTGTACAACCTGACCCGCTTCAGAGGTCGCCAGGTCCCCTAACTTAGGGTTGATCTACAGAGTACCTTAGAGATATAAGGGCGTCCGATGTTTTAGCATTCTTGGCCATGTCAAGAATTGTTGTCAATGGCCCGTCAAGTCTAACAACTATCTTGGCAAGACTGCCAGAAGCGGTCAATGCCCTTCTTGGGATCTTGCACATATTTAGCCAAGAATGTGGTCATTGTAGGATCTATTTCCGGTGTAGCTGAAAATGTACCTTCCAGGGAAGGTCTAGGGCATTCAGCCCTCAAAAGATTACTGATGTACTTTCTGAAAGTTTATGCAGCCTCCTGCCACATACGTGTTGAGCTTCACAGTCGGAGCCCACTCCGCTGATCTGGGGTGCATGAGTGCCTCGGGATTCAGCATGTTAGACTCCACACCCTCATAAGATTCTGCTTCCAAGGGGTTACTCTGCGGCCTCAAATTCTGTTCTTGATCCAACTCTCCATCTGATACCGCTGGGGATCCGTCTGATGCAGGTGGGGAAGAAGGGAAGGTCATAAGGTAGTACCTGGGAATTCCACTCAGGCTCAGGGTTAAAGAATGGCCTATGAAGGCCTTCTTCGGTCTAGCAAAAGCATCCAGGTTGAACCACGTGGGTGCTTACGCAGGCCCAGGTAGATCTTCCCTCAATGGGAGGGATTGGAAGCACTTTTGTGCATTTTCAGGCAATTTCTTCTCCAAAGGTGCTACCACATCTGAGACGCACTGTGAATTGAGGCATCTACTGCCTCACAAAACTCATCTGACACCAGGAAGTAGTCTACTTCCTCTTCCTCAACGTAGGTATCATTGTACTGCTCCACTGTACTCAACAAATGGAGGTTAGTAGCTCTGTAAGGATGCATAGGTATAGAGAGAGGTGTTATGGGTTGGGGGGAAACAAAGGCAATTTTGGGGGTAGCAAGCAACACTGTCTGGGGAGGCAGCATCTCCAGAACGCCACAACTGCCTTGTTTTTATTGGCCAATTGATCCAGCCTGGATTGGTGTCTGTCTTAAGGAGTGCAGTCTTGCCATATACTTAATATGGTAATACAGACATCGGCTTGGGCGTTTATAGTGCTGCAGTTGAAAATATAAGCCCACTACAGACTCCAGGGGTCGTTTAAATGAGCCATACAGGAAGCCACTACAGACCCCCTGGGGAGGTATAAAGACTTCAGGCTGTAGGGGCATCCTGGAAACTCACACGCACGTGATTGAGAAGCGCAGAGTCCTTGCCATGTGTCAAATGCCGACAGCATTGCCCGATTGTGCGTCAGGGATAGGCAAAGCACTCGCATGAGCAGGCTCCCGCGGCTCAGAAGAGCTGTGAATAACAATGAACTGCAGCAAAAGGAGCAACTGAGCATTCCCCCGGCTGCAGTGCAGCAACCTTACAAGACAAGGCAAAACAATAACAGATACAATATAGTATAGTCACAATAAAGCATGTTATATACAATACGGGAAAACAATCAAGAGCGGGGACCGAGAACCCAGACTTTACTACGGTTGTAGCAGAGAAGAGGATGAGGACAGGCGATGGAGGCTGAGAAGGGCCACACTGGGCCATGATTAGACAGTTGTTACTGTGACTTTTTTTTACATTCCCTCATGAATCAATGGGAGATGTAGTTCATGCATTTATAGAATTGTTGCTGTTTAATAAATGAAGAAAGTGTTGGCATAATCCTCACCACCGGGTCCTGACATTGAGTCATAGTCTATACTAAAATCATCATAAAATGCAAAAAAGTACATTATTTCCACTAACATTTTGGGTTCCTCAGCATTTTTACAAAAGAATACTTAGCTCACACACGCACACATTTGTATATATACTCTGAAAAAAACAAGGACGCTATAGTTCAATGTTTATTGTCAGATCGGATAATAAAATCAATAATCAAAAATACAAGGCTGATAAACTCATGGAAATCACATAACCCATAAAAGCATCAATGACTTTAAAAATCTGAAACATGATTTATTGAGTGATTGCTGTTACAGTTAGGTGTTGAAATGAGATAAGACTGATAATTAAAAACGAAAAAACAGCTGAAATGTGCCAGTTATAGTTTAGTTTAGTGAAACAGCTAAAACTTGATCCCCTGTCATGCACTGCATTTGAGATGTCATCACTGGAGTCAAGCTAGCCTGGCTGAAATGGGGTGATAGCCCGAAACCAGTCCTAGGATGCTTGTTTCCAGTCCAGAGAGAACCTGGCCTGGCACTTCAGGGTTGAACTGTTCCCAAGGGGGACAGGGTCAAGACCGATTTGCATATGGCTGGGTCTAAACTGGACTGGCATGGGGAAAAAATAAACAATGGATTCAGGCCCAGATCTATGTACTGGGGTGAATGTATGACATTGTTCAGCATTCTGTCCATCAATTGTTCTTTTTGCATTGACGTATTACATGACATGCTAAAGAATATCACTGATGACATAAAACATCTTAATACCATAATCTAAGCTACTGCTCCACAGATTACTCTTTTTAATGTCTACACTACTACAACCGCTGATGAATGTTTGACTACAGGGAATTGCCTCCCCTTCCAATGTCCCAGGATGTCTAACTAAGCCCAACATAGGGTGAAGACAGATTTGTTTGAGTACCAGGTAGAAGAGCATTACACTTCCACATGTGTGTTGCATGATAGTGAGTGCACACCTATAAGGGATCTCATAGCCCTGAAGACGACTATTGAACCTTATCGGCATATATATGGCTGAAACATGTAGGCACATGAGAATGGATAGATGAAACACAAATTTCAGCAGGCACCCATTATTAACTTTTTTTTTACCAAGTCAGAAGTACCAACCTAATAAATGAGCAATATTTTTGGAATACCTATAAACATTTTTAATTTATCTGGATCCCTTGATTCATCCAGTTTACTACATCTCTGTGGTTAAGCCCATCTAGGTGGTATTCACCTAGCTAGATGTTGAGAGGACATTCATGATAAAGCATGCCACAAATAATAATAGGTAAGGTGTCATCTTTCAAAATCTTTGGATATCTGTGACGAAACAGAAGACATGAAATAGTGTCCCTTTAAAACAACTACATTCCATGTGAGGACAGTTAACTCATGTAACAATAACTTGTGAATTGCAGTGCTTTTTGTGCTTAAACATAAGTTTTTATTTCATTTCAACGTCAAATTATAACGTTCCTTTGGGGACACAAGAGGGCACACCAGCAAGATGGCCACGCACTAGCAAGCCTCTGCAGGCGAAGCCAATATTCCATCAAATATCAGCCCAAGGAGGATTGATTCCATGGTGACAGCCACACACCAAACACATAAGGTGCAGAAATTAATCTGAGCTGAAACGGGGGCAAGCAGTGAGGTGCTAGGCTGAGTATCTTAAACCATTTTATAGCATCAGGCAGAGAGATCGCAACCGGGGAGTCAACTGGTGGCTATGTCGGAGCCCAGTAAGCAGAATTCTGATATGCTATCCGACCAAAGAGCGAACTACAGCAATGTGGCGGTCCAGCACCGTGGAATCTGGTGCAGGCTCCAGCGGCCAATCCGGGGCATGCAGGGAACCCGCGAGCCAACTAACCATACATGCTGTACACTAAACTGGGGTGGCTGCCCACAATCGTCCTTCCATGGGTGTCAGCACCGGCCCAGTCACAGAGGAGGGGGAACCTACTCGGTCCATGAAGGAGGAGGAAGGCTGTGGCCTGGGACAACCATATACATCACCATCACAGTGTGTCTACAGTCGTGCCATGAGTGGAGTCCTGCTAGCACAGCAACAAGAATTTAAATCTACTGATACCTGTCTAAGATGTGTTGCCCTGCACAGGCCGGCGAGGGACCCAAGAGACTTCTACAGGGGAAATACACAACGTTTTCTTTTTAACGGCTGGCTCCGGGACAGACAAAATGCTGATGGGACTTTGGAGAGCTATTCTGCTATCAGCTCCATTGGGCACTGATTCCACTAGGGGAGAGAAAGATCATAATTTTATCGGGGCACATAGTGGTGTTATATCCTCGTCAGTGGTAGATTAATCAGTTGAGCTCCTTGATTAAGGCCACATTCCAAGGATAATCTCTGCACAGTTACTTGATTTCTTTCTAGCAAGCTGTCAATGGTTGTAGTTGGACAGGAGAAGGGTCCCGTGGGTCCCCCTACACCCTTTCATTTCCCTATTGTATCTATAGTCGCTTACCAAAAAATACTTGGGAGAAAGAGAGCAGGCCCAGTCTAGCCTCGTCCCATGCTGTGGGATGCCTTCTATGTTTTCATGTAAAAAGAACAATGGAAGGATATAATGCAGAACAATGTCATACATTCACCCAGTACAGAGATTTGGGCCTAAATACATTTTTTTTTGTCCCACCATGCCATTCCAGTTTTGACCCAGCCATATTCAAATCAGTCTTGACCCTGTACCCAATGGGAACAGTCTTGCCCGAACTGCCAGGCCTTGTCCTATGTTTTCATGGCGCTCATGTGCCCTGAAGTGGCCTGGACCGCTTGGAAGGTTAGGGAATGTATTCCCACCCCAGCGAGTATGGCTTCTTCCAGCGGGCAACAAAGTTTGTGGCCAGAATGTGAGGCTCCCACGCCGCAGGACGTCTCTGATGTTTTTATGTCGCTCCTTCGCCCTGAAGTGGCCTGGACAGCTTGGAACGTTGGATATAGTCCCACTCCAGCGAGTATGGCTGTCCTAGCCAGCATCAAAATATGTGGCCAGAATGCGAATAATTTTTAGGCAACAATAAACGTGTCAAGTCAACTCTGGTGATGAATGTACCAGCTGGAGAGATATCGGAGTTTAGTCTAGTGGCAGTTTTGACTCATCTAAGGTAGTGCAGAGGGGTTAATATGCCTCTTACAAAGGAAGTGTACCATGCATATCACATACATATCACAGAACAGTATTTTATGTGCAAAGCTTAGTGGGAAACTTGTCACAGAGACCCTTTTGTTACTGTTCAGTCCATAAGTCATAATCAGACTCAACAAACATAGATCAGCCCTGAGAACAGGAAAAAAGAATGACCCATTAGTAGAACATTGGCTGGAAAAAAAGGATGTTACTTACCTGTAATCCTAGTTCTCTTCCAGGGGTATCCTCACCACAGTCATAAGCAAATGAATATTCCCGCCCATGCGCGGTACCCCGGAAACATATAAAAACATATATGTGGAAACCATATATGTAGCTATGTAGCTCTATATATATTATGTGATCAAGGCTCCGCTGAGCCGAAACGTCTGTGACTCTTTCTGCTGAATAAAATCTGTAAAGTACCTCGAGGTCCGTGTCCGGAGTCTGCCTGCTGCCTGTGCGAGCTTGTGGTCAAACGGAGTTCAGGATATATATATATATATATATATATATATATATATAAAACAATAAACAAACAATGCAACCTTCCATATACCACTTAATGCTGAGCAATGCTGTACGAATTTCCCTTGCATATAAATACATTTTCAATAAAGCAGGGAGAAAGAAACACATTTGAAAACTGCTTTAATATACAGTAGAAAACATAATCCTGCAAGAGGAAGGAAAAAACGTTGTCAGCACATGAGCTGCATTGCAGAAACCTCAGTGTTGAAAGCTGATAAGTTAACCCTCAGAAAATACACAGAATAAACTGTAACTGTGCCTTTAAGGCAGCCATGACCCCCAGCGTCCCATCGTGCCTCAGGAGTGACAGCTGGTCAGTTGTTCTTTGTGGAGACCCGCAGGCCATGGCACAAAGAGATGACATGTATCTTGATCACTTGCCCGGGGAAGCGGATGAGTTGCTTATGACTTTGATAAGGATACCCCCGAAAGAGAACTTAGATTACAGGTAAGTAACTTTTCTTTCTCTTCCAGGAGATCCTCATCAATAGTCATAAGCACATGAATAGAATAGCAAGCCTATCCCCTCATCCTGCGGACAAGTAACCAGAGTACAATAAAGATACATAGTAAGAATAAACCATTATAAAGACTCCAATCAAGCTAGCATTGGAACAGATTTCTCAAGGAGACCTGGCCTACTTGGGAATCTGGTCTGGAGTCATAATCCAGACAGTAATGCCTAGTAAACGTATGGACTGATTTCCAAGTTGCAGCCTTGCAAATCTCGGCCATCAGTACATTGTGTAAGAACGCTACTCTAGCAGCCTTGCCCCTAGTAGAGTGAGCTTTAGGGGAAGCTAACAGAGGCTTGTTCGCTATTTGATAAACCAACTTAATACAAGACACTATCCACCTTGAAAGGAATCTTTTGGAGGATAGGAAGCCTGTTCTAACAGAGCCGTAGTTTACAAAAAATTGATCAGCCTTTCTAATGGATTTTGTTCCCTCCAAATAGACTTTGAGAACCCTCTTGAAGTCTAATGAGTTAAGAGACCTTTCCACTGGTGTAGCAGGATTTGGAAAAAAAGAGGGCAGAGAAATTGTCTGATTTACATGGATATCAGATACTACTTTGGGTAGGAAGGAAGGGTGAGTTCTCATAACCACCCTATTGTGATGGAAAAACTATACGGTTCCTTAGAACAAAGTGCTTGGATTTCACTCATTCTGCGTGCTGATGTAATAGCCACCAGAAAAACTACTTCCATGTAAGGTGTTTAAATGTGGCCTAATGAATGGGTTCGAAAGGAGTACCCATCAATTTTGACAAAACTAGATTCAACTCCCAAGGTGGAGAAGGAGGTGAGATAGGAGGATAAACCTTCTTCAACCCCTCTAGGAAATCCCTGACCACCTGAAGTTGAAAAAAAGAAGGCTGATTAGGTGATTTTCTATATGCCGTCATGGCAGCCAAATGCACTTTTATGGACATGTATTTCAAACCAGATTTTGCCAAGTAGAGCAGATTCGGCAAGATTACCTCTTCCTGTTAACTGGACTCCCACCATTACGAATACACCACAAGTAAAACCTTTCCCATTTAACACCTTGGCTGCTGTGACTTTTCCCCTCCTGTGCTGACCTTCTTTGAATACTATTGTTCATGACGAGCTCAGCTCGTCATAAGCACAGCTCTACTGTGCCTCATGACGAGCTCAGCTCGTCATGAGCATGGAAGGGGTTAAAAGAGTACCAGGGTCTTGTGGATGGTCTTTTTGACTCCCTCAAAATGTCCATGCAGTCGTGAGGGAGGTTCAAATGTCCGTACTGCAGGATTTCAAGAGCTCTGCTGCCAAGCTCAGCTAGGGAAGGCTGGAGTGCAGAATCTTCCCTCTCATTTTGGTCAGAAGGTCCGGCCTGCACAGGAGTCTCCAATGCAAACAGATAGAGAGTTGCAACAAGTCAGGATACCACCATTGGCAAGGCCAGTCCGGTGCTATGAGGATCATCGTCATCCTGGATCAGATAAGCTTGGTCAACACCTTTGGAATGAGAGGAAGGGGCGGAAAAGTATATGCCCGAACCTGTCTATCAAAAGAGCATTTCCCCACGATCCTGGTCGGTAAAATCTAGACGCGAAGGCGTGGCTTTTTCTGTTTCGATCGTCTGCAAAGGGGTCGATGGAAGGATGACCTCATTTATGAAAAATGTCCGTTTTACTTCGTCGTTGAGCACCCAGTCTTCTTGCTCTTCGAAGTATTGACTGAGGGCGTCTGTTCCCACATTCTGTTCTCCTGGCAGATGCACTGCCGTGATCGAGAGGTTCCTGGCTAGCAGCCAGTGCCAGATCGCCTGGTATTCTAGAGACAGAGGGAGAGAGCGTGTTCCACAGTGTTTGTTCAAGTAATACATGGTGGTTGAATTGTCCGTTTGTATCAGGATTGATTCTGACTGAATCGACGGCTGGACTGCCTTGAGGGCTAAATGAACCGCCAGCAGTTCTAGCATGTTGATATGATAGGTCTGCTCTTTGCTGGTCCATCTGCCCTGAGTGTGTAGTTGACCCAGATGCGCTCCCCATCCCTGAAGAGAAACATCAGTGATCAGAGATTGTCTTGGCAGAGGCTGATGGAATGGAACTCCCACCAGAAGATTCTTTTGCTGAAGCCACCAGAGAATGGACTTCTTCGCTGTTTGAGAGAGGAGAATTTGGTTGTTCCAATGACTTGAGGTTTGGTCCCATTTGTCCTCCAGGTCCTGCCGCAACGGTCTCATTCTCAGTTTGGAGTTGGTTATGAGAAAAATGCAAGAGGCCATCGACCCCAGCAGAGAAGCGACTTGCCTTTGCTGATGGTTGATGTGCTTGAAGGATGACGCAGCATTTGTTTCTCATTGATAACAGTCTCTTCTCTGAAGGAAAACACTTTTCCGAGGTCGGAGTCCAGGGTGGCGCCCTGATAGTGGAGTGATTGAGTAGGCTGAAGAACCGATTTTTCTACATTTACATGAAGGACTAAGTGTTGAAGGAGATCTAGGTAGATGTGAAGGTGCTCCTGCACCATGTGGGGGGATGATCCCTTCAACAGCCAGTCGTCCAGGTATGGATACACAAACAGGCCTTGGCGATGTAATGCAGCCGCCACTACTGCCATGCAATTCATGAATACCCTCGGGCAGATTTTAGGCCGAAGGGTAGGACCTTGAACTGGTAATGCTTCGTGCCCACCATGAACCGCAGGAACTTGTGATGCCGTGGTGTAATTGGAATGTGAAAGTACGCATCTTGGAGATTCACCAAACACATCTAATCTCCTTTCCTGAGATGTGGAAATATTTGATGGAGCGCCAGCATTCAAAACTTTTTCTTCCTGATGAACATGTTCAGAGAACGTAGATCTAGAATAGGTCTGAAATTGTTCTGTTGGTCTTTTTTCGAAACAAAGAAGTATCTGGAGTAAACTCCCTTTCCGCTCTGTGCAGGAGGGACCTCCTCTATGGCTAGTTTTTTGAGAAGGGTCAACACTTGCTGACGCAGCCGATGTAGGTGTAGAGGACGTGACTTTACCGGAGGAATGTCTCTTGGGGGCGTGCAAAAACGTAGTGCGTACCCATTGTTCAGTATATTCAGCACCCATTGGTCTTTGGTGATGTTGTGTAGTTTGAGATACTTCCTCGCACTGGAGTGTGCAACGGTGCTAGAGGAAGCAGATAATCATTGCTTCCCTTGAGATTTTGCTGCAGAGAAGGGCTGTTGTTGGTGTCCTCTTCCTCACGAAGAATGACGGCCTTGAAACTGGGACTTGTTCTGCTTGCTTTGCGACCATTGAGGGGTTTGAACCCTCTGTTGGTAATTTTTACAATTGTAGGGCCTGTAACATCGTTTAAACTCCTTTTTCTTCTCCAATCCCACAGCCTTTAATGTGTCTAACTCGGCTTTCATTCTGGCCATTTCCTCATCGGTGTGTGATCCAAACAGGGAGGTTACAGAAAACGTAAGATTCAAAATAAGCTGCTGCGCTTCCGGTTTCAACGCTGTCAGGTGCAACCAGGAAGATCTTCGTGCACATATGCCATGTGCATACAAGTGAGCAGTCAGAGACGCCCCATCCGCTGCAGTGCTTATTACCTGGTTGGCCACCAGCGCCCATTCCTGGAGAATCTCGGAGAAGCCCTGTTGGTCCTCCTTTGGGAGTTTGTCTTTAAAACGCTCCAGCGAATCCCATAAGGAACTATCATAACGGCCCAGCAGGGTTGCAGCATTAGACACCCGAAGAGAAGATGCTGCAGAGCCGCAGGCCTTTTTACCCCAAGAATCATGCGCTCTACTTTCTTTATCTGGAGAAGCTGAGAAGGAAGAAGCCACCGTGTGTGTCTTCTTTGCTGCTGCGATAATGACAGAATCCGGTGGTGAATTCGATTTCAGAAAAATAGGATCTGATGCAGCAGGTTTATATTTTTTCAGGATGCGAGCCGGAGCTGCTTTAGCCGATCATGGAGTGAGGAAGATGTCCATTACCGGCTCAATGATACCAGGAACGAAAGGAAGCAATGGCCTAGTCGCAGATCTCTTATGAAAAGTCTCGAAAATGATGGAAGTGGTGTTCTGAGGAGCTGACATGGCTATGCCCAGCTTTTGTGCTCCTCTAGTGAGAACATTGTGAAAGGTATTAACATCATTGATGGGCGACACCCTAGAAGGCAGACTATCCCTAAGGGTAGGCGAGTAGTCCCTTTTGGATGAGTGTGTCGAAGACAAGGACCGAGATGGCGTTTGCCGTCTCTTGTGATGACCCTGAGTCGACCTGCGCTCAGGAGATCTGCCTGTGTGTTCTCTGATCCCAGTAGTGGGGGACCTGTCCACTTCCTGCACAAGACTTTGCAACGGGGATCTGTGTAGTGGACTGGAATATCACTCATGACATGGTCAGTGACATCACTTAGACATCACTGATGACATCTCAAATGACATCACTGATGACATCACTAATAACATCATCAAGTGAATGTATTGTTCTGAAATTTAAATATGTTTTAAATATGTGTATCACAAGGTCGATGGAAGAATAAATGGGTATATAAGTGTCTAAATGGATGATTTTGTTTGTGTAAAATTGATTGTATAACTAATTGATTAAGTGTATTTTAGCAAATACATAGCTTAGTGAGTAATATTTAAACATGTCAATATCTGCATCAGTCGCTCACTTTGTGTATAAGTACTGCATGGGTTGGTGAGTAGCTATATGAGTGTGTATATGGGTTATTAGATGTTTTTTTGAGTATCAGTATGAGTGTCTGTATGGTACGGTGGGGGATATTACTTAGCACATAGATACATAAATGAGTGACTCACTGTTTGTATGTGTTTTGAAGACAGGATGTATGCAGACTGTATGGGTGGATGAGTATGTGTATGTCTGTGTTGAGTGAATGACTGTCTCAATAGTATCTTTATGAGTAATTACATATGTTTTAATCTAGTATATGTGAGTATTGATGAATATAAGTTATTATATGTGAGAGTGAGAGATTGGAAGAGTTCCTATGTAAATAAGTATGTGTTTCTATAAGTGATTGTTTAAGAGAGTAAGTATGTGTTTGTTTCTGTAAAAGTAAGTGTAGTGGTGTTTGTATAGCTGTATATGCAAATGAATGGGTTTGATAGTTTATTTGCATGTGTGAGTAACTCTATGGATGAGTGTCGGTGTGCAACAAGATGTATAGGTATATGAATACATATGATGAATGAGTACATGTATGAGTGACTATATAGAACTGTTGGTGAATAAGTGCATATGTGTATGTAGATGGTGGAATTACTGAATAGGTTGTTGTAACTGGTATTGGTATCTCCTTTTTTTGAAAATGTTACCATCTATTTTTGAATGTGTATATCAAAGGTCATATTACGCTGAGAGGAGGTCTGTCACTCTTTCACAAGGATGATGTCATCAGTGATGTCATTTGAGATGTCATCAGTGATGTCATGAGTGATGTCACTGACCATGTCATGAGTGATGTAATATGTGACGTCATCAGCGGTGCATTGCTGGCGAGCGAGTTATAGTTAGCTGAACTAACTATAACCGGGGAATTTTCAATGGTTTTGTTTGAGAGAAATGTCCAGCTAACTATAACATGGGTGAAACCTATGGTTTTTTCAGTGAATTTCTAAGGTTTTTTAAATGCTAATTCCTAACTATAACGTGGCTGAAACTTATGGTTTTTTTCAGTGAATTTCCAAGGTTTTTTTAAATGCTAACTCCTAACTATAACGTGCCTGAAACCTATGTTTTTTTCAGTGGATATATATAAGCACTGGAAAACTAAACACCCACTTCCTTTACAAAGAAATGGAAAGTTTGCATCTCTGCAACCTCTCTAATTTTTCACCTTAGTCATCTGTAATGGCCGACTTTTCCGACCATCTTTAGAAGGAGGATGATGGAAGATGACTCCAGCCTATTACCCTTACAGTATAGGGATTAGGACTATAAGTAGGACCTATCCATGAGGCACAGTAGTGCATTTTCGTACCCTTTTCTTTAGATCAGGGCTTATAAACTTAAGCTAGGGGATAGATATATAAGTGTTAGTGATGATCCATCCTTTTGCAAGAGTGTTAGTATATCTTCCATGGAGTTATGCATATTTTGGGCCTTGTAGGCCTTAAACGGGACAGACTCCATCTTGCCCTCTGCCTGGTAGCTTGAGAGGCTTTCTAGGTCAAGTGTAATATTTTAGTTTTGAGGTGTTGTTCGCTTGGAGAGAACCGATTCAGGCTGGCCCTTATCGAAAGACTGTATTTTTCTCCACTCCGAAGACACAACTCCAGGCCGGCCGGCTGGGAACGTGTCCTTGGTACGGGGAGGTACAAGAATTTGGTGGGCGGCAGGTTACTGGCCGTAACTTTCCATGAAGGGACAGGTTTTGATATTAGCGAAAGTGTTAGGCAATGAGTCAGTCAGTCTGTAGGCGGCAGCTAGCCGTTAGCATCTATGCCATTAATTATTCTCAAGGCAGACAATCGCCATTTTGAAGTCCGAGAAAGATTTTGAAACCGAGACTCTCTGAGAAAGACGGAAGGAGAAATTGCGCGGAGCGCACAGAGAGAGAGAGAGAGACGGTAGCTAATAGCGAGCAAGGTTCCAGTGACTTGGAGGGAAGCAGAGGAGATTGAGCATAGCGGTGCAGACGTGTACCCGTGACTGCTGAGGTGTGATTCCGAGACGAGCCAAGACACAGAGACGAGAAGGGAACCTAGATGACTGCCGAACCCCGACTTCATATTAACCAGGTGATCTCTGCCCTTTCCTTGTTAAGCGCACGTTCTAACCTTTACTTTTCTTTGCAGAAAATACATTGTGTAGTATTGTGTTTATTTTTATTGTAATAAAACACCCCAGTTCTTAGTGAACCGACATGTGCCTTGTATTCTTGTTCAATCGGGGTAACCTTGTCTTCTAGTCAAACATTATTTGCATGAACGGATGCGAATCCCGGTCAGGTAAGAGATGGTTGAGAAATGAGGAAGAAAGGGGACATTTGATGTCAGGAGCAGAAGGTACATATTGCAATTTGGAAAACCATACCTATTTCTATTATCGTAGTTTTATCCCGAGTAGATAATAAAAGACTTCATCCCTAAGTGTTCATAGGAAAGTGATCGTCGTTGGTACACGGCGTTAATGAGAGCACCTAAGATAGATGGTGTGTAGGTCTGCCGGATTGCGGACCGTGTGTGAATGAGAACACCGGAGGGATACGGTGTGGAGGTCTGCCGAATTGCGGACCGTGTGTAAATGAGAGCACCGGAAGGATACGGTGTGTAGGTCTGCCGGATTGCGGACCGGGTGTAAATGAGAGCACTGGGACTGCAGGCCCATGTGTGTAGACAAGCCGGATTGCGTGTCGAGTGAGCACTGAGGGAGATCAGTGTGTAAGAGTATATAATCAGACCTGCCCCAGGGTAGATCAGTCTGGGCCTAAGTGGCCGCGAGACTAGTTGGTGTGAATAGGATATTGTAGAAAACCTATGCATGTTTATTGCTATTTTCCCCATCCTTAGGTACGAGATGTACATACATATATCTATACCTAGTGTAAATACGTTCTAAGGAGGGAGGTGGTTACGTTCCGGCTGGGTTAGAGGGGCTCCTAGGAGCTGATCCCATCTGGTCTGAAAATCTGGTCAGTACATCATCTTCCACTCAATCAACACAACAACCAAAAATACACACACCTACTTGCTACCATTCTTGCCTAAGCTTATCAATTATTCTTCTTTGATTCAAATTCAAAGTGCAAAGTCCTTTCTTGCCTCTTTTCTACCACACACTGCGGCAGGTTTACAAGACCCTTGCGCCACTTTTGCATCATTTTTCCCATGACCTTGTAAATCTGCCCAACTGTGTGTACTTTATGAACTAGCTTTCTTCCTTAGTTGTTGTACTAGTTTCTCTTGCTCGCACTGTGGAATCCAAAACCCTATCTGTGTAATGACCTGGAAATCCAAAGATCCACTTCACTGACAATGCAGTGGGTAGTTTGCATCTCTCCAACCTTTCTTATTTTTCAAGTTTTTCATCTTCCACTCAATCTACACATCATCCACACATACACACATCTAATTGCTGCATTCCTTTGCTGTGATTATCAAATATTCTTCTATTTTATATTCATATCCAAAGTGCAAGCCCTTTATCAAGCCTTTTTGTTGTAACTACTGTTCCAGGAATTCTGCTCATACACAGAACTGTGCATAAAGACTTAGGACATCAGTCAATTACTGTGTACCAAAACCCATCTTACTACACAAACCCCCTACCAAATTAGCAATCAGTGACTCATTGGTTCTTCGCCCTAGAGCAAACACACCAATGACCAGTCAACCCAGAACATGCAACTTAGATTACATGAAGTAAAGTGGATAACAAAAACACTCTAATAAAAAATATACTCCTACACCAGTCAAAAACAAGATGTAAATAAAGACACGTGCAACTTTTAAATGTTTACTTCTAATGCCATAATCTCATTCACAGTACCCTAGAAAATATAACCAAACATATTATCAGAAACAAGATTGTCAGCATTGTTACTATTCTATGAAATACAAACGGGAAAAGCATCCTATAATGCTAAAGGTAAACAAATTTAAAATACACCTACATTTCACCCTCCCTACCTAGCAGATTAGTTTATAACTACAGAAAGTCTCATAGGATTACATGGGCAGACCCATACCTCTGGTACTCAGCAGTGGTGGATCACATTCAGTGCTCCACAAACTGTCAAGATATGAATGTTCTCCAACTGTGTGTAACTTTGCTTCCACAATGGATTATGAAACGCGCAAGTGTCAGAGGTGGCCACAGCTCCATATGTACTATGGCTCGAACGTGCGAGGATCATTCTGAATAACAGACACAGTATTCAAGATAACCTTGATGTTCCGTGCTCTCACTATACACACAAAACTAGCGAGGCAGTTTACAAATCTAGCATACCAAATTATTCTCATATAAAGCAAAATACTCAGCCTTCTCTAAACAATATCACAAGTACGTGTTGTGTGCAAAGCAGAGCAGGAAAGCAAAAATAGTGTGTAAGCTTCTAATAAACCCATACTAACTTAACAGGGTGTGAGTGCAATGCTCAGCCCCACGGCACCCTTTCTTGATCAAAACACGTGATATAAACATGGGCGAATCAGGAACGCAGAGTCCAAGCCTAAAAAGCAGAGTCAAGTTCACAATTCCCAAAAACTGTTATTCGCTCTTTGATAGAAAGCAGTAGCTAAATAAAAAAAGAATACTTAGAAAATTCAAAGAGTCTTAATACAACATCGTGTAAGCACAGTATGTGTCAACAGCCTCCAACAGGAAGTCATTGTTCTCATCTGAAAACATTTCAGCCATCCAATTCAATAGTGGGAATGAACATACATGTTCCTCAACGACCGGAGCCTCTATCACCATCGGAGGAAAACTCAGGCCATCGTCAATGTAACCAATGTATGCCAAGAACTCAAGCGCCGCTGCAAAAACATTCCAACGTCCCATTATTCCGTGTGTCGCTGCTAAAGCCATAATCCCGCCGCCAGAACAGAGCAAGTCATGAACCACTAAGGGGCTCATCAACTGGTCATAATCCGCGTTGGGAGACACTGTACTGCAGAGACACAAATCCAGGGCCCAGTCGAAATCGCAGCTCAGGCAAAAGAACACAGGTTGAACGCATGTGAAAAAGGAGATTCAAAACGATAATCCATAAGCTGCACTCAACGTTGCAAGAGGCAGCGCTCCATACTAACTAAGTATTCGGTTGCGGAGCAGCAACAGGCGAGCCATATTATCATCTGTTGCAGGATGTGCATCCATATTTATGTAAACAAATTAATAAAAGCATACCGGCAACTAATGCGAGTATTAAGCGCAATCCACCAAAGATGCTGGAAAAAATCTAATGAAAAACTCCCAAAAAGACACCAAATATACTTTCTACAGAAGTCTCAAGGCCACTGCTTCTAACTTTAAAAAAGTAAGTTAACCCTGTAGTCAAGGACACATTAAAGATACTCTAAATTAACTCCCCAAAATTCAAGAGCACGTCTGTATTTAATAAATCATGTACTTCTGTGCGGGTGTTTGCTACATAAAGGACAAATGTTTCTGTACCAGTATAAGAGCGACCTCTTTTTGAGACCATAGCGCTCTTATACGACTCATTTGGTTGACTCTGCTTTCAAGGTCAAAATCGACTGCCAGATGGAAACATTCAGCTTCCCATGCAGAGGAATGTTAGCGATGCCTGCTAACATTGAACAACAATCTTCATTATTTCAAAGTAAATAACTCCCGTTTCCAGTAAACGGAACGTTGTTATGATAGCAGGTGTCGGACTACCTTTCAAAACTCAGTCCAAATCAGGCGCCTCAGGTATACAAGAGCCATGCAATTGTATGTGTCTACAAAATAAGGAGTGATGTGGTACTACTGTGCAATCCTCGCCATTCAGATAGACATCTTTCCCTCCCTCAGGCACCTATATGTAAATGGTAATAACCAAGCTACACGCACATAAGCGATGCAAAAACATCCATATCTGCCTAAAACATAGTATTTCATGCAAACCTCAAACTTAACCAGGTTAAAAAATAACATTAATATACTGTGGATAAGCCACACACCTGAATTGGATCTCCAATGAGTGACCACTTCTAACCATTCTCATAGCGCGCCCTGTGCTCTGATTTGACAGTGAGAGAGTGATCACACCATAGTTTGTACTGCTAATCCTTCTCAGGATACGTTACGAATACGCTTCGAGGTTACGCGTCGCATCAAAGCCTCCGACGTCATGTACGGCGCCCCGTACAAAAAAGACGCGAATGTTTTTAATTATTTTAAAACATATATTCATGTATTTAATGAACATACTAACAGAAGACTTAATCTAGGACAATTATGGAATAATTTTTTTGTAAGTTTTTAAAAATCCTATATTACCTCTATATTGTATGAGTCCATCTGCGTGCCCCTCCGCCTGGTACCCTAGACTCCACCACGTCCAAACCCGGTTCATAAGGATGCGTGGTCGTCACCACAAAACCATTAGCACGCATATCGCTTTTCCACACATGCTTTTACAACTAGTATGCATTTACCACACATGATAAATGCATAATCTGAATAATGTTTTTTTGTTGACCAACACGTGTTGTAATGCCTGTGCCTTACGTCCTTCAAATAAATATACATACAATATGTTTATTAATATATTACAAAAGTATAGCATCGGATAACACACATGACCCGGGAAAACAAAGCAGCAAATTTAATACCTAAAATCAGGAAAGGTTTGCTTGGCGAACTTGAAGAAAAAGAAAAATAGTGCACTTGCAAACAAGGCTGCGTCTGCGTAGACAGTACAACTGATGCAGCAAAAAAAAACGGAAAGTTTACATATTGTCATAGAAATATAGCTCTAAAAATATATATATATATCATTCACCAAGCAAAAATTAATGTCTGCACTCGTCCAATTGCTTAAGTTGGGTTTTTATTCAAAGAGACTCAGATAGCCCCCTTCACCTACGCGTTTCGACCGCAGGTCTTGATCACAGTGTTGCCACTTGTCCATTTTCTATTTTTACCTTATATACTTTTACTTCCCATCAGCTTGTAATGAAGCATTCTGGGAAATGTAGTTCAACATTACATTTGGATCTCAAAACGTTTTTTTTTGTTTTTTTTTAAAGCATTACATATAGATGTATTACCAATTTAAACAATATGTTGACCACTGTTAACTTGTTTTCAAAAGTACTTGAAGAGGTAGGACAGTCTTTCAAGGAGTTGATAAAGGTCGGTTTCACACATGGAAAAATTCCATCTAACCTATGTACTGGTTATGCCGACAATTAGTACATCATTCACCAAATCGTTTGGATATAATGTCTATATTATTATTGTTTATTTATGGACTCAGTGCCATAATTAACTCAAGTGATAGATAGTCCAGTTCTCAAAAGTACATTATATAGGGCTTAGTGCCCAAATGGTTATTTTTAGAAAGTGGTCTTCATAAAGTCTATATCTTTTATGGAGTAAAGTCATCTTGTATCTGTTAAGGTCCCCAATATTCAATCAATCTTTTTAGAGATGTACGTACATCTCATCATCCATGTTCAATCCTCTCGACGTCTTGGTTTGAAATTGTATGATTAGACGTGACTCTAATCTCCTCAGTTGCAGTTTTCGATTGCCTCCTCTCTCATTGGGAAGAATCGTTGCTATACCACTGTAGGGAATGTCTTTCCATGTTTTCCCAATATGCAACGACATGTGTTTGGCAATGGCATAGGACATATCCCCATTTTGAATTGCTCGGATATGCTCCAGGATTCTTTTGTGTAGTGGACAAGTGGTCATGCCAATATAGTTCTTACCACACTGTACAGGCTTTACAATGTAGACATTTGGTAAAGCCTTTTTGTCTCGAGGTCAGACAAAAAGGCTTTACCAAATGTCTACATTGTAAAGCCTGTACAGTAGGAGTATCCCTGAAATCTTTACAAGATCCACAAGGAAAGACCTTCAATATAGAGGATACAATAACTTGCAAAACCTCATATGTGTTTTATATTTTGACATGCGCATGTGGTAAGAACTATATTGGTGCTCTTTTTCTTTTTCTGCTGATATTTTTCTTCTTGAATTGGCCTTTCGGCGTTGGTATCGCTTGGCGTTGCGGATTTTGTTCCTGCTGATCCCTGGACTCTCGGGCGCATAGTTTCGCGCCTGTCCTTCCGGAGGCATTCAAGTTCTTCTGCTGGTGTGAGTCTGGTAAACCCCAATTGTGCCTCCGATTGTGATGTATTGGAGTCTGAGTCGCTGTTAATGCAGGAACTTAAATTGGACTCTGAAGATTCCTCTCGCTGCGCTGCCCCTAACTCTTGTCTTTGGGTAGAGCGGCCTGAAGCTGACACAGCCTTGAGTCTTCTTGTAGCTTTGATGGCCTCATATTTTTTAGCAAAAGTAAAAATGCGCCCCTCAGCATAGTCCGCCTTATCTCTTTGAAATTTGAAGGCTTTTCTTTTGCTAATTGCTTCCTCTTCTTTTTGAAGCCTTGCCATCATCTCACCACGTAGCTTTGTACAAACAGTAGTGAGTTCCCCATAAGATGACTCAATCTCCAAGTTAAGTTCCTCTATTTTAGTTTGTGTTTTCAGGCGATAACTTTCTGCATAGCGGACTAGTATCTGTACCAGCCTGCGCGAAGATTCAAGGTTGCATTCTGCCCACTCCCTGAGCATCTCCGGGTCCGGGTCCTCGTAGCTGTTGGCTAGCATCACACGTAGTCCCCGAGGTATTCTGTTCACCTCCAGGTACCGGCTCAGGGAGCGGTGCTCCCACCACTTTGAAAGTTCTCGTTTCATGAGTTTTTCCAGTTTTTTGAACTTATCACGAATACTGCCAAGCTCGTTAACAGGTACATTTTGTGCTGCCGGCCCAGATGACCGCCCCGCCGGGGAATCATCAAATGCATTTAGCGCCGCCAGTTCCCTCGCTTTTATTGCGTCTGCTGACATGCCGTTTCCCTGCTATTTCCAACGCGCAATGCGTTCTCACCACCACTCAACGGTATAGACAATGCACGCCGCCGAGCAGCCAGGCACAAACTCCTCTTACCGGCGGTGTCTTGTTGCACGACACGAACACAGTTTCCCAACTTCAGGTGTCTTAAGAGAGCTGACCGCCCTCCGTATTCCTCGTCAGGTCCGTGTTGCAGTCGGCGTTCACAGTAGCCGGGGGCTGGAGCAATTACTCCCTAACGGGAGAAGACATAAGACTTCCGGGTCACCAGAGGTCTCGGCTTCCTTCCGCTCCGCCACTTGTAAGAGAAGGGGTCATCCAAAACACCAGCGAAGCACTCTGCCGGCTTGTAGAGATGCAACAATCCCTGCTTTCTCTCGCCTGGAGCTTTTCATTGGTTGCTAACAGTTTTTTTTTACAAAGAATGAAATCCCCACCCATTTCCTTCACTTCTTCTTTCACTTTTGTGACTGCAAGACCTGCCTTTTTGCTCTCGATTCTTTTTTGGATATCTTGGATTATCATGGCTGCCAGACCATCCAGCAGTGAAGATGACTCCAATGAATTCCCTGATGAAGAGCCTCCTCAGCCGAAGGTGAAAGAACATTTCATCTGGAGGTTTTTTTCAATTCCTGAGGACCAGAAGAAAGTAAATGCTCCAAAAGTGGAGTGCAAGATCTGTCACACAGTCCTGTCACGGGGTGACCCCACTAAAAATATTCTTTTGGGAACTCCACAATGATTCGTCATGTGGAGAGGAGGCACCCCCAGAATTGTGCCCGGGAAAGTGTCAGGGCTTTGGCACAAGAGGTTCCCAGAGATGGGGCCTCTACATCAACCGGAGGACCAACAACATCGGTGAGGGGGAGATCGCAAGAGCTGGTTCCGAACATTCAGCCTGCATTTAACAAAGGCGTCCTTAAATTCAGAGACTGTGATCAGCTACTTTGCTATGGGGAGCAAAGTGTTCTGCTCATGGTTCGAGCTTTGGAGAACCATCGCTGCCGTTCCCAGCCCTAATTTTTTTTTTTTGCTCCTGTTGAGCAGTTTCCATTCCCTGTTTTTGTTTTTGTTCTAAAAAAAGAAAAAAGAAGAAAAAAAAGTTCTTTTCAGAACTACCTCCAATTCTCATCAAAGAGCTATATTCTTTAAAAAATGAAAAAGAGTGAGTGAAGTGTAGTGCATTGATAAAGGAGAGGAAATGAGCAAGAAAGAACAGAAAGCTATGAGAGGAGAAAGGAAGTGAAGTAGGGGGACTGAAAGAAGGTGAGTGTGGGGACGGAAAGTAAGGAGAAGGAGAGTGAACATGGGGAATGTGGATATTCAAAGAAAATGTAGAAAAGGAACGGGGGTGTGGAAGGGTAAGAAAAGATGCATTGCTGGAGTTGTATCATTTTTGTGACACACTCTAGCAATGCATCACTTTTGCGCTTACAGATACGTCTGAAATACTGACGTATCTGTAAGCACTTGCGACATAATGCGTCATATATTTAATATGATGCATGAGTAATAGACTGAAGGCCTCATTTATGAGGCCATGCGTCACTTTTACGCCACCGGTACGTCACTTTTTGTGAAGCACCAGTGCTGTTAAAAATGCACCTTATTGAGTCATATTTACAAAGTGACGCATCTAGGTAGATGCATAACTTTGTAAACCACTGCGCCACATTATACCTACGTCAGGTGTAATGTATGCAAAAGGGATGTATTGACGCAAGAAAGGGTCGTAGAGGTGACGCAGTGAAATCTATGAGATTTCACTGCGTCACTTTTACGACGCTGTTGCGTCCAAATCTTGGGCCTGTTTCACAGCAGGCGTAAGACTGATGCAGGCCCTTTCACATGGGCCTGGCCCCATGTGAAAGGATGCATTGCTGGAGTTCCATCATTTTTGTGACACACTCCAGCAATGCACCACTTTTGCGCTTACAGATACGTCTGAAATACTGACGTATCTGTAAGTACTTGCGACATAATACGTCATATGTTTAATATGACGCATGAGTAGAAGACTGAAGGCCTCATTTATGAGGCCATGCGTCACTTTTACGCCACCGGTACGTCACTTTTTGTGACGCACCAGTGCTGTTAAAAATGCACCTTATTGAGTCATATTTACAAAGTGACGCATCTAGGTAGATGCAACACTTTGTAAACCCCTGCGCCACATTATACCTACGTCAGGTATAATGTATGCAAAAGGAACGTGTTGACGCAAGAAAGGGTCGTAGAGGTGACGCAGTGAAATCTATGAGATATCACTGCGTCACTTTTACGACGCTGTTGCGTCCAAATCTTGCGCCTGTTTCACAGCAGGCGTAAGACTGATGCAGGTCCTTTCACATGGGCCTGGCCCCATGTGAAAGGATGCATTGCTGGAGTCCCATCATTTTTGTGACACACTCCAGCAATGCACCACTTTTGCGCTTACAGATACGTCTGAAATACTGACGTATCTGTAAGTACTTGCGACATAATACGTCATATATTTAATATGACGCATGAGTAGAAGACTGAAGGCCTCATTTATGAGGCCATGCATCACTTTTACGCCACCGGTACTTCACTTTTTGTGTCACACCAATGCTGTTAAAAATGCACCTTATTGAGTCATATTTACAAAGTGACGCATCTAGGTAGATGCGTCACATTGTAAACCCCTGCGCCACATTATACCTGCGTCAGGTGTAATGTATGCAAAGGGGGTGTATTGACGTAAGAAAGGGTCGTAGAGGTGAAATCTAAGACATATCACTGCGTCACTTTTATGACGCTGTTGCGTCCAAATCTTGTGCCTGTTTCACAGCAGGCGTAAGACTGATGCAGGCCCTTTCACATAGGCCCGGCCTCATTTGAAAGGATGCATTGCTGGAGTTGCATAATTTTTTCGTCACACTCCAGCAATGCATCACTTTCCTCTAAACACTCAACATTTTTTTTTCTCTATTTTTTTCACACTCTTTTTCCCCGTGGTACACTCAGGGTCCGCGTACCGGAGAGCGTACCGGGGAGCGCCGCCAGCGCTCACCCCGCGAATTCCTTCATGGTCCTTCTAGGCTCCCCTCAGAAAACCTAGGGGGTCAAGGGGTGTCTACTCTGCCCCCTTTTAATTATATCCCCCTTTCTTTTTTCACCTCTTGTGTCTCGATTCTACCGAGACACAAGATGGCGGACTCTCTGGAATGTTTAGAATGTTAACAGACACCCGACAGCCAATCAGCTTTCGCTCGCACACACCCGTAGCGCACCGGAGATAGATATATATGTGTTTTTGAACTTAATTTTCATAAAAACCACTGGAGCAATTTTCCCCAAACATAGCAAAGGCACTTCTGCATACCAGTCCCTACAATTTTGCCAAGTTTGGCGTAATTCCGTTCAGCGGTTCGGGCTGTAGACTTGTCAGACCGTCCTATGGAAATTAGATGGAGAAAACACGTTTTGGGACCACCCTTTTTTCTCAGCCCCCCACTTCACGAATCCCCCCGAAACTTTCAGGGAAGGAGCGGAGCGCAGCGAGACCATTTTAAGGAAAATTATAGGCAGATCCCTCAATCAGCGCCAAAGTTATTCCCAATAGAATGTTCGGAATTTCCTATGGTAGCCAATCCTAACTATAACTACCTACTGGCGACCGCCCGGGGTCCTGCGCATGGGAGGGAATATTCATGTGCTTATGACTATTGATGAGGATCCCCTGGAAGAGAACCATAATGAACAGGATCTGAAATGGTTTATTCTAGAAAAAGTTAAAGGATCCAGAAGAGGCGGTAATATAGACAGAAAGACAAAACAGAGAGAGCAATATTTCATGTCTAAATTCAACACGTACAGGCAGGGTCTCAATAACAGGGATGAATGTGAAAGATTGATTGGCTGATAAAATGTATAAGACATGCTAGGTGTATAGGATTGTATAAAAAACACGAAAGCAATTAACACCACCCCAATATTAAGAGCAGGTAACACCATCACTGCATTGGAAGGGAGGCATGAAGATAATATGAACAATATCAGAAATGTCTAAGAATACAATGAGAGGTCTGACAAAATATAGGGTAAAGGTAGACAGGATATAATCAGGTTTCTAATGCATCAGGAATGTATATATAACCAGGGCCGGACTGGGTACCACAACCGGCCCTGGCAAGTGCTCGGCCGGCCCCCCTCCCCACTCGGGGAGGGGGGGCGGCCGAGCACTTTGTCAGTGCCGGTTTTCGGACGATTTTGTTACAGGGCCGATTATCGACCCTGTAACAAAAACGGCCCTCAGGGGCCCAAAACGGGCCCCAACCCGTGCGGCGCACCGGGGGATTGCCCGGTGCCCGCTATGGCCAGTCGGGGCCTGTATATAACTCCGGACTTATATCATGTAAGGGTTGAGGTATTTTATTTATTTTTTTATTTTTTTATTTATTTATTACAAAAACAGCACAGTACAAATCATTGTACTACATCCCTTCTCGGGCCGGCAGTTGTCCAAGATATCTTATCAGTGATTCATATCCATTACAGAAAGAAAAGTCCAGACATCATATCATGCAGGTGACCGGCCAGAGTCGGGACCCCTCCGGCAAGCTGAGACAACTGATAGTGTGTTGTGCGTCGCGAGTATATGTACAAATCTATATATTTTTTGCGTTTTCTCCCAACCAACCCCCCCACCCCGAGAACCCCACCTCTCCCCAACTATCCCCCAATCAGTGCTCCTCAGGTGTGGCAGTTTATGAGCTGTTGACGTGTTGTGGCTCGTGCCGAGTGCTACCTCCTATAGCTCCAGGGGACACCTCCCAGGTCCACTCTATCCCAGGGAAGCTGTTACTCCCACGTGTCTAAGCCGCGCTGCCTTGCAAGTGACTCCCCTGACCGTCTCACCCAGGGTCCAGATGCGGGTCGCGCCTCCGTTCCTCCTCCTCTCCCGCTGCTAGGTCATCTTCATCAGCCCTAGAAGTTAAGTTGGTCTGGTACATCCCCCAGAAGTTCTTGGGTCGATTTCGGGGTGGAAGCAGCTCACTGTAAAGCTCCGCTTGAGTATTGCAGAACGTCATGTCGTTTGACCAACGTTTCAGCGTCGAAAGCGGTCCCCTCATCCAGCAACACGCAACTACTCGTTTAGCAAGCAGCTGGCCCATGCTCAGCATTTTTCTCACCGGCACTGGCACCTTCCGTGCATAGCCTAGCAGGGCGAGCGCCGGGTCCACGGCCAATTCCATTTCCACAATAGTGCTCATTTCCGCGAAAACCGCGCACCAGAATCTCTGAACGCCCGGGCACATCCACGCCAAATGCAGGAAATTCGCCACTGGGGCGTGGCATGTCTCACAGCCTGGCGTGTCCCGAAGGCCATACCTGTGCAGCCTTTCCGGCGTATGATACACTCGCTGTAAGAATTTAAAGTGGACCAGCCGGTGCCGCCCGTTCAGCGAGATCCGCCTTGAGGCCGCACAACAGTACGCCCACATACTGTCATCTATTTGGGTGTCCAGGTCGGTTTGCCAGGCCAAGCGTGCTCTCATGTACTGTAGGGCCGTATGTCCATGTCCTATCTTATAAAGCTTAGAGATCAGCTTCTGCGGCGCCTCCGTGTCTATGACGTATACTAGTTCCGGTACTTCAGGGGGTTCCTCCATGTCAGGGCCTAGGAGGTCTAGAAAGGCACTACGGACCCTATGATACTGAAAGCGCTGGAGTGCCGAGGGGCGCTCCCGCCCTCGTATCAATTGGTCCCATGTCTTAACCTTGCCATTCTCGAAAAGGTCTCCCAGAGTGCGTGCGCCCAGTTCATTGAGGGCCCTGTGAACGCCCGGTTCCGCCAAGGTGGGGAGCCATAGCGCCCACTGTATCGGCATATTGGGTGCGTACAACAGCTCTTTGTCTTGCCTCTGTAATATGGAGTGCCAGGCATGGTTAGTAGACAGCAGGGAGTCCAGTGTTCCTACTCTACGGTCCCTAGGTCCGCAGACAGTCGCTGGGAGCGGGGTCGGGTCTGCGAACAGCCTCTCCAATATCACATGCGGAATGTCCTGACTACCATGGATCCAAGTGTGGAGGTGTGAGGCCTGCGCAATCCTGTAGTAGCGCTCCAGATCAGGCTCGGCCAGCCCTCCTTGTTCGTATGGCAGCTTGAGGACCTTCAACTGCACTCTAGGTTGCTTTCCAGCCCAGGCCAGACGTACGAGAAGCTTCTCTATGGTTTTGAAGAAGGTTCTGGAGAGGACTATCGGGATATTATTAAAGAGAAACAAAAACCTCGGCAGTACCACCATTTTTATCAAAGCAATCCGTCTCATCAATGAGAGCGGGAGCTTGATCCAGAGTTCAACGTCATCTGCGAGCTTGCTATAGGCCACACCGTAATTTTCCCTCAACATAATTTCTGGATCCGAGTGTAACATTATGCCCAGATACCTTATCGGTTCCGTGGACCATTGGAGCGGGTACTCCATCTCGAAAGGTTTGGTGACAGGGGTCAGGGGGAAAGCCACCGATTTGGACCAGTTGACTTTCAGCCCCGAGAGCGCTCCAAAACGTACAACCTCCCTCCGGACCTATGAGAGATTGTTCACCGGATCTCTGACATACAGCAGGGTGTCGTCTGCATACGTGGATATACCAATCTTGTAGGTGGGGTAATTGATGGCTTCATAAGAGTGGTACTCCCGAATCGCGCACGCCAGAGGCTCCGCCACCAGAGCATAAAGTAGCGGGGAGAGGGGGCATCCCTGTCTCGTGCCTCTGCTGATGACAAACGGCTCCGAGACTGCATCGCCCAGTCTAACTCGTGCCGTGGGTTTATGATAAAGCGCACCCAGGAGTTGGAGGAATAGTTCTCCCAGTCCCAGCTTCTTAAGTACTCTGCGCATGAATGCCCACTCTACAGAGTTGAACGCCTTTTCCATGTCTAGAAAGACTGCAATGGCCTTGGTGTCATGCCTGGTATGCTGCATGGCTCCCATCACCGTGCGGATGTTATACGTGAGGTTTCGCGCTGGAATAAATCCCGCTTGCTCTGGGGCCACTAACTCAGGGGCCACAAGTGCCAACTTGGTCACCAGCACCTTAGCATATAGCTTGGCATCCACGTTGAGAAGTGAGAGGGGGCGATACGAGCCTGGGAGGTCATGTGGTTTGCCCGGTTTCAATATCGTTACAATCAGAGCTTCTCTCATAGAGGGCGGCATGGCACCTTCTTCACAGATTTCGTCAAAGAGGGCAGAGAGGTAGGGCAAGAGCTTATCTTTGTACGCCTTGTAGAAGGTCACGGTTAAACCGTCGGTCGCGGGGGCGCTTTCGAACCTCATGCCGTCCAGAGCGTCTGATATTTCCTCCCGAAGGATGGGGGACATCAAGAATTCCCTCTGCCAGTTCTCGAGGAACGGCATTTTGATATAGCTTAAGTAGTTGTCAATTTGATCCTCTACCCCGGAGATCTTGTTTGTGTAGAGCGCCGCGTAAAAGCCTCTGAGCTCCGCGAGAATGTCCTCCTCCGCTGTTAGAAGCGTCCCCCCTGCCGATTGTAATTCTGTGACTACCTGTCTCCGCCTTACGCCCTTCATTATCTTGGCTAGGAGCGAACCTGGCCGGTCTCCCTCACCGTAAGAGCGCGCCGTCGCATACTTTCCTAGGTGCCGAACTTCCCTGTCTGCTTCCTCGTGGAACTCTTTCAGGAGTTCCTGCAGGGTCCCATCCCCCGTGGGGGCGTGGTCCGCCAGTTGTTGCCTTTCACACTCTGCTATTCGCCCCTCAAGTTGTGCCAGCCTGCGTCTAATAGCTTTCAGGACACTGGAATGTTTCGCCATGACTATTCCCCTGACATAGACCTTGAAAGTCTCCCATATCGTCCCGAAGCTGTCTACCGTGCCCAGATTAGTGTCAAAGAACATATCTATTTCTTCCCCTAGTTCGGCCCTGAACGTCTCATCTAATAGTGAATATGGTGGGAAGCGCCACATGAACGGGGGTATCCTCTGGCTGGGAGTGGTAAATACCAACAATATAGGGGAGTGGTCCGATAGTGTACGGGGGAGCACCCTACAGCCCCTCACAAGCGACAGCAGCGGTAGGGTGGACAACCAATAATCGATCCTGGTATGTATGTCATGGTACGCAGAGTAGTGTGTGCATCCCCCTCTATCCCGGTGTCTTTCCCTCCAGACATCCACCAGCCCCAGCCTCACCATTTCAGCTTGCATTTGCTGCGCAGCTGCTGCCGGGCGTCGGGGCGGCCCCGACGATCTATCTAGTTCCGGGCTGAAAGTGAAGTTAAAGTCACCCCCCACAGCATCCTATCTGAGGGCCACTCAGTACAGTGTCCCACTACTGCCGCGTAAAATTCCGGGGAGTCGTAGTTCGGGCCGTACACATTCATGACCAGCAGAGTTTGCCCCTTGCCCGTGCATCTGCTGAGCACAAACCTCCCTTCCGGATCTGCTATCAGCAGTGTGAGGGACAATTTGGATTTAGAAATGACCCATGTGAGAACCCCCCTAGCATGTGAGGTGAAGCCTGCATATGTGGAATTACCCTGGAGGCCCCTATGTGTAAGCATCTTACTGTTGTTGGGTAAGTGCGTTTCTTGCAGCAGGGCTAGGTCTATGTGATGTCTTTGGAGATAGTGCAACACCTTGCGGAGTTTACGATAGTCGTTCAACCCCCTCACGTTCCATGTCAGAGCCTTCAATGTCTCTGTGTCACTCAGCAATTCTCCGTGTGGTGTGTCAGCCATTGGCAGTGTAGCCATACTGCATGTGTATTTCAAGTATAGGTACAGCCATTCGTTGTTTGCTGCAACTGCCAAACACCCTTGAGGGTAACAACATTTCAGAGCACGCTAAGAACCCCCCCCGAACATACCTGAACACAAAACTCCCGCTGCCCCCGCCTCCCACAGTCAACCAACCCCAACCTGGTGTGACCGAAGCCCCATTGTCCCCCCCCACCCATTGTCAAACCCATGAAACAAGTCCCAGAACAAGCTCGATCTGAGCCGCAACAGCAGAAAGCGCTGGGGCAGAGGTAGCCTAATTAGTCCTTCTGTCGTCCCCGTTCCTCCGGGACTTCCGTACAATGTATATAGCCTGCCCCTTCGCCAGCGCCCCGTTAGTAGGATTTTGCAGTGATTGGCAAGCACATTGTTCTACCAATATGTACAAGTCCACACCGCCCCTCCCCCCCCCCGACCCCCAGCATCACTATACCCTCCTGTGTTGGGTATGTGTGTGCCTTGTCCCACGTAGGGCAATTACAGTAGTGTGAGCGCTACCCCACAGTAGTACCAACTCAAAACTTGCAGAGCTCACCCACAGTACAGCATACGATAGTCCAGTGTCCGTAGCAAGTCGTTCCGTGAGGGTATCGCCCAGCAGTCCAATCAGGGGATCCGGGTGAGCGCAAGATGTAGAGTTTCCATGTTGCGCCGTGGATCATCCCCGTCTCATCAGTCTTGTTCCTCAAGATCCTCATTACCCGCCCGCTCCGCCGTGCGTGTCTCCGGGCTCCCTCGGTTCTCCTTCATCCACACCTTCAAAGATTTTTGCAGTTCTTTTGGATCGGTGAAGAAATGGGAGTGCCCCTGCCTGTTAATGCGTAGTCTCGCCGGGTATAACATGGCGTAGTCCAGGCCAAGGTCTCTAAGTTGCTGTTTGTACAGGACAAATCTTCGCCTCTCCTCCTGTACTTTCGAGGTGAAGTCAGGGTATAGCGATATGTCCATTCCCTCGTATTGTAGTTTGCCCTTCTCACGAGCAGCTCGGAGGGCTGCGTCCCTGTCCCTGTAATTTAACAATTTCGCTATAATCGGCCTAGGGTTGGCGCCCGGAGGAGGCCTTGGTCCGAGGGTACGGTGGGCGCGCTCCACTATAAACATCGGGGAAAAGGTGTCGTCCCCTAGGAGCGTCTTCAGGAGCTTCTCGATGAACAGTTCCATTTTCCCCGTTTGGGTCGACTCGGCCACTCCCGTAACGCGGATGTTGGAGCACCGGGAACTTGCCTCCAAGTCCTCCGACTTCTCCTGGATTACCTGAAGCAGTCTTCCAAATTGCTTACGGTCAGCGTCCCACTCTGTTTGCGCCTCCTCCGCCTCCGTCAATCTGCGCTCCGCCATGTCCAGCCGCTCCGCATGCCTGTCCACCCTTTCCGTCATACGATCCATCCGATATGCCAACGCATCAATCTTGTTTCCGATGGCCGACATGCCCTCCTGCAGGCCCTTCTCCATAGTAGTGAGCATCCCCTTAATTTCCGCACAAAGTGAGGCACCCGGGTCACTAGCCGTGCTTGGAGACTGGGCAATCGGCTGTTCTGGCTCCTTATTGCGTCGTTGATCGAACGACAGTTTCGTCTGCGTTCTGTCTCCCTTGCCCATAGTGATGTTCGAAGGGAAGGCTGGGGCCCACTCGGATGAAGGCCTCACTGGACACCACTGCGCTGTGCGTGCACCCTCGTTGTTTGCGGGCTGTTTCAGGGGTCGGCAGTCAAGGCTGTGTAGGGCGTGTGTCCTGCTGGGGCCCGTTGTCGCCACGTGTGTCTGTAGGCCTCTGTAGCTGTGGCCGGCAAACCGCCCTCCAATCACACCGGGGCGGCACAGGGGGGGCGACGGGGTTCAGTGCTTGTGAGGGAATCCTCCGCGCTCAGAGAGCCACTCGCTCCCTGGTCGAAGCCCTGCTCCCCGCAGCCGTGGCAATGTCCGTCTATTCGAGGCCCGGGATAAGCATACCCTCAGGGGGCCCCGCAGTCGCCACGTGGTCCGCACCCGGTCTCGTGGCTGTACCGGCGCCTCCCCCGCAGCTCCTGTCTGCTCCCAAGTCTTTTATAGGACCTCCGGTGCGTGGTCCGGTAGTGCGGGGTAGTTGGAGGGTCAGCCCCCACCTGGCTTCTTCCGACCCTGAGTCGTCCGCTCGGCACCGCCGCACGTCGGGTGACGTCGCTCGGCCTCGTCGTTCAGGAAAGGCCGGGGATTCGGGCCTGGTCCGGCGCCTGCAGGGTAGGCGGGCGAAGTAAGGGTTCCCGAATCCATTTTTCGCCCAAACTTCAGCCGGAGTTCCGTTAGGGACAGAGGCAGCGATTTCTGTTGGTTTTGCTCAGGTAACACCACTTAGATAGGATCTATGCCGGATAGTTGTTGGCGCTGGCTCGGAGCTCCGCGCTCACGCGTCCACCATTGACGCCGGCCATCTCCGCCGCCCCGGGTTGAGGTATTTAAGTCTAAAAATGTTGTTTATTATAAATGATAGGCATGCCTGTTCTGAACATAATAGCAGGTGTATGCTATGTGTTTAGACAACCAGGATAACCTTAATAGATCTATTGTTTTGAGGTCAGTACATATTCTTATGTGACCTCAATGTCAGTGACACCAAAAATGGACAAAGAGGCAAGCCTGACTCCATCATGTCGACCGCGCAGGTACCCGTACGTCGGTTTGAAATACAATGGATAAACTGGACACAACCGGTTTGCCGGTAGTGTGTAGTCGCATAAAATAAACTGGGAGTAATAGAGAGATTAATGAATATTCCTAACCCGCCGGGATGAAAAGGTTCAATATAATTCCTATAATCGAGACACCAGTAGCTTGTAAAACAGGAAAGTTTAACCTTAATATGGCTGCCGCGTACGTATTTGGACGTGGTTCAACCCGGAAGGATTATAAAAGGGACGGCCTCTCAAAGCTGCTTAGACAAACAAGGCCAGATAACCGGCATTTCAAATTGCTGATGACATGGAAAAGAGGTAAGCGGCGTGGGGAGGCAATGGACAACAGGTAATGGGAAGATCCCTATTTACTCAAAACACTCTTTAGTAAAGAAGACAACCCCCATCTATAAAGTACCATTTGGATAATATAATAATCTGAGGTAAAAGAAAAAACCCGTAACAGAGGTACTAGATAGTGCATACCGGCATAATGTATAACAGCACAGGGCAAACATGAACGAGAATCCTATTTACTAATCGCTGGATAGAATTAGTACAGGTAATTTGACACAGTGATTATAACTGAAGCTGTGCAAAAGAAAAGTCAGTCATATGACAAGTAGCAGGCAACGTAATAGATTTAATGATACCTCAATAAAAAGAAACAAGCATTGGCATAGCCAATATGTCTCACTTTTGGGACCTTATAAGTATTTAGTTATGCAGCACATTATCCTTGGTGCAACAACATCAACTGTTGCAAGGCTAAACACTTATAAGGTCCCAAAGGCGAGACCTATTGGCCAATGCTTGTTTTCTTTCCAGACACAACACAATTGAAAGTCAAATCCCAGCAGACTGTTCACTTTCAGCACACTCTTCGTTTGGCTTCATAAGCAGTAATGCGCACAAACAATCAATCACCGGCAGTTACACCAGCCTCCTATCACCAATTAAAGGTCCACCTTCTCCAAAACAAACACTGCAGGTCATGCTTTTCTTTCAGAAAGAACACTAAGAGCAGCCTGCCTGCCTCTCAAGGACAATCAAAGCCACTTGCTGTGCTATTGAAAAACAAACATAAAATACAAGCAGCAATTGAAAGCTCAAATGGTACCTTGCAAGCAGAGTTTCAAGTCAGGAAAATCAAACTGGTTGGAAAACAACTTGTGTGGGGTGTGATGGGCCTCGAACAACAAAAAGAAAAAAAGAAAATACAATAAAAAGTCTAGGAATTGAGAAATACAACTCTGAAGGGCCACACAGGCGTCTGCTTATATTTTAGTCTTCGCTAGAGAGGTGTAAAGATTCAACAGTTATTGCAGCTACACAGCATGTAGTCAAGTCAAGTCAAAATGTATTGTTTTTGATTATTTAAAATCATTACAAATCACAATTGAAAAATAGTCCATAAAATTTCAAGCAATTTATAATACACATTTCATAAAATTATCATCTGGTTACGTTGTCCATTACCGTACGCTATAATCATGGAAATCGTTACGGAGGTTTATTATATCCAGTTTTAAATAAGTGGGCGAATGGTACATAAAAGTTTGGAGCTGGCCATCTCAATTGAGTAGTTCATTTTAGCCCATTATTAACATGTTTTACAACCTTACTAAAATTATCTGTCTAACTTCGAGGTTACAGTTTCCTTATTTTCTTGATTCCTCAAGTTCGGCTTGTCGTAGGAGAGATGGTACTTTTCTCATATATTTGACCCCCCTACAAGCCAACATAGACGACGACCCCTCCAGCCTTTGAATTACAGCTTGCCTGCATGTGCGAATGTTCAGTTTGTTAAAAATGTCCTTTAAAAGCCATCTCCTTATATCCATAAGAGCCGGGCACAGATGGGGCAGTGGTTCTTTTTGATATCCACATAGGTGACAGTGAAGATCCGTATAAACGCCTTTCCAAGATGGCTGTAAATCTTTCGAGAGGTGTAAGCCCAGCCGATATGCGATATATCTCTTCTTTAGCATTATGCTAAAATGACTTTCTAAGTATGCCTGGGGTTTTGTCGAGGAATATGAATTAATCACTCTCCACCCATGTCGGCGCTTGGAGATTGCTGATTTATCTTCCAGAAAGGACTTCCATTTGGCAGTATTATTTGTTATTTTGTCAAAGCTAGCTCTATCTGGAATGGTGTCCCATGTCGATTGAATTTCTAACTCCCTCAAGGATTTACTCAGGTAGACTCCCCAACCACTTAAGGTGGTTTGCTTCAACTGATTTTCAATTTCTTTCCAACACAGGCTGTCTAGTGAACCTTGTGCTGACAGGCGCAATTTATGGCAAAGTTTCACAAAACTATTCATGCTCCGAAACTTCTGGTTCCGCAACCCGAATTCCAATCGAACCTGTGCCGGCGAGGCTGATTTTAGAAGGTTAAAAACTGCTTTATATACCTTTGTTTGAAGGTCGTTTAACAAACCCGCCTCTTTGCCACAGCAGGTATCCAGAGCATATGACAGTGGGTAACGTTTGTGAAGCCATCACCTTTAAAAGATGCATGTAATTTGGGCAATCCAATTTTTTATACAATAGCCTGTACGCATAAATCAAGGAATGTGTTTTCGCCTTTAGGTCCAATTTATGTTCTTTGTGGGTCAATCGTTGCCCCAACTTAAGACCTAAGTATTTATAAAACGATTCCTCTTTTATTGGTGATCCTTTTGCGTACCATTTAAAGTTCGATTTTTTGGGGTTTACTAAACGTACCACCTTAGTTTTCTCCTTGTTCAGATCCAAGTTTTCGTGCTCTAGATAAGTAACAAGGTTGTTGATCATTCTTTGAAGACATATAGGTGTTTGGCTCAGCACCACAATATCGTCGGCATATTGTAGAAAAGGAATTGGACTATTTGCCAAGTTCGGTGGATGACCTTCCCCTACCTGCATGTGTTTAACCATGTCTGCCATGTATAGGTTGAATAAACTGGGGGCCAGGAAGCAGCCTTGTTTTAAACCCTGTTGTGTACTAATTTCGGCAGTAATGCTGCGACCATCACCCAGTTTTACTCTTGCCCATGTTTCAATGTACAAGCCTCTTATTGCCTCCAGCCCCCATGATCTTAATTTTTCCCATAGACAGTTTCGATTTACCCTGTCAAAAGCTGCTTTCAAATCTATAAAGCATGCAAATAGTCGGGTCTTCTTTTTTGTGCTTTTTCTGTTAGGAGCGCTAAGGTTGTCAGGTTTGTTAACGTGCCTGTCCCTGGCCTGAAACCCGTTTGGAACATGGGAATAAGGGGGCCTATGAGGATGGCGGACGGACCTGCGTCCGTCTGCCACCCAAGAGGGGGAGGGACCATCCGCAGGGACAGCGGCGGTCCCTCTGTGCTAATTAGGATGTGACCGCCACACTGGCGGTCACATCCAGTATTTTTAACATCGCTGCGGGTGCTGCTTGAAGCAGCACACGCCGCAATGTTAAAAAGACCATGTTTCCTCTGCGTGCACGAAGCTGCAGGCACCGCGAGGTGCCTGCCGCTTCGTGCACGCAAAGGCAGGGGTACCCCCCATGTGCACCCCCCACCCCCCTTCACCCCTGGGGGGCCCGCAACGGGCCCCCATGGAAAAGACTGTATGCCTTTCCACAACGGAAATGCCGCTGTGTAAAGGCATAGGACCGCTGACATCCTAATATGGCTGGCGGTGTCTGATAGACACTGCCAGCCATGGTAGAGCTTTTCCGCCGCGGTCGGAAGGCGACCGCGGCGGAAAAGCGGCGGATGGAAAAAAGACCCCCCAGCCATCCTAATCTTTTTTCAGTCCGCAGCGGTTAATCCGCATCCTCCGGGCCGGCGGTGGCTTCCGCCGGCCCGGAGGATGCGGATTAACCGCAATCCTAATGAGCCCCTAGGTTTGTTTCCGACATCCGGATGGATGATATTCCCTTTCCAGGACTTAGGCATTTTGTTTTGGCTATAGATCTGATTAAAAAGTGGTGTTAGGTGTTCTGCCCAGAAATCAGGTGAGTGCTTGAAGAGGGCATTTGGAAGCCCATTTGGGCCTGCCGCGCCCTCTGTTTTTAGGCGTTTTATTATTCCCTTCAGCTGTTTGCTGTTTATCAGGGTGTCTGAAACTGATGCTATTTGTTTTGATATTTCTTTCGAATACTTGGGCTCTGGTGCGATGACTTTATCATTACAAATGTCTTCTTCGGACAAGGTCTCTTTATCCTGCCATGGCATGCTAATATCTTCCTGTAACTTTTCTTCTTTTTTTCGCAGTGTTTTTGCAAACTCCATATTTTTGGCACATATTTCACACTCTTTTTTTAATGTGCCTTTTTTTGTCATTCTCCCTGCCAGTAAACATATTTTGTACATAATGGATCCAGGTGTCTTCTCCATTTCCTGCCTCTTGTCTGAGTTGGTTGCCCTTTGTCAAATTATTAATAATACCCCAAAATGTCGGACCGTTTGGGTTTTTACTGGCAAATAATAGTTTTGTCCAAATTCCTTCTTGACATAATTTTTCTGCTTTACCCAGCATCTTTTTATAGTTTTTTCGTAAGACCCTTAATTTCACCTCATCTACTTTCATTCCCTTTTTCGCCACCATGGCTTGCCTTCGAACTTCAAGTAGAATCTTCCTTTTTTCTTCTCTTATGCTCAGATTAAATCACAGCTTCTTCCCAGTATCAATTCTTCCTTTACTATTATTAGTAACAGGAAATTTTGAGTTAAAACGTCGCATAGATGTTCCCAAGTCTTTATTAGATCTTCTTTGTATTGAGTTTTTATTGAAAGCAAATGATCTTTAAATGTTTCCAATATTGGGTTTATGTTCGGTATGATGAATCAAGGTGTTTGTTTTTTCTGCTTTATCAATGGAAATTTTAATTTTTGTGGTTAGTGGAAAATGGTCACTTTCTATATGTTGACCAACCTCAAATGCAACTACTTTCTGAAACAGATTGCTGCTGATTATCATATAATCTATTGTTGATTGCCTTTTGCCACAAAAGTTACTGCTGCAGGTCTATCCCCATTTGCGTTCCTGTTCAAAATTGTCAGACCCAGACTTCCCAGTTCTTGGCTTATATGGTTGTCCTTTACTAAATTACTATTAAATTCACCAGTGACGATCAAAGACCTCATTTTAGTCCTTTTCACTTGTTTTAATGAGACCAGTTGTCCATGTAATAAAATTGTTTATGGTATAACTGGTATCTTTTAAATTTTGAACTCACAACACTTGAGCACATATATTTTTCACTCAATAACACCAGCTCCGCTGTAACTTAGACGTTGTAGCACACTGGGGGGACATTCGGTCTCCCCAGTGACAACCCTATGATGAAGCATGTCACCATTAGGGTGAGTGAGGGTTCTTCTTAATAAATAAAGTTTTTCTTTCCCATAGGTTTTACCCTTTTTTCTGATCAGTATTTGGTTAGTTTTAGGCTTTGGTTGTATCACGTTAGTATGATCACAGCACCTTGGTCACTCTTATGTTGTTGATATATAGTGGTGTAGATACCAACCTTTCTTCTCCACTCCTTATCCGTCCCTCCTCAGGGTCTGCTGGTAATCTGTTTCCACCTGAAAAATCTTGTTTTTTGCTAGTATCTACGTGGGTTCAGGATCGGGTGTGTGTTTGTATTTGTGTGTTGAGGTCCACTATTTGGTCCAACCTTGCCTCGTTAGATAGGGAGAAGGTGGTTGACCAAACGACGTCTTGTATGGTGATATGCTCAACCCCACATTTATTTTCCTCACTTGGGGAAATAGTAACCTTCTCCTTATTCCCTGTATTTATTTTTATAACATTTTCAAGCTCTGAAGAATTGTGTTGGTGTATCTGAGCTATTGCTAAAGCCGGTTTACAACCTAGGGTTTTGCTCTTTATCTCTGTCGTAATGTGAGAATTTTGAAGGTATTTTGTTGGTTTTGACCCTTCATCCTGGGTTGTCAATTGTTGTTTGTCCAGAGGATTTTCCTCAATAATAATTTTTTGTGTGTCCTTCTCCTCCTTCTCTCTCCATTCCGGTGAATTTAAGCTGTTATTAGCCCTTGATGCGGGTGCAATTGGGCTTGGCAGATGGGCTTGTTCCTGGGATTGCACGTAGGTGGCAGCCATTGGGTCTTTTAAAAAGAAGAATTTTTGAATCCTGATGATTTTTTTTAGGCTGCTAGTGGAGATTTCGGTTGCTGACAACAGCCTCTTTCTTCGTTGTACAACCTTCTTTTTTTTTTATTCATAACTGGCCCTTGATCTTTACTTTCAACGTTTTCTGTTTCTTCAGTTACCTCATGACGAACTTTACCTGATCTCATGATTTCGAACGGGTATAGGCACCTGTGACTAGTGCCTCCGCTTTTTTTTAATGTCAAGCAAAAGGGTTAAGACCCGATGCTGCTTCAATGAGTGTTATTCCCCCTGTGTGCTGCCCTTTTGACTCGTGATTCCAGGTAGATTTTGTGCGTGGGCAGGGTATAGTTTTAAAAAATATATACAACCAAGAACAAGTAAGTAAGTAATCTGGGAGGCAAGATTCAAACGAGGAGTTTGTCCAGGCCAAAACAGGGCGATTGTATTCTCCTTTTCCTTTTCCTTTTGAGTCATTTTTGGTCCAGTATTTTCCCAGTACTGGTCCGTTGCTAATAATATTTCTGCTCTCCCACGCGAGAGGAGCTCACGGGGGCCGCCGGCTGCGCCTGTCCTAGACAGGTCGCCTCTGCGAACCACCCCCGGCTCTTACTTTGCGACTACCGCTAACGGTAGTTGCGATCCCTTGTTGCTCCTTGGCGTACACTACTCCCACCTACACCACCTGTGCCAGGGGAGAAGTACGACCAGGAGTAGCAGCTCTTTGCTGACTTTTTGTGTTTTTAAGCAATTTTAGGCATAAGTATCAAAAGTTTCAAAAGTCATTCACGGAGCTAGGTGCTGGGTGTGGCTATATGTAGTTTAGTGGGTTAAGGCGATGGTATGGCTAAGGTGTGGCTAGGCAGAGGCAGGGGCATGGCAAGGCAGAGGGGCTCACTAGTGCAGCTAAACAGTTTCTACCGCCTCCCACCTGCCTCCTTCACTGCCCGCTGCTTGCTGCCTGCTCTCACCTGTGTCCGTGGTTTCGTTCCGCCCCCTTTCTCTGGCTCCTGGCTCCTGGCTGCAGGCTGCAGGCTGCTCCTGATTGCACCAGCTCCCGCTTTTTATAAAAGGCCCTCGCGTCCTCGCGGTGCCACGGCAGTGCGGAACCCGCAAATCTGCGGCAAATTGCAGCAAAACTCCGCCACCGAGTCCAGGGTGGCTGGCGACCGAACGCACCGGCACACTGCACCCGCTCCCAGCGCCCGGTAGCTCCGCAGCAGCTCTGCCGGCTCCACTGCTCGCTCCACACTGCTTGCGACTCTGCGTCTCACGTGACGTGACGGGGCGTCTCTCTCAATCTCTCCACTGAGGGCTTACACAGCTTGTAGTTTTTATCACTCGCTCGTAAAAACGATCAGACAGGATAGTTTGCTCTCTATGACGCCATGCAGTGTGTGCCAAAAAAGCACATAAGTAAGAGATTAGAAAGAATCATGTAAAAAGAGCTGCATGCGCAAAGAAAGCTCAAGGACATTTCACCACAGAGGCAGACACCTGGAATGGGGAAGGGAGGGGGAAAGCTAGAGAAGGGAGCACGAGTCTGACAGGAGCCGTGGAGGGGGCACCAGGGAGGGGGAGGAGAGGGGACGATGCCTGGTGGGAGCGGCGATGCCCGTGGGGAGAGGGAATTGCTAAGATACGGGGCGAACTAGGCAGGAGATGAGGGGGTAAAGAATTATTCCCCAAGAAAAATACATTGCTTTGCAGACACCAGGAAAAGGATTACACCTGTTCAGTACTAAATTTAAAACAACCCTTTGCTCTTTGAAGGTAGGAACAGGCATGAGTTAATTGCATGGTTAATTATTCCCTCGAGCACGAGTATGGCTGCAGAAATGCAGGCCGTTGCAGTTTGGTCCTCGAAGGGGCTGCTCTTAGCAAAGCTGGGGCATCGCTAGCAAAGCTGTAGCAGGTACGATTGCACCAGGGCCCAGAGGCCTTCTATGGTCATCGTACCCTGACTATTAAAGAATCTAACTTTCTAAGCAGAGGTGAGGCGGGGCCATTGTCCTTGCTCACACGATTGGCCCATGGCATCCTTGCTGCGCCATTGACTGAAAGCAATTCGTGAGTTGTTACCGCGATCGCCAAATTGTATTCAACAAGAGAAATGACAAAGAGTAACTCGTGTTTGTAACCTTTTACTGTAGAAGAGACATGCTGGATGTAAAAAAAAAAAACATTTGCAATGTAATCGGTCTGATTGCATTACAAATGCTTAAGTTTAAAACTCAGTGCAGCGCCACTTCATGGACACCGCACTCGGTTTCTTTATATATTTCTTAACTTCAACACTGAGCGCGGTGTCCTTGAAGTGGGCACTGCGCTCAGTGCTAAAGTTAAAAAATATATAAATAAACCGAGCGCGGTGCCCGTGAAGCGGCGCCTCGCTCAGTTTCAAAGTTAAACGAGTGAGACTCGCACAGCGTTTCCCTTGTGGGAGCGAGCTGGGGCACCATCTGTTTGCAAGATAATTACAAACCGATGTCCCCAAAGCTTGCTCCCGCAAGGAAAACGCTGAACGGGCACGCATTGCAATAGAAAGCAATGGAAAGAGTGAACATTTTTGGCCAAAAAGGCTGATCAATTCCAAGAGGTCCCCTCCTATACAGCGCATGCGAGCTGCATAAGCGAGACCTAAAAAGAAAACCCTTTTAAATATTTGAAACTTATGTTTATACTTTAAGGGTAGGTGTGAGGAGGACCCGGGGCTCACCTATAACACATTGGATGGAGCACCTTTCACTCAGGAACCAGCACGGAAACGATATACGGGACTTCCACCATCTACTTGTTTTCCACAGGAACGCGACCAGCGGCGTGACCCGGCAGTGGACTGGACGGCAACAGGAAGTGACGGCCTCAAACCAATGAAAAGGCTCGGAGGTCAAAGGGAGGAGGTCGTCAGTGGCACGGAAGGAGAAAGGAGACGCCGAGAAGACGCGGGACCTGACACAGCACGGAGAGAGCGGAGAGAAGACGCGGGACCCGACACAACCCGGAGAGAGCGGAGAGAAGACGCGATACCCGTTACCTCAACTCCTGAAGACCCGTGAGAGCGGAGTGAAGACGCGGGACCCGATAGGTGAGACACCGGGATACCAGGGAGCCAGGACGGGGACGAGAGCTGGTGTGAAGACTGGTGGTGCCCGGATGAGGCTGAAGAGCGGCCGCAACTCGGATGAGAGTTGCGGCGGGGCCTGTAAGTTATTTTGTTCTATGTGTTTGAGGAGAGAAGCGGGAGGTGGTGTTGGGTAGGCATCAAAGGCACTAAAGATATGCATTAAGGGTATATGTGTTTGATAAACGCTGCATGACCCCTAAGACCTCGACCACCTGATTTTTAAACCAAATCTTTTCACTGGTTAGACCATCATTCTAGGGGTGCTGAGATCTGACTGCTGATCCTATATTTGATCTGAACACGATGTTAGGACCCTAACCCTCACTCCTGTTTCTTCCCTTCTCACTTATTTTTCTTGGGTCCACAAGAAACTTAAATCCTACTTACTTTGTTCTCATCACAAATTAAGCCTTATAGTGAGCACGACGGTGTGGTGTAGGAAACCAATACACTTAACCAGAAAACAGAATACTTACGGTTCCTTTCTTTGTCTCATTCCCCTCCTATGAGCCTCCGGGACGACCACCGTGGAGACCGGGAGAAGGAAAGCAAGACAACCAGCTCATCTGCAGAATCATCTTACGAGGAGGAACACCAGGGACTACCTAACTATTCAATCCCAACCCCATTTGTTTTCAATAAACCACTTACTTCAAAACCACTTCTCTAGCCTCCTCGCCTGTATATCAAACCTGCCCTCCCACAAGTGGTGTCAGAAGTGGGATTGAAAGGCGAAATGGAGGCTGCTTTAGCGAAGATGGCCGAGAATCAAGAACACGTAGGGAAAGTTATGGAACGCTGCCTAACGGTTGTAGAAGAAGACCGCGACAAAATCCAGAAAGTATTAGCTGGACAAAGACAAACCCAAGGAGCAGCCTTAGACAAGCTTACTGAGGTCCTTGGACATCAAAGAGGACCTACCACCTTGCCATCCGTAGTCTTGCAACGTTATGTGGCTGGAGAGGACCCCGATTTCTTTTTTAGCAATTTCGAGAGAATGGCCACCGCGGCATCATGGCCGGCAGACAAATGGGGCCAATATCTGGGTCCCCTATTATCTGGAGACCTACAAGCAGCTTATCAAGCAGCCACTCTCCAAGGAAACGTGCCTTATGCCGATATCAAGAAATGTATTCTAGAACAGTTAGGAATAGACGATGAAACATATAGGATAAAGTTGCGACACATGAAGGAAGGACCACAAGAGACCCCTCGTGCTCTATATTTTAGCGTGAAGGACATGGCAGATCGATGGCTAAAACCTGCAACCACCGATAAGGATGGGATCATGGCCAAAATATATTTAGAACAGTACCTAACCTCCCTTCATCCTCCTATTCAACGGTGGGTTCGACAACAGGCTAACCTTACTTTAGAAACAGCCGTAGAGATAGCTAGTGCATACAGCCGAGCCCAGGACTTTCAAAAAGGAAGAGAAGACACGACTGGGAAGACAGGGGGAAGTGTTAACCACCGACCACCTCGACCCATAGTAGTTAAGAAACCTGAATCCTTTCCAATTATGCCCAGTGGCCCTCTACCCGCTGTCCCATTTCTCAGACCACCCTCAGTGGGGCCTCAATGTTATCAGTGTGGGGGAATGGGGCATATTGCCAAATTTTGTCCACAAAAAGAAGAACCTATGGAGATAGGGATGGCCCGTAACTATTTCTGCTCCCCCACAGAAAAGAAGACTCCACCATATAGGTGTACGGTAACTGTAAACGGACAACCCATTACTGCTTTAGCTGACACTGGTTGTCTGCATAGCGTTGTCAGGCCACAAGAGTTTGAAAACAACCTCAGTCCTATAGACGGGGTGGTAGCCATCAAGTGTGTACATGGGGATATAAAACCATATCCCACTACCCGGGTACAAATCCAACATCCCCACGATACCGGGACCTCCTTAACTGTAGGATTAATACCACAGCTACCTGAACAGGCCATTCAAGGAAATGATTATCCTAAACTGCCACAGTTGTTAGAGGGATCCTCATTACCTGAGGAGGAGTGACTAGCAACCGCCCCTTTCTCCCGAGAGGTTGATAGAGAATGGCCGTCTTCCAAACCCCGGAAGAGTCGCAGACAGAGACGGGCAGAGAAAGGTAGAGACACCATGGTGCTGCCAGTTATACCTATCGAAAACCCATGGGAAACAGACAGAAACTTCCACGCTGCACAACGAGAGCATCCTGTTCTTCAGGAAGCATGGAATAAGGCCTTCAGCGAGGAAGATCCACAACATGTATGTCCTTATTTCTTTACGAAAAATGGTCTATTATATAAGAAAGGAGATCCTAATCAGAAAGGGCAATTATTAATCCCTGAACTATTCAGAACGAAAGTACTATATCTTGCACATAGCCATCTCCTGGGAGGTCACATCGGGGTTGAAAAAACTGAGAAAGATATTTTGGAAAAGTTTTATTGGCCAGGGATTTATCAGCAGGTCAAAAGATATTGTAGGGAATGTCCTATTTGTCAAAGGAATAGTCGTTACCAGCCTCCCAGAGTACCCCTACGCCCCCTCCCTATCATTGACGAACCTTTTCACCGTGTAGGCATGGATATCATTGGACCTCTACTACCCTCCAGGAGTGGATGTAGATATGTCCTAGTATTAGTGGATTACGCCACACGATTCCCTGAGGCCATACCCCTTCACCGACCAGACACTGTCAATATATCTAAAACAATGATTGGTGTGTTTTCAAGAGTAGGATTCCCTAAAGAGATCCTAACTGATCAGGGACACCTTTTGTGTCTAAAATGATGAGAGACATTTGCACTCAGTTAGGAATCAAACAACTCAGGACCGCAGCCTACCATCCCCAAACGGATGGACTGGTGGAAAGATATAACGCCACCATTAAGGCTACTTTAAAAAAATTGTTGGCTCTCGAAGCTAGAAAATGGGAGGATATACTGCCCTTAGCCTTATTTGCTATCAGGTGTAAAGAGCAGAAAAGTACAGGATATTCTCCTTTTGAATTGTTGTATGGACATAAACCTCGCACCTTATTGGATATGGCCCAAGAACAATGGGAGAAAGAACCAGACAATACACGTATCCTTCCAGAATATGTCTCGAACCTAAAAACTCACTTCAGACAAATCAGGGAGATAATCAGAAATAACCTAGAGAATGCTCAGTCTACCCAAAATACTCAATATGACAAAGGAGCCAAGCACAGGACTTTCCAAGTGGGGGACCATGTATTACTTATGATGGCTTTCTCAGATCAGAAACTTTTGGGACAATGGCAGGGTCCGTATAAGGTGATAGAACAAGTGACCCCCGTTACTTATCGAATTGAGATGGATCCTCACAAGCGATTATCTCAGATTTATCACGTTAATTTACTGAAAAAATGGGAAGGGCTGGTACCTGTATCAGTAAATCGCGTAGAACCCCAAGCTCCTTTGTTCCATCAGTGTATTGCTCATGAACTTCCTCCAGATTTGAAAAACAGCCTGATCAAGACCTTAGAGCCCCTTGCCCCGGTGTTTTCCACAGTCCCTGGGAAAACGACTCGGGTAGAACACACTATCAAAACACCTCCAGGGAAAAGAGTTCGGTTGAGGCCTTATTGTATACCAGAGTCTCATCGCCAAACCATAAAAGAAGAAGTCAGAAAAATGATGGAGATGGATATTATAGAACCATCTCAGAGCGAATGGAATTCTCCCATTGTACTAGTACCAAAGCCTGATGGTTTGGTCACATTTTGTATAGATTTTTGGGAGGTTAACAAAATATCTGAGTTTGACACCTATCCCCTTCCACGGGTTGAAGAAATGGTAGAGCGAATAGGAAAAGCAAAGTATATCAGTACCCTGTAGTGTAGTCCCTAGTTTCCCACTAGGCCCTGCGCATTGGAATAACATAAACAGTAGTATCGACGTAGAAGTGCGGATCTTCCAGGCCTCTACTGACTATGCTAAACTTAATTGGGTTTGTTACCAACTAGCTCAAAGGTCACTGGAAACTTTCTTCTCTGCATAGGAAGTGATCAGCTTCCCTGGCACAGACAAGAAGGGATTCAGCTTTCCAACAACCGTGCAACATGACAACTTTGCTCCTCAGATCAAGAGTCAATCTCTAGGGTCGTGTGAAACAATAGACAGGTATTTCACTCAGTCAGATTAGTGCAGATTACTTTCACAATATGTAGAGAATAGAGAGACGGGCGTTTGTCAATAAAGGGATAACATTTATTGAACAGTCTTTCTTCTCGTACAAGAGAAATGTATTGCCACAATTGCAAGACTTGTTATTATAAAAAGTACGTACAGTAAGATAAGTATTGCGAAATAATACTGTAAAAGCATTGATATGGTTTCTTAGCCATACAATGGTTTAAAAGTAATAAAACATATATACAGTCATATAAACATTAGGCTAAAATACTCAACTGGTGCTTCTAACTAAGCCTACCCCGATGTGCCTGACCTAAGCCTAACACGTGGAAGTAAGTAAGTAGCTTTAAGTTAAGTTGGTTTTGCCAAGGTTTGCTTCAAGAATTCTCTTCTAAGGGTTTAGTCAACACCATACCTCTGAATAGAATGATGGAGGTCTGGTATCTCCTTCAGTGGGTCTCGGTATTCCAGTCACCCGCAAGGGTACAACAGAAACGCTGGAGCTGGATTTCTCTGCAGGAGAAAGGCAGCGTCTCTCTTCAGCGCGTCGAGGAGGAGGAGGGGGGACAGCGTCCGCGGGCAGCTTGGCATATGCTGGGCTCTTCGCAGAGGGACAGCTGTTCAGCTCCTAAGCTCACCACACCATCGTTCGCGCTTTAGCAGCGATAATGGTATCAGTAGCTTCACCACTAACGGGACAGCAGCAGCATCAGCGTACTGCATACAGCATACAACAGCAATGGGACACCAGCAATTGCTTAAGGCAACGTTGGTAGTATTTATACCTGAAAGGTGCCTTGTTAGACGCAAGTTTGCTGGACATAAGACGTCAATTAAAGATGTCACTAGGAAGTGATAGCTATCAGTTGCTCATTAGAGTTCCTATACTAATCAAAACACAGCAAGCAGGGATTTCCAGGTTTGCTGAGTTTTTATCTTGTTGAAGAACTCGGAGTGTTAATCTAGGAATATCAGATAGTGACTTCTGCTCTGCCATTGCACTAATTGGTTGCAAAGGAAGTGGCAGAGAACTATTCTGGAATGTGGCTCTGTTCGTGTGAGGCCAGAGATGACTTTCTGAATATCGCACTTGAACGGTTATGCCAATATAGGGAATAAATGGATTTATAGCCGAATAGGGGCATAAGGTCACAGTATCGATCAGGAACCTAGATAAACACGCAACACCCACTCCACAGGTTCATGTCCATCAAATTACTAAAACTAGAGCAATAGGATGCATGTGTAACATTGCCCACCCCAAAATACATAAATGCATTCGAAATAGGCGTATATTGTAATACGTGAAATTTAGGTACTGTACGTTTTTGAAGCATAGAAATCATTCAAAAATTATTGCATATGAAATCAATGAACGATTATGCAAAAAGAATTACACATGAAATATCTCTGAAACAGAAGAAGGGCGAGATAAATCATCACATATAAATGCATTGCAATAACATGTGCTAGAGGCTGATGTAAGGTTGTTATGTCTCTAGATGTGTTTAGAAATAGAAGTTTGAAGCTTCTGTTCTCTAAGAATAGTTTTTACCTTAAGCAAAGAATTGTTCGTGCCAAAAAAAGGTCAATATTAAAAAATGTTCAATTCAAAAGAATTAATTGCTTGAACGGGGAAATAGAGTTCCAACGCTTTTAGCAGTTTTTGTTGATCAAAACTGAAGGCCGAATTCAGAGTTCATGGGAACGCTGTGTGTCGGAAAGCTTCTCTAAAGTTATTGTTTCTGTACGGGTGAGAACATCGTATCAGACAGGCTCTCAAAGAATTGGTCCACAAAATCAGGTGACAGTTCAACCAAATTCAATAGTGCTGTAACTTGGCAGGTGTGAGAATGATTGCTGTCATCATAGTCGGGAGCAGCAATGCTCACAGAAGGTCGTACCTGGGTGATGTTGCTTTTGTCACTCGCTCCACTGTTACCACCTAGTCGTAGCACAGGAGTCTCAACGAATGCCGTCATCAGGATTGGTAGCCGCTGGGGACAACACAATGCGTGAGCCGTTATCGGACGTCCATTGGTACTGCTGATGGAAGTGAAAGACAGATGTCCAACACGCACTCATCTCCGCATAGCATACATCTAAGTACCGGTAAGATACAGTTCTGCCATATAGGTATGAATGAAAGGAACCAGGTCATGTTTAGATCTCTCAGCCTGGCCAATCCAAGGACGTTAGTTATCCTGTCCCGGTAGCGCATTGCTAGGATTGTCTCTTCCATTCCCATTGGAGCTATGTCTGAGCTTTGGCTTGCCATAACGAAGCAGGACGGTCAAAAATAAAATCCCTGCTACAAGTCCCAAAAATAAGGGTATGCCGCCAAAAACAGAGTGAACAAAATTAGGAACGATTCCCAAAATTGCTTGAAAAGGTGTTAGCAGTCCCGTAAAAATCGTCTTAATTATGCCTGGGATGCCTGTGGCACTAGACATGTTAAGGAGTTGGCTAAGCATTTCTACGAAATGCACGGGGCAATTTGTTGATAAAAGTTCATGAACTTCAGTAGCTGTCCTTGCAACTAGAAGATCATACGTCTCTTTTGATGACGTTATGGGCACTGTTGTCTGCAAAAGCACAGACTTCATTTTGCTTAAAGTATCAATTCGTATAGAATAGAGATTCAGACGAGGCCAGATGGGAGTCACTGTGTCTGCATACAGCATTTGACCATGGATGTTACGCTTACTAGATATCTTTTCCCTGGCACAAGGCCACAACATCTGTGATCCGTTCAAAGAATGTAACTCCCGTTTGCAAGTTGCATAAAGAAGGGCTCTATCTGAATTGCAGGTGTGACAAGCTGGTGGCATGAAAGGTTGTTTGAATTTCCATCACAAGCTCCGTGTAAATTAATACCCTGGCACAAAAGTGTACCGCTCAGTGAATGTTTACAGTTGTCACCACTAAGAAATACATTTTTGTCGCTAAGACCCCTCAGTCACCCCCCTGTACAACACTCAGGAGGAACTGGTCAAAACTACAGCTGGAAGCCTGGCTGCTTAGCCTGGACGCTACCCATCCGCCTCCCTGCTCAGACCCTAGTGCAGCAAACGAAAATTATGTTAGCTGGATTACGAACTCACTAGACACGATCCTCCCTCTCCAGAGATCCTCGTCTAAAAGAATGCAGAGATCAGCGCCCTGGTTCTCTGACTCCCTAAGAGAATTAAAACGTTGTTGCAGGCAACGAGAGAGAGCCTGGCGCATGGATTTTCTCCCGGAAAAAAAGGACGCATATAAAGAGGCAATAAAAACTTACAGAGAGGGGATCAAAACGGCGAAATCAACCTTTTACTCTGACAAAATCCTAGAGGCTAAATCAAAACCCAGGGAAATTTTCCAGATAATAAAACAATGTTCTAATGTCACCACTGCCCCCCCTCCGACTAAAACCCAAGTTCAATGCAATGAGCTTGCGGACTTTTTTCATAATAAAGTCCTGAAAATTTACTCCACCTTTCAAACAGGAGCAACAGTTCCAGAGACAGCTGACCCACCCTCCCCGAGAACACTCCCTCCCCATGCCCAGTCAACCCTCGAGCACTTCCCTCTCCTGGACCTTGACACCCTCGGTAAAATGGCACGGCAAGTCAAATCAGGTTCCCCACGCGACCCAGCCCCACCAGAAGTTCTGATGCAAGCTCACAAAACCACCCTGCCTGTTATCCTAGAACTCCTTAACACATCTATAGCCTCAGGTGTCGTTCCTATAGCATGGAAACAAGCCATGGTGCGGGCGCTGCTAAAAAAACCAAACTTGAACCCCGACGACTATTCCAACTATCGCCCCATCTCCCTCCTCCCTTGGGCTGGCAAGGTGCTGGAAAAATATATAAACGCCCAACTGGTCCAGTTTATTGAACACCACTCCCTATTGGATACATCCCAGACAGGTTTCAGGCCAAAACACGGCACCGAAACTGCCTTATTAGCGGTCGCCGAGGAATCTCGAAGGGCTCTGGATCAGGGAGGATCAGTGGCAGTGATCCTCCTTGATCTAAGCGCCGCATTCGATACGGTCAGCTATGCCACCCTGCTGAACCGTCTCCGGGACATCGGGTCTCTGGCGATGCTCTAAGGTGGTTCGGCTCCTTCCTGTCCGACAGATCATTCCAGATCTTCGATGGGGACACAGTATCAGCCAGCAAGCCCCTCAGCTGCGGAGTACCACAGGGCTCCTCTTTGAGCCCTGTGTTATTCAATGTCTACATGAGACCACTGGCTGGAATCGTCGAACCGTACGGCATCAAAATTGTGTCGGACGCCGACGACACTCAGCTAGTGGTATCATTGGCTCAAAAGAACATCAGTCACCCCCAAGGAGGCCTACTGAGCTGCCTAGAGGACATAAAGGAATGGATGACCAGCTCCTCCCTCAAATTAAATGGAGATAAAACAGAGCTCCTGCTTCTAGGCCCTGCCTCGCCAACACCTTTTATCTCCTTGTGGCCCCAACCCCAGGGCACTCCCCCCACCCCCAAGGAAAGCGTCAAGAGCCTAGGAGTGTGGCTGGATAGCAAGCTGTCCTTCTCCACCCAGGCTACCAAACTGTCCGCCACCTGTTTCGGCATCATCAAAACCCTAAGGAAGGTCCTTCCACTTCTGCCTCCAGAAGCCAGTAAAGTGGCAGTCCAAGGCCTGATCCAGTCCCGCCTTGACACAAACAATGCTCTATACGTGGGGGCTCCCGAGATGACCCTCAGGAAACTCCAGATAGTGCAAAACTGCGCAGCGCGCACCCTGTTAAAAATTCCTCGAGCTCAGTCAGCCAGATCCGCACTAAAAAGTCTTCACTGGCTGTCAGTTAAACACAGAGTGTCATTCAAGGCGTTGTGCATTGCACACCGAGCATTCTGGAAAACAGGACCTGCTATTAACAGCAAGCTCGTCATCCCTACCACCCGAAAAGGAACCTCCGCTCCTCTGAGGCCCTTCTGGCAGTGGTCCCCCGAGTAAAGAAAGCCAGAGCCGGTGGTAGGATGTTCTCGGTGAACACCGCCAAACTTTGGAACACCCTCCCCCTCTCACTCCGTTCCAACCCGGACCTGCTGTCATTCCGTAAAAACCTGAAGACCTTACTATTCACCAAAGTCTCCGAGCTATAATGTGTCACTTCACCGGTCCCTTCAATTCTTACCTCCCAGCGCTTGGACGCCCCCGGGCAGCAATCGCGCTCTATAAATCTATTTCCATTCCATTCCATTCCATTCCATTCCATTCCATGGTAATTTCCATTCAGATTTTACATATCCTTTACCCAATTGTTCATACTGTCCAGTAGGTATGTACTCAAGGCACTTTTTAAATCGGAAAGTTGTAATCGGAATAGTGATAATTCCGTGTATTATCCATTCAATGACAGGACTTTCTGACATTGTCAATAGTAATCTCTCAAGTTTTTTGATGCTCAGGATTGTATAGTCTGCTCCTTTCTGTGCCAAACTGATTTGTTTATCAGTAAGGTTAAAAATGGAAAATAATGACGTTGTGTTGATTAAACGCCAAGGCACATAGCCTGAACGAAGATTTTGCAGCGTCCAGCCCAATTGTATAATAGAACGTAATTGAGATTGGCCATGTTGTAACATTAGCAAGTCTCTGTCTATCACATCAAAGGCAGAGGATACAATATTGTCCAACGAATATATTCTGGAGGACAGAGTCATTAACCCATTGTCCACTACAGAAAGTGATTTTTCCAAATTAATACGATCAATTTCTCGTATTTTTTCAGCTGTTTCAATTTGTGTGACTTTCCAAGCCTCGTTGTAAGCAGCATAGATACTGGTCGCTATGAAACGCTTTTGACGCTGTTTGCGTGGTCCAAGAATGAAATCGCGCAAATCAGCACCATCTTTTAGTAAAGACAAGTGTTGCTTAATTTCAGCCAGTGTGGATGATGTTAGCCATTCAAGGCAGAGTTTCCCTACACTGTATGTTGTTATTATCCCTGGATGTTGTCTCTGGGAGTATCTAGGGTCTAGTCTGGTCATTTTTAACCCCTGTGTTTTATTCACGAATCTATCTTGACAGCTGTTTGTGTCCGTAGGCCAGATTAACCACTTTTTCCAATCAGGATGTGTTCTGTTAAAATGTAAAATTTGTGACACGTCTAACTCAATATCTGCAGTTGCATTTTCAGGTATTGGCTTTGGTATAGACAGTTTTTTAAGGTCTTTGATCTTAGCTAGGCCAAGACAGGATGTTTGGTGTATTGTGTCATTTAAAAACATCATTTGTTCTGGTATCATGCAGGTTCTGAATAGTGCTTCAAGGCCTTGTACCTGCCAATCTTTTGTACCCCAAATGGTTTTCGTTTCAATATTATTTTTCCAATAATCAAAACCAAATGTCATCATTTTTTCATATGGCTGAGATACCCGCCACCCCCTCTCAACACAATCCCCAAAAGGAGGGAAACCGGAAACAGTTCTTGAAGTTTTTGGAAGTGGGAGGGAGTGACCCTCCCGGCCGTATTTATTAAAACAAATTAAAACATTAAACGTTTCATGTTATGTACAATTTCATTACCACATTGCGATGTTTGGCTAACCTTAACATATTCTCTAATACAGAGGTTCTCCTAGCCGAACTAGCATCCTACAAAACATTCTCTAGAAATATTGAAATTGTACATCCTAACGTTTAAGGGCCAACGGCAAGGTCATAACCGGTGTCAAGATCCCTAACCAGACTTACCCCTCCCACTTGGGAGGGGCGACAGCACGGAGGCTTACCTCAAGTGCAACTACTAACAATTTCCCTTGACTTGACGGGGGCACTTAAGAACTCGACGCCATTTAAAGGTCGTTCGAAGACTCGTGTGAGGTATCTAGAAGGTATCGTGGACCTCCCCCCAACCCCACACAACTTACAGCATCTGCCGTCGCAGATGTCACTGGCCCCGGGAAATTCACCAGGAGGGGGCTGTAACCCCTCCCACAAAGGAAGGGGCCTTGACCGCCTTTCCTTTACTTCCGGCGACCCATCCTTAGACGGGACCGCCTCCCCATTGAGGGGCCAATGGCCACCTCTCCCGAGCGCTCCCATCCGTGTTGGGTGACGCCCACTCATAGGGATCTTCTAATTAGTGCTCACCGATCATGACCTTACCGCCACAGGTCCGGATAGTTGACCGGCTATCCGGACCCCCCACAAAACTCCTACCTAAAGGTCATGTTTTAACGTTTTTAACCAAGCTAAGAAGTCTCCTATGAGTAACTCATTTCCCACCCGCGACAAATGCACACCATCCCCCAAATACATACTGTCATCGTTAATACAACCATGCGAGATAGAATGCAATGTCTTGGAACGGAACAACCTACTCACTTTGTTATTAAGTTTTCTAACAGAATGATTCAAAGCAGGAATCGAGATAGCCCCCCGCCACACTTTTCGTGGGATCATATGAGACCACGCAATTATGCACCCCGGAACTTTCCTCGCTAACCAACTTACCGTGGAAAGCATTGCCTCTAGGAGAAGTCGTCTACCGGTGGTGACCAAATCATTGCCCCCTAAATGTACTATGACTATAGACGGCGGTGACCTCGTCCGCCCTAACAAACCCTCAAAGAATGCTTGAAACTGGTCAATACAGAGACCGCCTCTTCCGTAGAAGGACACTCTGTACCCGTATTCCCCAGGTACGTGAATCATGTCACCTGCTTCGAATACGTCTGCGGCACGCCTCACGTATGAGTGGCCCACGACCCACACCTCCTTTCTCACAGCCGGTGATGTCTGACCGCTGGCCTGGTGTTGGGTCGACTGCATAGTCCGCCCTGCCTCGTAGGCTTGCGCAACTGAAAACCAAACAAAAGACAAGAAGCGTGAGTACATTATTACAGCTTCACAACATGTGCAAACGCACATATCTCTTATAACAGTTGGAGGACCAACGCCCCACTCGTTTCACTTGTTCAACATTAAGACCCCTGGCTGTAGCTTCAGTGGCAGCCCCTATTCGAAAGGAATGGGTCCCGAATTCGCCCGGGTCCAAGCCCGCTGCGGAAATGGCCATTGCAAGCACCCGCTGAAACTGAAACTTCGTCAGTGGGGTGGCGTCTGCGTGTCTCAACAATGTCTCCCCCCATGATGCCACCCTTTGTGCTAGGTAATCTTCTAAACACTGTACCGGGCACATGGAGGACCCGGGGATCCTGCGAATGATCGTGCAGTCTCCCATCCCATCTTGGTCGGTCTTGGACCTGACAAAGGAGACAATCATCGCTTCACCCCTGATCTGAACGTGTTCCCGGCACAAACCCCCCACCACATCCTGTTTGTTCCTTGCAACCAGCTCACTTATCCTCATCGCCCCGTGAAATGCCAGCGTAAATGCAGCCCGGAACAGACACGTCTCGAAATGAGACGAGCATGTGGTAGGGAGTGTGGCCAGCAACTGGGACAACCTATCCAGACCTATCGGTCGTCTCTCATCTACTCTGCGACCCTCCAGGCGTTGCCACCCACGCAGCGCCTTCTGTACCACAAAAGACGCTGTCGGGTCCTGGATGTTATGGGCCCTGGCAACAAAGGAAATGGCAGCACGATGCCTTTGGGCCGTAGCCACCGACTTCCCAGCCCTACGCAAGGACATCAGAAAATGTACTACCCACTCCTCCTGACCCCAAAGCCCCCCTCTCTCAGTCCCCAAAAAGGCTAAATAGGCCCGAAACGCCCCTTCATATGCCTTCCTCGTCCTCGGCGCTAGACTCTCTCCCACGAGGTGACGAAGTTCGGGGCACCGAGAGACCAGAGAGCTTCGGGGAAGGGTGCCGGCTCTGGGTCCGCTGAGGGAAGGAAACCCGAGAAAGCCTGCATTTGAAAACGAGACAGTGCATCAGCCGCCTGATTCATCACCCCTGGGACATGTTTTGCTCTGAATATCACGTTCAGTTGCATACACAGTAAGACAATTTCTTTGAGCAGCCTTAAAATCAGTTTACAACGGGCTGCCTGACTATTGATGCATTCTACAACGGTCATATTGTCGGACCAGAACACGACAGAATGATCTTTGAACCCTTCGGGCCAGGTTCTCAGGGCCACCAGAATGGGAAACAGTTCAAGGAAAGCAATATTACTCGTCAGCCCCCCTTCATGCCACCATGGGGGCCACCTTTGTGCCGACCATTTTGTGCCGAAGATGGCGCCAAAGCCCATGCTTCCCGCTGAATCTGTCCATAGGCCAAGCTCTTCAGAGGACACGGCTGGCTTGTTCCAGACGACTCGACCATTGAAGTCCGCCAAAAATGCTAACCAAATACGCATGTCCTGGCGGACCTCAGCCGATAATCTCGTGCGATGATGACCCTCCTTTAGGCCAACCATCGCTTGGGCAATTGAACGGGAAAAGGGGCGGGCCATTGGGATCACCCTCAGGGCAAAATTCAACTTCCCCACCAATTGTTGCAACTGATGTAGCGTAACCTTAGATGCATTTAAACATACTTGCAGGGCTGCCCTGAATTTCGACACCTTGGTAGCTGGTAAACGAAAACAACCCTCACTAGAGTCCAACTCGATCCCCAAAAACTCGAGGCAAGTCGTGGGACCCACAGTTTTACCTGGTGCCAATGGCACGCCAAATTGACCCATTAACACACAAAATTCAGCCAAGGCCTGGGCACATTCGTGATTTCCGGCGGGCCCAAGGAACAGAAAGTCATCAAGGTAATGCATTACATTTCGGAAACCGGTTTTCTTCATGAACACCCATTGCAGAAAAGTACTGAATTTCTCGAAATATGCACAGGATATAGAGCACCCCATCGGCATACACCTATCGATGTAATATGATCCCTGAAACATGAATCCCAGAAGACGCTGGTCGTCTGGGTGTACCGGGAGCAACCGGAACGCTGACTCGATATCTGATTTCGCCATCAACGTCCCGGGCCCCAGGCGATTCAAAATGGCTACTGCCTCATCAAATGATGCGTACCGCACCGAACATATCTCTGGATTAATGGCATCGTTCACCGAAAGACCATGTGGAGCTGACAGATTATGGATTAATCGAAACTCACCTGGGTCCTTCTTGGGGACCACCCCTAACGGAGAACAGACAAAATACGGTACCGGGGGTACACTAAACGGGCCGGCGACCCGTCCCCGGCTAACCTCTTTCTGAATCTTATCTTGCACTACATATGTATGCTGCAAGACGGAAAGTTGATTTTTGCACGTCCCGACACCCTGAAAGTCCCCTACCGGGATGCGGAAACCATATGAAAAACCGTTCCGCAGCACCCCAGCAGAAGTACGATCTGGGTATTCACTGAGCCAGGGTATCATCGCCAAGGTATCAATCGGGGTTGGTAAAGGCGCCCCTCGGACTATATTAGACCTGTTTGGCGCCTCCCTTACCCCCATTCTCACTCGTTCTGGCTCTGCACGAGGACTCAGGATGGGACGACCCGCAAGTACTACATTCGTGTTTGAATTTACACGATCCCGGAGGCCTGGTACATTTACCTTTGTTGAAATTGAAGCAGAAACCCCTTTTCCCTGTATTGCCGGCAGGTCTCGAGTAATCGTCGGTGCTCGTACCTGACCGAAAGGGCGTCCCCGCATTTTGGCGGGAATATTCAACAACATTGCTCCCCATCAACGGCATTTTTAACATTCCTGACTCTTTCATTTTATCCCATGTCACAGAATCATAACAATCCCAAGTTAAACTTTTGTTATGCTCCTTTTCTTTCCTGAACAGGTTGTCATAACAGAACCAATGGTTACCTTGATACGCTGTCGAGTAACCCATAATTCGTGACTGATAAATTGGAAACTCAGGAAGCAACTCGGGCCTACGTTCCCCCAAAATCGATGTAAAAATACCCCACGCATTGCCCCAGTTGCCAATATTCTCATTTACCTTAAAGGCGGCCATTTTTGCGCGCCACACACTCGGATGCATTAGGTCCTTCTGACTCTTAACATGCTCCACTTCATAATGATCGACAAGCAAGGAGAAAATATTCACATACTCCCCCGCCCAAATCCTTTCCTTTATTGCCAAAGGAACATGTTGCCCCAATCTCTCTCTACGAGAGGGTGCTGACTCATCCCTTGCGATCGGCAATGGCCGCTTACCTGAACCGGACGCTGCTTCCGCCACTTGTGGCTTATCTATCACCGCCACCGGCGCAGTCACCTTGGCTGCATCTCTTTTCTCACGCAACTTTTTCATCAGCGCCTGTGCTTCGGCAGCCGTGGCGCCCTCACTACTATCACCCAACCACGCTGCTAGCTGTGCTGCCAGCTCGGGGGGCATATCCTCATTGGATGTCGGGGTGACGACAACGGGGATTGGATTCCCCTCCATCGGTACCGGGGTCGGCGCCTCGAGCGGGGCAGAGGGAACCGGGACGTCTCCCCGGCTGGAACCCTTCTTGGTCTCTTAGGTCTCCCTCCAGCCGGTGGACGCCCCGATCCCTCCTCCCCGTCTCGCTCCGCCAGCCGCTTCTTTATGTCGGACATCTCCTTAACAAGGAGCCGAACCATCTGATCAGTCGTCATTCTCTTTGCGCCTTTCTTGGGCATCTCTTCGACGAAGTATCTAGAAGACAAAGAAAAAGATCAAAACGCTCAAAAAATGGCTCTTCGTTCTGTCCCGAGCTCACGTGTAGCGAGGAGGTGCAGCTTCAGAGCACAGGTCAAAAAATGGCTCTTCGTTCTGTCCCGAGCTCACGTGTAGCGAGGAGGTGCAGCTTCAGAGCACAAGAACAAGAGGACGTCTTCTGGTCTTGCGTCCCTTTTTATCCGTCTTCAGGGCGGGCGTAAACCCGCCCCTGCCTGCCCCGAGGGCGTGGCTGGCTGCGTCGGTGTCTAGGCCAGCCCACTCTAGGGCGGGAAAAAACGCGCCCCGGCTACGCCGCTTCGGGCATACCAGCCGAGACGCGCCTCCCGCCCAAAAATGGCTTCCCGGGGGGATCGAGGCACTCCGCCATACGTTCGGGGGGACCGAGTGGTCGCCCCTTTCCATTAAATGCTTCTGAATATATCAATTTAGAATTTGTCAGCATTGTTTTCATTCCTGTTTTATCTAACAGTTTGTAATAAAACGTTTCTGCATCACTAGTGTTACCCCCTGAGAAGTATTTGAATTTCTCAAAAAATGCTTTAGAACTGCTTTTAGGTGGTGTAGCACAATGTTCCCATTGATTATACATAAAAACATTTCTAGGCTGTGCAGATTTATGCAAATAATGATCACCATAATGTGTGTAGCAGAATAATTGCTCATAACTAGATGAACCTTGTAAATAATCATGATCTGTGAATCTAGCTGACATTACTAAATCAGAGTTCATGTCATTAATACTGTTAAAGTCCCAATCATCAGAGAATGTACTAGGTTTTACAAAGTCACTTAAGGAAACCTTCAGTTGATGAGGATACTTCAGGATTTCGACCGGACCATAGATCTCATAGTCAGTTTTCTCCCATACTACCCCACCAGGTATTGGAATTGCTGTGACATTTACTGTTGACAGTTCTCTTTTCTTCACATGGGATGATCTGTGTGGTTTGAGGACTAGGTTGATGTTCTGACTTGCTGTGTCCATTCAATTGTAATAAACTTTCCTAAAATTAAAACTAAAATTAGGCATAGTAGGAGTATGAATACCCCTGAAATAATCCAATGCTCAATCAACGGTGAATCCAGATATAGTTCTTTGATTTGTTGAAGGAGTCCTGTTGTATTTTCTTTAGAATACTTTTTTGTTTCTGGCATCACTTCGGGGTCGTTTTGATCTTCAGAGAAGTTGTCGAAGTCGATGAAATAACCAGAGGCAGTTCTGTCAATTGTTGGGATTGGATTTTCAATCTGTCTCTCAGTAGCATTTTCTGATGCCACATTATTGTAGACTGGTGTTTCTTGACGAACTGTTTCAATCTGTGTCTCAAGAGGCACGAGTTCCATGGCATTATTGCATAGTCTTTCTCTGTGCACTGCAGGCTGATCGAATGTGATTAGTCTTTCAGTTTGAACCTCTTGGATTGTTGCAAGTTTGGGTATTCTGTTGTTTCTCGGGAGTCCACTGGGCCTACTGTTGATTATAGGCCACATGCTTGTGGTTTTACCAGGTCGATAGACACGACTCTGTTCTCCTTTTTACCAGCAAGGGGCGGTAGTACTACTGATCTTGTTCCGGTGACTGCCAAGACAGGTACTGCTTTTCTGTAAGAAGGCCCAAATTCCTTCTTCACCGCGATTTTTTCTCTGACTAGATCCCCAATCTTTGGAATCCAGACAGGCCTTGCTGGGGCTGTTGCTTGTGGTGCCTCGTCAGTGGTAGATGGCTGTTGTTTTAACTTTATGTTGCTTAAGGATTTTCTTGTTTCATTCAGTTCCTGCAAAACAGCCAAACGATCCTTTACATCAAAGTCTGTTGTTTTTTCTTGTACCACTGACATCTGACTATCGAGGTCCTGAATGTTCATTCTAATTCCGAACAATAGTTCGTATGGGCTGAAACCTTTTATAGAATTTCTTGGCAAGTTATTAAGACTAGTCTGGACACTTATTAAATGTTTGACCCACCCAGCGCCTGAACCTAATACCTTTGCTGTTATAGATCGCTTTATGTCCCGGTTTTTTCTTTCTACCACACTATTCCCTTCGGGGTGCGACGGACAAGAATACCGCAACCCAATTCCCATGCTGGCCATGGCCTCCTTATAAGCTCGAGAGCAGAAAGCAGGACCCTGATCAGAATGGAACGTGGTAATTGCGTATATGCCGATATGGACTCGCAAATCTTTTATAACAGTTCTAGGCGTCAGCCGAGCGCTGGAAGCCACATTTTTAAGTGTGTTTAGCCTTAACTGTGTACAATGGGACGCGCTTCTCTTCTTTGATTGCGCAGATAGACCGCCTTATGCTGTCTAGCAGGGATCCTGAAACTACACTGGCCTGTTCATTACTGCGATCTCTGTTGCAGTTTTCACAATTTTGAGCAAAACATTGAATATCTATGCTCATTCCTTGCCACCAGTACTCTGATTGTAATTCTTTCAGAGAATCCTTAATTGTTTGGTGTCTCAGACCCAACCCCATGTGTGCTTCCAGTAAGAGGAAGCCCCTCCTGCTCCTGTTTGGAATTACTCTGTCCCCCACTCCAGGGATTCGAGCAAAAGGAACGGAGTTTGCATCGATTATGTATGCATAATTGAGTGGATAGTTCACGGGTAGTGCTGCACAGTCGCCTTTTACGGTCGTTTTTACTGCCAGCATGGTTTCCCCGTCTATGTATTTTTCTGTACGCTTTTTTGTGGCTACGGAAGCCGGTTTAGTTGCTTCTGCTGTGGCTGTATTAGCCAATGAATTCCCTGCAACGTGAACGCCATCACGTTGAAGACACGTGCGTGAATCACGTGAGTCTTTTGTAGTTCTTTGTGTAAAAGAGCTACCTGTTTCCAGAGCAATTTATGCTTTATTGTGGCACCTTTGTCATCTTTGTAATCGTTTTCAATTCACCTCTGCAATTTATTGTTGTAAGAGTTGACGCAAAAATGAGAATCGCACACGATAAGTGTCGGGAATTCACGTTCTGCATTTTCGAGCGCCATCTTTAAACATCTGATTTCAGTTCTCTGAACCTAACAGTTTCTTACAGATTCAGTTTTTGTTACTTTCGGTCTGAATTTACCGCACAGCCAACGACCTTTAATTATCGCACATGCTGCATCGTAGGATTTTCTCTCTACGTTGAAATGCTGTACAAATCTATCTGTATAGATTATACAGGCGTATTGTGGGAGAGGCAGAAGTTCGATTGGCAGAGGATATTCTTCTTCATATTCTAAATCATTCAGTTCTTCGAATTGCGGGGCGAAATAGTATTTCACGTCTTGCACTCCTAGAGAATCTACACACTGTATCCATTTCGGATCCAGTGACACTGTAGGCAGGTTTACTGGGCTGAATAGCGCTTCGAAGGCGGATTCCGCTGTAAGGATATTAATCCGTTTGCCGTGTGCTAGTTCTCGTTCATTTGCTAATGCGATTTGCACTGCTTTCACAGTTCTTTCTGCGTGACTGAATGTTTCTTCTGCTTGTGTGTACAAGTGAGATTTAATTGAAATAGGTACCTTTTCTCCCTCATTAGAGGTTAGGTACGTGAATCCGCATCTTCCTGGGATGACTCGGATTACAAGATCGATTGTGTTGTCACGTGTATCTAATTTAGTTTTTGCTAACATGTCTGTTTGCAGTGATCTCAAAATTTCTGTGTGTTTTTGAGTCCAATTGATTTGTTTAAAATCAGGTTTAATTAGTTCGTAGAGAGGTATAACCCTCTCTGCGTAATTTAGAATGTAAGTTCTTCCGAAATTCAGAGAACCTAGAATGGATTGTAAATTCTTCAGCGTTTTTGGAGCTTGGAGTACAGCGCACTTCTCTAAGAAGTTGTCCGCTAGGCTTTTCCCTTCACTTGATAATTCGTATCCTAAAAATAATACTGTCAGATGGGCAATTCGAGACTTTTTAAAGTTGAATTTGTAACCCTCTGCTGCGAACCCAAGTATAATGGTGTTCACTCTTTTCAAGTGCGTATCCAAGTCGTCGTCTGTGAGATAGATATCATCTACGTAAGATAATGCCTCATCATCATATATTTGTAGTAACTCTGTTACCCTAGCTGAGAAAAGTCCTGGGCTGTTCTTGAACCCCTGTGGGAGTCGACAGAATTCTTCCTGCGACCCAAATGCAGAGAAAGCGGTCAAATATCTGCTTTCCGGTGCAATGTTTTGACAAAAGAAACCATTAGATATGTCTAATGTCGTTTTATATTTTTTCCTAACTATGTTATTCATTAGGGCTGCACTATGCGAGTTTTGTACTGCAAAAGTTTTGCAACATGTATTAAGGTGTCTGTAGTCCAAAACTAGACGATATGAATTGTCTGGCTTGGAGACAGGAAGCAAAGGATTGTTCATTTGAGAGGTGCATGTTTCAATCACCCCCTGGTATTCAAGTTGATCTAAGATCTCCCTGACCTGTTTTTCAGCTTCTTGCTTAATGGGATACTGCCGTTGGGCAGTTGGTTCACTTTTTAATTGGATTTTGTGAGGAGTTGAGTCCTCATCCCATCCTACATGATTTTTATATAATGCAGGTGCCTGGGCTACTGCCCATTTCCTTGCATAAGTATTTTTTTGTGAATCGGAATGTGATTCGAGAAGGCAGGCATAATCATTTCTTCGCCACGAGGGCACTCCCTGACAAACTCTGGGGGCCAATCTTTTTTCAGCTAACAGAATATCATAGCCTTTTGAGAGCTTATCCCAAAATAGACCTCTTATTTTCCTAGTCTTATCACCCTCTATACGCAATGTTATTTCGTATATTTTATGGGGCTCGCTAAGTCTGGTGTCGGCAGTTTCAACCTGAATGTATTCATTCGTGTACACTGTCTCCAGATGACTCATCAAGATCTTGCGCGCTATACTGATTTCTGCTGCACTGTCCAACATTGTCAATGCCCACTCCCCGTTTTTCAACTGTGTCCTCGGTATTCTCGGCATGGTTGATTACTCTAATACTGGCTACCTTCTTTTTTTTATATTGAGATTTTTTACTCTGAGCAGGTTCCTTGTCTTTGGACTTGGTGTGCTCTCCTGGGTCTGACCGTCCTCTTCTTTCCGAATTCTGTGGAAAATATCGAGAGGGACGTGTATCAATACTTTGATATCTATCAGGTTTTTTCAGATTATCCCTATTTCTAAGGTTATATCTTTTCTCAGAGGGCTCCCTCTGGGGAGACTGGCGTTCTCGAGTCGGAGTTCTTTCCCTCCGTCGAGGAGACCTTCCTCTGGACTGGAAAACGTTTTCCTTGGGAGTGGATTGTTTATTTCCATCCCAGATCTTTTTAGGAGTATTTAAATTATTTTTAATAAATAATTTTACTAACTCTCTATATGCTTCTGTTAATTCTCTTATGTTAACTAAGAGTTCTTCTTTTGACATTTTTGCAATGTCAGGATGTGGTGTGTAGCTGATCTAGGCCACGTTGCTCCTGGTAATGTGATCATTATGTTTTAGGGCGCCATTAAACCAGAGCAGGTGCTCTTGGAATTTTAGTGGGATTTCAGTCTCCTCGAAAGGAGCGTACTCTTCCGGAGGTTCCTCTATTTTGTAATAGTGAAACTCTTTTGTTGTAGCGTTTGTCGCTGGAAAGTTTATCCATGAATAGAATACCTCTGTCTGCCGATATTCGTGAGCCTCTATCACGAAAATTACTGTACCACCTTGTGGTGTCAGTCCGTTCTCTATAAGTTTCAAAGTTATAGATTTTCTTAAATGTACCGGGATGATAATTGCATCCGGGTCTGTCTGTAGGAGACTCGAGTCTTCCTCTATTAGTAGGGTTGCCAGTCTAGCTGCTTCCCTCTCTTCTTCACTGTCTGTCATTTTTTATAAATGCAGGCTTTGCAGAGTAGGACTCCAAGGAGACAAAGATTAGGTGCACAATATTTTGGAACACTGTATCCTTCAACGTTGAATAAACCAGAGCTTTACATAGGAATCTCTTCCTACTGAGTTCGGGCGGATTTTAACCTCTCACCCACTCCAGACGTCTATTGGAGTATTTGCGGGAGAAAGGGGTCTATGTGAAATATGCACGACTGAGTTACTCTAACGTCTTGCGTTAGTTTATCGCCTTACCAAACGTTGGGCGCCATGTAGTGTAGTTCCTAGTTTCCCACTAGGCCCTGCGCATTGGAATAACATAAACAGTAGTATCGACGTAGAAGTGCGGATCTTCCAGGCCTCTACTGACTATGCTAAACTTAATTGGGTTTGTTACCAACTAGCTCAGAGGTCACTGGAAACTTTCTTCTCTGCATAGGAAGTGATCAGCTTCCCTGGCACAGACAAGAAGGGATTCAGCTTTCCAACAACCGTGCAACATGACAACTTTGCTCCTCAGATCAAGAGTCAATCTCTAGGGTCGTGTGAAACAATAGACAGGTATTTCACTCAGTCAGATTAGTGCAGATTACTTTCACAATATGTAGAGAATAGAGAGACGGGCGTTTGTCAATAAAGGGTTAACATTTATTGAACAGTCTTTCTTCTCGTACAAGAGAAATGTATTGCCACAATTGCAAGACTTGTTAATATAAAAAGTACGTACAGTAAGATAAGTATTGCGAGATAATCCTGTAAAAGCATTGATATGGTTTCTTAGCCATACAATGGTTTAAAAGTAATAAAACATATATACAGTCATATAAACATTAGGCTAAAATACTCAACTGGTGCTTCTAACTAAGCCTACCCCGGTGTGCCTGACCTAAGCCTAACACGTGGAAGGGGAGTAAGTAAGTAGCTTTAAGTTAAGTTGGTTTTGCCAAGGTTTGCTTCAGGAATTCTCTTCTAAGGGTTTAGTCAACACCATACCTCTGAATAGAATGATGGAGGTCTGGTATCTCCTTCAGGGGGTCTCGGTATTCCAGTCACCCGCAAGGGTACACCAGAAACGCTGGAGCTGGATTTCTCTGCAGGAGAAAGGCAGCGTCTCCCTTCAGCGCGTCGAGGAGGAGGAGGGGGGACAGCGTCCGCGGGCAGCTTGGCATCTGCTGGGCTCTTCGCAGAGGGACAGCTGTTCAGCTCCTAAGCTCACCACACCATCGTTCGCGCTTTAGCAGCGATAATGGTATCAGTAGCTTCACCACCAACGGGACAGCAGCAGCATCAGCGTACTGCATACAGCATACAACAGCAATGGGACACCAGCAATTGCTTAAGGCAACGTTGGTAGTATTTATACCTGAAACGTGCCTTGTTTGACGCAAGTTTGCTGGACATAAGACGTCAATTAAAGATGTCACTAGGAAGTGATAGCTATCAGTTGCTCATTAGAGTTCCATTACTAATCAAAACACAGCAAGCGGGGATTTCCAGGTTTGCTGAGTTTTTATCTTGTTGAAGAACTCGGAGTGTTAATCAAGGAATATCAGATAGTGACTTCTGCTCTGTCATTGCACTAATTGGTTGCAAAGGAAGTGGCAGAGAACTATTCTGGAATATGGCTCTGTTCGTGTGAGGCCAGAGATGACTTTCTGAATATCGCACTTGAACGGTTATGCCAATATAGGGAATAAATGGATTTATAGCCGAATAGGGGCATAAGGTCACAGTATCGATCAGGAACCTAGATAAACACGCAACAACCCTAGATTTATGTAAAGGTTACTGGCAAATACCCTTAAGAAAAGAAGATAGAGAAAAAAACGCCTTCTCAACGCCAGATGGGTTATACCAGTTCAAAATGCTTCCATTCGGCTTACATTGTGCACTCACCACATTTCAAAGAGCTATGAACACAATATTGAGACCCCATGAAAGGTATGCCGGTGTCTATATTGATGATATCGTGATTTACACTGATACATGGGATCAACATCTGTCCCACCTATTTCAAGTCATTCAGACCCTAGGTTCCCATGGATTAAGAATAAATCCAACCAAAAGTTACCAGCTTCTCAGACGGTCAGATACTTAGGTTATGTATTGGGTGAGGGAGTCATAAGACCACAACAGTCTAAATAATCAGCCATTTCTCAAATTCCTTTTCCCCAGACAAAAAAAGATTTAAGGGCTTTCCTTGGACTGTTGGGATACTATAGACGATTCATACCTGGGTTTTCCCAACTGGCTACCCCTCTGACTGATCTACTACAAAAGAACAGCAAAACCGAGGAGATCTTGAAGGCTCCTCCTCATTAAAAGAACGCTCTAACATCAGAATCTGTCCTAATTAGCCCTGACTATTCCCGTCCCTTTATCTTACAAACGGACGCATCAGATCAGGGACTAGGGGCGGTTTTATCACAAGATACTGCACAAGGAGAAAAACCCATTCTGTACATTAGCCGTAAACTCTTTCCTAGGGAAAAGAATTGCGCTACCATCGAAAAGGAAGCCCTTGCAATTAAATGGGCCATTGAGTCCCTACGATACTATTTGGAAGGGAGGGAGTTCACCCTTTTTACCGACCACGCACTATTAGAATGGTTAGCTAGAAACAAGGGACATAATGAGAGAGTACTCAGATGGTTCCTTTCCCTACAACCTTTCTGGTTTCATACTAGACACAGAAAAGGAAGAGAACAGGGAAATGTAGATTACCTTTCCAGATATCCTCAAAGTCCAATCCTTAGAAGAAGGACAGCATGGGAAAGGGGATGTGAGGAGGACCCGAGGCTCACCTATAACACATTGGATGGATCACCTTTCACTCAGGAACCAGCACGGAAACGATATACGGGACTTCCACCATCTACTTGTTTTCCACAGGAACGCGACCAGCGGCGTGACCCGGCAGTGGACTGGACGGCAACAGGAAGTGACGGCCTCGAACCAATGAAAAGGCTCGGAGGTCAAAGGGAGGAGGTCGTTAGTGGCGCGGAAGGAGAAAGGAGACGCCGAGAAGACGCGGTACCTGACACAGCACGGAGAGAGCGGAGAGAAGACGCGGGACCCAACACAGCACGGAGAGAGCGGAGAGAAGACGCGGGACCCGTTACCTCAACGCCTGAAGACCCGGGAGAGCGGAGTGAAGACGCGGGACCCGATAGGCGAGACACCGGGATACCAGGGAGCCAGGACGGGGACGAGAGCTGGTGTGAAGACTGGTGGTGCCCGGAGGAGGCTGAAGAGCGGCCGCAACTCAGATGAGAGTTGCGGCGGGGCCTGTAAGTTATTTTGTTCTATGTGTTTGAGGAGGGAAGCAGGAGGTGGTGTCGGGTAGGCATCAAAGGCACTAAAGATATGCATTAAGGGTATATGTGTTTGATAAACGCTGCATGACCCCTAAGACCACGACCACCTGATTTTTAAACCAAATCTTTTCACTGGTTAGACCATCATTCTAGGGGTGCTGAGATCTGACTGCTGATCCTATATTATATCTGAACACGATGTTAGGACCCTAACCCTCACTCCTGTTTCTTTCCTTCTCACTTATTTTTCTTGGGTCCACAAGAACCTTAAATCCTACTTACTTTGTTCTCATCACAAATTAAGCCTTATAGTGAGCACGACGGTGTGGTGTAGGAAACCAATACACTAAACCAGAAAACAGAATACTTACGGTTCCTTTCTTTGTCTCATTCCCCTCCTATGAGCCTCCGGGACGACCACCGTGGAGACCAGGAGAAGGAAAGCAAGATAACCAGCTCATCTGCAGAATCATCTGATGAGGAGGAACACCAGGGACTACCTAACTATTCAATCCCAACCCCATCTGTTTTCAATAAACCACTTACTTCAAAACCACTTCTCAAGCCTCCTCGCCTGTATATCAAACCTGCCCTCCCACAGTAGGATTGAGAATACTCTTGAGAAACAATTAACTGTTCCTTGTAATTGATAAACCGGAACAAGAAGTACAGTATATAATATGTAGAGTAGATACAGCATATCAGGTTGGAATTCTCCCAGTATATTATAATACAATACTATACCGTGTTTCCTACACAGAAATTTGGGCCTGATCAATTAATAAAGATTGACTCCTAAATCCTAAATATAATAGTGGCAAAAGAAAGGATTACTTGTGACTAATTAAAGCCACATCCGCAATTGTAACAGGAGAGAAATACACGATAAAAACAGAGTTTAAGTTTATTAAAGAAATATAAAATGATACCTGTGCACAATAAAATTGATATACAATAATGCCTAGTCAATAAAAATTTTACAAAATACATCTTTAACAGGCGAACACCCATTGTAAAGGTGCAACGCAATTTAGACATGTCTACATACTTGCAATTTCCCTGTCAATACAAACTTGGATGAGATTCTATATATTTCTCACTGTTTACTTTGAAATCTAATTAAACGTAAACTCAGCGACTAAGGTTTTGAACTAATCACTAACCTGGTCTCAATTAATTTTATCATCATTAGCTATAACTATTATTTTATAAGGTAGGGTGCACTGAACCAAAAGAGTCTATGTTTACATAAAAAAGAATTTATTCTAAATGTATTTTATCTTCAATTTTTAGATGTATGGTCTGTTTTTTATGAATTTTTATGAAAAAGTTGTGCATTTTGTATAAGTCCTGAAGAAGGTGGCAAGAAAATAACAAGCACTGGCGTTGCCAATAGGTTTCGCCTTTGGAAAGTTGGAGCTATTGGTTTTGTAAATGACATTTTATATTTATATATTGTTATTGACAATGCCAATAACGATATATAAATATAAAATGTCATTTACAAAACCAATAGCTCCAACTTTCCAAATGCGAAACCTATTGGCAACGCCAGCGCTTGTTTTAAATGACGCGGCATGGCACAGCTAAATTGGCCGCAACACCCCGCTGCGCCATTTCCTTGTAATTATAGCCCCCTGTTCCTTCCTTCCCTCTCAGGTGAGGGTCGTCCCCTGCTGATCCTGGCGAGTGCGCGGGGTAAAGGTTGCGTTTCACTCAGTGAAAGGCAGTAAATAAACTGGAACAGCCTCTAAATCAGCTCCCACCAAGAGGTGAGTGACGGGGGGGAGGGGCTCAGAAGGAGGGGGGCAGCCCCGGCAGGGGGCCCACGGAGCGCTGCAGGACAGGCCTTCCGGATGGAGGCCGGAGCCAGGTGAGCAGGGCGAAGATCGCGGTGTCAAGGTGCATTATGGTGTATATTCGTATATTTAGTGGATTGCATTGTTTGGTTCATATTTTGTAAACGGCCCGTGAGATCCCCGGGGCCAGTGTGGCGGGAGGAAGCCAGGCAGGACTTGCAGTTAAAGTTCACCATCAGGCATCCGATCTCTAAACAGAAACAGCAGGAAAGCCCGTCGGCATAGCTCAGTGGGTTAATGCGCCTGAAAGTGAGATGTATCTGCAACCTGCAGCTTACACGCTGGAGGAGCCACTTGGGCCTTTCATCCTTCTGAGGCTAATAAAATGCTGCGCTCCGAGTTTGTATTATAAGATGACTCGCTCTTTGCAGCATTTCAAAGATAAAACTTGTAGCTGCGAGCACTACATACAAAACCTTCCATGCTGCACCCAATTACCCCACAGAGGCCAATGTACAAGCAACACGTTACGAATCCTGCACCACGAAAAGCGCCCAGGGGGTCAGTGAAAACGGTAGCGCTTCCGTGACCAGGACAGGGCCAGGAAGCGCTAGACATACACGGAGTAGCCACTTAAGAAGTGAGGAAGCGCTTCAGGCCACAAAGGGGTACGGGTAGCGCTATGTAAATAATATTAAAAATGCATCTGATGCTCTGACGAACGGGGCAGACTTGGGGGGCAGGTGGGGGATGACTCCGCCTCCTTAACGTGGCACTGGGGGCAGTCGGTAGGTAGGCGCCAAGGGATGTGCTGAGAGCCTCCCGGGCACTGTGGCCCTCACGTGGGCACCGGCTGCTGCATGGTGTTCGGGCATAGCAGAACGGAAGCCACACCAGTGCAGAGTTGACTCTAGTCTATTGTAGGCAGAAGGGGAGACTGGCCCTGCAGAGGGGGGGTGGGGGTACAGACAGGAGGATGCTCATGTACCGGCATGATGGGGGCGGGGTAAGAAGAGGGGTGACAGGCACGAGAGATGCAGGATAATCAAAATCAAAAGGAGCACCGCCAGCTGGACACAGGAGGAGAGGGTGACAACACCCGCAGACAGACAGCGGGACAGCGAGAGATAGGTGGGTTGAGAAGGGCGCAGAGTAAAGCAGAGGGGTGAGAGGCACGGGCGCCCTCAGGGACCCAATCACTCACCACGTAGGAGGACCCGCCCTCCCCGCTGCGGGTCTCGGTCTCTGGGATGGAGAAGTGCATGTCCCCCGGTCTCGCGCACCACGCTCCTCTCTCCAGGCACGGCACGCGCCGTCTCGCGCCTGCCCCTCCCACACACCTTCCCCTCTCCTCAAAGCATCACAGACAGTGGGTGGGAGGGCGGGAGGTGGCACGGACAGTGGGCGGGCGGGGGGTGGCACGGACAGCGGGCGGGAGGGAGAAGGCAGGACAACGGGAGGGAGGGGGATTTTATTTATTTATTTTATTTATGAAGGCATCGGAAACGGACAGTGGGCGGGCGGGAGTGAGGAGGCACGGACAGTGGGCGGGCGGGAGGGAGAAGGCAGGACAACGGGAGGGAGGGGGATTTTATTTATTTCTTTTATTTATGAAGGCATCGAACACGGACAGTGGGCGGGCGGGAGGCAGGAGGCAGGGACAGTGGGCGGGCGGGAGGGAGAAGGCAGGACAACGGGAGGGAGGGGGATTTTATTTATTTCTTTTATTTATGAAGGCATCGAACACGGACAGTGTGCGGGAGGGAGGAGGCACGGACAGTGGGCGGGCGGGAGGGAGAAGGCAGGACAACGGGAGGGAGGGGGATTTTATTTATTTATTTTATTTATGAAGGCATCGAACACGGACAGTGGGCGGGCGGGAGGGAGGAGGCACGGACAGTGGGCGGGCGGGAGGGAGAAGGCAGGACAACGGGAGGGAGGGGGATTTTATTTATTTCTTTTATTTGTGAAGGCATCGAACACGGACAGTGGGCGGGCGGGAGGAAGGAGGCACGGACAGTGGGCGGGCGGGAGAGAGACGGCTAAAAAAACAAGGCCAAGGGAGAGAGGAAAATCCCTGAACATCGTGAAAGAAACAGGAGCCAGTAGTTGATGTATCTAGGATGTTTCTGTTTTGCATGTACTACACTAAGGGGATACTCTCATCCATCACTCTGCCAGGTTTGTAGGAGGATATTGGGTGGTGGTGTATAAAACAACTGAGAGGGAAAGGGAAGGTTCAAGGTTCTATAGATGAGTTATAGGGCCGAAGGGAATGGGATAATATGACTGGGAAACTACACAAAAAGTGCCTTTGAAAAATCATGTGCTGACTGGCTCAAAGTAGCGGGCAGAGCGGAGCAACAACGTGAGTGTGTACAGGAAACAATTCTCCAAAACGTAGTGTGCTGGCCGGCTCAGCTTGAGTACGTGAGCGGAGCAGCAAAACATACGATAAAAAGAAATGATGGGAACTCTGAGGAGTGACACCTATGACACGGTGTGCTGACCGGCTCAGGAATTAGGAGCGTAGCAGCAATGCGCGTGCAGGCAGAGCTCACGAGCAAAGAAATATGAGGCTGGGGGGGTCGCGTGCTGGCCGGCTCCAAGTTCACAGGAGCGGAGCAGCAACTCGAATAAAGGCGAAAGGGAGATGCCAAAATTAAAGGTGTGGTGCGCTGACCGGCTTAGAAGCGGGCGGAGCGGAACAGCGACGTGCACGCCAACAGGAATGTACCTCTCTTGAAAGGGGGCCAAGGAGGTCCGCAGGAGTCCGGGGCCAAGGCTGGATAAACCCATAATTAAAGACGGGACGGAGAGCTGGATAATGCACCAAACGCGCAGCAACCAGGAACCAAAATGAAACAAGGGGGCGTGGTCACGTGTCAAGAACAGTAAGCCAAGCAATGGCTTACGTAGGAGATGGCCTGTTACGAGCCTCAGGGGCCATCTCAAAAGTACTCGCATCAGTGGATTTCACAATCCCTGGCCATGCATTAATGTTCTACCAGTTTGTAGTCCTCTGGAGGCATGGCGCTAAACCTGGTTCCTAACACACTAGAGATGTGTCATAAGTGTAAGGTGGTCCTGCTTTGGTGAGGGGGCGAGATAATAAAACAAGTCAGGTCCCGGGCTGTGCTGTGATTGGCTGACGTCACGGGGGTGTCCCGGGCCGGCAGCCAATCACAGCGCGGCCCGGGAAATTACGTCACGGGGGTGTCCCGGGCCGGCAGCCAATCACATCGTGGCCCGGGACAAAGGGGCGGGACTTAAAAAAAGCCCGAGAAACGCCCCCGAATCGCGTTTTCCCGAGAAAGCGTGATTGACAGCCTCTGTCTCCCAATGGCTAGCCTCCATTTATGGAGCTAGCCAATGGGAAACAGAGGCGGTCCGAACATCCCTACTGTAGACAAAAGTTTTCGATCTGGGAGGGGCACTGCGTGCCCCTCGCCAGGTCGAAACCTAAAAAGATACACCGAAACGCTGCGTGAACACATTTTTCTTTGACAAAACTTTCATCTGAGTCAATGTATTGATACACTGTGCTTTTGTATGTTGTGTTTGTTTCTCATGTGTATAAAATTGACGTGGGAACTAGATGCCTGTAATGTTTTATGAAAAATGTTGATGAACATGCATTGTGGTTAATTAGATGTATCATTATGATGATTTTTAACAAATTTTAAATATTGTAATCAAAAACACATGTTTTTGCATTGTATGTAATAAAATGTATTTTTTCTAAATGGACTTGTCAAGACATTTAGTATTGGAGTGCGTGATGTGGTTCAGTGCATACTATTTGAGGTGAGTTAATTTGGCACATAAGGGAATTTTGTTTTTGATAAGTGATAACTACCCGGTCCCTTCTGATCTAACTTTCTCTTTTTTTAATAATCATGATCTAGCACAGTGACATAAAAATGTCATCCAAGAGCTACATGCAAACTACATGCTACAGATTAGAAAGTGCTTATTATGTTTTCCGAGTCTTTCATTATCCTACTGTTGCAAAAAAAGGGTTTGTTTGGGTAGAAATAAATTCTTATTAGTAAGCCAACTCTAACCAAGGTGTTAAATTCTGAATTCTGGGTTTGTGCTTCTCCATACCAAGCATTTTCTATACACTGATTTACACATGAATGATTCATTGTCTTTGTATTTGTATATGAGGTAAAGTGCTCTGACATCCTTCGCTGGTATGAGTGCAGCAAAAAAAACGAATGAAATACATTTGAGAGAGGGGCTATGGAGATATGAGGGGCACTGGTGGAGGGTGATATTGAGGGGATCATTGAAAGGCTCCAACAAAGATTGTTGCATCCTGGTGCATTCTAAGGTCAGCATTTACTGCTTTAAAAACAAATACAATTAAATGTATAATGAAAAATGTGTTATAGAATGCTCCGTTTTTGCTCACATTTTGTTGAGAAGAGAAACCCCCCAAACCCTCCTTGTAGTGATGAGAGACACTCGCTACACTCACAATGAACTGTACGGGGGGCTGGTCTGAAAGAATTTACCAGGACTGCTTTGGACTCCCATTCTGGCCATGCAGATAGAACAGGATCTGAAAATAGACTTATTTCTCTCTGTCAGTCATGACGACAGCTTGTGAGAGATGTAAGGTCTCCTTGGTCCATAAAAATTTAGATTTTCCCAGAAAACCACTTCAAAGCAACTTACAGTATACTAAAGCTGTACGGGGGCTGGCTAAGCTCTAGAACAGGCCAGAAACGTATCAGGACAGGCATTGGCATAGCCAATAGGTCTGGCCTTTGGGGCTTTATAAGTGTTTAGTTATCCAGCACAATATCCTTGGTGAAACAACATCAACTTGTTTCCAGAATACTCATTATAAAATACGAAGCTATACAATCACATAAACGTGCTTTCGGTCAGCCTTAGTCATCTATTGGTCTGCGCAAGTGTCAATGACAGTTTGCTTCCTCACACCACAGCATGGGGTAACGTCTGGCACAGTGAGTAATTAGCATGTCTGCGCCATTGAAGTACTGGGATCTTGCTAAAGTAAGACCAGACACTCCTGACACGATCAGCATGCCTCGCGTGCCTCCTAATCTGCTAGGCTCATGCTTTTTCCGCTTTCACTTAAAACGAGTGAAATCAAACATACACTGCATATCTCTTTATTTTTTTCCTGGGGCAGACTGCTATTCCCTCAAACTCTAAGCAGCTGCGCTCAGTCACCTGTGTCCCTTACTGGTGATCCCAGCAGGGGGCACCAAAGGATCAGCAGCCCAGCAGAGACAACATAAATTACACGCAGCAGTCATCTGTTTGCTTTTGACTCCTTTTTGATCAAACATTATTTAGGAACAAGGAGAGTAGAGTTCGAATCTTAGCTTTCGAATTTGGATGGTGCATATGAACGGGCACAATGTGGAGCAATGGTAGAGTGAGTAGGTTGAATGATTGCCCTAAAACATCGCTTGTTTAAGCAGTGTGTTCGCACAGAAGGTATTATGCCGCCATGTGATTGTATGCAAGGTGATACTTGAGTGAACCTACAATGCATTGCTGTAGAAACTAGTTTTCAGAACTAGTCTGGTCCCAGAGCACACACATAGGACTGATGCGCACATGCGCCATCAAAATTCCAACATACCATAGAGACTGGTTGTTGGGTAACTCAGGGCAGGGGGCATTGTCATAAAACCTCACAAGGGACATTCCTCAATCCTGAGCAGTGGGTCTACTGGAAAGTCCTGATACTGAGAATTACATAGCAATCCTTGGCAAATGCCGGTGAATGCAGAGAAGGAAGTCGTCCTCTTACGTTGGCAATGCCAGGTAAACACCTATAACTGCAAAAGTAACCTATCAGCAAAAAAATAATAGGACACCCAACTTAGATAGGCTTGTTATGTTATTTTATGTTATACAGTTTATTAAGCGCACAGCTTGCCCACCAAAGGGGCGTCCCGGCGCTAGTCCCAAGTGAAGAAACATAGCTGAGGTAGAAAAAAAAGACAGGGAAGACGCTATTTCTCCGGAAATAGATACATTTTAATGGCTTTTCTGAATTGCAGTACATCCTTTATCTCCCGAGTTTGAGCAGGAAGTGAGTTTCAAAGCTTAGCCGCCAGAAACCGAAAGGAACGACCTCCTGCTCTACTGCGCTTAAACCGAGGTACGACCAACAGATTTTGTCCTGCCGACCCCAGAGGCCACGTGGGCATATACAGATTAAGCAGTGGGCTCAGCAGTTTAGGAGTGGATAGTCTAATGATTTTAAAAGCGATACACAAAGTTTTAAACTGTATCCGCTGAGCTACAGGAAACAATTGAAGTTTCCGGATAGTGGCCGATGTTGGACTGAAACAAAGCAAGCCTATTAATGCTCTAGCAGCAGAGTTTTGGATACGTTGAAGGCGGGTAATTTCCGCCCTATTAGCACCAATAAGTAGAGAGCTGGCATAATCCAGCCTTGAAAGTACCGTCGACTGAACAATTAGTTGTCTGGTGGCAGGGTCTAAGAATTTCAAAACTGGCTTAAGGCTGCATAAAATGCCAAAACACGTGGCAGCAACCTTTTTCGTATGGGCAGAGAAACTAAGCTCTGAATCTAGCCAGACTCCTAAATTCTTCACTTCATTCTTCGGTATCGGGGCTGTCCCCAGAGTGGATGCCCACCAGTGGTCGCCCCATAGGCCCACATTTCTACCAACCAACAGCACTTCCGTCTTAGCAGCATTCAATTGGAGACAGTTAGCTGTCATCCAATTAGCAACTGCTGCCAGACCTGCTTTGTTATGTTATGTTATGTTAAGCATTTTGTAAAGCGCAAACAGCTGCCCCAGCAACGGGGCGTCCCGGCGCTAGAACCATAACACAACCAGCTGAGTAGAGAAAAGAGGAAGACCTACAGGGGGGGAAAGAGATGAGTTTTGATAGCTCTGCAGAAAGCTAGTAGGTTGTCGATGCAACGGATGTGGAGGGGAAGGGAGTTCCATAACTTAGCCCCCAGTAGTTTGAAAGAGCGTCCTCCGATGCGACAGAACTTCGTGTGGGGTACCATGACTCGATGTTGCCCCTTGGACCGGACGTTGCGTTGTGGATTGTAGGGCGTCAGCCCTACAATCTATTGTGGTCCATGGTAAAGCCTTCCGTTAGGGCAACCACTAGCTATGTGTCGTCAGGGTAGGAAACGATGTTAAGACCCCATGTTTTAGCGACCGCAGCCAGTGGTTGAACATAAAGATTGAACAGGGTGGGGCTTAAAGCTGAGCCCTGGGGAACACCCTGCTCATTCAAACGCGCCCTAGAAAGGAAGGGAGGAGTGGAGACACTGAAAGTTCTGCCGGTCAGAAAAGAACAAAACCAAGCAAGAGCCCTATCTGTGATCCCAGCCTCTACAAGATGTTGGAGAAGGATCTGGTTAGAGACAGTGTCAAAAGCGGCACTGAGATCCAACAGGACCAGTGCCGCCATTTGACCACTGTCCATAATGGAACGAAGGTGCTCAGTCACAGCCAGGAGCGCCGTCTCTGTGCTGTGACCGGACAGAAACCCATGTTGGGTGTCATCCAAAATGTCACCTGCACTCAGAACGCTGGTATGAACTGAGTTCACATGAAACTCTGAAATCTTCGCCGCCCAAGGTAACAAAGATATGGGCCTGAAGTTTTCTGGTTTTGGTGGGTCTAAAGTGTTTTTTTTTAGAATAGGTGACACCTAGGCCTGCTTCCACCTGGCTGGGACAGTAGCCATAGCAAATGAGTTATTAACAAGGTTAAGTAGGGGAGGCAAGCAGTGAAGGGAAAGCTCTCGGAATTGGTCTGGTTTTAAAGGGTCTGCTGGGGAACCAGATTTAATCTGTCTAGTAAGCTTATCGAATTCTTCTCTAGATAGTTCGGGAATAGTTGACATCTCAGAAATTAAACCCGGTGGTGGACCAGGAACAGGGTTATCTAGTGGCACCGGGACAAAGGCTTGATAAATGCCCCGAATTTTGTCCACAAAAAAGGTAGCCAGTTCTTCACATAGGATAGCCGAGATCGAGGTCGCATTATCTGCTTTTTTCATATTAAGCTCATTAGGAATTTCAAAGATAACTTTGGCAGGGTTAGTACTGGCTTTTATTTCAGAGGCATAGGCTTGTGCTTGTGCCTTGCGCATTGTGAGCAAGCCCTTATTTAAGGAGACTGTGCATTTCCAGGTTTTAATAGTGCATTTCTGAGCATGTGCCTGTTGGTGCCTCATACCCACTTTTACACTTAAGTACTCCCAGGTAACTGAAGAGAACTCAACTTGTCCTGATGATAACCCACCCAACTTGCCAGAATCACACAGTGTGGCGACCGCGTAGCCGAGGTTAGAACTTATTGCACATGCTTACGCAGCCAATCAGCACGGCTTGACCGAGGACCACCGCTATTGTCTCTGCCCTCTGTCGGGGTGCAGGACAGCCCCTCTCCTGCCACCCCCTTATCCCCCGCAATTCTCATCCTATCCAGCGGGTACTGCCCAGAGCTGATGCCTCGAGCCTCACATACACACACAGCTATGCACTGCCTGATACTAACGGTATCCCAGTGCAGCACTGGGATACCGTTATCATGCCCTTTCCTGCGCCGAGAAACCAAAGAAGGCGCTATCCCGCACCCTATAGCTAATGTTACCGCCTTTCAGCAGCACGCGGCGTATTCAGTGAAGTTAAGGAGCTTTTACAGGCCGGGTCTGAATGCTCATAGGATATAGGTCTAGTCAGAAAAATAAAATGAATTATTTGCGAATAAATAAGTTAACACATGCAACCTTAGTTGCCTCACATACTATGAGAGACAGACAGACACAACGCACAGACTAACTTTTTGTCAGAGATCCTGTCGGAGCTCTTCCAGTCACCTCCAGGAACAGGTAAGACAGTAAGTAGTAGATCTGTAGACAGTGCTCGGTTCTGTTTCAAATGCTAAACAAACAGGCTGTGCCCCTCTCAGACATGTGTTCCCTGTAAGCACCAACAGTGTACTGTAAACAAGGCCTGGGTAGGGCCAGAGTCAGTCTGGTCTGGATCACAGTGTCCCAAAGCAGGGCCCCCTGCATGGGGGAAGATGGGGATGACAGACTGAAGGCATGGTGAGGGACCAGAAAGGAGTAGACGTCGCACACAAAGAGAGGAAAGGGAAGAAAATTGAGTATTTGGTGTGAGAGAGCAAAAGAGCCGAGGGGTCAAGAGGGAGAGAAAATGGCAAAAAAAAAGAATCAAGGGAAGACGATGGGACATGTGGTACGGCGAGAAAAAAAGTGAGTGGTTAAAGGTTGAACGAGAATTGGAGGAAAGAGAAAAGAGAAACAGCATATAGCATGGATGAGGGAAAAGGTGTAGGGACGAGACAGAAAGAGATAAGGCTTAGCAGACAAGGAGACGAAAGAAAAGACTACCGAGCATTTGGAATGAGTGAGGGAAAGAGGTGAGGCGGCCGAGAGTGAGAACAAGCGCGAGAGCCTCGCGGTCGAAAACAAGTTTGACGAGAGGCAGCAGGGAGCCTGCGCCTGTTTCCCTTGCGGGAGCGAGAAGGAACCATCTGTTTGTAATTAAGAGATGGTTTGAAAGCTCGCTCCCGCAAGGGAATTGCCAAACGTGCATGCGTTGCCATTCAAAGCAATGCAACAAGTGCACGTTTTTGCCTGCAAAGCTGAATCATTTACTAAAGGTCTTTTTCCTAAGCAGCGCATGCATAGGCGAGACCTAATAAGATCAGTGAAAAAGCTCTTCTCAAGGCTCCCTCACAAATGGCGTGCAGCAGATATCTGAGTTATGGCGGCCTCTAGAGGGAGTAGAAATGCTTAGCACTTCCACCCCATTGACTGAAGTTCAGGTTGTTTCAAATTAGGTGGGTGTGCTACTAAGCAAACACTGTTGTGGAGGCCTTGTGGCCATTATAACACTGTTTACTGCTATTTAAAGTTACAGGATATTAGCCTGACAACAGGGAATTATTCACGCATCTCAATATATTAAAGATCCAGTGCTGGAAAAATTGTTTTGGGGTAATATTTCTGCATTTTCAGAAAATAGCAAGCTGAGGTTTGAAGGCAATTTCCGTCTATTTATTAAAATGAAAGGATTGTATTTTGGGCCAAAACATTTCAATAGAAAATTACATACTTTTTTAGTTCGATTTTTTTTTAGAAAGGTTTAATTATTTGCCAAAATTGGTAACGTATTCTTTTTAGTGTTCTTTCTGATATTTCCGTACATGTACCTTTTTCCCAGGGACCAGGCTGGATCCATAAATTATTCCCACAACAGCATGTCAAAGTCGTCAAGTGGCACTATATCATCTTGTGAAGGCACACAGCACCACCTTAAAAAACTTTAAATATTTTTTTCACAAAGATGTCTTGAAGGCCTATGGCCATTGTAACATTGTTTCTTGCTATTTAAAGTTACAGGGAATTCGTAGCCTGACAAAAGGGAATTATTCACGCATTTCAATATATTGAAGATCCGGTGCTGGAAAACTTGTCTTTTGGTTGATATGTGTGCAATTTCAGAAAATGACAAGATGAGGTTTGTGGGAAATTTCTGTCTATTTATTAAAATAAATGGTTAGTATTTTGGAACAAAACTTTTTAACAGAAAATGACATACTTTTTTATATCGGAGGTTTTACTAGATGGGTTAAATTATTTACTAAAATTGGGGCCAGATGTATCAAGGCCTTTGCGACTCGCAAACGGCCTTTTTGCATATTCTAGTATGTATGAAAAAAATCGCAATTTAAGGAATCGCAATAATTTGCAATTCCTTATTTTGCCATAGCATGTAAGGAATCGCAAATTTTGCGATTCCTCAAATGATATGTAAGAAACATTTTGAAATTGCGATTTTGAGTTTAGAAATCGCAAATTACCACCAACTTGAAGTTGGTGGTAATTTGCGATTTCTTTTAAAAATGCTCTATTTGGCATTTGTGAGGGTGGCATGTGACACACATACATGGCCATAGGGCATGTATGTGTACCACATGCACACACATGTAGATTTCAGGGGTGCAGCAGGGTGTCTTTGAGACACCCCTGCACCCTTGAAATAATTCTCAAATTGTGACTTGCAAATTGCGAATTCGCAATTTGAGAATTATTGCACTATCATTCCTATGGGCCTCCTGGCCCATAGGAATGCATTGGAAATTATTCTTTAATTGCGAATTCGCAAATTGCGAATTCACAAATAAAGAATAATAAGGAATCGCTAAAAAATAGCAATTTTGTACATACATACCGTTTTGCGAATTCTAAATAGCGATTCGCAAAAAATCGCTATTTAGGATTCGCAAAACGGATTCTTGATACATCTGGCCCTTGGTTACTTAATGTTTTTATGTTCATTCTTATATTTGCGTATATGAACCATCACAGGTGCCAAGTGGCACGGTATTGTATTGTGAAGGCACACAGTACCACCATAAGAAACAATAAATATGTTTTCCACAAAGATGCCTTAGAAGTTACAAAAAAGATTGTCATCTATTCTAACATCAACGGATATAAGGATATACTGGCTCAGCGCACACCTAGGGTCTAGCCAGCGCAGATTTTCCTCATCACTGAAAGAGTTAGACAGAAGGAAAGAAGCAAATGGTGAAATTCTGAGACTAATTTAGGTTAAAAATATGTGTTTCATCCTTAGTCTAACCTTTTCAACTGAAAAAGACTGACGGTAAACGGAGGGCTTGTAACAAGGTGGCAGAAGACAGAATTAACTACTGATTTTCATAGGTAAGTAGAGCTGTTACTGGGTACACCTCGGCCTCAACGGCCACGAAACTGTCAAAGTTAAGTAACTACATTCCACCGACTTCAACACTTTCGGTGGTGGAACGCAGAGTGAGCAGAGAACAGTACAAGAGAGAGAGATAGCACACTGCTCCTTCATTCAAAAATTGTATGCCTGTACCACTTCTAGGTCACAAGATACAGGCAACACAAGCATATGAATAGGGAACAACTTCATGCCTGGAAAACTTTTATTTGGTTGTTAAGACTTCTAGGACCTCAACGAGTTTGCACCTGGGTGTGTGACCCTCTACCTTCTTGTTTTCTTCCTATCTCGTTTCTCTTCGGGTTTCAGGGCGCTAGTCACACTGCTATTACAATACTTATACAGGACCTTCTTCTTTACTAGTTGCATGTTAAGGTTCCAGTTCTTTTCAGTTCCTGGGAAGTTTCCAGGTATTTCAGGGCTAAATAGAGCATCCTCCCCGGAAAAACCGGAAAGCTGTGCACTTGAATGCATAATGTTGCACTGCATTTCCTATCTGATTATTACTTTAATGTGCTCTTTCTCACGGAGCCAGTTCACTACAGTGTTTGGTGTTCTCCAACTATGACCTGAACCTGATGCTGGGCAAAGCTTCTTTCTACAGCATACACGTTCTTCCATGAGTTACCAAGTAAGTTTGAATTCAATCCAGTTCAGTAGCTCCGGGAGATTAACTTATGTTCCTTGCTAGAGAACGCAGTTAGATCCCCAGTGCTTCCCTTGAATCATGGATTTGGAGCTTCAGTTTGTTCAGTTGATGAACACAGCAGTGTTATCCATCTGAAGGATGCAGAGACCGGTCAAAGAAAGGATTTGCCCTCAGTTTTGACATGTGGATGTGACACCTGCATTCTAAAGAGCTCAGCTTCCATTGAGCCAAGAGGTATTTCCTTTATTTGGCCTCTTTGTCCTTCCATTAACTTTCTAGTCATGTTGACTTGTGCGACAGGTGGTTTTAAAAAGGATATCCACGTAGCATGGACTACTTGCACCGCCATGCAAGGGTAATGAAGGAATGTGTCATTCACTTGCATTCTTTCGTCCCCATTACTTGCTGTAAGTGGCCATTGTGAAGGATGCTATTTAGAATCACGAAAAAGCAGAGAGGAGAGAAGGCCTGACTGAATGTTGAAAAGTGACTTGCATTCAAGAGTTGACATTTGTATTCGATAGGAGTCAATTTGTCTTCATAACGAAAGCCCGTGTGCAATTTTTGCATCCACTGCTGCCTCTAAATATGCCTCTAAGTATGGCCTGTTCAGGTTCACGAATCAACTCGTTCATGTTAATTTGAAGATCAGACATTTTGTAGTTATTTTGAGTTGCGTGAAAATACTGTTCTACTTTTATGCTGAGCGGTCCTTAATCGATCATTTACACCGATTCGGGTAAAACGCTTCCTCTCGAAGAACAGCTAGTAACACCAGTATGCTTTCAGAGAATGCCTGGGGAGGATACATCTTGGAAATTGAGAATTTTGTAATGCTTAGTTAAGAGACTTTCCTATTTGGAATTTTCGATAATTTTCTTATAAAGGTAATTGAATATATAGGGTATAGTTGTGGGAAAATATAAGAACCAGAATACTGAATATCTCCTTTGACCCATTTGCTGTTTAATTTTCGATGTGACATAATATTCAAGATTTAGTCTAATCTTTTTGACAAAAAATAGCAGAAGGTAATGCCCTTGGTCGTTTCATATTTTGGAACATTCTAGATCACATTCTTTTGCAAGAGAGACTAAACTTCCTCGACCATCTGGCCCAGGAGAAACAGTCTTGAGACCTGTAGGGGAATAATAGTTTGAAAGGGGTGAAACCGAACTTTGTAATAAATCTACTAATTATCACGCTCTCAGTCATCTCATGTTATCCTCTGACATGAGAGGAAATGGGTGGAAATATTTCTCTCTACAGGGTGTGCTGAAGGAACGCGGCATAGGCAGGGAAATGTTGTTTTGGAGGGATAGTGTTTCCATTGCTGTGGCCGGTAAAGACTGCTGGAATCCATGAACTCTGGGAACATTCTCGCTTTTGAAAAAGGGACCTTTGCTGTGGCTGTTGCTTCTCGGTATGTTGAAGCTGAGCCTGAGCTGAGCTTTTCCAATAAGAAGCGTATATGGGGTTGAGCTCTCCCGTAGCCCACAACGTGTCTTTGGTAACTCTTTGTGTTCCTCAAGACCCACCAAATAAGGGGGCCCATTATTATCGCGGTTTTTCTGCATCCTCCGGGCCGGCGGAAGCCACCGCCGGCCCGGAGGATGCGGGAAAACCGATGCGGACCCACCAAAGACCCACCGCCACATTAGGATGGCTGGTGAGTCTTGGTTTCAGTCCGCCGCTTTTCCGCCGCGGTCAGCTTACAACCACGGCGGAAAAGCTCTAATATGGTGGCGGTGTCTCTCAGACACCGCCAGACATATTAGGATGGCTTCTAAAACATGCTTTTCCGCGGCAGATTGTCCGCCGTGGAAAAGCATACGGATCTTCACTAAGGGGGCCCGTTGCGGGCCCCCTGGGTGAAGGTTGGGTGGGGGGGTGCACATGGGGGTACCTATGGTACCCCCCTGCATTTACATGCAGAAAGCGGCAGGCACTGCGCGGTGCCTGCCGCTTTCTGCATGTAAATGCAATGCATGTCTTTTTAACATTGCGGCGGGTGCAGCTTGAAGCCGCACCCGCCGCAATGTTAAATATAGAGGATGTGACCGCCAGGGTGGCAGTCACATCTTAATTGTACAGGAGGGAACGCCGCAGCACATGCGGACGTTCCCTCCTTCTCAGGGCTCGCGGACGGACGCAAGTCCGTCCGCGATCGTAATGAGCCCCTTAATGTGTGAACCTTATTTTCCCCACCATCCATTTGTCTGGATCTGACCACCAGGACCTGCATTTATACAGTTGATTCCTGTCTATGTCTGAGAAAAGACCTTCAAACGGTGGCAGTTGTTGTGAAGTCCAGGGGACAAGGTTCTGAGATTATGGCGGTGATGTGGGTAAAGTTCCCCTCGAGTGTCACCTTTGATGTAGTCAAAGCAACTGCCACTATCACTGCGCTAATGTAAGGCGGGGGAGTCCCTGCAGATTCTTCCACAAAGCCAAAGCAGCAGCCCTGACAATACGACAGAACCACCTGTGAGGGGGTTGGGGGGGCAGTGGGGTGGGGGAGATGGAGTCTCTCTCTCTTTTTAATCACATATAGGCTGGCACCTTAATAAACACCTGGTTTCTGGAGCAATCAAGACACAGCTATTCCTTGAAAGTCTACTTGATTCAGCAAGATTCCAAAGTGGTTCCCATTCCATCACCAAGAGACTTTTAAAGGGAGCAAGGCTTCTACCAGTGTATTGCAGAGTAGGTCAGAGGAATGTAGTGATACCTATTGCACTGTAAAAGGTAGGTCAGGGTTGTACTTACAGTTTTCCCTGTATCCTGGGGTGCCATTAGCAGGAAGGAGAGTTCTCCTTTGGTCTCAAGTTCTCCCCAAGGGCACTCACCAATTTGCTGGCTCCCTTAGTCGTTTTTCTGCATGACAAGCTAACCCACTCCCCATTAGCTTCCAAGACCGGTACAAACAAAAACTTGTTGTGCCAGCTCCTTGCTCGCCGTGGGTTCCTCATTAGTCACACAATGTGATGTTGGGCTCTTTATCAGATCTGAATATTAGGAACAAATATAGTTCTTTGTAGGAGGCTGCCTTTCTTCACAACCTTGGAGTATCCAGACTTGTCTGGTGCGTGTAACAGACAGCTTGTGGGGCACTTCCACAGGGAAAACCTGAAAAGAGTTGTTTCTCTCTCAGTTCCAGTGCATGTGGCAGTGACTATGGATGCCAGAGAACAAGGATGGCGTGTGACTATTATGTCCTACTCAGCCAAGGAATGGTGGCTTCCTTCAGAGGAACCAACTCGTCCTACCGGAAGAAGCGTCTGTCCTGGTTCCAAACTCTTTGTTGATCTGATAGGTGCTCCTTCTCTGGCGTGGGCCTTTGTGACTAAGTAGAAGGGACACATTTGGAGGCCTTGGACAACAGATTGAGCTTCGATTGAATACCTTCATTAAGCTCTGACAGTTTCTCACACTTAATGTGCAGAAGATCATCTCTGCAGGGTGCACCTTCTCTAGCATACATTTATTTATTTATTTAAATTATTTATTTAAAGGTTTTGTAAAGCGCGTAGTAACCCTAGAGCATCCCAGCGCTAAACCTGAATCTCCGGGGGTTTCAGCAGTCTAAGGAATTATGGGTGAGGGAAAAGGAGGGTCTTTAGTGATTTCCTGAACTGGAGGAGATTAGGTGATTTCTGCTGTCTCTGTAGACTTTTGCAGGTTTGTGGTAAATGTAGGTATCCCAAAGTGGACCTTTGCCAGCACAAGCTGTGCTTTTCTGCGCTGCTTACTCTTCAGGTTTCTGGGTGTGGTGGGAGGGAGGATGGATGGCCTATCATCTTCATTGCCCTCTATGCTGCTCTATATCTTACTCTCTGTTCCCTGGTTGCCAAGCTATTGATTTGGCTTTATAGTGAGAGCTTAGAATTATCTCTGAATGTTCCCTTTTGAACAAGATACGAATTTTATTGCCTTGTTTGCCACAAGGATGATGCCCCAGACTGGATTTTTCTCCTCTGAGGAGTCCAGTCCTCTTTATGGACTCTGATTGGCAGCTTTACCTGTCTATTAGGTGTACAGGAAAAAAAGGTTGCAGCTGTTAAGGCCCTTCTCTACCTCGGTAGCATCTGTTAATGATTCTCACAGGGTTCAACCCAGAAGCCTTACGAGTAATACTAGCTTATGTTTCCTCTTGGGATAAATGGTGCTCCTTGGAGTACTGCATTTACAAAATGTTTCTGATATTGGTCTGGAGGTTTCCACCCTCCAAATTGAGTGGGCAACTATTAGGGATACCAGGCTCCCTTAGGGTGATCTGATCAATATGGAGGGTCTGGATAGCTTGCCCTATAGGGATTATCTCTCCATTAGCCTCCTGGTAATTCTGTTAAACCTTTGTCTTGCCTCTGGTTTTCAAGGAGCTGCAGAGGACTCCTTTGAATTGTTGACTGAGGTGGCATGTGCGATCTTGACTGATAAGCCGTTCTTCCTTTAGCCAACCTCATTCGTCAGAAGACTGTATCGCTGGTCTCTCTATCAAGACTTGTTACATGTGTGTATTTGTAGACCAGTTGTTGTTGCACTTGCTGAGACCAGTTACACTTATGTATTTACGCCTTGATTTATAGATTACGGCTGAAACATAACATGAATGGAGGGAAATTGTGAGGAAAAATATTGAATAATCTACTGAATTGCAAACTACATGTGTATTCAACAAATATTATTATTGATTCTGGAATCATCCTCCAACTACAAATGACATGGATATGTAAACAAATGTGTTTTCCATAATTAAATCCAAGGTATTCTAGTGTTTAAAGCAAGTTGTAGTCAACACGCACTGTTATAGTCAAAAGGCCTTGCTTGTTTTTGAGTACTGACGAAAATATTTCAAAAAGACTGACAGTGTAAAAATAAAATAAAAAACCGATTGCTTTCTGCAGACAATGCATTTAGGAGACAAATAATGTAATGTATTAATATCCATAGTACTTTTTGAATTTAAATAGTCCCTAATGCAATGACATTAAATCCGTTTTTTGTATATTTAAAAAAACACTGGTAAAAACAGGCTTCAGACACCCACAATGTGAACTAAGATCTAAAAACAAAAAAATTTATGAAAGGTACACCAGCCATGCAGAAATGTTATCTTTTTGATTACAGAAAACTAAGAAGCAGCATAGTTTTTGCCAACAGATGGCATCATGCTCCTACAAATCAGTAGAGAGAGCACATCTGCTGTATTTGTAACAATATTTTACCTGCAGAGCTTTATCTGAGCGTCCCTTAAACTCGATTTTTTGATATCTGGACTCAAGAAGATCTTGACCGCGCACAATGTTCGTAGATCGGGCATAGTGGTGAAAAATAAGGACTCGCATCGGATTTCATTCATGATGCTATAGGGTTAATCGCAATTATAAACTACGGAATAAGAAAAGTGTGGTTAGATATAAACAAACACTATTGCCGCGATCAAACAAACATCTCTTAACTCGAGGAATTATTCTTGATTTCTAAAGTGTATTGTGTGAAAAAGGTTTGGAAACGCACAAACAAGTACAAATTACATATAAGCACTAAATGAAATGAAAATAATCGATAATCGGTGACAAAATCGAAATTGTTAGACCTTGTATAGTGCATGCACGTGTCACTCCCTGTATGAGAGTGGCACATATACATTAACATGTTCTGAGAGGGTAATACATGAACAGACATGCATGCACACAAGGAAAACGAGCAGTCAGCCAACCATGCACACAGAAACATACAGACACCCATGGACACATGCATGTACGCATACTTGCACACACAAACAACCACACACTGGCATTCAACCGTGTGCCTAGCCAACAAATAGCACGCCCCTATGCATACACATTATAAAGCCTTGCTATGGGGCCCGGGTAAAGAGTAGTTTCTTACCTGTAACTCCAGTTCTGTAGTAGAGATATCTCTGTGATAGTCATAATCATGTGAACAGTCCCACCCATGTGCATGGACCCCGGAGCACTTCATTAGATATAGTCTCTTAAGTTGTCTCCTTCTGCAGTCCTGCATAGCCACTTAAGAGATAATAAAAGATAATAATGCAGCCTAAAAACAACTAGGCTACGCTGGCCATTACTTCATCCTGAAGTGAACAGATAGCCAGGTAACAGTTAAATTTAACTATTTTACTAAGTTTCACACATAGAGAAACTCCCCTTCACAAAGATCCCTTTTTCATGATAGAGATGAAGGGTTGGACAGACAAGCCCCATGGGCTGCCATTATGTGTCTATAAAAGGATACAGTGCCTTTAAGAATCCTTCCAGAGACCCTCGGTATGCCATGATGCACAGTCAAAGGCTTGTTACTTTCAGTTCTTTTTGAAGGTGTATAAAGCAAGGCCTACTGCATACAGGATATCACTGTTTCATCCACCGGGGAGGAGGGCGGGTTGCTTATGACTATCACAGAGATACCCCTACTACAGAACTGGAGTTACAGGTAAGAAACTACTCCTTCTGTAGTAGGGGATCTCTGTGTATAGTCATAATCATGTGAATAGAATAGCAAGCCCATCCCCAACAACAAACCCCAGTGGTGGAAGAAACAGACAGACCCACTATTGTGCAAACAGATTTCTCAGTGAAGCCTGCCCAACCTGAGCATCTGCCCTGGCATCAGTGTCCGGGCAGTAGTGTTTAGTAAAGGTATGGACTGACTTCCAAGTGGCAGCCCTACAGATTTCTGCAATAGGGACATTACGGAGTAAAGTTGCTGTGATAGCTTTTCCTCTGGTAGAGTGAGCCTTAGGCTTACGAACTAGTGTCTTGTTGGCCTTCTGATAACACAACTGAATACAGGACACGATCCACCTGGGGATGGATTGCATGGAGGTCGCAAGACCAGCCCTGACACAACCATAGTTAACAAACAACTGATCCGATCTACGAATCTCCTTAGTCTTATCTAAGTAGAACTTCAACACCCTTCTAACATCCAGAGAATGAAGGGATCTCTCAGCAGGAGAGGAAGGATGGTGAAAAAATGTGGGTAAAGAAATCGTTTGATTCACATGAAACTCGGACACTACTTTTGGAAGGAATTTAGGGTGAGTTCTCATGACTACCTTAGAAGAATGAAACACTGTGTAAGGCTCTTGACAACAGAGGGCCTGAATTTCACTCACCCTGGGAGCTGATGTTTTGGCTACAAGGAAAGCTGCCTTCCAGGACAGATGCTGGAGAGAAGCCTTATGAATGGGCTCAAAAGGCTCCTGCGTCAGCCTAGAAAGCACCACATTAAGCTCCCACGGAGGCGAAGGACGCCTAATGGGAGGAAACACTGTCTTCAGACCTTCCAGAAAGTCTTTGATGACTGGGATTTGGAAAAAGGAAGTTTGTGAAGGACAATTCCTATATGCAGTTAAAGCTGCTAGGTGAACTTTTATGGAATGAAAATTCAGGCTAGATTGAGCCAAATGCAACAAATAAGGAAGAATGACATCCTCCTTGCAGGAGGTAGGATCTGCATTCTTAGAGGCACACCAAATGCAAAATGTCTTCCACTTATATGCGTAGGAACTCGGTGAAAACCGTGTTTTTGCTTCTTTTAAGATTTGCATACAGTTCTGAGGGAGATTTAAATGTCCATACTGCGCTAGCTCAGGAGCTATGCTGCTAAATTCAACGTTGAGAGGTTGGGGTGCACCATCTGCCCTCCGAACTTCGTGAGAAGGTCCGTCCGACACGGAAAGCGAAGGTGTGGCAGGAGACCGGTTTAATAGATTGGGGAACCACCACTGACAGGGCCACTCTGAAGCAATGAGGATCATCTTGGCCCGTGATAGGGAAAGTTTGATCAACACTGTTGGGATCAGGGGATTAGGTGGAAAAGCGTAGAGAAAGCTGTTCAACCAGTTGATCCACAGTGCATTCCCTAGCGTCCCTGGTTGGTAGAACCTGGAGGCGAAGTCGTAGCATTTTCTGTTTTCCGCGGTGGTGAACAGATCGCCCTTCGGAGTTCCCCATCTTTCGAATATTCCTTGCACCACATCGTCATTTAAGACTCACTCGTAATTTTCGAGGACGAGTCTGCTGAGAGCGTCTGCCTGAACATTTTGCACACCTGTGGGGTGAGCCGCTGTGATGGTCAAGTCCTTGGCGAGAAGCCAATTCCAGATCGCCTGGACCTCCCTAGACAGTGGGTGAGAGTGGGATCCCCCTGCTTGTTGAGATAGTACATTGTTGTTGTGTTATCTGTCTGTACAACCAGGGAACTGGTGCGAAAGGAAGGCTGGAAGGTTTTCAGCGCAGGTGAACTGCTCGCAGTTCCAGGAAGTTGATGTGATACGTAGACACCTTCGTGGACCATGTGCCCTGTATCTGCAGGTGATCCGATTGCGCACCCCAGCCGTGGGGAGAAGCATCTGTCACGATGGTCTGCGTTGGAATCTCCTTGTGAAAAGGAGTTCCTTTGAGGAGATTGTGTTGAGAGCACTACCATCGTAGAGACTGGATGGCTTGCTGTGAGAACATAATCCTGTCCTCCCAACTCCCCTCTTTCTGGTTCCACTGATCCTCCAAAAAATTCCTGCAGAGGTCGCATTCGGAGGCGCGCATGGGGAGTGAGAAAAATGCACGATGCCATGGAGCCCAGGAGAGAGGACACTGTCAGGAAGGGTATGGTCATGAGATTCTGAGCCTTCCGAAGGATTGATAAACGTCTCTCCTCCGAAGGACACACGCTTGCCTTGCGAGTATCGACGGAGGCTCCCAGATACTGCAAACACTGGACAGGAGTCGGGACAGACTTTGAAAGATTGATGTGTAGACTCAAGCGATTCAGCAGAACAGACGTCCTGTTGAAATGCAGTTGTGCCTCCTGAAATGTGGCTGCCTTGATCAGCCAGTCGTCCAGGTATGGATAGAAGAACATCTTGTTTTTCTGGAGATGTGCTGCAACTACTGCCATGCATTTTGAAAATTTCCTGGGCGCTGACTTCAGGCCGAAGAGAAGCACTGCATATCGGTAGTGATTGGTGCCAACCAGGAACCGTAGGAACTTGCGATGTTTCTTTGCTATGGGCCCATGAAAATATGCGTCATGCAGATGTATTGCACATAGCCAGTCTCCCTGATGCAGCTGAGGGTAGATCTGGTGCAGGGATAAAATGCGGAACGTTTCTCTGCGGATCCATTTATTCGCTTGCCGCAAATCGAGAATAGGTCTGAATTTGTTCTTGTCCTTCTTGCGTATGAGAAAGCATCTGGAATATAGACCTTGTCCCCTCTGGGTAGGAGGAACAAGTTCTATCGCCCTTTTTCTTAACAGGCTATTGGCCTCCACCTGAAGTTCGCACAGCTGGTGTTGTGAGCGAACTGGCGCTATCGAAGGAGGAGGGCTGGTGAAACGTAGACAGTATCCATTGCGAACAATATTCAGCACCCAACTGTCCTGAGTTATCTCTTTCCACTCTGCCAGATAATTTTGAATTCTTCCCCCCACCGGAGTGGGCAACAGAAGAGGGGGAAGTAACCCATCAAGGTTTGGGCCTTGTTCCCTGGTGTCGAATGCTGGTTAGACCTTCCTCTCCACTGGCGTCTCTGAAACAGCTGAAATGACTGTTCAAACTGTTGCTGTTGTTGCTGTCAAGACTGACGGCCCTGCCCACGCTGGAACCATTGAGAGGAATAACGCAGTTGGAAAGGGTGGAAATTCCTACGCTAATCCTTAGGCTTTTCCAAGCCAACGGCTTTGAGGGTCTCCATCTCAGCCTTCATGCGGGCCAGGGTGGTACCCGGGAATGGAAGGTTCGCGACGCGCTGCTCAGCCTCAGGTTTTAAAGAGGTGAGATGCAACCTGGAATGCCATCGGAGAGTAACGCCATGCCAATACTCATGGACTGCAAGGAGAGAGGTGTCCGCCGCCGCGCTGATAATCTGATTAGAGACCATCAGTCCCTCGTTGAGTACCTCCTGGAAATCCTCCCGTTTGTCCCTAGGTAGGAGGTCCATGCACTGGTGAAGAGACTCCCGCAAGGAACGGTCGTAACGGCCCAGCATGGCAGTAGAACTAGCCGCCTTCATTGATGTGGCTGCAGTGTTGCAGACTTTCCTCCCCATAGAGTCCGGCTTACGGCTTTCCTTGTCTGGAGGGACTGTAGACGAGGGGGCTGTAGCATGCTGCTTCTTCGCCGCCACCACGATTACGGAATCGGGGGGGTGGGGGGGTTCGCCCGAAGGATTGCAGGGTCAGAGTCCAGGGGACGGTATTTCTTCTGGAGCCTCGAAGGCGCAGATTTTACCGAGGCAGGCGTAAGGAATAATTCCATTGCCGGTTCCTCCAATCCGGGTACCAAAGGAAGCAGAGGACGAGAAGTTTGCCTTTGCTGTAGCATCTCAATAATCACCAACGTAGTGGGAGTAGGCACAGACAACGCAATGCCCAGTTTCGCCCCTCCCCTCACAAGAACCTCCTGAAATGTGGAAATGTCATCGACAGGTGCCACTCTCAGAGGTGGAGAGTCCGATAATGTGGGAGAGTATCTCCTTTCACTAGAGGATGCAGTGTCCCTAGTATATGGAGAACGTGAGCTCTCGTGGCGCCGGTGAGACCTTGTAGAAGAACGGTGCCAGCCGCGAGAGCGAAGTTTTGGCCGGGACCGTGATCTTGGCCTTCTAGGTTCTGCAGGGATCACAGGCACAGGGGGAGCTGCTAGAGGCTGAGGAGGATGCGGAGCTGGAGGAGGCGGAGGAGGAGGAGGTGGTGGAGTTTTAGGAGGAGACGGAGGAGTAGGAGTCTTGGACAGCAGAGGCGACAGACGAGGAGCCACAGGCTGAGCAGGGTCTAGTGTACTAGTTGGAGAATAGGTCCTGGAATATTCAGAGTCCGAGGTAGATACTACCCTTCTCCGTTTGCGGGCTGGCTTAAAGAGGGAGCCCTGGATGTAGTGCCCCTCGACGGCGAGCGCCAACGTCGTCGTGATCTAGAACTTGCAGACGTTGAAAGGCTGACCACAGAGGGCGACTGGTCTCTTGACGTTGACTACGATGGTACCTTCTCAACGTCGATAGTCTACTTCTCAACATCGATCTTCGTGACATCGAACTTCTCCTCGACGTTGATCTTCTTTGTGAATTCGGTCTTCTCCTTGACGTCAATCTTCGCGTCGATGGTTAGCGGCGGTGTCTCCTCGACAGCGAGCGCCGATGACTCCTAGACCCAGATTTACGGCGAAGGTGTGTCGACGTTGACTGGGATGTCCTCGATGTCGACCTCAGCCGAGGCCTTGACGTCCATCCTCTCGACATTGATCTTCGACGTCGCTTAGACCCAGAGCCATGAGTCGACAGGGAGCATATCGTCGTCATACCTGGTCTCGATGCCGATGTTGTCGCCTTCGACGTCGACCGGGATCGGCGTTATTTTTTAGCCTTTTTTTCGACTGGCAAGCCCCCAGAGGCCGACGCATGGGTTGTGGAGGAGGAAAGGCTCTCTCCTTGCCCAGATGTCCCACCTGCAGCCTGTTGTCTTCTCTGCTCCAGGCCTTGAAGACAAATCTTCTCCCTGTCAGGCAGGGTCCTCCTGGAGAAGGATTTACAGAAGGTGCAGGATTCAGGAAAATGAGAAGTAGGTAGACAGAGAATACAAACTCTGTGGGAGTCCGACTTGACCTTCAATTCTCCACGATCCTGCTAGCAGGAGCTGGAAAAAAGAACTGAAAGTAACTGGCCTTTGGCTGTGCATCATGGGATACTGAGGGTCTCTGGAAGGATTCCTAAAGGCATTGTATCCATTTACAGACACATAATGGCAGCCGATGGGGCTTATCTGTTCAACCCTTCATCTCTATCATGAAAAAGGGATCTTTGTGAAGGGGAGTTTCTCTATGTGTGAAACTTAGTAAAATAGTTAAATTTAACTGTTACATGGCTATCTTTTTCACTTCAGGATGAAGTAATGGCCAGCGTAGCCTAGTTGTTTTAGGCTGCATTATTATCTTTTATTATCTCTTAAGTGTCTATGCAGGACTGCAGAAGAGGACAACTTAAGAGACTATCAGGCACATGCATCAAGCGATTTAGGAATCGCAAACGGTGCGAATCGCAAAATTCGGCCGTTTGCGATTCCCAAATCACTATTTGGGATGCATTATCCAAAAAGTGAAGAAATCGCTATTTTTGCGATTTTTTAAAGTGCGATTGCTTTTAAGGAGTCGCAATTTTGCGATTCCTTAAAAGCAATGCATGAAACTGAAAAAAATTGCGATTACGCAATTAGAGAGAAAAAATTACCATGAGGTTGGACCTCATGGTAATTTTGCGAAATGTTAGAAAAATGCAATTTTGTGCATTTTTTTAACTTTTATGTTGTGCACACACATGCCCTTAGGGCATGTGTGTACACAACATATGTGCATTGTTTGATTTCAGGGGTGCAACAGGGTGTCCTTTGGACACCCCTGCACCCTTGAAATCGCAATCTCAATTTGCGATTCGCTAATTGCGAATCGCAAATTGAGATTGTCTTCCCATTCATTCCTATGGGCCTCTAGGCCCATAGGAATGAATGGGAAGGGATTCCTTAATTGCGATTCGCAAAATGCTAATCGCAATTAAGGAATTCTAAGAAATCGCAATTTATTTAGCGATTTCTTAATGCATAGGCATTTGCAATTCCTTAATTGCGATTCCGCAATTAAGGAATCGCAAATGCCGAGATTGATGCATGTACCTGTATATCTAATGAAGTGCTCCGGGGTCCACGCATATGGGCGGGACTATTCACATGATTATGACTATACACAGAGATCCCCTACTACAGAATCAGTGGTTCTTTGACAGCATACATGGTGGACTGCTGCCCCTCAGTTATTAATATAAACAAAATGATTAACCAATGGCTCCTACATTCTAGACCCCCCGCCCCATAGGCACACTGATCAAACAGCTACAGTTTCTCTATAAGGTGGGAGTAAGTAAGCACAGTGATACTATAGAATAACCTCAAGTGCGAGTTACAGATAATACTTTTTTAAGTATATATTTTTTAACCGAGGGACAACTCCTGAAAGGTTCTCTGGCTCAATTAAATCTGGGCATTACAATATCCATTGGTTAAAATCATTCACTATCTTTGCAACTGATTTCACACGGTATTGAGGTAGTACTGCATTGCTTATTGGGTACCAAGTATTTCTATATGGTTCTAAATTCACTATGGAGTAGTGTGATCAGGGAGTCAAGGCATGCTTTAGGACAGTGGTTTCAATTGTATATGCTGTGCATGCCTTAAATAAAAAATAAAAAGTTGGCTAGCCCTGCCACCCTCCCCTCCCAGCACAAGTAACTTAACCTGCTAAAATTTAACTGTTGGATAGCCAGCATTATCATATTAGAACATGTTGACAGTTGTTTGTTTGATGCTACCCTCCAGGACCTTCGAAAACTATACAAACAACAAGTGATGGATCCTACCTGAACTGGAACCCAAGCAACCCAAGACAGAGTTCGCCCTAGTTATGGGTTCATCAGTCGGGTACAGCTTGGTTCCAGTGACACAGTGTGCACAAGACCCACATCTGCCATACCCATCGTACTTAGGGCAGCACACTAAAATATACAAAAAAGTGATGGATGGAATGCTTGAATTAACCTCAGCCACAAGTAATTACTCGGGCCACATCCCAATCCATCGTTATGTTGCACACCATGTCTCCTCAGAATCGACCCCGCTAAATGCAAATCAGTCTTGTTCCTGCTCCAGTAAGAACAGTCCAGCCAGAACGGCCAAGCCACAAGCCAGGTCCTCCGTGAACCACAACACAAGTATCCCAGGACTGGTTTCACCCTAATTTTGAGCTCATCAGTCTGGTACAGCATGGTTCCAGTGGCACATTGCACATTGGAGAAAATGTTAGGTCTGGCGAACCAATCCCTAATGGATGTGTGCACTTTATCAATGAAACTCTAAGAGTTTCTCCACCACCATTCAGAATAATAAATCTTATTTGAAAAAATACATAATTTCTTTCTTCTGCAATTTAATCACACTTTGTTTTATGAAATCTTCTTTTTGTGTGATTTAAATTAAATGTTTTTAATGGTTCATCCCAAATCAAATAGCCATGATTTTTCACAAAGCCCAATGCATTTCGTGTCTACATTGACCTTTAATCTGGGGTCTAAAATGATAGAAAAAACAATAGCCAAGTAAGTCCATTCACATTGCTTACAAGATTATACAGAAAAACTCCATAAAATAACATCATACATATTTCTTAATCAATATGCTCTACCAATACATGATCACTGGCCTACCTTTTTATGTACGAAGACTCTGCACTCCTAAAGATACTACTTGTAAATCCCTTTGTGAATAGCAAACAATCCTAATACACAAAAGTCTGCGCTTGTGAATCAGGCCCTAAGTGTCTGGGTTGTGTACAAGCAGGTTCAGATCAATTGCTATTTGTCTCTCCGAGGTTGCGAGTGCACCACAACATCAGAAGAAGGGGCATTTGTGACCCATTTGGTCCTGCAAAAGAAGGAGGAGTGTGCTCAAAATCTAAGCAAGAATGTGGGGGATGAATGCAACCAGAGCTGTCAAGTCCATAAGTGGCATGTGTGCCAGAATTAAGACCCTGCCTCACAGACATTTAAAGAGGAATGTCTGTGCTCACCGTGCCGACAGAACTAAGCTACTCCCGACTCACGAGCCCCAAGCAGGGCGAAATAGGTAGTGAATTACTTGTATTCCTGTTGAGAGAGACCCTGGCATGGCAGTTTGGACTAGACCGTTCCTATTGAAGCAGGGTCAAGACTGATTTGCATAGGGCTGGGTCCAAACTGAGGTGGGATGTTGTGCAAAATAATGGTGGACTGGGAGGTGCCCCCACTAGTATCTGAGATTAATTTAAGGCTTCCACCACTTTCTTGTATACTTCAGATATTCAGAAAAGAAACAAAGAGAAGCAAAGCTAGGCCTGCAGGGTAAGAACGGGTATCGACCTCCAGCACTGGTGTGGGTGATAGGAAATTCACTTTCAGTTGGCTCCAATGGTTCTTAGAAGCAAGAGTGCAGAAGAAATCAGCATAACCACAAAGACAGATGAAGAACAGACAGTGAGCGAGACCCCGCACCTTATACAATTAGCAGAAAGGCAAAGGTTCACCCAGAAGTCCCTTGCTCTCTGCTCATTGGTTACAGCCTCAACACAAAAAGGGAGAAACAAATTCTCTTATAAAAGAGATGTTGATAAAGAAGCAAACTCTGATGTGGTGCAAAAGGAATGTGTAGCACTGCTCCAATCTTGACACAGATTTTTCTCATGTTCAGCATGTTCTCACACCAGGTTCAAAGCAGTTGCAGCCCGTCCATACGGGCAGAGGGGCCATGCCCCACACATTTTCCAGACAAGAAGAGCAAAGATCAGCCTGGCAGACATTCTTCTTGTTCAGGTCAGGCATCCAAGACCTAGACATGCACTAAATGCCAATGAGCCTGGCTGCCCGAGCTGAACTTTGCCATGCTGAAGATTTCACAGCCCTGTAAGCATGACCTCCTCAGCCTGCCAAAAGAACCTCAAGACCCTCCACCTTGTGACAGGGGGGAGCATTACTGATTGCCTTGGACCTGGGTGCTTCAGTTTTAAGTCCTGAAGTGCCCAGTGCTGAGTGTGAATCAGTGACTTCTCGTCACAAAGTGGGATGGGGTCAGCCATCTCACTAATCCCATCCCATTCTGTGATGAGTGAGTGACTTCGGTCCCTCCTCATTGGGTGACCTAAGGTCAGCCAATGATAATAGGCATCCATCCCAATACTTCTGGTACCCCCTAGGACTCTATCAGGGAGCTGCAGAGCAGGCAAGTGTTATGTTTTTAAATGTTTGGTGCGTGCATGTATGTATGAATGTATACATTTGTTGCGAGTGAGTGTTGTGAATGAGTGTGTATGTGCGAATTTGTGAATGCATGTGGGTGAGTGAGTGTATATGTGTGCATGTGTGGCCTGCTTGCCCCGCTAAAATTACCAGCCGTCACAAGCCCAAAGTCTCTGAGCTAACCTGTTCTGTCAGGTTCTCTGCACCTGTAAAAATACACCTCTTTCTCCTCATGTTTCAGCAAACATGAGCTCCAGCATAAGAGCTAAGCTAAGCACTGGTTTTAAAGAAAGGCAGCAGAAAGATGAGACACCTCATAATACATGCCTTTCCTCAAAATTCATAGTAATTTGGCACACTCAATAATACTTGCAGGAGGATGCAAATTGAGTTCGAACAGTCCTTAGCCAGTTACAGGCTGTTGCTGGGGCAGCAGCTCATCTTCCTCAGCTGAAGTCAGCATACAAGAACAAGCATTAGCAAAGCCAATAGTTTTCATCTACGCAAGAGTTATTGGCTTTGCCAATTTCTTTCAGCCATGTTCTACAACAGTGTAGAGTAGAGTGACATGGTGTAGAGTGGTATAGAGTAGAGTGGTGTGGAGTAGAATGACATGGTGTAGAGTGGTTTGGAGTGGCGTAGAGTGGCATTTCATAGAGTGGCTTGGAGTGGCGTAGAGGGCATAGAGTGGCTTGGCACAGAGTAGAGAGCAATGGCAAGGTTGAGGGAAGGTGAGTCGGAGGAAAAAGAAGAAACATGGAAGGGAAACAGGTGGGAGGGAGTAGAAGCTACAGGGACAGAGATATTGAAGATGGACTGAAAACACAACCACTCATTTGGAGTGCTTGAACACAAAGAAAAAAGTAGCTCCAAACACCACAGAAGTGGATGGACACAAGCACTTGGTCCATGCTCCAGGGGCGGGCCAAACACAAGAAGATGACATGACGTCTGCATGCCATGACGAACAGGGACAAAGGTAATGAGAGCCACCTGAAGCTAAGAAATTGTAATCTACTTCATGTAATTATGTCTTGCAAATGCAGCACATACACTGTCTAGGCAATAACAAACAACTGCTAGACTATCTCCAATATTAAAGATAAACCTCACCACATCTCTGCTTGTCTGAAAGAAAACCATCGACTTGCAGTAGAGCAGAAAAAGTAAGTCAATGCCAAATTCTGTACTGTATACAGAGACACAGGAGAAAATACATAGGGTTGCTGTGAGGCAACAACATTGTGCTTGGAAGAAGCATGGATGCAGTACTGACCTCTGGCTACCTAACTCTGGAACATCCAAATACGCCATAAGAGGCTTAATTTAAGGAGGATTTGTCCCTACACCAATTTAGTCCCAGGATGCCTTCCACTTGAGAGGGAAAGAATTTATTAAAAAAAAAAAGGTCCAAGCTCTTTAACAACAAAGACAATTGCAGGATCCCAACCCCACAGCAGACAGGTCAGAACTCCTAGTCCTCCACCAGAGGTGCGTGGGCCACTGAGCTAGATGCCTGGCTCTGATTCAGACTGAGTTTAACTTGGACTGTCAAGTCCACAACAAGCAGAGCTTTCGTGTGGCTTCTGCCTGCAGCCACACTCCAATCTCATGCATCAAGAATTGAAGACAAAGCATTAACTTTTGATTTAAGAAATGGAAGACAGAAAAAGATATACAAGTAGTGGCTGAGCTGCACATTTTGAAACAAGAAAACCTGTGATCAATCCTGCCAGCGCTGCTCACAAATTGTGTGATCTTAAGCAAATATTTTATTTTGCCAAGCCTCCTTTTCAATCACCATCATATATGAGTGCACCTTCAAATACAGCTAAGGATGTGCGCTGTAAAAAAAGAAAATTAGGTTGGATTGATATGCTATACATTATACAAGAATGTAGGGCACACATGCAGCATACAAAAGAAATGACTTGCTGCTAATGGCATTTTTGTTGGGGGGTGCGGTAATGTTTTCAAATTCATGTTTAAAAACTATTACTTGAATTTTTAAGGTACTTTGATATTTGCTTATGATGCTTCTTCAACGGTTTACATGCCGATTGTAAGAAAGTGCCATCTTTTTTTGCATGGTTGCCCCCACTTTGTTCTGAATTGCTGATGTACTTCGACTGAGTGTGCCCTGGGCTCCCGCCAAACAGGTGCCCAGGGCCTATGTTCATTCCCTAAAACTGCATTAGGAACAAAACCCAATTGGCACTCTTTGGCCACCGGTCAGTCCCTTGTAAATGGTACCACAGGTACCTAGGGCACCGTGGACAGGGAAGGCCTCTAAGGGCTACAGCACTTATTGTGCCACCCTTAGAAGCCCCGTACCTTCACACTACACACTGCCTTTGCAGGATGTGTGTTTTGTTGCAGAACAAAGTGAAGAGTCAACATTGCACACATCCCTGTGTGCCATGCCTACAACCCACTGCCCTGGCATAGGTCAGCCACCCATCTAGCTGGGTGCACTATACCAGAGGGGAGGTTACAGGTGCCTGAGCCCTGTACCCCTACACTGTCTAAGCCAACTCTTGGACATTGTAAGTGCAGTACTGCCATTAAGAGTATATGGTGCTGGGAGTTTGTCATTACGAACTACACAGCACCACAATGGCTTTACCGAAAACTGAAACGTTTGGTATCAAACTTCTCAGCACATTAAACCCACACTAATGCCAGTGTAGGATTTAATGAAAAATGTACTCAGAGGGCATCTTAGAGATGCCTCCTGAAAAATGACTAAAACTCGAGTGTCCAGGATGAGTGGCTGCTCACCAGCTGCCACCACCAGACGTTTCTGAACCCCTGGGTAGAGAGCCTGCTGCTCTTGGGGGTCTGAAACAATGCACATCCTGGGACGAGGTGCCAAGTGTCCTCCTCCAGGTTGGGCAGGGTCCATGAAGGGAGAGCTTCAAAGTCTTGCTGCCTTTGTGAGCTTTCCCAGACCTGTTGCTGCATTTCGTAACTGTTATAAGAAAGAAGGCCAGCAAGGGATTTTGTTCTATTTCTATTTGTCAGCGTTATTAGGGCCTGTTGTAAAAATCAAGGTACCTAAAACTGGTTTTAATCAGTAGCTGTGATAAATCATTTGCTTTAGAAAAAGAGTTGCAAAGGATCAATACATACAGTGTTACCACACTAACACAGTAAATATAGTAAATAAATGCAAGAAACCAGGGTTTTATATTGTCTGAAGATTATTATTTGTTTTCAAGACAAAGAAAATTATTAATTTTTTTTAGGTACCTTGATTTTTACAACAGGCCCTAATAACGCTGACAAATAGAAATAGAACAAAATCCCTTGCTGCCTTCTTTCTAATAACAAGTACTGCCCGAGCCCGCAAGGGTATATTGGGTCGCTCACCTACATATCTTGCATTTTGTAACTGGCCCCCACAGGTTCTGATCCCCTCTTTGGGCAGGAGAATCAGTGGGAAAACCACGTGAGGAAGGGAGGTGTGCCCACCTTTGCCAACCTAACCCCTCAGGTGGGAGAGGCGAGGTGAGGCACAACTCTCAGTCCCTGCCATTTTGCAGATGGGAGGACCAGCCAACCAGAGTGAGGCATATGCCCCCTTCCACTGGAGGGTGGCATAATAAAGGGTGTACCCACCCCAAGGAATGGACCCATTGATCTATTCCTTAACCTACCTGTAAACGCCCCTAAATCTAGTATTTAGAGGCAACCCTGAACCTTGCCTCCTCAGACAAGAACAAGCCAAGAAGAAGAAAAGAAGAAGGACTGAAGAGCCATGCTGAAACTAAAAAGAGGACATCCACTGACTCGGCCTCAGCCCAACTGCCCTGTCCCCACCTCGAACCTGCTCCGGCGAAATCCTGGTGTGTCCTGCAGCTAGCAGCCTCGAGAACCCGGGGGACTTGCCCTGCCTTCCACCCCACAGACTTTGTCTCCCGTGGGCACCGGATTTGCTCACCCGCAGACTCTGGCCCAAGCCAAAACCGTGCGTCTGCACTACTCTGCACCTGACTCCCAAAGCCAGAGTTCAAGTGGCCCAACACCACAAGGAGGTCTCCCCGACACTCCTGACGACTCCTGCAGTCTCTTTCTGGAGGACACCCACGACCGCGTCCGGAGCTGGTAAGAAAATCCGAATCCTAAAGACACCCCTGTACCTGAAGTCCCACAGCCTTGGGTGGCCCAACCGACAGTGTCCCAGCATCCCCAGGCAACCCAACTTACCTAATTAATCGTGGTCACCTCCAGAAGATCTTCATCCCGAGCATGCAGTCTTTGTTAAAACCGGAGAATCCCCATTGCAAACAACAGGGCTACCAACGTCAAACCAGCACCCTGCACCCAGTAGCACCAGCACTGCTGCGGGTGTACTTTGGGTGCTAAATCGGATCCCCCTTTGCCCTGAACCTAACACCAGGAGCTTTGATCCTACAACCTTGTAGCCTGCTTGTGAGGAGCCACCACGTGGGGGCCCACATTGGATAACATTGGGCCTCAGCACTCTGCACCCGGCCGCCCTAGTGCTGCTGAGGGTGATTTGAGAGTGCATCCTTGTCCCTGGGGGACCCCTGAGTCTTACCCCAGAAAACCAACTCCCACAACAATGTACTTACCTGTTAACCAATAACTCTATTTCCTCCCATAGGATAACATTATATGTTTTCTTGTGAAAAAGTTTCTAAGTGTGGAGTTGGAAAATCTATGAAAACCTATACAATTGTGTTCTAATAACAAAACCGCATTTAGTTACTTTTATTCAGGAAATGTCCCAGTGTAGTATCCAGGTATACTACACTGTGTAAGAAACGTATTCTGCAAAGCAATAAAACCAATACTACTAAAGTAATTGCAAAGCCTATGAACAGTAATTTAAAGTATTGCATTACAAGTGATTTATCTGTAACCAAAACCAAGTATATACTACTGCATTAAACCGTGCTGTTTACTGCAAAGTATAAAACCAATTACCTGCACCAGGCTTGACTTGGTTCTAGAAATAAAATAACAATAATATTTTTGATACAAGCAAATTGGTCTGAGTTCTGTCTTTGAGTGTGTGACATCATTTGCTGCCTAAGTATGTACAATAAATGCTTTACACTACCCTCCGATAAAGCCTTACTGCTCGCGCACACTACCACAAATAGAGAGTAAGGTGCTATCTACTTTTACTTCTGCCTACCTTTGGGGTTCCACTGGACTCTGTGCACACTATACCTCCTTTTGGTATAGTATATACAGAGCCAGCTTCCTACATTGGTGGATCAGCGGTAGGATATACAACTTTACATTTTTTGGACTGACATGGTCACCACCTGATCACATGACAGAACTCTTAAATTGTCTTTAGAATTCAGGTTTTTTGAATTTGACAAATTTTTCCAAATTACTAAACGTTTTGTTAGGGCCTTGGTTAAGTCCCTTTAGAATTTTAGAACAACAAAACTCACTTTAGTTAGGGGTAAGAGGAGGTAGAACTTTTTTGTTAGAATGTCTCTTAACAAGAACCCAGATGTTAGTGAAGATAACCATGGCATAGAGAACCAGGTTGAGAAGCTCGACCTCACCTTAGAATTTAGCGAGTTAAGGTCTTTATGCAAACTTAAAAATATAATCATGGGGTCCAATCTCTCCAGAAGCTGTTGGCAGGGTATCCTTCTGAGAATGGTGAAAACCCCTCAGATGAAGAAGAAGAGGGAGGAGATGAGGATAACTACCAACCACCCACTCCCACTTCATAGGGAGAGAAGGGCCCCAGTGGCCCTGACTCCAAGAATAAACCTCTCAGCACCTAGAGCCCACACAGGCGGATCTCGTGCTTTTGAGGACATTGAAGACAGCCTCAATGAGGAGGACAACCTTTTAATAAGGTTGACCAAAAGATTGGATCTACAGACCAGAATCCTGGCTCTAGAGAAAGAGAGAGCAGAGATGGGCTTAGCACCCATCAATGGAGGCAGCAATTTACCAAATAAGGATAAAGAGCAATCTTATGACCTTAAAATCTCCAAAGGGATTGTCTCCAAATATGACGAGGGTGGCAATATCACAAAATGGTTCACAGCGAGGGGTGTGGTCTGGAAACGCAGGAAGATGGCCGCCTGAGAGACGAGCTCCGCTGTGGGACGGACCCCTGACGGGATATCCCCACGTACCTGAGAAGCCGGATTTTCTTCTCCGTGCTCCACTACCACTGGAGGGCATGTGCCGGCTCCTGGTGGCTTTTCCTTCCAAGGAGCGGCGGTGCTTCTTATTTTCTGAATGTTGGTGAGGTAGCCGCTCCGCTCTGCTGACGCACTCCAGGACCTGCGTGTTGCCTCAAGCCACGCCTCCTCGCACCACAGGGCCTCGCCTCCTCACATCGCAGGGCCACGCCTCCTCGAGCATTGCTCAAGCCCCAGCTTCACAGCACCTCCTCCTGCTGTAATAGAGAGAGGCTTTTCCTAACATTACCGGCAAGGTTCTTTCTTTTAACACCTTGGGCGCGGCCGCGATTCTGTGCCTGTGCGGCACTTTTATTGAGTGGGCGGGTTCATGACGGCCCCCAGCCTTCATCAGCACACGAGCACCGTGATGCATGATGACCGGGGGCCGTCATCAGCATGGAAGGGGTTAAGAAAAGACGCAAATGACTCCATGACATTTTTTTTTCCATACAGCGCCTTTGTTTATGACAGAGCCTCACAGCTTTCTTTCACTCCTTGCCTCACAAGCTGTGTTTCTCAATACCATTACATTTAACTTCTCTATGCATGTTATGGTCTTTTGTGGATGAGAAAAATCTTATTATATATACCATTCTCTCCTCACACATTGTGCCAAGGACAGCCTCCTCATGGTATCTACGCAGAGCAACTAACTAGGTTACTGAAAGTGTGCCTATATTTTTTTCAGGGCCAGTTCTTCCTGTAATGTTCTTGTATGCTATATATTCCACCTCAATTGACTTAAGCCTGTTGTTGCGCAACATGGTCATATGAGGAATATACCTCTGCTACATGTATTGTTCTCATGTGATATTCTGTCAAACACTGCTCGTATTACGCCTCCTCGCCTCACAAGGGCGCGCTTCCTTAAACTTTATGCGCATCCAGGTTCACATTGCGCCTCCTTAGTGCTGTGACAACGCTTCTTTATTCATACAGGAACCCTACAGCTCTCCTCATTTGCCATAAGCGTGCTGTTTCTTGCCTTAATTGACCTTTGCTGCGTATGCGGTTCTCTCCCCATGATGTTTTACGGCGCACAATGCTTTATATTATTGCAATGAGCCTGTATATATGACAGGGCCAGTTTTTCCTGTAATATTATTAATGTGCTTTTTCCATTTTGCCAGCTATGGGGTTAGAGCCTTTACATGACAACTACCTATTTCATATGTTGTAGTGTTCTTTGATTAAGGCTTGCTGATTCCCGACATGTATCATTTATACATAGGCTATGAGTTACCCATTTTTCACCATCGCCAGGCCTGATGCTATGTGCTATTTGATATAGATATTAACCCTTTTCTTATCACAGGCCTTTTCTTCATTGAAATGTTACAGTTTACATACAACTATTTGTTGAAGAGTAGAGTTTTCTCTTTTGGTAGTGTATCACTCCCCTCAACATCTTTCTTGTGCAGAATTTCATTACTGTTTTCATATGTGATATATACCCAGCTCTGTTTGCGACATTGCACTCTGTATTGTACTGCCCTCCTTGCTTCCTGTCATTCATTACGAAGTTGCTCTCATCATTGCTTCATACCACGCTACCACATCAATTCACTTCTGTAGAGCGTCTTCGAAGCGGAAAGTGACAATGTCTCATAACAGGAACGGTAGTAAAATACCTAAACAACCACTCTTTACTGAGGTTTTAAAACAATCTGCTAATATGCCAGCGAAAGGGAACTTGTCTTTGTCATCAAATGTACCCCAAGCTTCCCCACCTAACAGTGACTAGACACTATCAGACCCCATGCAAAGAACATTGTAGGAGCTTTCTGGGGTCAACCGTCGATTAGTGGGGCTGGATATCACAATCACATCCTTGGCTGGAGAAACTAAATCTATTAGAGCAAACCTCGCCACTTTTCATACAAGAATTGAAAGTCTTGATTCTAAAATACTGACCATGGAGAGTCGCTTGGATTCAGTTCAAACTTCGGATCAGGTTACATGGATAGGTATCAGTGGTTACATGGAATGTTCACAGTTTTACCCATTATATTAAAAGAAAGAAAGTTCTCTGATACTTACATTCCAACATGTGGACATAGCTTTACTACAGGAAACACACTTAGATGACATTGAATCTATTAAAAACTCAGTAGAGACTGGGTTGGGAAGGTTATCCATAGTAGTATCTCCAAAAATGATCCCACCAACCCTAATCCTGTGCGTAAATGTGGAGTGGCCATTCTTGTCCGAAAGTCACTTCCCTTCACCATTTCCAAGACATGGTCTGACCCGGATGGTCGCTATGTTTTCGCTAAATTATGAATTGGGAACTCTTTTATTTGTCTTGTTTCCATATACGCTACAATTGGTGCTAATAAACATTTTTTTCTCCGATTGAATCGTCTTCTTACAGAGATCAATGCTTCTCAATACCTCATTGGAGGAGACTGGAATTTGGTTCAAGACCCTATCCTTGACAAGACGGGTCAATTTGACAACGTCAACGCTGCAGATAGAGCCATCTTGCAAGATATTCTCGCTGACAATGGTCTAGTTGATCATTGGCGGCTCAGTCATCCACAGGATAAGGAGTATACTTTCTTTTCTCCCCTACATGGCACATTTTCTCGTCTAGATTAATTTTTTTTATCACACAAGGCAGTCCAATTGGTCACAGATTCAAGAATCTTGGAAGCCGCCATATCTGACCATTCTTCTGTTCTTATGTCTCTCGATTTGGGTCTATCTAGACCAGGACGCAAGCCATGGAGAATGAGTTTGCAAAAATATAAGACGCCTCGAGGTAAACTTCTTTTGCAATCTCATCTTCAAGGTTACCCTACTATTAAGGAGAATTCAATCTCTTCCAAGAGAACAGTCTGGGCAGTAGCTAAAACTACTATTGGAGGACAATTAATGCGCGATGCTGCTCTTATTAACAAAAACAATGCTGCTAAGCAAACAGAATTCGAACGAGACATCCAACATTATTCTCACTTGTATATTTCGAACCCTACCTTACAGAATCGCAAACTGTTGGAACAAGCACAAATGTCTCTTAATAGTCTTTTTACATCTAAGGCCGAATATACCTTGCAAAAGATGAAAGGGAGACATTATGAACAAGGAGAAAAAGCTGGTCGACTATTGGCTGCACAATTGCGTCAGAGGGAGGATGCTATGGCAATCCCAGCTATTAAATCCACCCACGGCGAAATACTTACCAGACCTCAAGAAATAGTTGAGAAATGTGCTTCCTTCTATAGATCTCTCTATGCCCAAGTGATCAACTAGATCTGACTAAAATGTCCACCTTTTTAGATGAGGTAACTCTTCAACGACTTTCTGATGATGGCAGAGCTTTACTTGATGGTAATATTACGAGAGACGAGATTTCTTCGGCTATTACTGCCTTGTCGTATCAAAAGGCCCCAGGGGAGGATGGTTTCCCTCCTGAATTTTATAGATGGACCGGTCAGAGTATGATAGATACTTTACATGCTGCGTTTCTAGAAGCTGACAAAGAATCCTTTTTAGGCTTCCTTTCTAATAAAGCAATTATAGCTGTCTTGCACAAACCTCGCAAAGATCCTTTGCGGTGTGGCAGTTACCTGCCTATATCTCTTTTGAACTCTGATATCAAGATACTAGCTAGTATTATTGCATCCCGTCTTCGCAAAGTCTTACCTTCTTTAATCCATAATTCTCAAGTGGGTTTTGTTCCGGGTCGTTCATCCCGGAATCATCTCCGCACTTTGTCTCACACGTTATGGTTAGCTAAGCATCTGACAGAAGATGCTCTGGTTCTCTCGCTTGATGCTCAAAAAGCATTTGATCGCACTGAAAGGGAATATCTCTTTACAATAATGCAACGATTGGGCTTGGGTGACCAATTTATCAATAAAGTATGTTTACTATATGATAGTCCACTAGCTCAAGCCAATTGTGGAGGCTTCTTATCTACCTCCTTTCCTATTCGCAGAGGTACTCGTTAAGGTTGCCCGTTGTCCCCTCTTCTCTTTCTCTTGGCAATGGAACCTCTGGCTGCAGCAATTCGACAATCTTATGAAGTTGGAGGTGTTCCTCTTTCAATTGGCCATTCCAAAATGTACTTATATGCAGATGATATTCTTCTTCCTCTTGATGATCTCCCCCGTTCTCTTTCTGCCCTTCTTCAAATTATTACTAACTTCTCCCCCTTCTCAGGTTATAAAATAAATTGGGATAGAAGTGAAGCGTTACCCATTTCAATTGGTACTACGAAGACAGCAATTTCTGGATTCCCTTTCATTGGCAACCCTCACGCCTTAAGTACCTAGGAGTATTGATCAATAGAGGTTTGGACATTAAGATTACGGATAATTTGACTCCTTTATTTACCCAAATGCAGAGGGACTTTGACAAATGGAAAGCTTTGGGATTATCTCCTTGGGGAAGAGTTCAAGCGGTTAAGATCATCACTTTACCAAGATTCCTCTATGTTTTAGGTATGCTTCCTCTTCACATTCCTTTGGCTACTCTTCGATCAATTGACTCCAAAATAAAGCTCTTTATTTGGGGTACAGCCAAACTGCTTCTTGCTGTTGCTAAATTAAAAACCCATCATCTTCCCTCTATAGAGCATTATTCACTTGCCCTCCATATTTCTCAACTCTCATTTTTTCTACCCAAATCTAAAGATATTCCACACTGGGTACCAATCGAACGTCGCCTTTTAACTCAAGATCTGCGGTTATCCCTTTTATACGGTACTGGGACTAGTTCTTCAGGTCCTAAAAATCCTATCTTATCTGCAATGCATAAATCTTGGCAGAGAGGTCATCGCATATTAAGTTCTAACTCGCGAATTCCCATTAAAGCTCCCCTGTGGAAAAATACAGCTATTCGTATTGGTGGCCGTACCTTGTCTTGGCCTTTATGGAAAGAGACTGGCATTTATTCCATAGATCAACTCCTGCATGATGGAGATTTCAAAACTTTTCCCCAACACTGTGAGGAATTTCATCTCCCACTTTTACAATCCTCTAAATACATCCAACTTCAACAATGTATTAAAAAACACCTAGGTGCTCCTCCCTGGTTACTTCAGGTATCTCCCGTTTTGTTTTATTTACAATTGTGGGGGAATTTCAAAGGAGTGACTTCTGGTCTCAATAAATCGTTTTTACACCCTCTCTTTTCACAGCCTCTCTCACATTCCCTTCAGATGAAATGGCAATCCAGTGTATCTATTATGTACTCCAACACTCAATGGGATCAAATTTTAGAGGGATTGCATAAAGGTGTTCGAGAAGCTCATCTTAAATTCTGTATCTTTAAAATTCTTCATGAATGGCATTGGTCTCCTGTTAAGTTACATCAAGCTACGTTATTATCGCATACTTCTTGCAGGAGATGCTCTGCTCCTGGTTGTGACATACACACATCATTTGCGAATGTTCACGTACCAGACCCTTCTGGCTCTTTATGGGGAAGACATTGAACTCTACAATGCCATTAACCTTGCCTCTTACACCTGCCACCATTATTTTACATGATTTTTGTGGTTTCCCAAAACTTTCTAAGCCACAAATTTGCCTTCTTCATACTGCGTTGGCCTTAGCCAAGATTTGCCTTTTACGTCACTGGAAATCTCCCTCAACTCCTTCTCAGGAAGAATGGTTGGTTGCAATGATGCAAATGGCCCTACACGAATGCACAATTTACAATCTTCAGGACCAAGCTGCCATTTTTCTTCAAACCTGGTCCCCACTTTTTGAAACTACGATAGATGTTGACTCTACATCAACTCCCTCTTCTTCTACATACGCTACATCTGCTCAAATTAATCCCTTCATTGACTCCTACATTATTCTACTCTGGTTATCTTTTCCCTTTCCTCTTTCCCTACTCCTACCCCTTTCCCCCTCATGTTACTCTGGTACTTTTTTACTTTCTTTCTTACTTTGTTTCTCCCTTTTTCTTTTTCTGTTCCAGTCTTCTTATTGTCTTTTCTCCCTGCAATCTGCTTCTATATTTTCTTTTCTCTTTTCTTTTCATTCACTCTGATTTTACATGATAAGCTAAGTCCATATTTTTTTCTATTGTTACTCCATATTAGGTCATAGAATAGTGCAGTTAATTTTTCCTTTTTTCTCTTCTACTAGGAATGTATTTATCACTCCTTCATTTTTTTCTTACATTTGATTTCCTGTGAATAAGGTTTATTATTACCTGTATTTTTTATTACTATGATATTCCATCACGTTGATGCTTACTATGTATTTTATTGAATAATTCAATAAAAAAACAATTCCAAAAAAATGGTTCACAGCCTTTGAGAGGGTCTGTAAAATGAAAAAAGTGAAGAAGTCACACTGGGGGGCACTCCTTCGGAAACTGTTCACTGGTTGCTGCAGGGACAGACTCCTGCCCCCTACAGGGGCAGATTCTGGGTCTTATGACCTCATGAAGACCACTTTGATTGAGGACTTTGGACTCACAACTGAGGAATATCGAATTACATTCAGGGTGGCTCACAAAACCCCAAATAAGTCCTGGATTGACTTTGTTGACTACTCAGTTAAGACACTAGATGGTTGGTTAACTGGAAATAATGTGCATGATTTCAATGGAATTTACAATCTGTTTATGAAAGAACATATTTTAAGTAATTGCACAAACGAGAAGTTATATCAGCATTTGGTAGACCTCAGTCTAATTTCTACCCAAGAATTGGGAAAGACAACGGAGATAAAAACAGCCACTGGGGGTGATCAAAAGAAAGGGGTTACAAAACCTCCCCAAGAGAAAGGTGGTGGGAATCCCCAAGATAAAAAGCCTGAATCTTCCAAAGAGCCCCACACACCTGCACAGGGGGGTGGGTCTTAAAACTCTTCCCAGTCCAATAAATGTACAAGGGATAGAACTATGATCCCCTAAATGTCTAGTGTCACAAATGTAAGATGTTGGGACACTTAACTGGAGTTTCTACTTGTCTTAACAAGAAGCTCCTTAGTCCTCCTACAGCTACTACTGGTGTAGTCAGTCTCCATATGGGATAAACAGTGGGCCCAGAGCAATCAGGAGTCACACTGAAGCAGTTCTAGTCACAGAGGGTGAAGTTGAGTTTGCCACTTTAGCTGTGTGGCTACCCAACTTAAAGACGTATTTACAATACCATTGGATCAACGGGACAAGAATAGAAGCCCTGAAGGATACAGGTGCCAGTATCACTATAGTGAGAGATACACTGGTTTCCCCAGAGCAATACTTGATTGGGAAAACGTACCCAGTGACCAACGCTGATAGTGTTACCACTGACCATGCCATGGCTATTGTGACATTAGACTGGGGGGAGGGGTGTCCTGGCCTGAAACAGGTAGTGGTCTCTCCAAAGCTTCCAGGTGGATGTCTGCTTGGTAATGACCCGGAAAACTCAGCATGGCTGAGGTAGAATCAAAACCCCATGCACCAATGCTGGACATCCCTGAAGACTGTGTGTGTGAAGACTAGAGCACAGAGCCGAAAGCAGGGTGAACAAGAAGAGTTGGAGCCTGATAGAATGGCCCAACCTTCCAAGAGGAAAAGTAGGAAGACTGGAAAACCAGCTTTTGAACAGCAAAAGAATCAGGACTCCCCTCCGGAGGGAGAGGATTTGGAAGTCCCAGAGGGAACTGAGCCCAAGGAACTTCACCCTTACCAGGTTGAGCTCGTGGGCCCAGGGGGACAGCAGTCCTGTCTAACTCTTGAGTGTGAGAAGGTGATCTTCCTGGAGTGACACACCTGTCTCAACTCCTTGAAGCTCAGTACAGTATATCTTGAAGGGATGACCTGTGGAGGGTCAGCTGACACAAGGGGAGACTCAGAGTTTCCTCCTTTGTCTGACATACTGTTTCTAGTGTGGTGTAAGTGATGCACCTACCTACACTATGTGTTTGCCTACTGATCCCTTGCTAAGAGTTGCAGCCAAGGTGTGCTAAGCCTTGAGGAGCTGCAACAGCTGGTTCAGTAGAACTCAGAGTATTCTAAGCTAAGTTATATGTACCTAACAGTACTTATGTGATCTTTCAACAAGATATTCTTAGGATACGTGTGGTAAAACAACAGCAAGCTCAAATCCCAACCGCTGCTCACCAATGTGAGAAGGTGGCCTGATATGCAGTGCTCACTATTCTAGTGAACACTATGTATCAGTCCAGCAACCCTTATTGATGATTGGTTGTAAGTCAACCTTATAGACCAGCTATCCTAGTAGCGTGGATACGAGCAGTCTAAGGCTAAAGACTCGAGAGGGCGTGTTAAGCCAGCTGTTTACCACACATATACCCCTTGAATACCAAGTGAAAGGACACCACACAAGTGTTATGAAAATAAACAAGATATTTATTAAGAATCACAACAGCCCTGTACTCTTTATGAGGACAGGGTACTAAGCACAAAACAAAACTCTTACGAAAATACTTAAGTTAGCACAGTATATACAAATGCCCGAGGGGCACGGAAAACCATATACTCTGAAAGTGGAATGCGAAATTACTAGCAGGTAAGTACAGTACTAATAGGCTTAGGAATCGCTAGGACTTGACTATAGAACCTTCAGATTACTTATAGGAGGCCTAGGGGACTCGGGTGCAGAGTGTGCACTCTCACGCGGGATGCGGGACAAAGTCTATGGTAGCTAGTAATGACAAAGTTAGTGTTCTCGGGCGAACCCGACCTGGTAGGAGGAAAACGAAAGTGGATTCTGACCCTTGGATAGTGAGGCTATGCTGGGGCACCGAAATGCCGAAGTTACCTAGCCCAGGGGCTGCAGCTGCATAGGTCTCAAAAGACGTCGGGAATCCTCGTAGACGGACCAGGAGCCTGGAAGAAAGAAGTTGCTGGCAGGCGACCAGTGAAGAAAGTTCGATGGATCCAAGCCTGGATCGAAGGAAGATGACACCTGAAAGCAGAGGGGACCAAGTTCGAGACTACTAGCCAGTAGTCAGTGGGCACCAGGAGGGCACCGGATGGTAGCCACCTCGACTAGGTGAGTGGGTGACGCTGTGCTCGCAGTTCTCACGGACCAGGAGGCGTTGTCGGCGACCAGGATGGAGGAGCGAGCTGTCCCACGATGGATGAAGCTGTCGGCGTCGCTGGACCCAGGATTGGGCAACAAAGCCTTGGCAAATTCAAGCCCACGCGGTGGACTCAAAATGGCTTCTGGAGTGGACCAGGAGGGTCCGGGGTGCCTCTCTTGAAGAAGGAAGCAAGGGCCAGTCTGGAGCAACCAGACCAGCAGCAGTGATGTCGTCGGGCGTCGTGAAGAAGGCCACAAGCCAGCCGGCTAGTAGCCACACAGCGCGGTGAGCACGCAAAAGCAGAAGGGCCCCACGCAGATCGTGGAGATGCTGGAGGGCTGATCTTCGGTGCTGGAGCTGCTCAGGGTTGGGGCTTCTCGGACCCCAAAGCACTCACCAGTGGAAGACTCGGTGGGCTTGTTGCAAAGAAGTCGTGCAGTCTTGGCGATCGTCGGTCCCTCGAGGTCTCGTCGCACTCACAGTTCTCAGCTTTGCTGTAGAGGTGAGTAGAGGTCAGAGGTGCCAGGGAAGCCGGGTCTCGTCGAGCTGGGTCGTCGGATTCGTGAAGAAGGACTTGCAGCAGACCGCAGTGTTCTTAGGATGGTGCCTGCGGATGCAGGGTGACTACTCCTTAGCCACAAGGGAGAATCTTGAAGAAGGAAATCTTGAAGTCCTTTCGCAGAAAGTCGTGTCTTGATTCCAAAGATGATCTAATTTGAACAGGGGGCCCGCTCCCATCTTTATACTAAAAAAGGGGGCTGACCCGGTGACTAGGTCCTGCCTATGGGTGGGACTAGGAGGGGGGTGGTTACACCCCTCTGCCATGCCGGACTTTCCCCAGGCCAGGGGCTGGTGTGCCCCTGGAACTGGTTCTGACCGGCCTATGCGTAGTGAGCACCGGGGTGCCACTCAGCAGTCACCTTCCTGAAAAGCCCTGCCTACCCAGGATACACAAAACCATGTCTGGGACGGTGCTAGCACCGCCCCTGACAGGAAACCCTTTGTCCAGGCTCCCCTCGCTGGAAGGACTCCCAGCTGCAGGGGGTCAGACTCGTGTCTGTGGTGGCAGCATCCATTTTGTGGAGCTGAGGCTTCGTTTAACTTTAACCGGGGTTCACAGTTACATACATGTCGTGTCCCTCTAGAAGGGTGGAATGCTAACCCCGTCGCCAGAATTGGCGAGGGGTTAGTATTCCAATTCGTATGACACCTTACTCGACATGTTTTGATAAAGCAATACCAAAGATAGCATTTAACCGCGAGGATTATAATGCACTTAAGAGTATATGGTATGCGATATCATGGAACAGCTATTAGGACTTGGTTCCGCAAGCTGCAGACAGGCTCAGCTCATGCCAGAGCACCATCTCACACGATTCCAAGCACTCTGCCTTCAGGATTGTCAAGGCCTGCCATAGGAGTGACTGATAGGAATCTGTGTGTCCATTTTAGAGTTAGATATAGGTATACTATATCTACAGCAAAGGGTGATTACACGACTTTGCCCCAGCTGTCATGCAGCCAGTTGTGTCAAATTTAGGAGGCCAGCCAGGGGTGGCATAATACATGCTGCAGCCCCTGGCAGCCCTGGGTACACCCATGCCCTGAGTTACAGGGTCTGAAAGGGTGGCCCAGTACCAATTGGAAATGCACCTAGGGTACATGGAATCCAGTTTACAGAGAGAGCAGTAGGCCTGGGGTCCTGATTGGCAGGATCCCAGGTCGACTATGTCAAAAACCAGCTAAAACACAGGGCAAAAAGTTGGGGGCAACCATAGTCAGGATGTACCTTCCTACATTGAGAACCAGAGGCAGCAAGCTGCTACACAGGAAAAGGGAGATGTCAGTGGTACCCACAAAGTCTATTGTGAGGAGGGACTACTGTACACTGAGGCCAGGGACCCTAACCCTGGAGCCCCTAGGAGATTGGTAGTGCCTCAGAGGTACAGGGTGTTCTTACTAACTCTAGCTCCTAACACCCCCCTAGCTGGACATCTGGGCCAAACCAGAACTTGGGAAAGGCTAGTTAGCCATTTTTACTGGCCCAAGATGTCTCAAAAGGAGTTTATCAGCTCCTGTTTCACCTGTCAAGCAGGTGGCAAAACAGGAGGACACCCAAAGGCCCCCTTAATTCCACTACCAGTGGTTGGAGTTCCCTTTGTGGACATAGTGGGTCCACTTGAACCTCCCACAGCATCAGGAAACAAATTCATACAGGTGGTAGTGGATCATGCCACCAGGTATCCTGAAGCAATTCCCCGTAGGATTACTACAGCACCTGCAGTAGCCAAGGACCTCACTGGTGTCTTTACCAGGGTAAGGTTTCCTAAGGAGGTGATTTCAGACAGAGGGTCAACCTTCATGTCTGCTTACCTAAAACACATGGGGAAAGAGTGTGGAGTGTACTACAAGTTCACTACTTCTTAAACTAGACAGAGTAGGGTGGAAAGGTGGAGGGGTCGCCATAATCTATAGAAAGGCACTGAAAGTCACAGTGATTGACTCCATATTAGACAACACAATGGAAAAGTGTACATTTAAAATTGAGCTGACACCTCAAGAAATTTTAAAAGGCACTCTTATCTATCGCCCTCCGGGGCCACTAAAAGATTTAAATCTAAAACTAGTGGAGAAAATTGCCCCTCATACTATTACGTCCAAACACTTCTTGTTACTTGGAGATTTTAATATCCATAGTGGAGAGAAGGAGAGTCCTGAGATAGCGAGTTTTTTAGCCTACATGGCCACTCTAGGCCTAGGTAAAATTAACTCTGAACCCACACATTCAGCTGGCCACACTATGGACATCATATTTACAAATTCTTCCCTTATTGTTGCTGAGCCTGCCAGGCCATTGATATGGTCAGACCATTCCATTATTCCTTTTCAGTTGAACGGCTCCCCTATGCATCACTTAGCGGGACGCTCCCTGAACAGTCTACAAAGATGATGGCACAAAGTCACGTACGAGTCCTGTAGTAAAATATACGTCCCTCCAGTTTTTAATGAACATATGGATGTCACTATAAAACTCAGGACTTTTAATGATACTGTGTGCAATGTGATAGATAGACTGGCTCCTGCGACACATCAGCTCAGTAATGTTCGAAAGAAAAGTGAAGATTGGTACACTGCTGACTTACGCAGAGAAAAATCCTGTTGTAAACGCTTGGAAAAATCCTGGCACAATCCCAGTTGGAAAGTGAAAGACTTAAATTTAAATTGGCCCTCTCCATCTACCATAATAATTTTTAAAAGGCACGTAAAGATCACCTGATCACTAAACTTAATCAGGCAGGAAACTCATCAAAGGAGCTTTATAAAATTCTGCTCTCCTTTACCAAGCGCTCTGCCTGCCCCCAGCAGATTACTTCCTCACAGGAACTTTGTGATAAATTAGCTGGGTATTTTGATGATAAAATCAATTCAACTTACAATCAATTTTCACAAAACACTAATCTGGTGATGTCTACCATCTCTGAATCTGTACCCCCAGAATGCTTAGGTAAAGTCCTGAATCATTTTAATCCTATTCTGGTCTCGCAGGTGGAAACCATGCTAACATTGGAAAAATTCAGAACCCCTCTGGATGTTAAGCCTGCCCACAAACATGCTCTCCTTGTCCCTCTCTTAGCTGCCCCTATTGCTGAGATTGTGAACACCTCTTTTAGCGAGGGTAATCTGCCTCTTGACTGGAAAACCTCCAAAGTACTTCCGATTAAGAAGAAAAAGCAGGTGCCAGCTGAAGTACTTTCCAATTATCGTCCCATCTTGCTCCTACCGCTCTTGAGCAAAATAGCGGAAAGTCATGTTAATACCCAATTAATGAACCACCTCGAGGACAATGGTATCCTTGATCCCTCGCAGTCTGGGTTCAGACCTAATCACTCCAAAGAGACAACTCTCATTGGTGTGACTGATTATATCAAACTAGCCTTGGATGAAAATAAAGCTGTGCTGTTGGTCTTGTTGGATCTGACAGCAGCTTTTGACACGGTCTCTAATCAGAAGCTGATACTGCGACTGAGAGAGGCCAGTCTGCAGGGACAAGCTCTGAACTGGCTTGTAAGCTTCTTAGACCAACGCGCGCAGACCATCAATCTGGGCCCTATTCGATCACAAACCCTGAAGCTTAACAAGGGGGTGCCCCAGGGCTCCTGTTTGAGCCTGACTTCGTTTAACGTCTATGTGGCCCCCTTGCTTTAGTCATTCGGGAGTGCGGCTTTACGCCGTTCTCTTATGCAGACGACACGCAACTACTCCTGTCTTTTGATAAAGACAAGGAGCTAGTTGATCAGCGTTTTGCAGGGGCATGCTAGCCATATCAGAGTGATGACAGAGCATTTCCTACAGTTAAACGCGACAAACACAGAAATCTTGCTGTTTGGCGCCTGGACCCGAGTGGTGGCCGACAGTGCTGGGCCCTGCTTCCTCTCCCACCTTGGTGGTCAAAAATGTAGGGGGTCCAACTGGATACTCAGCTATCTATGAAAAAACAATTTTTGACCACTGTTGGGACCTGCTACCATACCCTGAGACTCCTGCGTAGAGTGTTCCTATAGCTACCCCTTTCTGTACGCAGAACTCTAATTCAGGCTATGATTATTGGTCGCCTTGACTATTGCAATGCTCTATTGGCAGCATCGAACAAATCTCTGCTTAGCAGATTGCAGATTGTCCAAAATGTGGCCACATGACTAGCCCTCAAGAAACCACCGCCCACTTTCCCAGGGCCACTGTTGATATCTCTCCACTGGCTCCCTATCTGCCAGAGAATAAAAGTTAAACTCTGCTGCCTAGCCCATAAAGCTCTATATGGTGCGAGCCCAGGCTATCTGGCAAACAAGGTTAAAATTTACTGTCTGAACCGCCATCTCAGATAGGAAGGTAAGGGGATGCTAGTGGTCCAGCGTTTTAGGAAAATCCGATTAGGAGGCAAAAAAGTATCCTATCTGGCCCCGATATACTGGAACACCTTACCGGAGAACATGCGCAAATGCACCAGTCTCACTCGCTTCAGGAAACTCCTGAAGACGGAATTGTTTAAAGCTTAAGTTGTGGTAACTCGTGCCTGTCTGACTCTCGCTCTTCGACAGCGCGGAGATACCCCTTTGGGGGTGATTCCTGCACTTTACTAATACAATACATACATAAAAACGCCCTATCACCCACAAACCAATGATCTTGTTGAGAGGTTTAACAACACATTAAAATGCATGATTATGAGGCTCCCTGAAAAGCTCAAAAGGAGATGGGATGTCCTATTATCATACTTGCTTTTTGTCTACAGAGAGGTGCCTCAGAAGGGAGTAGGGTTTCCCCCCTTTGAACCTCTGTTTGGCCATCCTGTTAGGGGACCACTCTGTCTTGTAAAAGAGGTTGGGAGAATCCTCTCCAAGAACTCAAACAAGATATAGTGGACTATGTACTAGGCCTAAGGTCCAGAATGGCAGAGTACATGGAAAAAGCTTCCAAAGATCTTGAGGCCAACCAGGAGCTCCAGAAGCACTGGCATGACTAAAAAGCTGCATTGGTGGAGTTCCAACCTGGGCAAAAGTTGCGGGTTTGGGAGCCAGTGGCACCAAGGGCTCTCCAGGACAAATGGAGTGGCCCTTACCCCATTTTAGAAAAGAAAAGTGAGGTCACCTACTTGGTTGACCTGGGCGCAAGCATGACACCCAAAAGGGTGATCACTGTAAACCACCTTAAGCTTTTCCATGACAAGGCTGACCTTGTCAGGTCCTTGAATTCGGAATCGTACGATGCTTAAATGGGTTGCACCTCCCGTCAGCCCCAAGGTCTGAGTGAAACAACAGACATGTTGGAATGATCAGGCGAGGGAAGGGAAGGATGGGGACAGCAGGGAGGGAGACCTGTAACGAGAACAAGGCAATATAAGACAAAAACATTCACCTCTGATTGTGATAATCCATAACACTCTATTAGTACAAATAAAGCGTCTAAATGAACAACACAAAGCTACGGTACCTGTAAAGGAAAATAACGCAGCCTGCGATGCAACCTGAATGTCAAAAGAAGAGCAGCCTCTATATATACCTATGGGCATAATAGGATACGTCAGAAGGTACACAAAGTATCACCTTAATAAGAAAACAATAACAGGTTGCCCAAAGTACCAGTAGCATGCCAGAGGCCTTTAAACATGGGTGATATATGGAGCTGGCCTCCAGTGTTAGCTCAACAAGCCCCTGCTGCATGAGACAAATAAGCATGTAAGGTTACCTCCAGAAGACACTGGAATTTGTTCCAGCGTTTCCCAGGTTGAATTCACCAATAAGAAACACTCCAAGGTCTTGAAACAAAGATTTGCCTAATAAATACTATAAGCAATTCCACTAGACACATTCCCAGAAGCAAGTATTCATTCCGCTGTAATTATCTCCATTACCAAACAGAGAAGAGAATACTGAGAGATATGCAGGTAGATAAGAGTCTAAACAGCCCCACAAGAACCGAGGATCAGGTTCATCCAACGGAGCTGTTCACAACATAAGGATCAGTTTATATGTGGTATTAGTAAAGCGGATTTAGTTGAGGGTAATAACAAGGAAACCTCCACATATGACATCAAATATCGACTGCTCTCAGGAAATCGTGCAAGCAATCCCGCAATAACCAAAAGGAAGGTTCCTCCAATGGGACTGAGCCGCGATAGAAGAACAACTAGCAGCCAAACTGAATGTAAGGGAGTATGCCGGACCACAAGTATCGCACCATCAATCCCGCAAGAACTGATAGGGAGGTTCAGACAACGGGATTGCGTGCGGTTTTAAAGAGCGGACAATCCTCCGGCTGCAAATACTAGAAACAAAGAAGATACGAGAATGGTGGTGCAATTGCACCCCTACCAGTCCTCTTGATAGTCGGCTGTCACGGAATCAACGGCACCCGTTCAGCACCCCAGATACAGTAATGAGCAGTACGCGTGCTGACGAAAGTCGACCATCCGGCTCAACGCATCATGGGAAATGTAGTTCTTCCATGAGGGCTACCGAATACTGCGTTTTCTATGGCTCAGGGCAGTGTTCTCTGGCGGCCCCCACCATGAGCTGCAACAGACCTCACCATGCTGATGGTGACTGATGAGGATCAGGAGACAGAGAGTGTACCTCTCCCTGACCTCCTCTCTTACAGCCCCGAAGATGGCCAGTGGATGGAGTTGTCTATTCAGATACCCTCTCTGCCCAACAGCAGGCTGATTGCAAACAAGTCTTGCAAAGGTTTGCTAAGCTCTTTTCCTTGACCCCTTGTCAGACAAACTGGTGTACCCATGATTGAATACTGGGGACAGTGTTCCTTTCAAGAACAACATCTATTGACAGTCTGATCAAGTCAAGGAAAGCATCATAGCTGAAGTCAGCCAGATTATGGAGATAGGGGTTATTGAACCCTCTGAGAGCTCCTGGGACAGCCCAGTGGTTCTAGTCCCCAAACCTCATCTACAGGGTGGAAAGAGAGGAATGAGGTTCTTTGTGGCTTATAGAGGGCTCAACTCTCTCGCCAAGACAGATGCCCACTCTCTCCCAAAAGCAGATGAGTTGATAGACAAATTGGGTGCAGCAAAATGTCTAAGTACATTTGACTTAACTGCAGGGTACTGGCAGATTGGCATGGCACCACCAGCAAAAGAAACAACAGCATTTTCCACAAGGAATGCCCCTGCCACCTTCCAAAGGTTGTTGAATCAAGTCCGTGATGGCTTGGAGTCCGTTAGTGCACCATATCTAGATGAAATTGTGGCCTTTAGCTCCACTTGGCAGGATCACCTCATCCACCTTGGGAAGGTTTTGAAAGCACCGCAGGTCTAACTATCAAGGCAGGCAAATGCCAGATAGAGCAGGGAGCAGTAGTATACTTGGCGCACCTTGTTGGTGGAGGCCAAGTGCAACCCTTACAGCCCAAGATCCAGGACATCCTGGACTGGGCAGCTCCAACCTCCCAGACCAAAGTCAGGGCATTCCTTGGCTTGACTGGGTACTATAGGAGGTTTGTGAAGGGATATGGGTCCTTTGCGACTCCCCTCACAGATGCCCAAAGAGGTAAACTAGACAGTTAGCTGTCAAAAGGCTTTTGACACAAAAGATTGTTAACACCCTGAAAGAGGCAATCTGCTCAGCACCAATTCTCAATGCTCCAGAATATACCAAGCAGTTCATTGTGCAGACTGATGCCTCTGATCCAGGGATAGGAGCGGTCCTATCCAAGACCAATGATGAAGGCCAAGATCAACCTGTAGCTTTTATAAGCAGGAAGCTTCTCCCCTGAGAGCAGCATTGGAGTACCATTGAGAGGGAGGACTTTGTTGTGGTTTGGTCCATGATGAAGCTGAGGCCATATTTGTTTGTTATTCACTTCCTAGAGCAAACTGAATACAGACCTCTCAAATGGCTAATGCAAAAGAAAGGTGAAAATCCTAAACTCTTGAGGTGGTCCATCTCCTTACATTTGAATGGACTTTACAGTGGAACACAGACCTATGACTGCTCGTGCCAAAGCAGATGGACTTTCCAGGTTCTTCCACTTAGACAATGAAGACTCTCTAGGGAAAGTTTAGTCTCATCCTCTTTTGTTTGGTGGAGGGTTGTGTAAGAAAGTACCCTCTTTTTAAATGGTTGCCCCCACTTTTTGCTAAATTGCTGATGTACTTCGACTGAGTGTGCCCTGGGCTCCTGCCAAACAGGTGCCCAGGGCCTTTGTTCTTTCACTAAAACTGCATTAAAAACAAAACCCAATTGGCACTCTGTGACCACAGGTCAGTCCCTTGTAAATAGTATCACAGGTACCTAGGGCACTGTGGACAGGGAAGGCCTCTAAGAGCTACAGCACTTATTGTGCCACCCTTAGAAGCCCTGTACCTTCACACCACACACTGCCTTTGCAGTATGTGTGTTTTGGTGCAGAACAAAGTGAAAAGTCGACATTGCACACATCCCTATGTGCCATGCCTGCAACCCACTTCCCTGGCATGGGTCAGCCACCCCTCTAGCTGGGTGGACTATACCAGTGGTGAGGGTACAGGTGCATGAGCCCTGTACCCCTACACTGTATAAGTCAATTCTTAGACATTGTAAGTGCATTACTGCCATTAAGAGTATATGGTGCTGGGAGTTTGTCATTACTAACTCCACAGCACCATGATAACTTTACTGAAAACTGAGAAATTTGTTTTCAAACTTCTCAGCATACTAAACCCACATTGTTCAAGTTCAAGTTCAAATTTTATTGTTTGATTAATTAAAATCATTACAAAACCCCCCTAGAGAAAAGAATAAAAAGCTACATAGGCGAATAGCGTTATCGTGCAATAAAAGAATGGGTACACATCACTGTTTTTTGTTATAAAAAATACATGGCAATACAATTCAATTATTAAAAAACTTGCTTTGACGATTTTTAAACTCGAATAACAGATTTAACAAAATGTGAGCCCCTTAAAGAGGGTGTTGAGGTGATTTTACATGAATTTATATTTGATCTATGTCGGCTTGCAGTAGGAGGCTATTAACTGATTTCATGAAGTTAACTCCTCGGCATGCCAGGGTGTACGACGAGCCCTCTAACCAGCGTATCACTGCTTGCCTGCTGGACCGGATGTTCAGTTCATTAAGGAATGATTTCAAGTACTGTCTCCTTTGGTCTTGGACGGCAGGACAGGCGCATAATAGATGGATTAGAGTTTCTTTTTTAAAGTCGTATAGTCGACAGGACTCTAATTTATTAAGCTCATTTTTAGCTGAGAGCTGAAGTGGGCGGATAAGTAAGCTTGTGGCTTTGAGAACCTGTACGAGTTTATAACTGTCCACCCCTACCACCTCTTGGAGAGCGCCATTTTGTCCCCCAGCAGAGAATTCTTTTTGGCTGCGACGTTTACTATTTTGACGAAGCTTCCTCTATCCATCCCTTTGTCCCATGCTGATTGTAGTTCCATCTTAACCAGAGAGTTACTCAAAAAGCTTCCCCAGGAGTTGGGCATTTCCTGCTCCCTCTGGCGCTTGATTTCGTCCCAGCATAAACTGTTCAGAGTGCCCGGGTCTGAGGTGCAGAATGTGTTGCAAAGTTTAATAAAGCTGCTCATTCCCCGGTACTTCTGATGCTGGAGGCCGAATTCCAATCTGACCTGGGAGGGCGAGGCACATTTTGGCAGATCAAAGACAGCTTTGTAAATCTTTGACTGCAACTCGTTCAATAGGTGCACATCTTTGCCACACCAAGGGGCCAAGCCGTAGGACAAGCTGGGGTGGATTTGGGCGGCCATTATTTTTAGCAAGTGGGAATGGTTCGGGCAGTCCTTTTTTTTGCGTATTAGTCTATAAGCGTAAATCAATGATTGTGCCTTGGCTTTGAGTGCCAGTTTGTGTTCTTTGTGAGTTGCACCCTGCCCGATTATTACGCCCAGGTATTTATATGAGCTGTGTCCTTCGACATTTACCCCTTTGGCCATCCATTTGAACTTTGATTTTTTTGCAGTCTACTAGATGGAGGATTTTTGTTTTCTCTTTATTTAGCTCCAGCTGTTCCTTGTCCAAGTAGGCTACGAGATTGTTTATTGATCTCTGTAACCCAATAGGGGTTTGGCTCAGCAAGACTATATCATCCTCATATTGTAGGATAGCAACTGGTTCGTTGGCCAATTTCGGGGGGTGGGAGTCTGGTTTTTCTATATGTGGTGCAATATCAGATAAGAAAAGGTTGAATAGGCTGGGGGCAAGGACACAGCCTTGTTTCAGGCCTCTTTGAGTGTGAATGCTTGCGGTGGTACTCAACCCATCACCCAGCTTGACTCTTGCCCAGGTGTCTGTATACAAAGAGATTATGGCGTTAAGCATTATGCTTGGCAGACCCCATGCGTTGAGTTTCTTCCAGAGCTGACTCCTGCTCACTCTGTCGAAAGCGGATTTAATGTCCACGAAGCAGGCGAACAGACGGAGTTTCCTTTTTTGTGCTTTTTCCGTTAAAAGTGCTAGGGTGGCAAGGTTGGATATTGTACCCATGCCTTGCCTAAATCCTGTCTGGAGTTTTGGGATAATGTTTTTTTCTTCCATCCAACCTTGCAGCTGAATTAACAGGCACGAAGCATACAGTTCTGCTTCAACGTCTATCAGTGAGATTAGTCTAAAGTTTCCCGGCTTACAGTGATCTCCCTTTTTGAATATGGAGTGGATGATATTCCCCCTCCAGGAAGCCGGGATGTTGGACTGAGTGTGTCCACCCAATGAGTGACTGACTGAGAGGAAGTTGGTCGCGAGATTGCCTAAGACTGCTGAGATCAAGGGAGGAGCCACGCGCCGCTGCTGTGAACCGCGCTGGAAGCCGCTGCGAGCTGCAGCCTCTCTTAGCCCTGAAAATTGAACAGAGCCGAGCGGAGCCGAGCCTGGCCTGGCCTGGCCAAGTTTGCCGGGTGGCCGGCACCGAATACCGGGCTGCCGCACTGCCGCATCACAGCTACCTGTTGGCCGACGGCTGCCCTTCCCTGACGGCTGCTGCTCCAGTGTTCGACCGCCGCATCCCTGCCTATATCGCCTCACACTGCTTTGTTTGAGGTCGGCGGCTGATGGCAGTTTGGAGATGCCGGCAGCTTCTTTGTATACAGCAGGAACAGACAGGCCGGGAGGTAAGCCATAGCGCCGCAGCGCTTTTGTTGTTGGGACAGTGAAGAGCGGCGGTGGCAGGGGGAAGGACGACAAGAAAAGGAGCCCCAAGGAGCCCCTACAACATATATGTTTTTGAATCCAGTCCACAGCTTGCTGGTTCCTGTGAGCCAGCCCCCCTGTCGATGAGCCCAGCAGAGCTGGTCGGGACCGGAACGGCGGGGGTTGGGGCCGGCTGAGCCGGAGAAGCCGAGGGGCTTGCCAGCCTGCCCTCCGGCCCACTCTCAGTGAACGGCTCTACTCGACCGCCGGCTTTCTCTTGGCCTCCCCTTCCCGTGCCTGGACTGGTGGCGGCGAGTGTGGCTGGAGACGCCTAGCGGGAGCCCGGGAGCCTGGAAAATCCAGTGACAGCGTAATTGGGGGGGCCAAGCAGCCAAGCAGTACCATAGAAACATCCCGCACTGCCTCGCATCACCCCGAGTTAGGGGGCCGCGCTGCCAGGTGCCACGGTGAGGGAAGAAGCAGGTGAGGCAGTTTCACCGTAGGCATTGAAGCTGCCGCTCCCAGGGCCACGGAGAAAGAGGCGATCTGGCCCCGGCAACACAAGTCCCAAGCTCCAAAAGCACTGTTTCCGATACCTAAACTGCAGCAAACCCTCCCCCCGAGCCCCCTTAAGCAATCTACTCCAATAGCGGTGAATAGGGTGGCAAGGGTGGGAGCTGGGGGCGTGTGCTCTGCGAAGGAGAAGGAGTAGGGGAAGGAGGAGTGATGCGGGGGGATAGACGTGGGCGAAACGGCCAGAGGCGTAAATTCCACCACCAGTTGCTCGCAGTAGTGGTGGTACGGTTAAGACTGTCTGGGGACGAAAGCAGGGGCCCAAGTAAACGCCTCAAATCCTCAATTCCTCCAGCCCACCAATCCTACAACCTGCTACAGAGCCCCAACTGAGCCTTCAAGAAAACTGTATCAGTGCTCTGCATAAATGAGATCAGGAACAGTCCGTCAGGTGGCGACAGAAAAAAACCCAGGAAAAAAAAGAAATAAAAATAAAAAATCCAAACTTAACCATCAAAAGAGGAGGACTCCCTAACCAATAATTCACGAAACAGAGTGGGCCAAAGGGAGAGGCTGATTTCAGCACCCAGCTCAACATTAAAGACAAAGCCAACCCCGAATAATCAAACAGGGATTCGAAAATTCTTTTTTCTAAAAGATCCAATGGCAGCAATTTACGCTCCCTCAAAAGAATCCTCCATGCTACCAAGCCCAATGCAGCCTGACAAACCACAAGCCTCTGTCCCGGGCACCGCTGCAGTTTCTGCCATCGCATCACAGTATGAATCATTGTCGGAAAAAAAGTCTGTTCATACAGGTGCTAGGAAATCAGTGACAGTAACATCTCAGATTGCACCCAAAATTCCAGTCCTAACCCTCATTACAAAAACCGAAGCGACTGCTGAAGGTCTCAATGTGATTGGAATAAAAACAATTACAAGCGGAGAACAAGCGGAACCAACTGAGTCTGAGACCCCCACGGGGGAAAACAGAGATCGTGAAAAACTCAACTGCAGCTTTGAAGTAACAAAAGCTGCATTGAAGGGACCAACATCCGCCGCAAATCCCAAGGTCGGCAAACCACCCTCCGGTCCCAAGGAAGAGTGACGATCAAACACAAGTTGGACCAAGGAGGAAAAAAAATCAATCTAATTAAATCCGCAGTAAACGCAGCGCCTAAGGAAGCAGTGTGTAGTAACTCTTTCTCTAACATGATTGACGCTAATCTGATTGAAATCCTGGAATCACTAGAAGGAATGGACAGGAAAATGAACGCCAAACCCCCAGCTCAAGGAAAAGAACATCACAAAGGAGATCTAAATTGGTTTCATCTGCTCCCCTAAGCCCACCGGGTGAAGAAGATATCCAGTACACAGATCTAGCGGAGGCTGGTCATAGCCCCATAACAATCAAGCAACCAATTCTTTCCTCACCAATAACCATCTCCTCTGAAAGTGGTTCAAGCTCTGGGTCGGCGGCCCCGGCGCAGTACATTGAAGACAACTCCAACATGCAATGGGCCCAAACACTGATCCATACCCTTGAACAATCTATAAGGGTTTTAGATTTTCAGTCAGACAAAATGGACGTCCAAATAGATCTTATAAATCTTATCGCCAGTCACATCTCTGGCGTAAATAGTAAATTAGATTTAATAACATCACTATTAACAAAAAGAGAAAGTTTGGATCAGCAAAGATACAAAAACAATCAATTATCCTCCTGTTGCTGCAGCCCCATAATTGAGAAACTGGCAACCCTTCCGGAAATTTTAAAAGACGTCCTAGGGGCAGTAAAACAATCTTACAATAGCAAGTGGCACGTAAGACCCCAAAAATATGTCGATCAAGAGGCAAGTGCAAATCGCACCAAAGCTAATACCGAAGGAACAAATGATACCAACGAAGCATTAGCGAAAACAGAATACGAGCATTAGCGAAAACGGAATACGAGCGCGCGAGGAAGGCCCGGCTCAAATACAATAAACAGTCCAGCCCCGCCCCGGATAAAATGTTTCCACTTTTTACAGTAAAAACACCCAGGGAAAAGAAAAAAATACTCCCCCCCCCCCCCGTCCGAGGTGGCAAACCCTGCAAGTGACCAATCCCAAACCATTCAGCCCTCCATCTCAAAGCAACAGGGCCCCAACCATGCCGCTAAATTTCATACTTCTCCCCAAACCAATCAAGGGGTCGGATGCCTACCTTTAGAGGACAAAGTCACTCAAAAAGCATCCCCGGCACTGCAAAAACAAGGAAGAAAAACATCATCTAATAATGAAGTGGGTGAAGAAGAAAGTAGAAAAATCTTGTCCACAATGGGCAATAGAAGCCCAGGGAGCTGCAATGGAGCGAGAACACAACAATGTGTTTTTCAACAAGTAGCAACAAACAAGGGGTCAGATTTAGAAAAGCACAATCCTCCCTTAGTGAATATGTCGGAGGCCCCAACTCCATTCAACTCTCAAAAGCTCCCCAAATGTATTGCTGTAGCAATAAGGGGAAAGGATCGCCACTGTAAGCTCTTTAATCAGGATCAAGCGGAGCCGTGAACAGGGAAATCAGTCCAAAAATCCCCGGGGTTACCTAATGCGAGTTCAGAGGTGCCAACCACACACACCGCTGAGCATGATCAAGAACGTGGACAAAACATCTCATTAATTTCAACATTAAACGGTGGAAGAAAGGAAAACGAACCCCCTGCGTATAAAGACCAAGCCCAACCGGATGAGTTTGAACTGAAATTGTCTTTCATCCCTGAATACTCGACAAAAGGTTTACAAGCTACATTAAATAGAGGAAACCTTTTGAGACTGTTTTATGAAATCCCAGAACTAAAAGTAATCCGCTTGTGTGACCTAACATCGGTGGAACTTAAAGAAATAATCGGGAGGGGAGTTGAGGAGACCCTGACAACCTGGTCGTCTAAGGACCTGGTGGACAAAATAGTAGCAACGAGTGGAAGGTTTGGAGCATGGGGAATCAAGCTAAAGGCTCACCAACGCCCAAGGTACCCGCACCTCCTCCTTAAAAAGCCAAACGAAGCGAAAAGCCCGGGGAAAAGCCAGTCCACATGCGTACATGGTGCGCTTTCCAACTAACCAGTAGCTCCCTCCAGCAAGAACAGGCACTCCATAAGAGAAAGCCCCGGTAAAACTGAGGGCAGTTCACAGGAAATAAGGGACTGGTCTTGGATCCCCAGAACACTAAACAATAAGCATTCCTAACCAAGCAAAATAATAGCAATGGAGACAGCCCCCACAGTAGACGATGTTCATACAGCCAAAATCTCGCTCTGCTCGTGGAATGTGGACAGATTTAAGGACATGGGGCAAGACCACGAAACCGTTTCGTTCTTCATGCAACAACACATAATCCTGCTCCAGGAAACCTGGAATCTGGGTGCAAGCCCAATTCCTGGTTTTATAGACTATCACTGCCTGGCAGAAAGACATTCAAGCTATGGTCATCCGAGAGGGGGCCTATCAACTTTTATCACACAAAAATTGAATTGGGCAACGGAAGAACTAGACACAGGGGCCAACTGGATCCAAGCGACCAAGGTAAGCAGCAAGGAATCAACGAGACAACTCCTATTAATTAACGTTTACATCCACCCAGAGAGAAAAAAGCAGAAGAGAAAACATCTAACCCTAACAAAGTTATTACCATCATTGCAGAGAAGCCACGCGAATTGCCAAATAGTGATTTCAGGCGATTTTAATAGTAACCTTTTAATGACTCAACGGGGAAGTAATAGTAAAGTCACCTAGGGTGCGAGTGAGTTAGTGTGTAAACTAGCAGTGCTCGACTTGACAATCATGAACGGCAATGCTCCGGGGGATACGCCTGCCGCCGCAACATATCTGAGCGGAAAAGTCTCCTCAACAATTGACTTTACAATTATCAGCAACAACCTGCTCCCACAAATTAACAACTTTAGAATCATTTCACAAGCCGAAAGTGATCACCTCCCGCTCATCCTGAACATGAATAACAAAGTCAAGAGCGCTCAAAAACTCAATACCATCATGCAGCCGCCCGAAACGTTCAATCTTCGCAAGTTAAAATGGCGAGGAGTGGCTCCCCAATCCATTCAGGAGATAGTCAAGGTTTTCCAGGAAAATCAAGGCCCCCTACCAGAGAACGATCACGTCAGCTTCTGGGAGCGGCTGACCCAGTTTTTGGTCCTTAAATTCCCAGTTTCCCCGGGATGGATTTTAACAATAGTTACCAGAAGGGACCCGTGGTTCAACCAAGATCTTAGAAAGCAAAAAAGAGAGATCAAGAAGAGCGACGTCAATTTCAAACAGGAAAAAAAGGTTTAAAACAAGAAACAACAAAGCTGTACGCACTAAGGAGCACTTACAGGAGGACCCTGGGGAGAGAAAAAAAAGCGCATAAAGTGTCCATCTGGCTGCAATTATTATCTACCAGCAAAAAGCCCAATAGTAGCGATTTCTGGGGCATAATAAACAAATTAACATCCGGCCCAATACTTCGGCAATAAGCAGGAATTGGTGCAGATACATGGTTTGCCCATGTGAAAACCCTGTATAATAAGGCAGAGACGGGTCCCGAAGGAACGCCCTACGGGCAAGACCTCGAACAGAAAGAAACTCAAGCCTTCTCCACCCCGGATCCTGCAGAGGGCAGCTCATTCCAATCATATTCACCCACATTGATGCCTGTGTGAGATTTAATGAAAAATGCACTCAGAGGGCATCTTAGAGATACCCCCTAAAAAATGACCTAACATGAGTGTCCAGGCTGAGTGGCTGCTCGCCAGCTGCCATCACCAGACATGTTTCTGGACCCCTGGGTCAAAAGCCTGCAGCTCTCGGGGTCTGAAACAATGCACACCCTGGGACAAGGTGCCAAGCCTCCGCCCCCAGGATGGACAGGGTCCATGAAGGGGACGCTTCAAAGGCTTGCCGCCTTGTGAGTAGTATTTAGGGGCGACCCTGAACCTTGCCTCCTGGAACAAGAACAGACCAAGAAGAATAAGGACAGAAGAGTCGTGCTGAAACTAAAAAGACGAGGACGACCACTGACTTGGACCCAAGCACTATCGGCCTGTCCCCACCTCAACTCTGCTATAGCAAAATCCCTGTGTGTCGTGCATCCAGCAACCTCGAGAATCCAGAGGACCTGTCCTGCTTTCCACCTCAAAGAATTTGTCTTCCGTGAGCACCGAATTTGCTCACCCACAGACTCTGGTCCAAGCCAAAAATGTGAGTCTGCACCACTCTGCCTCCGACACTCAGGTACCAAGTTCGAGAGGCTCAATACCACGAGCGATCCTGACCTGAGATCTGGTGATCTCGCGACCGGAGCTGGTAAGAAAACCCGACACCTAAAGACACCCCTGTACCCGACGTCCCACAGCCTTGAGTGGCCCAACTGATAGTGTTCCAGCATGCCAAGGCATCCCAACTTACCTCTCTAACCAGTGGTCACCTCCATAAGATCTTTATCTCCAAGTCTGCAGTCTTTGTTGAAACTGGAGAATCCCCATTGCAAACAACGGGGCTCCCGACGTCATAACAGAACCCTACACCCAGCCGCCCCTGCGCTGCTGCAGGTGTATTTTGGGTCCTAAACTGGATCCCCTTTTTCCCTGAGCCTACCACCAGGAGCTTTGCTCCCACAACCTTGTGGCCTGCTCGTGAGCATCCTCCAACCGGAGGCCACCTATCCTTTATTGGATAACATTGGGCATCAGCACTCTGCACCGGGCCGCGCTAGTACAGCTGAGGGTGCCCTAAGGGTGTCTCCTTGCCCCTGGGGGACCGATAAGTCTTACCCCAAGAAACCAACTCCCACAACAAAGTACTTACTTGTTACCCGATAACTCTATTTCCTCCCATAGGAAAACATTGACTGTTTTCTTGTTAAAAAGTTTCTAAGTGTGGAGTTTGAAAATCTATGAAAACCTATACAATTGTGTTCTAATAACAAAATCGCATGTACTTACCTTTTTTAAGGAAATGCCCCAGTGTAGTATCCAGGTATACTACACTGTGTAAGAAAAGTATTCTGCAAAGCAATATAACCAATACTACTAAATAAGCACAAAGCCTATGTACAGTATTTCAAAGTATTGCATTACAAGTGATGTATCTGTAACCAAAACTAAGTATATAAAACTGCATTCAACTGTACTGTTTACTGCAAAGTATAAAACCACTTACCTGCACAAGGCTTGACTTGGTTCTAGAAATAAAGAAACTTAATAATATTTTTGATACAAACAAATTGGTCTGAGTTCAGTATTTGAGTGTGTGACATCATTTGCTGCCTGAGTGTGTACAACAAATGCTTAACACTACCCTCTGATAAAGCCTTACTGCTCACCCACACTACCACAAATAGAGAGTAAGGTGCTGTCAACTTTTACCTCTGCCTACCTTTGGGGTTCCACTGGACTCTGTGCACACTATGCCTCATTTTGGTATAGTATATACAGAGCGAGCTTCCTAAGCCAAATATATTGGTCTAGGCTCAATTTGTGTAGGGCAGAGGTCTTCAAATTGGACAGTGGGCACCCATGGGGGGGCTGTGGGGGGGGGGGGGGACAAGTGATCCCGGGGGGCATCAGGCTCTGGCCAAAAGAAGCATCATGCTGAAAGCAGTGCTTTCTTTTAAGCTAAAAAAAATGAGTGGCAGTAAATCTCTCAGTAATGGTCCATCACTATAGCCTTATAGCCCGCCGTAGCGGGCTATACCGGCTAGTAAAGGCCCGCTGAATCGTTAAAGGCCCGAGCCGAAGGCGAGGAACTTTAACGAGACAGCGGGACTTTAATTGCCGGTATAGCCCTGCTACGAAGGGCTATAAGGCTATTAGAACATTCTGGCACTAGAGGGCAGAATGTTCTAACAAATTAAACAAAGGGTTCTCAAAGCTCGAGGGGATATAAATCCCCTCGAGCTTCGAGAAGCCTTTGTAGAACATTGGAATGTGCTCTGCGGGCCTTTACCGGCCCGTAGAAGCAGGGAGCACTCCATTGTCTGCAATGGAGCTCTCAACATTCCAATGTTCTAATAATCTTTTGTCATTTATATCCAAGCTGACTGTATGTATCAAAAGGGGAGGGACTCCAAATGTTATTCAAAACCCCCACCCCCATTTCTAATGATCACACTGTGTTTTACTTTTACACAGTAGTAAGGCCAGCCTGACCAGAATTGTATGTTTGGAAATCAGGTATTTGATTGTAGTTTTAAAAAGGTAACATAAGATAACTGCAATGTTTAAATAAGTTGTCATATTTAAACATTGCTAATTTAAGCGAATACTTGTGGAAATTCTAAGGGGGTCCCAGATGGGTTTTTTTCACGGGGAATGGGTGCGGCATTAAAATACTTGAAGACCACTGGTATAGAGTCTCCTAGAGCTAACCCAGACCCTTGGCAGGGCTCTCCCTGTTACTTTTCTGGCACGCCCACCTCTTTCCTTCACTCGTTCTTTCTTCTGCTGTGACTGAGTCAACAGAACAGATCCCACTGCCAATTTATTTTATTTATTTATTTTTGATTTAAAGAGTTTTATATAGTGCTGGCTTGACCCATGGGGTTTCAGAGAGCTTTACAGACATGGTAATGACAATATTAGCAAACATAGAGTAAAACATGAAGAAAAAAAGGCACACTTGTAGAGAGTTGGATCAGAGCATTTCCTAGAGAGAAACAATACAAATGATATACAAGAAGAGATTCTCGTTAAGAGCTAGGTTGTGAAGCCCTCAGGAATAAGGTTCCAATTCATGAGAAGATCGTTTAATGGTCTTTTGAAGCTCATGAAGGAGGGGTTTGTTTGGATATGTACTGGGAGAAAGTTCGAGATGTTAGGAGCATTGCCCAAAAAAGAAAGTGGTGGGTTTTTTGCTTATGTTTTTTGGGTGGGATGAGAAGTAGAGTGTTGGAGCGTCCTAAAGTTCTTAATTGGGCTGCCTAGGTGAGTTTGGATGCAAGTTAGGCTGGTTTACCTGTGTGGAGGGCTTTGTGGACGAGGCAGGCATTTTCGAAGCAGCAACGGGCTTCGACCGGGCAGGATTATTCAGGGAGTTGAAACGTGTTTGTGTCTCTTGACTCCAATTGGCGAATGTTTTTAATTCAGTGATAGTGGGCCGCATACCTGACTCATGGAAAGAAGCTGTGGTAGTTCCAATATACAAGAAGGGCAGTAGGAATGATCCAATTTGCTATAGGCCTATTTGCCTAATTGACGCCTCATGCAAAGTCATGGGAGGATGATTCTTGCCCGCCTTGAGCTCTGGGCTAATGAGATATCCCACTCACAATACGGCTTTAGAAAGGGTATGGGTACAAACGAACAATGTCTCAACCTGTCCCTAGTTATGGGTAAGTAGATGAAGGCCAAGAGAGGATCGATCCACTTGGCCTTCATGGACTTATCCAGTGCATTCGACACAGTTAACAGGGGGAAGCTGTGGTTACTCAGGAAAAGATGGGTTTTGAAAAGGCACTTATTACCCTTTTGCATAGGATGCATTCATCTACTTCAGTTTCTTTAAGCTATGGATCAGGTGGAGAAAAATCCAGATCCATTGCATCCACAGAGGGTGTAAGACAGGGATGCATTTTGGCCCCCTTTTTATTCCTTTTATATACGAACGGGTGGAGAAATGTTTAATAGAGCAGCACTTGGATTATCCGACTGTAGGAGGTAACGTGGTTCCCTTGTTATCATACGCGGATGACACCGTACTGCTGACGTTAACGGCTAATAGCCTCCAAAAAGCCCTGGTCGCATTTACTGATTTTATAACGGATTTGGATCTCAAGATCAATTTTAATAAGTCTTTTATTATGGTCTGTGGTCCTAAAAACACAAAAACAAGAACATTTGTGGTAAATGGTAGAACAATTGAAAAGGTCTCTTCTTTTACATATTTAGGGAATGTTTTTAATAATAAATTAAATTGGGACAATACGATTGCTACTAGGGCCCAACAGACATGTAGAACTATAGAGGGCCTGTTTCGCTTTGCGTGTAAATTAGGTCCTAAGCCAGTGGCCGAAATACTTGTCTTAAACAAATCAAAATGCCAGTCAACTACAACTTAGGGGATGGGAGTTTGGGGAAGTCAAAAATTCAGACAATTACAAATTTTGGAAAACAAATTTACAAAAATATTGCTGATGGTTTCCATTAAGTCTCCCTCCAAATGTTGTCATTCTGAGCTGGGATTGGATTTGCTTGAAGATAGAATTAAACTGGCACCCTTGATTCTAGGGGAGAAAGTGTGGTCATCGGAAGAACTATCATTTACCAGAGCAATCATAAGAGATTGCTTGAGTTTAGGAAATGCATTGTCTATTCCCTGGCTTTGCTATGATAAAAAATGCCCTAAGCAAGATTTGCCTAGGAAATTATTTTGAAAATCCTGATGGCATACCAACTAACAATAAAATAATGATTAAAAATGCCTATTTTAACAAGTTAGTTTCATCTAACCTGGCCGGTGAGACCCCATCTCATGGTTCGCCAAATATCCAACAATTCTACTTATCCTTTAGTACCCATATACCTTCCTGCTTCCTTTTGATGAGGTTCCGTCTCCACACATTGCACTTTCTTGTGGGTTTTTCAAATCAGGTGAGCTGGTGTGAGAGACTGACTCCCTGTCCTTGTGATAACTTAGCCGAACAAAGCACAATGCACCATATAATGTTTTGAACTATATATAAAGATATAAGGGCTCATTTCATTAGGCCAATCCTGAGGGAAATTGCCCCTTGTTCATATCAAGAAGGTTTTAATTGTTTGCCTTCTTTGTCCAATACCGTCTCATTGCGCTGTGCTAAATTTTATTAGAACTGTTTTGTGAATCAGGAAAAGATATAAAATGTGATAAGCAAACTGGGAAATAGGGCCGTATCCAATTTTTATTAACTATTTATTATTACACCTTTGGATTGATACAAAGAAAATGGTAGATTATGGAAAGCCCTGTGATGACATTTTATATGTTGTTTTGGACATATTTAGTATGTGTAAAATATAATATGGATTAACTTTAAGTATGGTTTTATTATTGTAACTATGTACTTTTATGATTCACAAGAATCGAATAAAGTTTTTCAAACGAAAACGACTCCAGTAATCATCTTAGCTGCTGAATCTAGATTGGCTCTTAATGAAGCCAAGTGTGACTTTGTGGTGACAGTGAGGGTGGCGTTTACATAGTTTATTCTTGAGAGACTCATTGGTTGGGTTCAATTTTTAGATCATTCAAAGGGAGGAAGGGCTTGATTTGGTTTTGTGTAGGAGTTTTAGATTATAGAATGCAGTCTTCTTTATGTGTGGGTGCATGCTTAGGTTAGGGTCCAGGGTGCTACCTAGCGACTTGACGGAGTCAGCCAAAGTCAATTTGCAATTAAAAGCATCTATAGTGTTTAGCCATTCTTGGACCTGGGTGGACTGACCGTTGTTGGATAGGAGAATGATTTCTGTCTTGTCTTGATTGAGTTTCAGATGGGTGTGTGATAAAAAGTTTTGGACTTCTGAGAGAATGTTGTAAGTCCTCTATGGAGGATATGTCTAAGTAGAGCTAAGTGTTGTCTGTGTCGCGGTGGTCTGGGATGTTGGCTTGTTTAAGTATGATGCTGAGGGGTTCTATGTAGATACTGAAGGGAGAATGTCTTCAAGCTCATGCACAGAGTGAGGGATTCTGGGATTATAGTGCAGTATGAGGGCTCACGTAAAGGAACAGCTCCTTGTAAGTTCGAGAAGATGACTGATGCGTGGATTCCCTCCTTGGTGATGGGAGAGATTCCTGTGGATGGGCGAGTGTGGTGATCTAGGGAGAGTTAAATCTTCATGAGTTTGTCATTGATGAATTTTGAGAAATTGTCACAACATTCTTTAGTGGCATGCGGATTATCTCCTGCTGGTTTCGAGGTTTATTGTTTAATGATGCTGAACAGTTCTTTGGGGCATGTTTTTGCTTAGTCAAGCGCTCTGCGGAAGAAAGCAGATTTTTATTTTATTATGTGGTTTTTGTAATTTCTATGTTGTCATTGAAGATTGAGCAGTGTATTTTCTGTTAGGTGTTTCACAGAACAAGAGCGCATTTCCTGTTGGATGATAGAGTAGGTGGCATTTCATTGTTATGCTGTTCTTCATCCTTATGCTCAATCTGAAATATTCATATGTGGGTTAAGAAAAGGTATCTGTTTCGGTCATGTGTATACTATTCTTGTGGATGATAGTTAAGCCACCCGAGGCGGTCCTCCCTATCTTTCTTGATGATAAAAGGTCCAGGATTGGTTACGAGAAGTCATTTAGTCATATTTCAGTGATGAATGCAATGTCAATGTCGTGGTTCAGAATAGCTTCAGCTAAATACATTGTATGTTTGGCAGCTGATCTGCAGTTTACGAGCATGCAGTTGAAGTTACTGGTAGTGTTGAGTTTTTTTAGCGGGGGCAGGGGGATAGTGTTTGTAGGAAAGTAGGATCTGCTTCTTTTGGTTACCCCCACTTTTTGCAAAATGTGACACTGTTTTTGACTAGTCTGACTGGGATCCTCCTAATCAGGACCCCAGTCTATCTGCTTTCCCCCTAAACTGATATGTTATGTACTTAGGTACACTCCAGATTGGATACTGGGGTCTCCTTGTCAGTCCCTAGTGTATGGTACCCATGTACCCAGGGCACAGGTACCCCAGAGGCTTCCCATGGGCTGAAGCATGTATTATGCCACCGATAAGAGGCCATGCAAAATGGAACTACAGGCCTGCCATTGCAGCCTGTGTAAGATGGTGCATGCACCAATTACTTAAGATATAGCTTTACTATATCAGAGGGTCACAAATCTTAAAACCTATAAATCACCCCTATAGCAGGCCTTAACAATCCTGAAGGCAGGCTACATGGTTCTAATTGAGAGGGTGCTGCTACATGAGCCGGTCAACCCTGCAGCCTACGGAGCCCATTCTCCCGGGTTGTTAGTGCAGCAGCCATTTACGATATATAGAGTGGCATTATGCGACCGCGTGATGACCAACTCTAAATCGTCTGAAAGTAACCCTATTGTGTTTGGTGTCAAACATTGTGGAATCATACCCCCCACCGGTAACCAGTGTGGGAGGTATGATCCCACCCCTCAGAAGCGAGCTTTGTTGGGTCCCTGGTGTTCCGGTACCAGCCTTCTAGTCCCGGGCAGCACAAAATAGTTGCTGCCGACCAGAGACACATTTCTGCCCTCCTACTGCTGAGCCAAGCTCGAGCAGAGGAAGGTGGAACAATAGGCATCCTGTCACAGGGAGGTGTGACCACCTCCCAGACAGGATTTAATATATTAGGGCTGGTTGGGTATGCTTACAAGCGACAGAAAGTCTGCATGAGGGGCACTTTTGATGTCCCCTGTGCATAGTCCAGTTCACACCAGTCCTGGGAGCCGTTGGCTCCTGCTCTGGCTCAAAACTGGGCAAAGGACATGGGAGTAAACTCCCCACTGTCCAGACCCTCCCCTGGGAAGGTCCCCTGAATCTGTCCACCCTCTCCTGTGGGTACAAAAGGGCTTATCTGGCTGAAGGATCTTAGATTCGACATGGACAAGATTCTGAACAAGACACTACTGACCTTCGACCGTCTGGACACTCTGGACTTCGCTGAACTTTGTTTGGGCCCGACTTCATCTCCCTCTCAGTCTGAAGCATCGTCTGTGCCCCTTCATCATACAGGCTCTGTGTAGGACCTGTGGAGCATCAAGGACAGCTGAAGATATCTCCCTTGGAGTGAAGGAGTCACTCCCCTGCATTCGCAGGCACCACATCACGACTGACCGGTCTGCTGCTCCTCAGCTCCTACGGACTCCGAAGGCCCCAGCAACACAGGAGGTGGGCTCCTACATCCCTTTAGGTCCGAGCTGCCCTCTTACCAAGTTGGAGGACAGAGTCTCTCGTGGGGGCTGCAATACCTGTACCCATGTGCACCACGTTCATTTGCAGCTGCATATGCTTGTTGGCGTTTCTTGACCAAGTGCATTGGGCTCCGAGTAGCCCCAACCTCTGGCACCATTTCCTACCAAGAAGTCTGGCCTCCTTGCACCAAGTGCTCCGTGGGCTGATGTTTGGTGGAATTGCTCAAGGTTCTCTTGCGACTCTTGTGCCTCTTGAGGGTCAACTTTGCTTTTCCAGGGCTTCCCTGGTTGCTCCAGGCCTGACCTGACTACCCTTGCTTTGGTAAGTTTCTTGAACCTTGCTGGTCCGAACCGTAACCTTCCTTGACCTTCTGCGTGGGTTGCCATGACAAGGCTTGTTGGTGCTTCCGCCAGACACCGACCCCATAGCACTCAACATCCTTTGTGGGACAGCTCGTATACAGCTCCTGGTCATCCTCAACGTCGCCTAGTCCATGTGGCTGCAGAGTCAAGAGCCCCCTTAACACACCTGAAGCACCCAATATCGGTGGGCATTCGTCTACCAGGCCCCTGGTCACTCCTGAGTGACCCAGACTCTGTGCCCTCTGCTTTCAGGTACTCTTCAACCAGAATCCGCCTTTGGATTCCAACGGTCATTTTTCTTCCTTCCAGCAGTGGCTCTTCTTCGAAGTCCTCCATAGAGATCGACGGCGGATTCCGACACTACTTCAGACCTATGCACCCGGTTCCCCTGAGATAGGTAACTCTGGTACTACGGTATCCACAGGTGGGGTGGCTCTCCAACCTCCTAAATTCCACAGGGTTTTATCGAAGTCCACTGAGATGGGTCCTTAAACTTTAAAACTTCCACTGCGACTTCCCAAAAGAATTTAACGGTGCACGAGTTGTGTTCCCACACTGCACCCTTCCACTGTGGGGTCCCTACTTACTCACGTTGGGTGGTTCCTTGGGGTCCTAGCGATTCTACAACATCTAGAAACTGTCTTGACATGAGTCGTGGTTCTTATATTTTAGTATATGGTCTGATCTCCCCCTGGAACCCACTGTGTGTTTGTGCTATTTACTATTGTTTCTGTGCTACAATATTTTGTGCTTTGTGAGTATCTTCCTGTAGAAGATACTGTGTCGTACTAGAGAGTGTTATATTAATAAATACATATTTTTATAACTACTGGGTGGTTCTCCTTTCATTTAACCATTAGCATAAGGTTGCATTCTGGTAAAACAAGCTGCTTAACATTCCTTCAAGACTAAGCCTGAAGGCTGCTCTCCACAGCTACCGCTTGGATAGCTTCTAAGATTTTATTTGCCCTCTTAAATCACCATAAGGGTTGTTTGGACTGGTGCAAGGTGCCCACTTTAATTAGTGGACATAATATACCAGGCCAACTTCTCAGAGTGATGTAGTGTGTTGGCAGTCTAAAAATTCTTGAGGGGTTGAGGTCTCTCCTGATTCCAATTATTACTTGGATCTTTGAGGTGAGGTGGTCTTGGGCTAACATCAGGTCGAAAGTTTTGGCTACGTTTGTGAATTCACTGAATTACATATCAGGGCTTGATGTTTAGGCCTGCGAACGTGGTTATTGAGCGGGACTGTGAGCGTGCATTGATGCTGGATATTGGCCTTTCCAATGGGGTGACTGAAAATAGAATAGAGGGGGAGGGGAGGTGGTGACTTTGGGCCAGATCCAGATGAGTTTTGAGAACCCTAAGGCCCTGCATTATGTTATCAAGGTGATTTTCCAAGTGAGTAAGTCTTTCGTATAAGTCGATTGTGGACATAGGGTTCCGAGAGAAGAGAGGGGGGGTGTTGAGATGTGATCCATCGTGTGCGTGGTATTCTTCATAAGCAGGGTATAAGTCAGTGAGAGGGAGGGTTGAGCTGTCACTAGTTACTTCCTTGATAAGGTTAGGATTGGATTGGGTATTTTGAGGGCATCGTAGTATTTTTTCCTTCGTAGAGTCAAGTGAGGCTAGAGGCCATTTGGGAATACCTAGTTTGGCACCTCTGGTCCTGTATGGCGCATGTGGTAGTAGTGAGAGGGAGTGAAGGAGGTTTGGTTAGAGTTAGTGTTGGCAATGGGGTTGGAGTGTTTCTCGTTAGAGTTGTTGTTGGCAACAGGTCTGGTTCCGATGTTAGGCTTGATTGGGGGTCTATAGAGTGAGAAGGAGGGGATGTTATGTTTTCAGGAGAAATGGTGGAGGCCAGCTCTGTAGATGGGTTTGTTGAGGTGGGGTGGGTTATGGGGAAGGGTCTGGAGCTAGGATGATTAGTGGGTCTCACGCGCTTATCATCCTGCATAGTAACTTGAGGTCGAGAAAGTGTCGGAGATGGACAGTTGCACGCGCGGTGGACATTACTGCGTAGAGTGGGGAATATGGAGTCAAAGGAACAAAGGTTGTTGTCATTAGCTTGGCTTAAGATATTTTAGTTTCTGTAAATGGATATGGTAAAGATGCCTTTGACAGTAGGTAAGTTATCTACCATTAGTTAGCAACCATATGGGATTTTGGAGGAGTTGATTATATTACGGTGGTTTTTTTAGGTTCGTGCACCACTTTGCAGGTCGGGATGTGTGGTTTTTGATGGCATTGCTGAAAAATTAGGAGTGGTAGGTTATGTAGAAGGAGTTTGGACCATAAGGTTTCATGATACTGGGTGGAGTAAGAGTAAGGGGAGAAGTGTAAGCTCTCATATTTATGTTTAATTATGTTGTGTAGACTAGCTGTCGGTCCACAAGGTTGGGTGCAGTGGCTTGGTAAAGGTGATTGTTACCGTAGAGCCTTTGTGGGTTCAATTAGAATGATAGGGGTGTCACGTGGTTCTAATATGTCGGCTGACCTGATGAGGGTAATAAGAAAAAGGTAACTTCTCAAATTTTGCGAAGCTAGAGATACTGATTTTCTCAAAGTGGCTGTTTCTCCAAGGAAGGTAGCAACAGTGATTATCCTAGTTGAATATGAATATATGGGGGCCAAGTTATAGGAGCAGTACGGTTGGACAGAATGGGTGACTGACCAATCTAAATTGGCCACCTTTCATTGGAGATCAAAAGGTGAACAGTAGACCAATCCAAAATGTCCACCGCTCCTGTAGTTTATTTATTTTATTTTATTTATAAAGTTTAAGATAGCGAGGACTTGACCATTGAGTATCAGAGCGCTTAACATTTTAATTTTGAACATAATTTTGAAACAATTGAGATACATAGCGAAAAGCAACATTATTATAAATAATATTCCTGTACATGACTTTCTTATCGTTTTCAGCAAAAATAGATTTTAGACTGTGTAATGGTATTTCTATCCACAAGGTTCTGATGTGCTTTCCTTTAATTTTACAGCAGAAACGGTTCATGATTGAACGTTTGGGTCATAGACATGATGATAAAGTGTGCAGTCTGGTCTATGGAAAGAACTTGCTCATTAGGAAGTTATTTGCTTCCTTCCTGAATGTTGCCATGTTTGGAATTTTCTAATGTTTGGCGGGAGTGAGTTCCAGATTCAGGGTGCTGCTCTGGAGAACGATCAGTCATACGTTCTCTTCTTTCGAAAGATGGGTGGTTTCAACAGTACATCTCTGGCACTCCTAGCTGGCTTGCTTCCTCCTGAGAGCTCTAATTTCTAAGCTAAATGCTTTGGAGTTTTGTAGTTGAGTGCTTTGTGTGTAGTAAATGCCAGTTTGAATTGAATTCTGGCTTCGTATCTGAGCCAGTTTAATGCTTTCAGGTGAGGGGAGATATGGTCGTATTTTCTGGTTCCAGTAATGAGTCTTGCTGCCGCATTTAGACATGCTTTTAGTGGGGCTGGGGACATTTTCGATAGACCTGCTAGAGTTGTACATCCATATTCGATCCTTGAAATAACTAATGACTGATCTGACAGTTTGAGGTCCGCCGTAGAGATGAGTGGTTTCATTTTTCTAATATAGTTCAGGTGAAACCGGGCACTTTTTGTCATTGACTTGTGATTCCTAGTGATTTTGCAGATTCGACTAGTGTAGGGGTAGAATTTAGGGCCAGATGTAGGTATCCAAATACTGGTCGGTTACGGCCGAAAACACCGATTTTCGGCCGTTACCGACCGGTATTTGGATACTGAGATGTAGGGCATCTTAAATTACAGAATCTTAAATACAGAATCTGTAATTTTACCGAATCGGTAATTTTACCGATTCGGTAAAATTACCGATTCGGTAAAATTACCGTTTCGGTAAAATTACTGAATCTGTATTTTGAGATGTAGGTGGCACTGTAAACAGTGCCACAGGGCTTTAAGGATTCGTTATTTCTGACAAACTATTAGTTGGTGGTAAATAACGAATACCTGTGTATATGCAAATCTGTGCATGTACACCTGTGCCATGTGGCACACATACATGCCCTTAGGCCATGTATGTGTGCCACATGGCACACACGCCCTAATCAGAGGTGCAACAGGGTGTCAAAGTGACACCCTGACACCCTTGAATTATTCGGTATTTACCAAATCGGTAATTACCGATTCAGTAATTGACATTCATTCCTATGGGACTCCAGGCCCATAGCAATCAATGGCAAATACTGAATCAGTAAATACCGATTCGGTAAATACCGAATCCTACCGATTCGGTATTTTTTACCGAATTATTACCTATATTGGATTTACCGATTCATAAATACCGAATCAGTAAAATTCGGTATTGGTAAATCCAAATTACCTACATCTAGCCCTTAGTGCTGTGATCAATTTGGTCCATTCCTTAACTTCTGTGGGTTTCTTAGGTGGTGAAATTAATAGGAATTCCGTTTTTTGTGCATTTAGTTTCAGATGATTGCTAGTTAACCAGTGTAGTGACATTTTCAAGGCCTCATTCATTTTTTCTTTATATCTTCCAATGACGTTATCTTGATGTAGATCTGAGTGTTATCTGCGTACATGTGAAAAGAGATGCAAGCATCTCTGAGAATTTCTGTGAGAGGTTCAACATAGAGGTTGAATAGTGAAGGGGGGATAGTGTAGATCCTCGAGGGACTCCAATCAAATTCGGGCAAGATGGGGAAACTGACTGGTTGACTAAGAATCTTTGAGTTCTGTTCTGGAGAAAGGATTCCAACCATTTCAGAACAATTCCAGATAGTCCCATCCTGTCTTGAAGTCTGGCTAGCAATTTTTCATGGTTTACCGTGTCAAAGGCAGACGACAGGTCAAGAAGGACTAGTAGGCAAGATTGATTGGGATCTAGGGCCTGCAGAGCATCATCCACTATGTGTAAGATTGCTGATTCTGTACTGTGGCCTGATCTGAATCTGGATTGGCAGTCGTCTAGCAGCTTGAAATTGGCGATGTGTTTGCTCAGTTGATTTTGTACACATTTCTCAATTAGTTTGGCAAGTATTGGAATATTGGTTACTGGGTGAAAGTTATTCGGCTCTGTTGGGTCCGCTGTAGGTTTTTTGATGATGGGGAGGACTTGACCAGTTTTTAGACATTCAGGAAGCATCCCTTGCGATAGTGAGGCATTTATTATCTTTGTCCATACTGGGACGACGATATGATTGATTCTTTTCAGGCATTTAGAGGGGAGGGGGTCATTGTAGTGGTTATTAGGTTTGATATGGTATCCTGGTCATATAACTCTAAGGTTGCCCATTGTGTGTTGTTTTTCAATCTATCATGATCGTTTGTCGTGGTAACAATGTTTTGTGTTGGTGGTTGTCTAGGAAGGTTGTCGGCTGCCAACCTGAGCTCTCTTTCTAGCGTGTTGGCCTTATCAGTGAAGAAAGTTGACAATTCTTCGCAGCTCAATTGAGTTTTAGTGGTTTCTTGTGCAGATTTAGCCAATTTGTTTGATTGTTGTTTTAACATCTCGAATAGTTTCTGCGGTCAGTTTTTGGCGCTGTCTAGTTCCGAACTAAAGAATTCCTTCTTGGAATTGAGTAGTTTTTTGTTGTACTCGTTTCTGATCTTTCTGAGTGTTTTAAGTTGGGGGGATAATGGGTGCTGTCTCCATTTTCTTTCTGCCAGTCTCAGTTCTACGCCTTTCTTCATTCAAAGACTCATTAAACCATGGATTTTTATCCTTCTCAGATATTCTTTTAAGTTTAAGCGGCATGGTGGAGTTGACTAAATTAGTCATTGACTTAGTGTAGTGATCAGTGAGCTCGTTAGCATTCAGTAAGCTGTTAGGCGGATTTAGTTCCTTCTCACATCTTGCTATTAGTAGCTCAATATTAGGGTCCTTGGTGTCCTGGGTTCATTTTTTCATTTTGACAGGCTGTGTGGTTCTGCTCTTTTTTATTGTGGGTATCAGGAAGGTTATAGAGATAATCACAAGCAATGGTGCCTGTCTCAGTCGCGCACTGCTCAATTGGTGTGACTGCGCACCTAAGAAAACTACTCAAAATAAACACAGTCTGTTTGATCACAGTCTTGTATTTTTCATTTTAAACAATAATTATTCATGTACATATACACATTTCTTGTGTTTCTCAAATGAATAACGTTTCAAGGTCATAACAATATCAATTGATAATCATTGATACATTGTGATTATCCCTAGTACATACCATCAAGGGGTGACATCCCTTGTCAGCCGCAGCACCAATAGATAAAGCCATTAACCCTTAGTTAATCTGAACAAACTTGAGTGCTCCCTAATACCCTATATTTTATCAGGAAGGTTGTGGCATGGTGATCTGACCAATCACAAGGAACAATTGATTGGACTGTAATGTCTTTACCCCTTGAAATTATCCAATCTAAGATTGCCCCTTTCGAGTGGGTTGGTTGTGTGCAGGCTTGAGTAAGGTTTAGATCTGTTAGAAAGACTTTTAGTGCCATGATCTGTTTGTCATTATTGTCATCCCAGTGTAAATTGAAGTCGCCTAGGAATATATTATTAGTGTGACTGTTAGAGTTAGCAGTGATGATCTCCATTGGCTGTTCAATGAAATTAGCATTATTTCCTTGTGATTGGTAAAGCACATGCAGTTTGTATCTTTGATTGTCTGCAGTTCTTACGTTGAGGCCTAAGTATTCACAAGATTCAAGAGGGTCAGATTGTATTTGGTTGATCTCTATATCCGATCGGTGAATGCAGGCTATACCGCCACCTGTCTTTTTTCGTCTTTTCTAATCGGACAATGTTATAAAGAGGTGGAACCAGAAGATCCATGAACGGGGAAGAGGATTCTGTGAGCCATGTTTCTGTTAGGATTGCTACGTCTATTTTCTGACTAACAATGAGGGCAGCGATGTCCGAGGCATGTTTTGCTGCGGACCGACAGTTGAGCAGAAGGCATAGTGGTGGTTTCCCAGCGCAACTAGCGTTCATTTCTCTGGTATTGGTGGTTAGCTAGACTTGTTGTAGGTTGTTATGGTTGTGTTTCCTATTCTTAGGCCCAGATATTCTATTGGCATTGATCGGGACTGACTTAATTTGTTACCCTCTGCTGCTAACTTCCGGCTCATATGATCGTATTATGGATAAAGTTTCTTCATCTGATAGGTATTTAAGATTTCTGTCTGGTCGGTTATGCCTATTAAACAGTGGCATGGTTGTCTCTCTACTCTGCTCTTGAGTGCTATGCACTAATTTTTTAATGTATTCAACTTTGGCGTGGGTGCTTACCGTGATTTCCATTATTTTTTCCAACGATTGTAATGCATTAAAAATGTCCTGTGCCATATTATCCACTTTTGTTTGAAGAGCTTCGATTTCTTTCTGAGATTGTGAAGATATTTTGTGTATATGTGTCTGCCTATTATGAGTTTTGCTTTTGTCCTGGGGTTTATAAACTTTGGTTTCTTTATTTTTCCTATTGTTGTCATTGGTTTGGGAGTTAGTGTCTTCTCTGTTTGAGGGGTGGGATGCGCTCCCTGAGACCCGCGCTCTTGATCTTACGTTACGAGGATAAGATATTCTTAAGGTCCTTGATGTACTTTGTGAGTATGTTGATTGAGGTATACTAGGGGGGTTAGCTTTCATATCTTTTATTTCTTGAGGGCGGTTCCCGTTGTCTGTCCTACGTGTAGGAGAGTTCTCATCTCGAGATAGATGCATTGATTCTTCTCGCTGAGGAGTCATCCGATCCCGGGATAGAGGTATTGATTCTTCTTGCTGAAATAGATGCGTTGATTCTTCTCGCTGAGGTGGCATCATATTCCTAGATAGAGGTGTTGATTCTTTTCTCTGAGGTGGCGTTGGGGTGGTATTGGCATATGATGTAGAATTTTCACCTGTCTCGGTATCACTTCCGTCTAATGAGCCTCCTGTTAATGTTGTCCCATCCTACTTCTGTTTTGTTCCTCTTCTCATCACTTAGGGTATAGGTATTTGTGAGTGAAGAACCTCTTCTATTTCTAGAAAAAAATCTGCCTCTGGCAGCAAGTATCAGGGTGGGTGTAAAGGGGGGGATTCCAAAATGGGGTCTTAAAAACTGCAAGAGAAACATGTACATCAGGGGTTCCGGGGTAATGGAGGGTCAGTCTCCACATGAACATGTGGCAGTGATTATATACGTAGGCTGTTCAGTGCAGGAAGCAGTGGTAAAATCACAGAGGCACCTAATCGGGCTGTACAGCACATGCATGGGGAAGGGAAGAGACCCAAGTTAGCTGGGGGAATTGGGGTGTGAGTCCCAGTGCTGGGCTCTGACTGGGGCAAAATTCCCAACTCACCCACTGGCACCTTCCACAGGTCTATCACCTCTCCAGCTGACAAAGTGCCGCTCCTCCCATGTTGGAGGCAGTGAGAAGGCAATCTCACTCCCTTGCTCTTCCAGGGTAGGAAAGCATCTTCAGGAAGGGGGCTCATGGGTTGATCATGTGTAGAGCTGAGGAAAGACATGCTCCCAAGCTGCCGATGGGGAATCAGGACTCAAACCCTCAGTATCCGCCTATCGGGCTCTCGCATATGTAGCACTGACGACAGATGCACTGCCGATGGGGCATCAAGTAGGGCATCAAATTTCAAGTCCTCAGTATCCGGGTAGTGATCGGACTCAACTCACCCTCTCAGTGAAGTGCATCAGTTGAGATATGGTTGTTGAATGGGAGGATCAGGTTCTTCACCCCAATTACGATCCCGTTGGCAGCTTATGTAAATGGTGAGGAGAAAGTCGGCTCTCCAACGTTAACCCCTTCGGTGCTCATGACGAGCTCAGCTCATAATGAGGCACAGTGCTCGTGTGCTCATGACGAGCTGAGCTCGTCATGACCACACCCATTTTCATTATGGTCCAGCACAGCAGGGGAATAATTCAAGCAGCCAAGGTGTTGATGAGCTACGAAAGCGTCACGATCTCTAGTTGCCGGTCCAACACTCCAGAAACCAGTGTTCCTCAGCAAGTGTTGGTCCTGATACTAAAAATAGGGTGCCCTGATACTCACGGGGTAGGAACTTCCTTTGGGGGTAGCAATTATTAGCCGAACCTCAATGTTCACAGCGCAACTGCCTCAGTGGGGCCAGCAAATATCAGCCTGTAGCGTGTGTTGGTCCCTATGCAACTAGGCAGCATTGTGTGCCTCAATGCTCGCGAAGCAGCATTATTCAGTAGGGGCCATGGATTGTTCTTTTTGCATTTGTTGCTCTAAGTGGGACGGGTATGCCCATATGTATGTCCTGTACTTACCATGCCACTGGAGTCAAGCCAACCTGGCTGATGAGAGGTAATACCCCGAAACTGGTCTCAGGATACTGGCTTCTGGTCCAGGGAGGACCTGCCTCGCAGTTCGGGCTGGACAGTTCCCATGGGGAGCAGGGTCAAGACTGATTTGCATATGGCTGGGTCCAAACTGGAAAGGCATGGTGAGAAAAAAATTATGGATTTCGGTCTAGATCTCGGTATTGGGGGTGAATGTTTGACATTGTTCAGCATTCTGTCAATCAATTGTTCTTTTTGCATTTGTTGCCCTAAGTGGAACAGGTAGACGCCAGGTTGAGTCACAGCGTGAAGGTTTCTGGATAGCGATGAACCTATAAGCAACGAATGTGCTGTTTTGAAAGGGATCAAAAGTACAAATGATATACACCATTGCGACTGAGGGGGAGCTGGTACGTGGGCCTGAGGCTCTCACTAGTCACTCTTGATTCAATGTTAGATGTCCAGAGAGGTGATTGTTATCCTCGATTACCCTGAGGAATTTGCCAAATTACATAAAGGCAATGAAACATGTTGGCCGTCCTTGAAGTGTTTCAAAACATGCTGTGTTTTTAATGCTGAGCAAACTCACATTTCGGAATAAAATGTCACAAGTATATGTATGAGTTTAGCTCTATTTTATTAGACACATTCTTTGTTTCTTCTTTTCACAAGGTCTTTATTCAATGTCTTTTCTTTACACTTTTTTTTCACTGGACACACAATTTTTTTCTATATGAGAAAGTTATCGATGATGACAAAAACGTGGTCAAGCTGGTGAGAACCTGCCAGTAGCTCCTCTAGTGGTGCACATGTGAGATACTTTCTCATTTCTCCACAAATTTCTCTTTGTGGTATACATACACTTAATTAGAGTTCGTATGTTGTATTTTTTGTGACTTGACTGACTACTTTCTTTCTCTTGTTTGTTTTAAAATATTAAATAGATGGGCACAGAGGATTAGGTCAGACTGTATAAAAGTATTTACAAAAAGGGGTGGTGAGGGACAGAGTCTCTGAATTAAGCAGAAAGCTCTCACCCAGTCAAAAGATCAGGGCTAGATCCAACACCGTTTTTTAGCTCACTGCACCATCCCAGTTTCAGAACCTGGCTGTATGCAAATTAGTCTGTTCCTGTCCCAGTGCATGATGGGAACAGGACAAAAAAAACTACAGAAGCCAATTCTTACACTGGGAAGGAAACAAGCTCCCGGGGACCGGTTTCTGGCCATACAGCCGTCTTCGGCCCGGTTTGCTTGAATCCTGATGGTGCAATGAGCAAGGGTCTCACATCTGAGAATACCCTTCCACGCTTAGGGTAGACAAAAATATTTACAAAAAGGGGTGGTGAGGGACAGAGTCTCTGAATTAAGCAGAAAGCTCTCACCCAGTCAAAAGATCAGGGCTAGATCCAACACCGTTTTTTAGCTCACTGCACCATCCCAGTTTCAGAACCTGGCTGTATGCAAATTAGTCTGTTCCTGTCCCAGTGCATGATGGGAACAGGACAAACCAAACTACAGAAGCCAATTCTTACACTGGGAAGGAAACAAGCTCCCGGGGACCGGTTTCTGGCATTACAGCCGTCTTCGGCCCGGTTTGCTTGAATTCTGATGGTGCAATGAGCAAGGGTCTCACATCTGAGAATACCCTTCCACGCTTAGGGTGGACAAAAATATTTACAAAAAGGGGTGGTGAGGGACAGAGTCTCTGAATTAAGCAGAAAGCTCTCACCCAGTCAAAAGATCAGGGCTAGATCCAACACCGTTTTTTAGCTCACTGCACCATCCCAGTTTCAGAACCTGGCTGTATGCAAATTAGTCTGTTCCTGTCCCAGTGCATGATGGGAACAGGACAAACCAAACTACAGAAGCCAATTCTTACACTGGGAAGGAAACAAGCTCCCGGGGACCGGTTTCTGGCATTACAGCCGTCTTCGGCCCGGTTTGCTTGAATCCTGATGGTGCAATGAGCAAGGGTCTCACATCTGAGAATAACCTTCCACGCTTAGGGTGGACAAAAATATTTACAAAAAGGGGTGGTGAGGGACAGAGTCTCTGAATTAAGCAGAAAGCTCTCACCCAGTCAAAAGATCAGGGCTAGATCCAACACCGTTTTTTTAGCTCACTGCACCATCCCAGTTTCAGAACCTGGCTGTATGCAAATTAGTCTGTTCCTGTCCCAGTGCATGATGGGAACAGGACAAACCAAACTACAGAAGCCAAGAATTGGCTTGGTAGTTTAGTCTGCCCTGTTCCCATGATGCACTGGGCCAGGGACAGACTGATTTGCATATAGCCAGGTTCTGAGCTGGGATGGGGCAGTGGGATAAATAACGGTGATGGATCAAGCCCTGATCTTTGGACTGGGTAAGAGTGGTCTGCTCAATTCAGACACTCTGTTCATCACCACCCCCTTTTGTGAATCGATTTTGGCCACTATAGGTGTGGCAGGGTATACTCAGACATGAGTCCCTTTCTCACTGCTCCATCAGAATTCAAGCAAGCCGGGCCGAAGACGGCTGAAATGCCAGAAACCGGTCCCCGGTAGCTTGTCTCCTTTCTGGTGAAGAATTGGCTTGGTAGTTTAGTCTGCCCTGTTCCCATGATGCACTGGGCCAGGGACAGACTGATTTGCATATAGCCAGGTTCTGAGCTGGGATGGGGCAGTGGGATAAATAACGGTGATGGATCAAGCCCTGATCTTTGGACTGGGTAAGAGTGGTCTGCTCAATTCAGACACTCTGTTCATCACCACCCCCTTTTGTGAATCGATTTTGGCCACTATAGGTGTGGCAGGGTATACTCAGACATGAGTCCCTTTCTCACTGCTCCATCAGGATTCAAGCAAGCCGGGCCGAAGACGGCTGAAATGCCAGAAACCGGTCCCCGGTAGCTTGTCTCCTTTCTGGTGAAGAATTGGCTTGGTAGTTTAGTCTGCCCTGTTCCCATGATGCACTGGGCCAGGGACAGACTGATTTGCATATAGCCAGGTTCTGAGCTGGGATGGGGCAGTGGGATAAATAACGGTGATGGATCAAGCCCTGATCTTTGGACTGGGTAAGAGTGGTCTGCTCAATTCAGACACTCTGTTCATCACCACCCCCTTTTGTGAATCGATTTTGGCCACTATAGGTGTGGCAGGGTATACTCAGACATGAGTCCCTTTCTCACTGCTCCATCAGGATTCAAGCAAGCCGGGCCGAAGACGGCTGAAATGCCAGAAACCGGTCCCCGGTAGCTTGTCTCCTTTCTGGTGAAGAATTGGCTTGGTAGTTTAGTCTGCCCTGTTCCCATAATGCACTGGGCCAGGGACAGACTGATTTGCATATAGCCAGGTTCTGAGCTGGGATGGGGCAGTGGGATAAATAACGGTGATGGATCAAGCCCTGATCTTTGGACTGGGTAAGAGTGGTCTGCTCAATTCAGACACTCTGTTCATCACCACCCCCTTTTGTGAATCGATTTTGGCCACTATAGGTGTGGCAGGGTATACTCAGACATGAGTCCCCTTCTCACTGCTCCATCAGGATTCAAGCAAGCCGGGCCGAAGACGGCTGAAATGCCAGAAACCGGTCCCCGGTAGCTTGTCTCCTTTCTGGTGAAGAATTGGCTTGGTAGTTTAGTCTGCCCTGTTCCCATGATGCACTGGGCCAGGGACAGACTGATTTGCATATAGCCAGGTTCTGAGCTGGGATGGGGCAGTGGGATAAATAACGGTGATGGATCAAGCCCTGATCTTTGGACTGGGTAAGAGTGGTCTGCTCAATTCAGACACTCTGTTCATCACCACCCCCTTTTGTGAATCGATTTTGGCCACTATAGGTGTGGCAGGGTATACTCAGACATGAGTCCCTTTCTCACTGCTCCATCAGGATTCAAGCAAGCCGGGCCGAAGACGGCTGAAATGCCAGAAACCGGTCCCCGGTAGCTTGTCTCCTTTCTGGTGAAGAATTGGCTTGGTAGTTTAGTCTGCCCTGTTCCCATGATGCACTGGGCCAGGGACAGACTGATTTGCATATAGCCAGGTTCTGAGCTGGGATGGGGCAGTGGGATAAATAACGGTGATGGATCAAGCCCTGATCTTTGGACTGAGTAAGAGTGGTCTGCTCAATTCAGACACTCTGTTCATCACCACCCCCTTTTGTGAATCGATTTTGGCCACTATAGGTGTGGCAGGGTATACTCAGACATGAGTCCCTTTCTCACTGCTCCATCAGGATTCAAGCAAGCCGGGCCGAAGACGGCTGAAATGCCAGAAACCGGTCCCCGGTAGCTTGTCTCCTTTCTGGTGAAGAATTGGCTTGGTAGTTTAGTCTGCCCTGTTCCCATGATGCACTGGGCCAGGGACAGACTGATTTGCATATAGCCAGGTTCTGAGCTGGGATGGGGCAGTGGGATAAATAACGGTGATGGATCAAGCCCTGATCTTTGGACTGGGTAAGAGTGGTCTGCTCAATTCAGACACTCTGTTCATCACCACCCCCTTTTGTGAATCGATTTTGGCCACTATAGGTGTGGCAGGGTATACTCAGACATGAGTCCCTTTCTCACTGCTCCATCAGGATTCAAGCAAGCCGGGCCGAAGACGGCTGAAATGCCAGAAACCGGTCCCCGGTAGCTTGTCTCCTTTCTGGTGAAGAATTGGCTTGGTAGTTTAGTCTGCCCTGTTCCCATGATGCACTGGGCCAGGGACAGACTGATTTGCATATAGCCAGGTTCTGAGCTGGGATGGGGCAGTGGGATAAATAACGGTGATGGATCAAGCCCTGATCTTTGGACTGGGTAAGAGTGGTCTGCTCAATTCAGACACTCTGTTCATCACCACCCCCTTTTGTGAATCGATTTTGGCCACTATAGGTGTGGCAGGGTATACTCAGACATGAGTCCCTTTCTCACTGCTCCATCAGGATTCAAGCAAGCCGGGCCGAAGACGGCTGAAATGCCAGAAACCGGTCCCCGGTAGCTTGTCTCCTTTCTGGTGAAGAATTGGCTTGGTAGTTTAGTCTGCCCTGTTCCCATGATGCACTGGGCCAGGGACAGACTGATTTACATATAGCCAGGTTCTGAGCTGGGATGGGGCAGTGGGATAAATAACGGTGATGGATCAAGCCCTGATCTTTGGACTGGGTAAGAGTGGTCTGCTCAATTCAGACACTCTGTTCATCACCACCCCCTTTTGTGAATCGATTTTGGCCACTATAGGTGTGGCAGGGTATACTCAGACATGAGTCCCCTTCTCACTGCTCCATCAGGATTCAAGCAAGCCGGGCCGAAGACGGCTGAAATGCCAGAAACCGGTCCCCGGTAGCTTGTCTCCTTTCTGGTGAAGAATTGGCTTGGTAGTTTAGTCTGCCCTGTTCCCATGATGCACTGGGCCAGGGACAGACTGATTTGCATATAGCCAGGTTCTGAGCTGGGATGGGGCAGTGGGATAAATAACGGTGATGGATCAAGCCCTGATCTTTGGACTGGGTAAGAGTGGTCTGCTCAATTCAGACACTCTGTTCATCACCACCCCCTTTTGTGAATCGATTTTGGCCACTATAGGTGTGGCAGGGTATACTCAGACATGAGTCCCTTTCTCACTGCTCCATCAGGATTCAAGCAAGCCGGGCCGAAGACGGCTGAAATGCCAGAAACCGGTCCCCGGTAGCTTGTCTCCTTTCTGGTGAAGAATTGGCTTGGTAGTTTAGTCTGCCCTGTTCCCATGATGCACTGGGCCAGGGACAGACTGATTTGCATATAGCCAGGTTCTGAGCTGGGATGGGGCAGTGGGATAAATAACGGTGATGGATCAAGCCCTGATCTTTGGACTGGGTAAGAGTGGTCTGCTCAATTCAGACACTCTGTTCATCACCACCCTTTTTGTGAATCGATTTTGGCCACTATAGGTGTGGCAGGGTATACTCAGACATGAGTCCCTTTCTCACTGCTCCATCAGGATTCAAGCAAGCCGGGCCGAAGACGGCTGAAATGCCAGAAACCGGTCCCCGGTAGCTTGTCTCCTTTCTGGTGAAGAATTGGCTTGGTAGTTTAGTCTGCCCTGTTCCCATGATGCACTGGGCCAGGGACAGACTGATTTGCATATAGCCAGGTTCTGAGCTGGGATGGGGCAGTGGGATAAATGACGGTGATGGATCAAGCCCTGATCTTTGGACTGGGTAAGAGTGGTCTGCTCAATTCAGACACTCTGTTCATCACCACCCCCTTTTGTGAATCGATTTTGGCCACTATAGGTGTGGCAGGGTATACTCAGACATGAGTCCCTTTCTCACTGCTACATCAGGATTCAAGCAAGCCGGGCCGAAGACGGCTGAAATGCCAGAAACCGGTCCCCGGTAGCTTGTCTCCTTTCTGGTGAAGAATTGGCTTGGTAGTTTAGTCTGCCCTGTTCCCATGATGCACTGGGCCAGGGACAGACTGATTTGCATATAGCCAGGTTCTGAGCTGGGATGGGGCAGTGGGATAAATAACGGTGATGGATCAAGCCCTGATCTTTGGACTGGGTAAGAGTGGTCTGCTCAATTCAGACACTCTGTTCATCACCACCCCCTTTTGTGAATCGATTTTGGCCACTATAGGTGTGGCAGGGTATACTCAGACATGAGTCCCTTTCTCACTGCTCCATCAGGATTCAAGCAAGCCGGGCCGAAGACGGCTGAAATGCCAGAAACCGGTCCCCGGTAGCTTGTCTCCTTTCTGGTGAAGAATTGGCTTGGTAGTTTAGTCTGCCCTGTTCCCATGATGCACTGGGCCAGGGACAGACTGATTTGCATATAGCCAGGTTCTGAGCTGGGATGGGGCAGTGGGATAAATAACGGTGATGGATCAAGCCCTGATCTTTGGACTGGGTAAGAGTGGTCTGCTCAATTCAGACACTCTGTTCATCACCACCCCCTTTTGTGAATCCAGACTGTATAAAAGAGCATCTGAGTTTGGGAGGAGATAAAAGTATCCCCCTATACCAATCCTATATTCAAAAAGTTATAAGGGTGCATGAGATTGCCAGATCTTTTGTGTTTGAATAAGCCCAGAGGTGGGATCCGCGCTCACCATCCCACTGGAGTCAAGTTAGCCTGGATGATGAGGGGTGATACCCTGAAACCAGTCCCAGGATGCTTGTTTCTGGCCCAGGGAGGACCTTCCTAAGCTCCCCAAATACACAGAGGGCGATGATGTCACCATAGGGTTTACAGCCTTCGCGAGGGCTTGTAAAATGAGGCAACTTAACCAAAGATATTGGGGATCTCTTCTCTGGGAGCTGTTCTCAGGAAAGTGCAGGGATAGGTGCCTGACTCTGAACGATGCAGATGCGAAGTCCTATGACTTAATGAAAGATACACTGATTTTGGGCTTTGGACTTACCCCCCAGGAATACAGGATCAGGTTCCAAGAGCCTCGAAAATCTTAGTCAGCCCTGGGTAGATTTTTTAGACTTTTCAGTGAAAACACTAGGTGGCTGGTTGAGAGGTAACAATGTGTAAGTCAAAGATGGACTTTATAATCTCACTATGAAAGACATGTGTTGAGTAGTTGTGTTTCTGAGAAATTACATCGGTACCTGGTAGACCTACGTGCACTTTCTCCTCAAGAGTTGGGGAAGAAGGCAGACCTGACAAGGGTAACCAAGACAACTCATGGTGATGGTGACTCAAAGAAAGGGTTTGCCAAGCCCACCCATGGGAAAGATGGTGACCAGTCAAGAAACAAAACCCAGAAGTATTCTCAAGGCCCCCAAATACCTGTTCAGGAGGGTGGCCCCGGAGCCAGTACACAGTCTAGGGGTGGGTATCAGGGTAAGAAGTGGGACCCAAAAAGGCTTGCAAGACCAATGTGCACAAGACAAAAGACCTTATCTGTCCCAATGCAAAGAGTCCCGCTACTGTACCTGCCGTGAAGGCAATAGTAAGTCTCCAGATGGGTTCTCCAGCGAGCCCTGACCATGTCAGAGAGCTCACCGAAGCAACTTTTGTGCCCTGGCTGTCTGGCCAATTAACAAGAAGTACTGAGGTATACAGGTGCAAGTGTCACTATGGTGACTAAAAGCTGACATCTCCTTGGCAATACTTGGCTGGTGAGACATTCACAGTCCTCAATGCTGATAAGCTATCTATGGTCCATCCAATGGCAATGGTGTCCTCGGAATTGGAAGGGGTTACTGGCCAAAAGAATGTAGTGGTATCTTCTGGTATTTCTGTAGAATGTCTGCTAGTCAATGATCTTCAAACCTCAGCCTGGGCTAAAGTCAAAAGAAAACCCCACACAACCACGCTGGTTATACCTGAATGTGTGTGTGTGAAAACCCGAGCACAGTGTAATGCCCAGAATGAAAAAGAGGAGTTGGATCCTGGAATAATGGCCAAAACGCCAAGAGAAAGGCAAGAAGTCTAGGAAACCAGCTTCTGAACAGACGTAAGCTTAGGTCCCCTCTGCTCAGGGAGAAGACTTGTCAGCCCCAGACGGGTCTGGACACCTGCAACTTGGGCCTTACACATCAGAACTCCTGGGACCAGGGGGACCCTCTATGGAAGATCTGTGCAAGGGACAGAGGAACTATCCCAATCTTGAAAGCCTGAGGCAGCAAGCTGCTGATCAGGAAACAGGAGATGTCAGTGGCTCCCACAGTACCTATTAGGAGGAAGGACTCCTCTACCCGGAGGCCAGAGACCCCAAGCCTTGTACCACTAGGACAGTGGTAGTGCCTCAGATGTATTGAGAGTTCCTGCTCATGTTGGTTCATGAAATCCCTTTAGCTGGGCATCTTGGCCGGGTCAAAACTTGGAGTAGGTTAGTTACCCACTTCTACTGGCCAGGTATGTCCCAAAAGGTGAAGGGGTTTTGTGACTTCTGTGCCACCTGCCTAGCAAGTGGCAAAAAAGTTGGCCGCCCAAATGCCCCCTTAATCCCACTCCAGTAGTTGGGGTTCCCTTTGGAAGAGTAAGGGTTGACGTTGTTGGCCCCCTAGACCCTTCAACGGCATCAGAGAACCAATTTATACTGATGGTGAATCACACCACCAGATACCCTGAAGCAATACCCCTTAGTGCTACTACTGCTCCTGCAGTGACTAAGGCCCTCATTAGCATCTTTTCCAGAGAAGGTTTTCCGCAAGGGGTGGTGCCCAAGCGAGGTACAAACTTCATGTCTGGCTACCTGAAACACATGTGGGCTGAATGTGGAGTGATTTACAAGAACACCACCTCATATCACCCACAAACAAATGGTTTAGTTGAGAGATTTAACAAAACCATGAAAGGAATGATCATGGGATTCCCCCAAAAACTCAGAAGGAGATGGGATGTCTTACTACCCCTTCCTGCCTTTTGTCACAGAGGGGAGTAGGGTTTTCCCCCTTTGAATTTCTGTTCTATCATCCTGTAAGGGGCCTGTCGTGTTTAGGGAAGGAAGGCTGGGAGTGACCTTTCAAAGAGTGTAAGCAAGACATAGAGGACTTTGTTCTTGGCTTCATTCTCGAATGGCTGAATACATAGAAAAAGCATCTAAAAACCTTGAGACCAGCCAAGACCTCCAGAAGAAGCTCTGGTATGACCACAAAGCTGCATTGGTGTAATTTCAACCAGGGCAGAACGAGTGGATTTTGAAGTGTGTGGCAACCAGGGCCATCCAGGATGAATGGAGTGGCCCGACCCTATCCTATAAAGAAAAAGAGAGGTCACCTATCTGATGGACCTTGGCACTTGCACGAACCCAAAAGGGTCATCCATGTAACCACCTGAAACCCCATCATGACGGGGTTTATGTGGCCATCGCTGATAAAGATCAGGAAGAAGAGAGTGAACCTCTCCCTGACCTCTGCTTGCACAACCCTAAAGATGGGTCAGTGGAAAGAGTTGTCTTTTCAGACACCCTCTCTGCCCAATAGCAGGCTGACTGCAGGCAAGTCCTGCAGCAGTATGCTGAGCTCTTCTCTTCAATCCCTGGTCAGACAAACTGGTGTAAACGTGACGTGGACACCGGAGACAGCCTACCTGTCAAAAATAAAATCTACATACAGGTTGTCTGACCATGTTAAAGAGAACATAACAACTGAAGCAAGATAATGGAATTGGGAGTTACTGAACTCTCTGAAAGCCTCTGAGCCAGCCCAGTTGTCTTAGTCCCCAAACCTAATACCAACTGTGGTGAAACAGAACTGAGGTTTTGTGTAGACTACAGGGGCCTCAATGCAGTAACCAAGACAAATGCACACCCAATTACAAGGGCTGATGAACTAATTAACCAATTAGGAACAGACACATTTCTCAGTACTTTCGATTTGACATCAGGGTATTGGCAGATTGGATCGATTCTCGGATCTAAAGAAAAATCTGCATTCTCAACCCCAGATGGACATTATCCCGTTGGATTAAAGAATGCACCTGTCACCATCGAAATGTTGGTGAACAAAGTCCTTGCTGTGCTGGAGTTCTTTAGTGAGGCATATCTCAGCAATATTGTTGTCTTTAGCTCAACTTGGCACGATCACCTGATCCACCTTGATAAGGTCCTTGATACTCTGCGAAACAGAGGCCTCACTGTCAAGGCAAGCCAGTACCAGGCAGGGTAGGGCTCTGTTGTATGTTTGAGTCACCTGGTAGGAGGAGGCTAAGTTCAACCCTTTCAACCCAAGAGACAGACAATTGTGGACTGGGTAGCTCCAATAACCCAGACTTAAGCCCTTGTGGGTTGACAGGATATTACTGGAGGTTTGTGAGTGGGTATGGGTCCATTGTGCCTTCTTACTGAGTTGACCTACAAGAAATACCAAAGAAAAGAAACTGGACAGTGAGCTGTCAAAAAGCGTTTGACACTCTGAAGGAAGAAATGTGCCCAGCACACATTCTAAAAGCAACAGATTATTTGAAGCAGTTCATAGTACAGACAGATACCTCTGAACTGGGATATTAGCGGTCCTATCAGAAACCAACGATGATGGTCATGACCAATCTGTTGCTATCATTAGCATAAGGTTACTCCCCACAGAGCATCATTGAAGTGCTATCGAGAGGGAAGCCTTTGCTGTGGTTTGGTCCCTGGATAAGCTGAGGCCACCATACTTGTTTCGCTCTCACTTTCTTGTTCAAATTGAGCACATGCCTCTCAGATGGCTAAAGCAAATTAAAGGAAAACCCCAAACTGTTGAGGTGGTCCATCTCCCTACAAGGTATGGAATTTGCAGTGGAGCACAGACCTGGGACTGACCATGCCAATGCAGATGGCTTTTCCAAATTCTTCCACTTAAGATGATGAAGTCTCTTTTGGGAAAGTTTAGTCTCATCCCTTTCGTTTAGGAGGGGGTTATGTAGGAAAGTGCCCTTTCAATATGGTTACCCCCACTTTTTGCCAGGTATATGATTTGTTTCCAAATGGAAGTGCACTGGATTCCTGCTAACCAGATCCGCAAGTTCATTTATCTTTACCATGTTTGAAGGTAGTGCTGGTCTACGAAGAACTGGAGCTCAAGCATGGAAAGGGACATTGAGATCCTGCTTCCTAATTATACCACTTCTTAGTTTCTGAGGCCTGTAAATGTGATATTGTTACTCACTTTATTAGTATGCAATGTCCCCATAGCAGAAAGGGGGTGATCTTGTCGATGTTAGAACCTGTGACCCACAGTTTGTGCCTGTGGAAGTAGCAAGCGCTCACTTCGCTGAACAGCCTTAGTTTGCCTTTTTTAAAGTTGACTGTTGGAGTTCTTGCTTCACAGTATTTATTATCTCCTAGAGAGAAGCCAGCAGCCACGAAACAGCCACAACATTTGCCCTTACAGATGAACAGGATGGTATGCCACTATTGCAGCTGTAACTGTGAAGGAAGAAAACACCAGTTTGAGAAGACGTCTCCTTTTATGAGTTTTATGGTTCTTCTTTTGGGAGCAAAACTAGTCTTTATTCATGTGTTTATGTTTTATGCTTCATACACTGCATACATTTCTTAAGTGCGTCGCAGGTAGCCCCCATTGTAGTATGTGGCTGTCTGCTGGAACAGGGGAAGATTCATCCTCTGATATGTTTCATGCCAAGAGTCACCTGCACCCAATTTAAAGTGCACAGGGGACTTAAAGGAGGTAGCTCTGAATCTGGTTGTCTTCATTTTAGCACCCTTTATCTACCCCTGCAAACGTCCTCAGCCATGCCAAGTGCCACACATCACGGGTTAGACTAATGCAAATTGTTAGTCCTTGCCGCATTGTCTCTACATTGTCACACAATTCTGTCAGCTTTTCCTAGCCTTCTTATGTCATTAATAAACTATTACAAAAACTCAAAGCAATGGTATTTTAAAATTAAGCCATATATTGTGCAATCCAGCACTGCAGGCAAAAACAGACTTCATGGAGCAGTTAAATCGACACATTCAATTTCTTAAAGCATGGATAACCTGGATTTTAAACTTTCTTCCACTAGCCCAATCAAACAAGATGCAAATAGGCTTAGCGAGAGATACAAAGTCGCTAAACACTATGCAGCACATCCTCTTCCATTCCATATGATGACAAAGTTACAAGAATGGGAACAGGAATGGGCCTATTGGCGAGGACGGTGAACCTCGAAAAGGGAGAACCGGGTTCGAGTTTCATCAGGGACGCTCAACATCATGTGATTCTGGGCAAATCACAGAAGCTCCCCGTGGATAACAAAACAAGCATTTGCAATGCAGTAGGTCTCGCATTTGTGAGAGTTAAAGTTATTGGTGTTGTAAATGATAATGTCTTTTACCCAATGTTTTGGTTTGGAGTGGAGTGGATGTATGTGGTGTGGAGTAGAAATTTGTGGGTTGGATTGTAATTGTTAGTTGTGGAATTGTGTGGTGTGGTTTGGGTGTGTGTAGTGGAATTATGTGGCACGGTGTGCAGTGGGATTATGTGGATAGTAGTTATGTGTTATTGAGTTTTCTGGAATTATGTGGATTGGGATTGTCTGTTAAGGAGTGTAATTAAGTGGAATGGTATTTTGTGGCTTGATGTAGATTTCTGTGTTTGGGATTGGATATATGAGGTGTGTTGTGCAATTGTGGTGTTGAATTATGGCTTTGTATTCGAATTATGTGGTCTGGAATGGAAATGTGTAGAGTAGAATTGTGTAGTGTGGAAGTGTGTGCCGTTTAGTGTAATTATGCTGATTGAAATGATGTGGTATAGTGTGGACTGTATTTGTGTGGATTGTGTTACCAAGAGTCGAAAATGATGAAACAATTACAAAGAAAGGCGCCCTTTCATTGTGCACACATTCACAAACAAAAAAAAACATGTTGCTTCCACTAAAAAATGTCGGAAAGGCACAACTAATATCTGTGCGATATGGAAGACTGAGAAGGGCTCTTCACATTCTGCGAGGTGGAGGAAGGGGCATACATTGCATTACACCACTGTGAACAATGAAACGTAAACCTCAATGAAAAGTTGACGAGCGCATCAAAGAGGTTTTTGGGGAGGCTAGATCCTATAATTATTTTCCCGTTTCTTCGTTAATGCTGATTGATTGTGAAACTGGATTGGGCTGCTTTATCACAAGGTTATTTAACAGTTTTCCTCACAACCATTGAAAGTGCATGGATGTTGGTGATCTGTTTTTTCACTGCAAAGGTATTTGAGGCTTTACATGAGCACCAGTTATATTACACACAGAGGGAATCCTTAAACATAGACTGCAAACCCTTGACGGCTATTTGCACTTTCCGGAGTTTATTATCATATAAAAAATATATTTAGCGCCCTTTCCCCTGCTTTGTGTTTTAATATCACTGCAAAAAAGATATGCCAACTAAAGCGGGTATTGGAGAGGTGTTGTAACCCAACATACGCCACAGGTATTTTCTACTAATGTAAATGGTATAATTTAATAGTAAAATGTGCCATATACATTCTTCAAAGAAAGCATTCTAGAAAAGTTTCATTTGCCTAAGCACCACAGTTCTGAAAACATTTGCCAATTTCAAACTGCATTTTGCATTCAGTAAGTGTGGTCTGTGAGGTTTAACAAGTCTGGCTTTAACTGAACCACGCTGCAATACTGGACTTGTAATTTTGGCTTCCTTTGGTAGGCCCACTCCACCTAGCCCAAATGGGAGCAGTGCTGCAGTATGCTAAAACATTGGGACTGAATGCAAGCTGTCCATGGCATGTGTCCGCTGGGCTTCAGTTTCCAGAGCCTTCTTCCTTTTCAATGCCACGGACCTGCGACTTACTTCTTCAAGGCACTGCTAGTCTTTCAAAGTCAAGCCTCTGCCCTAAGCCTGACAGTCTTTCTGAGGAACTGGACTAGCGTGACTGACTAGATCACAGCCCTGCCTGCCTTTATGAGGTGCCAGCCTGCTGCTTAATCATCTTTTCCCTGTAAGCAGATGGCGTCCTGCCCTGGAAGGTCTTGGACGCGTGAATGTTTATTTAAATAATCACAAAAGCTAATTACAATTCCTTATAACTTATGGTGATAGGAAATTTTGTTCGTCTTAAGGAAGCAAGCAACCATGATATTAAGAAAAAAATGGCTGCACGATCAGTTTTTGCCAAAGCCTTTTCAGGAATTTCCTATCCAGCCTCGCAGCTCATCTTAAGCTGCTGCAGATGACTTGTCAGACCCCTAGTTTGGCTGGCTCACCTCCTGAAATGGACAGAGTCAGTTAATTAGAGCAGGTCGCGGTTCATTTATGTTTGCTCAGAAAATCCCCCCTGGTTTGTGTCTCGGCAGCGGCTCTCTTTGTGGTAACAAAAAAGTAGATCGGAACTCATAACAAGCACTAGCTCACATTGTGTGCCCTGGCAGTGGCTGTCTACAGCGAGCAGGAGACACGCTGCAGAGCAAGTCAGGCTTTTGCCTTGCTTTTGACTCCTGGGGCTGTATGCAAGTTACCCTCAGTGCTAACAGTTCCCAGTTAATTATAAGGCGACTTATCAAGGCTCCTAATAACACATATAGGGCACTGAAAGGGAGGTGGAAGAACAGCCTATACGTCCACACAGCAACAAAAAAAAGAGAAACTAAAGCTTATGCAGACCAACATTTCAGTGTAAGAAGCACCTGACACAGAACAAAACGTGAGTGTGTGTGCCCCCTGCACAAAGCAGAGTCTTGACTGAACGAGAATCTAACCCAGACAATAATAACCACCATTCGTTTCACCCACATCGACAGCAAGACTGCCATAGTCTATTTTCCCCTCTCCTGGTTACCAGCAGCTCGTGATGGTTGGGGCCTGATGGAGACATAGAAGCATAAAGGCAGCAGCATGTAATGAAAGCAGAACGGGCCTCAGAGACAGGGAGGGAGGGAGCGAGCGAGCGAGCAGGAGGTGGGATCACGCCGTGAGCCATACGTGTGCACATCTCCTGTCCTCCGAGTTGTGCTAATGCCGCCTTACGTGTGCACAACTCCTGTCCTCTGTACGCGTGCACATGTCCTGTCCCCCTTCGGCAACGAATATGACAACAATAGATCTCGCCAAAGTGAGCAGAGCATAGGCTGCGTCGCTAGGAAAGACCTAAAAATCAATGTGTCCATCTGTAAAGCAACTGGTGCTCATGTAAAGCGGTCTGATACCTTCGGGTCTAGATTGCTCTATATAAAACTTCACAAAAACAAAAAACCTTTAAACAATAAAGACATAGCTTGTTTCATCAAAACTTGAAAACTAAATAAAAAAGAGAAAACAACAGGCAAGAAAATAGCGAAATTATATCTAAATATTCTGATGTTCTATGAAATATCAAACAAGATAATACATTAGCAAATATAATCTTTTAAATATACGGGTAGTCTGCACTCTCTCATACTCCTTACTTCTTTAGAACTCCTCACATCACCAACACCCCTCTCCTCCATGAAAGTAGGCTGGATCTCAACAACTGTTCCCCTAATCAACTAAAAGGACAATTCAAAGTAGCCTTCTGCTTAGTGGTATGAAAAGCCCATACCAATTCCTCCACCACACTTTTAATATCGTGTCCGACCACATCAGCTATTTGGATCACACCCTTCACCATTCTGTTGGCCCTCAAAACTATACCGTTCCACTCTGGGTTGTAGAAAGAGGTGCAATGATGTGTGATACCATGTTGTTGGAGGAACATCCTTATTTCATGAAATACCAACTGTGTGCCATTGTCAGATAGGAGGGTAGATGGTAGACCCTCCTCTAAGAAAACCTTTCTTAATGTCCCAATGGTAGCTTCTTTGGTGATTTTTTCATGACCACACTCAACCACTTAGAAAATACTTTCACTGCCACCAAAGCAAACCTTCAATCGCTACTCACGTCAGACACTAGACCAATAAAATCAATGCATACACTATGCCAAGCCTCTTCTAGATTGGTCATATGCTGCACAATAGATTGCATATCTACTCTTAGTCTCTTCTCGCCCTCCTTGCAAACACTGCATCTCACCACCCATGCAGCGCGATCTAGTCATCCATGTCCGGCCACCTGAATTACGCTTTAAGATTATGTTGCACTATACTCTGCCCCAAATGTCCTTTAGGCGCAATGTTTATAAGCTTAGTTTTCAAACGCATCGGAAGTCCTAACCTATCAACTCTCATCAAAACGCTATCACCATACGTGATCATTGTGTCCAAAACTTTGACAAAAGGCCACACTGACATCGCAACACAACCCTCTCTCCTGCTCCCAGAAACCACAATATCGCATAATTCCTTAAGGGTGCCAGCACCATCCATTTCTTGGCACCACTCATCCATCGTAAAAGCACTGGCTCCCTTCAACACAGCATCTTGCACCAAGGCTACAGGTTCTTCCTGTTACCATCCCACTGCAACCGGGAAAGATAGTCAGCCTGTGTATTCCACCAATCCTGTATGTGGTCCAACATGTATTGATATTCTTGGAGCTTAGCAGCCAGTCTCACAAACCTCACAGAACCTTTGCCAACACCATCAGGAATAAGAACTTTGACGACTGGCTTATGATTATCTCTTAACAGGGATTCTGTACCCCAGAAGTATGTTCGATAATACTCTACAACCCATGCCGCAGTCAGAGCCTCTCTCGCAATCACAGAGTAGTTTCTTTCAGCATTGGTTAAAGTCATAGATGCGAAAGCAACAGTCTTTTCACTGTTACGGTGTTTTTGTGAGAGAATGGACCGCAAACCTGTTGCACTCGCATCCACTGTTATGATGGATTGAGCCCAATATCGAAAGGCACCAGGAACCCTGCCTCAAAACATTCCTTCTTAATCAAATTAAAAAACTTCTCCTGTTCCTGCTCCCAAATGACATTTCGACCTTTCCTTAATAACAATCGCAACACTTCTGTTTTAGCTGCAAACCTCCGCACAAATTTTCTAATGTAATCTATGAGGCCCATAAAGTACCTCAATTGTTCCTGGTCTAGGGGTCTTGAAGCGAGTTCAATTACCTTCAACAGATTTTTCTTTGGCTTAGCTCCATCAGCCAACAGTTTATACCACAAATTTTCCATTGATTCTGTTAAAAAACAACATTTGCCTTTGCAATTAGTAAGACACACATCAACAAGCCTATGTAAGGCTTAGTTTCAATACTGTGTTGTGCTCCTCAATGATCTTGCCAAAAAATGTGTATGTTGCCTTGAAAATAGAGGTTGTAGTCAAACCCATTAAAAAACTTCAGAAATCATGTGTCGAAAAACGCTTGCAGCTGATGACAAACCAAAAGGCGCGTGGGAGAACTGAAAAGTTCCTTCCATTGTTATAAACGCAGTGAGTGGCTTTGAATCCTCATGAAGCTTAATTTGATAGTACGTGTTTTTAAGTGCAATTTGCAAAAATACTACTTGTCATTCAACCTAAGAATCAATTCATTAATATTAGGTAGGGTAAGAGTGTCTTCTTCAATGTTCTGATTAAAAGACCCCAAGTACACGCAGAACCTCAAACTACCATCAGTTTTGCGTGTAATGACCACTGGAAATACCCAACTGGAAGCTTTTACTGGTTCTATGATTCCCTCCAGCAACATCTCTTTTATTAACTCTTTTACACTCTTCCTGACAACGACAGGAACTCTCCTTTGCTTGTGATGGACAGGGACAGCTCCCGTTTTGAGCACAATCTTGTGTATGTAACCCTTCAACATGCCCAGCTTATTGTCAAATACTAGTTTCACTGTATCCAAATCTCAGAAATCGATTCCTCCTCCATCACGTGTATCGGTGCCCTAGGGTTGACAATGATGTGCAAGTCATATTGATGTACCCACCCTGAAATTGGGGAGCCCTACTCTGCCACATATACCTTTCCTTGTTTGCTTCTTCCTCCAAATTCTATATCAGCGTTCATAAACCCCACAGTGTCAATTGATATTCAGCTGGCGAAATAACTTGGGTTGTAATGTAGTGCCATCCCACTGCTGCTCAAATATGGCCTGAGGCACACTGGTGTACATAGAACCTGTGTCCAGCATGAATTGCAGACCACACCAATTTATCTTAAACATTGCTTTAGGTCTATTCCTCCTCTGGCCCTCATCTAACACTTCATTTTCGCATTCAAAACTCAAAATCCTTTCTGGCATCTCAGCTGGTTCTGTGGGAGCTTTGGAGATAAATGCTACCCTGTCACGATCTGCCCCTCTACACACTCTTGCAAAGTGCCTCACACAGCTGCATGTCCTGCACTCTCTGCTATTTGTGAAACAAAACTTTGAGTAAGAGGCATTACCTGCACTTCCACAACAATTGCAACCCTTAGTAACTTGTTTGGATGGTCAGTAAGTCTTCCCCTTGTATTGCTGGACTTTACTGCAATATGAGGCTCCCCTCCTGATGTACCTACATCTCCTATTTCAGAGACTTTGCTTCCCTGATTCTCTGACACTGGCCACGCCCCAGCTGCCCATTCCTTTCAGTCTGACTTCCGCTTCTGGGGGGATCGGGCTGGTTCACTGTCTCGCAGGGAAGCAGGGATGTTTGCCGCATTTGATGCCGCACCTCTTTGCCAACTTTTTGGCCCTGGTGCTTGACGCCTAGCCCCAGCTAGCCCCTGCCTCAGTGTTTGCGGGGCGGGGCCTCCTTTTGGCTACTTGCTTCCTGGTGTCCGGGCGACTGGTGGCACCCATCAATACCCGACTCCCGCCAGCTGGTTTCCAGGCACCCGGCTGACCCGATGGACGCAGTGGATGCTGAGGACAGGTGCAGAGGACTCTGGCGGCTTCTTTGGCGTGACGCATGATGTTGTGACGAGGGGGGGGCCATATTCCAGCTGTAGAGCCGCAACCTCTACCTTACTACTGGGAGAATACCAGGGAATATTGAGGAACTTTGTTTTTTGCGGTGAGGGGAGCTGAGGTGTAGAGGTGGCAGCGGTAGCTGGGCGTACTCAAGAAGGAGGTAAATCTAACCTTTGTCTTGCCTTTGTTTTTAACCCTGTTTTTAACTTTGCCAAGCCCTGTTCTGTCGCTCTGGAAATGAGTACCTCCACCCATTTATCTCCTCCTGTGCTTCGCTGCAAGAGACCCCTCCTTGGCACCCCTAAAGGTAAATCGCAGGGGAGAGCCAGTAAAAAGAGGAAAATTGGAGGGAAGAAGAGGTCCACTCAACATGAACAAAGTACTTTGTCAAGTGGTGAGGTTCTTCGTCACCCCTACTAACCTCAATAAGGAACTTTGTTTTCAAACATTTTCATAATGGAGCCCACCTGCCCTCAGAGGAGGTCAAGACATCCCACGGGCAGCCCAGTACATCGAACTTGGCAACAGTCTTGGCAACAGATGTTTTATCCACAGCATCGGATGAAGGGCAAATAATCAATCTTTTAGTATCTCCATCACAGACTACAATTGTGACTGCAAGTAGGGGCCCAAGGCTTTCCTCCTCCCCTCGTTTGAAAATCTCTTTATCATCTTCATTCTGTCCTGAAGACCTCAGTTCTTCGAGTCTCCTTGTCGAGAAGATCAACAGGATCAAGTTAGTCCTACGTCATTAGACAATGCTCACCTTGGTTGGGGAGCCAAACTCCATACTGGGATCACAAGGGGGCATATATCATTCAAGCCCACTTCTTCATCTCTTTGTTGGATGTGATGTTACTTATGCAGATCACCCTACATGGGATTCTGGAAATGCTGGTGTCAATAAGAACAAATCAAACGGACCAATCTAACACTTTGAAGGATATTCAATATAAATTACAATGTTTTAAAAATAATCTGGGTGGCTTCACAAATGCTCAATTATCTACTGCAATAACGGCTACAGAGCTTGGGGGGACGTATAGCACCATCCCAGAGAAATCTGAATGTCAGTCAAATGTAGAAGGATCTGTCTCTATCTCTAAATATCCTATGCTTGTGAGGAAAAAGGAGCATTGTTTGATCCCCTTAAAATTCACCATAAGGTTCTACCGTACAATGGGGGTAAGGTCTTGTAATGGATTACTTGGATTCCATGTTCTATGGGCAGGCAAAAATAAACCCCCATATATAATAGGGAAGCCCAGTAATGGTACAAGCCTCCAAGATCAACATCTCAGACCCCATGGTGGTAGCACTGCGGATGTACTCACAAGTAAAAAGTCATATAAAAAGGCAAAACAAAATGTAGAAATCCGCCCTAAAATTTGTTTTGATCCCGATCCCACTCCCACTTCCCGGACAGTACGTCCCAGCCCTTGCGATAAAGTTCAAATTTCAGCCAAAAGTAAGGTGGTTGAGTCCCAGTCTCAGAATAAACCTCCCAAAGAACCTCCTTCAACTTATGAATCCTCCACTAGGTCGCAATTAGCAAGCTCAGAATTATTGCTTGATATCACTCATCGAGGAAAAAAAGCAAAGAAAGTTTGACACTTGAATCACTCTAAAATTCTTCAGTTATTCCAACAAATTATATTCCTCTCAGGGATAACCTCATTGGACCTAACATGTGTTGGGTTCCAACAGGGTGACAAGGTAGAGAAGTTTCTAGAGTTTCTTTCATCTCCCCTTGTATTGCAGACCTAGTACTTAGGGCCAGAGAAGATTTAGCAAATATTGGTCTACAGGCCCTATGCCCTATAAAACAGAGCTCCCAACTATTAGCACCCCAGCGGGCCCTTTTCCTCCTGCCTTTTTAAATATGCACAGCGGGTTATCTGTTACTCAATTGGAACGATCTATAACATATATCCCGCCGCTAAGGCCCAAAATTTCACAACAGTACCAACCCTCCCACCGATTTGGGAATGGTTATAGTACATGACATATCACGCTCACAGTCTAGGCAACCAGCATGGGCCCAAGCCAATAGGTTCTCCCCCTTGAGGTACCTGCAGGAGGATGGTGATTGGAATAACAGGTCCAGCTTATCCTAGAAGGAGGGGTCCTCTCAAACCCTGAGAATCCTACACTGGAATATCCATGGGTTCGAATGTTTGAGGAACAGCGGCGAACTGGAAGAAAGTTTGAAACCCTTCCACTTGGTATTCCTCCAGGAGTCTTGGTTAAGAGAGGACCAGTCGGTCGAAGTCTTTCTGGCTTTGAATAGTAAAGGCCAGTCCCGGGTAGGGGGAGAGCATCTGCTGGTGTATTGACACTAATATCTACCAAGGTGATTAAGAGATCTTTAGAGGTCATAAATGTTTCAAGTGGCTTGCAGTTATCAGTGGTTGAAATGAGCGTAGTAAAAAATGCTCTCAGATACTTCTTACTCATAAATGTATATAAACACAAAGAAGATCATCGGCAATTAAAACGCTGGTTGGAATCATTTGAATCTCCTTTCCAGCACTTGGTGACAAAATATCCAGAAGCAGTGATAATAATGGCTGGGATATTAATGCCCGTCTCTTCCCTGTACAGTTAGACCAGCACTTGGAAGAAGTGCTGTATTTTAACAACATTCCCTTAGCTCAATTTCCCCCAGGTACTATCAAAAAAGAGGCCAACGTGTTGAGTCAAAGGCTGGCGAGCCATGGTCTGATTTACTTAAATGGACAATTTAAATATGACTCACCAGCAGCAGCAACCTTCCGGCAGGGCCAATATTTGGGCCCTATTGATGATATATTTACGTCCGTTTGGCATTTCGCCCTTTTTAAGAGTTTTGAGGTGGCTAAGTATGAGGGTAGTGATCATTGGGCAACAACAGCGGTTCTTGACCTGTGAGAGCCAGCATCCCCCGAGAGGGTTCTGCCTCTAGAGATGTCCTATCCGCTTAGGCTCACAACACACTTAGATCCTATGCATCTTCAACACCTAGGGCCAAATGTAGGAACCCTAATACCGGTCGGTAACGGCCGAAATTACCGAATTTCGGCCGTTACCGACTGGTATTAGGCATTTGGGATGTAGGTAGCTACATTTCAGATTCGGTAATTTACCGAATCGGTATTTAAGAATTCGGTAAATTACCGAATTCTGAAATACCGATTCGGTAAATTACCGAATCTGAAATGTAGGAAGCACTCAAGTGAGTGCTTTTCACCTGTAAGGATTCGTTATTTACCACCACTATAAGTTGGTGGTAAATAACGAATACCTTTGAAAATGCAAATATGTGCATTTTCAACTGTGCCATGTGGCAGAAATACATGCCCTTAGGGCATGCATGTGTGCCACATCTGCACACAAGCACGATTCACGGGTGCAACAGGGTGTCAAAGTGACACCCTGGCCCCCTTGAATGTTTCCCCATTTTACCGAATCGGTATTTACTGATTCAGTAATTGCCATTCATTCCTATGGGCCTTACAGATTCGGTAAATACTGAATCGTATAGATTTGGTATTTTTTACCGAAAATGTATCTACATCCCATTTATCTATTCTTAAATACCGAATCGGTAAAATTCGGTATTTAAGAATAGGTAAATTGGGATTACCTACACCTGGCCCCTAGTCTCTCTTCAGTTAGAGGAGATGACTGATATTCACCCTTCCTACATCAATGATGTTGTTGTGTGGTACAATAATATTGTGCAACGAGTTTTGGGCTGCATTTCAGTTAACTTATGTGAAAAGGGCTTACAGGCAAAATCCAGTTTACACGGATCAGGGGGCTGGTTTGACTCGGATTGCCAAAAGTTGAAACGACTGGTGAGACAGAGAGCAAAAGTGTTAGGCATTATAATGTCCCTTCAGTCACCCAAAAGTTGGTTAAACTTAAACGCCAATATAAGTCCCTCTTGCAGACAAAAAAGCCAGCCTTTTACCATAGTTAGTGGGATGAGATGCAGGAAATCATATTATCAATGACCAGCAAAACTTCTGGAAAAAGGTCAATAAGTTTAATGGCCAAATTAGGGACACACTTGTTTGTATGATTTTTGAAACCCAGTGGGCCACTTATTTGATAGATTTATATAGGGGACCTTCTAGTAAAGATGGACATCAGAAAATATACGGGCAAACTCTCCTAGTCATATGGTTCTCAGTGAAGGAAGTAAACGCTGTTATTGAGAGGGTAAAACTTTCCCGAGCCGCTGGCCCCGATAACATCCCAGCAGTCATAATTATAATAAATAGTGTCCGGTGGGCTACGATTTACTCCTCCTTGTTTAGTTGGATTGCTATTTCTGGCCTCTATCCCTCGCCCTGGAAGGGGACAATAGTGAAACCGATTTTTAAAAAAGGGATTGGTACAGACCCTATGCACTGTTGGCCGATAAGCCTCTCAGATATCTCCTTAAAGATATTTTCTAAGATCATTTTAGCTAAACGCGAAGATTGGGCAGCAAAAACTAAGCAAATTCCACTAGAACAAGGGGGCTTCCATGAGGGTCATTCTACTACAGACCACTGTTTTGCTCTGTGGGCCATTATTTGAAAGGCTCTGGAGGAAAATCAAAGGCTGTACTGTTGCTTTGTAGATTTCCAGATAGCCTTTGATTCTGTGGGGAAAACTTGCCTCCTGGAACCTCCCACCAAATCTTCATGGGGTACTCCAAGGTGGAGTTAGATAAGTCGGATCGGTTATCACTAAACATTTCTATTGACAATGGCCTGTGACAGGGTTGCGTTTTAGCACCCTTGCTTTTTAGCTTATTTGTGGCCGACCTTTATTTCCCAATCGGAGTCCTTTTCGCCAAAAATTGGGAATCAGCATATTGCTTGTCTGCTTTATGCAGACGATTTGGTGTTATTGGATTATACCACAATAGGTTTGCAGAGGAAACTCAATGTCCTGGCAACATATAGCAAGCAGAACCAGCTCTGTATCAATCTAGAAAGGACAAAGATCATTATCTTTGGAAATAAAGTACTGAGTTTTTCTTGGCATTTAGGTACGCATGTGATGGAGCAAGCCGATCAATATAAATACCAAGGATTCATTTTTAGGACAAATTTAAATTGGGGTGCTCATTGGGATACCACTAAGCAGAAGGCCCTTTTGCAAGCCAGTTGTCTGTCAAGATTCAATGGTAGGTTTGGGGGGCTATCTCATATCCCATTAATAAAGGTTTATGAAGGGAAGATACCTCTGTTAGGCCTGTGTGGGGAAGAGGTTTTTTCCCTCGACCCACCATATGAATGGGATAGATTGGAAGGGGTGGTGCTTAAAAGACTTTTATCACTCCCCCAAGGTACAATGGTTCAGGCCATAAGGAGAGAGTGCAATCTGGTCTCATGGAATATGGTGGCATCTACTCAGGCACTGAGATATGTCAACACAGTATTGGAGGATGATGAGGTGGTTAAAGTCTCCAAATTGTTTTGGGAAGAGATCAAAAGCAGTGAGAGGATGTGGGCAAAGGCCGTAAGAACCAGAATATTTGCACTAAGGAACCTTCATATAAATAGTAGTACAGTTACATCTTGGCTCCCATTTCCATGCAAACGAGTACTGAGGGAATCACATTCTATGGCGTCTGAATCTATCAAACTGCTGTATCTAGAGAAGAGATCATCCATTAGCTTCTCGATTACTACATTGGGCCAGGATACAGTTTTTCCCAATCTATCACGGTTACCAGACCCAGGATTGAGGCATGAAAGTTTAAGGGCTAGGATGGGATGTAATCCAATCGGATCCCTGATCAAATATCGATTTCTAAAACACCGACCTACAAAAATCGCAAAAACATCGTCTACATAAATATCGTCTCCATATACTTAAACAAGGATTTACACAAATATTGATATTTTATTATCGACTCAAATAATATCGTTTAAAATTATATCGACTACATAAATATCGACTACAAAATTATCGAATTTCTTTAAATAACATTAAACACATCACAAATATCGATACCACTATTATCGACTTACTTACTGCCTCTTTTTTAAATACAAAAAATATCGACATTTTTCTTTCACATTAAATACACAATGCTCTCAACAAAATTACTATTTAATTATTTTTACATTTTAAATAATGCTTAATTAACATATATAGACTATGCTTGAAAATATATAAATTATTTATCAATACACTAAAAAATATAAACATACTTAACAATTCAAATGTACTCAATTATTTATATTTTATAAAGCACTTTACATATATATACATTTTTAGAATTATAAACAATAAATATAAAACACATACAAAACATCTTTAATTATATACTAGGACTAAATAACAAATAAATAACAAATAAAACTGCCTCATTAAACAATAACGGTTATCAAATTCAAACTACACTTCTCAACCAATGATTTTAAATTAAATGTCGTCAAACCAATCAAAATGCAGAAATACTTAACTGACTACTATAAAAACAATTACATACTTTACTAAAATTATCATTTTTGGACCAAACTGGGAGAAAACGGTTACTTTGCTGAAGAGAAGAGAATACTCACCTAGAACAACTACTACAACAGATTATACTACAACACAAGTAAGTAAACTCCCATTTTCTTTACTATAAAAGCCTCAAGAAACTTAGCTAAACTCCCTAAACTAAATAAATGCTCTCTCTTTTTTATTTAAACTATAAACTCCTACCAACAACAGCCACAATGAATAAATGTATTTAAAAATGATCTGCCTTATCAATGCCTACATAGAAATGTAACAAATAAATACAAATATAGCAAACTAAACTTTTAAATGATTTAATATTGTATGAGCTATAAAAGTAAGTATACCCACAGTTTAAATTAATGATCAGAAAAGAGAAACAAATAAGTATCAAACTATATTATTATTTTCTACTGTTCTCTACCACAACTACAGAAATTTCAACTGTGAAACTCCAAATATAAGAACTAAAGACATCAGAATAACTGAAAAAACAACATTGTAAGTACATTTTTATAATTACAATTTTAACCTAGACATTGAAATAAAGGTTTTACATATGTACTCAAAACACATATATATATCTTCATAGATCTACCCTAGAAATGGCAGAAGGAGCTACTTTTATAACATCTCAAAAAGGAAAAATAATGCTCAGCTACATGCGTTATACCTACACCCAAGAAAAAGTCAAAGATAACAAAACACATTGGAAATGTAGCAAATATTATTCTACTGCATGCTATGGTAGAGCTACTACTGTAGATAACAATGTTGTAAATGTACATGAGCATAACCACAAACCCAATGTGACTGAAGTAGAAGTAAGGGAAGCATTAGAAACACTTAGAGAAGCAAGTACAGGCTCCCAACAAACAAGCACTACAATTTAAAAAAATGTTTTGACCAAAGTCCCAGAGCACGTAACAGGACAGTTACCCTCAATCCCCAACTTGAAAAGATTAATAGCTAAAACTAAAAGAGCATCTGATCCAACTCCACCTCCACCCCAAACTTTTGAAGAAATTAACATATATCCTGAATATACAATTACCCATAAAGAAGATACATTTTTGATGTACGATAACCAAAGCCATGATAAAAGAATTCTACTTTTTAAAACAAATAACAACTTGCAAAAACTAAAATCTTGTGAAACTTGGATGATGGACGGAACTTTTAAAGTGTGTCCAAAACCTTTCTATCAACTTTACACTATCCACGGTGAATACCAGGAAACTAATATCCCCTTAATTTATACATTGCTGCCAAATAAAACAAATGCAACCTACATAGAAATCTTAACTCAATCAAAGATTTAATAGATAATTACTACCCACAAAGAATCATAATTGACTTTGAAATAGCTATGATACAAGCTATACTAAAAATATACCCACACACTGCAATACAAGGGTGTTATTATCACTACAATCAAAGTATATGGAGACATTTACAAAAATCTACCTTAAGTATAGAATACTCTACAAACAGCAACTTTGCTTACCAGATAAAAAAATTTATAGCATTAGCATATGTCCCAACAACAGAAGTGGCAAATTACTACAATTTATTAATTGACAGTCCTTTCTACCGCAGTAATGAAAAAAAATTAACTCCCTTCCTAGACTATTTTGAAGACACCTGGGTAGGAAGATTACATCATTCTGGTCACCGCAGACAACCTAAATTCCCAATTCCCTGGTGGAATGTCTACGCTAGCACTATAGCACAAAAAGCCAAAACCAACAACGCGGTAGAAGGATGGCATAATGCCTTCCAAGCCACAATAGGAAGAACACAACCAACACTTCATAAACTAATCCAATGCATCAAAAAAGAACAAAGCTACCAAGAGCTAAGAATTGAACAATCTCTATCTAAAATAGGACCAAAACTAGGCAAACAAACAATAAATATGTACAAATACCTCCAACAAAAAACAAGAATGTACCCAAGTATCCAAGGTCTAGAATACATAGACCTAATTGCAAAATCTATCCTTTAATAAAATACAAATAGCAAACCATGAAAACATAAATAGCACAGACCATTTTTTTTATATTAGTTAAATTATGTCATGTAATGTAAAATAGAAATAATCATCACAAGACATAATATAACTAAATAAAACACAAACTCACCAATAAACATAAACCACCCCAAAAAATAAATAAATAATTACTTACGGTTCTTAAGCTGTAGAATGATTCCGAAATAGATGCTTCAAAAACGTATCCAACCAAAAACAATCCACATCGTGAAATCAAACCCCAAAAAATGCAAAAAATACAACTGTATAAAAAGATTCCAATGTAGCAATCCTCTGGATAACGGAACCATAAGAACCCGAAAATAAATCATGATAAAAAACGCTCCAAAACCCTGAAAAATAAGGAAATGTATATGAACAATTTCCTCTATTTAAAAAAAAACGAGAGCAAATCCATCTGGTCATCAAAACCGGCACCTGTGATTAAAGTAAAGACAAAACCCACCCTAAACAAATAATAAACCCACAAAGCCAATAAATAACATATAAAATGTACTTAAATACATAAAGTAATACTTACATGCAAAACATTAACATTACATTCATATTAGATAGTAAACAAAGTACGCTATCACTAACGTACTTAAATAACACGTACATTTTACATAAACAGTTAAATAAGACACATAGCAACACATATACACTACTACTAACTAACGAATTCATTAAAAGTAACTTAAAAGTAATTAAAATAAAACTTACATTCACAAACACGAAGCAGCTCCCAACCGCGAGGTTCCGTCTTTACAAATGACCCAAACAACGATGTAGATAGTCTAAAACGTGAACTAAAGAAAACAAAATGGCAGCATAATTAAAACAAAAATAGGACTTAATCCCCATAAAAATGAATGTAAAGAATTATTTAAAAAATGCTAATTTTTGTTAGAAAATTGTTATGATTTTTTAAATGTTTAAAATAAACATATGAATATTGTAAAATATACATTACTTTTTTATGTGAAAAAATATAATAAAAAAACTTAATGTATATTAATATGTTTATTAAATTAAATGTTTATTTATGTATAATAGACAAATGTTAACAATTTTATGTATATACTTTTGTAAATGCTAAATATTTGTACATTAATTAACATATTAAAATTAATTAAAATTAAATACATTTTAATATGCTAATTAATAAAACATTACAATGTATATGTTACAAATACTGCAATGTTATACATCACTAAATACAAATGTCATTTTGTTTTAAAATGTTTAAATGTTTCCATCTACAAACAGAACTAACACAATAAAGACTGTTTTTTTACAAGAATTTATCACTATTGTACTTTATAAATGTACATGCATGTGATATGAATAAACAAATGTAATAAAAAACTGTGTAATTGATTTTTATTCATATATTTCAATTTCAATTTCAACAAGCTTCATTCGAATTCACTCAAAATTCATAAAAGCATACAGAATAAAAATACAATAAAAAGAGACATCATTTGTAATCATTACAGAATCACTATCTGTACGAAATTGACAACAAACCATAAAACCAATAAAAGCATTTTTTACAATTCATCGCATACTACCCCTAGCAGCTTTGATACATGGCGTAATCATAACAATTTCAGTTAATTAAATAAATTAATTAGACAGGGAACCAGGTCTATGCCTTAAAATAAGGGAAATCGGTTGTGGGTGGGTATATGCTTGCTCGCTCCAAGACCACTACTGCCAGTCCCAAGGTTATTATGTTTGTGTGATCTTGCATGAGGCATGTATGTAGTCCTTGGGTAAAAGTCCTGCAGTTCCCATGTTCCGATTGAGCCATCACCCCTCTGTGGCTGCCAACTTCGGAGGTGTTGGGTGACTCGAGGATCTATAAAGTTAACCAAAACCAGGTCTCCCGATATATCCTTGGGGATAGATCCCAACCACCCTACCCTTCTAACATTCAGGATTGTCCCATCGATATTGGGTGGTAGGGGTCTGTTCTTTGTCAACCAGAAAGACACCTTGTTTACCAGGTCTACTGGTCTTTCAAATTTATTGTGACTGAGCTCGGGGACGCCCGAGAGGATAGATACAAAGGGTGCTGCCTCAGGTGGTAGGTCTATGTGTTTAGCCCTTCTTTTCATGATACCGTGGTTTTGGAACTTCCCCTTTTTCGGCGTGGTTGGTTTAATCTGCCCATCTCTAGGTACAGGATTCAGGGATATTGGGGGGTTTGATATGACTGCTGTGTTAGGTGTATTGGGGGCAAGTGCTTGAGTCCTTATGATATTTCTTTTGACAGGGAAAGAAGGGATATCAGTAGTCGCCGGGGTCTCAGCTTGATTCTTATTTTCAGTATTTTTTTATAAAAGTTAGGTTAGCCCTAGTGTTTTCCTCTATGGAGCAGACCTTTTCCCCTATAGCCTCAATTCTTTTTAGCAGTGGGGACAACAAAGACCTGACCAGGAGCTCAATCTGGGCCAATAGTTAAGGTGGTGTAGTCAGCTCCGGATTTGGGCGTACCTCGGATGTTATATGGGTATTGTTAGTGCCTAGAAGGGGGCTTTGGTGCAGTCTTTGCATTTTTGCTAATCTTCCCCTCTGTTTAGGCCCTTTGCGCTTTCTATTTAGACAGTGTGCCTGAACATTTGCAGGTTGTTGTATGGAGTCTGTGGGTGTTGGTGACAGAGGAGTACCAGGATGACTTATGTGTAGTTGTAATGTGGTAGCAGAAAGGGGGCTAATGTTTCGCACTGCACCTACAGGAGTATTTGTTAGGTTATTCCCAATACCGACGTTGGTATACCCAGTCTTACAAAGCAGATTTAGTTCATCCAGTAATGAAAAATTTCCTGTTTGGTCTAGTGGTTCCATAGCGGAGTGGTTGGTGGGTGTAGATTCTATACTGACACACTTTTCTGCTCTTTCAATAGCAGACTTGATGGACGAGGTGTTCCTAATTAAATAATTGTCCAAAGTCCCTTTTCGTTGCCCCCTCTGATGGATGTTATTCGTGTGAAGCCCGTTATCTGTCATAGTGTGGGTAACTATATGGGGATATATGAATATGACAGAGGGCTAGGCAAAAAACGCATGTACACCAATGTTCTGACGACAGGGAGGAAAAAGGGGTAGACTGGTAGAGAATGCCGATGAAAGTTTGATGGCAGTCACAGTTATAGAATAATTAGAACACTGTTTACCTCACAATGAGCAAGGGGCAAAAATCAAATGGGGTGAGCCCGTCCCGTCCTCCTCGTGCCTCTGAGGGCCACAGAGGCCCCGCCCTTTGCCCGGGCTTCGCCCGGCGTCCGCGACGCGGAGGGAGCTTCCTCAATTTGAGCGCCTCCGGGCGCGCTGTTCCTGTGGATGTGTGGCCGGGACCGGAACTTCACCCAAGGCTTGCTGGGAGCTGTAGTTCCCCCAAACTGCGGCCGTGGGGCGGGAAACTACGGCAGAAGGGGGAACGAGCAGCGTCAGGGCCCCAGCAGCAGGTGAAAGAAGGTACGTGTGCCTGCTCATCTCCTCAGCCCGATGTGAGAAGAAAACGTCCCCCGCTCCTCCGTGGGAGCTTCCTCAATTTGAGCGCCTCCGGCGCGCTGTTCCTGTGGATGTGTGACCGGGACCGGAACTTCACCCAAGGCTTGCTGGGAGCTGTAGTTCCCCCCAACTGCGGCCGTGGGGCTGGAAACTACGGCGGCAGGGGGAACGAGCAGCGTCAGGGCCCCAGCAGCAGGTGAAAGAAGGTACGTGTGCCTGCTCCCCTCCTCAGCCCGATGTAAGAAGAAAACGTCCCCCGCTCCTCCGTGGGAGCTTCCTCAATTTGAGCGCCTCCGGGCGCGCTGTTCCTGTGGATGTGTGGCCGGGACCGGAACTTCACCCAAGGCTTGCTGGGAGCTGTAGTTCCCCCCAACTGCGGCCGTGGGGCTGGAAACTACGGCGGCAGGGGGAACGAGCAGCGTCAGGGCCCCAGCAGCAGGTGAAAGAAGGTACGTGTGCCTGCTCCCCTCCTCAGCCCGATGTAAGAAGAAAACGTCCCCCGCTCCTCCGTGGGAGCTTCCTCAATTTGAGCGCCTCCGGGCGCGCTGTTCCTGTGGATGTGTGGCCGGGACCGGAACTTCACCCAAGGCTTGCTGGGAGCTGTAGTTCCCCCCAACTGCGGCCGTGGAGCTGGAAACTACGGCGGCAGGGGGAACGAGCAGCGTCAGGGCCCCAGCAGCAGGTGAAAGAAGGTACGTGTGCCTGCTCCCCTCCTCAGCCCGATGTAAGAAGAAAACGTCCCCCGCTCCTCTGTGGGAGCTTCCTCAATTTGAGCGCCTCCGGGCGCGCTGTTCCTGTGGATGTGTGACCGGGACCGGAACTTCACCCAAGGCTTGCTGGGAGCTGTAGTTCCCCCCAACTGCGGCCGTGGGGCTGGAAACTACGGCGGCAGGGGGAACGAGCAGCGTCAGGGCCCCAGCAGCAGGTGAAAAAAGGTACGTGTGCCTGCTCCCCTCCTCAGCCCGATGTAAGAAGAAAACGTCCCTCATATATTATTAAATATAATCTTAAATACTTCAAAATATATAACAGAATATTAAAAAATATTAATAAAAAGTATATTTTTAAAAAATATTTTATAAACAAATTTAAAAATAAAACATTTCAGTATTATAATTCCAAAAACTATTAAAGTAAATAAAACACTATATACTAATTTAAAAATACTAACCTAATTCCAAACTCTATATAAGAACACTGGACAGTAAAGCATAATATTTTACTATTCTAACTCCAAATCCAACATAACTCAGGGAAAGTGCTGGACAGTAAACCATAGTAATTTACTATTCTAACTCCAAATCCTACATAACTCAGAGATAACTCATGGAAATTGCTGGACAGTAAACCATAATAATTTACTATTCTAACTCCAAATCCAACATAACTCAGGGAAAGTGCTGGACATTAAACCATAATAATTGACTATTCTAACTCCAAATCCAACATAACTCAGGGAAAGTGCTGGACAGTAAACCATAATAATTGACTATTCTAACTCCAAAACCAACATAACTCAGGGAAAGAGCTGGACAGTAAACCATAATAATTTACTATTATAACTCCAAATCCTACATAACTCAGGGATAGTGCTGGACAGTAAACCATAATAATGTACTATTCTAACTCCAAATCCAACATAACTCAATGAAAGTGCTGGACATTAAACCATAATAATTTACTATTCCTACTCCAAATCCTACATAACTCAGGGAAAGTGCTGGACAGTAAACCATAATATTATACTATTCTAACTCCAAATCCAACATAACTCTAGGAAAGTTCTGGACAGTAAACCATAATAATTTACTATTCTAACTCCAAATCCAACATAACTCATGGAAAGTGCTGGACATTAAACCATAATAATTGACTATTCTAACTCCAAATCCAACATAACTCAGGGAAAGTGCTGGACAGTAAACCATAATACATTTCTATTCTAACTCCAAATCCAAAATAACTCTGGGAAAGTGCTGGACAGTAAACCATAATAATGAACTATTCTAACTCCAAATCCAACATCACTCAGGGAAAGTGCTGGACAGTAAATCATAATAATTTACTATTCTAACTCCAAATCCAACTTAACTCAGGGAAAGTGCTGGACAGTAAACCATAATAATTTACTATTCTAACTCCAAATCCTACATAACTCAGGGAAAGTGCTGGTCAGTAAATCATAATAATTTACTATTCTAACTCCAAATCCAACATAACTCAGGGAAAGTGCTGGACAGTAAACCATAATAATTTACTATTCTAACTCCAAATCCTACATAACTCAGGGAAAGTGCTGGACAGTAAACCATAATAATTTACTATTCTAACTCCAAATCCAACATAACTCATGGAAAGTGCTGGACAGTAAACCATAATAATTTACTATTCTAACTCCAAATCCAACATAACTCAGGGAAAGTGCTGGACAGTAAACCACAATAATTTACTATTCTAACTCCAAATCCAACATAACTCAGGGAAAGTGCTGGACAGTAAACCATAATAATTTACTATTCTAACTCCAAATCCTACATAACTCAGGGAAAGTGCTGGACAGTAAACCATAATAATTTACTATTCTAACTCCAAATCCAATATAACTCAGGGAAAGTGCTGGACAGTAAACCATAATAAATTACTATTCTAACTGACACTTACCCCCTATAAACCCAACAACCAACTCCTACAACATTTACAATTTTTTTTTAAATATCAAAATCTAAAAATTATCAGATAATTTCGATTTTTTAATGTAAAAGTTCGAATTTAAAAATGTATTATTCTTAAATGTTGTTAAATTTTAAATTTTTTCTCACACACTTAAAAAAATTACTACCCAACCTTATCCCCTATAAAACCAACAACCCGCTAATAAAACATTCACACATTTAATTTTATATAAAGTTATTAAATATCATAAATAATTTCGATTTTATATTTTAAAATGTCTAATTTTTTTATTATTACAATACTAAATTTACTAAAAATCTTTACAAACAATTTTTAAATTACTACCCACCCTTATCCCCTATATAATCAACAACCCACTACTAAAAAATTCACACTATTAATTTAATATACATTTTTTAAATTTCTAAATTATTTAAATTTTTCAAAATTAAATTTTCAAAATAAAATTTGTTTTTTTTACTATTGTAATTTTTTTTAAAAAATGTACACACAATTTTTAAATTACTGCCCACCCTTATCCACTATATAACGAACAATCCACTACTAAAACATTCACACACTTAATTTAATATAAATTTATAAAATATCTTTATTAAATTCGAATTTGAAAGTTTAAATTTCGAAGTTCATTTTTGTTTTCATTAAAATTGTAAATTTAAATAAAAACAGTACACACATTTTTTAAATTATTAGCCACCCTTATCCCCTATATAACCAATAACCCGCTACTAAAACATTCACACACATAATTTAATATAGATTTATAAAATATCTTTATTATTTTGGAATTTCAAATTTTAAACTTCGAAATTCATTTTTATTTTAATTAAAATTGTAAATTTAAATAAAAACTTTACACACATTTTTTAAATTACTAGCCACCCTTATCCCCTATATAACCAACAACCCGCTACTAAAACATTCACACACTTAATTTAATATAAATTTATACAATATCTTAATTTATTTTGCTTTTCTAATTTTAAATTTCAAATTTCTTTTTTATTTTCTTTAAAATTGTAAATTTAAATAAATACTTTACACACAATTTTTAAATTACTACCCACCCTTATCCCCTATAAAACCAATAACCCGCTCCTAAAATATTTACTAAAATTGTTTTTTAAATATTGTAATTTTACTTTTAATAATCACATAAAAATAAAATATTAATAAATATTTATCAGAAATACATAATAATAATCAAATTATTACACTAAATAAATTATATCGATATTATTTACATCAATATTTATCTCTACGATATTTACTACAACGATATTTAACTATGTCGATATTTCTGCTATTCTAAACAAACGATATTTACTACATCGATATTTAATTCGTCGATATTTAACACAGTCGATATTCTTACCTCGAAATTTCTGCTTGTCGATATTTCCACGTCGATATTCCTGCTGTATACCATCCAATCTACTCATCCCGTCCACACAGGATCAGGGAACAGAATAATATTGGTCTCTGTCCCTGCCCTTTGAATGTTAGATGCACCCTTATTCATATTTTTAAGGACTGTGTCTTTTATGTTGCAAATCAAGTCAAGTCAAGTCAAGTCATAGAATTTGTATAGCGCACTACATACCCAGAGGGTTTCAAGGCGCTTAGGAAGGGGAGGAGGATTATTTGTCGAATATCCACGTTTTAAGCTGCTTTCTAAACGCTAGGTGATTCTGGGTGAGGCGAAGGTAAGCGGGCAGTGAGTTCCATGTTTTGGCAGCCAGGAATGAGAAGGATCTGCCTCCCATGGTAGTCTTGTTGATGCGAGGTACAGTGGCGAGGGCTTGGCTGGAAGAGCGAAGTTGGCGGGAGGGGGTGTAGAAGGACAGTCGAGAGTTGAGGCAGTCTGGACCGATGTCGTAGAGTGATTTGTGTGCGTGGGTGAGCAGTCGGAAAGTAATTCTCTTGTTGACGGGTAGCCAGTGGAGGTCTTTAAGGTGACCAGAGATGTGTTCGTTGAGTGGGATGTCTAGTATGAGCCTGGCTGAGGCGTTTTGGATTCGTTGTAGTTTCTTCTGGAGTTTAGCGGTGGTACCTGCGTAGAGGGTGTTTCCGTAGTCCAGTCGGCTCGTGACTAGAGCGTGGGTGACTGTTTTCCTTGTTTCGGTGGGGATCCAGCGAAATGTTTTTCTGAGCATGCGAAGAATGTTAAAGCAGGAAGAGGATACGGCGCTGACTTGTCTGTTCATTGAGAGTGAAGAATCCAGGATGACGCCAAGGTTCCGTGCGTGGTCTGTCGGGATGGGAGCATTTCCGAGGGCTTCCGGCCACCAGGAGTCGTCCCATGCAGAGGGGGAATTACCTAAGATGAGGACTTCTGTTTTGTCTGAGTTAAGTTTCAGACGGCTTTGTTTCATCCATTCGGCGACTTCTTTCATTCCTTCGTGTAGGTTAGTTTTAGCGGTGCTGGGGTCCTTGGTGAGAGATAGGATTAGTTGAGTGTCATCCGCGTAAGAGATGATGTTGAGGTTGTGTTGGCGGGCGATGGCCGCGAGGGGGCTCATGTATACGTTGAAGAGGGTGGGACTGAGTGAGGATCCTTGTGGTACGCCGCAGATGATTTCAGAGGGCTCAGACTTGAATGGTGGGAGGCGGACTCTCTGGGTTCTTCCGGTGAGGAACGAGGTGATCCATTCCAGAGCCTTTCCTTGGATTCCGATGTCCTTGAGGCGCTGTAGAAGGGTGCTGTGGCAGACTGTGTCGAAGGCTGCTGAGAGGTCGAGGAGGATGAGGGCGACTGTGTCTCCATTGTCCAGTAGAGTTCGAATGTCGTCTGTTGCTGCGATGAGGGCGGTCTCAGTGCTGTGTTTGGCTCGGAAGCCAGATTGTGAGGGGTCGAGGGATTTGTTGGCTTCGAGGAAGGTGGCGAGCTGGTTGTTGACAGCTTTCTCGATGACTTTGGCCGGGAATGGAAGAAGCGAGATGGGGCGGTAATTTTTGAGTTCGGTGGGGTCCGCTGTGGGTTTTTTCAGAAGGGCGGTGAGTTCAGCGTGTTTCCAGTCTTCCGGGAAGGTGGCGGAGTTGAAGGAGCAATTGATGACGTCTCGGAGGTGCGGTGCTATGACGGAGTCTGCTTTGTTGAAGATGTGGTGAGGGCATGGGTCTGTGGGGGATCCAGAGTGGATGGAATTCATCAGGCGGATGGTGTCCTCAGTGGAGATTGGGTTCCAGGCGTTAAGGGTGTTAACGGGGGGAGGATGGTCAGCTGGTGGTAGGGTGGGTTGGCTTCCGGGTTGGTTGTCAAAGCTGTTGTGGATGTCAGCAATCTTGTTGTGAAAAAAAGAGGCTAGGGAATCGCAGAGGGTTTGAGAGGGGGTGATGTCGTTGGAGTTGGTCGAGGGGTTGGAAAATTCCTTGACGATGTTGAAAAGTTCCTTGCTGTTGTGGGCGTTGTTGTCGAGTCGATCCTTGAATGCTGTTTTCTTGGCTTTTCGGATCAGTTGGTGGTGAGTGCGGGTGGCGCTTTTGAAGGCGTCCTTGGTGATGGTGGTTGGGTCTTTTTTCCAGGCCTTTTCAAGGGAGCGGCACAGTTTCTTGGACTTTTTGAGGTCATCGTTGAACCATGAAGCCTTCTTGTTGCCAAGTTTGTGTTGACGTTTTTTCAGTGGTGCTAAGGTGTCGGCGGTGTTGGATAGCCAAAGGGTGAGGTTGGAGGCGGCTTCGTTGGCGTTAGAGGAGAGGGCTGGGGAGGTTCGAAGGAGCGATGTGGAGATCTGATCCGTGGTGATTTTGTTCCAGTTTCTTTGTAGAGTTGGTTGGAGGTGGTTGATGGGTTTCGGCTTGTTGTAGGTGAAGTGAACGCAGCTGTGGTCAGTCCAGAGGAGATCTGTGGTGTGGCTGAAGGAGACGTGGTTGCTGGAGGTGAAGATTGGGTTGAGTGTGTGGCCTGCGATGTGGGTGGGGGTAGTGACCAGTTGTTTAAGTCCGAGGTTGGCTAGGTTGTCCAAGAGGGTGGCAGTGTTGCGGTCGATGATCTTTTCAAGGTGGAAGTTGAGGTCTCCCAGAAGGATGTAGTCTTTGGAGGGGAGCGCGTGTGGGGTGATGAAGTCCGTGATGTCTTCACTGAATTTTGCGCGGGGTCCTGGTGGTCTGTAGAGGAGGGTGCCTCTGAGTGTGGTCTTGGGGTCGATGTGGATCTGGAAATGAAGGTGTTCGGAGTTGGCGAGGTTGGTGTCCGAGCTGGTTGAGATGCGGATTGATTTCTTATGGACGATAGCTATTCCTCCTCCTGTATGGTCGGTGCGGTCCTTGCGTGTGATCTTATAGTCTTCTGGGATGGCAATGGCGATGTCAGGGGCGGAGGAAGCGTTCATCCATGTTTCTGTTAGGAAGGCGACGTCTGGAGAGATGGTGTCTAGTAGATTCCAGAGGTCGATGGCGTGTCTGTGGACCGATCGGGTGTTGAGGAGGATGCATTCTAGGTGGTTGGGGTCGGGAGTCTGTGGAGTGGTCTTAGCGGGGATGTTGTCAGTGCCGCTAAATTTGCAGGATCGGCAGGTGAACGGTCCATGGGTGTGTCCAGGGGCGGCTTGGAAGCAGTTGGGGGCGCGGCCGGGGTTAAGGGCTAGGAGGGTGGCGGCATCGTAGGAAACGCGGGGGGGCTGGGCAGCGCGAGGGGCAGGGGGTCTGGCGCTGGGCGCGGTCCAGGCGCGGACGGGCGTAGACGGGCTTACCTTTGGCGCACCTTCGGCGCGGGTTGGGCGCGGACGCTGCGCGTGAACGCTGCGCGCGGGAGCAACTGTCATATATGGGTGGTGGAAGGGGAGGGGCGAGGGCGTCTCAGCTGGGAGGCGGGGCGGGCTAGGTTGCAGGACAACAACAACAAAATGGAGGGCGCTTGGGGGAAGAGTGGAAAAGATCAGCAAAGTCGCGCTGGCAATGTGGAAAGACACAGAAATAAAATAATATGCAAGTCGGCATACACAACAAATCAGCACAAAGCACAATGAGGGCGTTTGGGGAAAAGTCGAAGAGCAGCAGAGTCGCGCTGGCAAATTGAAATGACACGCCTATTAAACAAAATGCTAAGCGGCATAAACAGCGCACAGCAGGCAGTACAGTGAGCACAAATGTCAGCACAATGCAAAGCACAAAGCACAACGCGTTAGGAAAATGATACCGGGCCAAAGGGAGCGACCACTCGGCCCCTGTTGTAGGAAGGTGGATATCTGACTATATGGTTACCCCAACTTTTTTTGCCTAGTGTTGAACTGGGTTTCGACGTAGTTGGCCTCGCATCATGCTAATCAGGGCCCCAGGCTATCTGCTCTCACTGTAAAATGGACTCCATGTACTTTAGGTACATCTCCAATTGGATATTGGGTCACCTTATGAGCCCCTGTATAGTGTACCATAGGCACCCAGGGCATAGGTGCATCCAAGGTCTACCAGGGGCTGCAGCATGTATTATGCCACCCCTGGCTGACCATCCACATTGACACAACTGGCTGATCACTCAGCTGGGGCAAGGTCGTCTTGCTTAGGTATAGTATCCCTATACCTACCATTACATATAGACACATATATACCTATAAGTCATTCCTATGGCAGGCCTTAACAATCCTGGAGGCAGAGTGCCTGGTTTTATGTGAGATGGTGCTCTAGCATGAGCTGAGCCTGTCTGCAGCTTTCAGAACCACATCCTTGGAGCTGTTCTATGATATAGCCATACCATATACTCTTAAGTGCATTATAATCTTCGCAGTTAAGGCTAACTTTGGTTTGGCTTTATCAAAACATGTTGTGTGAGGTGTCATACACTTTGGAATACTACCCCTCGCCAGTTCTGGCGACAGGGGTAGCATTCCACCCTTCTAGAGGGAGAAGACATGTTGTTCTTGTTAATCCCGGTTAAAGTTAACCAGAGCCTCAGCATCACAAAATGAATGCTGCTGCCACAGACACAAGTCTGACCTCCTGGTGCTGGGAGTCCTTCCAGCGAGGGAGGCTTGGACAATAAGTTTCTTGTCTTGGGAGGTGCTAGCACCACCCCAGACAGGCCATAGTGTATTGGGGCAGGGAGGGCTGAATGAAATGAGACACTGCCTGGGGCACACAAGGTGCTCCATGCATAGCCCGGTTCAAACCAGTTGCTGCGGCACTCCAGCCCCAGTTCTGGCATGAAACTGGACAAAGGGAAAGGGGTGTAACCACCCCCTTCCCTGGTCCCACCCATAGGAGGGACCTAGCAGGTAATCCAGCCCCTTTAATCAGTATAAAGCTAGGAGCTGAGTCTAGAGACTTTAGATTATCCTGAACTGAAACTTGAAACGATACTCTGGAGTTTCGAAATTCTACTGCAACTAGAAGACTGAAGAATCTCCCTTGTGGTCAAGGAGTGACCACCCTGTGCAAACAGGCACCATCAGTGTCTTGCCAGTTTGCTTTGTCGACGCTCCCGCCGGAGACCGAAGACTTCGCGACGCAGCCTCTGGACTTCCAGACTTCTCTGACCTGACCCACATCCACAGCAAAGCTGAGACTCGTGGTGGCGACGAGAGACGTGGGACCGGACACCCTGGAAAACCTGCTTATTGCTAACTGTGCAGCTTCTGAGACAACATCGAAGTTGTGCATTGGGGATTGAGAAGCCCCAGCCCCGAGCCACATTTGCACTGACGCACAGCCCTTCACACTCCACGAGTGCTGCGTGGGGCCTGCTGTTGCTTTTGAGCTCGACGCGCTTTTCCGGTCACTTGCCCGTTGGCTAGTGGCCCCTCGAATCTACACTGCTTGCCTGGTTGCTCCAGGCTTGCTCCTGCTTCCCTGAAAAAGAGAAGCGCCCCAGACCTTGCTGGTCTGACTCGAAGCCAATATTCGATTCCTGCGTGGGTTGTATTTGCCAAGGCTTGTTGGGTCCAATCTGGGTCCCGACACCACAGACATCAAATCCATCGTGGGCCAGCTCTATTGCAGCGCCTGGTCATCGTCGACACCTCCTGGACCTCGTGGCTGCAGAGACAAGCTTCACGACATCACCTGATTGCTTCATGACATCGCCTGGTTCCTTCCTGGTCACTGGCTAGTAACCCGGACTCTTTTCCCTCTGTCACCTGATTGCTTCACGACATCGCCTGGTTCCTTCCTGGTTCATTCCTGGTCACTGGCTAGTGACCCAGACTCTGTCCCCTCTGCTTTCAGGTACTCTTCATCCTCGATCCACCCTTGGATCCAACCGGACACTTCTCTCCTGTTGTCTTTTTACAGGTCTCCATAGGATTCAGCGACGAAACCGACACCAAAAGACACCTATGCACCTGGCTTCCCTGGGTGAGGTAATGCGAGTACTCCGGTGCTCCTGTGGGTATTAACTATCCAAGTGTCCTAGTTTTAATGGCTTTCTCCTAGTCCATTCGGAAGTGTCCTAAATCAACTAGTTTCTAACTTTTACCTTCCCATTGTATCCCTATGGTAACTCGCGTGGGTGTTTAGATACTGCACACGCTTCCCGTGGGCCTCCTGCTTCCTAACCTTTGGTAGTCCAGTGTAGCCCCAGCGATTCCCTAGACCCTAGGCCTATTTCCTGTTCGTGACGTGGTTCTTATACCACTATTTTAGTATATGGTTTGCAAGGCCCCTAGGGCTTGACTGAATTTTGTGCAACTTATTGTATGATAATTACGTAACTTGTTATGTGCTTTGGCCTCTGACCTCATAAAGAGTTCAGAGGGGTAGTGTTAGTAATAAATACATACATATTTTATATATAACCTGTGTGGTGTCCTTTCATTTGGTATTAAAGGGGTTACATATGGTAAAACAGCTGGCTTCACATGCTCTCTGAAGTTTTAGCCTACGACTGCTTTGTCCATGCTACCACTAGGATAGCTGGTCTATAAGGTGGACTTTACAACCATCACCATAAGGGTTGTTTGGACTGATACGGGGTGCCCACTAGAATAGTGGACATCACATATCAGGCCAACTTCTTACACCTGTTTTTTTAAATAAGATGCTCTCCATAGGAATAAAGCGGTGGAGTTATTATCCGAAATACGTTTCCTTGATGTGGCAGTTGGAATTGCTAATTTTTTACGGTCTGTAAAACAAAATTTTAATCATGGAACACAGTGAGTTCGGGGGGGGGGGTAGAGTAGCCAGGAGGGGGATCCTTTTAAATGTTTTAATTGTTTTAAATGTTCTGTTAAGTGTGTTTTTTTAGAATGTTTTTTGGACAAATGTCTAAATAAACTTGTTCTAGACCCTGAACCTGATTCTTCTTCTCCGGATCCCTCATGCATAAATCCAATTGCTCTAAAAATGTAGCAATACTTAGGGCATCACCTCATGTGGGATTCTTAGCCACCCACAACTTCTCTTGAATTCTCTTGTTCTTACATTGTACAATGAGTTGGTCCCTGATAAGTTCATCTGCCACATCCCCAAACCAACATTTGACAGATAACTCACGTAATTTAGCTACAAACTTGTCAATGGACTACTCCACCTTCTGATGTTTTCCACAAAACTTATACCTTGTCATGACAAGGTTTTCATCTTTTGCATTAAGAATCTCAATCCCAGACTGGCTTCTCTAATCACATCTTCGATGGCTGACCATTTGCCTCAACTGCTTGAGGTCTCACACACATTGACCCTCCTTGCCTAGGGCAGTCATTAACAAAGCCTTTTTCTTGCTGGACAAACCCCTACACATCTAAGGCCTCCAGATAGTTGTCAAACATTAAAACTCAATCCTCCCAGGGCATGGGTGGAGAGCCAGGTTGCATCAAGAAACATAGTGGTGGAATTACAGGGCCCGAATCACAGAACTAACTTAAGACAAAATGCTAAACTTACTATTATTTTGGTATTCACTGAAGGCACTTACTCATGTTGGTATTCACAGAAGACACTTAATCATTTCTGTATTCACAGAAGTTAGTAGTCCTAACTTTAGGACTCCTAAATGCCTTCTGTGAATACCGAAAGTCCTAAAGTTAGGATTTTTCTCAGTTTAGGACTCCTAAAGTTAGGAATCCTAACTTTACTACTCCTAAACTAAGAAAAATCCTAACTTTTAGACTTTCAGTATTCACAGAAGGCCTTTAGGAGTCCTAAAGTTAAGACTCCTAACTTCTGTGAATACCGAAATGAGTAAGTGCCTTCTGTGAATACCAAAATGGTAGTAAGTTTAGGATTTTATCTTACGTTAGTTCTGTGAATGGGGCCCACAGAAATTTGAGAAGACGGAACTACAGGAGAGACCTCGCTGTGATTACTCTCTAAGGCTATCCATAACTTCACAGATATAAGGAATAACTGAGCCTCCTCCCAGAGATATCAATGTTCAGCAAAAAGTGACCAATCACCATTTAATAAATTGTCTTAGGAACAAGAACTCTAGAGCAATAATAACAAAAACATTTAGCAGTCTGAATGTTGGCAGAAAGGGTGTGCCCATCACTGAGAAATGCACTGTACCAGGCAATACTTAAAATGTAGCTCACATAACCAAGTGATTAGCGCGACATCTGTAACACCGTAAGACTTTTTACAAGGAGTGCACATCACCGATGACTGCGCTGTGTAATCGAAGTGCAAAAAAAGGTGTTTGCATCACCGATTCCGTAAATGTGCACCACAAGTGAGCCCAGAACCACAGTTAGTGGACTCCTTAGTTTTACCAAGATGGCCTTCACGTAAATAAATCACCTAGTATCACCAGAGCACTGGGCAGCACACCCTCCTTTCAAACACGGACTTAAAGATGGCCGCTAGTCACATAGAAAGCGTGCCAGGTCACAAGCAGTGAAGCTTCTCACATTTCACAACCACTGGACTGTGCACTTAATAGGCACATTTAACACTGAAGATGGCCGTAGGTTGCGCAGTTGATGTGATATGCCACACTTTCCAATACTCTCAGTCTCCGGGTGGGACCTTCTGGTACATTCCCTTTACGCCCACTCACTTAAGAGGTGGTACTCTCCTCGCCTTTGCCTGGTACACACAGTTCCTGAGTACAATAGCCACTACGCAGATTCTCAACAACTACCTCTGCTCTGCTGTTGCCGTATATCCTCGGAGCCACACTTCCCAAACGGATATCGATCATTCACCCAACTAGGCAGCTGGTCATCGCCAAAACTGTTGTGAAGGAGACTACGCAGACACAGTGGTAGAAGCGGTAAGTGGTTTTATTACAGACAACAGCTCTGAGCGGACTCTCCTTGCTGGCCAGTATCTAACTACCTTTCCAGGAACGTCAGCTCTCAAACCATAATGTGGAACTCTGCCGTAGCATGATTCCACTATCCCAATAGCACAAGATGCAAATAGGTTTAGCACGAGACACAAAGCCACTAAGCACTATACTACAATCTGCTCAGAAGATGGCACCAGAGGTCCAGCTCATGTCTGCCTAATGATGGTGAGTGAGACCAAAGGCACAAGATGGACACATGGGCTACATACAGGGGCATGGTATGATATTGTATTTAGCTATTTGAGGAGCATCAATGATGGTTCCTCATGGAGCTCCTCACTTGGGATGTCCTCAGAGTGTGCTGTGCTCCAAGTGTAAATCAATGAACGCTCTTGTATCAAACATTCTGCTGAATGTTGATTGCATAAGAACAGTAACACATGATAATGAACGTATCCATTAGTCCATCGAACCTGTCTCTACCTATCTCGCTTTCTTCTTTTCATGCCTTCCTCTTTATCTCTCTACATATGTCTATCTATCCCCTAGACTGCGCTTGTTACAGATAGACTGTGCCCAATTCATAACCCTATTCTTATTTTCTAAACTGTCCTAATTGATTAGTTCTTCTGCCTGCAGCACACTGTTGCAGCTCTTGACCTTTTGCATTCCGTAGTGTTCAGGAGACTGGAAGAGTCCACGCCTCCTCCAGTGTTGGGGGTGGTCCTGTTGACCATCCCCCCCCCCCCCGCCCCCCGGCAACGTAGCAAAGTGTGTCGGCTGGGCGTACGCCAGCGGGACGTGGAGGATGTTAATAAATAGCCTGGGGGACCCTGGGCATGGCAGTTGAGAGCTGGCCACTAGCATAATAACGTCTACTGTGTATTATTTAGTAGCTAACGCTAGGCCCTTAGCCAGATCACTACACTGGCGACGAAGGTGGTGCGGCTGCCTGCTGCCCGCCTCCCCTCTCACTCACCGTGATCAGCAACGTCGCCCGATGTGAGCGTCCGTGCCGTGCCTCGCTTCTGCGGCCTCTCTCGCACCCCTGCCGTGTCGGCCGACCGCACCCGGAACGACCACATCCTGGCGGCCTGCTGACAGCCGTACATCTGGCCCGGACCTTCGCAGCACAGGCCCGGTTGCTGCGTGGAGCCACCCAGCCGGATCCTCCCGGGCACGCGCACACGCGAGGGAAGCCCCGGATTCCCGCCCGCGTGTGCCTGCAGCGCTCTCAGCTTAGGCGAGCACCTGACGTCACCACCGCAGACCCGGTAAGACGTTTGCCCGAGCCCTGCTGCCCCCACTTACCGGCCCTCTGCCCGCATTCCAGAGCCTCGGCCTGAGCGCCGCAAACATGCACTCCACCGAGGACGCTGCTGCTAGTCTATGCCCACGTGGTTCACAGGCCCTGGAGCCCCTCACCGCCTGCTGTGCTGCTCCTCGGGCCCAGACGCACTGCTGCCATTGCCTGCACTACTCTCTGGGTGACTCCCTATTCCTATGGTTTGCTCGCCCCCACCCTGCAGATCCACGTGAACCTCCCAGGCAGCCTGCTCCCACCGCCTGCCTCACCTCCTCAGCGTTGGGCCCAGCCACCAGACCTCTGCAGCCTGTCCTGGCCTCCTTCATCTGCTCTTGCACCACCCGTGACACGCCACTGCGCCCTGCGCCACAGTGTGACTGCGCCTACCTGCGCCCGGCTGTCGCCCACGCCAGTGGTCTCTTGCCGCTGCCCCACAGCTTGCAGGAATGTCATTCATCCCGCCTCTGGAGCCCTTCACCATCACTGGACCGCCACTGTATCAGGCTGCGCGATGGAAGGCATGGGTGGAGAGGTTGGAGACCTTCTTTGACGCTGCAGACATCCCTGCCCCGCAAAGGAGACCCATGTTCATCCATCTGGGTGGTGCAGAGATCCACAAGATTGCAAAGACTGTTCACGAGGCTGGGCCCCCGAGAAATTATGCCTCGATGCGCGACGCCATCCCTGCGCATTTTGAGCCCTCTCTAGCTCGGATTATGAACGCTTCCTCCTCCGCCAGGCGAAACAACTTCCGGATGAGTCCGTAGATGTGTTCTAGGCCCGCCTTAAAGACCTAGCCAGCACCTGCACCCATCCTGATGAGGACGATGAGATCTGGGCGCAATTCATTCAAGGCTGCGCTTCCACTAAATTACGCGAGCGTGTCCTACAGGAACACAACATGCCAATGAGGGATATCCTAACTCTAGCACACTCCAAGAAACTATCCAAGGCCAGAGCGGCCCACATGGAGACAAAAGCTTCAGTGGCCGTCAAAAAGGAACCAGTCTGCCCCGTCCGCACCGAAACCCTTGACTCCCGTCAACGGCCCAGGAGACCCTCAGCACACAACTCCAGACAAGTTCAAGTTCAGGGATTTGTATAGCGCACTACTCACCCAGAGGGTCTCAAGGCGCTTGGGGGAGTGGGTGCATTATTTATCGAATAGCCAGGTTTTAAGTTCTTTCCTGAAGGAGATGTGGTTCTGGGTAAGGCGAATGTGAGTGGGGAGAGAGTTCCAGGTTTTAGCCGCCAAGTAGGAGAAGGATCTTCCTCCCATGGTGGATCTATGGATGCGCGGAACTGCGGCGAGGGCTTGATTGGAGGATCTTAGTTGGCGGGTGGGTGTGTAGAAGGACAGTCGTGTGTTGAGGCATTCGGAACCTAGTTTGTAGAGGGCCTTGTGTGCGTGGGTGAGGAGACGAAACGTTATCCTCTTGTTGACGGGAAGCCAGTGGAGGTCTTTCAGGTGTCCGGTGATGTGAGCTTGGCGCGGGATGTCCAAGATGAGTCTGGCTGATGCGTTTTGGATGCGTTGGAGTTTTTTCTGTAATTTGGCTGTGGTTCCGGCGTAGAGGGTGTTTCCATAGTCCAGTCGGCTTGTGACCAGTTCGTGGGTGACAGTTTTTCTTGTTTCGGTGGGGATCCAGCGAAAGATTTTTTTGAGCATACGAAGTACGTTGAAGCAAGAGGATGAGACGGCGTTTACTTGTCTGGTCATCGAGAGGGAGGAGTCTAGGATGAAGCCTAGGTTACGTGCGTGGTCTGTGGGTATGGGTGCCATGCCCAGGGCCGATGGCCACCATGAGTCGTCCCAGGCAGAGGGGGATGATCCTAGGATGAGGACTTCAGTTTTGTCTGAGTTAAGTTTTAGGCGGCTGTTTTTCATCCATTCGGCTACTTCTTTCGTGCCTTCATGAAGATTAGTTTTGGCGGTGTTAGGGTCTTTGGTAAGGGAAAGGATCAGCTGTGTGTTGTCAGCGTAAGAGATGATGTTAAGGTTGTGTTGTCGCTCATGTAAACGTTGAAGAGGGTGGGACTGAGTGATGATCCTTGTGGTACTCCGCAGATGACTTCGGTGGCCTCTGATTTGAAAGGGGGGAGTCGGACTCTCTGGGTTCTCCCGGCGAGGAACGAGATGATCCAGTTCAAGGCCTTACCTTGTATGCCGATGTTGTTGAGGCGTTGTATGAGGGAGTTATGACAGACTGTGTTGAAGGCGGCGGAGAGGTCGAGTAGGATGAGGGCAGCTGTTTCTCCGTTGTCCAGTAGTGTTCGGATGTCGTCTGTCGCTGCAATAAGGGCGGTTTCGGTGCTGTGTTTGGCTCGAAAGCCGGACTGTGAGGAGTCGAGGGAGTTGTTGGATTCAAGGAAGGCGGCGAGCTGAGTATTGACGGCTTTATCAATGACTTTGGCAGGGAATGGGAGGAGGGAGATGGGGCGGTAGTTCTTAAGTTCAGAGGGGTCTGCTGTGGTTTCTTCAGGAGGGCGCTGAGTTCGGCGTGTTTCCAGCTTTCCGGGAAGGTAGCGGAGTTGAAGGAGCAGTTGATGACATCACGGAGATGGGGTGCGATGATGGAGTCTGCTTTGTTGAAGATGTGGTGGGGACAGGGGCCGGTTGGCGAACTTGAGTGGATGGAGTTCATTAGGCGGATGGTGTCTTCAGTGGTGATGGTGTTCCAGGCGTTAAGGATGTTAGAGGGCGGTTTAGGTTCGGAGGTGGGTGGAGTGGATTGTTCATTGGAAATGTTCTCAAAGCTGTTATGTATGTCGGCGATTTTGTTGTAGAAGAAAGAGGATAACGAGTCGCAGAGGTCTTGGGAGGGAGTAATGTTGTTTGAGGCTGCGGTGGGGTTGGTAAATTCTTTAACGATGTTGAATAGTTCTTTGCTGTTTTGGGCGTTGTTGTCGAGTCGATCCTTGAATGCTGATTTCTTGGTGGATCTGATCAGTTGGTGATGTTTGCGGGTGGCTATCTTGAAGGTGGTCAGGTTGTCAGTGGTTGGGTTTTTTCTCCATGTTTTCTCGAGAGTACGGCATAGTTTCTTTGATTTCTTAAGGTCCTCGTTGAACCAGGGGGCCTTTTTGCTACCTTGTTTGATCTGGTGGTTTTAAGGGCGCTAATTCGTCAGCGCTGTGGGTGATCCATTGTGTGAGTTTGGTGGCAGCTTGGTTTGGGTCCGATGATATGGTGGGGGGGTTTTGGTTAAGCGATGTGAAGAGTTGATCGGAGGTGATTTTGTTCCAGTTTCTTCGAGGAATGGGTTGGGTGGGGCGTGGGTCGTGGTCTTTTTGTAGTTGAAGTGAACGCAGCTGTGGTCCGTCCAATGGAGAGCTGTGGTGTGATCGAAGGAGATGTGTTTGCTGGAGGTGAAGATAGGGTCGAGCGTGTGTCCGGCTAAGTGGGTGGGGGTGTCAACAAGTTGTTTGAGTTCGAGATTGGCCAGGTTGTCCAGGAGGGTGGTGGTGCTGCTGTCGTTATTCTTTTCCAGGTGGAAGTTGAGGTCTCCCATAGAATGTAGTTCTCGGAGGCGAGGGCATGTGGGCTGATGAATTCAGTGATGTCTTCGCTGAATTGTTTACGGGTTCCTGGCGGTCTGTAGATGAGGGTGCCTCTAAGTGTGGTCCTGGGGTCGGTGTGGATCTGAAAGTGGAGGTGTTCGGCGGTTACAAGGTTATCGTCGAGGCTGGTCGTGATTCTGATGGTGTTCTTATGGACGATGGCGATGCCTCCTCCTGTTTGGTTGGTGCGGTCTTTTTGGATGATCTTGTAGTTGTTCGGGATGGCTATGGCGATGTCAGGTGCAGAAGAGGCGTTCATCCAGGTTTCTGTAAGGAAGGCAATGTCCGGTGAAGCAGTGTCGAGTAGGTCCCAGAGTTCAGTGGCGTGTCTGTGGACCGAGCGGGTGTTCAACAGGATGCACTTCAGGTGGTTAGGGTCGGAGTAGTGTTTGGAGTTAGTGGATTTGGTGTGGGTCACGATGCAGGCGAACTTGCATGAGTGGCAGGCGAAGGGGCCGTGGGTACGTCCTGGGGCATTCTTGTAGCATTGTGGTGTGCGTCTGGGGTTAAGGGCTAGGAGGGTGGCGGCGGCATACGTTAAGCGGGAGGAGTGTGGTTTGCGGGGGCTAGGGGGTCTGGCGCTGGGCACGGTCCAGGCGCGGACGGGCGTAGACGGGCTTACCTTTGGCGCACCTTCGGCGCGCATGTGGCGCGACCGCTGCGCGTGAACGCTGCACGCAAATGCATCTGTCATTAATGGATGGTGGAGGGGGGAGGGGCGAGGGAGGGTCAGCTGGGAGGCGGAGGGCGGGGTGGAGGTTCGGGCAGGGAGGCACAACAACAAACTACAAGATGGCAGCAGGCCAGAAACGAAACTGGACTGGGGCAATACCTAGAGAACAACGCTAAACGCTATGCAATAATAATACAGTGAAATGATTAAAATTAAAGGCACAATGCGATTCCACAGACTGCGCGCTTGATGATATGGTGAAATGATTTAAATTAAAAGCACAATGCGATTCCACAGACTGCGCGCTTGATGATATGGTGAAATGATTTAAATTAAAAGCACAATGCGATTCCACAGACTGCGCGCTTGATGATATGGTAAAATTATTTCAATTAAAAGCACAATGCGATTCCACTGACTGCGCGCTGCGAGGCTAAATTATTTAAATAATAATTTGGCAGCAATGAGAAATAACAATAGCAATGCGAGGAAAGGCAGGTTGCAATTGTGAGGCGCTACGATACCACTGCAGTCGGGGCGGGGACCTGTGTGGGGAGCGACCGCTTCTGGAGGATTCTGGACGGTCACAGAGAAGATGCCGGAGGGTAGGGCCAGTTGTATCAGTGGCAGGGAGGGTCAGCTGGGAGGCGGAGGGCGGGGTGGAGGTCCGGGCAGGGTGGCACAACAACAAACTACAAGATGGCAGCAGGCCAGAAACGAAACTGGATTGGGGCAATACCTAGAGAACAACGCTAAACGCTATGCAATAATAATACAGTGAAATGATTAAAATTAAAGGCACAATGCGATTCCACAGACTGCGCGCTTGATGATATGGTGAAATTATTTAAATTAAAAGCACAATGCGATTCCACTGACTGCGCGCTGCGAGGCTAAATTATTTAAATAATAAATTGGCAGCAAAGAGAAATAACAATAGCAATGCGAGGAAAGGCAGGTTGCAATTGTGAGGCGCTACGATACCACTGCAGTCGGTGCGGGGAGCTGCGTGGAGAGCGACTGCTTCTGGAGGATTCAGGGCGGTCACAGAGAAGATGCCGGAGGGTAGGGCCAGTTGTATCAGTGGGAGGGAGGGTCAGCTGGTAGGCGGAGGGCGGGGTGGACGTCCGGGCAGGGAGCCACAACAACAAACTACAAGATGGCAGCAGGCCAGAAACGATACTAGATTGGGGCAATACCTAGAGAACAACGCTAAACGCTATGCAATAATAATACAGTGAAATGATTAAAATTAAAGGAAAAATGCGATTCCACAGACTGCGCGCTTGATGATATGGTGAAATGATTTAAATTAAAAGCACAATGCGATTCCACTGACTGCGCCCTGCGAGGCTAAATTATTTAAATAATAAATTGGCAGCAATGAGAAATAACAATAGCAATGCGAGGAAAGGCAGGTTGCAATTGTGAGGCGCTACGATACCACTGCAGTCGGGGCGGGGAGCTGCGTGGGGAGCGACCTCTTCTGGAGGATTCAGGACGGTGCCACAGAGCCCAAAGCCGTGCCTCTGTGGATGGTGCGGCAGCCCTCTCCCACACGACGGCGCCTGCCCGGTCCAAGGAAAACCCTGCAGTGCATGCGGAAAACTCAACCATTTTTCCAAAGTCTGCCGCTCGAAACCGCAGCGACAATCGCAACGCACACCTCACCACGTGCGTGCTCTCGAGCTGCTCCCAGATGACTCCTCAAGTGTCGACATGGACGAAGACGCCACTGTGCATAAGCCTCTCGAGCTCCCCGCAAGCTGTGCCCATGTGCACCATCAAGGTGCAGAACCACCCTGTTGCGGCACTCATCTACACCGGTGCGACCATCAACCTCATGGCCACCAGCGTCTACAGGCTCTTACCCAACCTGCCAGCCCTCAGCAACACCAATGTCCAAGTATACGCCTTCGGGACACGCACACCGCTCAGGCCGATCTATCTCACGACCAGATTCATCAGCCTACCAAAGTCTACGTCTCGCAAGAGGGAGCTGGATTCCTACTCAGCTGCCGCACAGCACAGGACCTTCGTCTCATCCACTTTGCATTTACCGTGATGGCCCACGGTCTGGAACACCTGCTGTCCGAGTTCACGCCCCTCTTTGATGGGATTGGATGCCTCAAAGGCCCGGCCGTCAAGCTGCTTATAGACAAGTCGGTAGCCCCGATTGCCCTCAGGCACAGGAGGATCGCCTCCGACCTCCGCCCCAAGGTCGAGGCAGAGCTCCGTCTGTTGGAAGCGGCTGTAATCATCGAGCGAGTACACGGCCCCACCCCGTGGTTGTCCCCCATCGTGGTCGCGAGGAAACCGAAGCAGCCTGACGCAGTCCGCATCTGTGTGGACATGCGAGTCCCGAAACCTCGCCATCAAGCGGGAGCACCACTTGACACCCACGATGGAAGACATCATTGGCGAACTCGCAGGGTCAAAATGGTTCTTGAAGATGGACCTCCGCTCCGGGTACCACCAGATCCCTCTGCACCCGGAGTCTCGCTCAATCACCACCTTCTCTACCCACGTCGGTCTCTGGCGCTACACACGCCTCAATTTCGGAATCTCGAGCGCAGCCGAGGTGTTCCAAAACATCATCAAGACCGTCCTGCAAGGGCTAGAGGGGGTGCTCAACATGAGCAACGATATCTTGGTTCACGCTCCGTCCCTGGAAGAGCACATCGTCCGCCTGACAGCAGTATTCGCCTGCCTTCGCGATTGTGGCCTGACCCTGCACAGAGAAAAGTATGCATTCCTACTACGTGACATGAGCTTCTTTGAATATCTTTTCTCGGACCAAGGCATCGGGCCTGACCCAACAAAAGTAAAGGATGTCAAGGATGCACCAGCCCCTACATCAGTGTCCGGTGTCCGCAGCTTCTTGGGCATGGTCACATATTGTGGACACTTCATCAGGAACCTATCATATATGACTGGCCCTCTGCGTGACCTCACCAAGACCACCACCCCCTGGATATGGGGCTTGGAGCAGGAGAAAGCATTCAAGCAAACGAAGGCAGCACTGTTCGCGGACACCAAGCTTGTCTACTTTGACCCGCGACACGACTCCCAGCTAGTAGTCGATGCCAGACCCACAGGCCTCGGGCTGTTCTGGCGCAACGACAAGACTGTGGTGAATGGGCACCTGTCGCCTACACAAGCCGGACCCTCACACCCACAGAGCAACGGTATTCTCAAATTGAGAAGGAAGCAATTGCGATCCTGTGGGGGTGCCGCCATTATCACATATACCTGTATGGCCACCCATTCACGTCATCGCGGACCACAAACCACTGATTCCACTGTTCCAAGGCTCATCGTCTCGCCCTCCCCCGCGAATCGAAAAGTGGATCCTGCAACTGCAGGAGTTCCAACTCACCGTGGAGTACTGACGTGGCACCCGGAATCCAGCCGACTTTTTGTCGCGACACTCCCGGCCAGCGCGACATGAAGGATGTTAATAAATAGCCTGGGGGACCCTGGGCATGGCAGTTGAGAGCTGGCCACTAGCATAATAATGACTCCTGTGTATTAGTTAGTAGGTAACGCTAGGCCCCTCGCCTTATCACCACACATTCATCATGGCAGACTGCAGAGAGAGAGTGAAGCAGACCACACACCTTAGAGTTTAACCCCACCTTGTGACAGTGCCACTCACTTGAGGCTAGACCTCGCCCACTATGTTTTTCTCCCGCACAGCTTCGTAAAATGCCTACTGTGATAAATAATTATTGCCAGGCCCACAGTACAATTATGTTTTAACGCAAGAGTTGTGCTAATGGGCATCCATGAATGATCCATGAGTGGTGCAGCTGTTTCAATGAAACTTCCAGATCTTTTCTTTAAGGAAAGGATGTTCTTTTTTGATACTTCTCATTTTATGGATTTCACTGCTTTGCTTTGATAGCGATAAAGGGTTGATAAAATCTGTCCGGGGTGCAATAACTGTGATGAGGAAGAAATCCACGTTATGTTTTTTTGCCCGGCCTACACTAGACCAAGGAAATACTGGCTAGTGCCATTGTGTAGGAACTTGGGCATAAGAAACTATTCACATTCATTCAGAATACTGAAGACAAGTACCCTGCCCCACATAGTTTTTGCAGTTGCCAAGTTTATAATGGCCCTGTGGCGGATAAGGGGAAAAATACTAAAAGACTGAAAAGTGTTATGAACTGTAATGAAATCTTTCCCCATGCACAGACTAGCCAGGGAAATGAACTATCTATGAAATGTATCATGTCATGTTTTATTGTATGTGGATGATTCTTAAATGTTTTAATGTTTTTTATGAATCTTTTATGGTCTTAAATGGTCGAAATAAAGAATTTTTGGATTGTATTGGATAAAGTGTCACTCAAAGTGTCACACACTATCCTAACAAATGTCATATCTAAGCAGGCTTAGACCACGGAAATGCCTCACATAACGGCTCTGAAAACTTGGTAGCTATGCTTCCTGTGAGGCATGTTTAAGTCTCGCCTGTGACAGCACATTCGCTGTCACTTTGAGATCTTTCATTAATTAAAAAAAAACTCAAAAGGGCTTAGAGCTGCCCTCACGCACACAGCCAGGCAAAAACACAGGACAAGAACGTGCATAGATCCAACACAGGAGCACACATGCACGAGCACACACAGGCGCTTACCACAAAAAAAAATCCAAATATCGCACGACCCACCCTTCAAAGAAATACACCATAAACATTTACAGCTGCTTAAAGGATGCAAACAGTCAGGGCTTTAAGTGTAATGAAAAAACTAGAGGGTATCTCAAAGGGGAGTGGCCGATGTAATTAAGGGCGTGGCTTAAAAATACGCACAGTAACAATCTGTGCTTAGCACAGTGGGCCTCCCGACTGGTATTTTGCTGCTTCTGTCATTACATACAGATATACACTACAGCAAGTAACATTCAGTGGTTGAAGTGGGAAAAAAAAGTAGGGGAACTGTGGGTGGAGAATCAGGGGGCGGGAATAACCGAAGATTGAATCAGTGGGCGGAGTCAGGGGTGTGGCTAGAAATAGCAAAACATACACATTTTTAGTACGTTTAGCATTTCACTGACCAGTTACAGCTTATAACGTTATTTAATTAAAACAATGGATAAACATGTTTATTTGAGGTTTAATTCAGGAAAAAGCAAACACTCATAATACAAGTTTATGTAAAGCGTGTGAAATATAAGCCGGAACAACATGTTACCTTAATGCTTTTACTCTCATTGTTAAGAAATCCATGATTATTTTTTGTCTCAAACATTGAGGTCATGAATACAGGGCTCCTCCTGTATACATGTGTTAAGCAGGGCTCAGGAGAGAAAGGGACTCTTCAGGAGAATCTAGACTCACGGAAACCCACAAAGTCTCCTTCATATTCATGTCAGCCAGCTAGCTGCTCACTCACAATATAGCAAAAAGAACAACTGGTGGACAGAATGCAGAAAAATATCATACATTCACCCCAGTACAGAGATCGGGGCCTAAATCCTTTGTTTCTTTGCTCACCATTCCATCCAAGTTTGGACCCAGCCATATGCAAATCAGTCTTGATCCTGCACACAATGGGAACAGGGTCCTCCCTGGACTGGAAACAAGCATCCTAGGACCGGTTTCGGGCTTTCAGCCCTCATCAGCCAGGCTAGCTTGATTCTAGTGGCAGGGAGAGCACGGGACTCATGTCTGACCATACCTGTCCCACTTGGGGTGACAAATGCAAAAAGAACAATTTATGGACAGAATGCAGAACAATGTCATACATTCACCCCAGTTCAGAGATCTGGGCTTAAATCCATCATTTTTTGCTCACCATGCCATTCCAGTTTGGACCCAGCCATATGCAAATCAGTCTTGATCCTGCGCCCAATGTGAACAGTCCAGCCCGAACTGCCAGGCCATATGTATTCAAGTGTCCTTTCATTTGGGAAGTGAAAACAAAGCAGTAACCCCTGAACTATGCACATAACATATTGCTCTTTGATATGCATGGTGCATGTTCTTTGCAGGAGGATTATTACCCCTCTGCACTACCTTAGATGAGGCAAACAGCCACCAGACAAAACATGCTCCCATCTCTCTCCAGCAGGTACATTGATCACCAAAGTTATCTTGGCACTTGTATTGTTGACCAAAACCTGCTGAATATACAAAGAAATTTGCAGTGTTTTTAACCTCTTAGGTGCTGCGCCTATTCCAACGGCCGACGCCACCACTACCTCAGGAGTGCTGCCATCGGCCGTTGGACGTTCGAACCTCACCTGCGCAATGGAACGTTCAGCACTGGAGCTGGACGTTCCATAGCTGCTAAGAGGTTAAAACTCCTGCACTTATACAAAACCGGTCCCCCCAAACTAAACTGGCCCCCTACCCTTCCAGTCGCCCTGGGAAACGCCTGCTCCTGTCCTTTCACTGCTCCTGTCCAGTCAGTACTTCTGCTCGATCAACACTGCGGCTTCGTCAATTCCCCTGCCCCCTCCCTTCTCCTGTCCTGTCACTGCTCCTGCCCTGTTCACTGCTCCTGCCCTGTTTACTGCTCATGCCCTGTTCACTGCTCCTGCCCTGTTCACTGCTCCTGCCCTGTTCACTGCTCCTGCCCTGTTCACTGCTCTTGCCCTGTTCCCCGCTCCTGCCCTGTTCGCCGCTCCTGTCCGTTCCCCGCTCCTGTCCGTTCCCAGTGCCTAATCACTGCTTCTGCCCCGTCACCTCTCCTGCCCTGTCACCTCTCCTGCCCCGTCACCTCTCCTGCCCCGTCACCTCTCCTGCCCCGTCACCTCTCCTGCCCGTCATGTCATCTGCCTGTCATGTTGCTTGCCCGTCACTTCTTGTACCCGATCACCTCTCCTGCCCCGTCACTTCTCACTTCTCCTGTCCCGTCACTTCTCCTGTCCCGTCACTTCTCCTGTCCCGTCACTTCTCCTGTCCCGTCACTTCTCCTGTCCCGCCACCGCTCCTGCCCCGTTCACTGCTCCTGCCCCGTTCACCGCTCCTGCCCCGTTTACCGCTCCTGCCCCTTTCACCGCTCCTGCCCCTTTCACCGCTCCTGCCCCGTTCACTGCTCCTGCCCCGCTCACCGCTCCTTCCCCGTTCACTGCTCCTGCCCCGCTCACTGCTCCTGCCCTGTTCACTGCTCCTGTCCATGCCCCGCTCCTGCCCCGTTCCCCGCTCCTGCCCCGTTCACTGCTCCTGCCCCATTCACCGCTCCTGCCCCGTTCACCGCTCCTGCCCCGTTCACCGCTCCTGCCGCGTTCACTGCTCCTGCCCCGTTCCCCGCTCCTGCCCCGTTCACTGCTCCTGCCCCGTTCACTGCTCCAGCCGGCTCAGAAGAGAAAGGGACCGTTTACTGCTCCTGCCCGGTTACCATTCCTGCTCAAGCGTAATCATTGCTCCTGCCCCATTACTTCTAATGCTTCGTCACTTCTCCTGCCCTGTCACCTCTCCTGCCCCATCACCTCTCCTGCCCCGTCGCCTCCCCTGCCCAGTCGCCTCCCCTGCCCAGTCGCCTCTCCTGCCCAGTCACCTCTCCTTTCCTGCAAAGTTCACATAGTGCCAAGAAGTAACTCAGTTCTGTGAGACTGCTGTACAGACTGCTCACTCAGAGTTACTAGCATCCACCTCAAGAGCTGTAGCTTTAGGCTCGCTGGCCCAATGCTGTTAAATTTCACACCAGCTGAAATTCGTTTTGGCAAACAGCCTTCTGTCCAGTCCACTACACAGCTCCAGACCCTGCTGTTCATATACAATCCTTGGGACAATTAGGAGCTTAGCAGGGAAGTGTATGTTCTTTTGTGCAGTTTATCATACCCAAATACCCCTCAACATGCACAGCTACCAAAGTAAACATTGATACCATCTCTGGTGGTACGTGCATAACACCCCAAATTAGTGATACATGCTGAGACGTTTGCTGGAATCTCCCATCCACCCCCACCCCCACCCCAGCCGTCCACACGCTTCCCTTGGCCCACGAGGCCTGCATTCAACATTTAGTAGCCCGATTGGCTCCTGTAAGACACAGCCCTCTACTGACTTCAGACAGAAACACTTTTACTCAGCCATCAACAAAAATCAGGAATTTGAGTGCAGTTGGAGTTAAAATGACTAACAAACAGCATCAGTAATCTATGCATGTGAGTGATGCAACCTACTTTCTATTGGTGTCTATTCAAGGCAATTGGTTTCATATTGCGTGGTAAAAAACATAACGTATATTTTGCAGTGAAATACTCCTTACGAATGTGCTGCAGCTTCTGCCTCAGAGTTCAAACAGCCTTTCACACTGATGCATTTGTTGGCATCTCTGCACGCCCGGGCTGATGAGAAGTGAAATTTGAGCTAAATGTTTACTCGAGACTTTGACTTAGAGGGCGTACATAATTAATAATTATAGCATCTGTTCCCGACGCCCCTGTTTAGTTTTAAAGGCACACCAGGGTGCGGCACAGATTGTGAACCCCTGTGCTAAAGGCAAAGGGCAGGCGCATTGTCATTCGAAAGGGGCTAATCAGCCTCAATCGGAATGACAATGGGCCGCCCTCAGGCTGAGAGCGCTCAGGGAGGGGCTGCGGCAGCCTCTGGAGTCGCAGAGAAGTGCGAGCAGCCCCTGGAATCGGGATGAAAAAAAAAAGTTTTCGTTTTTATTTAGGACTATTCTTGCCGTCCCGGGATGCTTTGTGGAAAGTAAGAAGTAGGGGAACGGACTGAAAGAATTTTTAGAAGTAGGGGCACGCCGTGCCCTTCCGTCCCCGCCCACTTCTATCACTGGTAACATTACACCCACAACAAGCCATGGGTATTGGCTTTGCCAATGGCTGTTTGTTGTATAAGATAAATAAGAAACAACTATGGCTTTGTTGTATAGAATAGTGAAAATGCTTCAGCTCTGAAATGATGAGACTGTGAAAAAACTATAACGAGTCTCTTTCAACTTCTTACCTCAAAGATAGCGAAGGGTGGTACTGCTGCAGAGATAAGATTTGTTTTTTCCACCCTGGCAACAATGGAGAGCCCGATAGGTACACGTCTCAGCAGCTGCTATATCTAAAAAAAACTGCTTAGCGCTAGCGGGACCCAGCCCTCTTAAAGCCCTGCATACAGTAACAAACCATACATAAATAAACAAAACGAGCGGGTGTGCGTCCACATTTTAGACAACAACCTCCAAGTGATTCAAGTGAACCATTTCGTTGTCATGTTGTGGTGAAATGCACGCGAGAACAGGGTCAGGTTGTCCACACAAAAGAAACGTGAGACGTGGTGCATAACAAAGCTTAAGAATAAAGATAGTACTTGCTATTTCGTCTCAGGTGGCGCGCCCCTCCCGCCAGACCGCCAAGTCAGGAAAAAGAACAGGCAAGTCTAACCGAGGAGGCCGAAGAGGCCGAAGAGGCTCAGAGCGCGTGCTGAGGCACAGCCACGGGCCTGCATTATTTGCGCATGCGCCGTTAAAATGGGCGTGGTTCATGCATTCCAAGAAGAGCTTCGAGTATTCACTGGTAAACTGAGGTGCAAGTAGGCGAACATTTTCAAGGTTCAAAGTTTTATCTTGATGCTTTCCCGGTTATTCATTTCAACTGTCCGTGTTTTTTTAGTTTACATTTGATCTACTCAACATTTCGATGCGCCCTTTGTGGTTACTCTTTTTTTTCTAGGAAACTGCCGGCGAGCACATTGCTTCTGATTTAGTAATTGTAATTTCATATATTTCGTGCTTACTACCCCTGACGAGTTGTCGAAGCGCTCTTTCGAAGTACGTACCAGGTTAATTTCCACTTTGTCCCGGGCGTTTTTTGTAGTTCGTGCACGGTGTTTTCAGTTTGTCCTTTCTAAATAGCGTTCTTGTTAGAAGAGGTTTGTTCTACTCAGTGCTTGCAATGGAAAAGCAGGTACCCTAAGGCAGAGAGTAAGAGGACCGGATCTCTAACCCGATAGTAATTAAAGAACACTAGGTCTCGCATTTTTCTTGAGTTAAAGGTATTGGCATTGTAAATGACAATGCTGAGTGTTTACCCACGTGTTATGGAGTGTATGTACATGGTGTGTAGTGAAATTATGTGGGTTTTATTGGAATTGTTAGTTGTGGAATTCTGGAGTGGATTTGTGTAGTGCAATAATGTGGCATGGTGTGCATTGGAAATATGTGCATAGTAAATATGTGGTATTGAGTGTAATTACCCAGGGGTCATGCCAGCCCTATAGCTGCCAAGGTTTCAGACTGTTATTGTGACATTTTCATAATTTCAGTTTAATTATGAGTGACATTTCAATGACTATGAGTGACACTATCTCCGTCACCACTGACCATTTGTCGCCCGACCATCACCGGCGCGGCCCAAACATAGCTGCCAAGTTTTTGGTACACACGAGTAACATTTCTATGTTTTCAAGTCAGGTTTAAGTGATTTTCACATCTCCTGTGCGACACCTTCAGTGATACTTTATAAGGAGCAGTGGTTTGAGAAAATGTATGGTACAAAACGAAAATCTTTTTTCTAGTAAGTGCAGTATAGTTACTTGATTAAATAAATCACTCACACCTGACGTGATTTGTGAAGTTGCCCTGCACCCTTTCCTACCATAACATACCTTCCTGTAATATTTTTTTGTAGCATTTAATAAAATTCATTTGGTAATCTATACCAAATAACAGCTGACTTATCTCAGTGTCGGCCTGTATATACCCTTTTGTTCTGTAAATTAGAAATTAATTTTGTTGTAAAACATTTTTTACACAAGTTTGGTATTTCAGTTTTGCAATTTGTATGCATTACCTAAATTAATGACAGCAGTTTTTTGATCTCTGAAAAACTTAGCTGCCATCTGCCAGTGAGTGCGCTGCACATTTATAACTGCTCCCATTCATATTGTTGCTGCTGGCTGGCAACATCCTTACACAGGGTTGGGTTGTCTCCCGGGTTCAACAGTACATGTCACAAGCCTCGACTGGGGCTGTCCTGTTGACAGCTTGGACAGGTCAAGGTCACACTTAAACACTTGTGTGGTCTGCAGACCGAAAAAGGCCCAGGAGAATGGACAAACACTGTTCCCCCGTTCCTTAAACCATATGTGATCGAAGGGCAAAAGCTGCAAAGCGTTTTTTGACAACAATCTGAGGTAAGTAATCTGTGGGGGCTTAGGAAGGCATGCCAACACCCTCCACCATCCTCCCCACAACACTGTAAGGGTCGGGTCAGACGGCACAGAAAGTTAAGTCTGCTGATGGTGGCGATGCACAGAAAAACAAAGATGCCGCCCTGCGTCATAGAGTCTATCTGGGGCCAATCTGCGAAGTGTGTGACACTGGTGATTAATACTGACAAAGAGGGTGGCAAGTGGCGGAAACAATTCTATGTCAGGACAGGAGGCTCCGATTATGCTTTTCTCATTTCTTTATAATGAAATGCTCAGCAGCCAATTATGGTAACAAAAAACTACATTTCCCATGAACACTAGGGAATAACCGTAGAGTCTTCAGTATAAAAGGTCACAATGTTGATCCTTTTTCCTCTTTCTTTGCTGCTCCGCAGCCAGTTAAGTGCTATTTCCAGTATTTGCTTGTCTTTACTGTGTTTGCATTGTTGTATATTGGTATTCTGTTTACCTTATATGCGTTGACTTTAGCGCTTGCTGTGCGCTGTGTGTTGCGTCTCCCTTGAGCGCTTCGGCTCCGGTTGCCTGCCGTGCTCGTTGCTGTTTTTCCCTTTCCGTTTGTTCTGTTTCTATCCCGGGAGCGTGTGGTCACCTCCCTGAGACTGGGCGCTTCTGTGCGCCCTTGTTTCCTTTCGTGGAGCGGGAGCAGGGGTTGCCGGCTTATACGGGAGCGCGAGCGCTCTCGAGCCGGATTCATTGCGGGCAGCCGTGTCGCGCATGCGCACTGGCATTATTTCCGGCTTCCCTGTCAGCGCCGGTTAAAGGAAAGTCGCTTATGCGTCACAGCCCACAGCCTGTTTGGGATTTAACCCCGTTTGACGCCGGAGTTCTGTGAAGGCTTCGGTTGTTACTTTCTGCATTGGCTTTGCCTAGAGTGTGTTTCTTGGTGTCAGCAAGCCTACTCCCTCCACTTTTGAATCATATTGAGCCAGGTTTGTGCCTGCTCTTTTGGCTTGCTGTGGGGTTTTACTACACTCCCCATGAATTGTGTCTTTGGCACTCCATATTTCCTTCCAGTCATCTTGTGGGCTTTATTTATACACCTGGTGTATCATGGAAGAGTACTATGGTGAGGATGATGACTTCTATTATGAGGGAGATGATTCAGGTTCTTTGGAACAGGATTTGGTCGAAGAATTGGACAAGGGTGTCCAGCAGTCGGTTAATAAGGCGCGGGTGCGTGCCATTACTCCACTTAAACGGCACTTGAATAAATATGCGCAGCAACAGGGTTGGTTGCCGGCTGCAAAGAAGTCCTCCAAATCTCCCGCCAATCCTCACAGGTCGGACTTTCAGAAATTGGCAAAATCTTTGGCAGCTGAGGCCTCCAAGTCTTCTGCACCTCACGATACTGATGAGTCTGATCAGGCGCATACCTCAGCTTTGTCTGACCATGATGAGGCTCTTCCACGGAAGCGAGTCTGCAAAGAACATTTTGTTGATGCTCCTGAGCGTCCCCCTGTTTTGACCTTTGAGCCTACAGATATTCTTCACCCTCAATCTACATCTTGGCTACCTTCTCCAGCAGTTGCTGCGTATGTTCAGGCTCACATCCGGCAACCTTTTGACTCTACTGTTAGGGCCCGGCTCCGCTCGGAATGCCCGAGGCCTTCTCTCGCTGATCATCTGGCGGACACGCCGGAGGTCGATCCTATGATGGTGACCTACTTAAAAAAGTACGCAAAGGACCCCAAGAAGGGCCTTGACAGGTCTTGGCGATCTTGCCAAAACAAATTGCTTGATTTGCTTGGTCCTTTGACCAAGATTCTGGATCTTGGTTTCCAGGCCAAGGAGGCTTCAGCTCTTGTGGACCCTGATGAACTGATTGAATGGGGGCAGAGGGCTGTATGCCAATTGGGGAATACCAATTGTGCTATATCTTGCGAGAGAGATCGTTCTATTCTCTTAAAATTAGACCCTAAACTGGCGGAACTCTCTACCTCTGAGTCGGGTCTAGAGGCGCAAGGCCTTTGTTCGGACAGCCTTTCTTGAAGGAGCTGACCAAATATGTTTCAACCTTTAGTGGCATTGACAAAGCGCAAGCTTCATTTCGACGCGATATGCGTCCGGTTTTTGCCAAGGCCGGACGACATCGTGGACGCTCGTTCGGCCGAGGTTCACATCAACAGTCCCACAGAGGAAACCACTCTTAGTGTGGAGGAAGTCAAGACTCAGGTTTTTCCACCAGATCGGATTTTTATCCCTCCCGCAAGGGTAGAGGGAATTATGGGAAAGGCCGTTCCGGAGGACAGCAAGGCCCTTATCAAGACTCCAACGCTTCAGGTGAGCCTGATTCATGCTTGCAATGTGATTTTGGGGGGCAGGGTACAGTTTTTTCTCGACAACTGGCGCATGATCTCCAGCGATGCATGGGTGCTGGAAACCGTTCAAGGGTTCAAGATAGAGTTTTACCAGACCCCGCATCAGACCCGTCCTCCTCCTCCTTTAAGTTTTTCCCTTCACGATCAAGCTTGCCTCTCCGAGGAAATCGACGTTCTTCTCAAGAAAGGGGCGATTCTTCCCACGGTCCGTCATCCGACGGGGTTCGTCAGCTCAGTGTTTCTGGTCGAGAAGAAAGGGGGCGGATCGCGCCTTGTTCTCAACCTGAAAGACTTCAACGGAGGGGTCGTGTACCGGCACTTCAAGATGGAGGGCATCCATCTCTTACGGGATCTCCTTCGCGAGAGAGATTGGATGGTCCGTCTGGATCTCAAAGACGCATATCTATCGATTCCGATATTTCAGCCCCATCGTCGGTTCCTCCAGTTTCAGTGGAAGGGTGTTTGGTACGAGTATCAGGTTCTCCCGTTCGGCCTCTTGTCGGCACCGTGGTGCTTCACGAAGTTTCTGAGGCCGGTTGTAGAACATCTCCAAGCTCGGGGTGTCCGTCTGATTATTTACTTGGACGACATTCTCCTTATGGCGGATTGTCCTCTCAGGCTCCTGACTCATCTGGAGTGGTCCATCGATCTTTTGCAATCTCTCGGTTTTCTGGTCAACATTCAGAAATAGGTTTTGACACCGACGCAATCAATAGATTTTCTGGGTTTCAGGATCGATTCGGTTGCCTGTCAGCTTCTCTTGCCCAGCCAAAAAATTTGTTACATCAAGAGGGAGTTGACTTCTGTTATTTCCAGACAGACTGTGTCATTGAGATCGTTGGCACGTGTAGTAGGTCTGTTAGCGTCTTCCATTCAGGCGATCTTTCCGGGTCCTCTGCATTACAGGGCAATGCAGCGTCTGAAAATCCTACATCTCCGAAAAGGCCTCAGGTACTCAGATCAGATTCCTCTGTCGGAGGAGGTGAGGTGGGAGATGCAATGGTGGCTAGACCACATGGAGGCCTGGAATGGTTGAGCCCTCTTCGGTGCGTCGCCGGAGCTAGTGATAGAGTCCGATGCCAGTCGCTGGGGTTGGGGAGCCCGGTGCGGTCCTATCTCGACGGGGGGGTCGTTGGTCTCCTCAGGAATTGTCTCTCCACATAAACTGTCTGGAACTCCTAGCGGGTTCCTTTGCGATCAAGTGCTTTACACCCCATCAATCCACCAGCTGCATACTCCTACGGATGGACAACGTGTCAGCTGTCCGCTATGTCAACAAGCTGGGCGGGACTCGGTCCAAGGTGCTTGCGGAGATAGCCAAGGACTTTTGGCATTTTTGCCTTCAGCACAAGATCACTGTTATTGCGGAGTATCTTCCCGGTCACCACAATCAGATTGCGGATTGGCACTCGAGACATCTTCGGGATTTCAGCGACTGGAGGTTTCATCCTCGCGTATTCCGCTCCCTTCTTCGGCGTTGGGGCCAGTGTCACATAGACCTGTTTGCTTCTCGCCTCAACATTCAGCTTCCGCTATTTTACAGTTGGAGACCGGATCTGCTAGCCCTGGCCACGGATGCCTTTCTTCAGGCTTGGCCGTCGACTCTGTGCTATGCGTTTCCCCCATTCATGATGATCCCCAGGGTTCTGGCTTACACCAAACGGTATCAAGCGGATCTGATTCTGATTACTCCGCTCTGGAGGGCTCAAGCGTGGTTCCCGGTTCTCCTGGAAATGTGTTGCGAGGCTCCTCTCCTTCTTCCCCAGAAGTGGAATCTTTTGCTGGATCCTCTCGAAGATCCGCATCCCCTGATTCTGTCCGGATCTCTCCAGTTGCTGGCGTGGCGAATCTCGGGGACCGCTGGACGATCCCAGGCATTTCTAGCGACGCTTCCAGATTCATTAGTGAGGCCTGGTCTCCCAATACTCACAAACGATACAAAGGGGCTTGGAAGCGTTGGTGTGTTCAACGGGAAGTTGATCCCACTTCAGCAGATGTCTCCTTGATCATTAATTTTCTGGCGTCCCTAGCCTCTTCAGGTCTGGTTTATAGGACAGTCAACAATTTTCTTTACGCTATTTCGGCTGTACATATCCAGATTGATGGTAAGCATGCTGGTGAACACCCTTTCATTTCCAAATTGCTTAAGGGTATACGTCTCTCGAAACCGCCCAGTCCTAAGTATGTCTCTTTATGGGATGTTTCCATCGTTTTGCGGTTCTTGGAGGCTTGGCCCTCTAATCCGTTGTTGTCCCGCAAGCAGCTGTCTGCTAAATTGACCATGTTGTTGTGTCTTGTTTCTTGTAAACGTGTGTCGGATGTCCGGGCATTGGACCTTGCGGGTCGCAGTTTTACGCCAAAAGGCGTTACATTTCGTCTTTCCAGACGTACTAAATTTAATACTGCTTCGATTACGTATCCCTCTTTTCCCACTCATCCCAACTTTGCGTGGTGCAGTGTCTCAAGGATTACGAAGTATGTACTGCTTCTTTACGTTCAGATATACGGGGTCAATTGTTAATTGCTTTACAGAACCATTTCGCCCTGTGACTCCAGCTACATTAGCGCGCTGGGTACGATGGCTCATGTCAGAGGCTGGCATTGATGTGTCTGTGTTTGGTGCACATTCTGCACGTGGGGCGATGGCTTCTAAAGCTTTCTCCATGGGTGTCACTCTTTTTGACATTATGAAGGCCGCAGATTGGTCTTCTGATTCAGTTTTCAAAACGTTTTATTATAAACCAATTGATCATATTGCTTCTGTGGTGTTGGATCAGCTTTGAACAAGCATAATCGGAGCCTCCTGTCCTGACATAGAATTCAAAATTTGAAAACATACGTGACAAGAATTTTCAATTCTATTAAGGACAAGGAGGCGAGGATTATCCCACCCATTGTAATTGACTTGCATTGTTATTTGCTGTAATCTGTATTAATGATGTTGCAAAATTCTCTCATCCCTTGTTTTTCCCCCCCTGGTTTACATTCTTATTCTCTTGCATTGTTTGGGTATTACGGCTATATGTCTCTTTTCAGGTTCTGACCCGAAGTAGAGTTTGCTGGTGCCATCCGTCTGAGTTTCCTCTCTTTCCTGGTTCGGGGACCCAGTGTTCTTCTACTGCCTGCTTCCAGTTCCTTTGGACATCTGCGGCGTGTTTTGTTCTGTTCCTATTGGTCTACGTTGGATTACCTTATTGGACTTGAACTGTTTCCTCAACAAAGAAAGAGGAAGGACTAACATTGTGACCTTTTATACTGTATACTCTATAGTTATTCCCTAGTGTTCATGGGAAATGTAGTTTTTTGTTACCATAATTGGCTGCTGAGCATTTCATTATAAAGAAATGAGAAAAGCATACTCCTTGCCTCCTTGTCCTTAATAGAATTGAAAATTCTTGTCACGTATGTTTGCAAATTTTGAATTGTCTACTTACAGTGGTGGTTTTCAGCCGGAAGCGATTGGCACGTCAGTGACTCGCACAGCAGGTGGGCTGCTGGGTGCTCATGCCACGAGTGAGCTACCCCTACCCTTAGACTTCAGTCCAATTGTTGCACGCCGGTCAGTCATGGCTCTTCATTAACTCGTCCTCTGCACTTATTCCCTCAGTGCCGGCTCGGACATTGTAACTAAAGAAGGAATGCTGCGGCGCCCTTGATCATAATGGCCTACTGCAAAGTGTGGCCGGGCCATCACGTGCGAGCAGCAGCGCAGCTGCCCCATAATTATTTGCGGCCGCCTTGGCGTCTTAAGTTCCTGAAGAATAAAGTCCTGGTCTCGGCGTCAGCAGGGCCAGGATGTCATGTGACATACCCCCGCAGAGCCCAGCTATTGAGCCGCGGACGGGAAAGGGCAGGCCGACTCTAAAGAGCCCTGCGCGGCGCGGTGCGGTGGGTGATACCTTGTAGCAGTGTTGAACTGGTTGGGCACATTATATAGCGCCATATTCCAGTTGTCTCAAACTTCTTAAGTGGCCATTCCTCCAGCAGACGCCAGCCGCAGCAGCAGATAAGCTGGCACATTTTCCTCTCCTCTTCCTAGACCTTGAGACACCCGTGGCCACCTCCTCGCAGCTCCAGAGGGCATGACCCAGGGTGAAGAGGAGGGCGAACCAACAAATGAACAGGGATAGCTGAGGCAAGAGTGGGCCTTGGCTGTAAGAGTCCTTGAATGAGCGAACACAGCCTTGAAAATAGCTAGGCTGTAAATCATGCAACAAAGATCTTATTAGAAAATAAGGTACTTTTAAAATGTAAGAAAGTAATAAAAAGATTTCAACCATAAAATGTAAGAATGTGTATTTCTTTAACACATGCAAATATTTCACCTTAGTATATCACAATTGAAAAGTAAAAGTGAGGGTTTTAAACTTGCACTGCAAAATATTCCTGTCCTGGCCATGTTGATGATGCTATTAGTAAGATAATGCCCCTATAGTTGCTGTACATGACCCTTCTCCTCCATGGAGCCTCCATCCACGCCATTCCTTGGCACAGAGTGAGCTGTCTAGGAACAAGTCAATCAATCAGGTTTTTGTAGAGCACAGCTAATCACGTGTATGGGTCACAAGGTGCTGGGGGGAGGTTCTGCAGTTCAGTCAAAGAGCCAGATCTTGAGGTCCTTCCTGAATTGAGGTAGTGAAGATGATTCCCCGAGATGTATTTAGTGAGTTCCGGGTCTTCGTAGCAAGGTAGGAGAAGGATCTTCCTCCAGCTGAGGTCTTGCGGATTCTTGGGATAGTAGATAAGGCCAGGTGGGTGGAGTGGAGATGTCTGGTCGGTGTGTAGGAGGGGCAGCAGTTGAGATATTCGGGTCAGGTGTTGTGAAGGGCTTTGTAGGCGAGGGTGAGGAGCTTGAAGGTGATTATTTTGTTGATCGAGAGCCAGTGGAGGTCTCTCAGGTGACCAGAGATGTGGCTTTGGTGGGGGATGTCCAGGATAAGTCTAGCAGAAGGGTTCTGAATGAGCTGCATTGTGTTTTGGATTTTTTGGGTGGAGCCGGCATAGAGCGCATATCCGTAGTCAAGCTTGCTGCTGTCGAGTGCCTGGGTGACCTTTCCTCCTGGACTCAGTGGGGATCCATTTGTAGCTCTTCCCAAGTAGGCGGAGGGTGTGGAAGCAGGATGATGACACAGTGTTGATTTGGCGGTTCATAGAGAGCAAAGAGTTGAGGATGATGCTGAGATTGCGTGCATGGTCGTGGGTGTAGGGGGGTTCAGAGCGCTGCTGGCCACCAGGAGTCGTCCTTGAAGAGCGTGTGGAGCATAGGATGAGCATTTCGGTTTTGTCATTGTTGAGTTTGAGGCAGCTCTCCATCCAGGCAGCTACTGCCTTCATCCCGTCATTAAAGTTGCTCTTAGTGGTTGTCAGTTTGTTGGTGAGGGAGGGAATCGGCTGGATGTCATTGACGTAGGAGACAATGTTGAGGCTGTTATTTCTGACATAGGTCACAAGTGGGCTCATTTAGATGATGAAGAGCGTGGGACTCAGAGAGGAGCCCTGGGGGACTCTGCAGCTGATCTCAATAGGTTCTGAGGAGACGGATGGGAACCTGACTCTCTGGGTTCAGGCGGTGACGAAGGTGAGCATCCTCTCTAATGCTTTGACGCAGATGCCGGTGTCATGAAGGCTTGTATAGAGGCTGTGGTGATTTGATGATTTGATTTGATTTGCAAATTTATAACGCGCATGATTGCCCATGGGCGTCTTGGCGCTGAATCGATGTAAAATCAAGGACTGCCGAAGAATGGTGTTCTGACTAAGAAGTAAACAGCCAGGTTTTTACCTCTTTTCTGAATGCGAGTAGAGATGGGCTGTTTTTGATTGTAATAGGGAGAATGTTCCAGGTCTTGGCTGCCTGAAGAAGGAAACTTCTCCCCCCCGCCACCTAACTTGCTTGAATTTAGGAACCTGAATCAACTTTGCCTGGCTCGATCTCAGGTTTCTGGAAGGCTCATATTGTTTCAAATGCGTTTTTAAAAAATTGGACCCTACCCCATGGAGGGCTTTATAGGCCAGACAAACTGACTTAAACTTTATCCTCTTTTCAACAGGTAGCCAATGGAGGGCTCCTAATCTGTGGGCAACTGGCTCAAATCTGGGAATGTCCAGCAACAGCCTCGCTGCAGCGTTCTGTAAGCGCTTTAATTTTGCTAGATATTGTCGTTGTATCCCAGCATACAAGGCATTCCAGTAATCCAGCCTAGATAAGGCCAGTGCTATTACTAATATTTTCCAAGAATCTTGGGGAATAAACAGCAGTAGTTTTTTTAATCATTATGAGGATGTACCATACTGTGGAAGACAGTTTGTTTGTCTGGGCGTCATAGGATAGTTTGTTATCCAGTACCACTCCTAGGTTTCTAACTTTGTTCACTGGGGATGGGCAGTCGCCTAGGCTGTCTGGCCTCCATTTTGGGACCAGACATTTATGTCTGTCCTAAGCAGCATGATTTCGGTTTTAGCACTGTTTAGTTTTAGGCAGGTACGCTGCATCCAGTGATTAATCTGTCTCATGCAGTTGCTAACATCAGGTTTAAAATGGAATTCAATTGTTTTATTGTCAATATGGCTAGTGAACATCAGGTTCAAAATATGTGACTTTTTGAACCTGATGTTCACTAGCCATGTTGACAATAAAACAATTGAATTCTTTGACCTTACGGTTACGATTAAGGACAACAAACTGACTACAGTTCTCTTTAGAAAAGAGAAGGCTGGAAACAGCCTGCTACACGCACACAGTTGCCACCCAGGAATCTCATCAGGAGCATTCCCCTGGGTGAGCTTTTGCGAGCCAAGCGCCATTGCAGTACCAAAGAAGATTACGACAAAGGGAGCCTGGTAATGTTTGAGAGATTTAAAGATAGGGGGTACACCTCCAAATGCATTGAAAAAGCTTTTTTAGAAGTGGACATAAGAGACAGAAGGGACTTACTTAAGGAAATGAAAAAAGTGCCAAAAGAACCAGGAATTATTGAACCCGTTTGGTTCATAATCAGTTATAACAAACAATCCTGGGACGTAAGAGAGGCCTAGCTAACTGTGTAGAGGACTACCCACAAATAACGTACCACAAGGCCAAGTCATTCAAAGACACGGTGTGCAGAACACTTGTTACACCAGAGATAAGAAAAAGTACTGTACAAGGTTTCTTTACATGTGTCAGGTGTAAGGCCTGTAAGTACAATCAAACTGTCTCCCCATTGTATACCATTTAAAATCCTTAAACACTATTCTTGCTACACAGAATTTATTGTTCATGCCCTCAGATGCCCCTGTGACAAATACTACATTGGTGTTACCATACATAAAGCTAAAAAACAGGTGTTGGAGCATCTGAGGGCAATAAAGAACCATGACAAACAATACCCTGTTGCAAGACATTTTGCGACTCAACACAACGGAATCAACACCTTACTTTCATTCTGTGTCTTGCACAATGTCCCAACCAGGAAAAGAGGGGGTGCCAGAGTCCAAGAACTAAGACGATTAGAATCGTAAATGATTATTAAATACCACACAATGCACCCTGAGGGACACAACTGTGATGAAGCACTGTCAATATATCTGGGTTAAGGGTGTCTTAACTTACCCCTACATTTTATTCAATAATAGTTAATACGGTTTATCTGTTAGAACATTTGATATTCACTCCCCTTGTATATTTTGTTGTAGTGTATGTAGATGGTGAAGAAAGTGATATGGTTTCTCACCCTATATTATGTTATTTTTTACAGGTTCGTGATGAGTCTCAAACGGAGAGAATTTTGTCGGTCTACGGATTGGAGATACAAGTGAGCAAGTAAAAATACTGAGCACCATAGTTTGAGAGTTGGCATTACCCACTGGGGTTGGACTTGGTTGCCCACTGGGCGTTGAACTTATTTTACACACCGGACGTAAGGTGGCGCAATGGTGTATATGAGCTTTATGCTGAATGAATTGAAGATGCAATATTATTTATGCTAGATATAAGCAATTGACCCCACTTGGGCTGTACCGTAGTGAATCACTAGCACTTGCAATTGAATTTGCTAGCAGCATGCGCATAGAGGCACCGATAGTTGATTCCAGAAACTCTCGCCAGCACACGTTGATATGATAAAGAGGCTCGACTGAAGTTTTCCGTAACAGTGCGCACAAACTTGAAAGTTAGGTTTGCAACAGTAACCTAATTTTAATTTGATTGACACATTGCATGACGTTGTAAATGCAATGGCTCACGTAATGATTACTGTGTTAAAGTAAGTCTGTTTTCTAGCTCCGAGAAACTTTCAAAACACCGTGCATCTGTTGTCACTGTCTATGATTTAGAGGTGTGTCACATGACAATGTATAAACACTGTAGATTTACAATGCGCTCGTACTCGTGAATAAGGAGGTTGACTCCGAAACGCGTAGAGTGACTTAGCTTGAAAACAAATAATTCCGCTGAAAAGGAACTTTTGTGGCCCTGGCATTGTTTGTGTAAAAACGGCAGAAATGATTGGTGTGGAGATTTGAGGTTTGCGACCCTGCCAAGGCTCACCGTTGGAAGCGGCTCGGGTTTCTGCGTGAAAATAAGCTGTGGATATATATATATATATATATTTTCCGCACTTGTACCCTCACAGCGACGGGCTTTCAATCCTCAGCCATCGACCAGAAAGAACACGGAAGACCCAGAGTGCAAGTGAGTTTTTTATTTCTCAGTACACCACGCCAGCATAACGTTTCGGCCTTCACAGATATATATATATATATATATATATATATATATATATATATATATATATATATATATATATATATATATATATATATATATATATATATATATATATATATATGTGAAATATGTGAACGTATTACCTCTGCAGCAGCAAGAAGGTGAGGCCACACAGGGGAGTCAAATGGGGGTTTCCTTTTTTATTTCATGAAAAAACCAAGTCCATGCAAATGCATTTCGGCTCCGTTTGAGCCTTCCTCAGCGTGACGTGGTTCAGGCAGCGTCTGGACAGAATAACCGGTGAGTTTACCTGGTCCTGACCTGCCAGGTGAATATACACTCCGCCCCGCAGCTTTAGAATGTCATTGGCTGCTGGACACACATGGTAGAACGCCCAGTGCGTCAGGACTACCATTTCCAGAATGCAGTGCGCTGGTCCGGCACCACATCAACGATGTTTAAATATCCACGGAATGTTTCCACCTCTGAAAGTGTCTTACAGGAACCACCTCCGCTCCCCAAAACTGCACCAACCACACAGCAACAACAGTCCGATGCGGCAGGGGCGGGATCAATGATCCAGTGCCCAAGGTGAAGCAGAATACTCCAGCACGGCCGTGTTTTCCTGCCGCTTCCTAGTGGTGGGCCCCTGGAATCCCAATAACTCGGGTACAACACAATTTCCACCTAGGCAGACACCAGCAGCCAGGAGCCTCTTTTCGATGCAGGGGCCTCCATATATATCCAAAAGTTCCAATCTCCTGTCAACACTGCCTAAAAAAGACCTAGATAGGTTCCTCTACTCATTGAATAGGAATAACATAAATCCCAGATTCACCAACAAGCAAGGTCAGGGAGAAATGGATTTTTTGGATATAACAGTCAAGGTTGAGAATGGGAACTTACACACCAGCCTATACAGGAAGCCCACATCTGGGAACAACGTTTTAGACGCCAGCAGCCATCATCTTATCAGTCTTAATAACAGTATCTTGTATGGGGAGTTGCTTAGAGCTAAGCGTAACTGCAGTTCCCAGGCAGCCTTTGAGAGTGAACGTGCATTCATGACCAAAAGATTCAGGGCCAGAGGATACCATGACAAGGTACTGAAAGCAGCCACAGAAAAAGCTAAATCTAGAGACAGAGCGGAACTCCTTGTTAAGAAAACGAAAGAGACCACATCTAATAACAATGTCAGGATGATCACCACATACAATGTGGAAGCACACAAAGTCCGTGAGACCCTAAAGAAACACTGGCACATTGTGAAAAACGATCCTGTGATAGGGAGCTCAGTCAGCACACAACCACAAGTTACCTACAGAAAGGCACGCTTTCTCAAAGATATGGTGGTCAGGACCTATTTGGGGCACCCCAAGAAACTAACATAGCTGCAGGAACAGAAGGGCTTCTTCAAGTGTGGGAAGTGCAAGGCGTGTGGGACAAGTAAAAATGTGAAGTCATACCCCATGCTGACGGGGTAAACGGAACTCATTGGTAAATTCATGAACTGCAATACTGATTTTTGTGTCAATGTCATTGTGTGCCCATGCGGGAAGTTTTACGTAGGAAGTACGATCTTCCCCAATAAAAAAGCGCATCCATGAACATATGAGGGCAATCAAGAATGGTGATATGAGCTATGCCACTGCGCGCCATTGGATGCGATATCACAACAATGATGTTAATTATTTTTCATTTTTCACCACCAAGTCCCAGAGGGGGTGACAGAGTTAAACAATTGCGAATCCTTGAATCACGATACATCGTTCACCTCGATTCCAAGAACCCCTTTGGCCTGAACGAGGACGAGGAGTTACATGTCCATCTTGGATGAGTACTCTGCATATGACCCTACTGGTTTTGAAATGCCTGTCTCAACCTGAATTTCTGCTGTTGTGATCGCCAATTTCTATGACCATACTGTAACTTGGAAGAGGGCTCTCTTCCTTGGAACAACAGATAGGACATTGAAATTTCACAGAATAGCCTAGTACACTCAATACAGATTACCATCTCTGGGCTACGGACTATGATCCATTCCCAGATACACACTAACACCATGATCATGCTTCCTAACCAACCAGATTTAAGATATCTGAAACCCTAGAAATTTTATGAATCCTATTGAACTCTTGTTTACTTCTTTTTTGCGATCTCTTTTAATTTTCACACTCTTTGCACATTACACTTTCACCCACCACATTGCCCTGTCACCATTTTTTGAACTAGAGTTTTGTATATATTCAGTATAGGGGTCACCTCATTGCAGAATGCTGACATTGGTTCCAGGCTTGGACCAGTGACGAGTTTTTCGGGATCATCGAGTTACATTACTTGTTTTTATTCCTAGATTGCAAATCTACATTGGCATCCTTGTATAATAATTTTTCTTGTTCATTACATGCCTTGTCAAAATGTACAGTTATTCAAAATGAATTAATTATGTTTTCATATCGAACGATTTACGTCATTACGCCACTTGGCCCAGATTGCCATCAGATTATATGTAACTTTCTCCTTGACAAAATGCATTAGGCCACTTGACCTGGAAGGTTCATTTGCTTTTTCCCATTGGTTCAAATTCATGCAATGTACTCATTTACTTTATTATGAAATTTCATTTACTTATATGAATGCACAAAGCCAAGCGTTATCATTAAAAAATTTTGTTATGAACTTGCAGCTATGACGTAAAATAGCATGTGGTAGGGAAACAGTCGAACCGTGTAGTCTGTTTTCCAGCTCCATTGTAATTCTGTCCTCCCGGACCTTAGTCCTCCCACACTTTCTACCATTGTGCACTTTAAATTGGTGTTTTCAAATGAATGCCTTTGGCTAACGAGAAAGACCGCCTGGTCGAGAAACGCGTCGCCAATAAACACTTTTGTTTATACATGGATCACTGGAGTGCGAGTCTGTTTGTTACACTGTCTCACAGGCAAAGCAACGGATACGGACCACAGGATTAGTGCTGATCAATTTATTTCTGTGCAAAAGTCAGCATGACGCGTTTCGCGCTGCAAAGAGCGCTGGATCACATGATATGGTGAAGTTAGTGCATTGGTTTAAATACAGTTGGACTGCTTTCGTATGTGATTGGATTAGATAGCATACAACTTCAATTGACATGAAAGAAATACTGTGTTTGAAAAACTACAGACACATATTCTATAAAGTTTCATCACATAAATGTCTTTGAAATGCTAAAATCAACCAACAATCCACATTAAAACCAATAATAAATAAATATTGGTGCAAAGAGTGCAAAAGTGCATTAAATAAATATAGTGCAAAATAGAATAATTGTGAGCTTTATCCAAAACAGCCTGGTAAATGGGGATGGTTTGCCGTTGATCACTGTATAAATACAACCAGGTTGATGTTGGGGGGGGGGGGGGGGCACGTGGTGAAACAAATATATATGTGACAGAGCAACATTGGAGCCCCAATGTTGTTTATGCTCCGTGTCTAGGTACAATAAAGTTTATCCAAACTTTATTAGAGGTTCTTCTAGAGAGCTAACAATGGTCAAAGAGATTTACATACCATCAGAAATACAATAAAGGTTTTATTACAGGGACCGATTTAGTCTTGGTTAATTGATATCCCGGTTTGAATACCTGAGTAATAGTGAAAGGGGACCTTCACGTTTTTTGATAATATATTACATTCGATTGGGCTGTCTAAGGAGAATTATCTCACTCAATTTGCCAACGGTATGTCATGAGGTGCTTGAATGCCCTGATGACCACACCAAGTAACTGTTACACAATAGACTAGTTTCAAGCTAAAAGACTAAAATGTGTTAAATAAATAATAAATCAGCTTAAAAATTATTGCTATATAAAATTGTATTAAATATAACATTTTATATATAAGAAAACTTGTTACTAGAATAAATAATCAATGAATATCATTTAAACATATTTAATTTCCTCATAAAATTCATAGTATAAAAACCTGCTAGACCTATGTACCAATTTTAAAAGTAGTAATCCCGTTTGTTTAGACTTAGATGTTATTAGAAGCAAGTAAATAAATCTTCAGTAACGTTGAGACCTGACGGTTGTTTGGTATTAAGTTCCAGAACATATCTGGTCTCTAAATGGCGAAGTTTCTCCTCTCTATTGCCTCCCTGTCTGCTAGCAGGGACACAATCAATGACAAAATATCTGAGTTCACGGCTTTTAGATTCATGTTTTGATTTAAAATGTCTTGCCACAGGGTAGGTGTTGTCTTGGTTGTTTATGGCTCGGAGATGTTGTAATATTCTTTTATGCACTTGGAGCTTGGTGCTCCCTACATAAAGTAGATTGCAGGGGCAATACAACACATGAACTGCATACTCAGTTTTGCATGTCAAAAGTCTGAATTTTGTGTTCCCTTTGATCAAATAGCGAGAAATACACACTTTTGTTTACCCCTTGTTGGCAGGCTTTACAAGATTTACAGTTAAAAAAGCCGGTATGTGTTTGGAGCCAGTTTGAAGATTCAATAAGTTATGGACTGGTTTCAACTAATTTGTCTTTCATTGACTGTCCTCTGCTGTATGTAATAGACGGTCATTTAGGTAGTTTGTGACCTATAACGGGATCACTTAAAAATAGACACCAATTTTTCTTAATGATGAATTCAATCTTTTTGTGCTGATTACTATATTGGACAATGATCCTGAACTCCTGTTTGGTTTCTGTAGTGTTAGAATCCATAACTTTATTAGTAGAATCTGATCTCAAACCCAATAAATCTGCTCTGTTTCTAAGCATAAATTTAGAGATGTCTGTATTGACAACTTTGTCAGAATAGCCTCTTTCCAAAAATCTCATCTTGCTTTCTTTTTGGGCTAAAAGGAGATCACATTCTTTGCTATGGATGCGTCTTAGTCTCAGCATTTCCCCATAGGGGATGCTGTTCACTAGGTGTTTAACATGTGCACTTTTGGCATGGAGTATGGAGTTCCCTGCTGTTGTTTTACGGTGAAGTTTGGTTTCAATCTTGTTGTTTTCAATAGTTATCTCCGTGTCTAGGAAGGTCACTGATGTATGGCTAATGCTTGCAGTGAAGTGTAGTTTAAGATTGTTCTTGTTAATTGCCTGAACAAATTCCTCCGCTGTCTCTACACTTCCGTCCCATATTATGAATATATCGTCTATGAAACGTAGCCAAGTTATGACCTGTGTGGTCATTGCCTCCCTGTGTTCAACCATGAGGACCAGCTCCTCCCACCAACCCATGTGAAGACATGCGTAGCTGGGGGAGAAGCTGGCGCCCATGGCAACACCCTGTAACTGCCTATATCACAGATTGTTGAACATAAACATGTTGTTATTTAAGCAAAATTTCACCATTTCCAACAGCATTTCTTTGTGTTTCGGCATTTTACCCAATGACTTTTCCAAATAAAAATCAAGTGCTTTCAAACCATCAATATGTACAATACTAGTGTATAGTGAGCTGACATCTAGGGCTATTATTAAAAAGTTAGATTCCCAAATGATGTCCTTTATCTTGCGTAAAAAGTCACTTGTGTCGCTCACATAAAATGGGAGAGCTTTCACATGATTTTGTAAGAAGAAATCCACATATTGGGACGTATGTTCTAGGCAGCCATTCCTCGCTGAGATGATGGGCCGGCCCAGCGGATTGTACAAATCTTTGTGGATCTTGGGTAAAAAATAAATTGTTGGAACCACAAAAAAGTCATTTTTAAGAAATTTCAGTTCTTGTCCAGTTATAAGGTTTTCAGATCTCCAATTTGATAATTTTTTGTTGAAATCCAAGTACATGGTTTTAAGTTCAGTTACCGTACATCTAGTGTAACACTTTCTGTCATTTAATTGTTTGTAGGCTTCCTTGGTGTACATTTCTTTCGACATTAATACAATATTGCCCCCTTTGTCTGAAGCACGAATAATGACTTTTTTGTTTTTATTTAGTTTAGTCATCGGCATATTGTATTCAGCTTGTTCCTTATTGTATTTCTTTTTACCTCTGTAGGTTTTGATGTTGAGTTCCTTAAGTTGATCGGTTATTTGCTCATGGAATAAGTCAATCGATTCTTTCAACATGACTGGGTTAAACGTTGATTTGGGTTTAAATTCTGTAAATGGGCCAATCATAGTATCCAAGGGTGTATTAGACTGTAAATTCAATGTATTTGTTTACTCCCCTTGGGGATTTGATATATTGGTTGCTGTGTCTGCATCCCACAATTCCTGTATGTCATTGATAAGATTTGCTGTTGTCTGTGTATCATTGCAAGTCTCCAGAGTTGTATTAACCATTGTTGTTACTGGATTAGTGGGATTGCGAGTTTACATGTGGAATTTTTTCAGTTTTAGCTTGAGGGTACTTTTGAATATATCAAGTATCGTTTTCACATAATTGAAGTCCTGGGTCAAGCAGTATGTTAGCCCCAAACTTAGTATTTCCATTTCTATATTGTTGAGTGTCACATCTGAAAGGTTGACAATAGTTTTATTGGGTGTTGTGGTTATCTTTATTTCCCTTTCCTCCAACCTCCTCTTTTCTTGTAAGTTGTTCCTGTTGCGTTTTGCTTCTGACGCTGCCTGCATTTCCAGTTTTTTCCTGACTGTAATTCCTTCTTTGTGTTCTGGGGCGAAGGCTTTGCATCATTTCTTCGCATAAAAAAGGCAGTTCCTCATCAAGGGTGCGTTTGGGCATTGCTTGTCTAGCCAAGCCTTCTTGCTCCAAATCACTATCTGGGACCGAGCTCAGGTCTGATTGTGAAGTACCCGATGTTCCTTCATCTGTTCGTACTATTTTAGACTTGGTTGATGTCACTTTCTTATTATCTTTGTTAGATCTGTACACCTCATACTTTTAGGAGAATGTGAAAATCTGGCACATTCCGTAATCAGTTTTGTCACGAAAAAATGTGTAGGTTTTGCGTTCCTTTATTTTATCTTCTTCTTTCTTCAATCTGGTAATCATTTCCTGACGCAATTTCTCCTTTTCCTTTTCTTGACCTTTTGCCTCTATTTCTTCATTAATTTTTGCAATTTCTTCCAGTAGTGCTGCTCTGTCAATGTCAGCATATTTAACTAGAATCTGCATTAAACGTTTTGAAGAGTCCAAATTGCACTCCGCCCACTCACGCATCATTACAGGATTGGGGGCTTCGTAGCTTGGTGCAAGGAGAATGCGGAGTCCATGTGGGACTCTTTCCACATCGAGGTACATTTGTAGGGAACGCAATTCCCACCATTTACTTTGTTCCGATCGACTTTTCTTTTCCAACAGTTTAAATTTTCCTTTAAATGTTGTGTTAGTCTCTCTTGTGTGCGTATTGGTGGGGGTTGCTCTATTCTGTATTGCTCCTGCCCCTCCAAACATTGTTACTGCTGCCAGCTCTCGTTCCTTCACTATGTCAGCCGACATTGCACACTGAAAATCACTCTAGCCTTTACACCCGAAGAGACTTGAATAGTACCCGGGTTACACGGCTTGCACACCTCTCACCCCTTGGACTGCCGCTTTTGGATCACGTACCTGAGCCGACGCCGGGATTCACTTCTTCCTCCGAATTGGTTTAATCCGGGTCTGCTCACGGCTTGCTTTCTCTGCGGTTCATAGGGGGTTCCGCAGCACTGCTCCTTCCGGAACGTTTGAAAGTCTTCCTTTGGTGGGAAAACGTATATATATATATATATATATATATATATATATATATATATGTATATATATATATATATATATATATATATATATATATATATATATATATATATATATATATATATATATATATATATATATATATATATATATATATATATATATATAGCATTATATGTTTATGGTTTTGGGGTGATTTGTCGAGCAGGCCACAAGCCATGCAATTTCCCACAGGGATTTTAGACACGACTACACCCGACCTGCTGGACAGAATTACATCAGTACGTTAGCTCTTGGTGCCGAAAGAGCCCTTTTTTTTTTTTTTTTGTAAACCCATCCAGTAGTTTAGGAGATATTAAAGAGAAAACGCATTTTTATATCTAGAGACGCGGAGCCTCTGCAAATCTATAACCAGGAAGTGTTGGCAGCCACCGTGGGACTCGGACTCCGTCAAATCCTAAAGAAAAACATTAAAAAAGAGAAGGGGCAAGATAGGAATACTGTGACACCCTAGGTCTGGTGGTGGGGTCACACCAGGGCCTCACCAGGGCCAAAAAGCATTTTTTTAAATTTCAGTAGTAAAATTGCAAACATTCACTAATCTCCACAAAAAGTACAAAAAAAAACAAGCAGTCTCGAGGGCTTATTTCTATACATAATTGCGGGAGGGGGACCCATGCGCCTTCCCCATTGCCAATATGGGCTCTGGGCCTGCCACATCCCCTGGGCCAGGGCACACCACAATGAAAAGGCCCCTCTGAAGGCCATTTATGGTCCAGGTGACTGCCACCTTCCCAGGTTTCATCACAAATTGAGAGGGGGCCGTGTGGGCTCTCCTCCTCACAGATCAATAGCCCTGGGACCACCACCTCATTGGAGTGAAAGGTATTTATGAAAAGGGAAGGAGTGCCACGTGGCCCCCCTCCCAGGCCACATTCGGCCCCATGGCTCACCACCTCCCTGGGTCATGGGCAATTTTTTCAGGGGGGGACAACACCTCCCCTCCTGAGCCGTTTTTGTCCCTGGGCACCATCACCTCCCCGGGGCTAGCGCAAAATAAAAAAGGCGGATGGCAGCAGGCCCTCCTCCACAAGCCATTAATGGCCCTTGGGACTGCTACCCCCAGGGCTGGCTTCCTATGTCCTTGGTTGCTCACCCTCGGGACATCGCTGTTTGCGCTCATTTGTTGTGAGCTTTGACAGCTTTTGCCAAGCGAGAGCAAACACGAAGTCCACTCCCAGCGGGTGATAACAGGAAAACTGCCCCTGCTGGCTGGGAGAGACTTTTCATCTGTTTTCAGGAAAACAGAAGGATTGCTCCCACATGCAGAGATCAGCATTTCTGGCTGCTCTCTGCGTGCGGGAGCAATGCCAGCTCCTGGTAGAGCCAGGGACTGAGGGGGGCATTAGGGCTCCCCCAGTGGTCCCCAATGCTGCAAACTGGGTGAGCTCCAGTGCACTCCGCATCAAAAGGCCTGCCCCGGGGGATGCGGTCTCCGAGGCCGATATCGCCATGTGTAATTGTGAGAGGAGAGTAATGGTTCTCCCTTTTAATTACCCTAAGTATGTAAATGTCCAAAATCGTCTGTAAGCTCTGACTGTTTGCCCCCCCACCCCTGTTTTCCTTCGTAATATGGAAAGGTCGTCCCACCTTTTCCCACAATGATGGATAGTTTACCAAAAGGCACCTGAGCAAATTTCGAGCCAATTTTGGAGACGTGTTCTTGATGCAGAGGAATGAGAGGAACATCTCCACCAAACAAACAAGCTCTTACTTCACCTTGTTTGGACAAGAGTCATCTCTTTGTACACGTGTCGTCTTCTCTGATGAGGATTCATGTTATCACAGAAATGTAGAGGAAGACGCTGCAAGAACAATCACATTGTCATAACTACATACAGACAAGGTCACTGGAGACATTATGTCATGGTCCCTTGTGCTGCTGTACTGTAGAATATGCACTAGGCATGTATCCAACAAGGTAGCAGTTACTAATTTACCAGTAGAAAGTACTCCAGTTCGGCAAAACTGTGAACTACTCTTGGAAAAAATTAGGTTCCATTCTGATATGCTCATTTCCCAGAACTTAAACCTCAGGGAGAAGCAAATATAAACAGAGCAGGTGCCTCAGTTGAAGCTCCACTTCTGTAAAGCACAAAAGATCTTAACTTCTTGGGCTTGGTGAAGGCAAAGCAAGTGTGTTTCCTCTTGTATTCCACATTGAAAAACAATCTGAAATCCTTAATGGAGGTGAAGGTATCAATGATCTATTGGAGCGCAATCTGATCAGTTGTGACTGTGATGAGTGCGTTCTTTCTTGTCTTGTCTTTCTTGTCCTGAGAGCAGAGTCCATGTTCTCCCTTTTAATAACCCTGAGTATGCAAATGCCCAAAATCATCTGCAAGGTCCACCCGTTTGCCCTCGTCCTGTTTTCCTTAGTAGTATGCAAAGGTCTTCCTGCCTTTTCCCACATTGATGGGCAGCTCACCGAAAGGGTGCTGAGCGCATTTCCCCGATGATTTTGGTGACGCCTTCTTGATGCAGAGGAATTTTGAGGACATCTCCACCATACTAAGAAGCTCTTACTTCATATAGTTAGGAGGAAGTGCCCTTGTTTGGTGTAGAGTCCCATATCCGTGGTCTTGTCCTGTTCTATAGACGAGGATTCCTATTATCACAGATTTGTGTATCAAGACGCTCGAGGAACAATCACATTGCTGAAATTACATGCACACAAGGTCACTGGAGACATTTCCTAGTGGTCCATTATGCAGCTGTACTGTAAAATATGCACTGCTTATTACCCAACAAAGTAGCACTTACTAATTAACCAGTAGAAAGTACTCCAGTTGGGTAGACATTTTGTACAAAACTGTAGACTCTTTTTGGATAAAGGAGCAGGTGAGGTTCAGTTCTGGTCCAATAGAAAGCTACTGGCACACCCAGACACCCACTCACACACCCTTCAGCTACTCTCATGTACACTTACAGATCCACACAGCCACTTACACACCCATAAAACCGCTAACACACCCACTCACAGACCAATACAGCCACTCAGAAAGGTTACAGGTTACAGTTAGGAAATACATTTCAAAAACCTTTGACATTCCCCTCAAAAGCAACAAGACCTAATGCTCCAGGATATCATGGCAGCAATTACAGGAGTTCGTACTTCTCTCGAATCCCGTCTTAACACAGCGAATATAGAGGTCTCTGTCAGGACCCAAGTTTTACACCTTAAAATCTTACCAGTTCTTGCACAGGAACAGAGATGCTAGGTCCCAAATCCCTCTAGGCAATGCCAGCAGGTCTATACTCAGAACCCTCTAGTCATTACCCTAAGGGATGGGGGAAATTGGATAAAATAACAAATAAAGAAGAGACTGGTCCAGAACAGCTCCTTCCGTCAGTGGTTGGCGGACACCGTCTGCTCTGTCAGTGGAACCTGTAATTTAATGCATTATTACAATCTAACATTTTAACCCTATGACTTGAATTTCTCAATTGTATATTTCACCCACCCTTGCTCTCCTGGACCTTAGCTGCTCTTCTGATTTTTTTAAATGATATTTTTCTATCTTCCTCATCAGTTAGTACGTTACTAGTGAAAGAAAAAGACCAACATTAATTTCCTTATTTTTTTTTCTCAAAACTGTTTTGATTGAAATCGCTGAAATAAACATACACAGTGCTCCGAACCCCGGAGGGGCTGTGACAACAATCATGCTTCATATTGTGCGATGCATTTAATTGGCATACCCTCCACTCTCCGCCCCCCCCCCCCACTTACCCAACCCTCCCCCACCCCCCTCCTGCAACACTCTGTCTCTTCAACACTGTTTTGGGTAAGCATACAATTGTCCGTATAAATAACCTTGCCTCAACATGCCCATTACAACTGCCCATCCTCGCCCCTTGGCGGTGGTGGAGGCTCCAGCCACAATCCCCTGTAGTCTGCCCATCTTTTCCATATTTTATAGTGTTTTTTGGGACAGCCTCTGGCCTCGAACACCGGCCGCTCCAGTCCCATGCAAAAGTCCAGTCCTTTCCTCCACCCGGCCACCTTGGGAGCCCCGGGGTCCATCCAGGCCTGTGCCACATCTCGTTTGACCAGTGTTAGTCCTAGCAGCAGCAAGTGCCATTTGTAAACGTTACCGCCCACCCCTTCAAGCACATGGAGCAGGCCCAATTTCGCTGTATGGGGGAGCTCCCACCCCAGTACCTGCGACAGACAGTCCCACACACCCATCCAAAATCTCGCCAGGCCACTACATTCCCACACTGTATGTAAAAGGGTGCCTAGTTCATGACCACATCGCAAACACGCCGGGGACTCAATCAGACCTGCCCTCCACAATCTCTCTCTGGTATAATAAGCACGGTGCAGGTATTTGAATTGTATTAAGCGTAAGCGGACAGCTATTGCTGCCCCCCTGGGGGACTCAATAGCCTCCCGCCAGTCTTCCTCCTCCAATTCTCCCATATCCCGCACCCAGCGGTCTCTCAGGGGCTGTAGATCTGAGGAACAGTGTGTCACTAATGTTTGGTATATTTTGGATATCTTTCGGTCCTCTAGATCCCCCATAAATACCTTCGCCTCTATCGGGCTGAATTCAGGTAGCGTATCCAAGCCCACAAGCGCGGGTGCTAGAGCGTGCCTAAACTGTAAGTAGCAAAAGAACTGGGTGCGGGGCATGTCAAATTCTGCGCTAAGGTCTTGAAAGGATTTAAGTGTGGTGCCCTTTAGGACCTGGCCCAATGTTGAGATTCCTATCAAATCCCAGCCCCTAAATCCCGGAAGGGACATCAGGGCCGGTAGTTGCCCGTTATGCCAGAGTGGGGTCTCCCCCGTCAGCTTTCCCCACCATCCCATACGGCGCAATGATTGTCGCCATACCTGGAATACAACTTGCGTTGCCCTGGGCAATCTCTTTCGCAGCTGCGCCAAGTATAATACTCTGTGTAGGGAGTCTGGTTCCATCAGGTACCTTTCTAGGGCATATGCCGGGTCCTCCCTGCCACAGTACCACCAATCATTTAAGACTACCAGGTGTGATGCTTGGTAATATGACAGAAGATCCGAGGTCGCTGGTCCCCCACAGTACGTGGACAGAAAGCAGGTCCGCAGAGCTACCCGCGCTGCGCCACCGGCCCACAAAAAATCGACCGAGGGTCGAGTTGACCAGTCGGAACCATCGCGACGGAATTGGAAATGGGTGGTTTTGTAGTTGGTACAGCAAGCGGGGAAGGGCAACCATCTTAAAAATGGCGGATCTACCATATATATTGAGGGGCATGCGGGACCAGCACTTCATTTCCTGCTGCACTTTGTCCCATATGGGAACTACGTTGCGCTCCAAGGCGATTGTCGGCGTGGTCGTCAGGAACACTCCCAGATATTTAAGGCCCCCGACCGCTCTCTGTAGTGGCGAGGCCCACGGCCCGACCTCAAAGTGGTCTCCCAAAGTCCAGAGGGTGGATTTCTGTGGTTTTTCAGGAAAAGTCCAGAGACTTCGCCAAAGATTTTCATGATATCTAGAACCCGCGGCCCGGACCGATTCACATCCGTAAGGAAGAATAGGACGTCATCCGCATATAGTATGATTCTGTCCGACGGTCCCTTCCTTATCTTTTTAACCCTAGCTAGTTATATCTTTTGTTTTAGGAATGACACTTACTTCACTAACTGAGGAGACCTTCTTTTAAATGGGTTTCTGTGTTGACGCCTTTTCCTGTTAACCTTTTCTTTCCCTCTCTTATTAGGTTTTCCTTGAAGAACGCCACTGCTGCTCTGGTGAGTATTTACATATTTACATTTGTTAAGGTATGAATTCTGTAGTCCTTCATTTGCCCTTGAAAACTAACTTCTCTTTTACTCACTATTGTAGTGTTATCTCCTGAAATATGCGTTGCCCTTGCCCTGGCTTCCCTCGAGAATTTCGGCTGACATTCAGGTAAGAACAAACTTTTAATTTGCTTGGGTTGTATTCAGTAGTCTTTTTCCTATTAATAGTCTCTATCTCTCCTAAATGCTTCTAGCGTGTATTCACAATTTATCATAGTTCAAAAATTCCAAAGGTTACACAAACAGATTATTTCCAGGTTCAGATATCTTTTCGCTTTCACTTAGCTCTGAATATCCTGCTCTTCTCTGCTGACGAGAAGTTCTATTCTGACTCAGCTCCGATTTCTTCCGCTTCGGATAATAACTCGCGCTGAACTTAATTGTCGAGTTGGGTCGTAAATCTTCTCTTCAACACTCCGGGAATGAAAGCGGGGAAAACAATTATACTAATACCACTCGAATCACTAAAAGGGGACAAGCGCTTCTCACAATGGACCGTCCAGGCGGGAAACTTCAGTGAAGTGCGTCGTTATCAAAACGCTCGCGCTTCACCTTAGCTCTCAGGCAGCTGTGCCCTCAGAGACTAGAACGCCCATCTCCAAGTCCAATCCGGCGGCCATCTTATGTCTCCAGTAATGGACCCGATCGGTCCAAGTACAGTAACCAGAGCACCCCTGACTCTTTTGTGAAGGATTTATACCGCAAACACTGGCACTAGGTGTGGCGGTTCTGACAGTACCCCCCAACAAGGCAGCTTCTTTCCCTCTCGGTTTTGTGGGGAATCGTCGATGGAAAGACTTGATCAACCTAGGAGCATGAACATTCTCTTCCAGTTCCCAAGACCGCTCCTCAAGACCATAGCCCTTCCAGTCTATGAAGTAATACAGTCTTCCTCTAGACCTTTTGGAGTCCAGAATTTCTGTTACCTCAAACTCAATTCCTGTCTCTAATTGAATTGGTTTTGGAGGTAATTTAGTTCTTAGATCTGCCGAAGCTTTCTTTAACAAGGAGACGTGAAAAACTGGGTGAATTTTAAGCCTAGGTGGTAATTCCACCCGATAAGTGACCTGATTGATTTTTTCTTTTACAGGATAAGGTCCAATGAATCGGGGCTGAAACTTCCGATTCCCCTTTAACCTTAAGTCTTTAGTACTCAACCAAACTTGATCTCCTATATCCAGAGTTGGACCTTCTCGTCTCCTTGTATCAGCATAACTCGTATACTTTTCTTTAGCCTTAGTCAGGTTGTCTACTGCCCTCAGCTGTATTTGATGTAAATGTGAAACTACTTCTTTAACCGCTGGAACTGTAATATCAGTTTGTCGAATAGTTGCATTTGGATGCCTGCCGTAATTTAGATAGAAGGGGGAGTAACCTGTTGAACTGTTCTTCGCATTATTATGGGCAAACTCCGCCGTCCACAAATAGTCCGACCAATTTCCCTCCTCCTTCAAAAGAAATAACTGCAGGTACTGCTCTAATTCTTGATTCACCCTCTCCGTCTGACCATCTGTCTCCGGATGATAACTAGTGGAGAATCTGACCTCAGTTCCTAACCATTCCATAAAGGCCCTCCAGAAATGAGACACAAATTGGGAACCTCTGTCCGAGATCACTATTTTTGGTATTCCATGTATCTTAACTATCTGGGAACTGAAATGAGCTGCTAGCTGTTTTGCAGAAGGAACCCCCTTTAGTGCGGTAAAATGGGCCATCTTGGAAAAGGCATCTACCACTACTAGGATAGTATCATAAGCCTGACTAATGGGTAAGTCAGTAATGAGGTCTAATGTGACTGTATGCCATGGGTAAGGTGGGGTGGGCAATGGTTGCAGAAGACCTTTTTGGGGCCTGCCTTTCCGATTTTCCCTGAGCGCAGATCTCACAGGACTTAACATATCTCTTGATATCGGAAGTCATCTTCGGCCACCAATAGTGTCTTTTTATCAACTCCTCAGTCTTGGCTTCTCCCTTATGGCCAGCCAATTTTTCTTCATGACATTCCTGCATAATTTGTTGTTGCATCTCAGTGGTGGGTACATACAAGGCTTCCTTATGGTAGGGCAACTGTTGGATGATCTTTCTATCCGAATCTTCTTTTGCCCAATTCTGCATAGCTTCCGGACTCATGACTTCTGCAATATTTTTTTCCAGACTGATTGAAGTGGTGACTCCTATTATTTTGGTACTTGGAATGATTGGTTGGCTTTCCGTAACTACCTTCTGAGCTTCTGTACCAATCCTGGACAATGCATCTGCTTTTCCATTCTGAGCTGCAGGACGATACGTGATTACAAATTCGTACTCTGCAAAATATAGAGATCACCTTAACTGCCTGGGAGTAAGCGTTCTCGCCATCTTTAGAAATTTTAAATTTCTATGATCTTTAAACACCGTCACCTGATGTTTAGCCCCCATCAAATAATGTCGCCACTCCTTAAAGGCATCTTTTATAGCCAACAACTCCTTCTCAGTGATGGTGTAATTAATCTCAGCCGAGGTTAATTTTCTGGAGCGATAAGCGACCGGATGCAATTGACCTGTGGTTTTGTGTCGTTGAGACAAAACTACAGCTTGGCCAGATGCATCCGTCTCAACATAAAATGGTTCATTAGGATCAGCGTGTAACAGGACTGGTGCAGTGGTGACGTCTGTCTTTAAAGATTGAAAGGCTTCCTCTGCCTCTTTGGTCCATTCGAACTTGGTTCCTTTTCTCAGCAATTTGGTGAGAGGGAGAATCTTCCTAGAAAATTCACTAATAAATCTCCGATAGAAATTGGCAAATCAAATGAAGCTTTGGACTTCTTTTACACTTGTAGGAGATTCCCAGTTCGTTACTGCTTCCACTTTTCTCTGATCCATCAAAATTCAAGAAGGCGAAAGGACAAAACCCAAAAACTCCACTTGTGACACATCAAAAGCACACTTTCCAACTTTACAAACAATCTATTCTCTTGTAGCTTCTTCAACACCCCTTTTACTTGCTCATGGTGTCTTGCCACATCGGAGGAGTAAATTAAGATGTCATCTATGTACACAATAGAGCATTGATCTATAAATTCCTTCAAGATGTCGTTGATGAAATGCTGAAAGGCAGCTGGGGCATTGCATAAACCATAAGGCATCACCTGATATTCAAAAAGCCCAAACCTCGTCCGAAAGGCCGTCTTCCACTCGTCTCCTTCGCGCATTCGGACTAGGTGATAGGCGCCCCTCAGGGCTCATTTTGTGTAGATTCGAGCTCCTTTTACTTGGTCCAAGAGTACCGAGATCAGGGGCAGGGGGTACTGATTTTTGTTGGTAATTTTGTTGATTGCCCTGTAGTCGATGCACGTCCGCAAGTCTCCCTCCTTCTTGGACATGAAAAATAACGGAGACGAGACAGGGGACTGGGAAGGTCAAATGAATCCATTTGCGAGATACTTGTCCAGATACTCCTTCAGATGATGGTTTTCTTTTTCCGTTAGCGCATAAACACGACTGCATGGTAAATTTGAACCAATTTCCAAATCTATTTTCCAGTCATATACTCGATGTGGATGTAGTTGTTCCGCCTCCGTTTCATTGAACATATTTTTGAACTCTTCATACTCTTCAGGAATTTCCGGAATATCGATTACGCTCATAGAATGCCCCGTAGAACACAAAGGCAAGGCCGGATTACTCTCCCAGGACTTCTCCGCAGCACCAAAACAATTCTCGTGGCAATAATTCGAGTTCATCACAATGGTTCTGGAACTCCAATCGATCGTTGGGTTGTGCTCAGTAAGCCATGGAAGACCTAAAATTAATTGAAATTGTGGTGCCTCAATCAAATTGAACTGAATTCTTTCCTTATGTCCGTCTCCAGAGACCAGTTGTATTAACTCGGTGTGGCTCACGATTGGTCCTGACGAAAGGTTGGTTCCGTCCACTGCCCGGACGGGCTCACTCCTTATCTTCTTGATAGCTTGAATGCCCACCTTAGCCACAAATCTCAAATCATGAAAAGTTCCCAGTGGCTCCTGAATCTATCATGACTGATACTTCCGTCATAATCGTCTCTCTGAATCTCACTTCCATAGACAGGTTTAAATGTGGAGCTGCAGATTGCAATGTATTTGCTACTCGATGTTCGTTTAGAGTTATTTCTTGAATCGCACCCACCTGTTCTACTCCTCCCACAGGTGGTGCCATTAGTTTTTCTTCGGCTTGTAAATATTTCTGGGCTTCTTCGGGCAATTTCTAACGAAATGTCCCCCAATTCCGCAGTACATACATACATTTCCAGCTCTTTTGTCTTTCTCCTCTTTAGACAAGGGACCTCGTATTGTTCCAATCTGCATAGGTTCAGTTCCATATTGGGTTTCTACACTTCTCGAACCATCAGATAGAACTCTTTCAAATCTTGGAGTAATTGGTCTAAAGTCTTTTTTCTTTTCTCCTCCTCTTCTCTCACCCTGACGAAAGACTATCTCCAAGACCAAGTCTTTCAACGCCGAAATTTCCGTGGGTTGATTTGGAATTTGGGCCAACGTATCTTTTAATTCATCTCTCAACCCACGATAAAACACCGCCGCTCTCTTGCTTTCTGGCCAGTTAGTCTCCACCACCAACTTGTTCAACTGGGCTAAGTAAGCTATTAAATCTCGGTTCCCTTGCCGCAAGTCGAGCAGTTCATTATCCACCACTTGGGATATTCTCCGTCTGTCAAATATTCGAAGGAATTCCTGTTTGAATTCTTCAAAGTTTCTTAACAAAGGATCATCCCGGGAGACTATGGGCATAGGCCATGAAGCGGCGTCTCCGCTCAGATATGAGAGTATGAACGCCACCCTAGACTGCGTATCAGGGAAGATCAAAGGGCGGCACATAAAGTGTAAGGATCATTGTGAAAGAAATATTTGCGCCTTCTGGGGATCCCCATTAAATCTTTCGGGAGCAGCTAATGGAATGACTGGGGACAGGGAATGAATTACCTGTGTGGTAGATCTATTTGCAGCTTCTAATACTGGATTCATTGCTTCCCTCTCCAGTGTACTAGATGGCCTAAGTCTTAAAGCTAATTCTGTAGTTTCCTTTCTCGCACTGACTACCTCTTGTCTAAGACTTTGATTTTCCTCTCTGACCGCCCCCAGCTCTTTTGTATTGCATCTAGAATTGTCCCAAGGGATTGTATATCAATTCCTTGCGCCATCTCTGTTCAGGTGCGAAAACGACTTGGGCACTTCACTCTGTCAGGACCCAAGTTTTACACCTTAAAATCTTACTAGTTCTTGCACAGGAACAGAGATGCTAGGTCCCAAATCCCTCTAGGTAATGCCAGCAGGTCTATACTCAGAACCCTCCAGTCATTACCCTAAGGGAAGGGGGAAATTGGATAAAATAACAAACAAAGAAGAGACTGGTCCAGAAAGGCTCCTTCCGTCAGTGGTTGGTGGACACCATCTGCTCTGTCAGTGGAACCTGTAATTTAATGCATTATTACAATCTAACATTTTAACCCTATGACTTGAATTTCTCAATTGTATCTTTCACTCACCCTTGCTCTCCTGAACCTTAGCTGCTCTTCTGGTTTTTTAAATGATATTTTTCTATCTTCCTCATCAGTTAGTCGTTACTAGCGAAAGAAGAATAACAACATTAATTTCCTTATCTTTTTAACCCTAGCTAGTTATATCTTTTGTTTTAGGAATGACACTTACTTCACTAACTGAGGAGACCTTCTTTTAAATGGGTTTCTGTGTTGACACCTTTTCCTGTTAACCTTTTCTTTCCCTCTCTTATTAGGTTTTCCTTGAAGAACGCCACTGCTGCTCTGGTGAGTATTTACATATTTACATCAGTTAAGGTATGAATTCTGTAGTCCTTCATTTGCCCTTCGAAACTAACGTCTCTTTTACTCACTATTGTAGTATTATCTCCTGAAATATATCTTGCCCTTGCCCTGGCTTCTCTCGAGAATTTTGGCTGACATTCACGTAAGAACAAACTTTTAATTTGCTTGGGTTGTATTCAGTAGTCTTTTTCCTATTAATAGTCTCTATCTCTCCTAAATGCTTCTTTTTTTAAAATTTTTTTTTTATTGAAAATTCATTGGTACAAAAAACAGATACATCTTAATGAAGAAGAAAAAAAAAGAAAAAGAAATTCCATTGTTTCATAATACGTTTCAGTATACATTTAAAACATCATACATAACGCTAGTCATTCTATAAATAAATGTGCAGGGGTTTGCATATACGAATATATATACATATTGGAAACTCATCGTCCGGTGATCAAAGCTGCCCCTCCCTCCAAATTTTAAAGGGGTCCCATATCTTATTTCCAAAATCCCGCTTTTTCTTACCCTTATAAGAATATAGAGTAGATTCGATATTATGAATACAAAGAAGCCTGGTCAGCCACAATTGGAAGGTTGGGGCATTAGGGTCCTTCCAAGCAGCTGATAGTAGGATACGTAAAACATCAACAGCTATAAAGATAAAAGCCTCTGTTTCTTTGTTCAGACGGGCAATTTTACTGTCACTCCCGAGAATCATTATTGTCGGGGATAGGCAGATCTTTAAGCCTAGCAGCCCCTCTAGAAATTTCACTATCTCAGATTTGATCGAACTAAGCTGCTCACAGTAAAAGAACATATGTAATAAATCCCCTGGACCTTTCTGACACCTGGGGCAGTTACTGTCATTTCTCATGCCCCAATCATGTAGCTTAGATGGTGTATAATACAGGTTAAAAAGTGTTTTAAAATGCTGAACCTTCAAATTTGAGGATCGAAGTACCTGCTTATCCAAACTCAGGGCCTTATCAAAATCGGTATCTGGATCTTGAAGTCTAACTGCCCAGGCAACCTCGTGTTTCTCAAGATCGTCAGGGGATTTTTCAATAAGTGCTTGATATATACTGCTGATCCTATCTCCTCCTCCTAGCAAATACCCCAGCACAGGGCAATATGACTCAGGCAGGATATCAGACATAGCCGATTTAAGTGTTTGTGACACCTGGAAGTACTTAAAGATTTGGTCGTTGGGGAGACCTCCGGAAAATGGACACCAGAGTAAAAGAAGTGGAAAATGCTACCACAGAACTCCATTAAGAGGCCTCCCTGCTCAAGTAACAGGTCTTACAATTGCAAGACAAGCAAACCAAAATGGAAATGCAATTTGACAAATACGAAGGCAGGGCGCGTCAAAATAATGTGCACATCCTGGGTGTTCCATAACGCGCAGAAGGCCCTGCAGCGGATCTTTTTGTAGAGGATTTAATTTCAAAACATTTGCAAGCAACGAGACTTTAAAAATTGACTCTATTGAACAGGCTCATCAAGTCCCAGGCGGAGGCCTAAGTTGGGAGTTCCCCCTCGACCGATAATAGCTAGAGTCTTCAATTTCAGATCAAGCTTCAAGTGGCGCGTGCCAACCCACCTGTCAAGCTGGAAGACAGTGTGCTGTCTTTTTTCCCAGACTTTACTACGCAAGTCCAAAATCAACGACGCAGTTTTCTAGCAGTCAAAAAAGCGCTGCAAGACAAAGAGGTGAGGTGTGCCATGATTTTTTCAGCGAAACTCTGAGTGAAAGCCACCGGTAAAGCTTGGTTCTTCTCCTGACCTGAGGACGCATGGGACTGGATAGAAGGCTGGCGTTGCAGTCTAATGGGCCGCAAAGTGACTGTCAGCAAAGAAACAGACTCAACAACTTGCAGCTGAATGCGGCAAGGCTCTTGACTGTGCAGTGGACTACGCCAACCACAGCTAAGTGACTTTGATTGGGCTAGGTAATACCTGTAGAACACAGCAGGGTCCTATCAATGAAGTAGCCGTGCTTAATCGGCCCAAGTGTGCAATCCTGGCGTCGGGCGGACTGCTAATATTTGTACATAGGGCTACAACCGGTCTTCAAGTGGCAGGCATTGGCACTCAAGGTGGGCTATAAGAAAAAACCAACAGGAGCAACTAGTACAGCTTGAGAGCGAGCTTCAGCAGCTCGAAATAGAACACACACAGTCACCTAGTGCAAATACGGCCCATCGACTAAACATTAAATAATTAGAGTATAGAACCCTGGCTGGTGAGCAGGTAAGGGCTCGAATGCTTGACGCACAGCACAGGCTTTATGAGCTGGGCGATATAGCTGGCAAAATGCTGCCATGGTTGGAGAAAAGGGAGCAGGAAGAGAGATGGGTACATAGATTAACACTCAGCAACAAGCAGCGTATCTCAGATCCACAAGCTGTTGCACACATTTGCGGATCATTTAGAGACGGTCTATACCTCCTCGAGTACCGCCATGGCAGACAACTCCCCTCAATTGCTAGCCGATATTCAATTGCCTACCCTGTCCACGGAAGACAGAGAGATACTGGAGGAGGATCTCTCAGACGATGAAATCCGCCTGGCAAAAAATAGTATACAATCGGGAAAGGCGATGGCACCCAATGGGGTCCCCATTGAATTCCTAAAAACAACAACCTCGCATGTCGCACCTCACTTGTGAGAAATGTATAACAAGAGTTATAAAAAAGGAGTTCTGCCGGAGGACCAAAGGTTGGCCTCCATCGTGCTTATTCCTAAGCCAGGGAAAACTGTGGAAAGCTGCAGATCTTACAGGCCGATATCGCTAATAAACGTAGAAGCAAAAATCCTTGAAAAACTCCTGGCGTCGCGCCTGATCTCGAGGATTCAACCATTGGTGCATGCGTCCCAGTCGGGGTTTGTGCCTGGCCAGAATATCCCACTAAACATCTGTCGCCTTGCTAATGTTTTCGGCCCCAAACAACTTATAGAAAAGCACGCAGTGGTATTATCTCTGGACGCCAAAATGGCGTTTGATTCCATAGAATGGCCATATCTCTTTGAAGTGCTCCAGCGCCTCAGGGTTTGCCCGAAATGTATGAATTGGGTTAAGCTGCTCTATTCCGACCTAAAGGGCCAGGTCAGGGCCAACAACCATCTGTCCAGAACATTCTCTGTCCCCCCAGATTTTCTAACTAATTCTAGAACCATTGGCCTCATGGGTGAGGAGGGATCCACTGATTAGAGGGTTGAAGTGGGCAGAAGGACAAGAAGATAAGATATCTCTTTACGCTGATGATATCCTGCTGTATCTAGCATCCCCTTATAAATCGGTGCACAGAATCCTAAATATTTTTACAAACTTTGGTATATATTCCAGCTATTCAATAAACTGGACTAAATCGGTGATTTTTGTGATTCGGGTCCGATTACAAATCTCCCCACAGGATCTGAGGTGGAAATAGCGACCGTAGGATTCCGATACCTTGGAGTTTATATATCTCCAGATCCCCAGACCTTTTACAACAAAAACCTGGCTGTCCCACTGGAGAGACTTCGTAATGACGTTAAACACTGGAGGTCACTTCCCCTCTCCTTACTGGGTCGGGCTGCTCTGCTATGGATGGGAGAGCGCCCTGTATAGCATTGCATAAATTGACCAAGGGATGGTATGATGGAGGTATTGCCCTCCCCGATATGCAGCTATATATAATAATTCACAATTAACAGTGGTGAATCATTGGATGTACTGCTCACCAATGAACCCAGTATATCCGTGGATAAATATAAAATGGGCTGGGAGGGCTACCTAGGAGCTCTCTACTTCAAAGTCCGGAAAGATCGATACTTGGGCCCAACAGCCCATACAGTCGAGATATGGTGCCAATCTAGGAGATACCTCGGATGGTCGGACATACTGACTCATACTGACTCAAGCCACTCCACTATGGTCCACCCAACAACTGGGATCACTATGTTACCAACCGGGCTTTGATAAGTTGATACCATTGGCATCTCTTCAATAGGCCACCTAGTAAAAAAGGGGCGGAACTAGGGAACCAGTATGAATTAGCTCAGGGGGAGATCTTCTGTTACCTACAACCCGCCATGCCCTTAAAGCAGAAATTTTAGACCTAGCAAATATACCAGAGTCCTCCCCTCTAGAGGTTCGATTGCTCTCTGAAGCAATGTCAGAGAAAGCTGTATCGCTGACATATAGGAAATTATGCAATAACATGCTATATCCGTTTCACACTCTTCGAGAAAGGTGGCAAGCTGATATCGGGCAAATCGAAGATGACGACTGGCAAACAGCACTGATGTCCTCGAGAGAAGCAGACATTCCTCTTAGGCTCGGCTTGATTCAATTAAGAATCCTCCATACAACCTATCTTACTGGGGTCACACTAGGAAAAATAGGGAGCAGATCAGATATGATGTGTCTCCGCCGCTGCTGTCAAGAGGCAACCTATTACCACATTATATGGGAATGTCCCAGCATACAAATTCTATGGGAGAAAGCTACAAGACACATGCATTGGGGAATAGGTAAAGAGATTATCCTCACGCCACAATTAAGGCTCCTTAATATATGGGAGGCGACTGACCTTACTTAGGTGGAGCAACAAATGACCACACTAGTAAAACTGGCAATTGCAATGAAGTTGGGAGTGGGGGAGGAGCCATCGCCAGAAAACTTTGGCGCAGGAAGTAGACAAATGTATGATAGCAGAAAAAGAGGTGTTCAAATCCAGAGGTTGTACTAAGAAGTGGGATACAAAATGGGGAAAATGGACCCTGTATCGTGGGAATTGTGTATATCGCCTACTATGGAAATGGAAATGAGAAAGAATAACAGAGATGATGCAGGAGTAAATGGCTGATTTATTGTTAATTCCTTCAAATATACGGATATTATAACTGTGGTGAAATGTATGCAATTAACCGATTTGTGATTTACATGTTTTTCAAACCAATAAAAACATCTTTAAAAAAAAAACTTTGACATTCACTAAAAAAACTAAAGGTTACAGGGACGTTATAGTAAGGAAAGAACATTCACAAAAAGTAGAAATTCACTGAAATCATCAAAGGTTACTGGGAAGTTATAGTTAGGTTCAGATTTCACTTGTACAAAACCAGTGAAATCCGAAAGTTATAGTTACCTGAGATAATTATAACATACACCCCCACAATGCCCTGCTTATGACCACACATATTACATCACTCACGACATGGTCAGTGAAATCACTGAGTCCATCTGTTTGAGAAGGAAATTTAGTTTTGCAATATTGTGGAGCACCGTAGTCCATCCAGGCCCGCTGTGAGTACAAACTGCGTGTGGTATATATATATATATATGTCATATTGAGGCTTCCCCCCTTCGCCACGGACCGCTGTCACAAGTCGCAAGGACATGGTGTTCTCGGTTTTTACCAAGATTAACTGTGCGGACATATATATATATATATATATATATATATATATATATATATATATATATATATATATATATATATATATATATATATTCCTCCTAGAACGCCCGTGCATGAAGACGCCACTCAGCAGCAGTTCATTCAAACATGAATTTTAATTAGGCATACCGGCATTTCACATCCAGGTAAGTTTGCAGTGCCCAACGCGTTTCGGAGATGCCTATCTCCTTGTTCACAGGCTTGGAAACGATCACATTAACGGAAAGGGAAACTCCAACATTTTTTCCTTTTTAAATGCCCTCCAATGGGCTTCTTTTTAACAGTCCACTCTCGGTGCAGGCTGGTCCTTGTGGTTCCCTTTGCAATTATTACCCTCCAATGGGTTCGAAAATGTGCCGTGATTTTTTCCGTTTCTTTAAACCCTCCAGTGGGTCTCCAGAATGCTTGTGCCGGTTATTTTACAGCAAAAACTGTTGCTCCGCAGTTAGAGGCAATAGACTGTCCTGTGCCTCTGCGGTCTCCTTCTCTTTTTTTGGAGTGGTGCAATCTTCCCGGCTCGGACCCGCCGGTAAAACATTCCTCCTAGAACGCCCGTGCATGAAGACGCCACTCAGCAGCAGTTCATTCAAACATGAATTTTAATTAGGCATACCGGCATTTCACATCCAGGTAAGTTTGCAGTGCCCAACGCGTTTCGGAGATGCCTATCTCCTTGTTCACAGGCTTGGAAACGATCACATTAACGGAAAGGGAAACTCCGACATTTTTTCCTTTTTAAATGCCCTCCAATGGGCTTCTTTTTAACAGTTCACTCTCGGTGCAGGCTGGTCCTTGTGGTTCCCTTTGCAATTATTACCCTCCAATGGGTTCGAAAATGTGCCGTGATTTTTTCCGTTTCTTTAAACCCTCCAGTGGGTCTCCAGAATGCTTGTGCCGGTTATTTTACAGCAAAAACTGTTGCTCCGCAGTAAAGAAACGGAAAAAATCACGGCACAAGCATTCTCCGATTGTCGAACCTTTGCGGAAATTTCAAAACTTATGGCCTCTTTGGTCCGCTTTTATCTTGAAAGTTTCGGGGTGTATCGGTAAGCAGGGGCTGAGAAAAAAGGGGGGGGTCACAAAACGTGTTTTCTCCACTAAAGGAAACTTTAGACACGGCTACAGCCCGAACTGCAAAACGGAATTACACCAAATTTGGTAAATAGGTAGCCCTTGGTCAGAAAGAGCCCTCTTTGTTAAATGGTGTAAATTCGTTCAGTAGTTTTAAAAATATCAATGGAAAAAGAAATATATATCTGGGTGGAGCCTAACCACACATCTCATCCTGAGATCTGATTGGCTGTCAGCACTTCATCAAGAAGTGTTGGCAGTCATCTTGGGACCTTGGGACATGATAGCACCTCATTAAAAAGCATTGCAGTTAATAGAAGGTTTTAAGACTTTAGTTACATTATAAATCATTTGTTGATGGTACCATACTCATTTTAGGAATTGTGGTGTATTCTAACGTGATTTTACCATGTGAAAAAGCCTTCTGCTGGGATATCATGAATCATGTTTGATAGTAAACTATTTTCTCATGCTTTTCCCACAGAGGTTTGGAAGGTGATCTATAAGCTAAACTGAGAGCATATTTTCTGTATATACACATTATCTTTCTTAGTCATGTGAGAATGAAGTCTGACATTCTCAGTAAAACATGTACATCCAACAAGGGTAGAGACTGTCAGTTGATTCCTTTGTGTTCTACTTCCCAGAGTGCTCTAAAAAACAACTAGAGCGCTAACAGTCCTACAAACGTATTGCACACCTTCAAGTGTGCAATACGTTTGTGCATACAAATGTATTGCACACCTGAAGCTATCTTGATTGGAATAAAGTGGTAATTCTTAAAACATTTAATTCAAAAAGGAACAAAATGAGGGGGTTTGTTTTGCATAGAAAGTATGATTAGTGCTGCAGAAAGAAAAATTAGGGCACATTTTGAGTGGCTTCTTAAATCCTCTTCTTTTTCATTAACCCCTTCGCTGCTCATGACGAGCTCAGCTCGTCATGAGGCACAGTGGAGCTGTGCTTATGACGAGCTGAGCTCGTCATGAACAATGGGGTTCTAGTAGGATCAGCACAGGAGGGGAAAACCATTAGCAGCCAAGGTGTTAAAACATTTTGACATGCAGACTGAAACATGAACTTTCAATACCAGCAGCAAACTTCCCTGGTGAGCAGTAGCTTAACTATAGTGATCTAATAAGCAACTAGAGTGCTAACATTCTGAATTCATAGCAAATAGTTGACACATCTGAATGCCTTCTTGATGGAATCAAAGTAAAAAACAAAGTATTTCCTACTGATGAGACTGTAGTAAATGAGGAAATTAGGAAACTTCATAACAAATAAGTCTCCCAAGATGGCCACCAGAGACAAAAGAGCCCAAATGTAGCACAAATATCGCCCAGATGTAGCCCAAGTATAGCCCAATGACAGAATGTCCCGGAGTGTTCTAAAGAACAACAAGAGCGCTAACAGTCTTACTTATGACAAAAGTATGGTACACCTGAAGCCATCTTGATTGGAATAAACTGGTAATACTCAAAACATTTAATTTAAAAAGGGACACAATGAGGGGGTTCATTTTGCCACAGAAATATTATTAGTGCTGCAGAAAGAAAAATGAGGGCACATTTTGGTTTCTCAAATCCTCTTCTATTTCATTAAAAAAATTCTGACATGCAGACTGAAACATGCCCTTTGAATACCAGCAGTAGACTTCCCGGGTGAGTAGTAGATTTACTACAGAGATCTAATGAGCAACTAGAGTGCTAACAATAAGAATTTATAGCAAATGTGTAACACATCTGAATGCCTTCTTGATGGACCCGAAGTAAAAAACTGAAAGTGTTTCCTACTGGGGAGACTGCAGTAAATGATGAAATTAGAAAACGTCATAACAAATAAGTCTTCCAAGATGGCCACCAGACACAAAACAGCCCAAATGTAGCACAAATATCATCCAGATGTAGCCCACATATAGCTCAATGACAGAATGTCCCAGAGTGTTCTTAAGAACAACAAGAGCGCTTTCTGTCTTACTTATGACAAAAGTATGGCACACCTGAAGCCATCTTGATTGGAATAAACTGGTAACTCTTAAAACGTTTAATTTAAAAAGGAACACAATGAGGGCGTTCATTTTGCCATAGAAAGTATTATTTGTGCTGAAGAAAGAAAAATTAAAATTGATGGCAAATGTGTGACATATCTGAATACCTTATTGATGGAATCAAAATAAAAAACAAAGCATTTCCTACTGAGGAGACTGCAGTAAATGAGGAAATTAGGAAACTTCATAACAAATAAATCTCCCAAGATTGCCACGAGAGACAAAAGAGCCCAAATGTAGCACAAATATCACCCAAATGTAGCCCAATGGCAGAAGTGTGCAAAACACTTTTTATTTTTTGTGTTTTTGCAGTTTTATATAGTGCAGACTTGTCAGGTATTGGAGTGCTTTACATGAGCATTGATTACATCACACAAGAACAAATTATCTTTGGTTTTAGACATGGGGAGATTAAGTGATTTGACCAGAATCATAAAATGTCGAGCTGAAGCAGAAACTCTAACCTGGTTCCCCAGTTGCAAAGTCTGCAGCTCTGGAAGTAACACCACATCCTCTCCCCTAAGTGCAACATTTAATCAAGTGGTCAACTGGAAAAAAAACATAAAGATAACAAATAATTTTAAAGTGCTTTGTCGCTATTTGAAAACTGAAAATATGTCCTCATTTTAGTTTTTTAGCGCACTAACCATAATTTTGATGCAAATAAGACCCTCTCATAAATGTAATTTCTAAAGGAAATGCTCTAGGTATTACAGTTTTGATTACATCAAGATGACGTCAGGCGTGCCACACTTTTATAATAAATATAGAATGTTAGCAATCTAGTTGTTCAATAGGATGCTGTTGAGAGGCAGAGGCCAGGGGCATGGACTCTGAAAATTGAACGCAGGTAGGAGGGTGCAGAGGCAACAATTTAACCACACTGTGCAGGCAGAAAGGGCAGTGGCAGCACAGCAGACTATGGAGGTCAGTGGAAAGGGGGCAGGGGCAACAAACCAACAATACAGGACTGGCAAGAGAGGCTGTGGCAATATAATAGACCATTGTGGGTAGAAGGAAGAGGCAGTGGTAGTACAACCATACATGCCAAGAGACATGATTCAGTCAGGAAATGTCCAATGATTTTAAGCCCAAATGGGCTTTTTTTGATCTGTCTCCTGTCTACAATCTCCTCTTTTTCAATGTAAGTCAAAGGGGAAAATCAATACCTCATTTTCTTTTCAAAATCTCCCTCTTACCAAATTCAAAATGTTAGCAAGTATGTTACATTGGATCATGGAAGGCAGGAGGAATTGGGGTAGGGACATGGACTCAGATTACAAATGACAGGAGAGACATGGAGAGGTGCACCAAACTGACCCTACAGGGCAGGCATCAGGGTTTGCAGCAGCACAATACACCGCACAGGGCATGCGGGAGGGGAGTGCAGCACAACAATCCATAGAAAGCATTAGGGAGGGGACAGGACCATGCACATGGACAACAGAGAACAGAGGGGAAAAAGGCAATGGTAGCTAGCTGACCATAATGGACAGACAGGAGAGAAAGCTGCTGCATAACGGACCATAAAGGGCAGGAGGGACGGATCAGGGGCATTACAATGGAACAGACAAGCCAGGAAGGAGGGAATCGGGGTCTGCACATGGAAACAGAGGGCTGGGGGCAAGGGGGCAGGGCAGGAGCAGCAAGATGACCATGGAGGTCAGGCAGGACGGGCACTAGAAGCAAGACACACCATGGAGAGCAACAGTGAGACTATAATGACATACACACAGACCATGGATGGAAGGTGGGAGGGGGTCAGTGGCAGCTAGCTGACCACACAGGGAAGGTGGGAGGGGCCGTGGCAGCACAGAAGACCATGTAGGGCAAGCGGGATGGTTAGTTGCAGCACAATGCCATTATGGGCAAGAAGGAGGCTGCAGGGGCATGCACAAAGGACCATGGAGGATAGAAGGGAGGGTCAGGACCTGGGCACAGACAAGAGAGTTTGGGGGAAGGGGCCTCAAGACAGACCACGCGGGGCAGGCAAGAGGAGCAATTGCAACACAACAGACCAGGGAGGGCAGAAGGGTGTGGCAGTAACATGGACCATGGAGGACAGGAGGAACGGGATAGGGGCATGGAATGTGGACAGGCAGGGTGGAGGTGGCGGGGACAGGTTACAGTCATCTGACAATGCTTGGCAGGTGGGAGGGGAGTGGCAGCTCAACAGAACACTCAGAGTAGATATGAGTGGCAGGTCCATGGAACATGGTGGGCAAAAAGGATGGAGCAGGGGCATGCACACAGACATCAGAGGGCAGGGGGGCAGCAAGCTAAGCACAGAGGCTAAGGAGGAGGTCAATGATGGGGCATAGAATTAGGCAATGGAGGGCAGGAGGAGTGGACTGATACATCATGCTAAATGGAGGGCAGTGGAAGCACATCAGACCATGCATGGCAGGAGGGAGGAGGCTAGTCCATGGATTCAGACAACAGAGGATAGGGAGGAGGTGGATGGGGCCGCAAGCTAACTGTTCAGAGAAGGCGGGAAGGCCAGTGGCAGAACAACGGCCACACAGGGCTGTAATAAGGAAGCAGGGACATGGACTTGGACAATGGATGGCTAGGAGGAGGGAAGGTAGGAGCAGCAAGCATAGGTGGGGGCAGCACAATGCCAGGCCCTCCTTCCAACCCCCGCTATCCATTGTGATATGCATCTTACTTAACGTAAAAAAAACCTAGACATTTGCTGAAAAAAACAAAGATTACAGGGACGGTATAGTTAGACTCAGATTTCACTCATACACAACCAGTGAAATTCAGCAGTTATAGTTACCTGAGCTAACCATTAACTTACGCCCCCGCAATGTCCTGCTATTGACTTCAGACATTACATCATTCATGACATGGTCAGTTACATCACTCATGATATCTCAAATGAGCTGTGAATGGAATGGAACTATAATCGCTAGAACTTTATTTAGGGATAGTGTGTGTATATTAACACCACCTTTTTTCTTTTCTTTCGTGTAAGAACCATTATAATATGCAACGTGCCCACATTAATATGGCCGATAGCCTTTCACTTTAAAGTAATGTGTAGTCCATTGTTTATGTTCATGTTTACAATCCTAAGTGTGTTTATTATGAATAAGTCACATTGACGAACATACAGGTATGGCGGTCATGGGGCAAGATATGCTGAAATTACATTGTGTGTATATTAACACTTGTTTTCTTTTCTTTATTGTATCAATTCCTGAATTTTCACATCGGGACCAGGCCAATATGGCCGCCAGCTTTTTGGATTAAAGTAATATGTAGTCCTTTGTTAATGTGGCAACTTTAGGCATTTGTACATTTAAATAAGGATCCTACAATGACGCCTTGTATCGTTATCAAGGTTCGGACGAGCCGAAACGCATTGGATCACGTCCTTTGCAGATTAAATACTTCCAAACTACAACCTGAGTGCTGATTCCTTCCTTGTAAGAGTGAGAGGAGATTAAATTCATATATATGAAATTCACTGAAAAAAACTACTTTCAGGGACATTATAGTTAGAAATTAGCCTTTAAAAAAACCTCAGAAATTGACTGAAAAAACCCCAGGTTTCATGGACGTCATAGTTAGATGGACATTTCACTCGTACAAAACAAGAGAAATTCTGTGTTATAGTTAGTTGTGCTAACTATAACTCGTGCCCGCAATGCACTGCTGATGACGTCACATATTACATCACTCATGACATGGTCAGTGACATCACTGATGACATCTCAAATGACATCACTGATGACATCATCCACATGATCACCTGATGCACCTCCTCACACCCTAATATGCAGACTACCATACTCAAAATCATTGACACAACAATACTAGTACAGCTACAATATTCTGTGCACTCTGCATGCAGACCTCTAACCAGCTGCATACTATTGATAAGCTCTTCTAAATACCCAGTTAGTACCTATGCAGTCTAGGAATCTTTCTGGCTGTCCCATGCACTTCTCCATTCACCCATCCGGCACTATCTACCTATCCTATCACTCCACCAATACCTAAGCACTAATAAATTCAGCACGCACTTTCGTTGCAACACTGAAATTACTCCAGTTATTAGTCGTATACTTAAGGAATGGCGTAGTCACTAACACAAGTGCAGGTACAATATTTACTACACTATGCATGCACACCTCTAACCAGCTACAAACTATTGATACGCTCTTTTAAATACCCAGTTAGTACATATGCAGTGTAGGAATCCTCCTGTCTGTCCCATGCATTTCTCCAATCACCCATCCAGCACTATCTACCTATCCTATCACTCCACCAATACCTAAGCACTTATAAATTCACTATACACTCTGTTTGTAATACTGTAATTATTCTAGTTACTAGTCATGAACTCATGGAATACCTAGCTACTAACACAAGAATAGCTATAATATTTTGTGCACTATCCAAGCAGACCTCTAACTAGCTACATACTATTGATGCACTCTTCTAAATACCCAGTTAGTACTCATGCAGTGTAGGAATCGTCCAGTCTGTCCCATGCACTTCTTTAATCACTTATCTACCACTATCTACTTATCCTATCACTCCACCAATACATACGCACTTATAAATTAAGTGTTCACTCTGTTTGCAGCACTGTTATCATTCCAGTCACTAGTGGTATTCTTATAAAATGACCTAGGCACCAACACAAGTACACATAAAATATTCTGTGCATAATCCCTACAAATCTCTAAGCAGATACATACTATTGGTCCACACCATTAAATACTGAAGTAGTACCCATTAAGTATGGGCGGAAAATCCGTTACGCTCGCGGATTTTGCAGATTTTCGGTAAATTCGCAATCCGCGAGATTTGCGAATTTCCCGCAAAATCCGCAAATTCGCACGCAGCAGATTTTTTTTTCTTGGTGATACAATTTTGCGGCGCGCGGCGTTTATCATCGTTTGCCGAGTTATTTTTCTTGATATTTTGCGAGTGCTGCGCCATTTTGGATCTTGCTGCGGGATCCTCGCGGGAATTTGGCAAGCGCGATTACATAATCGCGGCTTGCCAACTAACGCGAGTACTCAGTGATCACGTATCGCGGTACTTCGCAATTGCGAGCTTTGAGATGCGGCGAGCAGCAACAATCTCGCAGACGCGAAAAAATAAAATTTGCAATTCTGCACAAGAAATCCACCAGCAAGCAACATAAACCTTCTTGAAATGATGATTTTTATCTGAATAACTCCTTAGGTTGACATTTGCCTGCACTTTTTTTGCGAGGAGTCCATTTTGGGGAGGGGGGGGGTGGGAGGAAGGAAGTGCCCCACAGTCTTCAACTTCCTGTTCCTGTCCAGCAGGCTCTTCCCAGTGCTTTGTCCATCTCCTGGTCACTTTTCATTTGGATCTGGAACTGGAAGGATTACTTTTTGTGGATGCTGCTGGATATTTGGATGTGAGGCCTTTTTGACTTTCTTTGGATCACTTTTGGATTAGAAATTTCACAAGTAAGTTTGTTTGGGGCATTACAGTTGCTGCAACTACAATTTTGGAATTTTCGATTTTTGGGCTGTTTTGGGGCCTTTTGCCCAGGGGTACTCAGTGGTGGGTGGACTGAGTCTTTCTGTGGGGTGTCTTGAACTTAAACATCATGGAGGGCATGGATGGAATGGGATTGTGCTGATTTTTCAGTGATTTTCGTTTTTTGGGGCTGTACTTGTGGCCTTTTCACCAGGGGTATTGAGTCTAGCATGGGCCTAGTCTTTCTGTGGGGTGTCTTGAACTTAAACATCATGGAGGGCATGGATGGAATGGGATTGTGCTGAATTTTCAGTGATTTTCGTTTTTTGAGGCTGTACTTGTGGCCTTTTCACCAGGGGTATTGAGTCTTGCATGGGCCTAGTCTTTCTGTGGGGTGTCTTGAATTTAAACATCATGGAGGGCATGGATGGAATGGGATTGTGCTGATTTTTCAGTGATTTTCGTTTTTGGGGGCTGTACTTGTGGCCTTTTCACCAGGGGTATTGAGTCTAGCATGGGCCTAGTCTTTCTGTGGGGTGTCTTGAACTTAAACATCATGGAGGGCATGGATGGAATGGGATTGTGCTGATTTTTCAGTGTTTTTCGATTTTTGGGGGTGTTCATGGGGAGGGACAGTCCATGTGGCTGGGGGGCATTTTGAGTGCTGCTACAGGCCCTGGCCATGTGCTGGGAGGCAAGTGGCCATTTTGAATGCAGGCATTGTTGTTAGGCCTGCTGCAACCATTTTGCCTACTTTTCAACCTTTATGCCCAGGTTTAGTGAGTCTTGCATGGGCCTAGTCTTTCTGTGGGGTGTCTTGAATTTAAACATCATGGAGGGCATGGATGGAATGGGATTGCGCTGATTTTTCAGTGATTTTCGTTTTTTGGGGCTGTACTTGTGGCCTTTTCACCAGGGGTATTGAGTCTTGCATGGGCCTAGTCTTTCTGTGGGGTGTCTCGAACTTAAACATCAAGGAGGGCATGGATGGAATGGGATTGTGCTGATTTTTCAGTCATTTTCGTTTTTGGGGGCTGTACTTGTGGCCTTTTCACCAGGGGTATTGAGTCTTGCATGGGCCTAGTCTTTCTGTGGGGTGTCTCGAACTTAAACATCATGGAGGGCATGGATGGAATTGGATTGTGCTGATTTTTCAGTCATTTTCGTTTTTGGGGGCTGTACTTGTGGCCTTTTCACCAGGGGTATTGAGTCTTGCATGGGCCTAGTCTTTCTGTGGGGTGTCTTGAACTTAAACATCATGGAGGGCATGGATGGAATGGGATTGTGCTGATTTTTCTGGTTTTTTTCTCGATTTTTTTGGGGTGTATAACTGAACTGATGTTCCTCTGTCTTCCATTGCTTTTAGGTGCACAAGACTCAAGAGAACCACCAGTGCCAGGAAGAAGTCCTGCAGCGGTGTGTATGTGCAGCATAACGTCACGCGACGTCACGTCTGGCCTCAGACAACTCTACAATTCGTGCAACTGCGCCCTGCTGTCTGACCTGCTCTGAAGAAGATGGCCCCAAAAAAAGGTCTCCGTAGCTCCTCTAGCAAGAAAGTTGCTAGTAAGGAGCAGAAGAAGCAAGTTACCAAGGAGGCTGGTGTGCCGCCCGCCGCGTTTTTTGGGAGCAAAAAAAAAAGTACGCCTGCAGCAGCAGCAGGATCTGCTGGGGACCAAGCTGGGAGCAGCACCCCCGCTCCATTGGGTTCAGTGCCTCCACCACCACGCCAACTTAAGTCAAAGCCCTTGAGTGCTTCAGAGGCAGTCAGTGTACTTCTCCAATCACCATCGACCAGTGATGTGGGCTCATCGCAAGAAAGTAGCAGCAATGTCCCTGAATCAACACAGGTTGTTGTAAGTCATCTGACAAGTGTTGAACAACCACAGCCGCAACAACAACACCATGTGCAAGTACAAGCCCAAGTACATGTGGAAGGAGAGGCAGCACAAGGAGATGCGCAAGCAGAGGTGCATGGAGGGTCACAAGTGCCCACAATAGTTGTTCCTCCCGACGTAGGGGCACATCAGGAAATCGACAATCAAGGCGAGGTATCATTTGAGGAAGCCACTCCTCCTGATGATCATTCATTGTCTTCCACACCCCTAGCAAGGAAGAGATCAAGGGTGAGGTCTACATCTTCTTCAAGCACACCTCCTTCTGATGATCGGGATGAAGATTGGGAACCACCAAGGCTGTCTGAGAGTGAGGCACACCATGATCTGACAAAGATACCTAAGTGTAAAAGGAAGGTCGTCGAAAAACTCATGGCTATGGAGTGTGATGAGGCTCAACAAGAAGTGACGCATACTGCTGCTGATGAAGCCCTTCACGACGACGATCCAGTCATCATAATGGTCACTGCAGCCCCAGCGGGCATGCAGCAAAGAGACATTTTGACCCTATCCCGAGAAGCTGCTGAGCGTGATGATGATGTCGACGAGGAGTCAATGGAAACACAACAATCATTGGATTTGGAGTTAACTAGTACACCAACACCTACCGCTTCCATATTTCTTCCTCGCAAGAAGGGAGTGGGACCTCCATCCACCTCGACCTCAATTAGTGGTGGTGAAAGTGCAAAACGTACTGAAGTTCGGCAATCCACATCCTCCACTTCATCTGGCATTAGCAGCAGGACCACCACCACCAATATCGCCGCCTCCTCCGGCCCCCAAAGACATTTCAAGTCTCCAGTTTGGGACTTCTTTAGTGTTTGCCCAAAAAAGGAAAACGTAGCCATTTGTAGCATTTGTAAGCTTCGAGTTAGTCGTGGTAAGTTTGGTACCAACTATGGTACCGGAGGCCAGAGAGGTCATCTTAGGAGAGCGCACCCTGTCCAATGGTTTGCGCACCTAGAGGCGGTCAAGGAAGCCCGAAATGCACGTAATGAAAACGTTGATTTTTCATCTGATGATGACGAGGAGGAAGAAGACGATTCAAACACTTCACTTACACCCAGTACCCCTGTCAGCAGCAAACCCCATGTGAGCCACACTAAGAGTGTGGGAGAGAGTGAGACATCAATGCGAAAAAGTTCATCAGCGAGCGTAACTGGGTCGAAGATATCATCATCATCCCGTAAATCCTTGGTCCAGGGCAACATTAAAAAGATGTTGTTTACAGAAGCGCAATATGAACGCAACCACCCACTGACGCGTCTGTATAACACTAAGCTGGCTAAAATGCTAGCTCTGGACCTTCTCCCTTTTTGTTTTGTAGAAGGGGTTGATTTTCTAGAATTAGTGGCAGCGCTCTGCCCTAAATGGAAGGTTCCTAGACGGTTCTATTTTGCCCGAGTTGCGGTTCCAGCACTACATGAAGATGTTCTGAAGGTGATTGGGGCAGCTTTGCAGAAGAGTGCTGTTCACACTATACATCTGACAACAGACATGTGGACCAGTGGCGCAGGCGCTGATTACATGTGCATCACTGCACACTGGATCTCTTTTTCAGTGGCTAAAGCAAAGCTAAACGCAGGTGTTGACCAGGACATTGTTTTTAAAGCTGCTCGGAAACATGCAACACTAGCCATGTTTGGTTTGGAGAAACGTCACACAGCAGAAAACATTTTGGATGTCTTTAACACAAAGGTCCTTAACTGGCTGTCCCCCAAAAAACGCCAGGTTGGTTATGTTTCCACGGACAATGGCGCCAATATAGTTAAGGCCATGAGGCTGGGTGAGTATTTCAGAGTGCCGTGTTTGGCGCACTGTATAAACATGGTTGTCCAAAAATTCTTGGGTAATAAAGACAGTGCAGCGTACAGAGTATTGGACACCTGCCGAAAAATGTGCAACCATTTCAGCCATTCTTTTAAGGCCCGGAAGCAGCTGAGGAGCCTGCTATATCAACGTCAAATGCCAGTGAAAGCACTCATCCAGGAGGAGGTAACACGTTGGAACTCAACCTTCTACATGCTTGAGCGTCTGTATGAGCAGTATACGGTACTCGATCACTATTTCTTAACACAGGGTACAGCTCAGAAGGAGGACCTGAGGATGGGTGCGGCGCAATGGAACATAGTTAAAAGCCTGACATGCATGCTTCGTCCTTTTGAGTTCTTCACGCGTGCAGTCAGCAAGGAGGACTGTAATTTGGTAAAAGCTATCCCATTGTTGTACATGCTGGAGCACCAACTGAAGGAGGTGTGTTCTGTGTTTGAAAAAGATGAAAAAAAACAAGACTCTTGTTCTGGCTGAGAAATTATTAGAGCACCTACAAGGTGATGAACGTCTTAAAATGATCCACTCAGACCAGCATTACATTTGTGCTACTATTCTGGATCCACGCTTCAAAAAGGCGCTGGCAGGCCAAGCATTCTTTCCTTTTGCTGATGACGATGTTACAAGTTACAAACGGTGGATAGCCTCCTCAGCCAAGAGGTTTGAAAGAGAATGGCAGCAAATTGAAGGAGAAGGCAGTACATCAGCATCAGCAGGCCATCCCCGGTCACAACAATCCTCTTCTGCACCTGTGGCTGCGGCACAAGTGACCTCTCAGCCGTTAAAGAGACCGGCAACCGGATCATCTGCACCACCAGACGCAACAGTAACATTGGAGGCTGAAGAGGATTGGCTAGCTCGGCTTGGGTTTGGTTCTCAAAAGGTCACAGCAACAGCTAAGCAAAGAGGAGGAACCTTGGAGGAGAACATTGATTTGATGGTCAAGGACTATCTGAATGACTCAACAGAGGTCTATGTTAATGCTGACCCATTGGCGTATTGGCATGGGAAAAAAGAATTGTGGCCACAGCTCACCAACCTGGCTTTAAACTACTTGTCTTGCCCACTCGCAAGCGTGTCTTCTGAACGTGTTTTCAGTGCTGCTGGTGGCATTGTAACTTCCAAACGGAGCCGCCTCTCGCCCAAAAATGTGGAGAGGTTAACAATGATCAAGATGAATCAGCACCTCATACCACCAGATTTCAGAGTACGAGAAAGCGCGCCGGATGAAGACGAGGTGGCCAGCAACATAGATGAGGGAATTTCTACTCTGTCAGGTGACACTGAGCTCACCCTGCCTGAATTCGCAGAGTATGATGACGAAGCCTTATTCTCATTCCTGGACCGTGATACCGAGCCCTGAAAATGAGACAACGAATCAATCACTTTCTTTTTCGTCCTTATTCACTTTCATTCCTGTGTGTCTGTCTTTCTTTGTTGTGCACAGTTAATATAATTCAAACTTTAATCAGATAATCACAAAAACAAGCCCATCAGCAGAACTGTCTTCACTTGTTTGCTAATTGATTTGAAGGTGCCGCAGTCTGCATTCCTCAGGTTCACAAGTTCAGAAGAACATGCTCCTCTATCCTCCTCCTCCAGACTCCTATTTCCATCAAAGCAGAGGGCTGGTTTACGCCCAATGAAGAAAGACTCAGCACTTGTGGGGGTGTTGTTCTACCTCTTTGCAGGTGAGTTGACGGCTCTGGGGCCATTGCTGGGAAGCTCTAAAAGTGGTTTGGACCAAATCCGAGGTGCAAATTTTTTAGTGTTTTTGCTGACTTGCTTGCCTTTGAGGTGCTCTTAGGGGGGGTTCCGTCTGTTTGTAGGTGAGTTTCCGGGTCTGTCAGCACTGCTGGGACACTCTAATCTTGATTGCATTTGCTTTTCAGGAAATCCGTGGTGGCAAAACGGACTTATGGCCAAGCTACGCAGCGCGTTAGGACCGAAGGCCGAGAAATATTGTAAGTAGGAGATGTTGCTTTTGGCATGTTTGGGGGTGTTATGCTTTTTGGCGGGTGGTTTGGCGGGTCTTGGGCCATTCCTGGGAAGGTCTAATACCTGGTGGAAGTGGTTGAGACAAAATCCAGGCCGATTTTTTTTGTGCTATTTCTGACATTTTGCTCAATGTAGCGTTTTCGGGGGCCGGTTTGGGGGGCTTCCTGGTGTTTGTGGGTGGGTTTCGGGGTCTGGGAGCACTGCTGGCTATGGATACTTTACTTTGCAAGAGGTTTGAAGCAAAGCCATGGTGGCAGAGGGGAGTTAGGGCCTAGCTGCAGAGCGCGCGCGGAGTGATTTGGGAAATTTGGGAAAAAATGACTGCGTCCCCATTTTTGTACTTTTGCTCTTTGGCTGTTTGGGGGTCTTCTACTCATTTTCTCTTGGGTTGACGGCTCTGGGGCCATTGTTGGGAAGCTCTAATACCGGATAAAAGTGGTTTGGACCAAATCCGAGGCTCAAATTTTTTTGTGTTTTTGCTGACTTGCTTGCCTTTGAGGTGCTCTTAGGGGGGTTCCGTCTGTTTGTGGGTGAGTTTTGGGGTCTGTCAGCACTGCTGGGACACTCTAATCTTGATTGCTTTTGCTTTTCAGGAAATCCGTGGTGGCAAAACGGACTTATGGCCAAGCTACGCAGCGCGTTTGGACCGAAGGCCGAGAAATATTGTAAGTAGGAGATGTTGCTTTTGGCCTGTTTGGGGGTGTTATGCTTTTTGGCGGGTGGGTTGGCGGGTCTTGGGCCATTCCTGGGAAGGTCTAATACCGGGTGGAAGTGGTTGAGACAAAATCCAGGCCGATTCCTTTTTTTTGCTATTTCTGACATTTTGCTCAATGTAGCGTTTTCGGGGGCCGGTTTGGGGGGCTTCCTGGTGTTTGTGGGTGGGTTTCGGGGTCTGGGAGCACTGCTGGCTATGGATGCTTTACTTTGCAAGAGGTTTGAAGCAAATCCATGGTGGCAGAGGGGAGTTAGGGCCTAGCTGCAGAGCGCGCGCGGAGTGATTTGGGAAATTTGGGAAAAAATGACTAAGTCCCCATTTTTGTTCTTTGGCTTTTTGGGGTCTTCTACTCGTTTTCTCTTGGGTTGACGGCTCTGGGGCCCTTGTTGGGAAGCTCTAATACCGGATAAAAGTGGTTTGGACCAAATCCGAGGCGCAAATCTTTTAGTGTTTTTGCTGACTTGCTTGCCTTTGAGGTGCTCTTAGGGGGGGTTCCGTCTGTTTGTAGGTGAGTTTCGGGGTCTGTCAGCACTGCTGGGACACTCTAATCTTGATTGCATTTGCTTTTCAGGAAATCCGTGGTGGCAAAACGGACTTATGGCCAAGCTACGCAGCGCGTTAGGACCAAAGGCCGAGAAATATTGTAAGTAGGAGATGTTGCTTTTGGCATGTTTGGGGGTGTTATGCTTTTTGGCGGGTGGTTTGGCGGGTCTTGGGCCATTCCTGGGAAGGTCTAATACCTGGTGGAAGTGGTTGAGACAAAATCCAGGCCGATTTTTTTGTTGCTATTTCTGACATTTTGCTCAATGTAGCGTTTTCGGGGGCCGGTTTGGGGGGCTTCCTGGTGTTTGTGGGTGGGTTTCGGGGTCTGGGAGCACTGCTGGCTATGGATACTTTACTTTGCAAGAGGTTTGAAGCAAAGCCATGGTGGCAGAGGGGAGTTAGGGCCTAGCTGAAGAGCGCGCGCGGAGTGATTTGGGAAATTTGGGAAAAAATGACTACGTCCCCATTTTTATACTTTTGCTCTTTGGCAGTTTGGGGGTCTTCTACTCATTTTCTCTTGGGTTGACGGCTCTGGAGCCATTGTTGGGAAGCTCTAATACCGGATAAAAGTGGTTTGGACCAAATCCGAGGCTCAAATTTTTTAGTGTTTTTGCTGACTTGCTTGCCTTTGAGGTGCTATTAGGGGGGTTCCGTCTGTTTGTGGGTGAGTTTCGGGGTCTGTCAGCACTGCTGGGACACTCTAATCTTGATTGCATTTGCTTTTTAGGAAATCCGTGGTGGCAAAACAGACTTATGGCCAAGCTACGCAGTGCGTTTGGACCGAAGGCTGAGAAATATTGTAAGTAGGAGATGTTGCTTTTGGCCTGTTTGGGGGTGTTATGCTTTTTGGCGGGTGGGTTGGCGGGTCTTGGGCCATTCCTGGGAAGGTCTAATACCGGGTGGAAGTGGTTGAGACAAAATCCAGGCCGATTTTTTTTGTGCTATTTCTGACATTTTGCTCAATGTAGCGTTTTCGGGGGCCGGTTTGGGGGGCTTCCTGGTGTTTGTGGGTGGGTTTCGGGGTCTGGGAGCACTGCTGGCTATGGATGCTTTACTTTGCAAGAGGTTTGAAGCAAATCCATGGTGGCAGAGGGGAGTTAGGGCCTAGCTGCAGAGCGCGAGCGGAGTGATTTGGGAAATTTGGGAAAAAATGACTAAGTCCCCATTTTTGTTCTTTGGCTGTTTGGGGGTCTTCTACTCGTTTTCTCTTGGGTTGACGGCTCTGGGGCCATTGTTGGGAAGCTCTAATACCGGATAAAAGTGGTTTGGACCAAATCAGAGGCTCACATTTTTTAGTGTTTTTGCTGACTTGCTTGCCTTTGAGGTGCTCTTAGGGGGGTTCTGTCTGTTTGTGGGTGAGTTTTGGGGTCTGTCAGCACTGCTGGGACACTCTAATCTTGATTGCATTTGCTTTTCAGGAAATCCGTGGTGGCAAAACGGACTTATGGCCAAGCTACGCAGCGCGTTTGGACCGAAGGCCGAGAAATATTGTAAGTAGGAGATGTTGCTTTTGGCCTGTTTGGGGGTGTTATGCTTTTTGGCGGGTGGGTTGGCGGGTCTTGGGCCATTCCTGGGAAGGTCTAATACCGGGTGGAAGTGGTTGAGACAAAATCCAGGCCGATTTTTTTTTTTGCTATTTCTGACATTTTGCTCAATGTAGCGTTTTCGGGGGCCGGTTTGGGGGGCTTCCTGGTGTTTGTGGGTGGGTTTCGGGGTCTGGGAGCACTGCTGGCTATGGATGCTTTACTTTGCAAGAGGTTTGAAGCAAATCCATGGTGGCAGAGGGGAGTTAGGGCCTAGCTGCAGAGCGCGCGCGGAGTGATTTGGGAAATTTGGGAAAAAATGACTAAGTCCCCATTTTTATACTTTTGCTCTTTGGCTGTTTGGGGGTCTTCTACTCGTTTTCTGTTGGGTTGACGGCTCTGGGGCCATTGTTGGGAAGCTCTAATACCGGATAAAAGTGGTTTGGACCAAATCCGAGGCGCACATTTTTTAGTGTTTTTGCTGACTTGCTTGCCTTTGAGGTGCTCTTAGGGGGGGTTCTGTCTGTTTGTGGGTGAGTTTTGGGGTCTGTCAGCACTGCTGGGACACTCTAATCTTGATTGCTTTTGCTTTTCAGGAAATCCGTGGTGGCAAAACGGACTTATGGCCAAGCTACGCAGCGCGTTTGGACCGAAGGCCGAGAAATATTGTAAGTAGGAGATGTTGCTTTTGGCCTGTTTGGGGGTGTTATGCTTTTTGGCGGGTGGGTTGGCGGGTCTTGGGCCATTCCTGGGAAGGTCTAATACCGGGTGGAAGTGGTTGAGACAAAATCCAGGCCGATTCTTTTTTTTGCTATTTCTGACACTTTGCTCAATGTAGCGTTTTCGGGGGCCGGTTTGGGGGGCTTCCTGGTGTTTGTGGGTGGGTTTCGGGGTCTGGGAGCACTGCTGGCTATGGATGCTTTACTTTGCAAGAGGTTTGAAGCAAATCCATGGTGGCAGAGGGGAGTTAGGGCCTAGCTGCAGAGCGCGCGCGGAGTGATTTGGGAAATTTTGGAAAAAATGACTAAGTCCCCATTTTTGTTCTTTGGCTTTTTGGGGTCTTCTACTCGTTTTCTCTTGGATTGACGGCTCTGGGGCCCTTGTTGGGAAGCTCTAATACCGGATAAAAGTGGTTTGGACCAAATCCGAGGGGCAAATTGTTTAGTGTTTTTGCTGACTTGCTTGCCTTTGAGGTGCTCTTAGGGGGGGTTCCGTCTGTTTGTGGGTGAGTTTCGGGGTCTGTCAGCACTGCTGGGACACTCTAATCTTGATTGCATTTGCTTTTCAGGAAATCCGTGGTGGCAAAACGGACTTCTGGCCAAGCTACGCTGCGCGTTTGGACCGAAGGCCGAGAAATATTGTAAGAAGGAGATGTTGCTTTTGGCCTGTTTGGGGGTGTTATGCTTTTTGGCGGGTGGGTTGGCGGGTCTTGGGCCATTCCTGGGAAGGTCTAATACTGGGTGTAAGTGGTTGGGACAAAATCCACGCCGAAAAGCATTTTGGCACTTTTTGTAACTTAGGGTTCGTTAGCCCTAGCAGCAGGATTGCATGTGTTTCGGGGTGTTCTACATTTTTGCAACTGAGTTCTGGGGTCTTAGAGCACTCGTGAGAATGTGTAATTTTGGTTGCAAGTCATTTGAAGAAAATCCATGGTGGGAAAGGGGGGATTTGGCATAGTTAAAGAAAGCCTTTGCCACTATTCTTAACTTAGGGTTCGTTAGGGTTAGCAGTATTTCGATTGCATGTGTTTGGGTGGGGGTGTTTTCGAGTCTTGGAGCGATGCTGGCTAAGGATACTTTTGCTTGGTTGCTTGCAAGTGGTTTGAATGCAAGCCACAGTGGGTATTTGGGCCTACTTTTACTTTCAAAGTACGTTTTGTCACCAGTTTTCTGCTAGGCCTCGTTTTTTGCGATTTGATTGGGGGTCTTCTACATTTTTGTGACTGGCTTTAGTAAGGGTCTGGGTGGGAGCACTGCTGGGAAGATCTAATTTTGTTCTAAAACACAGTTTACAGTACACCTAGCTTGAGGGGAAAGATCCTCTACATTAATTTGCCCATACTTATTTATCCTTCAAAAGGTGACTCAGACAGAGTACGCACTGTCAAAAATACTAGGAAAATCAAAGTGTGAGTTTTTGCACTCCACAGCCTACATACCTTATATTTATTTATCAGTGGTGTTGTAATATTATATCACTTCCTGTTTTTCGTTGAATAATTACAGGCCGGGTTTCAGTCTGTGCAATGGGGAAAAAAGGATGGAGTCAGGCTTCACATTAGCGAGCCGCAATTCAGCATCCGCCAGGCAGGGAGTGGACAGGGTGTCTTCTGGTCACCAACATTGATGGACGAAGCGTCAGATGGAATGGAGGAGTGCCGCTAATAAGAGGATTTTTTTTCTGCATGCAACTTACTTACCAAATTCAACAGGACAACTACAACAACATACAGATACAGTATCCATTGTGTTTTTCTAGGACTGTGACTGCATTTCTTGGATCTCTCTCTGCTTCTAAATTGATCCTTTAACACATCACTTAGTCCACTCCACTATCACATCTGCACCACACATAGTCATTTGTAAGTGCTCCTACGTAATTCGCAAGTCGCAGCACGCCCCAGCCCGTAGAGGACTGGGATGGCCCCAATGATGAAGCATGTCACCAAGGGGCAACCCTGGTGAGTGAGGGGACACCTAGAAAAAGAGCAATTTCTCCTTTTCTATCTTCTACACCTTCCAGACCAACCCCATTGAGTGTTGTGAATGGATTTATAGTGACCAGCAAGGCTCTCAGGTATCTGGCAACAGAGACCTTATGTTGAATATAGTTATCAATAATTCCACACACGCCCTGTACTGTCGCATTCTTTCTTCCACAGTTGTCGAAAGTACTACTTACTTTTTACTGACATGCATGCAGTAGTGCATGCACTTTCAAAGATTGATGGATAGGTTTGTACCCAAAGATTTGTTTATGTTCACAATTGTTTGTCCATGCTGTGCTATTTTTTCTTGTCTCCCAAAACCTTTCCCAAAAACCCCCGTACCCATCCATTTTTCAAACCCTAACCCTCTTCCCCCGGGCTTTGTGGTTTTGATTGATGTGTGACTAAATTACAGCAATAAATCCACACACTTGCTGGGGAGGATAAGGTGATAGCAACAGGCTGGTGAAGAAATCCGAGGATATATTCTTACTCTGCTTGACAAAGACCCATGGCTAATGTCAAAGAACTTCAACCGAATTAGTAGTTATACTTTACCATTTGTTAGGCTACAATGTGGCACTGTTCTAGTGTACTGTCACCTGCTATATTCTCTATTGTACCGTTGTATTGCTCAGGAGGACAAACCATATTTCATTTTCTTTTTTTTCATAGGCATGCAACTGCCACTGTGTCACACCACTAGTACCACCGCTATGAGGAAATTGTATCCGCCCAGGATCGCCAACCTTATTCGCTGTTTCCCCTGGAGCCAGCCCTGGGTCTAGCCCTACTTTAAAACACAAATTACAGGTAAGATAAGCGTTTGGTGGGAGGGAGTACAATGGAGTATTAGGAGAGACGAGAGACTGACGGTAGTACTACTAAAGTCCTAGGACTCTTGAATTCACTTCACTTACTCTGTGAGAGGCACTTAGTGTTGAAAACATTTGGGCATTGACACTTAAAGGAAGAAAATGGAACTAAACTTTCAGAAAAACAAAGTTACTGTTAAACCCCACCCACCAGGCAAGCAGTAAAAAACAGGTATGCTCAGATAAAGTTTGAAAAAGTATATTTATATCCCTAACAAAATAATCTCCCGCAAGACCCTCCTTAACCCCAACGGTTGTCCTTTAAAAGTCCCAAACCCAACTCCCGATTCCCACCCCCAAAAGTCTCTAAAAAAGGGGCAAGGGACACTATGGGTGGATGCTGTTTACTTTTTGGGCCAGGGCATCCTACTCCTGGCGGAGCAAGGCGTGCTCTACGCGGAGCCCCTCCAACACGTTTGTGAAGTGGTGGAGCTCCTACTGAAGGCGGGACACCCTCAGGGTACTGCGGCGCAGGCGTGCCTTGCAGTTACAATGGCTGTGAGAGGCAGCTGTTGTCCTTGCTGCTCGGCGGTGGCGTTTGGCTTTGGCAGCCCGGCTCAGTCTGGCTGGAGCACTGTGCTGGGTGGCAGCCCGTGGGGGCACGGAGGCCGATGCAGACGACGTTGTTGTTGTGGTCGACTGCACACTTTCGTCGTCCTCCAGGGCCACCAGCCGCCGATATTCTGCAACAGTGGCAGCGATCCTCCGTTGCCGGGCCGCTCTAGCCAGCTCCTTCCTCCTTGTTCGTTTGGAAGGAGCATCTATATGAAGAAAGAAAGACATAGTCTCTAACCAATGCTCTTTAAGATTAACTCAATCATTCAGCAGAAATTTGTGGTGCAGTACAACTAGCAACTTGCAAGCGCATTACATAACTATTGAGGCCAGTATCTATCTAACCTCCCACTTCTTCATCCTTGCTCTAACATTAGTGGGAGTTTAAGGAACAAATTCTACGCGCACTATGGACTTCCATTGGAGTCGACTATGAAAGTACACCAGTCTTATTCTTCTTCTTCTTGTCTCTTGTTTAGTAAAATTGGTACGTTATCTTCTGCAAGCCGGCATAATGCCAGCGCAGTGAACTGGCAGCCGAGAAAAAGAGACGCACGCCATGATGAGTGACCTAGACTTGCGTTACTGTACCGGTCCAGTACATGCAGGTGGTGAAGCTCTTACTTTTCTATTACGGGTGGCACTGAGAATACTCTGTTACAAGGGCTACTGCTTAATTAATTTAACTTTCACCCTACAGTGCAAATGAGTACTAGAAATGGAAAATGAAGATAAATAATCTGATTATCTATCACCTCACATGGGATGTTTTTGCTTACATATGGGATGACTTTAGGTACTTTGCTTTTTATTGAGTGACCAGTGATACATCCACACATGAATGACTGAGTACTACTAAACTTATTAAGAGAGGTAGGGAGTGGCCACCGTAATAACCGGATCTATGCTGTGCTTGCAATACAAACTACTGCTACTATTGATGGTAGTATTTGGACAAAATTACAACTTCTTTTCCTTGCCTTTCCTACACTGGAACGGACGTGCGGGTGCAGTGTTACATGCTCTTCAAAGTTACACTTAGTTCATCCACTGACCGTCTACTCTCTCTAGATCATGGGTACTCACAGACTTTCTCTTAGGGGCTAAATTTACAGTGTAGTTTGTGGCCGAGGGCCGCACTGGTGGGGGCGGAGTCAGAGGGGGCGGGGCTAAAGCAAAACGAAAACTTGTGACCATGAGGTTACACACAGGTCCCTGCAGCAGATGCCTTCATCCACTGAGCCACCAGACCCAGCATTTACATACATCTCTCTCCCTCCTGCTCTCCCTCCTGCCCTCCTGCCCTCCCTCTCCATCTCTCTCTCCCTCCTGCCCTCCCTCTCCCTCCCCCTCTGTCATCTCACTGTGTGTGTGTCTGTCTGTGTCAGCCTTCAACCCGGGCTGAGACAGCTTCCTCAACGCGCACACACAGACAGCCACACCAAAGTACTTAACAGGTCTTTAAAAGACCATTAACATATTATTGAGGCTTTGTTTGTTGTAGCGCCCCTGCATCTCCACCCTGACAATCACTGCTTGCCCGGCCCCACAGAGCAGAGGCTTTGTTCTATTTCACCTGTTTGTGGCCCTGCATCTCCACACTGCTCTGTGGGGGCCGGGGGAGCAGTGATTGTCAGAGTGGAGATGCAGGGGCGCTAACAGGTGAAATACAACAAAGCCTCTGCTCTGTGGGGGCCGGGGGAGCAGTGACTGTCTGCAAGGTCTGTGCACCGCCAAGGAAGGCTTGCCGGGCCGCCACCGGCCCGCGGGCCGTACTATCAGTACCCCTGCTCTATACACATATGCTATCTAAGAGTCAGATAGTAGCATGATCCAAGTATATAATGGACACATACAGTTTCTGTGTCACCCACCCAGGCTGTTGTCCTTCCACCAATCATTGCTTCATCATTCACCCAGCCATGCATCTCATATTCTTTCCTTCCCAGCCACGTCTTCAATCTCAATAAGTAAGGAATATATAAGAGCTTACCTCTGCCCGCCACCACCATCGTCTGAACTCTCACAGCCGGCACTGGAACCGCCGCATCCTCCCCTGAGGAATTGCCCTCCGCCTCCGTGTCGAGCACCACCACCTCCGCGTTGGCCCCGCCACCAGATGTTCCACCTACAAAGTACATTTAAGAATGTTAGAATAAACCACTCACTAGTATTTGGTCTAGGAATGAAGACATGTGAAAACAATGTAATTTGTGACTGTGTACTCTAAAGTAATAAAAAATGTCCCTTTTTCCAGGGAAGGGTGTTGTCTTGCTGCACTTTTTGGCACAACTGATGAAGGCTGGCTTTTTAACACGCACCATTTTTCTCCGCAGAAGATGGACTTCTAACAACAAGATCAAGTTGAAACAAGGTGAGAGCTCGGCTCGACCACAAGAAATGTCTTCAATTAATCGTCAGCACTAACCACTTTTCCAGTCTCAGTTAAACGTTTAGTTTTTTAATTATGACTTCATTTTAATAAATGTGTTTACTTTTAATAAAGCTTTTAAACTTAAATAGACTCTGTGTTTTTTGGTCCAGACTAGAGTGACTGAGCGACAGGTTTTGCAATTTTTGCAAGCATGAGTCCGTGCCTCTGACACTTCTTGACTCTGACTCCGAGTCCGTACTCTTGAGCTACATTGGATAATCATGATTGGAGATCAATCATCGATGAATTCGGGAGGTAAATGACTGTGCCACACTATGTAGTCAGTCAGTAAGGACATTGGGGGTTCAAAGTCTGTTATCACAGAGGTATGTGGAAACTCTAACAGCGCCTATTATAATTGATAAGCAATGCACTATTTATTGTCCATAGTTCTGTTTCTGCAGAAGAATTGTCCCCGCAACAGTAGTGGTATGGATTGTCCTCCTATCCAAACCAAAAGGTAGTATCTTATTCGTTCTTGGTGGTCATGCACATTTTATAGTTGGGAATTTTCAAAGCAGATAGAACACTTCAAAAGACATTATGGACAATCCCAGAGGACTGCACTAAGTTGATAGAGCTATTGCTGACTAGAATGGGAGTTTTGCCAACCGTGCAATCTTAGTTAGCTACACAGACAGACTAATAAGAATAATCTAGTAATACCACAGGGAGTCATAGTAGAGGCAGGATAAGAATTTAGATACAGTCTACAAGAAGATCAAAGACGATTTTGAAAAAATCAAATGAGGAACGCTAGGAAAAGTAGGTACTAGTCTAAAATGAAAACTTACTGGGGCCAGCAAAGGAGCCCTCGCCTGCCCGATCCTGGCCCTGCTCAACAGCATCCGCCTGCTGCTCCTGTGTCCTCCCCTCGCCCCTGGGGGGAGCTTACGTACAACATGAAAGAAAGAACAGAAAACATGGATGATTGTTGCTTGTCAATGTCAACCAAATCAAACATTTCAAAACAACAATAATAAAATATTTCCGCGAAATTATATTGATTAGGGTTAGTTTTCATTGATTTGCGGACCTGCGACTTCGAAAGTCACGTAACTCACTAAACAAAGTACTGAAAGGTTCACCTAGGACTGGCAGGCAGCAGTCCGCAGGCAAGACGCAAAGTGACAGACAAACTCCATTGTGATTTCAGTCAGATCAGTGACAACACTAACAGTTGCCTGCTACATAACCAGTCATTTAAATAGTCAAACTATCAATCCACCGCCACTATTTTTCTTATTGTCAGGGGTACAAAGGAAGGGGCAGATTTAAGCCCCTTGCGGCTCTTTTGCTCCGTTCTTGCGTGACTTTTGTGACGCAGCAGCTAAACAAAAGAGGCGCCATGGTGCGGCGTATAATATTATAACAACGTGACGCATTTGGGAGATGCATCCCGTTATAAAGCCCTGCGCCATCAGGGGGCGTTCCGGCGCAAGGGAGGGCATTCCTGCGCTGGAACACATCCTAAAAGTGGCTGAGGGAAATCTACAAAATTTCAATCAGTCACCTTTAGGACAATGATGCGTCACACAAACCCTGGCCTGCACCTGCTTGAAGCAGACGTACGGCTTGAACCAGCATTGGGGAGATAGGGTACCCCAGAGCATTGCTGGAGCTGCGCCATCGTTGCGACGCAACTCCAGCAGTAAAGCTTCGGTGACGTTTTGGGCCCATGGTGCGCCGCATTGCAAATACGGCGCACCATGTTTGGTGGTTGTAGCGAGCTGCACAATTACTGGCGCATCCCTGCTACTTTGCAGGGATGCGACGGTAATTGCAATTCTGCCCCTTAGGGGCATACTTACTTACGCGTTCCGGCGCATCTCCAGAGATGCGCCAGATCAAATGCGTCACGCAAAACTACCCTTGCGACACGGCAGATGCGCCTCATTTATAATGCGGCGCGCCCTGGCGCAAGGGTAGCCACTTGCGTGACGCATCTTGTCACGTAAGAGCGGCGCATCGCTGGAGTCACGTCGCCAACGCAATGCAACTCCAGTAATGCTCAGGGCCACCCAATACTTAACATGCTGTGTCAGTCCTTACGCCTGCTTCAAGCAGGCATAAGGAATTGAATTGACGTAGCAGCGTCGCAGAAGTGCCTGCGTTAAATCTTGTAGATTTCACGCAGGCACTTTTGCGAGGCGCACAGCCGCAGGACCGCCCACCCTGAATACTAGGACGCACCCATTGTGGCGCAGGCCCATGGCTTTATAACGTGACGTATCTCCCTAGATGCGTCACGCTGTAAATGACTCGCAGGGATGCGCCACGTTTACGCCGCTGTTGCGTCACGCAAGGCAACGTAAACGTGGCGCAAGGGGCTTGTAAATGTAATCTGCCCCCTAGTGTCTAGCATTACGCAGTTCTGTAAAGTACACTCATACATAATTGTTACTCAGGCCAATGAGACTACAAAATAGAAAACAAATAAGCATAGTAGCAACGCCACTGAGAAAGAGAGCAGTGCACCTGAAATGCACAGAAGATTTTGAAATATAATTTAACTACAATGTAATCGTCAGCAGCATTATTGGCTTGCTCCATGTAAAAAACAAATATTTGCAATACAACAACACAGAGCAGGAGAAAACATAGTAGTGAGTGATGAAATAGCTACTACTACTCACCAAGCCCGGGGATCTCCAAGCCGAGCTGGTCCAGCAGGTCGCGCTCCCTGTCCAGGACGTCCGTCCAGCGGTGGGTGACCTGGCTGTAGGTGCGCTGGACCCCGGAGAGTTGGGACATGGCCCAGCACACCTTCTCCCACCGCTTCCGGCGCTCCCGGATGTTGTAGCCGGCCGCGATCCTGCCGCCTCCCACGATGGTCCTGGGCAGGCGGCGCTGGACGAAGTAGACCAGCGCGCCCACTTCCTCCGGGCTGAAGATCTCCCGTCGCGTCTCCTGCTCCCCCCTCAATCGACCGCATGCTGTCCTGGCACGGGGTCCAGGACTCCTCCTCCCCGCCGCCGCTGCAGCCCTCAAGTGCCTGGGCAGGTTCACGGCGCCTGGCTTCACCATGGTCTGGGCAGGTAAGGTAGGAAGTAGAAAATTAAGAAGGAATAGGATAGGGAAGAAGAAAAGAAAAGAGTTTGAAAAAGTAGTTTAAAAGTAAAGAAAAATAGCAGAAAAGACAAAAATATACAGCTAGGAAGAGAGAGGGATAGATAAGAAGCAAAATCGTTAAAAAAAAAAACTGAAAACAAGCAAAGGATGGCAAAGATAGCAAGAGGATTAAACACCATGTCCAGACACAGGAAATGAATGAAAAACAAGATGGCCGCCCGTTCACGAGTGCGAAAGTAAGTTCGCACGAGATTTTCCTCGCGATCTCGTGCGAACTTGTACTCGCAATGCGCTTACTTTGCGAGATTATACATAGCGGGCGGAAACGGAAATACGTAACGCAAACAAAATGGCCGCGCCCGTACTCGACCTTGGGGTAAATTCGCGTGTTGCGCTGCAAGCGGCTCGCGAATACTGCAAAAAAACTCGCGAAACAACAAGCCGCACAAAAAATATAAAGCCCATTCGCATGAATTGGCGGCTTCCGCGGTCGGTTTCACACGACGCCGCGCCTCGCGAATAGCGCGAAAAAAACAAAAAACGATTTTTGCAAAAGCAAAAGCAATGAGCAGGTGCAAAAGGTCAACCTCATGATTTGTAACGATCCCCTGTAGTGCTTCCTGAGGGGGCCCTCCAGAATTCGGTTGCCTGCTTGCAACTATTGTGTGACCCTGCTCTGACCTTAACTGTATGCCACAAAGGTCCTGATTTACAGCTAAGGGAGCAGACAACCAGGTGCCAGGCTGGAACTTCAAATTCAGTGACACATTAATTAGCCCCTAATTCATTGTCAGTTGGGGCAGGGCAGGTGTTGTTAATAAACTAACCCCAAATTAATTCATGTCAGTTCAAGCAGGGCAGGTGGGCTTGCTTTTCCCCGCCATCTTCTACAGTGATGATGAACCAGAGGGTGGCATTGATGTAACAGAGGGTGGCATGGGTCAAAGAGAGAGTGGCAGTGGAGAAACAGAGGGTGCTGGGAGGCTGTGATGATGAACCAGACGTAGAAACAACATAGTCGCGACCGTTGCGAGCCGACAAGTAACTAGTACCAAATCCTCGCGAACTGGCAGAAACACTTGCGAACACACAAAAAAAAAAGCGTGAATTCGCGGATTTTGCGGATTGCGAGTTCGCAAATCCGCAAAATTCGCGAACGCGAGATTCGCAAAATTCGCCCATGCTTAGTACCCATGCACCGTAGGATACCTCCTGTCAGTCTCATACAATTCTTCAATCATCCATCCAGCACTATATTCTTGTTTTATCAGTCTGCCAATACCTAAGCACTTATGGGGCAGATTTACAAGCAGCTTGCGCCACCAGTACATCACTTTTTGTAACGTAGTGATGGGGCCAGGCACTCCTTCATATTTACATAGAGAGGAAAAGCCACCCTGCATGGTTTTTCCTCTCCTTGTAAATACGACCCCTTCATACAAAGAACATTGCGTTGAAGGGGCGTTCCATAGGTGTTGCTGTGGGTGTTCCCAGGCAACACCCATAGAACAAGACACATCTCTAGATTTATGAGAAATTGTAAATCTGGAGATGTGTGTGAATGCTGCGCCATCCTAGAGTTGGTGTAGCAAGGCGCAACAAGGAGAATTGTTTTCATTATCCTCCATTTGTTCCTCTTTCAATGCATGCTGCATTCCACGGCATACATTGAAAGAGGAAAATGCCTTTACTGATTGTTTTTGTGCAGGAAGGTGTCCCTTCCTGCATACATGCAGGAAGGTGTCCCTTCCTGCACACAAACAATCTCCGCACGACACAGACATCCTTTCACCATGGTGCAAGGGTGCCTGTGTCATTGCATGGCTGCAGTTTGTGCAGCAGTGCAGAGGGAAGCACAGAAATGTAACATATTCATGTACATATGTCACATCTCTGTGCTTCGGACGTGCCACAGTGCAGTGCAGCTAAAGAGCTTGCAGTGTCACGCTGCAGTACTTCCTCATAAATCTTCACCTATAAACCTGTTCTCAGGACACCCCCGCGCCGCGCGGCCACCAGCTGTAGCGTGTGCGTTCCTCCCCGCTGCTGCCCTCAGCCTCGCTGAGCCCGCCCCGATGACCCCGCCCCCCGCTGTAGTAGCGTGATTGTGTTTAATATTGACTGCATTTTTCTTCGTCCTTTGGCCTCATTCTGTACTGTTCCCATATTGTTTGTTGGCTGTTTCATATTGTTTGCCATATTGTTTGCTCTGTGCCGTTTCCCTCTCTGCCCCCTGTGCCCCCCGCCCCGCTCCCCGCCGCCGTGCGTGCGGCCATGCCCCCTTTTCCTTTTGTACCCTCCCCGCTCCCGCCTCCCAGCTGCTCCTCCCTCCCTCCCACTTGGCCATAAATGGCGACCGCGCGAACGCGCAGCGGGCGCGCCGATTGTGCGCCGAAGGCGCGCCAAAGGTAAGCCCGTCTGCGCCCGTCCGTGCCTGGACCGCGCCCAGCGCCCGAACCTCTGGCCCCCGCAGACACCAGCCCACCCGCCAGACCTACGGCGCCTCCGAACTCAACGCACTCAACACCGGCCGGATCCCTGGATGCTACCGAGCCACCCCGAGGCGCACCCACGGACCCTTCAGCTGCCACTCCTGCAAGTTCTCCTGCATCCGGACCTGCACCGCACCCACCAAGCCGAGAACCAGCAGCAACCACCTGAAGTGCATCCTGCTCAACACCCGCTCTGTCCACAGACACGCCGTCGAGCTCTGGAACCTCCTCGACACAACATCACCAGACGTCGCCTTCCTCACTTAAACCTGGATGAACGCCTCCTCAGCGCCTGACATCGCCATCGCCATTACAGACGGTTACAAGATCATCCGGAGGGACCGCGGCAACCAGACCGGAGGAGGCATCGCCATCATCCACAGGAACACCATCCGCATCACGAGCAACTCCGACGACACCCTCACAACCGCCGAACACCTGCACTTCCAGATCCACACCGACCCCAAGACCACCCTCAGAGGCACCCTCATCTACAGACCCCCGGGACCACACACACACTTCAGTGAAGACATCGCTGACTTCATCAGCCCGCACGCCCTCCCCTCCGCTGACTACATCCTCCTCGGGGACCTCACGTTCCACTTGGAGAACAACAACGACCGCAACACCGCCACCCTGCTGGACAACCTCGCCACCCTCGGTCTCAAGCAGCTGGTGACCACCCCCACCCACTACGCCGGACACACACTCGACCCCGTCTTCTCTAGCAAGGACATCACCTTCAGCCACGCCACCGGACTCCACTGGACGGACCACAGCTGCGTCCACTCCAGCTACAGAAAGAACACGATCCACCACCACCAGCAACAGGTTGCACGCAGAAGATGGAACAAGATCACAGCCAAACAGCTCGCCGCTTCCTTGAGCCAGGACCCCCCGCCAGCTCAGCGAACCCCAGCCAGGCCGCCAACAACCTCACAAAGTGGATCAGCAACTGCGCAGACTACCTCGCCCCGCTGAGGACCCCGCCCAGCAGACCCGGCAGTAAGAAAGCACCATGGTTCACCGACGAACTCAAGAACTCCAAGAGGAACTGCCGAGTCCTCGAGAGAGCCCGGCGCAGAGGCCCAACACCAGACAACATGACCACCCTCAAGCTCGCCACTCGAAAACACCACCAACTGATCCACACCACCAAGAAAACCGCATTCAAGGAACGACTGGACAACAACGCCCACAACAGCAAGGAACTCTTCAACATCGTCAAAGAGCTCTCCAACCCCAGCGCCGGAAACAACGATATCACCCCATCACAAGACCTCTGCAACTCCCTCGCCTCCTACTTCCACAACAAGATCGCGGACATACACAACAGCTTCAGCACACAGCCAGCGCACCCCACGACAGCACCTGCACCCCCCACCACCACCCTCCGCACCTGGACCCCGATCAACACCGAGGAAACCCTACGCACGATGAACTCCATCCACTCCGGATCTCCAACGGACCCCTGCCCTCACCACGTCTTCAACAAGGCCGACTCCGTCATCCCGCCCCACCTGCATGACATCATCAACACCTCCTTCGACACCGCGACCTTCCCAGAGAGCTGGAAGCATGCCGAACTCAGCGCTCTACTGAAGAAACCATCAGCGGACCCCACTCAACTCAAAAACTACCTCCCCATCTCGCTCCTCCCATTTCCGGCCAAAGTCATCGAGAAGACAGTCAACAAGCAGCTGGCCGCCTTCCTCGAGACGAATGGATCCCTCGACTACTCGCAGTCCGGCTTCCGGGCCAACCACAGCACCGAGACCGCCCTCATCGCAGCCACTGACGACATCCGAGCCCTGCTTGACAACGGGAAAACAGCGGCCCTCATCCTCCTGGACCTTTCCACGGCATTCAACACTGTCTGCCACCGCACCCTAGAGCAGCGCCTCAGCAACGTCGGAATCCAAGAGAAGGCACTAGAATGGATCATCTCCTTCCTCGCCGGAAGGACACAGAGAGTCTGCCTCCCCCAGTTCAGATCAGAAGCCACCGAAGTCATCTGCGGCGTTCCTCAAGGCTCCTCGCTCAGCCCCACCCTCTTCAATGTCTACATGAGCCCCCTTGCGGCCATCACACGCCAACACAACCTCAACATCATCTCTTACGCCGACGACACCCAGCTGATCCTCTCCCTCACCAACGACCCCACCACCGCCAGAGCCAGCCTACACGAGGGGATGAAAGACGTAGCCGAGTGGATGAAGAACAGCCGCCTGAAACTGAACTCAGACAAGACGGAAGTCCTCATCCTGGGATCTTCGCCCTCCGCCTGGGACGACTCCTGGTGGCCCCATGCCCTGGGCAGCGCACCCAAACCAACAGACCACGCACGCAACCTGGGCTTCATCCTGGACTCCTCCCTCTCCATGACCAGGCAAGTCAACGCCGTCTCCTCGTCATGCTTCAACATCCTGCGCATGCTACGTAAGATCTTCCGGTGGATCCCCACCGAGACCAGGAAAACGGTCACCCAGGCCCTCGTCACCAGCCGACTGGACTACGGCAACTCCCTCTACGCCGGAACCACTGCCAGACTCCAGAAGAGACTCCAGCGAATCCAGAACGCCTCAGCAAGACTCATCCTGGACATCCCCCGACACAGCCACATCTCCGGACACCTGAGAGACCTGCACTGGCTCCCGGTCACCAAGAGAATCACGTTCCGACTCCTCACCCACGCGCACAAAGCCCTACACAACCAAGGCCCAAGATACCTCAACAACCGCCTCAACTTCTACACTCCCACACGCCAGCTTCGATCAACCAACCACGCCCTCGCCGCCGTCCCCCGCATCTGAAGAGCCACCACAGGAGGAAGGTCCTTCTCCTACCTCGCCGCCAAGACGTGGAACTCCCTCCCGACCCACCTCCGCCTGACCCAAGACCACCTCGCCTTCAGGAAGCAGCTCAAGACCTGGCTGTTCGAGCAGTAGCGGACCTCCCTCCCCAAGCGCCTTGAGACCCTCCGGGTGAGTAGCGCGCTATATAAATGCTGTGATTGATTGATTGATATAAATTCACCATACACTACTAATGCATTCTTTCAGTCAATCATGCTGTATACATATTTTCAACCAAACTTTCACACATTACCTTGCAATTATAGTTCTTTCTTTAACCAGATAAGGTAGTTCTGATAAGAACTTTTTTTTCTTTTGTATTTTTTTTTAACAATTTTGTATTTTTTTGGGTGTTTTTTTCAAAAAATGAACAGAACGAATAAAACAGGAAACTTTTGGAATTACTTATCATTCCAAAAACACCCCCCAAAAATATTAACAACGATGGTTCAATTGCGCAGCACAAACTGCATCCACCGACTGCTCCCCAAAGCATGTAAGTTTCTTATACTTCACGCAGTGTTGCTCGAGAAAGGCGAATTCTGGCCTAATGTCCATTGCAGGTGTTCCTGAGGACGCTCCAGACGTATTTGCCACAGCAGGTGAGGGGTTCAAAACAGCTCGCCTTATTTCCTTCCGAGCAAGATTGAGAGGATGTGTGGTCCGGAGATGGTTGTACATAGAAGCAGTGCCACAGTAGTATTTTCTTTCACTGCCTCTTGACAGGACTCAGTCACAAATTTTGCACGTCACCTTTCTCGCATTTACTTTCTTTTCTCCAGGTGGAAAAGTGAAGAATTTCCACACAGCAGATTCCGGCCTCTGTGGACGTGGTGCCTCCTGCAAGAATTCTTCTTCAGGAGATACTTCCTCCTGCTGCTGCTGTCCAGATGCCATTTTGTTTGATATTTTTTGAAAAACACCAAAAAAAACAAGCCAAAAGGGTGGTTGTAGGAAAAGAGATGTCTCTCTAAAGATGCTCCAACAAGAATGATTAAAATGCGTGGGGTCCTTCAATAGTGACAGTGGGAAAAGTTATGAACCAATTAAATCTTTTTTTTAGGTCACATGGGATCTGCACACTCTGCGCACATGAAGCACGCACCGAAGCGACTTTGCGAAAATGTATTTAAAAATAATATACGTTTATTATAAGTACAAATATATTATTTGTATGAATATCTTAAATAATCTCTTGCCCTAATATGTATATTAAAGACACATACATATCATTTTAAAACAAAAATTTTTTTGCTGGAGTCGCGCACCCAGTGCGCCCCAGCACGTATATGGCGTCACGTGGGACCCGCCACCACGCAAGCGTCGCGTACCGTAATGCGCATGTGTCGCGAATGCACGGAAGCAGGAGTAGTAGACTGGTTGCATACCAATCACGCACATCACGTAATATTAAATGTGTATGATGTAACTGAGAAACACACAACTGTCGCACAATGTACGCGGAACCTTCACGACTTTTCTAAAATGGCGGCTAGAATCCGTGCACTCACTGTGATGTGTACGCTTTGGGTGCACGACTCCGAAAAAAATTTGGAAATAAAAGAAAGTAATATAAATATATTAAAATAACACAAAAAAATAAACAATATTTCAGTTTGAATTTAAAAACTTTCTTTAGCAATTTTCAGAAAAATATATACTGTTATTTAATGAATAAAATATTTATAAATAACCAATTAAAAAAACGACAGAAAATTAGTACAAAAAAATAGGTATACCTACTATTACACTTAAAAATTAGCAGTAAAAAAACCTTTGAAATTCACTGAAAAAACCATAGGTTTCAGAGACATTACAGTTAGAAATTAGCATTTAAAAAAGATTTGAAATTCACTGAAAAAAACATAGGTTTCAGAGACGTTATAGTTAGAAATTAGCATTTAAAAAACCTTAGAAATTTACAGAAAAAAACATAGGTTTCAGGGGTGTTATAGTTAGCTGGACATTTCACTCGTACAAAACCCTAGAAATTCCTCCGTTATAGTTAGTTCTGCTAACTATAACTCGCGCACCCGCAATGTACTGTTGATGAAGTCACATATTACATCATTCATGACAAGGTCAGTGACATCACTCATGACATCTCAAATGACATCACTGATGACATCATCCATGTGACAATCTGATACACCTCATCATACACTAGTATAACCTTTCATCACTCTGTAAAATACAGAGTACCATATTTGAAACCATTGACACACCAATACCAGTTACTACATACCCACTCACTGATTCCTAAGTCTACACACACAACTACCCATTCAACAACAGAATCACTTATACATGCAGCCACTAATTATTAAAACACTATCAAATGCACTTATACACATATATAGACATTGACACATCAGCAGTCATATTAGTCGGTTATGCAGTCATCCTACTGACTCATGAAAAAAATTAATCACACTTACATTTACTCACTTACACAATTATACACACAACACCTCATTTATTCAAACACATAGTAACTCATAGTTAATATGTTAAGAAATCACCATTACAATTATACACTCATTCATATAGTTACTCTCACAATCACTGACTCTTACATATACTTATTTATATACACCAACTCTCACATACAATGCCTTTTATTTTTTTACTCAGTCACCCAAACAACTGTTTCCACATGCACTCTTAAACCTATACACCTAGTCAATCAACCATTCACATATCTATGCATAGAGTTACACACACCACATCCAACCACACACAAACTCAGTGTCCCATACAAATACTTACCCAACTAATCAATAACTAATATACACACTTATATAGTTAGTGACCAACTAATGCAGCATGTTATACAACAACAGAGACAGTGATGCTCACATTCACAGTTTAGTTACTAATCCACGTATTAAGTGAAACACTTTTAATTACTCACTTAAACAGACAGTCAGGCAGCTACTAAATCCTCCATCTAGACAGTTATATTTCCACTCAATCTTCAATACAGATTGGTATATATATATATTACCTACTGGCGGTCGCCAGTAGGTAGTTATAGTAAGGATTATTTTCCATAGGAAATCCGCAACATTCTATTGGGAATAACTTTGGCGTAGATTGAGGGATCTGCCTGTAATTTTCCTTAAATTTGCCTTGCTGCGCTCTGCTCCTTCCCTGAAAGTTTGGGGGGGATTCATCAAGCGGGGGCCGAGATAAAAGGGGGGTCCCAAAACGTGTTTTCCCCATGTTAATTTCTATAGGGCGGTTGGACTCACTTTTAGCCCGAACGGTTGAATGGATTTCCACCAAACTTGGCAAAATTGTAGGGACTGGTAGCCCGATGTGCCTTTGCTATGTCTGAAGATATGTGCTCCAGGGATTTTGAGTAATTTAGGTTCAAAATAATATATATATCTATAAGAGCACCCCGGTACGCGCACCGGGGCGCGCTCCAGCACGCTACGCGAGTTCGCGAGCGGAAAGCTGATTGCCTCTCTGGTGTCTGTCAACATTCCAAACAGTCCGGAGCGGCCGCCATCTTGTGTCTCGGTAGGATCGAGACACAAGAGGTGGCAAAAAAAAGGGGGAAATGACCAAAAGGGGGCAGGGTAGACCCCCCCTGACCCCCTAGGTTTGATGTGGGGGCCATAAAAGGGCCCGCGGGGCAATTTTTTTTTTTTTTTCGATTTGCGCGGGGGGAGCGCCCGGTACGCGCACTGCGGAGCGTACCGGGGAGCGTACCATGGGGAAAAAAGAATGACAGTTTTTTTTAAATGTAGCATTTTTTTATAAATTGGAGGTAGTTCTAAAAAGAACTGTTTTTTTATTCTTTTTTTGTTTTTTGGAACATTTTTTACTTTTTTTGGCTTTTATGAACAATTTTATATTTTGTTTGTTATTTTTATGGGGACAAACAAAAAACAAGGAATTGTAAACGGCTCAACTGGAGCAAAAAAAAACAGGAAAAAATGAAGGTTTGTTTTTGCACTTGTGGTTGTCTCCAGCACGGTTAATGAGTTTAATACTTTGCTCTTCATAGCAAATTGTTCTTCCACAAAATTTACAAACAATTTTGAAATCTCCAAACTGGGTTTGGATGTTTGGGACCATCTCCCTTGTCTCTGAACCCGGTGGAGTCGGTTGTTTACTTTGGGAGGTGCTGGGAGAAGATTAGGGAGGGTTTCTGGTCAGTTCTCTGACCTCTGCCGCAGCATAGTTGTTTGGGTGCCGGCGTTGCATGTGGCGAATCATGGTGTTGTTGCCAAAAGAGTACTTTTTGGCAGGGTTCCCCCTGGAAAGTACAGTGCCACAGATCAAACAAGTAACCTTTGGCGCACTAACTTTCTTGAGGTCCTTTGGGATTTTAAAAAACTCCCAGACAATGTGAACCTTTGGCTTATAGGGGGTAGTATCTTCAGGCAGGAACCGCCTCTCCTCCTCCTCCTCCTCTTCTTCTTCATCTCCACCACTGTGGTGTTGTGGTGATCGTTGTGGTGGTCCTTGTGGTGGTGGTGGTGGTAGTGGTTGAGATGCTCCTGCTGCTGCTGCTACTGTAGCCATTTCTCAGTACAAATAGGTCTGCAAACAGGTCTTCCTCACTCAAAGTACAAAGTGAGAATGAGGAAAAAAGGTGGGGGCTTTCATCATTTGGAAAACAAAACTGTCCTGAACCAATGAAAAGTGTTATTTTCAGGTCACATGACCCGGGCTTTCATCATTTGGAAACCAAACTGTTCTGAACCAATGAAAAGTGTTATTTTCAGGTCACCAGACCCGACGCGCCCCGGGGCGCTTACGTAGCGCGATCGTATGCGCTCGGGTGCTTCCGGGTGCGCTTACGCCGTGCATATCACGCGGACGCGGCTACGCGATACGTCACGATTATGTTTTCGTTCGCGGCAATAGCGCTCACGGTGCGCGTACCGGTACGCGCACCGGGGCGTGCGGCAAGACTGCACTGAATAAATGTGGCATAACTTTATCTTCGTGTGAGGCTCCCTTCTCTTTTGACAGGCAATCTTGTGGATTGATTGCGGCATGCCTGAAGCCACGAAGTGGGGCCCTGGGGCTGTTTACAGCCTGCCTACAGAGACGCCACATGACGTGTTTGCAAAGGAACGAAGATGCCTGTTCCGTGCAGAATGAATTCAACAACGTGATGGTTTGCTTGGCTGCACTACCCACTTGGGATTATTTTAAATGAAAATTCAGGACAGTCACGACGGCGCACTTGCGAAAGACTAGTACCACAAGTACCAGCAGACCACGGGTGGCCACGCCCATGGGCGTGACTTGAAGAAGTTAAAAAGTACTCAAAAATCGCTGTGCAATCCTGAACTTTGTCTAATGCCTCTGAAGAAGTGCTTTATGCAGGAAACGCGTCAGGCAGGACATTACTCTGTTGCCAGTCCAGGTTTCCTCATGCTGCTGCCTGCACTGAATAAACGTGGCATAACTTTATCTTCGTGTGAGGCTCCCTTCTCTTTTGACAGGGAATCTTGTGGATTGATTGCGGCATGCCTGAAGCCGCGAAGTGGGGCCCGGGGGCTGTTTACAGCCTGCCTACAGAGACGCCACATGACGTGTTTGCAAAGGAACGAAGATGCCTGTTCTGTGCAGAATGAATTCAACAACGTGATGGTTTGCTTGGCTGCACTACCCACTTGGGATTATTTTAAATGAAAATTCAGGACAGTCACGACGGCGCACTTGCGAAAGACTAGTACCACAAGTACCAGCAGACCACGGGGTGGCCAGGCCCATGGGCGTGACTTGAAGAAGTTAAGTGGTACTCAAAAATCGCCCTGCAATCCTGAACTTTGTCTACTGCCTCTGAAGAAGTGCTTTATGCAGGAAACGCGTCAGGCAGGACATTACTCTGTTGCCAGTCCAGGTTTCCTCATGCTGCTGCCTGCACTGAATAAATGTGGCATAACTTTATCTTCGTGTGAGGCTCCCTTCTCTTTTGACAGGCAATCTTGTGGATTGATTGCGGCATGCCTGAAGCCGCGAAGTGGGGCCCGGGGGCTGTTTACAGCCTGCCTACAGAGACGCCACATGACGTCTTTGCAAAGGAACGAAGATGCCTGTTCCGTGCAGAATGAATTCAAAAACGTGATGGTTTGCTTGGCTGCACTACCCACTTGGGCTTATTTTAAATGAAAATTCAGGACAGTCACGACGGCGCACTTGCGAAAGACTAGTACCACAAGTACCAGCAGACCACGGGGTGGCCACGCCCATGGGCGTGACTTGAAGAAGTTAAGTGGTACTCAAAAATCGCCGTGCAATCCTGAACTTTGTCTAATGCCTCTGAAGAAGTGCTTTATGCAGGAAACACGTCAGGCAGGACATTACTCTGTTGCCAGTCCAGGTTTCCTCATGCTACTGCCTGCACTGAATAAACGTGGCATAACTTTATCTTTGTGTGAGGCTCCCTTCTCTTTTGACAGGCAATCTTGTGGAGATATATATATATATATATATATATATATATATATATATACATATACATATACATATACATATATATAATACATATTTAAATTTAAAACTAAACCACATCCACTGGATGAAGTCATCAGTGATATCATCAGGGATGTCATTTGAGATGTCATCAGTGATGTAATCAGTGATGTCATGGACATGTCATGAATGATGTAATATGTGACATCATCAGCAGTGCATTGCGGGTGCACGAATTATGGTTAGTTAGCTGAGCTAAATAACGGTGGAATTTCTATGATTTTGAACTTGTGAAATAGCACCCCTGAAACCTATGTATTTTTTTCTCCGAAATATATATATATATATATATATATATATATATATATATATATATATATATATATATATATATATATATATATATATATATATATATATGCCACAAACCTCCTTCCGTCGAAAGAAGAGTAGAAGCCACACAAGGGGGAAAATTTCAAGGGAGCCGCTTTATTGGTGTCACAGCAACAGGCCAATGCATTGCGGCCGCCAGGCCTTCTTCGGTGCCCAAACGCTGCTGTAAATGGGCAAACTTCAGCCTAGAACTGCTATAAACATCATGTCCAGTCCTGATAGGCTAACATCACGTCCCTCCCACTCCAGCCGGAGTGGACAGCCCAACCTGCAGTCCGCGGCAATACAAACGGACTGCACGTCCCAGAATGCAAAGTTCCAGCAGCGGGGGTTTACGGGGAAAAGATGCGCCACACTGAAGATGAAAACTGGAAGGTAAGTTCTAGTGCAGAGCGTGCCTCTTATTAAGCTGTAATACAGTCCAGAAGCACTCCCTTGGGTCCCCCAACCGCAACAACCTTTAGCCTCCAGGTTTCTGCTCAGCAAAGGTCCGGATGACGAAACACCGGGCCCGGTGTCAGGCGTGAAGCCCTTACACCGCTTCTTTTTTTTATATATATATAACTTTATTTTTTTCCTGGCAGGCACCAGTAGGTAGTTATAGGTAGGACTTAGTTTCCATTGGAAAAGCATTTTTGGTTTTGCTAATAGCTTTTGTAACAAGGGGAGAGGTGGCTCACTCTGTCCCGGTGGGCTGAGCCTAGTCTAAGAAAGCAAAAGGTTCCCCTGGACTTCAGTATTAGACATACAAAGTTAATATTCATTCAAAACCTAATTCTGTTTCACACACTCAATCATCCATCCAATCCAGCAATTTTACCCTTTATATCAATAGTCTATATCCAAACCGGAAAATAGTGCTGTTATATACTTCTTTTTTATTTTTCCTTAAAAAAAATTTTTATGGTAAAAATATGGTTATCCTAGTACAGAATGTTAAAAAGAATTAATTTTAAAACAGTTTATACAGAACAAACATTAGTTCATTAAAAATAATTTTTCATATTCTAGACACAACTTTTATAAAAACAAGGTCATGAAAGAAACTTTTTTTCGAACAATTCATTAAATCAAATAGCAAGACCCTACAGCCAACAACAACCCAATAGTGACCTAAAGTTGTGGCTAAATTGTTTGATCCCAAGCTGATATGTATATTGACAGGTGGTTTCGGCAGGTAATTATTCTTAATTTATTGTCCTGAAAACAACCCTTCAGCGATGGATTCTTTAACGTATGCGTCGATGCGTTTCACGTGGTAATACTGTTTCTTTCTCAACCACCTTCTTCAGGACTAGCTTTAATAGGTACAGGGTCTAATTTTCCAAAAATTTCAAAAAGCTTCTTTCATGACCTTGTTTTTATAAACGTTGTGTCTAGAATATGAAATATTATTTTTAATGAACTAATGTTTGTTCTGTATAAACTGTTTTAAAATTAATTCTTTTTAACATTCTGTACTGTGATAACCATATTTTTGCTATAAAAAACCTTTTTAATGAAAAATAAAAAAGAAGTATATAACAGCACTACTTTCCGGTTTGGATATAGACTATTGATATAAAGGGTAAAATTGCTGGATTGGATGGATGATTGAGTGTGTGAAACAGAATTAGGTTTTGAATGAATATTAACTTTGTATGTCTAATACTGAAGTCCAGGGGAACCTTTTGCTTTCCTTTGCTAATAGCTTTGGCACCGTTTGACGAATCTTCACGTACGTGTAAAAACTAGTTTGCCAGTCACTTATGCGTTTTGGAGAGTTTTGGGGTGCTTTTTCAAGTGGGGGGTGGAAAAATGACTTTAGCCCGAAGCACTGAACGGAATGAAACCAAATTTGGCAGAAAGCTGGATCTTGGTCCAGAAAGAGTAATTTTTGTAAGTTGGTGTAAATCTGTTCAGTAGTTTTGGAGTTATTAAAGAAAAAGATTTATGTTTATCTAGAGACCCGGATCCCCGCGCCAACACCAATACCGGCTGACCGCAACCTGAGAAAAATGTTGCCGCTGCCATTTTGTGACTCTGGACACGGTTCCTGGGTGGGGAAAATAAAGTAGAAATAAGATATAAGGGGTCAGGATAGAGGTTCCCATGGGACTGATGGAGGGGTCTGTGAAGGAAACCTCATGGAGAAGAAATTGCGAATAATTATTTTTTCACATGCAAGGATCTGTAAATCCATCATGGTGCTCAGTGTGGCCCCTATGCGAATCTGCGGTGGATCCGTGGCTCCAGACCCCAATTAAAAAAAACACATGCACACACTCACAGACCCACTCACACACTCTCACACACCCACACAACCACTAACACACCTACTCAAACATCCATACACCCACACATCCATACAGCCACTCAGACTCCCTCTTACATACCCATACAGTCACTGATACATCCACTCAGGGACCCAGAGAACCACTCATACACCCACAAAGTCACTCACACAGTCATTTACATACCCAGACAACCACTTATGCACACACTCACAGACCCACACAGCCACTTTAAACACACCTACACAGCAAAACAACTGACCCACCCATACAGCCACTCGCACACCACTCAGAGACCGACACAGTCACTTACACACCCACAGAGGGGGCCAGGAGGTCTGTAGACAAGGGTGCAGTGGAGGGTAGTATTGGGGTTGATCTTGACTTGGATGAGGAGGTGTTCCATGCTTATCGCTCGGTCATCTGAGCGTGTGGTCAGGCAGTGGGAGGACGAAAGTGGCACTGGAGGGTGGCAGGCCGTGAGGGATTGTTGCAGCAGGGGAAAAAAGGAGTGAAAAGGTTAAGAAGCGGCAAAGTGATAAAAAGGAGCAAAAGAAGAAAAAAGTGAAAAAGGGCAAAAAAGTTCAAAGAAAGGTAGAAGAGAGAGACCACTCACACACCAACTCACACAACCATACAACTACACACACAATCACTCTCACACGGACATACACTATACACAATCATTCAGCCACTCAAGTAACATGTGTTGGAAGTAGTATCACTCATTAGTAGTGCACCTAGTATACTAATTTAACTTTTGAAGTAGCTTAGTATATATGATTAACAATCATAAATTCTTAGTGATGTCATGAGTGATGTCACTGACCATGTCATGAGTGATGTAATATGTGAGGTCATAAGCAATGCATTGCGGGGGCGTAAGTTATAGTTAGCTCAGCTAACTATATCTGCTGAATTTTACTGGTTTTGTATGAGTGAAATTTGAGCCTAACAATGATGTCCCTGCAACCTTTGTTTTTTTAGTTCATTTCTAAAGTTTTTTTAATTCAATTTCCTAACTATAACGTCCCTGTAGCCTTTGGTTTTTAAATAAATTTCCAAGGTTTTTGAAATGTGTGCGTGAATGCATGAGTATCTCCGGGGATGTGTGACTGAGTGTGTGAGTGTCTCAATGGGTGTGTGAGGGTCTGTGTGGGTCTGGGAGTGGCTGCATGAGTGTGTGAGTCAGTCTGTAAGTGGGTGTCCGAGTGGAGCCATGAGTGGGTGTATGTGTTTAAGTGGGTCTCCGAGTGGGTGTATGAGTGTCTGAATGGGTTTGTGAGTGTATGGGTCTGTGAGTGAGAGCATGAGTGCCTGAGTGGGTGTCTAAGTGCATCTATGAGTGGGTGTGTGAGTGGGTGTAGAAGTGTCAGTGTGCGTGTGTCAGTAGCTGTGTGAGTGTATCGCCCACAAAAGAACTGCATCTGCCCTTTTATCCCACAAGAGTCCACAGTTTTCACAAAATATTTACTTAACTCAACTATTTTTTACTGGTTAGTTAGTAAGTACTACCTCATTGGATAATTTTCCAGTGTGTATTCTACACTACAGCTGCGTAATGGACTACAAGCAAATGTCTCCAGCGACCTGGTGTGCGGTTGGCAATGTGATTGTTCCTCGTGCGTCTTTTTCTATAATTCTGTGATGACATAAATCCTCCTATAGATGCCAACGACATTACAAAAATGTAAATCACCATCAAACTAGGGTACTTCCTCTTGTCTATTTGATGTAATTGCTTCTTTGTCTCGAGGAGATTTCCTCTTCCTCTGCATAAAGAAATGGCACCAAATTCAGCGGCAAAAGCACAGTGGGGTGTCTTGGTAAGCTGTACATCATCCTGAAAAAAGGCGGAAGACATATGCATACTACTAAAGTGGGCAGGGAAGCCTGCCCAAATATTAGAAAGTGATATGGGCACACGTTCCCTCCCCCCCCCCCCCCCCCCCCCCCCCCTCCCAGGTTGATTCCAGCCCAGGGACTCCATTCCTCAGGACCTGGCCATTATCTTATGGAGAAGGGAGGCCACACAGCTCCCCCTCCCTGGGCTTACTTCGGCCCTGGAGACCCCATCCCCTTGGGTCTGGCTTCTTGGTTTTTAGTGCATTGGTCACAACCAGGGCACCCAGTAACCTCTGTTTGGACCCACGGAGGACGCCTCAAGGCCCCCGCAGTCCCTGCTGGCTCCCTGGCATTAATTTAGCACATTCTTGATGGAAATTAAGTCCTGTGCTGTTGTTCTGAAAATGTTTTTTTAAGTTGAAATAAAAACATGTTGTTAAGTAGATTGTGGAATCCTTTAACACACAGATGAGGACCCCCTTTCTGAATGAGTCTAAGGTACCTTTTTCTTTCAATAATGTCCCACAGGCATATAGGGTTGTCGTTGTTTAGTATATAAAGATTTTGAACCTGTGGCCTGCAGATGATAAACACAGATATCAGCAGTCATCGTTTAACCCACTGAGCTTGTAACGTTCATGGAAACTTGCAGTGCTCTGATTGAATATACACGATACAAAGAAAAGCAATACATTAGAAGTCGAAACATGTGTAGTTATATTCCAGTCGAGGTGAATAAACAAAATACTCCCTAGGTAAATGTTAAATGTTAAAATGTTAAATGTCGTATACTTGTAAAGCGCACAGCTGCCCCAGCAAAGGGGCGTCCCGGCGCTGTATACCGCTGGGGAACCCATCCTGGCTTTCCCTGTGAGATGGTCCCTCCTGGGCATCTCCAAGGTGAAGACAAGCATCCCCGGCGCTGATGGGGCCGTTAGTAGAGATTAAGCAAGCTATTGCCCAGAGTTGCTGAGTGGGACCCATGGTTGGAGTAGGCACCGAGGTGAGAAATATCGAGTCCGCTGACCATGGCCCAAGACCCTGCCGCGTCGGGAATCGAACCCTGGTCCCGGGCCGACCTCTGCTTCCGGGTCTGCCGCCTCTAACCAGTGAGCCACAGCACCACTAAATACACAGAATATTACAGACATACACTGAATTCAATGAACTCCCACTACCGCCATAGGTTCAGCGGGTTATTACGTAATTTCATGTGGCATTACTAATCATTGATTATGCAAATTAGTCCTATGATTATGGAAATTAGTCCTCTACCTTATTTTCACGGACTTTGCCTATTTCTTCTCCACTGAATAGAAAAGGCCACTGTTTTTTAAATGGTTCTCCTCCTAGTGTTGTTTGGTTCGCTGCCTCCGCTGAGTTGAGTTTGAGGTGAGAGTAGCCCCTGGTTCCCAGCACGAGACCAGTTATAAATACAGGCTATGATAGTAGAACACTATTATATCAATGGAGCGTGACAAGCAAGATCTTGTGCAACACAATCCTTGTAAACCAGCACACAATGCATTCAAAAATACCAATCACAACCCTTGCCACCTATTATGGAGCTAACTTTACACGCATTTGTTTGTCCCCATCACTTTTCACAAAGTAGACAGTGAAAGGTATCACATCTCACACTTGCCTTTGAGCAACATAAAATCCATACATTTCCTCATTCTGTGCGATTATTTAGAGATCTTTTATGCTGCTCATACTGAGGTTGTAATTTTCTCTTGAGTTGTTTTATGAAGCTATACAGCACTGCTGGCATAGGTAGTTTAAATTATTTCATGTATTAGACATTTTTTCGGATTTTTGCCTGAAAATAGAGAGCACAATTTTTAGATCCTGTGTTACCCAAGGCCTTTTAACTGCTCTAAAATAATACACAATTTACTTAATGGGGCTATCAGTCATCTCTCTTCATTTATTAGTCTACTCCTGTGTCATTCACATTTATATTGGCATGGACTTGGCATCTCCCCTTCTGGGTTGCTTTGACATGGCCCCATGCTGCTGTACTCATCTACGCCTCTACCCTACCTGTATTGCCGTTTGCTCCCCCTCACGGTGCTGCTTCCATTGACGTCACCCGATGTAAAAAAAATTTTGGTGCCTTATATTTTATTTTTGGCACTGACACAACTTGGATCAGTAACTAAAAAAAAAAGCACTTGCGACATTTTGTAAGTGCGCACACGAGTGCTTGCATGCGCCTACAAAATGATGCGAAGTGACCATCACCAAAAAGAAAGGGACTTCAAAATCCTACCATGGAATAATGGAAGGTAAAATTGGCCCCGGCTTGGACCTACGACCAGTAGAACATCACCAGTGCAGCTGGCGAGTATGCCACACATCAAGACAATCAATTGGTTCCCAGGAAACAACAATCAGGTGCAGTGAGGGCATATGGAGGTCCCATATGGGCAAAACCATACCACAGCATTCTCCCAGCATTCTCTGTCAGAGCACTAAGTCCACCCAAAGAGAGGCTTATGCTGCCACAAAAGGAACAGTAGCAAAACTCCCAGCCGGGAGAAAGCAAAGACACCGGGCAAAGGCACCAAAAACAGAGTGACAGGGCACCACCAACTCGAGCCACCACTGGCAGTACAGTAGCCAACTGTGAGAAAGTGCCATCTTTCTTACATGGTATGCCTCCACTTTTTGCTGAATTGCTGATGTGATTTGACTGAGTGTGCCCTGGCTCCTGCCAATCAGGTGCCCAGGGCATGTGTACCTTCCCTAAAACTGTGTTGAAACTAAAACCAAAATAGCATCTCTGGCCACATGTCAGCCCCTGTTAAATGGTACTATAGGTACCCAGGGCATTGTGACCAGAGAATACCCCTAAGGGCTGCAGCCCTTAGTGTGCCACCCTTAGGGGCCCTGCACCCTGACACCCACACACTGTCTTTGCAGGCCGAGTGTCCTGGTGCAGAACTAAACAAAGAGTCGACATGGCACACTTCCCTGTTTGCCATGCCCACAAACCCACTGCCCTGGCATACATCCGTCACTCCTCAAGCTGGGTGCCCTATGCCAGTGGCGTGGGCACAGGTGCATGTCTCCTGTGCTCCTACAGTACCCAGGGCCGTTCCTGGGCACTGTAAGTGCAGTGATGTCATTTAGAGTATATGGTGATGGGAGGTTGTCATTACGAACTCCATAGCATCATAATGACTACACTGAAGTCTGACAAGTTTGATATCAAACTTCTCAGCACATTAAACCCACACTGATGCCAGTGTGGGATTTAATGTAAAATGCACTACAGAGGGCATCTTAGAGATGCCCCCTGAAACCTAACCTACAATCCACGTCTTGTCTGAGAGGCTGCCACACAGCAGACATGTTGCTGGACCAATGGGTGGAGAGCCACCGCTCTCCTGGGCCTGCAATAATGCACATCCTGGGCGAGGTGCTAGGTCTCCTCCCCCAGGATGGGCAGGGGAAGCTTCAAAGGCATGCCACCTTTGTGAGCTTCTCCAGGCCACTTGCTGCACTCAGCAACTGGTCGCCACCGGTTCTGACCCCCACCCTTGCGGGAAGACTTGTGGGAAACCCTAAGTGAGGAAAGGGGGTGTGCCAGCCTGGGCCAACTCCACCCCTCAGGTAGGAGAGGCGAGGTGAAGCACAACTCTGGACTCCAGCCATCTTTAGGATGTAGAGCCCTGCCTAATCAGAGATAGGCTCCTGCCCCCCTCCCACAGGAGAGGAGCAGGATAGGGGGTGTACTCACCCAGGGCAGGGACCCATTGGTCCCTGCACTCACTCTACAAGTAACGCCCCTAAATTTAGTATTTAGGGGCACCCTGAACCTTCCTTCCTCATATCCTGATTTAAAAACAAGAAAGAAGACCAAGAAGAAGAAGACAGCTGCTTACAAGAGGACAACACCAACTGACTTGGCCCCAGCCCTACAGGCCTGTTGATCCTTGAACCTGCTAAATCCCGGCGTCTCCTGCGTACAGCAACTTCGAAAACCCCGGAGGACCTGCCTGCCTTGAACATCTCAAAGACTGGGACTCCCACGAGCAGTGGTTCTGCTCAAAAAGCAATACCCCTGGTGCCAGCCAGGAACCGCGAATCCAGCTCACTCTGCACCCACCGAGCCCGGCCTGTGCCTGAGTGGACAAAGACCCTGAAGACGTCCCCCCGGCGATTGTGACCTGAAATCCAGTGCCCAATGACCCTCCTCGACGACCCAGACAACGCTGCAGCCTCACAGCAAGGGACCCTCCAACCGCAACCAGCAGGGGTTAAGAATTCCCGACGTCAAAAGACACCCTTGCACCCGGCACCGAACGGCCCCCTGTGCCAACTCCTGGGTGCCTACCTATCCTCCAAGATCCCAACTTACCCATCAAAGTGTTGGTCGCTCCTGAAGAATCTCCGTTCCCGAGCCTGCAGCCTTTGTTCAACTTTCAAGTCTCACATTAAATAACATTGAGCGCCCAAAGGCTCAAAAACACCCTGCATCCAGCCGCCCGAGTGCCTCTGGGAGTGCAACCTTTGTTCTAATGTACTTCCCCCTTTGCCCTGAGCAAGTGACCAGGAGCCCAGCTCCCACAGCTGCGTGGCCTGCTTGCCAGCCGCCACCAACCAAAGGCCCCCTGCTGCCCATAGACTAACATTGGGCCTAACTACCTCTGCACCCGGCTGCCCCTGTGCCGCTGAGGTTGTACCAACTGTACATACCTGACCCTGGAATACCCCTGAGTCTATTCCCAGAACCTTAACTCCGCCAGTCGAGTACTTACCTAAAAGCCAATAACTCACTTTTCTTCCATAGGGTAACATTGACTGGTTTCACTTGGAAATTCTTCTAAGTGTGGAGTTTCGAAACTTTAAAATATTCATTTAAAATCAGCCCAACAACGAATTCCGATTTACTCGCCTGTTATCAGGCGAGATCCCAGTGCTGGATCTTGGTGCCCAGCACTGACCCTGAAAAGTAATTCTAACCGTACTTACCAGTAACTTGAATTTCCTTCCATAGGATAACACTGGCTGCTTTTTGCCGAAAAAGTTTCTAAGTGTCGATTTTTGAAACATACAAATATTAGTTAAAAATCGCCTGTATGACATAAACAAATTCTTTCAATTGTTTACAGGAGATGCACCAGTGCTGGATCCAGGATCCAACACTGAGTAAGAAAAAGTAACGATAACACTACTTACCTGCTAAGTGAATTTCCTCCAATAGGATAACATTGATGATTCTATGTGAAAAGGTTTCTAAGTGTCAACTTTTAAAATACAATAATATTCCTTAAAAATCACTACTGTAACCAAAACGCTTTTACACAACTGCTTACAAGAGATGTCCCAGGACTGAACCTAGGATCCAGTCCTGTGGTTAGAAAAAAAGTAATCCATAAAGTAATTAATTGCATTTAACCAGAAATTCCCATTGAGCTCAATGTTGCATTGTGTTGGAAATTGTGTTGCCTCTTGCAGCAACTGTAACTACTGTACTTAAAAATTCTATTGCCTATTTGATAAGTATTTAACTAAAGTAAATCATTCTGAGAAAGTATATTTTGATACCTATGTTGGTTCTAAAATAAAACAACTATATGTTTTGATACAAACCATTGGCCTAGAGTTCAGCTCTTGAGTGTGTGAGACCATTTGCTGACTGAGTGTGTACAACAAATGCTTTACACGGCCTCTGATACTTCCTTGCTGCTCGACCAAGCTACCACTTTAGAGAGTAAGGTTATGTCTAACTTTAGCTTCTGCCAAACCTCTGGGGACTGTGGACTCTGTGCACACTGAACCTTACTTTGGTCCAGTACATACAGAGCCACTTTCTTACACCAACCCCCAGAGAAGATCAAGGATGTTTGGGCACACACCAAGGAAAGCCAGGGACCAGGGAGTTGCTGCATTTCTGATGTTTATACAGTTGCATTTATCTTGATATAAAATGCCTAATTAAACTTACCAAACTCTAAAGACAAGTGTTGATCTGCCGGGCTGTGGTGAACCAATTGTCACTGTTTTTAATTTGCATTTCATGGCATGCTAATGCATAACACGTATAATCATTGCGTACATATATTCATGTGAAATTTCCTATTTAGATTGATCATAACATGGTTTTACTATTAACAGTTAACCATAGTTAGAGTGTGATCACGTTAAGTAAGCATTAGTAAAAGTAGGCCTTGATTTGAAAGGCTCCATAATCAAAGTGGTTACATTTCGTGGTTTAATTGTGCACTTTTGTGTTAGACAGACTTGTCCTGTCCACCTTTAGAGGTGGACATCCCTTTCCAACACCTGAGACCCAATGCTCCCTTTATTTCTAATCATAGAGTTAATCTCTCGAGCAAGTACACGCCTTCTTTACTTGATTGTAAACTTTATATTGTTCTATTTCAGATACTATATTTGCTGGCACCTGCTGCTTATGAATTTTCATTATTTTCTCTGAAACTTCAATTTACGATTAGGGAGTTTTCTTCATTGGAACTGAACCCTTTTATGATTTGCCTTCTCCGTCTTTAAATAACTTGGCTTTGCATTTGTCTCACTGTCATTGAGATGGTACTTAATTGTTGTTGTCAAGCCTCTTTTCAATACAAAGATCCAACCTTGGAGTGCAGCGAAAGTCTGTGAATTTGCACCACAATATGCACAGTGCAAATACCATCCTTTGCCCTCCATCAACTGTCCAACTATGAGTGACTCAGTAAACCATGTTGTTAGCTCTTAGGAAAGGATAGGCAGAGCTGAGGAAAAAGATACATTTGCTGTGACTGAAGGAGCCTGACTAAAATAGAAAATACCACCACTTGAACCATTAGAGCTATTAGAAGTGACAACAGTCTTCTAAAAAAACCTCTGAAACTTGTGTCTTAGACACACATCTCCTATCCACCACAATCCCACAAACGAAGTATTGTTGACTACCCTTTTCCTCCTCACACTCAAAACACATCCCTCATAAACAACCATTCCCTAGATTAGCCGCCACTCTGATCACTTTTTCACTTTTCAATCTTTATTTCGATCAATTTAGATCATAAAAGATATACAAAACATTTAAAAACATTATAATTTGTGCAAGTCAATCAAACATCGGTTAAAAAAGATTGAACACAGCATAAAAATCAGATCATCTTCATGAAGACTTTAAAGTCGTAATTAGTGATAAAATTTAAAAATTCACTTCCGTCTTCAGTAAGCGGGTGCGAGTGAACCACATTGCTGTTAAGAAGCTTGCCACAGCAAACACAGTTAGGGGGGACACATCCGTCTTTAGGATTCTGTACGCCGGGAGAAATTGTCTGAAACCCAAGTTTTTTAGCAGGGGGAGAAGCCAATATTTTCTTGATCTTTGGTAGGCTTTACAAAAGAGGACCACGTGTAGATCATTTTCTTTGGAGTATCCACATACCGGGCAATGCTCTGAGGTTGGAGGCGAAGATAAAGAACCGGTGAATGACCTCAGGGGTAGTGTGCCGTATCTCCACTGAAGAAATAACTTCCTGGTTAGGATAGGGGTCATGTTATCCAAAACACGTTCCATAAAATAGGAGTCTTTGCTTTGGACAAATAAATTCGTCAGGGATCCCTCGCGTGTGCTGTCAAGAGCGAGGGTAAGCTTTGAATCATAGTAAGCTTTTGACAGCGCTTTGCGTGGCATCCCATGGCATGCGTTTAATGGGTCAGACCAGAGTTCTCACATGAGTTTTTGATGTAGCGTAGCCATGGATTGTTGTTGGCATTTGGTAGGGTTAAAAACTCCTGAAGCTCGGACCGGTAGTCAATAAGTTCTTGACTGCTCCATAGTCTTCGTCAGAAAGTTAATGGTTTGAGTCCCAATTCTTCAGCGATGGGTCTAATTCCCAGGTCTAATCTCAAAGGAAGTAGCGGGGTGTTTGGTGGGAGAGCTACCAACTGCCTAATGAATTTATTTTCGGTGATTGTTAGGTTTTTGGCAGGAGTGTGTCCCCACATTTCAGCCCCATATGTCACTGCCCCCGTGCTTGTGACTTGTAAATTTGGATAGGAGGACCTAGGGGGCGGTATGTCGATTTGTTCAGCATCCTAGTGATGCCCCCCGCTAGCTGGACCAGTTTCATATTTGCCTTGATCTGGTGAGTTCCCCAAGTCAAGTTCTCATTTAATGTAACTCCCAAGTACTCAAATGTGGAGACCCTCTCCAATCGCACCAGGCCAAGCAAGGGATTAGGGCGTGTGGAGGGGGTTGGATTTAAGATCATATATTTAGTCTTAGAAGCGTTAATCTCAAGGCCCCTCTCCGTGCAGAATTCCAAAAACCCATCGAGTACCCGTTGAATTCCCATGGGGGATTTTGATAGCAGCAGGGTGTCGTCCGCAAACATGATGGCGGGCACCCGGCTGTCATTCAATTTGGGAGCATTAATATCGCCTATCCTGGTCAGGTGGGCGATAACCCCATTCACAAAGAGGCAGAAAAGGGGTTGGTGCGAGCACACAGGCCTGTCTTACCCCTCTGTCAACGGGGAATCTTTCAGTTAGGTTGCCATTTCTACCGCACCTGACACGTGCATAATTATTCTGGTGTAATCTCATTAATATGGCAGGAATATCTGCCGGCACCCCTAGGTCAGCGAGCACGTTCCATAGTTTGGATCTTGGCACCAAGTCGAAGGCGGCTCGCAAGTCCACAAAGACCGTGTACAAGCTGCCCTCCTCGATTAGTGCAGTCCTCCAGTAAATAAGGTTTAAGCGGAATATCTGCTCCGTCGTAGATACCCCCTACTAAATCCCGCCTGATATGGGCTCAAAGTGTCAGTTTCCTCTAGCCAATTTTGGAGGCGATCTAAAATAAGCCTACCAAAAAGCTTCTGGGACACGTCTATTAGGCTGATGGGCCTGTAGTTGGCTGGGAGCAGAGGCGATCCCTTTCTGAATACGGGAACAACCTCTGCGCCCAGCCAAGTACTAGGAACCTCCATGCAAGCCAAGACAGCATTAAATATTGGCACTAGATAGGGGGCCCATACATTAGGCTCCTGTTTGAACAGGTTGCCCGTAATACCCTCCAAACCAGGGGCCTTGTCTGAAGAGAGTCCCGCAATGGCCGCTCGCACCTCTGTATCTGTGAAGGGGTCACCAGCAGGGTGGCTAGGTATAGTAGGGGGTGGGTGGCATGAAACCCCAACTGCCGCTGTATAAAGGGACTAGAAGTGCTCTTGCCAAGCCTGTGGCGCAATATTCGGTTCTATAGCCGATTCTAGGTGTTCGGATCCCCTATTGACAATTCGCCAGAACTTACGGTGGTCTTTACTAGCTAGTGAACTAGAGAGTTCCTCCCATTTAGCCTGGTCCCACTCAGTCTTAGCCTGGGAAACCAGTTTCTTATAGTCCTTTCTCCTTGCCTTTATCTCCAGTTTGCTTTTACCCTCCTTGATACAGGACAGGAGAACACTCTTCGCCTTGCGGCAAGTAGCATTATACCATGTAATGTGCTGATTCCCACCACCTCTGCTTTGTCCCTCTGAGAAGAGGTCTGCCGCCAAGGTGTTGATAAGCTCTTCATGTGCCAGGTTCAGCGAAGCGTGGGTTTCCTGGTTGCTGGATTTCTCACTTAAATTTCTCACTTTTTCTAAAGTTGGGATGAGTCTAGCATAGAGTCATGGGAGGTTCTCCCTTTTAGTGACTAGTTTTTCCCACCTTATTCTCTTTCTGTTATTTTCCAAGAGCAGCCCTGTGTTTGGCACCGCCGTAGGATAGGCCCTGCCCTCCTCGCCAGGGAGCGCATAGTCTAATTCTAGGGCGTTGTGGTCGCTATCAGATTTTTCTATTACCCTGAAGTCTATAATGTGCGACCACATAGGCAATTGCACCAGAACGTAGTCCAAGCGTGACTCTCTACCTACTCTATTAAAGGTACATTTGCTCGGGATGTCAGATTTAATGCGTCCATTACACGCTCTGACCCCATATTTAAGGGTCAGGGCAGTAATCTGTAGGGCAAGAGGGCTCCAAGCTCTTGGGGGGGAGCCACCGTAGGAGGAACTGACCACCTTGCGTCCTCCTGGAGGGAAGACCCATCAAGGAGGCCTGCAAGAGGCTCAAAGTGAGAATTCAGATCCCCTGCCACTATAAATGGATTCCCCGCCGGAATTTCACAGAGGAACGCAGACAATTCCTCTATGGTTGGTGACTCCCGCGCTATGCTAACTGGCCTTGAATAAACATTTATCACGAGAAGACTACGAGAGTTTGGTCATTCCAGCAGCACCGCTAGTATGTCCTCTGAGGCCAGGGGGAAGCGTGCGGCCCGACAACCCAGGTGAGTGGCCACCCAGGTTGAAAGGCCGCCAGATGGACGACCCCTACCCCCCATTTCGCAGGAATAGAGAATGCCGCAAAACCTTGGCGGGAGTACTCCTCCCTCGCCCAGGTTTCCTGAAACAAGCATATGTCTTTCGAGTCAATGAAAGCAATCCAGTCCTGTTGTTCCAGCTTGTTACCCAGGCCAGCCACATTCCATGATACCATCTTCAGTGGGGGTGGCCTAGGGCACGAAGCTGGAGGTAAGGAGAGGATATCATCAGGACTAGTACTCAGGGGCCTAAGATTTAAGGTCGACTCTCCTGATGTTTCTGCTATTTCCTCGATTATGGGGGTGGAACCGGCAGTGGTTTGAACAGTAGTCAAATTATCCTCTTTGCTATTAGTAGGAACATCTGGGTGCCCGGACTCTGGCATTTGGTCCGTAATGGATCTGGCAGATATAGTATCTACCTCCTTGCCTTCCCTAATGTAACGGTGTTGCTCGCTATGGTCACACACAAACTGTCAATCTACCATATCTAGGTGGCTGTACCTGTTAAATGTTGGGAAATGTGTAGGCTGATGAACTCTAGGTTGGAGGTAGGCTCCTCTCACTCTACCCCTCCAGGCACCTCCCTTCCCATAGCAGGTTTCCCAACTCTCCTCCTCCATATATGGCATGAAATATGGTTGATGTGAAGTTCTTGGAGGATAGAAATCTCTTCTCCCTCTGGTATCCCACCCCCCCACCCTCTCAGGGGGTCTACCCCAACCCTGTTCCTCGCATGTATTTCTCAACCGGGGATAAAAGAAAGAGAGGGATAGGGACTGTATATTGCTCCCCTGCTCGTCAGGGCACCATCCACAAATATGGGAGACAATCATAGGATCTCTGAAACTAATCAGGACGCAGTCACCTTTAATGGATTTTCTTGTACTACCCACCCAAGCTGCCCTTCTTACCATAAGCACCTCACTCGTGGTACCTTGCGGAAGAGGTCTAAACGTAGATAGCCAACTTACCACCTTGTTCTTTAATGAAGCGGTGGATTCATTGAAGTTGGTTTTTAACTCGGGTACCCCCGCAAGGATTACTGTGTATGGGCTTGCCTCCGGCGGCAGGTTCACTATTCTTTTCTTATTTGCATTGCCTAATACCTCCACAGTGGGTACTGCTGCTTCAGGAGGTTGGCTAGGGGCAGGGGTGTTATCGGTAGAGGGCTTGGTCGTGGTTAGGGAAGGGAGTAATATCTCTGGTTGTGCTGTAGACTGGTTAGGGGTGGGAGCATTGCTTTTTGGCTGCTTGGTCATGCTGTGAGGGGGAGTTGGTTTGGCCAATTGGGAAGGGAGTACTATGCTATTGCCTGGCTTTTTGATGGTCGAGGCGCCCTTCTTGTTCTTTGTCTCTATCCCTCCTCTACCACCCTTGTTATCTACTACGCTATGTAATTTTAAATCGCCAGAGAGTTGGACCGTTGATTTCTCTATATTTACTAGCCTAGCTTCCATTTTGATTAAACGTGCTTCTAGGGGACTTAAAAGGGACCTAAGGAGAGAACCAATATCGGCAAGAGTGATATCTACTGAAGAGGTCTCAAGGGGATTTGTGATAATGGGGTCCAGTAACTCTACAGCAGGAATCTCACTGGGCATGGCTTCAGCCATGACCATACGTGAGTCCCCCTCTGTACTCAGTCCGGGATTGGTAGTCTCTACACTGGTAATCTCAACAGTAGGGTTGGGCTTCAGGGTTTTCGCCTTCCTTCCCCCCTTGATTTGTGTCCCTTTTTTCCTTTTAGGGATTGCCCCCTCCCTTACCCCTTGCAGAGGATCTCTGTAGTTGCTGATATCCACCACAGGGTCATGTTCAGGGTTCAGCTGCAAGTTGGAGTGGGGTTGGACCGGTGGTAGATTTAACAGACTCAGGTCAACAACGTCACTGAGGTCCTTCGGACTGCTGTGCGAGCTGGAAATAATCAGATCAGGAATCACAGTGGACTCACCTTCATTAGTGATCCCTGTGTTGGGATCAGGGTGTTCGATGTGCTTGGGTCTATATTCTGGGCTCTTTGCCTGTGCCAGGGGGCCCATCGAGGATCTTCTCACCCATTCTATTTCTTGGGAGATTCGCCTCTCCAGGATCGTAATTTCATCGATCAGTGGTGACCCTGCTTTAACAAAGTAATTGTCCAGCGGGCCCTTAGCAGCGCTAGTTGCGGCCAACTTGCTCTTTCTCCTTGTTTCCCTTGTGGTCATCGTCAGGCGCTGATAAGTTCAATATTTGCCAGAGAAGGGGAAAGACTAGAAGTAGGAAGAATGAACGGACAAAGGGGGTTGGCCCGTCCCGGTCTTGACCGTTCTCGAACGGCCTCAAACGGCCCGCGTGCGTCCCGCATGCGCGGTTATGAACACTCCTATATAGAGGGGAGGAGGGGGCGGGAAGAGTCGCAGGTGCACCTGCTGGTTTCAGCGCTGAGCCTGCTGGGACTCGCAATCCCGCGCCCTCTGGAGAGTCCGGCAGAAGTCTCCCCTGTGGAAATGCCCGCTTTCAAGTCCTTTAGGGCTCCTCACTTCTTGCTCCTCTTTCCCTCAGGAAACGATGTGTCACCAAACGGCTGCGAGCGGCTCCCACGGAGCGGGGGCCGTGAGCCGTTATCAGCTGCTGCGGGGGAGGAGGGGTCGGGAAGAGTCGCAGGTGCGCCTGCTAGTTTCAGCGCTGAGCCTGCTGGGACTCGCAGTCCCGTGTCCTCTGGAAAGTCCGGCTGAAGTCTCCCCTGTGGAAATGCCCGCTTTCAAGTCCTTTAGGGCTCCTCACTGCTTGCTCCTCTTTCCCTAGGAAACGATATGTCACCAAACGGCTGCGAGCGGCTCCCGCGGAGTGGGGGCCGTGAGCCGTTATCAGCTGCTGCGGGGGAGGAGGTGGCGGGAAGAGTCGCAGGTGCGCCTGCTGGTTTCAGCGCTGAGCCTGTTGGGACTCGCAGTCCAGCGCCCTCTGGAGAGTTCGGCAGAAGTCTCCCCTGTGGAAATGCCCGCTTATAAGTCCTTTAGGGCTCCTCACTTCTTGCTCCTCTTTCCCTCAGGAAACGATGTGTTACCAAACGGCTGCGAGCGGCACCCCACTCTGATCAGGGAAATCTTAAGGCTTTTGGGGGCCCTGGGCCAAACGTATTTTGGGGGCCACTGTTCAGAACAGCTTTGAATTTACGCTCCCGTTTTAACTATTTTTTACCCTCTTTGTCCAGGTCCCTGTCAATGTACAGGTACACAGGTGCCAATTCTAAATGTATTTACATCTAATATTCAGGGATAGTGACGTGTGTTTTCAATATTGTAACACAGTAGCAGCTCACTGATATTACTTTAAATAATCTCTGTGGCACCCTCCCATTTCTAATTTGTGAGGTCCTGTTTCGATTTAAAAGAAACTTTTTTATGGATGTTGCATGAAACAAACACAACATTTCTCTGCAAAATATGTGTAATAGAATCTCACACATCACCTATATTCAAAATAAATGAAAGGAAAACAGTATTTAAAACAATCTGTTTAAGAATTATTATTCATATTAAAGGTCATCCGGGCAAGATTCTCTGCAGAACAGAGCTGGCTTTATCAGGGGGACAAAGGATAGGCTGCGTCCTGGGCTAGAGTCCACTTTGCCTTAAAACATGTCTGACTCTGATCAGCAAAGGTCACAGTACCATCCACCCTTCAGGCAGAAGGGAAGCTCAAACACACCTCTAGTAAACGAGCATCATTTATTATAGCAGCTACAGATGACATCACCTTCCATTACATTCTTACAGAATTTCCTGCCTGGCACTTTGCAAAGGCACCCAGCAGCCACCAGCTGATGCTCAGTGCTTTCGTGTGAATACCTGGGTGTAGTGCCTTCTAGCAATAGCCTGGTGTTCATCCTACTCTGCAAACTGGGCCACATACAACCCTTTTCACACTTGATTCTAAAGGTGGTGATGGCAAATAGTCACAGGCTTCTCAGGGAAGTTGTGTGAGGGGCAAGAGATCAGAAATAAATTGTCAGAACCACTTTCAGAGGGACACAGGGGACGCAGGAGTTACTGCGCCCAACTGTGGGGGTTTAGGCCTTTTACTCCTGATGTCCTGAGGTCCGACCTACTATGGATCATGTTCAACTGGGCCAAGTACCCCATCTGCACTTATCTCACAGTGCCAGCTGTGGTGTGGAGTCAAGGCTCCCCCGGAGGGGCGTGGGAATGTAGATAAGGGTCAGTGAACATGACTTCTAACTCAAAGTGCAGCAGAACAAACAATAAATAAGTGTCCAGCCAAATACTTGCTTTTTTAAGGAAAAGTAGTATTTAATGTCTAACTCTACACATGCAAAGAAATATGACATTCATAAGCAAACCATAATCCCCTTGCGGTCGGGGCTCAAGTAGTTGTCAAGCAAATCAATGTCACATGCTCCTTCGTGCAATGTGTGCAGGGTAATTCTCCATTTGCCCGTAGCCACATCAGGGAATGCTCACTATTAGGCCGTACTCAAGAGTTACCCTTTCACTTTTCAGGATTTTAGTCAAAAGTGTCTATGGTGCTGCAGCACCGTTAGTGAGTCCCCCTGGGCCCAACTGGCCAAGTTCTTGTAGCCCTGAAGAGTTCAGCGGTGCTGCAGGCGCCTACAAGGCACATCTATAAGTCCCGCACAGTTCAGAGAATTCTGACTGCTCGCTGCCCTGGCGGTAGCCCCAGGCAGTGCAGTTTCTCTCTCCTGCACGGCACTGCTCCCAGCTTGCAAAGACTCAGTAAGCTGGCTTTTGCACTACAGGGGGGTCTTTTCTTCAGCTCCTGACTGGAGTCTCTGTCAGTCCTCAGTAGTGAATCAAGGCAGTTTCCCTTACAGTGCAGGGCCAACCCACTCATCATAACCTCAGCCTATTCTTCGGGCAGCGGCCTGCATCCTTTGGCAACTTTGGCACTGGCAGCCCCTACTGGCATGCAGGGTTGCAAAGGTATGTGGAAGTAAGGTTGCATACTCTTCCAGCATAAGGGCCCCAACTCAGACAATCACCAGTCTTGGCAGTACTTGATTTTGTAACTTTACAGGTGGCTTACTCTGGCATTTGGAGTCACCGCAGCAGTACAGGCTTAGCAAGTTCTGCACGGAGCTAAACACCCGGCTCAGTCCACAGCAGCCCTCTCCTGGCATACGGGAGACACAGAAAACAATCCTGCACATGGGCTATGTCCCAATCGGTGCACAATCAATTCCTCACATCTCGCACAGGAAGTCTTCATGGTAGGGCTTCCCACTGGACCTTGCTCCCTCCAACGCTCTCTCTCCCTCACAAGGTACACTTCTGGTGGCAAGCAGGCAGGCACTGGTGCTCCTGGCTCCAGGGCAGGTGAAATTGGTTTCTCTAGGTGATGTCTCCTCACCCAGCAGGGAGACTAGCAGGCCTTTGCCACACTCCTGGTCACAGGTGGAAGTCTTGCAAAGCTTCTACTTCTCACACAACCTGCTCTGGCTGCTTGGCAGACAGTACATTTTTGGGGGAGCAACCTCACCTTTTTATCGTTCTTTTCCAGACATAAAATGTGAATTAGGGTTTGAGTCTTTTTTTTTGGTGAAATCTTTTTATTAACCTTGCTCACAGGTACATAAAAAACATAGCAGCATAAATTCATCAGGAGATAGTCATCAGTCTCTGATTCATACAATAGGCATGTCAAAACATTCCCAAAGACCCCTCCACGCTTCACATGACACCCGCCTCCCCCCCCCCGGATCCTCTGTATTTTCGCCAGGGGCCCCAGACCTTCCTAGACTTTTTCACACACACCCTTGCCTTGTAAATCGTCTTCTCCGCCCTTTGGCACCAATCCAAGTCTCGCCTCCATTGGTCCCAACGAGGAGCCTCCCGCGCCCCCCACCCCTGAGCAATATTCCTTTTCGCCACCCCTGCTGCTAAGGCCAGCCAGATCTCTTTGTATCGTGTCCAATCAGTCGGACCTTTAATCATTAATAAAAGCCACCTCGGCTCCACAGGACCTGGCGACCCAACAACTAACTCCATGGTGCGAGATACCTTAGACCAAAAGGGCGCCACCCTCGGACAGTCCCATAAGATATGTAAAAACTTGCCCTCCTCATTCCAGCCTCTTGCGCACAAGGGAGATTGAGTCCTGGTCCAGGAGAATAATTGTGTGCGCGGGTAGTAAACCCGATGCAGGATCTTAAACTGGACCAGACGAAACCGGACCCGTATCGCTATCTCGCGCGGGCTCTGCAGGGCGTCCTGCCAGTCATCATCCTCCAGGGTGCCAATGTCCCCCTCCCACTTTGCCCGCAGTGATACCAGGGGATCGGGCATGTTATTGATCAGTTTGTGATAGATAGTGGCCGTGGGCTTTTCTAGGATAGGGTCCATCAAGAGCCTGTCCTCCAGTGGCGAGTATTCTGGTACCGAAGTCCCCACCGGTATGTGAGAGCGTAAAGCATGTGTAATGCGTAAGTGTTGGTAATGTTGGGAGGCATGCATTCGGTACTCCTTCCTCAGATATTCAAAGGACCTAGGGGCCTCCCCCCTCCAAACGTTCCTGAGGTATTTAATACCAATCAATCTCCAGCCCCTAAAGCCAGTGAGCTTCCTCACCTCCGGTAACTGATCACCGCACCAAAGCGGGGTTCTGCCGGTTACGGCATTGGCCCAACCCAGGAACCGGTTAGCCTCCCTCCAGCATTCCAGTACTACCACTGTGTGCGAGGGTAAGTCCCTCTGGAGCTTCTTTGAGTATAGAAGAGGCTCACAACCACCTTCCTGCATGACGTGCCTATCCACCCTGTAGGCCGGCTCCGAGCCCGCCGCATAGACCCAATCGTTGACGACCTGAAGCTGAGACGCCCAATAATACAGCCGAACATCCGGCAGTGCCAGCCCTCCATCGTACACCCCCCTGGTCAGTTTTGGCAACGTGATCCTTGGGTTGCCCCTGTCCCAGAGCAACGTCCTCACGGCCTGGAATATGTGCCGGAACACCCCGTCTTGCACCTGGAAGGGCGAGTTTTGTAGGATGTACAGTAGGCGCGGTAATGCCAACATCTTAAATAATGCGGCGTGCCCCATAAGGGTGAGGGGCAGGGCCCGCCAATGCGCAACGTCAGACGCCAATCTCACCAGAAGCGGCTCTAGATTCCTGGAGAAGAACTCCGCCCTGTTCCTCGTAACGTACACTCTGAGGTATTTAAAACCCTCAGTGACAACCACGGCCGGACACCTCGACGGGGCCGAGAGGGTTTGAGTCTTTGAAGTTTTATGTTGGGGTTCTGCTTCTTTGCTCATGAAGGATGTGTGTCACAGCAAAAGCTGATTTCCCACAACACAATTCATGGCAGTGCCCAGAGTTCATATATGTATGTCAACCACAGTTATATGTGCATTAAAAGGATAATCCTAGACCCCACCGTACTCTTCATGATTCCCTTGTCAGTCCAATGTCACTTCCTGAGATGTGTCCAGGCCCCTTCCTTATGATCTATCAGTGAATCAAATAGCAGTAATTTAAAGTATAATGGGAGTCTTCTCCTTTGCCCTCCAGTGTGTGTCCTACCCAGGCCACAGTAATGCAACAATACACAAATATATCTGGGGGGGTTCCTCTCCTTCTCATGTCTTCAAAAGGCTGGCCTGAGCTTCCCAAAGTGGAAACCAGGGTCCTTAATGTAATGTACCTTTACAGGTGCACTTACTCAGTGCACATTCACAGCACACTTTCGGTCCAGCACAGTTACTTCTAAGCATTGTATCCTTACATGTACATATGCATTCAATATACACACTCACTCTCAGTATGCACCCACTGTTCAGCCCAGAAGCTTTTGTATCTCTAACAGGGTGTTGTTTACAAACACACACACAGTAAGCACACAGTCACCCTGTGCGAGCTGCGCAGCACTTCACCTTTTACGTATTGGACATCATATGGTGTTGCTGCTGTCAACGAGGAGCCAACAGATTGTGTCACCACCAAGTAGAAAGCTTGATTTGTCCAAGGCACAAGTGCACATATACCTAGCATATGCTCTCATTGCACACACACTTCACAGCACTATGTCTTTCATGTCATTTATGCCTCACAAGCGTTTACACCCAGTGCATGCACTAACCACACATGCACTGCACCACCTGTATTACACCCATCCCAGGCACACATACAACCAGCGCAGAGCCACTACTGTGGTGCTGTGCAGCACTCAGGTTCTACCTTACCTAGGCCAAAGGTGAGTTGAACACAGCAGCTGAACTTTTAAAAAGTGAGTGAGCCTGTAGGCTCCATTCCTGTGACAAAGGGAAAAAAGGCCCTGTTCACTGCCACTGATCAGTAGAAGGTATGCTGTCACCACTGCACTCATGCTGCTTAACTCCTATTGAAGTACAATGTTTATGAACCCCACATGGCCATTAATATACATCAATTTTCATAACAGAACATCCACTTGAATCTAGTTTGAGTACGTATCTTGTGTTTTATTTCATATACATATTTTTATCAAATGTATGTTCATTTTATGTCAATATCTTTGTCTGCAGTCTAAAAAACATTACAGATATACACAACATATAATACAATAGATGAGAAAATGATCACAAGTACCAACACTACATAAACAAACTGATATCGAAAAATAAATTAATAACAATTCAAACATCTTTCAAAACAAAATCCAGAAATTCTTAAGGTTCGTGGGGTTATACAACATTCACACAGTATTTTTGAAATGCTACATTCAATATGTTACTCCCCTGGGGATGAAGATACATTCTTTTTTGATAATCAATTTTTTATTGTATTTAAAACACATAAAACAATTCAGCCGATTCACGGAAATCATTGGTTTGAATCCATTCGTAAAAGCAATGTACCCCCCAATCACGAACCCCATAACACTCACACAGGCGGCATATGGAACCAGGTTAATCAGGACCCTCCACATTCCCCAACCACTTCCCCCACACTCTACGGTATTTCTTAACGCACCCCTTGGCCTTGTAAAGGGCTTTCTCCTGGGTCACGCACCAGTCCACCCCTCAACGCCACTTCTCCAGGTTAGGTGGGTCAGGGCTTTTCCAAGCCGCCGCAATGTCCCGCTTGGTCACCATCATAGCTGTATTAAAAAATAACTTTTCGTTTCTGGACCCGTCCAGCCCGTCTGTGATCCCCAGCAATGAGTGACGTGGATTGTGAGGAACCTCCCAGCCCAATACCTCTGTTAGCGCAACTTCAATAGCCCCCAGAATTGCTCCAAGCTGGAGCACGACCAAACGATGTGGAGGAAGTCAACGGGGGCATGGGTACATCTCCCACATGATGCATCTGGACGCAAGCCCGCTCGATAAAGGAGCAGGGGAGTGAGGTACGCAGCATGTAGATAATAGAGCTGAATCAGCTTGAATTTGGCGGAGACGGTGACAGTTCTGGGGGCCATGAGGGCATCGTGCCAATCAACATCATCGAGTGGGCCCACCCATTCCACCCATGATACCTTACCTTATCTATGGATGTGGGGATGTTGTTAACTAGGGTGCGATAAATGCGGGAGACCCCTTCTAACTCAAGTCTCCCATCATCGTCTGCGCCTCAGTGGGACTATATTCAGGGAGCCTCGTGTCGTCCGCAATACTCATATGGAGGGCATGTCTTAACTGCAAATATTTATAAAATTGGGATGAATGTAGGGAGTAACGGGTTTGGAGCTCCTGGAAGGACAGCATATGGTCCCTGGCCCATACGTCCCCTAGCTGGGAGATGCCAATAAGGTCCTACTGACAAACTCCGTAATTTACTAGCGGTGGAACGCTGCTAACTGGAACTTTGCCTCGCCCTGCAGACTGTATACGGGGGCTGCTCCACTTCGCATCTGGCTCCCTGCACTCCGACCGGTCCCTCTCCGCCGCCGTTGGCCTCCTGACATCTGGCACGGCCGCCGAGTGAGGGGGACTACAGGTCCCAGCAGTGCTTGCGGCAGGAAGCCGCCGACGCCCTGCACGCGCCCGGAGGCGCTCTTAAGCAGCGGGGGTCCTCGCATCGCGGGACGCGCGCGGGCGACGCCGGGCTAAGCCCGGGCAAAGGGCGGGCCCTCTTAGGCCCTCAGAGGCCAGAGGAGGCTGGGCTGGGCCCGAAGTCCTGGTCAAATATCTGAGTAAGTAGTGATCCATCTATTATCCCATCTATTGTTAAACTGCACGATGGCTACCGCTGCTGCTAGCTCTGCCATTGCCGGCTTGGATAAAACTGGGAGCATATTAAATAGAACTTTGGATGACTATTTTTCTAAAGCAGCGCCTGAGGGCAATAAAGATTTACTACTTGCCGAGCGGCGGGCGGATCGGCGCCGCTCAATCGAACGTATTAAAAATAGGACACTGTCCGAGCCCATTTACTCTGTTACCCTGGACAACGAAATGAATAGCACTCTGACAGACAATATATCCCCAACAGCCAGTGTGCCCCTACTACTCAAGGAATGCCTAGCTCCCGCTATCTCACACACGCAAACCCAGTCAGAGTCACAAATTGAGGCACATGATCTTCCCAGTACTCCTAACTCTGTTAACACCTTGATTTCCCCTACAATCAGGCCGGGCAAGGTAGTAAGAGGAAAAAATCAGAGGACATTGCTACACAAAGTACATGGGCCCCCACCTTCCAAAAGGAGAAGGAAGACAATGGACACAAGCAAGTCTAAGTTAAGCCATACTGAATTCGGGAAGAAGCCCAATTCTGTCACTATTATGTCTCTGGGAAAGCCTGTTAGTAAACAAGCAACAGCAACTGCCCCAACCCCTCCAACACTTGTGATACCATCCTCCCCACTAGCTACAGTGCCTGATGTTATCCACATTCCAATGGAAGAAGGTTCGCAGCCTGCTTCTCCGAAAACTCTTTTGGACAATATAGAAATGATTGTGCGAACATACATGCTAGCCTTATCTGAAAGACTTAAGGGAGCGGAGTTAAGGTTGGGGAAAATTGAGCTGGATCTGGCAGCTTTTGGGCAATTGGATAGGCCACTAAGGTCTCAGAATGCGTCACAGCCCCAAAAAGCTTCAACCTCAATGTACACCCCCCTAATTGAAGGAGCAGCTGTAAAATCCACCAACTCCACTATTGATAATAACCAAGTAGTAGCCATTTCAGCTGCCCCTAACCACCCGACTACAGGTGATCCATCTGTTAGTAAACCCCCCAATAAATCTAAGTCAAAACAGTTAAAAACACCCATGAGTAGACCAACTATAACATCTAATTGTACTGATACTCCAGCTAATACCCAGGCCAGGGGACCAAGCATCCCCCCGAATAGACCCTTAAGAGCTGAAGAGAATGATACCAGCCATGTATGAGGGGGACAGGGAAGGATACCACCTACGGAGCTCCCGCCGGAAGCTTTACCGTATGTGGTGGTACTCACTGGGGTCCCTGAGCTGACAAGCGGTAAGCGGGAAGGTTACTTTCAACTTAAAAACAAGATAATGCACTGGTTGTCATTGTACAGACCCAAAGCTAATCATGTCAATGGCGAAATAGTCCACGTTCGCCGTCTGTCTTGGCTGGGTGGAAGAACAAAAGATATAGGGGGCGACATTGTAGTTGTAAACTTCAGGGACAGGAAGGCGGTCCAATACATTTTGAGCTGGCCTTATGGCAATGAAAACAACTGTATAGTGCCACGCCCACTGACCTATTTCTACCCAAGATCCACTGTATTTCCCCCCCAACATTTAACCAACAATATCCCCTTCAACGCCCACTTCTCAAATATGGAAGCAGCTAGGAACCTCGCCTATTTGCACCAACCAATTCCACCTCCTGTGATGCATGGGTGGAACACCATACCAACTAGCCACAACTTAGGAGGAAATGGAAAAATGCCCCATCTCATCCCATTCACTCCCTTAGAACTATCAAATAGGTTTGAGGCATTCAGTGGCTTGGAGGAGTGCGATTGATGTTTAAAGAGTATGGAAGAAAACAGGGGTATTGAAAATGTTTCATGTATTTTGGGGTGTACTAAGGAAAAGGGATTTAGTAGTTTGAAGCCAGGTTCACGCACTGTTGTAACATGTGTTGAAACATATAGTAGCTTGTCTGTTGCTTTACCTGTAGCGTCTCCTGGGACAAATGAGGGTTCCTTTTTGTTATCACTCGCCTCAAGCCAAAAAAGTAGAGATGTCGGGGGGAATAAAAATGTGTCGTGTACCTTGGGTTATCATCATGAAAGAAAAGATAATAGCTGTCCCAAGGTGGACCTACGTCCCGTTTTCTCAGGTGCCGTTGAAGCCAATAGGAGCTTGCCAGTTGTTTTACCTGTTGTGCCCCACGATTCGAATGAGGGATCCCCCTTGTTTACACTTGTATCATGGAATATTGCAGGGGTGCGTGTGAAATTAAGTGACCCTGACTGGAATGCATATATGAACACCTTTGACATCTGTGTATTACAGGAAACATGGGCTACAGTACTAATGCACAGGGTTGGCTACAAAACCTATCAAATAGAGGCCGAGCCTTCCCGAAGAGGTCGCGCATCTGGTGGCCTACTAGTTTGGGTCAATGTTTCCATTAAATTAGGTGTTAAAATGATTAACACTGACTCTCCAGACATTCTTTGCCTGGAAATAACGACAGTGGATAATAGGGTGTTCTAACTTCTTAATGTATATAATAGTCCCCAGTCTTCCCACAAGGAATCCTTATGCATAGGGAAGTTAGAGTCACTTATGGATTCATTAAAAACAGAGGCAAGTGTTATTCTATGTGGAGATTTGAATTGTAATTTTGAACCAATCACAGGGATAGCTCAATTGTTTGAAGAGGAGGACACTGCCAATGGAATACCTGCCCTGAACGAGAATTGTATGGTGGCCGGTACTGCATTGGCTTTACAGATTACGAGGTTCTTGACTTCACATGGCCTGAGAGCATGTAATGGCCGTATGCCATCTGACAGCCCGAAAGCCCCCACTTTCAGGAGACGTGATTATGGAAGTAACTTAGACTATGTTATTGTCTCCTTTGACCTATGGCCCTTCACAGTAGACCTAAAGGTCAAAGAGAGATACGAAAGTGACCATCGCCCTCTGGAAATGAGCTTTCTATTAAGCATGTTAACGGGGCTCGATAGCTCGGAGGGAGGCTATAGCCTAGCATCCTCATCCACAACTGACAATATTGTCCTTAGTAACAACCGTAGGGCGGTTAAATGGGCCTTCGTATTAGAAAAAGAGGACCTATTGGCCAATATTTACTGCATTTTTGCAGACACCCTGGACTCATACTGTCCCCATAGCTGCAACCCTAAAGAATTTATTGACTTACATAAGTCCCTTTTCAGCAAATTATTAGGAATTCTTACCAAAAAACCCAAAAAAGGTGCTGGCAGGACCAATGCAAAATCCACAGGCAAACCTTGGTATAATAAAGAATGCCGTCTTGCCAAAACTGCACTGATCAATGCTGTTAAAGGGGAAGGTCCGTTAGAAATTAGAGATAAAAGGAAGGCTTATAACAAAACAATATTAAGAGCGAAATCCTCATGGGATGAGGAAATATGGCTCAGTATGTTAACAGCCGCTAAAAACAAGGACCAGAGACAATTCTGGGAACTGGCAGCCAAGGAAAATAAACGGGAGAAAGGCTCCAGGGAGGTTTACTTGGATGAGGATACTTGGGTTAAGCACTTCACGTCATTGTATGCAGCAAAAACTCCAACCGCCGCCGCAACAGACGTATTCCCGGCCATAATACCAGCTAACACCCACCCGGTAGTCTTCACTATACAAGAAACTGAGACAGCAATTACTACAGTAAAGAAAGGGAAGGCGCCAGGGCTTGATAGAATTCCTGGTGACCTGTATCTGTATAATATTGATGTTTGGGCACCCTATTTAAACCATCTATTTAATATAGTTGCGGCTAGCAACTACATTCCGGACACATGGAATGGCGCAGAAATTATCACCATTTTTAAAAAAGGGGACCGTGGCGACCCAGCCAATTATCGTCCCATTAGCCTTTTAGATATTACGCAGAAGATATATGCCAGGCATATTCTAAACCGAATAAACTCATGGTTGGAGGAGGAGTCAATTTTATCTAAATATCAGGTGGGATTTAGGAACAAAACAAGTACTATTGACCAAGTATTCAGGCTATGCTGCTTGTACTGGAAATATGTCATCATCCGCAAAGGTCACTTTTATGTGACCTTTGTAGACCTACGAGCAGCATTTGACCTAATTCCTCGCGACCTACTTTGGGAAACTCTGAATAGGCAAGGACTGCCAGGCGAATTACTAAAACTTGTGATGGGTTTGCATCAGGAGAACTACGCTAAGGTCAGATGGGGCCCAAATGGGGAACTCACAGACCCGATCCCCATAAAAAGGGGAGTGCGTCAAGGTTGCGTTCTGGCCCCCACGCTTTTCTCCCTTTACGTAAATGATATTGCAACCTACATGGAAAATTGTGACAACGATTCGCCCCGACTGGGAGGGGAACGTGTTGCGTCCCTCCTTTTCGCGGACGACACAATTTTAATTTCGCGAACGCCACGCGGTCTACAGACCCTATTAGACAGGTTCCAGCAGTACTGTATTCACAAAGGATTAGAAATTAATATAAAAAAAACAAAATGCATGGCACTAAACCCGCACAAAACTTTTAAAAGGAATTTAATGTTAAATGGGCAAAAACTAGACTACGAGCACAGCTTTACCTATCTGGGGGTCTTGATAGACTCTGTATTGGAATGGGGCCCACAATTGGAAAAATCAAAATTGGTGTTCAAACAAAACTGTTTTCCAATAACACAGAGGTATAATAAAAGTGTGAATAAGGCAGTCACTCCAGCAATAGAGCTTTTCAGATATAAGGTACAATCTGCCTCCTTATATGGGGCGGAAATCTGGGGGCCGGTATGTAAAAAAAAAACTTTTGAAGTACTGGAGAATAAATTTATTAGGGGACTACTAAAAGTTCCAACCAATACCCCATTGATACCCCTATTCCTTGACCTAAATATTAAACACACAGATCAGCATGCTATATTGAGACCATTGCTATTGTGGGTCAGACTATGGACAACCTTGGAATTATCTGACTATAAAAATGGGTTGAAGGAAGTACTAGAGCTTGATAGAGACAACAAGATCTTTTGGTTTAAGCATGTAAAAAACTGGCTAATCAAGCTCGGACTAACACACTTTTGGAACGAGCCTGGTTCTCTAAACTCAGCTTCCAAGAAAATTGTTAAATTAACTTTTTGGTCATATGTGAGTTACGATTCTGTGTATATAAGAACACATGGTCCTCTCACAGAAAAATTTCTTTTGGTAAAAAATGAGGCATCCTTCGAACAATTTCTTGATGAAATCCAGCCTCCATTGGCCAAATCTTTATATCTAAAATTTAGGTACGGAACGCTGAGGATAAAGGTAACTGAGAAAAGATGGGGAAAGACAGATAAAGACCATTGTAGTTTGTGCACCAACTACCAAAGGGAGGATATCTTTCACATACTGTTTTTCTGCCCTAATTACGGCAAGGCAAGGAAAAGATGGATAGTCCCCTTGTTCCGCAACATTGGCTCTACTTCCCACAGGGAAGCTGGCAGGATCTTAAGTACGGACACCAGCCAAGTAATTGTGTTCGGAATTAGCAAATTTTTATTGTCCGTTTATTTTATCAGAAGGAAATTATCTCTTCCATTTTAACTGTGAAATCTGTTCATTTGGACCTTCCTTAACCATGAATAATGCCTAGGCATTGTACCTTTTTAATTCTTGGTTGTTACAAACTAATTTAATGTTTTTTTAACTTTTCTACTGTTTTTAAATATTTTAATATTTAATTGACTCTGTGCAAAACCCGATACTGTAAATTATGTGCCCAAACATGATAAAATGTAATTAATGTGTCCAAATATGATGAAATGTAGATGCAATATAGCTTATATATTAGGGTGCCCATTATAATGTATGAATTGAAGGTTTCTATATTGTTGCATATTTTATTATGAACTGTATATTTTATGTTATCTTTTATGTTGCAAATGCAACGAAATAAAGATTGAACTTGAACTTGACAATAAGGTCCCAAGTTTTAAACCCCTGTATTCCGCTGACCTCCCGGAGCCAGGCTCCATGCCAGAGGGGAGTACATTGGGTCAGCTTGCCCGTCCACCCAGTGTGTCACAGCGAGGCCCGCCAGGCCAATAACACGGAGCGCGTCACATCAGGCAGTCGGGTTCGGTTGGGCCCCCCATACATCATGGCCTGGATGTCGGTTAGACCTAATTCGCTGAGTTCAAGCCTGTAGGCTGGGTCAGGCCAGCCCCCATTGAACCAGACATGAACTACTAAGAGACGCACCGCCAAGAAATATAGATACAAGTGCGTCATCCCCATATCCCCATCATAGGAGGGAATCTGGCAAGTAGACAGAGCCACGCGGGGCCTTCCTCCGCTCCAGAGAAACTTGATGATTAGACTGTCCAGCTCCCGGAACCAAGTCCTGGGAAAACAGAAAGGGGTATTCTGTAGGACATAAAGGAATCTGGGGAGGATCATCATTTTAAACAAGGCCACCCTCCCCAGGGGATTCAGAGGCAGCTCTTTCCATTTATGGAGGTCTTCTTCGGCCATCTTAACCAACGGGGCCACGTTGAGGGACCAGCCCAGCTAGGTAAGAAGGGTAATCCAAATTCCCTGGTATTTAAAGGAGTGCCCCTGGAGTGGTATGGTAGACTGCCAATCAAAGCATTCCCTAGAAAGATGCAGGGGGACCAGCACTGATTTCCCGGGGTTTAGCTGCAGCCCTGAGGCCTGTTTGAAAGAGTGCAAGATCTGGAGGCAGTATGGCCCGGAGGAGGCTGGGTCAGACAAGAAAACAAGGACATCGTCTGCATATAATGCGATCTTGTCCATTTCAGTATTGGGCCATTCCCAACCGCAGAGGCGATTATCCGCCCACACTAGGGAGGCCAAGGGCTCCATCGCCAGGGCAAATAGCAAAGGAGAAAGGGGACACCCCTGCCTAGTGCCCCTGACAATGGGAAAGGTGTCATTCCCATACCCCCATCATAGGAGGGAATCTAGCAAGTAGACAGAGCCACGCGGGCCCTTCCTCCGCTCCAGAGAAACTTGATGATTAGACTGTCCAGCTCCCAGAACCAAGTCCTGGAAAAACAGAAAGGGGTATTCTGTAGGACGTAAAGGAATCTTGGGAGGATCATCATTTTAAACAAGGCCACCCTCCCCAGGGGGTTCAGAGGCAGCGCTTTCCATTTATGGAGGTCTTCCTTGGCCTTCTTAACCAACGGGGCCACCTTGAGGGACCAGCCCAGCTCGGGAAGAAGGGTAATCCAAATCCCCTGGTACTTAAAGGAGTGCCTCTGGAGTGGCATGGTGGACTGCCAATCAAAGCATTCCCTATAAAGATGCAGGGACAGCACTGAGCTCTTGAGGCGGAAGCCGGGAGCGAGATTTGACTTGTTTATAAAAAACACCTCATTTTGATTGTCACTTCATAAATTGTTGTTATTATTTACTCACTTCGCTCCGGTTCTGTTCGCACAGCGGATTTAGCGCTGCCGCGGCACCCCAACCCAAAAACTCTTCTTGCCGCCATCTCGGCGAAGCCCGAGGCCACGCCCTTTTTCAGAGGCCACGCCCCCCGCCGCTGCCCTATAAATAGATGCTGATTGCAAGCGCCGACACTAGACAGCATTGAGCTCTTGAGGCGGAAGCCGGGAGTGAGATTTGACTTGTTTTTTAAAAAAAAACTCATTTTGATTGTCACTTAACCTCATAGATGCTATTAAACATTCCTCCCCAGTGCTGCGCTGTCCATTGGAACTAGTGCTGAATGGACGTCCAATGGTCGTGCGCAGCACTGGGGAGGTAGTGCTGCCGTCGGCCAATGAACCGAGGCAGCACTTAAGGGGCTAATAAATTGTTGTTATTATTTACTCACTTCGCTCCGGTTCTGTTTGCACAGCGGATTTTGTGCTGCCGCGGCACCCCAACCAGAAAACTCTTCTTGCCGCCATCTCGGCGAAGCCCGAGGCCACGCCCCTTTTTAGATGCCACGCCCCCGCCGCTGACCTACCTTTCTATAAACTATGTGCTTCTTTCGGACGTGCAGCGGACGAGCGCAGCGGGCGCGCCGTCAGTACGCCAAAGGCGCGCCAAAGGTAAGCCCGTCTGTGCCCATCCGCGGCCGACCAGGCCTAGGGGCATCCCACCGTGCCCAGACTGTTCAATACTCCTCTACACAGCTCCACAACCTCCAAGGCCCGTGGCCTTTGGAGGACCCTGTGATTTCACACATCGGCAGACTGGGATTGACGGCCTTGTGCCCACTCCCCTCTCACCTGTCTTTACCCCCCATTCCACCTGTCCCCTCCGGTCCACCTCCCGCCCCCCTTGCCCCTTCCGTGCCTACTACCCTGTCCGTTTATTATCTTAACACCAGGTCAGCAGTTAAGCACTGTCACAAACTTATCATCCTATTGGCATCTCACAAACCGGATCTCTTATTTCTTACAGAGACTTGGTGTTGTGACAACTCCCATCCTTCTCTGTTAGCTGCCCGTCCCGGAGCTTACTATGCTCTGCGCGCCGACCAACCCTCCGGCAAATCGGGAGGCGGCGGCGCTCTGATCGCCCGTTGAGAATTCACCTTTCAGCCGTTAACCTTTTCCCCCATCGGATCATCAGACTTTCTAGTCGTCCGCTCACCGTCTTTTAGGGTCCCACTCACCTGCCTGCTCATGTACCGTCCCCCCCAACCCTCTCAACTCTTTGTCCCCGGTTTCCAAGATTTAGTGGCCACTCTAGCGGTCAACAACTCCTCCATCTTGATACTAGGAGATTTTAACTTTTGGCCCTCTGACCCTGCAGAATGCTCGACCTCTAAAGAATTCTCGGACACCCTTCGTTCCCTCAACTTTGACTCCCACGTTCACTCCCCCACCCACACTCAAGGCCACATCCTTGATCAGATTTGGTCCCTTAATTGCCCTATAGCCTCCTTGTCCGTCTCCCCCTGCACCTGGTCCGACCACTTCTTGATGTCCTTCTCCCTACACCTTAGCCCAGTTACCAAGCCCTCTCTCCCCCAAAACACCTGGGCGCGCTCTTGGAGCAAGGTGGATGTGGCCGCTCTTTCCGCCACACTCTCCGCATCCAGTCCGGATCTACACGGTCTGTCATCTTCCGCACAAGCTGACTGTATTAACTCCTGGCTCCTGTCAGGCTGCGACTCTGCCGCTCCCCTCAAACGGGTGTCCTCCAGACGTGTGAACGGCGCTAATCGCTGGTTCAATGAGGAACTCAAGGCCCTAAAACTCACAGTGCGCCATGCCAAGCGGGCCTGGAGGTGAGACTACTGCCCCAACCTCAAAACCTAGTATATCATTCTCCTGTCTCAATACAAAAAATCAATTTTGGCCACAAAGACTGCCTACTTCTTCTCAAAAATCATGGCTGCCGAAAATCAGCCTAGAGAATTTTTTTCCATTGTTCACGACCTTGCCTACTCCGAAAGAGCCACCCTCAAACCCTCCCCCTCCCAGACTTTATGCGACTCTCTTAACACTTATTTTTTGGACAAAATCTCTAACATCAAAGCAAACATCCCCTCTCCCCCCCCTTCTTTCGTCGATCCCCAGTGTCCATCAGTCGGGGCACGCCTTGACTCCTTCCCTCTTTTGACAGAGGAGGTTTTTCTCTCCCTCCTCCCTATGGTCAAATCAGGTTCACCTCTAGACCCCTGCCCTGCCCACATCCTGAGGCACATTTACTCGGTTTGTGCGCAGCCCCCTCTTAAATTTCTCAACTGCTCACTATCCCAGGGCATTGTCATTCAATCTCTAAAAATGGCCACTATTGTCCCTATCCTCAAAAAATCAGGTGCTGACCCCTCCGCTCTTGTCAATTACCGCCCCATCTCACTTTTGCCCTTTCTGGGGAAGGTACTGGAGCGTCATGTCACCAGAGCACTCAGTACCTTTGTGGAGGAAAACGGGGTGTTAGCCCCCGGTCAAGCTGGGTTCCGCCCCGCACACTCCATGGAGTCCGTAGTGCTATTGGTCCTCGACAACCTCAGAGAGGGCATGGACACTAACCACCCCCAGGCCCTGGTCCTCCTCGACCTCTACGCCGCCTTTGACACGGTTGATTATTCCATCTTACTCTCTCATGTCAGAGCGGCGGGGGTTGTAGGCTCAGCTTTAGTCTGGCTGTCCTCCTTTCTGAGGGACCGCACCCAGGCAGTACGCCTGGGCGACTTCTCGGCGGACTTCCGGAAAGTGCAATGTGGGTCCCCCAGGGTTCCTCCCTTTCCCCTCTTTTATTTAATTTGTACATTGCCCCTCTCATCTTTGCTCTCCAGCAAATGGAGGTCTTCGTCTACAACTATTCGGATGACCTTCAGCTTATTTTTACTTTTTCCCCTTCCCCTGAGTCCATGGTGAAGTTCCAGTCTGTTATGATCTTTATCCGGGACTGGATGAACCACAACCGCCTGAAGTTAAATCCAGACAAAACCGAGCTGGTTCTGACAGGTGGTTGCTCCAGTCCCTGGACCCCTCTCTTCTGGCCCCCCTCCCTAGGTCCCCCCCTTCTCCTTCTCCCTCTGTGAAAACCTTGGGGATCAAACTGAATGACCAACTCACTCTGCACTCCCAGGTCAGTTCTGTGGTGTCCTCCTCTTTTCTTTCACTCCGCACCATCCGTAAAGTCTCCCGCTTCTTTTCTTTCTCCGCCCTAAAACTCATTGTCCTGGCGATGGTAATTTCCCGCCTAGACTATGGAGACGCGCTATACTGCGGCATGCCTGCCTACAGTATGCGGCGATTACAGCTTGTCCAAAACCAGGCTGCCCGCCTGGTTTACAACCTGGCCAAATTCCACCATGTCACCCCGCTCCTGAAGTCCTTGCACTGGCTCCCTATCCGAGAATGAGCTCAGTTCAAGATGAGATGTATCACCTTTCAGGCCCCGGCCGGCGCAGCCCCTGCCTTCATCTCCTCGGAAATCAAAGCCTACGCCCCCGTTAGGGAACTACGTTCATCCTCCCAACAACTGCTGACAGTTCCCCGCTTCAGGCGTAAAAAGTGGGGGGGCACGAAATTTTCCACACTTGCCCCTGCCTTCTGGAACTCTCTCCCCGCCCACCTTAGATCTTCCACTCAATACTCGCACTTCCGTAAGGCGCTCAAAACCTTCCTCTTCTCACAAGCCTTACCAGTATAATTGTCCTATTTCTCCCCCCCCCTCCCCGATCCTCCTGCCCTCCTGGGTTCAGTACTACATAGCGCCATGAAACCGCCAGGTGTACGTGCGCTCTATAAATGTTTTAAACTCAAACTCATGCATTGGGATAAGCACTGATTTCCCAGGGTTTAGCCGCAGCCCTGAGGCCTGCTCGAAAGAGTGCAAGATATGGAGGCAGTATAACCCGGAGGAGGCTGGGCCAGCCAAGAAAACAAGGACATCGTACGCGTATAATGCGATCTTGTCCATTTCAGTATTGGGCCATTCCCATCCGTGGAGGCGATCATCCGCCCGCATCAGGGAGGTCAAGGGCGAGTAGCAAAGGAGAAAGGGGACACCCCTGCCTAGTGCCCCTAGCAATTGGGAAGGCCTCCGACAGAACCCCGTTGACCAGCACTCGTGCTCTCGGGTGAGCGTACAGAACACGAACTAAAGAGCGGAATTGGGGTCCGAACCCCATTTCGGCCAGCACACTCTGTAGGTAAGTGCAGTCCACTGAATCGAATGCTTTTTCAAAATAAATGGACAGGAGTGCCAAGTATGGGGTAAGCAGGTGCCGGTGGGCAAGAGCCAATTGCAACCTCCGGAGGCAGTGGCGGGTCCCACGCTGAGGCATGAACCCGCATTGGTCCGGGTGTACCAGTAAGGTTAAGTAGGGTGTTAAGAGTTGGGCCAGAATGGTGGCATACAGCTTAATTTCAGTGTTGAGGAGGGAGATGAGACAATACATTCTTATGATTCCTTCTGTATTGACCTACCCAATTATTTATGTTTAAGTCACATGTAAAACTCTCAAGTATCAACACAAGATAAACTTGGTTTATATGTAGACAATGTTCACATTCTTCTTCCCCAGGATCAATGCCAATGTGTTTCGACCTCTATCTTTGTATGAGATACATGAACTTTTATTGTGAGGTCATCATCTGGGAGCTACATTCGAGCTGAACAGAAAAGCAAAGCAAAAAAATCTATTTATAATTGCTGATTTTAATTATATCTGTAGCAGGCATGCTCTTTTTCACTCATCTAGTGGTGCAGTGCCTGTTGAATTAGTACCTCTTCTCTCCCATTTAGTTCAAAAAGTCCAGTACTCATTGTTCACAAGAGTAGCTATGAAGAGTTACATGCATTTTTTTTAAAGCGGTGTTAGATGCATGCATTTGCCAAGTTTTAAAGTTTACGGTCTACCTAGTTAGTATGGCTTAGTGATTTTATGTGAACACTTAAAAAGTCTTGTGTCAATGTGTATGTAAATGTATTTAAAAGTCTCATCCAGGTTGCACAAAGCTGAACAATCGTAGTACGGAAGGATTCGTTTTTGTTCAATTCAAAATATGCGCCTTACTGTTAGAGGAGGAAACAACTAAATTAAACACATATAATGGTTTTAGAGTCATTGAAGAAAGGAATCGCTAATTGATAATCATAACACATCGCTCTGGTAAAGGGACTTACATGAAAGGCAATTATTCTGCAGTCGAAGAAATAATAGCCAACCCGGTTCACAATTATACTGGGGGCCAGCCACAGCCCGTGAAGGGCGTGCCACCGGGCGGTGACCTGGGGTGGGGAGTTGTAAAATGCGGGAAACAGATGATTTCAGGTAAGTAACGGGAAAAAAAGAATTTTGTTGCGCGCGCTGCCTCACGTTTGGCAATGCAGCGCGCGCACCGAAATTCGTTTTATTTTATTTTTTCGTTACTTTCCTGAAATCATCCTTTTCCCGCATTTTACAACCCCTCACCCTGCCCCTTCCCCGCCCCAAGTCACCGCCCGTTGGCAAGCCGTACACGGGTCGTGGCTGCCGGGGGCTAACGTATCAGGTCCCACTAGTGGAAAGCCAACCATTTGCTCATTCCCGGTAATGGTGTTCTGAAAAGATGCCACAAGGTAAGATGGTTTAAGATCGATTTATTGCCAACAAGACAAGAGTTGCAAATAGACTCAACTGTCCAGCTCCTGGGTCCAACCGTCCTTCTCCAGCACCTCCCATTTTAGAACCTCTTCCCATGCAGAATTCCATTGACGCCACGAGAGGCAAGAACAATACAACCCAACACATCTTACCCTTTACAATACAACTAAACAAGGAAAACAAACTGAAATAGAAATAAAACATAAGGCATAAAAACATGGCAAGGAGGAAAACATAATGGAGAAAAGCATAATACAAAACATGTTAATGCATAACATAATAAACACAAAAGGTATCAAAGGGTCTACAGAGAGTGCCTGGAGTGATAGAACCACCTAATGTGAACACTACATCTAACTCCCAGATGAGTTACCTAGCCTCAATAGGAGGGGGATCGGTCAAGAAGATGCCCATCAGTCACCACACGGATCCGCCCTTCATCATTTGGGATTCTTATTTTGACCCAAAGGTGGAACTCCTGTCCCCGCAGAATGAGAAAGAGATGGCAATAACCCTCATTTGCTAGGCTAGATGCCAGTGGAATCCTACCAATCTAAGTGTGGGGGTGACTAAAATTGCAGTGCAGATAAATCAAATGTGAGTGAAAAAAGTGTGTTTAAAATTGGGTGAGGAAGGCGTGGCCAAGATGGCGGGCTGAGTGGTCGTGCTTGAAGTGAGCTCCTCCGACCCGAGGCCCTTGCCCTGCAGTGCACACGCTGATCCTCCCCCCGGAACGCTGTGCTTCGCGGAGCGGTGTGGGGAGCCACGGAGTAGCAGCTGCGGGGATTCCCGGCCTTCAGGGTGCCTGTCTGGTCCCGGATTCGGCGGTGCTGTGGGGAGCGGGAGAGGCCTGAGGCATTGCCCAGAGAGGAGGCGGACTCTAACCGAGGTCGGTCCTCGGCCCCGGTGATCATCTCGGAGCACCCGCATCGACCCCCTGGTCCCGGACGTCTACAGCCGGCACCGCAGCACATCACGGTGGTCTGAGCAGCCGACGCCGGGAACCGGGTGGCAGAAGCATCGAGGCCGGCTCCGGACACCTCGCGAGGCCGCGGCTTGGGCCTAAGCTCTGGGGCCCGGCCGCGCTGCCGGACACCGGGAGTGGCGCTGAAGAGAGTGGCGGAGCTGAGGATTTTGCCCCCGGACCGGATTCCTTGCCCGGCGCTGCTCAGGGGGCTCGTCCGGCAGTGGCAGTGGCTGGTGGACGGAGGCATCGGACCTGGGGCTCTGCGCTAAGCAAGGCCGTGGCTTTGGCCTACTCCCCGGACCCCCTCTACGCCACATTGCGGCGGTCTTCTCACCTCGCCAGCGGGGGCCATTGGGGGTGTTGCAGCCCTTCTGAGTCGGCGGAGGCTTCTGTGGAGCGTTGGTGAGCTGGGTGGCGCCAGCAGGGGAAGCTACCCACGCGAGGCCGCGGCTGCGGCCTGAACCACCTGGAGCTGCGGGAGAGCGGCGACCGGATCCTGGAACTGCTGGTCGACGGCGGGTCTGACCGTCGGTGGGGCCTTGGTGCCAGTCCTTCCTTCGGGACGACTCTAGCATTGGTGACGCCTGGTGACACCCGGCCTTGGAGCGCCCGGAGCGCATCCCCGTGCATTGCCTGGGTGCAGAAGCAGTAGCTGGTCCGGCAGTATCGCGCACATCCCGCATTGCTGCTAGGGGACTGGCATGGACCCAGATTGAGGGGAATCTCCCCAGAGCGCTTGGGTCAGTGAGCGCGTGCCTGCAGTGGCAGTGGTGGGAGAGTAGGAGGCAGCGCCGCGTTGGTCGACCCAGAGACCCGGGTGGGCAGCTGGTCCCCGGACGGGACGGCCCGCTGGTCACTTCACGGATTTCGTCTGTCGGCGGAGGGGTCTGCCCCATAGACCGTTGGTGGAGCAGCGTTGGTGGACCGCGCCTGGGGCTGACCCGGCAGGCCGGCTGGAGGGGCGCCTCGACAGGCACCATGACGCAGAACAGAGGGTCCAGGAAAGGAGACCGCACATTGCCGGAGATGCTGAATAGGAGCACGTTGAGGCAGGACAGAGGTCAGCCGTCCCCTACCCACCCAGGTGGTTCCCAGGGAGCGGGTGGAGGGGAGCCTCCAGTCACAAGATCCTTCCTCGAGTCCTTGTTTAGTTCCTTGCGGGAAGATTTTCAGACGCTCAAGCAGGAGGTGGCAGGTGAGGTCCGCGAGATCCGGAGAGAGGTGGACGGACTGGGGGACAGAGTGGCCACAGTGGAGGAAGCTGGCCATGCCAGGGATGAGGAAATCACACAACTGCAACAGGAGGTCATACGGCTCCGGGACCAACATCTGGACCTACAGTCGCACACGGAGGACCTTGAAAATCGCTCCAGGAGGAATAACATTCGTGTCCGGGGAGTTCCTTCCCGGGAGGAGGGGGAAGACGTGGCAGCGTATCTGGGGGACCTGTTCAGAGAGGTGTTGGGGGAATCGGCCGATTTTCCTATCCGGATCGATCGAGCACACAGGGTGGGCCTGCAACGCCGGGCTTCGGCGCCTCCCCCTGACATCTTGGCCTTCTTGCCGGACTATCCCCTGAAGGAGCGCATATTGCGGGAGGCACGGAGGAGGCCTTCCTTCGAATTCCGGGGCCACCGTGTGGCACTTTACCAGGACCTGGCAGCGTCCACCCTGCAGAAACGCAAAGCTTTCAAGATTGCAACTGACTTTCTTCGGGAGCATGGCACTCCGTACTCTTGGGGTCACCCTTTCCGGCTTATTTTTAGGTGGAATGGAACTCTGCACCAGCTGCGTTCCCTTCAGGATACCTGTGGAGTGCTGGGAATCACTGCTACTGAGGATGGGACACACACACCTCGCCGGAGCCGGGTCACAAGGGATGGATGGCAGACGATCCCTGGTCGCCGGTCCTCTGTTTCCTCGACGCGGCCGGACTCCCCTGCGGTCAATGCTGCTTCGGACACCGCAGCAAGAGATGGGGCCGATGCTACTATGCCAAGTGAGGTAGCACTGACAGCTTGAGTGAACTCCGGGGGGAGATCGACATCGCTATCATTGGAATGCAGGTTTGAGGGGCTGGGGGGGAGGAGGGAACGGAGGAGTGCGACATGGCTGGACGTCCATTTCTTTGACTTTCCGCAGGCTTGTCCGTCAAGGACCGGACTGGGACAATGGTTTTTCAGGGGTTTCCAGGGGTTCGTGGGTGTGGAATTTGCAGAAGCAAAAGCTGGTTAGGTCCTGAAGAAAGCAAGGACGCAATAGTCCATTATTTGCTGAAACATGTTGACCTTATTTTCACACCTGGGCAGCAATATCCATAGGCTGCCTATGACTTTTTAACATTGGTGGAGTGAGTCACACCAGAATAAAAATTGTTTCAGGACTCCCTCACCCAATTTTAAACACACTTTTTTCGCTCACATTTGATTTATCTGCACTGCAATTTTAGTCACCCCCACACTTAGATTGGTAGGATTCCACTGGCATCTAGCCCAGCAGATGAGGGTTGTTTCCATCTCTTTCTCATTCTGCGGGGACAGGAGTTCCACCTTTGGGTCAAAATAAGAATCCCAAATGATGAAGGGCGGATCCGTGTGGTGACTGATAGGCATCTTCTTGAACGATCCCCCTCCTATTGAGGGTAGGTAACTCATCTGGGAGATAGATGTAGTGTACACATTAGGTGGTTCTTTCACTCCAGGCAATCTCTGTAGACCCTTTGATACATTTTGTGTTTAGTAGCTGTACGAGGGAACATGTCAAAGCTTGGTCTTTAAACTCCCTGGGGCCCCAAACCCACCATATTGTTATTATTATTAATGCATAACATAGTCATGAAACATAATGGGCAATCTTGTTAATCTGGAGGAAGGAACACAATTAATAGCATCATGGCTCCCCACCTGCCCGGTCTCGTTGATCCTGACCAGGCGGGTTTTGTCCCGGGAAGACAGACAGTGGACAACACGAAACGAATTGTCCATCTACTAGAGAAGGCCTCCCGGATCCCGGGGGAACGAATGATGCTGGCGGTGGACGCGGAGAAGGCGTTTGACCGGGTCCACTGGGCTTACTTGGAGCGGGTGCTCGTGAAAGCGGGCATAGGTGGGAAATTCCGCTCCATGATTCTTAATTGTTATATTCGGCCGTCGGCAGTGGTCCGGGTTAACGGGCTCGCCTCCGAGACTTTCGATATTGAACGAGGCACCAGGCAGGGTTTCCCGCTTTCGCCCCTGCTTTTCGCTCTTTACATGGAGCCGTTTGCCCAGAGGGTGCGGGATAATCCGACGGTGTCCGGAATTCGGATGGGCGGGTTCACGCATGCTGTCAGCCTCTACGCTGACGATGTTATTCTGTGTATTGAGAGACCCCGGATGGCTCTACCGGCATGCATGGAGGAGCTGGCCTCCTTTGGCGCGGTATCGGGGTTCAGGATGAACATGGGGAAGTCGGTGGCGTTGGATGTCTCCCTCACGCCGGCTACTAGAACCTGTCTGCAACAGAGGTTTCCCATGCTCTGGTCGTCGGGAACGGCGCCTTATCTGGGGATTCTGATTGCTCCAACCTTGCCGGCTATGGTGTCAGCCAATTACCAGGCCCTGGGGGCCAAGATTAGGGAGGAATTGGGCAGGTGGAACCGTGGCACCCTTTCCTGGTTGGGCAGGATAGCTGCTATTAAAATGACAGTCTTACCCCAGGTACTGTACCTTTTTCGAGCTCTACCGCTCCAGCCGCCCGCGGGGTGGATCTCGCAACTACAGGCAGACGTTTCCCGGTTTGTCTGGCAGGGTAAGAAGCCTAGAATGCGTAGAGCGTTGTCGCTGCTGGCCCCTGAGGCTGGTGGCCTGGGGATACCGGATTTCCGCAAATACTTTCAAGCTACGCAATTGCGTTATTTTGTGGAGTGGAGTAGGTGGGAATCCGATAAGCATTGGCTCTTTCAGGATCAGGCGGTGGCAGGGAGACCCCTGCAGGAGATCCCTTTCCTGCGTCGCTCCCACCGGCCCAGGAATCTCTATGCATCCTTTGTCACTAGGGTACCCCTACGGGTGTGGGACGCTACCAGCGTTTCGCACGGCCTCACCTCGTTTCCGTCGCGACTCACCCCGCTGGTGGACAACCCAGACTTCACTCCGGGTATGGAGAGAGGTGCGTCCGCCAGATGGAAACAGGCCGGGTGTAGAGCCCTGTGTCATTTATATGGCCCTGAGGGGGTTATCCCCTTTACACAACTCCGCCAGGAGTTCTCACTCCCAGAGACGGAACGGCTCCGTTATATGCAGGCCCGCCACTGGCCCCTTCAGCCGCAGGTGAGGGAGATGGCTGACCAACTTTTTCTTCCCTACGAACAGTGGCTCCTGACGAGGACGTCGGACTCCAAACTGATCGCGGATTTATACAAGCTGCTGCAGCCACCGGCGACTCACCTTTATCACCCGGGGAGGGAGCGTTGGGAACGGGAGTTGGGGAGGACTTTGAGCCCTAAGGAATGGGAGCACATTTCCTATAGAGCGAGGCACTCGGCATACCACATAGGACTTACTGACACACTGACAAAGGTCTCTACATATTGGTATTATACACCTGAACGGGTCCACGAGTTCGATCATAGTAAAGATGATACATGTTGGCGGGGTGTGGGCACCGGGGTACACTCACGCATATACTGTGGGACTGTCCGCTCTTAGGACCTTATTGGAAGGAAGTGCTGGATGAAATCGATTCACATTTCGAAATTGAGCTACCGCGCTTCCCAGCTTATACTCTGCTAGGGCTTCCGAATGGTCTGATGTATCCCCTTAGATCCCGCAGGGGCAGGCAGATAGCGATAGCTTTGGGCTCCGCAGTTCAGAACATCTTAGTACACTGGCACACGGCTACGATACCGTCTATCACCGGCTGGCTCCATAGGCTGTGGCACGTGTTGGGTATGGAGAAATTGTCTCTTACGGTGGCAGGCGATGTGGACCAGTTCCGTGAGCTTTGGCAGCAGTTCCACTCCCTGTTGCTGACTGAATTTAGGGAACTTACATGCCCCAAGTATCTCCGCCTCTTGCGGCTTCAGGCCCCAGTGGAGTCTGCCCGATGATCTATTGCAGGAATCATCCTCGTTGTGACTGGCTCCGAAATGTATCTTGGTTAGGGACGGTGCACTGGACGTGGGGTGGGGGGGGGGGGGGGGGGGGAGGGCAGTAGGCCCTGGGTTGTTGGGGGGGTTTGTTGGGAAGGGGGTTGTATGTGAAATGTCATGCCACGTTGGGACTCCGCGCGACTTGGATTGCTGTGCAGGTGTGATCTAAGGGACTAATGTCTGCTAATGGCACTACTGAAAGCTGGCTTGTCCGTCCTGCTATGTCGCACTTCCTGATCTGTATCTGTTCTAACGTGTTGTGCTGAATAAAATACTTTAAACATAAAATTGGGTGAGGAAGTCCTGAAACAATTTTTATTCTGGTGTGACTCACTCCACCAATGTTAAAAAGTCATAGGCAGCCTATGGATATTGCTGCCAAGGTGTGAAAATAAGGTCAACATGTTTCAGATAATAATGGACTATTGCGTCCTTGCTTTCTTCAGGACCTAACCAGCTTTTGCTACTGCAAATGTGAAAACAATAAAAAAGGTGTGGTCATCAGTGTCTAAGAAATGATATTTAGATCAAATTCGAGATTACCTGATTCTCTAGGTGTCCTTGATTCATCTTTTCTCACGAACTGTGTCTTTCATTGTGAACAAGAAGCAAGGAATATAATGTAGTGAGAGATTAGGTGAAATTTCACATCTTGACAGTGTAGTAACGCAGAGAGATATACCCACAAATAGCGACAGCAACTAAGATGGCCGCATAGTCTCCTGGCTCCGCCGACCTCCGTCTTTCGCTTGTAGATCCTGTCATCTATCCAGCTATTCCGCCCTATATCCGTGTCTATGAACTAATCTGCAGTCCGATGGAGCAATCCCGAGACTTTTCCGACATTGTGGAGTGGAGTAATGTCGAGGTTTGACTTGAGGCCGAACCGAGTCTTGAAGCCGGGGTCTCGATTGCTGGTCCAGCCGGGTCCTAGTTGAACAACAGTGGACCGGTGAGGGCGGCAGGGTCCGGTCCCTGGAACTTTCGACATCTTTTGGACTGCTTTGCTGCCGATCTGCTGCCTGGTCTCGTATCGAAGGTGAGGAGACGAGGGACGCCCGAGGTGGTGTGGCGGGGGTCCCTGACCCGGAGGCCTAGCGTTCGCATCGCCAGTGCCTTTGGGTTGGGGACTTGGCGCGCAGGAACGCATGTTGACGTTCTGTCCCTCACGGTTCATCCCTGCTCCGCCTAATCTTCCCCCGGGGAGAGCGGCTCTCCGAGGGGACCACTATGCCTGATGTTATGCGAGACCCCGCAGAGCGGGCTGAGTGCGGCCCGTCATTGTGGTTAGTGCTGGCAGCCCTCGAGGCACTTCAGGTGACTATGGAGGCCCAGGTCTGGAAATTGATGTTGGCAGCAGATGGAATTAGGAGATCGGGACCGGACCCCGATTCGTCGCTCGGGACTCGGTGGCCAGCTCTACTCCCGATAGACACCCCAGCGAGGCATTCAGACCTGGTGCATGGAGCTGTGCCTGCCCCTGCAGAAGTGGAACTGATTGAACATGCTGAGATCTGTGTATCGACTATATGGTCGGAATCTTTGGCTTCGCTACCAGTGGATCATTTAACTGCTGTTCCCACTCTGGAAACTTTTGGTCGAGACTGTGAACTGTGTTGGATTGTGTCGCACCCCCTTCCCAGCTAGTTCATTAAGATGGCGGAGGGGACAGTGTCTGGCCTTGGAGTCGGGGAGGGGCATCGTTGGAACCGGCCATGTACTTTGGGGTTTGCTATCCTTTCTCCATCTCCATCTAGCAGACTATATTTCGGCAACTTCTATGTATATTTTGACAATTCGTGGATTGGGCTTTACTTACCAGAGGGAGTTATCATGTTTGATCGACGGGGTCAAGGCTGAGACTGTTGTTTTGGGTTTACTATTGTGGTTTCATCGGTAACGGGATTTGCTTTAGTAGGTTAACGGAGACCGGGCGGGGTTTATAGTTTCCTCCGGTGTAAACTTCTACTGTGTTCTGCTCGATTGCGTCAGTTTTGTGGGGGTTTCTTTGTTAAGGCGGTGGGGGGAGACCGGGAATGTGTACGATAAAGCCCTCCTCCATTTCTACATTTAGTGTAGGGGTTTCGTTCTTATTTTATTTCTCTTTGTTCTTCCTATGTTTCGGGTTTCAGTTATTTGGGGCGACAGGCATGCTGCTAGGGGGTAGGCCGTAGTCATCTGCAGGGGTGCAGGGTGGGGGGTTGGGGGAGGGGATTTTTTGTTTTGCCTTTATTGTTTCTATGGCCTTTTTTTCTTTCGTATCTTTCCTTTTGCCTTTTCTTTCGTTTCTTCCTTTTTCGGGTCAGCGTAGTGGGTCCTCTCTTGTGTCTATTATTGATGTTTCCTTATCTGTGCCTATACTTTCTATAGTATATCAGTATCAATGGGCGGGCGCTTAACTGGTGCGAACTGTGATTGTCTGCTTGTTTATCCTGAATTGTATGCCTTAGCGCCACTGTTCTAAATGTGATCGATCTAACTGTGGAAGTCCTACTATTTTGCCCGCCCTTTATGCAACTCTGTGATATTGTATGGCACCTGATCCTTTCATTTTTATATTATAAAATGGAGCCTTTAGAATCCTGTCATTTATTTGGTATGCCTAATAGCCAGTTTCAACCGAATTTGTGGTACCTTCGCTTCCCGGGCTGCCGAGGCGTGTCCTAACTGACTTGCTGTGATGAAACTGATTAGCGGCCGGCCCTGGTGGTTGTAGGCCCATATTTGTAACTGGTTGAAATAAAGGTTTTCCAAAAAACAAAAACAAAAAACACTGGCTTTAAACAATTGTATATTTTCTTAGATTACTTTATTAAATCTCTCAACAAGACTATTGTTCCTGGGATGTTAAAGAGAGGTTTTGGTGTGTTTTATACCAATGAATTCCATAAACTTCTCAAATTGTAATGAAGTCAATTGAAATCCATTGTCTGAAACTACTTCATCTGGGACACCTTCTCTTGCAAATAGTAATTCAAGAAATTATTTTACACAAACAGTGGTGGGAACTTTCACAAACTTTACCTCAGGCCAACAACTGTAATAATCTATCGGAACTATTCCATACTCAGGAACACAGTTGACAGACAACGTCAAAGGACCAATGAAGTAAATGGCATGTTTGGACCAAGCTTTAAAGGGAACGTCTGCAGCTTCTAGAGCAGGGGTCTCCAACCTTTTCTGCAGTGAGAGCTACTTCTGATCAGTGAAAATCGTCGTGAGCTACTAAAGGCCAAGCACCTCACACATTTTTTTTTTAGAGACCGCCGCGCCCAGTTTCATTGACTGTAAGCCTAATTTCTTCGGAGCACATAATGTGGTTTGAAAAAAAGGGGTCACACTCCCTCTTTTGAAGCTACAGACAGCTACAGGTTGAGCCACCTGAAGCAAAAGCTTGTCTTGCATGGCAGATTTCCTGGAAAGTGTAACGAGCTGCTGCAGGATACAAGGCTATGACCTCCTTTTGTGATCCTCGATCAACTTGTTCACACACTGCAAAAGCTAATCCTCAACATATATTCCTCACCAAATTTTATTTATTAAGGTTAGCTTAGATGTGAAGTCACTAGTTTTTCCAAAAGAAACTCATTTTATTATGAATAACCTTAATTATTTCTCCCTCAACACATATACTTATTTTTTTTACAGTTTTAAAATGTCCCATTCTGGTTCAGATGTAAATAATTTTGAACTCATTTGATTCTTTATGGGGCTTTATTATCTCTGTATGTAGAATACATATTTTTCAACTTAATACACGTGCCAATCAAGTGCAAGCTTCACTGAGTTTGTGAAAAAAATACAACTTCAACAGTCACAGATGCTCTAGTCTCGAGCCAATGGGAAGGTTTCCAGTTCTTTATGTGGCTATTCTGTCTCTGCAGGTACGTACCCTCCCGTAGCTATTTATTTGGAGAGCAAAAAAGTTTGAAATGCTGCTTTATTTTAATGATTAAATGTAGTCATTAATAAAGCAGAGTTTCACACCATTTGTTTTTTAGACAGCATTTAATGTGCAAAAAAAATCTTCAACACTGCCTCGCCAATGCAGATACTAGGCCAGGGCAGAGGCTCACAATAAATGCATCTGTAAAACAACTTTGGGATCCGACTCTTCATGACAGCATGTTAAACACCTGTTGTTTTTTAACTGCTTTTATTGAATAAAGAGGAAGGCTGGCTTTTTCGGAGTTGAAGCACTCTTAACAGATAAGCTCTGTTCCCAAGAAGCAGTCAAACTCAATCTCCAAACTGAGGATTAAACCAGAATACTCCAGATCTGTCCATGATCTGGAACCCAGAGAAACTGCTGTAGTGATGGTGTTATTACCACATGCACAAGGAACAGAGACAGCATGGGCAAAGTGGGCTCTGGCCCAGAGCCCCACACTTTGAGGGGGTCCCGCTAGAACCAGAACAGTTCTGCAGAGAGCATTGCCCGAATGACCTTTAATAATTTGTAAACCGATTGCTTTAAATGTAATTTTCCTTTCATTTTTTTTATGTGAGTAATGCGCGAGAGTGTTACATTTTTCTGAGATATTTAGCTAGATTCATGAAGCCAAATTGCGATCGCAATAGCTGCGAATTAGCAATTGCGATCGCAATTTCTATGAAAGGAATTCATGATAGGGAAAAAACTCAAATTGCGAAATCGCTAAAAAAAATTGCAAGTTCGCAAATAAATTCGCAGAATCCTAGAACAATCCCATTTGCGATTCTGAAATTGCGAGAAACCATGGATTCTGCGAAAACATTAGCGAATTCGCAAATTAATCGCAATTGGCATTCATGAAAAATCGCAGATTGCGAAAAACCCGAAAATCGCTTTTAGCGACGCGCAATTTAAGAAGAACCCAAACCAGGTGGTAAACAGTAAAAAAAAAATGTCAGATCTGAAAAAAACTTTAGCAAACTACCAACAGGTGCAGGCCTGACCAAACACACTTAAGGACATGCAGCTGGAGCCTGGGGACTCTCACAATCCTAGGACTCTACATGGTGGTCAGGCGGCGAAGGCTACAGCGAGCAGCACGGAACAGACGTCATATCCAGGAGCGGATATTCCGTCAGCGGGTCACCCTACTGGGCCAAACCAGGGAGCAAATCTACGCCAAGTACCGCCTAAATGGGGCAATGATCATCAAGCTGATACGGGACCTAGACCCCCTCCTGCAGCACCCAACAAGGAGGACCATTGCCGTTCCCACCCATGTGCAGGTATCGTGCAGCCTGCACCTACTGGCCTCCGGAAGCTTCCAGGGTATAGTCGCTGTTGCAGGGGGAATATCCCAGCCCACCATGTCCCGCTGCCTAAGGAGTTTCCTGGAGGCCATGCTGACCCGTCTACACCACTACATCTCATTCCCCACCAGCCAACAGGACTTGAATGACACCAAGCTGCAATTTTACAAAGTAGCACAATTCCCACATATAATAATAGGATGCATTGACTGTACCCACATCCACATTTGCCCACCAGCACAAACGGAATACATGTATCGCAATCGCAAGTCCTACCACTACCTCAATATCCAGATTGTGTGCAATGCAAAGACAATCATCACGGACATAGTGGCACAGTACCCGGCGAGCACACATGACTCCTTCATATTCCGGCACAGTGGCATTCACACGCGACTGGCCAGGGGAGACTTTGGTGAAGGACACCTACTGGGTAAGTACACATGCCCCACAATATTACACTGTGATAATGATGCTGCGCAGCACAGGCACTCACCCTCTGCTCCTATTATTCAGGTGACAGCGGCTACGCTCTCCGTGAGTACCTCCTTACACCATACCTCAACCCTGCAACACCACAGCAATGGCGTTACAATGCAGCACACATACGCACGAGAAATTGCATTGAGAGGAAATTTGGCCTTTTGAAGAGCAGATTCCGCATACTGCACAAGACTGGTGGGGCCATCAAATACGAGCCAGAGGTCTGCTGCCGCATCGTGGCCGTGTGTGCTATCCTCCACAACATTGCTACCAAGCGCAGGATACCTGTAGACATCTCTGGCAGTGAGTCGGAAGGGGACAATCGACCACCTGCACATGTGCGTCACGCACGCGGTGAGAATCCTGCAGAAGGACACAGGCGCCGCAACCAAATCTGCATGAACTATTTCTAGTGCACCCACTCCCCACACCCAATACTCAACTCATGCATGACAACATAAATAATGACATGAGTTAGATTTAGTTAGTCAGAATTTTTGTAATTGTTACTGCACAATAAACTGGGCATTCTGCTAACTGGAACATGAATGACATATTGCGTCATATGTCTGTTTGTCTGTAGGGCATGCTTGTAGCGTCAGCATGTACCCTCATGCTAATGTTCAACAGTTCAGTGGCACCTCCGGGTAGTTGCCCCTGACCTCCTCTCAACGTCCTCCTCCTGATTTTGCTGTGAGGCAGCAGAGGGCCTGCTGCTGCGGCGGGGTGCTACAACCGGTGGAAGGGACTGGCTGCTATGGCTTGATGTAGCCTCACTGGTGTCGTCTGCCCCCCCCCCCCCCCCCCACCTGGCCATGGCCGGTAGCCTGCATGCCCTGCACGGCTGTTGTCACCTGCTCCAGGGCTCTCGCGACGTCCTGGCAGCACTGGACCATTTGGACCTGCATGGCCAGGTAGCGTCGTGAGAGCTGGGAGGTGGCGTTCCCAATTATATAGTTGGACCGCATGTACGCTGACAGACGGGTCAGCAGTTGGCGGTGTCTGCGGCGATTGAGATCCCGCTGGCTGAACATGGCCTGTGTGTTGGCCTCCAGAGCTGCTGTCATCCTTTCCATACGGTCAGACATATGTGCCACATTACGTGCAGTCTTGTCCAATTGGAGGTGGATGGCAGCAAGATGACGGGCCTGGGTTTGGTGCACGTGTAGCATCCTGCGCTCAATGGAGAGCCCACCTGGACGCACGTTTCGGCCCCTGCCAGCGCGGGATGTGTTGTTGCGCTGCTCCCTCATCAGTGCGCTTGTCTGGCTCCTCACAGCCGCAGGGCAGCGGGTTGGTTGGCGACCTGCTGCTGGTGTTGCAGGCCCCACTGGTGGTTGTGTGCTGCGCGGTGGTACAGCAGCGCCTGTTGGCACAGGGGTGGCACGGGCCACAGGGGCAGGTGGTGGGATGACCGCTGGTGCGGTAGCTTGCCCTGATGGTCCGGGCTGTGGGGTATGATGTGTGTCTCCCTCTGGGTCCTCTGTGATGTCCTCAATCACCAGGCCTTGCTGTCTGTGCTGGGGACATCAGCGCCACCTGTGATGTAAAGTGGACGTTGATTAGTGACATGTTCCTTACACAGTTAGGCTTGCTACATGCATACAGACTACCATTCCCTGACTCGCTGTAGGATTGACTCTCACTGGACATGTCTGGCTTAATGGTGCAGGATGGTAATTGTGGTCAGACTACATGTCCCACAATGCAATAGCGTTATAGTGGTGTGCTTTGGCTGCATGACTGGGGTTTGATATGGGATGCACTAGAGTCATGGACATTGTTAGGGGACAGGGGGTCGCAGTCGCATGGCACTTACCTGGTGTGTCTTGGGTTTGTCGGGAGGAGTCAAGCTGGATCACACCCACGCAGGCCTGTGGATTGATGGTGTCCTCCACTCGGTCCTCCAGTGGTGTGTTCAGTGGGACAGTGGGCTCCCCTCCACCTGTCTCCACATGCTCCCCCAGCCTCTCCGCAATCTTTTCCTTTGCCCGCCCTCTTAGGTCATACTGTCGCTTTTTTAGCTCATCCACCGATCGCTGGGTCACCCCCACGGAGTTCACTTTGGCGCAGATGCGCAGCCTATGCGCCTTTTGTCGGCCTCTGGCACCTTTCGGAAGTGTTTTCAAATAGCCGGTTGTGGTCCTTTGACACTCCTTCTATAAGGTATTCGAGCTCCTGCTCAGAAAATTTGATTTTCCGCTTTCTCCCACTGGTAGAACCTCCTGCTGCATCCTGTGACATGCTTGCCACTGTGGTGTCTCCTGCTTCACTCCTGTAGGAACACTGGAGGGGAGCTCTGACACTGCTGCCTGCACTTCAGCCTCTCACTGCTGAATGAGGGTGGAACCTGCCTACTTCCTGGTGTGATGTCATCACTGTGCTCTGGATGCGACTTCCCGTTTGTGCGATCTCGCATTTAGCGAGATCGCAATTTGCGATTTCGGTAATTGCGAGATCGCAATTTCAACATGGGTATCGGCCGATTCTGCGATTATTTAGCGATTTCTGGGGGCTAGCAATCGCCGATTGCGGGCGGTTGTGAATCGCTTTTTTTCGCAAATATTCATGAATGCCGTTCTGCGATTTCTAAATTGCGATTCGCTTTTTCTCGCAATTTAGAAATCGCAGAATTTGACATTGATGAATCTGGCTGTATCTGTGTTATTATTTCATGCAATACTCATAAAAAAGTTTCTTATAGAACGAAACATGATATCACATTTAAAATGGGACAGCGTCACAGATTATTTGCAGTAATGTTAGCGAGCTGCTGCTGTGTTAAATAACAGAAACACACATCACTATCCCTATAATCTGAATATATTATAAACACATTTATAGTTTGGACGAGTGTGACGGGCTCTGTCAGTGACTTGGCTACAGATGGTATGAAAGAGTTGACACCGGATCATAAATTCATAGCTGTACTAAAGAGTGGAACAATTTACATTCCTTTAAGGAGTGCAGACGGGGAGAGCTTTGTTTGTATCGTGCCTTACGTATAGGAAACTGAAACTCACCCTGCTTCTACTGATCTATAGCCCAGAGCTGTAAAGCGGGAGAAAAAGATATTCCCAGTGTTTCGCGCCTATGGCATACAAGCGTCTGAGTATGAAAGGCGCACATCGGAATTCCAGTCTGGAGAAGAGAGGATTAAGATTTTACTAGCCAGGCCAGTGCTTACCGATTATCTGCTGCTTAGATATAATGTGTCAGGCAGGAAGCGCGGGGTCGTAGCAGTTCAATACTGCTTGTGCTACCTCCATGTTAGCAGGCTTTCAGGGACCTGCTGCTCCACTCCGGCCCACCTGCTGCTTGCTCCGGCACACGATCAAGACCTCTGTGCCAGAAATTGAAAGACAAGTGAAGTGCAGAGGCAGTTCAGCAATAGCGTCATCTTCTTTGGCCTATCCCAACCACGCTAGGCTCAGTTAGGCCAATCTGAGCAGCTGGTTTTGGTGAGGGCAGGCAACAGCTATGGAAAAGGCCTAAAAACAATAAATGACAATAATAGGCTACAAAATTGAGATGCAAGGCACGAGGTACTCACGGGGGTTCGGCGAGCTACCAGTAGCTCGCGATCGACCGGTTGGAGACCCCTGTTCTAGAGGACTAGGCTCCGTTACTTGCGATTTATCACTAACAGCAGAGCACATGAATTCTCTCACATAGTGTTCCACCTGCTTGTCTAGCCAAGGTGTAGTATCCTGTATATTGTGTGTATGCATATTTCCCACTACTCCATCTGTAGAACACTCTGGTGTGATGTCATTTGGAATGTTGTTCTATGAAGCTGTCAGTTGGAGTAGGGCTGAGTGCCTAGCTGGGTGCTCCTGGTGGGGCTATATACTGATGTACTACTGATCTCCCATCTATCTTCAATAAATCTATCTGAACATCACCAACCTGCGTGGAGTCAGTTACTACATTTATTTGGCGACGAGGCATGTTTGTTTTATTTATCGGTTTTTTTGCAGGCAAATCTGTATTTACGTGAGATTGATTTTCAGTAGGTCACTGTTTAGTATTTCATTCTATTTTAATGAGCACAATGTCTTTTGACCTTTTCATGGTGTTTATAAGGTAATTACCTTCCTGTGTGGTGTCTTCAATCTATGTATTTAGTAGTGCACATTGTTTTACCTCACAAGGTCCATGGAGTTTCGCTTATCTGATGTATAATATTACCCTCACAATGTGCACAATTTCTAGGTTTCAGTCCTGTTTTCACAATGCACACTCTGTAGAGTTTCTCTTGTTATTACAGTGCATATTGTTGTTACCCTATATGGGGTGTTACACATGTATTTTGATCCTGTTATTTCTGTGCACAATTTTGACCCCTCTGGAGGTGTGTTTATTGGGTCTGCCCATCATCCTGTGCATAACTTGACCTCATGTCGAGGTACGTTTTTAACACATACATGTTATTTTTACTCATGACATTATATGTATACCTTCACTTCGGTGCACATTTTTTTACCTTTCAGTAGTACATCAGTATATAGCCCCACCAGGAGCACCCAGCTAGGCACTCAGCCCTACTCCAACTGACAGCTTCATAGAACAACATTCCAAATGACATCACACCAGAGTGTTCTACAGATGGAGCAGTGGGAAATATGCATACACACAATATACAGGATACTACACAAGGCCACCATGAATGTTCTCTAATTCTTCTTGTCATGGCACACATGCCAATGTGAACTTCGTGGACTAATGTAAGAACCTTATCCCTCATGCCTACAGGAACCACAAGTAAAGAATAATGATATAGAAGTCCATTAATGGCAGACAATTAATCGAAGACATGTTTGTGTTTGCTGATAACATCATCTTCTGAACACTCTCTGGCCCAACCTGTACACACAAAATCCATGACCCTTTGAATGTATTGGTCTGCTTCATAAGCATCACTCCATTCTCTCCACAATAGCACCATGTTATGTTATGTTATGTTAAGGTTTTGTTTGAGTGCACAGCTGCCCCAGCTAAGGGGCGTCCCGGCGCTGACCGTATCATTGTACCGGAAGAGGAGAAACTAAGAGAGAAACCTTAAATCAAAGGGAAAAGATAGGTCTTAATGGCTTTCCGAAAAGGGAGAAGCTCATCGATGCTACGAATAGATACAGGCAAGGAGTTCCACAGTTTGACCGCCAACAGTCGAAAGGAACGACCTCCAACACGGCAGAGTCTGAACTTGGGTGTATTTACCAGATGTTGACCTAAGGAGCGCAAGTTACGCTGAGGAGTATACAAAGTTAACAGTGGGCGGAGTAGATCAGGGCTGGTGCCTTTCAAAATTTTAAATGCTAAACAGAGTGTCTTAAACTGGATTCTAGCTTGAATCAGTAGCCAGTGTAAGGCTCTGATAGTGGCTCTAGAAGAACATCTGCGAGGCAGTCCGACAAGAGCTCGGGCTGCCGAGTTCTGAACTCGCTGTAGATGCAGAATCTCAGCTTTATTTGAGCCCAAAAGTAGCGCGCTAGCGTAATCCAAGCGCAATAGATTTGTAGCCTGGATGATAAGCTGCCGAACATGTTATACTATGTCTCTGGATGAGACATAGTATAACAAATAAGCTCAGAATCAAAAATCTTATCTTCATAGTCACTACCATTGTCTACAGAACTGGTCAACCTGGACAAACAATCAGCCAAAATATTATTTTTTCCAGGAACCTACTCAACATTGAAATTGTACTCCAAAAGTCTATATTGCCATTTGGCAATCCAAGGAGTCGCCTTGTCTCCCCCCTTGGTGGTGAAAAGCTGAATTAGAGGTTTTTGGTCCACTTGTACCGTAAACCTGGAACCCCATAAATATTGTTTAAAATTATCAATGCTCCACCAGCAAGCTAAAGCATCTCGCTTTACCACAGAGTATGTTGCTTCAGCTCCTCTCAGACCTCTGGAAGCAAAAGCTACTACCTCATCATTGCAGTTTCTTTGTTGCATGAGAATGGCACCCAACCCTTTCTGACTAGCATCAGTGATGATTGTAGTGTGGTCATTAATGTCAAAAGGTTTAAGAAGAATGGCATGTGCAATTTCTTTTTGATTAACTTGAATTCCTCAGCATTCTCTACACTCCACTAGGAGACTACATTCTTTTTGGGAAGATTCCTCATGTGATAAGTCTTGGCAGGACAATTTGGTACAAATCTAGCATAAAACTCAATGAGTCCCATCAAGGATTTCAATGGATCCTTATCACCAGGTGAATCAATCAGTTTGTAACCTAAATATTCCACAGAGCTCACATTCAATTTACACTTATCAAGGCCCAGGATAACACCTTTGCTCTGTGAAATAGAAAAACCAGCATGCAACCTTTTGTTGTGTTGTTTCTGATCAACACCATACTCCAACACATCATCCTGGAACGCCATCACCCCAGAAATGACCTTGAACATACTCTCCACAATCCTCTGGAAGACTGCAGATGCATACGCAAGCCCAAAGGGCATGCGTTTAACTACTTGGACGCTAAGGGGCTGAGGCCCATATAATGAGATTTCCATTGAAATGAATGGGCAGTGCATGACAAGTTACCCTTGTCATTAGCATCCAAGTGGTTAAATTGGAATAAGCCTTACGGGGTGATGAATACAGTGTGTGGCTGGACTAGGCGTTCAAATCAATCTGATGATAAGCAGAAGTCATGTCTAGTCGACTGAACCACTTACCATCCTTCAGGGTAGTTGTCATTTCTGTGATGTTGGGCAATGGGTGTTGGTCAACCCAAATGTGGCGATTAAAATCGCGAAGATCAACACACACGCGCAATGCCCCATTAGCCTTCGTGGCTCAAACAATGGGGGAAACCCAATCAGAAGATTTGATGGGTTCTATAGCATCGCTAGAACACAACTTGTCCAATTCCTTTTTTAATACGTCACGCAGAGCTAAAGGAACTCTGCAAACTTTGTGCATGACTGGCTTTCCACCATCAACCAATTTTATCTTGTGTTTGAAACCCTTAAATAGGCCTAACTCATCTTTAAAAATTTCAGGGCATGTTGACTCCCATGCTTCTTCCTTGATGGTTTGTACACAGACTAAATTTTTCTTTAATCTGACCTGGTGAGGATCATTGGGATCCAGTACAATCCCTAAATGACCTTGGTCATGCCACCCAAGCAAACAAGAATCATCTTTGGCTACATGCACAACACCTTGAGATTTACTGTTCTTGAAACACAAATTGGCATAAAATTCACCTATTACATTGATGGGTTTTCCACCATAACCAACTGGCTGTATTGTCGAATTTTTTAGAGAAAATCCTTGTGATTTAAACACATTTTCCCATATCTTATTACTAATAAGCGTAAATGGGGATCAGAATCAGCTAGCATTTTGACGTCTACTCTGTTGACGTTCAGCACACACGAAGGTCGTCTTACTTCTTGTGTGCTAATAGTGACTGCATTAGCACACTGTGCATGTTCTTGAGATCCTGTTACCATACAAAGTTGGTCTTCTTCACTTGAGGATAACTCTCCAGTGTGATGGTCTACTTTAAGTACTATCTTGGATAAATCTGTATTGAATAACGTTCTGCCAGCAGACTTATAGACTTTGGTGAAATGTCCTTTTTTGAAACATTTGGCACAGGTTTTATCCATGGCAGGACAGAATCTGGCATTTCCAAGATGAGATGTGCTGCCACATTGGTAGCATTCCCAACGCTTGTTCAAAGGTTTAATGCCAGATCTCACATTTCCACATGTTCTTTCTTGACGTGATTCATCTTTTGAAATTTTGTGTTTGCTTTTGACAGCTAAAACATCCAGGGTTGGAGATTTAGGATTGGAAATTGTCATTTGTTCCAGAGAAGATGTAGTGCTTTCAATCCTGGTGGCTATCTCCAATGCTTTTTGTAAGTTCAAGTCAGGTTTGGACAATAGAGCCTCTTGAACCTTTTTTATTATTAGTTTTCTCTACTAATTGATCTCTGATCACCTCTTCTTCAAATGCTTGGTATTTGCATGAAACAGCCAAAATGCGTACAGCATCCACATAGCTAAAAGCAGACTCTATAGGGAATTGCGCTCTTTTGTAGAATTTGTGCCTTTCTAAAGTAACGTTTTTACAAACTTTAAATCTAACATCAAGAGATTTAATGGCTGTGGCATATTCATCTTCAATTCCGTCACCTTCGCCTTCAATGAATAAAACAAAAATATTGGGAACATGTTTTAAAATACTGCGGCCTTCTGACCGAAACAGTGTCTTAGAATGGCAAATTCATTTTTGTGTGTGAACGACTTGCTGTCAGGAGCATCTAAATATGCCTCAAAACTTTCTTTCCATTTTTCCTAATCAGATTCAGGGAAAAAAGGGTTAGGTTTGAATGCAGCATAAGGCATTATAACTTGATGCATGACTGATGAAATATGCACAAGTGAATTGAAAGTACTGAGTCAAAAATTGGGAAGATAATGTAAAATATGGATTCAATTAAATGAAATGAGTAAAACAAAATTTGTGCAGCAATAAATAAGTGCAAAAAGAACAGTAAATAAAGACACACTAGAAAATGAGGTGTGTGTGTCACCGCTTGAATTTGCTATTTAAGAGATACATATGGTAATGGTGTGTTTGTCACCGAAATTGAATAAGGACTTGAGGAGGTGTGTGTGTCACTGCTGTATCAACTAAGCTGAAGATGCTGAAAATACAATTCACCCCAGAACAAAATGGATACCACGATGAATTTAAAGAAGTGTCCAGATGAAAAATATGCCAAACTCAATGGAGGTGAGGCTTGAAATGGCTGCTGGAGAAGTTGTGAGACTCAAGCATGTGTGCGTAAATTCAAGGCATGACAGGCAGTGTCTGGAAGTAAGTGAGGAGACACAAGATGGCCGCTAACATAGCGTGTGAGCGTGTGCACGCTATCTGAATGCAGGACAGGCAAAATCAGGCAGGTACAAAATGGCCACTAACGTAGCATGCGAGCGTGCACACATTATGTGAATTCAGGACAGGCAAGGTCAGGCAACTCGTAACGGAGCTCGCCTCAGACAGAAAGCCTCTGTAACTCTGACCAATAAGAACACAGTACCTCAAAATACAGCAGTGGATGTGCAGGAAATGCCGGAATCCGTGCGCTTCCTTGGTTGAGACGAATCCTCCAAGCAATGATGGTGGCACAAAGATATGTCCCTAAAGCAGTGCTCGCTCTTCACATGTGAGGGTCTTGTTGGCAGGTAGCTCATCGCCATTGAAAGGATGCCACAAGGTAAGTTGGTTTAAGATTGATTTATTGCCAACAAGACAAGAGTTGCAAATAGACCCAACTGTCCAGCTCCTGGGTCCAATCGACTTTGTCCCGCACCACCCATTCTAGAATCCCTTCCCAAGCAGAACTCCACTGACACCACAAGAGGCAAGAACAATACAACCCAACACGTTCGCAAGTGAATGTTACACAGGAAGCATCTTCCTAAATCGTATTGCCGGTTAGTAGCAATGTATAATGGAAAATGTAGTCTGAAAATCGATTGTGCACGTATTACACAGCTAGCAGCTTCCTAAATCATGTTTCTGATTTGTGGTAAAGCGTAATTAAACGACTGTGTGGTCTATAAATCGTTCCTGTGTTTATTACAACAAAGCAATTTTCCACAAATCGATTTTAAAGAAACTATTCAAAAAGGAAGAAGGCTGCTTCCTGGAACGTATTTCCGATTAGTAGCAATGCGAAATGGGAAATGTAGTCTGCACATGTGTTGTGTACATTTTACACATATGGCGGCTTCCTAAGACGTATTTCTAGTTAGTAGTAAAGCATAATGGGGAATGTGGTCTGTAAATCTATCATGTGCTTTTTAAAAACAAAGCAATTGATATGTAATGAGATGAAATATTAATATTCTGATATTAATGTTAATGTTCTTTTTTTTTAAAGACATCTTTAAAAAGTTGTTTGTGAATAATTCAGTAATATATAAGACGGCTACAGAGCATAATATAGCTTCCTAGTTCCTAATTCCAATTAGAAGCAAAGCTGGGAAGGTGATGTAAACTGAGTCAAAATGGGTCACTCGACTGGCAACAAAAAGTATTGTGCATGAAAATAAAGCTATTAACCACCCCAATGCTGGTGGAGAGATTTTTTCAAGTATATGAGGCCCGAATTTATATAACCCTTAGTATCAGTCTTGAGATATCAATCCATACTATTCACTACAGTTATATAAGGGTGTACATGGGAAACGTGGTGCACAATCTTTTTGATTTCCTACTGCTTGTAGGGTGAAAAATCATAAATCTTATTGCTGTCACTAGTACACTAGGTTTGTGCACTTGCCTAACTGCGCCTGTGTTGTACATAGATCACATAGATTACCAAGGATCATACACATAGGGGTCTATTAGTATTGGATCGCCACCGCCCGCAATGCGATGGCAATCAGCCCGCCATTTACCTCTGCCCGCATCCGATTTCCCCCAACCATATTATGATGGCCAGGGGGACCACAGCGGACAGAAAGACCATCCGCCGGTTTTCCGCCCGTCAACGAATTGACCAGACGGAAAAGCTTGATCCGCTCCCATTGAATATCTGAAAGGAGTTTGAGGTTGAGCTTTTTCCCACGCTTCGGCTTGTTTGTAACCAGTCGCTCTCCACTGGAGTGGTTCCTTCGCAATGGAAGAGGGCGGTGGTGACCCCTTTACTGAAGAAGCCCACCCTTGATCCTAAGTGCTTGAAGAACTTTAGACCCATCTCACTTCTACCTTTCCCAGCTAAAATCGTAGAGCGGGTGGTGGCAGGCACTCTTTCCAGACATCTCGAGCAATACAAGCTCTTGGAGGAAGTGCAGTTTGGCTTCCGGCCAGCCCATGGTACCGAGACGGCCTTGGTGACTGTGCTGGATGAGCTTCGTTGGCGACCAGACAGGGGGCAGGCAGGTGTGTTGATACGGCTTGACCTGTCTGCCGCCTTCGATACGGTGAACCATGCCATCCTACTGGACAGGCTGAGAGAGGTGGGGGTTGCTGGCAGGGCCCTGGGGTGGTTTGAGTCCTTCCTCAAGAACAGAGAACAAGCGGTGGCCCTCCCTCCCTTTCAATCCACCTCTTCTACCATCTTGCACGGCGTTCCCCAAGGCTCAGCAGTCAGTCCGGTGCTGTTTAATATCTATATGAGGCCCTTAGTTGCAATCATAAAGAAATATAACATCGAAATTGTCAACTACGCTGATGATACGCAGCTGATTCTCTCCCTGGAGGGAGATAACTTGAGCTCCTTGGAAGAATTTCATAACTGTCTGCGAGATACGGCGGGGTGGTTGAAAGCCAACTCACTGCAATTCAATGCGGAGAAAACGGAGGTGCTATACTGCCCTAGGCCTAGGGTGCAAACTCTCCTACCCTGTAACTTCTGGCCTGGGGACTTTTCCTCAGCGGTACAGCCAGTGAAGGTAGTGCGTAACCTAGGTATTATGTTCAATATGGAGCTTTCTCTGGAGGCGAAGGTATCAAAACTAGTAGCTTGCTGTCTAACTGTCATCAGACTTCAGAGAAAAATTCTTCCCCTACTACCGTCTCCTGCCCGGGTTGAGGTGGTACGCTGCACTGTGCTCAGCAGGCTAGATTATTGTAACTCCTTGTTGCTGGATTCTCCAAGCTTTCTTATGGATAGACTTCAGAGAGTCCAGTCTGCGGCGGCTAAACTAGCTCTGCGGTGGCCGGCGAGAGCCTCTTCCTCTACGGCCTTGGCCCAGCTACACTGGCTCCCGGTGAGATAGAGGGTACAATTCAAGTCTCTCTGTCTGACCTTTAAGGCCCTGCATGATCTAGGTCCTGTTGGCCTACAAAAGAAATTTAGATGGTATGCTCCAGCCCGTAGCTTACGATCCTCCTCTGCTAGGTTGGTGACAATACCTCGGTTTAAGAAAATCAAAGCAGGAGGAAGATCGTTTGGCGTAGCCGCGGCGAAACTGTGGAATACTCCTGGGTGAGCTTAGACACATTTCCGATCTCCTCCTGTTTAGGAGGAGATTGAAAACACTTCTCTTCCCGAAACTCTAGTCTGCTACCGGCCGCTTCTCATGCTGTCTTGAGTCTGCCAGCGACAGGATGCCTTTTAGGTGATAGATGCGCTTTACAAATGCAATAAATAAATAAAATAATAAAATAAATAAAAGGGGCTTGATATAGTGGGAGTGTCTGCAAGACACCGCCATCCATATTAAGATGCAGGCAGTGATGTGCCTTTCCATGGCGGCGTTGCCGCCATGGAAAGGCATGCGGTGCCTGAATGTGGGGGCCTGTTGCGGCACCCCAGGGTGTTGGGGGGTGGGTGTGCACATTGTGGGTACCTATGGTATCCCTTGCAATTACATGCATAACGTGGTAGGCACCGCACAGTGCCTGCCACGTTGTGCATGCAAATGCACAAGGTGCATCCCGCCCGCCACAATGTTGTGGATGGGGTATGCCACCGCCACCATGGCAGTGGCATCCTGATTGCCAGTGCGGACCGCCTCACCACTGGCGGCCGGTCCCAGCACCACATCCTAATAGACCCCATAGTTTTTAAGAATGTGTGACAGAATATCGACGGACAGAAAATCGACCTACAAAAATATCAACACAGAAATAAAGAAGTCAAAAATATCGAAGTCCAATCTACATAAAGGTAAGTACAAAAATATCAAGAAAAAAAAAGTGGTAAAAAATATCGAAGTTAAAATATTGTTTTTTTAATGTTTTAATAGTAATGTAAAATTAAGTAAATAATACATATAATTAAAAGAAATATAGTTAAAAATATTAAAGCATATTTAAAAATAATAACTAATACATATAGGGGCCGATTCCGATTCCGGTAGGAAATCGTGTCACCCGACATGTACCCGTCATTTTTTCCGACCGAATCGTACACCCGCCGTCCGAATTAGCAAGTACGATGCGAAGTAATAAATCACCGAACAATTCGGTGAAAATCTTTTTACCCAACACAGATCACTAGGCAAGGAGCCTGACGTGATAGACTCGGACGCGAACTATGCCACACACCCAAGCACATACACAACGCGACAGACTCGGAGGCGAGCGATGCCACATAGTCCAGCATTAGCACAACCCATTAGACAGGTTCGTGAATGATTCTACATAGCCTAGCACATACATGATGCGACAGACTCTGTCTCGTCTCCCTTGAACGTGTTATGGTGCAATTCGGAGCTTAAATACGCTTTGTCCGAATGCTGCGAGGTGCTGGAACTTTTGCCCTGTACGACGCGTATGAAAAAGGCATCGTACTTGGGTATCTGGAAATGGGTTGCTCTGGGCCTCCATACGACGCGATGTACGTGTTTCCTGAGCCTGTTAGGTACTGACATAGTGCACTAATCGGACACGAAGATACTGTCAGAATTTTCCATGAAAACGCATGGTACTTGCTAGTTTTTAGGAAAAAGCTCCGGATACGATTCGTCGTCAGGTAAGTCTACGAATAGCATTAGGAAGGCATTTTTTCCTGAATCAGCATCTACCCCATAATGTTAAAATAAATTAAACATGCATATATATAAATTAATATTCTTTTTTTTCCAAACACGATTTGTTCCTTCTATTTCCCCTCGCCCGAGGTAGGAAGATCATCGCTTGTCGGCGGAGCACGCCGGCATTTACCATTCATCCAATGTACAATTTAGACGATCACAAAGAGGATATTATACCACCAGGTCTTTTATTTCTCAGTTAAATTCATATATATACTTACTCCACATAGTGCAACATTAGGGAAAGCGTTGGCTAGCGTAGGGGTAGAAGTTACTATTTCCACTCCAGAGAGTGTAACAGTAGGGAAAGCGCTGGATAGCGTAGGGGTAAAAATTACTATTCCCATTCCAGAGAGTGCAACAGTAGGGAAAGCGTTGGACTACGTTAGCCCCAGTTCTCCACCACTACCCCTGTAGCAACCACTGAAATACTCAAACAGTGAACTTGGCACATGAGCACCAGGAGAGGGTGGGATAAAGAGAGAGGAACGGGTTTAGGAAACAACACCCCATCTAGCTACCTCTGGTACTATTCAATGGCATAGGGCACAGACCGCACCTAAATGAAAATATAAACAACAATCCTTAGCATTATGTTTAATTAAAGGAAAATGTCTCTGTGAACATACATACATAAGCCCCTGTTAAATAATGCAAAAAGATGGCTCCTTACCAGTTTATTGAGCATTTTCCTTGGGAATCCAGAAAGTAGAACAAATCCAAAGTTCAGTGATGACTCTCTCCAATTAAACGATAAAATAAGGGCGGAAAAGCCACAGGCAGAAAAAAACCCCACCTCAGGTTTCTGAGAAGTAACTAAATACCCGAAAAGCAAAGAAAATAGTGGCCACTACAACACGAAGGGTACCTGAAGAAACGCTACTATCAGGAAACGTTCATGTATTAGCCCAAACTCAACAAAACGATATGGAGCGGGTACACAATTCCAGGAAGTAAACCTGCTCCCAGGGATAGACACGCAGCCGCGGATCGGCGTAATTAGCACAAAGGAGCCCGAAAACACAAACGCTCCGGTAAACAGGAAGTCCCAAACAAAGGAAAAGGAAAACCGAAGCTCCTGCGACGCTCCTCAATTCGACTGAGGCAATTCCAAGGTTGCCACGCGGTGTCCGGATTTCAGCCGAAATCCAGAATGCACAAAGTCAGCAAAACAACCAGTATTGATGATCCAGGGATCCACAGGAAAGCACGGGGGAAGAACTCCAAAAACACCAACAGTCCTTCCGGGTGAGTCGTGACATGGAAAGAAACATGCTACCGGACTCTTTTTAAAGGGCAAGCCCACAAATCAGATGACCTACACATGCATGGCCACAGAGACAGGACAGGTAAACTAGGGGGAGGCAGAGAAATTCCTAACAAGAATAACCTACTTATAAATCAAATAAATATTGTAATTAAATAACGATTTATTAATAAATTTAGAGAAAAAAACAACAAATATATCAAAAATAATATATATATTTTTTAATATTTATTTTTATTAAGTATAATAAGCAAGGCAAAAAAAACCAATATACAGAGCGCTTTGTTCACATGAGGCCAGATAAACAGTACATCAAATAATAAATAATCATTATAAGGAAGGGAGGTGTACAGGGGCAAAGCAGTAAGCAGACAATAATGCAAACATTGAATGTGGGGTCAGGGGGAAAGTGGGATATCGATGTTATCTACTGCAGGTGGTGTACATATGTCTCCACGATACCTATTCCACGGCCCCCAAACTCTATGCCATTTCCGAGGGCGGCCCCGGGCCAGATACACCGTTTTTTCCTTAAACATGCAGTGATCCATGTTTTCCTTCCATACCTCAACCGTAAGCGGCCTTTGGGACCCCACAGTTGTGCGATATCACGCTTGGCGATCATGGCCCCCAGGGTCGCCCACTGGGTCTGGGCCACGTTGTAATCCGTATGGGTTCCCAGACATTTAGCAAGCAGTGAAAACACGGACGGGGGTTAGAGGATCTAAGGGAATTTAGAGACCTACCCAGGTTATCATCCCGTTACAACATTTAAATACACAAAAACCTGGGGGTCTGAAATCGCAAAAGAGATAACAGTGCTCTGAGGACTATACTACTTCCATTTAATGATGCCACGCATGGTCAACATGTGATTGTGGGTCTGACCCCAGTCCTACCAGACGGTACTGGAATTAGTCTCAAATGATCTAGAGACGATCCAGCCCTGTACTGTGGATGCCAGATGAGAAAATTAGATCACTAACAAGAATTTTGATGGTAATCCATCTCTGGATCTTGGGTCTCACCTACCTTTGCTGGTGGTCATATGCGTTGGTTTGCGAACTCTGTAAAACTGACTATGTAATTATTAACTCTAGTACTTTTATGACAGAATAGAGTAGTATAGTCCTCAGAGCACTGTTATCTCTTTTGCGATTTCAGACCCCCAGGTTTTGGTGTATTTAAAAATTTAGCAAGCAGTGCCTGGCCTCCGGTAAGAGAGCAGCACCCGTAACTTCTTTCATTACATCATACACCCCGTTCCAATAAGCCGCTACTTCAGGACATTCCCAAATAATATGAAGAAATGTCTCCACCAGTCCACATCCCCGCTTTCACAAACCCTCCTTGGAAGAGCCCATTCGAACCAGACGGGGGTCCGTGATGTACACCCTATGAAGAATCTTAAGCTGGACCAGCCGAAGTCTCGCTGGAATCGCGACCTCCTTGGGAGAGGAGATCGCCGACTGCCAATCCTCGTCATCCAATTCGAGGGCGTCACGGACCCAGAGGTCACGCAAGGGCAACAGGAGATCCGACCTATCATTGATCAGCTTTTTATAGACAAGGGAAATAGTACTGTCCGGAACGTGACCATCTAGCAATCTATCTTCAAGCGGAGACGACTCAGGGACCGCCTCCCCCATCGAAAAGACTGACATCAATGCATGGCGGATCTGGACATAGCGGAAATACTCCGAGTTCCCCAATGCAAACTCCGTCTTTAAAGTATCAAACGATTTCACTTGTCCCTTAACCCAGAGGTCTCCCACCTTGCTAATGCCAATGAGGTCCCACTTATCGAACCCTTTTGTCTTCCACAGTGTACCAAGTCTATCAGAGTCGAAAAGTGGGGTCGTTAAAGTCAAGCGGTCCTTCCATCCCATCGAAGTAGTTGCATCTTGCCATATACGAACTGCCGTCTTAGTAGGTCCCGACAATGACTTGACCACTGATTTTGAGTACAGTGCCCTATAGTAATTACCCCCAGGCAGCAGCCATCTATCCATAGCGAATGCAGGGTTCAAATTGGGACCATTCATACCATGATTAATGGCCCCCAATTGAGACGCCCAGTAATAACGCTTGATGTCCGGGAGGGCAATACCCCCGTCGTACCACGGAAGCGTTAGTTTGGCCAGCGCAATGCGAGGTCTACCATCCCATATCAGTTTCCTCTGGAGACCCTCAACTTTACGAAAATACCTAGCGGGGACTATATCAAGAGTGTTTTGGAGGGCATAAAGAAAACGAGGCAGAGACATCATCATAAAGAGGGCTGCGCGTCCCAATGGCGAGGTCCTGCCGCAATCTAATTAAAGGTGGGAGAAGATTCAGCTCATATCGAGCCACAGGGTCTATAGAGACCCAGATACCGAGATGTTTAAATCCCGTCTGCGTCACCTGTATGGGGCAGTTACGCGGAAGGAGGGGGACGTCACTAGAAAGAACGTACAAATAGGATTTTGCCCAATTAATAATTAAACCCGAGTTTCTACCAAAGGAGGCCAGGACATCACAGAAAACCATCAACGACTTCCTGGGCAAGGTCAGATATAGCAGAATGTCGTCTGCATAGAGCGAAATGCGGTCTTCATAATCAGAGGACCACAGAATACCCCTCATCGAGGGCTCCCAGCGGATCCAGGCAGCAAGGGGCTCAAGGGCCAAAGCGAACAGGAGCGGTGACAGGGGACACCCCTGATGGGTACCACGCCCGAGACCAAACGGAACCGAGACTCGACTTTACTACAATTTGCGCAAGGGGGTCTTCGTAAAGAAGTCGGACCCAACCGATAAAACCGGGACCAAAACCAAATTTAGCTAACGCAGCCCACAGATAAGGCCACTCAATAGTATCAAAAGCCATCGTGGCATCCAAGGACGCCAAAATGTCTGGCTCGTGCAGCGTCGCAGCCCTCGCGAGAACTCCGTGCAGACGCCTGAGATTCAACGCAGTGTTACGATGGGGAATAAAACCAGACTGATCCGGATGGATCAGTTCGCTAATAACTGTAATCAATCGATTGGCCAGTACCTTTGCGAGAATCTTAGGCTCTGCGTTCAAAAGAGATATAGGCCGGTACGACCCACACTTGTCCCTCGGTTTCCCCTCCTTATGTATAACAACAATCGTCGCAAGTCGCTGATCCCGGGGGAGAGAACCACATTCACGAGATTCCAAAAACATATCTCTCAAATAGGGAGCTATCTTGTCGGGCCGCAACTTGTATAGCTCTATCGGCAGCCCATTAGGACCCATGGCCTTACCAGACAGCAAGAAGCGGATCGCAAGGGCTACCTCATCAGCTGTTATTGCGCTGTCCATTTGCTCTCTATCTGCATCTTAAAGACTACTGAAAAGCACTGTCACGTAGCAACAAATGCGAGTCCTCCTCTGTATCCGACACGGGGGAGTACACCGTCCGAAAATGATCAGCAAAGCACTCAACAGTCTCTACAGGGTCCGAGACCAGCATACCACTCGCCATCTCAATCTCAGACACAACACGAATAGCTCTGTCCCTCTTGTCCAACCATGCTATCAATTTACCTGCTTTGTCTCCCACGTCATATAGACGACCCTGTTGCTCTCGACTCATGGCCTTAGCTGCATCCGTAACCAACGCCCTGTATTCCAACTGTTTTAATCGCAACGTATGTGTCTTCGCGCGGGTAACCTCCTGTTCCAGGACTAACTCCAGGTCTGCTATTTCAGTCTCAACCTTCACTCCCGCCTCATCTCATGTTTCTTAACGCCCGCAATCAGAGACAGGGCTTGGCCCCTAAGAACTGTTTTAAAGGCCTCCCAAAGCGACACTGCGGACGAAACAGAACCCTCATTCTCTGAAAAATATAGATCAAGTGACTTTATCAAGTCGTGACGAGTTTTAGGATTGCAGAGATACCAAGGGTTGATCGGGGCCATCCGCCCCTCGGTCCCCGAAGACAATTCAATTCAAAGCCACAAAGGAGAGTGATCAGAAATTCCCCGAGCCATATGTTTAACCTCAGCGACAAGAGGCGCCTGTGCAGCAGGCACCATGAGGTAATCAATCCTCGAGAGGCTACCATGGGCACCAGAGTGGAATGTGTATTGCTGCTGAGAGGGCTGCAACAGTCTCCAGCAGTCTACAAGGCCTAAAGTATCAATGAAATCATGAAGCCTCTTCTGCGCCCCCTTGAGGTCCCTAGGTGGGTGTCTATCAGAGATACCAGATACAACAGCATTAAAATCACCACCCAGTAGTAATGATCCCTCGGGGAGAGCAAGGAGAACCCACCCCAAGTCTGCAAAGGTAGTGGACTGTAGGCCGGGAGGGACATATACGGAGACCAGGGAAAGGGTCTTTCCCTCCCAACGACCAGTAAGAAAGACATAGCGCCCTCTATCATCGAGGACATTGCATCAACTTCCAACGGGAGAGAGTTCTTAATAAGAATACCCACCCCTCGGGAGCCTGAGGAGAACCCTGCGTGGGCGACTAAGGGATTTCCCTTCCTATTCATAGCATAGCATGCATTTCCTATCAAGTGAGTCTCCTGAAGTAGGACCACATCTGGGGAGTGACGTTTTAATAGCTGCAGCACTACCCACCGCTTTATCCTATCCCCAACCCATTCACATTCCAGCTCATAAGCCTCAACCCCCTACCCCCCATCCCATACGAGGAAGAAAATCCAACCCCAAGAAGAATCCAGCGCTTCAAACAGAAAGTCTTGCAATACCTTGCCTTGCCGAAAACGATACTGGAAAACCAACAACACCCCCCTCCCGCCCCACCAACAGCCCGTTACAAACCCCCCCACCCTCCACCCCTGCATAAGTCTAGAAAGCCACCCCAACTTGCAGTGTGCCTGTCGCCCCCACATCAAAACTAAGCTACAGAAAGTCAAGCAGAGGAGGAAAACGACCCCCCAATAGCCCCGCAACCCCCCGAAATGCCTCACAGAGTCATATTACATAGTTAATGCACCACAGTTCGAAACCTCCGGAAGACCCCAGGAACCAGTCAATGATAGGGCTTATTCCTGGTCCATCGATCCGCCCTCTGCGCCACCGTTCTGCCCGTCCTGCGGATTATGGGTCGGTAGAGTATCCAGCCAGTCGGCCACCACATCCGGTCTGTCGAAAAAATAGGTCCGCTCTGCATGTTCAATGCGCAACTTGGCCGGCGTACTTGAGGCCCATCTCACGGAGTCTCCTTTTTACCCCAAGAAAACCAAGTCTCTGTTTCTGAACAGCTTGGGTAAAGTCTGGATAAAAACTGATGGTAGTGTTCTCAAAATTTAGGATAGCGTCTCTATCACGGAAGTTAAAAATCCGTGCCATCATAGGCCGCGGTGGGGTACCCGTCTTGGGTTTTCCACCCGGAACCCTGTGAGCTCGTTCCACAGTGAAAAAATTACTCAGTCCCTTGGGTGCAAGGTGATTCATGATCAAGTTCTCCACAAAGAGATCAGCTGCCGGATCCTCCGCCTTCTCCGGAACCCCGATGATACGGACGTTGTTCCGCCTAGACCTTCCTTCAAAATCCTCCAGACGACGCGCAAGGAAGTCATTGGAGGCCCTCAAATTGCGAACCTCCGTCTGTATCTCAACGACGTCGTCCGTCAGACCAGAAGTCTTAATGTCCAATGATTTAACCTTTTAGTTGGTTTTCGTTAGGTCCGTGCGGATCAGATTCACATCAATCGCCACTGTGTCGAGTTTGTGGGCGAGAGTCTCCATTTGTTTTCCGAGGGATGATCTGATCCCATCGATGGCGCCAAGACGTCCTGCAGGGTAGGCTCCGCCGCTGAGGTCAGTGGATCTCTCGTTCCCTCCAGCGACCTACCCTGTCCACTGGCCAATACCTTAGCCTGGGCATATCGGTCCATGATGTTGGTTTGGGTATAGCCACCCCGCCGAGTGGTCTTAGACCTTTGTTTGTCCCCCTCCGGCTTCCCGGCCATTGTAGAAGATAGTAAGTATGATTCCAAACTGGGGTGGGGGGATAAAAGCACAATCAAGAGGCTGAGTGGTAGGCTATGCCCGGCAGCAATCGACGTCGGTCAACCTGAGACAGTCAGACAGAGTAGAAAGATGGAGGTCTCAAAGGTCGCTCGAGCGGAGGTGCAGAATCAGCCCGAAAACACAGCTCAAGTGTCCGTCCAAGGCAGGTCTATCCGTGAAATACACACACTCGAGTGTCAAACCAGACCGTCACCTTCAGCGAGAGGGAGGCACCTACAGTATCGGGTCTCTCCAGTAAGTAAATTTATTGCACAGTTAATTAAAACTCACAATTTAAAATACATAAAAATTGGTTATCAAACATTTAAAATAATTTGCGTAGTACGTATTGTCGATTAGTCAGTTAATGTACTTCGTTTAGATCGTGAGCTCAGAGATGCTCAGGGCAATGTCTGGCTATTGCACATTTACATCTTTTTGTGCTTCATTAATTCTTTTTGCCACTGCGTCAAGGTATTTTGTGATTCTGCAGTTTAGTTGGATCTCTTGTGGATTGAAACACAGTTTGACTGCCTGTCAGCAGGATCTAATCCCCTTCTGATTCCATGTTGCGCGCAATAGTGTTCTCCTTAAGTCCATTAAACTGGGACAAATACATATTGTGTGGACTAGATCTTCAGGACCTGTTTTGCAGAGTCGACAAATTTGGTCGTCCTGAGTCCTCTTCCATGGAGCCAGATGAGGGAGAATTGGAAGAATGCCTAACAGCAGCTTTAGGAATTTTTCCTTAGTCTTCTGTTTAAATCCTTGATCTAAAGACACTTGAGGCTTTAGAGTTTTATAGTCATTTAAGACTATCCATCCATGTGCCCTTTTTGACAGAGTTTCTTTGTCTTCCAGCAGGGATTTTATTTTAGTTACTTTTGTTACCAGCTTTTTAAAGTGTTTGTGGTCTGCTGGGCTATTCCAAAGGCCAGTCAGCTCAAGATTTTGTAGAGATTCCGTCAGATACTCTCTAGCGTGTGATCGTTCACGTCTTTGCAGTTCAGTCCAGAGGTGGGAATTTAGGGTGCCTGGCTCTGCGTTTCTGATCTTGTGCCAGCATTTTATGAAGCTGCCCCTTCTTTCCACAGTTTGCTTTTGTACCCCGAATTCCAGACGGATTTGTGCTGGTGAGACATAACTAGGAAGCTGGAAGATTGACCTATAAGTTCTGGTGATTACTTTGTCTATTGTCAGAGCGTCTTTTCCAAAAGTTGATTCGCTCCCATATGTTAGTGTCGGTTGGAGACGAGCTCTCAGTACCTGCAGAAAAGGGTCAAGCGTGTGGTCAGGCAGAAGCTTCTTCAAGGGTTTCATCGTGAGGAAGGTCATGGTTCCTTTTCGGTGTAGCGACTCTAGTTGAGGTTTAAACGACCCTCTGCTATCCAGTAGGACACCCAGGTACTGGGTCTCTCCAGTAGGTGAAAGCGAAAGTGAAAGTGGGCCGGACCGGTCGTCTCCGCCACCTCAGGCCGATGTTTATCAACTACATCTTGGGCACCATGCCAACTCCACAGCCGGGCATCACGGAGGCGCAGGCCGCAATCTTCCAATCGTCACAACTCCGGTTCCCGGAGTCCGATCTGGACTCTGATTGCAGTTTTTGCTTCCCAGTGGTTCGTCTTCACGAAGACATATATAAAAGTCAGGATAGTCTGCAGGATATATGCGGGAGGTTACGAGGGTCTCAGGAGCCCTGTGCTCACGTGGCCATCTTGGTTGCGCGCCAATAATTACTTTATTAATATTAAATACTTCCCACCCTATTCCCCAATAAACACACTTCACATAAAATTTCACACAATTAAATTAATTTTCAATTAATCTATATATAAAAACTAAAGTATGTCTGTTTGTCCTTTATGCATTACTACACCATTCATCTGATCAGCATGAAACTTTGGGAAGTTGTTGAGTACACTCCTGCCAAGGTTTCTGGCAAAAAAAAAAAACATTTTTAAAAAAGAAATACATTTGTAAAAAGTTGTTGAGTACACTCCAGCGAAGGTTTCTGGCAAAAAAAAAATTGTTAAATATTGGCCCCGCCAGGGCCCTCATAATCTTCCCAATACTGAACGTTTACAGTTTCCGGTGCGACTCGCTTTTGCAATGACCATCAACAATGCACAAGGCCAATCGCTGCATGTGTGTGGACTAGATTTGGAGAATCCGTGCCTCTCACATGGACAACTGTATGTGGCCAGCTCACACGTCGGAAAGCCTTCTGATTTATCCGTGTACGCACCAGACGGAAAAACAAAAAATAATGTGTATCCACAAGCACTCGAATAAATAAACAGAATTAAAATAACAATTTGGGGGCGTGGCTACGGCGGCAAGCGTAATGGCCGCTCCGCTGTGAAGCTCCTCCGAGCGGGCGCCCGAAATTGGCGAGAAGAGATGTAATCCGCCATCCCTGTTTACTCCGGACACCGAGATCTGCCTCCTGATGACTGCAGGCTGCCGTGGAGACATTTCTGACCCGCGGGGGCGGTTGGACGCGGAGAGCGCGGCGGAGGGAATCTGAGGCCTCCGGGCCTTGACGCCATCTTCCTTCTGCGCTGGAGCGCCGAGTGAGTGCCGCTCGGCCGTTGGCGGCCGCGACCCCGTCCCCTTCCGTTTTCTCTACCGCCGAAGTCGTGCGCTCGCCTCCACTGCCGCGCGGTTCCCGTTTTTTTCCGGTTTGCCCGGTTCTTGACTGCAGCTGGGGCCTTCGGCCCGGCTGCACGTGGGGAGCCGGGGACTGGATTACGGGCCTGTGCGGATCTGAGGGGGTGGCTGCGGGACCCGGTGGGGGGCGGAGGGAGCGGGACGCGCGGCTGCAGGGCGAACCGAGAGCGTTCCCCGGTATAGCACAGCGGCCCCGCCGCACGACCATGTTCCACTCTATGTGCTCCCCACACTGTTGCCACGCGGTCCCTCCATGCTACGTCACGATTGAGGTGGCGACAGCCTTAGCTCGGAGAGGCCTCGGCGTCACCCCATTGCGCTGACTGAGTCCGGCTAAAATATCCCTGATCTGGCTTCTTTGGTATGAGACCTGCTCGCTTACCTGTCGCTCCTTCCACACCGCACTGGCTTTTGTGGCTGCTTACCATTGATCCCTGCTCTCCGCCACTGTCGCTGCGGCTGCGACCCCGCTGCACGCCCTCCACGATGGTGAAAAGGGATCCAGCCCAGAGGACGCTCAGCTTCGACAAACCACCTCTCCCTGCTGCCGACCCCCCCCGGGGGCGGCCTCGGGTGCCCAGGCTCTACAAAACAATGGCGATGCTACGGCCATGATGGCAACATGATGGGAGAGATGTGTGCAGGCTTCAAGGCCCTTGACACTCGCTTCGATAGTCTGGAGAAGAAACTATCGGACATAGGCTCCACGGTGCAAGCCCACGGCCGTCGTCTTGACTTAGCTGAGTCTAGAATATCTGATTTGGAAGACGGGTCCTCCAAGTCTTTGAAACGGCTAGAACGGGTTGAAAAGATTCTCAAAGATGTTGCCATCAAGAATGAGGATTTAGAAGCACGTAGCCGGCGGAACAACATCAGAATCCTTGGTGTGGCGTAGACCACCGCCACTGGCCGGTTTGACACCTTCGTGGAAAATCTCTTCATTGAGCTGTTCGGCAAGGACACTTTCACGGCTGGCTTCGTTGTGGAACGTGCGCACCGGTCATTGGGTCCCAAACCGCGCACCGGACAACTGCCCCGACCCATTATTGCCAGAATTATGAACTTTCGAGACCGGGACGCCGCATTGCGGGCTGCACGAGAGATGGGGGAAGTGCAGTGGCAAGGGAGCAAGCTGTCTTTTTTCCCGGACTACACCTTGATGGTGCAAGAGGCGCGGAGGAAATACACAAGTGTTAAGGCGGCTCTTCGCAATCTTGGCCTCAAATATAGCATGCTATACCCAGCTCGTCTGAAAGTGGACGTTCATGGCAGATTTCGTATATTTGATTCTCCGGCTGAGGCCCAAGACTTCTGCCATACATACAAAAAGGGTCCGGGCTCGGCCTCTGGGTCCAGACCTTCCTCTCCGCAACAGCCGGATACACAAGCTAGCGCTGACCTATTTGTGGACGCTGGCCTGGGCTGAGGGTCCATACCTCTCTGAACTTGGTTGCTCATCAATCTGGACTGTAGACCCGGCATAACCGTTTTTTTCCTTTCTACCTGACCTCTCTTTTTTTTCGCACTACTGGGCTGCCCGCTCGGGGGCCTGCGTTGCTTCCCCCATGGCGCAGGCCTGCATGTTTTGCTCTGTTTTTTGGGTTTTGTTCCATTTGCATCTGCAGATATGTTTCAACGATGTGTATACTTGGCTGTTATCTTTCTGCGTTGTTGTTCAGAAATTAGTAGGGTTCTGCCTCTCTTGGGGTGAGGGGAGGTTGGGTGGCGGGCGGGGGTGGGGATTTTTGTATTTTTTTTTGCTTCCTTTTTTTTTGTGGTTTGATTGCGAGACTCATGATATCAGCTTGTTGTACGACCACCTCTTGCTCACACTCTTTGATCTGTCGATATGGCCCGGATAGGTTTGCAAACGGGTCCTTCTGGTCTAACATTAATGACGTGGAATGTCCGGGGACTGAATACCACCCGTAAGCGGAAACAAGTTCTGCAATATGCTGAGAGACACAAGGTTGATGTTCTTGTCCTCCAGGAGACTCATATGGTTCAAACGGACACGGCTTCCTTTGCAAGGGGCTGGGGTGCACACAGAGTGTTTTCATGTTACAGTAGATATGCGCGCGGGGTGGCGATTCTGATACACAAACGGATTCCTTTTGTTTTAACAAGCAGTAAAACTGATGGGGAGGGTAGATATGCGATACTCAATGGTCTGCTGTTTGGTCATAAGGTTGCATATGTGGGGGTCTACGGTCCCAACATCGACTCTCCTGCCTGCTTTGAGGATCTATACCTGTCGCTATTGCACTCCGACATAGACCTATTGGCAATAGGGGGCGATTTTAACCTGCTAATGAACGCCAATAGAGACAGTACATCCCCCTCCCCTGATCGTAAGCCGCTGGCTCATGCGGCGGTGGCGGCTATATGCTCCCACTTCGCACTCCTTGACATAGAGGCCACACGACACACTGCCACCCCTGCCTTTACTCATCACTCCAGCTATCATAACACGAGCACCAGAATTGACTACTGGCTCCTTTCTCCGGGCTTGGTGGGATGGGTCACTGATTATCGCACTCTCCCCCGCACCCTCTCTGATAATTCCCCGGTGGTCCTGGCGCTTGCTATCCCCAGGCTGGGCGGCTATGAACGGCAGTGGCGGTTCCCTGGGAGGGCACTAGCGGGCCCTGTCTTCACTGAGGAGATCCGGTCTGCAATAGAGGAGTATTTTGAGATCAACACTGGCTCTGTGACCACCTGGGCCACTTTGTGGGAGGGGTTTAAGGCCACTATCAGGGGGTATGCATTACCAAACATGTGGGAGCGCTGCGTGACGTCCGTGCTACCATGTCCCACCTAGAAACTGACTTGTTGGCTGTCAAATCCATTCTTATTACTGACCCTTCCCCGATTCATGAGGCACGTTGCCTTGAGCTTCTGCTAGAGTTCAGGGACGCGGCAGACAAAGAACTGAAATTCCTGGGCAAGTACCATACGGCGCGACAATACGGGGAGGGTGACAGGCCGGGAAGGCTCCTGGCCCAGATGTTGCGTCCACCTCGGCAGGCCGCATACGTCACGGAGGTGGCAGACACACTGGGAACACATCACTTTTCCACTCCTGAAATCTGCAGCACTTTTTTGACCTACTACCGGCATCTCTACACGTCTGCCCTTCCGGATGAGTGTCGGGATCCGGGTCCGTACATCAATGAAATAGCAATGGTGTTTTTGGAGAAATACATGCAGGACTATCTGGCCCATCCCATCACCCCGGAATTGATTGCGGAGGCTATTGACTCCCTAAAGGGGTCTTTGGCGCCCGGCCTGGATGGCTTTACGGCCGATTTTTACCAGGAGTACAAAGAGGAGCTGATCCCTGTACTTATCGAGGTATACGCCGAGGCCCTGGAGTCTGGTATTCTACCTCCTACGCTTCGCGAAGCGGTCATTGTTTTGCTACCCAAACCTGGACGCGATCCCACGGTCTGCAGCTCCTATCGCCCACTGTCACTTCTGAACCTGGACTATAAGATTCTGGCCAAGGTTCTGGCAATGAGGCTCGCGCTGCTAGTTAACACCATTATTTCACCAGTACAGTCTGGCTAAGTTCCTCAGAGGTCCACGTCGTTGAACCTTCGCACTCTTTTTTCTGTTCTCCACAGAATAGATCCCTCCACCCCGGCTGCCGCAGTTTTTTTGGACACTGAAAAAGCTTTTGATACTCTGGAGTGGCCCTTTTTTTTGGAAGTGATGCGGAGGATGGGCATGCCCGCAATTTTTGTCGCGACTGTGGAGTTACTATACACTGCACCTACGGCTCGCATCCGCCTAAATGGCACCATCACTGACAGGTTCACCCTTTCCAGAGGTACCCGACAAGGGTGCCCCCTATCCCCCTTACTCTTTATTCTGGCAATGGACCCCCTGGTGCGTCACTTTCAGGAGAAACATTTGCACAGGGGGCTCCAATTCCGCACTGGTCCTCTCCTGGTGTCACTCCACGCGGACAACATGGTTTTATACGTCCGCACCCCAGAGACCAATCTGCAACCCTTACTGACTGTAATTACCCGCTTTGGCGAGTATTCGGGCCTCAAGGTCAACTGGCACAAATCGCTGCTGTTCCCGATCCCTCTCACCAAGGTTTTTTTTGCACAACTGCGCACGGCTTTGGTGAGATTGGTGTGGGGTGGGAAGCGTCCGCGACTGGCCTGGTGCGCGCTAACCCTACCTTACGAGAAGGGCGGCTTTGGGGTCCCGGACTTTTACCTCTACTACTTGGTTGCACAGTGCTCTTATGCCCACTCTTGGTATCATCCCGATGCCAGGATCCCACATTTGAAACCAGAAGCGGACGCGGCGCTTCCTGTACCTCTTGCCGAGATTCTCCCCAAAGGTCTCCCCCGAGAACCGCATGATTTACTCCCACTCTCCACCACGACTTGGGCTTGGGACAAGCTAAAACTCTTGTTACACATTGACACCTTGTACTCTCCGGCCCTCCCACTTCCAAACTCTCATTGGCTCCCTATCACGGGTGAAATGGTAATCCGCCGGACCATTTCAAAGTTTCAACTGCATACGATCGGAGATCTGTTCCCTAACGGCCACGCATTTATCACTACAGAAGACCCCCGTTTCACTGATTGCACTTTCATGGATACATTCGTGCTCCTGAGGGTGCGGGCGCTGATGCGTGCTACATTTCCCACATTCCCCATTCCGCCCGACGACACTCCGGCACTTACCATCATCATACAGAACTCATCGGGATCCCACGTAGTATCCAAACTCTACAAGCTGTGCTTGTCCTCGCTCCCATCTTCTGATGAGGCGGTTCGCGCCGTGTGGGAGCGGGATTTGGGTATACAGATCGCCGATGACCAATGGGAAGCGTGTTGCGCCATGACAAGAGAGGTCTCCATGAACAGCAGACACAAACTCATTCACTTTAAATTCCTTAGACGGTTGTACCACACCCCAGCATTTGCACACAAGATTGACCCCACCAGACCCCACACCTGCCCCAAATGCAACGCCCCCCAGGCCGACTTTGCACATCTTTCTTGGACCTGCCCGAAGTTGCATACCTACTGGGTTGAGATACACAACACTCTGGGTGAGGTTCTGGGTCTGTCCCTGTCTGTCCTGCCTGAGATTGCACTGCTGGGTTACGTTTCCAACTTCCCCCGCAAGATTCGCAAATTGGCGTCCATTTGTTTCCTGCTGGCCAAGAGAGAAGTTGCGCTGCTATGGTGCTCCCGATGCGCTCCCACGGTCGCGGCATGGCTCAGGAGTGTAGCATATTGTAATGTGAATAGTGTGGAGTACTCTGAGCAGCTTCCGGCCGCTTCCCGCCCTACAGATATCTGGGGGCCGTATCGCCAATATATTGCAGGGAAGACAAAGGGGACGCCCTCTCAGTCCCTGCATCCTAACACACCGACCGGGGTGGGTTAGACCGTGTGGTGCCCACTCCTACTCCCGCTATAGCGATGGCTCTACTGGGGAAATTCTCCATCCCTTGGATGTTGGGGTCGGGTCTTTGGATAGTCGGTAAACATTGGCGCTCCTGGCACCGGGGATACCCACTTGTACTTGCTTGTGTCTAGTGCACTGTTCGGTTCATTCCTTGGACCTCTTCCGTCATTGTCTGTATACGTAGGCTCCTACACATGGTTCACGCCCTTGCTGGGTTACACTGAGAATTATCTGATTTTGCTATTGGGTGGTTGCTGTCAACAGTAATGCTTGTCGTCGCATTAGCTGAATTGCTATACTAGTCTTGCAATTTAATATCTATGATTTCTGTCTCCTTTATCTTGCTTTTACCTTCGTACTATTTGTTCATTTGCTTTCATATGAGTTGCCTTATCAGAAAATGCTATTACTGTCTCATTCATGGTGCACTGTTGTTCAATCCTACTTCACACTTACTTGTACCGCTTGACATGCTGCCTGTACTACTCGATATTTATGTGTACATGTCATTTTTCGTTTTTTCTATTAATGTGAATTGATTCATCAGCCTTAATAAAGTGTTTAAAAAAAAAAAATAACACTTTAAAATGTTTTCCATATTAAAATGAATAAGTTTCAATAAAAATTACACAATGTAAATTAAATGTTATCATAACAAGTTTCCTTAAATTTCCTTTCTTCTGAGATCGCAGCAACGCGTGACGGGTAAACTAGTCAATTAATAATATAATTTGCAATTAATTAAATGTAAAAATAATAATTATCATTAACAATAAACAATATTTAATAAAAACGTAATAACCAATTAACAATTAATTACCGAAAAAATGAATTATCAATACCAATAAATATGTAATAAAAATTACGAGCAAATTGATAATTAATTAACAAAACAAAAAAATATCAATACAAATAAATAATATTTAATACAAATTAATGGCCAAGTAATGATTAATTACCAAAAAAATAATAATCAAAATACTCAATTTTTCTTAATTAATTACTTAATTACAAATAATTTACTTCCCAACCTATTCCCCTATAAACCCACAACCTACTCCAATAACAAATTAATATAAATAAAATAATTACCAATTAATAATTAATTAACAACAAATTAAGTAATAACAATAATTAAACATTAATAATTACTTAAAGAAAATTACATTATTTCCCACCCTATTCCCCTATAAACCCACAACCGCTACAGAAATAAATTGATAATTCCTAAAAATTATTATTTATTTTACTGTAATTAAATTACTTCCCACCCTTTCCCCTATAAACCCAGAACCCGCTACAGTACTAAAACCCCCAAAATTACTAATTTCTAAAAAATGTATACATATATTTAGAAAAAACAGTACAATACTTAACAAAAAATATAGAACACATACATATTAAATACATACTAAAATAAATAACACTCATATAAATATCGATATTATTAACATCGATAATTTAACTATAGATATTACTAATATCGATATTTGCAACATCGATATTTCTTACCTTAACTTCGATATTCTGGTTGTAGATATTCTTGATTTCGATATTTTGTCCCTACGATATTTAAAACTCGATATAACTGTGCTTCGATATGTAAAAAACGATATTTTGACTGTCCAACCGTTTTTTAAATTATATTCAATTCTCATGATGTAAACATCTGTGTGTTATAGTACCCTTCTATACATTTAAAAGACATTCAATATCTCTGATAGTTAATTCAGACGTGTCTCTGCAGTTCTTAACTTCAATATTAATAGGGTTTCCTGTTGTGTTCAACTGGGAGTCATCGCCATATTTTGAACCTACCTGTCTTAAAACAGTCCATTTCAGAGCTCCAATGTTGTGAATATTTCTAAAAACTTTTGTACGCATATTGCGTCTATGTACGCGTGATTTTTGTTGGCAAATAGGCTGTCGGACCACCTGGTTTGTTTTACCTACATATGCTTTCCCACATGGACACAATACACCATAAATTACATTTTTGAATAGCAATTAGTAAATTCATTTTGTTGTATTGAGATGCTGTTGTATGTAAATATAGAACCTTCTAATGTGGACATGCATGTTCCACATTAATGATGACCCCCTATGGGTGGTAGACCTAGAAGAGTTTGCACATTTGACACCATAAAGTCTTTAGGGGGATAGTGAGTGTGTTAGCAGTAGTTCTTTATATCATTAGGCTGAATCCTTGCTCATATAATTAGAATCAAAAGTCCATTTTGTATAGAAAGATGCTCTTTATTAATTTAGGTAAAAGACATGAACAGCCGACACGTGTTTCGCCCCCTGTGGCGATTCGCGCCAGGGCTTTTTCAAGGCTATTTATATTACAATCTGTTCTTTTCAGTTCTTCGTCATAATTTGTATTATTTTTCAACCAAAATCCGTTTTTTCAAAGTAAAGATCTGAGTAGCGCCTGGGGATAAGACGGGTGATGTCTTTGATCAGAATCCGCAGGGGGCGAAACACGTGTCGGCTGTTCATGTCTTTTACCTAAATTAATAAAGAGCATCTTTCTATACAAAATGGACTTTTGATTCTAATTATATGAGCAAGGATTCAGCCTAATGATATAAAGAACTACTGCTAACACACTCACTCTCACTATCCCCCTAAAGACTTTACTGTTCAAAACTCAAGAGGTCCAGAGTTTTTTTGAGTGTGTTCTCTCTACAAAAACCATGTGAAAACTGATATGGACTTGGATTCTTCCTTGGACCACTCTCCCTTTCTAGAAACATTTGACACCATAGCAGGCACAGGCCCATTGAAGTGTGCATATGTTAGTAAACATCCTGCATACAGTTATAAAATTACAAATATGTGCACAATTATATTTGGCAAAACATTATAAAACCCCTTTGAAAAAGGCCTACTGGGGATTATCAGAATGAAAATGACAAACACTAAAATCCTTGCCATAGGAAGCTGGCTCTGTATACACTATACCAAAAGGAGGTGTGGTGTGCACAGAGCACAATGAATCCCCAGAGGTATAGCAGAGGCTAAATTAGGTAAGTACTAACAGCTCTCTTTCTGGTAGTGTGGGCAGCAGTTAGGCTTATCCAGAGAGTGTGTTAAGCATTTATTGTAGTCACTCAATCAAGGACGGATTACACACACTCAGAATCCAGACCAATTAAGGTAAGTATAAAAAAGGTATACTTGTGTTTTATTTTAGAACCAAGCAGGGCTTAGCACAGATAACTTAAATATACTCTCAAATGCAAGATTGTTCAAGAAAATGCAGTTGTAATTCAAGTTGCAATCATTACAGGCCTGTATGTTCTTTGGAAACAGTTTAAATTATACAGTAATTACTTTTAAATTATGTTTTAGTATATTTTGGAATACTTTGAGTATTGTGGGTGGTATGCCTGGATACCACACCTCAGGATCTCACAATACAATTAAAGGAAGACTTTTTATACATTTCCAGTTTAGTTCTCTTTTCTCCATACTAACATCAGTTCAAGACTTGGTCCATAATCTCATAACATTGGTTCCTATGTTAGAAAATTGTTAGCGGTTTCTCAGGTAAGTACACGACTTACGTGTGGGAGTTATGGGGGTTAGGACCAAGGTTCCCCAAGGTCTAGATGGGCACTCAAGTTGCACCACCAGCGGCACTGGGGCAGCCGGCTGCAGAGTGCAAGGGCCCAATGTTAGCCAATAGGGCTAAGGGAGCCTTTGGTTAGGGACTGCTAATAAAGCACATAAAGTCAGGTTGCATCAGATGTCAGGCAAATAGTGGGGGTAACCATGCAAAAATGGGCACTTTCCTATGCTTGCCTACTATGGTAGTTTGAGAGAATTCAAAGCAGCTATATAGAGGTTGCAACACAGTGTCTACTGTTAAATACAAGGGGAGGAGATGTGGCCAAAAAGCCAGAGCTACTCACCATGTAACTGGGAAACCAAGTTTGAGTCCCAGTCTCGGCTCAACACCCTATGATTCTTGGCAAATCACTTAATCTCCCCCGCCTAAATAAATAAAAATATAATTAATCTGGTGTAAGGTAATCTGGTGCTCATGTAAAGTGGTTTCATGCACTTGGGTCAAGTTCACTCTGTGCAAAAATGGAAAAGAAGCATACTGACTTTAGTAAATGCTTTTCACAAAAAATAAGATAAGCAAAGCCTACTGCATTTGTCATGACGTTTTGTAATAAAGAGATCAGATTTCTGTCTTTGGACATAACTTTTACTAGTGAACCAGTCAGGTCTGTATCGTTTATCATTGGCTTGTCACCTTAACCAACTCAGGCCTATTGTGTTGAACAGTTGCTTTCCAACAAGGCAATCATCAGGCATGCAATCACAAAATTAGAAATGTAAACATCATTACTGTTAAGAAAGCAAAATACTAAGTCACCTAAGAGGGCCTAACAAGGATTATCAAAGTGGAAATCTTCTACCTCCCCAGTTTGTGTGACTGTGTAACTACAGGAATGCCTTTGCTTATTTGGCCAACTGAGTTTCCGTGGATGAAAATACCTTCATGCAGATTTTAATAGAGAAATAACAATCTACCCTGAAATGCCCATTGACTTTATCATATTCCATTCAAAATTAATAAGTCAGGCCCACTGACTTTAACTTTTCAAAGTAAACAGATCTAGCCTACAGTCTTGGTCATTGACTTGCCACCATAACCAACAAAGCCCGCTGTATTGAGCATACTTTTTCACACATGGCAGCCACAGAAGAAGAAACACCAAAATGATCTAGTTATTTACAAGAAGTTGTTTAACAGGTCCACAGTGGCATTTGCGCGTCAAGGACAAGCTTCATCCATCATAGGGGCATGTGTGGACCGAAAGGTCAAACACAATAACTTTGCTTGTCAAAGAGCCTGACTCAAGCAGTTGGATAAACAAATGATCACAGCTGACTGGAGTGTAATCACTATTTCTGTGGAAGCACACAGCTTTTGGCAAATCAAAAGCTGTATTCAGATAAACCAATATCTGACAGAGCCACACTCCCACTCTGTACTTACACTGAAAGCACTTTTTTGGTCACAGGAGGCCTGGCAAAAACTGCGCTGTCGAGCCAGACCTAAAAAGCCTAATGATTTGCTGGCTTCAACCGGACCCACACAATGAATGGCGTAACCAATCAGACACAGAGAAGCTTAGGCTAGAAAATAAGTTAAACATTTAACAGAACAAAGTGCTAACTCAGTAAGCCTAATCATCCATTAGAAAAAGTATACCAGAAATCAACATATAAGAGAACACAAACACACTTAAAATCCTTGAACAATTTATTCTCACCTATCAGGATGTTCTACTGTCGTCTGGCAGCATTGTGGGTGTCCTCCAGTCCAACCGTCCCACTGGGCAGACCACAGTGCTGCTGCTGTTGTCCCAAACCACCTTTGCAGTTTTTTCCACCGTCTGTCATTCCAAACCTCAAGCTGGACTCACCACTACGAAACCCTCGCATTCCTTGTATCGAAGCATGCCTGAAAAACAAATTGTGCACTGTATATCCCCAAAAATGGCTACCGAAATGCAGAGCCCACCATTGGCTACTGGTTGCAAAAATGGGGCCAGAGCAGTTGAACGGATTTGCCTTCAGTTTTTGTGATTACATCTGTTCTACTGACAAATACGGACGTGAACACATGATCATGTCAACAAATAGATTGACCAGAGAAACAATACAAACATACATTCATGTCAAAATGAGGTTAAATTAGAACATTCAGCTGTGGCCATTTGTTGGGCCTTGTTTAGAGTGTGTTGGATAGGGTAGTCCATCAAAACTTGGCAGCTGTCTCGTCACCTTGCCATATTTTGATCGTCATTCGACATAATGTACTTGTATTTCATAGGACAGGACATCCGTCCATTTTTGACAGAGCTCCTTGTCCGCCATAATATACATAAGGACCTTTTTACGTATAAGTTGAGCTGTCTAATGATTGATTGCAGGCTGCTGGATTTCATCTGCTGAATTTATTGTACTTTGTACTCAGCAGCACAGGTTATTGGAGTTTATCATGTCTCGAAAGCTATCTCGATGCTGTAAATGATTGCACAGCACACCCTCGTGCGGCCCTGGCTGAACTACGTCACAGTGTGAAAAGTCAACTGAGGTTAACACACAAGCGATTTTCGTTGCACTACTGCATGTCACCATTTAAAGTGTAGTTGTTTACCCGATTTGTAGTTACTTAGTTGAATATGTACCCCTGCTTAATTTGTAGAACAATACATTTGCAAAACAGTAAGTGCTGAGACCCAACGTTTTGCTCAGAAGTCTGCCGTCGGTGCTAGGAATGTCGGTGATGCTGAATAAGAAGGCTGCATAGTCTGGAGTCCACCTTATACCTTTTTCAACGACCAGCAGACACTCCCTGGCTCAGTATCTTGGCTAGAAAGGTTCCTTTTCCTCCTTGCTGTCTCCCTTTGTCACTGTTTTTTCCGTCTTTCCCACCTTTTCTTCTTTCCCCATTTTGTATTTTACTCTCTCTTGCTGTGGATGAAAATGTGATGGGGAAAAATAAGTGCTGGTTCGCAAAAATAGGTGCTGGTGGGCCCCTCCTGTAAACATCGGCTCAAATTAAGCACTGGATAAAAAACCAGAAGGCATAGCAGACCTAAACATACATTGTCTTTTTCTAAAAGTTTTAAATAGGACTGGCAACCATATGCAGCGGAACTTACATTTATCTGAAAATATGCATAACACAACTGAGAACAGTAGAAATAAAAGATAAATGAACTTTTGTTTGTTTTTTAAACATATTTATTTGTATTTTGTTCAACAGCATGTAGAGAATTACAGGCAAAACAGCTCATCAGTCACCAAGTAGCACAGCGTCACATTGATTCGTCACACATTTATAAAGTTAAGATGGTCTATATTCTATATGAGAAAGGAACTACAGCGGGGATAATCCGACGTAATAAACTAAACTAGTAACCAATAAATACAGGATGGTAGATGGAGCATCAGGGGCTACAGAGACAAGTCCTGAGATGTGAGGGCGCTACCCGCCGGGGCAGAAGAGACCACAAGGGGCCAATCTCACACGATCCTGAGCCGGGTAACCGTTGCAGCTTAAGCACACCCAGCCACGCGGAGGGCACCTAGGGGTGTCAGGGGCCACCCGATCCATCAAATAGTTCCCCTCACCCCGAGTAAGGGCCGCCCTCTGGTCAAAGGTCCCCAACTACGGGTGCATGTTCCCCATCTGTTTGACCTTCTTCCACATCCCCATCTTCATCACTGTCCGCTCTCTCTGGATGTTCCCAGGTGTCAAGGACTTCCCTCCATTGCTATGCAATGGGGCGCATTAGCAATCCTCTAGTGAGGGGCATCCCGTATCCAAGTCCCAACCATAGGCCCGCTCGGGGTTCCCCAGGCCATAGCTATTCGCCATCTAGCCAAGACTAAGGCGAGGCCAATAAATCTGTTTGTGACATTCCCTGCGGTCAGGCGGGGGAAAAGCCCTAGCAGATAAACCTCAACTATGAAGGCAAGGGTACGCCCCAGGGTCAGGCCCACCACCATCAATACTTCTTCCCAGAACCGGCCTATCTCAAGACACGACCACGTCATATGTACAAAATCTGCGTCATCAAACGTACACCTCAGGCAGCCAAGGCCATCACCATCATATACGACCTGAAGACTATGGGAGGGGTTGTGTAGATCATATGCAGGTTGTTAAACTGCGTATATTTCAGTCTCGTATTATGCAAGACCAATTTAAGGTATGCTTAGGCCCTCTTCCATTCTGAATCCGCGAGGTACCTCCCCAAGATCGCCTACCATCTCCAATGCAGCTTTAGAGGGGGCTGCGAGTTGTCTCAGATGGTAAGCAATAAAACCATTTCACATGGTGCTGCTGTGCAGTACTCAGTGTCAGCAGGTAGTGTAATACCGGGTGAGTTGTGGGTTCCGCACTACCCCTTCCCCACAGTGCTTTGAAGGTCCGGACCAATGCTTCATATCGGAGGAACTGTCCGGCTAAGATGTCCGATTCTTCGACCAGGGCCGTGAAAGGGGCAAGAGTGTTCAAAGATAAATGGATAATGACAAATCTGACAGGTTTTCAAAATAAGCTAGAAATATAATCTGAAAAATCTGCGGAGCATTTGTAAGGTTTTAGTTCTTAAACTTTTGTTTGCCTATGATTCTTGTTTTAAGCAGTGATACGTAATTTGAGAGAAAGCTGATGCTACTTAGTGACAATGCATATTGCTCCTGACGGATCACAAGATATTCAGGCCAGCCCACAAATGCCTGTGCAGATCCCACGCAGCTTGCTTGTTTATTACATGGCCCATTGGATCCATCTTGCAGGCCAACCAGGGTTGTCTATGTTCAAGGTTGTCCGAGATTGGCGGATGACTTTGCTTATCAAGGCGTCTAGGGGCAGTAAAATCAATAGGAGAGAACAGTGATTGGGTGGTGAGGGCAAGGCCAGACTGCAAATGCTTCTGCAAGGGGATTGGATAAGCCAGCAAATGAGGTTGGGGCCAGGCAGGAAAGAGCTGGAAAAAGAAGAGATACAGGATGTTTTTTTCTAAGAATGGACCACTGAAGAGCTGGGCAAGACTTCCATCCAACTTTATTGTGCTTATATATACCCGTACCTCACTTCTTCTCTTTTGATTTTTTTTCTTCATCATCTATGTTCCACAATCTGTAACCACCCCCACCCTCAGAAGAGTGGAGGTTTCACCCGAAATACAATTTGAATGAAATTAAAATGGGAAACATAGACAATAAATGCGATACATTGAAAAGAGAAAAATCGATCTATATAAATTAGGATATAATTGGATGGAAAGATTCTCCCAGTGAGTGCCCTTACTGTGATTCAGAATCATCCCTTATTGATACTGACAGATAGCCGAGAGTATCAAAGGATTTCTTTATAAGCTCTTTCGAAACAAGTACTGAATTTAAAGAACAAAACGATATCAGGAGCGCTGTGATTGATCCTGTTCATATAATGATTTATTCCAGATTTCGTATAGTGAGAAAAGGGGCCAATAAAACAAGGCCTGCGTTATGAAGTGAGTGGCCAGGAGTCTCCGCTGCAAGTGTTATCAGTTTGATGAGGCAAACAGTACATAGCATAAATACATACTTAAAAACATGATTAAGCACTTAATCCATGACTAACTATGTATAAACCGTGGATAAAAATGTGTGTATGTGTGTGAACAAAGGAAAAAGGATATGAAGAACACTGAATTTCTGAAAGTCCAAAGATACCGCGTACCCCTAAAATAGGTGCCTGAATGGCCTAACTGAAAATCATAGTTAAATTAAGCATTGTTCTTTCGAAGTGACAAACAAAGACTAAATGATGCCTACCTATGCCCAAATAAAGTAACAAATTGGGCTCTGAACAAAATTAATTTGAGGGGATGCAAATCTTAGCCAAAAAAGTAGAAATGATGGTCGCCCACCAACATCATGCTCCTTTCAAAGTTAACTCATACTGCGTTTTTAGCAATTAAAATTTCCCCTGATATCAACAATGGTACAGCCTTATTCTCAATTTTTGATGGTGTGTTAAGTGTCATAAATGGTGTTAATATGATCCTACTGACTTTGCAGTATTCCATAACATGGATAATTTTACTGCACTTTAATGCTGTCCCTTCAATTACTCCATTCAAATAATTTATTTAGCAACATTGAAAATGTGTCTGAGGTACATCAGGGATCTCTAATGCTATTGCAGAGTTCAACAGCTCCAGGGAGCCTCTACTCTCCATGAACTGTCTCATGTTGATGAGCCACAGCTATTTTTTAGTATGGACAGACCAGTTTATCAGTTGCAGCGGTAGTCAACGTCTGAATTGCCTTGCTGCTGCTTGTCCTGATCTGCACTTTGCACTTAAGGAGAGGAAGGGTGTTGCAGTAGATTTGCACCATGCAGGTTTCTGGTGAAACTCACGTATGAGCTTCATTCAAGCGGGAAAACCTTTGCAATTATGTTTAAATAACATGACACGCTTTTGGCCCCTCCAAAATGACAGAATGTGTTAGATTTGCAAACCATGAAGGTTTATTGGCAGAGTAGCAATCTTACAAAGTTGAACCATTCAAATTAGTTGTATACCAGTAATTGATACATTAATGCATTAGTAAATATGATTCAAATAAATTATAAATTGCAAATATAAAGACATGCTATTTAAATATATCATTATATTAGTTATATTTATCATAAAGTATGTCAAAGCTGGATCAACTTCCCCTGAAGGGAAGTTCCCTATGTAGCTAAGCTAAGAAATCTGGAAGGCTGGGGAGAAGTCAGACAGAAGGTGTTAGCAGTGGAAGCCCCTAAAGGCAAAATCAAATGAATCAAATAAAGAGTCATTTAAACAAGGGGAAACAGAATTTGCCAACTTGTCTGATTCTTTCAGGTGCGATCTCTAAAAGGAGCAAGGAACCATCTCCACTAAGAAGAGTGGAAAGGTCATCTGAATTAACTAGCTGAGCATTGCTGAGTTTACATCATTTCTTGTATGGAAAGATACAACTCCCCATGGTTCCCATGATGGAAACCAATCAGGATCGACTGTGTTGAAATATAATATATTCCAGTTCATATCCGCAACTACCACGCAATGGAGTCTTTGCTGCATGACCTTAAGCTGTATATCTGTAGCGGGATGATATCGTTTGGTCAGGTCGCACGAAAACGAAACAAGAAAAACATTTAACTAACGTTGGCTATTATAGCTTGTCTTATGTGATGAGAAACAAGAAAAGTGAACCACTAACAGAAAAAATGTAGTAACTAAATGGGAGCCATATTAAATTGAGGCCTACAATAACTATGGTCAATTTTAAAGTTAATCCAACATATAGAATATGTATGCATGCTGCAGATTAATGTAAATATATGCCTGAAAAACATTTAAAAATAAAATCTTCATCAAGGGCTTTCAGGACTAGACTTCCTTAAGTGACAGGAGCCTCCTGAGACCGTCGTATTTTGGGCTGCATCGGGAGTCACAAGTGGTGTAGTGCTGGACATGCCCTCCTACCCACAAGTCCATCCATACAGACTATAAATAAAGTTTGCTTCTGACGCTGGACGTCGGAGGAGAACTAGCACATGCACACAGTGCCACAAGTGTGATTGTATTGTATTGTAATTGTATTTATATAGTGCTCACTAGCCCATACGAGGCAACAAAGATCTTTTCGGAGAGTAGCCCATTACTCCTAAACCCAAAAAACATTAATGGTGGAATAGTATAGTAACATTTGAGTTAATTTGAGCAGTAGACATGTGAGTCTGTTAGTTGGATTAACAAAGATAAGGGGGGTGTTGAAGAGGAAAGAGTCTAGAAAGTGTTTATTGGGAGATCATAGTAGTAAGATGAGGTTTGAGGTGAGTCTAAGGAAAGATGGAGTAAGGAAGAATCGGTAGAAATGGATTAGGGAGATCATAGTAGTAAAATTAGTTTTGGAATGAGTTAAAGGAGGGATAGGTGAGGGAAGAATTTAATTGGGTTGTTTGGGAGATCATAATATTAAAATAAGGTTTGGGTGATCCAAGGAGGGATAGAGAAGGAAAGAGTCTAGAATGGGTTATTTAGGAGATAATAGTAATTCAATTCAATTCAATTCAAATGATCTTTATTCGGATTAATACATCCATAAAAGTACATACAGAATGAGAATACATTAGAAACATTAAAAACAATTCATACACATAAGACAATAATCGAATTAGGTTAAGCAGCAAGATGACTTAAAGTGCATAATATAATTTGTAAAGTGCATAGTGCCTAATACTAAAGAGTATTAATCCATCAATATCCACAGTTGCCCAATATAGAAGTATCTCATAAAATCATTCAATATTATTACTATTTAGTAACTGATACTCAAATACGTAAACCAACATAACTCTGTTATCCATTATCCAGTTTCCATGGTTGCCCTAGATTTCACACAGGCTTTTATAAAACAGCTAACAGAGTAAATAACATCATCCATATGCAGCATTTGCAAAAATTGTAGAGCAGGAATAGATTCCCGTAGATTATATTTACGTAAGATAGGTCTTAAATATAGACATGTATACAATTTGTAATGGCCACAAAAGAAGAAATAATGCAGTAGATTTTGTTGTCCACCTAAAGAACAGGGACAATCCAATTCTTCTAAATTTTTAATGTAGCCAATGGGGAAGCTAAGCAGATAAACTAAGCTTCCCTCCCGGAACCTAAATAAAAGACTCCGGTTCCATCTACCTATTGGCAATGTCAAATATCTAATAAAACTGTTAGGGTTATCAGCATCTGGGTCACAAATGCGTGAATATTTCATGACCACAGGTTTACTAGATTCTGATCTCATCCTTTCCTCAGTATATACCTCCAAAAGTGCCCGTTTAATGCTGTTTTTATGGGCGGGTACAATTAAGTCAGGGGAACTAAATAAAGATCCTAGTCCCACCTGTTGCAGGCTAGTTTTGACTGCTTTTAGCCAAGGTATATGTTGAGATCTGTCACTAGACAAACAGTCAGATATAATACTACGAGTCAATGTTGCTGCTGGGTTTAACCAGATTTTAATCCAAAATAGGGCAGGCCTTGACTTTATAAAATCAGCAATGTATGGCAGCCTCAATTCATTATGACAAATCAGAGTGGGAGCACAGGGGACTCCCCCTAGCACCCTCCTACAGAATCTATTTTCTGCCACCTGAAGGGCCGGGCTGTTACAATATCCCCATACTTCTGCACCGTAAGTCCCAGTAGGTCGACATTGGGTACGGTAGATGGAAAGAAGAGGGGTAACAACATCAGCCAGTTTCGGTTGGCGAAGGGATAGGATCGAATTAATCGACTTGCCAATTTTGTTGCTTGCAACGGCTACATGTTGCTGCCATGAGCCTGAATTAGAAAATGTCAACCCTAAGTAAGGAAAAGTGCTGGTGCATTTTAAAATATTATTACCCGATTTAATGGATGCAATGTTATACTTCTTTGGTCCACAATTCATTATAAAAGATTTTTTTAAATTGGTATTTAAACCAAGGTCGGACATGAAGGCAACAAAGCCGGAGATTAAAGTGCGTAATGCATTCGGCGTACGCCCCATCAATACAGCGTCATCCGCATAGAGAAGAGTAGTGATGGGCGAGCCGTTTATTATGGGGACATCCTTAACAATCTCACTCAAAGTGTTGCTTAACCTATTAATATACAAAATAAAAAGCAATGGGGCGAGTACGCAGCCCTGTCTAACACCTCTACTAATAGGGATGTCGTCAGACAGATCACCATCATTGTTAATTCGTACTCGTGCTTTTAGATCCCTATGTAAATAAGAAAGGAAATACACCAGTGAATCGTCCAAACCATAATCAAGCAAAACTGACCACAACCTAGAACGGTTAACAAAATCAAACGCAGAACTCAAGTCCATAAAACCTAAATAAAGAGGGGATTTTTTAACAGTAATATATTTAGCCATAATCAGGTTTAGATTTAAGCATTGTTCTGTGGTGCCCACCTTACTTCTAAAACCCAATTGACTACAGTGAAGAATATTGTTTTCTTCGGCCCAATCCCTTATCCTTCTGAAGATTACTCTTCCCAAGACTTTTAACGTATTGTCGATTAGTGAAATCGGGCGGTAGCAGGCGGGATCCGACCTATCGCCTTTCTTAAAAATAGGCACGATGACACTATTCGACCAGGATTCGGGGATTGAGCTGTCATTTAGGTTATTAAATAGGTTGCAGAGAAGAGGAGCCCAGAAATTAAATTCTGATTTTATTTGGTCGATGGAGAGACCATCAGGACCCGGAGCTTTATTGCTAGCACTATCAGTGATCGCGTCCTCGACCTCAAATAATGAAAAGGTCAAGGGTTCATCACTAAGGGATAGATGGACAGTGTCTGAAGGGGTAGCTGATGCGGCATAAATTTGGGAGAAATGCTCTACCCATGCCTCGCCCGTTATATTACTGTTAATTTGGCTGATGTTAGAGCCAAACGATCTTAACGACTTGACTTCTTTCCAGAATCCCATTGAGTCTTTCAGTTTGGCGGTGCGCGTGAGTGATTCCCAATGTTTAATTACTAGGGTTTCAGATCTAATGTATAAGACCCTTTTATATTGTGATCTTAGTGTTCTCACAAGTTGAGGGTCCCTCGGGCTGGTGTTAAGTGCAGCCTTCAAATCCCTGTTGGCCCTAGAGCAGGAGGTATCAAACCATCGGGGTCCCTGCGAGATGTTCTGCCTAACAGGTTTAGATGATTCAATTTTAATTGCCCTACATAGATCACCAAAAGCGCCAACCACCTCATTGCCAGGACTTGTAAGCGACAGGCAAGTCTCAACTGTCTCAGGGTGTTTTTTAATTACTCTGGAAAGTATCCCTTTATTGTCAGCTCCCTTCCATGCTAGTCTCAATCTATCGGTTGATAAAGCTAGGTTTAAAGGACCTACATCTGGTTTCGCTGCAGCCCTTGAGGTCTGGGGATTGTGTATGTTAACTTTAAGCGGATAGTGATCACTATATGCAGAACAGACGACTTCAGCTTTTAAGGTTATTTCACTTAACTCAGGGCATGTGAAAATATAATCAATCGTAGAAGCACAGCCCTGACCTATGAAAGTGGGGGTTGTTACATTATTTATACCTGTACCTGCAGATTCCATAGCATTAACTAAGTCATGGGAAGCTATAAAATCTTTCAATTCTACCCCATTCTTACATATTGGGCTATGGCGATACAAGTGTGCATTAAAATCCCCTCCGATGCAGATACCATCGAAAGATCCATGCTTCCCCCCCCCCATAATTTCATCGATAAAATTAAACAATAATATAAAATTGCCATTTGGGCGACTAACAAAATCATTATTATAAAAGTTTATTATACATAATTTCAATCTGTTAATGTACTTGATGGCCATAAAACAACAGATACCTGGTGTAGGGATCAATTTAGTATGCACCCCGTATTTTATCTTGGACCAAATAGATAGTCCCCCACTAGGTCGACCCATGGGTGACGGCAGAGCCTTAAGATTGTGGCAACAGAAGCCCTCAATTGTTGGTGACGTTGTACTCCATGTTTCTTGTAGCAACAATATATCACAATTATTATCAACCCACTTAAGCCACTCTGAAATCTTCAATTTAGAATTTAGGCCAGCTATATTCCAGCTAACAATAGACAGTACTGAGTCCAAAGGCAAATGAACAAGGGTCTGATGTTGTTTGCTCAGGGTTCTTTGAGGCGAGTTTTCCGGGGCAATCAGGAGTTCGGATACCGGAGAAGAATCGACAAAGGTAGTCGAAGATGGTCAGTCTTGCATATCCAGGTCCGAAAGTGGTGCCTATCTATTGTACATTTGTAATGGGAAATAGGGTTGGTGGAATTGCATAGGAGGTGGGCGAAAATGCACAGATGGTGGTTGAAAATGCATAAAAGGTGCTGGTTGTGGATGCGTTAATGGCACTGTGAATTGCATGGGGGGTGGGCGAGGTTGAGTGGCCGGTTGTCTGTAGAAATAACTCAAGGGTAACATAGTTGCAACAGTTGGGATGGTTGAATAATTGCAATTTCTGTTTAGGAGGTTTCTTACTGTCCCAGGATTATTAAAGTTGAGGACTACGCAGTCACCTTCCTTGTCCTTGAGTAAAGGGCCAACCCACGATACCCTACGCGCAGATATAATCTCTCTAGAGATATCGAAACCAACACCTTTGTGTTTAGTTAGCCAGTCTATGCTCTTATTCCGCAATTGCACCCACGATTCCCCCTGATCCTCCCTCAAAGGCGGGACACCTGCTAGAACCAGAACAAAAGGACAGGCATCCGGTGGCAGATGTAATGCTGGTCTTTGATGTTTAAAAGATTTAGTAGACCCTTGGGAGCCAGTGCCCACGTTGTTATTAACCGCTGTCGGTTTTGGAGCTGCGCTTAAAATGGTTGGGCCACTATTGTTGCTTGGAGCAGAGGTATTAGAAGTCGATCGAATGACAACTGTCCTAGGGACAGGTATAGGAGTTGGTTTCGTGGATGTATTAACCTTACTCATAGCTGGCCCCTTTTTTGTGGTTGTGGGTTTAACTGATAATTGTTCCGTCAATGGAGATGCAGAAACAGAATTGCTTAGAGCCCCACCCGAGGTACTGGTGTTAACCTGTTTTTTTGATGACAATATATTGTTTGCATTTTCCAATTCCTTCAAAAGGCGATCTGCTCTAACTTGATCCAAGATGATTGACCCTTTCCTTTTTATTTCACCAGTTTTAACCAGGTTATCCAATCTATCAAGTCTTTTAAAAACATTATTAAACTGGCTGATCATTTGTTTTTCAATTCGATTAAAAATAGTATCAACTATGGTTTCTATCATATTTCCATTCTGTCTTGATAGATTAAAATTTTCACCCATTATTGTAGTTTGGGTCCATATAGTTTTAGAGTTCCCACAAGAATTAGTGATGGATACATCAGAAAAGCTATCCAGGTCCACGGGTTCTTTATCCACTTTATCCTCTGTCAAGACGATTTGTACCCCCGATGATTTATTTTTATTCCACAGACTTTGAGGTGTTGGTTGGTTTTTGTGGAATACAGGCTGTTTTCTTTTATTCGCACTTAGCTTGGATGTGCCTCTTTTACGTTTCTCCCTGCCCGGCTTGTTACTACTGGAGTCGATGATGTCCACATTAATGACATCATCCTGCGAGGCAATTACAATTGTAGTAACACTCTCTGTCTGAGTGGATACCGGGGATATCATTGTCAGTGTTGGCTTTGGCGTTGCTGCCACTGGTGATGTCAAGGCAGAAACTTGTGCTGTGTAGATGACAGTATTTTCATCATCCTGAATTATGGGCACATCAACACAGGGATATGATGGTTTTACCACGGTTATTTCTGGATTTATATGTGCATTACCATTGATGCCACTGGAGCTACTTGTGGAAGTTGTTTTGCTATTGATAGAAACCATGGAAAACCTTCGCTCGGTCTCCACTATTTCGTTAAAGGCGGAGTCTATCATTGACTCAAAGGAAGTAATAAGGGAAACAGAGGCGTCAGCAATCTTGTTTTCTACATCATAATTCTCGTTGTCGCCCATTTTAGTATCCGTAATAAGTGCTCACCTTTAATAAAGTTGTTAGAGGGGTGGCCCGCCCGTCCACTGCAGTCCACTGACGGCCACAGACGGTCCCGCCCTTGTCCCGGGCTTCTCCCGGGACGCTCCCGCTTAGCGGGAACTAGCCTTTCCTTATATAGGTGGTCCGTATGGTTACAGGCGGGGCGTGTGTCCAGGGAGAGCGGCCAGGTGACGAGAGGCGTGGTGTGCAGGGACTTCTGGGATTTGAAGTCCTGCCCCGCACGCTCGCAGCCCTGGACCTTCACGCACTGGTGCAGCAAGACTCCCCTGTCGTGCTGATGCGCAGCGGGACCCGCGAAGCGGGTTCCGCAAGTTGTAAATCCGGTAGCGGGAAGAGAAGGGTCCAAGCAGAGTCCACGACCCACAGCAAACACAACCGCTACGGTGCTAAGGTTTCCCGCGTTCTGCTGTCCTCACAAGCCTTTTGATGGTTACAGGCGGGGCGTGTGTCCAGGGAGAGCGGCCAGGTGACGAGAGGCGTGGTGTGCAGGGACTTCTGGGATTTGAAGTCCTGCCCCGCACGCTCGCAGCCCTGGACCTTCACGCACTGGTGCAGCAAGACTCCCCTGTCGTGCTGATGTGCAGCGGGACCCGCGAAGCGGGTTCCGCAAGTTGTAAATCCGGTAGCGGGAAGAGAAGGGTCCAAGCAGAGTCCACGACCCACAGCAAACACAACCGCTACGGTGCTAAGGTTTCCCGCGTTCTGCTGTCCTCACAAGCCTTTTGATGGTTACAGGCGGGGCGTGTGTCCAGGGAGAGCGGCCAGGTGACGAGAGGCGTGGTGTGCAGGGACTTCTGGGATTTGAAGTCCTGCCCCGCACGCTCGCAGCCCTGGACCTTCACGCACTGGTGCAGCAAGACTCCCCTGTCGTGCTGATGCGCAGCGGGACCCGCGAAGCGGGTTCCGCAAGTTGTAAATCCGGTAGCGGGAAGAGAAGGGTCCAAGCAGAGTCCACGACCCACAGCAAACACAACCGCTACGGTGCTAAGGTTTATAGATAATAGTAGTAGAACGAGGTTTGGGAGGAGTCAGAGGGGAGGTAGAGGCCATATTGAAAGAGGTATCAGGTGAAATATAAGGTAGTGCATTGGAGACAACATGACTAAAAAACACTTTGGAAAGACAATATCTCTTGCATGGGCGAGGTGTATTGGCGTTGCCAATGCTTGTTTTAAGTTAACTTTATGGTTGGCTTGTATTACGGCGAACGTTTTGCCATTTTTACTTCACTTACAATTGTGTCATTTTAGAGGTTCCGTATTAGAAGTATTGGCAAAATCTCTGCCCATGTATTGCTCTCTTCTTACAATGCATTAGCCCTCCTACCCTCACCCACCACCCCATTCTCCCCTCTGCTATCCCCCAACCCCGTAGCTACCTTTTAAAAATGTGTGCTAAAATCCATTATAAAGCAAATGGCACCTGATTCATATGTCTGACGCAAGCACGTGTCCTGAAACATACATCAAGACGTGACTGACGGCAGCGGTTGCATTTTTGCACTTTATTTAATTAGTTTTTGATAATGCTGCTCAGAATCAGGAATATGTCTCACCAAATGGCATTGGCAAAGCCAGTAGGTCCCAAAGCTGAGGCCCTTTTAACTTTGTGTACGGGTTATTTTCCTTTTTCAGAATGTACATTTTTACTAATATTCAGACAGTGTAAAACTTAAAATACCCCACAAAACATTTGAATACAGGCCTAGCAGATATGAAGCAAATTGTGTGGCTGTTAACAATTCTAAACAAGCATTGGTAAATGCATTAGGTTTCGCCTATGTGATTAATAATAAGTTGTTTTTAGGTCGAGCATTCAAGACCTCCTGTATATACTTTAGTATATACTTATATGTGCATGTACTTTGTGGGCTCTGGAGATCAGCCCTAGGACTTGTCTGCTTCCGCTTAGGGACTTTTTTTCTGTTCAAGTGCCTCTATTTAACTGTCTTGGTAGAAAATGACCAGTAGAGGTCAGTAAAATACCAGAATTGCTTTCTGCTGAGGGACTTTCTTTATTTCATTTTTCTGGCAACTGCTCGATTTACCTTTCTTGATAGAAAACGACCGCAGAGTTCAGTGAAATACCAGAATCAATTTAGCATTCTCAAGATTCCAGTCCATAGAAATTGTCTTCCACGAGCACCCGTAAACAATAATATTTTTTTCGAATCTTGTATTTTCAGTGATATGACCACCGAAGGCCCTGATTTTATATTAAAAACAGAGCTTTGGACTATACCATATCCCGTTGAAAGCAATATTTCTCTGCATGTGTTACCATTCCTGGCGTGTCACGCAGTTTAGTGCATACTTTCCCTCCATGTTAACGAACAGTAGATGTTTCAGCGCCCAGGCTAATGTGCTGCATAGCTAAATACAGATAAGGTCCCAAAAGCTAGACCGATTGCATTGCAAATGCTTGTTTGTTATAGGTTGTGGCTTGCTGAGTAGTGGTACAATATAAGTTACAGAAAGGCTGTTAAAGTGTTATGAATTGTTTATGTACAAAAAATAAATATATTGTGCTGTTACTAGCGGTATAGTGCGGGTTAGTAATAGCAATATTTTGAAAAATGAAATGAAAGAGGGAAATATTAGAATCAATTGATGTAATATCAATATTATTTGTTTAGAGGAGTTCTGACAACTTTTGGGCCCAGTGCCACCGTACCTACTGCTCCATTCAAATCATGAGAATGAGTATGAGTATGAAAAAGGCTTTATTTCGATAAAAACATATCTTAAAAGCATGAACATAAAACAATACTTTAACATCATAAAAAGATTCGTTTTTCGTCAACATGAACACCTAGGTGCCAACTTCTTAAAAAATACACATATTATATCGAGGATAAAACCAGGATAAAACGCAAAGTAGAAAAGTAAAAACTACTTGCACATAAGAGTAAAATCACAGATTAAATATTTTCTCTTAGCCTTTTCGATCTGATGGACAAGGCTCGTCTCACAAACTTTGACAAACCACATACATACAATAATCGAGTATCTGATTTAAAAATGCGCAGCGCTACAGAATGGTGTCTAGTACCCAGTTCTCTACATAACGGTTTGAGCCAGCAGTTCCTCAGTGATTTATATGCCGGACATGCGAACAGGATGTGTGCCATTGATTCTATTCTAGACTCGCAATTTGGGCAAAAAAGGGATGTTTGAAAAGGGACTTTCCAACGGGCAGTCAATTCGCGTATTGGTAATATAACAACCCTGAATTTGAAATACAAAGCCCTGTCAAAGGGCTTCTGGATAATGTCAAGATAGGGTTCACAAAAAGTAACATCCTTGATCCTCAAAAAGTCATCGGTTATTCTGCCTAATTTGGGATCAGAGTTGTATTTACTAGATACCCAACTCCAATAAAGTTTCTTTAATACTGCTTTTGGTGGGGCAGATCTATTTTCCCATGCATCATTGAGGCCCAAATCACAAAGCAAGGATTTGACATCTTTAAGCCACTTGATTTTATGCCATCCCATCATGGACATTATTTCCGACAGACCCTCCGCATACTTTGCTAATTCCGGCACTCGCCTCAGCCGAGCCCATAATAAGAGCGGTCGGACTTTTGCCAGGTCATTAATCGAATGGCACTCCAATTCAAGTAACCGTGGGACCGTAGGGGTGCTCTGAGGAAGTGCCATTAGTTCTTTAAGGAATTTATTTTCAGATCTTGTCAACTGTTCCATATTACTTGTACCCCACAGTTCGGCTCCGTATAGGGCCGAGCTTACTCCTCTTGCCTTGTATATTTCGATAACCGGAACAACGGGTCTAGTTGATGAAGAGCACTGTTCCTTGAGGATGGCCCCCACTACCCTTTTATGGCATAAAAGCATTTTCTGTTTGTGAAGGTTCCACTGCATGGTATCGGAAATGTGTTTTCCAAGATAATCAAATTCGGTAACCCTTTCCAAAGATACAAGGTTCAGGACTGGGGGCCTGCCAAGCTTTTTTGGTGGGTTCAGTACCAAGTACTTGATCTTATCTGTGTTTATTACAAGGCCTCTCAGGATACAGAAGGACTGGAAACTATCTAGGAGGCTCTGGAGGCCCACAGGGGACTTAGAAATGAGGAGCGTGTCATCAGCGAATAGGAGAGTTGGCATTTGCTCGCCCGCCAGGGATGGTGCATCAGATGGACTTTTCAGCAGGTGCTCCACCACACCGTTCATATAAAGTGAGAACTGAGTGGGAGCAAGAACACATCCCTGGCGGACACCCCTATTCACTGGAATTCTATTTGTCTTCTACCCCTGTGGGCCCCACCTCACTTGAGCGAAGGTACCCTCGTGGAGCCTCACTAATATTGACAAGATGTTCAAGGGAATCCCCATTTCAGACAACACTCCCCATAAACGTTCCCGGGGCACCAGGTCGAAGGCAGTCTTTAGATCGATAAACGCGAGGTAAAGACTGCCTTTTCCTATGAGAACCACTTTCCAATAAATAAGAAGTAGCAATCTAAATGCCTGCTCTATGGTCCCAGTGCCAGCCTTAAATCCCGCTTGGTAGTCCGAAAGGATTTTATTTTCATCAGCCCATTGCAAAATTCTCTCAAGTACCACCTTCCCGACAACCTTCTGGGTGGAGTCGATCAAGCTTATTGGACGGTAATTGGCAGGGTCGCACCTGTGCCCCTTTTTAAAGATGGGACGACCTCTGCCCCCTTCCACGACTCAGGGATTATAGTGCCGTTATCAATGGCGTTAATTAAGATAGAAATAAGCTTTCCCCATTTAGGCAGGTCAGAACGAAGAAGGTCTCCAGGGATACCATCAGGACCTGCTGCTTTATGTGGCACAATACACTTAATCACATTTTCCACTTCTTTCTCTGTAAATGGGTTCCCCCGAGGTTGCCGAAAAGCTTTGAGAAATGGACTCATTTAAACCACCCTGTGGACACGAATACAGTTTTGAGAAATGGTCGAACCACGTTTGGCTTGCAATATTACACGTTATAAGGTCATTTACAGGACTATTCTTAGATCTTTTAATACTCCAGAAGCGGCCAGCATCTCTCCCAGTGCTAGCCTCCTTAAGTGCTTGCCAATAGTGGTCCTCCCACTCTTTCTTTGCTTCTAAAACAGTCCGCTTAAGCTCTTTCCTGGCCAGCTGGATCAGCACTTGGGACTTACACTTGACTGCCTTGATTAATGCAGATTTGCCTTGATTAATGCAGATTTTAAATGAAAGAGGGAAATAATAGAATCAATTGATGTAATATCAATATTATTTGTTTAGAGGAGTTCTGACAACTTATGGGCCCAGTGCCACTGTACCTAGTGCTCCATTCAAATGATGACCCTGTTGTCTGGAAGGTAACTGCACTTGTGTTTGCCTGTTTAGGAATTAAAATATAGCACTATTAGGTGTTTAGTAGGTTGCCTGGAGCTATTGGTCCTGGTGCCACAACACCTGCTGCACTATTGAAATCATGAGCCTAGTACTTACTAGATAAGTGCACGTATGACTGTCTGTTTAGTTCTAAAATATAGCAATATTAGGTGTTTATAGGAGTTGTGACAACTTTCGGGCTTGCGTCCACTGCACCTGCTGCACCATTCAAATAATGACCCTGTTGCCTGCAAGATAACTGCACCTGTGACTGCCTGTTCAGTAGTAAAATATAGCAATATACGTTGTTTAGAGTAGTTCTGACAACATTTTTGCCCGGTGCCACAGCACTAGCTTCCCTAGTGCCTGAAAGATTACTGCACTTGGGACTGCCTGTTTAGTAGTAAAATATAGCAGGATTAGGAGTTTAGTGGGGTGCCTAGAACCTTTGATCATGGCGTCACTGCACATGCTGCACCATTGAAATCATGACCCTGTTTTCTGCCAGGTAGCTGCACTTGTGACTGCCTGTTTAGTTTTAAATTTTAGCAATCATCTGGCTTTAGTGGGGTCCCTGGAGCTTTTGGCCCCAGCACCACTGCACCTGCTGCACCATTCTGATCAAGTATCTTTTAACTGCAAGGTAACTTTAATTGTGACTGCCTGTTTAGTAGTCAAATATAGAAATAATATGTCTGATGTCGTTCAGAAAGGCATTAAAAACCTGGCTGTTTACCAGTTAACTTCACTGTTCCTTTTATTCTGCAGTTATGTTTCCTCTTCTTAAAGGACCTCTTCGCTAAAGCGCCGGGAAACTCCCACTGGAGTAGCCGTTGCGCTATAGAAGAACCCTAATAACATAACATAACATAACATAACATTATAGGAGTTCTGACAACTTTTGGGACAGGTGCTACTGCACGTCCTGCACCATTCAAATCATGACCCTGTGTATTTTTGTTTAAATCAGTTTTTATAAATTATTTGCATTCTTGTGAAAGGCAACAGACGTTTGGGTAACTGTCTATACAATAAAAGAGAGAAAGAAAAAGGGGGGAAACAAGAGGCCGTGTTGTGGTGTAAGTACAACCATCAATCATCAGTATGACATACATTTCTCTTTGCGTTTGTGCTGGGCGTACAGTTGATAACATACAGTTCCTTCCGCCAAGGATCAAGTATAGCCCCTGGTCCTCGACCAATGTTACATATTGCACAAAATTACAACTTAATTATAATAGAGTATCGTGATGATGTTCCACAAAAGTCCTTACAGTTCATTCACAAGAGGGCTCCCGAACAGATGATACAACAGAGAATAAAACAACAACAACATTGACGGGTTTATGTGCACTTATCCCCCCCACTGCCCCTCGCACACGCCTCCCCAGTGGTTTCTAGTCAACTTGACAGTTGTTCCCTCTTGCTTTCAAATCATGACCCTGCTTTCTGTAAGGTAACTGCACTTGTGACTGCTTGTTTAGTAGTAAAATACAGCATAACTCTTGTATATTAACCTTATTTTTAAAGTGCAATGTTTATTACATCATTCAGAATTTGATCATAATGACCAAATAGATTAATTCGCATTGCATTGTATTGCATCCTGCTCTTTCCACACTCCCCTTATTTTGAGGTTATTCATGTGGGCTCGCCATCCTATCTGGGAGGCATCTGTTGTAATGGTCACAGTTGGAGTTGGCTGTGTAAATGGTCTTCCTTGAGCTATGTTTGCTCTTTTCCACCATACTATCTCTTTCTGTATCATCTGCGTTTCAACCACTAGATCTTCCCACCTCCCTGTTGCATGTGGCCATTTTAGTTAGAGCCATTCCTGAAATGGTCTCATGTGTAGTCATATGGTTGGTATCAAATGAATGCAGGAAGGCATCATTCCTAGCAGCTTCCTTACTGCCCTCACTGTCAATGCTTGCCCCTTCTGGTACAGCTGCATTTCCTTCAGATGTGCTGCTTTTCTCTTCTTGCTGGGAAAAACTTTACCTTGGATTGAATCTATATTTGCCCCCCAAAGAACACTTTTCCCTGTTCTGGTTCTGGGGATGACTTCTCCCAGTGAATGGAGAATCCTAGCTGGTATTGTGTGTCTCTATTACTTGTTGCAAATGTTGTTTGCAGGTTTTGTATGATTTTGCTGTTACAAACTAGTAGTGTAGGTAAGGGTACACATGTCTTCTGAGGTATGTGGCTACTACTGCTATGCACTTTGTGAATACTGTCGGTGCGATTTTATACCAAATGCTAGCATTTTGAATTGGTAGGGTGTTTAGTTGACCACACACTTTAAGAATGTTTTGTGTTTTGCCTTCATGAGGATGTGCATATAGGCGTCCTTTAAGTCTATTGTGGTCATGTAGTCACCTCTTTGTAGTTGTGGTATTACCTCTAGCAGGGTTGTCATTTTTAACCTTTGCATTTTTATAAATTTGTTCAGAAATGTTACATCCACGATAGGACGTAGTGTCTGATCTATCTTTGGAATTATGAAATATGTTTAGTAATTTCCTTTGTTTATTTCCTTGTCTGGCACTAACTCTATTGCTTCTTCTGTCAACATTTTTTTTAACTCGAAAAGAAAAAGACCCAGTTGGTTTGATACCATGTGTACCAACGCCTATTCCAATCTTTCTTTTATTTCAAATAATTTTTATTGAAAGGAAAACAAATTAAAGACATTGAGTCGACAAATATATACATTGAATCACGTGTGCTGTCATACAAAACAGAAATAAAGCCAAATTACAATCTCATGGTGTTGCCTGGAATCAGAAATTCATGCAAGTAAACAAAAAATAAATAAATGTACAGTTACATACAAATACAAACCGCCGTCAGTTAGATCATGTCCAAGAGAGCCGAAGGGCTCAGATGATACATATATGGTACATATAAAGGAGGGATTTTACATGTAAGTTGTCTTTGGCGTCCTCCCAAGATCTTCAGTAAGACCTATGATCTGTACACACATGCTTACAATCGTTTACCATGCTCACAGTGATTTACCTGGGGGGTAGCTGTTGTCATTTCGAATGGGCTAAAGCATGGTATATAAGATGTCACAACATAGAACGCAGTGTTAGATTACACTCTGGGAAAATACAAAAAGTCACGGGGGATCAAAAGTAAATGAAGACGCATCAAGAGATTTCCAGAGTTTCTTGTTGGAAGAGCGCCAAGGGGAGGAATGCAACGCCGTGTTATCGGCTCCTCTCAGGAAGGATAACCAATCTTGCCAAATGTTAAAACATACCTCTGATGTATTTTTCCATTTACATAAAACCACCTTGCATGCCAGTGTGAGCATCAAGAGCTCCTAGTATGATATATATGAATTCCCTTGTAGGTTTAAACTTGAATATATGTTCTATGCAGTCAAAAATGTTCCCCCAGAATGTTTTTAGAGAGGGACAGTTAAAAAGCATATGGGCCAGGTCGCCTACTTCTGAGTGGCAGTTCCAGCAAATCGAACTATCTCTCTAGCGGATTTTAAAAAGGCTGTCTGGTGTCCAACATGTCCTATTTAGCAACATATACTTGGTCTGGAAAAGGGTTGAGGAGACTTTATTAGAGAGGGCAGTGCTATGGATCATGTCCCAGTCAAGCGTAAGGCCCGTAGAGTTGGGTTCTGCTTCCCATTTAAGTTCAGATTGTCTATGTGACTTCCTGGGTAGAGGGAGAAGGAGCTTATATACTCTAGAGACAAAGTGACTAGCCGCTAGGAGACGTGGTATTTGGGTCAGAAGCCACGGAGCAAAGGGTTTGAGATGAGGCATCGAGATAAGGGCTTTCAGCTTCAGGAAGTCATAAAAGTCTAGGGGTGCTAGGTTATGTAAAGCCTGGAGTGAGGAGAATGGTAAGGGGTGTTCCCCATCAAATAGGTCGCTCACCAAGTTAATGCCTTTCACGGAACAGGATTCCCAATAAAGAGGTTTGCCTTCGTACTTAAAGGAATGGTTCCACCATAGGGCCACCGTTGTGGATTTTTTAATTTTTAAGTTGGATTTATGGGACTGATCAAGTCTTAAGAGAGCGGGTCTGGTATTCAGCATAATGTATTTAGAGTGGGGTAAGTGGGAGAGGTCCATGGTGAGCAGGGCCGGGAGTGGGGAGTTGTCGATAAGAGATTTCTCAATGTCTATCCATAATGGGGTATAGGATGGGTTTGCAGTAAGCCATTGTGCTCCTTGTTTGCAGAGGAACGCCGTCTGGTAATTTCTAAAGTTGGGGAGACCCAGGCCGCCTTTGTCTTTAGCTAGCTGTAGCTTTTTCATTGAAATCCTGGCTTTCTTCCCCTGCCAGAGAAAAGTACCAAACAGTTTGTCCACTTTATTTAAGAAGTCGTCTGTGAATGTCATTGGTAACATACTCGCCAAGTAGTTTACCAGCGGGGTCACCATCATTTTTAGGGTTTCCGCCCTGCCCCACCAGGAAAGATACTTGGGCGACCACCCCTCCAGTAATGTGGAGATCTTTTTTAGTAGTAGGTTTTCGTTGATTTTTAACGTGGAGATTAAGTCCTTCTCAAAGTCTAGCCCTAGATATTTAAAGCAGTCCGGTTGCCAAGTTAGTCCGGAGTCGACAATGATGTCTTTGCCACCTATATTGTTTAATAATTTAACCTCTGTTTTATCTTTGTTTAATTTATACCCTGAGACCCGCGAGAACTCATCAATAGTGGACATAAGGGCAGGTAAAGCCTCCTGCGCCTTCTCTGATACGACCAGCACATCATCCGCATATGCGGTAAGTTTTATCATGCATCCTTTGAAGGGAATACCAGAAATGGCATTGTTGTTTCTTATGTGTTGGAGGAATGGTTCAATTGCTAATAAAAACAATGAGGGGGAACCCCTGTCTTGTACCTTGTTGGAGTGGGAAAGAGGAGGAGAACGAACCCCCGCTCTTACTCTTGCCGAGGGGCAGAAATATAGGGACATTACTAGCTTTGTGAAGGTTCTCTCTAGATTAAATGTATTTAGCACCGCCTCCAGGTACGTCCAGTCTATTTTGTCAAATGCCTTTTCGGCGTCCAGCGTTATCGCCGCTGTAGGAGTGTTAAGGAGTTTCGCCTTCTCAAGTATGTGTGCCAATACTCTGGTGTTGTCACTAGACAACCTGTTTTTTAAAAAGCCTGCTTGTGAGGGGTGAATAAGTTTGGGAAGGACTCTGAAGGCGATTAGACAGGATCTTGGCAAGAATTTTACAGTCAAGGTTAATGAGGGAAATGGGCCTATCATTTTTAGGGAGTGCCGGGTCTTTCCCTTCCTTGGGCAGGACGGCAATGACAGCTTCAGAGAGTGTACCTTTTAGTTCCCCAGTGTCATTGAGTTCCTGGAACAGGTGTAGTAGTGGTTGTGATAGGAGAGAGCGGAAGCATTTATAGAATCTAGCAGTAAACCCATCAGGGCCGGGGGCCTTCCCACACTTTAGTGATTTAATCGCTTTCTCTATTTCAACGATGGAGACTGGAACATTAAGGATCAATTGCTCCTCAGAGGAGAGTGATGGAAGATCACATTAATTTAAGTAGTCTTGAATTCTAGCCTCTTCTACCGTTTTATTTTTTGCATACAAAGTTTCATAAAAGTCCTTAAATATCTCAGCAGTCCTGTCTGGGTCCGAGTGAACCGCCCCGGCATTATCTTTAATGGAGTTAATTGTGTCCCTCTGTACTTTGAATTTTAGGTATGCGGCCAAGCTCTTGCCCGCTTTGCTTGATTCACATAGTTTAAACCTTCTTCTCCTATCTAGTCAGACCCCTGCTCTTTTAATTATGATTTTATTGTATTCATATTTCTTATTAGCCAAGTCATTCAGTATAGCACTGTCCCGATTTGTCTGATGTTTGTTTTCTAAAATTGATATCTCCCTTTCGAGGGTTTCTAGGGCTTTAATGTACTCATTATTTTAGCTGACCTTATTTTCATAATTACCCCCCTAATAGTGCTTTTTAAGTCTTCCCAGTGAATGAGTTCAGAAGTATCCCCCCTTTTATTGAGTTCCAGGTACGATTTTATAGCAGACTCAATGGTAGTCCGGTGCTGCTCTTTCTCTAGTGTCTCCTCATTAAACCGCCAGACCGGTTGCCGGGTAGACGGTTTCACATTAGTGATGGATAATGAGATGCAAGAGTGGTCAGATATGACCCTTGGTTCTATTGTTGTATCGTCTATTCTTGGGATGCCATTCTGTGTGATAAGGAGATAATCGATACGTGAGTACGAATCATGAGGAGAAGAATAGAATGTATACTCCCTTCCGGTGGGATTCTGCAGTCTCCACGAATCAACTAAGTGAAAGCGGGTGCACAGGTTAGTGAAGGCTTTATGGGATTTATGAGAACGGAAAACACATTTGGAGTCTCTATCAAGGGTTGGGTTCATAGGAAGATTGAAATCACCAGCCAGCACATGCACAGCCGAATCGGGAATAGTTTCAATTTGTTTAGGGAGGTCTGTCCAGAAGCTTAGGTCACTGGTATTAGGGGCATAAACATTTGTGACATAGAATTCCGTTTCTATCTTTGATCAGCCTGGTTGTAACCCGCCTCCCTTTATTATCAGCTGTAGAAGAAAGCAGATCGACATTTGATTTCTTTGCTATCAGTGTTATAACTCCATTCTTTTTGCCTATGGCCTCAGACCCCACCACCTCGGTGTAGAATGTGTTCCTTAGTGTGTTGAACTGTTTAACATTAATCTTATTTTCCTGCAGGAGGACAATATCTCCTTTATGTCTACCAAGATAGTCCAGGATCTTCTGCCTCTTAATTGGCTGATCAAGACCCTTTACATTTAGGGAAAGTATTTTTAGTTTATCCACTATTGAGATACCAAGCAGTGTGTTAATTGTTGGAGTGTGCCATCAGGTAGTGTTAACGAATCATGTTAGGTTGAAGGTGTGGCTCTTGGTAGAGCATCAGGTCTTCCCCTATGTAGGTGAAAGCTATAGGTTTAAGGAACCTATGAAACATATATATCATCCCTCCATATGTAACACGATCTATACAGCAGTGATTACAATAACTGGATCTGCATGAACAAGGGGTCTTATACCCACATATTGGCATTGAAGTATTCTCGGTCCTGAGGTAAATCTCTCTTGTGCATCCTTTAACAGCGTCACATGAGAAACTGACAAGTAAAGTGACCGACCAGACTAGACAGCAAAGAATAGCAACATACAAAATAAGCAAAGCAAAAATCAAACCCCCTCCCTCCCCCTTCCTCCCCAACCCACCCACCCCACCCTGACTGAATCTATTAGGCATGGTGACGGCTACCCTCCCATGGCTTAAACAAAATTCATTGTAAGGTTTTAACTTGACTAACCTATAAAACATTAGGCGCATACGTCAATGCAACCATAAACTTGGATAAACTGACGGAGTTGAGTCAACCGAGCCTTAAACTAAGATAGGCTGACGGAGTTGAGTCGAGAAACAAACAGTATTACGACTTCAGCATGCGGAGAATAGAATTACTTCGGGCTATAGCATTATCATTTAGTTCAAAGATGGGTACTAGTATACAACATTATTATGTAGCTGAATGCAACTTAACTAGATAAGATGAATCATCCCACAACCACAATGTCCCCATTATGAAGAACACATGAATGGTTTGAAACATTGACACAATTTACAGTGACCAATTAGCGGCTGTAATGACTATCAATACCAAACATTGAATTCAACTTGCAGATCTATAATAAAACAAGAGTTGCTCAAGACAGTCACCCTGGAGGTAACCCTTGAGCCATCGATTAACCTGAGATGGAGGAAATATTGACTTCTACAACGCTAAGTTAGTGGCCATTCCTGTTATCTACAGTAGCCAACCTTCAGCGGTCCCTGAGGCAAGTATAATAGGTATAGTATGGCTTATCTGGAGTGCAGTTCCTGGAAAAGAATCCTAGACAGTAAACTATGTACCATAAGACAATATCTCTGTAAGGATACTTATGAAGAAGTAGGTACGGAAGCCGGCGCCATCGTGTCTATGCTGGTTTCCTCCGGGCCATCAAGGAGTCTCTTTAGCTTCAGTGGGTCGAAAAAGATCTGAGGGGAGTCTTGGATGACCACTAGGAATTTTGCAGGGCCTACGAAACCAAACTGGTGTCCCAGTATGCGTAGCCTTGGTCAAAGTGCAAGGAAGGCCTTCCTTATATCCACAGTTTCCTTACTGTAGTCCTGCGAGATGTACACCTTACTCGACTTCCATAATATATGATTATTTTGCCGTACAAAGGACAGTATCTGCTCTACATGTTGATATCTCAATGGTTTGCAGACGATCGGCCTAGGCCCTTTTTGGTTCGGAGTTATTCTGCCTGGGACCTTGTGGGCCCAGTCGAATTGAAGTGGCTGATGGAAGTTGAGATTAGTAGCTTTCGCAAACCATGATTCTAAGAAGGAGACACAAGATCCATAGGATTCTTCTGAACCTTCTGGTATGCCAAAAATGCTCAGGTTTCCCCTCCGGTTCCGGTCCTCCAGTTCCGACAGCCTTCTTGACATGTGATCTGAAGACAACGTGAGGTTTTTAAGAGTCTTGCAGACGTTTTTCTCAGAGTCCTCTAATTGACTTATCCTTGCCTCCGTCTCAGTGAGTCTAGAATTGGTGTCCCGAATGTCCTGACTTATGGCCGTGATTTCCTCCTTCGTGGATTTTGCTAGGTCGTGTACTTCCGCCAATTTGTTTAGAATTATGTCCATCGTTTCGTTGATGTCTTTCTTGCCTTGGATAGGCGAGATCGGTGGCGGCGGTTCTGCCTTGAGTCTCTTAAGATTTTTCCCCTCCTTCTCGCCCATGATGTTAAGAGCAGAGAGCTGGAGTAGTCGCTTTCGGGTTGACTGCCGTTCAAAAGGTACTTGTGTGGCTCTAGAGGTTGCGGGGATACACTGGTGTGTGATGGTAAGTATAAGTATATGTATACTATATTATATGCTGTGGAGATTGTGAGTCGGTGTCAAGGCATTGGCAGGTGATCAGATATTGTAATAGACACAGTTTATCATCAGGTGATCCGATGGTCCGCAGTAGAACTCTGCAGCAACAAGAAGTAGACCTCGCTGACTGAGTAGGTCTTCTTGGTACGGGGGGTGTGCAGAGCAGCTAACTCGGGGTTGTTGAAAGCTCAAATGATCTTACGCATCAGATCAGTGTTTTCCGCCACACCCCAATGTCAGCCTTGACAGAGCCGTCCGCAACAGTCGCTGGTAGTTGCAGAACAATTATTTATTTCATCAGGTCTTGCCCCAGTATTCGCACCGATCACACCGGTCTTGCCCCAGTATTCGCACTAATCACACACCACCTACATGTACCACTGATGTCTCTTCGCAGTAGCCACTTATTTGCAGATTATTTGATCCCTTGTATTGTTTGCTAATATGCCTTCAATGCTTCCTCGCATTAGGCATTAATTGTAAATTGTTTACTCACTTATGCTGTATTTACTGATGTGCCTCTGATGCCTTCCTCGCATTAGGTATTAACTTGCCGTTTATTTGCTCCTTAGCACTATATTCACAGAGTACTAGTGCATTCAGTTTCATTCATTTCCCCTATCGGTAAATCCATTCACTTTCGTTAGCGCGCCCGCCATTTTATCTTGGAGATCTCCTCCGTGTGAGTGCCTGACAGCAGCTACTGTGTGCCCCCAGCGTGTAGATTCAGTCACCGGTTCAGGTAAGCAGGCTTATTCAATAGGAGCGACTGCGTGGGAGCAGCTCTCCGACTTTGCAGGGCACAGGAATTGAAAGTCTCTCCCCTTCAGATTCTGGCCGCCATTTCGCAGAAGTGAGCGCGCGGGTGATAAGCTGGTGAAACGCGCCGATGCTGGGTCTTTAGGCAGGGCGTTATGCGGTAGGAGAGTGATCCTGAGAGATATGCGCTCCACTTACTGATAGCTGATTAGATCGTTGCCCTGATTAGATCGTCACCTTCTCTGCCCAGCGTCCGCCGAGCTCAAGTGCCTCATGAGCCCTGCCATTCCGTTTCTGTGGTCCGCATCCCAGGCTTTGTCGGATCACCGGTTTCTCCGTCGTGGGACCTCTAAATTTGCTCAAAAGCCAGCAGCTGGGAGCCCTCACATTCCGGTTCAACAGTCCGTCGCGTAGTCTCGATTTGCACCTGTATTAGTGCACTAAGATCGTCGGGAACTGTCTGCCACAGGAGGAGGTGAAGCCCTAAGCCACCATTTTCCGCTGCGTCCAAACCACTCCCCGGCCTATTCCAATCTTAAACGTGCCTTGAATTCCCCTGTCAGGGATAGGATTCTGATTAGGGAACTGCGGAGGGGATATAACGCGGCTCAAAAGAGGAGAAAGGATGCTTTGAAGAAGGAAGCCTGGGATGCTCTATGCGATGCTTCACAGTCCTGTGATATGACAGCATCCTGGAAGGCAGTAAATGCTCCCTTTTTTAACGATAACTCTAAGGCAAGGATTGAGATTGCCATTACCGGAGATGAATGGGTACGCTTTTTTGAAACCCTTTATTTATTTATTTATTTATTATTTTATGTTATTTATAGAGCGCACCACTCATCCCAAGGGATATCAAGGCGCTGACAACCAAATTTGCTGGTAATTCTGCAGGGCTGTTGCTTAGAATTTAGGGAATAGGTGTCTTTTTAGTTTTTTTCAGAACTGGAAGTAGTTTGAGGTAAGTCATAGGTCTTGGGGGAGCTCATTCCACCTCTTGGCTGCTAAATAGGAGAATGATCGTCCTCCTGTCCTTACTTTATTGATACGCCTTGTTCTGGCAAGGGCTGATTGAAGCGACCGCAAACTCCTTGTGGGGACATAGAATTCAATCTTTTCCTGAAGTACTCTAGGGCCTGTTTTGTAAAGAGCTTTGTGAGTTTGGCTAAGTAGTTTGAAAACTGCTCTTTGGCGCATCGGCTACCAATGCAGTTTCTTCAAACAAATTGAGGCAGAGTCAAACTTCCCCTTCTTGCAGACAAGTTTAGCAGCTGCGTTCTGCAGCACCTGTAGTCGTGTAAATAGGTGCTCATTAATGCCTACAAATAATGCATTCCCATAGTCCAACAGACTGACCAGCAAGGCTTGCGTTACAGATCGTCTGCAGTCCAGTGGTATACAGGGAAAAAGTCTTCCCAGAAGTTTCAAGATAGCAAAACCTTTGCCACAGAGGGACCGCACATGTTCCTTCATGGTCAGGGTGTCATCCATAATGATGCCCAGGTTTTTTGCGTGTTGTTTAGGAGTTGGTGCATTGCCTAGAGTGGGTGGCCACTAGGTCGCGTCCCACACTCGTTTGGCGCCACCAAACAGTAGGATTTCAGATTTTCCTGCATTCAGCTTTAAGCAGTGTGTGTGCATCCACTGGGTCATCTCAGAGAGACAGTTGTGCAGCTTTGATTTAATAATATCTGGTTTTTCGTCCAGGGCCACCATCAGTTGCGTGTCATCTGCATAGGAGCAGATGCCAATGCCCCACTTCCTACCAATTTTAGCCAGTGATGAAATATAGACATTGAATAAGGTGGGACTCAGTGAGGACACCACAGCCGATGGGGCTGGGTTTGGATTGAAATTGACCGAGATGCACTGATTGTGTTCGGTTGCTTAAGAATGAACGTAGCCAGCTCAGTGCGTTAGAATAGATTCCTTTTTCGTAAAGGATATTCATCAGGCTATCATGAGAGACCGTGTCGAACGCTGCCGACAGGTCCAACAATATCAGAGCAACTGCCCCTTCTTGGTCAGTGCATAATCTGACACTGTCCGACACTGCCAGCCGCGTTGCCTCTTTACTGTTGTTTACTTTGAATCCTGTCTGAGATGGATCAAGAAGATCGTTTGTTTCCAAATACTTGGTCAGCTGCCCATTTACCAATTTCGCTAGGACCTTAGAAAGGTTGGGGAGCTGGGAAATGGGACGATAATTTTCAGGATTGAGGACATCCGTTCCTACTTTTTTTAGAAGGGGATTACTGAGGCATGTTTCCATAAATCGGGGAAGGTGGCAGTTCTTAGGGATTTGTTGAAAAGCTGGGTAATCAGTGCGCAAAGTGTGGGGGCAATCTGCGCGAAAATGAAGTGAGGACAAGGATCTAACAGGGATCCAGATTTCACTGTGCTCATTGCCTTCAGGACCTCATTGTCTGTGAGGGGAGTAAAATTACCCCTAACTGATGTAGCTTCCGAAGGGGGAGTTAAAAAAACCTTGTTTATTGTATTAATTTTACTATGGGAGCTGAAAGTGGTGTAGATCTTTTTTTATTTTTTCAGTAAAGAATACACTGATTCTGTCGCCGGCCTCTACTGAGGGGGTTAAGCTTTGAGCCATGCTAGACGGCTTGCTGAGTTCTTTAACTATTCTAAAAAGTTCTTTAGCTGAGTTGCAGCTCTTGTTGATACGCAGGGAATAGTAGGTTTATTTTGTAGTTTTATGGCGAGGTTATAGGATCTAAGTTTGGACTTATATCTTAGTTTGTTTGCTTCATTTTTGGACAGCCTCCATTGGTGTTCAAATTTCTGACATTCCCTCTTGAGACTTTTAAGTTGTGGCACACACACCACAACTGAAGATACGTTTGACGAGGGTTTAGAGCAGGGCGCGTCTAACTCCCCAAAGAATACTACTAATTTGAATTTTACAGAAGAGGAAGTAATTTCGAGTATTAAATCTAGTTTGGGGGTAAGGCTCCGGGCCCTGATGGGGTACCGGTGGACATTTTTAAGAATAATATAAATTTATGGGCGCCACTGCTCACTCGACTTTTTAATGCCTCCTGTTCCGTGGGATTGGTATCAACCTGGTATGAGTCTATTATAGTTCCAATATTTAAAAAGGGCGATAGGACTAGTTGCGCGTGCTATCGCCCTATATCATTGCTAGACTCAACAGTTAAAATCCTTGGCAGAGTGATTTTAAATCGTTTACAAATATGGGCAGACGAGCACAAGATAGTAAGTGACCTCCAATATGGCTTTAGGGAAGGTATCGGGACTGTAGATCAGTGCCTTAATTTACACATCCTTCTTGAAAAATATACTAAAGCCAAAGGTGGTAGGATGTTTTTAACTTTTGTAGATTTGACATCCGCCTTTGACTGTGTTACCCACAGTAAGTTGTGGCTAATTTTAGAACGTTTGGGAGTGGCGGATAACATTATTCAATTCCTCAGGGATTGATATAACGGTGCAAGGGCCGCGATTAGATTGGGGAAAAAAGGCGAATGCACCAGGATGTTCAGCATTGCTAGGGGTGTACGGCAAGGATTCGTCATGGCCCCATTTTTATTTACCAGCTATATTAATGATCTAGAAAAAACTTTGCTTCAGGAATGTCAGGACATGCCACTGGCTTCCAATCGATCAATACCAGAATTAATATATGCTGATGATGCGGTATTGATGGCCAGGAGCCCACTTGCAATGCAAAAAATGATTACATCATTTGCTATTTTTATGACCAACTTGGATTTGAGAGTCAATTCCACAAAAACTTTTTGTATGAACTACGGTCCACGTACACCTAAATCAAAGAAAACAATGTATATTGACTCCAAACCGTTAGATTTTACTCTAACTTTTCCCTATTTGGGTATTTTGTTTGATTGTTCTGGTCAATGGTGCAGCGCAGTAAAAACTAGGCGGTTGCTGTTTTTAAAATCTATCATGGCGCTTAAATCGTTAGTAAGAAAATGGGAAAGAAACCTATTAAAGAACTCTTATGCATCTATAAAGCAAGTTGCTGTGCAATTGCTACATATTGGGTGGGAATTTGGGGCAACACAAATGTGACTATCCTTCAGGTAATAGAAAATAATTTTCTTAGATACTTGCTTTCAGTACCGGATAGTGTGTCCACCCTCAACTGTCATGCTGAACTTGGACTGCCGTACTTGGAAGACATTATTAAGGTGCAGCTGGTTCCTCTGTGGCACAGGGTTTGGACCACAGAGGAATGTTCTTTTAATCGTCTTATTCTAGGGGACACTATAAATCTTGATTGTGCCCATAAGATGAGATGGTTACAGTATATTAAGACATTCCTTGGGAACATTGGTCTTTCGGAGTATTATGAAGATCCCTCGAGGATGAGTCCGATCTCGAGGAAAGAGCTGAAAAAATTATGCATAACTTATCTGGAGGAATGTTGGGAAAATGTGGAGCTCAATAAAAAATCTGTGATTTCACATCAATTGATATTGACCTTGAATGTCACCCAATCATACATTAATGTACAAATGAGAGACTTTGAAATGTTCTTGTTAATCAGTCTTAGATTTGGTATTTTATTCAGGTTACTAAGTTTCCCCAGTGTGAATGACTGGTCTAGGCTAATCATTAAGTGTCCCTGTGACGATTTGTCTGATCAATCTGACATTAATATTTTATTCTTTTGTAAGTTTTATACAATTCCAAGAAAAGGTGGATAATGCCCATTTTAAAGTATATGAATTTTAGACAATGTAGACCTGCCTTTTTAGCAATCCAGAGGTTAGATAACATTTTTACTGTCACATCCCTCTCAGCTTTTCTTAAAAATGTTTTTTCTTCGCGGAAATCAATAACTATTTAAATCTTAATGAGCTTATTATATGAATTTTGCATGAAGTTGGATAGCTTGATTTTTATTTTGTATTGCATATTTATTCTATGTTTAATAGATGATGTGATTTTATTGTACTTTTATGGTTATTGTGTATTATAACCGAATAAAGTTATCTGACTGACTGAGTAGTTGTGTTGTTTCGTCCTTGGAATGTACCCTACCCCGTGGACCTTTGTTTGGAGGTGTTTTGATTAATTCTATGCAATTTCTGTATTGTATTATGTTTAGAATCCATTTGTCTGAAGTGATTTGTTTCTATTTGTGAATGAAATGTTTTATCTGCCTCCTACAGGTGTATGATGTTGGAGTATCTGTTGATTCCTTGTTCACATATTCCCTGGTCTTCTTGGGATGTGTATTGTGCTGGAAGTCAAGTCATTTGGTTGTAGGGGGAGTCCCCCTAACCCCCTTTGCAGTTGGCCTCTCTTCCACAAGAACGCCCTTGAAAGGATTGCTTTCCTTGCTGGTACTGCCAACTTTGTTGCTGTCCCTGCTGTTGTGATTGGTTTCCACCCTGATAAGTTTGTTTGTAAGGTTCATGCGAGCTTGTGGGGTGAAGATACCCCTCCCCGCAGGTCATTAGGGGTGCTTCCCTTACGCATGCCACCTCTGAATTGTAGAGCCCTCATTGATCTTGCTGTCGCGTTGCCCTTAGTTAATTGGTTTAGGGTGTCATCTACTACACTTCCAATGAGTTTTCCCCCATTAAATGGTGCCTTCAGAATGTTGTTTTGCACTTCTGGCTTGAACCCTGAGATTCGTAGCCCTGCATGCCTTCTCTCAGTGCTGCCAATCATCATTTGCCTGCTTGAAGTATCAGCGGCATCCAGGGCTGATTTTAAGCACTTTTGGCAATGTTTTTCCCTCTTCTACCAGATGTGCTGCTCTTTTTTTGGTATTGTCCTGGTAGGTGCTTCATCAGATCTATTTCCTCCCAGTGCTGATATGCGTGGCGGTTAAGCAATACATTTGAATCTGCAATGCGCCATTGGTTTTCAGCCCTTCTCTCGACCTTTCTGCCCATAAGGTCCATCCTTTCGCTTTCTTTATCAGGGGTGGTCCCATTGTACTCAGCAAACTTGCTCTCTTCCTGACTGTGGACATTATGATGGAATCTGCAGGCACTGAACACTTCATATAATTTGGGTCTTTGTAGAGGCGTTTGCATTTCTTCTCCCGTCTAGGTGTAACTCCCTTGCATATGACAGGTTCTTTGAAAGCTCTCTTCCCCTGATCTAGCACACTTGGTAACATAGGGAGGAATTGGTTTTTAGATAGTGTAGGCAGTAGGCTGGGTGGTCGAGATGGAAAATATTTAAGTTGCTAATAGATGGGTAAAGTTAAAGGTATATCGCAGACAATTTGTCTCTCAGATCTGGCTAGGTCACAAAATGTCCTCTCAATATTTTTGATAATGGTGAATGGCCAATAACTTCTTGCTCAATATCTGTCAGACAATGAAAGTCTGCAATTGTAACTGTCATTAAAAACTCTATTGATAAATGTTTAAAGCACTGGAAAGGAAGTAATTGTAATTGTAATAATTTATGTCTATATAGCACATTATCACCAACGGTCTTTAGCGCGCTTGCTTTGGGAAACTGTCCTGTTTTTTTTCCCTGTGAGATAACCCGTACTGGGCACCCCCAAGGTGAAAGCCAGGCAACCCGCCACAGGGGCCATAGTGGAGATTAAGCAAGCTTTTGCCCAGAGTTGCAGAGTGTGAACCCGTGATTCGAGCAGGCACCGAAGCGAGAATTATCGAGTCCGTGGACATTTTGGGTGTTCAAGATCCTGCCGCGTCGGGAATTGAACCCTGGTCCCGGTCTGATCTCTGCTTCATGGTTTGCCTCTTCTAACCATTGAGCCACACTTCTACACTAGTGATAATTCGATTTAGCTGATAGTTGATAGGCAGACAGTAGGTTTATTTTCACATGCTGGATTAAGTCAAACAAGGTTCGCTTACATTTTTCTTCTAGCTTGTTGGGTCACCTTTCCTCCTAACATGGGTTCGCTCCTTTGTGTCCAAAAGGGACTAAGGGGCATATTTGCGCGGGGATTGTAGCACAGAAACGTCACATTTACCAAAGTTCCTGTGGCACAATGCCCAGCTCCATATTTACCAAGTGGCGTTATGCCACATTTTATGGCTTAGTGCCGCTTTGTAAATATGGTAACCTTTCCCTCAGTTTTCTGCGTGAAAGGGGCGAGTAATGGGTGTTGCTGTGAGCATTCCACCGCAACACCCATTGCTTTTTTAAAAGGATGTGTACATCTGAGGCAGTGTTGAAAACTAACGCCATGCAACAGCAGGTGGTAGAATGACGGAACAGGGAGAAATATTTGTATTTCTCATTGTTTTTGCTTATTCTATGTGTGCTGCAATTTGCAGCACACATAGAAAGAGCAAAACTTCTTTAATGATTGTTTATGTGCAGGAAGGTGTCCCTTGCTTCACATAACAATCATTAAATAATGATGGTTTGCTACTTCTATGTGTGCTGCAGAATACAGCACACATAGAATTAACAAATCACCATTATTGGTTGTTAATGTGCAGGAAGGTGTCCCTTGCTTCACAGAATGCAGCATACATAGAAGTAACAAATCAACATTATTGATCGTTTATGTGCAGGAAGGGACACCTTCCTGCACATAAACAATCATTCCCTGCAACACAGGCACCCTTGCACCATGGCGCAAGGGGGTCTATGTTAGAGCTAGGCAGCTATTTTTAGTGCCAGCGCTAGAGAAAACAAAGGGGTGTGACGTATTGGTGTAAATATTCAGCGCATCCCTGCGATTTAGAAATGGCGGAGTGCAGCGCGGCAAACTTTGCCACCGCTCTACTATTTCCTTGTAAATATGCCCCTAAGTTGAATATTAGTATAATCTCAAAAGTCAGTAAATATTCGTGAATACCAGTTGGCTTTGGGTGGGGATGTAGAGCCTAGTAATGTTCAATTTCAGTTAGAAGCTTTACATGCAAATCCAGACACCATGGGGCTTGTGTCTTGTCGAATCCCCAACGGTACAATTGTGCAACAATAGGTTACATTGTATGCTATTGATGTAGAGTACCCTACAAGGCATTTTGGATGCAATTCTTAGAGTGAATTGACATAATAAAACATGTTCTCAATTATGTCAGTCTATGCATTATAAACTAATAAGGATGAATGGTATCCTTGACGCTACTAGGCCTGAGATATTAACCATAGCACAGCTGCAGTGAGGATATCACCTGTCAGGCAAAGACAATCAATTTAATGGTGGATAAAACTTCTGGCAACAACACTGGTAATGTCTTTCTCTCACATGCAGCACCTAGAATCATTAGAGCTAGGGATCATGACATAGATCGACTTTGATTGAGGTAGATTTAATGGGTAAGATCGCTTATAGTCTTAAAACTTCAGGTTCACTGAAGAAAGAATTTAAATCCTCTTAATAAGTAATTTAACTTCAAATGCAGATCATAAAGAAATCAGTAGGTTATGGGGAAGAAAAGCTCCCGAAAACGACCTTGTGGTCTCAAAGAGAGTTACTTTTGGAGTAGCAGAGTTCTAAACTCATCCCTACATGAATCAAAGGATTGGTGTTACTTTACAACATTGGCTCCACGGTGATAATCTAATTTATACTTACGAGATTTGTTTTGGAAAGTGTGTAAACTAAAGTCCCTAAATAGACAGTAGATTTTATTGCCATTTGGACGGATTAGCACATTGAAAGTAATTCAGCTCACTGAGAGTAATTCCATCTGTTCCTCTACAACAAGTAGGCTTTGTACCTCTTCTTAATGGCAAATAAGTGACAATGATGTTTTTCACTCAATGCTGATTATTTCTCTAGTAAGGGATGTAGGTAACGGCTTAAATAAAACTGGCATTCAATGTCTGTACTCTGAGGAGATTTTGGTAATGTGAAGTATAATCTATATGCCCCAAAATATGCAGGTATGTCGGCAAGTCAAATTAATAACATTGAGGAACAATATTTTAGCTCCAGGAAACTGAGTGCTCCTTTAAAGATTTACTGGGTCCCAGAGAAAGTGTTTCTACGGAAGCTCCTCGGAATAGATTTGTTAGAGAGAGGAGCAAGAATGGGCGTGGACTCATTAATCAAGGTCAAGAGTTCCATCAACATGTAGATAACTACCCGAATCTTCTATTCGTGCAGGCAAATGTAACCTAGTAATATGGAGTGTTCATGCATTGACAGGATTGTTAGAAAATCAGGCATGCAAGACTTACCTAATGCAACATAAAAGAATTCTACTACTGGAGGAAACGTGGAAGCTAACCTCAGGATGCTTCCATGCCACTAATTCCTATAGATGAAGCTGCTTTTCAACCCAACTGTTTTACGGCTAACCATTATTGGTCCTTTGGGGAAGTCTGGAAGGCAGATTGGTGCATTGTATTGCTGCTTCATGGACTTTAAGGTGATCTTCTTCAATTCATTTATCAGGACACAGTCATGGAACATCTGTGCAGACCTTCTGCTTATTTTTCAATTGTTCCACTCCAAAATATGAGCTAAAATGGGATTATCATGGGACGGTAGAATGTCAGCCTAGTCCTGACTTGGAATGAGGGTGCTCTGTCAGACTGTGAGCTGGGCAGGATCCTACCTCTCATGCATATCAGCTTCCAATCCACTCTTTAGCCGGTGGATAATCTTCAATCTTGAGTTCCCCAAGCCATATTTACTGAATGCCTCTGGCTCAATGTTTGAAATACCATTATTTTATGTTATCTGGGATTTTGAACCTTAATTTCAGATGCACACTGATAACATTTTGCAGTAAGCATGTAGGTAATTTTGAGAGGCTTTTAGGATCCGTGGACATGCGTGATAGATACTCTGGCTGGCAGTTTAGGCTTGAATGAAGGAGAGCTGGATTACCTTCATATGTCACTGACTAGGATTCTAATGGCTGGGGCTTTCTTTCCCTTCCACGTATACAGTATTCATGTGACCTTTGTCTCTAGGTACTGCACCTCTCACTAAATGACAGGGTCTAAATCTATTTTGTTCTCCAAGTGGTTTTCAAGTAGTAAAGAACTGCAACTACAAAGCACATCTTAAAATAAACATCCCTTATTTGTTATCTATCCTTTAGCTTGAAGTTTGTGCATATTAGAGCAATAGTGCTTCTTAGTTTTGCCTTCTCGTTTGTCTCTTTACTGACCCTTTCAACATTTAACAAACATTTCAAAACAGAGCCAGACCAGTATGCAATTTCAAAACAAGGAACCACAGCCATACAATTCTTATTTACTTCTCTGTGTAACAATCTCTGTCAGATTTCACTTCATAATCCACGGACCTCTCTGCATGAAAGGATCCCCCCTTAACTATTGTCGGTAGAAGATACAGAAGAATACCAAAAGCAGAGCTTTAGGTTTGACAGCTCTAGGAAAATTCCCATTCCAACGTAAGCAAAGTAGAGATAGTGTGGGATTTTGGAAGGGTAAAAACTACCATTCCCCACTCCAGCATAAGCAACAGTGGGGAAAATATCAAAATTTAGAAAACTCAGAATTAAATTTCACTATCCTAAATTAATACAAAATAAATTACATATACACAAATATAGAATAAAACATATAAAATATGTTGTCATAAACAAATTAAAATATATATTTTTTACATCAGTATTATATCATTTGTACCGATTATTACAAACTAAAGCATGAAATGAACATATTACATTAAACATAAAGTATTTAAAAATTAAATGAGTTAAAAACATTTAAAAAATAGATTTGTAACCTTAAAATTCCAAGAACACCATAAATAAATGAAATTAATAACAGACAAAAAGTAACAGCGAGTGCTGGGTATTTGCCAAGGACGAGGTTCATTCGTGCAATTTCAAGCCTGTTGCCACAGGGACAAAGTATCCCTCTTTTGCTTTGGTGCTGTGGGCAAGTCCTGTTGTTGCCCACACGGGTCTGCCCTTCGTCCTTCCCAGATGCAAGTTGTTCAGAGCTGAGGTTCTGGTGTTAGGATTTTCACTTAAATCCTAGATTTAGGGGAGTGAGTGGTATGGGAGCTAGTAACTAATGAGCAGCTAATTCCCCCCTGAGGTGACCATATCCGGGGATGTAAATCCTCCTTTTCCACAGAGAACCCTCTATTCTGTCATTCCTAAAGAGGGCAGAAATCAAATTGTGGTGTACAGACCAGGCTGCTGGGAGTGACCACACTGCCTGGCAGAAGGTCAGAATCCTGCCTTGGCGTCAGCAGGGACGGAAAATGTGGGCTTGCCATGCAGAGCACAGAGAAGCTGAGGCAACCAGATGGGCAACCTCTAAAGTAGTCACCTGGGTACACGCCATGTCACCCAGGGCACAACATCCGTGTCAGGTTTGAGAAGGCATGTTGTTTGATGCCAAACATGACATATTTTGGCGGTACCATAATGGAGATACCTACAACAAGAATGCCCAGGTGGCAGCCCATGTTATCTTATGAACTGTTAACACTTACAGTAATTTCCAGTGGGGGACACTAATATAGGGAAATATAGGCATGCACTTATATGTCCTTGCCTTTATTACACTGCACCCTGCTTCCTGGGCTGAGGAGGCCTACCTGAGAGGTGCCTGACATGTATTAAAGATAGTGCATTTGACTGTGCCACACATGGCGAGGACACAGTCTAGTTCAAACAGTTTGCACAGTACTTTGCTTGGGTCACCCAGGGTGCCACAAAACCGTGCTGCAACCCTGGTGGCCCCTATGCCCTGGGTACCCCAGTACTATATACTAGGGACTTATAAGGGGGTAAAGTATTTGCCAATTTGGGATTACCAAGTTGAACATACCAGGTTTGGGAGTATGGGCATCAGACTCCAGTGCACTACCAGAGTCATAACTTTGGAGCAAAAAGTGGAGGGTAACCATAAACAAGCATTTACAATGCAATAGGTCTCGCAGCATTAAAGTTTGAGTTATTGGCATTGTAAATGACATTTTTTTTTATTTATTTGCAATTGGTATATAAACATTGTTTGTGAATGGTTAGCTGTTGCTTATGCTAAGCAAAGTTGGCAGTAATATAGAGTGCTAGTCTTGCTTGTTATAAGCATGCTGATTTAAAGCGCTCTGATACCTGCACTGACGGCAGGTGGTGTGTGTTCATGGTGGAAGCGTGCACTGATGGCTGGTGGTGTGTGTGTGCCTGGTGGAAGCGTGCACTGATGGCTCGTGTTGTATGTGCCTGGTGAAAGCGTGCACTGATGGCTGGTGGTGTGTGCCTGTTGAAAGCGTGCACTGACGGCTGGTGGTGTGTGTGTGCCTGGTGAAAGCGTGCACTGACGGTTGGTGGTGTGTGTGTGCCTGGTGAAAGTGTGCACCGACGGCTGGTGGTGTATGTGTGCCTGGTGAAAGCATGCTCTGACGGCTGGTGGTGTGTGTGTGCCTGGTGAAAGCGTGCACGGATGGCTGGTGGTGTTTGTGCTCTGTGAAAGCGTGCACTGTCGGCTGGTGGTGTTTGTGCCCAGTGAAAGCGTGCACTGACGGCTGGTGGTGTTTGTGCCTGGTGAAAGCATGCACTGACAACTGATGGTGTCTGTGCCTGGTGAAAGCATGCTCTGACGGCTGGTAGTGTGTGTGTGCCTGGTGAAAGTGTTCACTGATGGCTGGTGGTGTTTGTGCTCTGTGAAAGCGTGCACTGTCGGCTGGTGGTGTTTGTGCCTGGTGAAAGCGTGCACTGACGGCCAGTGGTGTGTATGCCTGGTGAAAGCGTGCATTGACGGCTGGTGGTGTGTGTGCCTGGTGTCAAAGCATGCACTGACAGCTGGTGGTGTGTGTGTCTGTAACCATGCACTGACGGCTGGTGGTATGTGTGCCTGGAAGCGTGCAATGAAGGCTGGTGGTGTGTGTGCATGGTGGAAGCGTGCACTGACAGCTGGTGGTGTGTGTGCCTGGTGAAAGCGTGACAGCATTGTTCACAAAGCGAATCACTTAACCCATATTTTTTTGACAAGTGTAATTTTGGAGAGCCTTTGACGTGACATCGTTGTTCTTCAACATTCAATTGCTTAGTAGCTCTGGACATAACGCCACATCTTTCACAGGGACCGATTGGAGCAGGAAAAAACAGGCCAGGGTATAAAAATTAAATTGCTCCCAATACCTAATCTAATAGCAAAATGAAAGCGTCCCACGTGAAAATCTGAAAATAGGGCAGTTTTGAACTTGTAAACACACGTTGTGTAAGTGTTAGCAGTGTACTCCTGCCACTCCACTTAGCTGCCAGCGACTGCCAGAAGAGGTCAACAGTCATTGTTTAGCCTTTTGTTTATGATGTACATATTGGCTACTCCTATGGAGCAGGGTGCTTACTGTCGGTCCTATTTCCCCCCTGTGCCTGTCACCTTCCATACAATGGCAGATGCTGCTTCCAGGACATTCTTAATGTATGCAGGATGGGATGTATATGTCTGTCCACGTAATGTTACAACTGGAGGTGCTTTTTGACTAAATGCCAATAAAGAAATGTAAAAAAAAACGTGCTTTGTACTTCACAAGGCATGGGAGACGGCATCGTGCAGGCAATGTTTGTTGCAAGATTCGGAGAATCAACAGTGAAACCTGCCCCACTAGACCATAAAACACGCCCACAAACAGACAGAGAAAACAAGAGTTTCATTGCTGTTATCCCAAGTACATTTTCAACTCTAGAAAATCCACATAATCATGGCATTAAAGATTGGTTCATGAAAAGATAAAGACTTTCAAATGAACTTTAATTGTACGTGCAGTGCATTTTGAATGCATTGTTTCTTTTTTAATAAATTCAGAATTTAAAAGGTGTCAACATTTTAAATATGTATTTAAATATTACCAGAAGTATTTCAGAATTCACACGCTCCAACGATTCCAAATTTCACAGATCAGAGTACAGTAACTTATGGTCTTTGGTAATGCCTGGTCGCAAAAGGTGTCCCATTTCTTTGATTTATGGGCAAAGAAAGGACCCTCAGTACTGCAGGTAGGTACACTGCCTCGACTCAACAACCCTAGGCTCGGGCTCTGGCCGGACAACAGTATTTCCTTTTCATCATGGCAGGTTTTATTTGGCGATACCAGAGCATGAATGGAGGCATGAATTAGCAAGCCCACTATTGCTATACAAGAGTCCTGTGACTGCTCGCTTTGAGGACCTCTCCCGAGTCCCTTCTGTGCTGTGCTGCCTGTGCACAGCCAGGGATAGTATGAGCCTCTGGGAGACACCTCGGCCATTGTAAAGAAAGACTACCAGGGCAGCAAACACAATACTTTACTTGCACTGCACAGTACTGGCTGTGCCCGGCTGTATAACAACACACACTGCCCAAGCTCAACAGCATCCTAATGCACATTGGCGCAGAGTATTCAACATAGTGCCTTGGCGTCTTTGCCAAAAGGAAATGCAGCCATGTGACATTTCCACTTTTGAAGGACTGGATCAGGATGGCCTCCCGTAGCACTAGTAAAATAAGAACCTTCGCTGGCAAATAACAGCCCAAGTAAAGTAGTGGTGCTGTTGTCATCTGGGCAGAGGTTAAGCACCGGAACGTTACTCAGTTGAAGTTTAAAAACATACACTTTTAAAGAATAAACTTTACAAAATCTTATGAATTAAGCTGAAGCACTTCAGTGTGTTAAAGAAATACAAAGTTTTCAATTCTAAAGAGACTTTTCATCCAATTTACCGTTATCTGCTGGAATGCAGCGGCTAGTAGTAAGTCAATAATCTGAGGCTTTAGTTCAACATCATCCCAACAAGGGGAAAGGCTACCTAAAAAAATGTTAATGTAAGAGAAAGGGATGTTTGTGTGAAAAATCAAATTGATTTGAGCCCAAACCTGCAACCAAAAAGCATGAACAGAGGTACATAAGAACAACATGTGAAATAAAGTTGCTAGTGGGGAAGAACAAGACCAGCATGTGTGAGAAGTGTTTGGGAAACGCTTATGGAGGTCAAAAGGTGTATAGAGAAGTCTGTTATAAATAAAAAAAATAGGGATTGCGTTAAGGTCGCCGCTCTTGAGGACTTACGTATCTTGACCCAAATTTTGTCCCATAGTGAAATTGGCCAGGACGTGGAAAGGTCACGTTCCCAACATTCCTCTACTTTGGATGTAGGTCTAGGAGAGTCAATAGTGTGAAGATATTTATAAATGGAGGAGGCTTTTGGAGTCTTGCGCAAAAATGAGTGAAGTGAGGAGACAGGAGTAGGAGAAGCAGGAGATGGACGTCTCCTTTAAGGCGTGGTGGTTCAATGTTTGCCATAACCACAGACTTGACACTGCCTTTGTTTTTCCAGCTCACATGGCCGCAAAGCGTTTGGACTTATGGCTTCCTATCACGCTATACCTGGATACTTGTGCTAATCGTTCGTTTTGTCCACTACCCTCGCAACAGGAGGTCCTTAAACCTCCTTAAATGCCCACTGCATTCCATTTTTCTTTCCCTCATTGTATTATTTTTACATTTCTTTCAGGTATTTCCTTGCTTCTATGATTAATGCTTATATACCTTTTCTTTTTTTTTCTTACATTCCGTTGCCCGGATTTTCCTTCTGATACTATGTTTTCCTTTTGATGCTATGTTCAACCATATGCTTGATTCATTTATCATAATTTTCAATGTCTTATATTTCCATTGTATTATGTATTGACACCTTGTTTTTTCTTTTTCATATGAAATAAAAAAAATCTTGAACTTAAAGAGACTTTTCATATTCTAACCTGATCATAACTGCCAAGGTTTGAAATTGCTATGTGTGACATATTCATAAATTCAGTGTAATTATGAGAGACATTTCAACGACTAGGAGTGACACTCGTGAGTAAAATAAAAGCAAGGAAGAGGAGTTTACCTAGTAATCTGAATAAATGCTACAAATAACCAAGTTTTAACCATATGCAATCCCATGGAGAAGCGCATTAACCTGAGATGTGATGTTCTAGCCGGAGCAGCCTACTATAAACAATACATGACCTGGCCACGATGTATGTAAGTGGTGGGCCTGAAATGTGCTCCAACACCTTCGGATCGAGGTTGGGCTGTATTGTAAAAACTATAGAAATATGCACTAAAAGGTCAAAACAAAGACTTACCTTACATGCAGTTTAAGATCCTCAACAGAAAGCCTCGTAGCAGCTGAACTCTTCAACAGAGAGATCTCCCAGAACTGTTCTATTGAGCTGCGCGGGCCTGCGTGTGTGGAGGTGTCACTGCAGAAACACTTCAGGTCAAAACGCCAGCTCAAAAATAAACGGATCCCAGAGATAATATGTTTGCAACCCGTTAACCCCTTCCATGCAAAATCCTTAACAGGAAGCCTGGTAGCATGCCTATTTAAAACAAGGGACGCCCAGCACGGGTTTAGCCGAAGCGAAAGCGCACACACACGCAGTCCTTATGCACTGCGCATGCGTGCTGCCAACTTTGCCTGGGGCATGGAGCGCGCAGCAGTGTCCGGGGCTCCCGTGAGCTGAGGGAGCCGTGCGTTTTCGGAGCCTGTAGCAGTGTCCGGTGCTCCAGTGAGCTGAGGGAGCCCCGCATTTTCGGAGCCTGTACCAGAAAGAGCCCGGTGAGTGGTGGGGGAGGGGTGCATGTTTGTGTATGTGCACGTGTGTCTGCATATGTCTGCGTGTGTGTGTGTGTGCGCGTGCGTGTGTATGCGTGTGTATGCGTGTGTCTGTGTACGTGTGTCTGTGTGTACCTGTCTGTTTGTGTGTGCGCGTCCATATCCATGGTGTGTGTGTGAACAGCCTGCCGGAATCGGAGCGCGTGTTCACGCGCGCAACCTGATCCGATTCCGGCAGGCTGCGTGCGCGTGCCAGTCTCTTGTCCTCTCCTCTTTAGTCCTTGAAAGCAGAAACAATCACTATAGGCTCGCTTTGTGGCAGCAGGGCTTCGCCCTGCAATCGCAGGCGCGAGATCTAAAAAGGGCATCTTCCTAAAATGATCAAATGTTAGAACTGACTTTCCCCAATCTTTTTGCTTTTTGGCATTCAAGTTTTGCTGAATTGTTTGTTGGCCTTAGGACTCTGAGCCCTTAACCACTTCTAAATAGTTTTAAAGTGCTGCATGTGCTTCTTCCATAAACATGTATGTAATTGGTGTATACCTGACTGACATATTTAATTTACTTGTAAGTCCCTTGTAAGCTGATATACCATACACCCAGGGCCTGTAGATTAAATGCTACTAGTGGGTTGTAGCACTGATTATCCCACTCACAGAGTGGCCTTTCACACCCGTCCCAGGCCTGACACTACAGTGCCTATGTGTGCATTTTATTGCCATTTCGACTTGGCATTTAAAACTACTTGTCAAGCCTTAAACTCCCCTCTTATTACATATGTCACCCCTACGGTAGGACCTACGTAGCCCTAAGGAAAGGGTGCTATGTAAGTAAAAGGTAGGGCATGTACTTTAATGTTTTGCATCTCCTGGTAGTGACATACAGCCTACTTTATTGTTTACCCCTACTCCTCCCATCGGATAGCACTGTGAATTCCTTGAAACACTTTCAAGCTGTAATTCCTGATCAGAGAAGGGCAACTTTTTCATGTTTTATATGTTTTGAATGGTATTGATAAATCCTGCTTACTAGTGAAATTAGATTTAACATTACTATTTTAGAAAGGCCAGAGAAGGTACCCCCTATACAATAGATATCAATGTGATTCTTAACGTGATATGCCAATTAATTGTATCCATGAATGTCAATTAAGGCTTCATGTTTTTTTTTTATTTTATTATACTCATCTTTGACCATTAGGTTTCTACCCAACCTTATTCATCTAAGCTTCTGCACCATCATTTTACATGGGTAAAAAAACATAGCATATATAGAAAGAAGACAATTCTTCTCTGATTGGAGTGATTTTACTTCAAATCGACATCTGCAAAATCTTTAGTTTTGTGCACAACAGATATCTAACATACATAGAATCAATTATTTACATACATATCACATTAAACATAATGTAGACACAACATACACAATCCAACGTGATAACTTTAATGAAACACATATGATTACAATATTGTAAAAGAGTGTCTGGTATTTTCAAACATTCAAGGTTATTAATTTCTTTTAGTTGGTGACATGTTCTGGCCCTCAAAAGGAATGTGGGGTTCAAAAGATACCCAATAGCCCTATTTGGTAGTCTGAGAATGCTCAGTCAGTCATAGAGACTTCATTCCTCTATTTGCCTTCAGGTAACTATTACTTTCTTTATTTTTAAGTGGCGAACTCCTTTCCACAGTTTAGTGTATACTGACGCTTTTCGACCTTCGTGTAGGGCCTGTGGGTTTTAGGTAAAGGTCTTCCTCAGGACAGGAAACATGGGTAGAGGGGACATGTTCCAAAGAGTGTCACATTGGAGGGCTTTGCCTATATAAGGTTGTAACTTGGGAGCACTGGGGGTATTCTTGCCCCAATACTTATCTTGTTATACAACTGCTGGTTGTTAGAGAGTTCTTGTCTGGATTAAAAGGTAGAGTCGTGTACAGAGACCGTCTCCTCCTTGGAACAGTGACCCCCTAAAATCAGACACTTCTGAATCTTGTGCTGTTTAATGGCTCATATTTGGACTGCAGGTGTGGAAGGCCTGTTTTTCTCCTGTGTTGCCCTGCTGCCTGCTTTTCTCTGACTCTGCTGAAGGAGAGCAGGACTCTGCTTTCACTCCAAGTGATCTCCATGTGCTTGTTGGCTTGCCACCTGCTGCTTGGGATTCAGAGAAATCAAAGTCTATGTCCCTGCTCCTGTGCCGGGCTCACTGGAAGAGGCCCAGATACTTGCAACATGGATTTTGACAAAACTCCAGTCTGTATGTAACAGAACTGGCGCATCGCCCTGGTTGCGGGAGTAAAATCGGCACATCGCATTGGAGCCAGGGCTTTGCTTCCCGAGATTGATACATTGGACAGTGTATCACCACCTCTCTGGTTTGCTGAGATTTATGCATCTCCTTGCCTGTGTGGCAAAATCCTGCACATTGCTTGATGCCTCATGAATATGGCACCCGCCTGCAGAACTGACACATCGCCTTCACTGCATGAAGACGATCGTCACATCTTGTGTTAGAGACCAGGAAAGTTACTTTGTTCACTGGCCCTGAATGAGTCATGTAGCCGACCAGTGCTTCTGCGAGGTCGTCCCAAACTTAGACTTTGCCCTGGTCCAGTGCGACCTAAAGTAACCTTTTTAGTGCTTCTTGCTTTTGAGCGCTTTACTGCATTTATTCTTCTAAAATTCAATATCTCAACTTCTATACATTAATTTTTTTATTGTTTTGGTCATGTTTTGTTCATAATATAATAATCTATTTTAATAAACATGAGTGGAGTCTTTTGTGGTGTATTTATTGTGCTACTATGTGTGTGTTTTGCACAAATACTTTACACATTGCCTCTTTTGATATGCCTGACTGTCTTTGCCAAGCTACCAGAGGGTGAGCACAGGTTAACTTTTGATGTGTCACCAGCTTACTCTGACTAAGATTGTGGCTTCAGTTTGGACAGGGTGCATATCTATACCAACCAGAACAAATACTTATAAAAAAGTTCTCTCTAATTAAAAAATAAATATTTAAAACCACCCTACCCTATTCTCCTACAAACCCAACAACCCGCTAAAAACATTTATATAAAATAAAAAAAACTTAAAATATAGAACCAAATTTTTTAAAAACAGCAGGTCAAAAATAATTAAACATACCTAACATTAAAATATTAACAACGTATAGCCAAAAACTAATCAAACTCAACTAAATAAATTAAAAAAAAATATTATGTACAGCTATGTTTAAAAAAAACCTGATAAAAAAGACTTACAACATTATATCCTTACCTTCTATATTCTGCCCACAATATTCTTGACATCACTCTGTTTTTGATACAATATTTTGTTGGTGTCCCTAAAAAGGCATTTCATTCAGTATCTCTGTAGTTTTGGGCCTTTTGAGGTAGTGATTCACACATAGATAAGATACACGTTATAAGGATCTGTTTCTATGGAAGGGCAATGAAAAGTCCTTTGAATAAGAAAAGTATGTGAGAAAGGCTTGCCACACTATTGTCATTTTTGCTTTGTACCTGAAGTCTTTTGCAGCCTCCATCTTCAGTTGTGAAAACGTCTTATCTTGAGTTCTAAATAATAACAATCAAGTTAACTTTACCTACAACTAATCTTATGCTCTAACCTCTTCCGGTCCAGGAAAGACATGGCTTGGCAGTTCGGGCTGGACCATGAGGCACAGGGTCAAGGCTGATTTGCATATGGTTTTGCATGTGGCTTTTGCATTTGTCACCCCGAGTGGGATGGGTATGCTCAGAAGTGAGTCCCATGCTCTCCACACCACTGGAGTCAAGCTATCCTTGCTGAAGACAGCTGATAGCCAGAAACCGGTCCTAGGATGCTTGATTCCAGTCCAGGAAAGACATGGCTTGACAGTTCGGGCTGGACTGTTCCCATGAGGCACAGGGTCAAGGCTGATTTGCATATGGCCATGTCTGAACTGGGGTGGTGTGGGTGCAAAAAACGATGGATTTAGGCCCAGATCTCTGTACTGGGGTGAATGTATGACATTATTCTGCATTCTGTCCATCAACTGTGGTTTTTGCATTTGTCACCCTGAGTGGGATTGGTATGCTCAGACGTGAGTCCCATGCTCTCCACACCACTGGAGTCAAGCTATCCTGGCTGAAGACGGCTGATAGCCAGAAACCGGTCCTAGGATGCTTGATTCCGGTCCAGGAAAGACATGGCTTGGCAGTTCGGGCTGGACTGTTCCCATGAGGCACAGGGTCAAGGCTGATTTGCATATGGCCATGTCTGAACTGGGGTGGAGTGGAGTGCCAATAAACAATGGATTTAGGCCCAGATCTCTGTACTGGAGTGAATGTATGACATTGTTAAGCATTCTGTCCATCAACTGTGGTTTTTGCATTTGTCACCCCGAGTGGGATGGGCATGCTCAGACGTGAGTGCCATGCTCTCCACACCACTGGAGTCAAACTATCCTGGCTGAAGACGGCTGATAGCCAGAAGCCCGTCCTAGGTTGCTTGATTGTGGTCCAGGAAAGACATGGCTTGGCATTTCGGGCTGGACTATTCCCATGAGGCACAGGGTCAAGTATGATTTGCATATGGCCATGTCTGAACTGGGGTGAGGTGGAGTGCAAAAAAACGATGGATTTAGGCCCAGATCTCTGTACTGGAGTGAATGTATGACATTGTTCTGCATTCTGTCGATCAACTGTGGTTTTTGTATTTGTCACCCCGAGTGGGATGGGTATGCTCAGACGTGAGTCCCATGCTCTCCACACCACTGGAGTCAAGCTATCCTGGCTGAAGGCGGCTGATAGCCAGAAACCGGTCCTAGGAGGCTTGATTCCAGTCCAGGAAAGACATGGCTTGGCAGTTCGGGCTGGACTGTTCCCATGAGGCACAGGGTCAAGGCTGATTTGCATATGGCCATGTCTGAACTGGGGTGGTGTGGAGTGCATAAAAACTATGGATTTAGGCCAAGATCTCTCTACTAGGGTGAGTGTATGACATTGTTCTGCATTCTGTCCATCAACTGTGGTTTTTGCATTTGTCACCCCAAGTGAGTTGGGTATGCTCAGAAGTGAGTCCCATGCTCTCCACACCACTGGAGTCAAGCTATCTTGGCTGAAGGCGGCTGATAGCCAGAAACCGGTCCTAGGTTGCTTGATTGCGGTCCAGGAAAGACATGGCTTGGCATTTCGGGCTGGACTATTCCCATGAGGCACAGGGTCAAGTATGATTTGCATATGGCCATGTCTGAACTGGGGTTGTGTGGAGTGCACAAAACGATGAATTTAGGCCCAGATCTCTGTTCTGGGGTGAATGTATGACATTGTTCTGCATTCTGTCCATCAACTGTGGTTTTTGCATTTGTCACCCCGAATGGGATGGGTATGCTCAGACGTGAGTCCCATGCTCTCCACACCACTGGAGTCAAGCTATTCTGGCTGAAGAAGGCTGATAGCCAGAAACCGGTTCAAGGATGCTTGATTCCGGTCCAGGAAAGACATGGCTTGGCAGTTTGGGCTGGACTGTTCCCATGAGGCACAAAGTCAAGGCTGATTTGCATATGGCCATGTCCGAACTGGGGTGGTGTGGAGTGCAAAAAAACTATGGATTTAGGCCCAGATCTCTGTACTGGGGTGAATGTATGACTTTGTTCTGCATTCTGTCCATAAACTGTGGTTTTTGCATTTGTCACCCCGAATGGGATGGGTATGCTCAGACGTGAGTCCCATGCTCTCCACACCACTTGAGTCAAGCTATCCTGGCTGAAGACGGCTCATAGCCAGAAACCGGTCCTAGGATGCTTGATTCCGGTCCAGGAAAGCCATGGCTTGGCAGTTCGGGCTGGACTGTTCCCATGAGGCACAGGGTCAAGGCTGATTTGCATATGGCCATGTCTGAACTGGGGTGGTGTGGGGTGCAAATAATGATGGATTTAGGCCCAGATCTCTGTACTGGGGTGAATGTATGACATTGTTCTGCATTCTGTACATCAACTGTGGTTTTTGCATTTGTCACCCCGAGTGGGATGGGTATGCTCAGACTTGAGTCCGATGCTCTCCACACCACTGGAGTCAAGCTATCCTGGCTGAAGACGGCTGATAGCCAGAAACCGGTCCTAGGTTGCTTGATTGCGGTCCAGGAAAGACATGGCGTGGCAGTTCGGGCTGGACTGTTTCCATGAGGCACAAGGTCAAGGATGATTTGCATATGGCCATGTCTGAACTGGGGTGAGGTGGAGTGCAAAAAAACGATGGATTTAGGCCCAGATCTCTGTACTGGGGTGAATGTATGACATTGTTCTGCATTCTGTCCATCAACTGTGGTTTTTGTATTTGTCACCCCGAGTGGGATGGGTATGCTGAGACGTTAGTCCCATGCTCTCCACACCACTGGAGTCAAGCTATCCTGGCTGAAGACGGCTGATAGCCAGAAACCAGTCCTAGGATGCTTGATTCCAGTCCAGGAAAGACATGGCTTGGCAGTTCGGGCTGGACTGTTCCCATGAGGCACAGGGTCAAGGCTGATTTGCATGTGGCCATGTCTGAACTGGGGTGGTGTGGAGTGCATAAAAACTATGGATTTAGGCCCAGATCTCTCTACTAGGGTGAGTGTATGACATTGTTCTGCATTCTGTCCATCAACTGTGGTTTTTGCATTTGTCACCCCGAGTGGGTTGGGTATGCTCAGAAGTGAGTCCAATGCTCTCCACACCACTGGAGTCAAGCTATCCTGGCTGAAGACGGCTGATACCAGAAACCGGTCCTAGGATGCTTGATTCCCGTCCAGGAACGACATGGCTTGGCAGTTCGGGCTGGACTGTTCCTATGAGGCACAGGGTCAAGGCTGATTTGCATATGGCCATGTTGAACTGGGGTTGTGTGGAGTGCAAGAAACAATGGATTTAGGCCCAGATCTCTGTACTGGGGTGAATGTATGACATTGTTCTGCATTCTGTCCATCAACTGTGGTTTTTGCATTTGTCACCCCGAGTGGGATGGGTATGCTCAGACGTGAGTCCCATGCTCTCCACACCACTGGAGTCCAGCTATCCTGGCTGATGACGGCTGATAGCCAGAAACCGGTTCAAGGATGCTTGATTCCTGTCCAGGAAAGACATGGCTTGGCAGTTCGGGCTGGACTATTCCCAAGAGGCACAGGGTCAAGGCTGATTTGCATATGGCCATGTCCGAACTGGGGTGGTATGGAGTGCAAAAAAACGATGGATTTAGGCCCAGATCTCTGTACTGGGGTGATTGTATGACATTGTTCTGCATTCTGTCCATCAACTGTCGTTTTTGCATTTGTCACCCCGAGTGGGATGAGTATGCTCAGACGTGAGTCCCATGCTCTCCACACCACTGGAGTCAAGCTATCCTGGCTGAAGACTGCTGATAGCCAGAAAACGGTCCTAGGATGCTTGATTCCGTTCCAGGAAAGACATGGCCTGGAAGTTCGGGCTGGACTGTTCCCATGAGGCACAGGGTCAAGGCTGATTTGCATATGGCCATGTCTGAACTGGGGTGGTGTGAAGTGCAAAACAACGATGGGTTTAGGCCCAGATCTGTGTACTGGGGTGAATGTATGACATTGTTCTGCATTCTGTCCATCAACTGTGGTTTTTGCATTTGTCACCCTGAGTGGGATGGGTATGCTCAGACGTGAGTCCCATGCTCTCCACACCACTGGACTCAAGCTATCCTGGCTGAAGACAGCTGATAGCCAGAAACCGGTCCGAGGATGCTTGATTCCGGTCCAGGAAAGTCATGGCTTGACAGTTCGGCTGGACTATTCCCCTGAGGCACAGGGTCAAGGCTGATTTGCATGTGGCCATGTCTGAACTGGGGTGGTGTGGAGGGCAAAAAACGATGGATTTAGGCCAAGATCACTGTACTGGGGTGAATGTATGACATTGTTCGGCATTCTGTCCCATCAACTGTGGTTTTTGCATTTGTCACCCCGAGTGGGATGGGTATGCTCAGACGTGAGTCCCATGCTCTCCACACTACTGTAGTCAAGCTATCCTGGTTGAAGACGGCTGATAGCCAGAAACCGGTCCCAGGATGCTTGTTTCCGGTCCAGGAAAGACGTGGTTTGGCAGTTGGGGCTAGACTGTTCCCATGAGACACAGGGTCAAGGCTGATTTGCATATGGCCATGTCTGAACTGCGGTGGTGTGGAGTGCAAAAAAACTATGGATTTAGGCCCAGATCTCTGTACTGGGGTGAAAGTATGTGTCAGGGTCTGACGTGTGACTACCCAATGATGAAACCGGGAACTACATCTCCCATAGTTCCTGCGGGCTGGAGGTGTGGGAGAGGCCATATAGCACGGAGAGACGCCGGGTGCGATGCACGTGATTTTTGTCTTGCTGGGACATCGTTACACGGACGTCTTGGTTCTCCGTGTTTTCCTGTTGGTTCGAGAGGAACTGTTGCTTCTTTGCAGGTAATCCCGCGGCTGTGGGATTACGTTTGTTTGGAGTCCTGCCTGCTACCTGTGTGTGTGCGGAACGTGGTGTTTGCAGTCGGAGAGGGAGACGCTAGATTCATTCCTCCCGATTCCGACTTTAGGAGCCTTGGCGGTGCCGATGCGAGAGACGCTGGATTTGCCGCCTCTCGCGTCGGAGTGTGTGTGAGCCGGTGCGAGAGACGCCGCATTTGCCCCCTCTCGGCTAGTGTTCAGTACAACGGTTAAGAGGTGCTCTGAGTCGATACGAGAGACGCAGGATTGCCCCCTCTCGTGATCAGAGTCCTCTTCACTCACCCTGAGAATACATTGGGTTAGATTCTGGCGAGGGAGACGCAGGATTGCACCCTCCCGTGGCCGGAGCTGTAAAAGAGGGAACAACAACTTCTGTCTCTGGTAAGAGAGCCTCGTTCCTCATGATTCCTTTTGTCCACTTTTTCTGTCCCAGTTAATGACATTGGAGTTGTACATTCATATATACCGAGTCAAGCCAAAGGGGCATTCTGTCCGGTTGTAGTTTCTTTCAGAACCCACAAACTAGATTTTTGCACTTTAACTGTTTTCTTTTGTTTTCTTCTGTTCTTCCTACTTCTTGTCTAGCATTCGGAAAACCTATCCTGTTGGTTAGACTGTCCTAATTCAAGGAGCGAGACTGTATGGTATGTAGGAGTGGCATTTAGGGTTTTTTATAGGAAAGGGTAAGGAAGGACCTGTGTAACAAGGGCTTTTGTTCTTTTAGGAATCTTGTCCCATTTACGAGAGAAGACATCTCATCTTATCATTTCGGATAAAAGAAGGGAGCTAAAGTCTGAGAATTATCAGGTAGGGGTTGGGTCTATAGAGCTATAAAGAAGAGAAGTGTGAGGGCCTGGTATTAATGTATGGTATTTTGTTTCTACAGGCATCCCTTCTTCAGCGGTTCCCGCCCCAGTATTTTTCCCTCACCTGCTTACTACCGTACTCTGTAAGCAATTATAATCAGAGTCCGGGGAAAGCTGGAGGTGGACCCCTATTAGCATCACCCTGATTCCGAGGAGCCGTTGGACCGTGACAGTATGACATTGTTCTGCTTTCTGTCCATCAACTGTGGTTTTTGCATTTGTCACCCCGAGTGGGATGGGTATGCTCAGACGTGAGTCCCATGCTCTCCACACCACTGGAGTCAAGCTATCCTGGCTGAAGGCGGCTGATAGCCAGAAACCGGTCCTAGGATGCTTGTTTCCTGTCCAGGAAAGACATGGCTTGGCAGTTTGGGCTGGACTGTTCCCATGAGGCACAGGGTCAAGGCTAATTTGCATATGGCCATGTCTGAACTGGGGTGGTTTGGAGTGCAAAATAAACCATGAATTTAGGCCCAGATCTTTGTACTGGGGTGAATGTATGACATTGTTCTGCATTCTGTCCATCAACTGTGGTTTTTGCACTAACCTATTAAGAGGCTGCCAAGACGGCAATAGGCTATATTGGTAGTGAGTTTTTATTTGATTTACAAGCTCACTGAATCCATAAATCATGGTAGTCCTGCATGAATATTGGAGAGAATGCCTTCTTAGGTGGTCATGATGTGTTGGGATGCTGAGTCGATTTTTTTATTTTTTATTGTGAGCTACAGTAGAAGCAGTCTATTGTTTATAGCATTGATATATTAGTGATAGGATGGTAAAATATTGTGAAAAGGATGCTGCTCCTGACGTCTTGTATCACATGTTTTCAACTGAAAGTTTTACTAGTAAAACAGAAACAAGTAATCTAACATATTTAGCATGTTCAATTATCAATCAATGTACAATGTTAACTGGGCCGAGAATTATAGAATTTTTCAGCTATTGTAGTTTTCTTCACTGGACATTAGATACCTAAATCTAAAGCGTGAGAATGTTGATACAACTCAACCTTACGGTAACATAATTCTATCAGTAATTTTGATAAGCGCATTATTTTTGCAATTATAGAAGTCACCACTATCATTACAATATTAGGCCTTGTTACAGACAGCTTTAGTTGTCTATGAAGACCCCATGCCAGGGAAACACACAACATACACCTCACTCAACACATAGCAATCTGAAATAGGCTTTGAGTCTGTCCCCTTTTGTGTGAACCTCCTCCAGGCATTGTCTGTCTGGGGTATCTGTCACATTTTGGTGTCAGTTTAACGCTTTCACTGATGTCTGTATTTTTCTGATGTATCTGAATTTGGTGATAGGGTAAAAACATTCCACCTTAGGTTCTTGGCACAGGTTGTAGACCTCATGTTTCCTAATCATAACATATACTTAGAAGGGGTTTGGTGTTATCTTTTTGTTCATCATTGAAAGGCTTCCAGGTCTATGTCTCCTTCCCACTGCTGATTTAAGGCCTTCTCTCCCTTTTATGTGTTTGTCCCGTCCATGATCATTTCGGCCTCACAGTGTTCTGGTTGATTAGTTGTAATCTTTCACTGCTTATTTCGTGGGAGTGCATGCTGTTCCCTGGTCTCTCCAATCTTGCTCTTCCTAACATACACATACAAGCAGAGCAGTGATTCTTTTGACTATAAAACCCTCTGCATTTTAGCTCGGGGTTAATAGAAGAGATGTGGGGTTACCTTATGTCCTTATGTGAGCAATAGAAAAATAGTTTTAAGACACACTACTGAGATAGGGGCTTAGGATCCACCCACAACTTGATTCCCTTGAGGTAGATGTTGGGTGCTTCCACTGAACAAGACGACCTACTTTGCAATTTTTGCTTTGTGGAAAAGCCTTTGCTCAATACAGCAGGGCAGAGTTGGCTATGTTATCAGCCAATGATTTAGGCTGTAGGTTGATATTATATTTTGCTCAATGTGATTTTGTACGCATTGTTAATTTTAACCCCCTAACTGCTGAGGGGTTTCCACCCAAGTGCACAGCTCTTTTTGCCTATTTGGGGTACACCCTGCGTATGCCTTCATAAGGGATGGAATGTTAGATGCAGGGAGTGTGTGAGAGGGGGAGTGAGGAGGAGCGCAGGTGTCTAGAGGGTTGGTGGAAGTTCAGTCGATGGTTTATGTAGGCAGGTCTGAGGTCATGCAGGGCTTTGAAGGCATGGGTGAGGATCTTGAAAAGGCATCTCTTCTGGCTGGGGAGCCAGTGGAGGTCTCTCAAGTGGGGGAGATGGGGGTTCATTTGGGGAGGTCTAGAAAAAGTCTGGTGGTGATGTTCCATATGGTCTGGGTCTTCCGAGGAGCTGGGTGGGGATGCCAGCGTAAATTGCATTGCCATAGTCAAGGCGACTGGTGATGAGGGCTTGAGTGGCGGTCCTTCTGGTGTTGGTTGGAATCTATCTGAGGATTCTGCGAAGTGTGTGGATGGAAGCAGGAGGAGGCCACAGCATTTACTTGTCTTTTCATGGTTGGTTGGCTGTCGAGGATGATGCCTAGGTTGCGTGCATGGTCAGTCGTTGTGGGTGTAGGTCCAAGTTCTGCAGCCCACCAGCTGTGGTCCCATGCGGAGGTGTTCTTCCCGAAGATCAGTAGTTCAGTTTTGTCAGAGTTGAGTTGGAGGCAGTTGTCTTTCATTCATTTGGCTACGCAGGCCTGGCGTTGCAGAAGTTGGTTTTGGCATTGGCGTGTGAGACCGGTAGAAACCCCAATTTCAGGCTGACAGTGATGATGGCCAAGTTAGTCCAGCTGAATAAGTTGCCTTCTTAAGTCCAGTGTGAAGATTTTTTTTCACTGTGGAGCAGGCCGCAAGGAGCAGCTGGAGTGTTACAGATGGTCTTTGCAGTAGCGTAAAGAGCAGGTTGGGCTTTGCGGCTAGTCACTGTCGCAAAGATCCTGTTATGCGTCATGGACGGTGGTTGCTGGAGATTCGCTGTAGCGTGAAGGGTTGACCGGAGCTTCGCATTAGTGGCTGATGTAGTTCGGGTGCGATGGCCAAGGCGGCTCTGTGGATGATATGGGGTGGGTAAGGATCTGAGGGTGCTCCATAGTGGATGCTTTTCATGGTCTTCAAAGTGTCTTCTGTTGTGAGAGGGGTCCAGTTGAGCAAGGTCTGTCAGGTGGCGTCGGGCGGTGCAGTGGTCTTGGTTTTCGAAGTTGTCGTAGATCATCCTAATCTTAAGGTAGAAGAAGGTGCTGAGTCTGTTGCAGAGGTCTTGGGAGAGTGGGGCGTCTTGTTTTGCTGCAAGGTTTGGTGAATTCCTTGATGATGGAGAAGAGTTCTCTGGCAAGGATTCTGTCTTGGAAGGATTTCTTCCTTGTGGATCTGATTAGATGGTAATGTACGGTGGTGACTGATCTGTAGGCGGCTCGAGTTTCTGGGGTTTTGTTATTCCTCCATGTCTTTTTGAGTTGTTGGCTGGAGGGTAGGATTCATGGAGCGCAGTGGTGAACCAACTTGCTTTCAGGGTTGTGGCTTCCTGTGGGTTTCTTGAGAGGGGCAAGTGTGTCGGCACAGTTAGTGATTCAGCAGAGAAGGTTGCGTGCTGCGTTGTTAGCGCCCGGCATAGTCGGTGGTGGGGTGCTGATGAGTGCGGAGTTGAGTTGGTCTTCAGTGAATTTGTTCCAGCTTCTAAGGGAGAGGGAGTGGGCGTGCCTGTGTACGGCGTGAGAAGTGGATGCAGTGGTGATCTGTCCAGAGGAGTTCTGTGGTGTGGCTGTAGGAGACATTGTTTCCTTATAAGAAGGAGATGAATGTGTGTGCCGCTGTGTGCATGTATTTAGTGACTAGTTGCTTCAGTCCTATGTTGGTGAGGTTCTCTAGGAGGGAGATAGTGCTGGGTCATTGTGGTTGTCCAGGTGGAAGTTTAGGTCTCTGAGTAGGATGTAGTCTGTGGAGGCAGAGGCGTGGGGTGTGATAAGCTTGGTGAGGGCATTGCTAAAGGGAGAGCGGGGGCCTGGCTGCCTGTAGATAAGGGTTCAGTGGAGAGTCGTTTATGGGTGGTCTGGATCTGGAAGTGGAGGTGCTCCATGAGGGTCGTTGTGTCGTCCAGGGCGGTGGTCGTCATGCAGAGGGTGCTTTCAACAGCAATGCTTCCTCCTGGGCGGATGGGGCCGTCCTTGCGCAGGATCTTGTATCCGTTGGGAATGGCAGTGGTGATGTCGGGTGAAGAGTTGACATTGGTCCAGGTTTCTGTGAGGAAGGCGACGTCGGGCGAGTAGGTGTTGCGGAGATCCCAGATTTCTATTGCATGCTTGTGTAGAGAACGTACATTGAGGAGGATGCAGTTGAGAGGTTTGTGAGCTGTGAAGTCTGGAAGACTGGGGGCTGCTGCTAGGGTATGAATGTGGTTGAAGTGCGGCAGCAGTGTAGACAGGAGAGAGGGTCTTGGGTGTTGTTCCGCGTCGAGTGCTGGCAGTTGTTTCTGTGTCCACGGTTGAAAGCATGGAGGGTGCTGGAGTAATAGCAGAGGCGGGTCGGAGGACCAGGGTCCCAGGCGCTAGTCGCAGTCAGGTAACAGACGGGCACAGATGTGCTTGCCTTTGGTGAGGCAGCAGCTGCAATTAAGTAGGGATCGGGGGAAAGCGGGTCAGCTGGGAAGGACGCACTAGAGGGGGAAGGGTCCGATGGGGCAGCAGTGGCGGGGGAAAAGTGCTGAAAAAAACAGCATGAGTAAAAGGAAAATAAAGAGAAGGAAATTAAAAAGGGCACAGATGAAAGAAGCAGAGAAGGAAAGGAAAGGTAAAAAATATAAAAGATAAAAAGAGGAAAGAGGCAAGAGAGGTAGAGCAGCAGAAGAGCAGAGTACTCTCCCACTGGACCACCAGGGATGAGGCGCAGGCAGGAGGGCCTCGAAAACCCTGCAACGATGAGCTCGGGGCTCAATAGGCAGTATTCAGTGGTGGAGCTGCGCAGGAGGAAAGCAGTTGCTCTGACCAGGTCATTGGTCTTGCTCTTCTTGCCGTACAGCTGCTGCCATTAAATAGGGATCGGGGGAGGGCGGGTCAGCTGGGAGGCAGAAAAAACACACTGGAGGGGGCCACAGGGACAGCAGCAGCGGCAGTGGAAACGTGCTTAGGAAAAGCGGCATGAGTAAAAAGAAAAAGAAAGAGAAGGAAGAGAAAAGAGGGGGCAGAGGAAAGGAGCAGAGAAGGAAAGGAAAGGTAAAAAGATTAAAGATTAAAAAGAGGCAAGAGAGGTAGAACAGCATAAGAGCAGAGTGCTCTCCCACTGGATCACCAGGGATGCGGCGCAGACAGATGCTTGTGGAAGAGGGCCTCGAACACCCTGCAACTGTGAGCTCAGGTCTCAAGGGGCAGTACTCAGTGGTCGAGCTGGCGGGGGGAGAGCAGTCGCATTGACTAGGTCAGTGGTCTTTAAAAAGATCATCCTCACCACGAAGGCAAGTATGAAAGCGCTGGGTGAAATGCTTTCCCAAGTGATGGATGGTGAAGAAAGAGTGGTTACCTACGCCTCTCGCTTCCTGAGAGGATATGAAGAGAGGTATTCTGTACTAGAGCAGGCGGCATTAGCATGTATGTGGGCGGTGCACCACTTCATGTTTTTCCTGTGGGGTTTGCCGTTTGTTCTGAAGATGGACCATAACCCGTTTATCCAGCTATTGGGGTGCAGGAATATTATTGATAACACAACACCATGCCTGCAGATTGCCTATCCATGTTACCAGTTGAGAGGGCAGTCGTCAGGATGTGGATCAATGGATTAGGAGGATGAAAGAGTCAGCCATAAGCAAGACTGAATGTGAAACTGAAACGGGGAAGGATGAGACAAGATAGAAGGTCATGCAGTACGTGGTGGCCTGATATAAAAGACAAACCGGACCATACAAAACAATTTGGGAGTGTGAGGGAGACGCTAAATATTCTGGAAGGGAGTTATACTGGGGTGAACTTATGATTCCTCATGTGGGGTTGTGGAAGAAGATTGTTAATCTGGAGCATGAATGACACCTGGGCAGAAATCTGACAAAATCAAGGGTGAGAGAATGTTACTAGTGGCCAGGTTTGGACAGACAAGTCAAGGGCATGATCAATGACTGTCTACAGTGTGCTGGCAGCGATGAGGCGAAATTTGCCAGGGCTGCTCCAATATCTCCTTTTGAGGTATCTAATGAACGATGGAGCAAGTTAGGTTTTGATATTGTTGGTCCATTGGAGTTGTTGCCTTCAGCAAAAAGATTTGTATTGGTCTTGGTGGATTACACCTCCAAGAGGGTCATGGTGAGTTGAGTAAGTTTGGTGACGACTAAGGGACGATGTCAGGTGGAAAGCATCTGACCAGCTGTCAGAGGCTTTCTGCCTGGCATCATTGGTTTTACTCCGACCTCTGTATAAAGATGACGGTGGTCGAAGGGAAACCTGCTGGGGATTCTGCTGCGTTTCCGACTGGCTCCCATAATGATGGCAGAGCCAGCCTCCGCTCCGCCATCAGGACTATTATGGCACTTTCCGACAGCCTTTCCATGTTGGCCTTTCCGACTCAGGAAGGCTGTCATAAAGTGACTTTGAGGGCCCTGCTCGGCCCTCTGATATGGGACCTTGGGGCGCCTATGGTGCCCCCTAAACATCTTTGCACAGTGTAGCAAGCACTGCGCCTGCCACATGGTGCAAGGATGTTTAAAAACATCAATTCTTCAATGGCAGCTTGTGCTGTGGTCCTTTTCTGCCCACCACACAAGCTCCCATTGATAAATGGATGTTTCCAACCGCCCCTAGGGTGGTCGCATCCAAATTGTGCAGTATGAACCGCTGACCTATGATTGGGCAGTTACAATTAACACAGGTGCATCCGTTGGACATCGTAACCAGCCCCTATGTGTGTGCTAGAGTTTTTGCGTCAAGTGTTTGTATGCGAAGATGTACCCACGACCATTATAATGGATAATGGGGTCCAATTCGTCTCAGCGCAAATGAGAGAGTTTTTGAATGATCTGACCATAAAACATTATTACATAGTGTTGTATTCTCCCCCAGGCCAATGGCTTAGTTGAGAGCAAAAACCGGCTGGCAAAAACCGTGTGACCAGACCCGCTGGAGACAAAACAGCATATCTGAGTGTTGTACTTGGGGAAAAACTTTGGGCGCATTGTGACACTCTAAATGTCATCACCAAACGCTCCCTTTTTCAGTGTTTGATGGCAAGACAGGCAAGCAGAAAGTTGAATCCTGCCTGGTTAGATTTTTAGAAAAATGTTGCACCCAATTGTGGTCCTCACGCTGTCGAGCTTTACCAGCAGAGGCACAAGAAACAGTTTGATGACAGACACAGAGTTGTGAATGGGAATGGAGTGTGGTAAATAAGTGCTCATAAAGGAGCCTGCCTAGTCACCTAAAGGCAGGTCAAACTATATTGGTCTAAAAAGAATAATCAAGGTGAAGAGAAATGTGGTGGTTTTGGTGGGCAGAGAGGTTTGGAGCATGTCACGTCTGGCAAGGTGTACTAGAAGGGATGGGCATATGAATGCATTCCAGCACTGGTGCTTTGCAAGGAAAGGGAATCAAAGAGGGAGAGAGTGTGGCAGAGGACATTGTTGAAGATGATGTACTGACTGAGGGTGGTGTTCGTTGTAGTCACCAACTCAAGAAGAAACCTGTCTATTTAAAGGATTATGTCTAACACAAGGGATCAGTTTTGTGCTGTTGTTCATGGTGTATAAAACCTAAAACTTTGAAGCCATGTACTGTTTAATACTAGACTGTATTATATTATGACGCCATGTACTGTTTGCACTATACAGTACTATATTTTTATGCTATGCTATGGTTTTCATGTTCAATCACTTTTTATTTAGTAGTATCGTAAGTCTAATGTAAATATGCCATTTATTGTTTTTCCTATTTTTTCCATGTTCTTCTCTCTTAGAATTTTCCTTGTTGTTAGACTTTCCTTTTTCAGTGGATATACACCCAAACTTTTTGCTTTTTGGCCTCCCGTTTTTGACCTTGTTTCTGTTGGGTTTAGAACTCTGGGCACGCTACCACTGCTGTTCACCGCTAAAGTGCATATGCATAAATTGTGTTTATGGATTGGGGTTTCCATGATTGGCTTATTTGATATACTACTAAGTCCCTAGTACAGTGCACTGTGTGTACCGAGGGCCTGTACATCAAATGCTGCTAGAGGGCCTGAGCACTGATTGTGCCATCCACACAGGCAGACTTTCAAAGGTGTCTCAGACTTGCCACTGCAGTGTCTGCAATCAGTTTTTACTGCCATGGTGACCTAGCAAGTGCACCCACTTGCCAGGCCCAAACCGTCCCTTTTCTTACATGTAGGGCACCTCTCAGGGAGGCCCAAGGTACCCCCATGGGCAGGGAGCAGTGTATGTGAAAGGTAGGACATGTACTGGTGTGTTTACATGTCTTGATAGTGAAGGATTGTGTATTTCTTTTTCACTATTGCAAGTCCGTATCTGTCCCAAAGGCTGACATGGGAGTTGCTTTGTAACATCTTACAAGCATAACTTTCCATTGGGACAAGATAGCGAAATGGAGTTTAGGCTTCCTGAACTCAGGATTTAAAAATACATCTTTGAACAAAGATGATTTTGATATTGTGTGTTTGAAAATACCACTTTTAGAAAGTGGATATTTTGTTGTCTAACTATCTAGGTTTCTCTGCCTGTTGGGGATTCTCCTGTCTGGGTTTTGGACTGACAGGGGCTGGTTTGAGAATTCACACTAGACAGACACCAGAGGTTGAGGTGTGTCCTGCCTTTCCTGGGTGACTCAGAGCCAGGCTGAATAGATCTTGGCTGTATTTAGAGTGGTGGGAGGAGTTTCACTTGCACCTGAAAAGGCAGTGTCTCCTCTGCACAATGTGTGTAGTAAAGCTGGGGCAGAGGGGTCAGAACTAGTTTAGACTGGGCCCAGAGACCCTTGCCACAAAGATAATAAAGAGAAAATGGGGTATAAGTATTGGACCTTAAACCCCACAGAATTAGATTAATGCTGGACTAAGGAACCTGCCAGGAAAAAGAGATGGAAGAACTGTGAAGACAAACTACCACTTTGCTGTGTGCTTTGCTGGGTTGGCCTGCAGTTTCTGCTTACCTCATGGGCAGGGAAAGGACAAGACTGTTTTTTCTGCATTCTAAGTATCTCCAAGGGCTTGCTGTAGAGCTTGCCTCCTGTTGGAAGTATCAGGAAAATTAAAGACGTCAATATATTCTGGGTACCGGCTTCTGGTACTGGATGTTTCAGCTGCCACAGAGGAAAAAGGTAACCTGACGCCGTCAATGATGCCGCTGCTGGCTCCCTGATCTGAAGGCAGCACATAGGGCACCGCCGCACATAGGGCACCGCCACACTTTACACCGCAACCCTGGTCTCATTGATCCGCTACAACACCGAGCCGCTGCTTGCACTGATACCAGTGGGCACCGCACTCGCACCACCTCACTTCACACCGCCGCCCTGGTATCCCCGCCGATGCTGCAACGCCACTGCCTGCACCATGACTTGTGGACACCACTTGTGGAGAACGCAGAGCACCGTCCTGCTTCGCACCACAGCTGTGGTCTCACTGATGCCGCCAATCCAAGCTGACATCGATGAACCTGCTTGCACCATGGTTCGGGGGACCACTTTGTTCCATACTTCAGCTTTGGCCCACCAACGCCATCAACTCCAGATCATCAACCAATGACAGCACCTGCGCAGCGACCTGTGGGCCCCGCACACTGCATTGCCCTGAATTGCACCGCAGCCTTAGGTCTACCGACTACAGCTCTTCGGCAACAATGATGCCACTGCTTGCACTGTGACTTATCAACACCACAAAGAGCACCGCCCCGCTTTGCACTGAACACCTAGCCTCACGAATGCTGCTGGACGAACATCACTGAGCCGCTGCCTGCACTGCACCCTGAGGGCACCGCACATCGCACCGCTCTCCTTCACACTGCAAACCTGATGCCTTACGTTAGAAATGGGGTAGCCTGGTGCAGAGCGGGCAGGCCAAACTCCCGAGGACATGTGTGAAGCATTCACGCAATACACACAGACGACACCTAAGGCACACCACAAAAATAGACCACACCAGATTAGGTGAAAAAGAATAACTTTTGTACTGGGTCAAATATGCAGTGGTAAACACAGTAATCACGATGCCGCGCCAACTGGCGCCTGGGCAATATGAAATGAAATTAAATTAAATTAAATGAAATAGGGATTTATAAAGCGCATGGCTGCCTTTGAGCGTCCCAGCGCTAGAATACATACAAGGGGGATTATTTACAGGATAAATGAAAAAGGTAAGTCCCTCAGTTTCTATGCTGTAATAAAAACTTAAAGTGTTATCAATTGGCGTAGAACATCCGGCAGGAACATCTGCAATAAAAACCTCTTAGCAGGACTTTCACCCTAGGCCTAGAACATCAGGCTGCATAATCAAGTGGCCAATGGCATCCATAGTAGGCACATTAGTATAGGCATAGGCATCACCATGGTCCTAAGCAGGTTCAGAGTAGCAACATCGCATAGGACCCTTCCAGACAAAACATTTCCTAGTTTCAATTGAGAACATTTCATAAAACTAATTTCAATATAAACTATTTCTGGTGAAAGGGGGTCCTTTAAAGCAACTCACTAGCGGCCCTCCTTGAGCTCCAGTATCACAATCAGAATGCCCGGCTCAGAGGCCAGCTAAAAGAACATTCCCCTAACAAAGGGTGAACTTAGGCAGTGTCATTTACCATGTGGGGAGTCTGGCATCCCGTTCCTGGGCCCTAGGTCCCTGACCTTCTCACTCCTGGCCCTAACAGGGTTAACCGGGCCAACAGGGCCCAACTATGGTCTTCTGTCCTGGGGATAATGGGCCTCTGCAATTGGCAACGTCCGCTGGAGCCCCTGACTCCACCTGGCCCAACATTGCAGGTGGCCGCTGACAGACGGGGCACCTGGAGAGTCAATCCGGTCCTCTGGGGCGGGCACCAACCATATGCCCCGACACGCCCTACCCAACCACCACACAGCTGAGCCCCACTCACTGTGCTCCTCTCTGGTCGCAGTCAGGTTCTTCTGGCAGGCGGTAGGTGGGGGGCCCCTAGGCGGGAGCATTCACTGCTCTCGCTCCTTGGATGGCTGCAGGGCTCTCTCTCCAATCGGAGCCCTGCATGTGTCGCGCAGCCTCTGCCTCGGCCTCATGGCGTCCTCCTGCTGCAGTCCCTGGGGTCGACGAGGCTCCTCCGGACCTCGCTCTTCACCCGGGTCCCTCTCCTGGGGGCCCGGGATTTTGACCTGGAGCCGGCGGGCTCTGGGCGTGCCTCCTCAGTACCGCTGGGCTCTCACATTGCACGGGAGCTCCGCGTGGCCACACATCTGCTTTCTCCTCTCGGTCTGCGGCCACGCCCCCAACCAGGCGCGCCTCAGCCTGGCTTCCGGGTCGCTCCCTTTACTGTTCCGGGCCGCCGTAGCCAGTGCGGCGGCGGCCCTCCTTGAATCTCGGGTTGCGGCGGTGATTGCCGGGAAATCTTGACCCGCGGAGCAGGCACCTGCTGGGTTTCTGTTTAGGCTGGTACAAGGGGTGGGAACCCTCTGGGTCAATTAAGCGTGCCCCCCGGGGTAGGCTTCCGCTGGGGTTCTCGACGGGCCGTCGCCCTCGGTGCAACTCGGCTGCGCCGGTGAGTCACGGCGGCAATCTCCAAACGCGGGGTAGGCACCCGCTTTTGTTTAAATTGGCACAGGGCAATAATGTGGGGTAGGCACCCGGCGGTCAGCACAGTACCACCATTACACGGGGTCGGCTCCCGTGGCACTTGTAGGGACCACAGTTCTTCCTGGCCCCACAGAAACACAGATGAGTCCGGGGCATGCAGCGCTTTAAGAGGCGATTATAGCGCTGAGGGCTTCACAGCGCTTTCCAAGTAGCACAGTGCAGGGGTGGGACACATAGGCAGCCTCTTGCAGCTGCGATGATGGCAACAGCGCTTTTAACTCACCCAGTACTTCAGGGCCAGACATTGCTGTTGGGTCCACGCTTCTTCTTGGGCAGAATCAATGTGGCGCGCTGCAGAAGTCAGCTCCTCACCTCTTTCTGGCTGCAGTCAAAGGTGCGCCTTGGCAGTCAAGTCAAGTCAAGTCAAAGAATTTATATAGCGCACTACATACCCAGAGGGTCTCAAGGCGCTTGAGGAGGGGTGGGGAATTACTTGTCAAATATCCAAGTTTTAAGTTGTTTTCTGAATGCTAGGTGGTTCTGGGTAAGGCGAAGGTAAGTGGGAAGTGAGTTCCAGGTTTTAGCTGCCAGGTAGGAGAAGGATCTACCTCCCATGGTGGTTTTGTTGATGCGAGGTACAGTGGCAAGGGCTTGGTTGGAAGAACGTAGCTGGCGTGAGGGGGTGTAGAAGGACAGTCGTGTGTTGAGGCATTCTGGTCCGATTTCGTAGAGTGCTTTGTGTGCGTGGGTTAGGAGCCGGAAAGTGATCCTCTTATTGACGGGAAGCCAGTGGAGGTTTTTCAGGTGACCAGAGATATGTTCTTTACGCGGGATGTCTAATATGAGCCTGGCTGAGGCATTTTGGATTCGTTGGAGTTTTTTCTGGAGTTTAGTGGTAGATCCGGCGTAGAGGGTGTTTCCATAGTCCAGTTGGCTCGTGACCAGAGCGTGGGTGACCGTTTTCCTAGTTTCGGTGGGGATCCAACGAAATGTTTTTTTGAGCATGCGAAGAATGTTGAAGCAGGATGAGGAGACGGCGTTGACTTGTCTGTTCATTGAAAGTGAGGAATCCAGGATGACGCCCAGGTTCCGTGCGTGGTCTGTCGGGATGGGTGCATTTCCAAGGGCTTCTGGCCACCAAGAGTCGTCCCATGCGGAGGGGGAGGTACCTAAGATGAGGACTTCTGTTTTATCTGAGTTCAGTTTCAGACGGCTGTGTTTCATCCATTCGGCTACTTCTTTCATACCTTCGTGTAGGTTAGTTTTGGCGGTGCTAGGGTCATTGGTGAGTGATAGGATCAGTTGAGTGTCATCCGCGTAGGAGATGATGTTGAGGTTGTGTTGGCGGGCGATGGCCGCGAGGGGGCTCATGTATACGTTGAAAAGGGTGGGGCTGAGTGAAGATCCTTGTGGTACGCCGCAGATGACTTCAGTAGCCTCCGACTTGAATGGTGGAAGGCGGACTCTCTGGGTTCTTCCGGTGAGGAACGAGGTGATCCATTCTAGTGCTTTTCCTTGGATTCCGATGTTTCTGAGGCGCTGTAGAAGGGTGCTATGGCAGACTGTGTCGAAGGCTGCGGAGAGGTCGAGGAGGATGAGGGCGACTGTGTCTCCGTTGTCCAGTAGAGTTCGAATGTCGTCTGTTGCTGCGATGAGGGCGGTTTCAGTGCTGTGTTTTGCTCGGAAGCCGGACTGTGAGGAGTCGAGGGATTTGTTGGCTTCGAGGAAGGCGGCGAGCTGGTTGTTGACCGCTTTCTCGATGACTTTGGCCGGGAATAGAAGGAGCGAGATGGGGCGGTAGTTTTTGAGTTCGGTGGGGTCCGCTGTGGGTTTTTTCAGAAGGGCGCTGAGTTCAGCGTGTTTCCAGCTTTCCGGGAAGGTGGCGGAGTTAAAGGAGCAGTTGATGACGTCTCGGAGGTGCGGTGCTATGATGGAGTCTGCTTTGTTGAAGATGTGGTGAGGGCATGGGTCTGTGGGGGATCCTGAGTGGATGGAGTTCATTAGGCGGATGGTGTCCTCAGTGGAGATAGGGTTCCAGTCATTAAGGATGTTCGAGGAGGGTGAAGGTCCAGCAGATGGTTGGGTGGGTTGGTCTCCGGGTTGGTTGTCGAAGCTGTTGTGGATGTCTGCAATTTTGTTGTGGAAGAATGAAGCTAGGGAGTCGCAGAGGGCTTGAGAGGGGGTGATGTCGTTAGAGTTGGCCGAGGGATTGGTAAATTCCTTGACGATGTTAAAAAGTTCCTTGCTGTTGTGGGCGTTGTTGTCTAATCAGTCCTTGAAGGCGGTTTTCTTGGCCTTTCGGATCAGTTGGTGGTGTATGCGGGTGGCGTTTTTGAAGGCGTCCTTGGTGCTAGTGGTAGGGTCTTTTTTCCAGGTCTTCTCAAGGGAGCGGCAGAGTTTCTTGGATTTCTTAAGATCATCGTTGAACCATGAGGCCTTCTTGCTGCCCAGTTTGCTTTGTCGTTTTTTCAGTGGTGCTAGGATGTCGGCGCTGTTGGATAACCAGAGGGTGAGGTTGGTGGCGGCTTGGTCGGGGTTTGAGGAGTGGGCTGGGGGGTTTAGAAGCAGCGATGAGGAGATCTGGTCGATGGTGATATTGTTCCAGTTTCTTTGCAGAGTTGGTTGGGGATGATTGTTGGGTTTGGGCTTGTTGTAGGTAAAGTGAACGCAGCTGTGGTCAGTCCAGAGGAGAGCTGTAGTGTGGCTGAAGGAGACATGATTGCTGGAGGTGAAGATAGGGTCGAGAGTGTGACCTGCGATGTGGGTGGGGGAAGTGACCAGTTGTTTAAGTCCGAGGTTGGCGAGGTTGTCCAAAAGGGTGGTGGAGTTGCGGTCGTTGTTCTTTTCAAGGTGAAAATTGAGGTCTCCCAGAAGGATGTAATCTTTGGAGGGAAGCGCGTGTGGAGTGATGAAGTCCGTGATGTCCTCGCTAAATTGTGCGCGGGGACCTGGTGGTCTGTAAAGGAGGGTGCCTCTGAGTGTGGTCTTGGGGTCGATGTGGATCTGGAAGTGAAGGTGTTCAGAGTTGGCGAGATTGACGTCAGAGCTGGTAGAGATGCGGATGGATTTCTTATGGACGATAGCGATTCCTCCTCCTGTGTGGCTGGTACGGTCCTTGCGTATGATCTTATAATCTTCAGGGATGGCAATGGTGATGTCTGGGGCGGAGGAGGCGTTCATCCATGTTTCTGTTAGGAAGGCGACGTCGGGAGAGATGGTGTCTAGTAGATTCCAGAGGTCGATGGCGTGCCTGTGGACCGATCGGGTGTTGAGCAAGATGCATTGTAGGTGGTTGGTGTCGGGAATCTGTGGTGTGATCTTAGCGGGGTTGTTGACGGTGCCGATGAATTTGCAGGAGTAGCATGAGAAAGGTCCATGGGTGTGTCCAGGAGCGGCTTGGACGCAGTTGGGGGAGCGGCCGGGGTTAAGGGCTAGGAGGGTGGTGGCATCGTAGGCAATGCGAGGGCCAGGGGGTCTGGTGCTGGGCGCGGACCAGGCGCGGACGGGCGTAGACGGGCTTACCTTTGGCGCACCTTCGGCGCGAGTTGGGCGCGAACGCTGCGCGTAAACGCTGCGCGAAAAGGCGTCAGTCATATGTGGAAGTTCGGAGGGGGAGGGGCGAGGGGGGGGGCCAGCTGGGAGGCGGGAGCGGGGTGGGGCTCAGGTCAGGAAGGCTAAACAACAACACATAAACAATTAAAATGGCCGCAAGGGTTCTAGTCACAGGCTTGGGCTCAATGCAGGTGAATAGCGCTACGCTGAAGGTAATGGCGCTGGCACAGTCGGGCACAAATTTGCATGCAGCAGTGAAATAATTGAAAGTAGAAGCGCACCTTGGCAGACAAGTGCTACGCAAAATATCTCGGCACTAATATGCAAATGAGGAGCAGTGCGAAGCCGTCAGGCGCAAGCAATGATAAAATGCATGTAGAAGTAAAATTAAGGCAAAGCAGTCTAGCGCTACGATCTATTGGAATAGCCTCAGGGACCTAGGATGGCGCTCCTTCTTCAGGGGCCAGGTAGCAGAACAGCAGGCACTACTGGGCAAGGTCAGCAGTCAGTGGGTACTCATCAGGACAGGGCGGTAGGCTTTCACCATCCTCCACTGTAGCGTGGCACTCCTCCTGTACAGCAGCCTGTACTCCACTAGCCCTGTGCACAGCAGAGGTGTTTTAGTTGGGTGCAGGGTCCAGCACACAGGCCCAAGTGGCGGTACCCCCTGGCAGCAGGTCCCCTCACGTTCATGTCCCTGCTCTGTCGGAGCACTTGGTGGCACAGCCCCCTTACTTATACACCCCTCACCCCACCTACTAGGCAGTGCCAGAAGCTTCTAGAAGCCTCTGAGGAATTGGTTCTAACTGGCTCAGGGGGAGGAGTAGAGCACCCTGGGTGCTAGGCTTTCCCTCCAAAAGCTGGGATGGCTAGGAAGCAAACATCTAGACCACTAACCCACCACAGTCAGATGGCACAACACACAGCCATGGCATCCATTTTAAGAGCGACATTTCACCATGGTGCATTTTTACAATGGGGGTTTTCAAGTGCGCACACCATTGCATTACATTTACTAGGGCATCTCACACCACACATGGCCTATACCACTCTCTACCATGGGGGAGACGTCCTCAAACAGGGGGGTAAAAAGCGAAAAAATTTGGGGAAATGGGCCAAGTCCAACACCTTATCATGCTGGCCCTCCTGAACTCAAATTTAAGGAGTTCAATCTGCAACACGCATGACTTCAAGGGCCTGACGACTCCTGCACTGACTTATGGAACCAACGCCTGCCGACACTGCACCTCAGGAGTTCAAAGCAAGGTCTGACGCCCTGCATCTCCAAAGGTACTGTTTTATGGGTCTCTCCAACACCGTATCTGGCCCACGATGCCACGGTCAGCCACAACAGTTGGATTTGCTGTTCACGATGCTGTGACTTCATGGAACTGTATATAAAGTCTATTTTTCCTTTATTGGTATTGTGGACTACTGTTTGGTGGTTTTTTATTGTTTTGTTCTTGTTTTACACAGATGAATATTGAATATTTTTCTACAACTGGTGTGGTGTTGTTTTGTAGTGTTTCACTGTATTCCTATTTGTTATGTGCAAATGCATTACACACTGCCTCTGGGATAAGCTCATGCCAAGCTACCAAGGAGGTTAGCAGGGGTTACTTTAGACATGTGATTCCCTTATCTTGATTAAGAGTGGTGGGTTCTGTCTAGCTTAGGTGCAAACCTTACCCAACTTGACCATTTCTAACACCTGTCAATGGTATCCCCTTCTATTTAAGGATTTGTGGCAGAATCTTCTTGTGCTTACCCTATGTTGTGTAATTTACTTTTATGGTGTTTTGGATAAAGGGAGATGTGCTGTAATCTACTTTTCCAAAGAATCCTGGCTTAACCACATTCCAAGTGAGATCAGGATTCTGCCAAGGGGCTTGTGGAATGCTGGTGGGGAGATAACGATAGTTGGCTGAAGGCTAAGTGCTGAGCCTTCATCAATAGTTCTTTTTGCATTTGTCACTCCGAGTGGGACGGGTATGCTCAGACGTGGGTCTCATACTCTCCATGCCACTGGAATCCACCTATCCTGGCTGAAGAGAGGTGAAACCCCAAAACCGGTCCTAGGATGCTTGTTTCCAGTCCAGGGAGGACCTGAGCTGGCAGTTCGGGCTGGACTGTTCCCATTGGGCGCAGGGTCAAGACTGATCAGCATATGGCTTGGTCCAAACTGGAATGGCATGGTGAGCAAAAAAATAATGGATTTAGGCCTAGATCTCTGTACTAGGGTGAATGCATGACATTGTTCTGCATTCTGTCTATTCTTTTTGCATTTGTCACCCGAGTGGGACCGGTATGCTCAGACGTAGGTCCCGTGCTCTCCATGCCACTGGAATCAAGCTATCCTGGCTGAAGAAGAGTGAAACCCTGAAACAGGTCCTAGGATGCTTGTTTCCAGTCCACGAAGGACCAGGCCCGGCAGTTCGGCAGGACTGTTCCCATTGGGTGCAGGGTCAAGACTGATTTACATATGGCTGGGTCCAAACTGAAATGACATGGTGAGCAAAAAAACGATGGATTTAGACCCAGATCTCTGTACTGGGGTGAATGCATGACATTGTTCTGCATTCTGTCCATCAATAGTTCTTTTTGCATTTGTCACACCGAGTGGGACGGGTATGCTCAGACGTGTGTCCCGTGCTCTACATGCCACTGGAATTAAGCTATCCAGGCTGAAGAGGGGTGAAACTCCGAAACCGGTTCTAGGATGCTTGTTCCAGTCCAGGGAGGACCTGTCTTGGCAGTTAGGGCTGGAATTTTCCCATTGGGCACAGGGTCAAGATTGATTTGCAAATGGCTGGGTCCAAACTGGAACGGCATGGTGAGCAAAAAAACAATGGATTTAGGCCCAGATCTCTGTACTGGGGTGAATGCATGACATTGTTCTGCATTCTGTCCATCAACAGTTCTTTGAGCAGTTGTGCAGCATTTTGGGGGAACAAAGATGAATATTGAGATTTTTTGCGGCCTCTGAAGTACTTCTTAACAGCTGCCTTTCTATAAACATTGCGTGCAGCTTCTCCTCCAACAAAGATCCAAACAACCTTTTTTCCTCTAATGGCATCCGAAGCACTGTAGCTGTTTGAGGGTCATCATTATTTGATTCCTTTAGAAGTAAATTACAACATGCTGCCACAGAGGCTCTATAGGCCAAAGCAGAAGCCCTGACAAAGTCAAAAAAAAATCTGACAACACTTCAATCTGCTTCTCAGCTTCCTCTAATGAATCAGACACATCCTGATTCTCCTGGATCACCCTAAGAATTGCCTTAAAGTCAGTCAATAAGGTTTATGAGATTTAGGCACTATAGAAACCAGGTCTCAAAGTTAAATGAGCTCTCAAATACACTTTCTTGAGAGCTTCTTCAACTTTCCTCTATGCTGGATCCTTTGAGATATCAGAGAATACAAAGAATATCCTGTAGTCAACACCTAGAAAGACAAAAAATAACTGTACAACTACCTAGACTGATCAAAAAATACACAAAATGTGTGCAGATTCCCATCACTCACCGATCCCGGTGACATGCTTCATCATCTTGGTCTCCTTTGAAGGGCTATTACTCCACCCTAGTGATGGAGGAGCCCAAGGATGTTTTACAAGGTATTAATCACTACAGATGTGAGCAAATATGATGAAAAGAGTGTATGCGAATATAGTGCAGTGCATGAAAAAGTAATGCGAATCTAAAATTGAAGCGGAATCAGACTTATAATTTTATTCTTGTCTGATCCGAACAACCATAAAAAGTGCAAAAAACAGGGCGGGTTCAACAAATAACCGTCCATTCATAAGAATTGGTCAACATGTTTCAGCACAAGCAGGTAAAAAGTAACCTTGTGCTTTCATCAGGACCTCTTAAGTATAAAATGCTACTGCCATGCAACACAGTGATGTGATAAAGTGGTAAATAAGAAAAGGATACGCTGCAAGTTTTATCTTCTCACGTTCAACATTCCTCTTGCCTCTTGGAGAAATCTATAAGAGATATGAGAGGCATGTAGAACAGTCTTGGAACACAGTTATAATTCATCTTAAATAACTCCATGTGGCCATGATTTGCCATCATATACATTCAAATAAGTAACTGGAATACACTCCAATGAGTCTTACCTCAAGGGTATGGTGGAAAAGCCTCACCCCACCTGGCAACAGCTCAGGGCAAAGGAGGCACCGCTCTGGAGAAGAGACAAAACCACCAAGCTCTATTAAGTCTGGTGTATCGACTCCTCTTCACGTAAACAACACAATCATAGGGCCCAATTGTAAAATGAGACCCTCATCCCTCGCAGAACCTCCATCTTTCCCATTTTAAAACATATAGGGCACCACAAAATCTTGTGGCCATGCGTTGAATTTGAAAATATGACAATATCGGTATGTGGATGTTACTATTGAGTCCCGATATGTCTGACTCTTTGAAGTTGAAAGATGTTCATGCCTGAGACATATATTATCTACCCAGGGAAGGTATGTACTATACGAATTAACTTCAAAGCTAACTTATTAATTGCAAGATATAGGGCAGCCCCATACCAACGTGCACCGGGACCTAAGATCAACAGTTAGCCCCGTAATAATAAAAAGAGACACAGCATTCTTGTCTGTATGCACACGCCTACACTCACCTGACCGTCGGTGCCTCAGGCGGTCATCTCAGCTGTCGGGGAGGTACCGATCGGTGGTGTCAGTGGTCTTTATAAAGAGTCCTCATCTTTGTCCAGTGCTCTTCCCACTTCCTCGTTGCTTGGCAAGCAACGAGAGATCGCGAGCGTAGTCTCGCGAGAGCACGCGAAGAACTACAGACAAACCCCAGCTCTCATGGTAAATGTAGTTCAATCATACGATCTTCGTAAAAAGTGTGGCATATTCATAATTTCTGCCAGAGCCACCTGAACTAAGGCTATATCTATAGTTTAAGATGTAAAAACCTACCGGAGGGAATAAATATCACTTAAGGGAAGGCAAGGTTCGGCTCGTATTCAGCGAGACCACATGAGATCCCGTGGCAAACTACAAAAAGTGACTGGGGTGCTGGGAATAGTATTTTGCTAAAAAATTGCATATAATAAGTCTTATCAGAACATCAGATTGGTATATGCAAGTATCTAATGTCGTTAAGAAAACGATGCCCTGCATCATTTGGTATGAAGCTACTATCTCGCAACAAAGTGCCAACTTGAATCAGTGAAAATAAAGAAACATATTTTTCATTTTAAAGAGGATAAATCATGCACAATCGTCCTTAATGCTACCCGACAGGAAAAGTCCACCTCAGTTAAATTACTACAGACTTGACCATGGAATAGCATAATTCAATCCTAGATGGTCACTCTTTTTTTTTTTTTTTTTTTTTTTTAATCCTCATATATCACAGATGGAACTCTTGATGGGACACTGGCTCCTCCATGCACTGCTGGCCGTTCTGCACTGACCCTCGTTGGTTTTGGCCTGATGCAAGTTGGTTTGCCCGCACCCTCAAGTAGCCACTACCTTCCCCTCCAAACTCCTTTTCTTTCACCGATCCGTGTGCGCCCTTTGCTACTTAGGAGTACGGGGAACCAGCAGGGCTCCAGACAAATCATTGGAAAACCAATCATCGAGCTTGCCATGCCACCAAGGCTGCCCACACATTCGTCAAGCTTCTGGGATCGCATGCCACATCTCATTTACAAGTCAACATAATCTGCTTCAGGCAATTAGCAAAGGTTGGGGGAATTGGATCTTTCCATGCCCTGCAAATCTCGCGCCTTGCTAAAAGGATGATGAAAAATACAAATTTGGTGGAAAAGTCATTAACTTGATAGTTCATCACAAGCCCAAACATGACTGTGAACCTTGGGAGTGCTATAGGCATTAAGAGGACTTCTTCCAGAAATTCCTTTATCTTCCCCCAATATTCCGCTAAATCAGGACAATCCATAAACATATGAACATCGTCAGCCTTCGAGAGGCCACACCTTGGGCAATTGTAGTCCATATTTGAAAATGTTGCCAATTTCTTCGGAGTTATATAGATCCTATACATTGTGAATAGGTGATTCCTTTCCAACGCAGCCGGCTTAATTACGGCATTCAACACCCTGAAGGAATCGCTCCAAGAATCCAAAAGAGGCCCATTAGTCGGGGTGAGAGCGTTACACCATAATTTACTGATCTTGGACACCTAATGATAATAATCCCCCTAACCCTAAATTTGATGCAGTAGCTAGAAGGGGTAAGTGGAAAAGCCAAATATCTTTTTGGTATTCGGCAATGTTAGAAGGGGAGGATGTGACGGAGGTAGATGGTCACTCTTTAGCCTGAATACCAATTTCTGTTCCCCGAGCAGAAGGAATTTGGATTAATCAGAGACATGCTGTGGGATGAATGGCTGTTCTAATATAGTCCAAGTCATCTCATCAGGTCGATGAGTCAATTCTAGATAATGAGTAGTGAGGCGGGTAGCCTGTTTTTTGCACCTCACAGTACTCATGTGCTCCATTATCCTTAGTTTAATTTTTCGGGTGGTCATCCCTACGTATTTTATATTCCAGGGGCAAGTGATCAAGTAGACCACAGTTGGCGGCATTTTTTTTAATCCTCGGGTGACCGGTCCCAATGTCCACTGATTTTGACTTCTTGGTTAACGGGCACACCTTGCATGTGCCACAAGGGAAATGACCTTGGACAGGTGGTAAACCCCATACTGTTTCGGGTCCTCGAGGGACTTCACTTCGTGGTCTGGTGTGAACCAATTTATCACGCAGGTTGCTGTTCCTTTTGAATGTAAACAAAGGGACAGGTAGATTGTCCCCTCCTACATTCAGTATTTTCCAATGACGGCGTACGATTTTCTTAATGTCATTAGAAGCCGTACTAAATGTGTTGACAAACGTTAATCTGGATGTAGGTTCCTTAATGACTTTCCGTTCCAGAAGGCTGTCGCGGTTATTGTTACTCGCTCGTTGGGCTGCGCGCCGAACTAACTTAACAGGATAGTCTCTTGCTACCAAATGGTCAGTAAGAGTGTCTGCATGTTTCTTAAAAGTGTCTTTAGTGGAACAATTCCTGCGCATTGCGGGTCTTCCTACCAAACTTGCTACCACACAGTCTACATGAATCACATCCAGAAGAATCTCCTCCTTTTTCTCAAAGGGATAAAGCTTCACCATAAACCTAGGTAAAAGGATCTTTTCACTCATTCAACATTGCATCCATCACATAATCATGCCTTGGCATTCTTACATGCCAATTTCCTCAAATACCTCAAAATAGCATCCTTAGATAAACTGGCAGGCTCTTCCACTGCAAATCCTATATTTTCTTTGATATAATTCAAATGTTCAAGTACTAACTCTGTAGAAACGTTTTACCTTTTAGACCAGGCCGAGGCGCAGAAGAGTCATCTGAGTCCCCTGTGTTAGAAACATCAGTGTACATAGGTCCATCTGAAAGGATCCACAGAGAAGGTTCAACCTCGAGAAAACCATCCTGTCTAAGATCCAGTTGCTGGAATTGTGAAATTTCCGAGAGTACCAGTCTGCTACAGAATTGGTCTTGCCCGAATGTGTCCTGCCTGAACATAAATATTTCTCTCCATGCAGTATTCCCAAAACACTTTCACTAAATCTGCCAGACCCTTCGAGCGAGGACCACCCAATCTGTTTACATACCTGACAGCAGAAACATTGTCCGTCTTCAAAACAACAGTAGTCTGATGCCTAAAGCATTTTATCGCAAAAGATCCTGCTAACAACTCTAAACAATTTATATGAAGCTTCCTTTCCTTCTCTGTCCATCTTCCACCAGGTCTCAGCAATCCGTAGCTAGCACCCCAACCTTCTAAACTTGTATCGGCTTTTACAATAAGATCCGCATTTGATCAAAAAATTGAACGCCTATCCCAGTTTTCCATATTTTTCAACCACCATGTCAATTCCTGTTTCGCTTCCTGGGAAAGCCAAACATACTTCGAATATTTTAAACCATTCCTCAAAGGAAAATCCTTTAGTCTCTGCAAGGCCCTGCAGTGCAAAAGGCCCTGGAAATATAGCCTAAATAGTACATGACAGAAGACCAACAATGCATGCTAATCCTTAGTGATACACAGTTCAACTTGAGATATTCCTTAATTCCTTTCGAATCCTTTTCAACTTCTCCTTGGGCAACATCAATACTTGAACAAACTGAGATTTTGCCCTGTTCACCACAAAAGCCAGAGATTCCAGTAAATCCACAGCTAGTTGCGTATGTGATAGCAGAGTCCTCCTGTCTTGATCCATAAGCAAAATGTCGTCCAGATAAATAATCAGACGTACTCCTCTCTCTCTCTCAGATAACCTGCCACAGGCCTTAGGACTTTCATGAAACACCACGGTGCTCACGATAGGCCGAAAGGCAAGCAAACAAACTTTCACATTTGTTGTTTCCACACAAACCTCAGAAACCTTTGATAAGCCACACAAATCGGAATTGTAATATAAGCATCCTTCAAATCCAATTGAGTCATCCAATCGCCATTCAGTAACACATCCTTCAGCAAATGTATCCCCTCCTTTTTGAAATGGTGGCAAACCACCCAATCGATCAACTCTCATAGGTTTATAACAGGACGCATAACTTTCTCTTTCTTTTCTACCCGAAAGATGTTACTCACAAACCCATTCACTTAGTCTCTTTCTCTTGTTATCGCCCTCCTTTTTTTAATAATTCTTGCACCCCTATATCTATCAGGTTCATTTGATCCTTTTGAAAAACTAATTGTCTTGGTAAAACATTTTGCACTGGACAAGCAAAAAACTCTGCCCGAAACCCTTGAACAGTTTATAATATCCAAGGGTCCCTTGTGATCTAAAACCATTCATGCTAAAATTGGGCAAGTCTGCCGCCCAATCTTACTGGGGTAACAGAAAGGTCTAGACTTACCCGGCATTCCTCTGAACCGCCTCTCTCCGCGATTATTCCTTCCCACTGATCTTTGTCACTGGGGGTAAAATCCACCACCACGGAATGACTGTTGTCCCTGCTATCCTTTGAAACCATGTGAAAAGGAACCTCTTGTGATGCCTTGGCCTCGGCCGGGGAACCGGTCCGCGTTCTCCCAGCCGACCCAAAAACAAGATCATTGAATACTTTTTTTATTTCTCTTTCAGATTTGTGAAGAGAGCTAAATGCTTCCACGTATCTTGAGAGGTCCTTTATAAAGGCTTCTCTAAAAAGGAGACCACTGGCCGAAGGCCCTTCCTCCTAAGAAGCTAAATCTACTAATTTCTTATCAATTTTGAGTAAAATACCCTTTGGTCTTTCAATAGAGAGCGCAGTATTAGCATTTCCTGAAAGGCAAAAAGCTCTCTTTACCCCTGACGTAGTTCTTCCACATCAACACTGTTTTTCTCGTCATAGGCTTCTTCAGTCATGTCGAAAATCTTAGACAAAGGCCCAAAAATATCGAACAACTTGTCCTGGCAGGACTTTAGGCCTTTATCAATACCCTTTCTAGGGTCACAACCCCCCTTGGCAATAAAGACAATGATTCTAGAATCAAGCTCAGGAGTCACCAGCACTTTATTTTCAATAGGTTGCTTTGGGCCCTCAGACCTCAGTCTAACATGCACCTCTTTAGGTATCTCTCTTCTGATCCAGTGCTTTTTATAATCTGCCACGTGATCTGATGGCAACGATTCTGGTGCTAGGGGGTGCTTAATCAACAGAGGATCATACATGTTAAAAAACTTCCTAGTTCCCTCCGGTTGCTCAATTTAGAAATAAATAAACTTGTAAGAGAACAATATCTGAGTCACTGTCCTCTAAGATATCATAGATTGGCTCTAATAAAAAGGAGGAGGAAAAGGCTGAAAATCAAATTAAAAAAGGAAAGCGAGGACTTTGTATGGATTAAACTACGGGAGGCTGCCTTCAGCGGCCAAACTAGACTATTCTGGTTGCTCATTGGGGAAGGTCGTGGTGTAAGATCTAGATCCTTACCAGTCCCGATTGAGGAACAAAAATGGGTAGAATACATCTTGAATTTGTATGCCGGAAATGGAACGGTAGTCGTTCGCGATAGAACGAAATAGAATAATTCCGGCCTTGTCCCGCCTTCCGAAAAGATTATTGAATTGGCTATTAAGGGCATGCGTTCGTCGGGAGTTATGGGCCCGGATAAGTTACCTATCTCTGTTTTAAAACAAAATAGTGTTACCTGGAGTAAGATTCTCTTCCCTGTATTTAAGTTTTGTTTTTTGCATAACATAATTCTTCCCTCCTGGAAGGGTAGCATACTGGTCTCCCTGTATAAGAAGGGAGACAGAAATGCTCCCCAAAATTACCGTCAAATTGCCCTTTTGGATGCTGTTGGAAAAGTTTTTGCTAAATGCCTTTTGCAATTAATTAATGATTGGGTAGTGGAGAATAATATACTGCCCCTTGAGCAGACGGGGTTTAGACAAAGGCATGGCACCATGGACAATTTGACCGCCTTGCAAGTTTTATCGGAGAAATACATCAGGATCCGGGGAGGAAGAATTTATGCAGCATTCATAGATTTCTCCACAGCATTTGACAAAGTTGATCATCCCCTGCTGTGGAGAAAACTATCGGACCTAGGTATGCCGGCTGAGCTCTTGGACTTGGTCCGAAAGCTTCATTCCGATACATGGTGTAGAGTGATTTTGGGAGGGGAAAGAGGCCTCTCAAGCTATCCCGTCTGCCAATGGGTTGAAACAAGGCTGCCTGTTGGCCCCATTACTGTTTTCCTTATACCTATCAGTCTTTCCCAGACTTTATCGTCAAGTGATGGGATTGCCCCAGTACTGGGGGGCAAACCGATAGCATGTCTGTTATTTGCAGATGATATACTAATTTTGGACTTGACCCCTAGTGGATTGAATAATCGTTTGCAAGCACTCCACGGATTTGCAGAGACACACCATCTAAGGATAAATGTATCCAAGAGTAAAGTTATGTGCATTGTAGGAAGGAAAAAGCCAAAATATGGGAGTTTCTCCTGGAATATAGGGGGTCATGGATTAGAAGTGGTTCAATCCTATGTTTTTCTGGGGAAAATAATTTCTAGTACGATAAGTGACAAGGCCCATATAGCTAATAACATTCGGAAGGCAATGGCTCATGGGAAGGGTCTAAACACCCTTTATAGATCTACTGGCCAGAGACATTTTGCTTATTTGTTGGAGGTCTTTAGAGCTAAAGTCCCGGCCTCCCTACTATAGGGTATACGATTACTTGAAGTGGGGAAATGGGGTTTCCTGAACACCACGGAAGGAAAGATTTTACGGAATTTGTGCATGGTTAATACCGCTTGTAATATAGCGGCTCTTAGGCTGGAATTTGGCGTACAAAGTGCTTGGGTAATACGGTGGGTTTCCAGTTTGGCAAAGGGTGAACCAGGCACCTTAAGATATTTGATCCAAAAAGAACTTCTTGAAACCCTAAAAGAGTACTCCTTAATCATAAAGAATTTTAGATTAGCAGTTGATCTCTTGAAATTAGATGAATCGATTCTTTTTTCTCTATCTGCATACCAGTTAAAATCGACCTTAAAACTGGCTTCATGGAAACTAAGCTTTGTAATGGATAGGGAGGCTCTCATTGTAAAGAGAGGTCCCCTACCAGTTATTAATTCCTATCAAATTAGGATTATTCAACCTTATGTTTCCTGGAATCTTCCCCATGGGGTACGTTGTTTTTTGTTCCTTCTGAGGCAGGATCTACTTCCTTTAAATAATTTATTGTCAAGATGGTATGGCTCATCGGTAATGTGCAATTTTTGTAATAACTCAAAACAGGATGTTAAACATGTATTATTTGTATGTCCGGCTTTAATCCAACACTGTCTTAAATGGTTGAGACCTACTTGTTTAAGACTAAGTATCTTGTCTGCCCCTGCTTTCTTAGATGCTATTTGTAATCCGCCAAATGACAGGTTTTGTTGTACAATTTTTAACTTTTTAAAAAGTTTCTTAGATATATATTAGTTTCGTTTTCTGTATCACTTCTTCTTTTTGCTATATTTGCTGAAAACTGTATAAATTTCATTGTTTGGTGATTTTATGTGGACCTCTGTTATGAGTTCCAAAACATAAATAAATAAAAACTTGAAACTTGAAACTATTCACATTGTCATCCTTATACAACTTCTTATAAGATGTATCATCCTCAGAATCAAAATCAGAAGAACAACAAAGTTCAACCTCCGCACTCCCGGAGGATTCATCAGAAACCACACTCTTGTGTCTTCTAGGCTTCTTTAGAGTTCTCTGCTTGTGAGCCTTTTGTTTTCCAATCTTTGATGCCTAAGGCATCATCCTCTTGCCTGTCAATACAAGCATACAGTGTTCAATCAAGGTAGACTTCTTTTTCTTACTCAGTGGCACACCAGAAACCATATGTTTCCTCTTCCTTGAAGCTTTCTTCGCAGACCCATGTACTGTTTCATTTTTTGGGACTGACCAAAAACGTTCCTCATCTACCTTAGAAGATTTAGCCATTAATTCAATTTTTTTCTCCATTCTAAGTGAAACCTCTGTGGTTATCTTCTCAATAGCCTTAGTCAGCCTTTCCTCCATGGAGCCTTCACCTTGTTCCATTTAAAAAAATTAAACAATTCTGAAACTATACACCCAAAAAGCTACACTATAGGAATACGCAAGATATCCACTAAAATGTAATTATGGTGTCAAACTCTAAAAGAAAAAACACCAGTCAAATAAACCACCTCAAGACTTCACCCAAAAATAATATATATTTCAAAAAGTTTTTGCCACACAATAAGTCCTCTTCACTTCAACTCATCTCAACTAATCCTTCACCAATATTTTATTGTCAAATAACAATTTCTCTGACTTCCAGCTTTAAAATAAAGAGAATGCATTCCACAGCAGCCCGATTGGAAACTGACAGACTCCGACAGAAGAAAACTTGCCAGAAATCTGAACGTTCCAAACCTCCGCTACGGAAGTGTTGCGTTGCCAAAATAATTCAGTTTCGCAATTGTTTTAAGCCTGCGCGTGCTCGAGAATACGTGTCGACGAAAGCACCGGACTCAGAAGTTTGAGGATAAACAATCCTCACAGAGCTACTAAATCACCGGAACAACGATGTTAAGCGCAACAGGTGAGTAAAATTAATTGGGAAGGTCACCCACTGGACTTGGAAAGTCCGGGGTTGTCGCTCGGTTATACGAGATGACATAATTGGACTCTGAGGTTTTCTTCGCGAGTAGAAGCATTGGATTACATCGAGCTTTCCTTAACTGGAATAGACCTGGCAGAAAACCTTCTCGCCCTGGAATTTCGCACTTATCCACCCAGTAGCTCCCCAATCCAGTTCAGACGATCTCCATTGGTCTGTCAGGGTAATCATGCTGAAAGGCAATTGTACATCCATTCTGAGGGCAGTGCCTCACTGGATGTAAACGACTGACTACTGCCTGACCTCCACATCATCCCAGAAATTGTCAGCTTCTCTACAACTCATGTTCCCCCACCACTTTGGAGTCTGTCATTATCCCCATAGCCTTTACTCCCATTCACCATGTTTTGCCTAGTGGCATAGCCCGGACGAGTAGTACTTCTTTAGATAACCCAACTTCAGAGAAAGTAATGCAGAACTCTAGCGGCAGGGCACATAATACCATAGTTAGGGACCTAGTAGCAGCATCTGATCTTGCTTCACAAAAGCTAGCTGTAATATCCTGGAATATTGCTGGGCTAAGGACTAAGATCAATTCCCCAGACTGGTTATCATTCATTGATAGGCATGGCATATGCCTTTTCCAGGAAATGTGCCTGCTGGAGCCCCTCTACCAGACAGGGTATCTAAATTACCACATTCCAGCTATTAGCGGGGGGGGAAAGGCCATCCATCAGGGGGACTGCTAATTTGGGTTCACCAAGAGATAGGCTATAATATACGAGTGCTTCCAACTCAGAGCAGGGACATCCTTGCGATCAGACTGAAAATGGGCGCAAAGTGACACCTTGATATCTATAATGTCTATGTACGAGGTACGAATAGGGTGAAAAAGTCAGAAGTATTAGAGACTCTCGGCAATCTCTTAGACTGTATTCTAGAAATTCCCTAATTTTAATAGCAGGTTACCTTAACTCGAAATTTGAGCCTCACGTTATGGGCGAACATGACCCAGACTGGGAGGAAGACGCCCACTGGGGCATTCAAAAATTGGAACTAACTTCCATTAAAAAGTGTTCAGAGGTAGCCATTCAAATTAATGCTATGTGTTTGGAAAATGGTCTCCGGGCTGCAAATGGGAGATCCGCCTCAGATAGACAGGGTGCATGCACACTCAATAATGGTGTAGCACTAGTCCCATAGACTATCTTCTAATTAATTTATGTCTGTGGGATGCCTTTTGAGGATATGACAGTAAGGATAGGGTTGAGAGCGACCACAATCCATTATGTGAAATTTTTTACTTGCTCCCAGAGAGGGCATCCATCCGACCATGTACTATGATGACCACCCTTGAAGTGGTCCCCACTAACGACATGCGAAGACTGAAGCGGGCACAGTTAATAAGAAAACCTGATACCATAGCAACCATTAATGCAGGAATAGACGGGACATTGGCTGAGATAGAGGCTTGTGTAGCTACCTCTGAGGTTCCTGGGAACATTATCGAAATTCATAGTAAATTCTTTGCCCACTTACGCTTGCACTTTATGAGGCACTGTAAGAGTAATGATTCACAACGGACTAAAGGTACCTCTTGGTTCAATGAGGAATGCACTAAGGCCCTCAGGTTTCAATGAGATATGATTAAAACTGGTGATCCGGCCATAGTACGGGCAGCTAGAGCAAAATATAGACAGGCCCAGGAACAGGCAAAGAAAGAGTGGGATGAAAGCAGATGGCAGGAACTCAGATTAGCTAGCGCCAGTAACAATTCCAGGCAGTTCTGGAACATAGTGAAGTGGGTTAGAGGAGGCCATCTGACCACACCACAGAATCGTGTAACCCAGGAGCAATGGTTCAACTACTTCAAACCTTATATGCGAGTAGTATAACTGAAGATAACCAATCCGATCTACCACATTTGTTTTATCAAGTCACACCATTCGTAGAGGATGAGGTTATCACTGCTCTGGGCGCAGGAATGGGTGGAAGAGCTCCAGGCCCAGACGGTATCCAGGCCGATATATATCTTTATGATAAGCAAAAATGGAGCAGATACATTGTTATAGTAGCAAATGCAATTGCTCGAAAAGCCCCGATGCCCGGTTTCTGGAAGGGGGCGGAGATCATCCCGGTTTTTAAAAAAGGCGACAAATCGCTCCCAGGCAATTACAGGCCCACCAGCCTGATAGACTCCCTAAAAAAATATAATTGGGCGGTTAGTCCTAAATAAATTCCAAGAGTGGATTGAAGAGCGGTCCATCTTGTCCCCACTGCAGGCTGGGTTTAGATTACATCAGTACAATTGATCAGGTGTTTAGGTTCCAAATAATATACTGGAGATCGGTGATTCTAGGCAAGGGCAGCTTGTATGTTGCCTTTGTTGATTCCAAGTCAGCCTTTGACTTAGTGCCCCGCAGGAAATTATGGATAGTGCTGCAAGAGTTGGGGATGCCACCTGAATTGCTTTCCCTCATTGTTAGACTCCATGAGGATAACTTCGCCCACATTCGCTGGGGCGCACAGGACAATGTAACCAGCTGCTATCCCGTAGAGAAAGGTGTGCGGCAAGGTTGTGTAATGGCCCACACATTGTTTTCTTTGTACATTAATGGAATTGTAAAGTTTTTAGAGTCTACCCCAACTGATGCCCCAGTTCTAGCAGGTGTAAAAATTCTGATTTTAATGTTTGCTGACGATACATTAACTATTTCGAAAACAGCAAATGGTCTACAGAGAGCATTGAATCGTTTTGAGGAGTTTTGTCTACTACGGGGTTTGGAAGTCAATGTCTCCAAAACAAAATTTATGGCGTTCAACCCTCATAAGGGATTTATAGGAGACTTACTTATGAACGGCCGCCCTCTAGAACAAGTTAGTTCCTTTACATACTTGGGGGTCATATTACAGAACGACATGAGATGGTATCAACATCTTGACATGGCCACATTAAAGGACCAGCAGCTATCTGGAGTTTTGCAATCAGAATACAACACCTCTACAACAAAACCAGTTAGCCCGGTGCTTCAAATATATAATATGAAAGTGGTCAGCTCCGCCCTACATGGAGCGGAACTTTGGGGGTTCAAAAAGATGCTGAAGTTAACCGTTGCAGAAAATAAGGTCTTCCAAAATATCACGAACCTCCCTCAAAACACCCCTGTACACCCATTGTTATATGGCCTAGGCAGGAAAGCACTGGTCGATGTAGCAAGACTCCGCCCTATACTATACTGGTGAAGAAACTGGTCAACCTCTGAACTGGCAACTTACGCTGCAGGTCTAAAAGACCTAATCAGCGCTGATAGCTTCCATAAAGGAGGTGAGAGCTATCCTAGTAAGTATGGGTTTGGAAACGCTCAGGGCGAATCCCTCAGTTGTGCCTTTTCTTTCAAAGGAGACCCTAAAAGAGAAATACTGGGGCACCATTATGTCTAACACTCACAGAAATGTGGACACATACTCTCTCACAGGCTGTTTTATGGACTTTAAACCATCCCCATACCTGGAGCAGTTCTGGGACATAGTAACAAAACCTCAGGAACGGAAATTATATTTTCAGTTCAGGGTAGGCTCACTTCCCATTAGGTCCTACTCAGCAAGATGGATCACAGAGGGTGACAGAGTTTGTCCCACATGTATGGCCCAGACAGAGACAACGGCCCACTTGTTGTTCACCTGTCCCGCGTATGTAGGGCCGCGTCGTGCATGATTGGCACCAATCTGTTTTTTTTATCAAATCTGTTTATTGGCATTTTCATTTTTTATAAACAGTACAATGCACATAAAAATCCATCCAATACATTACTGCGAGTATATTTCGACAGTCAATTATGTAAAGCGTATTATGTCTCTTAGGTACTGCAATGTATTATGTAAGCATTCCCGCAGCTAGCAGATGTGCCCGAGTGTATCCATATTCTAAAATGGCCTGTGCGACCCAGCCCCAGGTACAGAAATTAGTTATATTTCAAACAGTAAGCTCTTAACTCCACTAATTCAACCAAACACATTGCGACATGTGCGGCCAGGTAGTAGTGCTCGAAGCAGGGGGCAGCTAATCTGCCTTTATCGGTGGGGAGGAACAATTTCCGGAGTGCCAGCCGATGTCTGGAGGAGCCGCAGATGAAGTCACGGAGGACCTTATTTAGCGCAGTAAAAAAGGAAGCTGGAAGAAACAGAGGTAAGTTAGTAAAATAGTATAGCAAGCGCGGGAGCATGACCATTTTGGTCAGGGCTACTCTGCCCGTGGACGTTAGTGGGGGCGTGGACCAGAAGCCGATCTGCGACCTGAGCGCCGTCACTGCGCGATCTAAGTTCCCGTCGAGGAGATCGGCCGGCTGGCGATAAATCTGGATTCCTAGGTATTTAAATGTGCCCACCATCCACTGGACTCTTGTGACTTGTAGCCTGAACCCTGGGTCTTCCACTCCATTGCTAAATGCAAAGAGGCCCGACTTGCCTGCGTTGACCCGGAGTCCAGAGAGCTCTGCGAAGCTACTCAGCAGGCGATCCAGACTTTCCGGGATATTGCTCACATCTCTGACGAATACTAGCAGGTCGTCAGCATAGAGCGACACCTGGTGTATGCCATCCCCCAGCTGAATCCCAACGGCTAGTGTCTGCCGCATGGCCGCAGCCAAGGGCTCCATGGCCAGCGCAAAGAGTAGCGGGGACAGCGGGCACCCCTGCCGGGTGCCTCTGCCCACCGCCACTGCCTCCGATACATAGGGCCCCAATCTCACGCGGACCACCGGGTTACGGTATAGAAGGTCCACCATCTGAAGGAAATCAGTGTCAAGTTCGTACTTCTCCAGTACTGACCATGGATACCCCCACTCTAGACTGTCAAATGCCTTTTCTGAGTCTAATATCAGACATCCTGCTTTAGGCCGGCCCCCGTCGCTTCCGCTGCTACCCTGAAATACCGCCTAAGGTTCAGCGATGTGGACTGCGCCGGCACAAAGACGTTTTGGTCTGGGTGTACCAAATGGGGGACAACCGTGCTAACCGCTCCGCAAGGATTTTGACGTATATTTTGTAATCCACATTCAGCATAGCTAATGGACAGTACGAGCCTAACTCTGTGGGGTCTTTGCCAGGCTTGAGCAGCGACACCAAAAATGCCTCTCGTAGGTTCGGTGGGAGCCTGTCCTCGTCAATTGCTGTGGTGTACAGTTGGAGGAGCCAGGGCGCCAGGATCTCTCTGTTGGCCTTGTAATATTCGTCTGGTAGGCCGTCGGGACCCGGAGATTTCCCTGATGCCAGGGCCTGAATCGCTTCCCCAACATTTTCCAGGGTGAGTGGAGCACAGAGTGCCCCGTTCTGGGCGTCGGTGGCAGTGGGCAGCGCCACCAGGTCAAGGAACTCATCCAACTCGTGTCTGGAGCCAATACCCAGGGCTGTGTACAGTTGCCTGTAATGTGCAGTCAGCGCCTGGTGGATTTCGCGCTGCGTGTAGACCATTTCCCCTCACCCTGTACGAATGGCTCCCACCAATGCTCCTCAGTCCAATCTTTGCACCAACCAGGCCAGTAGTCTCCCAGCCCTGTCCGCCTGAGCATGCGTCCTAGCCGTATGCGCAGCGTAATTGTGGCATCTCAGCCGTTCCATTAGGGTCGCATGTTCCCCTCTCAATTCCCCCAATTTGACTGAGTGTATTCCAGCTCCCTCGCACTCCCTCTCGTATCGCAGAAGCTCTGATCCCAGTTTAGTCAGGAAATCGGACACCGTCTTTTGCGAATATTCCAGGTAGCGCCTACGGTTGGCACTAAAGTGAATGGAGAGGCACTAAGAATACTGCGCACGAACACGTCAGCTCCCATCGTCATTGCAATGGCAAAATTTCTTGGATGGTCTTGGGTCATCAGATTGAAGACACTATAGGCACTTTTAAAGGGTTTGTTAAGTCAATTCTATAAAGTCGAATCACCTTTAATAGTAGGAAATGTATTTTAATTACTGTAATTCTTCTATATATCTCAGGCCCTAATGTTAGAAATTAATTCTTATTGATTTTACACCCTAGTACCTTATAGTAATTTTAAAATGTTTTATTCATATATAGTAATTTTAATATGTTTCATTCTTATATGGAATTGTCGTCGCCAGAAGTACCAATCTTTGGTTTAAATTTTTTTTATATAGATATATATATATATATATTCCGTTTCACAAGTTGCCTTTTTGCAGAATGAACTCCCAACAAGTCTTTCAAAAGCGCAGGATCAACTTTGGTGAAAGACAGATAAAAACATCATTGCATGCCTTGCCTGACGCGTTTCAGAGTGAAAATCTCCTTCCTCAGAGGCAGCATGCCAAGCCATGTTCGCTCCGTAATTCCTCCAACTGAAATAACCCCTCTCATTAGTTAGATCCTGCCCAGGTGGGCCTCTTAATGTAATGCATCACGGGAGTTGGAGTCCCTGGTAAACCCCCGTGGGTTCGGAAAAACAGAACATGCTCAAAATAAACTGCATACTTGTTCTTTTTATTTAGCTTTAAATGTGCAAACACAAAAGATTGTTCCAGAAAGCAAAGCGCAGCTTGTTGGTCCCAGCTGGCACTTAACATCTGAATGCCAAGGGACTCGTATTTATCGCTACAAAGGTACATTACCCGACCAGGCTGGCCGTTTTAGACTCCATTTCACAAGTTGCCTTTTTGCAGAATGCACTCCCACAAGTCTTTCAAAAGCGCAGGATCAACTTTGGTGAAAGACAGATAAAACCATCATTGCATGCCTTTCCTGACGCGTTTCAGAGTGAAAACCTCCTTCCTCAGAGGCAGCATGCCAAGCCATGTTCGCTCCGTAATTCCTCCAACTGAAATAACCCCTCTCATTAGTTAGATCCTGCATACTTGTTCTTTTTATTTAGAGGGGTTATTTCAGTTGGAGGAATTACGGAGCGAACATGGCTTGGCATGCTGCCTCTGAGGAAGGAGGTTTTCACTCTGAAACGCGTCAGGCAAGGCATGCAATGATGTTTTTATCTGTCTTTCACCAAAGTTGATCCTGCGCTTTTGAAAGACTTGTGGGAGTGCATTCTGCAAAAAGGCAACTTGTGAAACGGAATCTAAAACGGCCAGCCTGGTCGGGGAATGCACCTTTGTAGCGATAAATACGAGTCCCTTGGCATTCAGATGTTGGCATATGTCGTATGCCACTATTCCCCAATGTATTATACCATAACTGATGAAAACATGAGGTACCCTTTCCACAAATAGCATTAGCTAAAATAACATACTTGGTTTAGGACCTATGATGCTTGAATAAATTTAAATTTTATGATATACATTTATTGCACATTATGTAAATATATGAATTTATATATGAACATTATATCTATATATTTATTTTTCTACAAAAGTGAATGTTTTTAGAATTTGTTCAGGAATTTATGAGTTTTTGGCCTCAATTTTGATACATCAAGTTATTTACAATGTTTTCCGGTATAATGTAAATAGATGATAATTGCATTTATTAACTTTCGTTGGGGATGTGACTACAATGTAAAACGGGCACTACGCCCTGTATAATTCTGTGAGACATACCCTTTTAAAATTTAATGGGAGGTACCAATAACCATGTGACCGATGATGCTATTTAAAGTTACTTCCTTCCTCCCAAACATGACATGTGATCAAGCCTCGGCTGAGGTGAAACGCGTCATGGCGACTGGTGGGCTGTTTATTCTTCATCACGAATAAAATTCACTGGTAATGAGAGCACGGAGTCTGTGGCTTTACTCACTTTCCGTTCCTACTGCACGGCGTGATACTGCTACGCTGTGCTGTGTTGTATCGGACCAAGCGCAATATATATATATATATATATATATATATATATATATATATATATATATATATATATATATATATATATATATATATATATATATATATATTATATCAAGGAGTTTTATTGTGTATGTATGTACTGTGCTTTTATGACTTGACATTGAATAAAGCTTGTTGGATTGGAATAGGGGAGGTCTCCATGGTAACCGTTCCACAAGACCTCTCAGAGCAAGGAAAAAAAGGCTAAAAGAGACGGTCACTCCTTCGAGAGAGTAGGCCCCAGACCTAGAAAGCCATATTACTCGAGCAAATAAAAAATAATTAGGAAATACTGTCAGATAAACAATTCACAGAAGCGTAAACAAACACTTCTATGTTAAAAAATATAATAAAGATATTTAAATAAAGGAAATAATCAAACAGCACACTTTGGTCACACAGCTGGGGAAGCAGACTAAACACTAAGGGGTCTATTAGGATGGCGGGCGGACTCCAGCCCGCCACCACTCTAGCGGTGCTGGGACCGGCCGCCAGTGGTGCGGCGATCTCGCACCACCAATTAGGTTGCGACCGCCACCATGGCGGTCGCATCCTGTATATTTAACATTGTGGCGGACAGTGCTGTATTCAGCACCCGCCACAATGTTAAAGGGCATGTTGTGCATTTACATGCACAACGTGACAGGCACCGCGTGGTGCCTGCCACCTTGTGCATGCAAATGTCGGGGGTACCATGGGTACCCCCCCAAGTGCATCTACCCAACCCCCTGGGGGCCCGCAACAGGTCCCCAAAGGCATTCTCTGGAAGCCTTTCCATGGCAGAGTCTCCGCCATGCAAAGGCATGAAACCGCCATCATCATAATATGGATGGCAGTGATTAAAGGTATTTTCCGCCCGGTAGGCAATCGGGCGGATTCCCTACCGGCTGAAAACGGGCAGATGGTCTTTCCTTCCGCCTGGGTCCCCACCGCCATCGTAATATGACAGGGGGAAATGTTAGGCGGGCGGCGGTCAGATCGCCACCCTAATAGACCCCTAAATATCACACAGTGCGATTAAAAACTCAATCACACCGCAAGCTTAATTGTCATAACAAAGTCATAAAGTAGTACTTATCTCATAGAGCAGCAGCAATAAAAGTAGGGAGAGGACTGGTTGCTGGGGAGTTTTATCGATTTGGAATGTTGTTGAAAAGTTCTATATTCTGTATTCAAGAAGCTTTTAACATGCTGCTAAGTGGTAGCAATAAAAGATTTATTGCATAATATTAACCTCCGGGTCTTGACATAAAATTAGAAATGACACAAATTAGTTGCAAACCTAATATTGCTTATTGTGAATTATTGTATTCCTATGAGAAGAAGATGAGTGATCCTATTCTCAGTAGAGCATCGAAAGCTGATTGTCTGACTGAAAATGCAACATGTTGCAAAAGCTTAAGAATGTGTGGTTGTTGTATCTTGATTTACTTATTTAGCACTGTTCCTTTAACCTGTGCATTCTCTTGGATTCTTCATTACCTTTGTGTTCTTTCTCCTTGCTTTGTGAAGGCAGTTGCCTGCTAGCCTGGAGAGGGACACCAGTTGAATACTGCAGCTTGACAATAAATATACTTCTGTTTTATACGTTTATTGTGGACATCCGATCTTTTCCCCTACAACATTTTGGCGATTTTTGGCTAGCAGAAGATGAAAGAAAACAGAAGGAAAAGCTGAGAAGAAATAACAGATGATGAAAGAAAACAGAAGGAAATGCTAAAAAAAAAAATCAAATGGTGAAGAGAACCACGCGTGATTCAGAAATGTGGTAATTTACTGGAGGAATTGACAGTGAAGTTCAACTATTTCAACTTAGTGCGCTGTAACTGTGTAACTGATGGACAGTCTGGGGAATCAAATGGATTTTAAAAGGTTATGGAAAGCGTCATTAAGAAATCTTCGTAAAGAACGATACAATGAAACCTACGTTCATGTGTGAGTAAAGTCTGCGTGTGAATTTAATATTCTTTTGGAAATTTGTTGTTTTCCGATAACCCAGCAGTGCGAGTTACTCAGTGTGTGACATTTAAAAACGGAGTTAACGCTTACCACGAGACTCCGTAACCCTATTAACTAAAATGGATAGCAACAGTGTGGTAATGCCACCATTATTTTTGCAACAAAGCGGCGATCCTCCCATAGAGTGGGAGGAATGGATTGAAGTTTTTGAGAACTATATTGAGGCTATTGATGGAAAAGATTTTAGCGCTACAAGGAAACAAGCATTGCTATTGAGCACTTTGGGGAAAGAGGGCCAGCATGCTTTAAAGTTTTTATCTCCTGGGACAAATGCAGAAGGGAGAGTTATAACTAATGTGTATTTGGAGGCGAAAGCTTGTCTTAAAAAAAGATATTTGAAGGAAGTGAATATTGTCATGGCAAGGCACAAGTTCTATACACAACCTCAGCGACAAGATGAAAGTGTTGATCAGTTTGTTACTCGACTACGTGAATTGTCCTTGAAGTGTAATTTTGGAAATATCAGGGATGAAATGATAAGAGACCAACTTATTGTCCAATGCAAGAACAAGAAGATGCAAGAAAAACTGTGGGCAGCAAAGAACCCCTCTTTGCAGAATGCAATTCACATTGCAAAAGTTGTTGAAGAGTCGGGTGCATGCATGAAGGAGATGGAATGCAAGGACAATATGAAGGAGAATGTATTGTGTATCGATTCCTAGGAGGAAGTGGGTGCTGTTGGTAGTAAGAAATCCTATGAAAGGAACGAGAAGAATGTGGGGAAAAGGTTTAATAATACCTATAGTAGTAATGAATCATACAGAAATAGAGAAAAGATGTGTTCAAGGTGCGGTAGTACGTACCATACTGCTGAATACAAGAAATGTTTAGCGTTGGACAAGGATTGTATGAAATGTGGGAAGCGGGGACACTTTTCAAGAATGTGCAAGCCTTTGGGAAGAGGAAAGATTGCTGTTGTCCAACAAGAACCGGTGGATGTGGCAACGATTTTTGGCGTAGAGGGAGCTGACAAGATTTTGTGTGTGAGTGATGAGGAGTTAGAAATGAATCCCATGAGGAAGATAAGACCCAAAGCTATGTTTGTGATTGATAATGAGCAGGTTGAGTTGATGGTTGACTCTGGGTCATTCTGGACCATCATTCCTTTTTGTTTATTTAGTATGAAGTGGCCTAAGGTTGAGTTAGAACCAAAGGATATCAATCCTGGTGGGTTTCAAGGTGAAAAGATTGATATCATTGGATTTATGTCCGCCAACATTTCATTCAAGGGCAGATCAGTTAGGGGTAAGGTGTATGTTGCTCAATCGGGTCCACTTATATTAGGCTGGGGACATCAGTATGATTTGCATATTGTGTTGAATCCGAGAGCGAAAGACCAGGTGATGGTGGTGGATGAGGTACCTACACAGTTGATTGTTGATGGAATGCCTGAGTTGTTTAAGGAAGAGATTGGTGAGTTGAAAGGTTATGCACACAAGATCATGCTGAAACCGGATGCTGTTCCAATGCAACATAAAGTTAGGAAAGTACCCATTGTATCTATGTGCGAAGTTAAGAAGATGTTGGGTGAAATGTTGGAACAGGGGGTTATCGAACAGATTGAAACCTCAAGCTGGATTTCGCCAGTTGTGATCACGACCAAATCGGATGGCAAGTACAGATTCTGTGTTGACTTGAGCACATTAAATCGCAATATTATTGTAGATAGTTTTCCCCTTCCGAATATTAATGAGCTGGTACTATTATTAAAGGGAGGGAAGTTTTTCTCCAAATTAGACTTGCGTAGTGCCTACCATCAGATCAAATTGCATGGTGAGTCGAAACATCTTACGGCGTTTATCACACCTGAGGGAATTTTTCAGTTCACAAGGATGCCGTTCGGGTTGGCATCGGCAGCAGGAGTGTTCCAGCGAATGATGGGTTCTGTGTTGAAAGGGGTGAATAACGTTGTACATTTTCAAGACGATGTGTTGCTTTTTGGGAAGACGAAGGAGGAGCATGATGTGATCTTGAAGGAGGTGTTGGACAGGATGGAGTCTGCAGGTTTGACGTTGAGGAAGGATAAATGTAAGTTTGCTGTGGAAGAGGTGGAGTATTTGGGTTATACCTTGTCAGCAGAGGGAGTGAGACCTAAGCGCGATTTGTTGGAATCTATAAGGAAAGCGCCGGCGCCTGTTGATAGATATCAGTTGAGGTCATTTTTGGGCCTTATAGAATATTATGCGAAATTTGTCCGGAATTTTGCGGACAAAACTGAGAAAATAAGAGAGTTACTCAGGAAGGGTTGCAAATTCAGTTGGAGTGAAGAGCAACAGAGGGCGTTCGAGGGGATTAAAAAAGAGATTTGTGATGCTGGTATTTTAACACCTTTTGATACTAAATTAGAGTCTGTTTTGACTGTTGATGCAAGTGGTGTTGGATTGGGCGCTGTGCTGGCACAGGTTCACTCTTCAGGAGAAAAGACTGTAGCGTTTGCATCTAGGTCTCATACCGTTTCTGAGAGGAACTACTCTATTATAGAGAGGGAAGCACTTGCCGCTGCATGGGGTTGTGAATACTTCAGGATGTACTTGTGGGGTTTTCATTTCAGATTGCAGACTGATCACAAGCCCTTAGTACGGATATTGTCGCCTGGTGGTGCTGGGAAAGGCTCGGCAAGGTTGGCAAGATTGGCAGCAAGGCTACAGGAGTTCTTGTACAGAGTGGATTATATCCCTGGTTGGAAGAATAACCAGGCGGGTGGTTTGTCGAGACTTCTGTTACCATGGGAGGAAGTTGATCGGTCTGGTGTTGTCATTTTTGAGTGAGGGTTCAGTGGCACCTGTGGGTGATATTGTGGAATTTTGTTCAGGTGCGGTTGGAAAGGTGGAATGGGATGAGAGTATGGCTAGGGATGGTGTGTTGGGTAAAGTAAAGGAATTGATTGTGAAGGGTGTCAGACGTGAGAGTACTCTTGAGAGTGCTGTAAGACCTTTTTTGAAAGTGATTGATGAGTTATCTGTTTTGGATAAGGAGGAGAATATACTGATGAAGGGTGATAAGTTCATACCACCATTGGATTTGAGGTTTACCTTATTAAAATTGGCTCACGAAGGCCATTTAGGACAGTCTCTCACGAAAAAAAGGTTAAGGGAAAATTTTTGGTGGCCGACAATGGATCAACAGGTGTCTGATTGGGTAGAGAGGTGTTCTGATTGTTTTGAGAGTGAGAAGAGGTTAAAGCTTGGCAGTCAGTCTTTGCATGGTACTATTTAAGAACCCCATGCTCTTTGGCATTCTGTATTTATGGATTTTATTGGTCCCTTTAATTGTTTGAATGTGGATTTGAGGTTTGCCCTTGTGATGATTGATGTGTACTCTAGATGGTTGATTGTGAAGTTTTGCAAGGAAATAACCACTAAGACGACTATTCACTTATTGACTGAAATCTTTAGAGAAGAAGGGTTTCCAATGAAATTGATAACCGACAATGGCACTCAGTTGACCTCAGAAGAAATGGGAAAATTCTTGACTGCTTGTGGAATTGTACACTGTAGGACTTCCTTGTACAACCCACAGGGGAACGGCATGGTTGAGAGAGCAAACCGCATGGTCAAAGGTGCAATTCAGATGGCTCTTACCACTGGTGGTGCAGTGAAATGCTTGGTGGATGATTTAGTTTGGGCATATCGCACGACAGAGAATTATTCATCTGGCATGATTCCATTTACTGTGATGAGGGGACGCACTGCTGGTACAAAGTTAATTCTAGCTTGGATGAAAGAGTGCATGGGTTTGGGTACTCAAGGTGGTGAAAAGAAGGTAGTAGAAGTGGTGCTTGTTGACAAACCAAAAATCAGGGCGAATGATTGGGTCAAAGTGAAACCCGGTCGAATTTGTGGTGGTTTGACGAAGTTTAGGGGGCCATTCCAAGTTAAATCTGTCCATGATAAGTTTGTAACTTTACTTAATGGTGAACATTGGAACCTTAGAAGGGTGGCTCTTTACAAGAAAAATCAAAGTGATGGTGTGAGTGGTGCGATTGTAAGGGGGAAGGATGTGGTTGATGTTTCAACTGAAGTGGGTAGAAGCTTAGCAAGAAGGGTTAGGAAACCCCCTTCTTACTTATGTGACTATTACTGTGATGATTCTTAGTTTGCTTCCTTTCATTTGTTTTTTTTTCTTTCTTCTTCTTATCCTCCTTCTCTCTTTTTGCATTAAGTGAAGGAAAGAGGATATGTTGTATCTTGATTTACTTATTTAGCACTGTTCCTTTAACCTGTGCATTCTCTTGGATTCTTCATTATCTTTGTGTTCTTTCTCCTTGCTTTGTGAAGGCAGTTGCCTGCTAGCCTGGAGAGGGACACCAGTTGAATACTGCAGCTTGACAATAAATATACTTCTGTTTTATAAGTTTATTGTGGACATCCGATCTTTTCCACTACAACAGTGGTCTATAATAATGCGTGTTCCTAGAGTAAATTCTATGTCAGGACAGGAGGCTCTGATTATGCTTTTCTCATTTCTTTAATGAAATGCTCAGCAGCCAATAAATGAACAAAAAACTACATCTCCCATGAACACCAGGGAGTAACCATAGAGTACAGCGTATAAAAAAGGTCCACACACTAGTCTGTCTTCCTCTTTCTTTGCTGCTCCGCAGCCAGTTAAGTGCATTATCTTTCTTACTCTACTGTTTGTGTAACATTGCTTGGCATTCTACTGTTTATGTAATATTGTGCCTTGTTGCTTACTGTCGCTTTGCGCTTTGCCATTGCGCAGTGTGTCGCGCGTCTGGGGCTTGGGCTCCGTTGTTTTTTCTTCGCGCTTCTTCGCCGCTTCAGCGTGCAGTTTGTATAGTTACCGGAGCGTGTGTCTCACCTCCGTTTTGGTCGCCGAGCGCTTCCTAGCTGCTCGCGCGCTTCTTGTGGAGCGGGAGCAGGGGTTCCGTTTGTTTTGGAGCGCGAGCGCTCTTCGGCGGTTTTCACTGGCAGGCGACAGTCGCGCATGCGCGCTGTCCCATTTCCGGTTGTTTTCTCTTCAGCTGGTTCAGTGACGGCGTTTGTTGACGTCTTGCCCACGGCCTGTCAGTGCAGTTAACCCCGTCTGACGCCGAGGTCTTTTAGGACTTTGGTAGTGTATTTCTTGGCATAGGCTCTGCCTAGAGTGTTGTTTGGTGCAGGCTTTGGCTCCCTCCACGTTCTAATTGCTAGCAAGTCAGGTTTCTTCCTGCTTTTAAGCCTGCTTTGGGGTTTATACACTCCCCCTTGACTTGTGTTTCCAACACTCCATAATTTTCTAGTCGTCTTGTGGGCTTCTTACCTCTACCTTGTGTAGAATGGCTGAATATTTTGATGACGTGGAAGACGACTACTACTATGCTGATGAGGAGGAAGGCTCCTTAGAACAGGACTTAGTTGAACAATTAGACAAGGGTGTTCAACAGTCCGTTAACAAAGCACTAGTACGTGCTATTAACCCTTTGAAGCGTCATCTCAATCTCTATGCACAGCAGCAGGGCTGGTTGCCTGCTTCCAAGAAAACGGCGAAGTCGCCTGTTAACCCTCACAAGACTGACTTTCAGCGTCTGGCGAAAAGTTTAGCAGCTGCGCCATCCTCAACTGCTGGTCTTCACGAGGCTGATTCGGACAATGTGCTATCTTCAGCATCTTCAGACCATGTTTCTCCTCCACCTAAAAAACGGGTCTGTAAAGAACATTTTGTAGACGCTCCCGAGCGTCCTACGGTGCTCAATTTCGAGCCTGCAGACATAATCCATCCGAACTCTTCCTCATGGGCGCCTTCTCCAGCTGTAGCTGCCTACATTGAGGCGCATATCCGCCAACCTTTTGAGGCTTCAGTTCGTGCCCGGTTGCGCTCAGAGTGCCCGAGGCCTGATTTGTCTGCCCATTTGGCTGAGACACCAGACGTTGATCCCATGATGGTCACGCATTTGAAAAAATATGCCAAGGACCCGAAGAAGGGCCTTGATAGATCTTGGCGGTCTTGTCAAGATAAGATGTTAGACCTGCTTGGGCCCCTCACTAAGATTTTGGACCTTGCTTTCAGAGCACAAGAAGCTTCTGCCCTTGTGAACCCAAAGGAGATGATCGAATGGGCGCAACGGGCGATTTGCCAATTGGGTAATGCAAATTGTGCAATGTCTGCGGAACGTCGCAGGTCCATCTTGTTAAAGCTTGACCCTAGACTCTCTGAATTAGCCACTTCTGAGTCGGGCCCTGAGGCGGACGGCCTCCTGTTTGGTCAGCCATTCCTTAAGGAACTCACGCGCTTTGTATCCACCTTCAGTGGCATCGACAAGGCGCAGGCCTCCTTGCGGCGAGCCATGCGTCCGGTTTTTGGAAAGGCCGGACGAGGTAGGGGACGCTCGTTCGGCCGTGGTTCTGCCAATCAGTCCCAGAGAGGCAATTCCTCTCAGCACAGAGGCTCCTACGACGCAGGTTATTCATCGAGAGCCAACTTTTATCCTTCCAGAAAAGGAAAAGGCCAGTACGGCAAAGGACGTTCCGGTGGTCATCAGGGACAATACCAAGATTCCCACTCTACAGGTGAGCCTGATTCATGCATGCGATGTGATGTTGGGGGGTCGCATTCAGTTTTTCCTGCAGAATTGGCGCATGCTCTCCGGCGATGCTTGGGTGCTACAAACTGTTCAGGGGTTCAGAATAGAATTCTATCACCCGATGCATCAGACTTGTCCCCCTCCTTGTCTGCGTTTTTCTCTTCAGGATCAGGTTTGTCTCTCCGAGGAGATAGACTCTCTTCTCAAAAAGGGGGCGGTGATTCCAACCACCCGTCATCCACAAGGGTTTGCCAGTTCTGTCTTTCTGGTCGAGAAAAAAGGGGGCGGTGCTCGCCTTGTTCTCAACCTGAAGGACTTCAACTGCGGAGTCGTCTATCGACATTTCAAGATGGAGGGCATCCATCTCTTGAGGGATCTCCTTCAAGAAGGGGATTGGATGGTCAGGCTGGACCTCAAAGATGCATATCTCTCGGTTCCGATTTACAAACCACATCGCCGTTTTCTCCAGTTTCTCTGGCAGGGAGTCTGGTACGAGTATCAGGTTCTCCCGTTCGGTCTTTCGTCAGCACCATGGTGCTTCACGAAGCTGTTGAGACCAGTTGTGGAACATCTTCGGTCGCTGGGTGTCAGGTTGATTATTTATCTGGACGATATTCTCCTTATGGCGGAATGTCCACTCAAACTTCTTCAACATCTGGAATTGTCCATCACTCTTTTACAGTCTCTGGGGTTTCTAATCAATGTTCAGAAATCGGTTTTGGTTCCAGCCCAGCGTATCGATTTCCTGGGCTTCCAGATCGACTCGGTAACTTGTCAACTTCTCTTGCCCAACCAAAAGATGCGTTATATCAAGAGAGAGTTGACGTCTGTTATTTCCAGACCGACTGTGTCGTTGAGGTCGTTGGCACGTGTAGTCGGTCTGCTGGCGTCATCCATTCAGGCGATTTTTCCGGGTCCCCTGCATTACAGGGCAATGCAGCGCCTGAAAATTCTTCATCTCCGGAAAGGCCTCGGATATTCCGATCAGATTCCTCTTACGGAGGAGGTCCGGTGGGAGATGCAGTGGTGGTTGGACCACATGGAGGCCTGGAACGGCCGAGCCCTCTTCGGTGTGTCTCCGGATCTGGTGATAGAATCCGATGCCAGTCGGTGGGGCTGGGGAGCCCGTTGCGGCTCGGTCTCGACCGGGGGTCGTTGGTCCCCTCAGGAATTGAAGCTTCATATCAACTGTCTGGAACTTCTAGCGGGTTCCTTTGCGATCAAATGTTTTTCCCCCCTGCAGACCAGTTGTTGTGTCCTTCTCCGGATGGACAATATATCGGCAGTCCGCTATGTAAACAAACTAGGCGGGACCAGGTCCAGAATCCTGGCGGAGATCGCCAAAGATTTTTGGCACTTCTGTCTGCAGAAGAAGATCACTGTTATTGCGGAGTACCTTCCGGGATGCCACAATCAGATAGCGGACTGGCACTCCAGGCATCTCCGGGATTACAGCGATTGGAGGCTGCATCCTCGGGTCTTCCGTGCTCTCCATCGGCGTTGGGGTCCTTGCCAACTAGATCTCTTTGCCTCACGCCTCAATGCGCAACTTCCGCATTTTTTACAGTTGGAGGCCGGACCCTCAGGCTCTGGCCACGGATGCCTTTCTCCAGCAGTGGCCATCGACCCTCTGCTATGCCTTCCCTCCATTTCTAATGATTCCCAGGGTATTGGCCTACTCCAAACGATTTCAGACGGATCTGATTCTGATTGCCCCTCTCTGGAGGGCTCAAGCGTGGTTTCCGGTCCTTCTAGAAATGTGTTCGGCCCCACCGTTTCTCCTTCCCCCATTGTGGAATCTCCTGTTGGACCCTCTCGGAGATCCTCATCCCCTGATCCTCTCAGGCTCCCTCCCCCTTCTCGCGTGGAGGATCTCGGGGATCGCTGGTCGCTCCCAGGCCTTTCAAGCGACGCTTCCAAGCTCCTTAGTGAAGCATGGGCTCCCAATACTCACAAACGGTATAAGGGGTCTTGGAAGCGTTGGTGTGATTGGTGTTCACAACAACAAGTTGATCCCGTTTCAGCAGATATCAGCATGATTGTTAATTTCTTGGCCTCCTTAGCCACCGCTGGTCTGGCTTATTCGACTATCAACGGTTTCCGGTTGGCTATCTCGGCGGGTCATGCCCACATAGATGGGAAACCCGCGGGTGAACATCCTTTTGTTTCCAGGTTACTTAAAGGAGTTCGTTTTGCAAAACCTCCCACCCCTAAGTATGTTACCTTGTGGGATGTTTCAGTTGTCCTCAGATTTTTGGAGGCCTGGCCTTCCAATACTTCCTTATCTCGCAAGCAACTATCTGCCAAACTGACTATGTTGCTATGTTTGGTCTCATGTAAGCGCGTGTCGGACGTCCACGCTTTGGATCTGGCGGGTCGCACCTTCACTCCTGAAGGAGTTTCCTTTCGTCTCTCCAGACGTACCAAATCTAATACGCCTTCTATTTCTTATCCTTCTTTTCCTTCTCACCCCAACCTTTGTGTGGTTCAATGCCTGAAGGATTATGAGGTGAGTACCGCTTCTTTGCGCTCAGACATGCAGGGTCAGCTTCTGATTGCATTACAAAAGCCTTTTCGCCCTGTCTCTCCAGCCACCTTGGCGCGCTGGGTGCGGGGGCTTATGTCTGAAGCTGGAATTGATGTTTCTGTGTTTGGCGCACACTCTGCACGTGGAGCGATGGCGTCCAAAGCTTATTCCATGGGTGTTACTCTGTTTGATATCATGAAGGCTGCAGATTGGTCATCTGCTTCTGTGTTTAAGACTTTTTATTTCAAGCCTATCGATAGTGTTGCTTTTGTGGTGGTGGATCAGCTTTAAAAAAGCATAATCAGAGCCTCCTGTCCTGACATAGAATTAAAAATTTGCAAACATTCGTGACAAGAATTTTCAATTCTATTAAGGACTAGGAGGCGAGGATTATCCCACCCGTGTTTCATATTTGTATGCTAATGTATTATGACTGTATATACGCAGTTACAAATCTTTCATTCCTTGTTCTCCCTCCCTGATTTGTTGTTCAGTAATATTACTTTGGATATTATGGCTTCGTATCTTCTTTCCAGGTTCAGACCAGAAGTGATGATGTTTGTTCCTCGGCGGAATCAGTTGCTCCTCCTGGTTTCTGGACCCATGGTTCTTCGGCTGCCTTTTTCAGGATCCTCTGGATGACAGCGGCCTGTTTGGAATTGTTGTTCCTGTTGTATTTAGGATTTTACTTTAACTTGGACATTTTCCCACAAAGAAAGAGGAAGACAGACTAGTGTGTGGACCTTTTATACGCTGTACTCTATGGTTACTCCCTGGTGTTCATGGGAGATGTAGTTTTTTGTTCATTTATTGGCTGCTGAGCATTTCATTAAAGAAATGAGGAAAGCATAATCCTCGCCTCCTAGTCCTTAATAGAATTGAAAATTCTTGTCACGAATGTTTGCAAATTTTTAATTACCACTTACCCTTACAGCTTTCCATTTCCCCTTATTCTACATTGCTTTGGGAATCTACTGAGTTTCTTGAACCTGTCACTCGAATTGGAACTCTTTATAGGTTCAGACTGTGACAGCAGTCTCTCCCGATACCTAGAATAGTATCTCGCTCGCTTGTTGCATTCGTATTACAATGTATTGATTGCGGACTGATTGATTATTGATTTCTAATAAGATTCTTATGACCAAACTCCATGAATTTTATTTGTATCCTAATAAAGATTACTACTGAAAGTTTGAACAATAAACTTCTAACTCATACTTTACTTGACTGACAATTAGATTAGGCATTGTGATTAAAATGTATTTGATGTTCAGCTCTTAATTTTCTCTAAAACAACACAAAAATCCATTTGCCTCAGACCAGAGACCAATAAGAGTGGGAATTACTCCAGTGATGGTAAACCGAGATTCTAAATCGAGAAACTGATTCTTACTCCAGCACCTGGGAATATATTCCTTTTCGAAATAGAACACCTCCCTCAGTGGAAGGCTCAGGATTTGGCAGGTGTGCCTCGCGTGCGAAAGATTGCGCGTTAGTTCAGGTCAGATTACCCTTGCCCTATTAGGTGAAAGAAAGCGAACTGCCTGTGAGTGTCGTGTAGGACGTGCTGTCCAACAAGAGAGACCCCGCCCAGTAGAGTAGGTTTAGCAGTTCATGGTGTATCCGTCTTCATAACATTGATCCCTGTCACCTATTTAAAGACGCCTATAAGAAATGATCTGAATATGCTGTGGTCGGGTTTCTGTCTTTAAAAACACAAACGCTGGAAGAAAAAACACATCCATGAAAAACTATAGTGAAGTATAAATTGCCGACCGTTACGTTCCAGTATAGGGACACCTAATTGGGCTTTTGTTACACCCTTTCTTATGTTTCTCTGAAAAATACTTAGAACATAACCCTTGGTCCACTTTCTCTTTACCCTTCGAATATGGCCCCCGCTCTGTCGTTCAAGTTCTTGGAATTATACTCATAAACGCACCTCTGCCATTTGATATAGGGAATCGGGCGGTGCTTGGAAATGGCAGCTACATAAAAAGAGAAAGTGGACCAAGCGGTTAAAACACTCTGTCGGCCATGTCATAATGGTGATGTTCCTAGCCATTGGTGCCTTGAGTTCTGCCAAACTACTGTGATCGACTCTGAATATATGATTTTCCGCAAGGAAAGAGCAGTGGTTTCTTGTACTCATATAGTCTTGTATATTTCTGTTCTATTTGTATCCTTGCAACACTGCCGTTTACTCGGAATACGTGGCGAAGCTTGCTTAAGCGTTCCCACTGCGTATTCAGGGGGCACAGCGCTGTTTATCGATCAACACCTGTAATCTCTCCCTCTTTTAAATCGGCAGGTGCAATTAGTTACCTAGACGCGACAACTTCTGTAAACTCATCTTCAATCGACACAACTCTGGCCATTCTCAGCGAGTAGGCGGCTTGGTTTTCTAGTCGTCTGATTGGAGTGGGGAAAAGGGGCGGTGACCAATCACCATCACAGCTAGAAGTTGTGGATTTCAGCTGAGAGCAAAGATCATTCTTTGGGCGGCAGTGACAGCGGCGGAAGGATGACGGACACTAAGGAACCGAACTACTACACCTTGGAGGAGATCCAGAAACACAACCACAGCAAAAGCACCTGGATTATCCTGCACCATAAGGTTTACGATGTCACTAGCTTCCTAGAGGAGGTATGTATCTCTACCCCGTACCTACTGGGTTCCACCGCCGACTATGTTGCACTTGTCTCTGACAGCTCTGTATCCTCCCGGTGACTGTAACGTGCTCCACGTCTTGTTTGGCACTTTCAATCAGTCTTTGCTTAAGGACGTATTTAGACTGTTTAAAGTGAAACTTCAGGTGTGAGTATGCAGTAACCTGTTGCATAGCTGCCAAGGTTTCAGATTGCTATGTGTGACATTTTCACAATTTCAGTGTAATCATGAGTGACATTTCAACAACTATGAGTGACACTTTCTCGTGGGCAAAATCACGCAATGAAGAAGGGGAAAACATATAAATATTAGAAATTACACCCATTTGAGCAACGAGAAACTCTAAGATCTTGAAACTGGTGCAAACTGATTTTTGCAAAATGCATTGTAACCTTCTGCGCTACTTTTTTGCTGAGTCAAACTGCTACTAGACAAGTAACTCTCCAGCAGGAGCTTTTACACCCATAAGTTATGTCTAAACACAGCACCCTTCCTCAGCTCAGCTTGTGCGGCTGAGCCACAAGTAACTAAAGGATATCTGTGGCAAAAGCATTAACCCGCTGAGCTATCTACATAAAATACAGTTCGGTGATGTCAAAGTACACCTTCTTTGTTGCACCCTCTGCACTGGCAGGAGTATTTCGCTCTGCACCTGCAGTGTGTTATAGAAAGATCAGAGCTGGCCAGATGAAATCTGAAACCAGTTATGCTCAGTGAAGGTACACTGTGTCTTCCATAAAGATATATGGCTTTCCCTTAACTCCCTGATAGATTCAAACCCATACAAAATAAAAACGTGCGAGAGGCAATTTAGATTGTGTATTTTAGCTTTCAATAATAAATTAAATTAAATTAGACTACGCACACTTAAAGTTCAGCAGTTATGTTTGGAATCGCGCCGCACTAAAAACAATTACACCAATTATGCAAGAAGCCCTAGCTCTGGCCCGGAAACACAAGCATCAGCCACAATTGAAATCCTTTCCACTCTGAAACATTTTCGATAGCAAATTCCCAAATTATCCGAGAGCAATTTAGCCTACCACCTGAAGAATACACGATTTTGTTTGAAAGGCTGCCTCTGATTGGTGGTTGTGTGGAGTGAATTAGGTACATTGTAAAACCCGTCTTTCAGCAGGTATCTTCATGGCGCATTATAAATTAAATATAATAGCAATTACATTACCCAAGACAGTAACGTCAGTGGTAGTCTCTCAGGGCTAGGCACAGTACCATCGACCAGCTCATCATTAGGGTCTGCAGGCCCCAAACTCGACTGCAGCTCCCTGACTCGCGCAGCATCAACAGAGGCTGATGACACCATTTAACCCAGTACTAGTCCAGCACTGCAGCGACCGCGGTCCAACCCCAAGTCGACTGGCAGCACGGCGGCGCGCCATTAATTAAACAATTTGCAGCACAGAGCCATACATCACATAGGTCAATGTCATCACTCCGACCACACCCTACAATGCACTGTCCCGATTGGCTTCAGCAATACTGAGCTATCTGCGGAGGTCCAGAGCCTGTGCTAGCACTACACTCCGCACTGCCGCACTCCTCCCCCCCCCCCCACTTAGCTGCATTTTAGTTTGTGCCGCCGTCCCCGATCACCAATGCCTCTCTGGGCGGGCGGCCATGAGTCGACACTTCATTGTCTGTGTGTCCTGGCACTGTTGTGCCGCCGCCAATGACAGTGAAATTTACTGGGGGTCAATGTCATGGTGTGTCCCCGTCGCTGGCAACGCTGCGCAGGTAATTTGCGGCGCTGCGCACGTAGACAGAGCAGTGCAGTACGCAACGGTGAGGACTCGCTCCCTGACTTAGATTTGAGCCCCGCCGCTTCTGCCTCAGTGCTCACAAACTTCCTCTTCCTCCGGACGTGAGGGCATGTCGCCCCCCCCCCGTAATTATTGGCTGCAGTGTGTGTCAAACAAAACCGCGCGGCAGGAATAATTGCATCCTGGAGCCAGGCATGCTTGTTACATTGTAGCCTAGCGCTCCTGCTCAGCCACCAGAGCTGAGAGCAGTCATGGTGATTAACTATTTAGGAACGAGAGCCCAGCAGCTGTTGGCACTGACAGCATGTCTCTCGGAGCAGCAGAGCGGAGCCCTGCACAGGTGCCGCCGGTGGCGCGAGCTGGCGAGTCGGCAAAATGTGTGACAATGCATTTCAGTGCGGGGCTGCGGATCACCGCACTGAAATGCGTGAGTGTCACACCTGATGTGTGACACTTGGCAGGACTGCTGTTGGCTAAAGTGAGGGGAATGGCTTCAAATATAGTATATCCCATTGAGCCACTTAAAAGAAATGATCCCATACATTTCTGTCCCTCTTCCATTCTAGTCCCCCTAGTTTCTCTATTTCCTCTGCATTTCTCTATGCCAGAGGTCTTCATACTTTTTTTCCTCTGAACCCCTAATGGAAAATAGTTTGAAGAAGTCTGGACAAATTCATCAAACAGAAATTGACCCAAAAACGTTGCTCCCCATAATTAAGGTGTTGTAACCCCCTTTCGCTTCAGGGTCCCAATGCAACTGCACTAATGATAGCTGCGGTCCTGAGTAGCAGTCTATCTATTATGTTTATGTCGCTACTTTACCACCATGCATAATCATTGCTCCATTCTTGAAACCGGCTCTGTTTGTTGTGTTTTTTGAAATGGGAGATTTATGTAGTGCGGACTCAACCCAAGTGCACTGGAACACTTATATGAGCCCCAGTTACATTACACACGGCCAGGTTCATTTTTATTAGGCATAGGGACATTAAGTGATTATTTTTTTTTTCCCCAGATTCACAGAACGTTAAACTAATGCAGGCACTTGAACCTGGTTCCACTTTTCCAAAACCAGCAGCTCTCTCCGTTCTAGTTAAACAGATGAAAAGTTACTGAAAACATGGCAACGTGATGCAGCACAGAAAATGTCCCTATACAAAGGTTACCCTGGTCACCTGTCTGTTGCTTATTGCTTTATTTGGGTATTAAACCCATACTGAGGTGAAACCAGTGGCCAGACAGTGTTAACAAATGTAACAAGCATTGGTAAGTGCAATAGGTTAAAAAAAAAATGGTTACGTTTGTGAGCAGTTGTGCAATATAAGGATCTGTACAGGCGAAACCTAAAAATTGCCTCAACTTCACATTCCACACCCTCCAGTGACCTCGGGGGAAGGTTCAAAGACCAAAGTGGTATTTGATATACAGGCTTATAGAGTGTTGTGTCTGGTAGAATACATACACGATTCCAATGGTAAGGCCACCAGGCTGCCAAAAGGTCCCATAAGCTGAGGTGTGAATTAAGCATGGCATCATGGAACCCCAGGCTAGTAATGCAGAGAAGGAAGACACAATGCAGTCATTGGAGATGGGCAAGTTAATCCGAAGGTTAGAGAAGCGGCAGAGTAGGACTCAATGGCTTTAGTAGGAGGCAGGGGTGCAGCTTTCACTAGCGCACCATGTGCTGCAGCTGCAGGGCTCAAGTTTGAGAGAAACGTGCACTGCACCTCAATTGACTGCCTTTTCTGCTCAACGGGGGAGGTCATTGAGGACGCTGTGCAGAAAAATCCCAAAAAAGGAATGCTACTGACCTGGCATAAACACTTTAGGAACATTACTGTTGTCTTCAAACTGCCTCAGAAAAAGGGGTAATAGGGATAATTTCAGATATGTATATCTTTACAAGAGCTTCTCACTCAAAGCGTCACACATAATGCATTTAAGTGCCACACAGTACCCTGAAAACATCTAACTGTCACACATTAGCAAAATGAACATTTGGTAGCTATGCATGGATAAAGAGGAAAATGTACTATTGTTGTTCAAACTCCCAAAATGAACATCCACTTGCGGGAGTGACGGCTGCATTAGAAGTACAGCCTTGGTGAAGAACAGTGATACGATAAGCTCGTGAAGGGCAAGCACTGCTTGGGATAGAAACAAAGTTAAGTCCTTCTCCCCTCGGTGATGCAGCCAATGCTCCTCTTCCTCCAACCCAGTAGGCTGGAGCCTGTCAAATGAGGAAAAGAACCAGGAGGAGGACAATAATGAGGAGGAGCCAAGCACTCCAACTGAAAACAAAACTGCCATTGTAAAACGTCAGCACGTGAAATTTCAGAACTAGAAACCCAAGTAAGCTCCAAACGACTAACCGCAGTTTCTAAATTTCTGTTTTCACTTTCAATTTGGGTTTTAAACATAATAACATTACACATTAATATTTTGTGAATTGTACGTTTCAGTTGATATGCTAAATAATTCACAATAGTTGTCGTGTTAAACCTATTTTAAAACCTTTATTTTAATGGAGTTTTTATCGGTAGGTGTCCCTGAGTATTCAAGATGTTCATCAATTTTTTTGGTTACTCTACCCGAATAAACGTCCCCCCTCCGCGTGACATTGTGCAGTAATCAGTCAGTAGGTGTCCCTCTGCACGTTAAAATGCACCCACCAGCTTGGCTCTGATGAAGGCAGCTGTCATGTCAATTAATGAATAGCAGCTCAAACTGATTTGAAAGTGAAGATGGAAGTCGGAGGAAGAATGCTTCCTCTGTAGGGGTTGAGTTCAGGTTAAGACCGAGTGAAGGGCATTGCAGACCAACAGAAATGGAGAGATGGAGAACTGTTCAGTAAGCAAGTACTGAAGTGGGGGCCTGCTTGTGCTCCTGGGGGATGGTGGACTGCATTCAATGACAAACACACTCAGATGAGCCCTTGCTTGGGCCCAGGGGCACGAGGTAGTGCGTGTTGTTTCTGGAGCATGGAGAAGAAATAAAAGGCAAATCCGAGATAATTGCGCGCTGAGCCCACAACACTTGGTAGTGCTTTAACTTTAAATCAAGGGTGTAATTCTTGTCTTTATTTAGTTTTCCCAATCCTTGCTTGAAATAAGTTCCACCAAAGCACATTAACACAGTACTTTGCAGATGGGAAACTTATAAGAGAAACACATACGGAAGAACAGAAAATAGACCGCCTGCAACCAATAGAAATGAGGAAAAGTAAAGTGACCAGGACCAATAAGAAGTAAAGGCGGGATGTAAGTTCCTTTTAAGATCTATTTAATACAATAGATATCTGAAAGGGATACGTTAGTGATAGATTCCTTACCTTAGAATATCCCCAGGCGTCAGACTGGATCCGGAATTTTTTTGCGTAGCAGTACCCTTGCGTGTCGGTAGGCGTCGTCTGCGGCTCCGCTTGCGTCGTGGGCGCCGTGATGACGTCGTCGGAGTACTTAGACGCCACCTCCGCATGCTGACGTCAGTTCTTTTTTTTTTTTTTTTTCGCACCAGCTAGCGCAGATCTGGAAAAAGTTGTACCCAAGTCACTTTTTGACTAACCTTTTGAGATCCTTTTTGATCCATTTTTCGAAGTCTATCGACTCAGACGGTACCGGTAGGGATGCCCGGGTTCAAGCCCTGCGCCGACTGTAACCGACTGATGTCGGTTACCGACCCCCATCGCCGGTGCCTGCACTGTTTGGGCCTGGACCACGACGACAAGGCCTGCTCCGACTGCCGGGTCCTGACGACTAAAGCTAGACGGGAGCGTTCCGCAAGCGACTCGAGCTTCGGCAGTCTGCCCCGCGCCGCTCGAGGTCCCGGTCCGAAAGGAGGTTGAGGGACCGGTCGCGGGGCTTGAGCCCCCACAGTTCCGGGAGTTGTCATCGGTCTTCGGGCTCGAAGTCCTCAGTTAAGAGGCACAAGAAGTCGAAGAGGCACCATCGCTCTTCTGACTCCCCGCGACGCGACCGGGAGTTTGGGCGACACCGCCCACACGGCTCCGCAGGAGCCGCAGGTGTCGCGGCCTGCCCCACACCCGCCGGTCCCTGGGCAGGACGCGACGCCAGGGGAGATTGCTGACTTCCTCATGGCCATGAGGGCGCCCGCTCCCCGTCGAGGTCTGCGGCGACTTCGGGCCAAGCGGTTCCGACTGGGTCCCCACACGGGCCAGTTGCTTCGGCACCTGCGCCGTCCGGGGCTTCGGCCTCGGTGCCGTCGGCGACTTCGGTCTCGGTCAGGTCAGGTTGACGCTGCGGCTTCTGGGGCTGATGGCCTCCTGCATCCTTCTGGTGCATCACCCCCGTTGGCGGATGCGGGCTCTGCAGTGGGACCTGAAGTTTCAGTGGGTCCAGCATCAGGGCAACCTGTCCGACCATTTCCTGATCTCGGAGGGCACTGCGAGACAGCTGCAGTGGTGGCTCACGGACCGCGATTGGGTCAGCGGCAGATCCCTCTCCCTTCCCCAACCGGAGCACCTAGTTGTGACGGACGCGTCCCTCCAGGGCTGGGGAGGCCACATGGGAGAGGGAGAGATCAGAGGCCTCTGGTCTCCAGCAGAGTCCCGGCTCCATATCAACCTTTTGGAGCTGCGGGCGATTTGTCTAGCAGTGAAGGCATTCCTCCCCTCTGTCCGAGGGAGTGTAGTGCAAGTGTTCACGGACAATACCACCGCCATGTGGTACTGAAACAAACAGGGTGGGGTGGGGTCGTGGACCCTCTGCCAAGAGGCTCTGCGCCTTTGGCAATGGCTGGAACATCAGAGGGTGACCCTGGTGGTTCAACACCTGGCAGGTTCTCTGAACGCCAGGGCGGACGAACTCAGCCGCCGGTGCATGATGGATCACGAATGGCGTCTGAACTCGGACGTGGCGCAAGGTTTCTTTCTGCAGTGGGGAGAGCCTTGGTTAGATCTATTCGCCACCGAAGAGAACGCGCAATGTCATCAGTTCTGCGCTTTGGAATTTCCAAGGCGGCACTCGCTCCGAGGCACTTTTCGTCGCGAGTGGAGTTGCGTTCTGTTGTACGCCATTCCGCCTATACCACTTCTGCCCAGAGTGCTGAAGAAGATCAAGCGCGACCGGGCACAAGTCATCCTTGTGGCTCCGGACTGGGCACCAAGGTACTTGTATCCCGAGCTACTCAGTATGTCAGTCGCTGCCCCGGTTCGTCTGCCTCTTCAGGAGGACCTTCTGTCGCAGTAGCAGGGGACGGTCCTCCACCCGAACCTGTCCAGTCTCCACCTCTATGCTTGGAGATTGAGTGGCGACAGTTGAGGCCATTTGACTTGCCTCCTGAAGTCTGTAACATCATTCTGGCAGCCAGGCGTCCCTCCTCAAAGTCGGTATACGCCTGCAGGTGGAACAGATTTGTGGCATGGTGCACAGCAAAGGCTGTGGATCCTCTCTCTGCCCCTCTTTCTGAGGTTCTCCTCTTCCTTCTTTCTCTTGCCCAGGAGGGCTCTGCTCTGGGCACTATCAAGGGCTACCTTTCTGCCCTTTCAGCCTTCCTGCGGCTGCCTGACCAGCCATCTTTGTTCAAGTCCCCTATTGTTAATCGATTTCTGAAAGGCATCACACACACGTTTCCACCTGTTCCCTTCGTGATGCCTCAGTGGGACTTGAACCTGGTTCTTACTTTTCTGATGTGCGCTCCCTTTGAGCCATTTCATAACTGTCCTCTTCGCCTTCTTACTCTGAAGACTGCTTTCCTGGTTGCCATCACCTCTGCCGGGAGAGTGAGTGAGCTTGAGGCTTTATCCTCTAAACCTCCTTTCCTCTATGTTCATCCGGACAAGGTTGTGTTGCGGACGAGACCTTCGTTCCTGCCCAAGGTTGTCACGGCCTTCCACATCGGGCAGTCCATTACCTTGCCCACCTTCTTTCCGCCTCCGCATCCCTCGAAAGAGGAAGAGAGCTCCACCGACTGGACCCAAAACGTGCGCTCTCTTTCTATCTGGATCGCACACGCCAGTTCCAGGTGGATGACCAACTCTTTGTTGGTTACGTGGCGCTAAGAAGGGAAAGGCGGTGCATAAGCGGACCATCTCGCGGTGGATCATCTTGTGTATCCAGGCGTGTTACTTCTTGGCTAAGGAGGAACCCCCGTTGGGCTGAGGGCTCAGTCCACTCGAGCCACGGCGACTACAACTGCCTTGGGCCGAGGAGTGCCCTTGCAGGACATTTGCCAGGCAGCTACGTGGGCCTCGTTGCACACGTTTGCAAGACACTATTGCCTGGACAGCCAAGTCCGGGGGGATGGCTTCTTTGGCCGTTCCGTCCTCCAGGACTTTCTGGTGTGATTATTGGTTCGCAGACCCACCACCGGGGTTGGTATTGCTGGGGTATCTATTCTAAGGTAAGGGATCTAATACTAACCTGTTTCTTTCCGATGCACAAGTTACTACTTGTGTAACGATATATCTGTAAGAGACATTAGTTAGTGATAGATTCCTTACCGACTCACCCATCCTCCCCGTTTCTGCGAACCTATATCTAGGGTTAAGGTCATCCCCTTTCAGGGCCCTAGTTTCATTGGCACCAGTGTTGGTTTTTAGCATGGCTCTGCGTTTCTGGCACGGAAAAGCTGTGGCTAAGAACTGACGTCAGCACGCGGAGGCGGCGTCTAAGTACTCCGACGGCATCACAGCGCCCACAAGGCCGACGACTGACGCGGAGCCGCAGACGACGCCTACCGACGCGCAAGGGTACTGCTACGCAAAAAATTTCCGGATCCAGTCTGACGCCTGGGGATATTCTAAGGTAAGGAATCTATCACTAACTAATGTCTCTTACAGATATATCGTTACACAAGTAGTAACTTGTGCTTCACAAACACAGCACAAGGATTGGGCAGGCGAAACCTACTAATGAAGTAATACTATCACAAAATATCTCACATTACACTGCTTAATTTGCCTTTTCTTTCCACATGCTTGCATTTGTTAACTGAAGTTTCATAACGTCAAAGAGTATATTTTTCCACTGTTCAACTTGCCTTTATTTTTCAGAGAGAGGAAAAAAAAACATAGTTACTGAATATTTGTTGTTGTTTTTAGCCACATCTTTGATTCCTCCAACCACTCACTGACTGTGCCCCAGGGCACTCGGCATTACAGTTCCACAGTTGTTATGCACTTCAACCTCTTCATATAAATGAAGACAGTCTGGAAATACGCCATATAAACAAGGCCTTGTTTTCAGGCCATCTTCGATTCTAATCCTTGCCAATGCCTTTGCGCCCCCCTCATGAATGCATTAACGGGCCCCCAGTTTGAAGACCTGTATTCTATACAGCAGATTGCAATCTAGTGTTGCACATCAATACCTGTGGTTGAACTGTATAAAAAGTATGAGAACTGTGATTTTGAGTCCAACGGGTGCAGGGGTCAGACACTTGCATAAAAAGATCACAATGTTCTGCACCAATTTTGTTGGATTTTCACATTCAGGTAAATACATATAAAATAGAACACATACAATGAAAACTAAATGCACGTTTAAGTATGTCTATGTGTATAACCAGCTAGTATCAGCAATGAATCCTGGTTGGCACAGTGGAGAATAATGACACATATATAGTACTTGGAGGTTCCAGCCTGTGACTGAAAGCACTGTAAATATTTAATGTGCAGAGATGTAGTGTTAAGATCAAACCAGTGATTTCAAAATATGACTTTTTAGTAATATGCAGTCATACTGTACCCAGTGAAAATTCTTTTTTGTAAGTTTCATTTAGAAGGAAGCACTTTAGAACTCAGCTGCTAACAAACTTCCTTACATTACCTCTCACAGAATACACATCTTTTGACACGGAGGAAGTCTCAATTAATTCCATCAATCAAAGCCTATTCTACCTCCAAAGCAGCCTTTAGATGTACTGAGTAAACAGTTGCACATTTGTAAGTTTTCTTCAGTTACTGGACATCTTACAGAAAAGGTGTATTTCTTCTTTAGCTGTTTTCCTTCCCCTCGGCTAGTCCATACATAAAATGAGCCCCCAAATCTCCTTCAAGCCAGAGATCCCATAATCACCCAGGATTATTGGTTTTTAACAACAAAAAAAACTGGAACTATTTTTGTTATGGGGGGGGGGAGGGGGAAAGAGAGGGAACATCGTTCCAAGAGATCACTCCTGCATTAACTACTGATCCATATCCCTCACTGCACTGCATTCATGTACTCATGGCATTTATTTACTCCTTGAACTTCATCAAGGCTCTGTCTAAAGTTGGGCGAGGCACTGAAGGCTTGAGCCAGATCCTTGGATCAGGTTAAGGTCATCTTTACCCTTGAACCTAAAACGAGCCGAGCTTTCATGAGGCTTCTGCGTGGAACCCATGCTGTAATGTCATGTGCTTGAAATTAAAGACAAAACTTTAACTTCCCACATAAAACAGGAGAGAGAAAATCCCATCTAGTGGCTGAACTGCACAGTGTGAAACCAGAAAACCTGTGATCAATATTTTATTTCACCAAGTTTCCTTTTTCTTCATTATCACATTTGATAGCGCATGTATATTTCGAACTTTGAAGAGACTTTATCATATTGTTGCATAGTTTTACATAGTAAAACATTTTGATGGCTCGGTTCGTGCATGGCCTATTGGAACCAAGCCATACAAATGGCTTGGTCCTGGAGCTGATCTTACCTTGTTAATTTGTTGGCTCACCCACCTCCAGCTCTGCCCACACATCCTCTGCTTGTCATAGCTCCCACTGAACTCTTCCATTCCACTGCTGAACAATCCTTCCCGTTGTCAACATATGTAATGCACTACTTCCCATGCACTTGCACTGACTTCCTCTGTTGATGCACCCACCACCTTCTCCTAGACTGTAGCCTTCCCTATTCTGTACACTGCAACCCACTTCCACATTCTAGAACCTGCACAAACCTACACTTCACTTTGCTGTCCTCAATCTCACAGGCTTAACATCTTCATAGGTCTAGTAGTATTTTGTTATGACTCAGTCGTATGCATGTCCAAAAAGAATAATTCATGGTTGAAAATGCTGAACAATGTCAAACACTCTCCCCTCGTCAGAGATTTGGGCCTAAATCTATTATTTTTTTGCTCACCCAGCCAATTCCAGTTTGGACTTAGCCATATCCAAATCAGTCTTGACCCTGCTCCCAATGGGAAAAGTCTAGCCCGAACTGCCAGACCAGGTCCTCAGAGGACCAGAAACAAGCATCTTGGGACCGGTTTCTGGGTATCACCCCCTCATCAGCAAGGATAACTTGAATCCAGTGGCATGGCAATCACGGTACCTAAGTCTGGGCATATCCATCCCACCTGAGGTGACAAATGCAAAAAAAACAATAGATGGATGGAATGCTAAACAATGTCAAACTCTCACCTGGGTGAGTCCAAACTGACATAGTGAACAAAGAAACAATGGATTTAGTGCCAGATCTCTGACTGGGGGTTTGTGGTTGACATTGTTTATCATTCCAGCCATCAATTGTTTTTTTTGCATTTGTCATCCCCAGTGGGACTGGTATGCTGAGACGTGGGTCCCATGCTTGCCATGCCACTTGATTGCCGAGAATGACATTAAAACAGTAACAGGAGGCTTAGGCTCTTGCAATGCACAATTTTCTCTGCTTCAAAAGATCGGAGGTTCAGAACTCATCTCGGAGTGTTTTTTAGATTATTATTTGAAGCTGTGCATGCACCTCAACGGTATTTCGAGCTCTATGTTGGCTTACCGGGCTTTCAGTGATAAGCTTGCTTACCACTTGAACTCGAACCCAGGAGCTATATATGAGGGCACTAAATGCGACCAAAGTCCAAGGAAGATCTCCTGTATCCACCCACCAGCATCTGGACTCCACTCTTGTGGGAATCCTTTAGCCTCACCTTAGAAAAGAGAGTAAAATCTGATTTTCAGAGCTCCAAGTGGGGCTGCCATGAAGGGAGGCTTGGTTCTGAACATTCCCCATTCTTTCACTCACTGATGGCAGGCTTCCAGTCGTGGACCAGCATTCAGAGCAAGTACAAACAATAGGGTGACAACATGCTGGCACTATACAATGGTGAGGACTCTTTGTAAATAAGACACATAGCCACACAGTCACTTAAATTCTTTTTTCTTTTCTTTTTTTTCTTTGCTTCAGCAAATACCGACTACTACTGCTTTAGCCGCAATCTGTTTGTGCATCTGGATGGAAAATTTGCACTGCTGCTACCGACATTCCAAATCTTGCCTAGCCTGGAAAATTCGGAGCGAAATATATTTTAACAGACGCACAACGCTCTATATGCGTCATTGCTTGAATGTTAAATTGGCTTAACATGCCTGTTAAAACCCCCTTTGTTGTGTGCAACTAAAACGAATTGTTAGCTTCTCAGAATTATGAGAAGGTCCCCAGAAAAAACTAAGACCAAAGAGTTCCAAATAAAGCTTGAGAAATGAAGGTTGTGGTCGCTATGAAATGCCTTAAAGATATTCAAAATCTCAATAAAATAAGACTTTGAATATATAAATGTTCCCTGGGATATTTCACCAATTTATGTCTTTTAAGCAACCACTGTCTCACAAAAAAAGTACCCCTCCGCTAGAATACCAGAGTAATGCCTGGAGTGCCACTACCTTATTACAGTTTAAACAACGTTCCTTCACCCACAGAGATGACCCCAAAGACAAAGCAGGCCATGGAAACAGGAGGAAATGTTTTACTTTCACACTTCTCACATCCATCCTTACAAGTCAAATGTTGGCTGGTGTAGGGTAGATCAGGGCACAAGTCCCAAAAAAGAGAAGTGGGGGTACGCTGACATCACAACAGGAAGTGATGTCACAAAAGGTGGCTTGCACTCAGTTGCAGTTTAAAGTTATCGAGCTCACGGTAAAATAAGCGGGGGGACGCTGTCCACCCGCGTGGTACCCCGACTCGTGCCCCCTGGGGTAGATCAGCAATTCGCATTAGCGGCGTGTGGAGGGGTTGCATAATACAAGTGGCGTGGGAGTACAAAGACCAAATGGTTTTCTTGTACTTATCTGCATTTTTTGACCCTCACTTCTAAACAAAGAATGAGTAGTTCCTATGGGTTCGGTCTCGACCCCACTAGCATACTGTACGTTGCAACAGAGAGAATAAATAGTTTTTCCGCATGTCATGTTGATGCGCTGAGATTCAACCATTCTGGAAAAATGGTGAATTATGTGTTTGATGGTTGTCCTAGAGGATGGTGCATTGCATAGTTATTTCGAATTGGGTGGAACTCTCAATATATAGAAACAAACTGTATTGTTTGGGCCAGATGTTAGTACCATTAAAGTACCACAATGGAGTAGCTGAAGGACAGGAATGGATTGGCAAATTAATGTATTGGAATCGGAGTATGACAGTCGTCCTTGGTGTCCTCAGAAGTGGTAGAAGATGAGAGAATGATGGATGCTTGCTCAACTGTCCAAGAATTACCCCGGAAATGCATGGATATATTAACAGAAATCATGGGCAGGGAGTGTTTGAAAGCCTCTAAAGATGGGGCACTGGTTGACTAAGCAGCACAGTGCAACTTCAGATCCTAAGTAGTACATGCCCATCATCAAGTGATTGTCGGCTTTTCTACCGTTGGCAAATATGACTGAATTGTCACCTGTGTTGCTCACCATCAACTCTCCTAATCCAATCTACCACACTAATATGTCTCACTTCAGTCAACCCCACTCCAATTAACCCTACTCAATGCCACTAACATTTAGCCATTCTAAACAGCAGCCACACTGGTGTACATAATGCCTAAAACACAGTGCCAAAGCCAATAGCTCTAACAATGGCGAGATCAATTGGCTTTACCAGAGCTTGTTAAGCGTTCTTGTCAATCTTGCTTCTTATTTCACTTTCATTTCTTTTCTTGTTTACACTCCCCTGGATCTTAGCTGCTTTACCATCCTTTTGATTGCATGACTTGTATCCTTCCACTGGTTACATTGAGAACTACTTGTTTTCTTTTGCTTTCAGCCCTCCATGGGAATGCATGTTTTCTTGCTCATTCCTTAAATCTGTTCTCTTCCAACTGAACTACCTTAACGGCGCAGTTGAAGCTGTTAGTCATTGCTCCCTTCCAGAGCAGTGTTTGTTTTCACCTGCAATTTCAATCTTTTTTTGTTTGGCACAAATTCAGTCATCTGTGGTTTTAACTTTTTTTTCTACCTTTGTAATTTCAGCCCAGCCTGTAGCTTATAGCCTTCTCTTCTTGTGCAAATAGCCTATGTTTGCTGTAAGAAGAACTGTAAATCCATTCAGGCTAAATGTTTTCTCACGGTTCACTCCCTCTTCTTCAGTGCCCTTTCTTTTAACCCAGCTAGCCCTGTGCATTTGTCAGCTCTGTGTTCTGTTGTGGCATTAGGGGAGATGGCCAAGCCCTTGCATCTTGTTGAGTTATTTATATTGTGACTCGCTTCATATCCGTCGTCCCTTTCAGTCCCTACTGTGATTTCTCTGTGAAGTCCTCTGTTCCAAGTGACGCGTAATTTATTTTCTGAAGGAGTTCTCACGCTTAATACTCCAAAACATTTGCATCTTTTTTTAAAAATGTGCTTGAAACAGCGGGCACCCTTTATGTCTCCTTCACTTCGTATGTTGGGGATGGCTCCAGAACAGGGACCCCCATCCTTTTTCCATAACAAGAGGAACTTCTGATTTGGTGTTGATATTCCTGAAGTACTAATGACTTTGATAACTAGTACGATTCAGAAAAGGGGGTGGTGATGAACAGAGTGTCTGAATTAAGCAGACCACTCTTACCCAGTCCAAAGATCAGGGCTTGATCCATCACCGTTTTTTAGCTCACTGCACCATCCCAGCTCAGAACTTGGCTATATGCAAATTAGTCTGACCCTGGCCCAGTGCATCATGGGAACAGGGCAGACCAAACTACCAAGCCAATTCTTATACTGGGAAGGAAACAAGCTTCCGGGGACCGGTTTCTGGCATTTCAGCCGTCTTCGGCCAGGCTTGCTTGAATCCTGATGGTGCAATGAGCAAGGGACTCACATCTGAGTATACCGTTCCACGCTTATGGTGGACAAAAATGATTCAGAAAAGGGGGTGGTGATGAACAGAGTGTCTGAATTAAGCAGACCACTCTTACCTAGTCCAAAGATCAGGGCTTGATCCATCACCGTTTTTTAGCTCACTGCACCATCCCAGCTCAGAACTTGGCTATATGCAAATTAGTCTGACCCTGGCCCATTGCATCATGGGAACTGGGCTGGGAACTTTTCTGAATCGTTTTTGGCCACTATAGGTGTGGCAGGGTATACTCAGACATGAGTCCCTTTCTCACTGCACCATCAGGATTCAAGCAAGCCGGGCCGAAGACGGCTGAAATGCCAGAAACCGGTCCCCGGTAGCTTGTCTCCTTTCTGGTGAAGAATTGGCTTGGTAGTTTAGTCTGCCCTGTTCCCATGATGCACTGGGCCAGGGACAGACTGATTTGAATATAGCCAGGTTCTGAGCTGGGATGGTGCAGTGAGATAAATAACGGTGATGGATCAAGCCCTGATCTTTGGACTGGGTAAGAGTGGTCTGCTTAATTCAGACACTCTGTTCATCACCACCCCCCCCCTTTTCTGAATCGTTGATAACTAGTACAGCAGTGACCACATCAGAAACATGTTGCCACACAGTGCAGAATTCTAAGTAGTGGCCACCTAGCCGCATGTCACAGTATTGAGTGATGCCAAATTATATATCCAGAATATTATATCCCTGAATGTACATATATAGGTTTATAATTCTATACTATATATATACAATCTCCTTAACACCTTGGCTGCTTGAGGTATTTATCTCCTGTGCTGGGCCATAATGATAATGGGTGTAGTCGTGACGAGCTCCGCTCGTCATGAGCACAGGAGCACTGTGCCTCATGAGCACCGAAGGGATTAATTAAATAGATATGGAGTCAACAACATAAAAAAACTAAACTTACCTTTATATACATACCTTCATGATATTGTGGCACTTTATATGCTGCATGCAATAATTTGGTCGGGTATAATGTTTAGAATTTAATACTGTAGTTGAGCAACAACCACATGACACATAAGGTGGAGCTGCTAACAACAGTGTCCGGAAAATCTTTGTCCTAATAAAATGCCTCCACATGACTAATAACATAGCAGACACAGACATAAGGTGCCCATTGACACAAAGGAAAAACTAAAATCTATAAATATGCACAACTCGTTATGAACTATTACTCAAATACAAACATCAGCATATCATGTTGCCCCAGTATTGGAACTTTCATAGATTCCCATGCTTTGTATCATTCCCCGTCGTCGGAATGGGAGCATCGGAAAATAAAAAATATCATAACCATAGGTACAAAAGAGAAAATTAGGCCTAGGCCTCATCTCACCTCTTTTTCTAAAAGAGACCAAACTATCTGCAACAACCAATCAGAAGAGCCTCACCCCATAGAACCCTCCTGAGAGAGCCTCAGAGCCTCAGATTTTCTACCGCACGTTGTTCTAAGGGAGTCTCCACTGGGCTTTGCTCAGTTTTCTTCAAACAACTTTAATTTAACCCTTTTTTCTTGGAAAATGACTGACAAGGAGAAGAATGCTTTGTTCAAGGCTTGTGCTACTTGCTCTAAAGCGTCTGTATGTAGATGACCAGCATACAGATTGCATTTATTGCTTGTACCCTGACCACAAAGCTACAGAATGTAAGATATGCAGGACTTTTTCATCAAAGACCTTGAGAGACAGAGAAGGGAGGCTTTTAACCTGGCTTCAAAAGATTAAATCCAGGAAGGACATCGCTTCTAGCGACAGTGAGGAGTCTTCGTCAGCAGTCTTATCGAGAAGATCTGTTAAAAGGGGTAGGTCTTTCCCTTCTACCTCTGCTGAGCCTCCTTCAAAATCAACCCAAAGGATCTCTGACAGGTCTGGTGGTTCGGATCCCCTAAAATCTCCTCACCGAGGTGTAAAGGAGAAAGTGGGAGTGAGTGCTGAGGTGATTTCTTCACAGAAAGGTTCCAAAGTGCCTTTTGTTCCCTCACCATCTTCAGAGAAGTCAAAAGGTTTAAAAATTCTGCCTCTCTTCCTCAGGAGTCCAAGTCTGTGAAGAAATCCCGCCCGTCGACAGTGACATCCACAGGTACGTCGACGGCGATAAACTCTTCATTCTTCCAGTTTGGCCTCGTCGGCGGGATCGCCGACGATGGCTTCGTCGACTGCTTCGAAGCCTTCGATTGGACTATCTTCTTCGTCGACTAGTTTGGTATCCTTTGTGTCAACGAGGATGAAGCCGACGGTGGTGTCGACGACTATGGCTATGACGACGACTGCTCTGATCCTTACGTTGAGCTCGTCGGCGGTGCCGTCGACGCTGGCTCCTCCGTCGACGATGAATGATTCTGCGACTACGTCCTCGTCGACGATGGTTCCGTCGACGAGGGTCCCGCCATCTACAATGCTCTCGTCGACTATGGTTCTGTCGACGCCTCTCTCGTCGACTACCTCGTCGACGGTCCCTCCTTCAAAAGTGGAAAAGATTAGAATTATTGTGAAAAAACGCCAGATCACTCCAGATATGATGTCTCCGCGAAGGGTGACTCCCCTTCCTCCGGCTTTACTATTGGATGAAGATAATTCAGAGGAGGAGGATGAAGAGGATAATGAAGATCCTTATGGAGTGGCTTACAGTCCGTCTCAACTCCATGTGAAGTGTCAGGACTCTTATTCTGATGGTTATTATGAGCAGGAACTGCGCCAATCTCTACCTAGACAGCAGAATCCACAACCAGTTCCGCAGGGTATGGTTGCCATGCCTTCATCACTCATATCGGACCTGCAAATGATGCTAACGGACTATAGGAAGAGGTTTCCTTCACAGGCTCCGGAGTCTATTCAGGTGCCTCCTCAATCTTTACCACCATCCTCTACGGCTGTGGTTCAGCCGCAATCTCAAGAGCAAGAGGAAGTTTGGCAGCCACCTGTACAGGTTCAGACCATTCAAGATACTGATGATGATTCCTCGGATGCAGGCAGAGACGATCCTGGAGTCTCTCATCCCGACAAAGAATGGGACGATTACATCATCCAAGATCATTCCTCTCCTTCTCCAGATCCAGTGGATTCGCCACCTGCCGATATATGTGGGTTCCATAAACTTATGGAGAGAGCTTCTAGGCGCTTTGGCCTTCCAGTGCCTACGGTGCATACCGACTTCCTTTATGATTTCTAGGAACCATATCAAAGATCTGTCCGCTCTATCCCTATAGTCGTCCATGTTTGGACTGAGGGACTGAAAGCGATGCAGTCCCCTGCTACCGTAATTCCTGTCTTGCCTTGACTGAAGAGAAAGTATAAAGCTCCGGATAGACGTCCAGCATGTTTGGTTGGTCAGCCAAAACCGGACTCCGTGATCTCGCAAGCAGCTCAAAGGAAGTCTAGAAACCCGGCAGCCCCTCTTGCTTCTCCACCAGACAAGGAGGGGAGACGCTTGGATAATGTAGGGAAGAGATTCTCCTCTATGTCCAGTCTTCTAGTTCTTGCCTCCAATGCACTTGCAATTTTAGGCTGTTATGACAGCCAATTGTGGTGTGATATGACTCCATTCTTAGATCATCTACCGGAGGCTGTTAAAGTTGAGGCACGGAAGATCTTAGAGGAAGGAGAACGAACCTCTGCAGAAGTGAATGACTGCTCGATGGACATAGCTACAACTGCGTTCAGAGCTCTGGCAGGTTCGGCGGTCCTCATAAGGCAAGGATGGCTTCGGGCTACTTGGTTCCGCCCGGAAGTACGGAACAAAATATTGGACATGGCCTTTGATGGTGATATGCTTTTCGGAAAGCACATTGACGATGCCTTGCAGGAGAGAAAGAAGGATACTGAAACAGCCAAGTCATTGGGTAACCTCCAATATTGTAAAACGCCTTTCCATGGAGCGAGGGGGAGAGGTTATAACAACAGCAGAGGAGGATACCAGCAATGTTACTCCTCTTACACTCAGTCCTCACAATCCTACAGGCCACAATATTCACAGAGGCAAGGACAATCTGCCTCTTTCTCTCGCCAACAAAGGAAACCCCCCGACAGGGTAGCCTGGGTAGAGACAACTCAAAGCGACAATAGCGGCCTCCTGGCTCTGTCTACTGTTCCTACCCCTCCAATACTATCAGTGGGGAGCAGGATTTCTTATTGTCTGAAAAGCTGGAGAAATGTAACATCAGACCAGTTGGTCTTGATTATCATTCGGAGTGGCCACACCTTGGAGTTCCAACATCTTCCTCCAACCAGAGCTCCTGGTGCCAGCAGCGCTAAACATCCTCGACTGCTACGTCTCGAAGCCCACCAACTCTACATTAAGGGGGCAATAGAGCCGGTCCCTCACTCTCCAAGAGGGAGAGGCTTTTATTCCAGGTTTTTCCTGGTTCGCAAGACGAAAGACAGATGGCGTCCAATTTTAGATCTAAGAGAGCTCAACACCTATCTCATAAAGCTCTCATTCAGGATGGTCACTCTTCAAGATATTCTACGTCTTCTGAATCCAGGAGACTACATGGCTACACTGGACTTGGAGGACGCATACTTCCACGTCCTGATCCACCCGGCTCACAGGCAATACCTTCGCTTTACAGTGGGCAAGAGCCACTTTCAATTCAAGGTGCTTCCTTTTGGCCTGAAGTCGGTACCCGGATATTTACCAAGGTTCTGGCACCCGTGGCTGCATTCCTCAGGAAGCAATCTCTAGAAGTCTTTCCCTACCTAGACGATTGGCTTATAAAGGCGCCATCTTTTCAAGCAGCTTCCAAGGCGGTTTCACATTGCATCCAACTTTTCAACAGCTTGGGTCTTAACTCAACATAGAGAAATCAGTCCTTCAACCAGCCAGGTCTGTAAGGTTTCTAGGCTCTATTCTGGACACCAGACGCTGCAAAGCTTTCCCAACGGAGGAGCGTCAGCACAAGCTCATGCAATCAGCTCGTCTATTGCAGAAAAAGAAGACACTGTCGGTACGACTCTACAAGTCCCTGCTAGGATCGATCTCATCCTGCATTCCATTAATTCCGCACTGCAGACTTCGCATGCGGCCGCTGCAGGAGCAGCTGGACAAGCAATGGTACCAGGCGGAGGGCTCCTTCGAGGACAGGATAACGGTAACCCCAGCAATGAGACCCATGCAGCTGGTGGCTGGTATGAGAGAACATCTCAAAAGGTTTAACCTTCACGCTCCCTCCATCTCCCATGGTTTTGACGACAGACGCCTCACTAGAAGTTTGGGGAGCGGTTCTGCAGAATTTACATGTGAGTGGTCATTGGAACCCAAGACCGTGGAAGTTCCACATCAATCTTTTGGAACTGATGGCGATTCGCTTGGCTCTTCAGGGTTTTCTGCCGAGAGTTCAAGATCATATAGTGCTGGTCCACACAGACAACCCGACGGCCATGCATTATATCAACAAACAAGGAGGAACCATATCCCAAGCTCTTTCAAAGGAAGCTCAGAGAATTTGGGACTGGGCTATCCTTCACAACATTACGCTGTCAGCAAAACACCTCGCGGGTACGCTCAATATAAAAGCGGACGCTCTCAGCCGCCAGAGGTCACTCGCTCATGAATGGAAATTGGACCAATCCATCCTCGACAAAATCTTCACGGTCTGGGGGATCCTGACCATAGACCTGTTTGCGATCCCCGGAGAACGCCAAATGCCAACTTTACGCACACAGGGATCACGATCAGGGATCCTTGGGGAATGCGCTTTCGATTGCTTGGTACGGTGCATTTCTCTACGCCTTTCCTCCAATTCCCCTAATTCCGAAAGTAATCAGGAAGATCAAAGCGGAACCGTGCACAGTGATCTTGATTGCACCAGCGTGGCCCCGACAGTTCTGGTACACGGAACTCCTACTTTCTCGGGATCAGCCAATACACCTACAGCCGATTCCGTCTCTGTTGACAATGTCTCAGGGTCAGGTACTTCATCCGGATCCCAAATCGCTCCAGTTGACTGCGTGGCTCCTGAGTACATAGAATTTAAAGATCTAGATCTCTCCGAGGAATGTAAAGATATACTGTGTCAGTCCAGAGCCCCAAGTACAAACAAAACTTATCGGGCCAAGTGGAGAAGGTTTTGTCTCTGGTGTCATTCACAAAATCTGCATCCTTACACTACGCACGCACATCAGATTTTGCCTTCTGTTCTTTCCCTGGCTAAATCAGGGTTGGCTCATTCCTCAGTTAAGGTGCTTCTGGCAGCCATCTCAAGGTTCAGGCGCACATCTTCAGGTCCTTCTCTTTGGTTTGCAAGGATTATCAAGGAGTTTCTGAAAGGCCTGTTCAGAGTTTTTCCTCCGGTCCGGCCTCCTCCACCGGTCTGGCAACTAAATTTAGTATTGACTAATCTGATGAAAGCCCCATTTGAACCCATACATAAGGCTGACTTTAAATTTCTGTCATGGAAGCTTGCTCTTTTGTTGACTCTAACGTCAGCTAGGAGGATAAGTGAGCTCCAGGCTTTTACAATTGAAGAACCTTTTCTGCAGTTCAAGAAAGACGTTAATACTGAGAACAAATCCAAAGTTCATCGCAAAAGCCGGTGATTCTAAAGTCCTTTTTTCCACGACCTACCACACCAGCTGAAAGGTCTTTACATTCGTTGGACGTTCAGAGGTGTCTGAAATTCTATCTGGAACAGACTAAACCTTTCAGGAAATCTTCACAACTGTTTGTATCTTATGGCGCTCCGCGGAAGGGGTATCCATTGTCTAAGCACAGTATTTCCCGTTGGATTTCCAATGCTATCCAATTTTGCCATCAGCAGGCGGGCAAACCGCTTGAAAGACGAGTTCGAACTCATTCCACGAGATCTGTGGCAACTTCAGTGGCTCTGTTTTCAGGAGTCCCTGTCAAGGACATTTGTCGGCAGCTACATGGAGTAGTACCCATACCTTCACGAGGCATTACTGCCTGGATTCGTCCATGAAGGATGATGCAGCTGTTGGGCAGGCAGTCCTGAGAAATCTGTTTCAATAGGAGGTGAACTTTCCCTACAGTCCCTCCTTCCTGTGATTCACACAGGATCCCCTACTATAGTAACATTTGTCATTTGGTTTACTGTGGGTGTTTTGTATATGGACATATAGCAGTATTCATGGAACAAAATTTGCTTTTTTTGTGGCTTACTGCTTTCTACTCTGATACAAAGCATGGGAATCTAGGAAAGTTCCAATACTGGGGCAAGAAAACAAGTTACTTACCTGTAACTTTGGTTCCCCAGTATTGGTAACGTTCATAGATTCCCATGCGCCCACCCTCCTCCCCTGGGAAAGCTCTGCCTTTTTTTACTGAGATAATTGCTGTTACACAACGGCTACGAAAATCTGAGGCTATCTCAGGAGGGTTTTATGGGGTGAGGCTCTTCTGATTGGTTGTTGCAGATAGTTTGGTCTCTTTTACAAAAAGAGGTGGATAGGCTACAAAATGAGATGAGGCCTAGGCCTAATTTTCTCTTTTGTACCTATGGTTATGATATTTTTTTATTTACTGAGGCTCCCATTCCGACGATGGGAAATGATACAAAGCATGGAAATCTATGAAAGTTACCAATACTGGGGAACCAAAGTTACAGGTAAGTAACTTGTTTTCTTATCTAAATATGGATGATTTTCTGTTAAATACGGACTTTCCATTTTGGATTAACACGTTCTCATAGAATCTTATCTTTTTCTTGCAAAGTGACGGTCTTTAATATGGCTACAGGGGACCCCTTGAACTAGTACTGTGCTGGGCTGCACTTGAAGGGGCTTCTTCCAGAGTACTGGTGACGTTCTAGTAGCGTTTTGAGACCCCAGCTTCAGAAAATGACATACTTTGTGTGTCATGTTGGATTTTCGGTTGCTGAACAGTATTGGAGCCAAATAAATGGGCAAATCCAAAATGTGTGATCTATTGGCTTTGCCAGTGCTTTTCTCTATCTCGTAAAAGAGCACCCTCTTTAAAGCTGATTTGTTCTGGCAGCTGAATCAATAGTGAACTAGCACGCTGGATTTACTGCACATTTTTAAACCCCAGAGCCACAAAAACTCCAGTCTCAACCTATACAGAGCAGTTGTTCAATTTGTGTGGTTGAACTCCAGAACACTTGGTGCTTAACTTGTCAAATATAAATGTATATATCCGCTTCACTTCTCTTCACATCCGTTCGAAGAAAAAGCACTAACGGGGGTTCCTTTTTACAAAATCCATTTGTTTGTTCAGGTAGACGCAGAAGGAATAGGAGGCCCCCTGAAGTATGGTCTGGGACCAGGGGAATGACAAGAAGAAGTTGTAATGTCCCTAAAGTCAAGTATGCCCGTGAGAGAAACCCCTCCGGGTTTGAGTACCCACTACACAAGTTCAATTACTGGACGCAACCACCAAGTATCACAACAAATACTATAACTGTCAATGGTCAAATTTAGACAACAGCATGCAGAAGTAACATTCATTCAAATGACAATATCAAAGACATTTTTTTGATTTTTATGACGGGAAAAGACACTGCGATAAAATTAAAAGGTAAACATGAGTTTATTACACATTCCTAAATAAATTAAAAGAACATTTTTTCATACAATTGTAAAGTGCATCATGTTATACAAAAAGTTTATACAATATTACGTAAAACATTATGATGTAGTAACATTGTGTTTCTTTATAGAAACTGTCCTGAGGAAGGTTTTTTAGCCGAAACGCCGAGTCGACTTGTGTTCTCATGAACATTTTTAATGTTTTACGTAATATTGTATAAACTTTTTGTATAACATGATGCACTTTACAATTGTATGAAATTATTTTTCTTTTAATTTATTTAGGAATGTGTAATAAACTCATGTTTACCTTTTAATTTTATCGCAGTGTCTTTTCCTGTCATATAAAAATCAAAAAAAATTCTTTGATATTGTCATTTGAATGAATGTTACTTCTGCATGCTGTTGTCTAAATTTGACCATTGATAGTTATAGTATTTGTTGTGATACTTGATGGTTGCGTCCAGTAATTGAACTTGTGTAGTGGGTACTCAAACCTGGAGGGGTTTCTCTCACGGGCATCCTTGACTTTAGGGACATTGCAACTTCTTAATTCAGGGAGACACACATGATGCGTTTCGGCATCCCCCTTAATCTAATGTTTAAATCGCGCGCCATTGCCACCACGTCCTTTTCAACATTACGAGTCACGTGACACATTTCATAACATAAACATCGGAAACGGACCAACCCGTAATCGGTTTGTTTCCGAAAATACAGCGCCATCTTAGTATCGATACAGCTAGTAATTCAAAATTTGCAAACATTCGTGACAAGAATTTTCAATTCTATTAAGGACTAGGAGGCGAGGATTATGCTTAGTCTCATTTCTTTACTGACACATAGCAGCCAATCACAATACAGTAAAGAAAAAACAGAAACAGGGCAACCATAGAGTACACCCATAGTATATAAACAGTCTCAGAGGTAACCACTTCCTCTTTCTTTGTCCAAAATCCAGTAAGAAGAATCAAGTAAACATCAGAACCAAGGAAGACATCAATCGAAAGGACCAAAATCTGAACGTGGAGGCGGAGGAACTTCCAAGAGCCACAGGAACAGAAGCAGGCCAACGAGGAGCAGAAACTCGCAGCAGAACGACCATAAGGGCTGAGCCGGAGGAACCTCACTTGGGATCAGAACCTGAAACAAGATACAAAGCCGTAATACACATCCTGTGTAATCATGAGCAAATAAGGGTGGGTAAAGAAAATATCAAAGCATTTATTACATTTCATTAGGAGAAAATCCATGAAGCAATGCATAGTAACAACATAATAGATACATGCATATATAACGGGTGGGATAATCCTCGCCTCCTAGTCCTTAATAGAATTGAAAATTCTTGTCACGAATGTTTGCAAATTTTGAATTCTATGTCAGGACAGGAGGCTCCGATTATGCTTTTTTAAAGCTGATCTACCACCACAGAAGCAACACTATCGATAGGCTTAAAGTAAAAAGTTTTAAACACAGAAGCAGATGACCAATCTGCAGCTTTCATGATATCAAACAGAGTTACACCCATGGAATAAGCTTTGGACGCCATCGCTCCACGTGCAGAGTGCGCGCCAAACACAGAAACATCAATTCCAGCTTCAGACATAAGCCCTCGCACCCAGCGCGCCAAGGTAGCTGGAGAAACAGGTCGAAAAGGCTTTTGTAATGCAATCAGCAGTGGACCCTGCATGTCTGAGCGCAAAGAAGCAGTACTCACCTCGTAATCCTTCAGGCATTGAACCACACAAAGGTTGGGGTGAGAAGGAAAAGAAGGATAAGAAATAGAAGGTGTATTAGATTTGGTACGTCTGGAGAGACGAAAGGAAACACCTTCAGGAGTGAAGCAGCGACCCGCCAGATCCAAAGCGTGCACATCCGACACGCGCTTACAAGAAACCAGACATAGCAACATAGTTAGTTTCGCGGAAAGTTGCTTGCGAGATAAGGAAGCATTGGAAGGCCAGGCCTCCAAAAATCTGAGGACAACAGAAACATCCCACAAAGTACCATATTTAGGGGTGGGAGGTTTCGCAAATCGAACTCCTTTAAGCAACCTGGAAACAAAAGGATGTTCACCCGCGGGCTTCCCATCTATGTGGGCATGACCCGCCGAGATAGCAGACCGGAAACCGTTAACAGTCGAATAAGCCAGACCAGAGGTGGCCAAGGAAGCCAGAAAATTAACAATCATGCTGATATCTGCTGAAACGGGATCAACTTGTTGTTGTGAACACCAATCACACCAACGCTTCCAAGACCCCTTATACCGTTTGTGAGTATTGGGAGCCCAGGCTTCACTAAGGAGCTTGGAAGCGTCGCCTGAAAGGCCTGGGAGCGACCAGCGTTCCCCGAGATCCTCCACGCGAGAAGAGGAAGGGAGCCTGAGAGGATCAGGGGGTGAGGACCTCCGAGAGGGTCCAACAGGAGATTCCACAATGGGGGAAGGAGAAACGGTGGGGCCGAACACATTTCTAGAAGGACCGGAAACCACGCTTGAGCCCTCCAGAGAGGGGCAATCAGAATCAGATCCGTCTGAAACCGTTTGGAGTAGGCCAATACCCTGGGAATCATTAGAAATGGAGGAAAGGCATAACATAGGGTCGCTGGCCACCGCTGGAGAAAGGCATCCGTGGCCAGAGCCTGAGGGTCCGGTCTCCAACTGTAAAAATGCGGTAGTTGCGCATTGAGGCGTGAGGCAAAGAGATCTAGATGACAAGGACCCCAACGCCGATGGAGAGCACGGAAGACCCGGGGATGCAGCCTCCAATCGCTGAAATCCCGAAGGTGCCTGGAGTGCCAGTCCGCTATCTGATTGTGGCATCCCGGGAGGTACTCCGCAATAACAGTGATCTTGTTCTGCAGACAGAAGTGCCAAAAATCTTTGGCGATCTCCGCCAGGATTCTGGACCTGGTCCCGCCCAGTTTGTTCACATAGCGGACTGCCGAGACATTGTCCATCCGGAGAAGGACACAACAACTGGTCTGTAGAGGAGAAAAACATTTGATCGCAAATGAGCCCGCCAGGAGCTCCAGACAGTTGATATGAAGCTTCAATTCCTGAGGGGACCAACGACCCCCGGTCGAGACCGAGCCGCAACGGGCTCCCCAGCCCCAACGACTGGCATCGGATTCTATCACCAGATCCGGAGACACACCGAAGAGGGCCCTGCCGTTCCAGGCCTCCATGTGGTCCAACCACCACTGCATCTCCCACCGGACCTCCTCCGTAAGAGGAATCTGATCGGAATATCGGAGCCCTTTCCGGAGATGAAGAATTTTCAGGCGCTGCATCGCCCTGTAATGAAGGGGACCCGGAAAAATCGCCTGAATGGAGGACGCCAGGAGACCGACTACACGCGCCAACGACCTCAATGACACAGTCGGTCTGGAAATAACAGATGTCAACTCTCTCTTGATATAACGCATCTTTTGGTTGGGCAAGAGAAGCTGACAAGTAACCGAGTCGATCTGAAAACCCAGGAAATCGATACGCTGGGCTGGTACCAAAACCGATTTCTGGACATTGATTAGAAACCCCAGAGATTGTAAAAGTGTGATGGATAATTCCAGATGATGAAGAAGTTTGAGAGGACAATCCGCCATAAGGAGAATATCGTCCAGATAAATAATCAGCCTGACACCCAGTGACCGAAGATGTTCCACCACAGGTCTCAACAGCTTCGTGAAGCACCATGGTGCTGACGACAGACCGAACGGGAGAACCTGATACTCGTACCAGACTCCCTGCCAGAGGAACTGGAGAAAATGGCGATGAGGTTTGTAAATCGGGACCGAAAGATAAGCATCCTTGAGGTCCAGCCTGACCATCCAATCCCCTTCTCGAAGGAGATCCCTCAACAGATGGATGCCCTCCATCTTGAAATGGCGATAGACTACTTCGCCGTTGAAGTCTTTCAGGTTGAGAACAAGACGAGCACCGCCCCCTTTCTTCTCGACCAGAAAGACAGAACTGGCAAACCCCTTCGGATGACGGGTGGTTGGAATCACCGCCCCTTTTTGTAGAAGAGAATCTATCTCCTCTGAGAGACAAACCTGATCCTGAAGAGAAAAACTTAGACAAGGAGGGGGACAAGTCTGATGCACCGGGTGATAGAATTCTATTCTGAACCCCTGAACAGTTTGTAGCACCCAAGCATCGCTGGAGAGCATGCGCCAATTCTGCAGGAAAGATTGAATGCGACCCCCCAACATCACATCGCATGCGCGAATCAGGCTCACCTGTAGAGTGGGAATCTTGGTATTGTCCCTGATGACCACCGGAACGTCCTTTGCCATACTGGCCCTTTCCCTTTCTGGAAGGATAAAAGTTGGCGCGGGTGGAGTAGCCAGAGTCGTATTGGCCACCACGATGCTGCGATCCACCCTTCTGGGACTGCTGTTGAGAACCGCGGCCGAACGACCGTCCCCTTTGTCGTCCGGCCTTGCTGAAAACCGGGCGCATGGCCCGGCGCAAGGAGGCTTGTGCCTTATCAATGCCGCTAAAGGCAGAAACAAACTTAGTCAATTCCTTTAGGAAAGGTTGGCCAAAAAGGAGACCCTGCGCCTCTAGACCTGCCTCAGAGGTGGCCAGCTCTGCCAACTTTGGATCCAGCTTCAAGAGAATGGAACGTCGACGTTCTGCTGATATGGCACAATTGACGTTCCCAAACATACATACAGCTCTTTGTGCCCATTCGATTAGCTCGTCAGGGTTAACTGTCGCCGAAGCCTCCTTGGCCTTGAAACCAAGGTCCAGGATCTTGGACAAGGGACCCAACATGTCCATTAGTTTGTCTTGACAAGACCGCCAGGAGCGGTCCAAGCCTTTCTTGGGGTCTTTAGAATATTTTTTAAGATATGGACCATCATAGGGTCCACCTCCGGCGTTTCAGCAATATGGTCTGCCAGGTCAGGCCTCGGGCACTCTGAGCGCAGCCGAGCGCGGACAGACGCGTCAAAAGGTTGGCGAACATGCGCCTCCAGGTAAGCTGCTACCGCTGGAGCGGGGAGCCATGACGTGGAATTTGGGTGGACAATGTCCTCAGGTTCAAAATTGAGAAGGGGGGGACGCTCAAGGGCGTCAACAAAATGCTCCTTGCGGAGACGTTTCCTAGGAGGAGAGTCATGACCTGAAGAGGCTTGACCATGGTCTGACTCCTCCGCACCAAGAGATATAGAAGACCTGGATTTGTCAGAAGATAAAACCTTCGCCAGTCTCTGAAAATCCAATTTGTGGGGGTTACCAGGAGACTTTGCGGATTTTTGCGAAGGAGGCAACCAGCCTTGTTGAATGGCATATTCATTAAGATGGCGTTTAAGTGGATTAATGGCTCTCACCAGAGCCTTGTTGACGGAATGCTGAACACCTTTATCCAACTCCTCCACTAAGTCATATTCAAGAGAAGTATCTTCCTCTTCCTCATAATGATAACAGTCTTCATCCTCTTCATAATATTCAGCCATTGCAACAACGTGCAAAAGTCAATGCCCACAAGACTGCAGAAATATATGGGGTACCAGAGATACCAGTAATGGGGGAGTGTGACCCCAAAGCAGGCTTAACTGAGGTAAAACTCGAGTAAAGAAAACAATTCAAATGTGGAGGGAGAAAGCCTGCCGTCAAAACACTCTAGGCAGAGCCTATGCACAAAAAATATACAACCGAAGCTCTTTCCTGAGCTCCGGCGTCAAGCGGGGTCAAAAGTTCAGGGCTGTGGGCTGAGCGCAGATGAAAACAGCGGTCCTTCACTCAACCGGCAGGCGGGCGTGTGAAGAAACGCCTCGAGCCGGAAATAAAGCAGCGCGCATGCGCGACGCTGCAATGCCACTGAAAACAACACCGGCTCGAGAGCGCTCGCGCTCCCAATACGAGCCGCGGACCCCTACTCCCGCTCCACCAAAAGCGACCGGCACAAACGGCCAGGCACTGGGAGGCGAGCAACGCGCTCCCAACAAACGCGCCGAGAAACGGACGTCACTGTTAACAAATACCGGCACACCGAAAGGCGGACCAGACAATTAAAGCATGCACAAGCCGCGCGCAGGTTGGAAGAAGCGCAAGATAAGGCAAGTGCACAATTAAATATAACAATAGTCACAACAGCACTATAAGCATGAAAAGATAAATAGACTTAACTGGCTGCGGAGCAGCAAAGAAAGAGGAAGTGGTTACCTCTGAGACTGTTTATATACTATGGGTGTACTCTATGGTTGCCCTGTTTCTGTTTTTTCTTTACTGTATTGTGATTGGCTGCTATGTGTCAGTAAAGAAATGAGACTAAGCATAATCGGAGCCTCCTGTCCTGACATAGAATTTTAACAAACATGACAGTTGGTAAGTTTCAATTAATTACGTTTGTTCGTCACTTTGAGATGCCTTAATGCAATTGATGGCGCTGTATTTTCGGAAACAGATTACGGGTTGGTCCGTTTCTGATGTATGTTATGAATATGTCACGTGTCTTGCAACGTTAAAAAGGACGCAGTGGCAATGGCACGCGATTTAAACATTAGATTAAGGTGGATGCCGAAACGCGTCCTGTTTGTCTCTCTGAATAAACATAAATGGATTTTGTAAAAAGGAACCCCCGTGAGTGCTTTTTCTTCGAACGGAAGTGAGGAGAAGTGAAGCGGCTATTGAATTTCACGGACGCACCTCCGCAAACGAAGCACCCATCCAAGAGTGCGCTGGCAAGGTGAAGTGGAGCGAGGAGATGTGTTTTTGTGTATATACACATATATATATAATTTTCGAACATTGGGATTTTGTTAGCTCCACTGAACACAATTAAGTAGCTCGGGACTAATAGTGGGCTGGAATAAGCTTTCTTCTCCAATATTCCAGTGGTTTTTTTTTTCCTGTTTCTCCTTTTTAATTGAGAACGTTCTGCCCGCAGTAGGTGGAATGTTCTAATAGCCTTGTAGCTTGTGCCGCTGGCCCATAGCTCTGGTCCAGGGCCATTAACAAAAGGTACGGCCCTCTGTAGGGGGCTATAAATATAAGTGCAGAGTTCTAAAGTGTTTCTTAGAAGCATGGCAACCCCAGCACTCAGAAGAGCGGGCAACAAACACCCGGGCTAGAGTCTTGATTCCATCCTTTACTTCTTGCACTGTCTTCTTAAATTTCTTTTATAGGCTCTTTTTTACACAGACTTTCTTACTTTGTTGTTGTTATCTTGTCATGTAGATCCTCCTCTTTTCTCCATTTTCTGTAGGGTTCTGGGTCAAAGTCTGTTGGTCAAAAATAAGGCTGTTCCCCCAAAACTGATTCTTATGTCATTGCCTGCAATAACTGGCCCGAAGGAGAGACTGGGAAACTTGGCAGTAAGAAAGCATCTATTTGTTGTTGTGAAATTCTACATTAGGTGTCTGAAATTTAGATCGCAGTAAAGGTTTGATTGATTTAAATTTTTTTGGCAGGTGAAGCATACTGTCCAATTAATTCCTACCTAACACATATTGTATAAAACATATTGGCTATACACATAACATTTTGTAAAATAATGCCAAAAGAGGGCATAGGACGACGGTTACTTAACTATACTACGTTGCAAAGGGGTCATCTGTCCTTAGATTTCTACCAACTCTGCCACAAGTCAAGACAAACAAGCTTTATTCGATTTCACATATGAATCATAAAAGCACTCCCGACAGAATAAAACAATTAGACCGACATTAGTATCATAATTAGTACAATTCAAATCTCTAGTATAAGGCACGTGTTTGCGAGATGGCAAAAATTCAGGGAGCCCTCGCTGCTTTTTAGTGCTAACTTGGAACACTGAACGGGAAAGGAAAGCCGCTCCTCGTATTGTGCTTAAGAAGTACTGTGAAAACCGCCCACTGTGTGACTTTCCCTTCCTTGAGGTAAAACCAGGTCACCTGGCAAGAGCTGCCAAACAGAAGAACAGCTCTCTAGTGAGAATATTCCTTTTGCTAACAAGGATGAATGTTCAGGATACGACTAACCAGAACAATATTTTCCCCTGTTGAATAGACTTTTACTAAGAACGAACCCTCATTTGGTAGTCCAGGCTTGCATTTAACCTTTTCAGCGGCAGCTCCTCTGCTAAAGAGGAAGAGCAGCGCCCCATTATCATTTTATTTTTCAATAATGGCTCTTTAGGTGCACAGCAGGGCCACAGAGCAGGGGGAGGAGTTGTGGGCACTCTCTAAGTGTGCATGACTTTTCGTCGACCATCTTGGGCAGGCCAAACATTCATGTGCACTTAGCATTTTCTCCATCCAGCTGTATTGCACAGCCTGGGTGGCGAACATACACAGGCTTTTAGTCCCTATTTATCGCCGAACCGCGGTGCTCAGACCAATCCCGATGCTGCTGTTGTGTTGGTGACAGCAGTGTCGTGATTGGCTCGGGGAGTCTGAGAGCCTGTGTGCTTCCTGTTTCCTGCGTCGACAGAAGAGGATGGAGGCTGGCAGATAAGTGAATTCATCTTTTAATTTTTTTTAATTCACAGCTAAGTGCTATCCTAGGCTTTACATTTAATGTTAGTGATCATAACCCTTCCAATGTTTTTATTTATTTTATTTATGGAACTCCTACGGAGGTCCACAAACACACCATCAGATTAAAAAAGACAAATTTTACATACAATAGAAATTCTTCCTTCTACATTGCTGTAAAAATTCTTATATCAAACATACTGAGAGGTGTGCAAATGGTGCTATCACATAACCGACCAATAAAATTCTTATATTGACATAGTGCTTTAAATACATAAAGCAATCAAATGACCCTTCCGATTTTAGGTCCTGGTGTAAGCCAACATATTTTGCTGTGCATATCGGTTTTTTTTTTCTCTTATTTTTATTACACCTTGATCCATTTATATGTATGGCTCAATCCTACCTTCTTTACTTGTCTGACATGTCTAGCAAGTTGGGGCAGCCAGCTGCGTTTTGTGGATTAGTTCATTTAGGTCAGCTGCTTAAAACGAGGGCTAATAAGTCACCCAGCCAACCCCAGTGCTCTGATTGCAAACCTATCGTTGGCAGCCTCAGGTTGAAGCAATGATTGTAGAAATAAAAGCATCCGGTTAGAAAAACAAAGCAAATGCGTCAAACAGTTAAAATACTGGAGCTGACATGCACAACAGACTCAGAGGCAGCCGTGCTTACATGTGGTCTTCAACATATAGGGCAGGTGCTTGGGGCAGCCGCTGCACCTACTACTGATATTCACCAATTCTCAACACCAGCACCCTCTTTTTGATTCCTACCATGTTGCCATAAACTCTTGCACAGGAAGAGCTGTAAGGTCCTGGAAGTAGACGCAGCTTAATGTTTTGTAAGGTCCTGTAGGTGTCTGCAGCTTAATGTTCTGTAAGGGTCAATGCTCTTAAAGGACTTCAGATGATTCAGAACCAACGAGAGAGCCTTTATTGCAGCAGTTTTTAACCTGTGGTCCGGGGATCCCTGGGGATCTGCGGTGCCTACTCCAGTGGGTCCTCGATTGCTCAGAAATTAAACATTATTAACAGCTTAACAAAGTATAGATGAATATATAAGCAAAATGTAAAATTGAACTGTTTAAAACGTTCCGTAAATATGAAGGGCTTTGAAATTTGAGGATATAAATTAAGTCTGTGTCCTCGAACTGATTTGTGGGAGCAGCATAAATGTATCAAACTGAATAATATAGTATGGACAGAGGGTGGCTTCTGTTTAATTTAGATAAATCCCCAATGATATATATTTTTTTTAATATTTATGAATTGGCGTGTTTAACCCTTTCGATGCTGATGACGAGCTCAGCTCGTCATCACCCACGGGTGTCGTGTGCTGATGACGAGCTGAGCTCGTCATGACACCAGCAAAATGGCAATTTCCAGCACAGGAGGGGGAAAACACCTAGCAGCCAAGGTGTTAATCAATTTTGCATTTGTTTGATACTTGCTGTTTTCTGTAATAATAATAAACTTGATTTGGATATAAAATATCCTTAAAAGAACACCACAATGATTCTAACAACAGTACACGTTATTAGGTAAAAAATGAACCAGTAAACAACAATAGTTAAATGAAAATCTTCCAAATAGCGTAATGCGGGTTCTTATTACATATGGGTAATTAAAAAGCACAATCAGCGTAGCTTTAAACAAAACATTAAAACAGGAAAGGTTTGTAATACCGACAGTTGACAATGTTAGGCTTGTAAAAGCAATCTAATGTTCATCAAATAGCTGGAGGTTATAAAAAAATATAAAATCAGATAAAACTCAGCAGCAACACTTCTATAGCAGCGAGTTGTGAAAAAATGCAGTCGAATAAAAACAGTCTTAGCAGCTTAGAAATAAAGTGTAATTTGATTTAAACTATTGCTTAAGAGAAGAGGCATGCATAAAATAACGATATGCAGAGCGTATGTAGATTGTGAGGCCTATATTTAGGGCTATGTTTTCAGGGTTTAGTGCTGCAATAATTGCCTGTCTACTGGTCCGAATACCCAACCTGTTCCACTCCGTTTTCAATTTGCGTCTGTGCTGAGACATAAGGGCGGGGCAAAGGCAGACCATGTGCTCCAAGGTTTCAGCCGTCTTGCCGCACCCTCTGCACAATAAAACTTCTGACATGCGACGCCAAGAGGGCAAATCTTTTAGAAATTGGGCGACTGGCAATCTATTAGCCATGAAACTAAGTTTTAAATAGAGGGAATAAGTGCAGGACAGATATGTAGCAGGAGATAGCCGCCCATAAGACTTCATAACTGCCCATGCATGTCTGCGTTTGGCAAAATGGGCTTTGTCAATAATAGGGAGCTCAATCTGACACATTTCTTAATGCAGGATTTAAATGCAGTTGTGCTGGGGTTGAGGGCCCATAGGTCGCCCGCAGACATTTCGCGGATGGAGGCCTTAAAAAGGCGTCCATAAGAGCCCCTTGGATTTTTCTCGGAGATGTCTAGCCAGACTAGTGGCTCTAGTGAGCCTCTGTCTGCTTGTCTAAGTTCATGGCAGAGGTTTAAAAACAAGCCAATGTTAGAGACTTCATAATTTAATAAGCCCAGTTCTAATCTGATCTGGGCGGCAGAGGCATTTTTTGGCAAATGGAGGACTTTTTTTTATAAATTTTAGTCACGTGTTGGTTTAGGCTGGTGTTTAAATTACCCCTGAAAATATCAATGCCATATGACAAAGACGGCCCAATTTTTGCTCTCATAACTTCTAATAAAGATGATAGACTTGGGCCAGACAAATTTTTTGAGAGCTTAAAGAGGGTCACCTGTAGGATCATGGCTTTTACTGATAACTCACTACGCTGTTTGGCAAAGTTGCCCTTAGAGTCAAAATTAACTCCTAAGTATTTGTAGGTGCCTCCTGTCGCGAGGCTTATATTGTTACACGACCAGCCAGTGCCGACGTTGCGTTTTCTACCAAAGGTTACCACTTTGGTTTTCTTTAGGTTAACCTCTAATTGATTTGCGGTGGTCTAATTGTATAATTTGTCCAAGAGCCATTGCAATCTCACCCGTGTAAAACTAAAGAGAACCAAGTCGTCAGCGTACAGAAGATTGCTTATTGGCGAACCACCCAACTTGGGTGGATGACTATTTGTTTCATTTAGAGCAGCCGACAAGTCTGCTATGAACAGATTAAAAAGAAGAGGGGCCAGCACATATCCCTGTTTGACACCTCTAGTTGTCATGTTTTCCGGGAGAGATGTGTGCCGGACCCCAACTTCACTTGAACCCATGTGCCTGAGTGTAATGGAACAATCGCCTCTAAGAGTTTTTCTGGGTTCCCCCATTTTTTTAGCTTTTTCCATAGGACAGCCCTGGGAACCCGATCGAAGGCGGCTTTAAAATCAACGAAACAACAAAAAACAGCCCTGGATGTGGAGCATGCTTTGTCAACAATTAAAGACCATGCCAATCAGTTAGTCAGAGTGCCAGATTTGGTGGTAAAACGGGTTTGATTCATTGGAATCAAGTTGTTCAGTTCCGCCCATGATCTCAGCTCCTTCAAAAGATTGCCTGCATAGTGCTTGGCCTCTATGTCCAAGAGAGCAATTAGTCTGTAATTGTTTGGAAAGGAGTGGGAACCTGATTTGTAGATTGGATGAATTATTGCACCACGCCAAGAGTCCGGAATGTTTGAGGTTCTTAAAGCGAAGTTGAAAAGGTTAGTTAGGTACCCTGACCAAAAAACAATGTTGGATTTAAAAAGGATCTGTGGTAGGCCATTTGGGCCCGGAGCTCCGTCCGATCTTGCTTTTAACAAAACTTTGGTGACCGTTTCTTGGGTGATCTGCAAGACATCGCTGCGGGGGTCTAAACAGTCAGTGGGCCTACTCCAGCTCTTGCTTGTTTCCGTTGGATTGGGAGTGCATATTTCTAAAGACACTATTCCCTCTGGAGACCTAAAGTGGTCTGTAAGGAAGGCAGACCAGTCGGCATCTTGAATGTTTGCTGACCCAGAGCTGCATGAGCTGGAGTTGTAGCCGTTGATTAAAGCCCAGAATTTTCTTGCGTTTTGGTTTTTACTCTCCCATATCAGTTTGCACCAGAATTGACTTTGGTGGTGTCTTTTATCTTTTTGTATGGCCTGCCTAAATGATTTTTGAGCAGTTTTGTACACATTTAGGTGCTCGTTGTTTCCTGGGGATTTCGTAAGGACCCGCAAGGCATGGTTTCTGGATTTCTTTAGCACCCTCATTTGGTTTGAGATTGAGAACTAGCGACTGGAGGAAGCCTTGTGGAGATGCTGTTTGGCTGGAGAAAGTTAGCAGTTGTAAACAGAGCGTCAACCATGCAACAGTGGGAGAAGGCGCCGGGTCAATTCCTCCCGTTGTAAGAGTCAGACTTTCCTTAATAACATTAGGGCTTATGTCTTCACTCCATCTTAGGTGCTTCAAATTTTCAATGTACGTTCCTGTACATGTTGTTGAGGCTGGTATGTGATACTCTGGCTTTACATGGAGGGCAACAGTCTGGGGGCGGTGGTCGCTTTCTGTTCGAGGTAGAATACTGAAGTCGCCCAGGTGTTTGAGCAGGGCTAAGTTGCAGATGATATAATCTAAGTAAGATTGTTTGCGACCATTTGTCCAGGTCCATTTTGGTGGAGTATCATTCATTGATCTGCCATTCAATACCAGAAATCCAGCACTATGAAGTTGCAGCACGCACAGTTCTCCCAGACCGCAGTGTGCTTGTTTTGGTGGATTGGACTGTGCTTCTGCCACAGTAAGTGTAAGTGGCAAGAGCCCTTCGTGGTCAGCTGTATTGCCCTGAAAGAAGTTGGTGTTAAAGTCCCCTGAAACTATATAGTCAGAATAAGGTTGAGCCGCGCCCAGGTCGCACACAAATTACATTAAGCTGATTAGATGGCCTATTTTGTGCGCATACTCGGGTTAATGGAGATGTTGAGAAGTAAAAGTGGACGTTGTTTGCTCCATGAGTCAATTTTGACACCAAGTAACCAGTCTTCGTCAAAGTTTAATGGCGTAATCGAGCCTTTTAAGTTGTTTGAGACATAGAACGACAGGCACCCTTTGGGATGACCATAGGGGCAGTCTCTAATTGCTGGTTTCCAGAATTCAACGAAGCCGGTCACAGGACAGTTTTCAGTTGCCCATATTTCTTGAAGAGCAATTACAGTGTGCCCAGATATGAAAGAGTGCGTCTCTGAGTTGATAATTTTATGTTGAAGACCACTAATGTTCCATGAGCACAATGTAAAGGAAGGATCCGGCTCTGGTTTAGGAGATTTGCAGGTGAAGATGCTTGAGTTCTTGATTGGCGCAGGGCCTTACAGCTTGGGGGTGCAGCGGGAGCTTCACTTTGTCAATCTATTTTCCTACAAGACAGAGCACCTGGAAGCCATCCCCAGTCTTGGATTTTGTCGAAGTTAGGGTCTGCACTCGTGAAGTTTGTGTTCAGTTCTATTATTCGTAGGGCATTTTTACAAAATTGAATGGGGCCTGGTTTTGACTCCAGTTCTGGGGGATTCGGCTTTTAGCAGGGTGACTGGGTGGTTTAATAGCGCTGTGGGGTAACCCGGGGTAGTAAAGGGATATATTTAGATACCCTATTCCCGGAAGGTAACCTTATGTTCTAAAAATGCTCGTGCCCAGGTGGGAGACCTAAATGACACCAGACTTACCTCAGAGGGTTGTGTGCCTCTTGGGGGGAGAAATTCAATGGACTCAATATATTCCGATGTAAGGGCCTCAAAACCCGGGGCACCATTCGCAGGTTTTATTATATTTGACCTATTGAGGGTGTCATGCCTATTTGTGTTCAGGGGCAAATAGTAATTTAGAGCCCTTTAGATCGCATTTAGCACCCTTGCTGCTTGGGCTTAGATTGGGCTGAGTTGATTTGTTAGTTGAGGAACCCACGTCTAAACCCAGTTGGGGTTGGGAAGGATCACGTGGACGTAACCTCAGTGTCTGAGTATTTATAGGGGGAGTTGGTTTCTTATTATAAATTAACTTTGTAAAGTTTAGACCGGTGTTTGTTATTCCCAACAGAGGTGGACTCGAGGGAAAAACTGGTTGGGGTTGTGTTGTGGTGAATGTAGTCATTGATGTAATTGGTGCATTGGGTTCGACCCTTAGTGTTTCAGTAGCAGGCTGAGGTTCCAGTGCCACAGCTTCAGCAGATGTGGTGTTACGATCGTGACTATAAACGAAAATCTGTTGGCAGGCACTTGAAGTTAAGTCAGCCTTAGGTGGACTTTGACTGGGGGTTGTTGACGTTGGTGGTGATTGTAAAATACTTAAGACTTTTTTATTGGCTGCATTTGCAAACAACGGAAATTGTTTGGGGGGGTCGACTGTTGAGTTTAGTCTTAATTTGTTTCTTTGTTTGCGCTCTCTTGCTGCGTGGAAGCCGGGGAGCAGGGATTGTTTCAGGGTTGGGGACGGCGACAACGGGAGGATTGACGAGCAACTCTGCCGCATAGGTCCCAATAGAGTGCGTTTGCCTGCTTGCCGACCCAACTTTTGTAGAAGGGGATGCTGTCGGCGCAGCAGGAGTAATAGGGCCATTTGGGTGGTGGGGGACGTCTTGATTAAAAATCTGAATTGTTAAGGGTTCTGGTTTCCCACTCGACTGCATCCCGATTGCAGGTGTAGACAATGGGTTGGGTAATTCCGTGCTCAAGGTTGTGGGTTTTTGGGGTAACTGAGGGGGACATTCGGGTGAACCACCTCCTTTCAGTTGCTTAACCTCGCTTATGACAGTGGATAAGCAGGCTGGCAGCGAAGAGAGGGAATCAATGATGGGTGAGCAGCAGCAGACCGACTGTACTAGTTTTGAAGATGATTGTGCTCCTATAATTAAGTTGTTCAGTTTGTCCAATTTGTTATGGATCCCTGCTGTAAACAGTGCTAAGGTGTTCAATAGGTCAACCTGCGTATCTAATTTGTCTGAATGATAGTTTAAAGCAGTAACTGTAGATTAGAGGGTTTGAAGTAGTTGTGGCCAAATACTCGCTATTGTGGGGGCGTCTTGGTGTGGCTCTGTTTTGGGTAAGGGATTGGGTGAATTTTGAGGGTTTTTGGAAAAAAAGGACAAATCGTCTAGCAGTTGGTCATTTGGATCGGTTTTTTGTGGCGTTTTAAAGAAGTTATTATTACTGCTTATGGTGAGTGTAAGCATTGTTTTGGAATTGGTCAAATCTGGACTCCCCTCTGGGGGACTTTGGATGTATAACAAGGGGGGACTAAATATGTCAAAAGTGGGTGCAGAATCCCTTTGGGCGTGAATTTGTGGGAAAGTTAGATGAGAGTGAAACTCTGGGGTAGCCTCACTGTGCGCAACGGAATTTTGGGGTAGGGGAGTTGAGAGGTTCTCCGATTGAAGTGGCTGCAGTACTTGGGGGCTTGGGTTATAAGATAGGCTCCATGGCGGTAGTTGGCTGAAAGAGGCCTCTTGGTTATATGTGTCATGAGGGGATAGAAGCTAACTTAATGAAAATTGATAGCTTAGTGGGGGGATTTGAGTAACTCTCACAGAGCCCTCCAAGACTATGTTCTGATCGGCAGGTGCGGACCCTAAGATGTACACATCCGGAACTAGGGCAGGCTTGTCGGTGGAGGTTGACAACATTTGTGGCAGATGTGTGCTTAGCGCTGCAGATTGGTCAGCGTCGCCGGGCTTGGTTACCTCTGAAGATTGAGGGGGAGGAGCGGAGTTAGCCCCACCCGGAGCTTTTTTGAAGTAGTCCAAAAGGGTGAGGGATTTTAAACCATTCCGAAATGGAGCACAAGGGGTGTGCGTACTGCTGTTGCTAGTGTGGTGTTGTCCATTTAATGGTGATTTAGGGACCTTCTGAGTGTCCGTAGCAGCCAATGGATTAGTGTAGTTGTCCGGGGAGTGCTCCGTATCAGTTGCCGACTGTATGTGTTTCTTCCGGGGCTTTTCTTATTTTCCCAGATCTCATCGCTTCTGTTGTTGAACGAGGCCATTCAGAGCCACTGGGGTTGGGAACTAGAGGCTGATAGACTTTCTTCAAAACGCTCTCTGTATTGCCGACTGTACTTGGGGGCGAGAAGGTCGTAAAGGATCGCGTCAGGAGTAGTGTCGAAGGTCGTGTAGGGCCAGCGTGACTCCGGGACAAGGTTGTTAATCTTGTCTTATCGTGTCTTGTGGTGTCATAAACTACGGGATCATATGGCCCGTGCTACACGCGTTGACACCCCCTTCCCCCGCACGCTTAGTCCCTACTCGACCCCCCCTCGCCCGAGGCCACTTAACCACGGGTCACAACTGCACCAGTCACCTGAGGCCCGTGCTTTTACTCCTGGACGCCCCTGAATGCGACACCACAACTACCCAGGTGGGTACGCACCGCGGGGGAGCCGTCACGGCACGGCAATCAGTTGTAGTCAGGGCAGTGGGACCGGCAGTGGTAGTGACGGGGAGAGGGGGTTGGAGGGTGCGGAGGGAGCTGAACCAAAGCTTAGGAGTGCCTTGCAAGCAAGCGCCCTAAACGGCTGAGCTGCCAAAGGAGGTGGATGGCCGGAGAGCGAGGCTAGGCGGAGCGGGGATGTGCGACTGCTGGTGCCGGGGCCTGATGAGCGATCACTTAAGGGTGCTTTAAGGGTGGCACCTGCTGGGGGCCCACACCAAGCTAAGACTTGGGTGAGACCAAAAACGAGGTAGTTCGGGGGCGAACTAGGACAGATTGGCACAAATTAGCAGGGGGGCTCAAGTGCGCCCGGTGGAAGCGGGGACTTGATGTTAAGAGTGACTCTGGGTGCTCAACTATGCCAGAGCTTCGCTGTTGTGATCCAGCAGAGCTAAAAAGCAGAGCTAAAAAAAAGCTAACACCACCGTCACACACCGCCCCTTGGCGACTTACTTGGCCCCGTCTCCGCCTCCGGCGCGTTCTTGTCCGCTTCCTGCAACGGGTCACAGCACCTCGCTGCAGCAGTCTGCGACCGGCACCTCCGGCTCAAGCTCAGCCCGCACTAGCCCGTAACTGCCCATGTGCAGCCACAACAGCCGCCGCTCACCGCTCGCCCGCTCACCTGACTCCTCCCATCAGCCGTGACCGCGTTGGCACGTTCCGAGCACTCAGATGCGCCTTCCGTCAACAATGATTCGCAGCCCTGGCAGGAATGAGAAATGCTGGTTTCTTTAGTTTTGGTTATTGTTTTGAGGTTCAGATCATAGAAATTATTTAAGCTGCGATCCCCAGTTTTCACAATTCACTTAGTGGGAGGCCCCCGAATTACAATAATGAGTCATTTCAAGCCCTCCACTTTACAGAAGTGATTAAGTGGGAGTACACCGAAGTCAAAGGATTAAGAACCCCTAACATATTAGGTTACGCACATATATCCGGACACTACTTGCACATAGAGAGACTGTGTCCGTGTGCCCCTAAACAGTAATCCCCCCCCCCCCCCCCCCATGGATTCCCTGAATCTAAGTATAGCTGCCATGGCCTTCATGACCAAAGCAAACCATGGGAATGAAGGACACCCCTGTAGGGTCCCCGGGTGCACTTTTAAAGAGTTTGGAACAGTTTACCCAGTACATACTCTGGCAGTAGAATTTGTGTAGAGTATATGCACCCATTTCCTGAAACTAGGGCTGGCCCAAAATCTGTTTGACCGGGACTGCAGCCTGGGCGTTAAGAACATTTGGTGTTTGTTGTGGGGATGTGGGCCATTGCGGTGTGACGGCAGGAGGCGTGAGGAAGATGAAAAGAGGGCAGGGGGTTGATAGGGTCCTAAAAATTACACTGAGGTACATTAAGGGCTGATTACAAAGTCTTTAACGGGCCCAATTCAGACCAAGTGGGATAGGCGAGCTGCTGTTTCGACATCCAGTCAGGCAGCTCCCTGCAGCGCCCTTTGGAATATTGGCGGCCAGGGCCTGGGTCCAGCTCGCCCATGCCCAAGGCTGGCCCTACCTGAAACCTATGATATTCCCTACTCCATGTTAAAGACTCCTTCGTGGGAAATTGTTTCATGTGTTGAAATCAGCCACCTGTATCCAGCTTCACTGGAGGAGAAGGAACACACTCCTGCACGCATTGTGGCGCAGTTTGTTTAATATTTTTAAAAATTGCTGAATAAGCATGACTAGGATCAATGCGTTTTACCTTACTCACCTTTAGCCACACCTGCACCGTGGAACTCATTTTCCTTGTTCTATTTACGCAAGTAACTTGGACCGAATGCTTGCACGTTTGTTTGTCGGTCGTGCGTGACTCTCTGGCTCACTTGGCCTCGCCGCCATCAGATATGTGGCAGCCTTGCACGCTGCTGCGTCGTCGCTTGCTCAACAGTTCATGACCAGATCATGTTACTGGGCCACTAATCTTTGTAAATCTCATTTCGTTTAATCTTGATTACCTTGTACTTTACACGTCCTCCTGCTATTCACAGGCAAAGGTGCAGTTTCGTGGGCTTCAGTGGCGGGTCTGGGCGGTATCGTTAATGTTCACTCTACTGAACAAACGGGGCGGGTGGATTTAATCGCAGTTTGCTGGTGGGAGTTCGATTTTACGATGGGTCGGCTTCGAATCGCATGCAATTTACCTTCGGAGCTCTGCCCTCGTATATTATTTTGTTTTTTATAGGGCGGGGTGGGGGTAAATGTCCATACACACGGTCAGTTTGTGCAGCGTGGTATTGGTGTCATTTTTTTCTCCTGAACGATTCATCTACTTGATCCAGGCAAGAGCCATTCGTGATACCGCCGATCTGCTTTTCACTCGCAGGATGTAGTGTTTGTTGTAAAGTTTGTGCTGTGCCCCTTTCTTAATCGCCGAGCCATTGAGCAAAATAGCTTTGGCAAACCAATAGGTTTAGCACTTGTATAATGCATGTAGGCGTGTGTGCATGTTCTGACCTGCACAGCAAAATACCTCCACCTGTCCCTAAACACATCCATCACCATACAGACAGACACAGATGCGCACAGGCCAGCTGACCCAGGCACCCCTTCTGATGTATTGTTTGTGTTGAGATTTCTATTAGGTCTCAATTTATAAATAAAAACGTGCCGGTGCCCAAAGCTCTCCTGTGAAACACTGCTGCAGTTAAATGTGCGAGCACGGGTTACTGAGGGAGCGTAAAACCTAAAGCAGACTCGGGCCTCTTTAATCAATTTTCAGACACTCTCTGCTCCTTTAGCTCACTCTTGCAGCTTTCCGCTTTCTCCCCTTGTGAGGCTTTTCCATTTTTCTCTTCCTCCGGCTTTCTCCCAATGTGTCTTTTGCTCGCAGCAAATGCCTGAAAAAACAAGTGCCGGTGGCCAGGGTCGGATTGGGATCACAATTTGGCCCGGGCACCGACGAAAAAAGTGGCTCTAATAAAGGGGGCGTGGGCCACAATAAAGGGGGGGGGGGGTGACCCACAACAAAGGGCGTGGCATGTCCTTGAATATTAGATATAAATATATTTAGGAATTTGGACAAGTATGGTAGTGCACTGTCCAGTGACCAGCTGAAAGAGGGAATCAAAGATCAGAAATTGGATTATAAATTCAAATCTGTTCCGAACAGGGGCCCAAAAATATGTTTGGCCCAGGGCCCCCAAAATCCTTAAGATGTTTGGCACATACATGAATTAAAGTGAGAGGATACTGTTCTTGCACAGGAGACACTGGGGAAAGGTGACAATGGCACCCTGCTGAGCAACTAAAAAAACAGCAAGGCCCCTTTCTGTCACAAAATTATTTGAGCCCTTCAGGGAAGGAGCACCTAATAAGCAGCAAAGCCCCTGCTATTACTAACCTACTCGGCCCTCCCCAGACCTTCAGCTCAGGAGCTCATGAACAGCAGCGAGGCCCCTGCAATTAGTAAAGTAATCAGTCCTCCAGGCCTCAGGGCCATGTCCTGGCAGGGGAGCACAAACCACAGCTGCTGGGTCATCCATGGTAGCCAGGGGGAGGCTGAGTTGAAGATGGTGCAAGTTGCAAAGATCACCTGGCCCCCACAGCGAGACCCATTCTTCCTCGCCCACTATTCCCTCGGCCGTTTTTCTCTGGACCCCGACCCGCCATCTTGTCCATTCCCTCGTCTTGTACCCTTCTCCCTCGTTTCCCCCTTGACGATCCTCAAATGTTTCTTCCCTTTTCTGTTTTGCCTTTCTCCATACCCTTACATCCCTCCCACCCTCCCTTGGTGCTGTGACTGCATCCCCCCTCCAACCCCACTTAATGGAACTCTGCCTGAGAAAATCTACTGTGTGTGTGTGTGTGTGTGTATGTGTATATATATATATATATATATATATATATATATATATATATATATAACTCTAATCAATAGTATATGAAGTAGACCTTTGTTCTCTCTACCATTCCTATGTGACTCTTAGAGTATATCCATTCGTATCCCTTCCTTAGGTATTTAGAGAACTCTAATCACTAGTATATGCAGGAGACCTTTGTACTCTCTACCATTCCTATGTGACTCTTAGAGTATATCCATTTGTTTCTCCTCCTTGTGTGACTTTACATCTTGTACATTTGCAATTTTTTCTGCTTGTATCTTTTATGTAACGCATGTAATCCTAAGTCCTTATGTTTCGCAACTGATTCTTATGTAAAGCGCTCTGACACCTTCTGATACAGTTCGTGCTATATAAAATCGCATTAAATTAAAAACAAACAAACAAGCAAAACAAAAAAAGCCTAACACTGTTTATGTGCTACGTGGGCCCCAGGGGGGCCGAGGTGAAAATGGCTCAAAGGCCTGAGCAACACCTGGTCCCCAGGGAGGCCGATTTTTGCAAACAATCACCCCCTCCCCAGCCACCCTCAGTCTGATTGCTTTGCTGGGCAGGGGGTGAAGGAGAGGCCACAGCGGACAATCACTGCACAGTGAAGCTGCATTCATTTCTCTGTCTATGTCTCCGTGCCCTCTGTGGGCCGTTTTTTTTTTCCTACCCTTTCCGAGTCCAGAGAGATCACGGAGACAGAGAAATTGATGCAGCTTCACTGTGCGGCTGGGAAAGGGGAGAAAAAAAAACGGCCCACAGAGGGCACGGAGATACCGGCCCTTCGGCCAATGCCCGCATTGCCAATCCGCCCCTGCCGGTGGCCCCCACCTTAAACCACCGGCTAAAATTAAGCCCCGATTTCTATAGCACTTCACCAGGTTTTATACACACACAGAAGAACGCCTTCAGCACTCTCTCACACATACCTTTAAGCAATGGCATCTATTCACAGCAGGCACACCTGGACAAACAAAAAGATGAGTGAACGCTCAGCCGCATACACTTCTATGCAAGCAACACAGAGGGACTGATGCAGACATCAAACAAGCAAGTACAGAGTGAGCAATGTACACAAAAAGGCATTACTTCTTCTTTTTTTTGTTGATTTTTCAAAAACCTTTATTAGCAAAAGGAGAAAAGGGGTACGGTACATCAGTGCAATATTGCGACTAATACAGTGACGAATAAGCACGTAAACATAAAGTCACCATCCTGTACATGTTGACGATCAGTAACAAAAACCAAGAAATCAAGTTATAATTACAGTCCCCCCCCCCTTGCAAAGGCAAATGTCAATTCAGCTGGTAACCCTGCGACATGTGTGACAATATATAAGGTAAAACAACGTAGAGCTAGCCCGGTGTCTCTACTTTCAGTGGATTCGGATCTCTGCCCTTTTCGGGGGTCAAATGAGAGTTTTGCCTGCTTAGCATCATTGCACCCCATTGCAGCCTTCTCAGCGCGTTGTCCTAGCTCCGCGAAAGCACTAGTCCGCCTCAGTCTGCCCGCAAGGCGCGGTGTAGTAGCGGCGGGCGTTGACCTACGTATGCCCTTTGAGTGCACGCGTCACCTGAATCCGTGAAGTTCTAGAACTTCCGTTATACTGGCAGGGCCTAGTCTTGTTCGTCTCCCCTCCGTAGCGTCGGGGAGGGGGGGGGAAGCTCACGTAACATTCAAGTGCACCCTCCGCCGGTTAGCTAGGCCTCGTGTATGCGCGTGACTAGTATTCTCGTCTTCTGTCTCCCTCGTTCTCTGGCCTAGGCCCCAGTGCTATTGAGGCTGTGGAGCTACGCAGGACTGTATGGTGATTGCGACTGGGCCCAGTAATTTATTTTGAGGCCGAGGCCTGTGGTAGCGCTTCCAGGCATTGGTAATGGCAGGCCCGTGCTGGGTACACTGGTATCTCCCAGGCGCTGTGCTCAGCTGCGCGTTCACCGGTTAGAATGGCGGTTGCAGGCCGCAGGTGTGATTGCACAAGTTTTGGAAGGGCGTTGGCTGTGAGGGCCTCGACCTGCACTAGCGGTCTGGGGGATCAGTGCAGTGGAGGTGCGCGATGCGGTGGGAACTGGCGCCGCGTTGTATTAACACCCAAGTATACTGTCCATCTGTGGTCGGGACGCGGATATGCGGCCGCTCTGTTCCTCACCCCTCTGCAGTCTCTGGCACCATTCCAGTGTCCCGCAGTTGTGCGCGGATGCGATGTGAGCATTACAGCTGGGCCCAGCAGCGACACTCTGGGCAGGGGCCTGCCGTTCTACTCCCAGGCATGTCGCAGCCACGCTGCCATGTCCCTGGTATGTGTTTGGCGCTACGTTCACCAATTGTACATCGCTTCGCCCAGTGCCTGCCTGTAGCCCTGGCCAATAAGGTGCTATGTAGGGGGGTGGGGGGGATCTCGGCCCCACAGGTAGTGGCCGCCGGCGGTACCTCAGAGGAGCAACGCGATTCGGTGCTCCTCACCCCTCACAGTTGCGTGTTAGGCCGCCCGGCCTTCAGTTCATCGGCGGTGTTGATGCCCTGGGGAGGGTGTTTCTTATAATGCCTTTTTTTTGGCAATTTAGATCGGACCGCCCCTCCGCCATTTCCCGGTCTTAGCCGCCAAGTGTTTAGGCGTTAGGCGTCACACAGGCTGTAAGCCTGTTAGTCTCCCCCTATCGTTGCTGCACAGAGTTGTTATTCTCTCCCGGGCACCAGAGGGGGGGGGGGGGACGGGGGGGGGGGGGAGCGGCGGGGATGCTCTCACCAGTTAGACGCCTGTCCCTCAGCTCCGGCGGGCCCACCGATCCTCAGCCTCTCCTGATCAGCTCCACCGTCTCGCGGCTCCAGTGCTGTTTGAACAAGTGCCGGCCCAGGTTTCTGCGATCTGTAGCTCCGGTTCTCTGCGTGTCCGGGCAGCCAGAATTAGTTCCCTCTGTTCCGAATTCGATCTGCTCACTGAATCTACGTGTTTCAGCAAATAATTTATCTCAGGATTAGGATGATGTGTAAAATAGTGCCCGAACTGGCGGGAGCCTCACTAGTGCGCGCCCATCTTCGTCGTGCGCCCTCTAGCGCCCCAACGAAAAGGCATTACTTGTTTTGGATGGGCCACATGCTGTTGACATATATATTTTCAGGAAAAAGTAAGCACGAAATTAAATCATAATTGTTGGTCTTGGCCATTTTTGCAGGGTTATCATCAAACTTTTTGCTTCTGCCTCCCCTTTTTTCCTGACCTGTTTCTGTTGGCTATAGAACTCTGGGCACTTTACCACTACTTATCAGGGCTAAAGTGCATATGCTCTCTGGGTAAATTGTGTTTATGGCTTGGTTTCCATAATTGGCTGTTCGATTTACTGAAGTCCCTAGTACAGCCACTGTGTTCCCAGGGTCTGTAAATCAAATGCTACTAGTGGGCCTGCAGAACTGATTGTGCCACCCACATCAGTAGCTTGTAAATGTATCTCAGACCTGCCACTACAGTGTCCGCGCACAGTTTTGTACTGCCATGTCGACCTAGCAAATGCGCCCACTTTCCAGGGCCTAACCTTCCCTTTTCTTACATGTAAGGCTTCCCTATGGTGGGCACAAGGTATCCACATGGGCAGGGTGCAGTGTATGTGAAAGGTAGGACATGTACTGGTTTGTGTGACATGTCCTGATCGTGAAATACTGGTAATTTCGTTTTCCACTATTTACAGGGATTCTGCCCCATAGGATAGAATAGGAGATACTTTGTAACATCTTAAAAGTATAACTTTCCATTGGGACAAGATGGAGAAATAAAGATTAGGCCCTCTGAAATCAGAATTTAATAACACATCTTTTATTGAAGATGGTTTTTAAATTATGTGTTTGAAAATCCCACTTTTAGAAAGTAAATAAACATATGGGGAGTTACCTGGCTACTGGTTTTTGAAACTGATCTTTAATTTAACAGGTACAGCAAACAATCCAGCACTGCATTATGCTCGGATCAAGTTATTTATGTAACTTTTTAGGACTTGCTGAGCCAGCGCATGCGCTGCTCTCGAGACTTATAGTAAGGGGGCTTCAGAAAATGCTGCCATGAGCCTGGTGTTGGGCGCTCGCCGTACAGCGCCATATGGCTTTCCACCCTTACACGGGCAGCGGCTTTCACTCAACTCTGTGCCCATATACTTCTCCCTGGTCTTGTTGTGCTGCTTTAACGCCCCTCCCACACCACAGAGACAGCCTCCATATATTTCTCTATTTTCAATAACTCTAAGGATGTTTTGGAAAAGTCACGTTTTACTACCATAAATAACTTGATGCATGTATTCTGTTTCTGTGTGAGGGAAATTAAATGTCTGTGCCTCACAGACGTTGCATTTTTTTTTTCTGTTCGCACTGGGTTCAGACTCAACGTAGGGCTTCGCATGGTAGTTGTTGATGTAAATAGGAGGTGGTGCCCTACACTAGAAGTCAATCCTTCCAATTTCATTTGGAAACTCTGCACCCACTACTAGAGACCGTGGAACAAACCGTCCCTGTACGGGTTCCCGGTCCTTTCGCTCCAGGCCCCCACCCAGCTGTTTCGGATTCTACTCTTCGACGAGCCTGCTACTCGTTTTTAAAGTGTCAATGAAAAATAACCGGAGTGCACGTCTTCAGGAAGCATAAAATAATGCACACATTGGTTCTTCAAATCCCTGCTCACATGTTTGAAAACAGTGGGCGAAAGGCAGGCAGTTTAAATTGAAACTGAGAAAGTATTGCTAGTCTGGTGCGGTGAGAGGCGTGGCTAAAAAGCAACATTATCTTTAACTATTTTTTTTTTCCTGCAATTACGGGCACAAATCCAGAACAAAGTGCGAGCTTTTATGGTCACACCCGTTATATGCAGCTAATTGGAACACAACTATGATAATAAACAATTGGCACAATAATTTACGTTTGATAAGGGTTTCACAAATGTAAATTTCTTGATATCTATACAGTAGAGAACTTATAGAATGTGCCACCCAATGACAAGACTATATAGGAGAGAGCCCACACAGTCCCTTGATCTCTGAAAGTAGTTTGGTATAACACCCAGAAGTGTTGCAACTAGTGGGCAAGGGAAGCAAGCAAGGCTGACCAACCACACATTGATTTGCTTTTCAAAAGTGGAGCTAGATGATGCATTTGTTTTGTAGTCTATTCAAACATACCAGTAAGACTTCCCGCAAAAAGTTCTACTGAGGTAGCATGAACACCTGGCCTCTTGTTACTTAAAATTAATGTAGCACCTTCCATAGACAGTTGATGCTGCTCAGGAAAAAATGAGAAGTACAGTAACTTTTGGCATACAAGGTATATATGCAAAACAAAATGATGCCATACTTATACACATTGTGCATGTATTTGGGGTAGCATATGGTTGGACTTGGCCCCAGGCACGGCCCGTGCCGGGCGTTATACTGGGGCAGTGACGTCCGGCAGGGGAGGGTCAGGGTGGAGGGTTGTAAAATGCGGGATATGGACCATTAGAGGTAAGTACCGAAAAAAAAAAAAAAAACTAATTTCGTTGCCCACGCTGCATCACATTTGGCGATGCAGCGTGGGCAACGAAATTCGTTTTATTTATATTTTTCGGTACTTGCCTCTAATGGTCCATATCCTGCATTTTACAACCCCCCCACCCTGACCCTCCCCTGCCTGACGTCACCGCCCCAGTATAACGCCCGGCACGGGCCGTGCCTGCTTGGCCCTATTTGTAGGAACTGATTCAGGATTCCCGGGGCAATCTGTGTACTATGCTCAAATTATAACAATACATTTTTTTTCAACTGGTGTCCTGGAGCATTTTAGGCTACTGTTGAACCCCCAAATTGAACACCAAGTGCACCTGTTTAGCATGTGATCTGCTGGGCTGTGAACTCAGACCGTTTTAAGGTTTATTCCCAGAGGTAGTGTGAGGTAGAATCTTAGAACTTAATTAAAGTATTCCATATCCATCAATAAATCATTGTTCAGCCAGTGCTTGACTTGAGAAAAGGAAGTATCTTAATCAGACATACATCCATTACTATTCAGGAAATAGTAGAGGGCCAAAGAAAAACAAGCATTGGCATAGCCAATAGGTCTTGCGTTTGGGACCTTATAAGTGTTTAGTTATCCAGCACAATATCCTTGGTGCAACAACATCTTATAAGGTCCCAAAGGCGAGACCAATTGGCTATGCCAATTCTTGTTCTTTTTAGAGTTTTCAACGTTATTTTGATCCTTAGAAATTTTCAAGATAAGGATAACATTTTTACTTAATGTTTTCAAAAAACATTTAACAAACAAATCGACAATAGACTATAAACTCAATCATGTAAATCTTTACATACTCAATAATGCAATCTTGCACCAATTTCTTTCCACACTGCATTTACAAAAAACTAAACTTTTTCATTTCTTTGAAAGTCAACCAATGAATTATTATCTATTCTTTATAAGAAACACTTTTGGAAATGCCAACGCGTTTCAAGTTCCAAGAACACTTGGGGAACTCTCATCAGGGCTTCTTATATTTAAATAGTGACTTTTTTGTGTGGAGTTTATGAATAAAAAATACAAAAAAAGTGTCAGTGTGTTTAAAAGCTCCTCTTTTACTCTATGTGCTACCAGTACCGTGATGAAACAATTACCTGTAGCATTCTGTGTTAAACTTGCTGCATTCATCTACATGAAGGTACAATTCTCATCATCTCGAGCGGGGACTCTGTGGGGTTAGCAGATCAATCCTACAAATAAGCATTACAGTACATGGGAACCTGTTATTGCGTTGCCCAAAATTGCAACAAATTAAAAGGGACCGAGTGGGACCTATGGTACAATGAATCATCGAAGGAACTGTTGCCAAATAAATGATTTCATACATTGATCACAGGAAGAACAACCCAGAAGCAGGCGGTTTTACTTCCCAAAATAGAAAAATTAAGTAGCACAGCAAACAGGTATGCAGCAGCTCACACTCCGTCCCTTTTAATTCGTTGCAACTTTGGGTAACACGAGTCCAAGACTGGGGTGGCACCACTTGGTAGGGCAGACTCGTAGGTGGCACTGTCCAAGTGCTCAGGGCACGTGAATTGGAAGTTTTATGCCCCTGAGACTACAATCAAGAAGTAAGACAGCAGGCCCTTAGTCACTCTGGTTCTGGGTTCAAGTGATGTGGGTCCAGTCCTCGCCGAGGCAAGGAGGACAGCATGCAGCAGGTCATCAGAACAGGAGTCTAGCCGGGTGGCAATCCTTTCGGCAGCACACAAGTCCTTCTTCCTGGCAGGGTAACCACAGGTTCAGAAGTGTACTGAAATGATGGTGTCTGAGGTCTAGTGCTTATACCCAGTCGGGCCTTTGATGTGGGGGAGACTTCAAAGAGATGCCTTTGAATACCACAGAGTTCCTACCCCCACTCCAGACTCACTGCAGGGTGGTATTCGGCCCTTTGTGTGGGGCAGGATACATCCTATGCAGTTGTAAGTGTGAGGTTGTGTACAGCTCCTTCCTCCCATCCTGTCCAGGATGACCTATCAGGACCTATCACACCTAAGCTCCCTGGGTTTGGCTGTCTAGAGAAAATATACAATGCCCAGCTGTCACCACCCCAGACTAAATAGCTAAAGTAAGAAAATGCCAACTTTCGAAAAGTGGCAATTGATTAAACCATTCTGTATAATTGTAATGTCATCTCAATATTCATTGTTTCATATCATTTTATTATGTGGTATATGTTGACTTATGTTCACTATGAAGCCCTAGGGAATGTAGCTGTGTGTGCTGTGTCTAGTACACGTCGGTGATCCAGGTTTTTTGAAGAGAGTTAGCTTGCCAGGTTGACATGGCAGTTTAAAAATGCATACACAGGCTCTGCAATGGCAGGCTTGAGACATGTTTAAAGGTCTACTTAAGTGGGTGGCGCAATCAGTGCTGCAGGCCCACTAGTAGCATTACATTTACAGGCCCTGGGCACTTGTGGTGCACATTACTAGGGACTTCTAAATAAATTAAAAATGCCAATTGTGGATAAGCCAATGTCACCATGTTTTAAGCAAAGAGGACATGCATTTTAGCACTGGTTAGCAGTGGTGACGTGCCCAGAGTCCTAAAGCCAACAAAAACTAATTCAGCCAAAAGGGGAAGTAGGTAAACAAAAACTTTTGGGGGTGACCCTGCAGAAAGGCCCATTTCCAACTTGGTTTTGTATTTTTATGTATTGTTATAATGTTCAACTCCTAGAAATTACGTAGGCTGTTGGGGTCCCCGGATTCCAGCAATGATTCTGTCTGGGTACACAGCAGTGAAAAGGTTAGGAATCCCTTTCTTTACAGGTTTTAACAATCTGAGTTAGAGTTACCTGCAGCTGCTGACTGAACAATGTACACTTTGCTGGCCTCCGGAAAAAAAAATAGCTGTCTGCCTTCAGTTTACAAAATAGTTTTGTGACCACTACTCTAACCCATTGATATATGTTCAACCAGCCGTGAGTGTTCCTATTCCTGAATGTACTTTAGATTGAGATTTAAGTTTACTATGCTGTTCTAAGGAAGCAACTACAGCCTAGTTTCAAATATATTTTTACACCCCTCTATTCCCATCCGACCAAGAGTACTACCTGAAAAGGTAGTCTTATGTGTTAGAACGCTGTATAACCGATTAAATATGCAGATTCCTGTCTGAACTGTTATTTTTTAAGTGTGACGGTAAACATAGTCCTGTTTGCTAAACTGTTTTCTCAAGAACAAGCTGTTCTCGAAGTATGGCACATGCTAAACCGGCAACTAGGATTAGTAAAGTGATGTTTTGTTGGCCAGTTGAGTGAAGCACACAGGTTTGTTGTGATGTTTTTTGCTTGTGCCTAAAGTAAAGTTAGTAGAAAACATGACTAGAAACCTAGTCCTGTGATAAAATTAATCCTTTAGGGAAATGTTTGAAAGAATCCTGGGAAATTCATGGAAAAATGTCTAAATTCACAGTGATTTGCAGGAATGCGTTTGGGGCACTAAGTTTGCTAGATGAAAGTGTATTTATTGTACAAGGGTAAGTCACACTAAAAAGATATACATTGAAGTGCATATCCACCCTCATGCCTAATGCGAATCTGCATGACACAGCTCCTCACGTTCCAAATGAGCACATTGATGGGTGTTGGCTTTGTTTGTAGCAGATTTGAAAACCTGAATCTACACTTCAAACACATCAGTTTTAGGTCTCGCGCCTAGTGTTGCAGTGTGAGACTTTTTGTAGGGGGTTTCAGAAACTGACCTAGGAATCTCACATGCACGACGTGTGTTTTTTCCTTTTGGGCCACTTCTATTGGTCTTTGCGTGCGTGTTTTTCACAAAGACCGCACGCAATAGGCCAAAGGAATGCGCATTGCTCTGCCCATGGCCTATTGGTGTCTTACGCCCAGCAGCAGCATATGTTACCAATTATCGTGCCCAGACACGGGCACGATAATTGAAACCACATGTTTCGCTGTGGCACGCGCACCACTCACGGGCTTGTTTGCCTGCGATCGCTTTCACTTTCGTGATCAGTTTCAATGCCGCTTTTTAGGTCTCGTTTAAATAACGGCGAAGCTGACTTCATATAATGCGATACAATACGTGAAAATAATTCTAGAAATAAACATTGATTGCTTGATTTGCTCTTCCCTTATATGTCTGGGAGAGGCGCACTGCGCCAACATGGTCTCCAGACGGCGACTAGTTCACACAGAAAGCACGATTACAGGCTTAGCTGAAGCAGATGGCACTCTCCTCTCCCAACCGCTGTTTCTGGAATTGGTCGATATTTTTGACTGTCAGGACTATCAGGACCACGTATTCCATTAGCGTGTGCACAGGACTTGTTTATCTTCTGTTGGGTATAGGCCTTCCTACACCAATACAGGGGTTATTTGCCGTCTGGGTTTGTTTTCGCCTGACCTGTCTTGCTCCGCGAGTTTTGATACCTACAGACTTACTCCGTGATCACACAGCCTTGAGCGCCACATCTTCCTGTCCTCTCAATTCAAACCCAATCTCTTTATTCACATTTTTGACTGTCTTGTTGGGTACAGAGCTCTCCGCTCGCCCACTCGCTGGTGACGAGCCAGTGTGGGCTTCACAACCAGGAAGATAGCTTTACCGACAACATTCGTGGTATGTGGTACCCAGGCTACAAGGCGCCCAGTTCCTCCAGACGTGATCTCCTCACTTTGATTTTAAACAAGACACACTGAAGAGGCTGTCGTTCCCAGCAGTCCAGTGGGAAGCGGCCACGATGGCTTTTGAACTTCCACAGAAGGTGAGCATTTTTGCAAACATTAACTCAATGAAAGCTGCAATTTTTCATGCGTCCTTATACTGGTCACTGTGCACCCAGCTCCTCGCTCTGCACTTAAAGACAAGCGCAATATTTAATTTACCACTAAATTGTGAGGTAATGCTTGGTAGTTGCATCGTATAACAATTTACTTTCTGCTTGGATATACGCATTATACAGACTATGTATTTTGTGAACAGGCAATCTACAGCGTTCACCTGCCGCACCATCGAGAGCTCCGTCCATGATATTCATATTGAGCATACATTTACACATAATGGCGCAAAATGACTTTACCTAGTACATGGTTATCTGGAACCGGCTTCCCGAAAACAGATCAGGGATCACCTGGATTTAATTTAAGGCCTAAGCAGTCCAAAGTGCTGATAACTGTATTTTACTTTTACAGTGCTTCATAGCCTAGATGAGACTCCAAAGCACATTAGCGGCAGGGAGTGCTTGGTTGAAAAAGTGTGTGCTCAAAACGGGAATCATGTTGGTGTCCATGTACACTAGCGACAAGCCTCCTTTTTATCACCAAATTAAATTTTGTGTTAATACCACTGCATTTAATGATTACCTTGGAGCTGCAATAATTAATTGTTTGAAACCCTCCGTGAAATGGGCGCATATTTCACACTGGCTGGACCACGTGTCCTTGCACATTATGCAGTTTCGGTAAGCCCAACGCGCAGATCAAATAATGGGCACATTCTATTTACCACCTGACATGAACAATATTGATATTGTTAAACCTACATGATTGGCAGTCCTACCTGTTGCAATCTCCATGGCTGATATTGATTACCCCCACTCTGGTTGCCACTGTGTAATTTCCAGGATATGTAATCGGTCTACTTTTTCACTTGTTGATTTTCTGCAGTGCTCAACATATGTTGTCTAATTCAGGGCAAAACTTTTATTCATTGTGCCTCAGAATGCAATCATATCTAAAGTAAATGTTTACAACCCAAGGTATCAGTTTAGCAGAGCACACATGTTTTCTTTTCCGGTCACTGGTTTTAGTGCCAAGATGCATTTGTTCCCCAAAGCGATCTTAATACCTATCTTCTAGTTCCATATTGACAATGCACCAAAATCTTTTTCTCAAACCACGTGACCCGTCGCCCATCATTACATCCAGGTTTCTGTATTCTGATCTCTTTTAGACCTAATCAACAAAGCTGTTCCATGTGCCCCCCATATCTGAGATCTCCCTGCCCAATAACAAGCATTTTCCAATTCAAGATGTCTCGCATTTGCGAGAGTTTAAGCTATTGGCATTAAATGAGAATACCTTTTTATTTATGCTTTAAAAACCAACACGGAAATAAAAGGCATTGCCATTGACATTGCCAATAGCTCAAACTCTTACAACTGCGAGACCTATTGCATGCTTGTTAGGTCTGGATTCAACACAACTTTAGCTTTTTTTCTAAAAAGAATTCATAAGTAAAAAATACATACACACAGAGAGGGGCTTTAGATCAGCCCTTTTCATTTTAGTCTGTTAGCTGCCGGTTTCATTTTCCTGCTACCCATATACAGCGTACCTCATGGTGCAGCAGACCAGCGTACTAAAGTTCTTGGCTCCTTCGCATTTTAAGCACCAGCATTTTGCTGATCCTATGTTCACACCCCCCACCGTGGATCGGCGCTCAGACAGGGACAGGGAGGCTTTGCACGTTTCTCACCAGGCTGTCCATTACAGCCTGGTGGGGCAGATGCAAAGTGCGCAGCACTGTTTGTCCGACCAGTCCTGTAAACGTAAGGAGTGCAAACCACTCCTGTCGCTGCTCTGGCCAGCCTCACCCTGCCTCGAGAGTCACTGAAAACTAAAATTATAATAGCGGTACGTTATTGTCATTTTAGTTTTCCTTCGGAGTAGTGGGACGACGCTCCCCTGCCTTAGCGGAGGAGCAGCCACTGATTACAGTAGTACCCACTTCCTTGCAACACAATGGGCCAGCTCCAGTTTCAGCGAGTTGGTAGTACGGCAAGCAATTGTTGGTGGACTACGTGATCATGTATTTACTCCATTTACTAGAATTATCGGTGAACAGTTTGAGTTTTGACGAGTATCGCTTCGGATTAGAGACCGCACTTACTCTGTGTTGACATACATTGTGTTCAGGTGTTGGTAAGTCTGTTTTGGGGTTGTGGAGAACATCTGTCCCTTTTAGGCCTATTGTTAGTTGGTATCTGGCCCTACATGAATGTAGAAGCTGGTATCTGGCCCTACATGAATGTAGAAGCTCTTTCAAATTTTGAAGCCCGCCACTCTACCCCCTTCCTGGGCAGATGTTCGCATTTCCCTTTGGCCCACACACCACTTCTAATGTTTTTATGTTTTCCCTGATCATACTTTCTGCCTCTCTAGACCTTTGCAGGAAGGACCGTGAACACTGATAAAAGTCAAGGACTTACCAGATCGGAACATGCACGCATGTATTGCTTAATGTTTGATTTAGTTTGCTTTTAAGCACGATTTTTTTTCACTTGCCTTTGCTGAGTCACTGAGGCAGAGCAAGTTTTCAGAAGGAGCGGTGTGGAATAATCCTGTTATAAAAGACCTGGCAAGAAGCATCGTTTAGCAACCTGCAGTTTAGAAATGTTTATTGTGTAGCTGTAGTGTAAAATGTTTAGAGTAAAAGTAAATTGATGCCCTTTTCTTACAATAACCAAATCTGCGAAGTGGTGTATCACAAGTAACACCAATTTGATTTATCAAGTAAATTGATGATAACTTATTTATGTATTTAATCCAGGCCACAATCCGTTTTGAGATGGCGTGCTTTAATTCAGCAGCAACCTCCTCGACGCGTTTCGGAGATACATATTTATAGCTCAGCAATCGCGCTGTCCGTAATTTTGTACCCCTACGGAATTTCGATTCTTCCCTTGATGTTATGATTCGCAAATCCTTTTTTTGTCTATTCCTCATGGGCATAAGAATGGAGTTCCCCGAAGTCTTGCCTGTCTATTCACCAGGTCCTTTGACCCGAGGTTCCCTGCAAGTTCTATTTCTGGCCTATTGAGGTGCCCCTAAGGTCTGTTCATGAGATTCCTTTTAGAGCCCAACAATGAGCTTTGACTAAGCTGCCTCCTCAGGCTTCACTGAGAAGTCATTTTGAGGGGGTTATCGCTGGGTTTTGAATGGTGGCAAAGGCAGCCTGACAGTGGGTTTCTTCTGTAGTGTTTTTTATTTATTTTTAATATAATCGAAGTTTTATTGAATGATGAAGGTTAACATTAGTGAACTTGACAACAACATGAAGCAAATGCAATACAGCTCGATATTTAGTCAACAGGTGTTCGCAGCATATAATACACAATAATGGAATAAAGTATGAATGGGCAGGAAGACAATGCTCCTGTGTCCAAGGTGCAATATGATACTGCGCCATTATGTCGGGTGGGCTTTGCTGGTGATGGAACGGGTCCGTCACGGCACGCTCGCCGGGCCTGCGCGGCGCTGATTTTGCGCCTGCGTGACACATTCTACTAAGCAGGCGGTGCCGTGACAGAACCGTTCCGTCACAAGCACAGCCCACCCGAGGCTTGTGACGGAGCGGTTTCGTCACGAGTACGGGAGCACCGCGCGGCCCCCCCTCCCCCTTAGCACTGCGGCGGAATAGCTGCTGCAGCTAAGGGGTTAAAGGGCTCTTCTTTGGTGCTTTTGAGGCCTTTCACCAAACTAGATTCACTAGGTCTTTACTGGAAATATCGCACAGGTATATGTGTCACCTGAAGCTCTATAAGGGATTTTCATAGAAACATTCTTAGCAGAACACAATGGAGGATCTTACACTGGACTCGTCACACCTTTAAGGGCTTGTTTTCTTTGAGGATCACTATTGGTTTACTATAACTACAATGGCAACTTTTGCTGTGAAAAATAAGGGAACACTTTGCACTTCCACGGAGTCTATACATCTGTTACAGCAGTATTTACAAATGACTCTGCCAGCTCACTTGATGCAGTTGCTTGGAAGGCACCTCTGTTACTTTACTCATGCAGGCGCCATACAGCCACCAGCGCTCTCTGCATTAAAAGCGTTATCCGGTGGAGATGTCACAAAGGAGCTCCAACCCCCATCAGAGAAGGCATCATTTAGCAGTGCTTATTGTCCGTGATTGTTACTGATGGGGGATTGGGTAAAGGAGACTGTCTCCACCTCCCACCCGCTGGCTGGACTATGAAGTTTTAATACAGCTAGTTCATCTGCTTCCAGAGGTCGAAAGAGAACAATTACCATCGCAATTCTTTCTCACCGTTCTTACCACTGTGCTCCTCCTTGACTTGTACGGCGAGTCAGAATGCTGAGATTGGTGTGGAGGAGTAAGACCCTAGTGGCCATTTTAGGTTTCGCTTGCACGGCGCTTGCACTGTGCTTGTGAAATCTCTTGTATTTAATGCATCTTAAAAGGGGGCTCTTATTAGTTCCCATTGCCAAATTACTGTGTCCTATTGCTTTTGTGTGGCACAGTTTTTTTTTTTGTTAACTTCCCCTGGCTGCATGCATTTACGATACTTGTACTAAATCTGTTCACACTGTTTAAGCCCCATTCACTGTCCAGATAAGATCTCTTCCCACGGAAAAGGCATCCCGCTCCTAACGGTATGCTCTAAGGCTTGCTTTCTATTACTTGTGTGAAGCAGATGCTTTAGCCTTAGAACATTTGTGGCATTTCCTATTCATGCCTCAGCACTTTTCTTTGCACTTTGTAGGCATTATCAAAATGATTTTTTTCCTAATCTATTTGGTCATTATGATCAAATTCTAAATGTTCTAATAAGCATAGCACGTTAAAAATAAAATTAATAAACAAGACATATGCTATATTTGACTACTAAACAGGCAGTCACAAGTGCAGTTCCCTTGCAGACAACAGGGTCATAATTTGAATGGTGCAGCAGGTGCAGTGGCACCAGGCCCAAAAGTTGTCTGAACTCCCTCTAAACACCTATTAATTGCTATCTTTTAGAACTAAACAGGCAGTCACAAATGCAGTTATCTAGCAAGCACCAGGGTTATGATTTGAATGGTGCAGCAGGTGTGATGGCACCAGGCTAAAAAGTTTTCAGAACTCCTCAAAACACCTAATATTGCTATATTTTACTACTAAACAGGCAATCACAATTGCAGTTACCTTGAAGTTAAAAGGGGCTTGATGTAAATGGTGCTGCAGGTGCAATCGCATCGGGCACAGAAGTTTTCAGAACTCCTCCAAACACCTAATATTGCTATATTTGACTAGCAAACAGGCAGTCACAATTGCAGTTACCTTGAAGTTAAAAGGGGCTTGATTTGAATGGTGCAGCAGGCACAGTGGCACTGGGACCAAAATCTCTAGGGACCCCACTAAGCACAGATTACTGCTAAGTTTTACTACTAAACAAAGCTGTCACAAGTGCATTAATCTAGCAGGCACTAGGATCATGATTTGAATGGTGCATCAGGTGCAGGAACAAGAGCGCTAGGCACACTATTAAACACCTAATATTGCTATATTTTACTACTAAACAGGCAGTCGCAATTGCAGTTAATTTACAGTTGAAAGGGCCTTGATGTAAATGGTGCCCCAGGTGCAAAAGGGGGTGGTGATGGACGGAGCATCTGAATCAATCAAACACTCACACCCAGTCAAAAGATCTGGGTTTAATCCATCACCGTTCTTTAGCCCACTCTGCCACCCCAGTTCAGAAATGGCTATATGCAAATCAGGCTGACCCTGTGCCTCATGGGAACAGTCCAGCCCGAACTGCCAAGCCACGTCTTCCCTGGACTGGAAACAAGCTTCCGAGGACCGGTTTCTGGCATTCCAGCCGTCTTCAGCCCGGCTTGCTTGAATCCAGTGGCAAAGTGAGCAAGACGTGGCTAGGCAGTTCGGGCTGGACTGTTCCCATGAAGCTTGTTTCCGGTCCAGGGAAGACCTGGCTTGGCAGTTCGGGCTGGACTGTTCCCATGAGGCACAGGGTCAGACTGATTTGCATATAGCCATTTCTGAACTGGGGTGGCAGAGTGGGCTAAAGAACGGTGATGGATTAAACCCAGATCTTTTGACTGGGTGTGAGTGTTTGATTGATTCAGATGCTCCGTCCATCACCACCCCCTTTTGTACCGCTTTTGGCCGCCATAAGTGTGGCAGGGTGTGCTCTGACGTGAGACCCTTGCTCACTTTGCCACTGGATTCAAGCAAGCCGGGCTGAAGACGGCTGGAATGCCAGAAACCGGTCCTCGGAAGCTTGTTTCCAGTCCAGGGAAGACGTGGCTTGGCAGTTCGGGCTGGACTGTTCCCATGAGGCACAGGGTCAGACTGATTTGCATATAGCCATGTCTGAACTGGGGTGGCAGAGTGGGCTAAAGAGTGGTGATGGATTAAACCCAGATCTTTTGACTTGGTGTGAGTGTTTGATTGATTCAGATGCTCCGTCCATCACCACCCCCTTTTGTACCAGGTGCAATCGCATCGGCACAGAAGTTGTCAGAACCCCTCTAAACACCTAATATTGCTATATTTTACTCCTAAACAGGCCGTCACAAGTGCAGTTACCTTGTAGACAACAGGGTCATGATTTGAACGGTACAGTAGGTGCAGTGGCACCGAGGCAATAGCTCTTGGGACCACATTGAACGCAGACTATTGCTAAACTTAACTGCACTTGTGACTGCCTGTTTAGTAGTAATCTAGCAGGCACTAGGGTCATGATTTGAATTGTGAAGCAGGTGCAGTTGCACCGGGCCAAAAGTTATCCGAACTCCTCTAAACACATAATAATGCTATTAAATCAATTAATCTATTTCCCATCAATTCTTTCCATCCTCCATTTAATTTTTCAACATGTTGCTATTACTTACCTGCACTATACCACTGGTAGCACAATATATTGCCTTTTTGTACATACACCAGTCATAACAATTTAAGTCTTTCTAAAATTTATATTGTAAAACTACTCCACAAGCGACAACAGAAAACAACGTATTAATCACATAGGTGAAGCCTAATGTATTTACCAATGTTTGTTTCTTTTCAATCCTGGCATACCTCTTATTTGAAACACACAAAAGGTAAGGGGGGATGCAGTGCAATAAGTCTAATCACTGGCAATTGCACTGAGTAGCATTCCAGCTCCTCATTCTTTTGCCCACCCTGAACCGGAACACTAGATCCATTTCCCTCTGATTGTGGCTCTTCAGTCAGGTGTAACTTGGTTGTATACGGCTGGGTTCAAACTGAGGTAGTATGGTGGGAAAAAAGAACGATGGCTTGGGAACCTTCCACGAGCGATTGCCTTTGATTAGACAAATTGCAACCATTCCTGCCGTCACCTTTTGTGTTTGATGTACCTCTTATTTGGCCTACTGGTGTTATATGGAAAATGCTGTGAGAGGGAGACCAAGGGATTAAATTGGCCCCCATTTGGTGGTTAGGCTCTCTGCATTTTTGTTAACCTGAGGACACTTCCATCTAACCGCGCTATTGCATGAAGAATCTCGATTACATTAAATATGGGTTATTTTCAGATTTGATGTAAACACTACTTTTTGACCATTTGGGCCAGAGTAAGCCTTAGATGTTGAAGCCTTCCGGAAATTATGAACTTTGCGATTAAAGAGGGCAAGTGGAGCAAGTATTGCTTTGGACAATTCATGTTCACCAGGCACATAACAGCATACTTTCTCCTCTGTCTGCAGCAATCCCTATCACCACCACACCCACTACAGTACTACAGTAACTATTACAGAACTATAACACTACAACAGTTTGGGCATCCTGATCTCCACTGCAAGTGAATTTCTGGCCCCAAATATGCAGGGTGTCCTGTCCCTGTTTGCGCTGTGGCACACCACATCTGGATGCCGCTGGGACATACCGGGACAATGTGCCCCATTTACTGGAAGTGCACTCTCTCCTGCACAGTCGCAACTTGTACCTGTCCTTACGACAGCGCATTAGTGAAAGTAGGACCCACCTGCATATTAAAGGATGCCAGAAATCCTCTGTAAGTGGCTGCAGAGAGTAACCACACACATCTGCTGGGAATGCCCTTCCCAGGGAGTAACGTTTGTTAACCCAACAGCTCCTTTGCCTCTGCACCGGCATCTGTAGTGCAGGACAGAGGCAGTGTTTCCTCATTTGCATAAGCAGCGTCCCATGCAAATGAGGGAACGCCTTCTTGAGCCTCCTCTAGCACAAAAGCCCTCATACCTTCCAAAACACGTACACAGCATGTCTTTGTAAGTTTAAAACTATCCAGATTTGCAAATGTGGGCCACTTTTTAGCTCTCTGATGAGCTAATGGGGAGCACATTTATTTTTGCCTGGGCCTATTTTCTGTCCCACGCCGACTGTGAATGCCACCCCGAACTGTTTCTGATGTTGAGAGCGGGAATGACAGGCATAACTCCTTGATTATTATTTTTTTTCATTTTTTTACAGTTTTTATTAACAAAAGATTTGTGGCAGACGGGTAAACAGCGATTACATATAGTACTTGCAAGTTGCGTTCAGCACCGTACAGGGTACAGAGGTCAGAAAACGGACCGTTTTTAATTAATTACATCTCAGTCTCTCACTCTTCGCATTTCCAATTCCACCATGGGTGATGTACAAATCTCCCCCCTGTGAGTATTCCACTTCACCCATTTTTTTATCCCATTTCCTCCGGCCCCCTCTGCTTATGAAGACTTCCTTTTCCGCTATCATTCCCCTGTCCAACTCTTTCAACCACACTGACACCTTGGGTGGCGCTACTCCACCCCATCCCCTTGCCAGTTCCCTCTTCATTAATGTGTATCCCAGCGTCACCAATTGTTGTTCGATTTCAGTCAGGTCCGTATCCCCCCCATTTGTTGAGCAAACCCAGGCGGGGCATCAGGGTCACTGCCTTCCCCTGTGCAGACTGCAAATGAGTCGTGGCCCTCTCCCAAAGATCTCGTACCAACGGGCATTCCCACAGTGTATGATAAAAAGTAGCTGTTTGCCTGTAGCTCTTCAAAAATAGGTCATCTTTCCTAGACCCTATTTTGGCCAGCATTATCCCGGTCAGATACCGGGCATTCCCACAGTGTATGATAAAAAGTAGCTGTTTGCCTGTAGCCCTTCAAACATAGGTCATCTTTCCTAGACCCTATTTTGGCCAGCATTATCCCGGTCCGATACGAGCGATGCAGAATCATAAGTTGTATTAGTCTAAATTAAAGAGTGATATCCGCCTCTCTAGGTGACATCAGAGCGAGTCTCCAATCCTTGTCGATCGGTCCTTGGTCTCTCTCTCCCATTGCTCCTTGAGCTTTCCAAAGGCATCTAGCAAGTTATTACTAAGTTTTTTGTAAGTCTGGGAAATAGCCTTCGATTGCAGTGGCCCATCTAGCAAACGGTCCTCCAGAGGCGACGAGTCCGGTATGTCCTCGCAGCTCGGGAAGGCCGCCCGTAAGGCATGTCTAATTTGCAGGTACCTAAAAATCTCTCCCGGGGCCAACTGGTAGCTTTTTTGGCGATCTTCAAATTTGAGTATTGCCCCTTTTTTAACCAAATCTTTCACCAAATCTTTCACTGTCAATATGCCTATTACATCCCATCTATCAAATCCAGGCTGATAGCACAGCATGCCTAACTTCTGAGTGTACCACAGCGCTGTTGCCTTTATGAGGACGCCAGCCAAGCCCAGCCGCGAGTTAACCAGCCGCCAAATTTGCACCATGTGCAGTATTGGGCCAATATATTTTTGCTTCTTGGTGCGGGAATACAGGGCACCCAGATATCCCGAGCGATCCATCTGGTACCTATCTAAGACATAGGCCGGGTCTGTTGGTAGAGCATACAGCCAGTAGTTAACAGCCACCAACTGAGAGGCCCAATAATACAACCTAATGTCGGGCAGCGATATCCCTCCGTCGTACCGCCCCTTCGTAAGTTTGTGGAGAGCTATCCTAGGGGCCTTACCATACCATAGCAGTGTACGAATCTCCCCTTCCACCGCTACAAAGTACTCCTCTGGAATCCGGGGCGGGCAGTTCTGAAGAATATACAAAAATCGCGGGAGTGCCAACATTTTAAAAAGCGGTATAAAAGGGGGTGGTGATGGACGAAGCATCTGAATCAATCAAACACTCACACCCAGTCAAAAGATCTGGGTTTAATCCATCACCGTTCTTTAGCCCACTCTGCCACCCCAGTTCGGACATGGCTATATGCAAATCAGAAACTGGTCCTCGGAAGCTTGTTTCCGGTCCAGGAAAGACCTGGCTTGGCAATTCGGGCTGGACTGTTCCCATGAGGCACAGGGTCAGACTGGGTGTGAGTGTTTGATTGGTTCAGATGCTCAGTCCATTACCACCCCCTTTTGTACCGCAACATTTTAAAAAGAGCAGCACGGCCCAACAAAAACAGAGGTAGCGACCTCCAGTGCTTAACGTCTGTTCGCAATCTAGCCAATGGGGGCACCAAATTTCGGCTGTAAAAGAGTCGGGTCTGACGTTCTAAAGACTCCTCGATACTTAAATCCATCTCCTGCGACCACTAACGTGCAGTCTTTGGGGAGACGGGGGTCTGCCCATATAACACATACAACACAGATTTACCCCAGTTAATTGCATATCCTGAGTATTTCCCAAAGTTTGTAAAGATATTGAGAACCGTGTGGATAGACTTATACGGGGAGGCAAGGTATAACAATATGTCATCGGCGTATAGGGAAATCCTGTCCTCACACTCCAATGATCATCGGAAACCCCGCACCATCACATCACGACGGATCCAGGCCGCCAAGGGCTCCAGCATAAGGGAAAACAACATTGGGACATTGGGCACCCCTGTCTAGTGCCTCTCCGTAGCGTGAACATTTGGGACGTATAGTTGTTAACTCTCACCTGCCCCTGGATGTCAGTATATAGCAGCTTCCCCCATCGTATAAACTTAGGACCTTGCCCAACTCTCACGAGGACTTCGAAAAGATATGGCCACTCAATCAAATCAAATGCCATGGAGGCGTCCAGAACAATATAGCTGCATCTTCTCTCAAGATATCTCTTTGCGCCGTAACGTTGTATGACTCCTTGAGTTAATCTGAACTGCTTTATCTCTTGATAAGGATTAAACTCAAGCATCTGTTCAAGCGTGTTCACTTATCTGTGTGATGTGACTCTGTAGGTAAATGCTTAAATAAACCAGATTTCTCTTTTATTTTTATTTTTTATTAGACTCCTCGAAACACTGCTTTTAAAATGTATTTATGATTCTGACCAACAAAAGACAGACCCCAGCATAGGGACACATAAATATTGATTTGTCACACTTGCCCTAAATTCCATCATCTGATGCATAACTTCAGGTTCCAACTAAAAATATTTTGTAACTCAAATTGATCAAAAGTTTCTAAAATGGACAATGCATTTGTATCACAAAGTAGTGACAGGCACGTTGAAAGGTTAACTGCTCACCTTTACGTTTTTGATTGCTGTATTCAGTTGTTGAACTGATACTAATGAGGTAAAATTGTTGTCTATGAATGTTAATATCCCCAGTTAAGGGACTGGGGATATATATACGTCCGCATCCTGAAAAGAACCGTAACATATTTAAATGCAAGTCAGACAGAAGAGAAATAATGGTTCTTTGTTTGTCATGAAAATATTTTGGGCCGTGACATCTCCAGACATGACATTTTGGTATTGTCGGTGCCTCTTGGTGTCCTAGTTTTTAGGTCTCGCCTGAGCCAATGCGCTTGCGCATTGCTCCAGCGAGATTATAGTAAGGGGAAAAGAACAGTCTACCAAAACGGCGGATTAGACACAGTTCATGTGATCTATGCGAGTGCACAAACCAGACACGGCACACACCACCATTTGTCTGTGCCTCGCATCAGACTTCAAAGGCTGCCGCTCCCCCCAATCAGACTTCATAGGCTGCCGCTCCCCGCCCCGCATCAGACTTCAAAGGAATGCGCTCCCACTCCTCCGCCCCTGCCACAGCAATGCCGACAGCTTGTTTTACTTGTGTGCTTGCATCTTCCTACCTTGGCCCTGGTTGTTTTCCGTGTTCTCCCATTCAGTGCCTTCTCGACCCCATACTTGATTGCTGTCCAAGCCCTAGCCCTCGCTGCCTCTATTATTGTACACTATCCCTGTGTTTTCCTGTTTCCCCTTGCTTTTCCTGGCTCCATCATTCTGTGCTTTGAAACCGAACGCGCTTTGTAGCACTCAACCCTGCGTGTTCTTAGCTTCAGTCTCTGTGCTGCTGCACCACATCACTCAGGGGCACCACCACATGACTCTGGGTCACCACCACATGACTCTGGGTCACCACCACATGACTCTGGGTCACCACCACATGACTCTGGGGCACCACCACATGACTCTGGGGCACCACCACATGACTCTGGGGCACCACCACATGACTCTGGGGCACCACCACATGACTCTGGGGCACCACCACATGACTCTGGGGCACCACCACATGACTCTGGGGCACCACCACATGACTCTGGGGCACCACTCACGGGCACCACCACATGACTCGGGGTCACCACCACATGACTCTGGGGCACCACCACATGACTCTGGGGCACCACCACATGACTCTGGGGCACCACCACATGACTCTGGGGCACCACCACATGACTCTGGGGCACCACCACATGACTCTGGGACACCACCACATGACTCTGGGACACCACCACATGACTCTGGGACACCACCACATGACTCTGGGACACCACCACATGACTCTGGCCACATGACTCGGGGTCACCACCACATGACTCTGGGGCACCACCACATGACTCTGGGGCACCACCACATGACTCTGGGGCACCACCACATGACTCTGGGGCACCACCACATGACTCTGGGGCACCACCACATGACTCTGGGGCACCACCACATGACTCTGGGACACCACCACATGACTCTGGGACACCACCACATGACTCTGGGACACCACCACATGACTCTGGGACACCACCACATGACTCTGGGTCACCACCACATGACTCTGGGTCACCACCACATGACTCTGGGGCACCACCACATGACTCTGGGGCACCACCACATGACTCTGGGGCACCACCACATGACTCTGGGGCACCACCACATGACTCTGGGGGCACCACCACATGACTCGGGGGCACCACTCACGGGCACCACCACATGACTCGGGGTCACCACCACATGACTCTGGGGCACCACCACATGACTCTGGGACACCACCACATGACTCTGGGACACCACCACATGACTCTGGGGCACCACCACATGACTCTGGGGCACCACCACATGACTCTGGGGCACCACCACATGACTCTGGGGCACCACCACATGACTCTGTGGCACCACCACATGACTCTGGGGCACCACCACATGACTCTGGGGCACCACCACATGACTCTGGGGCACCACCACATGACTCGGGGGCACCACCACATGACTCGGGGGCACCACTCACGGGCACCACCACATGACTCGGGGTCACCACCACATGACTCTGGGGCACCACCACATGACTCTGGGACACCACCACATGACTCTGGGACACCACCACATGACTCTGGGGCACCACCACATGACTCGGGGGCACCACTCACGGGCACCACCACATGACTCGGGGTCACCACCACATGACTCTGGGGCACCACCACATGACTCTGGGGCACCACCACATGACTCTGGGGCACCACCACATGACTCTGGGGCACCACCACATGACTCTGGGGCACCACCACATGACTCTGGGACACCACCACATGACTCTGGGACACCACCACATGACTCTGGGGCACCACCACATGACTCTGGGGCACCACCACATGACTCTGGGTCACCACCACATGACTCTGGGTCACCACCACATGACTCTGGGTCACCACCACATGACTCTGGGTCACCACCACATGACTCTGGGTCACCACCACATGACTCTGGGGCACCACCACATGACTCTGGGGCACCACCACATGACTCTGGGGCACCACCACATGACTCTGGGGCACCACCACATGACTCTGGGGCACCACCACATGACTCTGGGGCACCACCACATGACTCGGGGGCACCACTCACGGGCACCACCACATGACTCGGGGTCACCACCACATGACTCTGGGGCACCACCACATGACTCTGGGACACCACCACATGACTCTGGGGCACCACCACATGACTCTGGGGCACCACCACATGACTCTGTGGCACCACCACATGACTCTGTGGCACCACCACATGACTCTGTGGCACCACCACATGACTCTGGGGCACCACCACATGACTCTGGGGCACCACCACATGACTCTGGGGCACCACCACATGACTCTGGGGCACCACCACATGACTCTGGGGCACCACCACATGACTCTGGGGCACCACCACATGACTCTGGGGCACCACCACATGACTCTGGGGCACCACCACATGACTCTGGGGCACCACCACATGACTCTGGGGCACCACCACATGACTCGGGGGCACCACTCACGGGCACCACCACATGACTCGGGGTCACCACCACATGACTCGGGGTCACCACCACATGACTCGGGGTCACCACCACATGACTCGGGGTCACCACCACATGACTCTGGGACACCACCACATGACTCTGGGACACCACCACATGACTCTGGGACACCACCACATGACTCTGGGACACCACCACATGACTCTGGGACACCACCACATGACTCTGGGACACCACCACATGACTCGGGGGCACCAGCACATGACTCTGGGACACCACCACATGACTCTGGGACACCACCACATGACTCTGGGACACCACCACATGACTCGGGGGCACCAGCACATCACTCTGGGGCACCACTCTGGGGCACCAGCACATCACTCTGGGGACACCACCACTGGGCACCAGCACATCACTCGGGGACACCACCACGGGGCACCACCACATCACTTGGGGGCACCAGCACATCACTCTGGGGCACCACCACATGACTCTGGGGCACCACCACATCACTCTGGGGCACCACCACATCACTCTGGGGCACCACCACATGACTCTGGGGCACCACCACATGACTCTGGGGCACCACCACATGACTCGGGGGCACCACCACATGACTCGGGGGCACCACTCACGGGCACCACCACATGACTCGGGGTCACCACCACATGACTCGGGGTCACCACCACATGACTCGGGGTCACCACCACATGACTCGGGGTCACCACCACATGACTCTGGGACACCACCACATGACTCTGGGGCACCACCACATGACTCTGGGGCACCACCACATGACTCTGGGGCACCACCACATGACTCTGGGGCACCACCACATGACTCTGGGGCACCACCACATGACTCTTGGGCACCACCACATGACTCTGGGGCACCACCACATGACTCTGGGGCACCACCACATGACTCTGGGGCACCACCACATGACTCTGGGGCACCACCACATGACTCTGGGGCACCACCACATGACTCTGGGACACCACCACATGACTCTGGGACACCACCACATGACTCTGGGACACCACCACATGACTCTGGGGCACCACCACATGACTCTGGGTCACCACCACATGACTCTGGGTCACCACCACATGACTCTGGGTCACCACCACATGACTCTGGGTCACCACCACATGACTCTGGGGCACCACCACATGACTCTGGGGCACCACCACATGACTCTGGGACACCACCACATGACTCTGGGGCACCACCACATGACTCGGGGGCACCACTCACGGGCACCACCACATGACTCGGGGTCACCACCACATGACTCTGGGGCACCACCACATGACTCTGGGGCACCACCACATGACTCTGGGGCACCACCACATGACTCTGGGGCACCACCACATGACTCTGGGACACCACCACATGACTCTGGGTCACCACCACATGACTCTGGGTCACCACCACATGACTCTGGGGCACCACCACATGACTCTGGGGCACCACCACATGACTCTGGGTCACCACCACATGACTCTGGGGCACCACCACATGACTCTGGGGCACCACCACATGACTCTGGGGCACCACCACATGACTCTGGGGCACCACCACATGACTCTGGGGCACCACCACATGACTCTGGGGCACCACCACATGACTCTGGGGCACCACCACATGACTCTGGGGCACCACCACATGACTCTGGGGCACCACCACATGACTCTGGGGCACCACCACATGACTCTGGGGCACCACCACATGACTCGGGGGCACCACTCACGGGCACCACCACATGACTAGGGGTCACCACCACATGACTCTGGGACACCACCACATGACTCTGGGACACCACCACATGACTCTGGGACACCACCACATGACTCTGGGGCACCACCACATGACTCTGGGACACCACCACATGACTCTGGGGCACCAGCACATGACTCTGGGGCACCAGCACATGACTCTGGGGCACCAGCACATGACTCTGGGACACCAGCACATGACTCTGGGACACCACCACATGACTCTGGGACACCACCACATGACTCTGGGACACCACCACATGACTCTGGGACACCACCACATGACTCGGGGGCACCAGCACATCACTCTGGGGCACCACTCTGGGGCACCAGCACATCACTCTGGGGACACCACCACTGGGCACCAGCACATCACTCGGGGACACCACCACGGGGCACCACCACATCACTTGGGGGCACCAGCACATCACTCTGGGGCACCACCACATGACTCTGGGGCACCACCACATGACTCTGGGGCACCACCACATCACTCTGGGGCACCACCACATCACTCTGGGGCACCACCACATCACTCTGGGGCACCACCACATGACTCTGGGGCACCACCACATGACTCTGGGGCACCACCACATGACTCTGGGGCACCACCACATGACTCGGGGGCACCACCACATGACTCGGGGGCACCACTCACGGGCACCACCACATGACTCGGGGTCACCACCACATGACTCGGGGTCACCACCACATGACTCGGGGTCACCACCACATGACTCGGGGTCACCACCACATGACTCGGGGTCACCACCACATGACTCTGGGACACCACCACATGACTCTGGGGCACCACCACATGACTCTGGGGCACCACCACATGACTCGGGGGCACCACTCACGGGCACCACCACATGACTAGGGGTCACCACCACATGACTCTGGGACACCACCACATGACTCTGGGGCACCACCACATGACTCTGGGGCACCACCACATGACTCTGGGGCACCACCACATGACTCTGGGGCACCACCACATGACTCTGGGGCACCACCACATGACTCTGGGGCACCACCACATGACTCTGGGGCACCACCACATGACTCTGGGACACCACCACATGACTCTGGGACACCACCACATGACTCTGGGACACCACCACATGACTCTGGGTCACCACCACATGACTCTGGGTCACCACCACATGACTCTGGGTCACCACCACATGACTCTGGGTCACCACCACATGACTCTGGGGCACCACCACATGACTCTGGGGCACCACCACATGACTCTGGGACACCACCACATGACTCTGGGGCACCACCACATGACTCTGGGGCACCACCACATGACTCGGGGGCACCACCACATGACTCGGGGGCACCACTCACGGGCACCACCACATGACTCGGGGTCACCACCACATGACTCGGGGTCACCACCACATGACTCGGGGTCACCACCACATGACTCGGGGTCACCACCACATGACTCGGGGTCACCACCACATGACTCGGGGTCACCACCACATGACTCTGGGACACCACCACATGACTCTGGGGCACCACCACATGACTCTGGGGCACCACCACATGACTCGGGGGCACCACTCACGGGCACCACCACATGACTCGGGGTCACCACCACATGACTCTGGGACACCACCACATGACTCTGGGGCACCACCACATGCCTCTGGGGCACCACCACATGACTCTGGGGCACCACCACATGACTCTGGGGCACCACCACATGACTCTGGGGCACCACCACATGACTCTGGGGCACCACCACATGACTCTGGGGCACCACCACATGACTCTGGGGCACCACCACATGACTCTGGGACACCACCACATGACTCTGGGACACCACCACATGACTCTGGGACACCACCACATGACTCTGGGTCACCACCACATGACTCTGGGTCACCACCACATGACTCTGGGTCACCACCACATGACTCTGGGTCACCACCACATGACTCTGGGGCACCACCACATGACTCTGGGGCACCACCACATGACTCTGGGACACCACCACATGACTCTGGGGCACCACCACATGACTCGGGGGCACCACTCACGGGCACCACCACATGACTCGGGGTCACCACCACATGACTCTGGGGCACCACCACATGACTCTGGGGCACCACCACATGACTCTGGGGCACCACCACATGACTCTGGGACACCACCACATGACTCTGGGACACCACCACATGACTCTGGGACACCACCACATGACTCTGGGGCACCACCACATGACTCTGGGTCACCACCACATGACTCTGGGTCACCACCACATGACTCTGGGGCACCACCACATGACTCTGGGGCACCACCACATGACTCTGGGGCACCACCACATGACTCTGGGGCACCACTCACGGGCACCACCACATGACTAGGGGTCACCACCACATGACTCTGGGGCACCACCACATGACTCTGGGGCACCACCACATGACTCTGGGACACCACCACATGACTCTGGGACACCACCACATGACTCTGGGGCACCACCACATGACTCTGTGGCACCACCACATGACTCTGTGGCACCACCACATCACTCTGGGGCACCACCACATCACTCTGGGGCACCACCACATGACTCTGGGGCACCACCACATGACTCTGGGGCACCACCACATGACTCTGGGGCACCACCACATGACTCTGGGGCACCACCACATGACTCTGGGGCACCACCACATGACTCTGGGGCACCACCACATGACTCTGGGGCACCACCACATGACTCTGGGGCACCACCACATGACTCTGGGGCACCACCACATGACTCTGGGGCACCACCACATGACTCTGGGGCACCACCACATGACTCTGGGGCACCACCACATGACTCGGGGGCACCACTCACGGGCACCACCACATGACTCGGGGTCACCACCACATGACTCGGGGTCACCACCACATGACTCGGGGTCACCACCACATGACTCGGGGTCACCACCACATGACTCGGGGTCACCACCACATGACTCTGGGGCACCACCACATGACTCTGGGGCACCACCACATGACTCTGGGGCACCACCACATGACTCTGGGGCAACACCACATCACTCTGGGGCACCACCACATCACTCTGGGGCACCACCACTTGACTCTGGGGCACCACCACATCACTCTGGGGCACCACCACATGACTCTGGGGCACCACCACATGACTCTGGGGCACCACCACATGACTCTGGGGCACCACCACATGACTCTGGGGCACCACCACATGACTCTGGGGCACCACCACATGACTCTGGGGCACCACCACATGACTCTGGGGCACCACCACATGACTCTGGGGCACCACCACATGACTCTGGGGCACCACCACATGACTCTGGGGCACCACCACATGACTCGGGGGCACCACTCACGGGCACCACCACATGACTCGGGGTCACCACCACATGACTCGGGGTCACCACCACATGACTCGGGGTCACCACCACATGACTCTGGGGCACCACCACATGACTCTGGGGCACCACCACATGACTCTGGGGCACCACCACATGACTCTGGGGCACCACCACATGACTCTGGGGCACCACCACATGACTCTGGGGCAACACCACATCACTCTGGGGCACCACCACATCACTCTGGGGCACCACCACTTGACTCTGGGGCACCACCACTTGACTCTGGGGCACCACCACATCACTCTGGGGCACCACCACATCACTCTGGGGCACCACCACATGACTCTGGGGCACCACCACATGACTCTGGGGCACCACCACATGACTCTGGGGCACCACCACATGACTCTGGGGCACCACCACATGACTCTGGGGCACCACCACATGACTCTGGGGCACCACCACATGACTCTGGGGCACCACCACATGACTCTGGGGCACCACCACATGACTCTGGGGCACCACCACATGACTCTGGGGCACCACCACATGACTCTGGGGCACCACCACATGACTCTGGGGCACCACTCACGGGCACCACCACATGACTCTGGGGTCACCACCACATGACTCGGGGTCACCACCACATGACTCGGGGTCACCACCACATGACTCGGGGTCACCACCACATGACTCGGGGTCACCACCACATGACTCGGGGTCACCACCACATGACTCGGGGTCACCACCACATGACTCGGGGTCACCACCACATGACTCGGGGACACCACCACATGACTCTGGGACACCACCACATGACTCTGGGACACCACCACATGACTCTGGGACACCACCACATGACTCTGGGACACCACCACATGACTCTGGGACACCACCACATGACTCTGGGACACCACCACATGACTCTGGGACACCACCACATGACTCGGGGGCACCAGCACATCACTCTGGGGCACCACTCTGGGGCACCAGCACATCACTCTGGGGACACCACCACTGGGCACCAGCACATCACTCGGGGACACCACCACGGGGCACCACCACATCACTTGGGGGCACCAGCACATCACTCTGGGGCACCACCACATGACTCGGGGTCACCACCACATGACTCGGGGTCACCACTCACGGGCACCACCACATGACTCTGGGGCACCACCACATGACTCTGGGGCACCACCACATGACTCTGGGACACCACCACATGACTCTGGGACACCACCACATGACTCTGGGACACCACCACATGACTCGGGGGCACCACCACATGACTCTGGGGCACCACCACATGCCTCTGGGGCACCACCACATGCCTCTGGGGCACCACCACATGACTCTGGGTCACCACCACATGACTCTGGGGCACCACCACATGACTCTGGGTCACCACCACATGACTCTGGGGCACCACCACATGACTCTGGGGCACCACCACATGACTCTGGGGCACCACCACATGACTCTGGGGCACCACCACATGACTCTGGGGCACCACCACATGACTCGGGGGCACCACTCACGGGCACCACCACATGACTCGGGGTCACCACCACATGACTCTGGGGCACCACCACATGACTCTGGGGCACCACCACATGACTCTGGGACACCACCACATGACTCTGGGACACCACCACATGACTCTGGGGCACCACCACATGACTCTGGGACACCACCACATGACTCTGGGGCACCACCACATGACTCTGGGGCACCACCACATGACTCTGGGGCACCACCACATGACTCTGGGGCACCACCACATGACTCTGGGGCACCACCACATGACTCGGGGTCACCACCACATGACTCGGGGTCACCACCACATGACTCTGGGACACCACCACATGACTCTGGGACACCACCACATGACTCTGGGACACCACCACATGACTCTGGGACACCACCACATGACTCTGGGACACCACCACATGACTCTGGGACACCACCACATGACTCTGGGACACCACCACATGACTCTGGGACACCACCACATGACTCTGGGGCACCAGCACATGACTCGGGGGCACCAGCACATCACTCTGGGGCACCACTCTGGGGCACCAGCACATCACTCTGGGGACACCACCACTGGGCACCAGCACATCACTCGGGGACACCACCACGGGGCACCACCACATCACTTGGGGGCACCAGCACATCACTCTGGGGCACCACCACATGACTCGGGGGCACCACCACATGACTCGGGGTCACCACTCACGGGCACCACCACATGACTCTGGGGCACCACCACATGACTCTGGGGCACCACCACATGACTCTGGGACACCACCACATGACTCTTTAACACCACCACATGACTCTGGGACACCACCACATGACTCTGGGACACCACCACATGACTCGGGGACACCACCACATGACTCGGGGGCACCACCACATGACTCGGGGGCACCACCACATGACTCGGGGGCACCACCACATGACTCTGGGGCACCACCACATGACTCTGGGGCACCACCACATGACTCTGGGGCACCACCACATGACTCTGGGACACCACCACATGACTCTTTAACACCACCACATGACTCTGGGACACCACCACATGACTCGGGGACACCACCACATGACTCGGGGACACCACCACATGACTCGGGGGCACCACCACATGACTCGGGGGCACCACCACATGACTCGGGGGCACCACCACATGACTCTGGGGCACCACCACATGACTCTGGGGCACCACCACATCACTCGGGGGCACCACTCACGGGCACCACCACATGACTCGGGGTCACTACCACATGACTCGGGGTCACTACCACATGACTCGGGGTCACCACCACATGACTCTGGGTCACCACCACATGACTCTGGGTCACCACCACATGACTCTGGGACACCACCACATGACTCTGGGACACCACCACATGACTCTGGGACACCACCACATGACTCTGGGACACCACCACATGACTCTGGGACACCACCACATGACTCTGGGACACCACCACATGACTCTGGGACACCACCACATGACTCTGGGACACCAGCACATGACTCTGGGACACCAGCACATGACTCTGGGACACCAGCACATGACTCTGGGACACCAGCACATGACTCTGGGACACCACCACATGACTCGGGGACACCACCACATGACTCGGGGGCACCACCACATGACTCGGGGGCACCACCACATGACTCTGGGGCACCACTCGGGGGCACCAGCACATCACTCGGGGACACCACCAAAGGGCACCACCACATCACTTGGGGACACCACCACATCACTCGGGGGCACCACTCTGGTGCACCACCACATCACTCGGGGGCACCACTCTGGTGCACCACCACATCACTCGGGGGCACCACTCTGGTGCACCACCACATCACTCGGGGGCACCACCACTGGGCACCAGCACATCACTCGGGGGCACCACCACGGGGCACCAGCACATCACTTGGGGACACCACCACATCACTCTGGTGCACCACCACATCACTCGGGGGCACTACTCTGGTGCACCACCACATCACTCGGGGGCACCACTCTGGTGCACCACCACATCACTCGGGGGCACCACTCTGGTGCACCACCACATCACTCGGGGGCACCACTCTGGTGCACCACCACATCACTCGGGGGCACCACTCTGGTGCACCACCACATCACTCGGGGGCACCACCACTGGGCACCAGAACATCACTCTGGGGCACCTACACGGGATACCACCACATCACTCAGGGACACCACCACATCACTCGGGGACACCACCACATCACTCGGGGACACCACCACATCACTCGGGGGCACCTCCACACCACTCGGGGGCACCTCCACACCACTCGGGGGCACCTCCACACCACTCGCGGACGGCACCTCCACACCACTCGCGGGCGGCACCTCCACACCACTCGCGGACGGCACCTCCACCCCACTCGCGGACGGCACCTCCACCCCACTCGCGGACGGCACCACCACACCACTCGCGGACGGCACCACCACACCACTCGCGGACGGCACCACCACACCACTCGCGGACGGCACCACCACACCACTCGCGGACGGCACCAACACACCACTCGCGGAAGGCACCACCACACCACTCGCGGAAGGCACCACCACACCACTCGCGGAAGGCACCACCACACCACTCGCGGAAGGCACCACCACACCACTCGCGGACGGCACCACCACACCACTCGCGGACGGCACCACCACACCACTCGCGGACGGCACCACCACACCACTCGCGGACGGCACCACCACACCACTCGCGGACGGCACCACCACATCACTCAGCCCAACCACAGCACTGTCCTTGCTTGCTACCAATAAGCATTGCCTTAGCCAATAGGACTTGCATTAGGAAAGTGTAAGCTATTGGCTTTGTGAATAACAATGCTATTATTTGATATATTTTCAATGCAAACACATATTTAAAAAAATTGTCGTTTACAATACCAATAGCTCACACTTTCCTAATGCGAGACCTATTGGATTGCAAACGCTTGTTAGGATTCTTTCTGGATTGTGCCAGTCCACCATTTTGGGGGTCCCCTTTGTCTCTTTCACCCGGTAAGGACCCTTAACATAACTAAAATGGTGGACATATCAAGACCGCAGAAATCAACAGAGAACTCATCCCTATAACGTCATGAACACAAATGAAGGACTTAGTAGCATAACTATAGGATAACGAACCCCATGAAATGGAAGACTCAGATGCACTATATGAGGTAAATGGGCCTCCATCTTGGAAGGGTACTATACCTCCATATTTTTTCATGGAAGCACTCCCCCAGCCCTAATAAGTCAGCCTTTTTTAGGTCTCGCGCCTAGCGTTGCAGTGCGCCACAAGACCACTTGTAAGGGGTTTTTGAAAGCTGACCACACGCTCGTGCGTGTGATCAGGCTTTCGCCCCCGCCATTGGCTTCATTTAAAAAAAATAATAATAATGCACCTAATTGGCCCATTCCCGCCTGTCTAGGACGCGCATCAGCGGCACAGATGACCGGCTCCCTCCCACCCCCGCTCCTCTGGTGCGCGCATACCACAGGTTTCGATTCCGTGCATTTTTTCATTTCATCGAGCCTTCTTTTTCTTTTAATCACAAAACCACCTTGTTAGAACCGGCTGTCTCTAGTTGGCAGAGGTATACACTTCTGACAAATAGGGACACACCTTTTCTAGTCAGGGCAAGGGGATCACACCCTTCGATAACCCCTGCTCACCCCCTTGGTAGCTTGGCAGAGCAGACAGGCTTATCTCAGAGGCTGTGTGTTAAGCATTTATGACCACATACAGTAATAAAGTGAATACACTACAAATGGACACGACACAGTAGTATTATAAAAATAAGTATTTTTATATAAGGCTTAGCACAAGACCAAATAACGACAAAAATGTACACAATCTTAATAAATACTCTGGGAAGGGAAAAATATGATAGTTCAAAGGTAGTTTCTTCTTTAGCACAAAGTCTTTTGTATCAAAGCAAATCTTCTTCTTGGAAACAGTTCTTAGCAACAAGGTAGCCCACACGGGGGCTACACGACGTCGAGGCAAAGTTAATCCAAAGGTTCGGCGTCGACCGCGAGGAGCGCTACGTCGAGCCCGGAGTCACACGGACCCCCCAACAACACAGTACCTTGGAAAATGAAGCACACGATGATCAGCGGCGTCGAGCAATCCGGCGTCGCGTCTTCGGTGTCAATCAGGCCTCAGCAGGCGTCGTCATCGATGATGCGGTTGCAAAGAGTGAGCAGCGCTCACGGCGTCGAGAGGGCACGAGGGCGATGCGATCAGCAGCGGTGCAGACACGAGGTTCCTTGGAGCTGGAGCTGAACTCACTACTCGCTGGCGTTGCTGCTGGCGTCGATCGGGCCCGGCGGCCGGCGTCGAGGAAGCGGGACACTTGAGCCGTCACTCACGGTGTCGAGCTGGATTCGGCGGCGTCCGTCGGCGTCGGGATTGATGGCTCTTTCAGAGGTGCTGGATTCACAGGTTCCAGTAAATAGCACTTTAAGCAGATGAAGTCCTTTAGCCCTGTGACTTCAGCAGGAGACTGGCACTCTTCCAGTCCTTGGAGATTTTCTTAGCAAGCGTGAGAGTACACACACAGTTCCTCTCTCCTGGTTCCTTGGCAAAAATAAAGAAGCACTGCAGGATTCCCCCCAGCAAACAGCACACTGGCAGAAGGGGTAGGCAAGTCCTTAGATCAGCAGGCCTCTTGTCCTTGGTTACAGGGTTCCTTGTCAGAAGTGATCTAAATTCTTGGTTCAGGGGTCCTTCTCTTATACCCCTTTTTGGCTTTGATCCCTTTGTCCATGCAGGGGAATTTCCCAACATCCTGGGTCTGTTTTGGGTGGAGCCAGGCAGTAGCACCTGGCCTATTCACTGAGCAGGGCTGGGTCCTCAGACGCCCAGCAGGAGGTGGAGCCAGCATTGACACTGGCAGGAGCAGAGCTATCTGCCTCCTGGCAGGAGGTGGGGCTAGGATCGTCCATGGCAGGCACAGAACCATCAGCCGCTTGGCAGGAGGTGGAGCCGGCATTGTATCAGGCAGGGCAGGCTATCAGCAACTACTCTCCCCCTACTCTCAACGCAAATGTCCCACTCATCCCACACTGACTCATCCAGACCTGTGGAGCCACCCAGCTCCTGTCACACACACGCAAGACCAGCAGAAACCAGATATGGTTAGACAAGAAAATAGACACTTTCTAAAAGTGCTATTTTCAAACCCAGAGTCCAAAAACCATCCGCACCAACGGATGCGTAATTAAACCCCGAGTTCAGGGATACCAAACTCGACATTGCACCATGCTCCCAGGGCCAGCTAGGATCATAGCATTAATAATCCCGGCGGCCCATTCTAGCTAATGGAGAGCAGGCTACCTCGCAATAGTGAAGAACGAAGATGGCGGTAATTCACTATTAGGACATGCCAACTTGGTCAGGCGTGTCCTACCTTACACTTACAATGCACCCTGCCCGCGGGCCTACCATAGGGGTGACTAACATGAAGTCAAGGGAAGGTTTGAGGGGCTGGCAAGTAGGTATACTTGCACAGCCTGCGTGACAGCACTAGGCTGCACGTGGGTCTCGCAATGACCGACCCGTAGACATTCTTTTACGAGGACGCTCCTGTGGGTGGCACAACCCGTGCTGCAAGCCCACGAGCGGCATTTGTATTTACAAGCCCCGGCACTCCTGGTGCACTAGACTAGGGACTGACAGTAAACCAAATAAGCCAAACATGGATACAATAGATACATCAATTTAACATAGGGAGCACTTGCGCTATGGCACTGATCAGCAGTGGCACAGCGCCCAAAGCATATACCAGCAAAACATCGTAAAACAGTGGAGGTAAACAGAAAAAATGGAGGAGAGACTCAAGCCAATGATGTCAGGTCTAACACGTGTCCCCTCCAGCTGAAATGTGGGGAGAACTACCCTTGACCTAGGGAGTCCTCTTCACTAAGGCGGAAAAATCTGGACAGACCATCAGCATTGGCGTATCTGTACCAGGGCGGTGTTCCACCGTAAAGTCCATCCCCTGTAGGGAAATGGACCACCTCAACAGTTTCGGATTCTCACCCCTCATCTGCATCAACCATCTGAGGGGCCTGTGGTCTGTCTGAACCCGGAAGTGAGTCCCAAACAGGTAGGGTCTTAGCTTCTTCAGCGCCCAGACCACAGCAAATGCTTCTCTCTCTATCGCACTCCACCTCGTTTCCCTGGGAAGTAACCTCCTACTGATGAAGGCTACAGGCAAGTCTTGGCCCTCTTCATTCACCTGAGCTAGAACAGCCCCCACGCCGTGCTCTGAAGCGTCCGTCTGGACAATAAATTATTTCGAGAAGTCGGGTGCCTGGAGTATAGGTGCTGTGCACATTGCAGTTTTCAGGGTGTCAAAGGCCGTTTGACAGGCATCAGTCCAGATCACGTTTCGTGGCTGCTTCCTGGAAGTCAGCGAATTCAAGGGGTGCTCAATGTTACCGTAATCCTTGACAAACCTCCTGTAATAACCCGTGAGTCCTAAGAAGGCTCTCACCTGAGTTTGGGTTTTGGGCGGCGCCCAAGCCAGGATGGTGTCAATCTTGGGTTGCAGGGGGGCAACCTTGCCGCTCCCTACTTGGTGCTCCAAGTACACCACCGAACCCTGCCCAATCTGGCACTTACTGGCTTTGATTGTGAGGGCTGCTCCGCGCAGGGCCAACAACACTTCCTGGAGGTGGCGCAAGTGTTCCTCCCAGCTGGCGCTGAACACTGCGATGTCGTCCAGGTAGGCGGCACTGAAATCCTCCAGTCCAGCCAAGACCTGGTTGACCAACCTGTGGAAGGTGGCAGGGTCATTCTTCATCCCAAAGGGCATCATCCGGAACTGGTATAGCCCATCTGGTGTGGAGAATGCGGACCTCTCCTTTGCCCCATCAGTCAAGGCGATCTGCCAGTACCCAGACGTTAGATCAAACGTACTAAGGTACCGGGCAGCCCCCAACCGATCGATGAGCTCATCAGCTCTGGGGATGGGGTGCGCGTCAGTCTTCGTGACCTAATTGAGTCCTCGGTAATCCACGCAGAACCGGAGTTCCGGTGAAGCACCAGGCGCTGCAGCCTTCGGGACCAAGACCACTGGGCTGGCCCAAGGACTGCTAGAGGACTCAACCACCCCTAAGGCAAACATTTTGGAGACCTCCTCCTTAATGCACGCTCTGACCTTGTCAGTCACCCTGTAAGCTTTGTGCTTCACAGGAGGGCTGTCTCCGGTGTCAACGTCATGGACACACCAATGAGTGACACCCGGAACAAGGAAAACAGATCCGGGAATTGTCCCAACAGGTGGCGACAATCCTGTTTCTGCTCAAGGGTCAGTGTGGCAGAGAGGACCACACCATCCACTGACCCGTCCTGCTCTTTAGCACACAGGAGGTCAGGAAGAGGTTCACTCTCCTCCTCCATTCCAGCATCTGTAGCTAGGAGCATGCCCACTTCGGACCTTTCTTAGTGGGGCTTCAAACGGTTGACATGCAGGACCCGCAAGGGGTTCCTGGGAGATTTCAAGTCCACCAGGTAGGTGACATCGCTCTTCTTCTCCACAACCTTAAACGGTCCAGTCCACCTGTCCTTGAGCGCACAAGGTTCCACAGGGGACATGACCCACACTTCTTGACCAGGCTGAAGCTCTACCAGAGTGGCATTCCGGTCGTACCATTGCTTCATCTCCTCCTGGCTGGCCTCCAGATTTGCCTGAGCAAGTTCTCTGAAGTGCCGAGTCTGGTTCCGAAAGGCCAGCATGTAGCTGTATACATCCTGGGGAGGTTTCCTGGGAGATTGCTCCCAGCCTTCCTTGACCAGACTCAAAGGCCCTCTTACCGGGTGACCGTACAAAAGCTCAAAGGGGCTGAACCCTAGAGACTTTTGCGGCACCTCTCGGTAAGCAAACAACAGGCATGGCAAGAGGACGTCCCATTTCCGCCTCATTGGTTCTTCAAGACCCATGATCATGCCTTTGAGGGTCCGGTTGAATCTCTCAACCCGCCCATTTCCTTGAGGGTGGTAAGGAGTGGTGAACTTGTAGGTTACCCCACACTCCTTCCACAGAGACTTCATATAGTTCGAAATGAAGTTGGTGCCCCGGTCTGACACCGCCTCTCTGGGGAACCCCATCCGGGAGAAAACACCCATCAGTGCCCGTCCCACCACAGGGGCCGTCACTGTTCTGAGAGGGGTGGCTTCCGGGTACCGTGTGGCATGGTCTACCAAGACCAGGATGAACCTGTTGCCCAGGGCTGTCTTGGAGTCCAGGGGCCCCACAATGTCAATACCCACCCGGTCAAAGGGGGTACTGACCACTGGAAAAGGTTGGAGGGGGCCTTCTGCTTCCTTCCGCTTTTCCCACTTGCCTGGCAAGTGTGACAAGTCTTGCAATGGATGTCTACATCCCTACGCATCTGAGGCCAATAAAAATGGGTGACAAGCCTGTCATAGGTCTTGTCCTGCCCCAGATGTCCAGCTAACGGAACGTCATGAGCCAAACCCAGTAGGAAGGCTATGTAGCGCTGGGGTACCACCAGCACACGGGCTGACCCAGGCTCAGCAGCCTTAGGCTCGCTATACAGGAGGTCGTTCTCCCAGTACACAAAATGTGACCCGGACTGATCACCTGAGGATTGGGCTGAGGCCTGCTGCATCATGCCCACAAGAGAAGGGCACACCTTCTGTTCGGCACAGAATTCCTCCCTGGAGGGACCACCGTCCTGCTGCCAATGGGTCAGCTCGGGAAGGTCTCCCAGTTCGGCAATTTGCTCCCCTGTGGGCTCCAGGGCATCCCCCTCAGGGTCTACCTCCTCCTGGACCACGGGAACTACGGGGGCCGGTTTCCCGCGCCTCCTGCCTCTTCTCTTCACCGCTGGGTCCTGGCCCGTACTCTCATGCTCCGGGACCCCATCAACACCCTTACTCGCTGTCATCGATCGAGTGGTTGCACACACCCACTCTGGCACGCCCAACATTTTCAAGTGCGTCTCCCTCTCCACCTTAGCCCAAGGGGAGTCTTCCAAATCATTGCCCAGGAGACAATCGACAGGCATGGCGGGCCTCACAGCAACCTGAAGAGTACCTGAAACTCCCCCCCCATTCAAAGGAAACCTGAGCTACTTCACACTTTTTCTGGGAGTTGTCAGCAGCTATCGCAGGGTAGAATGCGTGGGGAACCACCTGCTCTCTGGACACCAAGTGACACTTGACAGCTGTCACACTCGCTCCGGTGTCTCTGAGGGCTTCCACTCTATGGCCATTAATGGTCACCCACTGCCTATATTTACTAATGTTACTAGGCAGAGGGGGTGGAGAGGCCATTTCCATGTCTCCTAGCGAGACCAGGGACATTTCTGCGGGGCCCCTCCCACCATGGACAACCATCTCCTCCCCTCCCAGGGCTACACTCGCCAACTGACGGGGGGGTGCACGCGGCGGTGCATTCGAATCCTTCTTGGGACACTGGGGGTCATAAAACCGGTGTCCCACCTGCCCACAACCGTAGCAGGTTAGGGGGCCCCTCTGAACAGGTTTACCCGTCGGGCCCCTGGCTTCTTCTCAGGGGGAGGCTGGGAACCTTTCCCTTGGTTCCCTTGGGGATTACTTTGGGGCCCTTTCTGGGACTCCTTCTGTTTACCCTTGTCCCCCCCACTCTTCTGCTGGGGACCCTGCCCACCTTTGGCTGAGTCTCCCACTGGACCCTTGTGGACCCTGGTACTGACCCAGCGGTCCGCCTCCTCAGCAAGTTTTCTATGGTTAGATATCTTGCTATCAATAAGGTGCTGGCGCAGCTGGGGAATACAGTTATTAGACAAATGCTCCCAAGCAAACAAATCATAAAGAGCTTCATAACTTTCCACTTTGCTGCCCTTTACCCAACCATCCATGGCTCTGCAAAAATAAGACACATATTCAACCCACGTCGTACCAGGCAACTTCTTACATTCTCTAAAAGCTTGTCTGTACTTCTCGGGGGTTAGGCCATACCGCAACATTAAAGCATCTTACATATGAGCATACGACATCCTATCCGCAACAGGCATGTCTAACAGGGTATCTCTCCCTTCATTCACAAAGCGACCCCCACAACCCCGCTCCCCAATTCTTCTCAGGGACCTGGTGGGCCAACAATGCTAACTCATATGCTTTAAACCACTGACCAATATCTTTGTTCCTATGATAATCTTTTATCACATCTTTGGGAAAGTAAAACTTACTTTCTGCAGGCCCAGATGGAATGCTGCCACCAGAGGGATTCAATTCTAACTTCTTAGCTTGGATGTCCAACTCCCTCAACTTAGTATCACGCTCCAAAGCTAACTTCTCTCTTTCAAAATCTAACCTTTTGGTCTCCAAATCAGCTTCTCTTCTACCTCTTGCATTTTCTAACTCCAACTGCCCATTTATCTTTAGCCTTGCCATTTCCATGTTGTATGCACGCTCCTTCGCCCTTTCTTCTCGTTCTTCAGGGGAAAGACCTTTGGAGGAAACACTGCTTCCGGGAGAGGACTCCGGCCCATTCGCTGGCGCCTCCTCATCCCCTTCCACTGGCGGTACCACCACCGGATCAGTGGGATCTCTGGCCTTCAACCAGGCCTGCAATGCTTTGAGATATTCCTCTTTTCGTGAGATGCCTTTGGTGGGCACTTTCAACTGCTTGCAAAAGGACTTCAGCTCCTTCAAGCCGTAGTCGTTTATCTTCGCTCTGTCGAATTCCTCCACAACAACAACAGGGGTAGTGACCTCGGTGTCATCCATGGTCAAAACTGGCAGTGTTAAAAAAAAATCAAGTTTCAGAAAAGCGGAGAACCAAAAATAGGATCCTTCCCAATTAGACTGTGACTGCGCTATGGTCTGCTTTCACTATGTAGCGCACACTAATCACTGCACAGGAGTCATAAATGCAAGGTCCAAATCCTCACCGCTGCATCCAATGTTAGAACCGGCTGTCTCTAGTTGGCAGAGGTATACACTTCTGACAAATAGGGACACACCTTTTCTAGTCAGGGCAAGGGGATCACACCCTTCGATAACCCCTGCTCACCCCCTTGGTAGCTTGGCAGAGCAGACAGGCTTATCTCAGAGGCTGTGTCTTAAGCATTTATGACCACATACAGTAATAACGTGAATACACTACAAATGGACACGACACAGTAGTATTATAAAAATAAGTATTTTTATATAAGGCTTAGCACAAGACCAAATAACGACAAAAATGTACACAATCTTAATAAATACTCTGGGAAGGGAAAAATATGATAGTTCAAAGGTAGTTTCTTCTTTAGCACAAAGTCTTTCGTATCAAAGCAAATCTTCTTCTTGGAAACAGTTCTTAGCAACAAGGTAGCCCACACGGGGGCTACACGACGTCGAGGCAAAGTTAATCCAAAGGTTCGGCGTCGACCGCGAGGAGCGCTACGTCGAGCCCGGAGTCACACGGACCCCCCAACAACACAGTACCTTGGAAAATGAAGCACACGATGATCAGCGGCGTCGAGCAATCCGGCGTCGCGTCTTCGGTGTCGATCAGGCCTCAGCAGGCGTCGTCGTCGATGATGCAGTTGCAAAGAGTGAGCAGCGCTCACGGCGTCGAGAGGGCGATGCGATCAGCAGCGGTGCAGACACGAGGTCCCTTGGAGCTGGAGCCGAACTCACTACTCGCTGGCGTTGCTGCTGGCGTCGATCGGGCCCGGCAGCCGGCGTCGAGGAAGCGGGACACTTGAGCCGTCACTCACGGTATCGAGCTGGATTCGGCGGCGTCCGTCGGCGTCGGGATTGATGGCTCTTTCAGAGGTGCTGGATTCACAGGTTCCAGCAAATAGCACTTTAAGCAGATGAAGTCCTTTAGCCCTGTGACTTCAGCAGGAGACTGGCACTCTTCCAGTCCTTGGAGATTTTCTTAGCAAGCGTGAGAGTACACACACAGTTCCTCTCTCCTGGTTCCTTTGCAAAAATAAAGATGCACTGCAGGATTCCCCCCAGCAAACAGCACACTGGCAGAAGGGGTAGGCAAGTCCTTAGATCAGCAGGCCTCTTGTCCTTGGTTACAGGGTTCCTTGTCAGAAGTGATCTAAATTCTTGGTTCAGGGGTCCTTCTCTTATACCCCTTTTTGGCTTTGATCCCTTTGTCCATGCAGGGGAATTTCCCAACATCCTGGGTCTGTTTTGGGTGGAGCCAGGCAGTAGCACCTGGCCTATTCACTGAGCAGGGCTGGGTCCTCAGACGCCCAGCAGGAGGTGGAGCCAGCATTGACACTGGCAGGAGCAGAGCTATCGGCCTCCTGGCAGGAGGTGGGGCTAGGATCGTCCATGGCAGGCACAGAACCATCAGCCGCTTGGCAGGAGGTGGAGCCGGCATTGTATCAGGCAGGGCAGGCTATCAGCAACTACTCTCCCCCTACTCTCAACGCAAATGTCCCACTCATCCCACACTAACTCATCCAGACCTGTGGAGCCACCCAGCTCCTGTCACACACACGCAAGACCAGCAGAAACCAGATATGGTTAGACAAGAAAATAGACACTTTCTAAAAGTGCTATTTTCAAACCCAGAGTCCAAAAACCATCCACACCAACGGATGCGTAATTAAACCCCGAGTTCAGGGATACCAAACTCGACATTGCACCATGCTCCCCGGGCCAGCTAGGATCATAGCATTAATAATCCCGGCGGCCCATTCTAACTAATGGAGAGCAGGCTACCTCGCAATAGTGAAGAACGAAGATGGCGGTAATTCACTATTAGGACATGCCAACTTGGTCAGGCGTGTCCTACCTTACACTTACAATGCACCCTGCCCGCGGGCCTACCATAGGGGTGACTAACATGAAGTCAAGGGAAGGTTTGAGGGGCTGGCAAGTAGGTATACTTGCGCAGCCTGCGTGACAGCACTAGGCTGCACGTGGGTCTCGCAATGACCGACCCGAAGAGATTCTTTTACGAGGCCGCTCCTGTGGGTGGCACAACCCGTGCTGCAAGCCCACGAGCGGCATTTGTATTTACAAGCCCCGGCACTCCTGGTGCACTAGACTAGGGACTGACAGTAAACCAAATAAGCCAAACATGGATACAATAGATACATCAATTTAACATAGGGAGCACTTGCGCTATGGCACTGATCAGCAGTGGCACAGCGCCCAAAGCATATACCAGCAAAACATCGTAAAACAGTGGAGGTAAACAGAAAAAATGGAGGAGAGACTCAAGCCAATGATGTCGGGTCTAACACACCTTCAAACATGCTTATTTGTTCACTGGTGGCATTTTCGTTAGGGCAGCGAGCGGTAACATTTCTTACTCCATGTTTAAAAAGTGAGACTTTTAAGAAACGCCCCTCAATCCAGTGAGATGCACTAAAGAGAAAAGGTTTTGCGCGATAAATACAGATTTCTAAATATCAGAGAGACTTATCATATTTTACCTGAGTTGTGTTGTTGATTTACATGTCGGATATTTTCTTGGCTCGCTCATGTAGTGCACGGTCTCTTAGAACCACGCCAAACCCTTGGTTTACCTCTCCTAATGTAGACTAGTCCACCAAGGCATGTCTGAATACTTCGTTAACATTGTTCTTTCTATGGTCTCCAGAGATTCTACTAGCCGCGTGACTCCCTTCTTTTCTCTTTCCCTGGACACCCTTAAAGCCACTACCTGAACTCTGGACCGCGAGGCTGAGAAGCAACAGCAGAGCCACATGCCTGCCCGACATTGGCGCCATTTCCTCACAGAACCGTTGACAGCTAGCGCCACAAGATGCGAAAATCCCACCTCAAGATGGATCACATTGCGCGTGACCTCACAAGCCCGCCCACTTCCCTAAGGTAGTTCTGTGACAGCCAGAAGGCGCGTGCGCCTCGACGCGTGGGGAAGTTCAAAGGGAGCCTCAAGCGGCGAAAGTTGAACCGTAGGACGTTTCATTCCTCTTAGGGTTCTTTCTTTCTAAGTGTGTTGCTGCTGGGCAATTTAATTTTCTTTTGCAACGTGAAAAAAGATAGAATTGTATGCCAACAAGAGTTTCTTGTTAAGCATTGCACTGGGTATGTGCATAATTGTTTTCAGGGGGTGCTTTTAAAACCAGAAAATGGCCTAACCCTTGTTGGGGTAGTCACTTACCATATATATATATATTTTGTTTCAGTGCCCTACTCACTGTTTTATATTTATATTTGTTTAAGTGGTGTGCACGTATATAAAACTACAACAGTGTGTTTTTTATGTCTATACACCATGTGACTCACAGAATAGATGGAGCATCACGTAAAAAAATGTCTATAAATTTGTTGCTGACCAGGTGCGCGGTGTGTGACCAAGAGCACAAGTTGCTCGAAACGCGTAACCTGAGAGGTTTTAAATAAATCTCCTCTACTGCAGCCTATGGGGTCCGTGTCTTCATTTCTACAGCGGGAGTATGCTGTTTGAAGATTTTGCCTATATATATATATATATATATATATATATATATATATATATATATATATATATATATATATATATTTACAATTAGACTAAATGGTGCCGGTTTAAATAGTGGTTACCCTACAGTCACGCACATTCAACCCGTTTTGGACACTTTTGCTTCTCTGAGACTTTGTGGTTTCTTCTCGTTGGACAATAATCCATCCATCCATTCTCGGTGTCTATGCACCAAATCATCCATCCCAAATCAATCAATCCATTCATTCATCCATCATTTGTCAAAACCAGTATTCTTGTTATATAATAACTCAAATCTGTGCTGTCTTGTAGTTTGTACGCGGTCTAGTTTATTTGTATGCATGTGGTTGTGTGTATGATTGTGTTGTGCTATATGCTGGTGGCTTGTGTACATAAACAGTTTGTGAAGACATGGGTGATTTCTGTACATAAGGATACTTAATTTCTCAGTGTGCTCTTTAGATGTATGTTGCTGTGTGCTTTTGAACGGTACGTGTGCATGTCTGATTTACGACCCTTGTTGGTTTGTGTGTATGCACTGATGTGTGCTTCATCTCAAAACGTTTGTGTATGTGGCTGGTTTTTGTGCATCTAGTTGGTTCTCTTTGTGCGAGCGGATTGGGCATGTAAATGGTTGTTGTGCCAGCGGGTGGTTTGTGTGCCTCTGTAGGATTTTTGTGAAGATGGGGGTGATGTGCGAGTATGGTTTGTGAAGATGGGGTGTGCTTGTTTAGTGGGTATGTGGGCGGTTTGTAAAGCGTACCGGGTTTTGTTGTGACTGTGGGTAGTTTGTGTGCATGTTGGTTGATTGATTGTGTGCCCGTGGTAGCTTTGTTTACATGTGGAGGGTTTGTAGGCATGTGGAAGTTTTGTTGGATGTATGTTACTTGTTCATCATAAATATGTCCATGGTTCCGAATATTGCAGTTATTGTGGTTACACACTGGGCAGTGAGTCCCTAGAGGCCATTATACGTGGGTCTCAGAAGTCCTGCTCCTTTAAAGTTAGTAAAATCCATACAGCACTGGTACGAATGATCTGCGCGTGCCAGATGATGCGCAGCAGGAGCAACATTTTACTTTGCCACCGGGGAGCGTGCTTACTTGGTCCGCCTGACAGTAGCCCGGAGTGAATGTCCCACTACCTTTGAACATTTATATAATGCCATATTGTTATAACTAACTGATTTCCCTTTAACATAAGACTTCCCTGTGGTCTTCCTTATCCGCATTTAATCCTACAGACTCCCACATCACGCAAGTTAATATAGATATTTGCATAACAGGGACACGGGAATAGGGAGGTGGCTTTTCTGTATCCTGCCCAGACTAATTCCAATTCATTGGAATGACTGCCGCCTAGTTCTTAATCTTGCCATCCAATAATTATTTGTCCCTTGTCTTCATTGCTTGTCTTTCACAGCTTCCTATTTTAATTTAGTGTTGGTTTCGCTGAAGGCTGTGTGCTCTCCACTATTAGGTGTTGGCCCTCCACATCCTTGGGGGGGCTTTGCACGCGCACATCAGCGCCCACGGATTCATTCTGTCGGCTTCATCTTTAGGCCTCTCCTCGGACTTCTGTGAGGCAGGAGTCCTGGATTTTCTGCTGACTGTCTTTGGCATGGATGGACGGAGGAATGTTTGAATACAGTGTAACCGGTTTGGTGGCGAACTCCAGATAAATGTACACCACTCACTCACAATGTGCCTTGGGCCTTCAGTTCAGCTACTTGCAGCGGTGGAAGGCTCTGCTGTTCGATGTACTCTTGGCAGACTGCTAAGTTTCAAGTGCCTTTCGGGCACAGGTTGCTCTTTTCAAACTCTTATATTTGTCACTTGGGAACAGGACGTTTACTGTCCCTGTCCCTAAATGCATGTTCAGAAACCTGGTCCACTAGTGGGAGGAAAATGTATTTGTGAGGTCATAATAATTTTTGTTTAGTAGAACTGTATAGGCACGTTTTGATTCCCTTTGTTTTGTTTGCTTTATTTAGCTATGGTTTCTCACATGCAGAAGATGGGTGTAAATAGTGCAATTTATTACCCATCATTTTTCTGCCTTATAAGCAGCGCCACTACAATTATGCGATTGTTTGGCTGCAGAGATTTTCAAATAATTATACATTTGCCATATTTGCTGCATAATCCATGGTCTACCGTATAATCTGCAGATTTTAACACCAAAAAAATGTTTATAGCTCAAACTGATCAAAGTTACTAAAATGCAGATACACGTGTTCTGCAGTGGAAGACCCTTTGCAATGCAGGACTGTTCACCTTTCTGCTGCTTATTGCTGTATTTTAGTGTGAAACTGGTACTAATGATGTATAAGCTATGCCCATACAGTGTTACTTTATTTCTTTATTTAACAAGCATTTGCACTGCAATAGGTCTCGCATTTGCGAGAGTTTAAGCTATTGGCGTTGTAAATGGCAATGCCTTTCTTTGATCTGTTTTGATAATTATCACATAAGTAAAATGCATTGTCATTTACATTGCCAATAGCTCAAGACCTTTTTCATTTCAAAGAAGCGACCGCCATTGTCCTGGAGTATTTCGAAAGTGAAAGTATGCATGGCAAGCTGAATGTTGCAGGAAAGCATGTCGTGCCTGCAGTAGGAGAAACTCATTAAAGAAAATAGTGCTTACAGACTAAATAAGACATCTGCCGCCTGGGGTCAGTGCTCCTGATACCACCTTTGTCTCCACCAAATAGACATCTACCCGCTAGTTGCCTGTTAGTTGTATTTTGGTTTTTGATGGGTCCATTAAATGAACTTAAACTGGTTAAACCTCATTAGAGGAAATTGTTTTGTTACATGCTTGATTAAATGCAAGCATTTGCAGTGTAATAGGTCTCCTATTACTTAAAGTTTGAGCTATTGGTGTTGCAAATGATGATGTTTTTTTTTTTTGTTAAAAAATATCTCAGCAGTAGAATCTATACTACTATTATAAAGAGAGAACATGCACCTTTTGGCCAGGTAAACTCGGGAACCACAGCGCCAATCTACACACCCGATACATCTATGAAAATGGCAGGGTGTGTAGACGGACATAGGCTATATAAATAAAAATAAAAAGTAAATTAAAAAAATTAAGTTTGTAGACAAAGTAGTCCCCTGAAAGTAGCGCCGGCTGGGACCTAGCGCTGGCCGCTACACGACGTGCGTGATGACGAAGGAGGAGGGCGGTGCAGTGACGAGCTGCTGTGCAGTGAGGAGCGGCGGCACAGGTAAGGAAAGGGAAAGTGAGACTGTGATCCAGGGGGAGGCAAGAAGGAGGCAGCAGTAAATGAAAATGTCGGAGCGCGAGTGAGTCCGGGCGGGAGAGGAGCGCGAGTGAGTCGGGGCGGGAGGGGGGTGCGAGTGAGTTGGGGCTGGAGGGGGGCCGTGTGAGTCGGGGTGGGAGGGAGTCGGTGCAGGAGAGGGTCGGGGCGGGAGCGGGTGTACTGCCCCCGGCCACTTTCTGCCCCAGGCAACGCTGGGGCGGGCTGCTAGTAAGTAATAAAATCAAATCCACGAAGCAAGAAAATGGAGCAGTACCACAGGCTGTTACGCAGTGGCCCTCTGGACTTGTGAATGGACCTCTATTAGCCACATACGGTACTGCACCCTTATTTGTGCTAGCTGGGATACTTTTTAACAAAAAAAAAATCTAACTTAATATTATTATTTGCAACGCCAATAGCTCAAACGTTAAGTAATGCAAGACCTATTGCATTGCAAATGCTTGTTCTTTTTTCCATCCATGCATTACTGTCTAAGACTCATCTGACTCCCAACTTTTTTCTTCCCCAATAGCTTAGAGGGCCCGAGTCCTCTTACTGTGCTTTCACCACCTATCTGTTACCTGATCTGCTCACACGTGGCCATTTGTAACTATCTTCGCCTGCGTAATATAACTTTTTTAGTTATGGTCAAATAGACGACTAACGATAAGTTCTTATATTCCTTCGCCATTGACCTTCTATTAAGCTGTGTTGAACCTGGGCCACCTCAGGGGAATCCTATCTCCCTCGCACTCTCCCACCACCATGCCTCCAGCCCTGGCCTTCGCCCCACTGACTTCTATTTCATCATTTGATAACTTTTACAGCAACCTGTCCATAACCTGTTTACGGCCCGTATTCGGTCCACCCCATACCCGCCATAGACCCCGACTATCTGCCTCATGATCTAATCTTGATCCCTTTCCCACTCCTCCCATTCCCCTCCTCTCTCCCTCTAGCCTCCTGCAGCCTGACCTTGCGATGGATCATCTAAGAAGTTATGATGACAAAGTGGAGCTTTCAGACCGCTATGCCTATACAATTAAGTACCCCCCAAATCTAACAAAAACTTTAAACGTAGACTTCTCAAATCTCACCCAGAAACCCTTGTTTCTGATACCTACTTTTACATGAACTAAGGATTCAGAACAAGTGACCTCCCCCTGTGCAAGAATAAAAGAGCTCAGTGGAGGAAAGTTCTGCTCTCACTGCTCTTGATCTCCACATCCAGGACAACTTCTCATGGTCTAAGAGTTTCGGATAACCCCTCATCGGTTAACAGCGCTGAAGCAACAATCCCCATTTACAACAATGGTGTCCACCCCATACAATCATCCTACCTCAACCTTGAAATACTTCTGGACATTTTTTCTCTCATCAAAGCGGCAGCAAGGACTTAATTTCTGCCCCACCCCACCCAAGGCCCTCCCAACTCTGTATCCAACTTAATGCTTCACCATCATCTGTGCCCCCGTCATAAATCAACATACCGCTATGCAACCTCACACTGTAGTGTAGTCCCTGTATTCCCAATAGGCTCTGTGATTGGAATGATATATCCTATAGTGTAGGACTTATGTCTACTAGGTCTCTATCGAATATATTAGACTTAATTGTGAGTGCCAACTAGCTCAGAGGTCACTAGAAACTTTCTCGAATAAACAAGAAGGGATTAGTTTCTGAAAACCGCATAAACATGACCACTTTGTTTCCCCAAGATAAAACGGATCTTCAGAGTCGTGGAAACAATAGATAGATATTTTACACAGTCAATCGCGCATGCTTCGTTTCACCAGAGGTGCAGAGAAATAGAGAGACGGGCGTTTTCAATAAAAGGCTTATTGAACAGTCTTCTTTCTCATGCAGAAGAAATGAACTGCTACAATCGTAATACTGGTTGTAACTTATAATGCATACAGCAAGAAGAGTATTATAAAATATTACTGTAAAAGCATGGTATGGTTTCTAAGCCATAAAATGCATACATAAATAACAAAGACTAAAAGTACTCAACTGGTGCTTGTAAAAATACGCTTACCCCAATGTACCTGACCTAGGTCTAGTACGAGGGAAGAAGTGTGGTGTAGCATAGGTTTAGTATTCTTTGCCAAGAATCTATCCAAGATTTCTCTAGAGTCTAATCAGCTCCGTACCTTGGTTTAGAATGAAGTAGGTCTGGTATCTCTGTCTCAGGACTCGATTTCCCAACACCCCGCAAGGGAGCTTGGAAACACTGAAGCTGGATTTTTCGGCGAGTCTCTCAGTGCGTCAGCTGGAAGGTCGGCTTCCTTCGGCACTTGCTGTAGCGAGCTGCGTCGGAAGTAGATAGTCGAACTGCTCCAAACCACTGTGTGTTTGCTAGGGCAAGTGTGGGCATATTTATACCTTGAAGGTGCTGAGTTTGACGTAAAGTTTGGCATAATAACGTCATCAAAGAACTCCAAGGGAATGGCAGTTCTTTGAAAACTCCATGAGTTCTTGGACAAATCAATATTCAAGCAAGGGGAAGTCCCTGACTGCCAAAGCCGAGTTTTCCAAGAAATCGTTGTGGCTTTTCGGAACTAGTGGAAGTATGCATGGGTTATGTCTAAATATGGTTATGATTTCTATGCCTATATAAGGGCAAGGTGATTTGTACCTATATGAAGGCATGAATCAGGAAAATTACACTAGGTTCCTAAAATGCTATACAACAATCCAAAAGTCTGGGTCCTGGGCCCCACTTTTTATTCGCACAAATCCTTTGTTCTCTGTAGGCAGAGTGTCTGTACCCAGTTCTGTCCCCACTGGTGTAGCATCCTGGCAGGAAGTGGAGGCAGCACTGTTGAAAGCAGACCAGGCCCAGGCAGGTGAAAAGAAATCTTCCCCCCTACTCTTAATGCAACCCAGGCCCATTCACCCCAGCCCTGACTCGTTAGACTTCTGGAGCCACAGCTCTTCTCCAGCCCCTGTCATCCAAAAGCCAGACATGCAATACACAAACCTAGCAGAGGCACACTGGATGGTTAGGCAAGAAAATACCCACTTTCTAAAAGTGGTATTTTCAAACACAGAATGTAAATATCACCCTCACTAAAAGATGCACTTTAACATTCTGAGTTCAGGCCTACTAAATTGTATTTTCCTATCTTGTTCCCAGGGTCAGTTATGTTCATAAGATGTTATTAACCAACTCCCCATTCTGGCCTAAGGGAACAGATAGCCTTGCAGTAGTGAAAACTAAATTGGCAGTATATCACTATCACGACATGCCACACACATCAGGGTAAGTCCTACCTTTCAAATACAATGCACCCTGCCCACAGGGGTACCTTGGGCCTACCTTAGGGGTGACTAACATGCAGAAAATGGAAGGCTTGGAGACTGGCTAGTGGGTGCACTTGCCAAGTCGACATGGCAGTCCGAGACTTCACACAGGCTCTGCAATGGCAGGCCTGAGTCACGTTTTACAAGCTGCTTCTGTGGGTGGCACAATCAGTGCTGCAAGCCCACTAGCAGCATTTGATTTAAAGGCCCTGGCACACATGGTGCACTGTACTAGTGTCAGACAAGTACATCAAACAGCCAATCATGGAATCACTAATCCATAACAATGTACAAGAGGGAACACTTGCACTTTGGCACTGAACAGCAGTGGCAAAGTGCCCAAAGCATCTAGACCAGCACTGAGGCAAACACAGGAGGCAACAGCAAAAAAACTGGAAGGGAGACTCATGCCAATGGTGCCAAGTCTAACAGTGACCATTCTCCCAATCCCCTCACCTTGCCTACCACACAACTCCCAACCAACGGGATCTCACCTACTCCAAAGCTCAAGATGGACAACTTTATCTTACCCCACTAAGCCCACTCTGACATCTAGATGGATAGATCCTCTATCGGGCAAAGATATCCACTCCCTCCTCCGCTCATATGGTTTATCACACCATGATAATGATTCATCACTCCCTGAAAACATAACCACCATGCTCCAATCCAGTCCATTCCTCCAAATCCACATAGGGAATCAAGACGGGACCACAGAGGAGTAAATAAACACAATCTTAAGCTAGTTACCCTCACACCAACCACACTAGGTAATTCCAAACCCCATCTTAAATGCATGATACTCAATTGAAGATTGGCCACCGAACATGCAGCTGATCTCTCTGACCTTATCCTCTCACATGATCTTGACCTCTTAATCCTGATTGAAACTTGGTTAAATGACTCCTGTGCACTCACCCTTGGCATACGAGTACCCCCCCCTCTCAACCATGGTATCACTAGACTAGACAGGTCAGGCATACACCGGAATAGCCTATTTGTGAAACAATCCCATTCCTCTTTTCTATCCTCATGCGAATACCTATGCATTGATATTGCATGTAACAACAGGCCAGTGTGCAAACTGCACATGTTCTACCACCCTTCAGGGGACAACCTCTACTTCAATAAGCAGATGATGAAAATCATCACAACAAACTCGGGACAATATGGCACCCACATCTTCCTCGGAGGCTTCAACCTACATTGTAATGATCTAAATGACTGCAGTGAACAGCCTCAAAACATCCCTTTCGGATCTCGGTTTGATCCAAATCTTCAGCAGCCCCACACACAACAAGGGATCGGCCATAGGTCTCATCATTGTCAAAGCCTACTCCATTGAACTTGAATCGATCCTCCCGGTAGCTTGTTTCCTTCCCAGTATAAGAATTGGCTTGGTAGTTTGGTCTGCCCTGTTCCCATGATGCACTGGGCCAGGGTCAGACTAATTTGCATATAGCCAAGTTCTGAGCTGGGATGGTGCAGTGAGCTAAAAAACGGTGATGGATCAAGCCCTGATCTTTGGACTGGGTAAGAGTGGTCTGCTTAATTCAGACACTCTGTTCATCACCACCCCCTTTTCTGAATCATTTTTGTCCACTACAAGCGTGGAAGGGTATACTCAGATGTGAGTCCCTTGCTCATTGCACCATCAGGATTCAAGCAAGCCGGGCCGAAGACGGCTGAAATGCCAGAAACCGGGAAAAAAACCCCGGTAGCTTGTTTCCTTCCCAGTATAAGAATTGGCTTGGTAGTTTGGTCTGCCCTGTTCCCATGATGCACTGGGCCAGGGTCAGACTAATTTGCATATAGCCAAGTTCTGAGCTGGGATGGTGCAGTGAGCTAAAAAACGGTGATGGATCAAGCCCTGATCTTTGGACTGGGTAAGAGTGGTCTGCTTAATTCAGACACTCTGTTCATCACCACCCCCTTTTCTGAATCATTATTGGTCAGACTACCACTGCATCACACTTCCCATCAATGAAGCTTTGAGAACAAATATAGCTCAATCCATGAAACCCCAAATCTGGAAAAGTAGCTTAGGCACTATTTAGTTTGAAGAATTGACAACTCTCAGCGGCAACATCATGCCTACTCCTGAAGACATGTCAGACGTACAGGATCGTACATACTACTACATCAGCTCCATGGTGAATATTCTAGACTCTTATCGCACTGCTACAACTAAAAAGACTGTCCACCAAAGATTCCAAACCGTGTTACAATGGTAGTCTCAGTACTGAAAGGCGTAACTTGTGACTAGCTGAACAACAGTGGACATCCTCTCCATCTCTTGCACCCCTTAAGCATTTGAGAACAACGAGGAACTCGTACTACAAACTTATCTGACGGTCCAAAGCTAACTTCTTTAGAAACCAACTAGACCAAGCTAGAAACAGGCCCAAGAACTGTTTGAACTCGTTGAACTACAATCAAATGGCCTACCCAAATAATCCCCAAGCTGGATCAAGTTTGTTACCTAGCTGTGAGGAATTTGTCTTCCCCTTCTTTGAGAAGACTGAAAACATAAAGATTTACTTGCACAGGGCTTCGGAGCATCGTCCTCACTTTTCCTATCTCCACCCTCTCCCCTGCCCTGACTGCATTACCCACATGTCTATCTAGGCTCACCCTCAAGAACAATGCCTCATGGCCTTCCTTCAAAACCTTTCACGAAGGTGCCATTCTCAAAATTCTAGCGGTGCTAAAACTCGTGAACCACTTTGTCGACCTACTCCCCCCCCCCCCCCCCCCCACCCCCCCAACTTCTTTAAGAGATCAAATTGTCAATAGTCCCACTCTGGAAACTTATTAATGCCACTCTTCTTCAAGGCATTTTCCCTGACGGCCTAAAGTCAGGGCAGGTTTCCCCCATCCTCAAAAACCATCAGCGGACCACATGGATCTAAACAACTTCCGCCCAATCTCTAACATTCCAACTCTGGTGAAACTCTTAGAAAAATGTGGTCACATCTAACTCTAGCAATTCTGTCTTTTGGAGCATTTCCAATCTGGCTTCTGCCTGGGGCACAACACCGAATCAGTTCTGACTCACATAGAGGACGATGCGCTAAAAAAGTTGGACCAAAATGAATCGTGCCTCCTAATCCTCCTTGACCCATCTTTGACATTTGTTATGGTTTAATTAAAACCACATTAGAACTTTTGAAACCTAAAATGGGCTTATCAGGGTCCATCCTAAACTGGTTCACCTCGTTTCCCCAAAACTGATCTCAAAGATTCAAGGTTAATCAGTCCCTATGTAATACCATACCTGTCACACTAGATGTCCAGAAGGGTTCCTCCCTATCACCCACTCTCTTTAATTTGTTCATGGAGCCTCTTACTGAAATTCTGAGTTCATCCACTATCATGTGTATGCGAAGACACCCATCTTTACCTGAACGTCTCCTCCCCTGAAGACATCAGATCTTTTAATTTAACTCTACAGAAAGCCCAATCCTGGATGGCTGGCAACCACCTCAAACTAAACGCCCTCAAAACTGAATTCCTACGAATCACTCCACCCAACTGGTCACCCATTGTCGTGGAATGACTAAAACAATTAACAGCCCCCAGCTGCCTGCGTCCAGTTATCGATTCAGCGAGATGATTGGAACTAACTCTTGACAAGAACCATAAAATTCAGAAGCACATCAGCACTGCCACCGAAGAAGCGAACCTACAAATGAACATCTTGAGAACATTAAAACCCTCCTTCCCGATGTCCTGAAATCAGCAGTATAAGCCCTGGTAATCCCTAGTCTAGACAATGGAAGTGCAACCCTTTCCGGCTTGCCAGGTTCACGATTACTCCTTTTAGGGCCTCGCTTAAGTCTGCAGCTAGACTCATCACAGAATCCATAAGAAACAGCCACATCCCCCCCTTACCTACTAGCTCACTTAAGAAGCAAGAATTCAATTAAAAATCCCCTGCATGACCCATAAAGCCCTACACACCATTACCCCAAGATACCTTGCTCAGAAGTTGGAACTCTCTGGTGGCGACAGATCTTCCAGAAGCTCCAGCATTCTATTGCTGAAACCAGAGATTCTCCAAAAAGAAAACCTACAACTGAGCTTTCTCTGGGATCGCCCAGAGAATTGAACTCCGTGCCTCCTGAAACCAGACCGAATCCCTCAACTGATTACTTTAAGAGAGAAGTTAAAACTTTACTCCTGAATAAATGTATGCCCTAGATTAGCATCTCTCTCCCATACCTCTGCTGTCTCTTCAATCACACTCATAACAACCGTTTCCTGTCATTGTTTTGATGATTGTTTTATTTATTGTTTAGTGTTTCTACTACTGTATCCATTTGTACCTATTCTTTGTGCTGATCTCTCCCATATGTTGAGACCCATATTTGTTTCCCTTATGCCTCTGCTCTCTGTACATGTGTAAAGTGCTCATATACCTGCATGGGTCATGCTCGTGCTATACAAAACTTTTAAAATAAATGTCCAAATAATTTGTGCGGTCAGAAATGGCCTGATTAATAGAATAGCGCCATTGTTTGACCGCAAAAAAATCTTTTACATATGTACAAATCACAAATTGTGTTTCAGTATCCGATACAAAATCGAAATTTGTGTGTTGCGATTCGGTATTTGGAAGGGGCGTGTTACAGGTGTCCCTTCCAAATACAGATACGCATTGGTATATGTGACAGAATTAAGGTTGCAAAACATATATATATAATATCCAAACAATGTGTTGATTTCAATGAACACTCCGTGGCTCTGCTTCAGCAAGCGTGATTTATTCTGCTACTGATCAGAACCTCAACGCGTTTTGGAGCCTGCAGCTCCTTGTTCACGGGTAATGTGATCCCTTGACATTTACCTTCAAATACACCACTTGATTCAAAAAGTGAAAAAAAGACATTCCGAGGTCATTTGCAAAACAATATAACACTATCTGTGCCTGTATCCAATTTGAATTCCTTTAGATACATATTTAACAATGAAACATCGACCAAAACGTAGGTCATGTGATTACTTACTTGTACAAATAATATGATGATAAAGGTTCATATAATTGTGGAATAAACCTAATACAACAAACGGAACATTTGCAAAGCGGCATAATCTGCTATCCGTTTTATATAAATCCTCACAAAACCCTAATATGATATGCCGTGCCAAGCAGTACCTAATAAAGTTTAACCTTTGAATGGGGACATCACTGTGGTATCATCTCGTTGGTTGAGCTAATACAAGTTTACTTATGATGTCTGTTCAAAGGAACCCAACTTTAATGTCACAATTTGTCTCATTGGTATCTCTCTTGCTCAGTGTAAGGACTTCTTGAACAGATTTAATCTAAAGCTAAATTGCCGGTATTGACACAAACCAGCTCGTTCTGGTTTGTGGCTTGAGATAGAGCGCTCTTTCTAGTACAATCTGGGATTCCAACACTGTTGTTGTAATATAGATTGTATCTATGTATAAAACAAAGTGGTAACACCGGAGGTCAGATGTAAAACTGTATTGAACAAGTCTGATGTCTTACATGTGTCTGTCTATCTTTAATTATGCGGGTCATAATTAGGATGTATTAGTTTGGTTTTAATTGTAACATTTTTTGTACACTTTTGTATTTGGCAATTTTTTTACTGTATGATGCATAGTAGATTGTGTTTTTATTGTACCAGATCAGTCTGTTCTTGGAATAAAAGTATAATTTACCTATATTTGGTTGCATAGCAATTCTTATTGAATGTGTTGAATTGTGGTTAGAGCTTAAATTAGATCAAGGGGATCGCTTTGTTTTCGGTATTTTAACCTTAATTCCCTTGATAACGTTAAGGGGTACCTCTGACTCTTTGATACACATATTTTCTTAAGAACATTCCTTTATTTATCTGCCTGTGTGTTGTAAGTAGTGATGAACCTGACTGGTGTGTCTGCGTTGTCTGATTTGTTGTGAGTCTAAGGGGGAGCGAATAGGGAGTCATTGCGGCTGACATTCAGCTTTTGTGATACCTCTACGGAGCATCTTGGTCAGGTATCCCTTATTCTTGAAACTCATGACCATGTCATGTTTGTTTTTTTAGGTCTCGGCTAGCGTAGGCTGCGCGTCATGCGCAGTCTCACTGGCGAGATTTAATGACTCTGAGTAGCAAGGTTAAACCCCGTCCCTCTTCTGCATTGGCTGGCCTCCTAAACGGTGGCCAGCCATTGGAGAAGAGGTCTCAGTTACGTCATTGTCTCGCTCTAAGCCCCTTCTTTTTCGGATTGGGGGGTGTGTTTTTTAGGTTTGTTCTACCCTCTTCTCCATTGGCTGGAATTGTAAACAACATGTCAAAAACACGCATGTTGTTTACATTCCAGCCAATGGAGAAGAGGGGAGAACAAAACTAAAACACGTCCCCCAATCCGAAAAAGACTGGGCTTAGTAACAAATGGCGAGCGCTTCTTTTAATGTGCAATCTGGCTTTCGAAGTCCTTGAACTAAATGTAGGACAAGTATCAAGAAACTAAATGCGGAGACAATGCTGTCAGCGTGTGATTGGGAACCTTGTGCCCTCTGATGACCCCCGTCCCTTCTTACACGCCATGGTGGAGAGTAACAAGTGGCAGAAGGAACGGAAATGGTTGTTCCGCTATTGGCTTTATGGCATACTTGCTACACAGTAAATAATGTTTTTGCGTAACTTAGAAAGGGACTCGTTTTATATACCTTGGTAGAACAAAAAATATGAAGAAAAACACGTTAAAGTAATCTGGCTCTCTATATAAAAACAAACTGCAGAGTCGGGCGTCTAGTGATCTTTTACGTGCAACCCGCCTCTCGACTTTGGTTTGCGAGGCTGCAGTAGGTAAAGTTGTAGTGTGAGCCTTGCTTAAAATAATGTAGGACCGAAGGAGAGAGGGTGGTAAAAGGGTAGGGGATGGCCGAAGTGTGGAGAGCAGGGGGTGATAAGAAAGAGGAAAGCCATGGGGAACAGGGAGAGTGGGCAGAGCTAGAAGTGTGGAGAGGGCAGGGCTTTGTCAAGTTGTTTTGAGCCCCCTGGCGATCCCCACATGCAGGCAATGAATGGGAGGACAAACCCCGCGTGGCTCTGCAGGCATGGACCGCCACCACTGCAACGCCCCGGCCCCCGTCCGTGATGCGGACTGGCACTACCAATTCAGAGTCATCCTGCTGGGGGACGCCACGGTGGGGAAGACGTCGCTGGTGCAGCCTACACCGAGAAGTCCTTCCTCGAGTAGGCAGTGTGCACCCTGGGCGTGGAGTTCCACGTGAAGATGCTGACGATGGCGCCCGGCGTGCGGGTCAAGCTGCAGATGTGGGACACTGCGGGGCAGGAGCGCTTCAGGTGAGTGACTGACTCACCCCACCGCCCGCCGCAGTGATGGTTCACGGCAGCGGCCTGCAGCTCCCACACTTTCAGCAGCACAGACAATTCAGTGCAGTGCATGCTTGTCCTGCAAGTCACCGAATTCACAAATGTATTTATTTATCCAAATTCTGCAAGGCAGGAGCGCTACAGGTGAGTGCGACTCTCCTGACCCCAGCACTATAGCAAGCAGTGGTGTGGCCTGCAGGATACTGTCGCACTGCACACAACTGCACAATATCTTGAGGCGATTGGGGCTCCAGTGCATGTTTCAGAGCAGCAACATTTCTGGGGAGTGTAATCCTCCGCGCACGTGTACTGCACTCTAGGTGAGAGGGTGTCTTCTATGTGTGACCTAAGTTCGCACGTGCATTTCCTTCCCTGCGGGCAAGAATGCTTTAGGTGAGCATTGGCAACATTTACAGTAGACACTACAAAGAAGGAGATTTGGGGAAAATACATTATTTTCCCTGTTAAAGCACAGATATTTGTAGGTGGGAGACTGCTAAAATAAAGCCATTTTTGGCTTAAAAACCGAGAGTCGCCCGCCTGAATATTTGGCATGTAATGGGGGCAAAGGGTGACTCCAAGTAGTTGCGCGACTCCCAGTGCACCCCCACACTGCACGCACCCTCCACAATAGGCCGCACTTCACAGGCACTCCCTTCTCTGTCGCACCCTCCGCACTTCACAGGCACTCCCGTCCCTCAAGCAGCCTCCGCACTTCACAGGCACTCCCATCTCTGTCGCACCCTCCGCACTTCACAGGCACTCCCATCCCTGTCGCACCCTCCGCACTTCACATGCACTCCCGTCCCTCACGCACCCTCCGCACTTCACAGACACTCCCGTCCCTCACGCGCCTGGCACAACAGGCCACGCAGATCCCAAATACTCCCCACTTCTCAGGGCAGAACTTGTTTTACAACAAACCTTGGGAGCCAAACAAGTCTGGCAAGTTGTCGGGGAAAAGTTAGCTGCCGAAAGCACGCGTGCAGCCTTGCGCAAGCAGCTGTCAGCAGCCTCGAGCGGAGTATTCAAAGGCCCGCATGAAAGGCTCATTCCGTAATCCCCAGGCCGAACGAGCATTGGCATTACAACTACTCCTACCCCCCCACCCCCCCCCCCCCCCCCCCCCATTCCCCTCAGCTGCAATTGTGTCCTCTGGCTACGGCCTCGTCCCCCATCTGTCCTGCCACCAGACCCCTTGCTACCTCCTCTTCAGCTGTCCAATTTACTGCCCATCCCACTCTCTACTAATGTGTGTGTGTGTGTGTGTATGTATGTGTGCAAATAATAAAAGTACTACTCTCACTACTACTCACTATACTACTCTACTACTTATAATACAAGTTTCTGAAATTAACTAATAAGTCCACTACTCACTGTCTACTCACTCTATACAGCTAACTCAACTCACTACTACTTACACAATTACTCAAATGTATTGCTCAATATTACTCTATAGTACTCACTACTACTCTACTACTCACTCTATACTCCTCTAACATAAAACTATCTACTAGTCACTATTAATCACTCTACAACTCACTCTCTACTACTCACTTTATAATACCCTACTCGCACTATACTAATAACTATATCTACAATGTACTACTCACTCGCCACACCTCAAATACTCTATACTACTCACTAAAATACTCTATAATACCCTAATCCTAATACTCTCTATTACTCTACTCACTCATAATAATTCTCTACTACACACTCTTTACTAAAAATAATTATACTAATAACTTTCTACAATATTAATCCCTATTTCTCTATAGTACTCACTACTATACGCTATATAAAACTATCTACTACTCACTATTACTCACTCTACAACTCACACTCTACTACTAATACTCAATTTATAATACCCTACTAAAACTACTCTAATAACTATATCTACAAATTACTACTCACTCATTACTACTCACTATAATACTCTGTATTAAAACTATCTAATACTCTACTAAACTTTACTCTACTACTACTGTAAGCTACTCACACTTTACTCAATCTCTACTACTCTAACACTCTCAATTCACACTCTACTACTGACTCAACTAATCACACTCTAATACACCCTCTAACTACTCTCTACTACATACAAGTCACACTCCTCACAACTCACTAAATTACACTATCCACAATTTTATACTCACTCTCTACTACTCTACTACTCTCTACTCTAATACTAAAAAGTACTAACTAACTACTGCTCTCTAATATACTCTGTTTTAAGTCATTCGCTACTCACTCTACTAAATGTACAACTCCATTTACTATCTATAACTCACTACACTACATCTATTTCTATCTACTACTTTTCATTACTCACTACTACTCTGTCTCTACTACTCACTATCTCCTACACGCTCTCTACACACTATGTACTACTCACTCTATACTACTCTCCACTAATCTACACTACTCACTAACTACTATTGCCTACAACTCACTCCTACTCTACTCGATACAAGTATACTCTCTATTAATCAACTAGTCTCTCTCTACTAACTATTAATCACTGCTAAAACTCTCTACTACTCTCTAATGCTTACCTATTGCCATTGTAAATGACCATACCATATATTTATCGGTTTAAAAAAAATTATATTTGCTATGCCAATAGCTCTAACTTTAACAAAGACGAGACCATTGCATTGTAAATGCTTGTCTCATATGAGATTTCTGTGCTGCAATTCCTTTTTGATCTAAGGAACTCACTATACGGAACACTCCATCTGAAATTGGGCAGGTGGCAGCTTGCTGAGTGGAGGATGGAGTTCCCTGCAGTCTTTTTAGGTCTCTCCTCTCAATGCGCATGCGCATTGAGCGGAGCGAGACTATAGGGGTTTAAACAGACTTTAACTAACTGGCGATTTGATGCTGTGCCCGTGCGCTTTTAGGTCAATGCGTAAGCGCATTGACATAAAATGCGCGTGCACAGCATCAAATTGTCAGCCATCTGTTGCCCAGCTTGGTGCCGTTCCACCCCCTGCGGCATCAAAGGCTTTCACGGCCGGCCGGCCGGCCGTGTCTCCTTTTCTTTGAACTTGTTTCTTGTTTTTTTTCTGCCCCTGTTGTGCCGTCCGTCTGCCCTCCGTCACTGGTAATCTCCACATCTCCTGCCCACAACGAATGGATAACCAAAATGTATAAAACCGCCTCATGAGAAATTCGTAAGGTCCTAGACGGACTGAAAGTTTGCTGCAGACTTGGTAAAACCCAGGAGTTTTGATGAAAGAATGACATCGGAGTGAATGTATCTATTAAACGGCCTCTGCTCTCTCCCCCTCTTTTTCCCTCCCAGCCCCCACCTATGTCATCCTGTCACCCCTTCCCATGCGTCTGCTGCCTCCATGCCCCTCACTTCATTTGAATCCTGGACACGGCAGACACACAGAGATGAGGTTACGTTCCAGTTACTCAGTCTGTTTCTGCTTATTCAGTTTCTTGCCTTCCGTTCTGTCATTGCACACACTGCCCACACTTTTCGGGATTCTTCCCGGTACCTTGCGTTCTTAATGTTCGGTGTGTGATCTAAATACAAACCCAAGGTTGGCTCAGGTGACACGCATGGGGCCATTTGGGGAATATTTTATTTCACAGAACTCCCTCAATGAGCTGCTTCCGACATCATCATTCAACATCCACCCATGCATCGTTTCACCCAAGCATTCACCCACCCATTCACACTTTCATCCATCTACGTGTGTTGCCGGAACATAGACCATGGAGGAGCTATTCCCCCCCACCCCCATAGCCCCTGTGCTTGGTATCTGCTTCAGCGTCAAACGTTCAAAACAATACCTTTTTTACATGTATTTGCTCTTTTCATAGCTGCAGGACTTGGTTCGGATGCGGTTTTATTAACTGAATGTTTTTCTCGACTCATGTCACTCTCCCACTGTGGATAAAGTGCAGAGAGTCGGCCCGGGAACCTGCACAGCTCGTTAACGGAAGGGTTTCACTTCGGTGTGACATTCCCATAGTTCAGCAAACTTAACGGGACAGCTAGAGAGGTGCAACGTCGCCAGCTCTGCAAAGCGCCTCTTATTATAAATTGTATCTGAAATTATCCAGTTTCTATAAATCCACCCATTCACACTTTCATCCATCTACGTGTGCTGCCACTCCTACCCATCCACCCTCGCATGTAGGCACGCCCATCCAACCATATATTCATCCAAGTATACACTTATCAACTATAAACGTATCCATGCATCCATTCACTCACCCATTCACATTTGCATCCATCCATGTGTGCATCCATCCACCATCACCTCCAAATCCACCTCCACATGCACCACCACATCCAACACATTCACCACTTCCACCACCACCACTTCCACCACCACCACTGCATCCACCATCACATCCACCGCCACATCCACCGCCACATCCACCGCCACTTCCACCGCCACTTCCACCGCCACTTCCACCGCCACTTCCACCGCCACTTCCACCGCCACATCCACCGCCACATCCACCGCCACATCCACCGCCACATCCACCGCCACATCCACCGCCACATCCACCGCCACATCCACCGCCACATCCACCACCACATCCACCACCACATCCAACACCACATCCAACACCACTTCCACCACCACCACTTCCACCACCACCGCTTCCACCGCCACATCCACCACCGCCACATCCACCACCGCCACATCCACCACCGCCACCTCCACCACCGCCACATCCACCACCGCCACATCCACCACCCACCACCACTACATCCACCACCCCATCCACCACTGCATCCACCACTGCATCCACCACTGCATCCACCACTGCATCCACCACCACATCCACCGCATCCACCACCACATCCACCACCACATCCAACATCCACCACCACATCCACCACCACCACATCCACCATCGCCTCCAAATCCACCACCACATCCACCACCACTTCCACCACCACATCCTCCTCCACTTCTACTTCCACCTCCACCTCCACATCTACATCTACAGCCACAGCCACATCCACTGCCACATCCACCACCACATCCACCACACCCGCCACCACTACATCCACCACCCCACCACCACTGCATCCACCACCACCACCGCATCCACCACCACCGCATCCACCATCACCACATCCACCATCACCACATCCACCCATCCACCGCATCCACCACCACATCCACCGTCACCACCACATCCACCATCACCTCCATATCTACCATGACATTCACCGCCACATCCACCACCACCACCGCATCCACCACCACCGCTTCCACCACCACCGCATCCACCACCACATCCACATCCACCACCACCGCATCCACCACATCCACCACCACCGCATCCACCACCACAGCATCCACCACCACCGCATCCACCACCACCGCATCCACCACCACCGCATCCACCACCACCGCATACACCACCACCGCATACACCACCACAGCATCCACCACCACCGCATCCACCACCACCGCATCCACCACCACCGCAACCACCACCACTGCAACCACCACCACCGCATCCACCACCACCGCATCCACCACCACCGCATCCACCACCACCGCATCCACCACCACCACCGCATCCACCACCACCACCGCATCCACCACCACCACCGCATCCACCACCACCACCGCATCCACCACCACCACCGCATCCACCACCACCACTGCATCCACCACCACCACTGCATCCACCACCACCACCACATCCACCACCACCACATCCACCATCACCACCTCATCCACCATCACTTCCACCACCTCATCCACCACCACTTCCACCACCACTTTCACCACCACTTTCACCACCACATCTACCACCACATCCACCACCACATCTACCATCACCACATCCACCATATCCCCCAGATCCACCACCACCACATCTATATGTGTGTGTGTGTGTGTGTGTGGCTCTGTGTGTGTGTAGGTGCAAATGCAATGTTCTTGGATTTTCGTCACAATAAAATACACTGAACATAATCTTCACAAAAGTTATTTACTAACGTTTAAGCTATTGCCATTATAAATTACAATAACTTTTATTTAAGTATTAATTATTTACAAAATTAAAAGCCATTGTTATTTGTAATATCAATACATCTAAGTCACGTAAAAAAACAACCCACATTGCATTACAAATGCTATAGGTGTCAATTTGCGAAAGTTAAAACTATTGACATTGTAACTGACAAAGATATTAATTTTACTATTTTCAAAACCAACACTTAAATAAAAAAAGTGTCATTTACAATACCAATCACTCAAACGTTCCTAATGCGAGACCTATTGCATTTCCAATGCTTGTTTCTGTATAGGTCTGTTGTCAATTTGCCCTCGTTTACAGTTAACTTGATATCAAGGAAGTCAATGTTTTGCTGGCTATGTTGCATTGTAAATTTCAAATTCATAGTATTGCAATTAAGATGTTCCACAAACTCTAGGAGATCACATTCACTTCCCTCCCATACAAAGAATACATTGTCTATAAATCTCCCTCCAGAGCACCTAATTCTCCCACCAGCCCACCAAGAGATTAGCGTAATTGGGGGCGAAGCAGGTACCCATCGAAGTGCCCTGTAGTTGTTTGTACCACTTCCCATCGAACATGAAAACATTTTCTGTTAGACATATATATCTATCTATCTAGGGGGTGTGGAGTTTAATAACATATCTACTTGTCCATGGGGTAGGTTGCTTCATTAATGTACTTGTCCTGTAACAAAATCCACTTGCCCCTTTGGTGCCATGTATTGCAGTGACAAATTATGGCAGTAGTCTTGTTGTATAAGAGCTGTGATCTAGCCTCTCTGATTATGCCAGGGCTTATACCATAATAGTGTTTGAATACTTGCAACCCCCTTGTGTTGCCATTTTTCCGCAGATTAAAATTCTGGGGCTGAAGGTAGTGGTAAGCAATAGTTCCAGGGTTAGAATACCCTTTTGAGTCTGTGCAAACCTACTAACTTGCATTTTTAAGGGTTTTCAACATCTCTTCTCTAATTGTTTCCCATACTGAGAAATGTTCGAAATTAACTCCTGACATAAACCTTCTTCCAGAGTTGGGGGAAAAAGTGGTTGAAGGGAAAGTGAACTTGCTAACACTCAGATTTTCGCATGAGCGAATCTACACATGCATATTTGCTCATGATAAAATGTAGTTCACAAATATTTTCTGAGTACTATTTCTAGTCCTACTTCTGTAAATTATTGGGACTTCACGAAAGCCATATAGCTGCTCTTAATGCACGGACATATACCATGAGTGCACTTTTGAGACTTTCTTTAATAATTGGGCCCGTAATTTGGTCTGGGGTTGACGTGACCTTTTGTGTTTATTAAAATTGTGTCTTTTTCGCTGTATCAACTGGCCTCACTTTGAGTGACAGCATTCTTCTTTTACAAGGAGCATATCTGCACACATAGTAGTTATGTTCAGTGCCAGTAACTACTGTGGCAGTGTGTGCTTTTTGAGAACAAAAAACTAATGATGCTTTTGCCAATGTTTGTTATAATGGTGAGGGCCCAGTAGCTCCCACACCAATAAAGTTTTACAAAAACCATATCAGAACAAGTCCGACATTGACAAAACTAAAAAGCTGACCACCAAGTTCAGACCTACTGGCTTTGCCAATGCTTATTTCTTTTTGTTTACTATAATTTTATTGAAACTGGTTACACTGATTTTCCATTATGAATATTTTTGAGAAATAATTGCATGCATCAACACGTTACTAAATGCTGCTGCAAATAAATGGTACCTGACATTTTACAGTAGTTTAGCAAAATGTTTTTTTTTCCTTCTTTCATTTTTTTACTCTTTTGGAAGCAAAGAATCATCAATCTTGCTTTCAAGCTTCTGCAAATATTTGCATCAAAGCAGAGAGCATTCTGGGAGCATAATACATAGTCTCTTATTGCTCAACTTTGAAAACGTGTGTACTCATTTTTATACTTGAACCACTGTCCGTAGTCAGTCGGAGCTTGCAACATTTATTTAGAGCGCTTACCCTAATAATAAAGGCTTTCAATTAATGAACCATAAATTCAGTTTTGAACAGCATTAACATATGGGCAAAAATATTACCTTAGCTGCAGACAGTGCACTTCCCTGATCCATAATGTGGCAGTGCAAGCTGGCAGCCAAAGGGTTTGTGCTGCAGGGGGTTGGGCCTACTTGTCCAAAGGACAAAATACACATGAAAACTTGTTGCCCTTGACCCCAAACAATATGTCCTGGGCGTCGGGCTATAGGAATTCCACATCCCATATACCAGCGACACTTTAAATTTGCTCACTTCAAATGTCTGTTTTTCAATCAAAGTTTTTAAGCGTAGGATCAGGACAGTGCCATCCACTCCGAGATAGAAAGGGACAAAGTCTTTTACCATTTGTACAGCAACGTTTTTAAGCATAGGATTAGCACATTGCTATCCTTGCCGAGTTGTAAAATGGCCAAAGCCTTTTACCACTCCAAGCACAGTATTACAGCTTTGGATTGGTAAATACCATCCAGGCCAACCTGAAATGAATAAAAGCAACCCCTGACACTTGTTTTGCTCTCATTAGAGCTCTTAAGAGAGGTATAGCTTTGTCCCGACACAAGGGGCACCCAGTATAAGTCAAAACAATTCCCTTTCATGCATAGAGTGACACATGAATATATATAATATATCTATCTCCAGCCCTGCAAATTAGAAGGGGATGCAAAGGGCCGTAGTCCAGCTGGCTATTGACTAGGGCTTGAGTGACTGTTTTCCTGGTTTTGACAGGGAGCTATTTGAAGATCCTGAAGCATGCAAAGGGTGTGGTAGCAGGCGGAGAAGACTATGTTGATATGGCATTTTATGGCGAATTTCCCAAGTTTGCGGGCGTGGTCTGTGTGTGTGGGTCCGAGTTCAGAGGACCACCAGGAGTTGTTCCAAAGGGAGGTGTTGTCCCCAAAAATCAACACTTCTATCTTGTCCGTATTGAGCTTCAAGCAGTAGGTCTTCATCCAGTCGGCGACACTCATCAAGCAGTTGTGGAAGTTGGTTCTAGTGGTGGAGGGGTCTTCTGACAGCGTGAGGATGAGCTGGGTGCCGTCTGCATAGGATATGATGTTGATGCCACGGGTTCGGATGATGATTGTCAGGATTGTTGCGTAAGTATTGAACTAGTGGTGGCTGAGAGATGATCCTTGAGGGACGACGCAGATGATACTCTTGGGTTCTGAAGTGAAGGGTGGTAAGCGGATTCTCTGGGATTGTCCTGTGAGGAAGGATGTGATTCATTTGAGGGCGTCATCCCTGGATTCCGATGTGACTGAGTCTCTTGATGAGGGTGTGATAGTATATTGTATGAAATACTGCTCTGAGGTCGAGGAGTATTCGGGCCGCCTGCTCTCCCCAGTCAAGGAGGCTTCTTATGTCCTCTGGCAACGATCAGGGCTTTCTCTGTGCTGTGGTTGGTGCAGAAACCAGATTGGTAGATGTCCAGTAGGTTGTTGCTCTCCTGGTGTTCTGTGAGTTGGAGGTTGATGGCCTTCTTGAGGCAGGGAAGGGGAACAGAGAGATGGTGGTACTTCTTGAGTTCTCTGGGGTTGGAAGAGTTTCTTGAGGAAGGGGTCTGTCCTCTGTGTTGCGTCAGTCGGTTGAAAGTTACTGTTGATGATAGATATCTTGATGTGGAAGTAGTCTGTCAGGGTGTTGCAGAGTTCCTGAGAGGGGGGGATCTTGTACTCGGTGGTTGACAGTGAGGAGAACTCTCTGATGTTGAAGAGTTCCTTGATGTGGTTCGAGCTGGCTTCGATGCAGCCAGTCGTGGTGCATCTTTACGTGTCTTTTAAGTGAGCAAGGGACCAGCATATGGGTATATCCTTGACCACTTAGGGTGAACATAGCAAACACAACAAGATGATGGATTGCTGAAGCATTTCAAATGCTCACTGTGCCACAGGATTCAAGCTAGCCTGGCTGATGGTGGGTGATAGCCCGAAACCGGTCACAGGATGCTAGTTTCTGGTCCAGAGAGGACCTGACCTCGCAGTTTAGGCTGAACTGTTCCAATGGGGGAGCAGGGTCAAGGCTGATTTGCATAGGAGTGGGTCTAAACTGTGGTGAAATTGTGAGCAAAAGGATGATGGATTTAACCCAGATCCGTGACTGGGGGGGTCGGTGACTTGATGTAAGCGTTTCAAAAGTTTCAGAACTCCGTCCATCATCTTGTTGTGTTGCTAAGCCACAGAGTAGGCACAGCATTTCTCGGAAAAAACGTGCATGTGCTGCTTAGGTGAGACCTAAAAATGGGCAAGGGCAGCTGGTCATCCTGCAACAGACTGAATTATCCATTTCTTTGGCAGTTTCTGTAGCTCGTGTGGTTCTTCCTGGCACAAGCTATCATGGGAGAACCATGTTAACTACTCAATTCAAGTGATTACCTGAAATGCACACACTTGACTGGTTCGGCTGAAGAGCGATTAGGGTGCTTTTTTTTGTGCCCAGTTTTGTTCTGCAGGAGACTTTAAAAAATGGTAGATTTGGATTGTTTTGCAGTTTACAAAATTCATTTGCCCAACCCAAGTGAGAAGTGTTATGTTAATGGTCTGTTGTGGTTATTTGCTTTTTTTAAAAAAGAAACCTTTGTATCATGCATGACACTTTTAATCCCTTTTGTATCCATGTATGTCAATATGACAAAAAGGGAGCTAGTGCCGCTGCAGAATGTGCCACATCATTTGCCTTGTCTTGGTGGTTAATTTAGTTTCCCCTGCTGCATAATTTGTTCCACTGCTGCCAAATTGTTGTGGCTCTAACATTACCAGTGTTCTAACACACTTTAGGCAGCAGCTGCACTAACCTTACCCTCCTGTTATGAAAACTCTTGGTAATGACTGAGACCGCAGAGCTAAGCTTGGGGTTATGGTGTTATCGGTAACACTTTTGAAATCCGAGATCTCCCTAAGACTGCACCTCTTTAAGTAATGGTGAAGACCCCATCAAACTCTCAGTATGGCCATAGGCGGTAGAGCTATCCCTCAGGTTACACATCTCTACTACCCCACACATCACCGAGTACTGTATCTTGAGGTGCCTCAGCTGTTGCTGCGAGATGCAGAGAATTGGCTTTGCCTTATGTAGAGCATTGACACAGAATATACAGTTCTGCTCTCTGTCGTTACAGTCATGATAGCATTGTAGTAATGTTGTAGTAACCAGATGGCACCCATTGTGCTGTGCATGGGTGGGTTTCAATCATTTCCTCGCTGCCACTTTGAAAAGACTAAATTAAGGCAGGTTACAGAAGAAATGTAATAGAGCGTTGATTGCATAAATCCATCACTGAGGCGAACTGCTAGCAACTGTTTCCTAGAGCATTTGGGTATAACATTGATTCACTAATGTTACAGGAAGTTACACACTGCTATACGAAGAGTTGAAAACTGTAATCTGAGGACTATCTCTTTTGTCCAAGGTCGAACATCTAAACATCTGTTCAAGTAAAATTATAGCTCTGCTGTTTAGTCTTTACTAAAAACTCTGTAGGAGACACAGCTCTAGTGCCACAGATGTCCCTGTGAGTAGTACAGAAAACATTCATTTTCTTGCTAGTCTTTCTTAATCCTTGGGACCCTCAACCTGGTGCCCTCAGTAGACATTGACAATTGGTCGCCTCAGTGGAGATTGACCATACACCCCTTAATGTAGCGCTTCAATGCAGGGCTCATTTCTTACTTTACAACGTCAGTGTTTTTGTGTTAGCTCACAGTTTTTGTCAGATGTAATGTATTGGTTGTACAAGATGCTGTCATTAACCATGTGAAACTTTCAGCACCCAGGTGGTGAGGAGGTCCTACGGGAACAAGCCGGAGGAGATGCCACGGAGACGTTTGAAGACATCGGCCATTCTACAGATGCGAGAAACATGAGCAAATCATTCATAATCGGCGAGGTTCATCCAGTGAGTGTAATTTATTAAAGTTTGCCTCTGTTGGGCAACTGTTGCAGTTTAATGCTCGCTTTTCATCTGCTGGGAGCGCTTTCTAAACAAATTTAACAATTATTGGTGCAGTTTGTCATTTAAAAGGAACCGAAGATTCCTGAATTAAATGACTCTTGTTGGAAACTTTGAATTCCATTTGGTTTTTTTTCGGCCATTTGGTTGTAGTAAAAGACAGCCCAATATTGGTTTAGAAAACTAAGACCATTTGGGGGAAATTAATGGACGGAACAATTGCACATGTTATACAAATAATGATACGTATAGATTAGTGCTTACCATTGAGTTAGTGGGCCAGCTTCATTTATGTGCAGGGTAAAAATTATTCATGTTGAACCCTTGATGTGCACATAGTTGTGCCATTAATCCATTACGTCTACCGTACAATTTTGTATTGCTGTGCTTCAGTTTCATAGTATGTACCTTTTTCAGCTCCACTAGGTAGAGGTTTTCTCTACCGGTTCACAGCTCTTTTTCTCAGGTACTTGACATTTTCTTTTCACTAGATTCTTCGCACCACATCCAAGACTCCTGTGCATGCTACAGATTATTGTTACCTAAAATCTCTATTGCATGTATGAAATTCTAGTCTGACCTTGTGGCTCTCTAGCCTTCTAGAGTTTGTTGCATACCTAAGCCTGGATGTGCGGTTGGAAGTGTGTGGATATAGGTGGTTGAAGTGGAAAGCGTTTGTCATGCATGGCTCCCCAAAATGTGCAGTTACGAATGCAGATACTGTGTACTACTAGATGGAATCGTTTAGGAAGGATAGAGGCATGTATTCATTTCTTGTAATACATTTCACATGATTCCTGGTTAGACTTTAGAGACACAGAATAGTCTGAGTCTAGGGTCCCGCTAGCAACATTTATATTAGGGAGGTTACTCATGAGTACTAGGAAATGAATGTGTCAGTCCAATCACATAATTTGTGCAGGAGTCAGGTCTGCAAGTGTGATGGGTTGGTATGTATTGGCCCAGCTGAGCCCAGAATGCTGTAAGCCAAACAGGAGGGGTTCAAGTTCCTTCACAGCATCTGAGAATGTGTGGAAGATTTAGTTGAGAAACAAGTAGGGCAGATAAAGGTCACAACACTCATCTGGGAAGATACTGAGCCACAGACCAAGGTTGAGCAGTAGTTGGTATTCAGCCTTTTCTAGTGCCAATGGCATCCTTTCATTTCCAATCTTTATTTCGGCCATTTGGCCATAAAAGATACACAATACACATATACAATCACAGATAATCATTTCGTAAAAGGATAAAAACCATTGGAGTACATGTGCTAAAAGATACTATACAAACTATGCATCTAAAAAAAAAATAATTTTTTTTTAAGAGGGACCCAACACCTTTAAAATGCGGTTACGCGTATGCCAAACATTGGTTAGAAATTTTGTTAAAGCAAAAACAGTTGGGCCAGAAATATCAGATTTTAAAATCCTGTACATAGGAGCGTATTCCCTGCAGCCCATATTCCTTATCAACGGGAGAAGCCAGTATTTTCTTGCTACCTTGTAGGCTGGGCAGAAAAAAGCCACATGCAAGTCGGTTTCCTCCGTTGCATCACATACCGGACACTGCTTTGTGGTGGGAGCCGATGACCAGGCGCTTGTAAAGGACCGGAAGGGCAGTGTGCCGTATCTCCATTGGAGAAACAGCTTTCTGGCAAGTACAGGGGAGATAGGATCCAATACCTTCTCAAACCTATACAGATCTTTGCTTTGCAAAAATACGGAGGATAAGGACCCTTCTACCTGGGTAGCTTGGGCCCTGGCAAATTTGTGTTCGTGGTATACGTTAGCCAGGGACCTTTTGGAGATGTTTAGTGCGGCATTCGCCGGCTCAGTCCATAAGTCAGGGAGTCCTAATTCCATGCAAGTGACTTGGATGTTTTTGATCCAAGGGATATTGAGCGCTTTTGGGTGATTCAAAAGTTCGACCAGTTCCGCCCTGTATTCTGCAAGGTCATTGCTGCTCCACAGCCTGCGCCAAAAGGCTATGGGTCTCAGGCTTATTTCATCTGCTAACGGTCGTAAACCCAAGTCGAGCCTCAAGGGGAGGAGCGGGGTGCTGGTCGGGAGTGCGGCTATCTGTCTTATAAACTTGTTTTCCGTTAGTGACAGACTCCGACAAGGTGTGTGACCCCACAGTTCCGCCCCATACATGATCGCTCCCCTAGCCTGTGCCTTATATATCTGGATTAGTGCCCCCAATGGACGGTATGTTGAACCGGTCATCATCCGGGCGATACCTCCAGTGGTTTGAATGAGTTTGAGGTTAGCCCTACTCTGATGGGATCCCCAAGTCATGGTTTCGTTAAGAGTCACACCAAGGTAATCAAAGGTGGCTACTTTCTCGAGCCGTGCAGCTCCCAATTGCGGATTTGGCCGCAATTTTTGGCTCGGATTCAAGACCATGAATTTGGTTTTTGCCGCATTAATTTCTAGCCCCCTATCAGTACAGAAGGCCACAAAGGAATCCAAAATCCTCTGTATACCCATGGGGGTTTTAGATAGCAGCAGGGTGTCGTCCGCAAACATAATTGCGGGCACCCTGCTGCCATTTAATTTGGGGGCGTCAGTATAGTCAGTGGTGTTCAGGTGGGCGATTACCCCGTTGACGAAGAGACAAAACAGGGTCGGTGCCAGCACACAACCCTGCCTTACCCCCCGGCCAACGGGGAATCTATCGGTCAGTTCCCCCGACCTCCCACACCTCACTCGGGCGTAATTATTGTGGTGCAGCCTCTGTAGGATCAATAGGATGTCCGGGGGAACGCCCATCTCTGCCAGGACGCTCCAAAGTTTCCCCCTGGGCACTAGGTCGAAGGCGGCCCGTAAGTCCACAAAAATTGTGTACAGACTACCGCCCTCGAATTTTGCTGCCCTCCAATAGATTAGGTTTAATCTGAAAACCTGGTCCACTGTGGATACCCCCTTCCTGAATCCAGCCTGGTAAGGACTAAGGGCACCCACTTCCTCCATCCAGTCCTGGAGCCGGTTCAACAAAACCCTACCAAACAGTTTCTGTGCCACGTCTATTAAACTGATTGGTCTGTAGTTGGCTGGGAGGAGAGGCGAGCCCTTTTTAAAGATGGGGACTACCTCTGCCCCCAGCCAAGTACTAGGGATTTCCATGCCGCCAAGCACTCCATTGAAAAGTGCGACAAGGTAAGGGGCCCAGACAATGGGCTCCTGTTTAAACATATCCCCTGGTAAATCATCCAGTCCTGGCGCCTTTCCGGAGGCCAGACCTGAAATGGCAGCAGTGACCTCGCCCAACGTTATTGGCTCCCCTTCATAACCCGGCCAGCCCACCTCAGTGTCAGCAGGAGATACTCCCGGCTCAGAGCTGTATAGGGACTGGAAGTGAGCTTGCCACACCCCTGGGGCAATGTTGGGCTCTAATGCCGATTGTAAATTCCCCGATCCCCCGTTCACTATCCTCCAAAACAGGCGTTGGTTTTGGATCGCTAGGGCCTTGGTGAGTTCTTCCCACTGGTTTTCCTCCCATTCGGCTTTAGCATGGGCAACGAGTTTCTTGTAAGCTCGCCTGCTTTGCTTAAGGCTATCCCCCCCTGAGCCCTCCTTGATTAATCTGAGGAGTTCTATTTTTGCCCGTCTGCATGCTGGGTTATACCATGATGTTTTGCCTTGCCGCCCCCCTCTTGGCTTCCGTGAACTACAGGTGAAATGAGGTGCCGCAGCTTTTATAAGGTCCTCATGCGCCTTGTACAGTTTGTCCTGGGAGTCTTTGTTATTTGCCTCGGTATCCAAGCTCCCCACAATTTCCAAGATGGGAGTTATCCCTTCATAGAGCATGGGGAGTTTATTTTTGTTTGTAACCAAGTGCTCCCACCTGATTCTTCTCCTGCTATTGTCCAGGAGAAGCGCAGGATTATTCCCTTCCGCGTTGGTCACAGGAGCTTGGGGGCCAGGGTGAGCAAGGTCAAGCTCAAGTGCATTGTGGTCACTGTCGGTCCTGTCCCTCACCCTAAAGTCCTGGATTGTCGGCCACTTCACCATTTGGGCCAAGACATAGTCCAGACGGGACTCTCTTCCCGGTCTATTGTAGGTGGTTTTACTAGGTATGTCGGATTTCATTCGCCCGTTGCAAGCTCTGATTCCGAACTTTAAGGTGAGGGCTGTAATTTGTAGTGCTAGTGGGGTCCAAGCCTTCGGGGGTGGAGCTTCCACTAGGGGCACTGCCCATCTGGCCTCTTCTTCCGATGATAACCCGTCCAGAAGGCCGGGGAGTGGCTCAAAATGAGAATTAAAATCCCCTCCCACTACATAAAAAGAATCACTTGGTAAATCAGATATATAGTTGGAAAGTTCATCTATAGTCAGTGATTCCTTTGCAATTCCCGTTGGCCTAGAATAGATGTTAATAATCAAAAGTTTGACTTGGTTGGGCCATAATAATGAAACCACAAGGATATCTTCAGAGTTAGCCGACAGCCGTGTGGCCACGCAGCCCAGGTGAGATGCAACCCAAGTCGTAAGCCCCCCTGACGGACGGCCTTTGCCTTCCCACCTCGCTGGAATGAACAATGACATGTAGCCTTGGTGACCATAGTCCTCTCTGGCCCAGGTTTCCTGGAACATACATACATCTCCAGTCTCGATATAATTTGCCCAGTCCGGATCACCCAGTTTATTGGCCAGTCCAGCAACATTCCAGCAGATTATCCTCAAATGTTCAGAGGTGTCAGTTGCCGCGCCAGGAGGGTTGGAAGAGATGGTTCCAGACTCTACTGCAGTCGGAAGTTTTGACACATTACCAACAGTAGGGGCAGATGGCTCAGAAAGTCTACAGGAGCCGTTCTCCACAGGTATTGTCATATTAAGTATTCCAGAGGCGTTGTCAACATTGTGGGCAGATAGATCAGAAAGTCTGCTGGTGCCAATATCCAGAGGCACTGGATCATTCAGTGGGCCAAGGGTTTTACCAACAATCGGGGTAGATGGCTCAAAGATTCTGCAGGAACCGCAATCCCGGGTCTCTGGCTTGTGAGTGGAAAGTCAATCGACCCCATCCAAGCCATTCAGGCAATTGAAACGGTTGAAATGAAAATAGGGTGTGTCCGGTAAATGAAGATTTGGGCGTTGTGCATAATCCTTGTGTCTGCGTCTACGTTCCACCCTTGTCCATTCATCATGCGGTGGAGCATAATGCATGCGAGTAGGGGGGAAAAAGAAGGATACTGGAAGGGTCTGAATAGTGGAGTCCAGTGATCTATTTATTCCTTCACAGATGTGCAGAACAGTGCCCGGGTCTTTAAAAGTTACCAAAATACAATCCCCTATTATTGTTTTTCTGGTCTTCCCTAGCCAAGGGACCCTTCTAACCATAATAATCTCATTATTGAAATGCGATGGTAGGGGTCGATTCCAGTTTAGCCATTTAATGACCTTTTTCTTTAGGGATTGGTAGTCTTCATTTTCCCCTGATCTTAGATGGGGGCACCTGCTAGGACCACCGTTAGACTATTAGCTTCTGGGGGCAGATCTGGTCTCTGTGGTCTTTGGGCTGGGCGGCCCGGGGAGAGTAAAGGGGCGCTGCGAGCTTCTTGGTGGCCATCGTTAATCCCTATGTGGGAGCTTTGAGGGACAGGGTCTAATGGTTGTAAAGGCCTATTGGTTGAATTACTGCGCGGTGCCTGGACTGAAATAGCCATTAATGGCTGCAGGGGGGGGGACAGTAGGCACACCCTGTGGGGCTCCTATTTTAGGAGGGTTTCCTGCGGGGGGTGAGGACCCACATTTTTGGATTGCTTACTAACTAAGGTGTTCAAGGTAGTAAGAGATGTCTCTAATAGAGTAAGCCTAATCTCAACTTTCTTGAGGCTATCACTAATAGGCTGCAGAAGGGAACGAAGTAGGAATTCTATACTCCCTATAGATGTAAGAGGGGGAGTTGTATTGGATATATTGGCTACTAGGTCGTTGTTGGTATCAGCTATGTTGGAACTTGGGGCCTTAGAGGGAGGAGCGATAGTCACGATCTCCTTGTCCTTCCCAGATTGGAGTGCGTTTATATGTTTTTTACCAAAATCTAGATGGGATACTTTGGTTTTCCCCCGCCCCCCCATTGACTTCCTACTCCGTTTGCTAGGTGGAGGCCTATGCAACTCCACCACAACACTTTGTTTTGGCTTATTTTTCTTAGTGACATGCAAAGGGGGAGTTTGGGTAACCAAATTAACAGGGGTGACACAAGTCATGGGAGGAGTTGCATCAATAGACTTTCCGGGCACCAACCCAGGGTCGCTAGGAATTTCCCGAAGTAAGAGGGGGAAATCCTCAATGGTCGGGGGATTTAAACTATTGGGGGGCGTACCTTCCTCTTGGGAAATAGGATACGGGATGATCTCAGTCAAGGGTCTGCTCTTCATAGACTCAATGGAGCGCCGCCGCTCTGCCCTGCGTCTCTCTAGAGAGTTTTCTTTACCCGCGTCTCCCTTGGCAGATTTAAAGTAATTGTCCAGTGTCCCTGTGTTGCTGCCTCCATCCCTTAATGGAGTTTCGCGTGGTGTCGGCGAGGGCATCGCCTTAATCAGAGTGGTAGTTGGAAGTAAAAGGTAAGGGATATGGCCCAGCCCGGCCTCCTTCGGCCACTGACGGCCACAGACGGTCCCGCCCTTCTCCCGGGCTTCTCCCGCGCGCTACCGCGCTGCGGTATAGGCAGTATCAATTTATAAGCGCAGGGGAAGGGGAGGAGCAGACAAGGAGAGCGGCCCAGGTGTTGAGAGTTGGGTCTGGCAAGCGCTCCTGGGAACTGTAGTCCCGGTCCAGCGCCTGCTCTCGCTCGCAGCCCCGCCTGTCACTCGCCTTCTCAGGGACACCGTCGTACTTCCCAGCAGTTCCTTGTGGATCGCCCCACACGAAGCGGGACCCGCGCAGCGGGTTCCGCGAGAGGTAGGCAAGTCTTCGCTGTGTTTTCAGATGCTCCTTCCAGCAGGCTCCAACAAATGGCAGAATAAGGGTCCCAAGTGCTTCACAAGCGCCAGAGTCTTTAAGCGCAGGGGAAAGGGAGGAGCAGACAAGGAGAGCGGCCCAGGTGTTGAGAGTTGGGTCTGGCAAGCGCTCCTGGGAACTGTAGTCCCGGTCCAGCGCCTGCTCTCGCTCGCAGCCCCGCCTGTCACTCGCCTTCTCAGGGACACCGTCGTACTTCCCAGCAGTTCCTTGTGGATCGCCCCACACGAAGCGGGACCCGCGCAGCGGGTTCCGCGAGAGGTAGGCAAGTCTTCGCTGTGTTTTCAGATGCTCCTTCCAGCAGGCTCCAACAAATGGCAGAATAAGGGTCCCAAGTGCTTCACAAGCGCCAGAGTCTTTAAGCGCAGGGGAAGGGGAGGAGCAGACAAGGAGAGCGGCCCAGGTGTTGAGAGTTGGGTCTGGCAAGCGCTCCTGGGAACTGTAGTCCCGGTCCAGCGCCTGCTCTCGCTCGCAGCCCCGCCTGTCACTCGCCTTCTCAGGGACACCGTCGTACTTCCCAGCAGTTCCTTGTGGATCGCCCCACACGAAGCGGGACCCGCGGAGCGGGTTCCGCGAGAGGTAGGCAAGTCTTCGCTGTGTTTTCAGATGCTCCTTCCAGCAGGCTCCAACAAATGGCAGAATAAGGGTCCCAAGTGCTTCACAAGCGCCAGAGTCTTTAAGCGCAGGGGAAGGGGAGGAGCAGACAAGGAGAGCGGCCCAGGTGTTGCGAGTTGGGTCTGGCAAGCGCTCCTGGGAACTGTAGTCCCGGTCCAGCGCCTGCTCTCGCTCGCAGCCCCGCCTGTCACTCGCCTTCTCAGGGACACCGTCGTACTTCCCAGCAGTTCCTTGTGGATCGCCCCACACGAAGCGGGACCCGCGCAGCGGGTTCCGCGAGAGGTAGGCAAGTCTTCGCTGTGTTTTCAGATGCTCCTTCCAGCAGGCTCCAACAAATGGCAGAATAAGGGTCCCAAGTGCTTCACAAGCGCCAGAGTCTTTAAGCGCAGGGGAAGGGGAGGAGCAGACAAGGAGAGCGGCCCAGGTGTTGAGAGTTGGGTCTGGCAAGCGCTCCTGGGAACTGTAGTCCCGGTCCAGCGCCTGCTCTCGCTCGCAGCCCTGCCTGTCACTCGCCTTCTCAGGGACACCGTCGTACTTCCCAGCAGTTCCTTGTGGATCGCCCCACACGAAGCGGGACCCGCGCAGCGGGTTCCGCGAGAGGTAGGCAAGTCTTCGCTGTGTTTTCAGATGCTCCTTCCAGCAGGCTCCAACAAATGGCAGAATAAGGGTCCCAAGTGCTTCACAAGCGCCAGAGTCTTTAAGCGCAGGGGAAAGGGAGGAGCAGACAAGGAGAGCGGCCCAGGTGTTGAGAGTTGGGTCTGGCAAGCGCTCCTGGGAACTGTAGTCCCGGTCCAGCGCCTGCTCTCGCTCGCAGCCCCGCCTGTCACTCGCCTTCTCAGGGACACCGTCGTACTTCCCAGCAGTTCCTTGTGGATCGCCCCACACGAAGCGGGACCCGCGGAGCGGGTTCCACGAGAGGTAGGCAAGTCTTCGCTGTGTTTTCAGATGCTCCTTCCAGCAGGCTCCAACAAATGGCAGAATAAGGGTCCCAATGCCAATGGTTGTTGACTCATAATGGGTAAAAGCCTAGACCCAATATTGGATAGTAGGTCTTTGGCATTTGGCAGGCCCACCTGGAGTGGCTGGAGAAAACCAGGCACGCAGACCATTGTCGACACCTGGGGATCTAGGATTGAGCCATTTTCCAAGTCAGAAGCCTGTGAAGGAAGTCCAGAGTCTGAGGAGTACACAATTGTGATTGCAAGTGACATGATAGGGCGGTCTGTATGGTGTTGACTCTTGTGCATGGCTGCCATTGGGGCGAAGTAGCCTACTCCCTTGGATTTCGGAACACTCCACACCCTCACTGTCTGGTGATCATTGTCCTAGCATAATAAGAACCTTTTTGTTCCCACTAAGTGGCAAGTGCCTTATGGTTTTTGGCTGTGAGGTAGAGGTGGTGCAGGGTAGAGAAGGTTTCTTACTTTTCATACACTCTGGTTTTAGCCCCTGGCTGAAAATGGACCACCCCTCAAGAACACTTTCTTTTTAATAACACTAGTTGTTTTTCTTAAGATTGTACACAGAAACTAGAGCTATCAACATATAAAGAATGGTGACATTAATAGTGTATCCTCTGACATACATAGTTTACACTAATTACAACCTGTTCATGCATGTGTTTGCCAAGTAACTATACTATTCCCTCAGACTTTATCATGCTTCTTTGAACTCCCTCTGGATTTATACACACACCTTTCGGCCATGGCACAATAGTTCATCCCGCAGGTCCACTCCATTAATGAGAAATCGACTCTGACCTCCAATGGCATGTAATGACTCACTTACCTATAAGAAATCCTGTAGCTTCCACCTGTCCACAAGAACTTACTTTCTTGAGAGTAGGCATTTACATCAACTGTACCTTCTTGGTTTGTTATTTTGAATGTGTTCTTCGAGTAGTTTGGAACTATATTACTGATGGCTCTATGGGAAATGTGGGTGCTTAGAATAAGGTTCATCCTGCAACCTTGTGCCATGTCTCTGTGCAGTGCTACCCTCTTCAAAGTGCTTTACCTAGAGATCCCTCATACATGACCATCCCAGGATGCAAAATGTGGACACCTCGGTCATGGTTCTGTAGAAGGCAGAAAATGTTGACTCCCTGAATTATAAGAAATGCTCGTTACAAATTACCACTAACTGAAGCCAATACCTTGATAAAGTTTGTTTCAAGTTACGTACCCATATATTAAAATGCAGGAATAAGAGGACAATCCAAGTCATATAATTAATCTCATTATTTGGTCTGAATTCTAGTCACAAATTATATACCAGGCTGACCTCATAAGCACAGACTTACAAAACTGATTGTGGGGATGTCTTATCAAAATCCTCAAGGACATTCTAGCAATATGAGCAATAACGCAATCGTTGGAGATTGCATAGTAGCTATTGATCCTAAATATAGGTGAGACCAAAACAAGCTTTGCAGGAGGCTATTCCTGTCTTCTGTGCCAAGCCAGGTCCGTTGCTTACAAAATGGTTAAGAGCGATGCTATTTGAGCAAGGAGACCAATGTTTGGGCTAGTCACAGTACAGGAATCACTTCTCCGGGGTGAAATGATGAAAGCCTGTAAGGCTGTCTACTGTGTTGCATCACAACAGACCGCTCACTCCATGACCTGGTTCTAGGTTCCTACTAAAAAGAAGTGAATGCTGTTCCTCTCCCTCTGTATTATCATGGTGCAGCAAGGTGGAGTAGAGGTTGGCAGGTCGGATGATCAACGCACTTCAAGAAACTGTCTGTTTCTAGCTCTGGCTCTTGCGATAGGTTTTTTTTTAAGCTGGGTTGCCTTGTAGGTTCACTCATTGGTGCCTTGCTCTGATTAACACAGAACAACTTTTAGGACTTTGTCTACCTCAGTAGCTGAATATAATGGCTTCATTGAATTTATGGATGCTGCAAGGGTATTGCCTATCTGATGCTCACCTGTTCCATAGCCGAGTACAAAACAGGGCCCCATTATTTGGGTAATCTACAAGACTTTATGTCTAGTTTGATATTAATGCGTCTGAATATAGATAGATTATTAGCAACACTTTCAAAATTGAACAAGAGTTGTACAATCCAGCCCATGGTCTTGCTGCTAAAGTCCTATCTTAGAGCAAACTGTGTCTTTTGATACTGCACCACATCTAATCATTAGAGACTTTAGATAACCTTTCACAAATGGAGAACAGAACCTTCATCCTTGGGCAGAAGAAACACATTTTAGTTGACCAGCCTTTTTGAAGAAGGTTGCAGGCAATTCGGTTTCAAGCCTTTTTGTCACTCACTGGGTAGGTGATTGGGGCGGAGGAGTGGCACACAAAGGAGGCGCGAGACAAACTTGAGATGCTTCATCTAAATCATGGTTTAGGTGAATACAATTAGGATTGTAATGGGACCGAGATTTGGACTTGCAAGAGATGTTGAGTGTCTGTTTACTGTTCTGTCTGGAGCTGTGTGATTGCGACAAAATGTTATGGAGCAGTCATGCATCCGATTTCGTGGGAGCAATTAATATACAAGTGGAGTTGGCGTGCAAGGGGACAGGCATCAGAAGGGATCAAAGAAGCAAAACACAAGTGAGGTAATGGTAGTAGGCAGGGAAATTAAGAGGGAAAAATAATTTGGGTCAATGAAACGGCCTCTGGCACAAAAAATAAAAGTAAAGAGCGGTGACTGATAATTTACAAACGAGGCTCATTAGGATGAAGATGAAACACAGTGGTGCTGAGTAGCGAGTACCAGGCAGATTGGTGACATGCCACTAATTGGGACCCAAGGGGCCTGTGGGAGGAGCCACATTGCTGCTACTACTGACTGAAGGCAGAGGTAAGAGAGCTTGTGGTACTGATTGGTGGACACCAAAGAGGGGAAGATAAGTCACTCATTCACAGTCCTAGGCAAATTCAGAATGTTAAGAGGGGAAGGGGGACACTAGTGGAAGACTGAACTCTGCTGAAGGGGGCATCAAACTGTAAGCGATTTAATTTATTCGTCATTTGTAATATGTTCATTCTGTTCAACACAATTTAAGCAGTTGGTGAGGGAGGGTGAGTTAGTGAAAAGAACAGGGTTATTTAGTGAAATGCAAAACCGTGGCAGAGGTGGGAAAACCGGAAATTGATCGATTGAATAAATAGTTTGAATTTTTTTTCACTGAAACTGAGAAGATCATGCTAATTTCTCTGATCTGCAGAAAGAGTTCACAGTGCTGGAGCCATGAAAAACTGGCTTGGATTACTCCGTGGAATCTTAGGTCTTCGACTGTGTTCGTTGACCTGATTTGTTGGGAGTAGTGCAGGGCAATTTACATGTATTATTTTCCTTAACTGGCAGCAAGTGCAAATCTTTCAGCACTCCACTTCTGGAATCAAGTTGCTTTAAACTGAAATTGGAATATTGGTACCACCGACAGAACGGGAAAGACCACCCTGAGGATCCAGTGATCCCTGGTCAATACTGGGGATTGCCAATAAAAGCCCTACAGCATTTTCCACATTAGTAGGGTCATGGCACTTAAAGGAGCAGCGTGAAGTAGCTATAGAAGGCCCAGGGAATTCTGTAAAGAATTGAAAGCATGGATGCAATATATCCTACTGTACTAACTCACAACACGGTTTATGGATCCATAGAAGGCATTCCTGTGCATTAAATGATTTACCAGAAGACTTAGTCACTGTTCCTTGCTGGGTAAACTAGATTACAAACCTCCTAAAACTTGTATGTACTAAGGCACATTGGCAATAGGTCTAATCTGCAAATGCATATGCTATTTGAAGCACACTTTGGCTAGGCACTGTTAGGGGCTACCAGTCACCACTGAAATATTAGAAATGTGGGGGCTTTTTGCCTGTATGTCTATTCAGCCTTTTCCCTAAGTTCCTTTTTTCAAGGGAACGGTAACTTGCAAATACACTGGTTCTCTACTGATGTAGACTAAATACATCTTCAGATCATGTAAGACTTATGCCCTGCTCCACCACTAAATCTTCTGGACACATGGGTAGTCCAAGGTCTCTGCATGAGACATGTTTGATTGATTTATTGATAGTCAAAGCCACAAGGGAACTACTGACAGGATGATGGAAGTTCAGAGTGCCAAGTGCAAAACCAGAAACTTATTCTGGAATATGCGGACTATGTATGAAACTGGAAAGCTGGCAGAAGTAACATTTGAGATGAGGCGCTACAACCTATACATCCTGTGAGTCCGTGAAAGTAGGTGGACTGAATCTGGCTGAATGAAAACCACCACAGGTGAAACAGTATTGCACTCTGGAAAGGACAATAACCAACATCACAAAGGAATAGCCATCATCCTGAGCAAGGGAACAGATAAATGCCTAGTTGAGTAGAAGCCGGTCAACAGCAGACTCTGACTGCCACGTTAAAAGGCAGACACATCAACGCCACCATTATCCAGTGCTATGCTCCCAACTACTGATGCAGAGGAAGCAGTCTAGGGCACATTATTCCAACAGATTCAGGTTGAGCTTGAAGCCATGCTGAACCACAACCCGAAGATTGCGATATAAGACTAGAATGCTAAAGCAGGAAATGACAATGCAAACCATGGCAGAGCCATAGGAAACAAAGGTTGTGGAACAGTGAACGACAATGGAGAAAGACGATTGAAACTTTTTGCGACAAATGATAGGAGAGGACTCTACCTCTACCGTGAGACTCACAAACTAACTTGGCGAACACCCAATGGTAGAGAGAGAAATCAGATTGACAACCTGATGACAAACAGCGCATGGAGATGCTTCCTGCAGTATATTGAATTCAGGAGGGGAGAGTACGTCAGCATTGATCACCATCTTGTGACCGCTCTTGTGAGGCTGAAGCTCAGAAAAACAGAGCTCAAAACATTAGGACGACAGCACTTTGATGTGGCAAAATTACAAGACCCTTGGACCAAGAGGGCTATGGTCTTACAAATCAAAAACATGTTGCAGGTCCCAGCAAACATGAACGATCAGCCTTAGCCAGCTGCAGATTGGAGTTGACTGGGTTGGAAAGTAGAGAGCAGCTAAGAGGAGGCAAATGAAAGTGGGCGAGAGAGTGGAACCAGGAGAGACAGCTAGAGATTGGGGAAAGGGAACAGGCACAAAACCTGAACAGAAGGTGTAGAGAAGTGAAGAAAGGGAGCGAGCAGTGGGAATTAAAACAGAAGGGGAGGGCGAGAGTTGTACAGAGAGTGGAAACGGGGGTGAGAGAAGGGGAGGGAGGGACGGAGATGGGCAGTAAGATCGAAAACAGGAGAAGGATAGAATGGAGAGTGAGCAGCTACGAAAAGCCCTGAGAGTGGGAAGGAGAAAGACAGAGGCACTCACAGACCGGGAAAAGAGAGAAGGGGAAGGTAAAAAAGAAAAAAACATCGCGAGTGTGAACAGCAAAGTAAGGGCGAGAGAAAAGAAAGAAATAGGATGAACAGCGAGAGCCAATGAGTGCAAATAGATGAGCTTGGAATAGAAAGGGACACTGGCGTAGGTGCAGCAGAGACAACGGAGAAGCATTAGAGATGACCAAACCCATACTCTTCAGAAAACTAGACACCTGGAGGAGTTCAGGGCGGTGTGCCTTACGTGGATCCAATTGTTTTCTTACCCCAATGTTCGGTATAATTCAATGTCTGCCTAAAATCAAAATTGTTCCCTGAATTTATGTGATGTAAACTTCCGGAATCCGCAGGGATCCAGAAAGGTTCTACCTCTTAGCAGCTTAGTGTCCTTGAGCGGAATTGATCAAACCAGGGACAACGGGAGTACCTGCAGTAGCTCAGCACGGGGGAGAAAATAGCCTCAGCAGTTCAGGGGCTGAAGGCAGTTTCATCTTTGTTTTTGGTTACATGGAATCTCACAAATTTCAATAGTAAGTAATGGTTTTTGTATTGGTTTTCCCCTCTGGCAACCCCTGAGGATAGAAGATTTCAAATGTGCGCATACTTGCTAAGCCCTTTTAAGGGGGCTTGTATATAGTTTTACCATCTACATTAGTGTACGTATTTCTAATTTTATGTCTGTATGCTCGATGGTCGTCTCAAAGGAAAGCTTATGGGCAATACTTAGGCCTCAGTTGGTTGTTGGCCGAATTATTTTATTGGGAAAAGGTTGTCTGATACTATAGGTCTGTTCTATTTATTATAAAAACTCAAGGAAAAAAGTAGTAGGCCTAACTCTTATTGTGAAAAACGTATGTTAAAGCAAATGGACCTTCAACGGTGTATAGGCATTACATAGAGTTAAGCCTGTAGACAGGTATTTTGTTGCATAGAACCTCACATATTGAGGTCATTGGCAAAGGTGCTGGTTACTGCCTCAATTCAAATCTTCTAACCTCAGATTTTGTCAATCACACTCCTTTTCGACCCTCTTAAAGCCCTCTTAAGGGGGGCGGTGTATTGTTTTGTCAACTGTAATGAAAAATGTCTTGGCTATCGTAACAGAAAGTTTCAATTCTATTAAGGACTCGGAGGTGAGGATTATGCTGATCGCATTGTTCAGCAGCTATTTTATTGCATTTAAACAAGCACCACATTTCCCATGAAACACTGGTAATTGGTCAAAACGGACAAAGTAGTCCAACAGTCTCCAAATGTCCAATCAGTTGGCAGTGTCCGCACCATCTTACTTTGCCCTTGTCCATAGATCCTCTTTTGTCGTGCGAGTCGCGCCATAGTCCACTTCTGACTAGTCCTTTTTTCCAGGTTTCTCTTCTGGAAAAAGAGAAAAAATTACCATGAGATTACCTGTAGACAAGGCTACACCTTAAGCAAGGTATGTACAGTACATGTCCATTGAATCAGCATAAACTTACAATAGTCATAACAGTGAGAACATACCTCAATACTTACTAACCACGGGTAGGGCCTCCCGGATCAGGAGTCAGTGGGGGATAATCCTCGCCTCAAGTCTTCAACAGAATTGAAACTTTTTTTTTTTTATACTTTATTTTTCCCAGTTTTAGCATACAGGAACAAAAAGATCAGTACATTGCAAAGTATATAATCATCAGCAGTAAGGAGAGCATGTACTTCGAAGTACTCAAAAACCTCAATAGCATGTGATGCAAATGGGAAACGTCATGCGGGCACAAGTCAATGACAATGCAATTATGAACAAAACATAGATAGACAATAACATAAGACTGTGAGCCTCGAAGATGGCCCAGGCAACACAACAACAACAACAATAGCAGAGTGGAAAAAAATATAGCATTAATATGAGCATATGTAGGCAAGTACATCATCAGCCGACCCCCTCGGGAACAATACCACTTGCTGTCTGCGACTGTTGATCAGCTCTTTTCTTGGCAATATATGCCCTGTATGGGCCCCAGATGTCCACTGGTCTGGACTCGTTAGGGATCAAAGAGGAGTATTCCTCGCAGTTAATGTTACAGAATGCTAAGCTACTAAGCCACGCTTTCAGCGTTGGGGATCTCCTGCTACCCCACAACAGAGCGACCTCCTTCTTGGCTAACCGAAAGCCCATAGCAGCAAGTCGTCTGCTGGACGGGGGTAAATAGGCCACATAGCTCAGCAATGCGATCTCAGGGGTGGGAACACGTTGGATGTTTAGTATATCTCCCAGAGTAGCATGTATCAAGGACCAATATTGGTGTTGTTTAGGGCATGTCCAAGATAGGTGAGCAGAGGGAGCCTTACATTTAGGACAGTGGTGGGGCCTATTGGGGTCGATTCTGTGTGAGAGAGCCGGAGTGTGGTACAGCCTGTGAAGAAACTTAAAATGAAGGTGTTTGTGTCTGCTGTTCAAGGAAACTTCTTTAGTTGTCCTACAGCATTGATCTAATTGATCGTTAGGGATGGGTTTACCCAGGTCCACCTCCCACGAGCGTGCACCCTGGTGTCAGCGACCGGTAAGGATTCACAATATTGCTTGTATATTTTAGAGACCATATGTGCCCCAGTGGGGTGTTGGATAAGTAGCGTCAACGGAGGGGTCAGTTCTTGGGCCATCGGGACAGAGAACGTGGCGCGAAGCATGGATTGTATACGTGTTAAAACAAAGGTGTCCATAAAGGATCGCTCGGAGAAACGTGTAACCTCCGACACAGAAAAGGCGTGACCCTCAGTAATAATGTGGAACTTGTCTAACGTGTGCTTAACCAATGCCTCCCCCGTTATCGGGAACAAAGAGGGGTTAGGCAAAGGCAGGGCAGGTGAATACAACTGGGCGAGACCCAGAAGTCTGCGTAATCTGTCTCATGCCCAGCACGTGGTCGAAACCGTCTGAATATCATAGGGGGTCGCGAGGAAAACCAGTGGGCAAGACAGTGGAGAGGTGGCGAGGGAGCACCAGATCGGACTCTGGCTTCAGATATGGGATGCGAGTGTCCGGATGGAACCAGGCATGTGCGTAACAACCTTGTGCCATCAGGAAATATAAATAAAAATCCGGGACCACAAAGCCCCCTCTGGCATACAGCAGGGTCAGAACTCGCCAGCTAACATGAGGAGTATTATCCCCCCAAACAAGGCGCAATAATAAAGAACGCAACTGCAGAAAAAAAGGCTTTGGTGAGCGGGACAGGAATGTTATTAAACAGATACAAGAACCGCGGGAGGACAACCATTTTAATTATGGCTAATCTCCCAGCCATAGATAATGGAAGACGTAGCCACCGCACTATCTGCGACTCAAGCGAACTGATTGCCCTGCCATAGTTCAGTCTAATCATGGTGGTGGTGGTATCAAGGTGGATATGGATACCAAGGTATTTGACCGCATCCTGGCACCATTCAAGGGGAAATGGGCAATTCCAGGCAGTGGTGCTGGGTGTAAGCGGAAAGATAACTGACTTGTGCCAGTTGATGTGAAGACCGGAAAATCTACTGAAGCAAGTAATTTCTGAAATAAGGGGTTCAAAATTAAGTTGGGGCATCCTAACATATAGAATCGTGTCATCAGCATAGAGCGAGATTAAAGGGGGGCCAGTGCCAAACTGTAGTCCACGATGTAGGTGTTTCTCTTGAAAATGGCGAATCAGGGGATCCATTGCCAAAATAATAAGCAGTGGAGACTGGGGCAGCCCTGACGTGTGCCCCGGGACAAGGAAAAAGGGGCAGAAATGGTGCCGTTCAGACGCAGTCTAGCGGTGGGCTCAGTGTACAATAAAGCCACTGTGGATACAAAGCATTCAGGCATACCCATACGTCTCATGATGGACAGAAAAAAAGGCAACTCAAGGGAATCGAATGCCTTCTCCTCGTCGAGTAGGACGGCAGCAGCAGGAGGGGCAGGATCGATCCTGTGTAAAACAGTAAACCGGGTCCTCAAATTGAAGGAAGTAGACCGATGTGGCACAAAGTCCGATTGCGCCAGGGATATTATAGATTTCATCAATAAGGACAGGCGGATCGCTATTACCTTGGCAAATATTTTATAGTCGATGTTCAATAAAGACAAAGGTCTATAAGAGCCGCACAGTCTAGGGACCCTGCCTTGCTTAGGAAGAAGAATAATGACCGCTTCTCGAAAAGTAGGAGGCAGAAGGCCCATCTCCAGCGCCTCTGCATAAACCTCCAACAGACGCGGGACCAAGACATCTTTGTAAGCTTTATAAAACTCGGCGGAAAAGCCGTCAAGACCGGGAGCAGAAGAGCCTCTCAACGCCTCAATAGCCTCTACTATGCTGTCCTGCGCGATGGAGATAGCCAAAAAGTCCTGCATCTGTTTTTCTAAGTAGACCATAGCAATCTCCGCCAGGTAGTCACCCTGATCACGCAGGTCCCCCGAGAGCTTGGACGTGCATAGCGTTTTGTAATAGGAAAGAAAGAGATCGCAAATTTCAGGAGTAGAATGCAGCAAATCATCATTGGGGCCAATAATTTCCGTGATATAAGACGAATCCCGAGTGGGGCGGAGGGTCTGAGCCAACAACCTACCAAGCCGGTCGCCCTCACCATACCGACGCGCAGCAGATTGTTTATTGAGGAACAGCAACTCTCGGTCCGCCACTTCTCTAAATTCGAGCATCAGTGACAGACGCCTAGCCTCACCCGCACTGGATGCAGTGACAATCAATTCCCGATCCAAAGCGGCAATGTCATTTTTAACACGGGACAAAGTGGAGCGTAAATCTCTTAACACACCCGCATGCTTAGCAATACAGACGCCCCGGATATAGGCCTTAAACCCCTCCCATAAAACCGCCCAAGTGGCCACTGACCCAGTATTACGTTTGAAATAGTCTTCAATAGCTTGCCGGACTTTCTCATTAAAAACCGGATCCAATATTGCCTTCCCTGGAAAGCGCCATTGTTTTTCATAGCCACCCGGCCTGGGGAGATTGAGTTTAAGTATTACCGGAGAATGGTCCGAAAGTGTACGAGGGAGAGTGAGTAACCCGGCCACCCACCCTGCAATTCCCGGGGAAATTAACCAGGGTTCTATTCTGGTCCATGTGTTGTGAAACCCTGAGTAGTGGGTGAAGTCTGGGAGGTGTTTTCAATGTCCATCAGGGAGAAGTGAGCGCATAAGTTGAGACGGAGTTGTCGGGATCGGGGTTTAGCATCAGGAGCAGAGGAAGTACTGTCTCTGGTTGGATCTAACAACAGATTGAAATCGCCCCCAAATATCAACAGTCCAGGGTCAAGTGTGAGGAGTTGCACTTGTAGGTCATTAAAGAAAGAAGGGGAGTCCACATTAGGGCCGTAGACCCCTACGAACGTAATCTTATGCCCCAAAAGAGTACCAGTAACAATTAAGGTACGACCCTCCACATCAGTCCAGGTACTGTGTAGTGCAAAGGGGACTCGTTTATGTATGAATATGGCAACCCGCCTGGAGTACCTACTGTAATTGGAAAAAAATCTATGGGAGCCCCAGTTCTTGGCAACGTGAGAAGGGTCAGAGGAGGACAGGTGAGTTTCCTGCATAAATATAGCATCAATGTTGTGTCTAAGAATATAGTTGAAGGCTTGTCTCCGCTTTTTGGTGTTATTTAGACCTCTGACGTTCCACGACATCAAGGAGAGCCCGGAAGGACCGGGCTGGTGTCCTAGCTTAACCATTGGAGCAAACAAATCATAATCTAGTCATGATGCACGCAAATCCACTGCCACAAACAGAAAAAACAAGCAATGATACGATAAGAGTCAATGAAACTGAGCAAACACCCCACCCACCACCCAGCCTCTCGTAAATCTCTAAGAGGGAACAGAATTGAAACTTCGTGTTACGATAGCTAGGACATTTTTCATTTTATGTCCGGGCCAGAGGCAAGGATTATGCTAGTCTAAAGCTTACACACACCAAATGAGCCATATCCAATACTGGCTTAAAAGTGGAATCCGAAGACCAGTTGGCTGAGTTCATATTATCTTTCAGGGGCACCCAGACTGAATGCCTTGAGGCCATCACTCCACAAGCGGAATACGCACCCCAGATTTTAAGACCCAGTCCAGCTTCCTGCATAACCCACCACACCCAACGGGCTAGGGTTGGTGAAGAAACCTCTTTGTGTGGCTTTTTGAGGGTGATTAAGAGCTGCCTCTCTCCCGGGGGCCTGAGGTCCAGGGACATCTCCTCATAGGCCTTAAGGCATTGAACTATACATAACTTAAGAGTTCAGAAATGCTTGGTATTCTATGACCCTAGTATTGGATTTAGTACGCCTGCTCAGTGTAAATGAAACCCCGGAGGGTGAAAAACTCCTTCTAATAATGTCTATGGACTGACCATCCAAGACCCTTCTGCACAATACCATGCAGAGCAGCATTGCCAGCTTCTCTGAGAGTTCCTTCCTCAACAGGAGCTATTGGGTTGCCAGGATAGAAAAAGGTTAGGCACCTTATTAACATCCCAAAGAGCCGAATAACATGATTGCGGAGGAAGTGATAGCCGGATGTCACATACAAGGCGGCACATGAAAGGATGTTCCCACAAAGGGACACTTCCACAGGCACATGCCCTGCAGAGATAGCAGAACGGAAGGTGGTGATTAAGCCGTCTGCCAGACCTTTCTGCGCTAAACTGGCCAGGAAATTCAGGACCTGAACTATGTCGCACACACCTAAGACACCATTGCATCCAAGCAAACTGGCATAGCTTGATGGTGCCATCAGACCAGGCCTTTGACAGGAGGTCTTCAACCTGTGTCGAAAGTCCTGGGAGCGACCATCGACACCGATGTGATTTGCCATGCTCCCCCCCCGCACAATCTGGTCAGGATCTGATCCAGGTGGAGAAGAAGAGTGTAAAATAGGGGGAGACGGATTAGAAAAGCCCAAGAAGGTTCCAGAAGAACTGGAAATCAAACTTGAGACTTAGAAAA